>NC_090925.1:516175695-521175695 GCF_040938575.1 Ambystoma mexicanum | reverse complement strand
CTCTCAATATTGAGGGGACCTCCGAGCTTAGTGACATGCAGGAATTCCTATCTATACACTATGTTCACAGGTAAATCATTTGTTGTGTCAACTGTCAAATTGTTGCTATCAACATCCCCTAAATTCGCATCTTGAGGATTATGGATGTCAATCAACTGGCTGTGGTTAAATGATCCAAGTCCAATAAAGACTCAACGTCCTTCACGGGATCTAAAGCAGTGTCCACACCAGCCAATTGGGCTATCTGGGCCTCCATAACCTGCAGGGGAGTTTCATTAACTACCCTGTCTGTCAGGGGCAGCACTCTTTCCAAACGTTCAGTTAGTTTACTGCCAAGGCATGCCAGCAATGTAGTTAAATCTAGCAAAGCAGGTTGGCTGGGCACCTGCTTTTCCACCTGCACGGAAAACATATTTGTGATTTTGTTCAATTGTCCACCATGTCCACTCAACGTTATTTTCTTAGATGGGGCTTTCTTTATTTTAGGCGGGCATATTTGTGGGTGACATAGCGGATAGTTGCAGCCTGTGTTCAATGAATGCTGGACTGTTTCCAAAGCCGACAATTCGCTCCCGTCAAGCAAACCCTCTTGGGCAACACCACCTAGTCCTTCCATCTCGCCTCACACCTGTATGCCCAACGGCGCTCCTCTTCCCTTTTTTCATTGAAGTAGGCGGCTCTAAGGCACCAATCGCCCGCAGTCACCACCTGTGGAGCTCTGATTCTGATAGTTCAAAAAGTCAAGATTTAACACGGCACGTGTGTGACTCCAGCAAGCACAGCACTGCTCTCCCATTAATCGGGAAGTAAGCGGTTGCCCACAGTCACTGCTCTTAGCACTCTGATCCCAGTAGTTTTAGGGGGTCAAGTCCACACCCCACGAGCATAACTTCAGTGGTCTCAGTAGAATGTTTAAAAGGCAGTCAAGAATAGTTCAGATCGGTAACCTATGATGTAGGAGTGCTCGAGAAAATAAGAACTTATCAACAGCTGCCAACTCCTCACTCTAGACACTCCAAACACCGAAATACCTGTCTTCTGCACTTTGTACGAGCTTGATGTTTAAATAGTGTAGCTCCGAGGGATAAAGGACCCGCTGCACTCAGCTTCACAGTGATTAGCGGTTTGTTGTAACTGCACCGCTCACTGCTGTACCCCAAAACACTTGTCTTCTGAACTTTGTGCGAGCTTAATGTTTAAATAGTGTATCTCCAAGGGTGTAAGGGCCTGCAGCCATCAGCTTCCCAGTGATTAGTGGTTTGCTGTAACTGCTCCGCTCACCGCTCTACACCGAAACGCTTGTCTTCCACACTTCCTGTCATATAAGGATTGTAATCTGTAGATGGGTGCTTGTGTAGAATACTGTTGTGATTCATCCATGTGGTACCTTTTTGTTTATATGCACAAGCTGTCTGTGATTGGGGAACATTGTGGTGAACGCACTCTGCATAAAGCTGGGGATCACCTTTGCATTGACAAAAGCAGCCTGTTTCCTGTGCCCAGACATGTGGGATGGGATTGTATGTCAACGGCCTTTATAACAAGCCTTGCCTACTTGGGGAGTACGAATTAAAATAATAATGGATATATCCAACAATACGCCATATGTGCCATAGGGATAAGGATATACTCTTAGTAAAAGGGCAACCAGCACTAACGCCATGTCTTATGTGCCCACTGATAACAACTTGAGCAAATGGTCCAGGGTTGAGCTGTTGCTGAGAACTGGACCCAGGGTTTGAGGCACATTTTAAATGGGTTTTTGTATTTCAGATAACGTTGTGGATCCCCTCCTGACTCAGCGCTGTGTTAAAAGTACTGTAGCATTGAAAGTAGTGCTGAATGGCAATTGGGACATCCTATAGGAGTGTATTTGATAGGACAAGTTCAAGGCGCAGGTGTTCGTTCTTCACCTCCTCAAATAAATGCACACAGCTCAATACTTCCCAACACTGGTTTGTGTTATTGTTGCTAAACGTCCCAGACGTAACAATTCACTCCATTTTCTGATCACTTGTTTAAAAAAAAAATTAAAAAAAAAACATTTAACCATGTCAAACCTGTTTATCATCTTAGACACGACCTACTTAAAAAAGCAATAGTTTACTTTTACCATGTCATGCGCAGGGATTTGCATAACAGATTCCGCGAAAAGTACAGACTGTGATAATTCCATGGGTACATATGACACAATTCCCTGTCAGGAGGCCCAAACAACCTGAGGCAATAGAAGAGCTGGATAAATGCGTCTCCTATTCTGTACTGATTTAATTTAATTAAAAGGTCAAAAGCTGGAAAGCTTTGAGCTTTCAACAGACGTCATACCTCCAAGTTATTCTTCCTTGCTCGTTAATCGTTTTGTTGACTTTTTCTTATATATAGAACCAATACTTCATGGCTTACATAGGCATTGCTGATGGCTGAATGACAAGTTACTGTTCTCTGGAGTTGCACCTGAAAACAGATAGTCGATTTGTGTGGCAGACATCAATTTCAATTGCTGATCACTGATGGCATGACAAATAATTGTTCAAATGCTTTGATTGACAGCCTTGTTTGCCAATATAGCACAGTTAGGGTGGCCCTCATGAGTTAGGCTGTATTAACAAACTCGTTTACTGTTACCACATGCTATAAATATTCGTTAGCTGGGAGGGTCTGCACAACTTATAATCATTTGATCCCCTTATTGTCCCCGCTTTGGAGAAACATAACACTGCTTCTCGAATACGCTTGTGTGGAGAACATTCCTGCCACATACAGGTGGGTGCTACAAAAGAGTTTCAGTCCCAAAATACAGGATGCTTTACCGATACTGCCAAACTTGAAATGTGGCCCTTGCAGTCTAATTCCGAGAGGAATGTTGCTATTGGTCAAGCGTTTCCAGGCCACATATGGCAGAGATGGATTATGTCTGTCCCTGTGCATGGTAAGACGGTGCAGCCTCCTAAGATCCCCCACCCCCGGGTTTCCTCACCCTTCACCACACATACTAAGGCATACTAGCAGAGATTAGCAATGGGAGTTGCAATTGATAATATATCCACTGCAATTGCACCATCGATTTATGCACATGGTTTTTGCAGGTGCAGAAAGGCCGATCTTTTAAGAACAACCAATTCAGGGGAATTGGAATGGCGATACATAGTGCTGCAAGACTGTACACTCAAAAACGCAATTTTCACAGAATGGAGTCTGTCACTCAATGTAAATATTCATACTGGACCACACAGATAAGAAAGCACTCTGCCTCATATAGGCCATATGTACTAACAGAATACCCTGTACCCCAGTACAGTGGAGCTCCCCCTCTAACCAGGCATGCTCCAGGATGTACTCCACCTAAACGTACATGCTCCTACATATTTCTTAGTGAACTCTTTGCCATGTTGTTTTGGTGTAAATAAGAACTTATGATACACACAAACACACACGTGCGCACACACGCACAAACTGTGCAATTCATCTAACATGACCTACATAATGTTATCTACTTTTCTCCCTGACATACATTCAAAATGTCCCTGATTCCTCCACATCTCAATGTCATGCTTTAAGATTCGTCCTACCTAAAAAGAAGATGCAAACTCTCTGTTCAAAACAGAGCAAACCCAACAGCAAACAGCAAACCCAAAACGATGCATTATTAAGGGCCTACATGAACTGGAACTCTTCCAATCAGCAAAAGTAGTGGTACTGTGGTCTCAGCCGGGAAGAGGGTAGGCAGAAGTATAGTGCCACATGTGACAAGCTGATGCAGCCGGGGCATTGCAATAATGTGACTAGTAATGAAGACTCCTAATACAACTGTTTTTTAAAAAAATGTATTGTGTATACAGTTTTAAGAAAACAAAACTTTAACAAATACTTAAATAAGATAAAAAAAAGTTTAACACACATATAAATAATTCCAAATAAGACAAGGGAAAAGCAAAATATCAATACTCATTGCACCAAATAGCTAACACATATGATATTATATCAATTCATTCATATGTAGCTGCATACATATTCGGATAACAAAAACAAAAGCCAGGGGGCAAATCCATTGCATTCTTACATCAGAATTTAGGAAGTTCCTCTAATAGTTTGGTATCTGCCTCAAACTTACGTAGTTTCTCATCGGCATGTCTCCAGACCTGTGTTACGGCAATAATTTTACTACAGCTCTGGCCAGCCAAGCATCTTAGCCAGAGCAATTCACAGGTTATTTCCTCCAGATCTTCCACACATTTTGAGTAATACCACACACAGACAGAAGTCATTCCTGAGCAGCCTGTGAGTACATGTCTAGCTGATTCCACTTTCTCATTATCACAGCAAATTCGACAGGTTCTCTCATGGATTGGGGTTTTTGCCCATGCCCCCCTGATGTCAAATTTATCAAGCCGATTAACCTACTATTCATGAATGTCCTACAGGTTTTTCTGGACGGACAGAGTCTGAGGTAGCCTTGAGTTTCTTGATAATTACAAGGCATCCTGGAGAAGGTAGAGAAAGATTTCATACTTGCGACCTTCTCATGGTTTTTCACCCAATCACATTTTTCGGCTGAGTTGTTCAGGGATTTGAGCAGGGCACCTTCCCTAAATTGCCATCTAGGGGTCCAGCATAGTTTGTCAAAGAAATTCACATTTATCTGTTTGAATTTATTCAAGGTCACATTTACCTCATTTGTCAGAGAAGTACGCAATATTGACAGAAAAGAGTCAGGAGATGAAAACATAATCTTTAGGTAAAGCTTTGCTCTGTTGAGGCTAATTAGGGTACTAAGGCAGGTTAGTCCCATTTCCAACCTAATTCCCTCAACGGGTGTGTAATTGCTTAAACCCAAGATTTTACGCCAAACAAGGCCTTCGATCATATCTGCACAGGCGGTCCAATCTCTAAATTATGCCACCAGACCATACAGAAAGGAGGTAGCCAATTTCTGTTTATAAATTGTGCAAACACCTAGCAAGCTGTACCCAGCTGTTCTTTTAGAGAAGGGTGAAATCACCCCCATAGTAGAGAGAACACTAGCTCTTTTATTTTGCTCTATTTTTTCATTGGCCCCTTTGGTGTTAGACACCACTTCATGGCCAAGATATTTATAGGAATTTACCCTCTTAATGGAACCTATACTACAGGCGATAGAGATCTTATTACTTGTCTTATGGCCAATAGCCTTGAATTGTGTCTTCTCTAGATTAATTTTCAAACCATTCTTTTCAGCATATGAGCACACCGCTGGTCAGCTGGTTTAATGATCAACTTATTGTCATTTTTAAGTTCTTTATCATGATGTCCAATTACTTGAAAAGTGGTCTGACCTAATATAAATGTGTCATAGACCTTCAATAACCGTATCTTCAATTACTAATAACTGTAATGCTATTCTTTATTTGCCGTGGCAAACGAGGATACAGCTCGGAGACCAGATATGTTATCACTAACTATGTATGGTCTATTAGAAAAACATATTTTCAACTGAATAGGGTGAAAACATCTCTGCAGTTCAAGCTCTGCTTCCACTGGGCTTACCAACTAAATTGGTACAAATGATAAGCCATGAACAAGCAGTGAAATCTGTGATGAAGCTAAAGCTATTGCATATATGTCTGATGTCAGGCAGCTCAAAACTCAAAATGTAAAAACGTTGAATTCAAGGATAAAGGAGGAATATTTCCGATAGTTACTATATGTAACATGTCTTGGTGAAGCATGAAAGCAAAATGCTTCATAAAAAAAAAGAAATGGTGCCCCAATAAAGCACTAAAACCCCCTGTAATGGGCAATGGTGGTGATTTGTTGTCTGATCCAGAGCGAAGTGAAGGGCGTTAAGGAGGTTAAGGGGGGGGGCTCAGCTGATCTAAGGGTTGCCATTGCAAGTAATGGGGGCTCCAACCAGTTCAGCTCCCATCAGGCTGCAAGAGGCTGCTTCACAAATAAAGCTGCAGGGAAAAAATAGAAGCAGCCTTACCCTGGATGCCACATTGTTACAGGTATGCTGTGTATGGGAGGATAGGTCTGAAAGACCCCCCTCCCAGACAAGCCCCACCTATGTGAAGTTCGTGGCTCGTCAGGGGCCCCCCTGGCACCAGGGCCCAGGTGACGGGGTGACTACACAGGACTGATCATGCTGTACCATGGACACCATTTTGAAAAGCATCAGGACTCCATTTTAGATATTGGCAACCTGAAACCCAACGAGACAGCTTGCCTACGAATGCTGCAGCTTTGCCCCCACTCACAGAGAGCCGTGCCCTCCCCCCGGCGCCTCCTCTCCATGGCAGATCCGCTGAAGGCCCGTTCTCACGAGCAACCAGACACGAACAAGTATCAGAACAAACACTGTATCATTTACCTTCCGCAGTACATCACTGTCCCCGAAGTGACCTGACTCGCGGTTCAAGCCTGGAAAATAACGGAAAACCATCCTAACAGAACAGGCCTCGACCCTGCATCTAACCCCTAACATGTAAAATATATGATGTCAATACCTTCTTTGTATGAACCCTTGTCGATGTCCAACCACACTCCAATGGCTGACGGTTTACAAAGATTGCTAAATCAAATATAAACACCCATGTTTAAGAAAGAAATAATTCATAAGTTTTGGTAAAACAAGCATGGTCTCAGCTCATATACGGTAACATGTGTAATGAAAAGAAAGTGATACCGACCACCTAGGGGTAACTAACGAATGCTGCTAAGTACAAAGGAAGGCAAACGGAGCATTATTGCAAGCATGTGCGTGTGTGTGTATGTGCATAGAGGGACACGTTTAAATGTATAAGCCAGAATGAAAATGTATTATCGTCTCTGAATGTATTGCTTCCATTCTTCTGAGTACACCATCAAACCTAATGCTACCTCATGTGCTATTCAGCTACTACCGTGTGACATTGCTAAAATATAGTCGTCCAATGTTTAATGATGTATGTAACACTGCCAAATTATCGTAGACAGATATAAAAAAATATACAAATGTATAGACGGTAGAAATGTGTGATCGTTTTTAATATTACCAACTTTATTAATCATCTCTTTGTTTTACATAGTGTGCAACCTAAGCACAGAGAATTGCTCACACGCACACACCCAAGGCCATCTCCCCTCCCCTCCCACCAAGGCACGCCAGGACAAGCTGGTGTGCGAGCAGTACAGCATCATCTCCCCTCATTCTGCTGGACCCGCTTCAAGTATTCGCCTCCCCCATGTCCCAGACCGCCATGGTTGGCCAAATGAATTATTTACAACCCTGCCCTAAAACCCCACCGCCCCAAGGGGCCAGAGGTACACCCTCGCTGATCCAGTGGCCCTCCGGTTCACCCTAAGTTAATGGGCCTTGTGAAACAGATATTCAACCCTATACTAACACATTATAAAGTAATTATTCACTACATCTAACGAGACCAGAATGAAAGTGCAGCCCACCCCATGCCCTCAGACACGACTCCCAGGTTTATGACACCCGGCCAACAGGTCAGAAGTAACAGTGTATTGATGTATTGGTAAAGACTCACATTATATGTATTCCTCCTGTGTCGTATTAACCTTTAGAGTAACCTATTGCAGGATTTACAGGACAACTGGAATTATCTAAATGAATGAATGCTGTGTGTGTGGCCACAAGGGCAGAAAAGCCAGTGCACCCGTCCATCAATGATACTGACCGCGCCTGGCATGACAGCCCCACCCCGATGAGCCCAGCTGACCTATCCGCCCCACGTTGGCACCACGCTGATGTCCATCAACCACGGAGCGGCTCGTCACAACTGCACCTATAGTTAGTCGACGCCACCCAATCCCCAAGATTATGTGCCCCCTATAGTGTGTAGTTTCCTATGACAAAATTTTGTAATAAATAAGACTGTCTTTGCTATTGTCAGACAGAGCGCTCTCGAAGCTTGCAGAGTCCTTTGCATGGCCTATTTGATTGGATAAAGAATCTTTTTACTTTCACCCGCACTTGGTCCTAGCCTCATTCCCTTTTGGGTGTGTCTATTATTGCCTCTCATTGCGGGGAGGGTAGTGCCTTTTGGGGACGCTTGCCTTCAGTGGTGACCCCGAAAGCGTGATTACATTTTTGAAATTCGTCCTCGTCCCCTCTGGTGCGAGAGATTCCGGGCGGCAGTGGAGACGCACGGTGCGCCCGCACAGGAGAGCTACCCGCCTACGGCAACTGGTACGCTTAGACGTGCGCACAGAATAAAACAAAGGGTACAGGATCCCGCTCCAAAAAACCACTTTGAGTACCGCTCGCCGGAGCCAGGGGGCGGCCATTGAGTGTGTGGCAGTGCCGCCTTGACAGACCCAGCCCGGAGAATCTCGATTCAAGACGGGCACTTGAGTATTAAGTGCGAGTGACTGTAAAAGGAAAAGGGGAAGGGAGTCAGGGTACACGAGGTCATTTAAAAGGGGTACTTTCAACCATTAATGCTATCTTGTATTTACTGTACTTTCTCTGCATATGGCCATTAGGATAAAAAGGTGAAATAAGAGAAGATAAGAGTGTTAGGGAGAATTCCCCCAGCCCCCCAGCAGCTTTGCTGGATTTTTGGGGTTTGTTTTTTTCTCCTGCTAAGAGTGAGATTCTTTTCCTCCCACTCTTAGGCATGATTTGAGGTATGTCTTTGACTTATTGTGTGCTTATGGGCTATGGGGTCTTTTACTCCATAGGGTATCATCTGTTTTAGTGTATGTGTTACACAGCACCCTCAGTGCAGTAACACAGGGGTGTCATAGTGACCCCCAAACATAGACTCCATACCCTGGGTCTGACTACTGTCTCCCAGGGCATGTAAAGTCACCATTGGCTTTACTAGTCCAAAATTGTGAACAGAACCAGTACAAACCATCATATTGTGGAAGTACTGGAAGGGGTTAATTCGAACACCTGGGTCTGTTTCCAAGGTGGCACTGTCCAGTCCCCCCTTGTTGAGTATCTGGCTGGTGGCAGTGGTTACCACGCAAAATATTCCACCGGAATATTTCCTATGGGATTTTCCCATTGATTTTAAACACACCACTTTTTGGTTCAATGTTAAAGATACCGCCGGTTTATTTATTTAATATAAAATCACCGTTTGGGTCTTGTAGCCAGAACTCTTTTCTAAAATGGCGTTTGTGTCTGTCTCTGTAACTCCAACCAAGGTCGGGCCCTTTGTTCCACTTTTTGGCGGGCTTCTCCACAGAAGCCCTCCAACTGGTGCCACTATGTCTGGGTTCCACAGGATGTGTGGGTGGGGGAATTGGTACCCTGGACTGCGTTGCCTTAGCAACCCAAGTCGCACTCTGTTCTGATTGGCCCAGTGGTGAGCCGCCCGGCTCACGACTTAGCATGTATGAGTGACAGCTAGGCTGTTGAATGGGGGTTTTTCTGCATAAAAGCAGGGCTTTTGGTACTGGAACTTCAGAAGTCGCCACAGGACCTAAGAAATCCGAAGAGGGGAGAAGCTGAGCCATCTGCAACGACGACACCACTGATGGAGCCCTGCTGCAATGACCTCACCACTTTCCCGACGACAAGAGAAGATCTTCTGCTGAAAGAGTCTTCTTCCTCTGAGCTGGTGGGATCAAAAAGTATGCCATTCGCCTTCCAGGACGTCTCTTGGTCAAATCGCCAGTGCCAAGCACCCCGGCGGCCGGATAGCCAAGCTTCACCACCATGACCGCGAGTAAAAGGAACGCACCTTTTAACCGAGCGAACTCCGCGGCTGGTCTCTTCCCTGGGCAGTGCAACGACTTCAAGTTTCCTCCTCGACGAGATCTTCTCTTCCCCTGGACGAAACAACGAACTGCACCTGCTGCCAGGAACAACTGCCACAGCTGGAGCTTCCTCAACTTTAAAGGTACTGTGTTCCACCTGGCCTCCCTTTCTACGGTTTGGTAAAGGTGACCCTTAAATCCTTGGCTTTCCAACTGGGGGGGCCCCCAGACCTTCTAACTTTACCTTCTGAATCAACCCAACCTCTTTTGAATATTTTTACAAAGACTTGAATGCATTTCTAAACAGTGTGATCTTGGGCACATGTCACCTTGCTCCATTTAAAGTAGGCCTGGCCTATGAACTTTGGCTCTACAGTAGACCCTGCCTTCACTAACTTGTTCTGGTCTTAGAAAAGTGTTGGGAACTGTCTTATTTTCATGACCTGCCTTTTTCTCTCCCTTTAACTTAATTATTGGAGTGCCATCTAAGTTAGGCGCTTGCATCTGTTTTTACAAATAGTGGTGTTTTGACTTAGACTTGTCTAATAGTTCCTGAGGGAGGTGTGTATACTTTTCTGATTGTGTTTGAACTTGCTTTGATTTATAGTGCTAGTGTATTTCCTTAAGTGTGTGTTAAATAAATAATTATATACTTTTGATACCAAGCTCTGGTCAGTGTTTGCTTGCCCAACTATGTTTTTAGCCCTATTGTGTATCCTCTGTGTACTGCCCTACTCTTCTTGAGAGAAGTCTGACTGCTCAGCCACAGCTACCAGGTAAATCTGGGTGGTACAGACTGCTACCAATTGGGTTTACTGCTTACTCCTGTAGTCTTAATCTTCTTGCAGTGGTCCCCAAGGGAACTGCACAGGATTCTGCCTAACACAGAGACGGGAACCTAGCTCTGCAAGGGGCTAGAAGGCGGCGCCGCGTAGTGCTATCTCAACTAGTACTGGGAATAAGTAAAGGGTGGAGAATAAAATAAAAGTGTCTGGTAATAGGGAGACACAGTGAAAACATTAGAAACTGCTACTTTCTTTTTCTCTTTCTTTCCTCTATAGTTAGGGTACCTTGGTATTGAGCAAAAAATAAAAGGTCTAAAAGGTGTAGGGGCAATTGATGATCTAGGGAAAGAGGACCTTACCAGGGAGAAAAGCACAGGGCAGGGAGAAAAAAGGAGGGGTAAATGTTGTGTTGTATGTCAACAGTCTGTTAAGTGTTTATCCCATGTTGCATATGTTAAATTAATCATGTTTTAATGAATTGCACAGAAATGATGCTAGATTGATGACATTGTATAACTCTATGGTATGGTCATCGTAAGTGTGACCCGGTAAGATGAAAAGGTAATAATATTGTAAGCAAGTGTTTGTGATCCAAAGGTAGTTATAGTACGAGTAAGTATTCCTTTTGCATATGCTCAAGAATTGACTAAGATAGAAGCCACACACACACACTTATACTACACAGCGATAGACACAAATAGTACAAGAGGAAAAATAAAATATTAGTAAAAACACAATATGGGGGCAGAAACACCCCTGGCCCATATCTGTAAAAATGGACCTGGTTATGCTGAACGTATAAAGAAATACCACGATCAGTGGGTCACAGAACTAAAGGGAGAAGGACTGCCCCAAGGATGGCCAGAAGGGGGATCGTTTGATAAGAGCGTCCTAGATATGGTGGCCACATGAATATTCATGAAGTACAAAGGAAAACAATTTCATAATAGAAGAGAAATACTAGATTTGTGGAGGTTATTTGAGGCAGTGCCTCCTCTCAGAAGGAAGGAGTCAGTGTCTAACCTGCCCTCCACAGTTGATAGTCCCTTGCTCATTCTTGAAGTTGGAAAGGAAGAGGTAGGAACAGAGGGATCGATTGAGGTGACACGATTGTACCCCCTCCTAAACAAGCCAGTGCCAGCAGAAGGTTATAGTGACCCCACACATGTACCCCCTGCAGCACCTACAGCCACTCCACGACCAACTGCACCACCATACAAGGGCCCCAGACAGCGCGGACAGGTAAGCACCCCTGCAGTAAATATAGAAAAATTGACAGAGGACTTAGATTCCAGTCTCTCCATGGCAAGAGATGAGTTATCTAGAATAAGAAATATATGTGAGCAGAATGGAACTAGTGTTGTTAGACATGAGCAAACACCTAGATCCCAGGCACTTGACAAGACATCTGAAGAGGGATGGAAGAAAGGGGAAATACTGTTCAGAATTCAGGAAGAGCCAACTCGAATAGTAGAACTGGGGCCACAGGAAATGGATGGAAATACGGGTGATGAGGGAATGGCTACCGGGGGCATGGAAGAATTATGGTGCGATATTGAGGACGATGAACAGGAAAGTGGGAGGTTGAGTGTGGCAATGGGAGGAGGGTCCGGTAGAGGAGAAGGGACATCTCTGGGAAGAACGATGGAAGAGGCATGGACAGGAAGGTTAAGGAATAGAATGGGAAGAATGGCACCATTAGGAAGGAATGGATTGAAGGTGAGTACTGGCAAGACGACAAAGGGCAAACTACAACTCCCATTGACACACAGGGGAGGTGGGAGACCAAATGATATACCCTGGGCTCAGATGGATAAGCTAATTTGCTAAAATCATTGCCCCCGCTATCAGGAGGGGCAAGTAAGTGGATATATGCATTCGAAAAACACACTGCAGGAGTGCCATTAGCAGCAGGAGATGTCAAAAGTCTGCTAGTATCGGCAGTGGGTGACCAAGCAGATAGAGTGTGGGCAAAGGCTGGCTTCCCGGGAGTGACACTGGATTGTGATTGCCACGATGGAGCATCTTTTAACACAGTGCACGCGAGGGTATGGGATGCATTAAGAGAAACATTTCCAGACACACCAGATTTACAATCAGTAATGCAGTGTACAATGAATGAGGGGGAGGATGCTATGGATTACATTTTCCGGGTGCAGGAGATGTCGAGAGCCGAAACGGGCACACCCTGGTATCAGTCAACATCTTTATTTTACTTCATAATAAAGAGAGGGCTTCCAAAGGAGGTGCAAAAAGCACTCGACAAAATAGCAGGGATCGAAGCAAAAGGGTGGGCAGAAATACAAAGCATAATAGTACACCACTGCAAAAGAATAAAGGAAAGGGAGAAAGAGATTGCTCAAAAAAGGTTGGCAGATGAGGCCAAGCTAGTACAACCGAAACTCGTGAAGGGCGCTGCAGCTGTGGCGGCGCTCCCCCATGACAGGGAGGGGGATGAGGAGGAGGGGCTGGTAGCAATACAAGGGAGGATGGCAGCAAATTGGGCAGGCAAGGGGCAGCCACAGTGGAATGGACAGGAGCAATACAGAGGTCCGCAGTGGCAAGAGTGGGCCCCCCGCGGAGAACGAGGTGGGTACAGGGGCCAATTTATTTATTTATTTATTTGCATTTTTTAAAGCGCTCACACAGCCCGGGGGCATCGAGGCACTGTTACAGAATTTGTTGTTGTTGTCTTAGTTGCATATTTATAACGCGCTTAATTACCCAGAGGTTTCTAAGCGCGGACCCGGGGATCGAACCTGTGTTGCTTCGTGTCGTCTTGCTTCCAAGGCAAGCACTTTTCCACTGAGCTATCCTCCCGGGACTATGAGGTCATCCTCACCCAGGGAGCCCCTATGGACTACTCATGGGAGGACCACAAGGGCAGCCAGAGCGGGGGTATGTAGAACAGCAAAGAGAACACCCTCACAATGTACAGCAGCATCCACAAAACCACCATCACATGCAATACACACAAGGTAACCCCTTTGCCACTACTGCTAACGGTGCACCGGCCCCATACGGAAGAGTGGCGGTGGTATCAGGAAATGTCTTTAGCCAAGGGAAGAACATGAGACACCCAGCATAGGACAGCCCACAGAGAGCACTTGCGTGTCCTGTTCTATCTACGACCTACAATGCAGCAGAGGAACCATTGATAGGGGCGCAGATAGGGAATAAACAGTTCATATTTATGGTGGACTCGGGAGCTGAATAATCATGTTTTCGTGAAGGAAAGTTTCCGCAATCTAATCGTAAATTGGAGACGCTGGGGCTCTCTGGGGCTGTTGTCGAAGTTCCTTACACAGAAGATTTAGATGTCACAGTGGGGGGTAAGACAGTAAGAGCACCACTACAATACTATGAACAGTCCCCGATTAACTTGCGCGGAAGGGACCTTCTCAGCAAGCTTAATATGGGATAGTTTGCTCCACCCCAGGGATCTGTCCTTTGCGCGTAATGCTGGTGGTGCATGCACGAGCAACAGCACCAGAAGTGCGTGGCATACCGGTAGATCCGGATATGTTTATCCAAGGACTGAAAACATTGGCACGAGTAGTACCTGAGTTGAAAAAGCTAGAATGGTGAGTACCAGCAGTATTCATCTTCCGACCAATAGCAAGCCCAGAGATTGTACCAGGAACAGTAATGTCCCTAGATTTAGACGCAGTTTAATTCTCAGCTAAGAGAATAGCCGTAATTGCAATGGACATACACGGCTGCGAATGGCGCACAGTGTTGTGCATCAATGCCGACATTGCATTGCGGGATCTGTCAGACGAAGATCTTTTCTCAGACTCTGAAAGTGACGGTGAGATAATAATGGAAATAGCAATACCCTGAGACATCATGATACAAGAAAGGCAGGTGCCAGTACAGCTGATGGCAGTGGTGGGGGCACCGCCTTCTTTCTTTGATGATGACATGAAATTAGTGCCCATCAATCTGTGGACTGCAGGCCCCCATGATGTGGGATTACTGCATGGAGTTACACCGGTCAAAATAAAACTTAAACCTGGTGCCATTTTGCCCATGGTAAAGCAATACCCACTGTCCCGAGAAGCAGAGGAAGGGATAAAAGAAACAATCAGTGCATTATTGGCCCAGGGAATAATAGTACTCTCAAATTCACCATGTAATACTTGTATCTATCCGATTAAAAAAGCAAAAGGTGGGGCGTCGAGGATGATCCAAGACCTACGCCCACTAAATAACGTCATTCAAAAAGAGTTCCCTTTGGTCCCTAATCCTGCATCAATACCGTGCAGCATCCCCAAGAACGCCTCCCACTTCACAGTGGTTGATTTGAAAAATGCCTTTTTCTCTATCCCATTGGCAGAAGAGTGCAGGTATCTAACAGCCTTTACACTGGGGGAAAGAGGTATGAACATTGTTGGTTACCCCAGGGGTACTGAGAGAGCCCCAGTATATTCAACCGCATCCTCCATGAAGATTTAGGAAACATGACAGCTGAGAGCAAGATAATTCAATACGTAGATGATTTGCTCATCTGCGCACAAAGTGAGGAAGAATGCAGAAAAGATTCTGTCACTCTCTTGACATTGTTGGCCCACAAAGGATACAAGGTCGACAGAGGGAAGCTACAGTACTGCCAACCAGAAGTGTTGTACTTGGCACAGCGAATATCAAAGGATGGCAAAGAGAGAATACCACACAGAGTAGACACTATTAGAGCAGTTAAAAAACCAGACACAGTGAAGGATATGCAAATATTTCTAGGTATGTGTAACTATTGTCGAGCATGGATCTAAGATTATGCAGAGTACACAAGACCACTACTGCAGGGACTCCAAGAGGCCCAGTGGGAGAACAGAGAAATCCAATGGTCAGCAGAAATGAGTGACTCATTTACCTCACTCAAGGAATTGATTTCAAGCGCACCGGTACTCGCGAACCCAGATTATGACCGCAAGTTCTACCTGTTCTCCCACTGCAAGGGGATACTCATGACAGCAGTACTGACACAAGAAACATCTCTGGGACACAAGCCACTTGCTTACTACAGTGGCACATTAGATGCAGTGATGCAAGGACACTTCGCTTGCGAGCAATCTCTCGCAGCTGCAGCGTTCGCCATTGAAAAAAGCGCAACAATAGTGATGGGATGCTCTGTGACACTATTTGTGGAACACTCCCTATTTGCTATATTAGAAAGATCAAAAAGCACACTGACGACACAAAGAGCAACTGCTTATGAAATAATACTGTCCAGTGCAAAACATACACATAGTCAGATGAAAAACAGTGAACCCAGCAACATTCATTACAGATCCATGCACATTAGAAGACATGCAGGAACACGACTGTGCCACCTACACAGGGGAGGAGGGGGAAGGCGCGGTGGTAAGTGAAAATGGCCTAAACGAAGGAGAGGTTTACTTCATAGATGGGTCAGCATCAATTGACACTGACACAGGGGAAAAGCATGTGGGGGTGGCAGTTGTGAGATTGGAAGAAGGTGAGTACGAAGTGATAGTGCAGCATCGCCTGCCCTCCCATTACTCATCCCAAGCAGCGGAGCTTATAGCCCTCATTGAAGCGTTACATGCAGCAAAAGGATGAACAGTGACTATTTACACAGATTCAGCATTCATGACTACAACAGTACACGGTGGGTTGGCAAGATGGGGTCGGAGACGGTTTCGCAGAGCAGATGGGTCACCTGTACAACATACAGAGCTCCTGAAAGAACTTATTGAGGCATTGAAAGAACCCACTATGGTAGCAATAGTGAAGTGCCAAGCCCATACGTCCAACACGGACATTATCTCTTTGGGAAACGCTGCAGCTGACGCCGCAGCCAAGGAAGCTTCCTATTTAGTAAAAGAAATAACAGGTGAGTACTTAGTGCAACAACAAAAAGAGATGAATGAAATGAACCAGTACGTAATGAGACCAAACATCATTGTAAAGACTAAAACAGAACACACAGACAGACCACATTCATACGAATATCTACACCACTTGAATACATTATTTATATTTCTAACTGCCCTAATACTGTTCGTTGCGGGCTGCCCATTTGTTGCCATGGTCACTCCTATATGTTAAAACATAAAAGCGCATTAAGCATACTTAACAGTTGACATTTTCATTTCTTGAGAGAGAGAGAGAGAGAGAGAGATAGAGAGAGAGAGAAAAAGCTTTATATTTACAATCCAACATTATTTGCATTTTCATTATTAGCTTTCACTTATCACCAAAACACTTTTTTGTATTTTTTCATTTTTCCATATTTTAAGCAATAGGAGGAAGAGGGAGGTGGGGAAGAAACAATATGACGAGTACTATGGTCTGGGTCTAAACACAATAGAAGACCCGAGACATCCACACCAGTCAAACAAATGGTATGCGGACATGAGTTCCACTGCAAAACAGACAACCAACGAAAGTTGTTATGTCTGTTCCCTGATCCCCCACGTCTCAGGCACACCTAAAGTCCTGTTGCCAAAAGAATTACCTCTTGCAGATGCCCACGGTCTCCTTCATCTCACCTTGTGCAGAATTAAGAACACCTTTCAGGCACACGAAGTATCCTTTGAAATGCTGCAGAATGAGAAAACCTGCTACTCAAGAGTGAAAGAAGTGATATGCTTGAAAGAGCCTTTTTTCGTGATCAAAGGGACATTGTTTTTGGACAATAAATGGAAAGACGAAGAAATATCGTGCAAGGCTGAGGCACTACGAGGGCTGACAGCAGAAAAATTACAGTGGGTACAAAAAACATGCACCCCAGTCTGGAAAGAGCACATCACGAAACTGACCTGGGTGACCGCCATAGAAAAGTCATTCAAATTGCAAAAAGAAATATCGTATGATCTATGCTTCCATGGGGAAGGAAGAACCCCATGGGTGTGAACAAGAACTGTAACCGGACACTCACTATCCCAGACATGAGAAAGGGAACAGCAGCACTCATGGTCACTTACTGGGTCTGCGGTAAACAGGCATACTTGCACCTCCCACAGTCCTGGAGGGGCACATGTGCGTTGGCAACACTACACTCAGCATTGATGGTGATTCCGGAGAGCCATATTGTTGGGGGCAAAGGAGTGCCAGATGCCCCTCATGAACGAAACATCCCGCCAACAGAAGAGCCACAAATGTATGTCCTGTCTTCCGGCAATGAGCAAGAGGTGCTATTGAGGAGGCGACGATCATCCAACTACATATCCAAAGCCTCCTCAGAATTATTGGCGCAGATTCCAGACAGGTATCGACTGTTCAGCTCTGCAGAAACATTCTTTGCCTCACTCGTTCCAAGCATCCAGGCGCAGGCAAATGCAAAATGGCTCCAGATCACACGCTGGGAGCTGATACAGCTAGCTAACGACACTGAAGAAGGGTTTATTGTGATCAAGGTGGAGCTAAGAGCCCTGCTGTTAATGACGATGCAGAACAGGTATGTCCTAGACCTGTTAACCGCGATGGACGGTGGTGTTTGCCGAAAAATCGGGAGTGCATGTTGCACATTCGTACCTTCTGAAGACGCAGATAATGGTACGTTGTCACATGTCATCGCAGCAGTGCACAACCTGGGGGAACAACCTCTACTCTTGGGTACCATTATGGCTTGGATTGACGATCAAAATGCTAATGCCTATTGTGGTATTTTTACTCTTGATATTTTGCGTGTGCCAGCTGGGTCTTTGATGTTGTGCAAATGCAGTGCCTAATGGCGCAATGATGATGGTGACAATGGGCAACACTAGAGGAGTGGCGCAGGTCATGCATGAGGCTCAGGTACAAACAGGTGAGGATCCCCGGCCAAAGTACAGAATGGTACCTATACCTTACGATGGGGACATAGTAAATAGATTGTATCATACCACAATAAAGGAACCACAAGAAAGAGAATGGTATACAGAGGTGTGGGTGGACCTGGAAGGAGATGGGGATTGCATATATATGACCTGCACACCAGATGAATATGCTAGAAGAGGGGGAAGACTGAGAGGGGTGTGTAGGGCTTGGATGCCAATAAAGGGTACACCAGCATGGGACGAAGATGTTGCAGATGAGAAGGAGCGTCAAAGACTGGGTGAGTTACAGTATTTGTTACTTAAGTAACGAAAGGGGGGAAATGTATGGGAGGATAGGTCTGAAAGACCCCCCTCCCAGACAAGCCCCACCTATGTGAAGTTTGTGGCTCATCAGGGGCCCCCCTGCCACCAGGGCCCAGGTGATGGGGTGACTACTCATCGACACACAGGACTGATCATGCTGTACCATGGACACCATTTTGAAAAGCATCAGGACTCCATTTTAGATATTGACAACCTGAAACCCAACAAGACAGCTTGCCTGCGAATGCTGCAGCTTGGCCCCCACTCACAGAGAGCCGTGCCCTCCCCCTGGCGCCTCCGCTCCATGGCAGATCCGCTGAAGGCCCGTTCTCACGAGCAACCAGACACGAACAAGTATCAGAACAAACACTGTATCATTTACCTTCCGCAGTACATCACTGTCCCCGAAGTGACCTGACGCGCGGTTCAAGCCTGGAAAATAACAGAAAACCATCCTAACAGAACAGGCCTCGACCCTGCATCTAACCCCTAACATGTAAAATATATGATGTCAATACCCCCTTTGTATGAACCCTTGTCGATGTCCAACCACACTCCAATGCCTGACGGTTTACAAAGATTGCTAAATCAAATATAAACACCCATGTTTAAGAAAGAAATAATTCATAAGTTTTGGTAAAACAAGCATGGTCTCAGCTCATATACGGTACCATGTGTAATGAAAAGAAAGTGATACCGACCGCCTAGGGTTAACTAACGAATGCTGCTAAGTACAAAGGAAGTCAAACGGAGCATTATTGCAAGCATGTGTGTGTGTGTGTGTATGTGCAAAGAGGGACACGTTTAAATGTGTAAGCCAGAATGAAAATGTATTATCTTCTCTGAATGTATTGCTTCCATGCTTCTGAGTACACCATCAAACCTAATGCTACCTCATGTGTTATTCAGCTACTACCGTGTGACATTGCTAAAATATGTTGTCCAATGTTTAATGATGTATGTAACACTGCCAAATTATCGTAGACAGATTTAAAATAATATACAAATGTATAGAAGGTAGAAATGTGTGATCGTTTTTAATATTACCAACTTTATTAATCATCTCTTTGTTTTACATATTGTGCAACCTAAGCACAGAGAATTGCTCACACGCACACACCCAAAGCCATCTCCCCGCCCCTCCCACCAAGGCACGCCAGGACAAGCTGGTGTGCGAGCAGCACAGCCTCACCTCCCCTCATTCTGCTGGACCCGCTTCAAGCATTCGCCTCCCCCCCATGTCCCAGACCGCCATGGTTGGCCAAATGAATTATTTACAACCCGGCCCTAAAACCCCACCGCCCCAAGGGGCCAGAGGTACACCCTCACTGATCCAGTGGCCCTCCGGTTCACCCTAAGTTAATGGGCCTTGTGAAACAGATATTCAACCCTATACTAACACATTATAAAGTAATTCTTCACTACATCTAACGAGACCAGAATGACAGTGCAGCCCACCCCATGCCCTCAGACCAGACTCCCAGGTTTATGACACACGGCCAACAGGTCAGAAGTAACAGTGTCTTGAGGTATTGGTAAAGCCTCACATTATATGTATTCCTCCTGTGTCCTATTAACCTTTAGAGTAACCTATCGCAGGATTTACAGGATAGCCGGAATTATCTAAATTAATGAATGTTGTGTGTGTGGCCACAAGGGCAGAAAAGCCAGGGCACCAGTCCATCAACGATACTGACCGCGTCTGTCATGACAGCCCCACCCCGATGAGCCCAGCTGACCTATCCGCCCCACGTTGGCACCACGCTGATGTCCACCAACCACGGAGCGGCTCGTCACAACTGCACCTATAGTTAGTCGACGCCACCCAATCCCCAAGATTATGTGCCCCCTATAGTGTGTAGGTTCCTATGACGAAATTTTGTAATAAATAAGACTGTCTTTGCTATTGTCAGACAGAGTGCTCTCGGAGCTTGCAGAGTCCTTTGCATGCCCTATTTGATTGGATAAAGAATCTTTTTACTTTTACCCGCACTTGGTCCTAGCCTCATTCCCCTTTGGGTGTGTCTATTATTGCCTCTCATTGCTGGGAGGGTAGCGCCTTTTGGGGACGCTTGCCTTCAGCTGGCATGCTGTGGAAGTACCGATCCCACAGAAACTGCAGAGAGGGGCACACATAGGGGCAAAGGGTCTCCCGTAGCTGCTCATGCGAGTTGGGGAGAGAAGGATGCAGGGATATCTTACAACTTTAAAAAGGTGAGAAAAGATGGCAAGGCAGGCTAGGAGGACATTGTCAATGGGCCAGACAGGGGTGCATGAAATGTCATAAATGCCTGGAAATTCATGATCTTGATACACTGAGCCTCCAGTAGCATTTAAAGGAGGGTGATACATTGACATTAAGATCCTACAACAAACTATTGTATTCTCGTAGATGAAAATGTCTTTGGTCTTCCTCAGGGTCACTGACAATTGCTTGGTCTTTGTAGGGAAGTTCACTTTCTGCTTCTGCCTCCTTGTCTTTTTCAAGGCATGTACTTCATGTCATAAATTGCCATAATAAACAGGAAGTCATCCTTGCTCACATTCAAATAATATAATTCAATATTCTATAATATAATTATACAAAAATACTTGTTAGCAACAAATTCATCATTTATGTGCAACCATTTGCCAATTCATTAACAATCGCTCATAGTTAGATGCCTTCAACCACAGTGACATGTATTAGTTGAAATTTCATTAAATAAATCAAATGCAACTTGAAAAAAAAATACATTTTATTTCTATTGACCAAATATACACGACATCAGACCTCGTAAAGACAAACTAAACACAAATACTTAAATCAACACTTTAAACCTTTTAATTGATAAAGAATAATTATACATCACTCAGACACTACCTCTGCCCCATAACTGTTCTTTAATGAATAATATGCGTAAAGTGTCAATTGATGGTGGTGACTAACACTTTGCTGGGAAAGCATTGTTGTCTGCTTTTGATGAAACGTAGTGCAAAGTAAAGTACCCTTGATTACCCCAATACTGTATTTTTGGGAAGGTCTTCTAGTGCGAGGGGGTGAAGTGAGAACGTAAGGTAAGCAGCCATTTTACTGAACCTCCTTCCTTCACCTGTTCAGCATCAGTCATGGTACAGGGGGATTCATTGAGACATGCAGCCTAATATAGGATGCAAAGCTGCCCAATATCAATGGGAAAGGTCATTGGTCGTCTAGTGAGGGAACATTTTGATATCTGGAATGGAGCCTGGTATTTATATATCTTGCAAAGTTGCAGGAGTTGTGTGCATTACGAAATATGTAGGTGTGAAAAAACATTTAGGATAAAAATAACTCAACTGGACACTGAAATATTGTTGACATGACTTTCTGCGGGCAGAACAGGCAAACTGACCCAACTAAAAATGGCAGAAAAAAAACAAAATGTGGGGGCTACCTGGTTGACGGTGTTAGAAGATGGATGTCTGATGTTAGAGCTCCAGCCACCTTGGCATTCAAGGGCTTCCTTTCCCCCCATTATCAACTTTGTTGTTATGCAGTGAAGCCAGAATCCAAACAACTTGATGTCGGATTTGAGTCTTCAAGACTTAAAAATGGCAGATATGATTTCTTGCATGAGTGGCACTAGAGACACTCTTCTGCTTGAGCCCAGGCACAGGTTGCAACCTCTCCCCAGCATTATCACTCAATTACCCCAATTGTTGGGAAGTCTCCAGGGTGGAGACATGGAGGAGGCTGGTGTGGTGAGCCTGGATCAGTGAGTGTTGCAGGGTACGATCTAGCAGACACTGAGGGGTGTCCTCTTGGCCATCAGTGAGCTGTAAAATGGCTTGGAGTGGGCAAGGGGTAACAGGAGAAAATAGCCCTTACCTTAGCCCGAGTCGCCCTGGATATAGCAGGGGAATGCGACTGCAGCTGATCCCCTGAGGGCTACATAGTGAAATTATGACTGTTATTCACGCATGTTTGTTTACTGAATCTTGGCGGCAACTCTCCTTTCCTATAAGGAACAGATTGGTGGAGATTTGAGGGAACCAAGAGACTTGCAACTCTGTTAGTTTTGATGCCAGAGGTTGGCTGCTCTGTGTGAGGTGACCAGGATTCCTTGTGCTGGCTGTAATCAAGACTGCGTCTGAAAGTAGAGTGGTTTTATCCAAGTAGATGTCGAAATGCAGATCTGACAATAAGGATCACATTATTCATTCCCTCCGGTCTGGCCCTCCCAACAAAGAAGCACCTTTTGCAGCAAAGGAAAATACCCAAGCAGCTTCTGCAGAGGCTGGAGGGAGCTGTAAAATCCAGGGCCCAGCTTCTGACGTCTTGCTCACAAAAAAGGATTTAATGCAGTGCACTGCTCAACTGCAGGGGAAATTTACTGAAACGTTGATGAAAGAAACTGAGATAGCCTCTGCAGATTTGCAAATTTCTAAAGCCACAATTTGCTATATCTCAGTTGAGTGGCTAGATAACTGATAATGAGTGTTGAACCCAAGACATTGAAAGTGATTGCAAACGCAATAACACATGAAGGCGTTAGACCTAGCTCTGGATACGCTAAAAGACATGGAAAATTGCCATTGTCAAGAGAACCTTAGAGTGAGCGGCCTGATCGAGGGCACAGAGATCTCAGCTCTCGAGTGTTGGATACTGCAGTTCTTTTAGGTAATGGCCATGCAGATTCACAAAGAGGACATTGTTATTGATCGCCAAACCAGGGTTTATTCTCCACAATGTAGATTGCGTCCTCCGTCCTGAGATATTATTAATAAATACCATGCTTACTCCACAAAAGAATGGCTCATGAAAACTTAAAGCAAAAATGCCACGATTTCATATCAAGAACAATCTTCATTAATCTACCAAGGCATTGCTGGTAATTCCCTTTCGGCCTAGCCTTCAAATGGGAGAGCAAGATTACCAGGTGTGCAATGCTTGAGGAGGCAGCCTGTTGGTTGACATTGTTCAAAAAAGGTAGCATGCACCCCTCTCCAGAAAGAACATGGCATGATAACCTGTTCTGTGTTTTTTTCCCACTTTGAGAGTTTGCAGCCATCGCTTTGGTTGACATTGATTTATTTATTTATCACATGTATGTAACGACCAGACCCGGAGGTATCAAAGTGTTTGTGCATAATTAGAAGACAGAGGATGTAGACAAAGGACATTAGTCATATTTGTTGAACAGCCAAGTTTTCACTAGTTGTGTAGGGTCGCTTGTTTCTGATGTTGGGTGGCAGGAAGTTCCAGAGAGAGGGCACTGTGAGACAGAAACACGGTTTGCAGAAGATCGTAATGGACGCACATGGTGTTTCAGGACAATGCTGTTGTTGAGGTAGAAGGGGCAACTTTGTAGATACATTGGTGTGCAATAGTCAGGGTTTTAATTTCGATGCAGGCCTTAATTTGCAACCAGTGGGCATCACATCTGGTTGCTGAGATATGGCATTAGGAACGTATGCCCAAGGCTGCACAGAGGGCTTTGTTTTGGAGAAGTCGCACTTTGGAGAGGTTTGTGGAAGAGGTACCAATGAAAAGAGCACTACAGTAGTCCAATTTACTAAGAATGACAGCTCTTGCTAGCGTGGAGCAGTTGATCGGAGAGAGGAATTATCTACTCAAGGAGATATGGAGATGAGCTCTGCAGTGTAGGTCGTACATGAGGCCAAGGAGTTAATATGTTTGGTCATTGAGAGCTCTGTATCCAGGTGGAAGCCCAAAGGTTTGACATGTTTCAGGACAGGAATGACAATACCATTGATGGGGAAGATAGCAAAAGCAGTGTCTACGTTTTTGAAACGGTAGGAGAAGCCCACAATAAGCAGCCCTGTTTTTTCATCATTGAGGTAGAGATTGTGGGTAGCCATTCAGCTTTGAATAATGCTGTACACCCTGTGATTGGCGGCAGCATCAGTGATGTGGTTACCAGAGATAGGGATAACGATTTGGGTATAATCAGCAACATTGGTGTAAATAATACCAAGGGAATCCAGGAGGTCAAATGAAGGCTTGGCGTAGGTATTATAAAGGGTCGGTGAGAGGCAGGAGCCTTGGGGAACTCCAAGAGGGACAGCAAGTTGACCTGCATTGACAGAACCTGCTCTAGATTGGGATGGAAGACAATTTGTTGGCCCAAATGGCACATCTCTGAAAGAAATGAGCAGGACATGACTCACGAGGGACCATCTCTTGGTACTTGATTCTTAATGTGGCTTGTGACGATATGGCTGTAGTTGCCTTTTGCTCATGAGGGATTTTTACTGCATGAATGGCGGCTTATTTCCTCCAGAACCAACGTGCAAAGAAATTGTGCTTGGCACGTCCGTAAGTGCTAATAGACGATAATTACCTTGTAGATTCCAGTTGCCACTTTTAAATATAGGTATAGTTATCAAGCCTTTCCAAGAATTAGGTATAACACCAGTCGTTAAGATTTTTTGGTAGATAATAAGCAGGATATCAGCCCAAATGTCAATGTTTTGGTTAATAATGGTATTGCATATTCCATCTGGGCCTAATACAACTGTACACTTTCACAGGGACAGGAATGGACACATCCTCTTCATAGAATGGTGAATATGGTTGTAAAAAGTAGAGGAATGGTACACAGAAAAAAATAAAAGTAGTGGAACACCGCTCCCGACCATTCCCGCTCACTTCGATCACTTCGATCACTGCCAATCAGTAATAGCTGAACTGTTTTTATGATCCATCTGATGTCCTTTATGAAAAATGCTATGATCTAGGAATGAAATAGTGGTCTGGTGGAGGTGACACTTTCAACTTAATATAAAGATGAGTCATCTGAGGGTTAGGTTAGAAAACCGAAAAGCCCACAAAATCAATAATGATACAGAGATCCTGAATGCTATGGACACTATTAACAATAATAAAGGCAAAGCAAGTGTCTGGGTAATTTTAAAGGCAGAAAACTACTACCTAGTTACTCATTATTACTATGGTGGTATATCAGTTAACCGACCTTCCTCCAATGAATGTTGAGGTATTTATCATATGCCAAAATTATTAATTAAATTATTATATGTTAAGATGGATTTCTGAACTCTGACCTGGTGGGCAGAGGTTCAGAAGGCCAGCCTAGTTTCTTGGAACATGGTAACCTCTGAACAAGCCAGACCAATCAAGGTAGCTATGGCAGGCAGTCAAGGCTAGGTCTCAGGAGGGGTGAGGGTGACTGAAAGACCTCAATGAGCACACAGAGCAAGGACACTTACAAATTACTCCCAGACAGGTGTATATATCAAAAATATAAACACATTTATTACAAGGCCTTTGTAACTCAACACACAGTAAAAGAATCAAAGCAATACTACTAAACCAACACAATCCTATCAATACAAGATATATACAAGACCATTGGGGTCTAAAGGGTTAACAGCACGAAATAGGTCCACAACCTAGAAGGGAAGGAAACAGGCAGTGCAGGTAGTCTTTAGTCCCCTTCAACATCAAACACACACCTAACTAAGAGGCAGCCCAAGCCCTAAGAAGAGAGGAGCCTTGTGCTCAATAGTACATGCAATGCAAGCGCACGTGGTTGTTCCAATGGGCAAAACGGGGTCTCTTCAGGGGTCTCTAGAAGCTCAGGAAGGTGGGTGAGGGGATGAATAATAGATTCCCACTATTCAGGGAGGACCTCCACTTGAAGGCAGAGGCAGTTCCAAGGTTCGGGAATAGTTTGCTAGTTCGCACTAGCAGTGGAAAGAAGAGGGGACGGCATGAGGCCACTCGTGTGTAAAAATGGATGGAAGTGCTAGGGGCCACCGGTTAGGGTTATGATTACTCACCGGCCCCAGGTGCACTCCGGACCAAACTTCGCCAGTCGAGTCCACTGTGGTTGCAGGTTTGAATGCAACAAAAAGGACGTATCTGCGCCTTTCAGTTCCAAAGATACAGCAATGATTCCCAAAGGGGACAGTGGCTATTTCTCCGCTCCAGATGGATGGATCGAGTGAGTTTCACTGCAGCAGGCTTCAGGGGCAAGAGGGTCACAAATGCAACGCACCTGCAAAGATCATTGCTGCGGCAGGGCAACGCGGTAATTGTGTTTACTCCGGTCCTAGCGCACTCGTCTCACTTCAGACCTGGGAACGCCAAGCATAGGAAATTCGGTGGGAGGGTGCCGCGGACAGAGAGCTAGCAGTATACCAAGTTTTGAGGGCCTCCTCGAAACGGCGGTGGAGATAGAGCAAATGTCCTGCGTAAACTGGTCAGCCCACTGGTTGGCCCAGGGACACTTCCGAGAAGGCGTACTTGCAGGGTTTCATGAAGGTGCCAAGAATAGTTGGTCCCATTATTCCAATGGGTTGAAGGGTCTTCGCAGACCTTCTAGGACGACCAGATGCAGAGGGGTCACACAGGATGACAGCGGGCTCAGGGTGCCAAACCTTCCAGCGGGTCACCAGTGGTTCCTCGACTCAGCTTCGTAGTTTCAGGATACTTGGATCCTATCCTTCGTTCAGTGAGAGCTCCAGAGATCGACATGGTATGGGTGTTTTTGGCTTCCTCTTATCCAGAGTCTCCTTCGTGCCAAAACGAAGAGGACCCAATGGGAGATCTGCTCACAAACACACACTCCATACGTGGACCAATCATGGACGAAGGTGGTCCCAGGCATTCATAGCACTCCAAACTCTCTGGCACCCAGGATGTGTATTGGAACCAAGCGTTCCAGACCACATCCTGGAGGCACACACACAAGGCATGCAGAAGCCCACGAAAGCTTGCCGTTTCACGGGAAAATGCATGACCAATTAAGGACTGTCACGGGTCGGCTCGACCTGGGGAAGGTGAAGGGACAAGATGACCAAAGGACAGGACAAAGAACCTCGTGGCATGGCTATTTTGGAGCCAGGCCACCTATTCGTGCCAAAAGCGGTTAACGCGGTTAACTCGTCAGGAAAGGGTTAAAAATACACGAAAAGATAGCTGCCACCAGCCCTGTCCATGACACATCTAATATGTCCTTCAGGAGTATCTAGGGCCTTTGGAAATGACTAAGAGACCCAAGTGCACTGTACTGGAAGGTACATTGTGCACATGTTACATGTTGCAGAAAGGTTGCAACGTTGGAAAAGGACTAAGGGAGACAAAGTCTCCCAGTACTGACTGGCTCAAGGGCATGACAGTTTCCCCAGTAAAAGTGAGGGACAGCCCAGACGAGGGCAGCTGAGGGCTGTGCATCCCAGGCAAAGTCAGTCTATGGTGTTTAAACAGCAGCAAAACATTTGGGGGTGTACAACTGGAGGGAAAATCACATATAAAATGAAATCTTTCCTAACACTTTATAAGGTATTTTGTGAATACTGACTGTGAGAATAGTGCATAATTATAGTTTTAAAAACCTCTTAAAATCTGATGTATTTCCCTCATAATTTTACCTCTGCACAAAAGCTGGAGGTCATTTATATTGCGCCAAAGAGGTCTGTATGTAAGCACATCTGTATCTCACCTCTTGTGTGCATGGCGATGCACAATGTGCAGAAGGGTCATTATGGACCCTTCTCCCTCCGGTTCTCCGTGGGACATCAGCAGTGTGTGATGAAGTCCCATGTTGGAGGGTAATTTATGGGATGGGGGAAACCAGTTAGGAGGAATCCCACCCCCAGCACTGTGTATGCAGGCCCTGTAGGAGGTACACTGTGGATCCCACAGGCTTCTCAACACATGGACAGCCTAAGGGTTTCAAAGAAGCACAGGCCACCCAAGAGCAAGACATCATGAGGTCCCCTTTATGGGAACGATATACTCAAGATTGCAGTGGAGACACAGTACCCGGGCGCTGAAAATTGGGAGCTGTTAGTAGCTGGGTAAGCCAGTTGCAGGAATGACCCAGCAGTAACAATGAAACCCCTAGCAGGTAAGAGGGATGTGATAACCCCCTGCCTTAATACAACAGGCAATACTGTGAGGTACAACACTCAATATACCTGGAAGTGCATTACTCAAACAGTGCCCAATTCAGCAATGCTGTGATCTCTAAGACTGCTACCTATGGCAGAATCCCTGCTGCTGGTAGAAGACTCATGTAAGGGTGATCCATGTGCAGGCACACGTCTGTAGCAGAAGAAGCATGAGTCAGCGCGACAACTGGAATCATAATATCTCAGAATGGTTTGCAAAATGGAACTGCACAGCCAATGTCCAGCTCACAAAGGCACTCCTGAGTTTGGAGCATCGAGGCACACATGCATCAGTGCAGGGCAGACATGGAATGGCTTCACCACAACTCAACATTTGGAAGGAGCCTCAGCAGATGGTGTGGCTTTGCCACAAAGCAACAAAGAACCAAACTGATGGACTGCCCTATGAGGGTTCGATCTATAGAGAAGACAAAAGCATGGAAGTCAATTGTCATCAGCTGATGGAGTAGTAGTTTTCAACCCACACCGGCAAATCAACACTCTCAGGTAGTTCTATTGATCCGACAGATGAACCTTCTCAAGTTTAATAGCACTTAGAGCAAAGAGGGAAGTGATGGTGTTAAAGGTTGGAGTTTAGGCTAAGGAAAGTGAGGACAGGAAGGTGAGAAGGGGCAAAGTTATTTAGAGTGCAGGAAGGCGGCAAAAAAAATGAGGTAGAAAGAGGCAAGAAGGGTAGAGGAGGTCAAGCTGAAGAGACATAAGGAAGAGGAAGACATGTTCTGCAAAGAGTGATACAATTCAATATGCGTAACAAAACAATTAAACATTGTTGTTTCAAAGAGATCCAGATGTGATCAAGGCTTTGAACGATGGTCTTATGATGTTTGCATTGTCTGTTTGTTGTGTAAGTGGGAGAGAGAGGGTCCCTTGTTGTTTCTGTGGTATGTTGCACCGGGTAAAATAGGATCACACATTGATTTACACTAAACTGAGCAAATTTGGTTTGTACCTTTGTTTCCATGCCATGTTTGCATGGTGATTAAATAAAATATACTTTTGACAGAAATAATCAATTAGTAATACCCAAATTCATATAAACTCTGTCAGGATTGATGATTTAGTCTGTAACAGTTTTTTTGGGGTTTTTTGGTACTTATTCCCCGGTTTCTGGCATTTTTAATACTTGATGGGGAAACCCTGACTGTTGTTTTTGCGTCTCTCGCTCCAGAAACTTATTCCAGAAGATGTTCTACAAAAGAACAGAAATGTATTCAAATCTCTCTTCTTTGTTGTATATACAACATTTCTATATATGTAAGTGAAATTTGCTATATTTTACCAGACACATCAATAATTGCTTAGTGGGTCACTGTACTTCCCGTCATCACCCATTCTCTTATGTCTGACATCTTTAAAGTTATGCACAAATTCAGCAGCTGACCTCATGTCACCCATTTTAAAATCACTGTTCTATTGCGAGTGGAACGTAGTCCTTTTATACACTTAACCTAATGGTCCTTTTCCTTTTAGACATTTCCATTTCCATCGGTCACAGCCACTTTTTCACAAAAACACCAACTGAAAGCCAACTGTGCCAATCACTTCCTGAGTATAACACATCAACAATGTAGTGATGTTCAATCAACAGTCACACCACGTGATAACGTCACATGCCCTCAATCTTTATATATGATTGATCAGCCAAAGGTTTCCTCAATGATCAAACAAGTTGAATACGTTCTACTCACATTTGAATGAAAACACGAGTTACAAGGAAAGGACACAAAGATCCTCTTTATGACCTATATTCAGATATTTCCCTAGAATACATGTCACTATTCATGTCGCACTCACAAAAGGCTAATTAATATAGGCAAGGTAATGAAATCTCTAGATGCTGATGCACTTAAATATGACTCATAATACATATTTTATAGTATCATCCATTTACTTAATTTCACTGCTATACCCTAGTTCTACAGTTTTTTAATTATACATCATGCAAAGCAATACTCAGATAACTCCAGTGGTTAATGATTGTACGCATCAATGAATGTACTCGTAAGGTCAGAGGCCTGTTGTTTACCAATTAAAGAGCAATTAAGACCATTCCCGCTATTCACTCATGCCTTGTCTAAAGAATGTTCCCCAAGTCTAACATTTCCTGAACAGGTGGTCATGCCAATATAGGCCATGCCACAATTGCATTTAATACCCTATAATACATTATTCTTTTGGCAATTTCTGAAGTCTTGAAGTTCCAATGCCACATCATTATAATTAAAGTTATATGTCTTTGTCATAAGAGGACACACTACACAATCTCCCCTATGGAAATGGACAGCTTGCTTCAGTCTTTTTCCTTCATGCTCAGTCTTTTTCATTCATGCTCAGTCTTTTTTCTTCGTGCTCAGTCCTTTTCTTTCATGCTCACTCTCTCCCTCTCTTGGACTTTCTACTACATTCCTCTCAGTCTTCCTGCCTCCACTATATACCTCCTCCGTTCCTCCGATTCCTTGCGTTCACTCTGTGAGGTTATTCCTCCCTCCTTCTCACAACTACTCCCTCCTCCTCACTACTACTCCCTCCTCCTCACTACTACTCTCACCTATTCAATACTCTTCCATGCACTGCACTACTTCCACCACTACACTACTACTCCCTCCACCATTCTACTTCTTGCTCCACACTACTTGTCCCTCTGCCCCTTTACTGCTATTACTACCTCTTCACCCTCCGCCTCTATTCACACTCCTGCTCCTCCCGTCCCACTACCATTCGTCCCTCCAAATTACTACAACTCCACTAAAACTCCCTCGTCCACACTACCACCCCACCCACCTCTAGCTCAGACACGTTCTTTCACTCACACATTCACTTCACAGTCACACCTTACACTCCTTCCCCTAATCACAATGGCCACACTGTCACACACTTAAAACGCAGTACCACTTTCTCCCCCTAGTTAATACCTCACCTCCTCCAGAAATTGCCTCCACACTCTGCTGCTCTTTTCTCCCTCCTGCTGTACCTTTGGTCATCCAATTCTTTCTCCTCCTCTTATCTCAACCAAATAACCAACAATTTCTGCTTACAGTGACCACCTTTTATCCTCGCTCCTCCCCTGTTTCTGGATTGGTTCTCTATCCCTGGTTGAACTTACCCTGGATTTCCCACACAGGATGTTATGATCAGCAAAGTAACAAGTAGTGGGCTAAGCCCCGTCCACTTCCTCCACAAGTGTCTAACGTAGAACAGCAGTGGTGGCCCAGGGAATTGAATGTCATTGTTGCACTTGGGGGTCTGATTCCTGGCGCTCCTAAGGAAAGTCCCATGGCAGTTATGGTTTGAGTCCATCGAGTATGTCCCTGGTGGTCTTGGGTCGTCAGTGACGGCTGTGCACGATCACTGACATCACATGGGAGCTCTGCATGGCTTCTCTGCCCGTCGTGTGTAGATGGTGTTGCAATGCTCTCCGTTGGTCTATCTCTGCAAGTAGTCTATGTCAGAAGCCCGGAGTGCGGTCTGCAGGCGGTCAGGTCAGGGATTTTCTGTAGCTGGATTAGGGCGCTGACAGAGGCTTTCACTTTGATGTTTCTTGTTGGTTACTTGCTCTGTTTGATGAGCACTAGAAAAAACACAAAAAGACTGGCAAGTATCTAAGGTAGATTCCTCAAAAACTAGCTGGCACAAGGGGGCGTGGGCAGAATTGGGGCCCTCTCATGGGATCTTAGATGTTTACTTTTATAATGAAGGACCATATTATGATCCATCTTCATCCTGTATAGTGTAATGACAAGTTTACCATCCTTGTGAAAGACTGTTAAATCTAGAAATGCTAGTTGTTTCTATCTGACGTCATTGTACATTTCAGATTTACATCCAGTTGATTTATCCACTTGTAAAAAAGTTGCAACTGCTTTTCATAACTTTGTAAACATGAGTTAAATATTGTCTATGTAATGGCAGCATATTTTATTAAGTGGCTACTACAGATGACTATTCAATATATGTTGTTTGTCAAAATTGCCATACAGAGATTTGCCAGACTTGGCGCAAGCATTGCATCCATCGCTGTGACCTTCACTTGGGCATAAGCTTTTACTTTGTATAGGAAATTGTTCTTCTGTAACACAGCAATCATAGTAGCCATAATACATTGTGATGGTATTAAATGTGTAATGTGACTCTGATAGACAGTACTCCTTGTTTCTTGAATATCGTTCTCTTGTGGGTTGTTCCTGTATAATGCTGTAATATCTAACACTATTAGGATTTCCTCTTCTGAGTCAAAATCGCAGCCTTCACCTAACGGTATCAATTCTTCAGTGTCTAGAAAGAATGATGAAACTTTCTTAACTAATGGATGGACAAATGCAGCCACATATTGTCTTTCTAAAATCAACCAACATCCGGATACTACAGGACTACCTGGAGGGTTCTGATTGTCTTTGTGGATTTCTGAGAGAGAAGAAAGCAGCAGATGCCTAGAATGTTAAGGAAATCCTATGCCTGCTGTGCAATAAAATCATTCTCCGATCCTTTGCCTGTTAGCCCCCAAATACATGTAATGGGTTTAGGCAATAGATTGTTTCTAAGTTTCCCATAGTCCTCGTTGTCAAGCATGCTAAATACCAATACGTCATATTTATCCATACTGAATAGGGTGGTGGAATCGGCTGGTTTAATGATCAACTTTTTGTCATTTTTAAGTTCTTTCTCATGATGTCCAATTACCTGAAAAGTGGTCTGACCTAATATAAATGTGTCATAGACCTTCAATAACCGTATCTTCAATTACTAATAACTGTAATGCTATTCTTTATTTGCCGTGGCAAACGAGGATACAGCTCGGAGACCAGACATGTTATCACTAACTATGTATGGTCTATTAGAAAAACATATTTTCAACTGAATAGGGTGAAAACATCTCTGCAGTTCAAGCTCTGCTTCCACTGGGCTTACCAACTAAATTGGTACAAATGATAAGCCATGAACAAGCAGTGAAATCTGTGATGAAGCTAAAGCTATTGCATATATGTCTGATGTCAGGCAGCTCAAAACTCAAAATGTAAAAACGTTGAATTCAAGGATAAAGGAGGAATATTTCCGATAGTTACTATATGTAACATGTCTTGGTGAAGCATGAAAGCAAAATGCTTCATTAAAGAAAAAAAAAGAATGGTGCTCCAATAAAGCACTAAAACCCCCTGTAATGGGCAATGGTGGTGATTTGTTGTCTGATCCAGAGCGAAGTGAAGGGCGTTAAGGAGGTTAAGGGGGGGGGGGGGGCTCAGCTGATCTAAGGGCTGCCATTGCTAGTAATGGGGGCTCAACCAGTTCAGCTCCTATCGGGTGCAAGAGGCTGCTTCCAAAATAAAGCTGCAGGGAAAAAATAGAAGCAGCCTTACCCTGGATGCCACATTCTTACAGGTATGCTGGCATGCTGTGGAAGCATGGATCCCACAGAAACTGCAGAGAGGGGCACACATAGGGGCAAAGGGTCTCCCGTACCTGCTCATGCAAGTTGGGGGAGAGAAGGATGCAGGGATATCTTACAACTTTAAAAAGGTGAGCAAAGATGGCGAGGCAGGCTGGGAGGACATTGTCAATGGGCCAGACAGGGGTGCATGAAATGTCATTAATGCCTGGAAATTCATGATCTTGATTGACTGAGGCGCCAGTAGCATTTAAAGCAGGGTGATTAAAGATCCTACAACAAACTATTGTATTCTCGTAGATGAAAATGTCTTTGGTCTTCCTCAGAGTCACTGACGATTGGTCTTTGTAGGGAAGTTCACTTTCTGCTTCTGCCTCCTTGTCTTTTTCAAGGCATGTACTTCATGTCATAAATTGCTATAATAAACAGGAAGTCATCCTTGCTCACATTCAAATAATATAATTCAACTCTCTTTAATATATTTATACAAAAATACTTGTTAGCAACAAATTCATCATTTATCTGCAACCATTTGGCAATTCATTAACAATCGCACATAATTAGATGCCTCCAACCACAGTGACATGTATTAGTTCAAATTTAATTAAATAGATCCAATGCAACTTGAAAAAAAACATTTTATTTCATTGGACCAAATATACACGACATCAGACCTCATAAAGACAAACTAAACACAAATACTTAAATCAACACTTTACACCTTTTAATTGATAAATAATAATTATACATCACTCAGACGCTAACTCTGCCCCATAACTGTTCTTAAATAAACAATATGCGTAAAGTTTCAATTGATGGTGGTGACTAACACTTTGCTGGGAAAGCATTGTTGTTTGCTCTTGATGAAACGTGGTTCAAAGTAAAGTACCCTTGAGTACCCCAATACTGTATTTTTGGCAAGGTCTTTTAGTGCGAGGGGGTAAAGAAAGAGCTTAAGGTAAGCAGCGATTTTATTGAACCTCCTTCCTTCACCTGTTCAGCATCAGTCATGGTACAGGGGGATTCATTGAGACATGCAGCCTAATATGGGATGCAAAGCTGCCCAATATCAAAGGGAAAGGGCATTGGTCATCTAGTGAGGGAACATTTTGATATCTGGAATGGAGCCTGCTATTTATATATCTTGAAATGTTGCAGGAGTTGTGTGCATTACAAAATAAGTAGGTGGGAAAAAACATTTAGGATAAAAAGAACTCAACTGAACACTGTGAAATATTGTTGACATGACTTTCTGCGGGCAGAACTGGCAAACTGACCCAACTAAAAAATGGCAGAAAAAAAACAAAATGTGGGGAGTGCCTGGTTGACGGTGTTAGAAGATGGATGTCTGATGTTAGAGCTCCAGCCACCTTGGCATTCAATTCCTTTCCCCACATTATCAACTTTGTTGTTATGCAGTGAAGCCAGAATCCAAACAACTTGATGTCGGATTTGAGCCTCCAAGTCTTAAAAATGGCAGATATGATTTCTTGCATGAGTGGCAGTAGAGACGCTCTTCTGCTTGAGCCCAGGCAGAGGTTGCAACCTCTCCCCAGCATTATCACTCAATTACCCCAATTGTTGGGAAGTCTCCAGGGTGGAGACATGGAGGAGGCTGGTGTGGTGAGCTTGGCTCAGGGAGTGTTGCAGAGTATGATCTAGCAGACACTGAGGGTTGTCCTCTGAGGAATATGCTCTGCATTGATTTCCACTGCCTCCAATTTGTTTTCCCTTCATTCCTGCCCATCAGTGGGTTGTAAAGTGGCTTGTAGTGGGCAAGGGGTAACAGGAGAAAACGGCCCTTACCTTGGCCCCGCGTCGCTCTGGATATAACAGGGGAATGCGACTGCAGCTGATCCCCTGAGAGCTACATAGTGAAATTATGACTGTTATTCACGCATGTTTGTTTACTGAATCTTGGCGGCAACTCTCCTTTCCTATAAGGAACAGATTGGTAGAGATTTGAGGGAACCAAGAGACTTTCAACTCTGTTGGTTTTGGTAACAGAGGTTGGCTGCTCTGTGTGAGGTGACCAGGATTCCTTGTGCTGGCTGTAATCAAGACTGCGTCTGAAAGTAGAGTGGTTTTATCCAAGTAGATGTTGAAATGTAGATCTGACAATAAGGATCACATTATTCAGTCCCTCTGGTCTGGCCCTCCCAACAAAGAAGCGGCCTATTGCAGCAAAGGGAAATACCCAAGCAGCTTCTTCAGAGGCTGGAGGGAGCTGTAAAATCCAGGGCCCAGCTTCTGACGTCTTGCTCACAAAAAAGGATTTAATGCAGTGCACTGCTCAACTGCAGGGGAAATTTACTGAAACGTTGATGAAAGAAACAGAGACAGCCTATGCAGATTTGCAAACTTCTAAAGCCACAATTCGCTATATCTCAGTTGAGTGGCTAGATAAATGATAATGAGTGTTGAACTCAAGACATTGAATGTGATAGCAAACGCAATAACACATGAAAACATTAGACCTAGCTCTGGATACCCTAAAAGACATGGAAAGAACCTTAGAGTGAGCGGCCTGATCGAGGGCACCGAGATCTCGGCTCTTGAGTGTTGGATACTGCAGTTCTTTTAGGCAATGGCCATGCAGATTCACAAAGAGGACGTTGTTATTGATCGCCAAACCAGGGTTTATTCTCCACAATGTAGATTGCGTCCTCCGTCCTGAGATATTATTAATAAATACCATGCTTACTCCACAAAAGAATGGCTCATGAAAACTTAAAGCAAAAATGCCACGATTTCATATCAAGAACAATCTTCATTAATCTACCAAGGCATTGCTGGTAATTCCCTTTCGGCCTAGCCTTCAAATGGGAGAGCAAGATTACCAGGTGTGCAATGCTTGAGGAGGCAGCCTGTTGGTTGACATTGCTAAAAAAAGGTAGCAGGCACCCCTCTCCAGAAAGAACATGGCATGATAACCTGATCTGTGGTTTTTTCCCACTTTGAGAGTTCGCAGCCATCGCTTTGGTTGACATTGATTTATTTATTTATCACATGTATGTAACGACCAGACCCAGAGGTATCAAAGTGTTTGTGCATAATTAGAAGACAAAGGATGCAGACAAAGGACATTAGACATATTTGTTGAACAGCCAGGTTTTCACCAGTTGTGTAGGGACGCTCATTTCTGATGTTGGGTGGTAGAAAGTTCCAGAGAGAGGGCGCTGTGAGACAGAAACACGTACCCCCTGCTATTTTGCTATTGAAGCAAGGGGGGAGCAGAGAGACGTTGGCAGAAGATTGTAATGGAAATATATGGTGTTTCAGGACAATGCTGTTGTTGAGGTAGAAGGGGCATCTTTGTAGATACATTGGTGTGTAACAGTCAGGGTATTAAATTCGATGCAGGCCTTAATTGGCAGCCAGTGGGCATCACATCTGTTTGCTGAGATATGGCCTGAGTGACGTATGCCCAAGGCTGCACAGAGGGCTTTGTTTTGGAGAAGTTGCACTTTGGCGAGGCTTGTGGCAGAGGTACCAATGAGAAGAGCGTTACAGTAGTCCAATTTACTAAGAATGACAGCTCTTGCTAGCGTGAAGCAGTCGCTCGAAGAGAGGAATTGTCTATTCAAGGAGATAAGGATATGAGCTTTGCAGTGTAGGCCGTACATGAGGCCAAGGTGTTAATATGTTTGGTCATTGAGAGCTCTGCATCCAGGTGGAAGCCCAAAGGTTTGACATGTTTCAGGACAGGAATGACAATATCACTGATGGGGAAGGAAGCAAAAGCAGTGTCTACGTTTTTGAAACGGAATGGGAAGGCCACAATAAGCAGCCCCGTTTTTTCATAATTGAGGTAGAGATTGTGGGTGGCCATTCAGCTTTGAATAATGCTGTACACCCTGTTAATGGCGGCACCATCAGTGATGTGGTTACCAGAGATAGGGATAACGATTTGGGTATCATCAGCAACATTGGTGTAAATAATACCAAGGGAATCCAGGAGGTCAAATAAAGACTTGGTGTAGGTATTATAAAGGGTCGGTGACAGGCAGGAGCCTTGGGGAACTCCAAGATCGACAGCAAGTTGACCTCCATTGACAGAACCTGCTCTAGATTGGGATGGAAGACAGTTTGTAGGCCCAAATGGCACATCTCTGAAAGAAATGAGCAGGACATGACTCACTCACGAGGGACCCTCTCTTGGTACTTGATTCTTAATGTGGCTTGTGACGATATGGCTGTAGTTGCCTTTTGCTCATGAGGGATTTTTACTGCATGAATGGCGCCTGTACTCATTTTCTTCCTTCCCAAATAGCTTCAGGCATTAGTAGTTTTCATTATGGCTCTGCATGCTATTGTGACTGCAATGAAAGAATGGCAAGTGAATTGCATGAGCGACAGCACATCAGAAATACCGAGGGTTTCTCTAATGGGACAGGGACAGTGTGTTTACCCACTCTGAACTTCTCTTCCTGATGGCTCTTAGGGGTTGCTCGACCTCAGACTGCTTAGCCACCGTCTTCTGGCCGTCTGTTTTTTCAAGGAATGCACTGCTGGTAACATAGTTGGTTTGTCCCTGGATTGTTTCTCTGATGATTGTGCTCATGTTCTGTCTTAGTGTTTAAATTAGCATATGTCATTGGACTGCATACACTGCCAAATTTCAAATTGTAGGTTTTCCCCTCCCCGGGACGATCCACCTGTTGTGGTCTGATTTCTAACCATTATCAACTCAACTCACAGCTGATTACCATTCATCCCTTATTCCGTCTTTGTCTCGTGGCCCATTCTTCTTTACAGTGCTCTTTTAGCTTGAGTAATTCAGATTGTTACACTTCGTTCTCTTGTTCTCCGTCTCTTCCTCTCCTCAAGTATTCTGTCCCATGCCTTCTTGTGTGTTCCCCCTGATCTCTGAAGCCTGTAACATATCTCTTTTCCAATTCTGATTAGGCACAGACCCTCACCCATGTCCTGACAAATGGCGAGCCTGGAAGCCCCCCTGGTTGTTGTGTCTGTGTGCCATTGGGTCATGAAGTGGGGACTGTCTGTGGTTGCTGCACCTGTGTGCCATCTGTCTGCAAACTATGGACTACATACAGTGAGAGTGTCTGTGTGCTTTTGGGCCATAAACTATGGACTCTTCTGCAGTTGCTTCGTCCATGTGCTGTCGGACAGTGGAGTTGGAATGTCTGCAAGTGCCGGCCAGTGTATGGGAGATCTGATTAAACCCTCTGCCTCATAAAGACATCAATCTGGATCTCCACTATCGGCCCAGGTGGGCTTATGGTCACTGCATGATTAGCCAATGTCCAGGTAACTGCTCATTTATCTATGATCCATTCCCTCTATCGCCATCCCTGGTATTGTTAATAATTATTTGCTGTCATTCTCTACTACAGCTTGTGGCCTGGAAATGGACAACATTCTACTTTTCTCTTTACCCTTTGTGCAAATCTCAAAAGGGCAGGCTTTCTTATCTGGCTAGCCCAGGGATTAAGTGGAGAGGCCCATGGGGATTAGCCTAGCAGGGTCTGGCCCACCTTGACACATGGCTCATCCTCATCTTCACACACATCCTGTATTTCCTCATCCTCACAGGTTACCTCATCCAACACAAGGAACAAGAAGGGAATACCAGTGGAAGGCTCACTATTATCCACAAGCCCTCATAGACACACTCAGGAGCAGACTACATCTGCATTCGACGAATTCCTCACTTGTCACGTCCTGCTTTCCCACACTCTGGCAGCTATCTTCCACCTGATCTAGCAACCATCCCAAAACCAACAAGGCCTTTCTCGATGAAAACACAGACTTCATCACAAAAGCATCTTTCAACTACACAACTAACATTTTCATCAGAGACTGCAACCGGCCCAGGAGCCATGCCACCAAGAAAACCAGATAGACCCTACTTGAAGGACATCATACCATGGACATCGAAAGGCTTGTCACAGACAAACCCCACAAAAAAAGAAACACACATGTATTCACCACCTCCCCAGCCACCTCCCACTACATTTGGACTGGAAAGACCATACAGCCACACCCAACCTGGTCCACCATACCCCACTTCTCCACCATGCCAACCCAAACCAACCAAGACACCTTACCACTCTTTTCCAATGCCCGCATTGGAAGGAAACCTCATCAACTTGAACTCCACATCTGACCTCTCAAAGAATGTCAATCCACAGCCCAGCACACTCAACTATAACCTACCCGAGGCAACCAACACCCATGAACCTCTGAAACTTCAACTTCAACCTTACAAACGTAAGTCCTTCACACCTTTGATTACACAGGAACTCATCAACAGCCAGAATGCCATATACAGACTAGAAATGTTTTGGCAAAAATCCCCAAACTAGAAGAACTAATGACCCTGGGAACCCTCCATTCAGCATGCAGGACACTTATCACAACAGCCAAGGCTAACCACAACACAACAACTATTATGGAAGCATCCAACAGCAGCACAGCAACCTTCTAAGCCATGTGGCACTGCACCAGCCCCTTACCAGACTACACAATACCACAATCCACTGACAAATGCAACACGATCAACAACCTCTTCACAGACAAGATAGACAGGATAAGGCCACATATTGACAGCTTCAAACACACCACAGATGTCCCACTCAAACCAGCCTGCAATTTATTAATATTAACAGAGTTCTGGAAAATTAAGTCTAAAAGTCATGTTGAACATTCTTGCACGCCTCAAACCTACAAAGAGGTCCTCCTGCCCTCCTCCATTGTGAAGGTCATCACAGGTAAAATACTCACACCATTTTTGAATATCATCAACACATCCCTCACAAAAGGCACCTTCCCAGTTGCACTGAAAAAGGGGCAGATCCTCCCTCCAACTGAAAAATTACCTGGCCATCTATCACCCCATCATGCATTTACCCTTGCACTGCAAACATTTTGGGAAGACCTTTACATTCCAGTTACGTGAAAGATCACTCAGCACAATCTCCTACAGGACAGCCTGCTTTCTAATCATGGTGCAGCACAGTAAACAGCACCATCCAAGTCATCAATGATGTTCTACACATCGGGATAAAGAAGACCCCTGCTTTCGTGTCCTAATCAACCTATCCGATGTCCTCTCTGCTATGTTGAAATGTAGATCTGACAATAAGGATCACATTATTCAGTCCCTCTGGTCTGGCCCTCCCAACAAAGAAGCGGCCTATTGCAGCAAAGGGAAATACCCAAGCAGCTTCTTCAGAGGCTGGAGGGAGCTGTAAAATCCAGGGCCCAGCTTCTGACGTCTTGCTCACAAAAAAGGATTTAATGCAGTGCACTGCTCAACTGCAGGGGAAATTTACTGAAACGTTGATGAAAGAAACAGAGACAGCCTCTGCAGATTTGCAAACTTCTAAAGCCACAATTCGCTATATCTCAGTTGAGTGGCTAGATAAATGATAATGAGTGTTGAACTCAAGACATTGAATGTGATAGCAAACGCAATAACACATGAAAGCATTAGACCTAGCTCTGGATACCCTAAAAGACATGGAAAGAACCTTAGAGTGAGCGGCCTGATCGAGGGCACCGAGATCTCGGCTCTTGAGTGTTGGATACTGCAGTTCTTTTAGGCAATGGCCATGCAGATTCACAAAGAGGACGTTGTTATTGATCGCCAAACCAGGGTTTATTCTCCACAATGTAGATTGCGTCCTCCGTCCTGAGATATTATTAATAAATACCATGCTTACTCCACAAAAGAATGGCTCATGAAAACTTAAAGCAAAAATGCCACGATTTCATATCAAGAACAATCTTCATTAATCTACCAAGGCATTGCTGGTAATTCCCTTTCGGCCTAGCCTTCAAATGGGAGAGCAAGATTACCAGGTGTGCAATGCTTGAGGAGGCAGCCTGTTGGTTGACATTGCTAAAAAAAGGTAGCAGGCACCCCTCTCCAGAAAGAACATGGCATGATAACCTGATCTGTGGTTTTTTCCCACTTTGAGAGTTCGCAGCCATCGCTTTGGTTGACATTGATTTATTTATTTATCACATGTATGTAACGACCAGACCCAGAGGTATCAAAGTGTTTGTGCATAATTAGAAGACAAAGGATGCAGACAAAGGACATTAGACATATTTGTTGAACAGCCAGGTTTTCACCAGTTGTGTAGGGACGCTCATTTCTGATGTTGGGTGGTAGAAAGTTCCAGAGAGAGGGCGCTGTGAGACAGAAACACGTACCCCCTGCTATTTTGCTATTGAAGCAAGGGGGGAGCAGAGAGACGTTGGCAGAAGATTGTAATGGAAATATATGGTGTTTCAGGACAATGCTGTTGTTGAGGTAGAAGGGGCATCTTTGTAGATACATTGGTGTGTAACAGTCAGGGTTTTAAATTCGATGCAGGCCTTAATTGGCAGCCAGTGGGCATCACATCTGTTTGCTGAGATATGGCCTGAGTGACGTATGCCCAAGGCTGCACAGAGGGCTTTGTTTTGGAGAAGTTGCACTTTGGCGAGGCTTGTGGCAGAGGTACCAATGAGAAGAGCGTTACAGTAGTCCAATTTACTAAGAATGACAGCTCTTGCTAGCGTGAAGCAGTCGCTCGAAGAGAGGAATTGTCTATTCAAGGAGATAAGGATATGAGCTTTGCAGTGTAGGCCGTACATGAGGCCAAGGTGTTAATATGTTTGGTCATTGAGAGCTCTGCATCCAGGTGGAAGCCCAAAGGTTTGACATGTTTCAGGACAGGAATGACAATATCACTGATGGGGAAGGAAGCAAAAGCAGTGTCTACGTTTTTGAAACGGAATGGGAAGGCCACAATAAGCAGCCCCGTTTTTTCATAATTGAGGTAGAGATTGTGGGTGGCCATTCAGCTTTGAATAATGCTGTACACCCTGTTAATGGCGGCACCATCAGTGATGTGGTTACCAGAGATAGGGATAACGATTTGGGTATCATCAGCAACATTGGTGTAAATAATACCAATGGAATCCAGGAGGTCAAATAAAGACTTGGTGTAGGTATTATAAAGGGTCGGTGACAGGCAGGAGCCTTGGGGAACTCCAAGATCGACAGCAAGTTGACCTCCATTGACAGAACCTGCTCTAGATTGGGATGGAAGACAGTTTGTAGGCCCAAATGGCACATCTCTGAAAGAAATGAGCAGGACATGACTCACTCACGAGGGACCCTCTCTTGGTACTTGATTCTTAATGTGGCTTGTGACGATATGGCTGTAGTTGCCTTTTGCTCATGAGGGATTTTTACTGCATGAATGGCGCCTGTACTCATTTTCTTCCTTCCCAAATAGCTTCAGGCATTAGTAGTTTTCATTATGGCTCTGCATGCTATTGTGACTGCAATGAAAGAATGGCAAGTGAATTGCATGAGCGACAGCACATCAGAAATACCGAGGGTTTCTCTAATGGGACAGGGACAGTGTGTTTACCCACTCTGAACTTCTCTTCCTGATGGCTCTTAGGGGTTGCTCGACCTCAGACTGCTTAGCCACCGTCTTCTGGCCGTCTGTTTTTTCAAGGAATGCACTGCTGGTAACATAGTTGGTTTGTCCCTGGATTGTTTCTCTGATGATTGTGCTCATGTTCTGTCTTAGTGTTTAAATTAGCATATGTCATTGGACTGCATACACTGCCAAATTTCAAATTGTAGGTTTTCCCCTCCCCGGGACGATCCACCTGTTGTGGTCTGATTTCTAACCATTATCAACTCAACTCACAGCTGATTACCATTCATCCCTTATTCCGTCTTTGTCTCGTGGCCCATTCTTCTTTACAGTGCTCTTTTAGCTTGAGTAATTCAGATTGTTACACTTCGTTCTCTTGTTCTCCGTCTCTTCCTCTCCTCAAGTATTCTGTCCCATGCCTTCTTGTGTGTTCCCCCTGATCTCTGAAGCCTGTAACATATCTCTTTTCCAATTCTGATTAGGCACAGACCCTCACCCATGTCCTGACAAATGGCGAGCCTGGAAGCCCCCCTGGTTGTTGTGTCTGTGTGCCATTGGGTCATGAAGTGGGGACTGTCTGTGGTTGCTGCACCTGTGTGCCATCTGTCTGCAAACTATGGACTACATACAGTGAGAGTGTCTGTGTGCTTTTGGGCCATAAACTATGGACTCTTCTGCAGTTGCTTCGTCCATGTGCTGTCGGACAGTGGAGTTGGAATGTCTGCAAGTGCCGGCCAGTGTATGGGAGATCTGATTAAACCCTCTGCCTCATAAAGACATCAATCTGGATCTCCACTATCGGCCCAGGTGGGCTTATGGTCACTGCATGATTAGCCAATGTCCAGGTAACTGCTCATTTATCTATGATCCATTCCCTCTATCGCCATCCCTGGTATTGTTAATAATTATTTGCTGTCATTCTCTACTACAGCTTGTGGCCTGGAAATGGACAACATTCTACTTTTCTCTTTACCCTTTGTGCAAATCTCAAAAGGGCAGGCTTTCTTATCTGGCTAGCCCAGGGATTAAGTGGAGAGGCCCATGGGGATTAGCCTAGCAGGGTCTGGCCCACCTTGACACATGGCTCATCCTCATCTTCACACACATCCTGTATTTCCTCATCCTCACAGGTTACCTCATCCAACACAAGGAACAAGAAGGGAATACCAGTGGAAGGCTCACTATTATCCACAAGCCCTCATAGACACACTCAGGAGCAGACTACATCTGCATTCGACAAATTCCTCACTTGTCACGTCCTGCTTTCCCACACTCTGGCAGCTATCTTCCACCTGATCTAGCAACCATCCCAAAACCAACAAGGCCTTTCTCGATGAAAACACAGACTTCATCACAAAAGCATCTTTCAACTACACAACTAACATTTTCATCAGAGACTGCAACCGGCCCAGGAGCCATGCCACCAAGAAAACCAGATAGACCCTACTTGAAGGACATCATACCATGGACATCGAAAGGCTTGTCACAGACAAACCCCACAAAAAAAGAAACACACATGTATTCACCACCTCCCCAGCCACCTCCCACTACATTTGGACTGGAAAGACCATACAGCCACACCCAACCTGGTCCACCATACCCCACTTCTCCACCATGCCAACCCAAACCAACCAAGACACCTTACCACTCTTTTCCAATGCCCGCATTGGAAGGAAACCTCATCAACTTGAACTCCACATCTGACCTCTCAAAGAATGTCAATCCACAGCCCAGCACACTCAACTATAACCTACCCGAGGCAACCAACACCCATGAACCTCTGAAACTTCAACTTCAACCTTACAAACGTAAGTCCTTCACACCTTTGATTACACAGGAACTCATCAACAGCCAGAATGCCATATACAGACTAGAAATGTTTTGGCAAAAATCCCCAAACTAGAAGAACTAATGACCCTGGGAACCCTCCATTCAGCATGCAGGACACTTATCACAACAGCCAAGGCTAACCACAACACAACAACTATTATGGAAGCATCCAACAGCAGCACAGCAACCTTCTAAGCCATGTGGCACTGCACCAGCCCCTTACCAGACTACACAATACCACAATCCACTGACAAATGCAACACGATCAACAACCTCTTCACAGACAAGATAGACAGGATAAGGCCACATATTGACAGCTTCAAACACACCACAGATGTCCCACTCAAACCAGCCTGCAATTTATTAATATTAACAGAGTTCTGGAAAATTAAGTCTAAAAGTCATGTTGAACATTCTTGCACGCCTCAAACCTACAAAGAGGTCCTCCTGCCCTCCTCCATTGTGAAGGTCATCACAGGTAAAATACTCACACCATTTTTGAATATCATCAACACATCCCTCACAAAAGGCACCTTCCCAGTTGCACTGAAAAAGGGGCAGATCCTCCCTCCAACTGAAAAATTACCTGGCCATCTATCACCCCATCATGCATTTACCCTTGCACTGCAAACATTTTGGGAAGACCTTTACATTCCAGTTACGTGAAAGATCACTCAGCACAATCTCCTACAGGACAGCCTGCTTTCTAATCATGGTGCAGCACAGTAAACAGCACCATCCAAGTCATCAATGATGTTCTACACATCGGGATAAAGAAGACCCCTGCTTTCGTGTCCTAATCAACCTATCCGATGTCCTCTCTGCTAGGATCACAAAGTTCTCCCCAACATCCTCACCATGTGTTTGTGCTTCAATGGTTTGCTTCCTACCTCTCCAACAGAGATCAGCTGATCCAGAAGTGCCTCCAAAAGATCTCAGTGCCGCCAGTAACCGGCAGAGTCCAACAAGGCTCTATCCTATCCCCTGTCATCTTTCATTTCTACATCCTGTGGGGGAACGTCTCACCAACACCGACATCAAGATACACCAATATGCAAATGACATGCAGCTTTACTTAGGATCGGTTTCATCAGTGACATCAATCCACTTAATCACTGTCTGTCCCTCATCGAAACCTGGATGTCAAGGGCCCAGGAAAGGAATTGGGCTGGAACAAGAAGTAACTGTGCTCTGGCAAAATGTGTCTTGTCAGAGTGCTGTTCTGGCCCGTACTGCCAAGGTTACGCTGCAAACTCAAGTCCTCCTCTGCACAAAGGAGCAGCACGTCAGGAATCTCACGTATGTGAGCCAAAGCAATTGCCCCTCTGCGCAAAGCCACAAAGGATACAGTATAACAGTCCAAGCAGTCCCTTGCACAAACATATCCAGCAAACCTGTAATGTCCAAATGGATATATATGCCTTGTGGCTTACAGGAATTTTACTGTTAGGCTCTGTGTTGCAACACATGAAATGAGCAGAGAGTTCTCTTTGAATGACTTGCTCAGAAGGGTCGCATGTTTGAACTACTCCACCAAAATGAGAATATATAAATGATGGCTTGAACATTGAATGTGCCCTGTATAAAGCCTTGCATTTTGAACAATCTTTGGCAGATTCCATTTAGACCGCTTTTTGGTACAGTATGTGCCGTACACCACACTAGGGTATGGAATTCCCTTCGTTGAGTTGTTCTGCTTTAAGGTGTTCTGTAGCAAGGCGCTAAACATCCATTACATTCTGTACATCTTTTGCTGGGAGATGGCTATTCCCTTTTTCTAGGTGTTTGGCTCCTCAGTAATCTAGGGTATTTGCCTTTTCCAAGGCCTTGATATTAGTCAGGCCCACCATGGGACTACAAATCCCATGAAGATATATAACGTGCGGATGCATTGCCGCGTTTTAACGTGATGACGTCATCGCGTTACTACGCTACTCACAACGTCATCACGTGACGCATGACGTCATTACGCCATGCGCGTAATACTTAAGCGGCCATTTTGAATGCACACACGGCCCGCAAATTTCTCCACATTGGACCTGGTTGGGAAAATCCTTGACCCATAGGTAAGAAAGGGAATTTTAGAGTGCCCCCTGCCTTCCCTTTTTTTGGGGGGTGTTTTGGAGACTATCATACACTCTTTCATATAGAGTAACATTATGAGGTTCTAACATGGTGAAATACACATGACCTCATACATTTTTCCCTAAATCTACAAGTTATAGTCTTGGGAGGTTCCTATTTCAAGATGCTTCTGGGCCTTGGAGATCTATAGTAATAGAATCGTGTTCTACCAGACCCTCACAGTCATTTTTTCTCATTTTTTCTAAATCATTTTTTCTAAACTATTTTTTCTATACTTTTCTCCTTGTAGAATTCCATTGGGCTACCAAAACATCACCCACTGAGACGGATGATGCATTTTTCCTACAAGAATAGAAATGATCTATTTTCTCTGTGAGTAAGTACTCTGGGAGCAGTGATAAGACCAGCTCAGAGAGGTCTAGTATGATTCTGAGACAGTTTTTTTGTATTTTTGTGTATTGTCTCTGGCAGAATTAAAAGAGGAGTGTTGGAGTGATCTTCCGTAAAGGACAGGAAATCGCCCCTTCCAACGCCAATATTTTGGCCCCGGACTGTGGATTTATTTACCACATTCCTAAAGGTATGTAAATATAAAAACATACTAAGCCCCCTAGGTGGATCAGGGTTTTTTCCTTTACAGTCTAATTATAAGACAGATACAAACTAATTAGTAATACACGTTGTCTTTAACCCACAGGGCTTGCCATTTTATGAAGAATTGGCTGAAAGAAAGTGATAGGAAAAGAAATATCATCACCATTGTAAACACAAAGCAATTTTACCCCTGATGAATGTCCTACATTTGTCTGTGTCTTAAGGACAGAAACTTGTACAACTTGGGTTGAAATACACTGAGAATATTTAAGGAAACGAGAAATTACTCCAGTGTGAAGTGTCACACGGAGAGGTTTGTTTGTTTGTTTGTTTGTTTATTCATTTGTTAAGTGCACCAGACTCGTGAGTAAAAGGGTGCAGTTATATGGAGATGCAAGACTTACATAGTTGCGTATACACAGGTTACAAAATGTACATAATAGCAAGATATACAGTTTTATACATGAATACAGGATATATACAATGTACCAAATATGACAAAGAAAAGAATAACCAATGAAATAATAAATGATCAGTAGGCACTGTACAGAGGATAAGTGTGCCATGTGGGGCCCTTTGCAAGATACTAGGCTCCCGAGTGGATCACAATGCGCAAAGTCTTCAGAGATTAATGCAAAAGTCAAAATTAGTACAGTTGTCCGCTGTTACTGCAGGATGACCAAGTCACTAAGGAAGTGGGCAAGTCCTCTAAGGGTGGTGGGAGACTAAGGATCCATAGCAGTGATATGTTTTATTAACTTTTTCCTGAAATGTAAGTAGGGTTGGTCTGCTCTCAGCTCCTGAGGCAATGAGCTCCAACTTTTAGCTGCCTTAACAGTGAAGCTGTTACCCCCAATGGTGGTGAGCTTATATTTAGGAATAGTCAGACAATTAGTATTCCCAATTCCAGTAGGTCTGAGAGAAGTTCTTCTCTGGAGTTTATCTATGAGGTAGCTGGGGGCTGCGTTGTTAAGGGCTTTATGTGTCAAGGAAAGCGTTTTTAGTAGTATTCTGTTAGATGTGGATAGCCATTTATGTTGACGTCTCAAGGAGGAGATGTGAGTTTTCTTATTTATGCCTAAGGCTGCTCTTAGGGCGTTATTCTGTAGTGTTTGGAGCTTTTGAATGGTAGATTTGTTGGCACCACTGTAGAGGGCATTACAGTAGTCGATTCTGGAGAGTATTAGAGCTCTAGCCAGTATCAGGCAACTATTGTCAGAGAGGAACGGTTTACCAGCTCTGAGTAATTTGCAGGTGTGGGCTGTGGCAGAGGTAAGGGATTTGACCTGTTTATCAAAGGACAGTGTGGAGTCCAAGTAGAATCCAAGGGTTTTTACTTCCTTGGAGACTTTGATGGTGTTACCGTCAATATTGAATGATGAATATTCTTGGCCTAGTTTTTTGATATTAGTCTGCGAGCCCAAAATTATAAGTTCAGTCGTTCAAGCACAGGCCATGAGTGGCCATCCATGCTTGGATGATAAGGTAAACTTTGTTCACTAAACCCATGTCCGTACCGTAATCCCCAGAAAGTGGGAGGAGAATCTGAGTATCATCTGCATAGTTAGTGTAGGTGATACCCAGCTGGTCCAGATCGTTGAACAGTGGCTTAGTGAAGATGTTGTAAAGGGTAGGCGAGACGCAGGACCCTTGAGGAACACCGCATAGGATGGGTGTAGGGTCGGCAGCTGCTGAGGGGGAGAAGACTCATGGTTCTCTCACTCAGGAAGGACTCAATCCATTTGATGGCACCCGTAGAGAAGTGAGCTGCAGAATCAAGGTGCCGGCATAAGACCTTGTGGTTGACCAGATCAAATGCGGCAGAGAGGTCAAGTAGGAGCAAGAGTACTGTCCTTCCTTTGTCTCTCAGCTCGTCTATTTGGGACTTTAGGTCGATTAGGGCTGTCTCTGTTCCGTGTAGTGGACGGAAACCAGATTGTCTGTTGCCTAGTAGTTTATGCAATTCCAAGTGTTTTTGAATTTGAATGTAAACGGCTTTATCCAATATTTTTAATAGAAATGGGACCGTGGTAATGGGCCGGTAGTGCGTGGGAATAAGAGGATCTAGTGTCTGTTTCTTGAGGAGGGGTAGCACCCAGGATTGTTTGAGGTTAGCAGGTATAGTACCTGTAGCAAATGAGGCATTTATCAGTTTAGTTATGAATGGGGAGAGTTACAGGTGTTATAGGTGTTATAACAACTTAAAATCAACCCATAGTATGGGCTTTCCTTGTGTTTTTGTAAAGTAGAGGTTTTACGTGTTTTTATATATTTTATGTTGATAGTGAATTTTATGTAATTTGATCATTTTATGAGTGATACATTTAATTAAAAGAATATATGTTAAATATGAACATTTGGCAAAGCATTTGCCCTTTCATTTGTCTGCTTTGTGGATCTAGACAACTGTGTATACAGCTTCTTTTTGAATATTAATGATCTTATCCATGTGGTAAGAAGTCTGTTGATCCCCATAACATGGTATTTGCCGTTTGTGAATAATGCATGCTTGAACTACCATCACAAACACATTTTAAATATAACATTCTTTGTTCATTCTTATGTTCCCAAAAATGCTCTTTGCTTTTATACAAATCAGCAAGACTCAGTCCCTCCTTCAGCTGCCACCAAGCTGCACTTGATCAGATTCCTTGGGGAAATCGGAGCTGCTCAACCTGGTCTGCGTCTCTACCCCTCATTCCTGCCAACATCACTTTAACAGCCCTTCTACCCTAAGAAGGGGAAATGGGAGGGTCCCAGTGTAAATGTTGTCCATTTCCAAAGCTGCAAGTGGCTACCTGAAGCCCAATCCCAGGAAGACCAAATTAATTCTCCTAGGAAACCCCACCAATCAGGCCCAGAAATGGCTGATTGGCATGAAACATGAAGGATTAATGCTTCAGCTTTCACACAGCTGCATTGGAGGGGCGGAAAATCCCAGCCCTGAGCAAACCAGGTTTTATTTAACAATTGCAAAACAGGGACAACAGTAAGCACACACGTCTCAAAGCTCTATAATACAAAATAGTGTTTAAAAAGGCAAATATACGTCACTTCTGACATTACAACATTATCTGAGTTAGTAAAACGTACAGGTAGGTGGAACTGGGTTAGTCATATCATGTAAGTATAAAATCTATAGGAGTGGACATTCTGATTGGTTTTGCTCCATCTGATGGCTCCACCTGGGACCACCTCTAAAGTGATAATGGTAGCTGTATGTCATCCTCACGCCTTTGGATTGGTACATGCAAATGTTGCAAAACAACACCATTTAAGAGCAATGATTGTTTGGCATTGGCTTCGCCAACCTTGATTACTTGGCGGGTCATCAGCACATGAGCAACATTTTATGGCAGGGGGAATCGACATCCAGGTGCCGCCTTTCCCAATTATAACCCACCATCTTTGATTTCCTAGGCCACGAGCCAGGCCTTCAGCTTTGACCTGGGTTCTATCATGTATCTTATATTATGGGAATTCTGAGCGAGTGAAAGTCTTGGTTTCTCTATGTCTGAGGCTAATAAATAGCCCTTGTTCTCCGACTCGTGTGAGGAGACCAGATATTGAATTATTATGGTCAGCTTTTTTCCACGATTTTAACCTATTTTACTTTGGGTGCTGTTACCCTCTCTGTCCACTGGGGACTTGTTCAGGCTATTTTTTGTTCAGTATTAGTCCTAATTATTAAGCACCTGGTCCTTGAAGGTTGTCTGTTTCTTTATTTAATCTAAGAGAAATATGTGTTATGCTTGGGAGCTGTTTATCTCATGGGCTCCTTGGTAGAAGTCCAACCCCCCCTTTTCTATAGTAACCTTGGCAAGCTGTGTAGCTACTGTCTGGTTTGTTCATCGCTGTCCTTTTTACCCAATTCAGCTAATGTGTTTTTTCCTGCAGCTTCGATGCCCATTCAAGCTCTCTCATTCATTTGAGCATGATAGCGCCGTCCATTTTATCCAGATGTCTGCTTATTACTGTTGCATTTGTGCATTAAACAAGCATTATGTATGTTTTTGTGCATCTTGCATTACAGCAGAAATATTTGAGTATATGTTTTATCGTGTCTATTGAGTGCAATGTATATTCTTCATGAATAAATGCAGGTTGACCTAATGTCTGTGTGACATCATGATGAATGTATATATGCTTCATGTCTCGTGCATATATCTGTGTGTCAGAAGTGGGATGACATTGTTTGCTTTCGTTATTCTTTAGCTACAGCATGTCTATGTATGCCAGATTTTGTGAGCTCATCTCTTCCTCGACCGTTCTGGGGGTAGGTCCGAAAGGGTTGTCTTAGTGAATAATGCCTTTCGTGTCTGCAGCACGGCCGTCTAGGGGGGACATTTGTCAGGACTGATACATATTTCTCATTGCTTCAATATAGAGGCAGTGTAGGGACCGACGCCATGGATGACACATCTGTCTCTCGACACAGCGTATCCATCTCCTGTGTGCAATGATCCTTAGCTTCCCAGCTAGGCTCCAACGTTATAAATCACATACATACAAATAATCAAATTACATTTGATTTATTCTGTGTACAGGAACATTACCATACGGTAGGTTGTGACTTTTGATAAACAACGTACCAATGTTGAACTGTCATTTTTTTGAATTTTTAATAAACAATTCAGGTTTTGAAAAATGTGAGCCCCCAACCTCATTACACAAACACACACTGGGCTGATGGATGCCACAGAAGGCACTGCTTCACCATGGTGGCAGCACCATAGGTGACACTGCATTAATGGCAGCATGCTCCGACACAGAAAACGGTGATGTCGAAGTTAGATCCATCCATGACCTGTCTCAATCCCCCTGTCTGTTCCATCCCGTACACCATGAGGATACCACGCAGGGGCACTCACAAGACGACGACTGGCCATCCCCCACAAGCCCTGTGTCAAGGCAACATGAGGTGATCAGCCCCTCTGTGACACCACCGCAAATGGCCATGGCCCAGCAGAGGCAACAGTCCCTCGACCAGGTGATCGAGCAACAGCAGCAACTGGCCACGCTCCTCAAGGAGCATGCTGATGAATGTGGGGGTACCAAGGCAGCCATAGAAACATGTACAGAGACACTAAGGGCAGAAATGGAGAGAAGCACCGAGAGCCTGAGATTACAAATGGAGAGAAGCACCGAGAGCCTGAGAGTACAAATGGAGAGAAGCACCGAGAGCCTGAGGGGGGAACTGCATGCGACGTCCAAAGACGTATGTGCTGAACTTGCCGCTGTGCGCCGTGTGCTCACTGAGCTCTCACAAACCCTTAGGGACATGCATGGACGTGAGCAGGCAGAGACATCATCCGTTGCAAGTTCCGTCCAGGGCAGCCCCCAACGTAGATCTGGGAGGAACCTGCGCTCCACAGGCAGGGGTGCCCCTGATACCCGGAGAGGGGGCTTGCAATAGCGTCTGCCCACTGACAATGAGCATCTTTGGACACTGGTGTTCGGGGGGGAGGTAGGAGGGTGGAGGGGGTGTGTTGGGCTTACTTGGGTGGCGGGTCGATGGGGTGTGTAACACAATTTCACATATGCTATAAACATTTCACAATCATCCAATGAGATGTGTGGACATTGATCTTTGTGTACGAGGCCATCATAGGCGTACAGTCCATATTGTGCATGTTCCAGACACACACAGTGCCACAACTCCCGTGTCCATGTATCAACCACCAGGCGTGAGTGTTAGAAGCATAAATCTATGATAATCTGACGAATTTCACGGCCCTCCTGTGCCTCGCAGACTCCTTGAGGTTCTGCCACATCCCCACCCACATCATGACCATATTCTGGTGCTTGCAGTTCTGCGTCAGGGGGCATGGGCACATTTCTACGTATGCACATGTTGTGTAGCATGACACATGCCATGACCATCTTAGCAACCTTCTCATGGCGGTACAGGAGTGCCCCGCCAGACCCGCTGAGGCAGCGGAAACGACCCTTCAGTAGGCCGAATGCCTGTTCTATGACTACACGGGTACGTGAGTGGGCATGGTTGTAGTCCTCCTCATGCTGGTCCTGTGGGTTCCGGAGTGGTGTAAGGAGCCATCTCTTCAGTGGATACCCGGCATCACCTGTATGTGGACAATAACGGATGTTTGAGGAATGACATTGCTACGTAAGCACCCCCCCCCCTTCCTGGCAGGTCATTGCCGCATCACATACCCCACATTATCATGCATGAAATGAGACTCACCGAGTAGCCAGGATCTGTTCCCTGCATGTCGCTCCATGTAGCGTGGTATTGTAGAGTTCCGTAAGACCATGGAATCATGGGTTGATCCAGGAAATCGGGCACAACAATGTGTAATGATCCTGTTTGAGTCACACACCATTTGTACATTAAGAGAATGATATTGTTTTCGGTTGGGGTACTGGGCCTCCATGGCATGTGGGACAACCAATTCCACATGGGTGCAGTCGATGGCACCAATGCAACCCGGTATGCCGGCAAGTGCATGGAATCCCACTTTTGTGTTCGTAATTTCCTGCTCCGAGCGTGGTAGAGAGATGTAGTCGTCTGCATGCTTCAGGAGGGCATCGAGCACTTGCAATAGTGTCCGTGACAACAGTGGCTGTGAAATGCCATGCAACTGTCCGACTGTGTGCTGGTAGGTGCCTGTGGCCAGGAAGTGGAGTACAGACACCAACTTCAGTAGGGGTGGGATGGCGGTTGGGCTATCTATCATGCTGACAAGGTCAGCGTGTGTCATGTCCACAATGGCGGTTATGGTGTCCCGGTCCAAACGGTAGAGGGTGTGGATCTGCTCATCAGTGAGGTTGAACGGATGTGCTCGGAGGCGTGGGATTGCGGGCTGCCTGCGTGGTGGTAGTGGCTGTGCTGGTGGGCCTTGCTGGCCCTGCCTTGCCCTCCTCCTCCTCCTGCGTCTCCTCTGTGCGGCTGGTTGTTGTAGTAGTTGGTGTTCGTCTTCTTCTTGAAGTTGGAGTACTTGCAGTGCTATCAGGTCCCCCAGGGCCAACATCGCTAGTCCTGCCGGCAGCATTTTGGAGTGGGTGTGGTTGTGGGAGGGGGTTGGGTGTGCAATTTATGTGTTTCCAAGCTGTATAGCCTCCACCTGTGGCGATTCATTCCACCCATGCAAGCTGCAATCCCCTTTGGGCGAGCACGTCCCGCACACAACGCTGCAAATCGACGCATGGCATCTTGCTATTACAATCATGTATTTCATCCCGATGGCAGTGAGATATCGCTTCATATGTTAATTCTGCTATGCTCCCATTGTTTCACATACTATATTTGCAGTCGGGAACAAACTTGTGAAGGGTCAGTGGAATGTAGTACTCGATTAACGGTGGACCCTCATGCAGCTCTGTACCACGGTTCACCGACGGGCGGGGCGTCCCATTTGTGAGTGTAGCCAGTTGCCATTTTCACACACTGCCGCACTAAATGGATGGATTTGTGATTTCAAGCGGTCACAGATGCCTTTTCGACGTGATGTTGCAAATGAGGAATTCGAAGGACAGCGCTTTCGGTTTCCAGCTAGCGGCGAGGAGACGCCCACAGGTCTGACTGCAGATAGAAAGTTCTATTGTTTAATGTCCTTGGGACAGGGGCCATGCCGAGAATGCAATGATTGATATGAATAGTATGGGATGCGCAATAGCGTAGTGGAGGATAAGGCAGGACGTTCCCAAATACATGTTACTTCACAACACTAGAATTCCGGCCTGGAGCACAGTGGATTTTGCAGACTGCATTAAGCACAGATTCAATGGAAATTTCTAATGTTATGTGAGTAAATAATCAGGCGTTTTTATACCGGGATGAGGGAATGATGTATGGATGCATGGACAGATGATTTAATAGAGAGTCTGCCATGTACATGGCTTTTTGGAATCTATCAACTTCCTCTGCGCTATGTGATGCAGGGCTGCCATAGTGGGACCATCGTCTATCTGCCCTTGTTGAACCCTCCCTGTCTCGACGCGCCTTCAAACACTTGTGTCTATGCACGTTACTAATCCCATCTAATGGATTCTGTTTTAACAGACGCATGCACACAAACACTCGTTTGTAATAGTGTTTTCACCTCGATTTATATAGTTATGATTCACAAGTGATTATTGGGTGCGAATAATCCTTTTGAGTGGGCTAGCATGCATATGGCTGTGGATTTAGTGTGATCTTTGAAGTGAGTAATTCAAATGGAGTTCAGATGCCCATACTATTCTTTTTCGTTTCATTTGGGTGACAGGTATCTCCTCCCCTTTTGCCGCTGCCATCTGTATGCCACTCCTGCAGATGGCTTTTACTCCCGACACCTGCTGCTTCGTGTTAATCAGTGGAGCACCATTACGATCTTATGGGACGATCGCCAATGGCCCACATGCCCTTACGCAGTACTAGTGGCTAGGAGCAACATTTCGAGCTTTCAGCTGGACTAGTGCCTACCTAATGGGACGGCCCTGCGGTTCTAGGCGCTTCCATGTTGCCTTTTTGAACGTGGATGTAGCCCCTGTGTACCATGGAGGAACAGGGCGTCACACAAGAAGAAGCTGGTCATTTATTGCGGATGCAGCCCACAATTATGAGATATGATTTGGAGGTGATGACCTAATAGCTGTATGGCCCGGGTGATTTTGTTGTGCATTAAATTTTGATTATGATATTGACCTTGTAGCGTTATTCTTTGCAAGTAATGTAGCATATTCCTATTTGTGGAGCGATGTATTGTGAGGAGATCTGCTTTGGGTTCGGCCTTCTGAGCATAGTTGCGTGGTACTGTACTGGGCGCGTTTGCCTACGAAGGCCAGTAAGGTCAGGGATAGGGGCTGCCATTATGACTGTTTTAATGATGTCATGCTCATGGGAGGGGGATTGGCTTTTGTGTAACAGATGCCGGTCGGCCAGGTGGATTGGTGGAATGATGTGATTTTCAGAATAAGGCTGGTCACAGGTGCCTGTGTTTGCGTGCGTTTCTTGGAGGGTGACTGAGGTCATGTCCATTGGAATGGCTTCTGTATTCGTGCCATCTGTGCCCTGCTGCTCCCATTGGCCCCTCTTGAGATGTGCCTGGCTGCTCAGTCACTCTGCCAACTTGTGTGGTACATGCTTATGCTGCTGGTTGGTTTGTTTACTGGCAGGAGTACAGGGCTGGTGCAGTCTCACTCAGGATACTGCTTTGTATGTTGCCTTGCACTGGTGTCAAGCGATGGGGGGCCTGTTTTTGTTTGTCTCAGTTTTCAGTTCATGTTGCTGTACTTGGAGCTTCACATGCCTGTGCTGCATCAGTACGGCAATGGTGCCATGGCTAATATGGATGGCCACTCACAAGGCACTTGGAGCCCCTACATTCATTTGTTCGTTGGCATGCATGGGTGACTTGTACATTTGACTGGTTGCATTGTTTGACTTCATTGCACCTACGAGGAGTTGTGCAATGTGGCCAGGGAGTGGTGTACAGGCACTCAGTAGGGCCTTTTACGGTTGGTTTGCGATGCCGTACTTATCACCATGGCGGAATGGTAATTTCCGCCATGCTTGATGGCGTTAGGTACATGTCCGCTAGGGTCAGAATTCCCGTACCGTTGCGCCATGGTGGTGATTACGGTTTCGCAGTGCGCGCGTGCGCGTACTTGGTGCAGTTAGCGTTGGCGTTCACTACGGTGTCGCTAATGGCATCGTACTTTACGGTGACAGGTCATAATCGCAACGGGCGGTATTCGATGGCGGTATTGCATTTCCGCCATCGTTTTTCGATTTCCGCCAGGGTCGTAATGAGGGCCATTGAATCAATATTGTGATTGAAACAGGCCACATTAAAAACCATATAGGACTGCAACAATGTGTATGAGCAAAGATACGTGAACGCAGGACAGCTAGGTTGACCCATATGGGATGCATTTAGCACATGTCAAGGAAACATATGAGTCTCGAGATGTTATGCTTGTCGGGGGTGTACAACAGTGAATGGTGAGGGATCATGGGAGTTGTAGTACAAAACATCTTGAGAGACGCGCGTTGCAGACCCCTATGCAAGCTCAAAATTGGGCATTCAATTGCTGCTATGAGGCCCAAACATCAAAGAACAAATATGCTCCCAATTGACTGTAATGGCATCACCCTTGAAGGAAATACTACCTCCCTCTCTGGACAATGCACTGGTTATCAAAATACCAAAGTGCTCACAGCTGAAAGCAATACACTCAGGCATCCTAATGGGCATCCACCGGCTAACTCGCAGTGCATTAATGCATCGATCTGTCACAGATGGAAATAATACTCATGTATACATTACAGTCGAGGAATGAATATAACTAATAAGTTGAGTGCAAATACACTCTACGATTGCAACACACAGTAACACGTGCACTGCCTTACACGCAGGAGAAAGCCATATCGAACTAGCATCATCATGATACTGAGGTGGAAAATCAACACTGGTGAAAACACTAGCAGCATCCACTAAACCAGCACCATGGAGGAAGAGTGAAGCCAGAGGCACCGAAGATCCACCAGGGAAGCAGCAGCACGGAAATGAGGAGACTGGAAAAGATCACTGCAGAGGAGCTGCAGTGAGGGTACTCAGAGAGGAAGTATTGCTTAACGGACCGAATACAATCAAGGTTACCTATTCAGAGAGGGACAGAGTGTGGCGAACTGTTGACAGAAAAGTAAAGACTGCCAGGGACGTCACCAGCACAGCTGATGGAAATGTGTGCAAGTGGTGCAATTACCTGCAAAGGGAGGCAATGAAACATGAGCCCAGAAGGTGCTGCACGGCATTGTAGGCTAGTGAGGAACGCCTTCCCCAACCTCTCCGACACCAACACTCAAGGCAGCCCTGGAGTGGCCTGGAAGCCATCACAGAGGAACATCTCTTGGGTGATGTTGACACCGAACAACCAGGGATGCAGAATGAAATGGCTTCCCTGATGTCCAGTCTGTTGTTCATGAAGACAATGGAGCATGCCCATCAACATAATGGTAATTGTCTACACTGGACATCTTAACTCACACGATTTACCAGAGTGATGACATCAAATGTTGGCAAGTAATAGTAACATAATACTGGCATCATCCCTAAACATCTATATATATAAAACGCTTAGGTATGTTTCCGTACTCAGCTAATGCAATTCATCAGTGTTAGGTTGCCCACTGCTTTCCAAATGGCAAAGTGCACCTCTGTGTGCCCTTCCACCTCAGCAACAGCTACCATTTTAACAAACAGAATGAGCACGGTTCTCAACTCTATGGTGACATTAACTTCAACACTGTTACAGCTCAGCAACTGAAAGACAAAGCAATGCTAACTGTAACAAATGTGCATTTGTTGGAACTGAACAACAAAGTTTTAAACCGTATGCAAGGAGAAGAGGTTGTTTACAAAAGTGTAGATACTGTAGCAAGCGATGAACCAAGTGATCATCTAGCATACCCAGAAGAGCTCCTCAAAAGCTTAACGCAAACAGGAATGCCTCCTCACAAGCTAAAACTGAAAGAACGTGCTGTAATTATACTACTATGCAATCCTGTGCCATCACAGGGACTCTGCAATGGAACAAGGTTGACAATTACGTGTCTGCAGAGACACATCATAGAGGCCTGTGTAATCGGTGGAACTTAGATACTGTTCTTATACCATATATACCTCTCATTCCATCTGATACAAATATGCCTTTCAAATTCAAAAGAAGACAGTTACCTATACGTTTAGCTTTTTCAATGACCATTAAAAAGTCACAGGGATAACATGCAAAAAAAAAAAAAAAAAAAAAAAAAAAAAAAAAATAAAAAGTCACAGGGACCTATTCCCCCTTCCTGAAAGAGATTGTTGGTAATTCCGATATTTAAGAAGGGGGACTAGCCGGGAATGGCTAGTTTTCAATATGTGGCTAGTGTGCTTGTATGGAAAGAAAGGCAACATTTCAATATCTGCATATCATGATTCGGCATGCAGTTGCATATAGTGCCATCCAACTTGATGCACATGTACGCATGTGAGCATGAATGCATAGGTGCACAAAAATGTAAAACTTTGATCATTTGAGGCACAAAACTAACCATAATATCAACCTACTATCCCTTTTTGTACATTACAATAAGGACGTGATGGTGTCATCACATTTTTGTGTTCTGAGTGAAAATATCTTTTTCTAAAGATCTCTTTACATAAAAATCGATTTAGAAAGAGGTAATAATGTGGGAAAGTGGGGAGGGGATCCGGGGGGTGAAGGAGCAAATGGGGGCTCAGGGGGTGAACCCCCAATTTTAAAAAAGGGTGTTCTGTGTGAAAAGACCTCATCATAAAGGTTGCGGTATCTACGATCAAAAGAAAAATGGCCTATAAAAATCTGTCTTTTTCTCATGACACCTTAATAATGAGGTATTTTCACATAGAACCCATTTTTGTTCTCTACTAGACAGCAGCCTGTATTCAACGTCATCCCCACTATCAGAAAGCAGATTCTAGGCAACATTGGTGGACAGAGTAAACAACAAAATTAGCTCCCACCCCATTTTATTTTTTTATGAATTTATTTTTCATTGTGTTTTAGTCAAAATATTTCGACTTTTCACAAAACAAAAAACCCAATTTATAACAAACTCCAAACATTGAAGTAACATAACAAAAACATACATAAAAACATCAGAAGAAAGGAGAAGAGAAGCAAGCATGAATAAAATCATCAGAGAAGAGAGATAGCAAAAAATTACAATTTTTAAAAAAGAAACCTGACTTTTTTAAGTCTGGGGTAAACATTTCCATTGTTAATAAATGTCTTCCCTCTCATTGACGTAAACCAACCAATTTCCATTCTTTCAGCATTTTTACAACTTCGATCGTTACGAATACCTCATTGCCTGAGGCCAGTCTATCCCAAAAGTAATCCGTATACAACCACCAATTATGACCGGCAAATCTAGAAAACCTTTGCACCCTCAATTCTAGGGTCCCTGGACATTTCAACAACAAGTGCCTAAGTGATTGCGATTCATTCTCTTCACATAACAAGCAAACATCTGACTCAATCTCCTCTACCCCTCTAACATGTTGAATTTCGCGAGTGGGCAGAAGATTCCAACGAAATCTTAGGAACTCCGATCTCATATTTGAATCAAGAAATTTCTTCAAATATGTGGGCTGGGAGGATCTGGGTTTATCTGTGGGAGTAAGGGAGCCGAATATCCTATCCAATCTCATTACTGTGATAGTTCTGATCCAATCCATCCTCTTTTAGCCCCCCTTTACTTTCAAGGGGTTTTGGACTAAAATCTTTTCAGAGCGATCAAAAGCTTGTAAAATATCAGAGCACAACATTTTCAAGTTGTTCCAGTATTGATTAGAGGACCCTGAAGAAAAACAGAAACATCTTTATACAGGGAAGGCTTGGAGGGGAACCAGAATAGATCTATACAGAGAAATCCACTTCCATTCCAAGCAAGCTTTCAATGATTGCAAACCCAGCTCGTACCTGAGGCAGGCGATTGGGACACAGTTTGGAAGATCCAGGACTTGTCTCCACAATTTGCCCTCTAATCTCTCCCAGTCTATTAGGTGAGACTGGGGATTGGTATCAGCATCAAAAAGAAGAGTTGGTAAGACTTTGCCGATGTAATACCTAATGACTGGAAGGAGGGAAAACTTGGAGAACTTGGCCAGGATCTTTTTCATTTGGGAACCCAATTGTAGTACTTTAGCCTCCAAGATGGCAGTCACATGCACTTTTGTTGGAAAGACTTTAATTACAAAGCCTAGATACATGACTTTGTTTGCAATTGGTATGGCTTGATTGTCCAAACGCCAAGAGAAAGATTTAACAATCCTTAGTGGATGTTTAAAGACCATGATTTTTGATTTCTCTGGATTCATTTTTAGGTCATTCAATTCCACTTATTTTTTAAGCGCATTCAGCAGACGCTGAAGACCTATTTGAGTTTGGTCTAAAACAACAATATCATCGGCGTAAGCCAACCAATTGATTTTAGTACTGCCAAGTTTGGGACTAGCCAAGGCTGATTCCTCCATCCGTCTGGCCAAGTCAGATAGATAAAGATTAAAAATAAAAGATGCAACCAGACACCTCTGGCGCACCCCCCTTTTTATTCCAATAGACCTCAACAGTTTCCCTGACCTACTCAATCTGACCTGCAATTCTGAGTTCCTATGTAGCTCAATTAATATAGCCAGCAGATTTTCTGGTAGGCCCCAAGCCTTCATTTTAGCCCAAAGTCAGTCCCTGTTAATGGTATCAAATGCTTGGGACAGATGCCCCATAAAGAGGTAGACACAGCTGATACTACTCAAGACAAGTCCATTCAGCGAGGTCGATAGGGCTCTACAGAACCTTATCTGATGTTTTGAAATAATTCCCTCTGCTATTGCCCATTTTTCCAGATCCCTTAAAACAAGGCCAGCAAACATTTTCCCGTCAGCATCCAAGAAAGAGATCGGGCGGTAGTTGGAAGGAGCCAAACGATCACCTCTCTTGTATATCGGGAGGACAATCACCCTTTTCCAAGACACCGGCATATTTTTTTAGTTTAATATTCTATTAAAGAGGGCTACCAATATACGGGCCCAAAAGTCAGGATTTGATTTTAGAATCTCATTACTGAAACCGTTGGGTCCAGCAGCTGTGGACGTTGAGGATTTTACGATCAAAGATCTTATATCCTCCCATGATATATTTAAAGACCAGAGAGCCTCACTAACAATCTCAGAATTAAAGGATTTCGGGGATCCGTAAAGCTTCAAAAAGTGATCAAACCAGACATGTTCCTGAATTACCCCATCTTGGGCTGTATTGGGGGACCTATCCATTGAATCAATTAGGGACCAGAAATTCAGTGAATTGTTGGAGCAGATCGCTTTCAGCATGGATTCCCCATCTGATTGTATTCGCTGGGACTTGAGGGACCTAGACCAATTCCTATAGTTGTTTTTCAGGGTTCTAGACTCCCTCATAAACACCTGCCTGTCCTCGATAGTTGTTTTGAGGCGTCTCAATTGTTTTCTCAATTCCCTTTTCTCCCCCATACCTGCTTGTCAAAATGATGGTGATGCTTCACAGCCCTTGACGAGACCTTCTCTTTTCGGGAGGATTAAGATCCCACAGAAGCTTTACAAATTTATTTGGATCACACAGCTTCATTACCTCCCAATCCGACAGGGGATTGATGGCCACCTCAAGAGAATTCACAAGGTCCTTCCCCCCTCTCTTAATTAAGGCAACTCTTTTGTCCCCCATTGTTTATAATCAGGTCATTAGTGAGGGAACTGTTACTTTTCTCTGATTTTTGATCAAAAACTGCTTCCGAGATTTAATGATCACTCGGGGCCCCATTTGTGATGGAAAAATGTATACACCTCTCCATCAGGCCTTTCGAGAGAAATAGATAGTCTATATTTGAAAAGCTATCTTCCCTCTTCCATGTAGGAGCAGGGGGAATATCCCCCCTAATATTACCATTGGCCATATGCAGATCCCATCCCTGCATGAAATTATGCCACAGCGCCCCATTGTTTGATGGTACTTTCTGAGCCACAGACCCCTGCCCCCCCCCCCCAAATGCAATGTGAGATCAGATCACCCAAAACAAGCTTTTCCATTTATGCACGGTTCACACCATGCCACAAACATTGTTCCACTATGCAGCATTCCCCAACATCATGCCCAAGTCTAGCGGGCCCCTCTTGCCACAGGCACACACATGGCACTGGTGAAACATCCACAGCCACAAGCCCAGCCTGGGGCTAAGAGGAGACAAAGTAATTGTCTGATCAGATTCACCACTTAATCAATGGCACAGCCCAAACCAGACCACACAGTGCCAACAAAAGACCACAGCATATCATTCACTGCACTCTTCTGTTAAGTTAGAACGATGACCAGCAAGTGAATTGCGGGTCCTCCATCTATCATATAAGAAGAATGTGATGAGCTGATGATACCATGAATGAGCCATGGGAAAATTCAGCCTCTGGTGCACCCACATTATCCATGTAAAGAATTGCAGTTTGTTAGACCATGTGCAAGTAACCCTTTTGTGTAGTTCAGGATGATGCATTGTGGTCTGGAACGTGTCTTGATATTTTAAAGATGTTAGCCAACCAGGTGCTAGTTTACATTGATGAATTCTGCGTGACATACGTAGATTCCATTGGTGTCTCCAGCGAGAAATGAAAGGACTTCATTGTACATCTTAATTCGTTTCAGGAACTCCAGAGAATCAACCAAAATGTCAAGACTAGTCATTGTCAGATATGGCATGGATCTGGAAATTACCTGTACCAGCAACACCAAGAACGTAAGGCGCAACTTGTCCACGTAAGGATCCAGACCCATGTGGTGTTGGTGGCACTCTAGATTAAGAATGAGGCATCAGCATCCCTAGACTTCACTGGGTATTACACTATGGTTATGAGGCTATGTGGCTCCAATGAGAAAGGTAATTTACAAAAGCAGAGTTACTTGACTTCTGTAACACAATGATTGCCCAATCCAATGATGTGGGCCATGAAGTGTGCTGGTCTTTCCTTTGACCTTCTTCAAGTGTTCATTTCCCACCACCTCCTATGTCCCCTCCATCCCCTCACTCATCAGGTCTTTACCTCCCTCTGTAGTCACTCCTCCTGCTTTTCTACAAAGTCATACTACACAGATGCCTGCCTGAAAAAGTCGGTACAGGCAAACAGAAAAGGAAAAAGAGGAGGAGGACTTTAAAAAATAAGAACATCCGATCTGCTAAGCATCCAAACTGTGAATCCCTTGTCCTGCACTTGACCTCAGACCCACAAACAAACCTCACATTTATACTCATCTCTAGGTCCCCAACCTATGATGCAACCTTTGTAGACACTTTCGTAGAAGCTGTCACTAACATGGCCATTAAACATGACCACCTGATCATTCTCTGCGACTTCAACATATGGTTCAAGGAAGAGAACGCAAGCTTGCAGAAAACACTAACTAAACAGCTTGAGATACTGCAACTATGAAAGAATTGTGAAAGAAGCCACGCACACAGCAGGTCACACCATAGATGCAATCTTTGCCAATAAAAATCTGATCAGAACAGTGCCCCCAAATCAAATACTTTGGAGGGACCACCTCATTATATACTTCGTGGTCCAAATACAATCAAAAGCCCCGAAATAACCCCACGATCTGGAAAAGAAACTGAAGAATCGTCAAAAACAGTGACCTGGAGGAAAAACTGGAATTCTCAAAGCCATCGATCCACGCCCTGAACGCAACGGACATAGATGGAAGAACAGACATAATCCTAAACTCGATAACGAAAATAATAGATAAGATCTCACGGGAACAATCCATCATCCCATCACGAAAGAAATCGGAGGCTAGATTGTTCCTGGCCCACCTCAAAGTAGGGATGTTATGGTATAACGGTATACCGTTAAAGATACTGTGAACCACTTAATTGAACAATAATAACCATCACATTGTTTATACCGTTATACCGTTTATACTGTTAAGTGTGCTTTTCAATCTGATTTGGAAAGGCTGAAGTAAGCAAGTGCTGCACAGTCTTGGTCTTGCACTGTTGGATGTTCCGTCTGCCAAGTAGTTTCAGTTGGAGCAGTTTTTATTGCCATTCCATAAACCACACGTGCCTGACACAAAATCAATATGTTAGGAATAGGAAGAATAGATACAGTGTCAAGAAGGAAAAGGGTTTACTTTGGGTTGGCGGCTTTGGGGTTTATATATTTATAATGGATAATGTTCTCTAAACATATGACAATGGGGGATTTCCCTGGTTCTATCATTGAATTTACATATAATAAGTCACACTGCGAAATTCACTAATCTCTGTGGGTATTCCCTGCTGCCATACCAAAGGGTAACATGTCCGTGATTACTTAACACCTTTTGGCCGGAGCCTAAATGAGCACTTAAGAAAAGCTATTCAGTTTGCTTTGCCAGTCGCCGCAGGGCTCCCCCCCTCCTCCTCTCCACACGTGTGTTTGTGTTTGGTGGAAGCAAAGGGTGGCATTTCAGTGGAAAGTATGTTGAAAACCCCAATTCTGGCCCTGGGTGTCTGGTTTTGTTTGTGATGATAAATCTGACAATTTATAACCTTTTAGAAAATATTTGTTAAGATTAGTCAACTCCACCTGCTATACCGCGATAACCATGATATACCGTCATTTGGCAAGAAGGTTATCGTACCGTCATAAAACTAATACCGTGACTCCCCTACCTCAAAGCAATGAAAAAAAGAAACCGGGAAACTAGAACAAGAATGCAGGAAAAACTATGACCAAGACAAAAGAATTACATATCAAAGACAGATCCGATCATACAATGCAGAAAATCTCAAAGCAAAAAAGAAATAATACAATGAACAGATCATGAAAGCCAACACACTCAGAAAGAATTGTTCGACATCATAAACGAGATGAGAAACCTTCCCGGGTGCAATAACACATCAATCCCTTCGCAAAAAATATGCAACGATCTTGCAGATCACTTTAAGAATAAACTCTGCAACATTCAACGGATCTTACAAAGTAGACCGACCCACCCGACCGCTTTCCTCAACCAACCCCCGACCCACAGACCAGGCTGAATCTCTTTCCCCAAATCTTAAGAGAAAATTCATCAGCCTTGTGAACAAAAGCAACAAGGCAGGCAACCCAGCTTTGTGAACAAACGCAACAAGGCAGGCTACCCAGCTGATCCCTGTCCACCAGGCATCTACAAAGCGATCCTTGCACAGGGAACACCAGCAGAATACTACCTAAACCTCTTTAACATGTGACATTCAATGGGAAGTGTACAACGAGCCTTCATATCAGCCAACATCAAACCACTCATCAAAGATACGACAGGTGATATTGAAGACCTCCCAAACTACAAACCAATCTCAAACATTCCATACTCAGCAAAACTAAGAACAAATACTGGGCACGTCAAAAACAACCAGCACAAGTCACAAGGTACAAGTAGGCTTTAGACCCATGGGAGGAATGGAGACGGCACTACTCTCTATGTGGCACAACCTACAGACCAATGCAGACTCCAACACAAACTCGGCACTGATACTTCTCGATCTCTCCGCAGCCTGCAACACTGTCAACCATAACACACCTGTCAAAAGATTTGGAGGCATAGGGATCGGCAACACAGCACTCCTCTGGATTAAATCTTTCCTGTCCGGAAGAACAGAAACAATATGGATAAAACCATTAAAATCAGCAACGTGGAACACCACTTGTAGAGTCCCACAGTCCTCCTCGCTATAGCCACTATTGTTCAACATCTAACCAACGCACCTAATCAGCCACATCAAAAGACACGGCCTCAGATGCTACAATTACGCAGATGATACCCAAATAATTCTCAAAATCAATGGCAATGAAGAGGAGAACTTCATGCTAACAGACTGTCTCAAAGAACTCTACCAATGGATGAACACTAATAACCTTAAAATTAACTCGGACAAACAGGGAATCAGGATTTCACCCAACAACCAAGGAAACATCCAGGACATCCCATGGCCCACAGAACTGGAAACCCCACCTGAACCATCCAAAGTAGCCACAAACCTTGGAATCCTAATGGACAACGAGCTAACACTAGCACCGCAAGTCAACGCGATCATTAAGAAATGCTTCTTCCGTCTGCACACTATCAAACAGATACTACCCTTCTTTTCCTTCACGCACAGAACACTTGCCATCATCTCCCTCATCATGTCCAGAATAGACTACACTAACGGCATATACCTTGGAATGCTGGAATATTTGCTGAGGAAACTACAACGAGTACAGGATGCAGCCACCAGACTGCTCCTCAAACTCTCCCGAAGAAACCACATTACAACAGGGATAAGGATGCTACAATGGCTCCCAGACAGAAATCCGAATCATCTTCAAAACAATGTGCATAACACACAGAGCAATCCACAGCCAGGGAGCGGAATTCATACAGAAGAAATCACCATCTACAAACCAGCAAGAACACTTAGCTCAAGCAGCGAGAATACGCTTAGAACCTAAACACTATGCGATGAAAAAACTTAGAGGATCAGCCTTCTCTTGCATAGCCATAACACTCTGGAACTCCCTCCCAAAAGAAATATGAACCACGGAGGACCATATACAATTCAGAAAACTTTAAAAAACCTGACTCTTCAGCTCCGAAGGGGAGGAAAACACCTGAACAACAGCTACGCACCACGAAATGAGCAAACACACAGAATGGAACCCATTGAAACCAATGACTAATCAAGCACACCCAACATGAACCGAGACCAACCGAAGGGACTTACCCCATCAACACAACACATGGCGCTCAACCATGCAAAATCCAGCAGGAGAAACCTACCAGAAAAACCAGGAGTACAGCCATTAATGTACTCCAGAAAAACCCACCACTCTAAATAACGGATATCATACAGCTAGCAGCATTTAGCCTACTAACGTAGGTTAACCTTATCCGGCATGTAGCCTTTGTAAACTAGCCACATTCCACACTGAGCCGGTATGTGTAGGCTAGCCACATTCTGCATCTGGTATAATAATACATCTAAGCCTTAGACTCCCTCCTCGCCTTGAGACAGGCACTATGTAACATATGTTGCATGCAGGATGCAGCTTCCCGAGATGGATTGTTGTGGTGGGAAATGCATCACACTTCGATAAACTGTTGGGGCAGGAAATATATCACACCTAGATGGATTGTTTAGAGATGGAATGGGTGTAGCACCAGGAGGGATTGCAGGGGTTGGGGAGATGTGTGACACACTTGGATGGGCAGCTGGGGACAGAAAGCGTACCACACTTGGATGGAATGTTGGGGGAGGGAAGCGTGTCAAACTTCGATGGACAGTTATGAGCAGGAGATGTATCGCACTTAGATGGACTGCCAGGGGTGAAAAATGCACTTAGTTGGATTGTTTGGGGGCAGAAACAGTGCCGCATTGGGATGGAATGTTGGGGACAGGGAATGTGTCTCACTTGGATGGATTGCTGTGGGTAGGAAAGGCATTGCACTTGTATGAACTGTTGGGGGTGGGAATTGTATTTCATTTGGAGGGATTGTTGGGTGTAGGAAATGTATTGCCACTAACCAACTGTACTAAAAACGTACCTTTCTGTATACGCACCCTCAAACTCTGAACTAAACACAACCACTCCTCTACCGCACCACAAACCGCATGCACTTCGCAACACCCTACATGAAAACAAACCACACACAGTCACACCTCAACACCACATGATGGCTACCGACCAAAAGGAATATTAAAATAATATTCTGTACATATTTTGTGAGATCTCTCACCTCGTATATGACAAAAATCACCACATCCACAAGGAGGGATTGAAACAAGTAGGGCAACAATATTGGGTCCAAGACAATTCACCAACAAGAACACACACGAAAGTGTGAGACCTTAAGAACTTTGAAAGGTACCATGTCATTTCATCGTGGGATGAAATTTCACTGTTTTTTTTCCCACGGAAATTGTAACGAAAAATTTCATCGAATTTATATTTTTTTTATTTTGGGTCCCCCCGCAATCCCCTTCCCCTTTATTTTTTTAAACTATTCCCGAACACCCACACACCATATATATACTTTTCTACCCCCCCCTAAACATTTCGATTCGTTTTGTGTTGAAATAACTGCGGAAAAAAACCCATTGAAATGTCATCCCACAATGAAAGGACGTCGTACCCTTTGAAAATGTCTCTCTTCTTGATTAATTTAAGCATAACGATGTGGTGATATGAACAAGAGTAATGAAATTGCTCTGTTTGTTGAATGGCACAGCACTGACTGCACCTTGTATTTGTTGTATCTGAAATGTGTATATGTTATTTTTAATTGCATATATTTTGTATCTGTCGAGTATTGTATAATGATTTTTTGAATAAACAGTTTTAGACATTTTCTATATGAGGGTTCTATAATGCTATAGTCTTTAGTGTATTAAGGTATTATTTCCTTCTTTTACACTCCCTATTTGAGGATGTACATCTATCTTGAGTAGATATTGTAATTATACCAACTGAAAATGCACCAACGCTCAGTGACCGGTTTCTCCGAACGGAAGCTGCCAACAGCACATCACAGCTCTCTTGCTCTTCTCCCTCTCAATCCCACTAACAAACCTGCAATCCTTCTTCCTTTGCAGGCCCACCAGAGCACCAAGAGACCCCGCAAGTGGTAACAGTGAGCGGTAAAAGACCCATTAACATTAACATTTTCTAGTCTCTACTTACCACTCTTGGTTCTCACTGTTTTCCTTTCTCTTTTCCCAATCTTGCCTCGCACATATGCCCTTCTCATTAACTTCCTCTTTATTTACCCTCCTCTCCTTCTTCACTGTCTCTTTCCTTTCCCCTTTTCCTCATCCTTCCATCTTCCTACTCTATTACACATATAGCACCTATCAACCTAAACATCCTGCCTCTTGCAGAACTAGCTACATCATTATTACCAAGCTTGCTGTTGCACCCACAACTCCCAAAACCAGTAAGCGTCTTTCAAGTACCTCTCCCAGTTATCCTCTCAATATTGGCTCTCATTTTCTCACTTCCATCTATGCCTCTTTAATGCAGATTCTACCTTATGCTTATACCGCCTCTTCCCTTGCCCTCCCTCTCTCTCGCCCAGTCTGCTTTTTAGCCCCTCTTCCAATCAATGTGCCTTTTTTTGCTTGATCCACCCATTCATTCTCTCCTTCACCTTCGTCATTCTCTCATCCACTCAACATCACTTCTACAGTCACCCTTGCTTCTCATTCTCACATCTGCCTTTTACCTCCACCGCAATCTACTATCACCTGTATCTCTCCCAGTTTCACCTCTGACCCCCTTCATGGACATTGCTGTGTTTCATTATGACACCGTCAACTCTCCCCATTTGTCGCTCGCTTCCTTACAATGTTCTCTTACCCTGTTCTCTGTTTTCCTTTAATCTCTATCCATGTTCTCCTCAGCCACATCAAGTTCCTGATTCTTCCCCCACATGAGACCATCTTTTCCACTCTCCCCTTCTCTCCCATGAGTCTTTCTCAGTCTTTCCTTCTTCTGTTTCCATCTTATTGTTCAATCCAACACTCATTCCTTATTTCCTTTATTTTCCTAAAGACCACCCTTTTTTCTGTGCTGTACATATTTCCTTTGCTTCATCTCCCTTTCTTTCACTGCCTATTTCCCACTCTTTCCTTGTCCCCTTCTACTGCACTTTCTTATAATCTGCCAGTCTGTCCCCTTCTTTCTCTCTTCATTTTTGTTTGTATCCCACTCTCCCTTCCCATACCTTTCAACCATTGCTACTGTTCAGGAGAAAAGCTGGGCATGTGTATGCTAGTGCAGGGCTGTTTCTTGGGGTGAGCAAAGCAAGCAGTTAACCGGGATGACCAAGAATTCCATAATGACGAAGTAAAAAAAAAAATAATAATAAAGAATTCCATAATGACACCCACTGAGTGTGAGTGAAAAGGATGCTGTATCTATACCACACCTCTCGTGAGTACAGATGGTGTCAATATACAATCTTGCAGCCAGAAGACATTTAATTTCGTTTGAAGAAACTATCTCACGACTTTCCCAAGTGGTCAGTGAAATCTTCACCTCATTGCAGACATGTTCACTGCCAAAAGTTTCCAAATCACGCACCACTCTGACACGGTCAACAACACTACTTATATTGCAGGAGCAAGTTATTATTGACCCATATTATTGCCTGTGCAACAGTAGAACATTGTTTGCAGTGGTATATATCCAGTAGAGTCTTGCATGCAAGCCTTGGACAACACTCTCTGTTTCAGCACTCCTACTTGCCACTTTGCTCATTTCGTCAGTGAGACGATCCATATTTTCCTGCAACTTCATGACCCGGTAGTGCGCCTAATAATGTTAAATAAAGTTTCTTATTGGGCAGGTTTGTTTCTAAGGTTCCTCAAAGGCTTAAATCTGTGGCTGTGCCATGTCTTCATTCTCCCTGGGGTCACTTCTCGGGCTCTCACCCGATGGGGACACTGTGTTCAATATTGCTTTTTGGGGTGTTTGAAACTTTTGTAAGCTTTGAACCCTATTCTGATTTCATCTTAAAGCATGCATTTGTTTGCTAACTGGACTAAGACATATATGTTACATTTATTATTGTGTTTATGCGTTCTGGGTAAGATACTGTAAAAAGTTTCTTTCTTATAACCCTACTTTTTTCTTCTTAAAATTCATAGGCGAGGCCACCAGAGGGGCGCGCAAGCGATGGTAGCCTGAGTGTCGAGCTCCTGTCGAACCGGGCCGTTGAGGGACTTGAGCCCCTCCCCAACCAACCCCCCCAGAGGAAATAAGGAGAGAAACCGAGTGGAGAACACCCCGGGCGCATCTGGACAAAAAAGCAGAGATTGGGGGCCCCCATAAAGTGGAGAAAAGGAAGCCACATACTCCACTGTGCAGAGAGGTCGGATCCTCGTGAGAGCGGCCCGGACCAGGTGACCCGGACCATCAGTTGCTCAGAGGGAGCTGGAGGCACGTTGCAGGTGTAGAGCTGGGTTCCGCGACCGGAACTGGACCTCCAGTGCCCCTGAGAGGGTGGAGAAAGGAGCGGAGTGCAGACAGACCGCTTTGCTGGCCCAGGAAACGGAGCAGCACTGAGGAGGAGCCATTGGGAAGTATCCCCGAACAGTGCGAGGAACGTGGCAATTGGAACCCCCGGGAGAAGAAACGTGAAGGCTGGTGAGGCACGTGAAAGGAACGGCGGATACCTCTGGTGTAAAGTTGAAGGTGCCAAAGCCGACAGAGCGGCTGCGCCACACCCCGACGGGGGTTAACAGACAAGGGGAAGCTTGAAGGTAGGCCATGCCGTGGAGGAAGTGGAATCGCCGCCCAGAGCCAGCGAACAGTGACGGTGAAGGCCCCGGGAGCGCACAGAGAGGTGTGGAGGCCCAGAGCACCGGAGGAGCTCCCCGGGGAGGCAGGTGGAGAGTCACAGCGGCTGGCCCACCAGCCCCCCCCAAAGTGGTCTACACGCGGTCGGCCGGCCTGGGAGGGGCTGGGGCACAGAGGAGTGAGACACACTGAAGCAAGGAGTGCAACACAGGGGAGACAGGTCTGCCAATCCCTTAGCCGCAAGAGCGAGGACCCAGCAAGCTGTGCAGGGACATCAGAGGGGACCGGAGGGGATCACCCTCTCAGCTATTAGACCACCATTCAACAGACCCACATTCTACCCCCGGGGGCACGGGCCACCCCATTGAAGTCCCTCCCTTCTGGAGGGTACAAGAGCCGCCCCGTAGACTCTGTGTCATAAGTGGGGGAGCAATCTGGGGGGACACACTCAGAAACACGTGGAGAAAACCCCACCTGCAGCCACCAAATAAGGAATACCATACTGGAGTAGGGGACCCCCCCTTGGGTCAGGCCAGTGTATAGAAGGGGCTGTCCCGCCTCCCCAGAGGGTGCGGTAGCCCACCCGCCCTGGGAGTTGAGGAAGTGGACAGGGCAGTTCTCAACAATTGGACAATAAGATAGTGGGGGATCCCGCAGACCACCTTAAGGAATGGAACAACAACAATGGGGAACCCCCTATGCATATGAACCGGGGGTGAGATCGCACTACAGAACCGACCGAGGAGAACACAATCAGTGACTTCAACCCTAGCAGGTGGTGGCCTCTGGGCGCAGGCCTGGGGCGTGTGCCCGCCTGGAAAGGATTTACTTACTACCTTCTAGCCCCGGAATAAGACACATCCACGCGGGACAGGTGGAGTGAAGACATTGCGACAGAGAGGAGCTGGTGCCTCCCCCCCCCCGCCCTCCACTGATCCATAGAGGCCCTGAGGGGTTCGAACAGGCCTGACGGGGGTGAGTGCCCCCGGGGGTCCCAACCTGGGGCATGTGACCACCCGACGGAGGGTTACCCCTCTGCGTCAGATGCTGTGAGGACGGATCTGCTACGACAGGGAAGGCCAGGTAAAGGCCAGAATCTCAATCTTCTGGAGCCCCCACGGACAACGATAGCCCCATTGTCGACCCTCATAGGGAGGATCCGAGTCCCCAATGGGTCGAGCGTAGATGAACTGGAGAGAGTCCCTCCAAGAATTCCGCTACCAGGGCACCACAAGAAATCGAGGAGCCTCGGCCCCAGAGGAAAAGGCAAACCAGATGGCTGCCCAGGTGGAAGATGCTATGTCTATGCAACAAAATATTGCAGCCATCCTACAAGAAATCAGAGACATGCAGGCGGACATTGGACAAAGTCTCGAACAAATGGACCAGAGAGTGGACAAAATGGAAGCTAGGCTTGAGGGGCTGGAAGCCAATCAAACATTGGTTGGCATCCTGGAAGCACAGATCGGACTCCTTAGAGAAAAAGGACGAGGAGAGAGCCCTGCAAATGGATGACTGAGAACAGGGAATGGAGAAATAACCTGAGGTTTTTTGGCATACCAGAGACAGAGGGGGAAATGGAGAGGGACATATGCCAAGTGGTTAAGACGGTGATCCGCCTTCTGTTTGGGAATGAAACAACGACGGACCGCACTATCGACAGAGCGCACAGGGTGGGGGGACAGCCCGGAGGCCCGCGCTCGATCCTGGTCCTACGCGGAGAAGATATTTTGGAGGAGGCTAGGAGGGCCTCCCCAATAACAATGCAAAAATTTCGATTTTTTTAAACCTCTCTGCGTTCACTCTAGCCAGGCGATGGATGTGCGGCCCACTGACGCAACGTTTAAGGGAGAAGGGCCTTAGGTACCACTGGGGCTACCCCTTCTCGCTCTCCTTCGAGTACATGGGCCAACGAACCAAGCTGGTCTCTGAGGAAGTCATCAAGGGGGCGATTCAGGAATACAAGGACCTTGTAGAAGACCAGAGGTGCCCCACGGGAGAAGCACTGGGGAACAGACGCGAGGAAGGAGACCAGAGGGGCTGGAGATGAATGCCGGGAGTGAGAAAATTCAAAAAGCTGAGCACACTGCCACACAGCGACGACCCCTGAGGCGGTACAATGGGAAACTCAACCCGGACAGGAATATGCTGGCTGAGAACCAGGCCATCCTCCCGGCCAAAAGCAAGTATGAGGGGACATCTGACAATGAGCACAACTGAGGTGTTTGATAAATCGGGCACGGGGAGCAAGGGGGGGTGAAGTGGTAGTGGGGGCGGGGGAGGGCTCTAATTGAATGGTGTTTAGGTGTAAAGGCCCGGGAACGGCGGGCGATATGTGGTCTTGATGGCTGGGTGCCGAGTAAGGGGGTGGGGGGACCAACAAGAGGGGGCTTTGGGGAAGGAGGAGAACAGGGGCACAGGCCCCCACTGTTGGAAAGGGGGGCAGTTGGGGTTAGGCCCCTCCATAGAGGGTAGAGAGAGGGATGGTTGGGGTGGTGGTGGGGGGTGGTGGTGGGTGGTGGTTGCAATGAAACAGAGTACTCAGGTAACGGGCCACAGGCAAGGCGCAATGACAGCAAGTTGAGAGAAGTCCAGAAATGGAAGATTGTTAAAGCCTTTAAAACTGAGGATGGGGCTCTGCATTATGACACCCCGAGTATTGGGGGGGCTTTCCAATGCTTCTATGAACGGCTATATGAGTCGGAGTTCAATGGGGAGGACACTCTTATCAAGGACTTCCTAGCTAAGATTCCCATGCCGGGCCTAGTCCACGATACGGCGGAAATCTTGGAAACCCCAGTGACAGAGGAGGAGGTCATAGCAGCGATAAAAAGTATGAAGGGTGGGACGGTGCCGGGGGAGGACGGATTCTCCGTAAAAAATTCTATAAAATGTATAGATCTACCCTAGCCCTGCATCTGGGGAGGGTGCTTAATGCATTCCTGAAAGGTGACATCCTACCTGAGACAATAATGGTGGCCATAATTGTAGTATTACCGAAGGAGGCCAAGGACCCGACGGAGTGCTCGGCATGTAGGCCAATCTCCTTATTGAAAACAGATGTTAAGATACTGATGAAGGATTTAGGCAAACAAATGGAGATGATAATGCCGTCCCTGGTCCACAGAGACCAGGTGAGCTACATACGAGGGCGGCAGGAAGCAGATAATATCCGGAAGACGATCAACCTTATGCACTACGCACGGGAAACCAACTTGGATGCCAGTCTGCTATCTCTAGATTCAGAGAAAGCTTTTGACAGGGTGGAGTGGAGGTACATGACCGTTCTCCTACAAAAAAATGGGATTCGGGACCAAATGAGAAAGTGGGTGGGGACACCATATTGGGCACCCACCGCTAGAGTGCAGGTGAACGGGGAGTTGTCGGGACCGTTTCGCCTTACCAGGAGTACAAGACAGGGATGCCCGCTGTCCCCCCTTATACATGCGCTAACAATGGAGCCCCTAGCGATAGCGGTGAGGACCCATACGGGAATCCGGGGCATCCAGAGGGGACAGGTCAAATTTAAACTCTCCCTGGGGTACCTAGTGGACCCCCCAAAGACACTCCCAACACTGCTCTCCTTAATAGATACCTTTGGAGCCTTTTCAGGCTTAAAGATTAACAAGTCCAAGTCCAAGCTCCTGCCAATCCGGAAGGTAGACCCGGTGTTAGACTCGGTAAACAGTTTTTTGGGGATCACAGTTGAGAAGGAAGCAATCCAGTACTTGGGGGGGTACAACTGGCCATGGACCTAACGGCTCTGGCGACACTAAACTTTAGCCCACTAATGTCAACCATCAGAAAGGATCTTAATCGATGGGATAACATGATCCTTTCATAGTGTGGCGATAAAAGTGAATGTCCTACCGAGATTCCTGTACCTATTCACATCCCTGCCGATGAAGGTACCGGAAGTTGGTGCAGAGGTTTATATGGCAGGGTAAGACCCGTAGGACCAACCAATCCACTCTCACTCTCCCCAGGGAGGATGGGGGGGTTGGCCTCCCAGACTACCAGCTATATTATAAAGCGGCTCAACTCAGGGTACTACTGGAACACATGCGGGACGATATGGGAACGTACTGGGCGTACTTAGAGGACATGGAAACACATCCGCTCAAGGTGAGGGATTTGATATGGGCCCTCTGCAAAGAGATCCTGAGCAGGCTACTTGACACTTTGGGCGTGTAGTGGGCAGTATGGAGGAGGGACAACTCACAGAGTCCTTGTCGTCATGGCCCTCTCCAATGTCCTCTCTATGGGGCCCTGATATAAAACTGGGCAATAAGGGGTTCTGGAACTCCCAGGAATGGTCTGATAAGGCAAATAACAAGGGGGGTCCTGGGAGACTCTCTGCCAGACATGAGTACTGGTTACAAGAGCCTTACCCAGAGTCTTTAGCTCACTATCTTTCACAGAGGAGAAATATCCTAAACATATCAGTCTTTGTCCTGCCCTGGGGCAGTCCAGCACCGAAATGCTAGGCAATTCTCCTCTGAACAAGAGTACCAACAGCAACCCCAGACACGTGTTTCGGTCTGGTTGAACCTCATCAGTAGGGTGTAGCTGTGCCTCTCTAAGAATAGTGAGCAAGGGGTCCACGTCTGGATTCCCTTAGTAACTTAGGGTGAGACCCAAAGTTACTTGAAATATGCAAATAACAAGGGGGGGTCCTGAGAGACTCTCTGCCAGACATGAATCCTGGTTACAAGAGCCTTACCCAGAGTCGGATAAGGGACTGGAAAGGGCAGGACAACTATTCCTGGAGGGGGAATTTCTAAAATACGATGCAATAGCTGAAGTCCTGGGCACGGGAAGAATTTCTGTTATTGATCTGTTGCTAATACTACTGCGGATACCGCCTAGGGGGACCAAGGTGTATAGATACCCCAGGATGTGGGAGACCAAGCTACGAGCAGGGTGGGTGGCCCTCACCCAGAAATGGAAGAGCGTTTTGACCCTGAGCAGGGAGGAATGGTTGAAAAAAATGGAGGAATATGTTCTTGATGGACAAATTGACCGCGATGGTCAATGACGACCTGGATAATTTCAAGGCAGCCTGGGGGGGTGTTACCCAAAGTTGGGGATGGGATGTACACTGAGGTGGGAAGGGGACTCCAGCCGGGACCGGGGCACATAATAGAGAACCACAAGCATGATAGAGGAGAGGAAGTCTGTCTCTGGGAAACGCGGGGGTGTAACCAGACGGATAAATATAGGAGCGAAATCGCCCTCTTTGAAGCCAGCGATAAAATGAAGGCGACGACCAAGAGAACTGCCACGTGAACTATGCCACCCAAACCAATTGTGTCTAAGACGCAGGGGTATGTGCCCACCAGAAGGGGGAGTCGCAGACCCCGACATACTGCTGAACACTTTAACTATATTGTTCAACTGAAACCACCTCTGTTTGTTTGTTGAGGGGGGGGAGTGAGGAGGGGGTAACTGAGGGGTTCAAGAAGGCATAACAGTGCTTCTACGTGACATGTACCACACAGTTTTTGGTTTGTTCCTTAAAATGTTAATAAAGATTAAAGTTTTTAAAAAAAAGAAAATTCATAGACACTAAAAATCCCTGCCTGTATTCTGCAGAGTTTAACACTTTCATAGAGAGAAAACTATATTCTTTTCAGGCAATGGAAGTGTATTTTAAAAAAAAGCCCTTATATTTTTGTTAATAGAGTATGCCAATTAACTTCCAAAAAGGAAATAATTGCTTTTTAAAATCATGAATTTCCCTCGTCGGCAACCTTTAAAAAGGGGGAAAAGGCAAAAACTGGATGACAAGTTGCCGTGTAAAACTGAAATTGATTCCTGCCAGCTAGGGTAGACGAGCTTACTTTGAGTACTGGAGATGAGGTTAGCGCTCAGTAAATGTATCTGGGCATGAAGTGGGGGATCTCCAGGCGGTTCACAAGATTTTCATCTTTAGGTTACCTCAGAATCTCTGGTTTTTGCCAGGGTTTTCACCAGCTCTTCTTCTATACTTATGAAAACCAACCCTTCTTTTCTTTTTCTTCTCCCCCCCCTCTCTTCAAGCCACGGTCTCTGCCTGGATGACTTCCCATTTTCTTCACCTGAATCCCTCTAAAACAGAGGTTCTTTACTTCTCTCTGGTCTCTTCCCACCTCCACCCACTGGTTTTTATTTTACCCCACTCCTTCTCTCCTACTCCTCTGCTACTCTGCTCGAAATCTCAGGGTCATCTGTTTTGATGTTTCCCTCACCCCAACGTCGTACAAAGACACAGAGCCAAGTTCATATTAACCTTCTTTATTCAGACTTCAACTGAAACTAATACTTGCTTTCTTTGTCCCTCCCCTTCATCCATGCTCCCACGTGCCCTCCCTTCCCAGTGTCCTCTACTACAGCGTTCATATATGGGAATCACACTTGGTTCCAGAGTATTTTCTTGGTGTTTGCTAGTCCTCTGTGTCCTCCATGAGCTAGGTAAACCACAGTCTTTCATAGTGTCTTTGGTACTAACAGGCGATTTCCTCTCAGCAGTAATCCATCATCAGTTGTTGCTAGCTCCCTTTGTATCCTGGCCATTCTCTCAATTTCTTTCATGCTTAGTCCATCACTTTGCTGCAGTTCCCCCTTGTGGTCTCTCCACCTGTTGGTGTTGGTAGGCCATATTGCTGCTGTGATGGTGGGGTCCGTTCTGCTTTTCTCAGCAAATGTTGTTATTGTGAGGGTCGGGGCAGTGCATTCTCCGATAGGTATTGGATGTGATGTTCTGCTTCTTTCTCAAGGGTGTCCTTTGCTTGATCCACTGGGTTTCTTGATAGATAATCTGCTGGGTTTGCGCCCACCCTGGTTTGTGAATTATTTGGAAGTCGTACTCCTATAATCTGATGCCCCATCGTTCTATTCGTGGGGGCATCTTCGTCTTGGGATTCCCAAATAGTGACAGTAGCATCTGATGATCCGTGACGAGGGTGAATCGGCAGCCAATGACGAAGTGGTGGAACTTCTCACATGCCCATACTGCTGCAAGGCTTTCCGGGTCAGTTTGAGAGTATGCTCTCTCCGTAGGTGACAGAGCACGGCTGGAGTAGGCAACTATGCACCATTTGGAACGATGCGCGGATGCACTCTGGGCTGGAATGGCCCCCAGGCCTATCGGGCTGGCGTCCACCGTGATCTCTGTTTCCCATGTGGTGTCGAAGTAGGCCAACCTGCAGCTGTTTACTAGGTCTGTCTTGATGGTTTGGAATGTGCTGTCGCACTCAGCCATCCACATGAATAGTGCGTCTTTCTTCAGCAGAGACTTCAGGGGGTGTGTGAGTGTGGCATAGCTGGGGAGATAACGCACGCAGTATCCCGCCATGGTTAGGAATGATCTCAGTTCTGAGGCATCCACAGGCAGAGCCATGTTCACAATGGCTCCTATCTTGTCCGGGTCCGCTGTCATCCACAAGTCAGAAAAGGTGTGCCCAAAAAACTTCAGGCTGGTGTTGTTCATTTCGCATTTTGTCTCATTCAGGGTGAGGCCTGCTGACTGCAGAATCTGACACACTTGTAGTAGCGTTCTACAAATCTAAATGAATACAAACACCATTACTTGTGTAACAAAAATCACAAGAATTGGTAGAAATTCATTATAGCAGAATTAAAGTTGAGAAAGGGAATGAAGCAAATAAACTTTTAACTGAGCCCAAAAGACATAGGGCCTCATTACGACCCAGGCAGTAGGGGGTTAACAGCGCCGGTAGAGCTGCTGGTGCCGTTAACCCCCTACCACCTCATTACGAGGTCTGCTTGCGGGACCCGCTAAGGACGCCTGGTAAAACCAGGCGTCCTTAGCGGGTCCCGCGAGCGGACCAGGATGCTAACAAAGGGCCCGTCATTAACGGGCCCATTGTTAGCATCCTCCCCATTCCCATTGAGCCCTATGGGGGCTCAATGGGAATGGGGATGTACCGGGTCCAGGTTCCTTGAATGGGGAAATACCGGGCCCTCCAAGGTCGGAATGACCCGGTATTTCCCCATTCAAGGAACCGGGACTGAGTACCCGGTATGGGGATTAGCGGCATGGCTACCTCCATACTCGGAATGAGGCCCATAGAAAGAGGAAGAGGAGCAAATGTGCAGGGTAAGAGCATTCCAATATTTAGAAGCAAAGAGAGCACAAGAACCAAAGCGAGAAGATGCACAGACAAGCTGTGAGACAGAAAGCAGAAGGAGAGACTGAGAACAAGGGGAGCGAGTGGGGGTGTAGAAGGAGACTAAAGAGCAAAGATCAGAAGGGACAAGACCATGTAGGAACTTGAATACAAAACAGAGAAAGAGAAGATAAAGATCAAAGGAGAGTAATGAAGGGATAAGTAGCGAAGGAGAAACCCAGGAACGAGGAGGGAGTTGAAAAAGTATTTGAATAGCGGAACTGAAGACAGAACGTAGAGGAGTTAGATAAGAGGACGGAAGGCCAAAGAAAAGAACAGAGCAGTAGTTGAGCTGAGAAAAGACTAAGGAATACACCAGAGCTTAGTAGCCTGAAATTAAAGAAAAGGACAGGCACAACGAAGATTGTAGTGATGGGAACGGGGTGTACCAGAGATATGAAGAGGAAAAAGAGTGGGAAGGGTCAAAGATGATGTTGTGAAGGGGAGAACAACACTAGCCCTTTAAGAAAAGGCACACTGGGAAGGGAGGGCACGTGGGAGCGGGGAGGAAGGGGAGGGACAAAGAAAGCAAGTTTCAGTGGAGTCTGAATAAAGAAGGTTGATGTAAACTTGGCTCTGTGTCTTTGTACAATGTTGGGGTGAGGGAAACACCAAAATAACCGGCGTTGAGGCGACGGACCTCACGAGGTGGGCTGCGCCACCAGTGCCATACCTACTGCATGCCGGCAGCGCCACCAGCAGTACAGGGAAAGGATCTGTGAGCCCCGAAGCTGCTGGTGAGCATAATTACCTTTCATAGTCTCTGTTGGGGAGCACCGCCAATATTTTATTCACTGCCGCCACTAGCATCTGGTATGTCGTTCTTTCTTGCAGGTGAATTGTTTTTCTGATGGTCTTTATTTATTTCCCCGCCATGTTTGTAAATATATCAGCAATGTTAGGTGAGCGCTGGTCTCCCCCCGCTTTTATGAAGTTGTCGAACTGTTCCATCCACTCTTCCCATCTGTGGCCTTGGTCGTGTTGGGGTTGCAGTGAAAATGGGCTTGGTTTGATTAAAAATGTGTCTCTCGATGACATAGATTGGGAGCAGTTGCTCCTGCTGCCACTGGTGCCCCCACATTGTCCTGCACATTGTCCACCATTTTGCCCTACTTCTTTGTTTGCTTGGGCGGCTTTTTCTTTATGGGTGACTCCTCCTGCTTTATTTTGGCTCTCCCTTTTTCCTCCTTTTTTTCTCATAATCTCTAGCTATCCTTCTGGGTAGTGGCTTTGATCTGTTTTATGGGTTTTTCTGTCTTTTCTTCTGGCTTGTGCATGTATTTTTCATAGCACCTCCCTCTGCCTTGTCTTCCCTTCTTTCCTTCAGTGATGATGTGACCTCTCGCCAGGATTGTGCAGTCCTTTGTGCCCCTGGGCTCTCTCTCTGAAGGCTCCGCCGGGATGGTGCGCCCCTCTATGACCACTCTATGGCCACATGCACTCACTGCATGTCTTTCCCCCGATCCACCTCCTTACTTCGTTGCAGCAGTTGTGCGATGCAGGAATCACATCCCTCTCACGCTCCTCCTCTGCACAGGTGGACGTGGCCAGTAGAGCCTCCTCCTCCCTGCTGCTCTGCGCTCTCACTTTTCATCTGATGGTTCCACAGCCACGGCGGGCAGTCTGCTCCTTCTCCCGGACGATGTCTCCTGCACCCAGTAGGGTCGGGGCTCACATGTCCTTCACTTCCCCTCTGACGGGTTCTCACCTGCAGCGGGCGGTCTCTTCCTTCTCCTAGGTGGCTTCTCCGGCGCCCAGCAGCTTCGGGGCTCACAGATCCTTTCCCTGTACTCCCGGTGGTGCTGCCGCCATGCAGTAGGTGTAGCACTTATGGTGCAGCCCACCTCGTGAGGTCCGTCGCCTCAACGCCAGTTGTTTTGGTGTTTCCCTCACGCCAACATCGTACAAAGACACAGAGCCAAGTTCATATCAGTGGTCTAGGGATGTTAAAAAAGCTGTTTTTCTGTTCGCCTAACAGTGAGTAAGATAGAAATAGCGATTCCAGTTGCTTCAAACAAGCCCCTTTCATCTGTGTATGTGGGGTATCAGAGTATGGATAATCAGTCCAGTACTACTTAGGAAAAAAGTCAACCAGTTTCAGCGGGATTAGTTAGTAGCCGCTTTCTTCAGGACGAATACTTATGAGTGTGGTATTCTATATACGATCTTCAATTTTATGAAGGTTATGAGGATATCTTTGGGTGTCCAATGGGCTTAATGAATGGATCCCTGAATCCGAACGGATAAAAAGACAAGAAAGACAAGTGGAACTGTCATCAGTCTATGGGTGCTTCTAACAATGAGTTGCTGCTATTTAGTATGTGGGATTGTTTGTCCACATGCTCTGAGGGTAAGTAATTTCTTACCTGTTTTGACCAGTATTTTCTTGTTACTGCCTGTTCTATGATGAGCGGTTCTTGTGCTTAATTATATGTGTTCCATACTGGAATCTGTGGATAAATGAATGATCAATGCTGGTATCTCATTCTCTTATACTCTGATTCACTACCCCTCAAGGGGAAGTATAATTCAACAAGGCACAACAGAGCAATTTATTCACCTGTCTTCACTAATTGGTCTTGTACAGTGGAAGATGTAGGATCAGTTCCTCTGCCCTTGGGATTTCCTCCTGTGGAAAAAAAAGGGTCCCTTAGATAGTAACCTTTAGTTGTGGATGTGCATTTCAGTAGCCTGTGCAAGTCTGGGGCCCAGTGTTAGGGAGAATTATCTGTTTAGGCTGAATTTCCCTACCTAGTGAGTCCCCCAGCAGCTTTGCTGGATTTCTGGGGTTTCTTTTTTTTTCTCCTGCCAAGAGTGAGACTCTTTTACCCTCCCTCTTGGGCACGTTTGAAGTGTGTTTTCTTGGTTAAACCTTGTGTTGAATGGGCAATGGGGTCTTTTACTCCATAGGGCCTCATGTATTTTTTTGGTGTGGGTTACACAGCACCCTATGTGCAGTAACCCAGGGGTGTCCTAGGGACTCCCCAACATAGACTCCATACCCTGGGACTGACTACTGTCTCCCAGGGCATGTAAAGTCACCAAAGACTTTACTAGTCTTAAATCCTGAACAGAACCAGTACAAACCATCATATTGTGGACGTACTGGCTGGGGCAATTCGATTGCCCCAGGGTCTGTTAGTCGAAGGGGCACGTCTCCGTCCCCCCTGATCGAGTTTTGGCTGGTGGCAGTGGAAACTACTTTTTATATTCAACCGCAAATATTTTCCTATGGGATTTCCCATTGTTTTAGGCTAACACATTTAATTATTTATTTACGGTAGCCTCAAACATACCGCCGGTTTATATATTTATTATTATAACTCCGGTTGGGATTTTTTGCCAAAACTTGATTCTAAAATGGCGTTGGCGTTCGCCTCTGTAACTCTGACCCAAAGTGGAGCCCTTTGTTCCACTTTTGGCGGGCTTCTCCACAAAAGCCCTCCAAAGTGGTGCCACTCTGTCTGGGGTACTTAGGAGGGGTGGAGGGGGATTTAGGCACCCTGGACTGAGTTACCTTGGTAACTCAAGTCGCACTCCGTCCTGATTGGCCCAAGTGGTGAGCCGGCCGGCTCACCACTTAGCATGTTTGAGTGACAGCTAGGCTGGGTGAATGGGGGTTTGCTGCATAAAAGCAGGGCTTTGGGGACTGGAACTTCAGAAGTCGCCACAGGACCAAGAATCCGACGAGGGGAGAGCTGAGCCGACCTGCTACGACGACACCACCCGGTGGAGCCCTGCTGAACCGTCTCACCACTCTTCCCAACGACCGAGGAGAACTCTTAACAGAGTGGCTCCTTCCCTTGACTGGTGGGGACAACCAGTTTTCATCTTCTTTCCGCTTCTTCGAGGTATCTCGTGGCCGCCTTGCCCGTGCCAAGCACCCCGGCAACCGGAATACCACACTTTTACCACAACCGCGAAAGTCGGTACAACCCTTTAACCGGAGGACTCCACGGCTGGTTTCTTCCCGGGCAGTGCAACGACCTTCTTCTTCTGCTCTTCAGCGAGAACTTCTTCTCCCCTGACCGACGTCGAGCCTTGCTGCCACTGCCTGGAACAACTGCCACTGCTGGAGGATCCTCCCCGTTTAAGGTACCGTGTTCCGCCTGGCTTCCCTTGCCACCGACTGTACGGGGTAGTTTTAGCCCCCGGCTTTCGAACCTGGGAGTGCCTGGGACACCCTGGCTAAACTTTCTAAGCCTCTCTAAACTCTTTCTGAACTCTTTTGCAAGACTCTGAATCCCTAATAACTGTGTGATCTTGGGCACATTTTCGCTCTGTCTGCTCTAAGAGTGGGCCCTGCCTAGTGACTTTTGCTCACCTGTGACTTTGTGCTTCTTTGAGCCTACTGAAAGTGTTCTTGACCTTAGAGTGGTGTGATTATCCTAATTCTGCTCTTTTTCCCCTCCCTTCTTTGAACCACTAGAGTGTCATCTAACGTTAAGCACTCACCTCTGTTTGAATTATGTGGTGTTAACCAAGAGTTGTCTAGTTAGGAATAAGAGTTGGGACTGCTTTCCATATAACTGTGTTTGAAGTGTTTTACTATATATTGCTAGAGTGTTTTCAACTTATGGGTTCTTAAAAATAAATAACTATATACTTTTGAAACCAAGCTCTGGTCAGTGTTTGCTTGTACTATTGTGTTTGAGTACCTATTGTGTATACTTTGCATACTGCCTAACTCTTCTTGAGGGAAGTCTGACTGCTCAGCCACAGCTACCAGGTAAATCTGGGTCGTGCAGACTGCTACCAAGTGGGTTTACTGCTATACCTGTAGTCTTAAATCTTTTGCAGTGTTCCCTAAGGGAACTGCACAGGTTTCTGCCTAACACTGGTGTACAGCGGTGGGATTTGTATTGAGTATACATTTTGGTGTGCTTTAGATACCTTAGTGCAACTAACCACAAAGCTTAGCACTGTAAAAGTAATCCTCTAACATGTCAGTTATAGAAAGCTATAGTCAAGAGTCCCTTGCAGCCAAAACTGCTGATTGTTTAAGAGTGCTCTGTAAACATAAGGATCTCATGACTAAGGGCAAGAAAATGGAGCTGATTGAAAGATTGTTAGCTAACCAAAGTCTGGGTGATGGTTCAGAGGAACCTACCACCCCAGCAAATGTAGATGACAGTATTGAAATTGACATAGAACAAAATGTTGATGATTTTGAGGAAGAGTCAGAAGAGGAGGGTGAGGCTGTTGTGACTGTCCCCCCTAGGCCTCTGCCTGCTCTACCTGCTGTGCCTACTGGGCCTTTACCAGGTCCCACATTTAGTCCTCAGTACTATGAACTAGAGAAAATGAAACTAGAATTGGAGTATAAAAAACTTAATGCTCAAACTGAAAAGGAACTAAGGCTAAGGGAAATGGAGCTCAAGCATGAGCTAGAAATGAAGAAATTGTCTGTTGAGAATGCTTCTCTCTCTGGCTCCTCTAGAAGTTCCAGTCCTAAAAGACCCCGGATGCCTAAAGAATTGGTTGGTATGTATGAGCCTAAGTTGGATGTGTTGGATTGGTTGTCTCTGTTTGAATATAATCATGGGCTCCAGAACATCACAGGAAATGACTTACTCACCTGGTTGTTCTCTAGGCTTCCCCCTGTTGCAACTGATGTGGTAATGGAAATGGGGGAGGAGGATAAGAAGGACTATGAATGTGTGAAACTAGCTTTGATAGCTAGGTTTGGGAAGACCCCTTCCCAGTATCTTAAGAGGTTTAGGAGCCTCAAAAAGCATGATGGTACCCCTTGGGCTACCTGGGTGAGTGAAGGGTTGAAAAACTTAGAGGGATGGATTAAGGGTTACAAGGTGAACACTTATGAAGGTATGAAGAATTTGTTTATGTTGGAGGCTATTTATGATGCCTGCTCTCCTGAGCTCAGACAACACTTGGCTGATTCCAAGGAATTAGATCCCCGGAAACTAGCTAGGGCTGCTGACTTATGGGTTGCCAACCGGGCCACTCACAAGGACTCTGGGGTAACTCAGAGAAAGGATGGGGAGAAACAGCCTAAAAAGGACTCCAAAGAGAATTCTCATACTACAAATTCCAAAGAGGGCCCCAAACAAAACTATAAGGGTAAGCCACAAGGGAAACCAAATCAGGCTAGTGTACCTTCTGGTCCCAGACCAGAAGGAGGTCAGAACAAGCCTCCATTCCAGCGAGCCTTTGGCTCATGCTTTGTTTGTAAGGCTACTGACCATGTGAAAGGAGATCCCAGATGTAAGGGTAAACCTTCAGGGGTCCAGCTTGCCTCCTTAGCCTTCGCTCCAGAAGAGGAAGTACATATGGCAAGTGGAAACTTTCTATCACTGGCTGATGAACCCACTGGAGTCTCAGCTAGTGTTTCTTTAGTCTCTCTGGGGTTGTGGGAACAACAGAACTTAGATGTCTATAACTCTATCCCAGATAATACTAAAGAGTATTATAAGGACAGTGTCCAGGAGAATGGTCAGGAGACTCCTGCCATTAGGGACACTGGAGCCAGCATAAATGTGGTGGATGAATCATTTTTCAAGGCAGAGGATGTTGCTAAGGCACCCAAATGCCTCACCAAGTTAGCTGGTGGGCCTGTGCAGATGTGTCCCCAGTTACCAGTTCTCATCCAATGTAATGATATGGCTGTGAAAATACCTGTCAGTGTACAATGTGAAGTGCCAGGTAGGGTTCTGTTGGGTAATGACCTCAAAGCTCTTGGAGTTGTGTCCCATACCCCCAGACCACCTAGCAAAAGGTTACAGGAGCTCACAAAGCCTGCAAGAGAGAAAACCCTGAGAGGGTTATCTCAGGAGATGATGACAGAAATCACTCCTCTCCCACTGGAGCAACTTACTGCAGTAACAACCAGATCAGGAGCAAAGGGGCAACCCAAGACTCCTAGGAAAAAGCCAGCAGCAAGCACTCCAGTGCTTCCAACAAGGACTTCCCCTAGGTTGTCCAAAGTTACACCTGTAACTCCACCTCCAGCTGAGGCTGAGAGGGAGGTACACCCCTGTGTGGTTGAGCTAGACTCTGAGGAAGAGCTAGAAGGAGGCCCAAACCTTATTGGAGATTTGGACCCTGAGGACCATCCTGAGCTGCAGTCTTTACTGGCAGAAGGTGGACCTAGCAGGGCAGCTTTTCGTAAGGGGCAAAGAGAATGTCCAACTCTGGAAGGTCTCCGCCACCAGGCAGCTTCTCAGGCTGATGGGCAAGAGCCTGGGAAGTATAGGTTACACTGGGAAGATGGCCTCTTCTACAGTGAACCAACTGAGTCTGAACCTGGAGACTACAAGCGCCTTGCAGTCCCTCAAGAGAACAGACAACAGTTCTTACAACTAGCCCATGAGATACCTTTGGCTGGTCACTTGAGTTTCAAGAAGACCAAGGAAAGGCTCTCTCTCTACTTTTATTGGCCAAAAATGGGGGCTGAAGTAGATAGATATTGTAAGAGCTGCCATACCTGCCAGACTTCTGGTAAGGTTGGTTCCAAGAATGTGGCACCTTTAGTGCCTCTCCCAGTTGTGGGAGTCCCATTTTAGAGGGTAGGGATTGACATTGTTGGTCCCCTTGATCCCCCAACCTCCTCAGGCAACAGGTTTATACTTGTTGTAGTAGACCATGCTACTAGGTACCCTGAGGTAATTCCTATGAGGACTGTTACGGCTCCGGCTGTGGCTAAGGCCCTCCTTGGTATTTTTACCAGGGTTGGGTTTCCTAAGGAAGTAATCTCTGACAGGGGGTCAAACTTTATGTCCCACTACATGAAAGCCATGTGGAAAACCTGTGGAGTTACTTACAAGTTCTCAACAGCATACCACCCTCAAACAAACGGGTTGGTTGAAAGGTTTAACAGAACCATGAAGAGCATGATAGGTGCTTTAGAGGAACCCCTTAAGAAGAAGTGGGACCTTCTACTGCCATGCCTTCTCTTTGCTTATAGAGAAGTCCCTCAGGAGGGAGTAGGTTATTCTCTCTTTGAGCTTCTCTATGGCCATCCAGTCAGAGGTCCATTGGCCCTGATTAAGGAGGGATTGGAAGGTGCTCCTCCCCTCAAGCCAGTCAGAGTGACTGACTATGTGATAGGTCTCCGGAGGAGAATGTCACACATCATGGCAGAAGCAAGTGACAACTTGAAAGCTGGTCAAGCTCTGGTCAAACATTGGCATGACCAGAAGGCTAACATGGTTGAGTTTACTCAAGACCAGCTAGTTCTAGTTATGCTCCCAACAAGGCAGAGGGCCTTGCAAGACAAATGGATGGGACCCTTCAAGATTGTGGGAAAACTTGGAGAGGTCAACTATCTGGTGGATCTGGGCAGACCCAGGGAAGCTCCTAGAGTCTTCCACACCAACAGACTAAAAGCATACATCTCCAGACCTGACGTAGGAGCCTTGCTTCTAGCTTCAGCTGCAGAGGAAGAAGAGAGTGAATCTCTCCCTGATCTCCTCAGAGGTGTGCCTTTAGATGAAAAAGTTGAAGGAGTCAATCTCTCTTCAGACCTGACACCTGAGCAACAGGAGGAGTGCAAATCTATGTTAAATCAGTTTGCCTCCCTGTTCTCACTGTCACAAGGCTTGACCCCTTGGGGCCAGCATGGTATAGTCACTGGTGACTGTCTGCCAGTCAAAAGCAGAGGGTACAGAATGTCAGAACACATCAGAACCCACATCAAAGGAGAGGTCAAGAAGATGCTTGATCTCGGGGTAATAGAGCCCTCTACTAGTCCATGGTCTAGCCCAGTTGTGTTAGTACCAAAGGCAGGATCCAAAGACTTGAGATTCTGTGTGGACTATAGAGCTCTAAATGCAGTCACCAAGACTGATGCCCACCCTTTGCCCAGGACAGATGAGTTGGTGGATAAACTTGGTGCAGCCAAGTACCTCAGCACATTTGACCTTACGTCAGGCTATTGGCAAATAGCCTTGACAGACCATGCCAAGGAGGAAACTGCATTTTCAACCCCAGTTGGCTTGTACCAGTTTAAGGTCATGCCTTTTGGATTAAAAAATGCACCTGCCACATTCCAAAGGATGGTGAACCAAGTTCTGGCTGGGATGGAAGATTTCTGCATGGCATACTTGGATGACATTGCAGTTTTCAGCCACTCCTGGGAGGAACATGTGAACCACCTAGGACATGTGTTGCAGGCTCTTGAACAGGCCCATTTGACAATCAAAGCCAGTAAGTGCCAGATTGGTCAAAGTAAAGTGGTCTACCTTGGACATGAGGTAGGAGGTGGAGAAATAAGGCCCTTGCTCAGCAAGATTGAAGCTGTGCAAAATTGGACAACACCAACTACTCAAACCCAAGTGAGAGCCTTCCTAGGCCTCACTGGGTATTACAGGAATTTCATTGAGAACTATGGGACCATAGCTTCTCCACTGAATGTAATCTCCTCTCCTAAATTCCCTAAAAAGGTAAAATGGAATGAGGAGTGCAATCAGGCCTTTGAAAAACTGAAGAGAGCTCTTTGCCAAGCTCCAGTATTAAGAGCTCCTGACTACCACCAAACTTTCATTGTACAAACTGATGCTTCCAATGTAGGTATAGGTGCAGTTCTAAGCCAACTGGATGAGAAGGGTAGGGAGCACCCCATTTGCTTCATCAGTAGAAAACTGAAGGATCCTGAGACAAGGTGGGCAACAATCGAAAGAGAATGCTTTGCTATTGTGTGGGCACTGAAGAAGTTTAGGCCATACTTGTATGGTTCTACTTTTGTTATTCAGACTGACCACCAACCCTTGAGATGGTTAATGCAAATGAAAGGGGAAAATCCAAAACTATTGAGATGGTCAATCTGCCTGCAAGGGTTTGATTTCACCATTGAGCACAGGTCAGGGTGTCACCATCAAAATGCTGATGGACTCTCTAGGATGTATATCATCGACTAGAGGTATGAGGTTCATCCAGGAGTGGATTAAATCCTCCTGTCCCTTAGTCTGGGGGGGGCGAGTGTTAGGGAGAATTCTCTGTTTAGGCTGAATTTCCCTACCTAGTGAGTCCCCCAGCAGCTTTGCTGGATTTCTGGGGTTTCTTTTTTTTTCTCCTGCCAAGAGTGAGACTCTTTTACCCTCCCTCTTGGGCACGTTTGAAGTGTGTTTTCTTGGTTAAACCTTGTGTTGAATGGGCTATGGGGTCTTTTACTCCATAGGGCCTCATGTATTTTTGTGATGTGGGTTACAGCACCCTCTGTGCAGTAACCCAGGGGTGTCCTAGGGACTCCCCAACATAGACTCCATACCCTGGGACTGACTACTGTCTCCCAGGGCATGTAAAGTCACCAAAGACTTTACTAGTCTTAAATCCTGAACAGAACCAGTACAAACCATCATATTGTGGACGTACTGGCTGGGGCAATTCGATTGCCCCAGGGTCTGTTAGTCGAAGGGGCACGTCTCCGTCCCCCCTGATCGAGTTTTGGCTGGTGGCAGTGGAAACTACTTTTTATATTCAACCGCAAATATTTTCCTATGGGATTTCCCATTTCCCATTGTTTTAGGCTAACACATTTAATTATTTATTTACGGTAGCCTCAAACATACCGCCGGTTTATATATTTATTATTATAACTCCGGTTGGGATTTTTTGCCAAAACTTGATTCTAAAATGGCGTTTGCGTTCGCCTCTGTAACTCTGACCCAAAGTGGAGCCCTTTGTTCCACTTTTGGCGGGCTTCTCCACAGAAGCCCTCCAAAGTGGTGCCACTCTGTCTGGGGTACTTAGGAGGGGTGGAGGGGGATTTAGGCACCCTGGACTGAGTTACCTTGGTAACTCAAGTCGCACTCCGTCCTGATTGGCCCAAGTGGTGAGCCGGCCGGCTCACCACTTAGCATGTTTGAGTGACAGCTAGGCTGGGTGAATGGGGGTTTGCTGCATAAAAGCAAGGCTTTGGGGACTGGAACTTCAGAAGTCGCCACAGGACCAAGAATCCGACGAGGGGAGAGCTGAGCCGACCTGCTACGACGACACCACCCGGTGGAGCCCTGCTGAACCGTCTCACCACTCTTCCCAACGACCGAGGAGAACTCTTAACGGAGTGGCTCCTTCCCTTGACTGGTGGGGACAACCAGTTTTCACCTTCTTTCCGCTTCTTTGAGGTATCTCGTGGCCGCCTTGCCCGTGCCAAGCACCCCGGCAACCGGAATACCACACTTTTACCACAACCGCGAAAGTCGGTACAACCCTTTAACCGGAGGACTCCACGGCTGGTTTCTTCCCGGGCAGTGCAACGACCTTCTTCTTCTGCTCTTCAGCGAGAACTTCTTCTCCCCTGACCGACGTCGAGCCTTGCTGCCACTGCCTGGAACAACTGCCACCGCTGGAGGATCCTCCCCGTTTAAGGTGCCGTGTTCCGCCTGGCTTCCCTTGCCACCGACTGTACGGGGTAGTTTTAGCCCCCGGCTTTCGAACCTGGGAGTGCCTGGGACACCCTGGCTAAACTTTCTAAGCCTCTCTAAACTCTTTCTGAACTCTTTTGCAAGACTCTGAATCCCTAATAACTGTGTGATCTTGGGCACATTTTCGCTCTGTCTGCTCTAAGAGTGGGCCCTGCCTAGTGACTTTTGCTCACCTGTGACTTTGTGCTTCTTTGAGCCTACTGAAAGTGTTCTTGACCTTAGAGTGGTGTGATTATCCTAATTCTGCTCTTTTTCCCTCCCTTCTTTGAACCACTAGAGTGTCATCTAACGTTAAGCACTCACCTCTGTTTGAATTATGTGGTGTTAACCAAGAGTTGTCTAGTTAGGAATAAGAGTTGGGACTGCTTTCCATATAACTGTGTTTGAAGTGTTTTACTATATATTGCTAGAGTGTTTTCAACTTATGGGTTCTTAAAAATAAATAACTATATACTTTTGAAACCAAGCTCTGGTCAGTGTTTGCTTGTACTATTGTGTTTGAGTACCTATTGTGTATACTTTGCATACTGCCTAACTCTTCTTGAGGGAAGTCTGACTGCTCAGCCACAGCTACCAGGTAAATCTGGGTGGTGCAGACTGCTACCAAGTGGGTTTACTGCTATACCTGTAGTCTTAAATCTTTTGCAGTGTTCCCCAAGGGAACTGCACAGGTTTCTGCCTAACACCCACTATTGATGGTATATACCCCGTGCCAATCATACCACGTTGTGGGTGTATACTGGACAGTTAAGGCATATATATCTGCACAGTTTTAGCTCACGCATTAGTATCTACTCAGCGGCCAGTACTACATAATCCATTACATTCATCAATCAATGTTTCAGTGTGGCTAGTGGTTCCTAGACGGCTAAATCAGCTGTATATTCGTTTAGCCCGACTGTAAACAACCTCAACTATCGTGCAGTATCTAGGCATCATCTCTACTTAGTGGCCTATGGGTGCCGATAATCTAGTTGCTCACCTTAATTTCTTTTGGATGCCGCGTCTCGTTTGCCAGTTGGTAAAGGTGCCATCTTGGATTGCTATTCGTTTTTATAGCGGTGTCGCGCCCACGTGACCCAGTTCCTATGTTTTACAAAGGAGGTTATTATTTCTGATTCACGGTGTTACGATTTACGGTGGATTAAAGTTGGAATAAAAAAGGTTTGTGTGTTCCCGCGCCTCCGTATTGTTGGATACACGTTCCTTTGTGTCTGCTAATCACATGGTACACACTATGACTACCAATTTGGCCCCAAGAATGTTGGGAAGTGTAGTCCTCAAAGAGAAACTCTGAAAGTGTTCGAGAAGGTATTACAAACTAAAACCCCCGACATGCCTATCTCATTGATAATGCAATTGGCAGAACTAGCCCCGACTAAAAATTACTTTTTGAATGAAGACAACTACTATGAACAAATAGCCGGAACAGCAATGGGGGCAACCTTTGCACCACCCTTAGCGAACCTATATGTCACAGACTTTGAGGAGAAATTTATATATCCTACTATTGTTCGATGGAGATAGTGCCACACTGAACAACTTCAGTAGATGGATCAATGAACTCAACCCATTTCTCAGATTCACACATTAGGCAAGCAAAACAGAAGCCACCTTTCTTGACCTTAAAATCATGAGAACAGGACACACATTTGAGACTACTGTCTTTCAAAAACCAACGGACAGAAACTCCCTGCTTGACTACACCAGTTTCCATCAAAGGTCATTGAAAGAAAATTTACCTTTTGGCCAGTTTCTTCGGTTCAGGAGGAACTGTACCACCAGAAGCGAGAACGATCGACAAGCGGAAAGACTCTCAAATAACATGAATGACTGGAATTATCCACACAGAATAATAAAACAAGCCAGAAAGAGGGCAAGAAATATACCGGGAGAAATAAATAACCCTCAACCAACATGGCAAAAGAAACAGAGATGAAAATACAATTACAGCAGTATTTAGTCACTCTGTAGTCACCAATCGCCTAAAAAAAGAAATCCGGAAAGCCTGGTACATACTGAATGTAGAGGAAAACACACTAACTGAACCTCTATTTGCAATAAGAAGGAGAAAAAACCTAAGGGACTCCTTGGTGCATAGCTACAAAGAAGCCAGACCGCCACCTGATACAACAACACTCTGGAATACATCAAGACCACTGGGCCACACACCGTGTGGGAACTGCTCAGTTTGTAAATTCACTGAACGAACTACATCTATACATATAGGTTGGAAGTATCCCTGGGAACAGTGGAACTTTACAAATTGTAATACCACGAATGTGGTGTACTTGATCCAGTGTCCATGCAACAAAAAATACATTGGAATGACGACGAGAGCCATCAAAATCTGCATTGGAGAACACAGGTCCAACATTAGGACCAAAAAAAGAACTGCTCCACTGGTCGAACACTACATTGAAATGAAACATACAGAAAATGACCTCGTATGGACAATACTAGAAAAGCTCAAAATACCAAAGAGAGGTGGCAATATATCAGTTCTCTTACTGAGAAGAGAGCAACAATGGATTTTTAGGCTACGTAGCCATCGACTCGGCCTAAACGAAGAAATCTGTTCGCAAGCTTTGGCAGTCATGTAAGAGGATTGCATTGCACCACCTGGCAGGCACAGACCTAAGACATATCCCTCTAGGTGTTTGAACAATCATCTACCAAAGGTTTTATTAGGCAGAAACAACCGTGGTCCGCATCGGGTGCACAAGTAACACTGAATAACTCCCACTGAGTCCCCATATGCAAGTAACACTGAATAATAATTTTTACTGAATCCCTATGTGAAATAACCATCCAATCACACCTATGGTCACATCATATGTAGCCACCAGCAGCACTTAATACGAACAGAATGCTGGGAAGACACACACACATCACTCTGCAGAAAAATAACACAGAATAGCACATTGAACTACCTTTACCAGCACCATCCGGGACCGACTAGTAAACATTGCGGGACCCGCAATAGTAGCAGACAGATGGAAAGATTCACCCAATATGAGTGAATCTCTAGGCTTCAAGAGATGCCGTCGCAGAGTATTTCTATTTAAGAGAACTGCTAAAATGTAGCATTGCATCTCAATTCCGAGTAACCCCCCTGTTTTCAAGTTTCAGTTATAGTCGATACCGTGATAACAGCAGACATAAGGAAACACGTATCCACAAACATGGGTACGCAACTGTACTCTACCTTTAGGTATGACTCTGCGACGAAATAACAATAATCACTGTGCATAAAGTAACGTGAGTGTGGACTATACTTCCCAGCATCCTTGGGGCCAAATTGGTAATCATAGTGTGTACCATGTGATTAGCAGACACAAAGGAACGTATATCCAACAATACAGAGGCGCAGGAACACACAAACTTTTTTATTCCAACTTTAATCCACCGTAAATTGTAACACTGTGAATCAGAAATAATAACCTCCTTTGTAAAACGTAGGAACTGGGCCACGTGAGCGCGACGCCGCTATAAAAACGAATAGCAATCCAAGATGGCGCCTTTACCAGCCGGCAAACGAGACGCGAAATCCAAAAGAAATTAAGGTGAGCAACTAGATTATCGGGCACCCATAGGCCACTAAGTAGAGATGATGCCTAGATACTGCATGATAGTCGAGGTTGTTTACAGTCGGGCTAAATGAATATACAGCTGATTTAGCCATCTAGGAACCACTAGCCACGCTGAAACATTGATTGATGAATGTAATGGATTATGCAGTACTAGCCGCTGAGTAGATACTAACGCGTGAGCTAAAAATGTGCAGATATATATGCCTTAACTGTCCAGTAGACACCCACAACTTATGATTGGCACGGGATATATACCATCAATAGTGGGCCCCAGACTTGCACAGGCTACTGAAATGCACATCCCCAACTAAAGGTTACTATCTAAGGGACCCTGTTTTTTGTCCACAGGAGAAAATCCCAAGGGCAGAGGAACTGATCCTACATCTTCCACTGTACAAGACCAATTAGTGAAGACAGCTGAATAAATTACTCTGTTGTGCCTTGTTGAATTATACTTCCCCTTGAGGGGTAGTGAATCAGAGTATAAGAGAATGAGATACCAGCATTGATCATTCATTTATCCACAGATTCCAGTATGGAACACATATAGTTGAGCACAAGAACCGCTCATCATAGAACAGGCAGTAACAAGAATATACTGCTCAACACAGGTAAGAAATTACTTACCCTCAGAGCATGTGGACAAACAATCCCACATACTAAATAGCAGCAACTCATTGTTAGAAGCACCCATAGACTGATGACAGTTCCACTTGTCTTTCTTGTCTTTTTATCCTTTAGGATTCAGGGATCCATTCATTAAGCCCATTGGACACCCGAAGATATCCTCATAACCTTCATAAAATTGAAGATCGTATATAGAATACCACACTCATAAGTATTTGTCCTGAAGAAAGCGGCTACTAACTAATCTCGCTGAAACCGGTTGACTTTTTTCCTAAGTAGTACTGGACTGATTATCCAGACTCCGATACCCCACATACACAGATGAAAGGGGCTCATTCGAAGCAACTGTAATCGCTATTTCTATCTAACTCACTGTTAGGCGAACAGAAAAACAGCTTTTTTAACATCCCTAGACCACCGGTCACAGGGAAAGCGTTTTGTGTGATAAGACACACGGTTTGGAGGCGGCAACATTAAAGACTAAGACCAACCCCCACCACGTGTGCACTTACTTTTAGAAACTAGGAAAGTAGTGAGAGAGGACAGGGATAGGACATCTACACCCCATTTGTAGTCGGCACACCAGCTCTAACTAGGGCTGGTAGCGACTGTGTAGGAGGTTTCTTACCTATAGGGCTAATTAGTTATCGCTAGGGATCCGGCGTTAGGAATAACTTTTTAACAAACATCCTTCTGTCATTTTTGTGGTATAACAGTTAAGGTATAGACAGGAGGTGACCACCTTTCGACTCTAATTTGTTGTTACCAAGTTCATATCAACCTTCTTTATTCAGACTCGAACTGAAACTTGTTTTCTTTGTCCCTCCCCTTCCCCCCCACTCCCATATGCCCTCCCTTCCCAGTGTCCCCTTTCTTAACGGACTAGTGTTGGTCTTCGCTTCACAACATCATCTTTGACCAAAGTGCTAAAGCGTTCTACCAATCGAAATAAATACAAATAAAAATGCCATTACTCAACGTTTTTATCAGCACCTAGCTTTTAATGTATGCATTGCTCGTCTTCTAGATAATCGCTTCATGGCAGGGTGTGCCATTTGTGAAAAAAAGGTGTACTAGAAGGGGGGTGGGGATAAGAGTGAGGACGATTCTTATTGTGTCCTGTCAGACACACATTTATCCTCATTCGGCTACAGCAGCAGCTCTCAAAGTGTCCTCATTCCTCTTGGAGATCTGCTGACAGTTTGTAGGCCATCAATGGCTCTTAGAACTGGGCAGCACCAACGCTGCCATAGCAAGTATTGTCGCTCAAAAGCATAATTGTCGAGAGCATGACCAGTGACTTGCATGCCATCAAGATGTCCACTGCCGTCTACATCACCCGCAACGCTGGGAATCCTATCATCCAGGTCGTTGTTCATTTTCCTCTTTCATGAAGAGCTAAATGAGGAGAGTATTTTTCATGTCTTTGGGGCAGGGACTGGTATATTCGGTGTATCAATACACATCTGTTATTCAGCGCCAAGATGCCAAAGGGTGAACCTTTACTTTACATAGCCACACGTTATGTTCTGACGGTGCTCCAGAGTCTGTTTTGGTGGATGGAGCTGTGCCTTGCATGCTGTACACAGATCTGTACAGTGGGCACATTACCCCTCGAGTTATCGTACCCGGGTGGAAAATTCAGACCTGTGACTCTGCAGCAGACACCGTTTAACACTCTTGAATCCTACATTGAACTATTCTGTTTTTATTTGCTTTTTTTAATTTTAGAAGATATTTTGACTTTGGATTAACTGCATTATATTTAAAGGAATAGTGCGCTCAAAAATCTCATTGTCCCTAGCGTTCGGTCATGTGGCTTTAAGCATACTGTGATCGATCATAAAAACATTTCCTATGAACCTTACCTTAGTTTTCCTCACTTTTACACATGAGAAATCATGCGGCCATCTTGTGCTAACCTTATCCGTGGTTCGATCACCCTAAGTTCAAGTGCCCTTACGGCACTAAATCATATCACCCGCCCCAGAAGCTGACATCACTAGATGCGTACGGCCCATTTCACAACACAAATTCACGTCTCGTGTCAACGTTCTATGTGCGCAAGCTATTGACATGGCTCCATGAAATGACAGGACGCCTCTTTCCTCAATAAGTATAAACAGACCGCTTCTCATTAGACAACATCAGAGTTGCTTTTTCAATTGTTTCACTGTCTTCTTTTCGGAAAGCCTGTGACTCGTTTCTGCTCTGGTCAGCTATCTTTGTTGCACGGAGCCCCTGCAAACAGATACAGATACTTATACTAGGATTACTATTGATTTCAATTGTTACTTGTGTTTAATTTAAACATGTTGTCGTATTATGGCAACAATCCAGCCCTACCAGTACGAGCCGTGTATTCCAAGGCGGAATTAGTTGATAGAGAAAGATGTGGAAACAATGGGGCATCGGACAACAGTTGGGAAGACGAATCACTGGACCCTGAGCCTAGTCACATGGAAGACGTTTCCACCTGGTGTACCTGCAATCGCTGCGAAGTAAAAGCAACCGAGGGGGAGAACTGCCACTGCAAAGAAAACTCTGGATGCTTGGCCTACATATCCGAAGAAGACACACCACTGCTATGCGTTACCAAGCTGCATGTCTTCAAGGCAGCCGTCCTCACAAGGTCCGTGTTGAGGATCATGATGGTGCTTATGCACGAACTTCGTGCAACAATTCGCCCTCGCAATCCAAGTAACGAGTAAGTGTACGCTAGATTTGATGTCATTTTGACCACTGAGGCCACTAACATTTCATATTTGTATCCTATATTGTCGTAACTTTGATCTATCACTGCCTAATGAATGTAGTCTGCCAATTTAATACATTTCGTGCGCTTTTGGGAAATCAGAGAATTCATCTTATGCGTCTTTCACATTCTACTAAGAAACAATATTTCTCTGTGCCCCAAATGTTATGGATTGCATGCATGTTCACTTTTGTAATGTGTGTACACTTCAAAGGCCAAGTTCATTGATCCATGAAGTCACTTTTGTACGTGCCACTAAGCCATAGGATACAGGATGCATTTTCAAGTACGGTGTTTAGTGAACGGTGTACGGAGAACTTATCAGGTTCATTTCAATAGAGTATGTATGTTTCTCTTCCACAGGTGGTACAGACTGGTGGCCTACCGTTCATTTACATGGTTGCTTTATGGGAGGCTTGGATTCCTCGTTCTACGACTAATATCCGCCTGTGTCGTTGGAGCCATTCGCGCCAAATTCCCCAGTGACAGTGGACAGTACAGGGGATTTTCGCAGGCCGTGCTGCAACCCCAAGTATAAAAGTATGTATTACTGCCCTCAACATTATCAACAAAATAAAGTACAAATTAGATTTTTTGAATTGTTGTGTCAATTTTTCAGTGAATCAAGGAAACGCTCACTTGTGTGTGATTGGATATGATAAGATATGGCATTTATAACGCGCCTATACACAAGAGTTTCAAGGCGCAACGAGGCAAGGGAGGGGGAACGCAGGGAAACCAGAGACAACGATGTTACTAGGTCGGGTGACATTGAGATCGTGCAAGTGCAGGGGATGGGGTAGGGGAAGTGCGGGCGGAAAGAGGGAGTGCAGTACATAGGATAACAAAAAATAAATAAGACAATGCATAAAATAAACAATAAATAAATAAGAGACAATAAATAAAAGTGCGGCCAGCGGGTGGCAAGTGTAAGAGTGACATGAACGAATGCTCGGTGCCCTTTTAGGCTTACCTACTCCTCTACAATCCATCCCCCCTCCGTTACAACCCACTACAGTACTGGCTGGGTGGGAACGGCCAAGGTGCCAAACAGCATGTACACTTCAAATGTATCTTCAGCACATGGGCCATTGCTCACAGGGCCTCACTAGACCCAGTGTCTCCAGGCTCCCCTCTCTCGAAGAGCCTGCGAGAAACATGTCACACATTCACATACAAACCCACTTTTGTAATCCTTTATAAACCACTTGATATTTTGCCGGAGTACATCTCTGAGCACTGGAAGGCAACTCTTTATTGTGCTACCTGTTCTCTTGCTAATCGCTCCTCTGCTTGCTGAATTTAATTTGTTGTTAGTCAAGGTAAGGGCAGGTCACCTATGAACTTTTCTATATTCATCAATGTCCTATCTCAAATGTTCTATCTATTTCAACCAAACGCACCCAGTAGTGTAATGTGCATTCATTTCAATGACTTTACCATTGTCTAATGTTTCAAGTGTTTTGATCACGATATATAGCACATTCAATCAATGTCCATTGTAAAAGAATGGCATTTTTCTTGCATGAACCTCGTGCATACAGTACAATTTTTTGTCATTATTTATATTTTCTTCAACAGATTTTATACATTTTTCAAGAATGCCTACTTGTATGGTTTCCGGTAGCCCTTCTAAGAGCCATGTCAAAAGTCAGGGCACAGTCCTGCATACATTCCCGAGGAATATTGATTTAATAAGAAGATGGGTTCGATATTATGGTTTTGCGGTGGACGAGATTGAAAGTAGAGCACAGGATGTCTTGAAGGATGTGAGGGCCAATTCATTCCGCATCTGCAGCCTGCACTTTACAGACGATATGTACAACCAATCTAAGTACACAAAAAAGCGTTGACCCAGAAAATATCGTACATTGCTTCCAAATGCAATTCCAACTCTATCGATGGACACGCTGCCTCAGGTGAGTCCCGGATGATGAATTAGCTGAAGGCAGTGCGGTACTGAAATAGTTACTTCATGTACGGATTGGTGCTTCAGGTGTAAATGTGTCTTACCAAAGTTTGCATATTTACCTAATTGTATAACATTTCCACTATACCACATTTTAATATGCATCTGTCTTTTTTTTAATGGAGCTTCAAATTAAGTAATTATGACCATAGAAAACAATGACATAGTGCCCTTCAAAAGAAGCATAATGTTTTCGTAATTGGTTGCTTGACATGTCCATTTCTTCAGGAGAGCATACTGATGGAAGCACAGACCCTCACAATTGACGAAACCACAGACATGTCCAGCATACCAATGGTGAGCCCTATAGTCATGCAGAAGTTTATATTCTCGACAGTTGGATCTACCCACATATCTAATGCAAATCTAGTTTTACTTTGTACCACTAAATGACAATGCACTGAAACTTAAGGAGCACGATTCTGCATCCATTTCTTTTCCGGAGTCAACAACAACTTCAAGCGCCTATCAGATAATTTCATTTCACTTTTCATTGACGAGAATTTATTATGCATGGAATTTAAAATAATGTGAAATTGTTCATATATCCGGTATGTTGTTTTGCCCAGTGATCTCTGACCAAGTATACTTGCCATCGTGGATGGCTATCAGTTAAAATTTGAAATGTATATTTTGACTATATGATGTGCACTGTTTGCAAGGGTACGGATGTAAGCGCTGTGTGCGATGAAAGATTTAATTTCCAATACGATTGTTTTTGTTTTGTTTTTAATGAATATTCGGTTCAAGGAATCTACACATGCTGTGGAATTAGAAGTGGAGGCACATGGATCAGAGGTGAACATAAACCACCATTGGATACAAATGGAAATCAAATAACATTTCTAATACATTTTTATAAAGTAATTTTTTTTAATTCAATCAAGTTGGTTCTGCTTGTTGATATTGAAATAGGTTTGTTTTTGTGTAAATGAAATGTGCTCGATTTAAACCATACAAAATAAAAAATATTGCAGCTTGCTGGTGCGGTTGTGAAAGAGAAGACCACGGTTTCACAGAAAATCAAGAAAACAAGGGTAACAAACAATTTCTGTTTTCTAGAAGTGTGTTGGTGGAGTGTTTTCTTTATAACATGTATTTGGTATTTAAAGTGCTATTTGCTGTATGTGTGCTATACATTTAACATGTTTTTACAACACATCCCTTAGAGGCACTGAAGGAAAAGAAGTATAAAGACACAGACAACAAATGAAACCAAAGAAGTTGCGGGCCAAACAGATTTCACCATGGAGTAACTACTATTTGAGGCACAGCTTTTTCCAGTCAATAAGCAGACTTGTGATGCTTATGCCCAATGGCCTAAAACCGAATGGAATGTGACTGGCGAAGCCAGCAAAGTATTCTTGGATCATTGCTACAATGTGAGATCTCGACAAGATGAAACTGAATATAATGAGGATGCATTTGAATTCCTCGCAGACCACTTGACACAATCTACACCTGTAAAAAAAGGTCCACCCAATAAACATTTGATGTTGACGGTGTCCCCAATCCGTGTGCAAATAACACAAGCTGATATAACAGGGACTGAAACTTCAACGCAATTGACCGATGAACTTGCCAAAGATCTCCACTACTGTTTGTCTAGTTTGGGCGTTTTGTCCAGCACCGTTGAGTTACAAACCACGTTCTTTCAAGATGATTGGCTAATGAAGGAGGCAAAATACATTGTATTCAACATCTGCCTGGTAGAGATTATACTGATGCTGAAATGTGTCCATACATTGAGGGTAATAAAATGCGGGGAGCCACTGGAGAATGTGTCTCATGCATTAGAAGGCACTAACCTTAAAATCCAAGCCAGCTGTGTCCACCACCATGATGCATGTTCATGGTCCGCTCAACCGATGCTGGGCAAAGTGCCAGCCAGAAATCTACTATGCTCTGCAGCCTTACTTTTCAGTGGCTCGGCTTTCACTAAGCTGTCCAGTTTCTGTTGATTTGTTGGACTTCAGTTCCTTGCTAAAACCCAGTACTACAAATATCAAAGGGAATTTGTATTCCCCGCTATTAGTCAAGCCTGGAAAATTGAACAGATGTCAATTGCAAGCACATTCCCTGTCAAACATCTCAGGCTAGCAGGCGAAGGGCAGTGTGACAGACCCAGATTCTTAGCAAAGTACTGCACATACCACTTTCAAGACATGGAAAGTAAAAGAATTGTGAATTCGGAGATCGTGCAGGTGTCTGAATGTACATCTTCTGTGGCCATGGAGAAACATGGTTTCATCAAATCCCTCGAACATCTTCAATCAAGGGGAATGCAAATAGACCTCATAGCCACTGACAGACATGTTTCAATAGCCAAAGCCATGCGAGAGCCGTTTCCAAACATTTGTCATCAATTTGATGTATGGCACGTTGCCAAATCAGTCACTAAAAGAATTACAGCTGCTGGTAAATAAAAGGGTTCGGAAAATATTTTAGAGTGGTCTCATTCTTTCAGCAACCATCTTTGGTGAAGCTCCAAAACTTGTGATGGGTCTGTGGAAATTCTACTTGAAAAATGGCGCTCATTGATGCACCACTGTTCCAACGTTGACTCTTGGACAGAAAACCAACATTTTCACGAATGTGCACATGGACCTTTATCAGTGGAGCAGGAACACAAGAAGAAGTGGTTGGTGCCATGTTCACCTCCACACAAAGCTCTTGAGAAGATCGTTTAAGATAAAACTCTTTCAAGAGACCTAAAGGGGCTCACAGAATTCTGTCACACTGGAGATTTGGAGGTGTTCCACAATATGTGCCTAAAGTACAGGCCCAAAAGGTTGCATTTTGGCATAGACGGTATGCAGGGTAAAACATTACTATTGGTATTAGTGCACAACGAGAACATAGGGAGAGAACAATCGAGAACTGCAGGTAACTTTGGTATGCTTCGTTACACCTTGGCCTTTGCAAACAGAAGCAAAAAATGGGTGGCAAAGCCAATATACCAGGAATGGAATTTGATTTTGTGAAAGATCTAACTCTGATTGTGTTAGCCATGTATACTCATGGACTAGATCCAGATTATGTTCCTTGGACACATACAATGCCACAAAACTTTGCAAACGAGCCCTGTCTACCTAAAGCTGAACTTGTTGAACGTTTAACTTCCAGGTATAAAGGATTTGCAACAGTGATCTTGATGTGCTCACTATAACTTTTGTGATATGTTCCCCAATTATTGTACATCAACAATGGAATGCTATTAAAGTCGAATTTCAATGCTATACTAAGTATTAAAAAGTATTTATTCATGCAGATTTAATACGGTTTATGATTCATTAGTTGATATATTTTTCCTTCCCTTTATTTATATCACTGGTCCTCGGTCTATAACATACATGTCTGTGGTTGCTTCATGTCTGTAAATACCTCTGCTACACCCAAACCACATCCACAGATGCAGTGCATGGCTCTGCCATTGATGGCCTCTGAACAATAACATTTTAATCGCAATAATAAATGGACTGACCAAAGTCTACCGCATAATTTACAGATCGTATTGCTTTGGCGGTGTACTTTTTTGACAAACACCTTTTTAAACACTTACATAGTGTTTTGGTCTTTTCATGTGTGTGAGTTTTTCAGGTTCTGCAGAGCACGACATAGGTGGCCAAAGCGTCCAAATTGTCTGTCCAAATGTATTGTCTTTGTGAACTTTTTGGCCAGAAGTGCCTGTTATGGGATGCCATGAAGTGTAACTCTGTGTTTTGCCCCCTGCCACTTTCACCCCGCGCTTTTCCCCCTTCCAGAAACTGATAATGCATAAATAATGGCAGATATAAAATCTTGCATGCATAGGGTTTGATCTGCCCTGCTTGTGTTCTCAGGATATAGGTAGACGTGTGTTGCTTTTTGGGAGAAAATATATGTACGTGGTATTAGGGCTGTGATGTGGGTCCTTGACTGATCAGGGCACGGCAGGGTCAGAAGGATATCAGCATGAAAGGAACTGCGGGGTCTGAGCTTGTTGGCTCAGGCCTTGTGGGGTGGAGGTTGTTAGTGTACGGGAAGTTCAGTTGAGATGAATGGGCACTTGCTTGAAATTATGACTTGTCAATGTCTCACATTATCTGCACAGCACATTCCTCCGGGAGAACAGGCCACGCGCAGACATGGCAATGGGGAGGTTAAGGTGTGAGCTGGCTGTGCGAGGCACTGGTGATGGGAGATCGCATTTGTTCAGAGAGATGGAATTTCAGGGCTAGCGGAAAGATGCCATTCGGGCTATTTCAAAATGTTTTCCTAATGCTGGGCTTGAAACTGTAGTGTATGTGTTATTGGCGATGGGGTGTGGTGTAACGGAATTTCGCGGGGGTTGCCTACGCCTCCCCTCGGTTATTACATAAGTTATGTTTTGAGAGTGATGAACAAGGGGGATGGGTGGGGCAAGGATCGTCTTGTATTATCTTTTTAACTTACCTTTAGAGTATCTGTTGTCCAAGAATAACTAAATCACTAGCACTATTGATGGGTCAAAAAGTATTCATGATCAGACAGCATTGGTGGGTGCATTGGTGGGTGCAAGAAAACAATTGGTTTATTTTTCGCACATATTTCGAATGCCACGTTGGTCTGCCGTGCTCATCGTCATCGCTCCCATGGAGTGAAGGTCACTTTGTGTGATGTTGCTTGTGGGGGAGTTCACAACGACGCGTCTTGTACGGTATATTTTTGATTTGTGGCCTTGCCTCACAAAAACGAAAGTGACCAGGCATACCCACTTGAAAAACGATTCAATTGTTATTCGACCTTGGACGAAAGGGAGGATTCACTATGGCTGGAAGGACGGAAGGTGTCGAATACCAGCAAAAATGATAACATTCAGTATTTTGAAACTGGACATTGTAACATTTACTTTCATTCTATGCAAACCGTTGTTCCGGTCGGACACTCTACATTACACCGAGAGAATGGAACAACCAAATATAATGTAAGTTAAACTATTCAGTTTAAAGACGTGTTTAAGGACAAACGAGTAAAGGTTTCATTTTATGACCGGTAAAGCTTGCTTGCTTACATTTTGATGGGTTGTTAGTAAGGGCACGTTGTTTGCTTGGCGAAATTTGATGTTGCCAGTTCCGTTACATTTTTAAACTAGCAGGCGCCTTTCTCTCAAAAGAACATGGCATGATAACCTGTTATGTGTTTTTTCACAATTTGATTGTCCGCAGCCATCGCCTTTTGCTCAATGTACCTTTCACAGATGGGAAATAACTATTTGCATATCAGTGTTTGTCCCGGCCACATGGGCAGTCCAGCACCGAAATGCTATGGCTAATTCCTTTCCGAGCAAGAGTACCAACAGCAACCCCATACACGTGTTTCAGCCTTGTTGGGCATCATCAGTGAGGTGGAGCTGTGCCTCTCTGAGCATGGAGTCCATGTCTGGGTTCCCCCAGGGAACTTAGGGTCACTATCCCCAATTTTGTTGCAAATATTCCGTTCTAATGTCGTCTATGTGTTGTTCAATTTATCCATCAGCTTCCGCATCCCATTGGGAGCTATACATACTCCACAGCGCTAACCTCTCAAGCACATCGTAGACTCAAACTTTCCCCAACGTTTTCTGTGGGTTTCCATTGTTTGTGGTTTGTGTTAGTTATTTTGTTTCACCCGGTGCAGAATTACAGGGTAAATCGATAAATTTGAATAATTAACGTCTACTAAAATATATTTTTATTATGTTTTGTACACAGCTACATTCTGCCATTCTGCAAATGCCATAGTTTCCAGATACCGACAGATGGTTTCTTCAGCCAGCAGTGTAGATACGGCTAAACGGATGGATTTCTATTACGCTGATGTTGGACGATCAGCCTGGACCCATATGCCCTTTGGCGGTACCAGCGACCTGTCATCATTTACAGTCTAGCAAGAAGCTGATGCGGAAGCCTTGCGATTCAAGGTGCGTCTAATGTGCATCTTCACCCGAAAGGAACACTGTGTGCCTCATGATAAAGTTTTGATGCTGTAACCCAAGGACATTCAAAAATAGCTGGTTAATTGAAATCAGTGGATGTTCTGAGTGTTTTTGTGTGAAATAAAAGCACATTATAAATTGAACAGTAATTATGTTTCCTTTAAAAATAGTGTTTTCTATTCCGATTTGGGACGCTCTGTGCTGTAAGAGGATGTGTGTGTTGATATTCCGGGTTCTGCGTCGACTGACGTCAAGGCGTAGTTGATGACTGGGCACGTTTGGCTACGCTGCCCACAAACATCATGAAAATAGGTGGAGAATATCGCTAGGAATAGTGATGTCAGCTTCAGGGGCGGGTGATATGATTTAGTGCTGCAGGGGCACTTGAATTTAGGGCGATCAATCCACAGATAAGATTAGGCCGTGCCCGACTCGTTGATTTTGCATGTGTAAAAGTGAGGAAAACTAAGGTAAGGTGCATAGGAAATGTGTTTACGATTAAAACCACATGACCGAATGCTAGGGACAATGAGATTTTTGAGCGCACTATTCCTTTAAGACAACATTTGCCTGTCCTTTCCTGCAACGGGCATTTTGTAATAGAGCAAAACTCTTTTAGGCCACTTCTTTAGCTTTATAGGCCAAACCTTGTGAAGTGTTTCCTTAGTCATTTAGGCGTCTTAGGCCACACCAGACAAGTCTTGCGTTTTTCTCCCTGGTATTGTTTTGCAACCCTTGTTATCTTCCCCTCGTTTTTCATCCAACATAAAGAACTGAAGGCAGGTATCCCACTGGCCTATTTCCCAGCAATATGTACAGGGGTGGACTGGCCTATAGGGAAATCTGGAAATTTCCCAGTAGGCCTCTGCACCCTGGGCCTCTATTGTGTGGTAACCTATTTTATTTCAAAATGTTCTCATAGGAAAACGGTTGGGCTTGCCGAACATTTGTAATATGGGGCCACTTTGAACATTATTTCTAGGGCCTCTTTTTGTTCCACTACTGAATACGTATGTGTGTATGCATCGGATTTATAAAGCTTGGACGCGCCTGGAAGGAGCGAAAGAGAGATGTCAGAAGGACAAGAAGCAGGGACAGGCACGAGACTGACGAGGGACAGAGAATGTTGGGGGAAGGGAGAAGACCAGTGGAAGGTTAAAGGCCTCAGACAGGTAGAGTTTATGGTTTTATAAACTACAATATGGAGTGGGAAATGGAAGATTTGGAGTATGAGAATAACCATTTAGTTGGGTAACATTACACAGCTGTTATTCAGCGCCAATTTGCCAATGGGTGAAAAGTGGGAGCAGTGATTCGGGCTGGTGCTATGGTACGATAATACTAGGCAACTGCTGAGTGGGTCAAAAGCACAGGGCCACCGGGAGACAGCATTTTGTCCCTGATAACCTCACACCTTGATGAGTTGGTGACTAAATGGCAGTTCTCCTGCATCAGCATAAATGGTTGCATTGCCCGGGGGCAGTTTCTAGACAATATTACGCCCAGGGCAAACATCCAGAATTTAAAAAAAAAAAACTCCCCCACGTTACTCCTTACTGCTATCCCACACTGCACTTCCTCTACAAACTAATTTAATCATTGCAATTTAAATACTGTTTTATTGACTTGTACTTAAAATTAATAATTATAGAATGTACTAGTGTCCCTGACAGTCAAGGGGGCCCTAGGGGCAAGCAGAGCCAAAGACACTGTGAAATGAAGGCCCTGAGTTGCACATTCCATCCTGGTCTCTCCTGATCGCTTAATTGTGTTTTTCTGATTTAAACCTTTATCTGCTTTGTGTGAGCACTGTGCGCTCTGTGTGTTTGCCCGTTGTTGCTTCCTTGTTTTGGCTCCCGCCCCCTATCCCTATTGGGACTTTGGCCAACTTAGGTCATTCCCTCAGGGCAGCCCCTCTGCCTGTGCACGCCCTCCGGTTAAGAGCCATGTGGCAAAGGGCAGCTCCTGTAGTAGCAGCTCCAGATTGTGTTTGCTAGTGTTGGCCGGTGGAGCTTGCAGCGCAGCCATCAACCAGCAGCGACTGACAAGGTAAGCAAGGTGCGTACAAGGAGAACAGCCATACTGTTCCCTATTAAACTGTCCCTCAACTCTTATTACTACTATTACCAAAAAGCATTCAGTCTGCTGCACGTCGCCCACAGTTGTATGTTAGGCGCATCTGGCATTTAGGCCTCTATCCAGGAAACTCAAATCTAGGTGTATTGCACTTGCTGTTCTGTTTTCAAATTTAGGCTTTTTTCACTCTATCCAGGAAACTCAAAGTTAGTTGTTTTGCACTTGCTGTTGTGCTTGACGTTTAAGCGTTCCTCCCTCTATCCAGAAATCTAGACATCCTGCACCGTGCTCCCAGTGCTGGGTGCTCCACTGCCTCTACTCGGTCCAGCCGGAGCTGCACTCTAGCGTTACAGCTGTGTTCTGAGTGAAGCAGCTGCAGGACTAAGTCTCTGTATGAGAAGTCTCCTGCGGCTGGCAAAGGATCAAGTCTCTTGGCCTCTTCACCGAGATTGCCCTCCACCTGCCGCAGGACTCTCTTCACTGGTCTATACTTCCTTTCTTGTGCACCTGATTCGTCTGAGCCTGGCTTGATGCCAGGCCGTCTGGTGAGTACGTTGTGCAGTTTCTTCTTCCCTCTCATTCTCCCCCACCCATCTCTCTCATCTCTCCCTCATGATGCTTTCCATCTCCCCTATCTTCTCTAACTGCTACTCTATCACCTATACTATCTCTCTTTCGAAGCCTGGAAGGAAAAAGTTCAAGAAAAATCTTCTGATTTCCAATCCAGGCCTGCCCATCGCTGACACCTATGTCAAAGCTTCTTCAGGGCAGACTGTCACCGACATCCTCTTTGTCGTTCCCTCTCCGGACCTTTGGATTCCCCATATGGTCTCAGTGCTCTCCCCTTTCTCTTCTTCGCCCATTAATGGTGAACCTGATGGGAAGTACTCTTAGCATATTTCCCTTCCTCTAGGGGCATCATTAATGTCTGCAAGAATGGGACAGTCATGGTTCAGGGCTCTCAGCCCTACCTCCTCCTTCTTGACAGGCGTCTTCTGTATCTCATCAACTTCCTCCCATCTCCTGCCACTCGTCCTTCGGCTACCCCTCTGGCCCCTTTGCCACCACCGACGGGCGTACCACATTCCTGTACCCATCCTCGGAAGACCTTCAAAGGTGGCGACAAGTTCCATATAGCTAACCCCAACTCTTGCTCTGCCGTTAAACAATTCTCTGACATCTGCCACCTCCTTGAAGACTTCGATCTTGATGTCCTCGCTCTTACCGTGATGTGGTACACAGCCAGTTCTGTCACTATTTTTGATACACTCCTCCCAGAGGGCTACAAGATAATCTCTAAGCCCAGGCCTAACCAGTCTGGGGGCAGAGTGGCCCTGCTCTTCCCCGAATGGGTCCCTGCTACTATCATACCCACTCAGTCCTACTCTTCCTTCGAATGCCTCGTCAGCAGGTTTGGTGTCTCTCCAATCCTCTCGCTGACTCTTGCCACCATCTATACAACCCCTGGTCCGTTCTCCCTCTACCTCTTGGAGGGGTCTGGCCTCACCTATTCTCTCCTGGCTTCCACCTCCAAGCTTCTCTTCCCTGGAGACTTCAGTATTCACCTTGATTCCCCTGATGCGGCCTCTGGACTCTTAGGCAGCCTCTGCGACTCTCTTTCCCTCACCATTCTTCCCTCCGGTCCAACGCACTCGGCCGGACACACTTTGGATGCTCTCATCTCAGCAGACATCCCCATCTCTAACCCTCTAACTACACCTCTCTCCTGGTCTGATCATGCTCTCCTGTCATCTCACCTGAATCTCTTGAGTCCCCCGGCAAAGCCCCTGCCCGCACTGCCAGTGTCCTTCTCCGTCATTCGACCGATGAAGCGGGTGTCCGTTGCTGCCTTTGTCACCACTTTCATTCCTCCCTCCTACTCCGGCCACTGACTCTCACACTGACACAGCCCTTTCAAACCTTCACATCTCCATCTCCAACGCTCTGGACATCCTTGCCCTTGTCATGAGGATCCGCATGAAGCCTGCCTCCAAAAGCAGCACCTGATATGACCCTGTCCTAGCCTCTCTGAAACGCAAATGCAGAGCTGCTGAGCGGAAGTGGTAGGATTTCAAGCACATCCTCTGAGAGACTGGCCTTCCACCTGCTCCAAAGGCAATACAGACTCTCGATCTGCTTGAAGAAGAAGGCCTATTTCCAAGACCGCATCTCTGGGGTCACTAACAACATGGCTGAACTGCAAGGAACTAGCCATTCTACTCTGTCATCCCTGACCCTCTGTACCGCACTGGCCTCTTACTTCATAACCAAAACTCAGGACATCCTGTCCTCAGTCTCCTCTACATCCCTCCCTTCTCCCTCACCCGCTATCAGGCCTCCCTTAGCCCCCTTCCACCGTCACTCCTACTCTCCTCTTTCTCATCCAGATCACTGGATGTTGTCTCTAGACAAGTCCTCTCTATGAAAGTCTCCTCCAAACAGGTGCTCCCCTGCCCCTCCAGAACTATAAAGGACAACATTGCCTCCCTTGCTCCAGCCTTGGCTGATTTCTGCAATCACTCCTTTGCCACTGGCTCCTTCCTGCTAATCATAAAGCACTCTCTTGTGCACCCTCTCCTCAAAAAGCCTTCTGCCGACCCCTCCTGCCCAGCTAACTACCACCCTATCGCCATTACCCCTTTCCTGGGCAAACTCTTGGAGGAGCTGGTCATCTCCCAGTTGATCCAACACACTGATTCTGTTGGTTGTCTCTGTGACCACCATTCTGGCTTCAGAGCAGCCAGAAGCACAGAAACTGCACTCCTGAACACCTGTGGAGACTTGCTCTCAAATCTCAATTCAAGCTCTCCTTCCGTTCTTATCCTTCTTGACCTTTCCTCTGCCTTTGATACAGTCAATCATGCCATCCTTATAAATTGGCTCTGTGATACCCTTGTCATCATGTACCTGGCATTGGACTGGATCATCTCCTTCCTCTCTGACCGAGCATCCCAGGTTCAACTGGGCCCATATCTCTCTCCCATCACAATCTCCACCTGCGGCGTCCCTCAGGGCTCTATCCTCTTGCTGTGGCCAGCATCCACCTTGCCCCTCTAGCCCATTTGATCTACGCCTTCTCTCCCCAATTCAAGTGTTATGCGGACGACATGCAGCTCTCATTTAAGCTTCCCTCCACTGCCTCCACTTCTTCCTCTCTCATTCCTGACTGACTGCTATTCATGCATGGTGTGCTGCAAACAATATCTGCCTTAATGCCAGTAAGACTGAGTTCCTTCTCAAAGGGACCCCAGGTACCTCCTGCCCTCCTACTCTCTGGCCACGCTCCATGGGCCCCCTCCCCTCACCCTCTGTGAGGCAAAAAACCTTGGTGTCATCTTCGACTCCTCTCTCTCCTTCTCTCCTCACATCACAGAACCTACCAAGAAGGCCCACTTTCAGCTGCACCTCCTCAGAGGCATTCCCCCTTTCCTCACCTTCCCCCAGAAACTCAATATCTCCAGTCTCTGGTCCTCTCTAGGCTGGACTACTGCAACATCCTCTTTCTGAATCTGCCTAAATCCTCCCTTCGCCCCCTTCAACGAATCCAGAATAGACTGCAAGAATTATCCTTGGCCTCAAGCCGAGGGACCGCATCTCACCAGCCCTAAAATCTCTCCACTTGCTCTTGGTTGCTGCGAGAATCATGTTCAGGACCCTCTGCATCATCCACAAGGCTTTCTGGGGCCTGGAACCCCAATACACCCAAATGTCTCTCCCCAAATTCCTCCCTGCTAGATTCCTTCGGTCTTCTAGCTCCAACTCTCTGCAGATCAGATGCATTTCCAAGCAGCGAGTGGGGGTAGATCGCTCTCTTCCACAGGGGCCTCCCTCTGGAATGGCCTCCCTGCCTTCTCAGACTTGATCTGGATCTCCTTAAGTTCCAGAAGCTTCTCAAGACCCTCGTTTTCTATGCTTCTTTCCCTCTCCCACTCCCCTGCTAATGTCCCCCTCTGTAGCATTGATTGGCTGCCTGGTTCCTTCTGATTCCTACAGGGCACCAGGCCCTCTCTCCCAGTCATCCTGGCCCCCACCTCCCACCTGCACTTGCCCTACTGGGCACCCTCTCCCGCACTAGCCTGGCTGGGCCTGCACACTTATTGGGCCCATCCAGCCCCGTTCTGGCACTTAGCATGTGCACCTTCATTCTCCTGAACTCTCTGCATTCCCCTGGCACTTGTCCACCTGTCCTCCCGTTAGCACTCGCCCACCCCAGGGGACCTCTTTCTCCCCCCCACAAGCACTTGCACGCTCTCCACTCCTACCCGCACTTCCTTCCTTCCTTAGCATTAGCGCATTTCGCTCTGACCAGCACTTCCCCACCCTCCCCACTCCCCTGCACGTCTTGTTACTGCACTTGCACGATCCGAATAACAAAACCTAGTGGGACTGTTTTTGTTCAACCCTGTCCCCCCTGGCCACTCGTCTTGTTGTGCCTTGAAACACCATTTGTTTTTATAGGCGCATTATAAATACCCAATAAATAAAATAACATAAATAAATAAACAACAATATTTTAAACAGGAATTCATTGTCAATCTTTTCTTTTTGTTTGTTGTCTAAATGAAGGGCTCTCTCCTAGATGGTGCTTTTGCAAAAGTGTCTATTGCTGCTTATGTGGTGTATCTTTTCAACAATTTTGCTCTCAATTAAAAGTGTAGCAAGAGCCAATAGTTCTCTTCGCTTGGTGGACGCTGCGTCCAGAGGCTGTTCCAAATGCTCCTGCAGAAGAACGGAAGATGGGTGTGAAATAAAAGAAACGAGTTAGGCGCTGGTGGAAAAGAAGGCAGTTCTCAGCTAATTAAGTAAGGTTAGATCATAAAGAACGTCCTGGAACTACTTCAGAGTGATTTAGGGGGAGACCATTGAAGTGGGTAGGCCATGAGGTACAGCACATGTTGCCATGTGATCTGCGTGCCTAGACAAAGTATTTAAAATACTTGCCAAATGGTGCCAGTACATGAGCAGTTGGGAAACATGTTCGGATCACATGGAGACATTCATTTGTTTGCCCAAAATCATTCCACAAACAAAGAAATGAGCCTAGTCACTTGTTAAAATGCAATTCCTTCCCATCCTCAGACTACAGCTTCCTTTGGCCATTTACATTGGTCTCCCACTCTGTGCCCCTTTGGATTAAGCCTGCAAAAAAAAAATGTCAGTCCATCATAAACTCCTACCCCTGCATTCTCACAAGTCCGTGCTTTGCAGAAAGGAGCACACTGTTTAAGCAAGATTAGTTTCCGAAAGAGATGCTAATTTGGGTGGGGCCATGCTTAAAAGCATCTGGGCGAGGTATTAAGTCATTGGCTGCATCATAGGCAGTAGATGGGTATGGGCTGAGGCCCAGTCTCTATATATGCGTAGTGCGGCTGATGTTAAATTTGACTGCTCCCTCTACTCCCAGGAAGGAGATTAACGGGTGGGGTGGGCTGCCCCGTCTCCCCCAGCCGCCCCGTATGCCCCCCCCCCACCGTTATTGGAAGAACAAGTCCATATTTGCCAACCCTACTGATTTAGACAGTGGGCTACTGCTTTTTAAGCAGTCCTACCAGCTACAGATTTGGGTGACAGATCCTACTGCATTTTATAGGGGCAGGTCATTTATGTGACTCTAAGACAGGCTGTTAGAGACCGGCCCAGGACAAATCATGCAACACATTAGTTAGTCCGTCTGTGCGGTGTGCGGGTAAGTGATTACTCTGAGTGATAGGCTCAGACCAATCCAGTGACCTGACAGCTACATGACTCTGCCCTGCACTCTGGCCGGGACAGGCATTAGGTGAACCACCAGTGAAGGCAAGTGGCAGAGCGTATCACCATCACACAGCATCTGCATATCAGACTGAGGAGGGCATTAGTCTCCACGCTGCTCAGTTATTCATCTTGCACCTCAGCAATACATATGTATTGCCCAGGCTGCTGCTACAGAGCAGTGGCAAATGTTGCCTACCGGCTCTGTGTGATTACCTTCGGTGTAGTTAGGTAATTGAATTTGGTGTTAACTTACCATTCAGAATTATACATTTTAAGCATTTGAATATCTTTCCATGTTGTGCTGTTTGATTGGTTGTGTGTTTTAGAATGTTCCCGTGTTGCCAACAATGTACGTTTTGTATTTTCCTGTGATGTAATAATGTTATTCGAAGTATTATTTTTGAAACTTGAATCTTTCTGGTCACAGAATGTTGGCAAGTATGCAAGTCTACCTTTGGCTTAGCCATTTCCCCAGAACATGAGACAAATGTGCAAGTGAGAGCCGCATAATAAACAGTGTTAATTAACTACGCAGAAGCGAGTCATTTGGTAATACACCCAAAAGGAAGTGCCGCGGGCATGACAGGTGCACACGAAATGGATTCATTGTGAAACCCAAACTGGGACGAGTCCAAGACAAGCCTACATTGCAACAGTTCCCACGCCGCACTCCTCCTGCTCTACTTGTCAGAGTCAATAAAACCAGGATTTGGAGAGAGCAGCTATCAGACGTATCCCAGCGCCACCATGAAGAAAGCAGGGAGCACCGTCCTTCTGCTGGCAGCTCTGCTCGCCACCATCTTGGAGCTGCACACTGCATGCGGGCAAGCGAAGCCTACTGTCATAAGTGAGTACAGAGCACCGCACTCACCACACCGAGAGCCAGTGGGTGCAGGGTTTGTTTCCACGCCGTGTGAAATATATTTGATAAATGCAGCTCGGAAAACCCAGCTTGCCCAGCAGGGGGCCTATGAATGTGCAATGTTTAGTCACTTTCGTTTTTTTAGCCCATGTAGTATTTAAGTCCAGAAATGATAATGGAAAATAACAGGAGCAGAGCATATATTTCAGTATTGGTGAGGTACTTGATGTATATGGACTGAATCATAGACTAGCAACTGTTTGTGAGAGATTAGAGAGGCCAGGGGACCACTCAGGTGGTGATAGTGCGCAGTATAAATATCCTTTAACATAACAACCATGGACTCTGCGAGAGTTAATGAACAGAGATTGTGTGACTTACTTAAGGGAAGTTGTCCCTGGCAGGGAGAGGGGCCTGAGCTTGACGAGGGGCAGCAATAGGAAAAAAAAATGGAGGTGGGGCACATGCACGCAGGTATCCTTGCACGTGTTCCCAGCCCGATCAGCTAGGCCTTTTCTCTGCATGCAAGGGGTAGGCGTTTCATCCGAGTACTGGAGCCTCGTTGCGAACATAAATGTGTTTGCTGTTGGGTCCATCCATATTATGCCCAAAGAAAAGGGTTTTAGTGCTGTGGGTTCTGCGGAAGAGACTTTACTCTAGCACATACACACAGTGTCGTCGCCAGAAATCAAATTTAGGAGGGGCACAGAGGGGGCAAAGACAAAATTAGGGGAGCACAGACAAAAGTGGGGGGCACCTATGAAAGGTAATGTGTGAGGTCAGAATCACTCATGCAGAGAGGCTTTTGTGCACACCAACTACCCACACCCCACTGTACCTCCCCTCCCATCAGAATGATACGATATAGCATTTGTAATGCGCCTATACACAGGTGTTTCAAGGCGCGATGAGGCAAGGTAGGGGGAACAAGGGGAAGACAGACAAACGATCCTACTAGGCCAGGTGTCATTCAGATCGTGCAAGTGCATGGGAAAGGGAAGGGGGAGAGTGTGGGGGGGAAGAGGGAAAGAGACAGTGCAGTACATGGGATAAAAGAATAAATAACAATAGTAGAAGGGCAGCCAGCAAGTGGCACGGGTAAGTGCAGACAACATGTATCAAGTGCTGGAAGTGGGACTGAGGGGATACAGAAACAGTCCCCGAGTTGCCAGGAAGGCAGTGTGCGACTGGCTGGGGAGGGGACCTGGGCCCGAGATCAGAGGGTGACCAGGTAACCAGTGCAGGTTAGGTTTCAACCAGGAAGTCAGCAGGGCAGAGGAGGAGAAAAAGCCGAAGCAAAGAGAAAGGTTTTGAGGTGCTTACGGAACCGGAGATGGTTCTCCTTAAGTTTCAGGGAGGGAGGGAGGCCGTTCCCGAGGGAGGCCCCAGTCGAAGAGAGAGATCTACCACCAACTCGTTGCTTGGAGAAGCGACTGACCCTGAGGGAGTTGGAAGCAGATGAGCGAAGAGCTCAAGAAGGTAGATATTTAGGAAGAGAGAGTTGAAGGTATTGCAGCTCCAGGCCCCAGAAGGCCTTGTGGACAATGCAGAGGGTTTTGAACTTACTCCTTGCAGCGACAGGGAGCCAGTGCGAGATTTCAGTCCTGGAGAGATACGATCCCTGGGCTTGAGGCCAAGGACAAGTCTCGCAGTCCTGTTTTGGATGAGTTGCAGAATTGAGGCACAAAACCATTCAGTGACTAATGGCCCATCATTAGCACTTTCGTGGACTACATTCTGATGGGAGGGGCTGCAAGCTACTCCATCACTGGTCGCTTTGAGACAAAAGGAGTATTGCTGTGCGATATGCAGACTTTGCCTCAGTGAGTGCCACAAATAACACCACGAATAGAGAACACAGTCACTGCTCGCCTTAGGTAGGGGGACACAAGGGGGGACACAGGAATTCGGGGGGCGGGCACGCCCCCCCACCCCACAGCCTAGCGACGCCATTGTATACTGACCCTTGTTTATCTCAGTCCACGCATGGAATTTGTGCATTTTGTGACACGCTTTAGGTGCGGTCACTGCAATGTCCTCTCAAGAGATGAGGGAGGTTTGTTCTATTCCGAAAATCCGGAACGTCGTCAACAAGTAGGTGTGTTGGTTCCTTTTTTTGTTTAGTTTTACATACAGGTACCACGTTTCCCATGTGTCAACTAGTAAGAAAGGCGTTGTTCGAGAATTACTAGGACTTTCAGTGGGATGCCTCTAGGGCCTTACACTGGTCACCAGACCTGGTGGAAAGGGTATTGCACCAGAACTTGTCGAAAGGTTTCCACCAGTCTCCTCTCTGAGGAACGTTTTTCTTCTAAAACTTCTCGGGAACACCTGGGCCCTTTTTGCCTCCATGCTTTTTCCATTTTTTATTTCTCTTGAGCTGGCGGCATTTGCTCCGTCTCATATGTTTGGGTCATTGATTACAGTAGAGCAGTGTCTCTGTAAGGAAGTCAAATAATGCATGATTTGAGAAGAGCCTTAATGCACAATTCTTTCTTTTTATATGCAAGAATTACTAGGTGCAAAGATGTAGGATTACAATATATATGCTTTGGGATAACAATATATTGCCGCTTGCTTATAAAATTACTACAATTGGGAATCTCTTTTTTACTCCCCAAAAATAATTTTATTCCCAACTTCAAAAAACAGGGAGTAGAATACTCCAACTTCAAAATCGTGTCTGTTGCCCATGCCATCTCAAATCCCTTGGGCAATGTAAATGCATTCACATTGCCCCACAACTGTCCTGTGTTGTGTTACATTGACCCTTGATACTCTGTGTTGCTCTGAATGCCCCAGAAACTGACCCATTGCCCCCTAATATCCCTAGTCACTCTTTTGTCCCCTAGAACTAACAAATGTCATATCACTCTGCCACCTGATTCACCCCATGTAACTTACTTCGCCTCAATTGTCCCCCGCCACATCTCATTGCACCTCGTTTTGCCCCATGTCACACATTGCTGAGACCTGAACCACTGCCCCTGACTAGCCCCATATAACTCTCAATGTCACACCGCACTGTCCTGTGATCAGCCTGACCTAGCTCTGTTTGTTGCATAATTGTCCCCTTGCCCATCCTTTGCCACATTTCACAATCAATACCCCATTTTTCTGGCACCCTCATTGGCCCAGAACTGACCCATTGCACGGATTTGATTATGTCGCTCTCATTGATTCGTGGGTTGGCCCATGTCACTCTCGATGTCCCCAGAATGACAGCATTGTAGAGTGATTTGCATTATGTCACTCTACTTCCCACTAGTAGTTCCCCATGCCATGGCCCACAGCCCCTTGATTTTTCCCTTTTCACTAGCCCTACCCAGAGAACTGCTCCATCGCCCCTAAATGTTTCCATGCCCGACTCATTGCACCCTTCAGTTTTGTTCCATGTCGCACTCACTGCCCTTAAATGGCATCATGCCCCGATTTTCCCAATGTCGTTCCTACTGCTCTGTAACTGCTCCATCACCTTCTTGTCACTGTCAGATCCCTAAAACTGTCCCTTTTCATGTCACCCCCCCCCTATTTTCTGTTGCAAAAAGCTTTGGAAGGAACTCTGGCAGAGATCATACTAATCCCTGCCATCCCCCACCCAAACGCCCTTTCTTTCACTGCCCTCATGCTTCACTTCATCTTCCTGCAGCCCGTGTCAAGGAATGTTGTCACCCTAAGTAAAGTGTCAGATTGGCGACCCCCACTTAGGCACTTGAACACATACCTTTCATGCTGCACTTGGTACAAATATTGAAATGTACTTCAAGGCACACATTAATATTGCCTTACAGAGCACAGCTTTAAGGGTTCCCATGGCCATGTGCAAGAAAGCCATCCTGTTTTTGCTTGGAATTCGGGGACTTGTAGTTTTCCTAAATTCCAAGTGGAGAAAAAATATATGCCAGTATAAAAAACATTTTCATGCTGCCTGTGCCCGTACATGTACATTCAGGCTATATGCAAGCAGATGGCAGTATTAGCATATAAGAACTTACTCCTGTTGGATTTGACAGTAAAAGAAAATGCCATGTCACTGTAAGAAAGCATGTCCAGGCTGGCTGCAGCAAGCCAGTCTAGCAACCTGACTTAACGATGATGCGACTACCTGACGCATCCTGACCAGACATGTGACTACCAGCACCACCCTGACACAGGCTCAATGAGTACCTGAAACATGCTACCCAGACATTGTGACATTTATGCCCATTCCTCTACTGGTGGAAGATATTGAGAACCAGCTGACAGTTGCTGGGCTAATATGCTCTGGAAAAAGAAATCTCTGTATTGACCACAGGGCACAGAAAAGTGAGGAGCAGCTCAAACTTCCCCACATTGGTTCTTCAACAAGCCTATTCTGGCATGAGCCATTCTGCTGAGATTGGTAATAAGGGTGCAAGGAGGACCTTTGTGTCCTGTTAGAACTGGGCACTATGGACCGCTGCTGTCACAGCCCACATAATTCACACAGGCCACATTCAACCATCAGATGGTAAAGACCTTTCACCAGGCACTGGTGCAACAGGTTAGCCTGGCAGCTGCAATGACTCGCCATGGTCATTTTCTCTGTCAATGGGCAAGTTGGGAAACAAATGATAATAACCTAAAGAATATTAGGGTATCAAAAGGTAAGTAATATTATCATTTCTGATCATGTTGCATATTCCTGCTTAGTCGGCTGGCTATTGAGTTAGAAAGAACAATCAAATAAGTGTGATAGGTCACACACCTGTTTTAAAAAAATGTATTTCATGTTTTCTAATGAAAGAATTGGCAAGCCATCTGAAGGCTTTATGATAGCTCCGTAAGCTTATGTGTTATGGCACAATAATTATAGATAACAATGACAAAAAATGTGCTTTGCAGTAATGGAATATTAGGTGACTTAACAAGATATGTCTATGCTGAAAGAAAGCACACAAATCTAACATCTCTCACTCACTATATAACATAATTAACATGGCCTTTACAAGAGAGGAGACACAAAGGGCAAATTGAGGTTTTGCTTTGTACAGAGAGAAGGTGTCATCCTACAAACGTTTTCTTAAAGGGAATAATGTGTTGCATGTCCAGGACTCTAATGCATAAAGCTGGCATACTATAGACTGCGTTGCAAAACTGCACTCCATCTGCCTACATCTCATCGCTGTTGAAAAATCACGCATCCATACAATGCTGGTTAATTGGGTGACTGTCACCTGTCTTGTCAAGTGCCTTGCAACATGCCACCTGTGCCTGGCCCCAGTTATAGGGTTGTTGTGAACAGAAGGACGGTCTGCAAATACAGTGACCCAGAACAGTGACACACTCATTAGAAGGGAGAAGTTATGTTCGCTCATTTGATCATCATTCCTGCCACAAAGCTTGAAAAAGACCTCTATATTATGTAATAAACGTCTTCAAGCAATTGAGAAACGGCGTAGAAAGTAATTGTTTCTGCAGACATGATAACTTGGAGGTTTAAGACGGGATGCTCCTCTGCACCCCAACCTCCCTTCAAGCCCCCTCCCCCTTAGTTGAATACACCCTGGCAAGACCTGGCTCATAGTTTCGTTTCCACACTGTGACTTACAGTATTCCAACCTAAGCCCACTCTATGTGCCTTTAAATCTTAGTTTTGGGCAGAGCAAAAAACCACATAGCAACTCCTTGTGAAAACGTTTATTTGAATGGGAGTGTTATTTAATTTATTAGGACTCCATGATGAAAGACATAAAGGCCCTAGTAGAGGCCAACCGAGACAGGACCGCAACATTAAGGAAGATGGGGGTGGGGCAAAAAAAACCACAGAAAGTCTAATTTTCCACTCCCCACGTACAGTAAATAATGAAACAACATCTGTGTACAGTACAGCCCTGCTTTTTGAACGTCAACTGCAGTACATCTGGTAAACTGCAATAATCTTAGGACTAAAGGAAAGCATATGAGAGCAGAAGCTTTATGGGCTTCACATAACGGGCCAGAGTTAACTTGAGCTCTGTGCCTGTCTTTCATGCTTATCGTTGGAAGGCACAGTGCAGCAGGCTGGCTTTCAGGAACTGTGCTGTGGTCAAAGGCAATACTGGTGGCAGATGGCAGAGCCATTTCCTGAAGGACAGATGGACACGCACACCTCGGTGCCAGAAACACAGCACAACTGTACTTATGTTTGTTTAGCACCCAGAGCCACAGACTAGTGGTTTCGAAGCAAAGTAATATGGAAAGACAAGGAGTATCTGGGGCAATGATCGTGTGTTGACAGGAAAAGAGATGGAATTGTTACAGTGTCTGTGTCACTCAGTTTCTGCTTTCCTAGGTTGTTTTTGAATAGCAACAGTATTGGCAGCTATATAACATCGGCCCCGGCCCCTGCCCGTCTCCCTGCTGACCTGGGAAATGGTACAGCAGACCCCAGCTAATTTACAGCCCATGTCCACAAGAGTCACAATGACACACACAACACTTGTGTATAGGCGCGTTATAAATGCCATCTCATATTATATCATACATGTATACACTCATTCTGCCTTCTGCTTCCATACATCTATTCTCTATCCTACCCAGTTCAGCTATTTCCGCCCCCTGACTGAGAGGCAGAACAATTGCAATAGGGTACCCCTCACCTGCCTGTGCTGTGCATGTGTCTGAGTCTCTCTCAGCAGGCAGGGCCGCTACACACTGTGGCAGGTTGCAGCCAGTGTGCAGTGCGGGCCAGGGATGGTCAAGGCCAGACAACCGTCCAAAAGAGAAGAACATTCACACAAGCCTCAGCCACAAGGGCACATGCAGTGCTAATGCGCAGGTGTGGCCCGAGGCCCTGCACACAGCACAGCGCACCACGGCCACACCCGTCCTGAACCTCAGAGTCTGCTGTGCTACCTCCTGCTGCCGATAGTGCTGAGAGTGCGGCCCGCCTCACGACGCGAGAGAGAGAATAATAAATATATGTATACAAAAAATGTATAAGTGGTTATTGCCTTCGGCAGCATTTGCAGCTCTAACATTTTCACATTACAGGCAAGCACCTAACCTTGCTTAGTGCTAGCACCAGCCCTGCTGCAGCCTCCTTCAGGTCAAGGATTGGTGCGGCTCGTGGGGCACTTTGAGGAACGCTCCTTCTGACATCTATCTCTTCTGCTCCTCATTTCATTGTGAAGCCGCTTTGGAGTACCAGTAATTAGCGAGGGAAGGGATGACTGCACAGGGACTCAAGAGATTAAACAAAAAACGTTATGTTTACAGGGCACATTCAAGTTATAAAGCAAGGGTATGGGCAACGGAGGAAAGCGATATGCATATCTGCAAGGAAGAGACCTAGAAAGCAGAGACGGATAGACGGAATGGTAGACAAAGCAATTTCAAGGAGCACGGTTTTGCCCCAGTTTGTGATGCCAGGGAAAGTTAACAGATAGCACCGCCCCTGCAGGAGGGATGCAAGGTCCAACGTGATGAACGTCAGACCTCATATCCCTTCAGCCACTCGTCCATCTTCACTTCCCTCAACGGAAAGGAAGTGCTCCTAAGACTGAACGCAGCTGCAGTGCATATTCTTGGGCCAGTGGCAGCAGCTTGCTCTCACGCATATGGACAGTTGGACTCCTCAGTAACTCCAGAATGGCCTTGGTTGCAGACCCTATTAGGTTTGCCTGTGAACAGCACTGCTACCCGGTATTACACATCACTAAATATGGCTTGTGACCCAGAAAGAGTTTGCTAGGTAGTGACAAGGTGTCAACAGGAAATAATGCATGGGAATTACAGCGGTCACCTGGAAGTAATCCATGGGAATGAGGAGGGTGACTGTGAAATAAAACATTACTTAAACATTGCCAGTCTAACGTAGGAGCCAGGTAGTACATGACCAAGGTATCGCTCTTCCAGGTAGTGTTGGGATTACCTGCACGATAACACCTCCGTAAGACAATATTATTTGTTATGAATGAATGAGGAACTTGGGGTTGCTCAGGTATGATTTAGCCCTGGTCCATTGAGGACAACAGTAACCTAAAGTTGGAAGCTGTGTAATACTTTGCAGAGTTTCAGATGGTCTTCTTGCGATCTTAGTCTGGTATTAAGTGTATTCCGGAGTACTTAGAGGTTAGTGGTAGCCCAGTATCACAGGCCCATGTTTCATTCAACTGGATTATTGCAATGTGGTCTTCCTGGGACTACCATAATGTACCAGACACTGAGTGAAACAAACCCTAAACACAAGGGGCCTCATTCCGACCCAGGCGGTAAATTACCGCCTGGGTCGTACCTTTGCCATGGTGGTTGGCGGACTTACCGCCCCATTCCGAGGTTGGCGGGACGGTAAATCCCCAATCCCCATTTACCCTTCCCCATTCCCATTTTTGCCCCATAGGGCATAATGGGAGTGGGGAAGGCGTTAATTACGCCACTGTAAATTACGGTGGCGTAATTAACAACAAGGTCCCTTAGCGCCATGGATTTTAACACCTGCTAAAAGCAGGTGTTAAATCCTCCATGGCGCTAAGGGACCTCGGAATCAGGCGGTAAGGGTCGGCGCTGTTTACGCTGCCGTAAACCCCTTACCGCCTGGGTCGGAATGAGGCCCAAGCTCTTATTTCGGTAGTCTTGACTTTCACGCCAGGCTTATATTTCCCAAGCACTGCACCAACTACACTTACTGTCTGTGCCCAGCTCTGCCATCTGTTAGTCTCTTTGCATGGCAAACAGGGCTTGTTATCTGCAGGCTACCAATTTCATGATTACGAAATACAGGTTTTACTATCCCTCCTGTTGGGGGGTCTCTCTGTGACCCATGTAGCGATCCCGTAAGCCCCCAACCCCACAGACTGAGCCGCACACGTCTGTTCAGTTCGGGCTCCCCGGTCGCACCCTCACGGCCGGGAACACCCCCTTTATTTATAATGCACGCGGCAGCGTGCAACGTCACGCCGCCGCGTGCGCTTCCCTCAAGGGGGCAGCACCACACTCCTCCTTTTTCATGTGGACAAACAAATGTGCATCAACAGTTCCAAACAACAACGCATCAACCCGTGCAAATAACCAAAACATCGCACAGCACCCCTTTATTCACAGCCGCCCTGGATCCCCGCGATCTTCCGGTGTTGAATCCCATACCCGTCCATCAGTTCTGAGAAACACTCACTCTGAAAAGGCGCCCCATTGTCCGAGCACAGGGTAGGAGGAAAACCATGAGAGGCGAATACTTTCGAGGGCCACAACCACATGCTCAAAGGCCACCGAGTCCACAAACTCCACCTCTGGGTAGCGGGAGTACTCGTCCACCACCACCAGGAATTGTGTGCCTAGTGTGGTGGACCCAAAGTCTGCATGCACCACCTCCCACGGTCGCGTCCCTCTAGGCATAGTTTCAATAGCTGGCTCTCGTTGTATCGGGGATGCCGCCTGACACCAGACACAGGCGGGGACATATTCGTTGACCCTCCGTTCGAACTCCGGGAACCACACCTTGAGGCGTAATTGGGCCTTAGTCTTCGCAGCCCCTTGATGTCCCTGGTGGGCCAAACTTATTACCTCCTGTATCTTGGCTTGGGGCACAACAATGCGGTCACCCCTCAACAGGAGGCCCGTGGCCGAGAACAATAGTTCCTCCTTCACCTTCCACAATTGTTCAAGCACCACCTTGGCTTCTTGAGTGCGTCTGGCCAGTGATTTGAGCACGGTTTTCCATGACCCGTGCTGCATTGCGGTCTTCAGGATCTGAAAACACTCTTCCTGGGCTGCTGCCGCCACCAGGTCCTCGAGGGGCATGGCATTCGGGGTGGCCGCTTCCACCACCATTCGTACGTGGTCATCCGCCTCCTCAGCACAAGCGTCCAGTGATTCATTACTGCCATCCCTGGGGTGACGGGACAGGTAGTCCGCTGCATTGTTGGCACCGGGTCTGTACACTAAGGAGACATCGTACTCCAGGAGTGCGAGCATCCACTGTTCAATTCTCGCTGGTGGCTTGGACGAGGACCCCGCTAGGATGGGAAGCAGGGGCCTGTGGTCCGTCACAACCGTTAGTGGCAGGCCCAGGATGTACAGTCTGAAGTGCCTGCCCCCCCACAATACGGCGAGAGCCTCCCGCTCGATCTGGCAGTAGCGCTGCTCGGTGTCCGACAGCGCCTTGCTGGAATACGCTACTGGGCGAACGCTCTCATCCAGTTGCGTGAGTACGGCCCCAAGTCCAAATGGGCTTGCATCCACAATGATCTCCGACCGGAGTGTTGGGTCGAAGACAGCCATAGTGTCTTCGGCCGTGAGGGCGCTTTTGATATCCTCAAATGCTGCCTGCTTGAGAGGGCCCCAGTGCCATGCTGTTTCTTTTTTGTGAGGGCCCTTAAGGGATCTGACCTGGATGCTAAGTTCTGGATGAACCGACCACAGTACATCACCATCCCAAGAAAACTCCTCACCTCCGATACATTCTCGGGTGGTCGGGCCTCTTTGATGTCTTTTACTTTTCTTGGATCTGGTGACACACCCCCCCTCCTTAAACACAAATCCAAAGAATTTGATCGTCGGACGCAGAAACTTGTACTTTTCCCTGTGGAGCGTCAGGCCCAACGACTGCAGTCTCTCGAAAGTCCTGGCCAGCTTGCGCAAGTGGTCAACCTCCGTCTTGGGGAACACCAGGATGTCGTCACTGATATTTAGGACTCCATCCAGGTCAGCTAGGGCGCCCCTAATGGTGTTTTGAAACACCTCAGCTGCCGATGATATGCCGAAACTGAGTCTCTTATACATGTACAGGCCTCTGTGTGTTGTGAAGGTTGTTATATACCTTGACTCCGGATGCAGGACGACCTGGTGGTAACCGGCCCGGAGGTCTAGCTTTGAGAAGCAGCGGGCCCCCTGCAATTCCGCAATGATGTCGTCGATAGTTGGCGTCAAATGTCTTTCTCCCTTGATGGCCTTGTTGGGTAGCCTCATGTCAGCGCATATCCTTACAGAGTCAGGTTGTTTCGGTTTTCTCGCCACCACTATCGGTGATACCCATGGTGTGGGACCTTCAACCGTCTCAATAATGTCTACATTCACTAGATTGCCTAGCTCCTTGTCTACTTGTTCCCTGAGATGGAAGGGCACCCTCCGATTTTTCAAAGCTACGGGCTGCACAGACTCATCTATGTTCAGCCTCACCGGCCATTTGACCGATTCCTTGGAATAGGGCAGAGTACCTGTACAATAGGTCATGTATATCCTCCAGATAGACAGAGTAAGTGAAGCTTACAATTCCTAGGGCCTCTGCCACAGCACAGCTCAGTAGTGTATTCGTGTGCACCGGTGTCACATAGAATCTTGCTGTGATCTTTGACCCATCATGTTCCACCTTTGCCACGAATGCGCCATCCAATGGGATCGGTTCTGACCCTCTGAAGGCGAAGATGCAGGCTCTCGGGCTGACCAGTTTCGGTGGTGTGACCATTGCATCGTAGTGTCCACGAGCCATCACGTTGACCGATGCCCCTGTGTCTACGAGCACCGGGACGGGCGACTTGTTCACGGCCACCACGCACCTTGGTTGTTGTCTGTTTTTTGACTTTAGAGCCCCCACAGTTGACAAGAAGAAGATATTCTCCCCCTCTTCTTTCTCTTCCTCCTCCACTTGGGCACCTTCCTCTCCTTGGTCTACCTGAGCCACGTTAGGTGGGCGGGCTTGAAGCAGGAACCCCGATCGAACTGGGCCCCTGGGCACCATTACAGGCAGGGCCGGCTTGCACACACGAGCATAGTGGTCAGCAAGGCCACACCGTCCACAGGTCCTTCCCGCCGCTGGGCACTCGGCGGGGTGTGGCAGGTCATAGCCACACTTTTGGCAGGATTCACCAGCTCTCCCGCCCCTGTCACAGATACTGGTACCTGGCCTCCTGACACCTCTGCCACCACACCCCATCGCACACACCTCTTCTGTCTTCACTGTGCGTGTTGCAGCCTCCATCTTGGACGCCCTCGCCTCTGAAACTTCATGGCAACGTTCCAGTTCAAGGATGCGAGCAAGGATGGTGGCCGGTTCCCTCAGTACCTGTCGCCTTAGTTTTCCTGATGAACAGGCCTGTATCAGGAGTGTTCTAATCATGTCATCCGGGTCACCCCACGCGCACGCCAAGGAGAGGCGTTTGAGACGACCATAAAATGTGTCCAGCGTATCGCCTTCCTTCTGTCGGGCCGACAGCATGACAAACCTCTCATAATCTGCGTTGGCAAGTGATAGGAAGTGATTGTGGAGGGCCGTTTTGGTGGCCCCATTTGAGTTATCAGTGGTCTGAAGTGACTCAAAGATCTCCTGCACTGCAGGCCCAGCAGCGTACAGCAGCGTCGCCAGCTTACTGTCATCATTCGTCTCCATGGTGGCCCTGAAATACATGTCCAAACAGTCCACCCACCATTTCCACCTGGGCCCCATGCTGGATGGGGGGCCCGAGACATCAAATTCTGGGATTGGCTTGCGCGCCGCAGGGGTCCGCATCTGCGCCATGACTTGGGGCACTGGCTGCGCAACAGGTTGAGCCTGAGGTTGGGGCTGGACTTGAGGTTTCTGTAGGTCTGCAGGCTGCCCACCGCCCTGGCTAGCAGGCGCATTCATGGGTTAGAGTGCACAGGCACCCCCAAAATGAACTGGGGGCCGCAACTCACCCAGCTAGCACAGGCCCAAAGGGGGGCCGTGGAATGCACCAGTCCAGACACACAAAGAAAGTCAATTGTCCAAACCTGATGATGATGATGAGTAGCAGATGTTGCAGGCCACAGAATTCGCCAGTCCCAAAATATGCATTTGCACACAGCAGCTGGGCATGATGATGAAGGACATAATGAAGATGAAGATCCTCAGCTGCAGGATGACATGGACGATTTGCAATCCAGCATAGATGTCCCAAAAATTGAGCAAGGGAGGTGTAGGGGTTAAGCAGGCCTCAGCACCCTTTCCCCCTTTCACTCGACGTAGTTCGCCCAAAAATAAAACAAAATCCAAAATCTGGGCATGTGTGGGCAGATATAGCTTCCCGCTATTATGTTTTCCATAAATTAAGCTTGGATGCCCCACATGGGCCCTACCAGAGCACCGTGAGTATCCCCTGCCAGGATTTCAAAATGGCAGCTCGCTGCGTGGCGTCTACCTGGCCCACGCATGGAACGAATAATCACCGTCATCCGCTCTGCATCAAAAATTATGTTATGCTTCACCGCCGGGCCCGGGCAACGTACCGACCTCGTCGCCACTGTTGGGGGTCTCTCTGTGACCCATGTAGCGATCCCCGTGAGCCCCCAACCCCACAGACTGAGCCGCACACGTCTGTTCAGTTCGGGTTCCCCGGTCGCATTCTCGCGGCCAGGAACGCCCCCTTTATTTATAATGCACGCAGCGGCGTGCAACGTCACGCCGCTGCGTGCGCTTCCCTTAAGGGGGCAGCACCACACCTCCAGTTATCTTCCTTCAGCATCTCAATGCCTCATGCTGGTGCCTACAGAGCACGAGGCAGGATTGGGTGGCCTGGAATTTTCGCTCTGAGCTACTGACCTCCGGAAGTAGCTTGCACTGCAGCTATGTACTATATCTGACCTGCTCTAGTTTTGTAAACAGATGCAATGTCATTAACCCCGCTGGCCTCCTCCAGCTGCTCAATCCCATTGTCCCTGTGGCTTCTTTTCATTTAGGATGTCAGTGGTGGGGCCCCTTTGAGGGGGGGGGGGCATAGGTTTGCGCTTTTATAATGTAACATTACCTGGACAAAACCCACTCTGGAAACGGGTTTCATACTACTGATCATGGATTGTGTAATAATTAGTCAGAAGCTGTGCTTCTCGGGTGTATTTCAGCTGCAGCGTCTATAAGGGAACCCCTGTGGTTGCTAGTTATTCACCCCATTTGTTGTTTTACATTGCTGGAGCATCTCTGCCTTTACCCTGCTCAAGCTTTCCTTCAGTATGAACACTGGAATGGCCAGGCCCACCGTGAGGAATTCGAACATCAGCAAAGTCGGTGTGCACTCGCCTGGGCTTTTTAGAAATTTTAAATGAAATTAAATGATAGGAGCTCAACCTCTGGAAAATATGTGGGGCTAATCTGCACACATTTTCCTACGCTCACCGCACGATAAACACAGAACTGTGTACCCTAAGTGGACACAGCCTACAGATGCAGTCTTCCCTGTCACATTTAGTTGGTGACACCCAGGAGGACATCAAAGCATCTCAAAAGGGGGAGGGCAAAATCTTCCTCCTGCCATGTAGGCCTTGCTGGTGGCAGCTATGTATACTGATAATAGTTAATTTAAGCAGGTCCACGAGAGTCCTGGTCACAGGGCTAACAAAAGACAGGAAACCCCAAAATTTTTGATACGCATCTGTGTCAACCTGAAGCCAGCTGCTGCCTCTCAGCATCAAGGGCAGTGACCTGTCATGTCTGGGTCATGCGTTTACAGTAGGCAACCCCCCGCAGGGGGACCCCATTCAGAGGGTATAAGTATGTGATTGATTGAGACAGTCAGTTCTTGCCACAGATTCAACAAAGACCTGCCGCTTTAATCAGGAACCACACAGGGCTCAATTAACCAGAGAGACCCTTTAATCCACAACAGACCGGAAGGTGGGTGGGACTTAATAGTACATGTTTTCACCCCTTTACCTTTCCTGGTGAAAAGCACTCTGGTTATGACAGGAGATTGTTGGTGGGGGCCCATGATTGGTTCATTAAGGTAGGCTTAGCCTACACCCATCACTTGGGCCCATTTGGCTTTAAAAGAGGACTGAGCCCCTCTTTTGGCAGATCATCTGAAGACTTTTCAAGGAGTAACAAGAAGAACTCATTTAGACCTCGGCTGAAGGTACAGTCTGCCTTACAGCTTCCGCCAGTGAAGGAAGGCCAGGATTTCCAAGAGAGAAGCAAGATCCCTCCCCTAAACATCTCCCAGGTAACAGAAGGAGATACTGAAGCCAGGGGACCTTCCATGCAGCTCCACATCTGGTACCCAGCCACCACACAGCATGCCCTGCTAGGCTCTGCAAGCAAACTTCCTAGGTGGGTTTTGCCAGAGAGTCACAGGACCAAACCCAGGACAAGGCTGCAACACACTCCTCAGCTTTGGGCTGTCTGCCTTAAAGGACGACAAAAGCCCAGTGAAGAAGTTAGGAGGAGTGCATCGACAAGCATCAACCATCATCTGCCGTAAAGGACATTTCCGAGCCAGGCGAGCCCCTCGAGCTGCAACCGACTGCACCACTGACTGTTGTCAAAACGCAGTCGCTAACATCATCCGAGACGCCTCAACCAGTGCTTCTGACCCACCAACCAGCACTGATAGGATTCCTGACCCCATATGTTTGTGTAGGCCAGCCTGCAGCTGTCCGTCCAGCATCACTCGCCAAACTGCCTGCCGCCTGATAACCTTAGCTCTCTTCCGTCTTGAACTCTGTCGCAGAAGCTGAAAAGCGCCCTGAAACTGACTTGATGCTGTTGAGCACCAAGAACTTCTACAAGCACAAGGTACATTGTGGTTCTGGCCCCCTGGTCCTTCTGCGAAGGCCCCTAGTGATATTTTATGACCCATTGCTCTCTTTGTGCTGAAACCAAGTATCCTTATTGCTATTAATTTCTTTACCGACTACCCTCCTGTCAGTATCCAGAGTGCAACCCCGTTCCTTCTCGAAACTGTCTGTCCTCTGCATTACTTTACAGGGTGGGTTGTATTTTGTAGTGTGCTAGAACTTCCAGTTGTGATAATAATAAAGTAGATAGTTGTATACAATTTTGACTGGACAGTCCCTTTTATCATTGGGTAATAATTGTATCTTTGCTGTGTTGCTACTAAACAACGATCCACGATCTTGCAGAGATGAGCCTGCCATTCCATCCACGTTACCAAAATTTGACAAGGAGTTTTATAATTTGCTTGTGTTTCCAATCTGTTCGGATCCCTTCTGGTGTACTAGAGGTATGGGGATGATTGTCGGTTTAGAAACCAATACTCATCCCTGCACCACTGGTGCCCCGAAAGTTGATTTGTCACACCCACAGTCTTTGGCTTGCACAGTCTCTCCTCGATTAAGAACAAACAAATGCTCTGGACTGCAGTCTTTGGCTTTTACAGGCTCCCCTTCTTTATGAGCACAGGAATGCCCAGTCTTAGTCTTACCCAGGGCTGCAGTCATTAACTTGCACATGCTCTACTTCTTTATGAATGCCCATGGACGCAGTTTTTGGCTTGCATAGTATTTCATTGGGAAGGAGAACCTGTAGGCTGATAGGCTACATGCTTCGGCCCCTCCGATTCCCCCCCATGAACCCTGGCATCACATACCCTCCCCAATGGAACCTCCACCAGAGCTATGCAACTCACATGTCCACACGGAATGCACCCCAATACAGCCTAGCATGCCAACAGCTGATCGGTTCTGTGTGAGCCCTTGAGCTTGCCATTTTGGCAACCTTAATATGGTCCTCCCATCAGTCACTGTGCACATTTCCCGCACAACCACCTCACACCACCATCGGCACTCCAAGTCCCCATGTCACGACTCGCTCCCTTCGCTCCCGTTCCCGCCACTTGGGGGCATGTTTTGGGGTTTATTCCCTACTGGACATTTCCTCTGAACCTAATGCTACAGTGCTGTGATGAATTGGGAGCGCTAAAACCTTATTTTCCAAGTTACTTCCATTCCGGATCCATTCCAGGTTTTTAGCAGCCAGCATGTTACTTTTCTCAAATGACTATGCTTCCCAGAATGCCTGGCTCACTGCTTCACCTCCTCCCTTGCAGGACAAGGTTGGGTGGAGGATAGGCAACACCTGTGGCTGCAGGTGCAGCAGGCGGCACACCTGAGGGGTGTGCTCGTTAAGCAGCTTCAAAAGCCTCAGTTTACTTCAGTCCAGCGCTGGTCATCGTTGCAGTGTTCCTGTTGTGACTAGTCCCTTGTTCCTTGTTCCTAGCTTTTGTGCCTAGTTCCTAGTTCCTGTTTTCTTGTTCCTCCGCCCTGGATTTCGGATTCATGTGCTAAATTGATTTCTGCTTTCTGGATTTCCCTTTCTGTCTTCCTCTGTCTGCAGGCAGCCTTTCTCTGTGCTTTACCCTTTGATGCAACCCAATTTGCCTGTGTTTTCTATTTCTTTGATGCTGTCCTTTGCTACTGAAAAACTTGATGCATTAGTCTTTCCTTTTTTAGATTTAGTTTCCTGCCTTTTCTCCTTGGATGGGTGGGTAAGGTTTCCTTTTGTGATATCATTTTCCCTGCTCCTGATCCTTACTTCCTATTGGGATCCATGCCATGTTTTCCATTTCACTTATGTATTTATTTCCCATTTGATTATTTAGGTGTGGGGTGCTGTAGTAACTAGTCCCTGTGTGAATGCCTTTTGATTTCCTCACTATTTATTTAATCACAATTCCTACTTGCTCCTTGACTTAGGTCTTAGGTATTTAGTTATCCTCCACCCATTGCTGTTATAGCCTTCTGGGTCCTTGTTTGATCAACTGGGTTTGTGGGTTTACTGACATTCAAGTGGTCTTTCCGGTTCTCGTGAGTACTGTTTCTAAGTTCCTTATTCAGTATCATCCAGAGTGTCAGCGCACAGATCCTGTCCTTGCTTGCCCTCTACGTGGGCTTAGCGCTGTCAGTATCTGTAAGAGCATAGTGGGTAAGGAGTTTGCCGACTTTCCTTTCAGTCATAAGGAGGTTCTAAGTGCTTACCCCACATCCCTTTTCATATATAGGTATTTTTGTTTCACTCTATCTGCACTCCTGGGTTTTAGTATTATGATTCGTGGTTCTTGTGTGCACGTTGTTTGATTCAAGGTTATTCACTGTGCGATTTTGTGCACATTTCCCTTGCCATATTCGCTGCCTTTGTACTCACCTGATTAATCCTGACACCCCAGTCCCCCTGTCCACACTCCCCTCTCCCCCCATCGCCCAAAGAAACAAGAGACTCCATAGTAGGCTTACCTACACACTGGCCACTGCTGCACAATCTCTCCTCACTAGAAATTGCAGGCTGGCTAGCCGCACTTCAGCTGCCTTCATGGATACCCTAATAAGACACATACCCACCTACTCCTGCCAACCGCCGCCCCCACACTTTGCGATCAACCACCCCCTCAATGAGCCCCCTTCAAGGTATCACTAGCCACACCCACAATGTGCCAAACCACTGCCAAGGTCCCAGATAACCAGCAGGCACAGCTAAAAGGTGCCCTAATTAATGCTAGGTCTGTACATTCCCATGCCCTAGACATCCAGGATCTTATTACATCTCGTAGTCTGGAACTCCTAGCCCTTACTGAATCCTGGCTACATCCAGCCTCAGGACCTGTGCTTTCCCTAGCCATACCACCAGGGTTCAATATTCTAAGAGCAGACAGGCAGGATGCCAGGGGAAGTGCGGTTGCACTAATCTACAGAGAAACCTTAAATATCAGAGAGTGCCCATACAAACTAGAGGGTAAGTGCGATCTACTCTCTTAAAATCACCACCTCCCACACTAGTTCCACTCTACTCAACTTAATATACCGGCTGCCTGCCCCCCATTGGCACCATGGATGATGACCGCCTACATCTCCTTAATGCCAACCCCTCAAACCCTCAACCAAAATGATCCTGTTAGGAGAATCTGGGCTTGAATGACCCTACAGACCATAACGCTTCCTCACTAGCCAGTGCTCTAAAGGCACTAGGTCTCACACTCTGGATAAATAGCCCAACACACATCAAAGGCCGGCGCTTGGACTGGCTGGGTGACCTCAACTGTGAAGTCAACATCACAGATATCTCCCCTTACCCTTGGTCTGACTATTTCATCATTAACTTCGACATTCCCTTAGCACCGGATGTCTGCAATGCCAGCACCCCCTTTCCCACCACCTGGGCGAGAAGATCTCACAAGATTACAAATGACAGCATCACACCCCTTCTCTCTAACCTCCACCCAGAACACCTAGCACACTGGGCCCACAACCCAAATGCACTGGCACACCTATACCAAAAAATAATGTAAACAGCTGTGAATCTGGTCGCCCCGCTGGCGCCTCGTAAGGCAAAAGCCATGTCTCAAAGCAACTCCTGGTTCACAGAGCATCTCCAAAACCTAAGAGCCAAGAAGCGCCAGGCATAAGCGTCCTGGTTAAAACATCCAACAGAAGCCCACAAGGCAATGTTCAAATCCACTGCCAGAACCTACAAATTTGCTATCACCCAGGCCAAGGCCACCTCCTACAATGACAAAATTGTAAATGTGAATTTTAACAAAAAGGAGCTCTTCACCATCATTAAGGAACTTGAAGCCCCTGCGCCCGCGCCACTAGACATTATCAATGATAATACCTGGTGTGCCAACATCCAGGAAGCCTTGTTAAACAAAATCACCACCCTTCAAGCAAAAATCCTTGCCCAGCAAACCTCCATCAAAGCCTCGCCGCCCATCTTGGCACCACTCACCTTCCAAAAGCGCAAGCCCCCTTCTATTTTTGCCAGTTCACAGAAACGGAAGTAAGTTATGTACCAAAAAACCTGAAACTCTCCAGATGCAAAGGGGAGACTTGCCTGTCACGGTCATCAAAGAGTGTGTGGAACCCCTTCATCCCCTTCATTACCAGTTTCATCAATGCCTCCCTTGCCTCCAGTACGGTCCCCACCTGACTGAAAGAAGCTTGGGTCCCCCCTCTCCTAAAAAAAACCCTCACTAAAACCGGCCTCGCCGAGCAACTACCGACCCATCACGACAGTCACATTCTTGCTGAAAATTCTAGACAGGGTGGCATACTTACAAATTAAGCACTATCTAGAATCTAATGAAATCCTCAAATCCTAGGACTGCACCAGTCCAGTTTTAGACCAGGTTATGGAACTGAATCAGCTTTGCTGGACCTAAAAAAGTAGACTCTCTCAGAGACGAAGGCAAGTCTGCTCCTCTTCTCCTTCTGGAACTCTCGGCCACCTTTGACCTAGTGGACCATAAAATTCTCTGCAGCCACCTCACATTAGCGGCCAACTTTTCAGAGAAAGCCACGGCCTGGGTGGCCTCCTTCATGGCCAATAGATCTATAAAGAAATTGAGAAGTGACCTGTGCCCCCCACCCCCACCAAGTCCACCATCTTCCGTGGAGTTCCCCAAGGCTCCTGTGTCTCCCTGACACTCTACAACATATTCACCAAACTCCTTTTCGACCTCTTGGACTCCATCACCATCTCCTAGACAAACGATGCCGATGGCACGCAAATCTTCTTACCCCTCTAAGGTAACTACTTGGAAGACTCCCACGCTTGTAATGCAATCTACTCAACGATCCAGGCTTGGATGGCAACAAATGGACTGTGTCTTAATGACGAAAAGACTGAGATCCTGCTGTTGGACCCCCTCCAGTCCTAACAAATCTCAGACCCCAATACGCAAATTTTAGCATTGACAAGCTTCTCATCAGTGTCTTCTCCTCGGTAAAGACCCTTGGTGTCTACCTGGACTCATGACTCTCTCTGAGACGTCAGGTCAACACCATTGCAAACTTACCGGCCTACACTACAAAACTCATCAATGCTGCCAGTCCCTTACTAGCCCCCTCCAATTGCCTCACTATTGCCATAGCTATCATCATAGCAAGACTTGACTATTGCGAAGCCCTTTTTGCAGGCACATCCGCTCGCAACATTCAGAAATGGCAAGTGATCCAGAATAACGCCATCAGAGCGGCTCTCAACATCCTCAAAAGAGAGCACATCTCTGAGGCAAGAAGAAATGCCCACTGGAAGCCAATCAAAGAAAGGATCATCTTTAAAACACTTGCTGTCACGTCCAGATGCCTTTCCAACCTAGCTCTGCCTTAGCTCTGCCTTACCTGTCTCGAAGCTTTGTTAAAGTGCAGTCCTCCATACCACCCAGGAAGGCCTATGCTCACAGACTAGTCCCGCCTAAATCTAAGCGAGCAAAAAGCAGAGGCTCACTCTTTCCTTCTGTTGCCGCCTCTCATTGGAACTCACTCCCAGTACACCTGAGGGTGGATCAATCGTACTGGGCCTTTAAAACATGGCTCTTCATCTAACGCCTGACACACTCTTCTCTCTGCCATGAACTCCTGTCTTTCTCTTGCATGTAAAAGTTCCTGGTTGCAACAGCACCACAATGCCCCTGGGTTACAAATGTACAAATAAATAAATAAAATAAATATTGTCCCCGGCGACTGTTCCACTCCACAACCTGGTCCAAATGTCCATCAAACTCACCCCATTGTAGGAAGCTCATCGCTTCCCGTCAAATCTGATTTCTTATTTATTGTACATTCTTTTGTAATCAAAAGAGCATTGTTCCTCCTGTATGTAAATAAAGGTAATCGAAACTGAAAAGGGTCGCCCCTTGATTTACCTCACTAGGAGGAGGAGCACCTACTCAAGCAGGAGTTTCTACAAGAGACTCTAGAGAGAAAGAGTAAAGTGACCGAACTCTGTGCAAGCTCCCCAGTACACAGTCCCGAGGAGACTTTAAGAGGGGAATGAGCTCCTAATTTCACACTCACCAAATATAATTCAATCCACTTCACAAGAAACGAGGGAAGGCTGTGAATCAATAGCATCCCCTTACGCTCTCCTTTGTTGAGCAGATGAATTAGGTCTCACTTGCCCCAAAAAGTGAGTAAGGGTCCAAATGAGTAGATATGCCAGGGATTAAATTGAAGTCATTGGGGGTCATTCCGAGGCTGGAGGTAAGGGAAAAACGATGCCGGTAAAGGATTACCGGCATCGCTTACCGCTACAGGCTATTCTGACCAACCAGACCGCTATTTACGGCATCGTACTTTACGGCATCTGGGCGCGCGTCAGCGACACACCATGCCGGCATTAGCGGCATGCTGTAAACCGGAGATGATCACAAGTGATGCGGACATGCAAATAACGGCCTCCAGGCCGAAAAAGTGCTTACCGGCATGGTGTAAATACCGGCATCGCCGACCAGGCGTTAAGAAGCCTGAGCAGTGTTTCCAAGTGCCACAGGTGCACACAATCAGCACAGGTGGAAGCAATGGAGTCAGGGCCAGTACAAAAGGAGCACACCCACACACCACACCCCCTCCCACACCAAGATGATACCAATATTAGTAGCATTACTGGAGCTGGAGGCCCTGCTTGCAATGCCTCAACAACAACAACAACAGCCGCCACCACAGAGGAGACGCAGGAGGAGGAGGGTGAGACAGGCCCAGCATACCCCACCAGTGCAGCCACCGTTACCAGGCCGGCAGCCCCCAAGCCCTCACATCAGAGCCACCCCCTTCAACCTAACACCTCAGCAGATCCACACCCTGTACCGGCTTGACCGTGACACCATCACCACCATAGTGGACCTGATACACAACGACATAGTGAGCCTCATAGAAACACGCACCGCCATCCCCCCTCTACTGAAGGTAGTGTCTGTGTTCTACTTCCTTGCCACAGGCACCTACCAGCACACAGTGGGGCACATGCATGGCATATCACAACCCTTATTTTCCCGGATACTGAACCAAGTGTTGGATGCCCTTCTCAAGCACACAAGGGACTACATATCCCTACCGCGGACTCACCTGGAGATATTCGATAGAAAGGTTGGAGGTGGTGTATCGCAACCGCAAGCAATACCACTCCATCAATGTGCACATGGTATGCGACACCAGCAAGATCATCACACATTGCTGGGCCCGTTATATCCAGGATCAACTCATGACTCTTTGGTACTGCGGAACTCCACGCTACCACGCTACATGGAGCGACATGCTGGACGATGTGCCTGGCTGCTTGGTGAGTTGCCTGACTGGGCCATGGCAGTGCATTGGGGTTGTGAGGTGGGTGGCTGCAAACTCCACCTGGGTGGGAATGGGGGGGGGGTGCATACTCCACCTGGGTGGGAATGGAGGGGGATGCATACTCCACCTGGGTGGGAATGTTGACGTCAGTGCACGATGTGCACATCACCGAACACTGTGCCCCAAAGCAACTGAAATGGTACATGACAACCAAATCCCATAGTGATGAAGTAAGGCCGACACCCATCACTACATGACTAACAGGTAACCAGTCCACATCCCACAACACATGCACAACTCATCACCGGCCCTCACACACCGTAAGGTCATCAAGCACTCTGCACTGCATATGCGCTATGTGTCCGACTGCCGCATTTCACCACACAGGACAGTTATCCCTGGCCGTGCATTGAACTGAGTCGACCTGGGATACCACAGTGTGTCACTGGTTCGGCACACCCATAGGAGTGCTGCATGTCACCATGGAACTGATCAGTGCAGAATGCCCAATATAGAACTGACTACAGCCAAAGCTCCCTACTACCAAATTCCACAGAACACTACTCATCACTCATTTTACACTAACACTGCTCTATGCATATACGATGCACGTGCAACAAGATGTCAGTGCACACCATGACCCATCTTTAAGATGCAACCCACACCATTAGTCCATTGCACAGGGCAAATAGCGGGGGCAGAAATGGGGTCAATGCATCCAGGGACATGTGCGTGTGGGCACAAATTACCTTCTTCCATGTGAGACTAGTACAGTTGTCCTACATGAATGTGTGATCACTTACCTTTATTCCACTCTCATGCAGGTGATTGTGGCTATCCCTTGAAGCTGTGGCTCATGAGCCCTGTCCGAAACCCACAGACCAGGCACGAGGAGAACTACAATCGTTCCCATACCTGTACACGTGTTGTGATAGAGCAGACCTTTGGCCTGTTGAAGGCACGATTTCGCTGCCTCAGCCAGTCGGGTGGGGCTCTCCTCTACAGCCATGAGAAGGTGGCCAAGATCACCATGGCATGTGTAATGCAGCACAATAAGTGCATCCGTCGGAACGGGCCCCTGCCCCCTGACATGGAACTGCTACCACCTGATGATGATGAAGGGGAGGAGGAAGATGTGGCGGGACATCATCATGGTGCCGATGCACAGGAGGGACGTGCGGCAGTCATTGATTGCACAATGTTTCTGACGCACAAGTCAGCAGAGGGTGAAATAATAGGACATAGGGCACTGGGTGTGGGGATACATGTACACTATGCACTGTGCAAGAATAAATGACACATGCGCAATGATGAATGTCCACTCTGGTAATTTCTTTGATGAACAACCGGTGTATTGAAAGTGAAAATATCAACGTGAAAAACAAACCCTCCACCACCCTCACCCACCTCCCCCTCCCCCACAACTCCCCAACACACCCTCACCCCTCCCCCTCAACTCCCCAACTCCCCAACACACCCTCACCCCCCTCCCACTCCCACCACAACAACTCCACACTAGTCCCATAGGGTCCACATAGCCCACATGTGGCTGGCAGTAAAGTCACTCTGCGCTCCTGGAGCCAGGGGGAGGCATGTCCCGGCGGCGCAGCGCACGGAGCGACCGACGGAGTGGGCTGGCCTGGGTGGAGTTGCTCGTTGAAGGTGTGTCCTCATGCTGAGGCTGTTGGCCAGGATGAACAGCCTCCAGAGCATCGGCTATGCGGCTGAGCAACTCGCAGAGGCGGTTGGTGCTTTCCGTTATGGACTGGCCCAGTGCCCTCAATTCAGCACGCCACTCCTCCCTGGCCTGCCGATTGTCCTGCACAAATTCTGTTATCAGGGCTGTGAGCTGGTCAGCCCGCTGTGCATCGGCGGATGAAGCAGTAGCCCTGCTGGGGATCGGGCTGGCATGTCCTGCCGGCGCTTCCTCAAGGGAACTGTACACAGGACTGCCATGTCCCTGTGTCTGTCCTTGGCCAGACTGCTACAGTTTGTCGTTCTCACCAGAGTCACTGAAGGATACCTGGGGGTTTGAGTAGTCTTCAGGGGTGTGAACGACTTCCACTGTGTCGTCCTCAGTCGCTTCCCAGATGTCATTGGGGCTGTCCTCAACTTCGAGGGGGGCCGTGGCTGCCACCTCCCCAGCCACACTGGACTCCTCGGACTGTGGCGTTGGGCAGGTGTCTGCAGCCAGTGCAGGGAGGGGTGGGGGTGGTGCACCCTCCACGGGCCTTGCTGGTGCTGGTGGTGTACGTCCCAGTGTTGTCTTTGTCGCTGGGAGACGACGGCCCCTGCCTTGGCCCCTGGAAGTGCTGGGACGGTTGCTCTCCTGCTCCTCACTGTCATGCTCACTGCCTGTTGTGGTGGAAGAGAGGGACGGCATGAGTGATGTTTGGATAGCCAGCATTCATACATGGCTACGATAGCACATTCAGACAATTGTGGGTAATCGGCATTTGTGTAGGGAACGGCACGTCATTCCATACTTGGGTGGTCAATGCATGCATATGTCGGTATCACTCATGTTGGTCAGGTACTGTGCTGTCTAACATGCATACTGTTTACATCAACTACCCTGTGTGCCTCATGGGATTGGCAACTTTGAGTGGTATGTACGTTACGGCCTTGCACCTGGCACTGGCTTGGGTCTCACTTGCTTCGGCATGATTTACAGTGGGGGGGGGGGTATGGCCGACCATGCCGTGACTCTTTGGCCAGACGTTAGCAGTGACTTTCATAACATTTGCATTAGCAGTATTTACTTTGGACACTCACCTCCATCAGCGGATGACGTCGCGCCACACTCCATTTCTCCGACCCTTCAATGGATGAGTTTTTTTGGCGAACTTGGGCCTCCTCCGGTCTCCAAGGCCTGGTTTCTGTTACCAGGCCTTGCTCCGCACCATCAGCCGCAGGTCATCCCACCTTTTGCGGCAATCCTTTATGGTGCAGGGGGTGTTGCCCACTGCGCTCACCTTCTGGCATACTAGTGCCCAGCTTTCTTTTTTTTTCAGCACCGCCTCCCTCCGCATGTTGCTGCTAAAAACAGTCCCAGCATGCTCGTGGAGGGTATCTACAAGCATTTGCAGCTCATCTGGGCTGAACCGCTCCTTTTGGAGGCGGGCAGCTCCCTTCTTTGGTGCTTTGGGCATTCCTGGGTGGTTGCAGTTAGTTTCCGGTAGGTCACCAGTGTGCCAGGGGTCCTGTCTGGTGAGGATGGCAATGGATTGTGTATTTAAAGATGGCTGCCGTGCTCCTTCCCATTCCTGTGCGATGACGCTATTTCTGGTTCCGCAATTTAACGGTGACCGTAAATAACGGTGACTGCTATTTAAGGTCACCGCTAATGCCGCATTGATCTATGCCGGTAGTGTTGTCTACAGTGCGGTTAATGCCGGTAGGGGGGTTTTCGTGCCCTTTTGCGGCATGCCGCTACGTCCATTACCAGCATGGCGCAAAGCTCGTGCCCGCGAACTCATAATAGTGCGCTTTTAGCGGTCTATTGCCAACTTAGACTGCTATTTGCGCCTTGCCGGTAAGGGACTTACCTCCAAACTTGGAATGAGGGCCAATGAAGAAAAAAAATGCAAAAAGAAAAAAGGGTTCATAAAAGAAGAGGCTCAAAAGGAACAGCATCTGCGGCCAGTACATTGCCCATTAGGAACGGAAAAGTGAGGAAGGCAATCCATCTTCTTTTTGGGCTCACCCAAATCAGAAGGATCAGACATGGTTATCGAGTAAAAAAGGAAGAGCAAGGAGAGGTTTTAACTGGATCAGTATCCACTGTGTATCGAAATGTGGCCTATGAAACCTGAAAGATGCCATAACCTGGTTTTCTCAAGTTCTGCAAGTGGTCACCTCTGGGCACAAACACAAAAAACCCTCAAAATGAAAGTCTTAGCTGATTACTTTGTAAAATGTAACAATACCCTTGTGTATAGGCGCGTTATAAATGCCATATAATATCATATAATCTGTATCTGTCAAAACAACAAAGTAGATCATCATAATACATGCAGAAAAAATAAGAAGATGGCCTCCATGAGCGGTGCCACGGGTCACCCCTTCATTGGCACAAGGAAAATAGCCCAACAGGAGATGGAAAGTCTAAAATGTATTTATATTTTAGCGAGGGGTAGCAATGGAGATTGAAGGGGTCACCCCCAAATGACTTCCCTGAGATTGCTCTCTCTAAAATTATTTAAATCTTTATATTTCAAGTAAAAAGGAGCCCGTTGGCACTAAAAAAAAGTTTTTCTGAATGATTTATTTTTCTTTTCTCCTGCATGAACAGGTCTGCTCGCTTTATGAGTAGAAATAACTTTTTTCCTAAGTAGCTAGATAAAAATGGAAAAGGTACTTTCTTGTATTGTACCGACGGACATGGGCTTGCCAGCCTCGTACAGGGCACAGGGTAAGTTTTAGGGTCCTGCATGGTCACAACTTCTGTGTTGGGGCCTGATGAGTAGTAAGTCAAGAGGAACCTGAAGAGACACAGAAAGGGGTCCCCGATTCTGGAGAGTCACAAGAGAAAGGAGTGTCGCGAACTCGCACGCAGATCTATTACGGAGACTCAGGGGGTCAGAACAGGAGGGGACCCTAGGTCAAAGGTGAAAACTGATAACATTAATGAGCTGCAAGCTTCATACTAACATGCATGTTTCCTTTCATAGAAGGATTTTGCCCTCCTGACACCACGTCTCCAAATGTGATGACCCCCTGCCTTGTAAATTGTGGTAACTGCAAGGAAACGGAAATGTGCTGTTCTTCTGGCTGCATGAAAGTATGCAAAGAAATGACTAAAGGTATCGTTCCTTTCACTCCTTTTCATCCTCTGTGCTACACCAACAGTATGTATCACTGAACTCATGCTCACTATGACTGTTTGGAAAGGTGTTAATGTAAGAGTCCCATATGGCTGCAAGCAATCACCCTGTGTAGATCTAAATCCTCCATCAGCTGGTATTGCTCTAGCAACAGGTGTCCCGCATTAGGCGGGGTTGACGGCGCTTTATACCACATTTAGTGAGGAAATTGCCCTTTTCATGCTCTGGCCCTCCATGAATTTCCCTGGGAAGCTGAGGCCGCATCAGCATTTCAGTGTACAAGCACCCAAATTACATTCTTAAAGCTGAGTCCTGGGAACCAAGAGGGAACCAGGGCTGATATGTAGGCACAGGGTTGACCAATGAGAATGAGAGTCAGGCACGGGGTTCAAGAGCATGCCCAATGAGTTGGTAGGGCTGAGGCCAGTGTTCGTCACCCCAACTAGAGTCTGTATCCTTGGCCCTGCAATCAGCAGACGGGGTAAGGGTGCAAAACTCAGGATACATGAGCTGGTGCAGAGCAAAGAACAGATGGGTGAGCCTCGCTCCAGGACTCGGAACATAGATTGAGGTGCAAGGCTTGAAAGTAAGATACAGTTCAGTGCTACTATGGTCATCGTTAAAGTGCAAGGAGTTAGACACATGGCAGAGCTAAGGTAACCGGGCACAGGTGACAGAATCTGGATGTATGCCAGCTGCTACAGCTGGCATACAGCTGCTACAGCTGGCATACAGCTGCTTTCTCATTGGGACCCCTGCTCCCGCTTCCCCACTTTCACACCCGCCGGCTTCTCTTGGCCCTGCGCCCTCACCTACCAATGAGGCAAAAAATCGAGGGGTCATCTTCGACTCCACTCTCTCCTTCTCTTCTCACATATCAGACATCTACAAAAAGTCCCACTACCAACTTCACCTCCTCAGAGGTATTCTACCTTTTCTCACTTTCCCCCAGAGGCTCACCACCTCGAGAGCCTGGTTGTCTCTAGGATGGACTATTGCAACAGCCTCTTTCTCAATCTTCCTACTTCTACCCTCCATCCTCTACAACTCATCCAGAACAGAACAGCAAGACTTATCCTTGGCCTCAACCCCAGGGACCGCATCTCTCCAGCACTTAAATCCCTCCACTGTCTCCCCGTGGCTGCAAGGATCAAGTTCAAGACCCTCTGCAAAATGCACAAGGCTTTCTGGGGCCAGGGCTTGTACTATCGACAACACTCTCTTCCTAAATACTCTCCCTCTCCAGTCCTCTGCTCATCCTCCTAAAACTCTCTGCAGATGAGCCGCTTTCACAAACAGAGATTTGAGGGTAGATTGCTATCCTCTGCAGGTGCCTTCCTCTGGAACCACCTCCCTGCCTCGCTCTGTCTTGAGCTGGAGCACCTTAAGGTACGGAAATTCCTCAAGACCTTCCTCTTCTGTTCCTCCTACTCTCTCCTTCTCCCTTGCTAACCGCTGTTCTTTTTCTCCCCTTATCCTCCCTAACTCAGGTCCCAAGCTCCCCGCCAATATTTTGCACTTGCCTCCTAGCCACAGCACTATGTTCAGCATTACTGCCCTTTCAGCTTACGTTCCATGAGCAGGGTAACCTCTCTGCACTTAACGCAGGGCCCTGCTGGACTGGACTCGTTTACTCCCCTTCATCCCCCTTCCTCGCACCTCTGTCTGTACGCATGCATAACCTAAATGTACTAGGACTAGTTAGTGCGTCTGTCCTGTTACTCCCCCCCACACTTTTTGTCCCCCCTCCCTAGCTTGGTCGCAACTGTAACACTTCATGCACTTGCACTAGGTGAAATGCCGTCAGGCCTAGTATGCTAGTTTTTCTGTTAGATCATTGGGAAACTTCAAGGCCTAAGAATGATTACTGTATTCTATTGTTCCCTTCCCGCCTTGAAGCGCTTTGAAGCACTCCACCTGTGTATAAGTGCTATAAAAAAACAATTTCAGGAGGTTCAGATGCGTTTTAAACAGAAAGCCATTGATTTTACTGACACATGTGCCTCGTCTTTGAGGAAATCAGTGAAGGTCTCCCCATCTACAGTGTTAATCAGTGAAGGAGGATCCAAAGGAGAGAGCTACAATTCTTAAGTGTGTCCAGGAAAGGACACCTGCCCAGAAGGAATGACAAAGGCTCTGGCTGGGATTCAGGGACAAACAGCTGAATTTAATATGGTTTCTGTATGAATTGGGAGAATTCGACCCATAGATAAGTGCAATGAAAACCAATCTTAATGAGACATGCTACAGCAAGATTCCTGTGGGTGGCATCACTTCAGCTTGTGTGGCGCTGGATGCTGGACCAGACTTGTAATGTTTGCTGCGCAGGACAGTAGTGTTTTCCTATCTTTATACATATTCAATACAAAGATTCAACAGAAAGCAAAACCCTCAGTGAGTTGGGACCCATTTCACTAAGAGTTCCACCTTATTGGGAACCACATATTATGCATTTCGTAGAGATGCCCAATTCAAATGGTTGCCCCTGTTATGTGCCTTCAAATATATGGTGGGATTAAGCCTACTATGGGATGGGCAATTTATTTCTGGATAATGCACGCCTCCAAGTTAATGCCTTTGGGGAAGGGCATTACCCTGAGCGATTATGACCCATTCCCCAGTCTACAAGGCCATAGGCACTTTGTGGTAGAATACAATACTGAATGCTCCATCCGTGGTTAGCCTGCTGTTGGAGTGGAAATCTTGGGAATGAGGCCAATAACAATGATTAGCACTCTGTCGTCCATTCCAGCCAATCAGTGTGCTAGGGACATAGAATATATTCGTCAGGTATCATTTCTGCATACCATACGTGGATGCCCGTCCAATCCCATCCTTGATTACAAGGACATTCTGCATTTTTTATGTTGTCTCCCAGATCCCACTTTGTGGTCCTTGAAAATTGCTGTGGGTTGACTTCCCATGCTGGGAGACAAGTCAGCAAGACAACCCTTAAACGTCCAATCCAGCTGTAGCATTTGGATAGAAGCAACTCGGGCAATGCCCAGATACGGTGGCCAACTTAACAAAATGGTTTCCCAGGACTCTTTAGATCCGGTAGTGCATCAGATGCAGTTTGCGACATGCGCGGTTCCAGCCGGCATCATTCCTGCATACCTTTTCCTCCACCCCATACACTTTTATGGTAACTTAAATCGCAAAAGGCCTTTTAACACAAGCACAGCACAAACAAAGATTACATGGCTGTCATGCATAATTGCAGACGAATTGCAAACGGCCTGGCTCTTTTCCCACTTTTTCACAGAAGGTTTGCTGCATAAAGCACCATTTAAAACCATTATTTTTGGGGTCCGTCTCCTAGACTATGCTCAGTCACTCTGGAATATTTGTGGGCAATATTTACACCCCCTTTCCCCCCAACTAAAAAGAATTCACCAGCCTCCACTGGATTCATGTGGTATTTGCAATGGCTGGGCAGCGTGGGGGGGTCTCTTTCAGGTGGATTACAGTACTAGATCCTGTGTGTTTGATTTAACCTCTGTCAATGGTTCCCTTGTTATATGGGGACAAAATGCATATATAAAACTATTTATATTTTGAGCCTCTGTGGGGTGGGAGGGGAGGTTATTCTTTCCTAGAGAAGTCTGGATTTAATAAGCTTTTCACTTAAGGAGAATGTTTACGGGTGAGGCCTAATGTCTTGAAGTATTTCAATTGCATTTAACTTTAAATCCAATGCATCAAAAAGTACAAATCAACATTTAACGGCAAAGTAGAGAATGGCGTCAGCTCAAGGTTTGGGGATGCCCACACAGAGCCCTTTCAGATATGCATGGCCGCAGATGGCGAGTCCGACTGGCTTTACACTGATGCTTGTGGTCATTCATTGGCCATTGCCCATTACTGTATAGCAATGGTCACGTGTATGCAGCGTCAAGTACGGAGCACGTCTCCAGCATCATCGCTCACATGCACAACCCACGGATGCACAGAACTTTAGTAAACTCCCCTCTTCACACTTGCACTCACGCCGGATTCTTTTGAGCGAGTATAACCCGCCACAGGCTGGGGGACACGAGGAACCGGACACCTGCCCCCTGCTCCACACTGGACCAGTCACTGCACGCACCACGCGCCTCAGGACCTACCTCGGTGCAACCCAGCTTCAGCCACACGTTTCTAAGGCCAGTTGGGCACAAACAGAAAATGTGCATCCAGTGCACTATTTAATAACCAACCAGGCTGTGGTCTACTGGATACCTGATCTCTGCAGCGACTGCTCTTTCAGGCATAGATGCAGCACTGCCAGAGTATACCAATGCCAACAGTGCCCGATATGTTGTTATGTTATGTTACTTGGCATTTATATAGCGCTCTATATATCATTGGTATGACCTCAAAGCGTTGGTAGGTGGAACGCCCTAGGGAACCGTAGTTCTGGTCAGTAGAGAGAGATGTTGTCGTAGGATGCGTGGGTGCACCAGATATATGTCCAGCTGATGTAATTGTCGGATGGTAGCTGCATCCTAGCTATAGGTATGGTGCTGAAGATATTAGTTGGATGTGAGCGGTCTGGTGGGTGGACACCCAGACTGGGCTCTGGCTGTGTTAGGCCTGAAGAACGCATATGTGAGCAACATGGCCGTAATGTGCTCAGCTGGCTGTGTTTTATTAGGGTGATGAGGTGATCATGGGGTCGTATTTGTATGTGAACAGCTAGGCCGAATTAATCAGGGGTATAGCTGTGTTCTAGTTGAATGATGGTGTATAGTAGAGAGTAAGCGTAGTGATGTGATATGATGGTTATCTTTAAAGCGCCCGAGACCAGGCACGTGAACAGGATGGCAGGAAACAGGGCGACAACACGGACACATGGAGGCATGGGGATGGGCTTACAGCGACAGGAGGGGGGATACGGATATATAGCAACAGCATGGGAAGAAGGAAATCAGGGTACATAGTGATACACCTGTAGGGCATGTTAACATTTACATTTGCATTTCTATCCAGATGCGATTCAGGCTAATGTTCAGAGCTCCACCCAAGTGTAGGACATGCCAACATTTGCATTTCTGTCTAGAAGCGACTCAGACTAACAATCACAATCCTGTCTGGTCTGGCGAAGGCTAACGTTCACAATTCCAAGAAGGTGCGGCATTGCTAACAATCACAATCCGGTCTGGGGCAGGCTAATGTTGAGAAATCTAACCAAGTGTGGCATTGCTAACATTCAATCCTGTCTGTGTCCGGCGCAGGCTAATGTTCACAGTTCCGAGTGTGGCATTGCTAACATTCAGAGTTCTGAGGTAGGATAATGTTGAGTGGTATGGGTTTTCGCAGTAAAGTAATTGCTCTACTCCCCGCCCATGGCACACTGACTTTTGGGTTGCTGCGGGTTGACGGCTGGTCGCTGGCTTCACTGGCTTCCCCTGCGGACACCTGCTGACACTTTCTGGAGCCGCCCTTTGCCTTGGGGCCGCCCTTTGCCTTGGGGCCGCCCTTTGCCTTGGGGCCGCCCTTTGCATTGGGGCCGCCCTTTGCCTTGGGGCCGCCCTTTGCCTTGGGGCCGCCAGGCAGAGGGCTGCCCTAGGAGGGACAAAAAATAATGGGTGAGTCTGCCAATCAGAGGCTGTGGGTGTGGCTCGGAGTTTCCTATAGATTGGGCAGCAATGGTGGAGCGAGGACCAGGGCAGCACTCATCTGCTTCTGTCGGTGGGAAAGACGGCCAGCAATGGGGTCTCAGACCCTTGCAGGTGTAGTATCGGGGCCTACGGACCAATGGGGAAGGTGCAGGCGGGATGGGAGGAGGGTGGAGACAGGGGATTGGAGGGACAAAGTTTGTATTGGCGAAGGGAACGGAAATACCAAAATATAAATAAATAAAAAAGAGAAAAAAGGGGGAGGGTTGTGTTTGCTCGCGGTCACTGGGTGCCGAGAAATGTGCGGATAGGTCCCCTTATGGGGTCGGAAAGCGGCACAGCACTTACCCTGTGTGCAAGGACCACACTAGCAGAAAAGAAGATGCAGTATACCAATGCCAACTGTGCCCGATTCAACACCCCTTGCCACTGACAATGTATCTAGTGCTTGTTAAAGGCTCACTATTGATTCGCAAGTAATGGAATATCAGGAGTCTTGTATAGGGCCCTGCTGCTGCTATAGGGGGCCTTCCTGCATGTGGATCTGTAAGAAAAAAAAAGATGGGGCTCATTAGTGGGACCCCGGGAGAGGCAGATGTGACACCAGTGGTGCCATGTTGCATTGTCAAAATAATCACCAGCAGCATATTCAACGTCTGGATAATGATGTCAATGATTTTATGCTAGAGAAGTTTGTGTTCAATATGGTGAGAGGAATGAGAGTGAACCCCCATTAGACTCATATGCCATGTTCACCTCCATGCCAAATTTCCCAGTTCCATGCATGGCACATCGAGCCAGTTCTGAATTTTGTTTCCAATTGCATGCTGGAACTTGTAGTTTCGGGTTTCCCATTGTAAGGGTGGGCCTACAAGTCCTAGCATGCCGTGTGAGAATAAAAAACAGGACTGACTCAAAGATTCCACATGAAACTGGGAAACGTGGCAGCTATGTGTTCAGATGGGGTTCCCTCATTTCTTGCACGTGGTTCCTTGCGTTTGCTAGACCACCCTGAACCAGCACACTTTAATGTAACTTTTTTCTTTTGCAGAGAGACCAGGATATTGCCCACTTAACTTTCTGAAGTGCGCAATTCGCGAGATTCTTTGCAAGGATGACCTCGGCTGCAGTGATACTGAAAAGTGCTGCATTTCTAAGTGCAAAAGGCAGTGCGTGCCCCTTCTAACTGGTGAGAAAACCTGGAGAGCCGAGGGGCCAATCAGTGTCAGGGATTTGAGGGCACGGTAACACGAGGCATGCAAAGAACAACCCGGGGCAATTATAGCGACTTCTGAGCAGGTGCAGTCAGACGCCAGAGTTGTGAGCAGGCGAAAGTCAGAAGTTAGCGAGTTGTGAGCAGGTGCAGTCAGAGGCCAGCGAGTTCTGAGCAGGCGAAGTCAGAAGCAGGCGAATTCGGAAGCGCAGTCAGAAGTCAGCGAGTTCAACGCATGCGCAGTCAGAGGCCAGCCGCGCAGTGTGGCCTGGCAGGGAAATCGGGAGGAACTGGGGACACATCCCAGCAGAGGTTCTAAGAGTAAACTCAGCTAGTATTTTCCTAAATGGCATTTTCATTGCTATGTAGGAGAACCATTAGAGGCTGTGTTGTATTATTTTAACCTCTGCAAATAGAAATTACATGTTTAATGCACGATTATTCTACATATAAACTAGTATCCAATGCAGTAAAATATAAAAAGAAGTAGGGCCTTGAATGCAATGCAAATGAGGGGGTGGGGGTATGGGGTGAGTGTAGAAACCCTCACGCATAATGATTTTGTGCTGGAAGGACCTCTTTAGTTTAACGTTATCAGAGCCCAGGGAGCTGAGCGCGACTCAGATTTCGTCCGTAATTGGAATAATTTCCATTTTGACAAGTGGTTTTGTTGAGATTTGTTTTACCGTTTTTTTTTGTGGCACATTATTTGAAAACGCATTTCTTTGGTGAATTCTAAGTTTGTTTTCGAATTTTTGAAGACTTTTTAACAATCTTTCTTAATTTCTTTCCTGGCCACCTTTAATTGATTCCTATTATAAAGTGTTATGTACAGGCCCCTGTTGTATCCCTCACTGGCTGTTTTCCTGCATTCTGTGTTCTTTCCGTTGCCCTTGATCTTTCCATTTGTTTTATATTTCAATCTTTAATGTATGTGACATCCGGTAATTCCCCCTTCTTTTTCAAAATTATATTGTCCCCTTTTCCCTCCAAGCCTGCCCCCTCGTGCCCCTTTTCTTCCACTCACCCCTAGCCTTTTCCCTAAACGTAATCCTGCCTCTGTAATCTCTGGTCTAATTTTGCTGAGTTTTAATTTTCCAAGGCCTCCCCTGGTCCTCCTAATGTAACCCTAAATCCACCACACACACCCAGTGCTTCATTCTCCACCCTAAATCCGCCACACACACCCAGTGCTTCATTCTCAACCCTAAATCCGCCACACACACCCAGTGCTTCATTCTCAACCCTAAATCCGCCACACACACCCATTGCTTCATTCTCAACCCTAAATCCGCCACACACACCCAGTGCTTCATTCTCAACCCTAAATCTGCAACACAAACCCAGTGTTTCATTCTCAACCCTAAATCTGCAACACAAACCCAGTGTTTCATTCTCTATTGCCTCACATTTCCCTTGTCCCTATTTTGTTGTTGTTGTTGTTTTCCCGATCATGGCAATTCAAAATGATGGTAATCTCTTGGACTGGTAACATGTACACTTTGTCAGATTTATGTTGTTATCTACAGCATCATTAAGAAAGTGGAACAGAGATTCACACATTATCTCACACAGGCTGTGTTGTAGTTGTCCTTGGTGAGGTCTGGCCGTGTGTTCTTAAGAGCTCTGCCAAATAATCAAAGCAAGGGTTTCACGACCTGCTTAAGCACTGAGCCCTGGGTCTGCAGCCTGGAGCTCTTCGTTTGTTTTAGACTAAAACTCACATGATCCTTCACCATTCATTATGCTGGTTATGGCCGATGGAAGTTGTAGCCCAGCACATCTGGAGAGACAAAGGTGGCAGACACTTGCACTAGACCATACACTAATCACGTATTTTACCAATGGAGGGTAAGTCCCTTGTCCCTGATCAGAATATCTCCCTAACAGTGCCATATAGTACGGCTGGTACTTTTATATCACAACCGAAGCAGACTAAGGCCCTTCTGTACCTGGGTGGGACTTGATGCGCCTTAACTGGGACAAGGTTTAAGCGCCTTGAGACTACAATGGTGGTGAGGTGGCGCAGTATAAAAAAAATAATGGATACCAGTTATATCAAAGGGCTTCGGACCTGGGCCTCTCAAGGACCATGAAACGCATCAAATTATTGTTTAATTCGGCAGAGAGATGTGTTATTGAGTATTAATACTGCACCCATCGTCGCTGTAGAGGTCTTATGCCACCTTATCCTTGTCAGAGAGGTAACTTTTTGTGACTTTGCCAGGGTGCCACTAGACCTCAGTGTGTGGGTAGTAAAGGGGAGGTTTGGGGGCTGGGATGGATATGAGAATGAGAGTTTAGCCATCAGAAGAACAAATACAGAAGGGAAAGGATATGTGGGATGAGGAAGAGTTAACATGGTTGTGATATAGGGATGCAGGGTTCTTAACCCTGATTAGTTATCGGTAAGTATGAAAGGACGTTTCAGAAATGTAAAGCTTGGTTTAAAACCAAAGCTCGAATCTAAAGGCAACATCTAGACCAGATGATACATGGTACTAGATAAAGTTGGTGTGTGGTTGCGTGATGGACTTGAGATTTGCTCAAGCGGGCCCTTCCATTATGGAGGCTATCCAGTGGTCGAAGTGTACAAAAAGAAGTAGTGGAGCTATGTTCCCTACTGGTCTGCACCGCTCCCCGCAAACCCCATCGCCACACCCCCTCCCATGCACAATATAAACCCCCAAATGCATTCGCCTGCAGTTTAAGGGAATGTTCAGTGCACTGCACTGAAATTGCAAGTTTCAACTGCTTCCTACACTTTCATTTTAAAACGAAACAGTTCCGGAACGGTTTCTTTTTAAAATAAAAGTATAGGAACGGTAAAACTTCATTAAAAGAAGTAGAGGAGCACCGCTCCCGCCCACATCGACCACTGAGGCTATCATCAGAATCGTTTTTATCAACGAATGGCAGAACTGGTTTTGCCAAGCCAGCTGACCGATGTTTAATTGCCAAAAGTGTGTAGTGTATAGATGAATGCTTTGGAAAAACATGAAGTAACCATAACGAGTGGGGAAGAGGGGCAGCAATGAAAATGAGCCCAATAATATTAAGTTCCAAAGCTGTGAGCCAGGTATCATTCATCATGTTTAAGGTAGCTGTCTATTTAGATAAGGACTGTAATGTCCTCCACATGCATTAGTCTTCCCTTTAAACCACTAGATGGGTAAACGCTACATATTTCTTCTGCAAAGCATTTTGGATTTTGAATTGCAAAACAAATGGATGGTTGCTCCGAGAGTATCTCAAAAAGGAGAATATACTACAACTAGTCAATGTGTCTGGCGGGAAATTGGCAAAAGGGCATTTGTCTCTTCCTCCACTGCACATATTCTAAGAAACAGCTCCCGCCAGCCCTCTCCGGCATAGGCAATGGTGAGGGATCATGGGAGTCATTGTTCAAAATGTCAGAAGATTCAGAGATTGCAGACCCCTAGTCTAAGTCACAGAAACCTAGCTACATGCAAGATAACATCACCATAGACTTTTCTTGATACATACAAAATGTGGTATTCTTTTCTCGAACTTGTGAATACAGAGTAGAACCACAGATCCAGGACCTAACGAGGCATCATCAGGTGAGCACCAAGACACACCACATGAACCTCCTGGAGCGTTTCTTATGCCTTTAATAAAACCAAGTAACCCGATCATGGGTCCTCTGGCCATGGAATCCCCAACCATACAGGAGGAACAGACATAGTGGAACAAGTGCTCTTCTGGTAGACCACATCTCCCACACTGACTGGAAAGTTCTGGCCGTGGAGTGCAGGACACGCAACACACAAACTTCAAGTGCAGTAGTTTCAAGCAGCACTTAAAGGTGAGCGATATATTTCTGCTGAGAACTATATGTCCACTGGCTGTCGTCCGGCACAAACTGCATATCTCCCTCCCATCTATCGTGATGTTCAGTGTTTATACAGGTGTCACCCCGAGTGACTGCAGTGTATAGTCCAGACTAATCGTCGCCCTCCCCGAGCTACATCCGTAGCAGCAAAAAAACTCCCAGAGGCAATTCACCGCCAATGGTCTTGAAGCCCTTTACGGTAGTGAATGTTACTCTGGGGAATACATTACCGAATGTACTCCGCTCTAGCCTACCTAGAGTTTTAATTTAAGAGTAGCTCAAATGAATTGGGAATGCAGAGGACCCAGACCAGAGGATTCAGCAGAGCAGAGGTAGTACAGTTGCTCCAACTAAATTTCCCTAACAAGTTCGGCCCAAGCCAGACCGTTACATTGAATCATATTACTATCTGCATGGTAGGCCAATACACATCCCAGGACCTAAGAGAAGCACATAAGCCTCACATGAGGTCAATCAGGTAAAGAGAGGGAACCAGCGAGAGAGGCAAGGAGCCTGGTCTAGTAAATAATATTTCCAAGTCTGGAACTGAAAACCCTTCTGTCGTATGGCAACCCAACTGTGCACGTTTACCTGCCCAGATAAGCTGAATTAGTAAAACACAACGTTTTGTGAAACATGCTTTTCGCAGGACCAGCAGGGAACAGGATGTTTAGTAACGGAGAAACTTGAGAAGGCGGTCTATTTTAACTGATGCAACTCACCCGATAATTGACAGTTGGGGGTTAATCCCTTAGCCTATTTGAGAATCAAATTTGCTGATCATGGTCATGATGTTTAATTTATTTTATATTATTTAGAGAATTTATTATGCAAGGACCTAGCTCCAAGAAGCAGAGGATCTTTGTATATCAGAGGTTGGTGGGAACACGTCAGTAGTCAGTTACAACAGGGTGGAGGTACATTACAATTAAGCAACAGGGGCAGTAATTAAAGATTCAGCAGGACAAATGGGGATGGGATCCAGGATGTTATGGTGAGTGAAAAAGATGCTCCTTGAAGAGGTGGGTCTTGAGTTTCTATCTGATTTGCCTGAGGGTGTGTGCACGTGTAATGTTGATGCATGTGAGATTTCACAGCCTTGGGGCATACATTAGAAAGCCTGTTTCTTGATTTTTGTTTTCCTTTTTGCATTTTGGCATTCTGGCTTCTTTTGAAGTGTTGGCCTCCAGAGATGGTGGTCTTGTTGGCCAGGTGGGAGGGCACTTAAAAGGTGACCGACTGCTCAGTAAATAGTGTAGCTGGTCTTGAAGGCGATGCGTACTTGTAGGGGCAAACAATGTAGTTCGATGAGTGTGGGCGTAACATGGTCAAAATTGCAGAGGACCTTTATGACGGGAGCTGCAGCATGTAGTATTTTTCTCATTGCTGACAGGATGGAGGTGTTTAGGTTGGTGAGAGCGTCTTTTACTGTCCAAGATCTGAAGTTGTTATTGTCTGAATGAAAGGGCTTGATTTTCCGGTTGTATATCTCTGTGCACTCGGTGCTCTTAGTTGTTGCAGGTGCCTCGCAAGCACCCAAGACAGTGTGCTAAGTGACCAATACCTGTGCTCCAATCTGAACATTTGAAGCCCCCATGTCTGTGAAAACAGCATTGGTACAGGACATTGTCTGCCCCGTGTCACTGACCTAGCAAAAGTGCACCACCACCTCACAAACGAAGCCACAGACAAGCTCCCAGTTAATCTTCTACAATTGGGTCTAATACAATAGGCAACCAGAGGTATTCCTCTGTGAGACACTGCAGCAAAACTCTCAAAGCATGTCAACATATTGATTCACAGCTGCCGTATAACTCCAACAGCAATATTCAGTGGTGATTCCTCCCAAATTAAAGCAAAACAGAGGGGTTCCCTCCCGCCCTACTGCCCACAGCAATCAAATGCTCTGGGCTTCCGCACCTTTCCTACCACTGGGTCCCCGGCAGACAACTTAAAACTGTCACCCCCCATTCGAATACACCCAGTAGTGTGTCCAGCCTGTCGGGCATCTAGGTGAAGGGCATACAGCAAAGGGTAGCTAGCCCCTATTTGCCTGTTCACCCTCCCCCAGACCCCTTTGAGACAAATTGCCATCACCATCCCTCTGGGGGAATATGATGCTCACCAATGCATGAACCACCATACACATTTGCTTGTTTTAAAGGCTAGTGACCCTATGAGCTCTACTGTGGCTGCCAGTGGCTCTAGAGCTGTTCTTTTGAAGTTTGAGTTGCTAGTGGCCTACGTGGTTAGGCCAAGCAATGACACATCTGACACTATAGAATTGGGTTTCACAAGAGATGGTTCTATTCCGTATTAGTACCCAGGAGGTGATGTACTGGCACCTCTCAGCCGATCAGGAAGCTCAGAAGGTTGGCTTTACCTCATGGTATTTGCTCCGCTCGAGCCTGTTACTCGGCCCACAGGCTATTTCCTGACCTGCAATCCCCCCTACCTTAGCTGTTATTGCTTTATTCAGATAGGGTAGTGGTTTTACCAAACACCTATAGGAAGCATCCATAACTAATAAGGGTGTTCCTATAGCAAACAGTTCCAGGGATGGATCAACGCAAAGTGCGGTTTTCTCCAGGTGTTCCTCATGTCCACATGTCCAAACAGTAATGTTCTTAGCCTATGCTTAAGAGTCATTGTCCCTTCAGGATCCCCCTAGTCCACAAAGTAATGCTCAGTGAAATGGTCAACAGAAAATACCACATTCTAAAGTTAGAAAGCCCGTAGGCTTATGGCAACCCTAAGCTATGCAGCAAATGTTCCAGTGAGGGGCCATGAAAAGAGCTCACCAATCCTACTCTCCAATATCCAAACCTAGTCCAATACAACAAAACATACAAGTTCTCATAGGAAGGCTTTTGCAAGGATTGCTCCCAGTTTGGACTCTTTAGTCCTTCTAAAGATAAACAGAGCAAAGCCCATGACAAAGCACTCTTTGACATGGACTTCATCCAAAGAGTTACGGACCCCACTCATGTCAAACAGCATATACTCGACTGGATAGCTGACCACAACTGTTCCGTCGATATCAGCTCCAGCACCCCCTGCCCATGGACCGACCATCACCTCCTAACTTCTTCATCCGCACGGTAATCAAGCCCATACCTACTAAACCAGTTCCCCCAGCGATGGCTAGATCCTCCAGGCTCCTCACTAAGGAAAGGCTAATCCCGCTCCTTAAGGCAGCCCCAGTGCCAAAACCCCCATTCTCCACAGACCCCGTAGAGTTGGCAGACTTGTACAACACTGCTATAAAAACAGGCCTGTACACCATTGCACTACTATTGCCGAAAAAAGCGAGAAATAAAAAACAATGTAACTCATGGTTTACACCAAAGTTACTAGACCTTAGAGCAAAGAAGTGACTGGCCCTCACAACATGGAAATCCCACCCATCTCCCACCTCTCTAGAGGCATACAAAACACTTGCCTCTCAGTACAAAAAAGAAATCACCACAGCCAAATGTTCATCATACAAAAAAATGTTAAAAAAATATATTTTGTTTTCATTTTGTTTTCTTCCAAACCGCCCCAGGCATGGCCAGAAACCGGCCCCCACTCCCCAGGGACGATTTCGGCCCGGCCACGGGCCGCAAGGCCGAGGGGCCAATCCGACCCTGCTGGCATCCCCGCCAACAAACACAGAAGAAACAGTAAAAGATGAAGCATGGTGCATCACCACTCAAAATGCCATCATAAATAAAATAAACACCCTCCAAGAGAAAATAAAAACTGACCTCAATGCCCTCCCGAAAACCAACACACACTCTACATCAAACTGTCATCCCGACAAAAAAGACAACCAACTATTCTCATTCAGAGAAGTGACTGAAACAGAAGTGATAGCACTGATGAACGGAATCAAACCCTCCTCCTGTAAGGGGACAAATGCCCTGCATTCCTGATTAAAGATTGTACAGAACCTCTAGTCCCTTTTCTCACTGCTTTCATCAACGCCTCTCTATCTTCAGGTTTTGTTACCCCCTCCCTCAAAGAATCCTGGGTTCACCCGCTTCTGAAAAAAACATCACTTGATCCAGACCAACCAAACAACTATAGACTGATAACCACCATCCCTTTTTTGCTAAAAAATATTAGATAAGGCAGCCTACCAACAGATTCAACAATACCTGGAAAACAAAAATATCTTTGGCAAAAGGCAATCAGGCTTCCGCCCATGCCACGGGACCGAGACAGCCTTACTAGATTTAAAAATGCAGTTGCAGCAAACCATGGACCAAGGAAAACCAGCACTGCTCCTGTTCCTAGACCTCTCCGCTGCATTCGATCTTGTGAATCACAAGATCCTCTGCAAACATCTCAAAGATGCTGCACAATTTTCCCAACAAGCCACATCCTGGATCACCTCTTTCCTTGAAGGAAGACTCATGAGCGTATTCTCCGACCAGGACTGCGCAACCCCCACCCCCATCCACTGCGGAGTCCCCCAGAGATCCTGCACTTCACCCACCCTTTACAACATCTTCACCCTTCCTCTTTACAACGACCTTGATGATCACGGCATAGCATACACTAACGATGATACTCAGGTTCTTCTCCCACTTATTGGCTCTTATGAACAAGATGCAGCCCCACTCAACAAGATCTACTGTATCATCCAGGCGTGTATGGCGGCTAATGGTCTTTGTCTCAATGGAGACAAGACAGAAATATTACTGTTAGGTCCCAAACAAGTCCTCAGCAAACTGGATAGCAAGTATGGATCCTTCGACATTGACAATACGACCATCACCACTGCAATGGCTGCCAAAACTGTAGGGGTATACCTAAACTCCACACTTTCCATGTCACGCCAAGTGAATGCGATAGCATCCTCTGCGGCACTAACAACTAAGATCATTAATGCTGTGAAATCCTACCTCTCCCTTAAAAACTGCCTAGCCATAGAAAGGGCCACAGTGGGAGCTAAGTTAGACTACTGCAAAGTCCTACTCCTAGGCACATCCTCCAAAACCCTGAATAAACTACAAACTACACAAAACAACGCACTAAGAGCAGCCCTCAGCATTCCCAAGAGAGAGCACATCTCCCAGGCTAGACGAAACACCCACTGGCTCCCAGTGAAAGAGGGCATGTCTATCCCAAACAGACCGCCTTAGCTGTCAGAAGCTATCCACAGAGCCACCTCCAACAGACCTAAACGGACCCAACACTGCAACCAGCTCATGGTTCAAGACTCAAAGCAGGAGAATCCAGCTTTGCCGTCCTAGCCCCCAAGAAATGGAATGCGCTACCACCCACCCTCAGGAAAGAGCCCTCAATCTCCCTATTCCGTAGGGCACTCAAAGCACAACTCTTCCACTAGCTCCCCTCCCCCCAGAGGGTGGACCCACATGCACCGCTACTGCTGTATGTAATGCCTCCTTGTAGCTTGACCTGCATCTGTTCACTAGCCTGAAATAAGTATGCTGTATCTCACTATGTAAACTGTATGTTCTGCCCAAGCCAAGTATCCTGTAACAGTGCCACAATGCCCCTGGGCCGCTGGCGCTTTATAAATCCAAATAAATAAAGTATGAAGCCGCAAAAGAACTCACCCAGGCTTCTCGCTTCTCTCCTCTCAGGCTTCACCTTAGCATCCTAGCTTTTACTCCAGGTCTCCCCATAGACGCTGATCTTTCTCAGGATTCAATTAACTTCTTCCCTTCAGGCTTTCTTCTGATTGTACTGCTTGGCTTGGGAGACTCTACTCTAGGCCCATGTATGCATTCAGCCTACCCTCTCATTGGTCAGTGCTCTGAGTTACCTTCTTCCAAATCTACTGCAGGTTTACTTCCTCCAGGTAGCAGTGTTCCTGTATACTCCGGGATCAATGTGAAGCTCCCTGGCTTCCCGACAGCTTTCCCTTTCCTCTCGTCTCATTATCCTTCTTTTGTAGCCCCTTTGCAGTTGCTCCTGGTTGGGCACTCGTGGCATCCTACTGTCACTAGGAATGCTTTAAATCTCACAGCTTCTCCACCCAGTTGCAGGGTTTGTGGTTGAACCATTCCCTCACGTGGTGAGTTCAGCAACTTCCTTTATCCTGCTCGCAAGTTTAGAATGTTAATTTGTAAACATTATGCTGGTTTGACAAGGCTTGGCCTGCCCGCTTCCCTGCAGGGTTTGATTGCAGATAACGTGTAAGTAAAGCTGCTCCAGAGTTCTTCTGTCTCCTGGGAAATAGATTATCACCATTCCCGTACAAAAGTGTTTGAGAGCTTTACACCAGGTTTTTTCTGGTATTCCCTCATAGATTCGTTTGAATGCCTTTGAGCCAGAGATCTGCCACACTTCTGAGCATATCATACTTCACCTGCTTAAAGGTCAAGTCTGTGGGATCCCTCTCCTTCCACCCTCTGGGGTACACATAGGGGAGCAGCGGAACAACTTGAGTCCCTAGCGGCTCACCCCTTCATGTACTATGATGTTGAATTCATCCAATTCTCCTATCTTAAAAGAAGTACAATTTGGTTTTCAGTGACCATGCAACCTGTGCATTGGTCCTAAACGCCCAGAATCCTATACCTTGGTTACTAGTGACCCTGTAAACACTAATTCGGTTGTTAGTGACCCTTTAACCTGCGCTGCGGTTGCTAATGACCCTAGAACCTTTACTTTGATTGCCACTGGCGCTGCAAAGTATACTTTGGTAGCTAGTGACCTTGTAGCCTGTCATGGGGTTGCTAGTGAGCCTATAACCTGTAATTTGGTCACTAGTGAAGCCGTGATCTGCAGGCCTCTTGTGACTCTGTGACCTACTATGGATTCTAGTGGCCCAGCAAACAGCACTTTGTCGCTACCTCTTCTTTGGTCATCAGTGAACCAGTAATTTATACTTTGGTCACTAGTGACCTACTGGGACACTACAGCTTTCTCCTCCCTCCATCATTTCTCATTCTCCTACTCTGATCCCCCTCCAACTCATTAAAACGTACCCTAATCCCCTGTCTCCCACCCCCATCTCCCCATCTCCCCATTACTTTTGCATCCCTGTCTTTTGCATCACCCATAAAAGCTGCCCTGGCTGAGAACCGTGCTGCAACCTCATTGATGCCCTTCACCTCCTCTCCACAACTCCCCAACCCCCTTTCTCCTACACTGGGAAAAGGAGTGCCCATATATATATATGATATAGGTTATTTATAACGCGTTTAATACCCAGAGGTTTCTAAGCGTGGACCCGGGGATGGAACCTGTGTTCCTCTGTGTCGTCTTGCTTCCAAGGCGAACATGCTGCCTCTGAGCTATCCTCCTGAGACTTTCTCTTTGCAAAAAACCAAACAGCCTTCCTATTTTACCAGTCGACTCCCACATCGAGAACTTGAAGCCATGGGCATTAAATGATACTGCATTACACCCCTTGATACGATCACGCTGCCCCTGATGCCGAATCTGATGCATTCATTAATTTTTTGATTCATGCTTAATTTCAGAAACTCATAAACATTCTTATCTAAAACCAAAACACAATTCCGAGGATTAAAACTATACAAATAACTTTATAGTAATGAACATTTTTGAAATTTGCATATGTTCATAAACATAGATTGCTAAATGAAAACAATTACAAGGACCTGTTTCTTAGTGAAAAGGCATTCTGTAAAATGTTTCAATGCCCTTTTATTCTTCATGGACAATGCCCATAGAAGACATATCAAAGCTGGACACAAACAAGGTAAATGTCCTTTATAATCTTATATTTCAGAGAGCAAGTAGCACATGGGACCGACTCTGGAGTGTTTGAACAGAACAGACCATCCATGTTCCCAAGAAAGTCTATTGGTCATTTGGCAGAAATCGATCTTAATTCCAAATAAGTTAAACTGAAATCTTGTCAACAAAACTCGGTCACTCATAAAAGAAAACTATGTCGGGTGTGGTAGGAGCGTATCAAACTCCGATATCTTAGAGACTGACACAGTAGAGAACTTCTGTAGTTTCACATTTTGGCAGTTGCTTTTATTAAACCTTTACAGAGATACCTGTATCTCATTTAACTTTTCTATAGATAAGAGACATCCCTTTGTTAATCCTCATTACATCATCTGTTTGCATTGATTACACTCAGGCATGATTGCTTATACTTTATTCATGAAATCAACTCCATCTCAGAAAACATGTGCAGATCTAATGCTATTCTAGATAATCTAGCAGCTGAGCTACTAAGATACTCAAGATCTCAAGATACTGTAAACACAGATCAGTATTTGCCAAATAGGAAGCAAAAGAAGTTGGCTATCCAAGGAACCTCTTACAGAAGCTAATCTGCAATGTGTCATCATGTCTCATACCCCTCACACCCATCTGCTATTTGGTAATAGCTATCAGTTTACCTTGATACATCCTGCACATTTTGTCTATAGGCTGTTTATTGAAGGTCTTCCAAAAAAGGAATATCCCTCCTATGACCTGTGCCATTTTTGCTATTTGTTTCGTTGCATGATGTTTGGCAATTAACACCTGATCCATATAGATCCTTCATTCATGATCCCCCTGCTGGCCATCAACGGAGGTGAAGTTAGCCTAATGATCACCAAGGCCAGTCCCCCGCCCCCTTTTTGGCATCTGACTTTCTCACACCATGCTTTAAACACACTGACATTCAACTCCTTGCGCACACTCACCACTGGGATCCTGATTACAGGCTCTCTGTGCACCTCAATACTTTCTTTCCTGACCGCATCCTCCTCCTTGACTCTCTTCCCACCAAATCTCAGTTTGCTATTATGGAGCCTTCTACCTCCTGAAAATATCTTGCTTCCACCAACTTGCCCTTAACTTTCTTCTACACTGACCTCTCACCACAACCTACTTACTTACACAAAGGAACTCTACTGGCTTCCTCTTTCTGTCACCATCCCTTACCACAACTATCCTTACTATTTACCCTTCCCTATCCGACCATTCTGTCCTCCACATCTCTCCACCTCCGCTCCCCGTAAGAACCATCTCTTCTATTTACGAATGAAAGTTAAAAAACGATACCTCAGAGGGTTGTTGGCTTAAAACCAAAATATGCCTTTGCCACCGCTGGCACACATCTCACTTCCCCCCACTCTTTACCATCTTCAAGAATTCTCTCTTGGCACTCACTAAGGCTCTGAAAACTGCTAAATGCAATTACTTTACCAAACAAATGTCCTTCCTTTGGCCATCCTATTCATGCTGATTGCCCCACCTCAAATCTATCCTCTTATAATGACTTTAAAATGTACTTCTCATTCCAAGATCTGTGACACCCATACTGCCCCTTATCACCCTTTCTCCTCAAACCTTCTTATCTCGCCCATATCCTGCCTTTGCGCTTTTGGCTCAACCTCATCTGCTGTGCTACTTCGCATTCTTATGACAGCCAACTCGTCATGTGATCTAATGGATCTCTATGCTCAACAAAATCATGAAAGCCATTACTCCTATAAACTACTCCTGTCACTCCCTCACAGCTGTAATCCTCCCCCGCTTGCTTCAAGCAAGCCAATGTTCTACTTATCCTCAAAGTTCCCTGCTGACCCAAACAATCCAATCCAGCGAGCTGCAGGGTTGTCTCCCTTCTTCCACATTATTCTAAGATCCTACACCATGTGGACTTCAATAGGATCACCAGTTACTTGAGAAAAAAAACTCTTGTTTCCCCCTTCAATCTGAGCTCTGCATTAAGCTCTGCATAGATATGGCCTTGTCCAAAGCCTCCAACTGTTTCACTACTCATCACCTCAAACATTAATCCTCCTTGACCTTTCTGACAGCTTCACATTGTGGATCACAGTCCTTTCTTTCTAGCCTTGTCTAACTTCAGTACCCCAGACACCACACTGCATTGCTCCCTACCTCTCGGATCATAACTTTCTCCATCTCCACCAACATAGAAATCTCTGATGACATACCCTCCTAGCAGGGTCCACCTAGCTGCAGCCCACTAATCTTGTCCCTCAACATCACCCCGGTGATGGGTATAGTTTTTCTTGCACTATCCAGATATTTCCCAACATGTTCTAGGACTGGACTGTGCTTATTATGCTGGACCTAGACTATAAAATGGCTTCATGCTGACATTAAAAAAAATGTCTTCTATTTTTAACATTTGCCGATGTTCAGTATGACTAGTGTTTTCACATACAACCCTACACCTCTATCTTTTGTAAACTCATCTGCTTCTTTGGCTCTTCCTTTTGCCTCTGCGGGATGACTTGCAGATCTTTTTCCCCTTTCCCACTTTCAACTTGGATCTTTCTTAAAATATCTTAGACTCTCTATCACCATTGTGAACTGGAAGACACTTTGATGTCGTATGCTCAACTCGTCTAACACCAAAGTATTCTATTTCCCCATCCCAGTAGACGCACACATCCACCCCTCTCCAACAGCCTTTCTTGGAGTACTCTTCGACAGTGATTTGACGCTCCAACATTCCATCACCTCTGATAATACTTCTGTCACAATCAATTTGTTGAGCATCCTTAAATCTGCTCCCTTCTCATTCACCTCTCCACAAAACCTTTAATCTCTGCACTGGTACATGACTACTACAAGAGCCTCCTCTTGGGCTTCCCCCTTCTAATCTTTTGCACCCATGGGCAAAAACCCAACATTTCAACTCGCGCCATCTAGCTACCCTGCTCTACATCCACCTCTCAACTCTACTCCATGTTGGCTGGCAATCCATGCACAACCGACCACTTCTAAAATTGTATCATATGGTCTACCAGGTTTCTTTTGCCACACGCTACTCCCCACTTCTCACCCTCCCTCGCCTTGTGCATCCCATCACATCCCTCACCCCTCTAGCCCCTTTCCCACTGAAATCAAAAGCACCACTAACATTCATCCAATCACAAGGTCTCCTACGTTCCATCTCTTTTACACTGAAAGAGCTCCCGAAATATGTCAACATCTCCCCAAACCTCCTATGCGCTGCCCTCATTGTAAATACACTGGCATCTCCTATCAGTATTGCTTGCTGTCCCCTGCCTGTATACTCAATGAATCTAATTCACTTTCTAGCTCACATTTAACATCACCTGGTTTCATTTTCGATAAGGACATTTTCTAAAGCACCGCTGCGGGACTACGCTAATGACTGTTTATCCAAATGTGTGTGGTTCTTGTTGAAACATAATGTCTCTGAGAAATAAATATAAATATTTGAAGATCTGGGTGAAGAGCACATTGGCCCACTTCAATTTGGAGTTTAAACCAGTTGAAGCCCAGCCAGCATAAGGTTTGGGGTTAGATCTGTTAGATCTCTTCTCTAAATAATAATAGCTGTAGCCTCATTGTTGGCAATCAAAACCTTATTTTACAATTTTCCAAAAGTGTGAGAGCACTCTTATGGGAAGTCTGGGATGGCGCCTATTGAGGAAGGACTATAAGGATGTTTTAGCTCTACATGCCTTCCAGAGTGGAAATGTCAGTTATCTTATCGGCCTGTCCTGAGATTCCAGCACCGAAATGCTAGGAAATTCCCCTCTGAACAAAGGTACCAACAGCAACCCCAGACAAGTGTTATTGCCTTGCTGGGCATCATCAGGGAGAGGGTGGCATCCTAAGTGTTTCGATATTTGCCAAAAGTCCAAGACCCTTCTGCTGAGAAAGAACAGAAAGCCCAATATACACTTCCAATGATGGGTTTTAGACTGTTTCCTATATGATGTGAACATTGTGTTACTCCTTTACCTAAACGTCTAAATTGCACAGAGGAGACTGCCAATGTGTGCACTTTTGTGCACTTTAGTCCATGCATGAAATTGTGCTAGGAAGAGCAAATAAGGTGTGAAAAGCTGGTGGATCAGAGTGTACTTTGTACAATAACTTGTAAGTGCCTCCCACCATGCACGCGTGCCGGGATGGATTGACAATAATTCTTATGAAATCCATCTGCTTTTATGCGATTGCATCAGCATGAAATTGATTGGTTGAAAACAATGTGTTTTTTGGCAGGATGAGCCGGAATGGCAAACTAAACTGTGATCATTAAACAGTAATTTCTTTCTGTGGCCCCACAATGCTTGTCAAAACATCCCAAATCTCTCGAAGCACAAAAAGTGGTGTAATTCTATTATGTCTGATTGTAACGCCACTTTGTGAACCCTAGAATATTAGAAAAAGCCCATCTCTGAGTTTCTGCATTCTGCTGTGAATTTTCAGCTAAGTAAATTCCCTCAATCGTGTTTCTTTCTAGAAATTCCTAGAGAGTAGTTAATGTTCTTTCCACACCCATTCTTCTCCACAGACAAACCAGGAGTGTGCCCTGTGCCATCAACATCGTGTCAGAAAACAAACGATACCCCTGATCCTAATCCTGTATGTACTAAGGACCTCCATTGCCCAGGGGACCAAAAGTGCTGCATTGTTGGCTGCTCCCAGAATTGCACAGAGCCGACGTTTGTTTGAGCCTTGAAATGCAAGAGAATGGTTAAAGGTTAAAAAAGGTAAGAATGCAAGGATGCACAACCTGATACATTGCAGGAATGTTGGGAACACAATTCCTCCAAGCACCTGTGATAGATGGATTTTCAAAGACTGAAAATGGGGAATTTCAGTAGACTCGCTGTTGTGAATGTGAGGAATGTAATAAATATCTTGAAATTGTTCAAAAGAAAAGGAGGGACCAATGTGAATGAGCAGGGGAAGGCCAAAGGGATTAAGGCTAAAGGCCTTTCTCAAGGCTCATGTAAAAGATGCTTAAAGCCCTCTGCCATCATTATGTAAGATCCTGCCTTCTTGAGACGCTGCAGCTGATGCCCTCCATCATCAGTCCTCCAGGCCCAACCACGTGCATGCTTTGGGAGCCTTTTTTCTGCATTCCTTCTTTACCTTCCCAATCTCTAATGGGCCCTGCATCCTTAGACCCATTGGTAGTGCTTCTGCAATCTTGGTCCTCTATATTTTCACCTGCCCAGCGCCCTTCTGCTCTGAAATATATGTTGATCCTTCTGCAGACCTCTCACCCATCATCAAAGTTTATGTACTTTGTAGAGGGCACTCTGAACATGCACTTTCGTCCTAGACCCTTATGTCCCAGCCATCCATAGAGTGCACTGAAAGCTCTTCCAGTCTCAGTCCCTAACATCCTCTTTCCCAAATCTGCCACCCTTTTTTGGATCTTGATAAGTGTTCACGAAGGAATTGCAGATGAAGTTGCTCAAGATGCTTCATCCAAAATGATACCAGCTAATTCGATTTGACTTTCATGTCTATCACGCTAGGGGGGGGGGGGAGCTGAGGGGGAGGGGGGGATATAGAGTACAAACCAGATGGTCTGATACTTAGCACTGACAGTTTTGTGTTTTCTTTTCTTTTTTCTCTAGTTGGAATATCCCTGTGGTACCGCCAATCCTGATACCCGGGCGGGGTTTCCTCCCTTTGTCATCACCTAACATATGTCCCAGTTGATGAAGACAAACATCAGGGCCTTCCCTTTGGAATCTGTATATTCACTGAACATATTGTAAGAATAAAAGTAGCTATTATGCAACAGAGTGATGTATTGTGTGCATACGTTCCAAAACAGTGTGAATGGGAATGGTTTCAGAAACTATATATATTATGGGGAAAATTCCTTCTCAGCCAGCCAGCATGGTCATTTATTTACAGTGGACTTCCTGGAATCTACTACCTCGCCATTAGCCTCCACCTCAACTGTGGACTGGAGGTCACATAAGCAAGCTTTCTGTAATGTTCTGTAAGATATAGGATCAGGCGCTCATCGCATGTCATTTGGAAGTTGATGTGATTGTTTGGGGTCAACCTTATGTAGAAAGATCTCTGCAAACTTCTGTGTGTTTTATAGGGAAACTGCGGAACAATAGCAAGCTATGAACATACGTTGATTTGGACAAAGATACTCTATTAGTTATATAGACTAAGGCACAGACACAGAGAACTTGGCTTTATACACTGTCTACCCATAATTATCCATGTTGGGAAACATTGAGCCCTTGAAATATCTTGTTTGTAATAACAAGTAATGTATTTGTGTTTGTGTGTGTGTGTGCGTGTGTGTGCACATTTGTGTGCACACACGTGTCTGTGTGCGCGCACAGACACGTGTATGTTCATTATACAGCATATAGCGCCCCCTCAATGGTATTTCTTGGGGGAAGAAGAGCTTGGTGTGTGAGGGGAGGAAGGAGGGGCTAATGTGATGGTGAATAGGTGTCTAAGAGTGAGAATGAGCTTAAAAGTGAGCACAGTGAGAAATCACTGGGGCAAAGGCCACCATGCATGCAGTTCCCCCCTCTTACTGTGGTATTGAACTACGCATTGCTGTTCCCTGGCTCTTGCCCCGTTTCATAAAGTTGCCTGCAATCCCAGAGCAGTACTATTTGAGAAAAGAGATGGCGAGAGCTGGGGGCATGTCCAGATTAACACCCCTTCATTTCTCTAGGCAGGTGGGGTTTCTTGGTGGGCAGAAGTCTCAACAGATGGTGACATTGTCCTGGCTCGGAGTGACAGGATCATAAGGTCCAGCGCAAGGCTGCTTCAGTGTCTGCGATGCGGAAGCTCCGTAGGTCAGAGGACTGTGGTTCCATCGCAGAACATGTGCCGTGCATGGAGAAAGTACAGAGCAGAATACTACTCTTTCTGCTCCAGGATTAGTCCCAGGCTGTGAAAGAGGAGAGGCAGCTACTGAGCCTGCCATCTAAAACTGGAGAGCGGGGCAACCGTGTGTGGTGTGAAGAGAAAAGGGAGTATGCTTTAAGACACCTACATACATGCATGCCCAGCGCACGCAAAATACCCTCATTTGGCAGGCCTCACCAATATTTTCAATCATTTTGGTCGAAAAAGGATATTTATCCCATTCGTGACCTTCAAAAATAATTCTCAAGTCCAATGCTGTTCAATGGAAAGTTTCATTTGGACATGCAAAAAATAACCCTTATTTGAATTTTGATGAAATAATACAATCTTTCAGATCTTCACCTGAAATAACTCATCACGGGTTAAGGCGGCAGTGAAAGTACATGAGTCGTACTATCCACTGCAGCACGTCCAGGAAACATATCAAGGTCATAATATAATCCGAATCACAGACATACATCTGTTTATAATGGAGAAAAGTCTAAATAAAATATACGTAGCATACTGTGACTGGTAATCCGTTCATATCAAGCGATCTATCCCTAAACTGCAAACAACTGCTCATTAAAGCTGAAGATGGAGTCTGCAATGGCCATGCTGATTGTAGTTTATACAAGATGTGAGACTACTTCAGCCAGTTTAAGAAGAGATGCTTACTGTTGTAAATGCGTGGGGAATGAAGCGAAGATCATTTTAATTTAATGTATTTGGTTTCTATAGTTCATGCCTGAGCAGAGAACAATGCAAAGGTACATATTTGCAGTGGCACAGCGACCATTGGGTAGATTGGGCTTTAGGCCCCGCCCTGCTTGAAATGTTGTGGAATGTTGACTTGGCCTGCCTGACCTACAGAGCCGTGGCAGGACAGAACAGGACACAGCCAATAAACCGTGCCTTGGGCTGCACAGTTAACGAATACCTGGCAATTACGAATGTAAAAGGGTTCATTGTTAGCAACTGCGCTCACATACAGACACTCTCAGGCAATTGAAATCGTGATGGGGTGTTAATAAGTGATAAGTGCATGCCAGAGTAGTGATTGGAAGGGTGGGGGGAGTAGACAGCTCATTCTCCATTCTCGCAGCAGTCTTCAAGTGTATGTTTCAGATGTGAAGGGGAGAGCTTTTAACATTGAAACTGAACCAGTATAGTCTCATTAGAATGTGTGAAGTAGTAAGATGCCCCCACGCAAGTAAGTTTGCCCCTCCCTATAGACTCTGAAGTTAGCCCCTCTCCCACCATTTGAAGGGTTGGCACCCTCCCCTCCAACCCCCCCCCCGAGAATCTTGGTCTAAGTGCACCCCTGCATAATTGTAAGAAAATAAAAGTTTTGCAGGTACCCCGAAAACATTAGCAGGGGTGAGAATAATTAGGACAGGTTTTTAAAAAGAGAGCGGACAGAAGAGAGCATGGAAGCGGACCGAGCAAAAGAGGATGAGCATTGCAGTGGATAGGGGCAAGACCAGACCTTGCAACCCTCCCGATTAAGGTGGGAGACTCACGATTTTGTGGGTTTTTTCTCATAGAAAATGTTGCTGTGTATTACTTTCTCCGACCTAAAATAAGTCGTACCCAAAGGCTATCCAATGGGAGAATTCACTGCAGCAGAATCTCCCTCCCAGGTGCTGCAAAACGTTGGCATGCATGTTATGTTGACTTTAACCGCGCACCGCTACCGCCCAGGGGCACTCTCCAGGCGTACAAGATGCGAGAAGGAGCAGACCCGGTAATGAGCACATGGAAGGTGAAGTACAATCTGGCAAAGGTGTGAGGAGGAACCAAAGGGTTCACCCAGATGAATTGACAGTGAACACGGAAACGAGCTCACAGGGGGATCAGGCCATAGATGCACGTAAAGGCTGTGGAAAAACAAGTGAAGCCAATTGAGCCAGTTAAGGAAGACGAGTGATGGAGAAATTGAATAAGAAGTTGAATAGAATAGTGGCTCGGAGTGACAGGCTCCAGAAGCTGAACATGAGCCTCACTCAATATGACCCGCCAAATCAACAACATTGCCTCCACAACAGCCTAAATGACAAAACTCATACTAGCAAATAGTCCTTTTGCTATCCACCACCAACCTCCTCACAGTTGCCCGTGATCTTTTGCTATCCAAGCTAGACTATTCTAATGCGGGACCTCAAACAAAACCTGAACAAGCTACAGGCCATTCAAAACAATGCTCTCGGAGCATCCCTGGACCTGAACCAAACTGCCCACATCTCTGAGGTAAGGCGGTCAGTTCATTGGCTCCCCATCCAGGAAAGAATCACATTTTAAATCCTTGCGATTGTACCCCGCTCTCTGGCGTACAAAGCCTGCACGTATCTCGCCCCCTCGAGGTTCAAAAAATACTCTCCAGCCAGACCACTCAGATCCTCCAACAGCCAGCGACTACTTACTGTCAGATTTAGATGTAAACGAGCAGGTGGCTCAAGCTTCCCCACTGTCATGGCCAAACTCTGGAACAACCTTCCGCTACACCTGCACATCCTACCAACTTTTCAGGAAAAACCTAAAGACATATCTCTTCAACTAATTTTGTGATTCAACACTTGCTTGGACTAGACACACCCATGTAACTATGCCCACCTCTATGACTAGTGTCCTAATGCCACAGGGCTTGGTGCGCTGCTATAAATGCTAAAATAAGTGGTAAAAAGATTTCTATGCAAAGGACACCATTGTGGAAACCAAAGAGAGAGCATAAGTTGAAGCAAAAATGGTTATAATATGTTTGAGTCAGCATGTTGAAAAGTTGAATGTGACAAGTCCGGGCTACAAAAGAAATATGAAAGCAAAAATTGAGGCGAGGATCAAAGATGCACCAGCATTTCAATCAGATGTCAAAAGGGAAGGGTGTAAAAGGAAGGAACCGAATGTAGGTAGGGGCCGAATGGTTAGGGAGGAAAAACAAAACTTCCATTTTTGAGAAGTTAGGATGAAGTGAATGGGTGAGCATCCCCTGTTGAAAAGACAGATCAAGATCTTGGAGTGAAGGGGGGATGAGTAAAAGAGGGATACAGAAAGATTTGAGACTCAAAGACATAGGTGACATAAAAGGCCAAAGAAGTATATAATAGTCATATGATTTTCATCATACCAAGTTTACCAGAGCATTACCACCCAAGAGACAGTCAACCAAGACCGCCTGGGACCTTCGCAGGTTTTGCTGCAAAGAATAGTGTTTTGCCTGAAGCAGGGCTTCAGAAGTAGTTCAATGTTGGCACCCATTAATTCTACTCTTGAGAACCTGCCAAGTTCACAATCAGTCTGCAGTATTGTCTTTGCCTTACCACCCAAACCCCTTAGAATCCACTTTCATTATTATTGTACAAATAATCATCAAATGCCCCTACAAATTTTGCTCAGTAAAACAGGAGGGCACACGTTTGACCTCGTCTTCACCCCTCTGGCTCTCCTCTCTTGTGCCGACCCCATCCCAACTCGATTGGTGAGACCACCTGGCAATCGCTCTGACCCTGCAACACTATGAGCCGCCCCATAAGGGACAGGCTAAATGCCCTGAAATCACCCGCCGCTCCTTAAAACACTTCCTTGTGGACCTCCTTGAGCCAGCTCTGGCCACCGCCCCTCCATCGGACAAGCTTCGGAACTCCGTGAAGCCTTCTTTCTTGCCGCCAATGACCTGGTTTACACCCACGCTTACACTAAAGACCAAACGGATCAAGGCCAAACTATCTGCCCCCGGTATACTCCTGACCTCGGGGCCAACAAAAGGACAATCAGACTTGTGGGAAAACAGTGGCGTAAACACTGCCATCCGGAGGATCTCTCCTCACACAGTACCCTTTCAACCTTCTGCAAAAAGGTGATTACTGATGCAAAATCAGCCTATTATGCCACTGCAATCGATGGTGCCTCTAACAGGAGCAGAACCCTCTTCGACACTGTCAGACACTGCACCAGGGCTACCCTGGGCCCGATGTCTAGACTCTGCAGGAGAAATGCAACAGCATTAACATCTTCCTTGCCTAAATTGCCATAATCAGGGACTTTATCGACTCTGCAAAGGCCTCCAAGGAGCCACCAAGCACAGAGAACTCCCCCTTTGTCAGATTCCACCCCTCTCTTCATTAAGGACCTATCTGACACCCTCACATCCCTCAAACCCACAGCCTACTCGGACAATCTCCTCCCAGCCTACATCATCAAACAGCTCCAACGCCGTGCCATCGCCATACTCCTTAATATCCTCAATGCCTCTCTCGCTGTAGGCTCCTTCCCAGACTCTCTAAAAACAGGGCTGATTTGCCCCATCTTGAAAAAGCCCTCAATCGATCCTGATGGCCTAGCAAACTACAGACCCATCGCAAGTCTCCCTCTCTTAGGGAAGCTCATCAAAAAGCTGTAGCCAATCAATTGCTGGCCACAATCGACCAACTCGGCCTCCTCCGTGACTACCAGTCAGGGTTCTGCTCCAAATGTATCATGGAAATGGACACAATTCAGTTGATAGATGACACACTTAATCATATGGGCAAAGATAAATTCTTTCAGCAGCGTTCGACACGTCGACCATCCCCCGCTCGTCTCGATCCTTGCCACCAGAATGGGCCTTACAGGAAAAATCCTTAGCTTATTCTCCTCGTACCTCGCCAACAGATTCCAAGCCATCAAATGGGGCAGTTCAGGTTCAAACGCCTTCCAGGACGTATTGCATATTCATTCTCTCACCCATTATCTTCAACCTTTATATGGAGCCCCTGGGAAACCTCTTAAATGACCCCAGCATCTCCTTCCACCAGTACGCTGATGACACGCAGTGGTACCTTAAGGTTACTGGCCCTCAAGACATCTCTCGTCTCTGCTGCTGCTTGGACACCATCCAGACCTGGATGTCATCCGCTTACCTAAAACTTAACCGACCAAAACTGAGTTTGTCCTTATCGGCCCCCAATCCAAACAGATCGTCCAAAACTGCCTTGACAACATGAACATAGACGGATTTACCCCTAATCTGACCAACTCAGCCAAATACCTAGGCTTCATTGTCGATAGCGGTCTCTCCCCCTGAAAACATGTGGCCAAGGAAGCCCAAGCCGCCTGGCTCCAAATTTCCACATTTAGGAAAATTAAAATCTTCATCCCCTACGTACAGTAGTCCAGGCACTGGTCATCTCACACATTGACAGGGGTAATGCTCTCCTTGCCGGGCTCACAGCCACGTACCTGGCTCCCGTCGAAACCGCCCACCACGCTGCAGTCAGTCTTATCCTGGGTGCTTGTGGATTCGACCACATCACCCCCATCCTACTCAATCTCCACTGGATCTCCCCCCTCCCCTGCAAGGATTCTCTTTAAAACCATGTGCATCACATACAAAGCGGTCTCCAACGGAGACCCATTTTACCTGGCAGCAAAACTCTGTATCTCAGGAGGTTCCCGCACCTGCCGTAGGTCGACCATCAAAAGGTTAAAGTCCACACTTACCCATAAGGAAAGGACCAGAAAGTGGTCCTTCTCCTGCTATGCCCCATCCCTCTGGAACTCACTCCCCCTGAAGGGTCCTGCTGCCCCTTCCGTCATGCAGTTCAGCAAAACCGTGAAGACATGGCTCTTTCGTCACTTCCTCCCCCAGGACTGAAACCCTGACTATGCCACACAGTACTGAATTACTATTCAAAAATGCTAGCTTGACGTTAGCCTCTGGCTTTTCCTGAACTCTGTAAAGTTCTCCCCTGCCTACGGGCCAGGTCCATGTTATAAACAATAAATAAAATAAAATGCATTTAATAAAAGCATTTGCATTTGCAATATAGTTTCCATAATACTCATAAAATATAGGAACACATTCAAAACGTGCACAAAATGCTACGTTTCACTTATGTATATTTATTCTCATATACATATAAACACATGAGCATGAAACATAAAATGGTCTAAAAGTAAGCATTTCTCAATATTAGAAGAAATGTACAAGAATACAACCCTAATATTCTACACTTCTCTTGTTCACTCCTACAATTCAAAGCCTCAGCGCCAGCCATCAATGTACAAAGCCACCTAAAATATGGCCAATAGTCATGTACTGCTACTCCAGCATCTTCAAATATTATTTAAAAAATGGAAGACTTCCTTTTTTGACAACCTCATGGTGGTCTACATACAGCAAGATTATGGCTCCATCGCTGGTTTTACCACTGATCCCGCCATACCATATGCCCTGGCCAAGCCCCTCCACTGCAGCGTCTTGTCCTCTAAACTCCCATCCCCTGTTGACCCCATCCAAAGAAACCATGGCATTCCACCTTCTCCTCCAAGCCACCCCCTACTCTAACTCCTCTCACCCACTGGATGCACAAAATACTTAATTGCTCACCTGCTGGTGCCTTAGACTTTCATCTTCTGGGCCCTGCGACCATGAAACCCTGCTCCTTCCTTTGTGGTCTTCTGAGGGCAGTGTTTTCTTTTAGGAGAGGTCCAGGAAATGTTGCCCAAAGTCCCAAAACTGTTCAAACCAAGGGCTACTAAAAGGTAAAGATGTAAGATTCTGTGCTGGAGAACCTCAGGAGCTGCTATGACCCCCTAACATCAGCCTCCTCTGATATAGATGGTGGTCAGTCAAAATGTCGAAAAAAAAAGTCGAATGACAAAAATGTCGAAAACAAATATCGAAAAAAAAAAGTTGAATGTATTTTTTTTTATTTATATGTCTTTTTTGGGTTCGGTAAGTAAAAAAAAGGGGTAAAATAAAAAAAAAAATAGAAAAAAGAGGGTTTGGGGGGAACCCCTCCATTTTGAAAAAAAAAGTATTGAAAAAGAAATGCGACTTTTTTTTTCGACATTTTTTTTTCGACATTTTGACTTTCGACATTTTTGTTTTTGACCAAATGACCATAAACCATATAGATCTAGACTGCCCAAGCCAGCTTGAGTCCATCTTTCTCAAGGTCACTCCAAGATGGTACCTACACGTGTACTTTACGACCCCTTCAAAAGTAAACCTAGCCGTACCCAGAAACCTTGTACTAAATCTTCTGAAACCCTGATCATCACTGATCACACTAGCATCACCATAAAAGGAACACATAACCTTAAGGGAGGCCTCATCAACGCTAGATCCCTGATAGCCCATGCCTCTGAAATTGCAGATATCATCTGCAACCAGCTCGACTTTCTAGCAGTAACCGAAACATGGCTGCACAAAGCAGCTGGTCCAGCCCTAATGCTCGCCATTCCCCCTAACTTCACCATCTTTAGAAATTACAGAGTAAACTCCAAGGGAGGCGGCATAGCTTTCATCTGCAGAGCCGACCTCACTATCAAAGAAGTAGATCTTATGTCCATGCCTTCAGCAGAACTACTCTCCCTCAAACTAGGTATCACAGCCTCACACACTATTACTGTGCACCTGATCTACAGACCCCCAGGCCCACTAGGTTCTTTTGAGGAAGACATAACCACCCTTCTCAACACCAACGCTAAACCAGGGACACAAATTATCTTACTTGGTGACTTCAGCCTAGGATACAATGGCCCTAAAGACTCTAATGCCTCAATCCTAGTCAACACAATACTGGAAGCCGGCCTCACCATCCAAAACAAGGGCCCCACACATGTCAAAGGCCGCACTTTGGATTTGGTGACAGACATTAACTGTACTACCGCCATAACGGCTGTTGAACCATGCATATGGACTGATCATCATCTGATCTTGTTAACCATCTCAGACCCACCTCATTCTAAAACAACCAAACTACCGGCACCTCCAGCCTTTACACGCTGTAAAAGAACATAACGGTTACAAATCTCCTCCCTCTGATTCAGCCCATTACTAATCACTCTAATCTTATCACTAACCCCAATGATCTGGTTGACCTCTATAACAACACTATCAACTCAGCTATAGACGTCACTGCGCCACTGAAACTAAGCAAATCTAAACCTCTTGCTCATTTAAACACCTGGTTCACCCCCAGCCTAAAATCCCTGTGCAAAGAAAAAAGACAAGCAGAAGCCTGTTGGAAAAAAAATCCTTCCCCTGAGAACAAACATCTCCTCACTACCCTCACCAATAGTTACAAGAAACAAATCATTCAGGCAAAAAAAGAGACCTTTAATGACAGAATTAAAAAAGCAAATTCTAGCACTAGGGAAATCTTCACCATCCTTAGAGAATTATAATCCCCTATCACACCCATAGACTCCTGCACCAAAGATAAAATGTTGTGTACCAACATTCAAAATGCCGTATGCAATAAAATCACTATGCTACAAGACAAAATCTCTGCCAAAAGATCCTCCCTCCACAACATTGCACTCTCCACCCAAAAAGCTATCCTACAGGAACTCACCATCAACCAAACTAAACCTCACAACCAATTTAACTTTAAAGCTATCTCCATTGCAGAAGCTAAGAATATCATCACTTCCCTTAAACCCTCTCGCTGTCCTGGTGACACATGTCCAGCCCCCATTATCAAAGAAGCTGCACAAGAACTTGCTCCTTTCGCACATCCTTTATCAACGCCTCCTTCAAAACATGCTCTGTGCCCACTGACCTCAAAGATGCATGGATACTACCTCTCCTAAAAAGAAAAACAACTTAGACCCTAATGTCCCAACTAACTACAGACCTATAACGACAGTTCCGTTCCTCCTTAAAATCCTAGATAAATCTGCCTATCTACAGATCCAATCTTACCTGGAGATTAATAACCTACTAGGCACTAGACAATCTGGATTCAGACCGAGACATGGAACCGAGACAGCCCTCCTTGATCTCAAAAGCCAACTAGATGAGCGCAAAGACAAAGGAGACATATCCATGCTCCTACTCCTAAATCTATCAGCCGCATTCGACCTGTTAGATCATAAAGTACTCTGCAACCACCTTAAATCAGCTGCCAACCTCTCCACAGGATGGATTTGTATTTGTATTTATTTGTATTTAATTTATTTATATAGCGCAAGCCAGGCCCAAGGGCAACCGGGCGCATATCTTAGTAAAGCAGTTACATTATATTTACAGGTAAGGGAGCAGTACATTACATAACATCACAATAGTCCCGACAAATTGCAACAAGTAAACAGTAGACATTACAAATCAAGCATCGATCATCAGTGCAAGTAGGGTCCCAGATGGCCCAATCAGTAAAGAGGAGTAGTTGTTAGTAGGAAGTAACTAACCAAAGCTTGGCTTTATGTTTGAATTGGTTGAATGAAGGTAAGGTTCTGATCAGGAGTGGTACAGTGTTCCAAAGTTTGGCTGCCAAGACAGGGAAGCTGGCGCCTCCAGCAGATTGAAGCTTAAATCTAGGGATCGCAAGACCTTGGTTATGGGCAGATCTGAGTGCTCGTGCTGGTGTATATTGAGTGAAGCGCGAGGCTAGGTATGAGGGAGCCTGGTGGTTGACGCATTTGTAGGTGAGGGCCAGTGCTTTCAGGGAGATCCTTTGGGCGACTGAGAGCCAGTTGAGGTTCTTCCTGGTTTCTGAGATATGGGCGGATCGGGGGATGTTAAGGGCTGCTCTAATGGCATTATTTTGGGTCGTCTGGAGTTTATTAAGATTACCCTGGTTGGTGCCGTGGTACAATGCATTGCAGTAGTCCAGTTTGGACATGACCAGGGTCCTGGCCAAGGTGATGCATTTCTGGGCCGTGAGGAAAGGGCGGCAGGCTGAGATCAATTTGCAGGTGTAAGCAGATGCGGAGGCCACTGCATTGGTTTGTCTAGTGAGTGTCAAGGAGGCGTCCAAGTATATACCCAGAGTTTTGGTGTCTTTGTATACTTTAATCAGATTGCCATCAATGTTAAAGGAACCAAACAGGTGACTTAGTTTAAGTCTCTGTTGTGTGCCTAAGATGAGAAGCTCAGTCTTGTCATCGTTAAGGCACAGTTCATGCTGGGCCATCCAAGCCAGTATGACAAGATAAATGTCATTAAGGGCTTTGTAATCAGCAATGTAGTCACCAGAGATGGGTATGAGTATCTGGGTGTTATCAGCGTAGTTAGTGTAGGTGACACCCAGATAGTCAAGCACGTCAAATAAAGGTTTGGTGAAGACATTGTAAAGAGTTGGGGAAACACAAGAACCCTGCGGGACTCCACAAGGGACTGGTGTGGGATCAGCCGATGCGGTAGGAGAGAAGACTCTCATGTGCCTATTGTCAAGGAATGACCTGATCCAGTTGGAAGCCTTGTCAGAGAAGTGGGCCGCTGACTTCAGTTGCCTGCATAGTATTTGGTGATTTACCAAATCAAAAGCAGCTGATAGATCCAGTAATAGTAGAAGGGCCAATTTACTGTTGTCTTTAAGGTCATCAATTTGAGTTTTGAGATCAAGTAAAGCTGTTTCAGTCCTGTGCTTAGGTCTGAAGCCAGATTGTCTTGAGCCAAGGCGGTTATTGGTTTCTAAGTAGTTCTGAATCTGCAAGTAAGCTGCTCTGTCAAGTATTTTAAGTAGGAACGGTACGGTGGTAATAGGTCTATAGTTAGTTGGTATTTCAGGGTCTAGTGTCGTTTTTTTTAGGAGGGGGATAACCCACGCGTCCTTTAAGTTGTTAGGTACTGTGCCTGTACGGAATGAGGAGTTAATTAAGGCAGTTATAAAGGGAGCAAGGTCATGTGCTGCTTCCTTGATGATAGGTGCTGGGCAGGAGTCACCTTGGCAGTTAGAGGGTTTTAGATTGCGAATGATGTTTTCGACCTCAGGGATGGTGAGTGGGGTGAAACTAAAAGGGGTGTGAGTAAATGAGGCCGTCGGAGTATAGGAAGGTTTGGTGGGGAGGTTGGTGAGTAGGGTATTTTGTTTAGCGTTAATTTTAGATTGCAAAGTGGTAATTTTAGTGAGGAGGGCGTTTTGGATGTTATTGCACCATTTACTGTCTTTAGTGCAAGTGTCAGGCACAGGGGATGGTGATTCCAATTCTTTAAGGATTTTAAATAATTCCTTAGTGTTGGATTCCGCTTGAGCGATGCGTTGGTTATAGGTCTCATTTTTGGCTTGTAGGATCGCTTCTTTGTAGCTATGGGTGGTAATGATGAGGTGATCTTTGTTAAGGTCACATGGGTGACTCTTCCAAAGTGATTCAGCCTTACGTTTTTCTTTGCGTAGAATTCTTAGCTGCGGTGTGAACCAAGAGTTCAGGTGGGCCTGTTGTTTGGCTTTCCGTAGTTTGAGTGGTGCTATATTGTCAATGGCTTTAAGCAGTGTTTGATTGAAGATGTCTACTAGAACTGTGGGGTCATTATGTTCCATGGACACGCATTTGTTCAGGATGGGAAGGATGAGAGCGAGGAGTTTATCCTTAGTGATGTCTTTTTTGTTCCTAGTGGGAATGGCTGGAGCTATGGTAGGCGCAGTGTGGGGGTTGGTCGCTGGTAAGTGGAAGATGATAATGTGATGGTCGGACCAGGCGCAGGCGTGGTTGGAGCTTATGGATGTGTTGCAGTTAAGGTCAGTAATCCAATCGAGCGTCCTGCCCTTGATATGGGTGGGTTCGTCAATGCGTTGTTGGAAGCCTAAATTAGCTAATGTGGTAGCTACTTCAGAGGCCAAGTGATCCTTAGTGTCGAGAAGGCCCAGGTTAAGGTCGCCTAGAAGCAATACCTTCGAGTTAGGTTTGGTATTGACGGTCAGGATGGCCGTGATCTCATCTATAAAAGAGCCAAGTGGACCTGGGGGTCTATAGATAAGGTGGATGGTGGCAGTGTTAGTTGGCGATAAGGTGAGTTTCACAGAGAGGGATTCTGCGGAGCTGAGCTCAATATTGGGGATGGTTCTAAGTGTAATGTTATTTCTGTGTATAAATGCGACTCCACCTCCTTTAGATGAAGTTTGACGGTCCGCTCTAGTGATAGAGTAACCGATGGGGATGGCGAGGGCAAGGAGTGGGCCAGAGGCAGCGTGTAGCCAGGTTTCCGTAATGGCTATGAAGTCAAGGTTTTGAGTGGTGATAAGGTCGGAGATGTCCAACGCGTGGGCCGTGATAGATCTAGCATTGATGAGGGCGCCAGGTACAAGGGGATGGTGGTATGTTCTGTGTAGTGGGAGTGTTGTGAGTGTGCTGGATGCTCAAGGAACGAAGGGCACGAGGCAATCTGGATCCCAGTCTGAAATTCCTGACTTGGAGCGTGCACGGTTGATTAGGTGTAGGTTTGGTGGCAAAGTGTTGGAGCCATAGGGCAGGGTCATTAAGGTATGGGTTGCTAAGGGGCATGGTGCGAGAGAGTGGGGTGGCGTGACAGTGGCTGGTGTTAGCAGTGCTAGGAGTGGTGGGGCAGAGCAATGTGGCAATGGTGAACCCTACGATGGTAGCAAGAATTGGGTGGTTGGCAGATGACAGTGGCCGCATATCGTGAGCCAAGTGTCCTAACCGTTTGTGCAATGGAGTGGGGGAACACTGGAAGGTGTGTGGAGGGGTTCTGCACTGGTCAGAGGTGGGATCCTCCAAGCGATGGCAATCCGCGTACAGCTTGCTAGGTGAATACATGTGCAGGTAGCAACCAGAGGCTCAAAGGTAGATGTTCAGCTAGTCTGGCAAAGATAGATACATAGGCAAATGCCGTCAATGACTCAAGGCAGAGGTTCAGCTAGTCTAGCAAGGTAGGTACATGGGCAAATGCAGTTCGTGACTCAAGGGAGAAGTTCAGCTAGACTGGCAGGTAGGTACATGAGCAAATGCAGTCAATGACTCACGGGAGAAGTTCAGCTAGTCTGGCAAGGTAGGTACATGAACATATGCACAACACAAGACAATCAGATGTGGTCTGAAGGCGACCATAAGGCACAACATAAATCCATCAAAAGTGGTCTGTGGACCATAAAATGATACTAACAGGCTAAATGCTGTCATGGTGCCAGTACAGGTATACAGATACCAGGATCAGGTGGAGTTGCTTAAGGCTAACAGACTAATGTGCCCTAGGCGCATAGTCCAAGTTGCTAATGGCTAGACAGCAGGCTAACATGACTGTGGTAATAGTAGTTATGATAAAGGGTGCGGAAATAGATCTGCAGGGTGTCTGGGTTGGCAGTGTGCGACCATATAAACATAATATGCCAAGCGTGAGGGATTTAACAGTACTTTGGAGGAGCATGTAAGGATCATTAGGCAATATGTAAGCAAATGTTTGAATGACAAGGATGGCAGTAGATGAGCATGGTGCAATCTGGCATATGGTATTGATAACAGCGAGTGGTGTTGCAGGCCTAGCCTCGTCAGATAGACGTATAGCAACTGAGGCAGAATATAGTTCAACAGGGAGTTGCTGTGTCGGGTGATATTCAGCTCCTAGTATGCATGGAAGTTGGGTAGTTAGAGTCAGGCGGGCCGTTTATAGCGTAGGGGGCCAAATAAGGACTGGGACACAGTACTCACAGGTTAAGGGTCTGTGAAGAGCCAACAGGGGTTCCGGCCAACGGCATATACGGCATGCATACGACAGGCCCTTTTGCGTGGCCCTTCTGTGGGGAGCTTCCGTGCTCCGGCTTCCGCCTATCGGTGGCGGTGGTGTGCGGAAATAGGGCACGTCGTACAATCCGTGTGGAGACCAGGCAGGTTGGGCTGGTCAGGCAGATGCAGCCGAGGCTGCTGCAGTGGCAATGACGGCCATTGACCACGTTGTAAGCAATGGCGGGGTGGCCCACAGGGGGTCGGGCGAACGCTGCAAGGGATGTAATCTCCCTTAATTCCTGGATAATAGAACTATAAGAGTCTTTTTGCCCCATCTCAGCCGCTGATCAGTGGTCGAAGTGTACGGAAAGAAGTAGTGGAACTATGTTCCCTACAGGCCTGCACCGCTCCCCACAAACCCCATCCCTACACCCCCTCCCACGCACAATCCAAACCCCAAAACACATGTGCCTGCTGTTTAGGAGAACATTCAGTGCATTGCACTGAAAGTGCAAGTTTCAACTTCTTCCTACACTTTCATTTTAAAATGAAACCGTTCCGGAACGGTTTCTTTTTAAAATAAAAGTATAGGAACGGTAAAACTTAATTAAAAGAAGTAGGGGAGCACCGCTCCTGCCCACTTCGACCACTACCGCTGATCCAGTCCCCAACACCTGTTGGGTTCCACAGGGGTCTTGGTCTCACCTACTTTGTATAATATTTTTACAAAGCCCCTCTTTGTTATCATGGACAAACTGGGTGTCTCATATACCAACTATGCTGACGGCACCCAGATCCTCATCCCTATCCAAGGAGATTACAACAAAGACACCATCCTCATAAACAAAATCTCCCAAATCATTCAAACTTGGATGGCCACTCACGGTTTATGTCTTAACGACGATAAAACCAAGCTTCTAATCAAATCGATCTACTAGTAAATTAAACAAACTCTCCCACCTCTACAAATCCTTCACCATTGATGGCACTAAAATCAATGCAGCCAACGAAGTTAAAACGCTAGGTTTCTACTTAGACTCTGCGCTCAACCTTAACAAACAGGTCTGTGCCACAGCCTCAGCAACCAGTTACACTTGCAAGCTAATTCACGCATGTAAGCCATTTGTGTCTACGGGCAGTTGTATCACCATCGCACGTGCCCTTATCCTATCTCAATTAGACTATTGTAACGCACTCTATCTGGGTACCAGCAAACACAACACCCACAAACTCCAAACCCTACAAAACAATGCCCTCAGAACAGCACTAGGCATTCCCAAAGATCAACCTATATCTGACCAAAGAAGAACTGCTAAATGGCTGTCCATCAATGACCGTATCAAATTAAAAACCTTAAACATCACACACAACTGTCTCAACAACAAAACACCCGCATACCTCACTGCGAAATTTACAAGGTACACATCTGAGCGTCCCATTAGAAAGGGCCAATCTAATAGCATCAGAATCCCAAATTTCAATCTGAAAAGAACAGGAGGCTCAAGTTTCCCAGTATTGGCTGCTAATCTATTGAACTCCATTCCGGACCCTTTTAGAGCCATTCCCTGCTTTGACATGTTCAAAACTAATGTTAAACTCTGGCTACAAACCAACGACTGTTAACTCCTCGCCTCTGAATGATCGGTCTCCTAGACACCTCCTCCCTTCTCTGTGACATCCTCTTATCCCCCTTTTTCTGTCTCCAAATAACTGTAAATATATCCTAATATCCTGTATGTACCTTGTAAGATATGCCTGCATCTGCATCTATTGTAACATAAGACATGTAAGATAAGAAATGTAAAATATTTATGCTACATTAACCTGCAACTGTAACATAAAAAATGTAAGATATTTATGTAACTGTAACCTAAGATTTTCACAAGGGCCCAGTTGCTTAACGGCCCGGTGCGCTCTATAAAATAAATAAACAATACAATATGCTTTACTCGCTCACAGCGCTAAGCCTCCAGTGAAAAGGAGATTGGGATAACATGGTCAACTCTGGTTCCACTTTCTGGCGGTCTAGAAGCTGCAACACAAAACAAGAGTTAGTAAATCTAGGAATTATCCTTAAATATTCTCAAGCCCTCCTGCATTCAAAACCTCCAAGTCCTCCCAGTTCTGGATGTAGATTTACCCTTATACCTAGGTAGGTAAGCTTTGAGGTGAAAGGACCCAGATGTTGCTGTTGAGATGTCCTTCTGGCTTGGGCTGACTGCCATGGAACCAAGCCAAAATCCACTTAAATCAATCTGGAGAATACATCAGCTGACCAAAACCTGAGCAACTCTGAGGTGGGTCTTACTTTTTTAATGTCTGAATAGAAGGAGTTTAAGATTCCAGAATTGCTTGCCGACTGGTCACCTTTGACTGTTTTTTCCCTAGGATTGATTCTACTAAAAAAGAATATTCACTCTTTTACTGACATCTTCCCACTAGGGTGTGGGCAAATACATTGCTTCATTTACTCCCAAAGTTTTCCTGTAAAACTCTCTTGCAACATAAGGCTGAAGGGACTAAGCACTCTCGCTGTACCTGCACCAAACCCGCTAGGAGAACACTGCTCTCGGGAGCAGTGCCACTTTTCCCGTATTATTTGCCCTGGTCTTGTTTGTGTAGCCGGTTGCATCTCTCTGAGGAGCAGAGACAACCTTCTCGAAATGCTGGTGAATGTCACACATTCACAAGCCACTATGCTTGGGGATTCAAGCACATCTTTTCAAAAGACATGTTGGATGCAGACTATATATCTGGGCTTGTTGTTGCTGCTGTATTGGCACAGTGAACTCCGAGACACACAGAAGGTATTTTCTCCACAGCTATGTGCTCTGCATCCTCTACTTCGTAGCATAAATGCTCGAACTGCTCTAGAGCAGTGTTCTGTCTCACATGATTTCCTTTACAAGGACCACTGAAGGCTACAAGAAGAGCTCAGGAACATGTGGCCTCCCTAGCATAGGTCAAAAGTTAAGTTCATGTTCCCCCGTCCAGGTGACAGAAGTCTTTTACTAACTTCTAACTTTTTTTTGTTATTGTAATATTGAAAAAAAGGAGTCCACCCTCACTAGACTGCAGTATTTCATGATTTACAAGTTCACATGTTAAAATGAACCTTACTTGTAAAATGAATAACACAGTTAAAAGCGACCAAATGTGTGTGTGTTTGTGTGTGTGTGTATCCAACGGTGTATATTTCATGGCATTCGAACCATTCACTCAATGTTCTCAACAGGATTTTGTAAAAATACATGACAATAGATGAAATGCAGTGTTGTAAATTTAGAACAATAGAGGTTCTTAGGGCGAGCCATCAGGGATGCCAAAAATTAGGGAGTGTATAAGAAGAGCTGCCTTCTGTGACCTTGGGACCTGGTTGCCACTACCCATTAATTGAATCAGGACCTGGTAGTGGTATGAAGAGGATTTCCTTTCCTGACCCACCAAGCCATGGTTGGATTGAGGGACTTGTCACTGGGGCCAAACCTACACTACTGGCACCTTAAGGGACCTTTTTTCCCCACTTGTCTCTTCTGTTAGTGTTCCTTCCCTGTGGTCAGATTCCCCCACAAAGAAAGTCTGATACCGAGAACGTACAGAAGAAGAAAGGGATGCTTGCTCTCACAGAACTATGGAAATGATGGTGGAACGAAGCAGCAATGAGTCCCGCACGAATAATGAAAGAAATTAAGGTCACACCTGGGTGAGCCCCCGTATGGGGACCTTGACTCGCTAAAGGCCGATAGAGAATGAAGAGAGGGAAGTGCATTTGAAAGTACTCAGCTACAGTGAGACTAATTGTTCCCATGCTTGCTCCATCTGTGTACCCAAGATGGTGGCAAGCAATCCAAAAGGCTCGGCCTGTGGCTGTAAGTGAGGTGGAGCTGGAACGCATAGCAATAAGTAATAATACTCATCCACAGCTGAAATAGAAAATAGGAAAGGGTGGTACGAGGTGGGGATAGACCCTTACAGAATAAGACAATCAAAAAAGAGTGGTAGGCAGTCTGGAGAGAGTGGAGGTGTGGAGTTGTTTAGAGAAAGAAGAAACTGAAAATCAGAGGAGGCTGAAAGAGATGAAGTTGGCAGAAAGGAAATAAGGCTGTAAAAAGAAGCTTAGAAAGACGTAAATATGATGACATGAGAAGGTGGTGACCTATGAGGAGGTGAAGCTGGAGGAGAGGAGAGGCGAGGAGAGGGGAGGATGTTGGAGAAAGGGAATGTTAGGAGAGGTGAAATGGAGACAGGAGGTAATGGTAACTCAAGAAGGGACGAAGTCGGAGAGGAGACTGATGAAACGGTTTTGGGAAAGGAGGGCGTAGACAGACAGGAGCAAGTGGTGGTAAAGGCTGATTATCTAATTCCTGAGGGGCAAAAGGAGGGAGAAAGTAAGGGGATGGAGGATGCTAAGAAAGAGTGGAAAGATAAAATGCAGAAGGTGGTGCAGGGGTTGAGGAAATGTTTGATGGGAGATGAAACTAACCAACCGGAGGTTGACGGTGACCTTGAGGAAAGAAGTGAGAAACGATATACAAGAGAGAATAAAGAAACATCAAGAGGAAGACTGGAGGAAGCATGAGACACTCCAAGACAATATAAGTAAGAGAGAAAAGAACCACAGGCCCATGAACCCCATGGGAATCAGAGGGCAAAGGGGTTGTGGAATGATTACATGGTGAAATGGCAAAGAGGTGACAGGAGAAGTTAATAAGGAACAGAGTGATAGGAGAAGTAAAGGGGGCATAGAGAGGGTTTTCCCAGGAAAGAGGTAATACCGGCATAGCAAGGAGGTTAGAAAATGTAGGGTAATGAGGGGTGGAGGCAGGTCCCCAAGACCGGAAAGTCCATGCCACCCTCAGCATGTAAACCAGACTTAGTAATCCAGTCCCTGGTAGAAGCTCAGGACCCAGGTCTGGTGACAGGTACCCGTCCCTCCGTCTAACCTAGCCCACAGGTGCTCCCAAACCGTCAGGTGGACAGAACTCTCAAACATTAGAGAAACCCAGCATGAAGCTGAGGAGTAATCTAGTTGAGAAAGGTCAGAGCTGATTTTGAGATCAGGAATAAAAAAAGGAGGTGCAAGCCTCCCAGTTGAAATAGGAAAGTAAGTGGCTGAGATGCTGCAGGATAGGGCACCAGGACTGGAGAGCCTTTTTACATTATTGACACTTTGGAGAAGACATCCTAAAGTTGTCTTACACATTGCTTTTCTTTTCTTATTAATTTATGCTGGAACTGTTTTTTGTTTGTTACAGTGTTCCTATAAATATTCCTAGGAAAAAAATAATTGTTGCCAAGCTCCGAGGTGATTTTGAGTTAAATTACTTAATGGCCAGAGGGGGTGGTGTTGCGCTCATACAGAATGGCCGCCTGAGTGAGGAGCTCCAACCTGGGAAAGATCATTTGAGCTGATCCTTTCTAATTGGTGCCGCATTCCTGTATGAGCTTCTGCGGATAGATGCCCACTGTTCCTCTGGGGGTGCTGCCTGACTGTTGCATCCCGGAGAGAGGCCGTTACAGAGTAAACTGTGCTTTTTGACTCACCACCTGGTCCCCTCGCGGCGCCCCGGGCCGCGCTTCCACAGGGAGTGGCCTCCGGATCACGCAAGTATCAGGCTTCTGGGCCCAGCTGTGGGAGGGGCGGCCACTAAACAGAGCCACACAGCCTAGCCTGAAACCATTCCACGCTGCTGTGGCTCGGCTCGGGGTCCCACTGACCTCCCGCAACTTATGCTTCTGTGGAGACGTGCTGGGGCATCTCTGTCCGATTTCAACTTTCACTGTGCTCCAATGGCCAGCCCGTTGCCTTGGGGCTGAGCTCCCAGCGCCTACAATCAGAGCGCCCTACGCCTCCCAAGCCCCCCGACCCTACGCTGAAGACCACTGGAGACCCCACACCTCGAGTGCTGGCCCCCCTTGGCTGGCACTGCGGGTGCCCTGCAAAACACGCCGGACCAGCTGTAACACGACAGGACGACTCAGAGAGTTGGTACGCCATCCCCTCGCCGGGATACCAGGTACGGTGCTCCTCTGCTTGTAACACGGCACACTGAGTTGTTGCACACCGGACGGCCTAACCCAAGTGCTGTGTTATCAATATTGAGGGGACGTAAAGGCTGAAAATGGCCTCCTATACTACAGCGCATTACTGGGCTGACCCCTCCATACCGCACACTACTTGAATTGCTTATTCATTGTTACAACTGGCAAACCGCCGAATCACTGCAACCACAATCAGCCCATGGTCCTCCTACTGCTAGGTCTCCCAGCCAACACCCCGGACACTCCTGCTTTGGTGCCAACCAGGTGGGATTTCACGTTGCTTAACCTGCCAGCTCAGCTGGGACTCTGAATGCCATGGCTGCCCGTGGAACACACACTGTGATCTCCCCCTAATTTACTCATGACCACTGAACCATCCCAGGGCCTGTCGGCCACGCGAGGCGGGATTATAGCTGATTGTGGAGTTATCGGTGAACCCACGATCAACCAACTGCAGACTGCCACGATCACTGACCTTATTATCTCTCACCTCACAATACATCGGAGAACACCGTCCATACGGTTGCAGGTTGGGTCGACCCTACGGGCCATATCTGTTCACACTATCGATCCTGGCAACCCTGCCTTGCTCTGGTCCTGGGACCTCGCCCCCACTGAGACCCTCTTCTGGTGACTGGCACAGGGGACTGTGCCCTTTCGTCCTGGGTGGCTGTGAGCCTTCTGCATCACCCATTGTTCACAGAGACTTACTGTTGCCATGTCCTCACATCGGACCTCTCTCACTTTGCAGTGCTCCAGGTCACATGATTCTGTACCCTACCTCTCCACAGTGAAGCAGGTTGGGCAACTTTACTGTCTACCAATACTTGCTGTGCTGCCCTTCCTGGTTCATACACGGGCCTTCTGACCCCTTGGTGCCGCACAGTCGGCGAGACCTCCCGCTCTAGCCTCAACGGCTGCCCCTCTGGCAGTGCTTGCCCCAGCGCCCAGTGACAGGAACTCTGCACCGAGCAGCCCAGTGATATCGGAATATCCATCTTCAATTGTGGAGATCACTCCGCACAACCTCCCCCCCTAATGCTGGTTTCTGCACCATCCACGGGCACGGCCTCTAACTCTGGCAAGGTCACCAAGATTCACTGATCTGTGGGCTGCTACCCACGCCTGGCTAATTGATTGCTTACTTTGCCTACCTTCATCATTGTACACCATTCAGCCGTACGTGGGAGGCCACAACCATGCAGTTGGGGACTACATGATCCTACAGACTGCAATTATCAACGCTGATTGACTCGAGTCACCCAGTGCTGCTCTGAGGGAAAAGGGAGAACACAGATCTCATCCTCATATACACGACTGCTCCCTCATACACCCGGAGTCGCCGGGCGCCTGCTTACTCGACCCCCTGGCTGTACGGATCTACTACGAGCGTGCCTCATAGTTGGACTTTCACAGCCCAGCGGCATTCTGAGACTTGCGACCTCGCACCCTAGCATTTTACGACGAAACGTCTTAAACATCCTTATCAACCACTACTGAACGCTGGACACTGGAATAATCCTCCCGTCCTGGTACCCCCTCACCAGGTCCTCTGTGTGTTGCATAACTCTGCTTTTCACGTGACCTATATGACCATGACCAAGGGTGCCAATTAAAAATAAAGTTCTATCAATATGTATACGAAAGCTATGCCGAAACCAAATTAATCCCTACTGGACCCGAAAGCACACATGTCGACACCTCCTGAAACTACCGAGTTGCAGACAATTATGGAATACATGCATGAGGGGTTCACCGCTCTTCATTCAAAGCTGGATGACATGAGTGGAACTATATGCTCCATCAAAGCCCACATTGAAAAAACTGACACTCGGGTGACAGAGGTGGAGACCAGAGTCGGGACGGCCGAGGATGACATTGTTGCCCTGCAGGCTGAAGTGACCACCTTGTCCAGACAGGTCCAGGATGTCAGTAAGAAGAACGATGACCTGGAATCGCGCACAAGGCGCAATAACTTACGCATCATCGGTATCCCTGAGGATAACATTAAAGGCCCTATGACGACTATGTTGAGCGCACTCTGCTTTCCTTGTTGGATTCCCCAAAGCTCTCCCCATAATTTGCAATTGAGAGAGCCCATCCATCCCTAACAGCGAGACCCAGGCCTGGCGCTCCACCACGCCGTATCATCGCGAGAGTGCTCAACTACGGCGACAGGGACGCTCTTCTTCGTGCGGCAAGAGCCAAAGGTGACCACTTTCTAGGCTCCTCCAGAATCCATCTTTATCCCAACTTCTCTGTGGTCGTTCAGTAGGAACGGAAAACTTTCCTAGCCACCAAGAAGAGGTTGCGCAACTTGGGAGTTAAATACTCCATGCTCTACCCTGCTAAACTTAGGATCAAACACTCAAACCGAGTTTTCCTTTTTACCATCCCTGAGGAGGCCTCCAAGTTTATCAATGAGCACTTCCCTGGCTAATCAAACTGGAACTCTGTCCCTGCAGGCACCTTGGATCTGTTTTTTTTCCTTGCAATATGTTGAGAATACCTGGTGCGGAGTGTGACCTGGATGACCGACACATTTACAGTCCTCGCTCTCTGGGATCAGCGGTCATTCAGTCCCGATCCACAGGTCTAGGACCCTTTGCCTATTGTGTATTGTTTTCATGTTGTGCACCACAGAATGCGTAGTCGATGCCCCACCTCAAATGTACAACCACTCCTGGCCACACACGGCCCCCCCAGACGATGCGGCCTCTGTTTGTGATGCGTGTATTGGTTTTGTGGGTTATCACCTCTCTGATTGGGGAGGTATGGGGGTGGAGCTGGGTTGGAAATGGTTTAAAGTTGGAAAAATGCTTGACATGCGGCTGGGAATCCGAGTTCCTGAATCCTCCAGTACGGGTCCTGATGGATCGTGACCTGGGCACGTCTGGTCCGGTCCCGAAAAATCATACCCCTGCTGGGGTCCTTGTTTGTGTTTGTTGATTTACCACCCTCATGGCTGATGACAGTATAATTTTATGAGCTGGAATGTCAGGGGGCTAGTTAACCACACCAAAATGTGCAAAATGCAGTTATATATTGAACGGCACAGGGTTAAACTACTCTTCTTACAAGAGACACACCCTCTTTCCAGCGGATGAGAGGGGTTTGCAAGATCATGGGCCCCCAGTGATACTACACCATCTACTCCACGCAGAACCGTGGAGTCATGATTTTAATCCATAAAAGCCTCAAATTGCAACATAAAGTGACACATATTGATCTCCTGGGATGGTATGTATTACTATTCGGGACCCTGATGGGCAGGGAAGTCGTATTACTAAACATATATGGTCCCAACATTGACGATACTGAATTTTATATGCATCTTTCTCCCTACTATGTGGATTCCCTCTTATCCCCAGCATCTGGGGTGGCGATTTCAACACTATTTTAGACGTTAACATCGACAGATTAGGCTCTAGACCGTGTCAACTTACCAGGGCAGCCAGAACCATCATAGGAATGCTGGCCCAGTTAACAATATCTGATGCATGGCGACTGATTCACCCCGATTCTCGTACATTCTCCTTTTATTCTTCGGTGCACGATTCCCACTCATGGATAGACAGATGGCTAATTTCGGATACTCTTATCAGGACTGTCACTCACATGTCTATCCTGCCTAGAACATTCTCTGACCACTCCCGGTGACAGTCTCCCTGAGGTGGACTGCAGACTATCCAAAGGGTCGCTCGTGGAGATTGAAACCGCACTCTCTATTGGATATTGCCTTTGAAACTGAACTAGGAATCAGCACTCACGACTTTTTTACACTAAACACAGGCTCCGTTGAATCACAAGCTACCCTCTGGGAGACATTCAAAATTTACATCAGGAGCATCGCAATTTCCAAGGAGTCTGGGATTCTCAGAGCGATCGGGAGGGACATCACTGGGAGTGAATCCCGACTTGCCCTCCTTGAGGCTCAGTATGCTTCTTTTCAATCACCCGTAATCCTTACCGAAATAGGCACGGAATTAGATGCGTTCCGCACCCACGCAGAATGTGAACAGAAGTTTCTTGATGACCCCCTGTCAGCTCGTAGGTGTGGGGTAGGTGAGCGCTGGGTCGCATCCTTGCTAGATTGATTCATTATGATAACGGTACAACACATATCCCAGCTATCGAGAGGGCAGATGGCACTCTGGTTCTGTCATCTCAGGATATTAATTCAGAATTTCACTCCTTCTACGAAACCCTATACTCCAACACAGACACCGTCTCTGCTACCGACATTGGAACCTTCCTAGATCGGCTCCCGCTTTCTATCCTTTCCTCAGAGACTAGGGATGCCTTAGACTTCCCTATCACACCCGAGGAAATATCAAAGGCTATAGATTTGCTGGCCTCTGGGAAGGCCCCTGGAACTGACGGACTTCCCATCGAATTTTATAAACCATAAAAGTCCCGCCTGGTTCCTCAGCTATCAACCCTTTGGGAAGGAGGCCTGCGGAACGGGTGTCCTTCCCCCCCTCCCTCTGAGAGGCAATAATCTCAGAACTACTTAAACCAGGCAAACCTTCCACACAATGTGGCTCATACTGCCCCTCTCTCTTATCAACTGCAACGTCAAAATGTATGCCAAGGTGCTGGCCCTTAGATTGGCCCCTTATATATCGTACATCATCCACCCTGACCAGTCGGGTTTTATCCCGGGGCGCTCCACTTCGCTCAATATACGCCGTCTATTCAACATACTCACTTGGATTGACCCATGTACATAGGCAGTGCCAGCCACCCTTGATATGCAGAAAGCTTTTGACTCCGTTTCCTGGAGCTATCTGTGGCAGGTTCTTGAAAAATCCAACTTTGGTCCTCGTTTCAGATCCTGGGTTAAACTCCTGTATTCCTCTCCTGTTGCCAGGGTTTGCACCGAGAACCGATGTTAACCTCAATTTCCAAGAGCAAAGGGTACGAGGCACGGGTTTCCCTTCTTGCTGATGATCTTTGCCTTAGCAATTGAACCCCTGGCCGACAGTGTAACATTTACCTGAACTCTGCAGGAGTGCACTGGTCTTGCGTTATAGTTCCTCAGGAATTCCTTGGATAAGCGTAGACTGACAAAATCTGAAATAAGATAATAGCAATTACTTCTCTACTAGATTTCTTGAACCTCAACAATTCTCCCCACTATTGCCTTTGGTTGAAGTTTTCTCCAAGAGATGAAATCTCGGGAGGGCGAGGGGCGTAATTCTGCTCACCTGTGTTTTGGTTTTCATGAGCTCTCCATCCTGCTCGGTGCAGGGGCGCAAGTCCTGAAGATAAGTGGAGTTATGTAGATGAAGCAATTACACTGTGGGAAGGGCTCAATAGGAAAATAACCAGAGAGGGCACTCTCAGTGGTACGATTAAAGAGAAGTTCTGAGTGCAAGTTCGTGTAACGTGTCCTCGAGTTATTGTTAGTATGCTGAGGTGAATTAATCCTTCTGACAAGCCAAGCTTCAAAAGAAAGAACTGTGAACGGTGCTTGCGGTGAATTTAGATATTGTCCGCCTGACAGGAGTTAAGTTCAGGAGGAAGAGCCTGTGAAAGCAGCTTGCAGTGTGTAATGGAAACATACTAGAACGTAAGACTGTGCACAGTCTTCTATTTCCCAACTGTAATGACTTTATGTTAACCTACTGAGCAAGTAGAGCTCTGCCATATACCGAGCCATACAGTTAGCAGTCCCCCACTACAATCATCTACCTCATGTGCTCTCTACCCAGTGAATCTGTATTGTCTGGAAGTTTTATGCCTTACCCAAAATGCCATTTTGTGCTTGCTCTGAAGCATTTTGCATTCAGAATTTCATGCCATTCCGTGTCTTTGGTAGCATGTCGCTTCTAGCCGGTCTCAACATAGTGTTTGCCCAGGAGCATTTTGCATTTAGAATTTCATGCCATTCTGTGTCTCTGCTAGCATGTCGCTTCTTGCCTGTCTCAACATAGTGTTTGCCCAGGAGCATTTTGCATTCAGAATTTTATGCCATTCTGTGTCCCTGGTAGCATGTCGCTTCTAGTCTGTCTCAACGTAGTGTTTGCCCACGAGCATTGTAGATGATTGTAGTGGGGGACTGCTAACTGTATGGCTCGGTATATGGCAGAGCTCTACTTGCTCAGCAGGTTAACATAAAGGCATTACAGTTGGGAAATAGAAGACTGTGCACAGTCTTACGTTCTAGTATGTTTCCATTACACACTGCAAGCTGCATTCACAGGCATTTAGAATTTTATGCCGTTCTGTGTCTCTGGTAGCATGTCGCTTCTAGCCTGTCTCAACGTAGTGTTTGCCCAGGAGCATTTTGCATTCAGAATTGTATGCCATTCTGTGTCTTTGGTAGCTTGTCACTTCAAGCCTATCATACTATAGTACGCGCCCAGTACCTGATGACATTTAGACTCTTATGCTATATTGTCGCCCCAGCCACATGTCGCCTCTAGAATTGCAGGCCATACCGTATCTCTAGCAGTATAGTGCACCCAGACTATACTCCCAGACTGTGCTATACGGCATTCATCCATCTGGCTACTTAGCTAAAATATACAGTGTACCATTCCTTGCACTGAGACTCATTCTGACAAAACCCAGCTCTGCTCTCCCAGCCTTTCTGTCCTACCCCATACTGAATATAGTTATGCTAGGCGGGGTACTCTTCACAATGCTCCCATTTTGCATAGTTCTAGACAACACTCCATGCACAGGTAACCACTTCCTTGCCTTCAAAATGGGTTGTCCAAACTGGCATGCCCAAGACACTACCCCATGCCCTGCCCGACACCCTTCCTCCCACCTACCGCACCATTCCCAACCAGCACAGAACAGGCCCTTAGGGTCAGCCTCACCACTATGATTCCTAGGCAAGATCTCGCACCCACCCAGATCTCGCTTCCTTCAACAGATCACTTACTCACCCCCAAGACCATTTTAGGCCTCAAAACCTACCCTATTATCGGGGACCACAGAATTTGTCGCCTAAGATCACGCTTTAAAATAATCCATTATAGCCACACCCCTACATTCGTAGCAACCAAACCACCCAAACACAATGACTCATAGACAAAGAAGCTGCCGATCCCATCCCAGTCCCCATTGGAGAACCACAAGGCTCATGTCTCTCTCCCACTCTTTATAATGCCTATACTAAACTCCTCTTCTCGGCATTAGATGATATGGGTGTCATCTACACTAACTTTGCGGATGACACCCAGATCCTCATACCCATTTTAGGAAACTATGACCAAGACACCATGACGATTAACAGAATTTACGCCATTATTCAAACTGGATGGCGCTAAATAGTCTTTGCCTCAACGATGAGAAGACTGAAGTTCTCATTGTGGGCCCCCCTTCCAAATTAGCTGCCCTCAACCCAGACTATTCCTCGATCAATATCGATGGCACTCGAATTCCAGTACTCAAGCAAGTAAAAACATTAGGTGTATACCTAGACGCCAACCTCACCATGTCTAAACATATTAGTACACTCTCCTCCACCTCAGCGTACACATCTAAACTCATAGCATCAAGTAGACAATTTCTGACTCCGACCAACTGTCTCACCCTGGCCAGGGTCTTAGTACTGTCCAAGTTGGATTACTGCAATGTTTTATTTCTAGGGACTTCTAACACCAATATTAGCAAACTGCAATTGATTAAAAACAGAGCCTTAAGTGCAGCACTAGGGATAAAAAAAGTTTGAGCATACCACCAAGATAAGGAAGGAAGCCCACTGGTTACCTATCAAAGCCAGAATTATCTTTAAAACTCTCTGCATCGCACACAAATGTCTTTGCCAAAAAAGCCCCGATCTACCTCAACAACGCCCTTCAGAAAAAAGAATCCACTAGAACTCTAAGGTCTAACGATAATTTACTCTTAGTGACTCCCCGGAATAAAAACCCTAGAGCGGGGGGTAGCAGCTTCCAGGTCTTAGCACCCAATCACTGGAACTCCCTCCCTTTCATTATCAAAAAAGAGACCTCGCTCCCCAGCTTTAAAAAACTGCTAAAAACGTAGTTATTCAACCAATATTAGAACGAAGCACACCTGATCCAACTGTAAATAATGTTTTTGAGTGTATTGTATATTATTCTGCTTGCTGTAATAAAGTTTTATGCACACTGTACAATTGTATGACTATTTTCTAAGCTGTCTGTAACCACGCCGTGATACCCCAGGGTCTGGGCGTGTAACAAATGAAATAAATAAATAAATACTGAGCAGCGTTTGATATTTTCGACAGACACGCGAGGCGTGTAATATGAGGATGCTCGTATTATCAACGGAGAACTGGTAGGAGTCGAAGGGTCGTTGTTCCAAGTGAATTATGGGAGGAGCAGCTGTCTTTTAACTTAGAGCCGTGGGTGCGTAAGAGTCCTGACACACAACACAAAAATTGTTCGGCAACAATCACTTATTGTTTATTCACCGGCAGAGGGCCGCGTTAACCTTTGTTCTGAACGAAACTACTTCAGTTGTCAAAAAATTACTTTTACGTAACAAACTTGAATTAACTTTCGCACACAGAATGGCATTGAAGAATGCAGAAACTTCTCCACATAACGAAGTTCATGTCTACTTGCGTTTTTTGTAGAACGTTGAGATTAGCCCCGAATTCTCACGTAACGTTGCAGACACCTGAGGAAAGAATTAACAGGTATCACGTCTGACAGGAAAAACCCCAAACCTTGGATGCGGTGAAGGAAAAAGGGGATTCTGAGAGAGATGAGCGGCAGGAAGGTGGATAAGGGAAATGCGGGAAAAACGAAACTTGGAAAGGATATATCTAGGAAATGAAGGTTCTGTGAGCGGGAATACTGATCTGTGACTGAGAACCGCGGTAAGCGTTGCACTGCAGCAACAGAAACAACGCGAAGCGTGGGCCTCCCGATGGGCGTAGCTTATAAAGGGAGCTGAGATTAAAGCATACAGCAGCACTGCAAACTAACAGGAAACCAACTGGGCAGCCATATTAGGTAATCAGGAAGTTTCATTACCTATCCTAGAAACATGCGACTGCAGAATCAAACTTATGTGCAGCCCAAGGCTAATGTCCATCTCTTTTGAATTCTTATTTTAGGGATAACTTTTGGAACCATACCAGTGATCATGACAGAGAGGATTCGTCAACAACATGCACATAGAGGCATAAGACTGTCAGGCCCCCCTGAGATCATCTGCCTTTACGCGGACAACGCCGTCCTCCTCATCCGCTCACCTGAACACAACTTAGCCCCAATGTTAGAGGACATAGTACGCTTTGGTGAACTCTCAAGGCTCCCAGTAAATTGCTACAAATCCATATTATTTCCGCTGACCGAGGCCACCACCCCTCCACTAAACCCTCTGGGATTTACATGTGCACAGTCCGAGATTACCTATCTTGGGTGGTTGTTACGCATCAACGGAACGCTTCGTATGAAGCCAACTTCGGGAAGTATCTTACAACCCTCGACCGAAAGTGCTCAGGCTGAGCTGGGTTACTGATCTCGCTGGCTGGCAGGATCGCCATCCTCAAGATGGTGGTGCTGCCTCAACTCTTATACAGATTCCTAAATGTCCCCCTGAGCCAGGTCGCAAATTCTTCACAATACTGTCCCGAATCATCAATATGTTTTTGTGGCACTCTGGCGCGGTTCATCTGAAATTAGAAACTCTAATCACCCCAATGTTGAGGGGTGGACTCAGCACCCCTAGCTTCGAGAGGTACTAGATAGCTGCTCAAGCCCACTTTGCCTCCCACTGGTTCACATCTGCTGATCCTCCTCTCCACGTTAAACTTGAACGCCTGGCCACAGATGGTCGAGATATTCGCTATCTAGCTCTCCCCACCCATTCCATTACATTTGAATCCCTTGACCCGGTTGGGTCCACGACACTGGCCCTGAATACGTTTTGGAAACAGGATTGCACCCCGCGCCCCTTCCATGGTGACCTTCCCCTATGGAACTTCTTTCCAGAGTCCCCCTGTGTAGATTCCACAACAACTCGTCGTTGGTCAGATGCAGGTCTTGATTCTGTCCGAGTTGTTTTTGACCAAGCAATCTTCATTGAATGGCCCAACTTACCAGAACCTCTGTGAAGCAAACTCTCCCACTGGCTACAATATCTGGGCCTGCACTGCTCCTTCAAAAAGAGGTTTCCAGACTTCCCCTCAATCCCCCCAGATGACCCGATGCTATCAGAAATCCTGAATACCACACCCATTAAGGGAAAAGTCTCCAGATTGTACACCGTCCTCCTAAATAGAGTAACCTCCCCATTCGTCAAGCTCAGAAATCCTGGGGTAGGGATCTGGGCGTTGAAATCACGGTCCAGCGATGGGACTGCATGTGTGCCCGTACCCATCAAATCTCATTCAATTCACGATTTAAACTGATCCAATTCAAGGTACTCTATAGATTCCATTACACCCCGATCAGTCTACACCGTATGACTAAAGACCATTTGCATACCTGCCCTAGATGCGGATCAGATGATGCAAACTACATACATATGGTGTGGTCTTGCCCGCGCCTCTCTCAGTTTTGGGAAGAGGTATGCAACACTGTATCCGAAATGTTAGATTGCACTATCACCCCTTCCCCATTGACACGTCTCTTCCATGAGCTTCCCCAACTCGGGCCGACTCCAGGAAATGAGCTGGTCTATGCCTGATGCTAGCAACCTGCTGCATTCTGCTGCTCTGGCTTCACCCTGGGACTCCCACACACACCCAGTGGCTCCGGGCTGTCACCTGGGCCTCCAATACCGAGGAGCGCTGGCCACTCCAACAACCAACAGTGACTAGACCTAGAAATATCTGGACCCCATTCCGCTTATGTATCTCCACCTTATCCGCTAACACCGCAGATGACGTCAGCAACCGGAGCCCTCCAGTGTTTAACTCTGTTTAACCAAATGCGTTGATTATAGATATTTTGGCAATGCCTCTGGATTTTGTACCCCAGACAACTGCTTTGTTATTCTGTACGATCCTCATCTGATATATGTACATGGAATGTACACCTACAATCTATTTGTATTCTACTTGTTTTCTCCGCTGTAATGTCAAGCTCAATAAATAAAGGTTTAGAAAAGAAAAAAATTACTTAATGGCCAACCAACCCACGCCTTAACTCGCCCATCATATTGCCAGAAGTTGCCAGTCCTCGTGACAGGGAAAAATAAGGGGAAGGTTTGGCTGATACCAAATAATGAGAGAAATGTGGGGGGCGTGGCCAGCAGCCGAACGATGAGGACTTGCTTCGCTCCCGGGCCGCCAGCCAAATCCTGAAACAATCCTGTTTTCCTGCAAGACTACAAGTACCCAAAAGTGCCTACTTGATGTGGGAATCTCTACTGTACGCCCCTACCTGTTCCTGGTGAAAATCGGTGCCGCAGAACCCACTTGGCGAGACTTTCAAGAAAGCAAGCGTGCGCGTCACAGAGCACACAAAATGGCCGCTGCGGACCGCGGATGAACGGAGGCCACCGTGTGTCAACATCGAACCCTGCCCGAATACCGGCGGCTGGCGAGTGCGGTGCTGTGCTGGACCGCACGACGGGCAAAGGACCCTAAAATAGAACCAAGCGAACTCGGTGCCTCTCCCTGACTGCGGGGAGCGGGACCCCGCTGGGTGCCTCCCCGCCTCCCGCCGGTGAAACCTGTGGAAATCACCCTCCAACGGCAAATCGTGAGGCAGAGGGGATACACCCTTGGAAGCGGCGTCAGCGGTTATCGTTCACAGGCAGTCAAATCCGCACCAACGTAGCAATGTACGCGCCTGTACACTGCTTCTGCCTGCTGACACCATCGGAGCGTCCAGAACCGTTGGGGCTCCTCGGGCGTTCCACTTAGCGCTGAGCGCCCACCAGACTCCTGAGGTGGCTCCCGTTCGCTGTCGGACAGCTACTGCCTCTATCCTGCGGCAAGGAGAAGGGGGGACGGGAAAGCAGGAACTTGCGTGTTTCCCCCTCGCCGCCGGTGGGCCTGCTACGAAGACTCTCCCAGCTGCCCCTCCATAACGAAACAGATCCGCCATATTGAGACACACAGATACCCTGGGATCAACGGGCGACCTACATCCTCACCCCCCCCCCCCGCTGCCCGGGAGAAATCGTCGTTGTGGCCCCGGCAGGGGCACACTTACTGGACCCGCCACCACCCTCCCGCCGAGCACAGCAGGACCGACCAAATTTCGATGAAATAAGCAACACTCGGCAGGGAGGCCAGAACACGGTAACACACGGTGAAACTGTCTCACGATGTACCTGCCTACGTGGGAACACAGATACAGCTACGCCAAAGAAGTGCTGGAGGGTGCGGTGTTGAACGCTGTGCAATCCCAAAGCAAAAACTAACTGCGCACTAAACCCTAACACAGTATCCGGCAGATTGCACCCGGACTGGGGGGGGGAAAGAAGCTCTACGACGGAACAATTGCCTCGGACAAACAGGCGGAACCCACCTACCGATTAACGTTATAGACCATGCCAGCTGCTATGGGGAAAGACAAAGCAAAAAAATTGACAAGTCAAAGCAAAATGGACCAATTCACCACGGCCGCAGCAAGCGCACAAGCGGACCATGAACAATCAAACACCATGTTAGAAACAGAACAAGACATATCCCTGAAGGATATCATGGCTGCGATAACAAACTCCAGAACCTCCATGGAACAAAAGATGGATAGCATCAGCACAGACGTCTCGCTCCTCCGTCACGATCTCCAGAAACTGTCCTCCCGCACAGGAGAAGCGGAACAGCGGATCTCTGGGACTGAAGATGGGCTGCGCACCATGGAACAAAGGATAGCCGGGGTAGTGGCACGTCTGAAAACACTGGAGGAGAAAGCAGAGGACAGTGAAGGCCGATCAAGACGAAATAACGTTCACATCCTGGGGGTACCGGAGAAAACGGAAGGCCCTTCCATGGAACTGTTCCTTGAACAATGGATAACTGACATGTTTGAACCCCAGACATTCTCGAAGTTCTTTTCAATCGAACGAGCGCACCGTGTGCCCACTGGAAGACCGATACCCGGCGCACCTCCACGCACCATAGTTGCAAAACTGTTGAACTATAGAGATAGAGATGCGTTACTCCAGACGGCGCGAGCCAAAGGCACACTGACCTTCAATGGATCCAAGGTAACATTCTTCCCTGACTACACAAGGGAGGTCCAGAGAGCCAGGAAATCTTTTGATCAGCTCAAAAGACAACTCCAGTCCCTACACGTAAAATACGGCCTGCTCTTTCCGGCCCAGCTCAAGATCTACCACGGCGGGACAACAGTACACTTCACAGACCCAAAAGAAGCGTGGAATTGGGCACAGAAACACATTGAAGGCAACTGGAAACTTGCAAACAACAGAACCAGAAACAGAAACCGACGTGAGCCACTAGACAGAAGGCGTCCAGCTCCACAGCCTCCGATGCAGGAACCACCACAACAAGAAGAAATGGGCTGAAACAGTGGCACCAACAAGAAATACTACTCCATTGCGGCCCATTTCACGAACTATCACACCACACTGTTGTAAATAAGGCAAGCGGCCTGTGAGGCACAAGAGTACTCACTGCATCGGCCAAAGCCACGCCCTCAGCTCAAGACTTGAGACTCTGAACACCAGACTGGCCAAAGAACAGTAAGTCGAGAGAAAGGTGTAAACAGTTCACATTAGGTTAATCTGGCGGTATAGTTGTTTGACGCCAGTAGAGTTAGGGCGACAGATACTTCATGTTGGGGAGGAGTATAGGGAGGGGGGACGGGGATTTGTTTCATGTTAGTTATGTTCCAAGACACCACACCATCTATAATGTCAAAAAGCACACCATCCCTAGCACACCAATTGTCACTCCAATCTTGCCAGCAGACCACACAACACAGATTGAAACGCATGTCCTGACAGAAAACCAGCCTGCCCTTAACCTTGGCAGATATTACCATAGCATGAAACACCACAATGCTATCGAGGGCCCGACGCATACTGTTGTCATCCACACACGTGTCAAATGGCAGAAGACACTAACGTGAACAAAAACAGGACAGTCCGAGTTATGACTTGGAATGTAAATGGGCTCGGCAATTGTATCAAAAGACGTCTAGTACTGCAAACACTGAATAGACATTCCCCGGAGGTGGTATTCCTGACGGAGACACATCTAACCGGTACCAACTGCTCATTCTTTAGACGCACCAACTACAGACTAGCATTCCACGCCGGTTTTACCATGGGGTCACGAGGGGTACTGATCCTAATACATAAAAGACTCCCCTTTGTGCCCGCATCCATTACGCAAGACACGGGAGGGAGGTTTGTACTCAAGACAGGTACAATTGGAGAACGCTCGGTGACCATGATGGCGGTGTATGCACCTCCTAACCTACTGACCCCCCTGACTAACGGCATTACGCCTCTAATTATGAATAATCTTGCAGACCTTACATTGATTGGGGGAGACTTTAATGAGGTAATGGACGTGGACCTTGATAGAACACATAGAAGATCCAGAAATCCAAACACACGTACAAAACTTGCCACATTCACTAGCGCGCTGGGACTGCAAGACGTATGGAGATCGCTGCACCCTGGCACAAGGGAATATTCATACCATTCTGGCACACACGCCTCGCTGTCTAGGCTGGACTATCTCCTACTGCCACTGAATAACATGCACGAAGTACGTGAGGCACAATTTCTCCCCAGAGGTATATCAGATCATTCCCCACTTGTAATAACACTTAATACCAACAGGTCGATCCCACCACCCAGCTGGCGATTGAACAGCTACTACCTAGGCTTCCCAGAGCTAGTTGAACATATCCAAAAGACCACTGAAGAATATTTTGAGAGGAATACCAACTCAGTGGATAACCCGGTAACACTATGGGAGGCATTCAAGACAGTACTCAGAGGGGAAATAATAGCCTGGACCACAGCCCATAAAAAAAAAACAAGCAGAAGCAATACGCCATGCCGAAGCAAAAGTGCAAAAAGCAGAAACCGATCACCTAACCCATGACAACTCGGAAACGCACTGCGCACTACAACTGGCAGGCGCAACTCCAACACATAGCCCTAGACAATGCAAAACAGGCGCACACTGCAATGCGCGCAAAGATATACGAAACAGGGGATAAAGCCGGGAAAACGCTGGCATGGCTGGAACGTAGAGACCTGGGCTTCAGCCAGGTCAGGCAACTAACAACAGGAGAATCAGAACCATTAGTGACAGACATAGACATAGCGGAGGGTTTTGCAAAATACTACACTGAGCTATATAAAGCACCAACCTCACCACCCGTAATGAACATCGTAGAGGAAATTACCCTCCCCACCCTAAACACAGAGCAGTCTACTCTACTAGAACAGGTAATCACTGAAGAGGAATTAACCCAAGCCATGTCAGAACTCCAATCAGGCAAGACCCCGTGCCCGAACGGCTTCCCCATTGAAACATGGAAAAAAATAGGAGCAAATGTAATTTCCCCACACTTACTTCGTTTACTACAACACTCACACTCACAGGGCTGTCTCCCCCCTGACTTAAGGAAAGCCACAATTATAGTCCTGCCCAAAGCAGATAAGCCACCCGACAAATGCAGCTCCTACAGGCCCATTTCTCTCATAAACTGCGAGGCCAAAATATTGGCAAAGGTACTAGCCAACCGCCTCCAACAAGTCATACACACACTTATACATCCCGACCAGTGTGGATTCATGCCACAGAGATCCACTAGACAAAACATATATAGGCTACACACAGCACTGGAGAAGCTATTTGAGATACAGGACCCTCTGGCTTTACTCGCCATAGACTTCGAGAAGGCATTCGACTCACTCTACTGGGAGGCAATATGGACCATTATGCAACGTATGGGCATAGGACCGCACTTCATGAGCTGGGTCAAACTACTTTACAACCGCCCCGAAGCAGCCACAAAGGTAAATGGACACGTCTCCAATCCCTTCCACCTAGGCAAGGGCACGAGACAGGGCTGTCCCCTGTCCTCCCTAATCTTTGCAATAACAATTGAGCCCCTAGCAATTCTATTAAGATCTACACAAACATGGAGCGGCTTCAGATGGGCAGATGACTGGGAGGACAGGGTATCCTTATACGCAGACGACTTGTTAGTATATCTGAAAGACCCACGCAAATCCTGCCCCATAGTGACGCGATTATTGATAAAATACGGTGCATTCAGCGGCCTTCGCGTCATCTGGACTAAATCCATACTATTCCCACTGAAACAAATAGACAACGCGGTGCCAGATTAGTGCCCATACTATGTGGAAAAGGAGAAATTCAGATACCTAGGCATCCAAATCACGAACAACCTAACAGACTATGTGCCCAATAACCTGTACCCAATAATGACGAGATTTAAAGAAGACGTCCGGCACTGGATGTCCCTACCACTAACACTACTAGGCAGAGCCGCACTCTTCAAGATGCTGGCGCTCCCCCGCTTCCTTTATATACTTCAAAACGCGCCACTATCTATAGCGCCCAACGAATTCCGTAAAATAGACCAGACGCTCAGAAAACTGCTATGGAATGGAGGTCACCCTCGCTTAGCATTAACCACACTACAAAGATCTGTATGGGAAGGCGGAATCGGACTGCCCCAATTGCAAACCTATTACTGGGCTAGTCAGATGGCAATAGTGAACGACAGGCTCCACGCGGACATGACATTACCACACAACAGAGAACCAGAACCTAACCGAAATGAACGACCCATACTTAGGTACCTCTACCGGAAAAAAAGACCAAGCTACTACCCCATCCATGCTGTCACACATATCCCTAACATGGACAGACATCCACAAATACTTAGGCTGGGACAATAAACTGACCCCAGCTCAACCGTTGTGGGATAACAAACTACTCCCGGAAGTGAATAAACTTCCAAAATGGCACTCTTGGACCCAAGCGGGCATCACTAAAATTGGCGACATAATAAAAGGTAACGAAATAATACCATTTGCGGACCTAATCACCACCTCCGATCTGACGATAAATGAGCAATATCGCTACACACAACTCAAACACGCACTACAGACCCATCTCCCTGAGATGATCGACATGCCTGAGTACACCCCTTTAGAACGTAACCTATTCCCGGACATGATTAAAAACAAAGTCACATCTACCATGTATAGTGCCATAACATCCTTTTCCACCGGAGAACTAGCGAGCCTGAAAGCCAAATGGGAGGGGGACGTAGTTGACATACTCCCAGAGGAATGGGTAACTGCCCTGATGTTCCCCAGAGAAACAGCGATCTCCTCCAGGATAAGATTGATCCAACTTAAAGTACTGCATAGAATATATTATCCGAGGGTGGCACTATTCAAATGGGGTAAGATCTCCTCTTCAACCTGTTTGAGATGCAAACGAGACGAGGGCACATACTATCACATACTATGGGACTGTACCATAATCCGACATTACTGGCAGCAGTGCTGCGATGATCTCTCAAGAGTACTGGGTAGAACGATCCATAGAAATGCAAAACTGTTACTACTGGGGATAGATGATGAGGTCGAACTGTCACGCTACGAATAAGTGCTATTATTCACGACCACTGCGTTAATCAAGACAAACATAGCGCAACTCTGGGGCTCTGAAACGGCACCAAACTATGAACAATGGACCACGGACGTGAACATTTGTGTCGCAATGGAAAAGAGAGTCTACACGGCCAGGGGATGTCCTGAGAAAGGCCCAAAAATTTGGCAAAAGTGGGAAGACGCACACTGAAAGGTGGCCCCCGTCCGGAAGTGGAATGGCACCCAAGGACATGAACAGAAATTGTAAAATCATACACTACTGACATAACAAAGACAATTGACAGTGCTAAGAAGCTCTATTGTAATGGGTACGTGGAATGCATTTGTTGGTGGGTGGGGTAGGGACATGCTGCGCGAGACGTATGTTTTTTTTATGTGAAAAAACAATAAAAATGTTGTATTAAAAAAAAAGAAATGAGAGAAATGTGAGGACCTACTCTGTATCTAATCAAAGCCATACACAAAGCCCAGTCAAACTGAAGAGACAAATAAGACCCTAATCTAGTGTCTGTGTGCATCTATCCCACTTGGCTTTGTGACACTGCACAAGATACAGAGTAAGTACAAAATGAAAGATAGGAGGAAGACAAGAGAGTCAGAAATCCTTAAAGATGATAAAAAAAGGAGCTGATTATTGAATGGTCAAAAGCAGCAGATAGGTCAAGAAGGATACAAAGCAATGAGTTTGTAGTGTCAATAAGCAGTAGACAGAAAGTTAGTGACATGAAGGGACCCATTTATTTGGATTGTAAGGTGTGAAAGCCCGATTCTGAGAGGGATTGAGCGGCAGGAAGGTGGATAAGGTAAATGCGGGGAAAGACGAAACTTGGAAAGGATATATCTAGGAAATGAAGGTTCTGTGAGCGGGAATACTGATCTGTGACTGAGAACCGCGGTAAGCGTTGCACTGCAGCAACAGAAACAACGCGAAGCGTGGGCCTCCCGATGGGCGTAGCTTATAAAGGGAGCTGAGATTAAAGCATACAGCAGCACTGCAAACTAACAGGAAACCAACTGGGCAGCCATATTAGGTAATCAGGAAGTTTCATTACCTATCCTAGAAACATGCGACTGCAGAATCAAACTTATGTGCAGCCCAAGAGCACAAGGCTAATGTCCATCTCTTTTGAATTCTTATTTTAGGGATAACTTTTGGGACCATACCAGTGCTCATGACGGACAGGATTCGTCAACAACATGCACATAGAGGCATAAGACTGTCAGGCCCCCCTGAGATCATCTCCCTTTACGCAGACAACGCCGTCCTCCTCATCCGATCACCTGAACACAACTTAGCCCCAATGCTAGAGGACATTGTACGCTTTGGTGAACTCTCAGGGCTCCCAGTAAATTGCTACAAATCCATATTATTTCCGCTGACCGAGGCCACCACCCCTCCACTAAACCCTCTGGGATTTACATTGGCACAGTCCGAGATCTCCTATCTTGGGTGGTTGTTACGCATCAGCGGAACGCTTCGTATGAAGCCAACTTCGGGAAGTATCTTACAACCCTCGACCGAAAGTGCTCAGGCTGAGCTAGGTCACTGATCTCGCTGGTTGACAGGATCGCCATCCTCAAGATGGTGGTGCTGCCTCAACTCTTATACAGATTCCTAAATGTCCCCCTGAGCCAGGTCGCAAATTCTTCACAATACTGTCCCGAATCATTAATATGTTTTTGTGGCACTCTGGCGCGGTTCGTCTGAAATTAGAAACTCTAATCACCCCAATGTTGAGGGGCGGACTCAGCACCCCTAGCTTCGAGAGGTACTAGATAGCTGCTCAAGCCCACTTTGCCTCCCACTGGTTCACATCTGCTGATCCTCCTCTCCACGTTAAACTTGAACGCCTGGCCACAGATGGTCGAGATATTCGCTCTCTAGCTCTCCCCACCCATTCCATTACATTTGAATCCCTTGACCCGGTTTGGTCCACGACACTGGCCCTGAATACGTTTTGGAAACAGGATTGCACCCCGCGCCCCTTCCATGGTGACCTTCCCCTATGGAACTTCTTTCCAGAGTCCCCCTGTGTAGATTCCACAACAACTCGTTGTTGGTCAGATGCAGGTCTTGATTCTGTCCGAGTTGTTTTCGACTAAGCAATCTTCATTGAATGGCCCAACTTACCAGAACCTCTGTGAAGCAAACCCTCCCACTGGCTACAATATGTGGGCCTGAACTGCTCCTTCAAAAAGAGGTTTCCAGACTTCCCCACAATCCCCCCAGATGACCCGATGCTATCAGAAATCCTGAATACCACAGCCTTTAAGGGAAAAGTCTCCAGTTTGTACACCGTCCTCCTAAATAGAGTAACCTCCCCATTCGTCAAGCTCAGAAATCCTCGGGTAGGGATCTGGGTGTTGAAATCACAGTCCAGCGATGGGACTGCATGTGTGCCCGTACCCATGAAATCTCATTCAATTCACGATTTAAACTGATCCAATTCAAGGTACTCTATAGATTCCATTACACTCCGATCAGTCTACACCGTATGACTAAAGACCATTTGCATACCTGCCCTAGATGCGGATCAGATGATGCAAACTACATACATATGGTGTGGTCTTGCCCACGCCTCTCTCAGTTTTGGGAAGAGGTATGCAACACTGTATCCGAAATGTTAGATTTCACTATCACCCCTTCCCCATTGACATGTCTCTTCCATGAGCTTCCCCAACTCGGGCCGACTCCAGGAAATGAGCTGGTCTATGCCCGATGCTAGCAACCTGCTGCATTCTGCTGCTCTGGCTTCACCCTGGGACTCCCACACACACCCAGTGGCTCTGGGCTGTCACCTGGGCCTCCGATACCAAGGAGCGCTGGCCACTCCAACAACCAACAGTGACTAGACCTAGAAATATCTGGACCCCATTCCGCTTATGTATCTCCTCCTTATCCGCTAACACTGCAGATGACGTCAGCAACCGGAGCCCTCCAGTGCCTAACTCTGTTTAACCTATATGCGTTGATTATAGATATGTTGCCAATGCCTCTGGATACTGTACCCCAGATAACTGCTTTGTTATTCTGTATGATCCTCATCTGATATATGTACATGGAATGTACACCTACAATCTATTTGTATTCTACTTGTTTTCTCCGCTGTAATGTCAAGCTCAATAAATAAAGGTTTAGAAAAGAAAAAAATTACTTAATGGCCAACCAACCCACGCCTTAACTCGCCCATCATATTGCCAGAAGTTGCCAGTCCTCGTGACAGGGAAAAATAAGGGGAAGGTTTGGCTGATACCAAGAAATGAGAGAAATGTGAGGACCTACTCTGTATCTGGTCAAAGCCATACACAAAGTCCAGTCAAACTGAAGAGACAAATAAGACCCTAATCTAGTGTCTGTGTGCATCTATCCCACTTGGCTCTGTGACACTGCACAAGATACAGAGTAAGTACAAAATGAAAGATAGGAGGAGCGACAAGAGAGTCCGAAATCCTTAAAGATGATAAAAAAGGAGCTGATTATTGAATGGTCAAAAGCAGCAGATAGGTCAAGAAGGATACAAAGCAATGAGTTTGTAGTGTCAATAAGCAGTAGACAGAAAGTAAGCGACGTGAAGGGACCCATTTATTTGGATTGTAAGGTGTGAACGCCCGATTCAAGAGGAAGAAGGAAGGCATTTGATACAAGATAGTGAAATAGATGGGTATTTACCACATGTCCCAAGAGTTTTGAAAGGAAGAAGAAAACTTGGATGGAAGTAAACAGAGGAAGAAGGATCGAGGGATGGTTTCTTAAGAAAAGGCAGAATCGAGACATGTTTAAAAGAATGAGTAAAGATACTACCAAGAAGGGAGGAAATTAAAAGGAATTTTGCGTAGAGAAGAGATGGAAAAACGCAATTTCAGCAGGAGGAAGAAATTCAAAGGGACAGCAGCAGGGTTACCATGAAGACAATCATTTTGTAATTCAGGTCCAGATAGAGGAGAAAAGGGATTTTTTCAGAGAAGGCAGGTGGCAAGAAGTACAAGTGATACATACCTCGGCAAGTGGGGAGTTAGATGGAAAATAGTGCTTAGTTTATCATTTTAGTGGAAAATAACAAGGCCAAGTCAGAGGAAACCGACTGAGTCTAGGGATAAAGAGCAGTGAAAGAGAGAAGGTGGTAGACAATAATAAGATACTATAAGATAATAGTCAGCAGAAAAAGTGGAGAAAGAAAATACAGGGCCAGTAAGCATGGAAGGAAAGGTAAGGTAAGATATGAGTCTAAATTGTGAGTGGAAGGAGTATTGACTTGCAGCCTGTCAGCAACAGATTGGGCGAAAGAAGTGAGCACTGTAACCAATGGAAGGGTGTGCTGGAGGCAGCTGATGCACAGTATATAAGGGGAGTGAATGAAGGGTAGAGTGTGGATTGCAGTGGTGAGGTCATGAGGTAAGTAGGTGAAGCGAGAGATCAGGCAAAGGACAGACGGTGGAGGAGAGTGCAGAATAGTTAGTGGCAGAATGGGAGCAGAGTGCAGGTGAGGGGGGTGGGGTGGGGAGGGGGTGTGTGTGTGTGGGTGCGTGTGCGTGTGTGTGTGTGTCTGTGTGTGTGTGTGTGTGTGTGTGTGTGTGTGTGTGTGTGTGTGTGAGAGAGAGAGAGAGAGAGAGATAGAGAGAGAGAGAGAGAGAGGAGGGGTGGGGTGTAAAAGGTGAGTGTGAAAGGCGAGTGAAGGGAGATGGAGAAATGGTGTAGAGGGAATCAGAGAGACAGCATGATAGTATAGAGTGTGAGAATACAGTAGGAGAGGGACAGAGTGCAAGGAGGTAGTGGAAGTAGAGGTATGGGCACAGTGGAGCAGAACAGGGATGAACTTAGTTTCAAGAGATAGGCAGAGAGAGTGTGGTAAAGTTACAGCACAGAGTTGTAGATAGGGAATTGTGTGTAGGAGAGGTGGGAGTGAGGTTAATAGAGAATGGTGAGCGTGCTACCATATCCCCGGAAGGTGAATAGGGCACCATAATCCTGGGATGGTGAGCAGTATAACATATCCCTGAGTAGAGAGGATGGGGTGAGAGTACTGGAGTAATGAGTAGCAGAGGGGAGGGAAGAGAGAGAGAAGTGGTAAGATCAGGGAGAGGAGAGAAACAGTGTGAAGGATTGAGAGAACAGGCCAGGGTTTTTGTTACCACGAAGGACCATAGACAAACCTGAGGAGTGTTAGGTTAGGGGACCCCTAGAAAAACCCCAGAGGGAGTCAGATAGACGAGGCTTTTTGGTGTTCAGCCCATCACCTACAGCCAGATCTATACAGTCAGTGTTACCAATTGCTAACTTGAAGTCCTGATGTTTTAGGGACAGGTTAGGTACCTCCCGTAATTCACTCTGTAAAATGAACATGGATTGTTTTTTATTTTAAATGTCTAATTAGGTGTTGCATGTATAACAATTGTGAATAAAGCATTTGATGATGCTGAAATTCATGTCCGTCCTTGTTTACTCTGCAGATGCAAATCTAGAAGAAAGGGAGTATCCTGCAGCCAACACCTCACTGAAATGAATGGGAGTAACACTAACAAAACACAGGACAAATGTTTATCCAACTCCCAGTCCAACGAAAACACTTTATACCACACAAGCTAACCTGCTGAGTACAAGGCAGAGTCAGAACAGAACCCAACAAAGGGACATCATACAGCTAGAAGGGGACAGTCAAGACAGTAGCACTATCACAGCAGCTTGCAGTCCCCATAGAAAGAAATCCAAAATGGCAGCTAATCCATTTAGCTAACACAGACTCATAATCAGACAGAACACCTGACCTTTACAGCCACTCAGGAAGAAGCTATTCATTATAAGCCCCATATTTAGGCCATCTCCTAGAAAGGCTGTGAAAGGGAGCCTGGAAGTGTAATTCCTTGCAATTATGTAGTTTGCCAAAATTACCCAATTTTGAAATTCCGCCTGTGCTCTGTTCTTGTGCAAGGGAAGTTTGAAAAGGATCTCGCCTCCTCCCTGTCCTCCAGCCCTTCTCCCCTTCCCCCTGCTTATCTCAAGGGGACACCCCATAACCCCTGTCCATAGCACCCTCTCCACGTGCCTCCACAACTTTTACCCTAACACCAGTTCCCCTTTTCCATTATGTGGGGGACACCCCAAAACCTGCACCACCATGCCTCATATTCCCCCGTACCCCCTGAAGACTGTTTACCCCCTCTCCGCCCCACCCCACCTCATTCACCAGTAACCACTCCTCCTCTGCTAACTTTAACTTTCAGGATTACAGAATAGAGGTTCCACACATTATGTGTGTAACGTCAATTGAGCAATTATGAAACATCTCCATAACATAAGAAAGCTGGAAAACTGCTGTATAAGCAGGAAAGCACTGTGGAGTGACAGTCGTGCCCAACAATGGAGTGATTGAGGAGTAGGAAGTAATTGTATTGTATTTGTAACATGCAGCCGGGCAGAATAAATTGCATTTAGGCTTAAATCATAATAATATAAGCTTATTAACAAGAAGACTTACAGAAGAATCAAGCAGAAATATAGGTCATTGAAATAGATACGTTTTAAGAGCTTTTGGATGCAATGAGATGGGGGTACCCGTAACGTTTTATCCTCTGATCTAAGTGATCTGGTTGGTTTGTAGAAAGACATCCTATTTGCTAGAGTGGGTGCCAGTCTGTATACATATTTGTAAACTAAGCACAAGACTTTGAAGTCAATTCTTTGGTCTACCAGCAGCCAGTGTAAAGAGGTTAAAAATGTTGATACTGATTCAAACCTAGGTGCTCTGAAAACTAATCTAACAGCTGGGCTCATTGCAATCATCGTAATTGATATTTAGGGATGCCTATATGATGAGCATTGGCATAGTCTAATTTTGAGTTCACCAACGAACCCCACCACCACTGGAATATCTGGAGGGGCAAAAATGGGACGGCTGACAGTAGTAGTCGTAGGATGCAATATACAGATTAAACTGTAGCTCTGACTCAGTAATCCCAAATCGGACTGCCAGTACCATCCTAGATTCTTAACCGTAGAGGTATAAGTAGACAGTAAGCCAAACAGTCAGGTTGGTGAAGCGATTGCAAATGGATCGTTCATTAATCATTTTGGCTCTGGTAGTATAATTTAGTTTTTTTGTATGGTTAAGTTGCATTCTATTCAATGTCATCCACTGTGCAATATCATCGGTGCAGTGGACTGTTTGTAAAATGTACAGATGGATCCTCAACCCGCAGGTAAATATGACTATCCTCTATGTATGACTGATGAGAGATTACATTTGATATAATATGGTATGATATGTCATTTATAACACACTTATACACAAGTACAGAATTGAGACCGAATGCTCATCAAAGGTTGAATACAGATGTTAAATAGAATTGGTGACAATGAGGAACCCTGTGGAACTCGGCAGTAAACCAAGATTTCTTTTGAAATTTCCCAGTTTGATGCATTGGCAATAACTTGTCAGAAAAGAATGAAACCAGGCCAGCGCTTGGTCTGATACACCTGCTGCAGTAGAATGTCTAGAGCGCACAACATCAAAATCCACTGCATCAAATGCCGAAGACAGGTCCAACATAATCAATAATGTGAGAATGCCCTCACCAGCATTTTTCAAAACATCATCCCATACTGCAACCAATGCTGTCTCCGTCACAAGCAGAGGGCAGAAGCTAGATTGACTAGTATACAAAATGTAATACTTTATATGAGACTGCAACTGAGAAGCCACTACCTTTTTCAACACCTTAGCTGGCCTGCATCCGCGCAATAATTTTGCAATATTTCTGAATCTAAAGAATATGTTTTCCAGCAGCAATGTCAGAGTGGTGCTTTTTAAGGCAGAACAATCCCCTCGTTTAAGGAAACGTTGACAAATGCTGTCATAAAGTCCTTCAGATATAGAGCTTCATTCTGAGCAACATAGGCTGGAATCATGTCAAACACGTTTCTAGTAAGTTTGAGATTTGTTGTGAAGGAGCATATATATTTTATCTGGAGCAACTTGAGAATTCAAAAGGAGCTTAAACCGGTCCATAGTCATAGAGCATTGACTTTAATTTGGATGATCTTTGGCTAATGTCCTTTTGAATAGCTTCTATCCTTTGTTTGAAGAGGGTATTGAAGTTGTTAGCCATTCTGTCTGAGGGAGCCAGACTAGAACATGTGCTTGAGGGGTTAAGAAATGTCTTTATTGTTGAGAAAAGCTATCTTGGTCTATTTAAGTCTTACTTAATATTGTTTTGAATCAAGGAAGATTTAGCTCATACAGATTGCCTTCTTTTACGTCTTCGAGGCTCTGTTTACCAGTTCTTTAAACTTAGGATCTCTATGTTTCGTCTGCATTTTCTCTTTTTGTCAATATCCTTTTAGTAATTTCTTGAGGTTACTCGTAAACCAGGATTTGGCAGTTTTCTTTGGGTGTGGGAATTTCAGTGGTCCAATACGATCACACATTTCTTCTAGTCTTTTGACACTAGATATAATAGACACTTCGCACTGTGGGCCTTTTTTCAGACAGACGTGGCCGTGGTTACATCGTCTCCAGAAGTTTTGTCGAGATCTCTATTGGTTCAACAACACAAAGCAGCATATGATGTGTCTTGACAATGCAGGGCATTGAATGTGTCCATAGAGCAAATTATAACAAAATGATTGGACTAAAATACAGGTATAGTGTGACGCATAGTGTGTCCAGGTCATCTAACCATCAGCACATCAAGGCAGTGACCCAGTTGATGCGAAGGAGTGGTGGTCAGACATTTTAGGCCATGGCTTGTAAAAAGTTTGTAGCAGATTTATTATTCTGGGATTCCAGACAAATATTAAGATCGGCTGGAGATATATTGAAAATATTTTAATGCAGTGATTGAGAGAAAATCATTTAAATATTCTAAAAATGTGCTAGCTGATCCTGGTGAGTGCTAACACAGTACAATTTTGAAAGATACATTGGGTGATGTTGCATATCGGAAGAAGTAGTCAGACATCTTAAGGACATTCTGACTTGATTTTAATACACTTATACGAAGAAGGCCTAGCTTTCCCTACTGCTAGAGGGATTTCCCTGCCTATCTAAAGGAACTAAAGGTGCTTGACTGTCATCAAGAAGTCTCAAAGAAAATAATTTCCTCCGTCCAAATCTAATTCTACATGACCCTACCACTAACACAGCCAACTTAATGAGGACAGGAGGATGGCTTAATTCTCCTGATATTCAGTTATCTTCTGATACTATTTTTATATCAATGTCTCTCTTTCTTGTGCTGTTTCCTAACACAATTTTATACAATAGTTCCTGGATATCTCCTTGATTCATTGAAGTAGCTCTTCCACAATGTTCCTGTGTCTTGTACTCTCTTTAGTGATATGTCTGTGACAGCTTTCCTTTTGATTCTACCTCACACTCTTGTTTGAATTTATAGAGCTCTCACAGTATTTTAATCCAGGCTTTTTCAGCATGGATTTTGTTTGATCAACTTTTAAATCCCTCCCATCCTGGGTTCTCTCTCTGTAACTATCTTGTTCGCTTTATAGTCTTATATCCTCTCCTTTCTTACGGGATTTTATGCCATACTTTCTCCAGCCTTCACTTTTGGACTCATAGGGTATTTTACCTTCTGTCACTGCTTTGTTACCAGTCTTTATCTACTTCCCAGAGGGTTAATCGCTCTTCTCTTATATGCTTTGCACAGTTCCAGTTCAACACTTTTATATTTAGTATCTTGTGGTTATTACCGGGACAAGTTTTTCTCTCTGTATATGTTGCCCTGGTGGCTTCCCACTACTCCCATTCCCCAAATTACAACTCTTTATGCAGGGGAATGTTGCAGGGCCTGGTATTTGCTCTGCGATTCCTCTTCGGTGTTTGCCTTCTTGTTCCTCGGTTTCGCCGGTCTCCCGTTGCCGTCTTCCCTTCAGCTGTATATGGGTTTTGACATTAAGAAGCTGTTCACGCTCCGTTTTGCCTTCTTGTTCCTCGGTTTCTCTGGTCTAGGGGATATCACACATGTGGAACATGTGCGACAAGTTTTGACCCGTTTACAACATCATCTTTTGGCAAAACCTGAAAAGTGTCAATTTAATCAATCATCACTCTCTTATTTGGGCTTTATATTCTTTCTCAATCTGGAATCTCTATGGATCTTCACAAAGGTCCTCATTACGAGTCTGGCGGTAACACTGGGGTATTACAACCCTGGCTGCGGTAAGTCAGGCACTGGTAACTATGCTGTTCCCCATTCCCATAAAGTCCCATAGGACTCTATGGGAGTGGGGACCAGTGAAACACTGGCACCGTTAAGGTGCCAGTGTTTCAGTGAAAGTCTGCAGGTGGGTGCCGTTTCCGCCCGCCAGGCAGACCTGGCAGGCGGAACTGCAACCCACCGCAAACTCGTAATTTGCCGGTGTGGAAACAACGGTGCTGGTAAGCTTACTTGCACCGTTGTTTCCGGACTGGCAAACTTGTAACGAGGGCCTTTAGTCTTGAACATATTGAATTGGCCAGCTCCTTCCAGTATGACGGATGAGTTTTTTGGGACTGGTACATTTCTGCAGGAAGTTTATCTCCAATGTTTCCACCCTGATGTTACCCATTACATCCCAACTGAAGACAGGAATTGCATTTCATTGGTCAGAAGAAGCTGACGAGGCATTCAGAATCTTAAATGAATGAATCACAGAAGCTCCTGTACTCTGCCAACTCAATGTTAAAAAAACATTCATCGTGGAGGCAGACGCCTCCAACTCTGGGTGCTGTTCTCAAACAACTCCAGGAAGTCAGTGAATAACATCCTTTGGCATACCTGTCAAGAACATTAAATGACAGTGAACGACACTACTCAGTGCTAGAAAAATAACTGTTGGCTATTCTGCAAACCTGGAGTGGTGTCACCTTTTATTTAAGAGCAATAAATCTTTCACAAATTCATACAGACCATAAATACCTACCAGCTTTACACTCTTTGGTGTGTCAGAAACAGCCGTCATACCCAGTGGGCCTTTTTCTTTGCTCAATATCAATTTACCCATACCTACATCCCAGGCATAGGAACATTGTTGTGGATCCATTATCGTGCAAATAGCCTGATGCCATTGACTCGGCCATGCCGTATGCAACCATTTTGTAAAATAAAAAGTTCATCTATCATGTGGATAAGTTCATGGATCTTTTAAAACAAGAGTCAGTGGAATCACCCTACTGGTCCACGTTGACTACTGTTAATCCTTGTATTTTGTGAAAAGAACAAGATCCCATTTACAAAAAACATCACATTTTTGTTCCTACAGAGAAAACAAGAACAGCTGTTTTACACTTGTGCCATGATTCCCTCCCAGCTGGACATAGAGGAATTACGGCAACCAGAAATATTGTTCTTTGCCATTTCTGGTGGCACGCTATGACCTCCACTATTAAACGTTATATAGAATCCGGTCTTCACATGCACTCAAACCATCTCGACCTTGGCAAAAAGTCACAAGAGACTTTATTGAAGAGCTGCCAAAATCCAGAGGTTGTACCACATCATGTTTACTATTGATTATTTCTCAAAAATGGCTCACTTTTCACCATTTGCCAAGCTTCCGACTGCCCATGAAATGGCTACCGTCTGCTACACAGATATATTCAGGCTGCATGGCTTGCCAACAACTATAATATCTGATCACGGATGACAATATGTGTCACGCTTTTGGGCTGATCGATGTTGATTAACCAGCATCCAGAAAGCCATGTCTTCCGGTTAACACCCACAAAGTAACAGGATTACTGAGCGGGTAAACCAAACCCTAGAACAATATCTACAGTGTTTTTCTACAAAGATTGACGGAGATTGGGTTACTCTACTTCCTGTGACAGAGTTTCCTACAGCAACTCCATACATTCTTCTATGACAGTAAGTCCCCTCTTTTGCACAAATGGTTACCATCCAACAGTGTTTCCTGTATAAACTACGGAACATACAGCACTCCCATCAGTGGAACAATGGACTACAGATATCCAGGCTGTCCATAATTTAACTTTGGCACAGTTAAAACTGGCTCAACAAACCACAAAAAGTTGCCAAAATTACAGCAAAGCGGAGGGACAATAATGTTATACTTGGGATGGAGGATATGGCAATGGGCTTGCCGGGCCATGGAGAACCCGTACCCGTGTTCCCCACAGATGCTGCTAGCGGCACTGAAGGGAGTGGATGAACAATTGAGGAAGATATGATTTTTTGAAAAACTGTGGCTTTGAAAAACCTTGCTCCACCAGGGCGACTCCTTACAATCCCGATAGTTATACGTGCAAGATTAAAAGTTTCAAAATCCGGTCAATGAAGTCGCAGGTCAACTGTATAAGGACGGTAAAAAGCCTAACCGTCCCATACGTTGAAGAAATTAATTAATGAAAATACAGGACTCTGCGCCAACAACTCAAGTTGAGTTAAATCTTAGATTATGCTTTATTGATCATCCATGACCATTGAGCCCATAATTGATAACATGTTTCGGCTCCACTGAGCCTTTTTCAAATCCGGGCTACCCATAATTGTAATATAGGACATACAATATATCATAGTCAAAAAACAATTTGTATGAACGACATCATAAAGTATAACATAATACCAGTTTTCAAATATCGTGACCACAAAATATGCATAATAACATGAAAGAAATTAGACAGAAAAACAAGGATGGGCAAAAGGGAAGGGTTCATGGGTGTAGAAAAATAGGCAAACATATCATAATACATTGTTATGTTTGAGTAAACAGAAAAAGAGCACAAAAAACAGAAACAAAAACACAAACAAAAAGAAAAAAGAACCCATTAGTAATCATTATTCTTCAATTCATTGAATAATATAACCAAATTCTGCAATGGTCCCTTGAGACAAACTGACAACTTGGTGGATGTCCTTACCCGAAATTTGATGTAACCAGTTCTTATGACTATTTGTCCATGTAGTAGTAACGGGGTGCAATCCCCAATATCAATCTAAACAAAAAATGTAAGTAGCGAAGGTAAATAAAACTGATTGTCCAATTTAGAATATACATTAATTGTGTATATCAAGGTTGCCTGTGGCAACTAGGCATTTTCATGAGAATAAATCCCGCCCTTCACCAAACGGGCAAAACAACTCTTCTTAATGGTCACAGGCCATTTCTGCCTTATTCAAAACAATTCATTATAAGTTCCGTAGTGAAGACAATTGTAATTAACCATCATTACGTGAAATGATGACGCATTTCCAATTATAGAACACGTATATCAAGTACGGAAAGCACAACATATAGCTTATTTTGTTGCTACTCGTCAAGTACCATTAAAGCTAAATCTCATTGAAAAGTAAACCATGAGATAAGCGGTCCTCTCTTACCAGTTCCTGGAACACAAACAGTCACACGCGTCGGCAGGTAAGCCGAACGCTTACCAGGTATGCCTTCTTATACTAGGCGTCATCACTGTGCGCGGTTACCACGGCGACGCAAGGACAAGCGTCGTCATTGAAAACCGCATTCTATCCCCCAGCATTCTACAAATTACATATGCTATATAATTCAAAATATTTGAATAAAGCCTGAGAAACTAACAAAGCATGTATACGCTTCTCCTGACCCAATTTATATTTGTTGAATACTTAAATGGTTACTATCACAGTAATGTATAATCACGGGCACTAATGCACCTAACTACAAAAGGTTGGTGAGCATTACACGCAACATTCAAATAAAATACTGAGCTACCAATTATGATGGGGTATCCCTTTAACAACACCCTGAAATACATGTAACCTCCTAATAAACAATGAGCCGTGTTCTAAATCAAGTATAACAATGAAAATTATTCGAGCTTGAGAAGCCAGATTGCAATGTACTACATCTCACAAGAATGAAACCATTTCATTATCTGTATTAAGTCCTGTATTTGTCGAATTGAAGTAACAAATTGCTCTTGCTTCCGCTTGTCGTAACGCCTTCACTCTGTCACCACCTCTTTTGTTCAAGGATACTTGTTTAAGACCAATGAATCTGATTTCCGATTTGAGATGTATCTGATGTGTTTTTTGCCAATGTTCAGCTAACGGAAGTGATGGGTCTTGACTGCCAATTTTGGCTAAATGTTCACGGATACGGATTCTCAACTGTCTCTTGGTGCTACCAATATATAGTTTGTGGCAGACACAGATGATGCCATATACTACAAAAGTTGTTTTGCAATTAATTCCTTGTTTAATGATCCAACATTTTCCATTTTTATCTTCGAATTCCGTTGTTCTTTGGTATGCATATTTACATTGTGGACAGACTCCACATTTCCTGAAACCAGAATCTTTCTTGTGTAACCATGTACCTTGAGTAGTGCTCTCAATGTCCGGTAATAACGATGGACTAAGGATAGATTTAAGTGTATTTGCTCTTCTGAAGGTAATGCGTGGATGATCACTCACAAACTCACCAATATGACTGTCCAATTTAAGTAGGTACCAATGTTTGTTCAAAATTTTTCGTAATCTCTGGTGGTCTGAACAATATTGAGTGATAAAGCTAATCGGCATGTTAGCTTCCAAATTATTCCCTTGTCTCTGTCTCAAAGTATCCTGCTGCTGCATCAATTTGGTTCTCTTGTATGCTTTACTTATATCTTTTTGGGCATATCCCCTCCTTCTAAAACGTCGTTGTAATAGATTACATTCCTCTTCAAATTTTAAGTTACTATTACAATTTCGTCTCGCTCTGATATATTCACCCAATGGTATATTGGTGATAGTTGGTCGAAAATGACAACTTTTAGCATGTAATATTGAGTTAACTTCAGTTGGTTTTCTGAATGTAGTTGTTTGTAGTACTTGATCTTCCAAATATATTGTCAAGTCCAGAAAATGTATCCGCTGTTTGTTGCATTCTCCAGTAAATTGAATATCAAAACAATTAAGATTTAACTTGTCCACAAATGCGTGAAATTCCTCTATGCTACTATCGACGATGCAAAAAACATCGTCGATGTACCTTGTCCAAAATTGGATTTTCTCAATGAAAAATGATTCAGTGTATATTGCTTTGTCTTCCAACATCCCCATGAAGATATTCGCCAATGCTGGGGCATATTTAGTACCCATAGCTACCCCCCTGGTCTGTTGGTATACCTTGTTGTCAAAGGTAAAGACATTGAGATCAAACGTGAGATGTAACATTTCTTTAATCATGTTCAAATGGTTGTAATACGAGGCTGACTCATGCCTGAAAGTGTAGTCAACTGCAATCATGGCCCATTTATGCTGAATAGACGTGTACAGTGCCTTCACATCTAGAGTCGCTAGAAGGAAGGTACTCTGCCAAGTAAAGTTTTTTAGTTTCCGTATAAGGCTGGTGGAATCTTGCAAATATGAATGAAGTGACATAGCCCTTGGTTTGAGTAATAGATCCAGATATTCCGAGATATTCTCTGTGACCCACCCAATCCCACTCATGATCGGGCGGCCCTCTGGTATCCTTTCATAGGGTTTATGTATTTTCGGTAAGAAGTACATTGTTGGAGTTACCGGTTCTTTTATCCATAAATAAGTGCGTTCATCATCCGTTATCAATCCTTTTCTATGCCAATTGAGTATGTGCGCTTCAACTTGCTCCAATGCTGATTTTCGAAAATCATCCGTTCTTAATTCATAGCACCCAGGGGTATTTAAATGTCTGGATGCCATTTCCAAATAATCCTCCCGATCCATTAGCACAATATTGCCTCCCTTGTCAGCCTCTTTAATTACTGTCCGTGAATCCAATTTAAGCGAAACAAGTGCTTTCCTTTCCGATTTAGTTAAATTGTTCTGAGTAATCCAATTCTTATGTTTTTTACAATTAAGATTATATAGATCTCGTGAAACTGCTTGTTGAAAAGTGTCAATGACGTTGTCAGATGCCAACTGTGGCATGAATTTTGAACGTACTTTAAGTTCCTTTGTGGTAAGGGTATCAGATTTTATCTTGAGTTCATCTAATAAGTGAAATACATGATATTGATCACCTTCGGTCAATGAACGCAATGTATATGTATCTTCAATATCCTGGATCGACTTATCACTGATAAGTATGCTAGCCTCTTCAGGTTGAAAATCACCCGGTGCTTTGGTTGCAAAAAATTTTTTTAACTTCAATTTTCTGGTAAATTTAAATAAATCGATTTGTACGTCCAATGGACTGAAGTTACATGTGGGTGCAAAGGATAAACCCTTGTTAAGAAGAAGTCTTTCCTCTTGAGATATAGTTTTTTTAGACAAATTGAGAACAAGATCATCTGTTATTTGTTGGTGCTCATCTCCTTGGAGCTGGCCCTGGTTTGTCTCTTGTTTGCTTGTAAGCTTCCTATGTTGCCGTCGTTTTCTACACCCCCTCCTTCCACTTCTCCTAGCACAGGTGTCAAAATACCCATAGTTGGTGGTAGCTGAAAACGGACTGTTTTCTGAGTAGAATTACGATTCCCTTTCTTGTATCTTTTGATCTGATTCAAGTATCCTCTTTGTTCAATTGATTTGGAACTAGCATTAGCTTGGTTGTCTTGGTCTGAGTCTGCATCAGAACTGGCCGATGATGTATTCGGGGTTGAGTTTCTGGACATTGGTTTTGAACTTGAGTCATATTTGGTTTGGAATGTATATACACGATCTTCCCTGTAATCACGTTCATCTCTATAGCTTTTCCGTAATTTCCTTATTTTTACTTCATCTTGATATATTTGCAACAGTTCATACATCTTCTCATAGTTTTTGGCTTTAGTATCCTCATTAGATTTCATCTCAGCAATTTCTTTGCGTATGCCTTCTATACCATCTAATGCCCTTTTATGCTCCCTAGTGGCATGTTCAATCAATAGGTCAATCATCTTCATGGAGCTGTTGCTCAAATTAGCTTCCCAGCCTTCTGCTAAATCTTTATCCAATTCATTGTTGAAATTTGGAAATATAAGAATCCTCAAACCCCTAGGTACTCTTTCATTAGCGACATAATTCTCAAGTGATACTTTTTCCCAGTACTTGTCAATTTCCTTTTTCGATATTCTTTCCAGTTTTATAAATTTCGAACGTAAATCTTCTCGTTTCGTAGCCATACTTGAAAATGCATGTGACATATCCCCTCGGGGGGTAAACAGGTTTTTAGTTTCTTCTTCACGGTTCTTCATATATGCTGCCATCATAGAAGAATGTTAATAAAGGTAACGGGTCAGCCCAATTTGCAAGTTAAGTAATGGGCATTAGATGGTATAGAAGGCATACGCAAAGAAATTGCTGAGATGAAATCTAATGAGGATACTAAAGCCAAAAACTATGAGAAGATGTATGAACTGTTGCAAATATATCAAGATGAAGTAAAAATAAGGAAATTACGGAAAAGCTATAGAGATGAACGTGATTACAGGGAAGATCGTGTATATACATTCCAAACCAAATATGACTCAAGTTCAAAACCAATGTCCAGAAACTCAACCCCGAATACATCATCGGCCAGTTCTGATGCAGACTCAGACCAAGACAACCAAGCTAATGCTAGTTCCAAATCAATTGAACAAAGAGGATACTTGAATCAGATCAAAAGATACAAGAAAGGGAATCGTAATTCTACTCAGAAAACAGTCCGTTTTCAGCTACCACCAACTATGGGTATTTTGACACCTGTGCTAGGAGAAGAGGAAGGAGGGGGTGTAGAAAACGACGGCAACATAGGAAGCTTACAAGCAAACAAGAGACAAACCAGGGCCAGCTCCAAGGAGATGAGCACCAACAAATAACAGATGATCTTGTTCTCAATTTGTCTAAAAAAACTATATCTCAAGAGGAAAGACTTCTTCTTAACAAGGGTTTATCCTTTGCACCCACATGTAACTTCAGTCCATTGGACGTACAAATCGATTTATTTAAATTTACCAGAAAATTGAAGTTAAAAAAATTTTTTGCAACCAAAGCACCGGGTGATTTTCAACCTGAAGAGGCTAGCATACTTATCAGTGATAAGTCGATCCAGGATATTGAAGATACATATACATTGCGTTCATTGACCGAAGGTGATCAATATCATGTATTTCACTTATTAGATGAACTCAAGATAAAATCTGATACCCTTACCACAAAGGAACTTAAAGTACGTTCAAAATTCATGCCACAGTTGGCATCTGACAACGTCATTGACACTTTTCAACAAGCAGTTTCACGAGATCTATATAATCTTAATTGTAAAAAACATAAGAATTGGATTACTCAGAACAATTTAACTAAATCGGAAAGGAAAGCACTTGTTTCGCTTAAATTGGATTCACGGACAGTAATTAAAGAGGCTGACAAGGGAGGCAATATTGTGCTAATGGATCGGGAGGATTATTTGGAAATGGCATCCAGACATTTAAATACCCCTGGGTGCTATGAATTAAGAACGGATGATTTTCGAAAATCAGCATTGGAGCAAGTTGAAGCGCACATACTCAATTGGCATAGAAAAGGATTGATAACGGATGATGAACGCACTTATTTATGGATAAAAGAACCGGTAACTCCAACAATGTACTTCTTACCGAAAATACATAAACCCTATGAAAGGATACCAGAGGGCCGCCCGATCATGAGTGGGATTGGGTGGGTCACAGAGAATATCTCGGAATATCTGGATCTATTACTCAAACCAAGGGCTATGTCACTTCATTCATATTTGCAAGATTCCACCAGCCTTATACGGAAACTAAAAAACTTTACTTGGCAGAGTACCTTCCTTCTAGCGACTCTAGATGTGAAGGCACTGTACACGTCTATTCAGCATAAATGGGCCATGATTGCAGTTGACTACACTTTCAGGCATGAGTCAGCCTCGTATTACAACCATTTGAACATGATTAAAGAAATGTTACATCTCACGTTTGATCTCAATGTCTTTACCTTTGACAACAAGGTATACCAACAGACCAGGGGGGTAGCTATGGGTACTAAATATGCCCCAGCATTGGCGAATATCTTCATGGGGATGTTGGAAGACAAAGCAATATACACTGAATCATTTTTCATTGAGAAAATCCAATTTTGGACAAGGTACATCGACGATGTTTTTTGCATCGTCGATAGTAGCATAGAGGAATTTCACGCATTTGTGGACAAGTTAAATCTTAATTGTTTTGATATTCAATTTACTGGAGAATGCAACAAACAGCGGATACATTTTCTGGACTTGACAATATATTTGGAAGATCAAGTACTACAAACAACTACATTCAGAAAACCAACTGAAGTTAACTCAATATTACATGCTAAAAGTTGTCATTTTCGACCAACTATCACCAATATACCATTGGGTGAATATATCAGAGCGAGACGAAATTGTAATAGTAACTTAAAATTTGAAGAGGAATGTAATCTATTACAACGACGTTTTAGAAGGAGGGGATATGCCCAAAAAGATATAAGTAAAGCATACAAGAGAACCAAATTGATGCAGCAGCAGGATACTTTGAGACAGAGACAAGGGAATAATTTGGAAGCTAACATGCCGATTAGCTTTATCACTCAATATTGTTCAGACCACCAGAGATTACGAAAAATTTTGAACAAACATTGGTACCTACTTAAATTGGACAGTCATATTGGTGAGTTTGTGAGTGATCATCCACGCATTACCTTCAGAAGAGCAAATACACTTAAATCTATCCTTAGTCCATCGTTATTACCGGACATTGAGAGCACTACTCAAGGTACATGGTTACACAAGAAAGATTCTGGTTTCAGGAAATGTGGAGTCTGTCCACAATGTAAATATGCATACCAAAGAACAACGGAATTCGAAGATAAAAATGGAAAATGTTGGATCATTAAACAAGGAATTAATTGCAAAACAACTTTTGTAGTATATGGCATCATCTGTGTCTGCCACAAACTATATATTGGTAGCACCAAGAGACAGTTGAGAATCCGTATCCGTGAACATTTAGCCAAAATTGGCAGTCAAGACCCATCACTTCCGTTAGCTGAACATTGGCAAAAAACACATCAGCTACATCTCAAATCGGAAATCAGATTCATTGGTCTTAAACAAGTATCCTTGAACAAAAGAGGTGGTGACAGAGTGAAGGCGTTACGACAAGCGGAAGCAAGAGCAATTTGTTACTTCAATTCGACAAATACAGGACTTAATACAGATAATGAAATGGTTTCATTCTTGTGAGATGTAGTACATTGCAATCTGGCTTCTCAAGCTCGAATAATTTTCATTGTTATACTTGATTTAGAACACGGCTCATTGTTTATTAGGAGGTTACATGTATTTCAGGGTGTTGTTAAAGGGATACCCCATCATAATTGGTAGCTCAGTATTTTATTTGAATGTTGCGTGTAATGCTCACCAACCTTTTGTAGTTAGGTGCATTAGTGCCCGTGATTATACATTACTGTGATAGTAACCATTTAAGTATTCAACAAATATAAATTGGGTCAGGAGAAGCGTATACATGCTTTGTTAGTTTCTCAGGCTTTATTCAAATATTTTGAATTATATAGCATATGTAATTTGTAGAATGCTGGGGGATAGAATGCGGTTTTCAATGACGACGCTTGTCCTTGCGTCGCCGTGGTAACCGCGCACAGTGATGACGCCTAGTATAAGAAGGCATACCTGGTAAGCGTTCGGCTTACCTGCCGACGCGTGTGACTGTTTGTGTTCCAGGAACTGGTAAGAGAGGACCGCTTATCTCATGGTTTACTTTTCAATGAGATTTAGCTTTAATGGTACTTGACGAGTAGCAACAAAATAAGCTATATGTTGTGCTTTCCGTACTTGATATACGTGTTCTATAATTGGAAATGCGTCATCATTTCACGTAATGATGGTTAATTACAATTGTCTTCACTACGGAACTTATAATGAATTGTTTTGAATAAGGCAGAAATGGCCTGTGACCATTAAGAAGAGTTGTTTTGCCCGTTTGGTGAAGGGCGGGATTTATTCTCATGAAAATGCCTAGTTGCCACAGGCAACCTTGATATACACAATTAATGTATATTCTAAATTGGACAATCAGTTTTATTTACCTTCGCTACTTACATTTTTTGTTTAGATTGATATTGGGGATTGCACCCCGTTACTACTACATGGACAAATAGTCATAAGAACTGGTTACATCAAATTTCGGGTAAGGACATCCACCAAGTTGTCAGTTTGTCTCAAGGGACCATTGCAGAATTTGGTTATATTATTCAATGAATTGAAGAATAATGATTACTAATGGGTTCTTTTTTCTTTTTGTTTGTGTTTTTGTTTCTGTTTTTTGTGCTCTTTTTCTGTTTACTCAAACATAACAATGTATTATGATATGTTTGCCTATTTTTCTACACCCATGAACCCTTCCCTTTTGCCCATCCTTGTTTTTCTGTCTAATTTCTTTCATGTTATTATGCATATTTTGTGGTCACGATATTTGAAAACTGGTATTATGTTATACTTTATGATGTCGTTCATACAAATTGTTTTTTGACTATGATATATTGTATGTCCTATATTACAATTATGGGTAGCCCGGATTTGAAAAAGGCTCAGTGGAGCCGAAACATGTTATCAATTATGGGCTCAATGGTCATGGATGATCAATAAAGCATAATCTAAGATTTAACTCAACTTGAGTTGTTGGCGCAGAGTCCTGTATTTTCATTAATTAATTGAGGAAGATAGTCCAGAAGCGTTGTGAACTGATTGGGATAGCAACGCTGTGAGATGTGTGACAGGATTGGAAGGCGGTGGAGTTTGACACACTGGTGGAAGACACCGGACTACACCAGGGAGAATACATCACTTATAATAGGTCGGTGCGGAAGATAAAAGACACTTGGTTAGATATAGTGGTGGAGAGTCAGCCTGACATGGCCATAGAAACATTTTATGATGTGTCAGACGGAGGACATGAGGTCTCCCCGATCTATGAATTGCTGATGTCAAGGGTGGGATAGGAGGTGACTCAGCTGAGAAGGGACTGGGAAGAGGAAGCTGGGGAATCTATGAGTGATTGGTTGGGGGTGAGAGCACAACGATTCGTATTGTATTATGCTATAGTGTGAAGCCTCTGCTTCACTGAACTAAGGTATAGTCAGATTCAGAGCCTTAGTGGTAGAAGTAAAACGAATTGCAGCATTTGTAAATAGTAGCATTTGCATTGCTAGGAAGCGAGCCACTGCACGTGCTCCCTGCTCTAATAACTACAATCCCCAGAAGGATTGTATTCCTAGAGCACTACTTACCCACAAACCCAGCGGCGGAACGCGCCGGAGCGCACGGGCATGCACAGTCTGTTACAGTCTGTGCAAGGAGGTGCACTGGGGCCACAGAAGTAAGTACTGTTTCACTATCACTACTCTGTCCTCAACCCAATACGCACCACTGAGCAGCGGCGGGAAAAAACTGAAAGTAGATCTTGACTGGGTGATAAAATAGACCAATGGAAGCTAGAGAGAGCAAGGGGGAAGAAATGAAGCTTGCATCCTCGAGTACCTCAAGAAGAGAGAGGAACCAAGCACTGAACAACAACCCTTCTAGACAAACAGAACGGGAAGGCAGTGAAAAGAAAACAGATCGCCTTGACAAGTTGAAGAGTCTCAAAGTGGGGCTACTTAACACAATCTTTGAACAAACACGCACATAACATAAATGATCTGATAAAGGAGAAAGCTCTAGTTATTTAATGTTTATCAGAAACATTGTTAAAAGATCCTATCAGCCCAGTATGCGAAGCTGCGGTTCCGGAAGGGTACATCATGTATAACACAAATAGAGAGACTGGAATGGGAGGAGGTGTTGCCGTTATAGCTCGCAAAACATTGAACCTCTTCAGAGCCAATTTTGAATGCACAGGCTGTGAAACCATTCAACTAAAACTCACATGTACCCCAAACGATAGTTTAAACATTATTGTTATATACAGACCACCTTCCTTAATTAGTGATTTTGAGAATGAAGTTACATCTCAAGCCTCTCAACTTATATCTAATAAAACATCCACCTTGTAGTTGGTGACATGAATAGGTGGAGAGGGAATAAAGGGGACAAGAAGGCCATAATGCTTGAAACGGCAATGAATAACTTGGATTTCACTGTATTAAACAACAAACCTACAACCCCCCCAAGGTAACCAGTTAGACTAGTGTTTACCAAAAACCTGAAAGCATATAATGTTGTTACGGAACCACGTATCTGGTCAGACCATCACTTAGTTACCTTTGTAGTGCAATTGAATCAACCAGCATCTTACATTGAAAATCCCCATACTAAAGTATGGAGCATACGTTTTAAGGGTATTGGTCCCGAGATTCTGAAACCATGCCTACAGAGCATCACCGACTCCTTCGCAGAAAAAGGACAACTGCAAGACCTTGTTGGGAAAATATAATAAACAAATACAAGAACTGGTAGAGGAGAAAGCCCCATTTAAACACAAACTGGTGAGAAAAAATAGTAATCACCAGATTTGGTATAGCGAAGAACTAAATAAACTAAAACAGGAGAAGAGGGCCAAAGAAAGAACATGGTGCCAAAATCCAACTTTAGCAAACAAATATGATTGGAAAAAGGCTGATTACAGGTATAGGATAGGTATCAGGGAAGCAAAGAAGAATCATTACAACAAAGAAATAGAGGCAGCGACCAACACATCCAGTAAAACCTTTAAAATACTTAAAGGGATTGAAAAGCCAAAATCACTCTCCCCTCCACATACTCCCACTAGGGAAGAATGTGATAGGGTACAAAAAGCTTTCTCTGCCAAGATCTCTAAGGCTCGAAATAACATCATTATAGCCAGAAGAGAAGTAACCAGGAAGGAAGAGAGAATGTCAGCTTCCTCCCTATATCTGCAGAGGAGCTATGTAGAGTGTTGGCTAAAATGAAACCCACCTCCTGCGCAGAGAGTATTCTGCCTTCCAAAATCATACTAGACAATAAAGACATTTTTGTTCCAGTACTGACAAAGACAGTTAATGCCTCCTTTAGGGAGGGGGTAGTACCAAAGGAAATTAAGAAGGTGACTATTACCCCATTAGTGAAGAAAGCAGGGCTGGATCCGAAGGACCACACTAATCTGAGGCCCATAACGAATTCAAATTTTATCCTGAAGGTCCTAGATAAAGTTGCCATGAACCAACTACAAAAGCATGGACTGGAACCTACTGCATGAACAGCAATCGGGCTTTCGAGCCTCCCACAGCACAGAATCAGCTATGCTCGATCTTCAGACCTACATGTTAGACCTGATAGACAAGGGCAGCACTGGCATCCTTATGCTGTTGGATCTCAGAGCGGATTTCGACTTGGTAGATCATCAACTCCTGCTGGAAGCACTGGCCAACAGTTGGTTGCACGCCTAAGGCGTTGGAGTGGTTAGCATCCTTTTTGAAAGACAGGAGTGCTAAGTTCCACTGGGATGACACATTCTCTGAGGCTGCCCCTATCTTGTTTGGTGTCCCCCAGGGTGCTAGCCTGTCACCGCTGCTATTTAATTTATATATGAGAAGTCTATGCGAGTTCCTGGAACAAATCGGCATGTTCTTTACAAACTACACTGATGACACGCAGCTCATTTTTGAACTCAAGGGAGAATACAGCATCGACAGCGCAAAAATATCAGAGGTTTATCGCATTATTGACATTTGGATGCAACGTCATTGGATGTGTCTTAATAATGCGAAGACCGAACTGATGATTTTTGTGACACAACAGGCCAGATCCAAGTTAGGGACAGAATACCAGTCCTTTACTATCAAACAGGCTAAAAGTGGTGCCCCATGTAAAAACCCTAGGGATGGTTGTGGAAGCATCAGTAGGATCCAAGGCTCAAGTTAACTACCTGAAGAAAAACCATGCCTACTACATGCGTCTCATGAGAGCCATAAGGCCATTTATTAATGACGCGAATGCAACAACTATAGCAAGAGCGGTCATTCTGTCACACCTTGTCTACGGTAACGCCTTACTGATAGGAACCACGAAGAGGGATATACAAAAGTGTCAGGTAATGGAAAATGACGCAGTTTGCGCTACCAAGAGAATTAAAAAAAGGAAGCATGTGACTATGGGGAGAAGATCCCTTCACTGTCTAAGAGTAGAAGAGAGAGTACACTTTAAGGCGATGACCATAGTTCACAGATGTCTGTATGGAGAAGCCCTGAGATATTTTAAGAAGCAATTTTCTTTGTACCTGCCTCAAAGACACCTTAGATCAGAGGATAAGGCGTATCTGAATATTCCTAGAGATAAACGTGTGCACGGGCGGGGGAAATCTTTCTCAGGGAAGGCAGCAAAATGCTGGAATGAATTGCTGCTAACTCTACGACTAGAAGAGAACTACCGGAGTTTCAGGAAATCGTTGAAAACCCACTTCTTTCAATGATAATCTCATTATCTAACCGTAGACCTCCCTCTACAACATCTAATATTATGCGCACTGAATTACCCTGGACACTCCCGCGTCCTGATGCCTGCGGGCTATCAAAGCGTTATCAACAAAAACATAACATAACAAAAAAGTGTCAAGGAACACGAGGTTGCAACAAATTCAGTTATATGTTACCCATAGAGCGTATATGACCCCTCAGAAGATTGCAAGGTTTAAGAATGCAGGAATAAAAGCATGTCATAAATGTGGGGAGGAGAATGCGGGACTGGTGCACATGTTTTGGGCGTGCCCGGAAATAAGGAGATTCTGGAGGGAGGTGGCCCACTATTTGACCGAAAAGGAGATTTGGCTGGAGGTGGAATCTTTGTGGGCATGCATGTTGGGGGGGAGGGGGATTTCCCAGGTCACGTAAGCTGAAACATGTGAGTAAACCAAAGACCTGGCTTATATACTTGTGAAGCACAGGATTGCCATGAGCTGGAAAGCAAGCAATAGACCAAAAGTAGAAGTCTAGTGGCATGACCTTCAGAAATGGGTGGATGCAGAAACGTTGGTGTGGAGTGAAGCAGTTAATAGAGGGGGAGATGAAGAAGCAGAGACATTGATAGCGTGGAGGCACTTAGTAGCTTCACTGTCCGGGCCTGCCCAGACTTGCCTAGACGACGATGGCTTCTCAGGGGAAGTGGAGGAAGGGGTGTCCTCAGAGAGAGTGGTGGAAGGCGGTGATGTGGGGTTAGCTCAGGATAGGGGAGGGGGTAACGGGGAGATGGTGGACACATTGTGAAACTGCATAAGATACTTGAAATGTATGATTGTTGTTCACTGTCTGTTTTTTTTTGGTTGTTTGTTAAAATTAATAAAAATTGTTAAAAATAAATAAATATGGGGACGCTGTTGCACCGAAGCATGATGGCCGCCTGAGTGCAGTGCTCCGGACTGGGAGAGAGCATAAACTCAACAAAAGACCCATCAAATACGGCTAAGCTGCTCCGCACTTACGGTGCCTCTGGCAGAACCTCACCGCTACAACCTTGTGGCTTTCTGGACTTTGACGTCCCCGGGGGCTGAGCTGTGACCCCCGTTCGCACTGGGGCTGTGTGTGCCTGGCCTGCCCTGCGCCGCGGCTCCAGAGGCTGCGGCTCTCTCTGCCACCAGAGAGCGCGGCGCTGCAGGCCACTGGGGGGAGGGCGTCCGAGCCCCTCTGAGCGTGCTGAGCTGCTGCGGCTGGCGGGCTCGCCTCTGCACTCCCCCTGCCAAGTTTCTACATACTACGGGGAGCTCCACGCGCCCTGCAAAGACCTACCACCATCTCCTCCTGCCAACTCCGTGGACGCCTGGGGGCGCCGAATTCTCCCGTTGCCTGGGGTCACGCCGCGGGGGATGGAGGCATCACTGCAGGCACCCCGCCATCATACTGCCAGCCGGTCCTCCCCCCGCTACCCTCTTCCCACAGAACACGAGACACATCCTAGAGCAAGGTGGGGAGTGTGGGGGGATTTGGTGACCTGCTCCGGTGATCCTGGGCTGCTCCCCCCACTGGCGCGCCTCGTAGCCTGTCATCCCTCTACCCTGCGGCGAATTGGACGCTGCGGCTGGTGCCTGCTGCCCACTCCCCCTGACTCTTGATACTTGTTACGAGCACACTGGGCTGGTGTGGTGCACTGCGCCTGTGGTCACCCTTACTACATCCCCCCATCACTGGGGCAACAAACTTTTGGCCTCCCTATGTTTCGCCGCTCAGAATCAACGTGGCTGATCCTATAGACGTGACCCCACCAACCACCAAGCCCAATTGCAACGACTGTTGTTACAAGATCCTGAGGGTCCCTGTGGCCTCACGGGACTGGGATCACATCCACTGGATCGACCCTGCGGTTCTCTAACTACGCCTTACCACCTAAACAACCCACGCAATCACGGCTGGAAGTGACCTCTCACCCTGTCCATTGGTACCTACTCTGCTCATAGCTGACCGCAGGGCTCGCATTCCCTACACCTGCTGCCTCACCGGACCGGGCCTCGGAGGCCCCCACTGGCATTGCGTCAAGGATGTAGTGTCTCCCCAGCGGGCCATCACTGCCAACATTGCTCCCGCGAGGAATCGGACCCGAAGTGCCAAAGAACAACGAAAACACACCGGTGCCTTGGTGTGCCAGGGGTGGCTACACCGGCACTGCTCTCAACTGAGCCTCACCACCATCTTCCTGGTGACCCCCAATTGGGCAATCATCAACTTAGAAACTTGTCACCCTTGCTCGCTGACGCTCTCTTGGGTTCCTGGGACCCTGATTACGCCGTCACCATGACAAAAGGAGCTGGGGCCGAAAAGAAGCAAAGCTCGCTAAACATGTTTGCCAAGACACCGTCCAGACCGCCGTCCGAGCCCCTGGAGGAAGCACCCACCGCCTCGACATCCTCAACCCCCATGACTCGCAGAAGATGCTGGAGTACATGCGTGAGGGATTTACTACACTGCATCCCAAATTAGATGACATGAATGGCACCATCTCTTCTATCAAAGCCCATATAGAGAGAAGAGACAGCTGGGTCGCCGAAATCGAAACCAGGATCAGCACCGCAGAAGATGACTTGGGCTCCCGCCGTGCTGCAGTTTTCACACTCACCAGTCGAGTTTCGGCAGTGGAGAAAAAGAATGAAGACCTCGAATCCAGTTCCAGACGGAATAACCTGCGTATTGTTGGCGTGCCCGAGGACACATCAAGGAGCCCATGGAGGACTATGTGGAACGCATCCTCTTAACACTCCTGGATTCACCGAAGCTCTCTGCACAGTTTGCTGTTGGGAGGGCGCATCAATACCTGACTGCCAAACCTAGACGAGGGGTGCCTCCTCGTCCCATTATAGCCAGAATCCTAAATTTCCGGGACCGGGATGCCGTTCTGTGGGCAGCCAGGGCCAAGGGGGAACTACTCCTTGGATCGACGAGGATCCATCTTTATTATGATTTCTCTGCTGCTGTGCAACAAGAGCACAAAATCTTCCTGGCAGTGAACAAGAGACTTTGTGACTTAGGAGTCAAATACTCCATGCTCTTCTCAAGTTAAGGATCGAACATTCCAACCAAACACTGTTCTTCACTATCCCAGAAGAGGCATCAAAATGTATTAGCCTCTGCTATATATCTGTCTGTCACCGGCAAAGCTCCCTATGATGCCCATACTTCAATGGAAATGTTTTTAGTTGCTAGTTTTGTTCTTATTTGTTCTTATTTCTCCATCAATCCTCCGCAGTGTGGCCCTTATCTGCCACACAGACTCATTGTGGTTAGAGTAGTCTGATATTCTGATGAGGCCCCAGTATTTGAAAACTATCCTACATCTGCCTTCACTCCAGCGCTACATCATGCTTTTGTTTGGCGCTTCAGGGTCCATGGTTAATCCCATTCTCCAGTTGCCTCTCTCTCCTTAACCGGGCCCCCCCGCGCCCTTGTTCCTACACCATACACTCTGTTTAACACTGCTGTATTGTATAATCTCCTCACACTCTCCCCAGTCCGGTGCGCCATCGCCTGGCTAAGTAACAGACCCCCAGGCGCAGATGCCAAGAAGTTTGTTGTTGTTATGGTTTTGTTTGGGTTTCGTCCCTCTGATTGGGGGAGGGATGTGGGAGGTGGGGGGGTGGGACGTTATGGTTAAAAAAGTCTTGACAACCACCGGAGGTGTCGCATGCGCTACAGCAATACATCACGAATACATTGATAGGGATCCGTTTACATCAGGATCGACGGTCTCCTTTTCTCTGGTAACCTATGTACAGTCAATACCCATACACGAATGGCAAACAATGACCTGACCTTTATGAGCTGGAACGTCCGTGGCTTGGGCAATTACAAAAAGATGCGACAGATACAGCTACATGCTGAACGCCACAGGGTTAGAATTCTATGCTTACAAGAAACCCATGCTCGCTCTGAACAATTTGAACGATTCGCAAAACAGTGGGGTCCCCAGAGGTATTATACTAATTATTTCGCTCAAAGCCACGGCACTCTCACTTTAATACACTTTAATACACAAGCCTGAAATTTGTGTGTAACCACTCGCGCATAGACCCCCTTGGCAGATATGTATTAACCATCGGCACACTGCAACACCAGGAGGTCGCTATCCTGAACATTTATGGCTCGAATGTCGATGATCCCGACTTCTACCTACACCTAGCCTCTGTCCTGGAAAGCTTTCCCATGATTCTGATTATATGGGGAAGCGATTTCAACACAATATTAGATATCACCCTAGACAGGTCGGGCTCGCGACCTCGCCAACTCTCCAGAGCGGCCTATACCATTCTCACAACGCTCCCTCGACTGTCACTAGTTGATCCCTGGTGGCTAGTGCATCCCAATTCCCGCACGTATTAATTTTATTCCTCAGTCCACGATTCTCATTCTAGAATTGACAGATGGCTCATAACCGACATGCTGGTCAGATCCCTATCCCACCAGGCTATCCTCCCCCGAACATTATCGGACCATTCACCGGTACTCATCTTGCTGAACTGGGGTCCGAACGCCGATATAACGAGACAGTGGAGGATGAGCCCCCATGCGCTTCTTGATCAGGTCTTTGCTACCGAACTCGAAGCCTCCATTGAAGAATTCTTTGAGGTAAATACAGACTCTTTGACAACGCAAGCCATCCTCTGGGAATCCTTCAAAGCATACATGAGGGGAATAGCCATCTCCAAGCGATGTGGCATTCTAAAGGGAATCCGTGCAGATATTTCCGTTAGTGAATCAACCCTGGCCAGCCTCGAGACCCGATACGCTCAGGATCATTCCCCAGCTACTCTAGCGGCGTTAGGCTCAGAACTGGATAAGTTCGGCAGCCTTGCGGAACGAGAGGTTAAATTCCTAGACTCCCCCCATTCGGTAAGGAAAACGGAGTGGGAGAGCAACCGTGCCGTATGCTGGCCAGGCTGCTTCATCGTTAGTTTGGATCCCTCAATATTCCGGCTATAGTGAGGCCTGACGGCTCACTGGCCACTTCCCCACAGGACATCAACACTGAATTCCTATCGTTTTACACCTCCCTGTATTCAGAAGTGGATGGCCTCCATATATCAGAAATTGACTCCTATTTGGATGGTCTCCCTCTCTCAGCCCTTTCCGCTGATGCCGCCATCTCCTTGGAGAGGCCTATCACTCCTGAGGAACTTACTGAGGCCATTGAGTCGTTAGCATCCGGTAAGGCCCCTGGCCTGGATGGGCTCCCCATGGAATTCTATAAGCAATACAAGACACACCTGGTCCCACACTTGCTGGCCCTATGGGAGGAGTCATGCGAAAAGGGCATACTTCCCCCATCCCTTTGGGAGGCGCTGATAACAGTCCTCCTCAAACCTGGCAAGCCCCCTACTCAGTGCGGCTCATACCGACCCCTCTCAATGATCAACAGTGATATAAATATACGCTAAACTTCTGGCCAACCGCTTAGCCCCATACATGCCCCACATTATTCACCCTGACCAGGCAGGATTTGTCCCGGGAAGGTCCACATCCCTGAATTTAAGAAGGCTCTTTAATGTGATCAGCAGGGTCAACCCAACCACGCAGGCAGTAGCAGCCACTCTGGATATTCAGAAAGCATTTGACTTGGTCTCATGGAAATATCTCTGGCGAGTTCTCGAGAAATGTAAGTTCGGCTCTAACTTCCGAACCTGGGTTAAGCTACTCTATACCGCCCCTTCGGCCAGAGTTCACACAGAGGACAGATGCTCCATCCCCATCCAGATATCTAGAGGGACACGACAGGGATGCCCTTTTTCCCCGCTAATCATCACCATAGCCATTGAACCCTTCGCCGACATGATTCACCAGTCACACTTTCATAGGGGATTGCGCACGGCGGGCCAATCCAATATAGTTTCCCTCTACGCCGATGACGCCCTCCTGTACGTCCGCTCCCCGGAAACCAACCTTGCCCCTATCCCGGCGGATGTTGCCCGGACTAGGCTCCCCATTTCACTAGCAGGTAGGATTGGAATACTTAAAATGGTAGTATTACCTCAACTCCTTTATTGTTTCACCAATCTGCCTATGTGGCCAGGGAACGCATTCTTCAAATCACTTTGTCATATCAGTAACACCTTCCTTTGGCATTCGGGGACATTCCGCCTCAAATTGTCTACGCTGACCAAGGAATTGGGCGGGTTTAATGCCCCAGATTTCACTAGATACTGGGTGGTAGCCCAATCCCAATTTGCCTCGTATTGGTTCAACACCACCGACCCCCCCCCACATGTCCAGTTGGAGAAACTAACGGTTTCTGACCGGGTGATTGGCTCCCTTATTCTTAAGCCCATACCTCCTGAGCCCGACTCTGCAGACCCCGTGGCTACCACGTCCTTAGCATTAGCCAAACTCTGGGCGATGGTCGATGCACCTCACCCATTCAATGGGGACCTCCCACGATGGAGCTTCTTCCCTGATGTCCCACCTGTCCCACAATCTATCATGTCCCGCTGGGCTAACGCTGGCTTTCTGACACTCCACGACATCTATGAGCAGGGCAACTTCATTGAGTGGTCTGAACTCCCTCCTTCCCTCAAGCGATGGCCCTCAGCGTGGCTACAATACTCCTCCCTCCATAGGAATCTTAAATCCAGATACCCTGATTTACCCACGCTACCACCTGACGAATCCATAGTTGCGGAACACTGCTCCTATCTCTCCTTCAAAGGGAAGGTGTCAAGACTCTACTCCTTATTGCAGATTAGAGCATCCCCCGCCTTTACCAAGTTGAAACGCAGCTGGGGGGAGGATCTTGAGGTCGAGATCACTGATGAGAGATGGTCTCGAATGTGTGCTCGCACCCACGATGTGTCTTACAACTCTAAATTGAAGTTAATACAATTTAAGGTGCTGCACAGATATCATCATACACCAAAGAGACTACATCGTATGTTACACGACTTTCCCCCCAATTGCCCCAGGTGCGGCACTGATCAAGTTTCCTACATCCATATGCTCTGGCACTGCCCTCACCTGACCCAATTCTGGACTGACATTTGCTCCATGGTATCGGACATACTGGAGCACACTATTGTCCCCACCCCACTACACTGTCTCTCCCATGACCTTCCACAGTTGGGGCGCGACTCCAAGAAACTGGCGGGTCTCTGTATGTTGCTAGCACTCCGCTGCATATTGTTGTGCTGGCTCCGCCCCAAGGCACCTACCTACACACAATGGCTTAGATCAATTACGTGGGCACATAACACGGAAGAGGCCTGGAGCGCAATGCAACACCCACATTCAAGGCCAAGAGACATCTGGCGGAAGCTCCGGGATTACATGTCCGCCATGTCTTCTCCCTTAAACTCTGCTCTATCCTCCCCTGGTTGTTCCCCATAATATGGTTGCTCTGTGATCAGTGTCTCCTTTGATTCAAATGCCAATGCTTTGTCTGTCCCTGATCCCCCCGTCTTTCCACAGATGATTCATGGTATACCGTTGAAATGTATGTTACTTGCTTATCACTGCTGGTGCCGTGTGGCTCCCTCTGTTTTTCCTGTGTGTTGTCAAGTCAAATAAATAAAGTTTAAAAAAAAAAATAAACAAAAAATAAAACACCAAAAGCTTGCAAAAGGAAAGAAGCTCCATACTATAAGTCTGGAGATCAAGTCTGGCTTTTCTCGAAATACCTAACTAGGCACCTATGTCCAACAAAACTGTTCCCAAGGTATTTTGGACCTTTTTGGATTACCCAAAAAAATAAATCCTGTGGTGTATAGATTACAGTTAACTCCTTCCTGCCATCGTATTTACTCCGTCTTTCATGTCTCATTGTTGAAACCATAAAACCAACCTTCTCCTTCACAGAAACCCCAGCCAGTTCCAGAATATGAGGTCAATCACATTTGTGATTCGATCTCCTGACACATTAAGCTTCAATACCTGGTTGATTGGAAGGGGTATTCCCCTAGTGATCGATGTTGGGAACCCAGTGACAATATTCATGCACCTATTCTTGTGCGTCATTTTCATGCGTTACATCCTGGGAAGCCTGGGGGAGTGGGCCATCAGAGAGGGGGGAGGGGACATACAGTCATGGATATGCAACATAAACACTTGTCCCTGTGGTCAAAATGGAGGTTTACCTATAGATGCATCATTGCTGAGCTCCATTCCAAGATGGCGGTGACATTTTGCACACTCAAGGAGGGTTTTGTATTCCCAACATGGCGCTGCGCCATCAGCGCTGAACGTGACCGCATTGCCACAGCAGTTACCAGTTCCTGTCTGACAAGGCTTGCTGTATCTCAATGCTAAGGTAACTCTTAGCTCAGAGCTCTCCATATTGTTTTCCTTCGCTCCTTGGTTTTTTTGCTAACCCTGCTCCTTCATTGATTACCTGTTCCTTCTGTGCAGCTTCCTGTTCCTTTGTGATGGTTCCCCTGCCTCTGCTGTATCCTATCTGCTCTGGAACCTTATTTATTCCTACCTCTCTGTATTGCTGGATCCCATCAGGGCTGTGCCTTGCCTGTCTTCTAATGAAAATCTGGAGTTCTTGAATCTTGCATCGGATTCTCAGTTACTTCACCATCACTCATCAGATATTCATCAGGTTTTTTCCCATCTGGGGTTTTCCTGGTCGGTGGCTGGCTTCAGGTGTTACCCAGTCTGGTGTAGAATTCATCAGGTGGGGTGGCGTCCAGAGACAGTTGTCCATTTCTGCAGGACCCCTGATCCACACAAAAAAATACCAGAATAAGATTTCTTATACCGACACAGACACCGGCACCGACACCGATTTCTTATACCGACACTGATAGCAAGGCACAGATGAGACATACATCTCACCTTCAGTGTTCTGAAAGTTCCACATGTTTATCTGACCCCGAACCTGACAATAAGGTGTGAGGTGAATCTTTATTGAATACATAATCAATGGTGTCTAATGATAGGTCATGCTTGATTGACATATATGACGCCTGAACGTCCAAAGCAACCAATCTGTATTCATCATTCCATTTAAAGGATTCTAATTTCAATAATAAGTGTATGGTATTGTGTAGATATGATGGAATGTTAACCACTTCTGCCTGTAGCAGAGTGCCTATAAATCTGGAGAATTTTTTCGGTTACCCATTCCATACCACTAACAATGGGTCTCTATTATCGAAGTGTTTATGCACTTTAGGCAAGAAATAAATGGTTGGTAACCTCAGATGTTTAGTTGTCAAGAGTTTTTTTTGTTATCAGTCAGTAGACCCGTTTCAGAGGGCGAAACAAGTGTCGGCTATCCATTTTTTAATTGGGATTACAACTTTGGAATGTCTAAAGGCTATATGTGGTTATTGCTTAAAATTGTTCTTAAGAGACTCAAAATTAAGAATGTAAATACTGATTTCTGTTTGTGATTTAAACAATACTGTATTAATGGGAGTTAAGGTGCGCATGGATCACTGCTAATTAGTTTAATTTTGTGAGATATGGCCTTGGGCTTAGGTCTTTAGCACGTTTCCATGCATGTACCCTCCGAGCAGTTCAATATATAAATTGACGTGTGTTACCTTCAAGAGACTAACAGCCTGATTCATGGAATTATTTGCGTGAAAAACCCAAATTTGCGCGCCTTTCTGCCTGAAAATCCACATACTTCAAACAGGGATTTTGGGGCAGAAAGGCGCGCAAATCTGTGTTTTTCACGCAAATAATTCCATGAATCAGGCTGTAGATAGGTAGTTAACTCGACTCGATAGCATCCATCCTGAGACGTATTTATACCTTGTCAAGTAGCTGAGTAGTGTATTCAAAGGGACTGAATACGGCTTCTAATGCCAGAATGAATTGTATTAAACATACCGAAGTTCTCTCCTGGTTCAAACAGAAATGAAAAAGGGGTTGAATAGTACTTCTTATACAGTTCCATCAAGGTTGGGATGGCTGTACCAAGTTAGTAATGTGTGTGGTATGTTCTGTCACTCAAAAGTATCAATATATTCTTCCTGGGTAGCTTCTTGCTCGGCTCACTGTTGGTGGAAGACATTTAACTCAGATGCATCCAGTAGACCCTCTAGAAGTCCTTGGGTTCTGAGGTGAGAGGGGGTGGTTCAATTATGGGGTCAGGGAGCACAGGAGTTCAGAGTGAGTGAAAGGGGACTAAGAAGGGAGGGGCAGGTGACACATAAAGGGAAAATGGATAGGCGGGGTGAAGGAGTACGGAGGTCTGGGGAGGAGAGGAAAACAAGTGAGGAGATGGAAAAGGGTAAGGAGGGATCCCCTGCAAAAGAGACGGAAAGACAGGAAGAAGAAACAGAAGAAGGACATGAAGAAAGGAAGATGGAAGCAAGGAAATGGAATGAATGAAAAGAAAAGGAAGGAAAGAGGGCATAGTCAGGAAAAGAAGCAAAGGAAGAATGGAAGAAGGAAACTAATGTAGGAAAGCTGAAACGAAGGAAGAAAAGGAGGAAAAGGGAAGGAATAATGGAAGGGGAGAACATGAAAGGAAGAAAAAAAGGGCAAAATAAAAAAATGGAAATCTTTCAACTTTTAAATCTGAAGAACAGTACATCTTGGTGGCCATTAGGTGGCGATCAGCCAACATATTGCGATTAAATGTATAGATTTACCGTGCAACAGGAAAATCATTTAGAATGCAGCAGTATACATGTTGTACTCACATATCCAGCAAGAATGAAACTGAACGCCAGAACTTGTTCTTGGAAAGATTAGTGGACAGATCTGAAAGGCTGATCCTGAACAGACAAAACGTCATGGCCATCCTGCGCTGCATACCAACCCTTAGGCAAATCCGTTCAGACAACCTAACAGTGATGGAGTTTGTGGAGGAGGTCCGTCTTCCTCCATATACCCTCCCCAATTGTAAAACAAACTGTGTTGGAGGCAAGTAGTGGTCTCTGTCAATGGGCTTTCGACCTGACCTCAACAACAGGAATGGGTGGTGAACAAACAGAAACCCATGGAGGAGAGCAAAATCTAACCAAGCTTGGGGTAAAGTACCAAAGGGACTCGGAAGCCTCAAATCCTATGGCTCTTGAAGGACCTGGGAATAAAGCGACGTCACACCCAAGGAGGCCCCGATCCTTAAACAGGACTGTAAACTTGAACATCCAACCCATTGGCAAGATTTGGAAATGATGGTCTCCCTTAACAGCACCTCAGAAAGTGAAAGAAAGGTGGAGATAAATAAGAAGGTCCACCAACCGAACATACCAGCAGAAGATCAATGGTCCTGGTTGGCGGCGGCGTTGGCGAGACCAAAAGAGCAGTAGCTGACCGTGGACGGGGGCCCAAAACTCCTGACCATGGATTCATTGAACACCAGGGGCTTCGCTCTTTTATTAGAAGACGGAGACGTAAAACTGGAAGACTTTGACAACATATGTTTACAAGAAACCTGGTTGCGCAATAAACCCACCATGGACGGCTTCACAGTGATTCTTAACCCTGCCACCAGGGCATCTACGGGAAGACACACTTCAGGTCTTTTAATGCCAGTCCAAAATGGAATGGGTCTGGAAGTCACTAAGGTGGTTAATCCAAATCCACTTATTCATAAAGTGGAGTTACAATGGTCCCCAAAAAGCACAAAGAAACAGTCGATGGGAAGGAGACCACTGGCCATCATACATCTATACTGGATTCCTGCCTCACTGGGCACCAAGGAGTTCATTGAAAACGTGTCTGAATTCATTGACGACAGCTTTGTTGCTGACAAGACAAATCGGGGTCTACTATTATGTGTGGGGACTTGAACATCACTTGCTTATACGATAAGGGTATAATTAAGCATGTTGATGATGTTAATCTAACCCAATTAGGATAGTGGGGCTCCTATGGTCTGACCCATGGGCTCAAGGGACCTACACATCCTGAATGGTGGCTTCAAAGCTGAGATCCCATGTAAACCTGCCTGGTCGCGTGGTAACAAAGTGACAATTATCGATTACATCTATGTCTCCCCTAACTTGGTTCAAAAGGCTAAAGACTTTGCAGTGGTAACTACATCAGTAAGTGACCACAACTTGTTGAAATTCCAGTAGTGGGGAGAAATAAAGAGGAGGACTATCTCGCCAAAGACGTCATTGGAAGTGGGTAACATAGGTAACAGGTTGAAGATGACCCAAAAGAGCATTAAGACACTGACCGACAGGTACAGCTCCATTGCAAAATCAGAAAATGGAAGGGACCCTTCCCAATCTCTGGACTACACTGTGATTCTGCAAAGTATCAGGGTGAATAAACATGGCCAACTGAGAAGCTCAATCAAACATCGCCACACTTATGACTATACAGTTACAGCTAGAAGAAGAGAACTCCAAAAAAGTCTAAGAAGATTAAAAACCTTGGACTCTAAGATGGTTGGACCGGCCACTCTAAGGTTAAAAAATGCATACAAGTACTGGCTCCGGGGTAATAAAGGTGTCATGCTTCAACAAAATGTGGAGGCCATGCTTAAAGCAATCTGTAAAAAAGCCCTGGTAAAGTAGAGACCTTGATTTAGACCAATCACAATCCCCAGGCTGCTCTGCAAACAAATGGACTATAGGAGGCATCTGTTACGCTCACCTGGTATCCACAGGGACGCCACCCAGCCAGGTTACTCGCTGGGATGCTTCTCAGCTTTGCCCTGATGTGGTCTGCGGGGAAGGTTCTGCCTGAAAATAGAGGAGGACTGTGTTCAAGACTGACCGACTGGGGTAAGTATCCTCCCTCCATCCCCATATGATTTCAGTCCGTCTGGCGCCCTCCCCTCACCTTGTGGTAGAATTAGGCGTGCTCTCCGTCCTGCCTTCTTTGCAGGGGAGCGTTGTCTTTCATGGGCGAGTGCGGTCCAGTTACTTCACTGACGCTGGCCCGTTTGATATTGATCAGGTATGTCTTATTGCTGTTCTTTAGTTTTGTTGCTATCCTGCATGCCTTTCTTTGTTTAAAATGTCTCTTTTTTCTGCCTTAGGTATGCAGAGCTTCAGCGCGGCGAACTGGCTTGGTTGAGCCCCGCTGGTAAATGATGGCGTATTAAGAGCGCTATGATGCAGTAAGTAAGCGATGTGCGCAGCGCTTCTGAAGTCTTGCCTTTGCTAACCTGTGTTTTCCTTCCTTATAGGTCACGGGGTTCTTCAGCACGATTGGAATGTCCGGAGTGGTGCCAGCCGAGAGGCGACCAGCCAGGTAAGCCTTTTGAGCAGTTCGTAATTTGTAAATGTCTCTACTGCTTTCTTTAATGTTGCCTCTATCTTCCTCTTTCAGGTCGTTCTGACTGGGAGGCGTGCAGATTCGAGGAAGCTGTTCTCAGTAGCTGCGAGTGTTTAAAGATGAAGACTGCAGGTAAGATGCTGCTGCTAATGATGTTCCTTTTGTCTCCTTGCAGGTTCTGCTTCTCCAAGGTTCGAGGGAATAGCTGGACACGGTGAGCGTCACGTTGCAAGCTGCAAAGTAACGCGAAGTGTGTTGTCTTGCTCGGTGTGGTTTAAATAGCCCCAACAAAATAGTCCAGGTAAAGTAGTCCCTAGGCTACCACACCCAAAACAATAGACCACATAACTTGGTTCTTATGAACCAAGCTATGTGGATGCCTCCATTTTGGCTGACAATACAATAAAGTAGTTCCCAAGCACATTGTTTTTCAAGGTGTATGAGCCTGGTGCCATAGGTGCCAGGACTGGCCCCATGAGAGCTTTTGAAGAGGATGCCAGGCTCTAGAGGCCCGAGTCCTGACTCCACCTGGCCAATGGGTTTGCCAGAGGGGGTTTTGGGCAAGGGTCGTGACAGCATCCGGGACGGCCCACTTCAAAACTTTGTTACTCTACATCTTCGTTAACAGCCTGTCCAGTCGGAAACAACCTTTCAGGTTCATGGAATATTCTGAAAGACTATAAAGACATCCTGAGCTTGATTTAAAAAGTGAGTACCTCTCGTGCTCCGGGCCCTTACGGTCTGAACAACACCATGCTGAAACATGTGGGCGAACTTCAGCTGTATGGTGTTTGAACAGAACAAGCATGAGCGTACCATCCCTGACTCATGGAGATGTGTCATCATTGTCCCGATATTCAAGAGCGGAAGTAGGGACGACCCTAAGAACAATCACCCTATTGCCCTCTTGGATGTCATGGAGACTGACCGAATGGTCCATTGGTGAGTCCCGCCTGGATCCTTTCCAGACGGGATTTATGAAAGGCTTGGGAACCCGCCCAAACATCGCTGTGATTAACATGCTAAAGAGCAGGGCCTTAGCAGGAAGAGCAAGGACATATATCGCCCTTATAGACCTGGTTCAGGCATTCGATAGTGTGAGTAGGCCTAGGGTGTGGGAGAACCTAAAGAAATTGGGCTGCCCGGCAGATCTCCTGGACCAAAGTAAGACCTTCCACGCAGAAACCAACCTAAGGGTGAGGCTGAATCGTGCTGGACTATTAACAGATGAAGTTCACACATTCAGTGGCCTTAAACAGGGCTGTCCACTAGCACCGGCCCTCTTCAATCTCCACATTTCCAACATAGAAAACAACCTGTCTGAGGCAAAGTTGTTCCCACCTAGGTTTGGCAGTATTCCGATCAGCCACTTTTTATACGCCAACGACCTGGTATTGATGGACCAGATTGCCATCGACCTGCAACATCAATTTAAGAAACTAGCAGAACATGTGGATGAAAACGAGCTGGCTATAAACACTGCGAATACGAAAGTCATGATCTTGGTTAAACGGTAAAAAGCTTTAAATGGTAGCCTCCCTATTTTTGAACTCTGCACGGGTGGAAACAGTGGACTCATTTAAATACCTGGGAGTCATTGTAAACATGAGCAAGACAGAGGCTAACACAGAAGAGGCGATCAGAACCAAGGCTAAAATGCTGGCGAACCAAGCAGCTGTTGAACAAGAAATACTGCAGTTTTTCTATTATCCCGCTGCTGGACTCCTACAAGTTAAAACCTAGAGCAGTTCTGAATTACGGAACGGATGCATTGTTTTTCATCTGCCAGACTTTATGACCGATGGCTGAGGGAATTTTCTAGAAGGGGTCTTGGGTCTGCCTAAATACGCTCCAATACAGATTATAGGGAGGGAGTTGGGGCTGATGTTGCTAAAAGCTATAGTAGATTGGAAATCTCTGGGCCTTTTAGGAAGTGCATACTTACAACCAGTGCTTAATTTGCAAAAAAATAAGTGCCAGTGCCCAACAAATCTTGGCCTCATAATGCCAGGCGCGGCGCCGCCCCGCAGTGCGGATGCGCGCCCCGCGCCAGTTCATTGCTAGACCTACCTAGATCGGCCCACCAGCAGCCCATCACACTGCTGCTGCTCCATTTCACATGTTTGGCACTGCAGCAACTGCTGGCACAGGCTAGTAGTGGGATGGATGGGGAAGGGCACACATGTGTTGAGAAAGTATACTGCTTTAAAGTTGGAAAACACTTACTTGTTATGGTAGGTGTAGTGGTTCCAGCATTCCGGCAACCCCAGAGGCAAAAGAGTGCATTTGAACACACTTCTAAGTTCTAGACCACACTCATTAGACATCTGGACCATATTTGCTGTCCTCGAAGTGATAATGCATTTGAAAATTGTTGCAAACCTGTGGATGTTATCTTATTTGTTCATTTTGTAGAATGACCCCCACTGCCCACACCCTCCCACCGCCTTGTTTCTCAAATGGCTCTGAGTGTAGCTGGGGTCTCTTGTGAGACTCACAGTGAGAGTATCTTTCTGTTTGGCGTACACTAGGAAAAATAATAGACTGTATTTAAAACATTAGGTTTGATTGAATGAAAGTTAACAGATGTTGCAGTAATTACAAATCTGGGACATGATCCTCAAAAACACTTTTTTATTTAACCTCACACTGAATAAATAATAAAAAAACACACTAAGAATAAATAAACACATTTGATATATAGAACAGAACCAAACAAGAAAGTACAAGGTGCCATGTTTGGCTTTCATTTTAAACTTAGAAAAGGAGGTAGAGAAGGCATTGAATCTATATCAATTAAATAGACTGGCAGATTCTATTTAAATGTTGTGATTGAAGTAATTAACATTCTGCCAGCCACAGTATTTAGCCTAACATGGCAAAATATTCTGTATAACATTTCACAAAATGTCATGGTAACTCGAGATTCTATTACAACTTTGCCAAAAGCTGGTTGGGATCACCATGGATAAGCTGCTATAGTAAAGTGCAAATTGCAATAGATGAACAAAACAAACAAATGCAAATAGCAGTTACTAAATAAAGTACAAATAAATAAAATATTAAATAATTACAAGTGCAATGGTGTGCATAGTTGTCTCTATGCGCTCATAAAAGCGCATAAAATGTCTAAATCTGGCCTGGCCATGTCCTCTTTTCGTTCCTTACTTCTAGGGTCATCAGCAGCTCTTCGTCCTTTTGCAATCCATGAATTCACATAGGGGATGGTGTTGAACTTCTTCAATGGTGGGCCAACGAGATTAATAAATAATAAGGATGAAATGGTGTCAGTATGCAGGGATGCTCTTGTTGATGTGCAGACAAGATTCATTTGTGAAAACCCTCGTTCACACTCAGCAATGGAGATGGCAATAGTGTTCACAGCTGTCAAAAGTTCCTTGTAGCGTTTATTAGCTTCTTTTCCACCCATCTCCCCATGTTCCCTGTAAGCCCGAATGGTTTGACAAGTGTCACCAATGTCAAATCTTTCACACACAGACTCTATCTCACGTTCTCCATACGTAGGTGTTAACTCATCTGGCCAGTACTGTTTGTACAAAACTTTGAGTTCGCTTATTAGTTTCTCGTATGCAACTTTGTTGTCAGCAGCAGCAGAACTTCCTGTAGCCAACAAAAGACTGCGAAAAAACTGTCCATGTTCAATTCTTTTGTCGCACGCCTTTCCTTCATGCAAGGTCACTCCTTGGGAACTATTTTCTTCTATGGCCTTCTGGCACTGGGAAGAGTGTTTTCCTTGCCTTGCTACCATTGCCTCAAACACTGATATTTTTCGGCAAATAGCACGATGTGCATCAATGATCGTGTAATCACCCTTTTCTAAGTCAAGAAACAATTCTGATAACTCTTGAAGTGCATCAAACATAATGCCAAGATTACCAACAAACTGCACAGTTGAAAGGCGCCTACATAGTCCAGTGTACATGTTTTGGGTTGTGCCATCACGAGAGCCATCACTAGATGCCAATGTAAAGTGTTTGTAAAGCGCAGGATAAGCATTCCACACAGCCTCTACTGTTCTGTAGCTTGAGGCAACCCAGCGAGTATCTAACACTCTTCCTATTTTACAAAGCTGAATGTCAAGAGCATCTGCACATTCTTTTAGCTGCAAACGATTTTTCACAGATGTGCTGAAAAAAGAATACCGTTTGTCTAGCAGTGCTTTGAAATTATTTGTAGCTCCAATGTCTTTCATGACATCATTGACTGCAAGTTCTAAGCGGTGTGCTGAGCAGTGCCAGTCTACAATATTGGGAGAAATTCTTTATTGTAACCTTTTCACAACCCCACTATTGCGGCCAAACATTACTGATGCTCCATCACAAGCGATTGACACCAGACATTTGGTGAGAAAGTCCTCACTAATTTTAATTGGGTCCTTTTGGAGCGAAGACAGCAAACTGTTCACTATACCTTCAGCAGACACATCACTGAGCTCGATAAGGTCAACAAAAATATGAGCTGGAGACTCCATATCCTGTAGCTGAGTACATAGGTACACAATTAAAACACTTTTTTTTTTATTTAAGGCAGTTGGCTCATCCAGCAAAAGGGTCACCTTAGGAGAAGAGGCAACTATTTTGGCAAATGTCTTTCGTTTCATTTCTGATGAAATGTGTTGCTGTATACTTGAGCAAGCCACATTGGAATGTAAAATACGTCCCATATCTAGCCCATTCAGTTGCTGGCAGTAGGCTGGCCTGTTCCGCTTTGCTTCTTTATAAGCCGTTCGAAATATTCTGGCAGTTGTTGCTATTTTCCTTGCCTGGGCTCTAGAAGTTACTTTAAGCAATGTATCTTTTTTTGCCTGCTCTAATATTTTTGATGCTGTGACGTGTGCCTTTGTTGAGAAATGTTCGGCAATCTTCTTTCGTAAGGATCTTTGTTGCTTGTCTTTGTTGGTACCAAATGAGCTGACAGTACACTCAGTCCATTCTTTAGACAATTTCATCCCATGACTTTTCTCTGCACCCAAGCTATTTACTTGCCGGCAAGTGCTGCATCCAAGAGTGTGTCCTCTAACAATCAACCATGGGTACTTGGTTTGAAAATATTGTTTCTGATCCAGCTTCCAGCCTTTAGGGAGGAGCGGGCCTTTCGTTAAGGGAGCTGAATGTTGCAGAAGTGATAATTGACCAGATTCCGGCGTGCTAGTACTTGGAATTTCCGTGTCACTGTCGTTCGGTAGTTCACGATCTTCATAAGTACCAGTGCCACCCAGTTCCTCTCCAAGTGGAATGCTTGCGGTCTGGATTTCTGTATGTATGTTGACAGTAGTAGTGCTGGTGGTCTCATCTAGTGTTTTTTCTGGTTCTTCACAAACACTATCTGACTTGGAACCAGATTCCTGTTTACTTCGCTTGCTTGTAGGCTCATCTGTGCTGCATTTTTTACCAGGTTTTGAAAAGTATGAAGACATTTTCTTCTGGGCTCCAGACATTCTAGGGAAGGAAATGAGAAGTAGGGATAATCGATATCATGGGATTCCTTCCAAGTTTCACTACACGCAATGATCACGCCAGGGGTCAGGACAGGACAACAGACCTCTTAAGTGCTTCAAATTGAATCAAGGACTGGTGAACAGCGAATGTATAAGAACAAACACATGGAATGCGCTTTCCATTAGAGCCAGGCTAATAAATGCAAATGTGCACACGTTTGACATGTCATGGCTGAAGAGAACATTGCAAAAAGAAATCTAACAACAAATACCATGTGGGTGGTTTGTAAATGGCTGCAAAGTGCCAGTTGCCTCTTTTTATCCCCATAACACCACACTGAACCATACAATTTTGCGGCTTTTGAAATGCCACTCTGTAGTGTAGTACGCATGCCCGTCTCCATTTTGAAAAAAAAAACCACTTTCCTTGAGTCAGTAAAACAATTATACCCCACTTATGCTTGGTAACGTACGTCTTTCTTACCTTGTTTTCAGGGATGAGGATGCAGCGTACCAGACAGCAGCCTGCGATTCTCAGACTCTGACTGCCACCAGTGCCACCACGATGACCGAACCTCTGATGAAGTCGCTCACTGCAAACCTAAAGGGGGGCAAAGGCAGTAAGTCAATTAAATTGCAAACCGCTGGCGTGATACCTGTATGCTCAATAGGAAATTCAACTCCTGGAGGCAGAATTGGGATATTTGGGTTCACACAAAAGGCACGACCATTGCCCCTTGAACTGTATGCACCAAACATGAGGGTGGGAAAAAGAAAGCCTCATAGGACACAGTGGGCCAAATCTGAACATATTGCAAGTGAGACATTTTACTAACACAGCAAACTTTTTATGGCAGGTTGGACTTAACATGACAGGACGTTACATTGCACAATATTTTACTGACCTCTATCACAGCACCCGCAGACATATGTTTGACTTTCCTTCAACAATGCAGAGGGGAAGAAGAGGTAGAGTGCGACCCTTTGCAGTGTGGAAGTCAGGTGAGAATACATTATTTGCCCAGGATTACACACCTATGCTGAACAGCAGGCACCTCCCAGGGTGATGCTAATGCTTCATAAATGTACCTAAAATCACATGTTGCTAAGCACATCAGGTCCCAGTAATACTTCTGAGTTCCTTAATTTATAAAGCACATAATAACCATCAAACCAACTTCACAGCAATCCTACATAATCCAAAAATAACAATTGTGCATATAGCACATAAAGCAAGGAAAGAGCAATCTAACAATCAGCAATAAAATATGAAATTAAGGACGGGGCTTCTGAAACCGCAAATTGAGACGTTTCAATTCGAAATAAATATATGGACTTCACAAACATGTGCTGTGTGGGGCAGAATCATGGACCCTCATTTCGATGCATGTGTAAAAGCAGTAAAACATGTGGAATAGCTCATCGCCGTATGTTTTAATGCGTATGCATAGCCTGATAATCCATGTGGAAAATCCATGTGAATAATGTGACGTACCACAGTCGGGGCAACAATACAGATCATGCATGTGGACGGTCACATGTTGGGAAATGATGCATGTGGAAAGTCTGCTTCACACACCAAACAGCGCCTGCAATTAGCAGCTATTGCAACCAGATGCCAATCGGGGCTTGAGGGCCAAAATATAACACAGCAATTGAAAAAACAAGTTAGTGCAGCTACACATGTGTGTCTACACCTGGAACCATACAGAACACAGTGGATGAAATCATTAAAGGCAGCATTCCGCAAAACATAGCACCATGGATGCAGCAGCAGCCAGCTTGATTGCCTGGAGGAAACCCTGCTTCTAATAGCAGTGCACTGAGCAGGCAGCCACCTGAGCAGCCTGGCCTGCAGGTAGCCAAGAACACCCCCCCAGAAGGTAGCCCTGCGTCCCCCAATTGCACACCCTGCACCTGTTTCTGGAGAGGAGTGGACAAGGAGAGTGTGAAGGATCTACACGCCAACTGTACACAGTCCCAGGTTATCACCCTTAGACCAGAAGGCTCTTGCCATCTACCTACTGGATATGCCCACAGTACAACCATTCTTAGCAGAACTCTAATTTGACTTTGAAGGCAATGGGTAGATCATCAGAACAGCAATATACGTCACATTATGAAACTCAACTGCTTCCCAAAGTACTGTGGTGTTACATGTTCCTGTTTCTGTAATAATCCTTACACAGATTCTCTGATGCGACAGACATTGCATTGTATTCCCCAGGGGCCAGGCTGCTCTTAATGGTGTTAAAGCTACATTCAATGCCATTGGTGGATTCTATGATGTGGCTGGGTCCCGGACTGACTCCTTTACTGCTCACTCAGACCCAGAGAGTAGCTCCTCAACAGGCACATGCAGCAAAGCTTCAACATGCAACAGGTCTTGCTCTCCACTCCACACATGCATGTGCATGCTTCTATTGGCCAACAAATTACATATTGAGCCTGTGCAACAGCTGTCTGGCAGCAACATGGGGGGACTTCAGGAATATCTGCCCGACTGTGTTGAGTATATGTCCAATAGAACTCCTATGCAGAACATCATGCATCACACATAAACTAAGAACTCATTCTACACATCAGGGTGAAAGAAAGCTGAACCCCAACCCAAGTATATATTTGTTCAGACAGCCAGGCCTCACTGCTCTGCTGTGCCTGGATCATGAATATGCATGACCGGGTCCGGGCCTGATTTATATTATATCATGTATCCATCACAGGCGAGCGGCGGGATTGTGTTAGGCTAAGTTGATTTATAAGGCGCCCCACTGTAATGTCCATGGTCTCTGGGTGCTGTATTACTAAAAAGTGCTTGTCATACTTGTTAAACGAATCTGTGCACAGCCTGTCCTAGGCGTTGGTATAGCGCTTTGGGGTGCACCCCCAACTCCCCTCCCCTCACTGCACGTGACCATCACAAGCATGTGATATATGCACGAAGCCAGTATTTGGAAAAATATTACATGGAAACTCAATATTCTCAGGAGTACAGCAATACAATATTCTTTTATTGGAATGTCTGCATGGCCCGGCCACATGTCAAACCATAACTTACTCTGCCCCAACCCCTTTATTTATTTATTTATTTAAATTTATAACGCGCGCAACCAGCCCGGTGGCATCGAGGCGCTGTTACAACTTAATGACTTAGTAACATGAGGCATAAATCACACATTTTACATGATGCATACATCAACACATTCTACAAATCAGGATGAGAGGCATTTTGGCTGTCATTGTAGAGCAATTGCAAACATATAGCTTTAGGCATAGTCAGAATAGCTGTGTTTTAATGGCTTGCGGAAGGCTAGGAGGGATGTTTCTTCTCTGAGGTGTGGAGGGACAGCATTCCATTGCAAGGATGAAATGAATGGAAGCGTTTCACCATAGCCTTTCCACCTCTCCCCCCCCCCACTTTTTGACACGCACATGAAAAAACCCATTGGCTTTGCACGGGGAACTGAATATCCTCACTGGCTTTAATTTTGTTTCTGTTTTGTAGAAGCAGCCCAAAATGTTCCTGTTTGTATAATGTGGGCTATTTAGAAAGTGCGAACCTGGCTGGAAAGCAACGGACCGCTGTACAAGCAGGGGGTGTGGGGGCCGCGCCCAGGAAAGCAGAGAGGCGTGACTCGTGTGAGATATGGAGAGGCCCCATAGACTCGCTGCTGCAATCTGGAACCTGCCTGCCTCCTGCGCGTAGCTGTGATGGATGACCTTACCTTATTATTGCGGCCGCCGCCATAAGCGCCGCAGCGGGAACAATAATAATAGGCAACTTAGCCAGCCAGCCTTAGCCTCCCTTAGGCTGCCTAGGCAGCAGGGCTATGGCTCTCACTCTCTATTGTATCTCAATGTGCCTGACATTATCATCATTATTTTTTATTACTTTAGGGTATTTATTGAGTGGGAAGCAACACAGTAGAGAGGGTGAAGGACATGGGAAGGGAAGCAGATACAAGGGGCGGGGAGCTAACCACCCTAGGTGGTGTGGAGGGTGGGCACTTTGGTACCAAGGGATCTACAATCAACTCTCGTTCTCTCCCTTTCATCTGTACCTTACTGCGATGTGTTCTGCTATTGGGTAATGTGCTAAAATGTTATAGTATGCAATTGTAAAACATTATTCTTAACAGAAGCCCCCCCAACAAACTCAGCAGTTTGAGAAGGATGTGCTGGCCTGCATACGAAAGAGGAAGAAGAGCTCCTGAGTGAACCAAACCAGAGTCTTTGCCATCCAACCCCACAAGACCTGCCATACTCAATATGTGACAGATGTTCTTCAAGATGGCAGTAGGCGTTTGCAACATCTTTCCATAGCGTACATTGAATCAGTGACACTTTGGACATTCTAGTGTAGGGCAAGTGGGTGTCGGATCCTACGTCTGAACTTCAGTTTGTTGACTAGTATCAGGCAGGAGGATGATGTTAGAAGTGTGTTCCCATTTTCTCCATCCACCACACACTTATGCCCCTGCCTTATAGTCGCACTCTACAACCCTTGCATGATGCATCCCGCTTTTTCCTCACCTGCCCCTAAGCTTGCATTCTCCCCCTTATCCTCCTGCCCCCACACTGGACTGCTACCGTTTCATCTGCCCCCACCCTGGTACCCCGCCCTGCCTTTTTCTCAACCTGGCCACACCCTTGACCCCCCACCCCCTGATCCCGGTAGTACTTCAGCCTGCCTAGGCAGCCTAAGGGAGGCTAAGGCTGGCCTATTATTATTGCGGCCGCCGTGGCGCTGCCAGCGGCGGCCGCAATAATAATGTAAGTGAGCGGCTGTGGCGCCGGCGGCAGACATGGTCGGACGAGTCCCTAGGCAGGAGGCAGGGCAGCCCCCCTAGGACTCATCCGACCAAGGCTGCAGGGCAGTGCTGCCCTGCCCGCCGCCCGCGTTAAGCTAATTGCGGCCGGCAGCTGCCACGGCCACCCGGGCCGCACTGCAGGCTAACTGCTGGCACTGCCACACTGCTCCGCTCGCATTGCCTCGCGGCTGCCTGCCAAACCTCGGGTCAAATCCTGACACACGACGAGCGGAGCAGGCGAGCAGCTGCCTGCCTCCTGCACGCGCCAGTCGCTGAGCCACACGGTGACCCCACCGACTGACACCGGCCAGCCGGCAGCCGCAGTGAAAGTTGGGGGGCCGCGGGCTGGCGGGGGGGCTTTTTCCACAGTGAATCACAGTGCTTACTTACTGAATTGAATACAATGTACACAGACACCACTAGGCCAGCCAGGCCTAGGAACTTAAGCTTCGCCTGAAGAAGGCCACACACGGTACCAGTCCCACACGTGCAGGGGCAGGCTTTCCTTCCTCACGAGTCACGCCCTAACAAATCAAGTGTGCCTCGTGAAGTGAAGGTGGCCTGCTCCTCGTCAACAACAGACCCACGTGACCCACCCCCACGCCATCATGTCATTTCAAGAACAGCCAATGGAAACTGTACATTCTGTGTTACCATACAGAATGTATCAAATACTGCATAGTAACAACAGAATGTTGGTTTCCATTGGCTGTTTGTTGCTATACTCCCAGGCCCAGCAGCCGGCCATGGCCTGCAACTGCAAGCAGAGCCTCAGAGCAGACTTTTATGATCTTGGAACAGTGAAACGAAACTGAACAAACAAAGTAATTACACGTGCCCCAGCCATGGAAACGAAACTGAACAAAGTAAGTAATAGAACGTGCCCCAGCCATGTTCCGGTCCCCAAAAAAGAGTTCCGGTGTTGGGAACGGCAACCACCGCCACAAATTAAGCACTGCTTACAACCTTTCATCCCGTAATTGCCTCTATAAAACATGAAATGGAATTGGGGCAAGATATAGCCCTTAGAAAATGGGAACAAAATTGTAGGGAGACCCTTGAGAGACTGTTGGTCGGTGAGGAAGTGTTAAAATCAAACCAGACTAAGGTAAAGTGTACTCTGTGGAAAGCAGACTGGATAGAAACTTTGGAGGAGGCAAAGAAGTTCAAACTGTTCTAAAATTTGAGATATGAAGCAAGGGCCTGTTGTACCAAAATACTTCTCTAAATTCCAAAATGGCTTCTATCGGTCGCCATTCATGAGTCTTCATCTTAATTTATACCCGACCAAGGAAGTTATATCTGCAAGATCCGCACTGAGACCAAGAGACGTACAATGCAGTTTTTGTGGTAAAGCTGGATCGGTGGAAAATATAAGTCACCTTTTGCGATTTTGCGCAGCTTTTGCGGATTTGAGAACTAAGCAGTTTGCCAGCTTTTTAAAACAATACAGCACTTTAACACCAGCGGATTGGTGGACCCTTCCACTGAACGGGGAACGGACATGCTTAGTGCTAGCTAGCAGCAACATCTTTCTTAGAAAACGTCTTTGATAGGTAAAGTGGAATACCACTCAGAATACAGTTGTTGTTTTAAGAAAAGTATACTGTTTGAATGGAACAGGAGGGGGAAGGAAAACCGAACATGGATGATTGTTTTAATGAACTTTCGTTTTAGGACTGAGATGTAAGTGATTTGAATAAAATATTTTGTAAAAAGGTTTATAATAAGCCAATAATGGAAATACATTTTCTTTTTTAAAAAAAAGTCTTTTTAACTTTAAAAGAAAGGAATCATCTGTCCTGACTCTTGATTTCCTTCATTTATTGAAGACTTTAGGCTTTCAGAAATCTAGTGATGGTTCTACACATATATACATATATATGTGTAGAACCATCTACATATATATATATGTATATATATATACTCATATAGGCCACGTGTTAGAACCAGTAGTATGTTTTAACCTCTTCCTAAAAATGATGGCTATAAATCCGTTTCATTTTGTATATTTTCAGATTCCAAAACAGAGCTATTGCATTAAACAGAACATTTCTACAATCAACTCTGTTCCGCCCTCTCTCCATGTAATTCAATAGCATCGGAACAAACTCCAATTTTCCCAGGAAGGCACACACCTTCCCTCCCTGTGTCCCCTTCTCCTTCTGGGATGCATGATTTGCCCTTATTCTGGTCTTTCAGTCTACACAAACTTCAGGCATTTAGAAAGGGTTAAATACTTGCTGTGCAGGTCTTCACCCCATTCCTCTCGACCCCAAACCTTCCACCTTCCACCCAGCACATGGGCAGTGGGGATCACTCCCTTATAAGTCGTTTTCCCGGTTCTTCATTCCAAGTCATGCATGTTTGGTGCTCTGAGTCTGATTGAGTACGTTGGCACTCTGCTTTCCTTCCCAAAGTAGTCTATCAGGCACCACCATTTCCTAACCAAGGTCTGTGAGGTATCATTAATATTAGCAGTCAATTTCTCCATTGTCAAGATGGCCACACCTTGGGCCACCAAGTGGTAAGCTGCGCAGGCTCGTCTCTCTCCCATTCTGCCCCAAGGACTAGCCTCGCTGCTGACAGGAGGTTTGAGGTAAGGTGTCCAGGGTTTATTCAGTGGAAATGTATGCCTGGGGGGGCTGAGGTCTTATGACATGATCCCCGGGTCCCACAGAATTTCGTTTCCCTCTATTTCTGATATGGTCCTATTCATGTCTCTCCAGTATGGCTGTATTAGTGGCCATTCCCACCAGATTTGGAGGAGGTTCCCTCTTTTGCCACATCCACACCCACATTCATCAGACTCCTGAGGGTAGATCTGTGCCATCCTCACTGGTGTCATGTAGGCTCAATTTAGTCTTCCTATGTTGCATGCACATAGCGGCCCTTCGCAGACTCTCCATCACCTCCTCCCACTCTCTCCTGTCATAGGTTTTTCCCAGTTTCTTACACAAGGCCCAACCGGGTGATTGTCTGGTCTGTCCCAGATTCTACCAATGTTCGGGATAAGCCCTCTAAGAGATGAGTAGCCTGCCATTACTTTCTCAAATGGGTGTAAAGGTTGTGTTGCTGCCTGCCTGACTACGGGGTTCATTACCCAATGTATAACTCGGACATATAGGTACCTGTTTCCTTCTTGAAGTGAGAAATCGATTTTGCACTCCAGGAATGATTTTATATTACCCTTGTTAAACTCATCGCTAATTCACCATCCCTTGTTCCTCCTCCAGTTGGGACAGGCCTTCCCCTCCATGGCCAGACCAGAGTGAGCTTCTAGTGATTGGTGCTGAACAGGGACGGGAAGAATGTTAATCCTAATAATGTAGTCCACATACTTGTGTTGATATAGACAGACATCAGTCTACTCGGCTTAGTAGCCAGACCCATCTGAACAGGTCGCCACCACCCACTGCCGCATCCATCTGCCACCCTCCACCATTCGCCAAGAATTCGCAACTGCACTGCATAGAGATATCTGACCTGGTTTGGGAAATCTAGCCCTCCTCATTTTGGTGGGGTCCGATCACTCTTTGATTACTTTTAATATTGATCTTATACTTTCCCTTAAATTTGAGAAAAATAGAGTTTGGATCAAAAACAATGTTTACATTTTATCTACAGAATCATTTTCGGCGATATATGATACTCAAGCATGTTTCGATATTGCCAGTTTACTTTGATATATATTGGCCACTTTCAAGAGCAGTAACACCTCTATTTTAGACATTCTAGCACCCGAGATAGAAAAAAAATAATAATTTCAAGTAAACATAACACCTGCCCATGGTTATCACGTGTGCTTTACACATTAAAACAACAAGGGTTATGTTTCAGGACGTCGTTGGAGGAATTCCTCCTTAGAAGACAATCGTCTAGCATGAAAAGTACATGCTAGAAACATCCACTTTTCTAGTGGCGGGAAAACCCGGCAATGGCCCTGGGCACAGTTGGGGGTAAGTGGCACAGCAGGTAGCCTGTTAAATCTCCCACCAGGGAGGGTAGGGAGCCTTTCTTAAGTGCTCGCCCTTTTTACATAGACGTGCTTAATAGCATGGCAGGGGTTAAGCACTACACGGACAGAGGCAGAGGACACACGCCCTGGCCTGCCCATATCCATGTACCTCCCATGATGCAGCCAATGGCTTCCTACTCAGCTCAGAGGTTATTTTTTAGAAGAATCCCACTTCTCAAATTAGCTTTGTGAAACCAAGCCGGTTTAAACAGCCCCAGAGTCTCAGACAGTGTGTTAATTTCTACAGAGCACAGGCATACCACAATGGGCAGGTGGGGTTTATGGTGGATTAAATGGGCTTCTTCTTTGCTGGATTAATCAAAAGGGCCAGAGCTAGCCTGCAGTAGTAGGCGATTCTGTGGCCAGGAGGGAGGTACCAAAGTCCATGGCCAAAGGGCGGGTTATTATATGAGGAAGGGAGGAATTGACATTTATGTATGGTCTGTTAACAGGTGGCCAGGCTACTTTTTCTGCTTGTGGGATGTTTTACAGCAATCAAATTAGTGACTCTATGTTTTTGTTTTTAAATCTTTACTTTCTGGCTTATTCATTCAGTTGAAACAAAAAACTACAATTCCTAGAATGCAATGATCTTTTATATGAAAGCCCAGGACTGGAGACACATGCTTTGTTGACATGGAGTCACCTTGCTAAACTATGCTCTTTACTGGGAGGCATAACAGGATGAGTAAGTAGTTGTTGTAGTTGTCATTTATATAGCGCCTTGACCATTATTATAGTCTCAATGCGCTGGTGGTGGGAACGCCCTCTGGGACCGAAGTCCAGAGTGTTGGAGGTTGCAGAATAAGATTAGAATGCATGTGTGCATTTGACCAAATAAGGTTTAGCTGGCCAGGCTCCGGTAGAGAGCAACACATAAGGTCAGGCATGTGGATGACTGCTGAGAGGAGTCAGGAGATGGTGTGAGTGCTAGAGATTCACTATGTGTTCAGCGTGCACACATTTTTCATAGGTCTTCACTGCACACTGATGTCCGAGGTGTTGAGGTGTAGTCTGGTGTAAGTAGGCAGAAAATTATGTGACCAGCTTGACCGAATTTGTCATAGTCGTTGCTGTATTCTAATATGTGCAGGTAGCCATGCCTGTGGCCAGTGTCCACCGGAGTGGTGCAGATTCGCTGGTGATTTGTTCGTATGTATGCCCGATCCAGTAGTGGCTTCCTCTGTCGGTTCTTGCGGCTGCGATGAAACGGTTAGCGACCGCAACAGTCTATACTTCAACAAATAATGGTTGTGTTGAGCTATCCCTTGATAGTGCGCCGAAAAATAATGGAATGGCAAGTAGTGATGATTAATCAATTCCTGTTTATTTTTGTGATGTTAGAGCCTTTGTGGATGACACGTGTTTCGGCAGAGCTGCCTTTATCGAATCCAGGCTATATAGATAGCTCATAAGTCACTGCATAATGCATAAAGGTGCTGAAGTTCACAGGGATGAATCCCTCCTGATACAAAGAAGTCCTCCGTATGTACGAGTGACACTCGTACATACGGAGGACTTCTTTGTATCAGGAGGGATTGATCCCTGTGAACTTCAGCACCTTTATGCATTATGCAGTGACTTATGAGCTATCTATATAGCCTGGATTCGATAAAGGCAGCTCTGCCGAAACACGTGTCATCCACAAAGGCTCTAACATCACAAAAATAAACAGGAATTGATTAATCATCACTACTTGCCATTCCATTATTTTTCGGTGCACTATCAAGGGATAGCTCAACACAACCATTATATATTGTCACAAACGGAGTGGAGGGACTCTAAGTCTCCGTAGTAGCTAAACCTTGTGCGACGCAAGATCTTTAACATCACCTCAACTCTCATGGACAAACCCTTTTAATTTAACGGGGCGCGTAGGTACTGCAGCAGGTGTCATCACAAACAGTCCCTCACCAAGAATGCTATACTTCAACAAATTGCAACTAGAGGAGCACGGGCTATACTTACAGGCTCTGCTAGATGGATAGCATGGCAGATATTGTGCGTGTAAAGAACATTCTCAATTGTTCCCTTTACCATAGGCGGCCCGCCCTATAGTTCATCCATGAACGATAACCGCCCATCCCTTAAGACCTATTTGTGCAATTCTGGGATAGTTCTTTATTGCCTTCCCTGAGTAATGCACGAGAATGCACCACTTGGCCCCATGGCATGAGACATGGCCATTGCACAATTCCTCCCATGACAATTCTCCACAGTATATCCCAATCTGTCCGAGTGCAATGGTGGTGTTATTCTATCACAACCACTTTGAGTGTGATTTGCCTGTTTTCCGGTACATGCCTGGTGCAGTGACTAATCAATCCCTATAGTCCACCATTGTCGATTAATGCAGGAAAACACCAGAAAGAAACTTGAGGAAAGGAAACTAGAGGAAGCAAAGATAGTTCAGAAAAAGCTGTCAAAGGTTTCAGTAGAAGGAGCCGTGTTGATGAGTGGAGAGAAAATGGTTATGCAAGATGCATAGCAGACACAGCCAATGGCTGGAGGGAATTTTGCCAGATGGGGAGGATACAATTACTGGTCATGACGCAGAGGGTATGAACCAATGGGAAGAGGGGTTGGATTTCAAACTCCACAAGGAGGAGGGTTTTAACGGGGGACAACCTAGATTTGAAAGGCAGCCTCAAAAACTTTCTATGTGTGGAAAAATGGGGCATGTAGAAGCAGGCTGTCATGATCTCTGCTTCCAAAAGGTCAGGGTTTTCCCAACTCCCTTGGAAGCAGATCCATAACCCAGGTTCCAAGTGCCAACCAGTCCCAATTGGGACCTTTTGGACCCAGTCCTGGCGCCAGTGGCACCAGGCTCATAAATATGCCCAGTCCCAGCGCTGGAAGCGCCGGGCTCATAATGCTTGGGTGGACTTACCTTCAGCAGACCATGCTGCTTACTTGCCTGCCAGTTGAGCCTCTGATCCTCTTCTGTTTGGAACTACTTTTCCTGTTGGGTGGGGCTGGAGCCACTCCCTAGATTCAGAACACTGGAACTCTTCTGGAAGGCAGGAACTCTTTTCTTACCAGGAACTCTTTTCTTACTTAGGCGTGGCTGTGGAAGGAGACACCTAAGCACTACAGGAGGCTATTTAAACCACACCCGGTGGATGAATCTTGCTTTGCGTTATTCTGCAACCTCTGCAGCAGAACGCTCATCGTGTCTTCTGCATCCGGTCCTGGGCCTAAGGAAAAAGGCTTACCATCCTGAATCCAGTCTTCAGCAACACCTATAAAGACAAGAAAGAACAGGTTAGCATTCCGGCATCTGAAAAGGCAAAGGCATACCATCCTGAATCCAGTCTTCAGCAACACCTATAAAGACAAGAAAGAACAGGTTAGCATTCCGGCATCTGAAAGGCAAAATCTTACCTACTCTTCGTGCGCTCCGGAGGTCTTCACACTGCATTCCGGCATCTGAAAGACAAAAGCTTACCAACTCTTCGCACGCTCCGGAGGCCTTCGGCGCTGCATCCCGCATCTGAAAGACAAAACAAGGTGCGTTTAAAGACATTGGGGAACTTTAATACTCACGTGCCATTACTCCTTTCCACATCTAATCCAGTGGGTATTCCGGCACCCTGCAGCCGCTCCGAACTCGTACCTGCAAAATAAAAAGACAGTTAGAGCGCATCGTGAAGCAGGCAACAAGCGCTTACTTACGTGCTTCCAGGCGCTTCTATTCATCACACGGGCTCCATCTTCAACTCACTTCAGCCTGTCATCCGCCATCGCCGGAACCCTGCAAAACAAGAGACATCATTACTAAAGACTTTAAAGACATTTGAATGACTCGAAACTTACCGTTCGTGCAGTAAACGACGGACAGCAGTCCTCTGAAGTCAAGAGGCCTGCGCTACCTATCCAGTGAAGAAACTGGTTACAGCACCCTGCCCCGAGGCAGATGGAGAGCTCGGCATTCACTTACCTAAGGTGAGAGCGTTAACCTTTGGGGGTCTACAGGAGAGGAGAAGAGGAAAGAGATAGGGACACCCCAATAACCCCAGTTCATTAACCCCATATTTTCTATCTGCAGACATCTTACTCTACACGTCAGGCATACAGTGCACAGAGGTCCAGCCCAAAGAGCCAACCGGGTGCTACACATCACCTTTGAAGATACGGTAGTCGCCCAGTCAAGACCGGCGCCTCTGCGAGAATCAGGTGAGCGTTACAGAACGCAAAGCCTACCGCAAAACTCTCGCCCAGGCGCTATGGAAACCTCGGATACTGACCCCCTAGCCCGGTTACTTGGGGAATTAAGGGCAGAAGTGCATGCAGCTCGTCAGGAAACGAATGCTCTAAGAAGGGAACTAATTATTTCCAAGGAGTGAACAGACAATCTTGCTAGACAAGTGCTACAGTCACAAGCCGGACAGACCCCGTTAACCGCATCAGGGGCAAATCTTCCTTCAACATCCTCTATGAATCCAGTGCAGATCAACCTACCTGGGAATGTACCTCTGGCTCCGCCCGAACGATTTTCTGGTGACCCAAAGAGGTTTGCAGTATTTATCAATCAGTGCCGGTTGCACTTCTTATGCCGGCCAGCAGCCTTTCCAACTGATCAAGCAAAAGTAGCTTTTGTACTTTCGTACCTTAGTGGCAATGCGGCAGACTGGTCGATCCCTCTAGTTAATCAAGATGATCCGGTTCTCCATGATTTTCAAGCCTTTCAGCTTAGTATGGAAAAACTGTTTGCAAGACATTCACAGGGGCAGGCCTTGGACAATGAGCTTCTTTCATTGCAACAGGGTAATCAAGACCTTTTGGCTTATATTGCATCTTTCAATAGATTAATAGTGGAAACTCAATGGCCTGAGGACAAAAGGATTACGCTGTTTTATAGAGGTCTACGTGGAGAGCTCAAAGACGTTTTAGCCCAAGTAGTGAATCCCCCACAAGACTGTTCGGATTATATAGACTTGGTCGTTCAAATAGATCACAGGCTGCAGAACAGGAAGGCCGATCGTTCCAAGTTTGATGCTCGAGTATTTTCCAAACCGCCAACTCCTTCCAAAGGAGTAGACTCCGGGGAACCCATGCAAATAGGGGGTCTGAAAGGTCCTCTAACACAAAGGGAGCGGGAAAGGAGGAAACAGTTGCAATTATGCCTATATTGCGGAAACTCAGGGCACTTTCTTCGAGACTGTCCGGTGAAACCTGCCAAGAAGGCAGTAGGAGCTGCAGTTACCAAAGTTACAAACTCTGAGCAGGGAAACGACCTCGCCCGACAAGAATAGAGGTCCTCTTGCCGAGCGTGAAAACCAGTTCCGTGACCTCGCATTTCGTGATACCTATGGTTCTCATTAGCCCTGATAATCCGGATCGATTACATGCAATTGAAGCTTACGTCGACAGCGGTGCCATCGGCAATTATGTGGATCATGAAATGGTTTTGAGGATGAATCTAACTCTTTGTCCCAAGGCTGTAAAGGACGTCATTACTACGGTGGATGGTACGGAGATAGCCTCTGGGCCAGTAACGCATACCACTCAAGAGGTGACGCTAGTAAGTCAAGATGGACACCATGAGAAGATCGTGTTCGATGTGATCAAGGCCCCTCAGTTTCAGATTATTCTAGGAATACCTTGGTTAGAGAAACACAATCCTCTGATCGATTGGCGAGCAAGAACGGTCCAGTTTCCAGAATGTGTCTCTACTTGTCACCCTCCACCTGGTGTTGCACTGGCCGCAATTTCTTCAGAGACTCCCCAGTTCCCTCCTGAATACCTAGAATACCAAGATGTTTTCCGGAAGGATCAGGCTAACTCTCTACCTCCTCATAGGTCTTATGACTGCCAGATAGACCTGATACCTGGATCTACTCCTCCTTGTAGTAGAATTTATGCCCTCACCGAGCCTGAGAACCTTCACCTTCGACAATACCTGGATCAATACCTGGCAAATGGGTTTATTCGTCCTTCCAAGTCCCCTGCTTCTTCAGCTTTGTTCTTCGTTCCAAAAAAGGAAGGAGACCTTAGAACTTGTATCGATTATCGCTCCCTGAACCAGATCACCGTTAAGAATAGATATCCGTTACCTTTGATCCCTGAACTCCTGGACCAAGTCAGAAAAGCATGCATATATACAAAGCTGGATCTTAGAGGAGCTTACCACTTGGTACGAGTAAAAGAGGGCGATGAATGGAAGACGGCCTTCCGCACCAAGTATGGGCTATTTGAATATCAGGTCATGCCCTTCGGACTTTGCAATGCCCCGGCCGCCTTTCAATATTTTATGAACGATGTCCTCAGAGAGCTCATAGATGTATGTGTTGTTGTTTACATCGACGACATCCTCGTTTATTCTTCATCGGAATCTGAACATCGGAAACACGTGAAAATGGTCCTCGAAAGATTGCGTCAACACAAACTTTTCGCTAAATTGGAAAAATGTGTTTTCAACGTGACTGAAGTTGAATTCTTGGGATTCATATTATCACCTGGCGGAGTGCGTATGGATTCAAAGAAGGTCGATGCAGTTCTCAAATGGCCATCACCATCCTCCGTAAAAGGTGTGCAAAGCATGTTAGGCTTCGCTAACTTTTACCGCAGGTTTATCCCCGAATTCTCTCGAATAGTCCAGCCCATCACTGCCTTGTTAAAGAAAAACAAACGTTTTGAATGGTCTACCGAGGCGGAACAAGCTTTCCAGGATTTGAAGACTAAATTTATCTCTGCACCAATCTTAAAACACCCTCGCCCCGAACTCCCCTACATCGTGGAAACTGATGCTTCAAGCCTTGCCATGGGGGCAGTTCTATCACAAAAGGACCCGGTAACCAATCAGTTGCATCCCGTGGCATTTTGGTCCCGCAAATTCTCGCCTCCTGAAATCAATTACACGATTACTGACAAGGAACTTCTGGCTATCAAGTCTGCCTTTAAGGCTTGGCGGCATTATCTGCTGGGGGCCCGACACACCGTTACTGTGATTACGGATCACCGAAACCTGCAATATTTGAAGACCGCAAAAGCCCAATCCTCTAGACAACTCCGTTGGGCATTATTCTTTGCCGAGTTTGACTTCATAATTACCTATCGACCTGGTACAAAGAACGGTAAAGCCGATGCCCTTTCTCGGATGGGAGTGGAAGAACACTTGGTCAACCCTAAACCTGTACCAATAATTCCCGAACAAAGAATTCTGGGTGTAATCGCCACAGAATCCATAGAGGAAGTTAAGGATAAAGCCAGGCAACTTGTAACTCCAGCAGACATACAGAATTGGCATCTGCAGGGAAAGGACTTTGCAGTAAAGGACAACTTATTGTATTTCCAAGAACGATTATACCTACCCAGCACAGATTTACAGAAAAAAGTAATCTCTTGTTATCACGACTCTTTAATGGAAGGTCATCCCGGTATAGCCAAGACCTCAGAAAAGATCAAGCGCTACTTCTGGTGGTCGTCTTGGAAAAAAGATATCAGAGACTTTATAATGTCCTGTGGAGTATGCGCCCAAAACAAGAGTCAAAAGGAAAGACCAGCAGGCCTCTTACGCCCTATTGACATCCCACCTCGCCCTTGGCATACGCTTTCTATGGACTTCATCACCGATCTACCTCCATGCTCCGGATACAATACGATTCTAGTAATCGTGGACTTATTATCCAAGATGGCGCATTTCATTCCGCTCAAAGGCTTGCCAACAGCAGCAACTCTGGCCCGAGAATTTCTCGAAAACATCGTCCGACTGCACGGTTTTCCTTCGGTTCTAATTTCGGATCGAGGTAGTCAATTTATTTCTCATTTTTTGCGAAGTTGCTGTCGGTCGGCTCAAATTGATGTGAGACTATCGACCAGTCACCACCCTCAGACCGACGGACAAACCGAGAGGACCAATCAAACTCTGGAACAGTATTTACGCTGCATGCTGCAACAAACTGAAAAAACTTGGAAAGATATCCTTTGGATAGCCGAGTATGCCTACAATAACTCTGTCCATTCGGGAACTGGGAAAACCCCGTTTTTTCTTTTGTACGGCAGTCACCCTCGAACCTCGGAGTTGGATCCCCTCCAAGATCTTGAAACACCAGCAGTAGACTACCTGCATTCTACAATCACCCAAGCCTTTAAGGAAGCTGTTTTTCACCTTCAAAGGGCTAAAGAACAATACAAGAAAGGAGCAGATCAACATCGGAAGGAAGCCCCTCACTATCAAGTAGGGGATCAAGTCTGGTTATCCACCAAATATCTTTCTCTAAAAGGGCCACGCACATTCAACCCAAGATACCTTGTTCCCTATTCCATCACTACCATAGTAAACCCAGTAGCGGTCAAGTTGGACTTGCCCCCGCACATGAAGATACATCCGGTCTTCCACGTCTCTCTATTAAAACCCGTGCAACCTCAAACCCGACTACCCAAATCTCCAAAACCTATCCTAGTGGATGGAGAACTCGAGTTTGAAGTCAAAAGCATTCTGGACTCCAAGATCTCCAAATCTAAACTATTCTACCTAATTGACTGGAAAGGCTACAGCCCCCAAGAGAGATCCTGGGAACCTGCTGAATATGTCCACGCTCCTCGCCTAATCAAAAGATTTCACCGAACATTTCCTGACAAGCCAAAACCCCCGGAGAAGCCCGGTTTGGGAGGGGCCTTGAGGGGGGGTACTGTCATGATCTCTGCTTCCAAAAGGTCAGGGTTTTCCCAACTCCCTTGGAAGCAGATCCATAACCCAGGTTCCAAGTGCCAACCAGTCCCAATTGGGACCTTTTGGACCCAGTCCTGGCGCCAGTGGCACCAGGCTCATAAATATGCCCAGTCCCAGCGCTGGAAGCGCCGGGCTCATAATGCTTGGGTGGACTTACCTTCAGCAGACCATGCTGCTTACTTGCCTGCCAGTTGAGCCTCTGATCCTCTTCTGTTTGGAACTACTTTTCCTGTTGGGTGGGGCTGGAGCCACTCCCTAGATTCAGAACACTGGAACTCTTCTGGAAGGCAGGAACTCTTTTCTTACCAGGAACTCTTTTCTTACTTAGGCGTGGCTGTGGAAGGAGACACCTAAGCACTACAGGAGGCTATTTAAACCACACCCGGTGGATGAATCTTGCTTTGCGTTATTCTGCAACCTCTGCAGCAGAACGCTCATCGTGTCTTCTGCATCCGGTCCTGGGCCTAAGGAAAAAGGCTTACCATCCTGAATCCAGTCTTCAGCAACACCTATAAAGACAAGAAAGAACAGGTTAGCATTCCGGCATCTGAAAAGGCAAAGGCTTACCATCCTGAATCCAGTCTTCAGCAACACCTATAAAGACAAGAAAGAACAGGTTAGCATTCCGGCATCTGAAAGGCAAAATCTTACCTACTCTTCGCACGCTCCGGAGGCCTTCGGCGCTGCATCCCGCATCTGAAAGACAAAACAAGGTGCGTTTAAAGACATTGGGGAACTTTAATACTCACGTGCCATTACTCCTTTCCACATCTAATCCAGTGGGTATCCCGGCACCCTGCAGCCGCTCCGAACTCGTACCTGCAAAATAAAAAGACAGTTAGAGCGCATCGTGAAGCAGGCAACAAGCGCTTACTTACGTGCTTCCAGGCGCTTCTATTCATCACACGGGCTCCATCTTCAACTCACTTCAGCCTGTCATCCGCCATCGCCGGAACCCTGCAAAACAAGAGACATCATTACTAAAGACTTTAAAGACATTTGAATGACTCGAAACTTACCGTTCGTGCAGTAAACGACGGACAGCAGTCCTATGAAGTCAAGAGGCCTGCGCTACCTATCCAGTGAAGAAACTGGTTACAGCACCCTGCCCCGAGGCAGATGGAGAGCTCGGCAATTACTTACCTAAGGTGAGAGCGTTAACCTTTGGGGGTCTACAGGAGAGGAGAAGAGGAAAGAGATAGGGACACCCCAATAACCCCAGTTCATTAACCCCATATTTTCTATCTGCAGACATCTTACTCTACACGTCAGGCATACAGTGCACAGAGGTCCAGCCCAAAGAGCCAACCGGGTGCTACACATCACCTTTGAAGATACGGTAGTCGCCCAGTCAAGACCGGCGCCTCTGCGAGAATCAGGTGAGCGTTACACAGGCAATGGATGTAATAAAACTGGCAGGATCCAAGAGGGGGTGATAGCATATCCTCCACCATACAGTGCAGAGCCACCTGAATATTATGCCCAAGATCACCCACAGTGTCAGACATTTGCGCTGCAAAAAAAACCTGTACAGCAGGCACCAATGCAAGAACAACAAACACCAGTGCAAACACAGCAAGCCCCCATGCAGCCACAAGAACCTGTACAACAGAATACCATGGCGAAATGGAACGCAAGTGTGGTAGCGCATACACCTACAACCAGAATAGGGAATGTGACTGTGGTAGAAGGAAATGCTTTCACTGGGAGAGGGATGAACGTATACACACAAAAGGACAGCCCGCAGACGGACTTGATGTGTACAATCCTATCAGTTGGACCAGACCCACAAGAAGAACCACAGGTCAGGGTGACCATAGGTGTGAAGATAGTTTCCTTCCTTATAGCTACAGGTATGGCTAGGTCCTTTGTTAGGGAGGGGAAGTACCCAATGTCAGGCATTGCCATAAACACATCGGGTTTTTCTGGGACTACAAGTTTGGTTCCTTTTATTGACGACTTATCTATCGCTATAGCAGAACACAAACTCTCTATTCTACTATTGTATTCTCGCAAGAAACCAGTCAATATATTGAGGAGGGACTTAATGAGTAAGCTTAACATGACCATATCCTTCACTGACCAGGGGATAGTATGTTCCACTCCAGGGATTCATTATGTAAATAAACAAGAATTCATATCAGCATTTTTCGGCCAGAAAGCACAGCTGGGCATACCACTAGATCCATGAGTGTTCCTTTATGGGGTGCACATCCTGTTAGCCTGGCTTACTGGGGTAAGTGGTAAAACATTGCGACTACCTGCAGACTTTATGTTCAGACCAGAAGTACCTATGGACGACGAGGACAGACAGGTGATTCCGATGGAATTAGAAACAATCATAGTGAGAGAAGAGATAGTGATTATTCACGGGACTGATGATAAAGGAAATGCATGGGGAGTAGTGATAGCACTTGACTAAGGACACCGACTGACTGACTCGACAGACGAGGAACTGTTTAAAGATGATGATTCAGGTGATGAGGTTGTGTTTTTCATAAGCATCACATATTGGGTGAAAACTGAGGACAGAGAAGTGCCAAAGAGAATAGCATTCATAAAAAGACACCATCACATTTTTGAGAACATTTGGCACATGTACCGAGCATACTGTGGACCAGCAGTCCATATGACGATGGACTATTGAAGGGAGTAGGTGTAGTTTAAATCAAACTGAAGCCAAGAGGAATCATGCTACAAGTGAGACAGTACCCCATGTCCAAAGAAGCAGATGAGGGCATTTCTGATACAATTTCTGCTTTAGTGCAACAGGAAATGGAACATTAGTGCCATCAGAATCCCCATGTAACACAGCAGTGTACCCACAGAAGAAATCGACGGGGGGGTTGTGGAGATTTATTCAGGACTTGCCTCCTAAACAATATTGTTGAAGCAGAATTTCTATTAGTCCTGAAACAGGCCACAATATTGTGCAATATCTCATCCACAACCAAATGTTTTAGTGATCGATTTGAAAAATGCTTTCTTTTCAATTTCCCTTCATGAGGAGTCACAAGACTTGGCCTCGTTTTCGTACAGAAATGGCGTGGCTGGTTCCCAGCTAAATTATTTGAGCTTAGTACACCCGATTGGGCATTATCCCCTAGTTCGAAAGTGGTGTTATATTGTCATTCCCCAGCTCCTTCCTATCTATTTACTGTCGGTGGTCCATTGGGAAGGTATATTCTTTCTGTTCCATTCCCTGACTCTCTAGTTTCTAGGGCAATAGTGAGGCTGGTCTCCAGCTAAGTCATTGAACTTAGTACACCCGGGTGGGCAAGCAATATCCTTAATTAGGTAGTGGTGTGTTCTGTGCATATTGCCCCTTTTAATTCATCAAATTTTTCTGTAATCTCACCTGTCCATGCTATGTCACTGTCATCTTTCTGAGCTTCCTTGAGTACATTTAGGAGAGGTATGACGTATGTACTCAAACACCTGCCCTGCAATAATTGCAAAGGCCCAGAAATGGTTGCATCTCCCTCACAGTCTTTGGTTGAGATGTTTTCATGATTGCTTCTGCTCTCTCAGGAGTCACTTTTCTTCTTGAGATATCAACTGCCCTATGTACAAGACCTCGCCCTGGCAATATTGTAATTTCTCCTTGTCTACGTTGTACCCCTTCTCTGCCAAGATTTTTATCAACTATTTTGAGTCTTTTCTGCACTGCTCTTCTGTCTCGCTGCACACCAGAATGTCATCTACGTACTGGATCACTCTACTGTCAGGGTGTACGTTCCCGAGATCCTTTTGGAGGACTCAATTGAATATAGAATATAGATGTCGCTACTGGATCTGAGTGGCCTTGTAATGTGATGTACGTTTATTTTTCTTCTAAGGAACTCTGTACCTTGGTCGTGGATTGCTCTGTGTGTTATACACATCGATTTGAACGCGATCCCCTGTTTGATCCGCTGGGTAGCGAGTGTAGCGTTTCCAGTGCTGGTGTGTTGTGTGCTCTTCGAGGTAGTTTAAGGAGCAGTCTGGCTGTCGCATTTTGCATGCGTTGGAGTTTACAGCCTTGTCTAGGCACTGTCTTCCACATACGTACTATGGCTCCCAAGCAGTATTAACAGTTACTTGAAAGCGGAGAGCTTCCTGGTTCAAAAGGGCATGCGTGGTAGAGCTGGAGCGCCGCCTATAGACCACCCAGGGATGTCTAAACGGGCAGCGAGGTACTGGCATGTCCCTAGGCACATTTAGGCATGCAGTTCCCTAGCCTGCATCTCCAATGGGGCTGCAAGGCTCGAGAAGCAAAACCGCTCAGCGTTGCATGGCCCAATAGGCACGCGCTAGAGAACTTAAACTGTCATGTTTCCTTTTGACAGTTAAAGTCAGCAAAGGAGCGCTTGGGAGTGCTTTCCTTGGTCTGGATTTGGCTTGTCCATAATGGGCGGGTGTGTGCCCTGTTGTCCATAATGGAGGAGCCGCCCCAGTCCTTTTCTGCAGCAACTGGGTTACACAGATGAAAAGCTTTATAAAACCCTCTAACCCTTGCCCCTTTTCCAGCACTGTTTTGTTTACAGTCTCTGATAGTCTTTCTGCTTGCTGTGGCTCTGGAATCTGATGTGCTTGCAATTTTCCCACTGTAGCGTCTCATCTCGGTTTGACAAGAGGGATTCAAGTCCATTCCTTGTCCATTCTTGGTCTCTTTCCTCAGTCTCTGATCTGAGTTTCCTTTGTGGCTACCATGCGCATTTTGGGAGCTGTAGTTCTGAAAGAGCAAAAGAGAACACTGGCAATAAAACGTGTTTAGATGTATTGTGCTACAGAGGGCGGTACCATCATCAGCGTGTATACAAAATGACGTTGACACCAAAACCAGTGGAGCTGATTCCAACAATTGCTTTTTATTTCTATCTGTGAATTTATTGCAAAAAACAAAAAGAAAACGTGGTCAAATATTAACAATGTCAACAACGCCCTAGCTAAGCCAACACGTGTTTCAGCCTAAAACTTTCTTTTTTAAGGCATATTTCTTATCTTCCAAGGGGTGGTACAATGTTAATCAATGATTATTTCTCAAACGAATCCAAGAAGTCTTCGTTGGATCTTAGAGTAGGTTCCTTATTACTTTATAAATATAGGGCAATACCTAGTGCACACTGAAATGGGCCGCGATCTTACAAGTATATATCAACTGAGAATATTAGATAACTAAGTTGACACCCAGGCGTGCTATATACTTGGATTACCCTAGCAATACATGCCATTATCAACAGGCATGGCACATAAGTGGGTTTTGAGGGACTGGGAGCCCCCCAACTCGCACCCAACTTCTGGGAGGGATCCCTTTCCCCCTCTGCCAGGGTCATGACCCTGACCATGTCACAATGTGCACTGGAATCCTATAAGGACCCTGGGGCCTTATTGGATTTCTGCTCATTCACTGCTACCATTTACCAATACCACATCTTCCAATGAGTAATGTTGCATGGATGAATTCTCGTTAAGTCCCTCAAAAGCTTTTTCCACCACGACTAACCGTAAAGTATTGTTGTGTCTTGACAATATACATCCCTAAAATGTATTAAACCACTCTGACTCAGTCATGCTGACTTCAAATAGCGATTTCGCATTGGCTACAATATTTCAAAAGCAACTAGAATTGTTGGTCTTAATGACCTTTTTCAAAGCTTCCCATTTCCCCTCAGCACACATCTTCTTTTTCCTCTGAATTAGCTCCATGTGCTTTTTCCTTGCGTCGAGGATGCATCCCCGGTGCACCCTTCCAAATACTTCACTGTGCTCAAGAGCGCACCTTTACCTATCTTACATTCAGCATCGAACACTTATTCCTTTCTTAACACCCTATCTTTTTACCTTTCAATACGTTTTTGGAACATGTGGCTGAATTATTTAAGTAATCTTATCATAAGATTCTCCTGTGGCATTGTGGGCTATGGGAGGCTCACCTATGACAGTTTCTAAGACGGGGAGAAGTTTTGTGTAGAGTTCCGGAGTTATTAAATCCAACTCTAAACTGTAACTGTCTATTAGTGCAGCTAGTTGCTGGGTTGATAAATTCCACAACCTTAGTTTTCACATCCAATTCTATGTGTAAGGAAATATGATCAAGTACTGGTATAGGAGTGATCCCATATTCCTTCATAGTGGATCACTGTGTTCAGAGCTGTATATTGGAAACAATGTATTGGGGAACCCTCTCACCCTTGGAGTGGTGGGGCCCTGGGGGAGAAATCCAGTATCTCTTCATAGAACCCAAGCCTGTCAATTTGCATAAAAGCAAAGAGCATTGGGGGAACATAAGAATGTCCAGAATTTTAATTCTGAAGCATGTCTTTTTGTGATTCAGTAAGACACCCTTTTAAGAGAATAATGGAAGTTGGGTTTTGCAGTTTTAATTGGTCACACTCCTCACCCTAAGAAAAAAAAGTCTCTACTTTGCAGGACATATATACCAGTCTGGACAACTGCAACAAGTATATGAGATGTTGGCTGTTTCTGTATTCAGTTACCTATACTGAGTCTACTGAAAGTGTCTGTTCATTGAAACGTGGGTTGTTCTCTTGGTTCAACACTTAATCATGCAGACTGCTTACAGAAGGCTTGCCAGTGCTGCCGAGTCTTCTGAAGCCCGTTCATTAAAGCGTCAGTGTTGTGGGCAAGCTCCTGAGTCTGGGGACAGGGCGGCAGACGGGTTTTGCCAGAACACAACCGAGCGTTCCCTATGCTAACTCTGCAAGATTAAGTGCAGCATAGTTAATGTCACTCTGATTCCCCCATGTCACATATGTTGGGGCAGCTGGTCTATCTGCTTGTTGTATATTGCCAATAGTGGACCTGCAGTTTACCTCCTGCCATATCTCTGCTGCTTCGAATGCAAATTTCTTCTTCCTTTTTGGGGGCTCTGCCCTAAGTTCCAGAATTCCTGATGTAAAATCTTCTTCCCCTATAAAGCCTTTAAATATTTCTAAGGGCTCAGTCAAAGTCCCACACCACCACGTTAATATATCTGCTTTCCATGGCATCATTTCCCTCCCAGTTTTCAATTAATCTTTTCGTTTAGGACAGAATTATCACGCCCTACGCTCTGCCTCACCTGTTATATGCATTCAAAATTATTATAATACATTTTGCACCAATTTTTGAGAGGATTCCCTGTAGATTCTGTGCAACAGTATCCAAGTATTTTGGCATTTAGCTGCATATTCACCTACATAAAAAGCCCTTCACTTGGGCAACCACACCTATCCTCTATTTTAATCATTTGATATTTGACAAAACCCTTTACATACTCCGGCACTACAGCACAAGTTTCTTGGAAGTAAATAACGTCATGTGCTCCAACGAAATCACACCAATCTTTATCGTTAAAGGTCTTTTTCCTTCTTTATGCCAATTAAATTCCAGGCAATTATGCTCACATTTGAGTGACTTCTTAGCTCACAGCCCTTTGCTTTTATGGCTTGGGTAGCTTTGTCACCCGTGGAGGGTGAAGGCTGTCAGCCATATTTGTTTATCCATCTCTCCCCCACAATCATCTTCCTCAGCCACCAGAATGCTAGCTACCTCCTCACATCGAGGGCCTTCACTAGGATAGTTCCCAAAAATTGTCAGGGCAACAATAGTGAAACCATATGGCAGCTGGACAGCCATTCTGTTCAGGGTACCATTAGAGGGGACATTTACTTTGAGCCCAAATTTGTGTTATTAGAACTATAGCAAACGCTAGGTGAGGGTCGAGCTATTCAGTGAATAGATGAATCGGCAGGTTGGAATGTTCTACATTCAATCATCAGTTGGACTTCTGAAATACTTTCGTCAGCCGTTATAATCTGAAAGTAATGGTATTTTTTGTATCCCACACAACATTTAATCGGGTACATTTGACTATATCATCTTGAATGACACAGCAACAACCTTTTGTGACTTGTGCAGTGCATACATCTACTCAGGAGGGCCTTGCTTCTGTCCCTGCTCGTCACTTAATTTAGGCACATTTACCATATATACACCATATTTTTTTCAGACTTTCCTGGATTCTGGATGTTACCAAATATCTTTATTGCTGGGATGTCTGGTCTTATTGCTCCTGATTTTTAGGGCTATCTACCCTGGTAAAGGCTTATGAGCAGAGAACCCAGCAATAGTAGCATTAAATGTTTCTATTTTGGTGTTCCACTTGTTATGTGTATTTATCCCTTATCCAGGAATTATGCTAAAAGCCAAACTACCTGTTTTATGCCCTTATCAATACTTCCCAGCTATCAACAGATTCCTGCCAATGCAGCTCCCTGTTAGAAATAGACATACAGTAGGTATATCTATTGTTATTGTACTAACATATTTATTAAGAATTTAAAACATTACAGTCAACGATTCCACACATTTTACAGAATACAGAGACCGTCCCACCCACCCTTCTTCATAGTAGTGGTCAACAAACAATAACAACATCACTCCAACTATATCATCATACTTTTGAATCAGTAGGTGTATATATGATTGGTGTCGATATTGTATTTTTGTCCCAATAGTCTATTTCTTTTAACTGTGCTTGAATTGCCCTTATTTCCTTTGTTAGATCCACTACCATGATTTTCAGGTATTTCATTCCTCGTATTGTCAGAACAAAAGTCTACAAGTGTTCCCAGTATTGGTATCCTTCTGTTTACCTCTACCTGGATCCCCCCATTAGATCACACAGCTAGAAGTCAATTACCACTGACCAAACCTTGTATCACACTCTTCCCCATGTCACCTGTAAGATCAACTGCAGCAGGCCTTTCCTCACAGCGGCCCTCCACAATAGTCTAACCGAAGAGGCTGCCCAGGATTTGTGAAGTGCTACTCCAGAATCATATCATGGCATACTCAAATCTATGTTAGCAGCACTTCCTTTCTGTCTTTGCCTCACACCATCATGGGTTATGGCCAGCATGACAAACATGTTACTGGGGGGGGGATATCCTTAGCTACACTTACAAAAAAGAATATAGGTCTGATCGGTTGCGCTAGCCTATGTTATACATTGATACACTTCACTTGTGTAGTACATAAAGTCAAATCAAATGTCCTAAGCCGCTAAGTAAGTAGCATTTTAATTTATATAAGTAACAGTTTGTTTGTTATTGCGCCTTCATATGATTAACATGTATTTCCCTTGTTGGGGATTCAGATAAATAACAGAAGAATTGAGCTGTTTTTCTCTCTTTCTTTCTCTCCTATTTTCAGCACTTACCTAGCGGCTTAGGACATTTAATTTCACTTGATGTATTTACACAAGTGAAGTGTGTCAATGTATAACATAGGCTAGCGCAACCGACCAGACCTATACTCTTTTTTTATCTGTTATTGCTTGAGGTTGTGAGTGGAGCCTCATAGGTCTGGTGATGCAGCCAGTCTTACCCTACTACAGGGCACCAAGAACACTTTAGGTCGGATCTACTCATTTTATTTTACTTATTCCTTAGCTACACGGCAAGTTATCTCTCACTGGCTTCTGTCCATGGAGACTGCCTTAATTATTGGACAAGTGCCAATATAACATTCGTTATCACTCCTATGGATTTCTACTGGGATATTAAAATTGCAGACACCCTCTTGATGCAGAGCTTGCTGCATCTCATAGAGGACAAATGACTTTTGATTGATTAGAAGGTAAAAGGTTCATTGGAGGAAAACCTTCAGATACTGACCTAGCTGGCCCTTCTTTTGTGCCAGCTGAGGGGGCTTTAATGTTTATTAAATTAAGCCCTTTACCCCCTTTGGTTCATCAATAGAAAGAGATATTTCCTGAATTGTACAATTAGAAACATAGGGTGCTGATGCAACCGAGCTAGGTGGGAATTCTTATCTAAAGAGGTTAAGAATGACTATGTTCATTTAATGTGATATTTGTGTTGTTAATTAGAAACATCATGAATGTATGGCGTGACCTGGTTGCGTGTTAGCTTTGCATTTGGTAATTTCGGTATTTGTTAATGAAAGGAGCAAGAATTATAGCTTAATACTTCCATTACAAATTGTTTGGGTATGTTTTACCGAATGTTTTTTAATCGCGGCAAGCTGACCGAAAATGAATTTGCTCGGGTCCCAATTTAAACACACATGCGTTTTTTTTGTTCCTTGCCCTCCAATTTTAAGGAAGCGGGGGACACCCTGCACCCCCAAAATTGCAAAATATCAAACATGGAGAGCGGGGGACCCCCACAAACACTGCTCTCCATGGTTGGTATTTTGCAATACATGGGACCAAATTGCCCCAAAGGCCAAATTACCCATGCAAACATCGACCAAATTGGTCATTAGGTTAATTGTTTTAGGGCAGATAGGCTTACACCATCACAAACTACTGCCTTAGAATGTATTCATTCTTCCTAAAACAAATACGTTTCTAATCCTGTTAAAATAATGCGCTCATGACACAAATGTATAGAAGCTATAGCCAAATCACCTAAAATTCCCCCAAAATCTCCTAAAATTGTATCAATTTTAAATATTAAAAGACACGTTGAACATGTAAAAAGCCCTCCCACAGGAACCATTTCATAAAAATACTAAACATCAATCTGTTCAAATTCAGTTTGTAAATCGATGGTGGGTGCAAACTCAATGTATGAGTCGATGTACTCTATTTTGGGCTTTATAGCTTCTTAGCGCGCACAAATGTAAAATAAATGTAAAAAGAAAAATGTGCAATTAAAAAAGCTAAGGGAGAAAGTTCTAGTGCACAAGAACATAAACACCTTTAAGTGCTAATTTGAAAAATGTGCGGCACCTCCAGTTCTACTGTTATCACCAGATTGTAGGCAGCTTATTGCAAAGTCCATGGCCACAGCCTTGGCCTGTTGAACCGGTACTGGGGGATGCTTAAGCGTTTCTCAGGCATGTTGGCAGCGCAGGTACATGCAAAGTAAATGTAAACATGACATGCAAACGTTAACTCCTTCCTCCTGTGGTACTTTTGCAAATCCATGCCCCAGGTGTTGACAGTTAAAACGCCTCAAAGCAAGGCCATACATTGAATAGTGCATACCTGCTTTGAGGAGAAGAGAAGCATAGATACGTTGCCCACAAAGAAACCCAGATTCAAACACAAAAAGTGTGTAAATGATGAAGACCTCCCTAACCAGCTGTGCTTCTTTGGTTTGTGTAAGTGCCTGGCAATTTGGTTAGCCAAACCCTTATTCCTGTTTGACAAACCATGGATGCATAGTCTGGGGATGAGAGTAACAAATGTTAACATGGCAGGAGCACATTACACTGCCACCCGGAAAAGCCTATGCACTGTTAGACCTCTATGGTGGTGGCTGGTGCAGTAGAAAAGCTGATCAAGAGAACAAAGCACAACTTAGCCTAAACTACTAGGAGGACATTTACTCCCCCTTACCGTTCCCAAGTTAATACAAAATATTGAAAACTATATTTCTCTATCTAAACCAGGTAGCCTTTAACATATTTTGATAAATAATAATTGCAACAGTTCCAAGAGTAATTAGAAATCTGGATATGGTTATACACTTAAAAACCTGTATAAAACATGTTTAAAAAAAACGTTCCAGACATAGGTTAAAGGACAATATTTACAGATCTGTTGCGATGTTTTGTTCCAGTCTACCTCTGGTGCTTGCACATCAAGCTGTGTAGCTGTTTGGTAGCATCCTGGATTTAGACCCCTTCATAGTATGTCTTGGTGACTGGGGGTCTCATGAGTTTCATCAATCATGGCTCTGCACCAAAGGATCTGTTTTTACACGATGATTCCATGGTGGTGGGTCCCTAGTCGAAGGGTGCTTAGCAGCGTTATACCCCGGAGAAGTTGGTGATAATGGCCCGCTCTGAAGCAGCACATCACATCAAAATAGAAGTTCTCACAATTATACAAGCATGGATTTTAGTCACTTCGCTTCTGTCGGTAAAACTCAGATAAACTGAAACACACGTTTTGTTCTTTATGGTAAATCTCTAAGGCCTACGTTCTATTTCTATGCATTCATTGAATCCTCATTCAATGTAAGAAAAGGATAGCTTATTTTACTTCACTCTGCACTTTTACTTTCCTCTGCGCTTTTACTTTTCTCTGCACTTGAAATGTAAGCATCCCTGTTTTGCTGCAAGCAGGGCCAGTGCTAGCATTAGGCAAGGTTAGGCGCTTGCCTATAATGTGAAAATGTTAGAGCAGCAAATGCTGCTGACGGCAATAAACACTTATACATTTTTTGTATGCAAATGTTATTCTCTCTCTCTCGTCGTGAGGCAAGCAGCACGTTTAGCACTGTCTGTAGTAGCAGGCAGTGGAGCAAGCAGTGCAGCAGGCACCTTGAGGTTCGGATCGGGACTCGGGTGTGGCGTGCTCTGCCGTGCGCAGGGCCACAGGCCGCACCTGCGCATTAGCACTGCACATGCCCTAGTAACTGAGGCTCGTGCAAATGCTCTTCTCTTCTCCTCGGTCGTCTGGTCTTGACCGTCTTTGGAAGTGGAAGGGAGGATGTCTGTATACAACAATAATTGTCATTGTGACACCTGAAGCCGTCGGCTGTAAATTAGCTGGGGTCTGCTGGATCATTTCCGAGGTCCCATTTCAGGAAGGAGATGGGCAGGGCCTATGACAGGAGCCAGGGGCCAGGGTGGATGCTAAAACTGTGTGCATTGCATATAGCTGTCAATACTGCTTTCCTATTCAATAACAGCCTAGGACAGCAGAAACTGAGTGACATGGACACCACGACTGTAAACATTCCATCTCTTTTCATGTTGGCATACACTCATTGCCCCCATATGCTCTTTGTCTTTCATTTTCACTTTGCTATGAAATCTCTAGTCTGTGGCTCTGGGCGCTAAACAAACATGAGAACAGTTGTGCCTGCGTTTCAGGCACCGAGGTGTGTGTCCATCTGTCCTTCAGGAAATGGATCTGCCGTCTGCCACCAACTTTGCCTTTGACAGCACAGGTCCTGAGAGCCAGCCTGCTGAACTGTGCCTTCCAAGGTTAAGCATGAAAACCAGACACAGAGCTCAAGTTAACTCAGGCCTGCTATGTGCAGCCCATAAAGCTGATGCTCTCATATGCTTTCCTTTACTCCTAAGTTCATTGCAGTTTAGCAAATGTTTGAGGTGGCACCGCAGATGAACCCATATATAAAAAAGCATGGTTGTACTGTACACGGATGCTATTTAAATATTTCCTGTACATGGGGAGTGGGAAATGAGGCTTTCTGTGTGTTTTTCCTGCCCCACCCCCATCTTCCTTAGTCCTAGTTTTGTGGTTTCGGCTCAGTTGTCCTCTGATAGGGCCTTTCTGTCATTCATCATGCAGACCTAATAAATGAAACAACACTCCCATTTAAATAAACTTTTTCACAAGGAGTTGCTATGTGGTTCCTTGTTCTGCCCAGAACTGGGATTTAAGGGCAGAGGGAGTCGGCCTAGGTGGGAATACTGTAAGTCACAGTGTGTAAACAAAACTGGGAGCCAGGACTTGCCAGTGTATAGTCAACAAAGGGGGGAGGCTTGAAAGGAGGCAGAGGTGTAGGAGCATGAAGATATATATTTTATTACATAATATAAAGGCCTTTTTTAAAACTTTGTGGCAGGAATGATGATCAAATGATCAAAGGTAACTTCTCCCTTCTAATCAGTGTGTCAATGTTCCGGGTCGCTGTATTTGCAGACCCTGCTGTTTGTAACTGTCTCTAACTGAGCCTAAATACTTACTTTTTCTTTGTGTCTGTTCACAACAACCCTATAACTGGGGCCAGGCACAGGTGGCATGTTGCAAGGCACTTGACTAGACAGGCAGCAGTCACTCACTTAACCAGCATTGTATGGTAACCAGCATTGTATTGATGTGTGATTTTCAACTGAGATGAGACATAGGCAGATGGAGTGCAGTTTTGTAACGCAGTCTATAGTATGCCAGTTTTATGCACTAGAGTGCTGAAGCCGCAAAACATTATGCCCTTTAAGAAAGCATTTGTAGGATGGGACCTTCTCTCTGTACCGCTTATGTCCACTCTGTGTACTTTTCGTCTGAGACAATGAGAGAAGTGGCTCTGTCTGAGCAGTGTGCACAGTCATCCTCACTGATCTGCAGCATGGTCTCTCAATGGAGGGCAGAGTAACGAAGTGTCAAGCCTTTTGCTATGTGGCATTATATTGAGTGAATTTCCTTATCATTGCTGTGATAACTGATAATTGTGGGAGTGACTTTATCTTTACGTTTACTTATTTATTAGGCACACATTTCAATGGGCGCTATGGCTCAAAGCAAAACTTCTGTGTACCCTTTGTGTCTCCTCTCTTGTAAAGGCCATGCTAATTGTGTTAAAACGTGAGCGAGAGATGTTAGATTTGTGTGCTTTCTTTCAGCATAGTCATATCTTGTTAAGTCACCTAATGTTCCATGACTGTAAAGCACATTTTCTGTCATTGTTATCTACGATTATTGTGCCATAATACATAGGCTAACAGAGCCTACATAACGCCTTGAGACAGCTTGCCAATTCTTTGATTAGAAAACATGAAATTAATTTAAAAAATATATGTTTGCCTATCACACGCATTTGATAGTTCTTTCTAACTTAATAGCCAGCCGAGCAACAAGGAATATGCAACCATAATCAAAAATAATATTATGAGTTACTTTTGAAACCCTAATATTCTTTGGGTTATTATAATTAGTTTCCCACCTTGGCCATTGACAGAGAACATTGCCATGCTGAGTCACTGCAGTTGCCAGCCTAACCTTTTGCCATGTGTACCAGTAGAGGAGTGGGCATAAATGTCACAATGTCTGGGTAACATATTTTGGTTACCCATTGAGCCTGTGTCAGGATGGTGCTGGTAGTCACATGTCTGGGCAGAATGCACCAGGTAGTCACTGCTAAGGCAAGTTGCTAGACTGGCTTGGTGCAGCTAGCATGGACATGCATTCTTACAGTGACATGTCATTATTTACTGTCAAATCCAACAGGAGTAAATTCTTATATGGTAATACTGGCATCATCCTACATATAGCCTAAATGTATATGCATGGGTGCAGCCTGCATGAACATGTTTTTTATACTGGCATATGTTGTTTCCCCACATGGAATTTAGGAAAACTACAAGTCCCAAAATTCTAAGCAAAAACAGGACTGGATGGCAGCTTTCTCACAGATGGACATGGGAAACCTTAGAGCTCTGGTCTGTAAGGCAGTATTAGTGTGGGCCTTGAAGTACAACATTTCAATATTTGTACCAAGCGCAGCATGAAAGCAATGTGTTCAAGTCCCTAAGTGGGCAGCGCCAATCTGACACTTTGCTTAAGGTGGCAAAATGCCTTGCACCGGCCCTACTTCCACTACACACCACAAACCGCCCAATCCTCCTGCACATGTCACAAATGTTTGGTTTGTTGAGTGAGCTAAACAGAGACCCCCTAGATAAGTCCTAAGTGAATGTTAGAGCCATTTCTGCACTACTGACATAGGCCAAACATTACCCAGATGCACTCCCTGTGTTCTATATCACACTTTTAGTGGAGATACCTATTCACATTCATTTCTGTAAGCACCAGAACTGTTGCACATGGTTTTAAATATGCTGTGCAACATCTCTCAGCCCTTACTGGCTGCTCTGAAAATGCAAATATCTTCTGTTCAGAGCAAATTGTATTGCCATGTTGCACTAGTACAGGCAGTTTCCCATGCTCACCTGTTGGGGGATTTTATGGCCAATGGGTGTCTACGCCACTTCACCTCAGTGTTCCTCTACACGCTTAAGGCCCTTTTTTCTTAAACCCATCACCACTTTGCTTTATTTTACTTCCAGGGTTACAGAATGTTCACTTAATAACACAGTATACTAAGGGAATACACAGGATGCAGGAGAACAAAGGGAGAATGGATGTATTGCTAAATTGCTGCATCAGGCATTGAACTGCATGTAGAGAGGGGAAACCCACCGACCACCTCATATTCCCTAGCTTAGCCCCCAACTGACACACACATTGGAATGTTCATTCAAATCACTCACCCAGCATTCTCTGTGCTCTCATGCACACTGCGCGCACAGACATGTCTCTCACTCCTGATGGCCGGTTGGACAGACACTGCAAGACGTGAGAATAAGCTGCCAGCCTGAAAAACGCCCATATCCCATCCAAGAAGACCACAAACCTATACAGTCTAGTAACTCTCACCATTTAGAGAGTTGTAAGTGGCCATTGTTTACAGCTCATAATAGAGGCATTTAGGCAGATAAAAGGGCTAAGATACAGGGCGGGGTGGGGGGTGTTAGCCAATGATCATGCAACATAGATAATCATGGAGGCAACCTCTTATTTGAGGCCAGGCGCATTGTTCATCACTCGACACTTAAGACATTAGTACACACCTTTTTCTCAAAAGGGATCTGAGGACAATACAAATTCCCTCCCTCCCATTGGCGTTAGGTCTCTGGCGTCATGCTGTCGGATCTATCCATTTATTATGTTCTTATATAGCGCCAAACACCCAGGGGCCTCAAATACAAGAAACAAAAAAGCAGATGTCAGGAAGATAAGTCTAAATCGGAAGATTAAGGAAGAGACCAAGCCCAGGTGGAAAAGATGTGTTTTTAATTGACAGGGATACGAGACAGGGACGCACATGTCACCTTTGTTGGGTAAATGGCCAAAGGAGAAACATGTAAACAAACTTTGGCACCATATGACCTGATCTTAATCTCTTAGCTCGTTTGATTTAATATCTAATTATATACTCACGTGTCACTGGCTGATCCGGTTCACGGAAACTAAGCAAATTTCCAATCCCAGATAAATATCTCTTACCAAGACATCCCAAGACGAAATAGTATATCCTGGTGAGTTCCCAAGAAATAGACTGTCGCCAGAAGAGGAAGAGATGGGACAGTCACACATGCAGAGTTCGCCTTAGGTGGACACCCTAGAACGAAAAAACTACCGGCATGCAGTTTAATAAAAATCCTCAAAGCAGGCGCGTCAAATCTACAAAATGCCCGCGTTAGCAAACTCGCCTGGGCTCTGAACCGGAAGCCTTCAAAGAAAATGACAACAGTTGACATTTGCACCAGATCGCATCAAAGGAAGTGATTCCGCAGGTGTGAAAAAAACTCAATGTTAATAAAATAAGGAAATAATTACTAAGGCACACAGAAAACTATTTTTGGTACTAACCGTATTTTAAGTAGAGCACTGCTGAAATGTGCCATGGGTGTTATTTAAATGCCCCAATATCGCCAGGTACTCCCTCAAATGCATGGCATGTCTTTGGATTTGTCTATTGCCTATAAATATAATAAACTGTATCAACCCCTCGGGCAGTATTCCTTGGTTGTCCGTTTGTTTTCAAATTTGCCTCATTATGGGTGTGGTGGTAATGGTCAAAATGTGTGGTATTTATTTTATTTTTTATTTGTTTATAATCTAAAAATAGATTTTTACAAAAAGAGAAGCAGGAGATAAAAAAAGAAGAATTTCAATTCATTCATTCCTTCGATTTTAACGATCTTGAGTCAGTTAAAAAGTTCCTTAAGACTGATTTTCAGAGGCTTTGTTCTAGCTACTAATTCTGTAGTTGTTACACTCATCAGTTCTTCTTTATACTAGCGCCACAGGTGTTAAAGGAAACAACTCTTTCACTATGTGCTGCATGATGTTGGTCGTCGCCAGTAGCCTTGATGTTTTGTCCCCTCTGATCATACCAAAAAGATTTCAAATACTACTTATGAGTTTGGATTGTATGGGATATGTTCTACATGGGCACAGAGAAAATACTTCATGAGGTAAGCATGACTTATTTACCGCTGCAGAACCTTTTATGTACCCGGTCAGTAACTATCCAACGCGACCACAGCTCACGAGTCGGTGGTAATTTATCAAAATAGGATGTATTGAATATACCACATGTTCACTGTTACTACCATAGGCACAATGATACCCTTTCAAAAATGATCTCTGATGTTTCAGTGCATGTATTTTCTTTGGATTTCTCTATTCCAAGATGTATTGCAGGTTATCCAAGTCATTACTCCGAATAGAAGTAACATTATTGTTTTTTTGTCAGCACCTGTTACCCTTTGTATCTCGTCTATCTCCAGTGACTTTAGGTTGCTGGATCACTGTGTTATCTCTTTTCAGCTTTCAGTCTCAAGGGTTCAAATCATCGGTTCAGGGGGATCTGGAGGTTAGCGTCAACAACACAGGATCTAATTCTTGGACCCGCCCCACCATCTGTTTCGGCAACAGAGTACAAAGACATCTGGGGTGAAAAAGCAGATCTGGCAGTACATCGCCAACCAGGTGGATGCCCACTTCTACGCAGGCGATGAGGCCCACAAGTGGTGGAATTACTTTTAGAAAGAGTGAGGGCACCCTTGCCCATACATGTGACGCATGACAACAGGGGCCGGAGTGGAGAAATCCTTGCAGAGGCCCACAGAGGGCACTGTGGCTGGGACCCTTATCCTATTCTCCACCTCTCACAATGGGACTGTGGAAGTATGCTCAGGTTCTCTGCCACGCCCCTGTGAGTAGACACATCATGCATGCACAGGCAATATGGATGCTGTCCCTGTGCACATTTAATCATAAACAGGCTAGCACAGCTCGAGACTCACAGAACCCAGAGTCTTGTGCTAGAGACTGGTTAGGACGTGCCACTAGAGCCAAGGGTTTGGGCTTTGGGAGTTGGGTTTGGGAGGGGGTAGACGGTGGAACCAGGGCCAGTGTTGTGTCTTCTGTGGTGCAGATGTAGGGAAGGGGTGTGATGTGCCACTGGGACCAGGGATGTGTTTTCTGGGGTGGTGGGCAAGGCAGGGCCACAGAGGGTGTTTTTGTGCAGGGCCATACAACCTGTTTTTTTACAGTCACTAACATATGTGTACCTTCCTGTGGTTTTCCACAATAGGCAGGGGAGACAAAGGGAAGCGAGTTATGTAGGATGTCATGTGTTGCCAGTTAGTGCATTTGCAGTTTTCCATGCAAGGTAATGTGGTATGGATATCCATCGGATTGGACAGGGCCATGATCGTCATCCTTGATGTTAGGCAGTGTTGCTTTTTGGAGGGACACTGATAATGGATCTAATCGACCACAGAGTCATGTGTCAGGGGGTGGAGGCTGAAGAGGGGACAAATATTTAGTTCTGGCCTTGTCAGGGAAGCACACACATGTTAGTGTACTTGTCCACATGTAATGCATCATTTGCTGTGTCCACTTTTCCACCTTATGTTCTGTTGTCACATTTCTGACAAGTTAACCCACAGAAGGACTTGGAGGGGTACTGGCCGCCTTCTGCAGATGTCTCAATGTTGCCAAAAAAGCCCCGTTTGACGCAGCCATGTTATTTCTCAGCATGAATTATTTATTTCATTGCTTTTCTGCTTTTCTTTGATGAGTATCAACACTTCAAGTCCCATGGGGCCATGGCAGGGCCAACAGTGAGATATGTGCTATTGCGTGCCTTGTTCCCTTGCACATACACTCATTGGCTCACCCATTGATGGGTTGATGCCTTTGGGAATTCTGCTACTGACGGGAAAGAGGTGACAGGAATACGTTGTAATTGGCTGTGGGTGGTTCAGAGAAGAAGAGGCATGATGTTGTTGACCGAGACTTACCAAGGTGGTATACCCTTCTGAGCATGTGTGCCTCAACGGTCCTTCTAATGTAGTATTTGGACCATGTCATCACGGGGAACTGCATGGAAGTATCCACTGTCTTGGTGTCCTCCAATCAGCATGTCATGCTGTGCCAGTCATGGCATCATAGTGTGATCAATAGCTTGTCATTTGAGGGCCAGGGTAAAAGTGTTGTCCGGGATACGTGAGTCAGGTCCCCTCACCTTCTCCGTGGAGGCATGCATCCTGTCTAACCTGCTGCTTGACTCCTTTGACCTACATGTGGTAGGTTCTCTTGTTCACTCAGCATTTGACAACCCGGCATGTTGACCTCTGTTACTTAAATCACCTATCAGCCTTTTGTAGTCATGTGCAGGAGTTGGGCAGCACAAGTGGTTATTCACGGTGTATGCTGCTTAAGTACGTGCTTTTTGCACTGTATTATTTGTGAGGGTGTTTGCCAGGGCTCAGCCGCGGGACTTATTTCTGAGCCCCGGCGCCTATTTTCTCATACTGGTCATGATGTTGTGTTTTTGCAACTTTATTATGAAATCTCATTCAGCAGTTGTCACAAACCAAACAACCACAGCATGCACAGGCCACATTCTCTTCACCCTCTGTCGGGGCAACGTTATTCAGCCATCCTGCATGACATTGGAGCTCTTCCACTACTGCAGTATGCAGCAACAATACAAGATAAGCATGGTTTGGCACTAGCACAGGGGAAAGGCCACTGCCTAAGAGGAGTGCCTTTCATGAATGTCAACCTATACACTAAGGTTTTACTGCAGTGTTTGACAGGTAGGTTTAACACTTCGGTAATAATTTTTCCTGCATTTTTCAATCAATTAAACTTAGTAGGAAAGCATGTTTGCTTGTTTTTCTGCTCATAAATGGTCAACATTTTCCAATTGCCACCTATACAATCTGAGCCAAATGTTAACATTGATGATGTGTTTGAAAAAGCACTCAAACATTTGTCTTAAACTAGTATGTTATGTTATTTTATGTTGTTTGGCATCTGTAAATTGCACATTTAATGGTTTATTGAAAGGACACACACAGGGAGTTCCTTCCCTCCACAAGCTAAGTGTCACACAATAAACAGTTAATGTTGGTTCTTTTTATTCAGCCCTATCTCCAACTCATCTAATACCCCCTTGATGCCTCCCCCTTGAGCTATTAATGATCCAAGAACCAGGTCGTTGTACAGGAAATATATTTGTATTTATAGATAAGGATCTAGTTAGATAAGTATATAGTTCTGCCCCCCCCCCCCACCCACTATAAGGGGAAAGGATTTAAGGCAAGATTCCCCCACCTTTTGGTCTCACAGGGTTCAATTCTACCTACATAGAAAACCTCAGTTTAAAGTCAGGAAAGCCAGCTGCATGTCAGAACCCTCTGGAAGGACAGGGCGGGGGACTAGTTACTCCACTCTCAAGGGTGGCCGCCAACTCTCCACCATAGGACCCAGTTGTCAAGATTGATATCCAAATCTGAGAGGACCCCCAACTCCTCACCTGATTCTTCCAGACGTGTAGAGGAGGTTTCCTTTGTCCAACCTTTTCTTCTTTTTCTTTTCTTCTTAGTGATCTTTCTTTCTTTAAAAAGGTAAGGCCTGCCGCGGGGGGAAGCCACTATGTCTGCCTGTCAAATTGGCAGACTAGCAGCCCCTTCCCTGAAACAGGCAGGCACTGGAAAAGGCGTGTGGCAGAAAACCCCCCGAAAAGGATTTGGTATCCAGATGAGTACTCCACAATTTCCAGAAGATCCAATGCAGGTGGAGGAAGATCTGGAGTAAGGGGGTGCTGCTGCCTAAGCAAAGATAGCTCCTTCCAAGATCCCCCAGAAATCAGAGTGAAGAATTTCCCCAAAGAATGAAGGAGACCACAAGAATAAAATTTGTGGTGTGCGAGAGGCAGGGAGACTGAACACAAGGGAGAGCACCAGTATAAGGACAAGAAAACGGGAGAGAGGAATGGGGGAAACATGAAGAGCAGGGGAACCAGAGCAAGACCGGATACTGGAGACACAATGGAAACAATGGACAACGGGAGAATGAGTTCTGTGAGAGCACAGCGAGGGATATACACAAGAGCAGATATGACAAGAAAGAGAACCGAGCATAGGAGAGCCTACACACAGCGTCTTACCCCTAAGAGTATAGATGGGTTGCAAGGCGACGCCAAACTCAGCTGGAATGAATAAGTAGCGGAAAGGCGGTGGCCATGCTGAAATACACTAGAGCGTTGCAGCATGTTGAAGAAATGACGTGCCGGACAAATCAATGGCGGAACGTCCAGCACCTCCAAAGACACCACAGAGTCACGGAGGTGACACCAGTCAGCTTTTAGGTCTTCCTAGAAATAGACAGCTCCACTCAGAAGCAATCTCTGCAAAGTCTCCTTTTGGTGTTTCTTGGCAGCTGTCAGATGGTACGCTTCAGCAGCTCTCCCCGATGGTACATTTCAGCAGCTCTCCCTGATGGTACGTTTCAGCAGCTCTCCCCAATGGAAAATTTCAGCAGCTTTCACCCTTCTTCATAGTGCATCCACTCAATATAGCAGTGATGACACCATCAAGTTTACAATCTTGGAGAGTACCCTGCAAGAGTTCTCGCAAATAGGATTGGTCAGTTACCCTCTTCTCTCCTCCCAACTCCAGCCCCTCTCTAAGGATTGGGTTAGGAGTCTATATTTATATATATATATATATATTTATATATCAGTTAATCAAGGGGAATTTAATAAAACAGCAGCTGGGTCCGCACCATGTTACACAGCTGTTTGGCAATTTTCCACCGTTTTTACAAAAAGCATAAAAGTTAGGAACATGTCATTTATTACCCATATTCCTGATTTTACCCTTCACCAGCACTCCAACTCTTGCATTCGGGATATGTTAAAAGCAGCCAGGAGCACATGTTAGCTTGCCCTTAGAATTCCCTAAGTCACAGATGGAGGAGTTTTATATCAACAAAAGTGCCTTAAAATTATCTACAAATTGGAACATCAATCAAGAAAGTACAATTTTTGGTTGCTGAGAAAAAGGGTACAATAGTCCTTTTAAATTAATAGTAAATCTTCATGTTGGGCGAATGGGAGCTCTTCTTCCTCCAGGCCATTTGCCATTTGCCACTTTAACAGTGCTTTTTATTAGTCTCTTTGAAGTTGGTTGTTTGAGGTGTAGGGTGCAGATCGTAAATGGGAGATACATTTGCTACAGATGCCCACTGCAGTTTCCTGTATTTTCTTCTTTTCAGAGTTCAGCCTTGATTATAGCCCATGTGTTCACACCTCCCCCCTACTTTGGTCATGCACCAGCCCAAGCAGTTGGCCTACTCAGGACTGTCCTCAGAGACAGTAGGTCTAGAGAAAAAAAATGTTCAACACCTCTTAGCAGGACACATTTTTTTGCAGTTGTAAACAGTTGGGATGCCAGCCAGGCTTATAGTGGGGGAGTTCTTTGTGAATTTTGCTCAGAGCCCGACCATTTGTCCTGGGCAGAAACGGACTCACACATTGCATTTTCTAACATCGGCCTTGATTCCTTGACATACAGTGTGTTTTCAGGGTCAACTTTGCTTTTTCACTGAAAGTACAGTGCTGTTTCTTTAAGTCATTAATAAAAAACACTTTTAATTATCGGCTGTTCGTTTTCCTGCTGAAAGTGAGTCACAGTGTCACAGTGCACCACCTTTGAATGGGTGGCATTTTCTGTGAAAATGCTGCATTCTATTTCTCAGCCAGTAATGTGATGTGCTTTTCCAATCTGCACTTGGATTTCATTTTTGCTTTAGCATTCTGTGGATTTCCACTGCAGAAAGACACCTGCCTAGTCTGCCTCGCACACAGTGCCAGTGCTTCTGTGTCCCCACTCCCATAGGGGAATGGGTATTAACAAAGATACCGGCGCCTGACTTCCTGGGCGCCAGACTTGTAATAGCCCTCTGGCACCTGGAAGTCAAGCGGCAGTCATTTTTTACCGGTCCAACGGTAACCCGCCAATAGCACCAGCAGGGCTATCGCCCGACCAGTAATGAGGCCCAGTGTTTAAGAATCCTGTTGTTCATGTGAAAGGGACCATTGAATTTATTCTTCCTTTGTGAATTAAAATGCTGCTTTTCCTTTGGTAATGGCAGGTAGGCCTTTTTCACATTGCCCTTCAGTTCCGTTAGTGTGGGGCCGTTCATTACATCCCACACACATCTGCCAAGGCTAGTTCATCTATCACCAAAATAGCCAGTGGGATTTTTAATATTAACCCGTAATATGGAGGCACTGTGGGGGGAACAATCATGGGTTTTGGCAGCAGAGGGCCAGGAGTTGCCTGACCGATGTGTCCCAGGTGCACTAGAAAATATTTGGGCCCTGACGGTTCCTTTTTTACAAATTCAGAACTGCTTTTTTGCCTCTCACTGTTCTAATCTGGCACTTAGGAAGGGAATGTTATTTGGCATTGCATGTGCATACTTCACTGTCTATATGGGGAGTGAGGAGGTGGGGGTGAAGTGGTCAGGGCCCACACTTATACAGTGTGGCTGCATGGCTTATTGAATGGCTGGTGCATGTATTAGGAGACCCTGAGTACAAGTGGCAGCCAGTTGTGTACCTATGTGTAGTCTGGACATCATTACCACCTCACTTTGGCTGGCAGTATTTTTGGAGCTCTTGATTTTGGGGTGATTTGTAAAAGGGTGGCAATGTAAGCCAGTGGTATTTCACAGAAACGGATATATATTTTGGATTTCCCTGAAAACTGATGCCGATTTATCCACATTCTCTGCAGGAAGATTTGCAACAGAGGTATCCAACCTCAAATCGGTCGTTCAATAAAAACAACAGTATTTACCAAATACTACAGTTTTACTGTTGCTAGCTAATTTCGAATGATCCCTAAGATCGCTCCCTCATTTTCCCAGATTCTGACTCACAATTAAAGCACCTGTAAAAACCTAAGTCACCTGAATCTCCAAGTTCCCCAGCAATTTCAAAACCAAACAGGAAAACTATTTCTGAAACTAAAGCCTCTTTCTGGTAACAACATATATTTTCTACTGTTAACAGGGTCAGACTGGGACATGTATTTGGCTCAGGCACCAATAAAAAAAAGTGGCCTACAGTTGCAAATGGTGATTAGTTCCTTTCGTAACAGACAATAGCAGTAGTAAGCGGGGGGGGGAGGGGGGGGGGACTTTTTTTTGCAAAATGTGCATTTTAAATCTTTGTTCAGTAACAGTGGTCAACACTGTAAACTGCAAAATGAAGTAACTTATCATAATGGCCAACTTTCACAACAAAAGTGGCCCTTAATTGCATGTTTAGCCTGCACTTCGGGCATTGCCCTATTGTCCTGCATTGCAGTCCGAGTCTGGCCATTAAACAGTTGTGAACATCTCTTGCAAACTTAGGCAATACTGTGCCGACAATATTCAACCCTTTATGCTACTCAGTTAGGGGCAAAATGTACAGTTAACAATTATTTTCTAATCAATAAGCTTACAGCCATTCAAGAGGATTGAAGAATAATATTTCTGCCAAGTGCATTTCCTCCTGGGTGGTGTTCTGTCTGGACAGATTGCTTCCCTAACATCCACCAAACATGCATATGAAGAGAGCATAGCAACACTTTTTATAGGTGTATTCTGTGATGCCTTAAAACCGCTTTGTACAGTTCCTCTCACCCCTCTTTCTCAGTTGGCTTTCCTCATCTAGGTTAAGTCCCAGTGTAAGGTAGACAGACCACCTTTGCCCACTTGTGTAGTCCCCAACATGGTATATATGTTTCCTGTCTTTCTCTGACAATGTGGCCCAGCGAGGTGGATCTAGATCTCACTGGGGGGAAGCTCGTATGTGCTTGAGAACCTTAGGGGTCCCGTAAAGCCTCTAAAGAAGGGGCATACTGCCAAGGTGCCCCTTAATTCCCTGTGTCAATAATTTGTCGAAGACAGCTGTACTGGGTGCACTAAGTAGCTGTGTACTTTAATATACAAGCTGCACAATTGTATCTTTGCAGCCATTTGCTCTCCAAGGCACCCAAAATGGAGTCTTGAAAATGCATGCCAGTGCAAATGAATGTGCAATTGTATGGCAGGGAGGAGGGGAGGCGACACCCCTCTGTTCCAGCATACAAAATGGACGAAAATTAGTTGTTACGTCTTAGGCAAGGCTTTTACACCATCCATTTCAGTTGCAGCTCAGTAGAAAATCAGCTCCTTTGTGATCCATTGTCCTGGTGCTCCTATCAACCTTCTGATGAATAAAGCAACTTCTGCACTACCCCTGAAGCCAGTTTCCGTATGATGTGCAGCTTCCTTCATTTTTTACATAGCTTTTTATCTTACAAATACTTAGCATTATGAGTCAAACCAGGCCCGATGGCACCCACGTAAGGACATTTTGCTCCTACAAAAATAAGTACTGAGCAAGATGTAGTTTAGATGACTCCTGTGGCTATATAGCGCACTGTCGAGGCTACAGTGGTATAGTTAAGGTAACATCACATTTTAAAGGTTCTCATCTGCATCGTTGGTTCACATTCCTGAATGTTCACCAAATTGAGATGTAACTGATCTGGTCAAATCTGAATGCTCATGCCAAATTTGGCAAAGGTTCAACAATGTTTTCATGCCCAAAATGGTTGCTGAAATAAACCTTTTTTTTATTTTTATTTCCATAAAAGCCAGAAAAACACATTTTAGACCACTATATCTGGACATTTTCCACTTCAAGTTTCGAGATTTTTGACACACGCACAGCCCTACCCTGAGATAATGCATGCCAAACGACCTTCAAAAGTTGGATCAGGCATACATATTCAGTTTTTAGGGCAAAAAGAAATATTGGTAGTTTCATAAAAGGCAGTAGTCACAGAGGACAAAATGTAATGGAAAATATCTCAAAACACGCAGGACCGCAGCCATGGGTAGTCAGGGTCAGAAACAAAAATATAAATGATAAATATACAAAGAAATTAAATATATTAAGCAAAATGTGCATGCTGGTCAACATCAAGAACTACATTGGGGACCCCATACATGCGCAGCACAGTCAAAACAAAATAATAAGCAATGAACAAATAGAAAAATAGCGCAGGAAATTCACTGCCTGAATGGTTGCACCCACCATGCCATAGAGTTAGCATACATGTGCAGCAAGGAAGGAGGGACCAAATGAAAAACATACAGTGAAATGAAAAGGATTCCATGAAACATACAAGATGCTCAACAAACTTGCAGTCGGGCCGCAGGTGAAAATAGGTCGGAGGCACCCAATGAAATGTCAAGCATTCTGCACAATAGAAAATATGCACAGGATGACCTTCCACAGTGACCACACACACACCTGCCACCATCATTTAACAACATTTACTAGTCTCTAAATGTCAAAACAAGTTACTATTATGACAAGGCCCGGCTTCAGCAGGGGGGGCAGGGGGGCCATGTCAGTGGTTTGTTATACACTACTGGTAAACGAGGGAGTGGAGGTGGGTGTCACTCTAAACATTCAGCAGCAACCTCTGAGACATTCTGAGAGGCTGAATTGCAGGAGGCCCGGCCAGGATTTGTTTTCTTACCATAGACAATGATTTATGCCCCAAAGCCATAAAAGTACAAATGACCAGGGAGATGGAGGGACATTCACACCTCTAAGTGAGGTAGCACACTTATTCAAACAGGCTGCCTACAGCTATTTTCTGAAACCTAAAATCACAATTTTGGTTTCCGTAATTTAAAGTATGTTTGTTTTTTGTGGGAATAAAGTGGTTTTTAACATCATGCGTAATAAAATGGTTAACTATATCAAACAATAAATGACAGGTAAAATTACTAACACAGATTTCTGCAGAAGGTGCGTCAACTGACGGGGGGCCCTTACAAATTACATTCATAGTATATATTCTGCTGCATTAACTACTTGAGTTTAAGTGAAAAGATAAGGTTGGTAGTAACACAAATTTAATTTTGGAGGGGAGAGTGTAGTAAAATCAAAAAGTGATAGATGTAATGCTTTGAATTAAACATTACCACTACCGTTGCTTTGCACAACATTCCATGCCATAATTCTGTAGTATGTCTGTGCTATTAGAGAAGGGGAAAAGCCATTAGCAAATTACTTTTGGTGCTGCCACCAAAAGGTGCAGTTGAATCTCAATTGCTAGGCCGTGTTCCATTTGCACTGGAACACAAACAACCACATGCATTCTTTGTCCCTGTGGTCTAGCAGTTTTGGAAGGGCTTCTGACATTAGTGACAGGGCCAAGACTGATATGCAAACAATGGTATAGAAGGCTGGCCAGAGCAATGATGGTGGTTCTAATTGATTCAGAGGGCCTCATTACACGTAGTGCGGTAAGGGTTTACCGGTACCGGTAAGGGCACCGGTACCGGTAAACCCTTACCGCCTTACTACGAGGTCCCTTTGCGGGTTGGTACTTTAACGCCTGCTTTTTACCAGGCGTTAAAAAGCAACCCGCAAAGGGACCAGGGAGCTAATTAGGGTACCTCAATTTGCGGCACAGTAATTAGCGCCTTCCCCATTCCCATAGAGCCCTATGGGGCAAAAATGGGAATGGGGAAGGGCAATGGGGGAAGGGGGAATTACCGCCCCGCCAACCTTGGAATAGGGCGGTAATTCCCCTTTCCTCCAAGGCGGTGCCAGTATTTTACCAGCATGGACCAAGGTGCTAATAGCACCTTGATCCACCGCCTACCGTGTAATGAGGCCCAGAGACTTTTTACCTAATAGGTACAACCAGAACGCATGCTGTGGACCACAGATAGGATGGCAATAAACTGTGAGGAGAAACACACATTTTATGGGTGTGTCTGGTCATTTACCCACCTAATTACTAGCCATGGCTATGTTAATGCCTCACCACCAAAATCTAACCTTTCCAGAACCCTTTGAGCAAGCTCTATCACAAAGTAACAACAAACGTGTTGCTGTATAGGGCCTGCCAGCGTTATATCTAGGCATTCTTTTGAGTGTTTAATTATTTAATTGCCTCTGTAAATGAGCTCCTACTGTAGTAAAATTCTCTTAATGTGTGTCTTCAGCAAGTTGATTTTATAAGCAATATATTTGTCAATGCTTCTGACTTGCACTGAAGTCGTGTCTTAAACAAGCAATCACAAAGCCAGCAGTTTTGGCATGCATATAGGTAGTAGCAGACATTTTCCATGCCATTATATGTCCAATTACTGACACCATTTTATGGCCAGCTGGTAACCTTATGGCAGTGCCTGGCAAATGCCAATCCATGCCTAATCAAAAGCCCAAGCTGTTGGCTAGGCCAATGCATGTTGCCTTGAGTTTGTCTCTTTCTCTCCCTAAGTGAATGTGTATATGCCCAGATGTTGGGTGTCTTGCATGCTATGCCTATGGAATCAAGCTGCACCTCATAGAGCTGCTCCAACAAGGCCCTACCTGAAAATGATAAGACTAGGTTGGCAAGTATTGACCAGTTTCAGATCTTCTAATGCATACTTACCAGTGGGGCTCTGACCTAAATAGAATGTATCTTTGTTTGGAAGCCTAGTCTAACTCTGCCAGAACGTTTCGTGATTCAAACTGATAAGTACTGCCTTGATAACCTCATTCTGTTTGATTAACTTTACAGAGTTTGCATGCAAACAGAATGTCATGTGTGTTGTGGATTTGTTTGGAAAGTTTGATGTAAATCCTGGGTGCTGGGTGTTTAGGCAGTGCCGGAAATGAAACATGAACACCTGTAAAATAACAAAGAATTTTCTAAAATGTTATGGAATAAGAATAAAAGGTGTACATAAAAAGCAGTATTTAAATATATTCTAAAGAGTGCAATCAGAGGTGGATTACCCTCCCATCAGATGCAAACAGCAGTGCTGAACAGGCCCTACCAGTGAGATCTTATCTTTTTAACGTGTCTCAGAGGCAGATTATTTACAACAGGAAGTTATTAGAGATGAGAAAAGGAAAAAGCCAGTGACCATTGCTGTGGCACTTTAAAAAAAAATATATAGGGTTTTAAGAAGCTATTTAAGTGTGATTGTTGGGTAATTAGTAATTAAGGGGATACAGAGCAAGCTGTGTGAAACAACCTTGTCATGCATTTCATTTGAATTTGTGGATGGAAATGAGTGGGATGGCATTGAATCATAGCAAGACCGAGCTTATGATCGTCCAGACCTGGAATTGGAAAACTTGCACCACAGTACGAATCTTTCTGCATTGCGAATCACAACAAGGGACAACATAAAAATCCTAGGGGTGACATTTGATCAGGCCTTGAATATGTCCCATCATGTTAATAGCCTAGTGTCAACCTCGGCCTATTATATCAGGCTCCTTGCGCATATTTGTCCATTTTTATCCCAACAGGGTTGCGAAACGATCGCTCAAGCGATTAAATTGATTACTGTGGCTCCCTTCTCATAGGAGTGGGTAAAACAAAACTCTGTAAACTTCAAGTGGTGCAGAACAGCATGATCAGAGCCATCATGGGGTTATGTAAGTTTGCACATGTATCGGAGATAAGAAGAGAGCTCCACTGGCTACCTATTGCAGAAACAATTGAATTTAGGTTGCTTACCATCACGTACAAGTCCCTCAATGGATCCTTTCCTGCCTATATATCAAACAGACTGAAGTACAAACAGGTGGCGCGCACTCTGCGCTCTAATGATGGCAAAAATTAGCAAATTCCAAAAACCTCATTGGAACTCGTTAAAAGGGGCACCTTCTGGGCAGCTGCCCTGGCGAGATGGAATGCTCTACCTTCAGGCCTTAGAAACTGCCCGACACTCGAGCTATTCAAGAACAAACTTAAAACACTCTTGTTTAAATAAAGGGGTCCTCCGACTCCTACAATCTGACTGCTTGCTAACTACTGTCTTCGGCGCCCATGTGCCTCCGGGACACATTGGCTGTGCCTAACAAATAATTTAAAGTAAAGTCTGTATGACATTTTTTGTAAGTTCTCATTAATTGCTATGCTGGAGCTTGTAGGCTTCCATTCAGGATGGGGAAAATAAAGCTACAGTCATAGGGGATAATATTCCAGGTCAAGCATATTGGAAGAAGTGGCGCTAAATGCATTTAGTTCCACTTTTTATGAGCTGCAGGTTTTTGTATGATTTGACAGGCGAAGTTGGAGAGCAAATCGGACTTAACAAGGTCCCCCTGCCAAATCCGATTGGTGTTCCACCAGCATGCATTTTTACATTGGCAGAAAACCAATGGATTCCTATGGGATCTGCCAGACTTTTACACCTGGTAAAAGCGGGCAGAGTCCAAAGGAATACATTGTGGATAGCTCCCACAATTGTTAATTGTGGAAGCAATTTACACTTTTCCAGACACATAGGGCCTCATTACAACTCAGGCGGTAAGGGGTTTACGGCAGCGTTAACAGCGCCGACCCTTACCGCCTGATTACGAGGTCCCCTAGCGCCATGGTGCTTTTAACACCTGCTTTTAGCAGGTGTTAAAATCCATGGCGCTAAGGGACCATGGAGTTAATTACACCACCGTAATTTACGGTGGCGTAATTAACGCCTTCCCCACTCCCATTATGCCCTATGGGGCAAAAATGGGAATGGGGAAGGGTAAATGGGGATTGGGGACTTACCGCCCCGCCTAGGTCGGAATGGGGCGGTAAGTCCGCCAACCACCATGGCGTAAGTTTACGCCATGGTGGTAAAGTCACGGCCCAGGCGGTAACTTACCGCCTGGGTCGTAATGAGGCCCATAGTGTTAAAGAAAGGAGCAAATGCAATTTTCACCTGTGTTTTACTCTTTACTTTTCCAGTACTTGGTGAAAACAATTAACATTAATGAATGGCCCCTTTTGAAAAAAAGGTACAAACAGGAGAATTCAATTTAGGATTCAAAACAAAATGCCCCCCCCCCACTTAATCTTTTCATCAATATGTTTCTACAATGATAAATACATTGTCAGGTTGGTTTATCATGTGACTTGTGCATTTTTTTAAAGTAATCTGCATAACATTTAGTATTATTTTAGGTATTCAAAGCCAAACTTCATTGCATATTTGTACCAACTTGAGCTTGGAAGATGTGTGGTCAAGTATCTAAATTTCAGGCTAGGCTCAAATTATGGCTTTACGACTTGACGAAAGTGTGTGATCTTTGGCATATTTTTTTTATTTCACTATGCCTTACCTGTTAAAATTAGGTGCCCCTAGAAGTGATTCAGTTTGCATTATAAGCTATTCCAAAAAGCATCACTCATGGTTTAATAGATGGGCAGCACAGGCATTAGGATGCACACACATCTAACTTTGAAAATATCTGGGCCACATGCATTGAACAGAATTGTGTCATTCAATAGCAAATCAAAGTAAACACATCAAACAAAGAGTCATCATGGACAATTGCATATTATAACCAGTATATTAACAGTATGTATCAGAAAATGATGTATTGGGGCACGCCCCACCAGGAGTGATACCAGGAGGCTGCAGACCTCTCAAACAGCACCGTCTGCCTCCTGATGCGCCCTTACAGCCCTTGCACTCTCAACTCAATTAAAATGTGCTGCAAAAATGCAACACAAAATAACATTTTGTGGTTAAAATGTAATTTTGGCCATGAACCATTGATGGGAGACATTTAGAATGGGACTAGTGTAGGGGTTCAGTTGGAAAGGAGGGGGGTGGAGGTTGTGGAATGGGTGGGTGAAGGGAGAATTGTATATACATGTGTTTATTATTGGAGGATATGTTGTTGTGCTCGAAATAATCTTAAGATCAACAGGGCTCCCTGTATTGATTGGAAATGTTATGTTCTGTCCTTGAAATGAAAAGAAGGTTGGAAAAAAATGTAATTATGTAGGAAACAAAATCTCATATTCCTTGCTTCGGTATTCTAGGTGCAGGGGGTATGTTTTTCCCAACAAGATGGAGGGAGCACACGCATCTCCTCCGGGGCCTCTTGGGAGTAGCTACAGTGCTCAGCAAGGTATTGTTAGGTGGATACCATCTGAGATGGTACAAAGACTGGGGGCCTCAATGATCATCCCTCTCAGAGGAGCAAGAGGAGGCATCACCCTCAATTCTCCCAAGCCAGGCCAGGAAAGGTATGCTGGGTGCTGGTGGGAGTAGGTGGGAGTGGAGATAAATGGGAATGGTGGGCAGGGGCAGCTGAAGGAAGGTGACTGGACGGTGAAAGGTGAAGGAGGATCAGATATAACAGAAAGGGGAGAGCAGATGGGAGGGGGAGATAGGTAGATTGATGTTGCAACACTATTTTCCTTGCTTCTCTTTTTCTCTGTACTGTTTTTTATAGAGGGGTGCAAATGTATTTTTGCAGACCTGGGACGAAAATTTTTGCTGGTCACGGATCTGGGAAATCTGGATCAACGCCAGCACTTTGTTTATGGTACTCCTAGACCCACACCCAATGGAATGTGGGCCCCCCCTGATTACAACCCTGGCCCCCCCAGATGAAAATTCCTGGAGCCGGGCCTGATTATGACTGATAAAAAGTGAGAGCCTACAAGCTTTGGGATGGCCAGCATTAAGATTTAAACTATTTTTGAATGTTATACCTAAAATCAGGGCTCAAGTCGAGGGTACACACGGGGGGATGGAGTCCACCCACTTTATTAAGAGGGGGGACTCAGTCCCCCCTAGCTTAAAGAGAAACATTGGATGTCCTCTTTGAATATATGAACTCAAGCCGCCCTCAGGGATGAAACTGCAGTCATCAGGTTTGTAGGCTGGACTCTTCACCACTGCACTATATAACCTGATGAAAAATAACAAACTAAAGGTGAAGTATCCCATTTCGGTACTGCAAGTCCAGGGAAAACATTTGTATTGGTTCTTGAAGTTTAAAACATGCACACCTTTTAACGTTTTCAAAAACACTATTAGACGAAAATAACCCCATTGCGTTTGTTGATGAGTCCCCCCACTTTAATTTTTAGGACTTGACCCCTGCATAAAATAGAACCAATACTGCGGACCATGCACCCTAACATATAACGAGTTACAAAGTAAGTTCAGCAGATAGGTGTATGTTTTCAATCTAGACCTGTAGTGTAGCAGGTCACATAGCTCACATACAATGCATTTTAATATTACACATTACGATTTAAACAATAGATCTAATAGATGCATTCAATCAAATAAATTAAGCACACACACTTAGGCGAAGCAGTATCTCACAAACACCAACTCTTACCGTCACCCTTGTACTACATTTCACACCAAACAATAACGAACACATGCATGCTAAGCACTAGCAAGCGTGCATATACATGAACAAATTATGAAATAAAACAAAAAAGAATCATGACTATTAACACATTAAAAACAATTGAAGACAAACGGGTGAGTTAACGGTTTCCACAATGTTGAGTTTTTTTTAATGTTTAGTCTTTTACAATAAATGAAACCTAAACGTTGGCATTGCCAGCAGTTGTAGTCTTGAGCTTTTTGTAGGTAGTAAATGTAACTTTAAAAAAGATATATTTTCCCCCACTGGGAAGATTTCTCTGGACACAGTGTCTGCTGGGCCTGGTGAGTGTCCTGGCTCGGTGCACACATAGGATGACTAGGAGGTAGAGAGACAGGCCTGGCAGCTGAGGAGCAGGTGCATAGCCAGGAGAGTCGAACGAGGGGGCCTGTAGCTAATGTAGTTGGGCCCAACGCAGTGACATTAACATCTTTGTAAGTCAACATAACAAAACATAAAATATGTAAATGCACACACAGCGCTGCTCAGTGGCATTTACAGATTTGGGATGGGCCTTGCCCGCTCAGGCCCTACACTGTCTACGCACTGGGAGGAACACTTTTGAGTTTGCAGAGAGGAGTGCAAAAAACAAAAGTAAACAAAGAAAAACATAAATGTAGCTCTATACTGCAATATGTCAAAAAACAAAAACTGTTTGCATGCAGGGCAGATCAATGGCTAGACCAAAGGCATCCTACATTTCTGCTGGCAGTGTAACTGAGATAGATCACCTTTGCTCCACAGTAATAAACTGTAACGCCTCAAGTTCCAACCCACTGGTGAGGTATACATCTCTTTGTGAGTCGCAATGTTGTGATGGCAATAGTTCAAGCAGCGGCCGTCGACCACTAGCTTGACAGGTGGCTCAGTGTAGAGTCGGTAGGGAGGCAGACATCGCATCTCCTCAGCACTTGGCTTATCAGTCTACTAGGCCCAGGCTGGTAACGTGAGATAGTGCAGACCCCCCAAGAGGCGGTCTCAGGGACAACTGCTTCTTAGAAGATTCTGCCAACACCCACACCATTACTCCTCTGAGAGGGCACTGCTATCCCGTTACTACGTCACGTCACCTCACTGGCTTTGGCATGTTCCATTTCATTCCGACTAATAGATGACTTCTGAAATTGAACATTCTGGCAGCACATGAATAGGTTTCCTGAAGGAGCCTGTTGCATCATTCATTCAAACAGTTCACTGGAGAAAGCTTCCCTCATCGACCTTGATCATGAAATAAGTAAATAGGCATCATGACAACAATTACATATTCATTATATTAGCATACCTATAGAGAAAAATATATATGCAATTTATAAACATATTTGCCATTTGTTAAATACCAGGGAAGCACACCAAGGGCCTTGATCAATTCTGTGTTGTATTAGGGCAAGTGCCAATGCAATCAAGACTTGGGCTCTCTGGTTCTCAACTCATGAACATAAGATGGTCCAAAATGCAGCTGTGCGGCTGAATTATAGCTTTATAAAAGCAAATTCCATTTCCTCGGTTGAGAGAGAATTGCATTGGTTAACTGTCCACAGGCAAATTGAGATCAGGCCCTACAGTTTGGTTGTTCAATGCTCCCATTGCTTTGCACCAAATCACTTGTCTAGTCAGATTCTCCCATACATTCCTAAGAGGAGCCTGACTCTGCCACACTACTTCTTTTGGTGGACTCTTTTTGCAAGTGTAAGACCAGGTTAGAGACGTTTTTTTCTGTCCTGGATCACTGGCTAAGGATTGCGCTTATGTTACAGATTGGTTTGCTTGTCAGTTTCTCAGTTTTTAGGATAGAACTGAGGACTCTTTTTTTACTTTTCCAAAAAACTGTGCACCTGGAGGCAATTTAGTTTACTTGAACCTAATATGTCATCAGTGCAATATAAAAAATGAAATTAAATCAAATATCATACTGCTCACAACTGCTGATAACTATGAACCCCAGGTGTGTCCGCTGTGAAAGCATCATGAAGGAAGACACAGACAACAGATTCAAAGTTCACAATAAAATGGTTTATTAAATCAAATGTCACAAGCCTAACTTGCCCTATACTAAGGTGGTATTTCCATACCTCTACGAAATTAAGGAAAGTCTTACTCAAAGAGTTCAATTTAAAAGTCTGTCTGTGTCCAAAACCTATGCTTTCCCTCGCAAATAATGCTAAACAATTTGTACGGATGGCAATAATAAAAGAAATGGTGTTCAAGAGAAAGTTCTGAACTTTGTCCAGCTCTTAACTTCCTCTTCAGCTCCCCTTCGACAAGTACAAGAAAGTTCCACAAAAAGTCGCAAGATTTACCTTGTTCAAGTTCAAATAGTTCCACAAACTCCTTTGAGTTTCAGTCTCAAAGTTCAAAGTAACACAGTTCAAACAAAAGGGGTCTTGAGGCCAAGTGTTCAAGACAGTATTTGTAGTTCATCACGTCTCAGGGTTCCTTTCCACAAGACTTCAACGTAGAAACTAATGTGTGATGCAATCCTTCAAAGTTCAACTGAACTCTCGGTACCCCTGACCCTCCTTCTGGTTTGCGTCACCAGCTCACTTGCAGTGCTTCTCATTGGTTGGTTTCACAATGTCTTTATCTTTCACAATATAGGGTTTACTGGTCTAGGCGTAGTTGTTACACTACACAGTGCATCACAGGTCGTGCAACAAAGACCCCCTAGGATCCTCAGCCCAGATAGGTTATTCAACATTCACCACTGTGTACAGATTTACCTTCACTTGACTTCTCTTTGTTGGCCTCTGGAGTTTATGTGCAGTTTTATACTCTTCTGGCTTTTCTCAGTTACCCTCCTGGTGTTGCCACATTGTGTTACACACCTCTTGTCAGTCTTTGGCCTTGCCACATTGCATCAGTTCATAAGATTCAATTTGTGGTAGTCTGTTCATGCCCCACCTTTAGTTGCACTTTACTAATGCTCTTTTCCCCATAGGTTGCTTCTATATGGGCATTTTCCTTTCGAGCTTTCGGCAGTTATTTGCTTTGCCTGTAAAGTTGTATTTCAGTTCAGTATTCAACATGTTTTAATTTCAGGTTTTCAATCAATTCGGTATTCAATATGCATAGTTTAGTGCTATTTTAAACATTCATTCAGTTCGGTATTCAATATGTATAGTTTAGCACTATTTTAAACTTCCCTGGCATTTGAATGGCTTTCCCAACACTCACATGTCTTCGGCATCTGACTCCAGACGGCTCTTGCTGCTTCCTTTGACTTCCCAGACTGGCGCTCCGACCTCGGCTAGCCCTACTCGCATGCCGCTTGGAAGTCTGCATACACCGGCAACTTAGTTGCTTCTGAGTGGACGCGGATGGCATCTACTCTCCCGCTTGCTTGTTCGCAGACCCAGCTGCTCAATCTCCATTACAGAGGCTCTCCCACCTCGGGGATGTTATCCCGTGAACGGCTCCTCTTCAGGTCCCACCACGGCTGCCTCCTAACAAGAAGTGTCCCCTGGTCTCTCCTACGCAGGCCGCCCTGTTTCTCACTTCTCTACTCGACTGGTCTCCCTTTATACACCTGCAGCCCCTTGCCAGCCTGCAAGTGTGGATGCCTAATTAGACTTGCCTGGCCATAGTTAAAGAGACATGCTCAGGTATGAGCACTTCACTGCAGGGTCAGTCTTCACAGTACTAAAATGGTGAAATGAAGGTGTAGTGTTCATTACTCTTAGTCGCCTCTACCTCGTCCCAGTACTCACCAGCAGCAGCGACAGAACCCTATCCCCATTAGCTGTGGGGTTCCACAGGGTTCCTGTGTCTCTCCCACCCTATACAATATATTTACTAAGCCCCTTTTTGATGATCTGTACCTTCTGGGTATCACCTACACAAACTATGCGGATGATACTCAGATTCTCCTCCCACTTTCAAGGGATTACAACAAGGATTTGGCTTTGGTAAATAGAGTGTATCTCATCGTCCAGGCATGGATGGGAACCCACGGTCTATGCCTGAACAATGATAAAACAGAACTCATTATTCTGGGCACCCAGTCCAACCTACAGAAATTAGATATAGACTTCTCATTTGTCATCGGCGGCAACCTTATTAAAGTGGCTAAAGAGGTGAAGACATTGGGTTTCCACCTGGACGCAACCCTCTCCTTCTCTAAACAGTTTAAATCCTTCTATCCAGGCTTGATTACTGCAATGCCTTAAATATAAATCTACCATGCACAGGAATAAAATCCTGCAAAATAATGCTTTGAGAGCGGACCTTGGCATATCTAAAAGAGCTTACATATCAATGATAAGGTGCGAAAACAACTGCCTCATTACGGGTCGGGCGGTCCGGAATTAACAGTGGCGGTAAACCTGCTGCCACTGTTAATTCCAGGCCGCCCGATCCCGACCCCTGCAGGCGGAAGGTGATCTTCCCGCCAGGTCTGACCTGGCGGGTTGAACACCTCCCGCCTGCAGGCGGACGTGGAAACACCAGCACCATCACGAGATGGTGCTGGTGTTTCCACTTCCCCATTCCCATTGAATCCTAATGGACTCAATGGGAATGGGGATTAACACCATTCCGCCTCCGTGACTCCCAGGACACCGGGGCTATAATGCCCTGGTAATTCCGGAGTCACGGAGGCGGAATGGTAATACGAGTCCGGCGGTAAGCAGGCGGTTTTATCGCAGGACTCGTAATGAGGCCCCATGTCTCGCCTGTGGCACCCCACACTACCAATCCCCAAGGACTCTCCACCAGGTGATCCTCCCTCACTTCTCCACCCCCAGGGTCAGAATTAAAGAGCTATGGCCTTTCCCTGGCCGCATGAGAAGAAGATCCCGGGGGATTAGAAGTGAGAATACCCTCAGGTTTCTCACACAGCATACATTCTTTTTACAATCAGCTTGGCCAGTTTATATTTATATATTTGTTCATGGGTGGCTTTGCAGATCCCTCCAACACTGTTAATGGGACCATTCTCTAAAAGAAGGCTTGGTGGCCTTGTGATTGACACATGCGTTACATTAACACTACGATTATAGGAGTTGGGCCCCTTCCATTAAGCAACCCTCACTTGCCCCAGGCAAGCCAGGATTAGGCTCCAGATATCAAGGGACAGGCTGATTAGGTGTCTTCAGCAGGGAAACTCTGTGGACCAAAAGGCTTATCCCAAAGACGGCTGGGTCACATTTCAGAAATTGAGGAACATGCAGCGGATGCAAATCTCTGCCCTAATTGCTGTTGGTTTAGGCTGTAGCTGGGCAACGAAGGGCAGAAAGGGAGCCACTTATTGATCCTGGCACTAGCAATTGAAGGGCAAGATGATGCAATTTATATTGGGATATCATGAATTTTGTAAGTTTAAACCCAGTCAACCAATAACTCCTTTATTTATTTTATTGAGCATTTGTAAGGTGCTTTACACATTTCAAAGCGCCACAAGGCTATATGGGAAGGGAACAGGGGAAATAATAACAATGGAAAAAACAGTAAATGCACAGTTGTGATCCTACTAGGCCTTGTGGTATTCGGATGTGCAAGTCCATTGAAGAGAAGTGCAGGAGATGGGGAAGGAAAGGGGAGCAGAGGAGTGGACAAGTGCTGGAGGAGGGCCCAGGAGGGAAGTGCTAAGGGGAGCCAAGGAGGAGAACCTTATGCATAGTGCTAGTAAGGTGACTCTCAAGAGCGGGATGTGGAGCCACCAAGCAGGGGCCCGGGGGCGGTGCAGTGTGGGGTAGGGAGTGAACTGGTGTTGACTGGGAGGAAGGGCGTTGGATCCTGTGAGATTCATGAGGATCATGCCACCAGTCACAGCGGCAGTGGGGTGATAAGCAGGGAAGGGAAACAGGCAGAGAATAGCAGTTTTGAGAAGTTTCCGGAACTTAAGGAGGTCCGGCTCAAGTCTGAGAGGGACAGGTACAGTGTTCCAAGGGAAGACACCAGCCGAGGAGAGGGACCTGCCCCCCACTCTCTGCTTGGAGAAGCATTTGACAATCAGAGAGCTGGAGTTAGAGGAGCGTAGGGCTCTAGCAGAGGAATATTTAGGGAGGGAAAGTTGGAGCTAGCCTGGTCCCAGGCTCCAGAAGGCCTTGTGGATGATGCAAAGGGTCTTAAATGTTATCCTTGCAGCCACCGGGAGCCAGTGGAGAGATTTTAGGACTGGAAAGATAAGACCCCTAGGCTCAAGGCCAAGGATATGTCTTGCAGCCCTATTCTGGATTAGCTGCGGGGGCGAGGGGAGGAAAGAGGTTGACGGAGAAAGAGGATGTTGCAGTAGTCCAGCCTGGAGAGGACCAGAGCTCTAGAGACATTGAGCTTCCTTCAGGGGGAAGTGAGAAAAGGAATGAGAAATACTAAGATGCTAATATTACCCTCATATTCGACTAAACAATCTTAGATAAATTAATGTGTTAAGTTCTCTCCTGACCTTGCCTGAACCATCACACATTTCCAGAAGGATCAAATTTAGCTATGTTTTAATCGGATTGTTAGCTCTGACAATATTGTAGCGTTATTCATGCAACATATATTATCTTGCAGAAACACATAAAAATTACTCATATGTGTTAAGTTTCCTGAAAGATGCCCATGTGGCATGAAAATTATGTATCTGGGATATATGATAAAATTATCTAGCACGTTAAAATATGAGTCACAACTCAGTTGTATGTATTGTTTTATTAGGCGCAAATATAGATATGTGGTATCAGGAAATAATTCTCGAACATTCTCCTTTTAAAATAGGGGTCTGAAACCTGGGGTTCTCCAGCTGGACTATGACTGCCACAATCCCTCACCATTGATTATGCTGAATAGGATTTATGGGAGTTGTAGTCTAAAACATCTGGCTAGCCAAAAGTTGCAGACCCCTGATCTAGAAATATTTATTCATGGAAAAGGCTCTCAATCAACCCATTAACAAGCCTCAATTATGTTTCAACAAAAATTGGCAATTCAAGTGACACGCATATTGTGTATAATACAATCTGTTGTCAGAATATTCAATGTAGTGTTAAATCTGTTAGCGGCAATATAAGCATCTTATTGCTGTAGGGTGTCCTGACCCACGTTTAAGCTATCCTGCTACAACATTTGGTGCTGTGGGCTTAGGAAATTCAAGATGGCGGAAAACCCACATGTGCGCCGAAATCCAGGAAAGCTGCGCAGTTTGTGCGCCCACCAAAATGGTTGCCTCACTTGCCACCCACCAGTGCGAGAATGAAAGGCCGGGTTGCCATGAGGGAAATGGGTTGCCAAAGGAAAAACAGTAGCGCCGGTTAGCTTCAAAGCGCTTTAAAACCACCATTGGACTACCCGCACAGTAGTCTGAAACCATTGGGAATGGCAATGCTGATTGCCAAATGCAACCTAGAATTGTGGGGAATTCATTTCTTAAATCCCAAAAATGGGTGCAGTACCAGTACTCACCACTATCCAAAAGCCGGCGTTTTAAAACCACTCTGTGTGTTTTTCTGAAGGCAAGCAAAATGCCTATTTCAAACCTTGCAACATGTGCAAAATATTCACTGAACACCAGCAGACATTTGGCAGAATGGAGTTTTGTGTGCCTACAAAATCTGGGAAATGAAGAGCCCAAAAACAATGCTTATAACAAAAATGCTATGGAGTCAGCAGCTTAAGCCTAACTACAACTGGATTTAAAACCACCAAAATCGAAAATGTTAAATTAAATGAGTGACCTATGTTTGGTGTCACATGCCTTTGTAACTGTTGAAATGTCATAGTTTTGCGCTTAGAATCAGCATTCTAGCTGCATGTGTAAAATTACAAGTTATTTTAAAAGCAACAAAAAGTTAGCTGAAGGTCTGGCTTAAGGAACTTGATTTTGCCTAGCAACTACCCATCAGCAGTGAAACTTGAGTCACCACTGTGTTCCCAGGCCAACCTTCCTTTTGCTGCCCAGGCTAAGGAGATGCCATCTATCTGATAATTGAATTTCCTGTGCTCTGCCAGAGAGTGAACAAAGCCCTCTCCACTCAGGCAAAGGTTTTTTATTACAGACGTCGTAAAAAGTGGCTTCCTCCTGGAGAAGCTGGGAGGAGCACTGCCTGTGAGAAGCAAGCTGGCTTGGCAGAAACTGGAAAGACTGGTTTCTGTACCATGTGACCTGAAAAGACACACCCCTGCAGCAAGGATATGGTTTTATAAAAAGGGGGATAATTCATAGAGCGGACATGTGAAAATTTTATAAATGATACCATAATTCTTGTGATTTTTCTGCCCACAGTTTAAGACGTGGTAGGAACCGGTGGTATGTTCAGGGGGGTTTTAGCGGAAAAGTGGATATTACTCTAAATGTGTGCATGTTAAAAATCTGAAACTTCATCAGTTAATGTCCCTACCCCCTGCACACATGTATGTAAAGTTGGGTCCATGTCGGAATTTGGAAAAGCAGTTAAAAAGTCAATTATGTACACTCTTTGAATGCAAGCTCCGAGAATGAGCAGATTTGGACATAGACATGGCTAAATTCAGCCACACCATGTATATGTAATTTTAAACAAATGTGTACCTGTGCAAATATGTTTTTAGGTCAGATATAGATTGTGTGTAAAGTTGACAGGGGTGGGTTCTCTGTATCATAAACAGACCTCATCATGATGACACTTCATTTCATTCCCCCAATCAAGTAAGGGATGAAAGTTTGACCAATTAGAAGCTGAGAGAGAGGTAGGGTCAGTGATGCTAGAACACACCCACATTCTAAACACATAAAAGCAGACAGACAGGACAGATAGAGACTTTCCAAATCCATTTGCAGCGGGACGCTCTGCCGGAAAAATCCATACTTACCTCCATCAACCTCCAGAAAGCCAAACTAGAGACTTCAATCTATCCAGAGCAGAGAGACCCAAAGAACCGGTGCCTAGCAGAGACCAGACCCCTGTGAGCAGTTCCAGAGGCCAGGCGCTGTGAGCAGAACCCGGAAAGACCAGACCAGACCAGAGTCCAGTTTAAAACCCTGACCAGATCCATGGCGAGGCCCATTTCACTCAAGAATATAGTGTGAGTACCCAGCAGAACTGTGTAGAACCAATCTCTTAGTTTAAATTCATCTAATTCAATCTATTTAACCTAAGTAGAACTGCCTCCTAGCTGTCACCTGTCATTTCTAGTTGCAAGCTGCACTTGTCATTTTGAAAAAGTGTGCGTTTAAAATTTACAAAACCAAAAACGACCTTTACTAAATCGCTCATATCTCCGCGACCGTTTGAGCTAGAGACTTGCAATAACTTTTATTTGGAAGCTGAGATCCCAGGCTTTCCTAGGAACCTAGAACCGCATTCCTACCTCTTATAGTTTTACCGCAATCGCGGAACACGCATCCGCGAATTTTACCGCGATTTGCAATTTCTTCACATGTAAAAACGGCTGCTTGCCTTCCATTTGCCAGAAATTCGTTTGACCTGCTAACTATCCCTGCATCATTGCTAGTGTGAGCCTGGACTAATATTAACTAGATACCACTCACCCTGAACCTCTGTAAGGGAATTAAAAGCGTTTAGCATATTTCTCATCCATTGCTAGCACATATCAAAGCATTGCCTGTGATTTCAAAAACTCCTATCTGTTTTCTGTTGTCTAATCTTGCTGGATTGAACTGAATTACAGTTGATTGCATTTCTGAGAACTGTGTGTTTTCCTTCCATTTCCTTGCCTTGCATCAAGGGGGGGGAGGGGATTGCCAGAGGAAAGTGATTACATTGTTGGGTTGAAATCACATTGAGTATTTTCTGTATTGCATTCAGTGAATATTGCATCCACCTGAGCTACATAAAGCATCCTCTACCACAGTATACTTTTGTTCCTATTTCCCAGTGTGCTACCTTATCCATTTAATGTCAACTCATTAGTGATTATAAGAAGTGTGCTAGTGCCAGATTCTCCGTTGTTGATCTTTATCATATCAGATTAAGTGTGCTATTCAATTATTAATTTATTAAAAAGTGGGATATATATACCTATTGTTTAAATTATCAAATAAACCTTTTAAACTTGCAAAACAGAACTACTTCTTGGCTCAGTGGGGTCAGGGGGATCCCAAGAGAGGGGTGTCATACAAGGGTAGTCATCCAGAACGCATGAACTGGACCTAAAGATATATCAATAAGGGTTTTCATTCAGTATTATAGACTAGGTGTTAATTTGGCTGTAGTGCTGAATTGAATCCTCTTACAAAGTGGGGGCTCGAGCCGAGACGTTGGGTTAGATTTACCACTTGTGCAGCTTAATACAGTGTGCTAACTGACGGGATACATACATCCAGTCGGATCACCACGCTGCATTACGCTGTGAAGCATTCCTCAAAAGGGACACTCCAAGAAAAGTTCTGTTCTGCAAAAATAAAATACTAACTTCTGTAAGTCAGGACAGAGACCAATCTCTAGAATGACGACCTTAGTAGACATGAAAATAGCCAGAGAGCACTTCTTACATAAGTTATTTGTGAGAGGTGAGTGGACTCACCAGGACCAAACAGTCTGGTTGCAGGCCATCATGCAACAGGTCACGGAAACAGGGTCAGATATATATAGAGATCAGGGTCCATTACACGTGGCCCTGAGTGAACTATATATGGCTCCTAAGGCCAAAGATGAGCACGACAAGATTGTTAGGATAGCGGCATATTTATATGTATACATGGGAGCCATACAGAATAAATGTGCTGAAGGCCATGATCTGGCAAAAAGGCAACAGATGGCGTTAGAGAAGGCCCAATCTGATCTGGACTCTTCTGAGCAAAGGCTGCACAGAAGCCAGGAGTCAGAAAATGAGACCAGACAGTACATCACTAAAATAAAGGAGGATATGGATGTGCTGCAAAAGGAAAAGTCAGAACAGGATACCAGATTTCTGGCCTTGCAGAAGGAACACCAAGAAGGTTTGGACTCCCTACTGCAAAGCCAGAAAAAGCTGGAGCAACAGCTAGACTTCAATAGGGCATGTGCTGAGCAGGTAGTCACGCTGCAAGGCCACCTAGATAGAGTGAAGGAGGAGAGCAATAAACTGATTCTGAAAGACCTGGATACCCAGGCAGAGTTTGATCAGGAGCGCCAGAAAGCTGGTGCCTTCCAAAGGCAAAGGGACGACCTAGCGGCACAAATGCAGGCTCTTAGTCAGGAAAGAGACGCCTTAGGCCAGGAAGTCTGCCATTTAAAAAGAAAAATGGAAGAAAATCACCTGGCCCACCAGGGGCTGGGTGATCTCCAAAAAGAAAACCAGAACTTGGTAGAGCACACCAGAAGGGTGGAAGATGCTCTAGCAAGAAAGGAGCAGGCCAATAGGGACATTGCCCAGGAGGTAAACCTCCTGCAGCAAAGACTGGCCCAGTTCTCCAGGACCAACCAGGAAGCACAGAGGGAGAATGAGGCCCTCTGTCAACACAATGATAGGCTCCAGCAACAGGTAGCGATGCAGGAGAAACTGATAGAGTCGAGTAAGGCCTTAACAGAGGAACTGAAAGCACAAATGCAGGCTCTTGCATTGCAACAGGGAGCAGGGGCGGATAGAGATGAGGTCCGCTGGGAAAGAGAGATTCCTGACCATAACCGCAGGAGCCCTAACACCAGGGGCCTTCATTTTCCCCAGTCCCTGGACTCTGCCACCCCCATGTCCCCTGGCGCACATGAGCACAGGGCCACAGGGATGGCAGATTACTATCCAGCCAGAAGCATGGGGCTCATAGGCCAGTACCATCCAGGAATGGAGGGGTGGGCATCCGGGTATGGGCACCCAAGTACAATACAGTTCAGTGGGGAACCCCAGGAGAGTAGGCCCATTAAGGGCATCCTGAAAACCTCTGCCCAGTTAGGTCAGTGGAGGGGGTACCCATCAAATCCTGGCAGCAAGGAGGAATCTGAAGACTCCTCTGAACTGCGCAGGACACAGGAGACCAGGTCCCCACATTCTGCCAGCCATTCCCAGGCTCGCAGAATCCGGGAAAACCTCGAAGAACAGACGGGAACCTCTGGGAGCAGTGCCTCTGAGTCCGAGGAAGAATGGACAAGGGTTACCCGAACCAAAAAGGCCAATAAGGCAAAAAGGGCCTTGCTTAAGGACCCCTTAAAGCAGATTAAGGCGATCAGGAGCGTCATCACGCCTTACCATAAGAACGCTAAGTATTCTGTTTGGGAGCACTTAGAGTTGTTTGAACAAATGATGGAGACTTTCCATTTGAAGGACAGCCAAAGCTGTATTCAATATGTAAAGTGGACATTCTCCCCGGAATACTCCAGTTTCTTTGCGGGGCTGGAGGACCAAAATCATTTAAGATGGTCCACATATAAGGCGGCCATCCTGAAACATTTTTCTGTTCACAGAAATCCTCAAGAGGCTCGCAAGGCGGCCTACAATTTGCAATGTGGGGAGGATCAGGCCCCACAAGAATTTGTGCAGGAGTTAAAGCGGGCTTTTGCACAGACCACAAGAAGGGTGCGCACGGATAGCCGTGAATTCATCAACACGTTTTTCCATGCCTTGCCCAAATATATCATGACCCAGCTCGTGAGGGATTTTCACGAGAAAAGATCTTTAGACTGGGTCATTGAACAGGCTACCCGCATCTATGAGGTGCAGAAGCCCATAGAAAATAAAAGCAACGCCCAGAAAAACCCCAAAGCCAACAGCACCCCTGCTGCTGCCAAGGTGGCAGAGGTAAAGGTCACCCCCGTTTTGGATTTGGAGATGGGGGGGCCTAAAAACCTACCTGCACCTAATAATGCTAGGCCCAGAAGGTCCTCGGGCCAGTCACAGACAGGGAGCCAGGGAGGCAGCCCCACAAATGGGGTCCCTCGCTCTCCTGACTATGTAAGTCCTCGCTACAAAGGTAACAGACCCATCCTGGGTTATGTGTGGACTCCTCCAGCCCAAGGGGGGGGATCCAGCCAAGCACCTAACCCAGGGAACTTCCCTCCAAACTTCCCACAGGAGGGCAGAAATTTACCAAACCCTGGGCAGAACTTTTTCCCCAGATATCCACCCGACTTCCAACCCCAAAATCATCCATCCTTCTTTCCTCAATTCCCTGAGCCCAGACCACTGAATCCGGGAGAGGGGAGGCCAAGGGTGGAGGGGTACCAAAATCTTCCCAACCAGGGGTACTACCAGAGGAGGGACAGCTACCCTTCCCGGGATCAGCCCAGGGGAGAAAACAGGGCCCCGTATCAGCCTGAGCGGGTTTCCCAGTTAGAGCGCCAGGTTCAAAACATGGCGCGGGATATGGGTCATATACTGAGGGCACAGCAGAACCCTCAGATCAGCATGCCGGCGCAGAACGCACCCAACTCTGGACCTGGGGCTCCAGAACAATGACGGGGGCAGCACCCCGATAAATCACCGGTTCCCAGGGAGGAGGCACAAAGGGAAGGGGGGTGTAAAGCCTTGGAGGAAGCTTCCTTCCTCACTTGTAAACAGCCCCTGGAAACCCAGGAACCGGAAACAAAATCTCTTGCCCCTGAAAGTCTGCCTCCTAAGGAGCAGAGGGGGGGTAGGAGAAACAAAAGACCCAAACAGACTCAGTTTGAGGAGGAGGTACAGATCTTCCAATTTGAGGGAGAGGGATCCTCAGAGGATCCTGGGAAAAGGATCTTCTCCTTCAGAGAGGGGGGAACTCCTCCCAAAGAAAAATGGGTCCCTAGGGATGCAAATCCAGACTGGGGAGATGTGGAGACTGAGCTACCGCCGCCCACCATCTCATCCCAGAACCAACAGCAAGAAAATCCCCTGGTTCAAACCCATCCTGGCGACTGCCTCCAAAAAAGGGGGGGCGGCCCAGAAACGGAGCCAGGGGAACCCACAATGGCTCTGATCTCCAGTTGCAAATTCTTTCTTTCAGATTCCCAAGACTCTCCACAGAATTCTGCCCAAATCTCCTCGCTAGCGATGTCCAAAACCAGAAAATTAGCCCACCAGTTGTCCAAAAATGTACATTATCTGTGCCCCCTTGAGGAGAAGGAGGGAAGATATTATGCCCCGGTACAAGTACAGGGGCAGGGTACAATCTCAGCACTGGTGGACACTGGATCTCAAGCTACCCTTCTGTCCAGAAGGGCCTTTGACGAACTGAATGCAGGAAGGGGAGAGAATTACCAAATTCCTCTCACCTCTCTTCCTGGACAACTGCAGAACTTTGACGGGAAGGAAATTCCCGTCGAGGGGACGGCAGACTTGGACATTAAGATCGGGCGACACAAGTTGAAACACCCGGTCATAGTTGTGACCCCAGAGGGCACCCCTTGTTTACTAGGGAATGACCTCCTGAGAAGGTTGTCACCCCTAATAGATTGCGTAAACAAGGTCCTCTGGACTCAGACTAGCCGACCCATAAAATTAAAACAGAGTGTCAACCATGTTAGTTTAAACGGCACATGCCACATGGTTGAACAAAAATCTGACCAAGTAGAATTTCACTTCCAGAATAGCCAAATTCCAGACGTGACAGTAATAGCAGTAGGACAACAGACTGGTGATGGGGGGTCCTCTCTATTTCTGAAAATCAACCTTCCTTCCAGTCTAAAGTGGTACTCCACGCTGGAAGGAAACACTCTGAAATTCTATACCAATCCACAATCTGAAACTCCCACTCCTATAGTCCAGAAAGATGTGAAATCAGCTCAGAGCCTGGCTGATATTCAGCAAATTGGAGAGCAGTTGTTCATCCCTGTTCAGTTAAATGATGGGAAGGACTCTGTTCTCGCTCGAGTGTGTGTGAACAACGGTAAGAGCTTCATCAGCGAAGCCATGTTTCGCCAACTCCCAAAAGAACCAGCCATTCCCACCTTCAAACTGATAGACAAATGGGAAATGGACCTGGAAGTACCTAATTCCAAACATCTCCTGCCAAGCAGGTGTATGCTCAAAATCTCCATTGGCAACAAGAGCATAGTCCATAATTGTTGGGTCGTGCGAGACGTCCCTGCCGCCTTTTACTTAGGCAGTGACATTCTCAATCGCTTTGCCATTAGTTTGGACCTAATAAACTTCAAAGCTTGGTCCCGATTAGCGGATAATCCCATGGGCTTTGATGATCCAGAAAAAGCATTTAGGTCAGCTCAATTGCTACCTTATGCAGTTGAAATTCAGGTTAAAGAGGAAGTCACCATCCCAGAAAGGACCCGACAATTCTCCCTGGAAGTGAAAGTTAAAAGGGGACAAGAGTTGAAAAACCCTGATGCTTACATACATCTAAATGCTTCTCTCCAACAGCAAGGGTTGGGGGTAAACCCGACTCCATTAGTCAACATAGAACATGACCCCATTCTAATAGAGGTGGATAACAGCGACTTAAAGAGTATTACTCTAGCCGCAGGCACCATTATTGGAATGGCGGTTGATGACCGACATTTCTCCATTGATCTTGTAAATGAACTGTTAGGACCCATCCCCAAGGACTGTTTTGACAGTGACAGTGATGACAATGCAACACCAGACAGGATTTTTACCCGGCATGGGGGGAACTTCCTGGTGTACACTTCCTGCCCCTATGGTAAGGAAGATGTGACCTGTGACTTCAGGAGGGATGAGGTGATTTTCCAGGTCCATGAGGGCTGCCTTTCCCACCTGAAGCCTCCGGTCCAAATCAGCACTCTGACCAGGGACTTCTCCACCCAGCTGGAGGAGGCCGCGGAGATAGCCAAACCAGAAGTCTTTCCAGGCTTCAGGCAGATGGTGGAAGAGAGAGTCAACCTAGCTGATGCCTGTGTGACTCTGGAACAAAAGCAAAAGTTGAAACAAGTTTTCTTGGATTTCCAAGATCTCTTTGCGGTAGACTCATATGACTGTGGTCGCACCGACATCCACACCACAACAATCCCCACGGACCCTGGCATGACTCCAGTGTTTGTGAAGCAATATCGCTTGCCTCTCGCATCAATGGAGTCCCTTACTGAAATAATTAAGAACCTTGAGTCCCGGGGAATAATCCGTCCAGTCCACAGCACCTTCAATAATCCGGTGCTGGGAATATTGAAGCCAAACGGCCAGTGGAGACTCTGCGCTGACCTCAGGGAGCTCAACAAACGGGTCCACACTTCCCGATGGCCTCTTCCCTACATTGACCAAGGGCTGGCCCAGATTCAGGGGTCACAGGTATTCACTGCAATAGACCTGACCAATGGATACTGGACCGTGCCTGTCAGTAGGGAGGACCAATACAAGCTGGCTTTTACCTTTGGGGGCCAGCAGTACACATGGACCCGGACTCCCTTCGGATACCTTAACTCCGGTAATGAGTTCAATATTTTCCTACATAAGGCCATGCCCGACCTGGGTACGAGGGGTAACCTGGCTTATGTAGATGATGTCCTCATCAAAAGTTCATCTGTGGAGGAACACATAGCAGAGATCCGTTATGTTCTGACACAGTTGAGGGCCGCCGGAGCAAAACTTTCCTTTCAGAAAGCACAGTGGTGTAGAACCCGTGTTAATTTCTTGGGGCATGAGATTACTCCGCAGGGTCTTTGTCCCCAGGAAAAGAAAGTGGAAGCACTTCAGAAACTGAAAGACCCCACAACTCTGCGGGAACTAAGGAGCCTCCTTGGACTGACTAATTACAGCAGAAAGTTCATTGAGGGCTACGCAGAGATCACCAGACCCCTGATTCATCTCCTGAAGGGGGGGGTCAAGTGGGAATGGGGTCCAGAACAAGCCGAGGCAGTAAAACAACTCAAAAGAAGCCTCTCACAAGCGCCTTGCCTAGCTTACCCTGTCAGAAACAAGGAGTTCTTCCTGGAGACGGGGTTCTCTAATACGTGCTTGACGGCAGTATTATATCAAAAGCATGACAAGGTCAATAAAGTAATCTCCTATGCGAGCAAAACTTTATCCTCTGTGGAGGAAAAATTCAACGATTGTGAGAAGGCACTCCTGGCAACGGTGTGGGCATTGAAGAATTACCGCCCGTTTATCCAGGGGGAACACATCATAGTGGAGACTCCACACCAGCCTCTGCAATATCTCCAAAGTGACAGAATCCGGGCCGGAAATGTGAGTAATTCCCGAATTACTTCCTGGATTCTGTCAATGCAAGGCTTTCCTGTGGAGGTCAGATATGGCCAAAACAAGAAGAGTCCCCTCGCGCAAGGTCTGGCTGACTTGCATGATTGTGCCAGAGAAAACTGTCTCGAGGACGAAAGTCTAAAAATAAAGGACAACATGGAGGCATACCTTAATTCCCCCCACAAAGTCTTTGAAGAGGACAAGTGTGAGGGAATGCCCACTGTCTATGTGGATGGATGCTCTTACCATGTTGACAACGACGGGGAGAAAGAACTGGTGGCCGGCGTAGGGAATGCATGGGTGAATGAGTCCCCAGAACCCTCCGCTGGATACAAAATTGGTCCCCGAAGTAGTCAGGTGGCAGAATTGATGGCTGTGCATCAGGCCATCCTCACTGCTGTCCAGCATCAACTCCACGAACTGGTCATAATCACAGATTCGGATTATGTACGGAACGGGTTTGTGGAGCACCTGGTTAATTGGAAAACCAGAGGCATGTTATGTGCTAACAACAAACCCTTGAAACATGGGAAGTTGATCCAAAACATTGATGATCTGGTCACATCGAATGGGATGACCATCTATTGGAAAAAGATCAAGGGTCATTCCAAAGTAGAGGGACCAGACAAAACTGGAAATGACTTAGCTGATCAGCTGGCCAAAACCGGGGCCATCCAAGGGGATCTAATTGAGATTGAGTCCCTGTTGGGGGAAATCCAGGTCACTGCTATCACTAGGTCCCAGACAAATGCTCACAACGACCTTTCAATTGCACAATGGAGTAAGGAGACCCCTGATGCTGATTTGATTACCGCTCAGAAGGGGGATCCCATTATTGGTAAATTTTACCAGCACCTTGAGGACCCTGAGAACTTTCCCCTGACGGATACCGATTACATTGGGAAAGAGGACCTAAGAGTGTTGATGAAATGTCCAAAAATGTTCCGGATCCAAGACGGTTTGTTGGTAAGGAAATCCAAAGCTGGCCACGACCAGTGGGTGGTTCCTACCTCATTCCGAAGCCTGATGTTAAGTCACGCCCATGATGCGGCCACGGCCGGTCACAGGGGGTTTCACACAACATTGGAAATCTTAAGAGAGGTTGCCTACTGGCCACACATGGGGCAGGACCTCAACCAATATTTGAAGGGTTGTCTTGTGTGTGCACAATTTCAGCCGACATCCCTCACACACCGGGCGCCTTTACAAAAGAGGGGAATGACACTGCCATGGTCAGATTTACAAATCGACTTTGTAGGCCCTGTGATTCGCTCGGCTAGGGGGAATAAGTACATGTTGACTGTGACATGCTTGTTTACCAAGTGGGTGGAATGTCTCCCAGCCCCAAACTGCAAGGCAGAAACTGCAGCTGCCTTGATGATTAACCACATCTTTTCCCGTTTTGGTCTACCTCAAAGGATTGAGTCAGACAGAGGTAGCCACTTCACCAGTGAAGTAATGACAAAGATGTGGGAGATACTGGGGGTCAAAAGGAAGTTGCATATTGCTTATAGACCAGCTTCTTCTGGGGCAGTAGAGAGATATAACCGGACAATTGTGAGCATATTAAAGAAGTTTGTGGCAGATTCTGGGCCAAGTTGGGATATCCGATTACCTCTGGTCCTAATGGCCATCAGATCTACCCCTTCATCTGCAACCAAAATGTCACCATTTGAGTTGATGACTGGACGCAAGATGGTGCTTCCGCAGCATTTGCTCTACAGGACCCAAGAGCAGACGCTGATAAATGCCTCCACTACTCATGAGTATGTAGAGAATTTAAGGAAACACCTCCAACATGCTTTTGCTTATGCTCAGCGGAATCTAGAAAGATCGGCTGATAGCATGAAGACCCATTATGACCTGAAAACTTCCAGGAAGGAATATCGGGTGGGAGACCGGGTCTATCTATACAACTTCCAAAGGAACCAGGCCAAGCAGCGCAAATTTTTGCCTACATGGAAGGGACCCTTTGAGATCGTCGATAAGATCTCCCCTGTGGCCTACAAGATCCGCATCCCCAAAGGCGGTTCGGCAGAGGGGGAAGACAAGTGGGTCCACATAAACCAGTTGAAATGTTGCCATCCCAGGCACACTCTGCAACAACTGGAGGAATCCTCTGGAATCCTAGCGGGTACTGTATCAGACTAATTCAGTTCCAATCATAAAACGTACCACATCTAGTCTCTAACATACTGGGATTTACATGAAACTGTCTCTAGTGATACTGTTTTTTTTTCAAAATAAGAATGTAATGTTTCGTTATGATGAAATGCATATGCCGCCCCACTACCTCAACAGTGGTGGAAAAAATCGCCTATGAGTAGATATTGCCGCTTTTGCTTTATCATCCTAGGAGAGATGAAACCATGAAGGATGACCAAGAAGGACGATCCGGAGACCGGGAACGGAGATCCAATGGGCCCAGTGGACCGCCCAATACTCCCATCAGGACCGGCGAGGAGAACCGATCGATCAGTACCGGATGGAGAAGAAAACGCTGAACTGTGCCATCTACAGAAGAGGAAGAAGATTATGCGGACAGACCGGTGCGTGGGTCAAAACCCTTGGGCACGCGACTCCCCATCGACCCAAACTCAAAGTGCAGTCACGTGGGGGGGCTTGTAGGGTGTCCTGACCCACGTTTAAGCTATCCTGCTACAACATTTGGTGCTGTGGGTTTAGGAAATTCAAGATGGCGGAAAACCCACATGTGCGCCGAAATCCAGGAAAGCTGCGCAGTTTGTGCGCCCACCAAAATGGTTGCCTCACTTGCCACCCACCAGTGCGAGAATGAAAGGCCGGGTTGCCATGAGGGAAATGGGTTGCCAAAGGAAAAACAGTAGCGCCGGTTAGCTTCAAAGCGCTTTAAAACCACCATTGGACTACCCGCACAGTAGTCTGAAACCATTGGGAATGGCAATGCTGATTGCCAAATGCAACCTAGAATTGTGGGGAATTCATTTCTTAAATCCCAAAAATGGGTGCAGTACCAGTACTCACCACTATCCAAAAGCCGGCGTTTTAAAACCACTCTGTGTGTTTTTCTGAAGGCAAGCAAAATGCCTATTTCAAACCTTGCAACATGTGCAAAATATTCACTGAACACCAGCAGACATTTGGCAGAATGGAGTTTTGTGTGCCTACAAAATCTGGGAAATGAAGAGCCCAAAAACAATGCTTATAACAAAAATGCTATGGAGTCAGCAGCTTAAGCCTAACTACAACTGGATTTAAAACCACCAAAATCGAAAATGTTAAATTAAATGAGTGACCTATGTTTGGTGTCACATGCCTTTGTAACTGTTGAAATGTCATAGTTTTGCGCTTAGAATCAGCATTCTAGCTGCATGTGTAAAATTACAAGTTATTTTAAAAGCAACAAAAAGTTAGCTGAAGGTCTGGCTTAAGGAACTTGATTTTGCCTAGCAACTACCCATCAGCAGTGAAACTTGAGTCACCACTGTGTTCCCAGGCCAACCTTCCTTTTGCTGCCCAGGCTAAGGAGATGCCATCTATCTGATAATTGAATTTCCTGTGCTCTGCCAGAGAGTGAACAAAGCCCTCTCCACTCAGGCAAAGGTTTTTTATTACAGACGTCGTAAAAAGTGGCTTCCTCCTGGAGAAGCTGGGAGGAGCACTGCCTGTGAGAAGCAAGCTGGCTTGGCAGAAACTGGAAAGACTGGTTTCTGTACCATGTGACCTGAAAAGACACACCCCTGCAGCAAGGATATGGTTTTATAAAAAGGGGGATAATTCATAGAGCGGACATGTGAAAATTTTATAAATGATACCATAATTCTTGTGATTTTTCTGCCCACAGTTTAAGACGTGGTAGGAACCGGTGGTATGTTCAGGGGGGTTTTAGCGGAAAAGTGGATATTACTCTAAATGTGTGCATGTTAAAAATCTGAAACTTCATCAGTTAATGTCCCTACCCCCTGCACACATGTATGTAAAGTTGGGTCCATGTCGGAATTTGGAAAAGCAGTTAAAAAGTCAATTATGTACACTCTTTGAATGCAAGCTCCGAGAATGAGCAGATTTGGACATAGACATGGCTAAATTCAGCCACACCATGTATATGTAATTTTAAACAAATGTGTACCTGTGCAAATATGTTTTTAGGTCAGATATAGATTGTGTGTAAAGTTGACAGGGGTGGGTTCTCTGTATCATAAACAGACCTCATCATGATGACACTTCATTTCATTCCCCCAATCAAGTAAGGGATGAAAGTTTGACCAATTAGAAGCTGAGAGAGAGGTAGGGTCAGTGATGCTAGAACACACCCACATTCTAAACACATAAAAGCAGACAGACAGGACAGATAGAGACTTTCCAAATCCATTTGCAGCGGGACGCTCTGCCGGAAAAATCCATACTTACCTCCATCAACCTCCAGAAAGCCAAACTAGAGACTTCAATCTATCCAGAGCAGAGAGACCCAAAGAACCGGTGCCTAGCAGAGACCAGACCCCTGTGAGCAGTTCCAGAGGCCAGGCGCTGTGAGCAGAACCCGGAAAGACCAGACCAGACCAGAGTCCAGTTTAAAACCCTGACCAGATCCATGGCGAGGCCCATTTCACTCAAGAATATAGTGTGAGTACCCAGCAGAACTGTGTAGAACCAATCTCTTAGTTTAAATTCATCTAATTCAATCTATTTAACCTAAGTAGAACTGCCTCCTAGCTGTCACCTGTCATTTCTAGTTGCAAGCTGCACTTGTCATTTTGAAAAAGTGTGCGTTTAAAATTTACAAAACCAAAAACGACCTTTACTAAATCGCTCATATCTCCGCGACCGTTTGAGCTAGAGACTTGCAATAACTTTTATTTGGAAGCTGAGATCCCAGGCTTTCCTAGGAACCTAGAACCGCATTCCTACCTCTTATAGTTTTACCGCAATCGCGGAACACGCATCCGCGAATTTTACCGCGATTTGCAATTTCTTCACATGTAAAAACGGCTGCTTGCCTTCCATTTGCCAGAAATTCGTTTGACCTGCTAACTATCCCTGCATCATTGCTAGTGTGAGCCTGGACTAATATTAACTAGATACCACTCACCCTGAACCTCTGTAAGGGAATTAAAAGCGTTTAGCATATTTCTCATCCATTGCTAGCACATATCAAAGCATTGCCTGTGATTTCAAAAACTCCTATCTGTTTTCTGTTGTCTAATCTTGCTGGATTGAACTGAATTACAGTTGATTGCATTTCTGAGAACTGTGTGTTTTCCTTCCATTTCCTTGCCTTGCATCAAGGGGGGGGAGGGGATTGCCAGAGGAAAGTGATTACATTGTTGGGTTGAAATCACATTGAGTATTTTCTGTATTGCATTCAGTGAATATTGCATCCACCTGAGCTACATAAAGCATCCTCTACCACAGTATACTTTTGTTCCTATTTCCCAGTGTGCTACCTTATCCATTTAATGTCAACTCATTAGTGATTATAAGAAGTGTGCTAGTGCCAGATTCTCCGTTGTTGATCTTTATCATATCAGATTAAGTGTGCTATTCAATTATTAATTTATTAAAAAGTGGGATATATATACCTATTGTTTAAATTATCAAATAAACCTTTTAAACTTGCAAAACAGAACTACTTCTTGGCTCAGTGGGGTCAGGGGGATCCCAAGAGAGGGGTGTCATACAAGGGTAGTCATCCAGAACGCATGAACTGGACCTAAAGATATATCAATAAGGGTTTTCATTCAGTATTATAGACTAGGTGTTAATTTGGCTGTAGTGCTGAATTGAATCCTCTTACATTGCTTATCTAAAGCAAGATCTTTAATTAATATATGTTTTGCTTATTCTAAAATTAAGCACATTTCATATAAGCATTTTAGCTATAGATGTGTATAGTATTCACTTTAATGTACTTTTTAAAAACTCTTTAAATGCAATATTAAAGAGTTTAATAACTAATATTAAAACATCTTAAATTAGTCTGAGTCACTCAAAACTTAATTATCATATATAGCAAACTGCTGCAAACATGCATAGCTGTTCGCCTAATCTACAAATGAATTTAAAATGAATTTACTTCTGCCATTTTCAGTCAATGCAAATGGCAATCATTTGCACTAACAGAGGAGCTTCTAGTTGCTTTCGATGGAAAATGATTGCACGCTACCAGCTTTTTTTAGCCACTTAGTTCTACAGTAGCAGCTCGGATGATTTTAGCTGCTTCTATGGCTCCCTGGCCACTCTTCAAAGGAACTACTTTGTAAGTCAGTGGCTCCTCTCTTCATGAGAGGAATCCTCTTCTATAATAACACTTTCATTTATACAATATTTGGTAGAAAGTATAATAGCCACCAGGTCAATTGTGGACCAATTGCCAAAGCAGTACTTTATGTCATCTGGGCGATAAGATTTTTCAAAAAAGCTGTGGGGTGACATAAAATATTGCTTGGCACTAGTTTTAAAAAAATGCATTAATCATACCTTTCAATGCATTCTAATTAGGTGATCAGAAAAATTGTTTCCAAAAACTCTGAGTTGATAAGGTCTAACTCCAGGGAATCATTCTAATATCTTCAGATAGGTACAGCAGAAATGCTGTTTTTATGACTACAATTTCATAAGACTTAATTCGTTTTTATATTTATTATGACACATGATGGCATGCCTGTGTACAACAGTAAACACATTAATTAATCTCCTTTCACACCATAGCACTATTTGGCCCCGGCCACCTGATTGTAGAGACTCAGCAAGCATCGCTCCACTGCTTCAACACTCTCACGAAATCAAAACAATTCAGTTAGTAGGAATGCTGTTTTATTATCCAGCATTATCCAGCACAACTAAAAATGAGCCGTCCAAATGATACATAAGGAGATATATTAAAATGCTACATTTTTATAGAACTAAAAAGCCAAGCACTGTTGTCAACTGTGATGAATCCTGCTGTCCCCTCACTGTACCCCTGCCTAAAGTCTCCTCCCAGGTGGCCAGGGAAAGACAGACCCTTCCTGATCCTGACCTTGGGGGGGGTGTTCTGCGGGAGGATCACCTGGAAGAAGAAAAGGCATACGGAGGTGAGAGGAATCGGTGCAGTGAGACACAGCATTTGCCTTCCACTAGGGAAGATATATCACCAATTTCACAGTATACAATCACTTGTTGTCACAACAACCCAGTTGTTCCACATGTTGAACATCTTAATGTGGGGAAAATCAATCAGAACTCTTGTGGTATAAAAAAGGAACAAAATCAATCCTCAAACCCATAGAGCTAAAAACTGCCGTAACTCAAAAGGGGTAAATGGAAGAAAATGTGGGAATACCAATCACCAAAAGTCTATAAAACCTTATTCCTCTTTCTGAAGAAAACTGGCTAACAATGTGTGTGATACTTCTTCAATAAATATTGTAGAAAGTGGAGACCAAATCAACAAGTGGAAAAGGGTGTACAAACTAACTTTGTTGTAAGGGACTTCAAGTCAGATAATTCCCTCAGTAATGGGACGAGGAAGAGGGATGCAGAGAAACACTGCTTTAGGAGCGGTCAGCTAATTAGTGAAGATGACCTACACCTGAGGGCGACTGGGAGGCTTAAAAAGCCCCCCCCACCCCGAGGTGCAGCCGGGACCACGGAGAAGCCAGTAGCAGTAATGGGTCCTGAGAGGATCTTTGCCTCAAGTTGTCCCTGTTGCAGAGGTTGTGCAGAGGGAAGCATGAGTAGAGAACGCTTGCCCATTGAAAATCCATTGTCCAAAGGTTGCGCAGCAGGAAGCAGAAGCAGCGAGGGAAGTGTGCCCTCACCAGAGGTTTAGGTGGCTGGGTTGAACTAAAATCTTCCCCACAACAGCAGAAGCTCCATGTTCAAGTGGCGTCAGTGGAAGAGGGCCAGAAGGGGCTGTTTGCCCAATCGCAGTAAGCCACAACACCAGAAGACCTGCCAACACCATGCGGAGTGGGAGCAAGCAACTTACCCAGTGAGTTCACAGTCTGCGAGTGACTCAGGAGTGCCCCAACACTGTCCACGTGTTCGAAAGCAGGCAGATTCACTCATGTGCAAGTGAAAGAAGTCCTATTTATAATTCTGACTATCGAACTGTTCAAGGACAATGGGCCTCATTACAACCTTGGTGCTAAGTGCACCAACTTTACCACCATGGTGTAAACTCTGTTTACACCATGGTGGATGGCGGATTTACCGCCCCATTCCAAGGTGAGTGGGGCGGTAAATCCCCATTTCCCATTTTCCCTTCCCCATTCCCATTTTTGCCCCATAGGGCATAATGGGAGTGGGGAAGGCGCTAATTACGCCGCCGTAAATTACGGCGGCGTAATTAGCACCATGGCAGGTTAGCGCCATGGATTTTAACGCCTGCTAAAAGCAGGCGTTAAAATCAGAATCAGGCTTTAAGGGTTAACGGTGGCGTTAGCCCTTAAAGCCTGAGTTGTAATGAGGCCCAATGAAAGGCATATTTGGTGAAGCAGAATGAGTATACAAACAAGCCTGTGAGTTGGTAGAATGCCCAAACACCCCTAGGGGAAGAGTTATTAAAACCAAATACCTACCAGCAATACCCAAGCCAGGAGTATTTAAAACCTCAACAATACCAATACAATGAACGTTGCTTAAGGCGAGAGGGGATGGGGAACCCAAGAACTGGAAGACTTGTTACTCATATACTGTGAATTGACCTAAACACCTTGTCAAAACGAAGACAGAAGCAGAGTGATACCATATCCCAGTCACTATTTGGTTGTTGGTGTAGAGGGGAAAAAAGGTGGCACACAGACTGCCCTTCTGGAGAAGAGTATGCAGAAAAAGAGGAGCTAGTTGCCAAGGAGTTCTAAAGAGCAGTAATCCGATTCTTTGTATCCCCGAAAATTGCTTTTAAAGATTAATGCCACAGAAACCTTGTGAAGTTGTTGTTGTTCTAAGTTGGAAGTTACCACTGAAGCACACTTTCTTATTTTGCAAAGCACTGAGTGGGCAGGCGAGTATACCTGAATAACAAGTTTTGGAAGTAGAACGCCTGGCACAGGAGTCATACCAGGTAATAGAAGATAGAGTGCTGAGCTGTGGTTCTGACCAAGACAACTCATTTAACTTACTGTGGAGAAGACACTGTTTCTTTTGAATCTAAAGTTGTGGCAGATTGTTTTTGACAAAGACAATTGTTGTTTAAACCTGTTCTTACTCCAGGAGTGGAACACACAATTTATTTTGAAATCCAAGGTGTGGTAAGTCATCCTGACAGAGACATTTGTTGGTGTTCAAACCTGTTCTTACTCCAGGAAAGTTGGAATATACTTATTCTGTTGAAATCAGAGACGTGGCAAACCATCCTGATAAAGACAGGTACATTGTGGGTGCAACAGAACATTTGTTACCAAGTTTTGAATCATCAAAAACTGTGTTGGAACTTTGTAGCAAACCAGGATTTCCCTATTTCTTTTTGAACTGTGGAGAAAAACCTTTCTCTGACCTGGGAAAGGGGAATTCACCCATGTTGTGAGAAGAGACAGTGACCATATTGTGAATGTATCAAAATGTAATCATAGGCGCCCCTTTGAGAGAACAAACACGGCCCATTGACCTGTTCCTTGGGAAGGTACCCATTTGAGAGTCCGCAGCCACACTTTAGCTCACTGTACCTTTCACAGATAAAAAATAACCATTTGCATATCAGTGTTTGTCCCGCCCACAGGGGCAGTTCAGCACTGAAATGCTATGAAAATTCCCTTCTGAACAAGAGTACCAACAGCAACCCCATACACGTGTTTCAGCTTTGTTGGTCCTCATCAGTGAGGTGGAGCTGTGCCTCTCTGAGCACAGTGAGCAAGGGGTCCACATCTGGATGACCTTAGGAAACTTAGGGTGACTAAACCTAAGTCCCTTAAATAATCAAAAAATAGTCCATACGAACATGGGCCCATTGACCTGTTCTTTGGGAAGGTACCCACCTTTCACAGATGAGAAATATCCTTTGGACCAGCAATTTAATGCCAAAGGACCCTCATCGCCAACTTGAAAGTTTGAAAGTACTGCATACACTGCATACACTGCACGACTATAATGTACCCCCTTCCCCGCTACTCAAAAGAACATGCACATCCAATAGGGTGTCAGCCCCTTTCCAGCCTTTCCAGTCTCCTGGAAGCTGACATCTCCCAGTCCCAGACATCCTCCTGCATCCCTTACATGTCTGAGCAACTTCTAGCACCTATTATAATGGCCTGTTGTCCCCACCCATGGGCATAATTATAGGGGGCACAGGGGGCTTTGTCCCCCCAACTTCTGTGGCATTCCTTTTTGTCCCCCCCATCTTTTGGAGGGAGGGCAGGGGGGGAACTCAATCATCAATTATGTAATTGGACAGCGCAAGCCTGGCTTGGGTGCTCAGCAGGGCTTGCGCTGTCTCATTACATAATGCAGAGATGTCTGGCAGCCGTGCTGCAACACTTTCAGGGCTGGAATGCCCTGCGTTGCTCAGTCCCTCACCCTGGCTGGCCTGAATCAAAGTCAGAAGCCAGGGTGCTGAATTAGGTGTTGCAGGGCCTGGCACTTGTGCTGCCATGCTAGCAGCAGCACTTCTGGGGCCCAGCGGACAGAGCATCGCTTTCTGGCTTCATGTTCCTGCGACACACAGACAGGAACTAGGAAGCTCATTCAGCTTCCTGGTTTCTGTCTGGAGGCGCGTGAGTGCGAAGAGGTAAGGTCGGTGTAACATGAGATGTGGGCCGGGCAGCAGTTGAAAGCAGAGCAGAGGTACTTATTATTATTATTTTTTTTTAATTGTGTTTGTGTAGGTTTGTTGGGGAGCTCAGTCCAATCCCTCTGAGGCAAAATACATGCAAACTTCCTAATTAGCATATGGATTGTATATGTGAAGCAACTCTATAGTCATTAGCATTTTCCATTATAATAGCATGATACATTAACATGAGCTTTGAAGTGAATCAGAGTCACTTGAAGAGCTGTTGATAAGGCACAATGTGATTAAACAATTTGCTCAGGATCACACACTTGGTTAAATGGTGAAACTGAGATGTGTACAATTTAAGCAACTATGCCCATCTAGGCAGGCTTAGTTGATACAGATATTTTTTAAGGTTTTGCTTTTCTTTTTATGTGCTTATTATTTATATAATACACATAACATGTAATTATTTATATCAATGCATTGGAAGCAAACCACATTACTTAATAAACTAGCCTTTCATAGTAAACTAACCATACACTATATACATTGTTATAGAAATATGTTGAGCAATGGGAGTATGGCTTTAGTTTCATTCTCCCCATTCTGCATGCAAAGTCACAATAGCATCATGCAGATTAATGTGAGCCTAACAAATCCTCCTTGGGTTTTAAAGCCATAGGGCCTCATTACGAGTTGGGCGCAAAGGGATACCGGGCACCGGTAAGGACACTGGCGCCGGTAATCCCTTTGCGCCCTATTCCGAGTACCATTAGCGGGTCCCTTCCTTAACGCCTGGTTTTACCAGACGTTAAGGACGGGACCCGTTAAGGGACTTTGGAGCTAATAACGGTACTGCAAATTGTGGTACAGTTATTAGCGCCTTCCCATTGAGCCCTATATGGGCTCAAATGGGAATGGGGAATGGCTTTTTCAATGGGGATTTACCGGTCCCGCCAAGGGCGGAATAGACCGGTAAATCCCCATTGAACCAGGGCGGACTCGGTACCGGTATTGGAGGTAGTCATGGCGCTAAGGATTACCTCCAAACTAGGAATGAGGCCCATAGTCATTATCTCATAAAGCATGCAATATTTTTCACCCTTCTCACTTCTGATCACTCCGACCCATTTACATTTCTAAAGGGACAAAAGTCCCTGCTAAGAGTAACCCCCTCCCTCCCATCAGTGCGTAAAGGCTCACATTGTAATACTCTGTTGATACAGAGCAACGTGAGGACCCTCTGCTGCCAGGTGCTCTTTGGGACATTGGGCCTCATTAGGACCCAGGCGGTAAGGGGTTTACGGTGGCGTAAACAGCGCCGACCCTTAGCGCCTGATTCCGAGGTCCCTTAGCGCCATGGAGGCTTTAACACCTGCTTTTAGCAGGTTTTAAAATCCATGGCGCTAAGGGACCTTGTTGTTAATTACGCCACCGTAATTTACGGTGGCGTAATTAACGCCCTCCCCACTCCCATTATGCCCTAATGGGCAAAAATGGGGAAGGGTAAATGGGGATTGGGGACTTACCGCCCCGCCAACCTCGGAATGGGGCGGTAAGTCCGCCAACCACGATGGCGTAAACGTAGTTTACGCCATGGTGGTAAATGTACGACCCAGGCGGTAACTTACCGCCTGGGTCGTAATGAGGCCCATTGTCCTGGCAGCGGGACACCTCTACCATTCGGAACGGGTAAGGTGTCCTGCTGCCAGGACAATGAGCGTGTCAGGAATTGGTCAGCACACATTGTCCTGCCAGCGGGACACTTTTGCCGTTCAGCACCCTCTTTGAGGTGCCGAATGGGAGAGGTGTCCCAATGGCAAATGTCCCGGACTGGCTCTTAAAAGAGCTACGTGGCGGGCAGCTTGACCACCCCCTTGAGACTCTCCCACGCGGTACTCCACTGCTTGAAGCCATTTGCACACAGGAAAACATACCTTAATTTTAATCAGTATGAATCTTGTAGAACAAATCTATCAGCAGGTAGACATATAAGCATGGGCATAGGACATGGAGGGGGATGGGGGGACAAATTGTAAGTGGGGGAATAGAATGGCATTTATCCCCCCCAGTTTCCCCCATATGTGTTTGTCTCTGGAGTGCAGCATGGGCAGAGGGGCACCGCAGGGCTCATGCTCACCTCTAGCCCCCCCACCCCCCTAGGGCAAGAACTGCTCTCTTCACCCCAATTACACCAGGCTGTGACAGGAGCCTGGCTAATGAATAGCAGGGGTGGCTGGGGGATGGGAGGAACTCCACCACAAAATAAATGTTCACGCAGTTTAATTACATGTTAATCTTTTCCCTAAAACTGCTAGTTTGCCAGTTTAGATGACGGCACAGTCCATTACTGTAGCCACTTTGTGCACATGAATTGCCCGTGGGGGGTACGATCGCGGCATTCGCGGGGCACGAGCACAGTGTTTAAAATATAAAGCTATTTCTGCTGAGAAAGGAGGAGGGAGAGGGGGCAAAGCTCCTGCGAGCAGGGATGAGGGATTTTCAGAAAAGAATACACTTTTTTAACGTTTTGCCAATCTAAAATAGAAATTAAAAAGGAGTAACATAAATTCCAAAATAGCTGCACATAAAGACTGCATATGACGTGAGCATGCCAACCCTCCTTATCTCATTAGGGAGATGGGGGATCCCGTCCATTTGTTTGCTTTGCCTTATGGTACTTGCAGTTGTGTATTAATAATGGGAAATTCAAAACTACAAGTCCCAGAAAGAAAAGAAACGAAAAAATAAACATGACCGGGCGGGTTTCTCCTGAATGACAGTGGTGATGTTTTCATGCTTGTGTGTGACCTCTTGAGCCAGTACCTTATTCGAGAATGGGAAAAGCAGCACTACGAGTCCCAGAATTCATGGGGGGGAAAAAGAGGAGTGGATCTGCACCTTCTGCACGATATGTCTGACATATGCACGTATGCATGTGTCAGACATACGGAGCCAGTTACATATTTGAGAAAGGGAAAAGCAGCACTGCAAGTCCCAGAATGCAAAGAAAGCAAGCATCGACAGAGCCAATAGCTTCGCATTTGTTTAGATATTGTCTGACCATTTGTCAGGCATTAACATATACCAAGGTGCTTGTAGCTTTGTCCGGCTGTTGCCATCTTAGTATCATTATGTCAGTGCCATGTTGAACATGTGCAAATGCTGGACCTTTGTCAAACAACCTGGCCTGCCAAATGCCTATCCCATGCCTGCACAAGAACCAAAACAGTTGACTTTGCATACACTTGTGCTCCAGCAGCTGCAGGGCTGTGATGTTTGTCCTGCTGGCTATGTGGCAGGACGACACTCAAACGATGAGGGGCAACCCAAACCCCCCTTTTCCTTACACCGCTGCTTCCCTTCAGCCCACGCCGTCAGAATCCCTTGTTATCTTGCAGGCAGTACAGTTGCGCGAGTCGGGCAGAGGCATGGTGGTACTCGCTCCCTCTAATCACCACACACGTGCAGCTTGTTCTTTCCTTGACTGAAGCAATTTAGGGAAAGCCCATTGGGTACCAGGGATCAAAGCACTGAGAGGCGTGGACAGTCCATTCTGCATCCCTGGTAAATGAATCTTTGCACTTGTGAAAGTGCCATTTTGCGTGGCATTGGCATTTGGGCAAACATTGCCCTAGTGCAAAAAAAACTTTCAGTGCATGTTACACCAGTGCACATTTACCCTACTGCTGATACGATCCCTAGTCACACTAGTAAGTGCTAGGACACACATTACCCAGGTGTAAAAAGGAAGGCATTGAAATGATAAGTTGTTTGCACTAGGGCACTCTTAGCAATTACGCAATATCTTGGGAACACTGCACTTGGGCTGCCGCAAGGTTTCTGTAATTTGGCCCCATGTTTACTAGGATTCTGCAAGTGCTGAACATATGGCAGCCCACCATCCAGTGTGTACCCGTGGGGAATACAATGGTGAGCTAATGGGCTTGTTTCGTGTTTAGATATCTGTTTTTGATGCGGTGCCTCTTTCTTGCCTTATTTACTCATGGGGGGTTTCTGACATGGCTGTAGTAGGCAGGAGAGAACCAATCACAACCACTCAATTCACAATGCACAATCGGGCACTTCCATCTTTGTAATTTTGGAGGGGCAATCTGTGTGTTGTATGCCTGCTTCCTTCCGTATTACAGATTATATCTCCACCCAAGGAAAGCTAGCCGGTCCACAATTCGAAAGCATGCAATGAACGCTTGTGGGAGTGGTCTGCACGATGTGGCAGCGTGTGTTCCTGTTTAATGGTCGCAGGTGTGCAGTTATCCTATTGCGCCATTGGTTCGTTTTTGTATCATGCGTTTGGCCTCCTGATTTTGATCTCCTGAATGTGTAACTTAATATCTGTGTGACAGGTGCAATTCTTACTTATCAAGTTCTTTGACAAAAAAAAGCAAAGTCCCAAGGTGTCCCCTGTCCCTCCCAGATTTTATGGGTATCCTATGCCCCTGCATATAAAGTGCTGTGCAGAACCCAATTTTGGAGATATATGGAGATATATGGCATTTAAAAATCTATACCAATTATACTTGGTCACCCACTCCACTGCATTAACCAATGGTTTCTGCATTTGAATGAAAGGAAAAATCAGGCAAATTGCTGACATTCCAGTGAATCTGGTCCTTTCGGCCATGGCTTTATAGTTCAGCTAGGTCAAGTCAACGTAGCCCAAACTTTCAGGTATCAGGGGGTGATAACGTCTGGTCTGCACAATGGACGTTGCGCCACTGTTTCCATGTGTTCCATACGCCACCAGTCTTATTAAAGTTATAACAGATAGACAATGGACTCTTCTGGTGTAGTAGTTTAGTGTTATACCTCAGGTTGTTTGACTGACATACAAAATCACAGCAGAATTAACCGTAGTAATTTTCATTGCGAATACGTTTTTACCTCGGTACAAAAAACCAAACCCATGTACCCTCAAACCGCTAGTACACCCAAAAAAAAACCACTTACCTTTTCTCCATCCCCTGCCTTTCCTGTAACCTGCTGCGTCAGATCCATCCCTTTAACCAGGTCGGATCTGACACTCCAGCGTCCCTTTTCTTCATTTTGTTTTGTGGGGTCCCCCTGCCACCAATGCTGAGGAAGTGGGCGACACCCGCAACCGCTGAAGCCAAAAATACTGAACATGGGCTGAGGGGGCAACCCCTGGAACCACTGCTCTTCATGTTCAGTATCTTCGGCTTCGAACTAATGGTGGTGACCGAATTCGGTCAAACCTACCTTTCAACCAATTTCTTTTTTAACAATTTGCCAGAAACACTCCCTCAGAGCCACCATCCGCCTTCCCTTCACCCCACCCCTTTCCTTCACTTGTCATGTCCCCCCCAACATTTTCAGCCAAGTTACACCACTGTCCCCACCCCTAAGGACCGTAGGAAACATAACAGTGCACACTTACTTGGGAAGAGCAGAAAAGAAAGCAGAATCTTCCTATGCGAAAATGGCTGAGGGTGCCAGAATGCTGAAATGGGCAGTGCTGATGGGTTCATTGCAAACGTTTGTCTTTGTCCTGGTAAATAGTTGGACCTCGCAGAGTTTGAATGCTGTATGTCTCAGGTTTAGCTAAACCAGTCACATTTTCTCAATCTATCCTTTACAACTGCACACATCCTCGCACCCTCCTGATGACTGTTTTGTTAATTCCAGTTATTATCTTGCCACCAATGTTGCTTTTGTTCTGATAATCCTTGAGATGGACACCACTTTACACGATTAGCAAAACACTCTATCCTGGGTTTTTATGATTTTAGGCCAAATAGAGGTATTAAGAGTACCCTTGAAGATTGTCAGCAGTTTGCTTGAAATCCTAGACCAGGCGATACAGACAGATTGATCGCGCTATAGTTCTCTATGGGATGATTCACATAAGCCTTTTATAATGCCATAACCCCATTGGAAAACACTCTGTGAGTCAGGGCCTATATGTTTGGCAACTTCCAAGCATGTAAAATGTCTTGGCGACAGCAACGGAATTATCTTTTCACTATTTATGCTAGATGCTGTTTCATCCTGCTCCTCCTCTGTGGAATTATAAAGTCCCCCAGGGATCCCGCCTGCCATCTACCCTTTCTAGTACTTCTGTGCAGCCTGTCTAAGAGGGATTGTGTCAGCTGGGTGTGCAGTTCCACAGCCCAATTGACATCACTCAAATCATCTTAAAAGAAATCGGGTCTAATATTTCTGACTTCTCTGATGTTCAGTGAATTTCTAATTTAACTCAAAAATGAATGTATGAAGCTAAGGTTGAGCTACTGCTCTGTTTGTTACATGCTAACATATGATATATGATAGGTTATTTATAACGCGCTTAATACCCAGAGGTTTCTAAGCGCGGACCGGGGTTCAAATCTATGTTGCTCTGTGTCGTCTTGCTTCCAAGGCGAGCACGTTGCCCTTGAGCTATCCTCCTGAAGCAATAACATAACAATATTTAATTGATCTACCAACAGGTTTCCATTGGAGGCCCTTCTATCATATGTTCCATGTCATTTCATCGCGGAATGTTTTTTCGCTGGGTTTTTTACCGCAAAATGTTTTTATCGAAAAAACCTATCAAATGTTTTTACATTTTTTGGGGGTTATCCCCCAAACCTATCTATTACCAAAAACCCACATCCCATATATTTTTTTAACCGCCCCCAAAAAAAATTCAATGGGTTTTTTCAATAAAAGATTTGCAGTAAAAAACCCTGCAAAAAATATCCCACAATGAAAGGACATTGTACCGATGCTTGACAGATGCCGAGCGTCCTCAGAAACTGTGAGTGGAGCCTCTGGCAGGTTCCAGTCCAGGGGATGGAAGGATCCCATGTTCTGGCCCCTGTAGAAATGGCTACAGCTCCTAGGACAAGCTCCCATTACCTGGAATAACTTCCATGGCCAAGAAATCTGTGTGCTGGGGCACTTTAAATAGTCTGAAGCTGTGAGTGTACTGAGCTCTTATTGGCTAGAGTAGGAGATTGGAAAGCGACTATGAACAACAAGTCTGCTTTAGATTTGTTTTTTGTTCCTCCATCCAAACACAGTTAAAAAAACCTTTTCCTCTCGGAGTTGAGGTTACCGATGAATGCTGGTCCCGAATGTGCGCTTGCACCCATGATGTACCTATAACTCTAGGTTTAAGCTAATACAATTAAGGTGTTGCACAGATACCATTACACGCCAAGTAGACTACACCACATGTTTCACAAACTTCCACCCAACTGCCCTAGATGCGGCGCCAACCAAGCCCCATACATTCATATGATCTGGTTTTGTCCACGTCTGACCCAATACTGGACTGAAATATGCTCCACATTGTCGACCATACAGACCTGTTTCCGATACGCTGTCTTTTGCACGACTTTCCCCAGTTGGGACGCGATTCTAGGAAACTAGCTGGACTTTGCATGCTACTAGCTGTGCGCTGCATATTGATGTGCTGGCTTCGACCTAGAGCACCCACACATGCACAGTGGCTCAGGACAATCAAATGGGAACATGATACCAAAGAGGCCCGGAGTGTATTGCAACATCCACACTCAAGACTGAGGGACATTTGGCGACAGTTCCGTAGTTACATGTCCACCTTGACCACGAACTCAGATACTGAATCCTCTTCCCCCGCCCATTCTCCTCAATAACTCCACCCTGTGAACTTTATCTCTTTAATTTTTGTTCCCCTTATTGCCTAGACTCCTACCATCTCAATGTGCATGGAATCCTAACACTGTATTGTAAGGTATGCATTGTGTTAAAGTGTATTTTGCAGTTGCACTGTGAACATCTCAGTTTGTCTGTGTGTTGTCAAGCCGAATAAATAAAGTTAAAAAACAAAAACTTTTCCTCTGTTTATTTTTTAGCTGACAACTTTAGAACGTATAGGAGTTTCCTCAACCTAGCGCTCACTCTTGGTCCTCGGGGTCGAAACAGAAGTCTGGACAGCAATGGATGACCACAATGCTGAGAGCGAGAAAGGAGGTCACTAATAATTGGGGCTAAATCACATACAAGAGTTTACCTTGATTTGCACACCTTGCCAATGGGGGCTTCCAGAATTATGAGTATAGCACCACTACCCCGCGATGAAATGACATGACATGGAACCCAAGCATCTGCCCCTTTAGGGTTGTGAAGATGCCTCTGTGTGTGTGTGTGTCTGTCTCTCTCGCGCTCTCTTTTTCTCTTTCTCTCCCCACTCCAACCTACTATGGTGGATTTAGCTATCTCCAGGATCTGGTCTATAGCCCATAATAGGCTCATCACTCTGCCCCTTCTCAGTGATCTATTCCTCTTTCTAGATTCCAGACTCTGGCCCCGTGGCAGACTCCTTGCACCACTGTGTGCGTAGAGACGTCTTTATGGGAGGGCATAAGGGGCACTTGCCCAGGGCCCCCACCTTGGACCCCACAAAGCTGCCTGATCTAAAGTAAGAGTCCATTGTTCACCAGACTTAAATAGCACACGCCAAGAGATTTTATGACATGCTGCTGAGGCGCTAAACCTATTGTCTGTCTGTTTTGACAAGTACATTCTGCCTTATCAATTAATCATGTAATGCTTTCTGTGTTCACTGTGGAATACATAGTTTGTGTGTTCCGTACTGCACAACTTCTGTAGCATTCTTTCCTTCTTGTGGGAATTATGTTGATCAGGTGCAATAGCCAAAGTTGAAATCCATATTGATAAATTGAGTGCCACAACGGTTCAGACGTTAGCTCAGTGTGCTAAGGACGCATTGCAGAGTTGTGTGTTCATATACAAGATTAGAAGAGCACATTCCAGCAAGGCTGGCGGAACCTTTCCTATGACTGAAGTTTATAAACCTACCTGGATATGTACTTGGTTTTGCAACATAAGAGGTGCTGTTATCAGCAATGCTCTTGCACCAGATAGGGTTGCTATAAAAACTAACATGCCATTCGTATGGTGAAGGTCTAGAAATTGGTTTGTTCAGATGGGGCGTTCTAAAACCTAGGCAATCCCCTCCAAAGATGAGCATAAACTATTAATCCAAAAGGTGAATAAAAGGCTGTGGAACCAAAGTGTTCAAGCTTGTATCCTGACTTTGCCAGCAGGCGATACAGTGATCCTGGTCAAATCATATTTCTCTTGCATTGCTGTGCTGTCTTCTGTGAGGTTTGCTTTCTTGCATGCTGGTGGCATTATTTAGCTCATTACTTGATCTTTCTTCTTATGTAGGCCATTTGAGTGGAAGGGGTGGTAGACAGGAGAGAGCAGGCCAGATGTTGTAGGCATTGGGCAAGCATATTTTAAGGTCTATTCGTTTGACACAAACAACGTTTTGCTTTTTGTATAAAAGTGAAAGGTTTTTCTGCATATTTATGAATGACAATTTCACAAGCCATTGTTTTGGAAGTATTTAAAGCTTAAAAGTACAAAAGACATACCTAGATTAAATCTGTTAAATCACATCGATTGGTATTCTGGTACTTATATACTTCCCTTGATGACGGAGAGGATGTAGCTAGAATCATTTCCATTTTGCGTAACACCTTTCTGTAATATTTTGGTTTTAAAAATTGTCAGGTTTGGAAATGTGATTTGTGTACTTTGCAAGTCAGTTTTATAAAATGAGATTGTTTTAGTACATGGTAAGAGCTGGAAAAGAAAGTGTTCAAATGCAGAAATTGCAGTGTTGGCACAAATCCCAGCTTCACCCCTTAAGCAATATGTGATCGTGGGCATCTCATTTAATCTTGTATTGCCTAACCTCTCAGTGTTGCCAGTCCCTAAACCTTTCAAAATTGTCAACCCCTCAGTGTTATTTCCTTCTCAGGGTATGATCTTCATAAAAGCCTCACTCGTGGTTTCAGTGGGTATAGGGTTGCTTCCACTATAATAGTGAGCATTGATATACTGCACACCACAGGCACTTGTTCCCTTGATCTCTTACAATTGGTCTCCTGTATCCATGCTTGAACACGTTTGCATTCTGAGTCAACTAAAGTGTGCTATCTGCCTATTCTGAGTTACATGTACCTTTTACATACAGTACTGCATTAATACTACAGGCTGCATACTCTCCTGGATGATATTGATAAAAAGTATCCTGTTTCTATACTAGCAGAGAAATAACCTCTTCGTAAATTGCTAATGTTGGCCTTCAAATGCTACTTGTTTATCAATCCGATTAGAGCAAGAATGAAGAGGGTAAGGGGACATAAAGGGAGTAAACCTGCTTATTTTGAATGCTGGAGGCGGCATGTCTACCTATGGGTTTTAATCAAGGTGGGGGGGGTGCTACCAGTTATACTTGCTCACTTAATTTCTTTGGTTTGATTGAGAGGGGCCCCAAAGATGTCCATGCCCAGGGCCCCAAAAAACCTTAAGATGGCCCTTGTGTGCGCCTAAAGACTATTCTCCTTCGAGATCCAGGCTAATTGGCTAAGCCACTAGTTTCTCTTTACTCAGGTTTCTCTGCTTCTTGACCTCACTCCCCCACTCATGGGAAAACTATCTAGCTGTATGTCACCTGGCTGGATATTACCAACGATTATCGGTAGGGACCCCACTGTTGGGGGGTCTGCCCTGAGCATCGGGCAGGCCCCATACGCATGTTGGGATCACCCGACGGGCTTCCTCAGTGCGGCACTCACGCCGCGGATGTATGGGTGGGGGTCACCCCACCCGCTCCGGATCACCGGAGCTGCCCATGTGGCCGGGTACACCCAGCACACAGCAGCCCTGGCTCTGGGGGCACCCAGGCCGGGGTCGCACCAGTAGCCATGGTCACATGGCCTTGGGATCACCCTGGGACGGCGTTGCCCAGCAGGGGAACCATCCCTCCAGAGGGTGACATGCAACACTCCTCCTTTTTCATAACGAAATAAATGAAACACCATGACATAATTCACACACTAACTCTACAACCCATAACTCCCACACACATGCACCCTTTATTAACCTGGGTGAGTGGGTCTCATATCACTGAACGGCACCACTGAGGAATCGTGGCACCAAATAAAACATTCCCGATACCCGGGCGTTCACCATTCGACATTTTCCACCTCTGCCGGCTCCCCGCCTTCCTGGGGATGTCTCCGGTGTTCATTTCGGACAGTCACGACAGTTACGTAAGCCGGCAAAGCCGCACCTGGGGAGGCCCAGGGGCCACATCAGCCAGGTCCACAGTCTGGTGGAGGTAACAGTCCGACTTCCTTTGGCAACTTTTAAGGGCAGTTCAGTGTTCACCGGCCGGTGGGACCACATCTGGGGGCACCAGGGGCCATGTATCTCGATGGGGTGGGTCGGTAGGCTCAAAGTTGCAGGGGCCCGGCTGACCAGCCACTCCTTATGCTTCCCCTCCTCTTGTGGGGCTGCTGATGAGGTTATCCTGGTGACTGGGTGTCAGGGCGCACCCAAACTCCTTATGGAGTCGCTCCTCTGCCTGGGTCCACCTAGTGACATCAAGGAGCTCTACGATGAGTGAACTGATGGTTCATCCTCTTGTTCCCCAAGCTGACGGGGCTGGTTTTAGCACTGTTAGCATGGTCATCTCCCTTGCTGCTAAAGGCCCCCCAGGGTGATCAGCCAACCCTCTACCGGGTGCCCCCGGCTTGCCTGCACACACCTGTTCATTGGATGTCCCCCCACCCTGCTTGATCCTGGCCTCGCTCCCCCATGATGGCAGAAGGATGAGGTGGTGCAGGCATTGTGTTCTCCTAACCGTCACCCTCCTTGATAACAATGTGGGCTGGACACCTGCTGTGTGGCAGGGTACTTGTGGTGTGCCCCTTTTAATTTGTTGTGTAGCGTGTTATGTTTTCTTTTCACTGCCGCGGGCCCTGGTTGTTTAGGCTACGCCCCTTTCCTTTGTTTGATCAGGGCTGCATCGGGGCACGTTTTCCTCGTGGGGTATTTATTTATTTATTTTCTCCCGCTCCGCACCAGAGCACATGTCTTTAATAGCAGGCCCTGGTGGTGTTGGGTGTCCGCCTCCCAATGGGGGGGCCACCTCGCCGTTGGGCGGCCCCTGCGCTCTTGGACCGGGACCGCCTCAACTGTTCGGCGACCCCCACTTACTTCCGCTTCCTGTCCTTCTCCTCGAAGCAGGCATACCCCTGAGGTGTGGACCCACGTCACGGCCGACGCCGTGAACCTCCTCCTCTGGGGGTCAGGCTGTTCCCCTCTCCGTGGTGGTTGCTGCGTGTAGGCTGCTTCAGTGGGGGAGGGAGCAGCTTCAACTTGCTGTGGCTAAGGAGCCACCGGGCATCTCGTTGCAGCCAACGCCGCCCCTCCCTCACACGGGGGTGGGCAGCAGCTCCATCCTTGTTGCCTTTGCAGGCCCAGTTGGAGTTGGGCCCGCATCATTGTATTTTCTTGCTACGATGTTTGGCGCTCTTCGTTTCCGCGGCTTGCGGGTGGGGGAGGGGCAGTGCCTCCTCTTTGCGGCCGACGCCGCGGGCCACTCTCGCTCCATTGTTGCGGCAGAGGGTGGGGGAGTGGCAGCGCCTCCGCGTTGCTGCGCAGCCGCCAGCATGTTCCCTCTCCCCTGGGGGAAAAAACGCAGATCCACTCACCCTGGTGGCCGCCTCAGCTGTTTGGCGGCCCCAGCACTCCTTCAGTGCTGTGGCTGACGCCGCTCGTGGCTCAGGGCCGCCTCAGCTGTTCGTGGCCCCCCTTTTCCAGCAGACTCCACCGCCCGCTCCCATGAGGTGGATGCCGCTCGCCTCCTGCAGGGGGCACACCATCCTTCGGGGCATGCGGGGCCCCTTCCCTTCATCGCCATTGTTGTGGGGTCTGCCCTGAGCACTGGGCAGGCCCCATACGCATGTCGGGATCACCCGACGGGCTTCCTCAGTGCGGCGCTCACGCTGCAGATGTATGGGTGGGGGTCACCCCACCCGCTCCGGATTACCAGAGCGGCCCACGTGGCCGGGTGCACCCAGCATACAGTGGCCCAAGCTCTGGGGGCACTAAGGCCGGGGTTGCACCCCTAGCCGTGGTCACATGGCCTTAGGATCACCCTGGGACGGCTTTGCCCAGCAGGGGCACCATCCTCGAGCTGGGCCTGTCCTCGGGCCTACAGCGTGCGGTGTGGCGCCAGCATGACGCAGAACATGAACGACACTGGAGTCAGTTTGGTCTTGACTGACGAGCCAGAAGCAGCTCGTACTTTTTATTAACTTGGTCACATGGGGAACCATGTGACCAAGACACACACACACACACACACACACACTAGGAGAAACCATGTCTCCCTCCAGGGGGTGACATGCAACACCCACTGGTGTACAGCAGGATGGAGCACACTAGAATCATTTTTAAAACATCTCCCACCGAGCCAGGGTACTCACACATGGAAACACAGTAGTTAGTGTACTCTCAAAGATTTACCGCCTCAATTTAAATAAGGCATGTTAAATTGTCGCGTAAAAGTAAGGCACAATGCACAATCCATTCAATGTGCTGCACCATTTTGTAGCACTGACAAGACAGAGGAGAAGCACAGGGCAGGGTGGAGATGTCCACTGTGCAGGCCTCCTCCGTCTCATGAGATTTTCATGCAGGCATACAACACACGGGTTCCTATGAAATCTGCCTTGGTTTTGTACCTTGTGAAGCTCAGGCGTATTCAGTAGGAATACTCTATTATTAAACCCTGCATGCAAAGCGCATATTCAGGCGGTGCTGATATTTCCACTAGCGTGGGTGGGAGAATTAAAGAGCACTAACGTTGGTGCATAACATTTACGATTTTTTAAAAATGACCCTCAATGTGTCACTTGGAGGGGGCTCAAATTGTATTTGAAACTCTGATGAAGCCAAAGATGCGGACGCACAAGGTAAATGTCATGTAGATCAGTTAGTGCCAGTTAATCACTGAGGCAACATGGAACCTTTAGTCTCACACTCAACCTCCATGGACACCCCCAACAGTGAGGATTCTGTTTGTCTCTCCCTATTATCATCATAGGAGAGGGCAGTGCAGCTAAGGGTGTGTGCAATTCAATTCACTGGCCAGAAAAGGAGAAACCAGGGTGTGTAGCAGGGTCAGACAGGGTCATACAATTGTCTCGGGCACCAATAAAAAGTGGCCCACAGCTGCCAATGGCTATTCATTCCTTTTGTGACAAAGTTTAAATATTGACCAAGGTTTTTTTTATTGATAAAGTGTGAATTTGAAAGAATATTTATTCAGCAACACTGGTCAAAAGTACTAGCCGCAGAGTGAATTAATTTATCAAACTGTCCCAAATCGGCCAAAAAACTGGTCCACGCCAGCATTTTCTGTTTTTGGTTTGGCCATGGGACTCTTGCCCTAGAGGCTAGTCCGGGCCTGGTGTGTAGAACCAGATGCTGCTTCAAGGAGCCTGCTGTAAGTGTCAGAGTTATGTGAAGGGATTAACACCACATTAGCACCCTTCAATCGAATGTGATCTCTCACAGCGAACCCCGCCGTTCATTCTAAATGCAGGCTTGATTTGTGGCAGGCATCTGGCAGAGGTGTGCGAGTGTGGGCGGGGGGGGACCACTCATGCGATCTCCATCTGCGGAGCATAGACCTTTGGAAAATGGATCTTTCTTTATAGGAGATACTTAGAGGTTGTTTGATTTCAAGGGGTTTGCAGTACGGAAAGCGGTGTGAAGAGGCTTGATCAGCTGCATTACGTCACTCTATAAATCCATGCACTTAACCAGCTTAGGAGTGCACATCTGTATCCGGTAGCCTCATGCTCCCTTGCTCTGCTTATTGGTCACCCCTCTGCCAGGCATTGGTAGACCTTCCTTCAGGTCTCCAACCTTCTATTAGAGAGTCTTTGCACAAACACCTTACGGAACTCTATAATCATGTGTCATTTAGAGACACACCCAGGGTTCTGTTTCTCAAGCCCAGGATTGTCCCATTGAAAGGAAACCTTTGACTCATGTGTTTATGGATTCATGGCGTATATGGTGATGAAGACCACACATTATCTGTTTATGGATGCGACAAGTTCTATTTGTTGTGTATTTGTTATGTTTGCTGAATTGATTAACAGCCAGATGATAATAACTCTGTATACAGAATGCGGTTTGCTTCACAAATTCAATTGTATTAATTATTTGCGCTGCATTGACTAGCAGCCAGATGAGAACCGTGTACATAGAACACGGTTTGCTTTAGAAATTCTACATACAATCACAGTATGAATCAACAGTCAAAGAATAAAAGCTGAAGTAACATAACTGTTTAGAGTGTGTCTTTACGGTTTGCATTTCAGCGAGATTAAGAGGGTCTTGTCCCACTGACTCAGTACAAAGGTACAATGTTCCTGCATAAAATAATTGCATACACTGAATTTTGAGGGTAGGACGCCCCCCCCCTGTTTTAAACTCTGGCTCTGTGGCAGCAGAACCCATCCAGTGCATGTGCGGTGGTGTCTGTCAGTGTGTAATGGAGGGGTCCATGGTGTGCGTAGGGTATTAGTATCATTAGTCTTTTCTCCACCTTCTTGTAGCTCTTCGTCTGTGGTGGCAAACAGTGTGATGGATGCACGTGCTTTAAACCAGGTTGCTTTCCTCGTTTCCACATTACTCGTGCATTTTTCCCGTGGTAGTTTTGGTTGAATCAAATAAAATAAAAATAGGGGGGTCTCCCATCTAACCCAGCACCACCACCTCACCCTGCCACCAACCATTCTCCTACCCCCCAACACACAACATGTAATGTAGAATCGTCCATTCCAGCCATGTCACACATTCCAGAACGCCTCCTAGCAGACATCCAGTTCCGAGCCACATCAGCACTGCATTGTGGGTAAGGGAATTACCCCAAATGAAAACCTTTTTCTCCAGGGAATATATATATATAGATATATATATAGTCGACCAAAATGACCAAGGGGGGGGGGAATGCACGATTAATGTGCAAATGTCGGAAAGTGACCTTGTTTAAAACACAGCAAACCAGACTGCTACTTCGGAAGGCTGCATTGCCGCTGTTTGAGCCACCAGGCTACCTGCTATAAACACGGCCAAGGTAACTCCTGAGGGGAGCACCAATGTCTGAGTGCTCATGAGGAAAATCCTGACAAGTTACTGATATCAAATTTACATCTGGTTAAGTAGACTAGGAGGTGGTTGTAGGACAAGTAGGCACAGGCAGGAGCAGAAGACACTGGAGCAGCGGGTCCAGGAGAAGCGGGTCCAGGAGAAGCGGGTACGAATGCAGGAAGCATTGAACACTGTGACGCATCACATCAAACGTCGTGTCCTGGCTGCTAGAATGTATTTGCAGCTGTAAGTATGTATACCAAGGCTTTTGCCAGATTACTCCAAGGTTTCCGTGGTACAGTTTGCTTCTTGATCTGTGTTGCCTGGCCACAGTTCCACATGCTCATGCACTCTGATGGGCCAGGACAATGCCAATAAGCTTTCCTTCTTACCCAGTTCTTTGTGAAAAGTTTTGTTGAGCTACAGGAGTTGTTTGCCAGCATCGCAATGCCTATTTCTCGGTGGAGCACTTTGCGCAGGTTTAATCTCCTGGTGTAATTCGTAGGCACTTGTTTTGGACTTTGAGAGAGTTACGCTGTCCTTCCGGACAGGAACTGCACAGAGGACAGTCCGAGTTCACTTGTGCTAGAGAAAGTCCACCTTTCTTGACCCGGAAGTGTTGATGCCTTTTTGCTTGTTGGCATTCCATCCCTGTAAGGGGTGTCTTATCCTTGTAAATGTGACAGGTGCCATCTTATTTTTGATGCACCTGACACTATAGCACTTTCCGCCATGGTGCACATCGCTGAGGAAGACTTTGGGGATCAACCCATCTCCTGCAGATCCCATCGGGTCACGTTCAACACCACAGTGGGAAGCAAGAGGCTGCCTGCCAAAGAGCAGCCAGAAACCCATGCGGTAGTAATGGAGCAGGGGCCACACAAAGGGCAAAGGACTCAAGATGTAACTGATCCCCAATGGCCAGACCACCATTTTATATCAAAAGATCAGTATCTGCGCTTTCACAACTTGAGCTAAGTATTTTTTGCGTCTGTGCAACAGTGTCAGTACGAGCCCAATGCACTATGTAATGTAGGACTGGATGTCTGCCATGGCCAGAATAGGTGGTGCAAAGACCAGAAACCCTGCCAATTCAGTAGCTGCAGGACTGCTAGCTATTTTTTCAACATTATATCTCTCCACATTTCAAAAGCAAGTCTTGGTTACATGCATGAAAAGTCTTGTACTAAAGTAATGCACAAGGCCATCAGCACGCCAGCCCAGTCTTTGTACAGGAGAGTTATGATCTATTTCCTGGTTCAGACTGAGGACATTGAAGGATCGGGATGATTGTGTAATGTACGTAGGGAAGAGCCTTGACACCCACCTCCTCCGCCCTGCCCTGTTTCGACGCCACCTGTTATAGCTTAAATGTCAGCCCGGGTGTGTACTGGGAATCGGACATATCCTTAGTGCACCATGAAGACAACAGGTTGCCTCTCCATCCTCCTGCCACCTGCACTCTTCCTGCTCTGGGGGCCTAACTCCATCTCAGCTCATCCAATCGCTGATCAGTATGACGCAGCAGCCATTTCTGCTACTGAGAGAGCCATTCCCGAGAATGCCACACTAACGCAAGCAGGTGAGTGCAGGCCTGCCCCATTACATTTCAGGTTGGGACACGACATCTTGTCGATCTGCAAACAGTTGGATGCTAGTCTCCTATTCACTAGCGGAGCATTCGTCTGGAACTCTTCACCCTATATACTCAGACAGCTTAAAAGTAGTAAAAGAAGTTTAACTGGGATGCTGATGCCTTCCCTTCTGGTAAACTGGGTTGGTTCCCCAATCGCTCCCTTCGGAAGGCAATGGTGTGAGTTACCAAATTTCGGTGGTCCTTCAAGCGAATGCCAAAGCTGTTAAATATATACGTAGTAATGTGGGAACCACTGCCCACGTCAACAATAATCAGACACTATATAGGGCCTCATTTCGAGTTTGACGTTATCTCCTCTGGTAATACCGCCACTCTCGTTTTCTCTCACCGCATGCAGTAATGCAGTGGTAACAGGAAGGGGTCTGTATGATTTAGTCATGCAGACCCTTCTATTATTCCCCATTTTGGAGTCCTATATGAATCAAATAGGGACATGCTGTACAGCCACATGTGCTAATTCTGCATGGGTAATACCACATGTGGTAACGCATTTGTGTGGAGGTCCTTTCCTCTACGACAAAGCAGGCAGTTTTCAAGAGCTTTGGTTACCAAATTCAAAATTTGACAGGGCAGTAAAAAGTGTCCTATTCGGAGATACTGGATGTTTTACTGCTGCCCCAAACTCATAATAAGGCCCGAATGCTCATCACCCTCATCGTGCTATTCTGTTACCCGCAAAATGCCATCACTCTGGCAATAAGTAGTGACTAGGAATTCCATTGATCCTTTTCAACAATTGTCAATAACAAGTCATATGACTTCCATGAGCGGCCCCCTCTCCCAACTGTGGAAGACCAGACCCTGGATCCATCACAACTCCTTCCCACAACGCCTGATTGGACAACACCACCAGGCCTTTGGCTCAAATGAAATGCATCCTCTTATTTATTTATTCATATAATTTATGGATAGCAAAGGCACGAGGGCGTCTAGGCACTGGGGGAGACAAAGATCAGCAAAGCAGCCTAACAGAGTGACCAAGAGTAATAAATACAACGTGAGGTTCAAAATAGGTGGGTTTTTAAGGGCCTTGCGAAAGCGCAAAAGTCTGTGATCTCACGAAGCTAAGGTGGAAGGGAATTCCATAAAGAAGTGCAATAACAGAAAAGTACCGAGCCCCCAACCGTGCCTCACAGAACCTGGGGGCTGTCAACAGATTGAGGGAAATGGACCACAGCTGCCTGGTAGGGGTATATCTAGTCAGCTTAGATTGCAAATATTCAAGCCCAGTATTGTGAAATGTACGATGCGCAATACACAGAACCTTGAATTGAACACAGCTCTTAACTGGGAGCCAGTGAAGCTGGAGCAGAAGGCTAGAGAATTGGGACATTCTTGCAGCTCCCTACGCCAGACGTGCTGCAGCGTTTTGAAGCAGCTGCAAACGCCTCTTCATCATACAAGTCAACCCATAGTCTCAGGCAACAACATTTGCTCGCTTTAGCAATAGGCAAGCGTTAGGATGTCAACTCTCCCTTGTACTAATGACAAGCGGTGTGGCGTGCTGCCAGGTGTTTTTATGGTGCTCAGAGCGTAAAAGGGAGGTGTTGCAGCTCCACATCTACATGGTCTATGCTTCCTTCATACATTTCTTGTCTACCCCCGCAATGCTTATCAATGAGGACAGCACAGGGGTGCACACGAAACACAAGGTGTCCATACACAAAATCGTAGTATAGCTAGATAGCTGTCATCTAGTGTGTGTATTCTATCACACACACAAATTACTTAATTGTCTATCTGATGTCCCTTGACACCCATTGGTGGAACACATCTCCATAGCTTATAGCTACCCCACCATAAGTATGTATACATACATATATGGGATATTGACATATGCTATTGTATTTCATACCATGCTCTGCTGCCAGTCCAGTAGACTTTCAACATTCTAACGGATCTGAAATACAGGGGAGGCTGGGTTTGGTTAGTGCGGAAAGAGGGGAAATGCAAGCTAGCTTTGCTGTTGTGTTGCTGTGCAGAGCTCAGGTAGTGTTTGTGTGTCTGAGTAATGTTGGGAACGTATTCAAAGTACTATGTAGTATCCTAGATGTTGTGATTGATGGTATGTGTGAGTGCAGGGGCCTGGTGGAATGCTGAGGTGGAGCTTGGAGTGTTGGGGCACCCGAGTGTTCCAGGGACGGATGGTTGGGACTTGGAGCTGGGGGAAGGAACCAGGGTGGAGGCCTGTAGATCTTCTCTCCTACCTTCTGATCTTATCTATGTAACCAAGAGGCACTAAAGCATGTTCCTGTTAATACTGACCTGGGTCAGCCTGGTTCCTGCTCCTTGTACATCACTGGCCCGGGGTACATCTTGCAGGAGGCAAGATACATCACACTACCAATAACTTGTGTTGATCTTGCTGGCAGAGAATGTCATTTTTATTTTTAGACTGAGATGTACTGGTTTATCGTGCTATTGGCTTGATATTACATCATTACTTTCATTTCATAAGCCTTTAAAAGTGTCAAGATTGTTAACATAAAACATAAAAAACACTTGTGTATTCCTAGGTCTAACATAATTGAATGTAGAGTAAGATAAACAAATGAATTACATGATATTTAAAGTTAGGAATAAGAAATGTGATGCCCTAGAGTGCAATTGCTGAGTATTTGGGTTTTGTGACTTTTGGGTTTGTGCTATGATGTATGATATGAGAAGAAATATGGAAACAACTTGAACCTCTTTGTGTGAGTTAATAGCAAAACAAACCTTTGAAATACAATACACTTATTTGAAATAATGCAAAATTGAACAATTCTGAGTTATTAGAGCCATACATTTTTAATATAAAAAAAAAGTGTTCGAGAAAAATTAGAATGTCAATCCAAACTACAGGTTACCTTGATCTGGAAGCGTCTGTATAAATCCAGTACATTGTCCGGAACCACTGGGAAATCCTCACAGTTTGCTCTGACGACACAGGCAGGTATGACACGGCAAACTCTGAATCCCAGTCTTTTGCAAATCCACCACATAAACGTAAACGCTCTATGGGTCTCAGGCCTGTGTAAAAAATAGAGGAGTAGGTTTGTTGAACCAATTGAATAGTTGATTTTTCGCACAACTTTTAAAAAAATGGCATACATGAAGAAAAAACATATTTTGCAAGTGTAGCGGTTCGAAGTCCAGTATTTGTTCAATATGATGAAAATGTATATGTGAAAATAAATAAATAAATCTATAGAAAGATTGTTTGGTGGGCGCTTCTATTTGAGAAACATAATAGTATGGACTCTCAAAGATTGAATTGTTTAACAAAACCACAGAGCAATACATTTTTTTAAATTATATATGTATATATTTAACTACCCCGTTACCTACCATGGGCCGCCATAGCCTATTGTTCAATCTCTGCCTGTGCCACCTCGAACCAGGTTCCTGATTGCCCCGCTCCTGCATACGGGAGCGCTGTTTGCTTGCCTATTGTAAGCTTGCACTTCAGAACTAAAGTCTGAAAACTTCCCTATCCCACCACCACTCGCGATTTTATAGAATTTTAAGATTCTGACTCTCGCCATAAGACCAAATCATGAACCCAGCACCATATCTCTCCTATTGCTTCCTGTTTAGAGTATTGATCGGCAATTACTGCTTGCGGCTACTGAGCATGCGGCCCAATCATTGCAACCAGTTGCCGTACAGCAAAAATGTACATACCCTTGCCTCTTCTTCAGGTGTAATGCCCATCTCAGCTCGGTGCACTGAGAATGCGCCTTCCCAACCCTTACACTCCAGCCCGCCTTTTCCCTCTTTCATTAGGAATAACGCCATCACAGCTATAATCTCTGCCCACTTAGACTGCAGATTCGAAAGGCTAAGGGCACGTACCAAACCAACACTATTTCTGGCATGCCCAAGGCCTACTGAAATCAGGAACGGCATGCTGGCCGGGCGGTCCTCACGGCCCACTGCCACTTCTCACACCATCGCCCTATCCACATCCAAATGCACCAACAACCCCCGTCGCCCCTCGTTCCAACTTAATACCTCCATGGAGGGATCCACAGTATTACTACTAGAGAAAAGAGAAAAACAGGCCAGACCCAAGTTTCCCCTCGCTACCCATCTACCACTCACTACCCAAAGCACACCACCGGCCCCCTTCAATGTGCACTCATCAATGCTCGCTCACTGCCTGCATGCGCCACTGAAGTCCATGACATCACCAACCTGGACCTAGACCTCCTAGTCATCATTGAGTCATGGCTACATGCAGGGCCGTCAAGAGGGTTTAGGTCGAAATGACTGGAAAAAAAAGGTCGAAAAGACCAAAAGTTCTAAAAATGCTACCACCAAAGGATCGAACACCAAAAGTTTGATCCTCTGGTGGTAGCATTAAAAAAAAAAACGGGGGCTGCAGGGGTGTCCCCCGCATTGCACTGCTCACTATACTTTGTGGTATAGTGAGCGGGGGCTGCGGGGGACACCCCTGCAGCCGTCCGTGGAAGAATAAACATTTTTTTTTAAAAAAATTAAAAAAAAATAAAACGGGGGCTGCGGGGGTGTCCCCGCATTGCCCCGCTCACTATACTTTATGGTATAGCGAGCGGGGGCTACGGGGGACACCCCCGCAGCCGTCCGTTTAAAAAAAAAAAAAAAAGAAAAGAAAAGGACCCTGCAGCGGCAGTTCCCAATCACAGAAGTGAAAGGGAACTGGCGCTGCAGGAACAAGCGTGAAGGTAAGTGGGGTTTGTGTATGTTGATGGTGGTGGGGTGTGTTATGGGTGTGTTGTGTGTGTGTGTGTGTGTGAGAATGTGTGTTTTGGCAAATTATCGTGGCTGAAATGTCCAAAAACAAAGTGTTCGAACTTTTGGTAATTCGAACATTTCGTTTTCGGATATTTCAGCCTCGATAATTTCCCCTTAGGTCAAATCACTGAGATTCGTCACGAGGGGGACACAAGGGGGGCAAACTGCCTCAGGCCTCGCGCTTGCGGGGGCCTTGCGGCCCCCTCTCCTAAGGAGAAGGCAGCACAGTCTCACGTGTACTTTATTCACAGGGGGGACTGTGCCGTCTCCTCTCTGCCCCTGCAATGATTTTGCTGTTTGTTGCGAAGCCGTTTGGCTCCGCAGCAAACAGCAAAATAACGGGAGACAGCAGGGCTCAGAAGTGAGCTCTGCTGCCTCCCGTCATTCAGTTGACAACCTGGACTTGCAGAATGACAAGCGAGGGCTCCTCTCCTGTCAGTCAGCGTGTTCACGTTGCCCAGCATGATAACACTGACTGATAGGAGAGGAGTTCTCTCCTGTCAGGCAGCATGTCTACGTGTTGGCTGCGTGGATGCTTTTGATTGGTGCATGGAAGTAAGGTAAGTGTTTTTTTTATTTTAAATTAAATGTGTATATATGTATATTTAAATAAATCAAATGAGTGTGTATATGTATGTATGAATGCATGCGTGCATGTTGGTGTTTGTGTCAATGCTGTGTTTGGTTTTATGTATACATGCATGGAGTTGTGTAACTGGTGGATGAATGCATGGGTGAAAGTGTTTTATGTGAATGTGTGTTCAGCCTGACCCCTAAATCTAGGCGCCCTGGAAGCCACTTCATTAAGGGTTGCGCAGTGGTGGAAATGGAAAAAAATGGTTGGGGGATCCCACAACGGCTGGGGTGGGAGAAGCGTTTGGGGGGGGCGTTGCCCAAGGAAGCGGGGTTAAGGGGCGGAGGTGGCAGTTGACCTCTGATCAGAGGAAATGTCAAAAATAATAGTTTAAAACGGCCTAATTTCTTTTCCAAACTATATATCAATTCCACTTTAAACGACTTCCATGTCACTGGTGATGAGTGACTTCACTATGCAGATAATAGTTTTGACCAGTTTTGCTGAGTAAATATTCTTTAAAATGCACAATTTGCTTCCCATTTTATTTTAAAAAAACTCCCCCTTGGGTACTGTTCAAACAGGGTGATTTCTGTTCGCCATAAGCAGCATTTTCTTTTACTTGAACCCCACCTGGCACAACTCCTGCAGCTCCCCACTGAAAGCAGCTGGGTGGCTGCATCGTGTGTGATCGTTTTAATAGGGGTATTTATTTATGTAATGTGTGTCGGATACCTGTATATGTATTTATTTATGCAATGTTTGTCGGATACAGGTATCCGACAAACTTTGCATAAATAAATAATCCGGGTCCATGTATCCAACAAACATTGCATAAATAAATACATAAACCTGGTTGTGGCTGAGGACTGTAACTTCCTCTTGTGATCTCTTACATGGGGTCACCAGAGGAAGTTGCAGTTTGCTCTGGCCATTTTTTTCCCCCTTCTCCCCAGCATAGAGCAGGGTTTTGGGGCAGCTGACTCTGGCCGCATCCCGAGATCCAGCTACGCATCTGGTGCCGGATCTCGGATCCGGCGAGAGCCGGCCCAATGACCAGCCCTGGGGGTGGGTTCCTGGCATCAGAGGTGCACCTACGCTAAAATGGCAGGGGGAGGTGGGGAGATGGGGGGTGGGGACTAACAATGCAAATGTTAGTGTTAGGCAGAATCCCGTGATGTGCCCTTAGGGACCACTGCACAATTAAGACTACAAGTGGTAATACAAGTACACCTTTGGTACAAGCCTGCAGTACACTGTTAAAGTGGTAGCAGTAGCGGAGCAGCCAGACTTATCTCAAGAGTAAATGAGCAGTAGTAGAATTACACAAAGGACCACAATTACTGTGACTCAAGCAAACACTGACTCAAGGCTTCAGGTAAAAAAATATAAGTACATTTATTTAAAACCATCTGTTCATAAAACATTTAACTTCTATAAATTCAAAACCACACGTAAAATACACCACACACTATCACTTCCACTTGTTCCAGCAAATTCAAGGTAAGTACATTAGGATTTGACAGACCAGTGTTGCGATACTAACGCATACCCGCGGATAGAAATGCTCACAAAGTTAAAACACACTTTGTACTTTAGAATTTTTATTTTTTCATTTTTTATTGTTGAATATTTAATCAAAGAATTTGATTTTTACAACATCTTTGCTCTTTGTTTCTTTAGTCATGTTTAGTCTCTTTGATTTAAATCTTACATTTCTGGCTATTTTGAATGGTATTAAGGAGAAGAAGGTCATCCCAGTAGGTAAGAAAGTCTTAATTTTCATGTCGTTTCAAGGCAAGTTTTTCGATTAGGGTGTGAAGGATCTTGAATGTCGCTAGTTGCCAAGATGTGTGATCACCACTAATCATCCTTTTCCACCATGTTTCTTCATCAGTTACTGCTGAATGCTGGCAGATGTGTTTCTTGTAGGGATGTCGAGTGTCCGTCAAACTTGGGCAAGACAGTAAAAGATGGCGAATAGTCGCTTTCTCTTTGCCACAGAATCTGCAGATGTTAGTCAGAGATTGATTTCTTATATGACGAATTTCGTTGGTGTCTAAAAGGTTTAGTCTTGCTCTCATTATGAGGTTGCGTGCCGCTCTGCTTGGAAATTTTTTGATATAGTTCTGGAGGTCATCTTGTTCCATACCGGGGTCAAGTGAGAGACGAGCTTGTATTTGGTCGCTACATCTAGGGTGTGGATCCAGTCTATCTCTTATTTTTTTGGTTATTCTTGTGGGGTTATTGATCAGATCATCTTCTGTGCATTCGATGGATTTCAGTAAGGTTTGATGTTCTTCTTTCTATTGGTTTAGCATTGTGCAGCTTCCCCCTAGGATTCTTTTGAGCACCAGCTCGTGGAGGAAGGCGCAGTTAGGTAGAATACATTTCCTGTAGAGCATCAGTGTGTTGGAGTCCACCGTGCCTTGAAGGGAAAGCAGACTGAGTTCTCGGCGTATCAGTGTGATTGGAGTTGAATCTGGTAGGCCGAGAGTCGTCCTCCAGAAGTAAGCTTCTAGTTTAGGCCAGAGAGTCTTAGATAGGCATGGCATAGCTTCTGCTCCATATGTTACAGTGGGGACCGCCTTTTGTTTGTAGAAGTTCAGTAGTGATTTGCCTTTTGTTGCTAGGCTTTGAACTTTGTCAAACAGAGATTCTTGCATAGCCATGTCCTTTGCTGAGTTATCCAGTATTACGCCCAGATATTTGAAGTGCTTTACTCTTTCAATTTTGGTTTTTTCTAGGAACCAGTTGGACTTGTCCTGGGTTTTGGCTGTGCGCTCCATCACCATGATTTTAGTTTTTTCGATGTTGATTTCTAGATTGTTCTCATTGCAGAATAGTTGTAGATTGGTGAGTTGGCGTTGAAGACCTATGGGCGTCAAATCCAATAGGATAAGGTTGTCCGCGTATAGCAATCTGCTGATGCTCGTTTGTGCTATTTTTGGTGGAAAGGATCTGATCAGAGCTTCAGAGTGTTGATAATCTCCCATGTAAGCGATGAAGAGGGCCGGAGCCAGCGGACAGCCCTGTTTCACTCCTCTTTTTGTGTTGAATCGAGTAGATAGACTGCCTTGCTGATTTAGTCTTACTTTAATGTTGGTATTTGTATGAAGTGCTTTGATCGGATTTAGGATGTTGCTTGGACAGCCCCAGGTAGATAATTTCTGGCAGAGTCTGGTGCGGTCGACTCTATCGAAGGCTTTAGAGAAGTCTATGAAGGCTGTATACACTTTTGGGTGGCCGTCTTTTACTTTGTTTTTTAAGATGGTTAAGAGAAAGATGTTGATCGTGGTTCCTAGTGTTTTTTTGAAACCAGCTTGGAAGTTGTCATTACATGGGGAACGTGAGGCCCAAGATTGGAATTTTTTCAAGAGAAGAGAGCCGAAGACTTTCCCTATAGGGTCCAGTAAAGCAATAGGTCGATAGTTTGTGGGGTCTTGTTTGTCACCTTTTTTATAAATCGGGACCACTATTGCGGACAGCCATGTTGGAGGAATTGATTGTACAGTCACGCATCGTGTGAACACAATTCTTATAAATGTACCCCATTCGACAGGATGTGATTTTAGATCGAAATTGATGATTCCATCGGGGCCAGGGGCTCGAGATTTGTTCAGTTTTCTGATGATGCCGCAGATGTCATCTAGGTCGCCCAGCTTTGTCCAGGCCTCGGCTTGGTTCAAGGGTTTCGGGTCAGTCGTCGATGATTGTAGAAGCACATATTCTGATGGAGTGTCTGGCAGCTCGAAGAGTGATCTAAAGTGAGCAGCCCAGGTGGCTTCATCGATGGAGTTCGTAATTTCTGGACCAGTGGTTGAAGATGTTTTGTTCAGTAGTGACCAGAATTCTTTCGAGTTGTTGGAGCAGATGGATTTCAGCATGGTTTCGGCATCTTGTTGCTGTAGTGCCCATCTGTGTCTTCTCACCCAAGATTTGTATTCTCTTGTTATTTCTTTAATAGCTATTGCTCTTTTGGTCATGGGGAGTGTTGCTGCATATCTTTTTGCTTTCCTGAAGGCGCAGCGTTTTAGGACCAGGAGTTTGTCATATGAATGAGTTGGTGTTTGAAGATTTTTGTTAAGATTGCCTTTCTGTGTCTTGTATGAGTTTAGCAAAGGGGCGCAGTCTGTAGCCTCGAGTTTGGGTACGTCGGTGGGATTTGCATAGCGATTTGTAAGTTCTCTTATACTTTGCGCTGTGAGGCACAGTCTGTTTCTTTGGTTATTTTGTTTGAGTCCAACCTCCATCTTATCCTGGTTGGTGTGTAATGTTTTCCATGTAGTCATCAGAATATTGTGATCGCTAGATGTAGTTTGGTAGACGTCAAAGGAGGTTGTTAAGAATAGAATAGGTTCAGACACGAAGGTGTAGTCAATAGTTGACGCTGATTTGTTGTTCGCCCATGTTGGAGGACGGGTATTGCTTTTGTATACTGTGTCCAGGTTGTGAAGATGTCTTGAATTCATCAATTTGATCCACGATTCGCCTTGTCAATCGCTCTCGTTTTTTTTCCTTTGGCAGGATCTGGTTGCAGAGGGCGTTTAGATCGCCAAATATTATGATGTGGTAGGTATTATGGGTGGTTCGTACTTCATCAACAGTGGTTTCAATTAGGGCCAAAAAGTTTTTTTGATAAATTGCAGCGGGGTTCCAATAGACGTTTAATACTGCCACAGGAATCGTCTGTTGAAATGTCTTGTTAGGAGGGGAGAGTTTCCATGTTAGCAGTAATGCGAGTAATAAGTAGTTTGAGACGATGATGTCTGTTATTGCCAAGCGACTGCTGATGCGGCATGCGGTAAGCAGGCCCGAGGATGGTCGACCAACTGGGCGTTTTGATGCCGGAGCCAGGCGGAGGTCAAAGCCGTCGAGTGATGGAGTTTTGGTCAGCCAAGTTTCCTGGAAGCACCACAAATCGGCTGATCCCAGATTGACGTCACTGGGTGAGGTTAGGTGTTTAAATCCTCTAGTGTTCCATGATCCAAGTTTAAGATCACAAGGTGCGCTCTTTTGTGTATTCGTCGAGTCTCGAAGATTGGTACTGTCCATGAGTTGCTACTTCGATCGATGTGTTGCCAGTACCTTTGGGAGCAATGCCCAAAAGCTGGATGAATTCAAATTTTTGGTTTTGGAGGTTGGAGGGAGGTCTTGTACTGGATGGATGGTTTTGGTGAGGTTCTTGTGCTGATCATGTCTTTCTTTGCAGAAGGCTATTTTTGTTTCCTGTTTTTCTTTGATAGCGTCTTCTGGTCTGCTTGAAGTTCGAATAGATTGAGGTGAAGCTTGGGTCTGATCCGATGGTAGCACATTTGAGTCTTGATGTGCAGTCACTGAGGTATTTCGATACGAGTGTCTATGTTCATGGGAGCTGACATTTGTATTGTGCTTAGGTCTTGAATGATGACTGTTTTCGCTGTTATTTTGCAGCTTTTTCAGTGTGAACTCAGTATTTTTGGGACTTGAGTGTTCAGAGGTATTTCTCTGTTGTGACAGATGGTACCCCAGGCTTCGAAAGTCTCTTTCTCGGTCTATCAATTTGTTTTTAATTTGTCTTGAGGTAATATGAAGGTAGCACATTGCTCTTCCGTGGTAGTGGCTCGATTCAACAATCCTCAAATCGTCTGATATAATTTGAGTCAGCTTTGGAATAAGATGTATCAAGGTCAAGACTCCTCTTCTATTTAGTGTGACTTCATCTCTGTTGTCTTTCGTTTGTTCTAGCTTAAGGATCAGGATCTCCATCAGGATTCCAGATTTGGTAGAATTGTATTGTGTGTTTGTTGTGGAGTATTGGTGTCGAGAAGATAGGCGGTGTTTTGTCTTGAACTGTTTCTTCGTTTATGATTTCTTTGTGATGATTCGGGCGAGTGTTTTGCAGCAATCAGTCGATCAGGTTAATTTGAACGCTCTTGTTGGGTACTGTTGTATCTTTCTGTTCTTGATTTTCATTTTTTTGGTCGTCCTTCATGCTGACGAATCTGGGTCGCATATTGGTTTTATTTGATTCTGTTTTTTGTTTGTTAGCTCCAAGCGTTCAATCTTCTGTTGACGTTCCTCCAGGGTTAAGAAGATCGGTGAGTTTTCTAATTCTTTGGTGTTAGTCGTTGGATCCTTGATTTGCGCATCCAATTTAGAAGGGCTGGTACTGTCTTCTTGTGGGTAAGATAAAGAGCCCATACCGGATGTAGTGCCAGAGTGCTCTGTGAGATTCATCAGGTCAGAATTTAGCAGGAAGTCCTCAGATGTTATCGGTGAGCTCCTGGTGACTTGGTTTGTGAGTGAGGGCTGAGGGCTCATTGGGACATCAATCTGTTGGGATAATTTATTTTGAGAAGTCTGTTGTCTCATAAGTATTGCAGCAGGTTTAGGACCCAGGTTGGAGGTTTTTTTTTTGGAAGAGGAGTTTTGCTAGAGGCATCTGAGGCAGAAAGATTGTTTGGGTTTTTGGGTCTAGTTGAGTCAAAGATTGAATAGGGTTGTTCCATTGGCTGTTTTGCTGCTTTACTTTTGTTTTCTTCGCCGTCGATTATTAGGACGATATTGGTGATTGATCCATTTGTAGATTGGGATGGGAGCTGTTGGGTTTTTTTGGGGATCAAAGTCGTTTTTTCAGCTGCAATATTTTTGTGTGGATTTCCAGCTGTGAGATCAATGAGTGGTGCGGGAGCGTTAGGTTGGATAGCTGATCCATTTGCTGATGATCGTTTTTCTAAAAGGTTCAAGGTCGATTCTATTGTCTGGAGGTGTGCGTTTATGTCAGCCAAGTTTGTGCAGGACATTTTTTTCGTGTCTTTTTGAGCTGTAACATGGCCTTCAAGAAAAATGAGTTTCGTATGAATCATGGCTTGGAGTACTGTATGCTCCTTTAGTGTGTCGTGTAATGATTCGTAGAGCTTGGTGAAGGGGACTAAGGCAATTGTTAGTGCTGACATATATGAAAGTAAGTCTGGTTTCTTTGAAGGTGTTTCATAAGTAGCTGCAGAGGATTTTCTGCTTGGCCCATGTGTAGCAGTGGAGGGGATGCAGAAGCTCGATCTGTCGTAGCGTGGATTATAGTCATGATATGATTTCCTTTTGTCTCTAGATTCCTGGGGCGGTCGATTTGTGTGACCGGTTTTGTTGCATTCTCTTTGCTCTTCTATCTTCTGTTGATTTAGGCTTCGCTGTTCAGTTGGTGAGTTAAGTGATAAAGCTATTATATCCTGTGAAGCTGGAAAAAGTAGTGATGACATTGGAGGAGAGGATGGGACTGCGGTTTGTTTCTTGTTCTGTACAGCAGTTGAAGCGATCTCAGGCTCCGTAGCTTGTTGTAGCTCGTTTGTTAAAGGGACTGGGGGGATGATTAGTGGAAGTGGTGAAGGGGTTGTGGTATGAGATGAGAGTGGAATTTGGCCGAAGGTGAAGTCGTCGGGAATCACTGTGCTGATTGTTTTATCTGGTATAGAACTGGTTTCCAAGTTGGTAGGTAGAGGGGCTTTCTTTTCTGTGGGGGGTAGCTTGATTTTTGAGGGGATTGGTGTGATCTTTTCGTTTTCAATAATTTTCCTGTGCTTACTGAGTGGTTGTAGGTCATGCACTGCGTCCAGTAGTTCAGCGTCCCTAAGCTCGTATAATGCGCCTGTGCAGCTCCCCCCGTTTTGCTTTTTTTTCTGGAAAAACTTTGTCAACGTCGATAATGGAGAGAGTTTTGTTCTTGTATTTTTCTCATTTGTGATTCTGTCTTTGGGTATGCTTACTTTCAAGTTTATGGTATTTTTTTGTACTTTTGCATTATTTTGAGAGTATTGTCTTTAAAGTGTCTTTTTCTTTTCCTTTTAGACATTCTTTGTACTTGGCGCTGACGTTTTTTTAAATTCGTTGTGCTTGTTTTGTTGTTTTCTGTAGGTTGCGCCTCTGAAAGGCATGGCGCAGGATCTTCAAAGGTGTCAGAGAGCTCCTGCTCTGATGACGTCGCAGGGAGGGCGTGCAGCCGATGCTTCGCGGCAGCAGCAGACGCGAGCCTGAGCGCCTCCCTCCTTTCCTCGCACAATTCTCGCAGCTCCGTGCCCTCACCCTTTGCATGTACGAGGGCGAGGACTGTGCGAGGGGCTGCGGGAGTTTGTCAAGGTGTGGACGAGGGCGCAAACTTTTTAAGCGCCCATTTTCTTCCTCTAGAGGAGTCTGTGGGGAGGCTGTCAGTCCAGTCATGCCAGCCGTGACTGCAGGACTGCCACTCTCCGCCACTCCACGTCCGCTCCGCGGTAGCTCCAAGTCTTTATGGTGGATAAGTGTAGCTCCTCCTTCAGGTAAAGGTGGAGAGGGAAAGCAGACCAAAACAGTAAGTAGACTGCTGGACTGCCACTCTCCGCCACTCCGCGTCCGCTCCGTGGTAGCTCCAAGTCTTTATGGTGGATAAGTGTAGCTCCTCCTTCAGGTAAGGGTGGAGAGGGAAAGCAGACCAAAACAGAAAGTAGACTGCAGGACTGCCACTCTCCGCCACTCCTTTAGAATTTCAAACAAGGGAAAAGGGGATAAAATCACAGGCAATACTTTTGTCTAGGCAAGGGAATTGGAGGGCTTGTTCAAAGATACAGATTAAAGTCAACATGTCTGCGCAAGCGTCAATGGAGCGGATGCTCAGTTGCCGAGGATCACACGTTGAACAGTTCGAGATTCGAGATGCCAAGAATACTTAGATATTGTCAGATGGAAGGAAAAGTAATAAGAGGGAGGGAAGAAAGTATAAATCTTCATGGAGGAAAAGGGTTCACCCTGATTCCGGATGGTCAGTCGGAGAGAACGACCAAATGTGCACAGTACTTTATTCCGTTGGAGAAAAGCTGGTGCCACAGCAGTTGTTCCTGGTAGTTCCTGCAGACTCACGGTTCCTGCGGCTTCAGTCGTGGGGACAAGAAGGAGGATGTCTGGAGCGATCTGCACTACACAGGGATGAGGCCAGCAGCAGCGAAAAAGACAATGATTAATAAAAGGTGCTCTCCTTTAAATCAGGAGAGGGCTCTTCTGATGGCTATTCGGACCACTACAGCACAGCAGCGATTTCGACCCAGGAGAGGATGCTCTAACTGAAGAAAGGGTGAGCTGGTTGATCCCACCAGGCTCAAGGGAAGAAAACTGCGGACTGGATCTTCTCTTGTCGTTGAAGGGTAGATAGCTCAGGACTACAGCAGGGCTTCACCGGGATCCGGGGTTGCAGCAGCCGTCTTCTTCTCCGCTTCTCTTCGGTTCCTTGCAGTTCCAGTGGCGACTCTGACTTCCAGCCCAAGAGTCCTGCCTTTTATGCCAAAATCATACCCCATTCACACAGCCTGGCTGTCAATCACTCAGCAGGGGGGTTGTCCAGCCCGGAAAACCACCTCAGCCAATCAACACAAAGTGCGACTTAGGTCTCCAAGGAGACCCTGTGCAGGGGGTGACTACACCTCTCCCTCATATTCAGCCCACCTAGACACCCAGACACCAAAGGAGGGCTTCTGGTCAGAAGCTCGCCAAAGGTTGGTGAGCAAAGAAGGCAAACCTGGTTTGCCGCACAAAGAAAGACCCAAAAAGGATGTTAACAGAAGAAATGGTGATTAAACCCAACCGGAGCTGAAATAAAAAGTATTTGGGCAAGCAAATGTAAAGTTCGAGAATACTAAAATAGCCTAAAACGTTACCACGTTATATAATATAACCGCGGTAGGAAAACTAGGGTAGGTACCACTGCCACCAGCCAAGTCTTAATGTTAAGGCAGCGAAACAATGCTCCAAGAGGCACAGATAAAAAGGGCTAAGAATTAACCCTTTCCAATACTCCATATAGGATGGGGTGTACTGGATCCGTGGTTAAAAGTGACTATGTAAAGTTAATGGAAACTTTACCCTTTTCTGAGGGACAGTAGTCAGCCCCAGAAAATGAAGTTGGTGGGAAGCCTAAGAGACAACTCTGCTGTGTAACACACAAAAGAATAGGGCTACTGAAGTGGTGTACTCCAGAGTCTACAATCACACAAAAAGTCAAAATACACATGGTAAAACACAGGTAAGAGTGAGGGAAAAGCTCACACTCTTACCAGGTGGAAAAAATAAACTCCAGAAATCCAGAAAAGCTGCTGGGGGACTCACTAGGTGAGGGGAACTAGCCATAGAATGAGATTTCTCCCTAACAGTTGGGGGAGGCGCTAACTTCAGAGGTTGTGAGGGAGGAGCAAACTTACTTGTGTGTGGTCATCTAACATCTTTTCACATTCGAATGAGACTTTTCTGGTGAAGCTTCAATGTTACAAGCAGCTACCTCTCGCCTTAATTTCTGAAACGTCACACTTAAGGACTGCTGTGAGAATGAGATGTCTCATGTCACCACTTCCCTTCTAATCACTCCCCTGTCATGCAAGTGCTAACCCCACATCACAATTTCAATTACCTAAAAATGTATGCATATGAATGCAGGTGCTAACAGTAAAATGTTTTATGTTAGTAATTGCAGGGCCTTTGTTAACAGTGAAGCCCAGGCACTGTTTAACATTTGTGTCCTGTTCCATCTGGTCACAGCTCTGTCGGTCAACCCGGCAGGGACTGGATGACAATTTTGAAAGCGGATAGTGAGTGGGGCCAATAATCCCATTACACTTTCGGTCTCCCCCCTAAGGGATGGCATTTGGGACTTTCACCTTTTATAGTTGAAATTGGCCCCCAAGTAGCTGCGCCCACGTTGGCAGTCTTATGACACAGAAACCTACTGATAATCTGCAGCTTTGAACTTCCTTGCTGCATTATTTTGACTTCATTATTGATTTAAGCCCTCCACAGGTGCCTTGGACCATTGTTCATATCAGTAATGGGTGCCCCAAACATCAAAAAGAAATGAGACCCCACCAGCCCTGACACATCTTTAGCCAGCCCTGCTCCCATTTCCCTCTGAATTCCCTGAGCCCAGCTAGGAAGCTGAAAAGCTAGTTCCCCTTCCCTTTGGCCATGAGTTGTACCTTTCACCCCAATTCAGAGGCTTTTTACTTTCATAGTGCTATGCTAATCTCTGGAGAGGTGGGCCATCTAAAAGCTGAGACCAGAAGTTAAGACTGGCTTTATCAAAGTGAGTCTGTTGATATTGCATGGATAGGTTTTTTATGCTCTGCAAGTTTAATGCTGATGCTGCTCCTTAACGATTGCTACGGGCTGGCGACACATCGAAAGAGGCCTTCTGCCTCAAAGTGGCCAGGGGCTGGCGCCGCCCATGAAGCCAGGTCGAGTCAACAAAGCCCAACATTTCAGGAAGGAGCTAGATCCCGATCTGCTCAATGGTGTTGCGCCAGTACATGGCATTCTTTTTGTTTGGGTTATTAGGTGTGCCACCAATAAGCCAAAACTATTGCTTTAGCGAACAGACAGTGGTGGAAATAGACTTTTTTATGGGACATCCCTCCTACCGCAGTGGAAGAGGCCAGGTCCAGCGATGGGAGGTTTAGCAGGGTGTAGGCAGGTATTTTAGTCACCCCATGAACATTTGCCTCTTCCACTCAGAGGATTTATCATCAGCAAAGTTCAAAATCTGCACCCCTTTTAAACCTACAAAATGCACATCAATATTTTCAGTACAGTGCAACATTGACAAGGGATTTCACAGGGCTCCCGCTCAGACCCTCAAGTGGTCTTGTGGTGAAGTGTCTCACTTTGGAACCTAGCGGCCACGGTTTAAATCCCTGCCCAACATAGTTTAAAGCACGAACACACCAGAGAATTCTAAAATAAACATATAGTGCACAGATTTCACAGATTGTGGAGCTGTATTTCCAATCTGGTGAGTAATTATTTGCCAGATCCTGGGTCTGGAAAGATCCGTCCCAATGATAGCATCGAGTACAGAAAAGAAGAAATGCAATATGAGGAGGGACTTGTACATGTTGTTTAGTTATTTGCCCACCCATTGACTTCTCATGACCATGCTAATCCCTATGGCAATTCTCACCCAGCTCCTGCCCTTCCCACTCAAAACATCTCCTCACTGGAACTCTTTGAGCTAGCTTTAAACACGCCTTGCCATCAAACTTTGCCCTCAATGTGCCTGCAAGTGTTTTCTCAAAGGAGTCTTTTGAGAGTTCATGACTTCATTGGAACTGGTGTAATAAAAATGTCTTAATCAGGTCTGCCTTTGGCCACTCGATTTAAAAACACCCTGCATGTCTTTCTCTGAAGTCCTGTTAAAAACAAGCATTGGCAAAGCCAACAGTTTTGACTTGTGTATAAGTATTAGGCATGTGCCAGGCACTGCTATTAGCTGCTCAGGTACTGAAACCATTTTGCACTGGCACTATTAATGGCCAGCTAATTCCAATACAGAAGTGCCTTTCCCATCCCTACACGAATGCCCAAACTGTTAGCATTGCCAATGCTCTTTTTGCTTTACCCTTGATGCACAGGACTATGCATCAAGGTTAAAGCAAACATACTACTTGGCTAAATTGGAGCACATTCAATGTAGGCCAATCTAGCCAGTAATAACACTTATGGTCCCCAGTCAGCCTGGATATACATTCTGTGGCATGGCATTTCTACTGGCTGGGAGTCTGTACATGGTAACAATGGCATATATTGATGCAGCATACATGGACATGCATGAGATCAACCAGCATGAATATATATTTATACTAGCATCTCTTGCGTGGAAAGGCGGCATGAAATGTATTGAAAAAATGTTCCTGTGCACGGTTTGTGATTTGCAACTATTGGGATTTTCCATGTGCTTCCATACAAAACCAAATGCAAATTGTATGGATTTCTACCCAATTTTGCAAAGAAAGTGCTGTTACATGCATAATTTATCCCAATGTTTCAAACATTTTCCTGGGAGTGAGAACTCCCCCTCAAGGAACCCTTGTTTGGTTTGGGCTCCCTCACTGTGCTCTGTTGATCCTGCCTAATTGGCACAAACTTTTAAGCCTCTTAAGTTCAGAAATGTACCGGCCTCCACTGTACATCATTTGTCACTGTGTATGATGTGTGTTTTAATGCGCACACAGGGGCAGTGTGCTCCTTAATGATATGATATAGCATTTATAATGTGCCTGTACACACGTGTTTCTAGGCACGACAAGGCAAGGAGGGGGAAACAAACGAGTAGGACAAAACACAGATCTTTCTAGGCATTGTGTCATTCAGATCGCGCAAGAGCAGGGAAGGAGGGAGGGGAGAAGTGCCGAGGGTGGGGTAGGATGCATAAGTGCAGCAACAAAGGAGAAACAAGAGTGCAGCCAACAGGTGGCAAGTGTGGGTATTCATGAGTGCAGCCAACGGGTGGAGAATAAGTGCAAGAGAGGGATTGTAGGGTTACAAATACAGACCACAAGTACAGGGGTGCTAAGAGGCAGTGCAGGATTGCAGCTGGACAGGCAGGAACCTGGGCCTGAATTCAGATGTTATCCAGGTGACCAGTGTATGGACCAGGAAGGTGATCAGCAAGGGAGAGGAAGAGAGAAGGCAGAAGCAAAGTGACAGGTCTTGAGTTGCTTCCGGAACTGGAGATGGTTCTGCTCAAGTTTCAGAGAGGCAGGGAGGCTGTTTTCAGAGGGGAGTCCCAGCCGAAGAAAGAGATCTGCCCTCAACTCTTTGCTTGGAGAAGTGACTGACCCTCAGAGAGTTGGCGGTGGCAGAGTGGAGAGCTCATGCCATCCTATATATATTTATGCATATGATAAAAAAGTTAGTCCGGCATAAAGCTTTCTTCAGTAGAGAAATCTAACTTTGCTGTAGTTGATTTTGAGTTGTATTAATAAACCATATTTGGGATCCTGCACACAAACTCAAAGGGAGATTTCTCAAGTCTCCTGTTTGCAGAGGTGCCTCTGCTGGCTGAATGCAAAAAATTGTAAGGGGGCCTCACCAAATATTTTGCCCCGGGCCTCACCACATCTTCTGACAGCCCTGGGTACATGAAGCCGCAGGACCGTCCATCGCCCTAGCCAAGCCACCTCCATCTACTGTCAGGACAGATTAAATATGAAAGGGGGAGGAGTAGCCATCATTGCCAAGGATTCTCTGCACATCCGACAAAAAATTCCAAACTAGCGGGGAATGCAGACTCTTTGGCCATTAAACTCTCTCTCTCCCCAAACTGCACGATCATGATCCACACCATCTACCGACCACCAGGCCCCTCTATTGACTTTCAAGAAAATCTACTCCATCTCCTAACGGAAAATCTAAAACCACCACTAAAACAATCTTAATGGGAGACCTAAACCTGGCCACAACGATCCTAAGGACAAGGAAGGCAAAGCCCTGGACAAAGAACTTCTAGACCTGGGATTCATGCAAAGGGTCACCAAGCCCACCCACTCTAAAGGTCACACCCTAGATTGGATTGCAGACCTCAACTGTGCTGCCTCCATCAGTTCCAATACCCCCTACCCCTGGACCGACCACCACCTCATTCACTTCACCATCTCCACCCCTATCACGTCCAAACCTATCTCCCCTATACCACCCTCACTAGCCAGGAGTGCACGTAAACTCATCAAAGGCAACCTGCTACCATTTCTAGATAATCCTTGCTTAAAGCCTCCGTTCTCTCAAGACCCAACAATTCTAGCTGAAATTTACACCAACACTCGTAAACCAGAGATTTACACCATTGCACCGCTTGAACTCAAAAAAGCGAGAGTCCTAAAACGTGCCAAGTCTTAGTTCACCCCAGAGCTCCAAGAATGACGTACCTGCAAACATAAAGCACTCTCCAAATGGCAAAACAATCCACAAGACCCCCTCAAAGAAGATTTAAAGAAACTATCAAACCAATATATAAAAGCCATTATCACCGCCAAAGCAAACTCTTATAACACCAGAATAACTAATGCCACCTCGGAATCTAAAGAAATGTTTGCCATATTCAAAGAACTAGCTGCCCCGGCCACTAAATCCCAAGACATCGATAAAAATGAAGCTTTGTGTTCCAGTATCCAAACAGCTATGTTGAACAAAATTGACCTCCTCCAGACAAAAATTCAAGCACAACATATATCGTCTGCTAAAACCGACCACTCTAACGCTCCCAATGAAGACACATCACCAGCCCAAAAACTAATTCTCCTTTAGGGATGTCTCTGTACCTGAAGACTTGGCCGTGCTCAAACATTTGAAACCCTCCAACTGCAAAGGGGATATTTGTCCAGCCAAAATAGTAAAAGAATGTGCTGAAACCCTTGCTCCGTTTCTGGCAGCATTCATTAATGCCTCCTTTGCCTCAGGCTTAGTCCCATCATGCCTTGAAGGCAAACCTGCACTTCTACTTCTTCTTGACCTATCTGCTGCGTTTGATCTTGTTGACCACAAGATCTTCTGCAGTCACCTCACCAAGTCAGCACAATTCACCCCCAAGCCACTTCCTGTGTCACTTCCTTCCTAGAAGGGAGAGCTATGAAAGTATTCTCAGTCCAGGAGTGTGCGACTCCCACTATCATCCACTGTGGGGTCCCCCAAGACTCATGCACCTCACCTACCCTCTACAACCTGTTCACAAAGCCACTTTTTGACAAACCTGACACCCTTGGCATAGCCTACACAAACTATGCTGACGACACGCAGGTCCTCATTCCTCTTTCTGGGTCTTACCAACTTGATGCTCTGACACTGCATTTGGTCTACTCCACCATCCAGGCCTGGATGGCAGCTAAAGGCCTTTGCCTCAATGGGGATAAAACGGAAATCCTCATTGTTGGCACCAACTAAATTCTCAGTAAATTAGATAAACAATACAGCGCCTTCATGGTAGACAACACATTAATCCAAGTATCACCCTAAGTTAAGACTACCTGGATTCAACACTCTCTATGATGCGTCAGGTCACTTCTATTGCCTCCTCTGCAGCCTTTACAACTAAACTCATTAATGCAGTCAAGCCTTACCTCTCAGAACAAAAGTGCCTATCAATAGCTAGAGCCACTGTTGGAGCGAAACCCGATTACTGTAACGTGCTCTTTGCCGGCACATCCTTCCATAACCTTCACTGACTTCAAGTGATTCAAAGCAATGCTCTTAGGGCTTGCTTAAACATTCCAAAAAGAGAGCACATCTCTCAGGCCAGACGCGAGGCACATTGGCTGCCCGTTAAAGAACGCATCACTTTTAAAACCTTAACCATAACACACAAATGCCTTGCACTAACAGCCCCCTCGTACCTCTCTGACAAAATTGTCAGAAACAACTTGGAGAGACCCAAAAGAACTAAATGCACCAACCAGTTGATCGTCTCCATAATAAAGGGCCAAAGCAGGAGGTGCTAGTTTTCCCTTTCTTGCGCCCAAACTATGGAACGCTCTACCCACCACCCTCAGGAATCAGACATCCCTCACTGCCTTCCGGAAAGCCCTCAAAACCACCCTCTTCAACTAGCTACCCTTGTCCCTGGCTGCCTTATCAGCCTCCCCTACCACATCCGCAGAGCACCCTCATCTGGCTAGATGCGACGCCTGCCTGTGTTTTCTGTTCCACTCTCCTCTTGTCATTGATGTAGAGGTTCAATGCAAACGTGAACCTCCACTTGTGTTTTTCATTGTTTTGTTTCTGGTTTTCTGTATCTATGGGCCATTTCTTTTGTTGACTCTTCACCCTACCTTCATGTTCTGCACTGTAACTAAGCCAAGTATTCTTGCCTGCAACAGCGCCACAATGCCCAAGGACTGCTTTGTGCGCTTTACAAATGTAAAAAATAAATAAAATATATATGTATATATTTCTGTTCACTTGTATCATGTTAGCCAAGGGTTGAATCGAATGCTAATCCAGAAGAAAACAACAAGTTGATACCTTGTCTCCACTGGCTCCACAATGGGGTATCTGCAGGTGGGGCTATGTAAGCTGTAAAGCTGTAATGCTGTGATGTTTTTCAAATGTTTGATTTCATCTCTGCCTGGGGAAGTAGGGACATCCCACGAAAGCATCAACATTATAAATATATTTATATATATAATGAACCAATGAAACCACACTGGAATTGGAAGAAAAATAAAAGCTACAGTGCAAGGTTGGAGCAGTTAAAAGGGATAGACACAATACTTACTCATTACTAGGAACACAAGGGCATCAGCACCACCATAATTCTCAACACTGATCGTGAAAGGCAGGCTGCCCTGAAGTCTCGCTGCAGGGTCCCACATAGTGGAGGTTCTTATTCAGCTATGTTGGCCAAGCAACCCGTTTTTTCTCGGCAGCAAGTGTTCGCCACTAAAGTGGGCATTATTTCACACTAGAGGCAGGAAGGATCCGAATCTTGCGAACGATTGTCACCGCTTTCACTCGCTTCATCATGTTCTTGCTGGCTTTCCCCTTCAGGCATATCCTCACCCGTGTACTCCGGCTCAGGCAGGAATGCTTGAATACCGGCCATAACCGTTGAGGATAGAAGTTGGCAAAAAAAAAAAACACTGTGCAGTGAAAAAGAAATATTTTGTTTATATAAAGAATGTATGGATTGATGAGTCTTTTCAAAATGGTATTCATAAGAAAAGTGAGAGAAGACACACACATGTTATAAAAACCTGGAATGCAAAGACAATAGTGATAGGCCCAAAGATGAAAAGTAATCATTAGCACATGAAATAACCTACTGATCTGAGAACACTATTTGTAGCTGCTTTTGCAAAGACATTTGTCCATTATGTAATAATTATTTAAAGGTAAAGCACTTGTAGAATAAAGTAATTATAACTATGTGTTGTATGTAACATAGTTGGTAGCTCAAAAGAGTGAAAAGTAGTCGCAGAGACTCGTAAAGAAAAAGGCGGACAAGGAGGCAGGAGAAACTCCAATGGGGTATAACAAAAAAGATTGGTTGATATTTATAGAGCAAAGAGGCATCTTGCGATTTCCTTGGCGACAAGTCAATCGAATGCGCGCAGAGGACATTTCAATGAGACGTGGACTGGCGTGGTGACATGGGCATAAGCTTTGAGTTCACATGTACTGATGTCAGCTACAGGAGCGTGTGTATTGATTCATTGCCACCAGAGCACTTGAACTTAAGGCGATCAATCAATGGATAACATTATCACAAGATGGCATTTCTGACGCGTGCCGTCCGCATGTGTAAATGTCTGAAAATCGAAGGTATCGTGCATTAGGAAAAAAATGTGAATGATGACTATATGCTCAAAAACATGCCTGATCCATCGGGCCAATACAATTCCTGAGAGAACCCATTTAAGCAGTAGCCCTGCCCATAGGTGCCAAAGTTTCACAGTGGTCTCAAGTGTCACTTGTGCACTACGCTCCCCCATACATGCTCCAAAAAATTTGCATATGTGGGAACTTTGCATAGCTCCTCCACCTACCACCATAAAAGGGTATAATATGGAGACTCCCAATACAATGTCAGGATCATGTCAAGGTGAGCTGACATGAAAAGCAAAGTTCAACTTTGCTAAACTTTTTCTATACTAGATAAGTTGAGTTTTCAATCTATAACCTGAGGGGGTGGTGGGGGTGATTTTGCAGCATTTTAATTGTATGCACTTTTTCTACACAGAATAGCAACATGAAATAAAATCTTAGTGGATGCACAGAAAAGTCAGGTGGCTAGAAGTGCTTAACATAAAAATGTATGACCAAAATTTAGAAAGCAACGAAAACAATCCACATGATACAATGCACTCTCCACACATCCATTTGCTTTTTTTCAAAATGGACCAAAGAAAGGGCCCGCCATTTTAAGAACTGTGTTCCCAGGGATTCACATATCTTTACAGAAGACCTAGATACACAGCCCTAATCCAGCATCCACGCCAGAAACTTTGCTTTCACCTTGTGCTTCAGGACATCAGGTAAATGTCAGCAGGCAACTCAGTGGAAATCAACTTGAAATAGAAAGCTCGTCTCGGTGCTCGTTGAGCAACATAATGACGAATGCCATGAAGTTAAGGCCCAGCCTGACTTTCTGGCGTATTGTGTGTGTCTTTTGGTGGCCTCTTGGTAATTTTGCAAAACCGTGTGCCTGGTCCGCGAATCACTAGTCAATTAGCAGCACTGCCCATGTTCCCAGTATGGGCTGTACACAGCACATCCCAAAAAGGGTTGCAGTCAGAGGGGGACTCCAGTAAAATTGTCCCATCACACAAAAATAAAGTCAAGAAATCAGGGAAGCCAACAAAAAGTCAGACCAGCACCCACACTGCCTACTGCTGCAGTGGAGGGTGGATGGAATGTGCTGTGAATTACCACACCTACCCAATGTGATGCCCTGTGATCAATGTGATTGGATTCCTGAGCTGCCGCCCAGATGGCGGGAAGATTTAAATCCAAGGAGAATGTTTGGAGGGGTATTTCCTATTTCAACACATTTTTATTATTTTCAGTGAACAATGTTTTTTAAAGGGCACGAAGCCTCTGTGGCTCCTTTTGTTTTCATGGAATTCATTCATGCAATGTTAGGTTTGTTTGGAATTTTAGCCAATATTAGATTTGTTTTATAAACCTTTTTATGCTCTCAGAGCAAATATGCATGGTTGGCTAAAAAGCCATTGGTTGTCATGTCTTGCCCTTATGTGAAAAATTGTGTGTTGCCTGAGCAATATCTTTTTTATAGGAAATTTACAGGGAAACAATGACCTTTTCACACAAGAATGCTTACAAAACGTTTTAACTTTGATTTACAGAGATCGGAGGACCAGTGTCCTCAACAATGGGTGAGAGGATGTGGATATAAGACCAGATGATGCCGGGGAGGTAGAAACATGAACCAGGGACAAGGACAATAGAGCATGATATAGGAACGAGATAGAGGAGCAACTGCTAAGTTTTAGGATGAAGTGGTGGTCATGGAGAGGTAGGGGGAGAGGAGACCAGGGAGATGTGGTGGCGTAGAATGCTATGCAAGTGGTTCTTCAGAAAAGAGGAGAGCTAGGAGGTTGGATTTAAATACCGACAGAGTAGGAGTAGTGTGGAAAGGGAGAAGGAGAGGAAGAGCACCCCAGAGTAAGGGAGTGAGGAGAGGAAGAGAGCAGGAACGAAAGAATATTTTAATAGTATTTGTGGAAATAGATTTATAAGTGGTATAAGAACGCCTTTGTGCTTAATTAATTGTAATGACAAGAAAAATATTGGGGAGGCGAAATGCGCTTGGAGATTTATGTGTGTGCACAATTTATCCGATAACTTTTAATTTGCATCATTAAATAGAGCCACACCAACGCCATGTGTGCGCTTTTACGCTATACGCTTTTAGGAGGTACTTTAAGAATTACGACATCTAGAATGTATTGGATGGGAACATTTAAATTCAGGACATTGAAAAGAATATTTGAAGCATTACTTTTTAAGATTGTGTATTGAATAAATGTGTTAGCATCACAATTAGGATGCTTATACAGCTACCCTAGAAATGTCCATCATTATTTTCTTTATCACAAGCTGCATGGTCACGTGTACCAGCAAAGTATGAGTCCAGCTGAACACACCTGCCGGAATTATCAGCGCCGATGCCACCCCATCCGGAATTATAGATGCTGGTAATACCGGCAATGAAAATAGCAGCAATGCAAGAAACCAGTGCTGGTAATACCGGCACAACAGCATCACCGGCACATTACAAGCATAGATATGCCAGTAATACCTGCAAAACCAAGGCAGAGAACATCACCTCAGAGCAGTCGGTAAATGGACATAGATGAGGGAAATAAGGTCACAGGTGCATCCAATCCACCCAGGTGCACCCAATGCACACAGGAGCAGTACTTAAGGGCCACTTTCCCCAAGAACGCTTTCCAACACAACCATGCTCCCACTCATTGCCGCTACAATGGACCTGGAGCTGCTCCATGCTGATGTCCAGCTGCTGGTGCTGGAGCAGCAGCAGTGGCGCAAGGAGGCCAGGGATGGAAGGAGGAGGTGGAGGATGGGGATACATCTGATGCAGGTAGTGAGGGGCAGGCGTGCCATTATCCTTCGCACAAGGGCCACACCCTGGGCTTCACAGACAGCCAGATAATTATCTTATAATGCCTAAACAGGGAGACCATTCATGACCTCCTGACCCACATTCAGGAGGACAATGGGAGCAGGATCGGCATAAAGACAGTCATAAGCTGGTGTCAGTCCTCCACTTCCTGGCCAGTGGCACGTTCCAGCACTCCGTCCCTCAGCTGCATGGCATTTCACAGCCTGAGTGCTGGTGCAGGTACTGGAGGACCTCCTGCACCATGTGGACCAGCACATTGCCGTCCCCACCACCCTGGCACAGCTCAACACCACCAAGGCCTGGTTCTATACCATTGTACCATGCCCGATGTGGTGTCAGCATTGGACTGCATGCACCTAGAGCTGGTGTCCCCCCACGTCTCAGAGAAGGTCTACAGGAGCCGGAAGTAGTTGCATTCCCTCAATGTCCAGGTAACCTGCAATGCCGACCTGACCAGCACGCACTAGTGTGCCCGGTTCCCCGGATCAACCCACGACTCCATGGTACTGTGGACAGCACCCTACTGGCTTACATGGCGCGTCACAGAGGACAAAGCACCTGGTTGTTGGGTGAGTACATGAACATTTACAACTACATTGCACCATGGGTGACAGGCAAAGGGTGGGGGGGGACTATGTCACAAATGCATGTCCGACAAGCAACCTGCACATGCAGGACCAACCAGCGCATGCCTAAATTGACAGGCCACAACACACAGGAGCAGCACATGACTGGAGATGTGACAGTCACTGACCAGGCCATTTCAAACCCATAAGGACATCCACATGTAATGCACTACAGGTACCAGAATGCAACACTCCCCCTTTCCAATGCCAGTGAATCTGTTGACTAGGCCACCTAGGGTCATCAGATGTATGTACCGGTGAGACATGGGACATGCATGCACAGGCTTGAGATTCCGTTGCCAAAGGCAACACCACTGCCGAGCCTCATTACTCACACATATGTCCTTGCAGGTGACTCAGGCTGCTTCCATGGCTGATTACCCCTCTGAGGGATCCCCAGACGCAGGAGGAGATGGCATACAACAGGGCGCATGTGAGGACCAAGGTGACCATCGAGCAGACCTTCGGGCTCTTGAGGGTGCGCTCATGCACAGGCCAGAGAAGGTGGGGCAGATAGTCCTGGCCGGTGGAATGTTGCATAATATCTGCATCAGACACAACATGCCCCTGCCCCCAGATCTGATCATTCCTCCACCAGAGGATGACGATGATGATGATGCAGCACAAGCCGGTCCATGCATGTATGCATGCAGGCCAGGGATATGCTAATTGCCCCTCAAACTCATAGATATCTTTCTCTGAGCACCCCTTTTACTCTGCACTTCCCTTGCACCTTACTGCATTTGATGAGCACACACAATAAATACTTGCACCAAAATAAGGAATGTCCACTTATTGCTTCAAGTGAAAACTATGTATAGAAAAATAAATGCAGATTTCAGCACACCGGAATTACAGGCATTTTGGGGGGAAACTTGTAATGAAGCCCATTGACATCACAACCGGTCAGTAATCAGTTATTAAGCTTCAGTTGTGACATCACATTGACTGCTGATTAAGTCAGAACAGAGCAGAATTCCGGCTTTCTCTGCAGTACCTACTTAAAGCTGTGAAAAGCTTTTCAAATAACTTGTTCATAAAATTATTTTCTGTCACAAGTTACAGCCACGTGTTGACAAAGAACTATTTATGGTAGAATGTTTAATATGTGCACTGCTCCAGTTCAACTCGTGTGAGTATGAATCTGCATGTTATTGCTTATTTTAAAGCACAACATTAAAACTTTATTTTGATCCATTTTATTAAATTGCTTTATCTTTTTTTCTGCAACACATTAGAAGCTGCATGACAGAAGCCCTTGGTGACTTGCAATATCCTTATAACATATGGTAGAGGGTACATTTGGGCTCACTCCAACCGTGCCGGTCTAGAAGAAGGCACTTTTTGGACCAGCAGAATACATGTTTGCAAGTGGGGGGTTTACTGATTTATCTGCAGTCAAGAGCTGGTGATAAATCAGGCCCCCGCCCGTAAAAACAGCTGGTATTACCAGCACCGGGATTACTGGTGCCGGTCATACTGGCAATCCCCTTCATAGGACTCCATGGAATGGGGAAGGACCGCTGTTGCCGGCACCTGGAGTATCCTGGTAATATTGGTATATCAAGTGCCAGTAACAGCAGATCTGTTTCCCGGTATCCTGGCGGATTTACCGTCAGGATATCGGCAAACCTGGGGGGACCCCCATTATCTCAGATATACCAACAGCACAGCTCTGACAGGCACTCTCCCATCTGAGCTGTGCTGATGGTGAGTTAGATTCTCGAGAGGATGTCTCTGTTGGCAGCGAAAATAATAAGGTAAGTACAGTGTACTTCTAAGCCAAGTTTCTCTGAGTGATGATAGTTCAGATTGTATGATTAACCTATGACGAATGCACTATTTACAAATATTTAAGGGAGTTTTCCTGAAATGCTCAGCAGAAAACATGTTTATGTGTCTCCTTTAACAGCGTATACATATAATCAACATGTTAATGAAGGAATGATTGCAAATACACGCTATACTGTACCAATCTCTCAAAAGCAATCTGAGTCTATGATTGCTCGCTGATAGAGGTGCTGAGAAATTTGAGAAGGGCATTCAAATACATTCTTGGCTTTGAGATCCCTAGTTTAAGGGTTAGTCCCTGGCATGCACACACATTTCAGAGTGCTGTTTGCTGCCCAAATTGTTTTACATACTCCAACTATACCAGGCACTTGCTGGAAGTATTATGGCAAACACCCCCGTGCCATGGCCGGCAAGAGCTGCAGGCAGTTACTGGCCATGTCCGCCCCTCAATGCAGGGGTGACTGCCATTCATCTGGGGTGCGAATGGTTTAATTATGGGCTCTGTGCTTATTGCATGAGCCAATTTTTCCAGAAAAAGAAAAAAATTATGGGCTCTGTGCTTATTGCATGAGCCAATTTTTCCAGAAAAAGAAAAAAAAAGATGTCAGCTGCCATAGGAAAAGATACTTAGTCCCTTTTCCATTTATATGGTGACCCCAGGCGGGAGGAGCGCCAAGACCAGAGTACAAAGCTCTGGTTCAACACATAAGTGGGGAGGAAAAGAGGGGGTGGGGAAAGGGTTAGGTTTGTTTTTGGGGTGCGGGGAGGGTGGGGAAATGGGGGGACGACAGGGAGAGGCTCCCTATTGCCTCTCCACAATCAAGATGGCGCCACCCTTGGAAGGGCTCCTGATGGCTGGAAACAGCGAGTGGTACACAGTTATTTCTGGTCAAGATGTATTTATTTATTTCTGCATTTATCAATAGTGCACTAAGCCCTTAGGCATCCATGTGCTGGTTACGGGGTAATTGAGGACAGTATGTGAATGTTCAAAGAGGTAATGAAGACATCAATACAATCAGAAATGTGTTAGGCAAAGAGGCAAGTTTTTTTAGGGTCTTTATGAATGCCCAATATGTGGGTTCATTTCTGTTCATCACGGGGAGATCATTCCATAGATTCGCAGCTGTGACTGGGAAACTGGGGTCTCCAGCTCTAGTGCATTTTAAGTTGGGCACTTTGATGAGATGTGTGCGTTCAAGGAACGTATTAGGCGGGAGGGGTGGTATTTTTCGATGTGTTGAGGTGCCGTGTTGGTGAGACAGTGGTGGACAATGGAGAGAGTCTTCAATTTGATTTGTTCGCGCACCGGGAGACAATGCATATTGATTCTATTCTCAAAGACGGGGTCATATTTGGACAGCCCTAGAGCGGAGTGGAGGGAGTTATTTTGGATGATTTGGAGTTTGCACAGGTTGCGATCAGAAGTGCTTGCTAAGTGAGCATTGCAATAATCAAGTTTCATTCCAATGATGGCTCTGCCTTTAATGAGGTGACTGTCAGTGAAGAGGAAGGGTGTATTGGAATTAAGGAGTTTGGTTGTGTAGGCGGCACAGGAAGCAATGGCATTGACTTGGTGTGACATGTCAAGGTGGCATCTAGGTAGATGCCCAGGGCTTTGACAGTGGTTGAGGTGGGGACAGAATTCCTGTCAATGTTGAAAGCTTTGCTCAAGTCTGCGCATGGTGGTATGTGGGCCGACTAGGAAGATTTCTTTGTTGAGGCAGAGGCGGTGGGAAGCCATCCATTCTTGTATGACTTCATATATGGAGATGATGGTTGTGGCATCTTGTTGGTAGTTGCCTGAGAGTGAGAGGAGGATTTGGGTATCATCTGCTTAGTTTGTCTATGATATGCCAAGAGCATCAAGGTGGTTGAAGAGGGGTTTGGTGAATATGTTGTAGAGTCTGGCCGATGTGAAGGAACCTTGCGGGGCACCGCAAGTTGCAAAGGTGAGTGAGCTACATGGTCATTGGAAAAAACACGGGTGGTTCTTTCTGCAAGCAAGGAGGTGACCCAGCTGGTAGCAGCAGGTGAGATGTTGGCAGTTGTGGTGAGGTGTTGCAGAGGGTTTGGTGGTCGAGATGGTCGAAGGCTGTTCAGAGGTCCGGCATGAGTAGGAGGGATAGTTTGCTGGAGGCCCCTATCTCACACAGCTGTTTTTTTTTAGGTGAAGCAGTGCAGTGTCTATTTCACGTTTTGTGCAGAAGGAAGCCTGATTATTGGAGTCCAAGGAGGTGGTTTTCTTATAAGTAGTGTTAGAACTGGAGGTGGCCAGCTCAGCCTAGGACTTTGTAGATGAAAGGAGTGGTGGTGATGGGGCAGTAGTTGGTTGGATTGGCAGGGTCTAGAGAGGGTTTTTAGGCCGGAATTTGATTTGTGGAAAATGAAGTGTTGATGATTGTGGTGATGAGGGGTGCAAGTACTTCAGCACAATCTTTGATAATAGGGGCTGGGCAGACGTCTCATTTGCAGAGTAGGGTTTTAGGCTTTTTATTATGTTGGTTGTTTCTTGCACAGTTAGTGGTTGAAGTTAAATGGGGGAAAGGGTTGTGAGAAGGTGGTTCTGGTAGAGGGCCAGTGGTGTGCTTGGGTTTGGTGAGAAGGGTGAGTTGTTGGTATGGATTTTATCTTGTAGGGTTTTGATTTTTCCACCTAAGGCTTCTTGTACCTTGGTGCACCAGGCATCTTTCCAGTTGTCAACAAGGGATGAGGATGGGGATTCAAGTTCTCAGAAGAGTTTATTTGCAGCCAATGGGGTTTTTCACCATGCTGCTTCTCTGGCGCGTTTCTTAGTGTGGATGACAAGGAGGTCAGGGGTGAAACAAGCATTTTTTATGAGTGAAAGGTTTAGCTTTATGTAATTTGAGAGGGGCTAGGATGTTTATTGCTTGTAGGATTGGGCTGTTATAGGTGGCCACAAGGGTTTCTGGATCAGATGCTGGAATAGGGGTGTTCAGGAGATCAGACAGCAGTGGTAGGAGGCAGTCCTTGTTATTGGTTTTTGTGCCTGCAGGCCTGTCAAGTCAACAGCTGCGTGTGCAATGCATTGATTCTGCCCGGTGAATGACACCGTGACATCATCACTGCGTTGTGTCCTGCAAAAGGATCTCACAAAGTTGGCCACCCTATCAAAGTGTGACCTTTACAGAGCATGCCATTGTTAATCCCGCCATGTGTTTGGAGGTGGGCTTTCCCGCCACCCTTCTTGTGCAGGGCTTGTCTGCAGTTAAGTCTCCTCCATGGCCAGCATCCACCAACCCAGTCAGACTCAGGAGCATCTTCCGCTGCTGGCTCTGAAGCGCTACCAACCTTTATCCCTGCGGGCACTGAGGCTGCCAGCACTCCCCTTCAGGAGCCGTGCCAGCCAGTAGGCTGTGTATTAACCCATCTGCATTCATTGCAACCTGCGGGCTCTCACCACCCAGCTCAGCAGTGTATTAACTCCTTATCTGCTGCATGTGAGCAGTGTTTGCACTGTGTCCGCTGTTTATTTGTTGTTTTAGCTTCTACATAGATGGGGGTACAGTGCATTATTAAACCCCTCCTTGCAACATGCGTGCTGTACATTAACCCATTGCAGCAGTGTGTACTGCACTAAGCCCCTTGCTGTGGCCTTTGCACACTGTACAGTAACACTTTTGTAGTTTCCCCAGGCCTCCCCTGCTCTCCTTTAGGTCAGCATTCCTCTCTCTCCCCGTGGCACTTCTCCCCAACAACCCCCCTATGCACGCATCACGCACAGGACTAACATGAAGACGTGTGCATGGCGCGCAAGGACTGGAACAACATAGTAGGAGAGCATATGCACCCGTGAGCTCCTGGTGGGTGCTGGATGTATGGCGCCACTTGTAACCTCTCGAATAAAAGTTTGCTCTTTGTATCCAAACTGTTTGACGCCCAGGGTGGGCTGTGAACCAAAAGAACCCCTGGAAATAATGTTCAAGGGTGGTAATAATAAACCTGTCTGGCAATCCCAATTAAAGCAATGGCTGTATTTACCAGCCAAAGTAAAACCAGCTTTTCATTAGTCTAATAAAAGAACCACCCATAAATAAATGCTGCTGTGTGAATAATGTGTCATGAGTTGGTCCCACCCCAAAAGATGCAGTCCAGCCCAAACTGCTATGTCACATCCCTTCTGCATGAGACCACACGCATCTGCAGACATGTTTCAGCCTCATTGGGCGTAATTAGTGAGGAATAGCCTAAGTCTCTAGGCCCAGCAGGATGTTCTAGGGGTGATGTCGGAGCTGCTGCTGCTGTTTACATTTTAAAATATAAAACCCTGCAATTACTGTGACCTGCAACACATTCTTCCTCCCATCTAACAAAAGAAACGGTGGGTTACTTACAAAATAAGTAAAACAGAAAGGTGAAGTCTGGAAAGTTAAAAAACATTAATTACCACTGGCACAGCTCGGGGCAACCTTCCAAGCCATCCTTTGTCTGGTTGGACGTGTGTTGGTCACTTGCTGTTTCCAGTCTCAGGCCAGACAATTGGCAGGCACTGGATGTCTGCGCTTTGGGGTTTAAGCATCTTTGAGATGCTCTGTCTGTTTACAGTTTAGCTCGAGTGATGTACACTAGTCCAGGTTGTTGTGTTGGACATCTGCTTACATTCACAGAAATTTGGTATACACCCACTGATATTACCGCTACATATGGTGATCCATTCTTGTAGGAAATGTATATCCTATTACAGTGATATTGTAACCATATTTTTCTCAGTGTATTGAGGAAAAATGCTATGAGATGCCACTGCCTGTTTTGTTAAGGGGTGAAAGGTTGTGTGCCATCACGTCATGTGATGTCACTTGGGGTGGGGTCAAATTGCATCAATTCCTGTGATGTCATCAGCGGTCAAGGGTCATGTGATGTCACTTCCATTACCCATGGCATTTTTGTGAAATTACATCCCTGCAGTGGAAGTTTACAAACACATTGGAATAGAGATACATTCTGATAGGTAAGTGTGCCAAGTAGTCACTAATATAATTGGCAGCCAGGAGGGAAGCGCAAGGGTTGCTTTGCAGGTTTGATTCAATCTCTGTGTGTGCTCGCAGGCTAGACCACTGGGCAAAGCAGTGGCCCATTCCAAGCAGAAGTAACTTACTGCAATGTAACCAAAACCAGGGCCAAAGTCACTGTGCTGTGAGTGAGAAGAGGGTGTGCATATGTTGGGTGTTTGCATGACTGTGGGAATTTGCACTTTTGGTGTGTTTGTGCTGTGTGTGTTTTCATGTCTGCCTGCCTGTAGCAATATGCACATGTGTGCATGCGGGTAAACGCGTGAGAAAAAGAGGGTGTGCCTATTAGTGTGTTCCGAGAAGGGCGTGGGGGGAGCTTCTGTGGTAGAGAGTGTGAGAGCGAGAAAGTGTGTGTGTGTGAGAGCGAGAGTGTGTGAGAGAGAACGAGAAAGTGTGTGTGTGTGAGAGCGAGAGAGTGTGTGAAAGAGAGCGAGAGTGTGTGTGTGTGTGTGTGTGTGTGTGTGTGTGTGTGTGTGTGTGTGTGTGTGTGTGTGTGTGTGTGAGAGAGAGAGAGCAAGAAAGTGTGTGTGAGAGCGAGAGAGTGTGTGAGAGAGAGCGAGAAAGTGTGTGTGAGAGCGAGAGTGTGAGAGAGAGCGAGAGTGTGTGAGTGTTGGAGAGAGAGCGAGAGTGTGTGTGTGTGTGTGTGTGAGAGAGAGCGAGTGTGTGTGTGAGAGTGAGCGAGAGTGTGCGAGAGAGAGCAAGAGTGTGCGAGAGAGAGCGAGAGTGTGCGAGAGAGAGCGAGAGTGTCCGAGAGAGAGCAAGAGTGTGCGAGAGAGAGCAAGAGTGTGCGAGAGAGAGCAAGAGTGTGCGAGTGCGAGTGTGTGCGTGTGCGTGTGTGTGTGTGTGTGTTTTGTTCCCTGTCAAACTATACATCTCTGCCCGTGCTCCTGTCACTATCTGGCTGGGACTTTGTTTGGCAGAGGGAGGGCACCTGGGAGAACCCTGTGTAGTTCTTCACCGTACTTGTGGGCGTCTCCAGTTTCTAGAATCCCCATAGCTTCTCCAGGTGTTGCCTCAAATGTGACTTCTTCACACTGCTTACATGCCTGCATTCGGGGAAGGTATTTAAGCTTTGGATTAGTGAAGCCAAAACATGACAGAGCCATTTACCATTCCTGGCTAAGTATACCAGCTTTTAGATAATAGGCCATCCAGGATAACCTGGGACCTTACCGGATTCCCTATCCAGATTTGGAATAATGTGTGCATGACCATATGCTTCTGAGTGTTTAGAATGTATTTGTACTGGCTGCCTAGCTCATTTGATGAGTTCTAATGAGTGTGAAACATGTAAGAAGTTCTTTACTTGGGGTAATATGTTACTTATTGAACAGCTGTGATACTTTGCCCGGTCATTTTACAATGACTGAATATTAGCTCATTTTGATCCCCGTGGACTTGCCAAGTGAAAGAGCCTGACGGATATGGCACCCAGTCGATTGGGCCAATCCATGCTTTTCTGATTTGTGTTCACACTCGGAAGAGTTGGCACCAAAATGTAGTTTAAGTGCCCGGCTAGTCCGTGGCTATCAGAGCCTTGACTGCATGCAGGAGACCTATCCAGTGGGATCTCCTCAATGCCCTTAGGGGCATAGCAGAGAACTGTAGGGCCAACAGACATTACTGCAAAGTTAGGCACCATTGGAATCACCTCTGCCCTTCAATTTGAGGGACCAATTGTAATTGTATTTCAGCAAAACTGGGTGCAAGCTTCCAAAATGATCAGTGTGCCTGGGATTTGAAATACCCGTACCTCACGGAATTAAATGTTTCCAAGATTGTTCACCTACGCTGAAGCACGCCATGCTGCAAGGGTTGAATTTGGCAGTCACAGACGTTTTCCGGCAAAGCCATTTTGTATGGAACATGACTGAGAATGAGCCTGTATATTTAATTCCAGAACCTTTGATTTGGAAGATATATTAGCATTTGCCAAGTCTGCTCCTACCCTGGAATGTGCTCCTTTGTCCCACTGTTAGTCAGGCAATTGAACTGCCTCACTGTGCAGAGGCGCAGACAGGTTAGGGCCTGAGTGGGAGTGGCCCACCCAAAATCTGTGAATGCCCACTCTGCAGCACTGTGTAGGCATTTACAGGTGTTAATGTCACTGCGATGGGCCCAACTACATTAGCGTCAGGTCCCACTTGTTAGACAGCCCTGGCTACGCCTCTGTCACTGTGAGGAGTACATTCTCAAGGAACCATTGAGACTTGTGTTCAGCGTGTCCGTTTTACGCCCTTACTGCTACTGCTTCTGTGACAACAGTGCTGCAGGAGGTAACTAATGCCTCTCTTCTCTCAGGATGCGCCTCAGCAATTGAAAAGATTATTTTACCTCTTTACCAAAGAAATGTTGCCTGCACCCTGTGAACCTACGGATCATCCAACCAATCCCTACGTTCACTAAGTTAAACAGGTCAGAGTGCCTATTGGCAGAAAAACTGTTCAACCAGTAGAGTGAGAAACCTGAAGGTGTCGCCCCGACTAGTCCCAGGGGATCTGCCATCCAGGTGGCCAGGACACGGCCATTGCAATTGGATACAGTTCCTGGGGTGGACCAGTGAGGGAGGGTCATCTGGATGGGGGGTCCTCGGGGAGTGGAAGTGGGACACTGATGGGTGAGACGTGCTATCCCCCTTCTTACAGCACCCTTTCCCCATCCTACCACGTAGGATACGCAGAAACTCTACGCCACACCTTTTTGACACAAAACCTTTCACACACCACGAAAGACAACAGACTAACACCAGAGCCGTTTACCTGACATGTCCCAACCCAAGTGTCAGGCAAAGTAAGACAATTGACCCGAATCACACACACCTGATGGCCCTTTCCCTTCCCCACACGGATAAAAGGTGGCGCACGAGAGCACACTACGAGCAAGGCAGACCACAAGATGAGACAGCTATTCAAGCACACCATTTCAGGAGGAGGAGAAAGGCTGCGAGAAACGAGAGGGTGAAAAGGAGAGAAGCAACTTTGCCCTTTCCGTCTCAGACATGCGAAGCCTCCGTGGAAGGAAACGTAAAACTGCGAACAATAGCCAGCGTGTGTTGCAGCAGATGTCAATGGTACACGGAGCACGCCTACACTGATAATCAGAACAGGGAGAGAAGCTTGCTAACGTGGTACCGGCCTTGACTCCTTAGACAAGAAAAGACAAGCGGTTTATCACAGCCGGTGAGTCGAGGGGAGAGCCGATAAGAAACTAAACTGTGTTGAACGAAAGTCGCATATGGCAAATTAAAGGAAGTTCCAAGAACTGTTAACATTAAGGGAAAACCAGCTGCAGAGGGGTCTTGCACCCCGTGGCTGCTCATTCGAGAGACTCTGGTAGATCCCATGTTTGGTGAAACTACCGGTACCAGAAGGCTCTAGTGGAGCTGCAAGGAAAAGGTCAAAGTGGGCATACAGGGGTCTAGCAAAACCCCCTCTACAGTAAAAAGTCTTTGACCTGCACATAATTTGAAAGACAAGGGAGATGAACCCCTGCATAGTGAGAAAAGAGAAAGAACTGTGTAATTACCAAAAGTTGGCAAGAGTGAACCCGACAGAGGTATGCCAATGGAAAGGGGCGAAGTCTGACGTCCCAATGAACAGTGTGTTGACAAGAATGAACCCGACAGAGTGATGGCCACAGTGAACTGTTTAAAAAGACATCAAGACTTGTGAATGCCACAGGTGAGATTGTTTGGAAAAAGTCATAGTGAACTCGACGGAGACAGCCTAACATTCGAGAGGGGACTGAGCCCAGAAGAGAGAGATCCAGGGGTGAAAAGCCATCACCCAACATACATTGGAAAGGAACTTTTTGTTTATTATTTTGAAATCAGGTCCTCGGAGACAATAGACTTTTTGTACAAAAGAGACTTAATCACAGAAGGTCCTGATACCTGAGAACTGAACTGTCGTCTTGTGCTGGGAAAGCTCAAGAGTGCTGTGCTACGGAGTCCCGCCTTGTCCCATACTCAAAATGTGGGGAAGGGAGACTATCCTGACTTATCATTTGTAAACACGTCTTTCTTGCTTGTGAATACTATCCCAAACTCTCTTTTGTATTTAGTTGTAAGGATTGGCAATAGGTGTTTTATTATAGGCATTTTTATTTGACAAGACACCACTAGGACTGCCTTATTCTTCATTTGATGGTCGTAACTTGCTCTCATTTAGATTTAGGTTTAGATTAGGTGTTTTTCCAGCCTGTATATACAGTTTAATAAACACCCTTGAACTGTGAACACTTGTGTCTGTCTTTACTGTTGCCACCATGAGTTCCTCACAGTAGGCACTGTCTTATGTTACAATGTATAATATACTTAACCCCAAGTGAGATCTCGCCCCTTGAAATTGACCAAGGCAATAGTATTCACTCTGCAACACTCATGGTGGGAAGTGGTTGCTGGGGGTATTGATCCCTCATTTTATTTGATACTTCTGCAGCCTCTGACATCATTGATCATGGAAACCTGCTGCAATGTCTCCTTCATATTGGCATCTCATATCTGGGGGCGCATAATTGACCCAGAGGGTATCAAAGAATGAGATTATTCAGCAAAGAGTAGCGATGAAAGAAGAAGGGAAACAGAATAAAAATGTATAGTCTTGATTGTCTTTCTAAAAGGGGGAAGGAGATCTTCTGTATGGCGTAGTTCCTCTGTGAGCGAAATCCACTGTCTAGTGGCCAGAAGAGAGAAGTATCTGCCAAAAGCTACTCGGTAGCCTGAAATGAGAAGAGTCCATGATACAAGACCTGGCCATCTAATGGATCAACACATTTTTGGCTGAGGGGCACAAGCAATCAGCATAACCCTGTTCAGTCTCAGAAACACACCTTCTGCAGAGTCGAGTGCCACTGGGCTGTAGAGAGTTTATTTTTGGTCAGGGGCGTAACTTAAATGGAAGGCATACAAGTCTTATGCATAAGGGTTTCCTATTTTTCCCTATAACTAACATGGGAGTAGTCTCGACCATCAATGCCTGCCCTATGTCTTGTACAAAAGGTGAAAAAAGGAGAAATGTATGCAAAGAAAAATCAGTGTTCAAAAGAATAAAGGTAGCTGAACCAGCTCTCCTCCTCACGTTAAACTTCACGGAGTAAGGCTGTCCTTGTAGGTAGGATGACACACTCTGGCTCGGTTTCTAACACTCTAAGCAGTTCCAAACCATGGCTGGAGTCTGGCCTGGCCTTCCACGTTAAAGTCTCTTTCTTGACTTTCAAAATTGTATTCCAACGTAAAGTTCACAAAAGTCCCCCTCTGCCGGGCCCAGACCATACAGCACACAGTTCACGTAGGGCCCCCTCTGTTGGGATCAGACCTCTCACGTCACAGTTCAACACAAACTTCCCGGGGGCTCCCCTCCCCAAGCTTATTGTACTTCGGGTCTCCCTCAATTGGGCACGGACCCCTTTCGGATGTCGAAGACTTTCGAATGTCTGTGGCTCTCTTTACAGACCACCGCAGGACCACTTTGACTCAAAGTTCATGTTCACTATCACTTAATTCACTTTTCCTGTTTGTTCGCTTTATAGCTTTAGACAATGTATCTTTCACAGAGACTTTTGAATGGGCTACTTCCTTTCGTCGGACCACTCCGTTACTTAGTATCGCGGATCTCACAGCTGCCTTTTACTTCAAAGTTCGTTCACAGGTCTGCCTTTCTTTGCGTCTCATCCACAGGCGTGGAGCCTTCACTTGTGATGTAATGTTGCTACTTCATTCACTTTAACACACACTGGTCTCTCAGGTCACTTGCGAACTCACCGGTGGTGTGTGCCTCTTTCGTGGTTTGCTATTTCAAATTCGTGAGTCAAGGTTAGTACCACAGGCTTGGCCTCGCCTCCCCGACTCTGCCGTTCACCCGGGAGGGTCACTGGCATCCTTGAAACACAATGCAATCTTCACTTGTGGGATCTGACCTTCTCCACATGTCTTTCGTGGTCTGTCTGAGGCAACAACCTCAAGTGGGGAACCTTTGGGGTTTTCCGGCTGCTGCTCTCATCGCTTGGTCCGTTGCTCTGCTCCAGTAGGTGTGCCTTCGTCCCAGAAGTTCTGCTCGTACTCGTGTTCCGCCTTGTCTCAGAGTGTGTCTTTAGGTGTTGCCTTTTTTTGTGTGAGGAGAGCTAACTGGAATTAACGGGACATGTCCAGTACGATGTGAGAGATTTAGTCTGGTTACTCTCAGTCACCATCTTCCTCGGCCCAGTGTTTGTGTAAAAAGGGGGGTTGGGACTTAGGAAAATCCTACAAATTAGGATGGGTAGATGAACAAAAAGGGGGGCATATCGCGTATCACCATTGGCTGTCTCACCCCAACTCCCTGAAGACCCCTCACCCAGGTGATCCTCCCATACTAGTCCACCTCCAAGGTCTGGATCCAAATGTGATGGCCGTGCCCTGGCCACCTGAGAGAGAGATCCCTGGGGAGTAAGCGGGTGAGACACCCTTTCGTTTCTCACAGCTTCGATGTGTTTTGATCTGTTATTCAACATCTCAATAGAGCTCTTGTCGGCGATCATCCATCCATGTGGTGCTGCATTCTACCTAATGCCAAGGACACCAATCCTTTACTGAAGCCAAGAAGAAGTCTCAGTCCACTTGCCTTCAAATCATTGATCTGCGGATGTGTCATAATAGTTTCAAACCAAATCCCAGCCACCGGATAAGCAGCATCCTAAATTGGAGGCTTCCTCTATCCACCCAAAAAGATGAGAATCTTAGCTTTTGTTAGGATTCTCAATTGTCTCTGTTACCTCAGAATAACTTTGTGGTTATATCTTGATTTCTAACCATTTTAACATGTCATAGGATTTATTGCCTACCTTCGTTCTCCACCTACTAATTCACAAAAATGGTGGTTCTTTTAGATAGGACCAACAAGTTCCAGCTTGATCTCCTAGAATTTGCCACAGGACCAGGACTCTACAGCCTGGCTTCTTTTAAAAATTCTGTACAGATACGCCCCTTCCTTTCTCTCATTAGTGTTATGGATCTGCTGACTAAATGTATATACACCACAGTAAACAACAGTCAAGTAACTAATATTACACCAACCTGATCTTCAAACACTGCTTGAAGAAATGAGAAATTCACCTAGCGTCTCTCTCAGTGCCTGAAAGATCAGGCACGGAGTGCAATCGCCAGGGAAATGCTCGGGGCGGGAGAAAACCCTTTGAAGGTAGTGATCATTGGATGATTACGTCAAGAATTGTAGACAGCTGTGGCTTTCACGATCGTGGACTCCAGCGGATCTGTTCTGTAATGAGAGGTGAGTTGTAATTACAGATTCCAAGTGCTGGCTTTCAGATAATAAAATTAGTAATGAATGTTTTACCCTTTTAGTGGAATACCGTAGGAGAACGGCACTGATTAAAGTGGGTGGAGTTAGGGGTTTCGGTAACAAATGCAGACCTTGATGGTTTAGAATCAAAGAAATAGATTACAGAGAAGAAATCAGAGGAGAAATAGCAGAAATAATCCTACCGGAGGCTGAGTTGTCGATGGAATACTGTGATGTATGATGGGTAGTGTAGTTCGAATGAATGAAACGACACTCGCGTTATGGGGAGCCTGACAAAGCCTAGCGAGAGAGTAGGGTGCTAGCTTCGAGGTACCTAAGCTATTCGAAAGATGACTGCCTCTAAGTGTTCCAATGACGATTCCGGAAACAAAAGAGGAGCGCTTCGGATTCAAGAAGGGAGAAGTCACTATGAGAAAGTAAGTTAAAGTAGAATAAGGTTATAAGGACAGTAAGAATCTTGAGGCAGATCCTAGGGTTAGTAATCCTTAGTTAGTACGAGACTCACAGAGTGTGGCTGCTTTAACAGTAGCAATGCACTGTTGCAAAGGACAAGGCATCGGAAGTACAGGATCTGGGTGAAGGGGAGGAGCCTCGCCAGTCACATCCTCTGTGAGAACCGCACTGCTGAGCTGCATAACGGACGCCATCTTGAGAGGAGGCAAATGCAATCCCATAACACGGCACCAGCGATGCCAAAGAGACCATCCACGGCGCCTACACATAACAGTATAACCCCTCCGAAGGGTGGAGAACCCCGGTTTACCCGGGTGGCACCTGTGAAAAGAGTGAACCAAACACGGGGTGTGAACCACAGAAGCCGGTTCCCAGTTATGCTCCGCCGGCGAATACCCCTTCCAATCCACTAGGTACTGAAGGATGACCCTCCGATAGCAAGAATCACAGATCCCATCCACCTCATATTCAGGACCAGAATCTGTCAGAACTGGAGAGGGTGATCCAGTGGCAGTCCGATGAAAACGATTTCGTAAATCAGGTTTCAACTGTGAAACATGAAAGGTGGGATGAATGTGCCTCCAAGAACGCGGGAGCTGCAGCTTGAACGCAGCAGACCCCAATGCGAGCCAATACACAAAAAGGTCCAAAGAATTTTGGAGACAATTTAGAAGGGACGATCCATCTGGGGAGGAATCTGCTAGCCAACCAGACCGAGTCACCCACCTGTATCGAGGGAGCTGGGGTCCGATGCATGTCCGCAAACCTCTTACTGCGGGACTGAGCTTCCTGCAAAACGACACAAGCCCTCTGATGCCCCCGTTGGATGATATCCACCAGCCCATCGATGTCAGGACATGAACAAGCTTGTGGTACGAGATTAGGAAACACAGAGGGGTGATGCCCATATGTGCAAAAGAAGGCACTGGCTTTGGTGGCAGAATGCGTAGCATTGTTATATGCAAACTCTCCCATGGGCAACAACCCTTTCCAATTATTTTAAGCAGCGGAAATGTAGCAACGCAGGTAGCTCTCCAGGGTCTGGTTCAAATGTTCTGTTTGTCCGTTAGTCTGCGGGTGGTAACCCAAACACAGGGCTCCGGAAATCCCTAGAATGTTACACAATTATCTCCAGTATTTAGAGGTATATTGCGGACCACGATCTGATATGATAATTTCAGGCAAACCATGAAGAGAAATTATGCGGTCCAAAACACTCGAGCCATGAGAGCTGAAGAAGGAACGTTGGGCAAAGGAACAAAATATGCCATTTTTGTTAGGGAATCAATCGTGACCATTATGGCAGTGCAACCCTCTGAATTCAGGAGATACACTATGAAGTCAGTCAAAATGACTTGCCAAGGCCTTGTGGGCAGTTTAATTCTCACCAGTTCACCAACAGGAGGGGCTTCTGGAGATTTTTGTTTGTAAACATGTGGTGCAGGAGCCAATGTAGTCCTGTACGTCCTGTCTGACGGAGGGCCATCAAAAATGTCTTTGTATCATTTCAAGGGTGTTCAAAAAACCCTGATGTCCAGCAGCCTGAGAATCATGGCAAAGTCTCAGGACTTCCTTTTGCAGATTATCATCAGGGACGAATACCTTCTGGTCCTTGAAAAAACAACCTTTACTCTTTGTCAGCATATGTTTTTGAACCAACTCTGGATGAGTGATTTCCAAGGATTTGGAATGTGTTTCAATCTTCTGTAAGAAGTTATGGACAACTGGCACAAAAACTGCCTTTGGAAACATGACTTCCAACTAGAAGAGGGATTTTGAGGTTGGATTCTTTCTAGCCAGAGCATATGCCCTACGATTTACTCTGCCTGGAATAAAAGTGAATATAATGTGAAAAGGTGAAAAGAAATTATCCCACTGGGCTTGTCTACTATTGCAGGTTTGGGCATACTCACGAGCCCGGAGATTATGGTGATCGGTTCTGACTTCAATGGGATGTTGGGCACCCAACAGGAGGTGACACCATTCCTCGAATGCCTGTTTAATGGCCAATAGTACCTTCTCTAGTACTGTGTAATTTATCTCGGCTGGGGACAATGTTTTAGACAAGTAAGCCACTGGAAGTTCAACGTTCTGGGAGTCAGGTTGAAGGAGAACCGCTCCCAAGGAGTGATGGGAAGCATCAGACTCCACAATGAATCTTAGACACTTGTTTGGTGTTAGAAGAATGGGGGCTTTAGTAAACAGTCTTTTCAATCCGTCAAACGCCCCTTGAGTTTCCTGAGACCAAGAAAAGGGGACCCCTTTCTTAAGGAGATAGGTTAATGGCTGAGAAGATTGGAAAAATGAGGTATACAGCGTCTATAAAAATTGGCAAAGCCCAGACATCTCTGTATTTCTTTGACAGAAGTGGGTGTGCGCCATTCCATCATAGCTGAAACCTTAGTTGGATTCATTGCAATCCCTTGTTCCAAAAGGATTTGTCCCAGATTTGCTACCTTTGATTTGTGGAAGTCACATTTTTCGATTTTGCAGAACAAATGGTTCTGTTGCAGTCGACATAGCCCCCCCCCTTCACATGGTGAATATGGTCTGTTAATGTGGATGAAAATACCAGGATATCATCTAAATAGATGATAACGTAATGAAGGGATATGTCAGCAAATAAATGATCCATAAATCTTTGAAAAATGGCTGTTGCATTTCCTTAACCCGAAAGGCATGACCCTGTATTGATAGTGACTAAAAGGAGTTCTAAAAGACGTCTTCCATTCATCCCCTGACTTTATACGGATCAAATGATAGGCTCCTCCTAAATCGAGCTTGTTATAAATGGTGGCACCCTTAACTGCCTCCAATATATCTGGGATGAGAGGCATGGGGTATTTATCTGGGATGGTGATCTTGTTTAATCCTCTAAAGTCGATACAAGGGTGTAATTCTGAGGTGTTCTTCTCTGGGATAAAGAACAAAGATGCAGCAGCAGGAGATGTTGATTCTGTGAAGAGACCATTTCTTAAGTGAGTATGTAAATAGTCTTTCCATACTTCTTTCTCCTTAGCCGAAAGTATGTACATGCGTCCGAATGGAAGTGGACTGTCTGGAATCAGATTAATAGCACAATCGTCCCTCCTACGTGGAGGAAGCTCTGGATATTCAGATAGGGAAAAAACGTATTGATATTGTTGATATTCTGCTGGTAACGCTGAGATCTGGTTTAATATTGCGCTCCTTTTGCTTTCGGATCTGGTACTGGGTGTACTTTCAGGTTGTTTTGAATTGTGTCCCAAACACCGATGGATGTACTGTTCCGAGCCCAGAAATAAAGTGCTGGCGGTCCAATTGATATAAGGATTGTGGTCCCTTAACCTTGGCAGTCCTAATATGATTGGATAATGGGCTGTTCTGATGATGTCTAGCATTAAAGTCTCCTGATGTGTTGCTATCGTCATGACAAGGTAGTGGGTTTGATCCTTAATGGGACCGAACGTGAAGGGACTACCATTTACACTCTCCACAGGAATGGTGATAGATTTGGCACATTAGGAATGTCGTGGTTGTTGGCCCAGAAGTCATGAATAAAATGTCCTGCTGCCCCACTATCAATAAGGGCCGGAACATTCTCTAGACTAATGTTATTCCAAGAGAGGGATACACCTAGGACTATCATGGTATTGTCATTTGGAAGATTGTGGAGAGACGAATGAGCATTCATGAGGGAACTCTTTTCTGTCTGTGGACCCTGAACCTTTATTCCCTTTACGGTCGGGCACTGTTGTTTCCCGACATCCTTGGAGGGGCAATAGGATATTCTTTGACAGTATGTGTGTTTGCCCCGCAGTACATGCAAAGACCCTGTGATCTCCATCTGGTGCGTTCTTCCACTGACAGTGGCCCGCGGACTGCCCCCAATTGCATAGGTTCCTCAGATGACACTGGTTTACTGGAAACTGGGAGTCCTTCTGAATACCGTCGGTAACCTCTACCCTTTTTCTTCTCCTGGTGTCTCTCTTGAAGCCTGTAGTGGAGTTGCATTACCAATGCTATGAATTCTGTTAAATTATGAGGACGTGGGACCCGGGATACCTCATCCTTCAATTCCTCTGTCAAACCTCTCCTAAATATGGTTATTAAAGCATCATCAGGCCAAACGGTGTCCTCTGCCATCTGTTTGAATTTAGTGATATATATAAGTATGTCTTGACTTCCCTGTTTAAAGTCCAAAAGGTGTTCTTGGGATGCTACGGTCACCTCCTGTCTCCCCGAACATGTTTTTTACACTATTACAGAATGCTGGATGTGAATCCAGTGTGGGGTTATTATTGGTAACCAAAGGGGTTGCCCAAGCCAAAGCGGCTCCTGTCATTTGCGAAATCATGTGGCCAACCTTGTCGCTGTCCATAGGGAAAAAGGCTGCCTTGAAAGCAAACTGAACCTTAGAGCGGCCCACCTGCTATCCCAGAGCCACATTCTCCTGTTTTAGTTGCTGCACTTCGGCAGATAGGGTGTACTTCTGCAACTAATTGTTGTACCTGCTTGTCCATGGTGAGCGACTATGTTACTTGGCCGCTGAATACTGGGTACGTAGGCATTGCTAGCTGTTATGGTTCTGCTGACTAAATGTATATACACCACAGCAAACAACAGTCAAGTAACTAGTATTCCACCAACCTGATGTTAAGACACTGCTTGAAGAAATTAGGAATTCACCTAGCGTCTCTCTCACTGCCTGGAAGATGAGGCACGGCGTGAAACCCTTTGAAGCTAGTGAGCGCTGGGTGATTACGTCAGGAATTGTAGACAGCTGTGGCTTTCCCGATCGTGGACTCCAGCGGATCCATGCTGTAATGAGAGGTGAGTTGTAATTACAGATTCCAAGTGCTGCCTTTCAGATAATAAAATGAGTAATTAATGTTTTACCCTTTTAGTAGAATACCATAGGAAAACGGCACTGATGAAAGGGGGTGGAGATAGGGGTTTCGGTAACAAATGCAGACCTTGATGTTTTAGAATCAAAGAAATAGATTACAGAGAAGAAATCAGAGGAGAAATAGCAGAAATAATCCTACCGGAGGCTGAAAGCTTCTCTACTGTGCTGGAGCAAGCAGAGGCAGTTGTCGATGGAATACTGTGAGGTATGATGGGTAGTGTAGTTCGAATTAATGAAACGACACTCGCGAGCTGGAGTGAAGAGAATAGTATTATGGGGAGCCTGACGAAGCCTGGCGAGAGAGTATGGTGTTAGACTCAAGGTACCTACGTAATACGAAAGATGAAATTCTGGAAATCTCAAGGCAGATCCTAGGGTTAGTAATCCTGAGTTAGTACGAGACTCACAGAGGGTGGCTGCTTTAACAGTAGCACCGCACTGTTGCTCTGGACAAGGCATCAGAAATACAGGATCCGGGTGAAGGGAAGGAGACTCGCCAGTCACATCCTCAGTGTGAACTGCACTGCTGAGATGCATAGAGGAGGCAAATGCAATCCCATAACACAGCGCCAGGGATGCCAAAGAGACCATCCACGGCGCCTACTCATAACAGTTAGCTCCTTCTAATCCCTCTCAAATGTGCAAAGCCCAATTTCCGAATAATAAAATCACATGTTATACGCCAGATTATAGGGTCTGTAACCTTTGACTCAAATGTTTTGGACCAGAGCTCCCATCAGCTCTAGCCAGCCTAGCCAATGGTGAGAGATCAAAGGAGTCATCGTTCAAAACATTTGGAGAGTTGTAGGTTGTGGGAATCTACTCTTCAGAGTCGAGGTGGGGTTTGGGGGCGGGAGCAGCCATTTAAACGTTTGTCAGACTGTGGGGTGGTGCTGTACAGTTCTGATGAGTTGTACGGTTATTGTTAGTGCCATTGCAACATCACCCATACCCTTTATAAATAACGTATATCCATGACATAGTTCTTTCACATCATGACCAGTCGTTGATCATTCCATAGAAATATAGCTGTTGAGATAAATTGAGACGTGATATCTAACCCACCATATATTCATACAGTTGGCTGATAGTTGCTCTTTAATGTGAGGACAACATTGCTTATAGAACCCTATGATCATTACTGGTGAAAGTCTGCAACATGTAGTCCGCCATAGTGGCATAACACAAGTTAAAGGTGACCTTCTGCAAAAGGTTGTGAGGGGCCCTCTGAGTTCTGCCACAGGAGGCCTAAGGCTGATCAAGTTGCCTCTGAATAGTCAGGGGTCCTCTGAACCACAATGGCTGCACCACTTTAACTGACCACTTTACCTTGGTCCTACAGTAGCTTCAGTAAGTGCTTGTTTGTACTTGATTAATGAACTCTAACTTTTGACCTAAATTATACACAACCAGACGCAACTGTGTTGCCCTGTATGAAGAAATCCTGAGCAGACAGTCGCTTGACCATTTTCTGTGCAGCACGTTCTTTAAAAAATGTTGAACACTTTTGGGACTACTGTAGAAAATTGACTTCTCCCCTAACACTTGTGGATATATAGATTCTGCATAGCCCTGGTTAGAGTCTTTGATCTGCACTACTTCTGGGAGTGGGTGCTGCACTCTCGGTCTCACTTCCATTGAACATTAGAGCTGCTGAAGACCGCTTATAGTTCATAAAGGCCACAAAGGCGTGGTTATCAGGTCACTAATGCTAAACGTTCACTGCCTTCTTGGCGTTAAGCTGAAAACAATATAGCTTATGTCAGATAATGGGTACTTACGTTAAGTAACTGTAAGCTGTTAATTTAAGGGTGGAGTAAGAATAGCTTCGTTACAATGGAATAGGTCTGTGTCTCAAAATGTGCAGGAAAGTCAATGCTACAAATTACTTTCTTGGGGATTTGGAATCGGATGTACCACATAAATTGTTATCCAATACGTTATTTCAACTGTAACTTATGAGCTTTTTAATGATACTTTCATCATGTAGTTAAGATTCATCACATAGTGTCATGCTGGAATTTATTAGTAGCAGAAAAGTGTATTTCAGGAATACAACACATACCCATAAAAACAACAGCATAAACAACACGATACAAATCACACACAAAATTCGGACAACATTAAAACCATGAAAACAATTTAGAAATGCAAAAAAGAAAACATTTCAAGCAGATTTCAATAAAAATGTCCTCACAGATAGTGTGTTCTTTAAAAAGGACAATAAAGCCCAGCCCACACAAACAGAATCAGCCCATAACAGGTAATACAGAGCAGGCTCATAGCAACAAAATCCCTGACCCAGCAAGACTGATTTCACCATGTGCTCTCTGATGGGTAAAAACTCTCGACAAAATAATAAGAAGTGTGCCAAATCTTCTTTGAGCCCTTTGCAAAAAACACACAATTGGCTCCCATGCCCGTTAGACCCGGCCGCCACCACTGCTTTGATGTTAATACAGTAAAACCTTGCCCTGGTGATAACAATACACTGAGAAGGATTCTGGTCCCACCGCAGATACTTCTGGATACCTGGGTCCGCAGTAATCGTGTGTTTCCTATTCGCAGGCCTCATGATCTCAGATAACTCCCTTTTATCCAAGATATGCTGCAGTACCCTAGCTTTCACCGAGATATGCTGGAGTACCCTAGCTTTCACCGAGATATGCTGGAGTACCCTAGCTTTCACTGAGATATGTTGGAGTAACCTAGCTTTTTCCAAGATATGCTGAGTACCCTAGACTTTAGATCCCTGAGGGGCATAACATCTGTCACTTTGAAACATCAAGTGGCATCCACTTCCCCAATGTGACTTTTATGGTATTAGCATACTTGATCGTGGCCCAATTGACCATTTCCGAATTGACCAAATGTATTTCTTCAAAATCTTTGGGAAGTTGGGTCAATTTTAATTAAATATTGATGTGGGGTGGGGTAAAGGAATAGGTTAAGGTGGGGGAAAGTGGGGGGGGTGAGCGGGGGTCCGCCCCCCGCATTTTCGAACAAAAATCAAACAAAAATAATTCTGTCAAATCGGTTAGGTCCGTTTTTTTTATCAAATAGGCTTAAGCCAGGCGATCTTCAAGTGGGGCTCCCTGGGCACCAGATATCTAATTAGCTCATGAGTCAGAGCAGCTTTAATCTGAATTTAGTAATCTTGCAATAGACAGTGATCCATTCAGGCCTGTTTACTAATTCTGGAAAAAACTCTTTGCGAACATTCCCTTTCCTCAAATCTATGAATTGTTATGGGGGAGGGGGATATCGTTTGCCTTTTTGAGCCGCATCACTTAGCTTTCATACTCCTAGGAGCAAGCAATCTTTGCAATTGCCACTCTTGATAAGCAGCATGGTCCTGCAGGCACCCCTCCGGTAACAGCAATACTTCCATTAACTGATCCGCCTACAGGCGAAATCAACTGCCCGTCATTGAACTTTTTTCGGTGTTGTGATTATGAAATTGTAGTATATGATTCATGTTTGGATGAAACTTTGAAGATTTTATTTTGTTGAGATAAGTAATGTAGGTTTATATACATCGAAAATGTGTCCATGTTTCGTTGTGGTCAGTATTATAGAACCCTATGATGGCCTCCATTTTTGCTGCATTTCGACATCCAAGCTGAGGGTCAAACTTTGCTCACTGGATGCCTTGGGATGGTGGTCTGTGCGTTGACGCATGGGTTAGGCCTGAATGGTGCTGATTAGTTTTGGTCTCAATTGGGATTATTTGCCATACAGCAGAGGGATAAGTATGGCTCACGCTAGGGGCTATATCTCTGTAGACTGCCCAGTGTAGCATGCCCTCTCTTGCCATTTTAGGCACCCTGATGATGGAATGAACAATAGGTATAATTTGTAAGAAATGTAGGCCCTCATTACAATCTTAGCAGTATTTCTGGAATACCACTGGTGGTTATCTTTTGACTCTTATCTTAAAGTGAATTTTCTCTGTCTTGTCTTCAAATCGTTGTATGCTATGGCTCCTTCTTACTTGTCCTTGGTTTCCTGGTACCAGCCTACTCAGTCTTCACGCTCAGAAGCTCAATTCTCATTGTCTAGTCATTGTGCCCTTTGAGCCCAATCATGTTTTTGTTCCTTTTCTCCAGTAGCTACTAAACTGTGGAATAATTTCCCTTTCGCTATCGTTTCTATTATCTCTTACTTTTCTTTTCGTATTCAGTCAAAATCATGCTATCTTTCTTCCTCTTAATGGACATAAATTGTAACAGGTTCCTTTAATTGTACTGTATAATTTTGTACAGCGCCTAGGCTTTATATTAATCTAAATAAAATACTGATACCGTGGAAATACCCCTTGCTGTATTTTAATAAAGAATCTCTCTGTTCTCCCACCTAAAATCCTAATGGTGGTAAATTATAGTGTACCGTAGTGCTTCATGCCACTACTGTACGTTTTTCTTCAACGCACAAAAGGGCCAATTCCACCCCTTTCATGCGTTACACGTGAAAGGTAGCTAGTGGGTGGGCATCTCAGCCTCTTCCAATGTCCTCATGCCAATAGTTTTCTTCTTGCATTGAAGGGACCCGCATGCGCTTGCACTCTGCAGAGTAAAACTATTTGAAAAGATCCCAGGAAGGATTCAAACATCTGGGGTTTCAAGTAAGCAGAATTTTTGAGTCGCGTCCAAAAATAATATGGTCCAGCAGTTGGTTTATATTTATTCATGGCACTTCCCATATTAGTCGTGATGAGATTTTTTTAGAAAATGTGGATGACCTGCGGTTAGGTATATTGTGAGGTAATTGGAGTCAGGGAATCACTCTTTCATTTTTGCTAATGGCATTTTAGTTGGTTGTAATAGGGGATCTGGGTTTCATGATCTATTATAGAGCATCTACCTTGCAGTATGTAGTGCCAAGGTCCTCTGTTGGTCCAATGGATCTTGTCATGTGGATGCATCAGAAACTGGTAGAGATCAGGGCACTGTTGAGGATCTCAACACTAGAAAGTTGGCAGATAGACAGCCTCCGTTGGCTCTGGCAACGATTATATTGGTGTGGAACCGATGGTTAAAAGGATAACCGATGGTTAAAAGGATTAACCGATGGTTAATAGGATAACCTTCCTACTTGAGAGTCCAGTGAGGAATGAAGGTATCTTTGCGCCCAGTCTATGTTCTTACCATAGTGGGTTGAGTTCAGCTGGGGGAACCAGAGAATGGGTTAATGTCACGTCAGCACTGCATTACAACAATGGTGGGTTGGAGGTGAATTTCCTGGAATACGCTAGGATTGCTGACGCGGACAGGAAGGCTTGGTCGGGGTTCTCACAGATGGTGACAGAGAATGCCGTAAATGTGGCCATCAAGGAATTGAGCACTGGTGGTAGGCACATATGTTATCTGTATGCGGCCACGTTGTGGAAATACAGCTCTGGATATGGAATCGGGCCGGTCTGAGTACACAAGAAATATGTCACGGAAAACAGTTTAAAGGCACAGATTACGAATGCATTATGAGGGCTTATTTCACGTTTCACCCAAAAATATCGAAAATAAATGAACGTATGGTAGAATTGTTCAAAATTCTCGGTAGTACGTAATTTTAGTACAGTGGAAAATCGGACAGGTATACTATACTTTCACTTTACGTTTTCTGCGCTTGTCTACTCGCACCTACCTCCATTCTGCGGTTGTTAACCCTCCTTTTACTGCCCCCTCTCAATGCGTGCGAGCCACAGCTGGTTCACTGACTCACAACTGCCCCTATTTTTCCTGTGCAGTGCCTTTAACGTTCCATATTGTGTTCGCCCCCATTCATCTGCCTTAATACGTAATTGTTACCTACATATTACGGCACACTATTAACTAATTCTTGCATTTCTTGTGCCTATTATGTTTCATGTCCACTCAAAATGCACGTACTCGTGCACTATATCTATCTGCAATGTGCATTTAGTTATTTTAATCTTGCAGATTATTTACTAAAATACTTTAACAAACTCAATTATGAAAGCATGCATCATTCTTTTCACTTTTGTTTTTATTATGAAGTCACAAATAACTCTGTTTCATGTGTATGCATAATAATGCGTATCTTTTAATCACTGGTTTTCACTTAACTTATGTTTCTCTTACCTGTTTTGTCTGGATGACAAGCTTGTCTTGCCTCAGTTATTTTTCCCTCGTTTTCATGAAGTTTGCATACCTACGTTCTGTTAAGTAATTAGCAATATATTATGTTTTGAAACAAAGAAATTCACACATGTACGTAAGCACCCTGATGGGGGGAGCCAGCCAATCAGGTGGCTAGGAACGTGGACTTGAACTTCAGGTGAAAGCCTGCATTCCATGCCACCTGATGGCCGGCACCCCCCACCCCCGCTGACATCTTCCCCCACACTCCCTTCCCTTATTTTTTTTTTTTTGGCCCTTTTCCCGCCCCAACTTACCTGTTTCTTGTGGCGGCTCAGGCCGCAGCTGCTTCCCTGCTTCTCCAGCCTCCACAGAAAGCAAAGAGGGCCTCCGAAGAGCCCTGCCATCCCTTTCCATGGTGGTCATCTTATAAAGGATTTCATTCATTGAACGGGATGCCTACTGCATCCTGTTCAATGAATGAAATCTTTTTTTTGTTTGTATTTTTAGCACCCGGGGTTACCGCTTTGTGCTAATGCTAACCCGTGGTGCTAATGGGATTAAACACCCGTTCCAGAGGCTGTAACGGGTGTTAACGTCCTGGGTCCCTTGTTTGACTTGGGCCGCTGGGCCGTTAATACCCTTTCCAGCACCTGGTACTGGTGCTTAATGCCAAATTCATGTTCTTTTTTAAAATGTAAAATGTATTAACTCTTACTTTTTGCAGAACCTGAACATAAACCCCAATATCAATCAGTTATTTTTAAATCTGTTTTCTTGTCTCTCTTTTCAATTGTTTTTCTCACATTTTTATTCCTCACTTATTTACAGAACAATTAAGTTTCTATTAAATGCCATGCTTGAAAGGTAGTCAGTCAAACTTAATGCAGTACATTTCTCAGCAATTTCCTTCATTTCTTTGATATCATGGATACTTTTTTGTAAGTTATTTCCACTTAACTTTTGAACTATACTGTTTTCCTGCATTCATTGTTCATTTTGTAACACATTTAAGAATTTCCAAATTGTCGGCTTCGTATGACCCATTGCCACATTAAGTCCATTATGCCATCCTTCTAATTTTTTGTTTGTCTTTGGCGAACTGTTTAAAATAGCAGCATAACAATTCCAATATTCAATTTGAGTTTTGGCTGTTTTCTCCGAAATCTTGCTTGAGAACCAATCCATGTTTCTTCAAAATAATTGAGGAAACTTGCCATTTTGGTCTCATTTCTCTAATAGTAACTTTCATTTATGGTTGCCATGTAACCATTAATCACCTCTTCTTTTGGAAGAAATGTAAGTGCGCCCACGGTATTACAACACACTGACCCACTATATTTTTTCAGAAGTCTGTGTTTTTAAATGTTTCTCCACAAATATTGACTGTAGTGGAAATAACGGTTTTGGATCTCAGTATTAGGGAAAATGTGGTTGATAGCTTTAATTGCAGATAATTTCTAATCCTTGCTGCATGTTTTTTGATAATTACATGAATCTGGCATACTTTCTTTTATTTTAGCAAAAACCTCATGGTACAATTTTTCTGTTTAATTTGTCATCAGTACATACACTAACGGGAAAAACTCATTATCCAAATCTCCATGAAAACTATATAACTGCTTATACGGATTCGGCAACTTTTAAAAGTGAAATCCATCATCCAATTTTGCCTTGCCCCTAGTCTGTTCAAGTTTTGAGTTGTTGCAAACATAAGAAATCTGTTTTCCTTATCTTTAATGTCATAAAGCAAGACATTTTGCCTCTGCAGAGTTATATTCATATTTTCAGGTATTATTAAGTCCCTCACCTTTTTCGGTATTTTAGGCAGCTTCATTTCCAAGTTTCTTTGATAAATCACTTGGCGTTTTAACAATTTAGAACACAGCATTTCACCAGCCAAATGTTCAGGTAATTCCCCTAGTATTTGTCTTACAACCTGCCTTCTTGTACTTGCCTATGATGTTGCCTTCCTTTTTAATTCATTTATTTTCTCTTTAATTTCTATTTTAGTCACATTTGGTTCATGGTTGTGATCTCTGGTAAAAATAAAAATAAGCTATAAAATTACTTGTGCATGCTCTTCCCCTGCAATTCGATTTGGTATATTCAATACATTTTCACCACTTTTTCTCATTTTTTGATGTTCCAGGTTATATATTTATCCATTGTGAATTAACTGTTTTTTTTTCCTTTGTGTGACAATATATAATTTGATTTTTCTTTAATTTGTTCTACTCCTAGATTAATACAATTTAAGAATATTAAATTAATATTCTGTCATCACCTTGTTTAAAATGTAATTATCATCTTTCTCCAGTTGAGAAAAAAGAACTAATTTTAACGTACCTTCTTCCGTTATTATTACAACGTTTATAGCAAAATTAACCATATGTTCACTCCCGTACTGTTGCACAAGTGTATTTCTCCTCATATCATGTCAAGTTAGTTTAAGTCTTTCTTTCTCATACAAGCATTCTACGTCATGTAAAACCCTTCTTGCAAGATTGAACCTCTGTTTCCTATATCAGGTAGTTCACTCGTGTTAGCACTCTGGCTATTACAAGTCTGTTTATCCTGTTATATATTAAATATAAAAACGTAATGTTCTCAACATCTATGATGTATTACAATACTTTATGATTCCTTATTTTAGCTATTCAGCATTCATGTTTTTCAGACAAAACTGCTTTGTTTATTACCCTTGCGATGTTCTCCCTTTCGGTAATACAACGTAGAACCATATATCACGCTGGTAGTCTTACACACTATGCAAGAGGATGGAGCACCAGCTTTCTAGAAATGTGGGTGTAATCTGGCTGATTGCCTTCACATCTCACAAGGCTGTTTGGAAATCACTCTTTTCTGAGGTGCAGTGGAAGAAATTTGCTGTTTTTCTGGAATTAAGATTGGGGGTTTCAGTGAAGCTATTTGCTCCCAATAAAACAGAAGTTAACGAAAGAAAAGTTTAGAGAACTAGGTTTGGTGCTGGCCAGTGGCAGAGCCATGTTTTGATGCCAGGGGGTGGCAAAGTGCTGCTCAGGGGGAAGTCGCCACCACCGCGACTGGTGTTGCGTGCCGGTCAGCTCACAGAGGGATCGGGCCGGGGGTCTCTACCATTTCCTTAATTTTTCCGGTATAAGTAGGAACTGTAGATGCTTAATATTCCAAGAAGAATGGCCAGATATTTTACCCGATATATATTTAATTTATAAAACCTTACACTTCTACAAGCCACATCTATTATCAGTTACACATCAACCATCTGTTCTGGAGGGAACACCCAATTAAAATTTAATTTCAATTTGACAATGAAATCTAGAGATCTGAATCAGATCCATCCATCACGAAGGCAAAAAAGAACAATTCAATAAACATTGCAAGCAAGCAATATACCATACCATGCTGGTGGTAACCATGCCAAACAATACAAAACCACAGACTGCAATGGAAACATGTTTTAATAATTTTCCTTGATTCTATGACACAAGGTTGTCTGCCTGGAACAAACAAGCCATTTGTCCAGACATGTGAATTTAAAATAAAATGCCCTGATAATATGAATACCAATATAATACCAAATTGGGAGTGGGACCAGAAATAACCTTTTGTCCCAGCAACAAACATATGGATCCTCCTGAAACAAAGCTAAACATTATCACAAAACTAGCGTACAATTGTATACATCTTTCAATGTAATTGTCATCATTACCTGAATGCATTGATGCAATATTGTTTGTAAACATTTCTTAGTACCAAGAAGCCAACATGTGGCCAAACATTTGAGCTGAAAATAAATATCCCTGCTATCAAATGCCTGTTGCATAACAATGACAAACATTGACATGCAGAGGATGAAACTGTTCCTTCAAATGCAAGGTGAAGGCCTCTTGTAGTGTAGCGGTAAGCCTTCCGGTGATAACGGCGGCTTGCCGCCAGACTCCAAAAAAAATTCCGCTGCCTGACTTCTTGGTAACACCGGGGTATTACAACTCCGGTGGCCGGGGAAGTCAGGCGCTGGTAATTTTGTAAGTCCCCATTCCCAGGACTCAATGGGAATGGGGACCACAGAAGCACCGGCACCGTTTTAAACGGTGCCGGTACTTCTGTGAAACTCTGCGAGCGGGTGCCATTCCTCCCTGCAGGTTTGACCCTGGCGAGCGAGACGGCACCCTCCCGCAGAGTCGTAGTGTGCCGGTCCGGTCACAACAGTGCTGGTAGGCTTACCGGCACCATTGTTACCGGACCGGCACACTTGTAATGAGGCGCAATGGGATTGTGTCCCATGCCATGCTAGGCTTCTGAAGACTAATGTGATTGAAGATGTTTTGCTGTGACAGATTTGGGCCAAGAAGCACTCTGGCGCAGCAAAAAACCTATGGAGCATCTGCAATACAAAGCCTTTCTGCGTGGTTTCATTGAAGCAAATGTCTGAATTACTTCATCAAAGTCCACAGAATCAGTCAGGTCTCTTTCAATACTTAGGAAGGCTAAATTTGAAAGTCTCTCTTCACCCGTTGTTGACCGTAAGTAGCTTTTGATCAACTTCCGCCTGCTAAAAAAGTGTTCTGCAGTGGCACTACTTACAGGCAAAGTGAGAAATATTCTGTACAAATTAGAAAGGTTTTGGATAAACACCCTGCATATCATTGGCTATCAAGAAAGGCAGCACGTTGTTTATTAACTGCTTGTTGTCAGAGAATATTTTCCCATACCGTGCAAAAAAAGAAGAATACTCTTCCACATCGTCGGGCACAGAGACATCACCTGCATAAAATATAGCTAACTCTTTCAATGCACCAGAATTATATGAGCTAGTAAAATGTTCAGGATCCAGTGCTGAAAATGTATGGACAATATTTCTAAAATCTTGAAAGCTCGCTGTCATCTGAGCAAAGAAGGTATCAACAAGAACATAGAAGGTTTCTACTTTGAATGCCTGCCTCCCACTCTCTAAATGATTATGATCAGCTGCTTCATCATGAAAGCTTTTCTTAGCCCTTTTTCTTGAAAGTGTGTTTATGCCCCACACTCTTCAGCCATGTTTCTAGCATCTGTTTCAAACCAATCAAATATATCATCTGACCAAAGCTTATCTAGTTCCTTACAGCATGTCACAACCATGCATTCTGCAGTTACTAAGTCAATTTGCAAACATGTTTACAGTATATGCACAGTTTGCAGTACTTTGTGGCAAAAACATATTAAGAATTTAAAATCTAGGTTTTCAACTGTGTTCCAGAGGCCCTGTGCATCCCAAAGTGCTTTTGCATTTGGGATGCATCCAGTGGATATTCAGTGAATACTGTGCTAATTGGTACAATGTTTTGTTTCACAGAATCTACTGCCCATTTTGCAGCTAGCCCATCTAGTGTCAGATAGCTTTTTTAATGTCAGGGCTGTTTCCTGTAGGTCATGTTCATGTTGAACGTTCTGCAGGAAGAGCAAGGGAGGCAGACTGCTTGTAAGGCAAGTGTATACTGCCTCAGGGGGCGTGCTTGGGAGCCTTATAAAAGGACGTACATCCACTGTAGCTCCTGCAGATCATGCATCGATCCGACTAGAAAGCAGATCAAATTCGATCCTGGAACAACTACAATCATACTACATAGCCTATGAAGTTGTGAAGCACGACTGGAAGAACTTTGGGCTGCCCTACAATGTGATTCCAAGAGATAATGGCAGAGGAAGATTGCGACGGACTGAAAGTGCAGTCCCAAGATGGCGGACGGCGAGGAACAAAGAGACTAAATGAAATGTAAACATCGAGCCTCAGACCGAGACAACAACAAAGGTGACGGCGCGAGTGTTAGTACCGCATGAGATCGGCGAGGTGGCGCTGCCGGTGGAACACGTGAGCCTCTCCGGTAACTGGGCCGGGAAACTGCAACAAAGTGCTTCAGTGCTGCATGCGGGGACGCGCCCGTGATCTCAGCCGCTACAGTGCGTCCACTAGCAGAGATAACATCAAAGGGCAGCAGACGCACTCAAGCCTGACGGCTGATGCAAGCAAGGACAGGAGCGTCGGCTAAGTTAAAAAAGATTTTGGCGGTTCAGCAGGGGGCAGTTGCAACATTGTGGCAAGCGGGAGACTGTGCGAAACGAGCTGAGCAAATGCACGGGCTGAAACTGACACCCGTATGAAACAAGATAATCGCTGGTGACAAGGGAATAGTGGATAAACATCACACGGGCAAGCACGCCAGCCATAGGATTGTAGGCAGACACTCAGATCGCATGAACAGAATGGAGATTATAGACCTTTGAAGATCATGCGAACTGAAATGAAACCAGTGGTAAAATGGTAGCGGACTCCGGACAAAGGGACTCTTGAGATGCGGACTGCTGCAGAACTCAAGACGGAGACAAGCGGAGGAGCCTGCATGACTTGTGCGCGTGGATGGCAGCCCTAACGTAGCAATGCTATAGGATGAGGCAAAATGACTAGGTGAAACAAACATACCCGCAGTGGAGCGCTAAGGAGACGATGTGGTGGAGAGCGGGCTAGAGAGCCCGGGTCAGAGCTGGAGCCGGACCCGGGAGCGGACGAAAACAAAAGTAAGGCGGGAGCTAGGGAACCTGAAGGCTGAGAAGCCGCATTGCGGGAAGCAGTAACGCCCCCGGGGTCGGAAGAAACCACAGCAGATGAAAAGTAACGCGTGTCCGCGCATGGCACGGCGGACACCCCGGATATGAGCGGCAACGAAGCTGCAATGAAAGCCAGCCCATAAGTGAAAGCCATAATTGAGCCCCTCACGTGGACAGGGACAAGAAAGAGAGGACAAATTACTCAAAGTTTAAAATAAATAGAACAAATTATACATAAAGAAAACCCATCAGAGGCCAACAGACTGAAAACATGCTTCATCACTTCAATCACAGGGCCCACAGACATGAGCATATCCGTGACGAGCAGTGTGCGTGCCTAAAGCCAAGGAACCCCAAAGGCTGCAGGCCAGAAAGTTGCAGCCAGGGCCCGCAAGGCTCATATGTGGATCGCCCCCTGTGAAGCGCAGAAGGAACATTGGATAGCCTAGAGCAAGTGCCAGGCCACAGCGGGGTGAAGGTGACCCACGGAATGAAAAGGTGGTAGCTGGGTAGACATCAAGCCTGCCCTGCCATGGCGAACTAGCACCCCAGCTTGGGAACAGCGAAAGGAAACACAAACAATACCTGGCACGCAGCTGCGCCAGAGAGGTGGGGGCACCCGTGGACTATATGATGAACACGCCCTGTGGGCACCGGGCCAGGGCTAGAGCGCAGGCCCACGTGCCGTAAAGGCATACACTGAACAATCAAGACCACATGGGACAGATTAGCCAGTGGTTGGGAACATAGACCCCATGGATGGCGAGCCCGCACACCAAGGAATAGGAGTACGCAGGAGGCAGTGACATCGGGAGCCTGGCACACGTGAAGCTAAAAGTGCAGACCAGAAAGGATGCATCATTGGGTAATAGTCGGGCTGGACTAGGTACGCCCAGGGCGAAGGCTCTCAAAGGAGGCAAAGCCAAAGGTAAACAACCGACAATGGATATCTTTGCGAAACCGCAGCTGTCCCCAACCACACCTGCGTGAGCTTTGGCTGCAACACAGGGAGAGACGACTCCGTCAAGGGAAGATAACTTGATCCTTGCAACCATCACAGAACTTAAATCCTTGTGGGGGATTGCAATGGCGGACTTGAAGGCGGCATTGGAAACGAAGATTGATGCGGTAGGAATTGAGTTCAATCTGCTGAGACAAGATGTGAGAGGGTTGGCGGAACGCACCAGTGGCCTGGATAGTGCAGTGAAAGCAAACAAGGAAGTTGGCACGACCAACGCCAAGGAGGTCCACATCCTGAAACAGCAAGTGGCGAATCTGGAAAGCCGTGCAGAAGAGGCGAAGGACGGGCAAGACGCAACAACATACTTGTAGTGGGCTTACCATAAGGAGAAGAAGGCTCGGATCCCATGGACTACGTGGAGAATAGATAATCCAAGAAGTAGGAGCCAGCAATCTTTCCAAGGGGTTTGCGATTGAATGTGCGCACAGGGAGACCTCAACCAGGGGCCACTCCACGCCCAATCATAGCAAAAATATTGAACTACAGAGACAGAGAAAAGATCCTCAAATTCTTCCAGAAAGGAGGAACAATAACCCGAGCGTCGGCCACGATCATGGCATACCCGGATTACACAATGCTGGTGCAGAGACAGCGCTACAGCTACGGGGCGGTGAAAAGGAGACTGCGAGTAGCCGGATTCTGATATATGCTTTTGTACCCTGCTAAACGTAAGGTCCTAATAAGAGGCAAGACGCACTTCTTTGAAACACCAGAGGAGGCGCACAGTGGCTGGATTCCCACGGCTGCCCAGAGCCAGGAGATGACCGAGAGCGTGACAGACAGGATAAGTAAACCGGCTTCATGATTATCACTGCTGGGGGTGGGTGAGAGCATAGCAACAGAGCCCTTGGGGGGAATATTAAGTATGTTAGATAAATGCGAACACTAATTAAACGACACACGCATTAATTGGTCTTGATGGACTGGAATATAGAAGCGTGTAAAGATGTGCAAGTCTAATATGGGCTATAAATGTGCGGCGAAGTATAATCTAACACAGGAGACACAGGATGCAATGGACCTACCCCCAGTTACTAGAGTAGGTGGAGCACCAATGGGGTGATACCACCCTGCTGTGTCCCGAGTATTGGTAACAGCCAAGAAAAGGGCTAGATGCGGGTGTGCCTGAGATCCAGGGATGGAGCTGGGCATAAATTGGGTAGGGGGGATCAAGGGGGGGTGTTGGAGGCCAAGTTGGGGCTGGGAAGGGTGGAGGGAGTGAAGTTTGGGGAGTTGCAGTGATGTTGGGAAGGGGTAGTTTAAGGTGGGGAACAAGCTTACATACGCGAGTGCTGACGCTTCAAGCAAAGGTTGTGAACACATCAAGAGGGAGGAGGAGAAAGGCAGGAACATGTGAGACCTTAAGATAATCTCCTGGAATGTCAGGGGGCTCAATAGCTATTTAAAAAGAAGCAAGGTCATGATGTATTTAAGAAGGCAAAGGATAGATGTTGCCCTAATTCAGGAGACTCACCTCACAAAAGAAAAATTAGAAGTGATCAAGAAGAAGTGGAAGGGAACCGTCATTGGCGCAACATACTCTGGTTACGCCAGAGGGGTGACCTCGTGGGTGGCAACGCATGTCCCATTCCAGTTACTACAGTCCATAGCTGACATGGATAGGAGAATGGTGGCTATAAGAGGGCTGGTGGAGAACAGAGAAATATGCATTATAAACACATACGCCCCGAATCAGGACACAGTGACATACCTTAAGTCCCTATATAATAAAATGAGCCCGTACCTAGGAGGGGAGGTGATCTGGGGGGGGGCGATTTCAATTGCACGTTAAACCCGAGGGTAGACAGGTCAGACAATAAGCTAGACAGACCTGCCCCTGCTGCCAAGGCCTTGCAGGCTCTGCTGACGGACGTCCGGTTAGAGGATGCATGGAGGGTGCAACACCCACAAGACAGACAGTACTCGCACCATACAGCCCCACAGAACCTGCACACGAGGCTAGACTATATGTTCACCACACAGAAGTTGTCGGCAGAAATAGTACAGACAGAGTATAAAGTAAGGGTCTTGTCGGATCACTCGCCACTAACCCTCACATGGCAATACCGACCCCTAAGGGCCAGGATTCCAACGTGGCAGCTTAGAGCTGAGGCATTGAAAGATGCAATGTTCAGGGAGGACCTGAGAGAAGAGATAGTAAGCTATTTTGAAACCAATACTGGGAGTGTTGATTCGGCTGGGAAGCCTTCAAACTGGTGGTGAGAGGGATTGCCATGGCCAAGTCCAAGGGGTTGCAAGGAGAAATATTGAAGGAGTTGCACAATGCAGAAACTAAACTAGAGACAATGCAGGACAGGGGGGGCGACACCAAGGAGGAAGTTGAAGTGATAAATCAAGTACGACAGGAGTGTGAGGGACACTGGGAGAGACTGTGGGCGTCATTACACAGTAGGCGGTAATCATGGCGCTATTAGTGCCATGGTTGCTGCCGGTATTTTACCGTGTCCGCCTTGGTGGATGGCGGAATTACCGCCCTACTCCAAGGTGAGCGGGGGCGGTAATTCCCCATTCACCAAGGCACTTCCCCCTTCCCATTTTTGCCCCCATAGGGCTCAATGGGAATGGGGAAGGCGCTAATTACGGTACTGCAAATTGCGGTACCGTAATTAGCACCAAGGTCCCTTTGCAGCACCCTACTTTAACAGCTGGTAAAACCAGCCGTTAAGGTCTGGTCCCGCAAAGGGAACTCGTAGTAAGGCGGTAAGGGTTTACCGGTACCGGTGCCCTTGTCTGGGATGCCCAAGGGAAGCCCTTATTTATATATTTTTATGGCAAGTTATAATCTGGATGATGAACCCTTGTATAACACCCCTCTCTTAGAATCCCCCTTGACCCCACTGAGCCAAGAAGTAGGCTTGTTTTGCAAACTTAAAAGGTTTATTTGAAAAATTAAACTATATATATATCACACTTTTATAATAAATTAATAATTGATATCACACTTATGAATATAAGGTTGATCAACAATGGGTAACCTGACACTAGCACACTTCTTTACAATCAATGAGGAGTTGGTATAGGATGGATAAGGTAGCGAAAATACTTTTATGCTTTCAAGGGAAAAGCAATGAGGAATAAAATGCAGTACGGAAATAACTTGATATGATTTTAGCAAAATATAATATAATCACTTTTTCTCTGGCAATTCACCCCCCCCATGCAATGTAAGAAATGGAAGGAGAGCACACAGTCTTCAAGAATCCCAACAAATTGCAATACGAAATGCAGGTCCCCCCTAGCAAGCTTAGCGAAAAACAGGTATGATTTTAAAACACAGGCCCAAAATGCTTTGAATGTGGTGGCAATGAAGTGAAATGATGGTAAAATTGATTTTAATTCCCTGTAGAGGTTCAGGGTGAGTGATAGCTAGTTTATATTAGTTCAGGCTCACTTTAGCAATGCTCTATGAGTAACCAGCAGGTTAAAACAAATTTTAGCAAAGGAAAGCAAGAAGCTGCTGATTTTTACACGTGGTTGAAATTGTGCAAAATGTCAAATCGCGGCAAATTTAATCGCGTGCGTCGAGCGTAATTATGGAGGCCCTATAAGGAGTAGGAGTAGGTTAGTTGGAAAGCCTAGAATCTTAGCTTTAAGATAAAAGTTAAATTTCGCTCCTAGCACAAACGGTTCCGGAGATACGGACGATTTAATAAAGGTAGTTTTTCGGATTTGAAATTTTAAAGCTAAGATTCTAGGCTTTCCAACAAACCTACTCCTACTCCTTATAGGGCCTCCGTAATTACGCTCGACGCACGCGATTACATTTGCCGCGATTTGATTTTAAAGCTCAGAATGACAGATGACAGTTTTCAGTTTTAAAGATGACAGAATGACACGATTCTAGGAGGCAGTTCTAATAGGCTGAAATAAGTTTGGATTAGATTATTTTAAACTTAGAAATTGGTTTTGCACAGTGAGTACTCACACTATATTTTTGAAATAAGCCGTCAAGTTCTGGTCAGGTTGGACGGGACTTCCGGCGGGTGGTTCTGAAGTCCCGGCTATCTGGGTCAGCTCTGCTCTCTGGTTCTGCTCTCAGCACTGCACAGTTCTGGTCTCTCTGGATCTCTGGTCTCTCCGGATCTCTGGTCTCTGGAGGTTGATGGATTTGAAGTCTGGAGTCTCCCGGCAAAGCGTCCCGCAAGAAAGTGGAAAGTGAATGTCCTGTCTGGCTTCCAGTGGCTCTTTTTATGTCTTTAGAAAGTGGGTGGGTGTGTTGGTCATAACTAAACCTGCCCCTCTCACTTATCATTGGCCAATTCCTCCTCTCTCCCTTGATTGGGGGAAGGATATGGATTGTCACCATGATGAGGTCTGTTTATGGGTCAGAGGATCCTCCCCTGGTCAATTTGCCCACAAATCTATATTTGATTCAAATACATATTTCCCAGATACACAAGTGGTTCACATTACATGTACATATTACAGATTAATTAAGACAGGTCTCTGTTCAAGCCCCATGTTCCTGCGAGCTGGGATTCAGAAATGACAACATTTTGCGCTTTTTTTGGTCGGTTTACCAATATCGGACATTTACCAAAAATTACACAAATGTGCGCAAGGAGTATGGACATCAACTGATGAAGTGTCAGATTTTTAACATGCAGACATTCGGAGTAAGACCCTATTTTCCGCTACCAACCCCCCAGAATACACCACAGGGTCCTAACACCTCTTAAAATGTGCACGGAAAAATCCCAAGAATAATATTATTTATATAATTTTGACCAGTCCGCACTATGAGTTATCTATCTTTTTAAAATTATGCCCTGGTCAAAAAGGGGTGTGGCTTCCCACAGCACATGGTGGAATAACTGGTTTATCCACTTCCCCCAAGCTCAGCTTGCTAGCAGAGGCACTGCCCCTCCCAGTTTCCCCCAAGAGGAAGCCATCTTACGACCCCCCCAATATAACATTTGCCTGAGACCAGGACAGGGCTTTGTTCAACCTCCTGCAGTCTGCAGGTACCCCTCCCTTAATTCAATCAGAGAGGTGTCATCTCCTTTTGGCAGGGGCAGCAGGATGCAGCTAGGCCTGGGAAGAGTGGCTGAGCAGGTTTCTCCTGTCGGGGGTAGTTGTCAGGCAGAATTCAGCTAAATGTCACTTTAGTTCCCAGTTTAAATCAAACTTACAATTTTTACATATACATTAAATAATTACTTCCTTCAAGTCATTTCAGAATATAGTTTTACATTGTATCCACCTCTTAGCAAGTCTTTCCTTGGCCTGGTTTGGGTTCCTCTGTTCAGTTTTACACAAAAGTCTCGTGGTTTTAAAACACCGGCTTTCTGATAGTGGTGAGCACCGGTACTGCATCCATTTTTGACATTAAGAAAATGAATTCCCCACAGTTCTGGGTTGCTTTTGGCAATCAGCATTGCCATTCCCAATGGTTTCAGGCTACTGTGTGTGTAGCCCAATGGTGGTTTTAGGCAGTGCACTCCTGTGCTCACAACATAGGCAAAAATGGGTGGCAGCCTATTCTTGATGTTTTCCCTGTGCACTCTCTGGGGAGTTCTGGCCATCATGATGTTTTCAATGCCAGTAACGCACAGTTTTATGGTAGGGCTTGGATGCATGGGTAAAAACATCCCACAAGCCCCCCTCTTGTGATGGCCATTCTGATCTCTCACTGATGGAACTCGCAAGATCTGGGATGTTCGCCTCATCTTCTTCCAATTCCGAAGATGGCACAGTTCAGCATCTTTTCCTCCCTCCAGTCGATCAATCAGTTCTCCTTGCTGGTCCTGATGGGAGGATTGGGCGGTATCCCGGGCCCCTCGGATCTTTGCTCCCGGTCCCCGGTCGTCCTCCTTGGTCAGTCTCCGTGGTTTCATCTCTCCTACGATGATAAAGCAAAAGCGGCAATACCTATTCATAGACATTTTTCCACCACTATTGATATAGTGGGGTGACATATACATTTTATAAATCACAAGAATAGATCATAGCATTCTTATTTTGAAAACAAGATATCATCATGAAACATTTTTTTTCCAATCATAATATTTTAGAGACTATATGTGGGATATTTTAGGATGGGAACTGAATTAATCTGGAGCGGTCTCCTTTGGTATTGCAGAGGACTCCTCCAGTTGCTGCAGAGTGTGCCTGGGATGGCAACACTTTAGCTGATTTATATGTACCCACTTGTCTTCCCCTTCCGCCAGACTACCTTTGGGTATGTGGATCTTATACGCTACAGGGGAGATCTTGTCTATAATTTCAAACGGTCCCTTCCATGTAGGCAAAATTTTTTGCTGTTTGGCCTGGTTCCGTTGGAAATTGTATAGATAGACCCGGTCTCTCACATCATATTCCTTCCTGGTGGTTTTCAAATCATAGTGCGTTTTCATACTCTCAGCTGATCTTTCTAGATTCCGCTGACCATAGGCAAAAGCATGTTGGAGGTGTTTCCTTAAATTCTCCACATACTCATGAGTTGTGGAGGCATTTATCAACGTTCGCTCTTGGGTTCTGTATAGCAAATGCTGGGGAAGCACTATCTTGCGTCCAGTCATCAACTCAAATGGTGACATTTTAGTTGCAGATGAAGGGGTAGATCTTATGGCCATTAGGACCAGAGGTAGTCGGATATCCCAACTTGGCCCAGAATCGGCCACAAACTTTTTTAATATGCTCACAATGGTTCGGTTGTATCTCTCCACTGCTCCAGAAGAAGCTGGCCTGTAAGCAATATGTAGCTTCCATTTGACCCCCAGTATCTCCCACATCTTTGTCATTACTTCACTGGTGAAGTGGCTACCCCTGTCTGACTCAATCCTTTGAGGTAGACCAAAACGGGAAAAGATGTGGTTAATCATCAGGGCAGCTGCTGTTTCAGCCTTGCAGTTTTGGGCCGGGAGATATTCCACCCACTTGGTAAACAAGCATGTAACCGTCAACATGTACTTGTTTCCTCTAGACGAGTGAATCACAGGGCCTACAAAGTCGATTTGCAAATCTGACCATGGCAGTGTCATCCCCCTCTTTTGGAGAGGCGCACGGTGTGTGAGGGATGATGGCTGAAATTGTGCACACACAAGACACCCCTTCAAGTATTGGTCGAGGTCCTGCCCCATGTGTGGCCAGTATGCAACCTCTCTTAAGATTGCCAGTGTTGTGTGAAACCCCCTATGACCGGCGGTGGCCGCATCATGGGCGTGACTTAACATCAGGCTTCGGAATGAGGTAGGGACCACCCACTGATCATGGCCAGCTTGGGATTTCCTTACCAACAAACCGTCTTGGATTCGGAACCTTTTTGGACATTTCATCAACACTCTTAGGTCCTCCTTCCCAATGTAATCGGTATCCGTCAGGGGAAAGTTCTCAGGGTCCTCAATGTGTTGGTAAAACTTAATTATTGAATCCCCCTTCTGAGCTGTAATCAAATCAGCATCAGGGGTCTCCTTACTCCATTGTGCAGTTGAAAGATCATTGTGAGCATTTGTCTGGGACCTAGTGATAGCAGTGACCTGGATTTCCCCCAACAGCGACTCTATTTCTATTAGATCCCCTTGGATGGCCCCGGTTTTGGCCAGCTGATCCGCTAAGTAATTTCCAGTTTTGTCTGTTCCCTCTACTTTGGAATGACCCTTGATCTTTTTCCAGTAGATGGTCATCCCATTCGATGTGACCAGATCATCAATATTTTGGATTAACTTCCCATGTTTCAGGGGTTTGTTATTAGCACATAACATGCCTCTGGTTTTCCAATTAACCAGTTGCTCCACGAACCCGTTCCATACATAATCCGAATCTGTGATTATGACCAGTTCGTGGAGTTGATGTTGGACAGCAGTGAGGATGGCTTGATGCACAGCCATCAATTCTGCCACCTGACTACTTCGGGGACCAATTTTGTACCCAGCGGAGGGTTCTGGAAACTCCTTCACCCATGCATTCCCTACGCCGGCCACCAGTTCTTTCTCCCCGTTGTTTTCAACATGGTACGAGCATCCGTCCACATAGACAGTGGGCATTCCCTCACACTTGTCTTCTTCAAAGACTTTGTGTGGGGAATTAAGGTATGCCTCCATGTTGTCCTTGATTTTTAGACTTTCGTCCTCGAGACAGTTTTCTCTGGCACAATCATGCAAGTCAGCCAGACCTTGCACGAGGGGACTCTTCTTATTTTGGCCATATCTGACCTCCACAGGAAAGCCTTGCATTGACAGAATCCTGGAAGTAATTTGGGAATTACTCACATTTCCGGGCCGGATTCTGTCACTTTGGAGGTATTGCAGAAGCTGGTGTGGAGTCTCCACTATGATGTGTTCCCCCTGGATAAACGGGCGGTAATTCTTCAATGCCCACACCGTTGCCAGGAGTGCCTTTTCACAATCGTTGAATTTTTCCTCCACAGAGGATAAAGTTTTGCTCGCATAGGAGATTACTTTATTGACCTTGTCATGCTTTTGGTATAATACTGCCGTCAAGCACGTATTAGAGAACCCTGTCTCCAGGAAGAACTCCTTGTTTCTGACAGGGTAAGCGAGGCAAGGCGCTTGTGAGAGGCTTTTCTTGAGTTGTCTTACTGCCTTGGATTGTTCTGGACCCCATTCCCACTTGACCCCCCCCTTCAAGAGATGAATCAGGGGTTTAGTGATCTCTGCGTAGCCCTCAATGAACTTTCTGTTGTAATTAGTCAGTCCAAGGAGGCTCCTTAGTTCCCGCAGAGTTGTGGGATCCTTCAGTTTCTGGAGTGCTTCCACTTTCTTTTCCTGGGGACAGAGACCCTGAGGAGTAATCTCATGCACCAAAAAATTAACACGGGTTCTACACCACTGTGCTTTCTGAAAGGAAAGTTTTGCTCCGGCGGCCCTCAACTGTGTCAGAACATAACAGATCTCCGCTATGTGTTCCTCCACAGATGAACTTTTGATGAGGACATCATCTACATAATCCAGGTTACCCCTCGCACCCAGGTCGGGCATGGCCTTATGTAGGAAAATGTTGAATTCATTGCCGGAGTTGAGGTATCCGAAGGGAATCCGGGTCCATGTGTACTGCTGGCCCCCAAAGGTAAAAGCCAGTTTGTATTGGTCCTCCCTACTGACAGCCACAGTCCAGTATCCAGTGGTCAGGTCTATTGCTGTGAATACCTGTGACCCCCGGATCTGGGCCAGCCCTTGGTCAATGTAGGGCAGAGGCCATCGGGAAGTATGGACCCGTTTGTTGAACTCCCTAAGGTCGGCGCAGAGTCTCCACTGGCCGTTTGGCTTCAATATTCCCAGCACCGGATTATTGAAGGTGCTGTGTACTGGACGGATTATTCCCCGGGACTCAAGGTTCTTAATTATTTCAGTAAGGGACTCCATGGATGCGAGAGGCAAACGATATTGCTTCACAAACACTGGAGTCATTCCAGGGTCCGTGGGAATTGTTGTGGTGTGGATGTCGGTGCGACCACAGTCATATGAGTCATATGTGGTAACAAAGAGATCTTGGAAATCCAAGAAATCCAAGAAAACTTGTTTCAACTTTTGCTTCTGTTCCAAAGTCACGCAGGCGTCAGCTAGGTTGACTCTCTCTCCCACCATCTGCCTGAAGCCTGGAAAGACTTCTGGTTTTGCTATCTCAGCGGCCTCCTCCAGCTGGGTGGAGAAGTCCCTGGTCAGAGTGCTGATTTGGACTGGAGGCTTCAGGTGGGAAAGGCAGCACTCATGGACCTGGAAAATCACCTCATCCCTCCTGAAGTCACAAGTCACATCTTCCTTACCATAAGGGCAAGAAGTGTACACTAGGAAGTTCCCCCCATGCCGGGTAAAGATCCTGTATGGTGTTGTATTGTCATCACTGTCACTGTCAAAACAGTCCTTGGGGATTGGTCCTAACAGTTCATTTCCTAAATCAATGAAGAAATGTCGGTCATCAACCGCCATTCCAATGATGGTGCCTGCGGCTAGAGTAATACTCTGTAAGTCGCTGTTATCCACCTCTATTGGAATGGTGTCATGTTCTATGTTGACTAATGGTGTTGGGTTTACCCCTAACCCTTGCTGTTGGAGAGAAGCATTTACATGAATATAAGCATCAGGGTTTTTCAATTTTTTTCCTCTTTTAACTTTCACTTCCAGGGAGAATTGTCGGGTCCTTTCTGGGATGGTGACTTCCTCTTTAAGCTGAATTTCCACTACATAGGGTAGCAATTGAGCTGACCTAAATGCTTTTTCTTGATCATCAAAGCCCATGGGATTATCCGCTAATCGGGACCAAGCTTTGAAGTTTATTAGGTCCAAACTAATGGCAAAGCGATTGAGAATTTCACTGCCTAAGTAAAAGGCGGCAGTGACGTCTCGCACGACCAAACAATTATGGACTATGCTCTTGTTGCCAATGGAGATTTTGAGCATACACCTGCTTGGCAGGAGATGTTTGGAATTGGGTGCTTCTAGGTCCATTTCCCATTTGTCTATCAGTTTGAATGTGGGAATGGCTGGATCTTTTGGTAGTTGGCGGAACATGGCTTCGCTGATTAAGCTCTTACCGTTGTTCACACACACTCGAGCGAGAACAGAGTCCTTCCCATCATTTAGCTGAACAGGGATGAACAACTTCTCTCCAATTTGATGAATATCAGCCAGGCTCTGAGCTGATTTCACATCTTTCTGGACTATAGGAGTGGGAGTGTCTGATTGTGGATTGGTAAAGAATTTCAGAGTGTTTCCTTCCAGTGTGGAATACCACCTTAAACTGGAAGGACGGTTGATTTTCAGAAATAGAGAGGACCCCCCATCACCAGTCTGTTGCCCTACTGCTATTACTGTCACGTCTGGAATTTGGTTGTTCTGGAAGTGAAATTCTACTTGGTCAGATTTTTGTTCAACCATGTGGCAGGTGCCGTTTAAACTAACATGGTTGACACTCTGTTTTAATTTTATTGGTCGGCTAGTCTGGGTCCAGAGGACCTTGTTCACGCAATCTATTAGGGGTGACAACCTCCTCAGGAGGTCATTCCCTAGTAAACAAGGGGTGCCCTCTGGAGTCACTACTATGACGGGGTGTTTCACCTTGTGTCGCCCAATTTTGATGTCCAAATCTGCAGTCCCCTTGACAGGAATTTCCTTCCCGTCAAAGTTCTGCAGTTGTCCAGGAAGAGAGGTGAGAGGAATATGGTAATTCTCCCCTCTTCCTGCATTTAGTTCATCAAAGGCCCTTTTGGACAGAAGGGTAGTTTAGGATCCAGTGTCCACCAGTGCCAAAATTGTACCCTGCCCCTGTACTTGTACCGGGGCATAATATCTTCCCTCCTTCTCCTCAAGGGGGCACAGATAATGCACATTTTTGGACAACTGGTGGGCTAACTTTCTGGTTTTGGACATGGCGAGAGAAGAGATCTGGGCAGAATTCTGTGGAGAGCCCGGGGAATCTGAAAGAAAAAGTTGGCAACTGGAAATGGTTTCGGGTTCTGGGCTGCCCCCTCCCCCTTTTTGGAGGCAGTCATCAGGATGGGTTTGACCCATGGGATTTTGGTATTGTTGGTTCTGGATAGAATGATGGGCGGCGATAGCTCAATCCCCCCATCTACCCAGTCTGGATTTGAATCTCTTGGGACCCATTTTTCCTTTGGAGGAGTTCCCCCATCTCTGAAGGAGAAGATCCTTTTCCCAGGATCCTCTGAGGATCCCTCTCCCTCAAATTGGAAGACCTGTACCTCCTCCACAAAGTGGGTCTGTTTGGGTCCTTTGTTTCTCCTACCTCCTCTTTGCTCTTTGGGTGGCAGACTTTCAGTTGTAGGAGATTTTGTTTCCGGTTCCTGGTTTTCCAGGGGCTGTTTACAAGTTGGGAAGGAACCTTCCTCCAAGGCTTTACACCCCCTTTCCCCTTGTGCCTCCTCCCTGGGAACCGGTGGGTTATCGGGGTGCTGCCCCCGTCATTGTTCTGGAGCACCAGGCCCAGAGTTTGGGGCATTCTGCGGTGACATGCTCATCTGAGGGTTCTGTTGAGCCCTCAGTATGTGACCCAGATCCCATGCCATATTTTGGACCTGGCGCTCAAGTTGTGAAACCCGCTCAGGCTGATACGGGGCTCTATTTTCTCCCCTGGGCTGATCCCGGGAAGGGTAGCTATCCCTTCTCTGGTAATACCACGGATTGGGAAGATTTGGGTACCCCTCCACCCTTGGCCTCCCCTCTGCCGGATTAGGTTGTCTGGGCTCAGGGAATTGGGGAAAGAAGGATGGATGATTTCGGGGCTGGAAATTGGGTGGATACCTAGGAAATAAGTTCTGGCCAGGATTTGGTGAATTTCTGCCCTCCTGGGGGAAGTTAGGAGGGAAGTTCCCTGGGTCAGGTGCTTGGCTGGATCCCCCCCCTTGGGCTAGAGGAGTCCACACATAACCCAGGATGGGTCGGTTTCCCTTGTAACGGGGACTTACATAATCAGGGGAGCGGGGGACCCCATTTGTGGGACTACCTCCTCGACTCCCTGTCTGTGACTGGCCCGAGGGCCTTCTGGGCTGTGAATTATTTGGTGCAGGCAGGTTTTTAGGCCCCCCCCCATCTCCAAATCTAAAACGGGGGCAACCTTTACCTCCACCACCTTGGCAGCAGCAGGGGTGCTGTTGGTTTTGGGGTTTTTCTGCGCATTACTTTTATTTTCTATGGGCTTCTGCACCTCATCGATCCGGGTAGCCTGTTCAATGACCCAATCTAAAGATCTTTTCTCGTGAAAATCTCTCACAAGCTGGGTCATTATGTATTGGGGAGAGCATGGAAAAACGTATGATAAATTCTCAGCTGTCCGTGCGCACCCTTCTGGTGGTCTGCGCAAAAACACGCTTCAATTCTTGCACAAACTCTTGTGGGGCCTGGTCCTCCCCACATTGCAAATTGTAGGCTGCCTTGCGAGCCTCTTGGGGATTTCTGTGAACAGAAAAATGTTTCAAGATGGCCGCCCTGTGGGTGGACCATCTTGAATGGTTTTGGTCCTCCAGCCCCGCAAAGAAACTGGAGTATTCTGGTGAGAAGGTCCACTTTACATATTGAATACAGCTTTGGCTGTCCTTCAAATGGAAAGTCTCCATCATTTGCTTGTAAAGCTCCAAGTGTTCCCAAACAGAATACTTGGCGTTCTTGTGATAAGGCATGATGACACTCCTTATTGCCTTTATTTGTTTCAATGGGTCCTTAAGCAAGGCCCTTTTGGCCTTATTGGCCTTTTTTGTTCGGGTAACCCTGGTCCATTCATCCTCCGACTCAGAAGCACTGTTCCCAGAGGTGCCCGTCTGATCTTCCAGGTTTTCCCGGATTCTGCGAGCCTGGGAATGGCCGGCAGAATGTGGGGACCTGGTCTCCTGTGTCCTGTGACGCTCAGAGGAGTCTTCAGATACCTCCTTGCTACCAGGATTTAATGGGTACCCCCCCCCCACTGACCTAACTGCGTGGAGGTTTTCAGGATGCCCTTAGTGGGTCTACTCTCCTGGGGTTCCCAGTAAATTGCACGGTACTTAGGTGCCCATACCCGGATGCCCGCCCCTCCATTCCTGGGTGGTACTGGCCTATGAGCCCCATACTTTTAGCTGGGTAGTAATCTGCCATCCCTGTGGCCCCGTGCTCATGTGCGCCAGGGAACATGGGGGTGGCAGAGTCCAGGGACTGGTAGAGATGAAGGCCTCTGGTACTAGGGCCCCTGAGGTTATGCTCAGGCATTTCCCTTTCCCAGCGAACTTCATCTCTATCAGCCCATGCTCCCTTTTGCAATGCAAGAGCCTGGGCTTTCAGCTCCTCAACCAAGGCCTTACTCGACTCCATCAATCTATCATGGCTACCTGTTGCTGGAGCCTATCATTGTGCTGGCAGAGAGCCTCATTCTCTCTCTGTGCCTCCTGATTGGTCCTGGAGTACTGGGCCAGTCTTTGCTGCAGGAGGGTTACCTCCAGTGTCCCATCCCTACTGGCCTGCTCCTTTCTTGCCAGAGCCTCTTCCACCCTCCTGGTGTGCTCTAACAGGTTCTGATGCTCTTTTTGGAGGTCACCCAGCCCCTGGAGGGCCAAGTGATTTTCTTCAGTTTTTCTTTTTAAATGGCAGACTTCCTGGCCTAAGGTGTCCCTTTCCTGACTAAGAGTCTGCATCTGTGCCGCCAGGTCGTCCCTTTGCCTTTGAAGGGCACAAGCTTTCTGGCGCTCCTGATCAAACTCTGCCTGGTTATCCATGTCTTTCAGGATCAGTTTATTGCTCTCTGCCTTTTCCCTATCTAGGTGGCTTTGCATGGTGACTACCTGCTCAGCACATGCCCTATTGAAATCTAATTGTTGCTCCAGCTTTTTCTGGCTCTGCAGTATGAAGTCCAAACCTTCTTGGTACTCCTTCTGCAAGGCCTGAAATCTGGTATCCTGGTCAGACTTTTCCTGTTGCAGGATACACATGTCCTCTTTGATTTTAATGAGATACTGTCTGCTCTCATTTTCTGACTCCTTTCTTCTGTGCATCCTCTGCTCAGAAGAGACCAGGTCAGATTGGGCCTTCTCTAACGCGATCTGTTGCCTATTTGCCAGATCTTGGCCTTCAACACATTTGTCCTGCATGGCTCCCATATATAGGTACAAATATGCCGCTATCCTAACCATCATGTCATGTTCATCTTTAGCTTTAGGAGCCATGGATAGTTCACTCAGGGCCACATGTAAGGGACCCTGATCTCTCCAGATATCTAACCCAGTTGCAGTGAACTGTTGCATGATTGCCTGCAACCACGCATCCTGGCCCTGCTCAATCCATTCACCTCTCACAAATAGCTTATGCAAGAAGTGCTTTCTGGCTATTTTGATGTCAACCAGTGTCGTCATTCTGGAATTTGAGTTCCTTCCTGAGTTACAGAAGTTTGTATTTTATTTTGCAAAACAGACTGTTTACTTAGAGTGTTCCTTTGAGGGGTGCTTTCACAGTGTAAAACAGCGTGGTGATCTAACCGGATATGTGTATCTGGTCAGTTGGCACACTGTATTAAGCTGCACAAGTGGTAAATCTTCCGAATATCCCGGCTCCGAGCCCCCACTCTGTAAGTGACTCTGATCAAGCAATCCCACTAAGTCAGTGCCTTGTCTGGGATGCCCAAGGGAAGCCCTTATTTATATATTTTATGGCAAGTTATAATCTGGATGATGAACCCTTGTATAACACCCCTCTCTTAGAATCTCCCTTGACCCCACTGAGCCAAGAAGTAGGCTTGTTTTGCAAACTTAAAAGGTTTATTTATCACACTTTTATAATACATTAATAATTGATATCACACTTATGAATATAAGGTTGATCAACAATGGGTAACCTGACACTAGCACACTTCTTTACAATCAATGAGGAGTTGGTATAGGATGGATAAGGCAGCGAAAATACTTTTATGGTTTCAAGAGAAAAGCAATGAGGAATAAAATGCAGTACGGAAATAACTTGATAGGATTTTAGCAAAAGATAATATAATCACTTTTTCTCTGGCAATTCACCCCCCCTATGCAATGTAAGAAATGGAAGGAGAGCACACAGTCTTCAAGAATCCCAACAAATTGCAATACAAAATGCAGTTCCCCCCTAGCAAGCTAAGAGAAAAACAGGTATGATTTTAAAAAAGAGGCCCAAAATGCTTTGAATGTGGTGGCAATGAAGTGAAATGATGCTAAAATTGATTTTAATTCCCTGTAGAGGTTCAGGGTGAGTGATAGCTAGTTTATATTAGTTCAGGCTCACTTTAGCAATGCTCTATGAGTAACCAGCAGGTTAAAACGAATTTTAGCAAAGGAAAGCAAGAAGCTGCTGATTTTTACACGTGGCTGAAATTGTGCAAAATGTCAAATCGCGGCAAATTTAATCGCGTGCGTCGAGCATAATTACGGAGGCCCTATAAGGAGTAGCAAGTCGGTCTCGTTGGAAAGCCTAGAATCTTAGCTTTAAGATAAAAGTCGCTCCTGGCACAAACGGTTCCGGAGATACGGACGATTTAATAAAGGTAGTTTTTCGGATTTGAAATTTTAAAGCTCAGAATGACAGATGACAGTTTTCAGTTTTAAAGATGACAGAATGACACGATTCTAGGAGGCAGTTGTAACAGGCTAAAATAGTTTGGATTAGATTATTTTAAACTAAGAAATTGGTTTTGCACAGTGAGTACTCACACTATATTTTTGAAATAAGCCGTCAAGTTCTGGTCGGGTTGGACGGGACTTCCGGCGGGTGGTTCTGAAGTCCCGGCTATCTGGGTCAGCTCTGCTCTCTGGTTCTGCTCTCAGCACTGCACAATTCTGGTCTCTCTGGATCTCTGGTCTCTCCGGATCTCTGGTCTCTGGAGGTTGATGGATTTGAAGTCTGGAGTCTCCCGGCAAAGCGTCCCGCAAGAAAGTGGAAAGTGAATGTCCTGTCTGGCTTCTAGTGGCTCTTTTTATGTCTTTAGAAAGTGGGTGTGTGCGTTGGTCATAACTAAACCTGCCCCTCTCACTTATCATTGGCCAATTCCTCCTCTCTCCCTTGATTGGGGGAAGGAAATGGATTGTCATCATGATGAGGTCTGTTTATGGGTCAGAGGATCCTCCCCTGGTCAATTTGCCCACAAATCTATATTTGATTCAAATACATATTTCCCAGATACACAAGTGGTTGACATTACATGTACATATTACAGATGAATTAAGACAGGTCTCTGTTCAAGCCCCATGTTCCTGCGAACTGGGATTCAGAAATGACAACATTTTGCGCTTTTTTTGGTCGGTTGACCAATGTCAGACATTTACCAAAAATTACACAAATGTGCGCAAGGAGTATGGACATTAATTGATGAAGTGTCAGATTTTTAACATCCAGACATTTGGAGTAAGACCCTACTTTCCGCTAGCAACCCCCCAGAATACACCACAGGGTCCTAACACCTCTTAAAATGTGCACGGAAAAATCCCAAGAATAATGATATTATTTATATAATTTTGACCAGTCCGCACTATGAGTTATCTATCTTTTTAAAATTATGCCCTGGTCAAAAAGGGGTGTGGCTTCCCACATCACATGGTGGAATAACTGGTTTATCCACTTCCCCCAAGCTCAGCTTGCTAGCAGAGGCACTGCCCTCCCAGTTTCCCCCAAGAGGAAGCCATTTTACGACCCCCCCCAATATAACATTTACCTGAGCCCAGGACAGGGCTTAGTTCAACTTCCTGCAGTCTGCAGGTACCCCTCCCTTAATTCAATCAGAGAGTTGTCATCTCCTTTTGGCAGGGGCAGCAGGATGCAGCTAGGCCTGGGAAGAGTGGCTGAGCAGGTTTCTCCTGTCGGGTGTAGTTGTCAGGCAGAATTCAGCTAAATGTCACTTTAGTTCCCAGTTTAAATCAAACTTACAATGTTTACATATACATTAAATAATTACTTCCTTCAAGTCATTTCAGAATATAGTTTTACATTGTATCCACCTCTAAGCAAGTCTTTCCTTGGCCTGGTTTGGGTTCCTCTGTTCAGTTTTACACAAAAGTCTGGTGGTTTTAAAACGCCGGCTTTCTGATAGTGGTGAGCACCTGTACTGCATCCATTTTTGACATTAAGAAAATTAATTCCCCACAGTTCTGGGTTGCTTTTGGCAATCAGCATTGCCATTCCCAATGGTTGCAGGCTACTGTGTGTTTAGCCCGATGGTGGTTTTAGGCTGTGCCCTCCTGTGCTCACAACATAGGCAAAAATGGGTGGCAGCCTATTCTTGATGTTTTCCCTGTGCACTCTCTGGGGGGTTCTGGCCATCATGATGTTTTCAATGCCAGTAACGCACAGTTTTATGTTAGGGCTTGAATGCATGGGTAAAAACATCCCACAACACCCAGACCAGACCGGATACGTTCCACATAGGAACATATCCGATAACCTTCGAAGACTCCACCGGGTCATCGAACATACGAAAGATGATCCAGGTGAGATTGCTATAGTATCGTTGGACGCAATAAAAGCCTTTAACTCGGTGAAATGGCCTTGGCTGAATGCAGCCCTATCTAACTATGGGATGGGACCTGGGTACCTTAAATGGGTCATATTACTGTATAGCGAGCCGCTAGCCAGGGTCAAAACAGGAGCGAACATCTCAGAAAGGTGGCAGCTCAGCAGGGGCACCATGCAAGGATGCCGTGGTCCCCAATGCTGTACATTTTAGCACTGGATCCCCTGGCAATATACCTGAGGCAACGGTACGAGACAATAGGGATTAATATACAAGGGGAACCACATCTAGTTTCACTATATGCAGATGATATGCTGTTGTACCTAAGATACCCCGAAGAGAACCTCCAATATATCCTGGAAGTGATGGAGCGATTTGGGTCGCTGTCGGGTACAACGGTGAACCCCAAGAAGTCACTTATATTTCCACTGGGAAGGTATGTGGGGGTCCCATGCGACCGATTACTAATCTTACAAATACCATGGGAGATTAGAAAGTTCAGATACCTCGGTATTGACATTTATCATACAGTGGAAGCAGAACACCTGCACAACACCGAGCAGGTGGTAAAAAACATAGAAAATAGCATGAGGTTTTGGACCAAACTCCCCCTGACAATGATGGGTAGTGGTACGATGTTGAAGATGGTGGTGTTGCCGAGATTGTTACACTTCTTCGGAAACATACCGTACCTGATACCAAGGTGATTCTTCACTAAGTTAAAGAGCATGTGTAGGGGATTCCTATGGCACCGGACTAGAACCAGAATTTCCCTTTGGAAGTTGCAGAATACATTACTTTAAAGGAGGTATAAAGCTTCCAAACTATGAGATCTATTACTTAGCTAGCCAATTACAATATGTGGCCAAGTGGCTATGAGAAGACCCGACCTCTGAAACGAGATTGCTGGGACACGAGTGTTCCCCGTACTTCTTGAAAGAAGCGATATGGCTACCAAACTCGGAAATTAAAGAGAGCTCAAAGATGATGGTAGTGGGTTGGCAAGTGTGGCGTAAGGCCTGCCAGGTCATGGGAAACCCAGCCCCATGTTCCATGTAGGTGCCGCTGGTTACACTGACGGGAGGTGACGGGCAACTAATGAAAATGATTGGGAAGCACTGGGAATCAGTGGGAATTGTAACAATGGGAGACATATGGCATGAGGGGGAGATAAAAGTATTCGAGATGTTGATGGAGGAAACAGGGTTAAATGCAGGGAAATATATTACATATAATAGAGTGATACCGCTGGTCAGAGAAACATGGTCGGAAATTATATTGGCAGAGCTACCTGACGAGGCCATAGAAACAATATACGATATAGCAGAAGGTGGGCACGAGATTTCAAGACTATATGAGTTATTGATGTCCAGAGTGGGAAAGGAAGTAGCACATCTAAGACATGACTGGGAGGAAGAAGTCGGGGAACCCATGAGCGACGGGATGTGGGAACGGGCCCAGGGGTACCATAAGAAAGTTTCCAGAAATGCGAGGCTTCAGCAAATACAACTATATATCACCCATAGAGCATATATGACTCCCCAGAAAATAGCCAAATTCAAGAACGCAGGGCAGCAAACATGCCCTAAATGTGGGGAGGAAAATGCTGGAATGTCACACATGTTCTGGGCATGTCCAGAGATTGGGAAGTACTGGGACGAAATAGCTCACCTGCTGGGAGAAAAAGGGGTCAAGATAAATGTTGAATCTGTGTGGGCATGTCTGATAGGACGGTTCCCTAGACCAACATATGAGTAAATTAAAGCACTTGGCATACATACTTGCCAAGCGTAGAATTGCCATGGGCTGGAAGGCATGTTCTAGACCAAAGATAGAAATTTGGTGGAAAGACCTCCAGAAATGGGCAGAAGCAGAAACGGTAGTGTGGCAAGAGGTGGGTAATAGAGGAGGGGAAGAAGAAGCAGCAACCCTGACGGCCTGGAAACACTTAGTGGCCACATTGTATGGGCCCACCCAAGACTAGCCGAGTGACCAGGATTCCGCTGAGGACGCAGAATGGGGCACCCCCCAAAGAGATTTAAACGTGGACCATGAATTGGAGTAAGCTTGAGTTGGGGGTGGGGGGACAGGGGTAGGCAGTAGGCACAGAAGGATATAGGCAAATTTTGGTATAATTATGACATCTACTGCAAGTTTTTGTTGGTTGTTGTGATAAAATCAATAAATTGTTTTTTTTTAAAAAAGTGTATACTGCCTCAGGTGTACCAAAAAATAACTTTCCTTTTATGCATCAGTGTACTCCATCAATCAGCACATGGTTTAAATTGTGGGCACAACAGTGAACATGTACAGCTCTGGGTGTGACTTCACAAGTGCTTGCAGTCCAGCAATCAGTGGTGGCTGATGACTTTGTAAAATGATGGGGAGTAAATGTCTGACCCTGATTTTGTGAATCAACGCAGACACCAACACTGGACTTTGGGTGGGGTGCACCCCCATTTGCTTCCCTCCATCTGGAAATTATGGAAAAATGTAGTCCAAACATTGCCATTTACTGCACAATTTTACTCACATATTGTCTCAAAAGCATTAGGCATTTGGTACATTATTCGAACAAGTGCAATTGTGTATCTTTTTAAACCAACTTGAATTGAGTATAGCTGGTTCTTGAATGTTGCATGCACAAACACTACTCTGTGATAAATTAGAATCTTCAATGTAAAGTCAACCCACACTAATATTATGACTAAATTACAAACACACTGACAAGACACCCCACAGAAACCTCCCAGGGATATTTGATTTCCATGCGCAGAGCAGCCTCTCAGGGACTAGTTGGTGAGCTGTGAGTAGAGATAGGTAACCCTTCTGAATTCAGGGAGATGCACGGATGTGCTTGCTTAGTGCTGTTAGGACAAGGAGAAGAGTAGTCTCAGAAGGAGGGAGGAAGGAGAGGATGTGAGTAGATATTTATGTTCAAATAATACAAGCACCATATGTGCTTGGCCCCAGGGGCAAAGGGCAACCCTTATATGTCTAGTGGGATAACCCTGCTGCTTCCTAAATTAAAACTTTCTGAAATCCTCTTTCCTTGTGCACCTCAGCCCTGTGCATGTTTTATTTTTTTTTTACTCAGTCTTTGGCCTGTAAGCACTTCTTCAGTAACTCAGAGGATCTGTAACCAGACACAGCTGCATAGCAGTGGACAAGACAGTGTGTACTTTGGAAGCACACTAAATAAAAACAGGATTGCTCTGTTTGGAGAGCTGTGTCCCTACTCTCAGTCTGCACATTTCCTTTCGAACCTCACTGTTCAAGAATGTTATGAGGCAAGTTGGTGGGGCAGAAGAAAGGTGTTGTCATTTCTTTTAAGACCCACCAGCCGAACCACGGTTTTGAAACACTATGAGCGACAACGCCTATTCCTATATGACAGCCATGTGTGATTAATGTTGTCATTTTAAATGAATGGATTAAGTTGCCACTTTTAATCCAGAAGGCAAGAGATGAACACAATGATTTTGTAGATTTATAAGGGACAGGTGATCGGGAACATTTCACATCAGGAAGTGGTAAATGCTGGACAGTGGCAGGTTGTTGATTGAGTTTTTACCACATAGTCCACTCGCTATATCTAATTCCACACAGAAACAAACTCATCATTTTCTCATTGCCAGTCATGTGAGCAGCATTGCCCAGCGGCTTGCAATGATGTGCGTGTCCTGTGTCCACTGCGTGTAGGTAAGGTCATGTCCTTTCATTAGCTCTGTCATCATTTTTCAATAATTAAATTTGCAAGGTTACATGTGTTATGTTAAGTGTGTGTAAGAGCGCGTACACAATGATGTGATAAAGAGCCATATATATCTAACTGCCATGTCATACTTGTCCCCCCTCTCTTTTCCTGATCTTTTCACAATCACAATGCACTTGTAAGAAGTAAAAAAATGCTTAGCAAAGTTAAGTAACCAAAGCATGAAGGGGTGGTGCACATTGGTGCGCTTAGTTTTGTGCAGACTGCAGCCACGGAAGGGACTCAAATCTATTTTTGTGTGCAGCATATATTTATAAACAAACACAAAGCTTCTTTAGCATCCGCATCCTAAATGTGTTCTTCAAGAAGTATACAGTAAACTCACTGAGAAGCCTGGAAAGAGAGGTTAATCTAAACGCTGCTATGTCCAGATGTCACACAAAATGTACACGGTACGCTCCAAGACACAGGAGCATCAATCTTGCCTATATGTATTCTGCTACTGGGCCATAAACCAGAATCTCACTGGGTTATCAATCCAGGCAATCACCTACCTGCACCACGCGACTGTCCTTCCAAGCTGAATCTGAGGGAGGCAGGGGAAGACCGGCTTTACAGTCACTGAATAGTTTGGTTCGCCGACCTGTGTCCTGTCCCAGCAGTGGTCGCTCCGCTCCTCTCTTTACCTCTTTACCCTGGCGCACGTGCCTCCAAACTTGGGCCCAGTGACAAAACACAAGTGCCACTTTCCATAGTCCCACCCACGCACAGGAAACATTCAGTTTCCATTGGCTCAAAAAAAGTAGCCAATAGATAGCAAATGTAGGCACGACTGACAGCAGACTCTGGCTTCAGATTGGCCTAAGTCTGCTGCCAGTCATACCGAGCCCACAATGTTGAGCTCTTTGCGCAGCTTCCAGTTACTTACAGAGGATGAGGGCATGATTGCTGACTCCCCGCCGACCTCCAATAGATGAGCTCTATGTTATTTGCGTGGAGCCAGTGAGGTTCCATAAGGAACATAGAAAAATAATTCCTGGAGAGGGACGAGCCCTGCAAAGGCCTCTTGCAGCACATTATAGCAGCCTCAATTACTCCAGCCCAGGGTGACCATGCGCATTATCACGTAGATTCATTATGTAATTCCATGATATTGTTACTGCCTGGTTTAGGTGAAAGATGTAATTTTTAAGCGAACCTTACATCTTTTACCTTGCTCGGATGATGAGGGGGGCGTCGCCCTGATGCCCAGAGGTACCAGCCGCCCCTGCCAGAAATACATCCGGACATAATGCTTGCACCATCACACCCCTGCCCACGGATTAAGTAAACATCAAGTTCCAGGGACTTTAAAGTCGATGCCAATAGTTTATAAAAGTCTGACGATCCTGCTCCAGGAAGTTCAGCAAATGTTAGAAAATATTCAGCTGCATGACCAGATGATATCACATATCTAAGAGATAAAGAACATTTATCAACTCTGCTGACATCTGTTGTAGAATCAACAATGACACTATAGAAAGTGGCCATTTTAACTTCTTCAAGGGGAATACGCATTGTCTCTTTCACTAGTGCAATAATGGAATCATTCTGCTTGAATAACTCCAGAAAATGTCCTTCATTGGATGTTCTTCCCAATCCTGCATGTTCTCTGTGTCCACGGAGAGGCATCCCTTACTTGGTGAGACACAATATAGCATCAAGCAGTCGCCTTAGAATACCACTGGTTTTCTCTCTCTGCTGCCTTTCAGCTTTTATTAGCTCAGGAACAATAGTTCTATCTTGGCTAATTCTAAATTTGGCATGACACTCATAAGGCCAGTGTCAGTGTCACTGGCACTCGATTTGTTGTTGTACAGTACACTAGTAATACACACTCACTCCAGTCTCCAGGCACACTTTCTCTTGACAAGGTGGTTGGTGGTGGACTGGACACACAGCATCAAACTCAACAGCCAGTCAGTCAGCCACCAGAGCGCAGTGTGTGGACAAACTATTCATAACATGGCACAAACCAGGCACACAGGCCTGGACTGCCCTACAGCGGCAGCCAGCAGTGCCACTGCCAGTGTCGCCCCACTGGAACGCATGGACGCACCGCCCATCTGCCCCACCACCACACACATCGTTATTCCTTCTCATCAGCTGCTGCGGGCACTGGGCACTGGCTGCTGCTTATAAGTTATGTGGGACGTCACCCGACACAGCGAGACTCATATCGCGTATGTCCCGTTCCATTCAGAATCGTGACCCACTACTGGGGCCAGCAAACTGAAAGTGTGACTCCTCACTAAGAGTCCAGAAGTCCACCTCAGAGAGCTTCATGTGTGGAAGCGGCTGCTGCGCCCAGCCCCCACTACGCCCCACCACCACCTCTCACAATTTATGCCATGCCATTTTCCATTGGTGTTATTTGCCATTACTTCGTCGAAACAAACACTAGACTTGACCTGACGCCACCAGGCCGCAGCCAGAGTCCGCATGCCAGGCCTTAATCATTCTATCCGTAATTAATATTGGATGTATTTCCCATCCCATTCACACACACCTCTTGTGCACGGCACCTGCTCAGCCTCAGATAGAGATTAGCAGCAGACCCTCAGAGTGCAGTCAGTCCTCACCTCAGAGCTCTTCATGTGAGGCTGCTTCCAGCCCCAGCCCTCCTCTCACAATCTAAAGATCATTATATGCCATGCCATTATTTGTGATTTGCCATGGGATTGCATTGCCTCTAGTCTCTACTGAAATGAACGAACACCCGGCCAGGGGCGGCCATGCCATTTGTGACTTGCTACGGCATTTCAATTCCTCTCTCCTGAAATGAACGAACACCTGGTCATCGGCTGACCACAGGCCAGGGTCAGGCCAGGCCAGTCCAGGGCCTGGCCTTATCTATCCATAATTAATATTAGATGGATTCTTGCCCACTCACACACGCTCGGTCCGTGCGCGCACTCAGATAGAGTTTGGCAGTTGGCAGTGGCACAGCAATCATACAATGCCAAATGACAATTTCTGCCAGCAGTGCTTTAAGTGGGGTAAAAAATTGAGGGGGGGCCCTCGTTTGGGGGCGTGGCTTCCATTGCGGGCGTGGCCTAAAAGTGCACAAATCATAGTAAGGTGCGCAAACAAATATATAAATGTATTTGAGCATTTAAATATTTGTTTGCGTACTACTATGGTTTGTGATTTTTCAAGCCTTCTTTTATATACATAGCAATGTTACATATTTCTATGTTTATACAAGGTGGCTTGTAAGTGCACAAACCATAGTAAGTTAAGCACACTTGTGTGCTTACCTTACTATGGTTTGTGTACTTTTCAAGCTGCCTTTTAAAAACATAGACATTTGTAACATATGTCTATGTTTATAAAAGACGGCTTGAAACGTAGCCATCTTTTATAAAGCGTTGAGGACGGACAAAACCCAAGGTGGCTTTGTCCGTCGACAAAGCTATATAAAAGATGCCTTGAATTGTGTACGATTCAAGCCGTCTGTTATAAACATAGAAATATGTCTACGTTTATAAAAGATGGCTTAAACGTACACAGTTGAAGGCATCTTTTATAAAGCCTTGCCAAAGCAGAAAGGCGCCTCGGGCTCAGTGATCTCTGCTTAGAGCAGAGATCACAGAGCCCGAGGTGTCTTTCACCCTCTGCGAACCCGCGGGCTCCGTGATCTAACCTGCAGATTAGATCACGTAGCCCGTGGGTTCGCTGAGGGTCAGTGACCTGGCGAGGGAAAACTAAGGGACTCTAGCTTCCTCTGATGGCCCCTCAGATGAGGGGTCATCAGAGAAAGTTACAGTGACTGACGGAAGTGCCAGCCAGTCACAGCAACGCTGTGCCTGGCTGGCACTTCTGTCAGCTTGCCTGACGTTAAAGTGGCGGGCGCATCTCCCGTCGCGGCTGCGGCCGCGGCGGGATAATGCGTCCTGCCATGGCGTGGTGAGGCCGGGGGGCCCCGGCAGGGCCCCGGCTCAGCCCCACTTTTTGGAGACTGCCGGGGTCCGGCCCCGGCCCACTTAAAGCACTGTCTGCCAGTCTTGGACTTCACTTCCAAAACAAAAAGCACAGCTTGCTCATGTGCAATACAACAAACATATGATGCCTCCAACCAGATGCTGCACAATTAAACACCCCCCTACCATCGCCAACTACTATCCCAGTCAGATGATCAGATATATAATGCTGTGCCAGTCAGGCAGTGTCAAAGTCAAAAAGGCCAATTTAGAACAATAATTTACACATTGCCCTCACAAATGAAATGAGCAATCAAAACTCAAAAGACATGATTTGATTACATTCATGATGGATGCTCGCAATCGCAGTGCAATCAGATGACCATTCCCCACTGATGCATGTTACGACGCGTGCGAAAAAAAGCAAAAATATATGCGCTTTTTACAATTTACAGTGTATGGCCTGGCCGTGCCACATGGAATGCATATCTTTGCACTTCTAATGCTTGCGGCGGCGGCGGCGGCCTTCTTGCACCTTAAAGTGAGCATGTAATGTGGCCCCAAGATAAGCGGCTGCAGAAGCTTAGTCACGCTTACTTGGCTGGATCTGCATGCCTGTTGTCTCACTTCGAGCCTGGCCGACAGCGAGCGACTCTCTCAGACCCTCGATTCCTCTGAAATTATTTCGGATGCTGCTATTGGGTGCTGGCCGGCCAGGGGTGATGGTGTAGGGCAGGCAAGACCAGGTCACAGCAATTTCGTCCAGGAGGCAAGCCAGGAGTCGACCAGAGCCACCAAACCACCAGGGCAGGAGCAGTCAGTCGCACACTGGCAGTGCACTGACTGTACTGTGCGTACACAGGAACAGTGAGGTAGAGCTACGGGGCTGCAGCTGCTGGCGGACGTATGCGTGCCGTGCGTGCGTGCCTGGACGTGGACTACTTAACTGGTCTCAACGGCACGTGGCAGTTCAGTTGTGCTGAGAGGATGTGCTACATTTATAGCAAATGTGCCTGGGTTGAGTGAACATCGGTTTTAGCTCCAGATAGTCTGGAGGCAGCTCTCTGCCTGCAGGCAGGAGGCCTGGGTCGGCCAGCCCAGCCAGGGAATGCAATGCAAACTGCTCAGGCAATTGTTATATCGCACAATATCGTGAATTCTATTGAATGCATGATTTTCATACAGGATGCACTAGGATGAGGCATCATCAGGCAGGTTGCAGAGGCAGTGCATCTGCATGAACACCTGCTGCATTGCATCCCAGCCTCTCCTCCATCCCACAGGCTGGCGCGGCAGGGCCCAGGCAGCGCCCTCACCACCCTACATTCAACTCTCAGAGTCTCTATATGACCGCCTTATAAGATCACGTCTGTTTTGTATTTGCAAACGGATGTAGAATCGTTCATTTCATCCCAGGCTATGCCTGGCACAGGAAGGGAGGTGTGGGGGATCAGGTGCCGAGGTGGAATGGATGGATCATAATATGTGTGGAAGCAGGGGGACTTCAATCAACGGTCCACCAGACCTTACAGCTCATGGTCCCAAACACAAATCACAACAATCATATTTATTGGCATTGATAAGTGCCTGCCACCGCAACTTGCAGGCCTTTGCTATTAATATTGAGTTGACACTGACACCCACACATCTGTGAGAAGGAAGGAGACATGGGTCTGAGTTGCAGAGTTGAAAGAAGCGACCTCACTCCGCCTGTGTGCGCGGCCCGCGGTCCAGCTGGCTCGGCCGCCCAGGCTTGCGAGGGCGCACGCTGCTGAAATGAATATTAATATGCACCAGGCACCAGGGTGAAGCCAGAGGGCCAGCACCCTCCTCGGCCCTACCCTGGCTGCGCCACTGGTGCTGGAAAATCACAATATTGCTGTACATTTGATAAGACAAGCAGACCTTACAACACACATCTGACTGGGGGATTTAACAAAATGGGCCAATCAGATGCCAGGGTGTGGAATCAACAATGTATCAGAGTTGGCAGCTGATGAATCTGAGTTTCCTTCTATTTTAATGCCACAATAAAGGACCACGTTATTGTGTCAAATTGGATGTTAGCCCTAAAGGATAAATTGATCTATGCTCAATGTATTCCTTATCCTGACTCCTTTGGTCTTTGTGTAATAGCAACATTAGTGACAATATACACTTATTTTGGATTTTCGATTTGTGATATATTATTTCAATGTTTTATTTATTGTCTCTCCGAATGATTGCTCATATATTCCTTGACTACATGTACCCTGATGCAGTACTAATAGATAACTAAGCATTAGAATAAGAGAATGCCTGCATGTGATACGCAACAACAATGACCAATGTCCTCAGGTTCAACACTGCCATAAAGAACACCCAATAGAAACCTTGTAGGCAGCATCAACCAACAACAACATCGGAGATTGGGCAGAAAACAGAGAAACCTCACCAATTAACCATTCATAATAGTGGTTGGATTTAGCACAGTCAATAAGGCTGTCAGTAGCAGTGGTGTATCAACAGCACTCAATTTACAGCTCTACTATATGTGCCTGATTCCAACTAGCCCACACCCTTTTGGCCAACCCATGACTCTTTTCCAGCTGTTGAGGTATGGCCATTTTCCCAGATAAAAGAGCACCAATAAAGAGAAGGTTGGGGGAGGGAGGTCCCCAGAGGTGGACAATATTCTGTTTTTGTGGCAGACTACTGGGACTTGCTGCTGTGCGTGTAGGAGACGGATAGTTCCCATTTGAAATGGCAACATGTATGGGGGAACAAGGAGGTGCTTGGCATCCTGCACCGCCCCGCTCACATTGCACTTTCCCATGCATTCAATTCTCTTTCAAAATAGATGTAATTTCTGCAAAGCATAGGCTACTTATCTACAGTGGATCCATTACCCCCACACACAAACATTATGCTGCTCTCCACCCCAATGAAGAGTAGAGCTGTGGCCATTGCTTGTGAATGTTGGGCTGGCCTAAAGAACGAGAACATGTGGGGTGGACAGGTTATAGAGAAAGAGAATTCTGATTTTCCAGTGAGGGATAGAGGCTCAGAAGAACAAGTGGAACCCGCTTGGAGGGTTACCGAGCTTGGAGAGGCAGTCTGCTTCACATTGTCCCCGCTGTAAGGACACTGCAAAGGCAATGCGGTTGTTAGCAACTCAAAATGGCTGTCTCACTGCTCTTTTTTTCTCTTTCAGTTACAGAAAAGCCAGGAACCTGTCCCACGCTGATAGATGGAGCACTGCTGATTTGTGGTGTCGAATGCATCAATGACCAGGGCTGTGCTGAGGCTATGAAGTGCTGCAAGAACTCCTGCGGGTACACACACTGCCAACATCCTCAAGGTACAGTACGCTTCTCATGATGAATACTGCATAGGTGTTCTCTGATCTGCCAACCTTCACCCAGCTCACCAGACATAGAGAAGGGCAGGTCAATGTCAAGTGTAACCTAAAAACATGCCTGCTTGGAAGAGCCTTCAACAAACATCACAACTTAAGTCTCTGGCTGAATGGCAATCTTGTTGATATTATAACGGCAACAGCTCTCACTGAAACATATTTAATTAACTTCTGCAATATTTAGGACAAAATTGAAAATAAGCTAAAGAAATAATTACTAAATATGCATAGATTGAATTTTGTGATAAGTGAACTGTATACATGTGATAATAAACGATTCCACCATGTTAGCCTTGAGATGCATTTAATAAATGTATGTGGTCTCTGTGTCTAGACTTGTACAGAGATTTGAGGATTCCCCTTTCTTAGGGATGTGTTTCTGCATAGTCTGCCCATCAGGCAAACCTGAACTTCAGGCAATACCCGAGTCGCTTGCTAAAATCAGCATTGCCCCAGTAATAAGACCGGCATTTCAGGTAATACTTGCGTCTCTCCTGACGATTAGCATAGACACGGAAAGAAGAACAGTATTATGTAATGTATTTATTGGGTTTTTAGAATGCGCCTATACACAGTGTGGTTCAAGGCGCAAACAATGCCTCTCTCTACGATCAGCATAGACCCAGCAAGAGGAACAGTATTTTCGGGCAAACTTAAGCCTCTCTTTAAGATCAGCACAGACCCAGCAAGATGACCAATATTTTAGGTAATACCTATGCCAGTCCCTAGCATCAGCACAGGCCAAGCAAGAAGACCAGCATTGCAGGCAATGCCCAAGCCTCTCCTTAGCACCAGCAACACCCATCAAGAAGAATAGTATTCCAGGCTAAATCTAAGCCTCTCAGTGAGATCAGCGGAGGCCCAGCAAGAAGGCTAGTATTTAAGGCATGAGCTAAGCCTCTCTGTAAGATAAGCACAGGGCCAGCAAGAAGACCAGTATTTCAGGTAATACATATGGCTCTGCCTAACATCAGCTCTGGCCCAGAAAGAAGACCAACATTTCAGGCAATACCTAAAACTCTCCCTAAGATCACCACACGCCCAGCAAGTAGACCAGCATTACAGGGAATACCAATGCCTCTCCTTAGCATCAGAATAAACTCAGCAAGAAGATCAGTATGCCAGTCAATGCCTAATCCAAACTCTAAGGTCATCACAGGCCCACAAAGAAGACCAACATTTCAGGCAATACCTAAGCCTCTGCCTATGATCAGCACAGGCCCAGCAAGACCAACATTTCAGGCAATAACTCATTACAGGTTGTGTGGTAAATCGGCAGTTATTCCACTGATTTACCACCAAATGAATTTACTGTAACCACCACTCCAGTGGCATTACCACGGGATTACGAGTGGTGGTAGGATGGTGTAAATCTCAATTTTCTGACCTCATAGTGCTCCAATGGGCTTTTTGGCAGATTTACAGCGGGTTGTAATATCGCGTGTTAAATCCACCAATTGCTGGAGGAAAAGCGGACGATTTACCTCCAGCTTCTATCTGGACCCAATCCTTCCACTTTTCCTCCAAACTTTGAATGTGTCAGTGCAGTAAAATTGGCAGTAATTCCGTTACCACCCGAAAAAGTGGCAATAACCTGATTACCTCCACTTTTTTACTGCACTGCTAAACTCATAATGAGACCCTAACATGTTCCTAAGGTGAACTTCTGTGTAATAATGCCAATTAGATATGAAATTTTCAACAACTTAGATAAAACCATGCTTGCTTTATGTGTTGCCTGTTATCGCTTGGAATTCAGTTATCAAATGGTTCAGCATGTACTCTTGTCAATCATTCTGGTTAAGGCTGAGTAGTGAATTTGGTACATAATATAGCGTTAAGTACCCATTCCTTGCAGAAGGCTGCGCTGTACTCATCCTTCTTGACCGCTCTGCCGCACTCAATACCATTGTTCACAACATCCTCCAACAGGCTACACGCATTAGGAACAAAAGATACGGCCATCTCTTGGATCTCCTCTTTCATCTCTAAACGCTCACAAATCATGCTCCTCCACACATTCACCTCCACTTCACGAACAGTAACAAAAGGGGTGCCACAAGGAGCATCCCTATATCCCCTACTCTTCAGCATCTGTCTAAACCCTTTGCCCACACTCATCCGCTCCCACAATCGTACCTGCTAAAACTATGCAGACGACACCCAGATAAAATTGCCAGGCCCCAACCATCCAGATCTGTCATCATGCCTCTCGGATATTGACTACTGGATGACGACCAATCACCTCATCCTCACAGGAAACAATCCACTATTGACATTTTCCTATAAAAGAGGGGAGACCCTCCCCTTTGTTGATTCATCTTGGACACTGCTTGAAGAAGGGTTCACTGGAACTTGATTGGGAGTAAAGTCTACTCCAAAGACCTCTACTAGAGAGGTGATGACCAGGATCTCCAAGGAAGAGGAAAGCTCTGCTCCCTAACCCTCTAAGGGGTCTGTTTGGTTTGACTAGCTGGCTGGACAATGCCTATTGCAGCTGAGACACTGGTACTTAGCACCCTGCTCACTGGTGACTTTGGCTTGAACACCTGCGATGCCATCCAAGCTGCTACAAGGGAACCGCCGTAGTCATCTTCGACCATAACTCTCAACCATCTCTTCATCTTCAAATTTCACTTAATGCCAGTACCAGAGCTTTGCCGTCCCTTCATCAGAGACCGACTGAACCTTCCAGCATCTCCAAGCTGACAACACCTGCCTAGTTACCAGCTTCTTCGAGCCACAGGCCCTCGAAGCTGCAGTGTCTTGAGGGCCTGTTGAGCTGTGGAGCCCGCGCACCCTAAATGGCAAGTTTTCCTTCTCTGTGCCCAAGGCAGTTGAGTCTTCCAGTGCTGCTGACCTAACAGCAGCTGCCGTTTCCAGCATCTTCGACCCATAAGTCATTGCCACTGACAAACCGTACCACACCATTCCCAGTTCGGCACAAAGGGAGCCCAAACTTACCTCCCACCCCTGGTTTCTCTGGCCAAAAGCCTGCAAAGCAAAAGACACTAAAGGTTTTCAAAGTGGTCGTTTCCTCTGGCCTGCCTTAAAGGGCCCTAGTGACTGATATCCTCCGATATACCTTTGTAAACACATCTTTATTAACTTTGATATTGATTTCTTAAATACTTTGTCTGGGTACTCTTGTCTACAAACCCAGAGTGCCACTTTAGAATAAAGTCTGCTTTCTCTGCGTTTTTCCTTATAGGTTGTTGCTCCTTAGTGCTTTTAATAGTTGTGTGCATGTTTGGTAGTTTTAATTAAAGATCCTCTTGGTTGGACATTCTTTTATCTTGGTACCACAGTCAAACTATTGTTAAGCGTGTTGCTTCTTTACAAGCTCACACACCTTCTGAAAGTATAACCTGCCCTTGACCCACGTTACCAAAAGAGACAAAGGAGGTGTACCTGTCGGGCTGTGCCTGGTTCACCTTTATGATTGGGATCGATGCTGATTTAGTTGTGGTGTGGAGTTGAGTAAGCGCTTTAGCCACTACTCATCCCTGTACTCCTGCAGAACAGTAGTCATTTCATCACACCAATGCCCAAAGATTGGAAAGGCCTTAAAACAGAAAAGGGGGGCAGGTGACGTTTCTGTTTTTTATATATTTATTGCCTTAACTGTTTATGTCGTCATAGCAGGCTGCAACCATCACGGGTTAAGTTGTTTTCCAAACGATGTTTGAAGAAAACATTAACGCGGTTACATGTGATTTCATCGAATTCAAAATAACTAATGCAATTGCAACTAATACCAAAATAACGAATTCCAAAATAACAAATTCCTCTTTCTTAGTTTTTTGGGGATTCCCCTCCCAAAGCCCCCCTTTTTTGTTATTGTTATTAATACTTTTCCCCACCCCAAAACCACTATTCCCATTCCCAACTCCTTTTTTTTGTTTTTTTTCCAAATTCGTTATTTTGGAATTCATTATTTTGGATTTGTTATAATTGTATTTTTTATTTTTTAACGCACCTCTACTTTATTAAATGTCTACACATCAGCCAGGAAACACCGGTTATTTCCTGAATTGACACGAAATTACTTTACAAATCTCAGGAAAGTGCCTTAAGGAATATAATAAAAATGACAACATGACAATATGTATGGTGCACCTAAAAAAAGCCGTTGGCACTTAATAGCAGGCGTTATTTTTAGCCAATACATTAGGCCCCGTTATACCAATGTAGGGTGGGTAGAAGGCAGGCCAATCCTCCAATCTGAAGGCTGCACACAAATCACTACTGCACATGCTCCACCTACTACGCTATCTTTCAATAATCAATGTTTAATGTTTCCACAATTGATATAGCTTGTTCACACTAATCACGACAATCAGAGAGCAAGACAATCCTTGTACCAGCGATTATTTCCTTTTAACGCCAAAAATAACGTCCAAAGTGCTATGGGATATGATTCATCCGTGTTTCACTACAGCGCCCAGCCGTGAATGCGAATAGTGCATATCAGTGGTGATATGAGTGGCTCGTTATGATCCGATGATCAGAATCACCAGTGGCTCAGTATCATCAGTGGCACTGCATCATTCCTGGCACAGCATTATCAGTGGCTTGGTACCAAAACATGTGACTTCCTACCCCCCACTTCGGGGTACTTACCCTGTGACTTTAACTCTTTGAAAGATTTAAACTCTGCAGCTGCCTAGCTGATAGGCGAAACTGCTCAAGTTAGCTGAGGTCTTATCATTAATTATAAGGTAGAGTGTACGATAGAGGTTTTAACCACTTTCTCCCACTTAACCTGGTACAGCTTTGCATTGCTATTATTGAATTGCTTTTGACTCAGTGTAGGGCAAAGTGTTGTGCAAACTCGCTTTAAGAGTGCTTTGAGATTACTTACTGGTGTCTACATATCGGTGTGTTTGTGTAGTGTTTTGTAGTGCATAGTAGCCTTACATTTTACCTGCAGGTTTTTTTTATAACCTAATAAAAAGTATATTTGTATTTTTCTGTGTGTAACTCTAATATGTAGCTATCTTTAAATGTTAATTGTACATAGACGCCGTCCCCTGATCTCCTAAATATGTCTTACTGCTCAGCCTGCGCTACCTTGAGAGAGTTTGGTAGGACCATGTGTGAAATGCCCTCACTTATTACCTAGGTCGGCCACTCTGAGCACTCCCACAGGTCTCCTTACAAGTATCCTATGCATTACTGTCAGCATGGAAGTTTGTTACACGTATGCATAATTTTGTGGCAAACTGAGCATATTGAGGTGAAAACCCTGCATACACTTTTTACGCCATGGTTTTATGCCCGTGTTTGCACTACGTGTACCACATATTAGTGATCGTCTGGCACTGACACTGTGCCAAGTCAAGTCTTAAGCTGTCTATACTGGCACAGATTGTGAAACGCTAGCCAAAAAAGCAGTTTGGTGCCCACTGCATTCCACACAACTGATCACACTAACACACTCTCTCGTTCACTCTAACCATGTCAGGCAATCCACGTCTTCATGTGTATTTCGTCAGGGACAGGTGCAAATGACTTTCTATCAAGTACAGCCTTGCATGCATTCTGCATTGTGTTGATAAGGGCAGAGACATTCACCACGCTGAGTTCTCAGCCTTCCTTTCACCTAATGGAAGAGCTTGCTTAAGAGGGCATTTCACAAAGTGCACGATCTGTTTTCATAATATGTGGTCTAATTTCACACTTTTGCTCTTCAACAAAGGTGAACATAGGTATCGCTTTTCTATCAAATACGTCCATTTTCCAATAGGTTAAGGTGTACATTTTATCCATAAATTGCAAATTGAAATCATAGATCGTGTTCACCGCTGATATGAGCCATGACATCACAAGCAGTAGATGAAATACAACCCTTGCATGTGGAATCGTTCTAGCAGTCCCATTGACTTGCAGCCTAGTCTTGAAACGCGAGAGAGTGTTCAGTAGCTTTCCTGTTTAATTGCTTTTGATTTAATTTGATTTCTGTTTTGTTCTTTACAGACAAGATCATCGAACAATCTCCGTTTCAACAGAAGGAATCGTAACATAAATGCAGGACTGATCGAGCGTGTACATATTGAACCTTCCCTGTGGACGCCACAGAACGTTTTCTTATACTTCTTTTACCATATGTGACATTTAACCCTTCTCTTCAAATTGCAAATGGCGGGTAAGAGCAGGAAGATGGCTGCGCCCAACACCTGTCTGTTAACCTGAGACTAAGATTGTCTTCTAAGATTGTTGTCTTTTTGTTTTTTTAAGTAAAGTTTTTTTTTGAGGCTGTTGTGCCTTGTCAAGCCATTTCCAGCAATCCACTGGGTCAACTTCCTGCTAGCTAGACCAATTTGCTTGAGATATATACATAAATATATTGCACGGCCTGCAGTAGCGGGCGTGTAGTTATGGTTAAGTTGCTCAACCCATAAGAAGAGCACTTTTTGGGTGGCTTATAACTTTGCCCCCACCTGGATGAATCCTCATGAAAATGTGTGAAAAAAGTATATGGCCCCCTCAGATTGATTCCGCGAAGTGTTGTGAGGTTTCATCCAGGAGGGGCAAAGTTATAAGGGGGGTCCCAAAAGTTGTGGTTTTCCTGAGACGCAATGAGAAAAAAAAAATTCTCAGCCTACAGCCCACACCGCTGGACAGATTTTCACCAAATTTGCGGCAGGAGTGGCGGTTTGGTCCTGAAAACGTACTTTTGTAAATGTGGTGTGAATCCGTCTAGTCGTCTTTTTTTAATAAAAAAAAGCCAAAAAGTAGGTAAAAAAGAATTAGTGATATGTGGGTTTGGTCCGCAGACTCACTTCTCTATTCGCAATGCGGACAGGCCTCCGGGCAAATCAGGTTGCAATGTCATGTCCGCGGACATCAGTCATGCCAGCTGACTGGATGGTGAAAAGCGTGAGGTGCGTCAGATATTTTGAAATGGTTGCAATATTGGATTCGTGGACAGCTGCCAATGTCCGCGGACATTGCGGTAAAAACATATAAAAAAACACAACATTGCACATGCCAAACTAATGAAACAATCTCTGGGGAGTTGAGGGGTGATGAGTATGGGGTGGGATATGGCCATAAAAAGCCAGAAAACAGGCATTTTCCTTCTACGAATTCCGCAGACATGTCAGATGTTCGTGATCCATGCATATTTTTGTATTACAGGGTTGGTGAAAAGCAGTTTTTGGATGGCTTATAACTTTGGCCCCCTTGAATGAAACTGCATGACATTTTGTGTATAATCTAAAACTTGACTTTGAAAAGTTGTCAAAGTTTGGTGCTGTTTTGCCAAGAGGGCAAAAAATTAAAAGGGGGTCCCAAAATATTTGAAAGGCTTATAAATTTGGTGCCGTTTTACGAATCTGCGCAAAGGTTTGCAAAAAGATTTAAAACCCAGATTTCAATGTGTTTGAAACTTTGGAGGGATTTTGTCAAATGAGGGCAAAATGAGAGGGGGGTCTCAAAATGTTTAGATGGCTTATAACTTTGTTGCCGTTTGACAAATGTGTAAAAACTATTTTAGAAAGATTATACACCCAACCTTGAATGTCTCTGCAAAGTCTGAATGGATTTTGTCAAGTGGGGGACAAGTTATATGACTATTTTATGTGCGCACATTTGGACACTTCAATAAATAAAACATGGATGGATTTGCAGCAAACTCGTGCAAGGAGCATTGGCAATAATGTGTATGTATGGTTTTGCAAATGATTCAGTGTTTTATTTTTCGAATAGTGTCATGATGTAGGTATATATAAAAAATAGTGATATACCTTTGGTGACTGAGGTATAGGGTGCGGCCATTGGCAGTGCCCATATTTTCCGGGTCATGGCCAAAGGCCATGACCCGGACAATCTGGCTACTGGCCATGACCACAAGGGACCGGCAATGGGCTTAAAGTGGCCACGGCCACCTGGGTTCAGTTATTTGGTAAAGTTTTTCGAAATCGGGATAGATTTGAATGGGAAAAGAATTCTGCCCATGGCTACAACCCGAAGTGCTGGACAGGATTGCAGCAAAAACTTGCGAGGAGTATTAGCAAGGACTTCAAAACATGATTTTGCAAATGTGTCTTGTGTTTTATTGTTTCTAAAGTAAAAATGTAAGTAGAACAAATTGTGATATAAATCTGGTGCCGGGGCAATGGGCCTACTTCTGAGCAAAGACAAAGGTGTACACTGATTCTGAAAGCATACTTTTGCAAATCTTTTCTGTGTTTTACTTTTTTGAAAGTGTTGAAATGTAAGTACAAAAAATAGTTATATAACTTTGCTGCTGTGGGCCGTGGGCCTGGCCCTCGGCAAGGACAAATGTCTACTCTGATTTGCCTATTGGGGTATGCGCCATGGCCGAAGCCCATGCCCCATGGATTGTGGAGACTGGCCATGCAAGCTATGAGCACTGGCCATTGGTCACATGATGCGGGTATAGTGGACACTAAACTGGGATGCTCGGTAGGTGCATTGGATAACAGGGGTGGTTTGGTGGGGCTGGGGTCATGGTTGAGCCTCATACCCTAGGCAATTGAACAATGACTTTTATCCCCAGCATGTGCTGCTAATAATGACACAAATAAGTATGCGTTGCAAAAAATATGTTTGTTAAAGGAGGTTCATAGTTCCTTCAAATATGTTAAAGGAGGACTTATTAATAACTTATTGTCACACCGCCCCTCGCACAGAAGACACGCCTTTCCACGTCCACACTCTCCTCCCACGCGACACCCGACAGTGGTACCTTATTGCCCCGGCAGGTCACACATTGTAGGGCACGACGTGGCATACTTAACACCACTGGAGTTTATCGTCCTTCACGTTTGTGGCAAGTGAGTTGGAGGCTTCTGCATCACAAACGATCACGCCATCCACGGAGAATCATCCGACACAGCACGGCAAGGATCACGTGACTCGCTGTCTAGCAGCACGGCAACGCTTTGGTACCTTTCGTCACGTGAACATGGTCACGTGTTTCCTTACCTTGGATAAAAGGAGTCCAAATACCGAAAGCGTTGCTTCACAGCTGTTCTTTTGGATCACGTGACGCTTTCGCCTCGTTCAAGACTCACTCCATTGATCACGGCCTTGTACCTCGGACTGCTCTTTGCCTAGCCCTTGTCTGCTTTTGGAACATTGGATTATTTACCTGGGTCAACTGTTGCCGACCTACGCTCTGCCTTACGGACTGTTTTGCTTAGCCCTCCTCGAATCTTGGATCTCTTGTTTTGGACCTCGAACTGTTCAAGTTACTCATTCCGATCCCATGGTTCATTGGGACCTCGGTCCTATCTCAGGTGATTGCCTACCAGGACGCTCTACACAGACCACTTGTCATCAGAACCCCTACACTTACAGGTATTACAGTGATTCAGATGTTTACACTTTGAGAATCGCACACTGTACCACTACCTAACCATATACTTTCCTTTGCAGCGCTCCAGGGGTTCTTCCGGTTGTTCCCGCGTCCTGACTCCACGGACTATCACCTTTGGCTCTAATTTTCATTCTGGCAGGTGTTATTGTGGATGTCAGTTTGATACTTGGGGACAGAGGGATAGCCCATACTCTGCACGACCACCAACTTTGTAACAGACTGTGAAGCCTATTGGTCGTCTAGAGTATGAATCCCTCCACCGGGGACCCCGTGACCGCTTTGATTCAGGCAATGGCGTCCCTCAGGACTGACATGGCCGCCGCCACGTCCGCCATACATAATCGGCTTGACGCCTTACAAAGCACACGTTACCCATTGCCACCAGATACCGAATTCGGGGATACTGTTCCCTCGGATCAACCAGCCTCAGTTCCAGCCCCTACACCCACTCCTGTGTTACTTCCAGCACCTGTGCCCCTTGCTGCCCCAGAACGTTTTCAGGGGGATCCTCGAAAATACCGTACTTTCATTAACCAATGTAAACTCCACTTCTTGTGCAGACCCTTGGCTTTCCCCGATTCGGTCACGAAGGCCGCATTTCTCCTGTCCCATCTATCTGGGGTAGCGGCCACCTGGGCAAATCCTATGTTGGAAAATAATCATCCCGCCTTATATGATTTTGAACTTCTCACAGCAGAAATGGCCAAAGTCTTTGATACACGCTATAAGGCTCAATCAAGGGATCTGGAACTCTTAGACTTAACACAGGGTAAACTATCTCTGATTGAATACATAGCGCGGTTTAATCAACTCGCCGCTGAGACTTCTTGGCCAGAAGAAAAAAAGGCGATTGTATTCTACCGTGGCTTATGTAACACCATGAAGGATGCACTTTCTGTGGTTCCTGCTCTTCCTTCGGTGTTTTCGGACCTGGTGGATCTCGCTTTACAGATCGACGCAAGAAGATCCGAGAGAAGGTCAGAAACTGCGTTCACCAGTCAGTCTGGTCAAACCTCTTCTGCCACCCCCGAACCCATGCAAATAGGCGGTATCCGAAGCCCGATAACACCAACCGAACGAGAACGTCGGAGGGCGGATAATGCCTGTTTTTATTGCGGTTTAAATGGACACTATGTAAGGGAATGCCCCCGACGTCCTAAGAACAAAACACCGGGTTTTCTGAAGGCTCGCCCATGATTCAGGGGGCACCGGCGAGCCTGTCCTCAAATCCCTCTGAACCCGCCTTTGGCCCTGTCAGACCGGTAGTAGTCCATGCCCTTCTGAAACCCACTAGAGAGGTCACGCATATGGTTCATGTTGTCATTGATTCAGGGGCTACCGGATGTTATATCGACATAGATTTGGCTCATCGCCTCAATCTGCCCCTGGTCAGAAAAGAACATCCGGAACCCGTACATGCGGTTGATGGCACATCCTTGTCTTCTGGTCCCATCCAATTCCAGACCGCTCCCTTGGAAGTCTTGATCCAGAATACCCATAGAGAAGTAATGTCCTTTGATCTTATCACTACACCACAATTTGGCATTATAGTGGGTATACCTTGGTTACGGCAACACAACCCTTTGATTAATTGGGGGACAGGACAAGTCACGTTCGAGTCAGAAGTGTGTCAGCAGTTTTGTCTTGTAGAAAATGAGTCGCTTTCCTCTCCTGCCACAATCCTGGGTGCCATGGCCTCTACTCAAATAGATGACAGTACATCTGACGCTATGCTTTCACATACCGTGGGGGCCACACTGGCTAATATTCCTGCAGAATATCATGAATTTCACATGGTTTTTGATAAAGGGACGGCGGAGGGTCTACCCCCACACAGACCATACGATTGTCCGATTGATCTGGTTCCAGACGCTCCTATACCCAGGGGTAAGATCTACTCGTTGTCACAACCAGAGGAACAGGCCCTCAAGGTGTACATTCGTCAGGCTTTACAATGGGGTCACATCCGTCCCTCATGTTCCCCGGCTGCCAGCCCGATATTCTTCGTGCCCAAGAAGGAAGGTGACTTGCGTCCATGTGTAGATTATAGGAGATTGAATGCCATTACTATTAAAAACAGATACCCTCTACCTCTCATCTCCACACTACTGGACAGGTTAACAAAGGCTTCCGTTTTCACCAAACTAGACCTAAGAGGGGCATACATTCTGATCCGTATGAGGCCTGGGGACGAGTGGAAGACGGCCTTTTGTTCCAAGCAGGGACTATTCGAGTATACCGTAATGCCCTTCGGGCTCTGTAATGCTCCCGCAACTTTCCAACGATTTATCAACGACGTATTCTCTGACATCTTGGATACGTTCGTGGTGGTATATCTGGACGACATTTTGGTGTACTCATCCTCGTTGGAGGAACACATCTGTCACGTCAAAGAGGTTCTTTCTCGTCTGAAAGCACACGCTCTGTTCGCCAAGCCAGAGAAATGTATATTCCATTCGAAAGAAGTGGAATTCTTGGGTTTTTTCATCTCCCCCGGGGGTTTATCCATGAACCAGTCCAAGGTTCGTGCTGTCATGCAATGGCCGGTCCCAGCGAATATCAAACAACTCCAGTCATTTCTTGGTTTCGCCAATTTTTACCGGCGATTCATCGCAGGCTTCTCCTCCATTGTTTCTCCTTTGACTGCTTTGACCAGTCCTCAGGTTCCTTACAAATGGACCCCTACGCACCAAAAGGCTTTCGAAGCCCTTAAATCCAGGTTTGCTTCTGCTCCTGTCCTGCAACATCCCGATCCCGACCTACCCTATGTCTTGGAGGCAGATGCCTCATCATTTGCTCTAGGCGCTGTGTTGTCTCAACCGTGCCCTGCCACGGGTATTTTGCATCCAGTGGCCTACCATTCTCGGAAGTTCTCGGCTGCCGAAACTCACTACACGGTAACCGAGAAAGAGCTGCTGGCCATCAAAGACGCCCTTCAGATCTGGCGACATCATCTTCTGGGGGCCAAGCATCAAACAGTGGTTTATACCGACCACAAAAACCTGCAAGATCTAGCCTCCCTAAAATGCGTTAACAGTCGGCAAGTACGTTGGCACTTGTTTTTTGCTGCCTTCGACTTTGTTGTAAAACATCGACCAGGCCACAACCACGGCAAGGCTGACGCATTGTCCCGATCTCCCGGTGGGGAATCACTAGCTTCCTATCCAGACACATTATTAGGAAAAGGCCACGTTGTTTGTATGTGTACACCTTCGCCAACCATGCTCACTGCTATCAGACAATGGGTTGCTCAACATCCTCATACACTCTCTGAATGGGACATTACACTTCAGGACGGGCTGCCGTTTGTCCAGGGCAAACTATTTCTTCCTACCTGCGATGTAAGAAATCAAGCGCTAGCCTGGTCACATGATGCCGCCATAAATGGTCATCCCGGGCAACAACGCACCCTTGACATACTACAACGCTGGTGCTGGTGGCCATCCATGCGGAGAGATGTAGAAAACTATGTAAACACATGTTCTATATGCGCACAATGCAAAACACGCAGGGGACGACCGTTAGGGTTACTTCTACCATTACCCATACCTCCCAGGCCATGGCACACCATCTCTATGGATCTCATCACTGATTTACCCCGTAAGCAGGGTTACGACACCATATGGGTTGTCGTCGATTCTTATACAAAAATGGCCCGTTTCGTTCCCTGTACAGGCATACCATCGGCTCCAACACTGGCGCGCCTGTTTTTCAAGGCGGTGTTTTGTCTTTTTGGACTACCACAAATCATAGTATCGGACCGGGGATCCCAGTTCACGTCTTGTTTTTGGCGTGCTCTTACCAAACTCCTGGGTATTGATGCTCGTTTCTCTTCGGCCTACCACCCAGAAAGCGATGGGCAAACCGAAAGGGTTAATCAAGCTCTAGAGCAATACCTGCGTTGTCTGTCCCTTCAGTTCCAGGACTCCTGGTATAAGCTGCTCCACCTTGCTGAGTTCGCATATAACAATACTCGCCACTCGGCCACAGGGTTTTCTCCCTTCTATTCCATGTATGGGCAACATCCACGAGTCCTACCGCTCCCTGATTTCACCTCTGCCACTCTTGCTGCCAACGCCTGCGTACGTGATCTAGCTGGTGTTCATGCGCAAACTCTGGTCCATCTCCGCGAAGCGCAGTCCGTAATGAAGGGTAAGGCGGACCGGAAGCGGGCTGAGGCACCGGTGTATCAGGTGGGTGATCGGGTGTGGTTATCGACCAGACATCTGCGCATCCCTGGTTGTCGCAAATTATTGCCCCGCTTTGTGGGTCCCTATCGGATCCTGAAAATCCTGAATCCCGTGGCCATGCGGTTGTCCGTTCCTCGTTCTTGGAGGATCCATCCGGTCTTCCATGTCTCCCTTCTTAAACCCTACCATGCTTCCACTCGTGTCCTTGTTCCTCCCGCCCCTGTCTCTGTGTTCTCCCAGGACGTGTTTGAGGTCAGTGCCATCCTTGGGTCCCGTGTCCATAGAGGTTGCCTTCAGTATCTGGTTGACTGGCTGGGTTATGGCCCGGAGGACCGCTCTTGGGTTTCTTCCCGTGACGTTCAGGCGCCGCTCTTGGTGTCGCGGTTCCATAGGGATAACCCAGCTAGCCCACGAGGTCGTGGGCCTTTGAGGGGGGATTCTGTCACACCGCCCCTCGCACAGAAGACACGCCTTTCCACGTCCACACTCTCCTCCCACGCGACACCCGACAGTGGTACCTTATTGCCCCGGCAGGTCACACATTGTAGGGCACGACGTGGCATACTTAACACCACTGGAGTTTATCGTCCTTCACGTTTGTGGCAAGTGAGTTGGAGGCTTCTGCATCACAAACGATCACGCCATCCACGGAGAATCATCCGACACAGCACGGCAAGGATCACGTGACTCGCTGTCTAGCAGCACGGCAACGCTTTGGTACCTTTCGTCACGTGAACATGGTCACGTGTTTCCTTACCTTGGATAAAAGGAGTCCAACTACCGAAAGCGTTGCTTCACAGCTGTTCTTTTGGATCACGTGACGCTTTCGCCTCGTTCAAGACTCACTCCATTGATCACGGCCTTGTACCTCGGACTGCTCTTTGCCTAGCCCTTGTCTGCTTTTGGAACATTGGATTATTTACCTGGGTCAACTGTTGCCGACCTACGCTCTGCCTTACGGACTGTTTTGCTTAGCCCTCCTCGAATCTTGGATCTCTTGTTTTGGACCTCGAACTGTTCAAGTTACTCATTCCGATCCCATGGTTCATTGGGACCTCGGTCCTATCTCAGGTGATTGCCTACCAGGACGCTCTACACAGACCACTTGTCATCAGAACCCCTACACTTACAGGAATTACAGTGATTCAGATGTTTACACTTTGAGAATCGCACACTGTACCACTACCTAACCATATACTTTCCTTTGCAGCGCTCCAGGGGTTCTTCCGGTTGTTCCCGCGTCCTGACTCCACGGACTATCACCTTTGGCTCTAATTTTCATTCTGGCAGGTGTTATTGTGGATGTCAGTTTGATACTTGGGGACAGAGGGATAGCCCATACTCTGCACGACCACCAACTTTGTAACACTTATATACAGTGGTATATAAGTTATGAAACATTTTCACTTATAAAAACCGATCTAATTCACAGAACAAACTTTGTTAAAGGGATGTTACGGTTAAGATGCACCTCACCCTTGGGACTTGTCTGCCCCAGCAGTTAGCTAGTGACCTCCCACCTTGACACTTCCCTCCTGAGCTCCCATCAGCACTTGCACATCCGTACTGCCCCTTTTATTTATGCACTTCTCTCACTGCACAATGGATATGTGAATTTATAGGAGCACTATGTACAATATATTGGTTTAAGTATAGGAAATGCAGATGCAAAAGATCTGTAGGACATTGTTAAGTGGCAGTTGGTGTGTGGAAGAGTAATATGTTGATAGGCTATATGTTGAGTTTTTTTTACTGATTGGTGGATTTATGTGTGAATGGTTTAAAGCAGGCAATGAGGGAGTGTTACAAACATAACAGTAAACAGAGTAGAAGGGCTGTTTTGTGTTATGGTGTGCATGTGCAATACGGGTTTTCTAATAAGGCATGGGCTAGACAGGGGAAAGCGGAGACTGTGGATAGTCGTAAAGGGCAATGGATTATGGTCTTTATTGTATACTAGAGAGAGGAATTCTTATTGAATCTAACTACTTCACTGAAAAACGTAAAGTAGATGGAGTCTATAAGCTTATTTATTTTAGTTACATTTTTTTACTATGAAAGGTGGTTCCTAAAAAAACATTTTTTAAGGGTTTTCTTTACAGGAGAGGCTAGAAAGTAAGGTGGGGAGGGAAATGAGGGATGGGGCACCAACCAGAGATATGCAGGGGCAATTGGACAAGGGAAGATGTTGTGCGTGTGTTAAATCAGTGTTTCTCATGCTCCTGGATTACAGCTTAAAAAGCACTTCGAAATTGCTCCCAACTGCAGAGTAGTGTGTTGCAGTATATACAGAGTACTGTTGTTTTCGAAAGATATGTATCACTCGCAAGGTAGCTAGTGGGATATTGTGTCGCACAGAAGTAGGCTGTGTGGTTACAGTATTTGTTGAAGAAGATCAGGTAGAGGAAGACAGCCTACTACTTTCTAAGAAAGGAATAGCCTTTCTGAGAGTATTGCAGTGGTTGGATTTGGGGTGGCGGCGCATCAAGGTGGTCCTGTGCGAGTACTGCCCAGGTTGTCCGCGACTGAGTAGTGCATTTCACTTTGGTAGCTTTAGCCTTTGGTACATCCCCAACAGAACTGTCACGCCCATGATTCTCTCTGGGTGGTAGAAGTAGGCACTTCCTCTAGCTCATCTTATTGGTCTTCTTTATTGTCATTTAAAGTATTGCACTTCTTTCATTGTGTAGGTTCTCCAGCTGGTGGTGGTGGCTTTTGCGGAGGAGGGATGGTAATAGCTGATGCAATTATTTAAGATAAATAGAAATTTTGCTAATATTCTTTCAAGTGTGTACTAGATTGTTAATGGATAATGAGTAGGAATAGGTGTAGGAGCTGTGCAAGGGTACATATTGAGCTTCAAAGTTCCTAGATCAGCTGAAAATGCATTTCCAAACTGTGTGAGGAGCACGGACCGTTCGCGAACACGTCATCATGCCGTGCATGCGCGTGGTTACATGACACTGTCCAGAAAGTCTGCGATTACGTCAGACGTTCGGGAATGTTGACGAACACAAAAACATGGAAAAAGTGTATAGAAGTGTTAGAAATTATGCTAGAAGGTGGGGAATGGCAGAGTTTTAAGGTGACACTTTTTAAATTGGACAAAAATGCTGCTATATTGGGGGTAAGTATTATATTAGGAAGTTGTAGCAAATTAGGGTGCATTGGTAAAAACCCATGAAATTCACAGAACAAACTTTGTTAAAAGGACGTTATGGTTAAGTTGCACTAATAAAAGCCTATTACATTCAATTTAAAAAAACTTGTTAAAGGAACGTTATGGTTACAAGTAAAACCGAAAACCCCCAGAAATGTGCCAGTTATGGTAAGTTAAATTACCATAACTCGCGTTACCACCGTGCACTGCTAAGACTAACACCCAGGACATCAAAGATAACATCACAAATGTCATTGATGACATCACATAGGAAATTAATTTTGATGAAAAGGCCCTAGAAGGGGTTGTGTTTATAATGTTGGTAACACGATCTCATGGGTGATTGGTAGACCTATCATGAACTACTTAATGTATTGAAGAATTTACGCATGTAAACAAAACATTATATTGGAGTGTTGTTGTTAATACAGGCACGTAATCATACATACACATAGGCAATGGGAGCAGCATGCACCATAGAACTACAATATTTTTAATCTGGTAATTTTGGATAGTAAAATAAAGAATTCTACCTTATCAGAGTTATCAGTAATATTAAACACGGAATCCATAGCTAACAATTCAAGATTTACTACACGTTTGTGCTAGTACAAATAATACATATGAAGACCCATAATGCATACAAATCAGAGGCACATACAGGGAAACTAAAGTAAGGAAGCAAGAAACACCATCACCAGAAAATGTCAATAACATTAAAGTTCATCTTAATGTATACAAATGAATTGTGTGTTTGAGGCCTGCTTATTACCCCGTGTATGTGTGCCATGAGCTGAGACCGAACCCTAAGGAAAGTACTTTAGGAACATACAAGGTTAACGTCTAGATATATAGCATCTTTTGAATTTCCATATTCTGACTGTCAGTGAACAAAAACACCTGTCCTAGATATGTAAGTGAACAAAAACAAGTGGCCCAAATATGTGGTGTCATCAGTGCCATTTGTGATGTCTTATTTTATGTCCCGGGTGTTAGTCTTAGCAGTGTACGGTGAAGGCGCGGCTTATGGTTGCTTAGCTTACCGGAACTGGCAAATTTCTTTTTTGTCGGTTTTACTTGTAACCATAACGTCCCTTTAACACTTTTTTTTAAAATTTAATAGGTTTTTTATGAGTGCAACTTAACCGTAACATCCCTTTCACAAAGGTTTTTCTGTGAAAATATATATATGAAACAAATCATAGTGCTTGAGCCATGGATCCAGCCACCAAACCATGAGAAATTAAAATTACCAGTACCGTAGTTACAAACGTATAATGAGGCCCATTTTGTTTTACTTTGTGCCACTCTGCATGCAGAATAAAATACATTGTAGCACCTACTTGGAAGTACAAAACGAATCCAGCACAATCTAAAACATGCACTGGTACAGTCATTGGGACTTGAAAGAAGCCAACCTTTACACATTCCAAAACATCTCGAGCCCAGTATATCACCCTGACGCTTGCAACCCTTTAAAAATAAAAATCCAGCATTCCAGCGTTCTTTTATTAAACACTACATTTGTGATCTTTGGTTCATACTGATCCCTCTGTGCTGAATATTTTACAAACTAAAAATATTTGATTGGTGCTGTCAAACTAAAACACTGCATTGTGCACAAGCAAATATGTTGCATCACAAAAAGACAAGTGCACCAAAAGTGCAGTCTGAGTTTATTTCATGTTTATTTTCATGTTTGGGGTGGCCATAAGGGTGGCGGTGAGCCCATAAAAAAGAAATAAATAAACTAGGAAAACATTCTTTGCAGAATATTAAAATGTTTGCACCGTCAGAGACTCAGTGAAATTCCAGATTCTGAATATTGGGTCACTGACTTTGCTGTCTAGACCTCAGACATTCCAAGCTTTAAAATTGAAGTATCTGATTGTTTGTCTACCCGCGCTATAAACACTTACAAAATCCTCTACATGTTCAACTTGTTCCCAAGTGCTCTAGAAAAAATCTAAAAAACAGTTCTAGAACATAAGCTCTATGCCCATGTGATATAACATACACTGATCCAAAAACAATACGTTAAAGCACATTTCTTAAAATACCCCTGTGCTCACCTTTTGATGTTGTTGAAACCAACTCTGAATAAACAACAGGCCAAGTTTCCAATCAACCGCTTTGCAGTGGGTTCTCCCAGTGTCCACAGACCCACGATCAAATCCAGCCGAAAAGCAAGCCCCCCCCCTACAGAGTTACAATCAAGTTTCTGAGGTCAATTAGGTGGTGCCTACATGGGGTCATCGATCCATGGCTCTGCCATAATTCCCAGACCAGGCCAGCGATAGCCACTGAGGGTCAAAAGGGCGCTTTTAAAGGGTTCAAGCTCAGTGCTGTTTCATTATCAACGATGCACGGATTTATGTACTCATGCATAATTTGCAGAAATGAAGTTTCTTATCAACAAAGCACACCATTCTATTTCATGCATACGGCTTCCTATGTGTTATAGGTAAATCTAAAAATAACCTCAGCCCTGCAGATGCTGCCTGGGGCCAGCAGCACTTTTTCTTATCAACAAGGCGCATTCTTCTATTTCATGCATACTCTGCAAAACAGCGCTGGACCCTGGAAACATCGAAAATTAACCTCAGCCTACAGATGTTTTCCATGCCATCATTCCGTCAGCTGGGTTAACTTGATAAACAATGTCCATGTGTATTTTCCTGGAGTTGTATATACACAGCTAGCACAAAACACCCTGTATTCCAGTGAGCTCAATATACAGACTGTCTGTGTTTTCTGCTGATGTAGCTAGAATGCTGCTCTGTAAGTCACCACATTCCTGGGATTCCACGGGCTTTGTCGTAGATAAACCCCCCAGCAGCTCTTTGGTGGGTGACAGAGCAGCAGAAGGACACATGTAAACCATGCACAAGATGCTGTACATTCAATAAAAACAATAATTTGACTTTTGTACTGGCTCTGGGAAGCACAATTTACTTGTCAAAAGGCAATAGTTTCAACTTTTGTACAGGCTCTGGAGTGCACACTTCACTTATAAAGTGAACTGCCTTTCATTATTCACACTCTGTATCAAAGCCAGTTCATAACATTGATATATATTTTATATCAAAATTGATAAACATTTTTAATATCAATGTTTTTAGGGGAACGTTATGTATAAACATTTAAATAAAAATTGTTTATAAAATAATATTAATTTTATATACATTTCTATATAATAAATATGATTTTCTATATTGATTTTTATATACCTTCTTATATCAAACAATATGTGTTATATTCTTTTTATATACATTTTTTATATCAAGAAATATTAAATGTTATACTACTTTTATATCAAAAAGATATCAAAATTGATTGATATAATTTTCAACTTACTATCATATCGGGTCGAAACCCCTCTGTGATGTCATCACTGTGTTACTCTGCAAAACCCTAGATTCACAGTCTCCATCTTCAGAGCTCACTTCGCTCTCAGCGATCCACCAATCAACACCATCGCCCGCTGCTCCCATCTTTATATAGATTTAATATAAAATGTATATTCACTTATATCAAATCATATAAAATGTATACACACTTTATATAAAATATACATTTGATATAAAATCGATATAAAAATGGTGATATTTTTATATCAAATTTACATTAAGTTTATATCGTAGCCTATCAAAAGGGGGCGCGACTAAGGCAGGAAACAGGTGGCATGACCACCTGTCAAAATTTAACATGAGAGAAAAGTAAGAGAAAAGGGAGCTCCTTCTACTACTACCATGTATGATATCAATATAAAGACTCCCCTAAAAACGTGAAAGTCAAATTGGCATCTGGCAAGACATAACTGCATTAATGGTTACTGTTGTGAAATCAAGATCATTTAGATATTTGCGGAAATTGTGATTCCTTCCACAAAACATTATACTTTATGGCAAATACAAGTCACGCCGTTCTTACCATAAGAATCGTAGTCCATGAGTGGGGTTTGTCATAATTTGGGTTGAATTGCATGTTATTCTGTGTCACTTACTGCCATTATTAAGCTGCAGATAGCAAGGAAATGTCACTGGTTTTATAACCTGTGCAATGAAGTTGCGATTCGAAATATGTTACAGTTGGAGGTATACATTGTTAAATGCATGATTGATTTATTTGCCATACATGCGGATTGAAAAGAAGACAGTCATTTGTCTTTAGTGGAACATGAGTGACCCAACTGATAACTCGCCTGCATTTGTATGCCCCATTCTTTAGAGATATATTATTGAAAAAATAAAACCAGTTAAGGTTTCTACTTACAACAATTTAAAACGTACACGCATTGGTAGCCTCAACACTAAGGTGTAAAGCCGCTTCTCACAAGAAAACAAGTAGAACAGGTTACCAACAAAAAATAAAGTTCTACTTTAAAACCACCAGAGAGATTTGCAGAGCAGTCCATTTTGACTGCCATACAGTGGGTCTCTTCTGTTTTTTCCTTCCCATTTCTCTACTTCTTGTGTACTCTCTCCCTGGTCCCACTCTCGTTCCTCCTCCCACCCTCTGGGCCTGCCAAGGGCAAACCTGACCCACCGGGACCTTCCTGGGCTTACTGGATTGGTTGCAGTGATTGATAACCATATACTTGGCTCATTACAGGAAGTCTTTTCGCCCTCCAGGTGTTCTTCTGTTTATCCCACTTCCTTCCTTTTGATGGTTACTTCTAGCCTCTGCCTTCCATCTTCTCCTCAAGTAGTATCCCCCCTTCAGGCCTTTCACCAAAACCACTTCCTTATTTACACCACCTTCCCCATCTGCTGTTACCACCTCTTCCTCTGAACCTTTTCTGCCTCATGTTCCTCAATAGCTCATTTGCCACCTGATATCATGATAGCCTCCTCATACTACATGTGCCTACTGATGCACTACCTCCTCCTCATCACCACCTCCATCTCTTAATGTTACCATCTCTGCCACAATACCACATTTCCCTCCTGCTGGTAACACATCCTCCAGAGTACTGATTCCCCCTCCTGACGTTTCAACCTCCACCTCACTACTACCTTCACCTCCAGATCTTACAACGTTCTCCTCAATACTATTTCCCTCCTCCAAATCATTACCCATTATCATGTTCTCTACTAACCCCCGTCTAATGCCCTCCACCTCGGCTCTCTCCAATCATCTCTGTTTACTAAATACCACCAAACTAAAATCTCCTTTTTAAACAACCCAGGCTAACTGACCGGTGTCTCTAGATTTTAGAGGGCTCTGGGCTGTTTTCTGTAATTGGTCTGAAGCTGGAATTGGCTGCCTTTCCTAGGTTCACCTGAAAATACTTTGAGATTTAGGGGATGGATAAAGCATTTATCTGTCCTGGCCACCATTTTAGAATCCACTCCACCTTCTTGTTACTGCATTGCACTGCCTGAGATTGACACAGATCCCCTACTTTGCCAGCGTGTGAACCTCCTGCTGTTAAATCTCTTGACAGTCTCGCTGACCCTCCTGAATGTGAAAAGAATGCAGACTCTCAGTCAATGTCCAACTTTGTATCGTCTGTGTAGATAATGGGTTAAAAAGTTAGCATCATTCATGGGCAAACTTGCTTCTAAAAAAATACATACCGGCAAAATGTTATTACACGTGGACATTCGTGGGAGAAGAGTATCTATTCAAGCCTTTAAATCAACATGTTTTATTAACACATTATCAAAATACAAACAAGTATGGAACATAAAAATAAAAACAGAATTTGAATCCTGAAATGCTCCCCCACCGGTGTCACCACCAATTCTTGACTGCTGATTGATAAAGAGAGTTACAATATTTTAATACAGAAAAAAACAAAGACAAATAATAAAACAAATATTTTCATCTCTTATTAAATCTATCAAATGGGGGAGATAAAGTGTAATTGAAACCCTAAATGGGGAAAATTAAATTTACAAGGCTAGATAACCACCTATTCACAATTCAAACCCCACAAATTCCTAAATTTCTCTGACGACATGTGTAGTCTTTGTTATTCAATACAACATATTCCATATTGTCATTTTCTATAAAGATCATTTTCTCATTCATCGAAAGGTGCAACATTTCCCCCAAGCACTCATCCATAGTAGGCATCTAAATGGATTTCCAGTGAAAGGTCAACAGAACCTTCACAACGAATAAAGCCGTAAGAACTCATTCACATTTGGGACATTTGAGATGGTTCAGTGAAGGAACATAGTGTTTTAAATCAACCAAAAGATAAATCTCCAGGTCCATTGATTATTTAACATCTTTGATAGTGAAAATTATCCTTATTGGGTATGTCTAATAATGGATAAGCTTTGGACAAGTTCACCAAACATTCAAGACTGTTCCACCCCCTCTACATCCCCACTGACATAATCCGGACTTACAAATCGAAGTTGCTTCTATCCGACGAGATTACCATCTAAAAACCACCTTAAATGCCTATTCAACATATTGTGCACTCAGCAGAATGTGTTCATTTTTACGCCAGATAACATCTATTCTTCTTCAGAACTAACAACTTAAAGATCATTATGTCACTTTTAAGCATAATACGTCAGGCCCTTTTAAATTCCTATCATCATGCATCTATACAGTTTTGAACTCATCTTTATTGTACATACCTGAAAATATTGTATTTTCAAAATTGGTAAAATTCCTCATAGCCCCCTTCTTCACCAATTTTCATAAAGCCCAATGTCTTAACTGATACTAGTGCAACCCCTCTTCCTCTCACACGTCAAGGTTCTCCTATATGATTAAAATGACCTAATGTACCCCTTTAGATGAAGGTAGGATATACATTTATATCCTCCTTCCTCCCATCCCCTGAAATCCAATGATCGATAGGCTGATGTGAACACAATTACTAAGTACCCTGATCTTCATTGCGTTATGGTAGCCAGCCAAATTAAGCACTGCTATACCCCATGAAGCCTACTTCTAAACATGGCTTACCTAGACGTTCTATGAAGTGTCCCCATCCAACATCTCAGAAGAACTGCGTTAGGGACTATTACTGGCAAAGTCTGGAAAAAAGTAAAGAAGTCTAACTAATATTTGAATCTCTGTCGTGGTAATCTTACCGAACCACTTAACAGCTTGTTTTCTCAATGTCCAAAAGGTATTTTCTAATTCAGGAAACAGTTCTAAGTAATTGGCCTTATACAGTTGGGAGCAGTTAGGGGTTAATGAGATACCAAAGTATCTAATTATATCTTTAACTCAGAAAACAATGAAAGACCCATCAATACTAATGCAGTACAGGTGGGAATGTTAAAACTAAGCACCCTTCTTTTGTCATGATTGATTTTGAAGCCAGGAACAGCCTGGAAAGAACACAATAGCTCAATCACCACTGGAATAGAGTGTTTGGGCATAGTAAGAAATCGTTTTAAAGTGATGACTACAAATAATGCTAGTTTATGCATGAAAACTGCATGTTGGATTCCATGAATGGACTGATGTGACCAATTTCTGATAGCCAATGGCTCCACTGCAAAAGTGAATATCAAGGTTGACAACTGGAAATCCTGTCACATACACTTTGTCAATATCAGCTTCTCGGGTGCTGCCAAGATGTGGACCCAGTAAGGCCTACTCGTTCGGAGCTTCCAACTCTGTGCCCAGCCTCTGCGCTCCTCAGGAATGCCCTGTGACCCAAACTGCAGCCAGAGCATCAATGCAGCCGGGTAAAATGGGTGAGGCACACTGGGCAGGAAGCAGAGGAAGGAGGGCTGCCCATGGACCATGATAGAGGTGGGGGGGTGTGTGTTGTGCCAGCAGCTTACCACTGAACTCAACTCATCAGTCGACCCCCTGATAGCTGCGCGCAGTGTGGTGGCTGAGAAGAGGACCTTCTCTGACATGCCACAGAAGACGGGGGGCAGTCTTTCACGACTGGGGCAGCTTGCCACAGGGGGTGCTGCCGTGCAGATGGGGGAAGCGGGCGCTCCCTGCTCTACAAGTAGAACACCCCATGAATGCTGGCCTGAGCCAACAAAAAAGCAAAGAAGTCTGCAGGAAGACATATAGAGTCATGCTGGTTTCTCCCATCATCCCCATGCAGACACCAGACTATTAACGTGATGGAAGAGACACAAAAATGGACCTAATGGAGAAAACACTACTGGAGGCCCCTGATTTAATCTACAGGCTTGCACTGCACAGAACATGTAAGGGGAAATCAGTGAAGGATCCGGTGTATGCGTGGAGACCCCATAGAGACTCATGCAGACTTAGGAAGAGAAGCAAGCCCATTGGAGGAAACGAGGTGGGTGGAGAAACTGGACAGGATCGTCCCACTTCAGATCCGATAGCATCCACGAGAGACTGGCACAACCTTTTCCACAAGCCCAGTAAGGAAAGCAAAAACGAAAGGATCAGACTATCAGAAAGTTACTCGAAAATCAAGGACCCTCCTGCAGACAGGGGAACACAAACCAGTGCCCTGAGGAGCAACTCACACTGCCAAGATCAGCAGATCAAGGCATAGGCAGGGCCTCTCTAATGAGAGTGCACTTCGAGACATCAATGCTGGAACTTAAGAATGATCGCAAACAATTACCAAAAGGAGAAATCGCATCCCAAAGGGAAGTGCTCTCTGCAACTATGTATTTAATTTATTTATTGTGCGCCATAGTACATTCATTGGACTTTTCAGTTTACACATTTAAATACATTTGAACACATTTTACAACAATTTTCAAATATTTAAAAAGCCCTTTAAAACATCTTAAAACCACAATTTCCACATAGTAAAGTTTTCACGGTACAAAAAGCAAAATACAAAATTCTGAATTCAAAATACACTATAGAAACTACAATTTGATCCCACTAAGAATGTGCAAGTGCAGGAGGAGTGTGTTGCCATGTGGAGAGACTCTCTGCTTACAAGTCTTTCCACAGTGTTTACCTTGAAGGCGGTTTTAGCAGTGAAAAACGCTGGCTCCAGAGCGAGTGCGGGAGAAGTGTGTTGCCATGTGGACAGACCCTCTACTTACAAGTCTTTCCACAGTGTTTACCTTCAAGGCAATCTTAGGAGTGAAAAACACTGGCTCCTGAGAGAAGCGGAGCGAGTGCAAGAGGAGTGCGTTGCCGTGTGTTCCTGGGCTGCACAGCATCGGCTTCGGTCTGGGAACCCCCATTGGGAAAGCCGCGATCACTGTCAAGGATATTGCCCATCAGGTAACAACACTACTATTCTACTCCATTACGCGCCTCCCTGCTTTGACTGGTCTTCCCATTACTGTCGACTCCCAAGTGAGCCAGTTCAAACCGCAGCTGACTGTCTTGCTGAATGCCTTGCGTCTTACCTTGCTAGAGCAACACCGGGCATCAGTTGAATATATTGAGCAAGTGTGTAGCCCAACTAGCAAGATTTGCGGGGGTTGTTCTCCCTGAGTCGGTCAATGCTAACTTGTTATAATCTTAGAAGCAGGTCTCTGAGTTGGAAGGACGACTTAAAGGCACCAGAAGTGGATGCAATGTTGCAGCAGTCTCCCAAAGTGGTCATAATGTCTCAGTCCTCTGACTATCTGTCTCAAGAGGCGCACCAACCATGTACCAATCAAACATCCTCGACCTCCAGTCCCTGTCCTGGGAAACATCCCCTGGGAATATTAGCTAGACATCATTTGCACTATAAGCTTTCCACTGCTTCGATGAAACGTATAATTACTAAGGAATGTCAAACAAGAGTAGATCACTAAGTGATAGTATCCTGAGTGAAGGAAGATTCCTGGATAAACTGCAAATATATACCCAGGGGTATTCCAGCGAGAAAAAAGATTACTTCATAACCAATATAGAAATTGGTCGAGGAGTAAAATGTTTGAGAGAAGCCATTGGGATGGACTGTTTATGTTTAAAGCAGTGTCAGAAAGCAACTTCAGTAATTTCTGGGGCATTATAAATCAGCAACCTCAATTCCAAGTCTCAGTCCAGTTGAATTGGATTTTTGGAATCGACCTGGACAGAATATTTTACTGGAATTTTTGAGGAAACAAATCCATGTGGTTGTGGACTACCCTCTAAATTGGAGTGGGAACTCAAAATTACAGAAAGTGAGATTGAAGGCCTCATACGTACCTCATTGAGATCGAGGGCTGCTGCACCAAATGGCCTCATAAACGACATGTTACGATCCGCAGTGAGACTTTGGACCTCTATCCTTCTTAACCTGTTTACCAACATAATAAAAACACGTGAATGCCCTGAGTACTGGCGCTCAGCAATAATAATCCCTATCTATAAGAAAGGTGATCGAGGGAACCCAGCTAACTATCGCCCCATTACCCTAAAGGACATAGAGAGTAAAATATTTGCCCTAATCATTCTAAAGGACTTGGTGAAATGGACGGATCAGGCAAACATCATCTGGAAGTTCCAGACCGGTTTCCGTAAGGGGCTGTCTATGACATAAAATGGCCTGGTCCTTCACATCCTAAACACTAAGCAAGACAAAGATTTTTGACTCTATGGGGCCTGGATAGACTTGTCCAGTGTGTTTGATACCATACATCAAGGGAAACTATGGTGCAAACTAAAAGAATGCGGAATCACCGATGGTCTTGTGGCAATCTTAATTCACATACATAATAAAACTATGATTCAGGTAAGAGTGAATTGTGGAGGTGAGCTGTCCTCTCCCATTCCCACTGCTAAAGGTTTAAGACAGGGATGTATTGTGGCACCCTGCCTTTTTAACCTTTTTCTGTCTGATCTGTGGAACAAACTTGCATTACACTTGATGGCATCGCCTAGAATTGGTGACCTTAAGGTAATTTGTTTAGCTTACGCAGACGGTGTGGTCTTGTTAAACCGTACCCCGATAGGTCTACGCCGTCTGATTGTAGCCTTTGAAAATGACACCCGTTTGAATGACCTTGTTATCAATCCAACCAAAACCTTCATCATGACCTATAATCATTCAAACAAGACAAGGACAGGTTGTCTTATGAATCGAAATCGAGAAATGGGCTCTGAAGCTCAATTGGGTTTGAATAGAGGGTTTGATTTGGAAACAAGTATTCAACTTACCGCAATCGCTTCCAATGGCTAGGGTATAGTACGAGCTAGGTCTGCAATCACTAAAACGTAATGCAGAATGGAGAAAGATCATGTTGTACAGATCTATCATAACCGCTGTCAAAAATTCCCTTTCTGAGGATATAGGCGGTCTAATGGTAAGAAACACCAATGTCTGCCTACGTGAATTGAAACATGATGCATTAGGCATAATTACAAAATGCCATTCCTCAGAAACAGAATTGATGGATAACCCATTAAAGCTTAAAGAATCTATGAGTTAAATTGACAGGATTGAAACAAGGGTGTCATTCATAAATATGAAATGCATTGAGAATTTCTCAGTAAATGACAAACCCTTGGGTTACTTTCTGCCTTATTTGAGAAGGTTCCCAAATCCAAGATGAAGGGCCAATTTCCTAAGGTTTCACCTACATTTATTCACTACAAGAGTCCTATTGAACATCAGGAATAAGGGCCCATTGAAGGACAGTATTTGCAATCTCTGTGATGCAGGTGCCCAATAGAATGTAAACCATCTCCTAATAACATGCATTGGGCTTAATAAGCAGACTATTGACCATTTCTCACGTTCTGTTCAAGTTGTTGACTGGCTGTACTTTGGAACCAAATGTCAGCCGGGAAAGAAACTTTTTTAACATTGGAAGTTCTTCGATTTATGGAAAATAATTGAGTCATTAATTAAGGCATAATATTAATGTACTATTGCTGACAAGGTTGGGATAAATGTTTTATTTCATCCACTATGTATGATTGATCTGATAATTTTAAATATTTTAACGTCTTCTTTTTTGTATTGTGAAAAGTCATATGTTGACTAAACATAAATAAATTAAAACAAATTTAAAACTACTTTCACAAATTCCAAAAATCTTAAAGATACGGATTAAAAATTCTGATCCATAACTCGTCCTCTGGGACATGGACAAATAATTATGTTTTCTCCCTCCACAGGGAATGTAAAAAAAGGACAATTAATGCGAAGGTGCTTGAGGGTATCATCCTCTTTTGCACAATAACGACAAAGTCTCACTCCCCTTACCTCCTTTTTCTACTTGCCCCCAGCACCTCCATAGTTGGGAACAGATTGAGCTTCAGCCACAACATTTTAAACCTGGGTACTTTTTCAAATAAGGGGCCAAGACATTGAAACTTTTATTGACCAAACAAACTGGTAATTAAAGCATCAGTATTTCAGCAGGTCAGTCCTCAACTGTATCAAAACATTTCTATACAACTTGTGTTTCACTTTGTTTGGATTCTCTATCAACTCCTGTGTTGAGGACTCAATTTCCAGAAGAACCTGCGTGCAACGATCTACCGAATTGTCGAGAACACTACAATTGGCCTTTGCAACCATCAGATTAAGATACACAAAAAAAGAAGTTTTGGGGTATGATAATCCGAGTGTAATTTTGTATTCTTCCCCACTAGATTAAAGTCTCGATTGGCAATTGCCCTACTTTGTATAAAATCCCTGCCAGGGGCACCGAGGGTGGCACGCGCAACACTTTTCTCAGGAGCTTTCCCTCATCTTTGACCATGGCGCCCCATCTTCCAAAGTCTGAGCCCCAAAAATCAACTTTGGCACAATTCTTTGTCTAAATAACATTATCAGAGGCACCACCGAAAATCTACCAAATTTAAAATCGAAATGGATCATCGTACTTGCAGACCTTTCCAGACTTTCCCGTTGTAAACATATGAACCGAGATATTTATATTTGTTTACAACGTCCAGAGCTTGACCCTCAATGAACCACCTACATTTTTTCAATGTCAACCTCTCTTTATTTAGCACCAACATTTTTGATTCAGTGCCATTCATTGAGGGGTTCAATTTGAGTACAGATGTGTTAACTGCAGACAAAGCTCTCTGCAGGCCAATAGGGGTCAAGTCACAAATAACAATGTCATTGGCATACTTCAAATGCAGCAAACTTTTCCTCCCCCAATTTTGGTGGGTTTGTCCTCACCAAGTTCCAGCATTCAACCATATCCTTGATGTAGAAATAAAACAGAAACAGAGCGAGGGTGCATCCCTGATGCAGCCCCGTTTAGTTTCTATCCAGTCCATAAAAGAACCATGTGATTCTAATATGACTCTAATTCTGATTCTCAAATGCATAGCCTCCAAAATGCTAATTAAGGGCATGGGGCCTTAATTATCATGTAAGCTCTCCCAGAGAATAGCCCTGCTCACATGATCAAAGGATTTACTTACATCAAGGGATGCCAGAAAGACAAGTCTCCCTTGAGCTTTTGCTTGCACCGATAACAGAGACAATACAAAGTTGTTTAAAGATGTCCCCACTCCCTTCTTAAAACCTGCCTGATATTGTTCTAACCAATTTGCCTCCCCCGCCCAAATTTGCAGCTCTTTCAGAACCATCTTTTCAAAGATCTTATTCGAAACATCCAGTAGGAATATTGGTCGGCACTGTAGCAGGGATAATAATATTAATAATAATAATAATAATCATACCAATTATAATTATAATAATAACACTTAAAACAATCTATCCCCTCTCTTAAAAATCAAAATAATCAGTGCTGTTCTCCAGGACCCAGGGATCTCATTTTATTGTAGAATATTCCCTAACAAATGTCACAATAATTGAGACCATAATAAAATGCTTGATTTTAAAGTTGTTAGAAAGCCTGTCAGGCCCCGGGCATTTGACTATTTACTTAACTTTATTTGTAAGGCAATATCATCAAGATCCCAACATCGTGCCTCCTGCCACCTTACTTGCGAGAACAGATCAATACATATTACCCCTACACCTATTTATACATGTTAATGTTAATGTTAAAGGACATTTGTACAGCACACTATCACCACCGGAGTGGTCCCCTGGCGCACTGGCGGCTCTGAAAAAGGGAGGGAGGGCGAGTTAGTGGGAGAAAGCAGGAAAAGTGAAAGAGAGCAGTGATGTACTGTTGGCGGCCTCAGCCCGGTGGGTCCGTTGGCTGGGCCTGGGGTGTTTGCGGCCAGTAGTCGTTGTGTAATGTTGTGGAAGTCTATGTGTGTTTTTTGTTGTGTTGTTGCAATGTAGTGAAGTTTGTGCGGTTTGTTGTGCTGTAAGTTTGTGGTTGTGTTTGGTTTGGAGTTTGAGAGGTGTGTGCAGAGGGGGAAATTGTTAGTGGAATCGGTTAGTTTGGATCTCTATCCTGAATTGAGGTGCTGGGCTTGTGTAGTCTCTCCTGATGCGCCACCGATCTGATCTGGGCCCATCTTGCATTCAATGTCCCTTTCACATCTGTCCCCCATCTCAATCAGCCTCCCTCACAACCCCACCGGTCCTCCCTACCTACTCCTGTGGCCAGAGTGCCTGCCAATGTCCACCACTCAGCTAGTGTGGTGATTGTCAGTATCTTGACAATTCAATTGACACTTGGTACCTGGTAGCAACTAAGGGCGGGTGAGGTTGTTGGTGGGATTGTCTGGGGTAGTTGATTCCGTCTCCATGGGTGTCACCTGTGTTTCAGTCTATCTGGTGTCATCCGTCCTGGTACTAGGGGAGCTTCCCTGTCGGTTCTGGGGCTGTCAGTGTCCTTACCAGTTTAGACATCCTTTTTCTCTGTTGTTTCGGTTTTCAGTTTGAGTCTGTGTTCTTGAAGAGCCAGGTTTTAAGTAATTTTCTGAATTTGTGGTGATCTTCCGTGTTTCTTATCTCTTTTGGGATGTTGTTCCAGGTTTTTGCGGCTAAGTGGTAGAAGGAGGTGCCTCCAAGTTTTTTCTTAAGGTATGCTTTTAGTTCTAGGCGGATTTCGTTGCTGGATCGGAGGGGCCTCTTTGGTTTGTAGACTGTTATTTTCTTTTGAAGGAATTCTGCTCCTTGTCCTCTGATTGCCCTGTGCGTTATTCACATGGTTTTGAAGGTGATGCAATGTTTTACTGGGAGCCAGTGTAGTGTTTTTAGGGCAGGAGTGATGTGGTCTCTTCTGGATAGTTTGAGGAGTAGTCTGGCTGCCGCATTTTGGATTCGTTGTAGTTTCTTCAGGAGGTATTCTGGTATTGCAAGGTAGAGGCTGTTTGCATAGTCGATTCTTGACATGATGAGGGCGACGACAGTGAATGTTTTGTGTGTGAAGCAGAGGAAAGGTAGGATTCTTCTTGCTGTGTGGAGGAGGAAGAAACATTTCTTCACTGTTGCGTTTATTTGTGGTTCTAAGGTTAGGGTGTTGTCCATCAGAATTCCTAGATTATTTACTACCCTAGATGGTGTTGGTGCGGTTCCCATTTCCGTTGGCCATGGGATGGCGGTTTCATTCCCTTGGTCTTTGGATATAATCACGATTTCGGTCTTTTCTGGGTTGATTTTCAGGTTGTTGGTATTCATCCAGTTGAAGACTTCTTTCACAGAGTCGATTAGAGTTGAGTGATCCGCTTCATTGTCTTTTGTAGATGATTTGAGTGTCATCAGCGTAGTTGTAGCAAGTAATGTTGTATTTTTTGAAGATTCTGATGACGGGAGTCTGGTAGATTTCAACAAAGGTAGCAGGCGCCCCTCTCTCGGAAGAACAAGGCATGATAACCTGTTCAGTGGTTGTTAACCACATTGAGAGTTTGCAGCCATCTGCCTTTTGCTCACTGTACCTTTCACAGATGGGAAATATCCATTTCCATATCAGTCTTTGTCCCGCCCACATAGGCACTCCAGCACCGAAATGCTATGGCAATTCCTCTCTGAACAAGAGTACCACCAGCAACCCCATACACGTGTTTCAGCCTTGTTGGGCATCATCAGTGAGGTGAAGCTGAGCCTCTCTAAGCACAGTGAGCAGGGAGTCCACGTCTGGTTGCCCCCAGGTAACCTAGGGTGACCAACCCCAAGTTCCTTCAAAGAATTCAACAAAGGTAGCAGGCGCCTCTCTCTCGGAAGAACAAGGCATGATAACCTGTTCAGTGGTTGTTAACCACATTGAGAGTTCGCAGCCAACTGCTTTTTGCTCACTTTACCTTTCTTTCACACTGGGCTGGCGGACTCAGTACTTTATCCGGTTGATCGGTAATGTCTTCCTCATCAGTAGAACTCAACTCGTTCCCCCGTTCCTTTTCCCCCTCACCTGAGCTTGAAGAGTAATTTAACTTCTTTCTTCTGGCGTGTGGAGCGGGAAGCCTTTTCTTCTGGAGCAGGTAAGGTCGGCCTCGAAAGGAAGCCACCGCGGCTCCAAACAGGAGGCACGGTGACCCCCCTCCGCGACGGACTAACAACGGGGTGAGGGGAAAAGCCAAACGGCGTAAAAACCCCTCCGGAGTACTTGAGCCATCAGGAAACCAGAAACAGGAAAATACTCGGTGAGGCACAATCTGGCGATAGTAGGCAAGATGAGTATGGGAGTGTAAAAAGAGGCAAGCTCCGTAGAGAATGGAGCAGAGCGAGTGACAGCAAGGAAAAGGAACGGACCGGTGAAAACAACCGGGGGAAGGAAAACCGGAAGAGTGGGAGGAGGGAGAGAGCAAGGGGAAAGAGAGCAAGGGCTTGGAAAAAACAGAACAGCACGGGCGGAGCACCGCCAAGGAGAAAACTATAGAGGAGCGAGAGCAACAGAGGGAAATCCGAAGTTGCAACGCACCGAGCAGCCTAGCGTGTGGAAGTAAATATGCGTAGGCGGCGGCCATGTTGAAAAAGACTAGAACGTTAGTGCTGTCAGGGAAAAAATGTGACGGCACAATTCAATGGCGGCCCAGCTTCCACCTCTTCCACAGCCGCCAGCGCCCAGCGGTCGTGACACTTTCACAGATGGGAAATATCCATTTGCATATCAGTCTTTGTCCCGCCCACATAGCCAGTCCAGCACCGAAATGCTATGGCAATTCCTCTCTGAACTGGTAGATGTTGAAATATAGTGGTGACAGTGAGGATCCTTGTGGTACTCCACAGTAGTTAATTCGTGGAGTGGATTTGAAGGGTTTAATCCATACAGTTTCTGTTCCGTCTGCTAGGAATGATTTAGTCCAGACTAGTGCTGTGTCTGCTATGCCTATGTCTTCTAGTCTTTTGGTCAGTGTGTGATGGCTAACTATGTCAAAGGCTGCAGAGAGGTCGAGTAGAATAAGGGCTGAGGTTGTGTTCGAGTCTGTGTTAGTTTTAAGGTCATCCCAGATGGAAATTAGTGCTGTTTCCGTTCCTCTTGCTGGTCTGAAACCGACTTGAGCTTGGTTTAGCAGGTGGGATTTTCTATGTGCTCTTGGGTAAGTTTATATACGTAGGTTTCCAGGAGTTTTGCCGGGTAGGGAATGTTTGAGATTGGCCTGTAGTTGGAGAGGACTTCTACGTTGTCACTTGTGTTTTTTAGAAGTGGCTTGACATAGGCTGATTTGAAGATCCTCGGCACAGTCCATGTTGCTAGTGATAGATTTAGAAGGTTTCTATAGTATTCTGCTGGCGTCCCTTGTGGAAGGATTGATTTGTAGATGTCCGGTGGTTCTGTGTTAGGTTCGTTTGGTTGTATGTTGAGGTTGGTTGGTCTCTTTTGTATGGTTTGTCGGATGTCATTGATCTTTTTCTTGAAATGGTCTGCCAAGTCGTTGCAAAGTTTCTCTGAGGGGTTTGGGGTGTTATTGCAGCCTGGTGGGTTTCTCATCTCTTTAACGATGTTAAACATTTCTTTTTGTGTGTTGGTGGCATTGGTGATTCTGTCATCATCTGTTCTCTTCGCCTTTTGAATTTCCTTCTTGTATGCGCAGATTTGTTTTTGGAACAGTGTTTTTTTGTCTGGGTTGTATTCTTTCCTCCATTCCAATACCATCTTTTTGTTTTCCTTTTTCATGGTATTTAACAGTGGTGTGAACCATTTTGCCATTGCTCTTTTTTTTGATGGAGTGAACGGTTTTTCAGGGGCGATCTTATTTATTGTGTCTGCAATCCATTTGTGTAGTAGTTCTGCTTTCCCATCTAGGGCAGTTAGCTCTAGTTCTGTAGTTTAGGGCTTGGTTAATTCCAGTTGTTCGAATAGGTTGCTTTCATTGACGTGTTTCCAGTTTCTTTTGGTGGTGGTTGCGAGTTTAGGAGGTTGGATGCGTACTTGGGTTGGCATGGTGATCATGAATGGGATGATGAGGTGGTCACTCCACAGTATTTGTATCGGAGGTGTCGTGATGATGAGTTTTTCATTTGCAAAAATTGTGTCGAGGGTGTGTCCTGCTGAGTGTGTTGCCCCTTTTACTAGTTGTCGTAGTTTCATGGTGGCGAGTTGTTCAGTGAGTGAGTTATGGGAGTTGGTGTGACTGTCTTCAAACCAAATGTAAGTCCCCCAGGATGATTAGGTGTTTGTGGTTGATGGCTAAGTTGGTGATGGCTTCTATGAAGTTGTCAACGAAGGTTGCATCTTATGTCGGTGGTCTGTACACCAGGATGAATGTGATGTTGGTTTTTGGACTCGTTGTTAGATGTATTACCATGGTTTCGTAGTTGAGGATGTTGAGTGGTTCGTCCGTTTTTAACTTCAAGTGTTGTTTGAATGCTATTGCGATGCCTCCTCCTTTATTGTATTTCCTGTTTATTTGAAGGCATTTGTAGTTGGTTGGAAGGCAGCTTAGGAGTGTGATTTTGTAGTTGTTGTCCAGCCTTGTTCCTGTGATGAACAGGATGTCAATGCCGTTGTCATCAAGTAGGTCGAAGATCTCTGTTGAGTGTTTGGACATGGATCTTGCATTTATTAGATTGCAGTGGAGTTTGGAGGTGTGGTTTGGTTTGGAATTTCTTGTTGAGTTCATCTTCTTATCGGTGTTGAGGTTTCCTTCCTGGTCGATCACTTGTTGGACTGTAGGTTTTGGGGTGTCAGCATCTTCAAAGAGTTCCTCTAGGTTCTGTCTTGGACTTTTGTTTTCATCAGGCTAGTCTTCCGGGAGTTGCGTTTGTCGATTTGAAGTTCTTCTTGCTTTGGTGATGTAGGGTGTTATTGCATCGGTCGTGTGTTTGTTGTTTTTTTTTTGTTGTTCATCCTTCTTTTACGTGCTTGTGTTAGGTTATTTGATGTGCTGCTTCTAGCCTTGGGTTGGTTTGCTGTGGTGACCAGTTGTCAGCGAGGTAAGGAGTTAAGTAGAGGGATTTTTCTCTTCTCTCAGTGTTGGTTGGATTTTTGTTCCTGTCTGTGGGGGTGCGTTCTGTAGTTGTCTTTCTTTGTTGTTGTTCTGGAGTGTTTGTTCTTTCTTCTTCTCTTGTTCTTTTCCTCGGAATGGGTCGTTTACGTGGCATTAAAAGATTGATAGTAGTTTCGTTTGTTTGTTTGGTGATGTCCAGCTGGTTCTGCTTTGGTCAGGTTGTCGTGTGGTGTTGTAGTGGGTGTGGAGGGTTGTCTGCCACTGGTTCGGGCGCTGTCTGTAGGTGGTCTTCCGGCTGATGTTGCTGACTCATTCAGTCGCTGTCTTGAGAGGGCTTAGGGGAAGTGGATAAGGGTTATATATTGGGTGTTATCGGGGGCTCTCTTTAGTGTCCGTTTCCCTGGATGCGGTTCACTGCGGTGAGTTAGCTATGTGGTTGTGAGAGGGGTATCTCCTAGTTGAAGAGTGGCTTAGAGGGGTGCAGCTAGGATTTACGCCTTATGAGGTGTGAGCCCCTAGTTGGGGTGTCACTCCACCGTAGTTCCCCAGTGGGTTCAGTCTCACTTTAGAGTGAGGTGGTCAGCAAGTTTGAGAGACCTGTGTAGTGGGGATGCACCTATCAATGCAATCTAATTTCAGGCAGCGCTATTGGAGACAGAGCCCCTGTTAGATCTGAGTGATCTGTATAGTGGGAGAGAGGCCTATTAATGCACTCTAAATGTCACAGAATGCAATCTGGACACAGTACTTCTGCTGAATTTGAGAGACCTGTATAGCGGGAGAGAGGCCTATCAATGCAATCTAAATGTCAAAGAATGCAATCTGGACACAGTACTTCTGCTAAATTTGAGCGGCCTGAATAGTGGGAGAGAGGCCTATCAATGCAATCTAGATATCATACAATGCAGTTTGGAGGCCTGTCAATGCAGTCTACTATCATACAGTGCAATTGGAGACAGAGCCCCAGCTAGATTTGAGAGACCTGTATAGTGGGAGAGAGGCCTATCAACCTGATCTAAATATCGCACAGTGCAATTGGAGACAGAGCCCCAGCTAGATTTGAGCAAGACCTGTATGGTGGGAGAGAGGCCTATCAACGCGATCTAAATATCACACAGTGCAATTGGAGACAGAACCCCAGCAAGATTTGAGAGACCTGTATAGTGGGTGAGAGGCATATCAATGCAGTCTAAGTATCACACAGTGCAATTGGAGACAGAACCCCAGCCAGATTCGAGAGACCCATATAGTGGGAGAGAGGACTATCAATGCAATCTAGATATCATACAATACAGTTTGGAGGCCTGTCAATGCAGTCTAATAGCACACAGTGCAATTGGAGACAGAACCCCAGCCAGATTCGAGAGACCCATATAGTGGGAGAGAGGACTATCAATGCAATCTAGATATCATACAATACAGTTTGGAGGCCTGTCAATGCAGTCTAATAGCACATAGTGCAATTGGGGACAGAAGCCCAGCTAGGTTTAGACGGAGAGAGGCCCATCAATACAATCTAGATATCATACAATGCAGTTAGGAGGCCTGTCAATGCAGTCTAATATCACACAGTGCAATTGGAGACAGAACCCCAGCTAGTTTTGAGAGACCTGTATAGTGGGAGAGAGGCCCATCAGTGCAATCTAGATATCATACAATGCAATTAGTAGGCCTATCAATGCAATCTAAATATCACACAGTGCAATTGGAGACAGGACGAGTAGGTCGGATTAGTCCGATATTAAACAATGGTGGAATTTTGAATAATTTGGGGGAGGAGGGTGAGAGAAGCAGTGTGGAGCAGTCTCCTTGCTTAATATGGGTTTGCTCAGTGGCTCGGGTTCTAGTGTAGAGTGGTTGCGCTACTCCTAGGCCAGGGCCACTCCTACCCTACTGGTCCTTGTAGTTGATGGTTGACGGCTGGCCACTGGTTTCCCCTGCGGACACCCGCTAACACTTCTTGGAGCTGCCTCTGTTGGAGCCGTCCTTGTCCTTGGGGCCCTTAGACGAGGGGCTGCACGGGCAGAGGGCTGCCCTAGGAAGATCAGTGATGAAGGTCGAGGGGACCAATCAAGGCGTGGAGGCAGGTCGGGAGGCGGGAGGGGAGGCAACCAGGAAGAGGATATGCGGGTGGGACAGAACTGTAGCAGGGGGAGCAAAGGGCCTGGGGGGCCTCAAACAAGTCTAGCAGCCGGGGGGAGGCCCAAATGGGCTTGGGATAAAGATGTACTCACTGCGCTTTCCTCGATGAAAGTGCTGGCAGGGAGCGGGCGCAGGCGTTAGGCCCACAGACAGGGGAGGGACAATGGACCAGTCAGGGGGAGTGGGAGGGCTAGGGTGGTGGGAACTAGGAAGTCTGGGCTGGAGAAGGGACTGGAGCACACGGGCCTGGGGGGAGGCGCACAGGGAAGCAAAATGGACCCCAAATATACACAAGAGGCCCAGGTGGTCTTCAGTGATTTAGCACTCACCTGCTTTCCTCATGAAAGTGCCGGCAGGGAGCGGGCGCAGGCGTTAGGCCCACAGGCAGGGGAGGGACAATGGACCAATCAGGGGGAGTGGGAGGGCTAGGGAGGTGGAAACTAGGAAGTCTGGGCTGGGGAAGGGACCAGAGCACACAGGCCTGGGGGTGGGGGGGCGCACAGGGAAGCAAAATGGACCCCAGATAAACACAAGAGGCCCAGAGGGTCTTCAGTGACTTAGCGCTCACCTGCTTTCCTCATGAAAGTGCCGGCAGGGAGCGGGCGCAGGCGTTAGTCCCACAGGCAGGGGAGGGACAATGGATCAATCAGGGGGAGTGGGAGGGCTAGTGAGGTGGGAACTAGGAAGTCTGGGCTGGAGAAGGGACCGGAGCACACTGGCCTTGGGGGCGCACAGGGAAGCAAAATGGACCCCAAATAAACACAAGAGGCCCAGAGGGTCTTCAGTGACTTAGCACTCACCTGCTTTCCTCATGAAAGTGCCGGCAGGGAGCGGGCGCAGGCATTAGGCCCACAGGCAGGGGAGGGACAATGGACCAATCAGGGGGAGTGGGAGGGCTAGGGAGGTGGAAACTAGAGAGTCTGGGCTGGGGAAGGGACCAGAGCACACGGGCCTGGGGGGGGACGCACAGGGAAGCAAAATGGACCCCAGATAAACACAAGAGGCCCAGAGGGTCTTCAGTGGCTTAGCGCTCACCTGCTTTCCTCGATGAAAGTGCAGGCAGGGAGCGGGCGCAGGCGTTGGGCCCACAGGCAAGGGAGGGACAATGGACCAATCAGGGGGAGTGGGAGGGCTAGGGAGGCGGGAACTAGGAACTCTGGGCTGGGGAAGGGACCGGAGCACACAGGCCTGTGGGGGGCACACAGGGAAGCAAAATGGGCCCCAAATAAACACAAGAGGCCCAGAGGGTCTTCAGTGACTTAGCGCTCACCTGCTTTCCTCATGAAAGTGCCAGCAGGGAGCGGGCGCAGCGTTAGGCCCACAGGCAGGGGAGGGACAATGGACCAATCAGGGGGAGTGGGAGGGCTATGGAGGCGGGAACTAGGACGTCTGGGCCTGGGAAGGGACCGGAGCACACGGGCCTGGGGGTGGGCGCACAGGGAAGTAAAATGGACCCCAGATAAACACAAGAGGTCCGGAGGGTCTTCAATGGCCTTCAGTGGTCTTCAGTGGCTTAGCGCTCACCTCCTTTCCATAAAGTGTTTCACTCAAACTTCTTCAGATATTGCCTGAATCTGCAAAAACTGGTCAGTGCCACTCGGTTTAATTAGCTGCCAAAGCCCAGATGGATTGTTTCCCAAAATGCAACACAGCATTTTCTCAGCATCATTTATCCCCACAATAAATCTGTGTCCCTTCACTCAATTACTGTCATTCTGTTTCACTTTGCGAAACTTCAGCATTTCCGCCTGGCTACATCCCCCTCCGTAGTGCTTTGATGTCTAAGCGCATCTGCCATTTACACGCTTGAATGAGGGCGTCAAAACCGTGCGTATGCCCACCCAACTTTGACCTTTTTTCCAGATATTTCGCCAGTAATAAACCCCCCCAACACTGATAGCACACAAGGGGCAAAACCATTAGGCAAGCATAGTTCTCTCTCATCAGAGATAAGAAGCCTTACAATCTGATCGTTAAAGGCAGAGGCTATCCTCTTGGACCATTTAACCACAGAATTTCTAGGGTTGACTACAACATCCAAGATCCTATCATTTGCACATTTCACCCGGACAAAGGCAGCACACAGTGGTCAAGAGAAGGAAGGCATTCGCTTGCCCCCTGCTAAAGCATATCCCTCAATAAAGCAGGGCATACTTTCCACATTTTGGATCTCCTCTAGATGGTAGGCAAATCCAAAATATACATTATGGGTGCGTGGTCCGAGATACCAATAGTTCCTATAGCTGTGGTTTGTAATGTGGGTCACAACTTAGAGTCCAAAAAATATGATGAATTCTTGAATAGACTCTATGTGAATGAGCTAAAAAGGAAAAGTCCTTTTCATCCGGATGTAGGTCCCTACAGGCATCTTTAACCTCTAATTTAGCAAGTGCTAGCAGAGTTTCTTTAGTAGCCTGATTTTGTCACCAGCATGTGCATTTGAAATAACTACAATGTGCGTCGATAGTAAGGTTAAAGGCTCCCATTCACATAATGAACCATCTGCAAAAGATAGCTGCTCCCTGAGCAGCGAATCAAAAAAGGTTGTCCAACCCAGTAATTAGAGGTTATAGTATCCAGGTAGCCGTTAAATACCCCTCTCAAAATATATATCTTCTGCCATTGTTCAATCTACTATCTCACAAGATGAAATGTGTGTCCAGAGAAAGTAATATCCCTTCTTTTTTTTTGCATTAGAAAACAATTGTAATAGGAAAAATGGGATTTCATACTATCAACGACTGACCTGCTGAGATGGGTTTCTTTGTGGCATGCCACATAAGTTTGGCTACCCCTTAAATAATACACTTTTGTTCGGCGAGTTTAATTATTTGACATTAAAAGAAGTAACTTGAATTTTGTAATAACAAAAAAGCAACACAGGAAGTGTCCAAACCCTCCAGCCCACCACATACACAGGCCCATTGGCCGCTGTACATAACACTCCCATTTCATCCCAACCTTTATTACGAATTTAACAACAAACCAAAATACAACTCAACCAAATGAGCGAGAACAGAGAATTTAGGGCTCTTTTATAAGGGGCCTTTCCAATGGGGCAAAACAAATAGCATGCCCCTCACGGACCTCCCGACACAACACTATGTTCCTGAGACTGCAGGTTTGAGAGATGTGCCTATTATTATGATCGTTAATAAGCCAGCCAGCCAGCAAGAAAGGTGAAACTTTAAAAGCCCATACCAACTAAGAGCACTTGTGATGGTGCATCCTTTTCCCAAATATTTAGACAAGCAAATAAGCACTGACTCGTTGTCATCAAAGGTAAAGTAATGAGCAAAAAAATACCTTTGTGACACTTGGTAATTAAGTCTCCAATAAGCAGCGGACCGGAATGATTCAAGGGACCTTAACAGATTCTGTAAGTATATCTCCATTTTTACAAGCTCATCACTCGCCCTCATCAATCTATATCATGTATAATTTCCCAAGCCTAAATATTCACTCCATTGAGAGCTACTTCTTCATCCAAGGAAGTGAACCAGATTTACATTCTAACCCATATAAAAAGGTTATTGTCGATTTAAAAAGTCTTGGAAAAGATCCATTAACCTGAAATGTGAAAGTAGGATAGTTCATTTGGGCCAAGACACACAACCCACAACGCCAGTGCTGTTTTTTTCAAACCTTTTTAAACCCACCATAACTTGTAATGAAACTTTGTTTAAAGGAAAGTTATAGTTACTTGTTAACGTTAAACAGGAAAGCATATTAAAAACCCTTACAAATGTATTGAAAACACTTTATTTGAAGGAACCTTTTGGTTTTAACACAACACTTAAAAATAATTAGATTTGCCAGTTTATATTAGCTGTGAAACAGTAACTCTGTCCCCCCACATGCCCAGCACATAATCTCACTCTTTATGTCAGCTTTCATCACCTATGACATAATTGATAACATTGTTGATGACACCTTGTCTAACCTCAATTACATCTTTGATGATATTAGTGATGACATTGCATTACGCATTACAAATACATCCTCTGTGGTATAACATAAACTGGCATACTACAACATTCTGCTTGTGGGGCATTTTCATATTAATGCGGGTACAACTTGTAAGCGATTGTCAACGTTTTCTGGCTGACTTTAGAAATATAACCAAAGGAGCTTTTTAAAATAACCTTGTTGCTCTTTAGAAATAGCCTTTTCTATCTTAACTCTAATCTGTGTAACAACTAAATCCACATAAAAGTGCTTACAACTGCACTATTTTGCTCTAGTCCTCAGGCAACAACTTCAAGTACTTCACAATTCCATACACATTTAATTAGTGAGCCAAGAAGCCAATAAAAACTGTTATTTACATCATCATTATAGGAAAAATAACTAGCACATTCTAAACTCCAAAAATTCTAAACTCCAAACAAACAAACCCCAAACAAACAAACTCCAAAAAAACTCCAAACAAATAAACTCCAAACAAACTCTAAACAAACGCCAAACAAATGGTCTGGCTGATTGCAGCAAGACCATTCCTCTCCAAGGATAACTGCACCAACATAGCAAGAGCTATAACCGTCTCAAGGCTAGACTACAGTAATGTCCTCTTCCTGGGAACATCTGCGTAAAACCTAGAAAAGCTGCAAGTCATCCAGAACAGTGCCCTACGTGCAGCTATGGGCATCCCCAAAAGGGAACATATCCCGGCCGCTAGGAAACAAGCCCACTGGCTCCCAATCAAAGAACGGAAAATATTCAAAACCTTGGCATTGACCCACAAGTGCATCCACCATGCTGCACCTTCCTCCCTCTCACAAAGGATACATCTTGCCACATCCTTCGACCAGAACGCCATACACAAACATGCTCACAGTGCCCATGGTCAAAAGAGTTAGAGCAGGAGGTGCCAGCTTCCCGTACCTAGCATCCTTACAATGGAATGCCCTACCACCACCATTTCGAAAAGCCATGAAAACTATGCTCTTCTACTGATCACCCCACCCCCCACTAATCCGACCTGACTGCATAAATGTATAAATGTATAATCTATAAATGTATATCTAACCTGTTGCATAAATGTATAGATGTATAATTTATAAATGTATATCTAACCTGTAATTTCCCATTTAACTTAGTGCCCCTCAAGTAATAGCTCTGCGATGCCCTAGGGTGGTTTCTGTGCTATACAAATGTTAAAAATAAATAAAATAAATAAATAGATGCCAAACAAACTCAAAACATTCTAAACTAAAAACAAATGCCTCCGAAACCAATTCTGTATCCATCAGACGTGAAATGCTTTCAAACGTAAAAAGTCCAGGCACTAATTCTGGCACAGACTTGAAATCATCCTGTGCCTTGCCTCTGTTTTCTAAGCCCCAAATGCTCCCAATACCCCCTACTCATCTAGACTGACCACTCCAGTTAGGAAGCTTGGCATCATGCTTCACTTGGATCAGGGCCTGATACTCTTGGTTAGAGCAGTCTGTAAATCTGCCTATTTTCAACTTAACTTATGCGCTAGCATATCGTTCTCCTCGTCTCTGAGCAATTGTAGTCTGAGCGCTAATAAATTCCTTGCATAGCTGTGGAAACACCTTGTATATCGCATTCGTTGAAAAGCCTAAGCATTCCCCCAAAGGGTCCACAGCACAGCTATTATTATATCCTTTAAGCTAAGGAAAATAGAGTATCCCTCAAAAGCCAAGCACTCCCTTCACTGGTTACTAGTCACTCTTAAGGTCTAGCTCAACATTGTCTGTGTTTTCCACAAGTGTGTTCATCAAGATTACCTTCTTTCTTTGCCGCGACTAGTTGCCAACATGTCGCCTTAATCATGCAATTGGACTTCAACATAATAAACACAGTTATCAGGCTATTCTACATTAGGGGTTATCTTTTGTGGCATGTCCTTCTGGATGAAATTGGGACCAAACATAGCCATGCAAGGTGCTGCAGTTGCCCAAAACCATCCCTTTTCTGCTAGACCGATGCCTTCTCCAGCTGCAGGATGGCACCACCAAGGGACAGTTCACTCCATGGACTGTCCTGTTAAAAAAATATTTCTCACTCACTCACTCCACCAGGAAAAAATATGGCATATTTAGATAACCTACAGAGATAGCATTAACATGATATTTTTTAATTTCATTGTTTCTCTGAATGATGTAGGCCACAGACTACTAAACCAACACGTCTCACCCTTAACCCAAGCTTTCTCAACTATAGTACCAAGAAATTAGGTAATATCCTATTTGATACACATTTTGTTATGGTTTATCAAAAGTTAAATGTATAATAAATCTTTTTTCTATTCTATAAAAGTGTCGTAATCAAATGGCACAATGAAAACATCAATTAGTAGGTAACAAAATCTACAATTAAATCATGGTAATTACTAAATCTAAAATCATGTCCAGGTCCACATTTGGAATTCAAATTTGATGGTATTTGAGGAGGGAGCATCTACAAAGAAATGCTTCTCTTTCCAACACTAAATTCGGCTATCCTCCCATGGAGTGACTTGTCGACTAGGATATAATCAATTCTAGAGAATGAAGAGTGGGGGCTAGAAAAGAATGTGAATAGAGGGTCGCGTCCCTGGCACGTCGAGTGGGAGTCTGAAAGCCCCAGTTCATCATTAGTATACTGGAAGGAGACAGCCATCCTCCTCTGACCAATACCTATAGTTTTGAGGTAAAAAAAGAAATTGGTTAAACAATATTCAGCAATGTTTCATTCAGCAAAAGTGTGGAAACCTCATGCAAGACTGTGGATTGTACTGTAACAAGAGACACCACCATCTCACAGGAAATTCGTATTAAAACTACTACTCGATATTCTAGAACATAACCTTTTGCTCTTTAAAAACAAATACTTTCATCAGTCTTCTGTAGCACGACACAAACTAACATCTTCAAGTAACAGGTCGAAGTGGAACATGGGGGTAGACATACCACCTAGCAGCAGAAACTCTTTCTATAGCTATACAACATTGATGATATTATTGGTATTTCACAAGATCTGAAAGACTTTCACATTCTGACAGAACACATTTATCATGTTCATGACAAAATCAAGTTTATGTCAGGAAGGGGCAATCATTACGTAGATTTCTTAGATGTTAGACTTAAGTGCAAAGATGATTCATTAGAGAAAACAATACAGAATAAACTCACAGGTAATAATAATGCCTTGTTAGCAACAAGGTGCGAGTTACACAAAACTAGCCACTTGACCATGCAGCCAAAGGATATCATCCAACCAGGATGAATATAGGAACAGCACAGTGACATTCTAACAAACACTATACCAAGCAGTGGAGAAAGTTGACAAAGCTCAAAGAACACCCTACTGCCAAAGGAACCCAGGAAAGAGCCAGGAGCTCCGCCTCATGGGACTGCCTCCTTCAAACAAAGTTCAGTCAATAGTTAATAAAATTGCGATGTCTTGAAGTAAGATAGAGGATGAATTAACTTTTTCTGAAACACCTTATTTAAATGGTGATGGGACATAAGAAGTAGTAGTGGCTGAAAAAGGTGATAAGGATTCATACCTTTTAAAAAAATGCTGAACCAACATGGCGGCGGGGTAGTTCCACAGCCTCGATTGATTACATCTATGTGAGTGCTTCTCTTTTTCCGTACATTGTTGACTTTGTATTGTTCAATCTAGTTGTAGTGACCATGAACAGTTGACTGCTAAATGGTGATCTAATATTTCAACCAGGCAGGTTGATAGGGCATTCTTTTTAACAAATATAACTACAAATGCTAGAAGTACTAGGCTATGATGTTCGGATAAGCATCTGTATAACTTCCCTGTCTATTTACAGAACTGTCTAGGCTCAATGAAACAGGGTGAGCACTCCGACCTCTCATACTATGCAATGATGCCATACTTTCTAGCCGACAAGAGGAGAAGTCCCCTGCACTCGAAACCTCCATTGCATGTTTACAATGAAGAAGTGAAAATTAGAAAATCCACATTCAGAAGCGAGAAAAGAGATGCTTTGAATCTACCAGTTGAATTAAGAGGACCCACTCTGACAAAAATCAAGACCCGATACAAAAATTGGTTGAGGGCCAGACGCGCAAGTTTATATCATACAGATGGCCAGAACATGTTAAGATTAATACAATCTAAAAATTCAGCAAGAACTTGGGCCATCATCAACAGCGCTGCACTAGGACTGCAAGGACTCATTCAAGCCAATAGTGTCATGGAGTCTGATTGGATATCTCATTTTTCTAACCTCTACGCTCACCCAATAAATGATGTGAGTTTGGACACGGTCAACTTTCCTACCAAATTTAACTTGGAATTTGACCTTCTTGACATACAATTATGTATTAAATCCATATGTCGGTCGAGAGCGTGTGGTCCGGATGGTTTGTCCAATCAGACGTTTAAACAGAATCATAATGTATGCGCCCAGATTCTCTTTAACAATTTTTCTCTTGTGAATGAATCTAAATCTATCCCCCAGTCCTGGAGACACTCCATAATAGTTCCGATATATAAAAAGAGGAACTGCCAAGCACCTAATAGTTATTGTCCTATCGCGCTATTAGATGCGCCAGGGAAAATCACCTTGTGCCTCCTTTTAAAAAAGCTTAACCGTTGGGCCTTGAACATGCGTCTGTTGGACCCCCTTCAAGCGGGCTTTGTAACTGGAGTGGGAACCATTACCAACATTATGATTCTTAATATAATAAAAGCAAAATATGCCAAACTTGGTCAACCAATCTACTTTGCTTTTGTCGACTTTAGAGTCGCTTTTGACTCGGTCGATCGCCTACTTCTCTATCAAAAGTTAAAGAATTATAATTGTCCTCCTATACTCTTAGCATTAATCGGGTTGCTCCATACTAACACTTATATGCAAGTGAGATTAACCTTGAATGGTACACTATCCTCTTATATTCGTACTCAAAGAGGTTTAAAGCAGGGGTGCATCTTGGCGTCCACTTTATTTAATATGTATATTTTAGATATTAGTCTTGCTTTCTTTCAAACAATTTGTGACGTCCCTAAATTAGGTTCTCGCCCAATTAACTATCTCCTTTATGCAGATGATTTAATTCTCCTCTCTCAAACACCCAGTGGACTACAGAACATGTTAAACACACTAAACTCTTATGCATTGAAGAATAATTTGGTTATTAATATTGCTAAAACTGAAGTCCTGGTTTGCAAAACTAAATCAAGGTCCAAGGACCACTCCTTTCAATGGCATCTAGGAACTGAAAAACTTGTAAAGGTTAACACGTATAAGTACTTGGGTGTATCGATCACCAATACAATAGGAAATAACGATAATGAGATTGAAATCCTACAGAAACTATACCCTTTGATTGCTCAGGTGAAGTTATGAATGCATACATATGCAAACTGTTCCTATTCACACATTCTTCTCTTTTACAAACAGAAAGTGATCCCCGTTCTTACATATGGCACAGAAACTTCGTTACCCAAACAACGTACATTTTGGGATGCACTCGAATCCAAATTTTGGAAAAAAATTCTGCGCCTCCCCATGTGCTTATCGAAAGCTATGCTTCGGTTTGAATTGTGCTTAACATCTTTGCACTCACAAGATCAATGCAAAAGATGTGTGCTATTTAGTAAATGTCTGCTAAATCTTGCTTCTACAAATGTAGTAGGAATGTTAGCGCGTCATCTGGCAACAACAAACAATGCATTTTCCACCAGATGGATTCAGAATACATTAAATATTCTTGCAGACTCTAACATCCCGCTAGAAATGTTATTACACAATCCCTCTAGAGCAAAGATCAAGCTATTAAAAATGGACTGGATTACTACTATTGAGGAATGTTCTCGAATGAAAGACTTTGACATAACTGTATTTGGTCACAAAAAATTAGGAACTCTGGCGGGTTATTTGCAGAAATATTCATCTCTGTATATGCAGAATCAATATATACGGTTTAGATGTAACTTATGGCATACTAGGGAAGTACTGGCAAGAAGGAAACTTATATCAGAGGACCAAATTTTTTGTAGATGGTGTAACATACATTCTCAGAAAGAAACTCTGAAACATTGCCTAATAGAATGTCCCAAACTAGTTGACATCGTCATTACTTCCTATGAATCAGACCCAAGCTTGGCTATGGTCATTCCCTAATTCCAACTTATCTGCACAAATTGCCACTATTCACTTCCTTAATGAATTATTTAAAGCTGAAAACGACTAAATAAGCAATTTCATGGAAAAGTATCTAGAGAATAGCTTTGATTCCTTTTCTTTTCTCCTTTTCTTTCTTGTCCAATTGAAATTGAGTGAAATTATAGTGTATACATGTTATCATAATTGTACATATTCGATGCTGTTTCTGTTTTATGGTAACGCCAAACTGGCTTATATTTATCTTTTGTAAAGATGCATTTGCTTCAATTGATTCAATATATGCTATTTTATGTGATATATGTTTCAAGAGTTTGAACTAACCAAATAAAAAAAATAAAAAAAAGTTATTACATTTTACAAATTCATTTTGTGGCATTAGAGGTCATGAAAGACCCAAACGAGTAGTTAACATTGACCTACTGATGTCACAAAGGTAATATTTCTACATTTCTTTCTATCAGCTACATCTCTGTTAGATACGCATGAATATTTAAATATACAATGCTTAATTTAATGAGGTGTTCTATTGATGAGTAATAACTACATTTAAATGGCACACTGGAAATACTAATACCTTTCTCTCATTACCTTTACTCTTTGGGCGTACTCACTAATATTATACATTTGGTTACTGAATGATGTCTCTAAAGTGTTTAATGAATGTTAACCACTGGTATTGCTCTTGGCACCCCCACCCCAGTCCACTGCTTTTCATAAGGGGAAATACCATGCACAAATTATGCTTGGTCTCCCCCCAAAAGGGGCAGTCCTGCTCAAAATGCTAAGTCACATTCCCTCTGCATGAGACTACAGGCAAGCCCTGTCATGGTTTGGCCTCATTGGGCGCCATTACTGAGGGGTAGCTTGAGCTAAAGTAATCACATCATGATTAGTTCCTTTTCTTTTACTTTTGTATTGTACATGTAGTATTGTTCCCTTCTGCTTTCTCTCCTGGCCGCTCATTTCTCTCTTGGAACCAGTCTTTTTGAGTACCTTCAGTAATGTGGTCCATTCATGGTCCTTTTATTCTTTACTTGCAAGATATTCCACATTCCTTAGTTTTTGCAATTTCCTTGCAACATGCATGATACAAGTTACTGTCTTTTGGAGCACTAAGCGAATACCAGGCACAGGGTTTCTTCTGGGGGCTGATGTGATAGCGTCGACATGATGGACACTCTACCAACTTGACACAGACATTCTCAAGAATGTTGTTTTTTCCAACATCTTCATGTGGGTAAGTGCCTTTAAAGTAGGAACGCAAACATTTTGGAAGATTATTCCCGCCATTAGTGTTGCGCACCACTACACACTGTTTTCTTTGTAGATTGGTTTCCCCTGAAGAAGGGTCCTTTGAGTGAGAAAGGCATAGACCCTCATTCCTACCTTGGAAGGAATATATGATAGATAGATGGATACTGATTGGTGCCATCAGAAGAGTTATCCAAGTCTTTCAGAATACAGGCTGCACCTTTCAGAAGCACATAAGGCAGGGGTGTTGCTAGGTCTGGAAAAGACCCGGGGCTATGCTGATGTCGGAACTGTCGGGATTGGGGGCTATCTAGCCTTTTGGTTGTAGCTCCTGAGATTGTATCCGGGGCTACAACCAAAAGACCAGGGGCTATAGCCCCCTTAGCCCCACCCTAGCAACGCCTCTGACAAAAGGAATGGAACGGAGCAGACGCAGGATAAAGTTTGACTGTTGGTGCTTACATTAAGTGTCAGGAAATCCACCTTTACTAGTTCTTGAAAGGTGTCGATATCCGATTTTCCACTTGTCAAAGTGTAAAGTAGGCCTCTTTTTAAGACAAGTAGCTCTAATCTTTCTATTCATTGTGCATAAGCCTTATTCGGGTATAACCGTATTGCAAATGAATGCAGCGCAATTATGCGAAGCGGAAAACTTCGCATAACAAAATGATCGAATCTTGCCTACCACCTGCCCGCGATGCCCGTGATGGCCGCGCCACACTTACCTTAGTTGTTGCCACTTACCCTCTCTCCCGGATGATCCCCTCATGTGCCTCCCCCTTGCGAAGTTTGTCCCGTAACCCTAAAATGGATAGTGAATGCTGTCGCAGGGTACGTTTTTTTTATTTTTTTTTAAACATTATTGTTCCTCTCCGCATTCCTTCTTTGGGATGCAGGGGACACACCCACAGCCCCTGAATCCCATTATAACAAACATGAGGAACGGGGGACAACCCTGCAAGCCTCGCTGGATATAATAATGGGGTTTGTTTTTGTTTACCATGCTGCGTGTGCATTTTTTGCGCATTCAGCATTTTATTTTCGACGTTTTCTGCCGATACGCCCGATTCATTTGCAATTCTGGCATCCCTTTTTCCTCTCTCATTCATGGTACTTCCGCTCTCATTTCCCTTAAGGCCTTCAGTGAACATTGTGCAAAAACGAACACGCTTTGGAACGCTGCTTTCGGCACGCTGTTTTGTCCGTGACTGAACTGAACTCCATTTACCAGAACTCCCTGCTTCACTTGGACTCGCCCACCATAGGGGCTGGACTTGGCTATATATTGAAAGTGCACGCGCACCAGCGCGCGCGCACCTAGCAAGAAGTACCTTGCTGAAGTACCGCTTGACCCGCTTTGGAACGCTGCTTTCGGCACGCTGTTTTGTCCGTGACTGAACTGAACTCCATTTACCAGGTCAGCTTTCATCTGGATTTTCCTAGGCTGTACTACAGTCTGGTTCTGGACTTGGACTTGGATAACCATTTAACCAATTAACTATTTGTTTGGTTCATTTGTTTATAGAACTCCCTGCTTCACTTGGACTCGCCCACCATAGGGGCTGGACTTGGCTATATATTGAAAGTGCACGCGCACCAGCGCGCGCGCACCTAGCAAGAAGTACCTTGCTGAAGTACCGCTTGACCCGCTTTGGAACGCTGCTTTCGGCACGCTGTTTTGTCCGTGACTGAACTGAACTCCATTTACCAGGTCAGCTTTCATCTGGATTTTCCTATGCTGTACTACAGTCTGGTTCTGGACTTGGACTTGGATAACCATTTAACCAATTAACTATTTGTTTGGTTCATTTGTTTATAGAACTCCCTGCTTCACTTGGACTCGCCCACCATAGGGGCTGGACTTGGCTATATATTGAAAGTGCACGCGCACCAGCGCGCGCGCACCTAGCAAGAAGTACCTTGCTGAAGTACCGCTTGACCCGCTTTACCGCGGTGCGGCGGGAGGCGTGGGGAGACACTCTATGTGTAGACTGTGCTCTCAACCCAGAGGGTACGGGTTGCCTTAGCTACGCCTCGATAACAGGTTTTGCAGTTTAATTCAAATCAACTTGTTTGCTGCTTGTTTTTCTTTTTGGTTTTTTTGAACTCATGATTGCTGAATCTTGAGTGACTTTTCTGAAACCTAATCTCATCTTACTTTTTTTCGTTACTTGTTTTTTTACTTGTTTTGTTTTATTTATTTTTTTATTTTCTCTCCTCGGACAGCTTCAGTCCCTGTATGAGTTCAAATATATATACTTTAAAAACAAATATGCCGGAAACAATTAGCCTAATGAATACACCGGCGGGTGTGAAAGTTACACCGCAATCTCGATTATCGAAAAAAACAATAGTTTTAACACCGACTCAACACATGCCATTTCCAAATAGAGACATTCGAGCTTTCTGCGCTAAACGGAAAGCATGCATGTCTGATGTTGGGCAGTGTGAAACTAAAAAGCCATCTATTGGCAAGACAACTGTTCCCCCAGAGGGGCTTCCAACTACATCCCAATGCCCCAAGAACAAACATAGTTCAAAAATGGTAACTTTATCCGCCTTAGCAAGTCAGGTCTTATCTACTCGAACAACCATTCTTGAGACAGATGGGGTGCGAACTAGTTCTCACCTTGCCAACTTGAACGAAAAAACACCTTTATCTTTAGTTTCACCACAAATTATGTCTCCGGCTTCCAACAGTAATGGTACGATTTTAAGTATATCTGATAACACCTTGTTAACTGTGGCTCACACACCGAGTAAGCAAGTTATCAAAAACAAATTACTTTCGCCGGTAAATGAACATAATGAATCAATCATGGATATATCAAATATCTCCATTCATGCTAGTACCAGTAAAATTAGCACAATACATGGAAACTCCTATCAACATGATAGCTTTGAAGAAATTGTGGAAATCCCTCATAAGGCTATATCTGATTCCTTTGCATATCCAACACCTCGGCGGCAAATTCAACTAAGTCATCATGAGAATAGGACCGAGAATCTTGCTCTTATCGAAATTACACTAGCTGCTGTTAATACAACACTGGCTAGCTTGTTCAAGCTTTTTGAAGGCTTGGATTCAAAAATCACGTCCCAGGCTAAACAAATACAACAAATCTTTGAATGGACTTCCTCTATGTCCTTAGATTTGGCATCAACTAAAAATAGTGGTAATCAACATGAAGCACAACAAAGAAAAATGAACTGCTCTAAACAAGATGAGTTTGAATCAGCCGTCCCATTGTTTGAACATGTAATATGTCCGATAGAACAGCTCCCCTCAGAGGCTATTAATATAAATGATTCTTGGATCAGTTTAGATCGAAGCGTAAAGAGAAAAAAATCTCGTAATATTAGATCAACATCACGAGTGGAGAATGTCAATCACAAAACCACTGTTCTAGCCCGCATGAAAAGAGTTGCGCCCACAAGCAAAACGAACACCAAAACACTGAGGACAGCTGATTCAAGGGATTTAGTGAGTGAAGTACTAACACAACCCACATTAATTACTGACACTACTCATGCTGCAGCACTGTCACAAGATTTGAATTGCCTACCCTCTAAATCAACAGAGACTCGGGGTGGGAATCATCAAGGCGAAACTAGGAATGATGCACTTGATAGTCAGCACAAAAACAATGTGAATTACGCCCCGCTTAATGAAATCGTTGACTTAGTTGATTCGATTCCGGTTGAGCCCGTTAGGAAAGTGGTGCAAGCAAGCTCCTCTGCGCTGAATAGCCAAGCGCAATCTCTGTCACAAATCAATTCTCATGACCAACAATTTCCTCGGCACAAAACTGCCGAAGAATCACATATTCAGGGGCAAATGACCTCAATTAGAGTAGCGGTTGATGCTTACCTAAATACTAGATTCAGAGAGGCTACTACAAGCGAACCTGTAGCAACTATGAGAAAGCATGATGAGTACTATGATATGGAATCTAGAGCCCTAGTAAAAACTAAATATGAAGCAATACATTCAAAAAAGGATAGCTCGCAAGCTGAACAAATGAACTGCACAAAAGCAACAGTGTCTGTTTGCACTAATAATCATGTGGCTGTCGCGCAAGGCTCACATGTAACCTCAGCTTCGCACGATAAAACTGATATGCTGGCCACACCAAAATCAGTACGTTTTCAAGAAAATCAGTTAAAAAAATCAGGGTCCCGTCAACACAAAAACACCTTTGCAAATTGTCATTCTTTGATCATGAAATGTAGAGATGAGCCCTTTGAAAAATACGACTTATGTAGAACCAGTGTTCTTAATATTTTTGGGGATGTGCATGATTTACAAGATGTGTCGTCAAATGATATCGATCAAGTGGAATTTGTATGTGATCAGAATCTGTCGATTGTTCGTTTGTGGATTAAGTCAGGCGTGGTTTTGAACTCGATTTGGAAGGCCAAAATGGATTTGTTCAAGTTGGGCTTCTTGATAGCTCAAGACCCCGAACGTCTAATAGAAGAACGTAAAGGCCGAGCTGCGAATGAAGTTGAAGGATGCTTGGCCGTCTGTTCTTGTTCTTACTGTGGTCCTACTGAAAAACCGCGCCAAGTAGACGTGATACATTCGAGGACATAACCATTAATAGAACCTAACTATAGTCCCCTGACTCTGGTTAGCTGGAATACAAGGGGACATACTCATCTTCAATGGTCCTCAAACCTTTTTTTAAATCAGTTTGATATAGTGGTCCTACAGGAAACCTGGCTCTTAAAACCGCCTTTATGGGATGATCATGATGTTGTACTCTTGCCAGCTGTGGGGGGAAACAAGGGAAGACCGACATCTGGTCTAATGGTGGCTGTTAAGACAAGCTAAGGTTTGAGCGTAAACAGATGGGCTGACCCTAACAATTTCTCTCAATTGGTTAAGATCTCTGCCTCTAACATTACCTTTGCCTTAATTAATGTGTATCGTAACCCTATGGGTATTTCTGATGATCTATTTTATAGAGATTTAGTAAGTATCCTAGAAAAGGTTGCACAAGATCAAAATGTGACTGCTACAATTGTGGTAGGGGATTTGAACATTGATTGTTTTTCTGTAAAGAAGATCTCTGCGGCTCAAGCACGATGGTTAAAATTCACACTAGACCACAATCTGTTTATGGTAAATGGGGCGCTTCCCAGAGATATCCCGCCTCACCATACGTGGGAAAGAGGAACATCTAAATCCATCATTGATTATCTCTTTGTTACAAAAGAACTGTTCTCTAAAATTTTGGATTTCAAGATTGCAGAGCAAAAAGAAAGTGATCACCTGCCATTAACTGTAGTATGGCAGGAGAACCGAAATGAGCCAGAGCAAAAACAACAGTGGTATCGACAATCTCTTGATACCAATGTTAAAAAAACCCGCCTTAGATGGTCTAGGAAGGCGCTTGATGACCTTGAGAAGGGCACGAGAGAGTGTTTGGGCAACGGGATGGAGTCATATGTGGAGGTGTTATCCAGTATGAAAAACATCCACATTGATAAAAATCTAAAGTATCCGATCGGGTTGTCCAACAAACCAGAGCTCGTTATAGACGAGACCTGAAGGCCTGTCTCAGATTACCATCAAAAGAGCGCAGAGAAACTCAGAGGCGCGTTAAATGCCGCTACCGTAACTGGATGAGGGCGAGGAAAGCGACGCTCTTCCAGTCCGATAGCGAGTCGTTTATGCAAACCATCCAGAACAAAAATTCTGGACAAATATGGGCACTCTTGAATAAAACGTCAAATTCCACCCGAAATAATGACCAATTGAGTGGGGTGACTGAAGTTGCATGGCTGGCTCACTTCACAAAGCTTTATGCAGATGCCAAATTTGATGAACATAATTATGTGAAACAGTGCTCAGGTTCATGGCAACTAGAGTGCTCTGAGAATATAGTTGAAGAGATTATCAGAAAATCATCCTCTTCCAGAGCAGTGGGCCCAGATGGCTTGAGTAATGCCATGTTCAAGGACAACTCAGCGAGATGGGCCACCATTCTGAATAATATCTTTCAAAAATTTCTACTTTCCAAGGAAGTTCCAACTTCTTGGAAGACTTCTTTGATTGTCCCAATTTTTAAAAAGGGAGATAGAGGCTCTCCATCTAGTTATCGTCCTATTGCTCTTCTTGACGCACCGGGAAAAATCTTCTCTCGGCTGGTCTTGAGAGACTTTGTCAAATGGACGTTAGATTTCCATCGTCGCGATCCGAGCCAGACAGGTTTTGTTGCGGGCCTGGGTACGGCGGTAAATTTATTAACTCTGAATGCCTTGAAGACTCAGGCCCAAACCCTCAATCAACCAATTTATTTTGCATTTATTGATCTCAGCTCAGCCTTTGACTCGGTGTCTCGTGTTAAGCTCTTTGAAAAACTTCAAACTGCAAATTGTCCCGCTACTTTGTGTGACATTATTTATGATCTACACTCCCAGACATCCATTAAGGTGAGGTTATCGGTATTAGGCTTGCTGTCAGCTGCCATCAATACCTTCAGAGGCTTAAAGCAAGGTTGCATCCTTGCATCTGCCCTTTTCAACTTTTTTATACATGATGTGATGCACACCATTAATCATGTTGCATCTGATTCCCCGAAGTTGAACGGCCTTGCTTTCAGGGCCTTATGGTATGCTGACGATCTAGTCTTAATTTCTAAAACACCGATAGGTCTACAACGTCTCTTGACCGCTGTGGGATCATATTTGGATGATAATGAATTGATTATCAATATGAAGAAAACACAAATTGTGTACTATGCACCCAGAGCGACTAAAAGGACGAGAATGAACTGGATGATTAAGGGTATCAGTGTTGAGGTGGCTGTGAACTATCTATACTTGGGCATTTTGATTGATGGAACCACACAAATGGATTCCCAGATGAGACCCCTTGAGAATAAATTGGTGTCAGCAATCTCTCAGTCCAGAATTCTACTATATAAATATGGCAAGTTCTCAATCAGTTGTGTAATTATTTTTTGGAGACAAAAAGTGTTGCCCAAACTATTATATGGTTTGGAAACGTTGAACATAATTAAATCTGCCTTCTTAATAACATTGGAATCTAAATTTTGGAGAGCCGTGTTAAGTTTACCCCCATGTGTTCCAGGTGCCTGGGTAAGACACGAGCTGGGCCTCACGTCGCTGTTAGCGGAATATGAGTGGCGTTTATGTGCCCTGTTTCGCAAATGTTTGGTACATACACAAATGGATAATCTTACCATTTTGTCCAAGTATATGTTAACGTCGTCACATAAATTTGCGACCACCTGGACAAAATACATTTTGCAAATCTTGGCCAACGCCGACATAAGCATAGAGCTCCTTGTTATGAATCCAACCAAGGCTAAAGATAAAATCCATAAGAGGGATTGGATTGAGACCCAAAATCTGTGCCTTAGATATACGGACTTCAACAGCAGTGCCTTTTCTAATAAAAAGTTGGGAGAACTAGAAAGTTATTTATTCAGGTCTCCAACGCCGCAAGTGCGATCTTGCATCTTACGTCTCCGCTTTAATTTGTTTCCAACAAGAGAAGTGTTGCTAAGGAGGCGACAAATTGAGATTGAGTTGAATTTTTGTAGATTCTGCACAAATAAAAACATTAAAGAATCATTAGAACATCTAATAGTAGAATGTCCAGCTTTAATAGATCTCAGAGCTAAGTGTTTTTGGAAACTTCTAACCCTTTTTGGCTGGATGGCAGAAGAGCACAGATGGACTACTATTCTAGCTACAAGAATCATTAGTATCCGCATTGCCACATATAACTTTCTGAATGCCTTAAAATTGAATACTGACCAAAATGTAAGGTTGTGAACTGCACAGTGAAAATAGGTTGGTTGCAGGGTCTTAAACTTTGATGTGCAGAAGCTATAGAGGGTCAAGATAAGGGGAAATGTGTTAGTCCACCTGCATTTTATTTTATCTTACTTTTAACGTATTGATGTCTTATAATATGTTACTATCCAAAGCCTGGACATGTTGTCCTCTTTTAATATGCGCTTATGTAGGTGTTCTTGTTTTAGTAATTTGTAAAATTCTTTTCTTAACTGTACTGTTCTTTGAAATGAAGATTTAATGAATTAAGCCTTGTATTTGATAAAAGTTGAGTTTCTCAGCTAAATTCAATAAAAAAAAAAAATAAATAAAAAAAACGAACACGCCGGAAATCCTTCCCGGAAAGGGAAAGCACCTGCACTGGGCAGCTCAGCTGTCGTGTCGCAGAAGCAGAAATGGGGAGCATGGGTGTAATTATAGGGGGCACAGGGGGTTGTGTCCCCCCCCAACTTCTGTGCATACCTTTTTGTCCCCCCATCTTTTGGAGGGAGGGCAGGGGGGAACGCAATCATCAATTATGTAATTGGACAGCGCAAGCCTGGCTTGGGTGCTCAGCAGGGCTTGCGCTGTCTCATTACATAATGCAGAGATGTCTGGCAGCCGTGCTGCAACACTTTCAGGGCTGGAATGCCCTGCGTTGCTCAGTCCCTCACCCTGGCTGGCCTGACTCAAAGTCAGAAGCCAGGGTGCTGAATTAGGTGTTGCAGGGCCTGGCGCCTGTGCTGCCATGCTAGCAGCATCACTTCTGGGGCCCAGCGGACAGAGCATCGCTTTCTGGCTTCATGTTCCTGCGACACACAGACAGGAACTAGGAAGCTCATTCAGCTTCCTGGTTTCTGTCTGGAGGCGCGTGAGTGCGAAGAGGTAAGGTCGGTGTAACATGAGACGTGGGCCGGGCAGCAGTTGAAAGCAGAGCAGAAGTACTTATTATTATTTTACTATTTTAAATAATTTTTAATTGCGTTTGTGTAGGTTTGTTGGGGAGCTCAGTCCAATCCCTCTGAAGCAAATTAGCATATGGATTGTACCAACTGAAGTGACTTCACAGAAAAGGACATTGGAAGGCACATAATCAGTCTTTGATACTTGGAGGCACCATGGAAGTGACTTTAGAATAAGTTGCCATAAATAAGCCAAGTGACAAATAACTTTGTGGTGAAAAATACCTAAATTGCACTATTGTTATGTGTGGAGCAACTCTATAGTCATTAGCGTTTTCCATTATAATAGCATGATACATTAACATGAGCTTTGAAGTGAATCAGAGTCACTTGCAGAGCTGCTGATAAGGCACAATGTGATTAAATAATTTGCTCAGGATCACACACTTGGTTAAATTGTGAAACTTGGATGTGGACAATTTAAGCAACCATGCCCATCTTTGCAGGCCTCTTTTAAGGTTTTGCTTATTATTTATAAAATACACATAACATGTCATTATTTATATCAATGCATTGGAAGCAAACCACATTACTTAATAGACTAGCCTTTCACAGTAAACTAACCATACACTATATACATTGTTATAGAAATATGTTGAGCAATGGGAGTATGGCTTTAGTTTCATTCTCCCCATTCTGCATGCAAAGTCACAATAGCATCATGCAGATTAATGTGAGCTTAACAAATCCTCCTTGGGTTTTAACGCCATAGTCATTATTTCATAAAGCATGCAACATTATGCACCCTTCTCACTTATAATCACTCCCTCCTATTCACATTTCTAAAGGGACAAAAGTCCCTGCTAATAGTACCCCCCTCCCTCCCATCAGTGCGTAATGGCTCACATTGTAATACTCTGTTGATACAGAGCAACGTGAGGACCCTCTGCTGCAAGGCACTCCTTGGGACATTGTCCTGGCAGCGGGACACCTCTACCATTCGGAACGGGTAAGGTGTCTTGCTGCCAGGACAATGAGCGTGCTGAACAGGAATTGCTCAGCACACATTGTCCTGCCAGCGGGACACTTTTGCCGTTGGGTGCCCTCTTTGAGGTGCCGAATGGGAGAGGTGTCCCAATGACAAATGTCCCGGTCTGGCTCTTAAAAGAGCTACGGGGCGGGCAGCTAGACCACCCCCTTGCGACTCTCCCACGCGGTACTCCACTGCTTGGAGCCATTTGCACACAGGAAAACATACCTTAATTTTAATCAGTCCAAATCTTGTAGAAAAAATCTATCAGCACGTAGACATATAAGGTGCTGTGCAGAACCCAAGTTTGGAGATGTATGGCATTTAAAAATCTATACCAATTATACTTGGTCACCCACTGCATTAACCAATGGTTTCTGCCTTTGAATGAAAGGAAAAATCAGGCTAATTTCTGACATTCCAGTGAATCTGGTCCTTTTGGCCATGGCTTTATAGTTCAGCTAGGTCAAGTCAACATAGCCCAAACTTTCAGGTATCAGGGGGTGATAAAGTCTGGTCTGCGCAATGGACGCTGCACCACTGTTTCCATTTGTTATTGTAAATGTACATATAAATGTTGTGTTCACAAAGTGTATGTCAGAGGAGGTGCTGGGTGCATTTGTGTGTGAGTGAGAGTGTATGCAAGCATATGTGTGTTAACTTTCAAGCCTCAATGAATGATAGATAATGCATTGTTTGTATGTTCTAGTGGAATTAAGTTTGTGAATGTTATGTTGTGTCACTGGGTGCATGGCAGGCCGGCTGAAGATGTGTAGGGGCCCAATTAAAATTTAAATATATTCCATCAGTCTTATTAAAGTTATAACAGATAGTCAACAATGGACTCTTGTGGTGTAATAGTTTAGTGTTATCCCTCATGGATTTCGGTTGTTTGACTGACGTACAAAATCACAGCAGAATTAACCATAGTCAGTTTCGCTGCAAATATGTTTTGACCTCGGTACAAAAAACAAACCCATGTACCCTTAAACTGCCAGTACACCCATAAACCCCCCCATGTACCTTTTCTCCATCTGCTGCCTCTCCTGTAACCTGCTGCGTCAGATCCATCCCTTTAACGCAGGTCGGATCTGACGATCCAGCGTCCCTTTTCTTCTTTTTGTTTTGTGGGGTCCCCTGCCACCAATGCTGAGGAAGCGGGGGACACCCGCAACCGCTGAAGCCAAAAATACCGAACATGGCCTGAGGGGGCCACCCCTGGAACCACTGCTCTTCATGTTCAGTATCTTTGGCTTCAAACTAATGGTGGTGACCGAATTTGGTCAAATCTACCAATCAACCACATTTTTTCTAACAAGTTGCCTGAAACACTCCCTCAGAGACACCATCCGCCTTCCCTTCACCCACCCCTTTCCTTCAGTTGTCATGTCCCCCCTCCAACATTTTCAGCAAAGTTACTCCACTGAAGGGGAGGCCAGTGAGGAGGCAGGGAGCAGGCTGGTGGGGTGAGCGTGAGGAGGAACGTGATGGGTGGGGTCAAGGGGGGGATCGGATTGGCAAGTGAAATGGTCGGTACCGGGGGTGTTCACCGTAGTAAGAGGGGGGGGGGAGTCAGGTGGCAAGGGCCCCCTTTTTTCCGGCGTGTATCCTGGATAAGGATAAAAGGAATCTGGGAGGGCAGGCGGGAAGGATATATTGCATGACGAAGCATCCATTTCACAGCTTCCATTCTGCATGGGTCACGGTGCAATGAGTGTTGTGAAATTGAGTCATTACACTAAGTCCACATAGGACCCCACTAATGTCTCCGAAAACAGCTGCTCGAACAACAAACTAGAGGTTTTGATGAAATAATTATTGCTTTGTGAGATGTGTGTACATTCTTAGGCCCAATCAATCTGTTTGCAATTTCCATTATAATTACACAGTCTTCAACTGCTTTGAAACTTGACAGGGCACACCTGAAGCAATTCACTTTCTATAAATAAGGCTGGCTCCTTTATAATGACCTAGTGTATCACCCAAAAGTAGGACAGAAAATCACAAGTCTGCTAATGTATGCAGGCAAAGGGGTGTTGGCACTCGCTGACTTCCAACGAGCAGCAGGTGCAGCTACACGATGGCATCATATGTCGATGGGAAGGAACACCCTCGAATTAAAAACACTCCCAACAACAGATTTGAAGTTTTGACAAATGAAAGTATTCAGTGATTGTGAAACCTAATAACTACACCTGGAGCAAGTCACTGTCAACACGTTGAGTCCTCTCTATTGTATAGCATGGCAATTATTTCGTGAAACGTATCAAAACATCTTCTAACACATTCCTCTGAATCGTTGGGTATCATGGGCATCTAAAAAAGCATGATGCCAACAAGAGGGGCTACTCTTTGAAAGTTGGCATATTCTAGAGCACTCAGTTTTAGTGGCCCACATCCCAGAGCACTGCTAGTGCATGCATACCTTTATCGAGGACTGCTACCCGGAGTTTTAGAACTAGCACTCACCCACCTTTCATGCCCCCTGTTGCTGGGAGCAGCCAAAGTTCTCTCATTCCCACCAGAAACTTAAGATCAGGCATTGTACTCAGAGCAGAGGTTTCAAAAGTGTATATACCCACATGGCAACATAGCCACAGGAATAGACACAGGTCCGAGCATTGTCAATACGGACCCAATCACTGAGTTCTCAAACGGAAAGCCTTAAGACATCTGTTGCAGTCCAGCACATGTCCAGGTATCTAGTCTTTGCTGGGCCCATGGTGCTTCTGCCAATACACGTAGAGTCCATCGCCCAATCAAACTGTCCATCAGCTGTATACCATGTGCAATAGTGCCGGCATTCCCTCTCGGCCATGGCGATTTGGGTATGCCTGCTTGTGTGGCCTTTTGTCACACATAAGTCAGTTGAATACTGTGAGTGTAAGGGCCCCCGTCGCATGTCCCGCTGCAGCACACCATCAAAATCTGCCTCCTAAAAGCTTATGACCATGTCCTCCTGTTCACAGAGGATGCCTCATGAGCCTAGAGATACTCATTTAATGTGCGGTCTTCTTCCCCAGTGAATCTGCAGGTATTCAGTGTTTGGACTCACAAGACAGTCATGATTTAAGGCAAACCAAGGAAGCGGTTGTTCCCTGGTCCCCAGCATCTACCAGTCCTCATACAAAGTTGTGGTTATGAGCGTGCTCCCGTATTTAGAATGACTCTTAATATCTCCTGCAAATTTGCGCACAGCCGTACTCCATGTTGTCATAACTTGGCTCATTACAGCCAACTCTGTGCTTAGTGTGGGGTACTATTTCAGCACTGTTTGTAGCCCCTACATTAAGGAGGGAAAGAACAGTACTATGCTCAAACACACCTTCAGGCTGTCCCTGCACATGCGGTTGCAATGGAGTGTCCATTCAACACTATCTCTGCATAGTGAACCCGATTTCTGATTCGAGATGCTTGAAGATGAAACAAACGGAGTGTCAGGGTCTAGTCACTGGGGTCCAAGTGGGAGGGATGGGCTCCGCTTTTTAGAACTATCCAGACTCTAACCTGGAAAACTACTTTAACGCGTACACCAGACAGCTCTTCAGCAACCTAGAAGGGGATGAGGTGGACAATATGATAGCAACCTTCCTAGAGGACAAGCAGAATTACTACAAGGGCATCAAGGAGTGACTGCATAAGTATCTTGATCCACAAAGGAATCTCATTCATGAAAATGTACACCTTCCACATCGTATGTCAATTTCCAGGAAATGTGTTCCGCCTACAGATGCTGTTCACTCACTGTGAGCTCCACAAATGTACCAATGGACAGGCCGCTCATTTACTGATCAAGGAGGGATTCTCATCCGCGAGCCAGAGAAAGTGTCTTCTGAAAGAACCAGTGATACTAGCTAACAGGTACGTGGTGGCACCATTTGGGTAACAGTGAAAGCCAACGCAGAGCAGCCAGAGAAAGGAGAAACCTACAAAGCGGAAATAGAATGGCAAATATTGGGAAGGAAATGTATCTGAGAGCAGCAACTTGGGAGAGCTCAGAAACATGTGAATGTGAGACAGAAGGTTAGCAATAAATAATTCTGCTCGTGTGTAGAAAACAAGTGTCCAGCGATAGGTCACCAATGTGGCAAATGCATCAAAGGGAAGCCTTCTGTTAAAGTCGGCAGGCTGGGCAGATAGGTCCCGAAGGTACAGCATGAGATACAGCACAAGGGCAACCAGAAAAACCACAAAAGGCATGCATGCTCTGTGGAAATTAAGCATGGTGATTCCCCGCTGTCTGGTTCGGTGAGCAACAGCGCAGACTATATCTACATGGTGTGGGCTCGAGACAGCATGGAGGAGGGTGGTGTTGATCTCTCAGTGGTGATCTTATAACCATGTCCATGATAAGCACTGGCATTCTATAGAAGATAATGTGTAGTATGAATGGATGAAAGTAAAGTCTGTCTTGCTGCACTCTGTCTTAAAGTTGTTTTTGTGAGCTGTGTGACGAATTTGACAAAGCCGTCACTGACTCCCTGGGGAAAGTGTTACCCACGTGGCCAGGGAAGGGCAGAAGCTACCCGACTCCAACCCTGGGGGTGGCTATCTGTGGCAGGACCACTTGAGGGGAGACCAACCTGGGGAGAGTCGAGGTGGTGCGCCATGGAAAACCCCTAGTATGCCCCCCCTTGAAAGAACTAATAATAATAATGCAGTATATCAATTTCCAACCTGCATAATATACTGTGCATCCGTGAATATTGAAGGGCATAAGCAAAAACATATTGGTCACTGTGAAACCACTTGGACGAAGAAGAGGTCCAGAGTGATGCAGATTAACAACAGCAGGAAGCATGCAATGCAGTCTAGGTATTCTGAGCATGTTATCTGTGCTGGGAAATTTAAAACTCAGAACCATGAAGGAAGATGGACAATCTCTTTGCAGCAGAGCAGAAGAGCGGCAGGGAGGACGCTGGCGGAAGAGACTCTAGATCGGGAAGACCACTGTCACGGGACACAGGGCAGTGGAGGCTCTGCCGTGAATGCCAGAGTGGTGAGAAGCCCGGGCAATACAGGAGACACCAACACGAAGAGGCATTCGCTATAGCGAACACCACACATGGAGGATGCCGGTGCAGCAAAAAACTACCAGTGAGCCCAGGCAAGCTAAGGGGGACACCGGGGCACTTTGCTGCATGAACCACACAGCGACTGAGAGGGGTGCACTCTGTCCAGAATAAACAAACAAGGGAGCTGGAATGTATAAGCAAACAATAAATATATCACAAGCAAGAAACTGTGAAAAGCAGACAATCCCAAGCAGGGGAAGTAACAAACAAGAACAAGAATTGACAACATCCAAAAGGTAAGAGTCAGGTACTCAGTATTGGTGAAAGTTAAAACTATATGAAGTGTGGCAAAGTCCTGGCAGAAGAGTATACCAGGCACATTGAAGGCGAGTCAGGGACTTTCATGCTAATTGAAATAACAACGCATGTGAGAAGCCCTGGCAGGAGAGTATACCAGGCTGGTGAAGAAAATATAAGGCTGTGTAAAATAATACAAGTGAACTTGAGTAATACCTGGCAGGAGAGTTAACCAGGTACATTGTTTTGAAAAAAAGTATGATCTAAGATGCTCTGGGAGAAGAGTACACACACCAGGTATATCTATGTATGTATAAAAGTGAACATTTGTGGGTGTGTGGCTTTTCCTATGTTCCCTATACAATTCCACACCGTTTCACCAACCTGCACTAAATGTTGCACAGTCACCTGTTAGGGCCCTCCAAACATAACTGGCTAATGACATTTGAACACCCCACCTCTTCCCCCAGATTTCAGCAAAGGTCTCTGGGTTTGTGGCTTTGCGTACGTTCCCTATACAATTCCACACTGTTTTACCACCTGCACCAAATCTTGCACAGTCACCCGTTAGGACCATCCGGACATTACTGGCTATATGACATTTGGACAACACACATGTCAGCAAAGTCAAAATGTGTTTGTCTGTGGCTTGCCAACGCATTGTTGCTTATACAATTCCACACCGTTTCACCAATCTGCACCAAAATGTGCACAGTTACCTGTACCTATGAGGGAATGAAAGCCTGGGCAACCCCGGGTACATCAGTTAATTATTCAATAAAACTAAAACTGTAAATAATTGAACCGTTCTGTCAAGAAGGGAGAAACAATCTCTTGACCTCAATAAGTTTGCTAACAAGAGAGAGGAAGAACAATCTCTTGGTGGCATGAATATTGTGAGTTGAACTTTGTGAGCTAGAGCACAATAACCTGTGATTACCAAAGGAGGAGATATAGATCGGTGTCCAGTCATTTGGTCGAAAATAAAAGATCGAATGACCATTTGGTCGAATACCAATTGGTCGGAAAAAAAAAGGTCGAATTTTTTATTTATTTATATATTTTTTCGTTTTGGTTGGTAAAAAAAAATAATAAAGAAAAAGGGGCTTTGGGGGGAACCCCCCCTTAAAAAAATTAAATAAAATAAAACAAATAAAATTCGACCATTTTTTCGACCATTTAGCAAATGGCATTCGATCATTTGGTTTTCGACCAAATGACTGGTAACCAGATAAATCTCTTGGTGTGAGCTGCATAAAGTAAGGAATTGAAACGTGTGGTTGTCAGGAGAGGAGAAGATATACCTTACTGCTGGAAGCCTTGTAAATGCGAGGAAAAGACATTTTGTGGCAACATTGGGAAACCAGAAGAAGGAAGAGAATATCTGTTTATATCTTGAAACTGTGTATTGTAAAGGAACTGTGGAAATTCTAGGGGAAGGAAATCTCTTTAATATCCTTGTGGAACATTGGTCATTTGTTTCCTTTTTTAACTTTAAGTTGAACTTGCAAAGTATAGCTGCTGGACGCAGCCAAAAGAAAATGTACCCTTTCACTTCATGATAAGTTTAGAATGTAAGGGTCAGCTTAGGTTTTGGACACAGGATAGAGGACTTTTACTTTTGGGCATCCTCACTGTGAGACTAATTATTTTTCTTGAGGCAGGGAAACCCCTCATAGCTATAGGGAAAGGTAGGTTTTTCACCAATCACTTTTTCTTGAATAAAAGTTTATAAAAGTCAAAATATGCCTCAGTGTCTGACTCTTACTCATGACGCATCACAGCTACCAAACAACCTGTACAAAAGTGTGAAATTGTCATGATGCCTACCCCCAGGCATCCGGACCAAGCCCATCAGCCCCGGGAGCAGGCATCTAGACATTTAGTAAAACCCCAGCAGCCTCGGCTAGGGGCTATCTGGGTTCAGTCCTCATAGTAGGAATCAGTCCTGGCGCCTAAGGCGCTAGGCTCATAGTCATTACTTACCTCAGGCAGACCATGCTGCAAATGACTCCAATCCAACATGAAGCCTGAAAGGGACTATTTTTCTACAGGGACTATTTTTTACTCCGGTGTGGTTCTAGGGACTTCTTACCTGGGACTACTTTTGAGGATATTTAAACCAAGCCCGACCAGCAACACACGCTTCGTGTTATTCTGCATCCAGCAGCGTAACACTCACCGTGCCTGCAGCCTGCATCCAGTCTTCTGCCACACCCGCCTCGAATCTGGAGCTCCTAAAATAAAGAGGAAAGAAAGGGACAAGGTTAGAAAACGACCTTATTTCTATTCCACACCTGATTCTGGATCCATCTTGTCTCCGGACCTGTAAAGAACATCATTTCTGCACGCGCTGCACCTCTAGCTGCAGCGTCTCGACATACTCACCAGTCTTCACAGCATCCTTCGGGTCGGTGCTGCCTCCATCATTTCTTCGCCGAACTTCGGCACCTAGGAGACAAAAGAAAACCAGAAGGTGAGCCGAGGGAACCAACAAATATAATTCTTACCACCATAGACATACCCGATTTACCACCGGAGGCATCCTTTTGTGACTCTCCATATTTTCACATGCCGCATTTGTAAAGAGAGACAAAACAACACGTTTTCCTCGTGCAACATTTACCGGACAGCACCGGGTAATACAGACTCTTACCTGAGCGCCACCAGCTGCCACAAGAGCATCTTTTCACAAGCCAGCTGCAAGACAAGAAAGGAAGGGGGGAACAAGAGTGAACATCGGACATATTGAACTCTATAAACTTAATACTTTCTGGTCCTCACCAGGAACCTCAGAATCAATACACTCCGGAACTCTCCCGAGACTTCAAACCAGTGAAGTAACTGGAATCGACGCGCCCCTGCAAATCCACGCAGGATGGAGAGCTCATCTTTCAAGAATATAAGGTGAGATTGCTGTGAGAGCATTTCGGAGGTGAATAGTTGGGGAGGACTGTGGGGGTGCCATCACTTGAATCCACAAGTGGCTAAATCCATCTCTCCACTTGCAGTAGAATATTTCTATGGGTTAAGCAGACAAGATTAGGAGGGCAGATCCAGTCAGTCATAGCTGCACTACACATCACGTAGGTGGAGACCGCAGCTGTCCGGGTCCGACCGACGCCCCTGTGGGAGCCAGGTGAGCGTAACAGAACACGAAGCCTATTTACAAATCCCCACCCGGGCGTTATGGAAACCTCAGAAACCGACCAACTAGCCCTATTGTTAGGGGAACTTAGGGCAGAAGTGCACTCCGCGTGCCAAGAGACTAATGCCCTCAGGAGAGAACCGATTGTGTCAAAGGAGCGCACTGATGATCTTGCTACACAATTACTGCAAAACCAAGCTGGGCAAACACCATTACCTGGACTCGGGGGGAATCCAACTCCTGTTTCATCGAGCAATCCTGTGCAAGTGGTTCTACCAGGGAGCATTCCTTTATCTCCACCCGAACGTTTTGCTGGGGACCCAAAAAAGTTTGCCGTGTTTATGAACCAATGCCGCTTGCACCTTTTATGCAGACCTGGAGCTTTTCCGAACGACCAAACCAAAGTAGCCTTTGTAATATCATATCTTAGTGGCAGCGCAGCGGATTGGTCAATTCCATTAGTTAACCAGGATGACCCTCCTCTTCGGGATTTTCAAGGTTTTCAATTGAGCATGGAAAGACTATTTGCCAGATATTCACAGGGACAGGCCCTGGATAACAAACTTTTATCATTACGACAAGGTAACCAGGATCTACTAACCTATATTGCCACTTTCAATAGGTTAGTGGTGGAAACCGGATGGCCAGTGGTAAAACGAATTACATTATTTCATCGTGGACTTCGGGGTGAACTTAAATACGTTTTGCCCCAAGTTGTGAACCCACCTCAGGATTGTGCAGAATACATAGACTTAGTAGTCCAGTTAGAACACCGACTTCAGAATAGAAAGGCTGATCGAGCTAAGTTCGAGAATCGGGTATTGGTTACCCTCAAAGGAACAGATGTATCAGAACCGATGCAGATCGGGGGGGTCAAGGGACCCTTAACTCAAAAGGAAAGAGAAATAAGATGGCAGATGCAATTGTGTCTGTACTGTGGGGCCTCAGGACATTTTCTACGGGATTGCCCTCTAAAAACATCTAAAAAAGTAGTCGGAGTTGCTGATAAAAATCAAACAGAGCCTGATTCGGGAAACGACCACGCCCGACAAGCGTAGAGGTCCGCTTGAAGAAGGATACTCAGACCTCGCACTTCATTATACCAATGGTCCTTATAGATCCAAGGCAGCCATCACGTATGCACGCAGTGAGGGCATACATTGATAGCGGGGCCATAGGAAACTATGTGGACCACGAGTTGGCTTCTAGGATGAATCTATCTCTCTGCAAAAAGACCACTTCGGATGTCATCACCAGAGTCGATGAAACGGAAATTGTCTCTGGGCCTGTAACTCATTCCACTGCAGAGATGATACTATTGGGTCAGGATGGGCATCGAGAGACTATTGTGTTTGATTTAATCAAAGCCCTGCATCTTCATCTTTGTTCTTCGTGCCTAAAAAGGAAGGTGACCTCAGAACGTGCATAGACTACCGCGCATTAAATCAGATCACGGTTAAGAACCGATACCCATTGCCTCTGATCCCCGAATTACTAGACCAAGTAAAGACGCTTGCATCTACACTAAATTAGATCTCCGAGGGGCATATCATCTGGTACGTGTAAAGAAAGGCGACAAATGGAAGACTGCTTTTCGCACTAAGTACGGGTTATTCGAATACCAGGTGATGCCCTTTGGGTTGTGCAATGCACCAGCAGCCTTCCAGTATTTTATGAACGATGTCCTTCGTGAACTCATTGACGTCTTTGTTGTTGTATACATAGACGATATTCTAGTGTACTCCTCTTCAGAATCAGACCATGTGAAGCACGTTCGTGCAGTCCTTGAGAAACTACGCCAGCACAAGTTATATGCAAAATTGGAAAAATGTGTTTTTCATGCTACGGAAGTTGAATTCCTTGGATTTATCTTGACTCCAAAAGGAGTACGAATGGACTCTCGAAAGGTGGACGCAATCCTCAAGTGGCCATCACACAGTTCAGCTAAAGGGGTACAAAGCATGCTCGGATTTGCTCATTTCTACCGCAGATTCATTCCGGATTTCTCACATGTTGTACACCCTATCACAGCACTTTTGCGAAAAAACAAACACTTCTTGTGGACCGAAGAAGCTGACAAGGCCTTCCAAGAGCTGAAAGTGAAATTCACGTCTGCACCTGTCTTAAAGCATCCGCGCCCCGAACTTCCATACATAGTTGAAACTGATCCATGCAGTTTAGCCATGGGAGCTGTCCTGTCCCAGAAGGATCCTGAAACCGGTCAACTTCACCCAGTAGCATTTTGGTCCAGAAAGTTCTCGGCACCCGAGTTAAACTATGCGGTTACCGATAAAGAATTATTAGCCATCAAATCCGCCTTCAAGGCTTGGCGGCATTATCTTCTCGGTGCCAGGCATACCATTACGGTAATCACCGATCACCGGAACTTGCAGTATTTAAAAACAGCCAAGGCCCAATCGTCGCGTCAACTTCGATGGGCATTGTTCTTTGCCGAGTTCGATTTTGTGATCACTTATCGACCAGGTTGTAAAAATGGCAAGGCAGATGCCTTATCCCGAATAGGGATGGGAGAAGCATATGCGAACCCGGAACCGGTGCCTATAATTTCAGAACAAAGAATTCTTGGCATAACCACTCTACAGACACTAGAGGATATTCAAGTAAAGATCCAACAACTCTTCGATCCAACAGCCCTGCAGGACTGGGTGAAGAAAGGCCCGGACTACTCAGTCATCAATGAACTACCTTATTATCAAGGGCGACTATTTCTACCACACAAGGAACTACAAGAACTAGTCATCTCCAATTATCATGACACCCTGATGGAAGGACACCCAGGTATCGCAAAAACTGAAGCTAAAATTAAGAGACAATTCTGGTGGCCCACCTGGCGAAAAGACGTTAAGTCATTTGTAATGTCGTGTGGCATTTGCGCCCAAAACAAAAGTCAGAAGAAAAAACCAGCTGGCCTCTTACAACCTTTGGATACTCCACCTACACCATGGCACACCTTATCGTTAGACTTTATTACAGATCTACCTCCATGTAATGGATTTAACACCATTCTAGTTATTGTGGATCTTTTTTCCAAGATGACCCACTTTATTTCTCTAAAGGGATTACCTTCTGCTTCAATTCTGGCCAAGGAGTTCCTCAAAAACATTGTTCGAATACACAGATTTCCTTCCGTATTGGTCTCTGACCAAGGTAGTCAATTCATTTCACATTTTTGGAAGAAATGTTGTCAACTGGCGCAAATCGACGTGAGGTTATCAACCAGTCACCATCCCCAGACCGATGGTCAGACGGAGAGGACCAACCAGACCCTTGAACAGTACCTACGTTGCATGCTACACCAGACTGAAAGTAATTGGAAAGATATTTTATGGATTTCCGAGTATGCATACAATAACTCTGTACATTCAGGAACCGGACAAAGCCCCTTTTATACCATATATGGATATCACCCTCGAACCTCAGAACTAGATTTGCCTCAACATTTAGAAATGCCTGCAGTTAGTCATTTGCATTCTACTATTACACAAGCCTTTAAAGAGGCAGCAGAACATTTGAAACAAGCAAAAGAGAAATATAAGAAAAATGCTGATCAACATAGAAGTGAAACTCCACAATGCCAGATTGGGGATCAAGTTTGGCTGGCTACAAAACACATATCTCTGAAGGGAACTCAGACTATCAACCCTAGATATTTGGGACCTTACACTATTAAGGCCATTATAAACCCGGTTGCCGTCAAATTGGAATTACCCTCTAATATGCGCATTCATCCTGTCTTTCATGTTTCACTTTTAAAACCAGTTCAACCAGGAACAAGATTAACCAAACCACCCGACCCCATCTTGATAGATGGAGAACCTGAATTCGAGGTAAAAAATATCCTGGAGTCCAAGATGGTTACATCAAAACTTTTTTATTTAATCGATTGGAAGGGCTACGGACCACAAGAAAGGTCATGGGAACCTAGTGACCACGTCCATGCACCTCGGTTGGTGAAAAGATTCCATCGGAACTTCCCAGACAAACCAGGGCCCAGGGGAAGAACAACTTTAGGAGGGGCCTTGGGGGGGGGGAGTGCTGTCATGATGCCTACCCCCAGGCATCCGGACCAAGCCCATCAGTCCCAGGAGCAGGCATCTAGACATTTAGTAAAACCCCAGCAGCCCCGGCTAGGGGCTATGTGGGTTCAGTCCTGGCGCCTTAGGCGCCAGGCTTATAGTAGGAATCAGTCCTGGCGCCTAAGGCGCTAGGCTCATAGTCATTACTTACCTCAGGCAGACCATGCTACAAATGACTCCAATCCAACATGAAGCCTGAAATGGACTATTTTTCTACAGGGACTATTTTTTAATCAGGTGTGGTTCTAGGGACTTCTTACCTGGGACTACTTTTGAGGCTATTTAAACCAAGCCCGACCAGCAACACACGCTTCGTGTTATTCTGCATCCAGCAGCGTAACACTCACCGTGCCTGCAGCCTGCATCCAGTCTTCTGCCACGCCCGCCTCGAATCCGGAGCTCCTAAAACAAAGAGGAAAGAAAGGGACAAGGTTAGAAAACGACCTTATTTCTATTCCACACCTGATTCTGGATCCATCTTGTCTCCGGACCTGTAAAGAACATCATTTCTGCACGCGCTGCACCTCTAGCTGCAGCGCCTCGACATACTCACCAGTCTTCACAGCATCCTTCGGGTCGGCGCTGCCTCCATCATTTCTTCGCCGAACTTCGGCACCTAGGAGACAAAAGAAAACCACAAGGTGAGCCGAGGGAACCAACAAATATAATTCTTACCACCATAGACTTACCACCGGAGGCATCCTTTTGTGACTCTCCATATTTTCACATGCCGCATCTGTAAAGAGAGACAAAACAACACGTTTTCCTCGTGCAACATTTACCGGACAGCGCCGGGTAATACAGACTCTTACCTGAGCGCCACCAGCTGCCACAAGAGCATCTTTTCACGAGCCAGCTGCAAGACAAGAAAGGAAGGGGGGAACAAGAGTGAACATCGGACATATTGAACTCTATGAACTTAATACTTTCTGGTCCTCACCAGGAACCTCAGAGTCAATACTCTCCGGAACTCTCCCGAGCCTTCAAACCAGTGAAGTAACTGGAATCGACGCGCCCCTGCAAATCCACGCAGGATGGAGAGCTCAACTTTCAAGAATATAAGGTGAGATTGCTGTGAGGGCATTTCGGAGGTGATTAGTTGGGGAGGACTGTGGGGGTGCCATCACTTGAATCCACAAGTGGCTAAATCCATCTCTCCACTTGCAGGAGAATATTTCTACGGGTTAAGCAGACAAGATTAGGAGGGCAGATCCAGTCAGTCATCGCTGCACTACGCATCACGTGGGTGGAGACCGCAGCTGTCCGGGTCCGACCGACGCCCCTGTGGGAGCCAGGTGAGCGTAACACAAATATTGGTGACAGTTGGTGTGATAAATGTCCTCTTCAGTCAAATCACAGCAAGCAAAATGAGAATAGCCACATCAATATATTTGCGTACTCAGAACCACCCTCTGAGTGCTCGCTATCCAAATCTGTTATATTTGTTAGCGAAATAAGAGCCATACATGTATATAAGTGAATCACTCCAACCAGTGGCTTGACATCATTGAGTTTCAATTAATCTGCAGCCGGAAGTTGAGTGACAAATATTTATCTCCCGAGTACATACGTTGATTCTACAGAGTGCTCTGGGGTCTCACACATTGTTGCAGTACCCAAACAGAAATCAAGCAGTTAAATATGCATTTGTTAAGACATGAAAAATGCCAAAATGTACCATTTCAAGAGGTGATCAGGTAAGCCCACATTTTGATGACATGTTAAATAATTAAGCAACAAGCCTGGGGGAGCATTACCGCTTCAAGTAACGCGGCCCCATAGTTACAGGCCCGAGCGACGCAAGGGCGTTAACACATGCCACAGGAAGCGGTAATGCCCTCCCAGCAAGGGGCTTATTGTTATTAGTACACTGGCCCGAACTGGTTACTAATAGCGTCTTTTCTCAGTTGTGAAACACTACAGCTTTTCGCAACTGAAAAAAGAAAAAAAGATGAGTGCCATGAAATGGCATATGTAGTCCTTAATCCCTTTCCATGGCGGCCATTTAAAAAGTAAACGAACAAGATGGCCCCACAAACACAAAAAGGTAGGTATGCCATTATGTAAAGTGCAGTGTGCAAAAGCTGAAAATAGTGCATCCCTCAAGTTGGAGGAGATATTGATTATTTTGTTTAAAGTGTATAAATAGCCATCACCTCCTGATCAATGAGGATAAGAGAGAGAAATATCCAAATTGATTCACAAGCTAAAACAAATGATAGATAAAATCCAACCAACCAACAATTTGAAATGAATGGCAGTCAAAGCATTTTTATAATTATGCAAAATTCGATCTGAATATACAGAAGTCATAAGTCGTCTACTAGGTGAGACAATCTAATATGATGTAGTTGTCTTAAAAAATTGTTTTTCTGATCTCAGAAGGAGGGTATCATGACTCTCCTTTCTTCCTAGTTTCAACAATCACCCAATAGTATAGTGGGACTGGTTTCTTCAGGACATACTGCCTATATCTGTAAACACAGAATGAGAAACCACTGCTGAATAATCAAGCGAATGACTATGAAGCACTAGACTTATGGGTTCTATGTCCATTTTTGTAGGTCGCCCAACCAAAAGACTGATTTTTCTTGGCCGATTTTAGGTGGCCTACTGAAATAGAAAAAATGGCATTTCCTCGCCCCCACACCCGCACCCACACTCTCCACCACATTTGTTAAAAAAAACAGGGGGTTTCACCCCCAACCCTCCCTCCCCCCACAAGACCCCCCATTACACACAAAAATACCCATTATACACACAAAAATAGACACAAACACACGCACGCATGTACTTACCCGTTCTCCCGCTTGGCCGCTTCCGGGTCCTGGTGTGCCCGTCAGCCCCTGCGCGCATTCATGTGCGTCGCAGGGGATGACAGTTCGATTTAGAAAGACTGCTCTTTCTAAATCGGCTTTTTTTCTTTCGTTTTTTTTAAAAAGGTCGTATGACCATACCGATTTATGCTATCATGTGCCACGAATAGCAAAAAGACATCTGCAGTAACCGGTGCTCTGCCATCACAGTAATTTCCAGACCCGCAGCTTTGCGGCCCAATATTCTAATGTGGCCACCTGAAGAAAATAGGTTACTCTGATAAAAGTTGTATTAATAGGACCTCCAAAGAGAAACACCGGCCATATGTAGGGCTGAAAGTAAATGACAATGAATTGGAGTTCCATAATGAAAGATGTTGCAGGCGGCAGGGACCTCAGTTGAGGGTGACCAGGGGTCGCAGCTGCATCCCCTGTGGTCTCCCTTGCTACCCCTAAATAACACTAAAACGTTTTTTTTTTTTTTTAAATGGAAGCTGTGGCCAGCAGCATGTGGCTTTTTGTTTCTGGAGTAGCTGGCTTTCTTGTTAAAAAAACGGGGTTCCAAAAGTGTAACACTTGGAGCAGTTACACTTAAGAAAGAATAGGAATAACAAATAATGTGTCTTTCTGGAATTCCGTACAATAATTGCAAGACTCATTACAATTTTATTTCAGGCACAATTCAGAGAGTGAGTCACTGATTTAGTCTGTTCTTTATCTCCTCAAATTCACAAGACAGACACAAATTTCCAAAAAGCGTTTAGAGTAGAATAAGCATCCATTTCGGACTGTGTATTTTGCTTTTTGCAAGTTGCAGTTATAGCATGTTTTTTTCTGCCATTGTCTCTTTTATGATCATCATAAGACATTCCATCTCGGTGTCCTTGGTCACGTGACAAAATCCTTGTGCCTATAAGCTTGTGTGCATAGTAGAAATGTTTGACCATAGCACATAAAGTGGTCCTTGATTTCATTGTGCCACAATTAATGCTTTAGGGTAATGTATCTATCTTTCCTATCCCCCTGGAATGCTGTTCAGGAAGTGTATATTGCATGTATGAGGTAACAAGCGCCCAGAGCATGGGATGCCGTGTGAGTGAGTTACTCTAAATTCTTAAATGCACAGTTACGAACCCTCCCAATGGTATGGATTTTGCCAACCTCAGAAGCCTGAAAAGTAGATACATGCAGGCTTGACATGTGGCCACCTTGGGGAACACTGCAAAAAGATTAAGACTACAGGAGTAGGCAGTAAACCCAATTGGTAGCAGTCTGCACCACCCGGATTTACCTGGCAGCTGTGGCTGAGCAGGCAGACTTCTCTCAAGAAGAGTAGGGCCGTATGTAGAGTATACACAATAGGGCCAAAACACAGTGGAGAAAACAAACACTGACCAGAGCTCTGTATAAAAAGTATATAATTATTTATTTAAAACACACTTTATGGAATATACTAGCACTCTCAATCAAAAGCAAGTTAAAACACAGTCAGGTAAAGTATACACACCTAACTTAATAGTTATCAGACAAGTCAGGGTTAAAACACTACTATTTGTTAGAACAGATGTGAGCGCTTAACCAAGATGGTACTCTGATAATGTTGTTAAAGGGAGAGAAAAAGGCAGAGCATAAGAATAAAACAGTTCCCAACACTTTTAAGAGTTCAGAGAAAGGGGAGAAAGGCAGGTTATACTGTAGAGCCAAAGTTCATAGGCCAGGCCCACTTTAAATGGAGCAAAGCAAAATGTGCCCAGGATCACACGGTTTAAAGTGCACTGAAAGTCTTTGCAGAGTGTTCAAAAGAGGTTGGGGAGATTCAAAAGATATAGTTAGAAGGCCTGGAGCCAATCCAGTTTAGAAGCCAAGGATTTAAGAGTCACATTTAGCAATCTGTAGAAAGGGAGGCCAGTCAGGACACAGTACCTTAAAGAGAAAGGAAGCTCCAGCGGGGGCAGTTGTTCCTGGCAGTGGTTGAAATTCATGGTTCTGACCAGGGGAAGAGAAGATCTCGTCGAGGAGGGAAAGTGGAGTCGTTGCACTGCACAGGGATGAAACCAGCCACGGAGTTACCAATTAAAAGGTGCAGTCCTTTTATGCACGGTCAAAAGTGGTGAGCTTGGCTATCCGGCCGCCGGGGTGCTTGGTACGGAAGATTCGACAAAGAGACGTCTTTGGAAGGTGAAAAGGGCGAACTGGTTGATCCCACCAGCTATGGGTAAGAAGACTCATCCAGTAGAAGATCTTCTCTTGTCGTCGGGAATGTGGTGAGGTAGTTGCAGCAGGGATTCACCGGTGGTGTCGTTGCAGATGGCTCAGCTTCTTCCCTCTTCAGATTCTTAGGTCCTCTGGCAACTTCTGAAGTTCCAGTCCCAAAGGCCCTGCTTTCATGCAGAAAAACTACATTCAACAGCCTAGCTGTCAATCACATATGCTAAGTGGTGAGCCGGGCGGCTCATCACTGGGCCAATCAGAGTAGAGTGTGACTTGGTTTGCTAAGGCAACGCAGTCCAGGGTGCCAATTCCCCCCTCCACCCTTCCTGTGGAACCCACACAGAGTGGCACATTTTGGAGGGCTTCTGTGGAGAAGCCCGCTAAAATAGTGAAACAAAGGGCTCGACCTTGGTCAGAGTTACAGAGACGGACACAAACGCCATTTTAGAATCGAGTTCTGGAAAAAAGACCCAACCAGTGATTTAATATTAAATAAATAAACCGGCGGTATCTTTAACATTGCACCAAAAAGTGGTGCGTTTAAAATCAATGGGAAAATCCCATAGAGAATATTCCAGTGCAATATTACGCGTGGTAACCACTGCCACCAGCCAGAAACTCAACAAGGTGGGACTGGACAGTACCCCCTTGAAAACAGACCCAGGTGCAATCGAATTACCCCTTACTAGTACTTCCACAATATGATGGTTTGTACTGGTTCTGTTCACAAATTTGGACTAGTAAAGCCAATGGTGACTTTACATGCCCTGGGAGACAGTAGTCAGTCCCAGGGTATGGAGTCTATTTTTGGGGGTCACTGTGACACCCCTGTGGTACTGCACTGAGGGTGCTGTGTACCACACATACAGAAAAACAGTTGATACCCTATGGAGTAAACAGAAATCCCATAGCCCATAAGCACATAACAAGTCAAAGACATACCTCAAATCATGCCTAAGAGTGGGAGTAAAAGAGCCTCACTCTTAGCAGGAGAAAGAAACAAACCCCAAAAATCCAGCAAAGCTGCTGGGGGACTCACTAGGTTTGGGAAATTAGCCTTATAAGGTGATTCTCCCTAACAGCCACCTTTTCATCAGACCTGCAGATGAACTGGCCAGCTGTTAAATCTCAGTTACCAGTTTACTGGTCTACACTACAGAGTATAATTTGCTTTCTGACTTTGAGAACGTTCAGACATGTAATTGCTCATTTTACTATAGCCGGTAAGATGGCAATAGCTAGTAAGATAGCTCAGTGGGTTGAGTGCCTGCTGCTGCAATGTGTATTTGTGATCTGCAGGTTGCAGGTTCGAATCCCAGCAAGGCCACCTCAGCCTTTCATCCTTCTGAAGTAAATAAATGAGTACCAACACAGGTTCAGTGTTATTGTATGTATATTTGTTCTGTACAAAGCACTTAAACGTAAATGCAATATGATAACAGATCATTATCATTTGGCCTTGGACGTCTGCTTGCATTCACATTAATTTGGTAATATGGGCCTATACACACTGATACTAACAATGCATATGGTGATCCATTCTTGTATGAAATGTATATCACAATTCAGTGATATCGTAACCATATTTTTCATAGTGTACTTAGGAGGTGAACCGGTTGTGTTCCATCCCTCCCCGCGATACCACATCAGGGTGGGGTCAAATTACATGACTTCCTGTGATGTCAGAGGTCATGGGTCATGTGGTGTCACTTCCACTACCCCTGGCATTTTGGTGAAATGTCATCCCTGGCAGGTGGGCAAACCCACTCCAGCATTGCCCCCCGATGTGGAAAAAGTCACAGCGGTCACAGAGGTTAGGTAGCCCCACTGACTGAAAATTGTACTTCCACAGAAAAAGCCCAACATAAACGGAAACATTGTCTAAGTGTAAGTTTAAAGGTACAGGGCAGAATGGGTTGTAATTCCATAATGGGGGCATTGCAGCGGAATGGGCCCACTCCAGCATGGCCTCCTACTATTAAAATATTATGAAAATGGTAAGTATACCATCCTAAAAAAATGTCCCAAGCCCCAATTGCTGACCCAAGCCCCAATTGCTGACACTCTTAATCTTGGGTTGGTCACTGCCCATTCAAAGAAGTAACATCAATGGAAATTGAATCTTCTAAACATAGAAAACAACCCTATGGTCAAACTAAAATGAAAAGGCTTGGTTGCAGTGGATGTATTATAAACCCAGGGGCTGCCGTTCTTCATGTTGATTTAGTCCAGAACTATAGATATCTAGCTTATACAACCAAAAGTGTTCCTTTCTAGCTAGCAGTTCTGTGTCTCTGATGTCCCTTCCAGTTACTCTGTCAAAGACCAACCATTTGATGTCATTTTCACTGTGGCCCAATGTCAAAAAATGTTCCACTAGTGGTGCTGATATAGTTTTGGTTCTGATTTTAGAGCAATGTTCTGTGATGCTGACCCTTATCTGTCTGGTGGTCTTCCCTACATACATCTTCATGCAAGGGCATTGGTACTTTTGCACTTGCTATGGAATGAGTTTGATCATAGCGAATTTACACGCAACACAACCTCCACATGATATTGTCCCTTAGAAGGCAGTAATCCCACAAATGCTCTCAGATTTGCCTGTGATTCTGCCCTGTTTCTATCGGCATAAACCAAATGCTGCTTGAGGTTTTTACCTCTTTTGAACGCCAACATGAGAGGTGACATTGCTGAGTGTTTAAGTTGTAGGATAGGGATTACTGTGTCGACTAAATGATGTCACACACAGAGTACTGGGCATCAGTTTCTTGTTTGCAGACTTCTCCAAGAGATTGGCTCTATCCAAATTTCTAGCTCTTTTTGGAGATTTCCGGAGAGAGTGTCAGGGATAAACTACATCAAGGGACCTATCAAATGCAATCTCTGCTTCCTGTTTGAAGTCCTCCACAAGGGTGCAGTTTCTCCTAATGCAGAGAAATTGCCCAAAAGCTATATTATCCCTGAGGGCCTTTGGGTGATAGATTTGGTGGTCTAGGATTGTGTTGGCATCCATGGGCTTTCTGTAAAGACTAACACCATCTATTACTTTTATTACCAGATGCAAGAAGGGGATTCATACACCATTTATTGCCATGGTAAATCTTAGATTAGATTTAGAGTTGAGGCTATTGAGCCAATTGAAAAACTCGTCAATATTGGCCACTCTAGTGTCCCAGACAATACAGATATCATCAACGTATCTTTTATATAGATGCAAAGCAGCATGAAAAGGATTGGACAAATTAAAAATAAAAGCTCGTCAAATGTATCCATATACAATGTAACCAAATTGGCAGCAAATGAGTCCCCCATTGCAGTTCCTTTAGTTTGTATGTAAAGAAGGCTTTTAAAGGGAAAGCAGTTTTTATTAAGTGCCACTTCCAAAGGTTCCAGAATAAATTCAGTGGGAACATTATGGGGCTGGATTCTCTCATTCAAGTAATCTCTACTCGCACAACTTTGGCCTGTGGGATGTTCGAGTAAAGAGATTACGCATCCAAGGTCACCAAGAGATTATAGTCAGACTCAAAAGGGAACCCTTCAATGATGTTAATGAAATCTGTAGTGTTTCCCAGAAAAGAGGTAGTTTTAGAAGCCAAGGGTTAGAGAAAGAAAATCTACACATTCACCCAGAGTTTCTAGCACTGTGCTGCATAAGAAAACAATGGGTCTACCGGCTGGTTTTGCCACATCCTTGTGTACCTTGGGTAGGATGTAAAACAAGGGGGTTCTGGGATTCGAGGGATTAAGAAATTTGAATTCCTTGGCAGTGAGGAATCCTGCTTCTAATCCAGACTTAGTGATGTTGGCAATAAGTGCTTGAACGGTGGGTGTGGGATTTCCTTGCAAGCACCCATTTTAAGGTCTTTTTTTTATCATAGAAGATGCTATCTATGATGACCACGCCTCCCCCCTTCATCAGCACTATTGATCACAACACTAGTGTCGCTCTGTGGGGAACAGAGGATTTCCTTATGTCTGTGTCCAAAGTTAAAATCTCGCATGTAGACATTATCTTTGAAAAATGATTTTTTCAAACATAAGGACTTCCTTGGAAACCATGTTGTTAGATGGAGTACATTTAGAATTTGGGTGAAAGGGAGTATATGTACAGCCTCAGGGCGTGTCACAATTCAATTTCTAAACCCATTTTGGAGATGCATTACAAGGGCACATAAGGAAGGCCCAATAGGAGCACTGACTCATCATCCTTTGAGAAATATTGAACACAGGGGAGGGAGAACATGCCTACCTCCGGTATGCTCAGTTCCTGGTCTCGGCCAAACGAGATGGCCGCCATGGAATGGGGAGAAGGCAGTACATGTAATCCCTTCTCCCTTTCCATGGTGGCCATTAAAAAGGAAAAAAAAAGAAAACAAAGGAGATGGCTGCCATGGAAAGGGAGAAGGGACTACATGTAGTCCTGTTACCCTTTCCATGGTAGCCGTAACATTGAGGGACGTGGCAGCAACCGGTGCAACTGGTGCCTTGTGGGGCTGGTAAGGACCCGGTGAGGGCCAATCAGATGACTTGTTGCAAATAGATTGCCCCTCATCGAGTACTAATCTGTCATAAAACAACCTTTTCTGCACACCTATCCCTTTACCAGTACAAAAGAATATGTTTTGGTATCTCCTCAGCAGTTGAAATATTTCAGGAAGTGATTTGAAAAATGATATTGCCCATTGGAAACCTGTTTCAACTAGTGCAATGACATCCAAGGGTGCAGCCGTACACAAGAACAACACAATCAATCATGGAAAGTGTGCAGATAGCAGTGCAACAGGTAGGAATGACTCGCAAGAGAAACTAGTGCAAATTCAATAAGAGAGAATTGAACTTCTTTCTTCATGAGTTTTCCAGGAAAGGCATGCAACCAGACACTGAAAAGATAAGAGGCTATTGCTGTTACTTCCATGCCATCGGATATGAGTGATCTGCTCTCATACTTGGGGATGGCTAATGTCCCTGGTGTTTTAAGGACTTAGGACCATCAACAGCCTGCTAAGAGGACAGATGAAACCACAGATTGTTCCCCTGTCCTGTGATGATGTCACTCTTGAAATCATAAAAAGGAAATGGCAGCAGCCGAGCACATGACATACTTTCACCATCTACTCTACAAACAGCTTGTAGTGGACGCCAGTCCAGTTGATCTTGAGCCTATCCTTGCACAACATAAGCCAGGTTCAAAGCTCTGCTGGGAAAATTGTGCACTTTGTAGAGCATTGGACGTTAAGAGGGTTTGTTCTCAGCCTGATAAAAAGAGCTAAGTAACGGTCTCAGTGTGTGAACATTACCACGTTTTCATGCATGGAAAACCTTTCACCATTATGACAAACTAACAGCCCTGCTCACCATTCTTTGAAACCCAACAAACAAAATGGCTTGCAGAGTTAAGAGGCATGGTGAGATGCTTGGAACTGTATTGCAGGATAATACATTAACCTGGTAAAGCCTAGAATCTGACAAGAATAATTGAAAGCTGCACACCCGCATCCCTTCGGAGGAGGGGGCACGGTGTTCGTCAGATTATATGCTCCTCCGAAGGGATGCGGGTGTGCAGCTTTCAATTATTCTTTGGCCAAAGAGAAGATACATTTTCGAAAGAAATGAATGCAAGCAGGGTGGGGACTTTGTCACAAATAACAGAAGGCAATACAAATGATATCACCTTCTGCAATCAACAGAGGGCTTTGAAGCGTAATAGGACATGCTGTCGGAGTCATCCAGTGGATTCATTCAATGGGGGTGCCACACTGTCGTTCCAAAGTAGCTCCATCATCATATTGTGAACATTGCCTATGGGGGTCGGGGGGCCTAGCAGTGTTGTGGCAATGAAGAAGCAGATTTGGTATTACTGTAGCCCGTGCTTGACTTAAAAATATAGTTAGTGCTGGGTGATTAAGGATTCTCAATATTTAATTGTCCTTGAAAGTCCCTATGCTTGACTCCATGGTCATGAGAACAGTGGGGGCATGCCACCTTTGTCAGTGCACCATGAAACCAGATAGTCCTGAACCTCTCTGAAAGTCAGATTTATCAGGGGCAGTGTAACAAGAAACTGCTGCTGACTTCTTTGGTCTGCTCACAGACAAAAGGTATGCACTGGTCATCTGGGTACCAGACACCGAAACCCATATTATTCATGGATGCCAGTCCTGTCATCCACATTTTAGATTCCATCTTCTCTAAATGGGGCAACTCATTACTCTCAAAGCATGCAATGGTCCCCCTTAAAAATGGGCATGAGTTTGAGAGAACAATTCAGCATATGGAAGTAACCCCACAGAGAAGTCATGCCACTCTGCTCTTAATCCAGTGGGATGGTGGGTTGGTGGAGCGATTTGAGGGCACTGTGAAGAAAGCAGTTCAACAAAGTAAAACAAGTGGCTTCCCCTCGTCTTAAGCTCTATGTGCAAAACTGTGACATTATCGTGTGTTGTTGCAGTCATCCACGGGACGATCTCAGGTGAACATCATGGTTGGGCGAAAACTGTACTGGAGGATACCACAACTTCCGGTGAAAGCGCCCCCATTTCATGAAAAGAGTTGTAGGCCGACCAAAGAGAAAATGAAATCTACTCAGATCATAATAGTCTCACATTGAAGCATGAGGCCCAGCGTTGGTTATGTTATGGTCTGCTAATATTATTTTGTCTAGCACATTGTTGCCTGCAATGTGGCCTCGTGGCAAAGGTGTTCTCTGTAGCTGAATAGGAGTGGTTTTCCAGAGAAAAGAGCCATGTTTTCAAAGCCTGTCTAAAATGAAGATGCGCCCCTGTGTCTCTTATTGATTGGGGCACTGAGTTCCTGAGCAGAGGCGGCTGGTGGCAAAATGACCAACCATCCCTTCTGGCTCCCATGAAACAGGAGCCACGGCCAGAGGGAATTTGCAAGATATTAAGGATGTATTATAGTAATAGACTGGAAAAGATAGGCCAGGAATGTTCATTTCCTTATGCACTACAAAGAGGATCTTAAACCTGATGCGATATCTAGGGTTAGCCAGTGGAGATGTTTCACAAGCGATGAAATATGCTGCTAGCACTTACTGTTGATGTCAAGTCAGACTGCAGCATTCTACACTATCTGCAGCTTGAAGATCAGGTCATTAGGGGCAGCCAGGCTTATGCCATCCGCCTAGATCCGGAGTTACAGAACCAGTGTAATGACTGCTTGTACCTGACGGTCATGAGCCACGTAGGGAAACAGTTTCCTAAGCTGCAAGGGCGTGAAGAAGCCTGCTCTTTTGATCTGGTTTTCCTGGCAGTCTAAAGTATGTCCAGTTTCTAAATAGACTGCCATGTTTTTTTTTTACTAGCAATGTTGGTTTTGGTAACGAGTCCTGCAAGATAAGGGATGCATGTAACTTGTGAGAGCCACTGAATATGATCTCTGTCTTTTGCGACTTGAGTCTAAAATAAATAAATCTAGACATCCATGAGTTTACAGCGCTCGCACAACTAGCAAACCTATTGTGGGGGTGCGCTTTTGTCGCACATGAGACTTGCACAAAGATCTGCTTTGTGTCACTGTAAAGAGCTATGGATTGAATTGAAAAGGCATGGGGTTTCAGCTCACTTTATATCATTCAGAGGTAAAAGGGGGAAGAGAGATGTGCTCAGATCTAGCTGACAGTAGTGGTGTGGGCCATTATAAAGCAGTATCTACGATGCCTGCATTTTCTGGTGGACTAATGAGAAGGCCTGGTTTCAGGTGCTGAATGTCGCTAAGTGGTTAAGATTGTCTAGCTCTGCAATCACAACCTACGCTGTCAGTGTAAGTATCGCTAAAGAAAATCAAGTACAATTCACACTGAGCAACTGATGGGGACCGCCACCAAAAGTTCAATGGCCATGGTGTGTACTGATGGTAATGCTACAACCAGGAACAGTTCCCACTCTAGAAAATATCGGACAGCAACAACACTGGCAGGAGAATATCTCACTGGAGAAGAACGCAGGGTAGCAGTGCCCCCTCACTTCTGCGTAGATGTGCTCCTGCTCTAAGACAATTGCAGCAAACCACCGGATAGCCTAAGATATAGATTGAACATTTTAAATAATCAAGTTGTGGGTTTTGTTCTTGGTTTCTAAATCCGAGGTAGATGTAAGAACCACTCCAAAGACAAACATACTCGCGGGACATTATAAGGTCACAGAAGGGGATGGGATATCTGGAACATAAAAGTGCTACTGTCATGCCAGGTTCGAACCAGGGCAGATACATGGAGTCAAGCTTCAGGTATTACCTTACCTTTTCTATTGAAAGGAAGCTAAGAAAATAACATAACACTAAGTTACATGCAATTGTGTGTGTTTCTTCAGCGTTGACCGCATCACCAGATTCAAGGCAGGACACTAATCAATCTTAACAGTTCTTTTCCACTGGTTCAACTCCTGCACGCGCACTACAATAAAAGCCAAATCTCGCTACTGGGAAGTCAAAGGGTCTGATTAAGAGTTTGACAGTATTTCCTCGTCGAATACCGCCAAAAGGAATTAACATTATTGCATGCTGCAGACGTGGTAACTTTAAGGACCCGCATGATTTGGAGTCATGTGGGCCCTTCTGTCATTTCCCATTTCGGAGTTACAGAGGGCTCCATAGGGATTGCATGTTACATCATGAGGTAATTACTGCATGTAGTAATGCTTTTTTGTGTGAAAGTAATTTCCTCCACACAAAAGCAGCCAGATTTGAAGAGTTTCATATTGAAACTCAAAATTTGGCAGAGTGGTAAAACGTCCAATATTCTAAAGTGACAGATTTCATTACCACTACTATCAAACTTGTATTCTGGTCCAAACTGTTTTACTGAACAACGTTTAGCATCTCCCATGCAGCCAAACGAAGATGGATAGAGAATCAGTCAGGTGGAATTAACAGCACACCCACAAAACCTTTGCTTCATCAAAATCCCTGATCCCTCTGTTTCCTGCATCCTATCCAATCCCAACCAAATGCAGATCTCCTGGGATACGTAATATTGATCCTTCACTCTTCTCCTTCAAGACGATAGGCTTATCAGCACCTTTCTTTCAGTGCGTGTTTCTCTGGCAGCATACAGAGCAGCATTGTCAAAATATAATCCGCCCGAGAAGCAACTTTAACAATCGTACACGCTACTGGTGCTGCTATATGTCCCCTTGACAGAAGTCGGTACTTTTGCAATCTTGCTTCTTTTGGCATTTCCAATACTTCCCTTTCCATAGTCCTAAAGAGATCATCGCTAAATAAGTGCATTTCCCTTGTCCTCTCAATATTCTTCTTTGATCTCGTAGTTTGCTTCTTATACAAGGAGGCGCTCTGTTGCTGCACCTCTGCCACTTCTGCATAGTGACTGCAGTTTCCTTCCAATCACACCTCATTAAATCTATCACTCTAAATGTAAATGAAGTCTTACCTCTGAAGATATCATGAGAAATTTGGGATCAGACTACAATCCTTTTTTCGGGGCAAAAAGGTCGGTGACTTCTACAGGCCTTGTGGTTTCATACAACAAGAATCACTCAGCCCTGTTAAAGAATGTGATCTTCTATGAGTCTAAAATGATGAAACCAACTGGAACACTCTCCTGAAGCATATCATGTTCCAGAAGAGAGACCAGCATTGACGAATTCCCATTTAGAAATATACTGTTCCCCAGCAAAAAAGCACACTGGAAAATATGGAATCCAAGTCCATGGAACCCAGGGATAAGGACATGAATAGACCTAGGGCCACTAGTACAACAGCTCCCATTAAAGTGCATGTAGATCCTGACCTAGAAATTGGAGACCACAGAGGTGCTAAAGGTAAGACACACTAAGGGATGGCGACCTCAGGACTCCATCCTCAACTTCGAGCCTGGCGAGCCAGAGACCCACAGGGGAGTAAGTCAGTCATGCTAGTGCCATTGATCTGGACAGGACTTGAGACTAGAGGTCCTGCAGTTTCATACAGTGTGACAGAAGGGACAAAAGTAAAGTGGGCACTTAAGGATTGATGGACCTTCCTTGGGAACATAAGTGAGACACCAAAGGACACATTGGGATACCCCTTCTATTAGCAGTCAAAGGTATTCCTATACACATGGAGGGACGTATAAACAACAGGGAAAGCCCAGTCCATATTCCATACAGCTCGGAACCCTTCTGAGTCCTAACCGAATCAGAAACCCTGGACACTCCACATCAATGTACAGCACTGAATGGAATAAAATCTTTATAGACACTCACCAATGAAAGACAAGTGATCGTCTAGGGTTGCCAGAGGACCATGAGGCAAAGAAATCTCAGGGGATATACAGGCAATCCCTGAGGAGCAGCGCAAGTGGTCCGTAGACAGGTGTTGAGCTAACACATGAATTTAAAATGGCACCTCACCGTAAAACCTTAACATGGCCAATTGAAGCATCTGTCAATCACTGCAGAGTGCTCCTGTAGCTCATTAATCTATTACTCTTGTAATTCGATCACCAACGGAGAGCTCAGCCATCTGTGAGCGCAGCCACAAGCCAATCCAACAAAACCTGAACCTGAAGATTCCGCAAGGTGAAACACATGTGGTTGAGGATAGGGAACCATTAGGGAACAGCCAATCATGGACACAGAGACCAATGTGGAAACTGATCCAAAAACCAGAACACACAGTGGGGCAATTACTCCACTTGCACCAAAGTGACACAAGCCTCCAGGGATTGGTGTAGTAAGAATGGAATTCCAAGGAGCTTGGGGTGAAGTTGTGGAGCAACAGCATGCTCCTGCAAAGCAGCAAGACTTTTGTTAAAAGCATGGCTCTTTAACTCACCAAGCTGAATAGGAAAAATCATCAAATAGAAACTGCCAGCACATCACAATAGAAACACCAAAAACAACTGAAACCTGATTAACCGAAAAGGGGCCACCCAAGGAAATTAAGCGTTCTACCGTAAATTATCACAGAATAATATTAACTCAACGGATCAACATAGCCTCACACAAAAGGACTCAGATGTCGCCCCAATAAACCATTCTAAAAACTGTCTAATGCTCTGCACCCTCATCAAACACTGAACAAATCACACTCATTCCTCCACTGCAGAGACAAAAACCTAAAACCACCACCAACTACACGCACTCCACAACACCCAATAGGAAACCAAACCAATCACACATAAATTACCCCATACACACTCATGCACCAAACACCACATAACGGGCCTCATTATGAGTCCGGCGGTAGCTGTGCCGGAAAAACCAGCAGGCTGCCGCCGGACCCGTAATACCATTCCACCTCGGTGATTGGCGGAATCACCGGGGCATTACAACCCCGATAACCTGGTAATTCTGGAGGCGCAATTCTGTAAATCCCCATTCCCATGTAGTCCCCTAGGACTCCATGGGGATGGGGACCATGGAAACACTGGTTCCGTCTATGACAGAGCCGGTGTTTCCATGTCCGCCTGCAGGCGGGTGGTGGTACTCCCGCCAGGTGAGACCTGGCGGGAATGACACCTCCTGCCTGCAGGACTCTGAATCAGCCGGTCCGGAAACAACAGTGGCGGCGGATTTACCGCCACCGTTGTTTCCGGACCGGCTGACTTGTAATGAGGCCCAACGTCTTTTGACTAAAAACAAACCAGCACACAGTGACCGGTTCTTCTGAACTGAAGCTACCAACAGCACATCAAAGCTCTCTTGCGTTTTTCCCTCTTGTTACGAGTGCACCTCCTTTCCACAATGCTGTCTGCTTGTCACTAGGTTTGTTAGAGGTTACTCTTAGAGTTCACGTTCTTATCATAGGTTATTTAGTTGCATGTATCATCATGGAACTTGGAACCAGGCTGCTCACAGCTCAGGTGGGTTGCAGGTTGCATGAAGAGTCAGTTGGTGTGGGTATGCAGCTGGGGGTCGCTACTGGGCAAGACTTGGCTCACCTTGAATCTAATAAAGATTTGTCCTTAATGTCATTGACATGTGCAGAGTATTTCTTCCCATGAACCAGACGTAACAACTGGCAAGGAGGTTACTAGTGTCACCTTGGCAACACAAGGCACAGTAAGGACACGCCAACACGGGCGTCCATAGCGTATTGAGAACACTTCACCTTGGCCACACAAGCTGCAGAAAAGCTAGCGCAGAGGAATAGAAGGAGGACACGCGACGAGCGTGTCAAGTAACTAAGCAACCACCAACAATAGCTAAGCAACCACCAACAATAGAGAGCAATCCAGGGCATCAGAGACATTATAGAGGAAACATTTACAGAAGTATTACAAAACATTAAAGAATAAGCCTAAAACAGTGCAACAAACACAATCAGGCCACAGTTGGTGTCATGCAGTGCTGCACAAGTAATAATTGGTGTCATACGGTGTTGCAAAGACCAATGTTCCAGGTCCAGTATTGTTTCTCCCCACACCAGGTGAATCCAGAGTGTGCTGGATGAATTGGAGGGATGGGTTAACAAAATATGTATTAGCTATATTTGGTACAAACTACTCAAATGACAGAAAGGAGGCCCTACTGTTTCATTGCCTTAGCTCTGCGGGTCAGGATATCCTAAAAGAGTTACCAGAACCTGTTGGATTAGGGGATGTGGGCCTATATGAGGGAACTATAGCAAAGCTTGACAAACACTGAGAGGTACAAGAGAATATTATATTGCCACGCTATCACTTTGCCACCAGGGACCAGAAGGTGGGGAAGAGCATTGAGTAATTTATTACAGCTTTAAGAGGACTAGCCGTCAAGTGCCAATTTTACGCATTGTCAGGAAGAACACCGATGAGATCAACTGATTATCAAGTGCAACAATGACAAAATATGAGAAGAAATGTAGAAGGAACGGAACCCTATGTTGGGAAGGAAGGGCGATTGAGATTGAAAAATGTGTAGAACATAAAGACAACTACATCAAAGCCCTTCACTCCGAGAAGAGTACTGAGAGTCACAAAATGAAGTCAGATGAAGGTTCTGTGAACAAGAACTCAAAGTCTTCACAGAAACAATGGTTGAGTGCCGGAAAGAAGGGAGACAAGAAGACAAAGGAAACACAAGGTGACACAATGTGTTGCAGCAACAGAAACACAGGACGATCCTGGGGTCCTCCGAAGGAGTTCAGGCCGACTCCGGGAAGAAGATCTTACAGGTGTGGTAGTAGTACTCACCTAGCCAGTGACAAGGAGTGTGTGGCCATCCACATAGTCTGTAGAGTGTGTGGACGCAAAGGACATGTGGCGCGCTGCTGCAAGAATTTCAGAACCTTTGGTCAAGTGAGGGAAGTGATTGATGACCGAGAAGTGGATATATATGAAAACATGGGTAAAGAAGTGATCAGTTCCATACACGAAAGGTGAGAAGAAGGAAACCCTATGCTATGGTAGTCATAAATGGGGTGCCCGTTTCCATGCTAAAAGACAGCGGTACTGACTACACGTTTGTGAGTGTTCAAGCTTGGAGGAGTACATTTGACTGTTGCACTTTGCAGGAACCTGAGATAAAGTCCAATGCCTCTGGCGACATACCCATCGACATAGTGGGTCAGTTTAGAGGAGAATTTTAATTCAAATGGAGGAAAGTCAATGTAATAGTATATGTGGCAAGAAGAGGAGGATAATTGCAGTCTTGGGTTGATCAAGCAGAGCTAGCAATACGGCTGGAAGCACAACACCCTGAACAAGTGCTTGCAGTGCAAGGAACTGAACAAGAAATCAAATCAAGCAGCATGGCGGATGAGTGTTCAGGTGTATTTGAGAAAAGATTAGAATCTCTGAAAGGATTTGTGCATTGCATCAGACTTAAGCAAGGGATGGTGCCTATTGTATCCAAGTTGCAGATGGTACCATTGGCATTTTGCAAAGATGTTGAGGAGGAAATCACCAAAATGTAGAGGGAAGGCATCATGGAGAAACCCGAAACCTCGGAGTGGATTAGTCCCATTGTAGTAGTAAGAAAATTGAATGGATCTATAAGGCTTTGTATAGATCGGAGGAATTTGAAAAGCAATGTGTTGGTGGAAAGATTTCCTCTGCCAAGGATTGATGATCTACTAACAGGGATTGTAGGTGTGCGGGTATATTCCATATTAGATCTCACAGCGGCTCATCATCAAATTGAAAATCATCAAGACTCAATGGATTTGACTGCCTTTATAATACCCATTGGCATTTTCAGATGTCGAAGGATGCCTTTTGGACTGGTCCTGGCAGGCAGTGTATTCCAGAATGTTATACAGCGATTGTTTGGTAGCGAGAGAGGAGTTTTGTTTTATCAAGACGATGTGTTGATGTGTGGTGTGAATGTAGACAAGCATGATATACGGCTGAGGAGGATGTCAGAGATTTTGAATGAAGCTGGGCTGAAAATTTGCCAATGAGAAGTGCACTTTCAGAGCGTGTAAGCTAACCTATTTGGGGCATGAAATATCTGCAGAGAGTGGGAGACCGAAATATGACACTGTCAAAGCCATCAGAAGGATGGAGTGTCCAAAGAGTAAGAGTGATGTGGCATCCTTTCTCTGCTTGGTGGAATTTTACAGTAAATTCATTGAGAAGTTGTCAGATAAGATGAAGAAAATGAGGAGGCTTATGAGGAATGGTGTGCTGTTTCATTGGGATGGTGTCACGTTATATGCCCCTGACCCCCTCAGGTATAACAGCCCCATGGCAGCAGTGGGGCTAAAGCCCTTCACGCTGGCCCCAAAGGCCTTAAAACTCCATCAGAAACATACATGGAGTCAGTCCTGGTGCCTTTGGCGCCAGGCTCATTATCAGGAATAAAGCAATACCAGTTTTGGACCTTAATCCCACATGGAGGCTTATTACACAGCTCAGTTCTTTAGAACCAAGCCATGCATTCTAGTGTTTTGGGTGTGGCTGGGCCTGGAACTACTTGGCCTGGAACTACTTTACCTGGGCTATTTAAACCACACCTAAACAGCAGAACACGCTTCGCATTATTGTGCACTCCTGCAGCGTAACGCTCACTGTGTCCAGCTCCTGCTCATCTGCTTCTCCGGCGGCACGATCCTGAAGCCCTGGATCCGGATTCCATTAATATCCTGGAAGAACAAGAACAGCATTTGCGAGAAAGAACACTTACCTGTGAAGTAACCAGCCTTGAATCTATCCTGCGCTTCGCTTACCTCGCCCATCTCCGGAGTTCGCTGTAACCTGCAAAGGTAAAGAAAAAAGGACAGCATTAATAACAATTGTTACCTTGGCAAGCAGGGAGTCCTGGCAGCACCCTGCGCTTCTCTTACCTCGCCCATCTCCAGGCGTCACCGCAACCTGCAAGGGAGATGGAACAAGGTCCGCATTAACAAAGCACTTATCTGTGCAAGCAGCGCTTCGATGGCTCATCACTCTGGAACATCACCGCAACCTGTACAAAATGAAGAGAACACAGGTTAGCAATTAACACCAATAAACAGCGCAGCACTCTGCGCATCAATAACTCAACGTGGTCTTCGCCATCGGCGCGGCAACTCCGAGATCGCAACCATCCCTGTGAAACCAAAAAAAGAGACATTGTTAGGGAACAGCATAGTGGAGCAAGATGCCGAGAAGACAGAGAAAACGGAGGGAAAGAAAGAGACAGAATAAAGACGGAAAAGACATTATAACTCACCTGGAAGACAGCAAGCAGAGTCGGAGTCACTGCCAGTCTGAACCCGACATAAGGGCACACGGACCAGTGAAGCAACTAGGTCCACGGAACGCCCACACCAACCACGCGCCCCTGCACAGACGCGAAGGACGGAGAGTTCAACGCACAAAAACCTAAGGTGAGCAATAACCCCAAGGGAGGGGATTTGGACGAGAGGGAGGTGGGAGTCCACCCATCACAGAAACCGTATATTAACCCTCCATTCTCCTTTTATAGGCGCTACCCAATGTCTGGCACATAACCAAGCAGAGAGGGGTCCGGGATAGCGCTTAGACCTTCATCCAGTATCGTGTGGCGCCCTCGTGGATACCAGGTGAGCGTAACAGATGGCAACTTTCCAAAGAATTGTGGGCTATGAAACAGGATATTATAAATGCCCCTGTTCTTTCCAGCTTTGTGGAAGTTCGGAGGACCATAATTTATGTTGATGCCAGGGATTATGGTTTACGTGCTGTGTTAATACAAGAGTGTAGTGATGAGCTTTTCACCATTGTATTTGCTTCCAGGACTCTGAAAGAGGCAGATGTGAGATATTCTGTGGTGGAGAAGGAGGCCTTAGCATGTACGTGGTCGGTCAAAATATTTAAATGTACTTGTGGGGTAGTCAGTTCACAATAAGGATGGATCACAAGCCACTGATTAGTATCTTTTCAAAATGTCGTCTGGAAGGTGTTTTCAGGAGGATAATGAAGTGGGTCATTGGCTTACACGGCTTACAGTATCATATGGAACATATCCAAGGAAAGAACATTGTTGTGTCAGACGTTCAGTCTAGATCTGCAGTGGTTGACCTGGTGGTTGAGGAGTGTGTTGAGAATGATGAGGAGGAAGTTGCTACGAGTTTTTGAGTTTGGTACTGCATCAAGAGAGGATTGGGATGCAGCCTGTACTGAGGATAGCATTTATCAGACGGTGATGGACCTGTGAGCAGGAACTCCAGAGATACTGGAGATGAAACAGTTAAAGATTACAGGAAGTTGAGAAATGAACTGTGTGTGAGGGAGAATTACTTATGCAGGGGGGCACAAATTGGTAGTTCCTGAGAAGATGAGAAGAGCAGTAATGGATTTGTTATGATTGAAAGTACACATCAGGCAGCAGGTAGTTTCAGTAAGCTCCTTTATTCTCAGTCTTCACATTCAGGTGGCATTGGGTACATTGTACTGGAGATAGGAAGGAAGCTAAGGAAATAGATCCTACTGGCTCCCACCACCCACGCTACATCATGGTAACTACCAAAGGTGGAACACTCAGGGTGAACTGGAAGGACCCCAGCCGGCCCATAAGACTGGGGGTCTCCAAACAGCCCTTTAAAATGAGCAGCAGCACCCTCGAGATGAGCATGCAGATTTGTACTCTTGCATCAAATAATAATGACAACTCAATAGTTTGGCAAAGGGAGTCAGTTTAATGACAAGTACAAAAAACAGGGAGTTCAATGGACATCAGCAACCAGTTGATCTTCCTTCTCGCTTAAACTCTGATTAACTTCAGAAAAAGCACAACCTTTATACCAAAAATTCATCATCATTGATGTGTAATCTCAAAAACCTAACATGTAACTTGATTGGTTATAAGAAGGTAACTTTAACATAGGTACTATATCTGTATATGGTAACGAGGAGAGGGGATTGGATAATAATGTCAGGTGGGACAACTAAGCCCTTCCTTCAAACTGGCCACTGTAAACATCACTAAAAGTACGACGTCCCATTAGCTGTATTCTCGATAGGATCTCCACTATGATTGGGTTGGTATTGGTCCCACACATACTTTTCCACTTGCGCTTAACAGCATGCAGAATAATCAGCCAGGTGCAGGGAGTAAGCCTGCACCCAGATTCCCTTCAATTTATGTTACAACCATTTATCACCTCAGTGGCCGTGTGTCAATTACTGCTTTGTAGTTTGGCCTTGAGTCTGCTTCTTGGTCTGAGAAAGATGAGGAGTATGGGTACGACAAGGCTGTCACGATCCATACCCCTGGCCCCCTCAGGTATAACAGCCCCCTGGCCGCAGTGGGGCTAAAGCCCTTAACACTGGCCCCAAGGGCCTTAAAACTCCATCAGAAACATACATGGAGCCTTTGGCGCCAGGCTCATTATCAGGTATAAAGCAATACCAGTTTTGGACCTTAATCCAACATGGAGGCCTATTACACAGCTCAGTTCTTTAGAACCAAGCCAGGCGGTCTAGTGTTTTGGGTGTGGCTGGGCCTGGAACTACCTGGCCTAGAACTACTTTACCTGGGCTATTTAAACCACACCCAAACAGCAGAACACGCTTCACGTTATTCTGCACTCCTGCAGCGTAACACTCACCGTGTCCATCTCCTGCTCATCTGCTTCTCCGGTGGCCCGATCCTGAAGCCCTAGATCCTTATTCCATTAATAATCCGGAAGAACAAGAACAGCATTAGCAAACAAGAACACTTACCTGTGAAGTAACCGGCCTTTAATCCATCCTGCTCTTCGTTTACCTCGCCCATCTCCGGAGTTCGCTTCAACCTGCAAAGGTAAAGAAACAAGGACAGCATTAATAACAATTCTTACCTGGGCAAGCAGCGAGTCCTGCAGCACCCTGCGCTTCTCTTACCTTGCCCATCTCCGGGTTTCACCGCAACCTGCAAGGGAGAAGGAACAAGGTCAGTATTAACAAAGCACTTACCTGGGCAAGCATTGCTTCGATCGCTCATCACTCGGGAACATCAACGCAACCTGTACAAAGAAGAGAAGAGAACACAGGTTAGCAATTAACACCAATAAACAGCGCAGCACTCCGCGCACCAATAACTCACCGTGGTCTTCGCCATCTGCGCGGCAACTCCGAGATCGCAACCATCCCTGTGAAAACAAAAAGAGACATTGGTAGGGAACAGCGTAGTGGAGCAAGACGTCGAGAAGACAGAGAAAATGGAGGGAAAGAAAGAGACAGAATAAAGACGGAAAAGACATAACTCACCGGGAAGACAGCAAGCAGAGTCGGAGTCACAGCCGGTCTGGACCCGACATAAGGGCACACGGACCAGTCAAGCAACTAGGTCCACGGAACGCCCGCACCAACCACATGCCCCTGCAGAGTGACGCAGGACGGAGAGTTCAACGCACACAAACCTAAAGTGAGCAATAACCCCAAGGGAGGGGATTTGGACCAGAGGGAGGTGGGAGTCCGCCCATCACAGAACCAGTATCTTAACCCTCCATTCTCCTGTTATAGGGGTTACCCAATGTCTGGCACATAACCAAGCAGAGAGGGGTCCGGAATAGCGCTTAGACCTCCATCCGGTATCGTGTGGCGCCCCCGTGGATACCAGGTAAGCGTAACAAGGCTCCATGCGTAGGTGTGAAAGTCTCATCCCTTTCTGCCTGCCTTGTCACGTGACGAGGACACCGTGAAATTGGCCTCTTCTTCATGCAATGTTGTGTATTTTATTTAATTCTGTCAGTCGTATACCATCTGCAGCTTATCTCGACCTTGATGAACAAGAGACTGTTATTCTTTTCTTTAACTCTAGGTATTGCTAGCCTATTCCAGCCTGATACGACCTTGGCCTCCTTGCATGGCTGCCTTCAGCAGGGTTTTCTCTCGATCTTAATTCTTGATTTGTTTGCTGAGGCCTATGCATATGGCATAGGTTTCTTCTTCTTGACATCAACTGTTTCACCTTAGGCTCCAGAAGTCACTTAGCCATGGTATTTCATCTCTTGATCAGTGTTCTTGGGTCATCATATACTCAGTCCGATCTCTCATGACGTCACAAGTAATATTCTCTTAGTATCTTCTTGGCTTCTTCGGGTATTTCATTCTGACAAACGTCCTTTTGTTGTGTCTGTCGATATGGATTTCTCAATATGTACCTTACTGTCCAGGTTTGCTTAGGTGTTGGTGCTTAAATAGATGCTGTTATTCCAATAGGCACTGGGCCCAACTGCGGCTCTCTGCTGGTTTAACTGTTCTCCATACGTCACATATTTTGGAGTGAACGTTCCTGGCACCTCGAAGGCGGTGGCTGGAGTCCAGATAATGCCTGGCACTTTCTCTTCACTCTTACTTCTTTCTCTGTATTTACTTTACCGTCATCCTCTGGATCTGGACATCTAGGTCTGCAGAACTGTTCCTTTAGGGTCCATATCTTTATCACACCCTTTAAACATCCTGCTGTTCTTACGTGCTCATCTTTTCTCCATGTCATTAGTTGACATTCTCCACTTGGATTGCAATAGATCCATTTTCCACACATATTTTCTATGTTTCTTCGGATACCGAAACTTTGTTCCTTCTGGTGCATAACTGCTGGCCTTCACAAAGTCTTATTTCTTCATCAGTCAGGTCCTTAGGCTTCCATCCTGACTCGACATCAATCATGATTTTCATCCGTATGGCCTTCTTTGCAGTTTTCTGGCACTGAGAGATTATTATCTTGATAACACAGAATCCAAGCAATATCATTATCAACATGGCTTCTAGGATCTTGAATGCATCTGTCATCCATTGTGGAACCCATGAAAACAGTAATCCAAACCAACTATCATCATCAACTAAGTCAGCTTCATCAATCATCTGATTCTGTAGTTTTGTCAGCATACCTATGGCTTCTGTTAAGGTTCAATTTTTATCATCATGAGATGGTATAAATGTGCGAAATGATTCTCTGATTTTTGCACAAACACCTGCAGCCATACCTGTGATCGTGTGTAGGACATATCTGTTCTGGAGAGTCATTAGTCGAATCGCTCTTAACTCTTCCTTAAATGCATTGAATCCCTTTATAGTTGTGTTGATGGTCTGCAGTAACTCCCATATGGTTATCTGCAACCATTTAGTATTTGCTCCAATCTGAACTCTTGGCATCAGGATTGTCATGAACACTGATGAGGTCAAGCAGAACAACCTGTGTTCATATGGAATTGCATGAAAGTCTTCTTCTGATTTCGCAGAGAAGTAATTCTCTCTCTTCATTCAGCTCATCAGTTCCACAGACCTCTTCTTCCTCATGTAAGCATCTGCTTTTGGAAAACTGTCAATATTCAGGTCACCTTTTGGAATCACCAACGTTGGAACATGGACATTCACCAGTGTGCATATACCTCCCCAATTCTTCAGCAACCTAATATATGCTTTGGATCCACATGCCCAATAATGATCCATGATCACTGCAGTACCATGTGCCATTCCTATAGCATCGAATATTCGTCCACAGTTCTGATTTTCTCCCATTTCTCTTGTACCATTGTTTCTGAAGCGCAGTTTCGGAATTCTCCAATGGCACTATCTGTAAGGGTCCTCCTCTGTCTTCGACCCATGTTAGCAGTCTGGCCAGTCTCGGCCATAATGGTTTGCATATCCTCTGTGCATTTTCAATGGTTTCTTTATGGTGTCCAATGATCATCAATGCTCTGCTAATCACTTCTCCTTTCTCCCATTCGTCTGGTGAAACCACTGTTCCCCAGATTTGCATTTGACCTCTGTTCTTCCATCTTTGCACTTCTTCTGGAGAATTCCCTTCGACGTTCAGTTTTTTGTTTGTTCCTCTTCGGATTTCTGCTCCTTTAACACGCTTTTCATATCTTATCACAATGTTCTTTGTTTTACCGTTGTTTCTTATCTTTACGTCTTGTACATAATCATCTTCACCTGGATCAGTCGCTTCAGTTGCCCATTTGAGTGAAGCATTACTTCCCATGAACGGACCTCTGGTCTTGCACATAGCTATATGTGACAGACAGTGAGCTGTCTGCACATCTACTTCAACAGCTACAAAGATTATTGAGTTCCCAATGCTATAAGGTAGGAGCGCACACACAAAGCATTCTTCCTCTGAAGTTCGTCTTCCAACTTCCTTCATGTGTTGGTACCATATGTTGTTTCCCAAGTGTCCAAGTAATCGTTCAATTCATTATTGTCTTCTTGTGTGCTCCTTCAAATTCTTATGGTCATCCTGTAGTTTGCTATAACCACATCCTTAAACACATTTGTATAGCTTCTTCTTGCTGGAGCATCAAAGATCCAGGCATTTTCGTCTGTATTATTTGAGTAGGAGAAAGTTCAGTAAGGCTTCCTTTATCCCTCTGGTTTTTTCTGGCTCCGTTTATAATTGTCCATATTGATTCTGCCAGTATCTCAGATTGTCTTGTCGGATTAAAGCTTGACCTCTTCATCACTGGGTCAGGCGTGCTTGTCAGTGCTGTCTCTGTTCGTTCATTCTCTAGAGTCTTTTGTCTCTTTAACTGTTCCTTTTCCATGTGTCTTGTACCACCCTTTGATAAGATGCTTCTTGTTGAGCTCTGTTCGGCCTCTTCCCATTTTCTAGAATGTGATTCTGCAGTTGTGGACACTAGCACAGGTGTGTATGTACTCATTATTTGTGTATGTGTACCTTCCCTCAACCCCTTCTCGGGTTTACTTTGACGAACCTGTCTCCGGCATTGTAATTCTTTTGTTACCCCAAGCTTTGTGCATGTGTCATTATTCATCACATCCATCTCAAGTTCAGTCACTGTCATTCTTCCTAGGAACTAGAATGACTATATAAGGTCTGGGTACCTTTGTAGGTTGCATGCGTACATCATTAGGTAGGTGCACAGGAACCTGAACACTCTGTGCACCAAGGAAAAATGCAGTTCTAATTGTCAAAGACAGTAATATTATAATGAATACTATGCATGTGCAAGAAATACATTTGTAAGTGAGCTCACGGCATTTGTTCCTTGGCCATATGAACGTCTCTCCTCCTGAGGGATGACAAAGTTACTGCTCTGGTTTCCTATCTCGATCATTTAAGGAAGCAAACTAACTTTTAATACATACTAACATTTGCCATTTTTATCTGGATTCTACTGTCTCTGTTTGCATGCTAAACTGCTTATCCTCCTTGTCTGAATACCCAACTGTCTCTTGCCTCTGGACACAGTTCCTTTTCTAAAAACAAAAGTTCAAAATAAGGCAATAAGTTCAGCAAGTCCTTTAATTTGTGTGTTCAAAATAAACCAGTTCCCCGTCAATGTCTTTTATCTGTTTCTCTCTGGATGACATGTCGTTCCTTTTTGTCAGCATAAACAAAAGTGAATTCCTTGGCAACACCTTCACGATCTGTCCCTCGAAGGAAAGTTTTATAATCTTCTCCGGCGATTCTGCTGATGATTATAAAGTTCAACCTGCATTATGATACCATGCAGGACATACTCATCTCTACAGAGTTCATTGGGACACTAATGAAAGAGAGGACATCAACACTGGCATGTCTCCCCACAAGTTCTGGAAAGTCTTCAATTAAGTGAAAGAAAATGTTATTAGCTAGTCTGCTATCTTCTCATGACAGGGAGGGACATTTGTCTTGTCCTCGCTGTTAAGCAAAGAAACTGCTCTGCAATCACTGTGAGCAGCCTCTTGATTGTCTTTTCGTTTTCAGGGTCTTGAAGAAATTCTGTTACGCTTGTCATTCTTCCCACCAACGATGGGTATGACCTCAATACTAACTGAAAGTAGATCAGGATGTCTTTGGTGAGGTCAATATTGCATGAGACCATGAGTAAGTCCAAATAAGGCTTCTGTATCAAAAGAGTCAGGATACTGTATTCTCTTTCAATTTACGTATCCTCCATCAAAATCTGGCATATCTTTCTTTTCAAGGCTTTGTTGTGCCTTCGTCCAAAGTCCAAAATCAACAAGCTACTTTGTGGCTTATACGTGCAATTCTTCTTTTTCACCCTGCAGCTAGGATGCACAGAGTGTCCGTGTTTTTATGTCCTTTTTCCCTTATTTTTCTCAAAGGAAGTGTCCAAATTAAGCCACAATTTGCACAAAATGTTCCTTGTCTCTGCTTTGCTGGCCATGCGTCCTTCTTCCTCATCATGGATCTCGTCTCCACGTGCTGTGGTTCTTCCCCGTCGTCTGTAGTCTCTATGCGGTGGGGTGCAGGCAGAAGGTCTTCTCCGATGTATGGCTTGATGTCACCCAGAAAGATCCAAGCTCTTCTTCCCTGTAGTTTGACTACAGAGGGTGTAACGTCCTCCACTTTAAAGGGGCCGTTGAACTGCGGCTCATCCCACTTTTTTCTTGTATGGTTTCTCACCAGGACTGTGTCCGCAGGGAATATGGGAGGCACATGTAATTTCGGAACTGGGTCTGTTGTAGTATCTCCTTCTGTGTTCTGTGCTGCCCTGCACCCTTCTTGTCATCGCTGCAGCTGTCCTGAAATGACTGTAAGACAAGATGTCATGCAATTCAAGTAGTTTTGCATTTCCAATCCTAACACTTCTTCTGTTGGCTGGGCATCACATCTAGCTCTATTTTGAGGCGTCAATGGTGTGCGCATCCTTCTGCCTGTCACATTTTCGTGCGGCGTGAGATGATGGTCAGAACCAGGCTGGTTTCTGAGTGCATACAGTGCCAGTGGAAGACAGTGTAGCCATCCCTTCTTCAGAGTAAGCATCAACTTGGCTTTCCTTTCCTTTAACAAGCCATTGAGCTTATTGCATATGCCATCCCCTTGAGGGTGATACGCTGAAGAAAACTTGTGCTTTATACCAAGCAACAAGCTAATCTGTTCAAATACTGCATTAACAAAATGAGGACCATTGTCTGATCTCATGACTTTACACATTCCCCATCTGGGAAACACCTCCCTCACCAAGAATTTTGCCGCACAGGTGGAGTCTGGGTGTGTTCATGGAACTGCTTATATCCATCTAGAGAATGGGCACACCACAACAATTAGATACCTGTCCCCGTTACATACTTGAATCATGTTGACGTAGTCGATATGCAAGTGCTGAAAAGGCCCATTAGGCCTTGGGATAACTCCTCTAATTACACATAGCTTTGCTGAGGAGCACGGTGAGTGGCGCGACCCATTCAGGAGCGCCTTATATTTTTAAAACTTGCAGGCCCCGAGGCCTTTCCTGATCCCCCTGCAGCCCGCTCCCACTCCGCACCCTCTTCCTGCTTTCTCCTCCCTCCCGCCTCCCGACCCGCCCAGGCCTGTTCTCATCGGTCCATAGGACCCTGTTGTTGCTGCACCCAGCAACGTGCCGAATTAACCAGCTCCATTTGCTGAGGAGCACAGTGAGTGGCGTGACCCATCCAGGAGCCCCTTATATTTTTAAAACTTGCAGGCCCCGAGGCCTTTCCTGATCCCCCCTGCAGCCCGCTCCCACCCCGCACCCTCTTCCTGCTTTCTCCTCCCTCCCGCCTCCCGACCCGCCCAGGCCCGTTCTCATTGGTCCTTAGGACCCTGTTGTTGCTGCACCCAGCAACGTGCCGAATTCACTGGCTCCATTTGCTGAGGAGCACGGTGAGTGGCGCGACCCATCCAGGAGTGCCTTATATTTTTTAAACTTGCAGGCCCTGAGGCCTTTCCTGATCCTCCTGCAGCCCGCTCCCACCCCGCACACTCTTCCTGCTTTCTCCTTCCTCCCACCACCCGACCCCCCCAGGCCCGTTCTCATTGGTCCTTAGGACCCTGTTGTTGCTGCACCCAGCAACGTGCCGAATTCACCGGCTCCATTTGCTGAGTGGCGCGACCCATCCAGGAGCGCCTTATATTTTTAAAACTTGCAGGCCCCCGAGGCCTTTCCTGATCCCCCTGCAGCCCGCTCCCACCCTGCACCCTCTTCCTGCTTTCCCCTCTCTCCCGCCCAGGCACATTCTCATTGGCCCTCTCTCTGCCCGTGTAGCCCTGTGGCTAAGGGCCCCAAGGCCAAGGGCGCCTCCAACAGAGGCGGCTCCAGGAAGTGTCAGCAGGTGTCTGCAGGGGAAGCCAGTGGCCAGCCGTCAACCTGCAACTACAAGGACCAGTAAGGTAGGAGTGGCTCAAGGCTGGGAGAGGAACATCCGCTCTGTACTGGAGTCCCGGCTACTTGAGAGACCACGTTGCGCAGGGCCACCGCACTGCATCTCTCACCCTCCTCCTCAAAATTAGTCAAAATCCAAACTCTCCAGACTGCACTGTATGATATTTAGATTGCATTGCTGGGCCTCTCGCCCACTATACAGAGATCTCTAATTTAGCTGGGGTTCTTTCACCAATTGCACTATGTTAAACTGCATTGATAGGACTGCACACTGCATTGTATGGTATTTAGATTGCATTGATAGGCCTTTCTCCCACTATACAGGTGTCTCTAGTTTAGCAGGGGTTTTTTCACCAATTGCACTGTGTTAAACTGCATTGATAGGATTGTACACTGCATTGTATGATATTGAGATTGCATTGGTAGGCCTCTCTCCCACTATACAGGTCTCTCAGATCTAGCAGGGCCTCTGTGCCCAAATCCCTTTTTGTGTCATTTAGATTGCACTGCTAGGCCTCTCCCCCACTATACAGGTGTCTCTAGTTTAGCTGGGGTTCTTTCACCAATTGCACCGTGTTAAACTACATTGATAGGACTGCACACTGCATTGTTTGATATTTAGATTGCATTGCTAGGCCTTTCTCCCACTATACATGTGTCTCTGGTTTAGCTGGGATTCTGTCCCCAATTGCTTTGTGTGATATTGAGATTGCACTACTAGGCCTCTCTCCCACTATACAGGTATCTCAGATCTAGCAGGGCCTCTGTGCCCAAATCTCTTTTTGTGTCATTTAGATTGCATTGCTGGGCCTCTCTCCCACTATACGGGTGTCTCTAATTTAGCTGGGGTTCTGTCCCCAACTGCATTGTACGATATTTAGATTGCACTACTTGGCCTCTCTCCCACTATACAGGTATCTCAAATTTAGCAGGGCCACAATGCCCAAATTGCATTGTATGATACATAAATTGCACTGCCAGGCCTCTCTCCCACTGTACAGAAACCTCTAATTTAGCTGGGGCTCTGTCCCCAACTGCATAGCACGATATTTAGACTGCATTGACAGGCCTCTATCCCACTATGCAGGTGTCTCTAATTTAGCTAGGGTTTTTCACCAATTGCACTTTGTCAAACTGCCTTGATAGGACCGCATACTGCAGTGTATGATATTTAGATTGCACTGCTAGCCCTCTCTCCCACTATACAGGTGCCTCCAATTTAGCCGGGGTTCTGTCCCCAATTGCATTGTACGATATTGAGACTGCATTGGTGGGCCTCTCTCACACTCTACACGTGTCTCAAGATTGGCAGGGCCTTGGTGCCCAGGTTGCAGTGTATGATGTTTAGATTGCACTGTTAGGCCTCTCTCCCACTATACAGGTGTCTCTAGTTTGGCTGGGGTTCTGTCCCCAATTGCACTGTGTGATATTTGGATTGCGCCTCCCACTGTGCAGGTCTCTCCAGTTTAGCGGGGCCTCTGTGCCCAAGTCTCTTTTTGTGTCACTCAGATTACATTGATAGGCCTTTCTCCCACTATACAGGTGTATCAGATTTAGCCGACCAACTCACTCTCAAGTGAAACAGAATCCACCAGTGAATTACTGTGGAGTATCACTCTGATCAGGGGCTCACGCACCACAAGGCGCAAGTTCGAACTGCGCCCCTCCAAGCCACTCTTCAACTAGCAGATACCCTCTCCCAAACCCACATAGCTAGCTCACTACAGTGAACCGCACTCAGGGAGACGGACACTAAAGAGAGCCACCAATAGCACCCTAATAAACAACCCTTAACCACCTCCCAATCCCCTCTAAGGACAGGGACTGCACTAGTCACAAAACATCAGACGGAAAACCACCGACAGACAGAGCCCAAACTAGTAGCGGACAGCTTTCACACCCACTACTACACCACAAGACAACAAGACCAAAGCAGGACCAGCTTGACTTCAGCAAACAAAAGACTAATCAACTCTCAAGACTATAATGCCGCGCAAACGACCCATTCCAAGGAAAAGACAAAGAGAAGAAAGAACAAACACTCCAGAACAGCAAATTAGAACGACAACAATAGATTGCACGCCCAGAGAAAGGAACACAAATCGAACCAACACTGAGAGAAGGGACAAATCCCTCTACCTAACTCCATACCTCGCTGACAACTGGCAACCACACCAAACCAACCCAACGTTAAAAACAGCAACATCAAACAACCGAACACAAGCAAGTAGAAGAAGGATGAACAACACAAAAAACAACAAGCACACAACCCATGCGATAACTCCCTACATCACCAAAGCAAAAGGAACTTCCAATCAACAACCACAACTTCTGGAAGATGAACACTATGAAAACAAAAATAACCCAAGACAGAACCTAGAAAAACTCTTCGAAAACGCTGACACCCTGAAACCCACAGCTCAACAAGAGATTGACTGGGAAGGAAACCTCAACACTGATCAGAAGACGACCTCAACAGGAAATCCCAAACCAAACACCTCCAAACTTCACTGCAATCTAATAAACACAAGATCCATGTCAAAACACTCAACAGAGATCTTCGACCTTCTCGACGACAACGGCATTGACATCCTGTTCATCACAGAAACATGGCTGGACGACAACTACAAAATCACACTCCAAAGCTGCCTTCCAACCAACTTCAAATGCCTGCAAATAAACAGGAAAACAAAAAAGGAGGAGGAATCGCAATAGAATTCAATGAACACCTGAAAATAAAAACTGACAAACCACTGAACATCCTCAACTGCGAAACCATGGTAATACACCTAGCGGCGAACCCAAAAACCAACATCACATTCATCCTGGTGTACAGACCCCCGACATATGATGCAACATTCGTCGACAACTTCATAGAAGTCATCACCAACTAAGCCATCAACCACGAACACCTAATCATCTTGGGGGACTTCAACATCTGGTTCGAAGACAACCACGCCAACTCCCAAAACTCACTGATTGAACAACTCACCACCATGAAACTACGACAACTAGTCAAACGGGCAACACACTCGGCAGGACACACCCTCGACGCAATTTTCGCCAACGAAAAACTCATCACTACGGCACCACCAATACAAATACTATGGAGCGACCACCTCATCATCCCATTTGTGATCACTCTACCTACTCAAGTCTACATCCAACCCCCGAAACTTGCAACCACCACAAAGAGAAACTGGAAACACGTCAAAGAAAGCAACCTATTCGAACAACCGGAATTAACCAAACCCTCAACCACAGAACGAGAGCTAGCTGACCTAGATGGGAAAGCAGAGATACCACGCAAATGGATCGCAGATACAATAGACAAGATCGCCCACAAAAACTGTTCACCCCATCAAAGAAAAGAGCAATGGCAAAATGGTTCACCCCACTATTAAGTGCCATGAAAAAGGAAAACGAAAAGATGGAAGTAGAATGGAGAAAAGAATACAACCCAAAAAAAAACACTGTTCCAAAAACAAATCCGCACATACAAGAAGGAAATTCAAAAGCCGAAGAGAAGACATTACGATGACAGAATCACCAATGCCGCCAACACACAAAAGAAATGTTTAGAATCATTAAAGAAATAAGAAACCCACCAGGCTGCGATAACACCCCAAACCCCTCAGAAAAACTATGCAATGACCTGGCAGACCACTTAAAAAAAAAAAAAAATCAATGACATCCGAAAAACCATACAAATGAGACCAACCAACCACAACATACAACCTAACGAACCTAACACAGAACTACAGCACAAACTCCAAAGCTTTCCTGAAATATCAGCAGAGGCATTCGCTATGCTGGTAAAACGAAGCAAGAAAGCTGGATCACCCATGGACCCATGTCTCCCAGACATCTACAAATCAATCCTCGCACAAGGAACACCAGATGAACACTACAGAAAGCTTCTAAATCTATCACTAACAACAGGGACTGTACAGAGGATCTTCAAATCAGCATATATCAAGCCACTCTTGAAAAACACAAGTGGCAACGTAGATGACCTCTCCAAATACAGGCCGATCTCTACCATCCCCTACCCGGCAAAACTTCTAGAAACCTATGTATATAAACTAACCCAAGAACACGTAGAAAAACACCACCTGCTAGACCAAGCTCAAGTCAGTTTCAGACCAGCAAGAGGAACGGAAAACAGCACTACTATCCATCTGGGACAAACTCAAAACTAACGCAGACTCAAACACTACCTTAGCCCTTATTCTGCTCGACCTCTCCACAGCCTTTGACACAGTGAGCCATGACACCCTGACCAAAAGACTAGAAGACATAGGCATAACAGACACAGTCCTACTCTGGACCAAATCATTCCTAGCAGAAAGAACAGAAACCGTATGGATTAAACCATTCAAATCCACTCCACGAGTTAACGACTGTGGAGTGCCACAAGGATCCTCACTTTCTCCACTATATTTCAACATCTACCAGACTCTGGTCATCAGAATCTTCAAAAAATACAACATTACATGCTACAACTGCGCAGATGATACTCAAATCATCTACAAAATCAAAATACAAATCAAAATGACACTGATGCCAATCATTCAACCCTAATCGACTGCCTGAAAGAAGTCTTCATATGGATGAATGCCAACAACCTGAAAATCAACCCAGGAAAGACAGAAATCATGATCGTATCCAAAGCTCAAAAGAACGAAACCACCATCCCGTGGCCTACAGAAATGGGAAATGCACCAACACCATCGAAGGTAGTAAAAAATCTGGGAGTCCTAATGGACAACACCCTAACATTAGAACCACAAATAAATGCAACAGTGAAGAAATGTTTTTTCCTCCTCCACACGACAAGAAGAGTTCTACCTTTCCTCTCCTTCACGCACAAAACACTCACTATCGTCACCCTAATCATGTCAATAATCGACTATGCAAACAGCCTCTACCTCGGAATACCAGAACAACTCCTGAAGAAACTGCAACGGATCTAAAATGCAGCAGCAAGACTACTCCTCAAACTATCCAGAAGAGACCGCATCATCCCAGCCCTAAAAACACTACACTGGCTCCCAGTTAAACATCGCATCACCTTCAAAACAATGTGCATAACGCACAGGGCAATCAGTGGACAAGGAGCAGAATTCCTACTAAAGAAAATAATCTACAAACCTACAAGATCCCTCCGATCAAGCAACGAAGTCCGCCTGGAAATCAAACCATACTTTAAGAAAAAACTTGGAGGCACCTCTTTCTACCACTTAGCTGCAAAAACTTGGAACAACATCCCAAAAAAAATAAGAAACACAGAAGATCACCTAAAATTCAGGAAAACACTTAAAACCTAGCTCTTCAACACCACTGACCCAAACTGAAAGCCGAAACAGACAAAAGGATGACTAAACTGGAAAGGTCATGGAAAGCCCTAGAAATAACGGGGAAGCTCCCTCTGCACCTGGACGGGTGACACCAGATAGACTGGAACTCTGGCGACACGCACGGAGACCGAATCAACTGCCCCACCCACCCCTTAGTTACCACCAGGTACCACAGTGTTTGGAATTGCCAAGATATTGGCAACTAGCACACAACCTGACTTTTTGACATTGGCAGGTGCACTGGCCACAGGAGTATGAAGGGAGGACAGGTGGGGCTATGAGAGAGCCTGATAGAGGCGGGGACAAGAGGAGTAAGGAGCCTTGAATGTCAGAGGGACCCAGATTAGGACAGGCGCATCAGGGGAGACTACACAAGCCCAGCGCCTCAATTCAGGATAAAGATGCCAATTAACCAAATCCACTAACAATTTCCCCTCTCCATACACCTCTCACATTCCAAACCAACACAACCAAAACCTACAGCACAACAAACCGCACAAACTTCACTACACTGCAACAACAAAACAAAAAAGGCACATTGACTTGCACAACAGTACACAACGTCTACCGACTGCAAACACCCCAGGCCCAGCCAACGGACCCACCGGGCTGAGGCCGCCAACAGCACATCACTGCTCTCTTGCACTTTTCCTGCTTCTTCCCACTAACCCAACCTCCCCCCATCTTTCAGAGCCGCCAGAGCGCCAGGGGACCACTGCTGTGGTGATAGTGCACGGTACAAATGTCCTTTAACATTAACATTCACATAGTGTATGCCCAGCTGTGAACTGCTGACAAATTATATAGTTCACCATAAAAAATGCAACTTGTTCTGGCAAGTTCGGTATGAACCAGTCTTCAGCAATCGTTACTGCTAGATTCTCCTTTGTCATGTGCGCTGGATAGTGTAACTGTTCCAGTGCTATCTTTAATAAGGCTATAGGCATCACCAGTTTACCAGTGCTGTCTTGTCGCCACAAGCTCTCAGAGGAGTTTAAAGAACACCCTTGTCACTTCCATAGGTTCTTTTCTTCCTGTGGTGCCTCCCCTTTGAGCTCTACTGAGTTCTTGGCAAATTGCTATAGCCTTCAGGCTCGCTTCGTTCAACCATCATTCTCTCCTGCACCTCAGTTATTTCCACACATGATTATTTTGACTTCAGTTTCTGCTGCTTTATTTCCATGTGAGACAAAATCTCTCCCTTTCATGTGGGTGGTGCATTTCACGACCGCTCTGCCCACTGGGAGCTGTAGTGCCTTAATGAGCCTGTCCAATAAGGCTGCGTGTTGCACTGGTGTGCCACCCGCTCAGAGGTAGCCCCTCCTTTTCCAGCGTGCTAGGCCTGCGTGCACTGTTGACATCACATCGGCGGAGTCACTGTACACTGTGAATTCATGGTCTGCGTGATTCTCGAGTGCGAGTATTAACGCCAATAATTCTGCAGCTTGTGCTGAATAGTGTGAGGGTAATCATGCACTAATGAGTACTCAAAATTCCTCATTTGACGTATGATTCACCACAGCAGCGCCTGTATATCTTTGTCCATCATTTTGATCGATCTTCGAAGAACCATCAACAAAGACTATTTCTCCTCCTGCCAATACATTTTCTTTTACTCTGGGAATCTCATTATAGAATTCTTCATAGTTTGCACAATCATGTATTGGCTCTCCTTCAGTGACTGGCTCTGCTATAAACATAGCTGGGTTCACTGTTTTGCATCAAACTATTTTAATCGTTAGATTTGATATGCCCACTTCATAAGCAGAAGCTCTCTGAGATGTCAATGTGCCTTTGGTTTCTCTAAAATGGCAAATAGTGCATGCTCGACGAATAACGTCATTGGGCATCCTATTACAATGGTTGTAGCCTTTTCTATGGCGAACGCTGCAGCAGCTAAACTTTGTTCGCACGGGAAGTGACCCCTCATCACTGGATCCGAAATCCCACTGTAGTATGCAAGGGGTTTGTACCCCAATGTGGTTCTTTGTGTGAGTAGTGCTGGCATCACACTTTTTGTGTGTGAAAACAGGTAGAATTCCTCTGCATAATGGGGAATCCCTAAAACTGGTGCCGTGCAAATGGCCTTTTTTAGTTCGACAACCCCTTCTTCCATGGTCTCAGTCCACACGATTTTTTCTTTCATTGCCTGTGCTTTCTCCAAGGCTTGTAGTCTGGTATAGGAACTGTAGTCAAAGACCCATGCCCTGACATAATTGCATAATCTGAGAAAACTCTGCATTTGTTTTATCGTGTGTGGTTTGGCTGTCTTCACAATGGCTTCAGCTCTTTCAGGGGAAACCTTTGTTCCCTCATGTAAGATTAGCTGGCCTATATACAACACTTCTTGTTGACAATATTGTAACTTCTGTTTGTCAACTTTATATCCTTTCTCAGCCGGTATAGTTACTAGCTGAATAGAATCGTGTCTGCACTATTCCTCTGTCATGCTGCAAATTAGAATGTCATCCACGTATTGTAAGACAACACTCTCTAATGCGATATTGCTCAAGTCCATCTGCAGGACTCTGTTGAAAATCAAAGGAGACTCATAGTACCCTTGAGGCAGCCTTGTGCTTTTCAGGCGAACTTGTCTGAACGTAAACAATGTCAAATCTTGTGAGTCCTTGTGCAATGGGATTGAGAAAAATGTATTTTCCAAGTCAGTCACTGTGAAACCTTGCTTCAATGGGTATATTACATAGGATCGTGGAGAGGTTAGGGACTAGAGGGAACTCGGCCTCGACCATCTGGTTTATCGGTCATAAATCTTGGATAAAATGCAGTATTGCATGACGACTTGTCTTAAAAATCCCTTCATCTGCCTCCCTAGACATGGGATACTGTTGTGCTTTTGGTAAAATTGCTCCTGGTTTCAATTTAATCTTCACTTCTCCGACTCCTTTCAATAAGCCTACGTCATAGGGGCCTGTAGTCCATACTGAGACAGGCACCTTTGCCATGTCATCAAAATATTCAGGATGTTTTTGTGCCAGCATCATTTTCTGAAGCACTTCTCTTTTGATCATTTTCACCAAATAGATGAGATTAACCTCAAATGACATCTCATCTTTACTTGTTTGTTCTTCAAACAGATCATCATCAGTGACGTCAGTCAATCTGTAACCTTCCCGGATGGCGATTACTGCACACCATTGTCCTGCCTTCATCATCACAACCGTCAAGTAGAGCCATTTCTCTTCGCACTATGGCTGCTTGTATTGTCAAGGGAAACACTTGTCCCTTTTCCTCATGCATAGGTATTCTTGGTCTGAATAAAAACTCATCTGGGGTTCTCATGGTTTTTTCTGCAAGGCCTGGTAGCCATGACATTAATATGCATACTCCATACGTGAATATTTCTGGTTCCAATGGAATAACTCTCATAGCCATTTGTCCTCCATATGCTCTAATCATTTCACATACATTCAAATAATGCATTCCTGGAGTTGAACATACTATGCCCTTCTGCGTGAACGAGATTGTCATGTTTAACTTTGTCATAAGGTCTTGTCCCAATATATTCACCAGGGCTTGCCTTGAATATAGTAGTGGCACATTCATGTCACATTCTCCTATAGAGACTGAAAGTTCTTTTGTATAAGGAACACGACTTGTTGCTCTTGTGAAGCCCTGAGTATTTATGGCATCGCCGGACAAAGGAAACTTGCCTTCACGTATACACGAGCATGTCGCACCTGTGTCAACTAAGAAAGAATATTCTTTATCCCCAATACAGACATCTACCCATGGTTCCTCGTGAGGGTTCGGTGTCACTGATAGGATAGAACACATCAGGTCTCCCAGTGAGCTGTCCTAGTCTATATACAATCTTGTCCCATTCGAGTGAATGGATTTCCCCCGTCACTTGTGGCATTTTGCATTCCTGAATTCTATATCTGTCCTGTACCTTTTGTTTGTGACAGTTGGATTGGGGACTGCTGAGACTGTCCCTGAGGAAAATGTGTGACATTCTGGGGTTGCAGACATTGCTGTAATCCCAGCGCTTGCTGCTGCACTGTGTGATTCTGCGCAACTCCATTTCCACTCTGCTGCGAGAACACAGATGGATTCACCATCCCTCCTCTAGTGACTCGGTCATTTTGCACCATGCCTTGACTTCTGCATGTACGTGCTAGATGCCCTGTCATTCCACATGTCCAACATGTTGGCGGTGGTCTGAATATTTGACCATTTTGCATACCGTGGTTTCCATTTTGCATATTTTGAAAACCTCCTTGATTGTTTTGAAAACCTCCCTGATCACTCTGCTATCCTCTTCCTCGAAGGCCTCTTCCCCTTGGGTAAAGCCTGTTATTGCTTTGATCAAACTGTCTTTGGCTATTGGCCTGCTGCATGTTTGATCCATCTGTATTAATTATCATTGCCCCCTCAATGGCATACTTTGATAATTTTTTTCTGCACTAAGTTAGCCTCTTCACCTTTCCATGAAGCGCCCTTTTTGCAATTCTTTTCTTGCAGCAGCCTGCAATAGTGCGCGATGGTCAACTGTATTTCAGACCAATCAATCCCTACCAATTTCTTGAGCTGCTTCTGTACTTGTTCTGGCAGGCCTTGGCACAATATATGGTAAAACACAGGTATAGATTTTCCCCAAGATTCACGAGTTTCCAACACCCAGGCGTTTTGGAAATTCAAAGCAAAGGATCATCTGACTCATTCATCTTGCGTGTCATTTAAGCTCCCATGTCAGAAGTGTCGGGGTATAGCACACAAAGCACTTTCCATACCGCGGTTCTGCAATTGTTAAATGGCGCTCCATCATGCGCAGTATTAACTGTAGTCACTCCAGGGTATTTTGACAAGACAAAGGGGCAAAAAGTAGAGTTACCAGGTTATTGCCCTTTCTCATAACAAGTTTTAACACAAAAATTGAGCAATCGCCAACTGCCTCGTAATTTTGTTATAGCTCATGCAGATCCTAAAAACCTACGTGGTCAAGGACCAATGTATTGTAACCCAAAGAAGGGTGTACTACAAAGCTGTGAAAGAAGAGAGAGAGGATAGAGCGAGTTTCTAACTAACCTTGCCTGAATCTACTGTCTCCGCTAGATTACAATGGTGTGCCGCTTACAAAATAGGGATAGGATAAGAGGTCAACTAGCCACTTCTAGATGGGTAATACTTTCAGCCTTGTTGGTCCTTTTCCACTCTCTTCCAGTATGTGTGAGCGTGTTTTGGAAGAGAAAAAACGATATTGATAGTTTAAAATGGTACACTAATGGTCAACCAATTAGACATCTAATAGGGTATTGTGTAGTTTATTAGCCTATAGACTGTCTATCTGACCATGGGAAACTCAAATCTAAAAACGACACAATAACACAACAGACAATGTTAGACAATAACATTCGACAAGAAGACACTAAAGTCCCACCCTCCGTCTTAGAGTAATGTTGTTTAGCGGGTTGTGAGAATTAGGTAAAAGGTGTGCTGAAACTGCAAGGTAGGCCCAACTTATGCCTCTTGTGTGTAGCAACCACCGTCGACCGGTTTCAGTGGCTAACATATAGGTGAGGCCACTTTCATCAGGACAGTCTTCCAATCCAATCAATCGGTTCAGTCAAAAGAATTATGAACTGACCATATTGAGAGAATACAGGTACGACAATTAAGGGTAACCTGCTGGTAACCCCAAGCCTTTCGCCACAGCACATTTTGTTCATGTGGGCAACCTACAGATTTGGGCCTATGGTGTCCAAGCCGACAAGGAAAACAGGGAACCCCATGCATTTCCCAAAAGAGGACACCAGTAGGAATGGACAGAGGTCTGACTTGCGCAAAGCAGCCCAGAATTTCTTACCCAGAACCCCAGACAAAGTGAACATTGTGTTTTTTCCCCACCAAATATCACACTTCGTCTGGGATTGTAGCTAATAAAAACTGGGGCAATTTGTGCAAGGCAGACCTCTGTGGATTCTCACGGGTGTTGTGGATACCAACGGTTGATAACCGGTTCAAACTAATTTTTGTTCGTTTCCACTCAACCTGTTCCTGAAAGCCAGGAAATTGGGTAATTCAGCGCAGCAAACCATTTGTCCCTAGCTCTTACAAGGAAAAAACCACAGGCTTCTTTGTACATCATTTTATTTGCATTTTTTGAAAAAAAAACACAAAATTGTTGCCCTTTTGCTTATTTACTCTCACCCCCCTACAGCAACCTTGGATTCCTGGGATCGCCTACATGTGGGAAAAAAATGGGCCAAATTTGGCCGAGATATCTCATGTAACAAAACAGTTACAAGGCATTGAATGGCCACATACCCAAATCACCAAAAAAGGCCTTGGCACTGGGGGAAATACCCATGGCAGTTAAAGGGTTAATATCCCCTCGAGCTAATGTGTTCCCTCCTGTCATCTTTTCTAACTCATGTATACATTTGCCAGCTCCCGATGTCAGCATTGGGAGCTTATTTTTCAGGTTCTCTCTGTCCATGTGAGGACATGGTATATATTGTGGCCTCGCTCCTCCTTTTTCTAGTAAAGGGAACTGTGACACCCAACACTCCTTTTCCTCTCTCATCATTCTTCTGTCTATCTCAGGGGTAATATTCCTGCATCGCGGTCTAACTGGCAATGTCCTTAGTCTGCTCAAATAGGGTGGTGGAGACACCCCCCTCTGAACATATAATACTCCTTCATGCCACTCTGCTGGTGTGGCGGCCTCTGATGTCTTAGGTGCGGACCCACTAGAATCTGACCATCTCACTCCCTTTCCCTTTCCTTCTTTTTCTGCATCCGATATTGTCTGTGCCCAACTCGTGCAACTTCTCTCCTCCTCTTCATTTCTGGTTAGGGTCAGCCTATCTAATGACAGCTCTCTATTTCTGCTACTTCGTGAGGCATCCTGAGTATCGTACAACTGAGTGCTCTCCAGACGCTCATCCTCTTCTTCCCTTTGGGGTACTCTTTCTAGCCCCATCTCATCACATATTCTATCGATCGTCTCTGCGATCCTTCTGGTGTCGAAGTCATCTTCGATATTTGCCCTAGACGTGCCTGGTACTGAATTGCACTCAGGAAAGAATTCTTCTATATCCCCCCATTCGAGTACTGGATTGGGTTTTTTAACCTCTCGTTCCAGATATTCGAGATCCCGTGCTCTCTGTCTTCGCTTACGCTCTAAATCGTCATCAAACTTTCTACATTTCCTCGCTTCCTCTCTGACCCTGTCTTCTTCTTGCTTCCTTGCATCTCTTTGTTCATTTGCCCATCCCATTTCCTCATCTTTGTCTTTTTATTCTCTTCTCCCATAGCTTTTTTTCTTCTTCTATCCTTCTTTGTTCTATTCTCGATCATCAGCTGTTCTCTGCTTATGATCGCGTTTTCTCTGTTCTTCTGCCTTTTCCTGTTTTCTGACCTGTTAATCATGATATAACTACTCTTGTTTATATCTATCCTTTTTCTTAGCCCTTCGTCTCTTGAACATTTTTCCTTTTCCCCCCTTTCTAATTCGTCCCGCTCTTCTTTTCGTCTCATATACTCAATGCCTTTACCATCGAGTTTCAATCAAATCTGACCTCCCATCCATTCGTTCTGTGCGAATGCCACCTCATCAGATCCATCCTCATCTCCTTATCATCTCTTTCCCTCACTTCCCGTATCTAGAGATGTACTTGCTTGTGTTTGGTCTCCTTTTTCCTTTTAGCGCCTCTCCTTGTGCTTTGAGACTTTGGAGGTAATATCTCTTTCTCTGTCTTTCTCTGGGCTTTCGTCACTACTTTGCGTAGGTGACTCATATGCTGGGTTGCTATATCCCGTGGCTGCTTTAAGTTCCCTCAAAGGGTATAATCCTTCATCTTTACTAGCTTAGCTTTTCGTTTCAGACGGGGCGGTTGGCGCGGAAGGCTCTTTACCCCCCTCTGTGCATATATTCAGTATCCGATCTAACAGTGGCTCCTCCTCCTTTTCTTGTTGATAGATCTTCCAAAGTTCTAAACTAGCTAGGCGTTTGTCTAACTTTTTGTCTGTGTACGTGGCATGCAAATATGTCATCATGTGCTGCAGGACCGTTTTAGGTAGCAAGCCACCTTGGGGCCATGGCATAAACATTTTGTTTGCGTTTAACCCATTCTGCACTGCATGTTTCGGCAGCTGTTTGCACATGTAGGTCAATGGGATAATGTCTTCCATGCTTAACCTGTTTATCTTCTCCTATATACAACACTTTATTATACTTTTACGTTTCACAACCACTATCAATAATATGAGCGAGCACCAATCATCGCAAGCTCCAATCCTGTTTTTTCTTTTTCAACAGAAATGTCACTTTTACTTTTGTTCACTACAACCATCAATACATGCCATGCAACATCATATCATCACAATTGTGCAATTTTCATGCTATTTTTTTGAAGGTTTTTACCTTCTGACGTCATCGACAAATACATGAAACAGACAACACAGACTCCGGCCGGCTACACAAATCTCATGCCTTCTGCTTCCTCAGATGCATTCTGCCCCTGGTCATCTATGTTGTCCTAACAATTCAGGACTTTAAATGAAGGCTTCTTCTAGCACTCTTTTAAAACCTAGGAAAATGGGCGTATACTCTTTACCTCGGTTACTGCCGGTATCTCTCTCTGTTGCTCGGCCACCATCGAGTCAATATTTTCCCCTTATATATACATTATACTCTTACTCTGACATAATTTTTTCCCCACCTCCCTCCGTTACCTTCTCTTACTTGTTTCAAGGCCTGCAACTTCTTGCCAAAGCATTCAGTCTTTTTCACTCAACGTTTGCATTTTTTTCCTCTCCAGATGCTTCAGATCACCGCCTTCGTTACCGCCTTTCCGTGCTGCTCGTCGCTGCTCGTCCGATCAACTACTCGTAGAAGTGGGAAGGGATTCTTGGGGGGAAAGCAAAGGTTCCTTCTGACCTAACCTGCAGGGTTTTTAATTAAACTAGCCCCTATCTACGGAGAGCTTCTCGTTCTATCAGCCGGATGCCAAAGAACTTGTGATATTGCTGAGGACCCGAAGTTACTTATGTCGACGGTCAATGGGTGTCTTATCTAATCTAACCATCCTCTGCTACCAAGTGAACGGATGGACCCCATACTGGTCTCCAAACAGCCCTTTAAGAAGATCAGCAGCCCCCTCCAGATAGATGGGGATGCAAATTCTTACTCTTGCATCAAATAATAATGACAACTCAGTTTGGCAAAGGGAGTCCATGTAATGACAAGTACAAAAAACAGGGTGTTCAATAGAGATCAACGTAACTTATCTTCCATGCCTCCAACTTTAGATTGTATCATAGTGTCAGCCATTGAACAATACATGTTAAAATATCATCAGACTTATGGTAATAGTGCTGTTACGTGTGATGAAGGCTGGCAGAAATTACCTTCATCTATTGCTACTTCTAATCTAAAACAAACTATATCTGCTGCCCCTAACTTAAAGCAAATTCCATCTGGACTCACTGAACAGGTGAGCTCTCATGCTATACCCATTACGAATTCGGAGAGTACTCAAAACAGACAGAAAAAACCTGATGTAAAAAAAAATCTCCATTCACTAATTATTAAATGTAGGCCCTTGCCGTATCATTCTTATGATTTGAATCGGGCTAGCCTTTTAGCCATTTTTGGTGACATATATGCTTTGGAGGATATTAATTCGGGTGACATTGAACAAGTTGAATTTCTAAATAATAATGATCTGTCTTCAGTGCGGCTTTGGCTCCGCTCAAGAGTGTTTTTAAATACTCTTTGGGCCGCTCGCTTGTGGGATTTGCGTTTTGATCTGGCAATTGACCATCAAAGAAGCTCTGCTACTTCGGTCTCATGTAAAGATGAGCAAGTAACATTGGGCGACTCTATTAAAGCAGATCCTAGCGGTCAACAATGCAAACAAAAATGTAAATGTCGGTGCTCTGCCTCCCAAGCTTAACGCTTTCCTTGGTAAGCAACTCTCATTATTAAGCTGAAATACTAGAGGCTTCAAACATCTTTTCTTTGATGCTGCTATTAAACTAAGAGAGTATGATTTTATACTGCTACAGGAAACATGGCTATCAAATTGCCCGTCTTGGGACGGTTATTACTCCATTCGAAATCCTGCTATTTCTGCTATTAAGGGTCGCCCAATGTCTGGTCTGCTGATGATGCTGAAAACAACTCCAACCATGAGTGTTATTTCACATGAAACCCTGACCCCGTATAACCACTTAGTCCAATTATCTATTGACGATTGTCAGTATTTCCTTATTAATACATATTGGAACCCAGCTGCTCTCTCTACTGATTCCCATTTGCGCTCTTTTGAGCGTTTATGGGAAAAGATACATCAATATAAGAAACAATCGCATATAATTTTAGCGGGAGATTTAAATCTCCATTGTTTAAATAATAGTAAAGCATTATCTGACGATCGACTGCGAAGTTGGAATGCATTTATACAGTCGAAAGAGATGTTTATGGTGAATGGTTCATTTCCTGAGGATTCTCCTCCTCACCCGACATGGAAAAGGGGTAGATCTGTGGCTACCATTGACTTCATTTATGCTAGCCATTCATTGTTCCATCTTTTGAAGGGGTTTCAGGTTTTGCCATCTTCGGCTAGTGATCATAATATGTTGCATCTCCAATGGTCACTGAACTCTGGTAACCAAGGAATTACTCCGCTTGTGTCTTCTATAACAATGGAAGGTACTTTTGCTGTAAATCCTGGTCGAAACCGTTTACGATGGTCCAGTACCAAACTATTGCATTTTACGGATTGCCTTAAAATATCATGTAAAAGCTCGCTAAATGACTGGAATTCCGATTTGGATTACACAAAACTAATGTATCAATTTGCTGGTCTTAATAAGATAACAAGATCTTCAGTTGTCTCACATTCTTACAATCAAAATATGCAGAAAGCGAAAGCTCTATTTCGAAAAAATAAGAAATCGGTCCAATCTCTACCAGTTGATCAGCACTGGGCTGCTCTTAAAGCAATTAAGACCAAACATAGGAATTGGAGAAGATCTTATCGTTCGCTATTATATCAAAAAGATGGTGAGGCAATGTTGGTTAAAGTCTTAACAAAAAACTCTGCAGGATGTAACTCTGCAGGATGTTGGTCATTAATAACAGACACATATAACACCACCCAATGTCAAATGCAGATTAATGATGTTGCTTCCTCCGTATGGATCTTTCATTTTTCTGGTCTTTATGCTCTTCACCCTCCTACCAACTGCATACCTTCTGTAAAACTTGAGGGACCTTTCTCAATAGCTTTCACAATAGACGATATTCTTTATTTTATTCACAAAGCTAGTAGATCGCGTGCTCCAGGCCCTGATGGGCTTTCTAATGCCATGCTGAAAGAATTTCCGGACCTCTGGGCTCCGATCCTGTTTGAAATCTTCTCTCAAGTTATAATTACCCAAAAGATCCTAAATCGTGGTGTACATCATTGATTGTACCCATTTATAAAAAAGCCGATAGACAAAATCCCGCAAATTATAGGCCAATCACCTTATTAGACGTTCCAGGGAAAATCTTTGCTTCATTAATTTTAAGAGATCTCCAACAATGGATTAACTCATCGAACATGAGAGATAGGTTTCAGACAGGATTTGTGGCTGGTAAGGGAACGGCTATAAATATTGTCTCTTTGACTGCAATCAAGGCTCTCTGCTGTCAGCAAAGGCAACCGTTATTCGTTGCCTTTGTAGACTTCAAGGAAGCATTTGATGCTATAGACCGCAATCTAATGCTGCATAAATTGCTGTTATTGGGCTGCCCTTATTCACTGGTTAAGTTGATTTCTATCTTTCATGAAAACACATCAGTTTATATCCGTCTTACTCGCGATGGGATGTTAACTCCTCCCATCTTAACATATCGAGGAGTGAAGCAAGTATGCATCCTGGCGGCTACTATATGTAACTTATTTATCCTTGATATGGGTGAAAAATTTCAGAATGTTAACTCTGACGCCCCCAAACTAGATCAAGAACAGATACCATGGATCCTTTATGCAGACAATCTTGTTTTATTGTCAAAAACTCCAGCAGGTTTGCAACGCTTGATTAACGGGTTATCGGAGTAAAAAGTAAAAAAAATCGTAAAATGACAAAATACTCTCAATTCAAGTGGTATATAAAAAAGGAGCAAATCCTCTCAACCTTAATATATAGATACTTAGGTATTATGATTAGCCAGGGTAACAATGATAAAGTGTTTCAAAAAGAACTTGAATTGAAACTGCAAACCCTAATCTCCCAATCTAAGGTTATATTATATAAATTTAATAAAGTTTACATGCAATCATATAATATCATTTTATTCCATGAAAGTCAAACCCATTATTTCGTATGGGTCTGAAGCTGCGTCGATGTTGCCCCGCTTAGTGTGGGATCGATTGGAGGGTAAATACTGGCGCTCAATTTTTAACTTGCCTACCTGTGTCCCCATTGCAATGATTCGTTTTGAATTAGGGCTGCTATCGTTATACAGTACTATTGCATGGAAATTGATAGCTCTGTTGAGGAAATGTATTCTGTCACTACAATGTGTAGACATATCCTGTATTTTAGGCAAATATTTACTATATTCAGATCATCAATACCCTAAACGCTGGTTAAATACAACTATAAATATTCTTTCTGATGCGGACATCTCCTTAGATACTTTAATCCACAATCCGACGCAAGCTAAAATTAAACTGTATCAGCAAGATTGGATATATACTTTGGAAAAATGCTCCTACTCTAAAGACTGGAACACTGCCCAGTTTGGCCACAAAAAATTTAGAGTTACAGAATCTTATATCTTAAAATATCCGTCTCCAAAATTTAGAGATGACTATATTTGTTTTCGTTTAAATTTGTGGCATACAAAGGATATAATATTTAGGCGAAAACTAATAGATGTCAGTGAGAATATCTGTCGATTTTGTAAGGAGCCTGATACCACAGAAACCTTGAAACATGTCATCGCTTACTGTCCTGCATTATATGCTATACGTCGTAAATATTATTTTCATTGTTTTAAAGCGCAAATGATAACCGATATGGAAGAATTATGGCTATCGATATTTGGTGCAAAGAGAATGTCAATTAGATTAGCAACAACAGGTTTTTTAAATGAATTATGCCCAAAGTAATTGTGAATGGTTTTATGAGGGGAAGGTGATAAAAAAAAATGCTGCTATTAAGCTGTACATACATTGGTTTTTATCAATTGTGAGATGTTATATACTGATGTCATGATGCCTACCCCCGGAGCATCAGGCCAGGCCCAGCACCCCCGGAAGCAGGCATCATGCCCTCGGGTACAAGCCCAGCGGCCCCTTATAGGGACTCTTTGGACTCAGTCCTGGCGCCTTTGGCGCCAGGCTCATGTTGGACATCAGTCCTGGCGCCATAGGCGCCAGGCTCATAAAGGGAGGTTTTTTGTGCACTTACCTGATGCAGACCATGCTGCACGCTTCAGGCCTCCCTGAGACCTGAAAGGGACTATTTTTTCATAGGGACTATTTTTTCACTCGGGCGTGGCCAGGGAAGGATACATACTTAGTTGGGGAAGGATACATACCTGGGACTTCTTTGGAGGCTATTTAAGCCACGCCCAGACAGCAGCTCATGCTTCGCGTTGTTCTGCTTCCTGCAGCTTAATGCTCACTGTGTCTGCTCCTGCTCCTGGACTACAGCCACGCCCGTCTTGAACCTGGAAGACCTGCAAGGAAGGAAGAGAAGAGAAAGGTGAAAACCAAGGATTATTTCAAGCTTCTTACCTGCATCCGGAATCTTCTCGCCAGCATCCCTGAAGGAAGACTTCAATTTAAAAGCATTGCGTTGCTCGCTGCAGCGCCACGCTTCACTCACCTGTCCTGTCCTCGAGACATCTCCCGGTTCCATCGCGGCTGTCAGCATCGGACGCCACATCTCTGCACCTAGGGGAGAGAGGAAGAAACAAAAGGTGAGCAGAAGGACACACAGAAGGAAAGCCTGATTAACATCCATAATACTTACCGGCTTTTCTTCCACATTTCGGGTCGGCGCCGGCCCGTTGGCAGGTACCGTACCCCGGCCCCTATGGGGAAAGGACTAGAGACATTTCAGAGGAATGATAAGGACATCCAGAGGGATCGCCCTCATTACTACTCACCTCGGCAGGTTAACCCCTTGACGCATCGCCTTCATTCTGCACCTGAAATAAAGGACAGATCACAGGTGAGAAAGACAGCATAAAGGGGGCCTCACTTGAACTTTGAACTTTCATACTTATGGCGCATCGCTCAGGAAAGTCAAGTGGATTTTGCCAGCGCCATTCTGAAAACCAGTGAAGTAACTGGACGAACGCGCGCCCCTGCACCAGAAGCAGGATGGAGAGTTCAACCTTCCAAACCATAAGGTGAGCTTAAACCGGGTTTGGAGGAATAGAGAGGAACAGAGGGGGGAAGTGGGGAGCTAGCACACCATTCTGCAGACTGTTAATCCCCTTTCTCATCTGCAGAAGGATATTCCTATGGGCCAAGGAAGCACGATTTGGAGGTCCTGTCCAATCGGTGTTCCGGGTCCTGCGCATCACGCTAGAAGAGGCCGCAGTAATCCAGACTAGATCAGCGCCCCCGTGGGAACCAGGTGGGCGTTACAACTGATGAATTGATATTTAATATGTTTATGATATGTTTTTATTCATTTTTTGTAATTATTGAAAGGTTGTTTTATACAGCCAAACAATAAATAAATAAAAAAATAAAAAAATAGACATCAGCAACCGCTCAATCTTCCTTCTCGCTTAAACTTCGATTAACTTCAGAAAAAACACAACCTTTATACCAAAATGTAATCTCAAAAACCTAACATAAACCTTGATTGGTTATAGGAAGGTAACTTTAACTTAGGTACTATATCTGTATATGGTAACGGGGGAGGGGATTGGATAATAACGTCAGGCGGGGCAACAACTCCCTTCCTTCAAACTGGCCACTGTAAACATCACTAAAAGTATGACTGTCCCATTGGTTCTATACTCTATAGGACCCTAGATTACATGGTCCACTATAATTGGGTTGGCATTGATCCCACACATACTTTTCCACTTGCGCTTAGCAGCATGCAGAATAATTAGCCAGGTGCAAGGAGTAAGCCTGCACCCCATCTTTTCCTTCAATATATGTTACAACCATTCATCACCTCAGTCGCTGTTTGTCAATTACTGCTTTGTAGTTTGGCCTCGAGTCTGCTTCTTGGTCTGAGAAAGATAAGGAGTATGGGTACGACAAGGCTCCATGCGTAGGTGTGAAAGTCTCATCCCTTTCTGCCTACCTTGTCACATGACTAGGACACCATGAAACAGGCCTCTTCTTCATGCAATATTGTGTATTTGATTTAATTCTGTCAGTCGTATAGCATCTGCGGCTTATCTCGACCTTGCTGAACAAGAGACTCTGTTGTTCTTCTCTTTAACTGTAGGGATTGCTAGCCTATTCCAGCCTGATACGACCTTGGCCTCCTTGCATGGCTGCCTTCAGCAGGGTTTTCTCTCCATCTTTATTCTCAATTTGTTTGCTGCGGCCCTCTCCTCTTGAGACCTTTAGTAACCTCTATTCAGTTCTGCTCATGTGCATTGTGGATTTTCGCTGATCCATAAAGTGCTTTTGAGGTAGATTATGTATAGTTGGCGCTTGCCGCAATCAATTTCACTGCTAAGCATAAGCAAGCCTCACGATTCCTTTGCTCTTGGGTTTCTTGTGTATTTACACGTTTAAACTGGCTTAGTGTCTTCATCGTGCATATGGCATAGGTTTCTTCATCTTGACATCAACTGTTTCACCTTAGGCTCGAGATGTCACTTAGCCATGGTATTTTGTCTCTTTATCAGCGTTCTTGGGTCATCATATACTCTATATGTGCGTCTGTTCGATCTCTCATGATGTAACCAGGCTTCTTCTCTTAGTATCTTTTTGGCTTCTTCGGGTATTTCATTCTGACAAACGTCCTTTTCTCGTGTCTGTCGATATGGATTTCTCAGTGGGTACCTTACTGTCCAGGTTTGCTTAGGTGCTGGTACTTCAATAAGAGCTGTTATTCCAATAGGCATTGGGGAGAGCCCAACTGCGGCTTTCTGCTGGTTTAACTGTTCTCCATATGTCACATATTCTGGCGTGGACGTTCCTGGCACCTCGAAGGGGGTGGCTGGAGTGCAGATGATGCCTGGCACTTCCTCTTCAAGGGTCTCAAGCATACTAAACATTCCAGCACTCATACCAACACTCCACCGATGACCTCACACATACAGACACCATGCAGAACAGGGACACAGCAGGAAGTAAGGGGAAAGCCAGGTCCTAACAAGGGGAAAAGTGCTGTGCTGGTAGGAGAGAGGCTGCCAACTTAGTCAAAGAATAGTGCTCACAGAGACTTCTAGCTGAGAGTGAATGCTTAAGTGATGGCTGTGTTAGCTCATTCCTGGTGAAGATGACTTCTTTTGTCAAGGCACAGTGAAGTGTGGACAGTGATGATTGCTTTCATGATAGTTAGCAAGGAGTATGATGGATGTACAGTGGCACGGATCATGTTGAGAATTACCAATGTTAGCTGGAAGAAATGGATGGGTAGTGTTTCACACTGGCACCCAATTCAATTTGGAGCACCTGTGTGGCAGATGCAAGAAAATAGACATCCAGAACACAGCCCCACATGGGAAAGGGTGTAAAAACAACAGTTGCCATTTCACAGGTAGGAGTGGCCGGAATTGCGCTGAGGCCAAGTGTCAGAAAAACTAGGTGCCAGCCCCGTTTGAGTTAGCATAGCCCTGGAGCAGGGTCGTAATGTTTGCTGGGGAGTGGGCTGTCAAGCTGCGAGGGAATGAATGAGGTTACTAGATTTCCTTACCTTGTGCTGCAGCTTGAGGGACCATTGGGGCGGTTGCCCGCCGGGACCTCCGTTCAATCTGATGATTTATGGTGAATGGTGACGTCATGTTGTTGGCAAAGGGGCATAGCGAAGCACTGAACGCCTCGTAAAGATTCTACTGACGTTTGGTCACTGTCAGTCTGTATGTGTCATCGAGGAAATTGGAGTAAATCACCTCTAATGTGACGCTGCCTGGCGACGTTTGTCTAAAGATCTGCATCATGGCTGATCTGTTTCCTCTGCCGTTGCGGCTGTCCCCATGTTTAAGAGCACACGGTGCTAGGACATTTTATATGTGTCGTTTACTGTTGCGAACCAGAATCTGATTGCAGATAAAATTACAAGGGGCCGAGCAAGCGCAGCGTTTGCGGTCAGCGTTATGGAAGAGTTTCTAGAAAGCTGGCAGGTATTGTGGCACAATGGACCGACCTCCTTTGACATTGCTTACTCACTTTTTGGCATTTGGTAAAAGAAGGAGGGTATTACTGTGCGCGGCGGCAGGCTGCGCTGCTGTTTCTTGAACATTGAAGTCTGCCCTACTGCTTTTAATTAAGTTGCTTAGTTTTACATGTGGAATGTTAATGTTTATGGTTATTTCAATTTCTGTAATTCAATGTGAATGCCACATGAGTGCACGTTTATTTTTTGTGACAGCTCAACCTATTTTTGATAAGGTGTATTCATATTACCCACACCAGGAATCAGGATTAATAATATTGTAGGAATGGCAGGCTGCTGTGGTCTGTTTGGTGTATTCCGTGTATGCAGAGCGTGCATTCAACTCTCTAAATTGAGTTTTTGGGGTACTCTCGGCATGTCAACAGCATGGAGAAATTTAAATGTGGTCTCTCTTATGTGCCGTCAAGGAAGGATGTCATTTTAAATGATGTACCACCATTAGATGTGCTATGCATGCTGGTGTTAATGATGTCTAAGTTTACCATGTTAAACTAACATCTTTGAGAATTTGCAGGATTTAGGTTGCGTAAACAACTTGGACCTTTAGCGCTGATGTGGTTGTAAAAGTCTTAAATGTTAGAATTAACATGTTCTAGGTCTTTGCAGGAGTGCTGCGGTGACAGGAGTTCCCTCGTTTGATTTGGTGCATGGAAGGAAACCCAACACTCAGTTGTGTCCTGGCTGGATGGGGAGGTCAAGTTGTGAGAGAGTGGATATGGAACGTGTGAGAGAAAAACTCTTGGTCAATGGATACAAGTCCAAGAGGAGATTCGATATGAAAAACTGCTGTAGAAGTCTTACAGTAGTCCTGGGTTATGTAATTAAAGTGAAGGTTCACTTGAAGGTGAGACAGGGGCGCTCAGTATTCTTGGAGCCCATGGAGGTTGTTAATGATTTGGGTTCTTCCATCTTGGTCAGAGGGGGTGGCATCTGGAATAAGGAGAGAGTGGCTGTCGTACGCAAGTGGAAAGTGTTGTGTGGTTAGCAGAGAGAAGGGAGAGTGTTAGGAGCGCTCAACACATGCTGGTTAGGATGTGTGTTAATTCTACCTAGCACGGTTGAAATGTTTTATGTTTAGAATTTTAGAAGGAAGGGAAGTGTTAGGAGTGCACCTCCGTTCCACAATGATGTCTGCTTGTCACTAGGTTTGTTAGTGGTTACCTTTAGAGTTCATGTTCTTATCATAGGTTTTTAGTTGCATGTATCATCATGGAACTTGGAACCACACTGCTCACAGCTCGGGCAGGTTCCAGGTTTTATGAAGAGTCAGTTAGTGTGGGTATGCAGCTGGGGGGTCGCTGCTGGGCAAGACTTGGCTTACCTTGAATCAAATAAAGCCTTGTCCTAATGTCATCGACGTGTGCAAAGTATTTTTTCCCATGAACAAGACAGAACACCTCTCAATCCCACTAACTAATCCCTCAAAGCCCTCCCTCCATTTCAGATTCACCAGAGCACCTGGAGAGCATGAAAGGGGCAGCAGTGCACAGTATAAATCAGAATAACATAACATACCATTAGTCCTTCAGTCACTTCAAGTAGCTCCCTTTGAATCAATGAATGGCATTGGTATTACTTTATTTACTTTAAAATCGACTTTTCTTATTGCTATAATCTCAGCACGGAGGTTGAGGTAAATTGTGTCTCTCTTTTGCATGCCCCCTTAATTGAAAGGGCCCTACAAAGGTAACAGCCAGAGGCATTGGTTCGGAGATGCGATCCAGGGATTTTGCCAAAAGTCATCCCAAACTTTCATAGATCACAAGATGTTATTCTCCCTGCTTTTTTCAGGATTCAAAATCAATTGGAGTAGGAGGCATGGCATTGCCTAGATGTCAATAAGAACAATCGTGAAATAAATATATAGGACTGAAGAGTGCAGGAAATCGGACTACCTGTTGGTAATTTATGAAGCCGCAGGGCCTAGCAGAAAAGCTTTGGTGGTAATGATTAGTCACTGGATAAGACTGTCAATAACAATGGCTTATGAAGCAGTAGCCAAGTTTCCCAGTTCCATGCATGACACCTCGAGACAGTCCTGCTTTTTGGTTCCAATTGCATTCTTGAACTTGTAGTTTTGTTTTTCCCATTGCAAAGGCGGGCCTACAAGTCCTAGCATGCAGTGCGAAGGGGGAAAAACCAGGATTGGCTCAAATATTCTGCATTGAACTAGGAAAACCTGGCAGCTACGAGCATACAGGGCAGATAAATGAGAGGAATGACGACTTCCTGGGCTAGTGCTCCAGGAGACTCCCTGCAGGAGATTTGCAGGGCAGCAACGTAGATTGGCCCAAATACTTTCATCAAGCACTATAGATTGAATGATGAGAATATCATTGATTGCTCATTGGCTGCTGGAGTCCTCAGATCTGGTATTCACTGAGAGTGCTGGATTAGAGATGTACGAGAGGTGAAGGGGTGCATGCAGCATAGTGAGTGTTGGTGTTATCATTGGCCCCTTACACATAAATGACTTTGGTATACCTCAAAGGTAAGTACTAAGACGCGGAAGAGGTCCATGAAGGTGATGTATGGATAACGTACTTATAATCTTCATTACTCCTTGTCCAGCTCTTCCTCCTAACAGTACGAGCATCCCTCTCAACCTCCCTAAAAGTGAAAGGGGCCATGAACATACCTGGAACAGTAACAGGTTTATGAGATAAATGTATTATACCTCTGTATGGGGAGGGGAAGGATCAGACAAAGTTGGAAAACATGTTCCTTTCATGGAGGCGGTACATTAAAAGGTAAGTACTGTGACGAGGAGGTGCAGCTATGGGAGTAATGAATGTGATCAGTTAGCAATCCATACATTATGAAAAGCTATCAAATTCAGTGCCATGCTTTCTAGCTGGGATTTTGGACCTACTGGCCGACGTATAAAACAATATAGATGAAGATTACACATACCTTGTATATGATGGTAGTGGCTAAAAGATTATTTCCAATTTCTAGTATTTCAAACGGCAGTCCCAGATAGAAAAACATGGCTGAGCTCACATGCGGTGCAGGACGTTTGAGAATGTAAGTAACTTTTTCCTCCCCATAGCACCCAAAACTGCATATCTCTTAGATATTGCAAAGCCAAAGTGATGCAAACGAAAGAAAATGTCCCTGGGTAGCAGGGACATCTTGTGGGGATGTCCAGCGTTGTCTTAGAATGCACAGCGTAGCCAGGACAACAATCTTTACAGGAAGGGTGGCAAGAGTCAATTTACATGCGTCATCGTTTCCCACGCGGATTTCCAGTCGTACTGGATGGGAATGGAAAGACTGGTTACAGGGCAGGTGTGGACAGGCTATAAAACAAGGGCAGGGTGCAGGAATCATTGAGCTCGTGAGTAAATTTAGGGCAGAGACCGGCAATTAGTTCAGCGCCTACTTACTCAGAGGAAGTCAGAGTTCTTCCACCTCTATTTATATAAGTAGAAAAGGAAAGCCTTTTATATAGGGAGGGTTGAAATGTAGAGTACAAGTAAATTATCAAATGTCAAAGTGAATTCGTAGTTCAGAGTTAAAAACATATGCAATTGCATACACAGCTCCACATGTGCAAAACCAGAAAAGTTGATGGAGGCAGGAAAACAGCTGCGGTAGCGTTGTCTATTAGTGCTTCATTTGTTTGTTTGCAGCTGTGTTGATAATGTGACAGATATGAATCAACAGTCAAATGATCAGGGCGATATTTCGGATAGATCTACCTATATGTGTCTAATTCTAACCAAGACATCAATTGAAAGATAAGACAATCTTTTTAATTAATCCATTATTGTATGAAATGTTTATTAAAAACATAAAATCAACAAACATTTCACATTAGAATAATATATTCATCGACACAGCAATAAAATCCATAGTATTCTCTACATATCCATTGATCAACATTTATCAAGGCTTCCCATCATCACCTTTCACCCCTTGCTACTTCAAAGGGGACAATTGGATTACATGACCTGAATGAATCGAACTATTGTACAATGTATACAAATGACACTGGGCCTTATTACAACCCTGCCGATCCAGTAACAATGGTGCCGGTAGGCTTACCAGCACCAGTTACCGGACCAGCAGAGTACAAGTTTGCGGGCCGGATGCCCTCCCGCCCACCAGGTCTGACCTGGCGGGCGGAAAGGCAGCCGCTCGCAGACTTTGGCGGTAGCACCGGCACCATTATGAATGGTGCCGGTGCTACCGTCCTCCCCATTCCCATTTGAGTCCTATGGGACTCAAATGGGAATGGGGAGTAACTTTTCCTGATGCCTGGGGGAATCCAGACGTGGACCCCTTGCTCACTATTCTTAGAGAGGCACAGCTACACCCTACTGATGAGGTTCAACCAGACCGAAACACGTGTCTGGGGTTGCTGTTGGTACTCTTGTTCAGAGGAGAATTGCCCAGCATTTCAATGCAGGACTGCCCCAGGGCAGGACAAAGACTGATATGTTTGGGATATTTCTTCTCTGTGAAAGATAGTGAGCTAAAGACTCTGGGTAAGGCTCTTGTAACCAGGACTCATGTCTGGCAGAGAGTCTCCCAGGACCCCCCTTGTTATCTGCATATTTCAAGTAACTTTGGGTCTCACCCTAAGTTACTAGGGGAATCCAGACGTGGACCCCTTGCTCACTATTCTTAGAGAGTCACAGCTACACCCTACTGATGAGCTTCAACCAGACCGAAACACGTGTCTGGGGTTGCTGTTGGTACTCTTGTTCAGAGGAGAATTGCCTAGCATTTCAGTGCAGGACTGCCCCATGGCAGGACACAGACTGATATGTTTGGGATATTTCTTCTCTGTGAAAGATAGTGAGCTAAAGACTCTGGGTAAGGCTCTTGTAACCAGGACTCATGTCTGGCAGAGAGTCTCCCAGGACCCCCCTTGTTATCTGCATATTTCAAGTAACTTTGGGTCTCACCCTAAATTACTAGGGGAATCCAGACATGGACCCCTTGCTCACTATTCGTAGAGAGGCACAGCTACACCCTACTGATGAGGTTCAACCAGACCGAAACACGTGTCTGGGGTTGCTGTTGGTACTCTTGTTCAGAGGAGAATTGCCTAGCATTTCAGTGCAGGACTGCCCCAGGGCAGGACAAAGACTGATATGTTTGGGATATTTCTTCTCTGTGAAAGATAGTGAGCTAAAGACTCTGGGTAAGGCTCTTGTAACCAGGACTCATGTCTGACAGAGAGTCTCCCAGGACCCCCCCTTGTTATCTGGCTTCACGGACCGCCAGGACTGTAAAGCCCCGGTGATTCCCCAAAGTTAGGCACCAGAAAAAAAAATAAACAACTCCGGCGGAAGCCTGCCGTTTTTAGCGGCACGGCTACCGCCGGGGTTGTAATGATACCCACTGTCTCATTCATACATGTCGATATACAAGTGTTTCGGCCTCATGAGCAATTGATGTAATGGTCAAAATTTGACATATATAGATCTATCAGAAATATCGCCCTGATCTGTTGATTCATATATGTTGGTGCTAGGAGATCCGAGAAGGAGCCAGGTGTCCCCATATTACAGTATTGATAATGTGACAGGGCATGAAAAAGTTTCAGGGCCATTGGAAAATGTTGAAATATATATTTATAATTATAGTGCAGAAATTGAATTGCTAAACTTTTGACTTGCATGACGAATTTTGGCTGATATCTTGCAAACAAAATGTTTGTCATGGGCCTCCCTAGAATGGACATTTTGGGAAATATTGGTTAAAAAATTAAAATGTTAATAACAAAGTAAAGAAACACTATTTTTGGCCTACTCCCATTGATTTTCCCATAGAGAAAAAGTCTGAATTTCGGCACAGGGCAAAAACTGCTGGATGGAATTGGACCAAATAAGAAACAACTTGGGCACGAAGCATTTACTCGATATCCGGGAGGGGCCTGGGGATATTCGATCCAGTAGATTTTAAAATAGTTCATGGGAAAGAGGGTGCCCATTTCTCCCGAAAGTATAGCTACATTTTTCCCATGGTGCTTTGCAGCCGAGAGATGAAATGAATGAATCAGAGATGAAAAATTCTATTGCTAATAACTTTCGATTTCCTAAATGGAGTTGGATGAAATTTTCAAAAGCAAACGTTTGTCAATGTATCCCCACAAAACAAAACACCGCCAATTTCAGCTCATTCATTTTCCCATGGAGAAAAAGTGCAGTGCTTTAACAACAGTAAAGTGGAAAACGCTTGGCAGATTTTGGAACAAATAAGAAACAATTTGGGCAAAAGCGTTGACTTCATTTTCTTGACTGGTTCGGGGTAAATCCATTGAGTGGTTTTTTAAAATACTCAACAGAGAACAGTCTTTGCAGCAGAGGGTGAGAGAGGCTAATAATTTAACTTGTTGGATGGATTTGGATTACATTTTTTTTTTAAACAAAGGGTTTGTCAAGCCGCCCCCCCCAAACTGGAAATTTTGAGAACAGTTTGTTAAAAATAATGAAAAAGTTATTAAAATAATATAAAAATGCAGTTTTCTGCCTACTCCCATTCATTTTCCCATGGAGAAATGTGCAGTTTTTAAACAGCCGTAGCACAAAAACCAGTGAGCAGATTTGGGCCAAACTTTGGAATGAATTCCCCTATTGCCTTACAGAGTCTAATAACGTTCTCGACATCGGAAAGAGACTCAAAACGCTCCTGTTTATGTAGTCACTCATAGGGAAACACAGATTGTTTTCAATGAGAGCTATGGCCTGGCCTTAGGCGCTATTTAAATACTAATACCAATAGCAATCACATCAGGCCAGAGGTTGGGAGTGGGAAAGAAGACGTGAAGTTGGGAATTTGGGGGTGGCTTGGGGAGACAGTTAAGAGGAGACTTTATTTGGTTTATCAGTGGAAGACCGCATGAATCTCACAAGATCACAGCAGGAACTTCACAAGACGCGCTCAGAAAAAATGTACGTCACACGAAGCAATGAGTGATTGGAGGTAATGGGGGAGTGTTAGGGAGGGAAAAAGCAATTTAGTGCAGTTAGGGGACTTGGAAAAAAGAAGGGGGGGCACATGTTGAGTGCCTGTGAGAACGTGGAATACTTTTCCCGTTATTGCAGGAATCGGCAAACTCCCACCCTAGCACAGGAACTTCTGTTATTGGAAATGATTACTGTGAATTGTGGGAAAAAGGACTTTAAGTACTCACATTTTCAATCAAGTTCACCGAAGAAAATGCGTCACATGAACCAAACAGTAATAGGGGGTAATGGCCTGGAGAGGACCAGGGAGGAAAAATGTATTTGGGGGCTGTGGAGGAGGGTGGGGGGGGACCATGCAAAGAGGAGGGGGCCGTTTGTGAGTGCCTACAAGGACAGGGAAGAGTTGGGGATTATTTTGCATTACCAAGGAAATCCCACAGGAATGGGTAGTTTAATTCCGCTGTATGTGTAGCTCGTTGCCATTATCGGGCGATTATCAGGTGAATCCTGCGGGAATGGGTAAGAGTAAAAAAAAAAAGTAATTTTACATCCGCAGTGACTGCATCTCCTAGGCAGCGGGTAATGGGTCTCTGTGCTCAAGGTCATGGTTAGAGGGCCCCAAAGAAACCTATTGGTGCAACATGGCCAGTGGCCACAGCCGAAGGCCATGGCCACTGGCCATGCCGAAGGGCCATGGCTAGTGAGCCGCTAAAAAACCCATTGGTGCAACATGTACAGTGTCCACGGCCAAAGGCCATAATTAGTGGGCTCAGAAAAACCTATTGCTGTAACATGAACATTGTCCAAGGCCAAAGTGCCTAAGCCATAGCAAGTGGGCCCCAAAGAAACCTTTTGGTGCAACATGTAAAGTGGCCATGGCCAAAGACCATGGCAAGTGGGTCAAAAGAAACCTATTGGTGCAACACGTGCAATGGCCACGGCCAAAGACCATGGCTAGTGGGCCCCAAAGAAACCTATTGGTGCAACATGTACAGAAATAATAGTAAAACAAAACCCTTGAAATTTAGTGAAAAAACTTTAGCTAGGAGAGAGTTAAGGTGATCAGATTTAACGCAACAAAACTCCTGAAATTCAGTAATCGCATTTTGAGCAAGTCCACATTAACTATGTGCCCCCCGTTGAGCAGCATATGACCACAATGACGAGATCACAGATGACATCACTGGCCTTGCTTTGATTTGAACCTGCAATCTGCAGATCACACACAGATTTCAGCAGCAAGCGCGCAATCCATTGAGCTATTTTGCCAGCCTTGTATATCATTGTGAATCCCATCTGTTATGTATGTGCTCATGGGCTTTGCACGTGGGGACGCAGAGTTAAGATGATCATCACTTCCCACATCAGCTGCATTTCAAGGCTTTGTTGTGTTAAATCTGATCAGCTTAACTGTCCTTAACTAAAGTTTTTTCAGTGAATTTCAAGGGTTTTGTTATACCATAGTTTATTCAAGGGCCTCTAGCCATGGCCACTGTAAATGTTGCACCAATAGGTTTCTTTAGAAGTCACTAGCCATGGCCTTCGGCCGCGGCCACAGTACATGTGGGTCTCCTTGGGGCCCACTAGCCATGGCCTTAGGCCCTAGCCAGTGGCCATGCCCACTGTATGTTTTAAAACACTACCTTTCTTTCAAGCACACGGGTCATGGCCTTCGCTCTTGGACATTGGCCACTGCCTTTGGTTGTAGCCATTGTACATATTGCTACAGTAGGTTTCCTTGGGGCCCACTAGCCATGGCCTTCGGCTGTGGCCACTGTAAATGTTGAACCAATAGGTTTCTTTGGGGCCCACTGGCCAGGGCCACAGTCACAAAGACCCATTTTCCCCAGCCTAGTAGATGTGATCACAACAGGTCTTCCCCCTCCCCCCATTAAATGTGTTTTCCTCCGTTTCCATTCCCCCTAATGATTACCAGCGTAATCCTGCGGCAATTACGTGCAAAATACTGCAAATACTCTCCTGTGATGCATTTTTGTTTCTGAGTGCCCCTTCCATTATTACCGTTGTAATCTCGTGAGAATCCCCCGAAATTCCCCCAATAATGCCAAAATGTTGAACTGTAACTGGCTCCCCAGACCACCCCTAACCCCCCAACTTTACATGACTTCCTCTTTGCCCCTCCGCAGCTCTAGCCTGATGCAATTTCAACCTTTTTCCTCCTCGAAATAGCTTTTTTTGCACTTTCTGTTTTTTCATTCCCTTATATTACTGCGGTAAACGCTTGCATAGAGCAAAAAAAATAAAAAATGGCAGATTTTTATTTCTGAAAATCCTCTCTGTTGCAAAGCACCATGGGACATATAGCTATAATGTTGGGAGAAGAGGTACCCGAAACCCATTGAATATTTAAAAAACTACTAGACAGAAAAACCTCAGACCCCTCCCAGAAATCGAGTCAACGCTTAGTGGCAAAGTTGTTTCTCATTTGGTCCAATTTCATCCAGCAGTTACCCAGCGCTGCACAGACATTTTGACTTTTTCTCTATGGGAAAATGAATGTGAGTAGGCCAAAAACAATGCTTTTTTAAACTTTTTTAATAACCTTTCAATTTTTTAACACATCTTTATCAGAATGTCCAGTCTGGAGGGCCCTGGGATGAACATTTTGTTTGCAAGATATCAGCCACATCCTTCTTGCAAGCCAAAAGTTATTAGAAATTACATTTTCAGTCTTTCTTATGGTACTAGCTGCACACCTTAACTATAGTGCAGCGACCGCAGCACTATAATATATATAATATATACATTGAATATGTTACCTTTAACTGTAGCTCTCCAGTATTGTTATCTTTGATGGATACTGTGCTGAGCTTGGAATGAAACTCGGACACAAGGAAGTCATGTTTTTGGACCAAGACAGAGGTCGAAGTTGGCGGGAGCGGTGCTCCTCTACTTCTTTTAATTAAGTTTTACCGTTCCTATACTTTTCTTTTAAAAAGAAACCATTCCGGAACGGTTTTGTTTTAAAATAAAAATCTAGGAAGAAGTTGAAACTTGCACTTTCAGTGCACTGCACAGGACGTTTCCTTAAAGAGCAGGCACATGTGTTTTGGGGGTTTTATTATGCATGAGAGGGAGCACGGCGATGGTGTCTGTGGGGAGCGTGCAGGCCAATAGGGAACATAGTTCCACTATTTCTTTTCGTACAGTTCGACCACTGGTCCAAGACCTTTATTTTTATTTTTTTAAAAGGTGTTGAGGAAATGCCTGTCTGTCCCTGCTCTAAGAGGTGTTTCCTTACCCAAAACCAAAACTAAGGGTCTGTCAATGTAAGAATGTCCAAAGAAAAACTGCTCAGTGTCCAAAGTACTATTCTGGCCTTCACACTCCAACAGAATCAACTCTAAGGTGAAAAGCGTAATGTCCTTCGCCTTGAGTGGTTTATAAATGTCCAAAAAAGAAAATGCAGAACTCTAACACAAAGGTTCCAAAAGGATAAAGTTCCTTGTTCCAGTGCGTGGTTCCCTTCTGCTGGATTTCTCTTCACTTGGTTGTATATGCAGAAATATCAGTTCCTTGGGTTTCTCTTGATCTACAACACAACCGGTACAAAAAAACAATTTGCCTTTTTGTCTTTCTCTTGTTAGGATACCTGATGTACTCTCCTGCCAGGTTTTCATTCCTCTTCTCTTGATTAGCACAGTTCTGATATATCCTTCTCAGGACCTCTTTAGATTATGTACTTCCTAAACACCGTTCAGCTTGTACTTGCCTGGTGTGCTTCTCTACCAAGACTTTCTCATATGAACACACTTACAACTGCCTGGTATTCTATTTTGTCAGGGCTTTCTTTTATGCACACACTTACAACTGCCTGGTATACTCTCCTGCCAGGACTTTGCTATATGAACATACTTCCAACTGCCTGATATACTCTCCTGACATGGCTTTCTTATGTGTGCACACTTGCAACTGCCTGGTATACTGTCCTGCCAGGGCCTTCTTGTTTTTTCCTTGTACCTTTAATTTGCCTGGTATACTCTCCTGCCATGGCTTTTCACATGTGGGCTCTGGGCACACCTCCAAACTTGATTTATCTCTTATGTCTGCTTTATCTGATAATATACCTGCAAGGTATATTATCTCACCAGGGCTTCTAATATTTGTGTATTTCATATACTCACAAACTTGAAACTCTCAAACTTTTGTTCCATTTTCCCTTTTAGCTCTCTTTCTCTTTCATGTGCTTCATTAACAAATATTTGGGTTTGGCATGGCTGCCAATACACCCGGTGTCCCTGCTTCCCTTTGGTGGACTCACTGACTTTTGCAAGCATACGCTGTTTCTCCTGTGGCAAGTCATGGCGATCATTTGGTGCTTCCTTCCTTCTCGCCGCCTCTATTCCTCTGCTTCCCTGCCTCTCGTGGTTTTCTGCTGGGCTCTTCTGCTTCGTTCCGGGATTCGGTAAGGCTGCCTCCCAACACCTGCAAATGCCCAGGAGCCCTCCGTCGGCTATTGGTGTTCCTGCAGCATGTTCTCTCCCACCATCAGCTTCCCTTTCTCTGGTCCACGAGCCGGTCGGCTCCTTGGATCTCTGTCCAGGCCCACGGTCTCTCAATCCGTACCGAGAGGAGCAGCCTTCAACCGTCAGGAGCACACTTCACTCAGCTGCTTTGCCTGTTGAAATTTCCTGGCTACAGGTATGTACCCACAACAACTAGAGCGTAGCTTGTGCTCTTGGTCTTTTTGGATCTGGATTACTCATCTTCCTCATCACAGTATTCTTGTAGTTATGGGAATCGAAGCCCGTTCTTGACAACTTGCATGTAAAGTTAGGGTAAGTGTTCTCAGAGATATTTGAGGGCTTGTTAGCTCTAGATGACTTGTAGGTAGAGTGTGAGAAGGTGCTTTTATGAGTCTTAAAAGGCAAGTCAGATTCTGACGGTACCCTTCCTACGTGGATGAGGAGACGTATACCAATATGCCATTAAGTCATTGGTCATGGATGGGGCATCCTCAAAAGAAAAAGGGGAATACCATATCTCGTCCGATGGTGCTGTGAAATTCTCTCGTAGGCTGTTTCCCCCTGTGCGATCCTCCCTCATATAGCCACTCCCAGGGTGAGGATCAGGTAGCGGCTGCTGTCCCCTAGCCACATGAATCCTCAATATACACAAATGTCACTGAAGTACATTACACAGAGTTAAACACGTAGAAAAAGACTTTTAACTTCTAAATTATCAGCTTCATATTGGTCCTTTTCACCCTTAACCTATGATGTCGTCAGACGTAGGCTCCACCCAGTGCAGCCATCTTTTGATTCAAATCCAGTCCCATGTATAAAGATATCACTCTGCATCCAGCCACGTAAAGGAGGCAAGCACACCGCATGTGAATCTATGAAAGATAACGTTAGGGAACTACAGTTACAGGTAAGTAAGCAATTCTTCTCCAGCATTGCATTTTTCATAGATTGACTTACTTGAGTTGATTACCAAGCAGTTATTGTATTTGAATAATGTTGCCCTCTTTTATTTTAGGGCATATGTTTTGATGTAATCACAAGCAGTAAGAAAGAACATATTACAATAGCTCCGAATTTTGCATGCAAGAAATAAGGGGAAGGAGAAAGAGGCTTCACCTTCGTTTAGTTTAGAGAAAAGATGCCAAAGCACTTTATGGCCAACTATTGTCTTTGGCCCTGCCTCCTCATCCAGAAAGGAGCGCTTCACAAAAGTGTGAAGCAATATGCAAGTCGTGGCTCTGCAAATGTCATGCAGGGGCACTCCTGCATGGCATAGTCTCCACTCTTCCAATGGTAGCATGATCCACTACAGAACCCATGACCAGGTGGCCAGTTGGCTGACACCATCCAGCAGGCTAGACCCGGTTTGGAGATAGTGGGGCGTCTTGAGGAAAAACGAAGTGCTACAAAGAGTCAATCAGCAGCCCAGAGAGTGCAGTGTCTATTCCACTGTTGTGGAGTGTCCTCTGAAAAACGTGGGGGGCAAAAGGATCTTTTCAGAGTGGGCTCCAAGGCCACATAGGTCGGAACCTCGGGTGCTGTCTAATCGCCACCTTTTTTTGTGAAACGCTGTATACGACTCCTTTAGGAAGAGATCAAGAAGCTCGCCTCTCTGTCTGACTGACGGATATCCATGTGGAAGGCAGCATTCCAAGAGAGAAGTTTAATATCACGTTTGTGAACAGGCATGGAGGGTGGTCACGTGGGAGAAGTAAATAAGAACGCTACAGTGCGGCATGACTATTTAAGGAATGTAAAAGTCACTTCATGAAAGCCGTCAGTGTTCTGACAGCAAACAGAGATGGTGATTGTGGGCCATTGTCAAGAAAGGAATTACTGATGATTGAGGCTTGGACAACACAGACTTTTAGTTCCAGAAAATAAGGGGGTATTTGCGGTATTTTTCTGGTATTGGGGTGACCTTGTTTCTAGCAAACCAGAAACTGAAGCGTGTCCATTTCTTCTCATATGCTTAACGTGTTGAAGGGGGCGTTTCTGTATTATACTTTAGTGGTTCATCCAATTGCAACTACTGAACAGGTTTTTTTCTAGTTACCCCTTGCCCTACTTAATTATCTTATCCCCTTTTTTTAATTTTCATTTTTTATTTTCAATGTACATATTTACCTTACCTACGTGTCTCATCATGACGCTTCCTGACTCTACTACATCTATCAAACACCTCAAGTTAGTGTCTGGAATGTTAAGGTTATAAATAATTCTATTAAACGCACACACATATTGGCTTGTTTGAGATCAATGTCATGTGATATTGTTCTACTTCAAGAGAACCTCCTCACTGATGTAGAAGCTAGTAAGCTCAAACGAAGCTGGGTTTGCCAAGTATATTATTCCAATTTTAATACACGAGCAAGAGGTGTATCAATATTGTTTCAGAAAGTTATTTCTAGTTCCAAAGACGTACGGCAGAATTCTGTCCATCAAGATTAAGTTCTAGGATACTGAAGTGCTACTGTGGTGTGTGTACACCCCAAGCACTGACAACCCCCTATTCCCTCACAAACTTGTGGACTCTATCATCCTGGGTGGAGACTTTAACACAGTTATGGGACCTAGATTGGATCGCTCTGTACAGACTAAAACCAAACAGGCTTCGAAAAGTAGACGTCATTGAATAGTCTGATTGAGGAATTCCACCTGGCTGATATATGGCGTTTAGAACATCCACCAGGAAGAGACTTTAGTTTCCACTCAGCAGGTCACGATGTGTAGTCGCAAATAGACTTTCCTAAATTCTGGATATGTAACCTCTAGCTGCTATGACTCTGAGATAGGCAATATTGCAGTTACTGATCACGCGCCGATCAAAGTCTTCCTGACATTGAGACACACATTGGTCAAGTACCTCTTGTGGGGAATGCAGAATGAAAGCACAAAAGACAAGGTCATTATGGAAATGTAAGATTTGATTGTACTCAAAAGAACTGACGCCATCTCGAATTCCACCATCTGGGAAACACTCAAGTGCTATAACGAGGGGTGTAACAATGTGCAAGACTGCCTGTTACAGATGAGAAAAAGAAAAGGAAATGAAAAATCTATTGTGAACAGTGCTATGCAAGTACAAAGGATCCGGTGCTCCAAACACAACTCAGAAAGAAAAAGTCTGAGCTAAATAAGGTGATATCAGACAAGTGGAGTATGCAATGTTCAGGTGTAGAATAAACTACTTTGAAGAAGGAGAGAGGACTGGGCGGCTTCTTGCCCACAGGTTGAAGATTTTTGAGAATGAACGGGTCAATACAGCAAGTAAAGGCAACTAATGACTCCTAGAGGTATCAATGACTAATTTCAATTATTTTATAAACAGCTTTACAATTCTGAGATCAATTGCAACTCTGAACATATAGAAACAGCTCTGTCTCAGATAGGCTCCCCAAATTAACAGATTAGTCTGCACTTAAACTAGAAGAAGAAACAACAGAAGAAAGGGCTCAGCCATCTCGGCTCTAAATAGAAACAGAATTCTTGGCATAGATGGATTACCAACTGAGTTCTACAATATCTTACTGTGATGAATCAACATCCGGGGCACCAGTGGTCCAGGGATGAATATCGGTTTCTAAACCATCAATCAACCCCACACCTCTAGTACACCAAAAGGGATCCAAACAGATTGTAATACAGGTAAATGATAAGACCTCCTTGTCCAATTTTGTTAAAGTGGATGGAACGGGAGGCTTAGCTCCGCAAGGTCGTGGATCATTGGTTAGTTGCAACATAGGAAAAATACAATTATTACCCAATGATAAAAGGGACTGTCCAGTCAAGGTTGTATACAAATATCTACTTTATTATTCAGCGACGGACCAGGGGGGCAGAATCACAATGTACCTGGTGCTGAAGTTGTTCTTGGTGCTTCACAGCGTTGAGGTGGTTCCGGGGTGCTTCACAGCCCATGAGACAGAGTTAGTGGTGGGAGACAGCTGCGGGTACAAGACAGCAGGCAGTTCGGCCAGCGAGGCTGGATGGACGTCTGCAGGCTGTCCGGTGTGGCGGCTCAGGGCCAAGAATCATTGTCTCTGTGCTGGTTGGCATATCTGGAATGCTGGTTGAGGCGTCACGGACGGCTCTGGTGACTGCAGCGTGATAACAGTCAGTGGTGCAGCCGGATGCGGTTCGAGGACTCGACGGTCTCAAAATTGTACTTAAAAATGCACCCTGGATGATGCTTGTGTGGCACTCCTAGCCTCTTTGCAGAGCCCGTGACCTTTCAAGGGGGATGGCCCAAAGCTCAGGAGAGAGATTGCAGGCAACGGCCTTGTCCTTTGTCCAGAGACTCTCTGGCACTTCCCACCTAGGAAGCTTGCTGTCAGAACCTAGCAGGGCACGCTGTGTGCTGGCTGGGTACCAGTTCTGGAGCTGCTGGATGTGAGTTCGGTATCTCCCTTTGTTCCCTGGGAGAGGTTTATTGGAGAGATCGTGCTTGCCTCTTGGAACTCCTGTTTTTCCTTCACTGGCAGAAGATGTAAGGTAGACTGTACCTTCAGCTCAGGTCCAAATGAGTCTTCTTACTCCTTGCAAAGTCTTCAGATGATCTGATCAGTAAGGGGCTCAGCCCACTTTTAAAGCCGAACAGGCCCCGGTGATTAGTGTAGGCTAAGCCCACCTTAATTAACCAATCCTGGGTCCCCACCAACAATCTTCAGTGATGCTTCAGGTCAGAATCAGGGTGCTTGGCAGCAGACAGTGGAAGGGTGACAACATATACTTCTAAGTCCCACCCATCTTCCTGTCTGCTGTACATCAAAGTGTCTCCCTAATTAACTGAGCCCTATGCAGTGCTTGGTCACGACATGGGCTTCCTTTGAAGTAGGGGGTTGCAGGCAGACTTTCGTCTCCTACAATTCACATACTTCCCTGCTCTGAAAGGAGTGGTTCCAGACAGGACATTCACTGCCCTTTTCATACCAAGGAGGGGTGTTAGTACCAAGTTGCCAAATTGCATTACAAAGAGGTGTTGGTCTCTGGTCTCCATTGTCACTTCCTACACCCAGGTCTGGTAATTAACCTTCAGTATTCACCGCCACCAGCAAGGTGTAACAATGGAGATGCAAATCCACAGGGCCTTGAAATGCTAATCAGGCTGCCAATGGCCAGATGCCTTTGATGTACCCACAGCTGTCACGTGTCAGCTACACATGACAGGGGAGGGCGGCACTGATAAGCTCTGTCCTACCAGAGTACATGACTATGTTTCTGCTGTGCAGTGAGCATGGGAAATATGTGTGGAAAAACCCCACATATTTTCGGAGGTTAATCTCCCATCATTCATTCTTTTTCAAATAAACAAAAAAACAAATAGCCCAGGTGAGTGCATTCTCCCTGTGCAGATGGTCGAATTCCTCACACTTACCTAGCTTTGCCATTGAACTCCTTCAAGAGGTGTATTCCGACTCCTTTGACACAGGAACCTTGCCCAGTTCTATGAAACACGTTAATCACCATATTACTGAAGAAAGACAAATCTCCATCAAGCTTTGCAAATTACAAATTGCAAGATAATGGCAAAAATACTGATAGAGACTGGAAAAAGTAGCAACTCATGCAAATCAAGTTGGCTTTGCCCCAGGAAGATTTGTAGCAGACAATATGAGAAAGCTGCTGCTAACAATGGAACGAAGAATGAAATGTGCATATCCAGTAGCTGCTGTCTCCCTCCATGCTGAAAAACCCTTTGACAGAATTACGTGGAAATATCTCTTTGCAACTTTGAAGATGATGGTGTTTGGATCAAATTTCATACATTGGGTGAAACCACTAAATGCAGACCCTACTGCTAGCGTCGTCACCAATGGTCAGATATCGGAGGTTTCTGCTGCAAAGAGGGACCAGACAAGACTGTGCACTCTCTCCCTTGTTATTTATTATTGCTATGGAAGCCCTGGCGATTTGACTAAGGCAGAGCGATGACATAAGTGCATTTGGATTCAGAGGTAACTCAGACAAGATCTGGCTATACGCAGATGACCTTCTGGCGGTTGTGGAAGAACCTGAAACGAGCATTGCTTCCCTGATGGATGTTATTTATTAATGCCTTGCCCAAGATTTCGTGGTATAAAGTTAATTAGAGCAAATCCGAGATCTTGCCTGTTTCTGCTTCCTGCACGAAGCACATTTTTAATGACCTGGTGTCCCACTAAAACGAAGCGACCAAGCGTATCCAGGGAACCCCAAATCACCAAGTGGGCTTTGAAGGATTCAAACCCAGCAGAATTGTTTTAAATAATGGGTTACAATTGCACTCCTCTTGCTTTCCCTATGACGTTAAAAATGTAATTCGTGATTACTATCTAATGGAATAGCACTGTGTCAACTGCTGATCTCATCTCTGTTCTACCAAGGTTTGCTTTTTACTCTGCTCCATCAAGATGTAGGCTGCTGTTAAAACGAATAAAGTTCTTTTTAGACAATGGTCATTTTGCATCATGTTATTTTGTGAAAAATTGGTGAAAGTCATTCAGAAAATGAAAAAATCATCTGCCACCCGGTTACCCACAATATCCTGGAGCATTTTGCAACGCACTTTAATGCTGGCTGCGATGGATGTGCAGCGAGAAATTGCCACTTTAAAGATATTTTCAGGCAGCTTGTTGCTCCAGTTTTGCCCCATGCTATATTTCTTGATCCCGTCCATTTGTGCTCCACTTGCCTCTACCTGCCATAGTTCTGCCCCTTCTCTCGCAGCACTCTGCATACCCAAATAGGCACCCGAATCAGCGCTATAGTCGAGGATACACGCGGGTGGACCCACTTTTTTCAGAGGTTGGACTCAGCAAGGCCCCCCTGCCCCTGCCTGCCCAGCTAAAATGATAAACATTGAATGTCCTCTTTGAATTTATGAATGAAAGTCGACCTCTGGGATCAAACTGAGGTAGTCAGGTTTGTAGGCCATGTGGCGCTGGCCCTTTAAGGGCGCGCACGCGACGGGGTGACGTTCACTCCGTCGCGTGCGCCATATAAATAAATGGGGCATTTCCCAGCGGCCGGGGAGCCCACACAAACTATATCACGTCTCATGTGTTTGGTGTGTATGCGAGGGGGGGGCTTACGGTCAGGCAGTCTGAGTAACTGCCAACAGTGGCGACGAAAGATTGGACCATACCCCGGGACAGGCTGTGATATTTGCAGAATGCGCGGATGATCGAACGTGAGTGCATTTTGCAAAACATGCCGCGGAGAGGGGAGTGAGACACGCGGTCAGCGGCCATTTTGTTGAACAGGCCTTGGGAGGTCACAGCTTCATAACAAAGCGCCAGTGAGCCATCCAAGCCTAATGTTTGGACGATCCAGTGGCGGATAGCCACTAGAAGCAGCACATGTCATTTTCATAGTGAGTTATTGACATTTTCACTGTTTTTCACCGAGTACTTGGGTGAAGCACCAAGGAAGGCCTGCTGGATGCACACCTTGGGGCCCACCCTGCTCCTTTTTTGGATCCTCCACATCTGCCTGGTGACCTGATCTACACTTTGTGGAACTGCCTATGCCTGGCTGCATCTGAGGAGTATTGGTATCTGTGGGATGCCTGTGGCTACATTCAAGGACCATCCTCTGCAGAAGAACACTGTCGTGTGGGGTGGTGAGTTGCGGCCCCATTACTTGTACATCCCTGGGGTGCCTGTGCGCTTACCACCATGAGCCAAGCTGCAGCGGCTGCGGCTGCCCCTCAACAACCGGCTGCTCCTGCACCACAGCCACCACCCATCCTGCCGCCAAGACCTTTGCCCAAGCCACCTGGTGCCCTACAACCAATGCCTGAGTTTGAAGTCTCAGGCACGCCATCAAGCCTGGGACCGAGGTGGAAGATGTGGATGGACAGACTCGAGATGTACTTCAGGGCCACAATGGAGACTAGTGCTGACAGTAAGTTGGCCACCCTCCTATACTCTGCAGGCCCTGCGGTACATGAGATATTCCTATCCCTGCAACCAGCGGATGGGTCTTTTGCGGCGGCGAAGGATGCGCTCCACAACCATTTTCTGCTGATGGCAAATGCAGATTATGAACGTTTTCTCATGGGGGCTGCGCGACAAAAGGATGAGACTCTTGATGTCTTCTATGGGAGGTTGCGCAGACTGGCGGTGCCATATGCATGGAATGACCCAGACACCATGATTCGCAACCAACACATACAAGGGTGTGTGTCTGGCAAGCTGCAGCGCCAAATCCTGCGAGAGCCCGGCATCACCCTTCCCTGCATCCTAGAACTTGGCAGATGCCATGAGGTGTCCGAATTGCGAGCAACGAGAATGGAGGCCGGGGTGTGCCCCAGCGAGGCGGATGACATCTGCGCTGTCGGCAGAGGCCGTGGGTTGAGACACCCGCCGAGTGGCCAAGGACCAAGAGCGCAAGCAGGGAACAACTCATACCTGAAATGCAGATATGATCTCCCGCACCCAGCAGAGTGCCCAGCCATGGGTGTGAAGTGTGGCCGGTGTGGGGGTGCGGACCATTACGCCAGGATGTGTAGGACCACAGCTCCAAAGGTGGTTCCCAAGGGACCCGTCCGGGCCGGTTTCTTCCTCCCCCAGAGCTCGTCTAATGTCGCCCAGGTGGACCAGGGTGATGATGGTGCCCCTCAGGAGGGTGACGAAGAGGAGGATGAAGAAAACGTTTTTTTGTGTCCAGCGTTGGTGTCCTGAGAAACCACTCCAAGAGACAGCCCAGGTGCAACGTACTGGTCAATGGGGACTCAATAGCAATGCTAGTGGACACCGGTGCATCAGTTAATGTGATGGCCAGACAACACTACGACTCTATGCAAACCCCGCCAGCAGTGGCGGCACTGAAGGCACCTATTTTCACTTTTGAGGGTGACCAGCCAATTCCCCTGGACGGCGTGTTTGTGGCAGGGGTCAAGTACGGCAACACATCAGTCCGAGCCAGGTTCTATGTCACACCAGTGAGCAACAACACACTGCTATGCTGTGCGGCGGCAGAGGCCCTTGGTATTGTGACATTTACAAACTCGGTATACCTGGACGACATACAGGTATTGCTGGGCAAGCACGCTTCCCTGTTTGAAGGAATTGGACAGATGGTGGGTGAACCTGTAAGGCTACATATAGACGAGTCAATTCAACCAGTGGCGCTCAAGCATCGGCGGGTATCCTTCCCCCTTAGAGAGCTGGTGGACCAGGAGTTGGACAACCTTGTTGGCTTATGCATCATTGAAGAGGTGGAAGGCCCCACCCCGTGGTTGTCCCCCAATGTAATTGCCCGCAAGCCCAAACTACCCGATGAAGTGAGAATCTGTGTGGATATGCGCCTCCCCAACAAGGCCATAAAAAGGGAGCGCCATCTAACCCCCACCATTGATGACATTATAACGGAACTGCAAGGGGCGAAATTCTTCTCCAAGTTGGATCTAAGAGCAGGGTATCATCAGGTGGTACTGCACCCCGAGTCCCGCTATATAACAACATTCACCACTCATTGGGGGTTGTACAGATATAAAAGGCTGAGCTTTGGGGTCTGATCGGCAGCGGAGGTGTTTCAGAACATCATCAGAGGGGCATTGGCAGACCTGGATGGAGTTCTTAACATCAGCAATGACATCCTGGTGTACGCCAAGTCAGAGGCGGAACACCCGGCACGCCTGGCCAAGACATTTGAGCGCCTTCGCTCGCTGGGACTCACTCTGCACAGAGACAAATGATAGTTTCCCAAAACTACCATTGAGTTTTTCGGGTTTGTTTTCAAGGCGGACGGCGTGTCCCCTGATCCCCGCAAGGTGAGGGACATAAAGGAGGCCAGACCACCAGAGAATGTAGCTGATGTGAGGAGTTTTCTGGCCATGGCCACGTATTTTGGCCGCTTCATCCGGAATTTGGCGTCCCGCTCGGAGCCATTTAGGACACTGACGAAGAAGGACACCGTGTGGCAGTGGGGGCCACTTGAACAGGCAGCTTTCGATGACATCAAAAGCGCCCTGGCTGCCGAGGACACCATGGTGTTTTTTGATCCGAGCCTACAGACTAAGATCGTCGTAGATGCTAGCCCCTATGGTCTGGGGGCGGTCCTCGCCCTAGTCGGGAGTGATCAGGAAATCCGACCGATAGCGTACGCCAGCAAGGCACTCTCCAACACCGAGCAACGGTATTCACAAATCGAGCAAGAGGCCCTGGCAGTGCTGTGTGGTTGCAGACATTTTCGCCTATACATCTTGGGGCGACCAGTGACTGTAGTTACGGACCACAAGCCTTTGTTGCCCATCATGGCTGGATCCTCATTGAAACCACCTGTGAGGATAGAGCGCTGGATGCTTGCGCTCCTCGATTATGGAGTTTTGCTGAGCTCTCGTCCGGGAAGTAATAACGCTGCTGACTATCTCTCCAGACATCCGAGAGGGGGCTCTCAGGTGTCCACGTCAGCAGAGGAAGCAGATGAACACGTTCAGCTTGTCATTGAAACGGCAACCCCAAACTTAATGCAGGTGGAGGAGCTAGAGCACGCATCAAAGAAGGTTGAGTGTTTTGAAATACTGAAAACGGCCATGGAGCAAGGTGCCTGGAATACTGTGTTGGAAGCTTTGGGCCGAAGAACAAATGAGGCCAAAGAGGCGCTGGAGCAACTCTGGCGGGTGCGCGAGGAGTTGACATTCTCAGATACTGGGCTTCTGCTGAGAGGGGACAGGGTTGTGGTCCCCCAAGCCAAGGTTCAGCAAATTATCACCCTGGCGCACCAGGGTCATCAAGGCGCCCCCAAGCCAAAGGCTCGTCTCCGCCAAAAGGTGTGGTTCCCGGAGCTGGAAAGGAGAGTGGAGGAGTTTGTGGCATCATGTGTGGGGTGCCAGGCTGCTTCACCGGCCCAGCGCGAACCATCCATCGAAACGATGCCCCGAGGGACCAGGCCATGGGAAGTGGTTCATGCTGACTGTGGGTCCACAACCAGGGGCACTCACTTCCTAGTGGTAGTGGACGAGTGGTCTCAGTACCCCGAGGTTGAGTTTGTGGAGTCGGTGGCATTTGACAAGGTGGTGATAGAACTGGAGAAGGTCTTTGCCACCCATGGCCTACCCACTGTCTTGTGCTCCGACAATGGGGCGCCCTTCCAAGGAGAGAGCTTTGCAGACCTCATGAAGGACTATGGCATCCATCATAGAAAGGTCACTCCACTCTGGCCTCGGGCCAACGGGGAGGCAGAGCACATGATGCACACACTAAACAAAGTGTTTAGGATCGCTCAAGGAAAGGGCGAGTGCCTACAAAGGGCACTGTATGTGTTCCTACGGGGATACCGGGCGACACCCCACTCCTCCACGGGTGTGGCACCAGCAGAGGCACTGTTCCAGCGTTGCCCGAGAGACATTATACCTGAGGTGGGGGAGCGAGAGCCAGCTGTCATCGACAATGACCAGGTGGAAGAGGAGAGAAGGGCAAGGACTAAAATGGAAAACAACAGAAGAGGTCTGAGACCCCCAAAGATTGCTCTGGGAGACGAAGTGCTGGTGAGGAATTGTCACCCACAGGGCAAATTGTCTCTCACGTATGAACCGGCTCCATTGGACGTAGTGGCGGTCAAGGGATCTATGGTGATGGCATCCGATGGGACAGCATCAGTACCCAGGAATACCAGTTTCTTTAAGAGACTGGGTGAGCCGAGGGCGGAGGCCATGGAGGACATGGGCCTTGAAGAGGCACCGGACGAAGGTGGGGGTCGAGCCCCCACAGTGGACTCTCTGGCCCGTGGGGGGGGCCAGGTGAAGGGACACCGGCCAGAGAGGCCGGCAGGAGGTACCCCCTGAGAACAGAGCGTGGGAAACCTGCCCGCCTTACAGACTATGTGACAGACTTAGATGGGAATGCTGGTCGGTAGATGCGCCCAGGCTGTTGGGCAAAGTGCCATCAGGGATCCAGGGTGGCTGCCAATAAATGGGGGACTTTTGGGTGTTCTAATGTGTGCTGTTAACTGGGTGGTAGTTTAGACCCTCGTTTTTCAAGTTTGTTGTTATGGAAAAGGAGGAGTGTGGCGCTGGACCTTTAAGGGCACGCACGCGACGGGGTGACGTTCACTCTGTCGCGTGCGCCATATAAATAAACGTGCCATTTCCCGGCGGCCGCAGAGCCACCAGGGAGCCCACACGAACTAGATCACGTCTCATGTGTCTGGTGTGTATGCGAGTGGGGGGCTCACGGTCAGGCAGTCTGAGTAACTGCCAACAGGCCAGACACTTCACCACTGCACTTTATAACCTAATGAAAAATAACAAAAGAACTATAGGGGAAATGTCCCTTTTCGGTACTGCAAGTTCCACGGAAAGCATTCCTATTGGTTCTTGGAGTTTAAAACATGCACACCTTTTAACGTTTTCATAAACACTATTAGAAGAAAATATCCTCTCTTGGTTTTGTGTGTGTTGCTATTATGAAAGGCAAATGCCCTTGGTCCTGTGCAATTTGGGTGGTTATGCAAAGGCAATTTAATGAAATGTGAATATTTCACCTTGATATGCTAATTTCTGGCGACGTCACATCCCATTGCGTTTGTTGATGAGTCCCTGGACTTTTATTTTTAGGACTGGACCCCTGACCCGACTGGGTGAGTAACATGCTAACAAAGCCATCATTTAATACAATTAGCAAAAAGAGCTGAATCTCCTGTCACTCGTACTGCATTCACTCACAGCAACATGCTCCTGACCCCGCTTCCTTCCTTCTCCATTCCCTCTACAGTATTTCTCACCCCTCTCTCTCCCAACATGTCTAATAACAATCCACATTTTAAAATCTGTGTACACTCTATATGTTGAGATGGTTGTGCTCTTCATTATGAACTTGTCACGTTTCTGGTCACCGCAAAGGACAGGGAGGCAAATATAACACAGGGACGATTATTTCATGGTTCATGAACATGCTTGGAAGCCATTTATCCTGCAGAACATGAGAAAAAGCGTATTGTTTTCAGTAACACACATGGGAAACTACAGATTAACAGGCAGGGCTGAGTGATGTGTCACTTATCGTCCATCAGGTGGCCATAAACCTGTCTAGAAAAACTGCAGACAGAACCAGCCTTAGGGCAGGGGCACCCAGACGACCGCTTGGGATGCCATTAGCCCCCTGCCACTCCATCTCAGGCAAGTCTTTCAATGGCTTCCCAGAGCGCAAGCTGTTGTGGTGGGAGAAGTCACTGCAGGCGCCCTATTGAAATTAAATGTGCCCAATCTTTTGCTGGTGTTAAGAAAGATTTCCATTTCATGTGTAATTTTCCCTCCAGTTGTGTACCCCCTCAACTTTTTTGCTTTGTTTAAACACCATAGTCTGACTTTACCAGAGGAGCACAGCCTTCTGCTGCACTCCCCTGGCCTTTTTCGCTCACTTCTTATGGGTAAACTGACATGCCCTTAAAGGCAGTCAGTACTGGGAGACTTTGTTTTCCTTAGTCCTCGTCAATGTTGCAACTTTTCTGCAACATGTAGCAAGTGCACAAAGTACATTACAGTACAGTGCACTTGGGTCTAGCAGTTGATTCTAAAGGCCCTGAAGGATTTTTCAGAAGTGCAGATGTGCCTTGGACAGGGCTGGAGGCACATTATCTTTTTACATGTTTTTAACACTTTCCTGCCAGGTGAACCGCGGTTACAGCGTTTGGCACGAATAGGTGGCCTGGCTCCAAAATGGCCATGCCACGAGGTTCTTTGTCCTGTCCTTTGGCCATCTTGCCCCTTCACCTTCCCCTTCGCCAAGTCAGTCCTTATTTGGGCATGCATTCTCCCACAAAACGCCAAGCTTTCGCTGGCTTCTGCATCCCTTGTGTTTGTGCTTCCAGGATGTGGGCTTGACTGTCTGGTTCCAATACACATTCTGGGTGCCAGAGAGTCTGGTGTGCTGTGAATGCCTGGGACCTCTGTGGTCCGTGATTGGTCCACGTATGGTATGCCTGTCTGAGAGCAGATCTCCCATTGAGTCCTCTGTTTTGGCGCAAAGGAGATTTTGGATAAGAGAAGGCTCCAAACACCAATACCATGTCGATCTCTGGAGTTCTCATTGAACGAAGGATAGGATCCAAGTATCCTGAAACTAAGAAGCCGAGTCGAGGAACTGCTGGTGTCCCGCTGGAAGGTTTGGCACCCTGAGCCTGCTGTTGTCCCACTGAACCCCTCTGCATCTGGTTGTCCTAGAAGGTCTGTGACGATGCTTCGACCCATTGGAATAGTGGGACCAACTATTCTTGACACCTGCAACTAAGCCTTCTCGGAAGTGTCCCTGGGCCATTCAATGGGCTGACCAGCATACGCAGGACCTTTGCCCTGATACTGCTGCCGTTTCGAGGAGACACTCATCACTAGCTCTGTGTTAACTGCACTCTCACACCGAATTTCATACTCTTGGCCTTCCCAAGTCTGGAGTAGAGTGAGTGCGCCCAAACCGGAGTATACGCGGTTACCGTGTCGCCCAGCCGTGGTGACAAACTTTGCAGGTGCGCTGCTTTTGTGCCCCTCTTGCCCCTGAAGCCTGCTGCAGTGACACTGGCCTGATCCATCCACCAGGAGTGGAGAAATCACCACTGTCCCGTTTGGGAATCAATGCTGTATCTTCATCGCTGAAAGCAGCAGAGCCGCCAAATTGAAGCCCTTGAACCTGCAACCGAAGTGGACTCGACTGTCAAAGGTTGGTCCGGAGTACGCCGGGGATCGGTGAGTAATTGCAACCCTAAACGGTGGCTCCTAGCGCCTCCATTCATTTTTACGAATGAGTGGCCCCTGCGGTTCCCTCTTGTTTCCACTGCTAGTGCGAACTAGCAAACTATTCCCAAACTCTGGAACCTGTTCTGCCCTGTTGGGGAGACCCCCCACGAATAGTGGGAACTTATTCTTCATCACCTCACCCCCCCTTCCTGAGCTGCTTCAGACCCTTGAAGAGACCCCGTTTTGCCCATCTGCATTACCGCTTGCGCCAGCATTGCAAGTACATTTGAGCAATAGTTTCCACTCTTCTTAGGGATTGGACTGCCTTTCAGTTAGGCTGGTGTTTGATGGAGAAGGGACAAAAGACTATTTGCACTGCCTGTTTCCTTCCCCTTTTAGGTTGTGGACCCATTTCGTGCATTTACCCCTTTAGACCCCATTGGTCTTGTATATATATATTTAGATAGGATTGGATTGATCTAAAAGTATTACTGTGACTGTAATTGTGTGGTGAACTTTCAAAGGCCTTGAAATAAATGTATTTGTATTTTTAATATATATACACCTGACTGGGAGTGATTTGTAAGTGTCTTTTATTCTGTGTGCTCATTGAGGTCTTTCAGTCACCCTCACCCCTCCTGAGACCTAATCTTGACTGCCGCAATGCTACCTTGATTGGTCTGGCGTGTCCAGAAGGTTACCCTCTTCCAAGAAACTAGGCTGGCCTTTCGGGTCCTCTGCCCACCAGGTCAGAGTTCAGAAATCCGTCTTAACAGCTGACGCTGGGCTTTCCAGTACGGAAGCAGGGTGCATTTAATAAAAATGGGGGGCCGAGAGTTCCCCCCCCCGCCAGCATTAACCATGGGGAACACAGGGGACACATTTTTGTTGCACTGCTCAGTGGCACTGCTTCCGCTAAGGCCGGCAGAAAAGAAGGCCACAGAAAGTGGTATTTCAACTCATCACCGAGCATCGCTGACTCTGAATCCAAAAGTCCCAGGTGGAGACTTTACTGTGGGGTCATACCCCCACTAAGCGTACAAAGATGTTTTACAGTAACAAAACAACTCCAGAGTAACTGTAGAAGAAGAGGTTTGACTGGCATGAAAGCAGTTAAAAAACATATTTCCTTATAAGCATTCTGTAAAAAATGATACGAGTAGTCAGTGATAGTCTGTCATCGCGCTGTATCTCACTTTTTTACAACACACAGGCATACCAGTGAGTGAAGGTATTCAGCTGAATCGAAGCCCCTCTGGAAGAAACAGCTGAGAGATTGAAGTGCATCTCAATCAAATAAGAGATATCCTTCACTCGGCACACATTCATCCACAACAACGAAAAAAGCACACCCACCACACGCCTGTGTAAACATCATGAAGGAAACAGGATTAAACAAATATATTGGCAGAATGTGCCATGAGGCACTAAACATAGATTAAACAATACACCGTGAAGCATAGCGACCAGTGAATCCAGGAGTCAGATTATTCAAACGTTGCTGGACATAACCTAAAAACAATTAAAAAAAAATACAAGGCACCAACATCACTTTCACTGTACATGCACTTAAGAGGACAGAAAAGTAATAACAGGACAAACTATAAACAGTACAACCACAGACATCCATGCAGACCCATCCTACCCACAATAGCAAAGGGATCTGCGCTACCACATGAAAAAGAATGATTTGCAGAAACAAACAAATGAGCAAAAAACAGAACTAACAAGGCATTAAACACACAACTAAGTGTGGGTGGAGTTACAGTCAGCAAAACTAAATTGGCCACCAATTACGCTTAACCGGCGGGGCATTATTTCCTGTCCCACCACTTATGAATGATTTTGCCAATGCAGCAACAGAACACACGGCATACATTACTTACCTGCAATTCCTGTTCTCCAGCATTAGTATCTTTCATGGGTTCACATTCTATTGAATATTCCCTGTCAGGCTCGGAATCCTCAGTAACATTAAAGCAGTTTACCTTTACACTTTTAAACTGCGCGTCAATTTAGGGCTTCATTAGAGTCATGTTGGGTCATACTGACCACAGCCAAATGGACAGGTTCCATTAGCTCATCCCCTGGAGGCCATCTTCAGATGTGGCAGTGCACGTTATGTGGCAGAATGAGTCTAGAAGAACCAGAGATGGGTAGGAGGGAGTTTCACATGTGAATCCATGAAAGATACCAATGCTGGAGAACAGGAGTTACAGGTAAGTAAATTATTCCTTCTCCAGCACTGGATCCTTCATGGATTCACATGCTCTTGAATAAGATTATACAGCAGTACATATACACAACCAATTACGGGATAGCTCAGCAGGAGTAACCATCTCACCCCTGGAACACTCATCTCATGCAAACTGGTTGTTCAGCACTGCCTGTCCGACTCGGGACTCTTCCCTGGAATCCCTATCGATTCAGTAAAACCTGGTTAAGGTGTGGATCGACCTCCACATGTCTGCCCTACAGATGTCGGGCAGGGGAATAGCGGGCAGAAAAGCCATAGTTGACGCAACAGATCTTGTCAAGTGTTCTCTTGGTCTTCCTGGAAGGGGCCTGTTGGCATGACAATGAAAGGAGGCAATACATCTTGCAATGGAAGACTTGGAAAGGGCGTTGCCCTTGGCAATGATTTTCAGAATTCATGGTGCAAGCAACATAGAATTTCACAGCTCGGGTGACATCAAGGGAATGTAAAGATTGCTCCGCAGGTGACGAAGGAGAGCCAAATAATACTGATAGAATTAAGGGTTCATTCAGGTGGAATGCCCAGTGGACCTTTGGCAAGAAGGATTTGTTTTCAAAAACAACTTAGATTGGTGACAACTGAAGTTGGGAGGCTTGCAGGAGAGGGGTCTAACTGAAGTGATGGCAACCAGGAATGCTGTTTTCCAGGAGAGAAATTTCAAAGAGGCTCTGGGTAGAGGCTCGAAAGGAAAACCCATCATTTTTGAGAGGGCAATATTGAGTTCCCACTCTGGAGCTGGGTCCTGACCCTGGGGAAAACACAAAACAGGCCGTTAAGGATCTACTTCACCGACCTGTAACACCATAGGGCAGGCTGGCTTGTGGTACGCAAATAGCGTGAAATGGCTGCCAAATGCACTCTGATGGACGAGTGTGACAGGACAAATTTTGCTAAAGATAAAGGTATGGCAAGACGTGCGCAGTGTGAATGTGCAATGGATCCAGGTGCTGAGTTGCACAGCAGGTGGTAAACCGTTTTCACTTACTTTTGTAGAAGAACAGTGTGGATGCCGCCCCTTGCCGTGGCTAGAATCCTTTTGCATTCCTCTACGGCTGCAGAAGCCAAGCTGTCAAATTGAGAGATGCCAGGTGTTGATGCAGCACTGATTAGTAGAGGGGGCAAACTGATGCAGGCATCACTGACAGGTGAAGCATGTCCGAGTACCAAATCTGCCGTGGCCAGGCTGGGGCCATCTTGCAGATGCACCATCATTCACCAGATGCACCAGAATCATCTTGCCGATGCTCTGTTTGAGTGTACCAACAACTCGAGGTAGCAGGGGAATTCGGGGGACGGCACACTGGCACAGTCAGTCCCATTGGCATGAGAACGCAGCTTCCCTCATGGTGAAAGGGGCTCGCAAACTTGGTGCACTTCATGTTGTTTGCAGTAGAGAACAGATCGATCTCTGGGCGCTCTCACTCTGAGAAGAGACAGAGGATTTGGCTCTGGTGAAGTTCCCTCTTGTGGCAAGACCTGAGGTCCCTGTTGAGTGAATCCGCTGTTGTATTGTGGATTCCTGGTAGGTGAAGGGGAATCAGAAACAGGTCCTGTGCCGGCACCCATTTCCATAGCGCTAGTGACTCTGTAGATAGAAGTGGAGAGCGTGTCGCACCCTGCTTGCAGCTGTAGAACATGTAGGTGGTGTTATCCATGAGGATGCAAATCACCTTCTTCTGTAGCTGTGGTTTGAAAGACTTCAGGACCCAGAACACTGCTCTTATCTCCAGCACATTGATGTGAAGGCCCTTTTCTTCAGGTAGCCACAGGCATCTGAGGAGAAAATCTCTTGATTGGGCTCCCCACCCCTCCAGGGATGCATCTGTGTTCATTGTGACTTGATGCGCTGGAGTGCGAAAGGGGGCTCCCTGAGTGAGGTTGAGACGACAACTCCACCATAGTAGGGCTTGACGGAAGGATGGCATGAGGTGAATTGTGTCATCCCAGGATCCCGAACGCCATTGACAATGGGCATCCAGGAACTCCTGAGGTGGTCTCATTTGGAGTCTGCAATGCACAATCAATAGGATTCATGATAACGTCATTCCCAGAAGGCACTTGAGTGAGCAAACAGACGCGACCTGGAGGTCGGACAGCTGTGGGACTTTGCTGAGTATCGTCTTGACCCTCTCCTGTGAAGGTGTGGCAACACATGCAAGAGTGTTGAGACGCGAGCCCAAGAATAGCAAGCTTTGAGCAGGAAGCTGTCATGATGCCTACCCCCGGGGACCCAGACCACGTCCAGCAACCCCGGGAGAAGGCATCAAGTTATCCTAAGCAAGCCCAACAACCCTTTCTAGGGGCTATTTGGGTCCAGTCCTGGCGTCTATGGCGCCAGGTTCATATGGAGAGTCAGTCCTGGCGCCATATGCGCCAGGCTCATAGATTAAAACTTACCTGATGAAGACCATGCTGCAAGAGCTCCAAGCCAAAAGAGGCTTGGAAGGGGCTACTTTAATTAGGGACTATTTTTTACTCGGGCGGGGCTGGGGAGGAATACTTACCTGGGACTACTTTGGAGGCTATTTAAACCACGCCCGAAGAGCAGCACACGCTTCGCGTTATTCTGCATCCAGCAGCGTAACGCTCACCGTGCCTGCAAGTCTGCATCCAGCCTTCTGCCACGCCCGCCTCGAGTTTGGAGCTCCTAGAAAAAGGGAGAAAGAAGGAGAAAAGGTTAGAACAAGAGCAATACCTTTAATCCTTACCTGAATTCCCGATCCATCGCGCCTTCGAGCTGGAAGAAAGAAGTTATTTTATGCGTGTCGTCTCACCTGCTGCAGCGCCGCGCTCAACTCACCGGCCTTCGCAGCATCTTCACATTCCACCGCATCCTCCTGCATGTTCCTGCCGCACTCCGGCACCTAAGGAGAAGACAAGAACAGCAAGGTGAGCTAAGGGAATACACAGAGGAATATTAGTTACCCCCCCATAGACTTACCTGATTTTACCATCGGGGGTACTATTCCTCTTCACAGGTCGCCGCAGCTTCCACTGCATCTTCGCCGAACCCCGGCCCCTAAGGGGAAACAAAAGGACAGCAAGGTGAAACAAAGGGACTAACAAGGGGAACCCTCCTCACCACAATAGACTTACCTGATTTTACCGCCGGAGGTATTATTCCCCAAGACTTCATACTTTCTCTCAGCGCCTGAATAAGGGAGAAAGCAAAAGGTTACATATTGACTTAATTTTATCGAACTGTGTTGGAAAATACAAATCCTTACCAGAATACTACCGGTTGCCACGAGGAATTCTTCATTAGGGTCAAGCTGCAACCTGCAAGGAATCAGACAAGAGTGAAGGTCAGGCATTTGATCTCTTACGAACTTTATACTTACGGCGTCTGGCCGGGAATCTCGGAGTCAATATTGTTCTGGAACTCACCAATTCCTTTGAGCCAGTGAAGCAACTGGTTATCAACGCGCCCCTGCACTCAATGCAGGATGGAGAGCTCATCTTTTCAAACCATCAAGTGAGACTATAAGAGGGGACATCAAAGGCGATCTGTGGGGAGAACAGCGGGGGTGGGGGGATTTACGCTCAACTCAACGGGTGGTTAATTCCCTTTCTCCATTAGCAGAAGAATATTCCTATGGGCCAAGCAAACGAAGCCAGGTGGGCCAGTCCAGTCCGTCATCTCGGCCCTACGCGTCACATTGGTGGAGACCTCAGCTGTCCAGTTCTGATCGACGCCTCTGTGGGAGCCAGGTGAGTGTAACACCCCAGAGACATCAGGCACCAGATGGTCTCTTTGGTGTGTTGCGCCGCAAGAGGCTGAGATGGAGCATGTACCAGCAGTTGTCCAGATATGGGTAAACGTGGGCACCTGATTGACGTAGGTGGGCCATAACCAGAGCTAAGCATTTTGTGAACACTCTTGGTGCTGACTTTAGCCCAATGGGCAGTGCTTTGAATTGGTAGTTGCTCCTTGGACTGGAAACCAAAGGAACCGCTTGTGCCCCTGGTCAATGAGGATGTGAAAGTATGCATCCTCTAGGTATAAAGAGGAGAGAAAGTCTCCTTCTTCCAGTTGGTCCAGGATGTGTTGAATTACCATGCATAATGTTTGAGACTTGAGGAATTTGTTGAGACTCCTGAGGTTTAGAATGGGTCTCCATCCGCCTGACTTTTTCCTCACCAGATGTACCTGAAGAATACTCTGCTACCCCGGAGGTGGGATGGAATTACTTCTATTGACTCTTTTCTTAAGAGGTACTGTACTTCCTGTAGGAGCAAGGATTGGTGTTTTTCCACATTTGGGGAGGGTGGGATGGAGGGGCATTTTCCCCATGAACTCCAAGTTATGGACAGGCTGGATGATGGACAGCACCCATTTGTCAGTGGTGATGTTTTTCCACTGTGTGACAAAGTTGGCAAGCCACCCCCCCTTACTGGGGTGTCGAAGTGGGGGGTCGGGACCATGGCCTGGTCACGCTTGTTTCGGTACTTAACTTCTGGAGGAAGCTCCAAGTCATCCCTGGTTTTCTCGGTAGGACTGAGATCTACCCTTATACCCCACTTGAGAGGTGCAGTTCTGGGATGCATGTGGACGGTAGGAGGAACTCTAATACCCTGAAGTCTGTGAGAACCTTGCTTTACCTAAGCAAAAGGACTGGCAGCACTGCTGTAGAGTGCCCAGGGAATGAATGTCTCTGTATCAGCCTTGAGGGCTAGTAGTGTCTCATCAACCTTCTAAACGTCAAGGTTAGAGGTTGGTGCCATCAAAAGGCATATTGAACACTTTCGACTGGACTTCAGGTCGGAAATTGGTGGCTTTCAACCACCCTTGACAGCGGAGCAGTGCCCCAATACCCATTTGTCGGAATACAGTATCTGCAATGTCCCCGGCAACAGAAATGGCATGGTGTGATGCCCGCATCACCCTCATGTAGTAGAGCAAGTACCTCATCCTGCTTGACATCTGGGAGGAAGTCTAGTATCAGGCCCATCTCAAACCATAGCTCATGGTTGTAGTGTGAAAGAATTGCCAGCGAGTTAGCTGCCTTGATGTTCGTTGCAGAAATAGAGATGACCCTCTTTCCAAAAGCATCCAGCTGTTTGCCCTCTTTATCTGGAGGCATCATGCAAGGAGAGGAAGGATTCGCTGAATGCTTACGGGCAGCTGTGGAGACAACTGAGTCTGGACAGGGTTTCGAGTGCAAGGACCTGAGTGCAGAATCTGGAACCTAGCATTTTTTCTCAAAGCGATCCTTCTTTGGGGGCACAAAGAATGAGTTCCTCATCACTGAGGCTGTCTTCCAAATATCCTCTAGTACTGGAAAGGCCACCAATGATTTCCTAGCAGATTCTCACCGCTGGTAAAGGGTTTCCTCTTTTATGTTCTCCTCGGGTACCAGATCAAAAAGCTTTAAACATGCCAGAGGCGTTGCTGGGTAGAGGGGCTGAGTGGGCTTAGACCCTGGTCTTTTGGTTGTAGCCCCAGGATAGAAGTTTAGGGCTTACAACCAAAAGGCTAGCTAGCCCAGAGTCCCAACATTAGTGTAACCCCAGATCTTTTCCAAACCTAGCAACACAACTACAGCACACAATATGAGTGTGTGAAAAGAGCCAATCTCATCAGGAGGCAACTCTCTTGGTGGTAGATCTGCTGGTCCCCCGGCACCTTGCACAAGATCATCAAACTTGTCTGTAGAGTGTGTTATCGGAGAACCATCAGTTGGATGATCGTCGGCATCAGTCTCTGCATCTATGAGGGCGACTAGCTTGAAAGGTGGAGGACCGGGAAGCAGTCCAGATGGTGGAGGAGTAACCAGGCATTTTCTTTCCAGAAATCCACATGACTGTGGTCAAGGCAATAATGGAGCTGGAAGCCGTTCTTGTAGCTCAGACACAAGTGCTTGTAGTGTGGATAATATATCCATTGGCAACCAGCCCGACCGCCACACAATCACTGTGCGACTCACTCTCCCTCCACTTTCACAACACGGCTATCGAAAGAACAAAAACTCTAAACACCAAGATGGCTCAACTACATCCACAGGGCAATCCTCCGCCCATACCGCCCAGCCCTGCAACCGCAACCTCTACGCAACCAACGTTTGAATCCTTTAGTCCAATATCGCCAGAACAGTTTCTCAAACTGCTATCTGCCCGCAAACCTTCTGGTTCGCCACTGGACCCCTGCCCAGCCACAACCCTTAAAGAAGTTTTTGCCTCAACCTGCGCAGGAGAACACGCAAGATCTATCATAAATTCCTCCCTCTCCTCCGGTATCTTTCCTGACACATTCAAAACGGTGCACGTCAAACCTCTAATTAGAAAACCATCGCTCGATCCACTCGAGCCCAAAAACTACCGCCCAATCTCAAACACTAGGTTCCTTGCCAAACTCATTGACCGAACCGCCTACCCCCAACTAAACTCCTTTGTCGAAACCAACAACCTCCTAGACCCAGCCCAATCAGGCTTCAGATCACGTCACGGAAATGAAACCACCCTAACCTCGATCTGGGATGACCTTAAAATGACAGCAGACTCCGCGGGATGCGCCGCACTAATCCTCCTCGACCTATCGGCCGCCTTTGACACAATCAATCACTCAATCCTCCTAGACCGACTCCACTCCATAGGAATCCGCGGAACCGCCCTTAAATGGATAGCTTCATTCCTCAAAGACAGGCACCAAATAACGACACTCTCCAGCTTTACCTGACAACCCCGACCTGTCGACACGGGAGTCCCTCAGGGAGCATGTCTATCCGCCCTCCTGTTCAATCTCAACCTGATCACCCTCCCACCAATAATTCGTTCACACAACATCCTGTGTTACAACTATGCAGACGACACTCCACTAATTCTAAAAATCCAGAACTCGAAACCCGACTCCCGACCCGACCTGGCATCCTGCCTCCTCAACATAGAAATCTGGATGACCCAAAGCCACCTCCTGTTAAACCCCTCCAAAACAGAAATCATGATTTGCGGCAAGCTCGATCTTCTTCCGCACCCACTACCCTGGCCACCCGCCATGGGCAACTCACCGACACCCTCCAACACTGAAAAATCTTGGATGCACCCTAGACTCTGACCTAACACTCTCGCGCCAAGTCAACCATGTCTCAAAATCCTGCCACTACCACCTCAAAAATCTTAGGCCAATCCTTCCCTATCTCTCATTTCCCAACAGAGTCTCCGCGGTCCAATCAATTGTCATATCAAGACTGGACTACGGAAACTCCCTATACCTCGGAATTCATGCCTACCAACTAAACAAACTCCAAAGAGCACAAAATGCGGCAGCCAAAATGCTACTCGCGCTCGGTCCAAGAGACCACGTATCCCCAACCCTTAAGCCACTGCACTGGCTTCCAGTAGCCCGTAGGGTAGCTTTCAAAACCTTATGCCTCTCCCATCGAGCACTACATAAAACTGGACCGCAATATCTTCAAGACAAGCTAATACCTTATCACCCCACTCGCACCCTAAGATCAAGCTCAGCCGGCCTCCTAGTAATCCCTAAGACAAACTCAACCAGGTTAGGCGGATCATCATTCTCAGCGCTAGCCCCAACCCTATGGAACTCGCTCCCACCCCACATCCGCCTAACTGAAGACTTAACGGCCTTCTGCAAACTACTGAAAACCTGGCTCTTCCCCTAAAACTAACCAGCAATTTGACCGGAAGCAAGAAATGTACAACTAAATAAAATCGAATGTAAACCATAAGACAAACAATACCAAACGAATAATGTAGATCAAAACAGTGAAGTGGATAATATGAATAAATCATCAGGAAACTAGGAGATCTGGATGGACGCTTGACCAGACGAATGTGTAAGAGTGAATGGGCATGTAGAGGGGACGAGCGAAGAGGGCGGATGAACGTCGAGAACGGACGAGCATGGGGAGCGGATGAGCGTGGAAATCAGATGAGTATGGAGAGCAGATGGGTGTGGAGCGTGGAGAGCGGATGAGCGTGGAGAGCGGATGAGCGTGGAGAGCGGATGAGTGTGGAGAGCGGATGAGTGTGGAGAGCGCAGAAGCGTAAGATACAGTTGAGCCGGGAGAGCGGATGAGTGTGAGAGCGGATGAGTATGAGAGCGGATGAGTATGAGAGCGGATGAGTGTGGAGAGCGGATGAGTGTGAAGAGCGCAGTCGCGTGGAGAGCGACAATGTGGAAAGCACAGAGCGAGTGTGGAGAACGACTGAGTGAAGAGCGCAGAAGCGTAGGATGCAGTTGAGCCTGGAGAGCAGATGACGGTGGAGAGCGGATGAGTGTGAGAGCGGAGGAGTGTAGAGAGCGGATGAGTGTGGAGAGCGGATGAGTGTGGAGAGCGGATGAGTGTGGAGAGCGGATGAGTGTTCTGAAACAAACGAATGGAGCAGACGCAGGAGTGGCGCAGATGAGCTGATGGAGGGGACGATTGTGCGAAAAGGTGAATGGGTGGTGTCGGGTGAGTGTGTGGAGTGGATGTTGTGTGGGGAGCGGATGAGCGTTTGGTGCGGACGAATAGTGTGGAGCGGACGAGTGTGCAGAACGGACGAGTGTGTGGAGCGGACAAGTGTGTGGAGCGGACAAGTGTGTGGAGCGGACAAGTGTGTGGAGCGGACAAGTGTGCAGAACGGACGAGTGTGTGGAGCGGACAAGTGTGTGGCACGGATGAATGTTGTGAAACAGATGAACGTGTAGAGCGAACAAATACACAGTGCGGATGAGTGTCTGGAACGGATAGTCACGCAGAACAGACAAGTAATATTATCAGGCCAACGAGTAGTATGTTTTGCCGATGTGTGGGTGGACCGGGTGATCGAGTATCAAGACTGTACGAGTGTCTAGACGGGACGAGTGTGTACACGGGAGGAGTGTATAGATGGGACGAGTGTGTAGACGAGACGAGTGTGTAGACGGGACGAATGTGCGGAGCGGACGACGTTTAACCAGATGAATGTGTAGGAGTGAACGAGCATGTAGAAAGGACGAGCGAGGAGGGCGGATGAACATCGAGAACGGATGAGCATGGAGAGCGGATGAGCGTGGAAATCGGATGAGTATGGAGAACGGATGGGTGGGAAGCGTGGAAAGCGGATAAGCGTGGAGAGCGGATGAGAGTGGAGAGCGGATGAGTGTGGAGAGTGGATGAGGGTGGAGAGCGGATGAGGGTGGAGAGCGGATGAGGGTGGAGAGCGGAGGAGCGTGGAGAGCGACTGAATGTGGAAAGCACAGAGCAAGTGTGGAGAGCGGATGAGTGTGGGGAGCGGATGAGTGTGGGGAGCGGATGAGTGTGGGGAGCGGATGAATGTGGAGAGCGGATGAATGTGGAGAGCGGATGAGTGTGGGGAGCGGATGAGTGTGGAGGGCGGATGAGTGTTTAGAAAGCGTTTGAGTATACAGAGCGGATGAGTGCGTAGGCAGACAGGAGTTCATGCACTGGGTAGACTGGAATGCATGCACAAGAAAGACAGGAGTGCACACTTATGGAACACATGAGAGCATGCGTGAGGCACACTGGAGAAAGAATAGGTCAAGCAAGCATGAATGTGTAGGACAATCCCGAACGCCTGAAACGAACAAAATGAATAGAACGGACCTGCCAGCTCGGAACTGCGTGACATACATAATATGCTTTGGAATGCAGGGAACATTTGAAAGAGTACTTATCATAACACACCTCACGCTTACTCTCTCCCTTACACCACCACTCAACTAGAACAGAGATACTATGACACCATTCGGTATAACTGTTCTCATATCTACATCTCCCGCTCACTCCACAACACTCTAAGTAAACATTGCTGGTTTCACACCCCCCAGCCAGGCGTTCTCCTCAGGCCTAACGCAGCCACACTCGTCCTGGATAAAGCCAGCCAGAGCGAACACATACTCCTGATCTCTCAACCACCACACCTACCGCTAAGAAGCAGCTACCACCTGAATTCCGCACCAGCTGCACACATACCTGGTGCACACACGCACTTTTTGACTCTCTCTTCTCTCTCTACTGACCCGAACTTCGGTTCCAGAGGGCGTTCAACCTACTAGCGCCTTCATACCATACCAATGGTATATAAGGCGCTATATAAATGCAAAATAACATAACATAACATAACATCCCTTGAGCCAAATGGCTTAGGGGTTTGTTGACCCTCAGAGGGCACATCCTTAGTCACTGGGTGGGCTGGGCCTTGAGGCAGAGGAAAGCCTTGCCTCGGTGAAGCCAGAGGTGGCATGTCCGCAACAGTCAGTAAAGTGCCCCATTGTCTGCAGAGGACACCAGCTCTGGTAATCCTATGTCCAAATAGGCCCCTCGCTGTAGCAACTGCTCAGGGAGGTGGGGAGGTCATGGATGGACAGGGAACTGCAGACGGGGCATACAGAGCCAGTGAAAGTAGTGGCTGAGCACGAGTTGGCCTAGGTAGAAAAGACAAAGCTGATGTGACATCCCTGTCTACAGCAACTCACTGTGGGAAAGTTGAGATCTGAGCCGTCCACAAAGGTGCCAACAATGCAGACGTACATGGTGTAGGTGTAATCGGCAACAAAGTGGTCAATGTAGAAGATTTTGTTGTGGAGGATGATTTGGTACACAACAGTGGCTGATGGAACTGAAGCAACAGGTATGATCGTCAATGTCTTGGTCATCGACAAATTGGTCGATGGAGTCGTCGACGGGCTTGTGGTTGTAGAGTTCGTTGATGGTGGTCGTGGATTTTGTCATCGACAATGGCTCGGGGACGATGATGGTGTAGACGGACGAACTGAAGTCGTGGACGAGTGTCACTTTTCCGCTGAAGGCACTCTTGGTGCTGAGATGGTCAACAAGGTAACTGTAGGCAGTGATGGAGCGGTCAACAACACTTTCACTGAGGCAGCAGCCCGAGCATGTGATCCATGTCCCTTTTGAGCCTTATTCCCCTGGAAGATTCCTTGTGGAACCTCATCTTCTTTGAAGAGGCAGTGCACTCTAGGCGACTGCTGTGCCTGGCAGGGGCATAGCTACGGACAGATGCCGACTCGGAGGCCCCAGGACCTTGATCCAACCAAGCCACTAACATGTCTTTGCGGGTATTCGTTGAGAACGACTGGCAGATGGTACAGCTGTTCAAGTCGTGGTCCGGTTACAGATAGAAAAGACACTTTTCATGAAGATCCTTGACGTAAACGTTCTTCAAGTTATACATCGAGCAGGTCTTCAGTAGGCTTTTCTTCCTTGTGTCTGTCATCTTGAAGGCCTCAAGTGGAAGATTGGAATTATGAAGGCAAAGGAATGGGCCGAAACTTCATTGCCATCGTCGAGAAGCGATGCAGCACCGGACCTGAAGATTTGATCAAAGAAAATAGCAAAAATAGACAAAAAATGTCAAAGTTGTAGAAGTGAGAATTTGAGGACTCCATACACTTAACATGCAGTAAAAAATGTGAAGCTGGCCTACGGGTGAGGAGCTAAGGGAACATGTCTAATTGGCTGTAGTCAGTATGAACCAAAAGGTCTCTAATAGAACACTAAAGTGGCAAGGAGTTTAAAAGTTTAAAGGGTAACTGCTTTAATGTTACTGAGGATTCCCAGCCTGACGACAGGGAATATTCAAGAGCATGTGAATCCATGAAAGATCCAATGCTGGAGAGGTTTGTTTTGACACCGATTCACAACACTTCTATACATAAACTCACACATACACTTAAGACATTAAACACTCAAAAATCTAACATTAAAACAGACTGTTTTCTTGGTATCGATCACAAGATGTCTGCCACATGGACCCTGCTTCTGTGCAAAGACACGGACAATGAGATTGGTATGTTGAACTCGTGCACTTAAAAGCATGCAAAAACACAGGAAATCCAGGCCTAAAACTCCATTATCAAAACATCAAAATGCACCTGCAACACCCACATTTCCTGCAAAAAAACGAGCACTTAAGCATGCACACCAACAAAGTACAGTTCTACAAACTCTCACACATCCACTCACAAACTGCCAGTGAAAAGTATCAATTTCAAAACACACCAAAATATGCAACCTACAACTACACCTCTTACTAAAGATCAAACACATCCTTCCTCCGGATGACTTCCATGCTCCAGTTCAAGCACTGGTACTCTTTAAGCTGGACTACAGCAATGTTCTCCTCACTCGACTTCGCAACAATCCCCTTGCTCTCCTGCAAGCCATACAAATCACAGCAGCCAGACTCCTCTGCCACTTATCCAAACATCCTCACATCCACTCTTGTCCAGCTCCACTGCCTCCCCATACCCTAGATAATTGCCTTCAAACGATTCTGCATTGCTTTTAAAGCCATCCACCACAAAACCCTATCTTACCTTTATGTCAAACTGAAACCCATCATCCACACAGACACGAGACAAGCAAGCCAACATCTCCTAACATTCCACTCTGCAAACTAACATGCACACAAAAACAAGTATTTACCCACTCAGCACCTAGGGCCTAAAACACTGTCTCTTCAATTCCGTACTTCACACTCCGCGACTTTCCGAAAGAGCCTCAAAACATACCTTCGTCCCCAAGGACGTCTCTATGGGGGGGCAAATGGGGCACGTGCCCTGGGCCCACCATCCTGGTGGCTCTGGAGGGCCCCCCCCATGGGCATAGGACATGGGGAGTATGGGGGGGACAAATCCTCCCCACAATCTTAAGTGGGGGGGATACAATGCCCTCCCCCCCAGTTTGTGTGTCCTGTGTCCATCATGTCTGTGCACTGCTGCGTGCAAACTTCAGACTCTGTCTGAAGTTTGCACGCTGAAGGCGCGGGCCGACGCTGTGGTTTCGATTCCCCATGCCATGATTGATTCACTGTACAACAACAGTGGGGGAGTGGGAGGACGACGATGGAGGACCACGAGCAAGAGTTGTTGACAACAACTCTTGCTTGTGCATTCCCCTCCTCCCCCAGGGAATACGGCACGTGCCAGTGCAGGCTGGGCTGAAATGCGCATTGCACTTCTGCGCAGCTTGCCAGCCTCCTTCCGAAGCCAAGCCAGTAGGCAGCAACGCGTGCTGTGGAGGCTTGTGACGGTGATGAAGGATGGTGAGAGACTAGAAGAAGACTGATTGTCTGCTGCTCAGCTCTCTCTGTCAGGTTGGCAGTGGTGCAGTGTTGACCAGGACTCTGCCATTAGACTGTGACCTGTCCTCATAGAAGATGATATCAGCCGTCTCTGTGGCGCAATGTTGGTGGTTCAAGCCCACCCAGGAACGCATTCATCCTCCATTTTGTTTAATGCTGGCTCTTCACTCCATTATACAGCTACCTCAGATGCCGAGAGCAGAGATGGCCCACAAAGGCGGCGGGCGCAGTCCCCACTATTAATAGCAGCAAGTTCATCTGCTTCCCAAACACATTTAACAGCTAAAAGTGTCTTATTTGTACAGTGCATTTCGGTACACCCAGCGCTCGCCCTAAAGGTATACGGCTGAACATGCCCCTGTTGGCATGAGCGGGGTGGGGCTGTTTTCTGTGCGGGCCACAATGTGCCCTGACATCACAGCAAGTTCCCTCGACATGTAACGGGGCTGTTAGTGGAGCTGTGAACTCCCTCCTTTCCGCCGCCACTTTGTGAAGCAGGATTGCCCCAAGTGCACAACAAAAAGCATCAACCGCTGGACACTGGGGGGTCCTTCTCTGGGTGAACACGTAGGTTTATCAAACAGTTAAGGATTAACTCTGCATCTTCTCTGCGCAGTATTTGGCAAAACGACCACAGGATTTAAAATAATGTTACTTTTAATCGCTCCAAAAATCGAGACTCACTTGACCCCGACGTGATTTGAACACGCAACCTTCTGATCTGGAGTCAGACGCACTACGTTGCACCACGAGGTCCTGTGTATGGGACCTCTTGAGGATCTTATCTTTGGTCAGCTGTGGCAGTGAGGCAGGAGCCACTTCATGCACCGACACTGAAAACGTACCTCTGATTTCATACACGCAAAACCTGCCTTTTGAACAGGGGAAAGGCAGAGTAAAGCATCGGGGGATGCAGCAAATGCAGGCAGTTGTCAAACGCATCTGCTCCACAAAAGGTTTCTCACATGCGGCTTATCTCGGAAAATAACCCATGTTATAGTCAATTTGTCTTTATCCATCCCACACTCGTGTACATGCCTGGAAACAGGGGCTCACACCTTTCAGTTGCTTTGAGATTTGTTCTTCCGTTCATTTCGAATCGTGTGCACATTTCCAATTGCCTTTCTAATTGATAAATGAACACAGAGCAGCCAATATTCTTCCAAAATGAATCCTTTATTCAATCCCTGACACAGCCATAGGTTACGGAGGGGGGGGGGGGCAAGGGGTCTTTTCATGGGAGTCTCTGAATTATCAGAAAAGCGGTTTGTTTTCTAATTGGTTAGACAAAATCTCCCAAATCACTACCTAGCACAGTTAATGTGTAGGATTATGGGAGTTGTAGTCTGAACTCTGAAAAATATTGTGTGCCGCCGGATGCAAACCATGCCCTCATTTCTGTTGGTATGGTTACGTCAGCATAAACTAGCAATTGACTCCCTGAGGATTAGCAATGTTCATTGATGTGACTTATTTTATGTTCTGCAGGTTTGTCCCACCCATCCCCCTGTAAAGAGCAGCTTGTTTTTGGCATCTTTGTTTGCTGATATTAATTCAACAGGAAAGTATAATTAAATAAGTATATAAAGAAATTCACAAAAAAACTTTAAGGGGACGTTACGGTTATGTTGCCCTACTAAAAACCTGTGCAATTCACTAAAAAAAACTTTACAAACGTGACATTATGGTTCAAAGTAAAACCGAAAACCCCCTGAAATTCGCCAGTTATGGTAGGCTAAGCAACCACACCTGCCCGCACCACTGTGCACTGCTAACACTAACACCCAGGACATGAAAGATAGCATCACAAATGTCATTGATGACATCACTGATGATATTACATGTGTAGCCCCTTTGTTTTTGTTCATGCCATATATATATATATATATATATATATATATATATGTATATTCAGTAAAAAAACTTGTGTTTTCCGTTATTGGGAACGTACCGAAAGCACGTGCAAACCTGGTCAGGTGCAACCAGTGTCAGTTGGTGCTGAGTCGTGGAAGACCTTGTGCGTACAGCTTTGGTACGACAACCACGAAGCAACAACGTCGTTCCACAGTGCGGACATTCGCACGGTGGTGCCATGTGAAGAACGTAGTAGATTGAGTTCCTCCACAGCATCCTCCGTGTCCGATCCTCTCACCACAAGAGACACTCCTGTGGGGGAGCGCATCCCTCCAGCTGCTTCACAAGCCATTTGCGATGCTGTTGACCCTTACCTTTCGAGGGTCACAATATTGTGTGTGTACTGTGACGCAGTACTCTGCAGGGGGGAGAGTTTTCAAAGTGCTTTTGAGGCTACGGTCACTGAGCACCAGAAGAACTGCTCCCTACCTAAGTGAAACCCACCGTATACCTTTCTCCACCTGACCCTTCTTATCCCCGTGGTTGGTGTCCCTTCCTTATCCTCCTTTGCCCTCCTCTCCTAGTGTGTCGTGTCCATAAAAGCAGTAAACTGGAAAATTACAAAATTTACAAAAAAGGCTCTTTTCAGAGCCGCCTTTCTCAGTTTAACAATAGAACCATCAAGTGACCATCGTAGGACCCCTCGCTTTTTTTGAAAAGGCAGCGGACAGTCATAGGACACTCAAAAATGGAGGGGGCAAGCAAAGTAAAACCAATGTACTTTTCGCTGGGATTAAGTGGTGGCTCTGAAAAGAGCATTTTGGTGGGGTTGTGTGCTTCAAAAACTGTAGTTTGGAAAAAACGCATTGCCAAATAGGTGACTATGATTCCAAAAAAAGTTGCAATGCATGTTGTACATTGCGAAGAAAAATCTGATTGCTAGCATATGTGAGATGGACTCCATCTCTGCGAAATATGAAAGCTGTGAAACAATGTTTTCATTGTGGAATGAGGACATGCCAACATCTCTAAGAAAGGCACAAACAGCCTTATTCACATTGTGCCTCGCTTTCTCCATTTGTGGGCCAAATGCAGAAGAACGCAGCCACTTTTGTCTTTGTGCAATACGGGAAAAAACTATTTGGCAATTTGGAAACATGCCCATGACTTTCGCAAGTCCTTCCTTCATTGCAAATTGCAAAGAAATTCCAGAAACATGGCCTAAACAGTTTCCTCCGCAATGAATGATAAGTATATCAGGATGACTCTCTGTCTGTAAAGTAGCGCAGACAGGTACCAAGTCCAGCCACCTCATTCCACGCACGCCATGCCTGTGCACTTCCACAAGAGGAAATCTAGATCTGTAGATAGACGGCAACTTTCTGCATGCACCTTCAACCAATGTATCCATGAGTCTCCCAAAATCCAGATAATCTGTTTTCGAGCACACAGAGCCATGGCTGTCTGGTCTCCTTTCAGGGAAAAGACGTTCTGACTAAATTTCTCTGTACAAAACACACCAACTGACCTTTACTGACCAATCCCTACCTTCGCACATTCTCATTTGCATGCGTCTCCACCCCAAAATCCCTGTTGGTAATAAGCGCCGCCTCCAAACTACCGCCATGTTCGCAGACACGTACAGGATCAGAGCGCGACGACTGTACATTTAAATATTATTCCCCTTTTCCCCTTGAAGGTGGGCTCTGAAAAGAGGCGTCTTTTTTTTTTTTTGGGCAGATGCCTTACAGACACCTGTTACTTTGTTTCTTTTTTATGTTTTTTGTTCTTACTTTACTCCTACAACCATTACAGAACCTTCTCCAAAGCAAGCCTCACATTCCAAAAGAACATGGCATTTCCCAAAGAAGATAGCGCAACACCATCTGCTTCAAAATAAGCTGCATTACTGGGAACAATGTTCTTGTGGCTGCCGAAAAACATACCACCACGTAACATAAAAGCATGCATGCCGCGATTGATGTTACACCTCCCAAAAGTTTGATGAGGAGAGAAAACAGAACTATTGTCCCATTTTCCTCTAGGCAGTAACCCAGACAAAATTAATTTCGCAGTTGGAAAGATGTTCATGACTGCTTCAACCAACTGTTCCAAATCTTTCAACAAAGTACGTGAACTCACGTAGCCCAAATGGCAAGCACCGTAGTGCAAAAGTACCACATGAAGAGTGGTCATCGTACGCATCTCGGTGCAAACTTGGAGAAGTGCTGCAACATTGCGATCAGTCTCAGCGCTCCACACTGTCATGATGCCTACCCCCAGGCATCCGGACCAAGCCCATCAGCCCCGGGAGCAGGCATCTAGACATTTAGTAAAACCTCAGCAGCCCTGGCTAGGGGCTATCTGGGTTCAGTCCTGGCGCCTTTGGCGCCAGGCTCATAGTAGAAATCAGTCCTGACGCCTAAGGCGCCAGGCTCATAGACATTACTTACCTCAGCCAAATAGAATGAAACCACTAACGAAACTAAGTACCAAACTGCAAAAGAAACTTATCAATAAACGGAATGTGAACAAAAATAACTTCTTACATATTTGTGGAGGTGAATGGAGTCACACAACAACCAGAGAACCATGTTTAATGAAGAAGCATACAGCAAAATCAAACAAACACAATTGCCATCCATAGCAGTGGACGAGGGTATGAAAAAATCAATAATAGCATCATGGAACAAGAAACACTGCTTACAAAAGTATCCCCTGAAAACTCAATGTGTGCCATTCATAACAAATCTTTCAAATCTGTACATCAGTTCCTCAATCAGTGTGTGAAAGGTAAAGACAAAATGAAAGTGCTGCAAAATTTGGATAACTGTCCAGTGCGCAAATACACAGGACTACAAGGACATTCATTAGCCTGCATTTCTGGACCTATTTGCAAAAGCACCTTCCATGATATTAAAGGATATCAATACATCATTCAAATGTAAGAAAGCTAGTGTATAAAATATACTATGCTAAAAGTCCAGCTTCAGATTTAGCCAATTTAAATAACACTCTTCTGCATGGTACACCCAAATATCTACAAGAAGAAATTGACCGTATCCAGAGAAAATATTTTGGAAGTGAAAGTCACTTACAAAATGCAATAGTTTTACAAAAGACTACCAACATTTCTGTACATAGCAACCTTCTATTACACACATACAAAAAAGAAATACTTAAATTTAAAAGTGCATTGGCTGAAATACCAAACCATGTGTGTGTGCGTTGCCGCAGAACGTTTTACAAAAGGAACACAAAAAATATAGACATAGCATACAAAATAGAAGACAATAAGATTCCAAATGGTTTGAATTAGCTCTCTACCTTTTAGCCGAAAACAAATATCAAATAAGTGAACCCCTAATTTGTTGTAGTTACTGCACTACAAAACTAGACAACCAAAGTCCTTCGCGTGCTATCACAAATAATTTGGAATTGTTTCCACTACCAAAAACCCTGCAACAACTCAATTTGTATGAGAGCATCATAATTCAAACAGTTCACCCATTTCAAGCAAGTATACACCTTCACCCAAAAACAGCAAAATTACCTCCCTCTGAATTGGTGAAAGGCATTTGTGGCAAAGTAATTTATTTGCCATTAGATCTTACAGAAAATGTACACACTATAGGAGTGCTACGTTCAATAGAGCATTCTTTAATTGTCTTGGTAAATGGTGTACCAACAAAAGACAAAACAATTTGGCAACAACTGGTGGATTTACATAAAGTTAGACAAGCCTTGCAATATCTAAAAGACAATAACGAATACTACAGGTAAATAAATATTGAAGAAAGCTTAAGGGAAACAACTGAAATAATTGAAGAGTCATCAGAAACTGGACAATTCGAACTTCTGGATCCTGCTGCAGTATCCACTCTTTTGGACCAGTACACAATTCACCCATTGCATTCCAATGAAAGCATAGATGATGCACTAGAAACTTAACAAATGCGACAAACCAAAGGTTCACCAATGAGCGTATGGGAAAAAAGTATAGAAGCACATGCTTTTCCACTGCTATTTCCTACTGGCAAAGGTGGAAGGTACGATGATAGACCCACCCAGATTACCGCATCAGAATACCGCTCATTACAAATGTATTTGCAAGATCCCAGGTTTAGACAAAATGTGGAATACATATTCCACCTACTCTTTGAAAGTGAACTAGCAACCCTATGTTACGGAGTTGCACACATTTTGAAATCTGGAAACCACTTTCAAAATATGTCAGCTACGCAATTAATACAAAAAGTACAAGAAAAAGATGAGGGTTTACAGTCAAGTATAACAAATTTGTTTGCAAACATGCGTGGTACAAAAGAATACTGGTTCCGACGGCACGGATGCGTACGTTGTATGATCAGAAACCTTGGACCACCGACTTGGTTTGTTACACTAAGTTGTGCAGAATATGCATGGGAAGATTTACAGGAGTTCCTACGTATATAAAACAACAACAAAACCAACATACATTTATTAACACCTGGAGTACTTTGCTCTCTAGATCATTAATGTGTCAAGATACTTCCATCATCGTTTCATTGATATGCTACACTTTATTTGCAATAAAACTGTTCCTCCCCTCGGAGAAGTGCAGCACTTCTTTTGGAGAAAAGAATACCAAGCGAGAGGAGCACCACATATTCACATGCTTTTATGGATCAAAGGTGCACCTAAATTTGGTCATGACACTGATGCCACTGTTTTGCAGTTCATCCAAAAATATGTCACTTGTGAAATCCCTTCATAACGGACACATAGTGACCTGCACGGGCAGATTTTACAATTTCAAAGACACAAATGTGGCAAATATTGTCGGCGCAAATACAAAAACAAAGGGAAATACTACACTAAATGCCGGTTTGGTTTCCCTAGACCAGTTACAGAAACAGGTGAAGTGAACAACTTCCTGCCTTCAGTTCAACATAGTGTGAAAGGTAAATCACCTAAGAACACGTACTACATAAAAAGAACCGAAGAATGTAAATATATCAATGATTACACTGCAGTCATTGCCCTCTTATGGAATGCAAAACATAGATGTGCAGTACATTGCAGACAATTCCACTCGTGTTGCACAATATGTTACAGCTTACTTAACAAAAGCAGAAAAAAACTGAGCTTCAAGACCTCTGGGATGACTTATCAGACAAATCACTATCTCAGAAATTGTACAGCTAAGGCATAAACATGCTCTCTCATATAGAATGTGGCGCCTATGAAGCAGAAGATCGTTTAACTGGTACTGCTTTGTACGGAAAATCAGACAACATAGTATGGCTAAGTCTTGGTCCTGCTAAATCTAGAAAAAGAGTTCTGAAATCATATGAGGACATAGAAACAATTGCCAGAAATGATCCGAACAGCCAAGACATTTAAAAAAACAATTTACTGGACACATACTATCCAAACAGGAGTAGCAATTTGGTAAGCATGTGTCTATATCACATAGCTCAAAACGTTGCATACAAAAACAATATAAAACCTGATGAAAGCAAAGGCAGATAGAGTCACAGATTGTGAAGGCAGCTTAGTGAAGCTTGAAAAAATGAAGCTTAATTAATCATGTTAAATTGTCATTAAAAACTCCTCAACAGAAAGAACTATATTACATGTCTCTGCTACAACTTTTTAAACCATGGAGAAAAGAGGAAGAGATACTAGATAACTATGACTGCTATGAAGATGCTTTCGAAGCAAATGAAAGCAATATCACCGATGTGAACTTCACGCAGTACAAAGCAATGTTGCACAATGAACAGCAACACAAAGAAGAACTTCAGGCCCAACTATATAAGGACTCTTCCGACAGTAGTCAACCTTCTGTAACAGGAAGTTAAGAACCACTAGGACAGCCACTAATAGCAAATGAGGCAGAATTAGCTATGACAGAAGTGGAAAACACCATGTGTCAGTATCAAGAAAATATAGAAGACTTAACTGTACAACAAGTAAAACTTAAAGATCAGCGCACCATTTTTGAAGACGTAACAAAACAAATTGCACATGGTGTACAACACGAAAATAAAGAATGTACCTGCCAAAATTACAAACCAATACTGCTGTACGTCAGTGGTGAATCTGGGTCAGGGAAAACATTCTTAATCAAAATCATCAGCAAGTTCCTTCAGCAATTGACAAACAACAAACTGTCAGCTGTTGTAATTGCCCCCACAGGTTTAGCTGCCTACAACATAGGCGGTGTCACTTTACACCGATTACTACTTCTTCCAGTAGAACACCAAAACAAATTAGACTACTACAAACTTTCTGCAGAAGCTGCAATGGAATTACGCAGAGTATTAAAGCAAATGAAAATGCTGCTAATAGCTGAAGTGAGCATGGTCTCCAACCTAATGGTGGCTTTGATTCACCTCAGATTGCAAGAAGTATTTAAAACAAACTATGAAGAACTCTTTGCAGGGAAACACATTATCGTTTTCGGAGATCTTCTACAATTCACACCAGTGAAAGGTGAACCTAATTTAAAATCGTAGGACACAAACTGTGACGTAAAACTGTTGGCAGCATAGGAAATGTCAACCTTTGGCAACATTTCCAATACAGAGAATTAACAGAAAACATGCAGCAATCTGCAGATCTCACTTATGCCAACCAACATCCTAAAAAGTATTAGAGTTGGTGTACTATCTCAGGAAGCACAAGCAATATTGAAAAACCGGCACATTCATGCACTTTATGGCGATAATACATGTGCTACTGACGTTATGGAACAATTAGCGCACAAAAATGTCAATTGTATGGCCTTAATGCCAACTCCTGCTAGCTGTGTCAAATTCAATTAAACAATGTTAAATAAAGAAATGCAACCAATAATTGAAATTTGCGCCACAGACAAACTAGACGTACATGGCATGACACTACCCATGTGTGAGCAACCCACAACAAGACTAAGTAGTTTAGAAAATTCAATATCCAACCCAGCTGGGTTGGAAAAAGTATTAAAATTATCCTTAAATTGTACAGTAATGCTTAAACGTAACCTTGTCGTGGAGCAAGGGCTAGTCAATGGGGCACTGGGTACAGTTGTTGGCTTTCATTCATACCCAGGTGACAACAACATTCAGTTTGTCAATACTTGCTTTGACAAACTTTCAGAAGTGAAAAGGATAGGGCGCTCAACTGCTCGATTCCTTCTGTTCAAAGACATGTATGTACGTAGAGAACAATTTTCTCTAACTCTTGCATATGCAGTCACCATTCATAAATCCCAAGGTCTAATACTAGACAAAGCATTGATAGATATAGGAAACACAGTCTTTAAAGAAGGCCTGAGCTACGTAGCACTATCACTCTTACGTAGACTTGACAGTCTATTTCTAATCAACTTTGAGTTGATTAGTAAAGTGACCGCTGATATTCCTTGCATTTTAGAATACAATAGACTGCGTTCACTGTACACCCTCCATCTGAAACAATATCCTGTTCCAGAAGAATTAAAATGTGGTAAAAGAAAACTAATTCAATCAGAAAAGCAACATAATCTGACAGCAAATCCTTCAAAGAAAACAAAAGAAGGAAAAAGTTCATCAATTACCACAATCAAAGAAGAACCTATTGGTGAAAGTAAACCAGGTACTTCTTCAAAGAAAGAAGAGAAACTCAGAAAAAAGCACTCTGATACGGAACTAGCTGGTCCATTCAAAGTTTCAAAGGAAACTGGTGTAAGTTGCTATGCAAATGTAGTAATGAATATTCTATTTCAATTGCCACCAATTGTTAACAATATTTACTTACACAGTACAGACCAATTGTGTTTGCAAATGTTAGTCCTTCATAGAAACGCAACAAACAATCCTGACAACACGTACAGTGTTTACGGAATAAGACAAGAATTGGACTACTGTGCTGGAATGGTGAGATTCACTATAAACACACAAGAAGATCCACAAGAATTTCTAATGTACTTACTACAAGTACTGGAAAACAAAAGCATACCTATAAATGAAATCTTGCAGATTTCACACATGTGGAAATATATATGCACTCTATGTAGCAATATCATACAGGAACAAATCCCAAATTAGCGATTTGTGTATGTATCCATACCTAATTGTGAATCCATTCCATTTCAGAAACTGGTACAGAATGCAAACCATGCCAGATTATGTATTATGTGCAATTCAGACAATCGCTCCACCTTGATACAAATGCATAGTAAGTACGTAATACTTATGCTGCTACGTTATAACGCAAATGGTACAAAAAACTACTGCAAGCTGACTGGATTCACACACGGTCAAGTGTCACTTGGAAAGAAAACGTTTACAACAGTAGGTATATTCTACCATGCAGGAGCTACAACCAATGCAGGTCACTACACTGCATACATTAAAAATAAATGTGGAAGGGTGGAATGTAATGATAGCACCATTACTCTAAAGCAGAGATTGCCAGCTAATCTTACAAATGCGTATTTAATCTTCTTAAAGCCAAAATTTAGTGACTAATGTGTACTTCAACATTACCAAAAAATGAAGTGAACGCCTACAGACAGTTAGAATACGCCAACAGGTATCTAATTGCACTAGAGTCTATAACAACAACACAGATAAATGAATACCACAGAAGCATAACAACAAATGCACAGTTAGAATACGCCAACTGCTGTTAAAAATAGCAACAAGGCAACAAACATAACATTAATCAGAACGAACAAGGAAACACTCAAAGAAAGCAAAGAAATAGTTTGTAGCATAGCAATTAAAGGTTTTTTTTAATCCGACAAGGATTTTTTCCCCCAGACTCAAGGATTTCAAAAACAAACACAGAAACTGAGCAAAATGCACAGTACACTGGTTTGTAAACTAAATATGAGGGTAAAAAAAAAGCTAAACTGTCTATTATGCAATGTAATAAGTCTTCATAAAATGCAAACACCAACATGCTTTTTTCTTTTATCACATAAATTAAAAAAGGCTAGGTCCGCCAAGTACTGCAATCAGGTAAAACATATATGGATTCTGCACAAATTAAACAGTAAGTGTAATTACAGTAATTTCATATGCGAATCAACACGGCTAATCTATAGCAGTAATATGGTGCAGTGGCTGTAGGCTGGGCCTAGCATCTTTGATGTATAACCTACCACCTACACTTTACGGCCAAGCAACCCACACTATAGGTCCAACCCACAACCATTGCTACATATCAAAACCATAGTGCTTCTAATTAAACTACTTCTAAGTTTAGTTTTGGGTGCATGGTCTGCAGCCATGCAACCAAGACACTAGAACATGCACACAACCACAGCACCACACCACGCCCATGTTCACTTATAACTTCACTACTTATCACTTCAGTCTTGGGTGCATGGCCTCCGGCCATGCACCCAAGACTCTGGGTCCTGGCCAGAAACAGCAAAGCATATTACAAGCATTGTGGTTTCTAATTTCACTACTTAGAAAGTTGGTTTTGGGAGCATGGCCTTCGGCCATGCTCCCAAAACACTACGCTCTCCCCACAACCACCTGAATGATGTGTCATAGTACGAGTGTACCTATGCCTGTTATATGCTGCAGTAGTTGTGGCCACAGGCTACAGACTTGGGTGTAAGGCCATAGATTTTTAAATGTATGGATATGCAGTGTATGAAATCCATAGCGGGTTGCAACTGCAGTGCTTATAACTTTGTACTTGGGTGAATGACCTTTGGCCATGCACCAAAGACTCTAAGTCCTGGCCACAACTACCACACAATATCACATCCATTGTGGCTTGTAACAAAACTTCGGCCATGCAGCCAAGTCTCTACACACTCTCCACAACCATTTGACCCATAAGCAATACTACAATTGTATCAATTTCTGTAATATGCTGCAGTGGTTGTGGCCAGGGCCTAGAATCTTGGAAGTATGGCCTATGGCCTACGGCCTACGGCCATGCACCCAAGACTCAAGGCCCTGGCCAGAACCACCCTAGCATATTACACCCATGGTCCCGTATAAATGAGTGACACACCCATACAATGAAACATTATAACTGTAGCATGCACTCAATTTGTACCCAGGACTGTAGGCCCTGCCCACACCTACCAGATACATAATCTCATGCACCGAAGACTGCAGATCCTCCCCATAACCACCTGAGTGATGTGTGGTGGTACGGGTGTATCGATAGTTGTGGTATGCTTCAGTGGTTCTGGACAGAGGCTTGACTCCTACCTGTATGTCCATTGATATTACAATGTATGGGTGTGCAGTAGCTTATACCTCCAGTGCTTATAACTTTGTTCTTGGGTGCATGACCTTCGGCTATGCACCCAACACTGTACACACTCCCCACAACCATCTAATTCATATTCAATACTACAGGTGTATCCATGGGTGCGACATGCTGCGGTGGTTGTGGCCAGGGCCTAGAGTCTTGGAAGTATGGCCTACGGCCATGCATCCAAGACTCTAGGCCCTGGCCACAACCACCGCAGCATGTCACACCCATGGCGGCGTACTAATCAATAACACAGCCATAGGAAAAAATAATGTAATAACAACGTACTCAAATTCAATATTTGCTAACACCACGCGTGTCCTTAGAAGAGTTTCAAGGTGCCTGTGCACAGCACGGACTGAAATACTGCCCCTATTAAAACCCTCATTTTCTGTGAGTGATGTGCAATACTACAGGCGTTTCTGTAGCTGTTATATGCAGCAGTGCTTGTGGCCAGGGCCTAAAGTCTTAGATGTATGTCCATACACAGTTCAATGTATGGGTGTGAAGTGGCTTATACCTCCAGTGCGTATAACTTTGTTCTTGGGTGCATGGCCTTCGGCCATGCAGCCAAGTCCCTACACACTCTCCACAACCATTTGACTCATAAGCAATACTACAGTTGTATCAATTTCTGTAATATGCTGCGGTGGTTGTGGCCAGGGCCTAGAGTCTTGAAGTATGGCCTACGGCCTATGGCTATGCACCCAAGATTCTAGGCCCTGGCCACAACCACCGCAGCATATTACACCCATTATAACTGTAGCATGCACTCATTTTGAACCCAGGACTCTAGGCCCTGGCCACAACCACCGCAGCATGTCACACCCATGGCAGCTTACTAATCAATAGCACGCCCATAGGAAAAAATAATGTAATAAGGACATGTACTCAATTTCAATGTTCGCTAACACCACGCGTGTCCTTAGAACAGTTTGAAAGTGCCTGTAACCCTATTAAAATCCTCATTTTCTGTAAGCACAAACATTCCGAACAAGACGTGCATAGAGAATATATCATTAACACCTACCGCCTGAACAAATATAGTTTTTCACCCATCTCTTACTGTGTGAACTTCCCCAAGCACTATGACACAGCAAAATAGGTTTCGAAATAGCATGTTGCCGCTGGTCGCCGCTGCTCTTTCGGCCGATCCAAGATGTCAGGCGCATCCAAACAATCTGACGCACAACACGTCTCACTGCAGCGAATCGCCAGAGACGTTGCGTGTCCGCGGTCATGACGCCAGCCCCTTAGCCAATTGGTATCTTGCCCGTGGAGTGTGACCGTGGAGCGGACATAGATATCACTAATTTTTTTAGACCTACTTTTTGGTTGTTTAAAAGAAAAGTAGTGGACAGATTGTCACCAAATGTACAAAAGCATGCTTTCGGGACCAAGCTCCTGCCCCTACCGCAAATTTGGTGAAAATCCATCCAGCGGTTTAGGCTGTAGACGTGCGCAAAGTTTTTCCCCCATTCAGTCTATGGGAAAAAAAGACGTTTTGGGACCCCCCCTATAAATTTTCCTCCCCTGGACCAAACATCACCAAACATTGCAACAAAATTCAGAGTGGCCCATATACTTTTTCCGCAGAGTCTGGTGATGATTCGTCCAGGGGGAGCGGAGTTATAAGCCGCCCAAAAAGTGCTCTTCCTATGGAAACAACAACTTACCCATAGCTACATGGCCACAACCGTGGCTGTGAAATATAAAGGAATGCATGAATAAATAATCTGTATTCATCAGGGGGCGTTTCTAAATAAGGTGGGTAGTCTTGTGGTTTGTAGGGTAGCGTCATTAGGTGTTGGCTTGATGAGGATGGGAGATATAGTTATTTTACTAAATGCGGTTGGGGAGGAAGCAGGGCAGTGGAGCCACAGAAGTTACCATTCATTTTGGTGGTGCATCGTTAAGAATGAGTTTGTCGTGTGATCCCCAGTAAATCGCACATGCACAATGCAGAGTATTGTGGTCCTCATATTGCCTTGGTTTCCAGCCCATCAATCTTATACCAAATGTAAAACTGTTCAGGTGCTTGAACGCATCACTGATCATCTCACCCGGGGTGGTACATTTGAAACTACTAACAATGTACTGCTCATTCTCTGGGGGTAATATTTCACATTGGCAAATGGGCATTGGTGCACTATGATGTGGGTGCAATGGATCTGTGCTGCCGCAGAGATTAACCAGGACAAAAGGTTGAAAAGAGGTGTGAGGTTTACTGGTGTGTAGATATCCAGTACACAAGGTTGTGACAGTGCGTGGGAACTGCCACTGGTGGACCTGTCAATCAAGGGGATAGGTGGCATGAAGGGGAACATGAAAGGAGCAACAGGCATGCCAGTGGGGTCAAGGAGAGTATAGGCAGCACTGGGATGATGGAGAAGTGTGTAAGGGGTGGGAATCCCAGGAGCACAGGGAGTGCCAGCTGAAGATGCTGGGATACAATTGATGGAATGCTATGGCGCATACCATTGACTTTTGCTCTTTAAACTCATGTTGTTCCTTGAGGATATATTACAAATCTTTCACACGATAGAGACCAATATTGTAGCTGGCCCTGTTCTGCAGCATCCCAGGATCATTGTGCACCACCCCGGGCCATTAACAGGCACACACTGTTTCTTATGAGGCACAATTGCCACTTCTGGCTCCACAGGTCTGAGGCAATCCTCTGTATGCTGAAGTGCATGTGGCTGGCTTTTTTTGTGGGCACACAAATGTCCTCCTTCTTCATTTAAATGGCATTCAAGCATGTGCTGAAGATACGCGTCAACATCAGAATCAAATTCTGGCTGCAGCTCCTTGCCCCACTCCACGGTACGATTTGTATTTGTATTTTATTGGGATTTAAATAGCGCTTAAATCCGAAGCGCTTTACATGAGGACAGGAGAATACATAACAAGCATAGTAACAATGAAACAAGTATCAGAAAACAGTACTGAGAGCAATTTACATGAACAGTAAGGTATTACATGGCTGAAACGGGAGGTGGGGGAGGTAGTAAAAAATGTACGAAGTGGGGTAGAACCAATGTGAAAGGGATAGCTCAGGTATTATGATGGAGATTGGAGGAGGTAAGACTTGCGAGAAGTACGGAAGGAGGTGTAGGAGGAGATGGAGCTTATGGGGAGGGGAAGACTGTTCCAGTGGAAAGGGGCGAGAAGTTGAAAGGATCTGAGACGGAATGGGCACAGGGCAGGGGAGGCAATCAGCAGAACGAAGTGGACGGGGGGAGAGTGGAAGGTGAGGAGAGAAGAAAGGTAAGGTGGGGCAAGACCATGGAGGGATTTAAAGATGAGGCAGAGGAACTTGAATTTGAGAAGGGAGTGGAAGGAGAGCAAGCTTAGGGAGGCGAGAGAAGAGAAGATGTGATCATGAGGTGAGAGAAGACAGAGCACGCGGATAGCAGAGTGGTAGACAGATTTGAGAGGGGAGAGATGGGAGGAGGGCAGACTGAAGAGTAGAGAGGAACAGTAGAATAGTCTAGAGAAGATGAGGGAGGAAATGAGGAGTTTAGTAGCATGGAAGGTGAGGAAGGGACAGACTTTACGAATGTTATAGAGGTGGAAGCGGCAAGAGCGGGAGGTGACGGAGATGTGGTGGGAGAGGGAGAGGTTGGAGCCGATGCAATCCACTAGCTTGTCCAGCATTGCACATTTACCCTATCACTGGGGTCACAGCCTCACAGGCAAGTTGTTGTGGCCCCTGAGCTTTCTCCCACTATATGCTGTAGTGCAGTCGGAATGCATGCCGCAGCACTATGCCCAACGCTGGTAGGAGCAGCTGAGGTGTAGGTGCTAATCATGTAAATGTGTACACACTTGTGGACTGTTTGATACGTTTTTTATTTGATTTTCGCATGAAAAGAACGTTTTCTAAACAGTTACAGCACAAACAGGTTAGATGTAAGTTTCAGCAGAATAATTGTTTAAGACATTCAAATAATTGCCAAAATACAGGGGATGGGAAACCCACGGAAACAATGTGGGGTTTCTACCATGTCTACCAATATATGCAGGCAGGCAGCCATATGTCTTTCAGTGATGTGGGTGTTCTGTAAAGCACTGACCCTCACTCCCTGCTTTCACCTCTCCAAGTCCCTCAACGCCTGCCTTATCAATGACATTAATGGGTTTCCTTCCCATGGCCACAGCTCCAGTGGTCGTGGTGGAGAGCCACCTCCTGTGGTTAGACAAGCCTTCTAATAGACAGTGAACAGACGGTGTATCCGCCTCTCCAGGTCTCGCCAGCGCTTCTTATGTTGTCAATGCCCGCAGGGGGGGACTTTGGGGGGCCTGCTTGCTGCTGAATTGAAGTGGATGAGGAAGGCCTCTCGCTGCTTTGCTTGGAAATGCGGAAGGGAATGTGACACCTTGAAGCCGAACACAGGGGTTGCTGCTTTGGGATGCTGTCAGGGGTGAACTGGGAGCCAAAGAGGCCTTGGAAATAATGTTGAAATGCTTGCTAAAATCCTTTTCCTTTATTTTCTTACAAAATATATTATTCGAAACAAAAACAAAGTGAAATGTCCTTAATATAGCATCCTCTTGGGGACACAGATCACAGATGTATTATGTTTATATTTTATTAACAACTAGATAATCCATTTAAAGCTTAGAGGAGTATCTGTTGAATTACACTCGAGATATGGAGGGGGCATGGGTGTTGTGTCGCGGGGGGCGACATGGGTTTGGAGGGGGGTGGGAGTAGGACATGGGTTTCGGGGAGGGAGCTCAAGGCTGTCTGTGCCCCAGGCCCCCAAAATTGTTAAGATGGCCCTTTTCGTCTCCACATATAACCCAAAACCTCCATCTCCCCCTGCTACCACTTGGTCTACCCTAATCTTCCCATCCTATCCTGAAAAAATGTTGTAACTTCAGTTTCACTTCCCAGCTTTTCAACCTTTAAACCTCATAAGGTGCTCAGAGACTCTGCATAGAGCCATTGCCGAACAAACATTCCAATCCAAATAAAAAAGATTACAACACTCATTAACTAATGACAGGGAATCATCTTAGCAACACCCCAACTCAATAGACCAACCAACTACAAAAGCATCTGGTAAGGTTAGCATATAGAAATAATGCATCAACACAATCAACAATAATGGCATTGTAAAAATACACAATTTCTCTCATTCTAGTGACACCAAAGAAAAAGAGAAGCAGGGCAATGAAGAAAAAAACACCAGAGAATGGGAAACAGCACAAGAAGGCTAAGAAGACTCATAAAAACATACTTGCCTTTATTCAGGTAAGTAGGAATAAAAAATGACAGGACTATTGAAAATAACTTCTTTGGTTCTACATGGCTACACTATTACGTAACTGTGCTAGTAAAATCAACAGAAAAAGAACCTCCTCAGTAACAAAGGAAACAAAGTTTAGTGGCATAACAACTGCACAATAGTATTAAAATGAACAACTACTATGATTAATGCATGTAACAACAGTTACAAAGTCAAGCGGGGAACAATGAAAGACATACACTAGAAGAGTGGATTTGCAATATTCAAATTGAATGGCATCAACCTAAAGAAAATAGAAACATAGAATCAAATAGTCTTGTAATCTGGTGCCTCTCCTGGAATTCCTTGAGAGTTCTCCTTCACCCATAGTCTGGGTGTTTTGAGCATCACCTGGACATCTTTTCTCACTTTCAGTGTCTTCTTCATACCTCTTTATGGTCTTGGTTGTGAAAAATTCTCCAAACAGACTTTTGGGTCACTGCGGTTCAGGCCTCGCCAGAAATGTAGAGGACGCTGAGGGCACCAAGCTCAGGCCCCAAAACATTTAGTAGAGTGTGGGTCACTCGGGTAGGCTTGATAGAGGTTCTTCTGTTCCTCACTTAGAGGGCCTGATGCTGGTTCCTAGACCCTTCCCCTCTCCTCCTTGCAGGTGTGTAGTGATCTTGTTCCTTGGGAAACCTTCTCTATCCTTTTCCTCCTTCTCCTAGCAGACTGATCCTCACTATTTTTTCTCCCATCACTTTCTCGAAGGTTCGCCACATGCTCATTCTTCCTCTACCCTCCACTCTAATCTTAAAGTGTATGGCATACCCAGGCTTCTTGCCTCCTATGGCTAAGCCTTCTTTGGATATTCCTTCTCTCCCCTTGACGTGTCTATGTTCACCTCTAGATGTCTTCTTTTCACTTTAGGGGTTCACGTCACATTCTGTCTATAACCTATTTCTGTTCTCTGGTCTCTTAGTACTAACTTGTACTCTTGCACATCCTTCTCAACCACCTTTTCTTTAACTGTCACTTATTTAACACATGGAAAACCAATCTCTTTGAACTTACTTCAGCTTCTTCTCCAATCATCTCCCCTATTCCAACTTCCCCTATGTCACCACCTCCTCCTGTTCTCCTCTCTTCCCTCCTTCCCTATGCTTTCTCCAACATCCTCTCCTTTCCTTCTAACTCACCTCCTTCACTTTCCAGCCTTTTCTACACCAGCCTCCTCCTCTCCAGCTAAATCTGCCTCTAAATTACTCCAGCAATAGACTTCACTTTCTTTGGACTCCCACACACTACAGTCTACTTACCTCGCATTTATAATGGTCTGACTAAACTCCTCTGAATTGCCCTCATTTCATAGTATTCCTGCAGCCTTTTCATGTTTGGGAACACGATTGATTACTTTCTTACCTAGCAAAGACGACCTGTGGCATGGAGACGTTTCCCCCTCATTCCTGTCCTTCAGCGGACGAAGCCTTCTTAGAGGCGCTATGCCTTGCTTTTCATATTGTGTTGGTGTGGGACAACACCGCTTTGCAGGAGCCCAGTGCTCTGCAATTCCCTCCAGCTCATGAACACCGGTCAGTAAGATGGCGAACCGCTGAACGTGGAGGATCTCTCTTTGGTGTTTTTGCACTCGCTCACTATTAACTCCACCAAAATGCTCCATAAACAATGCCCAAGTCTGATTAACCATACTTGGTCTTTTTCAGTCTACCCAGTTCATTTGGGGGGGTTGATTCACTGGTTGTGGGTGATGGGAATATTTGACCCTTCAGGGGCAAGCCAGTGTTTTAAAAGGATGTTGCCAAGGGTAGTCCTTGGTGACAAGCTCATGCCAAGCAGTTAGGGTATGGTGGATTTGATCAAGGAACCCTCACCATAATGCCCTGGGCCCTGCATCACTAAGCAGGTATCCGCTGCTCATGGTCAACCCTCCCTTCTTCATATGAAAAAGGCAGAGGACTTGGTCACACAACAAATACAATATTCCCAACTATAAAATAATTATATATGTATTAAAAACTCCCAGTAATTGTATCTACCACAAGGAGAAAGGAAACGCTGGGTGCCCTGGAGTAAGATAAGTATATACAAACAAATGCACAACACCCGAAGCGTAGAACTCTGGAAAAAGAAGGAAGGCTGGGAGTATCTGTGCAAGAACAAAAAGAACAGTCAACTACATGGGGGGGAACAAGAGAAGCTAGTTTGTGTTCTTGTCCCGGGAGTATAGCTCAGCGGCAACGTGCTCGCCTTGGAAGCATGACGACGCCGAGCAACACAGGTTCAATCCCCGGGTCCGCGCTTAGAAACGTCTGGGTATTAAGCGCATTATAAATAACCTATCATGTCATAGTAACACCAGCGAAACAACCCAAAGAAAGAAGCACGCCCACCACTACAACAATACAAATTGTCACAATGTCATCCACATTAAAGCTACAATTTGTAGTAAGTGAACCTATTCAGTTTTTGAGAATGCACCAAAGATTAAACCGAATGACACTTGTTAATTAACAAATCCTTTGTAAATTCATTACAGAATCAGTGACAAAAACAGTCACAGCAAAGGTACCAACCTGGGAGAAAAGATACAAAACCTCATAACCTCAAGTAGAATACAAACCATTAAGTGATCTAGTGGCGGCAGAAGCAGCATTGAGAGAAAGTGAAAGATCTCAATCTCAGATACCCCTCAATACTGAACTGGTAGATTCAAGGCAGAGTGGGCTAACTGAGGCGCAAATGAGAGAGGAAATAAACAAAACTGTTGAAAATTATATGGCTAATAGGTTAAAGGAGACCACGGAAACTGGCTTAAGTAAGAAGGAGTTCAAATCCATGCTGGTTGGTGAGAGGTCCTGAATCTAGTATGATAGCTTCAAATAGAGAGACAATGGAAACTGCCAACACGAGGAAAACAGTGCAATGGCAAAAGAACATGAGTACGACTAAAGAGCACACATTCAAGTCGAGAGCAGTGGCCCAAAAGAACTGTCATTACTTTATACTGGAATGCAGAGATCACCCATTTCAGCAATTTGATTTAAATCGATCAAGTGTTATAAATATCTGCAGAGAGATACCCCAATTAAAGAATATAACAATATAGGACATCAACAGAGTACAGTTTATGGATGACCAGGATCTGTCACGATCCAGAGTTTCTGTTCACTCAACCATCCTTGCGGACATAATGTGGTATTCGAGGGATGCTTTCTTTCAAATGGGCTTCAATTTATATCAAGAAGATCCCCAAACAACTGAAAAAGCCATGACAGGCTCCAAGAAATGGAGCCCACGTATTTACGGCTCCAACTCCACTGGATCAAATGAGGGAAGACGTAATCAGTTGATACGTTCATAACAATCCACAACAAAAGAAAAATTCAAAGTTATATGTTGGAACACTCGTGGATTCACGCACTTTACGAACACACCAAATGCTGAACTTGATGGATTTGACTAAGTGGTTTTGCAGGAGACCTGGATGTGGAAGCCCCCATCTGGGACGGATATGAAGTATTCTTGCAGCCAGCATTATGCCTGCCCCGCGGTAGACCAATGGCAGGCCTTTTGATATCAGTAAAGAAATCGAAGGGTTTTAAAGTATCAATGTATGACTCTAACACCCCTTTTAGTCAAACCATCAAGTTGAGTAGTAATTCACATCTACTTCTAATTGTCAATATTTATTGGGGAAAGTCGCATCTGACCCGTGATTGCTTCTTTGATCTACTCCAAGAGGTTTTTGCAAAGATTGACAAAAAAAAAAATGTTGATTATGTAATGGTTATGAGTGATTTTAACCTACATCTTTTGAACAAGGGCAAAAGGAAAACAACGGTCGAAGAGAGAAAATGGTTCACAGTCATGGAAATATGCAGTTCATGCTAAATGGGTCAGTGGAGGGGGACACGCAGGCTGCTAGTACGTGGCACAATGGTCCATTTGAAGCAACACTAGACTATATATTTGTGAACATAGCAATGCTGAACATAATCCAATCCATGACTGTAAAATCAAAAAGGGAAAGTGATCACAGCCAACTTTGTCTAGTGTGGGAACAGGAGGAAACTCAGTGCGAAAGAGATTGTGACACCTACAAAGTGGCCATAACCGCTAATAATAGGAGGAATAGAATGAAATGGTCTAATGCCTCTCTGCGGGATTTTGACAAACACTGATCCATATGTCCAGGCTTGGATTATGTTTCAACGGTGCAAAAATATACATATGTGAAAAACAGTTCTTCATAGGGACATGGGTATAAACACGCTCACGTCTTTGATAGCGACGTCAAAATTAAAAAAAGCTGACATGAGGAAACAGATACGGTTGTTAAAATGTCTAACATTGGAAGAGAAACTCCCACAAATAAAGCACATACGGACAGTTTATAAAAATTGGATAGGAGAAAGAAAGGCGCTATGCTACCAAAGGGACAGCAAGGATATGCTAAAAAAGATTGCCTCAAAATCCTCTGCTGATATCTGGAAGGTTTTGAATAAAGCCACATACAAAGACCAGACTTCTGTTCAAGTTAACTCCATCTCTGCTAAAACCTGGTGTGATTACTTTTTGAAAATATATCAGACACCAATACTGACCCATCAAATGCGCTTTACAGGTGTAAATTGGGATCATACGATAAAATTTGATCAAGGTGACATTTTATATTACATCTCAAAATTGAGCTCCTCAAGGGCGCCGGGCCCGGATGGGCTCGATAATAAAATGATCAAAGAAGAGGTAGAAGTGTGGTCTCTAATATTAATGAAAATATTTGCAGAAGTGACGCGTACCGGGAAGCTACCAGAGTCATGGAAAAAATCTATATTGATCCCGCTGTTTAAGAAAGGGGACAGACTTGATCCTGGATCTTATTGGCCAATAGCCCTTCTAGACTGTCCAGGGAAAATATTTGCCCGCCTCCTCCTGCGTGAATTTAACATCTCGCTAGATAGAGAGAACTTGAGGGACCCATGGCAGACAGGTTTCCTTAAAGGCCTGGGTACAGGTATCAATCGATGACAAATGCCATCATTGCAAAACAATCAAGCAAGAATCTACCATTGTATGTTGCATTCATCGATTTTAAAACTGCGTTTCATTCCATTCTGAGAGAGCTACTCTTTATGAAGCTAATGAGAAACAATTGTCCCTGGAACATCTTGAAGTGGATCATTGAGCTTCTTCAAGGTACCTCACTACAGATAAGACTAAATAGCGATGGTTTGCTGACAGACCCCATTGATACATCGAGAGGTCTCAAGCAAGGATGTATACTTGCCTCAGCAATCTAACTTTTTCATCTCTGACATGGGTAAAAGGTTTCTTAATATCATAACTGACTCTCCAAAATTAGGACAACATGAGATTAAATGGCTCCTATATGCTGACGACCTCCTTTTGCTATCCAAGACACCGATGGGGTTACGTAATATGCTCCAAGTATTGGAGAAATATGCCAAATCTAATGGAATGATCATAAACATTAAAAAAACGAAGGTGATTCAGTTTGGAAACTCTCAACAAAGAAACAAAAAACACAGGTGGACATTAGATAATCAACAGCTTGAATCGGTGTGCGAATACATTTATTTGGGAGTGAATATTAATAACAACCCAAAGGACATCCCATACGAAACCACCGTAATGTTGAAATGGAATAGTCTAATTTCACAATCCAGAATCATCAGTGGCAAGTATTGTAAGTTTACCATTGCTCCTTTGCTGACATATTATAAGCAAAAGGCCCTCCCAATACTGTTATATGGGGCAGAAACAAGAGCATGTAAACCAAACAACTACTGGGATAAGAAAGAAGAGGCATATTGGAGGAGTCTCTTAAAGCTCCCGAGATCTACACCCGTAGCCATTATAAGGCACAAACTAGGGCTCATATCAATACAAGCCACCTACAAATGGAAAACATGCATGTTGTATAAGAAATGCGCCCTGGAAAATCATAACAATGGGCTGGTAAAGCAGTTAGCGAACAACGTGAAGGAGTCAGAGGATAGTTTCGCTAAGCAATGGATGGCACAAGCGCAGAGATTCATGCGAGAGGCAGACATAGGGGAAGAGCTTCTGTTACAAAAGGCTGACAAAGCGAAAACAAAAAAATTGGGAAATGGATTGGATAAGGACCAGGGCACAATGGCAAGCGTATAAATGCTTTAGACAGAATCCATTTGCCTTGAAACCCTTTGGCTCTCCTGAAGATTATCTCTTAAAGTCACCAAGTCTCACGCATAGAGCAGGACTTCTGCGCTTGAGGCTAAATCAATGGAAAACTAAAGAGGTCACATCTAAATGGTTTTCTGCTGCTGAAGGAAGTAGCTTATGTCGATTTTGCAATATGCATGAGGAATCATTGGAACATTTGACCACTGATTGTCTAGAATTGGCATGTTTAAGAATTAAATACTTTAAAAATCTCTTTAAACACCGATCACACATGGAGTCGAAAGAATTGCGGAAGTATATATTCCATGTGTATTCAAGAACAATAGGCTATGCAACTATAAATTTCCTGAATGAATTGAAACTAGAAATTGATGACGAGCAATAAAGTAAAAGATAAAAGCAAACTGGCCAAACCGTGTGGTAAACTGCATGATATGTCAAGTTGAAATCCCCTTAAAAGGTACTTTGATCGTCTTGTTAGATAATTGTTAATTGTTTGTACTTTTGAGCACTTCGTTTTCTTTATCTTTATATTTGTTTTCTGCTTTTAGGTTTTGCTTCATTGTGTGTTGCACACATTTTATCGAGGATTTGAATGAATGTATGATTAGACATGGTTGATTTATATTATGAAAACTGATTAATTGTTTGAACATTACGTTTATATATCGCTATATGTTTTAAATATGTGAGTAACAATAGAAATGAAGTAATTGAATTTTGTATTGAAAGGTTGAATTTTTCAGCCAAATCAAATACATTTTTTTTTTAAAAAAACAAGTAGAATACACATCACGTCCATATTACAAGCAAGTGTAGCATTTCCCTACATCCAAAATTGGCCTCACAAAAGAACTAAAAAATGCAATGCTATTTACTTACAAGCACAACAGGATGACCGTGAAATAACCAGAAAGAAAAATAACGAAGTAGAAATGAGAGTTTTTGTTGGTCAAAAACCTAAAATTACTTTTGAATTTTTGTATTTTTTAAAATAACGCGGAGAGAGACCCTCCACACCCCCACCAACTTTCCCCTAACTCAGGTTATGCCCTTATCACACCCTGCATCTTTTCTTAAAAAAAAAAAAAAAAAAAAAAGGGGAAAAATTTCGAAAAAATGAGAACAAGTCATTTATACTTCGTTATTTTCTCATTCGGTTTTTTTCTACAGATACCGCACCAAATATGAACTGTTAGTAGAAAACAGTAACTGTTTTACTGAAAGAAATTAGCTAAGTTAAGCCAGTACTGATGAAATGTGGCCTGCTGCAGTACAAAACACTACAGCTGCAGCAGCAAGTCAAGCTAGTAAAATACACATTACAAAAAAAGAAAACCAACCTACTTAAAACATCTCCAAGATAAAACAGGAATTACTAAACAATAAATGGAGAATATAAAACAATACGATTGCTAGCACAACTTGGGTTATTTGGAACTGAAAAAAGTATTTAAAAATGAAAAACAAAACATTAAACATAAAGTGCATCAATAACAATATGTAAACATCGCATTACAGATCCACCTTCATATGTTCTTGCACCTTTATGTGTTCTTAGGCCATCGAGGTTTCTACAATTGTGCTGCAGTGGAAGCCACATTCCCGGTACATTGTGAATTTGGTAAGTACGACCAATTGTTTTTTAAAATGCAAACACAGAGGGGGTGCGGAATGCAATGGCTGCCTAACGTGTCTCTCCTCCAACCGGGGGACAACAAGAGCAGAAAAAGAGCAGTTCCAGACGCTGATTCACACCGGCACAGCGGGAAGAGAACCGCAAATGATTGGAGAAGCAGTGGGAGCCAACAAGTGTGGCACCACTCGCTGTGGTACCCAGTGAAATGCAACAAAAGAAGGGGCCCGAGCGACAACCGGCCAAGAGCAAAGGCCTCCATAGAGCGGGAGACCAGGAAACGTGGGGGAGGGGCTTTACCCCCGACCGCAACACAGAATCCAACACAAGAAGTAGCCCCAAGAAGAACCTTGAGACACTCTCATAGGGCAAAACACGAAACTCAGCGAGGTCGAGAGAGGGGCCTGCAGTTTTACGCGGCCACAGCTTCAACAGCAGAAATAACACGCCTAGACAGAGAGACGAAGAGGACACCCCGGACGCAGCCCCGAGTCAGAGAAAAGTACAGCCCAACCAAAAAGAACCCAAGACACCCAGCCCAGTGGAGGGTGCAGCCGGCACCACCCGGTGTCGATGAGCCCCAAGTTCCACCTCTGAAGAAAGGAAGACACCGCGGGCACAGGGACCCAGGGGGAGAGCACCCGGCGCGGCGGTGGGCCAAGCACAGACAAGTTGAAGCAGAGAGGCCAAGGAGAAGCGGACTACGCAGCGCCCCCACAACCACACAAAAGGTGAGGCTGCCACGGGCCCCATGGTCAACCGTAATCACCACGGGACCCGGCAGGGGGAGAGGCTGGTCATGGCCCAGCCCCCCCCCCACAGTGGGAGATCACCACAAACGGAGCGGTGCACCATATGCGCAGCCACACGAATGGCATGCCCCCTCCATAAACCACATAACACCAGCAGAGGCGGCGAGTGGGGAAAAGCGACCAGAATCAGGCCCCCCTCCCATGGGGAGGTGCAACCCTGGACACTGCATACAACCTACAAGTGGTCACCACCCCAGCCCTAAGCACAGAAAGAAGGGCTTGACCTACAGAACACCAGGAAGAAAGGACACTCACATGTCCACACGGAAGTGAGGAGCAGGGGGAAGACACCAAGGGCAGCACCCTCAACACCCCCAAAGCAGGGAAGACAGAGACGGGCCCACTGGAGAGCCAGAGGGCCCGAGAAATACCGAAAGACAGGAAAAGCAAAGGGAAGGAGAAGAAGAACAAGGCAAAGGAAGGGGCACTATCTGCAATTGCCCCCCCCCACCTCACAGGCCAGAGAGGGGGAACCAATACAAACACCAGCTCACTTTGAGCAAGGACATCATTACAGAAGGCTGAACATCACCCGAAGGGCGCCATTGAGGCAAAGCCTGCCAAAAGTCAGATTCAAGCGTGCAGTGACACCCACCACCCCACCCATAGGAACCCGGCCACACGATCCTGAGGAAATAAAGGCCAAACAGAGTGCCCCAAGGCCCTAAAGGGAATCCACCAAAGCAGAGGAGACCCCCAGGAGAGCTGAAAGACAGACCCCACCACAGAAGTGCACAAGGAGAAGGACAACAGATGCAAGCCCCCTCCTCCTCACAGAAGGGCTGGAAACCCTCCAACAATATAGAAGGGAAGAGACCCAGGGAGAAAGGAACAACATAATCCTGAATATAAGCATGGGGGAGCCATCCACAAAGGAAGACATAGCCGGGGTGATGGCAGAAATAAGAGCCCTACGCACAGACATTCAAACATCAATAGCGGAGTTGAAAGGAAAAGTGGAAAAATGGAAGCAAAGGTGCAAAACCTGGAACACAACCAAATTAACACCAACCTGGTTGAAATGAAGATAAACGCATGGGTGACATACATGGAATTAAGAGAAGTGGAACTCGCATTGAAAATTGATGACCTAGTAAACAGAGAACGTAGGACCAACCTACGAACAGTGGGCCTAGAAGAAACATACAGGGAGACCTCAGCCCAGGTCAAAAGGAAAGTACAGGAGATTGTCAACCTCCTCTATCAAGCAGAAGGAAGGAAGGCAGTACACATAGAAAGAGCACACAGAGGGGGGAGAGTATTCGATGGGGGCCCCCTTTCGGTGGTAGTGAAATTGCTACATTACAAAGAAAAGATGGACAACCACCTTAAAGCTAAACAAGTGCAAGAGGTCATGTACCAAGGCTCCAAGATTAAAATATACCAAGACCTTTCAGGCCTCACGCTAGGACGAAGAAGAGACTGCATACAACTAACCACCTGGCTCACAGAAAATGGATAAGATATCGGTGGGGATACCCCTTTGTGGTTTCATTCGAGGTACTAGGGGAAGATTACAGAGCCACCACTGCAGCGGAAGCAAAGCAAATCCTGCAGCACCTGATGGAAAGCGCAGAGACAAGAACCCTCAAGGGCCCACAGAGGACGCACTCCCCAAGATCAACACAAATGGACACCCAACCTCAAAGATGCAAAAGAAGCAGGGTCGGAAGAAAATAAATGAAATTAAACTCCTCTTCATCAACGAAGCTGCCGTAATCCGGACAATAAAGCTGAATCGGCCCTCACAAAAGGGCAAGACTGCAACAAATAATCAAGACAAAGTAAAAGGAACAGATGAAGAGACCCCCGTCAAAGGGGAACTCCTACCGTGGTGGCACTCAGTTTAAGGAGGGCGTCTCCGGATAAGGTACCGCGTTTTAGGTACTTCGATGGTTAAGAATTGTTTCGTTCTGTTATCATTCATAAGGGGGGAAATTCAGGGAGAGAGATGGGTTCGGGAAGAAGGGAAACAAAAAGGAAAGAAAAACAGGTGGCGAGGGAGGAAGGTCCAGATAAACGGAAGGGTAAACGAAAAGCATGGCCCGAAAATGGAAGGAAAGCTAGGGGAAAAGGAGGGAAGCAGCATCCTAAGGGTTGGAACCTTAAACGTCAAGGGCCTGAACTCATCAACCAAAAGGTCCCTAATAGCATGTGAATTTGATAGACGTCCTCTTTATCCAAGAGACAACACTAAAAGCGGGAGAAGTGAGGCCCTTGAAAGGGAAAGGGGTGGGACAGACCTACTGGGCACCAGCAACACAGAAGAAAGGAGGAGTGGCCTTGATGTTACACAAAAGGGTGAGACTGACAAACCCCAGGGTCCACCTGCTAATGGACGGCAGACTTTTGACCATCTGGGGAAATGGGAAGGGATCAAAATCACCCTGGCAGGAGTATACTCTCCCAATGAAGGCCAGGATGCCATCAACAAAGAAGCCCTCGACAGTAGACTAGCTAGGAGTACAGGGCTATTCATAGTGGAGGGTACTTCAATACATGGGCTGACCCACAGGCAGATAACACAAAATGAATACAGAGGAACCCCGCAGGGGGGAGGAAGCAAATTCCAAAAGAGCCTAGAAAATTGAGCTCTACTGGACGTATGGAGGTCACTCCACCCGAGCTCAAAGGGATACACTTTTTTTTCAAACGTCCACGAGACCTTCACCTGAATAAATTATCTGCTATTAAATAGAATACACAGGTCAAGAATTGTAAATAGCGCAATTCGACAGGGCTGGTCTGACCACGACATGGTCACCATGAACCTTGAGATGGAAGGCATTAATAGGGCTGACTCTAGGCGGCGGTGCAATGAACACCTGTGGAGGGATACGATCTTTGCCCAGGAACTCACTAGAGAGATTGAAGAGTTTTTCCAAAATAATGACAACTGGGAAGTAGGAGAAACCACACTTTGGGAGGCTGGGAAAGCAACATGGAGAGGGGCCTTAGTGGGAGAGGGGGCACGGAAGAAACGAGAATGTAGATTACAGGAAGAAAAGTTGGACAAGGAAATCAAGCAATTCGAAAACAAATTACATTCCAATGAGGTATAGCGGGACGGAGAACGTAGAGCTGAAGGCACTAAAACAGAAAAGGGAAGAATTGAAAGCAGTGGGAATGGGGAACATGGTACGAAAATTGAAATTCCTAAAGCATAAATTGTATGAAAAGGGTGTAGAGGAAGAGCCAAGTACCCCTACCTCCACCGGTCCTCCCCTTCTACCTGTAAGTTGGAAACCAGACTATGTGACATACACAGAACAGTTGTACCGTCAAAGACCAGAATATGGACTCTGTGCCGTACCAGTGAAAATACCGACAGCAAAGAGTCTCCTGGAGGCAAGGTTCCCATTGAGAAAACCATACCCGCATACAAGAAAATATGATGGCCATTTCAATGAAATCCCTGAAGAAGCGGAGCCAATGAATGGCAAGGAAGAATGGTAAACATCACCGACCATCGCCGGTAAATGTCACGCAGAGCTGAGATGACGTACCTAGAAGAGATGCAGAGACCAGAGAATGCAGATATTCTATAAGGCATCACGAAAGTATCAAGGATAAGTGACATCTTGGGATCAAGGTAAAGAAGCTTATGCCACAGAAACATTTGAAGACATTAAGTCATTTTACAAGTGTACAGATGCAAATGAAATGCAAGTAGACAAAGTAATCTTAAGACTAGCTTATAGTGAATAGATTGCGGCAAGCGCCAAAATATACATATATTCCTATCGACAAGTAAAGGATGGATGTTTCCACTACGCATTATAGCAGTGCTGGACAGTGACAAGAAGGCCTAATTTCTCGTGTGTCGCAGTTGAAAAGCAAATTGAATTACAAAGTGAATCTCAGCAGACGAGGCTAAGTGAGCCAAAGAAGTCAAGGTCTTCTCAAACTGGAGTGAACTGACATTGGCTATAAATCTTGTGAAAGAACAAAACTCCTGTTCAGAAGGCATGAACATTACAAGGAAGACATCACAGGTTTATTAAAAAATAGTATTAAATGCACCAAAAGGCTCGATTCCATGGTCTCTAGTCACATGGAAGCATGAAGTTGGACGAACGAGATGGTCAAACCTAGGCATGAGGGCAGACCGTGCTTTTCACTCCCTAAATTTCTCAGAGCTAAGAGCAAACTCAAGACCGAGCTTCAAAGCCTAATTGACAGTAGACCACTGAGGTGATGATGGATTGATATGCTAATTGGTGGGAAGCAATGGTTAAGGCAAGCTCACCAGCACCTGGATGGCCAGCCTGCATGCTGCTAGACGTAGGTGGAAAGGTACTGATGGAGGTTAGAGTGCCAACCAATAGTAGAGGACTCTGTATTTAGGGGTCCTATAGTTGAGTACACCAATGGGACGTCGTGTAGTGACGTTCATAGTGGTCATTTTTAGGCGAGGGCTTAGTTGCCCCACCTCATGTTAAGTAGCCAATCACATATTCACACTTTTTTAGACTAGTATGGATCATATACTTAGATATTCACTCAGAGTCAATCACGCATACCTATAGGTTTTTGTAGTTTGCCACATAGGATGACGATGGTTCACACGTAAGTTAATGTCATTGATGCTGAGTTCTGCTTATAAGGTCTCAGTTTTTACTAAGAATGTTTGAGTAAGAGGATCGAGCGAGTTCGTTGATGTTCGTTATGCTCCCTGTTTTAGATAATTGAAAATAAAACAGTCTTCCTTTTGCCAACTACCTGAGTCATTTTAATTATTGATGTATGAATAAAAATCTGCATCACTATCCATCTCCAGGGTAATTGCTACTCATCAAAGGGGCCGGGCTATCCATTTCACTTGGTAGCGGAGAGGATGGTTCAGAAGCATCGACATGAGTAAACTTTAGAGTTTCGGAAATATCGGATGTCCTTTGCCATTTGACGTAGATAGTGGTTAGTGTAATCCAGATAGTCGGAAGACGAAAATGAGAGTGGTGAGTAAAAACCAAGCAAGTTGGCATAAGTGTGGGTGATGAGTGAAGAAAGGAAGTGAGTAACGGATGGTGGTGGGGTAAACATAACGTGAGAGTAAGGAGTGTTATATATATATAGGGAATATGATGTTGACTTGAGTTTGGCCAAGCAATAGAATATCGTGAGAGAGGCCACGATAAGAAAATACGCCCTGGCCTGCATTTTTTACAAACGTATCATTTTGAACCTAAAGTCTCATAGCGGATTTGATTAAAGGCGAATCTAAAGAGGTTAATTTACACTCCGTATGGAGTATTTTAGAGGGCAAGAAGAGTCTTAAGGAAAAATTGTGATTAACAGGATTGGAGCTTGCAACGATTGGTGCTCGCTCATATTATGTTATTTTTCGGAAAAGTACTTTTTAAATCTTGTGATTAAAAGCAAGCGAACGTCAAACAGGTTAAGAGTAGAGGAATTGAGAATGGGGAATATTAACTCCACTTGTGCATCTCTGCAAGCATTGCCCAAACATGCACCTAAGCTTAGACAGTACAGTACGAAATGGGTAAAAGGAACTGCAGACAAAATGTTCATGCCGTGGCCGCAAGGAGGGTCACTATCGAATGCAGGACTGCAGCATATGATGACATATTTGCATGCAGTGTACACAGGAAAAAAGATAGACAAGCGATTAGCTAGCCTAGAGCTTTTGAAGATGTACCAAGAGGAGCGAGATGAACCTCCTCCTGTAGATAGGAGACTTAATGTATGCAAATTGGGGGCTGAGGAGCCCTCCGCCCCAGCTGAAATAGAAGACGAGATCAAGAAAGGCGATGGATTATACCCACTGAGGGAGCTTAAGGCAGCAACGGGGTATAGCAACCCAGCATATGAGTCACCTACGCGAAGTAGGGACGAGGGCCCAGAGAAAAATACTGAGAGAGATGTAATCTCTAAAGTCCCGAAAGACAAGGAGAGACACGATAAAAAGAGAAGTGATCGAGCAACCACATCTCTAGATATAGGAAGAGAAATAAAGGGATGGAAGGGAGAAAGAGATAAAGATGATGAGATAGCGGTTTTACAGAATGAATGGATGGGCAGACAGATTTTGCTTAAACTCGATGGTAAAGGCCTCGAGGATGTAAGACAAAGAGAAGATCAAGACGAGCAAGATAGAAAAGATAAAGAAAGAGAGGAACGATCAAAAGACAAAGGAGCGAAAAGGAAGGATATGCAGAGACGAGAGAAGTTATGTCAAAAGGAGCAGTCAAGAGAACAAGAGAGAGCAGAGGAGTAAAGAAACCGAGATAACAGACAGAGGGCAGTCGATGAGCAGGACTAGAGCGAAAAAGAATAGAAGAGAATAAACAGAAGTTAAGGGATAAGAGAATACGGAGATGAAAGGATGAGGAGATATGTAGGTCAAACGAGAGAAGAGATATGAAGAAAAAAGAGGAAGACAGAGTCAGAGAGGAAGCAAGGAAACTAAGAGAATTTGACGATGATATGGAGTGTAATAGAAGGCAGAGAACATGCGATCTTGATCGCCTGGAAAAAGAGATAAGGGACCCAGAGCCAGAAGTAGCAAGGGAGGGCATAGAGGAATTCTTCTCACAATACGAGTCATTACCAGGCCCGTCTAGAATAAATCGAGAAGATGGAGTTTGGCTCTAGGAGTAATGGGGAAGCGATCGATAAAGTATATCATGAAATTAAAGCTCAGAAAGAATCAAAGGGGAAGGGAAAACATGATCAACTCGAGAGCACTCAGCTGTATGTTACAGAGGGAAACTCATGTAGTACAAAGCATAAGGAGCTGTCTTTAGACAGCCTGACTCTGAACAAAGATGAAGAGAGAAGTTGTACGAGTTGGGCACAAGAAATGTCAGACGAAGACAGGGATACCTTCCGTGGGGAAGAGAGAGGGAACATATGTGGTACCGAGGGGTGTTTCTCAACGGAGAAAGAAGTCAGATGGTCAGATTTAAACGCACCTATATCTAGGGCGTCCGAACCATTGACACAGTTAGACCAACCTAAAGGGTAACTCCATGGTGAGAGGGGGGAGTCACCACCTTATGTGAGCAGATTAAGATCGCTACCAGGAAGAAGGTGATGTGGGAATATTGTCCTTGCGGTGGACAGACAAATGATGAGAGATGAAACTGAGTGAGGGGCTTTGCAGTTTCCCTTTTTGGAAAAAGGAGGGTCCAGACCACAGTATATACCATGACCCCAGATGGATAAGGATAATTTAAGGTGTAAGCTCCCGAGTTTAACTTCTGGCGCTGGGAAATGGATACATGAGTTGGAAAAAATGACGGAAGGAAACACCTTAGTTATAGGGGACATTAAGGGTCTCCTCATCGCCATACTTGGTGAGAGAGCTGATGATGTATGGACAAGGGCAGGATATGCTGGTGTTACTACAGTTAACACTGCTCATGATGGAGTGCCATTTAATAATTGTAGGATGGCAGTCTGGAAAGCGCTTAGAGTACTGTAACCAGACACATCCATTATGGGAGCTATAATGACGAAAAAGATGCAGGGCGAAGATGATCCGCTTGTTTACATTCAGAATTTCCAGGAACAGTGGAGCTTGGAGACGCACGAATCTTGGGGAAAATCTATACCTGTGTTCCATCATATATTGTGCCAAGGCCTGCCAGACCCTGTACAGAAGCAGCTCAAGAAGTTAGTAGGTTTAGAAGCCAAACCGTGGTTGGAGATTAAGCTGACCATTGCACATTATTATAGACTCTTGCAGGAAAAGAATTGCAAAAAAGATGATGCTAGGAAAAGCGAAGAGGCAACATTATTACAGAAGAGACTGTCTAAATATGCCATTGTAGGGGCAATGTTGACTAGTGTAGATGGATCGAATTCACAACAGATGACGAATATGCCACAGGTAAATAACTAAAGGCAGTTTGATCAGAGCAATAATGGATTTGCTCCGTGAGGAAGGGGAGGATTTCGAGGAAGAGGTTTTTAGAATAATCAAGGGAATTGGCAGAATAATCAGGGTTTCAAGATGGGTTTCAAAATATGCAGAATGGTGGTCAAAACATGGAGGATGGGCAGATTAAGAGGCCACCTACATGTTGGACATGTGGGATGACAGGGAATTTTGCTTGTATGTGTAGAAGTCAAGGGTTCATGCAAAACGGCAAGTTTTTAAGAGGGGGGACTTCAAACCCGCCTGCGTATTCACAGCAGGGTGGTGATGGGTTTGTTCAGAATCAAACGATGCAGCAGCAGCAAGTGCTGAGTGTGCAGCAAGGCTTGCAAACACAGCAGGTAGCAGTTAACCTGCCGAAAGAGCGATCACAGCGCTCGCCCATGCAGATTCAGCAGAGTACAAGTACAGGACAGTTAATGACTCCTAGAGTAGGTGGTGTCATTGTCGAAGGAGGGAATCCTTTTACAGGTAACGGAATGAGGCTGTACCCACAATAGGACCGCTCAGTGGCAGTACTCTCTGTGACGCTGAATCGTATTGAGGAACCGAGGGTAGATGTCAATATAGGAAGAAAACGTTTTTCATTTTTAGTAGACACGGGTGCAATGCGCTCATGTATACGTGAGGGAAAGTTTTCAATGTCTGGCAATGCCATGAATACTCAGGGTTTTTCAGGAGCTACAAGTAGAATTCCTTTTACTGATGAATTACCAGTCTCTATAGGCGAATTTGACATGAAGGTGCCATTGCTATATTCAAGGCAAACACCGTCAATTTACTAGGTCGAGATCTAATGACAAAGTTGAATATGACAATCTTGTTTACCGATGAAGGCATAGTGTGTTCAACACGAGGAATGCATTATTTAAAGTTGAGCAAATGTATTATGGCATTTTCAGGACAGATAGCCATGAGAGCAATACCTTTAGAACCAGAGGTTTTTCACTATGGAGTATGCATTTTATTGACATGGTTACCAGGCCTAGTAGACAGAACGATGAGAATACCTGATGAATTTGCTTAGACCAACAATACCTATGCGTGAAGAAGAGGGACACCTTTTTCCTCTTGAGCTGCAAGCAGCCATAGTACGAGATGAAATGGCTTTGCTTGATGGAAATGATGACAAAGGCAAACGATGGTGTGCAGTAATTACCATCGGGGAAGGTTACAGATTAACTGACGTCACTGATGATGTTCTATTTGGAGATCGCCCATCTGTTGACAAAGATATATTTGATATGAGTGTTACCTATTGGGTGAGAGCAATCAAACGAGAGGTGCCTCAAAAAATGATGCTAGCACAAAAACGTCCTGAGTTTTTTGATGAAGACATGGCCAAAGTGCCAAACTCATTATGGACTACAGGTCCCTATGACTTAGGCCTGTTAAATGGTGATGTGAAGATTAAATTGAAACCAGGAGCAATTTTACCTCAAGCACGACAGTATTCCAGGTGTCGAGAGGCAGATGAAGGTATTTTTTTTTTTTGATAAAACATTTTTTATTGTTTTAAACATTCCAAACTACACAACAACAGCTTTCATGGATTAGCATGTCCTTCCAAAATACAACCATTAATAGACCATGTATCGATCACTCATAACATTACCCCAGGTTTTAGTGCATTCCGACCATATCCCTCTTATTGCATATGACCAGGTCCAGCCGGTTCTAGGGACCAATCTCCTCCCACCTCCCCCATATCTTGTCCGCCTTAGTAGGGCATCCTCTGGCGGTATATACTCGGTGTTCTATGGTGGCACAAATGTTCATGTCTGTTGCCCATTGCTCCATCGTTGGGGACTCCGGGGCTCCCCATTTCTGCGCTATGTTGCGCTTCATCAGTCCTGCTGCTGTGTTCAGGAGCAGCTTGCCCCATTTAGTAAGTTCAGTCTCAACCGGCGCCCCCAAAATGAGAATCCTCGGGTCTAGTGGTATGCGGCACGCCAAGACATTGCCAAGTACAGTACAGCATTCACTCCAGAAGGCACGGATTTGGGGGCATGTCCACAGGGTGTGGAAGAAGGTCCCCTCCTCATCCCCACAGCGGAGACAGTTCGGATTCAAGGCTCTTTCCCATCTGTATAGTACCGTCCTGGGGTAATAGACCCTGTGCAGGATCTTTAATTGAACCAGCCGAATCCTGGAAGAGATGGCCACCTCCCGTGGGTGCATTAGTACTTGGATCCAGTCTTCTGGATCGATCACCCCTACATCTGCCTCCCATTTAGTTTTCAGGGTCGTGAGTTCCGGTGTGGCAAAGGATGTAATAGCATTGTATAGGATGGAGGTGCATTTGGTGGGGATAAGAGCTGGTAACATATTACGTTCTATTGGTGTGTAGTCCGGGACATTGGTACCTGCCGGTATGTGGTTTCTTAGGGCGTGGGCCAGCTGTACATAGTGATATCGCTCAGTATCCGGGAGTTGGAATTTTTGCTGTATAGTTTCAAACGAGGCTATGTCCCTCTCCTCAAGAATGTCCCCAACTCTCAGAATCCCAGCCCTTACCCATCGAGACCATGGTTGAAGCTTCTTTACCTCGGGCAGGTTACAATTTCTCCACAAGGGTTGTGCCACAGTTACACTATTTCCCCACCCAACGAATCTATGCGCCTGTTTCCAAACCACAATAGTATGAACCATGGTTGTTGGTGGGAGGGGTCTCGGAAGAGTTTGGTATAGCAGTTGCCACGGGTCGGTATCGTGCATGGCTGCAACCTCGGCCTTGATGTGGGGGAGCTCCCTATCTCCATGAAGCAGGTCGTTGACTACTGCCAGCTGTGCAGCCCAATAATATGTTTGGAGGCGCGGGGCCCCTATCCCACCCTCCCAAACCGATCTTTGGAGCGTAGTGAGCGCTATCCTCGGTTGACCACCCCCCCATATTAGTTCCCGAAAAAGGGATTCAACCCGCCCAAAGTCGGAGTCCGGGATCCTTAGTGGGGCATTTTGTAAGACATAGAGAAACCTTGGGAGAGTTATCATCTTAAAGAGTGCGGCTCTTCCCATGGGCGTAAGAGGAAGAAGTCTCCAGTGGTGGGCGTCATTAACGAAACGGTCAAGGACCGGTTGAAAATTGCGTAGTGTATATTCACTCAGGTTTGTGGTCACCCAGATCCCCAAGTATCGAAAACCTTGCGGTTCTGTTCGGTACGGGCATTCCCGAGGGTCAGCCTGCACGTTGCCTTTCACCGGGAAGAGAACTGATTTCCCCCAATTGATTTTAAGCCCGCTAAGGACACCAAACCGGGCAAGCATCTGCGTCACCTTGGGGCAGGACCGAGCTGGGTCTCCCAGGTAAATCAGGAGGTCATCTGCATACAAGGAAACACGGTCCTCATGTCCTTCAGGCCATCTGAACCCCGTCCATGCAGCGTCTTGTCGAAGCCAAAGGGCCAGAGGTTCAATTGCCAGGGCAAAGAGAAGGGGAGAAAGGGGACATCCCTGTCTCGTGCCCTTTCCCAACGGGAAGGACCGAGACGACCAACCATTCACTCTGACCTCCGCTCGAGTGTTAGTGTAGAGTAATTTCACCCATTTCAGGAAGCTGTCCCCAAACCCCATGCGCTTCATGACCTCCCAAAGGCAGTCCCACCTAACCGAGTCGAAGGCCTTTTCAAAATCTACTGCCAGTAGGGCGAGAGGGGTGTCAATGATCGGGGCCCTCTCCAGCGCCAGATGGAGCCGGCGCAGGTTCATGCGCGTTGATTTGTGTGGCATAAAGCCACATTGATCCGGGTGGATCAAGGTATGGATTACTGATTGCAGCCGGTTGGCAAGGAGCTTCGCAAGAACCTTGGCTTCGCTATTAACGAGATAGGCCGGTAAGAGGCGCACTGCTCCGGGGGCTTATCGGGTTTGGGAATGACCACAATAGTGGCTTTACATAGGTCAGGTGGGAGGGTGCCCTGGTCGCGGGCACCGAGAAACATCCTGTATAGGGGGGTCGCCATTTTATTCCCTCCAAGTCTCTGCCAGGTCTCGGCCGGGAAGCCGTTGGGGCCCGGTGTTTTCCCTGTTTGGAGTTGCGCTAGGGCTTCGGCTATCTCGGATTCAGCGAGATCCGAATCTAGCTCCTCCCGTTGTTGTGGTGTCAGAACCGGGAGTGTAATCTCATCCAATAGGGTCGGGTCGAAAGGTGCGGTCGGGGCTCGGTAGAGTTCCGCGTAGAACTGGGCAAATGCTTCTGCTATGTCCGCGTCCGTCTGATACCCAACTCCATTTGGGGCAACTATCTCCCTGACATGACGTCTCCCCTCCTCCCTCCTCTCCAGCCAGGCCAGCATCTTGCCCGCCTTGTCTCCCAGCTCGTATATCCTCGCTCTGGTGTCCCAGTGAGCCTGTTTGGCATTATCTAGCATGATATTTCTGAGGGTTTCTGTGGTTTGTTTGAGGAACCTTTGAGTCTGCGGGGTGGGGTCAAGTATATGCGTGCTTTCGGCCTGGACCATTTCAGCCTCTGCCTCTACTATTTTTTGGAATCTCTCCCGCTTTTTGTTTGCTACCCAGGAGATGATCTCCCCACGCAGCACCGTTTTATAGGCCTCCCACACCACCACCGGGTCATCCACTGCTGGTATATTTATGTCAAAGTATTCATCAGACCGCTCCGTAAGGCGGTCTACCAACTCTGGGAAGCCAAGGTGGTAGCTGTTTAGCCTCCACGTTCTAGGGGGGGTTACAAAGTGTGTTCGTATTTCAATCAATAGGGGGGAGTGGTCCGAGATTCCACGAGGGAGGTATTCAGCAGATATTGCCCTATGTAGGTCTGTGTTCGGGACCAGGAGGTAATCAAGTCTAGAGAGGGAGCCATGTGCTCCCGAGTGGAATGAGTAGCCTCTATCCTGGGGATGTAATTCGCGCCACACATCTCGGAGGCCCAAGGCAGACACAAAGTTGGAGAGTTTCGTGGGAGCATCTGGGTTACGCCCTCTAAGATGGGTACGATCCATAGCATTGCACATGACGTCGTTAAAGTCTCCCCCCAGGACCCATCGATCTGGGTGGTGTGACCCCAGGAGAGCGGTGACATCCTCCAAGAGTACCTGGCCCAGTCCGGGTGGGGAATATATTGATACAATGGCCAGCGTTTTGCCCCAGAGTGTACCTAGAATGAGTACATAGCGACCCCGTGGGTCCAATTCCACCACCTGTGGGGAGAACGGGAGCCTTTTGTGTATAAGAATAAGGGTGCCCCTGGATCCCATCGTGTACCCTGCATGGAATGCGGTCCTGTAATTTGTTCTCTGAAAAAAGGTGCAGTGTGTTCCCGCTAGGTGCGTTTCCGATAGTAGGGCCAAATCGGGAGAATGCCTATTCAACAGCTGTTTAATCAGGCGTCTTTTAATCCCAGAGCCCATTCCGTTCACATTCCAACTAAGCAGCTTGAGGGACCTGGGGCGATCGGGTGGGGGTGGGTGTGCTTGTGGGTGTGTCATCTAGAGCTTTCCGTTAAGGGACGCGCAGGGTGTTTGGGTCGGGAGAGCTGCCTCCCCTTGGTGTGTCTGTTGGGGATATGGTTCCAATACATAGTACAGCAGGGTGTAATGTACAGCGGACTGTTCTCAGGTCTATGGTTGGGCGTGCTATGAATCCGAGCTAACAAAACAACATTAAAACTTTCCCTTTCTTCCCCCACCCTATACTCCACCCCAACTTGAAGTACCTGTCGCCCAAACATACAAATACAACCGACTGTCAGGGGACAGTCAACTCATCAACCCAGGACTATTCCTCAAGTGGTATAACACTACTTAGTCCTAAGTTGCCTTGTTCCGGCCGTGGGGGTTGCGTGGACCGGGCCGTCAGTTACACAGACATCGGGTTCACAGTTAATTCGCTGTTAGCATGGACTAATAACATGGCGCCAGGGCTCAAAGCGTAACTGCGAGTGGGTACCTTATTCTCCATTTCAGTCATTATCTCTGTTTGGCTGTGCCTGGGGTTGGTGCTGCGGGGGTTCAGGAGGTGCCCTGTCCCGCCTTGGGCGATTCCTACCGTTACCCTCTCTTCCGTCTGGCCTCCAGTCACCCTCCAGGTGTGTTGCTGCCCAGTTCCAAGCTTCAGCTGGGTCCGTGAAGTGCACAGTTGTTCCGTTAAAGTATATCTTCAGCTGCGCCGGGAATAGGAGTCCGTATTTTACGTTGAGGGTCTGGAGACGTTTTTTGAGAGGGCCAAAGGATTGTCTGGCTCTTTGCACTTCTCTAGTGAAATCCGGGAAAAAACCTATTCTGGAGCCGTTGAACGTTATAGTGCCCTTGGCTCTGGCCATTTGGAGTATTGCGTCTCGGTCTCTATAGTTCAGCAGTTTCGCAATCACTGTGCGGGGTGGGGCACCTGGGATTTGCCTGCCAGTTGGCATTCGGTGGGCCCGTTCAATTGAAAAGAAGTTCGACAAGGTCTTGGGGGCAAAGATGTCTGCGAGCCATTGCTCTAGAAACAGTTCCATGCTTGCTCCTTCCGATTTCTCCGGCAGACCGAGGATCCGAATGTTGTTTCGTCTCGCTCTGCCCTCCCCCTCTTCCACTCTTTCTTCCAATGCTCTGAGGCGAGCTAGCGCTCCTGACATTTGCTGGTTCATCGTCCTTACATTGTCCTCTGTTTCTGATATTCGACCCTCGGCTTCTCCAGTGCGGGCTGTGAGTTTTTGGAGGTCGTGGCGTAATAATGACACATCTGCGCTGATGCCATCCATCTTCTTTTCCATCGAGGTTCTCGAACTTGCTATGGCGTTCATGACATCCTTCAGCGAAATGTTCTCCTCCGTTTCTGGTGTTGCGGTAGTACCGGGTTGTTCCGGCGGGAGGGCTTGGGCGGGGGTCGCATACTGTTCTATTTTGCTCTGCGTTGTCGTGCCTCTTGCCTTATCCTTACCCATATCTGAAGGTGGGCCTCGGGAGATTGGCCCCACTCACGCACTGTTGATAAGGCTTTGCGACGTATGCTTCTTGAGACTGTTTGTAGGGCGGGCAGGTGCGGCACCCCGCTCCGGAGCTGGTAGGATCTGGTGGCGCCCAACGGTTGATGAGTGGGTTTGCCTCTCCTCCTCTATTGCCGCACTGTGTGCTTGATTGTTGGCCTCTCGTTGTGGGATTGCTAAGAGGTCAGTCCACAGGTTGCGTTCCAAGCACCAAGCCTCAGGTCACTCAGTGGCTTGGTGCGTCGTCTCCGGCGCCTCAGTGCCGCTCTCTCCACTCCGATCCCCAGAGTCCCAACCTTCCACCAGCTCTATCCCGTGGGCCGGGGTACGGAGTCAAGGCTGCCTCCAGTGAGACAGCGCTCCCGCGGGGGCCGGGCCCCTGTGCGCCCGAAAACACACAGCTGGATGTGGTCTCTAGGAGCGGGGCCGCCTACCTTCTCAGTTGCGGGCAGCCCCCGCCGTGTGACTCGCTCCACGGGTTCGTGTCCCGCCTTCGCCCTCCAGCCGGTCCAGCCGGTCAGGGTGTCTGCCTCTCCGGTGGTCAAACGCATCCACGGGGGGGTGCGGAGGGTTGGATTCGTGTGCGCTCGGAAGCACACGGTGTGATGTGGCCGGCAGTGGGGACCGCCTACCTTCCCAGTCGCAGGCGGCTCCCACTCTACGATTCGTTCCGCCCGGCAGGAGTCCACGATCTCGTCTCTCCCCTCCGCTCTCCGCTTTCCGTTTTCCGTTATGGTTCTGCGCGGCTGGTTCAGGCCCCAGCGGGGCAGGGTGTCTGCCTCCTGCAGTTGGCGCCGTATTACGCTTCCTCTTCTAGGCCGCTGTTCCGGCGGCCATCTTGTCTGTTGCCGGCGTCTCGGGCTTTCCGGACCAATTGCTCCCGACTGGAGCTGCGGTTCGGGTCGGTATTATGCCGATCTAAGCGCCCAGGGTTCCGCTGCGCCTGGATATATTTTCCGCCGTTGTGGTGCCCGAATTACAGGATATTTCCAGGATTTTGGCTGACGGCCGCGGGAGCTCCGAGGGATCACGTCCTCATCCCGTGCTCGCTGGCCACGCCCCCCTAGATGAAGGTATTTTTAAGACAATTTCCGCCATGATGGATCAGAGTACCTTAGTGACATCAGAGTCACCGTGTAAAACTGCAGTGTACTCTATCAACAAATCGAAGGGGGATCTTGGATATGAATTCAAGATTTAAGGCCGATAAACCAGTTGTAGAAGCAGAGTTCCCTCTAGTTCCCAATCCAGCTACAATCTTATGTAATATACTTGTTGAAGCATGATATTTCACTGTGATTGATTTGAAAAATATGTTTTTCTCAATCCCATTGCACAAAGACTCGCAGGATCTGATGTCATTCACGTTCAGACAGACTAAGTTAAAAAGCATGAGATTGCCTCAAGGTTATTGTGAGTCTCCATAGATTTTCAATAGAGTCCTGCAGATGGACGTAAGCAATATCGATTTAGGAAGTGTTGTATTGCAATACGTAGATGACATTCTAGTATGTGTTACTCTCACCTGGCTCCCACAGAGGCGTCGATCTGAACTGGACAGCTGCGGTCTCCACCAATGTGACGCGTAGGGCCGAGATGACGGACTGGACTGGCCCACCTAGCTTCGTTTGCTTGGCCCGTAGGAATATTCTTCTGATGGTTTGAAAAGATGAGCTCTCCATCCTGCATTGAGCGCAGGGGCGCGTTGATAGCCAGTTGCTTCACTGGCTCGAAGGAATTGGTGAGTTCCAGAACAATATGACTCCGAAAAGTATGTAGTTCGTAAGAGTTCACATGTCTGACTTTCACTCTTGTCCGATTCCTTGCAGTTTGCAGCTTGACCCCAGCGAAGAGTTCCTCGTGGTAGCTGACGAAGTTCAGGTAAGGATTTGGCTTATCCTACACAGTTTGATAAAATAAGGCCAGAATGTAACCTGTTGCTTGCTCCCTTATTCAGGTGTGGAGAGAAAATATGAAGTTCGGGGAATAATGCCTCCGCCGGTAAAATTAGGTAAGTCTATTGCGGTGGGGGGGCGTGGCTTGGACGGCCATGTAAAGGGATGTGGTCTTGTGGAGCTCCGCTGATCCTACAATGATCCTGGAGGAGAAGTGCGTGCCCGGGAACCGGCCGGCACTGAAAAATAATGCCCATGCATGTGAAGATGATGGCTACACTCGCTGAAACTTTGATGCAGTGGAGGGTGAGGACACTGAGTTATACTCGTCTGCGGGCCGCGGGCCCCGGATCGGCGAGTGGAACAAGATGGCGGCAGAGACAAAGAGGACAACAGGGGTCACGAGATGTAGGTCCTGTAAAGCCCCTGCATCGAACTCCAAGACCAGCGATTAGAAGCAGACCGCGGCACTTGACCAGAATGCGCTGTTGCTCCACTGAGGCGGCGCACATCTGTGGGCACACGTACCCGGAGCTGGTGCAACCTACGGACTGTGCATTGCCGAGACTCATCGAGCACATTGATAACCGACGCTGGGCTCGCGGCGTAATCGGATCGGACGCCGGCGGAACCAAGGAGGATTCATTGTGGCAGCGCAACAATTAGGTGGCCGCGGATCCTGGGGCCGACGCGAACGAGCGGGCGGTAGTGGCTGCAGTTTTCCACGGCGTAGTGGATCAACTCCGTATACACGAGACGATGAGAAATCCCATAGAGTTAGACGAAACATCGGCGCAGGCCAGTGGTTGGGGCCGATGCGAGACATTTGCTGATCCCCTGCACTTAGAGCGGCCCCTCTGGGCCTGGGCATTGTGGGCTGGATGGCCTTGTGATCGCGGAAGAGGGGGAACAAAGGGAGTGCGGCGAATAGGTGAGCGCACTCGAGCACTGGCCAGAGAAGGAACACGACAGAGACCGGGCCACGACACCAAGAGGGTACGAGCACATGGGAGGAGACGGCCCACTTTGGGCGGGAGGGAAGAGACAAGTACATACAAGTACATGCTTGGCCTTCTGAGAGTGGTCCGGACCTTTGTGAGGAGGGAGACACGGCAGGCCCTCGCCCAGCTAACATAGCAGGATGTCCTCTAAAGTGGTTAGACCTAGGATCCGACAGTCCACGATGGAGATCTATGCCAGATCGCCCCCAGAAGCGGAGGGGGCAAGAGCAAGGAGACCCCCACGGCAGCGGCGGAAACACCGGGCACGATCCAGGAGGTGCTGGCAGCGATCGCAGACTTAAAGGTGGCCTGGGAGACTAAGTTGGCCCAGGCAATGAAAGAGCTGCAGAAGGGCCTGGACCTCAAGATCGGAGCGGTCGAGGAGGAGGTGAACCTGCTGAGACAGGACGTGCGAACGACTGCGGAGCGCACTCGGGCCTTGGAGAAGGAGATGGCCCCGAACACAGAGGTGTGTGCCGCACATGGAAATGAGCTTCATGCCCTCGTGCAACGGGTGGGCAATCTGGAGGACAGAGCTGAGCAAGCAGAAGGGCGCGCCAGATGCAATAACATCCGTATAGTGGGCCTGCCGGAAGGTACGGAAGGGTCAAACCCCACAGAATACGTGGAATCCATGCTTTTACAGGAGATAACAGGCGGGGTGCTGACCCAGGGGTTCGCGGTTGAAAGGGCGCACAGGGCCTTGACAAGGAAACCGCCCCCTGGAGCTCCCCCCGCTGATCGCAAAGATCCTGAACTATCGGGATCGGGAGAAGATCCTCAAATTTTTCCGGAGGGGAGGAACGATTGAAAAGGGTTCTGCAAAAGTCACGGCCTACCCGGACTATACGCTGCTTGTACAGCGTAGTAGGAGGAACTTCGGATCGGCGAAAAGGAGGCTGAAGGACGCAGGCCATCGCTACATGTTGCTCTACCCAGCCAAGCTGAAAGTGTTTTTTGAGGAACAGATCCCTTTTTTTCGAGACGCCGACCGAGGCAATGGACTGGCTGGACATGCAGAGCCGACCTCAAGAACCGGATGTCCAGATGGGAGCTGCAGGAGATAAGTAGCGGACGGCTGTGGCACCTAGGGTGACATGGCCAAGACATTGGGACTTGATTATAGAGTTGTATTAAGCTTGTGGGGAGTGTGTTGTAGTACCAACGGGCTGGACCCGCTGGATGCACCAATCCTAAAATAGATGACTGGGAGCTCCTGGGAGGCATCCCTTGTACCCAATAGTAATATACTTAGTTAGGTCACTGTTAGATCGGTGACGCCCCCGCGGGGTCCTAGTCCTCGGCGACGGGACAGGACCAGACGGGGGTGGGCCTGAGATCCAGGGATGGAGCTGGGCATTTGTTGGGGTGGGGTAGGGTAGGGTTGGGGGAGGGGCTGGGTTGTGTGCAGTGGATGGGAGTTGGGGAACAGGGAGGGGGGAAACTGTTGAGGGGGGAAGGGGGAGTGCCGGAAAACAAACCATCAAGGGAAGCATTGGAGGGAGAGGTGGGTTGGGAACAAACCGAGCAGATGGCATCGGGTAACCTCAGAATTGTGACCTGGAATGTACGGGGCCTTAATAGCTATCTGAAACGTAACAAAGTGATGCTGTATCTAAAAAGGATGCACATTGATGTGGCCCTGCTGCAGGAGACTCATCTCACAAGGGAGAAGTTGGAGGTTGTCAGGCGAAAATGGAGGGGACATGTTGTGGGGGCTATGTATTCTGCGTACGCTAGAGGGGTTATCACTTGGGTGGCGCCGCACGTGCCGCTCCAGGTGCTTAGCTCAACGGTAGACCCAGAGGGCAGAATGGTGGCGGTGACAGGACTCCTGGAGAACAGGGAAGTGCATATCATAAATCTGTACGCCCCCAACCATGATACAGCGGCTTATTTTAGATCCCTTTACAGCAAAATTAGCCCCCTGGTTGGAGGTGCGGTTGTGTGAGGAGGGGACTTTAATTGCACCCTGAATCCCAAAATGGATAGGTCAGTCGACAAAGCGGGGAAGCCGGAGCCGGCGGCCAAAGCACTGGGGACATTGTTAAAAGATCTAGGCCTAGAAGACGTGTGGAGAAGGTTCCATCCAATGGATAGGCAATACTCACACTATGCAGCACCACATGACCTGCACACGAGGCTGGATTATGTGTTTGTAGTGGCTGAGATAGCGGGAGAAATGGTGGGAGCAGAATACAAGGCCCGGGTACTATCTGACCACTCGCCGTTGGTGGTAGAGTGGCGACACCAACCCCCCAGAGCGCGGATCCCGACATGGAGACTTAGGACTGAGGCATTACAAGATGAGGAATTGAGGGAGGCCATCGAGGAATATTTTGATATAAACATGGGCAGTGTGCGCTCGGTTGGAACAGTATGGGAGGCGTTCAAGGTGGTGGTGCGTGGAGTAGCCATTTCGAAATCTAAAGGGCTCCAGGGGGGCATTGAAAGGGAACTTCAGGAAATGGAAAGGGAGCTGGAGGGCCTCACACGACATGAGGATACTGCCCTGAAGAATAGCGATAAAATAAAAGACCTACAGTTAACCTGCAGTGGACTCTGGGATAGGCTATGTAGACTAAATTACAAGAAATACACAGCGAGGCTACACGCAGGGGGCAATAAACCGGGCAGATTGCTGGCCTGGCTGTATAAGAATGAGACCCCCCGCATAGTGATCAGTGAGATAAGGGATGAGGAAGATTGCATCTGTAATTACCCAGGAGGGGGTGAATGAGGAGTTTCTCAAGTTTTACAGACACTTATATGAGGACGCAGGGGAGGATAGGAGCCAAGACATACTGGACACGTTAGAGGACATAGAGCTGCCCACCCTGGACGACCTGGAAGGCGCAGAATTGGACGCCCCTATCACCTCGGAAGAGCTGGAGGTGGCGATCCAACATTTGCCCACGTGTAAGGCACCCGGGACGGACGGGTTGCCTAGCGAGTTTTACAAGACATACAAACAGGAGCTGCTTCAGCCACTGCTTGCTATGTTCAACGAGGCCTATGAGCAGGGGGAACTGCCATTGTCCCTTCGCGAGGCGATGATCATCCCACTCCTAAAACCAGGCAAGCCGGCCGCGGAGTGTGGGTCTTACAGACCCTTGTCCATGCTGAATCAGGACAGCAAAATACTTACTGGCCAATAGGCTGAAGAGGGTGATCGGTAAGCTGATACACCCAGACCAGACGGGATATGTCCCCGGCAGGAGCATCACAGATAACCATAGGAGGTTACACCACATCATTGACCACACTGAGGAAGATACGGGTGAGCTGGCCATCGTGTCGCTAGACGCGGTCAAAGCCTTTGACTCGCTGCGATGTCCGTGGTTGAAAGCAGCCCTGAGGGGATACGGAATGGGACCTGGGTATATCAGGTGGGTTCAGGTGTTATACAGCACCCCGGTGGCGAGAGTTAAAACAGGATCCATAATCTTAGATACTTGGCAACTCAGCAGGGGGACCAGACAGGGATGCCCCTGGTCGCCCATGCTATACATTCTGGCATTAGAGCCGCTGGCAATAAGGCAACAATACGGGGAGGTGGGGATTAGTACAGTAAGTGGTAGACACCTGTTATCGCTGTACGCAGATGACATGCTCCTTTATCTGTGCTTTCCAGAGGAGAACTTGCAGTATGTGCTAGAGGTGATGGACCGATATGCCACCCTCTCTGGCATATCGGTGAACCCTAGGAAGTCTAGTCTCTTCCCCTTGGATAGATACAGGAATGTCCCGTTACAGAGGCTGCCTAGCCTGCCGATACCATGGCAGACTGAGACATTTAGGTATTTGGGAGTAAACATTTACCACAGGATCGAGGCGGAGCACCAACATAATACAGAGAAAGCAATAGAGGGGGTCAAGAACAGCATGGTGTTTTGGCCTAGATTGCCCCCGACTATGATGGGGAGAGCGGCCTTGCTTAAGATGGTGGTCCTGCCCAGACTCCTGCACTTCTTTGTGAATTTCCCGTTTTTGATTCCGAGGAGCCTATTTGTGAGACTTCATAGCGTGTGCAGGGGCTTCAAATGGGGTAACTCCAGGAACAGAGTGGCCCTGTGGAAACTCCAGAACCCATGTGACATGGGGGGCATAGGCCTGCCAAATTTTGAGCTTTATTATCTGGCGGGGCAGCAGCTGTATGTGGCCATGTGTCTGTCAACTGAAGACTCGGCGGAAGCCAGGCTTCTGCGGGAAGACTCGGCCCCGTACTTTTTGAATGAAGTGGTGTGGTTACAAAAGAACAAACTGGTGGGAAGAGGGCGGCTGTTGAGGCTGGGCTGGGAGGTTTGGCGCAGAATGTGGAGAATGATGGGTGACAAAGAGCCGTTCTCTCAGCAGGCCCCGCTAGTGGCACTATGCGGGAACGACTCACAACTGTTTGAAGCAGTCCGTAAATATTGGGAACCGGTGGGCCTGGCCACCCTTGGGGACATATGGCAGGAAGGGGAGGCATTGGAATTTCAGAGGTTTCAAGAAGAGACAGGGGTGCATAGAGGCCAGTATATAACCTACGCTAGGCTCATGAAACGGGTAAGGGAGAGATGGCCGGAGACAGTGCTAGCGGATGACCCTGATGCCTCCCTGGAATTGATGTATCATGTTTCGGAGGGCGGGCACGAGATATCTAGAATATACGAGCTTCTAAGAGCAAAGGTAGGGAAGGAGCTGCTTCAATTGAGTCGGGACTGGGAGGAGGAAGCAGGAGGACCCATGACAGATGAGCAATGGGAGAGAGCCCAAAGGTACCATAAAAAGGTATACCGGAATGCGAGACTCCAACAACTCCAATTGTATGTCACCCACAGGGCTTATTTGACTCCTGGGAAAATTGCAAGGTTTGGAGGCTCGGCTACGCAGAAATGCCCCAGGTGTGGGGAGGTGGAAGCGGGGCTGCTACACATGTTCTGGACTTGCCCGGAGGTGCACAGGTTTTGGGACAAGATTAAAACTAAATTGACTGGTGGGGGAGTGGAGCTGGACGTGGGATCAGCTTGGCCATGCATGCTCGGGATTTTTCCCAGGCCACGGGATTTAAAGCACATAAGCAAAATGAAGGACTTAGCCTACATCCTGGCCAAGCGCAGGATCGCAATGGGTTGGAAGGCGGCCCACAGACCCAAGGTGGAGCTATGGTGGACGGACCTCCTCAGATGGGCGGAGGCGGAATCCGTAGTTTGGTTTGAAGCGGTTACTAGGGGGGGGAGAGGAGGAAGTAGGGCCCTTGTTGGCCTGGCGGCAATTGGTGACCTCTATGGCAAACCCTCACCAAGACAATAGCGAATCAGAGGACTCTGATGAGTGCACAAGCACTGCGATACCTGATAATGCTCCCATAGATGACATGAGTGAGCCGGCTCTAGTTTGTGGGGAGGGGGGAGGACGGAGAATTATACTGTATGATGTGATGGTTTGATGCTGATTATGTACGTCCTAAACAGTTGTACTGTGTGTTATTTTGTTTGGTTTTATTGAAAATAAAAATAAATAAAAAAAAAAAGTCTATTGCGGTGAGAAGAGTTCCCCTTGTTTGTCCCTTTGTCTCACCTTGTTGTCCTTTTGTTCCCCTTAGGGGCCGGGGTACGGCGAGGATGCAATGGAGACTGCGCCGACCCGTGAAGAGGAAAAGTACCCCCGGCGGTAATCAGGTAAGTCTATGGGGGTAGTTACTATTGCCTCAGTTTATTCCCTTGGCTCACCTTTGCTGCTCTTGTGTTCCCATTAGGTGGCAGAGTGCGGCGGGAACGTGCAGAAGGATGCGGTGGATAGTGAGGATGCTGCGAGGGCCGGTGAGTTCAGCGCGGCGCTGCAGCAGGCGAGGCGGCGCGCGTAAAATGCTTATTTCTTCCAGCTCGAAGGTGCGGTGGATCCGGAATTCAGGTAAGGATCGAAGGTTTTGCTCTTATTCCAACCTTTTCTCCTTCTGTTCCTCCCTTTTTCTAGGAGCTGCAGACTCGAGGCGGGCGTGGCAGAAGACTGGATGCAGGTTTGCAGACGCGGTGAGCATTACGCTGCTGGATGCAGAATAACGCGAAGCGTGTGCTGCTCTTCGGGTGTGGTTTAAATAGCCTCCAAAGTAGTCCCAGGTAAGTATTCCTCCCCAGCCCACCCGAGTAAAAAATAGTCCCTAGGTAAAATAGTCCCTTCAAAGCCTCATTTGGCTTGGAGCTCTGCAGCATGGTCTGCATCAGTTAAGTTCTACTCTAGGAGCCTGGTGCCTATGGTGCCAGGACTGACTCGCCATATGAGCCTGGCGCCATAGGCGCCAGGACCGCACCCAAACAGCCCATAGCAGGGGTTTTTGGGCTTGCTCAAAATAGCTTGATGCCTGCTTCCGGGGTTGCTGGACCTGGTCTGGTTCCCCGGGGGTAGGTATCATGACAGTATGCAGCACTTTAGAGGAAGAGTGCAGATGCAATTCTTTTCAGCTGATGATTACACTTGCTGACAAAGGATATAAGGTTGAAAAAGAGAAGTTACAGTATTGTCAACAAGAGGTGTTGTACATAGGCCAATTCATTTCACATGAAGGAAAGAAGGTTACTCGTGAGGGAGCTGCGGCTATTCTGAAAACTACAAAACCACACACGATAAAACATATGAAGAGATTTCTGGGATTGTGTAACTATTTCAGAGCATGGGTCTTTGACTACAGCTCATTTGAAAGGCCTTTATTGCAGGCAAAGCAGGAAACAATTGTGTGGACTGAGGAAATAGAAGAAGGGTTTGACGAGTTGAGAAAAGCAATTTGCACAGCTCCAGTTTTAGAGATTCCTAATTATGTTGAGGAATTCTTTTTTATTCTTGGATACAGATGGCACTGTTATGACAGCAGTCTTTACACAGAGAACCACATTGGGGTACAAGCCCCTTGCATATGACAGTGGAATCGTAGACCCAGTAATGAGGGGTCACTTTCCATGTGAACAATCACTGAGAGCCACCGTGTTCGCTATAGAGAAAGCTGCAAGTATAGTGATGGGATGCTCTATGACGTTATTTGTTGAGCACGCACTATTTGCCATTCTGGAGAAACCAAAAGGCACGTTGACTTCTCAAAGGGCTTCTGCCTATGAGGTAGTCACATCTAATCCAGCGATCAAAATAGTTTGATGCAGAATAGTGAACCCTGCCATGTTTATAGCTGAACCACTGGCATAGGATGAGCATGTGAAAGATTGTTCGAACTATGAAGAGTTCTATGACGAAATTCCTAGGATAAAAGAAAATGCCTTGGCAAGTGGAGAAATTGTTTTTATTGACAGTTCTTCAAGAATCGCTCAAAATGATGGACAGATACACACAGGTGCCGCTGTGGTAAAACACAGCCAATGGGGAGTTTCAGACATTGATAAGTGAACGACTACCGTCTCACTATTCAGCACAGGCTGCAGAGCTAGTGGCACCGATTGTCACGCTGGAGAATAATGCAGACTAGGAAGTAACAGTGTACAGCGACTCCGCCTATGTGACATCAACGGATGGCACGTCAGTGTAGCACGCCGCCTTATTGGACAGGCTTATTAAGGCACTACAACTCCCAGTAGCCATTGTGGGTGCTCAATGCCCAGCACATACTAAAAGGGCAGACTATCTCACGTGGAAACCAAGCAGCAGACGATGAAGTAAAACTTGCTGCATGTTCAGAAAATGTAATGACAATTGATGCGCCTGATGTAAATGAGAAAATGGTTGTAATGATGAACATGTCTGAAAAATATAGTGATCTGTCAAAAATGCAGTTAGTGGAAGTACAGGGGGAAGCACCTCAAGATGAGAAGGATTTATGGATGCAAAGAGGGTGTTCTTTAAACCCCTCTGAAGCATTGTGGCGACAAGACAACACTGGTAAAGTGGTAATGCCTGTAGCCTTATTAAGGGGGGTGCTGGAACAGCTACAATACCCTGTGCACACAACTAGAGACAACCTCACTGCAACTATTGCAGAGGAATGATTCATACCAAATTTGTTAGAACATGTTGCATTCTATGTAGTGAACTGCATCGTGTGTCAAAACTATACAGCTGGGCACACACTGCACACAGTTAGGGGAGTTATTTCAAGACCTACTGGCCCCTTTCATGATTGCTGTGGTTTGTCCTTACTCACGGTGGATTGAGGCTGGTCTGTGTACACACCCAGACTCTACATGTGCAGCCAAATTCTTAGGGCAGGAAGTGTTTCCCAGATGGGGAGAATGTGAAGTAATGAGGTCAGATAATGGCCCACATTTTGTGAATCAAACATTTGAGCAGATCAGCTTGTTGCTTGGTATAAAGCACAAGTTCTCTTCGGCCTATCATCCACAAGGAAATGAGATCTCTGAACGGTTCAATGGCTTACTTAAAGAAAGCCAAGTTGAAGCTTACCTTCAAGAAAGGGTGGTTGCATTGCCTACCACTGGCATACTATGCATTGAGGAACCAACCAGGTTCTGACCACCATCTCACCCCCCATGAGATAGTGACAGGGGGACGGATGAGGACACCCCTCACGCCTTCATCCAGAGTTAGAAGTGATGCTCAGCCAACCGCAGAACTTTTAGGAATGGAGCTACGTGAGTATCTTATGTTTATGACTTCAAGTATCTCTGTCACTTCAGGTAAATTACAGCGAAAAGGGAGTGGGGCAGAACAGAACACAGAAGGAGATGATTCAACAAGTAATGTTTAAGAACTTTGTATTCCCAAATTATTCCCTGGAGATGCAGTCCTAATCCGTAACTTCACGAGGAAGTGGCATGAGCCAAGATTTAATGACCCTTTCATTGTGGAAGATGACACGCCGTCTGTAGTCAGAGTGCAAGGCAGACGTGCTTGGACTTTCATAGGTAAGATCAAAGTTAATACTGGGTAAACCCCTCTGCCCCCAGCCCCTACAGAAGCAAGCATCAGGGAAGAACCTCAGCAAATGCAGACAAGGCCTATGATGAGGAAGAAGGGCGCAGAGCCTGTCGAGTAAAAGAAAAGATTTCATTGGACTTTGGCTTAGTTCGGGACACTCTTTTAGCCATATCTGGAAGAGTTAAAGGAAGTTGATTGTGAACACCTTGTGCTGTCATTTCAGGGTGAAAGAAAAATCGTTTGTTCTTAAATCCACAGGAGCATTGTTAACTTTGGACTGAGGATTGCTTTAAGCCTTGATAAGAAGAGAAATATGCCAGATTCTGAGTTCATTTTTTGACAATTGGAAGAGGATGCAGTACCCGGATTCATTTAACACTGAGTTTCTGTTTGGATTTGCCCATGGTGATTCCCAATGACAACGTCTCAAGGATCATATTTGAAGTTTTTCTCTTCATTCTGCGCACATATCTGGCTATTGTGGGGAGAACTACTAGTGTTGATGTTTTTCTGCAAGATCCTAAGAATGGTCCAATAGTAAGAAGGTTGCTCATAGCAATTATTGAGCAGAATCTGCAGTTGCCAGAGTATAGTGGGGAAAGGACAAATGCCCCTATCCGCTGATGATGCTCACAGACTAGTAGGTGTGGTTTTCCATCATCTGATTGAACAATACCTGCACCTTGTTGGAAGACACACTGATTGCACACATTCCTAAAGGATCCGAGAAACAGTGCAGCACTAAACGAAATTTTGAGAGGCGTCATACTGCAAGTGAAATTTCAATCAAAGGACAGATCGAGAGGTTGTTGGTCGATACAGAACTTTTTGCTTCATGCTGAAAGAAATTCATCATGTCATCTGTTCTAAGGCAAATTCGAGGAATAGACTGGAAACTAGTGTATGTCGTTGAACTTGTCTAGACATACTGAGAGCGGTTTTCTTCTTGCTGGAAAGGCATCCACATTTCGTCTGGTTAAAGAATGGTTCCAGGGAGACATCGAGAGTTTGTTCTTATCATCCAATAAGCAGACAGTTGATCGAAGACGAAATTTCTGAGTCAAGACAGCAGCTTCCAGAAGCAGTACGCAATGCTGATGTATTAAATATTACTTTTTTGTTCCTTAGGCAATCAAAAATGGATAGTATCACTAGTAATATAATAATGCCAGATGCAGAGAAATGTCCATGTTGTCCACAAAGTAGATGCTGTAAATTGACATACCTCTGTGTTATTTACTCTTGCATTGTGTTCATAATCATATTGCTTTCATTCACAGTGCGCACATCGTACTACCTTGATGTACACGGAGCTAGGACTCCTGTGAATCTTCCTGAGCAGAAGGAAGGTGTAATCGTGGCAACTAGTAGGAAGCCAAGACACTATGTGGTCATTCCTGTTCCAAAGAAAGATAACAAATTGCCTGAGCTTGAGATAAGTGTCACTAGTAATCGTTCACATGCAAAAGGTGTCTTAGAAACTCTGTTAGGACATAAAATACAGGCTTGGCAAGATAGACAGGACAAAAGGTTGTTAGATGGTGAGCCCATACAAGTAATGCATGCAAACACACCTGTTCCTGTGATAAATGACCCAAGGGTAGTTTCACAAAGGCAGTCACACATGGAGATTTTGCGAGACATTTTCATGCCTATATGGTATGTTGAGAGGATGAAACTTGTTGAACTTTCTCCTACTCAGGGAGCACTGATAGATGTTCCTGTAATTGATCCGGTCAGAAGGAGCTATGCTAACACACTTCATGACATGATCATAGAAGATCATATGAAGAGGATGAGACCCAAAAGAAGCACCAAAGAAGATGATTTCGAATTAAATGATTATCTGGACAGCACAGCTCACCTGGGAAATAACATATGGTATCAGAATATGAAAGAAGTAGGAAGAAGTAGGAAGAAGGAGGAATGCATGGTATGTGCACTCCTGCCATACAGTATTGGGAAATCTAAGATCTTTATAACCATTGAAATAGATGTTCTGACTGCACACTACATATTACATCTAGCATTCTGTAGTACAAGAGGCCAGTTCATGTGGCGAACAGCCTACCTCAAATGGGCAACTGAATGGACAGTGTAACGCTCACCTGATTCCCACGGAGGCGCTGGTCCCGGCTGAACTGTTATAGTCTCTTCAATTGAGAAGCGTAGAACTCGGATGACTCTCTGGACTCTAAGGTTTCTGCAGGCGGAAGAAAAAAGGGTTAATGACCGTTTGGCTGGACTTCCTCCTCACTAATCGCCAACTCTCCGAAAGTCCAATGTCCTGGTGAGCTCTCACCTTAGGCGTATAAATGCTGGGCTCTCCATCCTGCGACTTATGCAGGCGTGCGTGGATTCCAGTTACGTCACTGGAGGTCCTCAAAGTCGTTTGTGGCCTTAGAAGTGGCACAGGTGCTGAGATGCCAAAAGGTGATGCCGCCGTTACTGCACGAGCGGATGCCAGTAGGTATAAAGAGTTTATAGTCTTGAAGAGATGGGCACCTTTAATGAAGTCTTTGCATTGTCTTTTTCAGGTGCCTGGATGCTGAGGGCGTGGTCACAGAGCGCGACACGTGCGGTTGTACGTAGGTATGGGAATTTCAATGACACCTCAATAATGTCCCTTGTTTTCTGGTTTCAGGTCTTGAGATGTTGCGGGCGTTGTTCGTCCGTTGCCGTTGCACGTGTGAAGTACGCGAGTATAATGATCTGTGACCTTATTATAGCACCTCTAACAATGTTCTTTTCTTATTTGCAGGTGTCGGGACCTTGCGGGCGTTTTCCCAGTCGCGGATGCACGTGGGGAAACACGTAAGTGTTAGGCTTTCTTGCAGTCTTTAATGGCACTTAAATAATGTCTTTTCTTGTTTTCAGGTGCCGGGCTGCTGCGGTTGAAGAGATCGTAATACGCGCACAAAAGCAGGTAAGAAAAGTAAATGCGGCCGCCTTCACCCGATTCCTACTTAACAATGTTCTTTGTCTTTACAGGTGCCGTTAGGCTGCTGAAGAGAAGGCCGGGAAGAAACCGTGAAAGCACAGATGGATCAGGTAAGTGAGCGCGGCTGCGAACGTGTTGCAACTTGCTAACCTTATGTTTCTTTTGCTTGCAGGTTCTGCCGGTGTCTGGATTCCTGGATGGTAAGTATAGTTCTCGTGTCTTTCTTCCACAGGTTGCTGAGCTGAAGCTGGAGATGTCACTGGAATGCTGGAGCTGACTCGGTGAGCGTCCTGCTGCAGATGCACGTTTTCCCAATCGGGTGTGGTTTAAATAGTGTTGGAGTGATTGGGTGTCTTCTTCCTCAGCCTCGCCCAGGTAAAAGAGTTCCTGTGTTCCAGAGCTAAGGAGCGGCACCTGCCCCACCCAGGTAAGAAAGTAGTCCCAGTTCAGGGAATAGTTCCTCCCAGCAGAAGGCTGGGGACTTCATCCTGCCAGCATTTGCAAAGGTGAGTATGCAGCATGGTCTGCTACAGGTAGGTCCACCCAAGCACCTTTGCAAGAATTATGAGCCCGGCGCCCCTAGCGCCGGGACTGAGGTTCCTTATGAGCCTGGCGCCAGAGGCGCCAGGACATGGTCCAAAGGGCCCCAATAGGGGTTTGCTGGAGCCGGGGACGAGGGTCGTGAGCCTGCTTCCGGGGATGCTGGGCTTGACTTGGCTTCTCGGGAGCAGTGCTCATGACAGCACCCCCCCTCAAGGCCCCTCCCAAACTTGTCTTCCCCGGAGGTTTTGGCCTATTGGGAAAAGTTCGGTGGAATTTTCTGACTAGACGAGGAGCATGGACGTGGTCAGAGGGTTCCCATGATCGTTCTTGAGGTCCGTAACCCTTCCAGTCGATCAGATAGTATAATTTTGACTTGATGATCTTGGAGTCCAGGATGTTTTTAACCTCAAATTCAGGTTCTCCATTTACTTGAATAGGCTCTGGAGGTTTATTCAGTCTGGTTCCAGGTTGCATAGGTTTTAGTAGAGATACGTGAAACACCGGATGTATTTTCATGTGGGATGGCAAACCCAATTTGACAGCCACTGGGTTTATTATGGCTGTAATTGGATATGGTCCCAGATATTTTGGGTTGAAGGTGTGAGGTCCTTTAAGTGATAAATGTTTGGTGGATAACCAAACTTGATCTCCAACCTGGTATTGAGGGGCGTCTCTTCAGTGTTGGTCTGCTCCCCTTTTGTACCGTTCTTTAGCCTGTTGTAGGTGGATTGTCGCTTCTTTGAAAGCTTGAGTGATAGCATAGTGAAGTTGATCCACGGCAGGCGTTCCAAGATCTTGGGGCGGGTCGAGATTGGAGGTTCGAGGATGAATCCCATATAAAATGTAAAAGGGACTTTTTCCGGTTCCTGAATGGATCGAGTTGTTGTAAGCATATTTGGCTATCCAAAGGATATCTTTCCAATTACTTTCCGACTGCTGTAGCATACAACGTAAATATTGTTCCAGAGTTTGGTTTGTCCTCTCAGTTTGTCCGGTCTGGGGATGATGGCTGGTTGAAAGTCTCACATCGATTTGAGCTAAACGACAGCAACTTCGCCAAAAGTGAGAGATAAACTGGCTCCCCCTATCTGAGATCAAAACCGAAGGGAAGCCGTGCAATCTTACAATATTTTCAAGGAATTCCCGTGCTAGAACTGAAGCTGCAGGTAAGCCCTTTAGTGGAACGAAGTGGGCCATTTTAGAAAACAAATCTACAATTACTAGAATAGTGTTGTATCCGGAACAGGAGGGTAAATCGGTGATGAAGTCCATGGAGAGGGTATGCCAGGGATGTGGCGGGATGTCTAGCCAATGCAGGAGACCCGCTGGTCTTTCCTTCGGACCTTTGTTTTGGGCACACACACCACAGGACATCACAAACTCCTTTACGTCTTTTCTCCATGACGGCCACCAGAAGTGTCTCTTGACCTTTTCCGAGGTTTTGGCAATGCCTGGGTGGCCCTCCATCAAGGAATCATGGTAGCAAGAGATTACCTGTTTTTGTAAATCGGCATGTGGTAGGAATAGTCGTCCCTGAAAATAAGGCAGGTCTTTTTTTTATGATGAAGTCCTTTCCCTTCAGTTGCCAGTTTTGTAAGTCCGAAGGGGTCACAAGTTGTTTAACTTTTGCTTCGATATCTTCGATGGATTGTGAAAAAATCAGGCCCAGGATTGTCTGTTCTGGAATTATTAGCACAGGTTCAGGATTGACAATATTATCTCCCATTCCAATCCGGGAAAGGGCATCTGCTTTGCCATTTTTGTTGCCGGGGCGATCAGTAATTACAAAGTCAAATTCGGCAAAGAAAAGTGCCCAGCGAAGCTGTCTGGAGGACTGAGCTTTGGCGGTTTTCAGGTATTGTAGGTTTCGATGATCGGTGATTACCGTGACAGTGTGTTTGGCTCCAAGGAGATAGTGCCGCCAGGCCTTGAAAGCGGACTTAATTGCTAAAAGCTCTTTATCTGTGATGGTGTAGTTAATTTCAGGCGCCGAGAACTTGCGAGACCAGAATGCCACGGGGCGCAATTGGTTAGTTTCCGGATCTCTCTTTGATAGAACCGCCCCCATTGCTAAGCTGGAGTCGTCGGTCTCTACGATGAAAGGGAGGTCTGGGCGTGGGTGTTTCAGTATGGGTGCTGAGGTGAACTTGGCTTTTAGCTCTTGAAAGGTCTGTTCTGCTTCTGTTGACCACTCGAAACGTTTGTTTTTTCTTAAGAGGGCGGTGATGGGCTGCACCACTCGTGAAAACTCTGGAATAAACCTGCGGTAAAAGTTGGCGAAACCTAACATGCTTTGGACACCTTTCACGGAAGTAGGTGATGGCCACTTGATGATAGCGTCCACCTTTCTCGAGTCCATGTGGACTCCTTTGGGTGTCAAAATAAAGCCTAGAAATTCGACCTCCGTGACGTGAAAAACACATTTTTCGAGCTTAGCAAAAAGCTTATGTTGGCTGAGTTTTTCAAGGACGGCTCTAACATGTTTCCGATGATCTGCTTCTGAAGATGAGTACACAAGGATGTCATCTATGTAGACGACTACGCAAACATCTATGAGTTCTCTGAGGACATCATTCATAAAATACTGAAAAGCGGCTGGTGCATTGCATAGTCCGAAGGGCATCACTTGGTATTGAAATAGTCCATACTTGGTGCGAAATGCCGTCTTCCATTCGTCGCCTTCTTTAATCCATACCAAGTGGTAGGCTCCCGGAGATCTAGCTTTGTAAAAATGCAGGCGTTCTTAACTTGGTCAACGAGTTCCGGAATCAGAGGTAGGGGGTATCTGTTCTTTACCGTTATCTGGTTCAGGGCACGATAATCAATACAGGTTCTAAGGTCACCTTCTTTTTTAGGTACGAAGAACAGAGCCGAGGATGCAGGAGACTTTGATGGGCGGATAAATCCATTGGCCAGGTACTGGTCCAGATACTGTCGCAAATGAAGATTTTCAGGCTCGGTAAGGGCGTAAATTCTACTACAAGGGGGAGTGGCTCTGGGCATCAGGTCTATTTGACAGTCGTAAGATCTGTGGGGAGGCAGGGTATTAGCCTGTTCCTTCTGAAAGACATCTTGGAATTCTTGATACTCTGGAGGCAATTGCGGTCCTTCGGATGTTGCTAACGCTAGGCCAATACTGGGTCGAGTATAACAAGTAGGTGCACACTCTGGGAACTGTATCGTCTTTGCTCGCCAATCAATTTGAGGATTGTGTTTCTCCAACCAAGGGATCCCCAGAATTATTTGGAACTGAGGGGCCTTGATCACATCGAACACGATTACCTCCCGATGTCCATCTTGGCCTAATAACGTCACTTCTGTGGTGGTATGGGTTACCGGTCCGGAGGCTATTTCCGTACCATCCACTGTGGACAACTGGGTAGGTTCATCCTGGAAGCCATCTCGCGGTCTACATAATTTCCAATCGCTCCGCTATCAATGTATGCTTTAATGGCATGCAAACGATCCGGTCATTCTGGATTTATGAGGACCATTGACATTATGAAGTGCGAGGTCAAAGAACTGGTTTTTACGCTCGGCAAGCGGACCTCTACACTTGTCGGGCGAGGTCGTTTCCCGGCTCAGGCTTTTCGGAATTCTTATCAGAAGCTCCCACTGTCTTCTTCGGAGGTTTCACCGGGCAATCTCGGAGGAAATGTCCTGAATTTCCACAATAGAGACATAGCTGCAATTGTCGTCTCCTGTCGCGTTCTTTCTGGGTTAGGGGACCCTTTATGACCCCTATTTGCATAGGTTCTACGGCTTCAACTCCTTTGGTGTGAGTTAGTGGCTTAGAGAATACGCGAGTTTCGAACCTGGAGCGGTCTGCCTTTCTGTTTTGTAGTCTGTGATCCAATTGGACCACTAAATCAATGTACTTTGAACAATCTTGAGGGGGATTCACGACCTGGGCTAGGACGTCTTTGAGTTCGCCACGCAAACCCCTGTGGAAAAGCGTGATCCTCTTGTCCTCGGGCCATCTGGTTTCTACGATTAGTCTGTTAAATGACGCAATATAAGCCAGAAGATCCTGATTGCCCTGCCGTAGGGAAAGGAGTTCGTTGTCCAGGGCCTGCCCCTGGGAATTTCTTGCGAAAAGTCTTTCCATATTGGCCTGGAAATTGCGAAGAATCGGGTCATCCTGTGTAACCAGAGGGATCGACCAATCAGCGGCGCTGCCGCTAAGATACGAAAGCACAAAGGCTACTTTAGTCTGATCAGTCGGAAAAGCAGCTGGTCTACAAAAAGTGCAATCGGCACTTATTTATGAACACCGCAAACCTCTTAGGGTCACCAGAGAAGCGTTCGGGCGGAGCCAAAGGCACATTTCCGGGCAGATTGATTTGAACAGGATTGGCTGAAGCCGCCGGGGTATAGGTCCCTCCTGAATTAGGTAGAGGGGTTTGCCCCGCTTGTGTTTGTAATAACTGTCTGGCGAGGTCATCAGTTCGTTCTTTGGACATAATCAATTCCCTCCTCAGGGCATTCGTTTCCTGGCGGGCAGCATGTACTTCAGCTCTTAATTCCCCTAGTAACTGGGCCAGTTGATAAGTGTCAGAAGTTTCCATAGCGCCTGGGTAGGAGGTTATTGGAGGGCTTTGCGTTCTGTAACGCTCACCTGATTCCCATGGAGGCGCTGGTCCCGGCTGAACTGTTATAGTCTCTTCAATTGAGAAGCGTAGAGCTCGGATGACTCTCTGGACTGGGCTTCCTCTTATTGACCGTCTGGCTTGCAGGGTAAGGTTTCTGCAGGCGGAAGAAAAAAGGGTTAATGACCGTTTGGCTGGACTTCCTCCTCACTAATCGCCAACTCTCCGAAAGTCCAATGTCCTGGTGAGCTCTCACCTTAGGCGTATAAATGCTGGGCTCTCCATCCTGCGACTTATGCAGGGGTGCGTGGATTCCAGTTACGTCACTGGAGGTCCTCAAAGTCTTTTGTGGCTTTAGAAGTGGCACAGGTGCTGAGATGCCAAAAGGTGATGCCGCCTTTACTGCACGAGCGGATGCCAGTAGGTATAAAGAGTTTATAGTCTTGAAGAGATGGGCACCTTCAATGAAGTCTTTGCATTGTCTTTTTCAGGTGCCTGGATGCTGAGGGCGTGGTCACTGAGAGCGCGACACGTGCGGTTGTACGTAGGTATGGGAATTTCAATGACACCTCAATAATGTCCCTTGTTTTCTGTTTTCAGGTCTTGAGATGTTGCGGGCGTTGTTCGTCCGTTGCCGTTGCACGTGCGAAGTACTTGAGTATAATGATCTGTGACCTTATTATAGCACCTCTAACAATGTTCTTTTCTTATTTGCAGGTGTTGGGACCTTGCGGGCATTTTCCCAGTCGCGGATGCACGTGGGGAAACACGTAAGTGTTAGGCTTTCTTGCAGTCTTTAATGGCACTTAAATAATGTCTTTTCTTGTTTTCAGGTGCCGGGCTGCTGCGGTTGAAGAGATCGTAATACGCGCACAAAAGCAGGTAAGAAAAGTAAATGCGGCCGCCTTCACCCGATTCCTACTTAACAATGTTCTTTGTCTTTACAGGTGCCGTTAGGCTGCTGAAGAGAAGGCCGGGAAGAAACCGTGAAAGCACAGATGGATCAGGTAAGTGAGCGCGGCTGCGAACGTGTTGCAACTTGCTAACCTTATGTTTCTTTTGCTTGCAGGTTCTGCCGGTGTCTGGATTCCTGGATGGTAAGTATAGTTCTCGTGTCTTTCTTCCACAGGTTGCTGAGCTGAAGCTGGAGATGTCACTGGAATGCTGGAGCTGACTCGGTGAGCGTCCTGCTGCAGATGCAGAATAACGCGAAGCACGTTTTCCCTATCGGGTGTGGTTTAAATAGTGTTGGAGTGATTGGGTGTCTTCTTCCTCAGCCTCGCCCAGGTAAAAGAGTTCCTGTGTTCCAGAGCTAAGGAGTGGCACCAGCCCCACCCAGGTAAGAAAGTAGTCCCAGTTCAGGGAATAGTTCCTCCCAGCAGAAGGCTGGGGACTTCATCCTGCAGCATTTGCAAAGGTGAGTATGCAGCATGGTCTGCTACAGGTAGGTCCACCCAAGCACCTTTGCAAGAATTATGAGCCCGGCGCCCCTGAGGTTCCTTATGAGCCTGGCGCCAGAGGCGCCAGGACATGGTCCAAAGGGCCCCAATAGGGGTTTGCTGGAGCCGGGGACGAGGGTCGTGAGCCTGCTTCCGGGGATGCTGGGCTTGACTTGGCTTCTCGGGAGCAGTGCTCATGACAGACAGATCCAGACGAAGATCACTATATCCAAGACACAAAAAAAGAAACAGAGCCCATACTAAGAATCATGTGGTAAAAGGAACTGTAATCAGATGGGAAGTAAATAAAAAACTAGAAGTTGACGGACAAACTGCAGAAGGTATTCGTAGATGGAAGAACAGAGGCTGGATGCAGATTTGGGGAACTATGCTATCACCAGATGGCTGGAAAGAAGGTGTACTGATCTGCAGAGACTGGGTGATAATGGGTCATTGTCAACCAACTATAAAGAATGCACAGTTGTTGTGTAAGCCTCTATGGTCAAAACTTGCTAAATTACTGACATGGGTCAAGGACAGAGGTAGACCCTTGCAGATAGTGCCTTTGGAGAGTGCAAAGCTGTGTTTCAGAAACAATGGCACAAGAAACATTGGAGAAAACCAGAATTGTGGGAGAATATTTGAAGCACCAGGAATGAACATTGGGACAGCAGTGATCATTTTTGGGTTTATGGATCTAAGGCATACATTAAGTTACCCAAGGATTGGGGAGGGATATGCACATTGGTAAATGTCCATGTTCCAGCATTGGTGATTCCAAAGAGAGATCCGAGCTTCGACCGTTTTCCAAAAGCAGATGCTCACCTGAGGAAGAAGAGATCTGTGGAGCTGATAAAGAGGATGAAGAGAGAAAACTATTTTTCAGCCAAATCAATAGAAGCTTTTGACTCTATTCCTTATGAACACAGGCTGTTCAGCCAGACCACATCAGTGTTCACATTGATCTTCATGCTAGGAATCCAGGTTGCAGCAAATAAAAAATGGCTTCAAATTACCAGATGGAAATTGCTGCGGACAATTAACAATACTATGAAGTGGTTCAATGCTATCAGAGAAGAGATGAGAGCCATAAGACTGATGACTCTTCAGAAAAGATATGTCTTGGACATGATCATAGCAATGGATGGAGGTGTTTGTGCAAAAATCAGAGAATCATGCTGAACATTTATACCTTCTCATGATGATGAGAATGGCACCTTGACAGAGGCCATAGACATGCTGACAAAGCTCCATGGTCAGATGATAGATGAAGTAGAAGATATTGCTGATGACAGCTGGTTTGGATCACTCTTCTCTTGGATTCCACAATGGATGGCAGACATGTTCAAGTTTCTTGAAGCCTTGATCGTGTTGGTGTTGCTTGAATTTTGTGTGATCAAGATAATAATCTCATAATGCAAGAAGACAGCAAAGAAAGCTATGGGGATGAAGATCATGATCGATGTTGAATCAGGATGGAAGGCTAGAGACCTGACGGATGAAGAAATCAGAGACTTTGTGAAGGCCAGTATCCATGCACCTGAGGGGACAAATGTTGTATATGGCTTGCCTGGGTAAGTAGGAATGTTGTGGTGTCATGTGGAGTATTGATGTATGAGTGTTGGAATGTGTGAGTTAAGGTTCTAGCCTGGGTCAATTGGTTAGCCCTCTGCCTGGGTGATGGGCCACCAGTGTTTCTGTCCTATCTATCTAAATGTGTAACTGCTTGCAAAGTACCTTAAGAAGCCGTAATAAACATAACAAACATACCTAAGAAGCCTGGAAGCAGCATCATTTCAACAAAGTTCTTGTATCCAAAGAATCACGAGAAGTATGTGGGAAGGTGGATCTATTGCAGTCCAAGTGGACAATGTAGTCTTATGACATGGAACAAAGATGAGCATGTTAAATCAGGTGGATACCTGAAGGGAGTCAAAGATATGGATCCCAAAGAAGCTTTTCTTCAGACCTAAATGTGAAGGATGATGAGAGAGTGGATGATAAATCGCCCAGAGGAGGAGCCAAGTACCCCTACCTCATTCGTTCAGCCCCTTTTACCTGTATGTTGGAAACCAGAGTATGTGACATACACAGGACAGTTAAACCGACAAAGAGCAGAATCTGTGCAGGAACAGTGAAAATACTGACAGCAAAGAGACTCCTGGAGGCAAGATTCCCGTTTAGAAAACCATACATGCATACAAGAAAATATGATGGCCATTTGAATGAAATCCCTGAAGAAGCAGAGCCAATAAATGGCAAGGAAGAATGGTAAACCTCACTGACCATCGCCGGTATACGTCACGCAGAGCTGAGATGACGCACATAGAAGAGATGCAGCGACCAGAGAATGCAGATATTCTATAAGGCATCAAGAAAGTATAAAGGATAAGTGACTTCTTGGGAGCAAGGTGAAGAAGCTTATGCCACAGGAACATATGAAGACATTAAGTCATTTTACACGTGTACAGATGCAAAAGAAATGCAAGTAGACAAAGTAATCTTAAGGCTAGCTTATAGTGAATAGATTGCAGCAAACGCCAACATATACATATATACCTATGGACAAGTAAAGGATGGATGTTTCCACTACACATTATAGCAGTGCTGGACAGTAACAAGAAGGCCTCATTTCTCGTGTGTCGCAGTTAAAAATCAAATTGAATTACAAAGTGAATCTCAGCAGACGAGGCTGAATGAGCCAAAGAAGCCAAGGTCTTATCAAGCTGGAGTGACCTGACATTGGATGCAAATCGTGTGAAAGAACAGAACTCTTATGCAGAAGGCATGACCATAACAAGGAAAATGTCAAAGGTTTATTAAAAAATAGTACTAAATGCACCAAAAGGCTCGATTCCATGATCTCTAGTCACATGGAAGCATGAAGTTGGACGAACGATATGGTCACACCTACACACGAGGGCAGATCATGCTTTTCACTCCCTAAATTCTTCAGAGCCAAGAGCAAACTCAAGGCCGAGCTTCAAAGCCTAATTGACAGTAGACCACTGAGGTGATGATGGATTGATATGCTAATTGGTGGGAAGCAATGGTTAAGGCAAGCTCACCTGGATGGCCAGCCTGCATGCTGCTAGACGTAGGTGGAAAGGTACTGAAGGAGGTTAGAGTGGCAACCAATTGTAGAGGACTGCGTATTTAGGGGTCCTATAGTTGCGTACACCAATGGGACGTTGTGTATTTAGTGACGTTCATAGTGGTCATTTTTAGGGGAGGGCTTAGTTGCCCCACCTCATGTTAAGTAGCCAATCAGATATTCACACCTTTTAGACTGGTATGGATCGTATACTTCGATATTCACTCAGAGCCAATCATCCATACTCGTAGGTTTTTGTAGTTTGCCACGTAGGATGATGTTGATTCACACATAGGTTAACATCATTGATGACGAGTTCTGCTTATAAGATCTCAGTTTTACTAAGAATGTGTGAGTAAGAGGATTGAGTGAGTGCTCCCTGTTTTAGATAATTAAAAATAAAACAGTCTTCCTTTTGCCAACTACCCGAGTCATTTTGATTATTGATGTATGAATAAAAATCTGCATCCCATCCATCTCCAGGGTAATTGTTACTCATCAAAGGGGCTGGGCTATCCAGTTCAAGAGTGACAAAGCCAACAGGATGTTAGTTAACGGACTAAGGATGCAAAGAGCAGAGAAATGGGTTAACCATATCCACCTGGGAGGAAGGACAAAGTGCCTCCGTTCCAGCCGAAATAGCGAACCACTTTGTCCAATATTATTAAAGGCTTTAGCAGAGTGAGGAGACGGGACCTAGGGCAGTAATGAATGATTACATTGAAGGTGCGGGGCTAACGCGCCTAACTCCAGACAAAAGAGATCCTGGCAGCCCCATTTACCACGGAAGAAATAAAAGCAGCAATAAAAAGATTGCCTCTGGGGGGAGCACCAGGGGAGGATGGTTACACAATGGGATTCTATAAGACTTTCGCAAACACACTAGCCCCACATATGACCAGACTATTTAATTCCATACGGGAAACGGGAAGGGCACCCCCCCTCATTAACCAAAGTGCATATAGTGGTTATCCCGAAAAGCGGTAAAGACCCCATCAGTTGTAAGTCATACCGCCCTATATCCCTCCAAAATATGGATGCGAAGGTCTACACGAGAGCGCTAGCCACCAGAATGAAGGATATCCTCCACCTATTAATCCACCCCTGACCAAGTAGGTTTTTATAAAAGGCAGACAGGGGGCGGGTGCCATGCGCAAAAACCTTGATATAATGGAGCACTCAAGAGCGGAAGGGGAAAACCACATCCTGCTGAGTTTAGACTCGGAGAAGGCCTTCGACAGGGTCGAATGGGAGTTTCTCTGGGCCACACTGAAGAAAGGGGGATTTTGGGAGAGGTTTCTCATGGGGATACAAGCAATTTACGATACACCGAAAGCAAGGGTGGTGGTCAATTGGAATTTCAGAGAAGTCAATTGGAATTCCAGAGAATTCAGCCTCACAAGAGGAACCAGACAAGGCTGCCCGCTCTCCCCCCTCTTATATGCCTTATCCACCAAACCCCTAAGGAAGATCCCAGGAATAGAGGGAATAAAGATTGGTACCCAATAATACAAGCTAGGAATGTTCACAGATGACATGGTACTTTATATCGCCAACCTGATGGCCTCCATACCCAAAGTCTGCCAGACAATAAAAGAATATGAGCAATGGGTGGGCCTTAAGATCAACATAGAGAAATCCAACATCTTCCCTTAATCTGGCCTCAGGGACGCTCCAGAAGGGAGACTGGCCAGCCTGGGAATCCCAATTGCAACAAAAACATTGAAATATCTAGGAATCAATGTTACGAAAAACACAAAGCCTATGAAGCCAACCTACCCCCGCTCATACTGGAGCTAACAAAGGAGTTGAACAGATGAGAAAAGTTAACAATCTCCTGGTTGGGACACCTTAATGTGATCAAGATGGCGATCCTACCCAGGGTTCTCTACTACTACCAAATGTTCCTAATAGAAATCCCGAAGGCCCATTTTGCTGAACTCAAATTTAAACTCTGCAAGTTCCTATGGCAGGGGAAAAAACTGCCTTTTCTCCGCACTCTGGTGCGGAGAAAAGCTTCCAGACTGTTATAATTATAACAGGGCAGCCCAACTCAGAGCCCTGATCCCACATCTCAGGGGGGGCAAAGGCAAGCAGTGGGCTGACTTGGAGAACTACATACTTAGGCCTGTGACATTGGGTGAATGGCTCTGGGCTCCATGGTCATCATTTCCAAGCAAGGCGATAAATCACAAGATACTAGGCTCCCTTCTGAAACTGTGGTGGAACAAGAGAGAAATGTAAGATCACACAACATGGCCTTCTATGAGCTACATCTGGGCCAAACCAATCAGAACCAGAATCCTCGAACCCCAACGCTTTCGAAATTGGTACGAAGCAGGTCTAGAAAGAGTCGGTCAGATCCTAAAAGGGGAAACATGCATCTCCCCGCCACAGCTCGAGGAAGGTTTGAAGCTTAAACCCATCCCCATCTTGCGATTCCTGCAGCTAAAGGGGGTTCTGATGTCCCCAGACTGGAAAGACAGCTTACAGAGGGACCTCCTTCCATTGGGAAAAATACTCAGTGACACCACCACAACAAAAGGCCTCATCTCACAGTTATACCAAACGCTCCTGGACAAGGCATCCAGCGCCAATGAACATCACAGAAAGAGATGGGAAGAAGAGCTGGGGGGCCAAATCCAAAACTATCTCTGGAAGAAGCTCTGCATAAATGCCCATAAAAACCTCTTTCTCATGCCAATAGAAGCTCCACGGAATCAAATTGCTCTACAGATGGCAGTACGACCTCAAACGCCTTTTCAAAATGTTCAGAGTGGCAAGTCCACTATGCTGGAGAGGATGTGGGGAACAGGCAGATCTTTGGCACATGTGGTGGGCATGCCCAAAAAATACAGGCATACTGGAAGGAAGTTCTGGCATGGATCAAGAAGGTAGAAGGAGTAGACCGCAACCTGGACCACTGGCTGGTCTTGTATGGACTAGAGAAAATAGAAGATTGATGGGTGCGGCTCCCGCACAGGCCTCACTACCTACTCCCAGTCGCAAAAGTATACCTCACAATAAGATGGAAATCAGAGGTGCTCCCACCAGAAAAAATGTGGTCTCAGAAAGCCAAAGAGATCTACGAAATATCACAGGGGTGCTTCACGACCTAACTCCAACAACAGAAATGGAATGGCTGCCCTTCCTCAACGTGCACTGTGACCTGACAACTGAAGAGGACCATAACCCCCTCCATTGACATAACTCATTCCTGTTTAGACCAAGCACAGACTCAACCCATCGGGCCCCAGGGGTGTGGGGGGAGGGAAAGGGAATTAAGAGGAAACTTGGCTGAAATGAACCGGCCCACACCCAAGACATTCAACCCTTCCTCAGTTTTAGACGCAATACCTTGGCTGCGATCCAATGACATTTGATTTTTGCTGTACTTACTGACTTGTTTATGTTGTACTCACCTGCTATGTATCACCCACTGTATAATCCTGTTGTACTCCCTCATGTATAATCCTGCTGCCTACTTGTCTCAATGTGTAACAAGTTTAAAATATTCTTGTATCCTTCGCGCCCAGATACCTCCGGGTTCGGTGCGCCCTACAAATTAATAAACAAACAAACACACACAAACTGGGAGAAATAATTAAGTAAATTTGCAGAATGGGGGGCAGGGATTGTTTAAAAATTGTTGATATGATTCCAAGATGGCGGCCGAGCCGGGTAGACGTGCATGAGCGTAGCCGTTCCCCGTTTCAGGCCGCGACAATAGAGAAATGAAATAAGCAGGGGCTGTGCCTTTCAAGACGAACCTTCCTTCATCGGTTAGAGAAAAAGGGGCGAAGAGGAGCCGGGATGAACAGATTGCAGGTGATCGAGAAGTGCCCCCCGGTCCAGACCCAGGACTGTCTTCCCGCCGGTGCAGACCCGAGACGCCGCGCGGCCCGGCCGAGGGAGGTGCCTCTGGCGCGGGGCCAGTGAATATGCCGGAAACAGTGGAGCGAGCCCTGGAGGGGACACCCGGATCTCTGCCGGAGTGCACCCCGAGGGGAACCGAGAATCTAGGCCGTGGTCCCCACCCCACAGGGAAGCAGTGAGAGAAGAGCAGGCGGACTCGGAGGCCGCGGCAGCGCAGTAAAGGAGGGGAGCGGATGGGCAAGCGACCGCCGGGGAGAGGGAGGCCCCAGGCGGAACAAATCGCACCCCAGAGCACACCAGCGGGGAGCAGGCGGCAAGGCCGAGCACACCGCGGCGGATGCAGACGTAACCCAGTGAACCAGCCGGCAGCGAGATAAGCAGGTACAAGGCGGGGCAGAGCTCTGGGGATGAACGTGGAGGGACCCCCTGGCGCACTCAGCAACGCGGCCCCAGCTCGCAGATAAGGGGCCAAAATTATGGAACTGATCAGGAAACTGCGTCCTCCCGGCAGAATTGATACAAACACAGATCCCCCCATACGGTGGTCCCACTAAAGCAGGCCACACTGGGAAAAGACCAGGGACACTACCACACAACGGACAGTGGGGAGCACATTGGCGCCCAGAGGAACAGACCCCCAGGCACACATAAGAGACTTGCAACACCGAGAGCACCAACAGAGGCGGAACCTCACCAGCCCCCCGAGAAAAAGACCTCACGCCTGAGAAGCGGGGGCGAAAATCGTCCCAATACAAAGATACCCGAACCCGGGAGGCCCAAGGAGAGAAAGACGCAGGGATAGCGCACTGGGCAAGGAATTCACACACATGTCCAAAGCCAAGGCGAGGCTGGGGTCACAGGCTGCAACGACAAATAAAAGAGGAGCCAAGCAGGTACAAGATCTGTAACACATTTGGGGAATAGGAAACACAGGACAAAGACAACAAAATAAACAGAATAGTAAAGAAGGAGACCCGATAGAGCGAAGCGAAGAGCGGGACATGGCCACACGGGAAAACATGAAAACATGGTTTAAAGAATTCCCAAGACCAGTTCATTGCCTCAACTCAGTCACAATTCGATAAAATGAAAGGGGAACTGAAGCAGGCAGTACAGGAAAAGAAAGACATCGAATCCCTAGAGGAGAGGACGGACAACCTGGAAAAGACGGTCCAGAACATGGACGAGGAGGCAACCCAACAAGCTGAGGCACAAGACCGCCTCGCACATCTGGTTGGAACTCGAATCACAATGCGAGGACTTGGAAAATAGATCAAGGAGATCAAACATCCGCATCAAAAATATGCCGGAAACAGTAGAGGATAAAGATCTCCGCACAGCAGTGCAACAAGTATTTCATGATATTTTGGGGGACGATCCCAGGGAAGACATACACATCGATAGAATACACAGGGTAGGCCCCCGGAGAACAGGGGATCCAGGATCCCGTCCCAGAGATGTCCTAGTGGCCATGACTAGCTACACACAAAAGGAACAGATATTGAGAAAGGCCAGGACACTGGATCAAATAAGAATGAATGGCAAAGAAATACTACTGTTCCAGGACCTAGCACAATCCACGCTCAGAAAGAGAAGAGAAATGAGTCAACTGACCAAAATCCTATCTGAAAAACAAATCCGGTATAAATGGACATTCCCCTTTGGCCTTCTATTCTCATGGGAAGAAAGACAACATCGGATCGCAACATGCAAAGAGGGCCTCAAAATTATGGGATGTCAGGAACACGAGTCAGATCCTACAAAAACAAGAGAACCCCCAAAACAACAGAGACAGCCAAGGGGATGGAAAACAAAGAACAGAAGTACAAGACTCCAATCACGCAATCCAGAATAAGATTAACGCACCAGGAACAGTAGCTCCTATGCAGACTAGGAGGGAGAATAAACATTGGCACAAACATCCTAGCAAGGGCCAGTGCCGAAAAGCAGGTGCGGCAGAGCCTCGGGACACCAGTGGAATCCGCACCACAAGGAGGGTTTAGGATCCCCTGCAAACAATTACCCTGAGACTTTAGAGGGCATGGAGCAAAGGCACCACGCCGGAGCAACCATAGGGCCCAGAGCCCTCCTCAGGGACAATGTTGGGGGGGAAGGAAGGGAGGGGGCAGGGGAGGGAGTTCAGGGGAAAGTTCGGAGGGGGAAAAGACTCATACTCCGGTTCAAATGCATCCCATGGCAACCCACAGGATGGTCCCAGCAAGAAAACCCAAACTCACTTGAAAGAATGGGGCTGAAAATCCTAACGGCAAAAATTCGTGGGCTGAACACGCCTGTGAAGAGGAAAAAAAACGGAACACTTCTTACAAAGGGAAAAGTTCGATATAATATCGCTCCAAGAAACCCATATTCAGAAAAAGAGGAAAAGTCTACTCCGGATAAAAGGCTACAAACAAATTATCCAATCCAACAATGACGAGAAAAAGAAAGGGGTACTCATAGCCTTCGCCAACCATCTGCAGGTCCAAACCAAGGAGACACTAGCGGACAAAAACGGCCGATATGTATTTGTGAAGGCCCAGATAGATAACCGTAAATTAACCATTGCAACCCTATACGCCCCGAACACGGGCCATGAAGGATTCATCAAAGCAACAATCAATATACTAGAAAATTTTGCAGAGGGATAGGTGATCCTGACAGGAGACTTCAACCTAGCGTGGAATCTAACTGAAGATCGATCGAATGCCAAAACCTCCCAACAAGGGGCCCAGTCGAACGCACTCAGACAGACAATGCAGAACCTGGCATTAGATGACGTGTGGAGAAGACTCAGGATCAACGAAAGAATATACTTATCACTCACATGTACATGATACAAGCTCTAGGATCGACTACATTTGGGCCACAGGAGGCCTAGTCGGAGAAATACAGAACATAGAAAAAGGCACAATTTCATTATCAGATCATGCCCTACTATGGATTACCCTTCCTAAATGCCGGAAGCAATCAGGCCTATGGTGCTGGACATTCCCTAGAGAAATTATTCAAGATACAGTGACAAAAGAAATAATCAGAGAGAAAATTGAGGAATACTTTGAGAATAATGTCACCCCGGACGTCTCCCCGAGCACGACGTGGGAAGCCTTCAAAGCGGTTATAAGGGGGCATCTAACAGCATTAAAAGCGCAAAAAGAGAAACTTTTACACAAATGGGAAGATGAGTTGGGGGTCAAACTGGAAGAATTAAGGGAAGAAATGACCAAGAACACCTCCAGGAAAATGAAGAGAGCATACCGACACATCCAGAGTCAGATAGACCTGATAAGGACAAAGAGAGCCGAAACGCAACTACTTCATACCAAACACTGGTACGCGATGAAATCAAATAAAGCAGACAAGCTACTAGCACAACAACTAAAAGGCAAATGGCAAGAACAATTGGTGAAAACTCTGACGGACGGACAAGGAGTTAAGAGAACGCAAACGAAGGACATAAAAGAGATATTCCGAGAATTCTACCAGAACCTGTACATGTCACAGCGTCCGAGCGAAGAGGCTCAGGTGGCATTTTTGTCGGGGATAACATTACCAACAGTGGCTCCGGCAGAAAAGGAAGCTCTCGACCAACCAATCACAACAGAGGACGTGCTGAAGGCTATAAGAGACCTTCTTAAGAATAAAGCCCCAGGGCCGGACGGCTTTATCGCAGCATTTTACAAAACATATGCGGAAACATTATCGCCCTATCTAACTACGCTATTCAACACCTTCAAGTCAACGCGCAATATAGCCACATCTATTAATGACGCCAAGATACTAGTCTTCCATAAAGCCCGGGCTCATATCGACCAATCGCCTTAATCAATGTTGATGCCAAACTCTATACAAAAGTCCTAGCTAACAGGCTTGCACCTCTGCTTCCCAAATGAATCCACCAAGAACAATCAGGCTTCATCCCCAACAGAAAGACCCATGACAACATAAGACGAATAATCCATCTCATAAAAAAGACCGGAATCATGGAAATCCCCTCTGCAATAATAGCACTGGATAATGAAAAAGCATTTGACCGGGTAGAGTGGTCGATGCTATTCGCTATACTACGGAAAATGGGCATGGGGGAGGACTTTATCGGCATGATTCGTTCTAAGTACAACTCACCGAGTGCCAGGATCACGGTCAACGGCAAACTCTCAGACCCAGTCATAATAGGCAGGGGAACAACGCGGGGATGACCCCTATCGTCCATACTCTACGCAATCATTTTGGAACCCCTTCTAGTGAAGATCAGAGCGACCCCGGACATCAATGGCATAGGAATGGGAGGGCACACGCACAAAACGGCGGCATACGCAGATGACATGTTGCTGACCATTTCAGACCCAAGCAACACACTTCCCCTCCTTATTCAGCAGATAGACGACTATGGAGTGATATCGGGGCTAAAAATAAATTAGCAGAAATCGTCGGTAATGGCCCTGGCGGGAGAAACAGAGGGAATATACAAGACAACCAAAGACCTAAACCTACTAAAGGCCGAAGGAGGAGTGAAATACTTGGGAGTAATCCTGACCCCTAAGATAAAAGACCTCTATAACGGAAACTACCCCAAACTTATAGAAGACGTAAGAAGCGACCTAATCAGATGGAACCCTCTGTCATTATCATGGTGGGGCAGAATAACGGTCATCAAAATGACGATATTGCCCAGGCTCCTGTATTACTTCCAAGCTCTCCCCATCCGAATCCCGGTAACATTCTTCAAGACCCTCTCCAAAATCATTACAAAATACATATGGCAAAACAAAACACAGAGAATGTCCCAACAGGCGCTCACTGCACTTAAATCAGATGGAGGAATGGCGCTCCCCCACTTCAAAAAATACTACGAGGCGGCACAACTGTGGGTACTACATGAATGGATCACAGACAACTCATAAAAATGGTGGGAGGCACAGGACAGAGCCGTCGCAAGATCAAATCTGCGCCACCTCCTATGGAGGAGACCCGAGCACAGACATCACAACATCAAACTTAGCGAAGTCATGAGCACCACCATGGAAATATGGAACAGAGCAACCAAGAAGGAAACTCTAACGAAGGATCCCGCCCCCTTTATGCCACTGTTCGACAATCCAGACTTCCCCCCCGGACTGGTGAAAGGATCCTTCAGGAAATGGCGCGAGGTGGACTGCACAAAGGTGGGAGATATGATCGAAGGCTGTCAGATCAGAACCTTTTCAGATTGCCAGGAGCTGCTGGGCCTCACGGAAAGGGATAGATATCAATACGAGCAGCTTCACCACTGGCTTTCAACACCAAGAATAACAATAGCATGGACAAGGGACCTCACCCCATTCGAGACATATATGTTGACCCAAACGGGGGGGGGGGGAAATTTGTCTCCGCACTCTACAAGTTCATAAACGTCCAAGAGGATAACATCACTTGGCAGTACATGAAAAAGTGGGAAGTAACCCTAGGGAAACAGATTGCTCCGGACCAATGGACATACCTCTGGCTAATAATCCCGAAATGGACACGTGCAGTACAAACGAGGGAAGCTTGGACGAAAGTGATGATCCAATGGCACTATACGCCGGAGAGAATTCATAAAATGTTCCCAACAACGCAAGGGAAATGCTGGAGGGGATGTGATTCCTTGGGAACCTGGAGACACATCTGGTGGGACTGTATAGTACTGCAACAATTTTGGACGGAAGTGAAAGCACAGATGCAGAAAATCTTCGAGGGCGCGGCCAAACTAGGAGAAGAGATATGGCTGTGCGGTATGCGGGCCCCCCGAGATAAGTCTTTTACGAAAACTCAAAAACAGAACTTTATGGGATTCCTTATACCAGCATGGCTAGCCATTGCGCAAAAATGTAAACAGAAGACCCCTCCAACTACACAAGAATGGCTCCGTAGGATCTGGAACTATGTAGCCATGGAGAGGATCACCTATAACCTTCAAGGAGACAGACAGAAGTCCACCACAGATTGGGGAGATGCCATAGACTTCCTGCAAAGCGATTATATATTGCAATGGTGCCCACACAACATCCACATTCTTGATATGTTTACAGCTTAAAATGAACACATCCAAGGGTTGCAGAGACACTGCATAGACGCTTAACCGGAGGGGAGGGAGGGGGTGGGGTGGAGGGGATTGTGGGACTATGTTGTGTCCCGATGTTTAAGTTTGAAGAAATGCCAATAAAAATATTCTTAAAAAAAATAAAAATTGTTGATATGTTTATGCACCTTGTTGTCCTCAAAAATGCTTAAAAAAGACATTTTTAAAACACAAAAAAATGCAAATACAAAAACAAGACACCCAAATAAATACTAAAACGTTTTCCTCCACTTTGTCTTTTGCAGGTATACCTTTAAACCTGCAAGTGACCTTGACCAAGGGGACTGTGACGAATCTAAAAAATTCACCTCTTCTCCCCGAGAGGGTCCATCTCCTTTGGGACAAGGGATGTGAGCCCGCTACGCAAGACTCTCCCTAGGAGACAGGGCAAGCGGGATTCCACTCAGAGTGACCTCCCCTCCTCTGGAAACAAGGAATCTCCAAGTAAGGATTTTATTTCACCTTCCCTTACTTCAGAATCCCAAGTGTTTGTTGGTTATGAGGTAACTGCACAGAGCTTGGTTTGTGACCTGTATTTGTTGCCGCCCATTTGTGAAGACTGGAACCAATGGAAACTTCCCTTCCATTCCAAGGAGGGACATAAAGACAGCTGGACGCCAAGAGGAAGATGACAAATTGGCTCGAGAGTGAGAAACGCACGCAGAGGAAGGAGTACCTCCCCCACAGGATGAGCTCAGTCGAAGAGCCACACAATCGGCATTGTGGGTGGAGACCAATCCAAGCAAAATTAACAATGTTACACTAAAGATTTACACCAAATTACAAATAATAGTCACTGATTCTATTTACTAATTACTGTTGATTCATTTTTCACTAGCGCAAAAGAATAGTTCACACCTAAGAATCCAAATGATGCAATAGTTTCTGAACCCATTGTCAAAACCTGCTCCCAAAAACATAAAAAAGTGCATTTTAAAATGTACCAGCTTAAAAAAAGTGTGTACATTTTAATATCATTACTACCCACAAAAGTACATAACCGAGTCAAATTGTTATGCAAATAAACCGGAAGATAAGTGACCTGGAACAACATTTTTTCAAACAGGCTCCAATCTCAAGGGAGCCAACCTGCACTACAGTGATGAGCTCCAATAAGTTTGAGACATGTATGTGGTTGGTTGTTGCACTCTTGACAGCTATCAGCCTTGGACTGATTAAGCTACATATAAAATAGCACTGTCCTATAAAACAATTCAGCTCATGACGAGTTAGCCGGTTCAGTAAAAATGCCAGAAAAAATAGTGGTCATACCAACTCTGGCATTTTAACCGGACCGGCTCACTTTGAGTTTGCCGGTTGGGGCTGTAAGAAACCTGGTGGTAGTCTACCGAGCAGACCTCACGACTCCCCTATTCAGGTGGCCAAGGAGGGGCTGACACACTCAGATCCCAAATCTGGGGGCGAAAGAGCAAGAAGGGATTACATGGATGGAGGAACCTGGGGTTATGCTCGGGGGAGTGCCCCAGATGAGATGCTGTACTACACCAGGGACGAAGGCGAGGAGGATGAAGTCCCTGAAGTCTTCATAGGTTGTTCCACGTCTGCATCTCTTCCAGCCAAACTGTTTCCCGTACCCAAATCCAATGATCCCTCCATATCTGGCACATCCCCTAGAGCCCAAACCCCGTTTCACTCTAAAAACCAGAACTCCCAGAATCCATGTTTTTCTGTTTCCTATCAGAACACTCCTAGTCTGTCTGGACCAAACAATGCCATTCCCACAATCCCACCTGTTTATTTTCTGACAATAATCCCGGTCATTCTGGTTTGTTTCACAACTCCTACAAATATTGCCCCTCTGAATTTACCAAATCCCCTCCTATTACCTGCAGGGATAAAAGGTGGAGCACAATACGAGGAAGGCAGACCACACACCAATGGAGCTAACTTAGCACATCAGTTCAAGAGGAGGAGAAAGATGGCGAATATTGAGAGGCTGACAAGGAGAGAAGCAGTCTTGCCCTTTCCAACCAAGGCCTGTGATACCTCCGAAGAAGGAATCGTAAGACCGCAAAAAATAGCCACTGTGTTGCAGCAGATGTCAACGGTACACAAGAACCTCCTCTGCTGATAACCAAGCCGGGGAGAGATGCTAGTCTCTGTGGTACCAACCTTGACTCCAGAGAGAAGAAAGGCCAAGCAGTTCATCGCAGTCAGTGAGTCGAGGGGAAAGCCGATAATAAACCGAACTGTGTTGAACGAAAAGTAGCAAACAGCTAATTGAACTTTGAACAAACAAAGAACTGTTGATAGCTAAAAGGGGAGGAACCAGCATCAGAGGAGTGCGGCACCATGCGGGTGCTCACTCGAGAAACTCTGTGCAAGAATAGGGGTCAAAGTGGTCATACAGGGGTCTTGTAAAATCCTCTGTACAGTCGAAAGTCTTTGACCAACAGACGACTGTAAAGCCGAGAAGAGTGAATCCCGCGTCGTAAAAGTTGAATGAGAATGACAAGATTGGCGAGAGAGAACCCGCACGAGGGATGCCAATAAAGAGGGAGCGAAGTCTAAAGTCCTGAAATACAGTGTGTTCACAAGAGTGAACCCGGCTGAGGGATGTCCATGGTGATTTGTTAAAACCAGTAAACAAATTACACTGAAAGCCATAGTGAACCCAATCGAGGGAGGCAGAGAGTCGAGACAGGTTTGAACCAGGAAGAGGGGAAACCCAGGGGTGAAAGACAAGCCACCCAAAGAAAGAGAAGAACTTTTTGTTGAACTTTCGTTTTGATACTTTGAACCACAGCCCTTCGAAAGCAAAGGAAAATAACTATCAGAGGTTCTGGTATCAGTAAGGAACCTTTTTGGGATCTGCGCCCAGAAGAGGGGGATCCAGGGGTGAAAGACATCACCCAATGTATATGTGAAAAGGAATTTTGTTTATTATTTGATAACATCAGGCCTACCGCGGCAAGAGACTTTTTACCAGAAAAGAGACAACCACGGAACGCCATGATTGCTAAAAGCAGAACTGTTAGCTTGTGTGGGGAATGCTTGAGTGTGTGCTGTGCTCCACAAGTCTCACCTTGTCCCGTGCTGAAAACGTGGGGAAGGGAGACCCTAAGTACTGCATCCTGACTTATTATTTGTGAACACTTCCCTTTTTCTTAAGAACATTATCCCACACTTCTTTTGCATTTGGAGTACGGATTTGGCAATAGGTTTCTTAGTATAGGCTGTTTTCTTTGACACAACACCACAACGACTGCCTTATTATTGTTTGATCATCGATGCTTGCTCCCATCTTAGATTTAGGTTTACATTAAGTGTTTTTCCAACCTACCCATACAGTTTAATAAACACCCTTGAACTGTGATCACTTGTGTCTGTCTCTCCTGTTGCCACCATGAATTCCTTACAGGGCCGTGAACTACTGACAGGCCTGTGGATGCAAAGTTTCAGATTTCCACAATAACATAGTTTAGACATTTTTTACTTTGATCATGTTTTGTACAGCTTTAAACGTGTGGTTTTCTATAGGAATACAAATATGTTTTTGGCCCAAATATGTCAAAATTGGTTGCTTTGATTTTCCAAATATTTTGCAGGCACCAGGATTCTATCCCAAATAGGTGAAATGAAGAAACCTTTGGAAAATTGACTTGGCCAATTTTGAGATAGTAATGGTTGAAATGTATCTATATATGCTGCATGCTACCACACACTCTCCTACCACACGCTCTTACAATGCAATCCTTGACATGCGCTCCTACAATGCATGGACCTACGCAACACACTCTTACAACACATACTCCTGCCACAGAGGCACCTATAGCATGCAAAGGCAAGTCACAGTTGACACTGAAGTCCGTTTTAAATTGATTGAATAATGTACACTTTCAATATGAGCTGTCCACAGAGCATATGACTTTTACAATGCGTACATTACACAATTAACATCTCCTAAAAACTCACATTAAAGGCAAGTCTCAGCTGACTTTAATGTGAGTTTTAAGGTGATTTAATAAATGTGCACTTTTAATACCAACTATCCACAAAACGTATGAGTTTTACAATGTGTACATTACACAATGAACACCTCATAAAAACTCACATTAAAGGCAAGTCACAGCTGACTTTAATGTAAGTTTCAAGGTGATGGAATGTATGTACACTTTTCATATGAACTGTACACAGAGCATGCATCTACAAAACATGCTCCTACCACACACACCCTTATGACACACACTCTAATGACACACATTCCCATAATACATGCCGCTATATGAGGTGCTCCTACAACACACACTCCTATCAATCATATGTTCCTATGACACGCTCACCCACTATACATGCACCTACTGCACATGACATGGGGACATGCCACACATGCTCTCACATGCACGCAAGACACATGCCCTACAACACACGACCCTATGACACACACACCCTTGCAACACAAGCCCCTACGAGACATGCCCCTACAACATGTGCTCCTATATCATGTGCTCCAACAACACATACTCCTATAACACATGTTCCTATAATACGCTACTACACACACATCTACTACAAATAACATGTGTACGTACAACACATGCTCTTACCACACATGCTCCAACCACACACACTTTTATAATGCACTTACCACACATTCCGACACACAATCTGATAATACGTGCTTCTATGACACATGCAGCTACTACATGCGCTCCTACTACCCCCACACACACACATACACGCTCCTACGACATATGCTCCTACAACATGCACGTCTAGGACATGTGATTCTACAACACATGGTCCTACGAGACACATTTTTACAACACATAGTCCTACACGTGAGCCTACTAACATAACACGTGGACGTACGACATGAATTTACATGCAACTAGGGCACCTATGACACATGCTCCTATGACATATGCTTCTACAACACACACTCTTATCACACACACTCTTATGACACACTGTAATTACACATATTCCTACAACACATGCTCCTATGACACACAATGCGATAACATGCGCTCCTACAACACAAGATCCTACAACACATGTGACACTCAATCTTATGATATACGGTCTTAAGATAGAGAAACTTAAAACACATGCACTTACACCACATAAAAAAAGAAGTTGAAATTGAAAATGTTTTCGTCTTCTAGATTCCATGATGGCTGCTGAAATGTGAGGACATGTTCTTGCTTCCTCCGTCAAGGCCTATAACAGCAACGTGGCCTTGGGCGCATAGAAGATCCGGTGCAAGGTTTCTGCCTCTATATAACCATGATTACCACCGCCAATATCGTCCGACGAAGCGGAGGGCCCGAGCGACCCTTATAAAGGAGTGTGCAAAAAGGGATGGCCCAGAGAGGTCTGTCGGGAAGCGTCTGATGGAGTGGCTCCCTGAGCCAGGAACCTGAGGAGGAGTTCTGCGGCAATCAGAGCCTTGTGTGACTTAGCAGGGACCTGCTGAGACTGGCGCGGCCTGACAGAAGTGAAGGGGAAGTAAATATTCCAAGAGGGTGTAAGCTTGTGAAAAGCGGGAGGCTCCTGTACCGAATAGCTGGTGTTGCAGTAGCTGGAGAGTGGAAGGCATCCCGCGGTGCAGTGTGATCAGCGGCAACGGCAAATTTCCAGTTGGGGTGATCCGAACGCAGGTACTGTGGAATGCCCCCCCCCCTCCGCCGGGGCAACTAAGAACTAAAAGGGAAGAAGCTCCCATGAGGGGGTGTGGAGGCTGTGTGAAGGACACTCACTGACTCTAGGTGTGTGAAAGGTTCCTGGAGCATATAATAGTATGAGGCTGAGTGCCACCCCGCCTCCCATTGGACTGTAGCTATCTTACAAATCAAGGGGCACTGACCAAAAAGAGTCCCTTTTCCCCCCCTCCCCATATAAGACCTGAAGGGAGCACAACAAAAGGTGACTACAGGGGACCCCGAAGGACTGCCTTGCTTGCGTGGACCCTCTTCCAGAGCGCCTATCACCCCAGGGCTCTGCAGGCATCAAACGTCACGCCCTAAAAGGGGAATTTAATTACTGGAAGTTGGTCAGCAGGCAAAGTGGGGAAAGGAGTTCCTGGAAAGGCCTCTACGAAGAGGGTGTAACAGGCGAAAGGAGCCCTACAAAAGGCAGATACTAAAGTAAGAAGTACGCCGGCCAAGTCAAAAGGGCCACACAAACCCCAAGGGGGCCAATTGGAATGCTGTTGGAAACACCATCAGGAAGACACTCAAGGGACAGCCCGCGAAAAGTAATCTGCAGGGGAAAGTAAAGCAGGAAGCCCACACACCATGGCACTGAGTAAAGAGGAGCTGCAGGAGTGCCTCAAGGGTATGGAAGATAGGATGATGGGCTTGTGTCAAGACCAATTCAGTAAACTGAAAGAAGAACTATGGGATTCACATCAAGAGGTCAGGAGGGAAATCACTGACCTAGGAACTAGGGTCAACACAACGGAACAGAACCTGTCAGAGATGTCGGAAGAGGACAAGCAGAACAGTATCTTACTGGAGCAGGTAGCTAGGGCCACACACAACTTAGAAATTCAAGCGGAGGACCTGGAAAATAACTCCCCGAGGTCCAATATACGAGTGAAAGGCCTGAGTGAAGCGCTCCTGGATGTAGACCTCAAAGCTACCATGCAGCAGTGTTTTGGAAACCTTCTGGCAGGTACTCAAACAGAAGAAGTAAAAATAGATTGAGTACATAGAGTGGGCCCAAAAAAACGTGACCCGGGAGCGAGTCCCAGAGATGTTCTTGTAGTCCTGTCGTCTTACACAATGAAAGAAGACATTCTCTGAGCTGCTCGCACTCATCCAGACCTGATAATTAATGGTGCACAAGTTCACCTGTATCAGGATCTGGCGTTGTCTACACTTCAAAAGAGGGGAGTAATGCAGCTAGTGACCAAAGTGCTAATAGCAAATAACATTGCATACAAATGGACGTTTCCTTTTGGACACTTGTTTAAGTGGGAAGGCAAGAAACAACGTGCCACCACATTCTAGGAGGGGCTGTCGATATTGAACATGGAAGAGGAAGAGGCACAACCGACGCATATATCAAGTGCTACCCCCTGAAAGATGGTAGCAGACCTTGGGAGAAGTCTGTTGGTAAGGGGAGGAGAGGCGACAGAGACATCAAACTGAGGGGCCTCTGTGCCAAATGAAACGAAGGCCGTTAGCACAAAACTAAGATCATGTTGTGGGCCCAGTAGCCCAAGAAAATATATCTACGCTAGAGGTTGGGGGTATAGAGGGAGCAATTAGAGGGAGATAGCTAGACCTTGGGGGCATGAAAGTAGAGCCCGGGCGGAGGGGGGAGGTTGGAGTAGATTTTGTGATCTAGTCTGGGGTGTAGTGCACCGCTATGGGGGAAACCCCAGGGGTTATACCAGGACCATTGCCCCAGGTGTCTGGGGTGGTTCAAAGGAATTTAGGACCTGACCGGGATTGGGGAGGGGAAGAGGGATATGGGGGTTTGTGGAAGGGGTGAGGGAGGAGTTGGGGTTTGGGCAGTTTATGAAGGGGGAGGGCTAAAAGGTCGGCGGGGGAGGGCAAGGAGAAGAGGGGGGACAGGAAAGGAGGGACGGGAAAGGAGTTGAGGGGTACATATAAAACGTCTGTAGGTCTGGGTGTACTGAGACAACAGCAATGGTTAACAGCAGTGGTCAAAAGAATATTTTACTACAAATATGATGGCAGTTAGGATTACTTCATACAGCGTACAGGGTTTGAATTCTCCTGCCGAATGTAAAAAGGTGGAAGGGCTACTTAATCGCACCTTGCCGGACATCATTATGCTTCAAGAAACCCACATTAAAAAAGCTGATACAGCGGCCCCCTGCTTGCAACACTTTACACAAGTGTATCAGGCAAATGCGATGGGAAGGATGGCAGGGGTACTGATAGCCTTTAGAAGTTCTCTCCAGGCAAAGTTTCTACAAACCATGAAGGATAAATCGGGAAGATATGTCTTTGTGCAAATACAAGCGGGACGAAGAACCTTGACTTTGGGGTCTGTGTATGCACCGAATACTTACCAGGTCAGATTTCTGCAGGGTATTCTCTCAGGCGACTTCAACCTGGCATGGTACTCCAACAAAGACAGGATCTTGGGTAGTGTGACATCGGGGTGAAAAATCACTGGCGTCAATTGCCATCCAGGTCTCCCATTCATGCAGTAACCATGACAGCTGCCTAGCTTCAAAGTGAGGAAGGGGCTAGCCTCCTCAGGTTATGTTGCGTGACAATGAACCTAATTTACAAGACCACTTAGAGGAATGGGCCGGCCCTTTTCTTGCTTTTAAGCTAAGCAGGGTCAGCCCCGCTTTGAAGCTAAGCAGGGTCAGTCTTGGTTACTGCACGGGGGGGCGACCAAATGGGTATCTGAATTATTTACTTTTTTTTAAACCTTGCTACTGTCAGTCCTTGAAGGTTTTGCCATTTTTTGCCTTTTGCTGATTTGCATTCTTGTTATGCTCACCTGGTATCCACGGGGACCCCACTCAGCCCTGGTTGGTTGCTGGAACCTTCTCCTCAATTTCTGGATGGTGTCTTCGGAAGAAGTCTAGCCTGAAAAAACATGAGGGCTGGGTTCAAGACTAGACAACTCAGGTAAAGTATCCTCCCACCACCCCTTTGGCTTCTGCCCTTAGGCCCTCTCCTCACCTTGTTGTGGTACTAGGCGTGCTCTCCGTCCTGCTTTCTTAGCAGGGGTGCGTAGTCTTCAGTGGGCGTGGGCGACCGAGTTACTTCACTGGTGCTTGCCCGTTCAAGTATCTTTAAGGTAGGTCATATTGCAGCAGTTTTTGTATAGCGCTGTTTGTTCTTGCCTGCCTTTCTTTTGTGATTAATAATGTCCTTTCTTTCTCCCTAGGCGTGGGGATTCGGCGTGGCGTGCTGGTTGGTTTGAGCACCACCGGCAAATGATGGCGCGAGATGTGCGCTGTAATGCGGGAAGTAATGCTCTATGCGCTGCGCTGCTTTGTTTTGCCTTTGATAAGGCAATCCAGAACAATGCCGGCCGGAAGGTGACAAGCCAGGTAAGCTTCTTGTGATGTCCGTGGATTAAGCAATGCCGGAGTATGCCTTTTCTAATGTTGTCTTTCTCCTTTTCCTTTTCAGGTCGCTTCGTTCCGGTAGGTATGCGGTGCCCAGAAGAAGATGTTCACTGGAGAGCGGATGACAGGATGGAGATTGCAGGTAAGATTCTATTAATGATGTTCCTTTGGTCTCCTCTGCAGGCTCGTTGCTCTGAGGCTCGCGGGTATCACAGGACACGGTGAGCGTTACGTTAAAGTCTGCAAAGTAACGCAAAGCGTGCTCTGTTGCTTGGGTGCGGTTTAAATAGCCTCCCAGCAAAGTAGTTCCGGTAAAGTAGTCCCAGGCCACCACACCCAAAACACTATACCGCATAGCTTAGTTTTTAGGAACCAAATGTCATGCCTGCGCCATGGGCGCACACATTGGCAACCATCATGGACTATTTGTTATTCATTTATCTTCAGAATACTCTTGGAACAACCCCAATTCACACTTTGGTACTAAATTCCCATTTGCGTGACTTTGGTGCCTTTTTATATAACTCAAATAACTACATGCACCACAATGCACCTTGCTACAGCTATCAATTCCTGGCCATTCCCATTCGTTAGCATTGGAACCACAATCCCCAGAAGCCCTAGGGATCAGTGCTGCTTCCACCATCTGAGGACCAGAGAGGGAGGAGGCAGATTGTATTCAGGTGTGCTGCTCCAGGTGCTGCCAATTAGCCTGCCTCAGTACAGGGCAGGGCGGTATTTAATCAGCTGCCTGCAGGAGCTCAGTCTCTTGCATCAAGAGTCCTCCCAGCCCCTTTTTGCCTTTTGTCTCGAATTTGTATGCTGTTCCAGCTGCTGCATTCTCCTGCTTTCGTTCCAGTGCTTTTTCTGGGCTTCCTGCCTTGCAGCCTGCTACACCATGCTGCCTACAGACCTAGCCTTTTGGGCCCCCTGCCTCACAGCCCTGCTCCGCTGTGCTTCCTGCCTTGCAGCCTGCTACACCCTGCTGCCTACAGCCCTAGCCTTTTGGGCTCCCTGCCTCACAGCCCTGCTCCTCTGGGCTTCCTGCCTAGCAGCCAGTTACACTCCGCTGCCTACAGCCATAGCCTTCCGGGCTCCCTGCCTTGCTGCTCTGCTCCTCTGAGCTCGCTCCTTGCTGCTCTGCTCCTCTGAGCTCCCTGCCTTGCACCCTGCTACTCTCTTCTGCTTTCAGCCCTGAACTTCGGGTCTCTCTGCCTCTACGCCCTGTTCCTTTGGGTCCGCTCCTTGCTGCCCTACTCCTCTGGGCTCTCTGTCTGCCGCCTCCTACAGCTCTCAGTCCTGCTCCTCTGGACTCTCTGCCTAGCAGCCTACTACAGTCCTCTGCTATCCACTACAGTTTTTCTGTACCTTGTACCATTTGGTACTGCAGCCCTGCTTCCTTGTTTGCAGCCCCCCTCTTTCCTGGCTGCTGCTCCCTTGCTCTCTTCCTTGTTTGCAACCCCTTGTTCTTGATCCCTGTCCTTCTCTTCCTTGACTCCTCTGTCCTCCCCTTTAGTTTACCCATTTCTATTGTACCATTTCTTCCTTCATTCCCTTCTCCTAGATTTCTCTTAGACTTCCTCGTCCCTGGTTATTTCTGTTCTTGCCTCTCTTGTGTCTTATGTTGATCCTTTGTACAGAGCTTGACTGTTGGTTTTCGGCAGGCAACCTCTGCCCCGTCCCTTGTCGCGTTTTCTGTTTAACAGACACCCACAGCTGCTGTTCCCAGCCATAAGCAGTCAGAGTGGGCCTCTGTAAAAGTAATCCGTGCAGAAGGCTGGAGTTTCCAAAGGTCCGTGGAACACTCTTTTTCCATATCTGCATACACCCCAAGAGGGAATCCAGTTTGTTTGTATCTTTGTATTTCCTGCCCCTTTCTGTTCACAACTACAGTTGCCTACTATTCTTTCCCTGTGCCACTCTTGACAGAGTGCCATCCTTGACACCAAGCTATGCGAATGCCTCCATATTAACTGTAGGCCCAATGAAAAGTAGTCCCCCTTCAAACATGTTCTCCACAATGAATATGAGCCTGGCGCCAGAACTGACTCCAAAAGAGTCTTGGTAGTGGATGCAAGTGGATGCAGTGGGGGTCTGGGGTAAGGGTTGTGACAATTCTGGTATTTGTAGCCTCCCAGTCAAAAAAAAATAAATAAAATACAGGTATTTTTACAGCAACAGTGAGTTTCCCATCCGTGCAGTAACTGGGACGAACCCTGCTTAGCTTCGAAGTGAGGAAGGGGCCAGCCCACTAAGGCCTTGTTGCCGAATATATGCCCCTCCCTTAGAAGAGCACTTAGAGAAACATGGCCTAAGGGGCTGGATCCTTCCTAAGCTTTGAAAGTAAGCAGGGCCGGTCGTGGATTAGTGCATGGATGGCATACAGTCTACAGTCCTGAATGGTGTGTGTTTTCTTAGTTTTAAATATCTCATAAAGCACGGCATCCACCTTTTTGTAAAAATGAAAACATTAAATTAAAAACATCACATTTATGCTGAACACTGCCATCAGAGAACCCTGACCTTAAGGAGTTTGAGATGCAGCTCTTAACCATTATGCTACAATGATGTTATTGTTTGGACTTTCACAAGCTTCATAGGTGGCCTTTTATCATTGAACATATTCAATTATAGGCTAAGTATGAAATGTATGCCCCATCAAGCCATTATGGCCTAGTGGTTAAATGCTGGGCCTCTAACTCTGGCAGTTCAATGCTTTATGTTTTTTTTTTATTTAACTAATTTAATTAAAAGAAAAGCAACGCAAGTGGGAGGCAGCAAGGTTTCTTGCAGTGCAGTCCTGTGCAACCATGTCTAAATGCCCTCATGCTAAATAAGATCAAAGTCAGCCACGTCCAAACATCCCTTGAGCCAAAATAACAGTGTTGGAATGGCTTTTGTGCCGAAAAGGGCACGCCGAAATGGGAACTACAGCAGAATGCCCATGCCAAATTGGCCTGCGCCAAAATTGTGGTGACGAAAAGGGGTGGACCGCTTGGAGAACGCTGCTTAACCAAAGTGTGCACTCTATGGCAAATAATTTAATCACACTGAGCATTGCCTATAAACATTGTGAGTTCTCAAAGTTTTAAATATATCGCATTATTTCTTTTTAAAACTTGCTACTGTCAGTCCTTGAAAGTTTTGCACTGAGAGACCATTTTTTGCCTTTTGCTCAATTGCATTATGGTATTTGTAGTCTCCCAGTTAATAATACAAAAAATAGATATTTTTACAGCAACAGTGGGTTTCCCATCCCTGCAGTAACTGGACAACCCCTGTTTAGCTTCAAAGTGAGGAAGGAGTCTGCCCCTTAAGGTCATGTGGCCTAATATAGGAGCCCACCTTACAAGACCACTTAGAGAAACATGGCCTAATGGGGCTGGATCCTTCCTCACTTTGAAAGTAAGCAGGGTCGGTCTGGTGACTGCATGGATGGCATACAGTCCACAATCCTGAATGCCGTGTGTTTTCATAGTTTTAAATATTTCATAACACACGGCATCCACATTATTTTTTTTAAACCTATGCTACTGTTAGCCTTGAAAGTTTTGCACTCAGAGACCATTTGTTTGCCTTTTGCTCAATTGCTTTCTAGTATGTGTAGTCTCACTGAAGATGGGGGAATAGTTGTACACTTTTGCCTAACATAGTTCTATAAAGATATATATATTGGACTGACACTATGTTGTTGAAAGACAGACATGGGGTGGTTGGTAGACTGTTACGGTTTTAAAATATTGGGAGAAGGTTGTTACCACTGTCCGTAACTAAAGGCCATAACTAGTACCCATTCATGTGTTAAAATATATTTGGCCATGCACACTGACCATGGCTGAAGGGCATGCTTAAGGCCAGTTATTGTTGTAATGTAATTAGAGTTCTGTCACCAGTGATGTGATCTGTAATGTTATCAGTGTTCTCAAACAACATGCAATTAGTGATGTCATCAGTGATGTGATCTGTGATGTCATCATTGTGGCCATAGGCTGTGCAACAGGGGGCGCAAAGTTAAGGTGGCTTTAGCTGAATTTCAGGGGTTTTGTTACATTAAGTTCTCACCTTAACATCCCTGCAACTAAAGTTCTTTGTCTGAATGTCAAAGGTTTTGCTACAATGTATTGCTCACCTTAACGTCCCTGCAACTAAAGTATTTTCCTTGAATGACAAAGATTTGCTAAAAATTTCAAGTTTGGGGGGGCCCTTGACAATCCCTTCGTTTAGAAAAGGTCATCCAAATTCATCCAGCAAGTCAAAGGTTATTAGCCTCTCTCAGTCTCTCGGCTGAAAAGAACAAGCTACTCTCTTACCTAGTAACGTTCTTTCGATGGGATGGTCCGACGTTGTATTCCATATCTATGACAGTAATCACCACAGCTGTGCTGCTTCGGAAAATCTTCCGCGTCTGCGTCCTGCGTCGATGACGTCGATCTCGTGGACCTCCTCAACGGCCGACGTCGCTGGATGTCATAAGTAGGACGCACGACGCCCGTAGCCTCAGTTGTAGTTTTTTCCCAGAACGTGTGCCACCAGTTTTCTGCCAGTCTGACACACAAACCCTTGCAGAAACGTAAGCTGCAATCGCATAAGAAATTCTGTAGCGGGGAAGGTAGGGAGGGAGCGATATGGAATACGTCGTCGGACCATCCCATCGAAAGAACGTTACCAGGTAAGAGAGTAACTTGTTCTTCGAGGGGATTGAGTCCTCCGACGTATTCCATATCTATGACAGACTCCCAAAGCAGTACCAATGCAAGGAGGTGGGAAAAGAATTTTGAAAACAGAAATTTAGCATGCCCAATCGAATTGCGGAGTAAAGGACCGCCTTGCCAAAGGCCAGATCCTGCCCCCGGATGGAATCGAGGGAATAGTGACGTACAAAAGTATGTACCCAAGCCCAGGTGGCTGCATCACAGATATTGCGAATAGGAACACCCCTCTGCAGGGCAGTAGAGGCAGCCATACCCCTGGTAGAATGGGCCCGTAAGCCGACCGGTGGGTCCTTACCCACCAAGCGGTAACACTCAGAGATAGCCAAAATAATCCAGCAAGACAAAGTCTGTTTCGTCACAGCCTGTCCCAAACGGTTTCCAGCGTAACCAATAAAGAGCTGATCCTCCACTCCTACTCGGGACATGCGTGAAATATAAAAGCCTAACGCTCTCCTAGGATCAAGCCTATGGAACCTCTCATCTTCCTTAACAGGATGTGGAGGAGGATAAAATGCTGGAAGAACAACCTTCTGGCCTAAATGAAAATTCCGACACCACCTTCGGAAGAAAAGGAGGACGAACTCGAAGGACAACCCTGTCCTTATGAAACACAGTGAAGGGTGGCTTAACTGAAAGTGCCTGTAACTCACTCACTCTGCGAGCGGAAGTGACCGCAACCAAACATACAGTTTTCAGAGTTAACAGTCTCAAGGGGCATGAATGCAAAGGCTCAAACGGAGCACCCATCAGAAACTTGAGAACAAGGTTCAAATCCCAACAGGGCACCTGGAAAGGTGATGGAGGGAACACATTAGTGAGCCCTTTCAGAAACTGAGAAATTAAAGGAATTTTAAAATAGGAACACTCTTCAGACGAGCGCTTAAATATGGACAGCGCCGCCAGGTAACCTTTAATGGTACCCACTTGAAGGCCCATGTGGGCCAAAGAAACCAAAAAAGACAGAACCATGGGAATTTCACTTGTAAAAGGATCCACATTCTTAACCCTGCACCAGTCGCAGAACTTTCTTCAACAGCAACGTTACAGGGACTTTGTTGCGGGGCTTCTGGCCGAAAGCAACACCTCGATCACGTCTTCAGGGAGGTCCCAATCCTTATACCTCAACCTTTCAGAAACCAAGTGTGAAGGTTGAGGGACCTCACCTCTGGATGGAGAACCAGACCCCCCTCCCGTGAGAGCAGATTGTCTCGGTAGGGAAGACAACGTAGAGGGCAGATGGACAAGTCGAGAAGGTCCGGGTACCACGTCCTCCGGGCCCATGCCGGAGCAATGAGGATCATCCGGGAACCGAACCTCCGTAACCTCCGCAGTACTTGGGGGATGACGGGGACTGGAGGAAAGGCATACAGCAGTGGGAATGACCACTCCACCATGAAAACGTCTCCTAAGGGTTCGTTTGGAGGACATTCCCGCGAGCAGAACCTCCCGCACTTCCGGTTGACACTGGAGGCGAAGAGATCCACTTGAGGGGTCCCCCAAAGGGCAAAGATCTCCAGGAGAATCTCCTGAGCCAACTCCCACTCGTGAGAGATCGCGCTTTGCCTGCTCAGAGCCTCCGCCGTCTCGTTTTCGTCTCCTGCCAGATGAACTGCCGAGATCGAAACTTCCTGCTGGATTACCCAGAACCAGAGCTGCATCACCTCCCTGCACAGAGGAAGTGACCCTGCCCCCCCTTTTTGTTGAGGTAGTGCATGGCCACCGTGTTGTCCGTCAGGATCAGGACATTCTTTCCTCGCACAGTCAGCAGAAAAGCCTTCAGGGCTAGCCTGACGGCCCTCAGCTCCAACAGATTGATATGGAGCCTGGACTCTGACGGAGACCAACAACCGCTGACTGTCAACACGTTGGCATGAGCTCCCCATCCCGTGAGGGATGCGTCCGTCAAGATCCTCACCTCCAGCCAGGGCAGCCAAAATGGAGCCCCCCTTATCAGATTGCCTTCGTCGGCCCACCACAGAAGGTCCAGGGCGAACGAAGACTGCACCTGAACAGGGTCCGACATCCTGCCGGAGGACTGAGACCACTGGAGCTTGAGTGCCCATTGCAAAGATCTCATCCGCAACCTGGCCTCTGGCACCAGAAGAATGCAGGATGCCATGAGGCCAAGCAGTCTCAATAACTTGAACGCTGGGAGAGTCTGGGCAAGTTGAAACTTGTGCACCATCTGCTGAATGTGATGAGCCCTCACATGGAGAGGAAAACACTGCCCCAGGGACGTGTCGAGCACTGCTCCGATGTACTGGAGCCTCCGAGTTGGTGTCAAATGGGACTTCTTTAACTTGAGGGAGAAGCCCAGCTTGTGGAGGGAGTGGCAGGTGACTGACAGATGATCCAGGACTTGCTCGGAAGAGCGCGCCCTGATCACCCAATCGTCCAGGTAGGGGTAGACGTGAATCCCCCCTTTCCTGAGGTGCGCTGCCACCACTACCATGAGCTTGGTGAAGACCCTCAGGCGGAGGTCAATCCGAACGGCAGGACCCGAAACAAAGTGCGAGTCGCCAGCCGTGAACCTCAGGCACTTCTTGTGCTTTGGATGGATCGGCACATGAAAATAAGCGTCCTTGAGGTCGAGAGACACCAACCAGTCTTGAAGGTGAAGGGCCTGGAGGACCTGAGAGAGAGTAACCATCTTGAACTTGTCCTTCCTGAGGAGTTTGTTCAAACCGCGCAAGTCCATGATGGGTCTCAATCCCCTGTCTTTCTTGGAAATCAAAAAATAAGGGGAATACCATCCCTTGTTCCTCTCCGCTACAGGCACCAGTTCTATGGTGCCTTTCTCCAGCAGGGATTGAATTTCCTGCGCAAGGAGCGGATCTGGACTCTTCAAAGAGAGATTCCCCGGTGGATTGTCTTGAGGCCTCTGCCAGAACGACAGTAGCCGTGGGTTATGATCTCCAGAACCCACACATCTGAAGTAATGGCGCACCACTCTGCAAGATGCTGCGCCAGCCTTCCCCCAACCGGCAAACCATGGGACATGGCCTCATGACTGAGCTGAAGTGGCTGTGGCGTTGCCTGACGGACGGCAAAGAGGCAACAGCCCAAGCGGCCTTGGCACCTCGAGCACCTTGTTTTCCACCTCTGGCACTCCTACGGTGGCCCCTTTGACTGGCAGCTCCTCTCCCTTTACCAAAGGATAAGTAATAACGAAAGGAACCTCCCCTCCATTGCTGTGCCCTAGGACGAAAAGGCAGAGGTTGTCGAACTGCAGCGCCCAACGACTTTGCTGCAGCTTTTGAGGTCTGCAACCTCTCAAGGCTCTCGTCAGCCTTGCTGCCAAAAAGATGTTCCCCGTCAAAGGGCATGTTGAGGAGCTGGGCCTGCACATCAGGAGCAAACCTTGACTTCCGCAACCACGCAAAACTGCGTATCATGGTGCTCGCCGCCATGGACCGGCTGACGCAATCTGCCATGTCCAAACCCGACTGAAAAGCCTCACACATGGCATCCTTGCCATCCTGAACCATGGCAAGGAAACCATCCTATTCATCCCCTTCGGGAATATGTTCAGCCGCCAAGGAAACACAGTTCCACAGACTGTGCGTGAAACGAGACAAAGCACAAATGGAGTTGGCCGCCTGAAGCGCCATACCCCCTGCAGAAAACACTTTCTTCGCCCAGCCGTCAAAACGCTTGTCGTCCCTATCAGGAGGGATGGTAGGGTATGACGCCTGCTTTGCCGGGGCCGTAGCCGCCTGCACCACCAAAGTCTCCGGAGTAGGGTGCTTGGACAAGTAGCAGGGGTCACTATTGGCTGGGCGGTATTTTCGCGGCAAAGACTTTCTCACTGCCGGGAGACTTTCCGGAGCAGTCCAAGCCGCCGCCACCCTCCTCTGAAGAGCCATATGAAATGGCAGTACCGGGTCAGTTGGTGGAGCAATGTCGAGGATATCCATAAGGTCATCCTGAACAAACTCCCCTGCGGGAGCAGACCATCCTAAGTACTCGGTGACCCGTGACATAAGGCGCCGATACGTAGAATCGGCATGAGAGCCAGGCTCAGGCCTACAAAACTCCACCTACGGAGAGGTGTCCAGCACACTAGCATCATGCAGGGACTGCCTCAGGTCCTCATACTAGCTATGGCCCGAGAGAATCTCATCAGGCACCGTGCCAGGCACCATGCCATATTCAGAGCCCTCATCCACCTCTGAAATGAACTCCAGATGGTGGTAAGAAGGCACAGAACTGGAACCAAAGCCTTGCTTGACCTTTGCCAGAGCCTTTCTAGGTGGTTCCCCTGAGCCACGGGGTACCCCTGTCGACACAGCCCCGAAAGGCATAGAGGGCGTCCAGTGAATCGGTGCCGGCGCTGAGAGAATCAGCGTCGACGACAGACATGGCGCCGACAGCATCGACGGCGTCGACACAGGCCTCGAAGGCGGAGCCCCGAACGTGTCCCTCGACATCCTGGGCGCCGACAGCACTGACGACTTCCTCAGAGGCAGAGCCTCGAGAGAGTCCGTCGAGGACCTAGGCGCCACAGGCGTCGATGTCTTCCTCGAAGACTTCACAGGTTCACACGGTCTCGAGCACGTCGAGGACCGGGACCTGGACCGGGCATGCCGAGAACGATTCCCCTTGTCCGAGCGGGACCTTTCCCGCGAATCGTGATGACCACCCGAGCCCGAAAGCGTGCGAGCTGCGTCTCTCGGCTGATCACGACTGACCCCACTCGGAGGCGCGGACGGACCAGTGCCCTGCGATTCGAGAATCGCCAACATTTTCTTCCCAAAGGAAGCCCATTCCTCCTGTGTCGCATGCTTGGTGGGCAAGCGACCCGCCGACGGGCGGAGTCCTCGGATGAGGACGGGGAAGGCGACCGATGACGGCGCTTCTGGGAGTGCCTCAAAGAGGCAGAGGAGTGGTGAGACCGACTCCGGGACCGAGACCCACTGGACTTCGGACGACGATGCAGAGAGTCACCCCTCGAGTCGTCCATCGAAAGCCCTGCAGACCTAGACTTCCAGGGCTTGGACACCTTACCTACCGATAACTTCTTCTTGCGCTCCCGCAAGGCTTTTGACGTATGCGACTGGCAGTCGACACAGTCATCCGTGTCATGGGCCTCCCCGAGGCACCAGAGGCAGGCGTTGTGCGAGTCCGTGACCGACATCTTAGACCCACAGTCCCTGCACTTCTTAAAGCCCAGACGCGGTGTGGAAGACGAGGTAGACATCTCCACGAAGAAATATTTCACAAACAGGTTCGAAGAACCGAGAAAGCAACAGAAACTCCAAAGAGTCGAGGCGTGCCGAGATTCCCGAAGCGAACACGTTCGCAGAAAAAAACGAACGGAGGCTACGGGCGTCATGCATCCTACTTATAACATCCAGTGACGTCGGCCGTCGGAGGAGGTCCTCAAGGGCGGCGTATCGACGTCATCGATGCAGGACGCAGACGTCAAAGATTTTCCAAAGCAGCACAGCTGCGGTGATTACTGTCATAGATATGGAATACCGCGGAGGACCCAATCCCCTCGAAGCACCAATATTGATAAAAAAGGTTTTAAGTTGCAGGGGGCACCGTGTATCACTGTTTGGTTCATGTGATGCATTTTCTTCTCTAAAGTTGACTTGATTGAAATGCGAGTGCTGAATTTCAGGCGGCGACTGTCGCAATATATATATATAGACAAATGTTACTAGTGTGTCATTGAACGCACTCACAGATTCACAAGGAAATAAGTCCAAGGTGCCAAAAGATAAAGCTACAGCATTTTCTTCATTTAGTTCCAGCAGGCAACAAAGGAAACGCTCAACAGACAACATGTTTCGCACCATCTTCGATTGATCTTCAACTCCATTTTATCCTTCTCCACTCACATTTCAGACATCTCTAAAAAGTCCAACTACCAGCTGCACCTCCTCAGAGGTGCTCTTCATTTCCTCACCTTCCCCCAGTGGCTCACTGTCTCCAAAGGCCTGGTTCTCTCTAGGCTGGACTACGGCAACAGCCTCTTTCTCATCCTCCCTGCCTCTGCTTTGCACCCTCTGCAACTCATCCAGAACATAACTGCAAGACTTATCCGTGGCCTCAAGCCCAGGGACCACATCTCTCCTGTGCTGAAATCCCTCCACTGGCTCCCCGTGGCTGCAAGGAGCAAGTTCAAGACCCTCTGCATTGTCCACAAGGCTTTCTGGGGACTGGGACCTACCTATCTGCAACAATCTAAATACTGTCTCTCCCGAGCCCTCTGCTCATATACCTCCAACCTTCTGTGATTGAGCCGGTTCTCCAAGCAGAGATTTGGCGGAATATCTTTATCCTCAGCAGGGGCCTCCTTCTGGAATAGCCTCCCTGCCACCCTCCGTCTTGAGCCTGATCTCCTTAATTTCCAGAAGCTCCTTAAGACATTCCTCTTCTCTTCCTTCTCTCTCCCTCTACCCTGCTAACCTCTCTCTCCGCTCTATGCCTCTCTTCCTCCTTTTTCCACACAGCTTGCCGACTGGCCGCTGGGCGTACCTCAGAGTCTCACAGATTCCTGGCACCCCCGCCAGTCTACACTTTGCCTCCGGGCCTGCACTTGCCTCAATGCTAGTGCACTTGGTCAATGACCCATGAGAATGGCATCTCTCAGCAGTTACCCAGTTTCTGACTAACTGGGCGCACTTGGATCACCCCTGCACTCGTCCTCCCCTTTCCCCTCTCCTATACCGCCTGTGCACTTGCACAATCTGAACTTAGCATATCTTGAAGATCGTCCATCTATTTTCCCTGTCTCCCCTCCTTGCATGGTGGCGCCTCAATGCACTTGGAAAAACTGCAGAATCGTAGTCAGACCTATTTGCTGTTATCTACACTGTTAATTGTATTATATGCACTTACTCTACCTGTGCAGACTTGTATTGTTCAGAAATTAAAGGGCTCTGAATGACTTGTTTTTCCCCTGGTTCCCTCCCTCCTTGAGTGCTTTGAAACACTTGCCTTGTGTATAGGTGCTTTACAAATAAACATTACCATGCCATACCAACAAGGTGCTTGGTCACCTACAAAGAAGCAATCCCCCTCGCATGGAATATGAGCACTGTGGCGATTCTTCGAATGGCGTCACTTCCCCCCAGGGAGGTGCCCTATCATGTCAGATTAGGGTGTTGCAGCCGTTAACCAATATTCCCCCTATGGGCGGTAAATCGCAGGACGACTTTGCAGGGGAGGACTCACCCCCCACGGGGGATTAGGGAGGCACATTCTGGGCCACAACATTGCGCTTCCATCTTACACCCCATATCCAATTATGAGACTATTCACACACACTCTCAAATGCTGTATTGTGACTCTCTGACAATTGAAAGTACTGGGACGAGTAGGAGCCGAGGAGGCATGAAGATCACACCATTGAAACCGACGAGAGACTTTGCCATCCATTCACAAAGTTTTGGCCCTATAAAATGTGAAAAGGAACTCACCTTGGGGTCAAGCTGATTGAGCCAGCCCCGCAGTACCAGAGGGAAAGGAAGCTGTCAAATGCAGGAAGCTGGAAATCGAGCAAGCCAGAGGTCTGACAGCACAGGCGAGAAGCAGGAAGCTTGGCAGTGGCACAACCTCCAGGAGGAGGTGGACTGCATGGTCCACTAACGGTGCTGACACTGCAGGGATACAGATTTTACAGAGTTGCTGCAAAGCCAGCAAAGCAACCTAAGGCCCAGGAAAGCAGGAGCGAGAGCAGTACCAACCCCTAGCAGCGCTGATGCCCAACAAGAAGACCCCAGAAGGTAACAGGCAGCCTGGGCTGACCAGCGAGCAGGAAGACAAGGAGAGAGTCTCTGCTTTGGGCCATGAGCAGTAATAATCAGAAGATGACCGACTCAAGAGGGAGTGAAGAGTGCATCAGAGGAAGTTTTCCTCGTCCTAGTGGCAGTCAGAAGACCACTGACTCAAGAAAGTGAAGAGTGCATCCAAGGAAGTTTTCCTCGTGCAGTGGCAATCATAAGACCACTGACTCAAAAGAGAGTGAAGAGTGCATCATAGGGAGAGTTCTTCACTGCAGTTGGAAGTCATAAAACCACTCAACTAGACTTCAGTAAAACCTATATTAGAGGAAAGAGTCCCCAATTTAGTAACAGTAATACATCCGCTGATCTGGACCAAGTTGTGTGTTGTGTTACAAAGACACTTGCTGAGAGAAAGGGGGGGTTTTAAAGGACAAACTCTTGACACCAGGGTTAGAAGGGCAGCATGGAGGCCTGGAAGAAGAATACCTTTAAAAGAACTGTGTCAGGAACATTGTTGGCTGAAAGACACCATCAGTGCAGACCAGGAGAAGGGAGGCATCCTCCTGGCCCCGTCCTCAAGAAAGAACTGGCAAATGCAGACTAAAGCAGGAGAAAGGAGGTATTCTCCGAGTTCTGGAAGAACTTTTAGAGCCTTTTCATTTTTGTAATAGGAGGAGGGAGTCATCCTCCAAGTTATTCTTTTTTCTGTCTTTCCTTTTTTTCTTTTTAGTGGTGAAAGGGCTAGAGTAGGCGCTTGGACAAAGGACAGTGAGATTACTTTGGACATTTGGACAACGTGTACCCGAGTATCAATTTCTTTGTAGGGATACCAATTTAGAGATAGGGATAGGTATGATGATCTGTGATGTCATCGTGGTCATAGGCTGCGCAACAGGTGGCGCGAAGTTAAGGTGGCTTTAGCTGAATTTCAAGGGTTTTGTTGCGTTAAGTTCTCATCTTAAAATCCCTGAAACTAAAGTTTTTTCCTTGAATGTCAAAGGTTTTGTTACAATGCATTGCTCACCTTAGCGTCCCTGCAACTAAAGATGTTTCCTTGAATTTCAAAGTTTTCGTTTCAAAGTATTGCTCACCTTAACATCCCTGCAACTAAAGTTTTTCCTGGAATTTCAAAGGCTTTGTTACAATGTATTGCTCACCTTAGCGTCCCTGCAACTAAAGATGTTTCCTTGAATTTCAAAGTTTTCGTTTCAAAGTATTGCTCACCTTAACATCCCTGCAACTAAAGTTGTTTCCTTCAATTTCAAGGGTTTTGTTGTTCCACAGATTTCTAGAACGCTTCCAGACCACTAGCATGGTCTTTGGCCATGGTCAGTGGGCACAGCCTTTTGGCCTTTAGCCGTTCCCACTGTTCATTTTAAAATGCTACCAGAACACCAGCCATGGCCTTCGGATTGTAGGCTTCGAGAACTCACAATGTTGTTAGGCAAAGCGCAGGGAGATCAAATTATTTGCCATGGAGCACACAGTTTGGTTAAGCAGCGAGCTCCAAGCGGTGCACCCCTTTTCGGTGTCATCATTTTGGCACAGGCCGATTTGGCCCGGCCATTCCGCTGCAGCACCCTTTTGTTACGCTAACCTGGTATCCACAGGGACACCACCAAGCCGGGTTACTCGCTGGTATACTTCTCAGTGGTGCCCAGATGTGATCTGCGGGGAAGCTTCTGCCTGAAAATACAGGAGGACTGAGTTCAAGACTGGCCGACCGGGGTAAGTGTCCTCCCTCCACCCCCATATGATTTCAGCCCCTCTGGGGCCCTCTCCTCACCTTGTGGTAGAGTTAGGCGTGCTCTCCGTCCTGCCTTCTTTGCAGGGGTGCATTGTCTTTCGCGGGCGTGTGCGGTCCAATTACTTCACTGACGCCGGCCCGTTTGATATAGTTCAGGTAGGTCTTATTGCTGTTCTTTCGTATTGTTGCTATTCCTGCATGCCTTTCTTTGTTTAACAATGTCTCCTTTTCTCCCTTAGATATGCGGAGCTTCAGCGCGACGAACTGGCTTTGTTGAGCCTCGCTGGTAAATGATGGTGCATTAAGAGCGCTATTATGCGGTAAGTAAGCGCTATGCGCAGCGCTGCGATGTCTTGCCTTTGCTAACCTGTTTTCCTTCTTTCCTTGTAGGTCGCAGTGTTATTCAGCGTGTGTGGAGTTTCCGGAGTGGTGCCAGCCGAGAGGTGACCAGCCAGGTAAGCCTTTTGAGCAGTTCGTAATTTGCAATGTCTCTTATGCTTTCTTTAATGTTGCCTCTGTCTTCCTCTTTCATGTCGTTCAGTCCTGGAGGCATGCAGATTCAAGGAAGCTGTTCACAGGAGCTACGAGAAGCTAAAGAGGAAGACTACAGGTAAAATGCTGCTGCTAACAATGTTTCTTTTGTCTCTTTGCAGGTTCTGCTTCTCCGAGGTTCGTGGGTATAGCTGGACACTGTGAGCGTCACGTTGCAAACTGCAAAGTAACGCGAAGCGTGTTGTCTTGCTCGAATTTGGTTTAAATAGCCCCAACAAAATAGACCAGGTAAATTAGTCCCTAGGCCACCACACCCAAAACACTAGACCGCATAGCTTGGTTCCTAGGAACCAAGCTATGTGGATGCCTCCATGTTGGCTGACAAACACATTAAAGTAGTTCCAAAGCACATGTTTTTCATGGTGTATGAGACTGGCGCCATAGGCGCCAGGACTGGCCCCAGGAGGGCTTTTGAAGATGATGCCAGGCTCTAGAGACCCGAGTCCGGACTCCACCTGGCCAATGGGCTTACCAGAGGGGGTTTTGGGCGAGGGTTGTGACACCTTTTCGGCGCAAAAGCCATCCCTGCTACCTTATTTTGGAGCGAGGGATGTTTGGACATGGCTGACATTGCAGCCACGTATAAACACCCTCATGCCAAATAAGATCAAAGGAGTACACTACATCAAACCTTGCCATCTGCCAGTTGCATTGCTTTTCTTTTAATTAAATTAAATGAGTTACATTTTTAAAAAAAACAGCCTTGAACCCTGGTCTACGAGAGTTTAAGGCCTAGAATTGAACCACTAGGTCGGAATGGCTTGGTGCTTCATGGGGCATACATTTCATACTATTTCTATAATGTAATATGTTCAATGATAAAAGGCTAGGTATGAAACTTTTGAGAATCCAAACAATAACATAACTGTAGCATAATGTTGAAGGGCTATGTCTCGAACACCTTCAGGGTTCTTTGATGACAGAGTTCAGCATAAATGTGATTTTTAAAAAATATTTTGTTTTGTTTTATATTGTTGCCCAGTGACAGTGTAATCCTCTTTTTGAATATATGTGCAGTGTAAGGGGGAATGTATAGTGTGAGGGTATGCATGTCATCTGAGAGGTGTGCATGCAATGTGTGTTTGATGTGAGCGTGTGTGTTTGATGTGTGTGTGTGTTTGATGTGTGCGTGTGTGTGTGTGTGTTTGATGTGAGCGTGTGTGTGTGTGTGTGTGTGTGTGTGTGTGTGGTGTTAAGTTTGTGAGGGATTGTGCGTGCAGTGTGCATTTGCTCCGTGAAGGCAAGTGTTAGTGTGTGCTCACGCGTGTGCACCCACGTATGTATGTGAGCATTGTGACACGTTGAGTGTGAGTTTTCAGTGTCAGTGTGTGTGTGGGGGGGTGTATGTCTTCATATAATTCGGAAGATGCCCATCCAGTTGCTTTTTTGTTGCATTTTGTGACTTGTAGTTTTGTTTTGCCCATCAAGTGTCCTGTACTACAAGTCCCAAAATGCAAAATAAAAAAGAAATCTGAATGACCATCTTACAAATAACAAGGGACGTGTGGCATATAACAATATATGAAAGACATGTAACTTGGCTATATTCATGATTTCTCCTGCACCTTTATTTGTTTGGGTTGAATGGCAGTAGGGGATCTGTAAGTTATTGAAGGACGAGGTACGCAGTGTAGAATCAGAGGAGGGAGAAAAAAGGTAAATGTTTTTTTCAGCTAGGGAAAGTGAGAACAAGGGGCTGTAGAGGAGTGATGTCTACTTGCTCCTGCCGTTTTCAAAGTCTAAAAGTAGCGCAAAATATTAAGGGAATAATGGGACTGTGTGGCAATTCCCTCCCTTGAGCTGCAAAGAAAGTCCTGTATGCGCTGGATCATGTGCAATGGAAGACACGCAACTATTACTAACGCATTGGTAGTGCAGTTCAAAAGACCTTCTTAAAATCATGCAGTGATTGATTGGTTGAACGTTTCCATGAAGGAGGCCACGTGGATAAAAGGCATGCCTGTTGGACTACAGTCGAGAATACAGAGTGTTTACCAAAATATACTGTTTTAAATAAAGATTTTGTTAAAGTCTTGATCCCTGGTCTGCCAGAGTTCAAGGACCAGCATTCAACCACTACGCCACAATGGCTTAGTGCTTCCAGGTGCCTACATTTCATACTTAGCCTACAATTTAATTTGTCCAATTGTAAAAGGCTAAGTATGAAACTTGTAAGCATCCAAACAATAATATCATTGTAGCATTATGGTTAAGTGCTGCATCTCAAACTCCTGCAGACCAGGGTTCTCGAAAGCACTGTTGAGCACAAATATGTTTTTATTTCATTTTTTCAGTTTATAATGTTGCCCAGAGATGGTGTAATACATGTTCCATTCTGTTTTATAATGTTGCAGTAAATAAATGTGTTTCATGTTTAATACATATTCAATTCTGCAATGACGGTGTAATACACGTCCCATCCTGTTTTATAATGTTGCAGTAAATAAATGTTTTTCACATTTAATCCATATTACAAAATGCAAAGTGCCTGTAGGTTCATGCCAATTGTGACCTATCGCACCAAAACATCCTTGCACCAAGCGTTCCCTGCACCCAACTGGCTGCGTCTAACTGGGCACGCCCAAACAGGACCTGTAGCGAAACTGTCTAACTGGGCGTGCAAAATGTTCTGTCCCATGCTCCAAGCCCCTTGTTTTATGGTCGGTCTCTTGGTGACTGTTGTGATGCATCGCACAACCCCGACTAAACACATTCAAGCAGCACAGAAACGGGTAAAAGATGATCAGCTGCAAGAATAACACATGCCCAGGTACTTTTGCCCCAAAGCAAAAATCAATAGCTGCCACCCATGAATATGCGAACATTAAGTGACCATATATTCTAAAGCAAAATATACAAATGTAGTTCAATTGACCTTCTGCTTAGAAGAAAGTGTGCAAGACAAAATAGCATTGCACTTTTAAAAAAAAGTTATGGACACCAGAAAAATAACCGGAGAGAGGAAATATTTCAATAAATATGCTGGCAAAGTATGAAAGGTGCTCACCTTTTAAACCCAGCAATCTGTAGTGAAATATTCCATGGAAAACAAAATCCCAATATGAAACAAGTGCTTGTGGTCTTGTGGGTAAGCATCTGCACTGGGAACATGACAACCTGAGTTAAATCCTGGTATACAAATACTTGAGCAAGCTTACCAACCTCAAAAAAAACAAGGGTTTGCATCCGCCCTCTGAAAAAATGTTACGCTGTCCACCCACGTGTCCTTTACTGGTGCCCTGAAAAGCAGTCACAATCAGGGGAAAATAGGTGCACCAGTGTCCAGGATTGCAAACTATCTTGCCACATTGTAGGCAAATACTCATGACTTACTCGTCTTCTTGTAATTTCCCCTCCTCACCCCCATGTCTGGATTTCAACAATACTCTGCTTTCTAAAGCTAACTTGAAAAGTACACATACTATAGTGTCACTCAAATATATAATCCTTATAGAACTATGTTAGGCAAAAGTGTACAATTGTAGAACTATTCCCCTCATTTTCACGGTGAGACTACACATACCAGAATGCAATTGAGCAAAAGGCAAACAAATGGTCTCTGAGTAAAAAAGGTTCAAGGCTGACAGTAGCATGGGTTTAAAAAAAATAATGTGGATGCCGTGTGTTATCAGATATTTAAAACTATGAAAACACACGGAATTCAGGATTGTGGACTGTCTGCCATCCATGCAGTAACCAGCCGACCCTGCTTAGTTTCAAAGTGAGGAAGAATCCAGCCCCTTTAGGCCACATTTCTCTAAGTGGTCTTGTAAGGTGGGCTCAAATATTAGGCAACATGGCCTTAGGGGACAAACCCCTTCCTCACTTTGAAGCTAAGCAGGGTCTGTCCAGTTACTGCAGGGATGGGAAACCCACTATTGCTGTAAAAATATCTTTTTTTTGTATCATTAACTGGGAGACTACAAATACCAGAATGCAATTCAGCAAAAGGCAAAAAATTGTCTCTCAGTGCAAAACTTTCAAGTAGCACAGTTTTAAAAAAAAAAGAATTCAGATGCCCATTTTGTCGCCCATCCACTTAGTAACTGGAACTGACCCTGCTTAACTTCAAAGTTGGGCTCACCCTGCTTAGCATCAAAGAAAGGAAAGGGCTGGCCCGTTCCTCCAAGCGGTCTTATAAGTTTGGCTCATTTATCGGTCAACATGGCCTGAGAAGGCTAGCCCCTTCTTCACTATGAAGCTAAGCATAGTCTCTCCTGGTTACTGCATGGATGGCAGACCTGGATGGCAATCGAGTCACGTTTCACCCCCAACGTCACTATAGTTGTGAAAATATCTTTAACCTTTTTTTTTTTATGTAACCGTAGGTACCGAACTACACATACGCGGTTATATGTAGTCCTTTGCAGCCGCGAATATCGGCAAAACGGCTGAAAAAACACAATGCATCCCTGCCTCCATCCCCAGCCATCACCAAGTGCCCCCCTCACCTATGCCAACTCCCCCCACTCGCCAGTCTGCCTCCTCACCTCTCCCTTTCACACCACAACACACACTGCTTCTGTGACACAGTTTGCTTTCAGATGGCGGCTACAGAAAGCTTTGTGTTTCAAACTGGGTCCTGGACCCCCTCCAACACCCACATTTCACTCTGTGCCCTCTAGCCATCCCCCCACCTCTACCCTGATGGCATTTGTATGTTGTTTGACCTGCAATTACCTTATACTGCATTTCATTTTCCCATAACCTCGGCTATAGCCACGAATATCTCTTACATCAAGAGTAAAACAAGATGGTAGGCATTTCATTTTGGAAAACCATGATCCTGCAATGCACCATGGGAGATATCTCTATTTTGTGGGGGGAGAGGGGCAACCCTTTCTCTGTCAAATATCTAAATAACAACTGCACAAAATAACCCCAAACCAAGCAAAGCACTCTTTGAATGCTTCGTGCCCAAGTTGTTTATGACCTGGTTACAAATCCGTCCACCGGTTTGGGCTGTGCGCTTTGGCAAAAATTGACCTTTTTTGTCTATGGGAAAATGAATGGAAAAAAGATGCTTAATAACTTTCTTATTGTTTAACAAATCTTTACGAAATTTGCAGTCGGGCGGGGGGCCGCAGACTTTTAACTACTTCTAAAATTTCGGACAAATCTGCAACCCGAATCATTTGCAAACTTACATGGTCTTGACCACTACCTCAGAAAGAGAGTAAATGAAGCTTTTCAAAAATATTACATTACTGTTTAAATAGCCCCTCCCTGGATTCAGTTTTTCCTTAACTGTACATGTCTGTGTACCTGATTTGTAGTTATTTTCAGAGAAACATACATTCTAGATGTTGTAACCCCCAACACATTGCAGTCTTCAAAGCTTGAGTGGTACACTATTTCGTAGGTCAGTGGAACTAAAGAGAAGAGAAAGAAAAAAAGAAAGGAAACTAAAATGCACAAAACACACATAGCCCACTCTATTAGAGTGCTCTCAGGAAAACTGGAGGAGATGGAACAGTGTCAGTCATAGTAGGTGAAGTCCAGTTGAAGCTGGATATGTCAGGCCAGTCCCTCTACAAGATAAGAGGTGGCACAACCATCCACATTTCAGGCTTGTGCCTCTAGAAGGATGGTAGGGAGGTGGCTTAAACATGTGTTAGGCCTTTGACTCGTGGAGCCCAATGTGGTAAGGTTGTATCAAATACCATTTCAGGATTATATTTAATCACAATCATAAGGAAGCAAGCACCTCCGGCTCTTTCTTTAGTGAATTTAGGTGTCACAAGAGAGGTGAAGTGGAGGATCGCAGGCAGCAAGGATGGTGTTGTTTGGATAGTATCCAAAATGTCGATATGTGAGCATGTTAGGCAGCTTTTGTTTTTGGATCACATGGTTCCATTTTCTGTGCTATTTGTAGTTTGCTTCTTACCATCATTTCCTTAAAATTGGCTATGGGGCATCTAACAGAAAACTTCTCTCAGGCGTTCATCTTGTTGCAGAATGGGTTATTATTCTTTAGTAATCTTGCAGAGGGCCTTTGATGCTCTGCTCACAGGGATCTGTGCGGCCCTTTGAATCTGGCAGCCCACAATTCTGTGGTTGTATACATGGTTTATGAAGTCTGATCTCAAAGCTTATGTGTTGTCATCCCAGTCCTTTGTCTCTGAGCATTTCTGATTGCATCTTAATGCTTAGCTGAATATTGTAGCATGCATTATGTGCTCTGGGTGGAAAGCCGTCACTCTTCTGTTTGCTAGCCCAGTTGGTTGGTTTGCAATATTCTGTGGTCTGTAGCTGCTCATATTTACTTGTTATGGTGGTGTTGACTAAATGTACTTTTTCAGTAATGCCTTGTAGACAATGATCCATCGTTATTCTGACTTTGCTAAAGAAAGGAGGATTTCTCTTAACTTTCTTTATGGCAACTGGTAAGTGTGGCCATCTGCCCAGATTAGAGTGGCTCTAGCTTTTTTGATTTTTACTAATAAAATATGTAATGCATCTGACAGGGTTCTCTCTGCTAACCAGACCACCCTTTCATCAACGCCAAAAACAATCTGTACAGCTGCGCACTTTTGCGCCTGCACCTGTATCCTCATCTGCAGGCCCTGCTCTCCCGTGGCATAGAACAGATTCAGAAGTCACCGGTGCCCAGTTTGACAGCTTCCGTGACAAAGTCATTGCAGTGCAGAGGCAGCATTTAAACCCACATCTCTGTTCCAAAATCACAAAATGATGCTCAACTATCAGCATGGTGGCAGGATTACCTGGGAATATAAGTCATACCTAGGTTTGGTATTGTGGCTAATGGTTCAAAATTATTAAAAGCCAAATCTGATTTGTAGCATAAAAAATAAGTTACTTACCTCTCACTACTGTTGTCCAGCAACAGTATCATTCATAGATTCACATGCTGTAACATACAGCAGTTTATTTTACAAATTGTAACTGCGGTCACTTTAGTACTTTAACACAGTCATTTCTGGTCATTTTGCCCCAGAGCTAATATAAAGGGCTCACTGTAGGCAGGAGGGCCACGTGTGAATCTATGAAAGATACAAATGCTGGAGAATGGGAGTTGCAGGTAAGCAACTTATTCCTTCTCCAGCATTGGATCTTTCATAGATTCATATGCTGCATGAATACATTACACAGCAGTACCACTTAAACATAATGGGCAGAGACCAGCTCCTCGCAGAAAAACACTTACCTACGGGAGACATTCACCTTCAGAAAACAGCTTACGTAGAACCGCCTGGTCGACCTTGGACTCTGCCATGAATTCCCTGTCATCACAGTAAAACCGTGTAAAGGTGTGCCCAGAACTCCAGGTTGCAGCCCTGCAAATGTCCAGCAGGGGGACCCCAGAGAGGAAAGCTGTTTTGGCGGCAACTGCGCTTGTTGAGGCTTGCCTGCTGCCAGCCAGCTGATGAAAGAACGATATGCAAGAGGAAAGCCAGCTGGCGATGTAGGATTCCCATTCCAGCGAGACTAAAAGTCATGAAGAACTGAGAGGTCTTCCAGAACGATTTAGTGCAAGAAACAATGTTTTAAAGCTTGCACCACACCAAGAGTATGCAGAGAGCGTTCCGCAAGTGAACAAGGGGATCTAAAGAAAACCAGTAACATTACAGTTCAATTGAGGTGAAACGTTAAAGTAACCTAACCTTAGGCACAACGGGAGGGTTAGTGTGCAGCACCACCGTGGAACAGCAAGTAGGGAGGTTTGCAGGGAAGAGCATGAATCTCGTCCACCTGCCCAGCTGATGTGATGGTGAGCAACAGAGCAGTTTTTCAGGATAGGAACTTGAGAGAGACGTTATGCATCAGCTCAAACTGAGGTCTCATGAGCCTTGAGAGGATGACATTCAACTTCCAGGTTGGGGCTGGCCGCTGGACCGATGGGAAGGATCGGAAAAGTCCCTTTAGTACATCCTTAGAAAAGGTGCAGAAGAGGAACAAGTGTAGTGTCAGATAGCTGTTCAGCGCGCTTTTATGGAAGAATGCGCTAGACCTGATCTAGCCAAGGAAAACAGATATGGCATGATGTCCTTCCTTAGGTTGTATGTTGAAAGGACCAAGGCCTGAGACGCACGCCAGCAAGAAAAGTATTTCTACTTACCTTTGTAACATGCTATTGTGGATGGAGCCCAGGCTCTAACCAGAATGACTTCACAGTCTTGCGGCATTGAAACATCGCCGTAGTCTAGCAGTGTAGGAGCCAAGCAGTCAGATCTCAGGAGCCCGGGATGTGGTGCAGCACTGCACCATCACTCCTGGAGAGAAGATCATACAGATGAGGTAGCCTCATCGGCGGGTTCAAAGACATGGCGAGGGGATCAGAGTACCAGAACTGCCTCGGGCAGACCAGTGCCGCTAATATCAGTCTGCACTGATACTGTCAGAAAGCATTTAACATGCAGGCCAATAGGGGGAATCAGAGAAAAAGCATACTTCGCCTGCCAGGGGAACGGGAAGGCATCCCCTAAGCTCTCTGAATGATGGAACCTGCTGGCAAAGGCCACACACCTTTTGTTGGTGTGGGTGGCAAAGAAGTAAATTTCCGTGGTACCTGTAAGGAAGGCATGGTTATCAGAAGTACAGCAGACACAAGGTGTACAATTCAAGGGTGTTTATTGAACAGTACATGGGTGAGAAAAATGCCTAATCTAAACCTAAATCTAAGATGGGAGCAAGCTATGACCATCAAAGTAAAGAAAACGCTGTCCTAGTGGTGTTCAGTCAAAAGCAAAATGGCCTATACTAATAAACCTATTGCCAAATCCTTACTCTATATAACAAAAGGGTGTGGGACAATGATATGTGTAACAAAAGAGTGTAGTGCTAACTGAAATGTCCAAAAGGGTTTTGGTAGTTCAGGACTGCTGAACTAATAATGCATTCCCTTCCCCACATTACATCACGGGACAAGGCGGAAAAGTGGCATGACTGTGAGCACCCCTTGATTCTATAGGCTTCAATGAGCAGTTTCTTCAGAAATGGCAGGATCCCTCGAACCAATGTCTTTTGCTTCGTCTCACAAGACTTTTCCAAAGCTCTCACCATGTGGGAGTCCTCTCTTCCACGGCTTTCTCGTGATACCCCTTTGTTGGGTTCACCTTTGTCTTTACACCACTGTTCAGTCACTTTATCAAAATGAGGGATTCACTTTCCCTTGCTTTCACTTGGCATCCCTCCCTCGGGTTCACTGTAGCCTTTAAATCACAGTTTAGTAAGCTTTATGAGTTTATAACACTCAGGAGCTCTTAATGTCTTTTTAAACAAATATTTGCTTCACATTTACCAATTCACTCAGTTACCACTCCTCCGGGCTCAGACCTTCCTCTGTAGGCAGGTTCTGGCTTCCCTTGATTGGGCACAAGCCTTTAAACCACTAGCATCGCACTTATTACTTTGCAATCTTTCGCGCTTCCACTTCGAAGTACTTGCCAGTTCAATACAGAGACTTCCAATAGGCGATCGCGTCTCGCCGGGTCACTCTGTTACATTGTAGCAAGTGTGTTTACTTTCAACAATTAGACTTCTCTTTCGCATGGCCGCCGTCCTACGTGCAACCCAAAATACTGGATACAATTCAAAGGTTTGTACTGCCCTTCTCTCCCGAGGCCTTCTAGTATCTGCAGTCATTCATTAGCATCACACGGATAATAATTCCTTAGGTTAGCTGTACAGTTAATTTCACTTGTGACTGTATGAGGGGGGCTTATACCCTTGACTTTCCCCTCGTATGACCACTGACTAGTTGCCTCCTTTCTCGGTTATTTTCTTTCACGGCTTCTCTTACACGCACAATCTCAGCATTCTTCATTCTTGCTACAGTGTGCTTTCGATCGCGGTTTCTCGACACCCCGAAGAGCACTTCAAACGTTAATGTCCTTTTCATTTATCAACACAAGCCGGTCTTGCATTTCACCCAACGGCAGTGACTGATACAGTTTATCAAGACCTTCCGTGTAGTCAAGGCTTTTGGCCCAGCGCGGATACCCTCCTTTCAGGTGCTCACGCCACACATGAAGGAGGTACCGCCGTGACCTTCTGTTGTAGCAGGGAGTTGCCCCTTTGGGATTCTGCAGCGACCTTCATCCCGCAGCTGGTCGGACCACAGCCTTTCATTCGCCTCCTGGTCCCTTCTGCTCTGCTTCCATAGTTCAGTCGACTTCTCAGGATTTCCTGCCCTTCTGTTCTGCTGGTCTTGCTCGCTTTGGTTGCCCTTCTCGCCTTGCTCTTTGGGTGCTCTCATGCTCTGCCTTTTATCCCAGTGGGGAAAGGTAACATGATTCAGGTGCGCGTCATTAAGGTTAAGTGCCTGACTCTGCCTGACCCTGCTGTTGGGACATGTCAAACGGACTGGCTGTGTGTGAGTCTATCTTTCCCTGAAGAGCTTTATCCGTGCAGCAGAGTGTGTGTAGGAAAGGGGGCGGGGGGCAAAGTTCCTAGATAATACATGGAATGAGGGTGTTTTACAGGAAAATGGGGACAGGGATACCGCGTCTCTCTTTCGGTTGCCCCACTCCCCAGGGACCCCTCCTCCAAGAAATCCTCCCACAAGTCATGTTATGTGGTCTATGTAATTTTATGTGTCTGTGGCAAGTATTCTGTGGGCATTACCATTAGACAGCTGAGGGTACGTATTCGTGAGCATCTTCCAGACCCTAAGACACCTCAAGCCATGCATTGGCAGAAAGATCATCAAATGGATAATATTGAGGATTTGCGATTCATTGGTTTGAGGAAAGTTAAGAAAGGAAAGAGGAGAGGGGACTCACAGCTTGCTTTGGGTAAAATGGAAGCGAAGTTAATATGTCTCTTGAGAACAACTGATCATGGTTTAAATTCAGACCTTGAAATGTATGTCTTTATGAATTACTCAATGCAAACCATTGTGTTCATTACAGTATATAACAATCATATTATGAACATTGCTAAATAATGGCTAACTATTGGTCAGTCGGTGTACAGTAAGAATAATCACCTTTGGTACTCTAGATTTGTATATTTATCAGAATCAAGCTAACCAACGTACTGAAATCTAATCCACCACACATTGAGACAGCACCAACTACACACAGATATCGCGGGATGTGTTACATGAATTTTATAATTTTGATTCAGAATATGCGGATATAATAATAATCATAGCAGGGCTTAGAATTTTATTTCATTACAGTACAAAATCAGATTTGACAAACAAGCTTGTTTCCTTCATACCGGTAAATCTACAAACCCTATCTTCATTCTTTATGTAGCACTAATGAATATGATAGATGTAGCCACACACATTAGAAGCTTGCTAATGAAGCATGCAGAATAGGCTTTTTTCAGCAATTTTCACCTCCATCTATACTTACAGCGAAAATATACCGTTATACTATTAAACACACGCAGTATGTTTACATAATGACGTCACGTGCTTATGAACGTGTGACGTCATCACGTGGAATGCTAACAAGAGGTAGTTAAATTTAGGTGCAGTATACATGGTAATACAATGATTAAAGCTTTTACAACTACCATGCAGTCAATGTGGCCGGCCAAATGTACTATGCAGCCATTCAGATCTTTTTCACTGGATTAGCGGATCAACAACGCTACATTGTAAACAAGACACATAGATTGTTGACATGATGACGTCACGCATACGTGAGTGTTGACATGATGACGTTATGCGCTCACGTACGCGCGACGTCATCGCGTACAACGTCATGCGCCATTTTCTAATATCCCACGATACTGTCACACACACGGAAGGAGGGCAGATGAAGATGTTTTCGGGGATCTAACCCACTAATAGGTGAGTAGGGATTGTATGATAATGAGAGGTGTACAACTATATACACCTTGCAATAGTAGAAATGCTCGCAATATTTATAATATACATTTCAATTTGCTTATCTCCAGGTTGATTGAGATTGACCGGAATGACCTTTATTTCAATTCAAAAGTAACGACCTCATCTTGCATTGAAGAGAGACCGATGGGTCTTTGAGGTGGGCAGTCATTTATCCAATTCAATCAAATCCAAGCAATCAAATTATTTTATTACTAAATCAGTATATCCAATTTAACAACGATCTACATTTCTATCTGCAGAAGTGTGCATGCCAAACAAACCTAGAGGGTAATCACCAATGTTCTGAATTTCTGGCCACTGCACGGTACATGATCAACATTGGGAAAAGGCACATTTCCCTGTTCATTTCAGCACGAGGGTGCAATAATAGGATTCTTTTTATATAATGTTAAACAGGAGGTTAACTGGTCTGTACACTGTATTAACCAATAGCATGCATACACATTTTGGTGTAAAACTTTTTAAAGAGCACCTTTTTCTTCTTTTTCTCTTTTTTCTTTTTCTATTATATAAGTTTATAACCAATTCTGAATTGAAATTGTTTTTATTCTATATAACATCTCCATGGATGCTTGCTTTCAACAATTGACAACAACTTGTGTGGTATGTTGCAACAATTACCTTTTCAACTTTACTGAAAAAATGTTTTGTTTATCTCAAATATTATGGCATCATTGCCTATGTTTATGTTTTTTATTTTAACATAAATCTACATAGCCTTGAGAACGACCAAACTGGTCGAAACACGTGTCGGCTTTATTTATGGACTATTGTAAGACTTCAATACAAGAACACTATTGCACAAATGAATGTTTGGACTATTCTTAAGATTCACAGAATCAAACAAATGCACTGTTAATTTTGGATCAACGTATGAGAATACTAGTTCCAAGTGCGGAGACAGTCTCATAACAATTCGAATTACAATTTCATTGCAATCTGAACCGTTTGTGGGAGGTTCACAGTTATTGAGACTCCTGTGGCTGGATCTTTGATTCCCTTTTTTCAATTAAATACTCAGTAGGTTTGTGTTAGGGAGAATTCTCTTATAAGGCTAATTTTCCAAACCTAGTGAGTCCCCCAGCAACTTTGCTGGATTTTTGGGGTTTGTTTTTTTCTCCTGCTAAGAGTGAGACTCTTTTCCTCCCACTCTTAGGCATGATTTGAGGTAGATCTTTGACTTGTGTGCTTATGGGCTATGGGGTCTTTTACTCCATAGGGTATCATCTGTTTTAGTGTATGTGTTACACAGCACCCTCAGTGCAGTAACACAGGGGTGCCATAGTGACCCCCAAACATAGACTCCATACCCTGGGACTGACTACTGTCTCCCAGGGCATGTAAAGTCACCATTGACTTTACTAGTCCAAAATTGTGAACAGAACCAGTACAAACCATCATATTGGCCCGGCTCACCACTTAGCATGTATGAGTGACAGCTAGGCTGTTGAATGGGGTTTTTTCTGCATAAAAGCAGGGCTTTTGGGATTGGAACTTCAGAAGTCGCCACAGAACCTAAGAAATCCAAAGAGGGGAGAAGCTGAGCCATCTGCAACGACGACACCACCGGTGGAGCCCTTCTGCCCTGCTGCAACAACCTCACCACTTTCCCGACGACAAGAGAAGATCTACTGCTGAAAGAGTCTTCTTCCTCTGAGCTGGTGGGATCAACCAGTTCGCCATTTCGCCTTCCAGGACGTCTCTTGGTCGAATCGCCCGTGCCAAGCACCCCGGTGGCCGGATAGCCAAGCTTCACACTGTGACCGTGAATAAAAGGAACGCACCTCTTAACCGACGAACTCCACGGCTCCGGGCAGTGCAACGACTCCAAGTTTCCTCCTCGACGAGATCTTCTCTTCCCCTGGTCGAAACCAAGAACTGCACCCGCTGCTAGGAACAACTGCCACCGCTGGAACTTCCTCAACTTTAAAGGTACTGTGTTCCACCTGGCCTCCCTTTCTACGGTTTGCTAAAGGTGACCCTTAAATCCTTGGCTTTCCAACTGGGTTGGCCCCCAGACCTTCTAACTTTACCTTCTGAATCAACCCAACCTCTTTTGAATATTTTTACAAAGACTTGAATGCATTTCTAAGCTGTGAGATCTTGGGCACATTTCAACTTGCTCCATTTAAAGTGGACCTGGCCTATGAACTTTGGCTCTACAGTAGACTCTGCCTTCACTAACTTGTTTTGGTCTTAGAAAAGTGTTGGGAACTGTTGTATTTTCATGACCTGCCTTTTTCTCTCCCTTTAACTTAATTATTGGAGTGCCATCTAAGTTACGCGCTTGCATCTGTTTGTACAAATAGTGCTATTTTGACTTAGATTTGTCTTATAATTCTTAAGGGAGGTGTGTATACTTTTCTGATTGTGTTTGAACTTGCTTTGATTTATAGTGCTGGAGTATTTCCTTAAGTGTGTGTTAAATAAATAATTATATACTTTTGATACCAAGCTCTGGTCAGTGTTTGCTTGCTCTACTGTGTTTTAGCCCTATTGTGTATCCTCTGTATACTGCCCTACTCTTCTTGAGAGAAGTCTGACTGCTCAGCCACATCTACCAGGTAAATCTCGGTGGTGCAGACTGCTACCAATTGGGTTTACTGCTTACTCCTGTAGTCTTAATCTTCTTGCAGTGGTCCCCAAGGGAACTGCAAAGGATTCTGCCTAACACTGGTGTACAGCAGTGGGATTTGTATTGAAGATACATTGTAGAGTGCTTCTGATACTTTGGTGCAACTAACCACAAAGCTTATAACTAAAAAGCTTATTTTCTAACAAGTCAACTATGGAAAGTTACAGCCAGGAGTCTCTTACTGCAAATACAGCGGATTGTTTAAGAACCCTTTGTAGACATAAGAATCTCCCTGTAAAAGGCAAGAAAATAGAATTGATTGAAAGATTGTTAGAAAACCAAAGTCTGGGGGCGCTGTTGAGCAGCCAAGCAATATGGCTGCCTAGCTAGCGAGCTCCATTCTTGCCCACCAGAATCTGCTTGGCATCGGCGCTAATCCTCATCTTCCCCTATCACTACTGCCACGATTCTTCTGCGGACGCTTTCCTCTCCTGGTGCCCGAAGTCTGGGGTGAAATCGGAGCCGGAATCCGGAGTATCGGGTGCTTGGACCGGCGGTGACGTCCGGCCTCCTCGCGGGCCCGTTCCCGCCCGCTCCAGCGTCGGCCGCCGGGCCGCTGCCGCGCCCAGGGCACCATCATCGGCTGACTGCCTGCGGCCCCCTTGCTTCGATTGGACCCTCTCTCCCATATGTGCCGGGCGAGGCGGCGCCCTGTGACACCTGCCGCCCCCGGCCGTCTACGTGTGGCTGGCCTGCCCGGCGCGGCTGCTCTGACGGCTGCCAGCCGGGTGGAATACCGGCCCGTTCCTGCAGCCGGGGACTGGGCTGAGGCCCCGGCGCCTGCTCGCGTGTAGGTGCGGCCCCCCCGGGCCGGGAGATCGGGGGCTGCCTGAGCTGGTCTGGGAGGAGGCGGGATACTCGATCGTGGGCCTGAGAACCCACCATCCACACAGCGACATACCCGGCCTGTGGCGGCCGCGGCGGTGAACGGGATTGGCCCCCTTACCCCACCGAGGAGCAAGCTGGGCTGCCCCCCCCCCCTGGGGTGCACTTGTGCTGGACCGCCGCACATCCCTCGGCGGTGTGGACTGCATCATCAACCCCTCGGCGCGGCTGCTCTGACGGCTGCCAGCCGGGTGGAGTACCGGCCCGTTCCTGCAGCCGGGGACTGGGCTGAGGCCCCGGCGCCTGCTCGCGTGTAGGCGCGGCCCCCCCGGGCCGGGCGATCGGGGGCTGCCTGAGCTGCTCAGAGGCGGCGGGATACTCGTTCATGGGCCTGTGAACCCACCATCCACACAGCGACATATCCGGCCTGTGGCGGCCGCTGCGGTGAAAGGGATTGGCGCCCTTACCCCACCGAGGAGCAAGCTACACTGCCCCCCCCTGGGGTGCACCTGTGCCGAACTGCCACACATCCCTCGGCGGTGTGGACTGCATCATTAACCCTTGGCCGACTGCGGCTCCACGGCCCCGGTGGCCCCAGCCCTGCGCCGAGGAACATACGGGTCTAGCCACCCTAAAGGCTGTAAGGTGGGTGCTGGCGACCGTTCTACGCCCTGCTGGGGGTTCTCCATCTACCCCGTTACTGGTATTGCGCCCAGTGTATCGAGATATGACCCAAGGGTGACTGCCTAAACATAAACCTGCTCCGCTTCCCCCCAACTCTCTGCGCCCACTCGCCGTGTCTTACTATCCTATCACTTTCATGGCCACCTGGAGGCGCCACGTCTGATTAAAACCCACATACTCAAGTGCTGGGTATCTCCCACTCGGATCTGCTGGTTCCGGGGGGCTCCAGAGGGGGGAAGGCATCCCAATATCTAAACGCACGTAGCTGTGGACAGTTTCACCCATTTAGCCCTGGGGGGGACACTCTGCCTGCGGGCCGGGCATACTCCTAGCGACACAAATCACACAGGGCTCGCCTGTCCTCCCCTGGCTCTCTCCACCTGCGGCGTTGGTGGCCGTGGCGGGGCCTCGGCGTGATTCAACACAGAGCGGACCGACCCAGGCCCCCTCCACCATCTATATCGGCGTGCTGGCCCTGACTCTTCCCCAGAAGAATGTCTAACAGATCGCGGGCCACCAGCAAAGCCGGGGCTATGGACAAGTTCGCCAGGGCAACACCCAGGGGTGACCAGGCATCATCTTCTACAACCCAGGAGGAGGGCGACCTTCTCCCGGCCCCCCCGCAGCCAGACCTGGCCACTATGATGGAATCCATGGCTAAAAACTTTGCAGCATTTCATGAAAAACTTGATGATATTAACGCGAATGTGGCATCATTAAGGGCTAAGCTTGACCAGCACGGGACTAGGATTACGGAAGTAGAGCAGAGGACTAGCACCACTGAAGACAACGTGCATGTCCTGCAAAACACAGTGTCAGAACTCGTCCGTGACATGAAACAGGTCAAATCTAAATGCGATGACCTCGAATCGAGGTCGCGGAGAAATAACATTTGCATAATTGGGGTCCCCGAAACTGCACTCAAAGGGCGAATGGAAATAGCGGTGGAAAAACTCATCAGAGATCTCCTGGATGACCCTGAGCTCTCACCATTCTTCACGGTCGAAAGAGCTCACCGCTCCCTGGCACCTCGACCGCGCCCAGGGGACTTCCCCAGACCTATCATAGCAAAACTGCTCAGCTACAAGGACAGGGATCATACACTCCGCCTGGCCAGGGAGAAGGGGGAATTAAGGATGGATTCACAAGTAATCAGGATCTTCCCGGACTTTTCAGTGGGTGTGCAAATGGAGAGACGCAGATTCACTGGGGTGAAGAAAATGCTGCGCGATAGGAAGATTGAATATGCTATGCTTTTCCCCGCACGCCTAAAATTCACTCATCGTAACAAGCTCTACTTCTTCACGGTCCCGGACGAGGCTGTAAAGTTCATCGAGGCACAGATTCCACTGGCAGAACCACCTGAGGGCCAGATGGACAACGACTAGATCTGGTCACTGTCCTCTCCTTATGAGTCAGTCTTGATATCCGCTAATACATGCATCCTTGTCCTGTAACCTCACTTATGTTAGCCGAACTTCTGATCATGTTGTTTATTCAAGATTCGTATCAATACTGGTGGGCGGAACGGCAGCGGTGGCCCCCACTGCAGCTGCAATTCCTGTAGAATTTAAATGTTTGTGTCCTCGCCCCGGTTGGGCTTTTTCTCACACACTGCCAAGTTGGGGATGGCATTCAATAGTTCACTTTTGGGGTGGGTATTCACACACTGCTAGTTGGAACAGGGCGGTGGGGGTGGGGGTGGGAAAGTTGGGGTAGGTTTCACTCAAAATGGCACGGGGGTTAAGGCGGGCTACACACGATGGCAGCGGGGCAGCATGGCAGCACTCATGGCATTTCTCAAGGGGGATGCCTTTGCTTGGGATGACCCGTAGGCTGCCTACATGGCGATTAAAATGATGTCATGGAATGTACGTGGCCTGACAAATTTCACGAAAGCTCGTAGGATTGCGGCCTACGCACAACGACACGGGGTCAAGGTTCTCCTACTACAAGAAACACACGCCCTTAAACACCTATCGGCGAACATCGCACAAACCTGGGGTCTCAACAGATATTTCACCCAATACTCCACCCAAGCTAGAGGGGTCCTGACTCTCATTCACAAATCTATCCACTTTACTCTCCACTCATCGCATATTGACGCAGAAGGCAGATATGTGATCCTGCATTGCACCCTGGCCCATGAGGAATGCTTACTGGTCAACGTGTACGCGCCCAACATTGACTCCCCCGAGTTCTTTGACGGAGTGGCGGACATACTCATGAGATACATAGATGTCCCCATAATATGGGGGGGTGACATGAACCTAACACTGGACAGTTTACTAGACAGGACGACGACCAGTCGCAGACCCACACCACGAGCGACCAAACGTCTCCTCCTACATATGGATTCTCTCAATTTACATGATGTATGGAGGACGCTTCACCCCCACGACAGAGACTACACTTTCTACTCCACTGTGCATGACAGCTCCTCGAGAATAGACCTGTTTCTACTCTCTGGCAGACTGGTTGGGAAGGTCGCAGATGTCACGATACTTGCACGCACGCTATCTGATCATTCCCCTGTACTCCTACAGATTCAACTCGGTAACGCAGTGCCGCCAAGACCCCACTGGCGCTTCAAATCCACCGCCCTATCAGACATCGTCTTTAAAGCGGAGATCCTAGCCGATATAACTACATTCTTTGAAAACAACAACACAACCGATACACCCGTAGGTATTCGGTGGGAGGCGTTCAAGGTTTATATTAGGGGGATGTGCATCTCCAGAGAAGCTGGGGTCCTGAAGGCTATAAGGCAGGCCTTAACCAACTCGGAAACCAAACTTAAAGCACTTGAACAGGAATATTTGACCACTCAGTCCCCGACGATCCTAGCTGCAATCAGATCAGAGTTGGAAAAGTTTGAGTCACACGCTATGAGGGAGGTACAATACCACACACGCCCTGTCGCGGCCCGCAGATATGGGGAAGGGGATAGACCGGGTAGAACCCTGGCCAGACTAGTGCGTGCTGAGACTGGTGGGACCCGCATTGACAGCATCATAGATGGCAGTGGAGTGAGGCACTGGTCAGATCAGTCCATACTAGACACTTTCACTAGCTTCTACGCCAATCTGTATGGTCCCCAACCAGAACACTCTGCCCAAGACCTGGACGATCTCCTTGAGAGCATCCCTATGACTCTTATCTCCCAAGACACCCAGGAAATATTAGACGCCCCATTTACCCTGGAGGAGATAGTTCAGGTGATATCGACCCTTCCCAAAAACAAGGCGCCTGGCCCGGATGGGCTCACTTCTGAGTTCTACCAGGAACATGTGGCGATATTAGCGCCTGTGCTACACGGGGTCTGGGCCGAGTCGCTTAGTATGAATTGTCTCCCCCTCTCCATTAGAGAAGCTTTAATAACTGTCCTCCCCAAACCTGGAAAACCCCCAGACGAATGTGGGTCTTACAGACCCCTATCCCTTATTAATACCGACACGAAAATAATTGCTAACAGATTTCTCCCCTTCATGTCCCATATGATCCATGAGGACCAGTGCGGCTTCATCCCGTGTAGATCCACCTCGCTGAACATCCGTCGCCTATTCAACGTGATGTCCAGAATTGACCCAGGCGCGGACGCGGTGGCGGTAACGCTGGATGCCCAAAAGGCTTTTGATATGGTCTCCTGGCAATATCTGTGGGCCGTGCTGGAGAAAATGGGTGTGGGTCCAAAAATGACCTCTTACATAAAACTGCTATACACAGACCCAGGCGCTAGAGTTCTTGTAAACTCGGTCCCCTCCTCCCCCTTTACGCTACACAGAGGCACTCGCCAGGGATGCCCATTCTCTCCCCTCCTTTTTGCGTTCGCCATAGAACCCATGGCTGATCATATACGGGCTCGGCACAGCAAGAAAGGCATACGATTGAAGGATGCACCAGAGATCATCTCTCTATATGCAGACGACGTGCTCCTGTATGTCAGGAATCCTTCCACATATCTAGACCCGATCATCCGTGATATCACTAAGATAGGTACGTTCTCAGGTTTCACAATCAACTACTCTAAGTCCGAAATTTTCCCTCTTACTGTGGCAACCCAACGACCGTCTTGTGAGTACCCTCTACGTTGGTCCCCGGGTGGGGTTAGGTATCTCGGGGTACAAATATCACTAGCCAAGGCCTCCCTACTGACAGATAACTATGAGGCAGTGGCCCACCTAGTCTTCTCCAGGTTCTCCAAATGGCGCAACCTACCTCTATCACTAGCGGGCAGACTCTCTCTGATAAAGATGGTAGTGGTCCCCAAACTCCTGTACGTCTTTGCTAACGTGCCGATCTGGCCTGGGATCCAATACTTCAAAAAGCTCCACTCGGAGTGCGCACATTTTCTCTGGTTCCCAGGCTCGGTCCGCAAGAAGTGGCAACACATGACGCTGCCCTACGACAAAGGGGGTTTCACGGCCCCAGACCTTCGCCTGTACTGGAATGCGGCACAGGCCCACCATGCCTCCCATTGGTACACGCTCCAGAACCCGCCCATACACGTAAAACTTGAGAAACTAGCGGGAAATGGAACTAATATTATGTCGCTGCTACTGAACCGGGCATTCCAAACAGATGCTCATGCGGACCCGGTGGCCGCTACACTTAGGGCCTGGAGGAGCATCCTAGGCTCTGACCAGGAACAGCGCCCATACTACAAGTGGCTTCCCCTGTGGCAGTTCCCCGGACTCCCCCCCACACACGATCCAAATCTCATACGCTGCTGGGAAAACCTGGGATACCACGCTCTTACTGACCTCTTCCCCGATGGTGTTTTTATCACCCCCCAAACATGGCGCCCTGATCACTCCAATTCTCCACTCGAAATGCTGCAATATTATAGGCTTAGAGCTGCAGTGCGGTCGATGTGGCCCTCATTCCCTATTGAACCCCCAGACTCTCCTGAAATACATTATATAGCAAATTCCGGAGGTGCCAAAAGCATAATTTCTAATTTGTACAAGATGCAACTGAATAACACTGCGGACAACTCCCTTAAACCGCGTGAGGCCTGGGCTAGGGAACTCGAAGTTGAAATCACAGACGAGCTCTGGGGCATAATGTGCACACACACACGAAGGGTCTCCCTAAGCGCCAGATTCCGCTGCATACAATTTAAGCTACTTAATAGGCTCTATTACACACCGTATAGAGTGGCGTCATTCACAGGCACCCGGACCCCTGTGTGCCCCAAATGCAAATCCGGTGAGGCAGACCATGTACACATGTTCTGGGCTTGCCCCGCCCTCAACACATTCTGGACGGCCGTAACAGAGGCCCTCTCCGAAACAGTTGGTTCTCCGGTAACTATGGAGCCACTTGCCATACTATTTGGTACATGGGAGGATGAGAATGTAAGGAAAATGGCAAAATTTGTAAATGTAAGTATTATGGTGGCCAAAAGATGCATTTTGCAATGTTGGAAGCGCCACAATCCTCCCACTTTTACGATGTGGCTGAAAGCCCTTACCTGGACACAGATGTGCGAAGAGGAATATATTGGTTCACTACCTCCGACATCTCGACCCAAAAACGTATGGTCGGAATTTTGCAGCTATTTAAATGGCAGAGATGAGGTGGAACTGTCCTCATCTCTCCCACCAGGACAGCCCGACATGCCACGGGTGATCTAGCTTCTTCTATTGGTTTTATGCTTTCCCTTTGGGCTTCTCAGCGCCTCCCCCGCGATATCAGTTGCCATCAGCTTGTGATGTATAACCTGATCATGATGTGGTGCCGAATGTTCGGCTGTGTTGTCAGCCCGTTGCTATGTACTTTGAACTGTGCCTGTCTTGACCTTTGTGCCAATAAATAAAAGTTTAAAAAAAAGAAAACCAAAGTCTGGGTAGTGGTTCAGATGAGCCTATCTCCTCAGCAAATGAAACCAACAGTAAGGAGGTTAATATGAATCAAAGTCTTGATAGTATTGTTGTAGAGTCAGATAAGGAAAGTGAGGCCAATGTAACTGCCCCCACTGGCCCTCTGCCTGCTCTGCCACCTCAAGGTGTCTCTACTGGACCTTTGTCAGGTCCCACATTAAGTCCTGCATTCATTGAACTAGAAAAAATGAGACTTGAATTAGAGTTCAAAAGAATTAGTGCCCAATCTGAACAAAAGCACCAAGAACTAAGGCTCAGAGAAATGGAGCTCAAACATGAGCTAGAGATGAAGAAATTGTCTGTGGAAAATGCTTCTCTCCCCGGATCATCTAGGAGTTCCAGTCCCAAAAGACCCTAGATGCCTAAAGAGATTGTGGGTATGTATGAACCTAAGTTGGATGTGTTGGATTGGTTGGCTATGTTTGAGTATAATCATGGGCTCTATGGACATCACAGGGTATCAGTTGCTTCCTTGGTTGTTCTCTAGGCTCCCCCCTGTTGCATCTGATGTGGTAATGGAGTTGGGGGAGGTGGATAGAATGGACTATGAATGTGTGAAGCTAGCTTTAATAGCTAGATTTGGGAAGACCCCTTCCCAGTACCTTAAGAGGTTTAGGACCCTCAAAAAGCATGATGGGACCCCTTGGGCTACCTGGGTGAGTGAAAGTTCGAAGAACTTAGAGGGATGTATTAAGGGTTACAGAGTGAACACTTATGAGGGAATGAGAACAAGTTACTTACTAACTATAACGTTCTTTTGACTGGATGTTTCTCCCACGTATTCCTCATCTTATGATAAATCGTTATCTCCAGCTTCGCTGCTTCGAAAAAAAAAATAATTCTCGGCAGAGGGCGCTGTGCTCGAGGTCATGGCGTTGATTGTCCCTCGACGGGCTCCGTACTCTGTCGAAGTCACCGATGGTATAAATAGCTCGAGCCGAGCCCGTTGCTTCAGTTCTGTTTTTTCGATGAACATATAGGAGGAACACCCAGGCGTGCCCCATGACAGATACATTCTTCGTGAGAGGAAACTGTAAGAAAACAAACTGTGCTGCGGGGTAGGATGGGAGGGTCGATGAGGAATACGTGGGAGGAACATCCAGTCGAAAGAATGTTACAGTTGGTAAGTAACTTGTTCTTCGAATGGATTGTGTCCTCCCACGTATTCCTCATCTTATGATAGACTCCCATAGCAGTGGCAATTTTGAAGGTGGGAGTACCAATTACAGTTTTCATGGACAGAATGCAGAACTGCCTTGGCAAATAATAATAACCCCATATTGGAGGAGGCAGTATCCAAGCAGTAATGCTTGATAAAAGTATGCATTGATTTCCATCTGCTGCCGGAACTCCCCTCTTTAGAGCCACAGAAGTAGCCATTCCCCTCGTAGAATGGGCTTGAAGCCCATCTGGTGGGTCTTTTCCTGCCAATCTGTAGCATTCAATTATGGCCAAAATGATCCAGCGGGATATGGTCTGTTTTGTTACTGATGAGCCCAGTTTATGACCAGTATAACCCACAAACAGTTGGTCATCTTGTCGTAATTTAGACATCCTCGAGATGTAAAAACTAAGAGCCCTCTTGGGATCTAGTCTATGCAGTCTCTCGTCTTCCTTGCCCAAATGAGGAGGAGGATAAAATGTTGGTAATATTATTTTTTGCGACAAATGGAAGTCTGAAACTACCTTTGGTAAAAAGGAAGGTTTAACTTTAAGGACTACCTTATCCTTATAAAAAACAGTATATGGTGGTTTGCATGAGAGAGCCTGAAGTTCACTAACCCTGCGGGCTGATGATAGGGCCACAAGAAGGACAATTTTTAGTGCTAAAAGCCTCAATGGACAGGAGTGCAGAGGCTCAAAAGGTATGCAAGTCAAGAATTGTAGTACTAAATTTAAATCCCAAGATGGGACATGAAAAGGTACTGGAGGGTATGCGTTTTTTAAGCCCTTTTAAGAATTGAATTATTAATGGTATTTTGAAATATGAAACCTCTTCCGAGGTGCGCTTGAAAATGGACAGCGCAGCAAGGTATCCTTTGATTGTTCCTATCTGGAGCCCCAGATTAGCTAAATGTAAAAGAAAAGAGAGCACTACTGGAGTGCCACATTGAAAAGGGTCCACATCCTTATCTTTGCACCATTTACTAAACCAGTTCCAGCGACATCGGTACAAAGATTTTGTTGCTGGCCTTCTGGTCGAAAGTAAAACTTCCATTACGTCATCCAGAAGATCCCAATCCTTGTATCTCAACCTCTCAGAAACCATGCGTGAAGGTTGAGTGTCTTGACCTCTGGATGGAGAACCCGACCTTCCTCTTGCGAGAGAAGATCCTCTCTTTGCGGAAGACGTATTGGAGGGCAGATGGACATGTCTAGAAGGTCCGGGTACCACGTCCTCCTGGCCCAATCCGGGGCAATTAGGATCATGGTTTTCCTGAACTTTCTCAACCTCCCGATTACTTGAGGAATCACGGGGACTGGGGGAAACGCACACAGTAGTGGAAACTTCCACTCCACTACGAATGCGTCTCCCAGAGCTCCTCTTTGAGGAAATTCCCTTGACCAGAACTGATCGCACTTCCTGTTGATCGCGGTGGCGAACAGATCCACTTGAGGGGTTCCCCAAAGGGCAAAGATCTCCAGAAGGACTTCCTGAGCCAGCTCCCACTCGTGAGAGACAGTGCTCTGCCTGTTCAGAGCGTCTGCCGCCGTGTTCTTCTCTCCGGCTAGGTGAATTGCCGATAGAGAGATTCCTTCTCGTATTGCCCAGAACCATAGCTGCATTGCCTCTCTGCACAGCGGTAGTGACCCTACTCCTCCTCTTTTGTTGAGGTAGTACATGGCCACCGTGTTGTCCGTCATTATCAGGACATTCTTTCCCTGTATCGAGGACAGAAAGGACTTCAGCGCTAGTCTGATTGCCCTCAGCTCCAAAAGGTTGATGTGTAGTTTGGACTCCGATGGAGACCAATGACCGCTGAATGTCAGATCGTTGGTGTGTGCTCCCCACCCCGTGAGTGAGGCGTCCGTCACTACTGTTATCTCCGGCCATGGTTGCCAAAAAGATTCTCCCTTGAGAATGTTGTTGTTGCAAGCCCACCATAGAAGATCCTGAGCAACTGCGCTCGGGACTTGCCAAAGATCCCACATGTTCCCTGAGAACTGGGACCACTGAGTTCTGAGTGCCCATTGAAGGGATCTCATTCTCAACCTGGCCTCTGGTACTAGGAAAATGCCGGAAGCCATGAGGACGAGCAACCTGAGAAAATCGAAGGCCGGTAGACGTTGGGCATTCTGGAACTTCGTTACCATCTGCTGGATGTGGAGAGCTCTCACTTCGGGAGGCGAGGCTTTTCCCGAGGAAGTATCCAAGTCTGCTCCGATAAACGGGAGCTTTTGGGGTGGTATCATATGGGACTTCTTGAAATTGAGGGAGAAGCCCAATTTGTGGAGGAAGTGGCAAGTGATCGAAAGATGTTCCTGAGCTTGTTTTGGAGAACTTGCTCTGATCAACCAGTCGTCCAGGTAGGGGTAGATGTGAATACCCCCTCTCCTGAGACTCGCTGCCACAAGTGCCAACAGTTTGGTGAAAACCCTCGGGCGGAGGTCAACCCGAATGGCAGAACACAAAACTGATAATGAGAGTTGCCAATCGCAAACCTCAGGTACTTTCTGTGCTTTGGAAGGATTGGCACATGAAAGTAAGCATCCTGAGGGTCAAATGATACCAACCAATCTTGGAGTTGGAGAGCCTGAAGGATCTGAGAAAGAGTGACCATCTTGAACTTGTCCTTTCTGAGGAACTTGTTCAAGTTTCTTAAATCCAAGATGGGTCTCAGTCCTCCGTCCTTTTTTGGGATGAGAAAATATGGGGAGTACCAACCCCTGTTCCTCTCCGCTACAGGTACCTGTTCTATGGCACCTTTGTCTAGCAGGGTAAAAAATTCCTGCTACAGGAGCGGGTCTGGAGTCTTTACGGAGTTGGCTCCCGGTGGATGATTCTGAGGCCTTTTGTGGAAGGGGAGACAGCAACCTTGAGCTACTGTTTCCAGTGCCCAAGCATCTGAGGTAATGCCCCGCCATTCCTTCAGATGCTGAGAGATCCTGCCTCCCACTGGTGTTTTGTGCAACAAGGTCTCAGAGGGATTTGGAGGCGGCTGCAGGAGTGGCTGAGGGTACAGATGCCGCTCCTGAGGCTGATTTTACACCTCTTCTTCGTGATCCACGAGGGAAGATTCTTTTGCCCCTTTGAGAAGCCTGTCCTCTTCCTCTACCAAATGAGGAGTAGTAACGAAAAGAACGACCCCTCCAGGAAGATGAGCCGGAATAGGGTTTTAGAGGCTGGCGCATGGAGGCACTAAGCGATTTAGCTGCCGCTTTCGAGGTCTGAAGTTTTTCTAGGCTTTCATCAGCCTTACTGCCAAACAGCCTCGAGTCATCAAAGGGCATGTTGAGGAGTCTGGCTTGCACGTCTGGTGCAAACCCTGACTTCCTCAACCACGCAAATCTGCGAAGCACAATGCTTGCAGCCATGGATCTGCTGATACTATCAGCAGTATCCACTCCAGACTGGAGACATTCCCCCATTGCCTCCTTCCCGTCTGACTATATTCAGGAAGCCTTCCCTTTCCTCGCCTTCTGGAATATGCTCAGCCGCCGCCGAAATACAGTCCCACAGGGTATGGGTAAGCCTGGCCAGGGTACAGGTGACATTTGTCGATTTAAGGGCCATACTGCCTGAAGTGAAAACTTTACGTGCCCAGGCATCAACTTTTTTATCCTCTCTATCTGGAGGGATAGTGGGATATGCAGTTTGCTTTGATGTGGATGCTGCCTGGATAACTAGAATTTCTGGAGTCGGATGCCTGTTTAAGTATTCAGGATCCGTACCAGCTGGTCTGTATTTCTTGGGGAAATTACTATCTGCAGCAGCAATGCTCTCAGGCTTTTCCCAGTGTTTCTCCACCCTCCTCTGAAGAGCCCTGTGAAAGGGGAGAACTGGATCTTTGAGGACCTCTGACAATAATATCCGTCATGTCATCTTGTTCAAAAATGGGTGAAGTGTTACCCCCATCCCATATACTCAATTACTCTGGTCATAAGACTCCTGTACCCTGAGTCTGCATGTTCTGCAGGATCACTTCTGGCAAAGTCTAATTCTGGGGAGGTGTCAATTCCACTGGCAGAATGTAGAGTGTCACTCAGGTCTCTCATTTTGGACTCTTGATCAATGAGTTCCTCAGGAACTTGTTTTGTGCCATATGAAACTCCAAAAGGGAGTGACTTCCTCTTCCTCCGAGCCAGATTCCTCATAAATTGAGGACCTGGGCAGCGGAGTAAATCTTCTTTCTTCCTCTACCATACGCGTCAAAGGAATGGAAAAATCCTTCGAAGTTGTCGAAGGAATCTTCGATGACTTCGAAGATGACTTCAATACAGGCGTCGAGGTTATTTTTGGTTTCGATGCCGAAACGGTTGACGCCGATGGCGTCGATGGAGTCGTCAAAGCCTTCGACAACTTATGTCTTTTATATCGCACCCCAGAGCTGCTCGACTCTCGAAGAGTCCTCGACTACTTGTCGTCGACTCGAGTTTTTCGAGTATCCTCGACACTACCAGTTTTTACAAAGGTAGTCTTAGACTTCCCTTTGTCGTCCAATGGAGCAACCTTAGGTGTATGGCTCTTCCGAGGTTCATTCGAGGGGGTCGGCGCCGCATTCTCGAATACCTCCATCTTTTTACGAAATTCTTCCCATTTTCTGGGAGAATCCGATTTTGTAGGACATCGAATTTCTTCGGTCGACTCGGAAGATGATGATGAGGGAGATCTATGTCTCCTCTTCATTTTTTTGGACAAGGAAGAAGAGTGTCTCGATCTACTCTACCTTTTTTCCAAAGCAGCGAACCTGGAGGTAACGATTTATCATAAGATGAGGAATACGTGGGAGGACACAATCCATTCGAAATCTTGTTATGTTGGAGACAATTTATGATGCCTGCTCTCCTGAGCTCAGACAGCACTTGGCTGATTTAAAGAAAATATATTCCAAGAAGCTAGCTGAGGCGCTGACTTGTGGGTTGCCAACAGGGCTACTCACAAGGATTCAGGGGTCCCTCAGAAAAAGGATGAGGGAAAGCAGCCACCAAAAGGGAATCAAGAGACTTCTAATACCTCCCATACCAAAGAAGGCCCCAAACCACAAAATAACCAGGGTAAGCCCCAAGGGAAACCAAATAGGGCTAGTGAGTCCTCTGGTGTTCAACCAGAAAGAGGTCAGCAGAAGCCCCCCTTCCAGAGAGCATTTGGAACATGCTATCTCTGTGGGGCAACTGACCATATCAAAGGAGATCCCAGATGTAAGGGTAAACCTGCAGGGATCAGCACAGTCTCCTTAGCCTTCACTCCTGAGGAGGAAGTACAAGTGGCTAGTGCTCACTTTGAAGTCTTCAAGCAACTGTATCCTTAGAGACCATGGGTCTGGTTAGCCAACAGAATAAGGGTGTGTATGACTCCCTACCAGAAAAGTCTAAAATATATTACATGGACAGTGTTCTTGTCAATGGCCAGGATACTCCTGCCAGGAGAGACACTGGGGCCAGCAGAACAGTAGTGGATGAAAGCTTTTTCAAACCTGAGGATGTTGCTGTCATGATGTCTACCCCCGGGGACCCAGACCAAGTCCAGCAACCCCGGAAGCAGGCATCAAGTTATCCCAAGCAAGCCCAACAACCCCTGCTAGGGGCTATTTGGGTACAGTCCTGGCGTCTATGGCGCCAGGCTCATATGGAGAGTCAGTTCTGGCGCCATAGGTGCCAGGCTCATAGATTAAAACTTACCTGATGCAGACCATGCTGCAAACTTACCTGATGCAGACCATGCTGCAAGAGCTCCAAGCCAAAAGAGGCTTGGAAGGGACTACTTTACCTAGGGAGTATTTTTTACTCGGGTGGGGCTGGGGAGGAATACTTACCTGGGACTACTTTGGAGGCTATTAAACCACGCCCGAAGAGCAGCACACGCTTCGCGTTATTCTGCATCCAGCAGCGTAATGCTGACCGTGCCTGCAAGTCTGCATCCAGTCTTCTGCCACGCCCGCCTCGAGTCTGGAGCTCCTAGAAAAAGGGAGAAAGAAGGAGAAAAGGTCAGAACAAGAGCAATACCTTTAATCCTTACCTGAATTCCCGATCCATCGCACATTCGAGCTGGAAGAAAGAAGTTATTCGATACGCGTCGCCTCGCCTGCTGCAGCGCCGCGCTGAACTCACCGGCCTTCGCAGCATCTTCACATTTCACCGCATCCACCTGCATGTTCCCGCCGCACTCCGGCACCTAAGGGGAAGACAAGAACAGCAAGGTGAGCCAAGGGAATACACAGAGGTAATATTAGTTACCCCCCATAGACTTACCTGATTTTACCACCGGGGGTACTATTCCTCTTCACGGATCAGCGCAGCTTCCACTTCATCTTCGCCGAACCCCGGCCCCGAAGGGGAAACAAAAGGACAGCAAAGTGAAACAAAGGGCAAACAAGGGGAAACCTCCTCACCACACTAGACTTACCTGATTTTACCGCCGGAGGAATTATTCCCAGAGACTTCATACTTTCTCTCAGCGTCTGAATAAGGGAGAAAGCAACAGGTTACATATTGGCATTATTTTATCGAACTGTGTTGGATAATACAAATCCTTACCTGAATATTACCGGTTGCCACGAGGAACTCTTCGCTAGGGTCAAGCTGCAACCTGCAAGGAATCGGACAAGAGTGAAAGTCAGACATTTGAACTCTTACAAACTACATACTTATGGCATCTTGCCGGGAATCTCAGAGTCAATATTGTTCTGGAACTCATCAATTCCTTCGAGCCAGTGCAGCAACTGGTTATCTACGCGCCCCTGCGCTGTATGCAGGATGGAGAGCTCATCTTTCCAAACCATCAGAAGAATATTCCTACGGGCCAAGCAAACGAAGCTAGGTGGGCCAGTCCAGTCCGTCATCTTGGCACTACGCATCACATTGGTGGAGACCGCAGCTTTCCAGTTCAGATAGACGCCCTTGTGGGAGCCAGGTGAGCGTAACAGTTGCTAAGGCACCCAAAGGCCCCACTAGAAATTCTGGAGGCCCTGTCCAGATGGTTCCTATTCTACCAGCCCTCATTCAGTGTAATAACATGACAGTGAGGATTCCTGTCAGTGTTCAGACTTAGGTGCCTGGGAGAGTCCTGTTGGGGAATGATCTAAAAACTCTAGGAGTAGTATCCAGTAACCCCAGGCCTCCCAGTATGGAGAAGCAGGACCTAACCAAATTGGCTAGAGAGGCCACCTTAAGGGACCCCTTTGAGCCTGTGGGAACCTCTACAGAGAACCCCACTACAAGCCCTATTGTTAGTAAGTTGACCTCTGACCCAGGCAAATTTCAGGCTAGTATGTTAGGGAAAGGGGAGCCTGAACCAAGCTCCATCATTGTTCCCCCAGTTTTAGAGTCTCTGACTCCCCCTACTTCTGAGGAAGAGGTGGCTAGACAAACTGGACCCCTCTCTAGGCCTAGGAGAACAGGTAATTCTCAGTGCTAGTGGAAAACCAGAAAAGAGAAGTAAAGGGCAAGAACCTTCAGACTCTTGGACCTTCTACTGAAGACTCCAACCCAAATCCTAGTATTGGGAGTGAAGCTCCTAAAGTAGGTAAGGATAGATCTAAGAGGAATGGGAAGCAGGTACATTGCCTAACCCCAACCCCTCCAACCAAGAGGCCTGAGCTCCAACCTGCTCCCAACAGAGAGGTGGTGAGGAACCCTGGAGGCCCCTCTAGATCTAAGGGAATCCTTTATAAGGACCCCTTGAAAAAGTCTTACACAGGTTCCGAAGTTGTAACAACTTCTGAGGGACTGGTCAACCAGATACCCTATAGATTTAAAAAGGAAGATGTTCCTCAAAGGGTTTGTAGGTCATATAGCGTACAAAGGAAAACCTTTGATTTTTCCATTGAACACAGGTCAAGGTGTCACCACCAAAATGCTGATGGTCTCTCTAGGATGTTTGTAACCGACTAGAGGTATGAGATTCATCCAGGAGTGGATTCAATCCTCCTGTCCCTTAGTCTGGGGGGGTGGGGGGGCGAGTGTTAGGGAGAATTCTCTTATAAGGCTAATTTCCCAAATCTAGTGAGTCCCCCAGCAACTTTGCTGGATTTTTGGGGTTTGTTTTTTTCTCCTGCTAAGAGTGAGACTCTTTTCCTCCCACTCTTAGGCATGATTTGAGGTATATCTTTGACTTGTTGTGTGCTTATGGGCTATGGGGTCTTTTACTCCATAGGGTATCATCTGTTTTAGTGTATGTGTTACACAGCACCCTCAGTGCAGTAACACAGGGGTGTCATAGTGACCCCCAAACATAGACTCCATACCCTGGGACTGACTACTGTCTCCCAGGGCATATAAAGTCACCATTGACTTTACTAGTCCAAAATTGTGAACAGAACCAGTACAAACCATCATATTGTGGAAGTACTGGAAGGGGTTAATTCGATTGCCCCTGGGTCTGTTTCCAAGGGGGCACTATCCAGTCCCCCCTTGTCGAGTTTCTGGCTGGTGGCAGTGGTTACCACGCAAAATATTCCACAGGAATATTTCTTATGGGATTTTCCCATTGATTTTAAACACACCACTTTTTGGTGCAATGTTAAAGATACCGCCGGTTTATTTATTTAATATAAAATCACCGGTTGGGTCTTTTCGCCAGAACTCTTTTCTAAAATGGCGTTTGTGTCCGTCTCTGTAACTCCAACCAAGGTCGGGCCCTTTGTTCCACTTTTTGGCGGGCTTCTCCACAGAAGCCCTCCAACTTGTGCCACTCTGTCTGGGTTCAATAGGATGTGTTGGTGGGGGAATGGGCACCCTGGACTGCGTTGCCTTAGCAACTCAAGTCGCACTCTGTTCTGATTGGCCCAGTGGTGAGCCACCCGGCTCACCACTTAGCATGTATGAGTGACAGCTAAGCTGTTGAATGGGGGGTTTTCTGCATAAAAGCAGGGCTTTTGGGACTGGAACTTCAGAAGTCGCCACAGGACCTAAGAAATCCGAAGAGGGGAGAAGCTGAGCTATCTACAACGACGACACCACCGGTGGAGCCATGCTGCAACAACCTCACCACTTTCCCGACGACAAGAGAAGATCTTCTGCTGAAAAAGTCTTCTTCCTCTGAGCTGGTGGGATCAACCAGTTCGCCATTTCGCCTTCAAGGACGTCTCTTGGTCGAATCACCCGTGCCAAGCACCCCGGCGGCCAGGTAGCCAGGCTTCACCACGGTGACTGCGAATAAAAGGAACGCACCTCTTAACCAACGAACTCCATGGCTGGTCTTTTCCCTGGGCAGTGCAACGACTCCAAGTTTCCTCCTCGACGAGATCTTCTCTTCCCCTGGTCAAAACCATGAACTGCACCAGCTGCCAGGAACAACTGCCACTGCTGGAGCTTCCTCAACTTTAAAGGTACTGTGTTCCACCTGGCCTCCCTTTCTACGGTTTGCTAAAGGTGACCCTTAAATCCTTGGCTTTCCAACTGGGTTGGCCCCCAGACCTTCTAACTTTACCTTCTGAATCAACCCAACCTCTTTTGAACATTTTTGCAAAGACTTGAATGCATTTCTAAACTGTGATCTTGGGCACATTTCACCTTGCTCCATTTAAAGTGGACCTGGCCTATGAACTTTGGCTCTACAGTCGACTCTGCCTTCACTAACTTGTTTTGGTCTTAGAAAAGTGTTGGGAACTGTTGTATTTTCATGACCTGCCTTTTTCTCTCCCTTTAACTTAATTATTGGAGTGCCATCTAAGTTACGCGCTCGCATCCGTTTTTACAAATAGTGGTGTTTTGACTTAGACTTGTCTAATAATTCTTAAGGGAGGGGTGTATACTTTTCTGATTGTGTTTGAACTTGCTTTGATTTATAGTGCTAGTGTATTTCCTTAAGTGTGTGTTAAACTAATAATTATATACTTTTGATACCAAGTTCTGGTCAGTGTTTGCTTGCTCTACTGTGTTTTCAGCCCTATTGTGTATCCTCTGTATACTGCCCTACTCTTCTTGAGAGAAGTCGGACTGCTCAGCCACAGCTACGAGGTAAATCTGGGTGGTGCAGACTGCTACCAATTGGGTTTACTGCTTACTCCTGTAGTCTTAATCTTCTTGCAGTGGGCCCCAAGGGAACTGCACAGGATTCTGCCTAACAGTTTGGTAAACAGCGCATAGTAACCTGTATCTGACCCATAACCTCGTTTTTTCTATCATCCCACACTGGTCCACCCGCTGTGTCTGGATCCAATAGCTATGGCCATGCCCAGGCCACCTGCATCACATATCCCAAGGGACTGGTCAGTGAGACACCCTTTGGTTTCTCGCATACCCCATTGATGGAAAATCCAGCAGAGTTGAGACTTGTGGAGCCCCCATTGATGGCAGGAGCGGAATTCCCTGCTCAGGGAATCCACCATGGTTTTATTAACACCAAGTAGGTGGAAAGGAATGAGGAACATGTTCTGATCCAGTGCCTCAGAGTCTGGACCTCCGCTGATAGAGAGATCTGGTGTCCCCCTGCTTGTGGATATAAAACATTGTGATGGTGTGGTCTGTGAACATCCAGACCACCTGACCACTGAATTGAGGGGGCAAGGACTTGAGGAGCCAAAACGCTGCGCGCAGCTCCAGAAGATTGATATGAAGAGTTTTCTCCTTGGGTATTTAGAGGCTCCTAGAATTCAGATTCCCTCTAAGGAGGCGTCCATCGTGACAGTGACTTGAAGCTGAGGCAGTCAAAAAGGAGCGCTTTGAACGAGATGAACCCGAACTGACCACCAACACAGGGCATCCTTCATCTGCAATCTTACCAGAATCTTCTCCTCCCAGGAACCTAAATCATGCTGCAAGCATGCTTCGAGGAACTCTTGGCGAGGCTGCATGCTGAGCCTGCAATCTCAAAGGAGAGGAATGCACAAAAACAACATCCCTAGAAAGGACTTTGGGAGACAGACTGAGGCTGTTGACATCTTGGAGAGCGAGTGGACTTTGGCAAGAAGAGACCACACCATCTCCTCCGCGGGAGTGGCCATGCTAGAACGTGTGTCCAGATGAGCCCCCAAATAGAGCGCTTGCTGAGATGGGGTGAGACAGGATTTCTCAAAGTTTACAGAGAATCCTAGCGATTGGAAGCATTGCATCATCTATACGGCATGGCGGATGGCCAGAAGAAGGGAATTCGTATGCACCAGCCAATCGTTGAGGTACGGGTAGACGTGTGTACCAGAGCAATGAAGGTGCTCTACCATCGGGGCCAAGCATTTGGTGAACACCCTCAGTGTTAAACAAAAACCAAAGGGCAGCACCCTGAACTGGAAATTGCGCCCTGCCACTGTGAAGCGCAGGTAGCAGTGGTACTTCCGGCGAGTAGGGATGTGGAAATACGGTTCTATATGAAAATAACTTATCTTAAAGGCCTCAAGAGGAAAAGACTGATTCATAATGCCCGATTTTATATTGATTGGAAAAACTAGCATTGTAAAGTATTTTTCTCTTGAGACCTTTAAAATGCATTTTAAAAAGATTAAATTTGAGGGGGTTTGACCCTCTGTGCCCCCATTGTTCCTCCCCACCACCTTCCACCTCTCCCGCCGGAATCCTGATCTCTGGGCCCCAGGCCCCTCCCCCCTCTCTTCCAAACCAACACACACACCAACACACACGCACCCACACACATACCCGTTCTCCTCGTCCTGCGCTTCTTGGTCCTGACGAGCCTGTCAGCCCCTTCACGCACTCATGTGCGGCAGGGGTGTGACAGTACCATTTAGAAATACCGCTCCATGCGGTCACGGAGTGGTCTTTCTAAATCGTTTTTTTTAGGTGAAAAGATCTTAAGAAAAAGATATTTTCACTTACAAAGGGAAATACGCATTCTCTAGATCCAAGGAAATCCTTTTCCTGATGCTGAGAAAAAACGTGCTGTAGCATCACCGTCCAGAAGGTTTGGGACTTGAGGAACCTGTTGAGGACACAGATCAAGGATGGGCCTCCAACATCCCAACTTCTTTTTTACCAGAAAGAACCTGGAGTGCACTCCCTGTCCCTGCTGATGTGAAGGTACGTGTTCCTTTGACAGGAATGATTGGACTTCCTGCAGCATAGGTGTACATGCTTCTTTACCTTTCACAAGGGAGGAATAGTGGGTGATGTCTTTACAAAGTCCAGCATGTGACCCTGCTGGATGAGGGATGACAACCATCCGTCTGTGGTGATAGCTTGCCACTGGTCGAAGAATTGGGAAAGCCTCCCTCCCACTGGTGTGTAAAAGTGGGGGGCTGAGTCCAAGACAGGTCAGAACTACTTGATTGTTTGGCTCCTGGTATGCAGCGCTGGTTTCCCCGGTAAAACGGAACTTTGACTGTCCGTCGGCGAGTATGATGGGGTACGCAGGCCGGTAATCCCTTGATGTTCTGGTGAAGCAGGATTGTCCAGACCGAAAGGAATGGCAGAGTTGTTGAAGTGCACCGATCGAAGGTGCTGTTTCTGTGACTACCTTGATGGTTTGCAAAGTCTCGTCCACTTTCTTACCAAGCAAGTCTACGCCGTTAAATGGCATGTCCACCACCTTTGCTAGCACTTCCAGCCAGAAGTTGGTGGCCTTGAGCCAACCCTGCCTGAGCAGAACAGCACCATTGCAAAGTTGCCTGAAGCCTGTTGTCGGCAATGTCCACTGACATGAAAATCGCATGATCTGAAGCTGCTTTGCCTTTGCAAAGAAGGGCGAACGCCTCCTCCTTGTCATCCGAAAGTAATTCAAGAATTGGGCTTAGTTTGAACCAAAGTTGTCTATCCTATCTGGACAGGATGGCCATTGCATTAGCCGCCTTGATGTTGTTAGCGGCTGTCGAAATGACCGTTGCCAAAGGAAAGACCCAAAAAGACTGAATATAAAAGACGAATGGGACATTTGGTCGAATATCGTCCAAAGAACATTTCAAACGGCCAAAAATGTCATCCAAATGCCTCATTCAGTGGCATTATAGTGAACAAGGGGAGGGTGGCTGTCCCCCGTACCCTTGTTCACAATGTCAGTGCCGGTAGCAGGGGTTTGAGCTGCACCCGTGCACATAAAGTTAAAAAAAGGACCCTGTGGCGCTGGTTCCCGATCACAGAAGTGAATGGGAACAGGCGTTGCAGGGACAAGGCGGAGTGTGTCGCTGACGGGTAAGTAAGAGGGTGGGTGGGATCGGGTTATCCAAAATGGCTACAGGAGGAAATACTGAATGTTATTTTTGAACAAATAACATTCAGCCATTTCTTCCTCTGTCATTTTGGATAAGGACAATTAACCGAAATTCTTGGACAATAGCATCCAGATGCTTGCCATACTTGTCTGTAAGAACAGAGCATGGCAAGGAAGGATTCAATGAGCATTTGCGTGCTGCTGTTGACACCACACAGTCTGGATTGGGTTGCAATTTGAGTCCCTTAGGAGCAGAATTAGAGACCTTGTATCAAACATCTCATGTTGGTGGGGGGGTTGCAGCGGATGGATGGATCTTAAAGTCAACAGACCATCTTCCAACGTGTCTTCCGACATTGGAATTTGCGACAACTGATTTTCTGAGTTGATCACGCCGCTGGTAGAGGAAACACACCTTTTTCTGTTCCTGTGGAAACAAGCCAAACACCTCTGTGGTCCTTGACATGAGACCATAAGAAGGATTAACTTTGTCTGGAGGAAAATCCCGAAGAGGAACATCATTCGGTTCACCATCCCGCCGGTCAGATAACAGAGCGAGTTGAGCACTCATTCTGACATCCGTGCGCAGCCTGCTGATGCAGGTTCGAATCCTAGCAGAGCCATCTCAGCCTTTCATTATTCTGAGGTCAATAAATTGAGTACCACGCAGTGGGTGTCATGATCTCTGCTTCCAAAAGATCAGGACTTGCCCGACTCCCGTGGAAGCAGACCCATAACCCCGGTTCCGAGTGCCAGCCAGTCCCAATTGAGACCTTTTGGACCCTGTCCTGGCGCCAGTGGCACCAGGCTCATAAAGATGCCCAGTCCCAGCGCTGGAAGCGCCGGACTCATAATGCTTGGGTGGACTTACCTGCAGCAGACCATGCTGCTTACTTACCTGCCAGTTGAACCCCTGATCCTCTTCTGTTTGGGACTACTTTTCCTGTTGGGTGGGGCAGGAGCCACTCCCTAGGTTCAGAACACTGGAACTCTTCTGGAAAGCAGGATCTCTTTTCTTACCTAGGCGTGGCTGTGGAAGGAGACACCTAAGCACTACAGGAGGTTATTTAAACCACACCCGATAGATGAATCTTGCTTTGCGTTATTCTGCATTCTCTGCAGCAGAACGCTCATCGTGTCTTCTGCTTCTGATCCTGGGCCTAAGAGAACAAAGGCTTACCATCCTGGAATCCAGTCTTCAGCAGCACCTGTAAAGACAGTCATCAGCAGCACCTGTAAAGACAAAGAAAGAACAGGTTAGCACTACGGTCTTCAGTGGCAGCGCATCTCTTACCTGGTCCATCGGCTGTCACCAACGCCTCGCGCTGCATTCCGACATCTGAAAGACAAAGGCTTACCTACTCTTCGCATGCTCCGGAGGTCTTCGCACTGCATTCCGGCATCTGAAAGACAAAAGCTTACCAGCTCTTCGCACGCTCCGGAGGCCTTCGGCGCTGCATCCCGCATCTGAAAGACAAAAGAAGGTGCGTTTAAAGACATTGGGCAACTTTATTACTCACGTGCCATTACTCCTTCCCACGCCGAATCCAGTGGGTATTCCAGCACCCTTCAGCTTCTCTAAAGCTCCGAACTTGTACCTGCAAGATAAAAGGGACAGTTAGTGCGCATCGTGAAGCAGGCTACAAGCGCTTACTTACGTGCTTCCAGGCGCTTCTATTCCTCACGCGGGTTCGATCCTCAACTCTCATCAGCCCGCCATCCGCCATCGCCGGAACCCTGCAAAACAAGAGATATCATTACAAAAGACTTTTAAGACATTTGAAGTGCCCAGAACTTACCGTTCGTGCAGTTAACGACGGACAGCAGTCCTCTGAGGTCAAGAGGCCTGCACCCTTATCCAGTGAAGAAACTGGTTACGGCACCCTGCCCCGAGGCAGATGGAGAGCTCGGCGTTCACTTACCTAAGGTGAGGGTGTTAACCTTTGGGGTTCTACAGGAGAAGAGAAAGGGAAGAGGAGAGAGGCACCCAATAACCCCAGTTCATTAATCCCATATTTTCTATCTGCAGACATCTTACTGTTCATGTCAGACATACAGTGCACAGAGGTCCAGCCCAAAGAGCCAACCATGTGTTACACATCACCTTTGAACATACGGCATTCACCCAGTCAAGACCGGCGCCTCTGCGGGAATCAGGTGAGCGTTACAGTGGGATAACAACAACAACTGTTATTGCAGCGCTTAGATACCTGAAGGTTTGTAACGCTATATAAAACCTAGTTTATTATCCCCAAGCACCAGGTCATCAAATTCATTGGTGCAGATGGAGGCATCCCCTTGGGACACGTCATCTTCGGATTTCGTGTTGGTATGGTTGTGTACCAGTTCTGGTGGCAGCTGATCCCTAGAAAGATGAGGCAGAGCATGGAGTGAGCCACTAGGTGCTTGTTGAAGTGTGGATGGGCCAGGTAGCCTATACTGCAGCTCAGACACCAAGGACTGCAAAGTGGTCAGGATGTCCATGGAGATGTCCCTAGGTGGCTCTAATGGAGGAGGTGTATGCCTTTGAGGTAGGCCAGCTGTAGTGGCAGGAAGTGTCCCTGCTGGAGCAGGAACTGCCCTAGGGGGAGGTATGTGTGACTTAGGGCTACACTGCACAACTTCCATATTTTCGTTGGAGAAAACACCCACCGAGACCTCAAGGTCAGTGTCGTAGCTAGGCTGAAGAATTTCTTCAGGCGGGTTTGCCAATGGGTTTCTCACCCCTAAGAACAGTGGAAAAGGACACGGAGGCCTAGGCAAAGCAGTCAGACTTGATGGTGTGCTGATGGTGATGCCAACTGTTGCTGAAGCTTGTGACAGCTGATAAGGAGGCTTAGTAGCCGACGACATCGACGGATGGACCGTTTTACATTGTGGATTGTCAACAGGGACACCAATGATATGCTCAGGGTGGTCGATGGGGAATTTCACTGCACGACAAGGACTTGATTCCCTGGCTATTCAACATCGATCTGCCGTGGGCCGTTAACGGAGTCATGGACGATGAAGCAGACTGGACTTCTTTAGTTATAGACACTATTGGCAAGGAGTGCTTCTTCAGCGAAGAAAGAGCAGTCATTGCTGTTGCCGAAGCTGACCCCAAGGCCTCCTGGGCAGAGGACTGGACCTTACAAGACTTCCTCCCATGGGAAGTATCCTCATGCGATTTCAAGCTCTTGGAAGAGGGAGTGCGTTGGACAAGCCTGCTCTGTATAAGTGAGGCATGACTCTGAACTGAAGCTGATTCAGAGGGCACTCTCCCAGCCCCCAGTGTATGGAGCCAAGCCACTAACCAGCGGAGGCGGTCTCTGAGTGTTTTGCTAGAAAACTACTGACCGATCAAGCAATTTTGGATGTCGTGTGCCGGGTAGAGGTAGTAGAGGCAATCATCGTTGAGGTCCTTCATGTAGAAATTCTGAGGTCGCATCTGGCACACGTCTTGATGAGTTTGTAACTGAAAAAAGCACTGATTGAGTTATTCTTCATGTAAAATCCCAACTAACCAAAGATGTTCTACTGGAATAGAGCAACAAGCTATTACCTTTGGGCTACAAACTTCGTGACTATCAGAAGTGCACGAAATCAAAGCCAAATTGCCCTGAAGTCAAATTAGTAAAGCATATTCAACAACATAGGCAAGTGAATGAGGCGGGGCTAGGAGGGGTTAAAGCTACCAAAGAAATTCAGATAAGCTCTGCATTCAAAAACCTCTCATCTATTACATTTACAGTGGAGAATCGACCACAAAAAAAAAGCCACTGAAGCGTACCCAAACCATCAACATGAAGGCCACTTGGAAGCAACTAATTGGTTATGGCTGGCTGGATCTTTGGGAAATCCAAAACAGAAACAGACTGATAGGAGTTGGACGAAATCAAAAATCCAGGTAGGATCCTGGAACTCACAAGGTTTTAAGTCCATGTTTATGGAAGAATCGAAGGTTCTGGGCAAATATGACATTCTCTGCTTTCAGGAGACATGGTTGCGGCCTAAACCCTTGTGTGAGGGCTACACATTTTTTTTAATCCTGCATGTAAGGGAATTTTGGGTCGACCGTTCTCAGGCATGTTAATATTGGTTAAGGTTGACAAGGGTTTTATGATAAGTAGCCACGTGAACCCAAACCCATATGTGCAAATATTAAAATTGTGCAGGAAGTCTCCGGTAGGGGAATTTAATCTTTTGCTGATAAATGTCGACCGAAGTGTCAACAAATTCCAAATAGATGTGTTTATTAAATCAATCATGAATGTGGTGGATGAAGTCCTAATAGAATGGGCCAACCCACCCACAGATTATAATCAGTGGGGATTTAAATATGTGGCTGTTGTCCCAGGAGGGTGCGCCACTCACAATATCGCAATTGGAAGGGGAGGCCAGAAAATGGCCAGTCGAAACAAGGGTTCCGGATACTGTCAATGCTAAATGGTCTGACAGAGGGTGACCGACCCGGGGCACCTACTTGGGAAAACAGACTTCTAAAGGCCTGTTTTCACTATTGTTTTGTGACCAGAAATATTGGGGCAAGGGTGGAGAGGTTTGAAGTGGTGAAAAAACGCCAAAGTGATCATGATCTTCTATCCATCACACCTATATTACTCCATTTTGCACATGATAGGAGGAAAATGCCCCGAGTTGTACTTGCCTGGGAGAAAAATAGGTGGTAGCGGGGATAATCCCAAACTCATACGCATATTTATAGTTGAAAACCCAGAAAATGTAGAATATGCCTGGATCTTGAAAGGCTTTAGACAAGTTGTAGATAAGGGGGGGGTCTACATTACACCTACATTACACCTATACATGCCTACGACCAAGAGCTAGTGAGGGCAAGAAGATCTTTCAGAGCGGATGTGAAAGGGATTAAGTGGGAGCCCAGGGATGCTAAAAAAAATAAAGAAACGTAGACAGAAATATAAAAACTGAGTAAAGGCAACAAGAGCGTGGAGAGTACAAAAAGACTCAGAAGAAATGTTTGAAAACTGTCTCTGGGAAAAAATACAAGACATATGTGGGATCTAATCAACAATGGTGGACATTTCAGAAAGATATACATGATGGGTCAGGTGACAGAAGAGAGTTGGGTAAATCACTACTCTGCACTTTTTTGTAGAGGTGAAGAACAAATTGAAACCATTGTGTGTACTGGTAATTTGAGTTTGACATGACAAGGTGGATGTGGACCAAACTTAGTTCATCTAGGACTGTGGGCCCTGATGGCTTATCAAACCACATCTTGAAATTAAATATCGATACCTGCGCAAAGTTGGTGGTAGCATTGTTTAATCAGATTATGATGAACACACAGGTTCCAGTGTCCTGGAGAGAGGCCATTGTGGTTCCCATATTCAGGAAGGGTGATAGAAGCGATCTGAACAACTATCGCCCTTCTTGATTCTTTGGGGAAGCTCTTTGCGTCGGTCATATTGCATGACCTAAATGCTTGGGCAATAAAAACTGGCACATTAGATCCTAGGCAGTCAGAATTTGTGAAGGGGGTAGGGACGTCACTAAACAGGTTAATCCTTAACCTGTTGAAACAGAGGGCGGTGGAGACAAAATCTTGCATCTACATGGCCTTCATAGATCTCAAACAGGCCTTCGATGGGGCCAAACTTAAGAGTTGGAACTGCCTAACATATGTATTAGAGGCCATACAAGCTCTCTACATGGGCACATCCATCCAAGTAAGGTTATCGGCAGAAGGGAACATGCCAACAGAAATCTATACCTTTTGCGGGCTAAAACAGGAGTGCACTTTAGCACTGCTGTTATTTAGTCTGTATATGTCGTCTGAACATTATGCCTACAAAAGTACAACTGAGGAGACGCCAAATAAAGGTAGAGAATACATACTGTAAATACTGCAAGGATAAGGGTTTGTGGAATCGCTAGCCCACTTAGCTACCAGTTGCACGGCATTAACCAAGCTCAGAACTCTCTATTTGGGAGAGCAATTGGGCCAAATAAGTTAATTGACAGTGGAAGAATGGTGGGAGTTGGTGCTATCAGGGGAATGGGTCCATTTGGTATTGGTAGCAATAAAAATCACTGAGTTCATTTTAAAGGAGGCAGGGACAAATTGGGGGAATGGTTGGTATCTTCGTCTCTTATCTTTTCTTTCTTTGGAAAGATGTCATTTTCCAGTGTTTTTTTAATATGTAAATAGGATAGGATATTGGAGTTTCCTTTTGCTTTCATTGAATTAGCTTTTACTACTACCTGTTGGTTTAATTTCTCTTGCTCTTTTTTTTGTTTTGATGTAGGATTTGATGAAGTGTTGTTAGGGAATTGAAGTGAACAAAACTGTTAAAGGTTTCTTTTTGTTTTCTATGTATGTTTGTGTGAAACCAATAAAACGTAAAAAAAAATGTATAACAGCACAGTTTGGAAGAATAGTCATCCTATCACGCTCTGAAAAGATCGCCTTACGTGAATATTTGGACCTTAATCTAAAACATGGACTCATCAGGCCTTCGAAATCTCCCGTTGGTCCCTAATTATTCTTTGTTACAAAGAAAGCCACTACTGACCTACGTCCATGTTTAGATTATCATAGCACAAATCAGGGAACAATGAAAGATAAGTATCCTTTACCTTTAATCTCTGATATATTGGAAGTCTTAAGAGGAGCTGTTATTTTCTCTAAACTTGACCTAAGAGGAGTTTAAGACCTTCTATCGATTAGGGAAGGTGATGAGTGGAAAACAGTGTTCGAAACACCATATGGGAATTACGAATACCTAGTAATGCCCTTCAGCTTAATGAACGCCCCAGCCATTTTCGAACACTTCATGCACCAGGTTTTTTCAGACTTGTTTCAAATCGTTTCTAAATCTTTTGAGGAACATACAGATCATGTTAATGAGGTATTATCATGTCTACGAGAACACCATCTGGTAGCCAAACCAGACAGTTGCCTTTTTAACAGTCCAGTCCTTCATTAGCTAGGCTATGTCATCAGCAACTTTGGCATTTCAATGGACTCACAAAAGGTTACTGCCATAACCGAGTGGCCACAACCACCCTCTGTAAAACTAATACAGTCATTCTTAGGTGTAGCCAATTTTTACCGGAAATTAATTCCCAGAGTTTCTAACATAACTCTCCTTATCACCCATTTATTAAAGAAAGATGTACCATTTCAATGGAAAGAAGATTAAGAAAAGGTCTTTCAACATCTAAAGGCCTTCTTCACCAAGGCGCCAATATTATTTCAACCAGATACAGCCAAGCCTTTAATTGTTGAGACTGATGCCTCAGACCCAATCCCAAAATATAATAATTTTTGACTTTGGGATATAAAAACAACTAATTTATTTGTTTCATCACAATTGTACAACAACAAGGGGCATTTGTTTTCCTTATGATTTCCTAGCAAGAACACAGTTTATCATTAATACAATTGTTTTTTCAATTCAAAACTTTCACTTGTTTAGATTTCATTTGTACTCCAAAAGTGACAAAGAACAAATTTATGTTAACGTTCACCATTAAGTGTTCTTATTTTCTTAATGACTCTATACCCAATATTTGTATGTACCATTTATATCACCGATTTTATATGTTTTTACATGCTAGACTTCACCATGTATGTTACGTTTGTTTCTTTGATATAAAGTTTTTACTTTGTAATTTCCATAATGTTTATGTCTCATTTTGAAGGAGTGACTTTACTTTTTACCGCATGTAATATCTATAAATTATACCAGCTAAACAGGTTTTGGACCAGATGAATAATTCTAAGTCATTTATACCCCATATGGGCCAACCCTTGATGCACCAGGACCTTGTTTTGTTGTAAATACTGATGCCTCAGAGACAGCTCTAGGTGCCAGAGAAAAGCATCCACTGACGTACCTTCCAAGAACCTTAACAGAAAGTGAAAGAAATTATTCGGTTTTGGAAAAAGAGCCGTTAGCCATAGCGTCATTTGTTGCTATGCGCCTCTTACCCAGTACAAATGAGAACAGATTACAGAAAACTCCAAGTGCTGATATCCCTGGAATGTAGAAACAACAGACAGGCCAGATGGCCTTTTTTCTTTGTACAATACCACTTTCATTTTACCTATATACCATGGACTCAAAACTTAATCACAGATGCATTGTCCAGAAGACCAGACTACCTAGTGTCCCAGGAAAATAACTATGCTAAAGTATTTCAAGAAAAATTGTTTATATGCCATGCAGATTAATTCCTTCAGAGGGTAAAAAATGAAACCGCTAATTCCCAAGAGTGGTAATCATTTCAACAAAACAATCCCTGGAAATGATATAAAAAAGAAGATCCTCTTAAGGACAAACAGTTATATCTACCCTCAAAACAGACTCAAGAACGAGCATTACATCTTTGTCATGATTTCCTCATAGATGATCACAGAGGAGTCTTTAAAAATTAAGGAATTTATGACAACACTTCTGGTGGCCAACAATGGCTGTGAACACAAAAAATCATGTACACACCTGTACAACATGTGCGGGATGGGTGTACCCCCGGCATGGTGTGGACAAAACTCCTGTGTCGACATACGTCATGAACTTACTTCAGAGAGTGGTCTTTCCATTCATGTACATCTGCCAGTAACTTGACTACTGGATGGGAATTAGACATACAGCTCTGAGCTTGTGAATATTTGCTCAGTAGTGGTCAAACCGACCCAAACACCCCTTGTAGTAGACAAACTAAGTCAGAGATTTTACTCTGACCGAAAGGGATGTGATTGATTTTCCATAGTCTTTCCCCATATGTGCAATATATTGGAAATACTGCTTTTAAAATTAACTTTGCACTTTTTTGCTACAAATCTCCCACATGTGAAAGTTGCTATGGGCTTTTGTTGTTTTGAAATTTACAATTGATTGATTGATTATTATGCGCGTATACAGCAAGTGTTTCAAAACACAACACAATGATTGTGTCTGTATTTGTTCCTGGCACACAGGTATAGCATTGATATATAGTGTAACCAAAAATACATTAAGCCCGTTGTGGAGTGAAGGGCGTTTGGACTGTACTGTTTTCGGTTGTGCTCCCGCTGTGTTCCTGCGTGACCAACACTCCAACACTCCATCAGTGTTCATTCAGTGTTCGTCTGGTGTTGTGTTACTGTGGCCTTAAGGACTTAGGCATCGCCCATTCAGGAAGAGGAAAACAAAAAGACTTCTGTGCGGCCCTTGCTGCATTAATCCGATTGTGAAGTGAAGGGCGTTTGGACTGTACTGTTTTCTGCTGTTTTGGCTGGCTGCTGGTCCATGGGAAACCACTCTGGCCCCAAAACATATAGCCTGTGTGGGAGCCAACACTGTCATTCAAGGCGGAGTCTGACGGAGAGTATTTGTATCTTCATGGCGCAGGTCTAGCCTCCTGACGGCTGCATCCACTTGCCATTTTCTACACTACACTACACTACCACACCACATACCTTGAATAGCTGGATTGCAAGTGCCCTCATCAGAGTTTGGCGGTTGATCAAATAAGAAATGCAGGAGGCGGGACCTTTAACACGCCAGAAGCTCCTTCTACAGCAACGACAACGTGGCCTCATAAACGCCAGCATGAACATTAGCAACGACATCGAAATCGACACGGCTGTGTGCGACCAAGGGGAGTGTTATGTTGGTAATCTCACATCGAGAGCGCTGAGCCCCAGTGAGTACCCTTCTTTACCCATTACACTCGTCATTAGCACTGCCGGGTGCCCCTTGTCTCACGAAGAGCCCTGTCCGACTAGCAACGATCTATCAGTAGTGAGCCAAAGTCCTTCTGGCTCACCAGCAGTAAGGACACATGCGAGTGCAAATGCTATAGATGTCAACTTGCACTCACATTTTGCACTCACTACATCTCAATGTCCGGCCAACCAGACTCTATTAGAGTTACAACTTTCTGCTGCTGGCACTGTGATTTCTGATGTTGAACTGCTTGAAGAAAGCAAAATCATGGATGCAGCGGCGTCACAAAGAAATGCCCGGAGTGATTGTGATACTCAATCGACCTCTCCCATTAAGGAAATGCCACACTCAAATAAGGAGGCACATCACGAACGAACCGTTTCGGGCAATCTCCAACATAAGCTGAGCCTATGCACCTCCAATCGAGTGAAGGATTCAGATGAAACTAATAGTATAAATGTTGAGATTGGCAGTGAGGATATACATCAGTCTTCGGCTCAGGAAGCGTGTGTATACGGCCCCGCTGGAAAAGCTCAAATCTCAGATATTGATGTTGACTCTGGCATAACGAATTCAGAACTGAGCCAAATCCAGCTCGCAGCCATAATAAATTTGGCAATAGACATGTCCTCTCGACCTAGGAATTGAAGTATGAGCCCAGGACACCCCAGCAGTACTGAGCCCAGTGCTGCAAATTCATCTAAAGTGAGAGGTGACGACAAGAAGTTGAGATTTCACTTTGTAGGCGCAGCTGCAAGAGAGGCTCGTTTGGCTGAGCACCTGAATGCAGACTTCATGCAAATCAAGCAATCCCTAATGAGTCCTAGTACTCCTGTATCAAAGTGCAAAGAGCCTGAAAAACCCGGAACGACTCATCATAGCTCCTTCCTGAAAATTCCTGCTATTGGAAACTATATGAACTGTGATTCAGCCGTCACTGGAAGTGGTCTCCCTCCAATTGACTTGACAAGCACTCCAACGAATGGAAAGATGGCAGGATAATCTAAAAGCACTGAGAAACAATTTAAACACTCCTTTGCTGTTGAGAAGGCATTATCTTCTATAACTGGCCCCGCAGGGCGCAAATAAAGACTGGCCAGAAAACTCAAACACACGCCCAATTTCACTGCACGCAACTGCTATTGAACAGGAACAAGCGAACAAACATCACCTCTCGTGGCAACCAGGCTACAAATTTACAACAATGTAATGGCCGCAACCTCGACTGCCTTGATACCGTTCATGAAGCTATATGAAACCCTGCATGAAGACATGAGCAACCAGAATGCTCTTTTAGCAGTGGTAAACGCGAAGATTTCAACTCTTGAATCTCTCGCTGAACAGACCGAGAAGGCTGGACGATGAAGCCGAGAAGTCATCTAAATGGCAAAATAGGCTGAGTGACTAGGCCCAGAACAAACTATGCCAGAAAACTGAGCTCCTTAATGCTGTATTGGAATGCGGAAAATGGATGCGATCGCACTCTCAAAAAGACTATTCCTCTAAAGAGTTGGGTGGTTGTGCCTGTAACCCTAACTCCTTACTGAGGCATCCAGTAGGAAACCAGTAAAGTGCGACCCAAATTGATCAGAGAACAAGTACGATAAGTTCCAACACACATCAATTGTGTGCCCAACTAACAAGGCCCTTAACAGGCGATCTGGCTACGCACTTTCCATGCGCAACTGCACAATTGAATGCCACAACAATAGATGCAAAAGTGCAGACATCAACCTTGAATGTCATGCCCACCTGCACCACAAGCCAGGCGTCCAATATTGCTGTGAAATCAGGAAATGCTGTGACGACTCAAGCCCACAAAAAGAAGTGGAAGTGACGAAAGGACCGTCCCGCCCTCCAACCTCATCAACTGGGTCAAAGGTGCTGTCTTTCGGAATCTTCAATGATGCAAAAAGTGTGGCTTCAGGGAAACCAAGCAGCAATAAGCAAAAATCTAAAGTAAGTGGAAAATAAAAAAGACACTCAAGTCAAGAAGTCCGGTGCCCCTTCAAAATCAAATTCATCAAAGAAATTCATTAGGAATCTATCTACTCCTCCTCCGGTGTTGATGTTCAAATGACCAGAGAAACTTAAATCTATAGTCAACAAATCCAAGAATGAGTGTCAAACGAATAAGACTGTGATAGCCACTAAAGGTCCTGCAGGCAAGCGACCCCATCTTGATTCAGAAGGCACTAATGAACCAGAGTCCTTTACATCTGAAGGTCTCGCCAATCTTTAAACTTACTCTGTGGACGAAGAGTCCTCAGATAATATCAATGTTGGATCATCTGATGAGGACTCGGAGAACGGGGAATGTGAAGCGTTGACTGTTCAGAAAAACCCAGGAGATACGACAAAATCAAAGACCACAAAGAAGACAGATGCGACCGAATCTCATCAACAAATTCGGTTGCCAATAAATGAGATTCCAGAAACAAAAGTGAGCACTCACAAACGCTCACAATTTGGCTTAAAGCTCAATCCCAAATGCACCTCCTACCAAGCCGAAAAATCAGTAAATGAGAGGCGGCGGCATGAGGAGTGACAAGATAACAAATTTGAAGAAGGGAAGAAATTAGAAATTGAATATATCTTGAAAGATATTAACTCAATCAACCGTACAGACGAAACATCATGAAATTGCTGTACTGCATCCCTGCCATAAGTCAAATAGAATCAGACGACATCCAAATAGTCAAATATAAATATGAACAACGCTCAGATTGGGTTATACTTCATGTGCATTCTCGCCTGGTGGCGAACATACTGAGGCAGCAAAGGACAAGCTCTTAGCATTTCGATATGCATTAAGCAACACCACATGCTCCAGGCACCAATCAAAAGCGGAAACTACAACCAAACCTTCTTTTAGTCCACCTCAGTCTTCACGACATAAGAATAGAAGGCAAACTCTTCAGAATCACTTCGGACGAGGTAGAGCTGAACTGGCTCAAAGAGTGTCCAGGAATGACCGGCACACCCATTCATCTGCCACAGGTGGTGCTTCTTCAAAACATCATTAGCTCACTGGCCATGGTGAGCCACAATATTGCTCACTGATCTCATGGAACACCAGAGGTTTTCTACATCTTTTTCAGGACAATAAACTGACAAGTGGGAGCCATAACTTGATTTGTCTCCAGCAGACGTGGATGAGGACAAAACCCGCCTGTGAAGGTTACTACGTGATATTAAACCCAGCCCAGAAAAATGCCACTGGTCTCCCCTTCTCAGGGCTTTTAACCTTGGTGGAAAACCATCCGGGGTGGCGAGTAGGCAGAACAATGCATCCAAACATCTTCGTGCGGGGTACCATAATAGAGATCACAGACGACGAAGATGGGTCAGTCGAGTTCCTTCTTTTAATAAATGTATACTGGCACCCAGCAAAAATAGAGGCTCGATCCTTTATTTCATCAGTTACATGGATGATAGAGTATTTCTGGAAATCCAGCATAAATTTGTCTATCATCGTATGTGGAGACTTGAATCATTCCTGGATTAATCCTGATGGGCAAGTGATGAAGATCCAAGAAAAATCACATACCACAGGCAGTACCATTTGGTGGACACAACTGACTGGAAGGAATTGTGCGATGTTGAACGGCCAAACCAGCGGAGACAGTCCCGCAAAGGCAACTTGGCATGGGAATCAAACCCACAAAACAATCCGATTATTTTTGGACCTCCTTGGAATTTACTGTTAAGATCAAGACCCTGGAGATCATTAAAATGCGTAACAGCGATCATGACGCAGATAACCTTCAATGGTCAATAAAGGAAAGTATTCCAATTGATATCTACAAAGATCAGGTAGAGATAAATCAAGGTCTTAATCGCTTGCGCTTAAGACCCTTCGAGATCTCGAAGCTCACAGAATCATTGGGATTGGTTCTTGTCCATGGAAGCTATCAGGTCGAGTATGTCCCTCTCTTGACGCAATCTATTGAAGTCAAAACAGGCTGTCGACATGTTAATTTCAAATATAAACATCGTTCAGCAAAATAATGTTAGAGAAAAGACAGTTACGAGATGACCTGAAAAAGTTGAAAAATTCCAACACATAGACGGACACACATGAAGCGATAAGACTTTGACGTCAAACTTATTGCAATTGGGTCCGTTAGTTTAAATGGACTCGCGAACAAGAACAGGCAGAGATCATGTTAAAATTAATATGCCAAAGAAAGAGCCGTAAAACGTGGGCCATAATAAACAAAGGATCTCATAATCAGATGAGCAGTTTGACAGTGGGAGTAAGTCACGCAGACTGGATAAAGCATTTCTCAGCTGTTTTCACATTTCCTAACAAACATGTGAAGAAGCAATGGATTAACCCTGAGATCAAATGGGTGCTTGAAGTGAGTGAAGATGATATTTCAACTGCAATTGGAAAACTTAAAAACTCTGGGGCCGCAGGCCCAGATTGCTTGTCCAATTTAACCTTGAAAAAGAAAAAAAAAACAATGGGCAAGCTTCATCAAAATCTTATTCACGACAATAGTGAGGACTCAAACGATCCTGTCCTCATGGCAATCGACGGCAGTTGCGCCTATTTTAAGAAGGCTGATCGATCTAACCCGGCCAACTACGGCCTGATTGCATTGCTAGATGTGCTTGGAAAAATCTTTGCGTCTTTTCTGCAGTTAAGATTGGCGAAATGGCCAGCTGACGCCAACCTCATAGATGAAAGACAAACCGGATTCACAAAGGGGGCCGGTGTCGAATTGAATCTTACTATCTTAAATCTCTTGAAGCTGGAGTCCCTGAGAAGTCACAAAGCAATTTTTCTTCTCATTTGTCGATTTACAACAAGCTTTTGACAGGGTGGATCAATATCTCATGTGGGATAAACTGTTAAGCGCACAATGTCCACCTGATCTGTTACAGATGCTAATACAACTGCACACCAAGACATAATTTAGTGTCCGTCTGAATGCGAACAGGGATCTCTCTGATAAAATCAAGATGGAGAGGGGAGTCAAGCAAGGCTGCCTGTTGGCGGCTTTGATCTTTAAACTATACTAAGCTGACATGCCAGAAGTCTTGAAAGTGGCCAAAGCCTTTCTACCAAGATTAAATGGGCATCCGATTAGTTGGGTTACATACGCCGATGATGTAGTGGTGCTTGACTCTACCCCCATTGGTCTTCAGAGACTTAACAAACCTGGGCATGTACTTATCCTCACTCGGCATGGAAATTAATACGGATAAGTCGAATATCATAGCCCTGGGTCCTCAACATGTCACCAGAAATAAACAATTCAGGTGGTCAGTCGACCAGAATCCGCTAACCAGAACGGATAGCATCAGGTATCTTGGTGTCATTTTCAATAAATCCATTAGAGAAGGGAATTGTACTGAAGACCTCAAAGCGAGAATGAATACATTTGCACTACAGGGTGCAAAATTACATCGAGAATTTGGCAAATTCACCATGATGCGAGTCATTCTGTTCTACCGACAAAAGGTGGTTGCAGCGATCACTTTTGGCGGTGAGGCTGGCTTTAATATCGAACCCAGAATTTGGGATAAGCTGTCAGCACTTTTCTGGCGAAAGGTGCCAAGACTTCCAAAATGTGTCTCTATAACCACAATTCGGTTTGAACTTGGTCTTCAATTCTTGAGTGCATCGATCCTATGGAAATCTTTCCCACATTTCAGGACACTGATACTACCTGGATCGATACCACCTTATAACATATTGAAAGAAACTCTGACTAGACCTACAATGGCCTACTCCAAATCTGGTCTGTAGTCGTTTTAACAAACCTTGACCACGTCGGTGCATCAACAGAACTTTTGTGTAATAACCCCTGCGCAGTCAAAAAAAAGTGAGTAACCATGACTGGAGCAATACTATTGACAAACGTTGAATGCTGAAATCAAGTTTAATTCAAAACCATGTCATGCGCGCAGAAAACCAGGTTCCGAAGTATCTCCAATTCTTTTTGTCCAAGTACCATCAAGACAAGTTTCTTCGGATGAGGCTTAATGTGCTACCGACCAAAGATATGTTGTTCCTTAGACACGATAACAACACTTTAAATAACATCTGCCGGTTCTGTGACAAATGTGTAGAATCACTTCGGCATTTGGTCATTGAATGTCCGGAACTAACTATGGAACGAACTGCTGCATTGGGGTCCTTTGTCTCACATAACATTGACACTGAAGATTGGTGGTCTTCATTAACTGATGGGCGCAATTACATGCTAATATGTGCAACTAATAGACAAACTTATAGGAACTGAAAAGAATGAGCTAAGAACTGTTTTATGATGAAGTTGCAATTTTTCGTAGAAGCCCAACAGACTCACAAGACAAAAAATTCATTGATGATAAGTTTGATGTGATGTGGTATGTGGAAGGCTTTTCTTTTTTCTTTCCTTCTTCCTTTCGTAAAAAAGTTTCGTATGAAACTATGAGCAACAAAAAAAAAAATTAGCTGTGGTTGGGAAATTGTGTCGAGGGATTTGCATCAGACCAGGGCACCCACTACATTGTATTTGGAATATGTGAATTATAACCAAATGGGTGTCCTTTCTCCTTTGGGGGATAAACCTGGGCTGACCCTATCTATATATTTGTTGCAACATGTGCACAATACAAGACTTCATTGAAGAAATCTATGGGTCTTTTACATCAACCTCCTATCCCTACCAGACCGTGGCAAGTTGTTGCTAGCGACTTCATAGTTAAACTTCCTCCTTCAAAAGGTTACACTATGATTATGGTCACCATTGACCTGTTCTCCAGGTTAGCACACTTCACCCCTCGGTCCAAATTGCCCTTCGCAGCAGAAATGGCTCTTATATTTCTTACAGATATTTTTTGTTTTCATGGACTCCCTACTTACAGTATATCGGACAGAGGCAGTCAACATATATCAAAATTCTGGACTCATCTTTGCAGACTTTTGGGTATTCATCGAGCTTTGTCATCTGGTTATCATCCCCAAAGCAATGGCGTCACTGAACGAGTAAATCAAACACTTGAACAATACATACAATGTTTTTCAACTAAGGTTCATGATGATTGGGTGACATTGCTAAATGTAGCAGAATTTGCATATAACAACTGCACAAATAATTCTGTGGAAATATACATTAAATGAACACCAGTTCTTTCTCTGAATGTCACACAACAGTTTTGCTGTGGTCCAAAAACAGTATTCCAAACAACCTCTCTGTGTGTGTTAAGTTGCATGCACTGCTCTCAAGCTAGGAAATAGCTTGAAGTCAAAAAAGGACGTACACATACCAGCAGGTGTTGACCCTCCCCCTGAGCTTAGGCTCAGGATAGAAAAGAACACATGCGGAGTCTCCCCTGAATGTCTATTTGTATTTCAATATAATTACTCTTTGAAACTTTCTGTTCACCCTGTCAGTGACGTTACCTTTCAAGGACCACGTGTTATTATTGTGCTATGGTAGCACAGCTGAAATAATAGCATTTAAGCATGGACCATTTTAAAATAAAGCCACAGAGCCTTAGTGAAACAACTGTTCACCTCTCTCTGCTCGAGTATTTTGTTGATGATAAATAAATGTATCTATGTGACTATGGTATTCTCATTCTTTGTTTATATTCCATGAGGAAAGGACCTGCAAGCCCTTGCTTCAATTTGCACCTTTTGACAATTTTCTAAAGAATAGTACTTTTCATTGTATCTACGGCTTTCATCCCACTCTGTCACCATCTCTGGATATGCTTCCTTCAGATGTCCCCTTAGTAGATCAATGGATTTCAGATATGCCAACAGTACATCAAAATACACTGGAGAACCTGAAAAAACCTCAAGAAACCACAAAACGGTTCGCCAACAGGAACCGCTCACCAAGTCCGGTTTACAATATTGGTGATAAAGTATGGCTTTCAGCTCTCTTGTGTTTTTGTGGCTTCTCACCTTGCTTTTCTGAGCTGGCCTGCATCTAGAGTGTGCACAGTCCCTGGGGTTTACTCCTTTGTTTATTTCTGGCTTTCTTCCTGGCCCAACCCTCCCCCTTTGCAATTGGCTAGAATAGTCAGGTGTGTCTATGCCTTTGTTCCTGGCAGCCATTTCCACTTGTCTTCTGGACAGCAATGTAGAAGAATCCTTTAAGGAAACCACTTGGAAAAGCAGCCTTAGGGGCTGGTTGATGCTCAGTGAGTAGTTGAACATTTATTGTAATTTGTTTTTGGCCTGTTTCATGTGCTCCTGTGGAGGGTTCTGTGTGCTTTTTCCTGCCTTCTGAGATTTTATCCATTTCTCTGCCGCACCTGTGTGACCCCCCCCCTGCCCCTTGTCTGTGATTGGCTGTCTCTCCAGGAGGCAGGCTCTTAACCACACCCCCTAGGGCAGCCCACTGCCTGTGCAGCCCCTTCGGCTAAGGGCCCCAAGGCAAAGGGCAGCTGCCAAAGAAGCAGCTCTAGACCTTGTTTGCCCATTTTAGGCAGTAGCCAGCCGTCTACTAGTAGCGACTGACAAGTTAAGTGTAGACTGGGTGGAAGTACAGGAATCACTGTATTCCAAAAAGCCCTGCCTCTCTTTTTCCCTACATAACATAAGCATACCAAAGTCAGTCTACTCTTAAAGAATACACCTTCACTGCTGTGTAAAAAAAACACTCAGTGGTGTTATTCACTGCTGTGTCCCATACTTAGGCGTTCTACATCTACATCTATGCAAATACCTCAAAACTAGGTGTTTGCACTTCTGCCGTGCCTCCAATTTAGGCACTCACATTCTGTCCTGGTGAAGTTTAGCCAAACTCAGATAGAAGATTTGTGAAGACTAGCATTGTGTCACATCTGGACACCTGTAACACTAGCTTACATCACATCTAGACAACTGTAACACTAGCTTGCGTCACACCTAGACAAACTGTAACACTAGCTTGTGTCCCACCTCCACTCACCTGGGTGGTGACCAAGACACTCCACCAGCGACCAACACAAGCTGCCTGTCCAGTGTCCACACCTGCCAGATGGGGACTAGACGGCCGTGAGCCAGCGTCAACGCATAAGGTAGGCTCAACTTTCATACTAAAAGCTTTGTTAACGCTTAACTCACCCTAAACAACCAAAACTTGCAATAATTGCACCAATCACACACGCCCGTGACATCTCCTGGGAAGACCAGTGGGAATCCAAGTGCACTTAAATGCCCTCCATATTTTGAAGTCTAGCACTTTCTCCTACTGTCTAGGAATCTCAAATTCAGCTGCGTTTATATCTGCCATTTTGTGAAAACTAGGCCTTTCTCCCACTAGCTAGGAATCTCAAACGTAGGTGTGTTTACATCTGCCACTCTGTGGAATCCAGGCCTTTGTCCCTCTATCTAGGAATCTAATATGTAGGTGTGTTTGTATCTGCCATTTTGTGAAACCCAGGCCTTTCTCCAATCTCTGTAGGAATCTTAAATACAGGTGAGTTTGTTACTGACTTCTGTGAAAACTACGCCTTTCTCCCACTATCTAGGAATCGAAGACATAGGTGTGTTTATATCTGCCATTTGTGAAACCCAGGTATTCTTCCCACTTTCTAGGAATCTGCAACGTAGGTGTGTTCATATCTGCCACTCTGAAAACTAGGCCTTTCTCCAACTATCTAGGAATCACAAATTTAGCTGCATTGATATCTGCCACTCTGCGAAACCCAGGCCTTTCTAACACTATCTACTAATCTGCTCTGCCATTTTGTTAAAGCCAGGCCTTTCTCACGCTGTCTAGGAGTCTCAAATTCAACTGCGTTTATATCTGCCATTGGTGATGCCCAGGCCTTTCTCTCACTGTTGGGGAGTCTCACATTAGGTGTGCTTATATATGCCACTCTGTGAAGCCTAGGCCCTTCTCCCACATTCCAGGAATCTCAAATTTAGGAGTTTGTATATCTGCCATTTTGTGAAACCCAGGCCTTCACCAAGCATACAGGAACATCCGGCCACCTGCTGAAAGCAACTAACCATAGCTTGATCACTACCCAACTAAGAGCCAAGGTCAGGTCATTCACATTCCACAACCGACCCTCCACCCACAGGAAAGAGATACGAAACCCAAATCCACTATTTAGGGAGCCACCCGGGAAACCCCCAGCAAACTACCTGCACCATAGGACAACACAAGCCCAGAATCCCACAAATATCTAAAAAATCACTCATGCACAGACACTCCAGATAATCTACAATAGGAGCACACTAAATTACAACTAAGCCACAACTAGCCCAGATTATATCTATGCACAAAAGAAGCGAGGCCACACAGTGCACCGCGCAATCACAAGGCAAAAGGACAAGACTCAACACCATCCAAAAGAGATCTTACAGGTGGGCTACGGCCCCTGTAACCGAAAACAAAAACGAATCCAAGCCCTGCGACCACCTAGGGCCACAAGATGCTGCCAAAGAAACACAGAACAAGGAAAAATCCCAATGCAGCCACTCCCTCTTCCAGGAGAAACTGCCACAAATACAGAACACACCCCTACAAAAACCACGACCAACAGAACAAACATCATGAGAAGAGAAAAATCCCTATATCTAACACCGTACCTCATAACTGCCTCCACACTGCAATACCCCAATGCCACCGGCTGTTCTAGGCAGACAGAAGACCTATTGGAACCTTACAGGAAAAGAAGAGAAGAGCCAAGAAGAGAAAGGAACGAAATCCATGCCCTCACTCCCTATATCACAAAAATACAAGTGCAGCGTCAAAAACTACATCAAAACATCAAATCATAGAAGATGAAGTAGAAGATTTCTCAAACAGAGCTATCAATCTAACAGAACGATTCAACGTCGAAGCCGAGCCCACAGAGCTCCAATCAATTTGTGTAAGCAAAACAGAAGCAACCCAACAGAACTACTGCAAGACAAAACAGACAAAAAATAAAATTAAACATAACACTGTCGAAAAGATCCATTCTAACCTAATCAACGCAAGACCAATGTCCAAACATGCCACAGAGATTTTTTAGCTCCTGTGCGACGGGGGTACTGACATCGTATTCATAACCAAAACTTGGCTAGACGAAATCTACAACATCACACTCCACAACTGCCTCCCTAACAACTTCAAGTGCACACAGGCAAACAGAAAAAACAAAAGGAGGAGGAGGACTGGCAGTAGCTTACAAGGAACACCTGAAAATTAAAATGAATGAACCACTAAGCACCGAAAACTGTGAATCCCTAATCGTTCACCTAACAGCAAACCCCAAAACGAACCTCAAATTTGTTCTATTTTACAGATCAACATGTGATGTGACCTTCGTGGACGCCTTCAAAGAAGCCATTACCAACCTAGCCATTGAGCAGGAACACCTGATAATACTGGGAGACTTCAACATGTGATTTGAAGAAGAAACCACTAACTCACAACAATCACTAACAAAACAATTGAAGACAATGTAACTACATCAGCTGGTCAACAGAGCAACTCACATGGTGGGTCATACACTAGATGCAGTCTTCGCCAACAAAAACCTCATCACCACAGCACTACCAATACGATCCTCTGGAGCGACCACCTCATCAACCCTTTCGTAATCACACTACCCAGGACAACAGCCAAACAACTGGACAAACTGACCACCCTCATGAAAAGAAACTGGAGGACTATCAAAGCTAGCAACCTAACAGAACAACTGGAAATCAACAAACCACGGCCAGCTGCTCTGGACAAAGCTGACCTCAACAAAAAAAACGAACTACTGCACTAGTGGCTCGCTGAAACAATTGACGACATCTCCAAAGAAAAACTTTTCACACTATCACAGCAAAATGGTTTAACCCGCTTCTCAGCGAGATGAAAAGGCAAAACAAGACGCTTGAACTAGAGTGGAGGAAACAATACGACAAGGCAAAGAAATTGCAATTCCAACAAATCTGCTCCTACAAAAAGGAAATCCACAAGGCCAAAAAGAAATTCTACGACAACCGAATCTCCAAAGCTGCCAAAAGTCAAAAGAACTGTTTAACATCATAAACGAAATGAGAACCCCCCAGTCCCCTGGCTGCAGTAACACACCCATGCCCTCACTGAAACTATGCAACAACGTCACAGATCACTTCAAGAACAAAATCAGCACCATCCACCAAATCATACAAAGCAGACCAATCTACCACAAGTACATCAGCACTACCTACAAAACTTTCCCCAAATATCAGCTGAGACATTTGTCAAGCTGGTAAGAAACAGTAACAAAGCCGGCTCCACCATGGATCCCTGCCCCCCAGACATACACAAATCAATCCTCATGCAAGGAGCAGCCATGGAACACTACAGAAATCTTTTCAACAGATCACTATTAAAAAGGGAAAATACAACGATCATTCAAATTGGCATACATCAAGCCAGGCAGCGTGGAAGACCTCGACAACTACAGACCCATATCAAACATCCCCTATCCAGCAAAACATCTCCAAAAGTATGTATATAGAACAATACAAGATTACATAGAAGAACACCTTCTTCTGGACCAGGCACAAGTAGGTTTCAGACCGATGAGGAACGGAAACAGCACTGCTCTCAATCTGAGACGACCTGGAGGCTAATGCAGATTCAGACACAAGCGCAGCTCTAATACTTCTGGATCTCTCAGCAGCACTTGACACAGTCAACCATGATATTCTCATCAAGAGACTGGAAGAAATAGAAATCGCTGACCTAGTCTTACGCTGGATTAAATCTTTCCTAACAGAAACCGTCTGGATCAAACCCTTCAAATCCACTCCAAAGGAACCCACCTGTGGAGTACCACAATGATCCTCCCTATCCCTGCTGCTCTTCAACATATACCTGGCTCCACTAATCAAGCTCATTAAAAGACATGTACAACTACGCTGATGACACAGAGATCATTTACAAAGTACAAAACACACACAAAGAAAACACAAACCTGCAAGAATGCCTACAAGAACTCTACGGCTGGATGAACACAAACAACCTCAAACTCAACCCTGGCAAAAACAGCAGCAATGGCTATATCCCAAAAAAGCCACTACATCCCATGGCCAACATAACTAGGAACAGCACCGACACTATCAATAACAGTAAAGAACCTTGGAGTCCTGAGGGACCTGCAAGCCATTTTCCAACCATCCCCAACTGGTGGGCATAGGGAGGACATTTTGGACCTCTCATGCACACACACCACCAAGTTTACAGAGGAATCCGACAGTAGTCAGGGACCCCCCACTAGAAGTCAAGATAGAGACCCATAACCTTCCTAACCAGACCATCTCTAAACCTAGGGCGGGGGGGAACACACCTCCACGACCCATGTCCACATACTGCTAGACTTCTACAAAAAATAATTACCACACTGCAACGTACATGCCTACTAGGATGCCAAACAATACCAAAGCACACAGGTTGGTCATTCATGCCGACCACAGAAACCAAAGCAAAGAGGGAAGAATAAAATCTGCTAACCCAATACTAAAACCTAATTTTTCTACAAACTCTTCTACAGAAACTCAGACGACCACATCTCTGCATAGCAAAACGCAAGTACTTTACCACACTGCAACAACATACAAACAACACATAACCATGCACAACAGCACATGGGAATCGCTCAGACTCAAAAATCACACCTAAGCTCACCGAACTGAAGCTGCCAAACAGAACATCATATCTCACTCTCCTATTCCCATTGCATCCTACTAACCGCTCCCACAGCCTCCCTGTTTCACACCATCCTTTTTCAGATCCGTAGAGCGCCAGGGGACCACTCCGGTGGTGATAGTGCGCGGTACAAGTAACCTTTAACATTAACATTAAATACCTGCCAAAACATCTTAAAAAAACAGATAAATAAATGCATCTATGTGACTATCTTATTCTGTGAAGGTGTCTCATTCTTTGTTTATATTCCAGGCGGGAAGGACCTTAGAGGAGGGGCTTACAGCCTTGCTCCAATTTGCACCTTTTGGTAGATGGCACCCTGCAGATGGAATCTCAGCGGCTAAATCCAGACGGACTGAGAAAAGGTGACAGATGAAAAATGGTTCCTAGTGATTGCATCCAATGTAAAAGCTTTGAATGCAAAACCATTGAAAAAAATGCATCGAACAAATGCATTTTTTTTATTTTTTTAATGGGGGGTTCCCCAACCTCTGTTTTTTTACCCCTTAAAACCGATTATAGTAAAAAAAAACTATACCTATAAAAAAATGCATTTTTCGATGCATTTTTTCCCAAACTTTTGCATTCAAAACTATGTATTCAATGCAATGTCTGGATACCATGAAAAACGACCATGGAGATTTGGACTGTGTTTTCCTGCAGCCACGGCTAAGTTATCTTCCACAGATTTCCTGACACGTTGATTTATCCCGACCAATGTTCTCGCCTGGAATAGCATTTTTGCTTTAGAGACACTGGCACAGACTGGACTGAGTGAGTGGAAAGACGACTGAATAACTGGTGAGACTGTAGCAGATTGAAAAATATGTATGAATACATGCTATATTTTTCTTTAATATAGCAATATTTATGGATCACTGTTTTTAAGTGAACCTAGGCATATTGCAACCTTGTCATCACAGGGGTATTGATGCTCTTGAAACATGGGAAATGCAAGCACCAAATGTGGGTACAAAAAATAATAAATAAATAAACTTGAACAGCATGTTCCGACTCCCCCAGAAGGTTCCCCGGAATGAGAATTCGTGGTTAAAAAAGGACTAGGCGTGGTGTTATTTTTGAAGGAATGTCACTGATATACTGCTGACAATCCCAATTTACAAATTCCAGAGCATGGGACTTTTGACTTTGAAAAATTAGGGTACCTCAGGGAACGGTTGTCAGCAAAGGGACCAAAGGAAATTAGATTGCTTCAATGGGAAACGCTCAATAAATGGGAAGATTACACTAGGCAGAAAGCAATGAGGGAAGCAGAGCTAAATAAAAAGGAAGCCACAATCAGAAAAAGTGAGGCTTGAGTATACAATCAACAGAAGTTAAAAGAGGACTGGTAACAGGATGACAAAGAAATACTCATGTAAGAGAAGAACAAGTTACTTATCCCTGGTAACGCTCTTTCGAATGGATGTTCCTCCAATGCATTCCTCATCTTTGACATGTAGTGTTCACAGCTCGGCTGCTTCGGAAATTGTTTGGCAGAGGGCACCCTGCGTTGATGGCGTCCGGTCGATGTCCCTCGAAGGCCTCCGTCGAGGGTGATGTCATTTGATGTTATAAGTATCATGCACGGTGCCCGTAGCCTCAGTTCTTGTTTTTCCCCCTCCTCGTGTAGCATAAGTGGCCACAAATCGGGCCTGACCATACTAAGCCTTGTTGGAACGAAAGCTGTAATAGGATGCAAAATTCTACAGAGGGGTAGGTTGGGAGGGCAAAGAGGAATAAGTTGGAGGAACATCCAGTCGAAAGAACGTTACCAGGGGTAAGTAACTTGTTCTTCGAATGGATTGTGTCCTCCAACATATTCCTCATCTTTGACAGACTCCCAAAGCAGTATTCATGATTTGAGGAGGGTGAAGAATTTAGCAAGACTTGAAATTAAAGGGCAGAATAAAGGACTGCCTTACCAAACGCCACTTCTGGAGCATGGGAAGTATCCAGGGAATAATGCTTGGTAAACGTGTGTATCGAAGACCATGTTGCAGCATCACATATGTTCTTTATAGGGACACCCCTCTGCAGGGCTGTCGACGTAGCCATGCCGCTGGTTGAATGAGCACGCAAGCCCTCAGGAGGGACCTTGCCCACCAAAGTATAGCATTCAGAAATAGTGAGGATGATCCACCTAGGCAAGGTCTGCTTAGACACACCCTGGCCTAGTTTGTGCCCGGTATACTCCACAAAGAGCTGGTCATCCCCTCTCACCATGGACATTCTGGAAATATAAAAGCTCAAAGCTCTCCGAGGATCCAACCTATGAAGCCTTTCCTCTTCCTTACTAGGATGCGGAGGAGGATCGAAGGCAGGTAGCACAATTTTCTGACTCAAATGAAAGTCTGAAACTACCTTAGGTAGAATAGAGGGTCTGACTCTTAACACAACCCTGTCCTTGTGGAATACAGTAAAGGGTGGCTTGGAAGAAAGTGCCTGCAACTCGCTCACTCTACGTGCAGATGTAAGAGCAACCAACATAATAGTCTTAAAGGTTAACAACCTCAACGGGCATGAGTGCAAAGTTTCAAATGGAGCACCCAAGACCAAGTTGAAGTCCCAAACCGGAACCAGAAATGGTGAAGGCGGGAACACATTTGTGAGCCCTTTTAGAAATTGAGTAACCAAAGGAATCTTAAAATAAGCGCATTCCTCAGAAGAGCGCTTAAAGATTGAGAGCGCTGCTGGGTAACCTTTAATGGTCACCACCTGAAGACCATTGTGGGCAAAGAAAGCAAAAAGGATAGAACATCCGGAGTGGAACACTGAAAAGGATTAAAATTCTTCTCTCTGCACCAGTCGCAGAATTTATTCCAACGGCAACTGTACAGAGACTTTGTTGCTGGCTGCCTGGCCGAAAGCAACACCCCCATTACGTCATCCGGTAGATCCCAATGCTTGTATCTCAACCTTTGAGAAACCATGCGTGAAGGTTGAGAATCCTGACCTCTGGATGGAGAACCTGACCTTCCTCTCATGAGAGAAGATCCGCTGTTTGGGGAAGCCGCATCGGAGGACAGATGGACATTTCCAGAAGATCCAGGTACCACGACCTCCTGGCCCAGTCCGGAGCAACTAGGATCATGCAAGACCCGAACTGTTTTAACCTCCTGAGAACTTGCTGAATAACGGGGACTGGAGAAAACGCATACAGTAGCAGGAATTCCCAACCCACCACAAATGCATCCCCTAGAGCTCCTCTCGGAGGAAATTCCCTTGAGCAGTACTGTTCGCACTTCCGGTTGGCATCGGTCGCAAACAGATCCACTTGTGGGTTTCCCCAAAGGACGAAGACCTCTTGAAGGACTTCCTGAGCTAGTTCCCACTCGTGGGAGACTGCGTTCTGCCTGCTCAGAGCGTCCGCCACCGTGTTCTCCTCACCGGTGTATGGGAGGAAAGGTCTTTTAGGCCCCCTCCTCTCCATTCCTACCCACTTGCATACAATGCTCGTCCCACGGCCGCCCATTCGCCTGTGGCCAGAGGTGCCGGACAGCCACGGAACAACATATACGGATGCAAAGCTCAATCAGAGGGCCGATTACGGACTCCATTTTGTACCAAACCAGCCTCCATTTGTACATGCTAAAGCAGGCCTCATAGAAAAACCAGCCTGTAGGGCTGCAGCTCTCCCTTGAAACCGCGCACAGTGAGCCAGATATTTCCTCCACCCCCTCCCTTCTCTGCCCCTGCAGAAACCCTGTTCTCACGGGAGACTGGACACGAACAGCTACAAGTTAAACACTGTATCTCTCGCCTTCCTCCATCCACCACTGACCCACGAATGACTGGGCAAGAGTATGGGCCTGAAAAAAACAATTCATCTCCACAAACATGGCTCATCACTTGCAGACCCTACATTTAAGATATATGTTGTGGATAACCTCACACTTCTTGTGATATAGCAGATACACACCCCACGACAGTGTGCCTCCCTGGTTCACCCACAAAGCTAATCCCCTCTGTAAAAGCTATAAACCCCTCCAGTGGTTGTATAAGAGCGGGTTGATTTAATATGCCTAATCAATTGCAATGAACATGGAATTATGATTCAGATGGTGGGGCCATATAATGGTGATTGCACATCGTCACTTACCAAAAATCCTCACAAATGTATGACATGCTAGGTGACTTGTTTTGTTATGGTGCAAGATGTATGGTCAGCATGCTCACTGGTTTTTCAATATTATGTATATTCGCAAAATGTGTTCAAATGGTGAAACACTCATGCGCACAATATAAACGGCAAGGCCACAAGACCAACGTAAATAGAGTGATTCTGCAGGACAATGACCATGGTAAATAGGAAGGCACAGCTCACAATGTAATCAGAACATGCTTATTATTTGTTGTAAATGAAGTGGCAATAACATGGTTTTATTATATTCTAATGGTTCACGTATAATCCCACTAAATAGGACTGGGCCAAATTCAACAAGCCGCCAGAACTTCTCTCCCCTTCCAAGCAGCACCGTGCACCACAGCACGCACTCAGCCCCCACCATTCTCCCCCTCATGATGATATGATGGCCAGAGACCCTTGCCTTACTGATGCCTTAATGCAACAAATGTAACCTCTCACCCTTCCACTGAGCCCGCACCGAATATTCACCCCCCTTCCTCCTGACAGCCTATGTGTCAATGAAATATTGTGAATATTGTGAATAGAATAGGCGCCCGGACCCATGAAGTCTCACTTTTATCATCCAGGTCAAAAGTCTAGTAATATAATTCTTATAAGTCAAAACGTGTAAATAATGTTCAAGGTATGTGTGGCCAATGTCAGACAGACTATAACTTCACGGCTTGGACATCGCCTGACTCTGCACCTCATCCAGATGATCCCAGCTGACCCACGTGCTCCACGTAGTAACCAGTTCTATGCCAGCCAATCCAGGAGCACCACCTCTACAGCATGGATACAGTCCTGTCCCCTTTGTCCAATGACCACAATTCAATGTATCCGCTACAGCACACGTCATAGATGATGTGATTTTGTAATATAATGTGCATTTTCTAATGTTTGGGCAGAGCGCTCTCAGAGTTTGCAGAGTTCTCTGCTTGCCCTATTTTGACTTTAGATAAACTTTACTTTTATCTGCACTTAGTCCTGGTCTCATTCCCTCCTGGGGTGTGTCCATTATTGAGACTCATTGGGGAGTTATCACTGCATCTTTGGGGGACGCTCACTTTCATTTGGTGACCCCGACGCAATAGCATTCTTTTCATTACTTCTGGCACGAGGCATCCCGGGCCACAGCGGAGACCCAGGGCGCGCCCCCTCAAAAGAGATGCCTGCCTAGGGCAACCGGTACAGCTAGACGTGCGCATGCAGTAGGGCGAGAGGGTACGGGTCCCGGCTTTGCAAAAACCCACCTGTCTTGAAAAGGGGAAAATCTTCCTCGGGACCAGCCCTTATTAGCATACATTACCCAATTCAGCCCAAAATACAGGTTCTATCGTGCTGAGCAGTGAACTCATGCTAGTGATAAATGACACCTTCAAAATGTTTACCATTTGTTAGACAAAAAAGCATAAACAGTAAATTTAGCAGCACTTTGGAATTCAAGTTAGAGAAGATTACAAAACACAAAATATGAGAAATACAAAATATAGAGAAACATAGAACTTAGAGAAACATAGAGAAACACAGTCTTACGCCCCTTCAATCAGCGCTGGGAGACCCTGGCCCTCATAAGCTAGCTGTTGCCAGCCCCAATCAGATGACAGCGTTGCAGGGTGCCGACAGAGCATCAGGTTCCGGACACTCGATCTTGCTCGAACCAAGTCCACGGATCGATCTCCCGCCCAGTTCTGGGTGAGTGCACCTTTTGTGCTCTTGTGCCGTCAATCAGCATGACGCACAGTTCCAGAACTTTCCCTGTGCAAAATATAGGCTTGCTCATGGAAAAACCCAACTCTCTCTGAGATGCTCCCTGCTCGCTCCTACCCCTCCCTTGGAGCCCTATCCGCGAAAGCACTGGAATGTCCTTATCAGCGTGTGGGCAAGGCCGTACCAAGCCTTCTCAGGGAAACAGGATTTGTTTACATAGCCATGCAGAGCTACAGAAAGACAGAATATTCTAAGGGAAGCCGAGATGAATTAACCCCATGTGAGCAAACTTTAAAAGGTGTGCACTCATAGCTTAGTGCCCATAGCGCTTCAAAGATCTAAGCGCTATATAGCTGCGATAATGCTCCAAACCCTCAAATAATGTCTCTATTAGCTACAGAACTGGGGCCTCCGCCCTGCCTGTCTATGCACAATGCATACTGTGACTTGCCACCCCTATTAGGCCTGCATATTCCTTGCAGCTCACTAGTGCATAATGGAGGCGCTACCACAGATTACTGTCAACATTACTTTCAGCATTTAGCACATACTTTGAATGAACTATTGGCTTTCAGCGGCTAATGCTGTCATCTAAAGCCCTAATTAGCAAATTGGCACTTTGTATATCACGACACCACCGTAGCGCTCGCTGGAACCTGGTGCGGCCATTGAGTGCGGCACAGCGCCTTGACAGACCGAGTCCGGTGGGTCTTGGATCAAGACGGACACGTGAGTATCAAGTGCGAGCGACACTAAAAGAAACTAGGGGAGGGATGCAAATGTAGTGCATGGAGTCATATGAAGTGAAAGGGAAGTAGAGGGGACAAAAAATTCATATGATAAAAGGAGAATTCATGGGCTTAATCTATTTTCTTTTCCTTTCAGCATATGGCCATTAGGACATGTTAAGGAGATCAAAAGGTGAAAAGGAGTACGGGAACTGCTCCGCGAGGGGGTGGAAGGCAGCGCCGCATAGTGCTATCTCACTAGTGCTGGATATAATGAGGAAAATAAGTGGAAATAATAGGAGTCTTGTATAAAGGGAAGACTCAGAATAGTATTTAGAAAGGCTTCATTCTTTTCATTTTCAGGTAAGGGGGGTAGTGCATGAGGGATTAAGATAGGGAACGGCCTGGCATATCAAGGAGAAACAATTGCAAGGGTAAAGGGGGACAGGTAGGGAGGATTTATGTTAAATGTTACATGTGATATGGTTAATGGCTGTTATGTAATTGTCTTATTGTGTATAGTGTCACGTATAAGCCGTGACAAAAAAAGCAGTGTTGTAGGATTTTTACACACTCTGTCCTAATAAGTGTGACAAGTTGGAGAGTACCAAATACAGTGCAACAGAGGTGACATACGAAGAAGTAGAGTATTGAAGTATTGTGAATTGCATTATTGTTGTACGGACTCACAAGGTTGGGAAGGCATTGTTAAGACAGAATGAGTGCAGAGACACGTTGTCACATATTTGTCAAAGTTTACCAGGATATGCAGATAGGAGCACAAAATACCATGATCAATGGATCACGGAGTTAAAAGGGGAAGGCCTACCCCAGGTATGGCCGAAAGGAAGATCTTTCGACCAGAACGTCCTAGACACGGTAGCCACCTGCTTGTTTGTGAATTATAAAGGCAAACAATTGCACAATAGGCGAGAAATATTAGATTTATGGAGGCTCTTTGAGGAAGTACCCCCAAGCAAGGGAAAGGAACAGAGCAAGGAACAGATCACATCTCCCCTGGCAGCAAATAGTAGTGGGAATGAGGGGGAAGAGAAGGAGGGCAAATTACAAATAGCACGACTATATCCCCTCCTGCCAAAGCCAGTACCAGCTGAAGAATATAGTGACCCAGTGTATGTTTCAAAACCTATTTCCCACCCCAACCCACAGCACCTCCCCCATACAAGTGTTTGAGAGCAGGTGGACAGGTGAGTACCTCAGCAATAGATATTGAAAAGTTCACGCAAGATTTAGACTCACGATTAACAATGGCCCGAACAGAACCATCACGACTAAGAGATATATACCAACAAGGAGGCTCTGGTACCTCCAGAGTAAAACAAACGCAGATGTCACAACCACTTGAGAGGTCAACGGAGGAGGGGCGGAAGAAGGGAGAAATATTGTTCCGGATTAATGATACACCAACAAGAATAATAGAACTAGATCAAGCAGTAAGTGAGGGGGGCGCAGAAGGAGGGGGCATAACATCAGATGGAGAGGAAGAATATTGGTGCGACATAGAAGAGCAAGAACAAGAACAAGAAGCGAGGAGATTGGGGTGTGCAACCGGTGGGATGTCAGCAGGAATAGAACATACTTCCTTGGGGAGGGTGATGGAAGAAGAATGGAATGGAAGGTTAAGGAATATGATGGGACGAAAGGCGGTGTTGGGAAAAAGGGAGCGAAGGTAAGTACAGGTAAAGCAACAAGAAACAAATTACAGTTACCATTGATAAACAGGTGGGGGGGAGACCCAGTTATATACCCTGGGCTCAAATGGATAAGGCTAACTTACTAAAATCGCTACCCCCACTCTTGGGATGGGCAAGTAAGTGGATATACGCATTTGAGAAAAACACTACTGGGGTTCCCTTGGCGGTAGGGGACGTCAAAGGTTTATTAGGGTCCGCAGTAGGTGACTAAGCCAACAGGGTGTGGGCAAAGGTAGGCTTCCCTGGAATAACACTGGACATTGACCGCCATGATGGGGCATCCTTTAACACAGTAAGAGCAATAAGTAAGAGAGTATGGAATGCACTAAGAGAAACTTTTCCAGTTACACCAGATTTACAGTCTATAATGCAATGCACAATGGGAGAGGAGGAGGGTGCAATGGCCTTCATTTTATGGGTGCTGGAGATGAGGAGGGCAGAGACCGGCATGGCTTGGGATCAATCAATCTCCCTGTTCTACTTTATAATCAAAAGAGGGCTCCCAAAGGGAGTTCAGAAGGCTCTTGATAAAATAGCTGGGATGGAAGCCAAAGGCTGACCAGAAATACAGAGCATTATAATACATAATTGCAAAAGAATTAAAGAAAGAGAAAGAGAGATAGCCCAAAAGAGATTGGCATACAAGGCTAAATTAATTCAAACTAAATTAGTGAAGGTCACAGCAGCAGTATCCGCACTCCCTGTAGACCAAGAACGAGAGGAGGAGGATGGGCCGATAGCAATACAAGCCAGGATGGCAGCAAACTGGGCAGGAAATGGACAGTAACAGTGGAACGGTGAGGAACAATACGGAGGGCCACAATGGCAAGTAAGGAGCACCCGTGGAGGAAGAGGTTGGTACAGAGGGTCCATAGGTGGCAGCTATGGGTATGGAGGGTATGGAGGACAAGGTCCCAGAGGAGGAGGACCAGGTGCTTGTTGGAACTGCGGTAGGTGGGGGAATTTTTTAAGAGAGTGTCGAAGTTGCCCCATGAACAACTACCAGAATGAACAGCAGTATTGGCCACCCCCCACCCAGGAAGCCCACACGATCTGTCGATGGGTGGCGGTAGGAGAGAAGACAACCCGATCCCAGGTACATAGACGATCACAGAGCACCTCCACAGAACGCACAACACCCACAGTCCTGAGAAGACATGGTCCCTGTTCGTGGTAATCCTTTTGTTACAATAGCAAATGGTGCCCCCGCGCCTTTCAGAGGAACGGCAGTGGTGTCAGGCAATGTTTTTGATAATGGGGAGAACACGAGATATTCAGCATACGACAGCCCACAGAGAGCACCTGCATGTCCAGGGCAGATTTCTGCTATCTAATCACAAAATGGAGATGCAGGTTTTCTGGGGCAGTGGTCGAGGTTCCATACACAGAAGAATTGGAAATAACAGCGGGGGGAAAACAGTGCAGGCACCCCTATTGTATTATGACGACTCGCCCATACATTTCCTGGGGACGGCTCTCCTCAATAAAATTCAATATGACCATCTCATTTACAGAGAGAGGGATAGTATTCTCAACTCCTGGGATATGTGAAATCCCAGCCATGCTAGTAATACACACACAAGCCACGGCACAGCAAGTGTGTGGAATACCTGTAGATCCAGACATGTTCATCCAAGGGTTAAAGGCCTTGGCACAAGTTGTGCCCGAATTGAAGCGCCAAGAATGGAGAGTGCAACAGAATTTATATTTTGTCCCGTAGCACGCCCCGAGATAATGCCAGGGTCGGTGGGGTCCCTTGACTTACATGGGGTACAGGTATCATCACAAGGGATAGCAGTGATCGGACTAGACATACATGGATGCGAATGGTGAACAGTGTTGTGCATAAATGCCAACATAGACCTGCAAGATCTGTCTGATGAAGAGCTTTTCAAAACCTCAGACAGCAACGGGGAAATAATAATGGAGATAGCCATTCCCTGTGACATAATGATTCAGAATCAACAAGTGCCACTTCCACTTATGGCCGTAGTGAGTGCACCATCAGCATTTTTTATGATGACATGCAACATGTGCCAGAAGATCTATGGACAACAGGCCCACATGATGTTGGATTGTTGTGTGAGATGACACCTGTAAAAATAAAACTCAAGCCAGGGGCATTATTGCCCCAGGTAAAACAGTACCCCCTGTCATGAGAGGCAGAAGAAGGGATAAAAGCAACAATACATGCCCTACTACAGCAAGGGATCATAGTACCTTCAAATTCTCCCTGTAATACTTGTATCTACCCCATCAAAAAGGCAAAGGGAGGGGCTTGGAGGATGATACATGACCTACGCCTCCTCAATGACGTCATACAAAAGGAATTCCCACTTGTCCAAAATCCTGCATCCATGTTGTGCAGCATACCCAAAGATGCATTGTGCTTCACAGTGGTGGATCTGAAGAATGCATTTTTCTCAGTGCTACTAGATCCCGGGTCACAATATTTGACAGCCTTCACCCTGGGGTGGGGGAGATATGAACATTGTAGATTGCCCCAGGGATATTGTGAGAGCCTGAGTATATTGAACAGAATTTTACATGAAGACCTTGGACACACTGACACAAAAAGCATGATCATTCAGTATGTAGATGACCTCTTGATTTGTGGAAAGAATGAGGATGAGTGCAGACAGGACTCCATAACACTATTGGCACACAAGGGCTACAAAGTGGACAGGGAGAAATTACAATATTGTTTGACAGAGGTGTTGTACTTGGGCCAGCTGACATCAAAAGATGGCAAGAGAATAATACCCGACAGAGCATCTGCGGTGCGAGCTGTGAGTGAGCTTGGAACAGTGAAGTAGATGCAGAAATTTCTCAGCCTGTGCAATTATTGATGCCTGGATATCAGAATATGCAGGGTACACAAAACCTCTCCTACAGGCTGTCTTGATATTGGGCAAAATCTTCCTCGGGGCCAGCCCTTTGAGAGCAAAAATACCCAATTCAGCCCAAAATACAGGTTCTATTGTGCTGAGCAGTGATCTCATGCTAGTGACAAATGACACCCTCAAAGCTTTAGCATATTTATTCTAAGCAGTGAATTTCATATACATTTGGGATTCAAGTTACAGAATATTACAAAGCATAACACTTAGAGCAATGCAAAATATAGTGAAACATGGAACTTAGATAAACATAGAGAAACATAGAGAAATATAGAGAAACATAGAGAAACACAGTCTTACGTCCCTTTAATCAGCACTGGGGAGACCTTGGGCCTTCATAAGCTAGCTGTAAACAAGCCCCGCTCAGAGGACAATGCTGAAGGACACCGTATGAGCCAATGCCGGGCACCTGTTTCTGCACGAATCAAGTCCACAGGCGATCTCCCCCTGATCCATGTGTGCATGGATATTTTATAACTTCTTGCTGTCAGTCACCATGACGCACAGTTCCAGAACTTTCCCTGTGCAACTGGCTCATGGAAAAAACCCAGCTCTCTCTGAGATGCTCCCTGCTCGCTCCTACCCCCTCCCTTGTTCCCATCTGCGCTGGCTGAGGAATGTCTTATCAGTACCTTCCCAGAGAAAAGGAAGATTAGCTTGGAGCCAGGGCTAACGTTAGTGAGGCTGAATATTCTAAGGGAAGCAGGGATGTATTAACCCCATCTGCAAGCTCTAAAAGGCATGCACTCATAGCTTAGTGTTTATAGCGCTTAAGACTGGCTATCTAAGCGCTATATAGGTGCCATGATGTTCCAAACACTCCAAAAACCTATTAGCTACATAGCTGGGGGCCCTCCCTGCCTGTCATATTCCTTGTAGCTCACTACTGCATAATGGAAGTGCTACAACAGACTACTGTCAGCATTTTTAGCACATACTTTGAATACACTATTGGCTTTCAGCGGCTAATGCTGTCATCTAAAGCCCTGATTGGCAAGGTTGCAATTTCGTGTATCACTACATTCCACCCCTATTCAACGTGTGTGCGACAAAATGCTGACTAATACCTATCAATATAGTATTTAGTGCAGCGATAAAGACCTTGGGGCTTTGCAAGAGGTTTAAGCAAACTATCTTATAGCGGTTAGTTAGCGTGGCATGCAAGGTAAAACACTACCTAAACAAAAATGTACACAAAGTGAACAGTGACATATACCCTTGCCAAAACCTGGCCTACACAAAAATACCTACACAAAGTGAACATGGACATTTACTCTAGCCAAAACCTGGCCTACACAAAAATACCTACACAAAGTGAACATGGACATTTACTCTAGCCAAAACCTGGCCTACACAAAAATACCTAAATCAATTTTGTATAACTGATTGTCAGTTAAAAAGCAGCATGCAGTTAAAATGTCAAGGCAATCCAGTGTAGTCTAATCTACAATGCACTATTGCATTTATGTATGGTTACCAATTCTAAAACCTGGCAGCCTTTCACCCTAAGGGCCTACCCTCCCCCTGATCCCAGGGCATTCAAGCGTGACTATGGGCTGTGTGACTAGACACTTCCCCCAGGTAGGTGGAACCCAACCAGAAACCATCTAATTTCGTGAACAAGGTGAACCCATGGGCACCAGGTTGTCTAAATAAAAACAATTCTACTAATTTACATCAAAGCATGGCATGTGTTATTCATGCAATCAAAAAGCAAGCAATTCAATCCATATGTATGCTGGTAACTGTAGCTCTGCGTGCCAGTGTGTGGAGGATGGTTGCCCCCACCCAGTAAAAAGCCAACACCTGCTGATTTAACAATGTTTGCCATACAATGCATTGTGTGTATTTAGCAGTCTTGTTGACCTGCCCTATGGCAGACAAAAATGTCTTCATGTCTAAAATACTGTTATCTTCAATTGGCTGTCAATACTTGTAGCAGTGCTGGGCATATCAATGGGCCCCACTAGGCCAGAAGTTCTATAGCAGAGCTGGCATCAGAACCCATAGTGGCTAGCTTATTGTGCACAGTTTCTATGTCACAAGCATATAAAGCTCCTGCAATTAATGAATCTAGCTCCCTAGCTACGCGCACTCTAGTGATGGGCCATAGAAATGGACTCCATTTGTAGCAGCTTGGTAGTACTAAGGAAACATTGCCTCATGATAAATCTATGTCTAAGTGTAGCACTGTAATAATGAAGGTGTGCATTACCAGTCTACAATTTACATGTTGTCTTACCACTGGAAAATCTAACAGGTTCACAGTGTCTACCTTCTGTGACTTGGAGAATACCCTTCTTCAAGTGGGATATCTACCATATACAATATTAACTTTAGCCACAAACACCATACTACTATCCGGCAGTGGCTGTTTCATCACACCATGGAAAAAATTCATTTAGTCAAGTTATAGTTCATTAAATCTTGGCGAGAACACTCGCTGCAGTTCTTGGTCAGAAAAACATCACATTAGACAAATTAAACAAATGGTATCCATTCAGTGACAAAAGATGCCTGACAATGTGCCAGGCCAGTACTCTAGCAATTCCATGTGGATACTCATTTGCAGCGCTTTTCCAAAGAATTATTCCAAATGTTTACAATCAAAAGGTGACTCTTTGCATTAGTGTGCTGGAGACAGCTGTCCCCACAAAAACATGAAACTGGTTGGTTTAACAAAAACCGTGTCACACTCTGTGTCATAAAAATCAAACATCAAGTCAGTCATGGTTTCATTTACCTGCCTTAAGCTGGCTGTAAAAGTATCCAGTGTTTCAAAGATTACCATTTCAAATTATAGCTCATACACTTGGCAGCATTACTTCAATTAAGAATCTTAACCTACGCACAGGTGACTTTGATGTGCGCACTCATCTTATCTCAAAATTAATTACACTCCTGCTTGCATAATTCTGCTGCCCCAACAGTTCATAAATCATTCTCCTGCCTACGTGCAATGTAGAATATTTTTTTTTTTCAAAAAAAACAAAACATCTCTGGTTAAAGCCATTCAGTTGGAAGAGTAAAACCATTTGGTTTTTTCAGATTCATCTCAACAGTGCATTTAAAAACCATTTTTCAATGTGTTAGCATTCAATTGCTGTGTCACACAGCTGTATGTGGTGCCTGATGTTACAGTCCACAATTCATTGTCCATAGTCCTTTAAACAAGAAAGGGCAAAACATGTCATTTAAATGTGTAGCATCAAATACTTGATAATTAGCCAAGTCTGCATCGTGCCAGTTCAGCAAAAGTTATTACTCTGTTGGACACTATTCGCAGGTTACAGCATTGAGTGCGGTGCAGGGCACGTTAAAGTTGAAATAGCATGTCGCAGTGGCTCGCTTTCTCTGAGAATGCGTCTGACCCTTCTTTGATCAGTGTCACCCACAAACTGCATATTAATTTTTGATATTATGAAATGTCTTGTCGTGCTTTGCCTAGGCAAAATACAAACAGAAATGTTAGGATTTCATCAAAACTTCAATATCAGCGTTATCCACCCCTTCCCATAATACCACCCCCATCTTCAAAAAGTCTCATCAGGTAACTACACACTTTGTCATTGCTACTGCAATTATTTATCACCTTTCTGCATGTTTCTGGGGGCTTATTTACACTCAACCATACGGGGTGTAACTGCCTAATCACAAACTCATTTGTGCAATGCAATCATAGCTGGTCAATGGTACCTCAGACTGATCTGTGCTTTTACAAAGCCATATAGTAAGTACCCAGGTCGCACAATGCTTTTCTTTTTTCACCAAAGCGATCACCAATGCCAGGCGCCAACTTGCTTCCAGTGTCCCATGATCTTGGTTTAGGTTGCCCTGCTGGCATCACTCCATTTTTCAAAGGTAAAGTCTTTCAGTCCAATACCGCTTGCAGTTGTACGAGCAGCTTTGTTTATTTATCTTTCTTTTCTTAGCAGTGTCTTTTCAAGCCTCTGGTTTTTTCACTTGTCATTTTTTCAAAGGGCGTTTGCTGTTTTTGAACCACCCCTTTGAGTGCGATAGTCTAAGCCAGTTTCTTTTGTTGCTTCAACAAATCATTCATTCTTGCACTAAGCCGTGTGGCTTCTGGATCATGGCTAATGTGCAGTGTTCATGTTGTACTTCAAAGCCCCGCTCTGCATGTTGTCTCTTGCAAAACGGCTAAGCACTTTTGTCAGTTTTGCTTCCATCTGGAATGCCATAATGTCTTTGTCAGTTACTCCATCCCCTGGCAATGTAGCTTGCAGTTTGCCAGATGTGTATTTTCTCTTCTCAAAGCGCCTAGAGGTTTCTTCTCCAGTGCACAGCGCTTTACTTCACTTCACATCACATGGAGCATTGGAATGCAGCTTGCACAGCAATAGCGCTTTACTTCACTTCACATCACATCACATGGGAATGCGGTTTGCACAGTAATGTCTGTTGGAATGGGCAGCTGTCTTTTCTTGGCCCATTCACAGATGCATAGGTAAATGTTCAGATGTGATGTGCCCGTCTGCCATCCTGCATGAAGCCTTTGCTCCGTACCACAGTTTACTGGGCAAATTCTTTACTTTTTGAACAGCTCTCTGTTTTTGCTCCCCCTTCCTCAGGAATGCAGGCATGTTTATCTTTCGTGTGCACCTGGCAGCGCCATTAGCACGCAGCTTATCTCTTTTGCCTATAACTCTTATACTGTGGCGGCTTCACTCGTTTCAGACAATTCATCCAGATTAACTCTTTCTTGTACTGTTTCTGCTTTTGTTTGCCTTCACGCACCTCGCCCAAGACAGCTTCAAGGCACAAGCTCTGCACACACAGCAAGACTCTTGTTTTCAAAAGCGGCACTTTTCTTGTCATGTGCGATCTTTCAAGAGAACTCGCAACCCATTAAATCTTTGTGCTATCTTATCACACACAGATGTTTCATTCTGTTGTACCATTGCCAAACTATAACCACTCAGTTCAGTGCATTTAAAAAAATAAAAATGCCATATTTAGTGCAGCTCCCTGCACGTTTTTTTTTTCTGCAAGAACAACCCACACTCTATTGCTTGTGGGCTGTTTAATGTGTCAACAACATTTTTCCCCATGTATCACAGTCAACAGGTCACTATTTCCAAAGCATACATCACTTTTATAAGGCAACAGCACAAATCCATGGCATAGCATGGGATCAAAAAATACTCCAGGGGCAATTTAGAAAAATATAAATTGTTTTTTCCCCCCAACCATTGCAAACTGATTCTGCAATTTCAAATCAGTACACAAAAATCGAAAATCCAAATAACATTCACTCACTTTCCTTTTAAGTGAGTCTCTCACCCAATATAAGCATGGCACAGCCTAAAATGCAATATAACCATTTTAGTGTGTTTCCTTTAAACAGAATTTGCCACCATTAGCACATGGAATTTTACAGTTGCCAAAAGAAAGAAAAAACTCTTTAGGCTCTCAGCACAGATGTTACTCATTCTCCTAAGCATGGCTCATTCCCCTTCCTCATTATTCAGGAATGCCAACCCTTCAAAAGCATATATCAAAAAAGACGAACCTTCGCCTCCGAACATTACAGCCCCCACTCGCTAGCACACTGGGGCTGAGTCAATGGTTAAATCACTATTCACAATTTGCATGTCAAATTCTTGCAATTATTTTTCCTGCCCTCATGACAGAATAGAGATGAGAACTCCGTCTCATTATGCATTCCAAATTACAACTTTAAACTGGGAAACCACATGATAAAATTATTTTTCTAATTGAGCATACATCTTTCTTAACCATTCATCGGAGTGCTTTAAACAAAGCCATTTCCCGCTCGTTTATTGCCTTGTACTCCCTGGCACCAATCCCATGCAATAAGTCAGTCACGACTGATTTACTGAAGGGAGTCTTAACCACACAAGCTATCGGCCACGGCAAGCCGACACAACATTGCTGCCTTTTGAAGTCTCAGAGCTGCAGTGAGACCATCAAGGAAATGCGACAGCCTGCTCCCCACTCTACACTGTGTTCTCTCACACCATTTGTCATGTCAGCATGGCACTGCTCTTCACAATCCCACAAAGCTGCCACCAAATGTCTTGATATTGGGCAAAATCTTCCTCGGGGCCAGCCCTTTGAGAGCAAAAATACCCAATTCAGCCCAAAATACAGGTTCTATTGTGCTGAGCAGTGATCTCATGCTAGTGACAAATGACACCCTCAAAGCTTTAGCATATTTATTCTAAGCAGTGAATTTCATATACATTTGGGATTCAAGTTACAGAATATTACAAAGCATAACACTTAGAGCAATGCAAAATATAGTGAAACATGGAACTTAGATAAACATAGAGAAACATAGAGAAATATAGAGAAACATAGAGAAACACAGTCTTACGTCCCTTTAATCAGCACTGGGGAGACCTTGGGCCCTCATAAGCTAGCTGTAAACAAGCCCCGCTCAGAGGACAATGCTGAAGGACACCGTATGAGCCAATGCCGGGCACCTGTTTCTGCACGAATCAAGTCCACAGGCGATCTCCCCCTGATCCATGTGTGCATGGATATTTTATAACTTCTTGCTGTCAGTCACCATGACGCACAGTTCCAGAACTTTCCCTGTGCAACTGGCTCATGGAAAAAACCCAGCTCTCTCTGAGATGCTCCCTGCTCGCTCCTACCCCCTCCCTTGTTCCCATCTGCGCTGGCTGAGGAATGTCTTATCAGTACCTTCCCAGAGAAAAGGAAGATTAGCTTGGAGCCAGGGCTAACGTTAGTGAGGCTGAATATTCTAAGGGAAGCAGGGATGTATTAACCCCATCTGCAAGCTCTAAAAGGCATGCACTCATAGCTTAGTGTTTATAGCGCTTAAGACTGGCTATCTAAGCGCTATATAGGTGCCATGATGTTCCAAACACTCCAAAAACCTATTAGCTACATAGCTGGGGGCCCTCCCTGCCTGTCATATTCCTTGTAGCTCACTACTGCATAATGGAAGTGCTACAACAGACTACTGTCAGCATTTTTAGCACATACTTTGAATACACTATTGGCTTTCAGCGGCTAATGCTGTCATCTAAAGCCCTGATTGGCAAGGTTGCAATTTCGTGTATCACTACACAGGCCCTAAAGGAAGCACAAAGGGAAAACGTAGCAATACAATGGACACAAGAAATGCACACTGCCTTCAACACACTGAAAGAGCTGAAATCAACAGCATCTGTCCTAACCAACAGCATCTGTCCTAACCACACCAGATTATGAGTGCAAATTTTATTTATTTTCACATTGTGATGGGATGCTCATGACAGCAGTACTGACAGAAAAAACATCATTGGGTCACAAGCCTCTGGCATATTACAGTGGTACACTAGACGCGGTAATGCAGGGACGCTTCACTTGTGAACAAGCTCTCGCAGCAGCAGCTTTCACCATAGAAAAGAGTGCAACACGTGATGGGATGCTCCATGACTCTGTACGTGGAGCATTCATTGTTTGCCATACTAGAAAGGTCCAAAAGTGCACTAACAACACAGAGAGCCACAGCATATGAAATAATACTATCAAGTGCAAATATACACATAGTGGTGTAAAACAGTGAACCCAGCCACATTTCCCACAGAAGCATGCACAGTGGACGATATGCAAACACACGATTGTGCCACATATAGAGGGGAAGATGATGGTACACCCACAGCACTGACTGAAGGAGAGGTATATTTCGTAGATGGATCAGCGTCAATAAATTGTGAAACAGGAGAAAAACACGTAGGGGCTGCAGTAGTACGATTGGAGGAAGGAGAGTATGAAGTGATTGTCCAAAAAAGATTGCCCGCCCATTTTTCAGCACAAGCAGCTGAACTAGTGGTACTAATTGAAGCGCTGCACACAGCGAAAGGAAGCACTGTAACAATATACATTGACTCTGCATACATGACCACAACAGTGCATGGGGGACTAGCCCGCAGGGGAAGGAGCGGATTTAGAAGAGTAGAGGAGTCCCCGGTGCAGCATGCTGAATTACTCGCACAATTAATAGAGGCATTAAAAGAGGCAACAGTTGTAGCATTGGTAAAATGCCAGGCCCACACAAACAAGAATGACATCACTTCACTAGGGAATGCGGCAGCAGATGCTGCTGCCAAAGAAACGTCCTACTTAACTAAAGAAACAGCAGGTGAGTACGTATTACAAAGACATGTGGAAGAAGAGCAGAGGGAGGGACACAACTAGATTCCAGTTTCTCAGATATTAGAATTACAGCAGGATGCGCCAGATGAGGAAAAAGAATTATGGGAAAAAAGAGGGTGTAGTCAATCATCCACTGACCATCTCTGGCGACAGAACGACACAGGTAAAGTAGTAATGACACAGTAACTACTAGAATTCCAACAGCTTCATTTCCCGGCCCACAGTGCCAAACAGCATTTGCAGTGGACAATCAGGAAAATTGGTTTGTGCCTGGCCTACAAGAACTGATATCCAAAATGGTGATAGATTGTACTACATGCCAAACATATAATTCGGAATGCCATTGAGAACGCTACGGGGAACATTGCCTAAGCCAATTGGACCATTTCAAGAACTACACATAGATTATGCAGATATGGGAGAAAGATGTAATGGATCCCGATACATGATAGTGGTAGTATGTCCCTTTTCAAGGTGGGTGGAAGCCGGTCCCTGCACCCACCCAGACGATAAGTGTGCAGACAAGTTCCTAGTTAGGGAGGTGTTTTCCGACTGGAGATTATGTAATGTCATACTTTCCGACAATGGAACGCATTTCATCAATAATTTGTTCAAAGCAGTAACAACAATGTTGGGCATTACTCCCAAATTATGCACGATTTACCCACCCACAATCGAATAGCGTTGTTGAGAAAATAAAAACTCCTTAAAAGTAGACTGTCAAAACTATGTTACACATTAAATAAAAATTGGGTATACTGTTTATCATTGGCCCTGTTCGAATTGAGAAACCAACCTAGTAAAGACCACCACTTGGCCCCCCATGAGATAGTGACAGGCAGACACATGCACACAGCACACTCCCACTACGAAGACAATCAGATGCACACAGAAGTGCAACAGTGCTGAGGGAAGCGAGTATTTGAAACAACGTACAAAAGCAGCGCGTATGATTGCAAAACAGCTAGCACCCCCAATCACACAAGAAACATCGAATGACACAGTAACGCCAGCCACAGATAGCCCAAGCGGCCAGCTCATGCCACGAGAGATGGTGTACGTGAAGAGCTTCATAAATCGGTGGTATGCCCCCAGGTTCCATGGCCCATATGAAGTTGTGTATTGCACACCCACAGCAGTGAAGGTGAAGGGCCTGAGATATTGGATACATTTGTCTGACGTACGCAAAGCATATGACAGTGTGAGACAAAATGAAGAAGCAAATAGATCAGAAGGAGAGACACAAATGTAAAAGGAAAAGCAGACACAACTGATGAGACAAGTGAAACAAAAAAGGAAGAGAAATGATAATGAAAATGACGAAATGAGATGTGAATTTTGTATTGTAAAAAATTTGAAGAAAATAGAATTAATAAGTGTTAAAAAAGTAATCGCATTGCAACAACAGTGATGATGGGAAGTGACTTTCTCTCTCTCTCTCTCCCTCGCCCTATCCCTTTGGTGCTCTCTCTCTCTTTCCTCATATTGGATGTATAGAGTAAACAATGATGTTTATGAATAGACACAAAAAGAAAATAATAATAATAAATTAAAATATATACAAAAATGCGAGTAACAGTTATATATGTATATATATTAAATGGCCATGGTAGTGGCCATGTAGTTATGGTTAAGATGCTGTTTCCATAGGAAGAGCACTTTTTGGGCGGCTTATAACTCCGCCCACCCTGGACGAATCCTCACCAAACTTTGCAAAATAAAGTATATGGGCCACTCTGAATTTATTTGTAAAGTCTGGTGAGAAATCGTCCAGGGGGAGCAGAGTTATAGGGGGGGGGTCCCAAAATGTCTTTTTCCCATAGACTGAATTGGGGAAAATGTTTGCGCACAGCTACAGGTGAAACCGATGGACGGATTTTGACGAAATCTGCGGCAGGTACAGGGGCTTGGTCCAGAAAGCGTGCTTTTGTAAATTTTGTCACCATACATGCAGTACGTTTATTTAAAATTATGAAAAATTAGGTCTGAAATAATTAGTGAATCTAAGTTCGCTCCGCGGTCACACTTCCCTGTTCGGTCGACGAACAAGAAACCGATTGGCTAAGGGCTGCCGTCATGACCACGTACATGGGACATCTCTGCCCATTGCACTGCATGGGGGAGTTGTTACATTTGTAAGGACACCTGTGGTGTTAGGGAACATTGAAATTGCCTACATGCTGTGAATACATTACTGTTTCCAATGCCTATTATTATATTCATTAGTACGCTGCCATGGTTGGCACATGCTACCGTGGTTGTGGCCAGGGCCTAGAGTCTTGGATGCATGGCCGTCAGCCAAAGGCCTTACATCCAAGACTCTAGGCCTTGGCCACAACCACTGCCGCATGTTGCACCATGCATACACCCCTTGTGTTGCATTTTCATTGGCAAGTTGTGGGGAGTGCGTGCAGTGTTGGGTGCATGGCCGAAACAGAAGAACAAAGAGGTGGTTGTGGGGAGATCCTGCACTCCAATAATACACTTATACATACTTTATGATGGTTGTGGCCTCCTTGTACGCACAGAAAATGAGGGGTCCAATAAGGCCAGTATTTCAGCCCATGCAGAGCAAAGGGAGTTGTTAGATTTGTAAGGACACGTACATTACTGTTTCCAATGGCTATTGTTATATTCATTAGTACGCTGCCATGGTTGGCACATGCTACGGTGGTTGTGGCCAGGGTCTAGAGTCTTGGATGCATGGCCGAAGACCTTACTTCCAAGACTGTAGGCCCTGGCCACAACCACCGCCACATGTGGCACCCATGCATGCACCCCTTGTGTTGCATTTTCATTGGCAAGTTGTGGGGAGTGCGTGCAGTGTTGGGTGCATGGCCAAAGGCCATGCTCCCAAGAACAAAGAGGTGGTTGTGGGGAGATTCTGCACTCTTGGGTACAGGGCCGAAGGTCATGCACCCAATAGTTCACTTATACCCACTTTATGACGTATGTCCTGTGGCCTCCTTGTATGCACAGAAAGTGAGGGGTCCAATAAGGCCAGTATTTCAGCCCGGGAACATTGAAATTGACAATGCATTATTTTTTCTAATGGTTATCATTATATTCATTAGTACGCCACCATGGGTGGCACATGCTACGGTGGTTCTGGCCAGGGCCTAGAGTCTTGGATGCATGGCCGTCGGCCAAAGGCCGAAGGCCTTACTTACAAGACTGTAGGCCCTGGCCACAACCACTGCCACATGTCCCACCCATGCACCCACCCGAAGTGTTGCGTTTTGATTGGCAGGTTGTAGGGAGTGCGTGCAGTCTTGGGTGCATGGCCAAAGGCCATGCAACCAAGAACAAAGTGGTAAGTACTAGACTGGAAGACACTGCACACCAATCCCATGTAAGATCTACAGACATACACCTAGGAGGGAAGCCTCTGGGCAGAGGTACTGAAGGATGACACACCTATAGAATAACCCCTACCACCACACATCCCCAAGGTGGTTGTGGGGAGACCCTGCAGTCTTGGGTGCATGGCTAAAGCCCATGCATGCAAGACTGAAGTCATAAGCAGTGGAGTTAGAAGTTAATATGGGTGTGGTGGATTGTGGTCGTTGTTTTGATGCCCTAGTTTCTTCACTAGGATGCAGACGATGGTCCGAAAAGTAAATTTATAAGCAGCTAATTTACAAGGACCATGTTTTACATATGCAGCGATGGTTGTGGATAGGAACTGTACTCCTTGAAACTTGGTTGTAAGGCGTAGGTGGTAGGTTACTCACTGCAGACTAAAGGCCAGCCTACAGGCACTACAGCATATTACTACCATAGATTAGACGAGTACATTCCCATGCGTAGAAAATGCCTGCCAATATACTTACTCCTTACTTTGTTCAGAATCCACAAACTTTTTTTAAATTGGTTTTCGTACTTGGCGGAAGTATCACTTTTTCCATTTCTGTGATGAAAGAAAAAGGTGTGCTAATGTTTGCAGTTTTTCCACATTTACCACATTGCATAATAGACAGTTAACTTTTTTTTAGACCCTCATATTTAGTTTACAAACCAGTGTACTTTGCATTGCGCTCAGTTTCTGCGTTTGCTTTTCTAATCCTTGGGCCGGGAAAAAAATCCTTGTTGTATTAAAAAAAAACTTCATTTCTTATGCAACTAAGTACTTCATTTTTTCTTTTCAGTGTTTTCTTCATTTTTCTAATCAATGTTATGTTTGTTGCCGTCCTGCCCATTTTTAACAACAGTTAGATATCTGTAGGCGTATTCTAACTGTGCATGTGTTCCTACAGATTGCTGATACTCATTCATTTGTGTCATTGACATATCCTATTTCCTATATCTTTCCCATTAATGTTTTCTTTGTTGCCTTCCTGCCGATTTTTAACAGTTAGATACGTATAGGCATATTCTGCCTATGCATTTGTTTCCAACGATCTATGATAATCATTTATTTGTGTCATTCTTCCATCCTGTTGGGTAGTTAGATACCTGTGGGCGTAATCTAACTGTAGTCTTTCACTTACTTTGTTGACAATTTTGAAGTGCACATTATTTCGTAAATTTTGGCTCCAAGAACATTAAATACGCATTTGTTAGGTTAGCTGGCAACCTCTGCTTTAGAATAATGATGCTATCATTACATTCAAACCATCCAAATTATTTTTAATGTATGCAGTGGAGTGACCTGCATTGGTTGTAGCTCCGGCATGGTAGATTATTCCTACTGTTGAAAAGGTTTTCTTTCCAAGTGACACTTGACCGTGTGTAAATCCAGTTAGTTTGCAGTTGTTTTTGGTGCCATCTGCATTATAACGTAGAAACATAAGTATTATGTAGGCACTATGTGATTGTATCAGTAAGGTAGAGCGATTGCCTGAATTGCAAATACTACATAATCTGCCATGGTTTGCATTTTGTACAAGTTGCTGAAATGGAATGCTCTCACTATTAGGTACAAAAATGGCTCATTTGGGATTTCTTCCTGTATCACTTTGTTACAGAGAGTGCATGTATGTTTCCACATGTACGAAATTTGGAAGATTTCATTTACAGGTATGCTTTTGTTTTCCAATACTAATAGTATGTAAATTAAACATTCTTGTGGATCTTCTTGTGAGTTCATAGTGAATCTCACCATTCCAGCACACTCGTCCAATTGTTGCCTTACTCCATGAACACTATGTGTTGTCAGGATTGCTTCTATGCAGCACTAACATTGCAAACACAATTGGTCTGTGCTGTGCAGGTAAATATTGTTAACAATTGGTTTCAATTGAAATAGAATATTCATTGCTACATTTGCATAGCAACTTACCCCACGTTCATTAGTAAATTTGAATTGGCCAGCAAGTTCTGTATCTGAGTGCATTTTTCGGTTTTTCTGTTGCTTCTTTGCCGATGTGCCTGGTTGACATTCCCTAATAGGTTCTTCTATGTTTGCGGCAATTGGTGAAACTTTAGCTTCTTTTCTTTTTTTTGCAGAATTTCCTGTTGCATTCTGTTGCATTTATGTTTCATTTACTTTTCTTTTACCACGTTTCACTTTATCCGAAACAGGGTATTGTTTCAGATGAGGGTTGTACAGTGAACGCAATCTATTATATTCTAGAATGAAAGGAATATCAGCTTTGACTTTACTTGAATCAATGTTTATTAGCAATAGACTGTCAAGTGTACATAAGCGTGATAATGCTACGTAGCTCATGCCTTCCTTAAACACTGTCTTTCCTATATCTATCAATGCTTTCTCTAGGGTAAGACCTTGGGATTTATGAATGGTAACTGCATATGCAAGAGTTAGAGAAAATTGCCCTCTACGTACACACGTGTCTTTGAAGAGAAGAAATCAAGCTATTGAGCGCCCTATCCTTTTCACTTCTGAAACTTTATCAACACGAATGTTTACAAACTGAATGCTGCTATCACGTGGGTATGATTGAAAGCCAACAACTGTGCCCAGTGCTCCATTAACTAGCCCTTGCTCTACGTCAAGGTTACGTTTAAGCATTACTCTACAATTTAATGATAATTTCAATACTTTTTCCAACCCAGCTGTGTTGGAGATTGAATTTTCTAAACTATTTAGTCTTTTTGTTGCTTGCTCATACATGGTTACTGTCAAACCATGTACGTCTAGTTTGTCTGTGGCGCCAATTTCTATTATTGCTTGCATTTCTTTCTTTAACATTGTTTCATTGAATTTGAAACAGCTTGCAAGAGTTGGCATTAAGGCCATAAAATTGACATTTTTGTGCGCTATTTGTTCCATAACATCAGTTGCACATGCATTATCGCCATAAAGTGCATGTATATGCCGCTTTTTCAATACAGCTTGTGCTTCTTGCGATAATACACCAACTCTAATACTTTTTAAGATGTTGGCATAAGTGAGATCTGCAGATTGCCACATGTGCTCAGTTAATTCTCTGTATTGGAAATGTTGCCAAGGGTCAACATTACCTATGCTACCAACAGTTTTCCGGCAGAGTTTGTGGCCTAAGGTTTTAAAAATCGGTTCACCTTTTACTGGTGTCAATTGTAGAAGATCTCCGAAAACGATAATGTGTTTCCCTGCAAAGAGTTCTTTGTTATTACTTTTAAGTACTTCTTGCAATCTGAGATGAATCAAAGCCAACATTAGATTGGAGACCATGCTCACTTCATCTATTGGTAGCATTTTCATTTGTTTCAATAGTCTACGTAATTCCATTTCAGCTTCTGCAAAAAGTTTGTAGTAGTCTAATTTATTTTGATGCTCTACTGGAAGCAGTAGTAATCAGTGTAAAGTCACACCGCCTAGGTTGTATGCAGCTAAACCTGTGGGGGCTGTTACAACAGCTGACAGTTTGTTGTTTGTCAATTGTTGAAGGAACTTGCTGATAATTTTGATTAAGAATGCTTTCCTTGATCCAGCTTCACCACGACGTACAGCAGTATAGGTTTGCAATTTTGGCAGGTACATTCTTTATTTTCGTGTTGTACGCCATGCACAATTTGTTTTGTTACCTCTTCAAAAATGGTGCGCTGATCGTTGTTAAGTTTTCCTTGTTGTACAGTCAAGTCCTCTGTATCTTCTTGATACTGATACATGGTGTTTTCTACTTCTGCCATAGCAACTTCAGCCTTATTTGCTATTAGTGGTTGTCCTAATGGTTCTTGACTTCCTGTTACAGAAGGTTGATTACTGTCGGAAGAGTCTTTATCTAGTTGGGCCTGAAGTAGTTCTTCCTGTTGCTGCTCATTGTGTAACATTGTTTTGTACTGCGTAAAGTTAACATTGGTGATGGTGCTTTCATTTGCTTTGAAAGCATCTTCATAGCACTCATAATTATCTAGTATGTCTTCCCCTTTTCTCCATGGTTTGAAAAGTTATAACAGAGGCATGTAATATACTTCTTTCTGTTGAGGAGTTTTTAATGACAATTTCACATGATTAATTAAGCTTTGTTTGTTAAGTTTCACTAAGCTCCCTTCACAGTCGGTCACTCTATATCTACGTTTGCTTTCATCAGGTTTTACATTATTTTTGTATGCAAAGTTTTGAGCTATTGTCATGATCACTGCTTCCAAGGAGCCAGGATCAGTCCAACATCCTTGGAAGCAGGCCCCTAACCCTGGATCCTAGGCACCAGCCGGTCCCCACAGGGACCTTTTGGACCTTGTCCTGGCGCCGGTGGCACCAGGCTCATCAGAAGCCTTGGTCCCGGCACTGGAAGCGCCGGGCTCATCATAGGTGTGAAGATGCTTGGGTGGACTTACCTGCGGCAGACCATGCTGCTGACTTGCCAGACTCTTAAAAGTCCTCGGTGAACTGGGACTACTTTTCTCACCTGGGTGGGGCAGCTCCACTCCACTGGAACTCTTCTGGAAGCAGGAACTCTTTTCTTACCAAGGCGGGCCGTGGAAGGAGACGCCTCATCACTCCCAGGCTATTTAAACCACACCCGATTGATGAAACGTGCTTCGCGTTATTCTGCATCTGCAGCAGAACGCTCACCGAGTCTGCTCCAGCTTTTCTTCTTTGGATCCTGAACCTGCAAGAATTATACTCACCATTCCGGTACCCGAGCAACATCAGCACCTGCAAAAGATCAGAAACAACAGGTTAGCAGAACGAACTTTCACACGCAGTGTTTGCTTACCTGATCCATCGGCAGCGGCCGTGTCTCACGCTGCACCTTCGCCTGCAAAGACAAACAGCATTACTTAACTTACCGGCACGCCGTGCATTCCGGATTCTTCACGCTGCATCTGCACAAAGACAAACAGCATTATTTTACTTACCGGCACGCCGTGCATTCCAGATTCTTCACGCTGCATCTGCACAAAGATAAACAGCATTATTCAACTTACCGGCACGCTGTGCATTTCGGATTCTTCACGGTGCATCTTCACCTGCATAGACAACAGCAGTGTTACACTCACCGGCACGTGGCGATTTCCGGATTTCTTCTTTCTGCATCGTCGCCTGCAAAGACAAAGAAAGAGACAGTAAGAGCGTTTGCCATACTTACAGACTAAAGGTGTCCAGAAACTTACCGGTCGTGCAGACAACGACGGTACTCATCCTCTGAAGTCAAGAGGCTAACGTTTCACCAGTGAAGGAACTGGCAACGACACCCTGCACTAGACGCAGATGGAGAGCCCAGCATTCACCTATCTAAGGTGAGCAAGTTGACCTGGGAGGGGGGTTCAACAGACAAGCTGGGAGGAGAGAGATAGGGACATTCAACAACCCAGACCTTTAATCCCCATATTATTTTGCCTGCAGAAACCTCACCCTTCGAGTTCGACACACAGTGCGGAGAGGTTCGACCCCAGAAGCCAACCGAATCCTGCACATCACGTTTCGTGTTACGGACACCTTCCTGCCAAGACCCGCGCCTCCGTGGGAATCAGGTGAGCGTTACAGAACGCGAAGCCCGTCACTAAACTCCTACCCAGGCGCAATGGAAACTTCAGATACCGATCAACTAGCCCAGTTGCTTGGGGAATTAAGAGCAGAAGTACATGCAGCTCGCCAGGAAACAAGCTCCCTAAGAAGAGAACTGATAATTTCTAAGGAGCGAACAGAGGACCTTGCTAGGCAGTTGTTACAAACTCAGGCAGGACAGACACCTTTGCCCGTTCCAGGAGGGAGTTATCCTTCTGCATCAGCTTCAAACCCAGTGCAAATCAATCTGCCCGGTAATGCGCCCTTGGCTCCGCCCGAACGCTTTGCTGGTGATCCAAAGAAATTCGCAGTGTTCATCAACCAGTGCCACCTGCATTTCTTGTGTCGACCAGCTGCATTCCCAACGGACCAGGCCAAGGTAGCTTTCGTACTTTCTTATCTCAGTGGCAGTGCTGCAGATTGGTTGATCCCTTTAGTCACCCAGGATGATCCGGTTTTACACGATTTTCAAGCCTTCCAGTCCAGCATGGAGGAACTGTTCGCAAGACATGCACAAGGGCAGGCCTTGGACAATGAACTTCTCTCATTACGACAGGGTAACCAAGACCTCTTGGCTTATATAGCCTCTTTCAATAGACTCATAGTGGAAACACAATGGCCCGAGGACAAGAGAATAACGCTTTTTTACAGAGGCCTGCGTGGAGAGCTCAAGGATGTGCTAGCACAGGTTGTGAATCCTCCACAAGAATGTTCAGACTATATTGACTTGGTTGTCCAACTAGATCATAGACTACAGAACAGGAAGGCAGATCGTTCCAGATTTGATACCCGAGTGTTTTCCAAACCACAGACCTCGAATAAGGGAGCTGACACTGTTGGACTCATGCAAATAGGGGGCATGAGAGGACCTTTAACCCAGAAAGAGCGGGAAAGAAGAAGGCAGCTGCAATTATGCCTCTATTGCGGTAATTCAGGACACTTTCTTCGGGACTGTCCCGTGAAACCAGCTAAGAAGACTGTAGGAGCCGCTGATACCTGTACCACAAGTTCTGAGCAGGGAAACGACCTCGCCCGACAAGAGTAGAGGTCCTCTTGCCGAGCGTTAAGATCTGTCCCGTGACCTCGCATTTCGTGATACCCATGGTCCTCATTAGTCCTGAACATCCGGATCGTTTGCATGCAATTGAAGCTTACATTGACAGCGGAGCAATCGGTAACTATGTGGACCGTGAAATGGTATCAAGGATGAATCTACCCCTTGTCCCTAAGGCAGTAAAAGACGTCATCACTACTGTGGATGGCACGGAGATAGCCTCCGGACCAGTAACGCATGCCACCCAAGAAGTGACGCTGTTGAGTCATAATGGACACCGGGAGAGAATAGTGTAAATGTAATCAAGGCCCCTCAGTTCCAGATCATTCTGGGAATCCCTTGGTTAGAGAAGCACAACCCTCAGATTGATTGGCGAGCAAAGACGGTTCAGTTTCCAGAGTGTTCTACCACTTGTTATCCTCGACCTGATGTTTCACTGGCGACGATCTCTTCTGAGGAGATTCTCAAATTGCCTCCCGAATACCAGGAGTTCCAAGACGTCTTCCAGAAGGATCAAGCTAACACCCTACCTCCTCATAGGTCTTACGACTGTCAAATAGATCTGATACCTGGAACAACCCCTCCTTGCAGCAGGATCTATGCCCTCACCGAGCCAGAGAACATTCACCTCAGACAGTACCTGGACCAATACCTAGCTAACGGGTTTATCCGTCCTTCAAAATCTCCAGCTTCATCGGCTTTGTTCTTCGTTCCGAAAAAGGAAGGAGACCTTAGGACTTGCATAGATTACCGCTCCCTGAATCAGATCACTGTTAAAAACAGATACCCATTACCTTTGATCCCTGAACTCCTGGACCAAGTCAAAGATGCCTGTATATACACAAAGTTGGATCTCAGAGGAGCCTACCACTTGGTACGGATCAAAGAGGGCGATGAATGGAAAACGGCCTTCCGCACCAAGTACGGACTATTCGAATATCAAGTGATGCCCTTTGGACCGTGTAATGCTCCTGCTGCTTTCCAATATTTTATGAACGATGTCCTCAGAGAACTCATTGACGTATGTGTAGTTGTCTACATTGACGACATCCTCTTCTATTCATCATCTGAAGAAGAACATCAGAGAGATGTTAAAAAGGTTCTCGAGAGATTGCGTCAACATAGTCCTTTTGCTAAGCTTGAGAAATGCGTCTTCAACGCAACGGAAGTCGAGTTCCTGGGATTCATACTGTCACCTAACGGAGTCCATATGGATTCAAAGAAAGTTGATGCAATTATCAAGTGGCCATCACCAACCTCTGTAAAAGGAGTTCAAAGCATGTTAGGATTCGCTAACTTTTACCGCAGATTCATTCCTGAATTTTCCCGGATAGTCCAGCCCATCACCACTCTGTTGAAAAAGAACAAACGTTTTGAGTGGTCTTCTGAAGCGGAACAAGCTTTTCAAGACTTAAAAGCTAAATTCGTTTCTGCACCTGTTTTAAAACACCCTCGCCCAGAACTACCTTACATCATGGAAACGGATGCTTCTAGTCTTGCTATGGGTGCAGTGTTATCACAAAGAGATTCGGTCACAAACCAACTACATCCGGTTGCCTTTTGGTCCCACAAGTTTTCGCCTCCTGAGATCAACTATTCAATTACAGACAAGGAACTTTTGGCCATCAGATAGGCCTTTAAAGCCTGGCGGCATTATCTTCTAGGAGCCAGACACACAGTCACCGTAATGACTGACCACCGCAATTTACAATACCTAAAGACAGCCAAAGCTCAGTCTTCCAGACAACTTCGTTGGGCTCTGTTTCTAGCAGAATTTGACTTTATAATTACTTATCGACCAGGCAGTAAGAACGGAAAAGCGGATGCCCTCTCCCGGATGGGAGTAGATGAACATTTGATCAATCCAGATCCAATACCCATAATCCCAGAACAAAGGATTTTGGGTTTGGTCAGCACTCAATCTTTTGAAGACATCAAGACCACGGTGAAATCGCTCCTAACTCCGACCGATTTGCAGAACTGGCAATTAAAGGGAAAAGATTTCTTAGTAGATCAAGACCTACCATATTTCCGAGGACGATTGCACTTGCCCTGTGAGAAACTACAAAAACAAGTAATCTCCGGTTATCATGATTCTCTAATGGAGGGGCACCCTGGCATTACCAAAACCATGGAAAAGATTAAAAGACATTTCTGGTGGCCATCGTGGAAAAGGGATATTAGAGACTTTGTAATCTCCTGCGGTGTGTGTGCCCAGAATAAAAGTCAAAAGCAAAGACCAGCCGGCCTATTAAAGCCGCTTGACATCCCTCCATGTCCATGGCATACCCTGTCCATGGATTTTATCACAGACTTACCTCCATGCTTGGGATATACTACCATCTTAGTAGTCGTGGATCTATTCTCGAAAATGGCTCACTTCATACCCTTGAAGGGTCTGCCTTCAGCCTCAGTATTGGCCCGGGAATTCTTGGCAAACATCGCTCGCTTACACGGTTTTCCTTCGGTTTTAGTCTCCGATAGGGGAAGTCAATTCATCTCCCACTTCTGGCGCAGTTGCTGTCGTCTAGCCCAAGTTGATGTAAGACTTTCGACCAGTCACCATCCCCAAACTGACGGACAAACCGAAAGGACAAACCAGACACTAGGACAATATCTACGCTGCATGCTCCAACAAACAGAAAACCCCTGGAAGGACATTCTTTGGATCGCTGAATACGCGTATAACAATTCGACTCATTCTGGAACCGGGAAGACTCCTTTTTTCTTGTTACATGGACACCATCCTAGAACCTCCAACCTGGATCCTCCCCAAGAAATTGAAGCACCTGCTGTGGATCACTTGCATTCGGAGATCACCTGTGCTTTTAAGGAAGCCACTGCCCATCTGCAAAGAGCTAAAGCTCAATTCAAAAAGGCAGCCGATCGGCAACGTAAAAAGGCCCCTCACTACGCTGTAGGAGATCAAGTCTGGTTATCCACTAAGCACCTGCCTTTAAAAGGACCCCGCACTTTCATCCCGAGATACCTGGGGCCCTACCTCATATCTGCCATAATTAATCCGGTGGCTGCCAAATTGGAATTACCTACGCATATGAAAATACATCCAGTATTCCATGTCTCCTTATTAAAACCAGTACAACCAGAAACCCGATTGACTGAACTCCCGGAACCCGTTTTGGTAGACGGAGAACTCGAATTTGAAGTGAAGAACATCCTAGACTCCAAAATTTCCAGGTCTAAATTATACTATCTGGTTGATTGGAAAGGATACGGTCCCCAGGAAAGGTCTTGGGAACCCTCAGAACACGTCCACGCACCTCGTCTGGTCAAGAGATTCCATCTGAATCACCCCGACAAGCCAAAGCCCCCGGAGAAGACACACTTAGGAGGGGCCTTGAGGGGGGATACTGTCATGATCACTGCTTCCAAGGAGCCAGGATCAGTCCAACGTCCTTGGAAGCAGGCCCCTAACCCTGATCCTAGGCACCAGCCGGTCCCCACAGGGACCTTTTGGACCTTGTCCTGGCGCCGGTGGCACCAGGCTCATCAGAAGCATGGTCCCGGCACTGGAAGCGCCGGGCTCATCATAGGTGTGAAGATGCTTGGGTGGACTTACCTGCGGCAGACCATGCTGCTGACTTGCCAGATTCTTAAAAGTCCTCGGTGAACTGGGACTACTTTTCTTACCTGGGTGGGGCAGCTCCACTCCACTGGAACTCTTCTGGAAGCAGGAACTCTTTTCTTACCAAGGCGGGGCAGTGGAAGGAGACGCCTCATCACTCCCAGGCTATTTAAACCACACCCGATTGATGAAACGTGCTTCGCGTTATTCTGCATCTGCAGCAGAACGCTCACAGAGTCTGCTCCAGCTTTTCTTCTTTGGATCCTGAACCTGCAAGAATTATACTCACCATTCCGGTACCCGAGCAACATCAGCACCTGCAAAAGATCAGAAACAACAGTTTAGCAGAACGAACTTTCACACGCAGTGTTTGCTTACCTGATCCATCGGCAGCGGCCGTGTCTCACGCTGCACCTTCGCCTGCAAAGACAAACAGCATTACTTTACTTACCGGTACGCCGTGCATTCCGGATTCTTCACGCTGCATCTGCACAAAGACAAACAGCATTATTCAACTTACCGGCACGCTGTGCATTTCGGATTCTTCACGCTGCATCTTCACCTGCATAGACAACAGCAGTGTTACACTCACCGGCACGTGGCGATTTACGGATTTCTTCTTTCTGCATCGTCGCCTGCAAAGACAAAGAAAGAGACAGTAAGAGCGTTTGCCATACTTACAGACTAAAGGTGTCCAGAAACTTACCGGTCGTGCAGACAACGACGGTACTCATCCTCTGAAGTCAAGAGGCTAACGTTTCACCAGTGAAGGAACTGGCAACGGCACCCTGCACTAGACGCAGATGGAGAGCCCAGCATTCACCTATCTAAGGTGAGCAAGTTGACCTGGGAGGGGGGTTCAACAGACAAGCTGGGAGGAGAGAGATAGGGACATTCAACAACCCAGACCTTTAATCCCCATATTATTTCACCTGCAGAAACCTCACCCTTCGAGTTCGACACACAGTGCGGAGAGGTTCGACCCCAGAAGCCAACCGAATCCTGCACATCACGTTTCATGTTACGGACACCTTCCTGCCAAGTCCCGCGCCTCCGTGGGAATCAGGTGAGCGTTACAGCTATGTGGTATAGACACATGCTTTCCAGAGTGGTACTCCTGTTAGGATAGTATGTGTCCAGTAAATTGTTTTTTAGAATGTCTTGGCTGTTGGGATCATTTCTGGCAATTGTTTCTATGTCCTCATATGATTTTAGGACTCTTTTTCTAGATTTTGCAGGACCAAGACTGAGCCATACTATGCTGTCTGATTTTCCATACAAAGCAGTGCCGGTTAAACGATTGGCTCCTTCATAGGCCCCACATTCTCTACGAGAGAGCATTTTTATGCCTAGGCTGTACAATTTCTGTGATAATGTTTTGTCTGATGCTAGGTCATCCCAGAGGTCCTGAAGCTCTGTTTTTTTGGCTTTTGTTAAGTAGGCTGTAACATATTGTGCAACAACAGTTGAACTGTCTGCAATGTACTGCACATCTATGTTTGCATTCCATAATAGGGCAATGATTGCATTGTAATCATTGATAAATTTTGATTCTTCCCTTCTTTTTATGTAATACGTGTTTTTAGGTGATTTACCTTTAACACTATGTCGAACTGAAGACATGAAGTTGTTTACTTCACCTGTTTCTGTAACTGGTCTAGGGAAACCAAAGCAGCATTTGGAGTAGTATATATCTTTGTTTTTGTATTTACTGCGACAATATTTGCCACATTTGTGTCTTTGAAATTGTAAAATCTGCCCATGCAGCTCACTATGTGTCCGTTGTGAAGGGATTCCACATGTGACATATTTTTGGATAAACCGCAAAACAGTACTATCACTGTCGTGCCCACATTTCGGTGGACCTTTGATCCATAACAGCATGTAAATATGTGGTGCTCCTCTCGCTTGATATTCTTTTCTCCAAAAGAAGTGTTGCACTTCTCCAAGGGGAGGAAAAGTCTTATTGCAAATAAAGTGCAGCATTGCAAATAAACTATGATGGAAATATCTTGAGACATTAACTGGATATAGAGAGCAAAGTTCTCCAGGTGTTAATATATCTATGTTGTTTTTGTTGTTGTTTGCTATACGTAGGAACTCATGTAAATCTTCCCATGCATATCCTGCACAACTTAGCGTAACAAACCAAGTTGGTGGTCCAAGGTTTCTGATCATGCAACGCACATCTCCGTGCCGTCTAAACCAGTATTCCTTTGTACCACACATGTTTGCAAACAAATTTGTTATACTTGATTGTAAAACTTCATCTTTTTCTTGTACTTTTTTTATTAACTGCATAGCTAACATATTTTGAAAGTGCGTTCCATATTTAAGAATGTGTGCAACTCCATAACATAGTGTTGCTAATTCACTTTCATAGAGTAGGTGGAATATGTATTCCACATTCTGTCTAAATCTGGGATCTTGCAAATACATTCGTAATGAGTGGTATTCTGAGGCCCCAATCTGAGTGGGGCAATCATCGTATCTCCGACCTTTGCCAGTAGGAAATAGCAGTGGAAAAGCACGTGCTTCTATACTTTTTTCCCAAATACTCATTGGTGACCCTTTGGTTTGTCGCATTTGCTAAGTTTCTAGTGCATCATCTATACTTTCATTGGAATGCAATGGATGAATTGTGTAATGGTCCAAAAGAGTGGATACTGTAGCTGGATCCAGAAGTTCGAATTGTCCAGTTTCTGATGGCTCTTGAATTATTTCAGTTGTTTGCCTTAAGCTTTCATCAATATTTATTTCCTTGTAGTACTCATTGTTGTCTTTTAGATATTGCAATGCTTGTGTAACTTTGTTTAAGTCTACTAATTGTTGCCAATTTTTTTTGTCCTTTGTTGGTACTCCATTTACCAAGACTATTAAAGAATGCTCTATTGAACGTTCCACTCCTAGAGTGTGCACATTTTCTGTTAGATCTAATGGCAAGTAAACTACTTTGCCACAAATGCCTTTCACCAATTCAGAGGAAGGTAAATTTGCTGTTTTTGGATGAAGGCGTATAATTGCTTGAAATGGGTGAACTGTTTGAATTATTATGCTCTCATACAAATTGAGCTGTTGCAGGATTTTTGGTAATGGAAACAATTCCAAATTATTTGTAATTGCACGTGAAGGAGTGTGGTTGTTGTCTAATATTGCAGTACAGTAACTGCAACATATTAGGCGTTCAGTAATTTGATATTTGCTTTCCGCTAAAAGGTACAAAGCTAATTCAAACCATTTAGAGTCTTCATTGTTTTCTATTTTGTAAGCTATGTCCACATTTTTTGTGTTCCTTTTGTAAAACGTTCTGCGGCAACATACACACACATGGTTTGGTACTTCAGCTGATGACCTTTTACATTTTAGTATTTCTTTTCTGTATGTGTGTAATAGAAGGGTGCTATGTGCAGAATTGTCGCTACTATGCTCTAAAGCTGTTGCATGTTCTACGTGGCTCTCACTTCCAAAATATTTTTCTGAATACGGTCCATTTCTTCTTATAAGTATTAGGGTATACCATGCAGAAGAGTGGTATTTAAATTGCCTAATTCTGAAGCTGGACTTTTTGCACAGTACATTTTATACACTAAATGTCTTACTTTGGAATGATGTACTGATATTCTTTTGATATCATGGAAGGTACTTTTGCAAATAGGCCCAGAAATGCAGGCTAATGAATGTCCTTTTAGTCCTGTGTGTTTCCACACTACACAAATATCCATATTTTGCAGCACTTTCATAATACTTTTTTCTTTACCTTTTACATATTGATTGAGGAACAGACGTAAAAATGTGAAAGCTTTGTTTGGAATGGCACACATTGAAGTGCACGGCCATTTGTATACTGGACGGTGAGGTTCTGCTGAATCGAGAGGTAATTCTGAGTTTTCAGAAGATAGTTTTGTAAGCAGCGTTTCTTGTTCCATGATGGTAGTATTGGATTTCTCATACCCTCGTCCACTGCTATGGATGGCAATTGTGTTTGTTTGATTTTGTTTGTATGCTTCTTCATTAAAATATGGCTCTGTGGTTGCTGTGTGACTCCATTCACCACCACAAACATGCAAAAAATGATTTTTGTTCACATTCCGTTTATTGCTGAGTTTCATTTGTAGTTTGGTACTTAGTTTTGTTAGTACTTTCATCCTTTTTAACACTAATATGAACAACTTCCTTTTGAGAAGGATTGCACTGTCCACGAGTGCTTGTAGAATTAACTTTCTACGGTACGTTTTAAGGGGTGAGGATGATTTTGGTCCTCTTATTAGTAGATTCTGAAGGACTCTGTAACGAAACATTTTTGCTAAAGTATTTTTTTTACCATGGGTTCTTCTTACACTATCAGGATTATTAGGAACATTGTTAGCTGTACTGGCAGCCATTTTTTTTACAACATTTCTGTATTTTGTGACACTTTTTGATGGAGGAGGTACAGTTTTGGTAGTTGAGACTTCTTTTATTATGTTACCCAACTGCATTAGGTGGTTTATACCAAGATTCTCCACTAACTTTACAACAGGTGGATGCTTACATTGGGCACCTTTATTTTTATTTGCTCTAATTCTGCGTTCCTTTCTATGGAGCTACTTTTTGGTAGGCATTCTTTGGTGTCTGTTGAGAAAAAAAGTATACTTTGGTCTGTTGTCCAATGTATGTGTGCTGTGTGCATATGTGTGATGGGGAAGCTCTTTCACATGGTGTGTCAACGCACAGTGACCTCTAACTATCATTTGGTAAGGCTACTTTACTGTTTGTATACTAGTACAATGTGCTTTGGATGAGAGTACAAAGTGCCCTACTTGTGACGAGAACCATTATTAATAACCGAAATGCCAAAAACTTGCTACCGCAACTTATTTTCACAATCTAACCTTCTAAGGATTTCCTATGTTATTTCAGTACCAAACACACAGGGATTTGTCAGCCATTCCACCTGTTATTCTTTGTTCAATAAATGGATATTTGTAGGTATAATGGTTTACAAATGAATGCTTCCTTTGGTCCTTTGGTGCCCAAAATAAACCAATAACCCACGCAGCCTCTTTAAGGAGCAGTTACAATATGAAGGTTGTACTGTACTTACTTTTTTGTGCAAGATGACCAGGTTTCTTCGGATATGTCATCTGCAGTGTAGATGCTGTCGATTCTCAGGAGAGTAGTCTTCACTGTGAATTAAAAAAACGATATCAATTACTTTGTGTGTTTGCAGCCGTCATGATACTGCAGACTTTACTTGTACTTCTTTCGTCAGAGGATTCAACTTTCATATTTCAACCCAGTCCACGTGCACATTTCACTTCTCTCTGTGCAGTCTTTGCATACTACTTTGAATATGGTACTTGAAAGTCCTTCAAAATAACTACATTTTTTAAGGGTTTGCAAATGCCTTGTTCTTTACAAAGTGTACTATGCATAGGAGAGAGGTTTGTAAGCGATAGGGCAAAGTAGTAGATGGGCAAACATTTTGTACTTCTTAATGAAAAGCACGATGTCCAAAAATCGGGAGACCCTCCGAAGGACATGTCAGCACCACAATCGGGAGCGATTACTATTCTCATACGATCACATTGCAAGTAGCATTACTGTTGGCAGTACAGAGTACAGAACTCTGACATTTTCACATACAAAATTGAGGTCTGCCCTAAATTATACTTCTCAACTCACACGCTTTTGGTGGGTGTCATCCGCCTTGTAAAAGGCAGACTCACCCGCCAATCCTCCTGCACGGCCATTCATTCCAATGGGCGTCTCACCCGCCAAAAACAAAAATCGACTGATTTCATCCGCCTTTCAAACAAAAATGGTTGAGAGCTATGCCTAAATAGGCTTGTTTGCAATGTATGTACAGGTTATGCAGAAGACAGTAAGCAGTCGTGCAATTTGTTAATGACAAATCGGCAATCTTGCACTTTAAAAGGGGGAGCGTTATGTGTTCCCTATGGAAATTTACTGGCATTATTTTGTCTATTTTAAGTCATAAGGCTTCCACATGTACTCTGATTAAAATGTACATACCTGTACTCTATACTGATGCATGTGGACATGCATGGAGCTGTATGTAGAAATTTGCAATCCTTGCACAGTAGCTTGTGAAGTAGGTGCTTTGCAATGGTATGCAATTTCCATTAAGAATCATCGACATTAATTTTGAAGTGCGCAATGTTGATGACTGAGTTAAAATTAGCGATGTTCTATGTGATTGGCGGATGATTGTGCGCCCGCTTAGTTGTGTCCAATGAGGGACTCGCTTTGGTACCGCTGTAGAAAGGGTGGAAGGACTGGGTAAGAGTTACGTGCCGCACGTAGGCAACGCTTGTCCGCTGGTAGGACGTGTCACATATGGGTTTCTACAGCCAATCCTGCATGGAAAGACAACTGTATGCATCAGCCAATCAGATGTTCACTTTATTGTGTCAAAAGACGGTGCGCACACTGAAAATGGCAGAGGTGTAGAGGTGCAGAGGGTCAGGGTTTCGCTGCTTTGAGACATTTTTGTGCAAGGCTTGCAACACTATGCCGAGAGTGGGCATGTGGCACACCATTTTGATGTGCGAGGAGTGGAGGTGGTGTGGAGCACTGACACGGATGCCAATGCTGCGGCAATTCTGCAAGTTTGCAGAGACATGCGTAGAATGACCACTCCTCATGTGGTCATTTTGCACTACAGTGCTTGCCACTTGGGATACCCGACTTCACATACTTTGTTGGCAGATTTGACACAGTTGGTTGAAGCACTCATGACCATCTTCCCAACATCGAAAGTTATTTTTTCTGCTTTACTCCCGAGACTACAATGGAACAACACTTCTGTTTTCTGTCCAGATCAAAGCATCGGGAGGTGCATCATCAATCACGGTATGTGTGCATTCATGCTACGAGTTGGTATGTTTTTTTGTAGCCACGATAACATTGCTCCAAGCAATGCGCATTACTTTCAAGGAGATGGTGTTGCGCTATCCTCTTTGGGAAATGCGATGTTCTTTTGAAACATAAGGCTTGCTTTAGAGAAGGTTCTGTAATGTTAGCAAGAGTAAAGTAAGGACAAAAAATACAAATAAATACATAAAATACCACATGTCTGTACGATATGTGGCCAAAAATAAAATAAAAAAAACGGCTCTTTTCAGAGCCTACTTTAAAGGGGAAAAAGGGGAATAGTACTTTAATGTACCGTCACGCGCTGATCCTGTACATGTCCGCGAACATGGCGGTGGTTAGCAGCCAGCACATATCACCACCGGGGATTGAAGGGTGGAGCCGCATGTAAATGAGAATGAGCGGAGCTAGGGATTGGTCCATAAAGTTCAGTAGGTGTGCTCTGACCGATGTACACCACACCACACAGCCATGGCTTTCCATGCTCGAAACCAGATTATCTGGATTGTGGGAGACTCATGGATACATTGGTTGAAGGTGCATGCAGAAAGCTGCAGTTTATTTACAAATCTCAGATTTCCACATGTGGAAGTGCACTGGCATGGCGTGGGTGGCATGAGATAGCTGGACTTGGTACCTCTTTGTGTTACTTTACAGACAGAGCGTCCTCCAGATATACTCATCATTCATTGTGGAGGAAACAGTTTAGGCCATGTATCTGGAATTTCTTTACAATTTGCCATGAAGGAAGGACTCGCGAAGCTCATGTACATGTTTCCAAATTGTCAAATACTTTTTTCCCGTATTGCCCAAAGACAAATATGGTTGCGTTCTTCTGCATTTGGTCCACAAATGGAGAAAGCAAGACGCAATGTGAATAAGGCTGTGTGTGCCTTTTTAAGAGATGTTGGTATGTCTTCTTTCCACAATGAAAACATTTTGTTTCGTAGCACTTTCATTTTCCGCAGAGATGGAGTCCACCTCACATATGCTGGCAATCAGATGTTTCTTCACAATTTACAAAATGCATTGTGCCCTCTTTTGCAATCACACTAACCTATCTGACAATCCGTTTTCCCCAATCCACTGTTTTTGACCCACACAACACAACACCAGAAGGCTCTTTTCAGAGCCACCACTTACTCCCAACGTGCACTTTATTGCGTTTGCTCTGCTTGCACCCTCCCTTTTTCCCCTCTACGACTGTCCGCAAACTTTTGCTGAACTCCGCAGGGGTCTAGGGCCTTCACTTCATAGTTCTATTGTTACACTGAGAAAGGCGGCTCTGAAAAAAGCCTTTTCTGTCATTTTTGTTGTTTTTACGTTCATTCATTAACAGCACTTGACACACTAGGAGAAGAGGTGAGAGGAGGGTAAGGAAGGAACACCAGCCACGGGGATAAGATAGGGCAACTGAACAGAGAAATATTAAGGGTTATCTTTATTTAGGTAAGGAGCAAATCTTCTGGTGCTCGGTGACTGCAGCCTCAAAAGCACTTCAAAAACTCTTCCCCCCTGCAGAGTACTGTGTCACAATACGTGCACACTACTGTCATCTTTGAAAGGTAAGGGTCCACAGCATTGCAAATGGCTTGTGAAGCAGCTGGAGGGAGGCGCTCCCCCACAGGAGTGTCTCTTGTGGTGGGAGGATCGGATTCCGAGGATGCTGTGGAGGAACTCAAACGACTACGCTCTTCACATGGCACCACCTTGCGAATGTCCGCAGTGTGGAACGAAGTGAGGTGTCGATTCATGGTTGTCGTACCAAAACTGTACGCTCCAAATCTCCCGCGACTCAACACCACATCGTACTGGTTACACTTCACCAGGTTCGCACGTGCTTTTGGTACGTTTCCATAAACGGAAAACAACCGCCACACCGACTCCCACCGAGTGCTCCTAGTGCGGAGTTCCTCCACTTCATTCTCTTCCTCCTCTTCTTCCTCCTCAATCTCTACATCCTCACCCATATATCTCTCTGCAGGCCCTTCGTGAGGTGGTAATGGTGGCGGGTTTGGGGGTGGTGCAGAGGCTAATAACCCAACAGCAGCCATGGAAGCCATACCGATTACTTTCCTTTTGGTCACTACAGCAGTAAAGGCAACGCACCTCAATCTGCTATAACTAGAAGGACAATGAAGATGCGCTGGGGGTGTGGCCTTTTGCAGGGGTGCAGGGGTGTGCCTCGTGACCGTCTTCATCCCTACAAAGGTGTACACACATTTTACAAAGCAACTCCTGAGGTGGCCTATTGTTTGGGATGTGTGAAATTACATTTTTACACTCCACAATACTTTGCCTTGTGTCTACAAGTTCATTTTTAGTGTTGCGGAAGCACACAAACTGTGGAAACTAGTCCCCACGCTCAGCGTAGGTGCGGTCACAAGATGACGTCCCCAACACATCCTCCCCCGTAATGAAAGTCCCCTGGCCAGAAAATGCAAAGAATCAAACATGCGCATGCGCACAAGTGTCCTACGGACAGTGTTCGGGTTCTCAAACTACTTCAAAGTGCGACACAAGTGAGACGGACAGTTAGGAACTGGCGCAATGTTCACAATCCTTATGTTTGTACTGCGCACGTGCACGCATGCTATGTTCACTGTACGGACAGTTCCAGTGTCCTTAGGACAACTCCATTTTGTTTGCCTACGAACTTGCCGGCCACCGTGCCTGTTCTATGGACGGCACCATTTTGACTGCGCCCAATACGGACCACTATACTGTCCTTCACACACTCCCTTTTTACTCATTTACACCCATTCCGGACATCTTGTGTGTTCTACGAGCATGTATCATCTCGTTTCCAAGCGGTACGCCGACGTACTATATCCTTTGGCACCCCTTTCTGTTTATGTACGCACATTTTGAAAAGATGGTGCAGTTACACATCACATCCGTCTTACTTCGCATTAGACAGCACCCACATTCCATTGCTTGCGGATAGGTCGAACAGGCGCGCTGTTCGCGAACATTTTACGTCTTTTTAAAAAAATATTCTACACACACACACTTTCTCTAGAACTACTGCACCAAAAAAATGTCAAACACACACACATCAATCTAAAGAAATAGCGGTGGAAGCGGACACAGAAACAAATATGGGGGAACTAGGATTCAACACGGACTGGTTATGAGGAGAAGATTTGTGAGGGGAAGAAGGGATGGAAATTTCGTCAAAACGTCTATTTTCCTGTTCAAGGTTTGGGGATGGTTCACTAGGGAATGGAGAAGCAGGGCAGGTGCAAGTGGGGCAATGATACAAACTTTTCCTCTCACACAGTCCTCCACAAACTCCCGTAAACCTTGTCAAAGTGTCCATTTTTTGCTCTATCCTTTTTATCCTGTCTTATTCTGTCTTGTTTGTTGCCCTTTCTTCTTTTCATTCCTGGTCTGTTAAAAAAAAAAAAAAAATACATAGGTTGAATGCCTCTAAAATACTGGTTACTATTTTGCATATGCAGAGCACTCTGTACCATTATTGTCGCTGTCTTCAGACATTTCGTCATGTGGGAAATGCTCCTCCAGCCACTCTAAAGTACTTGCCATTTCTGAATCAAAACAACAGAAAGAAATTACTATTTATGCACTACATACCACAAAAAAAAATCACCCATACAAAAACATGACCTGTACTCACTCTTTTGCTGTAATGTCCCTTCTTCCTACTGCGTCCGTCCACTGTCGTTCCAGGCTGCTGAGTTTCTGTGAAGTGATTCCGCTGAAAGCCTCCTTTCTTTTTTATGGTACCATCCACTTTATTCTACAAGGTTATTAAATGTGTGGTTTTCTTTTCCTAACTTCAGGTTTCCATATTTACTTATTACTACTTGCAATATCTTTATGTCCTTCTTCTACGTTGCACATTTTTTCTGTAAGACTATAGTACATTTTCAGCTATCCCCCGCCTCTTTGGGAAATGTTGATGCTGTCCAACCCCGTCCGCAAACAGGCGCTCAGTTCGTCCCTTTCCAATATCATAAAGGAGGGGGTTCTGTATGTTCTATGTTAAATCTATGTCAAGTACGTACATTATACTACATATCTTTCAAAATCATATGATTACAGTGTATATTCTGCTGAACGACTTCATTGCCATAATTTCACGCTTAAGTTCCACCTTCCAAAAGCTATGCAATTCCGTACAAAAAAAAACTTTGTTACAGGGACGTTATGGTCAAGTTGCCCTACCAAAAACCAGTTAAATTCACTACAAAAAAACTTTGTTTAGGGGACGCTATGGTTAAGGTGCCCTCCCAAAAACCAGCGAAATTCACTACAAAAAAAACTTTGTTGAGGGGACGTTATGGTTAAGTTGCCCTAACAAACACCTGTACACTTCACAAAAAAAAAATGTTCACCTCCCCTTTATGCTTCAAATTAAAACCGAAAAACCCCTGAAATTCGACAGTTATGGTAAACTAAGCCCCCAACCCTGCCACCAACCCTGTTTAGCCCCTTTCTTTTCCTTCCCTGCCATACATATATATGTACATTAATTTAAAAAATATCACTAAAGGAATGTTATACTTCACAGTGCAACGAAACACCACTGCACATTCCCCCATTATAGTAAGATAAGCAACCATAACTCGCACCATCTATGTGTATTGCTAACACTAACACCCAGGACATCAAAGATGACATCACAAATATCATTGATGACATTACTCATGACATAGTCACACTGAAAAAACACACAGCTTGTCGAGTGGGAGTAGGTTACAAAGGGCCCGCTACTCTGACAGGGCTTTCCAACTCGTCTGTGATGCACTGTGATGTGCTAAAAGGCACATGCTAGACCACCTTGGTCTCCGCATGTGTCTGCTGCCTTGCAGATGAAAGACATTGTTTTTCTAATGGGTTTTCTCTGTATTGGCAGGTGCAGGTTTCACTAAAAACAAGGAAGATAGCGTTCTTCAATAGGTTCCTCTCAAGAGGTTTCCTTCTGAAATTGGACCCCTGGTTTATTACTGTGGGGATCCTTTCTAGGAAAAAACAACCTGTGCGGTTAGGAATTTGCACTAGGGCAGGTCGTTCTACAGCCGACCGGTTTCTGTGGTGCTATGTGGGTAGGCCACATTCCTCAGGGCTAGCATAAGGGCACCACCGTGTGCGCCTTCTTTGTTCACAAAAAACAGTGTTGTCTGCATTAAATCTGCTCCTCTCTCTGTAGGGGTGACAGGAGTGAGGGGTGAGAGATGGGACAGGGATAAATATCCATTTTACAACCTCTATCATAGGCATGTCACAAAACACTGCATTGTTACGTTAGTTTAACAATGAGAGGGGTAAAAGCTTACCCTCTCCGGGTGGTAGGATGGCTCTCTACACAAGGGGTGAGGCGTCCTGGGACCTAGGGGCCAAACAACAGTATTTACTGTCAGGCTCAATGCACAGTTCCATCGAGTCAGGAAAGCAAGAAAATAGTATTACAATTATCTTTGACTTTAACCAAATTGAGTCTTAACACTGTTTAGCTGCACGCGCAATGCGTTGCAGTTTAGAACTTTGCAAGTATACTAGATTAAATGTATCCCTTCGTCCACGTGAAATGCCTGCGTGCGTGTCTCTCAACCCCACGTGTGGTGGAGTGACTAGCCGCGTGCCGGGCCTGTATCGTGCGCTTACCTTAGATGAAAGTCAGTGGTGGTCTTGCGGGCCGTGCGCGAGAGGTTTCTTCGCTGCAGCTCGATGTCCACTCTGTTTATGGTAACCATGGCGCCACGCATCACGTGGACGCGGTTCCAAGATGACCGCCCTGCATGGGATTACCGGCGGCCATCTTGGAGTCAGGCCAAATGCCTGAAACCAAGGTTGTGGAGAATCTGCATCTTCTCGGGGGGGGGGGCGCATATAAATTCCGGGCTTCATGGCATGTGTAGCAACTTGTGGGCTCAAAGTGTAGACATGGGCTTCAACATAAATACACGTGTGTGGCCCCACGTCCATAGGTCCCATGTGTATGGAGCTGGTTAGCTTTGGGAACCAGAACATCAGTGCGGACAATGGCACACCGGGGATGGTTGCAGGTTAACAAGGCACCTATTTACATCGTACTGGTTGCTACAGGTCCAAATAGCACAGGACAAACTCATCCAGCTGAGATAGCTTCAAATAAACAAGTGTTAATGTTGTCACAGGATGGCCAAGGTTTGCCAACTAGTGGCTTCATTGAGCCCGAACTTGTCTGTCTGTAGACAGAAATAACATAGCTGTTCTCGTCTGAAAAGCAGATTGTGGATGTTCCCTCCCCTTGTGGGTGTTGCCATTCTTTCAATGATTGTCCATGTGATGTCTGCTGGGGTGTGTTTCTGTGCTATAAAGTGTTCCACCATGGGTGCTGTGATTTTCTTCGTGCGTATGCACGATCTGTGCTCCGCAACACGTGTTTTGATGGTGCGTGTCATCATGCCTACATAGCGCTTGTTGCATGGACATATGATGATGTATATCACATTACAGCTGTTGCAGTTGGTTAGAGTCTTTTGGGTCCACGGGAAGTGCCAATCTATATTGATGGAGGTGGATCTCTTGGTGCTGGAGTATGCGATGCATGTCCCACACGGGGTGTGGCCTATTGCTTGGTTTTGTCCCCAGAGTGTGTTGAGCTTGGGCTCTGTATCTTTATAGGAGTGCACGAAGGAGTCTCTTAGATTCTTCCTTCTTTTGATGGCAAACCTTGGGGTATCCAGGCTCTGGGTGCCGAAATTCAGGATGGGCCAAAACTTCAGGACCTCTTCCTTGATCCTGTTAGTCAATGGCGAGAAACTCAGGACCGCTGTGATCTTATCGTGAGGTTCATTCTGCTTGGCATGGTTTTCCAGAGTGACTTCTCGCGGGATGTTCATGGCTCGTTTTCATGCCTGTTTGACTATGCGTTTCGGGTAACCCCTGCTCGTCAATTTTGTGGCCAATCGTGCTGACTGGAGGTTGTAATCAGGCAGCATTGTGCAGTTTCTGCAATACCTGAGAAACTGTCCAAAAGGTAGGTTTCTTCTCAGGCTTGTCGGGTGGAAGCTCTCGTAGGTGAGTAATGAATTTCTATCTGTGGGTTTGTTAAATACTGTGCTGACTACTGTTTAATTTCTTATCTCAAGGGTGAGATCTAGAAAGTGGACTGAACTTTTGCTGTGTGTTTCTGAGAACTTGAGAAACAGGTTTTGATGATTGAGCCACTCCATGAGGACGACGAGGTCTGGTTCATCGCCTCTGAATATCCGGAGAACTTCGTCAATATACCTTGACCAAAGTTCCATTTTGGCTAGCCATGGGTTGTGTGGGCTGTAGATCATCTCTTCTTCAAAGTTTGTGACATAGAGGTTGGCGAGACTTGGGGCGAAAGTAGCTCCCATCGCCATCCCAGACACTTGTTCATAGTAGGTGTTATCGTAGATAAAGAAGTTCTTAGTCAAGGCGATTTCAGCCAGTTGCATTACCAGCGTGACTGGAGTTTGCATCGGTGGATCTCTCTCTCGTAGTATCTTATCGATAACTCTTAGTGTGGTCATCTGGGGAATTCTTTTAGCACATCACAGTGCATCATAGACAAGTTGGAAAGCCCAGTCAGAGTAGCTGGCCCTTAGTAATCTACTCCCACTCAACAAACTGTGTGTTTTTTCAGTGTGACTACAATATTGGGCAACTCACAGTTGGCAATCCCATAAACAGACCCTTGTGTTTTGTGTAATCACTCATGACATCACATGTGAAAATAATATTCCTAAAAAATCCCTACCTACAAGGGGTTCCATCTATTATGTTGGTACCAAGATGTCAGGGGTGATTGTGTAATGTTACACATGTAATAAGTAGCTCAGAAATCTAGACGTAGTACACACTTGTGCTACAACAAACAATACATATGACGACCCAATGCATATAACTGAGCGCCACATACAGGAAAACTGAAGTAGGGTAGAAAGAACTAACAGCATCCCACAGTTTATATTACTGTATACAAATTAATTGTGTGTTTGAGGCCTGCTATTGCCACATGCATGTGCATCATGAACTGCCACCGGACCCTAAGGAAAGTGCTTTAAGAACACACGACAAGGGTAACTTTTTGCTACACTGCACCTTTTCAATTTTCAATTGTGCTGGTCAGTTAATAAAACCACCTAGCCTACATTTTTCAATGCACCAAAATAGTTGAGGCACATGTGATGTCATGAGTGATGTCATCAATGATATTTGTGATGTCATCTTTGATGTCCTGGGTGTTAGTGTTAGCAATGCACGTAGATGGTGCGAGTTATGGTTGCTTAGCTTACTATAATGGGGGAATCTGCAGTGGTGTTTCATTGCACTGTGAAGTATAACATTCCTTTAGTGATATTTCTTTAATGAATGTACATATATATGTATGGCAGGGAAGGAAAAGAAAGGGGCTAAACAAGTGATGTTGTCATTGATGTCATCATTGACATTTGAGATAAACATTTTTCATGGTCTGGGGGTTAGTGTTAGCAGTGCACAGGGGTGGTGGCAGGGTTGGGGACTTAGTTTACCATGACTGTCGAATTTCAGGGGTTTTTCAGTTTTAATTTGAAGCATAAAGGGGAGGTGGAAAGTTTTTTTTAGTTAAGTGTACAGGTTTTTGTTAGGGCAACTTAACCATGACGTCCCCTCAACAAAGTTTTTTATGTAGTATATATATATATATATATATATGCTTAACATGCCTTTATCTCATATTCTGTAGGAATAACCATGGCAACGGAGGGGCCCCCGATGTGAACAACAGTAGATCAAATAGTAATAGGAATAGTGGATTTAATTTAAGACAATATTCATATGAGTGTGGGTTGTTTTTCAGTGCAGTAATTTTCTTTTCAATGTTATTTGGCCTAGTGGTGTACTGTACCATAGGATTTATATCTATCGACATAAATGAGGGGGGGGGGACAACCTTGGTAAAAAAAGGGCACCCACCTCATATGGGATGGGTTCAAACTCATCTGGGTACACAGGGCACAGAGAAACGGCACACATGGTGAGAACCACACAATCAGCATTTTGTACCAGTAATCCCACTACCCGCTACAACGAATCTGAGTTCAGTGTCTATGATATGAACGACCCAGACCTCTATGAATTACCTTGGTTACATGATGACCCCGATCCAACTGTATCATTTGTACCAGATGCAGCTGGACAATACACACAATACTTTGGGGGAGCCAAACGAGATGATGAGAATACCATCGAGAGTTACATTGCCCTATATAACGAATGGGAGAAAGTGGGGGCAGGCAAAAGATTCTCAACCTAGCATGATGAAAGAAAAGCTCTGGGAAGACTGCGAGTGAATAAGAGGAGGAAAAGGGGGGCCGAACGAAAGAGATATGAGTACCACGGGCTGGAACTGGACGCAATAGAAGACCCACAACACCCACACCAGTCTAACAAATGGTACGCAGACATGAGCACCACTGCAAAGCAAACAACAAATGAGAGCTGTTATGTTTGCTCTCTAATACCCCATGCCTTGGGTACTCCTAAAGTGCTACTACCACAAGAGGTATCTGTTGCAGAGGCACAGTGTCTCCTTCATCTTGCACTATGCAGAATAAAAAATACTTTTCCGGCACACACGGTCATTTGAAATGCTGCAAAATGAAACGAAACACCAAGGAGTAATATGCTTGTAAGAGCCTTTCCTAGTGATCAAAGGAACATTATATTCGGACAATAAGTGGCAAAATGAGCAAATAACATGCAAAGCAGAGGCACTACGGGGACTGTCAGATGAAAAACTAAAATGGATCCAGAGAACATGCGCCCCAATATGGACTCAACAATTCACAAAGCAAACGTGGGTCACAGCCCTTGAAAAGCCATTCAAATTGCAGAAGGAGATATCCTATGAGCTGTGCTTCCATGGAAAGGGAAAGGTAAATATGGGCACAAATAAGAACTGTAGCAAAACACTTATCATCCCAGACATGAAGAAAAGGATGGCTGCCTTGACGGACACTTAATGGGTTTGCGGCAAACAGGTGTACCTGCACCTTCCACAGTCATGGAGGGTGCACATGCTCTCTGGCAACGCTGCATTCCGCTCTGATGGTGATACCCGAAAGCCATATCCAAGGGGGGAAGGCGCAGTCGAAAATAAAATATCCAGAGCCCCTGCCAGCAACTGAAGACACCCCCGTATATGCCCTATCCTAGGAACAACTGCAAACACAGACTCGAGAAAAAGAAGGTCATCAAATTATATCTCCAAGGCATCCTCTGAACTTTTGGCTCAGATTCCAGATTGGCTCTGACGGTTTACTCCGCTGAAACGTTAGTTGCCTCCCTTGTTCAAAGCATCCAGGCCCGGGCAAATGCTAAATGGCTCCAGATAACCCACTGGGAGCTGATCCAAATGGCCAACGACACAGAAGAGAGGTTTAACGTAATCAAGGCGGAGCTAAGGGCCCTCCGGTTGATGACGATGCAGAACAGGTATGTTCTAGACCTGTTGACAGCCATGGATGGAGGAGTTTGAAGAAAAATCGGGAGAGCATGTTGCACTTTCATACCTTCTGCAGATGGGGACAATGGAACTCTTTCACATGTAAAGCAGCTGTGCACAACCTTGGCGAGCATATGAAGGAAGAAGGAGGGGTGGAGCCCAGCACTTGATTCGACGACATGTTTTTGTGGGTGCCTTCCTGGCTCGGAATGACTGTCCAACTATTAATACCCACCATTGTTTTCCTGCTTTTGATTTTTTTGTGTGTGCCAATTAGGTCTTAGGTGCTGCGCAGATGCAGTACCTAACAGTGCAATGATGATGGTGACAATGGGCACTGCAAAGGAGTGGTACAGATGACGCACTAGGCACAAGTACAAATAAGAGATGACACGAAGACAAAATATAGGCTGACAGCCATATACAACAATGGGTTTCATTGTAGACATGTTATACCACACAACAATAAAAGAGCCCTGTGAACTAGCATGGTACGATGAAGTGTGGGTCAACCTGGAAGGGGACGGGGGTTGAATTTACATGACTTGCACCCCAGATGAGTATGCTAGGGCTGGGGAAAGTCTTGGGGCAGTGTGCAGAGTATGGATGCCACGAAAGGGAACACCTGCATGGGATGTTGCTAAAGCAGTCCTCATAGCAAAACCAGCCTGCAAGGCTGCAGCTCTCCCTTGAAACAGTGCACAGTGAGCCAGTTATTTCCCACACCCCCTCCCTTCTGTGTCCCTGCAGCAGCCCTGTTCTCACAGGAGTCTGGACACAAACAGATACAAGTTAAACACTGTATCTCTCGCCTTCCTCCATCCACCACTGACCCACGAATGACCAGGTAAGAGTTTGGGCCTGGAAAAAACAATTAATCTCCACAAACATGTCTCATCACTTTCAGACCCTACATTTAAGATATATGTTGTGGATAACCTCCCAACCTTACACTTCTTCTGATATAGCAGAAACACACCCCAGGATTGTGGGCCTCCCTGGTTCACCCACAATGCTAATCCCCTCTGTAAAAGCTATAAACCCCCTCCAGGGGTTGTATATGAGTGGGTTGATTTATTACATCTAAATCAATTGCAATGAACATGGAATTATGATTCAAATGGTGGGGCCATATAATGTTGATTGCACATCGTCCCTTATCAAAGATCCTCACAAATGTATGACATACTAGGTGACTTGTTTTGTTATGGTGCAAGATGTATGGTCAGCATGCTCACTGATTTTTCAATATTATGTATATTCGCAAAATGTGTTCAAATGGTCTAACACTCTCATGCGTACAATATAAACGGCAAGGCCACAAGGCCAGTCTAAATAGGGCGATTCTGCAGTGCGATGACCACAGTAAATGTGAAGGCACAGCTCACAATGTAATCAGAACATGCTTATTATTTGTTGTAAATGAAGTGGCAATAACAATCACCAAGTCGCAGGACCTTCTCTCCCCTTCCAAGCAGCACCGCGCACAACACCGCATACTCAGCCCCCACCATTCTCCCCCTCATTATGTTATGATGGCCAGAGGCCCTTGTCTTACTGATGCCTTAATGCAACAAATGTAACCTCTCACCCTTCCGCTGAGCCCGCACCAAGTATTCACCCTCCTGCCCCATGACAGCCTATGTCTCCATAAAACCTGCCTCACACCCACAGAATACATTTAAAGAAATATAGGCTACAAGCCCCCTCACCCGAAGGTCCTTTGATGTAACAGTTACGTGCCCCTCAACGGTCGGCCACCCCAGCTCACCCCAGATTACTAATCCCATGTGTGACAATATATTTTCTTCATACTAACAAACAATAAACCGTTCTCTCATGGATCTAAGGGAATGTTTGATAAATGTGTCAATGAAAAATTGTGAGTAGATTAGGCGCCTGGACCCATGTAGTCTCACTTTTATCGTCCAGGTCAAAAGTCTAGTAATATAATTCTTATATGTCAAAACATGTAAATAATGTTGAAGGTATGTGTGGCCACAAGGGCAAATGTCAGACAGACTATAACTTCACGGCTTGGATATTGCCTGACCCTGCACCTCATCCAGATGAGCCCAGCTGACCCACGTTCTCCACGAAGTAACCAGTTCTATGCCAACCAATCCAGGAGCACCACCCCTACAGCATGGATACAGTCCTGTCCCCTTCATTCAATGACCACAATTCAATGTATCCCCCTACAGCACACGTCATGGATGACATGATTTTGTAATATAATGTGCATTTTCTAATGTTTGGACAGAGTGCTCTCTGAGTTTGCAGAGTTTTCGGCTTGCCCTATTTTGACTTTATATAAACTTAACTTTTAACATGACCCACACTTGGTCCTGGTCTCATTCCCTCCTGGGGTGTGTCCATTATTGACTCTCATTGGGGAGTTATCACTGCATCTTTGGGGGATGCTCACTTTCACCGGCCAGATGAACTGTTGCTAGGGAGATTCCTTCTTGAATTGCCCAGAAAGAGAGCTGCATCGCCGCTCTGCACAGTGGTAGTGACCCCACACCTCCCCTCTGGTTGAGGCAATGCATGGCCACCATGTTGTCCGTCATTATCAGGACATTCTTCCACCGTACAGAGGGCAGAAAAGCCTTCAGTGCCAGCCTGATTGCTCTCAGCTCCAAAAGATTGATGTGAAGTTTGGACTCCGATGGAGACCAACGACCGCTGATGGTCAGATTGTTGGCGTGAGCTCCCCACCCTGTGAGGGAAACGTCCATCACTAGTCACCTCTGGCCATGGTTGCCAAAAAGGTTCTCCCTTCATGAGGTTTCCCTTGCAGGCCCACCACAGAAGATCCTGTGAGACCCTGACCGGAACCTGAAGGCGATCCGACATCTTGCCTGAGAATTGGGACTATTGAATCCTGAGCGCCCATTGAAGGGACCTCATTCTCAGACGGGCCTCTGGCACCAGAAAAATTCAGGATGCCACGAAGCCGAGCAACCTTAAGAATTCGAAGACCGGAAGACACTGGGCATTCTGAAATTTGGTTACCATCTGGAGAATGTTCTGAACCCTCACCTTGGGTGGCAAGCACGTGTCTAAGACAGCCCCTTGTAAGAGGATTCAATTCAACACTACAGCTAAGTCAACGCCTAGTCTATAATACTGAATGAAAACCCTATTGATATATCTTTATGTCCAGTTCATGCGTTCTGGATGACTACCCCTATATAACACCCCTCTCTTGGAATCCCCCTGACCCCACTGAGCCAAGAAGTAGTTCTGTTTTGCAAGTTAAAAGGTTTATTTGATAATTTAAACAATAGATATATATATGTCACACCTTATAATAAATTAATAATTGAATATCACACTTAATCTGATATGCTAAAGATTAACAACGGAGAATCTGGCACTAACACGCTTCTCTATAATCAATAAGGAGTTGACATGAAATGGATAAGGTAGCACAGTGGTAAATAGGTACAGAAGTATAATGTGGTAGAGAATGCTTTATAGGGTTCAAGGAAATGCAAGGTTGAATGAATGAAATGCAGTATAGAAAATACTCAATATGATTTCAACAAAACAATGTAATCACTTTTCTCTGGCAATCCCCTCCCCCCCTTGATACAATGCAAGGAAATGGAAGGAAGCACACAGTTCTCAGAAATGCAATCAACTGTAATTCAGTTCACCCCAGCAAGCTTAGACTACAGAAGTTTGAAAACACAGGCCCAAATTGCTTTGATATGTGCTGGCAATGAATTAAAAAAAATATGCTAAAATGCTTTTAATTCCCTTTCAGAGGTTCAGGGTGAATGGTATCTAGTTAATATTAGCTCAGGCTCACTCTTGCAATGATTCAGGAATGATTAGCAGGTTAAACGAATTTCTGGCAAATGGAAGGCAAGCAGCAGCTGTTTTTACACGTGGAGAAATTTGCAAATCGCGGTAAAATTCGCGGATGCGTGTTCCGCGATTGCGGTAAAACTATAGGGGGTAGGAATGCGGTTCTAGGTTCGTAGGAAAGCCACGATTCTAAGCTTTCAGATGAAAGTTATTGCAAGTCTCTAAGACAAACGGTCGCGGAGATATGAGCGATTTTGTGAAGGTCGTTTTTCAGATTTGAAATTTTAAAAGCTCAAAATGACAAGTGACAGATTTTGCAGCTAGAATGACAGGTGACAGATTTGGAGCTATCAGGCAGTTCTACTTAGGTTAAATAGATTGAATTAGATGAATTTAAACTAAGAGCTTTGGTTTGGTACAGTTTGGCGGTACTCACAAGAGATTTTAAACAGGAAGGCGGCTTTGTCACGATCTGGTCAACAGGTCTGGACTTCGGACGGTCTCTGGGCACAGCGTCTGGTCTCTGGAACTGCTCACAGCATCGGGGTCAGCACTCTGGATACAATGGCCTGGTCTCTGCTAGGCACCGGTTCTCTGGGTCGGGTCCTGCCTTCTCTTTGGATATTTCTGTCACCGGGTTCTTGCAAAAGTTCTTGGCAAAATTCAGACGGCTCGCCCGGCTGTCTGAAGAGTTCAGTTGCAAAAATATTTTGAGGCCTGCTGACAAATACTCTTGCTGGCAGTGGCCTTTCTGGTTAAGGTTCTGAAGTCTCTGTTTATCTTGGAGTCTAAGTGTTGGCTCTTTGAAATTTGATGGAGGTAAGTATGGATTTTTCCGGCAGAGCTTCCAGCTGCAAATGGATTTGAAGGTCTCTACCTAAGTTTCAGTGGTCCATTTATATGTTCTGCAAGTGGGTGTGTGTGTTGGTCATAACTAAACTTGCCCCTCTCCCATGTCATTGGTCAAATTTCCATTCCTCACTTGATTGGGGAAGGAACTGTGAGTCAGAGTGATGTCATTTTATGGCTTGCAGATAGGACACTCCCCTGTCAGATTGCACATATTCTATATTTGATAACAAAAGACATATTTCACAGTTACACAGTTGCTTGAAATTACATATACATGGTGTGGCTGAATTTAGCCATGTCTCTGTCCAAATCTGCTGTTTCTAAGAGCTTGCATTCAGAAATGGCACATAATTGACTTTTTAACTGATTTTTCAATTTCTGACATTGATCCAACTTTACATACATGTGCGCAGGGAGTATGGACATTAACTGATGAAGTTTCAGATTTTTAACATGCATACATTTAGAGTAATATCCACTTTTCCGCTAACACCCCCCTGAACATACCACCCGTTCTAAAAACCTCTTAAACTGTGGGCAGAAAAATCACAAGAATTATGGTATCATTTATAAAATTTTCACATGTCCGCACCATGAGTTATTCATCTTTTTCTAAACAATATTCTGGCTACCAAGGGGTGTGGTTTCCCAGGTCACATGGTGGAAATACTGGTTTATCCAGTTCTGCCAAGCCAGCTTGCTCTCACAGGCAGTGCCCCTCCCAGCTTCTGCCAAGAGGAAGCTACATTTTACGACCGCTGTAATAAAACCTTGGCCTGAGTCAAGACAGGCTTTGTTCAGAGCTCCTGTAGAGCACAGGTAATTCAATTATCAGATAGATGGCATATCCTTAGTGTGGCCAGCAAAAGGCAGATAGGCCTGGGAACACAGTTGTGACTCAAGTTTCACTCCTGATGGGGGTAGTTGCCAGGCAGAATCAAGTTCCTTAAGCCAGACTTTCAGCTAACTGTCATGTTTTTTGTTGCTTTTTAAATTAACTTGCAATTTTACACATGCAGCTAGAATGCTGATTCTAAGTGCAAAACTATGACATTTCAACAGTTACAAAGGCATGTGACACCAAACATAGGTCACTCATTTAATCTAAACATTTTCGATTTTAGTGTCTTTAAATCCAGTGCAACTTAAACTGCTGACTCCATAGCAGTTTTGTTATAAGCATTGTTTTGGGCTCTTCATTTCCCAGATTTTGTAAGCACACAAAACCTCATTCTGCCAAATGTCTGCTGGTGTTCAGTGAATATTTTGCACATGTTGCAATGTTTGAAAATAGGCATTTTGAGCCTGCCTTCAGAGAAACACAGGGTGGTTTTAAAACGCCGGCTTTTGGATAGTGGTGAGTACTGGTACTGCACCCATTTTTGGGATTTAAGAAATTAATTCCCCACAATTCTAGGTTGCATTTGGCAATCAGCATTGCCATTCCCAATGGTTTCAGACTACTGTACGGGTAGTCCAATGGTGGTTTTAAAGCGCTTTGAAGCTAACCGGCGCTACTGTTTTTCCTTTGGCAACCCATTTCCCTCATGGCAACCCGGCCTTTCATTCTCGCACTGGTGGGTGGCAAGTGAGGCAACCATTTTGGTGTGCGCACAAACTGCGCAGCTTTCCTGGATTTCGGCGCACATGTGGGTTTTCCGCCATCTTGAATTTTCTAAGCCCACAGCACCAAATGTTGTGGCATGATAGCTTAAACGTGGGTCAGGACACCCAACAAGCCCCCCCACGCGACTGCACTTTGAATTTGAGTCGATGGGGAGTCGCGTGCCCAAGGGTTTTGACCCACGCACCGGTCTGTCCGCATAATCTTCTTCCTACTCTGTAGATGGCACAGTTCAGCATCTTCTTCTCCATCCGGTACTGATCGATCGGTCCTCCTCGCCGGTCCTGATGGGAATATTGGGCGGTCCACTGGGCCCATTGGATCTTCGTTCCCGGTCTCCGGATCGTCCTCCTTGGCCCGTCTTCAGGTTTTCTTTCTCCTAGGACGACAAAGGAAGAGCGGCAATACCTACTCATAGACGTTTTTCCACCACTGTTGAGATAGTGGGGCAGCATATGCATTTCATCATAACGAAACATTACATTCTTTTTTGAAAAAAAAAAACAGTATAACTAAGAGATAGTTTCATGCAAATCACAATATTTTAGAGACTAGATGTGGTATGTTTTATGATTGGAACAGAATTAGTCTGAGACAGTACCCGCTAGGATTCCAGAGGATTCCTCCAGTTGTTGCAGAGCGTGCCTGGGATGGCAACACTTCAACTGGTTTATGTGTACCCACTTGTCTTCCCCCGCTGCCAAAGGACCTTTGGGGATGTGGATTTTGTAGGCCACAGGGGAGATCTTGTCGATGATCTCCAAGGGTCCTTTCCATGTAGGCAAAAATTTGCGCTGCTTGGCCTGGTTCCTTTGGAAGTTGTATAGATAGACCCGGTCTCCCACCTGATATTCCTTCCTGGAAGTTTTCAGGTCATAATGGGTCTTCATGCTATCAGCTGATCTTTCTAGATTCCGCTGAGCGTAAGCAAAAGCATGTTGGAGGTGTTTCCTTAAATTCTCCACATACTCATGAGTGGTGGAGGCATTTATTAGTGTCTGCTCTTGGGTCCTGTAGAGCAAATGCTGGGGAAGCACCATCTTGCGTCCAGTCATCAACTCAAATGGTGACATTTTGGTTGCAGATGAAGGGGTAGATCTGATAGCCATTAGGACCAGAGGTAATCGGATATCCCAACTTGGCCCAGAATCTGCCACAAACTTCTTTAACATGCTCACAATTGTCCGGTTATATCTCTCTACTGCCCCAGAAGAAGCTGGTCTATAAGCAATATGCAGCTTTCTCTTGACCCCCAATATCTCCCACATCTTTGTCATTACTTCACTGGTGAAGTGGCTACCTCTGTCTGACTCAATCCTTTGAGGTAGACCAAAACGGGAAAAGATGTGGTTAATCATCAAGGCAGCTGCAGTTTCTGCCTTGCAATTTGGGGCTGGGAGACATTCCACCCACTTGGTAAACAAGCATGTCACAGTCAACATGTACTTATTCCCCCTAGCCGAGCGAATCACAGGGCCTACAAAGTCGATTTGTAAATCTGACCAAGGCAGGGTCATTCCCCTCTTTTGTAAAGGCGCCCGGTGTGTGAGGGATGATGGCTGAAATTGTGCACACACAAGACACCCCTTCAAGTACTGGTCGAGGTCCTGCCCCATGTGTGGCCAGTATGCAACCTCTCTTAAGATTTCCAGTGTTGTGTGAAACCCCCTATGACCGGCAGTGGCCGCATCATGGGCGTGACTTAACATCAGGCTTCGGAAGGAGGTAGGAACCACCCACTGATCGTGGCCAGCTTTGGATTTCCTTACCAACAAACCGTCTTGGATCCGGAACATTTTTGGACATTTCATCAACACTCTTAGGTCCTCTTTCCCAATGTAATCGGTGTCCGTCAGGGGAAAGTTCTCAGGGTCCTCAAGGTGCTGGTAAAATTTACCAATAATTGGATCCCCCTTCTGAGCGGTAATCAAATCAGCATCAGGGGTCTCCTTACTTCATTGTACAATTGAAAGGTCGTTGTGAGCATTTGTCTGGGACCTAGTGATAGCTGTGACCTGGATTTCCCCCAACAGGGACTCAATCTCAATTAGATCCCCTTGGATGGCCCCGGTTTTGGCCAACTGATCAGCTAAGTCATTTCCAGTTTTGTCTGGTCCCCCTACTTTGGAATGACCCTTGATCTTTATCCAATAGATGGTCATCCCATTCGATGTGACCAGATCATCAATGTTTTGGATCAACTTCCCATGTTTCAAGGGTTTGTTGTTAGCACATAACATGCCTCTGGTTTTCCAATTAACCAGGTGCTCCACGAACCCGTTCCGTACATAATCCGAATCTGTGATTATGACCAGTTTGTGGAGTTGATGCTGGACAGCAGTGAGGATGGCCTGATGCACAGCCATCAATTCTGCCACCTGACTACTTCGGGGACCAATTTTGTATCCAGCGGAGGGTTCTGGGGACTCATTCACCCATGCATTCCCTACGCCAGCCACCAGTTCTTTCTCCCCGTTGTTGTCAACATGGTAAGAGCATCCATCCACATACACAGTGGGCATTCCCTCACACTTGTCTTCTTCAAAGACTTTGTGGGGGGAATTAAGGTATGCCTCCATGTTGTCCTTTATTTTCAGACTTTCGTCCTCGAGACAGTTTTCTCTGGCACAATCATGCAAGTCAGCCAGACCTTGCGCGAGGGGACTCTTCTTGTTTTGGCCATATCGGACCTCCACAGGAAAGCCTTGCATTGACAGAATCCAGGAAGTAATTCGGGAATTACTCACATTTCCGGCCCGGATTCTGTCACTTTGGAGATATTGCAGAGGCTGGTGTGGAGTCTCCACTATGATGTGTTCCCCCTGGATAAACGGGCGGTAATTCTTCAATGCCCACACCGTTGCCAGGAGTGCCTTCTCACAATCGTGGAATTTTTCCTCCACAGAGGATAAAGTTTTGCTCGCATAGGAGATTACTTTATTGACCTTGTCATGCTTTTGGTATAATACTGCCGTCAAGCACGTATTAGAGAACCCCGTCTCCAGGAAGAACTCCTTGTTTCTGACAGGGTAAGCTAGGCAAGGCGCTTGTGAGAGGCTTCTTTTGAGTTGTTTTACTGCCTCGGCTTGTTCTGGACCCCATTCCCACTTGACCCCCCTCTTCAGGAGATGAATCAGGGGTCTGGTGATCTCTGCGTAGCCCTCAATGAACTTTCTGCTGTAATTAGTCAGTCCAAGGAGGCTCCTTAGTTCCCGCAGAGTTGTGGGGTCTTTCAGTTTCTGAAGTGCTCCCACTTTCTTTTCCTGGGGACAGAGGCCCTGAGGAGTAATCTCATGCCCCAAGAAATTAACACGGGTTCTACACCACTGTGCTTTCTGAAAGGAAAGTTTTGCTACGGCGGCCCTCAACTGTGTCAGAACATAACGGATCTCCGCTATGTGTTCCTCCACAGATGAACTTTTGATGAGGACATCATCGACATAAGCCAGGTTACCCCTCGCACCCAGGTCGGGCATGGCCTTATGTAGGAAAATGTTGAATTCATTGCCGGAGTTGAGGTATCCGAAGGGAGTCCGGGTCCATGTATACTGCTGGCCCCCAAAGGTAAAAGCCAGTTTGTATTGGTCCTCCCTACTGACAGGCACGGTCCAGTATCCATTGGTCAGGTCTATTGCAGTGAATACCTGTGACCCCTGGATCTGGGCCAGCCCTTGGTCAATGTAGGGAAGAGGCCATCGGGAAGTATGGACCCGTTTGTTGAGCTCCCTGAGGTCGGCGCAGAGTCTCCACTGGCCGTTTGGCTTCAATATTCCCAGCACCGGATTATTGAAGGTGCTGTGGACTGGACGGATTATTCCCCGGGACTCAAGGTTCTTAATTATTTCAGTAAGGGACTCCATTGATGCGAGAGGCAAGCGATATTGCTTCACAAACACTGGAGTCATGCCAGGGTCCGTGGGGATTGTTGTTGTGTGGATGTCAGTGCGACCACAGTCATATGAGTCTACCGCAAAGAGATCTTGGAAATCCAAGAAAACTTGTTTCAACTTTTGCTTTTGTTCCAGAGTCACACAGGCATCAGCTAGGTTGACTCTCTCTTCCACCATCTGCCTGAAGCCTGGAAAGACTTCTGGTTTGGCTATCTCCGCGGCCTCCTCCAGCTGGGTGGAGAAGTCCCTGGTCAGAGTGCTGATTTGGACCGGAGGCTTCAGGTGGGAAAGGCAGCCCTCATGCACCTGGAAAATCACCTCATCCCTCCTGAAGTCACAAGTCACATCTTCCTTACCATAAGGGCAGGAAGTGTACACCAGGAAGTTCCCCCCATGCCGGGTAAAAATCCTGTCTGGTGTTGTATTGTCATCACTGTCACTGTCAACGCAGTCCTTGGGGATTGGCCCTAACAGTTCGTTACCTAAATCAATGGAAAAATGTCGGTCATCAACCGCCATTCCAATAATGGTGCCTGCGGCTAGAGTAATACTCTTTAAGTCGCTGTTATCCACCTCTATTGGAATGGTGTCATGTTCTATGTTGACTAATGAAGTTGGGTTTACCCCCAACCCTTGCTGTTGGAGAGAAGCATTTAGATGTATGTAAGCATCAGGGTTTTTCAACTCTTGTCCCCTTTTAACTTTCACTTCCAGGGAGAATTGTCGGGTCCTTTCTGGGATGGTGACTTCCTCTTTAACCTGAATTTCAACTGCATAAGGTAGCAATTGAGCTGACCTAAATGCTTTTTCTGGATCATCAAAGCCCATGGGATTATCCGCTAATCGGGACCAAGCTTTGAAGTTTATTAGGTCCAAACTAATGGCAAAGCGATTGAGAATGTCACTGCCTAAGTAAAAGGCGGTAGTGACGTCTCGCACGACCCAACAATTGTGGACTATGCTCTTGTTGCCAATGGAGATTTTGAGCATGCACCTGCTTGGCAGGAGATGTTTGGAATTAGGTGCTTCCAGGTCCATTTCCCATTTGTCTATCAGTTTGAAGGTGGGAATGGCTGGATCTTTTGGGAGTTGGCGGAACATGGCTTCGCTGATGAAGCTCTTACCATTGTTCACGCACACTCGAGCGAGAACAGAGTCCTTCCCATCATTTAACTGAACAGGGATGAACAACTGCTCTCCAATTTGCTGAATATCAGCCAGGCTTTGAGCTGATTTCACATCTTTCTGGACTGTAGGAGTGGGAGTTTCTGATTGTGGATTAGTATAGAATCTCAGAGTGTTTCCTTCCAGCGTGGAATACCACCTTAAACTGGAAGGAAGGTTGATTTTCAGAAATAGAGAGGACCCCCCATCACCAGTCTGTTGTCCTACTGCTATTACTGTCACGTCTGGAATCTGGTTGTTCTGGAAGTGAACTTCTACTTGGTCAGATTTTTGTTCAACCATGTGGCAGGTGCCGTTTAAACTAACATGGTTAACACTCTGTTTTAATTTTATTGGTCGGCTAGTCTGGGTCCAGAGGACCTTGTTTACGCAATCTATTAGGGGTGACAACCTTCTCAGGAGGTCATTCCCTAGTAAACAAGGGGTGCCCTCTGGGGTCACAACTATGACCGGGTGTTTCAATTTATGTCGCCCAATTTTAATGTCCAAGTCTGCCGTCCCCTCAACGGGAATTTCCTTCCCGTCAAAGTTCTGGAGTTGTCCAGGAAGAGAGGTGAGAGGAATTTGGTAATTCTCTCCCCTTCCTGCATTCAGTTCGTCAAAGGCCCTTCTGGACAGAAGGGTAGCTTGAGATCCAGTGTCCACCAGTGCCGAGATTGTACCCTGCCCCTGTACTCGGACCGGGGCATAATATCTTCCCTCCTTCTCCTCAAGGGGGCACAGATAATGTACATTTTTGGACAACTGGTGGGCTAATTTTCTGGTTCTGGACATCGCGAGAGAAGAATTTTGGGCAGAATTCTGTGGAGAGCCTTGGGAATCTGAAAGAAAAAGTTGGCAACTGTAGATCAGAGCCATTGTGGGTTCCCCTGGCTCCGGTTCTGGGCCGCCCCCCCCTTTTTGGAGGCAGTCACCAGGATGGGTTTGAACCAGGGGATTATCTTGCTGTTGGTTCTGGGATGAGATGGTGGGCGGCGGTAGCTCAGTCTCCACATCTCCCCAGTCTGGATTTGCATCCCTAGGGACCCATTTTTCTTTGGGAGGAGTTCCCCCCTCTCTGAAGGAGAAGATCCCTTTCCCAGGATCCTCTGAGGATCCCTTTCCCTCAAATTGGAAGATCTGTACCTCCTCCTCAAACTGAGTCTGTTTGGGTCTTTTGTTTCTCCTACCCCCCCTCTGCTCCTTAGGAGGCAGACTTTCAGGGGCAAGAGATTTTGTTTCCGGTTCCTGGGTTTCCAGGGGCTGTTTACAAGTGAGGAAGGAAGCTTCCTCCAAGGCTTTACACCCCCCTTCCCTTTGTGCCTCCTCCCTGGGAACCGGTGAGTTATCGGGGTGCTGCCCCCGTCATTGTTCTGGAGCACCAGGTCCAGAGTTGGGTGCGTTCTGCGCCAGCATGCCGATCTGAGGGTTCTGCTGAGCCCTCAGTATGTGACCCAGATCCCGCGCCATGTTTTGAACCTGGCGCTCTAACTGGGAAACCCGCTCAGGCTGATACGGGGCCCTGTTTTCTCCCCTGGGCTGATCCCGGGAAGGGTAGCTATCCCTCCTCTGGTAATACCCCGGGTTGGGAAGATTTGGGTACCCCTCCACCCTTGGCCTCCCCTCTCCCGGATTCAGTGGTCTGGGCTCAGGGAATTGGGGAAAGAAGGATGGCTGGTTTTGGGGCTGAAAGTTGGGTGGATACCTGGGGAAAAAGTTCTGCCCAGGATTTGGAGAGTTTCTGCCCTCCGGTGGGAAGTTAGGAGGGAAGTTCCCTGGGTTAGGTGCTTGGCTGGATCCCCCCCCCTTGGGCTGGAGGAGTCCACACATAACCCAGGATGGGTCTGTTTCCCTTGTAACGGGGACTTACATAATCAGGAGAGCGAGGGACCCCATTTGTGGGGCTGCCTCCCTGGCTCCCTGTCTGTGACTGGCCCGAGGACCTTCTAGGCCTAGCATTATTAGGTGCAGGTAGGTTTTTAGGCCCCCCCATCTCCAAATCTAAAACGGGGGTGACCTTTACCTCTGCCACCTTGGCAGCAGCAGGGGTGGTGTTGGCTTTGGGGTTTTTCTGGGCATTACTTTTGCTATCTACCGGTTTCTGCACCTCATAGATCCGGGTAGCCTGTTCAATGACCCAGTCTAAAGATCTTTTCTCGTGAAAATCCCTCACGAGCTGGGTCATTATGTATTTGGGCAAGGCATGAAAAAATGTATTAATGAATTCTCTACTGTCTGTGCGCACCCTTCTGGTGGTCTGCGCAAAAGCACGTTTCAGTTCCTGCACAAATTCTTGTGGGGCCTGACCCTCCCCACATTGTAAATTGTAGGCTGCCTTGCGAGCCTCTTGAGGATTTCTATGAATGGAAAAATGTTTCAGGATGGCCGCCTTATAGGTGGACCATCTTAAATGATTTTGGTCCTCCAGCCCCGCAAAGAAACTGGAGTATTCCCGGGGAGAAGGTCCACTTTACATATTGAATACAGCTTTGGCTGTCCTTCAAATGGAAAGTCTCCATCATTTGTTCAAACAACTCTAAGTGCTCCCAAACAGAATACTTAGCGTTCTTATGGTAAGGCGTGATGACGCTCCTGATCGCCTTAATCTGCTTTAAGGGGTCCTTAAGCAAGGCCCTTTTTGCCTTATTGGCCTTTTTGGTTCGGGTAACCCTTGTCCATTCGTCCTCGGACTCGGAGGCACTGCTCCCAGAGGTTCCCGTCTGTTCTTCCAGGTTTTCCCGGATTCTGCGAGCCTGGGAATGGCTGGAAGAATGTGGGGACCTGGTCTCCTGTGTCCTGCGCAGTTCAGAGGAGTCTTCAGATTCCTCCTTGCTGCCAGGATTTGATGGGTACCCCCCCCACTGACCTAACTGGGCAGAGGTTTTCAGGATGCCCTTAAGGGGCCTACTCTCCTGGGGTTCCCCACTGAACTGTACTGTACTTGGGTGCCCATACCCGGATGCGCACCCCTCCATTCCTGGGTGGTACTGGCCTATGAGCCCCATATTCTTAGCTGGATAGTAATCTGCCATCCCTGTGGCCCTGTGCTCACGTGCGCCAGGGGACATGGGGGTGGCAGAGTCCAGGGACTGAGAGGTATGAGGGCCTCTGGTACTAGGGCTCCTGAGGTTATGCTCCGGAGTTTCCATTTCCCAGCGAACCTCATCTCTATCTGCCCCTGCTCCCTGTTGCAATGCAAGAGCCTGCATTTGTGCCTTCAGTTCCTCAGTTAAGGCCTTACTAGACTCTATCAGTCTCTCCTGCATCGCTACCTGTTGTTGGAGCCTATCATTGTGTTGACAGAGGGCCTCATTTTCCCTCTGTGCTTCCTGGTTGGTCCTGGAGAACTGGGCCAGTCTTTGCTGCAGGAGGTTTACCTCCTGAGCTGTGTCCCTATTGGCCTGCTCCTTTCTTGCTAGAGCATCCTCCACCCTCCTGGTGTGCTCTAACAAGTTCTGGTTTTCTTTTTGGAGGTCACCCAGCCCCTGGAGGGCCAGGTGATTTTCTTCCATTTTCCTTTTTAAATGGCAGACTTCCTGGCCTATGGCGTCTCTTTCCTGACTAAGAGCCTGCATTTGTGCCGCCAGGTCGTCCCTCTGCCTTTGGAAGGCACCAGCTTTCTGGCGCTCCTGATCAAACTCTGCCTGGGTATCCAGGTCTTTCAGAATCAGTTTATTGCTCTCCTCTTTCTCTCTATCTAGCTGGCTTTGCAGGGTAACTACCTGCTCCGCGCATGCCCTGTTGAAATTGATCTGTTGCTCCAACTTTTTCTGGTTCTGCAGTAAGGAGTCCAAACTGTCTTGGTGCTCCTTCTGCAGGGCCAGAAATCTGGTATCCTGGTCTGTCTTTTCCTGTTGTAGGATGCCCATATCCTCTTTTATTTTAATGATGTACTGCCTGCTGTCATTTTCTGACTCCTGGCTCCCCTGCAGCCTCTGCTCAGAAGAGACCAGGTCAGATTGGACCTTCTCTAACACCACCTGTTGCCTATTTGCCAGATTTTGGCTTTCAGCACATCTATCCTGCATGTCTCCCATATATAGGTACAGGTATGCTGCTATCCTGGCAATCTTATTGTGTTCCTCTTTGGCTTTAGGAGCCATATATAGTTCACTCAGGGCCACATGTAATGGACCCTGATCTCTCCATAAGTCTGACCCTGTTTCAGTGACCTGTCGCGTGATGGCCTGCAACCAGGCATCCTGGCCCTGCTCAGCCCATTCACCTCTCACAAATAGTTTATGTAAGAAGTGCTCTCTGGCTATTTTCATATCTACCAAGGTCGTCATTCTAGAGATTGGTCTCTGTCCTGACTTACAGAAGTTAGTATTTTATTTTTGCAGAACAGAACTTTTCTTGGAGTGTCCCTTTTGAGGAATGCTTCACAGCGTAATGCAGCGTGGTGATCCGACCGGATGTATGTATCCCGTCAGTTAGCACACTGTATTAAGCTGCACAAGTGGTATTCTAACCCAAACGTCCGGCCGAGCCCCCAGTTTGTAAGAGGATTCAATTCAACACTACAGCTAAGTCAACGCCTAGTCTATAATACTGAATGAAAACCCTTATTGATATATCTTTATGTCCAGTTCATGCGTTCTGGATGACTACCCCTATATAACACCCCTCTCTTGGAATCCCCCTGACCCCACTGAGCCAAGAAGTAGTTCTGTTTTGCAAGTTAAAAGGTTTATTTGATAATTTAAACAATAGATATATATATGTCACACCTTATAATAAATTAATAATTGAATATCACACTTAATCTGATATGCTAAAGATTAACAACGGAGAATCTGGCACTAACACGCTTCTCTATAATCAATAAGGAGTTGACATGAAATGGATAAGGTAGCACAGTGGTAAATAGGTACAGAAGTATAATGTGGTAGAGAATGCTTTATAGGGTTCAAGGAAATGCAAGGTTGAATGAATGAAATGCAGTATAGAAAATACTCAATATGATTTCAACAAAACAATGTAATCACTTTTCTCTGGCAATCCCCTCCCCCCCTTGATACAATGCAAGGAAATGGAAGGAAGCACACAGTTCTCAGAAATGCAATCAACTGTAATTCAGTTCACCCCAGCAAGCTTAGACTACAGAAGTTTGAAAACACAGGCCCAAATTGCTTTGATATGTGCTGGCAATGAATTAAAAAATATGCTAAAATGCTTTTAATTCCCTTTCAGAGGTTCAGGGTGAATGGTATCTAGTTAATATTAGCTCAGGCTCACTCTTGCAATGATTCAGGAATGATTAGCAGGTTAAACGAATTTCTGGCAAATGGAAGGCAAGCAGCAGCTGTTTTTACACGTGGAGAAATTTGCAAATCGCGGTAAAATTCGTAGGAAAGCCACGATTCTAAGCTTTCAGATGAAAGTTATTGCAAGTCTCTAAGACAAACGGTCGCGGAGATATGAGCGATTTTGTGAAGGTCGTTTTTCAGATTTGAAATTTTAAAAGCTCAAAATGACAAGTGACAGATTTTGCAGCTAGAATGACAGGTGACAGATTTGGAGCTATCAGGCAGTTCTACTTAGGTTAAATAGATTGAATTAGATGAATTTAAACTAAGAGCTTTGGTTTGGTACAGTTTGGCGGTACTCACAAGAGATTTTAAACAGGAAGGCGGCTTTGTCACGATCTGGTCAACAGGTCTGGACTTCGGACGGTCTCTGGGCACAGCGTCTGGTCTCTGGAACTGCTCACAGCATCGGGGTCAGCACTCTGGATACAATGGCCTGGTCTCTGCTAGGCACCGGTTCTCTGGGTCGGGTCCTGCCTTCTCTTTGGATATTTCTGTCACCGGGTTCTTGCAAAAGTTCTTGGCAAAATTCAGACGGCTCGCCTGGCTGTCTGAAGAGTTCAGTTGCAAAAATATTTTGAGGCCTGCTGACAAATACTCTTGCTGGCAGTGGCCTTTCTGGTTAAGGTTCTGAAGTCTCTGTTTATCTTGGAGTCTAAGTGTTGGCTCTTTGAAATTTGATGGAGGTAAGTATGGATTTTTCCGGCAGAGCTTCCAGCTGCAAATGGATTTGAAGGTCTCTACCTAAGTTTCAGTGGTCCATTTATATGTTCTGCAAGTGGGTGTGTGTGTTGGTCATAACTAAACTTGCCCCTCTCCCTTGTCATTGGTCAAATTTCCATTCCTCACTTGATTGGGGAAGGAACTGTGAGTCAGAGTGATGTCATTTTATGGCTTGCAGATAGGACACTCCCCTGTCAGATTGCACATATTCTATATTTGATAACAAAAGACATATTTCACAGTTACACAGTTGCTTGAAATTACATATACATGGTGTGGCTGAATTTAGCCATGTCTCTGTCCAAATCTGCTGTTTCTAAGAGCTTGCATTCAGAAATGGCACATAATTGACTTTTTAACTGATTTTTCAATTTCTGACATTGACCCAACTTTACATACATGTGCGCAGGGAGTATGGACATTAACTGATGAAGTTTCAGATTTTTAACATGCATACATTTAGAGTAATATCCACTTTTCCGCTAACACCCCCCTGAACATACCACCGGTTCTAAAAACCTCTTAAACTGTGGGCAGAAAAATCACAAGAATTATGGTATCATTTATAAAATTTTCACATGTCCGCACCATGAGTTATTCATCTTTTTCTAAACAATATTCTGGCTACCAAGGGGTGTGGTTTCCCAGGTCACATGGTGGAAATACTGGTTTATCCAGTTCTGCCAAGCCAGCTTGCTCTCACAGGCAGTGCCCCTCCCAGCTTCTGCCAAGAGGAAGCTACATTTTACGACCGCTGTAATAAAACCTTTGCCTGAGTCAAGACAGGCTTTGTTCAGAGCTCCTGTAGAGCACAGGTAATTCAATTATCAGATAGATGGCATATCCTTAGTGTGGCCAGCAAAAGGCAGATAGGCCTGGGAACACAGTTGTGACTCAAGTTTCACTCCTGATGGGGGTAGTTGCCAGGCAGAATCAAGTTCCTTAAGCCAGACTTTCAGCTAACTGTCATGTTTTTTGTTGCTTTTTAAATTAACTTGCAATTTTACACATGCAGCTAGAATGCTGATTCTAAGTGCAAAACTATGACATTTCAACAGTTACAAAGGCATGTGACACCAAACATAGGTCACTCATTTAATCTAAACATTTTCGATTTTAGTGTCTTTAAATCCAGTGCAACTTAAACTGCTGACTCCATAGCAGTTTTGTTATAAGCATTGTTTTGGGCTCTTCATTTCCCAGATTTTGTAAGCACACGAAACCTCATTCTGCCAAATGTCTGCTGGTGTTCAGTGAATATTTTGCACATGTTGCAATGTTTGAAAATAGGCATTTTGAGCCTGCCTTCAGAGAAACACAGGGTGGTTTTAAAACGCCGGCTTTTGGATAGTGGTGAGTACTGGTACTGCACCCATTTTTGGGATTTAAGAAATGAATTCCCCACAATTCTAGGTTGCATTTGGCAATCAGCATTGCCATTCCCAATGGTTTCAGACTACTGTGCGGGTAGTCCAATGGTGGTTTTAAAGCGCTTTGAAGCTAACCGGCGCTACTGTTTTTCCTTTGGCAACCCATTTCCCTCATGGCAACCCGGCCTTTCATTCTCGCACTGGTGGGTGGCAAGTGAGGCAACCATTTTGGTGTGCGCACAAACTGCGCAGCTTTCCTGGATTTCGGCGCACATGTGGGTTTTCCGCCATCTTGAATTTTCTAAGCCCACAGCACCAAATGTTGTGGCATGATAGCTTAAACGTGGGTCAGGACACCCAACACCCTATGTACTGGAGCTGTTGGGAAGGTGTCATATGGAACTTCTTGAAGTTGAGGGAGAAGCCCAGTCTGTGAAGGGAGTGACAGGTAACATTGAGATGATCCAAGGCTTGTTCGGGAGAAAGCACCATGATCAGCCAATCGGCCAGGTAGGGGAAGATGTGAATCCCCCCTCTCCTGAGATGAGCTGCCGCTACCACCATCAGTTTGGTGAATACACTCGGGGGGAGGTCAACCTGAACGGCAGGACTTGAAACTGAAAGTGTGAGCCACCAACGGTGAATCTCTGGTATTTCCCATGCTTGAGATGGATGGGCACAAAAAAATAAGCATCCTGAAGGTCCAATGACACCAACCAATCTTGGAGTTGAAGGGCCTGAAAGATCTGAGAAAGAGTTACCATCTTGAATTTGTCCTTCCTGAGGAACTTGTTCAAATTTCTCAAGTCCAAGATGGTTCTCAGTCCCCTATCTTTTTTGGGAATCAAAATATAAGGGGAGTACCAGCCCTTGTTCCTCTCCGTTACAGCCATTGATTCTATAGCGCCTTTCTCTAGCAGCGTTAATATTTCTTGGCCATTCCTCTCGCCCTTCCAAATGAGGAGTAGTAAGGAAAGAATCTACACCTCCATTGCTGTCCACTAGGACAAAAAGGCTGAGGCTTCCAAGCAGCGGTGCCCAAAGACTTGGCGGCTGCCTTAGAGTTCGGCAGCTTCCAAAGGCTCTCCTCAGCCTTGCTGCCAAAAAGGTGAGACCCGTCAAAGGGCATATTCATAAGTCTAGCATGCACGTCCGGTGCAAAACTCTACTTCTGCAATCATGCAAATCTGCGTATTACGGTGCTCGTAGCCATGGACCTGTTGATACTGTCTGCAACATCCAACCCAGAAGGGATTTACACATGGCTTCCTTGCTGTCCTTAACAAGAGCTAGGCAGCCCTCCCTTTCTTTCCCTTCAGGAATATGCTCAGCCGCCACAGAGATGCAATCCCACAGAGAGTATGAAAATCTTGCCAAGGCACAAGAGGAGTTGGTCGTCTTGAACGCCATACTCCCAGCTGAAAATACCTTGCGCGCCCATCCATCCACGTGCTTGTAGTCCTTATCCAGAGGGATGATAGGGTACGCAGCCTGTTTTGATATAGCTTTGGCCGCCTGAACTACAAGACTCTCAGGAGTGGGGTGCGATGAAAGATAGCCAAGATCACTACTGGAGGGGCAGTATTTTCTTGTCAGAGACTTGCTCGCCACTGGATTAGTCTCCGGGGTTTCCCGATTTTTAGCCATCTGGTTCTGCAGAGCCACATGAAATGGCAAAATGGGATCGGTAGGAGGACCCTGATCCAAAATGTCCATAAGATCATCCTGATCATAGTGGGCAGTAGGCCTGGCCCAGCCCAAATACTCCACCACTCTCGACATAGGGCATTGGTAAGAGGAGTCGGCATTCTCACCGGGGTCTGGTCTGCTGAACTCCAGATCAGGAGAAGTGTCTATCCACTTGCATTATGCAAGGTATCACAAAGATCCTGCATCCTACTCTCCTCCGAGATGAGGCATTCTGGCACATTAGGGGTCCCAAACCGGAGACCAAAAGGAACTTCACCCTCATCAGAATGTTCCTCCTCCTCAAAGATGGAGGTGAGGGACTTTAAAAAGTCTTTCTTTGGCAGAGGAGTACACCTTTTCTCGGGAATCACAGCCAGAGACTTTAAAGTCGACGACTTGGACTTAGAGAGTGCCTTTTTAGGTGGTTCTACCGTACCCAGGGGCTGCGCCAGTAAATTTGGCACCAATGGTGTTGGAGTCGACAATGGCTCCGAAGGCATTGAGGGCCTGATCGGGGTGGAGGACCCGACAGGCACGATCGACTGGCGTGGCGCCAATGGCGTTGACGGCTTCGAGGGCATCGAGGTTTTGGATGGTTTCGATGGAGATGAAGACTGTGACCCACTTCACGTCTCAAGCGATCCTCATGTACCTTGTCTGAACGAGGCCTCGAAGGCTCTCGATGAGGATCATGGTGTTGACCCGGCTCGAGGGCGTGCGAGTATCCGGCCGAGACCGTTCTCTGCCGGCTTCAACAGAAGGCGCGGACAGGGCCTTGCCCTGCTTTTTGAAAATGTCAAGCATTTTCACCCGGAAAGCCTCCCACTCCGCAGGCGACAAATGTTTGGATGGGCAACTCACCCTCTCTGGGGTGACACCTGAAGAAGACGATGAGGAAGGCGACCGGCGGTGCATTCTCCTCGAGCGCTTTGACGAGGAGGAAGAGTGGCGGGAACCACTGCGGGACCTGGAGTGCTTGGCCTTCTTCCTCTGAGGAACTGTCACTCATCGGTTGAAGGTCCAGCAGGTCGGGACTTATGGGGCTTGGACACCTTGCCTAATTTGAGTTTCCCATTTCGTTCCCGCAAGGCCTTTCCAGTCGACTGGCACATGGAGCACGTATTTGTGTCATGGCCACCACGGAGACACCACAGACAGACACGATGCGGATCCATGATGTTTGTATCTTGTACATCCGCAGTCCTGGCATTTCTTGAAACCGGACCGAGGTGTCGTCGGAGTGGAAGATGAAGACATACCAAAGAAAATCTTCATAATAAATACTAGAAAGTATGAGGCGGGCCGAGTTTCACGAAGCAAACACGTTTGCAGAAAAATCAGAACGGAGGCTACAGGCACCGTGAATGCTACTTATAATTAGGGTTTCCTGTTTTAGGGGGTTATTTTTATTGACTTCCGGTGGTGTTTTTCCAGTGTTTTCAAAAATTGTAAGGATCTGTGTTTATCAGTTTTTCCGTTTGTCCCCTTCAAAAAATCATGGATAACTGTTTTTTCTAGTGTAAACACACACATATTCCTTTATTGTTCCATCACGTGCATAAGTAGGGTGAGGTCTCTCACGGCAAGATGCTTTTGAACACTTACTGTAGAATAAAGATGAATGTGTTAATCCAGTAATATCTAACATTTCTACAAGTCAAAATTATTTTAAATAATGCAATACTTTTTTAGGGACGCTTTGCCCATCCTCGCGCCTTGTCTTCCCACGAAGACTTTGATTTGTGAAAACGACCTGTCCACATTGTAGAGACTTCTATTTTTAGCACATAAGGCATAGTGTGATAAAAAGGATTTGCCCGGGAACACTCACTTTGGTGGAGATAAGGATTATTGTGGGTGCTCTGCCACAGGAGGTTGGTAGGCGACAGTGACACCAACACTGTGGCCTAACACAAGCTTTGTGCATGGAAGCCTCACACAGCTTTTATTTTAAAGCTGACAGGCATCTGACACTTTGCAGCTTTCCTCCAGACATATACACATACAGAGGGTCTGTGGCCACAAAAAGACACTGAAAATCCATGTTAAACCATTTGTTGTAAATACAAATATTTGTCAGTGGTCAAGGGATATTTTGAGGAATTCTAGCAAATTTTAAGACATGAATTGGCAATCACCCAACATGTCCCAAATTGGTCTACATTGCCTCAAAATAGCTCTGACCACATACCACTACAAATATTTTTTTTTATACAGAAACCAATGTAACATTGAATGCAATGTTTTGAATAAGGTCAGGGGAAAGGAGAGGAAGCAATGGGAGAAAACAAACAATCATACATGGGGTGGAGTAGGGCTTTTTTCCTATTGTCTGCCAAGCCCCCTCTCCAGCCACCCCTTCACCCCAAACTTCCTCTCATCCATTCTCACACTAAGGCACCACTGTGATGAGGGGAAACAGTGTTTTTCAGTTTAACCCTAGGAGGCACTTTTTCTTCCAGGGATGTTTTTCAGGTGTTTATCAGATTTCACTGAAAACAGGAAAGCCTACTTATAATATTTGATTATGTCACCCTCGACGGAGGCCTTCGAGGGACATCGACCCGATGCCATCGACGGAAGGCGCCCAGTGCCGAAAAATGTCCAAAGCAGCCGAGCTGTGGACACTACATATCAAAGATGAGGAATACGCTGGAGGACACAATCCATTCGAAAAAAAGGCTTATGTTGTTCATAGGCTTCTGACAGAGGCTTCTGCACCCTCCGAGTATTCAGAGACAGCCCCCTTGTTGGAACATTTATTGACTGAACCTTTTCCACCTACATGTAATATGGATGATAAGATAGGCACAAATGGCTAAAATGACAAGGTACCCTCTACTCGGGGTTCCGTACTTCGCGAAACATGGGCAGGCATTCAATCATGGTTAGAAGAATGGATCAAGGCAGTAATTAAGGGACCAGCCCATGCCTCTAAAGTTATGAAAACTCAGTCCTTACGGGCAAATAATATCATTGTGTATGAGTTATCTGGATTAGTGTTTGAAAGATATAAAGAACATAATGGCAGTCAGAAGGGGTCTCTTGATGAGTGGCCTTTGCGTGACCAGTATGAGGATATAAACCACAAGAGCTTTAACTTAAATGAATTGGGGTGTGAACAGAGAATTGAAATCTTGAGTGGCTCACAAAAACCCCTGTCTCCACTCATCAGGCCCCTATGTAAGAAGTTCCGGGGTTTATCCCAGACCATCCGACTCACCATGTACATGTACCATGGAATAGGATGGAACTGTTGTCTTTTACCAAAGATTTTCCTGACATCAGATAGAACCCTGAACATTGGCATAACCAGACTAACAAAATTATAGGCGCAGGCCCACTAACATTAGGGGATATTGACCAACGTTTGTCATGCATATTACCTCCCTATATATGGAGACAGTGTAGGAAACAGAATAGTGAAGAACCATCAATCCCGTGGGAGGCTTTGGAGAAGAAGGAAGTAGTGCATTTTTAGAGGGGAAGCAGGGCAATTGCATGACATATTGGCCCTAACCCGGGCTGTTATCAAAAGAATTGAGCAAATAGTGCCCTGGAAACAAATGAACTGGGATACATGAATGACCTGTAGACAGGATGAGGGGAGTTGGTAGAAAAATACTTTGCAAGGAGGGAAGACGTTTTCTCCTCTTAGAGTGGTATGGATCTAGGTACCATAGAAGTGCAAAAAGCCTTTTGTTCGCATTCTGTGGAAGGACTGCTCCCACACTTGAAAAATGACATACAAACATATGAATCAACATGGCCCATGCACACTGCGGCTAAATATTGACTATGGCCCGATATTATGCGAATAGGCATACAAAAGAAAAGGGTGAAAAGGAAAGAAAATTAAAAGATTTAAAGACAAAAGTATTAATGCAGCAATGCACGTGCATTGGAGGAAGTGCTTGGGGCAAGTGCTGTTCGCCGTTGATGCTGCCTGACTACTACGCTCCTTGGAAAAGCTTGAAAAGATTACACAGTCTTAACGAGTAGCTCCGCCCTGTTACCCGGATCCATCTATAAAAGGGTTAACATGCGCGTATTGGCACGTGTGCATTGGAGGAAGTGCTTGGGACAAGTGCGGTTTGCTGTTGATGCTGCCCGACTACTACGCCCCTTGGAAAAGTTGAAAAGGTGCTAACTTGTTCACACTGGACTGGTTTGACAGGTATTTTATCCTGCCCCCCAGTGTACTTTTGATCTCCTCTGATTTGATTTACTTTTTACTTTTACTTATTCTCCCTCATTTTTTACAGATTACAGTCTTAACTAGTAGCTCAGCCCCCCATAACCTGGATCCATCTATAAAAGCGTTAAACGTGCATGCATTGGCGCGCGCGCATTTGAGGAAGTGCTTGGGGCAGGTGCTGTTCACGGGCTCGGGGCCCGTGGCGAGTGGTGAAGCCCTTGTTCGTTTTGCACTTTAGCCCCTGGTACTAGCTGCAGTATCCTCACGAGATTCGAAATACGAGAACGCAGCTTTCTCTCAGATCACGCTAGCACACCACTGTCCCCGTAAGTGAACTTCTTGTTTGTTCCTTTGTGTAAATTCCCATGTTCGCCATCTTCTAATGTCAATGGAATTGTGATAAATGCACTGAGGCAGTGCAATATTATAATCACCTCTGAGGAAGACTTCATGAGAGTGTGATTACGATCAGCCTTCTCATATTACCTGACTTGTATAGTCCCTTTATTGACTTGTCTTGCCGACAAGGGTTCAGGCTATTCTCTGACTGTCTCTGTACTCTCCACCAAGGTTTAGCTCCGTGAGTTACATTACGTGTGCTACAGGTGTGTTTAAGGTATCATTTTTGTGCGATGTCTGCAATATCTGGGAATGCAGAAGAATCGCTGGTGGAGTGTAGTGATATTATTGATCTGAATTCCTGTGAATATATAATTGCGGTATGCACTCAGAAACCTATGTGACGCTGCCGCCGGATACGTACCCCGAAAATTACCACTAAAGCCACACCTGGGGTAACATTTTTTTTAAAAAAGACAACTTTTTTTATCCGTTTAAGCTGTATTGAAGAGGAAATCCCTGCAAAGGAAATTGTAGCGGAATTAAATGCTTTGTTGGGCTTTCTGGCATCAAAGTTTCTTGAAACGGTAATTGCATTGCCTGATGAGGTCTCGAATGCTGATGATGTCGTTGATGTGAAAGTATTGGGGAATTCCACACATGTGCCTACTAATGGTACTGTTCAAGCAAGTCCAAATTTAAGTTCACTTTTAGCACCGAATACTGATGTCACCCGTGCCTTGTCACCTGAAAAGGCTCTTGTAACCGTGATGATACATGCGATGGCAAATGATGATACTGATAATTGCCTTTAATCTACTAATAACATAGATATGTCTATTGATGTTCCCGAGGTCGAATATATGGGTGACACTATGGATCTTTCATCCTCTTCATGTCTCTTAAATATTGACCTTCACACTTTTTTTGAGAGGCGGTCCGTTGAAACTCAGAGTAACCTTAATCATCCTGATGGAAATGATGACCCTGAAGAGTGTATGAATACCCAATTGGATGTAAGCGTGACTAAGAAGAACATTATAGTCTGCCCGCTTGATATGGTCGACAAGAGTAGGAATGATATTAGCAACACCGGTATGATCTCAAATGACATGTTTTGGGCTTTTGAAAATCTTCTCACCACTCTGGTAGCCAAACGTGAGCGGCTGGAGAATAAACTAGATGTCCAATCTGTTCTCCTACATAAGAGTATAAATCAAAGCTGAAAAACAGTCGGAGATCAAGGTTTGAATACTGAGGCTATTAAGAATGTGGCAAGCCAGACCACAGTGCAGGATGAAACCTCAAATTCAAGTGTGTTCCCCGACACATAGTGGTGAAAGTGTGAAGAAAGGAGAATCTGTGAAATGTAAGAATAACGTTACTTCTCAAGCATTTATGTACGCTAAAAGTACCAAACTGTGTAAGAATGATTGTGTAGTGACCGATAAAACTGTGTCTGGTAATGTGGTACAGCTTGATGTTCTGAGTGGGACTGACCCCATGCCTACTCCTGTGCAAACCTCTGGCCCCTCGGCGACGGGCTTAGAGGTTCCACCACCTCGGTGTGAGTTGCAACCTGTGGCCGTGCTGCCATCTGGGGTTTGTGCTACGACTACTGGAAAGCCTGTCGAACCCTGTGTGATTGTGGACTGTGTAGTTGGATGTCCTGCTTAGGGATGCAAATTTATAACTCCAATTGGACCACAGACGCAAACTAAATTTACTGATATTTGGACAGCCACCATAGCCAATCCAAAGATAACTATACCCGTTATCAACGCTCCAGTGAACAATGACCTATTCAAGGCATTACAACTACAGCCTGTGTCCCTCACTGTAAATCTTCCACCACTTAACAGAGCAGTAGTATTTTGCATTTTCTATACTGTTGCAGCTTTGAGAGTTATATCATCTGATGATATAAAGATAGCCGATCAGGTTGAGCACACATCCATATACATATCTAATGTATGATTCAAATCTGAGGCCACATTAGATTATAAACAAAATAGAAAATCGCCAAGACTGTTTTTGTCACTCTCCCCTCTTTATCACACTGTTTGATGCCAGTACCATTGAAATGTTTAATTTCTCATAAAAAAATCTGTTTTATTTTTGGGTACCACCACGTCTTGTGTAAATATCCCTGTTCAAACAACACATTTAAATACAATACATTTATAAACATTCATTCGGCCAGGCAGAGAGCCAACACAAAGTATTTCATATACTAATAGCAACATATAACTTTTTTAAACATATGATCTAAACACTGATATTTTGCAATGTCTTATTTCCAGTTCATTTTCTGTGTTGTATAGGGCCTGCCCTAATTTAAGCAGTGCTGATGGTGGCTGTAAAGAAAGGTCGACACTGTGTGTTTCGGCCGTCTTGTCACCCACTGTGGTGTAGAAGGTAAGCAGCCTTCATCAGGATAAGTAATTCATGGAGTACACAAACATGTGTGATGTGTCTGATTAGGTAGTGGCCCAATCAAATCTTCATAAAGGGGGAGAAAGGCAAAACCCAATCTACTAGGGAAAGTCCACTCAGTGGATGTATGGCGCCACCAATCTTATATGGGTGCCCGTGTTCCACTGGTAACAATTAACCCATTAAGAAGCGGTGGTAGCGATGCTGGTCCACGTCAATGGATTAGGAGCTGGACGGTTCTGCCAGGGTGTGGTGCCGTCTGATTTTCTGGTTGATAGATTATATACTTAAATATGAAGATGAACTGTATAGGCTTGGTTATTCCTGTAGAATAGTGCAAATGTCTCCTATCAAACATAGAACTCGGATACTCCCACTAAGACAACATAATAACATGTTGAGTGTTTCCACAAACTATCCAATGGTAATAACATAGAGCTGAGAAGTGGTAATGCCAACACTAAGCGGGAGGGCGGCACTACCAAGGTCAGTGACTGTAACAGACCTTTGGGCATCCAGGCTCCCCCAGTGAATGATAAGGGCGGTGAAGCAGTAATGGTAGGAGGCGGATATTGGCAATGGCTTCCGTCGGTTTCTAAATCACACTTTTCTTCGCTGTCTCGATGATGTTAACTTAGTGTGCTCTTGGTATACATGTGGCTTCATGCACCTTTTTGGTGACGAAGGCTTAGTGACTCATATGGATACTTTTTCAATCATTGCCCTGCAGGAAACCTGGTTGACACTACACTTTGATGGCCGTAACACTCTGCATAGTCTGGCGACTTGAGGTCCTAGAGGGCGACCCAAGGAGAACTATTGATATCAGTTAGGCAGCCCTGGACTATCATTGATCTAAAAGGTTCCACTACTATTATACAGGCAATTAAAATCTCACATATGCAGCTGTGCTTTATCTTAGTAAATATATATGATCCTCGTAACTGTGTGGCCACAGACTGCAATGTGGGGACAGTGACATGTATTTTGGAAAACTACTCCCACAACTTACCTGTCTAGCTAATGGGTGATTTTAATGCCCATATCGATTAATGTAATATAGACCAATGTACAAATGTCAACTCTGCTCTTCTCAGACATATTGTGACCAATCGTCAAGGAAGGGCATGGGCTAAAATGCTAGAGGAGTATGGTTTTACACGCCTAAATGGCTATTGCCCTGGAGATGCACATGTGGCCTACACGTGTGTCTGTGGCGGTAGTAACTCCACCATAGATTATGTGCTCACCAACTCGGGGGGCTGGGGCGCATCTCTGGTGGAGGACATGGCAATTGTGCCGCGTGAAGAAAGTGACCATCTACCTATATGTGTACTCCTTAAACCCTTACAGGTGACAACTGTACCTTATTCATACGAACTAAATGGTAATATCTATTTAAATAAGAGTCAAAATCATATTCACTGGAATGGATCGAATTTAGCCAAGGCAAATAATGCTGTAGAAAGACTATTGCCTACATGTATTCAGCAGTATGCTGCTACAAGTGATAATAATGTAACTGACCTAGTCTCTGCCTTCTCATTGATGATTACCAGTATAAAAGAAACTAGCATAAAAAGAACCTACAAAAGCACGTATGAGCGGTGCAATAAGGTGTATAATCAACGCTATCTTTATGATACGAAGATTGCAGAGGCTAAAAAACAGCTGCATCTCAAGATTGCAGCAGTCATCTATCCCTCCCATGGAGGTAAAAGATTATGTGAGATGAGCACCTACATAAAATATATTAAACAGACATACCGTAATTGGTTGAAAGAACATAAAACCAAATGTGGAAGGGAGAGGTGGTAAGAGATCGCCAACCTTGCAACTTCGAGTAATACTACGGCAATATGGAATGTGATAAGAGGCGCTGATAAAAAAAGATCTGCCGATTCATTGTGTATCTGAATTTATTTATTTATTTAGGATTCATATAGCGCAGATCCACTGACCCTAAGGCTTAAGGGCGCTGAAAAATACCCAAGACAAATATAGCAGCTGGAAAGAGAAAGGCCATGGGGGCTGGAAGGAAGTGCCAGAAGACAGACGCTCAGACCGAGATGGTATTAGTTAAATAAATAAGTCTTCAGTCCTTTTCTGAACACACTGTTGGAATTTTCAGTTCTCAATTTCAGAGGGAGGTTATTCCAGGCAATAGGGGCCGCAGAATAAAAAGCTACAACCTTACTATGGGATAATCTGCAAGTAGGGACGGTTAGCTGGGAAAGATCATTAGATCTAAGACTATAGGGCCAGAGTTTTCCAAACAGTTTAAGGAGATTGACAGGAGGCGAAAAAGAATACGTTCCTTGATAGGAAGCCAGTGAAGCTCCCTTCTCGACAAGGAAATATGGTCTGATCTTTTCTTATCCATAACGACCCTAACAGCATTGTTCTGCACTGCCTGCAATCTATTCATTTCACAGTTTGGAAGACCGGTCAGGAGACTAACACAGTAGTCTATCCTAGAGCTAATCAGTGCTCTAACTAAAGTTTCTCTACTAGTTTGTGACATAAAGGGGCGTTCATGAGAAAGCAGTTTGATATAATATGAGGACAAAGCCACCAGACTGGTCACCTGCGCTTTCATGTTCAAATTACAGTCGCGATACATTCCCAATGTCTTAACCTTTTTCTTGACCTTTATGGCACAGTTATCACTCACAAACTGGGAGTATAGATCTTCCAGTTTGTGGATTTTAGGATCAGTGCATACAAGCATGAGTTCTGTCTTGCTAGTGTTAAGGGCTGATCCATTGGCACACATCCAGCTTTGGATGAGAGAATAAATCCAATTGATTTTAGTTTCATCATCCGAGAAAACACCCGTTATGGGGATAATACACTGGGTGTCAGCGTAATTGGCGAACTCTATATGGGAAATCTGTACGGGCAACACATATTGAATCTACTTTAGGCTCAACCATGCCTATTGATGTGGAAGTGAACCTGCCATGTACTAAATGGGAATGTAAGCCATCCATAATGGACATCATTACTATTATTGAGAGATTGAATAATTTGCGTGCGGCTGATCCCGATGGAGTGTGTAATAATCTCCTTATATTGTCCATGGTAATCTGGGCACATGCATTATATATTCTGTTTGTACAAATTGAACTAAATGGTAAGCTCCCGGATACGCGGCGTGAGAGCCATATCTTACCGGTATACAAGAAGGGCACTTGAAATATACCTGCAAACTATTGTATGCTAGCTAGGCTGGACATCCCGGCAACATTTTTTGCTAGGGTGTTACTGGCCAAATTAAATACCTGGATACAAGAGAATAATATCCTGCTTCCAAATCACAAATCAGACGGGCTTTGGGTTAAAATCCACTATGTCCTATAATTTACTAATATTGGTATCTGCAGTTGAATATGCTTGGCTGAGAGGGAGTCAAATGTATATTGTGCCTATATAGACTTTAGTGCGGCTTTTGATTCCGTAATGCGGAATAAGCAATGGAAAAAACTGATGACATGGAGCATACCTCTAGGACTATTAAAAATGCTTATGTTACTTCATACTGATACCTCTATACAGGTTTGTTTAGATGGCAGGGGCAAGTTATCATCATCTATGCACACGCATCTTGGTGTGAAACAGGGCTGCATAGTGGCGGCAACGTTGTTTAACTTATATTTGGCAAACCGGAGTATAGTGTCTTTATGAATGTGCATTGCTGTCCAGTAAAAGTAGGGTCTGAAACCGTGAGCTGGCTCGCATACGCAGACAACCTCCTTTTGCTGGACCATACACCCAAGGGGTAACAAGTAATGATAGATGCATTGGGTGTATATGCTGAAAATAATCGTCTGAAAGTGAAAATAGAGAAAAGTAAGATTACAGTGTTCTCAGGGATAAAATGTGCAAAATAGGATGGTTTGGACTCTTGATGGAACCCAATTTGAACGCGTGAAAGCGTACAAATACTTAGGAGTATATGTGGATGAAAAATTGAACTGGCAAATATATTGGTTAGAAATGAAAGCAAAATGCATGAAAACTGTAAATGCCACAAGTGCTATTATTGGGAAAAATGGGGGTTACTCATCTTATACGATGCTGCTGTTCTATATGGCCAAAATATCTTCTATATTGCATTATGGTCTAGAGGTATTTGGCCATAATTATACAAATTGATAACGTTTGAAGCAAAGATTTTTTGTAAACTGTTTAGGCTGCCACAGAATTTAGCAGTGAAATTGTTATATTTGGAATTCGACTTAAAGGGGATAGTGGTAGAATGTATTAAAAGAACAGTTATGTGCTTTGAAAAATTGCGGATTCTAGACAATGCTACTATTATGGTATGTTATATACAGGCATTTTTGCGTATAGACAGATGAATCAATATGGGAACCCTAGGAAAAATATTGTTATTATACAACAAATGGTCTGTGGGGTAAGAGAACAGACCTATGATAAGGCAAGCTTATGGGTTCAAATGTTGGTTGAAATTGAAAGTAACAAACTATAGTTATGAGAACAACCTCGTTCATCTGTCCACCAAGATCAATAGTGGACCCTTTCTCAAGGATAGAATGGTTCACATAAACGAGCCTCAATATATCATGGCGTACATCATGGCGTATCCTAGTTGTAATAACTTTAGGCAATATCTATTACTGAAGTTTAATGTCTGTGATGTTTTGGAGATTAAAGGTGCAAGGATGGGTCTACCGAGAGTTGAGAGAATGTGCCGCTTATGTGGGGGAAACACACTGGAATCATTATAACACCTTTTAGCCCATTGCGATAGTCTATGCACCATTATGGAAAGTTTTTAAAAATCCTAGAATAACCAATATGAGATTAATGATGTGTCCCTGATCTGGTACAAATTTATGGAGGGTGAATTACATTTTATATTATTTATGATAACATTTTATTGGAAGTACAAAGAAATTATCAAATGGGATGTTCGAATGCTTTTAAGGTGTGATTATTAGACTGACTTTATTGGTCTAATATGTATTTGTTTAATGTTTTAAATTCAGGATTTTCTAGATGGACCTTGGTTATTCTGTTATCAAGGTATGTGACACTTGTCTTGTCCAATGTGTATCTCTATTTTATCATTATTATGTATGTGTGTTTTCTTGTATATACAAAGCCGTAAGGCTGTGAGTATATTAAATAAATAAATAAATGCAGCAAACATTTCCAGAACAAGGCAGAGGGAGAGGTATGTCACGGGGTAGAGGAATATTGAGAGGAATGTATAGGGGAAGAGGGGTAAGTGCTCCTCCAGCATACAGAGAAGGAAAAGTGGATAATGGGTGTCATTATTGCAAAAACCCAGATCATTGGATTCAGCAATGTCCCACACGTCCAAGGGGAAGAGGAAGGTCTATGGGATGAAATAATGAGGCAGTGAGAGTGAGTTTGGTGGTAATCATGCGGAAAACCATGGCCAAGGACAGTCTAATTATTTTGATCCAAGGCAGGGACATCAATATTCTGCGACTGACTATTATGAAGACCTGCCATATCCAGATTATTATGCAACATAGGGCTGCCCAGGAGAGGGGAAAGGCAGAGTACAAATACCTGTTGACCCCATAGGCCCATATGAGGAACTTTGCATTTCTGAAAAGAAGCAGTAGTTCCTTTTAGCTACAGGAACAAACAATACTTCTATTTCCAACAAACTAGTGCCTCAGTGGGATTTTCCAATAATCCAGTCCGTAGTCCATTTTCAGAGCCCATTCGCTTTCAGATAGAGCCCTTTTCCTGCATGGCTCAGTTTGCTGTAACAGATAAATGTGCTTTAAACATTTTGGGCATGGACTTATTGAAACGCTTGCAAGCAAACACTTACTGGTCAACGTATGGCTTCTACCTCAGTTGAACCACCACCACCTTAGGAAAGACATAGGGCAAAAATAGGAGGGGGATCACGCCAAAAATGAACAGGTACATTTTATACAATAGAGATCCCACCGCCTAAGCACTGTGTAAAGGAACAAACCCCAGTACATGTTCACACATACAAAATTAATAACATACCTGGCTAAACTGAGTAGCAAAACAATAAAGGTTCTTCGTCAACAGAGCATTATGAGATACAAGGATACTTTTAATAAAAAATGTCATCATAAAAACACATAAAACACATTAGAAAAATGACATGTGCAACTATTAAAGTGACTTATGGAGTACATCACAAAGGTGTAAACAAGTATAACCCTAAAAACATACAACACTTGGGGGGTGAGGTAGAAATAATCACCCAAGTCAAACCGCCAAATTAAGAGCATGTACAAGTTAACAATCGTGTTCATGCGAGAGGCCCTATAATGGCAGAGCTAATTAGATGTAGTTCTTACACACACACAGTTGAACAGCCTGCTCAAATATGCAGACAACAATAACCCAACATGTTTCGTTCTACTGATAACACTGTACAGATTGTAGAACTTCTTCAGGGAACCAATTTAGCAGTAAGACAGTATATATATATATATATATATATGTATATATATATATATATATATATATGCTCTTCCTTAAATCACATGCTCTCAGCATCTAATAGTAGAAATAGGTTCTTAATTTCATGTGATTTTAAATCACCTATAAACACAGTGCAAACAGACAGCAATACATAAAATAGATTACATTTGGCGCTCCTCCCAACCATAAATGAAGAGGGGCACATACCACTGAATTTGCAATAGTTCAAAATCAGTGTGCCAAGTGTCTTATAATTAGACACATAAAAAAGCCAACCAGTAAAAAGACCTAAAATTAACTCACTAATTCCATACACTCACCATAAATAGATGAAATACATGACTCGTTGTTAAGGAATTAACCCAAGTTCTGAGTGACTTACTGAAAAATTCACTTGGACTCCCCTCTTCAATAAAGGGAACCTTAGATTTAGCTGTGCCGTACAGCAACCACTCAGTAAATGATGGCTTCAAAACGTCATTCTTTGTTTCAAGTCCCCATGATCAAAGAGTTTCGGAAGACAGTAAGACAACAAAGCAGCCAATGTCATAAATCGAGGTGGACTTCGATAGATGTCAATGACCATTATAACAGATTTTATCATGGAAGTACACATATAAAACTGTTACAAAACACAAAGCCTCGTGTTAGAAAAATGTCTGTAGGTTAGTGTAGCAACCCGTACCGTGTTCAGACAGCTTGTGCCGTAAAATGACAGCTTGTGCCGTTTGTAGAGAGCAGCATCTGTAAGACAGAACCAAACGGCTAATGGCAAAATATGTCCAAAATAGTGGAGCAACCCACACCCAATGGTGGACAAGAATTTTCAGAAGATTAACGATGATTTTAGCCACATGAACACTCACTCGCAGCGGTGAACAAACACATCACCAGGCGATGGTGCCACATTTAAATAACAGGTAAGTATGTTTAAACATTAAACAAGACCTTTGTCAAGGGACAGTGCGTAACGTGACTCGTTCATTTAGAATCTAACACCTCAAAATTATACATAGACAACAATAAGTGTTGCCGCTAGTCAATTTACTTTTTGCCGGACAATGTAGTCGAACGTCTGTGCACTCAGGCAAACACTGTGCAGAATGGAACAGTATGGGAGAGCTGAGTGGTTCATCAGATCAGCTGATAATGCTGAAACAGTCAGGCATACTGCAGCATCAATAGCCTCAAATTCATCAGTATTTTTTACTCGCCAACGCGGCAGCCATCTTGAAGGGGAAAGGATGTTAAATAGCAGAACAACATACTCTTTGAAGTGATATTTCAGATACAGGACCAGTCCAACAACTTGTTAAGGTCAGTCTCTATACTGTTACATAAGAATATAAGTTGTTCCTGTTCATACAGTTTCTTTTTATCGTTGGTTAGGTTACCACTTGTGGGAATTTGTATTAAAATGCTCCAACTCAGCATCTCACATGTATGGCCGATAGCAAGAAAATGGCCCACTAAAGGGGCACTCAATACATTATTGAGAATACAGCTCTTACGTTCAGTGATACGTGTTTTCACTTTCCGCTCAGTTTTCCCTATTTACAATTTATCATAGGGACACCAGATGGCGTAAACAACCATACAAGAGTTACAGTTTGTAAACAATCGCTGTGTCCATGGTCTAAGTAGACCTATATTTACCTCATTCGATCTTACATTTTGGGCACAAATACAAGTCCACAAGGGGTATGGCCTGTAGGTTTCGGAAGGCCCCAAGTTTCAGTAATGCCCATGTGGTTCGCATTAGAAATAGCAACATCATTTTTGGACAACAGATCTTTGAGGTTTTTACCACATTTAAAGGCACAAAGTGGACGATTAAGGGGTAAACTCCCTCCTTCCAGAATATGCCATTTTATTCTTAATTATATATTTTGTTGGAAAAGTGATTAAATGTACTCACAAAAACAATATCTGCACTTTTATTGGTCTTAGTTTTGTATTCCAATAAAGCTCGGCAATGGTTGTTTATTGCTCTTTTCCATGCTTTTTCTACCACACTTGCTCAGCTGAATCCTTTGCTAAATGTTATGTTTCCACCACTAACACTTTACCACCAGGACTTGAGAATGTCGATAAAAGGGTGTGGGCATCTGGTAAAAAAAGATGTAGAATGTATCACAGTAGATCCAATTTAAATTCATGTTAAGACCAATGCCATACTACCAAGGATACCCCAATACAAAATATCCTAAGATTAATAGGGATAAGGGGAGTGATTGTATTGTTTATTCATATAGCGCCTATACACACAAGTTTTTCAAAGATATGTGATTCAGACATGCCATCACTTTTTACTATGGTTCCTCCCACTGCACAATACTTTACGGTTAGGGACTTTGATGGTTGATGACCTACGTATAGTGGCAGATACCAAGGAAGGGTGTGTGGACTGCACCACGTGCCTGCTGGAGATTTTAGCTCCCTTGCCTATAATGTTTCCCCAAATAAGCTACAATTTTGTCAGCAGCAGATCACTTATCTAGGTCATTTACTTACTAAGAGAGAGAAAAGATTGCACCTTCAGCGAATAAAAAGGATAAATAACATGCCAGTACCCAGCACACAGTAAGAGGTTAAGTGGGGATGGCTTAATTCTGCAGATAATAGATTCTGAACTTGTCTTTGTTAGCTAACCCTTGACCAGAATGTACTTCTAAAACTGCTCCTGTACCTCTCCCCTGGACTCTGTCTCATCAGGAAAGCTTTGAGGCCCTCAAATCTGCACTATGTATCTCTATGGCGTTACAAACACCGGACTATACTAAACCCTTTTCTCTGTGCCTGAACTAAAAGGGTGCACCTTGTCTGTACTAACTCAATCAAAAGGGGAGAAAAATAGGCCATGCGCCTATTTTCTGACCACCATAGACCCGGTGGCAAAAGGGGTTGCCAAATTAACTAAAGGGCCGCTGCTGCCCTTTCTGTGAAACAAGCAGAAACCATAGTATTGGGCCATTCTTTAATTGTTGCTGTTCCCCATGCAATAGATATTCTCCTGAATAAAACATGAATGCAACATTTAATGCACGGCTCACTAGGTATGAGTTGGCCCTGTTCGCATGCAGCATTACTTTGCGAAGATGTAATACCCAGAAACCTGTTACCTTGTTGCCCCTCCCTTCTGATGACCTCAATGTCTTGCATGACTGTTGTGAGAAACCCGAGGCATTTCTCCCAGGTTATTCCTGGGGATCCTTTGTTCAGGTGGCCAAGGGAGGGCCATCGCTTTTGGATCCCAACCCTGGTGGCAGACGAGTGGGGGAGGAGCACCTGGGCAGGGGGTCCTTGGAGACTGCGAGAGGAGCACCGTTGGACGAGACGCGGTATCCCATTTTTTTTAATGCACCCCTACCTGATATCCCAGCAGTCTTTATAGGATGTTGTCACCAAAATACCATCCCCCCCCAGCATTTTCCCTTACGGAAAGTATGTAGAAAACAACTTGGGAACTCAAAATTACCTCTGAAACTCAATACAAATTTTGCCTCTCCACAACACTACAACTCCCATAATCCCATTCTCCTATTTAAATCCACAAGGACTTGGGCGAGGCAGAGGGGAGTCATAAGGATGGGCCATAGGAATCAATGAGCAATGGATTCTTGTGGGCAGTCTCCATGTTGTCCTGATAACAAGGTCAGGCAGAGTCAGGCGGGGAGGGACAACTATTCACACTTGATTCCAATTAACTCTAGCTGGGAGTATAAAAGCAGCAGCCAGGAACAGCATGGTGAGCGAGTCAGGAATGCTGGAAGGTACCGGAGAGCAGGAGAGAGCCGTAGTGAGCTGGAGAGTACCTGGGAGGACTGGAGGAGGAGAAGAAAACCGTCCAAACACTGGCCCTGCTACCAGCGAGGAGATTGCAGTGCAGAGGAGGAAACTGTCCCTCCAGAAGGCAAAACCAGGGCAGCTGGGGTTGCCTGGTGGTACCGACAGTTAAACTCCTCCCCTGGGCCAGGCAGGCACACCCAGGTCTCTGAGGGGTAGAGGGAGAGACCCTGATGTCCTACAAACATCTCCTTTTGGCTCCTGCAGCTCCCAAAGACAGAAAGTGCCATTTCGGGGAGCATTGGAGTGGAGCAAAATCAGCCCAATTCATTAGGTTAAAATTGTGAGTTTTGGGAAAAGGGGTCGAAGGCCGGCTGAGGGAGAACCTTGAGGTTCCAAGCCCGACAGAGAGACACCCAGTGGAGGAGCAAGGCAGACAGCACGACGAGAGAGCTATTCCAGGGCAGCAGTTCAAGAGGAGGAGAAAGGCGGCGAGAACCGAGAAGGTGACAGGGAGAGAAGCAACCTTGCCCTTTCCGACCCAGACCAGTGATTCCTCCGTGGAAGAAATAAAACTGCAAACAAAGGCTAATGTGTGCTGCAGCAGATGTCAACGTTACACAGAGTGCGTCTACGCAGATAAGCAGGAGTGCAGAAGGCGCTTGCTACCATGGCAACGTCCTTGACTCCTGATACAAGGAAAAGCACACGGATCATCACAGCCGGTGAGTAAGGGGAGAATCGATAAGAAACCAAACTGTGTTGAATGAAAGTTGCAAGCTAAAGAAAGTTCAAAGAACTGTGAAGGTCGTAAGGGAAAAGCCAGCTGAAAGGGGCCTGACACCACATGGGTGTTCGGCGAGAGACTCTAATTTGGTTCCCCATCTTTGTTGAAACTACCAGTTCAAGAAGACTGTGTGAAGGCCTCATGGCAGTGTCAAAGTCAGTATGTAGAGGTCTAGCAAAATCCGCTGCACAGTTGAAAGTCATTGACCGACAAGTAATGGAAAGTTAAGGGTAATGAATCCTGCATGTTGAGAGAAAAGATTGGCAAGAGCGAACCTGAAGGAGGGATGCCGACAAGAACGGGCGAAGGCTGATGCCTCAAGGAACATTTGTGTGTTGACAGGGGTGAACCAGTGAAAGGGAGGTTTACAGTGAATTGTTGAAAAGACATTGAGAATGGGACGTAGAAGATTGTTTTGAAATACAAGCCATAGTCAACCCGGCGGAGGGAGGCTAACATTCAAATGGAAGGTAGTGCCCGGAAGAGGTGTACGTTGAGTGAAGATTCATCACCCAAATGAAATTGCCAAAAGGAACTTTTGTTTTGTTATTTGGAACACATCAGGCCCTTGGAAGTAAGATACAGAACTACCGAAGGTCCTGATATTGCTAAATCTACACAAAGGAACTCTTTGTTTGTTATTTTGGTATGCAGCAAGTCCTCGAAGGCAGGAGACGTTTTGTAGAAAAGAAACTTAATCGCGAGAGTGCCTGGTACCCGAGAATGGAACTGTAGGCTTGTGCTGACAAAAGCTCAAGGTTGTGCTGTGCTCTGGAATCCTACCTTGTCCCGTGCGAAAAACGTGGGCAAGGGAGACCCCAGGCTACTACATCCTGATTTATTATTTGTGAACACTTCTTTCTTTCTCAAGAACCTTATCCCACACTCTTTCTTTATTTAGTTGTAAGGATTGGCAAGTCTTTTTTTTTTAGTATAGGCCTTTTTATTTGACAAGACGTTACTAGAACTGCCTTATTTTCTATTGATGGTCATAGCTCCAATCTTAGATTTAGGTTAGGCATTTTTTCAACCCATTTATAAAGTTTAATAAACACCCTTGAACTGTGATAACTTGTGTCTGTCTTTACTGTTGTCACCATGCATTCCTTACACTGTATACTAATAACAAATGAGGAGACAAAGGGACGGGTTGATTTGACTGATGTTCCGTTATGAACATCTAATTGCATTTTATATGTTGATGGCTCTGGTTTCAAATTACCCGATGGCTCGCCCACTGCAGCTTATGCCATGACTACATTCAAAACAGTTGTGGAAACCTGTAAAATACCTCAGCATTCAGCACAAGCTGTTGAAATTATAGTGCTAACCAGAACATGTGAGCTCAGCTCTGGACTTGCAGTAAACATTTAAATTGATAGCCAGTATGCATTTGCGGGTGCCCATAATTTTGGGAGGCCCTGGGTGGATTGCGGCTTTCTTACATTCCATGGCACCAAAATTCAACATGGCAAACTCTTAGATTCACGTTTTACTTGCGTTTTTTGTGAAGTCTTGGTCTTCTTTTCGTGCAAATAGGGTCTGTCCTCCGTGGCAGCCAGGACTACCCTGGAGGAACACAGGGCAGAATGGCTGCCAGAAAGGCCAGATCGAAGGAAAAAGTTTTGAGCAGCTCTGTTGCTGGATTGCCAGATGAGAAGGCAGTCAGGAGAATCCAAAGAGGCAGTAGCAGTAGGCTGACAGTGATTACCAGAAATAAAGAGAGAATTTGGGAAGAAACCGAGTTGGATAGAAGGCGGCATGGTGGCTGGGAAACAGAGTGGCAGAAGGCAGGAGCGAAGAGGCTCCAAGACAGAAGGAAAGGCAAGAGCGAGTAGTGAGGACTCAGAGAGAAGATCGTTGTGGCAACAAAGTTGCAATGCAATGTTTGGCGTTACTCATCTGTATTTGTTTGCTGCAGAACTCCTCCTTTCCGTATGTCCAACGTCATGATCACTTGATGGCCGTCTTGTGCCTGCGGGATATTGTGCCTTGGTTGGCAATGGAGGCCGCCATGGTTGTTTGGCGGTTACAGCATTCTGTCGGAAGGTTGATTGGCGAGACGTCGCCTTCCACCTGTGCCACACTGACCAAGGCTAGGAGCGAAGCGTGACAAACGTAGTCACCAATTGCTTAATTCACTGACATCTTGCTATTTTAATATGCAGCACGCAAGAGAATAACTGACCATGTGGGCAAAGGAAATAGCTTTTTGAAACAATGGGAGATTGATGCATTTTTTGAGGATGGGTGTTTGGTGCACAGGGGAAACCAGAGGAGATGGATGTTGCCAAAGATATACTTCCCTATGATGTCAGCCACCCACGGAGTGGCTCACATAGGGGCGGATGGCATGATTAAATTATTAACTACACTTTGAAATAAACCAAATATTTGTAAAGCAGCAATAGCATTTTGTTAAAATTGCATTATATGTGCCACACATAATGTAATTTTGGTCCCCCAGATTTCACATTTGAAACCCTACAAATATACTTCATAGAATTGCCTCCTTGTCAGAAATACAAGTATGTTTTGGTAATTGTCTGTATGTTTAGTAAATGGGTAGAGACCTTTCCCTTGAGAGATAACAATGCACAGCCAAAGTCCTTGTCAAATAATATTTTCAAAGTTATGGTCTGCCCGCTCAATATGGAGTGATAATGGGGTTCCTTTTGTCAATAAAACAATGGACCTGGTATGTCAGGCATTGGGCATAAGGTTCATGCAATTTATCATGCACAGGCATCAGGTTTAGTGGAACGTTGTAATGACACACTAAAAAACAAACTATCCAAAGATTATGAAAGTAACAATTTAAGCTGGGTGGATGTCTTACCTTACGCTTTTTTCTCTATGAAAATTGTTGCACATTCTAAAGTGGGTTTGTCCCCTTATGAGGTTGTTATGGGCCGCCCAGCCAATGTGTGGGGCTTGCCTCACCCAAAGAAACTGTCTGATGTGCCTTATCCTATGCTGATTGACTATTGTAAAGAGCTTACTAAAGCATTGTCCATTATTTATAAGCAGGTCAAAGACTGTCTGCCCCAGCCCTTGGAGGGGCCGGGACACTCTACCCTGCCTGGCGACTTAGTGATGACTAAGAACTCTCAACGTAGCTCTGGTCTGCAACCCAGGTGGAAAGAGCAGGTGCAGGTGCTCCTGGCAACACAAACAGCAGTCATATGTGATGGCCACAGGCACTGCATTCATGCCAGCCATGCAAAGAAAGCACCTCTACCCCTCCTGCCACACAGTCTAAAGAGGGCTGTGTTGGCACACCACTTGTCTTTTCTTCTGAAGAAACATCTGCTGGGAAAAAGGAACTTGGATTGTTTTCTCCAACCATAGTATGCCCCAAAGACGTTGTAGGACAACAGAGGGGCCACACAATAATCTGAGATCAAGAAAAGTTTAAAGAAACTGTGCAAATTGATTATTTGGGAAAACTCTCAGGAGAAAGCAGCTACCCCGTTTGCCAAGACCGCCAATTTAAAAGGACTACCTGGGGTGAGGTATTTTGGACTCTACAAAACTACATTTGTCGCTGCCACGGATACACTGACCATGACTTTACATTGTTCTTCTCAAGACAAAAGACAATTGCCCTGCAAAAATGAGGCATCACGCATTAACAGGAAATGGTATCGCTCGAGATTGTGCTTTCTGTTTTTATGTTGCCGACCGTGTGTATTTCATTTGTGGGCTTAACACTTACACTTCGCTACCTCCACATTGGAGTGGCCGGTGCCATTTAGGATTCATATTTCCAGCCGTATCTATTAGACCCTCTGTTGTTGACAACCCTACCAGGCATTGCAAAACTGTTACTCAGGACGATAATGGTGCATAGGTATTCATCCCCTGGTCTGGCCCTGCCATAAACTCTAGGGATATCCGTCGCCGGGCTACATTGTTAGAAGCAACTATTAATGACACCACTGAAATATTGAGTAATATCACTGTAGAATTACAGGCGGTACATCTTGTGGCCTAGAATGTCACACAACAGTTTTGCCATGGTCCACAAACAGTATTCCAAAGTACGTCTCTGTGTGTGTTAAGTTGCAGGCACTGCTCACAAGCTAGGAAATAGCTTCAAGACAAAAATAGCATGCACAAATACCAGCAGGTGTTGACCCTTCCCCATTGTTATGCTCACCTGGTCTCTGCGGGGACGTTGGGGCACTGTTGCAGCCCTCCCTGGAACTGGCTCCCCTTGGTCATGCTTCTTCCCCTGCTCCTGTGTTGTGGACTGCGCTGGTTGTTAGTACTGCCCCTGCAAGAATACGAGAGGCTGTGAGAATGCTGTGATATGACTGTGGTCTCCCTCAAAACCTTCATCCCAGAATGTGGTGAGTATGCGCCTACCCATATAGTCTCACCTGTTTAATTATGATGGCAAGCTCGCCGTCCTGCTTCTCACTGCAGGGGCGCTTTTAGATAGACCGAGTTCCTTCACTGGTCCATGTGTGTGGCAGCCCAGACTGGCTGTGGCTGAAGCACTTCAAAGGTAAGTAACCTTTGATAATGATTATTGTCCGTATCCTTTAGTAATGTCTTTTCCTTGATTATTGTCCGTACCTCGTGTAATGTCTTTCCTTTTCCCCAATAGGTGACATGAGGCCCAGCGGTAGTTGTGGTGCAAGAAGCGAGCCCCAATGGAGGAAAAGGGAGTTGACGATGTCCAAATAGATGGTAAGTTTGGTTTTTAGGTCAAGCGCGAGGATTGTTTGAGCACGACCTTAGCGTAACGTCTTTATAGTTTTTCTCACCTTATTTTGTCCTTTTCTCTTGCAGGGATGGCCTGGCGAAGTCAGACTGGGATGCTATTAGCCGAAAATCTGCTGGCGGATGAAGGATGCCTGGATCCGTGATGAAGCTGGCCGAAAGTGGAGGGCATGGCTTGGTGGCCATGTAAGAGGACGAGGGTCTGCCGTGTCTCCTGCAAATCCTACAGAGATCTGGACAACAATTCAACTAATTGCGGCCATGAAGGAATAAACTCGCACTTATGTGCTCGAGAAGCAAGCAGGCACAGGCAGAATTGATTGAAACCACCCGTGGGAAACGACTCAGTGAGTATCCCCAAAAGAAGATTGCACAAGAACGGAACGGGCGGTCTCAAGATGGCAGCGCCTTAGAACAAAGAGACCAGCCGCTGGGAGAAACGGCTCATATTATTACACCGTGATAGCTGGCAGCACAAACAGAATAGCGCTGCACCTTCGGATGCAGAAACTGGGATATTGTGATACTGCAGCCCCTATGTGTTGGTGAGAATAACATGCGACAGGGCTTCGGCTCACATCACTGCGATGCAGCCCACAGGGCACAAAATACACTCGCACCTGATCGCCCGCAACTGGGAAGGCTGGGTCCTGCAGGCCTGCACTGCGCTGCGAGGAAACATAGGTTCCCTTGTGGGAAACCAAACAGCAGCGTGGATACAAAGTAGCGGGGCCACTGTTGCATGAAGAAACTAACACAGAATCTGCCTCTGCGGCTCGTCCCAGGCGAAGTTTCGTTCCCCGTGGAACAATAACAGCCGATGGTGGCAAGATAGGAGCACTTGGGAACTGGGGGCGTAATCTGGGCATATTAAGGCAGTCATTGGAAACAAATAGGTCGGCTCATATGTATACATGAAACTGGAGTGAACTGCGCTCACCAGACGGGTGCTGTGCCCGACTGGAGGTACGGCAGGAGACCAGCAGGATCACAAAACAATGGCAGCATAAAGGAGCTGAACCCCTGGGCCCTGCATAACATATGTGAGCGTAGGCGCTGTGGGATACTGACTGCAGACGCCTGCACCAGGAAGTGGAACACTTCCTGAGTGCCAGTACCCCGCATCAATTAGAGGAAGGGCTGGGAGCCTACCCTCAAAGTGACTGCTTGCAGCTACAAGACCCCGCAGTCACTGGAAGCAGGTAACCGTAGGGCTCACGCGAGGCACGAGCCCCAGAAAGTAAAGGGACGTACATAATCAATGTGAACCTGTGAACTGGGGGGTCAGGCCAACGCATACTGTCGCACAGGGTAACAGATTTTGCAGCCCGGCCTTCCGGGGCGAAAGAATCACACTGCTCCAACCAGAATGGTGTTTTCTCCCAACATTAGCCTTGCATTGCCTGTGATTATGTAATCAGCACCTCAGGAGGAAGAGAGGCAGAATCTATAGATGTTGTGGCACAGAAGACCCTGGTGGACATAAATTGGCATAAACTATTTGTGCGGGGGCAGTACGATGTATTGCAGCATCGGTTCGGGCGCAACGCTCTACAGGAGCAAAAAACACAAAACATTTCAAAATCTTCCCGTATGGCTCCAATGTCAAGTGAATTGTCTGTGCACAAATCCTCATAAATATTATCAACTATAAAACAGATTTGGAGTATTGTATGCTAGACCCGCGCCACTCCGAACTGAAGCACACCAGACACCGTGATGACTTTCAAGCAGGTCAAGACAAAAGGGAAGCAACCCACATTGGACGAATTTGCAAGGACACCACAGCCAACGGAAGGAGTTAGAAGTAAGAAAAAGACCCCACAAATGAACACTACCCCAGCACGCAATGATCAGCAGATCCTGGAGGCAACTGCAGACCTGAAATTAACGTGGGAAACTAAACTGGAGTCAGCCATTGTCGAACTCAAGGCAGCACTGAAACTCAAAGTTGGCGCAGTCCAGGAGGATGTGAACCTACTGAGACAAGACGTATGAGCTATAGCAGAACGCACAGGCGAACTGGAGAAAGAAGTGACCCCAAACACAGCTGCTTGTGCGTCTCACGCATCGTAGATTCACATACTGAAGCAACACGTGAGCAACCTGGAAAATGGAGCCGAGGAAACTCAAGGGCGTGCTCGGAGAAACAATATACGCATCGTGGGGCTTCCGGAAGATGAAGAGGGACCTAACTCAACGGTCTACGTCGAGACGATGTTGCTGCAGGAAATAGGAGGTGGGGCACTCACCCAAGGGTTCGCGTTGGAGAGGGCACACAGAGCCCTGACAAGGAAGCCATGCCAGGCCCCCTGACCCCCAAGACCAATAATAGCCAAAATTCTGAACTACCGAGACAGGGAGAAAATCTTGGAGCATTTCCAGAAAGGCGGCATGATACAAAGGGCCTCCGTGGCTATTACATCATATCCAGACTACACACTGTTGGTGCGGGGACGGCGGTTGAACTATGGGACGGTGAAAAAAAGATTGCGGGAGGTGGGCTATAAATATATGCTGATGTACTTGGCGAAACTGAAGGTGTTTCACAAGATCAGAGCCCTGTTCTTTGGCAACCCCCAGGATGCGACAGAATGGTTGGATGCTCAGAATTACCCAATGGGAACAGACAACCAGAAAGAGGACAGAACGGATAAGTGAGACAGCGATCGCAGTAACCGAGGTGCTGTATAAAATGTGACACTGGGACTTGAATATAAGAGAGCAATACCAGCTGAAATAGATAAGCTATGTGTGCTTAGAGAGGCATCAGCTTCACCTCACTGATGATCCCCAACAAGGGTGAAACACGTGTATGGGGTTGCTGGTGGTACTCTCGTTCAGATTGGAATTGCCATTGTATTTCAGTGCTGGACTGCCCCTGGGCAGGACAAAGACTGATATGCAAATGGATATTTCCCATCTGTGAAAGGCACAGTGAGTAAAAGCAGTGGCTGCGAACTCTCAAGTGGTTAATAACCACTGAACAGGTTATCATGTCTGTTCTTGCGAGAGAGGGGCGCCCGCTACCTTTGTAAAACTATGTGTCAAATAAGTATATGTGAATTAGCATGGCGCAACAGCGTAAAATTGTGGGAGACGCAGTGGACTTGCTCTTATACCCCTATAGACAGTTTAGTTAGGTTGCTGGTAGTGCAGCAACCTCCTGCTGTGCTCCTAGTATCAGCATTGCTGAGAAAGGACTAAATGCGGGATAGCCTGAGATCCAGGGATGGAGCTGGGCAACAGTTGGGAATGAGAAGGGAGGGAGAGAAGGGAGTTGGAGGGTGTGCAGTGATTTTAGTTAGGGAACGAGCCTATGTCCTCATGCTGCGACGCAAGATACAGAAGACAAAGGAGGACAGTGGCGGGTTTGGGTATGGATGAATGATGGGAGACCTCAAGATAGCTACCTGGAATGTCAGGGGGCTAAATAGTTACCTGAAGAGAAATAAGGTCATGAAGTACCTGAAAAGACAAAAAGTAGACATTGCTCTATTACAAGAATCCCATCTCACCAGGGAAAAACTAGAGGTGATAAAGAAGAAATGGAAGGGGACCACCATGGGGGCAACATATTCGGTATATGCCAGAGGAGTAATTACCTGGGTAGCAGGTAATGTCCCCTTTCAGCTGTAACATCTGCGGTGGAGCCGGATGGGAGGCTAGTAGCAGTACGGGGCCTGACAGAAAACAGGGAAGTATGTATCATTAATCCATATGCCCCGGACCAAGACACTGTGGCCTACTTTAAGACTTTATATAGTAAGATAAGCCCATTCCTGGGGGGTGCGGTCATATAGGGAGGCGACTTCAACTGCACGCTGGATCCCAAGATAGATAGGTCAGATGGGAAATTAGATAAACCTAGCCGGCAGCCCAAACCTTGAAGACCCTGTTGAGAGACTTTAAACTAGAAGACATGTGGAGACTACAACACCCATATGATAGACATTACTCACATTACTCAGCCCCACACAATTTGTACACATGGTTGTACTATCTGTTTGCCTCCCCCGAGATAGTTGGAGAAGTAGTGCAAACGGAATATAGAGCGAGAGTCCTTTCAGACCACTCACCGCTAATCTTAACATGGCAATACCAATCCCCCAGGGCCAGAATTCCAATGTGGAGGCTGCGAGCCGAAGCACTAAAAAGCTTGGTGTTTAGAGAGAACCTGGGGGAAGAAATAGTAGAATCATTTGAAAACAATACTGGGAGTGTAAAATCGGCTGGCACCCTGTGGGAGGCGTTTAAAGTGGTGGTAAGGGGATCAGCGATAGCAAAATCCAGAGGGTTGCAAGGAGGCATATTGCAAGGGCTGCAGAAGGCAGAGGTGGAACTTGAGGCTGTCATGCGGAGAGGGGATAACACTTTGGAAGGGGCTGACACCATAAATAAACTATGGCAGGTATGTGAGGAGCACTGGGAGAGGCTATGTAACTTAAACTATAGGAAATACGTGGAGAGACAGCATGCTGGCGGGGACAAACCGGGAAGGTTGCTAGCATGGTTATATAAGAGTGAGACACCAAGACCGATGATTAGAGCAATACATGGTGAGAAGGGACAGACACTGAATACCCAAGAGGGAATGAATGAAGGGTTTCTTGAGTATTTTACAAACAATTGTATGGAGATACAGAGGGAGGTGATTGGGATGAGATAGTGGAAACACTAAGGGACATTGGCCTGCCCGAATTGAACGCTGTGGAGAAAGAGAACTTAGACGCCCCAATCACATTGGAAGAACTAGAAGCAGTGATCGAGGCATTACCCACCTGCAAAGCCCCGAGGGTGGACGGACTCCCTAGTGAGTTCTATAAAACATACAAGGCCGAAGTGCTGCCCTCGTTGCTGACTATGCTAAACGAAGCCTTTGAAACAGGAACGTCGCCAGAATCCCTACGGGAGGCGATAATTGTCCCGATCCTCAAACCTAATAAGTCGAGCATGGATCGCAGATCGTATAGACATGTAACGCTCACCTGATTCTCGCAGAGGCGCCGGTCTTGACTGGGCGACTACCGTATCTTCAAAGGTGATGTGTAGCACCCGGTTGGCTCTTTGGGCTGGACCTCTGTGCACTGTATGCCTGACGTGTAGAGTAAGATGTCTGCAGATAGAAAATATGGGGTTAATGAACTGGGGTTATTGGGGTGTCCCTATCTCTTTCCTCTTCTCCTCTCCTGTAGACCCCAAAGGTTAACGCTCTCACCTTAGGTAAGTGAATGCCGAGCTCTCCATCTGCCTCCATCTGGGTGCTGTAGCCAATTTCTTCACTGGATAGGTAGCGCAGGCCTCTTGACTTCAGAGGACTGCTGTCCGTCGTTTACTGCACGAACGGTAAGTTTCGAGTCATTCAAATGTCTTTTTAAAGTCTTTAGTAATGTCTCTTGTTTTGCAGGGTTCCGGCGATGGCGGATGACGGGCTGAAGTGAGTTGAAGATGGAGCCCGTGTGATGAATAGAAGCGCCTGGAAGCACGTGAGTAAGCGCTTGTTGCCTGCTTCACGATGCGCTCTAACTGTCTTTTTATTTTGCAGGTACGAGTTCGGAGCGGCTGCAGGGTGCCGGAATACCCACTGGATTAGATGTGGAAAGGAGTAATGGCACGTGAGTATTAAAGTTCCCCAATGTCTTTAAACGCACCTTGTTTTGTCTTTCAGATGTGGATGCAGCGCCGAAGGCCTCCGGAGCGTGCGAAGAGTTGGTAAGCTTTTGTCTTTCAGATGCCAGAATGCAGTATGAAGACCTCCGGAGCGCACGAAGAGTAGGTAAGCCTTTGCCTTTCCGATGCCGGAATGCTAACCTGTTCTTTCTTGTCTTTATAGGTGTTGCTGAAGACTGGTTTCAGGATGGTAAGCCTTTGCCTTTCAGATGCCGGAATGCTAACCTGTTCTTTCTTGTCTTTATAGGTGTTGCTGAAGACTGGATTCAGGATGGTAAGCCTTTTTCCTTAGGCCCAGGACTGGATGCAGAAGACACGATGAGCGTCCTGCTGCAGAGGGTGCAGAATAACAGAAAGCAAGATTCATCCACCGGGTGTGGTTTAAATAGCCTCCTGTAGTGCTTAGGTGTCTCCTTCCACAGCCACGCCTAAGTAAGAAAAGAGTTCCTGGTAAGAAAAGAGTTCCTGCCTTCCAGAAGAGTTCCAGTGTTCTAAATCTAGGGAGTGGCTCCAGCCCCACCCAACAGGAAAAGTAGTTCCAAACAGAAGAGGATCAGAGGCTCAACTGGCAGGCAAGTAAGCAGCATGGTCTGCTGCAGGTAAGTCCACCCAAGCATTATGAGCCCGGCGCTTCCAGCGCTGGGACTGGGCATATTTATGAGCCTGGTGCCACTGGCGCCAGGACTGGGTCCAAAAGGCCCCAATTGGGACTGGTTGGCACTCGGAACCTGGGTTATGGATCTGCTTCCAAGGGAGTTGGGAAAACCCTGACCTTTTGGAAGCAGAGATCATGACAAGACAGCGGTCTATGCTGAACCAGGATAGCAAGATTCTCACAGCTGTGTTGGCGGGGAGATTGAGACAGGTTATAAGCAAGCTTATTCATCCCGATCAGACTGGATATGTCCCGCACAGAAGCATTTCTGATAATTTTAGGAGACTTCACCGGGTCATGGAACAGTCAGAAGGGATGAGACAAGAAGTTGCAATTGTTTCCTTACATGTAGTGAAAGCCCTTGACTCTGTCAAATAGCCGTAGCTGATAGCAGCTTTACAGGTATATGGTACAAGGACCCGAATATCTGAAATGGGTCATACTCCTGCATAGTTCACCATTGGCTAGAGTTAAGACGGGAGCAGTCATTTCAGAAAGATGGCAATTTAGCAGAGATACCAGACAGGGGAGCCCTTGGTCCCCATTCTATATATTCTTGCACTAGAACCCCTAGCTATATACCTAAGACAACAGTAGGAAGAGGTGGGTATTTTCAACAAAGGAGGGCCACATCTCATATCATTGTATGCAGATGATATGCTGCTATATGTAAGATACCTGGAGGAAAACATGCAATACATCCTAGAAGTTATGGAGCGATTTGCATTGCTATCGGGCACTGCAGTCAACCCTAAAAAGTCATGTATGTTCCCCCCAGGGAGATACAAAGGGATTCCGCGAGAGCACCTACCCATTCTACAAATACCCTGAGAGACCAAAACCTTCAGATACCTGGGAATAGACATTTACCATGCTTTTGAGAATGAACACAAATATAACACAGAAGTGGCAGTAACAAACAGTGAGAACAGCATGAGATTCCGGGCTAAGATCCCATTGGCTATGGTAGGGAGGGCGGCTTTGTTGAAAATGGTGGTATTACCTCGGCTGATACACTTTTTCGGAAACATACCATGTTTGATACCTAAGCGGTTCTTTGTCAAACTCCAGAGCATATGTAGAGGTTTCATCTGGCATAATATCAGGAATAGAATATCCCTGTGGACACTACAGAATACATATGATAGAGGTGGCATAAAACTTCCCAATTTCGATGTCTACCACTGGGCCTGCCAGCTACAACATGTGGCCAGGTAGCTATCGGAAGACAACAGCTGAGCCCAGACTGTTGAGGTCAGACTGTGCTCCATTCTTCTTGAAAGAATGGATATGGCTGCCCAAAGCTGAACTAAAAGGGTGCCTGAAAATGCTGGAACTGGGATGGCAAATGTGGCGGAAGGCTTGCCAGGCCATGGAAAACCCAACCCTGTGCTCCCACAGGTACCGCTAGTAACACTGACCAAAGGGGAGGCAGATGTTACGCAGTTACTGGGAACCGGTGGGTATTGCAATATTGGGAGATATATGGCAAAATGGGAATATACTGGAATTTAACGCACTGGTAGAAGAAACAGGCCTACATCTTGGGCAATATATCACATATACCAGACTGGTGCGACGGGTAAAAGAAGCATGGTCTGAGACAGTGCTGGAAGACCAACCAGACACAGTTATAGATACAATATATGACATTTCAGAGGGAGGGCATGAGGTCTCCCGGATCTACGAACTGCTGATGGCTAGGGTGGGGAAGGAAGTGATCCAGCTAAGACGGGACTGGGAAGAGGAAGTGGGAGAATTTATGAATGATGGGCAGTGGGAGAGGGCTCAAAGGTACCATAAAAGGTGTCCAGAAATGCAAGGCTGCAACAAATCCAGCAATATGTAACTCACAGAGTGTACATGACCCCCCCAGAGGATAGCCCGATTTAAGAACGCAGGAATACAAACATGTCCCAAGTGTGGGGAAGTAAATGCCAGGATGACACACATGTTCTGGCCATGCCCACAAATTGGTGAATTCTGGAAAGAGGTGGAGCACCGCCTGGCAGAGAAAGGCATTACGCTAATGGTAGAATCGGGGTGGGCATGCATGATGGGGGGGGTTTCCTAGATCACGCAAGCTAAAGCATGTGAGTAAACTCAAAGACCTGGCTTACATACTGGCCAAGCGTAAAATTGCCGTGGGCTGGAAATCATGCAATATACCAAAGATAGAAGTTTAGTGGGCTGATCTCAAGAAGTGGGCTGAAACTGAAACGGCGGTATGGACTGAGGCAGTTAATAGAGGGGGGGAGGCAAATACATTGACGGCCTGGAGGCACTTAGTGGCCACATTATTGGGGTCTACCCAAGAAGGTCCAAGTAGAGATGATACCTCCCGAGACACGGAAGACGGTACATCCCTAGAAGATATGGTGGCCGCGAAATGGAATAGGCTCATGTTATTGAGGGGGGAGGGTAAAGATTTTTTTTTGTGGCTATGGTTCAAATATGATACGAGATCTGTAAAATGCATAACATATATCGCTGAGTTTGTTTTAATGTGATTGACTGATTGCTGTGAAAAGTTAATAAAAATTGTTTAAAAAAAAAAAAAGCTGGCCGAAAGTGGAATCCCGAGTAAGTGTTGTGGCTGGGAGCTGGAATCAGGTAAGGATATTCTCTGACTGCGGTTGCTGCTGGAATCAGGTAAGGATGCACTCCTACTGCGGTTGCTGCTGGAATCAGGTAAGGATGCGATCTGACTGCGGTTGCTGCTGGAATCAGGTAAGCTGCTGGAATCAGGTAAGGATGCGCTTCATGCAGCGGTGATTGTTACGCTGCTGTAAGCAGCCTAACGCAAAGCGCCTGCATGCGGGCGGGGCAGGCTTGAATAACCTGGTCCTGGCCACGCCCATTTGTTCCAACTCATGGCCCCACCCTGCCACTCCTAGAGGATGCTGCCCGTGCAGCCCAATTAACTCCCATGGCCATGCACGACCTGGAGGCACGTGGAGGCCCTGCAGGGAAAAAAAGGTATGTGCACCAGAATAAAGTGTGCAAAGCACACTTACTCATGAGCCCGGTGCCAAAGGCGCCAGGACTGGGTCCAACTGGACCCTTTATGTAGTGGAGCTTGTTGTCCTTGCCCAGGGACCATGACAGCACGCCCCCTCAAGGCCCCCCTCACGGGTGCTCTTCCTCCTGGTCCTGGCTTGGAGGGGTTGTTGCAATGGAATTGTCTGATTAATCGTGGAGCATGGACAAATTCATTAGGGTCCCATGTACGGTCTTGAGGTCCATAACCTTTCCAGTCTATAAGGTTTAGATCGTACTATCTTGGAATCTAGAATAGTCTTGACCTTGTATTCCGGTTCTCCTCCTATGATGTCGGGCTCGGGTGGTGCCTCAATCCGAGTACCTGGTTTCATTGGTTTCAAGAGCGAAACAAGGAACACCAGATGGATCTGCATATTAGATGGTAAATCTAATTTCATGGCAGCAGGGTTAATTATGGTTTTGTTGGGATAAGGCCCCAGGTACCTGGGGCAGAAGGCTCATGGTGCTTTCAAGGGATTGTTCTTGGATGCCCACCAAACTTTATCCCCGACCTGATAATGCTGAGCCTCTCTTCGGTGTCGATCTGCAAACTTTTTCTGTTGTTCTTTGGCTCTTGTCAGATTTTCAACTGCTTCTTTAAGGGTTTTAGTGATAGTTTTATTAGTTTTATGCAATGTTGTAACTGCTGGCATTTATAATTCGTCAAGTGAATCAAAAGTGGATGTTTGAGAATGTCGACCATGCACTGTGTAGAATGGGGTCTGTCCGGTGCTAACGTGGATGGAATTATTGTAGGCAAATTCGGTCAACCAAAGGATGTTTTTCCAGGACTCTTCAGTTTGTTGTAACATACACCTCAGGTATTGCTTCAATGTCTGGTTGGTTCGTTCGGTGTGGCCATCGGTTTGGGGATGATGACTCGTGGATAACTGGAGATCAATTTTAGCTATTTTTCAACACCTCCTCCAAACTGCTGGGACGAATTATGTTCCACGATCCGAGATCCATACCGATGGGAAACCGTGTAACTTGACAATTTTCTCCAAAAACACAGTGGTAAGGGCGGAAGCAGTGGGAAGCCCCTTCAATGGAATAAAATGGGCCATCTTGCAGAATAGGTCTACAATAACCAGGATCGTGTTAAACCCGTTGCAGGGAGGAAGCTCGGTGATAAAGTCCATGGACAGCGTATGCCATGGTGCTGGGGGTACAGACAAGGTACATGGTAACCCTGCTGGACTTAACTTCTGAGATTTGTGTTGCGAGCAGACACCACAGGTCACAATGAATTGGTCAATGTATTTTCTCCAGGTTGGCCACCAATAGCCCTTTTGTATTTTAGCTCGAGACTTGGCAATCCCTGGGTGTCCTTCCACTAGTGATTCATGGTAATATGTTATTATTTGGTCTTGTAATTTCTTGTCCGGAATATATAGTCTCCCTTGAAAATAGGGTAGATCATTTTTTGATGGTGTATCGGTCTCCTCTGGCTAGCCACTCCTGTTGTGCTGTTTGATTCATCCGAGATTGGAGGTCAGTTTTGAAGTCATCCAAACAGGCGGTTGCAGCGATTTGGTTTTGGATCCATTCTTCGGGAATGATGGCCACAGGCTCAGATGTGGCGAAAGCTTCTTTGTCCTCACTCATGCGTGACAGACCGTCTGCTTTCCCATTGTGTACTCCTGGTCTGTAATGTAGCGGGCGTGAGGATTGGGCCTTGGCTGTCTTCAGGTATTGTAGATTATGGTCATCTGTGATAACTGTGACCGTGTGTCTTGCTCCCAGAAGATAGTGTCTCCATGTTTTACAGACTCCTTTAATCGCTAGTAGTTCCTTGTCCATGATTGCATAGTTCAATTCTGGTGCAGAAAACTCACGGGACCAAAACGCTATGGGATGTAATTGCCCCATGTCAGGGTCCTTTTGCGATAATACCGCTCGCATGGCTACGTTGGAGTCTTCTGTTTCGACCACGTATGGCAGGTGTCACGACCTTGGCCTTACGCGGAGGTAGCACGTACACCTATCTCCCCGTTGGGTCTTGGGGCCTGGGGTGTTTACAACACAGGCTTCCGCGTCCCTCCGGGGAAAGAGGGTTAGGGTCCGCTGGTTGGTTAGGTTGGGGAGGTTAGGAAAACCGGGTAACAAGGTAGGAAAGGGGAAGAGGAGGGATAAGGGAAAGCTGGTTTAGATGTGTTGCCCCTCCTGGGGTTTGTTAAGCAATTGACACTTCGCCCAGCACTCCTTCACTTGAGCGCATGTTCTACTTTAGAACTAGATGTTGTTTTCTCTAGATTGCACACATTAATAAATACGCTATCTAGCAGTATGAATATCACAGCATACCCACTGATCTGCAGAACATAAGATCACCACACATAGAAATCACATTGCAATAAGGTAACAAGGGAAAGCACTTAGCTTCGGTTGTCAGCAGGAGACTCGGGGTTATTCACCAGTGTTCTTTCTTGCTGAGCGAACAACGGAACTCCGCTACAAGAACCAAAAAACAGGAGTGAGCGTACATACGCTTAAGAAATGGATCACACATGACATACCGCCGGAACCCGGCATAAACGTTAGCCACATTAAAGTTTTAGACCAATCATGAATAACTTTTGTCTGAGCTCCGGCTCGCAAAGTAGCGAATGAACAGTGCCGGTGCTCCGTTCTTGAATTAACTGTGCCGGAGTTCCGGCTGTAAGGTTGCAAGGGTTAAAGTCGGAAAACCCGACTCCGCGCTTCGCTACTTGGCGTGGAGCTGCGCGGCTTCAAATAATCACAATGCCGCCGGGCTCCGAAACGCCACTGACTGTGAAGCGTAATGCATTCTGAACGAGTGTTCGAACTAGGACAACAACAAGGATTAAATGCACTTATCTGTAGGACTCAGCGGGGCCTGCAGAGTTCGCAGGCGGGGTGTGGCGCCGCTGATAGCTGCCTGCAGGAGCCCGCTGGAAACACGTCTTGCCTCTTCAAGATCCCGTAGCGCAAGCGGCGCTCCACGTGTTCCTGGCGCGCATGCGCGTTCTGCAGGGCGGGGTCCAGAAGCTTCCCGGTGTCTCTCCTGCACGCAAGGCTGCTGGGAAATGTAGTCTGGTTCCTCCTTTCCTTGTTTTGAAGGGCTAGGGGGCTGGTTTGCCCACGCCTAGCCCTTTGCCTGCAAAGGACACAAAGCAAGGTCCTAAAATAAAGGGATTTCAACCTCTGTGTCACTCTTTTCCCGTGATTGCCAGCACCCACATTACTTTGGTGCTGCATGCTCCCTCCAGCCACCTGGGGTATCCTGACAGTACTCCCCCTCCCAACAGGTCCTGGCTTAGAGGGATTGTTCAGGTGAAATGTTCGAATCAAACGAGAAGCATGGACATTAGTAGCTGGCTCCCATGAGCGCTCCTCGGGACCATAGCCCAACCAATCTACCAGGTAATGTAAAACTCCTCGCACAACACGAGAATCTAGTATGCATTTCACTTCAAACTCTGGTACACTATTTACCATGATAGGTGGAGGCTTACTAAGGCGCATTAAGGTTGAGGCAGGCTTTAACAGGGATACATGGAAAACCGGATGTACATGCATTCTAGGTGGTAAGGTCAGGCGAACAGCCACTGGATTTATGATTTTTTCGATGGGAAAAGGGCCCACAAATCGGGGTTGGAACTTCCTAGGGCCTTGCAAGTGTAAGTTTCGTGTGGCCAACCAGACCCGATCCCCAACTTTATATGGTGGACTAATTCGTCTTTTCCGGTCTGCATAAGTCTTATATGCTTGTTTAGCTTTTTCTAGGTTTGTTTTGATGACATGCCAAACTTCTATTAAATGTTGCCTATGGTTCTGGACTGCTGGTACTGAGTCTGTAACCTGGGGCACAGGCTGGAACCGTGGATGATACCCATAGGTGCCATAAAACGGTGTCACTTTAGTGGAGGAATGTATAGCATTATTATACGCTAACTCAGCTAACCAAAGGGTTTCTACCCAAGAAGAATCATTGTCGTAGGTCATACATCGTAGGTATTGTTCTAGGGTCTGGTTTACTCGCTCGGTCTGCCCATCGGTTTCGGGGTGGTAACTGGTGGACAATCGCAAGGTAATTCCTAATGATTCGCAGAATGCCCTCCAGAAGCGAGAGGTGAACTGTGCACCCCGATCAGTGATGATGTGCTGTGGAATGCCATGTAGGCGTACTATATTCTGGAGGAAAAGGTCTGCAAGCTCTTTTGCCGTGGGGACCCCCTTGCAAGGTATGAAATGTGCTAATTTGCTCAAAGACTCTACTATTACCACTATGGTGGTGAAATGATGACTTGCTGGTAGGTCCACGATCAGGTCCAAGGAAACAGTATGCCAGGGTACTGGAGGAGTGGGTAGGGGTTGCAACATGCCAGCCGGTTTTTGGTGGTCTGATTTGTTTCTTAAACAACACTCGCAAGTATGTACATACTCTCGGATGTCTTTCCTCATTTGAGGCCACCAGAAATGACGCATTACCAATTCCTGGGTTTTGACCACTCCAGGGTGCCCTACAAAGGGTGAGTCATGACACCACTTAATGGCCTGTTTACGCGCTGCAGGTGTTGGTAGGTACAGGGATGATCCAAAGAAGGGTCTACATCTACTACAATACTACCCACAATACGCGGGGGTGGTACCATTGGCTTCGGTTCCTCTTTTTTATCCAGACTATGGTCGGGTTCTGGGTAACGAGACAGTGTATCAGCCTTTCTGTTCTCCGTACCCGGACGATATGTTACCACGAAATCGTACTCGGCAAAGTGCATCGCCCATCGAAGTTGTCGGGGACTCAAAGCCTTGGCTGATTTTAGGAACTGAAGATTCCTATGGTCCGTCAGTATTGTAATTGTATGCCGAGCACCCATCAAGTAATGACGCCACTCGTCAAATGCTACCTTGATGGCCAGTAGTTCTCTATCGGCAATCACATAATTTCGTTCAGCTGGTAACAGGGAACGTGAGTAGAAGGCCACCGGGTGCAATTGTCCGGAATCGTCTCTTTGGGATAAAATTGCACCAAGAGCATAGCTGGTAGCATCTGTTTCTATGATATAAGGACGCGTGGGATCGGGATGGAGTAGCACAGGAGCAGTTGTGAATGCAGTTTTTAAAGCTACAAAGCTTGCCTCTGCAGCCGCATCCCACTGGAAGGCTACGCCTTTCTTGAGTAAACTGGTGATGGGCTGTACTTTGGCTGCGAATCCTTCTATGAACCGACGATAGAAATTCGCAAACCCCAACACCGTTTGTACTTCCTTTACAGATGTGGGAGATGGCCACTCCGTGATGGCTTGGACTTTTTTCGGATCCATTGTAATGCCTTTCGGCGATAAAATGAACCCTAGGAATTCTATTGAGGTTTGGTGGAACGCACATTTTTCCAGTTTTGCATAGAGTTGATGCTCACGCAACCGTAGTAGCACTGCTCTTACGTGAGCCTGATGTTCCTCGATGTTGCGTGAGTAAATTAGGATGTCGTCAATATAGACCATAGTGAACACGTCCAAATATCCACGCAAGACCTTGTCCAGAAAATGCTGAAAGGCGGCGGGCGCGTTGCAGAGGCCGAATGGCATGACTTGATATTCATATAGACCGAACTTGGTTCGAAAGGCAGTCTTCCATTCGTCCCCCTCACGCACCCGCACCAGATGATACGCTCCTCTCAGGTCTAGCTTGGTGTAAATCTGGGCGTCCCTCACTTGGTCCAATAGAGTTGGTATCAGCGGTAAAGGGTAGCGGTTCTTTATGGTTATCCGGTTAATAGCCCTATAGTCTATACATGTTCTTAGGTCCCCGGTCTTTTTAGGAACGAAGAACAAAGGGGATGACACAGGTGACTTAGAGTGACGTATTGGCGTGGAGCTGCGTGGCTTCAAATAATCACAATGCCGCCAGGCTCCGAAACGCCACTGACTGTGAAGCGTAATGCATTCTGAACGAGTGTTCGAACTAGGACAACAACAAGGATTAAATGCACTTATCTGTAGGACTCAGCGGGGCCTGCAGAGTTCGCAGGCGGGGTGTGGCCCCGCTGATAGCTGCCTGCAGGAGCCCGCTGGAAACACGTCTTGCCTCTTCAAGATCCCGTAGCGCAAGCGGCGCTCCACGTGTTCCTGGCGCGCATGCGCATTCTGCAGGGCGGGGTCCAGAAGCTTCCCGGTGTCTCTCCTGCACGCGAGGCTGCTGGGAAATGTAGTCTGGTTCCTCCTTTCCTTGTTTTGAAGGGCTAGGGGGCTGGTTTGCCCACGCCTAGCCCTTTGCCTGCAAAGGACACAAAGCAAGGTCCTAAAATAAAGGGATTTCAACCTCTGTGTCACTCTTTTCCCGTGATTGCCAGCACCCACATTACTTTGGTGCTGCATGCTCCCTCCAGCCACCTGGGGTATCCTGACAGCAGGTCTGGTCGAGGGTGTCGAATAACTGGTGCTGTGGTGAAGGCATGTTTCAGCTCCTGAAAGGCTTTCTCTGCTTCGGGAGACCGAATTTCTTATTTTTTCTCAGTAGGGAGGTAATTGGATGAACTATTTGTGAAAATCTTGGAATAAAAAGGTCTGTGTGGAGGCAAGGTGTTCGCTTGCTCCTTCTGGAACACATCCTGGTAATCTAGGTATTCAGGGGGTAGGGAACCACAGAGCCCCAAGATAGATTTTGCTTTCAGTTCCCGACTCTTCACGTTTCTGTGGTAGCAGATGTTAGCACATCCTTGAGGGAAGGTCAGCACACGCTTTCGCCAGTCGATCCTAGGGTTATGAGTTTCCAGCCAAGGCATTCCTAAGATCATCTGTAACTGGGGAGCTCCTAGGAGATCGAAAGAGATGTATTCCCGATGACCATCCTGACACATCAGCATGACTTTTTCGTTATGTTGTGTCACTGGGGTGGATGACAACAGAGAACCATCCACTGCTGTGACGTTTTCCGGTTTCAGCTTTTGCTGGAGAGTAAGGCCAATTTGTGCGGCCAGATCTTGATCAATATAATTTCCCACCGCTCAGCTATCAATATATGCCTCCAAGGCATGTACCTTTGACGGTTGTTGGTGTTTGACCAAAAGTACCGTGATGACCAGATGTGCGGTCTGTACAGATTCCTTCTTTTCTGCTCGACAAGTGGACCCATATGCTTGTCGGGCGTTGGGAGTTTTCCGGGTTTTGTTCCTTTTCATCGTTGTCATTGTCCATTGCACCAAGTATCCTCATGGGGGGTTTTACCGGGCATTCCCGGAGGAAATGTCCTGCTCTTCCGCAGTATAAACAGAGTTGTTGTTGTCTTCTTTTTTTTCTCTCAACCTTGGAGATAGGACCCCGTAATCCCCTGATCTGCATTGGCTCAGTTTGTTCGTGGGTTTTGGTTTGGTTGTCCCGGGGTCGCATATAGACCAACCTCCCTTCAGTCCTTGTGTAATCCATTTTTCGGTTCTTCAACCTGTGGTCAAGCTGCATAGTCAGATTGATGTATTCCGCATACCCTTCAGGAGGATTGACCACTTGGGCTAGAACATCCTTTAGTTTCCCACGCAATCCCCGATAAAAGAGTGTGGTCCTTTTCTCTTCTGGCCAATTTGTCTGTGCTATGAGATGATTAAAAGTAGCAATATAGGTCAGCATATCTTGGTTTCCCTGCCTGAGCAACAATAGTTCATTATCCAGGGCTTGTCCTTGGGTGTGTCTAGAAAACAATTTTTCCATCTCCCTCTGGAATTCCCCAAAGTTTCGGAGTAGAGGATCATCCTGGTTTACTAATGGTATCGACCAGTCCGCTGCGCTGCCTCCTAAATATGAAAGAACAAAGGTGACTATCACTAGGAAAAGCACCAGGCTGGCACAAAAAGTGGAGGCGACATTGGTTCATGAATATAGCTTACTTATTGGGGTCTTTGGTAAAGCATTCAGGCGGGGCCAGTGGCACTGCACCTGGAAGCACCACTTGAACTGGTGGTGATGGCTGTGGCATCAGAGGATGGGCAAGCCTAGGTAATGGATCCTGACCTGCGTGGGTCTGAAGCATTTGTCTTGCCAAGTCGTCAGTTCGTTCACAAGCTACAATAAGGTCCCTTCTTAAGGCACTGGTTTCTTGTCTGGAGGCATGAACTTCTGCCTATAGTTCCCCAAGTAGTTGGGCCAACCGGTTTGTTTCCGAAGTTTCCATAACACCCAGGCAGAGATTCAGAGAGGCTTTGCGTTCTGTTACCCTCACCTGGTCTCTGCGGGGACGTTGGGGCACGGATGCAGCCCTCCCTGGAACTGGCTCCCCTTGGTCAGGCTTCTTCCCCATCTCCTGTGTTGTGGACTGCGCTGGTTGCTGGTATTACCCCTGCGAGAATACGAGAGGCTGTGAGAATGCTGTGATATGACTGTGGTCTCCCTCTAACCCTTTTTCCCAGAATGTGGCGAGTATGCGCCTACCCATATAGTCTCACCTGTTTAATTATGATGGCGAGCTCTCCGTCCTGCTTCTCACTGCAGGGGTGCTTTTAGATAGACCGAGTTCCTTCACTGGTCCATGTGCATGGCAACCCAGACTGGCTGTGGCTGAACCACTTCAAAGGTAAGTATCCTTCGATAATTATTGTCTGTATCCTTTTGTAATGTCTTTTCCTTGATTATTGTCCTTACCTCTTGTAATGTCTTTCCTTTTCCCCAATAGGTGATATGAAGCCCAGTGGTAGTTGCGGTGCAAGAAGTGAGCCCCAATAGAGGAAAAAGGAGTTCACAATGTCCAAATAGGTGGTAAGTTTGGTTGTTAGGTTAAGCGCAAGGATTGGTTTGAGCGCGACCTTAGCGTAATTTCTTTATAGTTTTTCTAGCCTTATTTTGTCCTTTTCTCTTGCAGGGATGGCCTGGCGAAGTCAGACTGGGATGCTGTTATTCAAAGATCTGCCAGCGGATGAAGGATGCCTGGATCTGCGATGAAGCTGGCCGAAAGTGGACTCCTGAGTAAGTGTTGTGGCTAGGAGCCGGAATCAGGTAAGGATGTGCTCCAACTCCGGTTGCTGCTGGAATCAGGTAAGGATATGCTCCTACTGAGCACATCCTTACCTGCTGGAATCAGGTAAGGATGTGCTCTGACTGCAGTTGCTGCTGGAATCAGGTAAGGATGCGCTCCGACTGCGGTTGCTGCTGGAATCAGGTAAGGATGCGCTCCTACTGCAGTTGCTGCTGGAATCAGGTAAGGATGCGCTCGACTCCAGTTGCTGCTGGAATCAGGTAAGGATGCGCTCTGACTGTGGTTGCTACTGGAATCAGGTAAGGATGCTCTCCGACTGCATTTGCTGCTGGAATCAGGTAAGGAGGCGCTCCAACTGCAGTTGCTGCTGGAATCAGGTAAGCTGCTGGAATCAGGTAAGGATGCGCTTCAGGCGGCGGTGCGCGTTACGCTGCTGTAAGCAGACTAACGTGAAGCGCCTGAATGTGGGTGGGGCAGGCTTAAATAGCCTGGTCCCGGCCATGCTCATCTGTTCCAAATCGTGGCCCCACCCTGCCACTCCTAGAGGATGCTGCCACGCCCGACCTGGAGGCACGTGGAGGCCCTGAAGGGGAAAAAAGGCACGTGCACCAGAATAAAGTGTGCAAAGCACATTTACTCATGAGCCTGGCGCCTTTGTCCAACTGGACCCTTTATGTAGTGGATCTTGTGGTCCTTGCCCAGTGGCCATGACACCCATGAGTTTAGGCTCAGGATAGAAAAGTACACATGTCAAGCCTCCCCCCCTGCATGCCTATTTGCATTTCAATTTAATTTCTAACTGAAAAGTTCACCTTTCAAGGACCACGTATTATTTTTGTGCTATGCTAGCACAGCTGAAATAATATTTAAGCATGGACCATTCTAAGTAAAGCCAAAGAGCCTTAGCGAAACAACTGTTGTCGCCTCTATCAGCTCCAGTGTTTTGTTGATGCTAACTAAATGTATCTATGTGACTATGTTATTCAGTGAACGTGTCTCATTCTTTGTTTATATTCCAGGCGGGAAGGACCTGTGAGGAGGGGCTTACAGCCTTGCTCCAATTTCCACCTTTTGACAATTCTCTAAAGAACAGTACTTTTCATTGTACCTACGGCTTTCATCCCAGGGTGTTACAATCCCTGATAGATGTCCCCTTAGTTGATCAATGGATTTCAGATTTGTCAGCAGTACATTGAAATATGCTGGAGAACCTGAAAAAAGCTAAAGAAACCACAAAATGCCAACAGGAAGCACTCTCCATGTCCAGTTTACAATATTGGTGATAAGGTATGGCTTTCAGCTAAATATCTGCCAAAACATCTTATACCTTCCAAACATTCAGCGAGATATTTTGTACCATTCACCCTTCAACAACTCATCAGTCCTGTAGACATTCAACTATTGCTACCTCTTTCTTGGAAAATGATACATCCAGTCTTTTACATTTTCCTTCTGAAACCTTTCTTACCTTCATCTACAAGACAAGTACCTACACCACCACCGATAGTAGCTGCAGATCAACAATTGAAATATGAAGTTTCTCGCATTTGTGACTCCAGATACCATTGCAAGCATCTCCAATACTTGGTGTAATGGAAAGGCTATCTGCCATGTGTGAGATCAATGGAAGCTCATTATAATATTCATGCTCAGAGACTTCTACACCGCTTTCACAGACTATACCCTGGTAAACCTGGAGGAGCCATCTTAAGAAGCGGGCATACGGTCATGCACTGCAGACCAAGTTCACTGTTGTCCTCCGGGCACATCTCTCCTAGTTTCCAGTCTAGTTTCTCATAGCAGCCATCTTGGAAGACTCCATACTTCTGGGTTCCACTTACAACTTTGCTTGCTTGTTTGTTTGTTTATTAATTTGATAATGTGCACCAAGCCCTTGAGCAGCTGGGCGCAGCAGTACAAGTATTCCCAAAGCTTAGTTATATTGCCTGTCGCAGGCTTGTGCATACATGTGGATACAGTGTGTAGTACAGTAAATGAAACAGTACAGACATTTGTCATACGTGGATACAAGTGATTACAATATGAATACAGTAGATGATGTAGTACAAACATTACCATTCGTGGAGCATGGAGAGATATAGTTAGATAGATACAAGATGCCGGTCCGGCTTAACATTGAGTAAGTCAGTGAGTACCTACGGCTGTAGTTATGGACAGGCAGGGCCACTGTGTGAGTTGCAGTAGTATTGTCGGGTGCAGTGGTTGTCAGGGTGCAGTAGTGAAGGGTCATTAGAGCGAAGACATTTGAGAGCATTGGTTCTGAATCTGACGTAAGGTAAGGGACGTCTAAGGTCTGTTGGGAGTGTATTCCATGCTTGCGCAGCTTTGACAGGGAAGCTGGTTCCTCCAGCAGTGGTAAGTTTAAATCTAGGGACATCGAGCAAGAATTTGTTGGCAGATCTCAAAGGTCGAGTTGTGGATTTCCTGGTGATTTTTCCCAATAGGTAAGGAGGTGCTAAATTGTTGAGACATTTGGACGTAATGTATATGGTTTTAAGGAGGATTCTGTCCTTTACTTTTAGCCAATGGGTCTCTTTCCGGAATTTAGAGATGTGCTCTCTGTGTGGGATGTTCAACGCTGCTCTTAAGGTGTTGTTTTGCAATCTTTGGAGTTTGTCAGTGACATACTTGTTAGCTCCTGAATACTGGGCGTTGCACTACTCTAGTCTAGACATGATAAGAGCTTTAGCCAAGGTGATGCAGCTGGCACTAGAGAGGAAGGGTCTGGCAGCTCGGGTTAATTTACAGGTGTAGGCTGTTGTAGAGGAGAGAGAATTGACTTGCTTTTTCAGGGTGAGGGAGGAGTCCAGATAGAATCCTAGAGTTTTTACCTCCGGCATAACCTTAATGACATTGTTGTCAATGTTGAAGGATGCGTAGTTTGAGGTTAGTTTTTTTTAGGTTGGGGTCAGCTCCGAGGAGCAGAATCTCAGTTTTATCGTCGTTCAGGCAGAGGCAGTGGGTCGCCATCCATGCCTGAATGAGGGTGTATATCTTGTTCACCAAGATCAGGTCCACTTCATAGTTGCCCGAAAGGGGTATGAGGATCTGGGTGTCATCTGCATAATTAGTGTAGGTGACGCCCAGTCTGTCCAACTTGTCGAATAGTGGCTTAGTGAAAATGTTATACATGGTGGGTGAAACACAGGAACCCTGTGGGACTCCGCATGTTATTTGAATAGGATCAGCGCAGGTGCAAGTAGAGAAAACTCTCATAGTCCGGTTGGCTAGAAAGGATTGGACCCAGGCTATGGCATCTCCTGTGACGTTGGCAGCGAGCCAAGGTGGTTGCATAAAACTGCATGGTCCACTAAGTCAAAGGCTGCTGACAAGTCCAGTAGAAGTAGCAGAGCTGTTTTGCCACTATCCTTTAACTCCTCAATTTTTGTCTTAATATCTTTCAGTGTCAGAGAGCACCACATTGCGTCTCAACACTAGGGAAGTGCTTTGCTTGGTTCAGCGCTCTCTTTCTTTTCTTTGTGCTTCCCACTTGGCTTTGTCGGTTCTTTGCCGCTTTGCCAGTGTTCCGCTGTGATTCTTCTAATTGCAGCTTGCTTCCTGTACTCCTCCCTGGCTGCTTACTACTACTCTGCTTCCACTAATTTTCAGTATTTCTTTCATCATTACCAAAAGCCTATACCATTTCATTTTGATTACCTACCTGCTATTGCTTATACTACTCTTAGCAGAACCTTTGCTTACAAGTGAACCCGCATATACACACTCAGATACAACTTACTGATTGATTCATTCAATGATTGGAGAACTTACCAGACGACTCATCCTGCAATCAAATTGAACCAGTGCAGGTTTCTCCCTTTATAAAGGGTTCTTCCTGCTCCTTAACAGGCAGCTACTCTGGGGGTTATTTGGTCTGTTTTCTTTCTTCAATTCAGGAGAGGCTCGCCCTTATCTCTGGGATACAAAGACTAACAGAACACATTGGAGGATGTCCTCTCCATCTACCTCATTGTGCTGGAAATCACAGGTGAGCATAAAACCTGACAGAGGCAATATGTATCCAGGCACCTGCCTATCTGCATTCCGGCAATTGGGACAAAAGGCAGGATGCCTGCCTGTGTTGACACTCTGGGAGGTTGGGTAACTCCTCCCTGCCAAGCCAAGTCACTCACAACAGATTTCCTGGGAGCCTGGTTTCTAAGAGGCAATTCCATAACAAAGGTCTTTCTCACAATAGTGGGGTGCTCAACAGAGAACCTTTGCAGTGCAGGGCTAGAGATGGGGTCGGTTTCAGGCACTCAGGCAGATCATAAGGGAGAAATGATTTCTCCATCCTGATTTTATATGGGATTCTCATTCCTTCCCTTTCCCTACACTTCCGCCTCAGCAAAAAAACATTGGGTATGATACAAAAAGGCACAAGTCAATTGTTACCTTAACAAGGATTGCCCCCTTAAAGCAGGCTTGCATTTAAACAATCTGCTGTGGTTTTTTGCCTTTGGAAGGAAGGAGTCTCCCCTGTTTCCTTGCTGCTTCATTCCTGGATTCAGGAAGGCTTAATTTGCACCTATTTTGGTAAGCATACCATTCCAAATTCCTCTGCCAAAGAGACAAAGAAGTGCCCAAAAGCAGAGGCAAGCTCTTCTCCTTACCCATCCCCAGGGCACATTCAGGATGAACTGCTGCTAGAGCAAGACCTGCCCCTTTTCCAGCTATACTGGCAACCAGGACCTCACTGTAGGTAAATGACTCCTGCAGGCATTAGCCAGCCTCCCCCGGTTAGGAGAACAAGAATAAGCACTCATCGTGTCCCTGAGCCCCTGGTTTGGGACAGTGTTAGAAGAAGCAAAGCAGCTGATGTCCTGCTTTCTACCATGTCAACCACCCGAAATATCGTCGTAATTGTTTGAATGCATTTGTATCAGCAGGAGCCGTGGTGCTGCCTTCGAACTTATTCAAACTACAGTTGCTGCACCTGGAACCTGTTCGCTGCTGCACTGCGCCAGCTGAGTGTGTCGCTTGCTCCGGCTCAAACAAGAAGCTCACTGTTGTAAAGTAGGTTCTTGAGGCAGCAGGTGGTCTTTAGGTATTTATTATGTTACAAGGTCAATCAGGTTTAATCAATATCAAGTATTAACAGGACAAAGGTAATGGGGAGAGCCCATGAGCTCCCACCACCTGGGCTACATTTCCATCAACTGCCTGGGTTGGAACTCTGAGACCAACATAAGCATTCCACCCACTCACACAACATTCTCTACTGTCATCACAGCATTCATGCAGACATCCAAGCAGGGAGGGAAACAGGATACAAACACTCACCACTGTGGAAGTCTTAGAACTGACACGTCTCAAACAGCACCTCGAACCACCAGCATTTTCATCATCGACCCGACACTCGACCATCAAACCAACCTCGGTGGCCCCACCAACCCACATCCTTCAAACACTGCATCGAACTGCCCTCAAACCTGACTCGACAACTGCTCCCCATTTGGATCCCTTCAAATTGCCACATCTGAACCTGATTTAACTTGATCTCACAATGTTAAGAAGACAGGTTTGAGGCTGTTGAAATACCAAGAACTGATTAAGGTAGTGTGTGAAGGCCTCGACCCCGAGGTCCGCTTGTGGGACTCTAGAGACTGCTAAGCCACCCATTTTTCACCTTTTTCCACCAAAGACATATTTTTTTGACAACATTGAACTGATGTATTGTCTTTTCCTCCCTGCTAAATATCCAGAGTGCTTGCATCATTACATTCTGCATTTCCCGGTCTTCCTTGACAGGGCTGGCTTCCTTTTTAGTACAGTTCTTATTGCATATTGTGTGTTAAAGTATAAACATTTTCATAGAACCTTGATTGGACATTCATTTATTTTAGACTGTTGTACTATTGTTGTTTGGGTTGCTATTGTCTCACAGTCACATTACCACAAAAGGCGAAGGAGCTATATCTCTCGACTGAGCTTGGTGCATCTTTATGATTGGGATCACTGTTGTGTTCAAGAGCTATGAGAGCATAGTAGGTGGTTTTGCCACTGCACATCCTTGTACTCATGCAGGGTAGTAGTGATTTCATCAAAGGAACACTTCATGATGCTAGATCTGTCAAATGTTTCCTGGACAACTTAGCCTTTGGACTTATCTTCGCAATCAATTCAGGGAAGGCTTGCCCTAACTGAGGTGTGCACGCTGATCTTATTTAATTTGTAGTAATATTGGCGCCCATATGTATGTTTTCCAGCAGTCCGGCCAGCAAGACATGAAGTAACTGGTTGTTTTGGAGGGCCACCTCCAGCGGTCCATTCACAAGCAGCTTTATTATGGTCTCACTAATACTGGCCATACTTTTATAGGGCACTAGATAGAGTTTTACCCACTTTGAGTCACCCTTTATGCGGATCTCAAAAGTTTGCTGTACACCCTGTCCACATCTAATGTGTCCACTACAAAAACATCCTGAAACCTATCCATCAATTCAGCTTTCGTCCTTCCCTATGCATCCTTCTAATTGCTACACCACCTTGTTTACCATGTCCACCATTAACTGAAATTGATGAAGCACAATGACATCTAAAATGTCATCCTCTACCCCTGTGCACCTCCTTACTGCCCCAGCACAATTGCTCCTTCAGTCAATCTGTAGGTTCTTTACTGTCAATTGAAATCGTATGTGCTTGCAAGCCAACCATTGTCAATACTTTTCGTGTTGGATGTTTTTACAGTTACTACTGAAGCAGCAGCTCTCATGTCATACAAAAGGGTGCCTCCACCTCCCCCCACTTTGGCCTTTACCACACGTCTTTCCCAAAGGTGATGTGTCACAAAGTTCAAACCTCATCTATTCTATGTGGCACGACTTCTTGCTTCATATGAGGGGTCTTGTCCCCAACTCAGTATGCCTCTGCTCTCCAATTGGCACTTGTAACAGTTGGATGTATCCACTTAGCACTCCCTCTCCCTAGACCACCAGCTTGATCCCTGTTTGGACAATTGCTGCCAACTTAGATACAGCTTTCCCTTTCTTCACTTTCTCTAGCGCTTGTTGTATATGCTCCAGAACCATGGATGCACTACATTTGTCCTCTGCTCTCTACTGTGACGAATCTGAGGATGTCATCCCTTCTCCCCTAGTCAGAGACCTTTCTCATGGTGCCAGGGCATTGTGTCCACAGTACAATAGTCCCCCAGGGGGTGGTGCACTGAGGGAGGTTCCCATGAGGGAGGAACTCCCTTATGGGATTGAGGACGACTACGCCAAGGGAACGCAGTATTCCCCCGCATCAGTACACCTAAACCCTTTCCCAATGTCAAATCCTCATTCTCTTCTTTTGATAGGGCCAATGTCTGCTATTGTCAAGTCTGCCAACCTAATATACTTGATAATGTTAAAACATCCAAAAATATAATGCATGATGCATATGGCTCTATTTCAAGTATTTGGAAACCTGATATACTTGGCATGATTAAAACATCAGAGAATGCACAGTATACTGCATATGGTATTGGGAAATGTAATCCACTTCACAAGACTGAAAGATTAGAGAATGTAAGGTATGCTACATCTGACTTTATTTTATGTACTCAGAAGATGACGATGACAACGAGTCCAAGGATCACTTTGGAGGAGCAAAGTGAGCGCTCTACCTTCTCAATGAATGTGAATGGCCCAAACCCGTTCCATTTTCCAATATGGGAGTTTAAATATACGACAGCTGAGATGCGAAGATAGACCTGTCCTCCAAGGAGGAAGCCAGTGAGCCGTGCCGCAGGCAATCAGACGAGATCCAGCAAGGGGGAAGCCGTGATTGGTGGAGAGCCTGAATGCGGTCCAGGAAACAAGGAGTGCTCAGGCTGCTGCCAAGAAGAACCTCCAGGCATCCAGAGCACCAGAGAAGCATCCATGAGAGAGGACACACCGCCAGGAGAAGTAGACGTCCACAGAGCTGCTGCAGACAGCGACAGAGTCCAGCACGCTACTAGAGCCTCAAGACACGCAGCAGCTGCTTGGGAAACGTTGGTACCTGCCAAGAAGAGGCAAACAGGTATGCAGGTTACCCGAGAGGTGCTGGAGGTCTGGGAGAGAAAGGGGGAGAAGGTGTAAGTTGGAACAAGAGGGTCTGGGACCCTGGGAATGAAGTCTGGGACCCATATCAGAAACACAAACAAAGGCCAATCAGAATATTGAGAGTCTGGGACCCGCACTCATATGAGAAACAGAAACAAAGCCAATCAGGCTATTACAAGTAGGGGACTTGCACCCAAAGAGGGACAGTCCACGAGAGGACAACGTTTTGGCAGGAGAATATACCAAGCTGATTTGAATATTACCAGTCTGGGACCCGCACCCAAACGAGAAGTTCATAAAAGAATTTCTGCTTGGGAGGAGAGTGAACCAAGCAGTTATAAACCGAGCCATTCTGAATACTGCAAGTCTGGGACCTGCACCCAAAATAAGTAAAGGATATATAATGAAACAAATCCTATGCTTGGTAAAAGGAGTGTGCCAAGTTGGGGTGATAAACGGAAATACAAGGAGCATATTCTTGCGAATTGCCTACTGACCATTGTATAACAAAATACGTGCCTCAGAGGCCCCAGACGGAGAGAAAGACTACAAGGGGAAAGGATTATGACCCGAACCTTGGAGTCCTGTAGTTTTGAACATTTCTTTATTTTCATCGCTTTTAATAACCCGAGAGACTGGGAATGTTTCTGTTGGTTGGATCTACAAAGAACACTTTACTCTGGGAAGAGATCATCCTTGGAAACAGAATATGTTCCCTATTTGGGAACTCCCATCACTTGCACACTATCTATGGCTAGATAAGCCCAGTATTTTTAGAATCTTAATAAACAAATATGTTCAATATTAATGAAATAAGGACATAGCATTCTATATAGAAGAATGTACAGTTAAATAAGGAATTGTATCAGAGATGAGCATTAATTAAAACTTCACAGTAGGTTCTTCAATTTTTCTCTAAACAATTTATTGTTCCATACAGGTATGCCCAACGCGTTTCGAGATCAACTCTCTTCATCACGGGCTGTAAATGAATTCAACTTTCAAAATCTATAAATGCAAAAAAGACATTTCAGACATGTCTGTCAGTTGACTTGTGTGCCCTAAATTACGAAAGTTGTGCTAAAACATATCAAAGTACATTTTGTGAATACATCGGTGAGCCTGGTTAATTAAGTTTGCAAACAATACTTGAACACAAATAGTCTCTTATTCGAGTCATCCTGTGTAATTAGGAAAGATAACCAACAATTTTGTAGAGCTTCTAATGCGACGGATGTACATAATCAAAAAGCACAAAATCCTGTAGGATATATATTGCCCTTGGGTTATTTTAGAAAAATGTCAACCAAAATGGCATTAAGTATGGAATACAACATAAGGTTGTATATACTGTAGGTGGTAAAAAGGAAAACCAAGTAATGCAAGCATACCCTATGCTCATCTTGCTGTGAAGATATCCAGTATAGGTATATCCACATGAAGGTCGGTTGTGACTCCAAATATCATCAGGTGTAGGGGAATTGTGAAACACCTATGGAAATCATGAGATGTATATATGTAAGGGATAGTTAAGAGAGTGGATGAAAATTTAAAAAGTAAGTTAAAATGGCACTTACTATCATAAAGTCCTATTAATGATGGATCCCCGGAAGGGGAAAATGGAGATGAGATTTAGTCCCTGACTATGGATCTTTTAGGCAGTCAAGATGCACAAAGTAAGGCTGGCAACATAGAAAGAAGTAGCGCCAAAAAAAAGGGCTAAATAAGTAAATAACCTTTTTAGAAGGTGGTTTAAAGATGGGTCGAGTGGCTATAAGCAATCCAAAGTAAGACTTACTTAAACAGGAACAGGAAGAATCCAAGGAAGCCGTTCGAGTCGCCGAGTGTGTTCTATTGTCCAAAATGGTGGCTTAAATATGCGTAATAGGTATGACGTCATCACGTCGCTGACGTGAATGATGTCACAAATGTCAATGACAATAATGGCGGCTTGTAAAAATACGTTGTGGACGTGACTGATGTCACAATGGTAAACACCATGTAATAATGGTGGTATTATTCTGATGAGTGGCATCAATAGCCTGATCTGTGTAAGATCTTGAAGGGAGAAATGGATACGAATGACAATAACAGTATTAGCGGCTGGTAAAAACACGTCATGGACGCAACAGATGTCACAATTGTAAACACCATTTAATAATGGCGGTATTATTATAATAATGAATGGCATCAATTGCCTGATCTGTGAAAGGTCTAGAGGATAAAAGTGGAAGCGTCATCAAAAAGACAAGAATGGTAAGTATAATGCACACGAGGAGCGGAAACCTCAGAGTGTGAAGCAAAGTAGAATCATGTAGATAATGCTCAGCAAGTGCCCTGTATTGTAGTGGAGTCATGTAAATAAGGCAGAAAAGTTAAAGGATCAAAAGGAAGGATTAGTTAGAATGGATTAAACGAGAAGGGGAAAATTAGTAAGAGGTGTATGTAATCTCATCGGTAGACATGAAGATAAATCCTGCTAGGTGGGTACTATATAATAATCCACCAAAGCTGTCATCATATCAGAAAATGTTCGCAATCTGTTAATACATAAAATGTAATATGCGGAATAGGAGTATATTCCTATTTGGCAGAAAAATTATACAACAATCTCAGAACATTTTCATTGAAGGTTCTGTCTCTTTGGTAGGAGTGCACAATCTAGTATTGTGATGTCAGATGGAAGGAATGCATGCTTTTCACTAGAACACCATTTCACAATGTGTCTAAGGGTTAAAGGACTCGCAAAATGGTCCTAAGTAAAAATCTTCATGAAGACCATGAGGTTTAACAGCAGCTAATTTGTGTATCCACCGCAATTCTCTTTGGGCTAGCTTTTTTTTTTTTTTTTTTTTTAGCAAAGTCTCCTCCCCTTGGTAATGAATGTACCACTGCTAAAATGACCCATTTTAATTGGGTGATGTTGTGGCCATTTTCTTTAAAATGTCTGAACACTGGGGATTTATCGTTGTTGGTTCTGATATTTGATTTGTTCTCCGTCTAGCGTTCCTTTGCTTTTCTTAGTTTTGCCAACATAATATTTGCCACAAGGGCATCTGAGGGCATACACAACATTTTTACTGTCACATGTAGCAAAATCCATAAGGAATATTTTTGTTCCCATTACTGGGATGGCGAATGTGATCTCCTTTAATGATGTTGGTGCAATGTGGACAATGAAGGCATGGATAGGTGCCAGGTTTTTGTTTTTTCAGCATAGATTGATTACAGATTTTGGTCTTCTCAGCATTAACAAGGCTATCCTTGAAGTTTTTGCCCCTTTTGTAAGCCAACATAGGCGGTTCAGGGAACAATCTGTTCAAGTTAGGATCTGATCTTATGAGGTCCCAGTTCTTTGTGATGATTCTCTTAATTTGGTAACTTTGGCTCGAAAATTTGAAAGTATGAATGAGTCTTGTTGTAGGTTTTTTTGGTTTTTCTTCCAGCAAATTAGACCTGGTGAGGGATTCTGTACGTAACACTGCTTTCTCTGGGATTTCATCAGGAAAAGCTCTCTTCTGAAATCTGTTTTCATGTCTTCATATTCTCCTTGGAGATGTCTGGTATCTGATGTAATTCTTTTAAGTCTAAACATCTGGCTGAAGGGTAAATTATCCTTGAGGTGAGTAGGATGGAAGCTTCCAAAATGTAGTGTGCTATTGCAGTCTGTGGGTTTTCTGTAGATGCTCGTAAACAAGGTTGTTCCTATTTTACCGATGTGAATGTCCAGGAAATGAATATTAGGTTGTCCAATTTCAAGAGTAAAGGTGATTCTATCATTACAGCTGTTGAGGTATTCAAAAAATTGATTGAGTTCTTCCATGGCCCCGTTCCATATACCAAAAATGTTGATGTACCTTTTCCAGAAACCAACCTTGTTTTTCCAGGGATCTTTGTTGAGTATGTGAGTTTCCTCGAAGTGGAACATAAAAATGTTTGCATAGGATGGCGAAACAGGTGAGCCCAATGATGTTCCAGCTGTTTGTAGAAGGAATTTGCCATCAAACCGAAAGTAGTTATTGAAAGGGATGATGTTGATCAATTCTATTGCGAATACCTTATGGATCAAAGTCTCTCTATGTTTTAAGAGGAACCATTCTAGGGAATCGATGCCTTGTTGGTGTGGGATCGAAGTGTATAGACTGTTGACATCCAGTGTAAATAAAATAGCCGAAGGATTGTCAATCTGTATTTCTTTCAATAGTCTCAGGAAGTGTGCTGTATCCTTAAGATATGTGGATGTCTGTTGGACCAAGGGTTGCAACACCTGGTCTAAGTAGACCGCTAATGGATGAAAAATACTTTCTGTCCCAGCGACAATGGGTCTGAATGGAGGATTGATTTTATTTTTGTGTATTTTCGGAAGTGCGTCGAATACCGAAGTTACCGGAAATTTCTTGATCAGGAAGTCACTTGTCTAATCTGATATCCAATCCATATCTGAGGCTTCGTCTATTGTCTTTTTGATGGTGTCTTTTATTGAGGATACAGGGTCTGAGTCCGGAATAAGTAGGTTCAAGCAACCTGAGTTGTAAAAGTCAGTATCCATTAGTACCAATGCTCCTCCCTTGTCGGCTGGTTTCAATGTGATGATCGTATCATCTGCTAGCTCCTTTATCAATTTTAATTGGTGTTTTCTGATGTTCACTTTATTGGGTTGACTGTATTTTGGACGTTTCAGTTCCTTTGATGTTTTTAGATTAAATAAATTGATGACTGGGTGGTTAATCTGTGGATGGAATGAGCTCTTGTTCTTCAGTTCAAGATAATGTTTTTTGCGTGGATTAGTAGTTTCCGGAAGTGAATCAAAGAATACTTCGAGTGCCATTTTGCGTACAAGTTTAAACAAGTTGACTTCCTCTTCTAAGTTGGTAGTATTAGTGGTAGGAATAAATGATAATCCTAGATTGAGAGTGTCCATTTGAGATGTAGTCAACTGTTTGGAGAAAATGTTAAGGATAATGGATTCTATTGTTTGTTTTTTTGCCTTGGTTTTCTTTTGCCCTCTTCGGGTTTTCCCCCTCCTAAAAAAACGGGTGCAGTTGATGTAGTTGCTGCTGTTACAGGCTGAGTAGACGTCTCTGCTACCTCTGGCGGGGGATGTGTCTGGTGTAGATGGGATGTGGCTCGAGGTATCTTGTTCCCCACTGGTCACGTCACTACTATCACTATTATTTGTAGGTCCTGGTGGTTTAGGTGGTCTTGTGGGTCCTGGTCTTGGGTTGTTATAGACATCTTGCCAGAGATCATCCTTGCACAGTTGGTTTAAGTTATTAGTGTTAGAGACAGAGTTCAGCTTCTTTGAGACACAGCAGTGACAGACTTTATAGTTTTGTACAATTCCTTAGTTTTCTTAGAGGCAGGGAAAGCCCTCTTAGCTTTAGGGACAGAGAGGCATTTTTCCAACCCTTTTTCATATAATAAAAGTTTCTGCCCAAAAACATGCCCCCTTTGTGTCCGAGCCTTACTTCTGCACCCAGTCTCAAAACTCCTCTAGCCTGCAATCTTTCCCTGGACTTCAACCATAGTACCACTTTCTCGTCCCCTTCTCAACATTCCTCTAAAACTCCCATTAGTATTATACGGATGATAATCCGGATTATAGGACTGCTGCTGTCCCCAGTGTGCATTCATACTCTGGGCCCTGCAAAATCAGCAGATTTTTCTCATGTGCTATGCGGCACTACAAGCTGCAATTAACAATTTAAATGGCACATTTTTATCATTATGCCGAAGTGCATGTTGCGTGCTCCTAAATTAGACAAATTGAGGCAAAGTCTTCTTCTGAGCATTACCAAAACTCATCTGGCATCCGTTTTGCCCTTTTTTACCTTAAGGGCCATTTCAAAATCTACTGTATTCATTGTGGGCACTCGTGGCCATTCTCAAGATAGCCGCCTTATCTAAGCCAGGTCCCTTGTGCTTGGCTGCCATACCTTTACTTCTACCTATCAAGGCCACCGGTTGGCGGTAGCCGGCACCAGCAACAAAGGCCCCTATCTAAGGCCCCTATCTAAGGCCCCTGTCCGGGCATTGTTGGGTTTGTGACCCTCATATCTCATTACTGGGAAAGAAATGCGCCTTGCGGCTGGGCCCTGCATACATGCGCACCTGGACTATGGCAGCCCCCCTTCTGACATCACATGAGTGCTGATTGTCTGCTCTGTTACCGGGCCCATCTCTCCTCTGACTCTCTGCCACTAGTAACTTTGATCACTCTGCCATCCCAACTGGCACTCTCCCCTACACTACATGCTCAAATCTGTTCATTTTTGTCTCCCCCTTTCTGAGTTATCGTTTCCATTGCCTCTACCTCTGCACTGCTGTGCTGCAATACTTGTAAATTTAAGTTGTGTTCACACCCCGCATTGTTTGCATGCCTGTACCTTAAAATTGAATTTCGGTTGTGCTCACATTCTGCTTTTCTTGTGACTGCGCTGACTGGTCACCTTTGCCCTCTGTTCTGTCTGTTTCCTGCTCCCTTACCCTTTTCAGTTCCCATTGTTTTTCATTGCTTTTTCCCCCAGTCCTGTTTGTGCCCAGTCCCCTTTGTGCACCTCCTGCCTACTTCACCCCACCTACCTCAGCCACGCTGCTTGGTTTCCATCTCTCCTATCTTCTCTAACTGCTTCTATATCTACTGTCCTTTACCTCTCACTAAGTCTGGCAGGAAGAAACTCAAGAAGGACAAACTGGGCTCCAACACAGGTCTGCCTATTGCTGACACCTACGTCAGTGCTTACGCCAGAGACTCTCACTGACATCCTCTTTGTCGTTCCTTCATCCGACCTATGGACTCTTCATATGGTTGCTCTGCTCTCTCCCTACTCTTCCTCACACAATAACAGGAGGTCCTTCCTGCCTTCTTCTCCACCTCCAGGGTCATCATAAATGTCTATTGTAATGGTACCATACCGGTACAAGGGCCTCAAACCAACCTCCTACTTTTTGATAGGCTCCTCCCCCTATGCCTTATCAACTTTCCACCTACCTCCTCACAGGCTCCCATGCCATCTGCTTCCACAGCCTCCCTCGCCTTCTGACCATATGGCCTCTCTCACCATGGCTCCCTTGTAGCCTTTAACCCATCTGGCTCACCTGCCTGCACTCTCCTCACTGACATCCTTGTCATCTTCCGGTCCTCTGCCTCCTCCTACCTCTATCTCTCAGGCACTCTCGCCGCTTACAGGGGGGTGACTTCTGTCCCCTGTTCCCCCATAGGTTTCTCAAAAATGGCAACCTGCTCCATGTTGCCACGCTTAACTCTCGCTCTGCTGCCAAGCACCTCTCTGACATCTGCCACCTCCTTGAACTCCTGGATCTTGATGTTCTTGCTCTCAATGAGACATGGTTTAATGACAGCTCTGTCACGAGTTTAGACACACATCTCCCTGAAGGCTGCAAGATCCTCTCTGAGCCCAGGCCCAAAAGGCCAGGAGGTGGAGTAGCCCTCATTTCTTCTGAGTGGATCCTTGTTTCCGTTATTCCCACTCAGGCCTACTCCTCCTTTGAATGCCTGGTCTGCAGGCACTCTCTCTCCTGTCTCCTCTCTTACCCTGGACACCTCCTATCGGCAGCCGGGCCAGTCTACTCTCTTCCTCTCGGAATGGGCGGACATGGCCTATGCTCTCCTTTCCTCCTCTCCCCAACTCCTCCAGCTGGGGATCTTAACAACCATCTTGACTCTCCCGACTCTTCAGGACCTTTCTGCAACTTATGAGACTCTTTCTCTCTCCATTCTACCTTGGATGCTCTCAACTCCACAGACATCCCCCTTTCTATCCCGCTCACTACCTCACTCTCCTGGACTGACCACTCTTCATGCTTGAAGCTCTCTTCTCCTTTAGCACTGGTACACCCTGCACCACCGACCGCCTTCAAGGTCTTCCGACCCATGAAACGTGTGTCAGTGGCTGCCTTTGCCTCCACCTACTATCCTCCTACTCCTGCGGCTGACTCCCACCCTGACAAACTTTTCTAACTTTCCCCTTTCCATCTCCAATACTCTTGACATTCTTGCCCCTGCCAAGAGGGTCTGACTGAAGCATGCCAAAAAGTGCAACTCTTGGTACTATTCCAATCTGGCTGCCCTTAAACGCAAGTGCAGAGCAGAAGAACGAAAATGGGGATCTTCAGGTGTACCCTCTGACAAGCTGGCCTGCCGCCTTCTTCAACGACAATACAGACTCTGCATCCGGTCCAAGAAGAGAGTACATATTCAAGACCGCATCTCCACGGCATCTAACAACACAACCAAACTTTTCAAAGTCTGGAAGAAACTGGCCAATCCTAATGCAGCTTCATCCTCTACTGCACCCACCCAGGCCCTTTGCTCACTCCTGGCTGCACACTTCACCGCCAAAACACAGGACATCCTGTCCTCTCTCGCCTCTGCACCCACTCATGCATCAACATCTCTTGGGCCCCCCTCCGTCACCCACACCTCTCACCCTCTTCCCTCCTCCCTGGGGGCGTCTGAAAGGCTCTGAGATCTGCAACCCTGGATGCGTAGTTGCCCAGTGCTGAATAATGAATCTGCAATTACAGAAGGGAGGATTTGTGATAACTGTCTCTAATGGGTGAATCTCCCACCTCCCTCTGACCGATTTCCTTCCCACTGGGTTCTTTTCTCACAGTTATTTGTAGGGTGAGCTATCCGTCCTGCGTTTCTTGTGCAGGGGCGCTTGACTTTTGTTGGCGAGCTGCCCGAATTGCTTCAATGGTGCAGTAAGCCTTCCTTGGGGCCAGGCCTGCTGTGACCCCCGACTCTGCTGGCAGGCAGGTAGGTTTGTTAATTCTAAGTTTTTGTTCTGTTTATGGTGGGAATTCGTTAATGTTCTTATCTCCCTCTTTTCGGGTGCGAAGGTCTTGATGCTGGCGTGCCGGATGGAGAGGCGCATTTCAAGGTAAGAGAAAGCGCGAAGCGCAGCACCTTTATTGTCTTTTGAAGCTAACCTGTGTTTTCTTCTTCTCCTCACAGGCCGCTTTGGTGCTGCAAGTGGATGAGAGCGCAATGAAAAACAGGCCCCCAGAATCCGTTAAAGTAGTACAGCGCTGTGCGGTGGTTTAATATTGAAAGCGAACCTGAATATCTCTCTTTTCCTTTGCAGATGTTGCTGTGGTGCTCCAGATGGAAGCGTGGCGTAGCGCGATGGAATTCAGGTAAGACTGATGGAATTCGATGTTTTGGAAGCGCACGTTCTAATATTGGTTTCCCTTTCTCGTTATTGCAGGTCGCAATGTTCAAACAGCAGCTGTGGTAGCGGTTCGCCCGGAATTCCTTAAGCTAGTACTTACAGGTGAGTGATGTTTCTTCTTCTCTCGGTTTACACAGATTGCAGCCCAGTTGAGATGCTGAGTGATGGATGGTGTTTTCTCAGGTAAAACAGAATAATCTTGCTCTTGTTCTTGCAGGATTACAGGAAGATGCTAAAGACCAGGAGTTGGACACAGTGAGCGTCACGCTGCTGGTTGCAGAATAACACAAAGCATGTTCTGCAGTCAGGGTGTGGTTTATATAGTCCAGGTAAAGTAGTACCAGGGAAAGTAGTTCCAGGCCTGCCACACCCAAAACACTAGACCGCATGGCTTGGTTCTTAGAACTAGACTGTGTGGGTGCTTCCATGTTGGATTTAAAGACCCATGTACATAAATGGGACCTAGTTTGAACAGCCCTTCCTTCCTACATATGAGCCTGGTGCCAAAGGCGCCAGAACTGGCTCCAGGAGCCCTTTTGCAGTGGTTTTAAGGCCCTCAGGGTTCTGGTGGGAGCCTGCTTGTGGCACAACTTGTGGCCCCTCACAGTGGTCATGACAGTCACACCTGAGGTGGTCTCTAGACAAGTCCGTTCTATGAAAGCCTCTTCCAAACAGGTGGTCCCCTGCCCTTCCAAATCCATCAAGGACAACATTGACACCCTCGCTCCAGCCTTGACAGACCACGGTAACATCTCCTTTGCCACCGGTGTTTTCCCCACTTCTCTCAAGCACCCTCTGCTCAAAAAACCTTCTGCCAACCTTCTATTCCGGCTAACTACTGCCCTATCTCCATCACTCCTTTCCTGGGAAAACTCCTGGAGAAGTTGGCTATCTCTCAGCTTACCCTCCACACTGAATCTGTAGGTTGTCTCCATGACCAGAGCATCCAGAAGAAGAATATGCCCTTCTGAACACCTGTGAAGACCTGCTCTCAAATCTTTTTTTTTTTTTAAACTTCTTTTTATTATAAGCGTGGCAGCAAAACACAGGCGAACAGCATCAGGCAGTAACAATGTAAAAGAACAGTATACATAGCATAGGAGTGCAGGGGTTACTAAACATGATGAAATATTCAAAGACCAAAACACAGTCACATCGTAAAAAAAAAAAAAAAAAAAGGACATCAGGAAGCTATGACTGGGGTGAGGACCCAAGCTGGTGGGGGGAAGCGGGAGGGGAGGAGGTGTCTGGAGTCTCGACTAGGTCCGACATATAGGAGCGGAACCTGAGCCAGATGTTTCTAGGTCTGGAGTGAATGGGTTGTAAGTGGGACCAGGCATCCTCGGAGTCAGAGGCCCACGTTACCGCTCTCAGCCATTGGGCATGTGTGGGAGGTGAAGGGCGAAGCCAACAGAGCAGGATGGAACGCACCGCGAGAAGCAGACAGAGACCGGCTAGTTTCTTGGAATCTCGGGGGAGGCCAGGGAGATCATGAAAGAGGCATATCAGGGGAGAGAGACCAATAGGGTGGTCAGTTACAGTGGATACTGTTGAACAAACGGCCTCCCAGAATTGTGCGAGGCGGGGGCAGGACCAGATCATGTGGATGTAGTCGGCATCAACTTGGCCGCATCTGGGGCAGCTGGCAGGGTAATCGACGGACATACGGTGTAATCTGATCGGGGTATGGTGAAACCTGTGGAGCACTTTGAATTGGATAAGTTTGAACCGGGAGTTGAAGGAAACCCGTTGTGTGCATTCACATAGGTGGGTCCAGCGGTCATCAGACATCTCAACACCAAGGTCTGCCTCCCAAGCACGTTTCAGTTTAGCGAAGTCTGGGACCGATCTGGTTTGTAGCATGGTATATAACCTAGAGATCTTACCCCTCGTGGGACCGGGGGAGGTGAGCTCCTCAATGGCAGGGTCGTCAGGTGGCACTGCAGGGAACGTTTGGTAATGGCGCTTAAGGGTCCTACGAAGGGATGCGTATTGAAGCCATACACTCCGGTCTCTTCTCAGGGGCAAGGGGAGGCTGGGCCACTCGACGAATATACCTTGGTCAAACACGTCGCGTAACAACTTGAAGTCTGCATCTGCCCATCGGCGAACCGTGCTCAGTGGAACCCGTGGGACCCCAGGGAGAAAATTCCAAAGAGGAAGATTGCCATGGAAGGCGTAGGCGGTCCCCGTCAGCTTCCACATTTTCGCCAACGCAACGGCCGTGCAGGCGACCGGCTGCTCTCAAATCTTGACTCTAACTCCCCCTCTGTCCTCATTCTTCTTGACCTCTCTTCTGCTTTTGATACGGTAAACCACAAGATCCTGATCTCCCTGGGCATCATAGATCAGGCCCTGGCGTGGCTTATCTCCTTTCGCTCTGACCGTCCTTCACAGGTAGAATATTGGTCTTTTCTCTCTGCCATCACTCTCTCTACTGTGGTGTCGCCCACGGATCGAACTTATACCCCTGGTTCTTCAATATCTAGATGGTCCCTCTGGCCCACAGGATCTCTGCCTTCACCTCCAACTTTCAGTGTTATGTGGATGACACAGCTCTCTTTCGGGCTAACCTTGGCCTCCTCCTCCTTGCTCATTCCTGACTGTTTTTCTGCAATTCAGAATTGGTGTGCTGCGAACGATCTCTGCCATAATGCCAGCAAGACAGAGATAGTCCTCTTTGGGACCCTTGCTCCTGCTTTCCCACTTGGCCCTGCACCCTCACTCCAGGGTCGTCTCCTCCTCTCACATCTCGGGCATCTCTAAAAAGTCCCATTTCCAGCTGCACCTCCTCAGAGGTATTCAACCTTTTCTCACTATCCCCCAGAAGCTCACTGTCTCCAGAGCCCTGGTCCTCTCTAGGGTTGAGTACTGTGAGAGCATCTTTCTAAATCTACCTGCCACTACTCTTTGCCCTTCACAACTTATCCAGAACAGGACTGCGAGACTTGTCTTTGGCCTCAAGCCCAGGGATCGTATCTCTCCAGCTCTGAAATCACCCCACTGGCTCCCTGTGGCTGCAACAATGAAGTTCAAGACCCTTTGCATCCTCCACAAGGCTTTCAGGGGCTGGGGATTGCACTACCTCCAACTTTCTATTCCTAAGCAGCTTCCTTCTCGAGCCCTCCACTCATCCACCTCTAACCCTCTGAGGGTTAGACACTTCTCCAGGCAGAGAGTGGGGGGTAGATCTCTTTCCTCGGCTGGGGCCTCCCTCTAGAACAGCCTCGCTGCCTCTCTCAAACTTGAGCAGGACCACCTCTGGTTCCGGAAGCAACTCAAGACCTTGCTTTTCGCTTCCGCTTTCTCTCTCCCTCTCCTTTGCTGATTCCCTGACTGCTCTGCACACTGGTCACCTGGCCACCCACTGAACTTCAGGTCCAGGCTCCTGCATGTCCAGTTACCCTTGCACTGCCTCCGGGCATCCCTGCACTTACGAGCCTATATCTGCAACCCTACCCCTGCACTTACGAGCCTATATCTGCAACCCTACCGCGATTCTCTGCACTTAAGAGCCGCTTACCGGCAGCACTTACGAGCTACCTGCACTTTCCCTCAACCCACCTGATACTTCTACCCCTCCATCCGCCACCGCAGTTGCACGATCTGTATACCACAAGGCCTAGTAAGTTTGTTGTGTTGTCTTCCCTCGGTCCTCCATCCCTTGTCTTGTCGTGCCTAGAAACACTTGTGTGCAGGCGCATTATAAATGACTTATCATATCATGCCTGACATGCCTCACACTCTTTAGTATCATGTCCGACAACTGGGCACAACACGCAGCTGTCTTGTGTGTTGATAATGGACATTGTCCTCCGACACTTACCGCAAGCCTTAAAACCAAAAGGTTTCTCACTCATTTTGAGAAAAGAATTTTGAATTTCCAATTAAAATTGAAAAAGAAAAAAACATTCAAATTTGCGTGACCATTGGAGCCAGTGGCTCAGAACAAGTTTCGAAGTCACATAATCAGTGTCATTGTTAAATGAATGATTGTGGTTGGCTAGTCAATGCTAGCTATAACCTAGATACCGTAGCTTCCAGTGGGTGCAGCGAGATGTGACAAGGCCAGCACCACCCAGCATGATGCAAGTGTGATTAAAACATCTCCAGTGTCCAAGCTATCTAAGAAAAGGAATCTGAAGAATGTGCTCTTTTTGCCCTTGAGCGAGATTGAGATGAGACCAGGAATTACCATCTAGGGTTGGTTTTCTGATGAGAGTTCAGCCAGGAGTTCACAAATCAATGTATGGGGTTATACTGGGAAGTGATTGCGGGGGTTGTATGCCTGGGGTTCCTCCGTAATCTCCATTCTCTTGAGTTTGCCTGGGTGAATGGCCATAGCATGTGTATGTGGTGGTCAGTAATGATTGACTGGCCGACAAATGCTTGAGTGGTGCAAGTGTATATGATTGTTGGTTAGGGTTACCCTCTAGTCTCCAGTTTAGTATAAAAGCTGACAGACTGCACCAGGAAAATGGTTTAGCTGTTGGAATTTGCCCCTGAAGCATCCAGAGTGGCATACTGACCCATGGACAACAACAGAAGCACAGCACCAGAGTCTTTTGGATTCTCGAAACCATAATAGTGAAGCTATGCCTCTCTCCGGACCAGCAACAACCCTGTGTGTGGCTCCTTTCCCTTGATCCAGCAGAGATAGCTGAATCCTTTCTTCGGGACACATCTGCTCACCCTGCTCAAAGAAGAGGCGTGGCTACCTGGTTATTACTGACTAATGGCTCCCCATCCAGTCCCATCAGAGTCTGACCATCAACCTTACAATGAAAGGAGGAACTACGCTCCCAGCATGACAACATTTAGATATGCTGCAAGCTATATGAATACCTATTCAAAAGATCGGATATTCTGTATCCTCTGAATACTATGACCAGCCACCACGTGAAAGTGCACAGACATGGATGAAAGTCAAAATGCTGTTTCTCCAAAAATAGAAGGGATAGAAGAGGATAGAATCCTTACTGTTTTGCAACCAAATGAAAAATAAAGAGTCAACACTTACCATCATCTTCTGGGACATAATACGCCAATTTATTATTTAGAACACTTAATTTATACAATACAATTGTATGTTAACATAAAATTAAAACTTCATACAAAAGCAAACTTCCTGCTACAAGAAAGTGATTGTAAACAAATATGTCTGCTTCACTACTGGCAGATCTACTGCTGTACCCGTATTATTTGAACATTGATCAAAATACATTTCAAATTCACTGCATCTGTGGATAAGTAGCAGTGCTAGATCATAAGGCAAAAGAATTTGCAAATAAGCAAGTTCCCAAATCTGAAGTTGACTGGACTGACAACTACGTGTGAAAAGCCTGGGCTGGCTCTCTACACTAGGCACAACAAGAAGCCAGGATTGTGAAGGGGGAAACCCCGCCATCATCATGCTAAAGAGCCACTATTGTCACTTTAATCTGAGGAAAGGTATGAAACTCATGAATATGCATCACGCTATCATATTTCCAAATGGCCATGCCTTACCTAAAAAATAAAATTGTTTCATCCCATAAAAATCAATACAGTTAACAGAATCATCAACAGAACCTTTCACTTTCTGCGGTTAGCAGTGCCTGTGTTCCTTTTCAAATTTTGGGATTGTATATATCGAAATTTACATTGCATTTGGAAAATATGACCAAAAGCACACTACCAAAGCACGCCAGTCAAGGGAACCTCTACTGCGTGGAATTCCACAAACTGGCAATGGCATGAAGTAGCAGTCGACATGCTGAAAGACCCGATGCAATACACTTGCATACCGACAACCTCAGATCTTCAGTATTACAGGTCTGTGACAGAGACCAGTGTACATTCAAATGGGGTGAATGTATGCTCTAGAAAATTAAAGTCACAACTAGGTTTAATGGACATTGTCATCCTCACTGCTGAGATCCCATTCGTCGGTGCCTGTCTCTGTATTTAACTGCAGACCTACTCTAATTGAGGATGGGCCAAAAGTGATAGAATTACTGTCTGCTGTTTTTCCTATTTTGGTGCTGCTTGTCTCTACCATATCTTCCTCCCCAGAAGATATTGCTTCATCTGGTAAACTGCTGTGTAGAAGCATCTCCATACCAGAATCTGAGCTTGCCGCTCTATACATCTTGGGTGCTTTCTCACCTTCAAGGAAACAGAAAATGTTCTGTGAGCAGAAGATAAAAGACGCAAACATTGCAGGGTTCGGACCTACCTCATTGGTTGAATTGGTGTGGCACAAATTACATCTATTTTGGCACAAAGTACTATACAGCCATAGAAATATATATTGTTAGGATATATGAAAACAAAATGAGTTAAAATTAAGTGACTGAAAAATCCACAAAACAACCAAAAATGGTTTTTCCAATTGACATCTTTGGAAGTACAAGAGCTTTCCCATCTGGTGAGCCTCCCTGCCCACACATCAACCATTGTATTATTCCTGCCATCCCTTCCCTTAACTCCCGGCCGCAATGCAGGCAAACAAACATGCAAAGATGCATTCACCATTTCCCAGCCTTGCATTACATTAATACGCATATTTTGTCATTTTGATAAATGTACATTCATTATTAGAATTTGTAGAGCAATATGGTGAATTTTTAATTTGGATTTGTAATCAAATGTTCATTGCAACTTCCAATTATGGACACACAATTTAATCTGGGCAAAGGTACTTTCATTTTTGCCATTTGTCTATGTAAACTTGGTTTATTATACGTTGTAAAGCATGGAAGCACTTTGACACATTGCAGTTTTTTGAGTGGTAAATGTAGAAGGAGAATTAATTGCAGGCTGACAGAAAGTTGAAGAAGGGAGGAAGTTTAATACAAAATACAGAAAGAGCAAAGTGAAGTGCGCTCAAAGTGACAAATCGACTTTTTCGTACCATTTGAATTTTCAACAGGTTATTTCCTAAGAGAAGTTTGGTTAGTCCATATTTTGCCAGTTGAAGTAATTATAATAAGGCTGGATCCTGGAATCTTTAATCAGTCCCATAGGTCATTAAACTGCTGTCTGGCTCAGTTCCAGTAAGTGGCATTACTGGCACAGAAAGTGACATTCCATGTATATAAAAAGACGAGTATGCCCATGCCAATTTAAACCAATTTCCCCAACTGTGCATTGCTTCACTGAGGGTAAAAAGGACAACTAACCAGGTCATGATATCAGACACAAACATTGCAACTAATCAAAGTATTACAAATACAAAGTGTAGGTGTGAAGGTTTATGAAGAATCTGTTGGAAGATCATAAACATCAGAAAGAACATTATCAAAAGGTAATTTACTCTTCCAATCGATACCTTGCACCCAACGAGGCCCAATGTTATTTAAGACTCTGAAAGCAGTACCAAACACCAGAAGGTGGGCAACTGAATATGCTCATAGTCTTCCCCATTTACCCATAAATACAAAGAGAATAAAGATTTTCCATAATAACTTACTAGAAAGTCTTAATTCTATTACAGACAAGGAGGCGAGCATTATGTTTCTTTCTTTATTCTAACATGAAAAGAAAGCTCAGCAGCAAGATATTTTTATGTACCCGAGCACAATAGGTGACGTGTAAAAAGGGTACACCAGAAAATATATAATAAACACATAGAAACATTAGGTTATGTCCATTAGTCCCTGGGGAAGAAATAACTCAATTTCCCAGGGGACTTCTCTTAAGTTCAGTCAGAGGTCACCAACATGTGACCTTAGTCCTCCAATGAGAATGTAGGTCTCGTCATAAACAGTCCTGAACATGATGTAACTTCCTCTTTCAAGGCTGCGAACTTGAATGTCCATAACTTGGTAAGTAAATGTAACTGTAGACATCTCATAACGGAAAACAGAATCGAGCTGCAGGTTAGGTGGACTCGTCTGCAGGCACTGTCAAGAGATGGAGAAAATACTAGAATTACTTCATGCAAATGACAACCCTAGTTCTCTTTGTAGGGTCGGAGAGAAAGGCTTGAATTATTTAGAAAGCATATACAAATTGCAAATAATCAGTAATTCATAGATATGTACATGATTATCATCAAGCGTGTTAAGCGCTGCTATTCTTTCTCTCGCCGGGTGGGATAATGCTTGCCTCCTTGTCTTTAATAGAATTAAGACTTTCTAGTAAGTTATTATGGAAAATCTTTATTCTATGTCAAGACCGGAGGCTCACATTAGGCTTGTTTAAAGCTTACTTACCACGATAGACGTCGGCTGATCTACCGGTTTCAGGTAGAATTGCTTAAATATTGATTCGCTTGCCCAGTCTGCAATCCTCATGATGTCCTCTACGCGAACTCCAGCCTGAAAGGCTTTGGAGGCCATGGCTCCGAAGTGCTGGGTATCTATCCCTGCTTGAATTAGAGTCCAACGCACCCAGCATGCCAAAGTTGGAACGGAAACTGCCTTGTGCGGTTTACGCAGAGCTATCAATAGCTGCCCATTAGGTGAGGACCTAAGTGGGGCTGTCTTTTCTTCATAAACCTTCAAGCATTTAACCAAGCAAAGCTTGGGCTGGTCTCTAAAAGCGGGTAAGAAATCACCCTAGAGTTGCATTTCGTCCTCCTGTGTATATGAAATACGATGCCATCAGGAGAAAAAGTCCTGCCCGCTGGATCGACAGCCCTGACGTCAGAGACTCTCCTGCAAGAGACCAGGCAGAGTAGGGTAGTAAGTTTGCCGGATAGGGCCTCACGGGATAACTCCTCATTATGCGGCCAAGACAGAAAAAGATTCAATTTTTTATTAACGTCCCAAGCTTGTTGTAGCGGGACGGAGGGGGACTGTAAGTCTGATACCCTTGAGTAATCTGCAAACGAGGTGGTGTTCTCCTGCTGGGACCTCCTGAAAAAGGTCATGTCCAGCAGAAATGGCTGAACGATAGGCATTCACTGTCCTGTAGGCTAGACCTCTTTCAGTTAAAGAAGCTAGGAAATTCAGGATCTCCTCTACAGGTGCTGAAACTGGATGTAATCCTTTCCTTCGGCACCAGGTGCTCCAGGTGCTCCAAGAGTTGGAATAACTCTTAATGGTAGCAGGAGCCCAGCTTTCCTCGATGAGACTGACCGCCATGCGTGACATGCCGGGGACTCTCCATCTTGACCTGAAATCCTCCAGGTCGCTAGGATCAGTGATCCGCTGAGATGATGGAGGTGACGCTGCCCTGATGGATCTAGGAAGAGATCCAGAAACTTGGGTAGTAGGATTGGTGAATCCGAGGAAAGTTCCAGAAGAACTGGATACCAGGTTTGAGAGGTCCAGACCGGCGCTATGAGGACTAAATCCGAATGCTCCTGACGGGCCATCGCCAGGGTCCTCGCTATCATGGTGAATGGGGGAAAGGCATAATGTATCCCCTGGGTCCATTGTTGCAGAAATGCATCTGTCGCTGCTGCTGCTGGATCCGGCTTCCAGCTGTAAAACACCGGTAGCTGGGTATTGAGTCTGGAAGCGAAGAGGTCTATGGATATAGGACCCCAAACTTCTTGGAGGCGGAGAAAGATTTCTCTGTTGAGCCTCCAGTTGCTGTAATCTGTGGAGTGACGGGAGTACCAGTCCGCTACCACGTTTGTGAGACCAGGGAGATATTCCGCTGTGACTGAAATTCGATGTTCCAAACAGAAATGTCAAAAATCCTTGGCCAATTCTGCTAGAGGCCTCGAACTGGTGCCACCTAGATGATTGATGTACCTTACGGTGGAAATGTTATCCATTTTCAGCAAGATACAGCAACTTGCTCTGCCTTTGGCAAAGGAGCGTACCGCAAAAGAGCCCGAAACTCTGGGCAGTTGATATGCAGATCCAGCTCCTGAGGAGACCAAGTTACTCCCGTGGCGACAGCCACATCTCGCTCCCCAACCGGAGCGACTGGCATCTGATTCGATGATGATATCTGGGGCAGATCCGAAGATGGCTCTGCATTCCAGGCTTCCATGTGCATGAGCCACCAGTTGAGCTCTGTTCTTGCCTGAGGTGACAGTGTCAGGCGTTGGGAGTAAGAAAGGCTGTGTCTTAAGTGTTGACCCTTCAATCTTTGTAATTCCCGGTAGTGAAGGGGGCCGGGAAATATTGCCTGGATGGGAGGATAGCAAACCTATTACTCTTGCTACCTCCCAAAGGGAGAAAAGACTCCTCTGTTGAAGTCTGCATATCTCCTGTTTGGTGCAGTGAATCTTGGCTTTTGGAGGGCGGAGATGAGAATTCTGAGTATCCACCACGAACCCCAGAAATTCCAGGTTCCTGGATGGATGAAGAATTGACTTTTCCCAGTTTATGAGAAAGCCGAGGCTGTGTAGTAAATCTATGGCTAGTCTGGTCTGCCTCTGAACTAGCTCCTGTGATTGAACCATAAAGATGATGTTGTCCAAATAAATTATAAGTCGGACTCCTTATTCTCTTAGATGAGCTACTACTGGCCTCAGAAGTTTGGTAAAAACCCAAGGTCCTGAGGAGAGCCCGAAAGGTAGGCTGGTGAACTTGCAGTCTCGATTTCTCCATGAGAATCTCAGATAACCTACGTGTGCCTGATGAATGGGCACTGCGAGGTAAGCATCCTTCAGGTCTAGGCGCATGAGCCATTCGTTCGGTCTCAGAAGGTCCCTGAGCAGGTGTATACCTTCCATCTTGAAATGGTGGCAAATGATGAATTTGTTGAGAGCTTTTAAGTTTATCACTGGGTGCACCTTTTGTTTTGTGCGTACCAGAAATATGGGGCTGAAGAAGCCTCCTTGACTTGAGCCTTGGCGAATCGCTTGTTTCTGATATAGGCTGTGCATTTCGTTGTCTAACGCTATTTGGTCTGTTTGGGGCATCACTATGGGGTAGGGCGACAGACTTGAACGGGCTGTGCGAAAAACTCTAGACACAGACCGCAAGCTGTGTCCCTGACCCAGGCAACTCCCAATAAGGTATCCCAAGCCCTTGCAAACATAGCTAGCCTCGCTCCTATAGACGTCTGTGGCGCAGGCCCTGTTATAAGTATACTGGCATGAGGATTGTTGTTGGGCCTGATGTCTAGCTGCTTGTCTTCTTCTACGTCCTCTTGAAGTGAAGAATGTGTTGGTGCTCTCTTGCCAGGCGTTATGCTGGTCCCTGGAGTGCTGAGGTCTTTTATCTAAGAAATAACGGCCGGAGGAGTGAACTCTACCTCGTCCGGCCCTGGAGAAAACCTTGGAAGCGAAAACTCTCTTGATGGAGGCCTGAGCTTTGTCCAATGCGATGAAGGTACCGACAAATTTTGACATTTCCTTCATGAAAGGATCCCCGAAAAGCAGGCCCTGAGCAGTAGCACCAGACTGTGTCCGCTAATTTGCTCAGCTTGGCGTCGATCTTAAACAGAATGCCTTTACGACACTTGGTTGATATGGCACAACTAACATTTCCTAGTAGGCAAATGGCCCGCTGAACCCAGCCTGAGAGAACCGGGTCAACGGGGTCGGATGTGTCGATGGCTGCTTCCGCTAGGTCCAAGATCTTGGCCAGTGGACCCGTAACATCCAGAACTTTGTCCTGACAGGACTTCCAGGCACAGTCCGTGCCTTTCGTAGGGTCCTTCACATTTTTTCCCAAAAATGTAATCATTTTGGAGTCTAGCTCTGGTGTTAGAGCTACTTTGTCTGCAATATCTGGAGGGGGCATTCAGCTTGGAGTCTGGCTCTGACCTCCTTATCGAAGGGTTTGCCAAGTCTGGAATAAATGTATTTAGCTGTTCTGGAAGACGGTTCCCAGTCAGTGGATCTGGGATGTATTGATCCTCCGGAGCAAACATCCCCTTTGAAGGAGACTTATTCCCGGTTGTCTTCTTGGGGATGGGGGCTGCCACAATCCCCGAGCTTGAGGGCTTCTAACTCTCTATTTGAAAGTCCTCATCAGAGGAGGTGTGGGAGTGATCAGCGTCGTACATGCCTCTGCTCTGATTGTCTTCTGTGCCCTGTCCATCTCCCTCCGGGCTTGAGGGTCTATTACCCCTGTTATCCTCCTCGGAGTAAGAAGGTCCATCATGGGAAAAGGTTACCTTCCTATTTATATAGGCTTTCTTTAGCCTGGAGAAGGCATCCAATACGGCAGCAGTGGCAGGTTCTGGCTGGCTCTTGTGAGCCGGGATACATCCCCCTTCAGTAAGGTGCTTCCTCTTTTGGGCCTTTTTCCTCCCATGTGGAGAGCTTTCTCGTAGGTGCTCCTCCATAGTATCTAGGCGGTGTTGAATAGGTAGGAGCATGTCAGTTACTGCCTTTTTAATGCTGGTCTCAACCGAAGATCCCAGCACTTTTTGCAGGCTATTTGCCATTGCCACCTCATCAATATAGCAGGTACCTTCCTCACAGTCAGACCAAGCCTGAACTGATTGAGGGGAGTACTGCGCTGCCATGGTTAATCTAAAGCACCTTTACTCACTTTTATTTTTTCTTTTCTGGGCTTCTGAACGCCTTCTCTCTAGCCCAGTACTAAAGGTAGTTCGGCTATAATGGATCTGTCAGCTGAGAGGAATCTCTCTTCTTAGTGGTGTTATCAGCTGAATCAGGAGATTTTACCCCTTTTTTTAATGCCAATCAGTTAATTGAAATAGTTATAAGCACTGCAGCAAGGATTCCGGCGCTCGCGTTCGCAAAATACCATTATAGTCCTAACGGACATGCGCACTCGAGCGCCGGAATCCTGAGGAAAGGACCAGGGAGAGCAGGAGCTCCTCTGGCGGCCCGTGGGCGGCGCTGCGGGTTTCCAGAAGGCCACGCCGGCATCCCCGAGCCTGAGGAGAGCACCGAAATGCCGGAGAAGTGAGCGCAAGCACACCGAGGGGTCCGCTTCCGTGGACTTGAATCAGCTGATAAACTGAGGCGGCGCAAACAAGGGTTTTGTGTACTACGCTGCCTCCGACACCAGCAGGAAGTAGCTGGCGTCGGAGGGAAACAACGAAAGATACGAAGTTACGGAGTCGTAGCTAAATGATATATAGTAAGAGGCACGCTCCTATACTGATAAATACGGCATTACAACATGTAATTTGAAAATCAGTAAAATATAAATAACGTTATATTAAAATCATAGAAACACTTCATAAACAGTGGTGAACATGAACGTACTCATCTATTGCTGTGAGCAGCAAAGAAAGAGGAAGTTACATCATGTTCAGGACTGTTTATGAAGAGGCCTACATTCCCATTGGAGGCCTAAGGTCACATGTTGGTGACCTCTGACTGAACTTAAGAAAAAAGTCCCCTGGGATATTGAGTTCTTTCTTCCCCAGGGACTAATGGACATAACCTAATATGTTTCTTTGTGTTTATTATATATTTTTTACACATATCACCTATTGTGCTCATGTACATAAAAATATCTTGCTGCTGAGCTTTCTTTTCATGTTAGAATAAAAAAAGAGAAGCATAATGTGAGACTCCGGTCTTGACATAGAATTCACTCGGTTTCCTTTCAGTATTTATTTGTAAAAAGTGGAAAAAGCAGAAATCTGTGTGTCTAGGGTCACTTCTTACGGTGACCCTGTTCCTACATTGCATTCTGCTCAGATTTCCAGAAGCAGCTGGTTTACTTACCTTGTGAAGGATTTCACCACTCTTTTTCCACCAATGCTGCATTTATAGGAGCAGGTTTGGCCAAAATGGCTGAACCCTGAGTGCTGGACTGATCACTGGGTGGTTTTAACTACTGATCGTCCTTCCTGGGCCTCCTTTGTTCTCCTGCTGGCTCAAAGCATTTGTTGTGTCAGGTATTCCATGCTGGGATTGTCTCCAGGTTGTTGTACCATCAGCTTCTCGCTTTACTGCCTTGGCTGTCCTGACTTAGCATGGGTCGATGCAAGAGTGCTGAGACTCCACACCCCACCTCATCTGCTCTACAGGGCCCCACAGTAATATTCGCCATTTCTTACATTTTCTGTTGTCCTTTGAGCCGCTGCAGCCTGTTATGCCGGGTTCTCCTGCCTTTTTGGAGTCTCTCACCGCTCGCTAAGGTTTGTTTTTCTTTTCTGTCATTGGGGTCGTCTTTGGCCTTGGGTTCAAGTCCCTCATCTAAGTCGTATTGGAAAAGAAATCTTGTACTTACTGTGTTAAGCATTCCTGGAAAATGCTTTCTGGGAACTGTTTCCTAGGGGTCGAGGCAAGCAGAACCTCACTGGGAGAGACTTCACCTTTAGAGACAAGGACTCCCTAAACCAACAAATTTAATTGCATACATGGGACTACGTGATAAGCCTATAAGTGTGGCATTCCTGTCTTGGGCTGAAGGCAATGCAAGAATAAACTCAATGGCACGAGATAAGGAAGATGTTTCTTTAATGCAAGACGGCCTCTACAAAGTAAGAGGTACCTGGGGGACTGGGAGAAGTGGGAGGCCCGCTGGGTTACGCCATCACTCTGAGAAAACACATCCCAGTCCCATGAACGAGACACAACACAGTCAAATAAGAAGTGGAAAGCTTAGAAACAAGGCTCTTAATCATCACAGCTGGGGGGTAACTAGTCAGTTCAGAGACATTATAAGACTAAGGACTGATGATAAAAGCTTAGCAAGGGGCAGAGGAAAACCCCAATCAAGTACTCCCAGAGGGAAGGCCTGGGAAGAAACTACAAATAATAATCTGATTATTAAGAAAGGTTCACTTGAAGGATATTCTTAAAAGGAAACCACAGAAAGCACAAGACGGAAAAGTATTCTTGAGGAGCTACAAGAGTTGATTGCAAAGACTATCTGTTCTACCAAGAGGTTGTATAATTCAAGGCAATATTGAACAAACTGGAGGAGAGACCAGTCAAAGGCAAATCATTCCCTTGGTCTATTTAAGTTAGTTAACATTTGTGGCAGAGCCACATATGATCGTTTTTTATCTGAGGACATATTCTCTTTTGGACTTTATGAGAAAGGCCGAGCACCTTTAGTTTCTTTCGATAGATAGTGACTCCCTCTAGTGATATGGAAAGTTAGGCCTACTACTTACAATTTTCATTAAAAGAAATTGAATTATGGCTTCCAAGTGTCCAATGTCTCCTTCCGACCCGCCAGAGAACCAACACCATGTCTTAGCCCTGCGGTGGTGGATTATTCACAATACATACCCTCAAGGATCTCTGTGGTAGAGATTATTCGCAGGTGGGTCTCAACTGGTTTACATTGGGGTTTTCCTGGTGTGCTGCATACATCATCTTAAAGGGCTCCTGTTTTTTTTTTAACAATCTCAAGATCTCTTCATTCGCGTCTTGGATGGTTCTCCCTTCAGGAGTAGTTTTCCACAAAATCAGCACCTGTCGGGCAGAACTGTGACTAAACTGCAGACTGCCTACTGACTTTGTCCAGTTGAATTTTATGTGGAACATTTTAATGACCTCAAATTCCTCGAAGTGCCATTGGAGCACTTACCTGCCTCTAGAAATGTTTTCTTCATCCAGTTTTTGTCCAGGCAGTTTTAGGCCAAAGACTGGAATGTGAGCCTGCAGCAGTGATTTTTAATGTATTTTAAAGTGCAGTCTGGGCAGCGGCTGCTCTGAGTAAGTGCAGCGGATGCAGCCAGCTATGGGAAGTGCAAAAGGGGGTGGAGGGATGTAGGGTTACAGATACAGCCCCTAAGTGCATGGAGGCCCGGAGGCAGTGCAGGTGCTTGCAGGTTGTGGAGGAAGCCTGGTGCCCATTGAGTTCAGAGGGTAACCAGGCGATAGGCTAGCGCGGCAGACAGGTGGTCAGCAAGGGAGAGCAAGAGAGAAAGCAGAAGCGAACACGTCTTGCAGTCCTGTTCTGGATTAGTTACAGAGGGCAGAGTGTAGAGGATGGCAGGTTGAGATAGAGGCTGTTGCAGTAGTCCAGCCTAGAGAGAACCAGGGCTCTGGAGGAAGTGAGAAAAGGAAGAATATCTCTGAGGAGGTGTAGCAGATAGTGGTACTTCTTTGAGAGGTCAGTGAAGTAAGGGGAGAAGGAGAGAGTGGAGACGAAGATGACCCCAAGGTTTTCTGCCTCACTGGAAGGCGTAAGGAGAGGGCCCAGGGAGGGGGGGCCAGAGTGAAAGAGAGAAAGTGGGAGCAGGGGTCCCAATGATCTGTCTTGCTGACATTGCACCAGAGACTGTTGCAGGCGCACCGTTCCTGAATCACGGATAGACAGCCAGGAATGAGCAAAAGAGGAGAGCCTAAAGGACAGTTGAGTGTCATCCGGATAACACAAAGTTGGAGGAGAAATGAGGTGAGCCAAACGGGCCACATAGAGGTTGAAAAGCCAGGGAGAGAGGTTGGAGCCTTGGTGAACACCACAGGTGGAGAGAGAGGTGGTCGAGAGAAAGGACCCCAGGTGAACCTGAGAGGGACGGTCCAGGAGGAAGGAAGCCAATCAGATGAGGGCCACATAGGTGTCTGATGTGTCGTTATACCATTTACTATTTAAATAATATGCAAGGTACATATACTACTTGTTTGGTTTACTGTTAAGGCAGTTTTTGTCCAACCCCCTGTTGAGGGATCTACAACCACTTACCTTTACGGGGGCTAACACACTTGACAAGACAAGGAAGCCAAACCTCTCGAGGTATGTAACATGCACAGAGCAACAAGGCTCAAATCTCAAGTGGTGGTAGCAGGTTGACACAAAGGTTAAATTAATTAAATTAGCACACACACTTCGCTATCAAATAAATTACACCAATATACTGACAAAGATATACATGTATTTTGTTACACATACAGATATTTCCAGTCAAATACATACTTCAAAATAGTATTTAAAAAATACATAGTGTACTACAAATCAGTAAATGTCTAAAAAGCACCTTCCTAACCCCAGTGCCTATATGTGGGTCCACTCTCTACCTATCTTGCCCTGCCACTATGAGGGGTTTCCCTGCCTCAAAGGCTCCCTTTTCCTAGACTTCACACACTTAACACACTCGAGGGTTATTCTCCTCTTTACTTGCTTGGCTCTCCACAGTTTAATCACATTTACATCCCAAGGGGGCTTAGTTCCTTCCCCTGGGTTTCATACACTTTCAAGAGGCTGCCTTTCCTCTTCTGGCACCTCTCATTTGTTAACCGCGTATTTGTAATTGGGTGTGGGTCCAAGACTTGCAACCAGCTGCCTGGTTTACTCTCCTGCCACGACTTCTTCCATATGTTACAACACATTTCTTTCATGTACTGGTTCTTTGACACCCTTTCATTCGTCTCCCTTCTAAATGTACTCAGCGTCCCAGCTCCGTCGCCTGGGTTCACCCTGTGAGTTTCTCTGCCTTCCCTCTGCTGGCGGTATACGCCTCAAAGCACCCCGGTGTCCCACATCCCCTCTCTGGGCTCACCAATGTTCTCTGGCGGCTTTGGCATACTCTGCGGCTCTCTCCGTCTCCAGCGGGGCACCTCCTGTTTCTGCTGGCATCCCGCCTGGTCTCCGGTGTTCGCCATGCCTGGACCCTCTCGTCAGCCTCACTTGCTTCAGGTCTGCGTGCAGCAAACTCTTCCCCTCTGGACCTCTCGTGACGGCACCAATAAGAGCCCTTCTGCTCCCGGCTGTAGCTGGTCTGCTTCTCGCTTCCCGCGTCTGGTACCGTGGATCTCCATCTTCCTTGCAGTGCTGGAATTTGAAATGTTCCAGCACCTATCGGAAGCTTCCAACCACTGGAGCGTGTCTCTAGTTCCAAGGCTTTTGGGCTCTGCATTACTATCACGCTCTCCCTCGTCTCAGTGTTTTGGCAGATTGTCAAAAAGAGCCCCGTTCTCGGTGTAGAGGGGTTGGACTGGATATGTACTACAATAGGCCATAAAGGTTTGTGAACTTAGGGGGATGTCATACCGTGATTGGAAGAGGGATACCACGTTTTTACCTGTGACTCTCCTTCCCTCCCACAAGGGTTCCCTTCCCCATGTGGTCCTCCCTCAGACAGCCAACCCAGGGTCGGGAATCACATAGTGGCTGCCCTTCCCTGGCCACATGGGAAGAGAGTTTCCCCAGAGAGGCACTGATAACATCACTGGATTCGTCACAGCACCCAAAATAAATTAACGGTGTGGACAAAGAAACCACACAACCTATCAAGCAGGTAAGATCCCCTGTGGGCCTGGGACATTTAAGTGCAGTGTCCTATGGGCACAACCCACTGCTGTGATATATTGAAAGGTCCTAGACCAGGGATCAGGGATCAGGGCCCAACACATATAGGTAAGGGATAGGCAGAGAATGCAACGAGACAAAAGGCCATCAATTACAACACATTAATTCAGGCCTCTTAGGATATAGAATAAAAAGAATACAGATGCACATATTATAATTATCAGACAGGTGTTGCTTCCCTCCAGATCTCACTCCTCCTCACACTGCCTTTGCCTCTACTCTCCTCCACCATCCTGCCTCTCACTTCCCTCTCACTCTCCCCTTCAACCCCCTTCTTCTCTCCTTCCAAAATGGTCTGTACTCACACACAACCAAATTGATACTACATGCTCTGACACCTTACCTTCACCATTTCCAAACACTCCAAAAGTCTGTTCCAAGTCAAACTTGACCTGCTACTCTCCTCCTCTGTGGTCTCTTGGTCTTCTTCCAGCTCTGCTGACCTCAACTACATACCTCTCACTGTCTATTGACGGTTGCTTTTTTATAGGCCTCCCCGTCATGGCCAGAAGGCTTTCCGGTCGCAATGGCTATCTAAGTCAGTTTCTTCCCTGGTGTCAACCTCTAGATCCTCTAATCCCAACTCCTCCCATCTCCACCCTTTCTGGGCGGGACTTGCCCTAGAAGTCTTCATAACGCCCATTAGCCCCACCCCTTTCCCATCCCAATTTTTATCCAGCCAGCCATGCAGTCACTGTGATGACTTGTTCTCTGGTTCTCTCCTGTCCTTGGTGAGTCACTGTTCAAACAGGGTTTGGGGGGTGTTCCTGGGTCTCCACTATTTGTAGGAGGTCTCTTGCCAGTTATAGTTCTGCTGTCCCACTGCTCACCCGTAGAAAGCCTGAGTTTTCTGTGGTGGGGTTTGGTTCTTCAATATGGCTCATGAATGTTGAAGTCTAGTTCACAGTTATTAGGGCAACCGGTCTGTCCTACTGTTCCAGGCCAGGCTGCGTCCATCGGGCCTTGGTGCATTTGTGTACTTTTAGTCCTCTGGATGGTGCGGCCTGTGAGGAATCGATATCCAATCTGAGGGTATGAGGAGTCTGGTGCATGCTGGTAATTGTAGTCTCTCTGGAATCACCTCAAAGAAGAGCATGCAGCCTGGCCATGAAAAAGGCTGATGGTCATAGAGTCAAAGAAAGGGGCACAAATACACAAACATGGTTCAAGGCATACTGGGGAGCTGGGAAAGAGGTACCCCTAAACACCCTGACACCACCTCTGGGGTAGATATGGCTCTGGCACTGTCCTGGTAGGCCACCTACGCCAGGTTGAGAGGGGTCCTTGTGACCACCTTGACAGGATCAGACCTCTAACTGTCATATACAGCTGGAGTTTTACCCACTTCCCCAATAATGCTGATGATTGTGGTCTTCCCCTCTTGGATTGATATTTCTAGTAGTGGGGCCTATGTTGGCTTAGAAATCACTGCTGCTGCTAGTATGTGGGGGTCACTTCTTGGATGAGGAAATCTCTGATGTATATGAATGACTGAACTCCTTCCACTTTGAATCAAGCCCCAACGATTTTTAATATCTCTGAATAAGTCTTCATCTTGGCAACCTGTACATCGGTGCGGCCCGGAATAGAGAAACAGGAGAGCTGATGATTTATTGTGAGTCAATCTTGAGGTTCTGATCACTATGGTTCATGAAGACCTCCCAATGGTCAGGCCATGGCAGAAATCGTTAAGATATGTTTTGCAGCTTTCCCTGCATTGACATTAATGGAATCCCCAACTTTCTGCTATGGCTGGAACCCTGTCCTGACTTTTGCAGGTGGATAGGAAGTCTTTTTGCTTTACTTTCCTTGCTCAGCTCATCTCTTTTGGGGTCACTGGTCAGGTCGTATCGCTACCTGTCCCCTTTACGAGATTCCTTTGTTGTTTTACAGTACCACACAACCACTTGCAATTTCGTGCTGCCAGGTTATTTTGTATCCCTTTTTCTGTGCAACACTTTGTTCGATGTGTGTCAGACTGGCTGGTGGCAGCAGATACTTTTTCATCATTTTTAATTTTTACCACATTCACTTTTATGTTTTACTGCATAATGCCATTTTAGGTACCATATACTCCAAACGGCCGTGCAACGTTTGTCGCCCAGCCATGTGGTAGTCTTGTTCTTTGGCTTTCTTATTACCATCCTAGGTCAGGAAATGCCAAATATAGTGAGGCCTTTCGCGGCAAAGCCTTAAGTGTTCCAGGCAAAGTGGTGATGTGCTCCCTTGCTGAATGTGGGGTTTGGGACTGTCTTGTCCCAAACCACATTCTACTGGATTCCTGCAAAGGTTAGTATGTCATCCATTTGGGAGATTCTCTTGGGAGTTGGATCTGGAGACTACGGAGAGATTGCCAATCCGGGTCAATATCTATAGGTGTGGGAGACTTCTGGGAGGTAAAGATGGACTCGCACCGCATGCAGGGCTAGAGAAGGGTTTCTTTTGCTTCTCAGCATCCTTCACCATAAGGTTTTTTTTTAATGTTCCGCCATCAAAAAAAGAAAGTTTTGACGTTGATGGAAGCGGTCATGATAGTCGACGTCAAGCACCTAGACAGTAAACCCCTTGCGGTGGAGATCCTTGACTTTTAAGATGAAGTGTCACAGTCAATGGTGGGGAAGACTAAACGTCAAGACCTGCGGTGATAGAAGGCATTTGACCACTGTAGCCTTCAATGTGAACTCCTTCGATGTCAGCCGATCCTCGCAGTGTCGGTGGTAGGTTCTGTGATGTTCGGAGGGACCCCACCTGGCCTCAGAGTGTGTCAGAGCGAGGTCTTTTGGAAGAAACTGTAATATAGACCTCCATTCTTGGCTTCTTTGGGGCAGAATTGCTCTAAGATGCTGCAAGCCTTTGCTCTTTTTTGTTGAGCCCACAGTTTAACACCTTTCTGGTCCATCAACCTTCTGAATGCGATATCTTTGACAAATAAGGCACTCTTATACAATAGGACTATCTTTTTTTTTAACACTTCTGCCTTCACACAAGGCCTATGTGACAGTCATTTTCTGTCAGCTGAAGGGATTAAAGATAAGGGAAAAGTTAGATAAAATCACATATTTTACTTAAGGGTGTCGAAGAAGGAAGCCGACACAAGGGTGGCATGTTTATTGCTATAGACTTTAATTGTTAGAAAAAAGCACACTCACTATCCTAACTATAAGAGGGGTTTTGCTGCCCCAAGCTAACACTAACGGATCGGTCAGAACGTCCGTCCAAAATGAAAGTCCACTGTCCTGCGTCACAATCTACTTCTATCCCTTACACTACAACTAAAGAATAACATGACGGGGGCATGGCTAGCTGCCATGCAGTGAAGAAGCAACCTCTGTGTGCTCCTGCCAAATCCGTCCTTTGATTAGCTTTTTGTCACTGCCCCTTTATACCCGAGCTGATTTCGGGGTTGGGACACCTGGGGATCACCATTGTCATGGTACCAGCGTCCTTTTGTGTGCTGTGTGGACACACTGCCTGCTGGAAGCTACCAGACCCTGGTGTCAAGATGGCACCCGTCATACGGATCAGCGCTTTATAGGCCCCATCGGGGGGCCGAGGGTGCTATCTGGCATCCTGTGCCGTCGGCTGCTGGAGGGCTGCCCAGTCGAGTGCTGCGATCATTGGGTCAGCCTACCTGACTCTCATAGGCTGTGCCGCTGAGAGCTGTGCTCTGCTGCAGAGTCCATCCTGGGTGGCCGACAGAGGGTCAGCGGGGATCGTGTGCCCACAGAGCAGCGAGGCGGAAGGTGCTGCCCTGTGCTTGCGCAGGTTTGGGGATACCTTTCCTGCCGGTATTTCAACTGGAGTGGTAATGCAGATGGCACCCCCCTGGAAAGCAGCAACCTGGTGCGGAGATGCTTGGGGAAGTCTGCAGCTCAGGCAGCCTCTGTGGAGGCCCGAGCTATGAGTCTGGACAGCGGTTGGGGGATCTGGTGCCAGCAGCCGCACCGCACAACACCGTCCTTCCAGGGCTGTTTGGAAGAGGGAGACCGGCGACCACAGTGGGAACGATACTAAGGCACCATCTGTGGTTTTTACCTGGCTGTGATTGTAAGCATGTAAGGAGAGAGCAATTTTGCATGCATACATCACTTAACTCACCCTCCCCACTACGCGGCTCATTGTAAGGGCTTATCTGGATGACTACTTGTTTGCCCTACATTGTCTGCTACAATAGCTGCCCGGGCACCCTGTAACCTGAACACTTGTCATCATATAAGCTGATGAAGGAGTTCAGATGTGTCGGCAGTGTGTCAACAGCTGAACTCACCAAGACCTTGATTGTGTGCCCTCCTCTATGACGGCCTGGCTGAACCGTTTGGAGGGAGCTGGGATTTGGCCTCTATCGGACTATTGGCCCGGCTGCTAGGGGCCCACCGCAAGGGGCAGGGCTGGCTTGCTTGTAGGGTGATTGTGACCTCCCCAAGTGGACAGTGATAGCAGTGAGGTCCTGGGCCCTGCTTCAATGACACTTGCTGGGCGGACATGGTGGATGCTTCCACGGGCCATGCCATCATTGAAAGATGCGAGATCTGTCTGTAGTGTGGGGACCTACTACAGACCCCTTCTGTAGGGCCTTGAGAACGCTTGTCAAATTGTGGGGAGGATCCCATATTGCTTGCTTTGAGAAACCTGTGGATCCCTGTAATTGTGATTAGTGTTGAGCCCCCATTTCTGCACTCATGCTGGGGAAACATAATAAAGGACATTCTAAGCAGACCATGATGGAGGCGTACGCACCAAGAACGTGGACGACGGAGACACCTCGACTGGCGAACAGGTGGCCACTGTGACGGCGCTTGGGCATGAGATTGACTCAGTTATAGTGGATGTTGGCTTGCTCTGGCAGGACACCCGGACATTGGCCGACAGAATGAACACGGCAGATACGCATGTGCGTGAAAATACTACAAATGTCACAAGTGTGCAGAGGTCTATGAGTTGTCAGACAGGGTCAGGACCCTGGAACCCTGTGCTGAAGACGCGGAGGGCAGGGCCAGAAGAAACAATGTCCAGCTACTGGGCCTGCCGGAAAGCTTGGAGGGTGAGAACCCTACAGGATACGTTGAGACTTTTCTATTACAGGAGGTCGGCCCTAGCACACTCTTGCAGGCTTTTGCAGTGTAGCACACGCACAGATACCTTGTCAAGCACCCCCTCCACCAGGGCCCCTTCACAACTATTGATTGAATGCATCCTGAATTATAAGGTCAGGGAGAGAATACTTTTGGCCGGGATGGCGGAACTATCGAAAGGGCCTCTTCGAGACTCTCCCATTTTCCCCGATTACACGCTGCAGGTACAATGGAAAAGAGGTATGTTTAATCCCACCAAGGAGCATCTGCGCAAGCCATATTTGCGTTATATGTTGATATACCAGGCTAAACGTAAAGTGCTGCATAACGGCACAGCACTTTCTTTTCTTCAAGGATACGATGGAGGCGAATGCTTGGAGAGCCCCCGGAGACACTGAATGATGGACTGTGAATGTTACTGTGCGGGTGACAGACATTCCTTAAAAGATGTTGCAATCAACACCTCGTGATTTGCTGGTTGCAGGAGACTGGAGTTACTGCATGGTCTAGTCCACCGGCTACACCGGGCTGACTGACCGCTGCGGCAGCTAGCGTATCCCGATTGTTGTTACTTTTTTACAACAGTTGGAAGGGGTCTGCTGCTCCTCACCGCATGGAAGGAGTTAGGTTGTAGGGTGTGTGGGAAAGGTGGCTGAGCCTGAATATGCTGTATGCTATTGGGCTGTTGTGTGGTTGGAGTGAAGGTTTTCTTTTTATTTTCATATTTGGTTTTCTTTTTGGTTGGTTTGTTTGGTGTGTTTTGCCCTTGCCAGTCTTCGAGCTCACTCAGCCTACAGCCCCTCGTTTATCGTTGCTGCAGTGATGGTGCTGCCCCCTACCCAGTCTGCCCCCCGGACGTGGTGGAGTGGTTGGATACCTCGGTGTGGCATCCCCCCATGCGCAATTTGCAACTCATGGTTCACTTAGTTCGGGCTGTCACGTTGAATGTGCGTGGTCTGAATAATTTTGTTAAGCATAACAGGGTGTTGACTTACATGCACAGGAATAAGAGTGAGGTGGTAAGTATTTCAATCAGGCGATACACCCCTTGTCTCAGCCTAGTATGCCGCGCACAGCTGAAATACTTATGTTTATTATGTCTATAGGTTCAATATTCTGAGTGACATGCCACTCATAATCACACCCCTTCTCAAAATACTCCCAGGTCACAATGGACCAGGAATCAGACTGGTTGGTAAAGGTAATATTTATTTATTTATTTAAAACTCAAATCAAACATACTTTTGAAATGGGAGCAGCATTCAACAATGTGATGACAATAACAGATAAGAAGGTATGTAAGGCACTTAAATTCACTCTTTAGCACACAGAAGGAAAACACCAGAGAAACAGAACACTTTTGGCTTGTTTAGAAAGATAGCACTTATGTTAGGATTTCTCAGTGCAACATTCCTCAACTCACAAATAAGCAATTCTAAACAGATGTAAGGAAGCAGCAGGTATTCAGGAATAAAGTACCGTACGCAGAATTTAATTACCACCTTCCCTCCCCAAACAAGAGAGAAAAACGGGTTTGCAATCTTACACTTTTAAAATGACATTCGAAAATGGCTTTGCAAAACAATGGAAAATGTGCAAAACTCCTTAATTCAGTATAGATTTCTATGGGAGCAACATTGGAAAGATGCTAACAATCATGAGCTACAGTTTGAGCAAAATTAAACACTTTGAATCTGAATAGAAGGTTGAAAATAATTTTAATTGAAAATCACACGTGTAAAACTTTGCAGAAATGCGGATTCCCGCCTAAATTTAGCCTAACAGTTTTTAAGAAAAACGGGTGAAATACTAATTTGGATTGCGGTTTTTAGGTTGGGAGGTAGCTATGGGTCTTAGGTATACTCCAGAGTTGAAATGAAGTCTCTAGCTATTAAATTGAGTGAGTTATGCAATGTTGAATGAAAGGCGCGAAAAAGAAAACAGAAATAAACTTTTACAAGGATAGTTTTATTCTACACTAGGGTATTCAGGCTAGGTTACCAGATTGAAACACAGTAAGCTCTAGAGTTGTTCCACAGAACCAACCACAGCACCCCTGTGTCCGCCCTGACGATTACCCGAGGGAGGATTTAAGGTTTTGTGATTTCACAAGACAAAGTTATTTAAAGTAGTTAGCACTAACACAAAGAATCAAAGGCAAGGTTTCAAGAATGGTTGTGCCAATATTACAAGTTCAAAAGGTAAGGATAGGATGGTTTAGAGATTGGGATGGAACAAAACAAGGCACGGTATGCTAAGATTTTCTATGCTTCCTATCATACTTACAGTCCACTTTAATTTAGGATTTTGGAACGTCAAGGGTTCTGGTCATCACACACATCTGGTCTAACCAAGGACAGCTAGGCAACTCGGGCGGAACAGGATCAGGTGGGCGGTTCTGGTCACTAAACTGGCACCTCGGGGTACTACACTGGATAGCCTGGTTAGTTTGCAGCAGGCATGCATTTAGTAGTAGCAAGCCAGACTGGATCAAAAATGCTTCCCTTAGGTTTTGGGATTTGTTTAGAATTTGAGGCCTAGTTGAAAAAGCAGTCAGCAATGCTTAGGCCTTGGCTTTGTAAAGGAATCAGGAACAAGGATGGAGAATTCAGGAAAAGGGCGCCACGCAGAAAATCAAGATGAAGTCAGGAATCAGTGTGCCTGGGTGTTGTGAGGTTCCCTTATTTATCATGCCAAATGACATCACTAAATTATATGGCAGGGGCAGTCTTACTGTCCACACCCCTAAGGCTAGGATTGGGCAAAAGCACACTCTCCGCCTTGCTTTTCGCTGATTGGATCATAGAATATGATGTCATGTTTTATGGTGTTACTTTTACAATGACTGGAAACCTCCCATAGCTATTGGGACCAAAATCTAACTTTCCCACAAATACATATTTATCTAGTTATGACCTCTAAGAAAATAAGATGCACATGTTACATATCTTGAGGGTCACCTTTCAATCCAAATCCCAAGTCTGTGAGACCTGGCTTTGCCTTTCTGCTACATTTTGGGAATTTTAACCATGAAAGATTTGGCCTAACATTTCTCAATTTTGTACATAGATGCGCAATTACCCCTGGGATATGTGTACAAAATGTTATATTCGCTGCATTAATACTTTTCGCGCAATTGATCATTCTTCACAACTTCTGTTCCTTCCACAGTAAGAAGCTCTAGCAAGTTTTCAAATGGATAGCATAAAATTAGATTTAGAATTATGCACATTTTTCCTCATTTTTGTGGCAAAGTTAAATGTATTTAAAGTTCAGTTACAAATAGGCTTTTTAAACACCAAATGTGTATGCAAATGTCAATCCTTTGAAGTAGAATGAGGGGCCCCTTCCTTGAGAGTGAAGCTTCCTGCCCCTCCCACTGGAAGGGTGAGTGTCCTAGCCTGGGGCAAAGACGAATGTCTAATATGACTTAAAAGGCCCCATTGTCCTGGGGATTCCAAGCCTCCAGCCAGCAATTAGCCTTTTCCTGTTCCAGTAGTTGAGGTGTCATTCTTTCTCAGGGTCAGCACTGACAGAGCAGGTTTTCTTTCTTTTAAATATAGTTTACCAACTCAGACGGGGTTGAGCTTTGATTTATACTTTTAAATCTTAACTTTAAACATATAGAATTAAAACAGTTTATAAGTGTGTCTTTAGCATTACACATCCTTTTACATTTCGTAATTAAGCCTTGACACAACAATGTACTTTTAAAATAGGCGATTTTCCCCCTTCCGTCAGGAAAAAGCCAGTTTTACTATTCCTTTAAATCCGGTTTTCATCTCAGTAAATATACACTTTGGCCAACTCATAGTTCTTGTCTTGAGTGCTACAGTTGTTTTGCAGTATGGATACATGTATCAGACATTTGTTTAGAGTCTCTCTCTTCACAGCTGATTCTTGATACTTGTTGCAAAGCTTTAGCCGCGTTTCCAGTGGAAAATGAAAAACACAGTCCCTGGTTTGCTTTTCCAAAGATACTGTTGCCAGGAGCTGTCATTCAATGAGGCCCAGTTCTTCTGAGCCACAATGAATAATCCTGGGCATTGCAGGTCCTTTATAATCGCAGTGGTTTATAAGAAAATTATGTATTTAGCGCCAAGCAGCACTTTTGAAGGTTGAGAAAGTGTAATTTTAAAAGGCATGTTTGGGTTTTCAGCCCAATGAGGCTGCTTTATTAACTTTGCTTCATGTAAATGTTAGAGCCCACCGGCATACTCCTGCAGTGAGGACTCGATTTCAACCGCACCTGAACTGTGTGTGGCAGGGGGTGTGCAGCCATATACTGGTAGCGACACAAATGCAGTTTTAAAGATCTTGGCGCGCACAGGAGTCAGCGCGGTCCTTTTGGGCCGTTTCTTTCACCATTGCAGTAAAGTGATGTAGTGAGGCACATCTGAGTGGGTGAAAATATCCCACAGTGGCCATATTGCAGGAAACACACAGGGCTGTGGCGCGTGGACTTCAATTGCAAGCTCAGCCCCTCCATCGATAGATCTGACTCCAAGTATAAGAGACCGGCCCCTTCTGCTAAGACCCTGAATGCTCTGTTATGCCACCTCCGGCTGGCTGACACATGAAGGTCATTACATGGGGACACTTGCGGTTATTCGCACTTCTCTGCATCACACTCCATACACACATGCATCGACTACGTGTTCACCAGCAATGAATATCTGGGTAAGTTCAGTGAGACAGAATATAAGGCTAGTGTCCTCTCTGGTCATGTGGCAAAGGTCAGCTATCAGACCACAGATTCCCAAATGGAGACAGAGCTGAAGCATTACATGACAAGAGTTTCAAGGAGTATATACGTGACACGATAGTGGGCTATTTTGAAACCAACGCTGGCCAAATTCAGTGCCCTGTGCGATGCCTTTAAAATTGATCTGGGGTACAGCAATAGGGACTATGGAGGTGGTGGGGGGGGTTCGGAAGGACCTCACGCGTGCTATCTGTAAGGAGTGCATGGTATCAAAGACAGACACAAGTGACCACAGTTCAAGGGTGTTTATTGAACTTTCACAAGGGGGTGAAAAACACCTATCTAAACCTAAATCTACAGATGGGAGCAAGCTACGACCATCAAATAATAAAGAAGGCAGTGCTACTGGAGTCGTATCAACATAAAAAGGGCCTATACTAAAGCAAAATGATTGCCAATCCTTACTACTAGTTACAAAATAGTGTGGGATGCAGTTAATGAAGAAGAAAGAAGTTTTTACAAAAAGATAATCAGGATATTTGGGCCTTTTGGTCTCCCTTCCCCACGTTTCCAGCACAGGACAAGGCCGTTCACTCTGAGCAAAGTGCACATGCGTCTGCGGCACAAGGTTACAATTCCAGTTCCAGCATCAGGGGCTTCTGTGCTCAAGTCTCTTGTCCATCAAAGTCTCTTGATTCAGAGGGCCTGATGCACAAAACCAAAAACAGAAAGTTCCTTTCTTCTTATAACTAAACTATTTGGATGTCTCTCCATGGACCCACTTCAGCCGGGCTCAGATCGTCTTTATTTTACGATTTAAAAAAACATTCTTTCTCGGGTGACTCACGGTTCACCCCGGATCCTCCTGAGCTGAGCTCACATCGCTTTTCACATTCAATCAGTCTCCCTCAGCTGTTATCGGACCAATTGCAGTACACTTTATACTTGTGCAAGACTTTCGAATGTGCACAGGGTTTAGCTCAAAATGTTGCAGGACCACTTCGAAACAAAGTTCCTTTTACAATGCAGTTGCGATTCAGTTGGATACCTAACAGAGACGCTCGAATGAGCACTCACGTGGCACCAGACACCCTGTTCACAGTATTTGTTTTGGCCTTTTCACAGTACATTCACTGCTTTAGTTTCCACTTATTCGTGCCTCTCATTACATGCGCTTCAAAAATTGTCCTTTGTCGATTTCTTCAAACAACGTTGCGATTGAAACCTTGGTTCAAACACAAGCTGATTTCGTATCGGTTTCTCAGACTCACTGGCTGTGCTGCTTCTACTGGCGCGGCTTTCTTTCAGGAGCCGAGGACAGTACCACAGTGGCAATCGCTCCTCCCTGCCTGGGTTATTGACACGGGAGCGCCCCAGATACCTTTGATGCACAGCACAGGCTTGTTCAGCTTAATTTCCTGGTCTTAGGCTTCTCATCTTCCAAGGTTTCCAGAGTTCAAGGGTACTTTCTTCCTTGCAACCCGCTCTGGTCGCGCCGCCTTTCTTCGTGTGTTGATTCTCGCACCATAGAACTGCTGATTCCTCATGTGCTTTTCCTCGCTCAGAGTGTGCTTTCGTGCTCCGCCTTTTATCCGTGTGGGGAAGTGTGATGGAGTCAGGTGTGTGTAATGATCAGTAATTGCCTGACCTTGCCTGACCAGGGTGATGGGACATGTCAGCTATACGGCTCTGGTGTTAGTCCGTTGTCGCTCATGAACACCCGTGAGAAAGTATTTGTGTCGGAAAAGAGGATTGAGCTTCAAGGTATCCTACCTGTTAGGATGGGGAAAAGGTGTTACAGGAAAGTGAATACTGTGTCTCAACCTTCGGTGTACGACTTCACTCCGCAAAGACCCCTCATCTAGGTGAATCTCCCGCACTGCTCCACCCCCAGGAACTGGATCCAATAGTGATGGCCATGTCTTGGCCACCTGGATGACAGATTCCCGGGGACTAGCGGGGGAGACACCTTTAGGTTTCTCACATATCTATAAGTCATAGAGGGAAATTGAGGCTGCAGTAATATGCAGGCTGGTGAGGTTATAGAAATGCATGGACGACTGGGATAGGTTGGAGAAGTTTGACTATGCAAAGTAGACAGAGAAGCTGCATGAGGGTGGGGACAAGCCAGGGAGATTGCTGGCGTGGCTGTGCCGCCACGAGGACAGGAGGGAATTGCAGTCCACCATACGGTCACTGCCCTCGAGTAAGGTCCCCGACGCAGACGGGCTGCCGGGAGAATTTTATAAAGAATTTGCATTAGAACTTGCACCCAGACTCCTGGAGGCACTGCAAGAAGCTTATGAAGTGGGCCTGGTTCCCCCTAGTCTTAGATAATCTATCATTGTGCCCGTGCTCAAACCTGATAAACCCAAGATGATCTGTGGCTCCAACAGGCCGCTGTTGATGGTCAAGCAGGACTGTAAAATCCTTACGGCCCTGCTCATGAACTGGCTGAAGTCTGTGATAAGCACCCTGGTACACCCACACAAGAAAGGCTATGTCCCAGGGAGGAGCACAAATTCGAACCTGCAGAGGTTGCACCATATTATTGATAGAACGGCATCCTCAGGCGTTTGATTCGGTTAAGTGGGACTGGTTGCATGTAACATTGCAGCGGATTGGCATTGGGTCGGGATTATGGAAATGGGTGGAGCTGGTCTATGCCAACCACTCACAAGGGTCAAGACTGGCAAGCATGTCTCTATGGGCTGGGAGCTAGATAAAAGGTAACAAGGATGCCCGCTGTCCTTTTGTTATTCATTCTTGCCATGGAACCGATTGCTGCGTTTCTGAGAGCCGAATATGCTGATGCTGGCGACCCCATAGATGGCACAGCGCACGTGGTATCGATGTATACTGATGATATGCTGCTCTATTTGCAGCACCCAAAGGTCAATTTACAATATTTGTTTGATGTCCTGGAACGCTTCGCAGCACTCTGTGTTACGCTCACCTGGTGTCCACGGGGGCGTTGATCTGGACCGGTCTGATGTTACTTCTTCCAGTGATACACGGAGCACCGAGATGACGGAGTGGACCGGGCCACCCAGCTTGGTCTGTGTGGCTCCTATGAATACTCTTCTGTAATGCAGAAAGGGGGAATTAACCACCTGTGGGGTTTAAGCTTAACCCCACCTTCTCCCCATGAATTACTTTGGGACTCCTTTAGATTCTCACCTGATAATCTGGAAAGATGAACTCTCCATCCTGCTTCAAGTGCAGGGGCGCGTAGATGACCAGTTGCCTCACTGGTGTGGGAAGTTGGCGAGTTGCAGACAGTGTTGACTCCGTAGAGGTAATAGTTATAAAGAGTTCAAAACTTCTGGAATTCACCCTGTCCAATTCCCCTAGGTTGCCCTTATGGATCTGGAAAGAGTTCACGTGGCAACCAGAGATGCGCAGGTAAGTGTTTATAAAAGCTGTTTCGGAATAAAGAGGGAAGCTTGCTCTAACCTGTGGTCTTTTCCTTTTCAGGCATCCATTCGGAGGAAGATCCGTGGATTGAAGCGTTTACCGCAACCGGGTAAGTCTGTAGCGGAATGTTTCCCCATAGGGGCCGGGGTGCGGCGGAGATGCGGAGGAGGTCGCGCCGACCCGAGATTAGGTGAGTAACCCGGTGATCTCAAGTAGGTCTTAATATTTGCCTTTGTTGTCTTAGATAACTCTCTGTTGCTCACCTTATTGTTGTTATGTCCATAGGTGATGAAGAGCGGCCGCGAACTGAAGATGCGCGTAAAGGAATGCTGAAAATGGCAACAGGTGAGTTCAGCGCGGCGTTGCAGGAGGCGCGGCAAGAGCGTCTAATGGATTCTTTCTTCCAGGTCCAAGTCGGGAAGATGCAGGATTCAGGTGAGTATGAATAAAACTCTTGCTCTAACCTTTCCTTCTGCTTTCCTTGCAGGGTTCAGGAGCTCCGGAGTGTAGACGGGCATGGCTGAAGTCTGGAAGCTGCTGCAGGCACAGTGAGCGTTACGCTGCTACTGCAGAATAACGCGAACCACGTGTGGCTATCCGGGCGTGGCTTAAATAGCTTTGGAAGAAGTCCCAGGTAAGTATTCTTCCACTGCCCCACCCAGGTAAGAAAATAGTCCCTGCATTAAAATAGTCCCTCCTAAGCCTCATTTGGCTTAGGTCTTCATGCAGCATGGTCTGCATCAGGTGAGTAAGCAGCATGGTCTGCTTTAGGTAAGTTACCATTAATGAGCCTGGCACCTATGGCGCCAGGACTGACTGTCCTTATGAGCCTGGCGCCAAAGGCGCCAGGACTGCACCCAAACAGCCCCTAACTGGGGCTTTTGGGCATGCTCCAAATGGCGTGATGCCTGCTTCCGGGGCTGCTGGGCCTGGTCTGGTTTACCGGGGGCAGGCATCATGACACTCAGGTATTATTGCTAGTCATGATAAATCTAGCTTGTTCCCTCTTGTAGAGGCACAGTGAACAGGTCCCCTACCTGGCGCTCCGGTGGTCGATGGATACCTTTAGATACTTGGGGGTCATCATCAGGCATGACCCTCAGGCCTCCCATGTACACAACACGCAGACTGATCTTGATCGGAATGTGAAATCCATTGGCTTCTGGGCAAGGGCTCCTACCTTCTTTATCACTTTGTGAATGTCCCCTCGGCAATGCCTAATGGGCTTTTCAATGACCTGAAATCTGTCGTCCGGGGGTTGTTGTGTGGTGGGGGAAGGAACAGGATAGCCTTGAGCACACTCCAGAGGCCCTATGAGGGTTCGAGGGATTAGGGTACCCCACTTCCAACAGTATTATCTTGTGGGGCAACTGCAGTTTGTAATGGGTTGGCTTGCAGACGAACCGCCAGTGTTAATGCAGTCTTGCGGCCGACCGCTCTTCTTGAAGGAGGCGTTGTCCGGCTCGCCCTGACACCAAATCTGCTGTCACTGAGAAGATGCTGAGTTGCAGGGTCTGGAAGATACTGGGTGTTGCTGACCCACTCACCCCGCCCCACACATACCCCCTGGCTGCAGTGCTGGCGGCTCACAATGAGGTTTAGGGGTACAGTGCCTTAGGAAACATTGGGAGGCTAACAGGGTTGTCATTGTGGGGGATTTGCTTTTGGAGAAGAGTCCGGTTGGGTTCAAGGCACTGGTGGAATGGTCTGCCATTTCTGCGGGTCAGTTCTTAATGTATATACAAATGACCCCGATAATAGTGAGCAGGTAACCTGAGTCAACGCGGCAGGGAAGGCGACCCAGTCTTGGCAGCCATATACGATATGTCAGAGGGTGGCCTGTGATATCCAGGCTCTATGAGTTGTTCCTCCGTGCCCATTTTAGGACAGATTTAGGAGTGAGAGCCAAGTGGGAAGCAGACCTAGGCAGGCAATTCACAGATGCTCAGTAGGGGTGTCTATTCCTTTATGTTAAAAAGGCCTCCAGGAATGCCAGGTTCAAACAAATACAATTATACATCATGCACAGGGCATATATGACCACTTATAGGGTTTCCCAATTTCGGAGTGAAGAGGAGCTGGGCTGTCCCAGGTGTGCACATCTGCAGCCCGATTTTATCCATATGTTCCGGTCATGTCCAGTGATACTGGGATTTTGGTCAGAAGTGAGGGAACAGGCACTGAAGGTTGCCATAAGTATACACACGTGGCATCCTGAGGGCTGCTATTAGGGACTATTCCCGCGCAAACAAGGCGCTATACAGTGTGCCAAAATGAAGGATTTAATTTGTGTGTTGGCCAAGCATAGAAATGCAATTGCCTGGACATCTGCGGGAGGCCCTAGAGTGGATGCATGGTGGGGAGACCTTCAGAGGCGGGCAATGGCAGAGACTGTAGTATGGCACAGGGCTGTGTGCAGGGGCCTGAGGGAAGAGTAGTGTGGATGTGGTGTCTTTGAATGCACTGGTACAGGCCATGTTCAATTCCTTAGAAGGTACGCCCTCTGTGGACTGACCGCACTGTATGGCTGGGCACACTTCATTGGGAGCTGATGAACGTTGCAGAGCTTGGGGGAGCACGGCTTGTGCTGTATATGTTTCATTGGCTTAGGAGCGGGCTTGGAACTGCAGAAAGGGCTTTTTTTTTCTTCAAGTTTATGTATTGTCATTTCCTTTTGTTCATGCGCTGCGTGTGCTTGCTTATGCACTCAGTGTGTCTGTCATGTACCATCTTTGAATGCTGCCATTGCACTGCATGGGTTATTAAACTAAAAGTTTTTTTTTTAAACTAAAGAATAATATAATCCAACAGAAAGTTTCTTCTCCAGGACAATGACTCCCTTCTGGTATACGGGTGGTGTTCCCAAAATATCCTCTTGTAAAAAGGTGCCAGCAGGAATCACTTCCTTTCCCCTGGCTGGTAGCTCCAGCACTTTGTACATTCAATTTACTGGACCAGGGGAATGGCTCCCTTCTACCGGTACTGATCTGCACTCTCCAGTATGTTTCACAACAAGGCCAGGGGGAATGACTCCCTTCCTCTGGTGTCTCTTCAGTGTACTTAAAAGGATTCACTTTTCTCACCAGGAGAATTACTCCCTACTCCTGGTGTTCGAGAGTTCCTTTTCAACTTGGCTTTTACTTTGGCACTCTTTCACTATACCAGCAAAGTCCCAAGTCTGTCTCTGAATTTCATTGGACTGATCTCTGCCATTACAATGGATGCTGGTTTCAGTGATGGTAGACATGTTCACACTGGCTGTGCCCATAGATTTCCATGCCGACTGCAACATTATACCCTATTATTCACATATAAGAACATACTTATGTTTGCTTTGTGCATAATGTCAGTAATGATACTATAAGAAAACATATCCATGTTTGTTCTGCCAATATATGGCAGTATCCCCACATAAGCACACACTCCAGTTGGCTTTACCATTATAAATGCATGGCAAAGTATGAAAACATGTCCAAACTTGCTGTACTAAAATGCCAGTCGAGCTTCATAATAACACTGGTCATGCTTGCTTTACCAACGATGCCCAATACAAAATGCCATACCACAATCCAGAAATGACTGAACTGGCTGCATTGAAATGCCAGTCTAGCTACATAATAACACTTATGCTTGTTTTACCAAAGGTGCCGAATACAAAATGTCATACCACAATAAGAAATGGCCAGATTGGCTGCATCAAAATGCAAGTCTAGCTACATAATAACACTTATCATGCTAACTTTATCAACCATGCACAGTAAAAGATACCATGCCTGCTCCATGGTGTGCCAGCGCCCTGCAGTCAGACAATCACAATAATGATAAAAGTGGTTATGTGTGATTGCGAGGCGCTGTGGGGGCACTGGGGTAAGGCATGTTTTTTTACTGGCCATCTATCATAGATGTCTAGTAAAAAGAAAAATGACATGTCTGTCCCCTGGGTCCCGAGCTCCTCACACATGCACACAATCAGTGTGGTTATGTGTGTATGCCAGGCACTGATCCAAGTGATTATGTGTGTATGCAAGATGCTGGGGACAAGGAGGACAGGTATGGTATTTTTTACTAGACATCTATCATAGATGTCCAGTAACAAAATACCATCTCTGTCTCGTGGGCCCCATCGCACCTCAGACGGAGAGCTGATTTTGGCCAGTGGGAGGGGGTTTGTGCAACAAAGGTATTTTTAAAATGCCTTTGTTGTACAAACCTCGTACCCTTACTTGCCAAAATCATCTCGGACCAGCACAAACACAACATGCACACAGCAATCACTCGCTGTCTCATTCACAGTCACATACATCCATCATGCACTCAATCATAACACAAGAATACACGCATCATACACATTTAAATAAACATACAAACACACACATTCACACAACATACACACACAACATACACACAGCAAGCACTCTTTCATTCACACAAGCACCCATCATGCACTCACTCATAACACAAGCATAAACACATCCATATTTACATAACATACACACCAATCCCTCTCTGTTTCATTAACAGGAACATCCATCATGCACACACAAGCATACACATATTTAAAGAAATAAATTAATATACAAATGCACATTTAGACAACATATGCACACTGCAGGCACTCCCTGTTGCATTCACACAAACAGTCATCATACACTCACTCATAACACAAGCATACACGCATCCATACACATTTAAATACTAAATAAAGGAACATACACACACACACACAATTACACAACATACACACAAAAAGCACTCTCTCATCCACACCAGTATCCATCATCATACATTCACCTAAGACAAGCATGCACACATCCATACACATAATTTAAATTAAAAAAACTGAACATAAACAAACTTACCTTCTGCCGCGGGACCAGAGGTTCCAGTGCTCCAGCCCCTTGCAAGCATGAGCAGAAATCAGGAAGTTTCCGGGTACCTGCACATGTGTGCAAGGGGCCTGAGCATGGGTCCGTAGACGCCTCACTCCAGCCTGCTCTGTCTATATGTGTTGCGCCTCCTCACACATACAGACATGCAGTTCCCCAGCCAGCATATCCTATGAGCCATGAGAGTCTGGAGAAGCAAACATCCCCAGCCTTGCATGGCTCATTGGGGACATTTCACTGTGAAAGGGAAACAAAGATTCCCTTTCACAGTTAAGAGCACTCCCTCAGCTGAAAAAAACAGCTGAGGGAGTGCTCATATTTTACTGGGCTGGCTCCTCCATAAAGGGTGAGAGGGGGCCAAGACCCAGTCGACGCCCTGGACGAGCCGCCCCGTCATCAACTGCCTAGCCAAATAACACGTTGGGTTCTATTGGCATATTCAAAAGTGTGACCTGGGTTTCCAGTTTTAAACCGGATTGCAGTAGCCAAGCATGCCATTTAATCAGGGTGCCTTCCACTATAATGCGTCAAGCATTATCTGCTGCATCTACATTATTTTTTAGGATGCAGCTGGTAACCGGTTTCCCCTCTGAGATGGTTTTAATGAGCTGAGATTGTAAGGTCTCAGAGACAGCATCAATTTGTTGTTGGATTGTATCCCAGACATGCAAGTTATAACTGACATATAGGGTGGTTGTAACGCTCACCTGGCTCCCACGGAGGCACGGGCGTGGCTGGGACTGCTGTGACCTCTTCTGCAGAGATCCGTAAGACCCGGAAGATGGACTGGACTGGATTCCCCAACCTGACTTTTCTGGCTCGGAGGAATATCCTACTGGATGTGAAAAGGAAGGGTTAATAGTCTGCGGGTGATGTTCCGACCTCCCACTTCCCTTCTCTCCCTCCGTGAAACCCATTTGGGATTCCCTGCGAAGACTCACCTTAGGGACCAAAATGACGAGCTCTCCATCCTGCTTCTGATGCAGGGGCGTGTTGTGATTCCAGTTACTTCACTGGATTGATGAGTTTAAACTAGTTTGTCCATTCCCGTCGTACCGCAAATGTTTATGGCAAGTTTGGGTTTATATTCACTCATCTGTTCTTTTCTTTCGCAGGTGCTGGAGAAGATTCCGGACTGCAGGCGATTTGGATGAAGCCAAATTCTGGTAAGAATTCCGATGAGAGATTCCTTTGCAGTTTAAAGTATCTCCTTTAACGTCCAATGTCTTTTTCCCCCATAGGGGCCAGGGTACGGCAATGCCGTAGGTAAGGCGCCGACCCGAAAAGAGATGCTGTGTCTCTCTTGCAAATGGGTAAGTCTTGAGTGAGCGTATTGCTAATGTTCTCACATGCTCTCACTAATACAATGTCTGTTTCTTTTCCCCTTAGGGGCCGGGGTGCTGAGATGCCGAAGGTATGGCACAAACCCGAAGGCGGAGAGGGAATTGAACCACAGGTAAGTTCTACTTAGATTCGTGTTTCCCTTCTCACCTCTCTTTCTCCTTCCTTCCAATAGGTGATGGATGGCGGTGGAAGCTCCGGATGGACGTCGCAGGACTCGAAAACGCCACGTGCAGGTGAGTGAAATGCAGCGTGCTGCGCGCCACGCGATGCGCGTTTAAAATGTTTGCCTTCTTTGCAGGATCGTCGCCGTGCAGAATCCGGAGTGCAGATGTATCAGGTAAGGTTCTTGTTTTCACCTGTTCTCTTCCCTTTTCTTCTTTAGGTGTTTCCAGGATGCTGGCAGGCGTGATGGAGGACCAAGGCAGGAGCAGGCACGGTGAGCGTCCAGCTGCTAAGTGCAGAACAACGTGATGCGTGGTCTGCTGCTTGGGTGTGGCTTAAATAGCCTTTCAAGTAGTTCCAGGTATGTATTCTTCCCCCAGAAATATGTATTCCTCCACCGGTCACACCCTAGAGATCAAGTAGTCCCTAGAAAAATAGTTCCTTTCAGTCTTGGAAGTTGCAGTATGGTCTGCACAGGTAAGTTTACACCAAGCACTACTCCCAACCTACTTCTGTATGAGCCTGGCGCCGATGGCGCCAGGACTGATGTCCCCTATGAGCCTGACGCCAACGGCGCCAGGACTGAGTCCAAAGGGCCCCCATCTGGGGCTGCTGGGACTTCCCTTGAATGCATGGTGTCTGTCTCTGAGGGTGCCGGGCCTGGTTTGGCTCCTTGGAGGCAGGCATCATGACAGTGGTGTTATTGGCAATACAGGTTTGGTATGCAGCCGAGAATGCTACCTTTGTGCCTAGAGTATAGATCTTTGTGCTAGCAGTGTGCCTGCCCTGTTTCTGGAAGTAGTTACTACTAAGGAGACAGGTTTTAGCTGACCTCTGATATAAAGTGGATCAGTTGGCGCTGACGTAAAGGTTTTTTCAATGCCGGGGTTTACCGCTCTTGTTAGAGTGGGTGTAAATAGAGATGGCTGAATGTGTCTCTGCACTGACTGGAGAATTAGAATAAACTGGGTGACAGATATCCCCCAGGATGTCGTCCACAAAGTCTGTCATGCAGAGCCTCTGTGAGCGCTGTTGCGGCCTTCGTCGGATTCACGCGCTACGTCGATGGAGGCCTCGGCCTACAAGGCGTGAGCGGCCCAACGCTTTGTGCGTTGATCTTTTAGGGTCTTGTGTTTGAAAAGTTTGCAAGGTTTGCAATGCCTTTCGAGGGGCACAGAAGGTTGCTTGAAAGTGAGAGGTGCATGAACAACGGAGCGTCAAAAATAATATTAAACTTAGTAGAATCTCTGCAACTCGCGACCAACTATGATGGTGGAAAAAAAAAGAGGGACCTCGAAATGTGAAGGACCATGGGTACAGTAGACGTAACATCTTTATTCGGCGAAGTGCCATTTAGGTACATCATGTAATACAATATGAACAAGTTTAAAAAATAAAAACTATACTATGGAACATTATATTTAAAATCCTAAGTCGAGACCATCACAGAACACTTAACCGACTACCATCAATGGGAGTCAGAACAACGCTACACAATACTTTTCCCTCCTCAGCCAAGCCCTATGGAAGTACTTGGTGACAGAGTAAACCACATTTAAGTCATTAGACATTTTACAAAACTTCAGTGCTTCCCTAGCGGTAGTAATGCGATGTAACAAGAACAATGGTTTCAGATACTTTGTTTTTAATTCTTTTGAAGCATGAAGTGGGCCATTGTTTCTACACCTTTACTACACATTGGGCACTCAGAGCTACCCTTCCCATCCCACTTACTCGTATTTTCCCACAAAGGCAAGCAACTTAGGCGTAGCCTCATGTATAAGGCGCGGGCATAAGCTGGCTCTACTGTATTCAGGTATAGTTCCATGCCCTGCGAAAATGGAAGCTCTAAGTAGTTTGGACCAGCTGTCAGGGCTAATGAGATCGTCCGTGCCCTTATTAGTTTATATCTGTGAAAAGCCACCTTGACTCTCCCTTTCGCATAATTTCCCAAAATCTGCGTGTTTTGCCAATATGGAGATAAACCCAGGAGGGCAAGCAATTTTTTTATGTGGACCAGCCATTGAATCCCGTGCCATCCCCCCAATGTCAATACATGCTCTAATGCCTCCCGGTATTTTACTAGCTCCTGGTTTCCCCAAAGCCGGAGCCAGTAATAGACCGGTCTAATATTTATTTCTTCATCAATTGGAGAGAGACCACACTCCATACGAAGTGTACTGGTTGGGGTGCTTTGGGGAAGCAACAAAATCTCTTTCAGAAATGTGTGCTCTGTAATTGTTAGGGGGTGGCATCAGCATAGCCCCAGACTTCAGTGCCATATAATGCTGCTGCCTTTGCCTGCGCAAAGTATAGCTTGAGGGCCGGGCCTATTGCACCCCTTCTATGCCTAGCATGGTATGATTCCGGGCCAGCTTTTATTTTTGTAATAGTGTGTTGGCTTTGGCAACCTGACCAACCCAACGACCCCCACTTTGGAACCGAATTCCCAGATAATCATACCAGCCCACCTCTTCTGTAATTTTACCCCCCCACCTCCAATTGCAATGGTTTAATTCCTGATGATTTTGATGTAAAAACCATAGCTTTAGTCTTTGAGGGATTTATCTCCAGCCCCCAATTTACTACATTCATCTGCTAGAGTGGACAGGGCAAGGCACAGTCCCATAGGGGTGGTGGACAGTAGGACTGCGTCGTCCGTGAAAAACAAAACCGGGATGCGGTGTCCCCCAATCTTGGTGGGTCCGTACTCACCGCCAACAGTCTCAAAGGTTTGCTGGGTATATTTTTGGCACGCATAACTCCCCACACGGTATCTCTAGGGACGCTGTCAAAAGCTGGCCCCAGATCCACAAATACCCCATAAAAATTGCTGTTTGCGATTCTCAGTTATTTTTGGACCACCAAGTAGAACCGAAATCACTGATCTACAGTGCTTTTTCCTGCTTGAAACCTGGCCTAGAGATGGCTCGGATTGGTATCATCCACCCGTGCCACTAGATGCTGCAGCAGGACCTTAGCAAATGTTTTTTTCTGCGGCATCCAGTAAGGATATGCGTCTATAATTTCCCGGGTCTGCTCGGTCACCCTTTTTGTATATGGCGACTATTACCGCTGATGTCCAGGTATTAGGCACCCAGTCAGTATGAATTACAGTGTTAAATACCATGGTTAATACCGGTGCCCCAATTTCAAGCTCGCTTTTATAGAGGTCCACCGGCACCGCTTCGGGTCTCTGTGCTTTACCTGCCTTCTGTACTGTTAAAACCCTCTCCACTTCTGCCAGTATGAATGTTAGGTTGCCAAGTCCACCATGCTTGGGTCCAGTGCCCCCATCCAATATGGGGCTCATACATGCTCCCTGCCCCTTTGATTGCAATGAGTACCAAAACGCAAAGTGGGCATACCATCAGGCCGTGCTTATGCTTTCGTGGTCGGTTGCATCACCCTTTAAATCCATATCCGTAATAAGACGCCAGAACCCAACTTGGACCCCACTCTGCGCACATTCGGTCAGGATGGCCCACCTGCCATGTAGGTATTGAAATTTTTTACTGATCTCCTTATATACCATCTGCAATCGCTGTACATGAGCTCCATCTATGGGCCAGTGCCCCACAGGCATGTGACCAGGGACTGCTTTGCTTCTCTGCACACCTTGTTGAACCACAAGTTAGATTTTTTACCCTCCTGTCTTAGTCGCCTTACCGGCATGGTCAGGGATTCTCCTAGCGACTCAATCAAAGTGAGATAACTTGCACGTTTACTTTCAGGAGAGGTACTGGCCTCAGAAATGCACTCAAGCTGCACTATAATTTTGCTGTACCAAACCGGAGCAAAATCGCCCAGGTTCAGGCTTCCACATTTCACAGAGCGCCTAGCATTGCCATGAACCATTACGGGCGCTGCCCTATCCAATGTCAGGTCTGGCTCAGGTGAAAGGATCTTTTAATTGAAGAATTATCAGCCTATGATCGCTCTCTAGGCGCCCTAAAACCTCAAGCCCTTCTATTATCTGCCAGTCTGATCCAGACACTAGGGCATAATCTATTCTAGAGCAACCTTTTGGGATGCTAAAAGTATACCCTGCTGGTTGGTCAGTAGCAAACCTGCCATTGCAAGGTCTCAGTCCCCCTCGGTCTCTGGATACCCCATGCCTCATCCTTGTCATCCCAAAGGCCTTCTAGCAATGTAGGTGGTTCTAACTGGGGTTTCAAGTCCCCCATTGCAATAACACAATTCTTCCCGCTATTGTCTGGCCCTCGCTGTTCTAAAATATACAAAGTGCCCAGACTGCGTTAGTCCTGACCTTAATATTAGGTCTATTATAAACATTAGACAAAAAGAGTCTACAACAAGAGGCAATGTTGACCTACAAGCACAGCGGATCTAAGGATCCTGTGTTCATCTGTTTGACTACCCAATTTCGTGATGTCTTTACCGCTACAAGAAGCCCCCCCTGCCGGTCTCCCTCTAGGGCTCTGCTTGAGTGTAATCTCAAAAAGTTCATACACCTGTATCCTTATGTCCTCCATGGCCCATGTCTCCTGGAACATTAGGATGTCAAGATTTTTCAAGAGACCTTCTATGTTCCAGGACAATAACTTTATTTGAGTCGGCCGTGAGTCAATGTGGAGATCTGCGGTCCTTGGTAGTCAATCTACTGCCTCTAAGTCTGAGCCTGCCTCTATCACTCTACCCCAGAGCTCTGTGATAGGGGCCCAGTGGGTGCCGAGGTCCCAGGGCTCCCCATACTCCTGCTCCACTTGAACCCTGCCATGTGTTTCTCAATTTGGGGGGGTATAGCGGCCTTCAATGACATTTTGCAACCCACAGGAGGGTATGATCTCGTTTCAATGCCAAGTAATCTATGTACTAGCCGATCACCCCTCAGGTAAACCTAGATGTGATCCCTTTCCTTCCCCAGATGGCTGCCTCGCTTACAGTACACTATTACACTATATCATCTCGTATCACTGAAGTGCACCCTCTCCTAGTGCATATCCAATGAATGACTTTATTCAGCAGTAGGTCTTGATTCTCATAGCTACCCTCCCGAAATTTTGGGACATTAACCATTACCATCAAATGCTTATGCTGGGTCGGGTAGTCCTTCCAGTCAGTCGGGCCTCTGGATGGTGCCAGCATGGATACTTAACTATTGGCAGTCATTGATTTTTGGACTATTGGAACTGAGGGATTCTCCGGCCAATCCCTGGCATAGAGGAGCAGGGGGGGGGGGGGTTTATACCAGCGTGTCCATCCCTTCTTAACAGGTCCCCTTTGGCAACTTGTTTTTCAATAAACTGCAACAGTGGGTTGGCCCAGCCGATGCCCTCTCCCACCCCAACCGGACATAGCCCGGTGGGCTCCTCGGCAGTATCATTGGGGAAGATTTATTTTCAACTCAGTTTTCACTTGGGTGAGAATAATGCCCAACCGCCAGATTTTTCTCACCCTGTGATTTACTTTGAGCCCTTAAGCAGTGGGAACACTTCTGGGTGGTGTTAGCCACCAGCCGCCCTAGGTCAGTCAACAACTTTTCCATCATTTCTCTCAGCATTTCCACCCCCTGTTTGAGATCTTCAATTCCCCCCCCCCCCCCCATTGCCACTCTGGGGCTTGCAAAATCTACTAGCCCACTCGCATTGGCGAGGAGATTTTATGAAGGGCAAGTAACATGTACATAGAACTCGAGTTCTATGCACATGGTACTCGTCAGCAAGGTCGACCTTGCTGACGAGTGAGTATGGGGATATTTGAAACTTATTTGGAATTTACTGCAAACAAATAGATATAATAAAAAGGCCCTGAAAAGTTTGGCCAGCTGTCTCCTGCAGGTGGTAACATATAATGCAATCATAATCATAAAGCAAAGCGAGCTCTGGAGGCTAACTACAGTGTTTGGTATTGCAATAGAACTGTAGATGTACAGATTGGATGGAACTATTGATCACTACTTTGCGTAAGCATCCAGTTCGCTTTGTGTATACATTATGTAAGAGGAAAGAAAGAGACCGAGCACAGTGGATTGCGTAGCAGACGGAGAACTGGGCAAACTAAATGAATATTGTAGTTTGTGGTCATCTCAATTTCAGGGTACATGGTATGAAGCAACTGGGTGATAATATAGAATGTCTAGGAGTATGGGTTCACTCATGGGTCAAGCACCAGTAGTTGCAACTAGGTTTGCCATCAAAAGCATTTGATCATGTGATCATGTACATTTTCAAATGTGTTCACTCGTCAATTTGATGCATTTTCCCCAACAAAATGAAATATAGTTGACACAATGAAATTTAGATAAACTAACCTAAACGTTAGTGTAAAGCTTAATAAAAGTAGTATCCCGATTATTTCTGGCTTGCAATTATTTGAAAAAGAAAAGGAAATTCCTACCTAGCACTCCCACACATGCCATTGGCACTTAGGAGTGGAGGAGATTATTACTGCTCCACGTTATCTCCATTAGGACTTGAAATGAACAGAGAAAAGAGGGGGAAGAGAGCACAGAGGGCAAGAGGAATGCAGGGCGAGTTGTTCTTTCATTAAAGAGGGAAACTTAAATAGCTATCTTTGCTACACAAGTGTCTATTTGATTAGCAAACTGACAGAATAGCATCGCAAATTGCTATGCGACACTGCTTATTTTATGCCTTGTATTAGTCTGCTTGTTTTTAGGGAATGGGAGAGAGGAAAAGTGCAAGTGAGAGCGGTGGAGCGGCGCTCCGATTTGTTATAAGCAAGGAAACTTTGTAATGTTTCCCCTGCTTGTTGGTGACTCTCTCTCTTGCGATGAGGTGATGCCTATGAGGTTCAGCACTAATAGACCTTATCAATCTGATCAAACTGGACGCTCGCCTCACTCGCCAGTCAGTCCCGTAGAAGCACCAAACAACCTCTGCATACACAGCCAGCAGGAGACAATTAAGGACAGTCGCTCCAGGCAACTGCAGCGAACAGCCAACGGCAGCAAACAGACGGCCTTCCGCAAGCTGGGCTTACGCCGCTCCAGGGGTCCAAGATGCCTTATGTAGTGAGGGACGGGTCTTCAGCAGGCTACTAGGAGTGTTTGGTCCCAACAGCAGAAAAAAGCCGCCCTACCGCCAGCTGGGCTTACGCCACTCTGGGGCTCTAAGTTGCCTTATGTATTGAGGGGCGTGTCTTCAGCAGGCTAACAGGTGTGTTTGGTCCCAACGACAGCAAACAGCCGTCCTTCCTCCAGCCAGGCTTACACTAGGATTACGAACAAATGGCCAATCGATGTCCCTTTTCGAGTTTCGAAAACAAGTCATGCAATACTCTGCGACTACCACTAGATGTCTGCCTGTGCATAGCATGTTATCTATGCAGATCCACAAGCCTCAGATATATAAATGTATATATAATGGCCAAGCTTGGGGCTAAAGCTGCGCACATGGCAATTCCGCATATTTGCTGATAACAAACTGTAAAAAATGAAATAATTTCGGGTGAGTACATAGGACATCAAGTCCACACAGGAACCATATGTTGTAAATCATGGTAGGTAAGAAAATCTCTAGTACATTCAAAGGCATGTTGTTGAGGAATATTTGTATACAATGCCTTAATATCCGTTGTAACCAATAGCTCATTCTGAGGGTTAAAGACTTCATCTTCAAACCGTTGTAAAGCAGCCATTGTATCTCGTAGAGAGGATTCACATAAGATGCTCACCGGTTTTAAGAACAAGTCAACGAATTTGCTAATCTGCCATTACACCGAACCACATCCCGAAGCAACGGGTCTTCCTGTTGGTGCACTTTGATTCATTCAGAAACTAAAATTATTCAATGGTAAGCACTACCTCAATAAGGACCTTTATGGGTCAGAATTCTGTGGGGTTTGTGTAGAAGGCAAATGGCAGTAGAGATGGACGTCTTACATTTCTCCAGTGTATAGAATGCCTTTAAGCCAAGGAGATGCTCTCCACTGAATGACTCATTAGATATTGTTTGAAAAACTCACACTGCTTCCATATGTGTCTCTGAAGATCCATGGCAATGCCTGTGGAAAAGCCCATGTCAAAAACATTTTAGATCTTCTTGCCAGCAAGCATCCTTGCCACCCAAAATGATTTCGAGCAAAGATTTTTCAACTCAATGGGTAAATGCTGAGAGGCCTAACATGCAGTCCAGGGTATTTATTACAATGGCAGCACACAAGCAAAGGCATACCCAAAGAAAAAGCATCAAAGCTCAGATTCCCCATCTTTCAGACAGGCGCTAGTTTGACCACCAAACTTCCAAGGACAGCAGATCACCAAATGTGCAATTGTGCTGCTTTGCCACTGTGAGACGGGCATGGTATCAAGAGAAGAGGAATGGACCGTTGTGGCACACCCTAATAGGAGAAATATAGATTAATCTCAAGGGTAATAGTTAGGGAAAGTGATAAGTAGAAAAGTAAGTAGTTTTGAGGTGCAGAGGAGAGGGGAACAACCTTGACACCTAGGTTGTATAAAACAATGAGAGAAACAGCTAAGTTCCCAACTTGGGAACTCAAGTCCCCTGCACTCATTGAGAAAGGCAATCGCACCATCAGGGTGATGATGGTATCCATGATTCTTTATGTGGTGTTAAAAAATGGTTTGCCTAAAATCTGAGTTTGTTTACATAGTGACGTCATCACGCAGTCGCGTGAGTGACGTCACATGCAAACATTGCAGCAATCGCATCAAGGTGCGCGGCTCTAGTGTTCATAATAACTCTAGTATGCAAGAATAAACCATGTCAGGAGCCACATGTCCACCAGTGTCTACACTAATTGCCCCGATGGAAATGGGTGTACGGTATTAAATGCTAAAATGTTCACATGCGTGTCCTTGGACTATATGCACGTCCAGAGGTCACAAATAAATTGAGGATATGGTTTCGAAGTAAAGAATGCTTTGGACACTAGAGCCGCATTCTTGCATACTAGAGTTATTATGAACACTAGAGCCGCGCACCTTGATGCGATTGCTGCAATGTTTGCATGTGACGTCACTCACGCAACTGCGTGATGACGTCACTATGTAAACAAACTCAGACTTTAGGCAAACTATTTTTTAACACCACATAGAATTATGGATACCATCACCCCCCTGATGGTGCTATGCCTTTCTCAACGAGTATCACACCATATACTTTACATAAACTACATCTATTGTAGACCACGGCAGTGACGTCGCAAGAGCATGCGCGTGATGACGTCACCGGTTTCTTCGTCATAAATCCCCCGCCGCCGTTTAGCATAGAATAGGAAGTACTTCGCTCTTCCTGTTTCCATGCTGTTGTACCGCTAATTTAAGGTAAACTGGAGAGACTTAACCGCCAGGCATGATCAGACTAGCCTTTACCCTTAACTATCCATAGTCATTGGGTAATATATTGTTAATTACTTTTTCTTTAGACCCTAGCCACAGCCTTTTGAACATACAAGCCTGGGTTCCACTGTAGATGGGTTGTGCGAGCCAAGATGATCCTTGATACTACATCCACTTGATGAAAACAATTGACATATTTTCAACCTCGAGGATATCTGTAAGTTCCTTGTTACCGCCCTTATGGTTTGAGACATTTAGAACCTGGGATACACAATGCTAATTTCTTCTCTACCCCTGTCTTCCAGATAAAACTAAGTTCGTACACCCCGAATCTCGTTTTCCCGAATATACCGGAGACTCTCTCTCCTACTACAGACACCCTTTTTTTAATAAAATCATCACAAGGTTAGTCTTTGTAAATTTACTATGCTAGGCTCTATTTTACAACGCTTAACATACATCTCGCTTTTCCCTTACCATGATTAATGGATACTATGCTATGCGATAATATACCTCGGAGTGGTACTTGACTCACACTAAGTCTAAGTAGATTGAATGGATACGACAGCAATCTCAATGGACAATGGGTACCTATACATTTTGCCAGACGGTACAATACCAGTAGGACCAGGAAATGTCTTGTTCACGATAATACATTGCATAATAACTATAATGCTTTTGTTGTTCAAAAACTATTGTATATGAATATGATGTTTGAATATTTTTGTAAATATGACTGTACATATCTTTTTTAGAAATTTGGTTTGCCCCTGATGAAGAGTGTAGAAATCACTCGAAACGCGTTGGGCCCTCTTCAGCTTCAACATCACAAATCTTATCTGATTGAAAGCCTATTTTTTTTAACAATTGTGTCTTTCCTAATCTAGTTAATGTGAATTCCCTTTGGAGATAATACTTATAATACTGTTTAAATCACAAATTAATTACTGGTCTGGTCTTCCAGATATCAGAAAGTGCGCAGGGGAGTGAGTTCCCAGGTTGGGAACTTAGCTGTTTCTCTCAGTATCAAGAGAGACCCAGACACAATGATAACAGTTAGAAAACCTTTATTATTAAAAGTAGTAGGGCTAGTGGAATGCCTAACTTGCCCTATTTGTGTTGGGGTGGTTCCCTCAACTGATGTCTCTAAGGAGAGTAGAGGTCCATAAGTCCCGAAACAAAATCTGTCTGTGTCAAACCTATGTTTGCCCTCACTCTTGAAACAAATGGTATGTTGGATCTTCTTAAAAGAAAAATGGTGGCTCAAAAAGAAATGTCAAATAAGGCTGGATTCAAGTGTCCTTATCGTCAGGATTAGTTCTGGCAGTTTAAAAATAGTTCAACTCAAAAAGGGTGCGCTTGGGATCGTCCAAGCAGGGCTCTTGGAACAAAACAAAACCGTTCACAGACTTTCTCCTGGGGGTTCCTTTCCCCAAGCTTCCTAAAGCTTACAGTTTGTCTGAGCTTCTCAGGAGTTCCCTTCCCCAAGCGTAAGCCCCCTTGATTCTACAGTTTCACCAAAAGATACTAAGGTTGCTTGGATTCAAAGATTCACAATTCCTTGGTTCACAATTCCTCTGGGCCACTCAGGGTTCCATTCCCCAAGCTTAGGCCTTTTTCATTATAACCATTTCACTCACAGTTCAATTAAAGTTCTTTTCAGGCCTCAAAGGGTTCCTTACCCAAGCATAGGCCTTTTTCATTATAACCATTTCACTCACAGTTTCCTTTGAGCCTCTCAGCGTTCCCTTCCCCAAGCCTAGGCACCTCTGGTCTCCAAAGGTTCACTTCAAGATTCACAAAAAAAAAACCCAAAAAAAAACACAAACGTTAATCTTGTCAGGATGCAGTACTCAAATCACAGTTCTTTCTTTTGGGTTTTCAAAAGCCTTTCCTTTACTTTGGGGATTTTGCTCCCACTTCACTCTCGGTGTAGTTCCCCTTTTCCACTTTCTCTTAAGTGGCGCTGGACACCTCCTCTTTCTAACACTGGGGCAATATCAGAGACTTTTGAGAACGCAGGGCCTTTACTGTGTGACCACTCTGATGTATGGCCCCCTCTCTTTAGACTCTTTATCTTGCTTTCATGGGTCTTGCCTCCCCCCCCCCATGTCTCTGGCACCTTCTTCCTTTCTTCTGCCTTTCCTTTTCTTGTCTTTCATTTTCCTTTGGCACATTCTGCCTTTCTGTGCTACTAGCACACTGCTAACTGTGGGCCACATTGACCCACAGAACAGAATTTCGCCAAAGCCAAGCTGCATTTGCGCAGAAACAGCAAAATGGTTGCGCTGGCTCCTGTGAGCACCATGGCCTTAAAACTACGTTTCACAGCAACAAAAAGAAGGCTGCACCTTCTTGGCAAGCACACATTGGGCAGGATGGAACCAGAAGACACACAGAGGGAGCGTGCCAGTGTGTTCTGACATATACAAATAGAATAAAGTGAAAAGGCAGCACTGCTAAACTGAAAGCCCAAAATCCTCATTAAAAAGTAAACTTTTTCACCTTTAAAAATGCTGCTCTGACGCTATTCCCATCTGTTCTTCCTTAAACCACTGTGATTAATAAGGCCCTGCCATACCCACTATATTTCATTCTGCTTCAGCAAAAGCAGGCATGATTTCTGAATGACAGGCCATATCAAAGCAACTCTGAGAAAAATCAACAAGGAACTCCACTTTCACCTGCACGGGAAAACGTGTTCATTTTCTTTACAAAGTATCAAAGCTCAGTAGTTCAAAGAAACTCCAGCTATCTGAGTCATGTCAGTTTCAATGTATCTGTGCTTCAAACAGAATTCCAGAAAATAACTATGGCTGCAAGACAGTGTGAGAATCTGATGGAGATGCAAAACCGAATTTAAAATGAAATGCCTGCTTTTCACCACACGTGTATAAAAATGTGCTTTGCAAACTAAAAGGGAGGAAAATGCCCGTTTAAAAGTAAACCGTTGAATGAAAGTCTGCCTTATCTAGCAATGTGAAGGGGTTTTGTTGCTGGTGATAATACACACATGGGCTATTTTATTCCACAGGTTTGTTTTAATTCAGGACCCAAAATAAGAAAATAAAGGTTTTAAAACCACCTGGGCTGGAGTTTGCAAGCTCTAAAAAAACTGGTTATTCCAGTTGGCAGAGCCAAGGCTTCCACCAGAGGAACGGAATCACTGTAAAAGCTCTCAGTAGAGACCAACATCCCAATGATAATTACTAGGTTGGAAAGAATGTAGTCTGGCCTGAAACCCCTGACAATGGAACTCCCAGTACAAGAAAGTGGGAAGTGGGAAGGGGGCAAGAAACCTTAAATCAAGCTGGAAAGCCCCCACCTTGCTCTGAAGGAAATGACATTTGTTGGCAGCTGAAGAGAAAAAAAAATGGTCCAGTGACAGACAAAGGATTGACATTTGCTTCCAGAGACCATTTCATAAATAAACTTTAAAGACCTTTATCTCTGCAACAAGACTTTGTAAAAATGCAAAAATGTTACAGTTTAAACTTGATTTTATGGGCTTTCATTGAAGATATGGTAGAATTCACTGACACTCTGGGAATAGAAATGGCAGAGTATTGCGGATAACAAGAAAAGCATCCATGTTGCAAATGCACATTTTTATACTTACATCCCTTATGATCATCCACACGTGTATAAAGTTAGAGAATTTAGGCCGAATTTTTCATACTCAAAATTACTAAAAAGTATTAAACGGACCAAACAATGTCTCACAGATTGCAGGATTGGACTGCTATGCTGTACATAAAATATGTTACCTGATTATGTCATTTATTAAGGTGCTGCACATGTACAAATGTGTAAATTCTGTTATTACTGATTTTTGGCAAAAAGGTCTGTGGGAAGTCTTTTTACACCATAAAATGCAACCTCCTAAACGGAGTCACATCTTAGCCCAGCAATATATAGTCTATGATGTCACCATGCTCTATATAAAGATTCCCTGACAAGACTCTAGATACACACTCTTCCTGATTTTACTGCGTCAGCGTTCCTGTCCCATTCATCCTGCTGAGTCCAGATTCCAACTACAAGGCCCAAGCATTGCTGAGCCTACTCCACGGCCCACTGCAAAACCCAAGCATTGCTGATCCTATCCCAGCAAGGCCTCAATTCTGAAATCCCACTAAATTTCCCAAATAACCAAAGGGGAAAGCTGTGGTATTCTTTTGGGAAGCATCCTGAACCAGTCTGGCTTACTGTCCACTAACTGCTGCCCACTAACTGCATGCCCGCTGCAATCTCGCCATCCCAACCTGCCCAGCTGTCCTTTGCCAGGTACGCTGCTGTGCAGTGACCAGAACCTATTGATGGTCCAAAAATCCCAAAACTAAAAGTGGACTGTAAGTATAATCCCTAATGTCCTTATCCCACTCTCTAAGCCATCCTATCCTTATTCTGATAACTGGTTAAAAACTGTTATAATCATCTGTGCACCCTGCCCGTGACTTTCTTAAGTGATAGCGCCGTCTCTTTTCAATTTGGTCTTGTGTAATCCTAAACCATTAGTCCTATTTCAAGTGATCGGACTGCTTTCCGCCAGAGTTGGGCGCTGGGGTGATGGGGTTGAAGTTGCGAATCAACCTTAGATCTTACTGTGTCCATCTTTGGAGGTCTAGTCTGAATACTCTAGTTTAAAGTAAAACTGTTCTTGTCACAACTGATTTCCTTTCGTATTTCTGAGATTCATTTTGCTCAAAGCGCACCTTTTTATATCTTGCATAACTCATAGCTAGAGACCCATTTTCAACTCTAGAGTGGCCCTGTGATATATATATATACACGTATATATATATATATATATATATATATTGTATGCTCTTTGTAATCCATTGCTTGAGATTGTTTGTGTCTATGCATTGTTGCTTTAGTGAGAAATTGTATTTACCTTAAAGTTTTAACAGAACATTAATTATTTGTTCATTTCCGAGTGTCATTTCGTAACATTGCAAGGGGTTTAAAATCCGTTTTCCACTATTAATTGGTGAGGGAAGGTCGGATTTGGATTCCATTTTCTGCCTCTTATTCCCGATTACCTGCTGTGCCTTTCCATGTATTCAGAATTGATTATTTGTGGGTTGAGGTAACATTGCAAGGGGAAATCATAACGTGGGTGCTATCTTTCCTAAATCAAAAAGTGCTCCTATTCCCTGGTGTTTTGTATAGGTTCCACTAGAAGGTTAAACCAAGTGTATTGTTTACATCCTCATTGTAATTATCAGCCCATTGGCGATTGCTGCCCCATATAAAAAATTTTATGATTTCTTTCGAACTTTTAAATATTGCATTTTACCAAGCAGCCTGGTTCATGGTCCATTGTGACCCAGGGTATTTGAAAAGGGGGTGTGATACGAGCTGTGTACCATCTCAAATTGAATCTGCATAAAATAAGGTGAAAAGAATCTCAGTTGTGCGCTACATACTAGGCCGAAACAAAGGTGTGCATCGCCTGATTGAAATCCTTAACATAACTATCTTTCTCTCCTCACACCGCTTGCACACTTTTCTTTCTTTTCCCTTTTTATTTCGTGCCGCTTGCACCTTTAAAACTTTCTTTTGACCTTCTTCCCGGGTCGCTCGCCCCTTCCTGTTTCTTCTTCTTCTTTAAAATTCACACTGTTTCCTTTTTTTATTCTTTTGCGCTGCTCGCGCATCTTATTTATTTTTCTCTGTAGCTCTGTCACTGTTGTACCGCTTGTACTTTTCTCTTCTAACGTTCCCGCTCCAGCTCCCCACACAGTACTGAGTTTCTCCCTTTCATTGAAACTCACCGGATAGCGCGGTGCCGGTGGTCAGACCCGTTCGGCATTAGCGTCGAGGTCAGGGTCTCACCACCTGCCCCTCAGACACCACCAGGACCTGGACACCTCCCAGGGGAACAAGCACTGGCCTGGACATGGCCAACAGGATACAGCAATGCCTGATCCAGCTCCCTTGAGACATGGCTCCCTCGCCACGCTGCAACCCCTCTGACCCACCGGGTCAGTGCCTGGCATCCGTTCTCCTCCAGATTCTTCTGGCTCCTCCAGCTGCATCCTCCTGTTCTCCAGCCCCCACAGTCCATCCAGCACCCACAGCTTACTCTACTTTTCCTGGCAAAACTGGCTTGGGACTGAGCAGGGATCCCCTGCTGGACTCAGCCACTCAGCCTCCCTTCTGCTTTCCCAATTACTGCTATCTGCACTGCTGAATGCCCCACCTTTTATACACATGAGCCCTGGCAAGGGGTTTCAGGTGTGAGTCCTTGGCCTCCCTTGCCTGACTCTCATTAGGCCAATGAATGGGACATGCCTGACCCTTAGGTTTCCTATTCTCCTTGTCAGTACTAGAGTGGTGTTTGCAGCTGTGGATATTTGCTGTTAAGTGCCTGACTCTGCCTGCACTCATTAAAGGGACAACCTAGTAGTGTAGTGTAGTAGGCCTCTCCTTTCATCTTCCTCCTCACGGTACTTTATTCATAGGTAATCTTTCTAACACTCAGTCGCCTCTTCCTCGTCTCAGTATGTGTTGAACATGGGGAGGGAGGAAACAGGACAGAAACTGTAACATCCCGTAAAGGATGAGGGCGAGTCGGATAATGGATAAATGGGAAAGGGGGATACCGGGTCTTACCCTCAGGCTTCATCTTCCCACTCCCCAGGGACCTCCTACTCAGGTGATCCTCCCTCACTTGTCCACCCCCACAGTCGGGATCCACAAGCAATGGCCCTTCCCTTGTCACCTGAGCAGAGCATCCAAGGGTAGAAAATGTGAGGATGCCCTCAGGTTTCTCATACCACTTTTATTGCAATGCCCCACTGATGACAGCCTCTGCATTCTACTCTGTTATGGCAGTATTTATACCACCCTCTGTTGAGGATGCTACAAAAACTAACCCTACGGGGAAGGCTAAAACAGCTGACAAGAAAGGGAAGCCAAAACCATCTTAAACGTGGGTAGTGTGTTCTGAGCGACAAGGCTTAACTCTCAGGTAAGGGTAGTAGGCCGACACAAAGGTAAATTAGCCCACACACAAATCTAGAAAATATACTACACTGATTTACTGCAAAATATATATTCTTATAATGTCACACAAATATAACTATCAGGTCAAGTCTTAGTTACTTACCTGTAACTGTATTTCTCCAGCATTGGTATCTTTCATAGATTCAGACGCTTGAATATTCCCCGTCGTCAGACTGGGAATCCTCGGTGATAAATTTAATAATAAAATGTTTTTTTGTTTTTTTTTTTAAATATACACACATTGCTACCTAGCAGTGCATGTACATAGCCCATTATGGCCTATGAACCATTTCATTGTGTAGTCCCTCCACCTCACTTTGGTCCTTTATGGCCCCAGCCAATGAGGTGGCAGGGCTTAAGCTCCGCCCCCGGCAGCCATCTTTAGATTTTGAACCGTAGAGATTACAGTATGATGGATGCCGAGCATAGAAGCAGCCTCTCAGGGGAGGCGGGCGGGCGCATGTGAATCTATGAAAGATACCAATGCTGGAGAAATACAGTTACAGGTAAGTAGACTTCTCCAGCATTGGATCTTTCATAGATTCAGATGCTTGAATAGAATACCAAGCAGTTAAAACATGCCACCATTATATATATATATGCATAAATACAGAAAAAACATATTTCTGATCAAACCTTTACCATGCAGCAACACAACGGTTACATACTTCGGGAAAGGTGGGAAAAGGAGGCTGGTCCTACCTTATACAAAGAGATGGCGGAGCACTGCCTGTCCAACTGCAGTTTCTTTGTTGGTATCTTCAGTCAGGCAGTAGTGTTTGGCGAAAGTATGCAGAGTGCTCCACGTGGCGGCTCTGCATATGTCCTTCAATGCCACCCCTGCGTGGAATGCTGTTGACGCCGCCCTTCCTCTGGTGGAGTGCGCAGACGGCGGTCTAGTTAAAGGGTCGCCTTTCAATTGATGGCAGTGGGTGATGCAGGACGATACCCAGCGTGCCAGACTTTGTTTAGATATATGCTGACCCTTGGTACGGCCAGAGAAAGAAATGAATAGCCGGTTTGAGGAGCGGAACTCCTTGGTTCTTTGCAAGTAAAACTTCAACACTCAAGCAACGTCTAGAGAATGTAATGTTCTTTCCGCTTCAGAAGCGTGATTCTGGAAAAAGGTTGGTAAAACAATGCGCTCAGTGAACGACATCTCCGAAATTACCTTGGGGAGGTACTTCGGGTGAGGCCTTAAGATGACGCGGTCCTTCTGGAACAAAGTAAACGGGGGTTCAGAAGACAAAGCTTGTAATTCACTGATCCTTCTGGCTGATGTGATGGCTACCAGGAAAGATGCCTTCCAGGACAAGAATTTCATTTCGCATCTGTGTATGGGTTCGAAGGGAGGTTGCATGAGGGCTGTTAAGACGGTGTTGAGGCTCCAGTCCGGAACTGGTGTAGGTGTAGGCGGATAAGTACGCATCAGTCCTTTCAGGAAGATTTTAACCGCTATTAAGGAAAGTAAGGCTTGCGTCTCCGCGGTTACTGTGTAAGCCGCTATGGCTGACAGATGGACCTTGATAGAGGACAGTGAGAGCCCTGACTTAGCCAGGTGCAATAAGTAGGGCAGAATCTGATTAACCGAGGCCGTGAGGGGATCGATTGCAGCGGTCTCGCACCATTTGGAAAACCTGGTCCATTTCCTGGTGTAGGTGACTTGCGTGGACGGGGCCCTAGCGGCCCTGATGATATCCCAGCATTCTGATGGTAACTTTAGGTGCATCAGTTTGCGCTGCTCAGGAACCATGCTTTGAGAGACAGGCTCCTCGGGTCGTGGTGGAGGACCTTGCGGTTCTGTTGTGTCAGTAGATATTGATGTGACTTGAGACGAATCGGGGGTTGACAGGATAGATGCCTCAGCGTCGGGTACCAGACTTGCCGTGCCCAATCCGGTGCTATTAGAATCAAAGAACAATCCTGTTCTTTTACCCTGCGAAGAACCCTCGACATGAGGGGAATGGGTGGGAAGGCATAGAGGAACTTCCCCGACCAATTCACTGAGAACGCGTCTCCCAGTGATTGGTGCTCCGGGTATCTTGAAGCAAATCTCTTGCATTTTTTGTTGTTCCTGGTGGCAAAAAGGTCGATCTGCGGATGGCCCCATAAGGCAAATATCCGTTGGGTTTCTTTTTCGTCCAGCTCCCACTCGTGGGACGCTGTGTATTCTCTGCTTAGCCTGTCCGCTAGGACATTGTCCACTCCTGGAAGATGCTCTGCCCTGATCTGCACCCCGTAGTGCAAGGCCCATGCCCAAAGCTGTTGGGCTTCTTGCGACAGGATCTGTGACCTCGTGCCTCCCTGCTTGTTTGTATAGTGCATGGAGGTCGTGTTGTCTGTCTGGACTGTAAGAACTTGACCAGCTATCACCGGTAGGAAGGCTTTCAGCGCCAACCTTACGGCCCTGAGCTCTAACACGTTGATGTGGAGCTGGGACTCGTGTCGACCAAGAGCCCTTGGTTTGGAGGTCCGCAAGATGAGCGCCCCAACCTGATAAGGAAGCGTCCGTCCTCAGCAGAAGGGTCGATGTCGGTGCTTGAAACGGCATCCCCTGCAGAAGATTCCTCGGAACATTCCACCATCGAAGGGCCTTGTGCAACGTCGATGGAATCTGGACAATGTCTTCCCAGCCTCCGAAAGCTTGTTTCCATTGGTGGTCCAGAGCTTCCTGCACAGGTCTCATGCGAAGCCTGCAGTTCGGTATGAGGAATATGCATGATGACATCATGCCCAATAGGGATTTGTAAGAGCGTACGGATGTTGTCTCTTTCTGTAGGAAGTTCGAAGTTGAGTGTAGAATCGCTGCTATTCTTTCTGCGGATGGCCTCACTCTGGGAATGCTGGTATCGAGTTCGGCTCCCAGGAAGAGAGCTACCTTGCTGGGAATAGGGCAGGACTTTGTCTGGTTTATGGAGAAACCTAACTCTTTTAGGAGGTTGACAGTCCTCGACACTGCCGAGCGAGCCTTTGCAGCGGAACTTGCCTTTATCAGCCAATCGTCCAGGTATGGAAAAACGTCCGTTCCTGCCCTCCTGAGACTTGCCGCTACCGGCGCCAAGCATTTTGTGAAAACTCTCGGAGCCGATTTTAGCCCGAACGGGAGCACTTGAAACTGAAAGTGAAGCTCTCCCACCGTGAACCTGAGGAACTGCCTGTGCGCTGGATGGATCGGTATATGGAAGTATGCGTCCTCCAAGTCTAAAGTGGCTAAGAAGTCGTGCTTGTTTAACCAAGGTAGCACCCCTTGTAAAGCTACCATCTTGAATGTTATGCGCTTGATAAATTTGTTGAGTGCCCTCAGGTCCAAGATGGGTCTCCATTGACCGTTTTTCTTTCTGACGAGGAAGAATCGGGAGTAGAAACCTTTTCCCCTCTGAGAATAAGGAACTGGTTCTACTGCTGCCTTCTGGAGCAGTTTTTGCACTTCGGACATGACCTGTCTTAGCATATGCACTCTGCGAGATGTTGGAGGCAGGGAAGGAGGTTGGTCCAGAAATTCTAAGGTGTGACCCTTTCGGATCACCTGCAACACCCATTTGTCCGATGTAATTGATTGCCAGCGCTGGAATAACTGGCTCACCCTTCCCCCCACCGGGGTGTGGTGAAGAGGGGAAAAAAATTGGTCGTCAGTTTTGCTTGCCTTGGGACTTCCCTTGGGCGGAGCCACGTCTGCCTCTATGGGCGTATCTGTTGGATGACTGATTCCTCCTTCGTTTGTCCCTGTGCTCATAGAGCACTGATTTCCTTTCCTCAGAAGAAACCTGAATTTTAAACAATTCTGCGGCTTTACCTATAATGGTGTGGAAAGAGACGAGATCATCCGGCGGTGAGGCCTTGCCCGGCGAGTCTCTCCTCCTGGGCTTCTCGACTACGTAGTCATCCCACTCACTGGATGCATCTGGCTCCTGTGTTATTTCTCCTTCTGGTTCCGAGAATTCTCTAAAAGGATCCTCCTGCCAGTCTGATACCGAGATGGTGGACGGTACCATAGTGGGGTCCACATCCGGAGATTGCGGTCTGTGCGATGACTGTGGCGACGGGACTCTTGTAGGTGAAGCACTGTGGGTGCTGCTCCTTGGTCTTCGAGCAGGTTCCGGTGATCCCATCCGTTTTTGCGGTCTACTCCTGTGAGGAGAACAACCAGATGTGCCTGGAATCGGAGATGACTCTAGGAATAATTCCTGATTCTATGGGATCAATCGGGATTTGCTTCTCCTTTTGCCGCCTGTAAAATTCTTCTACAATCCTCTGCACGGATAACATGAGTATCGGGTCATGAGGGTATTCGGATTCTCCCGTGGACGGTTGCCAAGGAGGGCTGTATTGTTTCGGTAAGGGACCGGTGGACTCTTCCATCACTTCCGCATCAGAGAATTCTTCCTGAAGAATTACATCCGGAAGTTCTGCCATGTGACTCAAAGGTGAAAATTGCTGTACCAGTGGTTCAGTCTCAGTATTCTTCTCAATGACATTGCTTTCAATGACAGGAGTTTCAAATGTGGAAGGCCGCAATTCCTCCGTAACTGCCGAAATTTGTGGTGCTATCTTCGTCGACAAGCATCCCGTATGATATTTCGTCGACGACTGATATTTTCCCGTCGACGACTGAGGGTTTTTCGTCGACGAGGGCTTCGCCGTCGACGAGAGCTTCGTTGACGAATGTGGAATGCGTTTCGTGGACGACTGCGTCATGGATGAATGCTTCGTGGACGAGTGGTGTTTCTTGCTCGTCGACGATTGCTTCGCGGTCGACGTGTCCGATGACGATGATCTTATTGTCGACGATGTCTTAAGCGTGGTCGTCGTCGTTGCTGGTTTCGTCGACGGTATGGCCGATGACGGGCCTTTACCTTTCCCTTCATTCGTGGGCGGTTTCCTTGCCGACGACTGCCCCCCCCCCCGTTTTTTGCAAACTCCTCCTTACCTCTGGAGGCAGATTTTGCTGACTTTTTCTGGCTTGGTAAGTCAACTGGAGGCAGAAAGGGTATCAATTCCAGCTTCCTCTTTTTGGACTTGGGAGAGGAACTCCTTTCCACTGAAGAGGCCCTTCTCTTTGAAGTTTGTCTCTCAGATGGAGTGCTGGATTGGACAGGAGCTGTTCTGACAGACTCTTCGTCCGAAGATTGATCCCTGGATTCCAGGTAAGAAAGGAGTCTTCTATGTCTGTCATGAAGGGTCTTGGTGGAAAAGGTTCTACAAATCTCGCATTTTTTAATGTCATGTGGGTACAGACAATAAATGCAATGCTCGTGGGGGTCTTTGTTGTAAACCAATTTCTTTTTGCATCTCGTGCAGTCCCTGAACAGGGAAGGCTTCCTGACAGCCTGAGGTGCCTCCATTTCTGAAGAGAAGTTCAGTTGACTTTTGTCTCCCAGGTTAATTGGAAACAAAGCCCCTGAGAAGGGGAACAAAATTGAATATATTTACCAAATATATTCCACACAAAAGTAGAAAGAATTTGAAAAAGCTCAGAGAGCTTGAGGATTCCCTGTGTCTGTTAGACTGCGGTGAAAAATCTAAAGATGGCTGCCGGGGGCGGAGCTTAAGCCCTGCCACCTCATTGGCTGGGGCCATAAAGGACCAAAGTGAGGTGGAGGGACTACACAATGAAATGGTTCATAGGCCATAATGGGCTATGTACATGCACTGCTAGGTAGCAATGTGTGTATATTTAAAAAATAAAAAAAATAAAAATTTATTATTAAATTTATCACCGAGGATTCCCAGTCTGACGACGGGGAATATTCAAGCATCTGAATCTATGAAAGATCCAATGCTGGAGAAATAAGTGCTTTATAGGATAATACACAGTAATTAAACTAATACTAAAAATAGTAATATCTATACAAGGACTCTCCCAACTTCAACATCTATACATGGGCCCTCGAGGGGAGCACCCAACATAAAATGACATGGGCAGGAGGGGCTCAGCCTGGGGGGAGCCCGATGGAGAGATGACTCTCCCGAGCTGCGCAGCACTGCTATATACAGCCATGATTTCTGCAAACCTTTTCCCCTAAAAGTAAAGTTCTGACCCACGACATCAGGTGGAAGATGGCCATAAACAATCGACAGCCTCAGCCGAGTTAGAGGAGCCGAACTATACAGCTGAGGCGACAGAGTGGCCTGCAATCTCAAGATGGCCGACGGCTGCTCCCCTCGGAAAGTGCAGCAGTGATCCGGTTGCGTTTCTGTATCCATGTAGTTGGCTCTGTGCCGTGGATAGGATGCCCTATTGATCTCCCACTTCCCATTGGTCGACAGAGAAGCTAGGGCACTAAAGCAGGCTGGTTGGGGCTGTGGATTCAGCGGCTGGGGAGACAAAAGCCCATGGCGCACCTAGCCGAAGCGGGGAAAAGGACGGAGGGGACTGGCTTTTCGGAGAACAAGGGTTGATCCCTAGCGCACAAAGGGCGGTCGGCAAGCCCCACAATCATCAGGTCCATATGGGGTGGAGGGCAATCCAGTCCACATCCACCCATAACAGTTTGCCGATTGGCAGCCCGGGGAACACCTTGTGACGGTGTGGACCAGCGGGGCCAGCAGGCCATACGGGTGGGTGTAGGTGCCCTGCCGGGGTAGGCTGTGCCTGCTTCTTGCGTGCTGTGTCCCTACTCCTCACCCTGATGAAGTTGTCCACCGCCATTGTGGGGTCCGATGGGTCCCGGTGAGGCAGGCTTTGCTCCAAGAGTGCCTGGTCAGTCCCAGAGGCAGTTGAACCCCAGCTCTGGCAAAGGAGATCTGATCGGGTGGAGATTTGGCTACCGCTTCCACCTACTTTCAGCCCCGTACGCAGAGAGGGGCAGTTAAGCAGGGGATCGTCATAGGCAAACGGTCATACCCACAACCAGAGCAACAGACCACAGATCAGGCCCAGCACACTTCATACATAAGGAAGGGCTAACCTCCAAATCAAAGAACGGTAGCGGTCCAACCTCAATCAAAGCCATATTGTAATCATCCAAGGCTGGCTTTAAGGACCCTCTGCCTGAGGCCTCAAATGCACCGCAGCGGGGGGATGATGAATTCCCAGCCACTAGGGGAGACATTCAGTGCTTGCCTCGTTCCCTTCAACAAGACAGGTCTTCCATGCAGGAAATAAAAGAATCCCCCGGGAACTCGGCCAAAACTCTCAAGGTCACAGAGCAGCGCCTTTCAGACCTGGAAAACACTTTTCTTTATCACTCACATACACAAGAGAAGCTGGAGCAGCGGGTTCAAGAATTGGAAACCCAATATCATCAAATGGAAGACAAAATAAAGAAGATGATGAGAATAGGTCAAGGAGAAACAATATTAGGATTCAAGGTATTCCCAAAGGTATTCCCAATCAAGAGCTGGAGGAATATGGTAAGGCCCTGTTCGGATCAATCATAGGAGACTGAGATGGCAGACCTCAAACTCAACCGAAGCTATCAGATATTTACTATCAGCATAGGAAGGCCCAGACTCCCGATGGGTTGACAAGGGTTCACTACTTTGAATCGAAAGAAATTATCCTACAAAAAGCGAGGTCTCGGAAAGAGGTCTGCTTCAGAGGCTCGCATATTCAGTTGCTTCAGGACCTACAACCTTTCGACAATTTGTCTGTCAACGGCAGATGAGGCCATTAGCAAGTTAGCTACATGACAAGGGAATACCATACTGCTGGGGATATCCCTTTAAAAATATGTTTTCTGTGGATGGAACTCAGCACCAATTCTCCTCACTGAGAGCAGCAATAGATTCCTTAAATTCCAGAGTCAGAGATTCAGCTTCTGGACACAGTAGATATTGCAGATTCCCACCCAAGCTGAGTGGTCCAAAGGACAGTCCAGAAGAGAGAAAAGGTGCCAACGTCGCAGACCCTCGTTTGATTGGTGTCAAAGGAGTGTGGACTTGAATTAACCCATCTGATGGTGAATAGTCTGGCCTGTGTTCAGACTTGGGTGCCAGAGGGACAGACAGAACCCCCTTTTGTTGAAAGCAGCTTTGCAGAGCTAAATTGAAGGGCAAGATGCATTCTCGCAGAATAGTTCATTTCATTGTTCACTTCTTAGTACAGTTGCAATGGGAGCACACATCCCTAATTGGATATTTACCCAAGTTTTCCCCAATACGGGGATACAGGGTATTGCTATGTTGTATTTTGTTTTTACATTGGTTTATTTCGAATCAGGTATGCCCCTGAAAAAACTCCCTAGGAGGAGAGAAACTGGGCTAGGCACAGGGAGTTTCAATCATAGCGGTAATAAACAGCTGTCTACACAGAGAATGGTCTGTTACCCATTATCCAGGTCTGGATTTTGGGTGCTACTTATAGCTCCGGTAACATAACTTATAAATGAGAGGGAGTATAATAGGTTCTCTACGGGAAGTAGGCATTCAACCCCTTTCACAATCTATTTTCCTCCTGGAGTTGATTAATTTGAGTACAAATAACCAAGATGCCCTTTAAATTTGTCTCCCTTAATGTGCAGGGTTGGAACTCACAGATTAAAAAGGAGAAGTATTCTTACTAAATTGGTGCTATTAGGAGCAGATGTGGCTTTACTGCAGGAGACTCATCTGCTCAAGAAAGAATGGTGCAGGCTTAGGTCAGCTTGGTTTCTCCATCAATTCCTGGCCTCTTCAACCGACAAGAAAGCAGGGGTGACAAAGTAACAGTCACACTCATTAAATCAGGCGTGATTAGGAATCCTCAGAGCAGGTTTGTGAGTATCAACATTGAATGTGGAGGGCAGAACCTTACAGTTTTCTCGATCTATATGGTCCCAAACAACATCAAGACCAGTTTTATGCAGCCTTGTTCCAAAGGGTGACTCACTTTCAAACCAGGGACCTCACTCTAGGGGGAGATTGGAACATAGTAATGGACGAAACCCTGGATAGATCAAGCCATACACTCACAGATTGGCAATGTGGCTACACTTCCCTTTCCCAAGCGGTAGCTGACCTGCAACTAGTGGATATATGGAGACACTCAGTTAAGGCAGTTTTTCTGAAGTCCAACTAAGGGCTTCACAGAACCATACAACTGACACAGTACAAAACTCCACTCTTAGTATAAGCTGTACTGCCTGAGTATTTGGTAGCACAGACAGAGCAGCCAGGCTTATCTTAGGAGGGAGAGAGGGCTATAGCTTGGTACAAAGAAATTGCAGCATGCATATGGTCCAAAGAAACAATGAAACACTATGGGCCTCATTAAGAGGTAAGCGGTTAACGGCGCCAGTAAGGATGCCGGTGCCATTAACCCCTTACCGCTGCATTACAAGGTCCCTTAGCGTGTCGCGCAAAGGATGGCTGGTAAAACCAGCCGCCCTTAGCGGGAGCCGCGAAAGGACCAGGGAGCTCCCTCCCCATTCCCATTGAGCCCTATGGGGGCTCGAATGGGAATGGGGATGGTTCCCTGAATGGGGAAATACCGGGTCCTCCAAGGTTGGAATGACAATTTATCACTATCAACAGGGACTGTACCGAAGATCTTCAAATCAGCATACATCAAGCCACTCTTGAAAAACACAAGTGGTGATGTAGATGTCCTTTCCAACTACAGGCCGATCTCTAACATCCCCTACCCAGCAAAAATTCTAGAAACCTACGTATATAAACTAACCCAAGAACACGTAGAAAAACACCACCTGCTGGACCAAGCTCAAATCGGTTTCAGACCAGCGAGAGGAATGGAAACAGCATTACTATCCATCTGGGACGACCTCAAAACTAACGCAGACTCAAACACTACCTTAGCCCTTATTCTGCTCGACCTCTCCGCAGCCTTTGACACAGTTAGCCACCACACCCTCACCAAAAGACTAGAAGACATAAGCATAACAGACTCAGCACTACGCTGGACCAAATCATTCCCAGCAGACAGAACAGAAACCGTATGGATGAAACCTTTCAAATGCACTCCACGAGTTAACGACTGTGGAGTGCCACAAGGATCCTCACTATCCCCACTATATTTCAACATCTATCAGACTCCGGTCATCAGAATCTTCAAAAAATACAACACTATATGTTACAACTATGCAGATGACACTCAGATCATCTACAAAATCAAAGACACTGACCATTCAACCCTAACCGACTGTCTAAAAGAAGTCTTCAACTGGATGGATGCCAACAACCTGAAAATCAACCCAGGAAAAACATAAATCATGATCGCATCCAAAGACCAAGAGAACGAAACTACCATCCCATGGCCTATGGAAACGGGAAACGCACCAACACCATCGAAGGTAGTAAACAATCTGGGAGTCCTAATGGACAGCTCCCTAACCCTGGAACCACAAATAAATGCAACAGTGAAGAAATGCTTTTTCCTCCTCCACACGGCAAGAAGAATTCTATCTTTCCTCTCCTTCACGCACAAAACACTCACTATCGTCGCCCTCATCATGTCAAAAATCGACTATGCAAACAGCCTCTACCTCGGAATACCAGAATACCTCCTGAAGAAACTGCCACGGATCCAAAATGCAGCAGCAAGACTACTCCTCAAACTATCCAGAAGAGACCACATCACTCCAGCCCTAAAAAACACTACACTGGCTCCCAGTAAAACACTGCATCACCTTCAAAACAATGTGCATAACGCACAGGGCAATCAGCGGACAAGGAGCAGAATTCCTACAAAAGAAAATTTCAGTCTACAAACCAACAAGACCCCTTCGATCAAGCAACGAAATCTGCCTGGACCTCAAACCATACCTTAAGAAAAAACTTGGAGGCACCTCCTTCTACCACTTAGCTGCAAAAACCTGGAACAACATCCCAAAAGAAATAACACTGAAGATCACCCAAAATTCAGGAAATCGCTAAAAACCTGGCTCTTCAACACCACAGACTAAATCTGGAAACCAAACCAGAAAAAGGAGGACTAAACCGGAAAGGAGACGGACATCCCCGATCCGAGAGGGTAACTCCCACGGGACCTGGACGGGTGACACCGGATAGACTGGAACACAGGCAGCACACACGGAGACCGAGTCAAATACCTCAGACAATCCCACCAACACTTTCCCCCACCACTTAGTTACCGCCAGGTATCACAGTGGTGTGGAATTGTCGAGATATTGGCAATCACCACACTACCTGAGAGGTTGACATTGCCAGGTGCACAGGCCACATGAGTATGAAGGGAGGATAAGGGGAGCTATAAGAGAACATGTTAGAGGTGGGTGCCAGAGGAGTAAGGAACCTGTATGCCAGCCGGACCCAGATCAGGACAGAGCCGCATCAGGGGAGACTACGCAAGCCGAGCGCCTCAATTCAGGATAGAGACGCAAATTAACCAACCCCACTAACAATTTCCCTTTCTGCATACACCTCTCAAACTCCAAACGAAACACAACCAAAACCTACAGCACAACAAACCACACAAACTTCACTACATTGCAACAACAAAACAAAAACACAGAATCTTGCACAACAGTACACGACGACTACTGGCAGCAAACACCCCAGGCCCAGCCAACGGACCCACCGGGCTGAGGCCGCCAACAGCACATCATTGCTCTCTTGCACTTTTCCTGCTTCCTCCCACTAACTCAACCTCCCCTCCTCTTTCAGAGCCGCCAGAGGACCACTCCGGTGGTGATAGTGCGCGGTACAAATGTCCTTTAAAATCAACATTAACATACTCGTAATGAGGCCCTATGTAATGTAATGATAAATGGTTTATTTAAATACAATTAGGCCAAGATGAATCTTGGGTAAATAAGTACTATCACATTATATATAAACTCAATTATAAAAACCAACACCATACTTAAGGGATACAACCCAAAGTATTGCCTTATTAAGAATAGCAGTCAGCAGTTCAAGGTTAGGTAAACCTATAACACATTCAGAATGCAATCAGCTATTTTCGGGGAGTAAAACCAGGTTAGATCTACCTTTTGAATACAGTCAGTAATTCAAGGGCAGTAGAACCTGCCAGTCATGCAGTGACACTCAAAATCATTGAGTAAACCAACCCTGTTACCAGGGTAGTTTTCTGAATAGTGTAACACAAATTCATGGAACAGTATACACATGTAACTACATTCAGGATAACCCTCATTTATAACAGTTGAGTACAACCTAATGTTATAAATAAACTATTACAGTTGCTTTTCAGATCAGTGGAACACAGACTAAGGTAAGCAATAACTCTTTACACTATTTTCAGGATGGCACGAGGCAGACCAAGGTACGTAAAACCCACAGTACATTTATTAAGAACAGCACACAGCTATTCAACTTATATTCTGAAATAAATAGTTGGGTGAAGACAACAGCATTACTTTTGGGAAGTGGGGGAACCACTTCACAGGTGAGTAAAATAACCGTATATATACTTTTAAGAATGGCAGAACACATTCAAAGTATAGTAAGAACTTTTGTAACTGCTCATATCTCAGAGGGACAATTACAAAACTAACTATTATAAGTAAGTAACTTTTAAACATTTTTTGCATTTACTAGCAAAAGGCACAAACCTTATAAGTCCTTCCCTATACTTGGAGCACAGGTGTTATCAGTGGTAAGAGGGGGTAACTAGTCTCTAGCAGCCAGCAGACAGGCCAGGATAGGCACAGATGTAGGAAAAGTCAGAGATCCTGAGGAAAGCTGTTCAGACAAGTACCTATTTTACCTTAGAGTAGTAGAAAGGTTCCAGGGACTTCAGAGAAGACAACATGTAGGGATTCCAGCAATGGGCCTGGGTTAACTGGATGAGAGGACTCCCAATCACATGAATCACCCCAAAAGCTTCACATGAATCACAAAAGGCTTAAGGTTAGTAATACCCCAGCCAACACAGCACCACAGCACAGACAAAGAGTTTGCAGCAGGATGTCTTCAGGATGTGCAGCCAAAAACCTGGTAGATTAATTCCTTGTCGTGAAGACTGAAGACAGAACACTGGAAGGGAATTTGCAGCAGGGATCAACTGGGAAGACACCAGGAAAGGGTTGTCTCGTGGCTGGAAGCGGTTCTGTGGTTTTGGTGGCCTTTTCAGGAGCTAGTAGAAGACTGAATATTGCCAGTCGTATTCTCTACACTTTTTTGGTCCTGCAGTCTGGCAAGGGGACTTCAGGGATTCAAAGTGTCTCTGGAGAGACAGGAGGAGGCCACCAAAGTTTCAGATGGATTCGAACTTCGTAAGAGCATGCACCACATAATGGCTCGAGGTCCCAGGGTATTGCAGCCCAGCAAGGTCGCAGCACGTCATGGAATGGCTCAAAACGCATGTCTTCTTGAGACTAGCGGATCACGCCAGACTCTGGGAAGGAGTCGTCACATTCGGGACTCCCAGATCAATTGGAAAGAAGGGTAACAGCAGGCTCTGGTTACACAGTGGGCTCTCTGATCGCTGAAAATCGATACAGCTATCGTTTCAGTTCCATTGGTCGGCTTGTCAGCAGTTTCCAGGTTCTGAGTATTTATCAGGAACTACAGCACAACTTCTACATTCTCTCCCTGCATTCTATAGCAAGGGACAGTCTGGCTGTCCAATTAGGACAGCCAGCCCCCCATTAGGAGTTGGTTCCTTTCAGGCAACTTGAAAGACAAAGTGCTGCAGAGTTTTGGACTCCTCCATCGCTTCCTGCCTTCTGAAGACACTCTGGAGCCTGGACAGGGGATAGATTCCCGCCGAAGAAAAATCTTCCACTGAGGTCGTTCCCACCTAGAATAGTAGGGGAAGACCTCAAAAACAGCAAGCACACAAGAAATGGCGAAAGTAGAAGGATCCCACCATTTTAGCAAAATGGTGGCCCGTCTGTGCATTACCAAGGCTGAATTAACAGCCTCCGAGTAATAAAGACTAAATGTCATGAAGGCAAAACCACTGCCACCAGCCATAGATGTAAACGTTTAATTATAACAAAATGTTAGCAGGTAAGTAAGAAAGGGGATGCATTGTATCCCCCCAGTACACCACATAAGGTGGGGGGTGCTGTCTCACTTATACAAAATGTAAAGGGGACGAAAAATCATCTTTACTACTTGGGAACAGTAGTTCACCCAAGTACATGAAAGAGAAATTAACAGGGGAGCCCAAAGGGGCAACCCAGCCTAAACCCAAACATTATAGCAAACTATAACTTCAACCATACACTATGGAGAGAGACATAAAAAGGTCACCCATAAAAAGTGTAAAAGACTAGGTGATAAGGGAAAAAGATTCCCCTTCACCTACTGACAAGGTAAAATAGTTCCCAAGTCTAAGCAAAAGGTTCTGGGGTTGACACAGGTCAGGAAGATTTATCATAAATATGAAACTCTTACCCGACAGTCGTCCTTCCTAGATTAAGGGACAGGAGGATCGAATCCTCTCCTGGATGGATCTCATGTCTCAGTCTGTAAAACCTACTGTGGAGTCTATCAGAAATCTTTTTGTAACTCTTTTTGAGATTAGTTGAATAGTTCTTCATCCTTAACAAACTATAGGACCTCCAATCATTACAAGGCAATTGGCTCTTTTTAAAAGAAGGGGTCGGAGTTAACAGTCCCTCGGGGGGTGTTACAACTCCTGAACCTGCAATAGGCTTTTAAAGGGGTTCTTATAAAGATATCCCATAAACCTAGAGGGGTCTCAGTGATTCCTCGCCACCTCTCCCTCTGGAGCAGGTTGGGTCTCGGGTATCTTAGTTGGAGTGGTTGTCGCAAAGCATGGTACATGCTTCCACTTCCTCTTAGATCTAAGTTTGCCTTGGTTAGATGTCTCCCTCCTAACACTAGGATTTGATATTGGGTATCTAGTAGAAGATCCAACAGTTTCAAGGTGTTCAGCCTTAGACTTTGAGAACTACCATTGCTAAAGGCCTAGGGAGGTTTCACATTTTCCAATCCACCTCTTTCTCAGAAGCAGTGTGGGTCAAAGGCTTTACATTGGGAATTGAAATGGTGGAGCATGGTTTAGGCTCCCATTTCACTTTTATTCTAGTTTTTGATTTGCCTTTGTTAGAGGTTGCCCTGCTAGCATTAGGACTCTCAGTAGGATCCTCTGTGGAGGATCCCACCAATTTGGAGTTGTCCCTTGAAACAGAGACCCTAGATCTTTCAGAACACATATCCATCTCTCCTGTAGGAGTAGTTGGAGTTGCAGGCTTTTTTTTTATAGAAGGCCTAGAAGGAAAGCTATGTTTAGGTTTCTTATAACTCTTTTTGGTTTTCAGCTTTTCAGGCCTGGAATTTTCCTTATGGACCCTCTGAACTAAAGGAGAAAACAAATTCCCACCTTGGGGTCAAGGTCAAGCGCTGCCCTTTCAGGTTGGCCAAGAACACCTATGTGTGGGTCAATCTTCTGGATCACCTCCACTGTAAGTGGATTTTCCAGTTTTACAGTTTTATGAACCACCTCCACATTATGTGGGTTTTCAGGCAGTTCAGCAACTTCAGGTGCTTTTATTCTAAAGGAGATAAACCACAAAGGGTGTGTGACAGGAACATTAAGGTTCTTGTCAGCCCTCGGAATTGCCTCAACAGCATGTGGAAGAGAGTCCAGGTTTTGAGATTCAAGGACTACCTCCACTGCCTGTGAGGTTTCAGAGGGACTTGCTTCCTCAGCCTCAGCTGAAGGCAGAGTCACATCAGTGACTGGAATAGTGGCATTACACCATGTCAGTAGTAGGACAGAGGAACTGAAGTTTCTGACAACTAGTTGAACCACTTCCATTGTATGTGGTTTTCAGCACAGCTCCAGGGCTTCACCAGTGTTTCTGCGGTTGTTGAAGGTGCTGGTGGCATCTACTTGTCTTCCGCTTCGGATTCCTTGTCCCAGTGGTTGACTCTGTAGTCCAAATATCCTCGCCTTATATGCTGGAAACAATTCATTCACTCCCATGGACCTGTCAATCACCTGGGTGGCTGGCTGTCAGGACACACCCTTCAGATGGAACAAAAGAAGGAGTACAACTCTCTTCTGATCTGACTCTGCAGCAACAAGAGGAGTGCAAATCTGTTAACTCAGTTTGCACCTCTGTTTTCTCTGACACCAGGCGTGACCCCTTGGGGCCAGCATGATATACTCACTTGTGACAGTCTCCATGTCAAAAGCATGGGCTACAGAATGTCTGATCATGTAAGGAATCATATAAAGTGAGAGGTCAACAAGATGCTTGACCTTGGGGTTAGTAAACCCTCTACAAATCCATGGGCTAGTCCTGTTGTACTAGTGCCAAAGGCATGTACCAAAGAGTTAAGGTTCTGTGTGGACTATATGGCTCTGAATGAAGTCACCAAAACTGATGCCCATCCATTAGGACAGATGATCTGGTGGACAAACTTGGAGCTGCCAGGTTCCTCAGCACATTTGATCTAACCTCAGGCTATTCGAAAATAGCTCTGACGGACCATGCAAAGGGAGAAACTGCATTTTCTACCCCCTGAAGGCTTGCACCGATTCAAGGTCATGCCCTTTGGACTAAGGAATGCATCAGCCAGTTTCCAAGGGATGGTGAACAATGTTCTGAATGGGTTAGAGGACTTCTGCATGGCATACTTGGATGACATTGCAGTGTTAAACCCCACTTAGGAAGAACACATATTCATCACCTTGGACAAATTGTCACATCCCCCGGTTTCTTAGGCTATCCTTATGCCCAGGGGAGAAGCCCGTGGCGTTTAACTTGGCGTTTGCGGCAACGCTGACGCCACCGCCGGTAATCAACTACATCTCCCAAGAGGACGATGCCCGCAAGGAACCTTTGGAACGTTTTTTACTTTCTTTTTGCGTGCGTTCCACGCCTCAATTATATTTCACTTCCTATAATTGGCCACGCCCCCAGCAAGCCGGTGCTCCTAAACCATTGCGTTACGCGAGCTACGCTCTTGGAATCAGTTCCTTTCCCCTATTCCTTGCTTTTCTGGTTCCTGAATTCTATGTTTACCTTGGACCTTGTTATCGTCTCCTTGGTTCTGCTTTAGACCTTCGTTTGATCAACTCCCCTGCTCGACCTCGGAACACACCTCGGACTTGTTTTGGATTCTGCTTCTCATGTCTGGTTTCCGCCTCCCTTCAACCCCGTAGTCTTCAAATCAATCTTGGCCACCCGCTTCCCGAGCGGAGAAATCTCATTTCTTGATTATTGTTGGGACGCTTTGCTGTGCTCATCACTTGTGGGATTTTTGGGACGCTTTGCTGTGTTCATCACTTGTGGGATTTTTGGGACGCTTTGCTGTGTTCATCACTTGTGGGATTATTTTGGGACGCTTTGCTGCGCTTATCATTTACTCCGCCCCCTTGGATCTTGAGACACTTGGCTTCACTCCTTGGATACTAGGACGCTCTGCTGTTTTCTTTTGCCTACTTGCTTTTGGAACATTTGGTTTTGTTTTCACTCATTGGATTGAGGGACACTCTTCTGTTGACATCACTAATCAATCATTAAGGGAAGTCTATGGTCCCCCTTCATTCAAGCAAGAAAACTTCCTCTGACCCTCACGCACTCCCATTCTTGTGTATTGTCACAAGTAGGTATTCCGCTGAAGGAAAGGAATACACAGGTAAGCTTGTGGGGCTTGGAGGGGGTAGAGGGATTGGAATTGTCAACAAACGGTATGTAATATTTGCTTTGTTTGTTTTCTTCCCTCTAGCTCCGCTGTGCGTTCTGCCTTTTTGCCTGAGCCCTTGGCCAGACAGGTGTTTCTTTTCCCTGCAAGCTGTGCTCTCAGGAGGGAAGTCTGAATTACTTTAGCGGCATCTAACCCAAGTGATTCCTCAGACTGATCGTGGAACCCTCGAAGTGCGACAGATTTAGGAGCCTAATACTGGTGCCTGCCTGTCCGAAATGGATCCTAATGCAGATCCTATGGCTGCTATGATGCAAGCCTTTACCACGTTACGCACAGACATGGCAGCAGCACATGCCGCTTTGCACCAACGCATGGATGTCATGCAAAGCTTTGTGCAACCCTTGCCGGTGGATGAGGAGTTTGGGGATGTTCCCGCTCCCGTACCACCACCGGTTCCTCCGACACCCCTAGCCCCTGTGGTGTTGCCGGGTCCTTTTCCATTGGCACCACCGGAACGCTTCACGGGAGATCCAAAAACGTATAGGACATTTGTCAATCAATGTCGTTTACATTTCCTATGCCGTCCCTTGGCATTCCCTAATTCTGAAACAAAAGCAGCTTTTGTGCTCTCTCATCTAGGGGGTATGGCTGCGGCCTGGGCGAATCCGTTGTTGGAGTCCAATGACCCGGTCTTGTACGATTTCGATGCCCTACTAGTCGCCATGAATCTGGTCTTTGACACCAGATATAAGGCTCAGGCTTCGGATTTAGAGTTTTTGGCAATTTCCCAGGGGAAACAACCTCTTTTAGCGTATTTAGCCCGATTTAATCAGCTGGCCGCAGAAACCTCTTGGCCTGAATCAAAAAAGGCGGCAGTCTTTTATAAGGGGTTATCAGACGAACTTAAGGACGCATTGTCCGTTGTCCCTTCTATCCCTTCAGTATTTCCTGAATTGCTTGATTTGGTGTTACAGGTCGATGCTCGGATGCAACAAAGGCGTGGAGAACGCCGTCACCTTGATCCTCGCCCTGGCAAATCCGAATTGGGATCTTCTCCAACCACTGGAGAGGTAGAACCCATGCAAATTGGGGCAGTAAAAGGTCCCCTCTCAAAAGCAGAGAGGGAGAGAAGAATGCAAAACAATCTGTGTCTGTATTGTGGACAAACGGGACATTTCATTCGTGTCTGCCCTAAACGCCCTGTTAAACGGGCGGGAAACGCCACGACCCGTCCCTAAATCGAGCCGACGTGACGGGTCAGCCTTCCAATGGCTCATTCCTTCAGACAGCTGCCGCGCACATATATTTAGATATGTCTTTTATGTTGCCCAACTCTCAAGTCTTTTCTAGTCCAGTCATGATAGATTCTGGGGCAACAGGTAACTATATGGATGAACATCTGGCAGCAACCTATGGTATCCCGGTAGACCCTAAGGAGTCACCAGAACTTGTTTATGCAGTAGACGGCTCCTGTTTGGTTTCGGGTCATGTTGTTAAACAAACACAACCCTTGCGGATGAGCACAACGGAAGGGCATGCAGAATACCTGTCCTTCGATCTCATTTCCACACCGCAATTTGGGGTCATCTTGGGCCTCCCATGGTTGCGTAAACATAACCCTATCATTGACTGGGTGGAACAAACAGTGCTTTTTTCTTCTCCCTTGTGTCTGAAGGACTGCTTTCCAGTTCACGGGACATCTCACCCATCTCCATGTAAGGCTCTGATTTCAAGTATCCTCACTTGTAACGCTACTACTAGGATGACGGTGGAAATACCTTCTGCATATCAGGACCTGATTGAGGTGTTTGACAAAGGTTTGTCTGAACAACTGCCGCCACATCGGGAATATGACTGTCCGATTGATTTGGTATCCAATGCCACTCTCCCCCACGGAAGGATATATTCTTTGGCACGGCCTGAGGAAGAACTCCTAAAGGAGTACGTCGAGAAATCTCTGAGATTGGGCCATATAAGACCTTCCCGTTCTCCAGCTGCTTCCCCGATTTTTTTTGTCCCAAAAAAGGAAGGGGATCTCCGGCCTTGTGTAGATTATCGTGCACTTAACGCTGTGACAATAAAAAACCAGTATCCATTACCCCTCATTTCGGAGTTGTTAGATCGCCTCTCTACCGCCAAACTCTTTACGAAACTAGATCTAAGGGGGGCCTACAATCTGGTGAGAGTGCGTGCGGGCGACGAGTGGAAGACTGCCTTCAAGTGCAAATACGGCCTTTTTGAATACCTAGTAATGCCGTTTGGTCTATGTAACGCCCCCGCAACCTTCCAACACTTTGTCAATGACATTTTCCGAGATCTGTTGGATGTTTTTGTTGTGATATATCTAGATGATATATTAATATTCTCGGAAACGTTATCACAACATGAGAACCATGTCCGGACGGTGTTACTCCGTCTTCGGGAACATGGGTTATATGCAAAGGCTGAAAAATGTGTCTTTCATGTTTCCTCTGTGGAGTTTCTAGGATTCGTGATATCCTCTCAGGGTGTTCATATGCATGATGCAAAGATACGAGCAGTCCTTGATTGGCCTGCTCCTACTTCGCTTAAGGGTTTGCAATCTTTCCTAGGATTTGCTAACTTTTATAGACGCTTTATTGCATCCTTTTCAGCCATTGTAGTCCCATTGACACGCCTTACCAGTCCCTCAGTTCCCTTTTGTTGGGACATTCAGGCTCAGGACGCCTTTCAGGTCTTGAAAGAGGCGTTCACTACGGCTCCGGTCTTGCTACATCCAAACCCCCTATTACCTTTCATCATCGAAGCTGATGCCTCTGCCCTTGCCCTTGGGGCGATCTTATCTCAAAAATGCCCCACGACTCGGCAACTACATCCAGTAGCCTTCTTTTCCAGGAAATTGACTTCTCCGGAAAAACATTATACTATAATGGAACGTGAGCTATTGGCTATTCGAGCTGCTTTTAAGGAGTGGAGACACCATCTACTGGGGGGTCGACACCCTGTCACGGTTTACACGGACCACCGTAACCTACAAGCTCTATCCACGGTGAAATGTACCAACTCTAGACAAATCAGATGGCATTTGTTTTTTGCACAATTCAATTTCACGGTTTCTTATCGACCGGGCCCCTTGCATGGCAAGGCCGACGCACTTTCTCGTATCGGAGTTGATATCCCCTTCGAGGAGGCAGTCCTTCCTGTTTTGCCACACAACACGGTTATGTGTGTCTGTGCTGCAACCGGTTCCTTATTAGAACGGATCCGCCACTGGGCTGCTGACCATGGGGAGGTACTTCAAGGGCTAAAAGCACAATTGATATCGGGATTACCTTACGTACAGGAACGTCTGTATATCCCTGATGCTTGGACTCGGTTACAGGCCCTAAACTGGTCCCATGATACTCGCCTGGCGGCTCATCCAGGACAAACTAAAACAACTGATCTACTCCTCCGGTGGTGTTGGTGGCCCAATATGAAACGGGATGTGGCAGACTATGTATCTAAATGTGCCGTCTGTACACGATGCAAAACGGTACCTGGAAAACCGGTGGGGCTTCTCCAAAAAATGCCCATCCCATCACGCCCATGGCACACTGTGTCACTTGATTTTGTGGTAGAGCTGCCACCAGTCCAGGGGTTAACCACTATCTTGGTGGTGGTAGATGCCTTCACCAAGATGGCACGGTTTATCCCATGCAATGGTGTTCCTTCTGCTCCTACATTGGCCAAGTTGTTTTTCGAACAGGTGGTCCGCCTATTCGGCCTCCCTCAGATCCTTATCTCAGATCGTGGATCCCAATTCACCTCGCGTTTTTGGTTGGCTCTCACTCGATTGCTTGGCATTGACGTTCGCCTATCCTCAGCATACCATCCTCAGACGGACGGGCAGACTGAACGTCTTAATGCCACAATGGAGCAGTATCTCCGATGTTTGTGCCTACAATATCAATCAGACTGGCTGTCTGTATTGGGGGCTGCGGAATTCGCTTACAACAATGCCTGCCATGCATCGGCTGGTTGTTCACCCTTCTATGCCATGTATGGTTTACATCCTCGAGTTCTACCATCCACCCTTCCTTCAGTGGCACGAGTACCCGCAGCTCAGGCAACAGCCCAGTCGTTACGGTCTATCCGTGCCGCTGTGCTTCAGCATCTACACCAAGCACAGGATCGCACAAAACAAAATGCTGATAGGCATCGTAGGTCAGCCCCGGAGTATCACCTGGGGGACAAGGTCTGGCTATCCACTGTGCACCTTCGCATACCAGGCAAACGTAAGCTGAATCCCCGCTACGTGGGTCCCTATACCATCACGCGATGCATCAACGCAGTGGCATATCGTTTGGGCATACCCTCAGCTTGGAAGATCCACCCCGTGTTCCACGTCTCCCTATTACGGCCTTATGTTACCGGTACACGTTTGGGTGATCGTCCCGCTCCTATTGCAATTCAGGGGGAGGAGGAATATGAGGTTCAGGCCATATTAGATACTCGAGTAATCCGGGGCACCCGGCATTATCTAGTAGATTGGAAAGGCTATGGCCCCGAAGATCGTACCAGGGAACCCGCCTCAAATCTTCACGCTCCGCGTCTTTTGCGGGCGTTTCTCCGGTCTAATGGTCCGAGACCCGGGGGAGGCCCATCTTTGAGGAGGGGTACTGTCACATCCCCCGGTTTCTTAGGCTATCCTTATGCCCAGGGGAGAAGCCCGTGGCGTTTAACTTGGCGTTTGCGGCAACGCCGACGCCACCGCCGGTAATCAACTACATCTCCCAAGAGGACGATGCCCGCAAGGAACCTTTGGAACGTTTTTTACTTTCTTTTTGCGTGCGTTCCACACCTCAATTATATTTCACTTCCTATAATTGGCCACGCCCCCAGCAAGCCGGTGCTCCTAAACCATTGCGTTACGCGAGCTACGCTCTTGGAATCAGTTCCTTTCCCCTATTCCTTGCTTTTCTGGTTCCTGAATTCTATGTTTACCTTGGACCTTGTTATCGTCTCCTTGGTTCTGCTTTAGACCTTCGTTTGATCAACTCCCCTGCTCGACCTCGGAACACACCTCGGACTTGTTTTGGATTCTGCTTCTCATGTCTGGTTTCCGCCTCCCTTCAACCCCGTAGTCTTCAAATCAATCTTGGCCACCCGCTTCCCGAGCGGAGAAATCTCATTTCTTGATTATTGTTGGGACGCTTTGCTGTGCTCATCACTTGTGGGATTTTTGGGACGCTTTGCTGTGTTCATCACTTGTGGGATTTTTGGGACGCTTTGCTGTGTTCATCACTTGTGGGATTATTTTGGGACGCTTTGCTGCGCTTATCATTTACTCCGCCCCCTTGGATCTTGAGACACTTGGCTTCACTCCTTGGATACTAGGACGCTCTGCTGTTTTCTTTTGCCTACTTGCTTTTGGAACATTTGGTTTTGTTTTCACTCATTGGATTGAGGGACACTCTTCTGTTGACATCACTAATCAATCATTGAGGGAAGTCTATGGTCCCCCTTCATTCAAGCAAGAAAACTTCCTCTGACCCTCACGCACTCCCATTCTTGTGTATTGTCACAAGTAGGTATTCCGCTGAAGGAAAGGAATACACAGGTAAGCTTGTGGGGCTCGGAGGGGGTAGAGGGATTGGAATTGTCAACAAACGGTATGTAATATTTGCTTTGTTTGTTTTCTTCCCTCTAGCTCCGCTGTGCGTTCTGCCTTTTTGCCTGAGCCCTTGGCCTGACAGGTGTTTCTTTTCCCTGCAAGCTGTGCTCTCAGGAGGGAAGTCTGAATTACTTTAGCGGCATCTAACCCAAGTGATTCCTCAGACTGATCGTGGAACCCTCGAAGTGCGACACAAATGTTGCAGCCAATAGAACAGGCCCATCTGACCATAAAGGCAAGCAAGTGTCAAATTGGTCAGAGTAAGGTGGTCTACCTTGGACATGAGGAAGAAGGTGGTGAGATTAGACAGTTGCCTAGTAAAGTACAAGCTGTACAGGACTGGGACACCCCTACTAGTTAGGCCCAAGTGAGAGCCTTCTTAGGTCTCACAGGGTATTACCGTAACTTTATAGAGAACTATGGGTCCATCGCTTCTCCACTGAATGTCATCTCTTCACCCAAGTACCCTAAGAAAGTGTGATGGAATGAAGAGTGTGCCAAGGCATTTAAAGGGCTGAAAGATGCCCTCTGTAAAGCTCCAGTACTAAGAGCTCCCGATTATACCAAAACCTTTATTGTGCAAACAGATGCATCTAACACAGGGATAGGGGCAGTCTTGAGTCAACTGGATGAGCAGGTCAGGGAACAACCTATTTGCTCCATCGGTAGGAAATTGAAGGACTGCGAGACAAGGTGGGCAACCATAGAACAAGTATGTTTTGCCACTGTGTGGTCTTTGATGCAGTTTAAGCCATATTTGTATGGTTCTACTTTCCTTATTCAGACGAGCCACCAGCCCTTGACATGGTTCATTCAAATTAGGGGGAACATCCAAAACTGCGCAGATGGTCTATCAGCCTCTAAGGGTTTGATTTTACTATTGAGCCTATGTCAGGAACTAACCATAAGAATGCTGATGGTCTCTCCAGGAAGTATGAACGACTGGAACAAGCGATTCATCCCTGAGTGGATTCAATCCTCCTGTCCCTTAGTCTGGGGGGGATGAGTGTTAGGGAGAATTTTCAGTTTCTGTGCTAATTCCCTTTAACGAGAGAGACCCCCCAACACTTTTGCTGGACTCTCTTTTTGTTTTGTTTGATTTTAATCACCTGATTGAGTGGAACTTTTTACCACTCATTCTTTTTCTCTGACTGGGATTTTTATTTTTACTCTTTTATGAAGTCTGGTAACCTCCATATGTTTAATACAGGTATCTGCTTTTTACTTTGTGACAAACAGCACCCTCTGTGCAGTGTCACTGAAGAGTCCTTTGGACTTCTCTTTATGTTTTAATACATTCTCTTGTGAGAACTACACTTGCCAAGAGTAGTAAGATAAAAGTTATCTTACTTACCTTTTTGTTAGTGGGTCCAGCACACACTGCCTTATGTAGGGTGCTGGGGATACACATTGTAACTTCTTTTCCCACTCCTGATGTAACTTAAATGGCTGGTGGCAGTGGTTAATTTTGACTAGCTTTTGTGCAAGTTACTAGCATGCTGATTTCTCAACTGCAGTACAGCAACCATGGGTGACTGTAATGCTTTTGACTAAAACATTGTGCCTGTGTGCAGTGCATTTTGGGTGTGCCCAGAGCCACAATTGACATTTGCTCCAGGCCTCAGTGGAAGTTACACTTGATGCAAACTCTTCTCAAATTTTTCCACTGGTAAACATGTTTTCAGTGCTGCCTATTTATGATATTCTGCATTGCTGCAAGGACACGTTGGAAAGAAGTTGCACGCATAGGCTAGAATGAGCCGGTGCCGGCTGGTACTTGATAACGTTATCATGGAATTTGCTAAAGCCAAAGAGAAGTTATGTAGTTGTTTATCCTGCTTCCTGGAGAAAGGGAAGACAGTTGGCTCTTGAGCTTACCGTAGGTTACTCCGGCCGGGGGCCCATGAGGACTGTCAACAGGTAGAGACGTAGAAAGCCAGAAAGTCCTGGAAAATGCCATCACGCATTTGCAAATGGCTTAAGATTAGGGGTACCAGAGCAGTCAGACAGAAAGCTTCACTGGAGGATGGACGCATCACTCCAGGCCCGTTGATGCCAAGATCTCTCTGCCTGACTGCTTGGGAGATTTTTAAGGACTACTGGCGAGATGGGAGTGTGCCTTGCAGCTGTTTTAATGGTGATGTATTTTATTTATTTATTTCAATTCACACGCCCATGGGCCTCAGGGCGCACAAAAAACAAAACAGAGAAAGTAGTCAGAGAAAAGGCAGCGGAAGGCAAGAGAGCAGACTAGGTTCAGCCTGGATTAAGGTTGAACAAGTAGGTTTTTATTTCCTTCTTAAAAAGCACCATATTTTCAGCCAGGCATATATATCCGGCAAGTAGGTTCCACTGCAGCGGAGCTGGAGTATCGAAGGAGGTACCTCCGAAAACGCACCAGCTTGTATCTGGGCTGGATAAATGTGGGATAAGTGGAGGAGCAGAGCTTCCTTCTGCCTACTTGAGGCTTTACCGAATTGATAAGATATCAAGGGCAGGTATTTGATCGACATTTGAAGGACAGTGTCAGAATCTTGTGGGTGATCCTGTGTTGTATAGGCAACCAATGAAGTGCCCTCCTAGCATCGGAGACATGCACATTTGGGCAGGCCCTGACTGACCTGAACTGCATTATTCTGTGCCACCTGCAGGGCTTGTATGTTAAGGTGTGTGGTGCCCACTAGGAGACTATTGCAGAAGTCAGGGTCTGGAATTAACTAGCGCAGTGGCAAGCAACGCACAGTTATTGGCAGAGAGGAAAGGGCGAATATAATGTATTTGCTTAGTAATAAGGGCACAGGACGATCAAATGTAAGACGCATGTAGTGTCATAGATAGTTCCTCATCTAGGACAACCCCCAGGGTCTTAACTTTTTCGATACCGTGAAGATATTGCTTGCAATGCACAGATTGGCCTATGCCAGGGCTAATTTGCCAAGGTGAGCTCTGGATGCCATGATCAGAAGCTCTGTTTTTTAACAATTCAAATGAGTTGCCTGCCATCCAAGCCTGGATGGCGTTGCAGATTGTGTTTATGGCAGTCAGGTCCTGCTCATAACTCCCACTGAGCTGGCATACGGCCTGGTTGTCATCGGCATCGTTTGTATACCGGACATCCAGGGCATCCAGCATATCCAGGAGAGGCCGGATGTATATGTTTAATAAAGTAGGGGACAGGCAGGAACCCTGGGGGATCCTGCATATTTGAGAGACGGAGTTGGAACTTTCCTGACCTATGGACACCCAGACTGTCCGAGGGCCGAGAAATGAGGATATCCACTGGGATGCTTGGTTGGAACAGTGTGCAATCTCCCCCAGTATTCTCACCAGAAGAGAGTGGTCCACAAGATCGAAGGCTGCAGAGACGTCCAGAAGCATCAGCAAGTTGGGATGACCATTGTCCACCATGCCAGCCAATGTAGATTTAAGATACAGCATGGCGGTTTCCGTCCTAACCTGATTGGCGTGAACCAAGGATCTTGTGGTTTTCGAATATGCTTCTGCAGATGAAGATATGCCAATTTTGCCCATGATCTTTAGGACAAATGACACATTAGTAATGGGCCGGTAGTTGTCAATAACATGTGGGTCAAGATTAGCTTTTTTAGCAATGTTGTGATCCAAGCTTTCTTGAGAGAGGAAGGAACCACGTCCTCATCAAAGGAAAGGTTGATGAGTTTGGTCATCCACAGGGCCAGTAGTTCAAGTGCGTCTTTGAAAACATCTACTCAGCAACAGTCACCCGGGCATGAGGTGCGTTTGAGGTCACAAATGATCTTAGTGACTTGTTCCTCCAAATAGTGGGAAAAGTTGAAACATGGTACATTGTTTGTATAGGGAACCGGGACCTGGGGACTGGTCAAGTGAATATTGCATTCCAGCGAGGAGGTCTGGATGTTATTGATGGTTTTTCTGTGGGTTATTCTTGCTACATTTATGTATGCTTTTGGTGAATAAAGAGGCCGCATAAGAGCTATTTTACAGCCTAGGTGAGTGAGAGAGTGAATATATATATATATATATATATATATATATATATATATATATATATATATATATATATATATGGGTAAAGAGCCCATATGATATATGTATTAGAGAGAAAAATAGAAATATATCCGAGCACTCTGTGAAGAGCAAAACATGTGGCACCGTGAGCAGGGTTCCTTGTGATGAAGAATTCCAGGCATCAAGGGATATGTACGTGAACGCTGGTGGGCAAAATCTATAGTAAAAGTGAGTATTTTGTGTGCATTTTGTGTGACTGCATTCAGGTTGTAGTGAATACGTTACTGTAGATAGATCATTGTAATTTATTGTAAATATGAACACTTTGTTTAAGAAAAAAGATAAGCGGTCCTCCGCTGGCAGAGACTGCCTTGGTGTTTTGATCCCAGGGTGGGCAAAGAGCCCATATGATAAATTGACCCACGAATGGGCATGCAGCACAGGATTGAATAAACAGTGGGATGAACGTCTAGGTGAGGCAGGACCCGCAGAGGTTGTGTTTTGTTTACATCAGGTTTCAGTGGAAAAGGGAAAGGAATTTGCCACACTAGGGAGGCAGGGGTGGATTCTATTGCATGGCTACAGAGAAATGCACCAGAGAAATGTTGAGCTGAATGAAGATATTTTGCGTTTAGAGAAAGAGGTAGCTGCTGAAAATCACATCTCACTAATGCAGCAATTACGAATGAAACTTTGGCACAACAACGCAGATAAATACCAGGCAGTGGCTGAGCCGGCAGCTATCAGGGTTGCTCGACAGATATAAGTATAAAAAACGACAAGGTAATATAAACAAAAGGATGTTGGCAGCTGAAATTGCCACGGCAGGGGTGGATCTGGACCCCCCGATCAGTGGCATGGTGATATTTGGAATTCCACCGACTCGAACTATAGCCTAGAAGTAGATGCAGAATCTAAATCAAAACCTGACATAACGACCGTAACTGCCAAACCAGTAACGAGGCATAGGACTGGCCCCCATCCCAATAACCCGGGAGTGGGAGTTGTGGATTTGACTACGCTAGAAGATTACACAAATCAAGAGGCTGGGGAGATTATTACTCGGTTGAGGCAGAGAACACGCGAGCCTTTGCTTACATGGATGGGGCGAATGTTTGATGTGGGTGCAGTGGGTCTGTTGGGAGACTCCATAGATTCCCTGCGATTCATTTCTCTGCCCAATGACACCAATATACAAGTAGTATTGAGGGCAAGGTCTCCTCCAGATGCAAATGGCCAAGCTTCGTAGGTGTCTCTGTTGCACCTAGTGGCCCAAGGGTGTAACCGTAAGTATCCTATCACCACTGACTGGCCCAGTGAGGAAAAGAAGTGGTACACGTCCAAAGCGTCAATTCAGAAAATCAGGATATGGCCATTAGGACATGTTAAGGAGATCAAAAGGTGAAAAGGAGTACGGGAACTGCTCCGCGAGGGGGTGGAAGGCAGCGCCGCATAGTGCTATCTCACAAGTGCTGGATATAATGAGGAAAATAAGTGGAAATAATAGGAGTCTTGTATAAAGGGAAGACTCAGAATAGTATTTAGAAAGGCTTCATTCTTTTCATTTTCAGGTAAGGGGGGTAGTGCATGAGGGATTAAGATAGGGAACGGCCTGGCATATCAAGGGGAAAAAATTGCAAGGGTAAAGGGGGACAGGTAGGGAGGATTTATGTTAAATGTAACATGTGATATGGTTAATGGCTGTTATGTAATTGTCTTATTGTGTATAGTGTCACGTATAAGCCGTGACAAAAAAAGCAGTGTTGTAGGATTTTTACACACTCTGTCCTAATAAGTGTGACAAGTTGGAGAGTACCAAATACAGTGCCACAGAGGTGACATACGAAGAAGTAGAGTATTGAAGTATTGTGAATTGCATTATTGTTGTACGGACTCACAAGGTTGGGAAGGCATTGTTAAAACAGAATGAGTGCAGAGACACGTTGTCACATATTTGTCAAAGTTTACCAGGATATGCAGATAGGAGCACAAAATACCATGATCAATGGATCACGGAGTTAAAAGGGGAAGGCCTACCCCAGGTATGGCCGAAAGGAAGATCTTTCGACCAGAACGTCCTAGACACGGTAGCCACCTGCTTGTTTGTGAATTATAAAGGCAAACAATTGCACAATAGGCGAGAAATATTAGATTTATGGAGGCTCTTTGAGGAAGTACCTCCAAGCAAGGGAAAGGAACAGAGCAAGGAACAGATCACATCTCCCCTGGCAGCAAATAGTAGTGGGAATGAGGGGGAAGAAAAGGAGGGCAAATTAGAAATAGCACGACTATATCCCCTCCTGCCAAAGCCAGTACCAGCTGAAGAGTATAGTGACCCCGTGTATGTTTCAAAACCTATTTCCCCCCTCTACACCCCAACCCACAGCACCTCCCCCATACAAGTGTTTGAGAGCAGGTGGATAGGTGAGTACCTCAGCAATAGATATTGAAAAGTTCACGCAAGATTTAGACTCACGATTAACAATGGCCCGAACAGAACCATCACGACTAAGGGATATATACCAACAAGGAGGCTCTGGTACCTCCAGAGTAAAACAAACGCAGATGTCACAACCACTTGAGAGGTCAACGGAGGAGGGGCGGAAGAAGGGAGAAATATTGTTCCGGATTAATGATACACCAACAAGAATAATAGAACTAGATCAAGCAGTAAGTGAGGGGGGCGCAGAAGGAGGGGGCATAACATCAGATGGAGAGGAAGAATATTGGTGCAACATAGAAGAGCAAGAATAAGAAGTGAGGAGATTGGGGTGTGCAACCGGTGGGATGTCAGCAGGAATAGAACAGACTTCCTTGGGGAGGGTGATGGAAGAAGAATGGAATGGAAGGTTAAGGAATATGATGGGACGAAAGGCGGTGTTGGGAAAAAGGGAGCGAAGGTAAGTACAGGTAAAGCAACAAGAAACAAATTACAGTTACCATTGATACACAGATGGGGGGGGGAGACCCAGTTATATACCCTGGGCTCAAATGGAAAAGGCTAACTTACTAAAATCGCTACCCCCACTCTTGGGATGGGCAAGTAAGTGGATATACGCATTTGAGAAAAACACTACTGGGGTTCCCTTGGCAGTAGGGGACGTCAAAGGTTTATTAGGGTCCGCAGTAGGTGACTAAGCCAACAGGGTGTGGGCAAAGGTAGGCTTCCCTGGAATAACACTGGACATTGACCGCCATGATGGGGCATCCTTTAACACAGTAAGAGCAAGAGTATGGGATGCACTAAGAGAAACTTTTCCAGTTACACCAGATTTACAGTCTATAATGCAATGCCCAATGGGAGAGGAGGAGGATGCAATAGCCTTCATTTTATGGGTGCTGGAGATGAGGAGGGCAGAGACCGGCACGGCTTGGGATCAATCAACCTCCCTGTTCTACTTTATAATCAAAAGAGGGCTCCCAAAGGGAGTTCAGAAGGCTCCTGATAAAATAGCTGGGATGGAAGCCAAAGGCTGACCAGAAATACAGAGCATTATAATACATAATTGCAAAAGAATTAAAGAAAGAGAAAGAGAGATAGCCCAAAAGAGATTGGCATACAAGGCTAAATTAATTCAAACTAAATTAGTGAAGGTCACAGCAGCAGTATCCGCACTCACTGTAGACCAAGAACGAGAGGAGGAGGATGGGCCGATAGCAATACAAGCCAGGATGGCAGCAAACTGGGCAGGAAATGGACAGTAGCAGTGGAATGGTGAGGAACAATACGGAGGGCCACAATGGCAAGTAAGGAGCACCCCTGGAGGAAGAGGTTGGTACAGAGGGTCCATAGGTGGCAGCTATGGGTATGGAGGACAAGGTCCCAGAGGAGGAGGACCAGGTGCTTGTTGGAACTGCGGTAGGTGGGGGAATTTTTTAAGAGAGTGTCGAAGTTGCCCCATGAACAACTACCCAATGAACAGCAGTATTGGCCACCCCCCACCCAGGAAGCCCACACGATCTGCCGATGGGTGGCGGCAGGAGAGAAGACAACCCGATCCCAGGTACATAGACGATCACAGAGCACCTCCACAGAACGCACAACACCCACAGTCCTGAGAAGACATGGTCCCTGATCGTGGTAATCCTTTTGTTACAATAGCAAATGGTGCCCCCGCGCCTTTCAGAGGAACGGCAGTGGTGTCAGGCAATGTTTTTGATAATGGGGAGAACACGAGATATTCAGCATACGACAGCCCACAGAGAGCACCTGCATGTCCAAGGCAGATTTCTGCTATCTAATCACAAAATGGAGATGCAGGTTTTCTGGGGCAGTGGTTGAGGTTCCATACACAGAAGAATTGGAAATAACAGCGGGGGGAAAACAGTGCAGGCACCCCTATTGTATTATGACGACTCGCCCATACATTTCCTGGGGACGGCTCTCCTCAATAAAATTCAATATGACCATCTCATTTACAGAGAGAGGGATAGTATGCTCAACTCCTGGGATATGTGAAATCCCAGCCATGCTAGTAATACACACACAAGCCACGGCACAGCAAGTGTGTGGAATACCTGTAGCTCCAGACATGTTCATCCAAGGGTTAAAGGCCTTGGCACAAGTTGTGCCCGAATTGAAGCGCCAAGAATGGAGAGTGCAACAGAATTTATATTTTGTCCCGTAGCACGCCCCGAGATAATGCCAGGGTCGGTGGGGTCCCTTGACTTACATGGGGTACAGGTATCATCACAAGGGATAGCAGTGATCGGACTAGACATACATGGATGCGAATGGTGAACAGTGTTGTGCATAAATGCCAACATACACCTGCAAGATCTGTCTGATGAAGAGCTTTTCAAAAACTCAGACAGCAACGGGGAAATAATAATGGAGATAGCCATTCCCTGTGACATAATGATTCAGAATCAACAAGTGCCACTTCCACTTATGGCCGTAGTGAGTGCACCATCAGCATTTTTTAATGATGACATGCAACATGTGCCAGAAGATCTATGGACAACAGGCCCGCATGATGTTGGATTGTTGTGTGAGATGACACCTGTAAAAATAAAACTCAAGCCAGGGGCATTATTGCCCCAGGTAAAACAGTACCCCCTGTCATGAGAGGCAGAAGAAAGGATAAAAGAAACAATACGTGCCCTACTACAGCAAGGGATCATAGTACCTCCAAATTCTCCCTGTAATACTTGTATCTACCCCATCAAAAAGGCAAAGGGAGGGGCTTGGAGGATGATACATGACCTACGCCTCCTCAATGACGTCATACAAAAGGAATTCCCACTTGTCCAAAATCCTGCATCCATGTTGTGCAGCATACCCAAAGATGCATTGTGCTTCACAGTGGTGGATCTGAAGAATGCATTTTTCTCAGTGCTACTAGATCCCGGGTCACAATATTTGACAGCCTTCACCCTGGGGTGGGGGGAGATTTGAACATTGTAGATTGCCCCAGGGATATTGTGAGAGCCTGAGTATATTGAACAGAATTTTACATGAAGACCTTGGACACACTGACACAAAAAGCATGATCATTCAGTATGTAGATGACCTCTTTATTTGTGGAAAGAATGAGGATGAGTGCAGGCAGGACTCCATAACACTATTGGCACACAAGGGCTACAAAGTGGACAGGGAGAAATTACAATATTGTTTGACAGAGGTGTTGTACTTGGGCCAGCTGATATCAAAAGATGGCAAGAGAATAATACCCGACAGAGCATCTGCGGTGCGAGCTGTGAGTGAGCCTGGAACAGTGAAGTAGATGCAGAAATTTCTCAGCATGTGCAATTATTGACGCCTGGATATCAGAATATGCAGGGTACACAAAACTTCTCCTACGGGCCCTAAAGGAAGCACAAAGGGAAAACGTAGCAATACAATGGACACAAGAAATGCACACTGCCTTCAACACACTGAAAGAGCTGAAATCAACAGCATCTGTCCTAACCACACCAGATTATGAGTGCACATTTTATTTATTTTCACATTGTGATGGGATGCTCATGACAGCAGTACTGACAGAAAAAACATCATTGGGTCACAAGCCTCTGGCGTATTACAGTGGTACACTAGACGCTGTAATGCAGGGACGCTTCACTTGTGAACAAGCTCTCGCAGCAGCAGCTTTCACCATAGAAAAGAGTGCAACACGTGATGGGATGCTCCATGACTCTGTACGTGGAGCATTCATTGTTTGCCATACTAGAAAGGTCCAAAAGTGCACTAACAACACAGAGAGCCACAGCATATGAAATAATACTATCAAGTGCAAATATACACATAGTGGTGTAAAACAGTGAACCCAGCCACATTTCCCACAGAAGCATGCACAGTGGACGATATGCAAACACACGATTGTGCCACATTTAGAGGGGAAGATGATGGTACACCCACAGCACTGACTGAAGGAGAGGTATATTTCGTAGATGGATCAGCATCAATAAATTGTGAAACAGGAGAAAAACACGTAGGGGCTGCAGTAGTACGATTGGAGGAAGGAGAGTATGAAGTGATTGTCCAAAAAAGATTGCCCGCCCATTTTTCAGCACAAGCAGCTGAACTAGTGGTACTAATTGAAGTGCTGCACACAGCAAAAGGAAGCGCTGTAACAATATACACTGACTCTGCATACATGACCACAACAGTGCATGGGGGACTAGCCCGCAGGGGAAGGAGCGGATTTAGAAGAGTAGAGGAGTCCCCGGTGCAGCATGCTGAATTACTCGCACAATTAATAGAGGCATTAAAAGAGGCAACAGTTGTAGCATTGGTAAAATGCCAGGCCCACACAAACAAGAATGACATCACTTCACTAGGGAATGCGGCAGCGGATGCTGCTGCCAAAGAAACGTCCTACTTAACTAAAGAAACAGCAGGTGATTACGTATTACAAAGACATGTGAAAGAAGAGCAGAGGGAGGGACACAACTAGATTCCAGTTTCTCAGATATTAGAATTACAGCAGGATGCGCCAGATGAGGAAAAAGAATTATGGGAAAAAAGAGGGTGTAGTCAATCATCCACTGACCATCTCTGGCGGCAGAACGACACAGGTAAAGTAGTAATGACACAGTAACTACTAGAATTCCAACAGCTTCATTTCCCGGCCCACAGTGCCAAACAGCATTTGCAGTGGACAATCAGGAAAATTGGTTTGTGCCGGGCCTACAAGAACTGATATCCAAAATGGTGATAGATTGTACTACATGCCAAACATATAATTCGGAATGCCATTGAGAACTCTACGGGGAACATTGCCTAAGCCAATTGGACCATTTCAAGAACTACACATAGATTATGCAGATATGGGAGAAAGATGTAATGGATCCCGATACATGATAGTGGTAGTATGTCCCTTTTCAAGGTGGGTGGAAGCCGGTCCCTGCACCCACCCAGACGATAAGTGTGCAGACAAGTTCCTAGTTAGGGAGGTGTTTTCCGACTGGAGATTATGTAATGTCATACTTTCCGACAATGGAACGCATTTCATCAATGATTTGTTCAAAGCAGTAACAACAATGTTGGGCATTACTCCCAAATTATGCAGGATTTACCCACCCACAATCGAATAGCGTTGTTGAGAAAATAAAAACTCCTTAAAAGTAGACTGTCAAAACTATGTTACACATTAAATAAAAATTGGGTATACTGTTTATCATTGGCCCTGTTCGAATTGAGAAACCAACCTAGTAAAGACCACCACTTGGCCCCCCATGAGATAGTGACAGGCAGACACATGCACACAGCACACTCCCACTACGAAGACAATCAGATGCACACAGAAGTGCAACAGTGCTGAGGGAAGCGAGTATTTGAAACAACTTACAAAAGCAGCGCGTATGATTGCAAAACAGCTAGCACCCCCAATCACACAAGAAACATCGAATGACACAGTAACGCCAGCCACAGATAGCCCAAGCAGCCAGCTCATGCCACGAGAGATGGTGTACGTGAGGAGCTTCATAAGTCGGTGTATGCCCCCAGGTTCCATGGCCCATATGAAGTTGTGTATTGCACACCCACAGCAGTGAAGGTGAAGGGCCTGAGATATTGGATACATTTGTCTGATGTACGCAAAGCATATGACAGTGTGAGACAAAATGAAGAAGCAAATAGATCAGAAGGAGAGACACAAATGTAAAAGGAAAAGCAGACACAACTGATGAGACAAGTGAAACAAAAAAGGAAGAGAAATGAAAATGACCAAATGAGATGTGAATTTTGTATTGTAAAATATTTGAAGAAAATAGAAGTAATATGTGTTAAAAAAGTAATCGCATTGCAACAACAGTGATGATGGGAAGTGACTTTCTCTCCCTCTCTCTCCCTCGCCCTATCCCTTTGGTGCTCTCTCTCTCTTTCCTCATATTGGGTGTATAGAGTAAACAATGATGTTTATGAATAGACGCAAAAAGAAAATAATAATAATAAATTAAAATATATACAAAAATGCGAGTAACATTTATATATATATATATATATATATATTAAATGGCCATGGTAGTGGCCATGTAGTTATGGTTAAGTTGCTGTTTCCATAGGAAGAGCACTTTTTGGGCGGCTTATAACTCCGCCCACCCTGGACGAATCCTCACCAAACTTTGCAAAAAAAAGTATATGGGCCACTCTGAATTTATTTGTAAAGTCTGGTGAGAAATCGTCCAGGGGGAGCAGAGTTATAGGGGGGGTCCCAAAATGTCTTTTTCCCATAGACTGAATGGGGGAAAATGTTTGCGCACAGCTACAGGTGAAACCGATGGACGGATTTTGACGAAATCTGCGGCAGGTACAGGGGCTTGGTCCAGAAAGCGTGCTTTTGTAAATTCTGTCACCATACATGCAGTACGTTTATTTAAAATTATGAAAAATTAGGTCTGAAATAATTAGTGAATCTAAGTTCGCTCCGCGGTCACACTTCCCTGTTCGGTCGACGAACAAGAAACCGATTGGCTAAGGGCTGCCGTCATGACCACGTACATGGGACATCTCTGCCCATTGGCTGCTGTGAGACGTGTTCTGCGTCAGATGATTTGGATGCGCCCAACATCTTGGATCCACGGAAAGCGGAGCAACAACCAGTGTACACATGCTTTTTTCATTACCCTATTTTGCTGTGTCACAGAGCATTGGGAAAGGTTCACACAGTAAGAAATGGGTGATCTATGCATTTGTTCTTCAGCCGTCATGATGTTATTTCTATGGACACCTTGTACGTGCAGTAAATGTGGGGGGGAGGGGTAAGAACGATAGCACTTCAGTCCATATCGTGGGCAGGAAATTTGTAATACTTCAGTCCATGTAGTAGACTCTTGAAAGCACACGGGTATAGGTAGGCAACATTGAAATTGACAACATGCCGTGAACGCATTATTTTTCCCAATGGCTATTATTATATTCATTAGTACGCCACCATGGGTGGCACATGCTACGGTGGTAGTGGCCAGGGGCTACAGTCTTAACATATGGGTGATTAATGCACTTGTTCTGGGAGTCGGTCGTCATGATGTAATGTGGTAATGTGTATGGACATCTTGTACGCACAGTACAATTATACCTACTTAATGACGTATGTACGCAATGAAAAGGAGATGGTCCAATAAGGCCAGTATTTGAGGCCGTGCACTGCATGGGGGAGTTGTTACATTTGTAAGGACACCTGTGGTGTTAGGGAACATTGAAATTGCCTACATGCTGTGAATACATTACTGTTTCCAATGCCTATTATTATATTCATTAGTACGCTGCCATGGTTGGCACATGCTACCGTGGTTGTGGCCAGGGCCTAGAGTCTTGGATGCATGGCCGTCAGCCGAAGGCCTTACATCCAAGACTCTAGGCCTTGGCCACAACCACTGCCGCATGTTGCACCATGCATACACCCCTTGTGTTGCATTTTCATTGGCAAGTTGTGGGGAGTGCGTGCAGTGTTGGGTGCATGGCCGAAGCCGAAGAACAAAGAGGTGGTTGTGGGGAGATCCTGCACTCCAATAATACACTTATACATACTTTATGATGTATGTTCTGTGGCCTCCTTGTACGCACAGAAAATGAGGGGTCCAATAAGGCCAGTATTTCAGCCCGTGCAGAGCAAAGGGAGTTGTTAGATTTGTAAGGACACGTACATTACTGTTTCCAATGGCTATTATTATATTCATTAGTACGCTGCCATGGTTGGCACATGCTACGGTGGTTGTGGCCAGGGTCTAGAGTCTTGGATGCATGGCCGAAGACCTTACTTCCAAGACTGTAGGCCCTGGCCACAACCACCGCCACATGTGGCACCCATGCATGCACCCCTTGTGTTGCATTTTCATTGGCAAGTTGTGGGGATTGCGTGCAGTGTTGGGTGCATGCACCCAAGAACAAAGAGGTGGTTGTGGGGAGATTCTGCACTCTTGGGTACAGGGCCGAAGGTCATGCACCCAATAGTTCACTTATACCCACTTTATGACGTATGTCCTGTAGCCTCCTTGTATGCACAGAAAATGAGGGGTCCAATAAGGCCAGTATTTCAGCCCGTGCCTTGCACGGGGGAGTTGTTAGATTTGTAAGGACACGTGTGGTGTTAGGGAACATTGAAATTGACAATGCATTATTTTTTCTAATGGTTATCATTATATTCATTAGTACGCCACCATGGGTGGCACATGCTACGGTGGTTGTGGCCAGGGCCTAGAGTCTTGGATGCATGGCCGTCGGCCAAAGGCTGAAGGCCTTACTTACAAGACTGTAGGCCCTGGCCACAACCACTGCCACATGTCCCACCCATGCACCCACCCGAAGTGTTGCGTTTTGATTGGCAGGTTGTGGGGAGTGCGTGCAGTCTTGGGTGCATGGCCGAAGGCCATGCAACCAAGAACAAAGTGGTAAGTACTAGACTGGAAGACACTGCACACCAATCCCATGTAAGATCTACAGACATACACCTAGGAGGGAAGCCTCTGGGCAGAGGTACTGAAGGATGACACACCTATAGAATAACCCCTACTACCACACATCCCCAAGGTGGTTGTGGGGAGACCCTGCAGTCTTGGGTGCATGGCTAAAGCCCATGCATGCAAGACTGAAGTCATAAGCAGTGGAGTTAGAAGTTAATATGGGTGTGGTGGATTGTGGTCGTTGTTTTGATGCCCTAGTTTCTTCACTAGGATGCAGACGATGGTCCGAAAAGTAAATTTATAAGCAGCTAATTTACAAGGACCATGTTTTACATATGTAGCGATGGTTGTGGATAGGAACTGTACTCCTTGAAACTTGGTTGTAAGGCGTAGGTGGTAAGTTACTCACTGCAGAATAAAGGCCAGCCTACAGGCACTACAGCATATTACTACCATAGATTAGACGAGTACATTCCCATGTGTAGAAAATGCCTGCCAATATACTTACTCCTTACTTTGTTCAGAATCCACAAACTTTTTTTAAATTGGTTTTCGTACTTGGCGGAAGTATCACTTTTTCCATTTCTGTGATGAAAGAAAAAGGTGTGCTAATGTTTGCACTGTTTCCACATTTACCACATTGCATAATAGACAGTTAACATTTTTTTTAGACCCTCATATTTAGTTTACAAACCAGTGTACTGTGCATTGCGCTCAGTTTCTGTGTTTGCTTTTCTAATCCTTGGGCCGGGAAAAAAATCCTTGTATTAAAAAAAAACTTCATTTTTTATGCAACTAAGTACTTCATTTTTTCTTTTCAGTGTTTTCTTCATTTTTCTAATCAATGTTATGTTTGTTGCCGTCCTGCCCATTTTTAACAACAGTTAGATATCTGTAGGCGTATTCTAACTGTGCATTTGTTCCTACAGATTACTGATACTCATTCATTTGTGTCATTGACATATCCTATTTCCTATATCTTTCCCATTAATGTTTTCTTTGTTGCCTTCCTGCCGATTTTTAACAGTTAGATATGTATAGGCATATTCTGCCTGTGCATTTGTTTCCAAAGATCTATGATAATCATTTGTGTCATTCTTCCATCCTGTTGGGTAGTTAGATACCTTTGGGCGTATTCTAACTGTTTGTAGTCTTTCACTTACTTTGTTGACAATTTTGAAGTACACATTATTTCGTAAATTTTGGCTCCAAGAACATTAAATACGCATTTGTTAGGTTAGCTGGAAACCTCTGCTTTAGAATAATGATGCTATCATTACATTCAAACCATCCAAATTCTTTTTAATGTATGCAGTGGAGTGACCTGCATTGGTTGTAGCTCCTGCATGGTAGATTATTCCTACTGTTGTAAAGGTTTTCTTTCCAAGTGACACTTGACCGTGTGTAAATCCAGTTAGTTTGCAGTTGTTTTTGGTGCCATCTGCATTATAACGTAGAAGCATAAGTATTATGTAGGCACTATGTGATTGTATCAGTAAGGTAGAGCGATTTTCTGAATTGCAAATAATACATAATCTGCCATGGTTTGCATTTTGTACAAGTTGCTGAAATGGAATGCTCTCACTATTTGTTACAAAAATGGCTCATTTGGGATTTCTTCCTGTATCACTTTGTTACAGAGAGTGCATGTATGTTTCCACATGTACGAAATTTGGAAGATTTCATTTACAGGTATGCTTTTGTTTTCCAATACTAATAGTATGTACATTAAACATTCTTGTGGATCTTCTTGTGAGTTCATAGTGAATCTCACCATTCCAGCACACTCGTCCAATTGTTGCCTTACTCCATGAACACTATGTGTTGTCAGGATTGCTTCTATGCAGCACTAACATTGCAAACACAATTGGTCTGTGCTGTGCAGGTAAATATTGTTAACAATTGGTTTCAATTGAAATAGAATATTCATTGCTACATTTGCATAGCAACTTACCCCACGTTCATTAGTAAATTTGAATTGGCCAGCAAGTTCTGTATCTGAGTGCATTTTTCGGTTTTTCTGTTGCTTCTTTGCCGACGTGCCTGGTTGACATTCCCTAATAGGTTCTTCTATGTTTGCGGCAATTGGTGAAACTTTAGCTTCTTTTCTTTTTTTTGCAGAATTTCCTGTTGCATTCTGTTGCATTTATGTTTCATTTACTTTTCTTTTACCACGTTTCACTTTATCCGAAACAGGGTATTGTTTCAGATGAGGGTTGTACAGTGAACGCAATCTATTATATTCTAGAATGCAAGGAATATCAGCTTTGACTTTACTTGAATCAATGTTTATTAGCAATAGACTGTCAAGTGTACATAAGCGTGATAATGCTACGTAGCTCATGCCTTCCTTAAACACTGTCTTTCCTATATCTATCAATGCTTTCTCTAGGGTAAGACCTTGGAATTTATGAATGGTAACTGCATATGCAAGAGTTAGAGAAAATTGCCCTCTACGTACATACATGTCTTTGAAGAGAAGAAATCAAGCTAATGAGCGCCCTATCCTTTTCACTTCTGAAACTTTATCAACGCGAATGTTTACAAACTGAATGCTGCTATCACGTGGGTATGATTGAAAGCCAACAACTGTGCCCAGTGCTCCATTAACTAGCCCTTGCTCTACATCAAGGTTACGTTTAAGCATTACTCTACAATTTAATGATAATTTCAATACTTTTTCCAACACAGCTGTGTTGGAGATTGAATTTTCTAAACTATTTAGTCTTTTTGTTGCTTGCTCATACATGGTTACTGTCAAACCATGTACGTCTAGTTTGTCTGTGGCGCCAATTTCTATTATTGCTTGCATTTCTTTCTTTAACATTGTTTCATTGAATTTGAAACAGCTTGCAAGAGTTGGCATTAAGGCCATACAATTGACATTTTTGTGCGCTATTTGTTCCATAACATCAGTTGCACATGCATTATCGCCATAAAGTGCATGTATATGCTGCTTTTTCAATACAGCTTGTGCTTCTTGCGATAATACACCAACTCTAATACTTTTTAAGATGTTGGCATAAGTGAGATCTGCAGATTGCCACATGTGCTCAGTTAATTCTCTGTATTGGAAATGTTGCCAAGGGTCAACATTACCTATGCTACCAACAGTTTTCCGGCAGAGTTTGTGGCCTAAGGTTTTAAAAATCGGTTCACCTTTTACTGGTGTCAATTGTAGAAGATCTCCGAAAACGATAATGTGTTTCCCTGCAAAGAGTTCTTTGTTATTACTTTTAAGTACTTCTTGCAATCTGAGATGAATCAAAGCCAACATTAGATTGGAGACCATGCTCACTTCATCTATTGGTAGCATTTTCATTTGTTTCAATAGTCTACGTAATTCCATTGCAGCTTCTGCAGAAAGTTTGTAGTAGTCTAATTTATTTTGATGCTCTACTGGAAGCAGTAGTAATCAGTGTAAAGTCACACCGCTTAGGTTGTATGCAGCTAAACCTGTGGGGGCTGTTACAAAAGCTGACAGTTTGTTGTTTGTCAATTGTTGAAGGAACTTGCTGGTAATTTTGATTAAGAATGCTTTCCTTGATCCAGCTTCACCACGACGTACAGCAGTATAGGTTTGCAATTTTGGCAGGTACATTCTTTATTTTCGTGTTGTACGCCATGCACAATTTGTTTTGTTACCTCTTCAAAAATGGTGCACTGATCGTTGTTAAGTTTTCCTTGTTGTACAGTCAAGTCCTCTGTATCTTCCTGATACTGATACATGGTGTTTTCTACTTCTGCCATAGCAACTTCAGCCTTATTTGCTATTAGTGGTTGTCCTAATGGTTCTTGACTTCCTGTTACAGAAGGTTCATTACTGTCGGAAGAGTCTTTATCTAGTTGGGCCTGAAGTAGTTCTTCCTGTTGCTGCTCATTGTGTTACATTGTTTTGTACTGCGTAAAGTTAACATTGGTGATGGTGCTTTCATTTGCTTTGAAAGCAACTTCATAGCACTCATAATTATCTAGTATGTCTTCCCCTTTTCTCCATGGTTTGAAAAGTTATAACAGAGACATGTAATATAGTTCTTTCTGTTGAGGAGTTTTTAATGACAATTTCACATGATTAATTAAGCTTTGTTTGTTAAGTTTCACTAAGCTCCCTTCACAATCGGTCACTCTATATCTACGTTTGCTTTCATCAGGTTTTACATTATTTTTGTATGCAAAGTTTTGAGCTATGTGGTATAGACACATGCTTTCCAGAGTGGTACTCCTGTTCGGATAGTATGTGTCCAGTAAATTGTTTTTTAGAATGTCTTGGCTGTTGGGATCATTTCTGGCAATTGTTTCTATGTCCTCATATGATTTTAGCACTCTTTTTCTAGATTTTGCAGGACCAAGACTGAGCCATACTATGCTGTCTGATTTTCCATACATAGCAGTGCCGGTTAAACGATTGGCTGCTTCATAGGCCTCACATTCTCTACGAGAGAGCATTTTTATGCCTAGGCTGTACAATTTCTGTGATAATGTTTTGTCTGATGCTAGGTCATCCCAGAGGTCCTGAAGCTCTGTTTTTTCGGCTTTTGTTAAGTAGGCTGTAACATATTGTGCAACAGCAGTTGAACTGTCTGCAATGTACTGCACATCTATGTTTGCATTCCATAATAGGGCAATGATTGCATTGAAATCATTGATAAATTTTGATTCTTCCCTTCTTTTTATGTAATACGTGTTTTTAGGTGATTTACCTTTAACACTATGTCGAACTGAAGACATGAAGTTGTTTACTTCACCTGTTTCTGTAACTGGTCTAGGGAAACCAAAGCGGCATTTGGAGTATTATATATCTTTGTTTTTGTATTTACGGCGACAATATTTGCCACATTTGTGTCTTTGAAATTGTAAAATCTGCCCATGCAGCTCACTATGTGTCTGTTGTGAAGAGATTTCACATGTGACATATTTTTGGATAAACCGCAAAACAGTACTATCACTGTCGTGCCCACATTTCGGTGGACCTTTGATCCATAACAGCATGTGAATATGTGGTGCTCCTCTCGCTTGATATTCTTTTCTCCAAAAGAAGTGTTGCACTTCTCCAAGGGGAGGAAAAGTCTTATTGCAAATAAAGTGTAGCATTGCAATTAAACTATGATGGAAATATCTTGAGACATTAACTGGATATAGAGAGCAAAGTTCTCCAGGTGTTAATATATCTATGTTGTTTTTGTTGTTGTTTGCTATACGTAGGAACTCATGTAAATCTTCCCATGCATATTCTGCACAACTTAGCGTAACAAACCAAGTTGGTGGTCCAAGGTTTCTGATCATGCAACGCACATCTCCGTGCCGTCTAAACCAGTATTCCTTTGTACCACGCATGTTTGCAAACAAATTTGTTATACTTCATTGTAAAACTTCATCTTTTTCTTGTACTTTTTTTATTAACTGCATAGCTGACATATTTTGAAAGTGCGTTCCATATTTAAGAATGTGTGCAACTCCATAACATAGTGTTGCTAATTCACTTTCATAGAGTAGGTGGAATATGTATTCCACATTCTGTCTAAATCTGGGATTTTGCAAATACATTCGTAATGAGTGGTATTCTGAGGCCCCAATCTGAGTGGGGCAATCATCGTATCTCCGACCTTTGCCAGTAGGAAATAGCAGTGGAAAAGCATGTGCTTCTATACTTTTTTCCCAAATACTCATTGGTGACCCTTTGGTTTGTCGCATTTGCTAAGTTTCTAGTGCATCATCTATACTTTCATTGGAATGCAATGGATGAATTGTGTAATGGTCCAAAAGAGTGGATACTGTAGCTGGATCCAGAGGTTCGAATTGTCCAGTTTCTGATGGCTCTTGAATTATTTCAGTTGTTTGCCTTAAGCTTTCATCAATATTTATTTCCTTGTAGTACTCATTGTTGTCTTTTAGATATTGCAATGCTTGTGTAACTTTGTGTAAGTCTACTAATTGTTGCCAATTTTTTTTTGTCCTTTGTTGGTACTCCATTTACCAAGACTATTAAAGAATGCTCTATTGAACGTTCCACTCCTAGAGTGTGCACATTTTCCGTTAGATCTAATGGCAAGTAACTACTTTGCTACAAATGCCTTTCACCAATTCAGAGGAAGGTAAATTTGCTGTTTTTGGATGAAGGCGTATAATTGCTTGAAATGGGTGAACTGTTTGAATTATTATGCTCTCATACAAATTGAGCTGTTGCAGGATTTTTGGTAATGGAAACAATTCCAAATTATTTGTAATTGCACGTGAAGGAGTGTGGTTGTTGTCTAATATTGCAGTACAGTAACTGCAACATATTAGGCGTTCAGTTATTTCATATTTGCTTTCTGCTAAAAGGTACAAAGCTAATTCAAACCATTTAGAGTCTTCATTGTTTTCTATTTTCTAAGCTATGTCCACATTTTTTGTGTTCCTTTTGTAAAACGTTCTGCGGCAACATACACACACATGGTTTGGTACTTCAGCTGATGACCTTTTACATTTTAGTATTTCTTTTCTCTATGTGTGTAATAGAAGGTTGCTATGTGCAGAATTGTCGCTACTATGCTCTAAAGCTGTTGCATGTTCTACGTGGCTCTCACTTCCAAAATATTTTTCTGAATACGGTCCATTTCTTCTTATAAGTATTAGGGTATACCATGCAGAAGAGTGGTATTTAAATTGCCTAATTCTAAAGCTGGACTTTTTGCACAGTACATTTTATACACTAAATGTCTTACTTTGGAATGATGTACTGATATTCTTTTGATATCATGGAAGGTACTTTTGCAAATAGGCCCAGAAATGCAGGCTAATGAATGTCCTTTTAGTCCTGTGTGTTTCCACACTACACAAATATCCATATTTTGCAGCACTTTCATTTTACTTTTGTCTTTACCTTTTACATATTGATTGAGGAACAGACGTAAAAATGTGAAAGCTTCGTTTGGAATGGCACACATTGAAGTGCACGGCCATTTGTATACTGGACGGTGTGGTTCTGCTGAATCGAGAGGTAATTCTGAGTTTTCAGAAGATAGTTTTGTAAGCAGCGTTTCTTGTTCCATGATGGTAGTATTGAATTTCTCATACCCTCGTCCACTGCTATGGATGGCAATTGTGTTTGTTTGATTTTGTTTGTATGCTTCTTCATTAAAATATGGCTCTGTGGTTGCTGTGTGACTCCATTCACCACCACAAACATGCAAAAAATGATTTTTGTTCACATTCCGTTTATTGCTGAGTTTCATTTGTAGTTTGGTACTTAGTTTTGTTAGTACTTTCATCCTTTTTAACACTAATATGAACAACTTCCTTTTGAGAAGGATTCCACTGTCCACGAGTGCTTGTAGAATTAACTTTCTACGGTACGTTTTAAGGGGTGAGGATGATTTTGGTCCTCTTATTAGTAGATTCTGAAGGACTCTGTAACAAAACATTTTTGCTAAAGTATTTTTTTTACTATGGGTTCTTCTTACACTATCAGGATTATTAGGAACATTGTTAGCTGTACTGGCAGCCTTTTTTTTGACAATATTTCTGTATTTTGTGACACTTTTTGATGGAGGAGGTACAGTTTTGGTAGTTGAGACTTCTTTTATTATGTTACCCAACTGCATTAGGTGGTTTATACCAAGATTATCCACTAATGTTACAACAGGTGGATGCTTACATTGGCCACCTTTATTTTTATTTGCTCTAATTCTGCGTTCCTTTCTATGGAGCTGCTTTTTGGTAGGCATTCTTTGGTGTCTGTTGAGAAAAAAAGTATACTTTGGTCTGTTGTCCAATGTATGTGTGCTGTGTGCATGTGTGCATATGTGTGATGGGGAAGCTCTTTCGCATGGTGTGTCAACGCACAGTGACCTCTAACTATCATTTGGTAAGGCTACTTTACTGTTTGTATACTAGTACAATGTGCTTTAGATGAGAGTACAAAGTGCCCAACTTGTGACGAGAACCATTATTAATAACCGAAATGCCAAAAACTTGCTACCGCAACTTATTTTCACAATCTAACCTTCTAAGGATTTCCTATGTTTTTTCAGTACCAAACACACAGGGATTTGTCAGCCATTCCACCTGTTATTCTTTGTTCAATAAATGGATATTTGTAGGTATAATGGTTTACAAATGAATGCTTCCTTTGGTCCTTTGGTGCCCAAAATAAACCAATAACCCACGCAGCCTCTTTAAGGAGCAGTTACAATATGAAGGTTGTACTGTACTTACTTTTTTGTGCAAGATGACCAGGTTTCTTCGGATATGTCATCTGCAGTGTAGATGCTGTCGATTCTCAGGAGAGTAGTCTTCACTGTGAATTAAAAAAACGATATCAATTACTTTGTGTGTTTGCAGCCGTCATGATACTGCAGACTTTACTTGTACTTCTTTCGTCAGAGGATTCAACTTTCATATTTCAACCCAGTCCACGTGCACATTTCACTTCTCTCTGTGCAGTCTTTGCATACTACTTTGAATATGGTACTTGAAAGTCCTTCAAAATAACTACATTTTTTAAGGGTTTGCAAATGCCTTGTTCTTTACAAAGTGTACTATGCATAGGAGAGAGGTTTGTAAGCGATAGGGCAAAGTAGTAGATGGGCAAACATTTTGTACTTCTTAATGAAAAGCACGATGTCCAAAAATCGGGAGACCCTCCGAAGGACATGTCAGCACCACAATCGGGAGCGATTACTATTCTCATACGATCACATTGCAAGTAGCATTACTGTTGGCAGTACAGAGTACAGAACTCTGACATTTTCACATACAAAATTGAGGTCTGCCCTAAATTATACTTCTCAACTCACACGCTTTTGGTGGGTGTCATCCGCCTTGTAAAAGGCAGATTCACCCGCCAATCCTCCTGCACGGCCATTCATTCCAATGGGCGTCTCACCCGCTAAAAACAAAATCGACTGATTTCATCCGCCTTTCAAACAAAAATGGTTGAGAGCTATGCCTAAATAGGCATGTTTGCAATGTATGTACAGGTTATGCAGAAGACAGTAAGCAGTCGTGCAATTTGTTAATGACAAATCGGCAATCTTGCACTTTAAAAGGGGGAGCGTTGTTATGTGTTCCCTATGGAAATTTACTGGCATTATTTTGTCTATTTTAAGTCATAAGGCTTCCACATGTACTCTGATTAAAATGTACATACCTGTACTCTATACTGATGCATGTGGACATGCATGGAGCTGTATGTAGAAATTTGCAATCCTTGCACAGTAGCTTGTGAAGTAGGTGCTTTGCAATGGTATGCAATTTCCATTAAGAATCATCGACATTAATTTTGAAGTGCGCAATGTTGATGACTGAGTTAAAATTATCGATGTTCTATGTGATTGGCGGATGATTGTGCGCCCGCTTAGTTGTGTCCAATGAGGGACTCGCTTTGGTACCGCTGTAGAAAGGGTGGAAGGACTGGGTAAGAGTTACGTGCCGCACGTAGGCAACGCTTGTCCGCTGGTAGGACGTGTCACATATGGGTTTCTACAGCAAATCCTGCATGGAAAGACGACTGTAGGCATCAGCCAATCAGATGTTCACTTTATTGTGTCAAAAGACGGTGCAGACACTGAAAATGGCAGAGGTGCAGAGGTGCAGAGGGTCAGGGTTTCGCTGCTTTGAGACATTTTTGTGCAAGGCTTACAACACTATGCCGAGAGTAGGCATGTGGCACACCATTTTGATGTGCGAGGAGTGGAGGTGGTGTGGAGCACTGACACTGATGCCAATGCTGCGGCAATTCTGCAAGTTTGCAGAGACATGCATAGAATGACCACTCCTCATGTGGTCATTTTGCACTACAGTGCTTGCCACTTGGGATACCTGACTTCACATACTTTGTTGGCAGATTTGGCACAGTTGGTTGAAGCACTCATGACCATCTTCCCAACATCGAAAGTTATTTTTTCTGCTTTACTCCCGAGACTACAATGGAACAACACTTCTGTTTTCTGTCCAGATCAAAGCATCAGGAGGTGCATCATCAATCACGGTATATGTGCATTCATGCTACGAGTTGGTATGTTTTTTTGTAGCCACGATAACATTGCTCCAAGCAATGCGCATTACTTTCAAGGAGATGGTGTTGCGCTATCCTCTTTGGGAAATGCAATGTTCTTTTGAAACATAAGGCTTGCTTTAGAGAAGGTTCTGTAATGTTTGCAAGAGTAAAGCAAGGACAAAAAATCCAAATAAATACATAAAATACCACATGTCTGTACGATATGTGGCCAAAAATAAAATAAAAAAAACGGCTCTTTTCAGAGCCTACTTTAAAGGGGAAAAAGGGGAATAGTACTTTAATGTACCGTCGTCACGCTCAGATCCTGTACATGTCCGCGAACATGGCGGTGGTTAGCAGCCAGCACATATCACCACCGGGGATTGAAGGGTGGAGCCGCATGTAAATGAGAATGAGCGGAGCTAGGGATTGGTCCATAAAGTTCAGTAGGTGTGTTCTGACCGATGTACACCACACCACACAGCCATGGCTTTCCATGCTCGAAACCAGATTATCTGGATTGTGGGAGACTCATGGATACATTGGTTGAAGGTGCATGCAGAAAGCTGCAGTTTATCTACAAATCTCAGATTTCCACATGCGGAAGTGCACTGGCATGGCGTGGGTGGCATGAGATAGCTGGACTTGGTACCTCTTTGTGTTACTTTACAGACAGAGCGTCCTCCAGATATACTCATCATTCATTGTGGAGGAAACAGTTTAGGCCATGTATCTGGAATTTCTTTACAATTTGCCATGAAGGAAGGACTCGCGAAGCTCATGTACATGTTTCCAAATTGTCAAATACTTTTTTCCCGTATTGCCCAAAGACAAATATGGTTGCGTTCTTCAGCATTTGGTCCACAAATGGAGAAAGCAAGACGCAATGTGAATAAGGCTGTGTGTGCCTTTTTAAGAGATGTTGGTATGTTTTCTTTCCACAATGAAAACATTTTGTTTCGTAGCACTTTCATTTTCCGCAGAGATGGAGTCCACCTCACATATGCTGGCAATCAGATGTTTCTTCACAATTTACAAAATGCATTGTGCCCTCTTTTGCAATCACACTAACCTATCTGACAATCCGTTTTCCCCAATCCACTGTTTTTGACCCACACAACACAACACCAAAAGGCTCTTTTCAGAGCCACCACTTACTCTCAAACTTTATTGCGTTTGCTCTGCTTGCACCCTCCCTTTTTCCCCTCTACGACTGTCCGCAAACTTTTGCTGAACTCCTCAGTGGTCTAGGGCCTTCACTTCATAGTTCTATTGTTACACTGAGAAAGGCGGCTCTGAAAAAAGCCTTTTCTGTCATTTTTGTTGTTTTTACGTTCATTGATCAATAGCACTTGACACACTAGGAGAAGAGGTGAGAGGAGGGCAAGGAAGGGACACCAGCCACGGGGATAAGATAGGGCAACTGAACAGAGAAATATTAAGGGTTATCTTTATTTAGGTAAGGAGCAAATCTTCTGGTGCTCGGTGACTGCAGCCTCAAAAGCACTTCAAAAACTCTTCCCCCCTGCAGAGTACTGTGTCACAATACGTGCACACTACTGTCATCTTTGAAAGGTAAGGGTCCACAGCATTGCAAATGGCTTGTGAAGCAGCGGGAGGGAGGCGCTCCCCCACAGGAGTGTCTCTTGTGGTGGGAGGATCGGATTCCGAGGATGCTGTGGAGGAACTCAAACGACTACGCTCTTCACATGGCACCACCTTGCGAATGTCCGCAGTGTGGAACGAAGTGAGGTGTCGATTCATGAATGTCGTACCAAAACTGTACGCTCCAAATCTCCTGCGACTCAACACCACATCGCACTGGTTACACTTCACCAGGTTCGCACGTGCTTTTGGTACGTTCCCATAAACGGAAAACAACCGCCACACCGACTCCCACCGAGTGCTCCTAGTGCGGAGTTCCTCCACTTCATTCTCTTCCTCCTCTTCTTCCTCCTCAATCTCTACATCCTCACCCATATATCTCTCTGCAGGCCCTTCGTTAGATGGTGATGGTGGCAGGTTTGGGGGTGGTGCAGAGGCTAATAACCCAACAGCAGCCATGAAAGCCATACCGATTACTTTCCTTTTGGTCACTACAGCAGTAAAGGCAACGCACCTCAAACTGCTATAACTAGAAGGACAATGAAGATGCGCTAGGGGGTGTGGCCTTTTGCAGGGGTGCAGGGGTGTGCCTCGTGACCGTCTTCATCCCTACAAAGCGGTACACACATTTTACAAAGCAACTCCTGAGGTGGCCTATTGTTTGGGATGTGTGAAATTACATTTTTACACTCCACAATACTTTGCCTTGTGTCTACAAGTTCATTTTTAGTGTTGCGGAAGCACACAAACTGTGGAAACTAGTCCCCACGCTCAGCGTAGGTGCGGTCACAAGATGACGTCCCCAACACATCCTCCCCCGTAATGAAAGTCCCCTGGACAGAAAATGCAAAGAATCAAACATGCGCATGCGCACAAGTGTCCTACGGACAGTGTTCGGGTTCTCAAACTACTTCAAAGTGCGACACAAGTGAGACGGACAGTTAGGAACTGGCGCAATGTTCACAATCCTTACGTTTGTACTGCGCACGTGCACGCATGCTATGTTCACTGTACGGACAGTTCCAGTGTCCTTAGGACAACTCCATTTTGTTTGCCTACGAACTTGCCGGCCACCGTGCCTGTTCTATGGACGGCACCATTTTGACTGCGCCCAATACGGAACGCTATACTGTCCTTCGCACACTCCCTTTTTACTCACTTACACCCATTCCGGACATCTTGTGTGTTCTACGAGCATGTATCATCTCGTTTCCAAGCGGTACGCCGACGTACTATATCCTTTGGCACCCCTTTCTGTTTATGTACGCACATTTTGAAAAGATGGTGCAGTTACACATCACATCCGTCTTACTTCGCATTAGACAGCTCCCACATTCCATTGCTTGCGGATAGGTCGAACAGGCGCGCTGTTCGCGAACATTTTACGTCTTTTTAAAAAAATATTCTACACACACTCTTTCTCTAGAACTACTGCACCAAAAAAATGTCAAACACACACACATCAATCTAAAGAAATAGCGGTGGAAGCGGACGCAGAAACAAATATGGGGGAACTAGGATTCAACACGGACTGGTTATGAGGAGAAGATTTGTGAGGGGAAGAAGGGATGGATATTTCGTCAAAACGTCTATTTTCCTGTTCAAGGTTTGGGGATGGTTCACTAGGGAATGGAGAAGCAGGGCAGGTGCAAGTGGGGCAATGATACAAACTTTTCCTCTCACACAGTCCTCCACAAACTCCCGTAAACCTTGTCAAAGTGTCCATTTTTTGCTCTATCCTTTTTATCCTGTCTTCTTCTGTCTCGTTTGTTGCCCTTTCTTCTTTTCTTTCCTGGTCTGTTAAAAAAAAAAAACAATACATAGGTTGAATGCCTCTAAAATACTGGTTACTATTTTGCATATGCAGAGCACTCTGTACCATTATTGCCGCGGTCTTCAGACATTTCGTCATGTGGGAAATGCTCCTCCAGCCACTCTAAAGTACTTGCCATTTCTGAATCAAAACAACAGAAAGAAATTACTATTTATGCACTACATACCACAAAAAAAAATCACCCATATAAAAACATGACCTGTACTCACTCTTTTGCTGTAATGTCCCTTCTTCCTACTGCGTCCGTCCACTGTCGTTCCAGGCTGCTGAGTTTCTGTGAAGTGATTCCGCTGAAAGCCTCCTTTCTTTTTTATGGTACCATCCACTTTATTCTACAAGGTTATTAAATGTGTGGTTTTCTTTTCCCAACTTCAGGTTTCCATATTTACTTATTACTACTTGCAATATCTTTATGTCCTTCTTCTACGTTGCACATTTTTTCTGTAAGACAATAGTACATTTTCAGCTATCCCCCGCCTCTTTGGGAAATGTTGTTGCTGTCCAACCCCGTCCGCAAACAGGCGCTCAGTTCGTCCCTTTCCAATATCATTAAGGAGGGGGTTCTGTATATTCTATGTTAAATCTATGTCAAGTACGTACATTATACTACATATCTTTCAAAATCATATGATTACAGTGTATATTCTGCTGAACGACTTCATTGCCATTATTTCACGCTTAAGTTCCACCTTCCAAAAGCTATGCAATTCCGTACAAAAAAAAACTTTGTTACAGGGACGTTATGGTCAAGTTGCCCTACCAAAAACCAGTTAAATTCACAACAAAAAAACTTTGTTTAGGGGACGCTATGGATAAGGTGCCCTCCCAAAAACCAGCGAAATTCACTACAAAAAAAACTTTGTTGAGGGGACGTTATGGTTAAGTTGCCCTAACAAAAACCTGTACACTTCACAAAAAAAAATGTCCACCTCCCCTTTATGCTTCAAATTAAAACCGAAAAACCCCTGAAATTCGACAGTTATGGTAAACTAAGCCCCCAACCCTGCCACCACCCCTGTGCACTGCTAACACTAACCCCCAGACCATGAAAAATGTCATCTCAAATGTCAATGATGACATCAATGACGACATCACTTGTTTAGCCACTTTCTTTTCCTTCCCTGCCATACATATATATGTACATTAATTAAAAAAATATCACTAAAGGAATGTTATACTTCACAGTGCAACGAAACACCACTGCACATTCCCCCATTATAGTAAGATAAGCAACCATAACTCGCACCATCTATGTGTATTGCTAACACTAACACCCAGGACATCAAAGATGACATCACAAATATCATTGATGACATTACTCATGACATAGTCACACTGAAAAAACGCACAGCTTGTCGAGTGGGAGTAGGTTACAAAGGGCCCGCTACTCTGACAGGGCTTTCCAACTCGTCTATGATGCACTGTGATGTGCTAAAAGGCACATGCTAGACCACCTTGGTCTCCGCATGTGTCTGCTGCCTTGCAGATGAAAGACATTGTTTTTCTAATGGGTTTTCTCTGTATTGGCAGGTGCAGGTTTCACTAAAAACAAGGAAGATAGCGTTCTTCAATAGGTTCCTCTCAAGAGGTTTCCTTCTGAAATTGGACCCCTGGTTTATTACTGTGGGGATCCTTTCTAGGAAAAAACTGAACCTGTGCGGTTAGGAATTTGCACTAGGGCAGGTCGTTCTACAGCCGACCGGTTTCTGTGGTGCTATGTGGATAGGCCACATTCCTCAGGGCTAGCATAAGGGCACCACCGTGTGCGCCTTCTTTGTTCACAAAAAACAGTGTTGTCTGCATTAAATCTGCTCCTCTCCCTGTAGGGGTGACAGGAGTGAGGGGTGAGAGATGGGACAGGGATAAATATCCATTTTACAACCTCTATCATAGGCATGTCACAAAACACTGCATTGTTACGTTAGTTTAACAATGAGAGGGGTAAAGGCTTACCCTCTCTGGGTGGTAGGATGGCGCTCTACACAAGGGGTGAGGCGTCCTGGGACCTAGGGGCCAAACAACAGTATTTACTGTCAGGCTCAATGCACAGTTCCATCGAGTCAGGAAAGCAAGAAAATAGTATTACAATTATCTTTGACTTTAACCAAATTGAGTCTTAACACTGTTTAGCTGCACGCGCGATGCGTTGCAGTTTAGAACTTTGCAAGTATACTAGATTAAATGTATCCCTTGGTTCACGTGAAATGCCTGCGTGCGTGTCTCTCAACCCCACGTGTGGTGAAGTGACTAGCCGCGCGCCGGGCCTGTATCGTGCGCTTACCTTAGATGAAAGTCAGTGGTGGTCTTGCGGGCCGTGCGCGAGAGGTTTCTTCACTGCAGCTCGATGTCCACTCTGTTTATGGTAACCATGGCGCCACGCATCACGTGGTCGTGGTTCCAAGATGACCGCCCTGCATGGGATTACCGGCGGCCATCTTGGAGTCAGGCCAAATGCCTGAAACCAAGGTTGTGGAGAATCTGCATCTTCTCGGGGGGGAAGGGCGCATATAAATTCGGGGCTTCATGGCATGTGTAGCAACTTGTGGCCTCAAAGTGTAGACACGGGCTTCAACATAAATACACGTGTGTGGCCCCACGTCTATAGGTCCCATGTGTATAGAGCTGGTTAGCTTTGGGAACCAGAACGTCAGTGGGGACAATGGCACACCGGGGATGGTTGCAGGCTAACAAGGCACCTATTTACATCGTACTGGTTGCTACAGGTCCAAATAGCACAGGACAAACTCATCCAGCTGAGATAGCGTCAAATAAACAAGTGTTAATGTTGTCACAGGATGGCCAAGGTTTGCCAACTAGTGGCTTCATTGAGCCGAACTGGTCTGTCTGTAGACGGAAATAACATAGCTGTTCTCGTCTGAAAAGCAGATTGTGGATGTTCCTCCCCTTGTGGGTGTTGCCATTCTTTCAATGATTGTCCATGTGAAGTCTGCTGGGGTATGTTTCTGTGCTATAAAGTGTTCCACCATGGGTGCTGTGATTTTCTTCGTGCGTATGCACGATCTGTGCTCTGCAACACGTGTTTTGATGGTGCGTGTCATCATGCCTACATAGCGCTTGTTGCATGGACATATGATGATGTATATCACATTACAGCTGTTGCAGTTGGTTAGAGTCTTTTGGGTCCACGGGAAGTGCCAATCTATATTGATGGAGGTGGATCTCTTGGTGCTGGAGCATGCGATGCATGTCCCACATGGGGTGTGGCCTATTGCTTGGTTTTGTCCCCAGAGTGTGTTGAGCTTGGGCTCTGTATCTTTATAGGAGTGCACGAAGGAGTCTCTTAGATTCTTCCTTCTTTTGATGGCAAACCTCGGGGTATCCAGGCTCTGGGTGCCGAAATTCAGGATGGGCCAAAACTTCAGGACCTCTTTCTTGATCCTGTTAGTCAATGGCGAGAAACTCAGGACCGCTGTGATCTTATCGTGAGGTTCATTCTGCTTGGCATGGTTTTCCAGAGTGACTTCTCGCGGGATGTTCATGGCTCGTTTTCATGCCTGTTTGACTATGCGTTTCGGGCAACCCCTGCTCGTCAATTTTGTGGACAATCGTGCTGACTGGAGGTTGTAATCAGGCAGCATTGTGCAGTTTCTGAAATACCTGAGAAACTGTCCAAAAGGTAGGTTTCTTCTCAGGCTTGTCGGGTGGAAGCTCTCGTAGGTGAGTAATGAATTTCTATCTGTGGGTTTGTTAAATACTGTGCTGACTACTGTTTAATTTCTTATCTCAAGGGTGAGATCTAGAAAGTGGACTGAACTTTTGCTGTGTGTTTCTGAGAACTTGAGAAACAGGTTTTGATGATTGAGCCACTCCATGAGGACGACGAGGTCTGGTTCATCGCCTCTGAATATCAGGAGAACGTCGTCAATATACCTTCACCAAAGTTCCATTTTGGCTAGCCATGGGTTGTGTGGGCTGTAGATCATCTCTTCTTCAAAGTTTGTGACATAGAGGTTGGCGAGACTTGGGGCGAAAGTGGCTCCCATCGCCATCCCAGACACTTGTTCGTAGTAGGTGTTATCGTAGATAAAGAAGTTCTTAGTCAAGGCGATTTCAGCCAGTTGCATTACCAGCGTGACTGGAGTTTGCATCGGTGGATCTCTCTCTCGTAGTATCTTATCGATAACTCTTAGTGTGGTCATCTGGGGAATTCTTTTAGCACATCACAGTGCATCATAGACGAGTTGGAAAGCCCAGTCAGAGTAGCTGGCCCTTAGTAATCTACTCCCACTCAACAAACTGTGTTTTTTCAGTGTGACTACAATATTGGGCAACTCACAGTTGGCAATCCCATAAACAGTCCCTTGTGTTTTGTGTAATCACTCATGACATCACATGTGAAAATAATATTCCTAAAAAATCCCTACCTACAAGGGGTTACATCTATTATGTTGGTAACAAGATGTCAGGGGCGATTGTGTAATGTTACACATGTAATAAGTAGCTCACAAATCTAGACGTAGTACACACTTGTGCTACAACAAACAATACATATGACGACCCAATGCATATAACTGAGCGGCACATACAGGAAAACTGAAGTAGGGTAGAAAGAACTAACAGCATCCCACTGTTTATATTACTGTATACAAATTAATTGTGTGTTTGAGGCCTGCTATTGCCACATGCATGTGCATCATGAACTGCCACCGGACCCTAAGGAAAGTGCTTTAAGAACACACGACAAGGGTAACTTTTTGCTACACTGCACCTTTTCAATTGTGCTGGTGTTACGAAGTTCGTTGGTCGTGTAGAGTATGAACAACCCCTCTGTCCCCAAGAAACACCCTGACGGTTTAGAAATATCGTCTGTGTGAATATTAAGGCCACAGGTGGAAGTCCGGAAAACCAGGACGCGGGAACAGCCGGAAGAACCCCTTGAGCGCTGTAAGGAAAGGTACAGTGGTTAAATAAAGAAACAGGGCCCGAATACTTTTATGTGCATAACCCCAAAATACCTGAATACCTGTGAGGTCTTGGGTCAAGGCGTGGGTCTCCTAGCTGTAGCTGGAACAAGCTGTAGGGTAGAACAGGTAACCACCTATTTGTAGGACTGAGGCCCTAGCCAGTGAAGGGTTAAGCAAGTGGAGTCCGTGGAGCAAGCGTGGGTCGGTAACAGGCAAATCCAAAAGTACTTGAAGGGGTAGGCAAGAGGAATCCGTGGAGCAAGCGTGGGTCGGTAACAGGCAAATCCAAAAGTACTTGAAGGGGTAGGCAAGAGGAATCCGTGGAGCAAGCGTGGGTCGGTAACAGGCAAATCCAAAAGTACTTGAAGGGCTGAGAAGGAGCAATCCGTGGAGCGAGCCGAGGTCAGAATCAGAGCAGGTCTTTGAACGAAGAGAGAACGTCACGTGATCCAAAACAAGGCAGCTGTGAAGCAACGCCTTCGGTTCACAGACTCCTTTTATCCTCGGAAGGGTCGTACGTAGAGTCACGTGTGATGCGAACCGAAAGCGTTGCCATGCTGCTAGGCAACAGAAGTCACGTGATCCGTGAAGCGCCGGGAAGCGCCGGCCTCCGCAAGGGATGTGAGTTCCTGAGATGACGGAGCCTCCAGTTGATCTGCCACCGCCGTGAAGGGCGATAAACACCCGTTACCCCAAACCTGTCATGCCGTGCCCTGCTGTGTGCGACGTGAGTGGGGAGCATAAAGCACGAGTGTCGGGGAGTGCGGGAATGGGTAGACAAGGAGGGGCGAGCGGAATGGTGTGTCCGCGGTCTAGGAAGCGGTGTGACAGAATCCCCCCTCAAAGGCCCACGACCCCGTGGGCTAGCAGGGTTGTCCCTATGAAAACGAGAAACCAGAAGCGGAGCCTGGACATCCCGGGAGAGAACCCAAGAGCGATCCTCGGGACCATAGCCCAGCCAGTCCACCAGGTATTGAAGCCGACCCCGATGGAAACGGGACCCAAGGATGGCACTGACCTCATAAACATCCTGAGAAGCCACCGAGACAGGAGCGGGCGGGACCAGGACACGGGTAGGAGCAAGGTAAGGTTTCAGGAGAGAAGTATGGAAGACCGGGTGAATCCTCCAAGAAAGGGGAACCGAAAGCTTGAGAGCCACGGGATTCAAGACCCTGGAGATCCTATAAGGGCCCACAAAACGAGGCAACAACTTGCGACAACCAGGGATCCGCAAATGCCTGGTCGAAAGCCACACCCGGTCACCCACCCGATACTCCGGGGCTGCAGCCCGTTTGCGGTCAGCCTTCGTCTTCATAACTGATTGGGCCTCACGGAGATGGACCAAGGTCTGGGCATGGACACTGGCCAGATCACGAACACAGTCATTAGCAGCGGGAGTAGCAGAGGGAAAATCAGGAAGTGGAAGGGCACGTGGATGCTGCCCGTATAGAGCATAAAAGGGCGAGAAACCAGTGGTCGAATGACGGGAGTTGTTATATGCAAATTCAGCAATATACAGTAGTTTGGCCCAAGAGTCCTGGTACTGGAGGGACAAACACCGCAAATACTGCTCCAGAGCCTGATTTACCCGCTCGGTCTGCCCGTCACTTTCGGGGTGATAAGCCGAAGAGAAGCGAGCATCGATCCCCAGAAGTCTGGTGAGAGCGCGCCAGAAACAGGACGTGAATTGTGACCCACGGTCTGATATGATGACCTGTGGCAAACCAAAGAGACAGAAGACAGATCTGAAGAATAAGCGAGCCAGGGCTGGAGCAGATGGTATACCAGTACAGGGGATAAAGCGGGCCATTTTGGTGTACGAATCGACAATAACCCATATGGTATCGTAGCCCTGTTTGCGGGGTAGGTCAGTGATGAGATCCATCGAGACGGTGTGCCATGGTCTGGGAGGTACGGGTAGTGGTAAGAGTAGCCCTAAAGGCCGTCCTTTGCGTGTTTTACATTGGGCACATATGGAACAAGTGTTAACGTAATGTTCGACATCTTTTCTCATGGAAGGCCACCAGCACCAGCGTTGCAATAGGTCCAGAGTACGCTGTTGCCCGGGATGGCCGTTTACCGCAGCATCGTGTGACCATGTTAACGCCTGGTTGCGTACGTCACACGTAGGAAGGAACAATTTATCGTGAATAAAAGGTAACCCCTCGTGAAGGGCAATGTCCCATTCGTTGAGTGCCTGAGGGTTCTGGGAAACCCAACGCCTGATGTCAATAAGCATGGTGGGGGATGGAGTACATGTACAGATGACATGGCCCTTGCCTAGCAGTGTGTCGGGGTACACGGACAAGGACTCCCCTCCGGGAGAACGGGATAAGGCATCAGCCTTGCCATGAATGCGTCCTGGTCTGTGCTTGACCACAAAATCGAATGCGGCAAAAAACAAATGCCAACGCACCTGTCTGCTGTTTGCACATTTTAGAGAGGCCAGGTCCTGTAGGTTTTTGTGGTCCGTATATACCACTGTCTGATGTTTTGCTCCCATGAGATGATGACGCCACGTTTGTAAAGCATCCTTGATGGCCAATAACTCTTTTTCGGTTACCGTATAGTGTGATTCAGCCACCGAGAACTTACGTGAGTGATAGGCCACTGGATGAAGACAACCCGTGGTCGGGCATGGTTGAGACAACACTGCGCCTAGAGCAAACGAGGAGGCATCTGCCTCCAGAACGTAGGGGAGATCGGGATCAGGATGCTGCAAAACAGGGGCGGACACGAACCTGGCCTTGAGTTCCTCAAAAGCCTTCTGATGAGTGGAGGTCCAAGTGAACGGGACCAGGGGACTGGTCAGAGCGGTCAGTGGAGAAACAATAGAAGAGAAGCCGACGATGAATCGCCGGTAAAAATTCGCGAAGCCGAGAAAAGACTGGAGTTGTTTCAGAGTAACGGGAGTCGGCCATTCAGTGACGGCATGGACCTTAGATAAATTCATGGACAGGCCTCCAGGGGATATGTGAAAGCCCAGAAACTCCACTTCCTTGGAATGAAATAGACATTTTTCAGGTTTGGCAAACAAGGCATTAGCCTTAAGGCGAGAGAGCACTTCCCTAACATGCCCGACGTGTTCCTCCAGGGAGGATGAATAGATCAGTATATCATCCAGATAAACCACCACGAACGTATCCAGGATGTCCGAGAATACGTCATTGACAAAACGTTGGAACGTGGCAGGAGCATTACAAAGCCCGAAGGGCATTACAGTGTATTCGAATAAACCCTGTCGGGAGCAAAACGCCGTCTTCCACTCATCCCCAAGCCGCATACGAATCAGATTGTACGCCCCTCTGAGGTCCAGCTTGGTAAAAACGGATGCTTTAGTCAACCTGTCCAGTAGCGTGGATATGAGCGGAAGAGGGTACCTGTTTTTTATAGTGATGGCATTTAGCCGTCTGTAGTCCACACATGGACGGAGATCACCCTCCTTTTTCGGCACAAAGAAGATCGGACTAGCAGCTGGAGAACAAGAAGGACGTATATGACCCAACTCCAGAGCTTTCTGTATGTAATCCTTAAGGGCTTGCTCCTCTGACCGTGACAACGAATAAATCCTACCCCTGGGAATAGGAGCATCCGGAACCAGGTCAATCGGACAATCGTACGGTCTATGAGGGGGAAGGCCCTCAGCAGTGGCTTTATCGAACACCATGTGAAAATCGTGATAGGCCGCAGGTATGTTGGCTGTGACAGCCCCCACAGTGTGTGAAGGCTCAGGGTCCGAAACTGTGTCGTTGAGATGGGTGGCGGTCATGGCACCAAGAATCGAGGCAGGAGTGGACAGTGAATCTGTGTCGATGAGACAGAAATGTTGACACACATCTGACTCGAACGTGACCTGTCCGTTGCCCCAATCGATCAATGGATTATGTTGCCGTAACCATGGTATTCCCAGTATGATGCCGAACAGTGGTGTATTAATCAAATCAAACACCAGGGTTTCTCTATGGGTGTTTTGAATCACTACTTCCATAGGAGCAGTTTGGAACCTGATCGGGCCGGAAGATAGCGAAGTACCGTCCACAGCATGTACTGGTTCTGGATGTTCCTTCCTAACCAGGGGCAGGTTGAGACGATGGGCCAGGGAAATATCGATGAAACAACCAGTGGCCCCAGAATCGATCACAATATGGACTATGTGTTTGATCTCCCCAGTGGGTTTTAGCAGGGCATGGACCACTATCGGTCTGACAGGGCCAAAGGCAGGTTCGGAGGGGGTCAAAGATAGGCTCGCCGGTGCCCCCTGTATCATGGGCGAGCCCTCGGAAAACCCGATGCTTTGTTCTTGGGGCGTCTGGGGCATTCCCTTACAAAGTGTCCGTTTAACCCGCAATAAAAGCAGGCATTGTCATTTCTCCGGCGTTCTCGTTCGGATAGGGTTATCGGACTACGGACACCTCCTATTTGCATGGGTTCAACAGGGGCGGTGGATATGGGATGTCCAGAGTGGGCAGAAAAAGATGTTTCGGCCCTTCTCTCGGATCTCCTTGCGTCTACTTGTAACGCAAGATCCACCAAATCCGAGAATACCGAGGGAAGGGCAGGAACCACTGAGAGAGCATCTTTCATGGAGTTGCATAGGCCACGATAGAATACGATTGCTTTTTTCTCCTCTGGCCAGGATGTCTCAGCAGCGAGTTGGTTATACTTAGCAATGTACTCTATCAAAGTTTGTTTGCCTTGTGTTAGATCTAGGAGTTCGAGGTCTCTGGAGTGGGCTTTATATCGTGTGTCAAAGACTTTGGCCATTTCTGATACAAGAAGATAGAAGTCATAGAGGGCGGGATGGTTGTTCTCTAGCATCGGATTGGCCCAGGTGGCCGCTACCCCAGACAAATGGGATAGAAGAAATGCGGCCTTTGTAACGGAATCGGGGAACGCTAAGGGTCTACACAAGAAGTGTAACTTACATTGATTAATGAAAGTACGATACTTCCGAGGGTCCCCCTGGTAACGTTCGGGGGCAGCAAGGGGAACAGGCGTAGGAAGCAGTATGGGAGTGGGTGCAGGAGCCATAACCGGGGCTGGTTGGTCTGAGGGGACTGTGTCACCGAATTCAGCATCCGTGGGTAAAGGAAAACGTGTGCTTTGAAGGGCATCCAGACGGTGGTGTATTGCTGCCGTGGCGGTAGTCATGTCGGTCCTAAGGGCCACCACTGCTTGTAACAAGGCGGTCACTGGATCCCCGGCGGAGGGATTCATACTCTGGACGACCAAAAAAAAAAGGCTTCACAGTCTGTTACGAAGTTCGTTGGTCGTGTAGAGTATGAACAACCCCTCTGTCCCCAAGAAACACCCTGACGGTTTAGAAATATCGTCAGTGTGAATATTAAGGCCACAGGTGGAAGTCCGGAAAACCAGGACGCGGGAACAGCCGGAAGAACCCCTTGAGCGCTGTAAGGAAAGGTACAGTGGTTAAATAAAGAAACAGGGCCCGAATACTTTTATGTGCATAACCCCAAAATACCTGAATACCTGTGAGGTCTTGGGTCAAGGCGTGGGTCTCGTAGCTGTAGCTGGAACAAGCTGTAGGGTAGAACAGGTAACCACCTATTTGTAGGACTGAGGCCCTAGCCAGTGAAGGGTTAAGCAAGTGGAGTCCGTGGAGCAAGCGTGGGTCGGTAACAGGCAAACTCCAAAGTACTTGAAGGGGGAGGCAAGAGGAATCCGTGGAGCAAGCGTGGGTCGGTAACAGGCAAATCCAAAAGTACTTGAAGGGGTAGGCAAGAGGAATCCGTGGAGCAAGCGTGGGTCGGTAACAGGCAAATCCAAAAGTACTTGAAGGGGTAGGCAAGAGGAATCCGTGGAGCAAGCGTGGGTCGGTAACAGGCAAATCCAAAAGTACTTGAAGGGCTGAGAAGGAGCAATCCGTGGAGCGAGCCGAGGTCAGAATCAGAGCAGGTCTTTGAACGAAGAGAGAACGTCACGTGATCCAAAACAAGGCAGCTGTGAAGCAACGCCTTCGGTTCACAGACTCCTTTTATCCTCGGAAGGGTCGTACGTAGAGTCACGTGTGATGCGAACCGAAAGCGTTGCCATGCTGCTAGGCAACAGAAGTCACGTGATCCGTGAAGCGCCGGGAAGCGCCGGCCTCCGCAAGGGATGCGAGTTCCTGAGATGACAGAGCCTCCAGTTGATCTGCCACCGCCGTGAAAGGCGATAAACACCCGTTACCCCAAACCTGTCATGCCGTGCCCTGCTGTGTGTGACGTGAGTGGGGAGCGGTCTAGGAAGCGGTGTGACAGCTGGTCAGTTAATAAAACCACCTAGCCTACATTTTTCAATGCACCAAAATAGTTGAGGCACATGTGATGTCATGAGTGATGTCATCAATGATATTTGTGATGTCATCTTTGATGTCCTGGGTGTTAGTGTTAGCAATGCACGTAGATGGTGCGAGTTATGGTTGCTTAGCTTACTATAATGGGGGAATCTGCAGTGGTGTTTCATTGCACTGTGAAGTATAACATTCCTTTAGTGATATTTCTTTAATGAATGTACATATATATGTATGGCAGGGAAGGAAAAGAAAGGGGCTAAACAAGTGATGTTGTCATTGATGTCATCATTGACATTTGAGATAAACATTTTTCATGGTCTGGGGGTTAGTGTTAGCAGTGCACAGGGGTGGTGGCAGGGTTGGGGACTTAGTTTACCATAACTGTCGAATTTCAGGGGTTTTTCAGTTTTAATTTGAAGCATAAAGGGGAGGTGGAAAGTTTTTTTTAGTTAAGTGTACAGGTTTTTGTTAGGGCAACTTAACCATGACGTCCCCTCAACAAAGTTTTTCTGTAGTATATATATGTATATATATATATACATATATATATATATATATATATTTGCTTAACATGCCTTTATCTCATATTCTGTAGGAATAACCATGGCAACGGAGGGGCCCCCGATGTGAACAACAGTAGATTAGATAGGAATAGTGGATTTAATTTAAGACAATATTCATATGAGTGTGGGTTGTTTTTCAGTGCAGTAATTTTCTTTTCAATGTTATTTGGCCTAGTGGTGTACTGTACCATAGCATTTATATCTATCGACATAAATGAGGGGGGGGGGACAACCTTGGTAAAAAAGGGCACCCACCTCATATGGGATGGGTTCAAACTCATCTGGGTACACAGGGCACAGAGAAACGGCACACATGGTGAGAACCACACAATCAGCATTTTGTACCAGTAATCCCACTACAACGAATCTGAGTTCAGTGTCTATGATATGAACGACCCAGACCTCTATGAAGTACCTTGGTTACATGATGACCCCGATCTAACTGTATCATTTGTACCAGATGCAGCTGGACAATACAGACAATACTTTGGGGGAGCCAAACGGGATGATGAGAATACCATCGAGAGTTACATTGCCCTATATAACGAATGGGAGAAAGTGGGGGCAGGCAAAAGATTCTCAACCTAGCATGATGAAAGAAAAGCTCTGGGAAGACTGCGAGTGAAAAAGAGGAGGAAAAGGGGGGCCGGACGAAAGAGATATGATGAGTACCACGGGCTAGAACTGGACGCAATAGAAGACCCACAACACCCACACCAGTCTAACAAATGGTACGCAGACATGAGCACCACTGCAAAGCAAACAACAAATGAGAGCTGTTATGTTTGCTCTCTAATACCCCATGCCTCGGGTACTCCTAAAGTGCTACTACCACAAGAGGTATCTGTTGCAGAGGCACAGTGTCTCCTTCATCTTGCACTATGCAGAATAAAAAATACTTTTCCGGCACACACTGTCATTTGAAATGCTGCAAAATGAAAGAAACACCAAGGAGTAATATGCTTGTAAGAGCCTTTCCTAGTGATCAAAGGAACATTATATTCGGACAATAAGTGGCAAAATGAGCAAATAACATGCAAAGCAGAGGCACTACGGGGACTGTCAGATGAAAAACTACAATGGATCCAGAGAACATGCGCCCCAATATGGACTCAACAATTCACAAAGCAAACGTGGGTCACAGCCCTTGAAAAGCCATTGAAATTGCAGAAGGAGATATCCTATGAGCTGTGCTTCCATGGAAAGGGAAAGGTAAATATGGGCACAAATAAGAACTGTAGCAAAACACTTATCATCCCAGACATGAAGAAAAGGATGCCTGCCTTGACGGACACTTACTGGGTTTGTGGCAAACAGGTGTACCTGCACCTTCCACAGTCATGGAGGGTGCACATGCTCTCTGGCAACGCTGCATTCCGCTCCGATGGTGATACCCGAAAGCCATATCCAAGGGGGGAAGGCGCCGTCGAAAATAAAATATCCAGAGCCCCTGCCAGCAACTGAAGACACCCCCGTAAATGCCCTATCCTAGGAAAAACTGCAAACACAGACTCGAGAAAAAGAAGGTCATCAAATTATATCTCCAAGGCATCCTCTGAACTTTTGGCTCAGATTCCAGATTGGTTCTGACGGTTTACTCCGCTGAAACGTTAGTTGCCTCCCTTGTTCAAAGCATCCAGGCGCGGGCAAATGCTAAATGGCTCCAGATAACCCACTGGGAGCTGATCCAAATGGCCAACGACACAGAAGAGAGGTTTAACGTAATCAAGGTGGAGCTAAGGGCCCTGCGGTTGATGACGATGCAGAACAGGTATGTTCTAGACCCGTTGACAGCGATGGATGGAGGAGTTTGAAGAAAAATCGGGAGAGCATGTTGCACTTTCATCCCTTCTGCAGATGAGGACAATGGAACTCTTTCACATGTAAAGCAGCTGTGCACAACCTTGGCGAGCATATGAAGGAAGAAGGAGGGGTGCAGCCCAGCACTTGGTTCGACGACATGTTTTCGTGGGTGCCTTCCTGGCTCGGAATGACTGTCCAACTATTAATACCCACCATTGTTTTCCTGCTTTTGATTTTTTGTGTGTGCCAATTAGGTCTTAGGTGCTGCGCAGATGCAGTACCTAACAGTGCAATGATGATGGTGACAATGGGCACTGCAAAGGAGTGGTACAGATGACGCACTAGGCACAAGTACAAATAAGAGATGACACGAAGACAAAATATAGGCTGACAGCCATATACAACAATGGGTTTCATTGTAGACATGTTATACCACACAACAATAAAAGAGCCCTGTGAACTAGCATGGTACGATGAAGTGTGGGTCAACCTGGAAGGGGACGGGGGTTGAATTTACATGACTTGCACCCCAGATGAGTAAGCTAGGGCTGGGGAAAGTCTTGGGGCAGTGTGCAGAGTATGGATGCCACGAAAGGGAACACCTGCATGGGATGTTGCTAAAGCAGTCCTCATAGCAAAACCAGCCTGCAAGGCTGCAGCTCTCCCTTGAAACAGTGCACAGTGAGCCAGTTATTTCCCACACCCCCTCCCTTCTGTGTCCCTGCAGCAGCCCTGTTCTCACAGGAGTCTGGACACAAACAGATACAAGTTAAACACTGTATCTCTCGCCTTCCTCCATCCACCACTGACCCACGAATGACCAGGTAAGAGTTTGGGGCCTGGAAAAAACAATTCATCTCCACAAACATGTCTCATCACTTTCAGACCCTACATTTAAGATATATGTTGTGGATAACCTCCCAACCTTACACTTCTTGTGATATAGCAGAAACACACCCCAGGATTGTGGGCCTCCCAGGTTCACCCACAATGCTAATCCCCTCTATAAAAGCTATAAACCCCCTCCAGGGGTTGTATATGAGTGGGTTGATTTAATACGTCTAAATCAATTGCAATGAACATGGAATTATGATTCAAATGGTGGGGCCATATAATGTTGATTGCACATCGTCCCTTATCAAAGATCCTCACAAATGTATGACATACTAGGTGACTTGTTTTGTTATGGTGCAAGATGTATGGTCAGCATGCTCACTGATTTTTCAATATTATGTATATTCGCAAAATGTGTTCAAATGGTCTAACACTCTCATGCGTACAATATAAACGGCAAGGCCACAAGGCCAGTCTAAATAGGGCGATTCTGCAGTGCGATGACCACAGTAAATGTGAAGGCACAGCTCACAATGTAATCAGAACATGCTTATTATTTGTTGTAAATGAAGTGGCAATAACAATCACCAAGTCGCAGGACCTTCTCTCCCCTTCCAAGCAGCACCGCGCACAACACCGCATACTCAGCCCCCACCATTCTCCCCCTCATGATATTATGATGGCCAGAAGAGGCCCTTGTTTTACTGATGCCTTAATGCAACAAATGTAACCTCTCACCCTACCGATGAGCCCGCACCAAGTATTCACCCTCCTGCCCCATGACAGCCTATGTCTCCATAAAACCTGCCTCACACCCACAGAATACATTTAAAGAAAAATAGGCTACAAGCCCCCTCACCCGAAGGTCCTTTGATGTAACAGTTACGTGCCCCTCAACCGTCTGCCACCCCAGCTCACCCCAGATTACTAATCCCATGTGTGACAATATATTTTCTTCATACTAACAAACAATAAACCGTTCTCTCATGGATCTAAGGGAATGTTTGATAAATGTGTCAATGAAAAATTGTGAGTAGATTAGGCGCCTGGACCCATGTAGTCTCACTTTTATCGTCCAGGTCAAAAGTCTTTTAATATAATTCTTATATGTCAAAACATGTAAATAATGTTGAAGGTATGTGTGGCCACAAGGGCAAATGTCAGACAGACTATAACTTCACGGCTTGGATATTGCCTGACCCTGCACCTCATCCAGATGAGCCCAGCTGACCCACGTTCTCCACGAAGTAACCAGTTCTATGCCAACCAATCCAGGAGCACCACCCCTACAGCATGGATACAGTCCTGTCCCCTTCATTCAATGATCACAATTCAATGTATCCCCGACAGCACACATCATGGATGACGTGATTTTGTAATATAATGTGCATTTTCTAATGTTTGGACAGAGTGCTCTCTGAGTTTGCAGAGTTCTCGGCTTGCCCTATTTTGACTTTATACAAACTTAACTTTTAACATGACCCACACTTGGTCCTGGTCTCATTCCCTCCTGGGGTGTGTCCATTATTGACTCTCATTGGGGAGTTATCACTGCATCTTTGGGGGATACTCACTTTCACCGGCCAGATGAACTGTTGCTAGGGAGATTCCTTCTTGAATTGCCCAGAAAGAGAGCTGCATCGCCTCTCTGCATAGTGGTAGTGACCCCACACCTCCCCTCTGGTTGAGGCAATGCATGGCCACCATGTTGTCCGTCATTATCAGGACATTCTTCCACCGTACAGAGGGCAGAAAAGCCTTCAGTGCCAGCCTGATTGCTCTCAGCTCCAAAAGATTGATGTGAAGTTTGGACTCCGATGGAGACCAACGACCGCTGATGGTCAGATTGTTGGCGTGAGCTCCCCACCCTGTGAGGGAAACGTCCATCACTAGTCACCTCTGGCCATGGTTGCCAAAAAGGTTCTCCCTTCATGAGGTTTCCCTTGCAGGCCCACCACAGAAGATCCTGTGAGACCCTGACCGGAACCTGAAGGCGATCCGACATCTTGCCTGAGAATTGGAACTATTGAATCCTGAGCGCCCATTGAAGGGACCTCATTCTCAGACGGGCCTCTGGCACCAGAAAAATCCAGGATGCCACGAAGCCGAGCAACCTTAAGAATTCGAAGACCGGAAGACTCTGGGCATTCTGAAATTTGGTTACCATCTGGAGAATGTTCTGAACCCTCACCTTGGGTGGCAAGCACGTGTCTAAGACAGCCCCTATGTACTGGAGCTGTTGGGAAGGTGTCATATGGAACTTCTTGAAGTTGAGGGAGAAGCCCAGTCTGTGAAGGGAGTGACAGGTAACGTTGAGATGATCCAAGGCTTGTTCAGGAGAAAGCACCCTGATCAGCCAATCGGCCAGGTAGGGGTAGATGTGAATCCCCCCACTCCTGAGATGAGCTGCCGCTACCACCATCAGTTTGGTGAATACACTCGGGGGGAGGTCAACCTGAACGGCAGGACTTGAAACTGAAAGTGTGAGCCGCCAACGGTGAATCTCTGGTATTTCCCATGCTTGAGATGGATGGGCACATTAAAATAAGCATCCTGAAGGTCCAATGACACCAACCAATCTTGGAGTTGAAGGGCCTGAAGGATCTGAGAAAGAGTTACCATCTTGAATTTGTCCTTCCTGAGGAACTTGTTCAAATTTCTCAAGTCCAAGATGGGTCTCAGTCCCCTGTCTTTTTTGGGAATCAAAATATAAGGGGAGTACCAGCCCTTGTTCCTCTCCATTACAGCCATTGATTCTATAGCGCCTTTCTCTAGCAGCGTTAATATTTCCTGGCCATTCCTCTCGCCCTTCCAAATGAGGAGTAGTAACGAAAGAATCTACACCTCCATTGCTGTCCACTAGGACAAAAAGGCTGAGGCTTCCAAGCAGCGGTGCCCAAAGACTTGGCGGCTGCCTTAGAGTTCGGCAGCTTCCAAAGGCTCTCCTCAGCCTTGCTGCCAAAAAGGTGAGACCCGTCAAAGGGCATATTCATAAGTCTAGCATGCACGTCCGGTGCAAAACTCTACTTCTGCAATCATGCAAATCTGCGTATTACGGTGCTCGTAGCCATGGACCTGTTGATACTGTCTGCAACATCCAACCCAGAAGGGATTCACACATGGCTTCCTTGCTGTCCTTAACAAGAGCTAGGTAGCCCTCCCTTTCTTTCCCATCAGGAATATGCTCAGCCGCCACAGAGATGCAATCCCACAGAGAGTATGAAAATCTTGCCAAGGCACAAGAGGAGTTGGTCGTCTTGAACGCCATACTCCCAGCTGAAAATACCTTGCGCGCCCATCCATCCACGTGCTTGTAGTCCTTATCCAGAGGGATGGTAGGGTACGCAGCCTGTTTTGATATAGCTTTGGCCACCTGGACTACAAGACTCTCAGGAGTGGGGTGCGATGAAAGATAGCCAAGATCACTACTGGAGGGGCAGTATTTTCTTATCAGAGACTTGCTCGCCACTGGATTAGTCTCCGGGGTTTCCCGATTTTTAGCCACCCGGTTCTGCAGAGCCACATGAAATGGCAAAATGGGATCGGTAGGAGGACCCTGATCCAAAATGTCCATAAGATCATCCTGATCATAGTGGGCAGTAGGCCTGGCCCAGCCCAAATACTCCACCACTCTCGACATAGGGCATTGGTAAGAGGAGTCGGCATTCTCACCGGGGTCTGGTCTGCTGAACTCCAGATCAGGAGAAGTGTCTACCCACTTGCATTATGCAAGGTATCACAAAGATCCAGCATCCTACTCTCCTCCGAGATGAGGCATTCTGGCACATTAGGGGTCCCAAACCGGAGACCAAAAGGAACTTCACCCTCATCAGAATGTTCCTCCTCCTCAAAGATGGAGGTGAGGGACTTTAAAAAGTCTTTCTTTGGCAGAGGAGTACACCTTTTCTCGGGAATCACAGCCAGAGACTTTAAAGTCGACGACTTGGACTTAGAGAGTGCCTTTTTAGGTGGTTCTACCGTACCCAGGGGCAGCGCCAGTAAATTTGGCACCAATGGTGTTGGAGTCGACAATGGCTCCAAAGGCATTGAGGGCCTGATCGGGGTGGAGGACCCGACAGGCACGATCGACTGGCGTGGCGCCAATGGCGTTGACGGCTTCGAGGGCATCGAGGTTTTGGATGGTTTCGATGGAGATGAAGACTGTGACCCACTTCACGTCTCAAGCGATCCTCATGTACGTTGTCTGAACGAGGCCTCGAAGGCTCTCGATGAGGATCATGCTGTTGACCCGGCTCGAGGGCGTGCGAGTATCCGGCCGAGACCGTTCTCTGCCGGCTTCAACAGAAGGCGCGGACAGGGCCTTGCCCTGCTTTTCGAAAATGTCAAGCATTTTCACCCGGAAAGCCTCCCACTCCGCAGGCGACAAATGTTTGGATGGGCAACTCACCCTCTCTGGGGTGACCGCTGAAGAAGACGATGAGGAAGGCGACCGGCGGTGCATTCTCCTCGAGCGCTTCGACGAGGAGGAAGAGTGGCGGGAACCACTGCGGGACCTGGAGTGCTTGGCCTTCTTCCTCTGAGGAACTGTCACTCATCGGTTGAAGGTCCAGCAGGTCGGGACTTATGGGGCTTGGACACCTTGCCTAATTTGAGTTTCCCATTTCGTTCCCGCAAGGCCTTTCCAGTCGACTGGCACATGGAGCACGTATTTGTGTCATGGCCACCACGAAGACACCACAGACAGACACGATGCGGATCCATGAGGTTTGTATCTTGTACATCCGCAGTCCTGGCATTTCTTGAAACCGGAACGAGGTGTCGTCGGAGTGGAAGACGAAGACATACCAAAGAAAATCTTCATAGCAAATACTAGAAAGTATGAGGCGGGCCGAGTTTCACGAAGCAAACACGTTTGCAGAAAAATCAGAACGGCACCGTGAATGCTACTTATAATTAGGGTTTCCTGTTTTAGGGGGTTATTTTTATTGACTTCCGGTGGTGTTTTTCCAGTGTTTTCAAAAATTGTAAGGATCTGTGTTTATCAGTGTTTTTCCGTTTGTCCCCTTCAAAAAATCATGGATAACTGTTTTTTCTAGTGTAAACACACACATATTCCTTTATTGTTCCATCACGTGCATAAGTAGGGTGAGGTCTCTCACGGCAAGATGCTTTTGAACACTTACTGTAGAATAAAGATGAATTTGTTAATCCAGTAATATCTAACATTTCTAAAAGTCAAAATTATTTTAAATAATGCAATACTTTTTTAGGGACGCTTTGCCCATCCTCGCGCCTTGTCTTCCCACGAAGACTTTGATTTGTGAAAACGGCCTGTCCACATTGTAGAGACTTCTATTTTTAGCACATAAGGCATAGTGTGATAAAAAGGATTTGCCCGGGAACACTCACTTTGGTGGAGATAAGGATTATTTTGGGTGCTCTAGATTGCCACAGGAGGTTGGTAGGCGACAGTGACACCAACACTGTGGCCTAACACAAGCTTTGTGCATGGAAGCCTCACACAGCTTTTATTTTAAAGCTGACAGGCATCTGACACTTTGCAGCTTTCCTCCAGACATATACACATACAGAGGGTCAGTGGCCACAAAAAGACACTGAAAATCCATGTTAAACCATTTGTTGTAAATACAAATATTTGTCAGTGGTCAAGGGATATTTTGAGGAATTCTAGCAAATTTTAAGACATGAATTGGCAATCACCCAACATGTCCCAAATTGGTCTACAATGCCTCAAAATAGCTCTGACCACATACCACTACAAATATTTTTTTTTTATACAGAAACCAATGTAACATTGAATGCAATGTTTTGAATAAGGTCAGGGGACAGGAGAGGAAGCAATGGGAGAAAACAAACAATCATACATCGGGTGGAGTAGGGCTTGTTTTTTCTATTGTCTGCCAAGCCCCCTCTCCAGCCACCCCTTCACCCCAAACTTCCTCTCATCCATTCTCACACTAAGGCACCACTGTGATGAGGGGAAACAGTGTTTTTCAGTTTAACCCTAGGAGGCACTTTTTCTTCCGGGGGTGTTTTTCAGGTGTTTATCAGATTTCACTGAAAACAGGAAAGCCTACTTATAATATTTGATTATGTCACCCCCGACGGAGGCCTTCGAGGGACATCGACCCGATGCCATCGACGGAAGGCGCCCAGTGCCGAAAAATGTCCAAAGCAGCCGAGCTGTGGACACTACATATCAAAGATGAGGAATACGCTGGAGGACACAATCCATTCGAAAAAAAGGCTTATGTTGTTCATAGGCTTCTGACAGAGGCTTCTGCACCCTCCGAGTATTCAGAGACAGCCCCCTTGTTGGAACATTTATTGACTGAACCTTTTCCACCTACATGTAACATGGATGATAAGATAGGTACAAATGGCTAAAATGACAAGGTACCCTCTACTCGGGTTTCCGTACTTCGCGAAACATGGGCAGGCATTCAATCATGGTTAGAAGAATGGATCAAGGCAGTAATTAAGAGACCAGCCCATGTCTCTAAAGTTATGAAAACTCAGTCCTTACGGGCAAATAATATCATTGTGTATGAGTTATCTGGATTAGTGTTTGAAAGATATAAAGAACATAATGGCAGTCAGAAGGGGTCTCTTGATGAGTGGCCTTTGCGTGACCAGTATGAGGATATAAACCACAAGAGCTTTAACTTAAATGAATTGGGGTGTGAACAGAGAATTGAAATCTTGAGTGGCTCACAAAAACCCCTGTCTTCACTCATCAGGCCCCTATGTAAGAAGTTCCGGGGTTTATCCCAGACCATCCGACTCACCATGTACATGTACCATGGAATAGGATGGAACTGTTGTCTTTTACCAAAGATTTTCCTGACATCAGATAGAACCCTGAACATTGGTATAACCAGACTAACAAAATTATAGGCGCAGGCCCACTAACATTGGGGGATATTGACCAACGTTTGTCATGCATATTACCTCCCTATATATGGAGACAGTGTAGGAAACAGAATAGTGAAGAACCATCAATCCCGTGGGAGGCTTTGGAGAAGAAGGAAGTAGTGCATTTTTAGAGGGGAAGCAGGGCAATTGCATGACATATTGGCCCTAACCCGGGCTGTTATCAAAAGAATTGAGCAAATAGTGCCCTGGAAACAAATGAACTGGGATACATGAATGACCTGTAGACAGGATGAAGGGGAGTTGGTAGAAAAATACTTTGCAAGGAAGGAAGACGTTTTCTCCTCTTAGAGTGGTATGGATCTAGGTACCATAGAAGTGCAAAAAGCCTTTTGTTCGCATTCTGTGGAAGGACTGCTCCCACACTTGAAAAATGACATACAAACATATGAATCAACATGGCCCATGCACACTGCGGCTAAATATTGACTATGGCCCGATATTATGCGAATAGGCATACAAAAGAAAAGGGTGAAAAGGAAAGAAAATTAAAAGATTTAAAGACAAAAGTATTAATGCAGCAATGCACGTGCATTGGAGGAAGTGCTTGGGGCAAGTGCTGTTCGCCGTTGACGCTGCCTGACTACTACGCTCCTTGGAAAAGCTTGAAAAGATTACACAGTCTTAACGAGTAGCTCCGCCCTGTTACCCGGATCCATCTATAAAAGGGTTGACATGCACGCATTGGCACACATGCATTGGAGGAAGTGCTTGGGGCAAGTGCTGTTCGCTGTTGACGCCGTGGACGCTGCCCGACTACTACGTCCCTTGGAAAAAGCTTGAAAAGATTAGACAGTCTTAACGAGTAGCTCCGCCCGTTACCCGGATCCATCTATAAAAGGGTTGACATGCACGCATTGGCACACATGCATTGGAGGAAGTGCTTGGGGCAAGTGCTGTTCGCTGTTGACGCTGCCTGACTACTACGCTCCTTGGAAAAGCTTGAAAAGATTACACAGTCTTAACGAGTAGCTCCGCCCGTTACCGGGATCCATCTATAAAAGGGTTGACATGCGCGTATTGGCACACATGCATTGGAGGAAGTGCTTGGGGCAAGTGCTGTTCGCTGTTGACGCTGTGGACGCTGCCTGACTACTACGTCCCTTGGAAAAAGCTTGAAAAGATTAGACAGTCTTAACTAGTAGCTCCGCCCTGTTACCCGGATCCATCTATAAAAGGGTTAACATGCGCGTATTGGCACGTGTGCATTGGAGGAAGTGCTTGGGACAAGTGCGGTTTGCTGTTGATGCTGCCCGACTACTACGCCCCTTGGAAAAGTTGAAAAGGTGCTAACTTGTTCACACTGGACTGGTTTGACTGGTATTTTATCCTGCCCCCCAGTGTACTTTTGATCTCCTCTGATTTGATTTACTTTTTACTTATACTGTGTCTCTTCTCCCTCATTTTTTACAGATTACAGTCTTAACTAGTAGATCAGCCCCCCATAACCTGGATCCATCTATAAAAGCGTTAAACGTGCATGCATTGGCGCGCGCGCATTTGAGGAAGTGCTTGGGGCAGGTGCTGTTCACGGGCTCGGGGCCCGTGGCGAGTGGTGAAGCCCTTGTTCGTTTTGCACTTTAGCCCCTGGTACTAGCTGCAGTATCCTCACGAGATTCGAAATACGAGAACGCAGCTTTCTCTCAGATCACGCTAGCACACCACTGTCCCCGTAAGTGAACTTCTTGTTTGTTCCTTTGTGTAAATTCCCATGTTCGCCATCTTCTAATGTCAATGGAATTGTGATAAATGCACTGAGGCAGTGCAATATTATAATCACCTCTGAGGAAGACTTCATGAGAGTGTGATTACGATCAGCCTTCTCATATTACCTGACTTGTATAGTCCCTTTATTGACTTGTCTTGCCGACAAGGGTTCAGGCTATTCTCTGACTGTCTCTGTACTCTCCACCAAGGTTTAGCTCCGTGAGTTACATTACGTGTGCTACAGGTGTGTTTAAGGTATCATTTTTGTGCGATGTCTGCAATATCTGGGAATGCAGAAGAATCGCTGGTGGAGTGTAGTGATATTATTGATCTGAATTCCTGTGAATATATAATTGCGGTATGCACTCAGAAACCTATGTGACGCTGCCGCCGGATACGTACCCCCAAAATTATCACTAAAGCTACACCTGGGGTAACATTTTTTTTAAAAAAGACAACTTTTTTTTATCCGTTTAAGCTGTATTGAAGAGGAAATCCCTGCAAAGGAAATTGTAGCGGAATTAAATGCTTTGTTGGGCTTTCTGGCATCAAGTTTCTTGAAACGGTAATTGCATTGCCTGATGAGGTCTCGAATGCTGATGATGTCGTTGATGTGAAAGTATTGGGGAATTCCACACATGTGCCTACTAATGGTACTGTTCAAGCAAGTCCAAATTTAAGTTCACTTTTAGCACCGAATACTGATGTCACCCTGACTTGTCACCTGAAAAGGCTCTTGTAACCGTGATGATACATGCGATGGCAAATGATGATACTGATAATTGCCTTTAATCTACTAATAACATAGATATGTCTATTGATGTTCCCGAGGTCGAATATATGGGTGACACTATGGATCTTTAATCCTCTTCATGTCTCTTAAATATTGACCTTCACACTTTTTTTGAGAGGCGGTCCGTTGAAACTCAGAGTAACCTTAATCATCCTGATGGAAATGATGACCCTGAAGAGTGTATGAATACCCAATTGGATGTAAGCGTGACTAAGAAGAACATTATAGTCTGCCCGCTTGATATGGTCGACAAGAGTAGGAATGATATTAGCAACACCGGTATGATCTCAAATGACATGTTTTGGGCTTTTGAAAATCTTCTCACCACTCTGGTAGCCAAACGTGAGCGGCTGGAGAATAAACTAGATGTCCAATCTGTTCTCCTACATAAGAGTATAAATCAAAGCTGAAAAACAGTCAGAGATCAAGGTTTGAATACTGAGGCTATTAAGAATGTGGCAAGCCAGACCACAGTGCAGGATGAAACCTCAAATTCAAGTGTGTTCCCCGACACATAGTGGTGAAAGTGTGAAGAAAGGAGAATCTGTGAAATGTAAGAATAACGTTACTTCTCAAGCATTTATGTACGCTAAAAGTACCAAACTGTGTAAGAATGATTGTGTAGTGACCGATAAAACTGTGTCTGGTAATGTGGTACAGCTTGATGTTCTGAGTGGGACTGACCCCATGCCTACTCCTGTGCAAACCTCTGGCCCCTCGGCGACGGGCTTAGAGGTTCCACCACCTCGGTGTGAGTTGCAACCTGTGGCCGTGCTGCCATCTGGGTTTTGTGCTACGACTACTGGAAAGCCTGTCGAACCCTGTGTGATTGTGGACTGTGTAGTTGGATGTCCTGCTTAGGGATGCAAATTTATAACTCCAATTGGACCACAGACGCAAACTAAATTTACTGATATTTGGACAGCCACCATAGCCAATCCAAAGATAACTATACCCGTTATCAACGCTCCAGTGAACAATGACCTATTCAAGGCATTACAACTACAGCCTGTGTCCCTCACTGTAAATCTTCCACCACTTAACAGAGCAGTAGTATTTTGCATTTTCTATACTGTTGCAGCTTTGAGAGTTATATCATCTGATGATATAAAGATAGCCGATCAGGTTGAGCACACATCCCTATACATATCTAATGTATGATTCAAATCTGAGGCCACATTAGATTATAAACAAAATAGAAAATCGCCAAGACTGTTTTTGTCACTCTCCCCTCTTTATCACACTGTTTGATGCCAGTACCATTGAAATGTTTAATTTCTCATAAAAAAATCTGTTTTATTTTTGGGTACCACCACGTCTTGTGTAAATATCCCTGTTCAAACAACACATTTAAATACAATACATTTATAAACATTCATTCGGCCAGGCAGAGAGCCAACACAAAGTATTTCATATACTAATAGCAACATATAACTTTTTTAAACATATGATCTAAACACTGATATTTTGCAATGTCTTATTTCCAGTTCATTTTCTGTGTTGTATAGGGCCTGCCCTAATTTAAGCAGTGCTGATGGTGGCTGTAAAGAAAGGTCGACACTGTGTGTTTCGGCCGTCTTGTCACCCACTGTGGTGTAGAAGGTAAGCAGCCTTCATCAGGATAAGTAATTCATGGAGTACACAAACATGTGTGATGTGTCTGATTAGGTAGTGGCCCAATCAAATCTTCATAAAGGGGGAGAAAGGCAAAACCCAATCTACTAGGGAAAGTCCACTCAGTGGATGTATGGCGCCACCAATCTTATATGGGTGCCCGTGTTCCACTGGTAACAATTAACCCATGAAGAAGTGGTGGTAGCGATGCTGGTCCACGTCAATGGATTAGGAGCTGGACGGTTCTGCCAGGGTGTGGTGCCGTCTGATTTTCTGGTTGATAGATTATATACTTAAATATGAGGATGAACTGTATAGGCTTGGTTATTCCTGTAGAATAGTGCAAATGTCTCCTATCAAACATAGAACTAGAATACTCCCACTAAGACAACATAATAACATGTTGAGTGTTTCCACAAACTATCCAATGGTAATAACATAGAGCTGAGAAGTGGTAATGCCAACACTAAGCGGGAGGGCGGCACTACCAAGGTCAGTGACTGTAACAGACCTTTGGGCATCCAGGCTCCCCCAGTGAATGATAAGGGCGGTGAAGCAGTAATGGTAGGAGGCGGATATTGGCAATGGCTTCCATCCGTTTCCAAATCACACTTTTCTTCGCTGTCTCGATGATGTTAACTTAGTGTGCTCTTGGAATACACGTGGCTTCATGCACCTTTTTGGTGACAAAGGTTTAGTCACTCATATGGATACTTTTTCAATCATTGCCCTGCAGGAAACCTGGTTGACACTACACTTTGATGGCCGTAACACCCTGCATAGTCTGGCGACTTGAGGTCCTAGAGGGCGACCCAAAGGAGAACTATTGATATCAGTTAGGCAGCCCTGGACTATCATTGATCTAAAAGGTTCCACTACTATTGTACAGGCAATTAAAATCTCACATATGCAGCTGTGCTTTATCTTAGTAAATATATATGATCCTCGTAACTGTGTGGCCACAGACTGCAATGTGGGGACAGTGACGGGTATTTTGGAAAACTACTCCCACAACTTACCTGTCTAGCTAATGGGTGATTTTAATGCCCATATCGATTAATGTAATATAGACCAATGTACAAATGTCAACTCTGCTCTTCTCAGACATATTGTGACCAATCGTCAAGGAAGGGCATGGGCTAAAATGCTAGAGGAGTATGGTTTTACACGCCTAAATGGCTATTGCCCTGGAGATGCACATGTGGCCTACACGTGTGTCTGTGGCGGTAGTAACTCCACCATAGATTATGTGCTCACCAACTCGGGGGGCTGGGGGGCATCTCTGGTGGAGGACATGGCAATTGTGCCGCGTGAAGAAAGTGACCATCTACCTATATGTGTACTCCTTAAACCCTTACAGGTGACAACTGTACCTTATTCATACGAACTAAATGGTAATATCTATTTAAATAAGAGTCAAAATCATATTCACTGGAATGGATCGAATTTAGCCAAGGCAAATAATGCTGTAGAAAGACTATTGCCTACATGTATTCAGCAGTATGCTGCTACAAGTGATAATAATGTAACTGACCTAGTCTCTGCCTTCTCATTGATGATTACCAGTATAAAAGAAACTAGCATAAAAAGAACCTACAAAAGCACGTATGAGCGGTGCAATAAGGTGTATAATCAACGCTATCTTTATGATACGAAGATTGCAGAGGCTAAAAAACAGCTGCATCTCAAGATTGCAGCAGTCATCTATCCCTCCCATGGAAGTAAAAGATCATGTGAGATGAGCACCTACATAAAATCTATTAAACAGACATACCGTAATTGGTTGAAAGAACATTAAACCAAATGTGAAAGGGAGAGGTGGTAAGAGATCGCCAACCTTGCAACTTCGAGTAATACTACGGCAATATGGAATGTGATAAGAGGCGCTGATAAAAAAAAGATCTGCCGATTCATTGTGTATCTGAATTTATTTATTTATTTAGGATTTATATAGCGCAGATCCACTGACCCTAAGGCTTAAGGGCGCTGAAAAATACCCAAGACAAATATAGCAGCTGGAAAGAGAAAGGCCATGGGGGCTGGAAGGAAGTGCCAGAAGACAGACGCTCAGACCGAGATGGTACTAGTTAAATAAATAAGTCTTCAGTCCTTTTCTGAACACACTGTTGGAATTTTCAGTTCTCAATTTCAGAGGGAGGTTATTCCAGGCAATACGGGCCGCAGAATAAAAAGCTACAGCCTTACTATGGGATAATCTGCAAGTAGGGACGGTTAGCTGGGAAAGATCATTAGATCTAAGACTATAGGGCCAGAGTTTTCCAAACAGTTGAAGGAGATTGACAGGAGGCAAAAAAGAATACGTTCCTTGATAGGAAGCCAGTGAAGCTCCCTTCTCGACAAGGAAATATGGTCTGATCTTTTCTTATCCATAACGGCCCTAACAGCATTGTTCTGCACTGCCTGCAATCTATTCATTTCACAGATTGGAAGACCGGTCAGGAGACTAACAGTAGTCTATCCTAGAGCTAATCAGTGCTCTAACTAAAGTTTCTCTACTAGTTTGTGACATAAAGGGGCGTTCATGAGAAAGCAGTTTGATATAATATGAGGACAAAGCCACCAGACTGGTCACCTGTGCTTTCATGTTCAAATTACAGTCGAGATACATTCCCAATGTCTTAACCTTTTTCTTGACCTTTATGGCACAGTTATCACTCACAAACTGGGAGTATAGATCTTCCAGTTTGCGGATTTTAGGATCAGTGCATACAAGCATGAGTTCTGTCTTGCTAGTGTTAAGGGCCGATCCATTGGCACACATCCAGCTTTGGATGAGAGAATAAATCCAATTGATTTTAGTTTCATCATCCGAGAAAACACCCGTTATGGGGATAATACACTGGGTGTCAGCGTAATTGGCGAACTCTATATGGGAAATCTGTACGGGCAACACATATTGAATCTACTTTAGGCTCAACCATGCCTATTGATGTGGAAGTGAACCTGCCATGTACTAAATGGGAATGTAAGCCATCCATAATGAACATCATTACTATTATTGAGAGATTGAATAATTTGCGTGCGGCTGATCCCGATGGAGTGTGTAATAATCTCCTTATATTGTCCATGGTAATCTGGGCACACGCATTATATATTCTGTTTGTACAAATTGAACTAAATGGTAAGCTCCCGGATACGCGGCGTGAGAGCCATATCTTACCGGTATACAAGAAGGGCGCTTGAAATATACCTGCAAACTATTGTATGCTAGCTAGGCTGGACATCCCGGCAACATTTTTTGCTAGCGTGTTACTGGCCGAATTAAATACCTGGATACAAGAGAATAATATCCTGCTTCCAAATCACAAATCAGACGGGCTTTAGGTTAAAATCCACTATGTCCTATAATTTACTAATATTGGTATCTGCAGTTGAATATGCTTGGCTGAGAGGGAGTCAAATGTATATTGTGCCTATATAGACTTTAGTGCGGCTTTTGATTCCGTAATGCGGAATAAGCTATGGAAAAAACTGATGACATGGAGCATACCTCTAGGACTATTAAAAATGCTTATGTTACTTCATACTGATACCTCTATACGGGTTTGTTTAGATGGCAGGGGCAAGTTATCATCATCTATGCTCACGCATCTTGGTGTGAAACAGGGCTGCATAGTGGCGGCAACGTTGTTTAACTTATATTTGGCAAACCGGAGTATAGTGTCTTTATGAATATGCATAGCTGTCCAGTAAAAGTAGGGTCTGAAACCGTGAGCTGGCTCGCATACGCAGACAACCTCCTTTTGCTGGACCATACACCCAAGGGGTAACAAGTAATGATAGATGCATTGGGTGTATATGCTGAAAATAATCGTCTGAAAGTGAAAATAGAGAAAAGTAAGATTACAGTGTTCTCAGGGAAACAATGTGCAAAATAGGATGGTTTGGACTCTTGATGGAACCCAATTTGAACGCGTGAAAGCGTACAAATACTTAGGAGTATATGTGGATGAAAAATTGAACTGGCAAATATATTGGTTAGAAATGAAAGCAAAATGCATGAAAACTGTAAATGCCACAAGTGCTATTATTGGGAAAAATGGGAGTTACTCATCTTATACGATGCTGCTGTTCTATACGGCCAAAATATCTTCTATATTGCATTATGGTATAGAGGTATTTGGCCATAATTATACAAATTGATAACGTTTGAAGCAAAGATTTTTTGTAAACTGTTTAGGCTGCCACAGAATTTAGCAGTAAAATTGTTATATTTGGAATTCGACTTAAAGGGGATAGTGGTATAATGTATTAAAAGAACAGTTATGTGCTTTGAAAAATTGCGGATTCTAGACAATGCTACTATTATGGTATGTTATATACAGGCATTTTTGCGTATAGACCGATGAATCAATATGGGAACCCTAGGAAAAATATTGTTATTATACAACAAATGGTCTGTGGGGTAAGAGAACAGACCTATGATAAGGCAAGCTTATGGGTTCAAATGTTGGTTGAAATTGAAAGTAACAAACTATAGTTATGAGAACAACCTCATTCATCTGTCCACCAAGATCAATAGTAGACCCTTTCTCAAGGATAGAATGGTTCACATAAACCAGCCTCAATATATATCATGGCGTACATCATGGCGTATCCTAGTTGTAATAACTTTAGGCAATATCTATTACTGAAGTTTAATGTCTGTGATGTTTTGGAGATTAAAGGTGCAAGGATGGGTCTACCGAGAGTTGAGAGAATGTGCCGCTTATGTGGGGGAAACACACTGGAATCATTATAACACCTTTTAGCCCATTGCGATAGTCTATGCACCATTATGGAAAGTTTTTAAAAATCCTAGAATAACCAATATGAGATTAATGATGTGTCCCTGATCTGGTACAAATTTATGGAGGGTGAATTACATTTTATATTATTTATGATAACATTTTATTGGAAGTACAAAGAAATTTTAGATGCTTTATCAAATGGGATGTTCGAATGCTTTTAAGGTGTGATTATTAGACTGACTTTATTGGTCTAATATGTATTTGTTTAATGTTTTAAATTCAGGATTTTCTAGATGGACCTTGGTTATTCTGTTATCAAGGTATGTGACACTTGTCTTGTCCAATGTGTATCTCTATTTTATCATTATTATGTATGTGTGTTTTCTTGTATATACAAAGCCGTAAGGCTGTGTGTTTATTAAATAAATAAATAAATGCAGCAAACATTTCCAGAACAAGGCAGAGGGAGAGGTATGTCACGGGGTAGAGGAATATTGAGAGGAATGTATAGGGGAAGAGGGGTAAGTGCTCCTCCAGCATACAGAGAAGGAAAAGTGGATAATGGATGTCATTATTGCAAAAACCCAGATCATTGGATTCAGCAATGTCCCACACGTCCAAGGGGAAGAGGAAGGTCTATGGGATGAAATAATGAGGCAGTGAGAGTGAGTTTGGTGGTAATCATGCGGAAAACCATGGCCAAGGACAGTCTAATTATTTTGATCCAAGGCAGGGACAGCAATATTCTGCGACTGACTATTATGAAGACCTGCCATATCCAGATTATTATGCAACATAGGGCTGCCCAGGAGAGGGGAAAAGCAGAGTACAAATACCTGTTGACCCCATAGGCCCATATGAGGAACTTTGCATTTCTGAAAAGAAGCAGGAGTTCCTTTTAGCTACAGGAACAAACAATACTTCTATTTCCAACAAACTAGTGCCTCAGTGGGATTTTCCAATAATCCAGTCCGTAGTCCAGTTTCAGAGCCCATTCGCTTTCAGATAGAGCCCTTTTCCTGCATGGCTCAGTTTGCTGTAACAGATAAATGTGCTTTAAACATTTTGGGCATGGACTTATTGAAACGCTTGCAAGCAAACACTTACTGTGCAACGTATGGCTTCTACCTCAGTTGAACAACCACCACCTTAGGAAACACATAGGGCAAAAATAGGAGGGGGATCACGCCAAAAATGAACAGGTACATTTTATACAATAGAGATCCCACCGCCTAAGCACTGTGTAAAGGAACAAACCCCAGTACATGTTCACACGTACAAAATTAATAACATACCTGGCTAAACTGAGTAGCAAAACAATAAAGGTTCTTCGTCAACAGAGCATTATGAGATACAAGGATACTTTTAATAAAAAATGTCATCATAAAAACACATAAAACACATTAGAAAAATGACATGTGCAACTATTAAAGTGACTTATGCAGTACATCACAAAGGTGTAAACAAGTATAACCCTAAAAACATACAACACTTGGGGGGTAAGGTAGAAATAATCACCCAAGTCAAACCGCCAAATTAAGAGCATGTACAAGTTAACAATCGTGTTCATGCGAGAGGCCCTATAATGGCAGAGCTAATTAGATGTAGTTCTTACACACACACAGTTGAACAGCCTGCTCAAATATGCAGACAACAATAACCCAACATGTTTCGTTCTACTGATAACACTGTACAGATTGTAGAACTTCTTCAGGGGACCAATTTAGCAGTAAGACAGTGTGTATATATATATATATATATATATATATATATATATATATATATATATATATATATATATATATATATATATATATATATATGCTCTTCCTTAAATCACATGCTCTCAGCATCTAATAGTAGAAATAGGTTCTTAATTTCATGTGATTTTAAATCACCTATAAACACAGTGCAAACAGACAGCAATACATAATGCTGTAATAGATTACATTTGGCGCTCCTCCCAACCATAAATGAAGAGGGGCACATACCACTGAATTTGCAATAGTTCAAAATCAGTGTGCCAAGTGTCTTATAATTAGACACATTCCTATAGAAACAAGTAAAAAGACCTAAAATGAACTCACTAATTCCATACACTCACCATAAATAGATGAAATACATGACTCGTTGTTAAGGAATTAACCCAAGTTCTGAGTGACTTACTGAAAAATTCACTTGGACTCCCCTCTTCAATAAAGGGAACCTTAGATTTAGCTGTGCCGTACAGCAACCACTCAGTAAATGATGGCTTCAAACCGTCATTCTTTGTTTCAAGTCCCCATGATCAAAGAGTTTCGGAAGACAGTAAGACAACAAAGCAGCCAATGTCATAAATCGAGGTGGAATTCGATAGATGTCAATGACCATTATAACAGATTTTATCATGGAAGTACACATATAAAACTGTTACAAAACACAAAGCCTCGTGTTAGAAAAATGTCTGTAGGTTAGTGTAGCAACCCGTACCGTGTTCAGACAGCCTGTGCCGTAAAATGACAGCTTGTGCCGTTTGTAGAGAGCAGTATCTGTAAGACAGAACCAAACGGCTAATGGCAAAATATGTCCAAAATAGTGGAGCAACCCACACCCAATGGTGGACAAGAATTTTCAGAAGATTAACGATGATCTTATCCACATGAACACTCACTCGCAGCGGTGAACAAACACATCACCAGGCGATGGTGCCGCATTTAAATAACAGGTAAGTATGTTTAAACATTAAACAAGACCTTTGTCAAGGGACAGTGCGTAACGTGACTCGTTCATTTAGAATCTAACACCTCAAAATTATACATAGACAACAATAAGTGTTGCCGCTAGTCAATTTACTTTTTGCCAGACAATGTAGTCGAACGTCTGTGCACTCAGGCAAACACTGTGCAGAATGGAACAGTATGGGAGAGCTGAGTGGTTCATCAGATCAGCTGATAATGTTGAAACAGTCATGCATACTGCAGCATCAATAGCCTCAAATTCATCAGTATTTTTTACTCGCCAACGCGGCAGCCATCTTGAAGGGGAAAGGATGATGTTAAATAGCAGAACAACATACTCTTTGAAGTGATATTTCAGATACAGGACCAGTCCAACAACTTGTTAAGGTCAGTCTCTATACTGTTCCATAAGAATATAAGTTGTTCCTGTTCATACAGTTTCTTTTTATCGTTGGTTAGGTTACCACTTGTGGGAATTTGTATTAAAATGCTCCAACTCAGCATCTCACATGTATGGCCGATAGCAAGAAAATGGCCCACTAAAGGGGCACTCAATACATTATTGAAAATACAGCTCTTATGTTCAGTGATACGTGTTTTCACTTTCCGCTCAGTTTTCCCTATTTACAATTTATCATAGGGGCACCAGATGGCGTAAACAACCATACAAGAGTTACAGTTTGTAAACAATCGCTGTGTCCATGGTCTAACTAGACCTATATTTACCTCATTCGATCTTACATTTTGGGCACAAATAAAAGTCCACAAGGGGTATGGCCTGTAGGTTTCGGAAGGCCCCAAGTTTCAGTAATGCCCATGTGGTTCGCATTAGAAATAGCAACATCATTTTTGGACAACAGATCTTTGAGGTTTTTACCACATTTAAAGGCACAAAGTGGACGATTAAGGGGTAAACTCCCTCCTTCCTGCCATTTTATTCTTAATTATATATTTTGTTGGAAAAGTGATTAAATGTACTCACAAAAACAATATCTGCACTTTTATTGGTCTTAGTTTTGTATTCCAATAAAGCTCGGCAATGGTTGTTTGTTGCTCTTTTCCATGCTTTTTCTACCACACTTGCTCAGCTGAATCCTTTGCTAAATGTTATGTTTCCACCACTAACACTTTACCACCTGGACTTGAGAAAGTCGATAAAAGGGTGTGGGCATCTGGTAAAAAAAGATGTAGAATGTATCACAGTAGATCCAATTTAAATTCATGTTAAGACCAATGCCATACTACCAAGGATACCCCAATACAAAATATCCTAAGATTAATAGGGATAAGGGGAGTGATTGTATTGTATTGTTTATTCATATAGCGCCTATACACACAAGTTTTTCAAAGATATGTGATTCAGACATGCCATCACTTTTTACTATGGTTCCACCCTCTGCACAATACTTTACGGTTATGGACTTTGATGGTTGATGACCTACGTATAGTGGCAGATACCAAGGAAGGGTGTGTGGACTGCACCACGTGCCTGCTGGAGATTTTAGCTCCCTTGCCTATAATGTTTCCCCAAATAAGCTACAATTTTGTCAGCAGCAGGTCACTTATCTAGGTCATTTACTTACTAAGAGAGAGAAAAGATTGCACCTTCAGCGAATAAAAAGGATAAATAACATGCCAGTACCCAGCACACAGTAAGAGGTTAAGTGGGGATGGCTTAATTCTGCAGATAATAGATTCTGAACTTGTCTTTGTTAGCTAAACCTTGACCAGAATGTACTTCTAAAACTGATCCTGTACCTCTCCCCTGGACTCTGTCTCATCAGGAAAGCTTTAAGGCCCTCAAATCTGCACTATGTATCTCTATGGCGTTACGAACACCGGACTATACTAAACCCTTTTCTCTGTGCCTGAACTAAAAGGGTGTACCTTGTCTGTACTAACTCAACCAAAAGGGGAGAAAAATAGGCCATGCGCCTATTTTCTGACCACCCTAGACCCGGTGGCAAAAGGGGTTGCCAAATTAACGCTGCCCTTTCTGTGAAACAAGCAGAAACCATAGTATTGGGCCATTCTTTAATTGTTGTTGTTCCCCATGCAATAGATATTCTCCTGAATAAAACATGAATGCAACATTTAATGCACGGCTCACTAGGTATGAGTTGGCCCTGTTCGCATGCAGCATTACTTTGCGAAGATGTAATACCCAGAAACCTGTCACCTTGTTGCCCCTCCCTTCTGATGACCTCAATGTCTTGCATGACTTGTGAGAAACCCGAGGCATTTCTCCCAGGTTATTCCTGGGGATCCTTTGGTCAGGTGGCCAAGGGAGGGCCATCGCTCTTGGATCCCAACCCTGGTGGCAGACGAGTGGGGGAGGAGCACCTGGGCAGGGGGTCCTTGGAGACTGCGAGAGGCGCACCCTTGGACGAGACGCGGTATCCCATTTTTTTCAATGCACCCCTACCTGATATCCCAGCAGTCTTTATAGGATGTTGTCACCAAAATACCATCCCCCCAGCATTTTCCCTTACGGAAAGTATGTAGAAAACAACTTGGGAACTCAAAATTACCTCTGAAACTCAATACAAATGTTGCCTCTCCACAACACTACAACTCCCATAATCCCATTCTCCTATTTAAATCCACAAGGACTTGGGCGAGGCAGATGGGAGTCATAAGGATGGGCCATAGGAATCAATGAGCAATGGATTCTTGTGGGCAGTCTCCATGTTGTCCCGATAACAAGGTCAGGCAGAGTCAGGCGGGGAGGGACAATTATTCACACTTGATTCCAATTAACTCTAGCTGGGAGTATAAAAGCAGCAGCCAGGAACAGCATGGTGAGCGAGTCAGGAATGCTGGAAGGTACCGGAGAGCAGGAGAGAGCCCTAGTGAGCTGGAGAGTACCTGGGAGGACTGGAGGAGGAGAAGAAAACCGTCCAAACACTGGCCCTGCTACCAGCGAGGAGATTGCAGTGCAGAGGAGGAAACTGTCCCTCCAGAAGGCAAGACCAGGGCAGCTGGGGTTGCCTGGTGGTACCGACAGTTAAACTCCTCCCCTGGGCCAGGCAGGCACACCCAGGTCTCTGAGGGGCAGAGGGAGAGACCCTGATGTCCTACAAACATCTCCTTTTGGCTCCTGCAGCTCCCAAAGACAGAAAGTGCCATTTCGGGGAGCATTGGAGTGGGAGCAAAATCAGCCCAATTCATTAGGTTAAAATTGTGAGTTTTGGGAAAAGGGGTCGAAGGCCGGCTGAGGGAGAACCTTGAGGTTCCAAGCCCGACAGAGAGACACCCAGTGGAGGAGCAAGGCAGACAGCACGACGAGAGAGCTATTCCAGGGCAGCAGTTCAAGAGGAGGAGAAAGGCGGCGAGAACCGAGAAGGTGACAGGGAGAGAAGCAACCTTGCCCTTTCCGACCCAGACCAGTGATTCCTCCGTGGAAGAAATAAAACTGCAAACAAAGGCTAATGTGTGCTGCAGCAGATGTCAACGTTACACAGAGTGCGTCTACGCTGATAAGCAGGAGTGCAGAAGGCGCTTGCTACCGTGGCAACGTCCTTGACTCCTGATACAAGGAAAAGCACACGGATCATCACAGCCGGTGAGTCAAGGGGAGAATCGATAAGAAACCAAACTGTGTTGAATGAAAGTTGCAAGCTAAAGAAAGTTCAAAGAACTGTGAAGGTCGTAAGGGGAAAGCCAGCTGAAAGGGGCCTGACACCACATGGGTGTTCGGCGAGAGACTCTAATTTGGTTCCCATCTTTGTTGAAACTTCCAGTTCAAGAAGACTGTGTGAAGGCCTCATGGCAGTGTCAAAGTCAGTATATAGAGGTCTAGCAAAATCCGCTGTACAGTTGAAAGTCATTGACCGACAAGTAATGGAAAGTTAAGGGTAATGAATCCTGCATGTTGAGAGAAAAGATTGGCAAGAGCGAACCTGAAGGAGGGATGCCGACAAGAACGTGCGAAGGCTGATGCCTCAAGGAACATTTGTGTGTTGACAGGGGTGAACCAGTGAAAGGGAGGTTTACAGTGAATTGTTGAAAAGACATTGAGAATGGGACGTAGAAGATTGTTTTGAAATACAAGCCATAGTCAACCCGGCGGAGGGAGGCTAACATTCAAATGGAAGGTAGCGCCCGGAAGAGGTGGACGTTGGGTGAAGATTCATCACCCAAATGAAATTGCCAAAAGGAACTTTTGTTTTGTTATTTGGAACACATCAGGCCCTTGGAAGTAAGATACAGAACTACCGAAGGTCCTGATATTGCTAAATCTACACAAAGGAACTCTTTGTTTGTTATTTTGGTATGCAGCAAGTCCTCGAAGGCAGGAGACGTTTTGTAGAAAAGAAACTTGATCGCGAGAGGGCCTGGTACCTGAGAATGGAACTGTAGGCTTGTGCTGACAAAAGCTCAAGGTTGTGCTGTGCTCTGGAATCCTACCTTGTCCCGTGCTAAAAACGTGGGCAAAGGAGACCCAGGCTACTACATCCTGATTTATTATTTGTGAACACTTCTTTCTTTCTCAAGAACCTTATCCAACACTCTTTCTTTATTTAGTTGTAAGGATTGGCGAGTTTTTTTTTTTTTTTTAGTATGGGCCTTTTTATTTGACAAGACGTTACTAGGACTGCCTTATTTTCTATTGATGGTCGTAGCTCCAATCTTAGATTTAGGTTAGGCATTTTTTCAACCCATTTATAAAGTTTAATAAACACCCTTGAACTGTGATAACTTGTTTCTGTCTTTACTGTTGACACCATGCATTCCTTACACTGTATACTAACAACAAATGAGGAGACAAAGGGACGGGTTGATTTGACTGATGTTCCGTTATGAACATCTAATTGCATTTTATATGTTGATGGCTCTGGTTTCAAACTACCCGATGGCTCGTCCACTGCAGCTTATGCCATGACTACATTCAAAACAGTTGTGGAAACCTGTAAAATACCTCAGCATTCAGCACAAGCTGTTGAAATTATAGTGCTAACCAGAACATGTGAGCTCAGCTCTGGACTTGCAGTAAACATTTATATTGATAGCCAGTATGCATTTGCGGGTGCCCATAATTTTGGGAGGCCCTTGGTGGATTGCGGCTTTCTTACATTCCATGGCACCAAAATTCAACATGGCAAACTCTTAGATTCACGTTTTACTTGCGTTTTTTGTGAAGTCTTGGTCTTCTTTTCGTGCAAATAGGGTCTGTCCTCCGTGGCAGCCAGGACTACCCTGGAGGAACACAGGGCAGAATGGCTGCCAGAAAGGCCAGATCCAAGGAAAAATCCCCCATAGGGGCAAAAACCCTTGCAGAGTTTTGAGCAGCTCTGTTGCTGGATTTCCAGATGAGAAGGCAGTCAGGAGAATCAAAAGAGGCAGTAGCAGTAGGCTGACAGTGATTAGCAGAAATAAAGAGAGAATTTGGGAAGAATCCGAGTTGGATAGAAGGCGGCGTGGTGGCTGGGAAACAGAGTGGCAGAAGGCAGGAGCGAAGAGGCTCCAAGACAGAAGGAAAGGCAAGAGCGAGTAGTGAGGACTCAGAGAGAAGATCGTTGTGGCAACAAAGTTGCAATGCAATGTTTGGCGTTACTCATCTGTATTTGTTTGCTGCAGAACTCCTTCTTTCCGTATGTCCAACGTCATGATCACTTGATGGCCGTCTTGTGCCTGCCGGATATTGTGCCTTGGTTGGCAATGGAGGCCGCCATGGTTGTTTGGCGGTTACAGCATTCTGTCGGAAGGTTGATTGGCGAGACGTCGCCTTCCACCTGTGCCACACTGACCAAGGCTAGGAGCGAAGCGTGACAAACGTAGTCACCAATTGCTTAATTCACTGACATCTTGCTATTTTAATATGCAGCACGCAAGAGAATAACTGACCATGTGGGCAAAGGAAATAGCTTTTTGAAACAATGGGTGATTGATGCATTTTTTTGAGGATGGGTGTTTGGTGCACAGGGGAAACCAGAGGAGATGGATGTTGCCAAAGATATACTTCCCTATGATGTCAGTCACCCACGGAGTGGCTCACATAGGGGCGGATGGCATGATTAAATTATTAACTACACTTTGAAATAAACCAAATATTTGTAAAGCAGCAATAGCATTTTGTTAAAATTGCATTATATGTGCCACACATAATGTAATTTTGGTCCCCCAGATTTCACATTTGAAACCCTACAAATATACTTCATAGAGTTGCCTCCTTGTCAGAAATACAAGTATGTTTTGGTAATTGTCTGTATGTTTAGTAAATGGGTAGAGACATTTCCCTTGAGAGATAACAATGCACAGCCAAAGTCCTTGTCAAATAATATTTTCAAAGTTATGGTCTGCCCGCTCAATATGGAGTGATAATGGGGTTCCTTTTGTCAATAAAACAATGGACCTGGTATGTCAGGCATTGGGCATAAGGTTCATGCAATTTATCATGCACAGGCATCAGGTTTAGTGGAACGTTGTAATGTCATACTAAAAAACAAACTATCCAAAGATTATGAAAGTAACAATTTAAGCTGGGTGGATGTCTTACCTTAAGCTTTTTTCTCTATGAAAATTGTTGCACATTCTAGAGTGGGTTTGTCCCCTTATGAGGTTGTTATGGGCCGCCCAGCCAATGTGTGGGGCTTGCCTCACCCAAAGAAACTGTCTGATGTGCCTTATCCTATGCTGATTGACTATTGTAAAGAGCTTACTAAAGCATTGTCCATTATTTATAAGCAGGTCAAAGACTGTCTGCCCCAGCCCTTGGAGGGGCCGGGACACTCTACCCTGCCTGGCGACTTAGCGATGACTAAGAACTATCAACGTAGCTCTGGTCTGCAACCCAGGTGGAAAGAGCAGGTGCAGGTGCTCCTGGCAACACAAACAGCAGTCATATGTGATGGCCACAGGCACTGCATTCATGCCAGCCATGCAAAGAAAGCACCTCTACCCCTTCTGCCACACAGTCTAAAGAGGGCTGTGTTGGCACACCACTTGTCTTTTCTTCTGAAGAAACATCTGCTGGGAAAAAGGAACTTGGATTGTTTTCTCCAACCGTAGTATGCCCCAAAGACGTTGTAGGACAACAGAGGGGCCACACAATAATCTGAGATCAAGAAAAGTTTAAAGAAACTGTGCAAATTGATTATTTGGGAAAACTCTCAGGAGAAAGCAGCTACCCCGTTTGTCAAGACGCCAATTTAAAAGGACTACCTGGGGTGAGGTATTTTGGACTCTACAAAACTACATGTGTCGCTGCCACGGATACACTGACCATGACTTTACATTGTTCTTCTCAAGACAAAAGACAATTGCCCTGTAAAAATGAGGCATCACGCATTAACAGGAAATGGTATCGCTCGAGATTGTGCTTTCTGTTGCCGACCATGTGTATTTCATTTGTGGACTTAACACTTACACTTCGCTACCTCCACATTGGAGTGGCCGGTGCCATTTAGGATTCATATTTCCAGCCGTATCTATTAGACCCTATGTTGTTGACAACCCTACCAGGCATTGCAAAACTGTTATTCAGGACGATAATGGTGCATAGGTATTCATCCCCTGGTCTGGCCCTGCCATAAACTCTAGGGATATCTGTCGCCGGGCTACATTGTTAGAAGCAACTATTAATGACACCACTGAAATATTGAGTAATATCACTGTAGAATTACAGGCGGTACATCTTGTGGCCTTGCAAAATAGGTTGGTTTTAGATGGTACTTGAGAAAAGGGAGGCGTATGCAAACTCCTAGGGGTAAATTGCTGTGTCTATGTGCCCGACAACTCCACTTCTGTTCGTGAAGCAATAAAGAAGCTGCATGGTATTGCTGAACAAGCCCACATGCCCACTGGCACATGTGACCCTAGTAGCTCCTTTTGGTCATCATCAGCTCTTTTGGCTGGAAAATTGTGGTGCTTTCCTAATGATAGTTCTCTTATTTTCCTTAGGGGCTTGTTTTCTTCTACATAGTTTACTGGTTTGCTACCAGGCACTTGCCCGGTTGCTCAAACCTCCAGTTTCATCTGTATCGGTTAGTAATGCATAGATCATGCAAGATGTAGCAATACAAGAAATAATGGCTATTAACATTAGTACCAAGTCTCCTTTCCCTTCTGAACCTGTATATCAGAACTCCCATTTATAGATACAACATTAAGTATAAACTGATGTTCAAAGGGCAGTTTGTGGAAATAAACATTAAATGAACACCAGTTCTTTCTCTGGTAGAATGTCACACAACAGTTTTGCCGTGGTCCACAAACAGTATTCCAAAGTACGTCTCTGTGTGTGTTAAGTTGCAGGCACTGCTCACAAGCTAGGAAATAGCTTCAAGACAAAAATAGCATGCACAAATACCAGCAGGTGTTGACCCTTCCCCATTGTTATGCTCACCTGGTCTCTGCGGGGACGTTGGGGCACGGTTGCAGCCCTCCCTGGAACTGGCTCCCCTTGGTCATGCTTCTTCCCCTGCTCCTGTGTTGTGGACTACGCTGGTTGTTAGTACTGCCCCTGCGAGAATACGAGAGGCTGTGAGAATGCTGTGATGTGACTGTGGTCTCCCTCAAAACCTTCATCCCAGAATGTGGTGAGTATGCGCCTACCCATATAGTCTGACCTGTTTAATTATGATGGCAAGCTCGCCGTCCTGCTTCTCACTGCAGAGGCGCTTTTAGATAGACAGAGTTCCTTCACTGGTCCATGTGTGTGGCAGCCCAGACTGGCTGTGGCTGAAGCACTTCAAAGGTAAGTAACCTTTGATAATGATTATTGTCCGTATCCTTTAGTAATGTCTTTTCCTTGATTATTGTCCGTACCTCTTGTAATGTCTTTCCTTTTCCCCAATAGGTGATATGAGGCCCAGCGGTAGTTGTGGTGCAAGAAGCGAGCCCCAATGGAGGAAAAGGGAGTTGACGATGTCCAAATAGGTGGTAAGTTTGGTTTTTAGGTCAAGCGCGAGGATTGTTTGAGCACGACCTTAGCGTAACGTCTTTATAGTTTTTCTAACCTTATTTGTCCTTTTCTCTTGCAGGGATGGCCTGGCGAAGTCAGACTGGGATGCTATTATCCGAAAATCTGCTGGCGGATGAAGGATACCTGGATCCGTGATGAAGCTGGCCGAAAGTGGAGGGCATGGCTTGGTGGCCATGTAAGAGGACGAGGGTCTGCCGTGTCTCCTGCAAATCCTACAGAGATCTGGACAACAATTCAACTAAATGCGGCCATGAAGGAATAAACTCGCACGTATGTGCTCGTGAAGCAAGCAGGCACAGGCAGAATTGATTGGAACCACCCGTGGGAAACGACTCAGTGAGTATCCCCAAAAGAAGATTGCACAAGAACGGAACGGGCGGTCTCAAGATGGCGGCGCCTTAGAACAAAGAGACCAGCCGCTGGGAGAAACGGCTCATATTATTACACCGTGATAGCTGGCAGCACAAACAGAACAGCGCTGCACCTTCGGATGCAGAAACTGGGATATTGTGATACTGCAGCCCCTATGCGTTGGTGAGAATAACGTGCGACAGGGCTTCGGCTCACATCACTGCGATGCAGCCCACAGGGCACAAACTACACTCGCACCTGATCGCCCGCAACTGGGAAGGCTGGGTCCTGCAGGCCCGCACTGCGCTGCGAGGAAACATGGGTTCCCCTGTGGGAAACCAAACAGCAGCGTGGATACAAAGTAGCAGGGCCACTGTTGCATGAAGAAACTAACACAGAATCTGCCTCTGCAGCTCGTCCCAGGCGAAGTTTCGTTCCCCGTGGAACAATAACAGCCGATGGTGGCAAGATAGGAGCACTTGGGAACTGGGGGCGTAATCTGGGCATATTAAGGCAGTCATTGGAAACAAATAGGTCGGCTCATATATATACATGAAACTGGAGTGAACTGCGCGCACCAGACGGGTGCTGTGCCCGACTGGAGGTACGGCAGAAGACCAGCAGGATCACAAAACAATGGCAGCATAAAGGAGCTGAACCCCTGGGCCCTGCATAACATATGTGAGCGTAGGCGCTGTGGGATACTGACTGCAGACGCCTGCACCAGGAAGTGGAACACTTCCTGAGTGCTAGTACCCCGCATCAATTAGAGGAAGGGCTGGGAGCCTACCCTCAAAGTGACTGCTTGCAGCTACAAGACCCCGCAGTCACTGGAAGCAGGTAACCGTAGGGCTCACGCGAGGCACGAGCCCCAGAAAGTAAAGGGACGTACATAATCAATCTGAACCTGTGAGCTGGGGGGTCAGGCCAACGCATACTGTCGCACAGGGTAACAGATTTTGCAGCCCGGCCTTCCAGGGCGAAAGACTCACACTGCTCCAACCAGAATGGTGTTTTCTCCCAACATTAGCCTTGCATTGCCTGTGATTATGTAATCAGCACCTCAGGAGGAAGAGAGGCAGAATCTATAGATGTTGTGGCACAGAAGACCCTGGTGGACATAAGTTGGCATAAACTATTTGTGTGGGGGCAGTACGATGTATTGCAGCATCGGTTCGGGCGCAACGCTCTACAGGAGCAAAAAACACAAAACATTTCAAAATCTTCCCGTATGGCTCCAATGTCAAGTGAATTGTCTGTGCACAAATCCTCATAAATATTATCATCTATAAAACAGATTTGGAGTATTGTATGCTAGACCCGCGCCACCCCGAACTGAAGCACACCAGACACCGTGATGACGTCCAAGCAGGTCAAGACAAAAGGGAAGCAACCCACATTGGACGAATTTGCAAGGACACCACAGCCAACGGAGGGAGTTAGAAGTAAGAAAAAGACCCCACAAATGAACACTACCCCAGCACGCAATGATCAGCAGATCCTGGAGGCAACTGCAGACCTGAAATTAACGTGGGAAACTAAACTGGAGTCAGCCATGGTCGAACTCAAGGCAGCACTGAAACTCAAAGTTGGCACAGTCCAGGAGGATGTGAACCTACTGAGACAAGACGTATGAGCTTTAGCAGAACACACAGGCGAACTGGAGAAAGAAGTGACCCCAAACACAGCTGCTTGTGCGTCTCACGCATCGTAGATTCACATACTGAAGCAACACGTGAGCAACCTGGAAAATGGAGCCGAGGAAACTCAAGGGCGTGCTCGGAGAAACAATATACGCATCGTGGGGCTTCCGGAAGATGAAGAGGGACCTAACTCAACGGTCTACGTCGAGACGATGTTGCTGCAGGAAATAGGAGGTGGGGCACTCACCCAAGGGTTCGCGGTGGAGAGGGCACACAGAGCCCTGACAAGGAAGCCATGCCAGGCCCCCCGACACCCAGAACCAATAATAGCCAAAATTCTGAACTACCGAGACAGGGAGAAAATCTTGGAGCATTTCCGGAAAGGCGGCATGATACAAAGGGCCTCTGTGGCTATTCCATCATATCCAGACTACACACTGTCGGTGCGGGGACGGCGATTGAACTATGGGACGGTGAAAAAAAGATTGCGGGAGGTGGGCTATAAATATATGCTGATGTACTTTGCGAAACTGAAGGTGTTTCACAAGATCAGAGCCCTGTTCTTTGGCAACCCCCAGGATGCAACAGAATGGTTGGATGCTCAGAATTACCCAATGGGAACAGACAACCAGAAAGAGGACAGAACGGATAAGTGAGACCGCGATCGCAGTAACCGAGGTGCTGTATAAAATGTGACACTGGGACTTGAATATAAGAGAGCAATACCAGCTGAAATAGATAAGCTATGTGTCGAATAAGTAGATGTGAATTAGCATGGCGCAACACCGTAAAATTGTGGGAGACGCAGTGGACTTGCTCTTATACCCCTATAGACAGTTTAGTTAGGTTGCTGGTAGTGCAGCAACCTCCTGCTGTGCTCCTAGTATCAGCATTGCTGAGAAAGGACTAAAAGCGGGATAGCCTGAGATCCAGGGATGGAGCTGGGCAACAGTTGGGAATGAGAAGGGAGGGAGAGAAGGGAGTTGGAGGGTGTGCAGTGATTTTAGGTAGGGAACGAGCCTATGTCCTCATGCTGCGACGCAAGATACAGAAGACAAAGGAGGACAGTGGCGGGTTTGGGTATGGATGAATGATGCGAGACCTCAAGATAGCTACCTGGAATGTCAGGGGGCTAAATAGTTACCTGAAGAGAAATAAGGTCATGAAGTACCTGAAAAGACAAAAAGCAGACATTGCTCTATTACAAGAAACCCATCTCACCAGGGAAAAACTAGAGGTGATAAAGAAGAAATGGAAGGGGACCACCATGGGGGCAACATATTCGGTATATGCCAGAGGGGTAATTACTTGGGTAGCAGGTAATGTCCCCTTTCAGCTGTTACAATCTGCGGTGGAGCCGGATGGGAGGCTAGTAGCAGTACGGGGCCTGACAGAAAACAGGGAAGTATGTATCATTAATCCATATGCCCCGAACCAAGACACTGTGGCCTACTTTAAGACTTTATATAGTAAGATAAGCCCATTCCTGGGGGGGTGCGGTCATATAGGGAGGCGACTTCAACTACACGCTGGATCCCAAGATAGATAGGTCAGATGGGAAATTAGATAAACCTAGCCGGCAGCCCAAACCTTGAAGACCCTGTTGAGAGACTTTAAACTAGAAGACATGTGGAGACTACAACACCCATATGATAGACATTACTCAGCCCCACACAATTTGTACACATGGTTGTACTATCTGTTTGCCTCCCCCGAGATAGTTGGAGAAGTAGTGCGAACGGAATATAGAGCGAGAGTCCTTTCAGACCACTCACCGCTAATCTTAACATGGCAATACCAATCCCCCAGGGCCAGAATTCCAATGTGGAGGCTTGGTGTTTAGAGAGAACCTGAGAACCTGGGGGAAGAAATAGTAGAATACTTTGAAAACAATACTGGGAGTGTAAAATCGGCTGGCACCCTGTGGGAGGCGTTTAAAGTGGTGGTAAGGGGATCAGCGATAGCAAAATCCAGAGGGTTGCAAGGAGGCATATTGCAAGGGCTGCAGAAGGCAGAGGTGGAACTTGAGGCTGTCATGCGGAGAGGGGATAACACTTTGGAAGGGGCTGACACCATAAACAAACTACGGCAGGTATGTGAGGAGCACTGGGAGAGGCTGTGTAACTTAAACTATAGGAAATACGTGGAAAGACAGCATGCTGGCGGGGACAAACCGGGAAGGTTGCTAGCATGGTTATATAAGAGTGAGACACCAAGACCGATGATTAGAGCAATACATGGTGAGAAGGGACAGACACTGAATACCCAAGAGGGAATGAATGAAGGGTTTCTTGAGTATTTTACAAACAATTGTATGGCGATACAGAGGCAGGCGATTGGGATGAGATAGTGGAAACACTAGGGGACATTGGCCTGCCCAAATTGAACGCTGTGGAGAAAGAGAACTTAGACGCCCCGATCACATTGGAAGAACTAGAAGCAGTGATCGAGGCATTACCCACCTGCAAAGCCCCGAGGGCGGACGGACTCCCTAGTGAGTTCTATAAAACATACAAGGCCGAAGTGCTGCCCTCGTTGCTGACTATGCTAAACGAAGCCTTTGAAACAGGAAAGTCGCCAGAATCCCTACGGGAGGCGATAATTGTCCCGATCCTCAAACCTAATAAGTCGAGCATGGATCGCAGATCGTATAGACAGCTGTCTATGCTGAACCAGGATAGCAAGATTCTCACAGCTGTGTTGGCGGGGAGATTGAGACAGGTTATAAGCAAGCTTATTCATCCCGATCAGACTGGATATGTCCCGCACAGAAGCATTTCTGATAATCTTAGGAGACTTCACCGGGTCATGGAACAGTCAGAAGGGATGGGACAAGAAGTTGCAATTGTTTCCTTACATGTAGTGAAAGCCTTTGACTCTGTTAAATAGTCGTAGCTGATAGCAGCTTTACAGGTATATGGTACAAGGACCCGAATATCTGAAATGGGTCATACTCCTGTATAGTTCACCATTGGCTAGAGTTAAGACGGGAGCAGTCATTTCAGAAAGATGGCAATTTAGCAGAGGTACCAGACAGGGGAGCCCTTGGTCCCCGATGCTATATATTCTTGCACTAGAACCCCTAGCTATATACCTAAGACAACAGTAGGAAGAGGTGGGTATTTTCAACAAAGGAGGGCCACATCTCATATCATTGTATGCAGATGATATGCTGCTATATGTAAGATACCTGGAGGAAAACATGCAATACATCCTAGAAGTTATGGAGCGATTTGCATTGCTATCAGGCATTGCAGTCAACCCTAAAAAGTCATGTATGTTCCCCCCAGGGAGATACAAAGGGATTCCGCGAGAGCACCTACCCATTCTACAAATACCCTGAGAGACCAAAACCTTCAGATACCTGGGAATAGACATTTACCATGCTGTTGAGAATGAATACAAATATAACACAGAAGTGGCAGTAACAAACAGTGAGAACAGCATGAGATTCTGGGCTAAGCTCCCATTGGCTATGGTAGGGAGGGCGGCTTTGTTGAAAATGGTGGTATTACCTCGGCTGATACACTTTTTCGGAAACATACCATATTTGATACCTAAGCGGTTCTTTGTCAAACTCCAGAGCATATGTAGAGGTTTCATCTGGCATAATATCAGGAATAGAATATCCCTGTGGACACTACAGAATACATATGATAGAGGTGGCATAAAACTTCCCAATTTCGATGTCTACCACTGGGCCTGCCAGCTACAACATGTGGCCAGGTAGCTATCGGAAGACAACAGCTGAGCCCAGACTGTTGAGGTCAGACTGTGCTCCATTCTTCTTGAAAGAATGGATATGGCTGCCCAAAGCTGAACTAAAAGGGTGCCTGAAAATGCTGGAACTGGGATGGCAAATGTGGCGGAAGGCTTGCCAGGCCATGGAAAATCCAACCCTGTGCTCCCAGAGGTACCGCTAGTAACACTGACCAAAGGGGAGGCAGATGTTACGCAGTTACTGGGAACCGGTGGGTATTGTAATATTGGGAGATATATGGCAAAATGGGAATATACTGGAATTTAACGCACTGGTAGAAGACACGGGCCTACATCTTGGGCAATATATCACATATACCAGACTGGTGCGACGGGTAAAAGAAGCATGGTCTGAGACAGTGCTGGAAGACCAACCAGACACAGTTATAGATACAATATATGACATTTCAGAGGGAGGGCATGAGGTCTCCCGGATCTACGGACTGCTGATGGCTAGGGTGGGGAAGGAAGTGATCCAGCTAAGATGGGATTGGGAAGAGGAAGTGGGAGAATTTATGAATGATGGGCAGTGGGAGAGGGCTCAAAGGTACCATAAAAAGGTGTCCAGAAATGCAAGGCTGCAACAAATCCAGCAATATGTAACTCACAGAGTGTACATGACCCCCCCAGAGGATAGCCCGATTTAAGAACACAGGAATACAAACATGTCCCAAGTGTGGGGAAGTAAATGCCCACAAATTGGTGAATTCTGGAAAGAGGTGGAGCACCGCCTGGCAGAGAAAGGCATTACGCTAATGGTAGAATCGGGGTGGGCATGCATGATGGGGGGGGGTCCCTAGATCGCGCAAGCTAAAGCATGTGAGTAAACTCAAAGACCTGGCTTACATACTGGCCAAGCGTAAAATTGCCATGGGCTGGAAATCATGCAATATACCAAAGATAGACGTTTAGTGGGCTGATCTCAAGAATGGGCTGAAACTGAAACGGCGGTATGGACTGAGGCAGTTAATAGAGGGGGGGGGGGGCAAATACATTGACGGCCTGGAGGCACTTAGTGGCCACATTATTGGGGTCTACCCAAGAAGGTCCAAGTAGAGATGATACCTCCCGAGACACGGAAGACGGTACATCCCTAGAAGATATGGTGGCCGCGAAATGGAATAGGCTCATGTTATTGAGGGGGGAGGGTAAAGGTTTTTTTTTGTGGCTATGGTTCAAATATGATACGAGATATGTAAAATGCATAACATATATCGCTGAGTTTGTTTTAATGTGATTGACTGATTGCTGTGAAAAGTTAATAAAAATTGTTTAAAAAAAAAAAAGCTGGCCGAAAGTGGAATCCCGAGTAAGTGTTGTGGCTGGGAGCTGGAATCAGGTAAGGATATGCTCTGACTGCGGTTGCTGCTGGAATCAGGTAAGGATGCACTCCTACTGCGGTTGCTGCTGGAATCAGGTAAGGATGCAATCTGACTGCAGTTGCTGCTGGAATCAGGTAAGCTGCTGGAATCAGGTAAGGATGCGCTTCATGCAGCGGTGATTGTTACGATGCTGTAAGCAGCCTAACGCAAAGCGCCTGCATGCGGGCGGGGCAGGCTTGAATAACCTGGTCCTGGCCACGCCCATTTGTTCCAACTCATGGCCCCACCCTGCCACTCCTAGAGGATGCTGCCCGTGCAGCCCAATTAACTCCCATGGCCATGCACGACCTGGAGGCACGTGGAGGCCCTGCTGGGAAAAAAGGTATGTGCACCAGAATAAAGTGTGCAAAGCACACTTACTCATGAGCCCGGTGTCAAAGGCGCCAGGACTGGGTCCAACTGGACCCTTTATGTAGTGGAGCTTGTGGTCCTTGCCCAGGGGCCATGACAGCACGCCCCCTCAAAGCCCCCCTCACCGGTGCTCTTCCTCCTGGTCCTGGCTTGGAGGGGTTGTTGCAATGGAATTGTCTGATTAATCGTGGAGCATGGACAAATTCATTAGGGTCCCATGTACGGTCTTGAGGTCCATAACCTTTCCAGTCTATAAGGTTTAGATCGTACTATCTTGGAATCTAGAATAGTCTTGACCTTGTATTCCGGTTCTCCTCCTATGATGTCGGGCTCGGGTGGTGCCTCAATCCGAGTACCTGGTTTCATTGGTTTCAAGAGCGAAACAAGGAACACCGGATGGATCTGCATATTAGATGGTAAATCTAATTTCATGGCAGCAGGGTTAATTATGGTTTTGTTGGGATAAGGCCCCAGGTACCGGGGGCAGAAGGCTCATGGTGCTTTCAAGGGAATGTTCTTGGATGCCAACCAAACTTTATCCCCGACCTGATAATGCTGAGCCTCTCTTCGGTGTCGATCTGCAAACTTTTTCTGTTGTTCTGTGGCTCTTGTCAGATTTTCAACTGCTTCTTTAAGGGTTTGAGTGATAGTTTTATTAGTTTTATGCAATGTTGTAACTGCTGGCATTTATAATTCGTCAAGTGAATCAAAAGTGGACGTTTGAGAATGTCGACCATGCACTGTGTAGAATGGGGTCTGTCCGGTGCTAACGTATATGGAATTATTGTAGCCAAATTCGGTCAACCAAAGGATGTTTTTCCAGGACTCTTCAGTTTGTTGTAACATACACCTCAGGTATTGCTTCAATGTCTGGTTGGCTCGTTCGGTGTGGCCATCGGTTTGGGGATGATGACTCGTGGATAACTGGAGATCAATTTTAGCTATTTTTCAACACCTCCTCCAAACTGCTGAGACGAATTATGTTCCACGATCCGAGATCAATACCAATGGGAAACCGTGTAACGTGACAATTTTCTCCAAAAACACAGTGGTAAGGGCGGAAGCAGTGGGAAGCCCCTTCAATGGAATAAAATGGGCCATCTTGCAGAATAGGTCTACAATAACCAGGATCTTGTTAAACCCGTTGCAGGGAGGAAGCTCGGTGATAAAGTCCATGGACAGCGTATGCCATGGTGCTGAGGGGAAAAAACAAGGTACATGGTAACCCTGCTGGACTTAACTTCTGAGATTTGTGTTGCGAGCAGACACCACAGGTCACAATGAATTGGTCAATGTATTTTCTCCAGATTGGCCACCAATAGCCCTTTTGTATTTTAGCTCGAGACTTGGCAATCCCTGGGTGTCCTTCCACTAATGATTCATGGTAATATGCTATTATTTGGTCTTGTAATTTCTTGTCCGGAATATATAGTCTCCCTTGAAAATAGGGTAGATCATTTTTTGATGGTGTATCGGTCTCCTCTAGCTAGCCACTCCTGTTGTGCTGTTTGATTCATCCGAGATTGGAGGTCAGTTTTCAAGTCATCCAAACAGGCGGTTGCAGCGATTTGGTTTTGGATCCATTCTTCGGGAATGATGGCCACAGGCTCAGATGTGGCGAAAGCTTCTTTGTCCTCACTCATGCGTGACAGACCATCTGCTTTCCCATTGTGTACTCCTGGTCTGTAATTTAGCGGGCGTGAGGATTGGGCCTTGGCGGTCTTCAGGTATTGTAGATTATGGTCATCTGTGATAACTGTGACCGTGTGTCTTGCTCCCAGAAGATAGTGTCTCCATGTTTTACAGACTCCTTTAATCGCTAGTAGTTCCTTGTCCATGATTGCATAGTTCAATTCTGGTGCAGAAAACTCACGGGACCAAAACGCTATGGGATGCAATTGCCCCATGTCAGGGTCCTTTTGCGATAATACCGCTCGCATGGCTATGTTGGAGTCATCTGTTTTGACCACGTATGGCAGGTCTGGTCGAGGGTGTCGAATAACTGGTGCTGTGGTGAAGGCATGTTTCATCTCCTGAAAGGCTTTCTCCGCTTCGGGAGACCGAATTTCTTATTTTTTCTCAGTAGGGAGGTTATTGGATGAACTATTTGTGAAAATCTTGGAATAAAAAGGTCTGTGTGGAGGCAAGGTGTTCGCTTGCTCCTTCTGGAACACATCCTGGTAATCTAGGTATTCAGGGGGTAGGGAACCACAGAGCCCCAAGATAGATTTTGCCTTCAGTTCCCGACTCTTCACGTTTCTGTGGTAGCAGATGTTAGCACATTCTTGAGGGAAGGTCAGCACACGCTTTCGCCAGTCGATCCTAGGGTTATGAGTTTCCAGCCAAGGCATTCCTAAGATCATCTGTAACTGGGGAGCTCCTAGGAGATTGAAAGAGATGTCTTCCCGATGACCATCCTGACACATCAGCATGACTTTTTCGTTATGTTGTGTCACTGGGCTGGATGACAACAGAGAACCATCCACTGCTGTGACGTTTTCCGGTTTCAGCTTTTGCTGGAGAGTAAGGCCAATTTGTGCGGCCAGATCTTGATCAATATAATTTCCCACCGCTCAGCTATCAATATATGCCTCCAAGGCATGTACCTTTGACGGTTGTTGGTGTTTGACCAAAAGTACCGGGATAACCAGATGTGCGGTCTGTACAGATTCCTTCTTTTCTGCTCGACAAGTGGACCCATACGCTTGTCGGGCGTTGGGAGTTTTCCGGGTTTTGTTCCTTTTCATCGTTGTCATTGTCCATTGCACCAAGTATCCTCATGGGGGGTTTTACCGGGCATTCCTGGAGGAAATGTCCTGCTCTTCCGCAGTATAAACAGTGTTGTTGTTGTCTTCTTTTTTTTCTCTCAACCTTGGAGATAGGACCCCGTAATCCCCTGATCTGCATTGGCTCAGTTTGTTCGTGGGTTTTGGTTTGGTTGTCCCGGGGTCGCATATAGACCGACCTCCCTTCAGTCCTTGTGTAATCCATTTTTCGGTTCTTCAACCTGTGGTCAAGCTGCATAGTCAGATTGATGTATTCCGCATACCCTTCAGGAGGATTGACCACTTTGGCTAGAACATCCTTTAGTTTCCCACGCAATCCCTGATAAGAGTGTGGTCCTTTTCTCTTCTGGCCAATTTGTCTGTGCTATGAGATGATTAAAAGTAGCAATATAGGTCAGCAGATCTTGGTTTCCCTGCCTGAGCAACAATAGTTCATTATCCAGGGCTTGTCCTTGGGTGTGTCTAGAAAACAATTTTTCCATCTCCCTCTGGAATTCCCCAAAGTTTCGGAGTAGAGGATCATCCTGGTTTACTAATGGTATCGACCAGTCCGCTGCGCTGCCTCCTAAATATGAAAGAACAAAGGCGACTATCATTAGGAAAAGCACCAGGCCGGCACAAAAAGTGGAGGCGACATTGGTTCATGAATATAGCGTACTTATTGGGGTCTTTGGTAAAGCATTCAGGCGGGGCCAGTGGCACTGCACCTGGAAGCACCACTTGAACTGGTGGTGATGGCTGTGGCATCAGAGGATGGGCAAGCCTAGGTAATGGATCCTGACCTGCGTGGGTCTGAAGCATTTGTCTTGCCAAGTCGTCAGTTCGTTCACAAGCTACAATAAGGTCCCTTCTTAAGGCACTGGTTTCTTGTCTGGAGGCATGAACCTCTGCCTATAGTTCCCCAAGTAGTTGGGCCAACCGGTTTGTTTCCGAGGTTTCCATAACACCCAGGCAGAGATTCAGAGAGGCTTTGCGTTCTGTTACCCTCACCTAGTCTCTGCGGGGACGTTGGGGCACGGATGCAGCCCTCCCTGGAACTGGCTCCCCTTGGTCAGGCTTCTTCCCCTGCTCCTGTGTTGTGGACTGCGCTGGTTGCTGGTATTACCCCTGCGAGAATACGAGAGGCCGTGAGAATGCTGTGATATGACTGTGGTCTCCCTCTAACCCTTTTTCCCAGAATGTGGCGAGTATGCGCCTACCCATATAGTCTCACCTGTTTAATTATGATGGCAAGCTCTATGTCCTGCTTCTCACTGCAGGGGTGCTTTTAGATAGACCGAGTTCCTTCACTGGTCCATGTGCATGGCAACCCAGACTGGCTGTGGCTGAACCACTTCAAAGGTAAGTATCCTTCGATAATTATTGTCCGTATCCTTTTGTAATGTCTTTTCCTTGATTATTGTCCTTACCTCTTGTAATGTCTTTCCTTTTCCTCAATAAGTGATATGAGGCCCAGTGGTAGTTGCGGTGCAAGAAGTGAGCCCCAATAGAGGAAAAGGGAGTTCACAATGTCCAAATAGGTGGTAAGTTTGGTTGTTAGGTTAAGCGCGAGGATTGGTTTGAGCGCGACCTTAGCGTAATGTCTTTATAGTTTTTCTAGCCTTATTTTGTCCTTTTCTCTTGCAGGGATGGCCTGGCGAAGTCAGACTGGAATGCTGTTATTCAAAGATCTGCCAGCGGATGAAGGATGCCTGGATCTGCGATGAAGCTGGCCGAAAGTGGACTCCTGAGTAAGTGTTGTGGCTAGGAGCCAGAATCAGGTAAGGATGTGCTCCAACTCCGGTTGCTGCTGGAATCAGGTAAGGATGCGCTCCTACTGCGGTTGCTGCTGGAATCAGGTAAGGATGTGCTCCGACTGCAGTTGCTGCTGGAATCAGGTAAGGATGCGCTCCGACTGCGGTTGCTGCTGGAATCAGGTAAGGATGCGCTCCTACTGCGGTTGCTGCTGGAATCAGGTAAGGATGCGCTCGACTCCAGTTGCTGCTGGAATCAGGTAAGGATGCGCTCTGACTGTGGTTGCTACTGGAATCAGGTAAGGATGCTCTCAGACTGCATTTGCTGCTGGAATCAGGTAAGGAGGCGCTCCAACTGCAGTTGCTGCTGAAATCAGGTAAGCTGCTGGAATCGGGTAAGGATGCGCTTCAGGCAGCGGTGCGCGTTACGCTGCTGTAAGCAGACTAACGTGAAGCGCCTGAATGTGGGTGGGGCAGGCTTAAATAGCCTGGTCCCGGCCATGCTCATTTGTTCCAAATCGTGGCCCCACCCTGCCACTCCTAGAGGATGCTGCCACGCCCGACCTGGAGGCACGTGGAGGCCCTGAAGGGGAAAAAAGGCACGTGCACCAGAATAAAGTGTGCAAAGCACATTTACTCATGAGCCTGGCGCCTTTGTCCAACTGGACCCTTTATGTAGTGGAGCTTGTGGTCCTTGCCCAGTGGCCATGACACCCATGAGTTTAGGCTCAGGATAGAAAAGTACACATGTCAAGCCTCCCCCTGCATGCCTATTTGCATTTCAATTTAATTTCTAACTGAAAAGTTCACCTTCCAAGGACCACGTATTATTTTTGTGCTATGCTAGCACAGCTGAAATAATATTTAAGCATGGACCATTCTAAGTAAAGCCAAATAGCCTTAGCGAAACAACTGTTGTCGCCTCTATCAGCTCCAGTGTTTTGTTGATGCTAACTAAATGTATCTATGTGACTATGTTATTCTGTGAATGTGTCTCATTCTTTGTTTATATTCCTATTCGGGAAGGACCTGTGAGGAGGGGCTTACAGCCTTGCTCCAATTTCCACCTTTTGACAATTCTCTAAAGAACAGTACTTTTCATTGTACCTACGGCTTTCATCCCAGGGTGTTACAATCCCTGATAGATGTCCCCTTAGTTGATCAATGGATTTCAGATTTGTCAGCAGTACATTGAAATATGCTGGAGAACCTGAAAAAAGCTAAAGAAACCACAAAATGCCAACAGGAAGCACTCCCCATGTCCAGTTTACAATATTGGTGATAAGGTATGGCTTTCTGCCAAAACATCTTACACCTTCCAAACATTCAGCGAGATATTTTGTACCATTCACCCTTCAACAAATCATCAGTCCTGTAGACATTCAACTATTGCTACCTCTTTCTTGGAAAATGATACATCCAGTCTTTTACATTTTCCTTCTGAAACCTTTCTTACCTTCATCTACAAGACAAGTACCTACACCACCACCGATAGTAGCTGCAGATCAACAATTGAAATATGAAGTTTCTCGCATTTGTGACTCCAGATACCATTGCAAGCATCTCCAATACTTGGTGTAATGGAAAGGCTATCTGCCATGTGTGAGATCAATGGAACCTCATTATAATATTCATGCTCAGAGACTTCTACACCGCTTTCACAGACTATAACCTGGTAAACCTGGAGGAGCCAGCTTAAGAAGCGGGCATACGGTCATGCACTGCAGACCAAGTTCACTGTTGTCCTCCGGGCACATCTCTCCTAGTTTCCAGTCTAGTTTCTCGTAGCAGCCATGTTGGAAGACTCCATACTTCTTGGTTCCACTTACAACTTTGCTTGCTTGTTTGTTTGTTTATTAATTTGATAATGTGCACCAAGCCCTTGAGCAGCTGGGCGCAACAGTACAAGTATTCCCAAAGCTTAGTTACATTGCCTGTCGCAGGCTTGTGCATACATGTGGATACAGTGTGTAGTACAGTAAATGAAACAGTACAGACATTTGTCATACGTGGATACAAGTGATTACAATATGAATACAGTAGATGTAGTACAAACATTACCATTCGTGGAGATATAGTTAGATAGATACAAGATGCTGGTCCGGCTTAACATTGAGTAAGTCAGTGAGTACCTACGGCTGTAGTTATGGACAGGCAGGGCCACTTTGTGAGCTGCAGTAGTATTGTCGGGTGCAGTGGTTGTCAGGGTGCAGTAGTGAAGGGTCATTAGAGCGAAGACATTTGAGAGCATTGGTTCTGAATCTGACGTAAGGTAAGGGACGTCTAAGGTCTGTTGGGAGTGTATTCCATGCTTGGGCAGCTTTGACAGGGAAGCTGGTTCCTCCAGCCGTGGTAAGTTTAAATCTAGGGACATCGAGCAAGAATTTGTTGGCAGATCTCTAAGGTCGAGTTGTGGATTTCCTGGTGATTTTTTCCAATAGGTAAGGAGGTGCTAAATTGTTGAGACATTTGGACGTAATGTATATGGTTTTAAGGAGGATTCTGTCCTTTACTTTTAGCCAATGGGCCTCTTTCCGGAATTTAGAGATGTGCTCTCTGTGTGGGATGTTCAACGCTGCTCTTAAGGTGTTGTTTTGCAATCTTTGGAGTTTGTCAGTGACATACTTGTTAGCGCCTGAATACTGGGCGTTGCAATAGTCTAGTCTAGACATGATAAGAGCTTTAGCCAAGGTGATGCAGCTGGCACTAGAGAGGAAGGGTCTGGCAGCTCGGGTTAATTTACAGGTGTAGGCTGTTGTAGAGGAGAGAGAATTGATTTGGTTTTTCAGGGTGAGGGAGGAGTCCAGATAGAATCCTAGTTTTTACCTCCGGCATAACCTTAATGACATTGTTGTCAATGTTGAAGGATGCGTAGTTTGAGGTTAGTTTTTTTTAGGTTGGGGTCAGCTCCGAGGAGCAGAATCTCAGTTTTATCGTCGTTCAGGCAGAGGCAGTGGGTCGCCATCCATGCCTGAATGAGGGTGTATATCTTGTTCACCAAGATCAGGTCCACTTCATAGTTGCCCGAAAGGGGTATGAGGATCTGGGTGTCATCTGCATAATTAGTGTAGGTGACGCCCAGTCTGTCCAACTTGTCGAATAGTGGCTTAGTGAAAATGTTATACATGGTGGGTGAAACACAGGAACCCTGTGGGACTCCGCATGTTATTTGAATAGGATCAGCGCAGGTGGAAGTAGAGAAAACTCTCATAGTCCGGTTGGCTAGAAAGGATTGGACCCAGGCTATGGCATCTCCTGTGAAGTTGGCAGCGAGCCAAGGTGGTTGCATAAAACTGCATGGTCCACTAAGTCAAAGGCTGCTGACAAGTCCAGTAGAAGTAGCAGAGCTGTTTTGCCACTATCCTTTAACTCCTCAATTTTTGACTTAATATCTTTCAGTGTCAGAGAGCACCACATTGCGTCTCAACACTAGGGAAGTGCTTTGCTTAGTTCAGCGCTCGCTTTCTTTTCTTTGTGCTTCCCACTTGGCTTTGTCGGTTCTTTGCCGCTTTGCCAGTGTTCCGCTGTGATTCTTCTAATTGCAGCTTGCTTCCTGTACTCCTCCCTGGCTGCTTACTACTACTCTGCTTCCACTAATTTTCAGTATTTCTTTCATCATTACCAAAAGCCTATACCATTTCATTTTGATTACCTACCTGCTATTGCTTATACTACTCTTAGCAGAACCTTTGCTTACAAGTGAACCCGCATATACACACTCTGCTATAACTTACTGATTGATTCATTCAATGATTGGAGAACTTACCAGACGACTCATCCTGCAATCAAATTGAACCAGTGCAGGTTTTTCCCTTTATAAAGGGTTCTTCCTGCTCCTTAACAGGCAGCTACTCTGGGGGTTATTTGGTCTGTTTTCTTTCTTCAATTCAGGAGAGGCTCGCCCTTATCTCCGGGATACAAAGACTAACATAACACATTGGAGGATGCCCTCTCCATCTACCTCATTGTGCTGGAAATCACAGGTGAGCATAAAACCTGACAGAGAGGCAATGTGTATCCAGGCACCTGCCTATCTGCATTCCGGCAATTGGGACAAAAGGCAGGATGCCTGCCTGTGTTGACACTCTGGGAGGTTGGGTAACTCCTCCCTGCCAAGCCAAGTCACTCACAACAGATTTCCTGGGAGCCTGGTTTCTAAGAGGCAATTCCATAACAAAGGTCTTTCTCACAATAGTGGGGTGCTCAACAGAGAACCTTTGAAGTGCAGGGCTAGAGATGGGGTCGGTTTCAGGCACTCAGGCAGATCATAAGGGAGAAATGATTTCTCCATCCTGATTTTATATGGGATTCTCATTCCTTCCCTTTCCCTACACTTCCACCTCAGCAAAAAAACATTGGGTATGATACAAAAAGGCACAAGTCAATTGTTACCTTAACAAGGATTGCCCCCTTAAAGCAGGCTTGCATTTAAACAATCTGCTGTGGTTTGTTGCCTTTGGAAGGAAGGAGTCTCCCCTCTTTCCTTGCTGCTTCATTCCTGGATTCAAGAAGGCTTAATTTGCACCTATTTTGGTAAGCAGACCTTTCCAAATTCCTCTGCCAAAGAGACAAAGAAGTGCCCAAAAGCAGAGGCAAGCTCTTCTCCTTACCCATCCCCAGGGCACATTCAGGATGAACTGCTGCTAGAGCAAGACCTGCCCCTTTTCCAGCTATACTGGTAACCAGGACCTCACTGTAGGTAAATGACTCCTGCAGGCATTAGCCAGCCTCCCCCGGTTAGGAGAACAAGAATAAGCACTCATCTTGTCCCTGAGCCCCTGGTTTGGGACAGTGTTAGAAGAAGCAAAGCAGCTGATGTCCTGCTTTCTACCATGTCAACCACCCGAAATATCGTCGTAATTGTTTGAATGCATTTGTATCAGCAGGAGCCGTGGTGCTGCCTTCGAACTTATTCAAACTACAGTTGCTGCACCTGGAACCTGTTCGCTGCTGCACTGCGCCAGCTGAGTGTGTCGCTTGCTCCGGCTCAAACAAGAAGCTCACTGTTGTAAAGTAGGTTCTTGAGGCAGCAGGTGGTCTTTAGGTATTTATTATGTTACAAGGTCAATCAGGTTTAATCAATATCAAGTATTAACAGGACAAAGGTAATGGGGAGAGCCCATGAGCTCCCACCACCTGGGCTACATTTCCATCAACTGCCTGGGTTGGAACTCTGAGACCAACATAAGCATTCCACCCACTCACACAACATTCTCTACTGTCATCACAGCATTCATGCAGACATCCAAGCAGGGAGGGAAACAGGATACAAACACTCACCACTGTGGAAGTCTTAGAACTGACACGTCTCAAACAGCACCTCGAACCACCAGCATTTTCATCATCTACCCGACACTCGACCATCAAACCAACCTCGGTGGCCCCACCAACCCACATCCTTCAAACACTGCATCGAACTGACCCTCAAACCTGACTCGACAACTGCTCCCCATTTGGATCCCTTCAAATTGCCACATCTGAACCTGATTTAACTTGATCTCACAATGTTAAGAAGACAGGTTTGAGGCTGTTGAAATACCAAGAACTGATTAAGGTAGTGTGTGAAGGCCTCGACCCCGAGGTCCGCTTGTGGGACTCTAGAGACTTCTAAGCCACCCATTTTTCACCTTTTTCCACCAAAGACATATTTTTTTGACAACATTGAACTGATGTATTGTCTTTTCCTCCCTGCTAAGTATCCAGAGTGCTTGCATCATTACATTCTGCATTTCTCGGTCTTCCTTGACAGGGCTGGCTTCCTTTTTAGTACAGTTCTTATTGCATATTGTGTGTTAAAGTATAAACATTTTCATAGCACCTTGATTGGACATTCATTTATTTTAGACTGTTGTACTATTGTTGTTTGGGTTGCTATTGTCTCACAGTCACATTACCACAAAAGGCGAAGGAGCTATATCTCTCGACTGAGCTTGGTGCATCTTTATGATTGGGATCACTGTTGTGTTCAAGAACTATGAGAGCATAGTAGGCGGTTTTGCCACTGCACATCCTTGTACTCATGCAGGGTAGTAGTGAATTCATCAAAGGAACACTTAATGATGCTAGATCTGTCAAATGTTTCCTGGACAACTTAGCCTTTGGACTTATCTTCGCAATCAATTCAGGGAAGGCTTGCCCTAACTGAGGTGTGCACGCTGACCTTATTTAATTTGTAGTAATATTGGCGCCCATATGTATGTTTTCCAGCAGTCCGGCCAGCAAGACATGAAGTAACTGGTTGTTTTGGAGGGCCACCTCCAGCGGTCCATTCACAAGCAGCTTTATTATGGTCTCACTAATACTGTCCATACTTTTATAGGACACTAGATAGAGTTTTACCCACTTTGAGTCACCCTTTATGCGGATCTCAAAAGTTTGCTGTACACCCTGTCCACATCTAATGTGTCCACTACAAAAACATCCTGAAACCGATCCATCAATTCAGCTTTCGTCCTTCCCTATGCATCCTTCTAATTGTTACACCACCTTGTTCACCATGTCCACCATTAACTGAAATTGATGAAGCACAATGACATCTAAAATGTCATCCTCTACCCCTGTGCACCTCCTTAATGCCCCAGCACAATTGCTCCTTCAGTCAATCTGTAGGTTCTTTACTGTCAATTGAAATCGTATGTGCTTGCAAGCCAACCATTGTCAATACTTTTTGTGTTGGATGTTTTTAGTTACTACTGAAGCAGCAGCTCTCATGTCATACAAAAGGGTGACTCCACCTCCCCCCACTTTGGCCTTTACCACACGTCTTTCCCAAAGGTGATGTGTCACAAAGTTCAAACCTCATCTATTCTATGTGGCACGACTTCTTGCTTCATATGAGGGTTCTTGTCCTCAACTCAGTATGCCTCTGCTCTCCAATTGGCACTTGTAACAGTTGGATGTATCCACTTAGCACTCCCTCTCCCAAGACCACCAGCTTGATCCCTGTTTGGACAATTGCTGCCAACTTAGATACAGCTTTCCCTTTCTTCACTTTCTCTAGCGCTTGTTGTATATGCTCCAGAACCATGGATGCACTACATTTGTCCTCTGCTCTCTACTGTGACGAATCTGAGGATGTCATCCCTTCTCCCCTAGTCAGAGACCTTTCTCATGGTGCCAGGGCATTGTGTCCACAGTACAATAGTCCCCCAGGGGGTGGTGCACTGAGGGAGGTTCCCATGAGGGAGGAACCCCCTTATGGGATTGAGGACGACTACGCCAAGGGAACGCAGTATTCCCCCGCATCAGTACACCTAAACCCTTTCCCAATGTCAAATCCTCATTCTCTTCTTTTGATAGGGCCAATGTCTGCTATTGTCAAGTCTGCCAACCTAATATACTTGATAATGTTAAAACATCCAAAAATATAATGCATGCTGCATATGGCTCTATTTCAAGTATTTGGAAACCTGATCTACTTGGCATGATTAAAACATCAGAGAATGCACAGTATACTGCATATGGTATTGGGAAATGTAATCCACTTCACAAGACTGAAAGATTAGAGAATGTAAGGTATGCTACATCTGACTTTATTTTATGTACTGAGAAGATGACGATGACGAGTCCAAGGATCACTTTGGAGGAGCAAAGTGAGCGCTCTACCTTCTCAATGAATGTGAATGGCCCAAACCCGTTCCATTTTCCAATATGGGAGTTTAAATATACGACAGCTGAGATGCGAAGATAGACCTGTCCTCCAAGGAGGAAGCCAGTGAGCCGTGCCGCAGGCAATCAGACGAGATCCAGCAAGGGGGAAGCCGTGATTGGTGGAGAGCCTGAATGCGGTCCAGGAAGCAAGGAGTGCTCAGGCTGCTGCCAAGAAGAACCTCCAGGCATCCAGAGCACCAGAGAAGCATCCATGAGAGAGGACACACCGCCAGGAGAAGTAGACGTCCCCAGAGCTGCTGCAGACAGCGACAGAGTCCAGCACGCTACTAGAGCCTCAAGACACGCAGCAGCTGCTTGGAAAACGTTGGTACCTGCCAAGGAGAGGCAAACAGGTATGCAGGTTACCCGAGAGGTGCTGGAGGTCTGGGAGAGAAAGGGGGAGAAGGTGTAAGTTGGAACAAGAGGGTCTGGGACCCTGGGAATGAAGTCTGGGACCCATATCAGAAACAGAAACAAAGGCCAATCAGAATATTGAGAGTCTGGGACCCGCACTCATATGAGAAACAGAAACAAAGCCAATCAGGCTATTACAAGTAGGGGACTTGCACCCAAAGAGGGACAGTCCACGAGAGGACAAAGTTTTGGCAGGAGAATATACCAAGCTGATTTGAATATTACCAGTCTGGGACCAGCACCCAAACGAGAAGTTCATAAAAATTTCTGCTTGGGAGGAGAGTGAACCAAGCAGTCATAAACCGAGCCATTCTGAATACTGCAAGTCTGGGACCTGCACCCAAAATAAGTAAAGGATACATAATGAAACAAACCCTATGTTTGGTAAAAGGAGTGTGCCAAGTTTGGGTGATAAACGGAAATACAAGGAGCATATTCTTGTGAACTGCCTACTGACCATTGTATAACAAAATACGTGCCTCAGAGGCCCCAGACGGAGAGAAAGACTACAAGGGGAAAGGATTATGACCCGAACCTTGGAGTCCTGTAGTTTTGAACATTTCTTTATTTTCATCGCTTTTAATAACCCGAGAGACTGGGAATGTTTCTGTTGGTTGGATCTACAATGAACACTTTACTCTGGGAAGAGATCATCCTTGGAAACAGAATATGTTCCCTATTTGGGAACTCCCATCCCTTGCACACTATCTATGGCTAGATAAGCCCAGTATTTTTAGAATCTTAATAAACAAATATGTTCAATATTAATGAAATAAGGACATAGCATTCAATATAGAAGAATGTACAGTTAAATAAGGAATTGTATCAGAGATGAGCATTAATTAAAACTTCACAGTAGGTTCTTCAATTTTTCTCTAAACAATTTATTGTTCCATACAGGTATGCCCAACGCGTTTCGAGATCAACTCTCTTCATCAGGGCCTGTAAATGAATTCAACTTTCAAAATCTATAAATGCAAAAAAGACATTTCAGACATGTCTGTCAGTTGACTTGTGTGCCCTAAGTTACAAAAGTTGTGCTAAAACATATCAAAGTACATTTTGTGAATACATCGGTGAGCCTGGTTAATTAAGTTTGCAAACAATACTTGAACACAAATAGTCTCTTATTCGAGTCATCCTGTGTAATTAGGAAAGATAACCAACAATTTTGTAGAGCTTCTAATGCGACGGATGTACATAATCAAAAAGCACACAATCCTGTAGGATATATATTGCCCTTGGGTTATTTTAGAAAAATTTCAACCAAAATGGGATTAAGTATGGAATACAACATAAGGTTGTATATACTGTAGGTGGTAAAAAGGAAAACCAATTAATGCAAGCATACCCTATGCTCATCTTGCTGTGAAGATATCCAGTATAGGTATATCCACATGAAGGTCGGTTGTGACTCCAAATATCAGGTGTAGGGGAATTGTGAAACACCTATGGAAATCATGAGATGTATATATGTAAGGGATAGTTCAAGAGAGTGGATGAAAATTTTAAAAGTAAGTTAAAATGGCACTTACTATCATAAAGTCCTATTAATGATGGATCCCCGGAAGGGGAAAATGGAGATGAGATTTAGTCCCTGACTATGGATCTTTTAGGTAGTCAAGATGCACAAAGTAAGGCTGGCAACATAGAAAGAAGTAGCGCCAAAAAAAAGGGCTAAATAAGTAAATAACCTTTTTAGAAGGTGGTTTAAAGATGGATCGAGTGGCTATAAGCAATCCAAAGTAAGACTTACTTAAACAGGAACAGGAAGAATCCAAGGAAGCCGTTCGAGTCGCCGAGTGTGTTCTATTGTCCAAAATGGTGGCTTAAATATGCGTAATAGGTATGACGTCATCACGTCGCTGACGTGAATGATGTCACAAATGTCAATGACAATAATGGCGGCTTGTAAAAATACGTTGTGGACGTGACTGATGTCACAATGGTAAACACCATGTAATAATGGTGGTATTATTTTAATGAGTGGCATCAATAGCCTGATCTGTGTAAGATCTTGAAGGGAGAAATGGATACGAATGACAATAACAGTATTAGCGGCTGGTAAAAACACGTCATGGACGCAACAGATGTCACAATTGTAAACACCATTTAATAATGGCGGTATTATTATAATAATGAATGGCATCAATTGCCTGATCTGTGAAAGGTCTAGAGGATAAAAGTGGAAGCGTCATCAAAAAGACAAGAATGGTAAGTATAATGCACAGCAAGTAGAATCATGTAGATACTGCTCAGCAAGTGCCCTGTATTGTAGTGGAGTCATGTAAATAAGGCAGAAAAGTTAAAGGATCAAAAGGAAGGATTAGTTCGAATGGAGTAAACGAGAAGGGGAAAATTAGTAAGAGGTGTATGTAATCTCATCGGTAGACATGAAGACAAATCCTGCTAGGTGGGTACTATATAATAATAATCCACGTAAGCTGTCATCATATCAGAAAATGTTCGCAATCTGTTAATACATAAAATGTAATATGCGGAATAGGAGTATATTCCTATTTGGCAGAAAAATTATACAACAATCTCAGAACATTTTCATTGAAGGTTCTGTCTCTTTGGTAGGAGTGCACAATCTAGTATTGTGATGTCAGATGGAAGGAATGCATGCTTTTCACTAGAACACCATTTCACAATGTGTCTAAGGGTTAAAGGACTCGCAAAATGGTCCTAAGTAAAAATCTTCATGAAGATCATGAGGTTTAACAGCAGCTAATTTGTGTATCCACCGCAATTGTCTTTGGGCTAGCTTTCTTTTTTTTTTTAGCAAAGTCTCCTCCCCTCGGTAATGAATGTACCACTGCTAAAATGACCCATCTTAATTGGGTGATGTTGTGGCCATTTTCTTTAAAATGTCTGAACACTGGGGATTTATCGTTGTTGGTTCTGATATTTGATTTGTGCTCCGTCCAGCGTTCCTTTGCTTTTCTTAGTTTTGCCAACATAATATTTGCCACAAGGGCATCTGAGGGCATACACCACATTTGTACTGTCACATGTAGCGAAATCCATAAGGAATATTTTTTTTACCATTACTGGGATGGCGAATGTGATCTCCTTTAATGATGTTGGTGCAATGTGGACAATGAAGGCATGGATAGGTGCCAGGTTTTTGTTTTTTCAGCATAGATTGATTAGAGATTGTGGTCTTCTCAGCATTAACAAGGCTATCCTTGAAGTTTTTGCCCCTTTTGTAAGCCAACATAGGCGGTTCAGGGAACAATCTCTTCAAGTTAGGATCTGATCTTATGAGGTCCCAGTTCTTTGTGATGATTCTCTTAATTTGGTAACTTTGGCTCGAAAATTTGAAAGTATGAATGAGTCTTGTTGGAGGTTTTTTTGGTTTTTCTTCCAGCAAATTAGACCTGGTGAGGGATTCTGTACGTACCACTGCTTTCTCTGGGATTTCATCAGGAAAACCTCTCTTCTGAAATCTGTTTTCATGTCTTCATATTCTCCTTGGAGATGTCTGGTATCTGATTTAATTCTTTTAAGTCTAAACATCTGGCTGAAGGGTAAATTATCCTTGAGGTGAGTAGGATGGAAGCTTCCAAAATGTAGTGTGCTATTGCAGTGTGTGGGTTTTCTGTAGATGCTCGTAAACAAGGTTGTTCCTATTTTACCGATGTTAATGTCCAGGAAATGAATATAAGGTTGTCCAATTTCAAGAGTAAAGGTGATTCTATCATTACAGCTGTTGGGGTATTCAAAAAATTGATTGAGTTCTTCCATGGTCCCGTTCCATATACCAAAAATGTTGATGTACCTTTTCCAGAAACCAACCTTGTTTTTCCAGGGATCTTTGTTGAGTATGTGAGTTTACTCGAAGTGGAACATAAAAATGTTTGCATAAGATGGTGAAACAGGTGAGCCCAATGATGTTCCAGCTGTTTGTAGAAAGAATTTGCCATCAAACCGAAAGTAGTTATTGAAAGGGATGATGTTGATCAATTCTATTGCGAATACCTTATGGATCAAAGTCTCTCTATGTTTTAAGAGGAACCATTCTAGGGAATCGATGCCTTGTTGGTGTGGGATCGAAGTGTATAGACTGTTGACATCCAGTGTAAATAAAATAGCCGAAGGATTGTCAATCTGTATTTCTTTCAATAGTCTCAGGAAGTGTGCTGTATCCTTAAGATATGTGGATGTCTGTTGGACCAAGGGTTGCAACACCTGGTCTAAGTAGACCGCTAATGGATGAAAAATACTTTCTGTCCCAGCGACAATGGGTCTGAATGGAGGATTGATTTTATTTTTGTGTATTTTCGGAAGTCCATCGAATACCGAAGTTACCGGAAATTTCTTGATCAGGAAGTCACTTGTCTGATCTGATATCCAATCCATATCTGAGGCTTCGTCTATTGTCTTTTTGATGGTGTCTTTTATTGAGGATACAGGGTCTGAGTCCGGAATAAGTAGGTTCAAGCAACCTGAGTTGTAAAAGTCAGTATCCATTAGTACCAATGCTCCTCCCTTGTCGGCTGATTTCAATGTGATGATCGTATCATCTGCTAGCTCCTTTATCAATTTTAATTGGTGTTTTCTGATGTTCACTTTATTGGGTTGAGTGTATTTTGGACGTTTCAGTTCCTTTGATGTTTTTAGATTAAATAAATTGATGACTGGGTGGTTAATCTGTGGATGGAATGAGCTCTTGTTCTTCAGTTCAAGATAATCATGTTTTTTGCGTGGATTAGTAGTTTCGGAAGTGAATCAAAGAATACTTCGAGTGCCATTTTGCGTACAAGTTTAAACAAGTTGACTTCCTCTTCTAAGTTGGTAGTATTAGTGGTAGGAATAAATGATAATCCTAGATTGAGAGTGTCCATTTGAGATGTAGTCAACTGTTTGGAGGAAATGTTAAGGATAATGGATTCTATTGTTTGTTTTTTTGCCTTGGTTTTCTTTTGCCCTCTTCGGGTTTTCCTCCTCCTAAAAAAACGGGTGCAGTTGATGTAGTTGCTGCTGTTACAGGCTGAGTAGACGTCTCTGCTACCTCCGGCGGGGGATGTGTCTGGTGTAGATGGGATGTGGCTCGAGGTATCTTGTTCCCCACTGGTCACGTCACTACTATCACTATTATTTGTAGGTCCTGGTGGTTTAGGTGGTCTTGTGGGTCCTGGTCTTGGGTTGTTATAGACATCTTGCCAGAGATCATCCTTGCACAGTTGGTTTAAGTTATTAGTGTTAGAGACAGAGTTCAGCTTCTTTGAGACACAACAGTGACAGACTTTATAGTTTTGGACAATTCCTTAGTTTTCTTAGAGGCAGGGAAAGCCCTCTTAGCTTTAGGGACAGAGGCATTTTTCCAACCCTTTTTCATATAATAAAAGTTTCTGCCCAAAAACATGCCCCCTTTGTGTCCGAGCCTTACTTCTGCACCCACTCACTACACAAAACATTTCTGCACCCAGTCTCAAAACTCCTCTAGCCTGCAATCTTTCCCTGGACTTCAACCATAGTACCACTTTCTCGTCCCCTTCTCAACATTCCTCTAAAACTCCCATTAGTATCATACGGATGATAATCCGGATTATAGGACTGCTGCTGTCCCCAGTGTGCATTCATACTCTGGGCCCTGCAAAATCAGCAGATTTTTCTCATGTGCTATCCAGCACTACAAGCTGCAATTAACAATTTAAATGGCGCATTTTTATCATTATGCCGAAGTGCATGTTGCGTGCTCCTAAATTAGACAAATTGAGGCAAAGTCTTCTTCTGAGCATTACCAAAACTCATCTGGCATCCGTTTTGCCCTGTATTCATTGTGGGCACTTGCGGCCACTCTCAAGATAGCCGCCCCAGCCACGGCAGTAAAGTCAGCCTCCTTATCTAAACCAGGTCCCTTGTGCTTGGCTGCCATACCTTTACTTCTACCTATCAAGGCCACCGGTTGGCGGTAGCCGGCACCAGCAACAAAGGCCCACATCTAAGGCCCCTATCTAAGGCCCCTGTCCGGGCATTGTTGGGTTTGTGACCCTCATATCTCATTACTGGGAAAGAAATGCGCCTTGCGGCTGGGCACTGCATACATGCGCACCTGGACTATGGCAGCCCCCCTTCCGACATCACATGAGTGCTGACTGTCTGGTCTGTTACCGGGCCCATCTCTCCTCTGACTCTCTGCCACTAGTAACTTTGATCACTCTGCCATCCCAACTGGCACTCTCCCCTACACTACATGCTCAAATCTGTTCATTTTTGTCTCCCCCTTTCTGAGTTATCGTTTCCATTGCCTCTACCTCTGCACTGCTGTGCTGCAATAATTGTAAATTTAAGTTGTGCTCACACCCCGCATTGTTTGCATGCCTGTAGCTTAAAATTGAATTTCGGTTGTGCTCACATTTTGCTTTTCTTGTGACTGCGCTGACTGGTAACCTTTGCCCTCTGTTCTGTCTGTTTCCTGCTCCCTTACCCTTTTCAGTTCCCATTGTTTTTCATTGTTTTTTCCCCCAGTCCTGTTTGTGCCCAGTCCCCTTTGTGCGCCTCCTGCCTACTTCACCCCACCTACCTCAGCCACGCTGCTTGGTTTCCATCTCTCCTATCTTCTCTAACTGCTTCTCTATCTACTGTCCTTTACCTCTTACTAAGTCTGGCAGGAAGAAACTCAAGAAGGACAAACTGGGCTCCAACACAGGTCTGCCTATTGCTGACACCGACGTCAGTGCTTACGCCAGAGACGCTCTCACTGACATCCTCTTTGTCGTTCCTTCATCCGACCTATGGACTCTTCATATGGTTGCTCTGCTCTCTCCCTACTCTTCCTCACACAATAACAGGAGGTCCTTCTTGCCTTCTTCTCCACCTCCAGGGTCATCATAAATGTCTATTGTAATGGTACCATACTGGTACAAGGGCCTCAAACCAACCTCCTACTTTTTGATAGGCTCCTCCCCCTATGCCTTATCAACTTTCCACCTACCTCCTCACAGGCTCCCATGCCATCTGCTTCCACAGCCTCCCTCGCCTTCTGACCATATGGCCTCTCTCACCATGGCTCCCTTGTAGCCTTTAACCCATCTGGCTCACCTGCCTGCACTCTCCTCACTGACATCCTTGTCATCTTCCGGTCCACTGCCTCCTCCTACCTCTATCTCTCAGGCACTCTCGCCGCTTACAGGGGGGTGACTTCTGTCCCCTGTTCCCCCATAGGTTTCTCAAAAATGGCAACCTGCTCCATGTTGCCACGCTTGACTCTCGCTCTGCTGCCAAGCACCTCTCTGACATCTGCCACCTCCTTGAACTCCTGGATCTTGATGTTCTTGCTCTCAATGAGACATGGTTTAAGGACAGCTCTGTCACGAGTTTAGACACACTTCTCCCTGAAGGCTGCAAGATCCTCTCTGAGCCCAGGCCCAAAAGGCCAGGAGGTGGAGTAGCCCTCATTTCTTCTGAGTGGATCCTTGTTTCCGTTATTCCCACTCAGGCCTACTCCTCCTTTGAATGCCTGGTCTGCAGGCACTCTCTCTCCTGTCTCCTCTCTTACCCTGGACACCTCCTATCGGCAGCCGGGCCAGTCTACTCTCTTCCTCTCGGAATGGGCGGACATGGCCTATGCTCTCCTTTCCTCCTCTCCCCAACTTCTCCAGCTGGGATCTTAACATCCATCTTGACTCTCCCGACTCTTCAGGACCTTTCTGCAATTTATGAGACTCTTTCTCTCTCCATTCTACCTTGGATGCTCTCAACTCCACAGACATCCCCCTTTCTATCCCGCTCACTACCTCACTCTCCTGGACTGACCACTCTCTTCATGCTTGAAGCTCTCTTCTCCTTTAGCACTGGTACACCCTGCACCACCGACCGCCTTCAAGGTCTTCCGACCCATGAAACGTGTGTCAGTGGCTGCCTTTGCCTCCACCTACTCTCCTCCTACTCCTGCGGCTGACTCCCACCCTGACAAACTTTTCTAACTTTCACCTTTCCATCTCCAATACTCTTGACATTCTTGCCCCTGCCAAAAGGGTCTGACTGAAGCATGCCAAAAAGTGCAACTCTTGGTACTATTCCGATCTGGCTGCCCTTAAACGCAAGTGCAGAGCAGAAGAACGAAAATGGGGATCTTCAGGTGTACCCTCTGACAAGCTGGCCTGCCGCCTTCTTCAACGGCAATACAGACTCTGCATCCGGTCCAAGAAGAGAGTCCATATTCAAGCCCGCATCTCCACGGCATCTAACAACACAACCAAACTTTTCAAAGTCTGGAAGAAACTGGCCAATCCTAATGCAGCTTCATCTTCTACTGCACCCACCCAGGCCCTTTGCTCACTCCTGGCTGCACACTTCACCGCCAAAACACAGGACATCCTGACCTCTCTCGCCTCCGCACCCACTCATGCACCAACATCTCTTGGGCCCCCCTCCGTCACCCACACCTCTCACCCTCTTCCCTCCTCCCTGGGGGTGTCTGAAAGGCTCTGAGATCTGGAACCCTGGATGCGTAGTTGCCCAGTGCTGAATAATTAATCTGCAATTACAGAAGGGAGGATTTGTGATAACTGTCTCTAATGGGTGAATCTCCCACCTGCCTCTGACCGATTTCCTTCCCACTGGGTTCTTTTCTCACAGTTATTTGTAGGGTGAGCTATCCGTCCTGCGTTTCTTGTGCAGGGGCGCTTGACTTTTGTTGGCGAGCTGCCCGAGTTGCTTCACTGGTGCAGTACGCCTTCCTTGGGGCCAGGCCTGCTGTGACCCCCGACTCTGCTGGCAGGCAGGTAGGTTTGTTAATTCTAAGTTTTTGTTCTGTTTATGGTGGGAATTCGTTAATGTTTTTATCTCCCTCTTTTCGGGTGCGAAGGTCTTGATGCTGGCGTGCCGGATGGAGAGGCGCATTTCAAGGTAAGAGAAAGCGCGAAGCGCAGCACCTTTATTGTCTTTTGAAGCTAACCTGTGTTTTCTTCTTCTCCTCACAGGCCGCTTTGGTGCTGCAAGTGGATGAGAGTGCAATGAAAAACAGGCTCCAGAATCCATTAAAGTAGTACAGCGCTGTGCGGTGGTTTAATATTGAAAGCGAACCTGAATTTCTCTTTTCCTTTGCAGATGTTGCTGTGGTGCTCCAGATGGAAGAGTGGCGTAGCGGGATGGAATTCAGGTAAGACTGATGGAATTCGATGTTTTGGAAGCGCACGTTCTAATATTGGTTTCCCTTTCTCGTTATTGCAGGTCGCAATGTTCAAACAGCAGCTGTGGTAGCGGTTCGCCCGGAATTCCTTAAACTAGTACTTACAGGTGAGTGATGTTTCTTCTTCTCTCGGTTTAAGATTGCAGCCCAGTTGAGATGCTGAGTGATGGTGGTGTTTTCTCAGGTAAAACAGAATAATCTTGCAGGATTACAGGAAGATGCTGAAGACCAGGAGTTGGACACGGTGAGCGTCACGCTGCTGGTTGCAGAATAACACAAAGCATGTTCTGCAGTCAGGGTGTGGTTTATATAGTCCAGGTAAAGTAGTACCAGGGAAAGTAGTTCCAGGCCTGCCACACCCAAAACACTAGACCGCATGGCTTGGTTCTTAGAACTAGACTGTGTGGGTGCTTCCATGTTGGATTTAAAGACCCATGTACATAAATGGGACCTAGTTTGAACAGCCCTTCCTTCCTACATATGAGCCTGGTGCCAAAGGCGCCAGAACTGGCTCCAGGAGCCCTTTTGCAGTGGTTTTAAGGCCCTCAGGGTTGTGGTGGGAGCCTGCTTGTGGCACAACTTGTGCCCCCTCACAGTGGTCATGACAGTCACACCTGAGGTGGTCTCTAGACAAGTCCGTTCTATGAAAGCCTCTTCCAAACAGGTGGTCCCCTGCCCTTCCAAATCCATCAAGGACAACATTGATACCCTCGCTCCAGCCTTGACAGACCACGGTAACATCTCCTTTGCCACTGGTGTTTTCCCCACTTCTCTCAAGCACTCTCTTGTGCACCCTCTGCTCAAAAAACCTTCTGCCAACCTTCTATTCCGGCTAACTACTGCCCTATCTCCATCACTCCTTTCCTGGGAAAACTCCTGGAGAAGTTGGCTATCTCTCAGCTTACCCTCCACACTGAATCTGTAGGTTGTCTCCATGACCAGAGCATCCAGAAGACGAATATGCCCTTCTGAACACCTGTGAAGACCTGCTCTCAAATCTGGACTCTAACTCTCCCTCTGTCCTCATTCTTCTTGACCTCTCTTCTGCTTTTGATACGGTAAACCACAACATCCTGATCTCCCTGGGCATCATAGATCAGGCCCTGGCGTGGCTTATCTCCTTTCGCTCTGACCGTCCTTCACAGGTAGAATATTGGTCTTTTCTCTCTGCTATCACTCTCTCTACTGTGGTGTCGCCCAAGGATCGAACTTATACCCCTGGTTCTTCAATGTCTAGATGGTCCCTCTGGCCCACAGGATCTCTGCCTTCACCTCCAACTTTCAGTGTTATGTGGATGACACAGCTCTCTTTCGGGCTACCCTTGGCCTCCTCCTCCTTGCTCATTCCTGACTGTTTTTCTGCAATTCAGAATTGGTGTGCTGCGAACGATCTCTGCCATAATGCCAGCAAGACAGAGATAGTCCTCTTTGGGACCCTTGCTCCTGCTTTCCCACTTGGCCCTGCACCCTCACTCCAGGGTCGTCTCCTCCTCTCACATCTCGGGCATCTCTAAAAAGTCCCATTACCAGCTGCACCTCCTCAGAGGTATTCAACCTTTTCTCACTATCCCCCAGAAGCTCACCGTCTCCAGAGCCCTGGTCCTCTCTAGGGTGGAGTACTGTAAGAGCATCTTTCTAAATCTACCTGCCACTACTCTTTGCCCTTCACAACTTATCCAGAACAGGACTGCGAGACTTGTCTTTGGCCTCAAGCCCAGGGATCGTATCTCTCCAGCTCTGAAATCACCCCACTGGCTCCCTGTGGCTGCAACAATGAAGTTCAAGACCCTCTGCATCCTCCACAAGGCTTTCAGGGGCTGGGGATTGCACTACCTCCAACTTTCTCTTCCTAAGCAGCTTCCTTCTCGAGCCCTCCACTCATCCACCTCTAACCCTCTGAGGGTTAGACACTTCTCCAGGCAGAGAGTGGGGGGTAGATCTCTTTCCTCATCTGGGGCCTCCCTCTAGAACAGCCTCCCTGCCTCTCTCAAACTTGAGCAGGACCACCTCTGGTTCCGGAAGCAACTCAAGACCTTGCTTTTCGCTTCCGCTCTTCCTCTCCTTTGCTGATTCCCTGACTGCTCTGCACACTGGTCACCTGGCCACCCATTGAACTTCAGGTCCGGGCTCCTGCATGTCCAGATACCCTTGCACTGCCTCCGGGCATCCCTGCACTTACGAGCCTATATCTGCAACCCTACCCCTGCACTTACGAGCCTATATCTGCAACCCTACCGCGATTCTCTGCACTTATGAGCCGCTTACCGGCAGCACTTACGAGCTACCTGCACTTTCCCTCAACCCACCTGATACTTCTACCCCTCCATCCGCCACCGCAGTTGCACGATCTGTATACCACAAGGCCTAGTAAGTTTGTTGTGTTGTCTTCCCTCGGTCCTCCATCCCTTGTCTTGTCGTGCCTAGAAACACTTGTGTGCAGGCGTATTATAAATGACTTATCATATCATGCCCGACATGCCTCACACTCTTTAGTATCATGTCCGACAACTGGGCACAACACGCAGCTGTCTTGTGTGTTGATAATGGACATTGTCCTCCGACACTTACCGCAAGCCTTAAAACCAAAAGGTTTCTCACTCATTTTGAGAAAAGAATTTTGAATTTCCAATTAAAATTGAAAAAGAAAAAAACATTCAAATTTGAGTGACCATTGGAGCCAGTGGCTCAGAACAAGTTTCGAAGTCACATAATCAGTGTCATTGTTAAATGAATGATTGTGGTTGGCTAGTCAATGCTAGTTATAACCTAGATACCGTAGCTTCCAGTGGGTGCAGCGAGATGTGACAAGGCCAGCACCACCCAGCATGATGCAAGTGTGATTAAAAAATCTCCAGTGTCCAAGCTATCTAAGAAAAGGAATCTGAAGAATGTGCTCTTTTTGCCCTTGAGCGTGATTGAGATGAGACCAGGAATTACCATGTAGGGGTGGTTTTCTGATGAGAGTTCAGCCAGGAGTTCACAAATCAATGTATGGGGTTATACTGGGAAGTGATTGCGGGGGTTGTATGCCTGGGGTTCCTCCGTAATCTCCATTCTCTTGAGTTTGCCTGGGTGAATGGCCACAGCATGTGTATGAGGTGGTCAGTACTGATTGACTGGCCGACAAATGCTTGAGTGGTACAAGTGTGTATGATTGTTGGTTAGGGTTACCCTCTAGTCTCCAGTTTAGTATAAAAGCTGACAGACTGCACCAGGAAAATGGTTTAGCTGTTGGAATTTGCCCCTGAAGCATCCAGAGTGGCATACTGACCCATGGACAACAACAGAAGCACAGCACCAGAGTCTTTTGGATTCTCGAAACCATAATAGTGAAGCTATGCCTCTCTCCGGACCAGCAACAACCCTGTGTGTGTGGCTCCTTTCCCTTGATCCAGCAGAGATAGCTGAATCCTTTCTTCAGGACACATCTGCTCCCCCTGCTCAAAGAAGAGGCCTGGCTACCTCGTTATTACTGACTATTGGCTCCCCATCCAGTCCCATCAGAGTCTGACCATCAACCTTACAATGAAAGGAGAAACTACGCTCCCAGCATGACAACATTTAGATATGCTGCAAGCTATATGAATACCTATTCAAAAGATCGGATATTCTGTACCCTCTGAATACTATGACCAGCCACCAAGTGAAAGTGCACAGACATGGATGAAAGTCAAAATGCTGTTTCTCCAAAAATAGAAGGGATAGAAGAGGATAGAATCCTTACTGTTTTGCAACCAAATGAAAAATAAAGAGTCAACACTTACCATCATCTTCTGGGACATAGTACGCCAATTTATTATTTAGAACACTTAATTTATACAATACAATTGTATGTTAACATAAAATTAAAACTTCATACAAAAGCAAACTTCCTGCTACAAGAAAGTGATTGTAAACAAATATGTCTGCTTCACTACTGGCAGATCTACTGCTGTACCCGTATTATTTGAACATTGATTAAAATACATTTCAAATTCACTGCATCTGTGGATAAGTAGCAGTGCTAGATCATAAGGCAAAAGAATTTGCAAATAAGCAAGTTCCCAAATCTGAAGTTGACTGGACTGACAACTACGTGTGAAAAGCCTGGGCTGGCTCTCTACACTAGGCACAAGAAGCCAGTATTGTGAAGGGGGAAACCCCGCCATCGTCATGCTAAAGAGCCACTATTGTCACTTTAATCTGAGGAAAGGTATGAAACTCATGAATATGCATCACGCTATCATATTTCCAAATGGCCATGCCTTACCTAAAAAATAAAATTGTTTCATCCCATAAAAATCAATACAGTTAACAGAATCATCAACAGAACCTTTCACTTTCTGCGGTTAGCAGTGCCTGTGTTCCTTTTCAAATTTTGGGATTGTATATATCGAAATTTACATTGCATTTGGAAAATATGACCAAAAGCACACTACCAAAGCACGCCAGTCAAGGGAACCTCTACTGCGTGGAATTCCACAAACTGGCAATGGCATGAAGTAGCAGTCGACATGCTGAAAGACCCGATGCAATACACTTGCATACCGACAACCTCAGATCTTCAGTATTACAGGTCTGTGACAGAGACCAGTGTACATTCAAATGGGGTGAATGTATGCTCTAGAAAATTAAAGTCACAACTAGGTTTAATGGACATTGTCATCCTCACTGCTGAGATCCCATTCGTCGGTGCCTGTCTCTGTATTTAACTGCAGACCTACTCTAATTGAGGATGGGCCAAAAGTGATAGAATTACTGTCTGCTGTTTTTCCTATTTTGGTGCTGCTTGTCTCTACCATATCTTCCTCCCCAGAAGATATTGCTTCATCTGGTAAACTGCTGTGTAGAAGCATCTCCATTCCAGAATCTGAGCTTGCCGCTCTATACATCTTGGGTGCTTTCTCACCTTCAAGGAAACAGAAAATGTTCTGTGAGCAGAAGATAAAAGACGCAAACATTACAGGGTTCGGACCTACCTCATTGGTTGAATTGGTGTGGCACAAATTACATCTATTTTGGCACAAAGTACTATACAGCCATAGAAATATATATTGTTAGGATATATGAAAACAAAATGAGTTCAAATTAAGTGACTGAAAAATCCACAAAACAACCAAAAATGGTTTTTCCAATTGACATCTTTGGAAGTACAAGAGCTTTCCCATCTGGTGAGCCTCCCTGCCCACACATCAACCATTGTATTATTCCTGCCATCCCTTCCCTTAACTCCCGGCCGCAATGCAGGCAAACAAACATGCAAAGATGCATTCACCATTTCCCAGCCTTGCATTACATTAATACGCATATTTTGTCATTTTGATAAATGTACATTCATTATTAGAATTTGTAGAGCAATATGGTGAATTTTTAATTTGGATTTGTAATCAAATGTTCATTGCAACTTCCAATTATGGACACACAATTTAATCTGGGCAAAGGTACTTTCATTTTTGCCATTTGTCTATGTAAACTTGGTTTATTATACGTTGTAAAGCATGGAAGCACTTTGACACATTGCAGTTTTTTGAGTGGTAAATGTAGAAGGAGAATTAATTGCAGGCTGACAGAAAGTTGAAGAAGGGAGGAAGTTTAATACAAAATCCAGAAAGAGCAAAGTGAAGTGCGCTCAAAGTGACAAATCGACTTTTTCGTACCATTTGAATTTTCAACAGGTTATTTCCTAAGAGAAGTTTGGTTAGTCCATTTTTTGCCAGTTGAAGTAATTATAATAAGGCTGGATCCTGGAATCTTTAATCAGTCCCATAGGTCAGTAAACTGCTGTCTGGCTCAGTTCCAGTAAGTGGCATTACTGGCACAGAAAGTGACATTCAATGTATATAAAAAGACGAGTATGCCCATGCCAATTTAAACCAATTTCCCCAACTGTGCATTGCTCCACTGAGGGTAAAAAGGACAACTAACCAGGTCATGACATCAGACACAAACATTGAAACTAATCAAAGTATTACAAATACAAAGTGTAGGTGTGAAGGTTTATGAAGAATCTGTTGGAAGATCATAAACATCAGAAAGAACATTATCAAAAGGTAATTTACTCTTCCAATCGATACCTTGCACCCAACGAGGCCCAATGTTATTTAAGACTCTGAAAGCAGTACCAAACACCAGAAGGTGGGCAACTGAATATGCTCATAGTCTTCCCCATTTACCCATACATACAAAGAGAATAAAGATTTTCCATAATAACTTACTAGAAAGTCTTAATTCTATTACAGACAAGGAGGCGAGCATTATGTTTCTTTCTTTATTCTATAAGCTCAGCAGCAAGATATTTTTATGTACCCGAGCACAATAGGTGACGTGTAAAAAGGGTACACCAGAAAATATATAATAAACACATAGAAACATTAGGTTATGTCCTTTAGTCCCTGGGGAAGGAATAACTCAATTTCCCAGGGGACTTCTCTTAAGTTCAGTCAGAGGTCACCAACATGTGACCTTAGTCCTCCAATGAGAATGTAGGTCTCGTCATAAACAGTCCTGAACATGATGTAACTTCCTCTTTCAAGGCTGTGAACTTGAATGTCCATAACTTGGTAAGTAAATGTAACTGTAGACATCTCATAAAGGAAAACAGAATCGAGCTGCAGGTTAGGTGGACTCGTCTGCAGGCACTGTCAAGAGATGGAGAAAATACTAGAATTACTTCATGCAAATGACAACCCTAGTTCTCTTTGTAGGGTCGGAGAGAAAGGCTTGAATTATTTAGAAAGCATATACAAATTGCAAATAATCAGTAATTCATAGATATGTACATGATTATCATCAAGCGTGTTAAGCGCTGCTATTCTTTCTCTCGCCGGGTGGGATAATGCTTGCCTCCTTGTCTTTAATAGAATTAAGACTTTCTAGTAAGTTATTATGGAAAATCTTTATTCTATGTCAAGACCGGAGGCTCACATTAGGCTTGTTTAAAGCTTACTTACCACGATAGACGTCGGCTGATCTACCGGTTTCAGGTAGAATTGCTTAAATATTGATTCGCTTGCCCAGTCTGCAATCCTCATGATGTCCTCTATGCGAACTCCAGCCTGAAAGGCTTTGGAGGCCATGGCTCCGAAGTGCTGGGTATCTATCCCTGCTTGAATTAGAGTCCAACGCACCCAGCATGCCAAAGTTGGAACGGAAACTGCCTTGTGCGGTTTACGCAGAGCTATCAATAGCTGCCCATTAGGTGAGGACCTAAGTGGGGCTGTCTTTTCTTCATAAACCTTCAAGCATTTAACCAAGCAAAGCTTGGGCTGGTCTCTAAAAGCGGGTAAGAAATCACCCTAGAGTTGCATTTCGTCCTCCTGTGTATATGAAATACAATGCCATCAGGAGAAAAAGTCCTGCCCGCTGGATCGACAGCCCTGACGTCAGAGACTCTCCTGCAAGAGACCAGGCAGAGTAGGGTAGTAAGTTTGCCGGATAGGGCCTCACGGGATAACTCCTCATTATGCGGCCAAGACAGAAAAAGATTAAATTTTTTATTAACGTCCCAAGCTTGTTGTAGCGGGACGGAGGGGGACTGTAAGTCTGATACCCTTGAGTAATCTGCAAACGAGGTGGTGTTCTCCTGCTGGGACCTCCTGAAAAAGGTCATGTCCAGCAGAAATGGCTGAACGATAGGCATTCACTGTCCTGTAGGCTAGACCTCTTTCAGCTAAAGAAGCTAGGAAATTCAGGATCTCCTCTACAGGTGCTGAAACTGGATGTAATCCTTTCCTTCGGCACCAGGTGCTCCAGGTGCTCCAAGAGTTGGAATACCTCTTAATGGTAGCAGGAGCCCAGCTTTCCTCGATGAGACTGACCGCCATGCGCGACATGCCGGGGACTCTCCATCTTGACCTGAAATCCTCCAGGTCGCTAGGATCAGTGATCCGCTGAGATGAAGGAGGTGACGCTGCCCTGATGGATCTAGGAAGAGATCCAGAAACTTGGGTAGTAGGATTGGTGAATCCGAGGAAAGTTCCAGAAGAACTGGATACCAGGTTTCAGAGAGGTCCAGACCGGCGCTATGAGGACTAAATCCGAATGCTCCTGACGGGCCTTCGCCAGGGTCCTCGCTATCATGGTGAATGGGGGAAAGGCATAATGTATCCCCTGGGTCCATTGTTGCAGAAATGCATCTGTCGCTGCTGCTGCTGGATCCGGCTTCCAGCTGTAAAACACCGGTAGCTGGGTATTGAGTCTGGAAGCGAAGAGGTCTATGGATATAGGACCCCAAACTTCTTGGAGGCAGAGAAAGATTTCTCTGTTGAGCCTCCAGTTGCTGTAATCTGTGGAGTGACGGGAGTACCAGTCCGCTACCACGTTTGTGATACCAGGGAGATATTCCGCTGTGACTGAAATTCGATGTTCCAAACAGAAATGTCAAAAATCCTTGGCCAATTCTGCTAGAGGCCTCGAACTGGTGCCACCTAGATGATTGATGTACCTTACAGTGGAAATGTTATCCATTTTCAGCAAGATACAGCAACTTGCTCTGCCTTTGGCAAAGCAGCGTACCGCAAAAGAGCCCGAAACTCTGGGCAGTTGATATGCAGATCCAGCTCCTGAGGAGACCAAGTTACTCCCGTGGCGACAGCCACATCTCGCTCCCCAACCGGAGCGACTGGCATCTGATTCGATGATGATATCTGGGGCAGATCCGAAGATGGCTCTGCCATTCCAGGCTTCCATGTGCGTGAGCCACCAGTTGAGCTCTGTTCTTGCCTGAGGTGACAGTGTCAGGCGTTGGGAGTAAGAAAGGCTGTGTCTTAAGTGTTGACCCTTCAATCTTTGGAATTCCCGGTAGTGAAGGGGGCCGGGAAATATTGCCTGGATGGGAGGATAGCAAACCTATTACTCTTGCTACCTCCCGAAGGGAGAAAATACTCCTCTGTTGAAGTCTGCATATCTCCTGTTTGGTGCAGTGAATCTTGGCTTTTGGAGGGCGGAGATGAGAATTCTGAGTATCCACCACGAACCCCAGAAATTCCAGGTTCCTGGATGGATGAAGAATTGACTTTTCCCAGTTTATGAGAAAGCCGAGGCTGTGTAGTAAATCTATGGCTAGTCTGGTCTGCCTCTGAACTAGCTCCTGTGATTGAACCATAAAGATGATGTTGTCCAAATAAATTATAAGTCGGACACCTTATTCTCTTAGATGAGCTACTACTGGCCTCAGAAGTTTGGTAAAAACCCAAGGTCCCGAGGAGAGCCCGAAAGGTAGGCTTGTGAACTTGCAGTCTCGATTTCTCCATGAGAATCTCAGATAACCTATGTGTGCCTGATGAATGGGCACTGCGAGGTAAGCATCCTTCAGGTCTAGGCGCATGAGCCATTCGTTCGGTCTCAGAAGGTCCCTGAGCAGGTGTATACCTTCCATCTTGAAATGGTGGTAAATGATGAATTTGTTGAGAGCTTTTAAGTTTATCACTGGGTGCACCTTTTGTTTTGTGCGTACCAGAAATATGGGGCTGAAGAAGCCTCCTTGACTTGAGCTGGGGCGAATCGCTTGTTTCTGATATAGGCTGTGCATTTCGTTGTCTAACGCTATTTGGTCTGTTTGGGGCATCACTATGGGGTAGGGGGACAGACTTGAACGGGCTGTGCGAAAAACTCTAGACACAGACCGCAAGCTGTGTCCCTGACCCAGGCAACTCCCGATAAGGTATCCCAACCCCTTGCAAACATAGCTAGCCTCGCTCCTATAGACGTCTGTGGCGCAGGCGCTGTTATAAGTATACTGGCATGAGGATTGTTGTTGGGCCGGATGTCTAGCTGCTTGTCTTCTTCTACGTCCTCTTGAAGTGAAGAATGTGTTGGCGCGCTCTTGCCAGGCGTTATGCTGGTCCCTGGAGTGCTGAGGTCTTTTATCTAAGAAATAACGGCCGGAGGAGTGAACTCTACCTCGTCCGGCCCTGGAGAAAACCTTGGAAGCGAAAACTCTCTTGATGGAGGCCTGAGCTTTGTCCAATGCGATGAAGGTACCGACAAATTTTGACATTTCCTTCATGAAAGGATCCCCGAAAAGCAGGCCCTGAGCAGTAGCACCAGACTGTGTCCGCTAATTTGCTCAGCTTGGCGTCGATCTTAAACAGAATGCCTTTACGACACTTGGTTGATATGGCACAACTAACATTTCCTAGTAGGCAAATGGCCCGCTGAACCCAGCCTGAGAGAACCGGGTCAACGGGGTCGGATGTGTCGATGGCTGCTTCCGCTAGGTCCAAGATCTTGGCCAGTGGACCCGTTACATCCAGAACTTTGTCCTGACAGGACTTCCAGGCACGGTCCATGCCTTTCGTAGGGTCCTTCACATTTTTTCCCAAAAATGTAATCATTTTGGAGTCTAGCTCTGGTGTTAGAGCTACTTTGTCTGCAATATCTGGAGGGGGCATTCAGCTTGGAGTCTGGCTCTGACCTCCTTATCGAAGGGTTTGCCAAGTCTGGAATAAATGTATTTAGCTGTTCTGGAAGACGGTTCCCAGTCAGTGGATCTGGGATGTATTGATCCTCCGGCGCAAACATCCCCTTTGAAGGAGACTTATTCCCGGTTGTCTTCTTGGGGATGGGGGCTGCCACAATCCCCGAGCTTGAGGGCTTCTAACTCTCTATTTGAAAGTCCTCATCAGAGGAGGTGTGGGAGTGATCAGCGTCGTACATGCCTCTGCTCTGATTGTCTTCTGTGCCCTGTCCATCTCCCTCCGGGCTTGAGGGTCTATTACCCCCGTTATCCTCCTCGGAGTAAGAAGGTCCATCATGGGAAAAGGTTACCTTCCTATTTATATAGGCTTTCTTTAGCCTGGAGAAGGCATCCAATACGGCAGCAGTGGCAGGTTCTGGCTGGCTCTTGTGAGCCGGGATACATCCCCCTTCAGTAAGGTGCTTCCTCTTTTGGGCCTTTTTCCTCCCATGTGGAGAGCTTTCTCGTAGGTGCTCCTCCATAGTATCTAGGCGGTGTTGAATAGGTAGGAGCATGTCAGTTACTGCCTTTTTAATGCTGGTCTCAACCGAAGATCCCAGCACTTTTTGCAGGCTATTTGCCATTGCCACCTCATCAATATAGCAGGTACCTTCCTCACAGTCAGACCAAGCCTGAACTGATTGAGGGGAGTACTGCGCTGCCATGGTTAATCTAAAGCACCTTTACTCTTATTTTTTCTTTTTTTTTCTTTTCTGGGCTTCTGAACGCCTTCTCTCTAGCCCAGTACTAAAGGTAGTTCGGCTATAATGGATCTGTCAGCTGAGAGGAATCTCTCTTCTTAGTGGTGTTATCAGCTGAATCAGGAGATTTTACCCCTTTTTTTAATGCCAATCAGTTAATTGAAATAGTTATAAGCACTGCAGCAAGGATTCCGGCGCTCGCGTTCGCAAAAGACCATTATAGTCCTAACGGACATGCGCACTCGAGCGCCGGAATCCTGAGGAAAGGACCAGGGAGAGCAGGAGCTCCTCTGGTGGCCCGTGGGCGGCGCTGCGGGTTTCCAGAAGGCCACGCCGGCATCCCCGAGCCTGAGGAGAGCACCGAAATGCCGGAGAAGTGAGCGCAAGCACACCGAGGGGTCCGCTTCCGTGGACTTGAATCAGCTGATAAACTGAGGCGGCGCAAACAAGGGTTTTGTGTACTACGCTGCCTCCGACACCAGCAGGAAGTAGCTGGCGTCGGAGGGAAACAACGAAAGATACGAAGTTACGGAGTCGTAGCTAAATGATATATAGTAAGAGGCACGCTCCTATACTAATAAATACGGCATTACAACATGTAACTTGAAAATCAGTAAAATATAAATAACGTTATATTAAAATCATAGAAACACTTCATAAACAGTGCTGAACATGAACGTACTCGTCTATTGCTGTGAGCAGCAAAGAAAGAGGAAGTTACATCATGTTCAGGACTGTTTATGAAGAGGCCTACATTCCCATTGGAGGCCTAAGGTCACATGTTGGTGACCTCTGACTGAACTTAAGAAAAAAGTCCCCTGGGATATTGAGTTCTTTCTTCCCCAGGGACTAATGGACATAACCTAATATGTTTCTTTGTGTTTATTATATATTTTTTACACATCACCTATTGTGCTCATGTACATAAAAATATCTTGCTGCTGAGCTTTCTTTTCATGTTAGAATAAAAAAAGAGAAGCATAATGTGAGACTCCGGTCTTGACATAGAATTCACTCGGTTTCCTTTCAGTATTTATTTGTAAAAAGTGGAAAAAGCAGAAATCTGTGTGTCTAGGGTCACTTCTTACGGTGACCCTGTTCCTACATTGCATTCTGCTCAGATTTCCAGAAGCAGCTGGTTTACTTACCTTGTGAAGGATTTCACCACTATTTTTCCACCAATGCTGCATTTGTAGGAGCAGGTTTGGCCAAAATGGCTGAACCCTGAGTGCTGGACTGATCACTGGGTGGTTTTAACTACTGATCGTCCTTCCTGGGCCTCCTTTGTTCTCCTGCTGGCTCAAAGCATTTGTTGTGTCAGGTATTCCATGCTGGGATTGTCTCCAGGTTGTTGTACCATCAGCTTCTCGCTTTACTGCCTTGGCTGTCCTGCAAGAGTCGATGGGTCGATGCAAGAGTGCTGAGACTCCACACCCCACCTCATCTGCTCTACAGGGCCCCACAATAATCTTCGCCATTGGAACATTTTCTGTTGTCCTTCGAGCCGCTGCAGCCTGTTATGCCGGGTTCTCCTGCCTTTTTGGAGTCTCTCACCGCTCGCTAAGGTTTGTTTTTCTTTTCTGTCATTGGGGTCGTCTTTGGCCTTGGGTTCAAGTCCCTCATCTAAGTCGTACTGGAAAAGAAATCTTGTACTTACTGTGTTAAGCATTCCTGGAAAATGCTTTCTGGGAACTGTAACTAATCGCAGGGCGCCCCTTCTCCCCAAGGGGTAGCCCCTCCCCAAACCCCTGGTACGCTAGGGAGGTCAGTCCACACTGCAAAAACCTTCCTAGGGGTCGAGGCAAGGAGAACCTCACTGGGAGAGACTTCACCTTTAGAGACAAGGACTCCCTACACCAACAAATTTAATTGCATACATGGGACTACCTGATAAGCCTATAAATGTGGCATTCCTGTCTTGGGCTGAAGGCAATGCAAGAATAAACTCAATGGCACGAGATAAGGAAGATGTTTCTTTAATGCAAGACGGCCTCTACAAAGTAAGAGGTACCTGGGGGACTGGGAGAAGTGGGCGGCCCGCTGGGTTACGCCATCACTCTGAGAAAACACATCCCAGTCCCATGAACGAGACAACACAGTCAAATAAGAAGTGGAAAGCTTAGAAACAAGGCTCTTAATCATCACAGCTGGGGGGTAACTAGTCAGTTCAGAGACATTATAAGACTAAGGACTGATGATAAAAGCTTAGCAAGGGGCAGAGGAAAACCCCAATCAAGTACTCCCAGAGGGAAGGCCTGGGAAGAAACTACAAATAATAATCTGATTATTAAGAAAGGTTCACTTGAAGGATATTCTTAAAAGGAAACCACAGAAAGCACAAGACGGAAAAGTATTCTTGAGGAGCTACAAGAGTTGATTGCAAAGACTATCTGTTCTACCAAGAGGTTGTATAATTCAAGGCAATATTGAACGAACTGGAGGAGAGACCAGGCAAAGGCAAATCATTCCCTTGGTCTATTTAAGTTAGTTAACATTTGTGGCAGAGCCACATATGATCGTTTGGACTGAGGACATATTCTCTTTTGGACTTTATGAGAAAGGCCGAGCACCTTTAGTTTCTTTAGATAGATAGTGACTCCCTCTAGTGATATGGAAAGTTAGGCCTACTACTTACAATTTTCATTAAAAGAAATTGAATTATGGCTTCCAAGTGTCCAATGTCTCCTTCCGACCCGCCAGAGAACCAACACCATGTCTTGGCCCTGCGGTGGTGGATTATTCACAATACATACCCTCAAGGATCTCTGTGGTAGAGATTATTCGCAGGTGGGTCTCAACTGGTTTACATTGGGGTTTTCCTGCTGTGCTGCATACATCATCTTAAAGGGCTCCTGTTTTTTTTTTTAACAATCTCAAGATCTCTTCATTCGCGTCTTGTATGGTTCTCCCTACAGGAGTAGTTTTCCACAAAATCAGCACCTGTCGGGCAGAACTGTGACTAAACTGCAGACTACCTACTGACTTTGTCCTGTTGAATTTTATGTGGAACATTTTAATGACCTCAAATTCCTCGAAGTGCCATTGGAGCACTTACCTGCCTCTAGAAATGTTTTCTTCATCCAGTTTTTGTCCAGGCAGTTTTAGGCCAAAGACTGGAATGTGAGCCTGCAGCAGTGATTTTTTATGTATTTTAAAGTGCAGTCTGGGCAGCGGCTGCTCTGAGTAAGTGCAGCGGATGCAGCCAGCTATGGGAAGTGCAAAAGGGGGTGGAGGGATGTAGGGTTACAGATACAGCCCCTAAGTGCATGGAGGCCCGGAGGCAGTGCAGGTGCTTGCAGGTTGTGGAGGAAGCCTGGTGCCCATTGAGTTCAGAGGGTAACCAGGCGATAGGCTAGCGCGGCAGACAGGTGGTCAGCAAGGGAGAGCAAGAGAGAAAGCAGAAGCGAACACGTCTTGCAGTCCTGTTCTGGATTAGTTACAGAGGGCGGAGTGTAGAGGATGGCAGGTTGAGATAGAGGCTGTTGCAGTAGTCCAGCCTAGAGAGAACCAGGGCTCTGGAGGAAGTGAGAAAAGGAAGAATATCTCTGAGGAGGTGTAGCAGATAGTGGTACTTCTTTGAGAGGTCAGTGATGTAAGGGGAGAAGGAGAGAGTGGAGACGAAGATGACCCCAAGGTTTTCTGCCTCACTGGAAGGCGTAAGGAGAGGGCCCAGGGAGGGGGGGCCAGAGTGAAAGAGAGAAAGTGGGAGCAGGGGTCCCAATGATCTGTCTTGCCGACATTGCACCAGAGACTGTTGCAGGCGCACCGTTCCTGAATCACGGATAGACAGCCAGGAATGAGCAAAAGAGGAGAGCCTAAAGGACAGTTGAGTGTCATCCGGATAACACTGAAAGTTAGAGGAGAAATGAGGTGAGCCAAACGGGCCACATAGAGGTTGAAAAGCCAGGGAGAGAGGTTGGAGCCTTGGTGAACACCACAGGTGGAGAGAGAGGTGGTCGAGAGAAAGGACCCCAGGTGAACCTGAGAGGGACGGTCCAGGAGGAAGGAAGCCAATCAGATGAGGGCCACATAGGTGTCTGATGTGTCGTTATACCATTTACTATTTAAATAATATGCAAGGTACATATACTACTTGTTTGGTTTACTGTTAAGGCAGTTTTTGTCCAACCCCCTGTTGAGGGATCTACAACCACTTACCTTAACGGGGGCTAACACACTTGACAAGACAAGGAAGCCAAACCTCTCAGGGTATGTAACATGCACAGAGCAACAAGGCTCAAATCTCAAGTGGTGGTAGCAGGTTGACACAAAGGTTAAATTAATTAAATTAGCACACACACTTCGCTATCAAATAAATTACACCAATATACTGACAAAGATATACATGTATTTTGTTACACATACAGATATTTCCAGTCAAATACATACTTCAAAATAGTATTTAAAAAATACATAGTGTACTACAAATCAGTAAATGTCTAAAAAGCACCTTCCTAACCCCAGTGCCTATATGTGGGTCCACTCTCTGAAATAGGCACTGTAATGAATCAGGGGTAAGACTCGGACACAGTGGCATTGTGATGATTGCTGTAGGTTTCTTTTTAAAGTAACAGTAGGGTTGAAGAAAGACCTATCTTGCCCTGCCACTATGAGGGGTTTCCCTGCCTCAAAGGCTCCCTTTTCCTAGACTTCACACACTTAACACACTCGAGGGTTATTCTCCTCTTTACTTGCTTGGCTCTCCACAGTTTAATCACATTTACATCCCAAGGGGGCTTAGTTCCTTCCCCTGGGTTTCATACACTTTCAAGAGGCTGCCTTTCCTCTTCTGGCACATCTCATTTGTAAACCGCTTATTTGTAATTGGGTGTGGGTCCAAGACTTGCAACCAGCTGCCTGGTATACTCTCCTGCCACGACTTCTTCCATATGTTACAACACATTTCTTTCAGGTACTGGTTCTTTGACACCCTTTCATTCGTCTCCCTTCTAAATGTACTCAGCGTCCCAGCTCCGTCGCCTGGGTTCACCCTGTGAGTTTCTCTGCCTTCCCTCTGCTGGCGGTATACGCCTCAAAGCACCCCGGTGTCCCACATCCCCTCTCTGGGCTCACCAATGTTCTCTGGCGGCTTTGGCATACTCTGCGGCTCTCGCCGTCTCCAGCGGGGCACCTCCTGTTTCTGCTGGCATCCCGCCTGGTCTCCGGTGTTCGCCATGCCTGGACCCTCTCGTCAGCCTCACTTGCTTCAGGTCTGCGTGCAGCAAACTCTTCCCCTCTGGACCTCTCGTGACGGCACCAATAAGAGCCCTTCTGCTCCCGGCTGTAGCTGGTCTGCTTCTCGCTTCCCGCGTCTGGTACCGTGGATCTCCATCTTCCTTGCAGTGCTGGAATTTTAAATGTTCCAGCACCTATCGGAAGCTTCCAACCATTGGAGCGTGTCTCTAGTTCCAAGGCTTTTGGGCTCTGCATTACTATCACGCACTCCCTCGTCTCAGGGTTTTGGCAGATTGTCAAAAAGAGCCCCGTTCTCGGTGTAGAGGGGTTGGACTGGATATGTACTACAATAGGCCATAAAGGTTTGTGAACTTAGGGGGATGTCATACCGTGATTGGAAGAGGGATACCACGTTTTTACCTGTGACTCTCCTTCCCTCCCACAAGGGTTCCCTTCCCCATGTGGTCCTCCCTCAGACAGCCAACCCAGGGTCGGGAATCACGTAGTGGCTGCCCTTCCCTGGCCACATGGGAAGAGAGTTTCCCCAGAGAGGCACTGATAACATCACTGGATTCGTCACAGCACCCAAAATAAATTAACGGTGTGGACAAAGAAACCACACAACCTATCAAGCAGGTAAGATCTCCTGTGGGCCTGGGACATTTAAGTGCAGTGTCCTATGGGCACAACCCACTGCTGTGATATATTGAAAGGTCCTAGACCAGGGATCAGGGCCCAACACATATAGGTAAGGGATAGGCAGAGAATGCAACGAGACAAAAGGCCATCAATTACAACACATTAATTCAGGCCTCTTAGGATATAGAATAAAAAGAATACAGATGCACATATTATAATTATCAGACCGGTGTTGCTTCCCTCCAGATCTCACTCCTCCTCACACTGCCTTTGCCTCTACTCTCCTCCACCATCCTGCCTCTCACTTCCCTCTCACTCTCCCCTTCAACCCCCTTCTTCTCTCCTTCCAAAATGGTCTGTACTCACACACAACCAAATTGATACTACATGCTCTGACACCTTACCTTCACTCTTTCCAAACACTCCAAAAGTCTGTTCCAAGTCAAACTTCACCTGCTACTCTCCTCCTCTGTGGTCTCTTGGTCTTCTTCCAGCTCTGCTGACCTCAACTACATACCTCTCACTGTCTATTGACGGTTGCTTTTTTATAGGCCTCCCCGTCATGGCCAGAAGGCTTTCCGGTCGCAATGGCTATCTAAGTCAGTTTCTTCCCTGGTGTCAACCTCTAGATCCTCTAATCCCAACTCCTCCCATCTCCACCCTTTCTGGGCGGGACTTGCCCTAGAAGTCTTCATAACGCCCATTAGCCCCACCCCTTTCCCATCCCAATTTTTCTCCAGCCAGCCATGCAGTCTCTGTGATGACTTGTTCTCTGGTTCTCTCCTGTCCTTGGTGAGTCACTGTTCAAACAGGGTTTGGGGGGTGTTCCTGGGTCTCCACTATTTGTAGGAGGTCTCTTGCCAGTTATAGTTCTGCTGTCCCACTGCTCACCCGTAGAAAGCCTGAGTTTTCTGTGGTGGGGTTTGGTTCTTCAATATGGTTCATGAATGTTGAAGTCTAGTTCACAGTTATTAGGGCAACCGGTCTGTCCTACTGTTCCAGGCCAGGCTGCGTCCATCGGGCCTTGGTGCATTTGTGTACTTTTAGTCCTCTGGATGGTGCTGCCTGTGAGGAATCGATATCCAATCTGAGGGTATGAGGAGTCTGGTGCATGCTGGTAATTGTAGTCTCTCTGGAATCACCTCAAAGAAGAGCATGCAGCCTGGCCATGAAAAAGGCTGATGTTCATAGAGTCAAAGAAAGGGGCACAAATACACAAACATGGTTCAAGGCATACTGGGGTGCTGGGAAAGAGGTACCCCTAAACACCCTGACACCACCTCTGGGGTAGATATGGCTCTGGCACTGTCCTGGTAGGCCACCTACGCCAGGTTGAGAGGGGTCCTTGTGACCACCTTGACAGGATCAGACCTCTAACTGTCATATACAGCTGGAGTTTTACCCACTTCCCCAATAATGCTGATGATTGTGGTCTTCCCCTCTTGGATTGATATTTCTAGTAGTGGGGCCTATGCTGGCTTAGAAATCACTGCTGCTGCTAGTATGTGGGGGTCACTTCTTGGATGAGGAAATCTCTGATGTATATGAAGGACTGAACTCCTTCCACTTTGAATCAAGCCCCAACGATTTTTAATATCTCTGAATAAGTCTTCATCTTGGCAACCTGTACATCGGTGCAGCCCGGAATAGAGAAACAGGAGAGCTGATGATTTATTGTGAGTCAATCTTGAGGTTCTGATCAGTATGGTTCATGAAGACCTCCCAATGGTCAGGCCATGGCAGAAATCGTTAAGATATGTTTTGCAGCTTTCCCTGCATTGACATTAATGGAATCCCCAACTTTCTGCTATGGCTGGAACCCTGTCCTGACTTTTGCAGGTGGATAGGAAGTCTTTTTGCTTTACTTTCCTTGCTCAGCTCATCTCTTTTGGGGTCACTGGTCAGGTCGTATCGCTACCTGTCCCCTTTACGAGATTCCTTTGTTGTTTTACAGTACCACACAACCACTTGCAATTTCGTGCTGCCAGGTTATTTTGTATCCCTTTTTCTGTGCAACACTTTGTTCGATGTGTGTCAGACTGGCTGGTGGCAGCAGATACTTTTTCATCATTTTTAATTTTTACCACATTCACTTTTATGTTTTACTGCATAATGCCATTTTAGGTACCATATACTCCAAACGGCCGTGCAACGTTTGTCGCCCAGCCATGTGGTAGTCTTGTTCTTTGGCTTTCTTATTACCATCCTTGGTCAGGAAATGCCAAATATAGTGAGGCCTTTCGCGGCAAAGCCTTAAGTGTTCCAGGCAAAGTGGTGATGTGCTCCCTTGCTGAATGTGGGGTTTGGGACTGTCTTGTCCCAAACCACATTCTACTGGATTCCTGCAAAGGTTAGTATGTCATCCATTTGGGAGATTCTCTTGGGAGTTGGATCTGGAGACTACGGAGAGATTGTCAATCCGGGTCAATATCTATAGGTGTGGGAGACTTCTGGGAGGTAAAGATGGACTAGCACCGCATGCAGGGCTAGAGAAGGGTTTCTTTTGCTTCTCAGCATCCTTCACCATAAGGTTTTTTTTTAATGTTCCGCCATCAAAAAAAGAAAGTTTTGACGTTGATGGAAGCGGTCATGATAGTCGACGTCAAGCACCTAGACAGTAAACCCCTTGTGGTGGAGATCCTTGACTTTTAAGATGAAGTGTCACAGTCAATGGTGGGAGAGACTAAACGTCAAGACCTGCGGTGATAGAAGGCATTTGACCACTGTAGCCTTCAATGTGAACTCCTTCGATGTCAGCCGATCCTCGCAGTGTCGGTGGTAGGTTCTGTGATGTTCGGAGGGACCCCACCTGGCCTCAGAGTGTGTCAGAGCGAGGTCTTTTGGAAGAAACTGTAATATAGACCTCCATTCTTGGCTTCTTTGGGGCAGAATTGCTCTAAGATGCTGCAAGCCTTTGCTCTTTTTTGTTGAGCCCACAGTTTAACACCTTTCTGGTCCATCAACCTTCTGAATGCGATATCTTTGACAAATAAGGCACTCTTATACAATAGGACTATCTTTTTTTTTAACACTTCTGCCTTCACACAAGGCATATGTGACAGTCATTTTCTGTCAGCTGAAGCGATTAAAGATAAGGGAAAAGTTAGATAAAATCACATTTTACTTAAGGGTGTCGAAGAAGGAAGCCGACACAAGGGTGGCATGTTTATTGCTATAGACTTTAATTGTTAGAAAAAAGCACACTCACTATCCTAACTATAAGAGGGGTTTTGCTGCCTCAAACTAACACTAACGGATCGGTCAGAACGTCCGTCCAAAATGAAAGTCCACTGTCCTGCGTCACAATCTACTTCTATCCCTTACACTACAACTAAAGAATAACATGACGGGGGCAAGGCTAGCTGCCATGCAGTGAAGAAGCAACCTCTGTGTGCTCCTGCCAAATCCGTCCTTTGATTAGCTTTTTGTCACTGTCCCTTTATACCCGAGCTGATTTCGGGGTTGGGACACCTGGGGATCACCATTGTCATGGTACCAGCGTCCTTTTGTGTGCTGTGTGGACACACTGCCTGCTGGAAGCTACCAGACCCTGGTGTCAAGATGGCACCCGTCATACGGATCAGCGCTTTATAGGCCCCATCGGGGGGCCGAGGGTGCTATCTGGCATCCTGTGCCGTCGGCTGCTGGAGGGCTGCCCAGTCGAGTGCTGCGATCATTGGGTCAGCCTACCTGACTCTCATAGGCTGTGCCGCTGAGAGCTGTGCTCTGCTGCAGAGTCCATTCTGGGTGGCCGACAGAGGGTCAGCGGGGATCGTGTGCCCACAGAGCAGCGAGGCGGAAGGTGCTACCCTGTGCTTGCGCAGGTTTGGGGATACCTTTCCTGCCGGTATTTCAACTGGAGTGGTAATGCAGATGGCACCCCCCTGGAAAGCAGCAACCTGGTGCGGAGATGCTTGGGGAAGTCTGCAGCTCAGGCAGCCTCTGTGGAGGCCCGAGCTATGAGTCTGGACAGCGGTTGGGGGATCTGGTGCCAGCAGCCGCACCGCACAACACCGTCCTTCCAGGGCTGTTTGGAAGAGGGAGACCGGCGACCACAGTGGGAACGATACTAAGGCACCATCTGTGGTTTTTACCTGGCTGTGATTGTAAGCATGTAAGGAGAGAGCAATTTTGCATGCATACATCACTTAACTCACCCTCCCCACTACGCGGCTCATTGTAAGGGCTTATCTGGATGACTACTTGTTTGCCCTACATTGTCTGCTACAATAGCTGCCCGGGCACCCTGTAACCTGAACACTTGTCATTATATAAGCTGATGAAGGAGTTCAGATGTGTCGGCAGTGTGTCAACAGCTGAACTCACCAAGACCTTGATTGTGTGCCCTCCTCTATGACGGCCTGGCTGAAAGGTTTGGAGGGAGCTGGGATTTGGCCTCTATCGGACTACTGGCCCGGCTGCTAGGGGCCCACCGCAAGGGGCAGGGCTGGCTTGCTTGTAGGGTGATTGCGACCTCCCCAAGTGGACAGTGATAGCAGTGAGGTCCTGGGCCCTGCTTCAATGACACTTGCTGGGCGGACATGGTGGATGCTTCCACGGGCCATGCCATCATTGAAAGATGCGAGATCTGTCTGTAGTGTGGGGACCTACTACAGACCCCTTCTGTAGGGCCTTGAGAACGCTTGTCAAATTGTGGGGAGGATCCCATATTGCTTGCTTTGAGAAACCTGTGGATATCTGTAATTGTGATTAGTGTTGAGCCCCCATTTCTGCACTCATGCTGGGGAAACATAATAAAGGACATTCTAAGCAGACCATGATGGAGGCGTACGCACCAAGAACGTGGACGACGGAGACACCTCGACTGGCGAACAGGTGGCCACTGTGACGGCGCTTGGGCATGAGATTGACTCAGTTATAGTGGATGTTGGCTTGCTCTGGCAGGACACCCGGACATTGGCCGACAGAATGAACACGGCAGATACGCATGTGCGTGAAAATACTACAAATGTCACAAGTGTGCAGAGGTCTATGAGTTGTCAGACAGGGTCAGGACCCTGGAACCCTGTGCTGAAGACGCGGAGGGCAGGGCCAGAAGAAACAATGTCCAGCTACTGGGCCTGCCGGAAAGCTTGGAGGGTGAGAACCCTACAGGATACGTTGAGACTTTTCTATTACAGGAGGTCGGCCCTAGCACACTCTTGCAGGCTTTTGCAGTGTAGCACACGCACAGATACCTTGTCAAGCACCCCCTCCACCAGGGCCCCTTCACAACTATTGATTGAACGCATCCTGAATTATAAGGTCAGGGAGAGAATACTTTTGGCCGGGATGGCGGAACTATCGAAAGGGCCTCTTCGAGACTCTCCATTTTCCCTGATTACACGCTGCAGGTACAATGGAAAAGAGGGATGTTTAATCCCACCAAGGAGCATCTGCGCAAGCCAAATTTGCGTTATATGTTGATATACCAGGCTAAACGTAAAGTGCTGCATAACGGCACAGCACTTTCTTTTCTTCAAGGATACGATGGAGGCGAATGCTTGGAGAGCCCCCGGAGACACCGAATGATGGACTGTGAATGTTACTGTGCGGGTGACAGACATTCCTTAAAAGATGTTGCAATCAACACCTCGTGATTTGCTGGTTGCAGGAGACTGGAGTTACTGCATGGTCTAGTCCACCGGCTACACCGGGCTGACTGACCGCTGCGGCAGCTAGCGTATCCCGATTGTTGTTACTTTTTTACAACAGTTGGAAGGGGTCTGCTGCTCCTCACCGCATGGAAGGAGTTAGGTTGTAGGGTGTGTGGGAAAGGTGGCTGAGCCTGAATATGCTGTATGCGATTGGGCTGTTGTGTGGTTGGAGTGAAGGTTTTCTTTTTATTTTCATATTTGGTTTTCTTTTTGGTTGGTTTGTTTGGTTGGTGTGTTTTGCCCTTGCCAGTCTTCGAGCTCACTCAGCCTACAGCCCCTCGTTTATCGTTGCTGCAGTGATGGTGCTGCCCCCTACCCAGTCTGCCCCCCGGACCTGGTGGAGTGGTTGGATACCTCGGTGTGGCATCCCCCCATGCGCAATTTGCAACTCATGGTTCACTTAGTTCGGGCTGTCACGTTGAATGTGCGTGGTCTGAATAATTTTGTTAAGCATAACAGGGTGTTGACTTACATGCACAGGAATAAGAGTGAGGTGGTAAGTATTTCAATCAGGCGATACACCCCGGGTCTCAGCCTAGTATGCCGCGCACAGCTGAAATACTTATGTTTATTATGTCTATAGGTTCAATATTCTGAGTGACATGCCACTCATAATCACACCCCTTCTCAAAATACTCCCAGGTCACAATGGACCAGGAATCAGACTGGTTGGTAAAAGTAATATTTATTTATTTAAAACTCAAATCAAACATACTTTTGAAATGGGAGCAGCATTCAACAATGTGATGACAATAACAGATAAGAAGGTATGTAAGGCACTTAAATTCACTCTTTAGCACACAGAAGGAAAACACCAGAGAAACAGAACACTTTTGGCTTGTTTAGAAAGATAGCACTTATGTTAGGATTTCTCCGTGCAACATTCCTCAACTCACAAATAAGCAATTCTAAACAGATGTAAGGAAGCAGCAAGTATTCAGGAATAAAGTACCGTAAGCAGAATTTAATTACCACCTTCCCTCCCCAAACAAGAGAGAAAAACGGGTTTGCAATCTTACACTTTTAAAATGACATTCGAAAATGGCTTAGCAAAACAATGGAAAATGTGCAAAACTCCTTAATTCAGTATAGATTTCTATGGGAGCAACATTGGAAAGATGCTAACAATCATGAGCTACAGTTTGAGCAAAATTAAACACTTTGAATCTGAATAGAAGGTTGAAAATAATTTTAATTGAAAATCACACGTGTAAAACTTTGCAGAAATGCGGATTCCCGCCTAAATTTAGCCTAACGGTTTTTAAGAAAAACGGGTGAAATACTAATTTGGAGTGCGGTTTGTAGGTTGGGAGGTAGCTATGGGCCTTAGGTATACTCCAGAGTTGAAATGAAATCTCTAGCTATTAAATTGAGTGAGTTATGCAATGTTGAATGAAAGGCGCGAAAAAGAAAACAGAAATCAACTTTTACAAGGATAGTTTTATTCTACACTAGGGTATTCAGGCTAGGTTACCAGATTGAAACACAGTAAGCTCTAGAGTTGTTCCACAGAACCAACCACAGCACCTCTGTGTCCGCCCTGACGATTACCCGAGGGAGGATTTAAGGTTTTGTGATTTCACAAGACAAAGTTATTTAAAGTAGTTAGCACTAACACAAAGAATCAAAGGCAAGGTTTCAAGAATGGTTGTGCCAATATTACAAGTTCAAAAGGTAAGGATAGGATGGTTTAGAGATTGGGATGGAACAAAACAAGGCACGGTATGCTAAGATTTTCTATGCTTCCTATCATACTTACAGTCCACTTTAATTTAGGATTTTGGAACGTCAAGGGTTCTGGTCATCACACACATCTGGTCTAACCAAGGACAGCTGGGCAACTCGGGCGGAACAGGATCAGGTGGGCGGTTCTGGTCACTGAACTGGCACCTCGGGGTACTACACTGGACAGCCTGGTTAGTTTGCAGCAGGCATGCATTTAGTAGTAGCAAGCCAGACTGGATCAAAAATGCTTCCCTTGGGTTTTGGGATTTGTTTAGAATTTGAGGCCTAGTTGAAAAAGCAGTCAGCAATGCTTAGCCTTGGCTTTGTAAAGGAATCAGGAACAAGGATGGAGAATTCAGGAAAAGGGCGCCACGCAGAAAATCAAGATGAAGTCAGGAATCGGTGTGCCTGGGTGTTGTGAGGTTCCCTTATTTATCATGCCAAATGACATCACTAAATTATATGGCAGGGGCAGTCTTACTGTCCACACCCCTAAGGCTAGGATTGGGCAAAAGCACACTCTCCGCCTTGCTTTTCGCTGATTGGATCATAGAATATGATGTCATGTTTTATGGTGTTACTTTTACAATGACTGGAAACCTCCCATAGCTATTGGGACCAAAATCTAACTTTCCCACAAATACATATTTATCTAGTTATGACCTCTAAGAAAATAAGATGCACATGTTACATATCTTAGGGGTCACCTTTCAATCCAAATCCCAAATCTGTGAGACCTGCCTTTGCCTTTCTGCTACATTTTGGCAATTTTAACCATGAAAGATTTGGCCTAACATTTCTCAATTTTGTACATAGATGCTCAATTACCCCTGGGATATGCGTACAAAATGTTATATTCGCTGCATTAATACTTTTCGCGCAATTGATCATTCTTCACAACTTCTGTTCCTTCCACAGTAAGAAGCTCTAGCAAGTTTTCAAATGGATAGCATAAAATTAGATTTAGAATTATGCACATTTTTCCTCATTCTTGTGGCAAAGTTAAATGTATTTAAAGTTCAGTTACAAATAGGCTATTTAAACACCAAATGTCCTTGTCAGTTTTTTTTCTTTTTCCCCCCCCCAAGTGTATGCAAATGTCAATCCTTTGAAGTAGAATGAGGGGCCCCTTCCTTGAGAGTGAAGCTTCCTGCCCCTCCCACTGGAAGGGTGAGTGTCCTAGCCTGCTATTGTCTTGGCCTGGGGCAAAGACGAATGTCTAATATGACTTAAAAGGCCCCATTGTCCTGGGGATTCCAAGCCTCCAGCCAGCAATTAGCCTTTTCCTGTTCCAGCAGTTGAGGTGTCATTCTTTCTCAGGGTCAGCACTGACAGAGCAGGTTTTCTTTCTTTTAAATACAGTTTACCAACTCAGACGGGGTTGAGCTTTGATTTATACTTTTAAATCTTAACTTTAAACATATAGAATTAAAACAGTTTATAAGTGTGTCTTTAGCATTACACATCCTTTTACATTTCTACATTTCTTAATTAAGCCTTGACACAACAATGTACTTTTAAAATAGGCGATTTTCCCCCTTCAGTCAGGAAAAAGCCAGTTTTACTATTCCTTTAAATCCGGTTTTCATCTCAGTAAATGTACACTTTGGCCAACTCATAGTTCTTGTCTTGAGTGCTACAGTTGTTTTGCAGTATGGATACATGTATCAGACATTTGTTTAGAGTCTCTCTCTTCACAGCTGATTCTTGATACTTATTGCAAAGCTTTAGCCGTGTTTCCAGTGGAAAATTAAAAACACAGTCCCTGGTTTGCTTTTCCAAAGATACTGTTGCCAGGAGCTGTCATTCAATGAGGCCCAGTTCTTCTGAGCCACAATGAATAATCCTGGGCATTGCAGGTCCTTTATAAGAAAATTATGTATTTAGCGCCAAGCAGCACTTTTGAAGGTTGGGAAAGTGTAATTTTAAAAGGCATGTTTGGGTTTTCAGCCCAATGAGGCTGCTTTATTAACTTTGCTTCATGTAAATGTTAGAGCCCACCGGCATACTCCTGCAGTGAGGACTCGATTTCAACCGCACCTGAACTGTGTGTGGCAGGGGGTGTGCAGCCATATTCTGGTAGCGACACAAATGCAGTTTTAAAGATCTTGGCGCGCACAGGAGTCAGCGCGGTCCTTTTGGGCCGTTTCTTTCGCCATTGCAGTAAAGTGATGTAGTGACGCACATCTGAGTGGGTGAAAATATCCCACAGTGGCCATATTGCAGGAAACACACACGGCTGTGGCGCGTGGACTTCAATTGCAAGCTCAGCCCCTCCATCGATAGATCTGACTCCAAGTATAAGAGACCGGCCCCTTCTGCTAAGACCCTGAATGCTCTGTTATGCCACCTCCGGCTGGCTGACACATGAAGGTCATTACATGGGGACACTTGTGGTTATTCGCACTTCTCTGCATCACACTCCATACACACATGCATCGACGACGTGTTCACCAGCAATGAATATCTGGGTAAGTTCAGTGAGACAGAATATAAGGCTAGGGTCCTCTCTGATCATGTGCAACTCATGGTCATGTGGCAAAGGTCAGCTATCAGACCACAGATTCCCAAATAGAGACAGAGCTGAAGCATTACATGACGAGAGTTTCAAGGAGTATATACGTGACACGATAGTGGGCTATTTTGAAACCAAAGCTGGCCAAATTCAGTGCCCTGTGCGATGCCTTTAAAATTGATCTGGGTTACAGCAATAGGGACTATGGAGGTGGTGGGGGGGTTCGGAAGGACCTCACGCGTGCTATCTGTAAGGAGTGCATGGTATCAAAGACAGACACAAGTGACCACAGTTCAAGGGTGTTTATTGAACTTTCACAAGGGGGTGAAAAACACCTATCTAAACCTAAATCTACAGATGGGAGCAAGCTACAACCATCAAATAATAAAGAAGGCAGTGCTACTGGAGTCGTATCAACATAAAAAGGGCCTATACTAAAGCAAAATGATTGCCAATCCTTACTACTAGTTACAAAATAGTGTGGGATGCAGTTCATGAAGAAGAAAGAAGTTTTTACAAAAAGATAATCAGGATATTTGGGCCTTTTGGTCTCCCTTCCCCACGTTTTCAGCACAGGACAAGGCCGTTCACTCTGAGCAAAGTGCACATGCGTCTGCGGCACAAGGTTACAATTCCAGTTCCAGCATCAGGGGCTTCTGTGCTCAAGTCTCTTGTCCATCAAAGTCTCTTGATTCAGAGGGCCTGATTTACAAAACCAAAAACAGAAAGTTCCTTTCTTCTTATAACTAAACTATTTGGATGTCTCTCCATGGACCCACTTTAGCCGGGCTCAGATCGTCTTTATTTTACGATTTAAAAAAACATTCTTTCTCGGGTGACTCACGGTTCACCCCGGATCCTCCTCAGCTGAGCTCACATCGCTTTTCACATTCAATCAGTCTCCCTCAGCTGTTATCGGACCAATTGCAGTACACTTTATACTTGTGCAAGACTTCGAAACAAAGTTCCTTTTACAATGCAGTTGCGATTCAGTTGGATACCTAACAGAGACGCTCGAATGAGCACTCACGTGGCACCAGACACCCTGTTCACAGTATTTGTTTTGGCCTTTTCACAGTACATTCACTGCTTTAGTTTCCACTTATTCGTGCCTCTCATTACATGCGCTTCAAAAATTGTCCTTTGTCGATTTCTTCAAACAACGTTGCGATTGAAACCTTGGTTCAAACACAAGCTGATTTCGTATCGGTTTCTCAGACTCACCGGCTGTGCTGCTTCTACTGGCGCGGCTTTCTTTCAGGAGCCGAAGACAGTACCACAGTGGCAATCGCTCCTCCCTGCCTGGGTTATTGACACAGGAGCGCCCCAGATACCTTTGATGCACAGCACAGGCTTGTTCAGCTTAATTTCCTGGTCTTAGGCTTCTCATCTTCCAAGGTTTCCAGAGTTCAAGGGTACTTTCTTCCTTGCAACCCACTCTGGTCGCGCCGCCTTTCTTCTCGTGTTGATTCTCGCACCATAGAACTGCTGATTCCTCATGTGCTTTTCCTCGCTCAGAGTGTGCTTTCGTGCTCCGCCTTTTATCCGTGTGGGGAAGTGTGTTGGAGTCAGGTGTGTGTAATGATCAGTAATTGCCTGACCTTGCCTGACCAGGGTGATGGGACATGTCAGCTATACGGCTCTGGTGTTAGTCCGTTGTCGCTCATGAACACCCGTGAGAAAGTATTTGTGTCGGAAAAGAGGATGGGGGGTTGAGCTTCAAGGTATCCTACCTGGTAGGATGGGGAAAAGGTGTTACAGGAAAGGGAATACTGTGTCTCAACCTTCGGTGTACGACTTCACTCCGCAAAGACCCCTCATCTAGGTGAATCTCCCGCACTGCTCCACCCCCAGGAACTGGATCCAAGAGTGATGGCCATGTCTTGGCCACCTGGATGACAGATCCCCGGGGACTAGCAGGGGAGACACCTTTAGGTTTCTCACATATCTATAAGTCATAGAGGGAAATTGAGGCTGCAGTAATATGCAGGCTGGTGAGGTTATAGAAATGCATGGACGACTGGGATAGGTTGGAGAAGTTTGACGATGCAAAGTAGACAGAGAAGCTGCATGAGGGTGGGGACAAGCCGGGGAGATTGCTGGCGTGGCTGTGCCGCCACGAGGACAGGAGGGAATTGCAGTCCACCATACGGTCACTGCCCTCGAGTAAGGTCCCCGGCGCAGACGGGCTGCCGGGGGAATTTTATAAAGAATTTGCATTAGAACTTGGACCCAGACTCCTGGAGGCACTGCAAGAAGCTTATGAGGTGGGCCTGGTTCCCCCTAGTCTTAGATAATCTATCATTGTGCCCCTGCTCAAACCTGATAAACCCAAGATGATCTGTGGCTCCAACAGGCCGCTGTTGATGGTCAAGCAGGACTGTAAAATCCTTACGGCCCTGCTCATGAACTGGCTGAAGTCTGTGATAAGCACCCTGGTACACCCACACAAGAAAGGCTATGTCCCAGGGAGGAGCACAAATTCGAACCTGCAGAGGTTGCACCATATTATTGATAGAACGGCATCCTCAGGCGTTTGATTCGGTTAAGTGGGACTGGTTGCATGTAACATTGCAGCGGATTGGCATTGGGTCGGGATTCTGGAAATGGGTGGAGCTGGTCTATGCCAACCACTCACAAGGGTCAAGACTGGCAAGCACGTCTCTATGGGCTGGGAGCTAGATAAAAGGTACCAAACAAGGATGCCCGCTGTCCTTTTGTTATTCATTCTTGCCATGGAACTGATTGCTGCGTTTCTGAGAGCCGAATATGCTGATGCTGGCGACCCCATAGATGGCACAGCGCACGTGGTATCGATGTATACTGATGATATGCTGCTCTATTTGCAGCACCCAAAGGTCAATTAACAATATTTGTTTGATGTCCTGGAACGCTTCGCAGCACTCTCAGTGTTACGCTCACCTGGTGTCCACGGGGGCGTTGATCTGGACCGGTCTGATGTTACTTCTTCCAGTGATACACGGAGCACCGAGATGACGGAGTGGACCGGGCCACCCAGCTTGGTCTGTGTGGCTCCTATGAATACTCTTCTGTAATGCAGAAAGGGGGAATTAACCACCTGTGAGGTTTAAGCTTAACCCCACCTTCTCCCCATGAATTACTTTGGGACTCCTTTAGATTCTCACCTGATAATCTGGAAAGATGAACTCTCCATCCTGCTTCAAGTGCAGGGGCGCGTAGAGAGGGAAGCTTGCTCTAACCTGTGGTCTTTTCCTTTTCAGGCATCCATTCGGAGGAAGATCCGTGGATTGAAGCGTTTACCGCAACCGGGCAAGTCTGTAGCGGAATGTTTCCCCATAGGGGCCGGGGTGCGGCGGAGATGCGGAGGAGGTCGCGCCGACCCGAGATTAGGTGAGTAACCCGGTGATCTCAAGTAAGTCTTAATATTTGCCATTGTTGTCTTAGATAACTCTCTGTTGCTCACCTTATTGTTGTTATGTCCATAGGTGATGAAGAGCGGCCGCGAACTGAAGATGCGCGTGAAGGAATGCAGAAAATGGCTACAGGTGAGTTCAGCGCGGCGTTGCAGGAGGCGCGGCAAGAGCGTCTAATGGATTCTTTCTTCCAGGTCCAAGTCGGGAAGATGCAGGATTCAGGTGAGTATGAATAAAACTCTTGCTCTAACCTTTCCTTCTGCTTTCCTTGCAGGGTTCAGGAGCTCCGGAGTGAAGACGGGCGTGGCTGAAGTCTGGAAGCTGCTGCAGGCACAGTGAGCGTTACGCTGCTACTGCAGAATAACGCGAACCACGTGTGGCTGTCCGGGCGTGTCTTAAATAGCTTTGGAAGAAGTCCCAGGTAAGTATTCTTCCACTGCCCAACCCAGGTAAGAAAATAGTCCCTGCATTAAAATAGTCCCTCCTAAGCCTCATTTGGCTTAGGTCTTCATGCAGCATGGTCTGCATCAGGTGAGTAAGCAGCATGGTCTGCTTTAGGTAAGTTATCATTAATGAGCCTGGCACCTATGGCGCCAGGACTGACTGTCCTTATGAGCCTGGCGCCAAAGGCGCCAGGACTGCACCCAAACAGCCCCTAACTGGGGCTTTTGGGCATGCTCCAAATGGCGTGATGCCCGCTTCCGGGGCTGCTGGGCCTGGTCTGGTTTCCCGGGGGCAGGCATCATGACACTCAGGTATTATTGCTAGTCATGATAAATCTAGCGTGTTCCCTCTTGTAGAGGCACAGTGAACAGGTCCCCTACCTGGCGCTCCGGTGGTCGATGGATACCTTTAGATACTTGGGGGTCATCATCAGGCATGACCCTCAGGCCTCCCATGTCACAACACGCAGACTGATCTTGATCGGAATGTGAAATCCATTGGCTTCTGGGCAAGGGCTCCTACCTTCTTTATCACTTTGTGAATGTCCCCTCGGCAATGCCTAATGGGCTTTTCAATGACCTGAAATCTGTCGTCCGGGGGTTGTTGTGGGGTGGGGGAAGGAACAGGATAGCCTTGAGCACACTCCAGAGGCCCTATGAGGGTTCGAGGGATTAGGGTACCCCACTTCCAACAGTATTATCTTGTGGGGCAACTGCAGTTTGTAATGGGTTGGCTTGCAGACGAACCGCCAGTGTTAATGCAGTCTTGCGGCCGACCGCTCTTCTTGAAGGAGGAGTTGTCCGGCTCGCCCCGACACCAAATCTGCTGTCACTGAGAAGATGCTGAGTTGCAGGGTCTGGAAGATACTGGGTGTTGCTGACCCACTCACCCCGCCCCACACATACCCCCTGGCTGCAGTGCTGGCAGCTCACAATGAGGTTTAGGGGTACAGTGCCTTAGGAAACATTGGGAGGCTAAAAGGGGTGTCATTGTGGGGGATTTGCTTTTGGAGAAGAGTCCGGTTGGGTTCAAGGCACTGGTGGAATGGTCTGCCATTTCTGCGGATCAGTTCTTAATGTATATACAAATGACCCCGATAATAGTGAGCAGGTAACCTGAGTCAACGCGGCAGGGAAGGCGAACCAGTCTTGGCAGCCATATACGATATGTCAGAGGGTGGCCTGTGATATCCAGGCTCTATGAGTTGTTCCTCGGTGCCCATTTTAGGACAGATTTAGGAGTGAGAGCCAAGTGGGAAGCAGACCTAGGCAGGCAATTCACAGATGCTCAGTAGGGGTGTCTATTCCTTTATGTTAAAAAGGCCTCCAGGAATGCCAGGTTCAAACAAATACAATTATACATCATGCACAGGGCACATATGACCACTTATAGGGTTTCCCAATTTCGGAGTGAAGAGGAGCTGGGCTGTCCCAGGTGTGCACATCTGCAGCCCGATTTTATCCATATGTTCCGGTCATGTCCAGTGATACTGGGATTTTGGTCAGAAGTGAGGGAACAGGCACTGAAGGTTGCCATAAGTATACACACGTGGCATCCTGAGGGCTGCTATTAGGGACTATTCAGTGTGCCAAAATGAAGGATTTAATTTGTGTGTTGGCCAAGCATAGAAATGCAATTGCCTGGACATCTGCGGGAGGCCCTAGAGTGGATGCATGGTGGGGAGACCTTCAGAGGCGGGCAATGGCAGAGACTGTAGTATGGCACAGGGCTGTGTGCAGGGGCCTGAGGGAAGAGTAGTGTGGATGTGGTGTCTTTGAATGCACTGGTACAGGCCATGTTCAATTCCTTAGAAGGTACGCCCTCTGTGGACTGACCGCACTGTATGGCTGGGCACACTTCATTGGGAGCTGATGAACGTTGCGGAGCTTGGGGGAGCACGGCTTGTGCTGTATATGTTTCATTGGCTTAGGAGTGGGCTTGGAACTGCAGAAAGGGCTTTTTTTTTTCTTCAAGTTTATGTATTGTCATTTCCTTTTGTTCATGCGCTGCGTGTGCTTGCTTATGCACTCAGTGTGCCTGTCATGTACCATCTTTGAATGCTGCCATTGCACTGCATGGGTTATTAAACTAAAAGTTTTTTTTTTAAACTAAAGAATAATATAATCCAACAGAAAGTTTCTTCTCCAGGACAATGACTCCCTTCTGGTATACGGGTGGTGTTCCCAAAATATCCTCTTGTAAAAAGGTGCCAGCAGGAATTACTTCCTTTCCCCTGGCTGGTAGCTCCAGCACTTTGTACATTCAATTTACTGGACCAGGGAAATGGCTCCCTTCTACCGGTACTGATCTGCACTCTCCAGTATGTTTCACAACAAGGCCAGGGGGAATGACTCCCTTCCTCTGGTGTCTCTTCAGTGTACTTAAAAGGATTCACTTTTCTCACCAGGAGAATTACTCCCTACTCCTGGTGTTCGAGAGTTCCTTTTCAACTTGGGTTTTACTTTGGCACTCTTTCACTATACCAGCAAAGTCCCAAGTCCGTCTCTGAATTTCATTGGACTGATCTCTGCCATTACAATGGATGCTGGTTTCAGTGATGGTAGACATGTTCACACTGGCTGTGCCCATAGATTTCAATGCCGACTGCAACATTATACCCTATTATTCACATATAAGAACATACTTATGTTTGCTTTGTGCATAATGTCAGTAATGATACTATAAGAAAACATCCATGTTTGTTCTGCCAATATATGGCAGTATCCCCACATAAGCACACACTCCAGTTGGCTTTACCATTATAAATGCATGGCAAAGTATGAAAACATGTCCAAACTTGCTGTACTAAAATGCCAGTCGAGCTTCATAATAACACTGGTCATGCTTGCTTTACCAACGATGCCCAATACAAAATGCCATACCACAATCCAGAAATGACTGAACTGGCTGCATTGAAATGCCAGTCTAGCTACATAATAACACTTATGCTTGTTTTACCAAAGGTACCGAATACAAATGTCATACCACAATAAGAAATGGCCAGATTGGCTGCATCAAAATGCAAGTCTAGCTACATAATAACACTTATCATGCTAACTTTATCAACCATGCGCAGTAAAAGATACCATGCCTGCTCCATGGTGTGCCAGCGCCCTGCAGTCAGACAATCACAATAATGATAAAAGTGGTTATGTGTGATTGCGAGGCGCTGTGGGGGCACTGGGGTAAGGCATGTTTTTTTACTGGCCATCTATCATAGATGTCTAGTAAAAAGAAAAATGACATGTCTGTCCCCTGGGTCCCGAGCTCCTCACACATGCACACAATCAGTGTGGTTATGTGTGTATGCCAGGCACTGATCCAAGTGATTATGTGTGTATGCAAGATGCTGGGGACAAGGAGGACAGGTATGGTATTTTTTACTAGACATCTATCATAGATGTCCAGCAACAAAATACCATCCCTGTCTCGTGGGCCCCATCGCACCTCAGACGGAGAGCTGATTTTGGCCAGTGGGAGGGGGTTTGTGCAACAAAGGTATTTTTAAAATGCCTTTGTTGTACAAACCTCGTACCCTTACTTGCCAAAATCATCTCGGACCAGCACAAACACAACATGCACACAGCAATCACTCGCTGTCTCATTCACAGTCACATACATCCATCATGCACTCAATCATAACACAAGAATACACGCATCCATACACATTTAAATAAACATAAACACACACATTCACACAACATACACACACAACATACACACAGCAAGCACTCTTTCATTCACACAAGCACCCATCATGCACTCACTCATAACAAGCATAAACGCATCCATATTTACATAACATACACACCAATCACTCTCTGTTTCATTAACAGGAACATCCATCATGCACACACAAGCATACACATATTTAAAGAAATAAATTAATATACAAATGCACATTTAGACAACATATGCACACTGCAGGCACTCCCTGTTGCTTTCACACAAACAGTCATCATACACTCACTCATAACACAAGCATACACGCATCCATACACATTTAAATACTAAATAAACGAACATACACACACACAATTACACAACATACACACAAAAAGCACTCTCTCATCCACACCAGTATCCATCATCATACATTCACCTAAGACAAGCATGCACACATCCATACACATAATTTAAATTTAAAAAACTGAACATAAACAAACTTACCTTCTGCCGCGGGACCAGAGGTTCCAGTGCTCCAGCCCCTTGCAAGCATGAGCAGAAATCAGGAAGTTTCCGGGTACCTGCACATGCGTGCAAGGGGCCTGAGCATGGGTCCGTAGATGCCTCACTCCAGCCTGCTCTGTCTATATGTGTTGCGCCTCCTCACACATACAGACATGCAGTTCCCCAGCCAGCATATCCTATGAGCCATGCGAGTCTGGGGAAGCAAACATCCCCAGCCTTGCATGGCTCATTGGGGACATTTCACTGTGAAAGGGAAACAAAGATTCCCTTTCGCAGTTAAGAGCACTCCCTCAGCTGAAAATAACAGCTGAGGGAGTGCTCATATTTTACTGGGCTGGCTCCTCCATAACAGGTGAGAGGGGGCCAAGACCCAGTCGACGCCCTGGACGAGCCGCCCCGTCATCAACTGCCTAGCCAAATAACACGTTGGGTTCTATTGGCATATTCAAAAGTGTGACCTGGGTTTCCAGTTTTAAACCGGACTGCAGTAGCCAAGCATGCCATTTAATCAGGGTGCCTTCCACTATAATGCGTCAAGCATTATCTGCTGCATCTACATTATTTTTTAGGATGCAGCTGGTAACCGGTTTCCCCTCTGAGATGGTTTTAATGAGCTGAGATTGTAAGGTCTCAGAGACAGCATCAATTTGTTGTTGGATTGTATCCCAGACATGCAAGTTATAACTGACATATAGGGTGGTTGTAACGCTCACCTGGCTCCCACGGAGGCGCGGGCGTGGCTGGGACTGCTGTGACCTCTTCTGCAGAGATGCGTAAGACCCGGAAGATGGACTGGACTGGATTCCCCAACCTGACTTTTCTGGCTCGGAGGAATATCCCACTGTGTGTGAAAAGGAAGGGTTAATAGTCTGCGGGTGATGTTCCGACCTCCCACTTCCCTTCTCTCCCTCCGTGAAACCCTTTTGGGATTCCCTGCGAAGACTCACCTTAGGGACCAAAATGACGAGCTCTCCATCCTGCTTCTGATGCAGGGGCGCGTTGTGATTCCAGTTACTTCACTGGATTGATGAGTTTAAACTAGTTTGTCCATTCCCGTCGTACCGCAAATGTTTATGGCAAGTTTGGGTTTATATTCACTCATCTGTTCTTTTCTTTCGCAGCTGCTGGAGAAGATTCCGGGCTGCAGGCGATTTGGATGAAGCCAAATTCTGGTAAGAATTCCGATGAGATTCCTTTGCAGTTTAAAGTATCTCCTTTAATGTCCAATGTCTTTTTCCCCATAGGGGCCAGGGTACGGCAATGCCGGAGGTAAGGCGCCGACCCGAAAAGAGCTGCTGTGTCTCTCTTGCAAATGGGTAAGTCTTGAGTGAGCGTATTGCTAATGTTCTCACATGCTCTCACTAATACAATGTCTGTTTCTTTTCCCCTTAGGGGCCGGGGTGCTGAGATGCCGAAGGTATGGCACAAACCCGAAGGCGGAGAGGGAATTGAACCACAGGTAAGTTCTACTTAGATTCGTGTTTCCCTTCTCACCTCTCTTTCTCCTTCCTTCCAATAGGTGATGGATGGCGGTGGAAGCTCCGGATGGACGTCGCAGGACTCGAAAACGCCACGTGCAGGTGAGTGAAATGCAGCGTGCTGCGCGCCACGCGATGCGCGTTCAAAATGTTTGCCTTCTTTGCAGGATCGTCGCCGTGCAGAATCCGGAGTGCAGATGTATCAGGTAAGGTTCTTGTTTTCACCTGTTCTCTTCCCTTTTCTTCTTTAGGTGTTTCCAGGATGCTGGCAGGCGTGATGGAGGACCAAGGCAGGAGCAGGCACGGTGAGCGTCCAGCTGCTAAGTGCAGAACAACGTGATGCGTGGTCTGCTGCTTGGGTGTGGCTTAAATAGCCTTTCAAGTATTTCCAGGTATGTATTCTTCCCCCAGAAATATGTATTCCTCCACCGGTCACACCCTAGAGATCAAGTAGTCCCTAGAAAAATAGTTCCTTTCAGTCTTGGAAGTTGCAGCATGGTTTGCACAGGTAAGTTTACACCAAGCACTACTCCCAACCTACTTCTGTATGAGCCTGGCGCCGATGGCGCCAGGACTGATGTCCCCTATGAGCCTGACGCCAACGGCGCCAGGACTGAGTCCAAAGGGCCCCCATCTGGGGCTGCTGGGACTTCCCTTGAATGCATGGTGTCTGTCTCTGAGGGTGCCGGGCCTGGTTTGGCTCCTTGGAGGCAGGCATCATGACAGTGGTGTTATTGGCAATACAGGTTTGGTATGCAGCCGAGAATGCTAGCTTTGTGCCTACAGTATAGATCTTTGTGCTAGCAGTGTGCCTGCCCTGTTTCTGGAAGTAGTTACTACTAAGGAGACAGGTTTTAGCTGACCTCTGATATAAAGTGGATCAGTTGGCGCTGACGTAAAGGTTTTTTCAATGCCGGGGTTTACCGCTCTTGTTAGAGTGGGTGTAAATAGAGATGGCTGAATGCGTCTCTGCACTGACTGGAGAATTGGAATAAACTGGGTGACAGATATCCCCCAGGATGTCGTCCACAAAGTCTGTCATGCTGAGCCTCTGTGAGCGCTGTTGCTGCCTTCGTCGGATTCACGCGCTACGTCGATGGAGGCCTCGGCCTACATGGCGTGAGCGGCCCAACGCTTTGTGCGTTGATCTTTTAGGGTCTTGTGTTTGAAAGGTTTGCAAGGTTTGCAATGCCTTTCGAGGGGCACAGAAGGTTGCTTGAAAGTGAGAGGTGCATGAACAACGGAGCGTCAAAAATAATATTAAACTTAGTAGAATCTCTGCAACTCGCGACCAACTATGATGGTGGAAAAAAAAAAAAGAGGGACCTCGAAATGTGAAGGACCATGGGTACAGTAGACGTAACATCTTTATTCGGCGAAGTGCCATTTAGGTACATCATGTAATACAATATGAACAAGTTTAAAAAATAAAAACTATACTATGGAACATTATATTTAAAATCCTAAGTCGAGACCATCACAGAACACTTAACCGACTACCATCAATGGGAGTCAGAACAACGCTACACAATACTTTTCCCTCCTCAGCCAAGCCCTATGGAAGTACTTGGTGACAGAGTAAACCACATTTAAGTCATTAGACATTTTACAAAACTTCAGTGCTTCCCTAGCGGTAGTAATGCGATGTAACAAGAACAATGGTTTCAGATACTTTGTTTTTAATTCTTTTGAAGCATGAAGTGGGCCATTGTTTCTACACCTTTACTACACATTGGGCACTCAGAGCTACCCTTCCCATCCCACTTACTCGTATTTTCCCACAAAGGCAAGCAACTTAGGCGTAGCCTCATGTATAAGGCGCGGGCATAAGCTGGCTCTACTGTATTCAGGTATAGTTCCATGCCCTGCGAAAATGGAAGCTCTAAGTAGTTTGGACCAGCTGTCAGGGCTAATGAGATCGTCCATGCCCTTATTAGTTTATATCTGTGAAAAGCCACCTTTACTCTCCCTTTCGCATAATTTCCCAAAATCTGCGTGTTTTGCCAATATGGAGATAAACCCAGGAGGGCAAGCAATTTTTTTATGTGGACCAGCCATTGAATCCCGTGCCATCCCCCCAATGTCAATACATGCTCTAATGCCTCCCGGTATTTTACTAGCTCCTGGTTTCCCCAAAGCCGGAGCCAGTAATAGACCGGTCTAATATTTATTTCTTCATCAATTGGAGAGAGACCACACTCCATACGAAGTGTACTGGTTGGGGTGCTTTGGGGAAGCAACAAAATCTTTCAGAAATGTGTGCTCTGTAATTGTTAGGGGGTGGCATCAGCATAGCCCCAGACTTCAGTGCCATATAATGCTGCTGCCTTTGCCTGCGCAAAGTATAGCTTGAGGGCCGGGCCTATTGCACCCCTTCTATGCCTAGCATGGTATGATTCCGGGCCAGCTATTATTTTTGTAATAGTGCGTTGGCTTTGGCAACCTGACCAACCCAACGACCCCCACTTTGGAACCGAATTCCCAGATAATCATACCAGCCCACCTCTTCTATAATTTTACCCCCCCACCTCCAATTGCAATGGTTTAATTCCTGATGATTTTGATGTAAAAACCATAGCTTTAGTCTTTGAGGGATTTATCTCCAGCCCCCAATTTACTACATTCATCTGCTAGAGTGGACAGGGCAAGGCACAGTCCCATAGGGGTGGTGGACAGTAGGACTGCGTCGTCCGTGAAAAACAAAACCGGGATGCGGTGTCCCCCAATCTTGGTGGGTCCGTACTCACCGCCAACAGTCTCAAAGGTTTGCTGGGTATATTTTTGGCACGCATAACTCCCCACACGGTATCTCTAGGGACGCTGTCAAAAGCTGGCCCCAGATCCACAAATACCCCATAAAAATTGCTGTTTGCGATTCTCAGTTATTTTTGGACCACCAAGTAGAACCGAAATCACTGATCTACAGTGCTTTTTCCTGCTTGAAACCTGGCCTGGAGATGGCTCTGATTGGTATCATCCACCCGTGCCACTAGATGCTGCAGCAGGACCTTAGCAAATGTTTTTTTCTGCGGCATCCAGTAAGGATATGCGTCTATAATTTCCCGGGTCTGCTCGGTCACCCTTTTTGTATATGGCGACTATTACCGCTGATGTCCAGGTATTAGGCACCCAGTCAGTATGAATTACAGTGTTAAATACCATGGTTAATACCGGTGCCCAAATTTCAAGCTCGCTTTTATAGAGGTCCACCGGCACCCCTTCGGGTCTCTGTGCTTTACCTGCCTTCTGTACTGTTAAAACCCTCTCCACTTCTGCCAGTATGAATGTTAGGTTGCCAAGACCACCATGCTTGGGTCCAGTGCCCCCATCCAATATGGGGCTCATACATGCTCCCTGCCCCTTTGATTGCAATGAGTACCAAAACGCAAAGTGGGCATACCATCAGGCTGTGCTTATGCTTTCGTGGTCGGTTGCATCACCCTTTAAATCCATATCCGTAATAAGACGCCAGAACCCAACTTGGACCCCACTCTGCGCACATTCGGTCAGGGTGGCCCACCTGCCATGTAGGTATTGAAATTTTTTACTGATCTCCTTATATACCATCTGCAATCGCTGTACATGAGCTCCATCTATGGGCCAGTGCCCCACAGGCATGTGACCAGGGACTGCTTTGCTTCTCTGCACACCTTGTCGAACCACAAGTTAGATTTTTTACCCTCCTGTCTTAGTCGCCTTACCGGCATGGTCAGGGATTCTCCTAGCGACTCAATCAAAGTGAGATAACTTGCACGTTTACTTTCAGGAGAGGTACTGGCCTCAGAAATGCACTCAAGCTGCACTATAATTTTGCTGTACCAAACCGGAGCAAGATCGCCCAGGTTCAGGCTTGCACATTTCACAGAGCGCCTAGCATTGCCATGAACCATTACGGGCGCTGCCCTATCCAATGTCAGGTCCGGCTCAGGTGAAAGGATCTTTTAATTGAAGAAGTATCAGCCTATGATCGCTCTCTAGGCGCCCCTAAAACCTCAAGCCCTTCTATTATCTGCCAGTCTGATCCAGACACTAGGGCATAATCTATTCTAGAGCAACCTTTTGGGATGCTAAAAGTATACCCTGCTGGTTGGTCAGTAGCAAACCTGCCATTGCAAGGTCTCAGTCCCCCTCGGTCTCTGGATACCCCATGCCTCATCCTTGTCATCCCAAAGGCCTTCTAGCAATGTAGGTGGTTCTAACTGGGGTTTCAAGTCCCCCATTGCAATAACACAATTCTTCCCGCTATTGTCTGGCCCTCGCTGTTCTAAAATATACAAAGTGCCCAGACTGCGTTAGTCCTGACCTTAATATTAGGTCTATTATAAACATTAGACAAAAAGAGTCTACAACAAGAGGCAATGTTGACCTACAAGCACAGCAGATCTAAGGATCCTGTGTTCATCTGTTTGACTACCCAATTTCGTGATGTCTTTACCGCTACAAGAAGCCCCCCCCTGCCGGTCTCCCTCTAGGGCTCTGCTTGAGTGTAATCTCAAAAAGTTCATACACCTGTATCCTTATGTCCTCCATGGCCCATGTCTCCTGGAACATTAGGATGTCAAGATTTTGAGAGAGACCTTCTATGTTCCAGGACAATAACTTTATTTGAGTCGGCCGTGAGTCAATCTGGAGATCTGCGGTCCTTGGTAGTCAATCTACTGCCTCTAAGTCTGAGCCTGCCTCTATCACTCTACCCCAGAGCTCTGTGATGGGGGCCCAGTGGGTGCCGAGGTCCCAGGGCTCCCCATACTCCTGCTCCACTTGAACCCTGCCATGTGTTTCTCAATTTGGGGGGGGTATAGCGGCCTTCAATGACATTTTGCAACCCACAGGAGGGTATGATCTCGTTTCAATGCCAAGTAATCTATGTACTAGCCGATCACCCCTCAGGTAAACCTAGATGTGATCCCTTTCCTTCCCCAGATGGCTGCCTCGCTTACAGTACACTATTACACTATATCATCTCGTATCACTGAAGTACTTAACTATTGGCAGTCATTGATTTTTGGACTATTGGAACTGAGGGATTCTCCGGCCAATCCCTGGCATAGAGGAGCCGGGGGGGGGGGGGTTTATACCAGCGTGTCCATGCCTACTTAACAGGTCCCCTTTGGCAACTTGTTTTTCAATGAACTGCAACAGTGGGTTGGCCCAGCCGATGCCCTCTCCCACCCCAACCGGACATAGCCCGGTGGGCTCCTCGGCAGTATCATTGGGGAAGATTTATTTTCAACTCAGTTTTCACTTGGGTGAGAATAATGCCCAACCGCCAGATTTTTCTCACCCTGTGATTTACTTTGAGCCCTTAAGCAGTGGGAACACTTCTGGGTGGTGTTAGCCACCAGCCGCCCTAGGTCAGTCAACAACTTTTCCATCATTTCTCTCAGCATTTCCACCCCCTGTGAGATCTTCAATTCCCCCCCCCCCCATTGCCACTCTGGGGCTTGCAAAATCTACTAGCCCACTCGCATTGGCGAGGAGATTTTATGAAGGGCAAGTAATATGTACATAGAACTCGAGTTCTATGCACATGGTACTCGTCAGCAAGGTCGACCTTGCTGACGAGTGAGTATGGGGATATTTGAAACTTATTTGGAATTTACTGCAAACAAATAGATATAATAAAAAGGCCCTGAAAAGTTTGGCCAGCTGTCTCCTGCAGGTGGTAACATATAATGCAATCATAATCATAAAGCAAAGCGAGCTCTGGAGGCTAACTACAGTGTTTGGTATTGCAATAGAACTGTAGATGTACAGATTGGATGGAACTATTGATCACTACTTTGCGTAAGCATCCAGTTCGCTTTGTGTATACATTATGTAAGAGGAAAGAAAGAGACCGAGCACAGTGGATTGCGTAGCAGACGGAGAACTGGGCAAACTGGGTAAATGAATATTGTAGTTTGTGGTCATCTCAATTTCAGGGTACATGGTATGAAGCAACTGGGTGATAATATAGAATGTCTAGGAGTATGGGTTCACTCATGGGTCAAGCACCAGTAGTTGCAACTAGGATTGCCATCAAAAGCATTTGATCATGTGATCATGTACATTTTCAAATGTGTTAACTCGTCAATTTGATGCATTTTCCCCAACAAAATGAAATATAGTTGACACAATGAAATTTAGATAAACTAACCTAAACGTTAGTGTAAAGCTTAATAAAAGTAGTATCCCGATTATTTCTGGCTTGCAATTATTTGAAAAAGAAAAGGAAATTCCTACCTAGCACTCCCACACATGCCATTGGCACTTAGGAGTGGAGGAGATTATTACTGCTCCACGTTATCTCCATTAGGACTTGAAATGAACAGAGAAAAGAGGGGGAAGAGAGCACAGAGGGCAAGAGGAATGCAGGGCGAGTTGTTCTTTCACTAAAGAGGGAAACAAATAGGTATCTTTGCTACACAAGTGTCTATTTGATTAGCAAACTGACAGAATAGCATCGCAAATTGCTATGCGACACTGCTTATTTTATGCCTTGTATTAGTCTGCTTGTTTTTAGGGAATGGGAGAGAGGAATAGTGCAAGTGAGAGCGGTGGAGCGGCGCTCTGATTTGTTATAAGCAAGGAAACTTTGTAATGTTTCCCCTGCTTGTTGGTGACTCTCTCTCTTGCGATGAGGTGATGCCTATGAGGTTCAGCACTAATAGACCTTATCAATCTGATCAAACTGGACGCTCGCCTCACTCGCCTGCCAGTCCCGTAGAAGCACCAAACAACCTCTGCATACACAGCCAGCAGGAGACAATTAAGGACAGTCGCTCCAGGCAACTGCAGCGAACAGCCAACGGCAGCAAACAGACGGCCTTCCGCCAGCTGGGCTTACGCCGCTCCAGGGGTCCAAGATGCCTTATGTAGTGAGGGACGGGTCTTCAGCAGGCTACTAGGAGTGTTTGGTCCCAACAGCAGAAAAAAGCCGCCCTACCGCCAGCTGGGCTTACGCCGCTCTGGGGCTCTAAGTTGCCTTATGTATTGAGGGGCGTGTCTTCAGCAGGCTAACAGGTGTGTTTGGTCCCAACGACAGCAAACAGCCGCCCTTCCTCCAGCCAGGCTTACACTAGGATTACGAACAAAAGGCCAATCGATGTCCCTTTTCGAGTTTCGAAAACAAGTCATGCAATACTCTGCGACTACCACTAGATGTCGGCCTGTGCATAGCATGTTATCTATGCAGATCCACAAGCCTCAGATATATAAATGTATATATAATGGCCAAGCTTGGGGCTAAAGCTGCGCACATGGCAATTCCGCATATTTGCTGATAACAAACTGTAAAAAATGAAATAATTTCGGGTGAGTACATAGGACATCAAGTCCACACAGGAACCATATGTTGTAAATCATGGTAGGTAAGAAAATCTCTAGTACATTCAAAGGCATGTTGTTGAGGAATATTTGTATACAATGCCTTAATATCCGTTGTAACCAATAGCTCATTCTGAGGGTTAAAGACTTCATCTTCAAACCGTTGTAAAGCAGCCATTGTATCTCGTAGAGAGGATTCACATAAGATGCTCACCGGTTTTAAGAACAAGTCAACGAATTTGCTAATCTGCCATTACACCGAACCACATCCCGAAGCAACAGGTCTTCCCGTTGGTGCACTTTGATTCATTCAGAAACTAAAATTATTCAATGGTAAGCACTACCTCAATAAGGACCTTTATGGGTCAGAATTCTGTGGGGTTTGTGTAGAAGGCAAATGGCAGTAGAGATGGACGTCTTACATTTCTCCAGTGTATCGAATGCCTTTAAGCCAAGGAGATGCTCTCCACTGAATGACTCATTAGATATTGTTTGAAAAACTCACATTGCTTCCATAGGTGTCTCTGAAGAGCCATGGCAATGCCTGTGGAAAAGCCCATGTCAAAAACATTTTAGATCTTCTTGCCAGCAAGCATCCTTGCCACCCAAAATGATTTTGAGCAAAGATTTTTCAACTCAATGGGTAAATGCTGAGAGGCCTAACATGCAGTCCAGGGTATTTATTACAATGGCAGCACACAAGCGAAGGCATACCCAAAGAAAAAGCATCAAAGCTCAGATTCCCCATCTTTCAGACAGGCGCTAGTTTGACCACCAAACTTCCAAGGACAGCAGATCACCAAATGTGCAATTGTGCTGCTTTGCCACTGTGAGACAGGCATGGTATCAAGAGAAGAGGAATGGACCGTTGTGGCACACCCTAATAGGAGAAATATAGATTAATCTCAAGGGTAATAGTTAGGGAAAGTGATAAGTAGAAAAGTAAGTAGTTTTGAGGTGCAGAGGAGAGGGGAACAACCTTGACACCTAGGTTGTATAAAACAATGAGAGAAACAGCTAAGTTCCCAACTTGGGAACTCAAGTCCCCTGCACTCATTGAGAAAGGCAATAGCACCATCAGGGTGATGATGGTATCCATGATTCTTTATGTGGTGTTAAAAAATGGTTTGCCTAAAATCTGAGTTTGTTTACATAGTGACATCATCACGCAGTCGCGTGAGTGATGTCACATGCAAACATTGCAGCAATCGCATCAAGGTGCGCGGCTCTAGTGTTCATAATAACTCTAGTATGCAAGAATAAACCATGTCAGGAGCCACATGTCCACCAGTGTCTACACTAATTGCCCTGATGGAAATGGGTGTACGGTATTAAATAATAAAAAGTTCACATGCGTGTCCTTGGACTATATGCACGTCCAGAGGTCACGAATAAATTGAGGATATGGTTTCGAAGTAAAGAATGCTTTGGACTTCAGTACCAAGCACGAAAGGCTTAAAGTCAAAGGATTCGTGAGGTCAACCACGGTAAGGGGGAAATGCATGAATCTCAAGTTGTAGATTATGACATCTATGGAAAGTTAGACAAAAAGTCTAAGACCTCAGAGTGGAGAGGCCCACAGAGGTAAGGCTACATTTAGATGACTCATTAGGACTCGAGTCTGTAAGAGGATAATCTAATTGTCAATCAGATTTAAATAGTAGGTGTTAGGACAGTTTTTCTGAAGTCCAGTTAAGGGCCTAGCAAAACCACTCTACTGAGGCAGTACAAGACTCCACTCTTAGTATAAGACTGTACCACCTGAGTTCGGGGTAGCGTAGACAGAGCAGCCAGGCTTATCTTAGGAGGGAGAGAGGGAAGTAGATACAGTACAAGTGAAATTGTAATACAAATGATCCAAAGAAACACTGAAACACTATGTATTGTAAAAATAAAGGATTTATTTAAATACAGGTAGGCCCAGATAAATCTAGGGGTTAAGTAAGTACTAACACACTATATGAAATCACAATATAAAACACAACACTATACTTCAAAGTACACAGATCCAAGTATAGACCCTATTTGGAACACCCAACTGTAGTTCTAGGGAAGCCAAAACCTTGTTATACACATTTAGTATAGGTCAAGCCTATTCTTTGGGAGTAAAAGACCAATGGTTACTTTTAGTTTACTTTTGGTAATACAAGGACAGTAGGCCCTTCCAGTTATACAGTGACTCTTGGAACAAATCACAAACTGTCAACTGGACAATATACCTTTGGTGAATAGTGAAACACGTATTCTAGGTGCAGCAAAAACCTATGACTACTTTTGTCATAACACACAGTTTTACCAGGTGAGTAAAACCTAAGGATGTAATATACAATTACAGATGCTTTGGAAATCAGGGAACCCTAGATTGAGGGAAGCAATAACTCTGGTAACTTGTTTTGGATGGCACACTGCTAACACACACAAGGTAAGTAAAATCCACATACTTTAACTTCACAGTGAAGGGGAAAGTAAAACCCAATGTCACACTTTACTGAATAGTTATTCTAGGTAGGCAACAACCTAATGTAGACTTATTAAGGACAGGCTAGCAGCTTGTCAGGGGAAGCAAGACCCAGTTTGGGGACACTCATACAGTTATCCTAACAGGACTAACCTGGTGATACCAACAGTTGGAGGACACTCATACAATTTCCCTACAGGAATAATCTGGTGAAACCAACACATTACTTTTGTAAAGAGGCACAACCTAATCACAGGAGAGTAAAATACCTTTACATCTACTTTCTTTTAGACTGGAAAAACAGTGGCTAAGGAAGAAAAGATGTTAACCATACTTTTAAGAATAGTGCATCACACATTCAAGATCAGTAAGAACTTTTGCAACTGTTCACTCTGAGAATTACAGTTACCCACCAACTCTTTTATAAGTAAGTGAAACACTTGATTTCTTTTCTAGGCAGACGTCCCAATCCCTTCCAAGTCTTTCCCTTAGAGCATGAGTGTTCTCAGTGGCAGAAGAGGGGTCACTAGGACTAGTGACCAACAGGCAGTGTTAGAATAAGTTATTTAGTAGCAAAAGTCAGGGTTCCTTAGGAAAACTGGGCAAACAGGTGAGTACTTTACTTCTAGGGATAGAAGAGGATCGAGGGGCTTCACAGAGGACACCCCAGCAGGATTCTAGCAGTGGGACTGGGTGTACTGGACGAGGGACCTCCCAATCACAGAAAACACCCCAGGACTACACAGAAATCCCAACAGGCGTAAGGTAAGTATATACTCAAGCCAACATAGTGTCTCAGCAATGAAGAAGAGATTGCAGCAGGAGAACTTCAGGGACTGCAGCCAAATACCCGGTCAGTGGATTCCTTGTCCTGGAGACTGAACACAAGACCTCAGAAGGAACTTTGCAGCAGGGATCGATGAAGAAGACTCTAGGCAAGATTTTGCTCGTGGCTGAATGCGGTTCTGCGGGTTTGGCGCCTTTCCAAGGAGCACAGAAGACGACAGAAAATTGCGATTGAATTCTCGTCGTTTAAAAGGTCCAGCACTCTTCTGAGGGGACTTTTTGGACTCGATTCGTGTCTCTGGAGATACACCAGGATGCCCACGAAGTTTCCGCGAGATTCGGAAGACCGTGCACCGCACAGTGGCTGGAGGTCCCATGGTATTGGGGTATTGCAAGAACGCAAGGTCGCAGCAACCCGTGGGATGGCTCAAAATGCAGGCTCTGGGTTTGGGTCGTCGTTTTCGGAGACCCCAGGTCGATCGGAAGGAAGGGCTGCAGCAGGCTCTGGTTACACAGCAGGCTCTCCGGTCGCTGGAAATTATTCCCACCGCTTTTCCTTCGTCATCCTCTTCGGTTTTCTGTTCCAGTGGTCGACATAACTTCAGCTTCCAGGTTTCCAGTATTTATCAGGAACTGCAACACAACCTCTGCATTCTCTCCCCGCGTTTTACAAAAAATGGGCGTTTGGCTGTCCCATCAGGACAGCCAACCACCCACTGGGATTTGTCCCAGTTGAAGGAAGGCATAAGACAAAGGAGGGGGAAGTTTTGGACTCCTCCCCCACTTCCTGTGCTTGCAGACTGAATGGAGCCTGGCCGGGGTGTCCAGGGGACTCCCGCCAAAGACAAAACTCAAACAAAGGAATTTCCCGCCCTCGATGTCAGGGGAAGGAACAAGAAACGACAAGAAACACTAAAATGGCAGAAAAAGAAGACAGGGGCCATTTTGGTAAAATGAGCACCCTTAGGTGCCTTTACTGCAGAAAAGAAAACAGAAGAATGGCACTTTCCCTTGCCTAACTGTCAACACTGTTCCAATATTATAAAAGGGAACCGCATCAGGCACCCAAACAAAGGAAAGAAAATACCTCTTAAAAACAATGCCATTTTGACTCTAAAAATGTAATTTACACCATCAGGTGCCCATGTGGGAAATACTATGTGGGGAAGACCAGCAGAAGAGCAAAAGAAAGGTGGACGGAGCACAAGTCACAGATCAGGACCAAAAACCTTAAATCACTGGTGTTCCGACACTTTCGGGACAACAACCACAACATCTCACAGATGAGATTTGCAATATTGGATGTAGTCCACCCTCTACCAAGGGGAGGAGATCTCCCGAAGATTCTTGCCCAAAAAGAACTCTACTGGATACATAAATTAGATGCAATGTCTCCCCTTGGATTGAATGAAGATTACTATTTGGGTCCTTTTATCTAAACTCCAAATCACTAGTGACACTGTCTTTACTCTCTCCCGTCCTCTAACATGTGAACTTCTTTTTTAAAAAATGTTCCTTTCTGGATTTAATTCCCAAATTAATATCACTTAAACCCTTAGAATGTGAACCAGGGTTGGGCAGTAATATATGTAATGAAGAAAAACTAATGATTGCTATTTTTGTTGGGTTCTGTTCTGTTAATACGTTTGAAGTTGTCAACAACACTATCAAGTCAATAGTAGACTTAGGCTGGACATAGTAAGATATACAGTGCTTAGATAGCTGTAAAATGGTTCTAACCTTGCACGAATTCTTTTTCAATCATTACAACCTATGATTGTTGTTTCCCTCACCATACCCCTGTGGATTAACACTCTTACGCTAAGTTAGACAGCAATTACATATAACTCTCTCCGGAGAACCTACTATTTAAATCTTATTGACCATTAGATTATCCTCTTACAGACTTGAGTCCTAATGAGTCATCTAAATGTAGCCTTACCTCTGTGGGCCTCTCCACTCTGAGGTCTTAGACTTTTTGTCTAACTTTCCATAGATGTCATAATGTACAACTTGAGATTCATGCATTTCCCCCTTACCATGGTTAACTTTCCCCAAACATTTCGCAAGTGGTGGACCTCACAAATCCTTTGACTTTAAGCCTTTCAGGCTTGGTACTGAAGTCCAAAGCATTGTTTACTTCGAAACCATATCCTCAATTTATTTGTGACCTCTGGACATGCATATAGTCCAAGGACACGCATGTGAACATTTTAGCATTTAATACCGTACACCCATTTCCATCGGGGCAATTAGTGTAGACACTGGTGGACATGTGGCTCCTGACATGGTTTATTCTTGCATACTAGAGTTATTATGAACACTAGAGCCGCGCACCTTGATGCGATTGCTGCAATGTTTGCATGTGACGTCACTCACGCAACTGCGTGATGACGTCACTATGTAAACAAACTCAGACTTTAGGCAAACTATTTTTTTAACACCACATAGAATTATGGATACCATCATTAACCTGATGGTGCTATGCCTTTCTCAACGAGTATCACACCATATACTTTACATAAACTACATCTATTGTAGACCACGGCAGTGACGTCGCACGAGCATGCGCGTGATGACGTCACCGGTTTCTTCGTCATAAATCCCCCGCCGCCGTTTAGCATAGAATAGGAAGTACTTCGCTCTTCCTGTTTCCATGCTCTTGTACCGCTAATTTAAGGTAAACTGGAGAGACTTAACCGCCAGGCATGATCAGACTAGCCTTTACCCTTAACTATCCATAGTCATTGGGTAATATATTGTTAATTACTTTTTCTTTAGACCCTAGCCACAGCCTTTTGAACATACAAGCCTGGGTTCCACTGTAGATGGGTTGTGCGGGCCAAGATGATCCTTGATACTACATCCACTTGATGAAAACAATTGACATATTTTCAACCTCGAGGATATCTGTAAGTTCCTTGTTACCGCCCTTATGGTTTGAGACATTTAGAACCTGGGATACACAATGCTAATTTCTTCTCTACCCCTGTCTTCCAGATAAAACTAAGTTCGTACACCCGGAATCTCGTTTTCCCGAATATACCGGAGACTCTCTCTCCTACTACAGACACCCTTTTTTTAATAAAATCATCACAAGGTTAGTCTTTGTAAATTTACTATGCTAGGCTCTATCTTACAACGCTTAAGATACATCTTGCTTTTCCCTTACCATGATTAATGGATACTATACTATGCGATAATATACCTCGGAGAGGTACTTGACTCACACTAAGTCTAAGTAGATTGAATGGATACGACAGTAATCTCAATGGACAATGGGTACCTATACATTTTGCCAGACGGTACAATACCAGTAGGACCAGGAAATGTCTTGTTCACGATAATACATTGCATAATAACTATAATGCTTTTGTTGTTCAAAAACTATTGTATATGAATATGATGTTTGAATATTTTTGTAAATATGACTGTTCATATCTTTTTTAGAAATTTGGTTTGCCCCTGATGAAGAGTGTAGAAATCACTCGAAACGCGTTGGGCCCTCTTCAGCTTCAACATCACAAATAAAATGAAGATTTGTTCTTGTGACCTTATCTGATTGAAAGCCTATTTTTTTAACAATTGTGTCTTTCCTAATCTAGTTAATGTGAATTCCCTTTGGAGATAATACTTATAATACTGTTTAAATCACAAATTAATTACTGGTCTGGTCTTCCAGATATCAGAAAGTGTGCAGGGGAGTGAGTTCCCAGGTTGGGAACTTAGCTGTTTCTCTCATGGTATCAAGAGAGACCCAGACACAATGATAACAGTTAGAAAACCTTTATTATTAAAAGTAGTAGGGCTAGTGGAATGCCTAACTTGCCCTATTTGTGTTGGGGTGGTTCCCTCAACTGATGTCTCTAAGGAGAGTAGAGGTCCATAAGTCCCGAAACAAAATCTGTCTGTGTCAAACCTATGTTTGCCCTCACTCTTGAAACAAATGGTATGTTGGATCTTCTTAAAAGAAAAATGGTGGCTCAAAAAGAAATGTCAAATAAGGCTGGATTCAAGTGTCCTTATCGTCAGGATTAGTTCTGGCAGTTTAAAAATAGTTTAACTCAAAAAGGGTGCGCTTGGGATCGTCCAAGCAGGGCTCTTGGAACAAAACAAAACCGTTCACAGACTTTCTCCTGGGGGTTCCTTTCCCAAAGCTTCCTAAAGCTTACAGTTTGTCTGAGCTTCTCAGGAGTTCCCCTTCCCCAAGCGTAAGCCCCCTTGATTCTACAGTTTCACCAAAAGATACTAAGGTTGCTTGGATTCAAAGATTCACAATTCCTGGTTCACAATTCCTCTGGGCCACTCAGGGTTCCATTCCCCAAGCTTAGGCCTTTTTCATTATAACCATTTCACTCACAGTTCAATTAAAGTTCTTTTCAGGCCTCAAAGGGTTCCTTACCCAAGCATAGGCCTTTTTCATTATAACCATTTCACTCACAGTTTCCTTTGAGCCTCTCAGGGTTCCCTTCCCCAAGCCTAGGCACCTCTGGTCTCCAAACGTTCACTTCAAGATTCACAAAAAAAAACCCAAAAAAAACACAAACGTTAATCTTGTCAGGATGCAGTACTCAAATCACAGTTCTTTCTTTTGGGTTTTCAAAAGCCTTTCCTTTACTTTGGGGATTTTGCTCCCCTTTTCCACTTTCTCTTAAGTGGCGCTGGACACCTCCTCTTTCTAACACTGGGGCAATATCAGAGACTTTTGAGAACGCAGGGCCTTTACTGCGTGACCACTCTGATGTATGGCCCCCTCTCTTTATCTTGCTTTCATGGGTCTTGCCTCCCCCCCCCCATGTCTCTGGCACCTTCTTCCTTTCTTCTGCCTTTCCTTTTCTTGTCTATCGTTTTCCTTTGGCACATTCTGCCTTTCTGCTATTCTGCTATTAGCACACTGCTAACTGTGGGCCACATTGACCCACAGAACAGAATTTCGCCAAAGCCAAGCTGCATTTGCGCAGAAACAGCAAAATGGTTGCGCTGGCTCCTGTGAGCACCATGGCCTTAAAACTACGTTTCACAGCAACAAAAAGAAGGCTGCACCTTCTTGGCAAGCACACATTGGGCAGGATGGAACCAGAAGAGACACAGAGGGAGCGTGCCAGTGTGTTCTGACATATACAAATAGAATAAAGTGAAAAGGCAGCACTGCTAAGCTGAAAGCCCAAAATCCCCATTAAAAAGTAAACTTTTTCACCTTTAAAAATGCTGCTCTGACGCTATTCCCATCTGTTCTTCCTTAAACCACTGTGATTAATAAGGCCCTGCCATACCCACTATATTTCATTCTGCTTCAGCAAAAGCAGGCATGATTTCTGAATGACAGGCCATATCAAAGCAACTCTGAGAAAAATCAACAAGGAACTCCACTTTCACCTGCACAGGAAAACGTGTTCATTTTCTTTACAAAGTATCAAAGCTCAGTAGTTCAAAGAAACTCCAGCTATCTGAGTCATGTCAGTTTCAATGTATCTGTGCTTCAAACAGAATTCCAGAAAATAACTATGGCTGCAAGACAGTGTGAGAATCTGATGGAGATGCAAAACCAAAATTAAAATGAAATGCCTGCTTTTCACCACACGTGTATAAAAATGTGCTTTGCAAACTAAAAGGGAGGAAAATGCCAGTTTAAAAGTAAACTGTTGAATGAAAGTCTGCCTTATCTAGCAATGTGAAGGGGTTTTGTTGCTGGTGATAATACACACATGGGCTATTTTATTCCACAGGTTTCTTTTAATTCAGGGCCCAAAATAAGAAAATAAAGGTTTTAAAACCACCTGGGCTGGAGTTTGCAAGCTCTAAAAAAACTCGTTATTCCAGTTGGCAGAGCCAAGGCTTCCACCAGAGGAACGGAATCACTGTAAAAGCTCTCAGTAGAGACCAACATCCCAATGATAATTACTAGGTTGGAAAGAATGTAGTCTGGCCTGAAACCCCTGACAATGGAACTCCCAGTACAAGAAAGTGGGAAGTGGGAAGGGGGCAAGAAACCTTAAATCAAGCTGGAAAGCCCCCACCTTGCTCTGAAGGAAATGACATTTGTTGGCAGCTGAAGAGAAAAAAAAATGGTCCAGTGACAAAGGATTGACATTTGCTTCCAGAGACCATTTCATAAATAAACTTTAAAGACCTTTATCTCTGCAACAAGACTTTGTAAAAATGCGAAAATGTTACAGTTTAAACTTGATTTTATGGGCTTTCATTGAAGATATGGTAGAATTCACTGACACTCTGGGAATAGAAATGGCAGAGTATTGCGGATAACAAGAAAAGCATCCAGGTTGCAAATGCACATTTTTATACTTACATCCCTTATGATCATCCACACGTGTATAAAGTTAGAGAATTTAGGCCGAATTTTTCATACTCAAAATTACTAAAAAGTATTAAACGGACCAAACAATGTCTCACAGATTGCAGGATTGGACTGCTATGCTGTACATAAAATATGTTACCTGATTATGTCATTTATTAAGGTGCTGCACATGTACAAATGTGTAAATTCTGTTATTACTGAATTTTGGCAAAAAGGTCTGTGGGAAGTCTTTTTACACCATAAAATGCAACCTCCTAAACGGAGTCACATCTTAGCCCAGCAATATATAGTCTATGATGTCACCATGCTCTATATAAAGATTCCCTGACAAGACTCTAGATACACACTCTTCCTGATTTTCCTGCGTCAGAGTTCCTGTCCCATTCATCCTGCTGAGTCCAGATTCCAACTACAAGGCCCAAGCATTGCTGAGCCTACTCCAGGGCCCACTGCAAAACCCAAGCATTGCTGATCCTATCCCAGCAAGGCCTCAATTCTGAAATCCCACTAAAATTCCCAAATAAAGGGGAAAGCTGTGGTATTCTTTTGGGAAGCATCCTGAACCAGTCTGGCTTACTGTCCACTAACTGCTGCCCACTAACTGCATGCCCGCTGCAATCTCGCCATCCCAACCTGCCCAGCTGTCCTTTGCCAGGTACGCTGCTGTGCAGTGAACAGAACCTATTGATGGTCCAAAAATCCCAAAACTAAAAGTGGACTGTAAGTATAATCCCTAATGTCCTTATCCCACTCTCTAAGACATCCTATCCTTATTCTGATAACTGGTTAAAAACTGTTATAATTATCTGTGCACCCTGCCCGTGACTTTAAGTGCTAGCGCCGTCTCTTTTCAATTTGGTCTTGTGTAATCCTAAACCATTAGTCCTATTTCAAGTGATCGGACTGCTTTCCGCCAGAGTTGGGCGCTGGGGTGATGGGGTTGAAGTTGCGAATCAACCTTAGATCTTACTGTGTCCATCTTTGGAGGTCTAGTCTGAATACTCTAGTTTAAAGTAAAACTGTTCTTGTCACAACTGATTTCCTTTCGTATTTCTGGGATTCATTTTGCTCAAAGCGCACCTTTTTATATCTTGCATAACTCATAGCTAGAGACCCATTTTCAACTCTAGAGTGGCCCTGTGATATATATATATATATATATATATATATATATATATACCCCAACCAAAAACCACACTCCGAACCAGAGTATTTCACCCGTTTTTATTAAAAACTGTTTGGGTGCATTTACACGGAAATCGAAAGAAAATGCAAGTGTCATTTTGCTGCAAGAGGTTTTAAACTTTCCACTTGGTTTTCAATTGTATGCTCTTTGTAATTCATTGCTTGCGATTGTTTGTGTCTATGCATTGTTGCTTTAGTGAGAAATTGTATTTACCTTCAAGTTTTAACAGAACATTAATTATTTGTTCATTTCCGAGTGTCATTTCGTAACATTGCAAGGGGTTTAAAATCCGTTTTCCACTATTAATTGGTGAGGGAAGGTCGGATTTGGATTCCATTTTCTGCCTCTTATTCCCGATTACCTGCTGTGCCTTTCCATGTATTCAGAATTGATTATTTGTGGGTTGAGGTAACATTGCAAGGGGAAATCATAACGTGGGTGCTATCTTTCCTAAATCAAAAAGTGCTCCTATTCCCTGGTGTTTTGTATAGGTTCCACTAGAAGGTTAAACCAAGTGTATTGTTTACATCCTCATTGTAATTATCAGCCCATTGGCGATTGCTGCCCCATATTAAAAATGTTATGATTTCTTTCGAACTTTTAAATATTGCATTTTACCAAGCAGCTTGGTTCATGGTCCATTGTGACCCAGGGTATTTGAAAAGGGGGTGTGATACGAGCTGTGTACCATCTCAAATTGAATCTGCATAAAATAAGGTGAAAAGCATCTCAGTTGTGCGCTACATACTAGGCCGAAACAAAAGGTGTGCATCGCCTGATTGAAATCCTTAACATAACTATCTTTCTCTCCTCACACCGCTTGCACACTTTTCTTTCTTTTCCCTTTTTATTTTGTGCCGCTCGCACCTTTAAAACTTTCTTTTGACCTTCTTCCCGGGTCGCTCGCCCCTTCCTGTTTCTTCTTCTTCTTTAAAATTCACACTGTTTCCTTTTTTTATTCTTTTGCGCTGCTCGCGTATCTTATTTATTTTTCTCTGTAGCTCTGTCACTGTTGTACCGCTTGTACTTTTCTCTTCTAACGTTCCCGCTCCCCACACGGTACTGAGTTTCTCCCTTTCATTGAAACTCACCGGATAGCGCGGTGCCGGTGGTCAGACTCGTTAGGCATTAGCGTCAGGGTCTCACCACCTGCCCCTCAGACACCACCAGGACCTGGACACCTCCCAGGGGAACAAGCGCTGGCCTGGACATGGCCAACAGGATACAGCAATGCCTGATCCAGCTCCCTGGAGACATGGCTCCCTCGCCACGCTGCAACCCCTCTGACCCACCGGGTCAGTGCCTGGCATCCGTTCTCCTCCAGATTCTTCTGGCTCCTCCAGCTGCATCCTCCTGTTCTCCAGCCCCCACAGTCCATCCAGCACCCACAGCTTGCTCTACTTTTCCTGGCAAAACTGGCTTGGGACTGAGCAGGGATCCCCTGCTAGACTCAGCCACTCAGCCTCCCTTCTGCTTTCCCAATTACTGCTATCTGCACTGCTGAATGCCCCACCTTTTATACACATGAGCCCTGGCAAGGGGTTTCAGGTGCGAGTCCTTGGCCTCCCTTGCCTGACTCTCATTAGGCCAATGAATGGGACATGCCTGACCCTTAGGTTTCCTATTCTCCTTGTCAGTACTAGAGTGGTGTTTGCAGCTGTGGATATTTGCTGTTAAGTGCCTGACTCTGCCTGCACTCATTAAAGGGACAACCTAGTAGTGTAGTGTAGTAGGCCTCTCCTTTCATCTTCCTCCTCACGGTACTTTATTCATAGGTAATCTTTCTAACACTCAGTCGCCTCTTCCTCGTCTCAGTATGTGTTGAACATGGGGAGGGGGGAAACAGGACAGAAACTGTAACATCTCGTAAAGGATGAGGGCGAGTCGGATAATGGATAAATGGGAAAGGGGGGATACCGGGTCTTACCCTCAGGCTTCATCTTCCCACTCCCCAGGGACCTCCTACTCAGGTGATCCTCCCTCACTTGTCCACCCCCACAGTCGGGATCCACAAGCGATGGCCCTTCCCTTGTCACCTGAGCAGAGCATCCAAGGGTAGAAAATGTGAGGATGCCCTCAGGTTTCTCATACCACTTTTATTGCAATGCCCCACTGATAACAGCCTCTGCATTCTACTCTGTTATGGCAGTATTTATACCACCCTCTGTTGAGGATGCCACAAAAACTAACCCTACGGGGAAGGCTAAAACAGCTGACAAGAAAGGGAAGCCAAAACCATCTTAAACGTGGGTATTGTGTTCTGAGCGACAAGGCTTAACTCTCAGGTAAGGGTAGTAGGCCGACACAAAGGTAAATTAGCCCACACACAAATCTAGAAAATATACTACACTGATTTACTGCAAAATATATATTCTTATAATGTCACACAAATATAACTATCAGGTCAAATAAGTGCTTTATAGGATAATACACAGTAATTAAACTAATACTAAAAATAGTAATATCTATACAAGGACTCTCCCAACTTCAACATCTATACATGGGCCCTCGAGGGGAGCACCCAACATAAAATGACATGGGCAGGAGGGGCTCAGCCTGGGGGGAGCCCGATGGAGAGGTGACTCTCCCGAGCTGCGCAGCACTGCTATATACAGCCATGATTTCTGCAAACCTTTTCCCCTAAAAGTAAAGTTCTGACCCACGACATCAGGTGGAAGATGGCCATAAACAATCGACAGCCTCAGCCGAGATAGAGGAGCCGAACTATACAGCTGAGGCGACAGAGAACTGCAATCTCAAGATGGCCGACCGCTGCTCCCCTCGGAAAGTGCAGCAGTGATCCGGTTGCGTTTCTGTATCCATGTAGTTGGCTCTGTGCCGCGGATAGGATGCCCTATTGATCTCCCACTTCCCATTGGTCGACAGAGAAGCTAGGGCACTAAAGCAGGCTGGTTGGGGCTGTGGATTCAGCGGCTGGGGAGACAAAAGCCCAAGGCGCACCTAGCCGAAGCGGGGAAAAGGACGGAGGGGACTGGCTTTTCGGAGAACAAGGGTTGATCCCTAGCACACAAAGGGCGGTCGGCAAGCCCCACAATCATCAGGTCCATATGGGGTGGAGGGCAATCCAGTCCACATCCACCCATAACAGTTTGCCGATTGGCAGCCCGGGGAACACCTTGTGACGGTGTGGACCAGCGGGGCCAGCAGGCCATACGGGTGGGTGTAGGTGCCCTGCCAGGGTAGGCTGTGCCTGCTTCTTGCGTGCTGTGTCCCTACTCCTCACCCTGATGAAGTTGTCCACCGCCATTGTGGGGTCCGATGGGTCCCGGTGAGGCAGGATTTGCTTCAAGAGTGCCTGGTCAGTCCCAAAGGCAGTTGAACCCCAGCTCTGGCAAAGGAGATCTGATCGGGTGGAGATTTGGCTACCGCTTCCACCTACTTTTAGCCCCGTACGCAGAGAGGGGCAGTTAAGCAGGGGATCGTCATAGGCAAACGGTCATACCCACAACCAGAGCAACAGACCACAGATCAGGCCCAGCACACTTCATACATAAGGAAGGGCTAACCTCCCAATGAGCCCCTCCAAATCAAAGAACGGTAGTGGTCCAACCTCAATCAAATCCATATTGTAATCATCCAAGGCTGGCTTTAAGGACCCTCTGCCTGAGGCCTCAAATGCACCGCAGCGGGGGGATGATGAATTCCCAGCCACTAGGGGAGACATTCAGTGCTTGCCTCGTTCCCTTCAACAAGACAGGTCTTCCATGCAGGAAATAAAAGAATCCCCCGGGAACTCGGCCAAAACTCTCAAGGTCACAGAGCAGCGCCTTTCAGACCTGGAAAACACTTTTCTTTATCACTCACATACACAAGAGAAGCTGGAGCAGCGGGTTCAAGAATTGGAAACCCAATATCATCAAATGGAAGACAAAATAAAGAAGATGAGAATAGGTCAAGGAGAAACAATATTAGGATTCAAGGTATTCCCAAAGGTATTCCCAATCAAGAGCTGGAGGAATATGGTAAGGCCCTGTTCGGATCAATCATAGGAGACTGAGATGGCAGACCTCAAACTCAACCGAAGCTATCAGATATTTACTATCAGCATAGGAAGGCCCAGACTCCCGATGGGTTGACAAGGGTTCACTACTTCGAATCGAAAGAAATTATCCTACAAAAAGCGAGGTCTCAGAAAGAGGTCTGCTTCAGAGGCTCGCATATTCAGTTGCTTCAGGACCTACAACCTTTCGACAATTTGTCTGTCAACGGCAGATGAGGCCATTAACAAGTTAGCTACATGACAAGGGAATACCATACTGCTGGGGATATCCCTTTAAAAATATGTTTTCTGTGGATGGAACTCAGCACCAATTCTCCTCACTGAGAGCAGCAATAGATTCCTTAAATTCCAGAGTCAGAGATTCAGCTTCTGGACATAGTAGATATTGCAGATTCCCACCCAAGCTGAGTGGTCCAAAGGACAGTTCAGAAGAGAGAAAAGGTGCCAACGTCGCAGACCCTCGTTTGATTGGTGTCAAAGGAGTGTGGACTTGAATGAACCCATCTGATGGTGAATAGTCTGGCCTGTGTTCAGACTTGGGTGCCAGAGGGACAGACGGAACCCCCTTTTGTTGAAAGCAGCTTTGCAGAGCTAAATTGAAGGGCAAGATGCATTCTTGCAGAATAGTTCATTTCATTGTTCACTTCTTAGTACAGTTGCAATGGGAGCACACATCCCTAATTGGATATTTACCCAAGTTTTCCCCAATACGGGGATACAGGGTATTGCTATGTTGTATTTTGTTTTTACATTGGTTTATTTCGAATCAGGTATGCCCCTGCCCCCCCCCCCCCCCCCAACTCCCTAGGAGGAGAGAAACTGGGCTAGGCACAGAGAGTTTCAATCATAGCGGTAATAAACAGCTGTCTACACAGAGAATGGTCTGTTACCCATTATCCAGGTCTGGATTTGGGGTGCTACTCATAGCTCCGGTAACATAACATAAATGAGAGGGAGTACAATAGGTTCTCTACGGGAAGTAGGCATTCAACTCCTTTCACAATCTATTTTCCTCCTGGAGTTGATTAATTTGAGTACAAATAACCAAGATGCCCTCCCTTAATGTGCAGGGTTGGAACTCACAGATTAAAAAGGAGAAGTATTCTTACTAAATTGGTGCTATTAGGAGCAGATGTGGCTTTACTGCAGGAGACTCATCTGCTCAAGAAAGAATGGTGCAGGCTTAGGTCAGCTTGGTTTCTCCATCAATTCCTGGCCTCTTCAACCGACAAGAAAGCAGGGGTGACAAAGTAACAGTCACATTCATTAAATCAGGCGTGATTAGGAATCCTCAGAGCAGGTTTGTGAGTATCAACATTGAATGTGGAGGGCAGAACCTTACAGTTTTTTCGATATATATGGTCCCAAACAACATCAAGACCAGTTTTATGCAGCCTTGTTCCAAAGGGTGACTCACTTTCAAACCAGGGACCTCACTCTAGGGGGAGATTGGAACATAGTAATGGACGAAACCCTGGATAGATCAAGCCATACTCTCACAGATTGGCAATGTGGCTACACTTCCCTTTCCCAAGCGGTAGCTGACCTGCAACTAGTGGATATATGGAGACACTCAGTTAAGGCAGTTTTTCTGAAGTCCAACTAAGGGCTTCACAGAACCATACAACTGACACAGTACAAAACTCCACTCTTAGTATAAGCTGTACTGCCTGAGTAATTGGTAGCACAGACAGAGCAGCCAGGCTTATCTTAGGAGGGAGAGAGGGCTATAGCTTGGTACAAAGAAATTGCAGCATGCATATGGTCCAAAGAAACAATGAAACACTATGGGCCTCATTACGAGGTAAGCGGTTAACGGCGCCAGTAAGGATGCCGGTGCCATTAACCCCTTACCGCTGCATTACAAGGTCCCTTAGCGTGTCCCGCAAAGGGTGGCTGGTAAAACCAGCCGCCCTTAGCGGGAGCCGCGAAAGGACCAGGGAGCTCCCTCCCCATTCCCATTGAGCCCTATGGGGGCTCGAATGGGAATGGGGATGGTTCCCTGAATGGGGAAATACCGGGTCCTCCAAGGTTGGAATGACAATTTATCACTATCAACAGGGACTGTACCGAAGATCTTCAAATCAGCATACATCAAGCCACTCTTGAAAAACACAAGTGGTGATGTAGATGTCCTTTCCAACTACAGGCCGATCTCGAACATCCCCTACCCAGCAAAAATTCTAGAAACCTACGTATATAAACTAACCCAAGAACACGTAGAAAAACACCACCTGCTGGACCAAGCTCAAATCGGTTTCAGACCAGCGAGAGGAATGGAAACAGCACTACTATCCATCTGGGACGACCTCAAAACTAATGCAGACTCAAACACTACCTCAGCCCTTATTCTGCTCGACCTCTCCGCAGCCTTTGACACAGTTAGCCACCACACCCTCACCAAAAGACTAGAAGACATAGGCATAACAGACTCAGCACTACGCTGGACCAAATCATTCCTAGCAGACAGAACAGAAACCGTATGGATAAAACCTTTCAAATCCACTCCACGAGTTAACGACTGTGGAGTGCCACAAGGATCCTCACTATCCCCACTATATTTCAACATCTATCAGACTCCGGTCATCAGAATCTTCAAAAAATACAACACTATATGTTACAACTACGCAGATGACACTCAGATCATCTACAAAATCAAAGACACTGACCATTCAACCCTAACCGACTGTCTAAAAGAAGTCTTCAACTGGATGGATGCCAACAAACTGAAAATCAACCCAGGAAAGACATAAATCATGATCGTATCCAAAGACCAAGAGAACGAAACTACCATCCCATGGCCTATGGAAACGGGAAACGCACCAACACCATCGAAGGTAGTAAACAATCTGGGAGTCCTAATGGACAGCTCCCTAACCCTGGAACCACAAATAAATGCAACAGTGAAGAAATGCTTTTTCCTCCTCCACACGGCAAGAAGAATTCTACCTTTCCTCTCCTTCACGCACAAAACACTCACTATCGTCGCCCTCATCATGTCAAAAATCGACTATGCAAACAGCCTCTACCTCGGAATACCAGAATACCTCCTGAAGAAACTGCCACGGATCCAAAATGCAGCAGCAAGACTACTCCTCAAACTATCCAGAAGAGACCACATCACTCCCGCCCTAAAAAACACTACACTGGCTCCCAGTAAAACACTGCATCACCTTCAAAACAATGTGCATAACGCACAGGGCAATCAGCGGACAAGGAGCAGAATTCCTACAAAAGAAAATTTCAGTCTACAAACCAACAAGACCCCTTCGATCAAGCAACGAAATCTGCCTGGAACTCAAACCATACCTTAAGAAAAAACTTGGAGGCACCTCCTTCTACCACTTAGCTGCAAAAACCTGGAACAACATCCCAAAAGAAATAACACTGAAGATCACCCAAAATTCAGGAAATCGCTAAAAACCTGGCTCTTCAACACCACAGACTAAATCTGGAAACCAAACCAGAAAAAGGAGGACTAAACCGGAAAGGAGACGGACATCCCCGATCCGAGAGGGTAACTCCCACGGGACCTGGACGGGTGACACCGGATAGACTGGAACACAGGCAGCACACACGGAGACCGAGTCAAATACCTCAGACAATCCCACCAACACTTTCCCCCACCACTTAGTTACCGCCAGGTATCACAGTGGTGTGGAATTGTCGAGATATTGGCAATCACCACACTACCTGAGAGGTTGACATTGCCAGGTGCACAGGCCACATGAGTATGAAGGGAGGATAAGGGGAGCTATAAGAGAACATGTTAGAGGTGGGTGCCAGAGGAGTAAGGAACCTGTATGCCAGCCGGACCCAGATCAGGACAGAGCCGCATCAGGGGAGACTACGCAAGCCGAGCGCCTCAATTCAGGATAGAGATGCAAATTAACCAACCCAACTAACAATTTCCCTTTCTGCATACACCTCTCAAACTCCAAACGAAACACAACCAAAACCTACAGCACAACAAACCACACAAACTTCAGTACATTGCAACAACAAAACAAAAACACAGAATCTTGCACAACAGTACACGACGACTACTGGCAGCAAACACCCCAGGCCCAGCCAACGGACCCACCGGGCTGAGGCCGCCAACAGCACATCATTGCTCTCTTGCACTTTTCCTGCTTCCTCCCACTAACTCAACCTCCCCTCCTCTTTCAGAGCCGCCAGAGGATCACTCCGGTGGTGATAGTGCGCGGTACAAATGTCCTTTAACATCAACATTAACATACTCGTAATGAGGCCCTATGTAATGTAATGATAAATGGTTTATTTAAATACAATTAGGCCAAGATGAATCTTGGGTAAATAAGTACTATCACAATATATAAACACAATTATAAAAACCAACACCATACATAAGGGATACAACCCAAAGTATTGCCTTATTAAGAATAGCAGTCAGCAGTTCAAGGTTAGGTAAACCTATAACACATTCAGAATGCAATCAGCTATTTTCGGGGAGTAAAACCAGGTTAGATCTACCTTTTGAATACAGTCAGTAATTCAAGGGCAGTAGAACCTGCCAGTCATGCAGTGACACTCAGTTAAGAAATCATTTAGTAAACCAACCCTGTTACCAGGGTAGTTTTCTGAATAGTGTAACACAAATTCATGGAACAGTATACACATGTAACTACATTCAGGATAACCCTCATTTATAACAGTTGAGTACAACCTAATGTTATAAATAAACTATTACAGTTGCTTTTCAGATCAGTGGAACACAGACTAAGGTAAGCAATAACTCTTTACACTATTTTCAGGATGGCACAAGGCAGACCAAGGTACGTAAAACCCACAGTACATTTATTAAGAACAGCACACAGCTATTCAACTTATATTCTGAAATAAATAGTTGGGTGAAGACAACAGCATTACTTTTGGGAAGTGGGGGAACCACTTCACAGGTGAGTAAAATAACCGTATATATACTTTTAAGAATGGCAGAACACATTCAAAGTATAGTAAGAACTTTTGTAACTGCTCATATCTCAGAGGGACAATTACAAAACTAACTATTATAAGTAAGTAACTTTTAAACATTTTTTGCATTTACTAGCAAAAGGCACAAACCTTATAAGTCCTTCCCTATACTTGGAGCACAAGTGTTATCAGTGGTAAGAGGGGGTAACTAGTCTCTAGCAGCCAGCAGACAGGCCAGGATAGGCACAGATGTAGGAAAAGTCAGAGATCCTGAGGAAAGCTGTTCAGACAAGTACCTATTTTACCTTAGAGTAGTAGAAAGGTTCCAGGGACTTCAGAGAAGACACCATGTAGGGATTCCAGCAATGGGCCTGGGTTAACTGGATGAGAGGACTCCCAATCACATGAATCACCGCAAAAGCTTCACAGGAATCACAAAAGGCTTAAGGTAAGTAAGGAACAAGTTACTTACCTGTAACTGTTGTTCTCCAGCATGGGTCTGGCATGGATTCACATGCTCATGAATATTCCCCGTCGTCAGGCTGGGAATCCTCGGTAAAGAAAAAACCAGTATCAGTTTCGTTTCTGATCTGTCTTTCGTAGTAATAACCAATCACTGGTCTCTGCGTCATACTGACCACAGCCAATGACTGCCCTCTACCTAAGCACCGCCTCTGGCAGCCATCTTCAGATTTGGAAGCACGTGAAGTGGCAGTATGACCAAGTGAAGAGCCGCAGAGGGGTAGGCGGGAGGGTTCGCATGTGAATCCATGCCAGACCCATGCTGGAGAACAACAGTTACAGGTAAGTAACTTGTTCCTTCTCCAGCATGGGGTCTGGCATGGATTCACATGCTCATGAATAAAGAATACATAGCAGTACACACATGCACAACCACGGGAGGTGGCAAAGGCTCAACATTAAGCATCACATCAACTCAACATTAAGCATCTTACCTCCTCACCAGGCTCACCTCAGGCGAACAGGTTGCGCAGCACTGCTTGGCCGACCCTGGACTCCTCCCTGGAATCCCGGTCGACGCAGTAGAATTTCGTGAAGGTGTGCGTCGACCTCCACGTAGCAGCCCTGCATATGTCCAGCAGGGGCACACCAGATAGGAACGCCGTGGTAGCTGCGATCGCTCTGGTGGAATGGGCTCTCGGACGGCCAGGCAGCGGTCGGTTTCCCAACCGGTGACAGCACATGATACAGCCGGAGAGCCATCTGGAGATGGAAGCCTTCGAGAGAGCCTTCCCCTGATTGACAGGTCCAAAGTTCACAAAGAGTTGTGACGTCTTCCGAAAACCCTTCGTGCGGTCCACGTAGAACTTCAGCGCTCTAGCTACATCCAGCGAGTGCAAAGTCCTCTCAGCCGGCGACGAAGGCGACGGGAAGAACACAGGTAACACCAAGGGTTCGTTGAGATGGAAGTCCGACGGTACCTTGGGCATGAAGGAGGGGTGCGTCCTGAGCACTACCCTCGTGTCGTGGAAAGTCAAGTACGGGGCCTTGCAGGAAAGGGCCTGGATCTCTCCCACTCGTCGTGCGGAGGTGATGGCCACAAGAAAAGCTGTTTTCCACGATAGAAACTTCAACGGGGCCGAGTGCAGAGGCTCGAACGGAGGTCCCATGAGCTTGGTCAGCACCACGTTGAGCTCCCACGCCGGGGCCGGAGCCTTCACCAGCGGGAACGATCTGAACAGTCCCTTCATGAACTCTTTCACCAGACGATGAGACCACAAGGACGTCCGGCCCGTGGTTCTGGTGTATCGGGAGATCGCAGCAAGATGAATCTTGATGGACGCATGTGCCAGACCAGCTTTGGCCAGCGTCAGCAGGTACGGCAGTACTTGGGGAGCCGTAATCCGTAGAGGGTTAATCTTCTGTGCGTGGCACCAGACAGAGAACCTCTTCCATTTGTGTCCGTAGCATTTAAGAGTCGAGGACGCCCTGGCCTTTGCAAGAACCTCTCTGCAATCGGCCGGTATGTCGTATCCTCCAAACTCTAGTGCTGCAGGAGCCAGGCCTGCAAGTTCAGCGACTTCGGGTCGTGGTGGAGGATGGCGCCTCCTTCCCTGGAGAGTAGATCCGCGTCCGCCGGCAGCTTGATCGGCGGGGACGCTGACAAGTCCAGAAGGTCCGGGAACCATATCTGCCTCGGCCACGCAGGTGCGACGAGGATCATCCTGCACCGTGACCTCTTGAGCTGGTTGACGAGCCGGATTAGCAGAGGCAAGGGAGGGAACGCGTAGAGGAACAGGCCCTCCCAGGGGAACGAGAAAGCATCGCCCATGCTCCTCGTCTGGGGAAACCTGCTGGCGAACCTCCGGCACTTGGTGTTCGTCGCCGTCGCGAACAGGTCGATCTGGGGTGTGCCCCACCGTCGGAAGAGGCGAGCCACCAGATCCTGCCGTAGTTCCCACTCGTGGCACGAGCGCAGCTCCCTGCTGAGTGAGTCGGCGATGGTGTTTTTTATCCCTGCCAGATGAAACGGCACCAGAAAAATCCCTTGGGCGACAGCCCAATGCCACAGGTCCTGCGCCTCCTTGGACAGCGCTGGGGACCTGGTTCCGCCCTGTTTCCTGATGTAAAACATGGTGGTGGTGTTGTCGGTGAAGATCCTCACCACCTTGCCCTTGAGGGACGGAAGGAAGGACCTGAGGGCCCAAAACACTGCACGGAGCTCCAGGACGTTGATATGTAGGGACTTCTCCGTCGGGAGCCAGAGTCCCCTTGCGTGCAGATTTTCGGTGTGCGCTCCCCACCCTTCCAGGGAGGCATCCGTGGTCACAGTCTCCTGGTGGGCTGGGGTCTGGAAGTCCATGCCCGCCGTCAGATGCGCGCGGGTGCCCCACCACCGTATCGCTCGTCGGAAACTCTCGTCGAGCTTGATCCTTTCCTCGAAGCTGCCCGTCGTCTGGATCCAGCGCGCATCCAGGAATTCTTGCAACGGGCGCATCCGGAGCCTGCACATGGGAATGAGGTAGATGCAGGAAGACATCATCCCGAGGAGGGACTTGATGGACCTCACTTTGGCCGCGTCGGCCACCAACATCCGTTGCACCTTGCCCAAGATGGTCCTGGTCCTCTCCTCCGACGGGGAGGCCAGAAGGGACACTGTGTCGAGCCTCGCTCCCAGAAACAGTGCGACTTGCGCGGGCACCAGGTGGGATTTGGCGTAGTTCACGGAGAATCCCAGGTCCGTGAGGAGTTGGACGGTCCTTGCCGTGTGGACCACGGCGAGCTCCCTCGTCTTGGCGCGGATGAGCCAGTCGTCCAGGTAGGGGTAGACGTGGATCCCCTCGCGGCGCAGCTGCGCCGCCACCGGTGCAAGGCACTTGGTGAATACCCTGGGTGCCGACCGTAGTCCGAAGGGAAGGGCTTTGAACTGGTAATGACGCCCTTGGACCACGAATCTGAGGAATTTGCGGTGCCCCTTTAGGATGGGAATGTGGAAGTAGGCATCCTCCAAATCCAATGACGATAGGAAGTCTCCTTCCTCCAGCTGACCCAGGACGTGCTGGAGGGTGACCATCCGGAACTTCTGCGCCTTGATGAACTTGTTCAGACGTCGCAGGTCCAGGATGGGGCGCCATCCTCCCGTCTTCTTCTTCACGAGGAAGTATCTCGAGTAGACTCCGGAGCCCCGAAGCCTCTTTGGGACGAGTTCGATGGCGCCCTTTCTGAGCATCGCCTTTACCTCCAGGTGAAGTTGAGGGACGTGAAGTTCTTTCCTGGCCACGGGGGGGACGCGCGGGCACCTTATTTGAAACTCGAGCGCGTGGCCCCGGGCCAGGGCGTCCAGCACCCAACGGTCGGTGGAGATGGACTCCCACACGCTGACGAAGCCCGCCAGCCGGCCTCCCACCGGGGTGCTTCGGTGGGGGCCCGACCCCACGGCCGGTTCAATCCTGCTTGGACGCGGCCTTGCCGCCTTGACCTCCTTGGCGACGACGGCGGGGTCCGCTAGACTTGCCTCGTCCTCTGTAGGCCTCTTGCGACGACGAGCGGGCCGCTTGACGGTAGGAAGCGAAACCGCCGCCGGAACCTTTGGAGGCGCCCTTGCCTCCGCCGCTCCGAAAGGGCGTCCGTCGTTGCAGGACTCCAAGGGCCCGGGCCGTCTCAGTATCCGCCTTGATGGCCTGAAGGGAATCGTCCACTGTCTTCCCAAACAGGTTGTTCCCGTCGAAGGGCATGTCCAGGACTCTGGTCTGGACGTCCTGCCGGAAGTCCGTAGCTTTGAGCCATCCACGACGTCGAAGGCAAACACCGTTGCCCAGCTGGCAGAATCCAGTGTCGGCGATGTCCGTCGCCACGGTGATGGCGTGGTCCGAGGCCACCTCACCTTCCTGCAGGATCTCAAGGGCCTCCGCCCTCTTGTCGGGCTGCGCCCGGAGGCATAGGGGGGCCGTGTCCGGGACCCGGTACTTTTTCTCGTACCGGTCTCTTCTAGCTGGCGTCGTGGAAGGGTTCTTGAGGAGGGAAAGGCCCTCATCCCAAATGTCGTCCAACAGAGGCACTGCGAGGACCGTCTTCCTCTTGGCCTCGCGCCGCTGATAAAGGAAGCCTTCCTTTTTCTTCTCCTCAGGGCAGAGTTGGAAAAGCCTGGAGATCATGGAGTGGAAAGATCCGATCTCGTCGGGCGGAGAGGCCCTGGTGGGAGGCGACGACGGAAAATCCTCGTCGTATGCCTCGTCGTCAGTCCCCGTATCATCCCCTCGGGTGGACGGGGAGGAGGGCTGGAAAGGGCGCGACGGTTGAAAAGGAGGTGGTGGATGGATCCTTCTTTTCTTGGTAGGGGGAACACCAGAAGGTCCCGGTTCTGGATCCCCCGACGGGAGAGGTTCCTCCGTCGGTAACGGTAGCCTCGTCCTTATCTCGGAGCATAAGGACTGTATGGCCAACAAAATGGCCGCCGAGTTGTCTTGCGGCGCTGGCAGAGGGGAATCCGACGGGCGAGCAGGGGCCCCGTCGGTATCCTCGACGATGTCGTCGTCGTCACCTGCGTCGGGGTCCATTCCGACGGGCTGGCCTTCTTCCACGCCTAGGCCGTGGCTTAAGACCTCGATCAGCTCCTCTTCTGAGGTTGAGGCCGACTCTACGACGACGCCCTGCCCCCCCTTCTTCTTCCCCACGGAGGGTTTCACGGGGGTCCTATCGATGGGCACAAAGGAAGACTCCCTCCGAGGAGGCAGGGAGATTCTGGGCCCTGAGGTCGCCACCACTGGTGCAGCCACCACAGGCTGAGCCAGGGCCGCCGCGACCGTTTCGATAGAGGGCTTGGTCGGATGGATCAAGGCCTTCACCACCTTAGGTGCGCTCACCGCCTTATCCTTGAGGGAGGGGGCACTGCCACGCTCCTCCTCTGCCTTAGAGCTCGACCGGGGCCTCTCCAGGAGCTTCGCCGGGTGCTCGGCCTTCCTCTTACCCGACCCAGAGCGTTGGCTCGTGGTTGATGGTGCCGGGGAGGGTGCGCCCTGCCTGGCGCCCGTAGAGCCCGACCGTTCGGCGCTCCCGGTGCCAGCGGACTCGCGGTGCTTGGCCTTATGTTGGGCCCCCGTCGCCGGGGCGCCCTCAAAAGGTCTTAGAAGACCGCTCGGATTTCTTCTTCTTCTCGCCAGACGGGCTCTTACCCTCCAGCCAGTTGGCGAGACGTTGATGGCGGTCCTTCATGGTCCGTTCCGACATGTTGCCGCAAAACGCACAGTCCTTCTCCACGTGCGTCTTGTCCTCATGAAGGCAGTAAAGGCAGAAAGAGTGTTCGTCCTCCTTGAAGACGTTCTGCAGCTGGCATCCAGGGCAGACCCTGAACAGCTTTCCGGGCGTCGAGCTTCCCTTCTCCTGGGCCATCTCCGAGACAGGGCCTGAGAAGCTTCTGGAGTCCTCCGAAGTGTAGCTCGACGAAATCTTCACCCTTGAGGGGCACAGATGAATCCGACACGGGTCCCCGTTGATCGGATGTAGGATCGGTGGAGCTTGAGGCTCTTTTGACCGAAAGAATCGAAGTTTTTTGTAAAAAGCGCGAAAAAATAGCACTAACGCTAGAGAGCAATAGCACGAGGATCCCAACACATGAACGTGCGGTAAAAATCTGAAGATGGCTGCCAGAGGCGGTGCTTAGGTAGAGGGCAGTCATTGGCTGTGGTCAGTATGACGCAGAGACCAGTGATTGGTTATTACTACGAAAGACAGATCAGAAACGAAACTGATACTGGTTTTTTCTTTACCGAGGATTCCCAGCCTGACGACGGGGAATATTCATGAGCATGTGAATCCATGCCAGACCCCATGCTGGAGAATACCCCAGCCAACACAGCACAGAAAGAGTTGCAGCAGGATGTCTTCAGGATGTGCAGCCAAAAACCTGGTAGATTAATTCCTTGTCGTGAAGACTGAAGACAGGACACTGGAAGGGAATTTGCAGCAGGGATCAACTGGGAAGACACCAGGAAAGGGTTGTCTCGTGGCTGGAAGCGGTTCTGTGGTTTTGGTGGCCTTTTTAGGAGCTAGTAGAAGACTGAATATTGCCAGTCGTATTCTCTACACTTTTTTGGTCCTGCAGTCTGGCAAGGGGACTTCAGGGATTCAAAGTGTCTCTGGAGAGACAGGAGGAGGCCACCAAAGTTTCAGATGGATTCGAACTTCGTAAGAGCATGCACCACATAATGGCTCGAGGTCCCAGGGTATTGCAGCCCAGCAAGGTCGCAGCACGTCATGGAATGGCTCAAAACGCATGTCTTCTTGAGACTAGCGGATCACGCCAGACTCTGGGAAGGAGTCGTCACATTCGGGACTCCCAGATCAATTGGAAAGAAGGGTAACAGCAGGCTCTGGTTACACAGTGGGCTCTCTGATCGCTGAAAATCGCTACAGCCATTGTTTCAGTTCCATTGGTCGGCTTGTCAGCAGTTTCCAGGTTCTGAGTATTTACCAGGAACTACAGCACAACTTCTGCATTCTCTCCCTGCATTTTATAGCAAGGGACAGTCTGGCTGTCCAATTCGGACAGCCAGCCCCCCATTAGGAGTTGGTTCCTTTCAGGCAACTTGAAAGACAAAGTGCTGCAGAGTTTTGGACTCCTCCATCGCTTCCTGCCTTCTGAAGACACACTGGAGCCTGGACAGGGGATAGATTCCCGCCGAAGAAAAATCTTCCACTGAGGTCGTTCCCACCTAGAATAGTAGGGGAAGACCTCAAAAACAGCAAGCACACAAGAAATGGCGAAAGTAGAAGGATCCCACCATTTTAGCAAAATGGTGGCCCGTCTGTGCATTACAAAGGCTGAATTAACAGCCTCCGAGTAATAAAGACAATGTCATGAAGGCAAAACCACTGCCACCAGCCATAGATGTAAACGTTTAATTATAACAAAATGTTAGCAGGTAAGTAAGAAAGGGGATGCATTGTATCCCCCCAGCACACCACATAAGGTGGGGGGTGCTGTCTCACTTATACAAAATGTAAAGGGGACGAAAAATCATCTTTACTACTTGGGAACAGTAGTTCACCCAAGTACATGAAAGAGAAATTAACAGGGGAGCCCAAAGGGGCAACCCAGCCTAAACCCAAACATTATAGCAAACTCTAACTTCAACCATACACTATGGAGAGACATAAAAAGGTCACCCATAAAAAGTGTAAAAGACTAGGTGATAAGGGAAAAAGATTCCCCTTCACCTAGTGACAAGGTAAAATAGTTCCCAAGTCTAAGCAAAAGGTTCTGGGGTTGACACAGGTCAGGAAGATTTATCATAAATATGAAACTCTTACCGGACAGTCGTCCTTCCTAGAGGATCGAATCCTCTCCTGGATGGATCTCATGTCTCAGTCTGTAAAACCTACTGTGGAGTCTATCAGAAATCTTTTTGTAACTCTTTTTGAGATTAGTTGAATAGTTCTTCATCCTTAACAAACTATAGGACCTCCAATCATTACAAGGCAATTGGCTCTTTTTAAAAGAAGGGGTCGGAGTTGACAGTCCCTCGGGGGGTGTTACAACTCCTGAACCTGCAATAGGCTTTTAAAGGGGTTCTTATAAAGATATCCCATAAACCTAGAGGGGTCTCGGTGATTCCTCGCCACCTCTCCCTCTGGAGCAGGTTGGGTCTCGGGTATCTTAGTTGGAGTGGTTGTCGCAAAGCATGGTACATGCTTCCACTTCCTCTTAGATCTAAGTTTGCCTTGGTTAGATGTCTCCCTCCTAACACTAGGATTTAATATTGGGTATCTAGTAGAAGATCCAACAGTTTCAAGGTGTTCAGCCTTAGACTTTGAGAACTACCATTCCTAAAGGCCTAGGGAGGTTTCACATTTTCCAATCCACCTCTTTCTCAGAAGCAGTGTGTGTCAAAGGCTTTACATTGGGAATTGAAATGGTGGAGCATGGTTTAGGCTCCCATTTCACTTTTATTCTAGTTTTTGATTTGCCTTTGTTAGAGGTTGCCCTGCTAGCATTAGGACTCTCAGTAGGATCCTCTGTGGAGGATCCCACCAATTTGGAGTTGTCCCTTGAAACAGAGACCCTAGATCTTTCAGAACACATATCCATCTCTCCTGTAGGAGTAGTTGGAGTTGCAGGCTTTTTTCTTTTATAGAAGGCCTAGAAGGAAAGCTATGTTTAGGTTTCTTATAACTCTTTTTGGTTTTCAGCTTTTCAGGCCTGGAATTTTCCTTATGGACCCTCTGAACTAAAGAAGAAAACAAATTCCCACCTTGGGGTCAAGGTCAAGCGCTGCCCTTTCAGGTTGGCCAAGAACACCTATGTGTGGGTCAATCTTCTGGATCCCCTCCACTGTAAGTGGATTTTCCAGTTTTAGAGTTTTATGAACCACCTCCACATTATGTGGGTTTTCAGGCAGTTCAGCAACTTCAGGTGCTTTTATTCTAAAGGAGATAAACCACAAAGGGTGTGTGACAGGAACATTAAGGTTCTTGTCAGCCCTCGGAATTGCCTCAACAGCATGTGGAAGAGAGTCCAGGTTTTGAGATTCAAGGACTACCTCCACTGCCTGTGAGGTTTCAGAGGGACTTGCTTCCTCAGCCTCAGCTGAAGGCAGAGTCACATCAGTGACTGGAATAGTGGCATTACACCATGTCAGTAGTAGGACAGAGGAACTGAAGTTTCTGACAACTAGTTGAACCACTTCCATTGTATGTGGTTTTCAGCACAGCTCCAGGGCTTCACCAGTGTTTCTGCGGTTGTTGAAGGTGCTGGTGGCATCTACTTGTCTTCTGCTTCGGATTCCTTGTCCCAGTGGTTGACTCTGTAGTCCAAATATCCTCGCCTTATATGCTGGAAACAATTCATTCACTCCCATGGACCTGTCAATCACCTGGGTGGCTGGCTGTCAGGACACACCCTTCAGATGGAACAAAAGAAGGAGTACAACCCTCTTCTGATCTGACTCTGCAGCAACAAGGGGAGTGCAAATCTGTTAACTCAGTTTGCACCTCTGTTTTCTCTGACACCAGGCGTGACCCCTTGGGGCCAGCATGATATACTCACTCGTGACAGTCTCCATGTCAAAAGCAGGGGCTACAGAATGTCTGATCATGTAAGGAATCATATAAAGTGAGAGGTCAACAAGATGCTTGACCTTGGGGTTAGTAAACCCTCTACAAATCCATGGGCTAGTCCTGTTGTACTAGTGCCAAAGGCATGTACCAAAGAGTTAAGGTTCTGTGTGGACTATATGGCTCTGAATGAAGTCACCAAAACTGATGCCCATCCATTAGGACAGATGATCTGGTGGACAAACTTGGAGCTGCCAGGTTCCTCAGCACATTTGATCTAACCTCAGGCTATTCGAAAATAGCTCCGACGGACCATGCAAAGGGAGAAACTGCATTTTCTACCCCCTGAAGGCTTGCACCGATTCAAGGTCATGCCCTTTGGACTAAGGAATGCATCAGCCAGTTTCCAAGGGATGGTGAACAATGTTCTGAATGGGATACTTGGATGACATTGCAGTGTTAAACCCCACTTAGGAAGAACATATTCATCACCTTGGACAAATGTTGCAGCCAATAGAACAGGCCCATCTGACCATAAAGGCAAGCAAGTGTCAAATTGGTCAGAGTAAGGTGGTCTACCTTGGACATGAGGAAGAAGGTGGTGAGATTAGACCGTTGCCTAGTAAAGTACAAGCTGTACAGGACTGGGCCACCCCTACTAGTTAGGCCCAAGTGAGAGCCTTCTTAGGTCTCACAGGGCATTACCGTAACTTTATAGAGAACTATGGGTCCATAGCTTCTCCACTGAATGTCATCTCTTCACCCAAGTACCCTTAGAAAGTGTGTTGGAATGAAGAGTGTGCCAAGGCATTTAAAGGGCTGAAAGATGCCCTCTGTAAAGCTCCAGTACTAAGAGCTCCCGATTATACCAAAACCTTTATTGTGCAAACAGATGCATCTAACACAGGGATAGGGGCAGTCTTGAGTCAACTGGATGAGCAGGTCAGGGAACAACCCATTTGCTTCATCGGTAGGAAATTGAAGGACTGCGAGACAAGGTGGGCAACCATAGAACAAGTATGTTTTGCCATTGTGTGGTCTTTGAAGCAGTTTAAGCCATATTTGTATGGTTCTACTTTCCTTATTCAGACAAGCCACCAGCCCTTGACATGGTTCATTCAAATTAGGGGGAACATCCAAAACTGCTCAGATGGTCTATCAGCCTCTAAGGGTTTGATTTTACTATTGAGCCTATGTCAGGAACTAACCATAAGAATGCTGATGGTCTCTCCAGGAAGTATGAACGACTGGAACAAGCGATTCATCCCTGAGTGGATTCAATCCTCCTGTCCCTTAGTCTGGGGGGGATGACTGTTAGGGAGAATTTTCAGTTTCTGTGCTAATTCCCTTTAACGAGAGAGACCCCCCCAACACTTTTGCTGGACTCTCTTTTTGTTTTGTTTGATTTTAATCACCTGATTGAGTGGAACTTTTTACCACTCATTCTTTTTCTCTGACTGGGATTTTTATTTTTACTCTTTTATGAAGTCTGGTAACCTCCATATGTTTAATACAGGTATCTGCTTTTTACTTTGTGACAAACAGCACCCTCTGTGCAGTGTCACTGAAGAATCCTTTGGACTTCTCTTTATGTTTTAATACATTCTCTTGTGAGAACTACACTTGCCAAGAGTAGTAAGATAAAAGTTATCTTACTTACCTTTTCGTTAGTGGGTCCAGCACACACTGCCTTATGTAGGGTGCTGGTGTTACACATTGTAACTTCTTTTCCCACTCCTGATGTAACTTAAATGGCTGGTGGCAGTGGTTAATTTTGACTAGCTTTTGTGCAAGTTACTAGCATGCTGATTTCTCAACTGCAGTACAGCAACCATGGGTGACTGTAATGCTTTTGAATAAAACATTGTGCCTGTGTGCAGTGCATTTTGGGTGCGCCCAGAGCCACAATTGACATTTGCTCCAGGCCTCAGTGGAAGTTACACTTGATGCAAACTCTTCTCGAATTTTTCCACTGGTAAACATGTTTTCAGTGCTGCCCATTTATGATATTCTGCATTGCTGCAAGGACACGTTGGAAAGAAGTTGCACGCATAGGCTAGAATGAGCCGGTGCCGGCTGGTACTTGATAACGTTATCATGGAATTTGCTGAAGCCAAAGAGAAGTTATGTAGTTGTTTATCCTGCTTCCTGGAGAAAGGGAAGACAGTTGGCTCTTGAGCTTACCGTAGGTTACTCCGGCCGGGGGCCCATGAGGACTGTCAACAGGTAGAGACGTAGAAAGCCAGAAAGTCCTGGAAAATGCCATCATGCATTTGCGAATGGCTTAAAATTAGGGGTACCAGAGCAGTCAGACAGAAAGCTTCACTGGAGGATGGACGCATCACTCCAGGCCCGTTGATGCCAAGATCTCTCTGCCTGACTGCTTGGGAGATTTTTAAGGACTACTGGCGAGATGGGAGTGTGCCTTGCAGCTGTTTTAATGGTGATGTATTTTATTTATTTCAATTCACACGCCCGTGGGCCTCAGGGCGCACAAAAAACAAAACAGAGAAAGTAGTCAGAGAAAAGGCAGCGGAAGGCAAGAGAGCAGACTAGGTTCAGCCTGGATTAAGATTGAACAAGTAGGTTTTTATTTCCTTCTTAAAAAGCACCATATTTTCAGCCAGGCATATATATCCGGGAAGTAGGTTCCACTGCAGCGGAGCTGGAGTATCGAAGGAGGTACCTCCGAAAACGCACCAGCTTGTATCTGGGCTGGATAAATGTGGGATAAGTGGAGGAGCAGAGCTTCCTTCTGCCTACTTGAGGCTTTACCGAATTGATAAGATATCAAGGGCAGGTAATTTGATCGACATTTGAAGGACAGTGTCAGAATCTTGTGGGTGATCCTGTGTTGTATAGGCAACCAATGAAGTGCCCTCCTAGCATCGGAGACATGCACATTTGGGCAGGCCCTGAATGACCTGAACTGCATTATTCTGTGCCACCTGCAGGGCTTATATGTTAAGGTGTGTGGTGCCCACTAGGAGACTATTGCAGAAGTCAGGGTCTGGAATTAACTAGCGCAGTGGCAAGCAACGCACAGTTATTGGCAGAGAGGAAAGGGCAAATATAATGTATTTGCTTAGTAATAAGGGCACAGGACGATCATATGTAAGACACATGTAGTGTCATAGATAGTTCCTCATCTAGGACAACCCCCAGGGTCTTAACTTTTTTCGATACCGTGAAGATATTGCTTGCAATGCAGAGATTGGCCTATGCAAGGGCTAATTTGCCAAGGTGAGCTCTGGATGCCATGATCTGAAGCTCTGTTTTTTAACAATTCAAATGAGTTGCCTGCCATCCAAGCCTGGATGGCGTTGCAGATTGTGTTTATGGCAGTCAGGTCCTGCTCATAACTCCCACTGAGCTGGAATACGGCCTGGTTGTCATCGGCATCGTTTGTATACCGGACATCCAGGGCATCCAGCATATCCAGGAGAGGCCGGATGTATATGTTTAATAAAGTAGGGGACAGGCAGGAACCCTGGGGGATCCTGCATATTTGAGAGACGGAGTTGGAACTTTCCTGACCTATGGACACCCGGACTGTCCGAGGGCCGAGAAATGAGGATATCCACTGGGATGCTTGGTTGGAACAGTGTGCAATCTCCCCCAGTATTCTCACCAGACGAGAGTGGTCCACAAGATCGAAGGCTGCAGAGACGTCCAGAAGCATCAGCAAGTTGGGATGACCATTGTCCACCATGCCAGCCAATGTAGATTTAAGATCCAGCATGGCGGTTTCCGTCCTAACCTGATTGGCGTGAACCAAGGATCTTGTGGTTTTTGAATATGCTTCTGCAGATGAAGATATGCCAATTTTGCCCATGATCTTTAGGACAAATGACACATTAGTAATGGGCCGGTAGTTGTCAATAACATGTGGGTCAAGATTAGCTTTTTTAGCAATGTTGTGATCCAAGCTTTCTTGAGAGAGGAAGGAACCACGTCCTCATCAAAGGAAAGGTTGATGAGTTTGGTCATCCACAGGGCCAGTAGTTCAAGTGCGTCTTTGAAAACATCTACTCAGCAACAGTCACCCGGGCATGAGGTGCGTTTGAGGTCACAAATGATCTTAGTGACTTGTTCCTCCAAATAGTGGGAAAAGTTGAAACATGGTACATTGTTTGTATAGGGAACCGGGACATGGGGACTAGTCAAGTGAATATTGCATTCCAGCGAGGAGGTCTGGATGTTATTGATGGTTTTTCTGTGGGTTATTCTTGCTACATTTATGTATGCTTTTGGTGAATAAAGAGGCCGCATAAGAGCTATTTTACAGCCTAGGTGAGTGAGAGAGTGAATATATATATATATATATATATATATATATATATATATATATATATATATATATATATATATATATATATATATATATATATATATATATATATATATATATATATATATGGGATACATTACTCACCGTAATCGTATTTCTGATGCTTGTATCTGCTTAGATTCACATGCTGTGCATAGGCCGACATCTAGTGGAAGCTGCGGAGTATTACAGTTTGTTTTTCGAAAGTCGAAAATGGGCGTCGACACAGGCGTGCCAGTAATACTATCCCTAGTGTGACGTCCACTGTACCCAAGATCCCTCACGCGTGTAGGATCCTCAGATTGTATTTTTTTTTCTGACATGAGGAAGCATGAGGAGTAGCGTGAGTACAGATAATCCAAGCAGATAGACAGAAAGGTAAGACTACAAGCAATCATGCGCCTTCTCTCGGAGGGGAGGAAGGGTGGGTCGCATGTGAATCTAAGCAGATACAAGCATCAGAAATACGATTACGGTGAGTAATGTATCCCTTCTGAGGCTTGTGGAATCTGCTTAGATCACATGCTGTGCATAGATTAGCGAGCAGTACCAGAAGAAGGAGGTGGGATGTGAGAAGGGTCATGAGCAAACAGGTGTCTTAGAACCGCTTGTCCCACTTGTGTATCTGTCTTGGAATGAGTGTCAATGCAGTAATGCTGAGTAAAAGTGTGAATAGAGCTCCAAGTAGCCGCTTTGCAAATGGTGTCGAGGGGAACATTTGCAATGAAAGCCAGAGTGGCACCAATGCCTCTAGTAGAGTGGGCCCTTGGCGTAAAAGGCAGAGTCTTTTCAGAAAGAGTGTAACACAGCTGTATACAGTTGATAATCCACTTCGAGATAGCGCCCTTAGAGACGCGATCCCCCTCTCTGCCTGTAGCTACGGAGACAAACAGTTGATCTGTTTTCCTTAGCGGTCTGGTTTTATTTACATAGTATAGGACCGCCCTACGCACATCTAGGGTGTGTAGTTTCACCTCAGCCGAGCTTTGCGGGTTTTGGAAGAAAGCCGGAAGCTCGATGGACTGGTTTACATGGAACTTGGATATGAATTTAGGTGAGAACCTAGGGTGTGTGCGTAAAACCAGTTTGTCCTTGTGGATAGTAAAGAAAGGATCTTGCACTGACAGAGCCTGAATTTCACTGACCCTTCTTATGGAGGTAATGGCTACTAAGAAGGCCGTTTTATAAGTCAGGTGTTTGAGACTACTTTTATGCATGGGTTCGAATGGGGGTCCCATGAGCTTAGCTAGCACCACGTTGAGGTCCCATCCTGGCGGTGGGTTCGAAATAGGAGGGTGAAGTCTCTTTACTCCTTCCATGAAGGCTTTAACCACTGGTACTTTCCACCACGAGACCTTGTTATGGGATGTGGTGTAAGCCGAGAGGGCTGCCAGGTGTACTTTCAGCGAGTTAAAAACCAACCCTGCATCCAGCAGGTGGAGCATGTATGTCACAACGTTGGAAGGAGTGCAATCAACCGGGTTGATTTGTTTATTCTGGCACCAGATAACAAATCTTTTCCACTTATCAAAGTAACAGTGCCTTGTATTTGGTTTCCTGGACTCCTTTAGAATGTCCATAAACCTCTGTGGTAATTTGAGATGTCCAAACTCTATGACTTCAGGAGCCATGCTGCTAGGTTCATAGAGTTGGGTTCCTGATGCACTGTTTGACCCTGTTGCTGGGACAGTAGGTTGTACCAGGCTGGGAGTCTGATGGGCTCGCACACCGCCATCCTGCGTAGGTGTGGAAACCATGGTTGTCTCGCCCACATGGGAGCAACTAGGATGAGCGTCATCGATTCCTTGTTCATCTTGTACACCACCTTCCTGATGAGAGGAGTTGGTGGAAAAGCGTACGCAAACATCCCTGACCAGTTCATCCACAGGGCATTCCCTTGGGAGTCCGGCTGGGGGAACCTGGATGCAAATCCTGGGCATTGTTTGTTTTCGCTTGTGGCGAATAGGTCTATAGTGGGGAAACCCCACTGAGAGAAGAGATCTTCTACCACGTCTCTGTGAAGGACCCATTCGTGTTCTTCTGGGAGGGAGTCTCTGCTTAGAGCATCCGCTAGGGAATTGAGCTCCCCTGGAACATGTTGCGATGACAGGAAGATGTTCCGTCTGAGTGCCCATATCCATATTTTCTGGGCAAGCTTGGACAGATTTGGCGAACGAGTCCCCCCTTGCTTGTTCAGATAGAACATGGCTGTCGTGCTGTCCGTCCTGATCTGCACCGACAAGTTCAGTAGATGGGGCTCGAACGCCTTTAGCGCTCGGAATACTGCCAGAAGCTCTAGCAGATTGATGTGGTTCTTGGCTACTGAGTGAGACCAGAGACCCTGAGCTGTGTGGTGGAGATGGTGAGCTCCCCACCCAGTCAGGCATGCATCTGTAGTCACCACGGCTTGTACTTCGGGATCGTAAAAGGGTTTCCCCTTTGCGAGATTCTCTCTTGTCCACCAGTGTAGGCTCTGTACGAGTGTTGGCGAAACGACCACTAGATCGTCCCAATGACCACTTGCCTGAGACCACTGTTTCGCCAACCATTCCTGCATGGGACGCATGCGCAGACGCGCGTGGGGGACCAGGTAAATGCATGACGCCATCATGCCCAGTAACCGCATAGCTTTGCGTACTGTTATCTGTTGACCTGACTGATAATGCGGAATTTGCAGAAGTATATTCCGAATTCTCTCTTCCGAAGGGAAGGTCAATCCTTTCTGAGTATCTAGGATAGCTCCTAGAAACTGTTTTGAGGTGCTTGGCACCAGACTTGACTTTTTCTCATTGATAGAGAAGCCTAATTCGTGGAGGAGGTCGATAGTCCTCTGAATGTTTGACCTGCAAATTCCTGGGGTTTCCCCCGTTATGAGCCAGTCGTCCAGATAAGGGTACACCGGGATTGCCTCCCTGCGTAGGTGTGCAGCCGCCACCGCCAGTACCTTGGTGAATACCCTTGGTGCTGAAGCTATCCCGAAGGGCAGTACCTTGAATTGGTAGTGGCGACTGTCCACCTTGAAGCGCAAGTACTTTCTGTGCGCTAGGAGCATGGAAATATGAAAATAAGCATCTTTCATATCCAAGGTTGCCATGTAATCCCCCTTTTTTAGGAGGGGGATTACCTCTTGTAGCGTGGTCATACGGAATTTTTGGGGCTTGACATACTTGTTGGCAGGCCGTAAGTCCAATACTGGGCGCATTGTCAAATCTTTCTTTGGCACAAGGAAGTAAGTTGAATAGATACCCTTGTTTACCTGGAGTCCTGGGACGAGTTCTATCGCGTCCTTTTCTAGCAGAATGGCGATCTCCTTGAGAAGGATCCTTTGATGCTCTAGGGAGTGCACTCTTTGTCGTGGAGGATGGTTCCGGGGACGCTGCAGTAGTTCTATACAATATCCTGCGGATACTGTTGACAGCACCCATCTGTCTGAGGTGATCCCTTCCCAAGCCTGGGTGAAGGTGGAAATGCGTCCCCCTACTGGGGTTGCGTGACAAGGGACCCTGAACTGAGCGTCACTGTTTTGGTGGAGGCGTGCCACCTCCCTTGTTGGGGCTGCCTCTGCCTCTTCCACGACCTCTCTTGTTACCCCTGCCGTAACTCTGGGTAGACTGCTGGTTGTTATTCCATTGTGTACCCTGTCCCTGGGCATAGTTGCCTCTTTGTGAATTTTGGCCGCGTGGGCGACGAAAATTACTGTTCCCCCTCTGGTTAGGGGGTTTGTTGGTAAGCTGGCCAAGGGATTTGAGAGTCTCATATTCATCTTTGGCATTTTTAAGTGCGTCTTCGACCGCTTTCCCAAACAATAGGTCGGGTTCCACTGGCTTGTCTATTAAAGAAGCCTGGGTTTCTGTCTTGAATCCCGACTGCCGTAACCACGCATGTCTCTTGATAACAGTACCTTCTGCTATCAATCTCCCTGCGTTGTCAGCGGCGTCGAAAGTTGCTTTTAAAATGCAACCAGACACGGCTCTCCCCTCTGCCGAGATCCGAGCCAGCTGGCCCTTTAACGGTTCTGGAGCAGAGGCAATGAGCGCCGCGACTTCTTCCCATTGATGGCAATTGTAACTAGCCAACAGGGTGGTGGAATTCGCAATCCTTGCTTGGTAGGCGGACGTTGAGGCTACCTTCCTGCCAAGCCCGTAAAGTTTTCTGCTCTCCTTGTCGGGAGGAGCTTCTGATGAAGATAAGGGCGTGCCAGCCCTTTTTCTAGTGTTGGTAACCACTAGGGAATCTGGTTTAAGATGTCCCCTTATATACAGAGGGTCAGACTGGGCTGCCCGGAAAATCTTTTCAATTCTGGGGTTGACAGCTCTGGTGAGGTTCGGATTCACCAGGGAAGGATCTATTCTTCGTTGGATGGATTTGAGGATAGGGATGGTCTGAGCGACCGGTCTTCTCTCTCCTACAAACTCCTCCGCGAAGTCCCTTTCCTCCTGTACACCGTGGGTGTCGATGTGGAAGTGTTCCGCTGCTCGAGCGAGAACCTCGTTAAGGAGGGGCTGGTTATCAACTGGAGAGTCAGTAACTGGGGCTTCGCTTTGTACTGGGGAATCTACTCTGTAAATTTCCTGCTCATCTTCTCCCTCCTCCAGGTCCTCATCCTCCGCATAGTAATCTGTCCCGGTTTGTTCTTCCATAATGTCAAACTCCTGGTCCTCTTCAGGGAAAACTTGTCCCTGGTAACTGGGGAGTGGAGTAGAATATGGAGTGGAGTAAGGCTGAACCTCGAAGGGTTCAGGTCTTTCGAACCGGGGCTTTTTACTTAGCGGGATAGGATCGGAGGAGCCTGAGGGTGTGGCCCCTTGAGGGTTATATGAAGAAAGTGTTCTGGGTTCTTATCATAAAAATCAGCTAAGGAAGACATCCTAGACATAACCCTGTCTATGTCTTCACTGGACCATTCCTTGGAACAGGGTATTACTTTAGCAGGTGATTTATGGGACTTTTCAAGGGTAGACTTGTGTTTGCTTGTCTGCCTAGGGTGAGAGGATGGCTTTACAGGGGTGGAAGGCTGTGCTTTCCGCTGTTTCCCCCCCTCCCCGTGCGTGGAAAAATGTTTTCCCTGTCCCTTGGAGGCCCCAGAGACTTTCGACGCCTGGCGCCGAGGGTCTGGAGAGGTATCTGTGTGCTTCGGGCGTGGGGCCTCACTGGTGTTAACCGCGGTCTCGGTATCTTGGAGCGCGGCCTGGGGGTGGAAGTCGTCTTCGTCTCCCGACGATCGAACTTCCGTTAATGTGTGTAGCGAGGCACTCTTGGCAAGAGTGGATGATTGCCTTGCGTCGTGAGGCGATCTCGATCGAGAGCGCCCAGAGGACACCGAGTCGGACCGTTCTTTTTGTGCCTCTTTCCGGGAAGTCGACGTCGTCGAGGTCCGGTTGGTCTTAGTGTGTTTAGTGTGTGTTAGGTGTGTAGCGCTTGCGTCGCCGGGGGTCTTCCCCATAGCCGCCCTGCCGGACGACCTTCCGAGGTCGGGGACCTGCGCTCGTCGGCTGTCTTTCGACGCCGTAATGCCCTCGCCGTCCGAAAGTACGGCGTCGCTGCCATCGCTGAAGGCGCCCTCCGCTGCCATGGCCTCCTGCCTGGCGTGGTGGGCCCAACGCTTTGTCGAACGGTCCTTAAGTGTCTTAGGTTTAAACCTACTACACGCTCTGCAGTTCGCTTCGGGGTGATCCCTCGGCAAGCAGAGATTGCACGTGGCGTGCCTGTCGACCCAAGGGTATTTGCGATTGCACTTGGGGCAGAATTGAAAAGGGGTACCCTCCATACGCACCTTAAGGCAGCGGGCTGCTAAGTGTAGGAATATATAAATGTAACTATATATCAAGAGTGAAGAGTATGTACCACCCCCCACTCTCCCTACTTGTAAGGGCCGAGGCCAGCGGCCTACTAGGCCCGGGCCGAGGCCAGCGGCCTTCCGAGGCCCAGATCCGTCGTGCAGCAGTCGACGGTCGATGACTTCTCCAGCCGTCGTCGAGGTTGAGGGTCGACGTTGGGGTGGGGAAGGGAATGAATAAGAATTAGAATTATAATAACAGCAAAAGTATGGCTAAGGCCAGGGAACTCCGCAAGATGCTTCCGACCAGTATGGCGGAAAAAAACAATCTGAGGATCCTACACGCGTGAGGGATCTTGGGTACAGTGGACGTCACACTAGGGATAGTATTACTGGCACGCCTGTGTCGACGCCCATTTTCGACTTTCGAAAAACAAACTGTAATACTCCGCAGCTTCCACTAGATGTCGGCCTATGCACAGCATGTGATCTAAGCAGATTCCACAAGCCTCAGAAATATATATATATGGGTAAAGAGCCCATATGATATATGTATTAGAGAGAAAAATAGAAATATATCCGAGCACTCTGTGAAGAGCAAAACATGTGGCACTGTGAGCAGGGTTCCTTGTGATGAAGAATTACAGGCATTAAGGGATATGTACGTGAACGCTGGTGGGCAAAATCTATAGTAAAAGTGAGTTTTTTGTGTGCATTTTGTGTGACTGCATTCAGGTTGTAGTGAATACGTTACTGTAGATAGATCATTGTAATTTATTGTAAATATGAACACTTTGTTTAAGAAAAAAGATAAGCGGTCCTCTGCTGGCAGAGACTGCCTTGGTGTTTTGATCCCAGGGTGGGCAAAGAGCCCATATGATAAATTGACCCACGAATGGGCATGCAGCACAGGATTGAATAAACAGTGGGATGAACGTCTAGGTGAGGCAGGACCAGCAGAGGTTGTGTTTTGTTTACATCAGGTTTCAGTGGAAAAGGGAAAGGAATTTGCCACACTAGGGAGGCAGGGGTGGATTCTATTGCATGGCTACAGAGAAATGCACCAGAGAAATGTTGAGCTGAATGAAGATATTTTGCGTTTAGAGAAAGAGGTAGCTGCTGAAAATCACATCTCACTAATGCAGCAATTACGAATGAAACTTTGGCACAACAACGCAGATAAATACCAGGCAGTGGCTGAGCCGGCAGCTATCAGGGTTGCTCGACAGATATAAGTATAAAAAACGACAAGGTAATATAAACAAAAGGAAGTTGGCAGCTGAAATTGCCACGGCAGGGGTGGATCTGGACCCCCCGATCAGTGGCATGGTGATATTTGGAATTCCACCGACTCGAACTATAGCCTAGAAGTAGATGCAGAATCTAAATCAAAACCTGACATAACGACCGTAACTGCCAAACCAGTAACGAGGCATAGGACTGGCCCCCATCCCAATAACCCGGGAGTGGGAGTTGTGGATTTGACTACGCTAGAAGATTACACAAATCAAGAGGCTGGGGAGATTATTACTCGGTTGAGGCAGAGAACAGGCGAGCCTTTGCTTACATGGATGGGGCGAATGTTTGATGTGGGTGCAGTGGGTCTGTTGGGAGACTCCATAGATTCCCTGCGATTCATTTCTCTGCCCAATGACACCAATATACAAGTAGTATTGAGGGCAAGGTCTCCTCCAGATGCAAATGGCCAAGCTTCGTAGGTGTCTCTGTTGCACCTAGTGGCCCAAGGGTGTAACCTTAAGTATCCTATCACCACTGACTGGCCCAGTGAGGAAAAGAAGTGGTACACGTCCAAAGCGTCAATTCAGAAAATCAGGGAGCATGCCATGAAGGAAGCAATTCATGTAGATGAACCAGTACATATGGGGGTGGTCCCACTGGCAGTGTCAACCAGAAATATGGCTGTAAAAACTGCCACACCCGCAGATAAAAGTGTTATCATGACTTTGCTAGTAGATATGACTGAAAAGCTTGGAAACACACAAGAGGTCTGAGCTTTGCAGGCCACTGGGGCAGAGGCCTCATTGATTCATTGAAATCATTCAAGATTTAAAGGTCGACACTTTACCATTACTGGGCTGGGGGGAAAGGAAACACCTGCGGTACAGACAGTGGTGGAGATGAAGATAGGCAATTTTCCAAAGCAGAAAACTCAAGTGTTGATTGTCCCGATACCAGAGTATATAATTGGTTTTTAACATTTTGGAAGTGTTGACTTTGGGACTAGGAGGTAAAATATATCAATTTGGAGTAAAAGCATTGACTTACATACCAGTTATTGTAGGCAAATTGAAAAGCCCTCCAGTGCATGTGCCTTTGGCCGCAAAGCATGCATCTATGAAGCAATACCACATTCCCGGAGGACATAAGGAAATTTCAGACACCATTAAGGAATATGTAGAAGCAGGAGTATTGCGCCCAGATACTACCGCTTGGAATACACCAGTCTGGCCTGTGAAGAAGGGGGATGGGAGCTGGAGAATGACTGTGGTTTATAAAGAATTGAACAAATAAACTCCTCCTTTAGTCCCTGCAGACCCAGACGCTATCACTTATTGAGAACGTGCACATTTTTGAGGGAACCTGGTATGCTGCATTAGACTTGGCAAATGCCTTTTTCTCTGTGCCAACTGCTGAGAAGTGCCAGAAGCAGTTCTAATTTTCCTGGATTGTGCATCGGTATACATTCACAAGGTTGCCTATGGGGTAGCTGAACAGCCCAACCATTTGTCACCGGTTGATATACAGATTTCACATTACATTGATGACATTTTGATTCAGGGCAAAGATGAGCTAAGTGTGCAAAATCAGTTAGAAGTAATCATTGACGGGTTGAAGAAAGAAGGGTGGGTGATTAACCTTAACAAAACTCAATGGCCAGCTGAGACTGTGGTATTTCTGGGAATTCAGGGGCATAACGGTTAGAGAGATGGTGCCAAAAGCCAGACAAAAGATCCTTGAGTTTACCACACCTATGAAGAAGAAACAAGCTCAGCAGGTCATAGGGTTGTTTGGGTTTTGGAGACAGCATATACCACATTTAGGGCAAATATTGGCTCCACTCTACAAAGTGACGCAAAAGAAGCATGAGTTTGAGTGGGGAGAGGAACCACAGAGCATTTGAATTTGCAAAAGACACTGTGCAGTGTGTGCTTGATTTGTGGCCTTTGAAGTCAGGAGAAGTGGCGTTGAATGTGTCAGTACAAGAACATTATGCTAACTGGAGCTTGTGGCAAAAGCAAGACAGAAAACAGGTTCCCTTTGGTTTTTGGAGTCGCAAATTACCTGAGGATGGTGATAGATACACTCCGTCTGAGAAGGAATTGCTAGCATGCTATTGGGCTCTTGTTGATTCCAAGCAAATGGCAGTGGGTCATGATGTATTCATCAGGCCCAAAAATCCAGATTATGCAGTGGGTTTTGAGTTCTCGTAAAACACACAGGATAGGACATGTCCAAGAAGCCAGTATAATAAAGTGGAAATTGTATATCCAAGATAGAGCAAAATCTTGAAAAGGTGGGGTTGCCAAACTACATAATCAAGTGGCTAGTGTACCACCTGTAGACTATATACCGCAGTAAGTGACCGAAGTGCATGAGTCTCCCGTTAAATGGGGAGTACCTTATGGGGATTTGATGGTAGAACAGACAGAACATGCCTGGTTCACTGATGGCTCAGCCCATTATGTAGGAACTGAGTGTTATTGGAAAGCTGTGTTGTACAATCCCAAGACAAAAAAGTTCCTAACCACATCAGGTAAAGAAAAGGTCAGCCAGTTTTCAGAAGTTTATGCTGTATATCAAGCTTTGAAACAAGAAATATCTGGTCAATGTCACTTGTGCACAGATTCATGGTCAGTGGCTAATGAGCTAGCTACATGGCTGCCGACATGTCAGAACAATGGGTGGAAAATGAATTCCAAAGAATTGTGGGGAAAAGAAATATGGCAAGATATCTGGGAAATGCTATCACAAAGTGAAGTAACAGTGCATCATGTGGATGTGCATTGTACTACTGACTCATTAGAACACTGGTTCAATTCTGTTGCAGACCAACACACCAAGAATTCTTCTGTGGACATAGAAGCTCAGGAGGATGATTTGGAGGGTTTGGCAAAGTGGGCACACCAGAAATGTGGACACATGGGAGAGAATGCTACTTCTAAATGGGCACAAACTTGGGGAATTAGCATCCCTTTAGAGGTAGTCAAAACAGTAATTTTGCAATGTCCTGTGTGTCAACATCAGCAGCACAGACCTATTCCTAAAGTTATCCAGGGAATTTTACGAAGAGGTAAGCTGCCGGGTCAAATCTGGCAGATTGGACCTCTACCAATCTGTAAAGGTTGTCAGTATGCATGTACAATTGTGGACAAATATTTTGGATATCTGATGGCACTACCATGTAAGAGCGCCATACAACCGAACATCATTAAATTATTGATCATATTACGTTGTGTTACGGCGTTCCCTTGCAAATTCAGAGTGGCAATGGCTCAAACTTGAAAGGCAAGTTCATTCAGGAATATTGTCAGGAAAAGAACATTGAGTGGCTCCATCATGTGCCATAATACCCCCGAGGGGCCGGTTTGATTGAGTGAATGGTTTGTTGAAAGAACAATTCCGCAAATCAGGCAATGGCAGCCTAGCAGCTGGAGTTATTGTGCGTTTGATGCTGTGCAGATTTTCAATAATAGTCCATTGACTATTAATGAGACACCCTTGATGCGAATGGTAACACCTGCATTACAGATACAACCTAATTCATTTGAAGAGACTCTTATTATACTGGGAGAAAACACCAGGTGCTTTAGCTCCCTACAGCGCAACCCCAGATTCTGCAGGGGTTGACTTGCATTATCATCAAGAGATCAGGTTAGAACCAAGAGGTATAATAGTAATTGAAACTGGGATTGGAGTACAGTTTCCACAAGAACACATGGGATTAATTACCCTAGATCTGAATTAGCATTAAAGGGCATCCAAGTACTGGGAGAAGTAATTGATGCTGATTACCAAGGAGAAATGAAAGTCAGTTTAATGAACAGCAGAGACCAAGTGCTACCTATTCATAAGGGAGATAGGATAGCCCAACTGATTGTCATACCTGTTAAATTGTCCATGATCAGAAAGGGGGAGCCGCTACGGTGTTAACTGCTTGTGGGGATCGTGGTTTAGGTTCATCAAACAGCATGGTACAAGGTGCGAGTAGAAAAACCAAGTGGCCCACCCTTACCTGCAGATGTCATACCATCAGGAAAGGACCAAGTCGTTTTGATAGTGGAGCCTGGCAAAGAGAAATGGAACTATGTGCCAGCAGACAAATTCTATTTAAGAGAATGATTATCAACACTGATATGTCTTTCCTGGGTTTGCCTTGTAGAACCTGTGCCTGGCTGGTGTAATTGATATACGATATATGATATGGCATTTATAATGCACCTATACACAAGTGTTTCAAGGCGTGACGAGGCAAGGGAGGGAAGACAGAGACAACAATCTTACTAGGCCAAGGGGAACTGTGTAGAAACCGTACTCAGATAGTGACATACAATGTCACCCAAGGCAATGTTTGCTATTGTTTGACCTGTGAACCAAAAGAGGTTGGCAAGTGTCAACAGCTGAATGTAACCAATGTAACCAATGTGATAATAAATGGACTCCATTCAGGAGGGTTAAGCAGCACACTACAGCAAGGTGTCATATCTGCGCAGCCCACCAATGTGAACCTGGCGATGATGATAAATGATGCCCAGAGGCCGCTCCATGCCAACGCACCAGCCACAGCAGGCACGAAGAACCGGATTCGTAAAGCGTTGAGAATAAGAAACCATGACGCCGGCTGGACAGGAGATAGCACGGCAGAGGTATTCGCTGATGAGTACACATACAGAGATGATGTGGGCATATCTCGCACAGAACATTTCACATTTCTGTTTGACTGACGTGCACAATGCAGGAAACTTGCTGACAACATATCTAGTAGCGGTGCCAACGCCTGCTTCAATTCTGAGACCGTGTTTTGTACAATGATTCTTTAGTGGAGAATTCCGATGTGCAGCAATCACTCTCCATTTACGAATATTGTAGGTTTTGCCAAGAAACAAATCAAACGTGGAGGAACCTTACTCAGATAGTGACATACAATGTCACCCAAGGCCATGTTTGCTATTGTATGACCTGTGAACCAAAAGAGGTTGGCAAGTGTCAACAGCTGAATATAACCAAAGAGAAAAACCAAACTATGTTTGAGAAGCAGTTGTGTTCATGCACTTCAAGCACATGTACCAATGTCAATAACACCATATTTTGTAATCATACAGTAGTAGCTGCTAGCCACTTGAACCATGCGAATCTTCCGACAGGATGGCTTTTTACGTGAGGCAACACTACATACACTTAAATTCCAGCTAATATTTCCAGAGGACCTTGTACGTTAACATTTGGTTTAATCATGTTTCCTTTGTAATCAGCATTACAACTTTTGATCTATAGGACTATGCCCAGACTGTGATTCAAATGTGCACCCGTTGTAAGAGTCAGAAGTTTTAGCTCTTGCATATTCATTGGTAGGAATTCGGGGATTAGCTGCTGGGGGACTATAAATCATTAATTAAGCTAGCATGTTTAGTGATAAAATGACTCAACCATACCTCTCAAGCTTTAGAGGAACTGCTTCTAGATAACCAAACTATCAGAAAGGCAACCTTGCCAAATCGAGCTGCTATTGATTATTTGTTGCTGAAACATAACCTGGGCTGTAACGCATTTGAAGGCATGTGCTGTTTTAATTTAAGTGACCATTCCCAGTTTATAGAAAATCACATTCAAAGTTTGAAAGACCTGATGGAACAGGTAACCCAATATCATACTGGGAATTGGTGGAATTGGTTGTTTTCTTGTATTCCAGATGCTGGAGGAACTCTGTGTTACGCATTTGTTTATGTTTGTGTGATTGTAGTCATCCTAATTTTTTGTTGTTGTTGTATTCAATGTATTCCTAACTTAGTTATGATGATTTGTCGGTTTCGGAAGCCGACTTTAGTGCCACTGAGTTATGAATGTCAAAGGGTGGCTTGTAATGCTTTTGACTAAAACATGGCACCTGTGTGCAGTGCATTTTGGGTGCTCCAGAGCCATAATGGACATTTGCTCCAGGCCTCAGTGGAAGCTACACTTGTGTCATGGTATCAGGCAAATAGTTAGGGCCAGCTGGGTGGAGGCTTGGCAGGCCTGGCATAGGCACACAAAGAACCCATAGCAGATCCATCCTTTACTTCCTTCCTAGTGTTTGTAGTAACTTCCTGGTTACCACTTCCTGTTGCCAAACAGGAAGTGCATGACAATCCATGAGCTCTCTAGTGTTTGGGTGTAGCTGGCTATATAAGCCACACCCAAGAATCTTCCAGTGCTTCATGTTGCTTACTGTGAGCTGCATCAGCAACACACTCGCCGTGCTCCAGATGAGCCAGCTTCTGCTTACCTGCTCCGGATCATGCTGCTTCAGCTTACCTGCTCCGGAACATCCTACTTCTGTTTACCTGCTTCGGATCCTTCTGCTTCAGTTTACAGGTACTCTGTGCTTTCTCCACACCATGGCTATCTCCGGTCAAGAGGAGACTTCAACACCGGCATCTGAAAGAACAACGAACAGGTTGGCGCGCGCACTGCAATAACGCTGCACATACTCACCGAATCTTCCCACGACGCTGGTATCCAGGTCAGTTGTGCGAGCGCACAAACCCCTGCAAAAGAAAGAAGAGACATTAGTCATTGCGCTCGCCCTAATAACGCAGTATATACTTCCCAATATCTCAATGCAAACTTACCAGACCACCAAGTCTTTGGTAGCGCTGAACCCGGACTCGAGGCGAAAATATCACGTAATCCACTCCTGCAAAAAGGAGAGACATTACCAGGCGCGCTTGAATTTAAGGCGCTGCGCTGACCTACCAGCAGCTGACTTTAGCACGCAGCGCTACTCACCCACAAATACCTAGGCAAACAAAGACAATACGAACAATTCAGGACACTAAACAGTCTCTGCGCAACGTTCACTTGGAAAAGACTTTCTAGCCAGTGAAGAAACTGGCACCTTGAACACTCAGCCTCGCTAGGAAGGCATATAACAGCGTATGGCATCTGAACTCAGCCAACAGACATTGGCATCATCCATATGAGCGAATCGCGCTCCTGCGATGGAGTGCACACCTTTCTTAAGATCAAGGAATCCCTCCTGGTAAAATTCCACTGGTAAACATGTTTTCAGTGCTGCCTATTGCTTATGTTATTTTGCATTGATCCAAGGACACGTTGGTAAAGAAGATGCACGCATAGGCTAGAATGAGCCGGTGGCGGTGGGTAATTGATAACGTTATCATGCAATTTACTAAAACCCAAGAGAAGTTATGTAGTTGCTTTTGCTGTTTACTTGAGAAAGGGAAGAGTTTTGCCTCTTGAGGTTACCGTGGGTCACGCCGACCGGAGGTCCATGATGACTGTCAACAGGTAGAGACTTGGAAAGCCAGAAAGGTCTGGAAAATGCCATCACGCATTTGCGGATGGCTTAAAATGAGGGGAACCAGAGGAGTCAGACAGAAAGCTTCATTGGAGGATGGATGCATCGCTCCAGGCCTGTTGATGCCAAGATCTCTCTGCCTGACTGTTTGGGAGCTTTCCAGGTACTGCTGGCGAGATGAGGGTGTGCCTTGCAGTGGTGTCAATGGGGATGTATTTTATCTAGATTTCCTTTATTACTCTTGCTACATTTATTCATTAATGCATGCTTTTGGTGAATGGGGGGGTGGGGGGGGGGGGGGGTGGTGTGTGTGTGTGTGTGTGTGTGTGTGTGTGTGTGTGTGTGTGTGTGTGTGTGTGTGTGTGTGTGTGTGTGTGTGTGTGTGTGTGTGTGTGTGTGTGTGTGTGTGTGTGTGTGTGTGTGTGTGTGTGTGTGTGTGTGTGTGTGTGTGTGTGTGTGTGTGTGTGTGTGTGTGTGTGTGTGTGTGTGTGTGTGTGTGTGTGTGTGTGTGTGTTTTTTGCACTCCAGCGTCTAATGTTTATCATTCAGTGCACAGGGGGGGAGAAATATATCCGTGCACTCTGTGAAAAGCAAAACATTGACAATTTTCTCAAAATGGCCCGTCTTCTTTTTTCGCTGTTTTTAGTTTGTTGGTTCCTTCTGGGTTCTTCTTCTATCGGTTCATGTAGATTTGCGCCCTTTGTGAGTTTTGCCTTTGGCAGGCATCAGCCCTGAAGACCGCCCAGGCTCTAGTGTGTCTGGGAAGGCAGGATCTGAGGGAGGGTCCCGAAACTTCACTCTTGTCTGTAGGTGTAGCTGGCCGAAAACAGTTCTAACTGGGCAGCTGGCTGTCTTGCAGGACAGCCAACCCCCAGGTAACTGACACGGGAGTGAATGAATGGGTTCCAGCATGTAAGGCAAGCATTTCTGGACTAATCCGAAGCAGAAGATGAGCAGAGATGCCAGCAGCACCTTCAACAATTGTGGAAACACCAGTAAAGCCCTGCAGCTGTGCAGACCCAGTTTTCATCTCAACAGAGAAGACCCGCCAAGGACAACTTCCTCCCTTAGGCTAGTGGGACCAACTAGCCTTAAGACCTTCTTCATTTTGGGCCAACCCAGATGTCCTGGGGCTTTCTTGGACTGCAGAACACCAATACCCGGGACCCAGGGTACCTGACCATTTGCGAGTGCATTGTCGTGCAAAGTTCGAATCCTGGTGAAACTTTGCAGGCATCTGCGTGGACCTCCAGAGGCAGGGATTCTTCACCAAAAGTCCTCTCATCAGAGTTCAGGACTGAGTAATTGAGGCGAATCCAACCAGTGATATTATTTTCTTCTTGGCACTAAGATAAAGGCGTGAAAACCACAAAGAGCCGCTGGAGTGAGCTGAATCCTTTGTTGCCGATCCTTTCTCCCGAGTGCTGGCGCAGAATCCCGTCACAGGTCCCGCTTTTGTCACCACGACCAAGAAGCAGGAATCTGGGTCTGCATCGTTGCACCTAGAAGGCGACCAGCTACATTTTTATCTTTACCCTTAAGGGACTGTGGGGCTGGAATGGTACTTACCGTAGGCCATTTTCGGTGCTCTGTTTTCTTCAATTGGGAGTGGACCTCAACTCCACTGTGCAGGCCTTATAGCCGGTGTGCTATCAGGAAGGCTCCTCTTGAATTCCTTTATTTTCTACAAGAACCTCTGACTGGTTACTTAACTTTTCCCCTGAAGAGCTTCATCAGAACTGGTGCTCTCCACTTTACTGTGACTTTGCTGGTTTCCCAAAGGTCCGTCTTCCTGATCCCAATGACTTTGGCAATGCTGGTTCCACCATAAACTTTAATTGTGGACACTTCTTTAGTTTGGAAACAGACTGCCTACATCCCTCTGGGAGAGTGTACTTGTTATTTAACTCTGTGTTCTGTATAACCTTTATTTCCGTCCAAACTCAATTTTGCACAGGTAATATACGAGTGTGAGTGCTGTTACTGGCCTTAACGGACGTCACTGTGTGCTGGATATGTAATGCATAGGAAAATGTACTCACCTGCATTATGGTTCCTTCTATAATTTGATTTAATTGCTAAATTCAATGTTATGGTTAGTTGCTGCATTTTAGATCTGCTTGTGTGCCTTGTCTATATATAAATACATATATTTTAATATAACTTTCAGTGAGTAAGTGTTTTCTTGGGTCCATGTATGAAATGATTTCTTTGAACTGCTCTACAGCTCACATTACTCCCTCCCAAGATAAGCCTGGCTGCTCAATCACTCGCCCAACTCATGTAGTACAGGCCTATATTAAGAGTTGGGCCCCTAATACCAAGAGATAAGTCTTATGAAGTCTAACTCCAGTTGGACATTAGAAAAACGTACCCAACACACTCAAATCCCAATTAAAGGGATTATACGCACTTTTCACATGTATATCGTACATATTCTAGGCTGGACTATTTCCTGATTGCACAGTCTCTCTTGACATCAGTTACTGTTACTGTTAGGGAGAATTCTCTGTAAAGACTAATTTCCCAAACCTAGTGAGTCCCCAAGCAGCTTTGCTGGATTTTTGGGGTTTATTTTTTCTCCTGCCAAGAGTGAGACTCTTTTCCTCCCACTCTTAGACATGATTTTCGGTGTTCCTTTGACTTTGTATGTGTTCTATGGGCTATGGGGTCCTTTTCCCCATAGGGTTTCATGTGTTTTTGATATGTGGGTTCCACAGCACCCTCCGTGCAGTAACCCAGGCGTGTCGTAGCGACCCCCAAACATAGACTCCATACCCTGGGACTGACTACTGTCTCCCAGGGCATTTAAAGTCACCATTGGCTTTACTAGTCCCACATTATTAACAGAAACCGGTACAAACCATCATATTGTGGACGTACTGGTCGGGGCAATTCGATTGCCCCAGGGTCTGTTGTTCGAGGGGGCACTGTCCAGTTCCCCCCGACCAGGTTTTGGCTGGTGGCAGTGGATACTACTTTTTATATTCGACCGCAAATATATTCCTATGGGATTTTCCCATTGTTCGAGGCTACCACTTTTTAAAATAGCCTCGAACATACCGCCGGTTTATTAATTTAAAATAAATTCACCGGTTGGTATTTTTTGCCGAAACTTGGTTCCAAAATGGCGTTTGTGTTCGCTTCTGTGACTCCAACCCAAGTCGAGCCCTTTGTTCCACTTTTTGGCGGGCTTCTCCACAGAAGTCTCCAAAAGTGGTGCCACTCTGTCTGGGTACCACAGGGGGCGTGGGAGGGGGTTTAGGCACCCTGTGTACTGAGTTGCCTCGGCAACTCAAGTCGCACTCTTGTGTGATTGGCCCAAGTGGTGAGCCGCCCGGCTCACCACTTAGCATGTTTGAGTGACAGCTAGGCTGAATGAATGGGGGTTTTCTGCATAAAAGCAGGGCTTTTGGCACTGGAACTTCAGAAGTCGCCACAGGACCTAAAGAATCCGAGGAGGGAGAAGCCGAGCCGATCTGCAACAACGACACCACCGGTGGAGCCCTGCTGAACCGTCTCACCACTTTTCCCGACAAGAGAGGAGATCTCCAGCCCAGAGAGTCTTCTTCCTTTGACTGGTGGGGATAACCAGTTTGCCCGTCTTATCACCTTCCTGGACCATCTCGTGGCTGCCTTGCCCGTGCCAAGCACCCCGGCAACCGGAATACCACGGTTTACCATTACCGCGAAGAAAAGGGTGGTACCTTGTAACCGGGAAACTCTGCGGCTGGTTTCTTCCCTGGCAGCGCAACGACGTCCAGCTTTCCTCCACGTCGAGACCTCCTCTTCCTCTGGACGAAACACCGACTTGCAACTGCTGCCAGGAACAACTGCCCCCGCTGGAGCGTTCTTCCCATTTTCAGGTACTGTGTCCCGCCTGGCTTCCCTTGCGACAGATCGTTCGGGGTGACAGTAAATCCTCGACTTTCTAACCTGGGTTAGCCTTTGACCTGTTAATTAACTTTTCCTGACTTGATCTCAATCTTTTGTGAACTATCTACAAAGACTCTTTGGGCATAACCCCACTGTGTGATCCTGGACACATTTTGCTTGCTCTCTCTAAGAGTGTGCCTGGCGTTTGAACTTCCTTGCTCTCCAGTCGACTTTGCCTAAACTGCCTCACTGTGGTTCTTTGGAAAGTATTGAAATTTGTGTGCTTTCATATTTTCGCTCCCTTTTTATATAACTTATTAGAGTGCCATCTTATGTTAACCACTCACCTATGTCTGAAAATAAGTGGTGTTTCTCACTAAGACTTGTCTCATAAGTAATTAGGGTTGTATATATATAATAGTGACTGTATGTTGAAATTACTTACCTCTTTTGTGCTAGTGTAATTTACAAGTGTGTCTTTAAATAAATAATTATATACTTTTACACCAAGGCTCTGGTCAGTGTTTGCTTATTCTACTGTGTCTCTGTACCTATTGTGTATACTCTATATACTGCCTAACTTATCTTGAGAGAAGTCTGACTGCTCAGCCACAGCTACCAGGTAAATCTGGGTGGTACAGACTGCTACCAATTGGGTTTACTGCCAACCACCTGTAGTCCTAAATCTTTTGCAGTGGTCCCTAAGGGAACTGCACAGGTTTCTGCCTAACACTTACTGACTCATTATTCGAGCCAGCCCTAGTCTAAGATCATTCCCCTGTTTTTATGCAATTAAGGTGGGATTCTCAGCAAAGTGACAAACCATTTAGATAGTGTACTAACGATTCTCTTTTAAAGGACACAGTTTATCGTGATGCAATTGCTACTAAAATCAGCCAATACTTTACTTCTGATGATACACCTCTGGAAAAAATATGGGAGGTGTTCAAGCCCACAATAAGGGGGGAGCTAATTAACGAAGCCTTGCAGAGGAAAAAGGCATTGCTAGCTCACAAGGACAAGATAAAGGAGAGAATTTGAGGGCTGGAAAACCAATATAATCAGCGCCAGAAGGCAATTATATAGACAGAGGTTCCATGTCATTTCATCGCAGGATGTTTTTTCACTGGGTTTTTTACAGTGATTTTGTAATGAAAAAACGCATCAAATTTTATTTTACATTTTTGAGGGGGTTACCCCTTTAAGCCCCCATTCCCTTTAATGTTTTATATATTCCCAAACACCCACACCCCATATATATAATTTTCTAACCCCCCCTAAAAAATTAGATGGGTTTTTGCATTAAAAAATTCACTGTAAAAAACACTGTGAAAAAACACCCCACGACGAAAGGACGTCGTACCATAGACAGCTACAGACAGCTAGGGCAGAGTTGAAGGTCTTATGGTCATCTAAAATTTCCCATGAACTATTAACGAACCATCACTATTCTTTAGCACCTTTAATACAGCATTGCATCAATTTGCCTATAAACTAAAATCCCAACAGGCAAGGAAAGGAACTCTGTTGCAGCTCTCACAGATGGGGAATGGATCACGCATATGGCTGAACATGATAAGTTACGCGTTTTCTCCCAATTTTGCGGGGAATTGTTCCACTCTGAACATTTAGAGGAAGATTTGCAGGGCAGCTTCTTGCAGGAGACAACCCTCTCAAAGTTGTCCAAACAAGATAGAGAAGCACTAGACGCCCCAATCTCCTCAGAAGAAGGTATGCAGGTAATCAGGGGACAGCAAGTGAACAAAATAGCAGGTCCTGATGGCTTCTAAGCAGCTTGTTATAAGCAGTTTGAATCTCTTCTGGTCCCACACCTTGTTAGATTGTTCAACAGCTTCCTAACGGGGGGTCAGTAACTCCATCCATGGGGGAAGTGACTGTTGCTTCTGCCAAAACCCTATAAAAAGAAAACTTTATGTACCTCATATAGACTGATTGCAGGGCTTAAATATGACACCAGGATTTACTCTAAATTGTTAGCAAACAGATTAGTAGTGGTTCTCTTTTCTAGTCCATCTAAATCAAACTGGTTATGTCTCCAGTAGGCAAACATGACAATATTCGTAGGGCTATCAATATCAAAGATTGGGCTAAACAGCATAACACTTTGGCAGTATTATCGAATGACACCGAGAAAGCCTTTGACTGGGCCGATTGGGCATAGATCCAGAAAGTCTTACATCGATTTGGATTTGGGTTCAACTTTATAAAGTTAGTACTATCTAACTACATACACCCCACTGCTAGGATCAAAATGAATGGCTAATTGTCTGAATTACTTCCCTTGACAAGAGGCACCCGTCAGGGTTGCCTATCTCCATTGCGTTTTGCCTTAGCTATGGAGCCAATTGTACTAAGGGTCCTTTCACAGACCGAATCAGAGGTATTGAAATCGCTCAGACCCATCATAAGATTTCCCTTTAAGCAGACAATCTATTATTCTTTATGCAGCAGCAAAGCTTCCGAATACAGTCGCTATATTAGATGTGTTCCGGGAAGTGTCCGGATTCAAGATAAACTACTCCAAATCGCACATTCTTAACATCACCACTTCGGACCAGGCGGTGAACATCCTGAAAACACAATACGATTTCCAATGGCCCTAAAATGCTTTTGAATATTTAGGAATTGATCTAACCAAGACGCACCTCCACTTATACCAGCAGAATATCCCTTTGCTCTGTAAAACACTAAAGGATGACCTGGATAGATGGGTACGGCGTGAAATTTCTTGCTTGGGTAGAATTAAAGGTGTGAATATGTCCCTCCCGCCCAGACTCTTATATACAATGCATTCTCACCCTCTGGGATTTCCAAGGGAGGTCTAACAGGACCTGTAAACTCACATTTTTAAAGGTATCTGGGCAAAAAGACATCAAGGGTCTCACGCCACACACAATGACGGCAGCAAGGAATAATGGGTGCTTGGGGTCCGGGACCGGGAAAGCCATTACTAAGCAGCCCAGCTATCTTCATTTCTAGAATGCACATCCTCAGGAGATACTAAGCACTGGGCAGAATTGAAAGAGCAGGATTGTGGGTATCAGTGCAGGATTGGTTTTGGATTTCCCCAAAAGATAGATGTTACGCTGGCTCGATACTGCCCGCCACTAGAATTGCGGTTGCTAACTGGGACAAGGCAAGCGGGAAGTATAGCACGACTACGACCCTTTCCTCACACACCCTGGTGTTGAAAAATCCTGCATTTCCCCAGGCCTGCATCCGCAATGGGCGGATGGTAGGCTGAAGAGGATTGGCCAACTATTTGTCGATGGGCTGGCAATCACTTTTCAGGAATGCAAGCAAAAGTTTTGCACTCTCAGATTAATATGGATATACGTACATACAATTAAGACATCGGATTGAAAATCCCAGGATGACAAATGTAGGGGGCAGGCATTCCACAAAATTTGAAGATCGATTCATAGGTGACCCACCAGACTGGAAAATGTCAACACTATACAAGAACCTTCATGGAAAACATTTTGGTCCCCCACATGATTATATGGCTAAATGGGAGACAGACATTGGTAGACAGATGACCTAGCCTGGTACAATTTTGTACGAGAGCCTCTAAGTCCTCAAAATGTGTACAACTGAAAGAAAACAGTTACAAGTTATTGTGTTGATGGTATCGCACCCCTACGAGGCATCGTCGCATTAACCTCACAACATCTCCAAATTGCTGGTGATGTGGGTTAGCACAAGGTACTCTATCACACATTTGGTCGACCTGTTCTCTCACCCAGCAACACTGGATGGAAGATATATCCCACATTAAGTGGATTGCAGGGATTGACCTTCCGCTAGATCCCCTAACAGTTTTATTGGGCAATGTCGACCCGGGTGGGCCCTATAGGCTTTCTAGTGAAGGAGCCAAGCTAGTATCCCATCTTCTGGTGGCTGCCAGGATAACTTTGGCCAACAACTGGAAGGGCAGCATGACCCCGGACATACGTGAATGGTGGGAGAGGATATTGTTTGGGCTGGCCAATGATAAAAATCGATGCAGCCAGTAGGGTGAGATGCAGACATATTTGAAAACCTGGGTTCCATTTATTGAATTTGTGCAGCAGAATAACTTTCCGAATGTGCCTCATAAACCTCATGACATGCAGGCTTTTATGATGCTATAACTTCACAATATACATGGTAGCTACCCCCAGAGAGATGACTTCACGTGTTATATAGAGGGTGTCTTACAATGTAGAAGCTTAATGCATGATAACACAGACACCTTACAATCTGGTGACCTACACATATGCATGCAATATCCCCTTTTTCCTCTCTTTTCTTCCTTTTTCTTATCCCTCCTCATGGAAAATGTTCCTTAAGAAACCAGGCAGAATTCACTTGCGCATATATTAAGTCAGACTGTATCGCTTAATACGACTAATGTCTGTCTTGTTGGCTATGCCATGTTCTAAAATCCTACGTTATTTGATGATGAAAATCCTAATAAAAACAGGATTTAAAAACAAAAAATAACAAGGGAATGGGAGGAACCAGGAAACCATAAACCTCAGCAAGCAGGATGACACCCAGCACTTTGCATAACTAAGTGGAGTGTCCTAAAGACACGTCCCAACCCTAGTACATGCGAAAGGCCCTAGACTTGGTCAGCACCTACCACATAAGGCAAGATAAGGGAAACAGCATTTTCCAGACGGTTACATTGATGTACAACCCTTAGCCCTAAAACACACTTATCCTACATTTTTACCTCGTAAGGCCTTAGAACATTATTGATGTCCAGTCACCTTGCATTATACATGAAGGCTACAGAGAGGGTAGAACCACAATAATCTTTAGCAAGAGCTTCCAGGACTCAATGAACATTTTAGTAACCATTACCTTTCTTGTCCATTTCACAGAAAAAAAGAGGGCCTGTCGTAACAAACAAGCACCAAAGTTCCTTATCAGGATTTTCACATTCACAAGTTCTCACTTCCTGACCTTGCCTGACCATAGTAGTGGGACATGTCAGGTACAATTCTCGGGTGTGAGTCTGTTTTCTCGCAGAGCGGGCTGTCCATGTGAAAGTGTTCATGAAGAGAAAGGAGGGGTAGGGGAGGTAGACTTCCTTATCGGGTAAGATGGGGTAAATGTGAAACAGCGAGGGGGATACCACGTCTCGCCATTAGGTGTCCCACTCCCCGAAGACCCCTCACCCAGGTGATCCTCCCGCACTAGTCCACCCCCAAGGTCTGGATCCAAAGGCGATGGCTGTGCCCTGGCCACCTGAGACAGAGACCCCGGGGGACTAGCGGGTGAGACACCTGGTTTATCACAAGACCCAGGTGGCCATTCACAGCAACGGTGCTGACACAATGCAAGAATCAGTAACATTGAATAATAGAGTGGCAAGTTTCAGGAGTGGCGTCTGAGGTGTGTGGGGAAAGAAACTGAGTTAAGAAGGCACAGACAGCTCCAACAACCGATAGGCCACCTGCTGAAGCAGTGGTGCTAATTTCAATGTAATGGAGTTAAACTGCAGTGGCACCATCGCCTCTAGTGGGCAGTTTCCATAGGCTATATCTCTGCCTCGAGTTATTTCACAAGAGGAATAATCTCGGAGTACAAAGTATCTTTGGGACAGTGAGGTTGCCATTTCATTTCAGTAAACACGGAAAGGAATTGCTCTTGGTTCTTTATGCTGTAGACAATATAATGGTGGAAGTTAAGACTATTTGCAAAACTATTTATTGAAAGGTCTCGGCTGAAGTTACCAGTTGGGCTTAGACCAAGAAAAGGTTGATTATGCAATGCGCTTTATCACTTGGAGCACTGGGGAGGATACTAAAATAAAGAAATACAGAAAATGGAAGCCCTGTTAACTTACAAGAGCAACAAACAAGTTGTGGTCAATTGCTATGGCCAGGCCCAATCATATTCCATAAGTATAAGGTTGAGCCACAGGGTAAGGGAACAATGGATACTTGGAGGACAGTTTCACACCTTGGACTTACCTTTGGAATAAACAGCCTTGAGCGATACATGGAGAACAATGCCTGACACGCAGACCCCAAAACCCAGCCAGTTCAACCAGGTCATCTCATCACCCATCAGATGTGATGCCAATTGCAGCGTGCAAAGCTCCTGGGGAATGGAGAAGAGAGATGCGAGCAGACAGCAGCAAGGTTAACATGTTATTCAAAAATAGGGCTTCAAGCCTCAATGCGATGAATACCTGCATTCCTCATCCAGATTGGTTTGTGGAACATCTATGCTACCCCTGGAACATGACATACTGAAGAAAGATTGTTTTTAGGGAACCCCCTGCCAGTAACAAGAGGATTTGATTGCCAGCCTGTGGTGATGCAAAATTAAGTCAGATTTGACACATTTTAATTGAGGATGATTGCCTGTGAAGTGTGACTCCCCACACAGACCAGCATGGCTACCATATGCTGCTTACCAAAGCTGCAGGTGGCAAGCCAGGACCAACTAACACCAACAATAGCTATGCCCAAACAGCGTAATTATCATGCCATTCACATTCGTGATTGCTCATTCTGGTGAAGCATGGCATTCCACAGTTGTTCTTGATCCTAACATAATCCATTTGGATTAAGCATTGCTACTGGTAATTAAAGACTATAAAATCATATGCTTCATTTTTCTCACTAAGCCACTGACATGGCCTCTATTTCTCTTCTAAGGTCACACTTCTATGCTCTGTTACTACTCCCTCACCTTCCACACCTGCCCCTGTTCCTTCCTCTCACTCTCTTCTATGACCTCATTTCATTATATTTCTAATGCTGACAGTGCCTTCTGTTTCCAGAGCTCACCCTACCTCTACCCCTTCTGACCTTATTCCTTCTAGTATTCCTAAAATCTATCTGTCTCTAATGCCCTACCCTCACTGCTTTGTCCAATACTTTTCTCTGAACTTTTCCTTCAACTTAAAAACCCCTCATTTTTGCCCTAATGTTCACCCTATATCTATTCTCCCTCATCTTTCTAAACTTCTTGAACGTCGTGTTTATTATCATCTTTCTTCTTTTATTACCACCAACTCGATTCTTACCATGTTTTCAATCTGGTTTCTGACCCTGTCATTCTACTGAAATTGCCCTTTTTTTAAAATTACATTTGTTACTCGCCCAGACCCTTAGGTAACACAGCGAGGTAGTGTCTTTCTTTCTGTCTGAGATTCACTTCGGTCTGCTCGCTGTGCAAAGCACTCCTCTCTTTTGATCCTTCTGGACTTGTCAGCCGCCACTGATAATGCCGACCATTCTCTTCTCCTTTCCTCCCTCTCTCCTCTCTTGGGTTTACTGGGGCAGTCTTGCGCTGGCTCCAATCCTACCTTTCTGATTGGACTTATTCTGTCTCTTGGGCTCGCAAATCTGCACCTACCTTTCCCCTCCATCATGGTGTCTCTCAAGGTTCTGTCTTGGGTCAGCTTCTTTTCTCTCGTTTCACCTGCCTTCTCATTTCTACAATTTCACCTTTTGGGCTGCCTCACCTCTACGCTGACGATACTCTGCTTTCCCTATCATTTTCTGAATTCTCTTCTTCTAGTCATGCTACCTTAACTTCTTGTCTTCTGGCTATCCAGTCTTGGCTGTCTGATCACTATCTCATTCTCAATGCCTCTAAGACTAAGGTTCTTTTCTTTCCAACCTTAACTATTCCTCCTTCATTGCCCCCTCCCACAATCTCCTTTTCTCCTTCCTCACTTCCCATTTCTCCTTCTGCCTGCAATTTGTGAGTCTATCTTGATCATTCTTTTTCTATTCATATCTCATCTCTTTCTCGCTCATGCAGCACTCATCTGTTTAATAACCGCAAAGCTTGACCTTTTCTAACCTTTCATGCCACTAAGCTGCTAATCTCTTCCTTTATCCTTTCCTGTCTCTTCAAATGTTTCTGCCTTCTCTTTGGTCTACCCATCTCTTGCCTAAACCCTCTAAAGTACATCTATAATTCTTCTGCTCTTTTTCGCTTTCCCCACAGGATTTAATCTCTCCAGCACTGTCTACACTTCAATGGCTACCTTATCACTCTGGTCTTAAATTTAATTTTTAATGTCTTGTCTTAAAGTCACTCCATAATCTTGCCCGCCCTTATATGTCTTTTCTGCTTTCATCCTATTCCCCTGCTCCATCTCTCAGTTCTCCGTCCCAATTTCTTTTGTCCGTACCTCGTCCCCTGAGTGCACAATCTGGTTTCCTTTCTTTTTCTCTCTCCCACCTCTCTTTCTTCTTATCTTCTTTTCCATTCTGGCATTAAGAGGCATTTGCTTTGCTCATCCATTTTGGTTTTTATGGCATTTTACTCCTTGATTTGTACTGTTAAGCGCTTTGGCGTAAAGCGTTCTACAAATCAAAATAAACAGAAAATAAAACAAGCAAACACTAAACCTAATAAATATCTGTATACAAAGCCACTGCTAGACAGACTAACATCTACCCAGCTATATTTTCAGACAGAGTATATGATAAGTAAGTCCTTTATAAAGCGCCTTTACACAAGTGTTTCTAGATGCTCAATATAAAACTGGCGCTGTGGATGGAGGAAGTAGGATGGTCAATTACCTTCAGAATTCCTGCAATGGAGAGTGTGAGGCTGGAGGTCTTGGAAACCAGAAGAAATTCAGAGAAGCCAAGCCCAAAAGCAAGAAAGCCACCAATGGAAAGGACACCACACATCTTCAACATCATGTGAATATCACTGGACCGGAAGAGTACCTCTGAGGTGGAAAGATGGAGTCCTTCCAGTTGAAAGTATAAGGAAAGCGATAGGGGGAGAGAGAGCGAGAGAGCTGGTAAACAGGACATAAGGGCAACCGATCCACTCCTGAAAAATCATTCATGAAAAGGCACTAAAAGCCAGCTTCACAGTACTTAGTCATTTACTCACTGTAGTGTCTCTTGTAATATCAATCCTGAAACATTATTTTTCCAATTTGAATATATTTCACATGAAAGGTAAATCAGACACACACTGCATGCACTGGTTGCCTATCTGCCTTTCACTCAGAGTAGAAGGATGGAAGGTGGTATTAGCTTGACTAGAGAAAGCTGAACTATAGACTAATATTGCAAGAGTCACCATTGTGACTAACCTGTATGTCCATTGACCCTTCTCCAGGCTCTTGGGAAAGTTTCCAAGCATGAACCGATGGCATGGAAGGGTAGAAGAGGGCTAGACTTTTTTATATTATAACTGTTAGGTCAATTTTCTTTGTGTGAATCTTACCATCTGCCCCGTGCCTCGCTCATTGCTGCTGGATTCCCTGGGATTTTTTTCATTGCCTCTGATGGTGAGAGAGACCTATTTATCTCACTCGCCTCCTGCATGTACTTTGTTTTGGGGACACTGGACCCTTTTTAAGGTTCCAGTCGGAGGAGACCCCTCCCCTTTGTTTTGGCATCCATTATTCTCCAATGGCAGCCCCCCTCAACTTATATGGTGCACGGCCAGGTGTCCCTATGGCCCCTTTTGCAATGTTAATGTTAAAGGTATTTGTATCGCGCACTGTCACCACCGAAGTGGTCCCCAGGCACTCTGGCGGATTGGAAACAGAGGGTGTGGTAAAACAAAAGGGGAGTGTGGCGTTAGTAGGGTGTAGTGGTGATAGGAAAGTGGAGCATTTTGATTTCCTGTTGGCAGTTTCAGTTCGATTTGCACCGTTCCCTGAGCTGGAGTACAGTTTTCGGGTCGGCGTGACTTCCCATGTGCTGTTGTGAGGAGTTGTGTTGTTAGTCTGTTGTTTAAATGTGGTGAAGTGTGTGCGGAATGCTGTGCAGAGATGTGGTTGTGTGAGTTTCTGTATGGGAAGTGTATGCGGAAAGTTGAGGTTATAGTGTTGGGTTAGCAGGTTTTCCTTACCTCTTTGTGTTTCTGTGCTTAACATCTATGATTATCCTGTGTGTATGGTATTGTAGTTTGTCCGCTTAGTTGGCGGACATGTTGAGGAGTGGCAGTTTTCCTCTGTGATAATCTAGAGGTATGTCTACCCACCTGGAGCAGGCAAGTTCTCTGCCCTGTGCTGGTGAGTATTGGGATAGAGGGTTGTGGTCAATCCCTGCCCGTCCCTTCGGGGTCCTTACCTACCTGAGTTTCCTCTATGGACCAGCTGTGTGTGGGCAAGGGTTGTTGGGGTGTCCTCCCCCCAAACTTTGGTTAGGGTAGATTATGTTAGACCCAGTACACCCAATTTCCTTTTGGGTGTACTGGGTAGCCCATATTTCTATCAGTGCAGGAGTAGACACCTCCATGTTATCACATGTGATTTTCCCTTCTTACATGGTGTGATGTGGGGGCACTGGGTTCCCCTTTCCTTTTTCCCCCAAAACATTTTTGCTACTTTCCATGCATCCTATGAACAGGCCAGTGGCAGCCATTACATGTTTACCCATTTCGTGGGTGCATTATCACACGTTGCCTTTTTTGTTGCAATAAATGTACTTGAGAGGAATTTTGAGTATATGGTCCTCTTCTCCTGTTTAAGATGGCCATCCTTATACCTTACCAAGTGGGGCGAGACGGTCCCCTTTCTTCATGCACCATGGCAAGCTTCTTGCAAGAAGGCTGCAAAGGCTTTCTCCTGTGTGTGAGAGCTGGCAGGAAGTGGGGAAGAGGGCTGTCTGGCTCCAATCCACATTCCTCAGGGAGATTGGGTGTTGCTTTTGCAGATTCTGGGAAGCAGGCTGTCCACTATTGGACAGCCACCTCCAAGTTTGAATGTTGCAAGTGTCTTTACTGGAGGGCTGGTAAGGGTCCCAAACCCAGTTCTGGGTATAAGGAGACGAGCTGGACCCATAAATCAAGCTGATCACTGGAGCTGAGAAAAACCGAAGACGACGATCAAGGACTACTACATAAACCAGCATTAGCCAATACCACTGCACCATGAACCCTCGAGCATGTATTAGACAGGGAAGACCTCTGCAAGATGCCATCCTCCATCTGCCTGGTGGGACCAATCATTCACATGTCCTGCTCGAGGTACATCACTTGTTTCTGGTCGGTGGAGCATGGATCATTATATTTTCTCTGCAAGACCCAGATTCAACTGTTCATTGCTGCAAGAACTTCTGGCTGGCAAAATGGTTGGAACTCATCGTGGGCATCCTGGAGGCTCTGCTATGATGCTGGACATACACTGTGTTGCCCACCACCAGGAGACGACTGCTGGAAGACTGAAGTCCTCCCACTGAGTGCCTCCTGACCATGCCCTGGGTCAATGCAAGGTGTGTCTGTCAAGTAGTCCATGAGCGTCTCTCCATCGTGGGACTGAATCTGGGTGTCCCCCAACTGTGTAAGGACTCCATAGCAACCTAGGGACAATCACCCATTAACCCATGCACAACCTGATGACCCTGCATGACTGTTCAGATGGATTTTCAGAATCAATCTTGAGCGTGGATTCTGAGAGACCAACCTATTATGATGAACAGGACAGACACTGAGGTCTAGCCAATGCCTTTCAAGGTGGAGTAGCAGAGCGGTAAGGCTTAGACTCAGGATGGGGCGTGAGAGTGGTTTAGGGCTACAATGCGACACACACACAAAGCACTCCAATAATTCCAGTTAAAGTAATATTAAAATATACACTTATTTATTAGGCCTTTGAATACCCTCTAAACACATACACCTCAGGTAAGTATTGTTACTAAATTACTATTGAATACATATATATGTGGATGCTGTAAGGAACTCAAGGTGGCAAAAGTAAAGACAGACAAGTAATCGCAGTTCAAGGGTGTTCATTAACCTGTATGCAGGTTGGAAAAACCAATCTAAACCTAAATCTGAGATGGGAGCAAGCGTCGACCATCAAATGAAAATAAGGCAGTCCTTGTGGCGTTGTGTCAAATAAAAAGAAAAGGGGCCTATACTAAAACACCTATTGCCAAACCTTACAACTAATACAAAAATGATCTGGGGTGGTTTTCAAGAAAAAGAAAGAAGTGTTCACAAATAATATGTCATTGCGGTGGCTTGGATCTCCCTTCCCCACGTTTTGAGCATGGGGTAAGATGGGATCTTGGAGCACAGCACACACTCGAGCTTTCCGAGCACAAGTCGACAGTTTCACTTGCAGCTATAAGGACCGTCGATGGCCAAGTCTTGTTTCTCTTGAAAGTCTCTTGCCTTCGAGGGCTGAACGTATTCAATAACAAACAAAAGTTCCTTCAACAAAATGAAAGTTTGTTTCCTGGTTTCACTTAGGGTGAGGGTTCTTCACCCTTGGGTCCCCCTCTTCCGGGCGATGACCCTTTTTCTCGTGGTATTGGGCGATTGCTTTTCACCCCTTGGATCTCCCTCTTCCGTGCTTGGATCCTAAAACAGTTCCATTCGATATCAAAGCCTTCGTGGATGTGGTTTCCTGGTCCCGAGGGCCTGATAGGTTTACCATGGAAAGAACTAACTAACAAACACACAATTCGGTTTACATATTTCCCGGGTGATGGATTCACCCCTGGTTCCCCCTCTTCCGGCATGCAGACCCCGTTTTGATTTAAGCCCCCCTCCACCGGGTTTCCCTGTGGCTTTTCTCGGGAGATGGATTCACCCCTGGGTCCCCCTCTTCCGGGCGCAGACACCTCTTTGCTTTTCTAACATTCGCTACTCAATGTCTTTTTAAAGAGTGCCAGGGGACATCGCTCTTCCGGGTTCACTCTTGCCAACTTCACATTCACTTATACTTTCAATGTTCACGGGATTCACTTCCCTTACTTTCGTTATAGTTCTTAGGTCAAAGGTTTTTGACTGTACAGGGATTTTGCCTGACCTCCTGTATAACCACTTTGACCTATCTTGGCGACTCTCCTACGGCGTTCTGGTATCTGTAATTTTACTTAGACAGGGATTGACCAGGGTTTCTCGGAGCAACACCCATGTGGTACCGGTTCGCTTTTGCAGCTGGTCTCCCCTTCACAATGTTACAGTTCTTTTAAACTTCTTTCACTTTGCCACTTTCATTCACCACAGCCCGGTTCTTATTGGCTCTCCCTTCGACTCACCAGCTGTGATGAACCGCTTGGCTTTCCTCTTTACTGGAGTCAAGCCCAGTACCACGGAAGCAGGAGTCTCCCTCGCTCGAGCTTTTTGGCGTCGATATGCTCTGTGTACCGTTGACATCTGCTGCAGAACACTTGGGCTATTATCCTCGATCTTACGTTTATTTCAGCAGAGGGTTTGCGGGGTTTTGACAAAAAGGGCAAAGACATGTCTCTCCTGGTCCGCCTCTCAATATTTTCTGCCTTTCTCCTCCTCCTGTACTATCGGCCTGGATAGCTGTCTCATCGTGCAGTCTGCCTTACTCGTACGGTGCTCACTTGCTCCACCCTTCAGGGAAAGGGGCGTCAGGTGTGTGTGATTCTAAGAAATTGGCTGACTAAACCGGACCCTTGTAATGGGACAGGTCAGGTAAACGGCTCTAGTGTTAGTCTGTTCTATGGTGTGTCGTGCAAAAGTGTTCATGTCAGAAAAGGGGTGGCAGTGGTTTTGAATATCCTATGTGGTAGGATGGGGAAACTGTGTTGAAAGAAGGGGGATACAGCGTCACACCCATCTGTGTCCCACTGCCACTCCCCGAGGACCCCGCCATCGAGGTAAGCATCCTTACTGGTCCACCCCCAGGAACTGGATCCAATAGCGATGGCTGTGTCCTGGCCACCTGGATGACAGATCCCGGCGTTTAGCCAGGGAGACTCACAATGCCCTGTTCGGGGGGTGTACTGTATACAACCTGCACTTTACCCATGAGACAGTTAAGCAACAGTTAGCATAATCATAAGCAATACTTTCAATAACTGTGTGGTAAATAAGTGAAGAGTTAGAAAAACAGTAAACATAGGTAAGTCATCAAGTAGAAAAATAAAGTAAAATACTTATGAGCAATCCTAGACGTATATCCATAATCCTCAAGTCCTGAAGTGATATGAAATGAGGCCTTGTGCCCAAGACTCACAAGGTCCACAAGTTATACTGTTCAGTTATATTTGTTATTGGATTGTGTGATGCCAGGGGTTGTGGGTATGGGTTCCAGAAATCAGGAACAGTTCAGATAAGTGTCTTTCTCAGTCCCACTACTATGGGGAAGGCACAGAAAGCGATCATTAACCAGACCACCACCCATCTCAGTCAGGCAAGGGAGAGATAGGGCCATGACATTTCACCCATGTAACCCTCTACAGTAAGGGGGGCAGGATTACATAGTATAACTTACCTCCCCTTACTAAGAAGTTTTCAGGGACCAGGGATACCCAGATCCGTTGGACCCAGTTAATTCTGCAATGTGTCTGGTTGAGGGAGGTCCATGGGAAGTGCATGCAGAGGTCAGTTTCGGCACTGGGTTTGGGTCCAGCTAGTACATGGTTCATGCTACAGTGATACAGTTCTGAAGACTTGACATTTGGAAAACCTTTGTACGAAGAGATGCAGACTTGCACAGGACAGGCTACCTCAGGAGACCTCCAGTACATGAAGAAAGCGGCACTCGGCGAGTCACCATGATCAGGCGCCGACAGGCGTTCTTTGGTTTGTATACAAAGGAGCAAGCCCTGTACAGCTTCTGTTTGGGCTGGAAGACTTAACATGCAATAGCAGGCAACTCATATAGTCAAGTTGAAGATCCTCCAAGTTCCAAAAAATGCACTTTGAACTGTGACAGCGGCAGCAAGGTAGCCCGGGGGTGAGATGGTCAGTCCACCGGTTTGACCAGCGATACTTCCGAAGCCTCAGCAGACAATGATACTTGAGCAGGTGTCGGGACTGGCTGTACCCAGTGGTTCAGGGGTTGAAGCACTGAAAGTTTCCTTCTTGAGATCTGGGCACAGAAGCAGGGCTTCATCAGGACTGGGCTGCAGTTGATGCTGGTCAGCTGCAACGGCCATCCACAGGTCCTCAGCGGGCTGCACTTCTTCACAGGGGTCTGGGGCAGAAGAACTAGTCGGACTAAGTCGTGACATGTTAAGTGTATTTTATTTAAATAATAAAAACGCCTATCTAGCCCTACTACTATGAGGACGATTCCCTGCCTATCAAGCAAACTAATGGTGCTCATCAATAGTCTCAAATTAAAACGTTCTTAAAAAAAGTAATGTTAGGGGAGTTTTCCTAAAGTTCCACATGGAAGTAAGACTTTAGTAAGCTATCCAAGTGGTTTGTAGATCCCCAACTCTTAGTATCAGTCTGAACTACTCAGACCATGGTAGAGTGGCAGAGCAGTCAGGCTTAGCTTAAGAGGAAGATGTGAGGTATAGGTAATGTGAGAAACCTGAAGGTGTCTCACTTGCTAGTCCAAGAGGATCTATCATTCAGTTGGTCAGGACACGGCCATCACTATTTAATCCAGTTTCTGGGGGTGAAACAGTGCGGGAGGATCACCTGGATGGGCGGTCCTCGGGGAGTGGAAGTGGGACACTGATGGGTGAGAGGCGGTATCCCACTTCTTACAACACCTTTTCCCCATCCTACCACGTAGGATACTCAAATAATCTATCCCCCTTTCCGATACTAACACTTTCGCACACATCGAAAGACGATGGACAAACACCAGAGCCTTTTACCTGACATGTCCCAACAAAAGGGTCAGGCAAAGTCAGGCAATTGACCAGAATCACGCACAGCTGACGGCCCTTTCCCTTCCCCACAGGGATAAAAGATGGAGCACAAGAGCACAATACGAGCAAGGCAGACCGCACGACGAGAGAGACTAACCCAGCACGGCAGTTCAAGAGGAGGAGAAACAGAGCCACAACCGAAAGGGTGACAAGGAGAGACACGACTTTGCCCTTTCCATCACAGTCCCGTGCAACCTCCGTGGAAGGAATCGTAAGACCACGAACAATAGCCAACATGTGTTGCAGCAGATGTCAACGGTGGACAGGGCCCCTCCTCTGCTGATAACCACGCCTGGGAGAGACGCTGGCCACTGTAGTACCGTCCTTGACTCCAGAGGGAAGAAAACCCAAGCAGTTCATCACAGCCAGTGAGTCAAGTGGAGAGCCAATAAGAAACCGAACTGTGTTGAACAAAAGTAGCAAATGGTAATTGAAGAAAGTACAAAGAACTGTTAATACGAGAGAGGAAAACCACCTACAGCAGAGTCAGACACCACTTGGGTGCTCACTCAGGAAAATCTGGGCGATTGCCCTATTGTTGAAACTATCATTAACAAAAGGCCTTGGGAAAGGTGCAAGAAAGGGGTCAACGTGGTCATACAGCGGTCTAGTAAAATCCTCTGTACAGTCGAAAGTCTTTGGCCGGCGTATGATTGTAAAACTAAGCGAAGTGAATCCTGCATCGTAAGAACTGTTCAATGAATTTGGCAAAAGTTGGCGAGAGTGAACCCGACGGAGGGATGCCAATGAAAAGGGGTCGGAGTCTGAAGTCCCAATGAATAGTGTGTTGGCAAGATTGAACCCGGCTGAGGATGTCCACAGTGAAGTGTTTAAAAAGACATTGAGATTCGTGAAGACATCAAAAATCGTGAATGTCACAGAAGTGAATTGATAAAGGCTGTAGTGAACTCGACGGAGGGAAGCAAACAATCGAGAAGGGTCTGATCCCGGAAGAGGGTGATCCAGGTGGTGAAAAGCCATCACCCCACCGATATATGAAAGCAACGGAAGAAATCTTTTGAATACAAGCCTGAGTGAGCACGACAGAGGGAGGCTGCTATTCGAGAGGGTCTGAGCCCGGAAGAGGGGGACCCAAGGGTGAAGAATCATCATCCAAGTGTAATCAAAACAAGAACTTTTGTTTATGACTTTGCAGAAAGGAATTGTTTGTGGATCTGAGCCCGGAAGAGGAGTATCCAGGGGTGAAAAGACATCACCCAACATACAAGCAGGAAGTAACTTTTTGTTTATTATTTTGTAAAGCATCAGGTCCTCAGAGGCAAGAGACTTTTTGTAGAAAAGAGACTTAATCAACGAAGGTCCTGACATCCGAGGAGCGGAACTGTCGTCTCGTGCTGGGGAAGCTCGAGAGTGGAGAAGCTCCAGCGTGTGCTGTGCTCAGGAGCCAGCCTTGTGCTGTGCTCAAAACGTGGGGAAGGGAGACCCCTGGCTACCACATCCTGACTTATCTTTCATCAACACTTCTTTCTTTCTTGTGAATATTATCCCACACACTTTTGTATTTAGTTGTAAGGATTGGCAATAGGTGTTTTCTTAGCATAGGCCCATTTATTTGACAAGACTCCACTAGGACTGCCTTATTATTATTATTTGATGGTTGTATCTTGCTCCCATCTTTGATTTAGGTTTAGATTGGGTGTTTTTCCAACCCGCATATACAGTTTTATAAACACCCTTGAACTGTGATTGTGTGTCTTTACTGTTGCCACCATGAGTTCCTTAAAGTAAGTAAACTGAACCTAGTTAGTAATGCACATCAAAGAATCACACATACATTTATATTAAAATATGGATTTATTATATTTACACAAGCATCACTGTTAAATACTTAGCACAATAATGCAACACACCTAGGTATACTTTACAATACTTTCAAAACGCCACTTCTAAATTGGTAGTTGCTGTACGTGCACAATTGTTGCAGGAGTTTCGGTAATAACGTGCACCCACAAAGTAATACAGTAATTGCATTTGGTCAGCATACACCCACAAGATAGTGACTTTTGGGAAGGAAAACAGTTGTTTAGTGTTATCCTATCAGAGCTTCATGTTCTAGACACAGTTTCCCTGCACAGCAAGCCTTTTAAAGTCAAAATGCAACCCTAGCTAAAAGGCAGTTCGGAGAAGATTAAAGTCTTGAAAAGCAGAAGTCAAAAGTTCCTGTGGATACTTTCTAATCTCTAGGAAAGAAGATACAAGAAGACTTAACCAATGTTGGAGACCCTCTTAAAGGACTTGCTAAAAGGACACCAGCAGCGGATGAGTCGGAGGTAAGAAGGTGTTTCCCTGGACACCTCTACTTGCACTCCAACGCTCAGGAGCGACTTTCTGGAATAAGGTAAGCGATACCTTTTTCCCCCACAGTAGCTTACGTTTGAAGTAACTGTCTCGAGGGAGGACCACTGGCATGTCTCATCAACTTCTTTGGTCACTGCAGTTTTGGCACCTTTTCTGCAACACCAACGAAGGATGCGATTCGCCTGGTAAATCATCTTAGGTTCGTGCAGTCCCACACTCCGACTATGAGGTCTGGACGAGTTGGATTGCGTCTCTGGGAGGGTCCTTGAAGGCTCAGCAGAGTCTTGGGAGCATTCAGCCTTTCCACGATGATGGACTCGAAATGGGCAGCAGGCCTCCTGGTATTGGGGTTCTGCAGTTTTGGAAACTCACCGAACCTTGGGAAATGGCGCAAATCCAAGTTCGTCTTGGGACTGGTTGCTCCCACCAGTCAAAGGGAAGGAGTAGTCCTCTTCATAGTTCTTCTGTCGCACAGTACACAGGGTCGGGACAGCAGTGGTTGCTTTACAGTGTTGCAAAGGGTCTGCAGGCGTCTCTCGTCATCTTCTTCAGTTACTCTTGCTTTTCACTCATTGAGCCAAACCTTTTATATAGTTCGAGCACTCACTCCTCTGCAATCTTCCTCAGCAATTTACAGAAAGAGGCGTTTGGCTGTCTAATCAGGACAGCCAGACCCCCTGTGGGAGCAGGTCTCATTCAGGCATACTGTCAGCCAAAGGACAGGGGGGTGGAAAACTCCTCCCTCACTTTCTGCCTGCCCAGACAGTCTGGAGCCTAGGCAGGGACACCCAAGGGTTCCCACCAAAGGCAAAACACACACAAAAGGGCTTCCCCCTCCTAGAATGGTAGAGGAAGGGCTGACAAAGAACAACCATGCCAGTAATGGCGACAGAAATAAGGGATGCCCTAAGCTGGTACTTGGGAGCCCCTATTGTGCACTACGGAGGCTATGGACATAGCCTGCGGTAGAAAAATCGCACAATAGTTGATAGAACACATCCACTGCCACCAGCCATAACTAGGAGATTATCCATTTGACTAAAAAGTCACAGGAGCAGAGAGATGGGGGATACAAGGAATCCCTTTGACACTCCACATAAGGTGGTGTGTGCCAATCTCTCAGACTAACATTTTTGGAGAGATATTCTTAAAAACTGTAGTTACTCTAGGATAAAGAAAATGAATCTCAAAGAAGAACCCTAAGGGTCCCCAGCAACACTGCCCATAAGGAGCTGTGTGCTGCAAAAGTAAAATACAGATGCCTTTAAGAGTTATGGAGGGAAATAGACTCCATAGGATAGGTACAATACAAAGAATACGTTTTAAAAGTCAGAGCCCATAAGAATAAATGAGTGGAAAAAGGCTCCACTCATTCAGGATTTCAGAAAAAGGTCCAAATGTCCAGCAAAAAGTGCTGGGGGTCTCACTCGGAGAGGGGATGAAGCATAACAATAATAAATCTTCCTAACACGCGTCCTCCCAGAATAGGGACAGGAGGATCCAATCCACTCCTGGATGGCTCTCTTGATCCAGTCAGTCATACTTTCTTATTCTTATGTTGGATACCTGACTTGTGCTCAATAGTGAAGTCAAAGCTTTGTAGGCTTATGGACCACCTAAGCAATTTTGGGTTTTCTCCTTTCATATGCATCAGCCATTTAAGGGTTGGTGGTCAGTTTGTATCCTGAAAGTAGTTTCATAGAGGTATGGTCTGAATTTCTTCAGGGCCCATACAATAGAAAAACATTCACCTTCAATTGTGGCCCACCTGGTTTCCCTATCTTTAAATTTTCTACTAATAAAGCGGATGGGGTGCTCCCTGCCTTTGCTTTCAAATTGACTCAAGACTGCTCCTATCCCTTTGTTGGAAGCATCAGTCTGGACTAAGAAGGCTTGAGTGTAATATGGAGCTCTCAGCACTGCAGCTTTACAAATGGCATCTTTCAGCGCCTGGAAGGCTTTTTCAGTGTCCTCATTCCACTTGACCCTTTTAGTGTACTTGGGAGCGGATACAGTATTCAGACGAGGAGTTATGGTCCCATAGTTCCCAATGAAGTTCCTGTAGTAACCAGTAAGTCCTAGGAAGGCTCTTACTTGAGTTTGAGTAATTGGAGTGGCCCAGTCTTGTCCAGCCTGTACTTTGCGGGCTAAGGGCTTAATCCCTCCTCCTACCTCACGACCAAGGCAGACTACTTTACTCTGACCAACTTGCTTTGATGGTCAGATTGACCTGTTGAAGGGCCTGCAACACATGTCCCAGGTGGTCAAGATGTTCTTCCAAGGTAGGGCTGAACCCTGTAATGTCATCCAATTATGCCATGCAGAAGTTCTATAACTCATTCAGATTATGGTTAACCATTCTCTGGAATGAGGCAGGTGCATTCTTTAATCCAAAGAGCATGACCTTGAACTGGTACAAGCCTTCTGGGGTTGAGAATGCGGTCTTCTCCTTGGACTGGTCAGTCACGGCAATCTGCCAATAACCACTTGTCAGGTCAAAAGTACTGACGCATATTTCCCAGTTTATCCACCAGTTCTTCTGTCCTTGGCAAGGGATGGGAATCGGCTTTGGTAACTGCATAGAAGGCCTGATATATTCTCTGTGGACTAAGTTCCTTAGTTCCTGCCTTTGGTACTAACACAACTGGGCTAGCCCATGGACTTGTGGATTGTTCAATCACTCCAAGGTCAAACATTTTGTTGACCTCCTCCTTGATGTGATTCCTCACATTGTCTGACACCCTGTAGCGCCTACTTTTAACATGTACACTATCACCAGTGTCAATGTCATTCTGGCCCCAAGGGGTCAAGCCTGGTGTAAGTGAGAATAGAAAGGCTAAGGGAGCTAACACATTTTAGCACTCCTGCTGTTGCTGTATTGTCAGATGAGTAGAACATTTTACCCCTTCTACTAATCCATCTGAAGGCTGTTCCCTTAGAAGATCTGGGAGAGGTTCACTGTCCTCTTCTTCTTGATCAGAGGCTAAGAGCAAAGCTCCCATCTCTGGTTTGGAAACAGAAGCCTTCAGATGGTTGGTATGAAAGACACTAGGGGCCTCTGTGGGATTGCCCAAGTCTACCAAATAATTGACCTCTCAAAGTTTTCCCACAGCTTTGAAGGGTCCTGTCCACTGGTCCTTTAGGACCCTCTGTCTTACTAGAACTATGATGAGAACTTGTTGGTCTGGCATAAACTCCACCAGGTTTGCCTTCTAGTCAAGAAAGTGCTCGACCAGCTTTCAAATTCTCAGACTCCTCAGTCATAATCTGTGCCATTCTCTGTCTGAAGCCTAGTGCATAGTCAGTAATCCGTACTGACTTGAGTGAAGGAGCGCTCTCCAGACCCTCAATTAGGGCCAAAGGGCCTCTGACAGGATGCCTATTAAGTAACTCAAAGGGGATAAAGCACACTCCAGCTTGAGGAACTTCTCTATAGGCAAAAAGAAGGCATGGCAGCAGAAGGTCCCACTTTCTTCTAAGAGGTTCTTCCAAAGTTCCAATCATACTCTTCATTGTTCTATTAAACCTCTCTACCAAACCATTTGTCTGAGGTAGAAGGAAGTTGACAACGTGTAGGTGACCCCACAGGTTTTCCACATGACTTGCATGTAGTGGGACATAAAATGTGACCCCCTGTCAAATACAACCTCCTTAGGAAATCCTACTCTGGTCAAAATACCAAGTAGGGCCTTAGCCTCTGCCTGAGCAGTAACAGTTCTCATTGGAATAGCTTCAGGGTATATATTGGCATGGTCCACTATAACAATATTAATCGCCCAAAGAAGTTGGAGGGTCTAGGGGACCAACTATGTCAATCTCCACCCTCTCAAAGGGAACTTCCACAACTGGGAGAGGCACTAAAAAGGTGCCACATTCCTGGCTCCACTTTTACCAGATAACTGGCAGTGCGGCAGTTCCTACAATGTTTCTCAATTTCTGCCCCCATCTTGGGCCTGTAAAAGTACAATGATATCCTCTGCTTGATCCTCTTAAAACTTAAGTTACCAGCCAGGGAGACTTCATGTGCCAACTGTAGGAATTTGAATCTCAATTCCTGGGGTACCGCCGGGTCTCCTGAGGTCACCTGGAATAGACTACATAGGCTCACTGTAGTAGAGCCTATGCTTGCTAGGGTCTTGCCATTCACTCTGGGAAGTTGCCTGCTGACGCAGACCTTCTAGAGAGGGATCCTCTTTCTGTCCCCTACTGAGGATTGTGCTTGAGGGCCCACCTTCTGCAAGCAAGGTCTGCAGCTCAGGATGGTCTCTTGGATCCAGATCTGCCAGACAGGGTTGAATCTCCTTGAGGAAGCTTTCGGTTTGGGGCACTTCTTTCTTTTGGAGACTCTCGGTTTCCCTTGGTCTCAGTTGGGAGGTCTCTTATGGTTGTCTCCCTTGCTTTCCTGGTTAGTGCTCTTCTCTTCTTAGAAGGGGGCTTTGCGGTGCTGGAAACTACACCCATGGCTGTCATGTCATTGCCCAAGAGTACCCTACATGGCACTTAAGACTGGACACTCACAGTGATCATAATAGTCATATCATTACATTTAATGATAACTGGCCGTATGGGACATATTTGGACTGTACCTCCTGCTAACTTGGTAAGCCTTTTGGGAGCCTTAGCAACTTCCTCAGGTTGAAAGAAACTTTCATCTACCACAGTTATACTGGCCCCAGTGTCTCTAATGACAGGGGTGTCCTGACCATTTCCAACTACACTGTCTTTATAATACTAGAGCATTACCAGGAATGGAATATTGTTCCCATAGCCCCAAAGATACTAAAGAAACTCTAGCTTGAACACCAATGGGTTCTTCAGCTTGAGGGTGAAAGCTAGCCCCTGTCATTGGTATATCCACACCATGGGCCTCATCACGAGTTGGGCGGTTTCCCGGCTGGGATACCACGCAACTTTATTAGCGTTAGCGCCCACCCATCCAGCGGTATTACTGCCGGATCACGGGTTGGGCGCTAACTGTTAGTCCCCATTCCCCATTGGGCCAGTTGGACCCAATGGGGAATTTTTGGCAGTAATACTGTTGGCGGTAATTATGCTGAAAATTGGCATTTTTCTGGTGTTTACACCCCCAGCTCTTAGCTGGGGGTAAGTATGCCAGACTCGCGATTGGGTGGACCCTTAAATGCAGCAGTAACACTGTTACCGCCGCACTTGAGGGCTGCCACCCAACTTGTGATGAGGCTCCATGTCTGAATACTAAGCTGACACAGGATCCCTGAAGGTTTACCATTTTATCTGGGATTTCCTTTCACATGGTCACCAGACCCACAAACCACACACTTCCTGTTAGGAAAAATTATCATAAATGTGCCAATTTCTCTCCACCTTAGAGACCCCCAGGACTTTTGCTATATACTAGGACTTTTCATTTTTAACCTGGAGAGAGTGAGAGTGAGACCTCTCTCGTGTTTTTCTGTGATTTGATCGCTGTGTTTCTTTTTGGTTATGGAGTCAAACGCCATAGGCCTCATCTTTACATTGTGTCACACAGCACCTTCAGTGCAGTGGCACATGGAAGTCTTTCAGATTTCCCAAAGGTTTAAATACCTTCTCTTGGACAAATTACTGTTTCCAAGAGCAGTGAAGTGAAATTGACTTTACTTACAATTGTAACTTGCTAGGCCCAGCACACACTATCTCACCATAGGGTGCTGGACGGGTAACTTAGTATCCCTGTTGTCTAGTTTTTCATGTAACATTTTTATGTTACCATTTCTACAATTAATGGCTTATGGCAGTGGTTTACTTTTTACTACCATTGTATGTTTTTACCGCAGGCTGCATTTGCAGCCTCGGTAAGGCACCCCCATGGGTGCCCATTTTGTCAAATTGGCCCCGGTCTTCTTTTTCGCCATTTCTTGCTGGAAAAGTCCTTCTTTAGATTTACTCTGTGTGCCAAACCAGGTTTGGTCACTTTGTTCATTTTGTCTTTGGCAGGATTCACGGGATTCACGAGTAAAGCCCGCCTCTGGGTCCAGTATGTCTGGCAGGGGCAGGAAGTGAGGGAGGTGGCCGAAACTCCATGCGCTTAATCCCCTTGGTTACAGGAATGCACCCAAAGGTGATTGGCCGGCTGGCTGTCAGGCAAGCACAGCCACCCTGCTGTTTGATTGACAGCTAGGCTGGAATGAATGGGAGAAACCTGCATAAAAGGAAAGGCTTTTTGGCTTGGAAGGCAGAGTCGACCACTGAACGGAGGAATCCGACGAAGAACTTGGAAGCGATGCCTGCTGCAACTCCTGGACCGTTGGTTTGCCCGGTGAAGCCCTGCTGCTGTGCTGAAGCTCAGAATTCGCCTCGACTAGAGAAGCCGTGTAAGGACGACTTCTCCCCTTGAGTTGGTGGGACCAAACAACTCCAAAGTGAACTCGTCTGGACATCCTCTCCGAGCTGGCTGTATCTCCTTGCTGCTGCAGGAACCGAAGTGCCAAGGAGAGGAACACCATGTTGTAGGGCATCACTTTTAAGACAGACTTGTGCTGAAGGAAGATCCCCGGACTCCCTTAAAGCAGGACTGACCAAGCCTTAGCCACCTCAACAGAGTGCTGGACCCCAGACGCGAGGAAAGTCCACAGTGGTATCCGTGAGACTGCGGTGGTGCTCTTTGCTGAGCCTTAAGGAGCTGAAACCGCAAAGTGCCGCTGAATTGAAGTTTATCCTTTTCTGCTGCTGACCGTCCCATTGCAGTGCAGGAGTCCCCAGACTTCCTCCCTCTTGTCCCCAAGACTGAGGCCCAGGAACAAAAGGATCTGCATATCTGCACAGGAACAGAAGCCGACTGGAACAATTTCTTCAAACCAAAGGTACTGTAAAGCTTGAGAGGACTTACCTTTTGTTGTTGTAGCCTTCCTTGATCTCTTGGTTGCTTCTGTAGAGTTGCTTACAGCTTCTTTACCTCACCAGCCTAAACAGCTTGTGGCCCTACATTGATTCTACTTTTTCTACATAGACTTCTAAAACATTGTGCAAGACTTTTACTTACCTGCAAGAAGTGCTTCAGCTCACCTAGACTTTTGCTCAATTGACATTGACCTGGCTCCCTGAAAGACTCGTCTTTCCTCTGACACTGTGTTTACCTTTCCTTCCAGGAAGGGGTTAAATTACTTTGCATTGGGGGGGGGGTTCAAAAGTACTTATGTGCTTCAGAATAATTGTGTGATCTCTTGTTTCTTCTATAACCCTTTTCTTTGACATACTTTTCAGTACTGCTCTAAATGCAACAGTGATATATTAATGTCCACAGTGTCCTAACTATTTAAGTCACCTGAGGGTGTAGAAAGTCTGTGTGCCATCCCCTATGGGTATTTGCTGATTTAGAGAAAATAAGAGTGTGTATTTTGGATTGTATTTGCGTGTTACTTATATATTGCCCCTTCTGAAGAAGGCTTATTCAAACTGACTGTTAAATAAATTGAAAATTGTTTAAAATAAATTGATAATTGTTTAATCAAGAAAACTGGAGTATAAGTGTTTATTTGGATACTTGTCACTCTGAATCTCTGTGTAACCACCATATTGCTCACATTGACCCCTCTTGAGATAAGTCTGGCTGCTCAGCGACACTACCAACCTGTGTAGTACAGAATTATACCAAAGGTTGGATTCTTATTGCCAGGGGGACAAGGTTGTTCTGGTGCACTCAAGGGATACTGCTCCAAATCTTGCCTAACACTTCCCAAAGGTCTTTTGGAATGGGGGTTTCTGATAACCTCCCTCTGGTTTGGTCCCTGAGGTTTCACTAGCTCTATAAGGTTGTTTAGGCGGATATTTACCTTTATTATGTTTGTGTCCCTCTTTTGGTGCTGGATTTTTGGAGTGATCCTTCTCATCCATCTAATGCTTCTTCCCATTTTCTTCCTTTTGAGGAGCCCCAGAATCCTTGTGAGTAGCCCCGTTGGCCGCCCACAAATCAGCAGCCACTGTTAGCTTCTTGGGGTGTAGTTCCTTACAGTCAGCAAGATGCTGTCTCAGCTCGCGGGAACAGGCATCAGTAATACTTTCCAGCACGAAGAGACACCTCATGCCTTCATAAAGGCTCACCTGGTAGCCCTTAATCCACCTATCTAAGATTTTCAGGCTTATACACACCCAAGTGGCCTACAAGTTACCATCTCTCTTCTTGTGTTTCCTACACTTTTTTAGGTATTGGGAATTGGTCTTCCCAAACCTGGCCATGAGAGTAGTTTTTACCAACTGGTAATCTTGTCTATCAACATCATTCAACTCCATCACAGCCACTCTGGGGGAGCCCAGAGATCACCCATGGAACAAACTCACTTTCACATATACCTTGCACTTTACATGTACATTCGATTGTACTCAGCCAATCAAGAATGTAAGGCTTTGCATCATACAAACTCAGCACATTTTTTAGGGGACTAGGCTTCCTGCTCTTGGATTGGTCTGGCAAAGGGGACTCTAAAATAGAAGTAGAATCAAAGAACAGCTTTTTCATGTCTTGTTCATGCTGCATCTTTTTTTCCCTGAGTTGCAGTTCCTTCCTCATGTCTTTGTCTCTCCTTTCAGACTGAATCTCCAGTTTTCTAAATTCAAGCTGCATTTTCATTTTCTCTATCTCTCAAACCAGCTCAGGTGACATGTTAGACAAAGGTATGGGTGAGGTCAGTGGATTGGAAGGTGGATCAAGAATCACATTAACACCCATATCATCATTGGCCTCACTTTCTGGAAGTTGAAGGCTAAAGGTTAAACTTTGACCATCATTATTTTCCAGATTAATTCTCGGAGTAGAGGTTACAGGCCTACTAACAAATGTTTGGTAATCTTACAAACTGAATTAACTCTGCTTTTTTCCTTTAGTACCAAGACATTTATCTTTACACAATTCTTTCAGTTTTCCAATGCTAAGAGCTATCCGAGCGTCTGCCTTATAGTTTTCCACTGTGGATATGGTTTAGTACTTTTACAGTACAACAGCCTTGAGGGTGGATTCTTTGAAATACAATACAACCAGGGGTCAATGTAATCCAACCTACACAAATCCCACCAGCTGTGACAGCAGTGTTAGGGGAGTTTTCCTAAAGTCTTACCCTCCAAGTGGGACTTTAGGACAACTCCCCTAACAAGTGACAAAAAAGGAGGCCGGAGTAATAGCCTCTTGTCCTTGGTGGTTGCATGGCCCAATGGCTTGGATCACTCTGTTAATGTCTCTTGTTTTTCTTGGACTCGCCAAAGCCCTTTTGCCCTCTGGTCGGCATTCCTTATTTAGGTGTTGGTGTCTTGGTGGGGCGTCTGCCCGTACCTAGCGATTGAGTTTTCCTGGCTACCGTAACCTTGTTGGCTTTCCCAGCCTCTACTGTCCATGTCTCTCGACTCTCCCGGTCTCTTCAAGTCCTCGACTAGGCTTGCCTTAGCAGAGCCTCGGTTGGGCACCTGCCCATTGTGACACAGGCATGGTATCAAGAGAGACACAGACACAAGGATAACAGTTTGAAAGCCATTACTATTAAAAGTAATAGGGTTGGTGGAATGCCTAACTTTCCCCATCTCTAATGGGGTGGTTCCCTCAACTGATGTTTCTAAGGAGAGTCGAGGTCCGTAAGTCCCAAAACAAAATCTGTCTGTGGCAAACCTATGCTTGCCCTCACTCTTAAAAGAAAGGTAGCCTTACCATCAGGTTTAGTTCTGCCAGTTTAAAAATAGTTCAACACAAAAGGGGTGAGCTTGGGATCTTCCAGGTAGAGCTCTTGCAGCAGGACAATACAGTTCACAATGTCTCTGGTTCTCTTGGGGTTCCCTTCCCCAAGCCTGACCCCTCTGGTTCCCATAACGAAGAGTCACAGTTCCTTTTTAAGCCTATCAGGGTTCTCCCACCCCCCCCCCCCCCCCAAGTCTAGGCCTCTCTCTTTTCAATAGTGTCTCTTCCGGTTTCCTTTGGGCCTCTCGGGGTTCCCCTCCCCAAGCGCAGGTCTCTCTGGCTCAAAAACATTCACACTTTTGCTTTATAATTCCTTTGGGCTGTGTAGGGTTCTCTTTCCCCAAGCTTAGGCCCCTTCCAGTCTTAAATGAACATTCACAGTTCCTTTCAGGCCTCTCAGGGTTCCCTTCCCCAAGCCTCTGCCTTTCTCCCTATACCAATGTCTTTCATAGTTTCCTTTGGGCCTCTCAGGGTTTCCTTCCCCAAGCCTCTGCCTTTCTCCCTATACCAATGTCTTTCACAGTTTCCTTTGGGCCTTTCAGGGTTCGCTTTCCCAAGCATAGGCCCCTCTTGTATCAAAATGTTTACTTAAAAGTTCACAAACACAAAATACCAAATGTTCACCTCGTCAGGATGCACCTCTCATAGCACAGTTCCTTCTTGTGAGGGTTCAACAGCCTTTCCTTCACTTTGGTGGGTTTCGCTCCCACTTCACTCAGTGTAGCTCCCCCTTTTCCCACCTATCAAGTGGCGCTGTGCACCTCCTTTGGTCAACATTGGGGCAATATCAGAGACTTTCGAGAATGCAGGGCTTTTGCTCCTCCCCATGCGCAACCACTCTGATACCTGGCCCCTCTCCTTACACCATCTGGCGTCTGGCACCTTTTCCCTCTCTGTGTCTCTTGCACACTTTCCTTTTCCATCTTTTACCTTGCTGTGCCTCTTGCAGATTTTCTTTACCTTGCTGTGCCTCTTGAACACTTTCTGCACCTTGCAGTGTCTCTTGCACACTTTCTGTACCTTGCAGTGCCGCTTGCACACTTTCTGTACCTTGCAGTGCCGCACCTTTCTCACTTTTCCTTCTTTCTTTCGTGTCGCTCGCACCCTTTCTTTTCTTTCTGTTCTGCACAACTCATTGTCTGATTTTACTGCTTTTGTGCTGCTCGTGCACCTTTTTACTCTTGCTTTCCAATTATCGTGCCGTTTGCACCTTCCGCTGCTACTGCTCCTGCCACCCGCACGATACTGAGTTTCTCTCTCTCTCTCATGAAACTCACTCAGTAGCGAGGCGCTGGCGGGCAGTTTCCTCGGGATGTGTGTGTGTGTCGAGGTCAGTGTCTCAACAAGCACTGGCCTGGATACAGCCAACAGGTCACAGCTTCCCAAATCCAGCTCCATGGAGACACGGCTCCCACGCCACACCACAACGGGTCAGCGTCCTGGCGTCCCGTACTCCTCCAGATCCTCCGGGCACCTCCAGATGCAGCCTTCTGTTCCCTGGCTTCCACCATCCATCCAGCAACCTCTGCTCGCTCATTTACTCTAGCAGAACTTCACCTTTTATATCTTAACCGAGGGTCAATTGGAGTCAGGTGTGTATGGTTAGTGTCAAGTGCCTGACTCTGCCTGACTCTATTAAGGGGACATGTTTGTGGTAGAATGTAGGCCTCTCCATTCCTCTTCACAGTACTTTTCACACAGGTAATCTCTCTAACTCATGGTTGCCTCTTCCTCGTCCGAATACAGGTTGGAAATAGGGTTGGGGGGGGGGAGCAGGACAAGAGAGGAACTGATATTTATAGGCTGAATAATCATAGGGTGATTGAAGAAGAAAAGGGGTATCCCGTGGCCCCGTTTTTATACACCTGGGGCAATTCCCCTTTTGTTAGATTGCTCCCTACCCCTGGCACCCTGCCATGAAAGTACTGGTATTGACAGCACTCCCTATGGTGTAAAATGGGGGAAGATAATTGCAAAAGGAAAGAGGAAACTATTCAGCATTTTTTTTTATTATTGTCCCGTTTATGCTGATATTAGAAGGCAGAATTGAAAATCTGCTTAACAAATCTTCATAAGAACTTTGCCCAAGGCTGAAGAATTTTGCAAATCAACTGAACACAAAGATGTTATTTACGTTGTTCCAAAATCTGTATAAATCATAGCTCTGTAGGAAGTCACTTTTAAAGTCACAAGAAAGGCGCAGTCAGATGTAGAACCAACTGCACTTGTCAATATGATACACAGTACAAGACCAATTATACAATAATTACAGAACAATCTGCTGCGGGTGATGGTAACAATTGGATACCTGTGCCCAATTGGGATCCTGGAGACTATTAGATTTGATTGATGCACTATCACACTGCGCTGGTTAACCAAGAATTTTAATACAATTCTTGGTTAATCAGCGCAGTGTGATAGTGCATCAATCAAAACCACTTTTAAAGTCTGCTGGTTTTAATTCTTAAATTTGTTATGGAATTTCTTAGGATATGTTTTTTGCGAGTGTTGTGACAAATCAGGAGTATTCCTCCCTTCCCCCCCAAGGGGACACCCCCTTTGAGGATAGTGAGGTGAGCCTGCTCCGCAAGGCCCTCCATGAGGGCCTGGGCAAGTAGGACGTCACTGGGAGTGACTCCCTCTTAGGTGACAAGGATTCCCATTCCCAAAGGGAACGCCCTATGCAGGACACTTTCTGCATACATGGGACAGCCTTGCATTTAAAACACAGTGTCCTCCTTCTGTTTGGTGATAGGTAATAAGGAAGGCAACCCGTTATCTGAAAATAAAGGAGATATCACTTTAAGGAGAAATGATTATCAAAACAGGGCGAGGAGAGAGAGCAGTATGCAGGGGAAGCTCCCTTACGTCAGGAAATGGACCTACCCATGCATGAGCCGACTCCTGTGAAGTCACGCAAGGCTGATGCAGGTCCAGGGGTGTGCTGGAGGAGCGGGAGGCTACTGGCGATACAAATGACTAAGCAAAGAAGCTATGATTGTGAGACACATTAATTGAAAAACGAATTAGCAGAAAGAGATATCTGAGGAGATATTCAAAAGCCTACAGAATAAAAAAGGTTGTGAAGCATTAAGAAAGTGGAAACAACTATCGTGGGGAAAAGAGAGAAAACCCCAAGAAGTGATTTCAAGAGAGACAATCGATAAAGAGTGGGGAGACCCCTTTAAGAAGAGTTGTGAAACGTATTGTGAGTTAATGGTACAAAAAGCACAAAAAGAAAGAAAGAACTTGGTAAAGCCATCCCAGAGGTGGGGAACTTTCAAAACTATTAAGTCAGAGGAACAGCCAGGAGCTAAAGGAAAGCTTTAAAGATACTGTATACAAGAGAATAACAATGGTCACTTGATCAGGGAAATACAGCCCACGAACAGCTGCAGGAGCTCATGAAAGAGCCATTTCAGTAACAGCAGGGATCTTCATAAGGAGTAGCTTTGTAATACAAGAGACATTTGCATATTGCAGACTTGTGTGAAACCAGAAGACTTTGGGAGAAGCATCAAGGCAAAGGGGAAGCCACCAAAAGAGAGATTCTTTTGGGCCCAATTTAGGTAGTATTATTAGTGGTAGGGTCAGATAGGGTTAGGTTTGGACTGAGGACATTTTTGATTTTCGACTTCCTGACGACAGAAAAATACTTTAGTTTAATTTAGTTAGGTAACAAATTCCCCTGTAGCCTTGGAGCGAGCTGGGACTTTTCCATTATTTATTACAAAAAACACTTGAAAATGTCTGTGTTGTGTCTGCCGCCTTCTTCCGTCCCGCCAACATATGGGTTTAGCAGTGGGATGTCAACCAACTGATAGAAGTTCAGGACCTGTGCTACACAGCAAATTAAATCCAACAGCTAAAAATCCTACTGTGGCCACTGAACAGTCAGTAGGTTTTGATTTACAAATTGTAGAAGACGTACTAGACCCACCGAATGAGAGGCGATTAATACTCCCAAGGCTTAGTCTACTACCAACCCCATGTACATACATTCGACTTGACTCAAAATCAGGACTAGCATGGAAACATAGCCTGGACCTCATGGCGGGGGTGATCGATCCCGACTTCAGTGACGAAGTCAAGATCTCATTACACAACCATAGGAGTAGTCCATATACTGTTAAAGAGCGGAAGAGGATAGCCCAAGAAATTCTGGAACGGGCATGGTTTCCTCTTCCCCAAGAGGTAGCAGGACTAAGAGGGACCAAGAGAGGCTCGAGGAGTTTTGGAGAGGCAGACGTCCCATAGAAGAAGTTCCCAGAGAGGAAGCAGAAGAAATTGCACCCTTTCCCAATCTAGCCTTTGCCCAAAGAAATGATCCGGCCCTTACCAAGGCCTTTGGGAGTGTGATCACAGGAGAGAATTGGTGTAGCCAGGCTAGTCCTTTTTTCTATCTGAAGAAAGGGTTGTTGTATAGAGGAGACGTCAGGAGGGATGGTCTACCCCGAACACAGTTTTTGTTTTTCTCGCAGCCATCGAAGAATTGTACTAGAGTTGCCACATTCCCACTTGGCAGGCACTCATCAAGGGGTTGGGAAAACTCAGTCAGGTTGTCCCTAGGTTCTTTGCTGAAGTAAAGAATTATGTCTTGGCTCGTGACATCTATCAGAAGACTACAGCCACTCCTGTTCCCCCAGTCCCTCCGCAAGAACCTCCCTAGGGGTCTGGGCATGGACCTCACCGGGAGTGACTTCCACTTAGGGGACAAGGACTCCCATTCCCAAGGGGAGCTCCCTTTGAAAGACACAATCTGCATTCATTGGACTGCCTTACGTTAAAAACACCGTCTTACTTCTGTTTGGCTGTAGACAATGTTGACTCAAGCAAGCTGTGGAAAGGAGAAGGCAATGCCTCCTTTAAAGTTGGTATGCAAGTGAGATGATGAGGTCCAAGGAGAGAGAATGATAAGCAGGGGAAGCCCCCTTGCGTTAGATTGCCTTGGAGAGGTGAAGCCAAACAGGGTTATGGAACCTGCAACACTCTGAGAAGCAGAGGACAGCCATCGGAGATGCCAAAAACAGACAACAGGGAAACAGCTGGGCTGGAAAGTCAAAAGTGGTTGTGGCCGTGGGCCAGGTGCCTTCACAACTAAGCCAAAACCGGGAATACTGAGAGACGAGTAAGCTCCCAGCTGCCACCGTGCATTGAATATGGCAAGCGAGAAGGATACTGAGCGAGAAGCGAGAAACCAGAGCAGAAAGAACAAGAAAGTTGAACGAAAAACCAGAGCGAGTGTCAAGACCCGCCCGCAAGCTCCACCCCGACGAACACAGGTACCGGGGTATGCTGGAGTGGCTGTAAGTCGCTGATAGGACTTGTAATACAGATCAGAGACGATCATTGGTATGTGTGGTCGTGGAAGAGAAGAACAAGTTACTTCTTACCTTGTAACGTGCTTTCGATGGGATGTTCCTCCGACGTATTCCTGATCTTTGATAATTCATCTCAGGCTTGCTGGCCTCGGAAATGTTTTCTCTGTAGAGAGCGCTGCTTGTCGACGTCCGCCGAGTCGATGTCCCTCGACAGCCACTGTATCAGTGCCGACGTCACCATGCCCATAAATAGCCACGCGCGGCATCCGTTGCTCTGTTCCGTTTTGTATCATAAGATGAATCATGCCTGAATTGGTTATTGACCTTGAAGGAGCGTAGGCTGCAACCACAAGGGAATTATTACTGCGGGGATGGATGGGAGGAGCGATAAGGAATACGTCGGAGGAACATCCCATCGAAAGAACGTTACAAGGTAAGAAGTAACTTGTTCTTCGAAGGGATTGTGTCCTCTGACGTATTCCTTATCTTTGATAAGACTCCGATAGCAGTGGTCTGTAATTGGAGGTGGGAGTAATAATGTCATGTATCCCCTTTAGGAATGAACCACATGTAATACGGCTCTTCCAAATCTGGTCTCTTGACTAGCGGAGGAATACAGGTTGTAAAATTTTGTGAACGTATGTGCGGACGACCATGTGGCAGCCGCACATATATGTCTCGGACCGGTACCCCTCTTTGGAGGGCCGAAGAGTCTGCGATACCCCTGGTTGAATGAGCCCTAAGATTTTGGGGTGGCTCTTTCCCTGCCAGTTTGTAACATTCCAGAATGGCCAAAATAATCCACCTGGAAATGGTCTTTTTTGTTATGGGTAATCCCAACTTGTGACCCGAGTATCCTACAAACAGTTGGTCTGCTTGCCTAATCCTAGCCAGTCTGCTGATGTAAAAGCTCAGAGCTCGCCTTGGGTCCAGCCTATGTAGCCTTTCTTCCTCTTTCCCCGAATGGGGAGGAGGGTAGAACGAAGGTAAGGTAATTTTCTGAGTAATATGAAATTCAGAAACCACCTTTGGGAGAAAATTAGGCTTCACCTGTAGGACAACTTTGTCCTTGTGGAAAATTGTATGGGGGGTGGGGGGGGTTTACAGGAGAGAGCTTGTAGCTCGCTCACCCTCCTAGCAGATGTTAGTGCTACCAATGGCACAGTTTTAAGGGTGAGAACAAGAGTGAAGTGGTCGAATGGAGTGCCCATTAGGAAGTTTAAGACTAAATTTAAGTCCCATAAGGGAACTTGGAATGGAATCCCTTGAGAAATTGTATTACTAGAGGTAGTTTGAAATACAATGGTTCCTCCGCAGTGCGCTTGAAGATTGAAAGTGCTGCGAGATAGCCTTTTACAGTGCCAACTTGAAGGCCTGAGTTTGCCAAGTAGAGTAGAAACGATAACACCGTTGGTGTACCACATGAAAAAGGGTCGATATTCCCTTCTCTACACCAGCTGCAAAATTTTTTCCAACGGCAGCGGTATAAAGACTTTGTTGCTGGCCTTCTGGCTGAAAGCAACACCTCCATGACGTCATCAGGGAGGTCCCAATCCTTGTACCTCACCCTTTCAGAAGCCAAGCATGAAGGTTGAGGGTTCTGATGTCTGGATGGAGAACGTGACCTCCCTTCTGCGAGAGAAGATTCTCTTTGAGTGGAAGACGGATTGGAGGGCAGATGGACATATCTAGAAGGTCCGGGTACCACGTTCTCCCGGCCCAGTCCGGGGCAATTAGGATCATGGTTTTCCGGAATCTTCTCTACCTCCTGATCATTTGATGAATAACGGGGACTGGTGGAAACGCGCAAAGGAGTGGGAACTCCCATTCCACTACAAACGCGTCTCCTAGAGCTCCTCTCGGGGGAAATTCCCTTGAACAGAACAGATCGCACTTCTTGTTGGTGCTTTTGGCGAACAGATCCACCTTAGGGGTTCCCCAAAGGGCGAAGATCTCTTGAAGGACTTCCTGAGCTAGCTCCCACTCGTGGGAGACTGTGCTCTGCCTGCTCAGAGCGTCCGCTGTCAAGTTCTTCTCTCTGGCTAGGTGGACTGCCGATAGAGAGATTCCTTCCTCAATTGCCCAAAACCAGAGTTGCATTGCCTCTCTGCACAGTGGCAGTGACCATACGCCTCCTCTTTTGTGGAGGTAGTGCATGGCCACCGTGTTGTCCGTCATTATCAGGACATTTCTCCCCTGTACTGATGGCAGGAAAGCTTTCAGCGCTAGTCTGATCGCTCTCAGCTCCAATAGGTTGATGTGTAGTCTGGACTCCGATGGAGACCAACGACTGCTGATGGTCAAGTCGTTGGCATGGGCTCCCCACCCCGTGACTGAGGCGTCTGTGACTACTGTTATCTCCGGCCATGGTTGCCAAAACAGTTCTCCTTTCAAGATGTTCTCTGGATAGGCCCACCATTGAAGGTCGTGGGCTACCTTGTCCGGAATCCGGAGGAGATCTGTCATTCTCCCTGAGAATTGCGACCACGGAGTTCAGTGCCCACTGAAGAGATCTCATTCTCAGGCGAGCCTCTGGCACAAGGAAGATGCAGGATGCCATGAGGCCTAGCAACCTCAAAAAGTCGAAGGCTGGGAAACGTTGGGCATTTTGGAACTTGTTGACCATCTGCAGATTATCTTGAGCCCTCACCTCTGGTGGCGAGGCTTTTCCCAGGGAAGTGTCCAGGGCCGCTCCAATGAACTGGAGTCTCTGTGATGGTATCATCTGTGACTTCTTTAAATTGAGGCAGAAGCCCAGTTTGTGAAGGAAGTGGCAGACATAATCTAGCTGGATCTGAGTTTGTTCCGAAGATGCAGCCCTGATCAGCCAATCGTCCAGGTAGGGGTACACGTGGATCCCTTCCCTCCTTAGACTCGCAGCCACTACCGACATTAGCTTGGTGAAGACCCTCGGGGCGGAGGTCAGCCCAAATGGCAGAACTCGAAATTGATAATGAGAGTCGCCAATTGCGAACCTCAGGTATTTCCTGTGTTTGAGATGGATTGGCACATGGAAATAAACATCCTGAAGGTCCAGAGATAGCAGCCAGTCCTGGAGCTGGAGGGCCTGAAGGATATGAGAGAGTGTTACCATTTTGAACTTGTCCTTCCTGAGGAATTTTTTCAATTCTCATAAGTCCAGAATGGGTCTCAGTCCTCCGTCCTTCTTTGGTATGAGAAAGTAGGGGGAGTACCAGCCCTTGTTCCTGCCCGCTACAGGTACCGGTTCTATGGCACCTTTCTCTAGCGGGTCTATGATTTCCTGCAAGAGGAGCGTATCTGGAACTTTTAGCGAGCTGTGCCCCGGTGGATGACTCTGAGGGATGTGTAGAAAAGGTAGGCAGTAACCCTGGGCAACTGTCTCCAGTGCCCAAGCATCTGACGTTATAGCCTGCCATTCCGTCAGATGGTGAGTTAACCTGCCCCCTACAGGTGTTGGAAAGACCTCAGAGTGGTTTGGGGGTGGCTGATGCAGATGCCGAGGGTAAAGAGGCACCTGCTGCTGCTGCGGCTTTAGTATTTTTGACCCGTCCACCTCGGGTGGATCTCCTTTGGCCTCTTTGATCCGGCTGTCCTCTGCCTTTCCCGAATGCGGAATAATAGCGAAAGGAGTTTCCTCTTCCAGAGGTTCCTGAGGGGCGAAAAGGAGTTTGGCGGATTGCAGCTCCTAATGATTTTGCCGCTGCTTTAGATGTCTGCAACTTTTCCAGACTGTCATCAGCCTTTTTACCAAATAAAGAAGAGCCGTCAAAGGGCATATTCAAAAGTCTGGCCTGTACATCTGGAGCAAAGCCAGACTTTCGCAACCACGCATGCCTGCAGATTGTCGTACTTGCCGCCATGGCCCTGCTGATACTGTCAGCGGAATCGATGCCAGTTTGAAGTGACTCGCATCTTTGCCATCTTTAATAATGTTAAGGAAGGCTTCCCTTTCCTCTCCTTCGGGTATGCAGTCAGCTGCTGATGAAGCACACTCCCATAGTGTGTGACTGAACCTGGCGAGCGTACAGGTGGCGTTGATGGACTTCAACACCATACTACAAGCAGAAAAGACTTTTTTTGCCATAGAATCGTACCTCTTGTCATCTCTATCCTGTGGGACAGTAGGGTAAGCGGACCTGCTGCTTGATGAAGTTGCCGCTTGAACCACCAGGCTCTCTGGAGTCGGTGTTTTGATAAGTATTCAGGGTCAGCCGCAGCTAACCTATACTTGGCTGACAATCTTTTATTGAGTGCAGGGATAACTTCAGGAGTTTCCCAATTAGATGATATCTTTCTTTGTAAGGCTGCATGGAAGGGGACCACAGGATCCTCCTGTGGACCTTTGTCTAATATGTCGGTCAGGTCATCCTGTTGAAAAATAGGCGAAGGCGCAGACCAACCCATAAACTCAATAATTCTTGCCATCAGGGTTCTATAGGGTGTTTCGGCATGTTCCCCTGGGTCTGGCTTAACAAATTCCACTTCTGGGGAAGTGTCCAGCCCACTTGCCTCATGTAATGATTCCTGTAGGTCTTTCACCCTTCTTTCCTCCGAGGTGAAATCCTCTAAAACAGGTAGTGTGGTCCTCTGCAGCCCGAAGGTTTCCTGGTCAGAATTCTCCCCTTCTTCATAGATTGAAGATAATCCGGGGTACTCTGACCTCGGAAATGGTGTAAAAGCTGTTTCTGAGGCAGAAGGAGCCAAACTCGTCATTATTGGGCGAGAAAACGTCGATGTCGTCGACGCCGATGTGACAGGCTTCGAAGGCGTCGAGAAAACTGGAAGAGGCCTCGAAGAACTCGAGAGGATCGGGATCCTACTCGAGGATGTCGACAACGGTCTCGGCGTCGTGCCGGAGGCTCTTGGTATTACCGTTGCTGTGAAGTAGCCATGGTTTTCTCTTTCATCGGCGTCGATGTCGGCGTCGACCAATGCGTCGAAGAACCCTTCGACAACGGCGTCGATGGCGTCGATCCACGGCGTCGAAAACGGTGCCTTCTTACCCGATGGCCCAGGGCGCTCTTGGGTGGAATCTTTCGCTGGGTGCAGCGACTCGCGGCGTTTCGATTTTTTGGGTTTTTCACCCAGGGTATCACCCTCAGCTGTCTTCGAGGGGGTCGAGGCTGCTTTCTCGAAGACGCTTAGCATTTTCTTCCTGAATTCCTCCCACTCAGCCTGAGAGCTGTGTTTTGTGGGGCAGGAGACCCTTTCTGGGGAAACAGAAGATGACGAGGAAGGGGATCTTCGACGTCTCTTCTTTGAGTGTCTCGATCTGGACGAATGGTGGGAGCTACTTTGAGATCTAGAGTGGGAATGCTTTCGACGGCGAGGAGACTAATGTCTCGACTCAGCCGAAGAAACTTTCGAGGAGGTTTTGACTGACTTACCTCTCTCAAGCTTCCCCTTGCGCTCCTTCAAGGCTTTTGCCGCCATGGACATGCAGTTCTCACACTCCGAACAATGGTGCTCGGCTCCCAAGCACCACAAGCAGATCCTGTGTGGATCCGTTATCGACATTTTTTTACCGCAGTCACATTTTTTGAAGCCGGATCGCGGCGTTGTCGGTTACGATGAAGATGCCACCGAGAACGAGTTGGTATATTCGAGTAAATGTAGAAGGTTTATCTGACTGAACTGAGCAATGATATTCCGAGGCCCCACGATGCGCGGAAAAACAGAACTGTGCAACGGACTTTGCGCGTGGCTATTTATGGGCATGGTGACGTCGGCGCCGATACGGTGGCTGTCGAGGGACATCGACTCGGCAGATGTCGACGCGCAGCGCCCTCTACAGAGAAAAAATTTCCGAGGCCAGCAAGCTGGAGACGAATTATCAAAGATAAGGAATACGTCAAAGGACACAATCCCTTCGAAACACACGATATTAAGATTAAGGAATTATTAAAGAACAAGAGCTAATGTGAAATAATTGAAGATGAGTGGGGAAGCCAATCCACTAAGAGTACTAATACATGGTGTTAATTAATAGTGTCAAGTGAAATAAATATAGGCAAAAAAGAATACAGTAAGGAGATCCCAAGATTGGGAAAGTCGCAAACTCCATAAAACCCGGGAACCCTATTGTTAGGTAGAATTTTCATTTTGTGTGTAATTCTCTCCACTTGGCGAGTCCGCAAGCACTTTCTGCTGCACTACAGGATTTTTGTCCGACTCTCCTGGGTGGGCACATTTTTCCCCACTCCCTCATTCTTTTTCTGTGACTTTGGGATCCCTTTTGGTTATTTTTGATTTGGTCCCTCTGACGACAAGCCCCCGTGAGTGTTGTGCCCCTTTTGAGTTGCCTTACTGAGTGCTGAGGGTGGTGTGGTTGCTCACCCTTCCTGAATGGTGTCCCCAACTCGTGCAGATTTTGGAGCCTCTGGGGTTCCTGGCTCAGCCCTTCTACATCCATTAGCGGTGGCGCAGGCGATTTCCTGGAGCCCTCTAGTTCGCTCTCAAAACGCCATTGTAATATTGTATTTGTCAGTACGATACCCAGCTTGTTGGTTGGTCATGTTGCAGTTTAGTCTGTACCTTGGTACTATGATCGCCTGATAGTGTAAATGCCAATAAACAGATTTTAAAATGAATTGGTTATTTTTGATGGAGTCTGCTTCCTCCATCTTTCTGTGGGATGTGTAGTTTCCTATTCCAGCACAGCACCTTCTGTGCAGTGTTGCTGGAAGCTCCTTGAGATTCCCTCTTGAGTTTTCTTTTATTTTCCAGTGCTAACTTAATGTTACCAGGATGGGGGATACTTTTTATCCTGCCTATACTTTTCTTTTGTGAGATCAGCACACCCCACCTCATGTGAAGTGCTGAGGTGACACGCTGTATCCCTTTTCTCACTTCTCCTGTAACTTTCTAGTTACAGTGACAAGTCTGAGTGGCTGGTGGCAGTGGATGATTTTCTAATGATTTTGTGAAACTTACATCACAGGCTGGATTTGCAGTTGTGTTAAGGGACACACGGGCCACCATTGACCCAAAATGATGGTGCACGTCTTCTTTTTTTGCCAACTCACAATGACTGGTCCTTTCTTGAGTCTTCTTCCGCCAACCTGGGTTCGGGGGCTGGGAGGGTCCTGATCACTCTCGTCATTGATGGGCTCCCATCGGGAAGCCCGCCAAGAAGCACCAGTTTGTCTGGGAGGAGAGGAAGCTCCTCTGGTGCTTGTCCTCCAGCGTGCCGTGCCTATTTGGATCCTGTTCTAACTGGGTGCCTGGCTGTCAATTTTGGACAGCCACCACCCAGAGACTGAATGTAGCATCCATGCTGATTGTCTGCGTTCTATAAGGCGAGGGTCTTGATGCAGGAGACAGAGTCGACCACTGGAAGATCCATTACGATGAAGAGGAAAGAAATGTACACCTGTAGCCACTTCCAGTGACCGCCAAAGTCTACTGAGTGGCCGTTGTAGCTCAAGCCCTTTCTTCTGTGCGACAGGGAAGATCCAGACCGGACGACTTCTTCCCTTGGACTGGTGGGCCTACCAAGTCTCGAGAACAGCTACAGTTTCAGCCATTCCACAACGAGCTATGACCTTTCAGGCCTGCAATCTCTATATCCGGGGACCTCTGGCACTGCTGCGGTGCATCATCTCGTGAAGTGCTGTTCCAGGTGCAAGCTTGTGGGCATCTGTCTAGGCCTACAAAGACTCCATCCTGATCGTAGAAGTCCCCTCAGCCAAGTCGTGGACCAAGAGAAGGAAGAAAGTCTGCCGGGTGACAACCGTCGCTGCTACAAGACATTTGTCGAGCCTTCACAACCTGGTGCCACAAATATCGTCTGCTGGGCGTCGCTGTGACCAAGTCTGACAGCCTGCTTCTGCCCCAAAGTTCATTCTTCAGGCACCAAGGCCAGAATCTTGGGCACCCGACAGTGGCATTGCTATTCTTCACAGAAGAAGGTACTGTACCGTGCCCAAGGACATCCGTCCTAGACGCAGGAATGTCTCAGGTTGCCTACCTAGCCCCCTTAACCCTTTGAATTCAATTCCATTACTTACTTGCTACAAAAAAGCATCTTCTGTGAACTTATAACTTTGACAGTGTCCGACTTCCTTTGCTCTGCTGCCCACGGGTCACTGGTCCCCATATGACTTGAGACACTCATTCCCCAGATAGGGTTGGACTGATAAGTTTAGGCCTACACAAAGTTATTAACCTACCAGTATTGCTATTTAGTAAATGTTGGCTGATGAATGATTTACTAACCTGAAGCTACTCTTAATACTTACTGTTTCTCATCTAAAGGTCTACTATTGAATGGAGTACTGAACAGCAAATGTCTTACTGTATATGTGAAAACAGGTAGCAGGCACTCCTCTCCAGAAAGAACACGGCATGGTAACCTGTTCAGAGATGAGAGTTTGCAGCACATGCTTTTTGCTCACTGTACCTTTCACAGATGGGAAATATCCATTTGCATATCAGTCTTTGTCCTGCCCACATGGGCAGTCCAGCACTGAAACACGTGTATGGGGTTGCTGTTGGTACTCTTGTTCAGAGGAGAATTGCCTAGCATTTCGGTGCTGGACTGCCTCTGGGCAGGACAAAGACTGATATGCAGGGATATTTCTTCTCTGTGAAAGGGACAGTGAGCTAAAGACTTGGTTGAGACTCTCCCAGGGGCCATCCACCCAAGAACAGGTCAATGGGCTGTGTTTGTGCTGGTAGAGAGACTCCCAGAACCCTCTTACTGTACATGTGTGTAAAACATTCCTTACTTAACCTGAATTGAAAAGTGATCTTAATGTTTTCTTAGTGTATATAATAAATAACTAAATTGTTATATAACTACAGTATATTCCTTGATTATCATTGTGCTCATAGGTCTTTGTACTCCCCTACAGAGCTTCTGCCTCCTAGACTAAGCCTGGCTGCTCGACCATAGCTACCAAAACATTTGGGTAGTTCAGGCCAAACCTAAGAAATGGACTCCTGTAAACCTAAGAGTGAGTCTTTGAAAGCCTTATCACAGATGGATTCTAGTAAAACTCCCTAACACCGATACATTATAAGGAGGAGGTTTGAAAGGTTGTGTCAACAATAATGATGAGGATCACATAAATTGGAGGCCAAAGTACATGAACAGTTGGAAAGAGTTGCAAAAAGTCGTGAATCAGACACGTCGGTCTTATCTAAAGAGATTATCTTAAAGAGACATCTACATTTTGAAGAATGGGATCAAATGAAGAAACCCTAAGAACAAGCCACAAGACAAAGAGGCAAAGGGGACCCCCTTCAAAACAGACATTCTTTTGGCCCAATCTAGTTATTCGTTAAAAATTGTAAATTGTAATTGGTTATTTATAACAAGCTTAATATCCAGAGGTTTCTAAGCGCAGTCCCAGGAATCGAACCTGCGTTGCTCTGTGTCGTTTTGCTTCCAGGGCGAGCATGTTGCCCCCGAGCTATCCTCCCGAGACAAGTCTTAGGGGAAGGTAAATGTAGGTTTGGACTGAGGATATTTTTAATTTCATCAACTCGCTGACAATAGCCAAGCACATTTAGTTTAGTTGGTTAGGCAGGGAAATACCCTATAGCGATAGGGCGAGATAGGTCTTTTCTTTAAGAAAAATGAAGTTCAAATGCCCAACTTGTGTCCGCCTCCTTCATCCGACCCACCACAATAGCCAGGGACATTGTTGGGCCGCTCTAAACATCTAATCTGGGGAATACATTCATTCTAGTGATCGTGGACTATGCCAGTCGATATTCCCCCTTCAAAATAACAATCTAGCAGTTCTAGAAGGATCTTTTACCCTTTCTTTCTACAGTAGGTTGCCCGAAAGCGATTCTTATTGACCAAGGCACCACATTCATGTACTGTCTGATACACGAGATAAAGGAGTTTACTCCACATCAAAACCCTGCGGATATCAGTCTCTCATGCACAAACATACAGGTTGGTCGAAAGGTTTAACCAGACACTGAAAAGTATCCTACATAAATTGGTGAAAACTGATGGAAAGAATTGGGATGCAATGTTCCCCCCCAGGCTTTATTTGTGGTGCGCAAGACCCCTCAAGCTTCCCTGGGATATTCCCAGTTCGAGTTACTCTATGGGACGGAACCTCAAGATGTTTTAAACATGCTGAAATAAACATGGCAAGACAGAGAGGAAGCCATTTTACCAATTGCCAAAACCACCCAAAAATTGAGAGCCCATATGGCAGCGGTAAGAGAAATTGTGAAAACACCAGTTAGGCCAAGAACATCAAAAACCAATCTATAACAAACACGCTGTGGCCAGATCCTTCAATCTGTTTTTAGTTCTCCTTCCAACCTCCTTCCAACCTCTATGGTTTCTAAGTGGTACAGGCCATATAAGATCTGTGACCAACCTAGGGAATTCATCACTTACCCCAAGGGGAAGCCCCTTCCTGTGAGGCTAGGGAGGTGAGGCCTCTCTGCAGCACAGTCTCTAGAGGTCGAGGCAAGCAAGACCTCACTGGGAGAGACTCTCCCTTTGGGGATAAGGACTCCCATTCCCGTGAGGAACTCGCTAAATTTGCACTTACTATGGCCGACATAAACTCTACTGTACCAGAGGCCTTTGCAAATCAAGACTGGGATGAAGACACCAAAGCAGACATGTAAACCCAGGAATGGCAGAGAAGGCAAAGCAAAGCAAACACGAGTTGAGGCTCGAGAAGAGGTTGCCAGGGAACAAGACTCCAGAGATGTACCCCTGCACGGGAGAAGGTAACGGGGAAAACAGGGATAACGGGAGAATGAAGAGAGATCATCGTATTGTGCAGATCACTCGTCCCAGTATACATTATGAGAAACGTAATCTTGAACCAGCTGAACCTACATTATTGGAAAAAGGCAGAAAGAGAGAACAAACTCTGAAGTCCCTGAACTTAAATTATCAGGAAAACAGAAATGGAGACAGTGAGATTCTAAATGTTAAAGTGTTAAAACAAGGAATAACAATACCCTAGGGATATGGGGAGAACTATAAGAAATTTCAGAGCAGAAGAAGGGGATGTCAAAAGGAATGGACATTGTGAATCATAAAATATACCAGAGAACCGGCTAAATAAGTCAATAGGGCAAAGCAAGTTGAATTCCAATTCACCCTGAGAAAAAGGCCACCTGAGTAACAGTATCCTTCTAGGGTACACTGGTAATTGCAAAGAAGACTATATATCTTGGAAGAGAAGCTCTAAAGGCGATCCCAAGGAGAAGGGAAAAATACAGAACGTAATTGAAGAGTTAGAGACTACTCAAAGAAGTCCCAAGAGACTATCTGAGAATGTCATATTGGTATTCGCAGATCAACTGACCAATATACTGCTCCCTCTGCTTAGACCCATTTTGAAGTTCACTCTTTAATATGCGACGTGGCAATGCCTCAGATCTAGCTGCCATGAGAGCTGATTCACAGCTTAATGAATTGGGCTTTAACCAGCAGATACATCAAGCCACCCATTATAAAGGACATACTTGGTACACTTAATACACCAATGTTCATGCCCAGTGTATCCCCCTGCCCCTAGTCACACCACTACTACTTCATCTTTCTCATCTTTGGCGTAGTACTCATCTTTGACATAATACTGCCCAAGCAAAATAGCTAGAATCACGATGACATCCAGAAATCTTAAAAAACATACCCCTGAGGCCATTGAGGTCTTTATATCACCATTGACTGTGAACACTACTAAAGCAAACTCAGTCGTTGATGTAACCCCTATGTATCAAGATGTGCTATCTAAGGTGGTCAATGCTATTATTCTGTCTAAGACGAGACTAGTCCCGGAGCAAAAAAACGCACGGTACGCACACGATTACAGAGGTTGAAAGTTTTTAAAAAAAGAAACTTTTTAACATCTGGCTCACATCTAAAGCACTGGAAGATAAGGACGACTACTTAAAACCAGCCAATTTATACAAGAAGGCAATAATAGTAGCAAAACAATACATGCTTAACACCAGGATCTCAAATGATGAGCATGAGACGCAGTCATTGTTGAAAATACTAAAGGTGCTGGAGAAGCCATGTCCCAAAGGAACAGCAGGGGTTGTTAAGGACAGCCTGCTGTGCATCGATTCAAGAAGCCATGCTCAGTTACTGCACAGGATTAAAGAGAGCAGCAAGAGCACCTTGTTAAACACAGGTGATGGGATGGAGGGAGCGCCAGTCAAAAATGTAGACGCTCCTGTGGAGAGGCCAGAAGGAGTTTATCCTCCGATCAGTAAAGAAGGGGAGATGGTGGATATCATTACGATAATGAAGCCTACTAGCTGCAGTGGAGATTAATATACTATTACAGTTAAGGACGGTCTTCCGTCTTTGATAACCACCATCAAATGTGTTCATCTGACATTCAAGGAGCGTGTGGTACCAGAATGTGTTAAGAATGCATGGATCACACCACAACTTTAAAAAAAACAGATATTGATCCACTACTTCCGGCCAATTATCTGCAAATCACAAATACGCATTCTGGTTAAAAATACTCGTCAGGGTGCCATAATTGTAAGTTTTGGATCACATTGTGAGTAATAACGTTTTGAGCAAGTGGCAGTCAGGCTTCAGGCAGTCCTGTTGGATTTGAAGTCTAACATCCTGCAATCTTTTGACAGGGGTCAGTTGGTATCACTTATTCTATGAGATCTGTCTGCAGCGTTCGACGTGGTGGACTATGCCCTGCTGACGGAGAGACTGCAGAAGGTAGCCGCCTTTTCCAACTAAGCGGCGGCCTGGGTTAACTCTTTCTTGGAAAACCAGAAAAAAAGAATCTGCACTGGTACTGCAGATACAGTCCCAGTTAAGGTTCTGTACAGGGTTCAACAAGGAGCCTGTCTTTCTCCATCACTCTTTAATATCTTTACCACTATGTCATCTGTTGGAGGACAATGGAATCAAGTTCACAAATTATGCAGATGATACGCAGTGCGTAATTCACTTGTCCAGAGTTTATCAAGAGGACTTGAAGAGGATTAACAGGGTTTACCTACTGATTGGTGAAGAACGAGCTTGCTCTTAATGACGATAAGACAGAGTTCATGATTGCTGTTACCAGGGCAACCTGAGTCCTGAGTATCAGCACTTCATCATTCAGGCTCTAAGATTGTGATGCAAGCTAAGGTTAAGATGTTAGGGGTGCACCTGGATCAAACTATGAGCATGTGTTCTCAGGTCAACAGCATAGTCTCCACTTCAGTTTACCATATTAAAACTACTGACATAAGTTCAACCTTTTTTGTCCAAGAAAAACTGTATGACTGTGTCTAGGGCTATTGTCGGCTAAAACATTGTTTACTGTAGCAGCCTCCTGGTGGGCCTCAACAAGATCAACTCGTCTAAACTTCAGGTACTCTAGCATGGTGAGAAGGGCAGAAGAGCTCATAAGGAGAGAACACATCTCCAAAGCCATGAGAAAGCTACACTGGCTGCCTGTAGAAGCCAGAATCACTGGTCTGCTCACAATTACTCACAAAAGCCAAACAGGCCAGCACCCAAAGTATCTGTTAGAAAGACGGATTAAAAATTCCATACAAAGGTCATTAAGATCCAATGACACCAATCTGCTCATTGCCCCTAGTATAGAGCTAACTATAGTAGGGAGGAGTGTGTTCTTTGCCGCAGCAACCAGGATGTGGAATGCTTTGCCCCTGGGCTCCAGAAGCATAGAATCCATGTGGAGGTAGCTTGAAAACACACCTCTTTATGTGATTCTGGGTCTTTTATGACTCCATGGCCTGCAACGTATTCTAAATTCCTATTATTTGCGTATAGGATTGTTTGTGATTATGTTATGTGTTTGTACTCCTATTGGGGCCAGCACCCTTAAGCCTTCAGGCCCCCAGAGCTTTACAAATAAATAAAATAAGTAAACAAGTCTATAGAGTGGTATTAAAATACCCTCTAGGAGAAGGGAGTCATTCTTCAGCTAGAGGTTCATTCTTATAGTGGTAAGGTCAGTTAGGATAGTTTGGACAGCAGACTATTTCATTTTGGACATTCACGAATGGCGAGCATTTTAGAGAGATAGGCAGGGACTACCCATATGCAATTTGAAGCATTACCCATTGAATTTAAGAAAAGTTTGTGAATCATGTCCCCGCAGAGTGTGTCCTTCTTCTGACTTACCACAGATCTTTGAGAAAAAGGGTCCCTTAAATGACTTGGTCTCACAACCTGACAGATGTCAGAAATCCCAAGAATATCATATAAATCTACTAAAGAAATGTTAAGTAGACCCTAGTGGAAAAACCACAGTCATCCTCCGCACTGACTCTGAAATAGAACATCAGTTGATTCCTTCATCGTGACCCACATATCAACAAGATTATCTTAGTGACTTACTAGCACAGTTTCTCTGAAGTGTTTAGGGAAAAACCAGGTAGAGACACACATATTTTTCATTATATTCGAACACCTGCAGGGAAGACCATCAGCCTAAAGCCTTATCGAATTCCTGAAACCATGAGAAAAATCATCGAAACAGAAATAGGGGAGATGCCCAAGGCTATTATCATCGAGCCCTCAGAGTCCCTGGTCCTCACCCATCGTTTTGGTAGTCAAACCCGACCAATCCTGGCATTTATGTATCCACTTTAGGAAGCTAAACTCTATTTCCCTATTTGATCATTATCCCTTGCCAAGGATAGATGAGTTGATCGAGAACCTACGAACGACTAAGTATATTTCCACGCTTCACCTGACAAAGGGATATTGGCAAGTACCCTTAAATCCTGCAGATGGAGAGAAAACAGCCTTCTCAAGGCTTATTCTAATTTAAAGTTCTCCCCTTTGGCTTACATGAAGCCTCTGCCACCTTTCAATGGCTCATGGACAACATTTTAAAGCTGTATTCTCCCTTCTGTGGGACCTATCTAGACAGTATTGTTGTCCACAGCAACAGCTGGCCGGAACATCTACAACACCTGTATTCGATTGCTCGTGCTCTCAGAAAAGCCAGATTAACAACTAATCTGAGAAAATGTCACCTGTTACAACCAGCCGTTAAATATCTTGGGTACTTTGGGGTTGGATCAGGCTGTTACCCACAAACTGATAAACTAAAAGCCATTCAGCAAACACTGACCCCTGTAAGGAAGGCATGGTATCAAAGCAAGACAGACAAGTGATCGCAGTTCAAGGGTGTTTATTAAATTGTAAACTGGGTGAGATAAACGCCTAATCTAAACCTAAATCTAAGATGGGAGTAAGCTACAGCCATCAAACAAAAATACTACAGTCCTAGTAGAGTCTAGTCAAATAAAAAGGGCCTATACTAAAAAACCTATTGCCAATCCTTAACAATATGCTACAAAAATGTGTGGGATAATGTTCTTGAGAAAAGAAAGAAGTGTTCAAAAAATGATAAGTCAGGATGTTCTTGCCAGGGTCTCCCTTCCCCATGTTTTTAGCACGGGACAAGGCAGGACTCCTGAACAATCCTGGGCTTCTCTGGTACAAGCTTACAGTTCCTTTTCTCTATATCAGGGCCTTCTACGCCCAAGTCTCTTCTCATGCAAAGTCTCTTGCTTTAGAGGGCCCGATATGCCAAAACAACAACAAATAGTTCCTTCTGATAACCTTCACGTCGGGTGGCTACTCTTCACTCTAGGATCCCCCTCAGCCAGGCTCTGATCCTTCTTTCAGCGTTAAGCCTCTCAAAGCACTTGCCAATATAAACAGAGGCTTCCGAAGGGCGATCATGTCTCGTTGGGTCACTGTTATTCTATGGCAAGTGCGTGCTTCATAATATTACAGTTCACACAGCGATCCACTCAGTCGGGTGCAAACACCAGTTTCACAATTCTCTCAGTCAGGTTAACAATTCTATTGTCAAAAACTTCTGCAACGTGTCAAGGACTTTCAATTGTGCACAGGGTTTTGCTTGACCCATGTATGACCAACTTGACCCCTCATGTCGGCCATCCCCAAGTCCTATTGGTACTTGTAGTTTCTTGTTTCTTTACCCTTTTTGTCCAACACAGTCTCTTCGTTCACGAGAGAGGTATCAGTCAGAGGCCTCCGAACAAGCGCCCACGTGGCGCCGGACACTCTACCTCTGGTACCAAGTTCGTTCACAAAAAACCTCCGTCACTTAATCTTCTTAATGTTGCCACTGCAACCTTGAGTCTAACACAGTGCGGCCCACTATCAGGTTCTTCCGACTCACCGGTTGTGCTGAACTCAGTGTTTTTTTTGCCGTTGGAGTAAAGGACCGTACCACGAATGCAACCGCATCTCCCTGCCCTGGCTATCAGTGCAGGAGGGTTCCATGTACCGCTGACATCCGTCACACCACTCGCCAGCTGCGATTCCCGGTCTTATGACTTTGCGGGTTTTGATTGAAAAGGGCAAGGGCTACTATTTATTTATTTTATTTATTTCTAAGGCGCTATAGACAAAGGCCCTGAGGCATGAGAGCGTTGCAACATGACAGATAACAAATAACGTGAAACAAGAAATAGCAGAGAGTATCGGGGGTAGCCCTAGGAACTGAGATGGGTCATCATCCCAGGAGTTATTCAAAAAGAACAATTTTCAGCTTTCGTTTAAAGATAGAGAGGATCGGGAGTCGGATGTCAGGTGGAAGGTTATTCCACAAATGCGGAGTAGAAAATGGGAAACAGCCATTCTGTACAAGTGCCAGTTTGGCTTTTAGAACCGAAAGTAGCCCCGAGTTGTTTCACCTCAGGCAGCGTCATCAGGGAGCCATTTCAACTGATCTGCCAGGTAAGATGGACTCTGGCTATAGAGGCAGGTGTGTGCTATGCAGAGGGTGCGAGACAGGATTCTCTTGGCGATGGGCAGCCAATGCAGCTCTCTTCAAGCAGAGCACATGATCAGATTTGCATAGTCCATTACCGCTCTTACTGCAATGTTCTGCACCACTTGCAGACGATTCAGTTCACCTTTATCTACACGCAACAGACTGCTCGCACAGTAGTCCAGACTGCTACCAATACTGGCCCTAGCCACTGTGGCACTGTTTGGTGTCTCTAGGAAGCGCCTGATTTGTGTCAGGAGTTTGATGTAATAGGAGGCGTTGGAAACCAAGCAGCAAATGTGATGTTTCATAGAGAGCTCTTGGTCAAAAGTGACTCCTAGAGTTTTAAAATGTTTTAAGGTGTGGAGAAGACAATGTGCAATTTGGACGTGTGTATAGGCCGTGTGCAAAAGACGCTGTTTGGGGCCTGTGCCTAGAATCATGATCTAAGTCTTGGCATTATTCGGAACTAGTCAGTTTAGTGCCATCCAATGGTAAATGAGATTGAAGGTACTGTTGGCGACTCAAGTCTTTTATATAGTCACCTGAGAGCGGGAACAGACACTGGGTATCATCAGCATAGTTAGTGTAGCAGGTACCCTCCTCATCCAAAAGATCAAACAGGGTGAGCATAAATAGGTTAAACAACGTAGGGGAGAGGCAAGAGCCCTGCGGCACCCCACACTGTAACGTGGTGCCCTCTGATGCAGCGTCTCCATGGAAGACTTTCGCCATGCACTCAGACAAAAAGGAGACAATCCAATTGACTGCTTCCTTCGAGAAGGAAGCCCGTTCAAGTAACCTGCTGGCAAGAATGGAATGATCGACCAAGTCAAAAGCAGCTATTAAATCCAGCAGCATCAGTAGCAAGTTCTTGCCCTTCTCCATGTTATGCAAGATGTTGGTTTTCAGGTCCAGCAAAGTGGACTCAGTACTGTGCGTACTCCGAAAGCCTGATTGTTTGTGGCCTAGAATGCAATGCTTGGTTATGAAAGCTTGAATCTGTTGGTGAGCTACTCTATCCAATACTTTCATTTGGAAGGGGGAGTTGGCGATATGACGGTAGCTATTCGCCAAGAGGGGGTCTAGAGATGGTTTCTTAAGTGGAGTGATCCATGCCTGCTTCACATCCGTAGGTACTAGCATATCCCTAAATAAAGAATTCACAAATTTCGTGATAAGAGGGGCAAGTAGATGGGCAAAGGCCTTAACAATTTTGGCAGGACAGGCATCGCCCTTACAACTCGTGGGTTTCAACTTGGATAGGAGAATAACGATCTCCTCTTCATTTACCTCAGAAAAGGTGAAAGGATTCGAGATGTCAGCCTGATCTATGCCAACAACTGAAGGTGGAAAAGGGGATATGAGAGAGCACAGTGATTTGATGTCATTCTTAATTGTGGTTATCTTATTGGTCATGGCATTTTCAACTGGGGTGCACCAAGCTGAATCCTTAGTGATCGTAGAAGTGCTGGGGCAGGGATCTTCAACTTCTTTCTGGATCTTAAAAAGTTCTATTGTCTCAGTCTGCTTCATTTATCCTCTGTTAATAAAAACCCTTTTATGCTTCACATATTGCCTCTTTAGCTGCAAGGCTATACTTGACCTTGTCAATATCGGACTGTGACTTTTGCCAATTCCGAAAGGTTTTGCATTTCTAGAGTTTTAAATTTTGTATTTTGGAGGAGTACCACTTTTCGGAGGGCAGGGATTTTCCAGGCCATTGCTTCAGGGGGGCTAGATTGTCAATTGCTTTACCCATCATTTTATTATAATCTGCTGACAGCTCTGAAACAGAATTGTATTGGGCAAGATAACACTCGGTGCAACAAAAAAAAAAAAGAGGTGCTAGAGCTTCCGGGTTAAGCTTTCGGAGATTCCGACAGAGCACTTTCTCCTGTGGTTGTGTAGATTTCTTTGTAATATTGAAAATGGGCAAATCAAATTTTATAAAGGAGTGATCTGACCAAGGCATGCTTGAACTTCGATTTTAGTAGGTTCAATGCCATGTGTCACTACCCAGTCTAGAATTCTACCCCCAGCGTGTGTGTGTTTCAGAATGTGTTGTGAACAATCAAGGTTTTTCAGTGCATTCTTGGTTGCTTTGGCCAGAGAATCTGCTTTATCATGAAAACCTACATTGAAATCACCAACCAAGACCACTTCAGATTTGGATTGTATTGTGTTTCTTACACACCTTTTATTGCGCAAAGTTGAATTTGATGACATTGCAAAGTCATTTTTATTACAGAAATTGAAACGTACACATCTGTATGGCTAGGGCCATAGCAACGAGCGAGAGACTGGAAACAAGACACTTTTGAGGCGGGATTTAACCCGGGAACTATCGATTAGCACAGACGTAATGTAAATACACTGGACATCAGAAACAGGACCTGCCCTGATTTGAGAAAGACACAGGTGTCGAAAACACATGTCATCAACTTCACAAATCACCATTACGGATGTGTATGTTTCAATTTCTGAAATAAAAATTATTTTGCAATGTCATCAAATGCAACATGGCGCAATAAAAGTTGTATAAGAAACACAATACAATCGTTTTTTCCAACGGAGTCGAGGAACTAGATGTCTCCGTAGCTTCCCACACCAATGCAACATATGTTTCAATAGAAACCAACCCAAGTAAATACAGTTGCGTGGGTCCTTAGGTTGATATCCACTACATAGTTCCTCACCACAAGAATATCACTTGAGATTTAGGTTTAAGTATGGCAGAGATTAGTTCTCCCAGATTAATGGTGAAGTCTGGCATAGGGGAGAAGGGGACAAACAGAATGCATAATTCCCTTCTTGACGACATTTCAGGTCTCGCCGCCTTTCTCCTCCGTTTGAACTGCCATCCTGGAATAGCTGCTTCCTCGTGCACTCGGACTTGCTAAAAATGTGCTCCTGTGCTCTGCCTTTTATCCCAGTGGGGAAGGGAAAGGGCAGTCAGATGTCAGATGTGTGCACATCAACCCAAGAGTCAATTAGTGGTTCCTAAACCTCCAATCCTTTTGCTTTTCAGTGGAGCACAGAAAATGAAAAGAACAAGGAAATGTGGGCTTTTTTGAGCAGATTCCCACTGAAGACTAATGGAGAAACCACACACTTACGGGGAAGAGTATATGACAAATCGGGAGCATTCATCCATTCTCCCCAATGGGGAGCCACTCCCATTGAGGCTAGGGAGGGGACCTCATTCCGCAATACCCCCCCTAGGTGTCTGGGCAAGTGGGACCTCACCGAGAGGGACTCCTACTTAGGGGACAAGGACTCCCATTTCCAAAGGGAACTCCCTATGCAGGACACTCACTATCTGCGTACATGGGACTGCCTTGCATCCAAAACACTGTGCCCTCATTCTGTTTGGCTGTAGGTAATGCAGAACCCAACACGTTATCTGAAAATAAAGAAGATATCACTTTAGGAAGAAATAGTTATGAAAACAAAACAAGGAGTCCCAAATTGAGGAGAGAACAGTACACAGGGGAAGCTCCCTGACGTCAGAACGCTGAGGAAAGGAAGAGTTGATTGCAACTGTGGAGTGTGCAGTAGTCTCAGAAGCAGGGAAGACAATTCAGAGACGCCAGAAGACCGGCATAGCATACAGCGGGAGAACCATGACAGGATGGAATCGGAAAGACCGTCCGAAGAGGTGTCGTTACCACAGAGGTGCCGTGGTGGGCCTGGCGCACTCCTAACTACACCGAGACCCGGATGATAGGCAGTGAGGAAAACCTCTTCCACCGCCACCATTTGGGGAATGCAGGAAGCTACAGAGAAGCTGAGAAACGGAGATGCAAAAGCGAACAGAGGAAATTGACCTATCCGACCGTGAACCGGCTGCCACAAAGTCACCCGAGGCTGACACATGGGGCACAGCGGTGCTGGGGGAGGGGGCGGCTGATGGGGAAACGAATAACTAAACACAGACTATAATTGAGAGATATATTAATGGAATACCGAATGAGCAGAAACAGATATCGGAGCATATATTCAAAAACCTAAAGGAGGAAAAAGGTTGTGAAGCATTAAGAAAGTGAAAACAATTATCGTGGGGAAAACAGAAAACCGCAAGAAGTGATTTCAAGAGAGACAATTAAGAGTGGGGAGACCCATTTAAGAAGCGTTGTGAGTTAAAAGTACAAAGTGAAGTACACAAGAAAGATGGAACTTGGTAAATTCATCTCAGAGGTGGGGAACTTTCAAAACTAATAAGACAGAGGAATAGCCCAGAGCTAAAGGAAACTGTTTTAGAGACTGTATTCAAGAGAACAATAGTTTCACTCGGTCAGCGAAACACGACCCACCAACATTAAGTGCTGCAGGAGCTCATGAAAGAGCTATTCCAGTACCAGATGAGTCGTTTTTGTGATACAAAATACATTTGCATATTACAGACTTGTGTGAAACCAGAAGACCTTGGGAGAAGGCACAAGACAAAAAGGCAAAGGTGAGGCCACGAGAAAAGAGATTCTTTTGGGACTAGTTCAACTGGTATTATTGGTCGTAGGGTCAGATCAGGTTAGGTTTGGACCGAGGACATTCTTGATTTTCGACATCCTGATGACAAACACCTTACCTTCATTTTTTTATATTATTTTTTTATTAGCTTTTAATTTTACAATCGAAAACCTTAAGCTTTTTAGTAAAAAACAAGCCAGTTAAAACAAAAAAAGCAAGAAAATAAAATATAAAAACTTGAGAGCTTAGAAGCAATTAAAGTGCCAAGGTGGAAAGATTATGCATTATTTTGGAGGTGTGTTCTCATCTCCTCCATTGATTGCAATTTCTTTGTCTGTCCTCATAAAAAGTTCTTTCAAGAATCCAAGAACATCTATAATCAAAGAGTTGCTTTCGCCATAAAGGATTGCTGCCCACCAATCTGCTACTGTTCTAGTAGTGAATTTCTGAACAGCTTTACCCAGCCATCCGTTGCTCTGGTTGTTCAAGGTAGGGCAAAACATAATTAGGTGCTGTAGTGTTTCTCGTTGCCCTCCACACCACCTACATAACTAATCTCTCTAACCTCTAGGTTTTCTTGCTTCTAATACTTCTTTTGTCAGCATTAAGTTCATTCGTAGTCTCATGAACTCACTTCTAGGCCTGCTACATGGGAATCTTTTCAAATACTCCTGAGGATTTCCTCTTGTCGTACGATTCAAGTCTTTCTGTCCATACAGCTGTAGAGATCGCACATTGTCTCTGGTGTGGATCCAATCCAAATCCAAAAGTTTTTTCTTAACTTTGACAGGGTTGGTCTCTTCCGAAGTGTTCAATTCTTTCAGGATAGACAGGCAACATGTTTTCCAGGTGGTTAGCCTCGGGTCAAGTTTTTGTAGGAGTGTCTAATTCAAAACCTTAAAGCCTCCTTCTCAATCTTTCAGGAGGCATTTGCGGAAGAAAGCCGGTGTTTTCCATTGCACAATTGACCAGAGTTAATTCCCGGTTCTTCTCGCACTAAGTCAATAGGGGTACACAAAGGAAGAACCAACACCTGTCTCCAGTACATGCTCTCCAGTTTGGACCAGCGGTCTTTCCGGAGTAATAGCAGTTTCGGAGCCATAAATCATGATCAGCATAACCTTGATGGTGTAAAAATCAATGACCGGTTGTAATGTAAACTTGCACTATTTCGTCACAATTATTTTTCCCTGCAAAGTAAGGTTTCTCATTTTTAATCTTAATCTGATCTCCTGTGGTGCTTCTACTGATCTGTTGTTGATACAGATTCCCAGGTACACAAGAGTTCTTACTTCTGCAATGTTTTCTCTTTTGAAGAACCATGTTTGTTTCCCAGAACCTGGCGAATGTCAGTATTTTTGTTTTTGCGACATTTACTTTTAAGCTGTTTTCATCTATGTAATTCGCTAGAGAATCTAGCTGCCTTTGTAAACTTAGTTTTATCAAACAGAATCAGGTCGTCTGCATATAGCAGACGACCTACAGCAATTCCTGCGATTCTAGGAGGAAACATTCTGTTTTTTTAAAAGGCTAGGGGTACATCAGAGAAGAATTGGTTGAACAGCGTAGGGGCCAGATGGCAATCATGCTTCAATCCCTTTGTTACTATTGGCTCAGTATGGTTGCCTTTTTTATCCAATTTAACACACATGTTGGTATTTGTGTGTAGGACCAATAATGCTTCTCTCAAGTCCTCTGGGCAGGTCCATCTTTTTAACTTAGCCCATAGTTTAGGTCTCTCAATCACGTCAAAAACTTGAGCGAGGTCTACTGATGCCACATGAACCTTCAACTTTGGTTGCGCTTTTACGCAGGTCTTGATGTGGTTTATCAGGAAAAGGTTAAGTGCAGTTCCTATTCCCGGTTCGAAACCTGCTTGCCACTTCTCTAAGTGACCAGAACTCATCCTCCAAGAGTTAACGGCTTGCAAGATGAAGGCACCAAAGCTCTTTCACATAAAATCAAGAAGGGCGATAGGTCTGTAATTCGATGGATCCGCCCTATCGCCCTTCTTGAATATGGGTACAACAATCGAAGAACTCCATGAAACGGGAATCTGATTAGTTCGCTTTATTACATACATACTCTCTGTCCATCCAACAGGGTCCTCTGAGTTTGTAGTTGGACAGGCCGTCAGGCCCCGGGGCCCTCGAGTTACTTGCTGATAGATTCAGGGCCCTAATTTCAGATTTCTCTGTCGGAAATGACCAAGGTATACTAGAAAGACAGAGGGTTCATCAACGTGTTATCGGAATTAAACAGTGTCTCAAAGTGCTTCTTCCACACCGAGTTTTGTGTTGCATTCAAGTTATTTAGTATCTTCCATATTCCACTGGTATTCTTCGTGGCAATTAAACTCGTGTGTCTCTTTGGTGCAGGAGCCATTTGTGGTTCTTTAACCAATTTCAAGATTGTTGCTTCAATTTTCTAGCAATTGCCAGGTCCCAACATTCATTCTTGGCTCTAGACAGGGCCACTTTAAGAGCATTTTTTCCCCTCAGGATATCAATGTCAAATACATGCTTTTGTTTAAAGCTACATTTAGAGTTGCCCCTCTGTATCTCCTTATATACCTCCAGGCAACAGGGCTCTTCATCCCCAGTCTCAATTTCTTCTTCGACTCAAGTCTGTTATGCCCAGACTGTACATGTAAATTAGGTCCTGGTGTGATCTGGTTAGCAAAGGGCCAAATACCAATTGACGTTGTTAATATCTCATGGTCACTCTTATCTGACGTCCTCACTATAAAGTTTGTCAGATTCCCAAACAGGTTCTCTTAGGCAAATAGGTAGTCCAGGATTTGTTGTTCTACGCCTCTTTTCCAGATAGGTTTTGCTGGGATATCACCCTGTATACAACCGTTAGCCAGATAGATGTTTATTTCGTTCATCTCGTCTCTCCAGATGAATCCTCTGTCTATTTGTGGAGAAGAGTTTGTTGGTGGTCGATTAGATATCATTTTAGCTTTCTCATCAAAACAGTGGATGTTTAGGTCACCACAGATAAGGATTTCAAAGTTAGGAGTCACGTCATTAGCACTATCAATGGTGTCCAATACTGCTGTAATATACTCTTCATCCCTGGTCCCCACCGGATTCCAGTAGAGATTGATTAGTAAAAGATTCCTCAACAGGTTACATTCTTTCAAACCTGTTGAAATAAGGAGAGCTAAAATCCAAGATATAGGATGAAACTCTTTGTCCACTTTTGTGATGTTTTTTTAGGGCGATTAAGAGGCCTGCCATCAGGCGTCCCTTATTACCTTTTACTGCACAATTGATATATACCTCAGCCGTCTAGTAGAGGAGCTTCTGACACCCATGTCTCTTGGAGACATATTTTAAAAAGATTGAAGTTCAAGTCTCCAGCGCAAAACAAATGTGCAAAACCTTGCGTATTCCACTAGGCTAGAGAAACATTTTTATATTCTGTAGTCCCTTGACTTGGAACTCCAGTTGCCGTTGGTTATAAGGACGAGTGTTCACCAGCCAATTTCCCTGCCAACCATGACCAGTTTTCACATTTGACTTTTTTATTTCTCTCGTGGCCCCTCCTCCCTTCTGTTTCATAGTTCTTTATTCTGTTTTCCACAGTTTTTTTTTTTAGTTTTTTTGCATGCGTGATAGTCTTCGTCCCTAGGTACCAACTCCTTTTGATAGTATTCAGTATCAGCGGAATGAGTAGGCGGATTTCGTGTTTTACCACTTGCGTTTCTTCCAAGTCGTATTCAGCCAACTCAAACCCCATGGGTATAAGTTTGGCCGCTACTTCCACAATTTTATTCTTGAGGTCTTTGGAGGCAAAGTAAATTATAGCTTTTCCACTCTCTCCTCCTCTGGAAATTCGATCAAGTGGAAGTCACTGGAGTCAATGTTTCTCAATCTCGGGAAACAGTGGAACAAGCGCAGTATACTGGCTTGATTTAACAACAACCCATCTTTTCTTCTATGTATGTTTTCCAACAATAGCCGGTAGGTAAAGTTGTCTTTACGAACAGAACTGATTTCTGTTTGTTCGTTTCTCTTCCCCAAAGAAGTTCATGTGTCTTTTATTGGTGTTAGCGCTTTTCTCATCCATTGTTAAGAATGTTTTTATGCATGCTTTAGGTTCTAAAAGGGACACATTTTGATGGCCGTTCGTCTTCTTGTCTGTTAATTTCTCTATTCACTATTTTCCTTCTCAAGGCAGGTGACTGCAGGTCCCTTACTGGAATGGCTATAAACTTAGTATGACATTCCTCTGCTTCAGACTCCGATTCTAAAGGTTGTGAATTCCGTGGTGCATTCAATTGCTTTGTTTTTCTAACCACCACCTTGTTTTGTTTAGGCTTGGAAGGTTTGAAGGAGACAGATCTTTCTGGAGGGGAGGCTGGGAGTTCATCCTCCTCTGTGTTTTTTTCCCCAAGTTCTCTGCTTCAAGCAATAAATAATCCTCATCTTTTCAGGGGAAGTAATATCAGCTGGGGTCATTGGTTCAATCTTTGTGACATCCTCGGCCTGTGAATCCTCATAACAGTCTTCCTTTTCACCATCTAAAGTGACCTGTATATGAACAGTCTTTCTTAGTTGGTAATCTGTCACTTCCTCCTCATCTTCAGATTCTCCTTCTTCCGTTATTGAATAAGTAGATAAGTCCAGGGGTGCCGCTGTATCGTCGTCCCCTATATGTACTTTTGTGCCCTTCTTCTGGAAACAAGTATGTTTACCCACATCATCCATTTGAAGATGCTTAGTAAAAAGCGATATCCCCAAAGTGGCATCACCAACTAGGGCATTAGTTCCAGGCTTTCTAGTCTCTATTGCTTTATTTTTATCGAAATTTACTTGTTTCTCATTTGTCTTAATTCTATTCAAGGACCTAGCGATAGGGTCCTGTAATTTTTGTTGTTTTTTTTGTTTCGTCAATTAAGCTTTTAGAAGTTGTCTTTTTGTATTAGGTGAGTTTAGATTTCTCTCCACTTCGCTCATCTTTGTGAAAATATCATATCTCCTTTTCTTTGGGGGGCCTTCTTCAAATTTCTCGGAGTTCCCAGTTGGTGTGGTTAGGGTCTTTTTCTAATTTTGATTCTGTGGGAGACAAGCACCTTCAACAACTTCTACTTCTTCCACTGAGCTAGGGAATGCTCTTATTTCATCGTGGTTGATCAGAGAAGGAGGTTTTACTGGTCCTGTTACTCTAGACCGGCCCAAGCAGTCTTCCATATTATTGTTTCCATATCCATTTCTCAATGTATATTTTTGGGATCCTCCTTCCCTTATACTGACTTGGTAGATTTGCTCGTAGACTTATGTTTGGAAGACCCGATTGCTCCTTGGTTTCAGTTGCTACATCCTTAAACAATCTCATAGGTGTGGTGGGGTTCGTAACAGCAGGGAGTGAGAGGTACTTTACCAATGTTGGATGAATAGAAAGGGGATATGATTTGATTAAGGGTTAAGGGGGTAATTGAGACTTAATTTAGTATTGGTATTGACTACCGGGTTGATTGGTTTGCTGGAGGCCTAAGTATTAAGATTCTGTCAATGTTAACCTTATCCTAAATTCCGAGACTATGGATATTTGAGTAAGATTAGACTACACCTCATACACTAGATGATATTGGAGGATGAGGAGTTGATGGGGTCGAGTTGACTGGAAGCAATACATTAAATGGAAGTAAGGAGTCTTCAAGGGTGACACATTTTGATTGGTGTAAGTATACAATGAATAAATGGGAGGGAGCAGGACAGTCCTTTTCATTGTGATTGTGGAAGGGAGGTTCCAGAGATTTGGGTTGTGTAAATCCAAGAAGTTGTTTCCGTTTGTGTTTTTTTTCTTTTATTATTATTTTCTTGTCTTAGGTTTTGGTTACTTTGAATTGCTAGGATTCATCACAGGAGGGGTACGCGACAGTCCTCTCATGGCTTCCTCTCATAAGAGGAGTTTAATAGTGGTTTCATGGAATGTTAATGGGGCTAACTGTGCGAATAAGAGGAAAATGATTTTGCAAAGATTAGAGCAATTGGGGGTGGATGTCGCAATGCTCCAGGAGACACATTTATTGGAAGTGGATGTAGGTAGGTGGAAAAGAGAATGGGTCGGTTATGTATATTGTTCATCCTTCACTTCTAGTTCAAGAGGGGTTTGCATTTTGATAAGGAAGAATCTTCCAATTACAGAAATGAAGTGTGAAAAGGATCAAAATGGAAGAATTGTTTGTGTAAATAGGAACATTTAAGATGTTGCCTACTGTATTTGTAATGTCTATGCTCTAATGGTGGGGATGGGAGATTTTGCTTCCCTTACTCAGATCTTGCAGAATGTGAATGTAAGAAATTTTATAGTGAGGGGAGATTTTAATGTTACTTTGGATCCGCAGATGGATAAAAGTGGAGATACTTTGGACAATGAGAATAATTTGAAAAGAGAAGCCTTGAAAAAATGTATGGTCGAATTGAATCTTTCAAATGTGTGGAGATTGCAGAACCCTTTAGCTAAGCAATATACTTTTTTTTCTGCAAGACAAAGTGTATTCACAGATTGACCTCCTCTTGACCTCAGGCTTGTGTACACAGTCTTTCAAAGGGAGTGATATTAAAGCCATCTTAATTTCTGACCATGCACCGATCACTTTTGAAATGAAACTTACTTTTCCTTTACCTAAGTCAAACACTTGGAGGATGAATGTTACACTCTTGATGACAATGATATTGGGACAAAATAGTAAAGGAAGCAAGGTTTTTTGTGGCTCAAAATTGGACTGGAGAAGTGAGAGTAGAATTTTTGTGCGAAGCCTTTAAGGCTTACATGAGAGGAATGTTGATAGGTCTGTCGAGCAAAAAGAAAAAAAGAGAAAGACACTGAGATAAAGAAGATGAATGAGGAAATTGAGACTATTGAAAAAGAAAACATGCAGAAATTCTCTATGTCCTCTTTCGGTTCTGTGCAAAAGAAAAAGGAAAGGCTAGAAGGTCTACTTGCTTCAGAGGTTGAAAGTCTCCTATTCAGAACAAGATGCAAGTACTATGAAAATGGCAAAAAATGTTATCGACTTCTTGCTCATCGCTTAAGGATTATGGAAAATGAAAAGACGATTAATTCTATTGAAGAGTAATGGGATAATGATCTTTGCACCTACTGAAATTAATGATACTTTCAAGGAATATTACTCCAACCTGTACTCTTCAGAAGTTTATATGACTCAGGAGGAAGCAAGACATTTTGTTAATGATTGTCATTCGCAAAGTATAAAGTCGAAATACAAAGACTCCCTCAGGAAAGATTTGAATGTGGAGGAACTTAAGACTGCTGCTGGTGCATTAAACTCAGGGAAATGTCCGGGCCCGGATGGTTTGCCAGCTGAACTGTATAAAATTTTCCCAGAAGAGGTTTTTAATCTTATGTTGGCGATGTAACACTCATCTTTGATTAACGGTCGTCTCCCAGAGTTTGAGGCATCCATCGATATCAGTTTTTTTAAAAGAAGAAAAATCTCCAGTCAAAACTAGTAGCTAATAAGCTTGTTGAACATAGAGAATAAAACCTTTGCGAAAGCCTTAGCTTTGAGAATGGCGGCCTCTCTGTTGGATATAAATGATTAGAGTCAGACAGGTTTTGTTAAAGGAAGGCATACCTGGGATAATATGAGAAGACTTGTTGACTTTGTTCGAAAGCAAGGAACATAAGACGTGGTGGTGTTGTCATTGGATGCAGAAAAGGCTTTCGACCGGATAGAGTGGAAAGATCTCCTGGCAGCCTTGGAAGGTTTCAGATTTGGGAAAAATATGATAGACTGGATAAGGCCATTATATTCATTTCCTACAGCTAGTGGGAACACTAATGGTCTGGTCTCGGACAAATTTGAACTCAAAAGGGGGACAAGACAAGGCTGCCCCCTGTCGCCCATTTAATTTGTCATTGCAATGGAGCTCCTTGCTGTGAAGATAAGAGAAGACAGTTCAATCGAAGGTATTCAATATTGGGAAGCTTGTCAAAAAGTTTGGCTTTATGCCGATGATGTGCTACTGGTTATCCAAAATTTAGAGTTTTCCATACCAGCGCTTATTGAACAAATTGACATTTGTCACAGGATTTCTGGATACAAGATCAACTGGTCAAAATCCAAGGTATTGCCGGCATCAAAATCATGCTCGGCCTTGACAATGAGGAATTTTGCTTTCAAATGGTGTCCTGACAAGATGCGCTACCTTGGGATCTGGCATACTAAGGATGTGTCTAAATGATGGAGGTGAATTTATCTCACGTTGTCCAAAATATGGAGTTAGACTTTAAAAGATGGAATGAGTTACGATTAAGGTTATGGGGGAAGAGTGCATGCAATTAAAATGATGACAACTTCAAGAGTTAACTATGTGTTGAGCATGATTCCCTTGCTGATTAAAAAATGCTATCTGAAGAAAATGGAAAACTTGATCCAGTCCTTCCTGTGGGAGGGTAAACAACCAATCTAAAACGGTGTGCAGTCATAATATCGAGAAAACAAAATGTCAAATTACAATAATGTCAAAAAAATGTCGAAAACAAAAATGTCGAATTTTTTATTTTATTATTTACATGTTTTTTTGGGTTCAAGGGGTAAAATAAATGGGTAAAACAAAAAAAAATACAAAAGTGGGGGTTGGCGGGGAACCCCCCCATTTCGAATAAAAAGCAACCAAAAAAAGAAATTCAACATTATTTTTTCGACATTATTTTTTAGACATTATGACTTTCAACATTTTTGCATTTGATTTAATGACTATAAACCGTCTGAAACTATGTAAACTACAACTTTCACCAGAATATGGTGGTCTGGGGGTTCCAGACTTTGAAAAATATCATTTGGCATTTGGGGCACAACATTTGGTTCATCTGATGTCTGGACAATGGAGTCAACAAGCAGATCTTTGCCACTCTCTCCCAGGGCAATTCTGTCAACGGTGGATGGAACAGGATATAAATCATCTCCACCAACTGCATTTGTAAGGTCATGTTGGAAGAAGAGCAAAAAGGATGCTTCAGACTATGGATTTACTTTACTCTGGTTAAATCCCGACACTACGTTGGATGGAAAACCTCTGTTCTGGTCGAACTGGCTACTGGGAGGTGTGCAGTGGTTTGGGGATCTTGTTGAAGAGGGAAAATGGGTTAGCTTTAAAAGATTGAAGCTAGTTAAAGGTCTCAAGGATGGCACAATGGGGGAGTATAGGAAGCTGAAAAAAGCTTTGGTGAACAAGATTCCAGATGCAAGCAAGAGTTGGCATGTATGGCTGAAAGAATATAAATCTGAAGGAGGTATGGCTTCGGAGGTGTACAAAAATCTTGATCAGTATAAAGAACCAAATAAAGATTTCCTGTCAAAATGGTCAAACATAATTGATTCAGAGATGTCGGAGGGCAGATAGAGGAATCTGTGCAAGAATGTGGCTCTAACATCTTTGAATATAGGAGAAAGTTGTAGACGGATCAAAATTCTAAATAGAGTTTTTTGGACACCACAAAGATTGCATGCTAGAGGTTTCGCTGATTCAGGTGCCTGTTGGAGGTGCAAACACGCTAATGGGACTTTTGAACATATGATTTGGGACTGTTATGAGCCAAGATCTTTCTGGAGGGCGCTACGAAGATGAAAGAAGTTCTTCTGATGAATGTGGATTTTAATTACACGACTGTAATTTTGGGAGAAGATGACATCGTAGAACAGCTCTCTTTTCCACAGAGGAGTTGGTTTTTCGGGGGGTGAAATTCAGCCAAAAAAATCATATTGAAAAAGTGAAGAAAGACTGACTATTTCAGAGTGGGTGGATGATTTAAAACAAGTGTCGAAATGTGAGGTTAATCCTATATAGGGATAAGAAAATGAACTTATTTGATCAAATATGGGGCAGATTTTTAGAGTTGTAATATTGCTGTAAGTCTGGTGTGGGTTGAAACTGTAATGGTTCCTCTTTGTGGGGTTTTAGATACCATAATGGTGTTGATCCTAGATGTATATTTTTGTTCATGTTACATGTATGTGCTTTATGTTGTGATATATATAAAATTAATAAACATGTAAATAAAAAATTTAAAAAGTCTCTGGGATTTATCCAAGTCCGGCAATGTTAAGTCTATTTTTTCAGTTTAACTTTTTCTCTCGTTTTTGTCCTTCATGACAGAATCAATTCTGCTGTGTAAAATATTAGATTCTTTCCCCATTTTTATCCAAATTAGTTTGAATAGCTATTATAAAGCCTTCAATGAATATAAGCTTTGAGTGAAGCATTGCAATTATGGTCGATTGATGACTAACTTGATCATTGAGTGTTTCGTGGAGTTTCATATATGGTGTTAAAGTTAGGGTAAGCGCAGCAATCAGATCAGTGTTAATTCCAGCTGTCCTTTTATCAGATGTTTGTTCCATACTAGTTGACTCCATGGCTGCCAATAGATCTTCATCTCCCAAAGATGTTTCATCCACGTGTTTTCTATTGGAATCACACTCTAATGGTCCTTGTGGTGTTTGTGAAGCCAGGATATTGTTACTAGAAACGATGTGCAAGTTTGACGGAAAAGTCTGCGTCAACAACAAATCGCTCCTGTTTTCTGTGGCTAAAACCCCACTGTCTATTGGCTTCTTCAAGGGTTGTAGGGCATTACATTTTTTGATGAGAGCTCTCTGTGATCTCATCTTTGTAGAACCTAACATCGCAATCTCTGTATTTCCATTAAGCTCATGATCCTGTTTTTGAAAAAATAAACATTTGATTTGATAACAGCATGTCTGACATTAACGTTGAGGGCTTCCATTGCTTCCGGATCACTTTTTTTTGCCAGAGGTCTATTGCTTGAATCGTGGCGGCCACAATTATATACGTTCAAATTAGATGTTTCCTAGAAGGAAAGGCATAGCTCATCAGACAGGCCACCCATCTGCAAGGTCCTAGAGTCAATTTCTATGCTCTCAAGTAATTGTGAATCTGAAGAAGTCTTAGCAGGGCACTGTCTTTTCATTGTAGTTCTAGGGATTTTGGAGTTCTTGCCTAGAGTTCCTAAATTGTCATTGTTCTCTTGGTTGGAAGAGGTACCCTTTTGTAAAATATTTTCAGAAGACTCAGTGGCAATGCCAATTTCGACCCTAATATCTATTGGGCATTTGGTCACAGTCATACTCAGGTCCACATCCAAACAATCGTTTTTTTAGGAACATTGGAAGCATCAATCAGGGACATAACACCTACAGGTTCCGTAGCCAGCGCTGTCTCCGGTTCTGAGTTCTCCTTCGAGTTCTTCAAGCTCTCTGCACTTAATTGCTCAAAGCTCAATTGTTGCTGTTCTACGTTCAAAGCTAGTAACACAGTCATATTCTTTTGTTTCTTATTTTTTAATGATTTTCTTTCCATCCCCCTTCCCCCGACACCCTCCATCTTTCTAGCCTTTTAACGGCGAACTGGGCTACTCCCAATGGGTCCAATGAGTCCTTCTACAAACTCATACGGCTCATTTTAATTGGGTGGAAGGGAGCAGTCGGGAGATCAAACAGCGAGTATAAAGGTGTCAAGGTTACTCCTGTTTAAGAGCTACAGGAATAATTTCCCGTAAGTTAAGGGCTCACTCTCACTTTCACTGGTAATAAGATCACAAAGTCACATTACGGCGTTAGCAAATTAGCAAACTAGCAAACTAGCAAATGATCCGGGATCAAAGGGGGTGACCTCCAACAGTCTCCCGATCACGAAAGATATCAACAGTCAGGCTCAAATTAGCCTCTTACCTACTCCGTACACCCGCAGTCCCGTGATTCAAATGTCTGTCGTCCGTCACTTCACGGAGCTTACACGTCCTCTCAGCAAAATCTTCTCCCGGCACCCCAGGTAAAGGTAAAAGCAAAACGAGAGGGTTTTGGATAACATTAACTGGAGAGCAGAAACTTTTCCTTACTGCCAGCAGAAACTTTTCCTTACTGCCACCAACCGCACTGTGCAATGAAGATTCTCTCACCAATGTCGTATGATTTCGACTGTGCCTTGTTTAATAACCTCTGGGAGCCAAGCAGAGTGATATAGTTTTTGCATATCACTTCTCCGAGATTATTTAAAACGTAACAGGTGCCCCGTGTCCAGCCCAAACAGCAGCTCCTCGCCCTTCACTCCATCAGGCTTACCTTAATTTAGTTAGGTAGGGAATCTCCCTATTGTGCTATCCCGAGCTAGGCCTCTTCTACTATTTCAAATAAAACACTTAAAAAACTCTGTGTTGTGCCAGACTCCTCCTTCCGACCCACCACAGTGTATAATCATGTTTCATATTATAATGAATTGTTGATGATGATGATGAAATCCTAATACAAAGTGCTGTTCTGTGGCCTGAGCTCAGCCCTTTGATTGTTAAGCAAAGGGATGGCAGTAGTGGCATAGAATCATTGGCTCAAGTGGGCTCAATCTACTCCTGCCCAGATGATTAATTGGTCAAATCTCCATTGAATCAGGGTGCAAATTACTCTCTTGTGCATTCCTTATCTTATTGTTCATTCTAGCAAGGCCTATAGGGCAATGTGGCATAATCCGCCAGGATTCCTGTCCAATGACTGTTCTTCATTGAGGACATTTTTGAATAGGACATTGGGTTGTCGCGTTCAGCCACCAGAAAGTATTATGGCCATCCAATAAGTTTGGTGGTTCCAAATGTACTTCAAGAGTGCAAATAGTGAATCTTGTGCCAACAATGTACAAGAAGACAACGGTACAGCGTCCTTCAGTAACTATAAATATCCAGTTACCACTGACCCTAATTTTATGACAGCTTCAAGAGGTTATGAAGTGGTTGTCCAAGGAATCTACTATTTCTTTGGGTGTGGAGTCTTCTAATGCTTGTTGAGTTTGACAACTCTGGTCCTATTGGGATAAGACAATGCATTTGAACACCTTCAAGCTAAGTGTTGTAGTATTCATGCCCATCCTCAGAGGCAGGAGAATGAACAGCTAAGATAAGTGGTTGTCAATTTACCTACGGATGACTCTCAGCAGCCCACCTAGCAGGGATGTGCAGCACTTAAGGGCATCACTTGGGGAGGCGGGCTTCCAATCCATCTGGATGAGAAATGAACAACCTAGTAGTCTCCAACAAACTCCATAAAAGTCTGGCCGCTGCTGTCTGCAGCCTTGGGTTTGTGCAATGGCCCGTCTGAGCTCCTTTACAGGACTTGCTGTGTTGGACGCCTTTTCAATCTTCCGAGGCCGGTTGTGATGGTATTTGAAGGAAAACATCTGCTGTTCCCCACGGGACAGTCTACTCATCTACCTGCACTTGCCTGCTCCTTCGGTCACACCGGATCTTTTTAGGATCAATCAGCGCTCATGTTGGCGTTATCCTCCTGACCTGAACCACAGACCTTAGCCATGCCCCTTTGGCCTGCCCATCAGCCTCAGACCGCTTAAACATCACATCCTGGGCAAAGCCCAGGGCAAAGTCTAGATAAGTGTGTGCAACTCTCTCTTTTTTATGTTTCTGTTTTCATCATCTTCAGCCCCAATGCAACGCGCAACAGCTTCTCTGGCTCCCTCTACTGTGGCACGCCCAGCTTACTCAATTGCTGGTTACACTCATCTACCATCGTAGTGCTTGCTACATTATTGCTCCTTTGAGTTGTTTCTATTCTCCTGTTACTGCTGACATGCCTTCTACCCCCGTATTCCTCCTGGTCCTGTTCTCTGTCCTTCTCGTACCTACTCTAATCTTATCTATCCTCTTCTTAGCTGCCACCCGTTAATCTTGCTCTTTGGAATGCGTGATCACTGTGTAATAAATCTCACTCTGTTCTAGATACTTTTCTCAGCTTGAATTTACATTTCCTGTGTATTACTAAGGCATGGCTTTAGTCTTCTAATATTGCTACTCCTGCTTCCCTTTCTACCTCTGACATAGCTTACCTTTACACTCCTCTGCCTTCTCCACCGCTCAGCTTTTGTTTCTACTCCTACTTCGCAGTCTCTTCCGATCTTCTCTTCGTTTGAATATTCACTTACTTCCTTTTCTAAACCTCACCCCTTGTCCTTTCTACTTATCTACCGTCCTCCTGGCCCTGTTGGAAGTTTTTGTGATGATATTAATACTTTGCTTTCCACAATTTTACCTTACTAAACTCCATTTATTCTTCTGGGCAACTTCAATCTTCATCTCTGTTCCAATCAATCAGTCATCTCTTCCGTTTCTTTCGATTCTTGATTCTTATTTTCTTTCTGCTCTGCCTAGCCCTCCTTAAAATATATCTGGTTATTGTCGAGATCTCATTTTAATTTCAGATCCACAACTTCTGTTTCTGTACACCCAGTCTATTCCTCTGATCATCAGCTTCTATTCTCCCTTCCTACCCATAAACTGGTCCATCTTGTTCTGAAGCTCCAACATATTTTCATCGAAATCTTTGTGCTTTTAGCACTCCTTTATTTGTCTCTTCTTGTATTTCTACTCTTCCTTCTGATTCCTCATTTGCTGCTCTTCCCGCCGATGATGCAACCTCTTTTCTTTCTTCATCCCCCTCCTCTCGATTCTCTATCCTACTACTCCATTTTTTCCCCTTCTCAGAACCCACCTCAACCATGGCTCACTCTTCACCTTCGCTCTATGCGCTGAGCCCTACACCGTCCCAAGTGATATTGGCGTAGCACCCTTTCCGATGCAGATCGTTTATCTTTTTCTTACTATCATGCATTATATGATGGCGTTCTTCTTTCAGTCAAACGCTTATACTATTCTGATCTTTTGCAGGCTCAATCTAAATCTACTCATCCCAGACGTGTTTTAATCACCTCGTCTTCGTTCTCCCCTGTGATGAATCCGATGCAGTCATCACTTCTCTTCTGGAGGTAGCCTTTCCACATGTGGACAGGGGACGGTGGCCGCTACCTGATCCTGGCCCTGGGCGTGGCTATATGAGGGAAGATCACATGGGGGGCGGCAGCCATCGGGAGGGTGTCATGACTTCATCGGATGATACATGGTATCCCCCTGTTTCTTTTGAGAATACCCCAGCTATTTCCCATGCATTGATTGCTTGTTGTCATAGCTCCCTTCATCCATCTAGGAAAGACACTGAGAACATTCTCTGTAACTCCGCAAATTCATCAAAAGTGGATGGGCCTTTTAACACCATTAGAAACACTCTGGCAGACTTTAAACCAAAAAATTGTCAAAAACAAAGCTACCAGTACCAAAAGCCCAAGAATACTGGGACAAGAAAGATGGATTATTGAGAGCCCAAAGCACAGGCTGCGCTCTAGTGTTTGGAAAAGTCAACCAGAAGCCAGGAGATTTAAACCGGCAAAACAGATGAGGAGTTAACTTTCCTGGCTGGAGAATGTGCCCTCTCTCGAGGCGGTGCTGGAGACTGGAGGGCTGGAACGGGGTGCATAAAGCAAAGTGGCGTTCAGAAAAGGCGACGTAAAGCAGAATGCAGGCGAATGTATGCAACGAGGATACCTGAAGCAGACAGAGCATCTGGGCGTACGCTGGTTCTACAAGGCAGCCTCCACTGAACCAAAGCCCAGAGAAACGTTCAACCAAAAGGCAGGAGCCGCGAGACAGTACAGAGGCGCCGGGAGAAGGCAGAACGCTGCACAACCACCACAGGCCTGCAGCAGAAGAACCGACATACAGCAGCCAAAGCTGGCGAGTCCACCCAAAGGACATGGGGACCCCAGGGCGTATCGGAAAGCCTGTCCAAGTGCAACCAAAATCATTAAAGTAAATGAGAAAGAACTAGCAAGGGAACATTCCCAACCGAGAGTGAAACCGCATATGGACTCCCCAAGACCTCCTTTCAATGTTTAAGAAGTACACAAACATTGGGAGATAATAAATAATAAAAAGCGCAACACGCAAGCCCTCAGGCCATACTAATGAGGTGCGCATAGCAGCATATTGCAAAAGGGAGAAAACCCGCACAAGGGTGTGCCTAAAAACTGTGGCCTGACCGGAAGGCAGAAGGGGAAGGAGAGCTCACAATCCAGGTGCGCAAAGGAAGTACATTAAGCCCTGGAAAGCCACCCGGCTTGAATTATGATTGGACACAGCCAAAGCGCCCGCTGCCCGGAGACCCAATATAAACACCAGATAAGGTGTAGTTGTGGCACGCCTCACACGCAACTTGGACAGCCATGAGCGAACAGACAGCAAATGCACATTTGGTGAACGGAATAACAGCTATGGAATGTACGGCGCTGAGGCTGGAGGCGAACTCATGAGCACAGACATATGGGTGTGAATGCCAGGCACGGGCAGGCACATTACAGCCCAAACAGGGAGCGCAGCAAAGAGGCCCAGTGACATCCAAAGAACCGACGGGACAGACACAGGGCCGGAATAGGACCAAGAATCCCAAAAAGTGGATGCAGTGACAAGGCCCAAAGAGGGCTGGTCTACAAAGGCTCCAGCAGCGCCAGCAGTCGGGAAACGTTGGAGAGCACAACCCATTCGTAGGAGAACACAAACAGCACAGGTGGACTCAACCAAGTCTCCCCCATGAACCACACCTAACCACATAACAAACCTGTAGAGCCGGAGATCACACTTCCGACAACCCGGATTGAGGCACACAACAACTCTGAGATGGCGAGCAAACAGACGAAGACAAAAGGGACACAACCCACGATGGAGGAATACACAAGAACACCGCAGCTGACAGAAGGGGTAAGGAGCAAGGAGACAACCCCCCACCCCCACGGACACCACCCCAGAGCGCAAGGATCAGCAGATCCTGGAAGCGATTGTGGAGTTGAAACTAACATGGGAAACTAAACTGGAGTCAGCCATGGTTGAACTTAAGGCAGCACTGTAACTCAGAGTCGGCGCAGTCCAAGAGGAAGTCAATCTACTCAGACAGGATGTTAGAGCGCTAGCAGAACGCACAGGCGAACTGGAAAAAAAAGTGACCCCAAACACTGCCGCATGTGCGTCCCATACATCAGAGATATCCTGAAACAGCAAGTGAGGAACCTGGAAAATAGAGCGGAGGAAGCGGAAGGACGTGCTCGGAGAAATAACATACGTATTGTGGGACTACCAGAAGGCGCAGAGGGACCAAATCCAACGGACTACGTGGAGACGATGCTGCTGCAAGAAACAGAGGGCGGGGCGCTCACCCAAGGATTTGCGGTGGAAAGAGCGCACAGAGCTTTAACAAGGAAGCCACTGTCAGGACCCCCCCTGCCACCTCCCCTCAAGACCAATTATAGCCAAAATCCTGAATTATCGAGAATGGGAGAAGATCCTAGAACACTTCCGGAAAGGTGGTACGATACAGAGGGCTTCTGCGAATATTACAGCATACCCGGACTACACACTCCTGGTGCAGAGATGACGAATGAACTGCGGGTCAGTGAAGTAAAGATTACGAGAGGCGGGATACAAATATATGCTGATGTATCCGGCAAAACTGAAGGTGTATCACAGGAGCAGGGCTCTGTTCTTTGATACCCCGGAGGACGCAATGGAGTGGCTGGACGTCCAGAACTGCCCGGCGGAAACAGACAACCAGAAAGAAGATGGACCAAATAAGTTAGACGGCGACTGCAGAAACCGAGGTGCTGTAAAATCAGACATTGGGACTTGTATATAAGCTAGGGTGAGGCCAGTTGGGATAGACTAAAGGTGGGTTAAATAAAAGGATATGGCAGAGCATGGCGCAAAGTACGAAATTGCAGGAACCTGGTTAGACTCGCTCTTACACCCCCACAGATAGCTTAGTTAGGTTGCCAATAGATTGGCAGCCTCCTGCTGGGTTCCTAAAATCGGCAACACCGAAAAAGGACCAAAATGCGGGATAGCCTGAGATCCAGGGATGGAGCTGGGCAACATTTGGGTACGGGACGGGTGGGGGGAGGGGGAGAAGTTGGGAGGTGTGCATTTGAGGGTGGGGGTAGTTGGGGGTTCTATGTTGAAATTAGATAGGGAACGAGCACACAACCACGCCAAATTGTGGAGGGAAAGACAAGGAGGGAGGGAGAAGGGACAGGATATGGACGACAATGGGAGACCTTAGAATAGTAACCTGAAATGTTAGAGGCATCAACAGCTACCTGAAGAGAAACAAGGTGAGGATGTACCTGAGAAGGCAAAAAGTGGATATAGCCCTATTGCAAGAAACCCACCTCACCAAAGAGAAACAAGAGGTGGTAAAGAAAAAGTGGAGAGGGACCGCCATAGGAGCAACGTACTCGGCATACGCTAGAGGGGTAATAATTTGGGTGGCGCCACACGTGCCCTTCCAGCTGCTACAGGCCACGGAGGAACCAGACGGGAGGATGGTAGTGATTCGAGGGCTGTTAGAGAACAGAGCTGTGTATTATAAATACCTATGCCCCTAACCAAGACACAGTGGCCTACTTTAAGACACTACATAGTAAAATCGGCCCCCACATGGGAAGTGCAGTTCTATGGGGTGGGGACTTCAATTGCACGCTTAACCCCAAAATAGACAGGTCAGAACCAAACTGGACAAGCCCACTCCCTCAGCGAAAACGCTACAGGCTCTGCTGAGAGACTTCGGGCTGCAAGATTTATGGAGGCAGCAACATCCGAATGATCGGCATTACTCACATTATGCCGCCCCACACAGCCTGTACACGAGACTGGATTACATGTTTGCCACTTCGGAACTTGCTGGGGAAATGACGGGCTCAGAATATAAGGCGAGAATACTATCAGATCACTCCCCTCTGGTACTGGAGTGGCGACATCAGCCCCCTAGAGCCAGGATCCCTACATGGAAGCTTAGAGCGGAGGCACTGAAGGATACTGCATTCTGAGAGGACTTAAGGGAGGAGTTAATCGGGTACTTTGAGAATAACACAGGAAGTGTGGAGTCTGAGGGAACCCTGTGGGAGGCCTTCAAAATGGTAGTGAGGGGGGCGGCCATATCTAAATCTAGAGGGCTTCAAGGGGCTATAGAGCGTGAGCTACAAGAGACAGAAAAGAAACTAGAAGCAATTATGAAAAGAGGGGGCACCTCGCTGGCAGATGCCGAACAGGTGAGCCAATTACAACAGGCGTGTAGTGGGCTCTGGGAGAGGCTATGCAACCTGAATTACAAAATATACATTGAAAGACAACATGCAGGGGGAGACAAACCAGGGAGGCTGCTAGCATGGCTATACAAAAACGACACACCAAGGTCAGCGATTAGGGAGATAACGGGGGAAGCAGGCCAAGTCTGGAACACCCAGAAGAGTGTGAACGAGAGATTCCTTAGATTATATAAGCGCCTCTATGAAGATGCAGGGGAGTCTGCAGAGCAGGAGACTCAGGAGACGCTAGAAGATATAGGATTACCTAAATTGAATGAGGAAGACGGAAAACCTGGATGCTCTGATTACAATAGAGGAATTAGAGACAGTGGTAATACACCTGCCCATGAGCAAAGCCCCTGGGACAGACGGGCTCCCCAGTGAATTTTATAAAACGTATAGACAAGAAGTGCTCCCCCCGCTATTGGCAATGCTAAACGAGGCCTTCGAGAAAGGGAGACTGCCTGAATCCCTGAGGGAAGCGATGATAATTCCGATTCTCAAACCTGACAAGCCAAGCACAGACTGTGGGTCGTACAGACCCCTATCCATGCTAAACTAGGATAGTAAGATTCTTACTGCCGTACTGGCGAATAGACTGAAGAGAGTCATAAACAAACTTATACACCCCGACCAAACCGGATATGCCCCAGGCAGGAGTATATCCGATAGCCACAGAAAGCTCCACCACATTATAGAACAGGCAAAAGGCGACCCAAGCAAAATAGCAATAGTCTCGCTGGATGCGGTAAATGCCTTTGACTCTGTAAGGTGGCCATGGCTGATGGCCGCCATGAAAGGATACGGGATGGGCCCGGGGTACCTGCGGTGGGTGAAAATGGTGTATAGCTCCCCGACAGCTAGGGTAAAAATCAGAGCAATCATTTCAGACAAATGGCAACTTAGCAGAGGCACGAGACAGGGATGCCCATGGTCTCCGATGTTGTACATCTTTGCGTTAGAACCATTAGCGATCAGTCTAAGACAGCAGTATGAAGAAATAGAAGTCCACACTAAGGGGGGACCGCACTTGATATCATTGTATGTGGACGACACGCTGCTGTACCTGCGTTACCCAGAGGCAAACTTACAATACATCTTGGAGGTGAAGGAGCGCTATGCGACTCTGTCGGGCATAGCGGTGAACCCCCAAAAATCGTGCATGTTCCCCTTGGGGAGGTACAGGCGAGTCCCACGAGACAACTTGCCTATTTTGCAGATAGCCTGGGAGACCACGACATTCAGATACCTGGGGATAAACATATACCACACAATTGAAGATGAGGATAAATATAATATGGAGAGAGTAGTGGAAGGAATCAAGACTAGCATGGGGTTTTGGACAAAGCTCCCCCTGGCCATGGTGGGAAGGGCGGCTTTGCTGAAGATGGTGGTCCTACCCAGGCTACTACATTTCTTCGTAAACATCCCACACATGTTGCCCAGACGGTTTTTTAACAAGCTTGAGAGTTTATGCAGAGGTTTTTTGTGGCACAATTCTAGAAACAGAGTGGCCCTATGGAAGTTACAGAACACATATGACAGAGGGGGCATGAACCTGCCAAACTTTGAGATATACCACCAGGCAGGGCAGCTACAATACGTCGCTAGGTGGCTGTCGGAAGATGAGACAGCAGAATCTAGATTGCTGAAGGGTGAATGTGACCCGTATTTCCTAAAAGAAATGATATGGCTACCTAAACCAGAGATGCAGGGGCGAACGAGACAGCTGAAACTGGGGTGGAAGACATGGCACAAAGCGCGCCGAGTCATGGGAAAACCGACCCCATGTTCCCCGCAGGCGCCACTCGTGGCGCTGCGCGGGTTGGATGAGCAACTGCGGAAAGGGATCCATAAACACTGGGAGCTGGTAGGCCTAGCGACCCTGGGAGATATATGGCAAGAAGGGAAGGCATTGTACTTCCAAACGATAGTAGACGAGACAGGGGTACATGTGGGGCAATATATCAGATATACTAGAAAAATCAGACGGGTGAAAGAAACGTGGTCCGAAATAACGCTAGCAGAACAACCTGATACTGCCATAAAAACGATGTATGATATCTTAGAGGGAGGGCATGAAACATCCTGTATTTATGAACTGGTTATGTCAAGAGTGGGTAAGGAGCTACTCCAACCGAGACGTGATTGGGAGGAGGAAGCAGGTGAACCTATGCTAGACGGGCAGTGGGAAAGAGCTCAGAGATACTACGAAAAGGTGTCTAGGAATGCTAGGCTGCCGCAGATACAGCTGTACGTCACTCAAGGGCATACAATACCCCCAAAAAGGTTGCCAGATTTGGAAGTAAAGAAGAACAAAAATGCCCCAAGTGCGGGGAGGTGGATGCCGGGATGATCCATATGTTCTGGGCGTGCCCGGAGGTGGGAAAATTCTGGGAGGAAGTTAAGCTTCGACTATTAGAAAAGGGGATTAAGCTAGATGTGGAATTTATATGGGCATGCATGATGGGGGGGGGTTTTACCAGACCACGCAACTTAAAACATGTATCCAAACTCAAGGACCTGGCTTATATTCTGGCCAAGAGGAGAATAGCCATGAGCTGGAAAGCAGCCCACAGACCCAGATTAGAAGTATGGTGGAACGACCTCCTGAAATGGACAGAAGCCGAGACAGATGGTACAAATGATAGCCACATTGTCGAGATCCTCCCATGCCAATTCTAGTGAACATGACATGTCCAGGAACGATGAAGGGGATTAACCCCAGAAGGAGGGCAATCTGATGAACTGAGGTGGAGGCTCGAGTTGGAATGGGGGGGAAGGGGAAAGACAGTAATAAAAGTATGCAAATGTACGCTGAAGAAGCTTGTAACCGAATATGTCAGGTGTGATGGTTATGTTTTGTGTGTTAAAAATCAATTAAAAATTATTTTAAAAAACTAGCAAGGGAAATACTCGTAAGAAGGCATAACAAAGTATGCAAAAGAAGCCATCAAGTTTGTGAATGTATGCATTACACCTGCATGAGAAACCCTGGCAGGATAGTGCACCAGGCAAGTTAAGGAAGTTGAAACAAGTATAAAACATGGACAAGTTTGCAGGTGTGCGCAGAGTACACATGGGGAAAAGTCCAGGTAGGAGAGTATACCAGGCAAATTGAGAGACACAGAAGTACACATGAGAAAAACGCTGGCAGGAGAGTATACCAGGCAAATCCAAATTTCAAGTGTGTTCTTACCAGAAAGGGAAGCGTCCCAGGCATTGTTCAGTGAAACAGTGTATATTATACCAGCATCCAAGTAGGTCCTGAGAAGGATATATACCAGGACTGGCAAAATACTGTGCAAACATTAAAAGAGAAAACCGGGCAGGAGAGTACACCAGGTATTCTGAAAAGACAAAGAACAGCCGACAACGTATTATTTGTACCAGTTGTGCTGTTGGGCAAGAGAAATCTAAGGAACTGATATCCTTGAACATAAAGCAGAGTGGAGAGAAATCCAGGGGAATGGAGCCACCCCCTGAAATCAGGAACTTTGACTTTATGGAACTTTTGTTTTGGATTTACATATTTTCTTTTGAACAATTATACACAAGGCCAAATATATTACTCCTTTCGACCTTAAGAGTTCGTTTATTAGAATGTGAGGGTCAGAATAGACCTTTGGACACAGGAATTTGGTTTTGGACATTCTGACATCGAAAGACCCTTATTTTTGATTTCAGGTAGTGAAACACCTTTAGGGCAGGGGCAGAGAGGCATGTACGCACCCCCTTTTGTTTTAATAAAAGTCTTTGACCAAAACCATGACTCGCTTGTTTCTGAGTTTCATTCCTGACTCCTCCCATATGGTGTAAGGAGTGGGATCAGGCTCAGTTGACACAAACGGGGGGGACCCTGAGATTTGAAAAACGTAGCAACAGAGCTTCCAATCCATCAGTGGCTACAGAAAATTCTATCGGATTTGACAAATATAGTAGCCGGGGAGAATTACTACAAACTGGAGACAGAGTATAAATACCTATTGCAAATCACTGTCGCGGACAGAGATGACGTCTAACACGCTCTGAACGGATTGGCTAGTGCAAGCTCAATTAGGGGCGCGCTCCGAGGAAGTGGGCCTGAAGTGGGCTGTCTGCTGTGGGAAAGACTCCTGCTCCTGGAGGACACTGACCCAAATTGTCTAGATGAAAGTACCGGGGCAAATGGGTCAGGGGGTCAAATGACAGAATTTCAACTGTCTAAAAGACAGGTTAAAAAAAATGGCAAAACAAAATAAAAAAAATATGAACAAAAAGGGTGGAATGGCCACAACTTCTAGAACATTTCTGAGAAATGTAATTCAGGGATCTGTGAATGATGAATCTCCACCCAGAGTAAATTTACAACCGCAGAATAAAATCTCATTAATGGAGAACGGTGGGATCTCCAATAAGGGGAAGGATCAAGCTATTCAAAGTGATTATACACAGGGAAATCTGCAACTATGTGAAGTAATGAAAAATAAAAAAAAGGACGAGGTATATGAAATCTTTAATGCAGTGCCCCCGCAGGAAATGAGGTCTACCATAGGGATGCCTGTAAAAGCTAATGAGATAAACCATGTAACACGAAGTGAGGGACTTATGACTAAAAGCATGCCGAAGGGGAGAAATTAAATACCTATTAATAAGGGACTTTTAAGGAACATGATACCCATAGCGGATATTAGGGGTGAGAGTAGCAGGAATTGGAAAATTCCCCAGAGTAATGAAAGTGAAATCAACCAGGATTTGACCAGGGGCATTATAAATCCCTGTACCCTAGATCAGGGATCGGATTGGGGGGCATACAACCCACATCAACAGAACTCAGAGGATAATAGTGGGGTCCCAAGGGGAAACCTGGAGCAGCAGGACAATCAGATACTGGGAGGGAAAACACAGGAGAATGCAAAGGATGAGGTGCTGTACCTAAACATCCTTAGAGTGTTAAGGGACAAACAGCAGCAGGAAGCTCCTAAAAGTGGGTTTGAACTGCGACAGAACCTTAGGAGGTCAGATTCATATGAAGAATATTGCAAGGGAAGGAAGGAGGATGACTTGGAGAGGGGAAATGAGATGAAGAAGGAACAGCTTCATTCATATCGGCCACTCGATCTGAAGGACCCGGTGAGACCAGACCTACCAGGCCTGGTGCTGACTACACTATTCTTAGATCAGAACAATACTTCTCTTAATCGACCATACATTTTGTCCTTACTGGGGCAGATTCCAAATTTAAGCCTGATTGAATCAACAGACATTTACCTGGTGGATTATATACATAGGCAGAGGCTGGATTATGTCTGTTTAGTTATACCTTCTCCTTTGGTCAGAAACCTAATGATGGAGGAAGCTGAAGAATTTCATCGAAGGGGTTTCGATATATTTGAGTATGCTCAGACTCACTCTTATCTGACTGAGCTAACACGTAACACAGGAAGATTACAGAAGGAGGATCCTTCAAATAAAGAGGATGGAGTCAGGGGTGAGGAGAGGGAAAAAGATGCGAGTCAGGACTGGAGATGGCTCGCATTGACGCTGAAAGAGTCAATTGACAGCCTCAAGAAACTAGGGAAGCCACTTTAGTTAAGGTAAATGGTAAGTGGAAAGTGTTAACATGGAACTCGAGAGGCTCGGTTAATCTCCTAAACAATGTGAATTTAATGAGGGACTTGGCACAATATGACCTGCTCTTCATCCAAGAAACATGGTCAAGGGTTCCTTTATGTTGGGAGGGTTATACAGTATACTCTCATTGTGCACAATGGGGAGGAAGAGGTCGTCCTAAAGGTGGCCTCCTCATAGCGGCAAAAAACCATTTGAACCCGAAAGTTAGGGGAGAATGGGCTTTTGCACATCATTTCCTGGCGGTGGGCCTCTCATTGTTGTATAATAATAATAATAGGGACACACCTTTTTTGTTGGTTAACACATATTGGAATCCGGCGGAACTTTCGGACAGGCAATTATGGGCTGAACTATGCAATTTAGGGTCCATTCTGCAGAACTGGTTGCTAATTAATATAGGAGGCCAGATAGTGATCGCGGGTGATCTCAATGCAGTCATTCATGGGGACTATTTCATGGGGGATGTTTTGATTAGCAGGCTTGGGGATGCTTCTATAGGTCCTGACAATTCAATCTGCAGGGGGAGGTTGTGGTCCCACTTTGCGGAGATGTGGGGCTTGGAAATTTTGGTAAACCATCTTCCAACTTGGAAAGCTAGAGGCTGCGACTCAATAATTGACTACATTATCTGTTCAGGGGACTTGTTCTATAGTTCTGGTAAACTTGAGTGCATTGAGACTTCCCTTAGTGATCATGGCATTTTGTCACTGGAAATAGGTACTACTGGACTTACCGAACCCAAAGCTGTATATAATTACAATCAAATGTGTGGATGACTGGGTGTGTATAAGGTGAATGGTGTGTGTGCTTGTGTACAGGGGCACAAGAAAACCTTCATTTCGGGGGGGCTAACCCTTCAAATGTTGGGAGAGGCGCTAACTTCACATGCGGTGGGGAGGGGGAAACTTATTTGTGTGGGCGCATCCAAATTATTTACGCATTTTAATGAGACTATTCTAGTGCAGATTCAATGTTACAAGCAGTTAACTCTCTCCTATAAGTCTCCTGTTCCCTCTCTACCCTTCCAATCACTCCCCTGGCATGCAAGTACTAAACCCACATCACGATTTCAATCGCCTAAACAATGTGGAATTTGAATGCAGGTACTAACAGTGAAATGCTTTACGTTGGTAATTGCTGGGTTCTTGTTAACAGCAAAAACCAGGTGCCGTTTAAAATCTGTGTCCTGTTCGGTCTGGCAACTGCTCTAAAGGTTAGCCAAGTTGAGTCAATATAGACCAAAATGTCAGGGGGGTAGTGCTGAAGCCCAGTCAACTCAATGGTGTTGCGCTACTACTTGTGTTTAATGCCTTGCTTACTCCTAGCCCTATTCTTCCTCGTCCCAGTACTTATATACGAGGCAGTACGTGTGTTTGAGGCACTCTGCCTCATACAAAAGTTCTGGGAAGAGGTAGAGGTACATGGAGGTAATGCCTGATTTAGCTACCTGTAATCTTCATCACTCCTAGTCCCACTGTTCCTCATCCCAGTACTTACCTATGAGGCAAGGAGCCTCATACGAAAGCTCTGGGACAAGGAAGAGGGACGCAGAGGTAATTCTGGGCCAAGGAGCTGATTGTGGAGGTTGGGGTGGTGGGTGGGAGGGAGAGTGGATGTGTGGGGGGGCAGGATTGTGTGATAAATCATAATGGTTGTCCATGTCCAGGCTAAGCAGGCATGATATGTGGTATTAGTGGCTAGAGAGGCATTTTGATTTAGCCAGTCTAGTCATTCCTCAGTTTGGTATGACTTTCTTTTAACTGGACATTTCTGATAAAGTAGTCCTGCTAACTTTAATTACCTGGCTAGATTGGCATTTGGGTGCTGCCAGTCTAGCCATTTCTTACTGCGGCATTGTATATTTTTCTGGGCATCTGTGATAACATGATATGATGTGATTCAAGTCATTTATAATGCGCCTGTACACAAGTGTACACAAGGGAGGGATGATAGAGGGAGGACAAGACAAACGATCTCACTAGGCCTTGTGTCATTGTGAGAACGAGAAGTGCAAGGGAAAATGGAGCAGGGAAGTGCAAGTGAGAGGGGAGGGGAAAACAGGGCAGCAATGCTCTCAGTAAGTGCAGCCAGGGCAGAGCAGCTATTGGTTGTGCAAGGAGAACAATGGACTGCAGGGTTACAGTTACAGCCCCTAAGTGCATGGTAGGCCCGGAGGCAGTGCAAGGGTGACCAATCAAGAAAGAGCCTGGACTCAGAGAGACTCTGAGGGTAGCCAAGCAGCCAGTCAGTACAGCAGACATGTAGGTCAGGTAGGTCAGCAGGGGGGGAGAGAGAGCGAAAGCAGCAGAGAAGAGGAAAGCTTTTAGCTGCTTCCGAAACTTCAGGTTGTCCGCCTCAAGTTTGAGAGGGGCAGGGAGGCCATTCCAGTTGGAGGCACCAGCAGAGGAGAGAGGTCTACCCCCACTCTCTGCCTGGAGAAATGTCTAAGCCTTAGAGAGTTGGAGGTAGCTGAGTGAAGGGTTAGAGAAAGAAGGTATTTTGGAAGAGAGCATTGGATTTAGTGTTGGCACTGGCCCCAGAAAGCCTTGTGGGCAATGCAAAGGTTCTTGAACTTGATCCTTGCAGCCAGTGGAGAGATTTCAGGGCTGGAGAAATACAATCCCAGGGCTTGAGGCCAAGGCTAAGTCTTGCAGTCCTGTTCTGGATTATTTGCAGATGAAGGAGACTAGAGGAAGACAGATTGAGAAAGTGGCTGTTGCAGTAGTCCAGCTTAGAGACAGTGAGCTTCTGGTTGAGAGTGAGAAAGGGAAGAGTCCCTTTGAGGAGGAGCAGCTGGTAGTGGGACTTCTTGGTGATGTCCGAGATGTTAGGAGAGAAAGAGAGTGTGGCGTTGAAGATGACACCAAGGTTTTTTGCCTCACAGGAAGGCAAAGGAAGAGGGCCCAAGGTGGTCTGCTATAGTGAGAGAGGAAACACAGTGGCAAGGGTCCCAATGAGAAGGATCTCTGTCTTACTGGCATTAAGGCAGAGATTGTTTGAGGTGCACCAATCCTGAATCGTGGATAGACAGTCAGGAATGAGCAAGAGAGGAGAGGAGGATGAGGGGAGCCTGAAGGAAAGCTGAGTCATCCGCACAACACTGAAAGTTAGAGGATAAAGTAGAGATCAGGGAGGCCAAAGTGGCCAAGTAGAGGTTGAAAAACCAGCGTGAGGATAGAGCCCTGGGGAATGCCACAGGTAGAGAGAGGTGGCGGAGATAATGGGACCACGATCGACCTGGGAGCGGAGTGGCGGTCCAAGTGGAAGTAGGTCAGTCACTCTAGGGTCTGATCTGTGATGCCCAGGTTCTCACAGAGTCGATTGATCAGGATGGCGATGTTGACCCTGTCGAAAGCAGAGGAAAGATGAAGGATGAGAATAGAAGGAATGCTGGAATCAAGGTTAGAGAGCAGCACAGGTGTTTAGGAGAGCAGTTTCCATGCCTCTGGCAGCTCTGAAGCCAGACTGATGGTCATGGAGACAACCAACAGATTCAGTGTGGAGAGTAAGCTGGGAGATGGCAAGCTTTTCCAAGAGTTTGCTCAGGAAAGGTGGAGATTGAGCGATAGTTTTCCAGCAGGTAGGATCAGCAGACTGCTTCTTGAGGAGTGGGTGCACAAGGGAGTGCTCAAAGGGAGAGGGGAACATTGCAGTGGCGAAAGAGTGATTACAGAAATCGGCCAAGGCTGGAGCGAGGGTGTCAATATGGGCTTTGATGGTTCTGGAGGAGCAGCGGAGCACCTGTTTGGACGACACTTTCATAGATCAGACTTGTCTAGAAACCTCGTCAGGTGTTGTCAGAGAGAAAGAGGAAAAAGGAGGAGGAGAGAAGAGATGGCCAAAATGGGCAGAGAGAGGAAGAGGACAGAGGACAGGATGTCCTGAGATTTAGCAGAGAAATGAGAGGCCAGAGCTGTACAGAGGGCATGGGAGGGAACAGAAGAGGTATAGACCACAACAGGATTGACCAGTTCCGTGCAGATTTTAAAGAGTTTGGCCGTGTTGTTCGAGGCCATGGAGACACATGCTTTATTGTGTGCTCTCTTCTTGATGAGTGTTATTGCTTTGACTGGCATTTTGCTGAAAACAGTCTAGGTATGTCTAAATGTGGCCTGGCATTCTGTATTATAATGTTATTACGTGTTTACACTGGTCTACATTGTGCAGCCAGTTGGAAGCATTAATGTTCCTGTGCACTGTTGGTGACTTGCATGTATTGGATTGTGTTACCCTACAAAACAATTGCAAACACTCTGGCTTTATAGCCAATTTATCTCAGAAAGTGTGCTGTATATTGCATTAAAACACATATTTATATCTTTTTCCTAGTGCAGTGTGCGGCATACCCCTTCAGCAGCACGTTCATGCGTATTGTGCAAGCGTGACAGTCTAGGCCGGCCCAGAGTGTGGCGCAACCCGTGATTTGTTGCCGAGTTGGGGGGCCCCCTCAGCATGGCTCGCAGGGGGGCCCCCACATTTTGTGTTACGCCACTGCCCAACAAAGTATCCAAATAAAAGAATCCGTAATGATTTTATGCGTTTTAGATTCAACGTATTGCCCACTAACCATTATTTGGTATAAAATGCTACACAACAGTAATGGCAATTTGAATATCAGAGTAGCAACATTTCTGAGAAATGTGTGTGCTCTGTTTTAAATCTTCTGTTCTTTCTTTACTTTCCGTTCATTTTAATCTGGCTTTGGTTTTCTTACTATGTAAGAGTAATGAAGATGAACTCTTGGATCGTTATTAGGTGACTTTGTTAAGTAATATTGTGAAAATTAATGATATGAATTGGGAAATAGTGTTAATATGCTAGATATAGGAAATTAACTGTTTTCTTTTTATTTGAAAATGTGAATATGTTTTTTTTGTTTCGCCATTTTGTTCTTATTTTGGATTCTCTGTAACGAAAATGAATATTTTTGTAAAGGTTTTTCTAAACCAAAACAAATAAACAAATAATAATAATAAATACCTACTGATTTGGTTTTGATACCCCTGGCAGGCACATACATCAGATTAGCCTTGAAATCAGGATTGGCTTGGTGTTTTGGCTTGGACATTCTAGCAGGTGTCATAGACCCAAACTATAGAGGTGATATAAAAAACTTGATTCAAAACGGTGGGAAGAAGGCATATCAAGTAAAGGCAGGGGATAGAATAGCCCAGGTAATCCTAAAGAAGGCTCTGTGTCCCAAAGCAGAACAAGTTAAGAAAACTGATTATGATTACACTGGGAGGGGAAGCAGTGGCTCTGGGGAGGCAGATGCAGAGATACAACTACATCTGAGGCAGTAACACCTAAATCCCTTGGGGGAAGAAGCAGAGATTATTCCGGGCTTGGCATTGGCTCAAAGTAACAATCCCTTGCTTGCAGAAGCTTTCCTTCATGTGTTACTTGAAGATGAGGGTAGGCAAAAGAGGACCATTTTCTTTCACCTAAAAACTGGACTAATCTATAGAGGAGATCTTGGTCCCGAGGGTAGACCCATATCTCAAGTAATGGTACTCAAAAGCCATAAAAGAATGGTGTTAGAGATTGCTCACTCTCAGTTAACAGGTGGTCACTTAGGAACAACAGAGACACAGATATTAAGCTGTTTCTACTGCCCAGGAATCTATGCAGATGTGAAAAACTCTGCTTCCCTGTGCCAAAAGACCAGTCTTCAGATGCCCCCCCCCCCCCAGCTTCACTGCAACCGTTCCCAATTATTGATGTACCTTTTTTCCATAAAGGCATGGGCATAGTTGGGCCCCTTGAGACAACAAAATTGGGGAACCGATTTATATTGGTAATTGAGGATTATGCTAACCGATATCCAGAAGCATTCCCATTACGCAATATGACCCAACACATTCTCAAACATTTAATCCCATTTTCTCTCGAGTTGGATTCCCAAAGGAGGTCCTAACAGACCAGTAGACTACCTTTATGAGTCACCGTATGGACTTCCATTTACCATCAGCAAACTCATGGCTTAGTGGAGCGATTCAATAAAACCCTGATGCACAGCCTAAAGAAGTTAGTTGAAGCAGACAGCAACAACTGGGATATTATGACACCTTGGGCCCTTTATGCAGTCTGGAAAACACCACATTCCTTAACAGGATTCTCTCCCTTTGAACTATTGTATGGCAGAGAACCGCAAGATGTCCTTGACATGTTACAGGAGACTTGGGAGGAACGGGAGAAAGCCATTGTGACCCTTTCCAAAATGGCCCAACAGTTAAAAGAACATATGGCCACTGTCAGAACAATACTTCAAGCCCACATGATAAAAGCCCAAGACACCCAAAAGACTTACCATGCTAAGAAAGCTTTGCTTAGAACCTTCTACATTGGACAAAAGGTAGTCACTCTCCTCCCATAATCAGGGAACAAAATGCAGTCCAAATGGCATGGTCCTTATGAGGTGATAGAGCAAACAGGGCCATATGGTTATCAAGTATCCCAACTCGATAGAAGAATTAAGACCCAAATCTATCATGTAAATCTCCTCAAGGAGTAGAAAAAGAATCCTGTTGAGAACACTGCAGTAGTGTTGACCAGTTTGTTGACCGAAAGGCAGGTGAAAATACTCTACTTCCTTCCCACCTATCTCAGAGTTGGAGAGATGATCTATTAGACTTGCTGGAACAATTCCCCATTGTCTTTAGATCTTAGCCAGGAAGAGTGAAAGGGGTGTTCACTATATGCGTACACCCCCAGGGAAAGTGGTTAATTTAAAACCCTAATGAATTCCAGAGGCCAGAAAAAGAATAATCATAGAGGAGTTGCTACAATCTGACAACATTGAACAATCCCAGAGTTCTTGGTACTGTCCAAAAGTACTTGTTGCCAATCCAGATCAATCGTGGAGGTTCTGTATTGATTTCAGAAGAGAATGCAGTGTACCAATTCTACAGTTAGCCTATGCCAGGGATAGATGATCAAATTGATCGATTGGGTAGCACCATGTTTCTCTGGACGATGAATCTGACCAAAGGATAATGACAAATTCCTGTTAATCCAGAGGACAAGAAGAAAAACGCTTTCTCCACCCCTATTGGACTGTTCCAGTTCAAAGTATTACCTTTTGGACTGCATGGGGCCCGGCCACCTTTCAAAAGGTTAATGGACCAAGTTCTCAGACCTTACTCCTCTTCCTGTGGGGCTTATATCGATGATATAATCATTCATAGTAGGATATGGGAAGAACACCTACATCACCTACACCTAGTTACCAGAGTCTTGAGAAAAGCTGGACTCACAGCAAATCCGAAAATGTGTCAGCACAATCTGCTGTCAAATATCTTGGATTTTTTGTGGGTAGTGGGTTAGTTCAACCCCAGAGTGAGAAGGTGAAAGCTATCCAAGAAACTCCAGTGCCCAGAACCAAGAAAGATCGAAGAGCCTTTTTGGGTTTAGTGGGGTACTATAGGCAATTCATCCCCAGGTATTCTTCCATCAAGTCTTGCCTCACTGATAAACTTAAGAATGTACGTTTGATGCCAATAAGCTTTTGGATTTCTTCACTTATTTTCTCTCATTTATTCAATTGTTCTGCTACTCCCTTTGGCCTTCCAGTCTCTCACTTGGTTTCTCTTTAACGATTCTATTTGTCTTGTATAGCTTCTTTCCCCCTCAATTCAATTTTCTTTGTCTTGTTTTCAAGTCTCTCCTTTGGCCTCCACCTTCTTAGCTTTCTCCTCTCGTCTCTTTATTTTCCTTCTTGTGTTCTCCATTCTCAGTATTAATTTCTATTAGTTCCTCGCTCCCTGTGTGCCCAGTCACAGTTTTGCTTTTACTTTGCTAGCTCCACTTGACTGCAATGCTATCCCTCTTTCTCTGCTCTCCATTACCTCTTACTCTATTTCGTACCACTCTTAAGAATCATCTCCTTCATTTATGACAACTATAAATACTTTCTCATAGCCTTCATTTTACATTTGTATTGTACTGTAAAGTGTGTCTTTTGTTCAGCACTTTGGCGTAAAGCACTATTTAAGTTACAAATGAATACAAATACAACCTCTTCCCCCAGTGGGGAAGACCTGCAGTAGATTTATTCACCCTGTCCCCCTCTGTTTAGGGATTCCTTCCTTCGGGGTTGGGTGGAAAGGATCCTTTATGCCTTCCATCCAGCCTTCCTCACGTTCCCCTGGTTTTCATGTTGGAGGTAGAGTTGGGGAAATTGTAGGGTACCACATAATTCTGGTGGCCTCCAAATGGTTGTAGGATTGAGTTGGTTGCGTTTCCTTTGTGTGGTTGAGAGGGTGGTAGAGTGGGCAAAAGGGCCTGTTATTTAAACTGATGGCCTGTTACACAGTGCTGTGCTCGATAACTGAGCTTGGTTCCATAGTTCCTGAGGAACTAGACTATGCGTTGTTAAGATGGATTTTTAGAACCATCTCTGTGGACAGATTCTGAGAGGCCATCCTATTCTGATCAACAGGCAAAGATACTAATGTCTAGCAAAACTCTATCAGGGTAGTGTATCTAAGCAGTAAGGCTTAGACTTAGGAGAGTGCGAGCGTGGTGAAGGGTTCAGTTTAGCACACACAGAACATTCTTAACAATACAAGTTACACAGAATGTATAAAAATACATTTATGGGAGACCACTAGGGGGTGCAGATGGCAATGGCTGCCTGAAGCAAAGCTCTGCAAGCTGAAGGGGCAAATGTGATGAAAAAGAGCGAATCCCAAAGCCAAAAAGCAACTGAAGCGGAGGCCGATACCCCGGAGGGACCCAAGAAGACGCGGCACCCCCCAAAGTGAGAAGAGGGCTCGACAAAGATAGCAAAGTCCACGGGGGAGAGGAGCCGGCACAGCAGCCTGGCCAACACCAATGGGCCACCGAGGGCTGGAACCAAAGAGAAGGTCGGGGAAGTGCGACATCCCGGAGCTCGGTGCAGAGATCCCCGTAACAAGGAGGGGGCTCATACGCCAAAGCCTGTGGCGAGGGCAGAGGCGCAGAGCGGTGTCAGGAGGACACGCTGCGCTCCAGACAAACACAATACCGAGGAGAATCAGAGGGGGTCCATTAAAAAGGTGCTGACGCCGCAAACAAACCATCCCCAGGCCCTCCGCGGACGTAAGACAAAGCAGAGGTTGGGAAACGTGGCAACCCGCCCCTACCGTTTCCGCCACCTAATATCCCAGTATTAAGCACAGACAGAGGTCAACAATTGAGAAAGAATACATTCATTTTTAATATGCAATTTGATTTTCTGTAAGCATGCAGGTGAGGGGATGGTGCAGTGCTGGGGATGTCTGTTATAGCTCTGCAGGTTGTTGAAGTATCAGAACATTAGACTGCAAGGTTGATGTAATACTGCAAAAGAGCAGTCGGCCATAGCTCTACATGTGCCGTAGCAATAAAAGGTGGTTAACATATCGATATTCTATTCATACTTCTTATTTGTAGATTTCATGTGATGTTTTATGATGAAAACTAAATAAAACTAGGTCTATGTAGAGAGGAGGACCTGGGAGAGGGAAGCCGCAAACATTCTTCTGAGTGTCATTCCATTATCCCTTTTAACTCTTGTGCATTTTTCCTGCAAACCCCCTCAGAGGTCACCAGTTCCACATCACCTTACCAAGAGCTAAACATTTCCAGTACCTTCGATGACAATGAACAGTGGGAATAGGCTGAGGAACATGAGGGGCTGGAGGTGAAACATGGCATCAATGGGATTCTGTAGACCTGGATGTGTAGAAATGAAAAAGAAAAGGAAAATCAGACAAATGCTAGCATTCAATGGCGAGAGAAAAGCACTCTTGTACTTTAACCAGAGGCCATAACCGGCCTCTTCATTTCAAACCCCAAAAATAACAAGTTACTCACTGTAGGGACTACTGTCACCCCGGTCCCTTTCCTCCATATGTATTGTTACAATCCACTGAGGGTGTGGGACCGGAGCATGCTGCATAGCGGCATTAATTATACAAATTCTAATTATATAAAAACAGAAAAGGGCTAAGGGCATGCATGGCTGAGAGTACATTTAGTTTCATCTTCGAGCAGGATCTCGGGACAGTCCATCAGTTCCTTGTTAAAGCATGAGAGGGCACTTATTAAAGAGGGATGGGGAGGGGGCCATATGGAGAAAAACTCACTCTACATTATGAGTACATTAGTTGCTATGTGGACTAGATTATCCCCTTGGAGATTACTAAGCACCGAGTAGAAAGGCAGGCCAGTTAGAAGCCAACCTGAAGAATCTATGCAAAGCAGAGGCCAGCCAAATACACTGAATTAGACCACCTGACCAAACATGTCATCTGCCCTAGAACTTGCATCCATTGAATATTGTCTGCAGAAGACCTCAAGTGGAACAAGTCACCAAAAGGGCCCCAATCCAATACAGATTTAATAGTCATTTGATGTCCATACAGTCCTTTGGATGCTGGTTTCTGTTGGATCCGGTAGCCGTGCTTGATGAAGTCTACCACTCAACGTTGGATGGAAGGCTTAAAGCTGTACCTTCAGGGGTAGGACCCAATATGTGACAACAAAGTGCAAGGAAAACTCCATGTCCATCGTTCTTTAAAAGTAAAGTTTTAGTGCTATGCTAACATCAAGGTTATGTTGCAATCAGTCTGCATCAGATTAACAGTAATGGAAGAACTCCAACAAATGTATCTCTTGGATCAGGTGAAAGCGAAAGCCCTTTACGGAGGAAACTGAGATGCATCCCAGCCACAACTGTATCTCTATGGAAACTGAGGACAGGAGATCCACAGGAAGGTTCTGGCAGCTTACTTTTCCTAGGAATAGATGTGACTGCCACCAAAGAGGCAGCCTTCATGCCATGAAACGTAGTGCCTTAGATGTCATTGGCACTAAGGGTTTAGCTTTGAAGATGGGAAGTACTATGTTCGAGTGCCATTGAGGTTTGGTTTGCCAGACTTGTGGGACCAAATGTGATACAAATGCGTACTGTGGTCGAGGGAAGCCTATATTCACATGGCTCTATAGACACCACGGAGAAGATCTAGCCCACTTCTTTTTACATTGTGTTCCAGTGGCTCTTCCCCAGCCAACTTCAGATGTCCCAGGTAAGCAATGAACCAAGGCGAGAGTCGCAGCACCACATGGGAACTTACAGCAGAGAGCATTGGCATAACCAATGCAGGTGTTGGATCAGCCCCAGGAACCTCAGAAAAGGGAGACGGAGCTGGCTGTACAGCAGCCCGGGGGTCCCAGTCCCTTCAGCAGAGAGCAAGGCCACACTCCAGCTTTGGTGTACGGCTCTGCTAACCAGGCTAAGGGAGGTGAGCCTTGAGATAATCTCCAAGCAACATTGGAGGTTCCAGAGACTTTTCTCTGCTGAAGATCGGTTGCAGCACGAACCAGTCTCCTATGGATATGGTGCTCAGCAAAGACCATTCCCCTGTAAGGGCAGGATAGAAACTAAATCATTCTTTGGAGCTGGACCTCAGTACAGGCTGCCGCCCGTGAAATTAAGGGGCAGTAAAAGCAGCTCTCTGGTGAGGACCTGGGGTAGTAGGTGTGGCACTCCTGTTGAAATAGAGCCCACTAATAGTTGCCAGTGGGCAATTTAGGCAAGTCTGCGGTTGGGACCTGGGGTAGTAGATGCTGCACTCCAGTGGAGCAAGGGGCTAGTGGAGACTGCTTACAGCTGCAGCCAAGTAAAGGCACACTGTGCAGACCTGGGGCACTCTCATTGAGACAACAAACAGTAGCGGGTGCACTTCTGGGCGGCGCATGGCACCAACTTCCACACTTCTATCGCGAGCGTGCCCAAGGGTGGGCAGTCTCCTGCTCAGATAGGGGGCAGCAGGGGCCTTTCTCTGGCTGGGCTGGGGCACAGCAAAGAGCGCTCTCCTACTGGGATGCAGCACAGCAAAGAGCGCACTTCCTTATGGGATGCAGCACAGCAGGGGTCACTCTTCCTCGTGGGATGGGCGCAGCAGGGGCCACTCTTCCTCACGGGATGGGCGCAGCAGGGGCCACTCTTCCTCACGGGATGGGCGCAGCAGGGGCCACTCCACCACACGGGATGGGCGCAGCAGGGGCCACTCTCCCACAAGGCTAGGGCGCAGCAGAGGCATCTCTCCTCCAAGAGTGATGGGAAGCATGGGCAGGCGCTCTCCTGCGAGAAGAGGTCCCTCTCCGGAGAGGATGGGGTGCATTATGGAGCCATCACCAATGGGAAAATTTAATGCAGACCGCTCTTCCGAGCATCTGGAGGGCAGGAGCCGTTCACCCTATGTATCCCGGAACCATTCTCTGGTTGGATACAGTAGAGGTGGGTCTCCTTATGAGTCCAGAAGATGGTCTCCCATGAGAAATGGGTACAACAGGAGCCGGTCCTCTTATTAATCCAGGGACTAGATTCCCTGGTTAGAAGCCGATGTCTGCTCATTAACTTGTTTCCCTTCAAAAATGGCTCTCCCACCTGAAGAGATTAGAAGGCTCCCACAAAGGAGCTCACAGTGCCACGAAGCACAGAGAGGGTCATAATTGCAGGTGCCCACTCTTTTTGTAAAAATGTTTTCCAGTCAACCATTAATTCTTAAGAAAACAAACGTTATGCCGCACCTGGTTAAGTCGCTCTGTAGTTTTGGTAAGAAACGGGACAGGAACAATGTCCTCTCTGGGACCAATGAGAGACGTGGCATTGGATTAGAAGTGTCTGTCTGGTGAGGGAAATGCAAACACGCAAAAGTGGTTTCTTTTACAGATGCAAATAGATTTTTCTTTGAAATGGCAATAATGAAACATATTTTTGGAAATGTTAAATAGTTCTTCATGTCTTCACACCTTGAAATGGGCTGCGAAAGAAAGACATGGACTTTATATCTATAATATGTGCCCATCAGCCGCATCCCCTGTGTCCGAAAGGCCATTTAAAAAGAAAAGTTCTTTGTGAACAATATGTTGAAGCTGCAGTTTTGAGAATCGGTTTTCTTTGAATTGAACGGGATTCTGCAATAGAGGCCACACAGACGAAACTTGCCTTTTGTCGTTTTGGACTCGGTCATAAACTGAATCCAGGCTTTGTGTAGATATTTCCAGACCTAAGAGTAGAAGCACCTGTTCCTTTGCATGGGAAAATAGGTTAATTCCCTTTGTAAGATGGTTTAGCAAAGTTATGGGGATGGGGCGGTTTATAAAGGCTTGACGAAACCCTTCCACCTGAAATGTGAAAGTAGATTAATCCATTCTAGCCAAGTCACATGCCACAGAGCAACCAGGTATCACTAGTTCACGAGTAACATGGGCAATGCTTGTCGGTATGCAAATTAGTTCACATGCAAGCCTTTTGGCTCCAGAAAATAGTTTTCGTCGTATACGAGACTGCTATTTTATACATAGATGTTTCAACCCAAGACATACAGCTCTCAAGAATGCAGACAACTGCATACGTGTTCCTCCATAATGCGGGATAATCAGTGTAATATAGGCTGGCATCTTTGTGGAATCTTGTCTTGTGTTGAAAAAGCTACATATAGAATAGGCACTCCAGGCACAGAGCCAGTGTACGTCTGACAGAAGGAACAACCTTCGAACCCAGAAGCATGAACGTGGTGGAAGTAAAGGGTTGAAGAAAAAAGAACCTTGCCCTGCTCTACAATTCCCCTTTCCCGTCCACACGGATAAAGGGAGAGATGGGTGGCCATGGAAGCATGCATGAAGGTGGGACAAATGGGGAGTAGCCACAGCCACACATTTGCCCAGCCCTACTTTGTTTTTGTATGGAGGAAAGGGGATGGGACACCAGAAAGCATGTATTCCATTTCCCTTTCTTGTCACGAATACCCTTATGGTCTTGATGCATAATCATTCCAACCAACCCCCAGAATTACAGTAGAAACCATTTATCAACTGCAAAGCTACCATACAAGCGCTCAAAATAATGCACTTTATGAAACACTTTCACTCAGTTTTATACAACTTATTCTATCATCAATATTACATTATTCTTCCTCCGTAAACCTTTCTTTCCAAGTGTAAGAGCAGGACAGTCGCAAAACCTGGGGATAAAGGGGATGAAACGTTCATCTGGGAAACCTTCAATTGAAGTACAATGGATCCTGGACACCATTTTTTACAACTCTGCCTTCTGAATAACCTGGGTCGGGAACTGACACATCCCTCAAATAAAGGACGTTTATAAAGGATGTTTATAAAAGATGTTTTTTGACAGCTGTACTTACCAAGTTCTGCTTTCTGCATTAAGATCTGAGTTAGGGTCCATCGGATGCCTCCTAGAAAGGAAGCCAATAGCACCAGCACAAACCCTTCCACGTTGAACTGAGTGGACTCATAGGTAAACATGAACAGACCACCAGCAATGAGCAGGACAACAAGGATAAGAGCTGCCCGCTGTAGAGAAAATAAAAACATAACAGTATGAGGACATCTGTTTGGATGGATTGTCAGGCGTTGCCCCACCCTTAAACTGCAAAATACGCTCACATGAAACGATCAAGTGCAACCTAACGCAGGCCCTGATCAATTCTAAATCAAAAGTACAGACCTTCCATGGAGCCCAGCCATGACAGTGTGGAGAGTAGGAGCTGGAGACCAAAGAGTGGATACAAGAGTTTGTTTGGAGAAGGTGGAGCAGGAGATTAAGACTCAGGCTGGGCAATACTGGGACCTGGGAGCTGGAGGAGAGACTAAGGAAACCGGACCAAGTAAAGGAAGCTGGAGCAAGAGGCAAGGAAGAGGAAAGTGGAAGCCAAAAACAGTGATAGTATTGTTAAAGTAGATGCAGAGGGGTGGAAGGTGCCCAGAGAGGTGGGGTGAGGAACAGCCATTATAAAGATGTGCTCACAAAGCTTTTCATGGTAAACTACATTTTTTCCTTAGGTAGTGCCCCTATAAACTGGACAGAAGTAACATTATCAATCACTCTTTATTATAAGTAATTTGAGATACAATAACAAAAACATTTGCATAATAAACTAGATCCAAATTTAGGAATGCTTTATCATCTACATGAAAATCAAATAAAATTGTCTAACTTAAGTTGACACAAAGTACACAAAATACAATACCATCAAATCACCACCAACTCCTTGATTATCACATTCTTGAAGGATACATGATCACCGTTTCTAGGCCCTACATGCATACTCAGAAGCTGCGTACACCACCTTTGATTGACAGTTGACTTGTGAAAGGCCACAGAATCAATCAGGGTGCATACACCAGAGGCAGGGGGCCTGGGGGGCTGGATCATCTAGTGTACCGTGAGGTGTGAGTTCAGGGGACAGTAAAACAAAAATGGAACTCTTGTTTTTACTTCATTGGTGCCACATGCACATTGACAAATCGTCCAGCCCTTTATTCATCCACCTACCCACCAGCACAGAGAGACATAAATGGTCACAACAAAAGAATGTGTATAGCAGCCTAGACGGCTGGTTTCCCATAATAGTTAAGTGCTATACAAGCACCCTCCTCAGTCAATAGAACTATTTCGGGGCAGTCAAATTCCATAAAAACACAAACTAAAAAGACGTACATGATACATAAAGAACTCACCAGCTCCTCCAATTTAAACACTAAGGAGAAAAAAAGAATGAAGAGCACGGCTGATGACTTGGTCATTGTGTACCTAGTTAAGGAATAAGAGAAAATAAGTCAGGGGAACTGTAGGCAAAGCAACTGGGGAGATGGACAGGAAAGAGGGGTGTTGTAAGACAAAGTAAGCACAAACACAAAACAACAAATGTATGGGTGCTAAGGTAATGTAATCAACAGATACTCAAAAACCTCTTTAAAACCTAGTTCTGGGCAGTGATTTCCTGGATATCTTTTTCATTTAATAAGTACATAGCCCAGTGCCCACACCTATATGGATCCAACCTTTGCATTTCTTTTCTGTATATATACTTTATTTCAGAGTTAACCATCAAAGAGAACATACAAATACAATCAGGTTAAAATAACAATTATACATACAAATAGTGTTAAAAACACAAAATGCGCGTGGGATGAAATCTAATGCAACAATCAAATTACAGCAATGCATTTACAACAAGGAGAATCGATCAGAAGAGCATTAAAGTGCATATATATGGGATACATTACTCACCATAATCGTATTTCTGATGCTTGTATCTGCTTAGATCAAATGCGATGCATAGGCCGACACCTAGTGGAAGCTGCAGAGTATTGCAGTTGTTGTTTTCGAAACTTGAAAAGGGATGTCGACAGGGTGTGCCAATAATACTATCCCTAGTGTGATGTCTACTGTACCCATGTTGCCTCATGCATCAAGGTCCCTCAGATTGTTTTGTTTCTGAGGTGAGGTTGCATGAAGTATAGCATGAGTACAGGTGTAGTAAAGCAGATTATTTATCAGATAAAGCCCAGAAAACTTCTATGCACCTTCTACTCCAAGGGGAGGAAGGGTGGGCGCATGTGAATCTAAGCCGATACAAGCATCAGACATACGATTACAGTGAGTAATGTATCCCTTATGAGGCTTGTGGAATCTGCTTAGATCACATGCTATGCATAGATTGGCGAGCAGTGTTTGGAGGAGGTGGTGGGTTGTGAGAAGGGATCATGGCAAATAGGCGTTTTAGCACTGCTTGTCCCACCTGAGAATCTACTTTAGAGTGTCAATGCAGTAGTGCTGAGTGAAGATATGTACTGAGCTCCATGTAGCTGTTTTGCAAATGGCATCCAGCGGGACGTTTACGATAAATGCCAGAGTCGCTCCTGTACCTCTAGTGGAGTGAGCTCTTGGTGTAAAGGGCAGTGTTTTGCTTGATAGAGAGTAGCAGAGTTGTATGCATCTAACTTTCCATCCGGAGTTTGTGTTTTTGGAAATGCAGTCTCCTTCTCTGCCTGGTGAAACAGAGACAAACAGTTGGTCTGTTTTTCGTAGCGGTCTGGTCTTGTCTACAGAGTAGAGGACCGCCCTCCTTACAGCCAACGTATGGAGTTTTTTCTCAGCTGAGCTAGTTGGGTTTTGAAAGAAAGCCGGTAGCTGGATGGATTTATTGACATGGAACTTAGGTGAAAACCTAGGGTGTGTTCATAGTACCAATTTTCCTTTGTGGATCACAAAGAAAGGGTTCTGCAATGACAAAGCTTGCAGTTCACGGACTCTCCTTTTGGAGGTGATAGCCACCAAGGAAGCCATTTTATACGTGAGGTGTTTAAGGCTGGATGTATGCATAGGTTCAAAGGGGGTCCCATGAGTTTTTCAAGTGATACATTGAGATCCCAGCATGGAGACAGGTTTGAAATAGGAGATTGGAGTCTCTTTACCCCTTCCATGAATGCCTTAAAGACAGGGATTTTCCACCATGACCCCTTACTCCGAAAGGTTGTGTATGCGGATAGAGCCGCTAGGTGAACCTTTATTGAGTGAAATACTAATCCTGAGTCCAGTAAGTGAAGCATGTAATGAAGAATGTGTGATGGAGTACATTCTGTTGGGTTTATTTGTTTTGACTGGCACCAAATAAATCTTCTCCACTTTTCAAAATAACAGTGTCTGGTGTTTGGAGTTTGGTCTGCGTGCCTCTTTGAAGATCTCCATACACCGTTGAGGTAGATTTAGATGTCCAAACTCCATGACTTCAGGAGCCAGGCTGCCAAGTTCATAGAGTGAGGTTGAGGGTGTAATGTCTCCCCGTGCTGGGAGAGCAGGTTGAACGGGCACGGGAGCTTGATCGGGTCCCACATCGTCCGTTTGCGCAGATGTGGATACCAAGGTTGTCTCGCCCACATAGGAGCAAGTAGGATTAATGTCATTTGTTCCTTGTGAATCTTGTTCACAACTTTGCTCATTAGTGGTGTTGGGGGGATAAAGCGTAGGCAAATTTCCCTGACCAACTCAACCACAAGGCGTTCCCCTTAGAGCCGGGTTGGGGAAACCTGGACGCGAAGTCTGGGCATTATTTGTCTTCTCTTGTGGCAAACACGTCTATTGAGGGGTAGCCCCCACTGTGTAAAAATGTGATCTACAACATTTCTGTCTAGTTCCTAATCATGCTCTCCTGGTAGTGGGTCTCTGCTTAGAGAGTCCGCTAGAGTGTTGAGTTCCCCTGCAACATGTTGGGAAGTTACGAATATTCCCCGTTTGAGTGCCCATTTCCATATTTTCTGTGCTAGTCTGTTCAGATTTGGAGAATGTGGCCCCCTGCTTGTTTATATAGTACATTGCAGTGGTGCTGTCAGTGAGAATGTGTACTGATTGATTTGTCAGATGTGCTTTGAAGGCTTGAAGCGCTTTGAGTACTGCTAGAGGTTCCAGCAGGTTTATGTGGTTTTGGGCCGTGGCTTGGGTCCACATACCATGCGCTGTGAGATGTAGGTGATGCCCCCCCCCCACCTGGTGAGGGATGCGTCTGTTGTAACAAATGCTTGCACCGCCTGGTCGCAGAAGGGTTTTCCCTTCAACAGGTTCTCCTTTGTCCACAAGCATAGAGCTTGTTCTAGTGTTGGCGAAACGACCACTAGATCGTCCCACTGACTGGCTGCCTGAGACCATTGTTTCACCTACCACTCTCGCATCTGGTGCATGCGCAATCGTGCACGTGGGACCAGGTAAATAAATGATGCCATCATTCCGAGCAAAGGCATTGCTTTGCGTACGGTTATCTGGTGACCGGCTAGGTACTGGAGGTATTTGCACCAGTATGTTTTCTACTCTTTCCTTTGATGGAAAGACTAAACCTTCCTCTGTGCTCCTAAGAAATGTTTCATCTTATTTGGTATAAGGCTTGACTTTTTTCGAATTTTCTGAGTATTTGCAACTGAACAGTGTCCACATTTGTAGTTACCTTTGAGTTCTGGCATGTTCTAAAGTTGCGGCAAGCCTTTTTGTTCTTGTGTCGTTTGAAAGTGTGAAAGACAGCACATTTTTAAAGGTTTTGTGCTCTTCGATATGTTATACTGGAACGGTTGTCCAGGTATGGTCTGAGGTCTTCATCTGTGGTTAGAATGGGCCAATGCTTAAAAAGAATTTTGCGTAAAGTAGATGCCTCCGAGTTGTAGGTTGTAATGAATCTAATATCTTGTGATGATGATGATGTTGTTGCAGGTTGTTTTGTAGTAATTCGTTCCTAAATCTATGAAGTGTTTTCTGGTATGCCTTTTTTAGGCTGGAGTTTTTGTAGCCTCTGTCAAAGTTAGTAAGAGTAACTAGCTCTAATTTTTGTTAATAAAATTGCGATATGCCAGAAGGAACATTGCTTTCAGCGTCCGACCACGATGGCAGAAAAAAACAATCTGAGGGACCTAGATGCGTGAAGCACTTTGGGTACAGTAGGTGTCACACCAGGGATAGTATTACTGGCACACCCTGTCAACGCCCCTTTTCGAGGTGCGAAAACAACACCTGTAATACTCCGCAGATTCCACTAGATGTCGGCCTATGCATAGCATGTGATCTAAGCAGATTCCACAAGCCTCAGAAATATATGGGATACATTACTCACCGTAATCGTATTTCTGATGCTTGTATCTGCTTAGATTCACATGCTGTGCATAGGCCGACATCTAGTGGAAGCTGCGGAGTATTACAGTTTGTTTTTCGAAACTCGAAAATGGGCGTCGACACAGGCGTGCCAGTAATACTATCCCTAGTGTGACGTCCACTGTACCCAAGATCCCTCACGCGTCTAGGATCCTCAGATTGTATTTTTTCTGACATGAGGAAGCATGAGGAGTAGCGTGAGTACAGATAATCCAAGCAGATAGACAGAAAGGTAAGACTACAAGCAATCATGCGCCTTCTCTCGGAGGGGAGGAAGGGTGGGTCGCATGTGAATCTAAGCAGATACAAGCATCAGAAATACGATTACGGTGAGTAATGTATCCCTTCTGAGGCTTGTGGAATCTGCTTAGATCACATGCTGTGCATAGATTAGCGAGCAGTACCAGAAGAAGGAGGTGGGATGTGAGAAGGGTCATGAGCAAACGGGTGTCTTAGAACCGCTTGTCCCACTTGTGTATCTGTCTTGGAATGAGTGTCAATGCAGTAATGCTGAGTAAAAGTGTGAATAGAGCTCCAAGTAGCTGCTTTGCAAATGGTGTCGAGGGGAACATTTGCAATGAAAGCCAGAGTGGCCCCAATGCCTCTAGTAGAGTGGGCCCTTGGCGTAAAAGGCAGTGTTTTTCCAGAAAGAGAGTAACACAGCTGTATACAGTTGATAATCCACTTCGAGATAGCGCCTTTAGAGACGCGATCTCCCTCTCTGCCTGTAGCTACGGAGACAAACAGTTGATCTGTTTTCCTTAGCGGTCTGGTTTTATTTACATAGTAGAGGACCGCCCTACGCACATCTAGGGTGTGTAGTTTCACCTCAGCCGAGCTTTGCGGGTCCTGGAAGAAAGCCGGAAGCTCGATGGACTGGTTTACATGGAACTTTGATATAAATTTAGGTGAGAACCTAGGGTGTGTGCGCAAAACCAGTTTGTCCTTGTGGATAGTAAAGAAAGGATCCTGCACTGACAGAGCCTGAATTTCACTGACCCTTCTTATAGAGGTAATGGCTACTAAGAAGGCCGTTTTATAAGTCAGGTGTTTGAGACTACTTTTATGCATGGGTTCGAACGGGGGGCCCATGAGCTTAGCTAGCACCACATTAAGGTCCCATCCTGGCGGTGGGTTTGAAATAGGAGGGTGAAGTCTCTTTACTCCTTCCATGAAGGCTTTAACTACTGGTACCTTCCACCACGACACCTTGTTATGGGATGTGGTGTAAGCCGAGAGGGCTGCCAGGTGTACTTTCAGAGAGTTAAAAACCAATCCTGCATCCAGCAGGTGGAGCATGTATGTCACGACGTTGGGAGTGCAATCAACAGGGTTGATTTGTTTATTCTGGCACCAAATAACAAATCTTTTCCACTTGTCAAAGTAACAGTGCCTTGTGTTTGGTTTCCTGGATTCTTTTAGGATGTCCATACACCTCTGTGGTAGATTGAGATGTCCAAACTCTATGACTTCAGGAGCCATGCTGCCAGGTTCATTGAGTTGGGTTGCTGGTGCACTGTTTGACCTTGTTGCTGGGACAGAAGGTTGTACCAGGCTGGAAGTTTGATGGGCTCGCACACCGCCATTCTGCGTAGGTGTGGAAACCATGGTTGTCTCGCCCACATGGGAGCAACTAGGATGAGCGTCATCGATTCCTTGTTCATCTTGTACACCACCCTCCTGATGAGAGGAGTTGGTGGAAAAGCGTACGCAAACATCCCTGACCAGTTCATCCACAGGGCGTTCCCTTGGGAGTCTGGCTGGGGGAACCTGGATGCAAATCCTGGGCATTGTTTGTTTTCGCTTGTGGCGAATAAGTCTATAGTGGGGAAACCCCACTGAGAGAAGAGATCTTCTACGATCTCTCTGTGAAGGACCCATTCGTGTTCTTCTGGGAGGGAGTCTCTTCTTAGAGCATCCGCTAGGGAATTGAGCTCCCCTGGAACATGTTGCGATGACAGGAAGATGTTCCGTCTGAGTGCCCATATCCAGATTTTCTGGGCAAGCTTGGACAGATTTGGCGAACGAGTCCCTCCTTGCTTGTTCAGATAGAACATGGCTGTCGTGCTGTCCGTCCGGATCTGCACCGACAGGTTTAGTAGATGGGGCTCGAACGCCCGAAGCGCTCGGAATACTGCCAGAAGCTCTAGGAGGTTGATGTGGTTCTTGGCTACTGAGTGAAACCAGAGACCCTGAGCTGTGTGGTGGAGATGGTGAGCTCCCCACCCAGTCAGGCATGCATCTGTAGTCACCACTGCCTGTATTTCGGGATCGTAAAAGGGTTTTCCCCTTGCGAGATTCTCTCTTGTCCACCAGTGTAGGCTCTGTACAAGTGTTGGCGAAACGACCACTAGATCGTCCCACTGACCACTTGCCTGAGACCACTGTTTCGCCAACCATTCCTGCATGGGACGCATGCGCAGTCGCGCGTGGGGGACCAGGTAAATGCATGACGCCATCATGCCCAGTAACCGCATTGCTTTGCGTACCGTTATTTGTTGACCGGACTGATAATGTGGAATTTGCAGTAGTATATTCCGAATTCTCTCTTCCGAAGGGAAGGTCAACCCTTCCTGAGTATCTAGAATTGCTCCTAGAAACTGTTTTGAGGTGCTTGACACCAGGCTTGACTTCTTCTGGTTGATTGAGAAGCCTAATTCGTGGAGGAGGTCGATAGTCCTTTGAATGTTTGTCCTGCAAATTCCCGGGGTTTCCCCCGTTATGAGCCAGTCGTCCAGATAAGGGTACACTGGGATTGTCTCCCTGCGTAGGTGTGCCGCTGCCACCGCCAGTACCTTGGTAAATACCCTTGGTGCTGAAGCTATCCCGAAGGGCAGTACCTTGAATTGGTAGTGGCGACTGTCCACCTTGAAGCGCAAGTACTTTCTGTGCGCCGGGAGCATGGAAATATGAAAATAAGCATCTTTCATATCCAAGGTTGCCATGTAATCCCCCTTTTTTAGGAGGGGGATTACCTCTTGTAGCGTGGTCATACGGAATTTTTGGGGCTTGACATACTTGTTGGCAGGCCGTAGGTCCAATACTGGGCGCATTGTTAAATCTTTCTTTGGCACAAGGAAGTAAGTTGAATAGATACCCTTGTTTACCTGGTGTCCTGGGACGAGTTCTATCGCGTCCTTTTCTAGCAGAATGGCGATCTCCTCGAGAAGGATTTTCTGATGTTCTAGGGAGTGTACTTTTTGTCGTGGAGGATGGTTCCGGGGACGCTGCAGTAATTCTATACAATATCCTGTGGACACTGTTGACAGCACCCATCTGTCTGAGGTGATCCCTTCCCAAGCCTGGGTGAAGTTGGAAATGCGTCCCCCTACTGGGGTTGCGTGAGAAGGGACCCTGAACTGAGCGTCACTGCTTTGGTGGAGGCGTGCCACCTCCCTTGTTGAGGCTGCCTCTCCCACGACCTCTTTTGTTACCCCTGCCGTAACTTTGGGTAGACTGCTGGCTGTTGTTCCACTGTGTACCCTGTTCCTGGGCATAGTTGCCTCTGTGAATTTTGGCCGCGTGGGCGACGAAAATTACTGTTCCCCCTCTGGTTAGGGGGTTTGTTGGTTAGTTGGCCAAGGGATTTAAGTGTTTCGTATTCGTCCTTGGCGTTTTTCAGTGCGTCTTCGACCGCTTTCCCAAACAATAGATCGGGTTCCACCGGCTTGTCTATTAATGAAGCCTGAGTTTCTGTTTTGAACCATGACTGCCGTAACCACGCATGTCTCTTGATAACAGTACCTTCTGCTATCAATCTCCCTGCGTTGTCCGCGGCGTCGAAAGTTGCTTTCAATATGCAACCAGACACGGCTCTCCCTTCTGCCGAGATCCGAGCCAATTGGCCCTTTAACGGTTCAGGAGCAGAGGCTATGAGTGCCGCGACCTCTTCCCATTGATGGCAGTTGTAGCTGGCCAACAGGGTGGTGGAGTTAGCAATCCTTGCTTGGTAGGCGGACGTTGAGGCTACCTTCCTGCCAAACCCGTAAAGTTTCTTGCTCTCCTTGTCGGGAGGAGCTTCTGACGAAGATAAGGGTGTTCCAGCCCTCTTCCGAGTGTTGGTAACAACTAGGGAGTCTGGCTTAAGATGTCCTCTTATATAGAGAGGGTCAGACTGGGCTGCCCGGAAAAGTTTTTCGACCCTGGGGTTGACTGCTCTGGTGAGGTTTGGGTTCACCAGGGACGGATCTATTCTACGTTGGATAGATTTAAGGATAGGGATGGTCTGAGCGACCGGCCTCCTCTCTCCCACCAACTCTTCTGCGAAGTCCCTTTCCTCCTGTACACCGTGGGTGTCGATGTGAAAATGTTCTGCCGCGCGAGCGAGAACCTCATTAAGGAGGGGCTGGTTATCGACTGGCGAGTCGGTAACTGGGGCTTCGTTCTCTACCGGGGAATCTACTCTGTAAATTTCCTGCTCATCTTCTCCCTCCTCCTGGTCCTCATCATCCGCATAGTATTCCGTCCCGGTTTGTTCCTCCATAATTCCAAACTCCTGGTCCCCCTCAGGGAAAGGCTCTCCTTGGTACCTGGGGTGTGGAGTAGAGTATGGAGTAGAGTAAGGCTGTACCTCGAAGGGTTCAGGTCTTTCGAACCGGGCCCTTTTACTTAGGGGAATGGGATCAGTGGAACCTGAGGGTGTGGCCCCCTGAGGGTCATACGAGAGGAAATGCTCTGGATTCTTGTCGTAAAAATCAGCCAAGGAAGACATCCTTGACATGACCCTGTCTATGTCTTCGCTGGACCATTCTTTGGAACAGGGGATGACTTTAGTAGGCAATTTAGGGGACTTATCAAGGGTACCCTTGCTGGAAGTTGATCTCTCAGTAGACTTGTATTTGTTTGTCTGTTTAGGGGGGGAAGGATGGTGTTACAGGAGTGGAAGAATGTGCTTTCCGCTGTTTCCCCCCCTCCCCGTGCGTGGAAAAATGTTTTCCCTGTCCCTTGGAGGCCCCGGGGACTTTCGACGCCTGGCGTCGAGGATCGGGAGAGGTATCTGTGTCTTTCGAGCGTGGGGCCTCGCTGGTGTTAACTGTGGGCTCCGTCTTTTGGAGCGCGGCCTGGGGGTGGAAGTCGTCTTCGTCCTCCGACGATCGAACTTCCATTAGTCTAGGGAGCGAGGCACTCTTGGCAAGAGTGGATGATTGCCTTGCGTCATGAGGCGATCTCGATCGAGAGCGCCTAGAGGACACCGAGTCGGACCGTTCTATCTGTGCCTCTTTCCGAGAAGTCGTCGAGGTTCGGTTGGACTTTGTGTGCTTAGTGTGTGTAGGGTGTGTAGCGCTTGCGTCGCCGGGGGTCTTCCCCATAGCCGCCCTGCCGGACGACCTTCCGAGGTCGGGGACCTGCGCTCGGCTGTCTTACGACGCCGTAATGCCCTCGCCGTCCGAAAGTACGGCGTCGCTGCCATCGCTGAAGGCGCCCTCCGCTGCCATGGCCGCCTGCCTGGCGTGGTGGGCCCAACGCTTTGTCGAACGGTCCTTAAGTGTCTTAGGTTTAAACCTACTACACGCTCTGCAGTTCGCTTCGGGGTGGTCCCTCGGCAAGCAGAGGTTGCACGTGGCGTGCCTGTCGACCCAAGGGTATTTGCGGTTGCACTTGGGGCAGAATTGGAAAGGGGTACCCCTCCATACGCACCTTGAGGCAGCGGGCTGATAAGTGTAGGAAATATATAGGTGTATGTATATACCAAGAGTGAAGAGTATGTACCACCCCCCACTCTCCCTACTTGCAGGGCCGAGGCCAGCGGCCTACTAGGCCCGGGCCGAGGCCAGCGGCCTTCCGAGGCCCAGATCCGTCGTGCAGCAGCCGACGGTCGATGTCTTCTCCAGCCGTCGTCGAGGGTCGACGTTGGTGTGGGGAAGGATGTCAATAAAGAATAATAAATTTCAATTATTAGCAAAAGTATGGCTAAGGCCAGGGGACTCCGCAAGATGCTTCCGACCAGTATGGCGGAAAAAAACAATCTGAGGATCCTAGACGCGTGAGGGATCTTGGGTACAGTGGACGTCACACTAGGGATAGTATTACTGGCACGCCTGTGTCGACGCCCGTTTTCGAGTTTCGAAAAACAAACTGTAATACTCCGCAGCTTCCACTAGATGTCGGCCTATGCACAGCATGTGATCTAAGCAGATTCCACAAGCCTCAGAAATATATATATATATATATATATATATATATATATATATATATATATATATATATATATATATATATATATATATATATGTTATTCATGCTTAATAAAACTTAAAACTGATAATGGATAAAGATTAGCAGAATTGTTCTAATATATTTAGTATAAACAAACAATTAGATGAGTAATGCAAATAATATACAGGTGTGCTCAAATTCATTTATTTACTACCTATCCTACAAGAAAGCCTAAATCTACAATCTTCATTTAATTTATGTAACAAAAGTGCAATTTAATCGACCATGGTCGATTTAAGGTGTAATAGAATAATGACCAGACATACAACTTCATTAAATATCTTTTGCCATACATTTGATCCTATTAATTCATGCATGATGTAAATATGATGATATAGCGAGAATCATCACAAGAATATTAGTACTTTGCAGTACACCACAGAAGCCAATCGGTTACGTATTCCGGCTTCGACAAGTCTGGATTTTGACAATGACTTCCTCAAGTTATCATACATAATGCAAATCAAGGTAAAATAAAGCGCTGTCTCTCTCTTATCTATACAAAAAGGACACAAAACAGTAGTAGTCATACTCCATTTATAAGTACAAGTGACTAGCTGTAAAATACCTCTGCTGAAGCTAAAAAATAATGTATGAGCCAATGCAGGTTTAATCTGATCCAGATAGGGCTCGTAGCCCAATGATATGTATATTGGTTTATTCAAACCTTACACAGTTAAACACACTTCATTCATGTTTACATATATATAACTAATACAAAAATACATACTTTGTAAGAAAAAAACATAATAGTAAATTCCATTTTGTATATCTAAATGTCAATCCTGGTATTCTCTAAGGGATTCCGAGGTCAGTCTCTGCAATAACATACTTTCAAGATTGTTTTGCCTGAATTGTATCAGTAGATGGGTGAGATCATATTCTAGAATAGCCCAAGTCATAGAATAGGGTTTTTACAGGTAAAACTAAGGTAAAGTGATCCCTCCATTCTATGCTAAGACATCTTCCATTGCATCCCTTAATATTGCGAGGGATGGTGACAGGCAAACCCAAAAGAGAAGTGGCTTAATGGTGACTTCATGACCAATACACTTGTGTACGAGCGCGATAGAAATAAAATATCAATATCAATAAGATCCATTTCCTCATGAAGTGGAATGGTGGGAGTACTACTGGGTAAGCAGAGTACACTTTTCAGGAAACTATTTTCAGACACCTCTAAGAGTTTTATGTTAATGTGTCCCCGAGATGTCTGCACCATTGATCGCTGCCTGTAGAGCTTGTAATTTATGTATGTTCAGGGCAGGTCTTCGAGTACAATGTCCACATGGTTTTCATAAATCTGGCCATTGCGAGACTATACCTAGATAGGGTAAGATTGGATTTATCTGAATGGTGTGTCCAAGGTGCCTCAGCAAACCTGGCTCCCAGGCAGTCAAAGGAAGACACCTGATCTATAAGTTTGTCATCTATGTTTAAAGACGTAAATAGAGCTTTAAGATGTGTGTGATTTAAAGACAATATATTTGGTATATGTACGTCAGTGTTCAAAGTAAACAACCGATTAAGGTGCTACAAAAAAGCAAGAAAACGCAGCAGCAAACATTTGTCTTTTTCGGAAAAGTGCTGTACAAAATGTAAACAAATTGGATACAGAAGGATAGACATATACACAGTAGATCAATCATGAATAAATCATTTCATTCAATAAGAATTTAGGAAGTGAATGTTGAGAGGGACAAAAGCTGGTTGGTGTATAAAAACAAATATAGGGAGAGCATTCCAAAGTTTAGGGGCTAAAAGAGGAAAAGACCAAAAGGGAGACAAGGAGGACGAGGAACAGACAGAAGAAATAAAGAGCAAATGACAGGGAAAGGAACATAAAATTATATAAAAAAGAGAGATTGGGAAGTGGGGGGGTGGGTTGAGGTGACAAGACTTACCAGGTTACTCACCGTAGTGACCACCTTACTCCTAGTCCATAGTCCCCTTTCCTTCATACTTGTGGGACATCTCTCCGTCCTGTGGGACGGGACCGCAGCACTTTGTAAAAAGCATTCACATTTTTGAAAAAAATGTGTCCCTCCTCTCTTTCCTGCGCGGGGCCCGGCACCCGGCCGTAATCCCGCCCACCTTGGCTCCGCGCATCGCCCATCAGTCCTTTTCTATCGCCGGGTCAAAGACCCATTAGCAATAACAGAGGAACCTTATTAGAGGGGACGGCGGGCGGGCGGGCGTATGGATGAAAGTGGACTATGGACTAGGAGCAGTGGCGGCTGGTGACTTTGGAAGGTGGTGGGGCGTAAATTTCTCCTGGCGAATTTGTGAGCATGCGAGAGCAGCGAGCGAGCCCAACCCACATCATGGGTAGTGCAGGGGTCACCCCCGCGAAAATATTTGAAAAATGGCTTCCAAAATGTGAAATTTACTGTCCAAACCTACAGAAATATGCCATAAAAGCATCAGGTTTTACATACCAATGGTGGTACATTGTTCTTACGTGTGCAAGTGTGATGGTGTACAGCAGCTTGTATTGAGAATAGCTGGTACTGTGGTGTAGCATATCCAGGAATTATAGAAAAATATAATTTTGTCACTGTAACTGGCATTCATATGCATCAAAAGAAATTCTTATGAAGTCAATGCACTGTGCATGAATAGAAAACTCATGTGTTTACAACACTCATCCCAAACATAAAGCCTGCAATCCACAGCCTCAAATACAAATACGGTATTTGAGGCTTTGCTAGGTATTTGAAACATAGACAGAAGATTGCATTTCCGCAGGGCCAACTCAGTCCTCCAGCCACCCGATTGCATTTTACAATGGTTAGAAGCGTGAAGAATCTGGCATGGAGCGCAGTGCTATATAACAATGTGACGTTACATATTAACTTGTCAGCTAACATTTAGCACAAGTTTTTCTTTTGTATATAAGGGATGGGCCAGTCATATCAAGTCACATCTATTCCAACTGCTAAAACACATACTGGCAAATGGCCCATTCCACCGCCACACCTTCCCCCTAGATGGCTTCCTCAGGAAGGGCACATTCAAAATAATGGTGTGTATGCACATCATTTTCGATGGACTTATAATGTGAAGCATGTATGATTAATTAATATGCGATTACAAAATAGTACTCCCTGCATAAAATAGATGATAAAGCACATCAACAAAATTGATTCATCAAGCATTGCAGATTTTAAGGTTCGTATTTGAACCGCGTACGTGCATCAAGGGGACGCATGTTGAGCACTAGCTGGAAGGGGCCCTTTTTTATGTGTGATAGATCCTGGGAATTGTTTTCAGCGCCTGTCATCGTAACTTTTACAGCACTTCATTTCAGAGTGGGACTGCCATGGTCACATGAAATTAAAACACGCAGACAAGCTTTTTCTTGTCATCAAAAGGGCCCTAGAAATAATTTTCAAAGTGGCCCCATATTACACATTTCCAGCAAGCCCAATAATGTTCCCATGGGAAAATTTGGAAAGACAACACAAAAGAGGCCCAGGGTGCAGAGGTCTACTGGGAAATCTACGCCGTTCCCTAAAGGCCAGTCCACCCCTGGACGTCAGTAGAGTAGTTAATGAAAAGATTACTTGGGTTCTGACCTGAATGTGAGGGTGCCCAGGGATTCTGTAATTATGAGGGGAGGGACGCGTGACTGTTTAGATTCCGCGCCTCAAATGATGCTGTCATTATCCACACAAAGGTACAGAGCGAATCGTGCAGGCCTTAGCACAGGGAGTGCGCAGGGAACAGCTTCCACGCTGTCTAATTACCTGCCAGCATGGTCGGACTGGGCAATACAATTGTCTCGGGAAGCAATGAAAAAGTGGCCCACAGTTGTAAATGGCTATTCATTCCTTTTGTGGCACTGTTTGAATAGTACCCAAGGGGGAGCTTTTGGATAAAATGTGATGCAAATTGTGCATTCTAAAGAATATTTACTCAGCAAAACTGGTCAAAACTATGAGCCGCATAGTGAAGCAACTCGTTAAACTGGCGCACATTGGCAAAAAAGTAGCCAAAAAAGTGTCCCACTTTGACAAAAAAAACTGGCCCACACCAGCATTTTGTGTTTTTGGTTCACCATGGGCCTATTGCCCTATAGGCCAGTACGAGCCTGCCTGCCAGGGACACGCCATCAAGGTCAACCGGTGGCTGCCAGGTCGCACGTGCATCATAAAAACTGGTGACAATGCAAAGGGCGTAATGAAAGTGAAGCTGCATTTTAAGTGCCCGATTAATGGGACAAAGCGGGCGCGTTTCGACCAATCAGCCGGAATGTTGATAACCACCCACCACAAGGGTATTCAGGCCTACAGTAATGTGACTGTCTAAAATAATGTGCATCCAAGTGAACAGTGTGAACCTGAGTATGTATGTGAAACAGATGGCCTTACTAAGCCTTATAGGCCCTGGGGAGGACCGTTATTGTAATATAATGACTGGCCCACACGTGGAGGATTGGTCATCAGCTTGTCTCATTAAGCTTCCCACCAGGTGATACACTTTGTGAAAAGCGCTTTTCACAAAGTGTATCTCATTAAGCTTCCCCCCAGGTGATACACTTTGTGAAAAGCGCTTTTCACAAAGTGTATCGCCTGGGGGGAAGCTTAATGAGACAAGCTGTAACTGTGGTGCAGCCGTGCAGGACGTTTCAATCCAGATGCCTGCCTAGTGCTCGTCTGCAGATCCCCTGGGTTACACCCCCCCTCCTACCTGCAGAGCTTCCACGGCGGGCCTGGGCGACTTCCTCCCCATTTCCACCACAGAGGCAGGACGGAGCGAGAAATCCATGTCTCTATAGAGCCGTCCTTGAAATGTTATGTGCGTAGCCCCCAGCACTAACCAACAGAGTTTGTCGGGATTTGGGGGCAAAAACAATGCGCCAGAAAAGTTTCACCAGATGGCGTCACCACACGCATGCGCTCAGCCACACAGTCATCATGAATGTCATTGGCTGACAAGCAGCCAATGGCATTCCAGTATTGTTGCTGTGCCGATTTCCAAGGAGGTCCTGACAACTTGTCAGTGACAAGTGCGCTGTTTGCGCACAGAATAATACTGGTGGGGCCACCCCTCTAGCGCCCCGCCAGCATCTACATTGCCAGGGTGTTACGTAGAGTGCGTGGAGCTGCGAGCTCCATGCACTCTAGTGGAAGAATTTGCGTAAAAAGGGACGCGCCCCCCTGCAGCAGGCCCAGCCAGCCACGAAGACGGCAGAGAGCCTGGGAGCAGCCTATTGTTTATTTATCGTTCTCATTTCACATCACGCAGCGCTGCTAAAAAAGCATGCAGATTACTTTTCGAGTTTGAAAAAAAATGTGAAAGTTACGTGATTTGATTTGAACTTCTGTTCTCTCACTTCTCTGCATACTACGTGCTTCCCCGCCCTATGTAAGCGGCCGCCACTGACTAGGAGTAAGGTGATCACTACGGTGAGTAACCTGGTAATGCTCCTACGTCCCATCCCCTTTCCTCCATACTTGTGGGAGATTCCCAAGCACTCCTTACATTAACTACGGGTGGATGGAAATACCCTTTACTGAAACAGGTTCTTCAGCACAGCCTGACCAAACTGAGCATCAGCTCTAGAGCTCATGTCGAGCTGCCCTAGCTATGGACTCCCAGGGAACATATTTCTGAAAAGCAACTGCGACTGCCTTGCCCCGCACCAGGTGTGCATGGATACCTTTAGGAGGTTTCAGCCCTTGGACGGTGAAAGACTCTGTGATGCAGGCAGCAATCCACCTGGAAATAGTTGCCTTAGACGCCGGCTTGCCCTGAAGGTTACCGAAGGTCACAAAAAGTTGAGAAGAACTCCTGAGCTCGGAAGTCCTATCCAGGTAGAATTTAAGAGCTCTTCGAACATCAAGACAGTGTAGAACTCTTTCAGCCTCTGAGGCCGGGTTCGGAAAAAAGACCAGGAGGGAGATCGACTGATTCAGATGGAATTCGGTCACTACCTTCGGTAGAAAAGCTGGGTTTGTCCGAAGGACTACCTTGTCCTTGTGGAAGACCAAGAAAGGATGCTCCACCGACAATGCCTGGAGCTCACTCACTCTCCTTGCTGACGTAACAGCGACCAGAAAGGACACTTTCCAAGACAAGTACTTGAGGTCTACCGTAGCCATTGGTTCAAAGGGTTTATGGCACCGCGCCGTCAGGACTACATATAGGTCCCATGGCGGGTGCGGATTACGAACTGGAGGGTAGAGGCGTGTCAAGCCAGCAAAATGCCTCTTCACCACTGGGTTAGTTAGAGAATAAGAACAAAGGTCTGTAGAAATGTAAGCAGAAACCGCTGAGAGATAAGTCCTGCATGACAGAACATGAACCCCTGACTCTGCTAGGGAAGACACGAAGGGCAGCACCGTGTCAATCGTGGCCACCCTTGGCTCCAACTTCTTCTCCAAACACCAATGACAGAACCTGAGCATTTACTCCTGTATTGAGATCTGGTCAAGGGTTTCCTGGCTGCCTGGATAATGCGCATGTTATCCGCAGACAAACTCAGATGCTCTAAAGACTTGAACTCAGGCACCATGCCGCCAAGCTGAGCGATTGTGAGGAGGGGTGCCACATCTGTTGTTCCCCCTGGTGAAGAAGATCGGGAGTTACTGGTAACCTGATCGGCGGAGACACCGACAGGTGTTGAAGTTCTGAGAACCAAAACCTGGCATACCACCACGGGGCTATCAGTAGAAGGGAACAGTTCACAGCGTTCTTCAACTTCCAAATTGAACGGTGAACTAGAGGCAGAGGCGGGAAGGCGTAAGCTCTCATGTGCCATGGAATCTCGAGAGCATCCCCCAGAGAGGAGGCTCCCAGCCCCCCCTCTGGAGGCATACTGAGGAAGTTTCTTGTTCACCGCCGTGGCGAAGAGGTCCACCTCCGGTGTGCCCCAACGCGAGAAAATCCATGATAGGACCTCTGCCTTCATCTCCCACTCGTAGCTGAGCACTGTCTGCCGGCTGAGGGCATCCGCTGTGACATTCAGCTGGCCCGGGATGTGCACTGCAAGCAGCCAGACACCATGAAGCACGGGCCACTCCCAAATCTGGATGGACAGGTCGACGAAGGGGGGGGGGGGCGGGGGAAGACTTCGTTCCCCCTTGCTTGTTTATGTAATACATTGATACCACATTGTCTGTTCTTATGCGGACCACCTTGTTGACAATGAGCGGTCTGAACGCCCTGAGCGCTCGGAAGATCGCCATAAGCTCCAAAATGATTTATGTGCAGGAGCTTGTCCTGAGGCGACCAGAGGTCCGAGACCTGAAGAAGATCTAACGTCACACCCCACCCGAGGAGGGAGGAGTCCGTCGTGATCTTCATCGTGGGGACCGGGCCCTGAAACACCGCGCCCCCAGACAGTTTGCTGAGAGATGACCACCAATCCAGGTCCACTCTCATGGAATCCGGAATCATTATCCGCATGGAATCCGGATCCACTGCCTGACGCCATGAATTCTAAAGAGCCATCTGGGACCGTCTCATTTTGAGACGAGCAAGAGGAAGAGCCAGTACACACGAGGCCATGAGGCCCAGAAGCCTCTGGAACCACCAGGCCAACATGCTCTCCGCCTGCGCAAACATCTGACTCGTGGCCAACAGATCCACCATTCTGTCCCCGGTCAGATACACTCTGCAGTCGATCGTGTTCCAACGAAAACCCAGGAAGATCAGGTCCTGTGAGACAGTCATGGAGGATTTCCGGCAGTTCACCGACAGCCCAAGATGATACAGGAGCTGAAGGAGAGACTGGAGGTTGGCCGCTGCTGCTAACGGACAAGGGCTGCGTAAGAGCCAGTCGTCCAAATAAGGATACACATGGATACCCTGGAGACGAAGATAGGCCGCAATCACCGACATCTTCGTGAAGACACGCATCGCCCAGCTGAGGCCAAAAGGAAGCACCCGAAACTGGAAGTGCTCCTCTCCCAAAGAGAAGCGGAGGTATCTCCTGTGTGGCTTCCAAATCAGGATATGCATGTACGCATCCTGAAGATCCACCACGCTGAGCCAATCGCCCATCTGCAAAGAGGAGCAAATCTGGCCGGGCATGATCATCTTGAATTTCTCTTGGGGTAGGAAAATATTGAACTGGGAAAGGTCTAGGATGGTGCGCAGGCCAGCCTGGTTGGGTTTGGGCACCGTAAACAGCCGGGAGTAAAAACCCTCCCCTCGCTCCCCAAGAGGAACGGGTTCCACAGCTCTGAGGTCCAGAAGTTTCTGAACCTTGGCCTTGAGGGAGGGTGAGCCTGACAGCTGAAAAGGAGGGTTGAGGGTTGGGGCAGGGGGTAAAGGTAAACGGAAGCCTGCTCGAGCGACTGACAAGACCCATGTGCCTTCTGTGATGGTCTGCCACGCCTCCCAATGAGACGCAATGCGTCCTCCCACTGGGGTCTCCTGAGAGCACGGAAAAACCCTAATTTGGCAGGCTTATCAGTGGCGGTGCCACCTGAACCTGATGAGGAGGCTGAGGAGCGGGAGATAAACCGCGTACTCTGTTGTCTACGGTGGTTATTCCCTGCAGGAGTATCCACTCTGCGAGATTTGCGGTCGAGGAAGCCCCTAAAACCAGAGGAAGGTCGACTTTGCGACAACGGTCTCTGGGATTTAAAAGGCGCTTTAACCAGAACAGACAATGATTCAGCCGTCTGAGTGCTATCCTTGGTTTTGGTGAGCTCTACGTCAGTAGAAGAATGAAAAAGCTCCTTACCATCGAATGGAAGGTCCAACACCTTGTCTTGCACTTCCTTAGAAAATTAGTGGCATGCAGCCACGCCTGCCGTGAGGTATCAACCCCAAGCATCAGGCTCCGAGCCGAGGTGTCTACGTGATGAGCCGAAGCCTCCAGGAGATCCTGGGCCAAGACCCTGGCATCGGAAAGGCCTCCTTAAATCTTCCAGCATCTCGACCGGGATGTGCTCCTCAAACTCCGACAGACCTTTCCACATCCGCATGTTAGTTCCCGCCAATATCAATTCGGCGTTGGCCTGTCTGAGCTGCAAGGCCGAGTTGGCGAAGATTTTCCTCCCGAGGGAGTCGAGGAGCTTGTCCTCCTTTCCCAGAACCTGAGTAGCCGTTGTTGAAAAGGATGCTGCAGGCCTGGACTGCAAAGTGGCCGCAGCCACCACTGTGGAGGAGGGAGGCAGACAAGACGACAGGGCCATCTCTTCCAAAGAATGCAGCCTGTACCTGGCGTCAATCTTTTTATTGACAAAAAGTCCTGAGTGTGGCTTTTCCCAGACTCTTCGGACCTCGGCTAGAACGTCCTTCTGCAGAAACAGTCCGGTACGCTCCAAAGGAGACAGTGTGAACGCCCCAGAAAGCATGCCCTCCTGCGGAGCGGGTGCCTCGGGCACCGGAATATCTAAGAAACTCATCATGTCCAGTACCCGGTCAAGAAAGGCTCTGATAGAGCGGGGAAGGTCCTTGTTGTCCTGATCGCCTTGAGGGTCATCTGACAGGTCAGGATCCTGCTGAGCCTTTTCAGGCACTGCCTTGTCCACTGAGGACAATGGAGGCAAAGGCGGGAGAGCAGGGGTGGGGGCACCACGGGCAAGGGAGACGCCGGCGGAACCACCGGAGGAACAGGTGGAGCTGGAAGCGCCGGTGGACATATCTCCTTGAAAAGCCCTTTGAAATATTCCCTCATGGGGTCTGTGCGCATTAGCGCTTGAAATTTACCGAAAAAGGCATCCTCAGGAGATTGTTTCGGGACCTGAGGAGGCCTCTCATGAGGTGGACAAATCCAGGGAACGTAACGGGGAAGGATGCCACACCGGCCCCTCCACCGACGTATCCACAGAAATCAAAGGAGCCGGGCAACAAAACATTGTGCGGAAGAGGTATCCGGGCGTTCCAATCCTAAACTGGCCGGTAAGGATGCGCACAAGGGACCTTAGGGTCACCCAAGAGACCGAGCCCTACACCAGAAGCCGATGGCGTAGTTGTAGGGGTAGCACCTAAAATGGCCACTGTGGTCGTGGCGGGAACGGGCGCCATTTTGTCCTCATCCGAGGGGAACTGCGGCATGTGAGGAAGTGAGGCAGGGGACCCTGTCGATGGATCATGGGTCTTAATCTTAGCCTTAACATAAGGAACCTCAGCCGAGCCGGTACTATGAGGCCTGGAATGTTTTTGTGACATACAAACCGCCAACTGAGCCTTCGAAGGAAGGACCTCGGCACTGCCGGTAAAAGAAGAACTTTGCTTCTTTGCCCCCTCAACAGATCTGGTGTCACCACAAAAGCGGGAACGGTGCGCTTTCACCGACAAAGCCTTGACTGGCCTCTCAGAACTGTTGGTAGCTTTAGCCTCTGTACGAGGGACCTCGGACCCAGGCCCGGTAACAGCCTTTTCTGTGCGGGCCTCGAACATCCGTTCGGTAACTACAAGCCCAGCCAAGGCCTCGGGGCACACCCCGGTTTTGTTTTTGAGGGAAGCTGACAGAGGCCTCAGAGCGAACTCCGGTACCCCACGACTCAGTAGAACTTGGTCTACAAACAGCCCCCACAGGAGGGGCCTCGGAGCGTACTCTGGTGTTCACAGGCCCCTTACGGAGACCCTCCGAGAAAACTCTGGTAGAATTATTAGGCCCAACGGGCACCTCAGAGCGATCAACGCCCCTCCCGGACCGAGAGGAACCCGGGAAGGTATCCCCCAGTCGGGGTGCTCTGAAAAGTAAAAAACTTACCGGGCGTTTTTTCTTCTCGTCAATGAACGTCTGAAAATGCGAAGGAGGAGTTCGTCAGAACACCTCCTCCCACCGCTCCAACCGACGTTGAAGTGCCCGGACCGAAAGGGAGTCACAGTAAAAACAGGAGTCCCAACGGTATTCCGGACCCAAACACTGTAAACAAAGAGGATGGGGACCGTCCTCGCGAAATGACGGTGACACGAACAATCTGGAAAGTCTAATTTGAAAGACATAGACAGACTAGTAAACAAACGCTAGCGAGAGCCAGAGAGGAAAAAAGGGAATAAAATCTTCCGTGGATGCAAGTGCTTCCGGGCTCGATCTAGAGGAGAAAAGGACTGATGGGCGATGCGCAGGGCGGAGCCAATGTGGGCGGGGTTACGGCCGCGTGCCGGCCACACGCAGGAGAGAGAGGAGGGACACATTTTTGAAAAAAATGTGGATGCTTTTTACAAAGTGCTCCGGTCCCGTCCCACAGGACGGAGAGATGTCCCACAAGTATGGAGGAAAGGGGACGGGACGTAGGAGTACATGAATGCATTTAAAGACAATGCAAAGAAAATGAACCTGAAGAGTAGTTGGTAACAGATGCCAGGAAAAAGCAGCTAAACAAGGAGCAATGTGACGGCTGTCACAGACGGCTTTAAGAAACTCACAAGCGAGATGTGGTTCAAGTGGATATTCTTAGAAAAGTTCTGAATGTGGTCCCTTGAGGGGTGTTGGTCATTGGAGAAATATGTCTAAAGGGGTGATATAGCTAGTTCTCGTGGCCTCCTGGGGCTCACACATCCTAGTACAGACCTTACTGACATCCATGTTAAATTTGAAACCTAGAGATTGGTACTCTAATATCTAGCACAACCTCGGAGGCCTTCTGCGCCTGACTCCCTCTGGGACTTCCAAAGGGGAACCTTACTCTAAACCTATCCAGAGGGCCTTCACAAAGGAATGGCGCAGTTATTTTCTTAGTCGCTTTCCTGTGTACTCTCTCCCTCTCAACCCCGTTCCCGGATCTTCTATCACCCCACTCTATTTCCCTTTCCTTCTCTCTCTCCGGTCTTCCTCCCATCTCAGTCTCCCCACCTTCTACTCTTAGCGCCCAATATCCCTGATTTCCTCTCCTATTGTCCTTCCTTCCTCCCACTTCTCCACTCTCACCTCTTGATTCTTCCATCTCTCTGATCTTCTCTGTCTCTCCTCTCCCACGTACCTCTAGCACCTAGTCTCTTCTCATACACCTTCTTACTCTCAACCCTTCCTTTCTTCACTCTATACCTTTCACTGATCCACTCACTTCTCCAGTCTCTCTCCCTTTCACTATCACTCTCTTCCCTTCTTGGATCTTCATGCTACCGCTATACTACACACTTACACTACCCATCCCTCCACTACCATCCACTCTCCCATTCAGAGCTACACCCTAATTGAAGTTACTGCTCTTTCTCAACACACACACCACCTCGCCAGCACTCCTATCCAGTTGCTCCACAAATTTCTCAACGCTCCGCACCACCTTCCATCTACTTCTGGTCTCTGGTGCCACATGCACTCCACCGGACTACACCTGAACATCCCACACACTGTGGTCTGCACAGGCTTTTTATACCAGTGTTATCCTGGTCTTTCGTGTCCACCGCCCTGGTTACCCATTGCTATTAGCTCCACCTCACTAGGGCCCAGTCAATATCTGTCTTTTTCTCCTGGAGTGGCTCTTTCCAGTACCAAGACATGAAAACTCCTTTTAGCCCCACCCCATGTTGCTCTGCAGCAAATCCAACAGTCTTTGTAATGGCCCCCGCTGGAGTCTTGCTGTTTCCTTACTGCTGCGAGTGCTGAGAACTGAGCAAGAGTATAAATGAGATAAGAGAAAGAGACAAGAATCAAAGATAACACCATGGCTATGATCAGAAGAAGACAGGATGTAGGACAGCATGGTGGTAGGAAAGAAGATAATCTCAGTTTTGGAAGGATTAAGATGAAGTGAACAAGAGAGTTTAATAGCTGACAACAGTCTGAAATGGAGGAACATATGAGTTTGAAAAAGAAGAAAACGTTAAGAAGATCTGAGAAAAGAAATGACAAGCTAAAACAAATGATAAAGAGGAATATAAAACAAAAAAAAGAAGACGACCAACGAGTGATCCTTGTGGAACCCCAAGCGCAAGAGGAAGGAAAGTCCACAGCCCATGGGACAGCAAATGAATGACCAGAAAGATAAGAAAACCAAGAAAGCGGTACTGGATATAGCGAGAGAAGAATAGCAGGGTGCACAGTGTGAAAATGTGGCTGACAAATCTTGAAGAATTATGAGGGAAGATTGTTTCATATGACAAGAAGTAAGAAAGTTGGTGACATGAAAGAGAGCATTCTCAGTAGAATGAGCAGGGCGAAACCAAAAGAGAGGGAAGTTGAGAAGTATTTTCTAGATGGACAGTAAGTAAAGTTAGTTAGTTAAGTAAGTGAGAAAGCTATACCAGAGGAATAAGAGGCGAAGAAAAGGGGTCCAAAGGAGAAGCATTACAGTTTGCACCTTGGAGCAATGAAGACAGTGAGTCTTCTGAAAGCAAAGAGAATTGAGAAAATGGTGAGGAGGCCGCTACGACAGGAGAAAAATTCAAATGAAGAATACCAATCTTAAAAGTACAAGTACAATGCAAAATGAGAGGGAGTGGAGTTAAGCGAGGGATCTGAGGAACGGGGGCAAAGGAGAGTTAAGAAGGGGAAAAAGACGATGCAGTGAGGAGATAGAGAAGAAATGAGAGACCAATAGTAAAACCATTAAGCTTCAAGGGTATGGCTTTTTGTAGTCCAACTAGTGTTATGGGTGACTCCTTAATTGTCCTCTTACATTGAGCAACTACAAAATCAAGTTTTGCTTACATATGATTACCATAAGAATTGTCGCAATTCAACGGAGTCAACGGTATAAAAGCCCTAAACCGTTAGACATTGAATCACAAAATAAGAATGACTCCGTAAAAACATTAATATTTGTTCCATAATAAAACCAAATCAACTGTGAACATTTTGGCGCAATAATTACAGAGTCATTCTTATTTTGTGATTCAATAGTAAAACCAATTTGCATGAAAAAGATCATGGTCATAAGAAGCATGAAGAGCGTTCACAGCAATTGATTAGCTAAAGAAACAGATTTTTTCCAAGAGCATTCAGGTTTGTGAAGATGCCTGCGAGTGGAATGCAAAATAATAAGGCAAGGTCAACAGGGTTTATGAGAAGGGACAACAGGATGCGAAAGGACAAAAAGGATGAGATGGGTAGAGAAATTACAACAAGGAGGACAAAGAAGAAGAAAGAATGGACGATGAGTCAGGATGAAAACAAGAAAAAGAACAGAAGAAAAGACATGGGAAGAGAAAGCAAAGACATAAAAAGACAAATATCTCGAGTTGAAAAGGCCCTTTAGGAGAAGGAAGGGATACCATGGGGGACGTCTAAGAAAAAGATGATCAGAAGAGAGAAAGGGAAAAGCTGAGAAAGAAAAGCCAAGCAACAAGTGAGAAGAGACAATCAAATCATGAGAGAGGCCAAATGGTGAGAAGCAGGTGAAGATTGAAATAAGTAAAAAGAATCAATAATAGGAAGAAAAGAGCACATAGAATGAAAATATGAAAGATGCAAATTAAAGCCAAGAAGAAGAGGAAGAAAAGGACATTCAGAAGAAAGGGTATGAGATAGCAAGGAATGAATATGCATGCAGGATGTTAGACAATTAAAATGTAAAGATTATATTCTATAGCAAAATAAGCACAATGATACTCAACAGAAGAAAAGTTGGTTAGAGAAGTAGGAGGAGGCAGAGTCTATGAAGAATGGAAATGAACAGCGGGTACTACCGTCTGTGCTTGAAACAGGCGGAAAGTGTGGGAATGAAGTAGAAGAGGGAACTAAAGTTTCAGGAGTAGCAGAATTAAAAGAAGAGATCCAGGTTTAACTCGAGCAGAGAAATCAAACGTTGAGACAAAGAACAACATCAGGAGCAGAGGAGGATGTATTGCACAAAGCATGCATTCCAAACAGCATCAGAAATAGTGGGAGATAATGAAGCAATGGAAGGATACGATCACAAGATTGGGGGGTATAGGAATGGAACCAATCATGATGAAAAAAAGCGATGAATGAAATAAACACAACATGAAGATCAATAATGGGCAACTGCAAACAAGTAATAAATAATCACAGCCAGCAAATGACAGATGAGTATAAGCTGACCATGTTTCTTTTTAAAAAAAATGTTAAACTTTTTTTTAATTTGCACAGAAAGTCACAGTACATTACTTATAGTTGTTTCGCTCATCATTACACATTGTCATTTGTACATCTTCACATCATTACACAGTTACATTTCACGTTTCGTCTAGTTCTTCTTCACTCTGCCTTTTATCCGCTAGGTATTGTCTGAACCCACCCCAAATATCTTTCAGGCGGCTTGACATTGCCAGGAGACCAGCATATACCTCCTTGTTATCGTTCACCCAGGTCATATCTCTAACCCAATCCGCCAACACCGGGGGTTCCCTGTTTTTCCAACGCATCAATATCACTCGCTTTGCCAATAAGAAACTCAAGTTAAGGAATCTGAATTGTATAGGATTCATTTTGGTCACAATGCCCAACACACATGATCCTGGATCCCTCTGTGTTGGATGCTCTGACATCTCGTCAAGCTCGTCGCAGACGTCAGCCCAGTAGCCTGTACGTTTAGTGCATGATCATATGAAAGATGCCTGCATCCTCACTCCTGCATCTGGGACATGTCCCGGCTACAGTGTTCTACATGCTTTTGAGCCTGGTGGGGGTGAAATGAAACCTGTTACGTATTTTATAGTGAATGAAATGGTATCTAGAGTTGCATGATATGTTCTTTGTTAATCCACATAGTTGCGACCAGTGCGTGTATATGAGTGGTGTAGGTCCTGTTCCCACTCCCCTTTAATATTCATGATATGAGATGCTCCATGTGTTAGAGAGATTTTGTAAAGTGTGGAGGCAGATGTCTTCATAGCGCTTGAGGTGAGCACATATCCCAGGCCTGGGTGTTTGAGGTTCTTCTGGGAAGCTTTCCCACGCATTGGCCATTGCAGAGCGCAACCTAAGATATTGTAGTTTTTGGAGAGGACTGTACCCAACTATTGGTTTGATTATGTCCCAGCTGATGAATTGTTAATCAACAAAAACATCTCCCATGAGGTGTATGCCTCTTTCTCTCCAGTGTGTGGACAATGTTGCATCTTGTGTTGGGGGGAGGTAAGCAGCGCCCCATAGTGGCATACCAGGGTAGTACAATACTGTGCCTTCAGGGTCACCTGCCAGTCTACCGCACGCTCTACATGTTACTAGTGCTGGGTTCATGGAGTTATCGCTCATTAGTTTCCTTGCAGCTAGTTTGTGTAATAGCCTTGTGGGACCCTCTTCATGTACTTCAATAGTCGCATGCGGCGGGCGCCCTCAGACCCACTTCCACCCAGAATACGGCATAATAAGCCTGCGCAGTGAGATCATAAAGTTCAAAGTCAGGGGCGACAAATCCACCCTTCTCATATGGATCAGTAAGACGTTTCCAGCTTATTGCCGATTGTCCTTTCCATATGAAGGCCGAACATGCTCCCTGAATTTTAGTCAGGAAGGATCTTCCCGGCCACATTGGTATTGTGCTGAATAAGTAAAACAGCTTTGGGAGAATGATCATTTTGACCAATGCCAGGCTTCCCATCAATGAGATCGGGCGGTGCCTCCAACGGGTGAGTTTGAAACAGAGAGCCTCTGCAAGTTACCCATAGTTGAGAGCTTGGGTTAGTTGCGGTGCGCATGCTATGTCTACTCCCCGATATTTCACATTTTGAGGCGCCCATTTGAGTCCTAGCAGGTCAGCAGAGCATACAGTCGCTTCTGTTGATGGGAAAACCTCGGATTTAGCAGCGTTCAGCTTTAAGCCTGAATATATACACTGAATTTCTTCACTGCCTTCAAAACTTTGAGTTCCTGATGTATACCTCTTTGGGTTCCTGATGCATAACATAATATCATCAGCGTATAGGGTAATAAGCTCTATTTTGCCTGCCAATGGTATCCCCACTCTGCTGTACTTGGCTCTCAATAAATCTGCCAATGGTTCAATCACTAGAGCAAACAATAGCGGAGATAGTGGGCAACCTTACCTCGTACCCCGGGCCAGCTGAAGAATCAATGACAACACCCCATTCACGGATACCCTTGCATAGGGTTGCGTGTAGAGTATATCGACCCATTTTATGAAATTCGGGCCGAACCCACAATTCGAGGACCCTGAATAAAAAAGGGCAATATACAGTGTCAAAGGCCTTTTGCATATCCAAGGCCATTGCTATCCTTCAGTGTCTATCGGGATTTTTGCCAAGATATTGTGGCAACGGCGGATGTTGGCTGCTGTGGACCTGCCCAATACAAACCCAGCCTGGTCTTCATGGACCATATGTGGCATTAGGGGATTGAGTCGTGTGGCTAGAATTTTTGCAAATATTTTCGCATCTGTGTTTATTAGGGATAGAGGCCGGTAGGAACCGCAGTCCTCAGATTGTTTCCCAGGTTTGAGGAGCAGGGCTATAATTGCCTCACGTTTAGAATCTCGGAGTTTCTCCAGATCTAGTGCTTCATTCCACACTGCGAGAAGGCGAGGTGCTATAATTTAGATAAATTCTTTATAAAATTCTGCCCTTTGTCCATCGCTGTCCAGCAATTTCCCATTTGGTAGGGCCTTAATGGCCTCCTCTATTTCACTCAGCATCAGAGGGACATCCAGGGCCTCTCTGGTGTCATCGGACAAGAGAGTAGTGGGTATTGTGGATAAGTAGCTATTTGTTTGGTTTTTTTTGGTTCTTTTTTTTTTAAACAATTTGTTTTTATTTTCAACAATAAACAATTCACACTCAATGAATACACATCAAAAACGTAACAAACTCCCTCCCCTTCCCCTCAACTCCTCCCACCCCCCTAGGCCTACACTGCACTCCTTATAGCCATTTCTATTCTGCTGTATGGCTAGAGCAACCTCATCTATAGGGGTCTGTACTGCTTCCGGAGTCTTGTGTTCAGAGGCAGTTAAGCCGCTATGAGCAATTTCCACATCTCAACCCCCTTTCCCCATTGTTCCTCCTCTCTGGTGGACGCTTCTTGCAATACTGTGGAGACTGCATTGGCCCATTTTAGCAAGTCCTTCCACCATACTCGTGCCACGGGTCTTAGTGGTGCTTTCCAACCCATTGCTATTCTCTGTTTTGTCAGAATATACGCTAAGTCTTTGAGTTTACTCACGTGTTTAGTTTGTTTGGGTCTCGGGAAGCTCCCCAACAGGCAAGCCCTGCGTGACTCCACATCTAGAGTGATGTCCGCTGTTGCCAATAGTTGTACCACCTCCCTAAAAAATCTTCCAATTTCCACACACGCCCAAAACATATGCACCAGGTCTGCCCCTACCTCCCCATATTTCGGGCACGCCTGGATACCTGCCTTGCTAAAGCTGACTATCTTGTTCGGAGTCGGGTATTCCCTATGTGTCACGTACAACTGAATTTGCTCGACTCTTGCGTTCCTCAATACATTTTCACTCTGTTCCATTCCTCATCAAATAGTGGTTCCCCCAGATCAGTCTCCCACTTCTGTCCGATTTGATTCTCCTCCCACCTTCGACATTAATAGTTTGTATATACGTGAAACTTCGTGTCCTCCTTCCGATTCGTCATAGAATGACTCAATCACCTCAACCAGCTGCAATGGCTTGTCAGATTCCAGCCATCTACGATTTAGGCTTCTTAGAAGGGGTTTCCCTTCCTTAATCACATCCCCCTACTGTGGCTACTCCCATGGGTTCCCAACTCTTCCGTACATTCCTTCTAGTTTGCTCAAAACCCCCCTCTAGCACAACCAGTGGTATTTGCGGGGAATATGGGGTCACACACCTTAGCAGCCGTCTCACCCTACACCACAGGGCATCCAAGGCGCAATAAAAAGACGCTTAGTGGTGTTATACGAAGCTGGTAGACATATGACTTCCTTTAAGTAGTACGGGTCACCTGCCGTCTTCAGCAGCCTTAATTAAGAAGTTTGTTCGTCAGACAGCCACTTGGCCACATATTGCAGCTGGCTAGCTACGAAGTATACCTCGAAATTGGGCAATTTTATTCCGCCTTATTCATGAGAGTTCTGGAGTTTCTACAGCGCTACTCTATTTCTCGAGTTATGCCATATAAAGCTTCTGCATATACTGTGTAACCTACTAAAAAACTTTATCGGGATAGCAAACAGGACATTGGTGAAGTAATGTAAGAGTCTCAGCAGTACCACCTTCTTCAATAGTGCCTCACGCCCCATCATGGATGGTGGTAGTTTCACCTAGAAGGATATGCTCTTCTCTATTCTGTTCACCGCCTCTACCGTATTGCGTTTGTGCTCCTCCTTTGGATCATGGTATAGATCTACTCCTATCGAAACGTCGCCACCTCCCACTAAATGGGCAGCACTGGCATGCTGTATATGGGCTTCCCTCTGTATCCCACTAGTGGATACAAGCTCGATTTCTGGGGATTCACTGTTATGTCAGACACTAAGGCTTTTCTCGCCATCACATCCAGGACATACTCTAAGTTCACTTCCGGATATTGCAAGTACAGAAGCATGTCATTCGCATACAAGGAAACCAGATGTCTCCCATCCTCTGTGTTTATCCCAACCTCACCGTATTGCATACATAAATAAACCGCTAGTGGTTCTAACGCTAGTATAAAAAGCATCGGAGAGCATGGACACCCTTGTCTTGTGCCTTTACTCAAATGCCATTGATCCGAGATAATGGAACCTGTCCTATTTCGTCGTTTGTTGCTGTGCTTTGAGGAGAGCACAATTTAGCATAGAAGTCGAAGACCTTGCTAACTTCTTCCTGACCCGTTACTACAACACCGTCTGACCTCGTTATATACGGTATATTCGTGGTTCCCCTTTCACCGCGGACCAATCGTGCCAGAAGCTTGCTCGGTCTTTCTTGCTCTCCATATCTTCGTGCTGCCGCTGGTCTATCAAAATAGTGTATTTCATAGTCTGCTGAGGTACGGAAATCATCTAGATGCGTTTTGATTGCATTCGCTATTTGTGCCGATGGGGCGGCCGCATACTGCACCTGGAGATTGGATATCTCGCCCTCCTTTCTCTCAAGTTCCCTCCTCATGTCCTTAATTACCCCCAGCTCAGCGGACATGGCTACACCTCTTATAGAAGTCTTAAATGCTTGCCATAATACCGCTTGAGTATTGACAGACCCAGGGTTGTGTTCAAAGAAATCGTGAACATATTGCGCCAAGCTAGTTTTATATACTGGGTGTGTGAATGTCGCAGCTTTAAATCGCCAATGGGGCCTTTGTGGAGCTACCTCTGGGATAGTCAGTGTTAGTAGTATCGGGGAATGGTCAGAGAAGGTTCTAGGAAGTAGTGTAACCCTCGATGTCCAACCTAACACCCTCTGTGATACCAACCATAGGTCGATCCTAGAGTGCATGTCGTGAACCGACTAATAGAAGGTGTATGCCCATTGTGTTCCATGCAGAGCTCGTCTGGGTTGCCAATGGCCTACACCTGAGTGCTGGTGTCTTTGTGTAATGTCACTCTGGGCTCTAAATCAGGCCTTGAAGTGGTGCTCTTATCGCGCACCCACACAGTTAAGAACCGGAATGGAGGGGATATTACATTTAGTCCATAGCGCACATTCGTGTGATAGGAGGGCCTGGTGGTGCTTCACTATAACTGTTCTTAAGGCAATATCAGCAGTGTAGACCTTCAGGTCGCGATACGTCAGGCCCTACCTATCTCGTCTGCTGGCCGAGCCTGGACTTTTACTTGTGGCCACTGCGCAATGCGCGGCTCACTGATTGTTGTTGCTCCAATGGCGGGAGACCGCGCGGGTGGGCCTCCCTCCCTCCTGCTGCAATCCTCCTTGCTCAATGCTGAACCGCTGGGCTTCAGGTAGCTGACTGCATGATCCACTGCGGGTGCCGGGCAAGGAGGGGTTGTCTTGGCTGGCAGGCTCCTGTGGGTTCCCTCAATGAAGCCGCAAATACGGCGCCACCTGCGGTGTGTGTTGTAGTGGGGAGCCTCCAGCGTGATCTCTGGTCCACTGGTTTCCCACTGTAGCTCAGATGGAAAGTGGGCAATAAACACTGCAGCAGCTGCTTGTCAGAGGCCGGTAACCCGGGGTTAGTTAGTTCTCACCAGTCACAGTGTCCAAGTGCCGGCTGTCGGGACTGTATTGATGCGCGCAGGGCCTCAACGAAACTCATGCTGGTCTTGTAGGGCGTGCCTCCTCGACCACGCAGCTACAGTGGAAAGGCCGCTCGGGACCAGATACTCCACAATACTTCTCACGTGTGCAGACAAGACCTTCGTACTCCTTCTCGTTGATACACAGAAAACCGGCCTTTTTTCTCAAGTTATTCGGCTGGACCCCTGCTTGCCTCCAGAGCACGCTCTCAGTGCTGCATTCAGCTACCAGCGCAACAGCACCCCCCTACGCTGAGCATGTTCATCATGCACGTACAGAGCGTTGAGAAAAGGAGTGAAGAAAGGAGCAAAGAGAAAACAATCCAGCAACAACCAAGTCTGAAAATAGTTAGAAAATGTTGGTAGAAGGGCACAAGGATACGTACAGCCAAAAGATGTCAATTACAAAGAACGTCTCAGACCAAAAATGATCAAGATGTAATAAAGAAGGTAGACCAAATGCCGGCAGTACAGATGATATTAGATGATGAAAGTACCGGACCCCAAATTGCACTGTAAAGCAAGTGCTGTATGGCACACAACAATGATCCCAATAGGCGAGAAGGCATGGGAGCAAATCAGACAGTATGCCAGATGGAAGATCGGCTCATTGAAACTCCTAGCAAAGAGATTTAAAGACAGCAATGTAGCAACCAACTGAAGACTCTGCAGGTATTAACTGCAGTAGCCCACACTAACTGTCAGCCAGTATTATCCGTCAGAGTTCACTCACAGCCAGCCACTCGAAATAAAACTACTTGTATGCGTAAGCCAAGTTGCAGGTGGCATGCATACACAGAAGTTTTCAATAAACAAACGCGGAAAAGCAAGGCCCATTAAAGCTCACAAGGCTTTCTAAAACGCACCCAGAGACCAGCCAGGTCGTCAGTAGCACCCTTTCAAGTTATAAATAATAACACAAATAATTCATGGAGTTGCTTCTTCCAATCTAGAATATAACATATCGGGGAAACATGAATTCCCCAAACAAACATACATTCTCAAAAATGCCAAGATAACAGGAAATTATACCACATGACTGAAGCTGGAAATGCCTTCTGGACAGATAGGGCCTCCTAGTCCTTGTCCTACACTTCTCTGTGTGCGTTTTCTCTATTTTTGCTGCAACCGAGGTCCAGCTTGGAACTCTGACAGTGCAGCTCTCCAGTTTATCTCTTGGTGACCAACACCCATGGGATACCCTTATGGCACCCTTGGGAAGGGTACACTCTTGTACCCCTTATGTGTGTTTTTGGGGACCTGTGTGTTTCCCACTGAGCAGGGTATGGGCTAGTGGCAGCTACATGCTGACTTGGCAGTGGCTCTGTGTGTCCCCCATTTTGGGACACCCCGGCCCTGCCATAGGAATCAATGGATTCCTGATAGGTGGAAAGATAGCCCCTGTGGCCTCTTAGTTTCTATTGCCTTTTACCGTGTTTCCCAAAGTCCTGGGAAGCCCTGTCTCTGTTCCCTTTCCTCCTGACTGGCTGAAAATGCCATATATGGCTGTGAGGCTGCCTCCCATCTCTCGCCCACTGCATTGCCATTTTCTGCTCAAATTTCCAGTGCTACGCTGACGACAACTCATTTTCAGGCTGCCCTCTGCCAACTCCTCTCCCTCATCGCTGATTGCCTAAATTCCATTCAAGATTGGTGTGCAGCCAATGATCTTTGTCTGAATGCCAGCAAGACAGAGATCCTCCTCATCGGCAAACCTTAACCATCCTTTCCCCTCACTCTCTGGCCGTCCTCCCTTGGCCCTCCCTCCTACCCCCACTTGCAAAGATGACCCAGAGGCTAAGAACCCCGGGGTCATCTTTAACTCCACACTTTCCTTCTCCGCCCACAGCTCCGATGTCTCTAAAAAGTCAAAATTCCTACTGCACCGCCTAAGAGGTACCCTGCCTTTCCTCTCATTCCCCCAAAAGCTCACCGTCTCCCAAGCTCTGGTTCTCTCTAGGTAGGACTATTTTAAAAGCCTCTTTCTAAATCTACCTGCCTCTACTCTCCGACCCTCTGCAACTAATCCAGAACAGGACTGCAAGACATGCCCTTGGACTCAAGCCCTTGGACCGTATTTCTCCAGCTCTGAAATCTCTCCATTAGCGCCCAGTGGATGCAAGGATTAAATTCAAAACCCTCTTCATTGTCCACAAGGCTTTCTGGGGCCTGGGTCCAAAATACCTACAGCTATCCCTCCACAAATACCTCCCCTCTCGAGCTCTTTGCTCCTCTACCTCCAACTCCCTCAGGGTCAGTCGTTTTTCAAAGAAACAAGCTGGGGGGAGCTCTCCGTCTTCGGCTGGGCCTCCCTCTGGAACAGCCTCCCTGCCACTTGAGGAGAAACCTCTCCAGTTCCGGAAGCCCCTCAAGACCTTTCCTCTTTGCTTCTGCATTTGCTCCCCCCTCTCCCCTGCTGATCTGCTCTCCCTTGGCACCGTGCATCTGGCCACTCTCTGTCCTCCGGGTCCAGGTACCTGCTCACCCTGCCACCCTCCCACACGGTCTCCGGGCCACCCCTTGCACTGGGGTCTGTATCTGTACCCATACAGCCCCCCCTTTTTTTCTTCCTGCACTTATCAGACCTACCCTTTTTGCTGCCTTAAACCCAGTGCTTGCAACTTGCTGGCTGCACTACCACTATGTGTTGCCTTTATTTATTATTATTTATCTGTTTCTCCTTTGCTCCGCACTTCCCACTTCTCCCCCCTTCAATGCACTTTCACCCTCCCCCATGCACTTGCACATTCTCAATGTCACTGGGCCTAGTAAGATCGTCGTTTTGTTCTCCCCTGTTCCCCTCCCTGGCCTTGTCGTGCTCTGAAACACTTTTGTACGAGCACGATAGAAATAAAATATCAATTCAATTCAATTCAATTCCTGTCAGACTGGAGCCTTCCGAGAGGATGTGTGTTGTGGGTACACCCTAGGGGTGGGACCTGTGTGAATGGAGTCTGAAGTGAACTCACATTCTGTGTTGTGGTTGTCTGGTTTCTTTGTGTGTGATACAATGAATGCCCTGACTGAAAATGACATGAATGCAGTGTAGTGTGCTGAAAGGCTGGGTACTTACCCAAATCCAGATTCTCTTATGGTTGTCTGGGTGGAGTGAATGGCCTGAATGCCTGTGAGCTTGATTGGATGTCTACCTGCATGAATGCCCTTCTGCGCGACTGGTTGACTGAGCCTGACTCAGCCTGAGTGAATCGGAACCAACGTTTATAACAGGGGACAGCTCACTCATCAATTTGTTCAGACGCTGATCTTATCGCCGAAGTCAAAGCAGAAGCAAGAAGAAGCTGTTCCTCGAAGCACAGCTGAGCAGTCTGTTGCTGCATTGCTTTGTGTAATCCAAAAGCTGCTGTGTTCTTCCAAGGACTGATCCAGAGAGGACCTGCGAAGGAGACCTCTCCCCAAGCCACGAGGGACCATTGTGCAAGCTGCTACTCTTCATCAGAAATACCATGGAAGCTAGCCCTGTGTGCCTGCCGCCCAGAGAAGGGGTCTTCATGAGTTCTGAAGAGGAGTGCCCAGACATCTAGAGTCAAAGAAGTTGGTGTCGTCCAGGGTCCGGAGGTGTGTTTTGTGACCGCTGGAAGCCGTTGCTGCCTACCGCCCAGAAGAGGGGGTACCCTGGCATAGTGCTTCTGGACACCTGGAGCTGCGAAAGTTCCAAACTGCCCAACAACATTTGAAGGGACATCATTGCCATCATCACTGACCCCTTTTCCCCGCCGGAGTGTGTCCAGAGTCGTTGAGTGCAGAGGAAGGTCTGTCAGTAGGTTTCCCCCACCAGAAGCTACCAAAGGCGTCCCGAGGGTCCAGACTTGCTGAGGGTCCAAGGTCCACTCCAGGTCGCCAGAAGCCATCCAGAGGTCCTTGCTGCGGCTGCAGCACTGAAGAACCGAAAGTCAGAAAAGCGCAATATTCTGAAACCCGACACCAAAGTTGACCAATGCGCCCGTTGCCGCCCGAAGTCATTGAAGGGTGCCAGGGGTCTTGCTCCCATCTGCCAAGCCTTTAAGGAGCCCAGAGCAAGTTTCATCTGCACAGGACTTCTATAGTCAGAGAAATCGTCCACCAAAGGAAAGCACTGCAAAGAGCAAACTGCTGCACTTCAGAAAGACTGTGGTTCAATTTTTCTCATGGACTGAGCATCCAAGTGGCTCCTTCTTTCAAGAGGGGTCCATCCGCAGAGGGAATCGTCGAGTGAAATTGAGAAACTCTGCCACTTTGCCTGCCAAGGTATCAAAAGTACTGTGACGAGGGAGAGCATCTTCTAGCCTCGGGAGTCGTCCAGGGGTCCCAGATTCGCTTGGATCCTGTTCTCCTGTGGCCTCTCAGAAACTTTGGGGTGGTAGAACCTTTTAAAGAAAGCAGAAGGTTATTGAACATTATTGGACTGGGCTGTAAAAGACAAGATAAGTTACTCCATAACTTTTCCATTACAGGTTAGCCAGGTTAGGAGTGGGGGGAGATCTTTACACAGAATTGTATTTCTAGTCTAAAGGACGCGTTTTGCCACTGTTCACAACCAACCTGCCTTTCATCCCTATTCTATGCTGATACACCTCACTTAAGAATTCAAATGCCTATTTAAAACGGTCTGCAGTTTGTGCATCTATTACTGAATTTAAGTATTGTGTGGTACCACATGAAGTGTATATATTTGCTGTTCTTTGAATAAGTATGCCCAAGTACAAAGTGTTATTATTTAAATGGATATATATTCCTGAATCTTATTTTATATAAAGAAGCTGTGTTATCACCTAACATAGTGTGTGGACATTCCTTTGTGGGGGCTTTGAGGATTCACTCTACTTAAGAACCAGCCTACATCACCTCCTGAAAGCTTAAGACTTGCTCGTCCATTGCGAGCAAATTGAGAGCCCTGGCTGGGGTGTTCTGTGCCTTTACCCTACCATATAGAGGGCAGAAGTACAGATACCCCCCTCCAGTCTTTACAATGACCTTTGACCTTGTTTGCATCACAGAAAGTAGTGGCATGTGGACTTCGACCCAAGTGGCATCACAGGAAGAGGTAACCTGGTTGCAACAAAAAAAAAAAAACCACAATCCACTAGCTTCAGGGATGTTTTTATGAATCCTTCTGGTAGGGGACAAGAAGGCAGCGTTTGCACAGGGCAGGATGTTCACCGCGTTTGTATAAATCCAGACTATCTGAATGGTAACAGACAAAACAGTCTGGTTGCACTTTTAGAAGGAGAGAGGGCTGGTACAGAAGACTGGAGAAGGCAGTCAAGACTAAAAGTTGCTGCAAAGAAAGCCCACAGAGAGCGGGTGCGGAGGTCCGTTTGTCCAAATTGGGTGTGGCCAGGTGGCGGTTCAGGGTTCTGGGTTGGGATTGTAAAGTTTCAGAAGATGCCAGGACTGTAACCACAAAATCCAAATAGAAAAAAGCCCATATTTTAGGTGACCCATGACAAGGAAGGTACAGCAGCAGGTGCAAGAGGAGGCATAATGATGACTCCAAATGGTAGGTCACAGGTAGCTTAGATGAGAACAATGGCTCAGCAAAGGGAAGAAGCAATAACCCCCAAACAGAAAAGCACTGCAACAGTGCAATGTGTAGTGACGCTTGCCAGAGCAGAAGACTGGCAGAGGAGTAGCAAGTTACCAAGTTCCAGCAAGGGGCTCTCGCCTCAGTTACAGGAAACACCACAATAACATGGATGCTTGGAGAGGGCACCATAGGCTGTGTGTACGTTTTCAGGATATCCCTCATTAATATTCATGAGGAAAAAGGTGTATCCATTTGGAACCATTATATGCAAATGTATCTCTTGATTATTAATAAGGGATATCCTGAAAACCCTGACATGTTTCCGGCCCTCGAGGCCTGGAGTTGGGCAACCATGCAAGGGAATCTAGCCCTTTACCTCGCATCCACTCGCACCCCTAGAGACCCTCCCCTTTCAGAAGTTCCCTTTCACTGTTTGTGGACTCTTAGGTGCTCCTGGCCTCTGATCGGATTGTCCTGGGCCACAAGGTACAAGGGGTTTGTTACACCGCCTTTGTTTGTAGGCTTCAGGATTTACAAACCCTTTTTCAGGGTGAGTCTAGTTATAGGTTTGAAGGTTCGTAAACCTGATCTAGCTTAGATCCAAAAAATCAAAATGTTGGTAGAAGTAGGTCTGTGTAATGTTAAACATTATAGAGGTCTAAATGAGGTCAAATTACTGGTCTAGTGAGTCAATAATGTTCAGAGCAAAATCCATGAAAAATTCCTGGAGGAGCGGATGCCAAAGTTAAAAGATCACAAACAGTAGGAAGGTAAATCAGATGCTAAGGACTCAAAGAGAAAAGAAACTGAACAAAGATACAGCCAGGAAGATGTTGGAGATGCACACCAAGGCAGAGTCAGACTTCATTAGAGGAACATGAAGTTTCATCCTGCACAGTTTGCTTCAATAGGAACTACTGACGTTATTTAATAAGAGTTAATCACTGCAGGTTAATGATCTCTGAAAAAACTGTCGGTCAGAGGCGGAGTCAGTTACATGTCAAGCATTCATGATATAGAGTCTAACGCTCCTTAAAGAAATACTATTTAGTAAGTTAGTAATGTTATGAGCTTTGTACCTGGGAAAAACAAATAACATCTACAGTAAGAGAACCATTTTTAAAACATTAGTTTGCGCCAGTGATGAGATGCGCCAGTCTATTACATCATTTACGCCCCAAAAAGGTGTGCCCTATTCACAAAGTTCCTTTGAATGTGTGCAGCACAGATGCACACTTTCAGATTCCCTTGTGTATCCTCTTTGCACAAATGAGGGGCCGTTTCTACACATGTTAATGTGCATCCAAATTCATAAATGGGTTGCACATTAAAATGTGCAGAAAACACACACATTCCCCTGTGCCTCATTGGAACAGGGAACAGTGCAATGCATGATGGTAATTTCTGACGCATTTAAGAATTTGTTTTTAAGTGTGAAATAGAGAAATAAACTATTGCTGTCCCAGTTACATATTAGTCCTCAAATGGTCATACACATTTTTGTCTCTTTTTTCCTTCATATTTTACAATGACAGGCCTTTTAGTTCCATTATGAAATGCACTCCCAGCATCCACGTGGGTGCAGGGGACGCCATACATGCTCCAGCGACTGATGTAGACAATATAGCTAGCCACATGTGCACAAATGTGACTTTCACATTTCTGAAAGTAATACAAATGTACCCGATATGCATTTTTCCTTTGCATTACTTTTTGTGAATTTAGCACTGTATATTTTTAAGATAGCAATTTTTTGTCAGCTGCAAATAAAAAGTACATTTTGGTTTCTATATTTAAGAAATAGCCAGGTCAAGCCATGAGTCATCCCTCGCAGGCAGGAAAAGGTCAGACCTCTTAAACCTAATGTTTACAGCAACATTTCATCAGCAAAAAATGGCAATGCGCTTTATCGAAAATCGGTCACCCGCATCTCCTAAAAGGTCACCCAAAGCAGAAGACATTGAGAAATTCAGTAGATTCACGGTTTGGCTAATACTACTGGCCCCAGGCTGTGGGACATATTGACCCACTCAACACATTGCCCCACATCACTGAGCTGCATTTGCGCAAGAAACATCAACCTGGCTGCGCTGGCTCCTGTGCGCCCAAGGACCTCAAAACTGCGTTTTTGGCAGCAGCAGAAAAATGGCTGCACCATCTTGTCTCATTCAGGCAAAATGGAACAAGGGGACACACTGAAAAAGTACACCAGTGTGTTCTGAGACATATATATGGACTCAAGGGAACCGGCAGCATTGAATTGCTGCAAAAGCCAAAAATTCCCCTTCAGAATGAAACATGTTCACCCTTTCAAAATGCTGCTTTGGTGCCAATTCCACCTGTCATTCTGAAACCACTGAGTAAAAAGGCCCAGTCAAACCAACTCTCAGACAAATCCAAAGCAACTTAATTTTTCCATTGCACGGGAACACACGTTTATTTCTTGACAAAATGTATCCAGGCGCAGCAGTTCAGAGAGACTTTTTAACTCTCTGAGCCAGGTCAAGGACAGCACACAGGGACTGATTCCAGACCGATTCCTGATTTCCTGCCTGGCGTCTTGTCTTCATCTTACAATTATCCATCCAGACTACAAATCCCAACCACAAGGCCAAAACCTTGCTGATCCTGCTTCAGGTAGGCATCAAATTCTTTTTGTTTTCTTTATTTTTTATTTTATTGGTTTAAATTCAAACCTTTAAAATATTACACAAAAACACAACCAACACAGAAACAATTACAACTCTCCCTCCCATCCTCCCTTTTCATAATAGTCCAACCTATTCATCATGAATTAACTATCTTATTCGTTCTGCGACTGCTTGCACATGTTTAACCTCTCTTCAATTGAAACCAAAAAAGATGTTAAAGGCATAATTAGTTTCATGTCAATGCCGTTCCACATTCTCATCCACCATTCTTCCGCGCACACAGTAGGATGATCGTCACTCCAGCGGCCCAGGTGAATTGATCTTTCATCTCTCAATTTCGGGCAAAACACCACAAGATGTTTGAGTGATTCCACTTCGTTACCACAGAAACGGCATGAGAGATTGAAACCTATGTTACAAGCCCAATGGCTGATCCGCTCTTTGGTTTTGAAAGCATTTAAGCGGAACAGCATAAAGAGTCTTCGTGCTTTGGGATTTGGAAATAGCTGCAGATATTTTTGTAACACGTTAAAGCCTCTTCCCTCTGCAGGTGAATTTGTCATAGCTCTAGCGGCAAATCGCTCGCTGCACGTGGCCTCCCAATCGGCTCGCCAGATCTTCACTTTTGCTGCCGTGGGATTTACATGAAGAGTTTCCACGCTAATGTCATATGCAAGTAGGAGATCTTCACAGCGTTTTATCCATGATGAGATGATGTCTGTTCCACACAAAGGCTCATTGTGAAGGATTCGAAATTGCAAGATTCTCTCGTCAGCTCTGGATTTCCGAAATAATGCCAATAGGTTCCAGCTAATCCAAGCATGCAAGGAGATTAAAGCAAGTTCATACCTTATGCAGGCAGTCGAAATTCCAACTGGTAGGCTTAAGGCTTTAGTCCAAAACATGTGCTCTAACGATGCCCAATGATTGAACGAGCATCCGAAAGCATTCTCTGCTCCGTATGTTAGGATCGGCAACACTTTCTGTTCATAGAAGTTTCTCAAAGGTCGCGTTGAGAATTTTCCGAACTTTCTGTGTAATAGTAGGCCCCGACATGCTAACTGACCACATTTCCTCTTTGTTTCAAGTATCCATGGGCCATCGCAAATGCTAGAATTCAAAATCATGCCCAAATACTTTACACTTTTTTGACATACGTAGTCGATCCTGGCCTTACTTCCACACAAACTTTGACCCCTTTACCATCGGTGTGGCTCTTAAATTATGGAACACTAATATTTCGCTCTTTGCTGCGTTCATTTTCAGATTGTTCGTGTTCACATACTTTTGGACTGCCTCAAGTTTACGTTGTAAACCGATCGGGGTTAGATTCAGGATGACTAAGTCGTCTACATACAGTATCCAACTTATCTGGGATAAATGGAGCTTTGGTGGAAATGCCCTCACCGAATTTATTGCATCGCTGATGTCTGAAATAAAAAGGCTAAAAATTGAAGCTGCCAACGGGCAACCCTGGTTTGACCCCCTTGTGCGTCTTAATCTGCGAGGACAGGGTACCCGTTTGGTCTAAACCGATTGCGATGGACATGTCCGTGTGCAGTTCTTTGATAGCCTCTAGTAAACCGGCAGGGCAGCCCCATAACCTCAGCTTTTGCCAAAGTAACTCTCGATCAATCATATCGAAAGCGCAAGAAAAATCCACAAAAGCAAGATAGACTTTGGTGTTTGCGCGCAGTGCTTCCATTTTCAGCAAATTCAAGACAAGCAGGTTCAGAGAACATCCAACATTTTTCACAAAACCTGCTTGTCTTTCGTCAACTCTGTTAGCTGATTGGGCCCAATTAATCTTTTTTTTTTGGAGCAATGAAGCGTAAAGCTTGCCTAAGACATCCAGCAAGGCCACAGGACAGTAATTTTTAGGTGACATTCTGTCGCCTTTCTTGAAAATTGGGACAATTATCCCCGTTTTCCATGAGGTAGGTGACTGTTGGTGCAAATTAATTCTCGCAAATAAGTCGAAGCATATATCTGCCCAGAGATCGGGAAACTGTTTAATAGTAAAATTCGACAACCCGTCTGGACCAGGAGCCCTAGAATTTTTAGCTTTCATGATAACATCTCGAATATCTTCTCTCGAGAAATTTAAATCCCACAGTATTGTCTCATACACTAATGAAGGATTGGTAGCCGGGTTTTTATTATATAATGTCGTAAAGTGCTTTACCCACTTCAGCTCTGATACCAAGCACACTTGTAAAGCTCCCTGGGGCGTTTCAAAGCGATTGATGATTCGCCAAAACTCCCCACTGTTCTTATTTATTAGGGTCTTCAGCATGGCCTCTGCATCTTGCTGATGTAGCAGGAATTTATGGCTTTTTGACCAGTTCTTATAGGATTGTTTGGTCGCTCTATTTTTTGACGCTATTTCACTCACTGGCCCTTGCTTGTATCTCCGAATCTCGGCACGCATCAATCTCTTACGCTGCATCACCATTAGATCGAAGCAATGCGTTTTATGAAACGACTATTGTTTTAGCCCAATATTTTTAGCTTTAAATTGGGACAGTAAAGAGGCGTATTCAACCTCCTCCGGATTGATCTTGAATTGGTTGCATAGATTCGACACCTCCCGTTCATCCAGCCTGACTCTTAGGCGGTTTGATTCAACCTGGACCTTCGTCGCCCATTTCCGACATTGAATGATTTCAGAGTCTTGAAATTTTAGTTGCAGCATTTCATGATCACTGTTTTTCATCGCACAAACTTTCAAACAATTTACCCGGTCATGCAGAGCGTCCGATATAAATATGTAATCTATAATTGACGAGTGGCCCTCCCGATGCCATGTGGACTTAGCTGGGATATCCCCTTGCGTACAACCATTTAACATCGTTAGTCCTCTTGCGTTTAGTTCTTCCGACTAATCTTTCGCCAGTTGTACTTTAACAGGGTTCTGGGGCTTGAAAAAAATCAATATTTAGATCACTGCATACTATAATTCGGACCCCTTTGTTTGATTCAAGCAGGTTATCAATGATCGTTGTTACTTGATCAATAAAAGGGTAGGTCCCTGTACATCGGTGATTCCAATACAGATTTATTACCTGAATCACATCCACGTCCTTTAACAAGAGATTGATTTTACCTATCTCTGAGACTTGAATGTATGGCGTGTGATTCTTAGATTTTATCAAACGATAGCCTGAAGACTGCTTGATCATGGTTAGAAGACCAGCTGTCGGACGCCCCTGCTCTGCCTTAATGGCTGGATTCAGTGCACATTCAAACTCTGAAATAACTGGCATTTCACACATCCATGTTTCCTGGAGACAAACCAGTTGCGAATCGTGAAGCCAGTCATTATTTAGCAAATGAAGAAAGCCGCGAGTGTTCAATGAGGCAAAAAAGCATGATTGTGCTACACTGACCTTCGGGCATTAGCTTCGGGTTTTGTCATTCAGTGCCATGGCCAGCCAATTCCAGTCTTGGTTATTTTCTTTACACAGTGGGCTACTTGCTAGGTCAGCGGCACTCTTGTCAAATGATCTGCGACTATTTATAGTAATTTGGATTTTATCCATTGGACTGGTTCTAGGAACCACCTCCTGCTCGACAAACGTCACTCTTTGTGAGGTGGATGAAGATTGCCCTGCTTTGGGTACCGGCTCACTCATGCGATTCTGTCCTGTCGGCATCGGTACCATCAGCGCAGTTTGTTGTTTCCTCCCGGTGGGACATGAGTTGGACTCTTATGCGGCTAAGACCTCCCGTCAGTCTCCGATTTTTTGCAACGTACATTTTCCACTATTTTATAAACACGAAACCCCAAGGACAAGAGATCTTCCCCTGCTTCCAATATTGTGTTGGCAATTATATTGGAGTCAATGTGCAAAATCACCTTGTCGTTGCATCAGGGAATTCGACAATGTTTAAGTCCTTGGAACCCAATCATCGTAGGCGTGGTACGTGATGGAGCAACCTTAATACATTTGGTCGATTCAAAATTAGTTTGTCACAAGACTCCAACCTCTCCAACATCAATTTAATCAGGGTGTGATCCAAGGGACAAACTGTCACATGGCCTTTGCTGCTCTTCTGTCTTTTCTCCAGCACTTCCGGCTGATGGTATTCATCTTTTCGTGAGTTAGATACAACAGCAGCCAAAGGGGCCGCAATAGTCTCAAGACTTTCTCCTTCCAAGTTAGAGACGTTCAGGGGAAGATGACTCATTCTCCCAGACTCAGGATGCTTCATTTGTAAATTAAGCATTAGCTGTTCCCTTTTTTCTTGTAAAGTGGTAAACACAGGGCTCACAAGTGTCGATTCCCTGTTGACAGTCACTACTTCAATCGGAATTATGGAGCAGATCCTACCACCATTCACAACTGCCGATTTGTTTGATTTATCCTGTGGCTCCTGCGGCACGGTCATTTTAGGGTTCATCGTGCCAACCTCTACATTCTTAATGGAGCTGTCCTCCCTCTGTCTGTTAGGCAAGGTGACCCCTTTTATGATGATAGATGCGTCGAGAGGTTGTTTCACTGGTACACATTCTTCGTCGTCAAAGTCCTCAGACTGATAAGTCCATCAGCTCAACTTGTTCTGCCTTTGCGGCATCAATAGGGTGATCGTCGCCTGCTTGCAGACCACTTGCCGTTGATTCTGCTGGTAACTTATTACCCTCCTTTGTTGTTACACCTAATTTCAGACGTGTGGTAATTGCTTTATCAACAATTTGTAGCACATTAATATTGCGAAGAAATTTCCGGGCACCTTTTTGGTGATTCTTCTTGCGTCCTGGCAGATTTTTTTGCTTCTTGGCTTGTAGTGGTTTGCATTTTTTAGTTTCCACATTTTTTTGTTGTTCGCCATCTAGGCCTCCAAAAATGGGAAACAGACCTGCTGACTTTACAACGTCAACAGCCACAACTTTATTTCCGGAGGCTTGATCTACAGCTGTTTGGGGAGTTGAATCAGTCGCGCTTTGGCAATCCAGCAGTGCAAGATTTGCTGAACTTCTGGCTTGTAAAAAGGCTGTATGAAAAGAAGTTTCCATTATAGTATCCAGACCAGAACATTCACTATGTAAGTCACTGATGCTTTCGGGACCTTCAACATCAATTGCCACATGGCGAGGATGACCCATGGGTTCCGAATCGGTAGGGCCATAAAATGCCAACGGTGGGCTATTAGGGATCCTGTACATTTGGCCAATATTGCTCTCGAATTGGCTTGGCTGCATTTGTGCCGCTACGTTCTCTGATACCGTAGCACTATTAAGCGGAAGAGACAATGTGGTTGGTTGCTCTTTCATTGGCTTATTTGGCACAGTGCAAGCTCCAAATAGATCCCCGCCTCTTGTTTCCATGTGGGGTTTACGGAAGAGAGCCAGTGTTTCCTTTGCTACCTCCGCAGCTTTTTATCGATCATATCATTACGTTTGCCTTCATTGACTGAGGCGAGGGCTGCCAATAGCTTCTGATTTACCTCGTCTTGTTTGTTTCTATGCCCACTGTGCATTACCTCTAGATCTAAGAGTTTTGAATTCATTAGGGCTAATAGAGTTGTAACATCTTACACGTTTTCATTTATTGCTTCGTAAAGTTTGGTAAACCGCGCCAGAGTGATTGCCATTGCGGAAGTCAAAGCTACTAATAAGTCATTTGAGGGCACGTGCACACATGGGGCCAGGCCACCGCCTCTAACTTTTCTTGGCGCATCACATGCGGCTTGACTCAAGGCAGACCGTTCTCTTCTAACTTTCGGAAAAGCTTGCTCCACAAATGAGGAGTCCCTGGATGATGACTCATCTAAAGAATCATCACTGTTTGAGTTTTGCAGCAATTGTTTTGGTCGGCACGAACTCAAGCAACTGGTTACATTGGTGTAAGATGACAGTCTTTTCTGTGAATCTGCCACCTTTCCAACTGATGACTGAGATGAATCATCAGTGGACACGACTTCTAATGTCCTTGCCCGTTTATAGTTGCCAGACACCCATATGTCTCGATTGACGTCAGTCAAGTTATTGCACTGTCTTTTCTGAGGAATTTTTGTTTGTCACCACATTATGTTCGGGAATAAACACTGACATCTGTTTGCTGGCGCGAGCTTTATTTAACTCAATCAGATTTTGTAGCACCGTTGAAACCACCTCTAAGGAGTTTCTTCGACCGGCGTTAGGAGCAACATCCACTTCCTCCTCCAGCCAGACTCCACTTTGCAGCGTTGCTGCCTCACTAATAGTTGTTGTCTTAATATTAGGGGCCATCATGTTTGGGGCTGTACGGACTCCCGCAGGGGAAGCAGCTGTAAATACTTCCTCGTGTTGTTGTAGTTCAAGCAGGTTTTCAACAGAGCGTAGCCGAAATTGTAGCCGGGTAGGCTTTATCGCTTACCTCACACTCTTCGGTACTGGTACAGGCTCTTCCAGTTGAATCGATATCAACACCAGTATCCGATGCTGCAGACGACCCCTGGGGCACGGCAGGACTTCCCAGTCGACTGACCTGGCTCACCTCCGCCAGATCCAGCTGGCGCTGCAGCAGGGAGGTTTCCTTGTCATCAGTTCTCGGGGCGACCTCCTCCTCGCCACGCCCCTTCGCGTCATCAGGCTCGACTGTGGAAGCCGCCGCTGTTGACTCTGCACACCCGAACACCGGTGCCGGACCCTCAAGGAATGCGGGACCACACCCCCCGGACCGCAGCATCCGTGCAGAACCTCCCCCAACCTCCGCCAAGAGGCATACACCAACCTCCACAGTACGATCATTCTCAATAACAGTAATTTCAGCGTCCTCCGTGCGCATGGATGTTTGGGAGAGATGAGAAAGAATAGAAGGAATAGAGTTCACTTGCAAATTCACAGATGGTGGGTTTAACTCGGGAATTAGCGGGGATCCAGATGCATAGCCCGCTGTTTGTGTAGACTCAAACGTCTTGTGCCACAAAAGTACCAGGTTCCTCAATTTTATCAGATATAGAGTCACACGAAAAGTACTGGCTCACCTGTTGTCTGGAGCGTTTAACTGGACGCTCCTCTTGCATGCCCATACGTTTTGATTGGGCTCTGGTCCTTGATGATGGCATGGCAGGATCCATCCTCCCAGCTCTCAGTGGGGAAGACACTCCACGCCGCGCCACTCGCCAAACAGCCAAACAGACTCCTCGCCCTTGCTCCTCAGGGCTTATGCCACAAGGGTGTGGGAGGCGGCCTTATAAGGGCTGACCCAATGATAGTCTTAAAGGCACACGCACCTCCAGGTGCCACAAACTGGAGAATAGGAAACTCGCAGGTAGAGGTTTTGGAGGGAAAGTACAGTCCTCACTCACCACAGCCAAACAGACTCCTCGCCCTTGCTCCTCAGGGCATACCCTTAAATTCTAAAAATCCCAATAACCAAGGGAAGCTGTGATGTTTTGGAAAGCATCCTGAATTAACCTGGCTTGCTGCTCACTAAATGCATGCCTGCTGCAAACCTGCCATCCAGCTAATTCTTAGTGTCTAGTGACCAGAGGTGCCAGTCCAGTGGCAGTCCAGATACGGAACTGCCCAGCTGTCTTGCCAGGCGCTTTGTCGTGCAGTGACCAGAACCCTTGATGGGCCAATATCCTAAAATAAAGTAGACTAAGTATCATCCCAACCCCATAGACATCCATAGTCTACATATCCTGCTTTGTCTCTATCCCATCTTAGTCATCTCAAAGTCATCCTATACTTATCCTGATAACTTGTAATATCGTCAAAATCATTCTTGCTACCCTGTCATTGATTTATTGTGATAGCGCCAAAATCTTTGATAATTTTGTCTTGTAAAATCCTAAGCTATTCATCCTGTTTTGAGTGATCGGACTGGGTCCGCCAGGACGGGCACTGGGGAACTAGGGTTAATTCCGCAGATCAACCATGGAACTTACTGTGTCTCAATATGGTAGTCTACCCTGAATGCTCTCGCGTAGAGTAAAACTGTCCTTGTCAAATTATTTCTTTGCCTTTTTCGTGCCTTCATTTTCTCAAAAACGCACCTCGCTAGATCTTGCCTAACTCACTCAATTTACCAGCTAGAGACCTAATTTCAATTCCATATTGTACCTAGGATCCATAGCTACCCCCCAACCCATCCCGATTTACAATATTTCACCCGTTTCTATTGAAGATTGTTTTGGTAAATTCAGGTGGGAATTGCAAAAATGTGTTAAATTTTCAATGTCATTTTGATTATAAACTGTTTTAAATCTTCCATTAATTTCAAATTGTATGCTTTTGCTCAATCCATTGTTTGTGATTGCTAGTATCTGTCCAGTGTTGCTCCAGTAAAGAATTGTTTTTGTTTCAAGCATATTAGACACATTCATTCATTCATTTCCGACTTACATTTTAGCATTGCCAGGGTTGAAATCCGTTTTTCTCTCTTGTTTGGGCTGGGAAGGTCGGATTTAAATTCTGTTTCTTGTCTGTCATTCATGATTACCTGCTGATTACGTTTATCCACTTAAAATTAATTATTTGTGGGTTGAGGGAACCTTGCAGGGGGAAATTCTAACTCAAGTGTTATTCTACCTAAAATCAAAAAGTGCTCCTATTCCCTGATGTTTTCTATCTGTGTTGCCAAAGGGTTGAATTAGGTGCATTGCCTCCATTCCTATTGTTCTTATCAACCCATTGGTGATTGCTGCCCCATATTAAAAATATTTTATCAACCAGCCTGGTTCACGGTCCATTGTGACCCGGGGAATTTGAAAAGGGGGTGTGATATGTGTGGTGTATCATCTCAATATTGAATCTAATCTAACATAAGCATTTCAATTACGCGCTGCATACTGAGCTAAGCCTAAGGTGTGCGTCGCCTGATTGAAATCCTTAACAAGGCTTAATGTATAATACTTCAATAATGCTATTTTGAACTTACAATTTGACCCCCTGCCAACATTGTTCCTCATTTATTTCATTTTCTCTTTCATTCTCCTGCTTGCTTTCATTATTTTGTTCCTTTTCATGTTTTGTGCTTTTTTGCCTTCCTTTCTAACACTCCATCTTTTCTCTTCCCTTTGCTCTCTTTCCATGTAGTGAAGTGTGGATATACGATTCCTCTTATAATGCTTTTTACGAATAGGAAGTGTGACAAATCTTCAGATGTCGTCCATTCCTCCCTAGGAGGGGCCCCTTCCCGTGTGGCTAGGGAGGTGAGGTAACAACCCAATAGTGCTCCTGGGGGTGGTACTCAGCGGGAGGATCACATGGGTGGGAAGCCCCCTGTGGGAATAGGGATGGCCTTCGGGAGAGAACGCAGTATCTCCACCCATCACCTGATCCTAGAACCCCTTTCTGCAACCCCTTTGCTAATAGACTCGTGGGTCTTTATCATCTTAGCATTCCCATAGAAAGTACTGGGACGAGGAAGAATAGAAGTTACCCAAGTGAATATCCACTTCCCAATACTGTGATGAGGAAGCACTGCATTGACCCACAAGGGAGCGGAAAAATCTGTACTGTGATGAGGGAGAAGCGCGGAAGCATGAGGTTCACATGTGAGAACCACAAGGAACAGTCTAGTGGTTGTTGCTTTCGGACTGGTCCATCTAGAGTAGAAACAGAGGGAAACCAGGAAGTGTTGAGAAGCCTTCCCTGAAGGAGCAAAGAGTACGAATGCTGTAAGGAAGCAGAAGGAGCAGTGAGCCAAGCTGATTCCCAGAGAAGGGGGAAACCCTTGAGGGCCAGCAGTCTGAGGAGAACTAAGGGGATCTGGAGACTCCCTAACTGGACGGACCAGGAGACCCCCAGTCCTCAGAGTAGTTATCAGCAAGTCTGTGGCATTGGCTACAAGGGAAAAGTACTGGAGGTGAAATCCCGTCCTGTCCTGCCCCAGAGCAGCTTCCTGCCGGGGAGCGGGATGGTGAGGAGAGGTCCCGCGGCAGACCCGACCACCTGGAACAGAGGCAGAGAACAGCAAGGCAGGAAAGCAGCACATCTTACCAGGTTGTCGGATCCAGTGTCTGGTGGCAGAAGCAAAGCCGCCCGAGAGGAGAGAAACCAGTGTGGTACAGTCGCCGAACACCGAACGAAGACTGAGAGCCCAGGGGAAGCCGCAGAAGCTGACTGGTGTTGTTGAGGACCAGAACCCTAATAGAACAAGTACAAAGATATGCAGAGGGGGACCACAAAGGCACAGGGATACCCCAGAGGCTGTGGTTGGGAGGAAGTACAGTGCCATATTCCTTGTCCCATTGGGACCGAAGAGAGACATAAGGTGAGAACGGAGGGGTTGAAAGAGCACCCCAGAGATACTGGAAGAGAGGTATGGCCGGATAGTCAACCGGGCCTAGTTAAAAGAGACTGCAAAGCTGAAAGAGGGGGCAAGGACCCAAACATCAAGAGAAACTAGCTGAGAATGGAGGGGGTGAAAGAGCACCCCAGATAGACAAAGAGAGGCTTGGCAGGTTAGTGAACAGGGCCTAGTTAGAGACATTACAGAGTTGGATAAGTGTTCTGGGACCCACAGAACGAGACGAGAAGTCCAGGTGAAGAGAACCTTTGGCATAAAACACAAGAAGTCCAGCGCAAGAGAACCTTTGGCACAAAGCTTAAGAGGTCCAGGGGAAGAAAACCTTTGGCATAGGTTACGAGAGGACCAGGGGCAAATAACTTTTGCACAAGTTGGTAGAGGCCCAAGGGAAAAGACCCTTTGGCACAAGTCACGGAAAGGCCAAGGAGGGGGGGGAAGAAAGACCCTTTTCGCACAAATCACGAGAAGACCAGAGGAAGGGAGTCATATCCTTTGGCAGAAGATAGAACTGTGATAGAGACTATTGATAAAGAGAACCTTAGAAAAGCTTGGGGAAGGGAGACGCCTTCCCAATATTGTTTTGGAACTTGGAACTGCTTAAAGCATCCCGAAGAAGGGAGTCATTCTGTTCTAAGCAGGGTGTAGTTTAGTTATAGGTTTTCAGTTAAAGTGTAAGGGACATAAATAGGTTTAGGACACAGGACAGTTGACTTCATACTTTTGACAGACATTGTGGCATTATCCTTAGTTTTGGAAACCCCTCTTAGCCATAGGGACAGGTAGGATTCTTCCTTATTTTCAGTTCAATAAAAGTCTATATCAACAAGCATGGTACCTTTACTTCCCAAAACTACTTCTGCACCCTTAAAGAAGTAAGTTTGATCTTTTTAGAGACATCTTGGGAAATATTTATTTTTGTAAATTACCTTTTATTGAGTGTAAACAAGGTCAAGCATCAAATATACTGAACAACATGAGGGATAAACCCACCACGAACATATTAAAGAACATAGACTAAACCCTTTATTTCCCCACGCTCCCCCACCCCCCTTTATTACGGCAACCTCTTCCTTTGGCAGCTGAAAATCCTAACTGTGCCCTTATATGTAAGTCCTTGACCAAGTGGGCTCTAGGAATTTTGGTGCTAGTCTCATCAGGGTCCATGCCGCACTTCCTGTGCTTTATGTCCTGCCGGGCTGGTGCCCTCTCCCTGGTCCATCTGCCCCCGTTCCCCTCACCCAAACGTGTTGCTAAACTGTAACCATTCAGTTTGCACCAAGGACCTACCCCCATGGATCGCTGCTGTGATCTTTTGTATTAAGTTTATGCCCTTTGCCGTTCTCAACCACTCTTTCACTGTGGGGAGGGTCCCTCATTTCCAGTATCTAGCCCGGCATGCTTGTGCCGCCAGTAAAAGAAAGTGCACCAAAAGGTGGGAGTGAGCCCATTGATCTTCACACTTCTCCAGTTCAAGCAATACAAGCATAGGGTATAACCTGTACTCCCCACCCCCACTCCTGCGTCTTTGATCCACCCAAGAACATCAGCCCAGAACACTTGCACTCTGGGGCAGTCCCAACACATGTGCCAGCAGTCAGCTCTGGCTCCACATCCATACCAGCAGTGGGGGTCCACTGTTGGGAACATTCTGGACAGACGCATCGGGTCGTAATGCCAGCGATGTAGTAGCTTTATGGCATGAAGCTTGTATTGACATGAAATTGACATCTTAAAAGCTCTCCTACACATCAGCTGCCACAGATTATCCCCCCAATACCATCCCCAAATCTCTGTCCCAGCGTGTTCTAAGCCCCCAGACAATCCCATCTCTGGGTTCCAACAGTGCCCCATAGAGATGTGAAATGAGGCCTTTCCTGTTCACATGTCCGTCCAGAACCCTCTCGACTGGCATAAGGTCCCCCCTCTGGATAAGCTCCTTCCACTTGTCCGACATGTATATCCCTTTCAACCTGAGGTATAGCAACACCGGCAACTTGCCTATGCCGAGTGCCTCCTCAAGCTCCTGATATACTTACAAATTCTCCTCCTTTTATTAACTGGCCCACCCTAGCCAGTCCCCCCCTCAAACCATGACTGGTAGCGTCCAACCTCAGGTATCACATCTCTAACCAGTGGTGCCCAAATGTGGCTCATCGGGGAGGGCCAGGTAGTAATCCCTTTCCCCTTTCCCACCATGGCCAGTACTTCCCAATGAATCCCCAGGATTGGATGATCCCTAATTCGCCTCGGGAGCCTACTCTTCGGAACCCAGAGCCATTCCCCCACAGTTGCCGGGAGTAAGTGTTGAGATTTTCCAGGGACACCCACTGCTTGTCTGGGTCCTCGCTCAAGTGTGGGACCAGTGCCCTGAGTTGCGCCGCCCTGTAGTACGTCATCAAGTCTGGTAATCCTACCCCTTCCCTGACTTTTGGGAGTATGAGCATCCCATATCCCCACCCTGGGCTTCTGACCCTGCCAAAGGAACTTCATAATACGTTGCTTAGCTTCTTTCAGGTGTGCTTCCGGTGCTGGGATCGGGAGCATCTGTAACAAATATAATCCCCTCGGGAGGAGATTCATTTTTATTGCGTTGAGCCTCCCCATCCATGACAACTGCCCCTTCCCCCAGGAGTCCATTTCTGAAAACAACTTGTCAAACAAAGGGGGATAGTTGGCGTGGCCAGGTCTTCTCCGGGTCTAACGATGTTAACCCCCAGGTACTTCACCCCTTCTAACTGGATCTGTAGGCCCAGCAATTCCAATTCTTCTACCTTTCTAACACCCTTGTTAACAAATGGGAAGACCACCGATTTTCATATATTCACCTTAAATACCAAAAAACTCCCGAACTCTTCAATTTCCGTCATGGCCGCAGGTATAGACAGTACCAGATTTATTAGGTGTAGCATGACATCATCTGCATACAGCCCAAGCTTAAATTCCCTATTACCAACCTTAATACCCTTGACCTGTGGGGTTCTTAGTTGCTCCACAAGCATTTCCATAGTTAGAGCGAACAGGAGGGGTAACAGGGGGCATCCCTGTCTCATCCCCCTTTTTTAATGAAAAAGACTGCAAGATTCTGCCATTGACTGTGACCCTAGCCATCAGAGTTGTGTATACCGCCTGGATGCCCTGTCGGACACATGGGCGTAATTATCGGGGGGCGGGGGTGTTTGTCCCCCCCCAACTTTCATGGCACACTATTTTGTCGCCATTCATTTGAATGGGGCACCTTTTCTTCAGAGGTCATGTCCCCCCAAACATTTTCAGCAAAGTTTCTCCACTGGTCGGATCCCCTTGCCAAATCAAAATTATTTGAGTACCCCATAGAGCAAGCCCCAGTCTACCCGATCAAAGGCCTTCTCGATATCTATGGCCACCAGAACCGGGTTCTCCCTCCCTCTTCCCCCGCGGCTGTCCCCTTGAGGTAAAGTGTCTTGCGCAGGGTATCCACACCCCTTGTCGGCCTTGAATGAATCCCACTCGATCTGAGTGGATTAGTTTTCGCATAAGGCCCTCCATTCGTGTGGCAAGTACCCTTGTGAAGGTTTTTGCGTCCACATTAAGTAGGGAGATAGGGCGATACGATTTGCAGTTCTCTGGGTCTTTATCCACCTTTGGTATAACCGTAATCAAAAGACGGGGGAGCCCTCCCGGTGCCCATAATGTTAGTGACTAGGCATGGCATGAACAGTGTCGTCCTGCAAAAGTCTTATAGAACCCTGCTGTGTAATCGTCTTCCACCGGTGCCTTCCCCAGCTTTAGCTCCGCTATGGCTTTCAGTACTTCCTCCTCCGTGGTTGGCTTATCCAACTCAGTAACCTCCCCACTCTGGAGGCTCGGCAAGGGTACCTCCGCCAGATATGCTCCCAGCGCTTCCTAGTCCGCCACCTCTTCTTTCCCATAGAGACGCTCCTAAACTTCAGACAAATTCGCCGGTCACTTCCCCTGCTATGGAGCGTATCTGACCCTCCTCATCTCGAACCGCAGCCACCCACCTGTCTGCTCTCTGGCCTCAGAGTTTTGCCGCCAGTAGTGTGTCCACCTGATTCCCCTTCTCATAATATTTTTGTCTCAAGTATTGTAAGCTAGCCAGCACCTTTCCCATCTCTATGTCCTGTAGTTCCTGACGTTTTTCCCTTGCCAGCTTAATGTGCTCTTCCCTTTCCCTGTCCTCCTTACCTTCCACCCTTTCTAGGAGACGAATCTCTCCCTGGAGGTTTTGGGCCAGCAGGGGCCTAATTCTCTTTTTGGAGGCACCCTCCCTGATGAGGAGACCCCTCCATGTTGCTTTCGCTGCATCCCATACCATGCCCTTCTCGACTTCACCTGTGTTATTGAGTCGGAAGGATTCTTCGATTGCCCCTTTAATTTCCTCCGCAAAGACGGTGTCCCTAAGGAGGAGGTCATTGCAGCGCCATAGGGATTCCCAGGGTTTCAAACCTGACAAGGCTACGTCCATCTCTACCATGTCGTAGTCCGACCAACTAATCGGGAGATGTTCGCATTTACTGACCCTACTTATATGCTGTTGGTGCATGAACAAGTAGTCAATCCTTGCTCTGGATCTGTGGACTACCGAGAAGAAGGTATAGCCCCTTGCTGCTGGATGAGAGTCCCGCCACACGTCTATCAGCCCCTGGTCCCACATGTAATCTACCAGTCCTCTGTCTGAGGGTCCACCCCTGCCCCCCCGAGAGAGTTTGCCCACCGGTGTGATCCCTTTCTCTGTCTGCCCACATATTGAAATCTGCCCCACAATGAGGAGGTCCTCTGTCCTGTCCATTATCTCACCCATGGCTTCTCTCAAAAACTGCATTTGGACAACATTCAGGCAATAAATGGATGCTATGGTCAGTTTAGAATTCTCTATGGTCCCTGAAATCACCAGTGCCCTCATCAGCTCTATACCAGATCACTGGGTCCACCAATCTTATTCTCCGGTTAAGTATGACCCGGACTCCTCCCTTCTTGAGAGAGCTTGAAGCCCAATATGTGCCCCTGGGATACATCTTTCTTCCCCATGTACCGATCGTATCTCCTGAACAAGGAGCACTGTTCCACATTTCTTTACCCAACAGGGAACGTTTTGTTGGGGAATTCAGGCCTTTAATATTCAAGGATCCCATCTTGAGAACCTCCACCCGGCCCCCTTTCTCAGGGTGCACCATTTAGAACCATGATTTCCCCTCCCAGCCACTCTGTTTCCAGCAATAGAAACTTCTCCATTTGTGCTTTAGAACTGCCTTTCCATGTAGAGGTTTCCAATCCCACCCCGCCCCCCTCGTCCCCTCCCCACCCCGTGAGGATTGCCTTACATGAGACGCCCACCTTAAGGTGTGCCACTACGGATGAAGACGCGTCCCCTCCGTTTTCCCCAATACCACCTAATCTCCCCCCGGTGGAAGATCTGCCCACTTAGCCTCCCCCATCTTCCAATAAACCTGCAATACTCCCAACTTCATTACTTGTCTCCATTCTCCTTTTGTGAGGGAGTGTTCAGCTTCTTGAATTTTCTGCCGCCTTGCATCTTCTTTGAGATCTGTGGGCCCAGGGGCCCCCGCCGTTACGATGGAGCCATCTCAGTCCCTCCTTGATCCACGGCCATATCTTTCCCCTTGAGAACCTGGAGCACCTGCTGCGCTTCCTGACCATTGGTTATTCGGTAGTCTACTTGTCCATGTTGAAATGTCAGAGCGAAGGGAAAGGATCACTGGTACCGGATGCCCTTGTCGGTCAGCCATTGTGTGAGGGGGCGGCAGTCTCTGCGTCAGGTCCTGGAACACCTTAATCGTGCCACCTTCGTAGAGAAAGCTCCCCAGGAGCTTTGCTTTTTCGAGTACTTCCATCTTCTCCCTGTATCTGAGGAAGCAAACTACTATAGACCTTGTGCCTTTACCACCACCACCTCCGCCTCCGCCTCTATGGGCTCTTTCCAGCTGCATTTCTTTACCCCGTTCCAGGGCGAACAGTTGGCTTATCAAGCCCTGTACTTTCCGTACTACTTCGATTGCAGTTCCCCTTTCTGTTCTTTCACTCCCAGAATGCGTAGGTTGTTGCGCCTCTCCCTGTTCTCTAAATCGTCCAGCTCCAACAGTGAATCTTCCTCCCTCATTTCGAGGTCTGCCAATCGTGCTCCATTTTTCATGTCAAGGATGTCCATCTGTAGATGATATTTCTCCATCCCCTCCATCTTGTCCTCCAATTTATCTACTCTGCACCTGAGGTCACAGATGGACGCTTGGATGTCCGTCCTGATTGCTTTGATCGGTTGTATACGAATTGCTCGAATTACAATGGACCTTTTCACAATTGACCGAATTGTGAAGGTCAATTGTACCAAATATACGGGGGGGAAACCACCCGCAACCTCTCACCCAATGCAAACCCCCCCTAAAACCCCTATATGGGATACATTACTCACCGTAATCGTATTTCTGATGCTTGTATCTGCTTAGATTCACATGCTGTGCATAGGCCGACATCTAGTGGAAGCTGCAGAGTATTACAGTTTGTTTTTCGAAACTCGAAAATGGGCGTCGACACAGGGCGTGCCAGTAATACTATCCCTAGTGTGACGTCCACTGTACCCAAGATCCCTCACGCATCTAGGATCCTCAGATTGTATTTTTTCTGACATGAGGTAGCATGAGGAGTAGCGTGAGTACAGATAATCCAAGCAGATAGACAGAAAGGTAAGAATACAAGTAATCATGCGCCTTCTCTCGGAGGGGAGGAAGGGTGGGTCGCATGTGAATCTAAGCAGATACAAGCATCAGAAATACGATTACGGTGAGTAATGTATCCCTTCTGAGGTTTGTGGAATCTGCTTAGATCACATGCTGTGCATAGATTAGCGAGCAGTACCAGAAGAAGGAGGTGGGATGTGAGAAGGGTCATGAGCAAATAAGTGTCTTAGAACCGCTTGTCCCACTTGTGTATCTGCCTTGGAATGTGTGTCAATGCAGTAATGCTGAGTAAAAGTGTGAATAGAGCTCCAAGTAGCTGCTTTGCAAATGGGGGAACATTTGCAATGAAAGCCAGAGTGGCCCCAATGCCTCTAGTAGAGTGGGCTCTTGGCGTAAAGGGCAGAGTCTTTTCAGAGAGCGAGTAACACAGCTGGATACAGTTAATAATCCACTTTTAGAGACGCGATCCCCCTCTCTGCCTGTAGCTACGGAGACAAACAGTTGATCCATTTTCCTTAGCGGTCTTGTTTTATTTACATAGTAGAGGACCGCCCTACGCACATCTAGGGTGTGTAGTTTCACCTCAGCAGAGCTTTGCGGGTTCTGGAAGAAAGCCAGAAGCTCTATGGACTGGTTTACATGGAATTTTGATATAAATTTAGGTGAGAACCTAGGGTGTGTACGTAAAACCAGTTTGTCCTTATGGATAGTAAAGAAGGGATCCTGCACTGACAGAGCCTGAATTTCACTGACCCTTCTTATAGAAGTAATAGCTACTAAGAAGGCCGTTTTATAAGTCAGGTGTTTGAGACTGCTTTTATGCATGGGTTCGAAAGGGGGGCCCATGAGCTTGGCTAGCACCACATTAAGGTCCCAACCTGGTGGTGGGTTTGAAATAGGAGGGTGAAGTCTCTTTACTCCTTCCATGAAGGCTTTAACTACTGGTACTTTCCACCACGACACCTTGCTATGGGAAGTGGTGTAAGCCGAGAGGGCTGCCAGGTGTACTTTCAGTGAGTTAAAAACCAATCCTGCATCTAGCAGGTGGAGCATGTATGTAACAATAGTGGAAGGAGTGCAATCAACCGGGTTGATTTGTCTATTCTGGCACCAGATAACAAACCTCTTCCACTTGTCAAAGTAACAGTGCCTTGTGTTTGGTTTCCTAGATTCCTTTAGGATGTCCATACACCTCTGTGGCGAATTGAGATGTCCAAACTCTATGACCTCAGGAGCCATGCTGCCAGGTTCATTGAGTTGGGTTGTTGGTGCACTGTTTGACCTTGGTGCTGGGACAGTAGGTTGTACCAGGCTGGAAGTTTGATGGGCTTGCACACCGCCATCCTGCGTAGGTGTGGGAACCACGGTTGTCTTGCCCACATGGGAGCAACTAGGACGAGCGTCATCGATTCCTTGTTCATCTTGTTCACCACTTTCCTGATGAGAGGAGTTGGTGGAAAAGCGTACGCAAACATCCCTGACCAGTTCATCCACAGGGCGTTCCCCTGGGAGTCTGGTTGGGGGAACCTGGATGCAAATCCTGGGCATTGTTTGTTTTCGCTTGTGGCGAATAAGTCTATAGTGGGGAAACCCCACTGAGAGAAGAGATCTTCTATGACCTCTCTGTGAAGAACCCATTCGTGTTCCTCTGGGAGGGAGTCTCTGCTCAAAGCATCCACTAGGGAATTGAGCTCCCCTGGAACATGTTGCGATGACAGGAAGATGTTCCGTCTGAGTGCCCATATCCAGATTTTCTGGGCAAGCTTGGACAGATTTGGCGAGCGAGTCCCTCCTTGCTTGTTCAGGTAGAACATGGCTGTAGTGCTGTCCGTCCGGATTTGCACTGACAGGTTTAGTAGATGGGGCTCGAACGCTTGAAGCGCTCTGAATACTGCCAGAAGCTCTAGCAGGTTGATGTGGTTCTTGGCCACTGAGTGAGACCAGAGATCCTGTGCTGTGTGGTGGAGATGGTGAGCTCCCCACCCCGTCAGACATTCATCTGTAGTGACTACTGCCTGTACTTCGGGATCGTAAAAGGGTTTCCCCTTTGCGAGATTTTCTCTTGTCCACCAGTGGAGGCTTTGTACCAGTGTTGGCGAAACGACCACTAGATCGTCCCACTGACCACTTGCCTGAGACCACTATTTCGCCAACCATTCCTGCAAGGGACGCATGCGCAGGCGCGCGTGGGGGACCAGGTAAATGCATGACGCCATCATGCCCAGTAACCGCATTGCTTTGCGTACCGTTATTTGTTGACCGGACTGATAATGCGGAATTTGCAGTAGTATATTCCGAATTCTTTCTTCTGAAGGAAAAGTCAACCCCTCCTGGGTATCCAGGATTGCTCCTAGGAATTGTTTTGAGGTGCTTGGCACTAGGCTTGACTTCTCGTTGATTGAGAAGCCTAAATCGTGGAGGAGGTCGATAGTCCTTTGAATGTTTGTCCTGCAAATTTCTGGGGTTTCCCCCGTTATGAGCCAGTCGTCCAGATAAGGGTACACTGGGATTGCCTCCCTGCGTAGGTGTGCAGCTGCCACCGCCAGTACCTTGGTGAATACCCTTGGTGCTGAAGCTATCCCGAAGGGCAGTACCTTGAATTGGTAGTGGCGACTGTCCACCTTGAAGCGCAAGTACTTTCTGTGCGCTGGGAACATGGAAATATGAAAATAAGCATCTTTCATATCCAAGGTTGCCATGTAATCCCCTTTTTTAGGAGGGGGATTACCTCTTGTAGCGTGGTCATACGAAATGTTTGGGGCTTGACATACTTGTTGGCAGGCCGTAAGTCCAATACTGGGCGCATTGTCAAGTCTTTCTTTGGCACAAGGAAGTAAGTTGAATAAATACCCTTGTTTACCTGGTGTCCCGGGACGAGTTCTATCGCCTCCTTTTGTAGAAGAATGGTGATCTCCTCGAGGAGAATCTTCTGATGTTCTAGGGAGTGTACTTTTTGTAGTGGAGGATGGTTCCGGGGACGCTGCAGTAGTTCTATACAGTACCGTGCGGGAGGAGCTTCTGACGAAGACAAGGGTGTTCCAGCCCTCTTACGAGTGTTGGTAACAACTAGGGAGTCTGGCTTCAGATGTCCGCTTATATAGAGAGGGTCAGACTGAGCTGCCCTGAAAAGTTTTTCAACCCTGGGATTAACTGCTCTGGTGAGGTTTGGGTTCACCGGGGACGGATCTATTCTTCGCTGAATGGATTTAAGGATAGGGATGGTCTGGGCCACCGGCCTCCTTTCTCCCACTAACTCTTCTGCGAAGTCCCTTTCCTCCTGTACACCGTGGGTGTCAATGTGAAAATGTTCTGCTGCGCGAGCGAGAACCTCATTTAGGAGGGGCTGGTTATCGACCGGGGAGTCGGTAACCGGGGCTTCGTTCTCTACCGGGGAATCTACTCTGTATGTTTCCGGGTCATCCTCTCCTTCTTCCTGGTCCTCATCATCCCCATAGTATCCCGTCCCGGTTTGCTCCTCTATCATCTCAAACTCTTGGTCTCCAAAGGAAGCCTCTCCTTGATACCGAGAGTATGGTGTTGCGTAAGGTTGTACCTCGAGGGGTTCAGACCTCATCGGGGTTTCAAACCGGGCCTTCTTACTCGGGGGGGGGGATAGGATCAGTAGAGCCTGAGGGTGTGGCCCCTTGTGGATCATACGAGAGGAAATGTTCAGGATTTTTATCATAAAAATCAGCCAAGGAAGACATTCTTGACATGACCCTATCTATGTCCTTAAGTGTCTTAGGTTTAAACCTACTACACGCTCTGCAGTTTGCTTCGGGGTGGTCCCTGGGCAAGCAGAGATTGCACGTGGCGTGCCTGTCGACCCAAGGGTATTTGCGGTTGCACTTGGGGCAGAATTGAAAAGGGGTACCCTCCATATGCACCTTGAGGCAGCGGGCTGTTAAATGTAGGAAATATATAAGGTGTACCTATATACCAAGAGTGTAGAGTATGTACCACCCCCCACTCTCCCTACTTGCAGGGCCGAGGCCAGCGGCCTACCAGGCCCGGGCCGAGGCCAGCGGCCTTCCGAGGCCCAAATATGTCGTGCAGCAGCCGACGGTCGATTTCTTCTCCAGCCGGCGTCGAGTGTCGAAGTTCGACGTTGGGGTGGGGAAGGATGTCAATAGATTATTATTTTATAATTTTAGCAAAAGTATGGCTAAGGCCAGGGGACTCCGCAAGATGCTTCCGACCAGTATGGCGGAAAAAAACAATCTGAGGATCCTAGACGCGTGAGGGATCTTGTGTACAGTGGACGTCACACTAGGGATAGTATTACTGGCACGCCCTGTGTCGACGCCCATTTTCGAGTTTCGAAAAACAAACTAATACTTCGCAGCTTCCACTAGATGTCGGCCTATGCACAGCATGTGATCTAAGCAGATTCCACAAGCCTCAGAAATATATATTACACAGCCATGGCAGTGGCCGTGTAGTTTTGGTTAAATTGCTGTTTCCTTAGGAAGAGCACTTTTTGGGTGGCTTATAACTCCGCTCCCCCTGGACGAATCCTCACCAAAGTTTGCAAAAAAAGTATATGGGTCACTCTGAATTATTTTGCAAAGTTTGGAGAGGTTTGGGCCAGGGGAGGCAAAGTTTTAGGGGGGTCCCAAAATGTCTTTTCCCATTGACTGAATGGGAGAAAATCTTTGCGCACGGCTACAGGTGAAACCGCTGGACGGATTTGCACCAAATTTGTGCCAGGGGCAGGGGCAGGGGCTTGGACCCGAAAGCGTGCTTTAGTAAATTTGGTGACAATCCGTCTAGTACTTTCCTTTAAAACAACCAAAAAATATGTCTGAATAAATTAGTGATATCTATGTCCGCTCCGCGGTCACATTTCCCTGTACGCTCTGCGGACATGATATCGATTGGCCAGGGGGGCGTGGCTTTATCACCGCGGACACGCGACATGTGCGCCGATTGGCTACAGCGAGCCGTGATGTACATCAGAATGTGTGGATGCGCCCGACATCTTGGATCCGAAGACAGCGCACGACTTACCAGAGGCGAAATGCTGTTTTCGAAACTGTTTTTCTCTCCTATAGTGCGTGGGGAGGATCACAGAGTAAGAGACAGATGAAATACTACTGTACTTGTTTGGCCGGCAATTGTCTATTATATATTCTGCATTGACGCATTCTTCAGGATGTTTGTACGTGGAGACAATGAGGGATCTAATAAGGCTACTATTTTAGTCCATGCTGTGTACAGGCAACTTGAAAATGTTTGCAGGACACGCGTGGCGTTAGTGACCATTAATTTTAAGTGTATTTCCCTATTATATTACAGTTTGCTATGGGTGTGTTATTGCTTAGTACGGCACCATGGTCGTGACATGCTGCAGTGGTTGTGGCCAGAGCCTATATAACCTGCATTGGCGCCTTCTTCAGGATGTTTGTACGTGCAGAAAATGAAGGACCTAATAAGGATACTATTTGAGTCCGTGCTTTGTACAGGCACCTTCAAAATGTTCGCAGAACACGCGTGGCGTTAGTGACCAATAGTTTTGAGTGTATTTCCCAATTACACTACATTTTCCTATGGGTGTGTAATTCTTTAGTACACCACCATGGTCGTGACATGCTGCAATGGTTGTGGACAGGGCCTAGAGTCTTGGATGCATGGCCGTAGGCCGAAGGCCATATTTCCAAGACTGTAGGCCCTGCCCACAACCACCGCTGCATGTCACGACCATGGCTACACGTGTAGTATTCATTATCGCTTACATGGTTGAGGGGAGTGTGTACAGTATTCGGTGCATTTGGCCATGCACCCAACAAGAAAGTTATACGCACTGGAGTTATAAGCCAGTGCACATCAACACATTGCAATAATATGTATGTACAAACAGGTAGGAGTGCAGTGTCTGGTGAGAATAAGTGAAGCATAGAACACCTACCAATACACCTCTACTACTGTACATCACTGAGGTGATTTTGGGCAGGATGTAGAATTTTGCTTCCATGGCTGCAGCACGTAGCCCATACATAATTGTTGTAAAACCCTAGGCCCTGCCCAGACACACCACTTCATATTACTGCAGTGCATACACTCGTCCTATACGTTAGCATGTCAGAAGGTTCTGGGGAGGGTGTACAGTGTTGGCTGCATGGCCGAAGCCCATGCACCCAGTAACGACCTTGTTAGCGGTGGAGGCATAAGCCATTGTACACATATACATTCAATAGTATGTGGACATACATCTTAACCTCTAGGTCCTGGCGGCACCCACTGCACCACATTCGAGAGGGACGTTACTGACTGTGTTGCTTTGATGGATTGGCTGTTTCCATATAAAGAACTGTTTTTGGCTGCCTTATAACTGTCGTACCCTTGGACTAATCGTCGCCAAAGTTTGGAAAAAAATATATCGCCTACTCTGACTTTGGTTGGAAAGTTTGTTCATGTTTGGTGCAGGGGGGCGAAAGTTATAAGGGGGAGGGGTTCTCAAAACGTCTTTTTTCCCCTTACTGAACGAGGGGGTGAAAAGGTCATGCTCACGACCATGTGGCTCTTTCCTAGATTGTTTGCAAAACAGGGTGTAGTAAGGTACCTTTGTTCGGTGGCCCCCTCTCTTCCACTAATGTTTTCATGTGCGCGGATACCGCCAGAAACCGCTCCAAAACAAGACTGCATTGTAATTCTCACACTCAAGTAATAGTATTTCACAAGGTGACATTTCAGGGGGCCCAATGAGCTGTGGCAGCACAAAGTGAAAAAGTGCAGTTTTCTTCTCTGCAAAATGATACGTTTATATGGAGGTTCATGCTCACTGCACCACGACCAATTATAGCGTGTGAATTAAAATGTGTTTTGCACTAATATTTCCCTCACATTGGCCTCTACAGTTTTGAGAACTAAGGCTATCATCTGCACTGTTTGCTTGAAACAGCGCTTCTGAAGCTGTATGGGAGTACAGGTTGTTATAATTAGATTTCATTATGTTGCTTCAAAGCAAGAATGTATTTGCCTTCTGAGTGAAGGCCACACAAGTTGCTTTTTTGGTTGACTGCTCAGTACGCCCGCGCATCCGAGTGAAAGTAAAGGGGCAATTGTTTGACCTTGAGCCCAAGACAAACTTGCGCGCTATTCACGGAATGAAAGGGTAACAAAAACCTGCAATTGATAAGGTTATGTATTAAAAAGTTTGTAAGTGACATGCATATCAGTCAAGGAAGATTCTTCGCTGCAAACACATTTGTGACTGACTTGCCGAAAAAGAATGGAGGCTGTAAATATTTTGTAAGTTTACTTTGGCCCACTGTACAGCAATCTGTGCTTTATTTTTACATAACTGCCCATCTAATTGTGCTAATATATGTATTATTTTTCTGCCCTTGTACAATTTTCCTGTAATGTTGCAGAGTGCACACATTGCTCATTTGCAGGGTATGACTGCACTCAACCTTTTTTACTATTTATGTTCCTAATTTGAAACGCTTAGTTTGTCCACATAGGTTCGTGTATAACTTCGCACGTTTTTTTGGTCTTCTTGGAAATGACGAGACGTCATTTTTTTTTTTAATTTGTCCACTCCTTTTTGTTTCATACCTACATTATCGTCTTTCTGTGTACTTGCCATTTTATTTTCTCTTATGGTGCATGCAAAATCTCATCGTTTCTAACTTCCACCTATAGGTACATTTGGACATTAGTAACATATTACCACAATATCAAATTTAAGCACATACTTTTGTGTACCACTTTGCACAGTTTCGATTTGATCTTTTAAAATTTTTTGGTACAGGTTGGTTACTGACACTTATTTTTTGTAACTTTTCCCGATTAGGTATATTTTGCCGTACTGTGCGTGCCATGGTTTTCAAATCCCGAGTGAGGGCTTCTTCGGACGTCAAATACAACTGCTATTGAGCGGTTGCCTGTCCATAACAAAGCCCGCTTTGTCTGTTTGCTGAACTCGTTATTCGCAGCAACGTGACATCCTTTATGGTGCTGTAGGCGCTACGTCATGACGACTTTTGGGAAATAACTGTGAAAACAAAGCGACTGCTTCAATGAAGATCCCAAAATGTTTGTTTGCGCAAAAAAACGGCATCTTTATCTTCAACATTTGCAATGCCTCCCTAACCAGCATTGTAATCATTGCATTGCTTATGCGATTATTCCGATGGTCTCTGCAAGTTTGTTATTAAATAAATCTAGTTTGTAACCTGTAAAATGGTCACGTGTTCTTTACCATTCCTCTGTTTTATTTGCAAATGTAATTTATTAGCTTGTACGTCGCTGAATGTTTATTTACAGGTTCTGCGTAACGCCACGTCCTTGTGCTTTTTGCAACCTACAATGGAAAGGGAAGAGGGCCTATGTATGCAATAACAAACTTCCCTTTTTATGGCAGCCATCTTGAAAGAGGATTTTGTTTTGTGATCCTTACTGCCAAAGTCGCCTGGGATTACAACAAGTACACGTCCCTTTTAGTAGCACACATTACTGCATTCATAATTTAGACTATTGCTGGCAAAGATTATTGCGCCTATGTACTTTACAGAGAAATAAGGAGTGCGTGAAGTGTATTCAAGTTGTATTTTTTTTTTCAATTATACTGTGAAAGGTCGTTGTTAACCCATTATTAACTTTGTTCACGGTATCTTTATTTTTTGCCACGGCAGGCAATAAGGTAATATGCGACCGGCATTGAGCAAAAAGGCATCAAACGGTAACATGAGTGACTATGTGTGGCAACAATTTTTTTCCGTATGTTATGTGCTAGATAGAAACACAGTTGCTTATGCTTTTGCATTACACCACTGCTGCTGTTTCTTAGGGAGGAAGGCTGCATTTAGCTGATGTCTTTTTCAGATAACTTTCCCTACCAATATATAATGTGCAGTGCATTCTCAGTCGCTGCATACCAGTACCTGTTGGCGTTGTTTAAGGCAAATGTTGAAGGTATACGTTCCTACATGAATCTAAAATCTATTTTCACATTGCCCAACATGCATTCTTCATTCAGGTAAGTGTGTACTGCTTCTGAGACATGTCATGGTGCTGTAAAACAGTATATTTTCATGTGGCATTCTTCGGAAGCTATATATCGTTAACCAAACTACCCTTCCTAAAGGAACCTTTTGGTTATGTTGCACTACTGAAAATCTGTGCCATGCAGTACAACATTTATTTCTAAGGTACACCTTATATGTAAATTGTATTTGTATTTATTGTATTTTATTTGTATAGCGCGCTAGACCCGAGGGCAACCAGGCGCTTATCTTAGGCACAGGGTACAAAAGGTGACATTGATACAATTGCAGAAGGTTAAATTCACACATGCATATCTTAAGGCACAACGGTACAGCAATGACATAGTTACAGGTACAAGCAGACATATTAAATTCTCAAGCAGAAGTGCCAGTAGTACGTGAGTAGTGGCACAGGTGGCTTAGGCTGGTGGTAAGTGGGGTGTGGATGATAGCCATAGCTTGGCTTTGTGTTTAAAGAGCGTGGTGGATGGGAGGGTTCTGATGGAAAGTGGCAAGGATTTCCAGAGTTTGGGTGCGAGGACAGGGAAGGTGACGCCTCCGGCAGTCTGCAGGTTGAATTTCGGTATGGTAAGCGATTGTGCTTGGGCAGATCTTAGTGTCCGCGAGGGGATGTATTGAGAGAAGCAGGAAGTTAAGTAGGTCGGGGCCTGGTTGTTGACACATTTATGAGTAAGAGTCAGTGATTTGAGCGAGATTCTTTGGGCGACAGAGAGCCAGTGTAAGCTCTTCCTAGTGTCAGAGATGTGCGCTGATCTAGGAATAGAAAGGGCTGCTCCGATAGCCTTGTTTTGGGCAATTTGCAATTTGTTGAGGTTACGTTGGTTAGTGCCTTGGTAAAGTGCGTTGCAGTAATCAAGTTTAGACATAACCAACGTCCTAGTGAGAGTGATGGGCGGCAGGCTGTGATCAATTTACAGGTATAAGCTGATGCAGCGGCAACTGCATTTGTTTGTCGGTTAAAGGACAGTGTGGAATCAAGGTAGATACCCAAAGTTTTGGTTTCTTTAGCCACTTTGATGGAGTTCCCATAAATGTTGAAGGTGCTAAAGGACGGGTCAAGCTTGTTAAGTCTTTTTTGGGTGCCAAGGATGAGGAGCTCTGTCTTGTCATCATTGAGACAGAGCTCATGATGAGCCATCCAGGCTTGGACGACTTGGTATACGTCGTTCAAAGCTTTGGCGTCTGCGATGTAGTCACCAGTGATGGGGATGAGTATCTGGGTGTCATCCGCGTAGTTGGTATAGGTAACAACCAGATAGTCAAGCACATCAAGCAAAGGTTTGGTAAAAACATTGTAGAGCGTAGGAGATACGCACGATCCTTGAGGAACTCCGCATGGGACCGGAAATGGGTCAGCAGATGCAGTGGGAGAGAATACTCTCATGAGTCTATTGTCCAGGAAGGATCTGATCCAGTTAGTGGCATTTTCCGAAAAGTGGGCAGCAAATTTCAAGTGTTGGCATAGGATTTGGTGATTGACCAGATCAAAGGCCGCGGAGAGGTCCACGAGTAGTAGTAAGGCTAGTTTGCCTTTATCTTTTAAGTCCTCTATTTGAGTTTTCAAATCTAATAAGGCCGTTTCTGTCCCATGCTTAGGTCTGAAACCAGATTTTCTTGTGCCAAGTAAATTATTGGACTCCAAGTACTTCTGTATCTGGAGGTAGGCTGCTCTGTCTAAAGTTTTTAGGAGGAACGGGACCGTGGCGATTGGTCTCAAATTAGTAGGTATGGATGGATCAAGTGTAGGCTTTTTCAGCAGAGGGATGACCCAGGCATCCTTCAGGTTGCCGGGGACAATTCCCGTTTGAAATGAGGAGTTGATGAAGGTGGTAATGAATGGAGCAAGGTCGTGGGCAGATTCCTTAATGATAGGGGCTGGGCAGGAGTGCCCTTGGCAGTTGGAGGGTTTAAGGTTACTGATAATTTTTTTGACCTCAGAGATGGTGAGAGAGGTGACGCTAGTCGGTGTTTTAGGTGTGAGGGGTTTGGAAAGGAGAGAGTTTTGTTTGGCATTGATTTTGGCATGTAAGGTGGTTATTTTCGAGAGGAGAGCATTTTGGATGCAATTGCACCAGGAACGGTCTTTGTTACAGGTGTCGGGTATGGGCGAAGGGGATTCTAGTTCTTTAAGAATTTTGAAGAGCTCCTTTGTGTTGGATTCAACTTGCGAGATGCGTAGGTTATAAGTTTCCTTTTTTGCCTGTAAAATCGCTTCCTTGTAATTAAGGGATGCAATGAAGAGGTTGTCTTTGTTAGAAGCACAAGGGAGACTTTTCCAGAGTGATTCCGCCTTGCGTTTTTCTTTACGCAGGGCTCGAAGGTGTGGCATAAACTACGAGTTCAGGTGAGCTCGTGGTTTAGCTTTCCTGAGTTTGAGCGGGGCTATAGTGTCATCAGCTTTGAGCAGTGTTCGGTTGAAAGTGTCCACCAGGACCATAGGGTCATTTAGAATGTGGCACAGTTGTTCAGAGTGGGAAGGATAAGTGGGAGAAGCTTGTCCCTGGTGATGTCCTTTTTATTCCTGATCGGAATAGAAGGGGCTATTGTAGATTTGGTACTAGGAAAGGTGGCTGGTAGTTGGAAGATAATGACGTGGTGGTCAGACCAAACAGAGGCTGAGTTGGAGCTTATCGTGGTGTTACAGTTTAGGTCTACGATCCAATCAAGCTTTCTGCCCTTGTTATGAGAAGGTTCGAGGTTACGTTGTTGGAAACCTAGGTTTGATACAATACTAGCGACTTCTGTGGCCATGAGATCCTGGAGGTCAGACAATCCAAGATTCAGGTCCCCTAGCAGCAACACTTGTGAATGTGGCTTGGTATTGTTGGATAGGATAGACGTGATATCTTCAGCGAAGGAGGAGAGGGGACCGGGTGGTCTGTAAATGAGGTGTAGAGACGCTGTATTGGTGGGTGAGAGTAACGTTTCACTGATGGTGATTCCGCTGAGCTGCAATGAATGTTGGGGATCGATCTCATGTTGAGATTATCCCTGTGTATGAAGGCAACGCCGCCACCTTTGGACAGGTTAGACAGGCGATCATTTCTAAGAATAGAGTATCCTTCTGGAATGGCGAGGGACAAGAGCGGGCCAGAAGCAGCGTACAGCCATGTTTCTGTGATAGCGATGAAATCGAGATTCTGGGTAGTAATGATGTCGGCGATATCGAGGGCATGAGCAGTAAGGGATCTGGCGTTGATAAGAGCTCTTTTCAATTCTTTCGGTGAAGTAGTGGAGGTATTAAGTGGAGTCTTGATAGCGGCACGGGGGCGTTAGTGTGTTGGCGTTGGGCACAAAGAATGCAAGGCAGTCTAGATCTGAGTCTAGCATTTCTAAGTGGAAGTGAGCATGGCTGGTTCGGAGTAGGTTTGGTTGCAAAAATGTTTGAGCCACAGGGCAGGTTCATTGAGGTATGGGTTGGAAGAGTGTGTGTAGGTGGCGGAGTTCGGTAATGAGGATGTGCTGAGGTGCATTGTCGTGAAGTATGCACAGGAGAAGTTGCAAGGAGAGCTGACAGTGCAAGTGGGTGTCGCACAATATGCCTTAGCTAAAGACCAAGTGATGGCTAGGATGAGCGTGAGAATACTTGCCGAAGCGAGGGGCAGCATGTCCACAGTGTTCTAATGATTCCAAAGTGGAAGGATAATTGCAATGTGGAAAGAGGCAGCAATGTCAGGTGATAACGCAGGTATGGCACAAGCAGATGGTACGTTAGTGTAGTCAAGTTTGGACAATGAGCATCGGATGGCTTGTTATAGTAGGTCACAATGTAAGTGGGCGAAGCAACTATGGCTGACAGTACAGCGTGTCTGTAGCTACAAGTACAATATGTCAGGAGTAAAAACAAAGTAGAGGCTAGTGCCTATAGTTTAAAGTAGGCAAGCAGACTGTGGTACAGTGCTCACATTGCTATGAGGCAGGCAAAGAGATAACAGATGTTACCACACATAGGCTAAGTAGAGTGCGCGAGTGTGGTAGGCTAGGCAGTACAATGTACAGACAGACAAAATCCCAGTATAGTCTATAATGCACTGTGCAAGAGGCATGAGCGCTGAAAATTGCAATATACTTTAAAATGCAATGTACCAACAAACAAGACCGGTTATAGCAGCAGTGTCCATCTAGGTGCGAAAATCACAGTAGGGGCTAAGAATCACTATGCAAGGAGGTAGGGGCAGTTGGAGCACTATTGAGTTAAGGTTAGGGTGTATACGCAAGCAGGCGATTCAGTAGATATCATTAATCCAAATAAGTACAATGAACACTAATTAGTGGGCTAGTGCACGTATTGCGTATTACATAGCAGTGACAAGGTGCAGACATGGTACTCATGAAATGCGTTAATGCAACCTGATGCAGTGCAATGAGCAGTTTTTTAACATATTGTTTGTAAGTTCGCTACAATCACTCCTGGGAAAGGGAAGACAGAGCAGGCATAAGGGGGGCCGTTATGGGCAGTAAGTAGCCACAATTGTACGTTATCATAAGTAGCGGTCAAAATGTTATGCGAAGTTAGTGTCGGCGGCCGTACACTAATAGTCTGAGGCAAGGGTCATTTCAGGGAGTTTTTTGTGTCGCTGTGGTAGCGTGCAAGGAGCACTCGCAAGAGATCAGGCAGCTCAGCTTCTTGCTGCCCGACGCTGACAGCCGCAGACAGGCCCTTTAAAATGAAGCCCTTCAATGGATGCGGCCGGATTCCGCCTCCGGTCGTGCATCCGGCAACAAATATTATTCAAAGCCAATCAGAGCTTTGATCAGGACGAGGTGCTCTCCGTTGGCCAAACGAAATTGGCGGCCATCTTGAAAATGCACGCCGTGTGCGGGTCGTAGTGGAAAGCACATCAGTATTGTGCCGGCTCGGGTTAATACCAGATGCAAGGTATTAAACGTGTGGATTCTTACTTGTAGCAGTAAGAGATTTGATCATCAGAGCGCATTCAGCGCTACACGGCATCTCGGCGTGGTAAAGGCTGAGGGCTGCTGATGGCGGTGGCCCTCCTACTCTTCCTGGGTGCGCGTGTGGAATGAGGGCACAGCTGCAGACAGGCCCTTTAAAATGCGGCCCTTCAGTGGATGCAGCCGGCATCCGCCTCCGGTCGTGCATCCGGCAACAAATATCATTTAAAGCCAATCAGAGCTTTGATCAGGACGAGGTGCTCTCCGTTGGCCAAACGAAATTGGCAGCCATCTTGGAAATGCACGCCGTGTGTGGGTCGCAGTGGAAAGCACATCAGTATTGTGCCGGCTCGTACTACTGAAAACCCGTACAATTCACACAAAAAAAGAAACTTTGTTGAGGGGACGTTATGGTTAAGATGCATTGGGTTGGCATATGTATTGCTTGTTTTAGTACAAGTGTGTATTAAGTGTACATTTGTGAGCTAGTTATTACATGTGCAACATTACACAATCACTCCTGACATCTTGCTACCAACATAATAGAAAGAACCCCTTGTAGACAGGGACTTTTTAGGGATATTATTTTTACATGTGATGTCATCAGTGATGTCATCAATGGTATTTGTGATGTCACCTTTGATGACCTGGGTGTTAGTTTTAGCAATGCACATAGATGGTGCGAGTTATAGTTGCTTAGCTTATTATAATGGGGGAATGTGCAGTAGTGTTTGGTTGCACTGTGAAGTATAAGATTCTTTTAGTGAATTTTTTTTACTGAATGCACATATATATTTATGGCAGGGAAGGAAAAGAAAGGGGCTAAACAAGTGATGTCATCATTGATGTCACCATTGACATTTCAGATGACATCTTTCATGGTCTGAGTGTTAGTGTTAGCAGTGCACAGGGGCGGTGGCAGGGTTGGTCTTTTGGTTTTTTGGACTTTTGGGAGTCGAACATTTTGGTTAGGTAAAATCATGCAGATCCCCATCCGCTGCCCTCCAGGCTCCGAGTTTGCCTTCTGCATCTTTTAGTGACCTTCTCTTAAGTCATGTGCGGCTATGCCCCTGTGTCGAGGGGCTGCGGCCTTCAGTCGCGAATACCTGGGGGGGCTCACTGTGCCAATGCCCTATATGGTGTTTTTATAGATTCTAGCCACTCTGCTGGCTTATTGCCACTCTATCAAGGGCTTATTCCCCCCCGCCAGCGGGTGCAGTTGTGTCCCAGCCCTGGCTTTATCTTGTCGCAGGGTCTGGGTCCGACGTGCCCTTGCCACCTCAAGTTCAGGCGCTTTAAGCGAGTTTCACAACTGGGGCCCTGACTAGAGTAGTCACACAGTCCTCTTTATAGATCTCCTCTTCTCTGGTGCCTGTTTGTGTCACTGCAGATGTTCCCCCTGACTCTGTGTGTTATCCTGCATCCTGTTATCCTTCGGGTTCCACCTCCAGGGCTGGGGTACCAGTAGTTCTGGGGTTCTGCTTCTCCCGGCAGTCCTACTAATGTCCAATGGGGTTGTGCCCCATGTCGCAGGGCTGCTGCTTTTAGTCCTGATCTCCAGGGATGGCCCACCTCCCTAGCGCACTATGTGATGCTTTAGTGAAATTTGGCCGCACAGCGGGCCTATTGCCACCTCATCAAGGGCTTCTCCCCCTAGCCTGGAGGTGCTGTTGTGTTCTAGCCCTGGGTATAGCCTCGCATTGGGGCCTGGGTCTGACCCGCCCTTGCCGCCTCAAGTTCGGGCCCTTTGTTCAAGTTTCGCTGCTGTGGCCCAGTCTAGGTCCAGCCCACCGCCCTCTATGTAGATCCTCACTTTCCTGGTATTCATGCGATTTGCTTCAAATGGTCCCCTTCACCCTGCATGGTATTGTGCAGGTTCATATCCCCCACGTGCCCCTAAGGTCCAGGTTCCACCCCCGGCGCCCGGGTTCCAGTAGTGCCAGGGGTCACCCCCTCTGATTTTCTTCTGGGGTGTTCCCCCATCATGTTATGGACCCCTGTGGGGTCTCACCTTGCAGTGCCACATGGGCCCGTCCTGGCAGCCTCTGTGGGGGTTTTTCTCTCCCCTTTGCCCATCGTCCTTCAGTGTTCAGGTCCCAGTGGTTCTCCTTCAGCCAGCACACTTACCGCCTGGTGGATTCTCTTCTATCCTCTGGGCGGTCCGTATTGTCACCCGTCCTTCGCTGCTCTTCCATCCGTCGTCTCTGGTGAGCTGTACAGCTCCAAGCCGAGGGGCTCACACGAACCAGCCCGTGCTCTTCGGACACCCCGGTTACACCGCCGTTGGACTGAAGTCTTGTTTGCTCACCAGCATCGCCTCTCTGGATCCTCACCGTCTTTTGCTCTGTTCTTGCCACCTTTCGAAGCATCTGGCTTGGGGCTTCTGTCTGTCTGCGGGGTGGCGTATTTCACACCGCTGCCTGCAGCCGGGGTCCCTGGATGTTAGTCTGACCCTCTCCTTCGTCTGCGCGCGCCCTCCTGGATGTAGATGGGGCGCCTCGAATTGCCGCGCCTCTTCCCATGCGGCCACGCCTTCTTCACAGTTCCGGCCCTCTGGGGGTTCAGTGCTTTATATTGCCCCTCACTCAGGTCACGGCAGGGGTCCTCTGCAGCCCACGATACCACCCTGGTTGCTGGGCTCCAAGCAAGCGGCTGATGGCCTTGTGTTCCACCGGGGGGAGGATCACTTCTACAGGCCCAACAGCTCGAGACGTAGCTACCTCCTCACGCAACCATACTGATCCGCGCACCTAGAGGTCTCGGGTAATATTTTAAATACATTTTTCTAGCCTTCTGGTGCATCATGTTCTAGATTTGACAATAGCGAGAAAGTTGCACATCATGGGGGTTGGATTATTAGTTGAAAGAAGAAAACAGGAAAGAGGGGGAAATGAATGAAGAAATTTAGAAATTAAGGCGAAAGTAAAGAAGTAAAAGTGAGAAGGAAAGAGATAAATATTAACAGATACAAGGGAAAATCCACTTATTTTTCAGGGTTATTGGGCAAAAAGTAAACAGAAGTGCATTTGAACATGATTCTGGACTAGCATAAAACAGTATAAACAATTCAAATATACAATACAGAAAGAAAGAGGTAAGTATGAAACAAACAAAAATGTTGTAATTAGCAAAGAGGCAAAGGATTGAATAAAGCAACGAAGAAAATCAGGGAAAAATGAAAAGATAAAATGAGAAGGAAAGACAAAAAAGTATAGGTACAAACCTGAAGAAATTACAGAAGAAAAAAGAATATTAAAAAGAACAAAGTGAAAGAAAAAAGAAAAGTGAAGGAAGGAGGAAATGAGAATAGAAAGACTGAAAGACAGATGCAAAGTCAATCAAAATATCCAAGCTAGATGGCATCATAGATGTACTACCTCAAAGTTGAAACAAATTGTTTAGTCAAGTCCATTATTGATTCTTTGTAACAGGAGACATGGAATTGGTAAAGATGGCTGCCTTCAAGAACCCATCAGAGGGCTCATTTGTGGGGCTATTTTGCAACATTCCTACCCAGAGTCGTGCTGCCCTGGCTGCACTTACTCAGAACATTGCTGCCCTGTTTTCCCCTACCTTCCCCCTTGCACTCCCCCCTCCCTTTCCCCTTGCAATTTTTGTTCTCGCACTTGCACGATCTGAATGACACAAGGCCTAGTAAGATAATTTGTCTTTTCTTCCCTCGGTCTTTCCTCCCTGTCTTGTCACGCCTAAAAACAGTTGTGTACAGGCGCGTTATAAATGACATATCGTATCAAATTATATAGTCTGTGGTGTTTCTTCCATCTTCAAATTGATTACTTTAATGTTTAAAAAATGATTCATGGCTGTGCCACTCTAGCAATCATTATTGAGCTTTTCAAGTAAACATGATAACTGAAGTACTATACAGTATCAGTCATTGCTGTAATAGAATCCAACTGTGGGCAAGATACACTTAACCTGTGTTTATCCCACTATGAAAGATCAAAAAGATCATCCATTGACAAAGCTGCAAACTCAAGAGTGCAATAACAAAATGTTTGCCTTTTATGCTTTTCCTTTGCAACTTGCATGTGTATTGTTTCCACTTAGACACATAACAAAATGTTCACATACCGAAAAGATGTTGTGATGAATCTATCAACATCATCACTGATTCCCTGGAGGGAAGCTTCTTTTATGTGGCTAGGGAAAGGCAGAAGCTACCCGACACGGACCCTGGGGGTGGCTGTCTGCAGGAGGACCATGGAAGAGAGGACACACTGCCGGGAGACAGAAAAATACTGAATGCGAATAACCCTTCAGCTGTAATTCTTAATGACACCCGTGTACCTTTGCAACATTCCTGAATGGCTTTTTGTGATGCAGATGGAGAATTCCTGGGATCTCATGGCCAAGAACATCATTTACCACCCCCCTTCTATAATACTGAGACGAGAAAGAGGGATGGAGTAATGAGGATGACCAGAAGCGGTAGGTAAGCCAACGTCACGTTTCTAGTTTTTGGAAAATGCTAATGCCAGGACATTTAAAATTGACACAACTGAACAGAACAGAGAGAGAGAGAGAGACGGATGACTGCGGCTTGTTCTATGCTGGTTTGAATACCAGAGGTGAGAAGACTTCAGGATGCAGCATGGAGGCTGACGAGAACAGCGTGAAGAGAAACCGAGCCGAGAGAAGTTTGCTGCATTATTACCACAGGCAGCTGCAGCCTCCAAATGCAGAGGAAGGCAAATCTGGAACCAAGCGGCTAACAGGAAGCCCCCCTCCAGTCAGTGGGCCGAGAGCAAAGAATACAGTGACAGGCGAGGAACGCCGAAGCCGCCAGTTAAGACCGGTAAGGCCAGTGAGAGTGAATGGGACACTGGAGCGCTTCAGGGTGAATGCTGCGTATTGTTGACAGCGCGAGAGCCTAATTAAAGGAACTAGAATAGTAATACGAATACAAACATTGTTAAGAAAGGGTAGGTGAACCAGTACTTTAAAAACATTATTTCCTGTATGCAAGAGAGTGAATGGAGAACGGAAAAGCCCTGGCACGATAGTGAACCAGGCAAAAAGTGAGTCTGGGGCTCACACCCATGAAAGAACATAAAAAAACATGGACGGAAAATAAACTAGGCAGTGTGGGAGTCTGGGACCCGCACCCAAGTGTGATACCCTGACAGGAGAATAAACCAGGGCTAAGAAGAGAACTGAGAAAAGTCTGGGGTAAAAAACCCTGTCCTGAAATTGTGGAAACCAATATAAAAAGGGAAGAACCATACCCCGTTTAAGGATAAGTAACCAAGTTTCGAATTCCATGGCAGGAGAATACACCAGGGGTAGAAAAAGGATTGAGAAAGCCCATGGGTCAAGACCCATCCTTGAAATTGTGAAACAGTTGCGTATGTGAGAAACCAGAAGGCACTCTCTCAGAACTACTCCCCAGGGATCTGCTCAGGTGGCCAGGGAAGGGCCATCGCTTTTGGATCCAGATCCAGGGGCGGACAAGCGAGGGAGGATCACCTGGGTGGAGGGTGATTGAGGAAAGGGTGCCAGACGACGATACATGGTATCCCCCTTCCACAACACTGACTTACCCTCCCTTACCTCAGCCTTCATGGGCTACTTCCATTCATGCCCTGTTCTTCCCAGTAAAATACCCACCAAGTACTGAGAAGAGGAAGAATCAACTATGAGTAATGCACACTTCCTATTTCAAACATCACTAGTACTGGGACAAAGAAGAGGGGTATGGAGGCAACCAATACTGAGGGTCAGGCATGTCCCATTAATTGGGTTCACTATGGTCAGGCAAGACAAGCCAACAACTCATACATGAGGAACCTTAAGAGGGCTCAGGTGCATAAAGGGGGGCTACCCAAGCAAGCAGGAGACTAAGAACCGCCATGTTGGGAAGAGACTCAGAAGTCTGAATGCCGGCATCGATCCCGGAGGACCTACAGCTGGTGAATACAGGAGCAGTTGCCTTAGAGCTGGAAGGCAGCCAGCTGAGGCTGCCGAACTGATGAGCGAGGCAGAGAGAGACGCCGTCTGTGTTGAGACTGTGAAGTGAGAAGCAGAGAAGGGAAGTGAGGACGTGCCGGACGAAGGTGGTGGTCTGTTCCGCACTACAGACGAGGTGAGCGGGAGCAACAGGAGCCACTGGTGGGAAGATGCAAAGAGCCGTTGAGTGTCAGAGTACAAAGGAAGACCGGAGCACTCCCAGCAGACCACAGGCAAGTAACGGTCCAAGTGAATTTGAACTATACTGAATGCTGAACTGAATTGAAAATGCTAATTGAGTATATTGAACACCAAACTGAATGGAAATAACTATTTGAATAAGATCACAGCATTTTGAATACTGAACAAACATTTGTTAAACAGACCTATTAAATGTCAGACTGTATGTAAGCAGCACTGTGGGCAAAATGAATGTATATGGAACAATGAACAATCAGTGTGAGAAAGAACCATAAGTCTATAGTAAAGCAAAAGACTGATGCAAAAGAGTGTTATATTAACCAAAGATAATACAAGTGTGAGAAGTCAGAATCCCGCGGCAGAAGAGCCTCAGAAGGGGCCAAACATGGCTAAGGGAACTCCTGTTTGCGAGACCTGTGATGGGTGGTCCATGTGGTCTGACAACTGCACCTAGACCACAGAACCCTAAATGATGAAAAGCAAAGAACATTGCAACTGAGCCACAAAGAACTGTGAAACAATTCGTAAAGCAAGGCAGAAGATGGGTCAAGTGGACCTATCGTTTTCATGTGTTCAACAGTGAGTGGATGAAATCAATATAAGTGTTGCAGTGAAATCTTGGAGAAGGGAACCCTGAGAGTTGAAATAACTGAGAAGAACAAGTTACTTCTTACCTTGTAACGTTCTTTCGATGGGATGTTCCTCCGACGTATTCCTTATCTTAGATATCTCTTTCCAGCTTTGCTGGCCTCAGAAATTGTTTTCTCTAGAGGGCTCTGCGCGTCGACGTCCGCCGAGTCGATGTCCCTCGACAGCCGCCGTATCAACATCGACGTCATCCTGCCTATAAAGGCCGCGCGCAGCGTCCGTTGCTCAGTTCCGTTTTGTAGCCCACAATTATTCTTTCTGGACTAGACTAATCACCCTGAAGGAGCGTAAGCTGCAATAACAAGGGAAGTAGTACTGCGGGGATGGATGGGAGGGTCGATAAGGAATACGTCGGAGGAACATCCCATCGAAAGAACGTTACAAGGTAAGAAGTAACTTGTTCTTCGAAGGGATTGTGTCCTCCGACGTATTCCTCATCTTAGATAGGCTCCCATAGCAGTATTCTGTTATTGGAGGTGGGAGTACTGACTTCATGCTTCCTTTTATTGATGAATAGAGTGCAATACTGCCCTTCCAAACCTAGTCTCTTGACTGGAGGAGGAATCCAAGTTGTAAAACCGTGTAAAGGTATGGACGGACGACCATGTGGCAGCCGCACATATGTCTTTAACCGGCACACCTCTTTTGAGGGCCAATGAAGCTGCGATACCTCTGGTCGAATGAGCCCTAAGATTTTGAGGGGGCTCTTTTCCTGCCAGTTTATAACATTCCAAAATGGCTAGAATGATCCACCTGGAAATGGTCTGCTTAGTTATTGGTAACCCCAGCTTGTGACCTGCATAGCCTACAAACAGCTGGTCTGCTTGTCTTATCCTAGCCAGTCTACTGATGTAAAAACTTAAAGCCCTTCTTGGGTCCAGCCTGTGTAACCTCTCTTCCTCTTTCCCCGGATGAGGAGGAGGATAGAAAGATGGAAGGGTAATCTTCTGAGTGATATGAAATTCAGAAACCACCTTTGGGAGGAAATTAGGCTTCACTTGCAGGACAACTTTGTCTTTGTGAAAGATTGTATGAGGGGGTTTACAAGAAAGAGCTCACCCTTCTAGCAGATGTAAGTGCTATTAATAAAACAGTTTTAAGGGTAAGAAATCTTAACAAACAAGAATGGAGTGGTTCGAAAGGTGTGCCCATCAGGAAAGTTAGGACTAAGTTTAAATCCCATAGGGAAACCTGGAATGGTCTTGGGGGATAAACGTTGGTAATACAGTTTCTAAAGGGGTTAACTAAGGGTAACTTGAAATAGGATGGTTCTTCTGCAGTGCGCTTAACGATGGATAGCGCTGCGAGATAGCCCTTAATGGTGCCAACTTGAAGGCCTGAATTCGCCAAATAGAGTAGGAAGGACAAAACCATTGGTGTACCACATGAAAAGGGGTCGATATTCTTTTCTCTACACCAGCTGCAAAATCTGTTCCAACGGCAGCGGTATAAAGACTTTGTTGCTGGCCTCCTTTGCCGAAAGCAACACCTCCATAACATCATCAGGGAGGTCCCAATCCTTGTACCTCAGCCTTTCAGAAGCCAAGCGTGAAGGTTGAGGGTTTTGATTTCTGGATGGAGAACCTGACCTCCCTTCTGTGAGAGAAGATTCTCTCTGAGTGGAAGTCGAATTGGAGGGCAGATGGACAAGTCTAGAAGGTCCGGGTACCACGTTCTCCTGGTCCGATCCGGGGCAATTAGGATCATGGTTTTCCGGAATCTTCTCAACCTCCTGATCATTTGAGGAATGACAGGGACCGGTGGGAACGGGTACAGAAGCGGAAACTCCCAGTCCACTATGAACGCGTCTCCCAGAGCTCCTCTCGGGGGAAATTCCCTTGAACAGAACAGATCGCACTTCCTGTTGACACTGGTGGCGAACAGATCCACCTGAGGGGTTCCCCAAAGGGCAAAGATCTCTTGAAGGACTTCCTGAGCTAGTTCCCACTCGTGGGAGACTGTGCTCTGCCTGCTCAGAGCGTCCGCTGTCAAGTTCTTCTCTCCGGCTAGGTGAACTGCCGATAGAGAGATTCCTTCTTGGATTGCCCAAAACCAGAGCTGCATCGCCTCTCTGCATAGAGGTAGTGATCCTACGCCTCCTCTTTTGTTGAGGTAATGCATGGCCACTGTGTTGTCCGTCATTATCAGGACATTCTTCCCTTGTACAGATGGCAAGAACGCCTTCAGCGCAAGTCTGATGGCCCTCAGCTCTAACAGGTTGATATGTAGTCTGGACTCCGATGGAGACCAACGACCGCTGATGGTCAAGTCGTTGGCGTGGGCTCCCCACCCCGTGAGTGAGGCATCCGTGACTACTGTTATCTCCGGCCAGGGTTGCCAAAACTGTTCTCCTTTCAGAATGTTCTCCTGACAGGCCCACTGAAGGTCTCGAGCCACCCTGTCGGGAACCTGAAGAAGATCTGTCATTCTTCCTGAGAATTGTGACCACTGAGTTCTCAGTGCCCACTGGAGGGATCTCATTCTCAGGCGAGCCTCTGGCACTAGGAAAATGCAGGATGCCATGAGGCCTAGCAACCTCAAAAAGTCGAAGGCTGGGAGACGTTGGGCATTTTGGAACTTGGTAACCATCTGTAGAATATCTTGAGCCCTCACCTCTGGTGGCGAGGCTTTTCCCAGGGAAGTGTCCAGGATCGCTCCGATGAACTGGAGTCTCTGCGATGGTATCATTTGTGACTTCTTTAAATTGAGGGAGAAGCCCAGTCTGTGAAGGGAGAGGCAAACGTGATTTAGCTGGATCTGAGCTTGTTCCGAAGATACAGCCCTGATCAACCAATCGTCCAGGTAGGGGTAGACGTGAATCCCTTTCCTCCTTAGACTTGCAGCCACTAACGACATTAACTTGGTGAAGACCCTCGGGGCGGAGGTCAGCCCAAATGGCAGCACTCGAATTTGATAATGAGAGTTGCCAATTGCGAACCTCAGGTATTTCCTGTGTTTGAGATGGATAGGCACATGGAAATAAGCGTCCTGAAGGTCCAGAGATACCAACCAGTCCTGGAACTGAAGGGCCTGGAGGATCTGAGAAAGAGTTACCATCTTGAATTTGTCTTTCCTGAGGAATTTGTTCAATTCTCGCAAGTCCAAGATGGGTCTCAGTCCTCCGTCTTTCTTTGGAATGAGAAAGTAAGGGGAGTACCAGCCCTTGTTCCTCTCCGCTACAGGTACCGGTTCTATGGCACCTTTCTCTAGCAGTTCTAAATTTCCTGCAAGAGGAGCGGATCTGGAGCTTTTTGAGAGCTGATCCCCGGTGGATGACTCTGAGGTATGCGTAGGAGAGGCAGGGGGTAACCTTGTGCAACTGTCTCCAATGCCCAAGCAACTGACGTGATAGCCTGCCATTCCGCCAGATGTTGAGTTAACCTGCCTCCTACAGGTGTCTTGTGAGGGAAGTCCTCAGAGTGGTTTTGGGGCGGCTGATGCAGATGCCGATGGTAAAGAGGCACCTGCTGTTGCTGCGGCTTTTGAATATCTACCCCGTCCACCTCGGGTAGTTCTTCTTTGTCCCCTTTGAGCCGGTCGTCCTCTACCTCTTCCGAATGCGGAGTAGAAGCGAAAGGACTTGCCTCTCGCAGAGGTTCCTGTGGGCCGAAAAGGTGTCTGACGGATTGCAGCGCCTAGGGATTTTGCTGCTGCCTTTGATGTTTGCAGTTTTTCTAAACTGTCATCCGCCTTTTTCCCAAACATAGAAGAGCCATCGAATGGCATGTTCAAGAGCCTGGCTTGCACATCTGGGGCAAAACCAGACTTTCTCAACCAAGCGAATCTCCTGGTTGTTGTACTTGCCGCCATTGCTCTGCTGATACTGTCAGCCGAATCAATGCCCGTCTGGAGGGATTCGCACATAGCGTCTTTACCGTCCTGTATGATATTTAGGAACGCCTCCCTTTCTTCTCCCCCCGGGATGCAGTCAGCCGCTGTAGAAGCACACTCCCAAAGTGTATGGCTGAATCTAGCAAGGGTGCAAGTAGCATTAACAGATTTTAACGCCATGCTACATGCCGAAAAAACTTTCTTTGCCATAGCATCATATTTCTTATCGTCCCTGTCCTGTGGGACGGTAGGGTAAGCAGTCTTGATGTCAGTAGAAGATGCTGCCTGTACCACCAGACTTTCTGGGGATGGGTGTTTTGACAAAAACTCCGGGTCTGCAGAAGATACCCTGTATTTAGTAGACAATTTTTTATTTACTGCCGGGACGACATCTGGGGTTTCCCAGTTCGTCATGATTTTCCTTTGAAGAGCTTTATGAAAAGGCACTACAGGATCCTCCTGTGGACCTTTATCAAGAATATCTGTGAGGTCATCTTGTTGGAAAGCCTGTGAAGGTGTTGACCACCCCATACATTCTGTGATCCTGGCCATTAAGGCTCTATAGGGGTTTCAGCATGCTCCCCCAGGTCTGGCCTAGCGAACTCCACCTCAGGGGAAGTGTCTAACCCACTTGCCTCATGTAAGGAATCATGGAGATCCTTTAACCTGCGTTCTTCTGAGGATAACTCCTCTTGAACTGGGGTTGCAGGTCCCTCCAACTCAAATGTCTCTTCTTGGTCAGATAGTTCTCCCTCTTCCATAATTGAGGACATAGTTCTCAATTGTTCTGAACTCACAAAGGGTGTGAAACCCATCTCCAAGGCAGAGGGTGCCAAACTTGTTGTAATCGGCCTCGAAAACGTTGATGTCGTCGTCGTCGACGCTGACTTCTAATGCTTCGAAAGTGGCGTTGAAAACAAAGGCAGAGGCCTCGAGGTCCTCGATAGAATTGGGATTCTGCTCGAGGAAGTCGACAATCTCGACACCATCGTCATCGAGGACCTGGGGATAGCCACTGGGTGCGCCGCAACCGTGACTTTCCTTGGCGTTGACGCCGGTGTCGAAGATGGCGTCGAGTCGACAGACCCGTGTGTCGAAGGTCCCTTCGACAACGGCGTCGAAGACACCGACCTCGGCGTCGACGGAACCTTCGTCGACGGAACCTTCGAAGAAGGTTTCGAGGTCATAGCTTTACTCGAGGGTTTGAGACGCGCTCGAGAAGCTTCCTTCGCCGGGTACTGCGACTCGCGGCGTTTTTGACCTTTGGGTCTTTCGACCAGAGCATCGCTCTCGGCAGTCTTCGAGGGGGTCGAGGCCGCTTTCTCAAAGACGCTCATATTTTTGCGGAATTCCTCCCATTCAGCCCGGGAACTATGTTTCGTGGGGCAAGGGATTCTCTTAGGAGAAACAGAGGAAGAGGAGGACGGAGAAGGGGATCTTCGACGTCTCCTCTTCGAGTGCTTCGATCTCGAGGAGTGATGGGACCCACTCCGAGACCTGGAGCGCGAATGGTGACGAGGAGACGAATGTCTCGACTTCGTCGAGAAAGAAGAAGCTTTTGAAGTCTTACCTTTTTTCAGCTTCCCCCTACGCTCCTTCAGGGCCTTAGCTGTCATGGACATACAGTCCTCGCACTCCGAACAATGGTGTTCAGCTCCCAAACACCACAGACAAACTCTGAGGGTCAGTCAGCGACATCTTTTTCCCCACAGTCTCAGCATTTTTTGAAGCCGGACCGAGGGGTCGTCGGTTCCGACGAGGAAGCCATCGAGTAAGGATCGAATATCTCGAGGAAATAGGATAAATTCTCTACGAAACTGAGCAACGATATTCCGAGGCACTGAGTAAGCGCGGAAAAACGGAACTGAGCAACGGACGCTGCGCGCGGCCTTTATCGGCAGGATGACGTCAACGTCGATACGGCGGCTGTCGAGGGACATCGACTCGGCAGAGGTCGACGCGCAGCGCCCTCTAGAGAAAAAAATTTCCGAGGCCAGCAAAGCTGGAAAGAGATATCTAAGATAAGAAATACGTCGGAGGACACAATCCCTTCGAAACGCTGTTTGGAGGAAGGGAACTACCAGTCCTCCTTTTTGGAGTGAACTGTGCTATATTGAACTTGGGGAAGGTAACCTCAATACCTCCTTTTTGTGTGAACTGTACTGTATTGAACTTGGGGAAGGGAATCTCAAGATCTGGCGGGACATTGTTGAAACACGCAACTATTGGAGCTGTGTTGAACTTAGGATAGGGAACCCTAGAAGAATTTTGAGCTAAGAACAGCTGTGGCATTACTTTTGAACACTATTTTGTTGGCTAAGAAGAATCCCACTCTATGTTATTTTTAGATGTGAGGTGTCGCTAGCTAGTCACCGGGGATCTGTCATCCAGGTGGCAAGGACACGGCCATCGCTAACGGAACCAGTTCCTGGGGGTAGACCAGTGAGGGAGGATCACCCGATTCGGGGTGCTCTGGGAGTGGGACACAGACGGGTGGGATGCGGTATCCCCTTCCATCGACACCTTTTCCCCATCCTCTCACATAGGACATTCCAAACCACCGCCTCCCCCGCCCCTCTTTTCCAACACAAATACTTTCGCACAACACACGAGAACGGACTAACACAAGAGCCGTTTACCCAACATGTCCCAATACAAGGGTCAGGTAAAGTCAGGCAATTGATCAGAATCACACACACTGGACAGCCTTTTCCCTTCCCCCACAGGGATAAAAGGAGCAAGTGAGCACAGTATAGGCAAGGTGAGCACTGCAGACAGCATTACGGCACAGCTACGCAGGCGCAGCAGTTCAAGAGAAGGAGAAAGGCGGCAGGAATCGAGAGGGTGGTGAGGTGAGAAGTGGCCTTGCCTTTTCCATCCCAGGCCCACTAACCTTTGTGGAAGAGAGCCTAAAACCGCGAACAATAGCACAAGTGTCTTGCACAAGAACGGTACACGGGGAAATCCTATGCCAATAGGCAGGAGTGAGGGATGCTCCTGCAACCATGGTACTGGCCTTGACTCCAGTAAAGCCGAAAGCCAAGCGGTTCAGCACACCCGGTGAGTCGAGGGGGGAATCAATAAGAACAGGGCAGTGTTGAGTGAGAATCGCTAAGTGGCAAGTTTGAACAAAGTTTAATGAACTGTAAATGAACTGTAAAAGGTGTTCAGGGGAGACCAGCTACAAAAGGAAGCTGGCACCACGTGTGTGCCGACTCAACAGACTCTGGTCGATCCCCATCAGAGCGAAGTAACGGGTACCAGAAGGCCGTAGGAGAGTCGCCGAAATAGGTCCAAGTGGTCATACAAGAGGTCTAGTAAAATCCCTGCACAATTTATGTGAAAGCAATTGAATGTGAAGTTGGCAAGAGTGAGCCCGACCGAGGGATGCTGACGAGAGGGGCAAAGTCTAAAGTCCCGAGTATGATGATAGAGGTAAACCCGGCCGAGGGATGTCCACTATGAACCGTTTGAAAAGATATTAACAAACCGAGGGAAATGAAACCAGCTAAAGAGAATCGTTAGCGCCCAGAAAAGGGCGTCCCAGGGGTGAAGCCTTCACATTACGAGAAACCGTGGTAAACAATTAGGAAGGGAATGCGCCCAGAAGAGGGGGACCCAGGGGTGAACCCATCACCCAGTGAAGATTGGAAACAAACTTTAATTTGTTAAAGGAACTTTGTTTTTGGTTAGTTGAAGACGTCAGGTCCCCGAAGGCAAGAGATTTTCAAGGAATTGAGACTTGGCCATCGATGGTCCTTAGACTGCCATTAGAACTTTTATCTCATGCTGGAGAAGGCTGAGACTGTACTGTGATCCAAGATCCCACCTTACTCCATGCTCAAAACGTGAGGAAGGGAGACCAAGGCTACCGCATCCTGACACATTATTTGAGAACACTTCTTTCTTTTCTTGAGAACTATCCCACACCCTTTTTTGTATTAATTGTAAGGTTTGGCAATAGGTTTCTTAGTATAGGCCCTTTTATTTGACAACACTACTAGGACTGTCTTATTTTTCATTTGATGGTCGACGCTTGCTCCCATCTTAGATTTAGGTTTAGATTAGGTATTTTTCCAACCTGCCTACCTCATTCATTGTTCAATAAACACCCTTGAACTGTGATCACTTGTTGGCACCATGAGTTCCTCACATATGGTTTCAGGAATGGGATGTGCCAATTGAAACAAACTGGGGAACCCTACAATTTCAAATGCTTAGTCAGAAAGCCTCTAAGCCTTCCATTGCTGCCAAGGAATCCATAGGGTTTGATATCTGTAGCAGTAGGGAAGCTATTATTCTCACTGGCAAAAGAGGAATGATTCCTACTGATTTCGTTTTTATTCCCCCTCTGGGGTGATGCATACGATTAGCCCCAAAATATGGCTTAGCATGGAAGTTTGGGATAGACGTCTTAGCAGGCGTTAGTGATCCTGACTTCAGAGGAGATGTGAAGGTGCTCTTACAGAATCACGGTGAAGTCCCTTTTGAGGTACGTCGGGGAGACCAAATTGCACAGGGAATATTGGAGAGAGCTCTGTTTCCTCAATTCCAAGAAAGTGAACCAGATAAAACAGACAGAGGTACCTTAGGTTTCAGAAAATCTGATAAATCCCATACCATCGAAGAAAGTAAAGTAGAGGGACCCTCCATCTATCCCGACCTAGCCTTTTCCCAGTGAAAGGATCCAGCTCTCGCTGAAGCTTTTTTTACAAGTGATTCCTGAAGAAGGCGGCCTAGAGAAAGGAAGTCCCTTTTTCTTCTTAAAACCAGGGTTTACTTTATAGAAAATAAACCTCCCCTGAAGGGTTAATAAAAGCTCAACTGGTAATACCTAAAAGGTCACTGAAAGGTTGTGCTAGAGATCGCACATTCCCATCTCACGGGAGGACATTTGGGCCAAGCTAAAACCCAGGCACATATTAGTGGAAAGTTTTACTGGCCAGGTATCCACGCTGACATAAACACTTTCATACAAACATACGAGATATGGCAAAATACCAACCCGCACGGTCCATTACCTGCACCTCTGAACCAGTTGCCAGTTATAGAAGTCCCCTTTTCACAAATTGGCATGGATATAATAGGGCATCTGGAAACATCTAAATTGGTCAACAAAGTCCTGGTGATCGTGGATTATGCAGCCCGATACTCTGAGGCATTCCCAATGCGAATTAATACTACTCAGCATATCCTGTAACATCTTCTACCTTATTTCTCTAGGGTTGGGTTTCCCAAAGAAATGCTAACAAATCATGGTTCAAATTTCATGAGTAAGCTTATAGCCGAAGTCAAAACTCTACTCCATATTACTACCTTGCAAACTTCTGTGTACCATCCCCAAAACGATGGTCTAATAGAAAGATTCAATAAGATTTTGAAACTAATTCTATGAAAATTGGTAGACAAGGATGGGAAGGACTGGGACTGAATGATCCCATGGGCACTATTGGCAGTGAGAAAACTCCAAGCTTCTACAAGTGTCTCTCCCTTTGAGCTACTCTATGGAAGAAAACCGAGAGATGTCCTGGACATGCTCTGGGAAACCTGGAAAGAACACAAGGAGGCACCCATTCCAATATCCCAAACCATCACTAGAATGCGAGAACAAATGAAATTAGTCTGGGACTTCGTTTGTACTCACATAGGGAAGGCCCAAAGCCAGCAAAAGGCCAGTTACAATAAGGTACATTTAAGATCTTTTTCTATCGGACAGAAAGTACTAGTCCTCTTACCCACCTCGGAAAACAAGCTTGTCTCCAAGTGGCACGGACCTTATGAGATAATAGAAAGAACGGGAATGAAAACAGGAAGTCCACTTATATCCCATTAACCTTCTAAAAGAGTGGAAAGAAAACCCGCCAGCAACCCATGCCAAAATTCTAGCCTGCCTGGTTCCCGAAAACATAGATAACTTTGACTTAATTCCACCACAGTTATCTAGCCAAAAACAAGAAGATTTAAAGAAGTTAAAAGTCTCATTCCCTGATGTATTCTCAGAAAAACCAAGAAGAGTAAAAGGTACATATTATATTCGAAAACCTAAAGACAAAGTAGTTCAACTGAAACCTTATCTACCAGAGGAACGTAAACAGATAGTGTTTTTAAATGTGGTAATTGCAACCAGTGCAAGTATGCACATGTAATTTGTGATGTTTTTTCTGATGCTAATGGAATGACAATTAAGATTAAGGAATTTATTAATTGCAAAACTAGTCATGTTATTTATGCTATTATCTGTACATGTGGAAAACTCTATATTGGTAGTACTATTCGACAATTGAGATTTCGAATAAGGGAACATTTGGCTAGTTTAAGAAGTATTGACCCGAAGTCACCTCTTGCAATTCATTGGCAGCAATGTCATCAGCTTGATAATCAAGAAAATATTAGGTATATTGGACTAATGCAGATTAAAATGGGGAAACGAGGTGGTAACCTTAGGCTCAAATTAAGGCAAGAGGAATGCAAGTTAATTTGTTATTTTAGGAGTACCTTATATGGCCTTAATCACGATCATGAGATGCATGTGTTTTTATAAAATATAACTAAGACCCAAATGGAAATACTTCTTCAATGAATATTTATGATATATTCATCATTTGTGAAGCCATTCTATCATATACTAAAATTAACAATGTACATCAAGCTCAATTCGTAAATTTCAGAAGGTAACATTAATATTTTTTACGTATATAGTTTAAATTTATTTTCAATGTTTTGAAGTCCATTTGAGGGGTGCTGAGTTACTTTGTGAGAGTCCAAACTCTGATAAAGAATTGATAATTGATGCGGGAATAGTGAATGGCAGGTTACACGCCTGCGATTGCTAAATGTATGCATGACGTCATCGCGTGCGCGTGACGTCATCACGGCATTTAACGTATGACGTCATCGCGTCCGTGTGCGCGTGACATCACTGTAAATGCGGCCCGCGGTTTTTTCGCGGGCTAAATGCATATAAGATTCTGTGATGGTTGCAGGATCCCTTTAGGAAAAACAGAGGCGTGGGATCTAACCCTTTGAATGGTGAGTCTCAAGATAATCTGTGATCAATGTCTTAAAGGAGGAGGTTGAATTATAGTGACATATATAAATGAGCTTATTATTTTTGTAGGTGAACTTTGATTCCAGAACTACACATTTTATGTGTTAAAATGATTGGGATGTTATAGCATCTAGCTATACATTTTTTCTCAGGATACTTATTCGTTAAAAGCTGGTGAGCATTTATTATTATTATCTTATTATACTAGTTATTTTAGTAACTTTAACAAATAAAATTAAAAGGAATCTCTTATACAGATCAGAAAACCGAATTGTCAACTCAAGACAAAGTTAACTGAGTGATCTTTTACACTTCAAACTTGTGAATTCTAGTGATTTATATATGGGGTAAGTCTTAGTTACAGCAATATTGCATGATCAAGTACTAACGGGGAATACAGTCATATTTGCAAATTCACACATTTTTAATTAATTAATTAATTTTTTAATTTTTAATTTTTATTTTTGAAAATTTATATTTTGGTCTAGCTAGAATGGTTTCACAAGGTGAAAATATTGGGACTTTGTGGTTGAGAAAACTAACTATGCATGTAATAAACATCTTGAATTTTAAATGCTATTTCTTCTAAATTTAGTTAAATCTGGATTAGTTGCAATGAGTGAGTTCGTTTGGGAATAATGTCTCCATATGTGTAATAGAAACTTTTTTTGATAGAGGAACTAATTTGTGGTTTGAATTTGTGTTTTTTCTTTCATATTGATTCAAATATTTGATTATGGCATAAAACCTCTCTCATCTTGACCTGACATGTGGAACTATATGGTATGGTTTCCTTTTATAATTTTTCTTAATTGCTATATATTATTTGACTGTATAATTTTACACAGCCTTGAGAACGACCCAAGGTCGAAACACGTGTCGGCTGTTCTTCATTGACAAATTAAAACATTTTTTGTTGGGAATCATTACACTGATGGACTCCTTGAATTGATGTTGTTCTATTACATTAATATTATTGGACCACAATTGATTAGAAATTTTGATAAAGTACAGGTGTGAGCGCGAGATATCTTCCCGAATCAAGATTTTATTTGTAAACAGATAGTGATTGAGGAAGTCAACAAAATATTCAAGGCTAATATTATCGAACCTTCCTCAAGTCCATGGTCCTCTCCCATCGTGTTGGTCACTAAACCCAACTGGTCCTGGAGATTCTGCATCGACTTCCGTCAAGTTAATGTTATATCGGACTTCGATGCCTATCCCATGCCACGCATTGATGACCTAATTGATAAACTAGGAGCAGCCACCTACCCATCTACCCTACATTTAACAAAGGGTTACTGGCAAGTCCTCGTTTATGTGCCAGATAAGAAATAAAACAGTGTTTTCAACACCCCTCGGGTTATTCCAGTTTAAAGTCCTCCCTTTAGGCCTACATGGTGCACCAGCTACGTTCCAACTTGTTATGGATAACATCCAACAACCCGATTTGGACTTTTATGGAGCTTACATTGACGATATCGTCATTTATAGTAACACCTGGGAAGACCATCTCTTCCATCTTTACACCATTATGAAAGTCCTTGGGAATGCTGGTCTATCTGCAAATCCAGCTAAATGCAGATTAGCCCAATCTGCTGTGAAATATCTTGGCTTCTTCGTAGGGAACGGAACTGTACAGCCCCAACATGAAAAAGTAAAAGCTGTCTTGGATACTTCAACTCCCAAGACCAAAAGAGACCTTAGAGCTTTCCTTGCGTTACTAGAATATTACCGTAGGTTTATCCCCAACTTTTCGGATAAAATAGCACGGTTGACAGATAAACTTAAAAATGCGGAACCCCAGAAACCTCAGTGGAGCGAGGACGATGAGGTGTGCTATAACATCCTAAGGCAAACACTAAGCCAAAACCCAATCCCAAAAGGTAGTCTTCTCGAAGGAGTTTGTGTTACAGACGGATGCCTCCCTTACAATCTGGTTACTGACCACTTACCCTTAGTCTGGATTAGCCAATGCAAAGAGTCCCACCCTGGGGTCATGCAATGTTTTCTAGACCTACAACCCTTTTGTTTCACGGTGGAGCACTGGAAAGGAAAAGACCAGGGAAACATGGATTTTCTTTCCTTGTTCTCCTGTGAAACAAATGTGGCTACATCGCATGAAGGAAGGGTATGTGAGAAGCCTGAAGGTGTCTCCCTAGCTAGTCCCCAGGGATCTGTTATCCAGCTTGTCAGGATACGGCCATTGCTACTGGATCCAGTTCCTGGGCGTGGACCAGTGAGGGAGGAGCCCCTGGAGGGAGGGTCCTCGGGGAGTGGGACATCGATGGGTGAGACGTGGTATCCCCCTTCGTTTGACACCTTTTCCCCATCCTCTCACGTAGGACATTCCAAACCACTGCCCCCCTTTTCCAACATGAACACTTTCGCACAACACACAAGAGAACGGACTAACACCAGGGTTGTTTCCCCGACATGTCCCAATACAAGAGTCAGGCAATTGATCAGAGTCGCGCACACATACCTGACAGCCCTTTCCCTTCCCCACAGGGATAACAGGTGGAGCAAGAGAGCACAGTATGGGCAAAGCGAGCACGGCAGACAGCACGATGGCGCAGCTATGCAGGCGTGGAAGTTCAAGAGAAGGAGAAAAGTGGCAGAAATAGAGAGGGTGGCGACGAGAGAAGAGACTTGCCCTTTTTGTCCCACGCCCATGGAACCTTCGTGGAAGAGAGCCCAAGACCACGAACAATAGCTCAAGTGTCTTGCAACAGATGTCAATGGTAAACGGGGCAAGCCTGCACCGATAAGCCGCAGCGACGGAAGCTCCCGCGACTGTGGTACTGGCCATGACTCCAGTAAAGCCGAAAGCCAAGCGGTTCAGAGTAGCTGGTGAGTCGAGGGGAGAATTGATCAGAACCGGGCAGTGTTGAGAGAGAATCGCAAAGTGGCAAGCATGAACTAAGATTAATAAACTGCAAAAAGTGTTAAGGGGAGACCAGCTACAAAAGGAAGCCAGCACCACGTGGGTGCTAACTCAAGAGACTCTGGTCGATCCCCATCAGAGCGAAACTAGGGGAAACAGAAGGCTGTAGTAGAGTCGCCGAAAGAGGTCAAAGTGGTGATACAGCAGTTCTTGTAAAATCCCTGCACAATCAAAAGACTGATCTACAAATTATGTGAAAGCAAGTGAATATGAAGTTGGCAAGAGTCAGCCCGACCGAGGGATGCTGACGAGAGGGGCAAAGTATAAAGTCCAGAGAAACAGTGTGATGACAGAGGTAAACCCGGTCAAAGGATGTCCACTGAACTGGACATTGAGAAACCAAGGGAAGTGAAACCCGCTAAAGAGAAGGGCGAGCGCTCAGAAGAGAGGGAACCAGGGGTGAAGCCTTAACCCTATGTGAAACTGTGGTAAACAATTAATAAGGGTCAGTGCCCAGAAGAGGGGGATCCAGGGGTAAACCCATCACCCAGCGAACATTGTAAACAAACTTTCATTTGTTAAAGGAACTTTATTTTTGGTTAGTTGAAGAACTCGGGTCCTCGACGGCAAGAGACTTTCAAGGAATCGATACTTGGCCATCGACGGTCCTTAAAGCTGCCATTAGAACTGTTGTCTCATGCAGGAGAAGGCCGAGTCTTTACTGTACTCCAGGATCCCACCTTACCCTGTGCTAAAAACGTGGGGAAGGGAGACCTAGGCTACCGCATCCTGACATATATAAAAACACTTCTTTCTTTTCTTGAAAACTATTCCACACCCTTTTTTGTATTCATTGTAAGGTTTGGCAATACTTTCTTGGTATAGGTCTTTTTATTTGACAACGTCACTAGGACTGCCTTATTTTTCATTTGATGGTCGATGCATGCTCCCATCTTAGATTTAGGTTTAGATTAGGCGTTTTTCCAACCTGCATACAGCATTCATTGTTCAATAAACACCCTTGAACTGTGATCACTTGTGTTTGCCTTACTTGTTGTCACCATGAGTTCCTCACAGAGGGCAAGCATAGGTTTTTGACACGGACAGACTTTGATTTGGACTTACGGACACAGACTTCCCTTAGTTTTCTTTAGGCCCGAGAAATCCCTACCTTAGTTATAGGGCAAGTTAGGCCTTACACCATCCTGATATTGAAATAAAACATTCTTTGAAAACTAGAAATCTGTTTCGGTCTCATCTCGATACCATACCTGTCTCACATAATCATTACAAAAAGGGAAGACCCATACCTCTTTGAAAGAATTGAGAACGAGAGAAATAAAGCTGCAAGTACCCTGGCAGGAGAATACACCAGGGGTATGAAAAGGATTGAGAAAGCTTAGGGGTCAAAACCCCTCCTAGAAATTATGTAATAGTGACAATGGAAAATAAAAGAACCATACCCCTTTAAGGAGCCATCCCCCTTAAAACTGTGAAGTAAAACATGGTATGAAAAGAGAAACACATGTGGAAGAGTTACCCCCCCTGTGAAGCAGTGGAATATTACAGACTCTTTCCGGAAGTACCAGATACACAGTGCAAGACCAGAAGAAACATAGGGGACACCCTTTCCTGGTGAAACTGTATTTCTTTTCTTTTCTGTATGTTAGAACTTTATGTTTGGAACTTTGAAAGAAAGCTATAAGTGTACAGAAGGATTCAGGTGCATACTTTAAGGGTTTTATTTTTACCACGGTTAACAATTACATTGTTTTAATTGTTCAAAGATGGGCAGTAAGCCAGACTAAGGAGTTCCAAGGTCCAGTCCCTCAACCTTCTGTGGGCACCCTTCTCTCTAGCCCATGCTCCCCTATTCCCCAGGACAATATAATGCACAGTCTAGTGATCGGTAACTCCCAATGTCAAAATCTTCCCTATCCGTTTGGTGATGTCTTAAAGGTCAAAGCCTTTTCTGCCTTACTAGGGCCTCTCTATTCTGATATTTCCCACAGGGTCACAAAGGATGTTCAATATGATGCCTATTGACTCCCCCTCTCTCCCTTCACTCTCTCCTCTCAGTGAGGAGAGAGCGAGAGCCCTCCTTTTTACTTCCCCCCCCCCCCCGATTCTTCTCTTACTCTTCCGCCCCTATCCTCTCCCCTTCCTGGTCTTCCTAGGTCAGGGGTCTGCAACCTTAGGCTCTCCAGATATTTTGGTCTACACCTCCCATCAGCATTAATCCGCAACGTCAATGTTATGGGGTTATGGGAGTCCAAAACATATGGCAAGCCACAGGTTGCAGACCTGTCCTAGGTCATCTCTTTCATCATCCCTCCTCTGCCTAACCTTTCTCCATACACATGCTCTCCTCTTCCTCCCCACCAGTCTCCCTCTGCCCCTCCAACCTTTTCAAATTCCTTCACCATCTCCCAATCCATCTACGCCCTCTCTTGCCACCCTACTCTCTTTCACTTCTTTTTACCTCTCTCACTACCAATCTCACATTGTCCAGCCTACCAAACTCCATTCTACTCTTAAGTCTTTCCCCATCTCCCACACCTCTCATTACTAACACCCACTCTCTATCATACACTCCTACACCAAAAACTTCAATTTCTTAAGCATGGTACACAACACACACACACACACACTCCGCATGGGGCTGGATTACGGCAGAAGACATCATTAAAGTCTGCTCTTCAACCTGCCCCCTTATCATTTGCGGGTGTCGGCTCCAGCTTTTCTTCTCAGACTTACCGTGCTGGTCTCCCTTTTTTGACTTGGTGAGATGTTCGGTGTTACCGGTAATCGGGCAGTCACTGGTGTTACCTTTGGTTGTTCACAGGCTGTTCCCGTATCAGCATAGGGGATTCTGAGCAATGTGGTCTTGCAAACAAAAAAGAGACTGGCCAGAAAAGAGGTTGGAATGCATGGTGCACTAAAGAGTGTTACCAATGCTTGAACAGTACAAGGCATGCTCAAGCACTGCTTCATCCTCTCCCCACCAATACACGCCCTACAACTCACTCCCCCTGTGTCATGTAGGATCGGCTCAGGAATACACACTGAAAGGCCGCCTACCCAAGGTCGGGAAGGGTCAATCACCCCTCTGCCCCCCCCAACCTCCCACACCGCTTAGACAGGAACAAGCCACTGACCTTGACACAACTGAGATTTCCTGGTGACAGGCAATGAGAAGCAAGACAAATTAAACATTGTATGGATTTAAGAGTGCCTTTGAGTACTCAAAAGGAAATGAGAGACTAAACTATGGCACCTGATCGGTACCAATCTAGGGATAGGTGGGGCGGGGGGGGGGGGTACTGCAGCTAGGATGTTATTGCGATAAGCAACATGTGAGAAACAAGAGATGGGAAATACCTTCATAGGAAGAGAGATGCCTATGTTGGGATGGACCGCATACTCTTTTCAGAAATAATCTCTGGACCCAGTTGTGAGGACGTGGCATTAAACAGGCTGGGTAAAACAAGATCAGGTATACAAGTACTGCATACACAACTAAACAGGAGTGCTTGACCCATGTGCAGTTTTCCACATATATCCAAAGCCTGCTTTACTCAGCAATTGAGAGGGACTCCTATATGACTAATGCAACTCTCTTTCCAGCAGAGACAGTTGAAAATAAGAGTTCTCACAAACAATTGTTTCTACACTAATTCCCCAAAGATACTGCTATGCTCCAAACTATGACTCTTTCAAATCCTGTATATGCGAAGAGGTGTGTGGCATGATAGCTCTGGGCCCCATATGTGAAAGGTTTTACTGTTGTCAGTGACCAATCCATTGGGAAGCCCTATCAATTGGATTCTGAGGAGCAAAAAGAATCACAGGATGCTCAACTGTCACAAAGTACAGGGCCAAAGGTCTACCCCCATGCACGCATGTATGCTGGTTTGCTTTCACCTTCTGACTTGCACTGAGTTCCAAAGTCCTAATCTTTTATAAAGTGAAGCAGTGAGAGTCTTGTTACCCCACAACAGTTGCGTACACAAATGTTGTATAGATCTGGTTTCTAGTTCAATGAAATAACCTCACAATGTTCTCAGTCAAGAGATTCACCCCTCAAGCAAAACCAGTTTGGAGACCCTCTACTATCACAAGGTTACTGCCTCACTGCACACAGTATTCAACTTCTGCCCATGGCCTACATACATGTTCTTCTTCGCATGTTATCAGGAAGGATTATTTTTTGCAGCTTTTCCGCCACTGATAATGGAACATCCCAACTCTTTGCTATGATTTGAACCATGTCCTCACTTTTTGCTTAACTTTCCTTGCTCAGTGCATCTCTTTTAGGGGACGTTAGGAAAGTTTTATTTTTGCAACCTTCCCTCCATAGATTTCTATGTGACACTGATCCTTTTTGCTTATTTCGAACCCCATCTTAAAACTTTTTGGAGGGAAGTAAAGACCTCCATTTAACTTGCCTTGCCAGTTTTGCTCATTCTTATGGGGAAACTGACTGGTCCCAAAGACTGTGGACAGAGACTATGGGGCTCATTGCGATCCTGGCGGTAGGGGTTTAATGGGGCCAGTAGAGCTGCCGGCCCTGTTAACCCCCTACCGCCTCATTACGAGTTCCGCTCGCGGGACCCGCTAAGGACGCCTGGTATTACCAGGCGTCCTTAGCGGGTCCGGCGAGTGGTCCAGCATGCTAACAACGGCCCGTTATTAACGGGCCCGTTATTAGCATGCTCCCCATTCCCATTGAGCCCTATGAGGGCTCGAATGGGGATGGGTTCCTGGAATGGGGAAATACCCGGCCCTCCAAGGTCGGAATGGCCTGGTATTTCCCCATTCCAGGAACCCGGACCCGGTACCCGGAATGGGGGTAGCCATGCCGCAAATAGCGGCATGGCTACCTCCAAGGTCGTAATGACCTCCTATGACTCTTTATGGATTCTTGTATTGTTATAATTGCAAACCTTACAGTGAAGTGTCCTTTATATCTTATTATATACTGGTGTTTTGGTTACTTTTACAATGGGCCTTACTCATGCACTTTTGCACTACAAATGGCCACTATAGGCAGCTAGCACCTTAAGATGGCTGTGCCATGAGTTGTTAGGCTGGTTCTCTGGCCATATAGTTCTTTGGCCGCCTTCCTGCCATTGCAGGTCAGGAAATGCCTTATATGGAAATTCGTGTCTTGGGGAAAGCAGCATTGTGTGTGTGTTTGCCAGATAAGGGGGCTGGGAGTAGCTTGTCCCAATCCACATCTCTGGTACTTGAAAGTCTGTTGCTGGGCAGATGTGGTAAAAAGGGGTAATCCATGATTCGATAGCCACTGGCTTTTTGAAAGGTGCAGCTCGTTACCACTGATGGCATGGAGCAAGCCCAAGCCTGAAACCTGGTGAAAAGGACTCCTGTGACTGCTCAGCAGATCATCATTGGAACAAAGACTTCTAAGAAGAAGAGCAGTCTGCCGACGACCCAGGGATGACCTCTGCAGCTGACCAGCAGCGACTCCCGTGTTGTCCTGGTGAAGCCCTGCTCCTCTCTCCTGATCTCAATATCTTGTTGGCGCTTCGACACTAGGACCGGTGGTAACAACCAAGCTTGACTCCTGCTCAAGGATCCATGCCTTCTGAGCCTTCCCAAGTGTCCATGAACCAACTAGTGGACTGACCAGCTCTTTCCGGGGCTAGGTAGCGGCAGCCAACATCATTTCGGGTAGAGCCTTGGAACTTGGTAGATCATCAGTTTGTGCCACTAGTTGACTGCTCCTGCATCTTCAGCTATCTCACTCCAAGAGAAGCTGTGCGTGGGTTGCTCCAGTGTTCATTGCTGTACGATCGCCTGTTGCCGCCTGACTGTGGTGATCTTCGTTGGATCTTGTCTTTCATTTCCCTGAGGTGTTCTGTGGCCGTCTTCCTCGCAGAGGTCTTCAGTAGGTCTTTGTTTGGGTATTCAACTGGAAGCTATCTGGAACCGATTCCTAAGCACTGCAACCAAAACGAAACCCCCAAAACAAAGTATCTCTTTTCTTGCTAGACGACCCTCGTGGTAGGATCAAAGACAGAAGAACAAGCCTGGAATGAAGTCAGGAACCTCCAACCGTGGTATCAGGAGAACTCTGTTGCTTTCTTCACAGCCTCCCATAGAGTAACTAAGACAAAGTCCTGACCCCAACTCACTGTGAACTGAACTTTGGTGCTGGAACATGGGTTAAGGATCCTTTCCTAGTAAGTTGGATTGAGTGGAGTACTCACCTGAACTTTACTTCAACGTTTATCTAACTTTGGAACTCTTATTAATCAGAACCAGTATGGTTCGAAACTGGTGACTTTTGGTCACAAGGCCCCAAACCTTTTTAGAGTTGGACTTTATAAGATTGAAGGAAGTTGTATTCCATTGATTCTGAAGAGTTCTACCTAACCTGTGTCGCACTGGTAGTCGATTCATATGCACTTTCATTTCTCCTAAAGGTGGATGTATATGGCATACATTACTCATCATAATCGTATTTCAGATGTTTGTATCGGCTTCAATTCACATGCTTTGCATAGGGCGACTTCTTGCAATAGGTGTGGAGTATTGTATATGTTTTTGAAGTTTGAAAAGGGACGTCGACTGGGCGTGTTTGTAATATTACCCCTAGTGTGATGTCTACTGATCCCTCACGTGTCGCGGTCCCTCAGTTTGTTTTGTTTCTGACATGAGGGAGTATGAAGTGTATGCATGGCTAATCAGTAATTTGTGATGAAGTGTGAAACATATATGATTTGCCCTAGAACCTTCAACTCCAAGAGGGGAGGAAGGGTGGGCGCATGTGAATCTAATCAGATATAAGCATCAGAAATACGACTATGGTAAGTAATGTATGCCTTCTGAGGCTTGTGTATCTGCTTAGATTAGCGAGTAGTACTTGGAGGAGGTGGTGGGTTATTTGAAGGTAGACCGGCAAAAAGATGTTTTAACACCGCTTTGCCCCGCCTGTGTGTCACCTTTAGAATGTGTATCTAAACAATAATATTGTGTGAAGGTATGAAAGTCGAGAGTGCTCTTGGCTTGAATGGTAATGGTCTCTTGGCATGAGAACAACAAAGTTGGATGCATCTGACAATCGATTTTGAGATCGGATCAGCCTCTCTTCCTGCAGCTAGAGATACAAAAAAAATGTTTGTTTTACCGAGTGGTTTAGTCTTTTGAAGGTAATGCACGACGGCCCTTCTGACATCTTGGGTATGTAGGCTTTTCTCTGCTGCATTCTTTGGGCTTTGGGAGAGAGCAAGAGGCTCTATGTATTGGTTTACGTGGAACATAGGAGGTGAATTTTGGAGAAAATTGAGGATGTGTGCTTAGTACCACCTTGTCCCATCACCACAAGTTCTGCGCTGTTCCCACCCAGGGATGCTAGGGCCACTTCGTTGAAGGGGGCTTGACCTTGGGTTGGGCGCGTAAACCCCCCCACTAGTGTGATTTGTGCAGTCTCCCATTCCCCCCAAACTGTTATCCGTCCGCCTTCTGCTGAGTGTTTCACTTTTGGGTTTTCCACTTTTAACCGTTTACTCAGAAGGATCCCCACTCCCCCCTTTTTTTGGGTCCCCGATGCCCAGAATGTTTGTCCCAGTCTTCTACCGCTCAATGGTCTCTCCTCCCCTGCTTTGAATCTCGTCTCCTGCATAAAGAGAACATCTAATTCCGCCCTTACAAATTCTCATATTAGTAGGGATCTTTTATTTGGTGAGTTGAGCCCCTTGACATTCAAGGTACCCACCCTTAAAATATGCCTCCCCGACATTTGATCAGCCCGTTCACCCATTTTCTATGCAGGGTCCCATTGTCGCCTTCTGTTCTTTTCACCCCTGTTCCATGATTGCCAAAGCCTCATTTCCCTCTGCGATGTCCCGCTGGTGCTGCTTACCCGTCTGACTCTCCCCCACCCCCATTTTCCCCATAACAATAAACTTGTTTGAACGTGTAAACTGAACCGCAGCTCCAAGTGGCTGCGTTGGTCCCAGAATTTGAGATGCCCTCCTAAAACGGAGGGCCACCCGGTTTTGCACCCGGTTCTCCCCTGGGGAAATAGTTGGTTATCCTGTTCTCGTTTCCCATTGTTCCCTCTCAGACCTCTATTCATGTGTTCATTTATCGTCTTTTGAGTTCAAATACCCGTGTCTCATGCAACCCCCCCTTTCATACCTTTTTCATGGAGGCTTAGATGGCGACACAGGATTCAGTTTAAAGTATTTCCTTCCCACCTTGGCTCTCTTTTGTCTGTGCTGGGCCCCTCCCTGTTCTGCCGACAGAAGGATCCCCACTCCTTCTTGGAGACTTCCTGTGATCCAACGTATCCCCTGGTGCTCATCTTAAGCTGTGGAGGACTTGTTTTGCTTCTTCAGGTGTTGTGATTCTGTAGTCCTCCCGTTTGAATTCGAAGGTTAGGTCAAATTGGTGCCGCCACCTGTATTAAATCGTCTGCTCCGAGCCACAAGGTGAGTGGTCGGCACGCCCTTCTTCTCGCCAGCGTCAAGCTTGAGAGGTCCTGAAATATTTTAATTTTGGAGCATTGGAATTCAATGTCCTGCTTCTGGTTTGCTTTGGTGAGGATGTCAATTTTTTCCTTATAGCTAAGGAATTGAACCACAATTGAAACCCCTCCGAAAGCCCTGCCTCCCGTGTGCTCTTTCAATTGTTACCACTTTACCTCCTTTGTCCTCGAACAGGTGGTTAACTAGGTCCTGAGCCTTTCTTTCCACTTCTGCGGGGTCTCACCGTCCTTCTCCGCCAAGCCCAAAATCCGCAGATTAGACCGCCGTTCTCTGTTCTCCATGGTATCCATCTTGAGCATGATTTCTTCCTCTCGTAGTTCAACGTCCGTCATCCTAGCATTGAGTTTCATTTCTATTAGGTCCACATTGGCTTGATTGTGCTCCAGGTTTTCCACTTTCCCTTCTATTCGCTCCACTTTATCCCTTATTTCGGATATGGAAGTAAGTATGTCTGATCTCAGCGCCTTGATCTTTCGTGACTGCCATGCTCATTTCAGCTGTACCCCCTGGTGGTGTCACTGGGCCTCTTGGCGTTCTCTTCTATATTGTTGCAGTCTATTAAGGCCTCCCTTGGGGCAGGCAATTGGCATGCACTTGCCCTTTCCCATGGTGGCTGGCCCTCTGATACCTAAGCAGTCTCCTTGTTGCTCTTGCCCTTGGTTCCGGTCTGCTTCTTTTCCCTTGGCTGGGGTTTCCACAGTGGTTGTACAACCGATATGCGTCTGAGTATTGAATGTGACTCCGACAGAGCTTTCGCGCCTCTGGTTGTATGGCGACTCACTCGCGGAATGTAAGACGAGGCCCACACCCTCTGCAATATTCCCGAGCTGTACAATATCCCGCTCTCTGCCCCAACTTTCAGTGTTATGCAGATGACACCCAGCTCATTTTCAGGCTACCCTCGGCCTCCTCCTCTACTACCCTCATCTCTGACTGTGTCTACTATTCAGGAGTGGTGTGCCGCCAATGACCTTTGCCTTAATGCCAGTAAGACTGAGATTCTCCTCATTGGCACACCCGCTCCCTCCTTTCCTGTAGCCCTCTGGCTGGCCTCTCTTGGCCCTCTTCCTGCTCCCACCTGTGTGGCTAAAAACCTCGGGGTCATCTTCAACTCTACACTCTCCTTCTCTCCTCACATCTCTGACATCTCTAAGAAGTCACACTACCAACTGCAGCTCCTCAAATGTATTCTTCCTTTCCTCACCTTCCCCCAGAGGCTCACTGTTTCCAGAGCTCTGGTTCTCTCTAGGCTGGACTACTGCAACAGCCTCTTTCTAAATCTGCCTGCTTCTACTCTCCGCCCTCTGCAATTTATTCAGAACAGGACTGCGAAACTTGTCCTTGGCCTCAAGCCCAGGGATCGTATCTCTCCAGGACTGAAATCTCTACACTGGCTCCCTGTGGCTGCGAGGATTACGTGCAAAACCATCTGCATCATCCTCAAGGCCTTCTGAGGCCTGGGGCCTCAATACCTTCAACTCTCTCTTCCTAAATACCTTCCTTCTCAAGCTCTTCGCTCATCTGCCTCAAACTCCCTCAGGGTCAGACACTTCTCCAAGCAACGAGTTGGTGGTAGATCTCTTTCTTCGGCTGGGGCCTCCCTCTGGAACAGCCTCCCTGCAACTTGTTGAGAATCATCTTCGGTTCTGGAAGCACCTCAAAGCCTTTCTCTTTGCTTCTGCTTTTTCTCCTCCTCTCCCTTGCTGACTTACTGGCTGACACTGACTTTGCACTGGTTGCCTGGCCGCCCTCTGATCTGTGGCCCAGGTTCCCTACCCCGCACTCCTCCACTGTCCTCCTGGCAAGCCCCGCACTTGTGGACTGTTTCTGTATCCCTACAGTCCCACTACCAGCACTTGACACCTGTTGTCTGCACTTACCCATGCCACCTGCTGGCCGTACTTCACCTATTGTTATTATTCCTTATCCCATGTGCTGCACTGTCCTTTCCCCCTTCCCACCCTGCAATTCTAAACCCCCCCCCTCCCGTTGAAAATGCGTGATCTGAACAACACCTGGACTAGTAGGATCGTTGTCTTTTGTCCGTCTTCCCTCTGTTCCCCTCCCTTGCCTCGTCGCAACTTGAAACACCCGTGTACAGGCGCGTTATAGATGCCATATATCATATCATCATACAGCGATCTATTCTCTGTGCTTAAGGCTCATTTGCTGTATATTTTGAGGTCACTCACTTCATGCACCCTGGATCCTGATGGGCAATTGTCCTTCTCCTGCCCTTTTTTTTGGGGTAGCACCTCCCCTGTTGCTTAAGGCTTTCAACTGGCTAATGTGATGCCGGGGGAATTTTCAGTTACTCCACGGCCCTCTGTTAATCCTTCCCGTTGTGCTGCTTCCCTGCCTTCTCCAGCGACATTTGTATCCCAGCCTTGGGCTCGATCTTCTGTCAGAGCCCTCCACTTAGCTCCGAGCCCTCACTCCCTTCTCCCGGGCCAGCCACCCGATCGCTTCTGCTGGCTCAGCCCTGTGTTGCACTTTCGTGGCCTGTCCTGTCTGGTATGCGTTCTCCCGCTGACTTCACTGCTTCTTCAGCACCCCGCACCTTTCCTCCTGCCGATGAGACAGTGCCCCTCCACCTCTCCGCGCAGCGCACTGTCTTCTGAGCTTGGTGATCCTCACTCCTGCTCCCTTCCACACCTCTTTGTCGCTGTGTAACTTCTTCTTGGGTGCGATTCGCGCTGTGGAATCGCAACTGCAGTTCTTGACTTGCCCGGCACTGGTGCCTTATCCCGGCTCCCTTCTGTCTCTGTAGCACTGCGCTGCTGCCTTCCTCGCTGGCTCTCACTCTGGCGTACACCGATCCTCGCAGCTTGCCCTTCGTTACCTTCCTGGAGCACCCCGCCGAAGCGTCCCATCGAGTCTCCCCTTCTTTGGAGATATGCCGCTGGCAGCCCCTTCTTTTGTCTCCGCTGTGTTACGGCCTTGCTCCTGTTGCTCCGTCTATGGCTTCTCGTTTATGCTGTGCAGTGGGTCCCCCAATATAGCTTCAGATGTGCTCTTTTCACCCCCTCTCACCGTTTTTCTTGCTTGCCGGCTTCCGCTGCCAAACCGGTCTGCGCACGGGTATTAGGGCGTTACTACATGCACTCCGGTGCAGCTTCCCATTGCGCGGCGGTCCCTTCCGACGGTACTTCAGAGGGACGCCATTGTTCTTTGCCCACTGCAAGGTCTGTTGCTTTCGGCCGCCATTTTTCAGTAGCTCGTTGGGGGTAGGGCCGACCTCGGGTTTATTGCTGCACACCGCTCCGTCTCATGGTGAGGAAGGCTTTTCTTCTTCCCATGTGGCACCGAAGCGCTTTGACCTTATTTCTATTTACTTTGGAGATCCGGATTAGCTCTAAATTATCTCTCTTGCCGCCTCGCGTTACGGAGCCGAGCTTCAGGCAGCCATTGCCTTCTGCACCCCCTGGCGGTCTCTCTGGGTATAACTTTTTAATGCCCTCCGTGAATGCTTTCAACACATGCAGCTTCCACCATGAAACTTTACTTTGTGTTGAGGTGTAGGCTGAGAGAGCAGCTAGGTGCACTCGTAAAGAAGTGAAGATTAAGCCTTGGTCTAAAAGATATAATAAATAGTGTCTTATATGTGAAGGTTAACATTCAATTGGATTGATGGTACGCACTTTACACCATAAAACAAAACTTTTCCATTAGTTAAAATATCAGTGTCTTGTATTAGGTTTGTGTGCTCCCTTTAGAATGTCCATCCTCCTTTGGTTTAGGTTTAGATTACTAAACTCCATGACCACAAGACCAAAACTGCCAAGTTCAGGATCTGAGGGCATGGGTAGAGTGTTGTCCCTTGGTTCTGTGACAACATTTCGTATGGACACGGTAGTTTCATTGGAGGACAAAGAGACATCTTCAGTAAGTGTGAAAACCATGTTTGTCGCGCACACATAGGATGCATCAGGATCAAGGTTACTTGTTCCCAGTGTAGCTGGTGGGGGAAAAGCATACGCAAATTTCCCTGACCAGTTCATTAACAGAGCATTCCCCTTGGATTTTGTCTAGGAAACGCTGTATGCGTATTCGTGGCATTGTGCGTTTTGTTGTGTAGCAAAGAGGTAAAAGTCCGGAAACCCCCAGTTTGTGAAGACGTTTTGTAGGACGTCGGCATTCAACTACCATGCAGGTTCTGATGACAGTTCTGCACTTCTGCTTAGTACATCAGCTAGATAATTGTGTTCCCCTGTAACATGTTGTGCCAGGATAAACACGTTGTGTTTCAGTGCCCACGGCCAAATGTTCTGGGCTAGTTTGGACAGACCCGGCGAGCTTGTTCCTCCCTGGTTGTTTATGTAGAACATGGTTGTGATGCTGTCTGTTAGTATGAGCATGGTTTTCTCTACTAGCTGTTTGAATGGTTGTAGAGGTCTGAAGACTAGTAGCAGGTCTAGACGGTTGATATGTTTCTTGGTTAATGCTTGTGTCCACAGACAGTGCGCAGTGTGTTGGGAGAAAATTACCTCTCTACCCTGATAAAGATGAGTCTATAGTGAGAGTGGCCTCGATTGCTGGGATGTTGAGGGTGTGCCCTTTAAATGGTTTTCCTTTGTCCACCACTGCAGAGAAAGAACAAGAGGATGTGAAACCACCACTAGATCGTCCCACTGACCGCTTGCTTGCGACCATTGTTTCGTTAGCCACTCTTGCATTGGATGCATGGCAACCGGGTGTACGTCACAAGGTAAATTCTGGAAGCCATCATTCCCAGAAGGTGCATGGCCTTTCACACGGTTACCTGACGACCAACTATGTATTGAGGAATTCGAAACAGCATGTTTTGTACCCTCTTGTTGGAGGGGAAGACTAGGCAGTCTTATGTTCAAATTAGTGCCCCTAGAAATTGTTTTACCTGACTGGGCATTAGACTTACTTTTTCACGTTGGTTGAGAACCCTAATTGAAACAGCAGATTGGCTGTTTGTGGAGTATTTTGTTGGCACAACTGAGATGTGTCTCCTGTTATTAGCCAGTCGTCGAGGTAAGAGTACACTGCAATGGACTGCCTCCGTAGGTTTGCGTCCACCACTGCAAGGATCACCTGGGTGGAAGGTCCTTGTGGATTGGGAAGTGGATACCCACAAGTGAGACATGTTATCCCCACTTTCCCTTGTGGAAACCAACCTAACCCTCCCCCAGCCTTTATGGGCTACTGTATAACAGCTCCCCTCATTTTCCCCCATTCAACCTACTTCAGTACTGGGATGAGGACAAGGCAACTAGGAGTAGCGAACGGCAGTAATTCATGTCACCACTCTAGTACTGAGATGAGGAAGATGCGTACAGGGCACTGTAAAGGTCAGGCATCTCCTAATTGCAGTCAGGCAATACCAATTGGGAACTCACACCTGCAACCTGTCAAGTGGTTGCAGGCGTTTAAGAAGGGAGGAAAGGGGGCGTGGCCAACTGCCATGTAAAGCAGTGGCGTCTCGATGTGGCTCCTGCAGATCCGACAGTAGATAAGCAAGGAACGGCAAGCTAAAGCCTCAAAAAGTGGAAGATCCGGAGGATCAGGTCCCACGGATGAAGCGATTGACTGAAGGAGCCCGGAAAATATGTAAAGAAAGAAATATCACACGCAGTGGGTCCCGAATGGCCTGGGGGAAAATGGTGGCGACCAGCGGAGCACCAAGCTATGAGCACACCAGAGAGGCAGCAGTTCCACTGTAGACCGGTGCGGAGTGCTGCAAAGAGGGAACGCTCAAGCACGGGAAGGAGACGAGGGCAGCCGGTAATCCTCTGAAGTTACGGAGCTCCACAAGAGAGGCGCACGCAGGATGATACTAGAAGAGTGGAGGCAGGATCGGAATTGCAAGCACTGTAGGGCGAGAGACCCAGCGGAAAGGAAGCGACTATGGAGCGGGTAAACTGAGCACATATCCATGGGAAGATACAGCTGGTGAAGGGACCCAGCCAGCAGATCCAAGAGGGTAGTGTACAGTGCCTCACAGTGCTGTGCCGAACAAGGAAACACTGCAGGGTTCCCCTGCTAAGGCGGACAGCAACACGCAGCACCACGGAGGAAGACTGTCTGGAACAGGGAGACAAGAGACTATACAGATCCAACGCGTCAGATAAGAGTGAGCCCTCAACGCCAGCACCCTGCAGACATCAGTAAAGAGGAAGGAGGGAGGGAGGGTGGAGAGCTGACACGGCCCATTACAGTCCAGGCTGAGACCTGACTGCCACAGGCAAGGAGCAGACTCCCAGACCTTTCCAAGCACGGTCATGAGCACTGGGACGCCCCAGGAAGAAACACAATTTCACAAAAGCATGCAATCAAAAGGAAACACCAGGCAGCAATCCAGATAGAACAGAGGGCAGCTACACCTCAAGGGCAAACAGGAGGCAAGGGTGGCCAGATACCTAAGAAAGCAGCTCCTGCAACAGCAAGCTAGCATGAGAGGAAAGGAAACAAGGAGCAATAATCTGGGTGAAGAGGGATACGCTGAGGCCCAAAAGAAGAGGGAATAGTAGCCAAGGATTTCAGGGCCAAGCATTGCATTTACCCGAAAGGGACAAGGTCTCACCATATTGAAGATTACAAAATTGTAAATCATCTCGGGCCTCAGGCGAGGAGAACGCAGGGCTGAAGGCTGGGAAGCAGAACGAGATAACTAGAGAGAGTGCCACAGTGATCATAAAAGACACTGAAGACCCAAACTGCACTCCTGCAGAGAGGATGGCGACGAAAGGCAACAAAACTAAGGGGAAACAAACTACAATGGAAGAATACACAAAGGGACAGGATAGCCCCAAAGGAGTCATGGATGCAGGGCCAACTACAGATACAAAAGACAAACCAGATCAAGGTAACAAAACACATACTGGACACAATAGCAGCACTACAAACGACCCTGGAAACAAGAATAGATGCAGTAAGGATTGATGTGGGCTTACTAAGGCAGGACGTGAGGGCGCTGGTGAAGCGCACTGGAAAGCTTGAAGAGCAAGTGCAGGCAAACACCAAAGAAGGTGCACAAGCGAAAACAGATGTCCACATCCTACAACATAGAGTGAAACTGCTGGAAGAGAGGGCAGAATATGCCGAAGGACGTGCACAATGCAACAAATATTAGAATCATGGGACTGCCATAGGGAATGGAGGGATCCAACCCCACCAACTATGTAGAAAACCTACTACTGCAAGAAATAGCTCCTGGGAACCTATGGCAAGGGTTCACTATCGAGCACGCTCATCGATCCTTGGTCAGGAATCCACCTCCAGGGGCCCCACCTAGGCCGATCATCGTCAAAGTTCTAAACTATAAAGACAAAGAGAAGATCTTGGTGTTTTCCAGGACAGGGGGCAATATACAAAGAGGCTCAGCTAAATTAGCAATTTACCCAGACTATACCTTCCAGGTACAGAAGAGACCAATTTATAGCGACAAAGGAATGACTGAAAAAAGCGGAACTAAAATACATGCTATATTATCCAGCTAAATTGAAGATAATACATAACGGAAGGGCCCTGTTTTTTGACAACCCGGCAGAGGAACAAGACTGGATGGACAGCGTGAAGAATCTGGCATTGGAAAAAGACTGATTACAGATTGCGCAAGCAGCAAGTAAGACCCCTAAGGCGCAAAATGGTTAAACTGATGCAAGAGGGCGCTACACGGTAAATTTGAACCATTTAAGTATAATCTAGATTGATAATAGTTGGATAGATACTCAGAATGGCATGTCACAGTCACAAGTCTTAGGTTAAAGCATTAAGCAGGATGACGGCAGAACAGAGACATGCCGCTTGGTGGGAGGGACACAGGCAGAGGAGAGCTCCTACTACCCCACACACATTTGTTATAGTACGGATCTATGTACCCACCCGTTGGGCACCAAATGTCTAGTCGATTGACTGGGGAAGTCTGAGCATGCGCAGCATGACTGGACAATTTAAGCTGGGGAAAGTATTGTTAAATATAAAGGAGGGGTGGGGGGTTGTTTAAAGGGAGGGAGGGAAAGCTTGCTAGAGCAATACGAAGTCCGCATACCCAAAATTACAAGTCCCTAGATATATTGGGGAGCACATTGGAAGCACCCGATCAGTTCAAACGATGGCTGGAGACATAAGAGTTATAAACTGGAATATCCGAGGTCTGAACAATTACGGTAAAAGGCAGAGGGTAATCACACACTTGCAAAGACATAAAATTGGTATTGCCCTTTTGCAGGAGGTGCATCTGACTAAACCCAACAAGACAAACATGCTCAAAAACGGGGAGGTGTGATCAACATATTCTGCATAGGCCAGAGGAGTCCTCATTTGGGTAGCCCCAACAATACCTCTAAAAGTCCTACACACCAAAACCGATGATGAAGGCAGGATGATAATCATACAAGGGAGGCTTGAGAACAGAGAAATATGTGTACCCGACCACAACGCCACAATATTCTTCAGGTCCTTGTATACCGGGTTGGAACTGTATAGGAACAAGGTCATGATATGGGACGGAGACTTCAATTGTACACTTAATCCCATATTAGATCGGTCAGGCGAAATATTTAAAAGACCAGCGCCACCGGCTAAGGTTCTGAGCACACTACTACAACAATTCCATCTAGTCGACACATGGAGGACCCTGCACGCTGCAGGCAGAGACTATTCTCATTACTCTGCCCCTCACAAAGTACACACAAGATTAGACTATTTGTTCATGGGGGAGGAACACATGAGGGAATTCGTAGAGACGGAATACAAAGCAAGAGTTTTGTCGGACCATGCCCCGCTAATACTAAAATGGGAGATAACCGCTGATCCCAACCTGGAGACTCAGGAACGAGGCACTCTTAGATGCAGCATTCAAAAAACACGCAACAGAACACACGACTGAGTATCTCAAGGTTAAAGAAGGTAGTGTCAAAAGGGTGGGTACAATATGGGAAACATACAAAGTAGTGATCAGGGGAGAGATGATAGCCAAAGCAGGTGGTGTGCGCAGGGCCATCAACTCAGAAATACAGGAAATAGAATGGAAACTTGCAGAGATAGAGAGACAGACAAGTGCGGCAGAAGATCATTTGGTAGAGGAAATCACATTGAGGCAGGAGTGTCTGACCCAATGGGATAGGCTGTCCAAGTTCAGCTATACACAACACCTAGAAAGAATCCATGCACAAGGAGATAAACCTAGCAGAATGCTGGCTTGGTTATAGAAGAGCAATGACCTGAAAACACCAATATACTCAATCCAAAATGCAGAGGGAAACATGGATAATACGCAGGTAGGGGTGAATAAGGTATTCTATGAATACCATCAAGAGCTATACAAATGCTCTCATGCTGACAGACACAGGGAATTGCATGAAGCGCTAGATCTCATTGCTTTACCACACCTGGATGACCAACAAATTCACACATAACGGCAGAAGTAGTATTAGCTACAATGAGATCTCTGCACTCGAGCAAGGTGCCAGGTATGGACGGATTACCTGGAGATTATTATAAATACACTGATAACCTAGCACCAATCCTGGCATGGGTATACAACAAAGCATTCGAAATAGGGTTACTCCCAGTTAGCATGAGAGAGACAGTAATTATCCCTCTACAGAAGCCCAATAAAAATGTGGAGGAATGTGAATCATACATACCCCTTTCTCTACTGAATGAAGACATCAAAATTCTTACAGCAGTGCTGGCGAGTAGGCTCAGGAAGGTAATATCGGAAATTGTACACCCTGACCAAACAGAATATGTACCGGGCAGGAACATTTTCGGGAATTTAAGGAGGCTACATCATGTTATCAGTACGAAAGAACATTGCGCAGTGGCTTCCCTGGACGCAACTAAAGCATTTCACTCGGTGCACTGGGACTTGGTATACGCCACATTAACTAAACTGGGGTTTGGCCAAATTATATGAGGTGGGTGAAAATGATATACACTAAACCTATGGCGAGAGTACGCATAGGTCGCACTTTCTCGGACAATGGGAGTTACAGAAAGGTACTAGACAAGGCTGCACACTGTCCCCAATGCTGTAAATATTGGCAGTAGAGCCAATAGTTGCATTTTTAAGAAAAGAATATGACGAGGCTGGAATAGTGATAGATGGGATACGACACATCGTGTCAATGTACGCGGACGACATGCTCCTATACCCGCAGACCCCAGAGGAGAATTTACAACATGTATTAGAGGTACTGGACAATTTTAGCTGCAAGCAACAAAGCAGAATTGCCAAGCCTACAACTACCATGGAGTAGGACCTCCTTCAGATACCTTGGATTAGACATCTACCACAACCCAATACAAGAGCACGAACACAACACACTCAAAATTAAGGAAGGGGTAATAAGATCCATGCAATTCTGGGGCAAGCTGCCACTGTCGGTAATGGGGAGGGTGGCATTATTGAAAATGGTGGTACTACTGAGACTACTGCACTGCTTCTGGAACATACCGTACAATATACCAAGGCAGTTCTTCACTAGACTGGAAAAAGAGTGCAGATGCTTCCTATGGCAGGAGGGTAGAGACAGAGTGGCACTCAATATGCTACAAAGACCCTATGAACAAGGGGGGCTGAGGAGCCTGTAAAATAGCGGCAGGTTGAGCGCTCGCGACTGCTATCCGAGCGTAATCTGTAGGTCGCAGGTTCGAATCCCGGCAAGGCCAACTCAGCCTTTCATCCTTCCGAGGTCGATAAATTTCAGTTAGGTGATATTGTATGTAAATATGTGCTCTGTAAAGCGCTTTGGATAAAGGCGCTATATAAATAACATCATTATCATTCCAAATTTCGAGCTGTACTCTCGCATGCCAGATACAATATGTAGTGAGATGGCTGGCGGATGACCCCAACATTGACACAGCACTCTTACAGCCAGCAATAAAGCATTTACACCGAAAAGATCTTATATGGGTGGCCCGGGCAGAACCACACCGATACCCAATAGTGTCACTAGGGATGCAAATAAGGAAAAGAACCTGCAAAACGATAGGAATCAATGACCTGATCTCACCACAGATACCTTTAGCTGCAGGTGACGGATAGTAAGGGACTCAGAGCTAGCGTGCGCACACACTGGGAAACTTGCGGGATCACAGTGGGGGATCTGAGGGGAGACCAAAAATTACTATAATTCTGAGAATTACAGGAAGCAACAGGCATACACAGGGGGCAATTCCTATTACACAATTCTATGATAAACACGCTGAGAAGCAGATGGCGAACCGTAGGTGAAGACACGATAGGTAGTGAAGAAATACAAGCAGTAATGGATATCTCAGAGGGTAGTTACGCTGTATCAAGGCTATGTGATGTGCTGATAGATTGCCACTCCAGGGAGGAGTTGAAATGCAGGGTGAGATGTGAGGTCGAACTGGGGAAGCCTTTCGCAGACAAAGATTGCCATAAAGTAGCCAAACATCACAAGAAAGTCTCCAGGAACGCAAGATTGCAATTAATATAATTATACATCACATAGAGAGCTTAACTGACGCCATAAGTGATAGCCAAATTCAAGGGGGCGGGCAGACAGTGATGTCCAAAATGCAAAAAGGAAAAGGACGGAATGACACACATGTTCTTGGAATGCGAGGTTATACAGGAATTGTGGAGGCAAATTACAAATAAGGTAGCCCCAGGAGGCATAAGCTTAGGCACCCAATCCCCGGAGGCACGTATGCTGGGCCTCTTCCAGGGAGGCATAAAAGGGAAAGCAATCGGAAAGATCAAAGATCTAATATTTGTCTTGGCTAAACATAGCATAACCATGAACTAGAAAGCAGAAAGGGGTCAGTGTGTGAAAAAATGGTGGAGATATTTACGGAAATGGTCAACAGCAGAAACGGGGGTGGGAATAGGTGATAAGGGAGCAGAAGCAAGACCCAAACGCAGACATGCTGCAGTGGACATCCCTCACACTGACTCTTTTCAGCCAAGGTGGAAGGAACAACTGCAACAAGGATGAACTGAGGGGCAACAATGGCAAATAGGAGTGGAGGACTAACAGAGATAGTAAAAGAAATTACATCATGGGTAACCAAAGGGGGAGGGAGGAAGAGGCGGCAGGGGAGCTGGGGTACCGTGTTGTATGTAATTCAAACTAAGGCTATTACCAAGACGTACTGTTTATTATGTGTATTAATATAAAACTAATAAAAGTTATTTACTTTTTTTTTTTAAAGTGAGGAAACACGCAACATCAGACCAGCAGGGAGTCCTGTGTGCGAGGAGGCAGCCGTGACAGTACTGGCAGATAAGCCAGGACACCGGCAGACGATGCCTAGAAACTGTGGCGCCCAGGAGCAAGCGTGCTGTAAGGAAACTAAGGTGTAGGAGCCTCCGTGGTTGGAGATACGCAGCAGGTGCTGCGGGAGAAGAAAAGGAAACAAAGTTGCAGCCAGCGTCTGTGGAAGGGAAGCAGAGCTGCCGGAGAGTACAGAAGAGCATCAGGCGTGCAAGCGGATTTGCAGTTAAATGAAAGCCAGCGGGCGGAGCTGAAACCGAACAGAGCAGCTGCCCGTAGGGGACGACAGGATCCGGTGAGTAAAGGGAGAGAATCACTCGAACCAGGCACTTCTGGGGGCTCTGAAGAAGCAAGGCAAACGCTGAACGCACAAAATAACATATGAATAATGAAATGAACCCGATGCTGCGGGTTGGGTGAAAATGAAGCGGCAAAGCAAATAATTACAGAAATTGAATACCGAACTGAAGAAACCTTTATGGGTGAAGTTACGACCGGATGACAAATGAATATGAAGTATAAGTATTGCCTGTTTAAAAGTAAAGTAAGAGGCAAGAGAGCAAGAGTGGAAGGTTGCGAGAAAGCATGGCCACAAGGTGGTAAAGGGGTCAAATCATCACGAAGTGAACTTTATGCGCGAATACAGTGTGGCAAGGCCAAGAACTAGCCAAGCTAATATGACACAGTGTGGCAAAGCCAAGAGGCTAACAAGGAGAAGTCAAGTGATTGTGAACATTGACACAAGGGCAGATACAGAAGAACCTCTGTGTGCCAAAGAGCCTAAGGTTCCTGGTTTTGCAACATGTTATGGGTGTACGTTTAATTGTGAAGGACTAAAGACCTTGCTGAAACAAACCAACAGTCTTGGGAGGATAGCTCGGGGGCAACACGTATGCCTTGGAAACAAGACAACGCATAGCAACACAGGTTCGATCCCCGGGCCCACTCTTAGAAACATCTGGGTATTAAGCGCATTATAAACAACCAATTATAAAGTTATAAAGAAGTAAAATGATTTAATTGTTAAGCTTATCCAGAAGGTGTGTCAAGTTGATTTGGAGTTGCTTTTGAACAGTGAAAGACTGAGACCAAGTACAAGTTGGCAAGTGAAGTCTTGGGGAAAGGAGCCCTTGGAGTTGATGTACTTTAATGCTATCTTCAGGACGGAGCCCTCAAAACCCTTTTCTTTAGAACTGTGTTGATTTGAAATTGGGGAAGGAAACCAAGGATTTGTGGAACTGTGTTGCCTTGAACTTGAGTGTTAGGGAGAATTCTCTCTTTAGGATGAATTTCCTAACCCAGTGAGTCCCCCCAGCAGCTTTGTAGGATTTCTGGAGTTTGTTTTTTTTCTCCTGCCAAGAGTGAGACTCTTTCTCCCACTCTTGGACATAATTTATGGTGTTCCTTTGACTGTTAATGTGTTTTATGGGCTATGGGGTCCTTTACTCCATAGGGTCTCATGTGTTTTTACTATGTGTGTTACACAGCACCCTCCGTGCAGTAACACAGGGGGTGTCATAGTGACCACCCACCATAGACTCCATACCCTGGGACTGACTATTGTCTCCCAGGGCATGTAAAGTCACCATTGGCTTTACTAGTCCCAAATTATTAACAGAAACCAGTACAAACCATCATATTGTGGACGTACTGGTCGGGGCAATTCGATTGCCCCGAGGTCTGTTAGTCGAGGGGGCACGTCTCCGTCCCCCCTGATAGAGTTTTGGCTGGTGGCAGTGAATACTACTTTTTATATTCGACCGCGAATATTTCCCTATGGGATTTTCCCATTGTTCGAGGCTACCAACTTTAATTATTTAACTCTCATAGCCTCGAACATACCGCCGGTTTATTTAATTAATATTAATTCGCCGGTTGGTATTTTTTGCCAGGACTCGATTCTAAAATGGCGTTTGTGTTCTCTTCTGTGACTCCAACCAAGTCGAGCCCTTTGTTCCACTTTTTGGCGGGCTTCTCCACAGAAGCCTCCAAAAGTGGTGCCACTCTGTCTGGGTACCACAGAGGGTGTTGGAGGGGGTTTAGGCACCCTGGACTGAGTTACCTTGGTAACTCAAGTCGCACTCTTGTGCGATTGGCCCAAGTGGTGAGCTGGCCGGCTCACCACTTAGCATGTTTGATTGACAGCTAGGCTGAGTGAATGGGGGTATGCTGCATAAAAGCAGGGCTTTGGGGACTGGAACTTCAGAAGTCGCCAAAGGATCTGAGAATCCGACGAGGGAGAAGCTGAGCCGACCTACCACGACGACACCACTGGTGGAGCCCTGCGGAACCGACTCACCACTTCCCGACGACAGAGAAGATCTCCCGGCTGGAGAGGCTTCTTCCCCTGACTGGTGGGCACAACCAGTTTACCTTCTTCTCTTCGCACCCCAGACCGGTCTGTGGTCGAACTGCCCGTGCCAAGCACCCCGGCAGCCGGATAGCCACTTACCACTGGACCGCGAACCAACGGACCGCTTCCTGTACCTGAGAAACTCTGCGGCTGGTTTCTTCCCTGGCAGTGCAACGGACTACTGTCTTCCTCCCCGACGAGATCCTCTCTTCCCCCGGACGAAGCACCAACTTGCATCCGCTGCCAGGAACAACTGCCCCCGCTGGAGTATTCTCACCACTTTAAGGTACTGTGTCCGCCAGGCCTCCCTTTATAAAGATTGCTACAAGGTAATAATAACCCCTTAACCTTCTGGACTGGGCTGGCCGCCTTGACCCTCTAACTGGTCCCTTTCTTTGGTCCAACTCCTTTCTGAACCGTTACAAGACTTTTGTGCACTGCAACCGTGTGACCTTGGACACATTTCGTTTTGATCCTCTTAAAGCGGGTCCGGCCTACTGACTCTGAATTCACGGTGTTACTTTGCCTTCCTCTCTTGTGTTCGTGAAAAAGTGTTGGGATCGGTTTCAATTGATTCTCTGCTTTTCTCTCCCTTTTTAAAACCAATTATTAGAGTGCCATCTACGTTAAGCGCTCACCGCTGTCTGAAAATAAGTGGGGCTTTACTTAAGACTTGTCTAATATTCTTCTAAGGGAGTGTATATCTTTTAGTGACTGTGTTTTTGAATTGCTTACTATTAGTGCCTGTGTGTTTTCCTAGGTGTGGTTTTAAATAAATAATTATATCTCTTTTACACCAAGCTCTGGTCAGTGTTTACTTGTTCTACTGTGTTCTTTTGACCTATTGTGAATACTCTGTATACTGCCTGCCTAACTCTTCTTGAGGGAAGTCTGACTGCTCAGCCACAGCTACCAAGTGAATCTGTGTGGTGCAGATTGCTACCAAGTGGGTTTACTGCCAAACACCTGTAGTCCTAAATCTTTTGCAGTGGTCCCAGAGGGAACTGCACAGGTTTCTGCCTAACATTGGGGAAGGGAACTCCAAAGATTTGCGGAACTGTTTTGAACTTGAGAACGGTAAACCTGACACTTTTGTTGAACTTTTGGGGAAGGGAAGCTGAAAAGGAAGCTTGCAGCTGGAAGAAGCTCAGAACTTTGTTTGATCACCATTTCTTTTATTGCTGACATCCCTACACATTGTTTAGCTTTAGTTGTGAGGGCAAGGATAGGGTTTGGACACAGACAGACTTTTAAGTTGAACTTTGACTCAGACTTTCCTTAGTTTCGTTCAGGTAGGGAAATCCCACCTTAGTATTGGGCAAGTTAGGCCTTCAACCATCCTGACATTCGAGTTAATAAACTGTTTTATTTTGAACTTTGAATCTGTTGTCTGCTTACTTCATGATGCCTTCACACTTCATACAGGTTTGCAGGGTGCAGGTCTAAGACTGGGCGCATTGTTAAATTGTTCTTTGGAACAAGAAAGAACACTGAATAAATACCTTGGTTTTCTTCCAGAGGTGGAACCAGCTCCATCGCTCTCTTCTGTAGTAGTGTTAAAACCTCTTCTGAAACCAAGTGATGGTCTCACAACCTTCTTGAATGAGGAGGATGGTGGCAAGATTTTTCTAGGAATTCTACTGAATAACCCTTGGCCACGGTCATTAGCATCCAGCGATGCGATGTTATCCCCTTTCATGTGTGGGTGAAAGATGTTATGCGACCCCCCTACTGGGGAAGCATGGGAGGGTACCTGGAATGGAGCATAATTTGCTGGAGGGGGCAGGAAAGACCCTAGAAGCTGCAACTCTGCCCCAACCTTTACCTCCCCTAAACCCTCTTTGTTAACTGCTTTGAAAAGAGGAGAAATGGTTTTGGGGATCGTACCAAGAAGACAAGGAGGCTCCAAAGACAGACTGTGGGGCCCTTGGGAAACCAAGGCTCTGCAATGAACGCAGAGTATTGAAGGTGCCTCCATGGATAAAGGGTTTATTTAGAAATTTGCCCTAGTGTTTTTAGGGTATCATGCTCCTTCTTGGTGATCTCCAACTGGTTGTCTACCGCATTGCCAAGGAGGACAGAATCTTCAATAGGCATGTTTATTAAAGTTGCCCGAGTTTCAGGTTTGGAACCTGAATCCCAAAGCCATGAATGGAGTTTGAGCAAGGTTCCCTCAGCGATCACTCTACCAGAAGTGTCTGCTAAATACAGAGTGTTTTTAAAAAAAATATTCCGAGCTACTGGTTTGCCTTCAGTAGAGATTTTGAGTAGGTGGGCCCCAATTGGTTCGGGGACGGGATCCATTTGTTTGTGCATTTCATCCCACTGAGTATTATTATAGCTTGCAAGTAAAGTAGTATTGTTTGCTGTGCAAGTTAAATATGCCCCAAAGGCGGTCACTCAGTTGCCCAGGGTATATACTATTTTGCACTCTTTATTGGGTAGTGCTTCAACACTAGACAGTTGCACATCCGCCCTCTTCCTAGTGTTGGGGACAACCAGTGAATCTGGCTTCACATGACCTTTAATGTAAAGAGGGTCCAAGGGTGATGGCTTAAAAAAGATTTCTATCCTGGAGTTGACTGCATGAGTAAGTGAAGGTGTAGTTAGAGATGGGGCAATTCTCATCTTTATAGACCGCAAGAGAGGACTAGCCTGACTGATGGCTTTCATTTAAAATATCTATCTACACAAGCAGTGTCTTCCACTGTTTCCTGAGTTAGAACAGTAAAATGATTGGCAGCCCTTTTTAACAAGTCATCGAATAAAAGCTGATCATCAATGGGGGAAACGAGACTACCCTCAGGTGACATCAGGGGTATCCTGATAATAGATATCAGGACCATCATACCACACATCTTGATTGTCCTCCCCTGATCTTGATTAGAATAATGAAAAGCTTGTGTGTCAAGATGAGGTTGCTCAGTAATGTCCACAACAGTATATGTGGGAGAAAGCCGACACCTTGGGGATTTAGCTAAAAACTGTCCCATTTCCAAGTTTAAGTTTTTTTGCCAAAATGGGTACTTTTCCATGAATGCTACAAAATAGGAAACCTTGTCCATAGTGTCCTCGAAACATTCTCTAGACCAGATTCCCATCTTGGTTGTTTCAGGTAGAGGGAACACAAAAGCATCAGGGTCTTCCCCAGGCCTTTTCTTTTGGAGAGACTGAGATAAAGGGGAGGTAGCCCCAGTATATTCTGGTACCTTTTGTGGGACAGTAGGTTTGTGTGAGAGGTGTTCTTGATATTTTTTATGCCGTTTTTCCTGGCTAGAGTGAATTTTGTGTGATTTGGACATGTGTTTCAGCCAGTGCTCCAGTTAGGATTTTGAGGTGGGAGTAATTTACTCCCTATTTTGAGATTTAAAGAGTAAAGAGAATTCACCTTTGCAAGAGAGTAAAAGCTGTTGGACATCCATCCAATGTGTGCATAAAAGTTTGGAAAATACTAGAAACAATATAGTCGTATTTAATGTTATATTGCTTCAAACAATGTATTACACTTGTGGAAAATGCTTTCTCACGCAATAACTTGTAGGTCTGTGCTATCCAGGTGCATCTTCATGACATTAGGACACAGCACTTTGTAAGAATTTACTATAGCTACAGCACCATATGCCAACTAGCCGGGTATTCATAAATAAAAGTCTCTTTCTCTACCAGCATAACTACTATGCCTTTGCCCTCCGACTGTTGCCTCCTCTTTACCTATGTTTCATGGCCTCTTCCTCATGTCTTGGCTCTACCATTCCTGTTGCTACTTAGTTTCCATGTCTCCCACTCCGTTGCTCTACCTCTCGCTATTGAGTGTTTCCATGTTTTTGTGGCCTCTTTCTCCGTATCGCTCTGCATATCCTGTCTCAGAATTCTATTATTGCTGTTCTCTCCTCGGTATTGCTGTCTCCATTACTGTGAATCCAGTGCCCCTCGCTCGTGTTAATTCCTCTGTTTTCTGTCACATTGTATTGCTTTGGCTCTCCCTCCATTCCATTATGTTCTCTGTCCCGTCTGTCCCAACTTCAGCCCTTTGTCCTGTGTCTAGGTTCATAATTGCTCTTCATCTCTTCTTTATACTTGGAATTTAGCATAGCAATAAAAAGTGATACACAGTAAAAATAAATTTTCCATCTATAAATATAGTTCAGTTTTAAAATGATGGGGTGGTTCCTTTTAAATGGATGCAAACTTGCTTTTCGAAGTTAGGAAACTTTAAATCTGCAATGTTCAGCATATCAGCTGATGCAAATGATGAAACGTGGCACTGAATGCCATGTATGACAGCACTGATGAGATTTGAAAGCTCTGAACCATCAAACATTTACCCTCTGGAAAACTAAGTCAGTTCTGCTACAATTCAAACCTTTCATCACCATCTTAAACACATACCAATGAATGCAGATGCATGAGCTCACCAAGCTATTGACAGGTTTGGAACTCGCATGTGAAACATTGATCTTTGTGGCTGGTTTATCAACCCACTGAACTTAGTTTCCTTACAGGCTTTTGACTCTGAAAGGCATGGAAGGTTGGGGCATTGGCAGCCCCATGCATGGTTTACCTGACATAACTGGCTCGTCCCAAGCTCCGTACACCTTTCAATGAACAATGCTACACATGAAGCAGGAGATTTATAGAGGTAATATAGACTTGGCAGTGTCACACAATAGTCAGACATGGGAGAATCCAAAGGTAGGAAAAGCGCAACAGTAGGATGGCTTGAAGCCTACGACAGCAATGCCATTTTTCTCACACTGTCCACCAGTGTGCACACTACCATCTCAGGAGAATGGAGGGGAGAGCTTAGAGACTGTTTCTCTTCAGTGCTTTAGCTACATACTGAAACTGCAAACAAATGTTGGTACTGCATCATTAAAAAGCCACTGTTGAAAAACTCAGGTACTGTTCCAAAACATAGCAGTCCTGCTAAGAAATCTGGTTATGATGCCTCTGCTGTGACTCGTTCACATTGTCCGATGTGGCAGCTCTGCTGAGCAGCCAGGGTGATGTACCTAAATATATAGCAGAGTTGTTGAAAAGTTCTAGTACAGTCAGTCCTACTAAAAACATATACAGCAATGTTGGGAAGTGTTGACCTGGTCTCCTTTATTTTATTTATTTATTTGCAAATGTTTCAACGCTCAAAACCCAAAGGCAACCAGGTACTAGTTACAGGAAGTGCATGGTACAATAGAGAATTTTAAGAGTACTCATAATGGTTACAGACAAAATCAGTGTGCGTGTACACACTAGTGAAGCCACCCTCATGCTACAGGGGCTACATCAAATGTACAGGTACAAGAAGGTAAGATGCGACATAATAAATATGCACAGATTGGGAACGTCTCACATCATGGTGTGGGGAGCTACATCAAATGTACAGGTACAAGTAGGTAAGATCCGACATAGTGAAGATGCACAGATTGGGAAAGCTTCACCTCACGGTATGAGGGCTACATCAAGTATGCAGGATCAATAGGACGAGTAAGGTATAGTGAGTAGCAGAGGGCTGCAAAGCCAAATCAGGTACAATTGGACTAGTGAAGTAACAGTCCAGTAGCACTGAATAAATTGCCATTGACAGTCGGGTGCTGCAGCTCAGTAAAAGTTATGTACCAGTCAGGTAGCAATGCAACGCAGAATATTAGAGCCATATAAAGCATTGGCATGTAAAACAGATACAGTGGTATCAGCAAAATAATAGCGTGATGAAGCAGCTAATCCAACTACAAGGCATAGCACTTGTGGCGAGCGAAACAGCAATTGTTAAGTTCAGTTAAATTACAGATAACATCCCTCCAGTGCTCTGATGCGAGCAGTGGCGTTTAAATCGCCAACATAGAATTAGCGGAAGGCGCTGCCAAGCGCTACAGAAGTGGACAGTGTCCAGTACCAGGGTAGCGAGTAGAGGGATGTAGGGTGAGGCCGTATGGGAACTACTGACTGCCAGTGTAGGGCCTGATGAGAGGGGATGTCAAGCCAATGTGGCCTTTGAATGCGGCATACAGGGATTACCTTTTTTCCGTGATTGTTAGCAATCAGCTGGAACTCAGGAGGAGGAACATTGGACAGCGTCTCTCCGGCCAGAGACCCATTGAGGCCCTGACCTTAACATCAGGCCTTGATTAAAGGCCGGCTGCGCCTCGCGGCTGGAATGGGCCGGTTCACTTGTCCAGAGCCTCATCCAATGGGATTCCTGCACGACAGTTGTACATTCAATATGTTGTTCGCTTATATGACAATCGTGTTAATAGGAATAATTGTATGTTATGTTATTTCTGCGTTTGCTTTAGCTCGTTTAATAAGGATAATAACCCCAGAAGATAGGGGATCATATCACATGCATTAAAATGATGACTCTCTTGTCAAGTGCATATTTCAGTGTACTGAGTCTGAATGGAATCTCTGAATGAAGTCCAAGAAATCTCATTTCCTGAACATGCATGTTTAATTATGCTGTTAAGCATATGAGCCCAGGCCTGTTCTTTAGCGCTGAGAGATGGCCAAGGTTGTTTTAAAAAAATGATACATGACCAGCGCTTTATTGTCACAGCCTTGAGAGAGCCTAATAGGCAATCACGATAGGTGGTACCCTGCAGAGATAGGATTTCTTAGAGATGACAGTAGCATTACTAATAATAACCTCATACCCCAGTCACGATAAACGGAGTAGGCACAAACATTTTTTCTAAAAAAGCTTTTTTAATAATAAAAGATGTTAGGTGGGTCCAGAAGATGACAAATCAGGAAATCAATATTAATTTCCATTGCAGGAGTGCCGTGCAAGATTGGCTCAGGTCATCACATTGTGAGGGAGCAAATATAAACTTTACAGTAGCGACTGGCCAATTGGGAGGTCTGCCCACCAAATGATTTTTCACTTACTTGAAAACCCCAGCCAACAAGGTGAATAAAGTGTATGCCACTCTCCTTTTAAGGGGAGACTTCAGACTTAAATACCATCCACTATCGCCTACGATGTAAATACTAATCCGAAGGAAGGGTTCTTTGATTAGAGGCATGCACTGCAGGGGTGCCTGTGGGGAAGGTACAAACTGTTTTTTGACAGGTAGCGCATTCTTGGCAATACCTACCTATGTCATGGTACACCCCAGGCCAGGAGAACCTCTTCAGGAGTTTCTCTTGCATTTTCTCAGCTCCCAAATGCCCCCTGTGGCCTCATCATGTACCAGATTAAGGACAACCTCTGAAGACTCTTGGTACTAGCAGTCCTTGTTTGCTTTGTTGAGTAGCAATCGATAAAACAACCCAATTTTTTCCTTAAAGCAAGTTGCAGTGGACCCTTGTGTTCGATCAGGGAGGGCCTGTTCCCTGGCCCTCTGTAAAGGAGGGTAGTTTAGGGTCTCGCTTCTGAACGTGGCCTCTTTAACGTCGCTCAGCCAGTCTGTGAGGCACCCCATAGCTCTGGACTCGGCCCATCTTCTCTTTTCCAATCTCACTTCACGTCGGCTTTTCCGAGGCCGTCTCGGTTTAGGGTTATTTAGTTCTGCCAACTAAAAAAAAAAAAAATCAACCTGCACTCCAGTTTTGTTGTCCAATAATTTATGGAATTTTGGTATTTCTAAGCAGAATATTTGAAAAAGTTTAAGGTGCAGAGGAGATCATAACCAACCCTGGCATATGGGTTGTATAATATGAATCAAAGAACAAATACATTCCCAATGTGGGAACTCCCGTCCCCTGCACACTATCAGTAGGCTCAAAACATTTAGGTAATTTAGTAGTATTTTGTATATTTGTTTCAGTATAATTACCCATCATTAAATTCACATCAATAAGCAATGTTTCATATAATTCAATACATATCAGATAAACTGACAATCAATGTTCTTGTAAAACAAAAAGATTTAATTGTGGCCCAACGCGTTTCGAGACAATCTCTTCTTCAGGGGCATATGAATACATTTCAAAATGAGATCTAGAAAAAATATTTAATAAGCATTAATGCATGCTATTCCCAAAAACAATTCAATGATAAAGCAATTATGCATTTGAAACGCTATTCACAGTATAGGTGTTTGTTACATCATTTTTTATGCTTTATGCATTTGTATTAATGGTCAGCCTAATGACCCGTGTACAAATCCTCATTTAGAAATGTTTGGTTAGTTGTTGAGAATGACTCATAACAGTCCAAAATCCTAACTGGAGATTAATACACTTCTTGAAAATTTGTATGTTCAATCAGTAAATATATTCTAAACAGAGAATAAAAGACCCTTAATTGTTAATGCAACTGTCTCAATATTATGCTGATAAGGGTGGTCTTGGTAGCTTACCAAAAATCGTGGCATCTGCTAAGTGCAATGATGCTTTGTTCAAGTAAAAATCCACAGGTATGTGGGTAAAGGATTCAGTCCCAATCTAGTAGGGTACTTCACAATACCTATGTGGAAAGTGAAAGGTATTGTATTAAAATGCAGAGGATTCATTAAGGTAAGTTAAAGAAACTTATGAAAGTTACCAAAGTTGAATAGAAAGGAAGGATGATCATTAAGACAGAAGTCCAAGGTCCCTCTCGGGTAGAAGTAGTTATATGGCTGTACGTCTGCTAGGATCGCCCAGTCAGGTGTGTTGTGATATTCAATGTAATCAAACAAAACCTAAGAACAAGAAGTATCTAGATCAGAAAGACCGAAAAAAAGTATTCGGAGCAACGAAGTGATAAGAAACCTAACCAAGAAAACTTACTAGGCTTAATTTTCCGCAGTCTTAATCTGGAGTGTTCGCCGGGTCCCATCCAAAGGAGGTTTCTGGATGCTGATAGATTACAAGATGGTCGCTATAAATAGTGGCCTGTATTCATGACGTCATTGCGCAATAGCGTGTTGTGACGGAGGAAAAGTAAACAGTGTGAAACGCAGTGTTAAGTCCTGTATCGATAATACAGTTGTCTGGCGGTTTCTCCAGCCCATAGCCGCATATCTCTCAACCGTAGTCTATAGGCCTCATCGTCCTTGCTCAGACACTCCAACATGGTCCTCTTAATTTCTGCATAAGGGGTATCCCCTCAGGGGTTGGCGGACTGGTAAGCCCTTTGCATATCCCCCCCCTTATCAGTGGGACTATGTAGTGGCCCCACCATTCCGCAGGCCACTGGGCATTACGGGAGACCCTCTCCAAATTGGTAAAAAAGAATCCGAGGTCCTCCTCGGGCTGATATTTTTGCAGGACTGATGTTGGGACCAATGGGTGCCCCAGGGAAGCTGCAATGACATATGTGATTTGTTTCAGGGTTTGCTGTTTTTTTTCTTGCGTTGCGGCTTGGATATGTATGGCCTGCTGGAAGGCCTAGCGGTCCTCCTGTGCCTGATGACTTTGCACTTGAAGGAGCTGTGTTACGCTCACCTGGTATCCACAGGGACGCCACCCAGCAGGGTTACTCGCTGGCATGCTTCTCAGCTTTGCCCTGATGTGGTCTGCGGGGAAGGTTCTGCCTGAAAATACAGGAGGACTGTGTTCAAGACTGACCAACTGGGGTATCCTCCCTCCACCCCCGTATGATTTCAGTCCCTCTGGCGCCCTCTCCTCACCTCGTGGTAGAATTAGGCGTGCTCTCCGTCCTGCCTTCTTTGCAGGGGCGCGTCGTCTTTCATCGGCGAGTGCGGTCCAGTTACTACACTGACGCCGGCCCGTTTGATATTGTTCAGGTAGGTCTTATTGCTGTTCTTTAGTTTAGTTGCTATCCCTGCATGCCTTTCTTTGTTTAAAATGTCTCTTTTTTCTCCCTTAGGTATACAGAGCTTCAGCGTGGCGAACTGGCTTGGTTGATCCCCCGCTGGTAAATGATAGTGCATTAAGAGCGCTATGACGCGGTAAGTAAGCCCTATGCGCAACGCTGCAAAGTCTTGCCTTTGCTAACCTGTGTATCCCTTCCTTGTAGGTCGCTGTGTTCTTCAGCGCGAGTGGAATGTCCAGAGTGGTGCCAGCTGAGAGGCGACCAGCCAGGTAAGCCTTTTGAGCAGTTCGTAATTTGTAAATGTCTCTACTGCTTTCTTTAATGTTGCCTCTAACTTCCTCTTTCAGGTCGTTCTGTCCGGGAGGCGTGCAGATTCGAGGAAGCTGTTCTCAGTAGCTGCAAGTGTTTAAAGATGAAGACTGCAGGTAAGATGCTGCTGCTAATTATGTTCCTTTTGTCTCCTTGCAGGTGCTGCTTCTCCGAGGTTCGAGGGAATAGCTGGACATGTTGAGCGTCATGTTGCAAGCTTCAAAGTAACGCGAAGCGTGTTGTCTTGCTCGGGTGTGGTTTAAATAGCCCCAACAAAATAGTCCAGGTAAAGTAGTCCCTAGGCTACCACACCCAAAACACTAGACCGCATAGCTTGGTTCTTAGGAACCAAGCTATGTGGATGCCTCCATGTTGGCTGACAATACAATAAAGTAGTTCCCAAGCACATTGTTTTTCACGGTGTATGAGCCTGGCGCCATAGGCGCCAGGACAGGCCCCATGAGGGCTTTTGAAGAGGATGCCAGGCTCTAGAGGCCCGAGTCCTGACTCCACCTGGCCAATGGGTTTGCCAGAGGGGGTTTTGGGCGAGGGTCGTGACAAGCTGCTGGAGTTACTGCTGGCCTTCAAGGAGGATTTTAATGAGTTCTTCCATCACGTGGTTCTAAATCCCACCGATGCCATCACTTTTTGAACTATCGAGGATATTCGGGTTGCGTGAACCAAAAAGTAGAATTTAATGAAATGTTGTGGGGCTGAGTATGACCAACCCGGTCAGGAAAACTTGCTTCAGTCTCCTGACTTTCTAGCCTCTCTCCGTTGTTGTGAAGACTTTTAGCAGTAGAGGTGGTTCCAGTGATCAGTCCTTCTGATCGTTCTCCTCTTCTCTATCGACGTGTGTCCTGCAAAAAGCATAACGTCTCTCTTAGTGCTGGGTCTGGAACCGGTTTTATGGGAGGGGTGGGGGGACGCATTGCCAATGGCCAATCACAGTCATCGTGCAAGGCTCTACAATTACCCCTCGCAACCCCACCCCCTTTCTTCCCCGTACCAAACTGCCATACTGCCTTGCTACCATGTGCAACCACAGAGGTGTCTCAGGCTTTAGGACGCTGAGGTCCGGCGAACGGAATGCCTGGGAGGAACATAAACAGGTAAGCAGTCACCGCCAGGGCCAAGCAGGGCGGGGCGGATTAAACCCGAGGACGAAAATGGGGTGTATGGCCACAGGACGCTGTCGGTAAGGAGACTATTTATGTCCGGCATCCTCTAGCTCCTTCGGCTAAGTTAAGACTTCCGTCGACCCGGGTCGGCATTCCAGTCAAGTGATTCCTCATTCCCGCGACGTGGCTCTTTGATGAGAGGAGCATTGTCACAAACTGGTAATCTAGTTTATCCACAAACAAATGCTAGGCATGGACCATTAGCCACACCCAATCCGTCACTAGAATGCTTAGGCGTTTTCATCCAAATCGAAGAGGCCCCTTTTTACAAACAGACCAACTCCTGGCTGCACATTTTGACACTGTACGTAACCTTGCATTACTATATGCTGTGCAACATGGCATAGCTCCTGCCATCTGCCACAATGAGAGACAGATCTGGGAGGAGTGCAGCTACAGACATTGAGAATTACATTAGGATCATGCCCTTCCAAAAATGAGGACATACCCAGGTGGTATTCAGAAAAGCTAGGATAGCTGCAAGCCGCCTACTCCTAGGTTACACCACAGCACAAGCACAGAGCCCGAGCCAGGTTTCTTCCCTCTGGCTGAACACCGTCCTTAGCAAGCTGCGACAGCTGGATTTCAATTTGTATTTTACAGCTGTTAAGGCACTCCATCTAGAACGTCTTTATTGGCAGACATTACGGGAACACAGGGTGCTGCTGCAGCCATGAACTTAGGCTTGTCCATAGAAACCAATAATTATCAATTGATTGAGAGCATAATTCTACCTTTATTGAAAGGAGAGCATGCAAGGTTAGAAGTTAATAGAAAACGGTCCCAGTTAAACGAGCAAGAAAAAAGGGATCAATTTGGACATATGGATATCCACTTATCAATCACTAGGCAGGACACCAGCAGAAGCACAGAAAAAGAGTAACCAGGATAGTAAGGCAGACAAAGACACACCACCAAAGGAGACCCCCAGATATGTAGGGGATCGTTCCAGTGGAGAAGGGGTGGCAAAACTCACCACCAGCAGCTTCCACTGATAGAGGAAAAAAAATACCCAGAGCATGAATCAAAGAATGAGAAAACTACAGGAGATAGGGATGCTCAGCAGTGGAAATGGACTCACATGGGTAGAGGATCGTGGGATACACCAATGGGACAGTCCCATTTTAGACCAACAGACTATGATTTCAGAGACAGAAAACAAATGCGAAATCCAGAAAAAGATGGTACCGATGAAGGCTCATCTCATTCCTCACAGCGAAGACGCCAGACCGTTCTAAAACTGAGTGGAAGGACGTGAAAGTTGAGAGAAAACACCCTGCAGCCCTGCAAGTATTACAGAATGCAGGGTCCACACACTCATCGAACCATTCCCTAGACTAAGCGACACACTGACTGGATAGAGGTCCTTTTAGATTCTGGGTCTGAAATTTTTATATTTGAATGCAGCCACAAGGCACTGCTGGAGCATACAGCGGCACATAGAACTGCACAAACACCACCCACAGGGCAGCCTTAAGCAGATAATGGACCCAATTACAAGTGTGGCGGTCCAGAAATGCCATACTACGAGTCTGCCTGCTGGGGCCACTGCGCCCGACAGGTCTGAGCTTGCCGGCGCAATAGCCCCGGCAGGCAGAGTTGCTATGGAAGCACTGGCACCGTCAGCAACAGTGCCGGTGCTTCTGAGTCCCCATTCCCATGGAGTCCTATGGGACCATAGTGGACCAATTAATGCACCAAGAGGTAATTATAAAGCAATCAAGCCCACCTAACAGCCCAGTTTTGCCGGTTTTAAAACCAGATGGTACTTACTGTTTTATTGTGGATTATAGAATTTTAAATGCACATTGTAAGACAAAGGCAGTCCCGAATCAGCACGGCTCGGGACTTCTAGCCAATTTACACTGATGCAAACATATAACAAACCTTGATCTGGGTAATGGATATTTCACACAACCCTTAAGTGTAGAAAGCCAGAAATACACTGCATTTACAATTCACTAGAATAATGCAGGGGTATAAAAATTCGCCCAGCATATTCTCAAGCAGAATACAGTGTGCTGGCAGACATTCCCAATTGTTGGCAATATGTAGACGACGTTTCATCACCCATGAGTATCTCAATTAAAACTTGCAACAAGTAGACTTAGTCATTTACACATTGGCTGCCAAAGGATACCTGATCAACTTCAAAGAAATCAAGAATAGGGGTGTGGCTTGGAGCGCCGCCGATGCAGTCGCTCCTCTGAATGCCTCTGTGCAGAACCCGGGTGTAATTAAGGTAAAACCCTGGGGGAGCCCGCGTTCCGAGCCAATAACCAGTAGAGGGGGAAGAGCGCAGTCCAGTGACCTGGCAGCACAGCAATCTGCCGGCTGATATCGGCATCCAGACCCGGACCCAAAATCACTTACCAAAGGTCTCAGCGCCGCCGGGTCGGGAAATCAAGATGGTGCCCTCCTGTTTCGGCGTGTGACGTAGCCCGAGCCTGACTGCCTGCTCTGCCTTGGCCCGCCAGACCCTGGGGGCGACTGGACCCACTCCCCTCGTGGCCCACTCTGTTGCCTTGGGAATGCGCGTGCAGGGTGTGCACAGCTGTTGCTGGCCTGTTTGGGTCATGGAAGATGTCTCAGCCCTGCAGCCACGACGTGCGGCAAGCCCAGCCCCTGGGGAGGCTGGGTAGAGCGCTATCCTGGAGGGGCATGCTGGCGCAGGAGCCAGGTGTGGAAAGTGCGGCCCCCAGCACATTATGAAAGCAGAGCTCGGCGGGAGACCCCTCGAAGCTCCGGTGGTGGGGGAATCCATGAGTCGCCAACGTTGACCAGGCTGTCCGCTCCAGAGCGGCCACCGGTAAGTGCGAGGTGAGGAGCCATTGAAAGCTGGGAGTGCCCCTGGATGCCCATGGTGGGGTGTGAGACGGGCTGGCATTTGCAGTGACAAGCAGCAGGATGACAGAGAGGAGACCCTGATATCTCCGTCCACATCATAGTACACAACGACCCCTAAGCGCGAAAGAAAGCCAAACAACAGAAAGTGTCAGATATAGCCACGGAGAAAGGGAACAAGACGGAAACGGTGAAGGCCATGATCCACTCCCCAGAAAGTCCCCCTAACACACCAGGGCAGTTGGCAACAAAGGAAAAGGTGCAATCTTTCATGTTGGATATGAAAGCGAGGTTCAGGAATTGCATGGTGGAGCTCTCGGCGAAGATGGAACGCCAAGATGAGCGTGTCACGGAAGTGGAACAAAGGGTGGGGGAGGTCGAAGATCAGTCATCGGAACAAACAAAGATGATCGCAGACCTCCAATGCCAGGTACTGTCACTGGAAGGGGAGAATGAGGCCATGGCTGTCAAGCAGGAGGACATGGAGAACAGGGCTAGGAGAAATAATCACTGCATTAAAGGAGTCCCACCTACAAGCCCTGGGCGAATATGTTGCCAAAGTATTTCAGATGCTTCTTCCAAACCACGACGAAACTGCTCTGTTGCTGGACCACACACAGACTGTAGGGTAGACAGAGGGCTGCCCCGGACCTCCCCACAGAGGTGATCACTCGGGTGCACTTTTATACCACCAAGCAAGACATTATGGCTACTGCCATAGCACAGAGTGAAATAGTCTTCCAAGAGTTCTCCCTCCAAATAAAACAAGACCTAACTGGTGCCCTAATGCAGAAGCAGAGAGCCCTTAGGCCACTGACTACTTTGCTACAAGATAGGAAAGTCTGCTACAGATGGATTTTCCCAGCAGCACTTCAGTTTACGATAGAGGGCATCATGCGCACAATCAGCTCGCTGGAGGAGACAGAACTTCTGTGGCAGGGGCCGGGTCTAGAACAAACAAGGACGCCCCTATGGGGCACTCCACGAGGTCGGATGGAGAGGACCCAAAGCCTCAGCGTAACCCGTGGCGGTCAGTGGGCAAATCAAAACAATCAGGAGCCCCCCTGACATGTAAATAATCACAGATCCAAGTCCTCCTTGGTTAGACACTGCTCGGAGGGCGCTCACAAGCTTACCAAACCGGGGCAACCTAAGTGGCAAGCGCCTCGGGTTTCGCACAGCCTTACCCAGACCATGAGATCGGAACCGCTCACTAGTCGTTGAGGTGAGTTGTCCAATTTAGTTACTGCACAGTTGGCAGTGGTTCAGTTTTGATTTTAAAAGTTGAAAACCTGGTTGCACCAAGAAGATAATGCGACAATGGAACCAGATGGCACCTGACACTCACCCCGATACCCTGTAGAGAACTCGGAATCACAACGTGAATTTCCCCTGCCACTGGAAGCTGAAATGTGTGACTCTTAACGTGAAAGGCTTAAACTCCCCGGTCAAGTGCAAATCGACCATGCAGCGACTAATGGACCTGAACAGCTCTGTTGCATTTCTCCAAGAGACTCACTAGATGCCTCCAGACTTTGTACGCCTGTGCAGCAGATATTTTCCGAAGAAATTCTAGGCATCCAGCAGCATTAAGAAAGGTGGTACTGCTATCCTCCTCGCAAGAGGAGTCCCCTTTGTAGAGCTGGAGACGTAACATGGCCAAGAAGGGCGATACGTGGGGGCCAAAGGTATGCGGTTTGGTCAACTCTACACTTTGATCTCTGTATACGCAACCAAACGAAGGGCAAGAGGCTTTCCTGTAGGAGTTAGAGTCTGAGCTAAACCCCTTTGTTGAGGGCCAACTGGTAATTGGGGTTGACTTTAACGGGTACCGGATCCCGAGGTCGATAAAACACAGCAGCCCACACCAAGAGACTCCAGGATTGCTCTAGGGCTGCTGTGCCTGTTTAAGTCCTGGGGGTAATCGACATCTGGAGGGTACTGCACCCGGGGGAAAGGAACCTCTTGTACTTCATACACCACACTTCATCCCGCATAGATCTACTCCTGGCCAACCCCCAGCTAATGTCTTATGTAGATAAAGTAGCCATAGGGAGGAGGGCTTTGTCAGACCATGCCCCGGTCCCACTAACAGTCTGAATCCATGTTCCTGCACCACCCTCATAAGCCCCCATGGCGTTTGTATGATCCAATACTCAACAATATGGCTCTCCAGGATGGGATTGCAAAGGCCATCTCACAATTTCCCGGGAGAATAAAAAGGGGCGCCACCAAGAGAGCGACAGTGTGGGAGGACATGCAGGTAGTAATCAGGGGGAGCTCATGGCTTAGAGACTAAATCTCAGTTGGAGAGGGAAATAGCTGAGGTGGAAAGTAGGTACAAAAAGGGGTGGTCTCCAAAGGCTAATCGGTCCCTCCAGGTGGCCTGCAACAGATGGGAGGTACATTACTCAGAGGAAAAAAATTGTTAGTTAGAAAACTGGCGCAAACAACGGCGAAACACGATAGTGGGCGTTCGAGATGCATAGGGGATGTTACAATACTGAGAAGACGCCAAGTTACAGTTAGTGGAAACTCACTTAATAGACACCATGTCGGCCACCTCCGAGGTATTGCGGATCAGCGGCAGTACATAGATCGGGCTGCTCTCCGGCACCTCACCAAAGCAGACTGGGATGCTCTCGACTTACTGATCATGATAGAGGAAGTGGATTTTGTGATCAAATCCTAGAAGGCAAGAGCCCCGGACCCCAACGGCTTGAAGCCTAGATTTTATAAATCTTTCCGGGCACAGCTCCCGATTCCCATAACTAACCTCTTTAGCTCCATCCGGCAGTCTGGTAGCACTACGGAATTCATGCAGGAATCCCTCACCATTCTTCTAAAACCTGGTAAGGACCCTTGAGAATGTGCCTCTTACAGGCCAGTCTTCGTTATTGAATATCAATGCTAATATGTACTCCAAGATCCTTTCCAAAATAGTTGACACGGTTCAGACCGGTTTTGTTCTGGGTAGAACACAGGGGATAATATTGGCTGGGCCCTGGACCTGGTGGAAATAGCTACTTCAGAGTGTTGTAAGATGGCGTTGGCGACGCTGGATGCCACCAAGGCATTCGACAAGGTCAACTGGGCCTTCATGCCACTAGCCCATGAAGCATTCCACTTTGGGCTACTCTTCCGGAAGATGCTCCTGGCTAATTCTCGCTTGCTTAGAACGCTGCTGCAGGTGAACCAAAAGCAGATGGGTCCTGTATCCCTGACATGTGGGACAAGGCAGAGGTGCCCCCTACCCCTGCTAATCTTTGCTCTGGTGATGGAGCCTTTTGCCCAACGGGTCCACAACAATCCCGCCATCAAATGGGTACTGGTGGGGCGAAAATGGTATAAGTTGTCCCTGTATGCAGATAACGTGATACTCACTCTCAGGAATGTCCAGTGATCTCTACATCAGTCCCTCCTAGAGCTAGACTCCTTTAGACAGGCAGCTGGCTTTGAGGTGAACTATCACAAATCTGGGGCTCTGGGGGTGGGTTTGACACAGGGAGAGGTGGAGGCCCTTCAGCCCTTCTGTCCGATTAAGTTGGCCGATGAAGCCATATAATATCTGGGGATTCGCATTTCAGCACCCCCGAAAGAGCCATTTGCAGCTAACTCCCCACAACTCTTCAAAGAGCTCAAAGCTGATCTTGAACAGTGGTCATCCAAACAGATTTTGCTATTCGGCCCGATCACGGCCAATAAAATGAACTTGCTCCCATGGTACCTTTACCACTGCTCAGTGCACCCAGTGGAGATCCCACAAAAACCCCTCCTCCGATTACAGCGGAAGGTTCTTCAATTTATTTGGCGGGGAGGAAGTCAAGGATTCCTAGAACGGTGATGATGGGCAATACCCGCTTGGGTGGGATGACTGTTCCGAACCTGCGGGTTTACTATGCAGCGGCACCGCTGACACACCTTTTAGCCTGGCTCACGCCCGATGACCCCCCTCGATGGGTGAAAATTAAGCAGTCTAGAGTGCTACTCCGCCTCCGCTCTCTGCCACACACCTCTGCCCTTGCGCCAGAAACACTGGCCCCGGACTTCTCTTCTCCACAGAAACAACAGTGAGGATATGGGACTGGGAGACAAAAAAGGCATGAATCCCGAGGGGACTGGGCCCACACTCCTCAATGTTTCATAATCCAGCCGTTACCCCGGGTCTTTGGCACGCCGGATTCAGGAGATGGTCACAGGGTAGCCTGCAATACCTATCCCAACTCTTTGCTAACGGATCGCCCCTGTCCTTTGGAAACTGCAAGGAAAGGCTTGCCACGTCTGAGGAGGATACAGTTATGCGCAAATCCGGCATTGGATAGTTCACCCGTTCGTTCAGCAGAGGGCTATGTGTGAGCTGGGAGCCATTGAGCTCACTTTATTAGAGGGTTCACGAGGGGAGAACATTTGCAGGCTGTATAGGCTTTTGCAGGCCGACGTGTGCGCTACAATCGCGATACAGGACCCAGTGGTAGGCAGATCTGGGCCACCCCATAGAGGACCCGACATGGGTGGACATTTGGTCAAGAAACTATTCCTCCTCCAAAATGTGTGACTAATAAGGAATGTGCCCATAAATTGACATATCAGTGGTAGTACCCCCCCCCCCCCCGGCAAGGCTCCACCGCATTAAGAGCTCGCTGGACCCGGCTTGTTGGAGGAAATGCAGGGCTCGAGGGACATACTTCCACATGAGGTGGGAATGTCCCCTTATACGGGCCTTTTGGGAGGTGGTGGTCCACTCCATTGAGGCCATCACTCAGGTCTGACTCCTTATAGCGGCTGAGGTGACTTTGCTGGCGGTATCAGTCCCGGAGGTGTACCCGAGGTCAGGGGTGACTGTCAAGTTAATAACTCATCTCTTTCTGACCGCATGAAGCACGATTGCCCGAGCTTGGGAAAACCCCTAAAGGCCTATTACCCACGAGATGGGCCACAATCTGGGTCATCCTAGTAGCAGAGAAGGTCACAGCGGCTAAAGAGGGGGTACTACACCTGTTCAGTGACATTTGGTCCCCGATCCTGGAGTATGGCCTGGACTTTCCCACGCAAGCACACAAACTGTACCTAGTGGCTCAGTTCCTGCAAAGCTGTTGAACATTATGGGGATTGCCGGGTTCTGGTGGGTTGGCAGGGGGTTTGGGAGGAATAACTTGGGGAGGCATTTGTTTCATGTCTATCTGGTCGCTTATGTCAGTATGTTGATGTGTGAATGCAACCAATTTTAAATAAAATTGGTTAAAAAAAAAGAAATCAAGAATAGGTCATCATGAGGTTACCTTCTTAGGTTTCACTGTTACAGATAAGGGCAGAGGCTTGTCAGCAGATTTTCTTGAGAAGTGTGCCAGGATACGACCTCCTAACATACTTATGCAATTGCAGGCCATTTTAGGCCTTTAGAATTTTGGCCTTTAGAATTTTGGCAGCTCTTATCTGTCTAATTTTGCCGAGCTAGTGAAACCGTTGTATGCATTGATCAAAACAAATTTCAACACAGCTCATTGGTTGCCAGAGCACACTCACATTTTGCACCATGTGTACTCATTAATGACTCAAACCGGTCCTTTGCAAGACTGGAACACAGAAAAAGATCTAGAGATAAATCCTTTAGTGGGAGATAATGCTTTCAAATATACAGTTTGTAATTTAGGGGATGCTAAACCAATTGCTTATAAGTCACATGTGTATTCCACACCTGAATTAAGATGTACACCGGAGGGAAAAAATGATCTCTTCAGTGCAGATGATCATTTAGAAAGAAAGGTCCCTGGCGGCGAATCAAACTATACACTCAAAAACACCTTTAGATAAACTGGAGGCTGCCACAAGAGCTAGCGTACCCAATGCAAAAGCTTTCCACGCTAGGTGTATTCAATGGTCAGCATCTCAGTATGCTCCAGATGTAAAATATCATTATAAAGCAGAATTGCAAAGAATGTGTGGTTTGATTTGGACAATGGCTACAGAGCCAGACACCTCATTGCCTAAAATGCCCTTGTTTGATTATTTCCAAGTAATTTACTGTGATGACTCTGCCATATCAGCTGTTGGAACACGTTCCAAATATGCATGCGCAGCCTTGGTAGGACATTTTATACATGAAGAACAATTTATGCATACGGATATTGCAACAAAGTACCTGGGAGACATGTCCGCCCAGACTGCAGAATTGCATGGATTGTTGCTTGCATTGCGCCAAGCAGAATCAGAGAAGCCCACACTAGTGGCTTCAGATTCAGATTACATTGTCAGGGCTTATAACGCTGATTTGCATTGGTGGATTGAAAATGACTTTGGAGACACCAGGCATAAAACTATTGCTCCCAGGCAACCCTGCAAACATGTTTGGGACCTTAAACAAACTCGCCCTTTGCTATGGGAGATGCACACAAGAGCACATACTAAAGGGCACATTCATAGAATTGGCAATGCATTGGCAGACAAATATGCCAAAGAGCACACAGTGAGAAAAACACTAGCAGCCATAACTCGCTCAGCAACTGCAATGGATGAGGAAATAAAAGAAACTTGTTTGGGTATTTTACCCTGGGCAAAAGGCTTCCTAGGTAATTACATTTATGACATTGTGAATAATAAAGCAGTAGTCACAATTCCTCTGAAAAAAGGGGATCCTATTCAAAGATTAATCCCCAATGTAGCAGACAGGTAAAAGCTAATAGACACACATGCTGGACTTGCATCTACCCATGTTGGGGTTACTGCAACCACACAGCTTCTTCTCGATAGGTGTGGGTGGCCAGGATTAAGGCAACAAGTTAAAGTATACATAGAAAACTGTGACACATGTCTGAAGACGACTGTGGACCACATCAACAAACCTAAAGAGGCTCCTTTAAGAAAAGCATCCTCACCTTTTGAGATTCAATATCTGGATCATATAGGCCCACTACAAGCAATACATAAGTACACATAGGTTCACCTGGATGATTCCTCAGAAGAGAGCAGACTGCAAATCAGTCACACAGGCACTCCGGGTGTAGTAGCCATGACCTAGCGGAAGCACCGCTTTGCACCGGACTCCCTGCAAGCTGCTTTTTGTCTACTTCATCGTTGGATATTGTTCGCTGGTCCTACAGCCCTCCAAAAACATTGTGATACTGTGGACACTGTTAATACCAAGATAAGTGCCTGGTATACTTATATTTCTCTCTCCTTTGTTATTTAGAACGAATTACAACAATAACTAGTGAAGCCCGCCCCCTTTTCAAATGAGCAGTCAAAAAGAGCTTTTTGCGCGCACCAGCGCGTGCGCACCTAGCAGAAGCACCTTGGAAGCACCGCTTAGCTGCGGGGTCGTGGTGCTGGAGCGGTCCGCTTGCTTAATTATATCTTAGGGATACCAACAAAATCTTTGTGTGTATTAAATTTGCTAGCTGCTCACTTTTGAGGGTCGTGAGTCGTTTGAGTGCTTGCACTAAGGAGCATGAAGCGGAACGTGTATTCCTTGCGGACTAACATGCCTCTGCCTAGTCTTGATTGCAGTTTGGACTTCGGACTGAAAACAAACCAATTTGTTTTTCCCTCAACTTTGTGTAAGCCCCAAATCTGTACCACTCCAAATGTTCGGTTTGCAAAGAACAGAACTTTTTCAAACAAATCTAAAGACACTGGCTCTCCGAACATACGATTCTTTTACTCTGCTTCCAAGTCGAAAGAATCTACAACAAGGATGCCCAAACACAACCGGAGAGAAGGATAGAGACCTCGCAAATTGCACTGCCTTGCATGGGGATCCCTCACTTGGCTGTGGCGCCGAAGAATGATGTGAATGAAGCAATAACCTGTAATGCCTCTTTATCAGACAGCACCGTTCTTAGAGGTGACTCGATGGTCCCCATGGTGCCGAATGGCTCCGACATACAATGTGAGCTAACCGGAGACATGGTAGTCTTGGACCTAGATTCTCTTGAAACTGACTTTTCTGTTCAGGATCGTCTGGAGAAATTATCCTTTTCCCCAAATATGTTCTCTGACCCTAGTCAGGGAAAACTGAATGCTGTGTCCTCATTTTTAGCTCCCACACCGCGGAGATGCACCGCCACTGAGCTTCATCCCTCAAATGAGGGTATGAGTAAACTCTTGATCATCACATTTGATGCCATGAGCAGAATCATGAACACCATAATCAAACTTTTTGATACGCGTTATGATAAAATGACCACGCAAAGCCCTCAAATAGCCACCATAATAGCGTGGCAAACTAAGCTTGAGAGAACCTTCAATGAGAAAGTATGGCCACCCGCAACTATTGGTATAAAATCCAATCCTCCGATACTCACCAATAGTGCCACCTCATCCATTAGATCTCTCAGCCTAGCTCCTCAATCTTTGAGCTCCGATTTAAAGTCTGATAAAGTTGTTTCGTCTGTGCCGTACATTGATAAGATAATTACTGATGAAGCATCTCTAAAGGAGACACCATCCATAATAACAAACTAAGCACAATCTGTTACAAGTAACGGAAACGCTTACACCATCTTTTCTAAAACAGAAATCACAGCAAAAAAGATGAATGTGGCAAAAAGGAAAAAAAAAAATCAAAAAATGTGAAAGCTAGCAATTCTGCCGCTGCAACCACGACTGAGCATTTTATTAAGTCTTTGAATGTTCCAACGAAAATAAAACAAAAAGTCTCCCTTGCTGTCACGAAAAAATACATGCTTATGGATCAAGCTCGTAAAGCAATGATGGCCCCCCCTAAGAAAGTAAAATGCAAACATTCCTGCTTATGCTCCATTAGACGAGCTTATAGAAGCCATTCAAAATCAGAAGAGTGCTTCCCTGTTCAAGCTTGCGGAGACTGACATGGATTCTCCTTCCGTGCCGACAAACTCAAATATGGCACTGGAAGAACAAGTTATGAAAGACTCCCAGCGTCGAGAAATCAGATGCGAGGTTGATGCATATATGGTCAGATTTTCTGAATCCAAGAACCTGAGCCCCCCTCATGTTGCTCAAAATGGGCTTTCTGATATCTGTTCCTCTACCCAAGATTGTGATAAAACATCTAACCATAACAATGAGTCTAAAGCGCTCAAAGGGGCCGCCTCCAGGCCCCAGTTACTTGAACTTCCATGTAACATCCAGAAAGGTCTGTCGGAAATCAGCAAGGTTGCTATAATTGTTCATTTTCCAATGTCCATGGGAAATAAACTCCCTTTGAAAGTACCTGCCCCACAATCTGTAGAAAATGGCGCTGAAATAGCGCACATGCTACAGGCTCTGCTACCTAGAAATCCGTTGCCCCCAGTAAATACCACTAACTCAACTAAACCTCCCAATTATAAGCTTGCAGTGAATCCACAGTTGAGGTCTTTCCCACGAGATCTGAACTTGACTTCCTTAATACTTGGATGCCGCCCGGCTCTTTTCCTGCAGTACAACAAACTGGCGCAGCATAATGGAACTGTTCTCAGATGTTCCGATGCTCGATGACAAAAATAGCTCAGATATAGAGCAAGTAGAATTTATTAACAACACAATGTTAAGTACTGTACGGCTATGGGTCCGCTCTCGAGTTGTACGAAATGCCATTTGGCAGGAAAAGGAAAAATTGTTTCAGTTGGGATTCCTTCTGATAGTAGGCCCTGTGGAGGTTGTTGATGATTCTTTGACTGCTAAATATCAGGGAAAAGCATCTCCCAGCTTACCTACAGATTCTCAAATAAATGTGGTTGGCAAGAAGACCACTTAAAAATGTGTTTGTAATTGTGGTGGCTCCCGAAGTTAACTTGAGCAACAAAATATAAAAACTACTGTCGCACTTGCATCGTGGAACACATGTGGACATCATCATTTATTAAATAAAATAAATTCCGAGCTGGAACAATTTGATATGGTTATGCTGCAGGAAACGTGGCTAATTAACTCTCCAATATGGAATGATCATGAAGTCCACGCAACCGCTGCTTTAAAGGGCAAGAAGGGTCGTCCCATGTCAGGTCTCCTTACAGGTGCAAAGATCAGTGCAAACTTAAGCATCATTTTCTCCTATGCTCCTAATGACTATTGACAGCTTTCTATTGTTTCTGATCATGCCACACTTTATGCTCTTGTTAACTTGTATTGGACCCCTAAAGGCATAGATGATCAAAAGTTTCTATATGACGTTTCAACCATGCTGGACTATGTTGCTCTAGTGCTGGATATATTGCATACAATAGTGGCGGGTGATCTTAATCTTCATTGCTTAGATCACACACATATGGAAGACAAAGCGAGGAGAATTCAATGGGAACATCTTATGAAATCCCGCTCCTTGTACATGTTAAACAGTGCCTGTGCTACTGACAGTCCATCTCAGCACACATGATCACGGGGCGCCGCCAAAGCCACCATTGATTGCATCTATGTAGACAGCAGGCTACTATCTAAGATCACTTCTTTCCAAATAGAAGATGCTCCTCATAGCGATCACAGAATGCTCACGATGAAGTGGCTTACCACTGCTTGACAACTAAAGATAGCTCCTCAAAAGATGGTGGGAACCCTCACTGTCAACACAGGATTAAATCAATTAAGGTGGTCAGAAAACTCGCTATTACATTTTGAGGAGACACTAGCCACTATTTCTGAAAAATTTGATACTAGAGAACATGTTTGTGATGTACCGTATTACAATCTCATCCAAAGTTATGCTATTAGAAATGGTACTAAGGGATTACCATCATGCAAATGTCACGTTTTTGATGCTGAAGTGAAACGGAGAAAAGCGTGCTTTATTCAACAAAAGCGTGAGGCTTTAAAACTCCCGTTACAAAAAAGATTTGAAACTTTAGCCAACATCAAAATAAGCTACAAAAATTGGTTAAAATCACATTGTGCTAAACTCTATTAGTCAGATGTAGAAAAGATGTTAACATTAATCCGAGGCAAGTCCACAGCGCATATTTGCGCAGACACTAAATCATGCCACGGCGCCACCCCAAACGGCAGTTCAAGTGCATAGTGTTCCTGAAGTTGTTTGGTTGGAACATTTTAAAAGAATTTATGCCAGGCCTATAACATCTGTAATACCAAATGATAGAGAATCGGAGCACTTTCATCTTCATATAGATAAAGCAAACATTTTGTATTACATCAATATGGCTAGTCAATCTAAAGACCCGGGCCTGGATGGTCTAACTACAGCCTGAAGCAACATCCTGAAATATGGACCAACATCTTATATCTCATATTTGAACAAATAAATCAGGCACAAACCATTCCTTCATCGTGGAGACACTCAATAATTGTTCCTATTTATAAAAAGGGTGATCACTGTAACCCTAAAAGCTATCGACCCATTGCATTGTTGGATGCCCCTGGTAAAATGTATAGTTGACAAATGTTACAAGAACTTAACAGGTGGACCCAGACCAAATATAGAATGGATCCATTTCAGTCGGGCTTTGGTACTGGTCTAGGCCCTTCACCCAACATGATAACTCTCAACATGTTAGCATCTAAATATCTGGGTAAAAAGCAGGCCTTATATATGGCCTTTGTAGACTTTTGTACAGCTTTTGACACCGTTGATCAACAATTGCTTTTTACTAAGTTGGAACAATATGGATGCCCATCGTCACTATTAACTATAATCAAAAAATTGCATACCGACACAACTGTCCAAATAAGGCTAAGTTTAGAGGGGCTGATATCTGCCAGTGTTAGGACAGAACGGGGGCTCAAACAGGGGTGCATCTTGGCCTCGACCTTGTTCAATTTATTCATCTTGAACATAGGTTGTTCATTCAGGGACATCATAGCCGAAGCCCCAAAAATGGGAACCAAAACATTTCCTGGCTCCTGTATGCGGATGACCTCGTCCTCCTATCCCAGACTCCACAGGGCCTCCAAAACTTGTTGGATAAATTGGGCAAGTATGTGACTGAAAACAATCTCACGATCAATGTTGAAAAAACTCAGGTTGTAATATGTTGAAAAAAAGGTATCAGCAATACATCTAAATTTACTTGGCGCCTACAAAATAAAACACTGGCGGTTGTACCTTAATACAAATATTTGGGCCTTACCTTTTCTGGGAGCTTAAGCGACTCAATATATGCTAATATTTTGGACCAAAAATCAGAACGCTGACTTCACACGGTAAGATACTCATGTACAGATACGGTAAATTTACATCTGCTCATATAATTACCTTTTTTCAGCAAAAAGTGGTTCCCATAATTACCTATGGGTCTGACACACTGCTACCTAAAGCGAGGACATTCTGGGACAGGTATGAGAGTAAATTTTGGAAAGCAATACGAGGCCTCCCAAATTGTACACCTCTACCTCTCCTGCACTATGAATTGGTTGCCATATCTATACATAGCCAAGTGGTGTGGAAAATGTGTAGTTTACATAGGAAATGTTTAATAGGAGCTTCTGCCAAAAATATTCTGAGTTCAGTGGTGCATTATTTTCTGATATCTTCAGACACATTTCAGAGAGCATGGTCCAGATGAGTCTTAGATGCACTAACATATACAAATGTCTCAATTGTACTGTTAATAATAAATCCAATGAAAGCTAAAGTAGCTTTGCATCAATATGAATGGATAAGCACTTTGGAATAATGTAAAAGATATGTGGATTGTAATATTACACTCTTTAGTCACAAAAGGCTGCGCACAATGGAAAGCTATTTGGTCAAAAGTCCATAAATCATACTTGTCCCCAATTATTAAGAATTGGTTTGAACTTGTGTCTGAGTAAACAAGATCCGTGCCAGAAGTTGACAACTCAAAATTTTTGCCATTTTTGTAACAATCAATTGCAGATGGAAACACTATCACATTTAGTAGTTAGCTGTCCAGCTCTAACAAGCATGCGAAAAAAGTATTTTAACAAACTGTTTTAATTTAATCTTTATCAATCTGAAGACGAAATATGGAGTCAGTTACTATCTAGCTGGCGAACCACTGTACAAACTGCACTAGCCCAATATGTTCAAACAATACTGCCTGACAGAGATGGGTAATAAGTAGAATGGTGCCATGATTGAACACTGTCTCATGTGTATTATTGAGATGTATTGCTGATATTTTTATTGACTGCATTCTCTTCTTGGGATTAATAATTAACTTCACATGATCATTAATGAATTGCAAAGTGTATAAAATGCAAGTGTAATCATGAAAACCCAAATTGTACTCTGTGAACTAATAGTGCTAAGATCTATTAATGGTTTTAATATGTATGAACAATTTGAAAGGCTGATTTAATCAACCAAACTAATAAAAAACTTTTTTTTAAAGTAGTAGCCATGACAGCAATTCAAACGTTCCATGCCGATAATGGTCCAGCTTTCGCAGAGCGGACCGTGAGAAAAGCATGCAAGGCTTGGAGGATCAGAGCTGCACTTTTCCCATCCCTTTCATCCTCGACAAATCTGATTATTGAAAGGGCCAACCTTTCCATACAAATGTGCCTGACTAAATGCATCCCTTCAGTGGAGGGAAACTTGGTAGACCATGTGCCTCTAGTGATCAGAAGTTTAAATAATTTACCACTTCAGTCTTTATGCAACAGTAAAATTCCATTTGAACTCTTGGTTGGGAGAACAATGTTTATGTCTGATCTGGCGACTACGCTGCTGAGGGAATCCCTCCAGGTGGAAGCTGCTGAGGCCAGTAATGAGGCCACCCTCAAAGCAGGATACTGGGTCCTGGAGAAGATCCATGATAATACTCAGTTTGGCCCTTCCTATAGATCGGCAGTACAAGTAATCAGAATGAAAGGTTCCAGGACTGCAGTCCTGCCCTCAATACCACCTAAGAGAGTCACCAGAAAAGTCTCTGTGGATCACCTGGAACCTGCTCCAGATGTTTACTGCAATGTTTCTATGCAATCATTCTCTTCAAGATGAGCCTGAAGAAGAAGAAGAGATGGAGATCTGACAAATTATGATGATTGGTGTGCAGGATGATGACGAATATGCCACACTTGACTACAACTCCACAATTCAGGAAGTACTGCAGGTCTGCCAATTTGAAAACAAAGCCTTTTTGGTTGCTAAAGTAATGAAAGAATTCTTTATGGCAGACTTTCTCAAACGGTGTTACATAATACTGCCAGTATATTTTTTTCTACTGTGGCTTAGCCTCACTGTGTTTCTCATCTCACTAACTTTGGGGCATTTTCGAGCAATGTTTCCACTCCACCTGTAAGCAAAGAAAATGTTCTAAAGGCTTTAAATTCTTCACAAATGTTAGAGAAATGAGAGCTTCAGGAGCCAGGAACTCCAGTCTCAATACAAATGTTTCTTCTAACCATGGGTCACGTGTGGATGTCATTTGAAATCTTCAATGCCCCAGCCGAGCAGCTGTAAATTCACACTTTTTCTGTGATTGATGAATCCAGACTGCACCCAGTAATCCTGTGCCCAGAACATATAGGGAAATGTTAAGAACTAGGCTCCAGACATTTGCACAAAAAGCTTTGTTTGATGCTTTTGATGCTATTGAGGACCTCCATGAGATGGGGTCCCATGTGTGTTACGTGACATATTACAATGTCTTTTTGTTTGTCAAATGTGAGGCCATCCTGTGGCTCAAATACACTTTATGAGAACACTGTGCCATGCCTTTCCAAACTGATAGTCCAGAATTCCAAGCACAGTTCCCATATATCTCACTGAAGCCATACCAAGCAGGGGATTAAAAGTTTAAGTTCCCTCCAGAGCCAAATGATGCACAGCACATGTATATGGCAGATTCCATTGTTTTTGACAAATACTTTTCAAACATGACTTAACTAACATGGCGGGAAATGTCCCTCTTTGGTCAACTTGGGGTCAACATATATGGCAAATCAAAGGTGTTCAAATGTTAGACATGGCATGTAGAATCCCACATTTTGATGCATTATTTTTTAATTATACGCAGTTCCAGACCACTTGCAGTAATTGGAGCATGAGCTGCTACCCTGAATGGAAGAGGGAAGACTGAATTCTGAAGTGCGTCCTTATAGAGAAGAAAAGGCACCATGCATGTTAACTATGCATCAAGGAGTCCTTTATTGTGTGCAGTTCGAACAAATTAATGCAATAAAATAAAAGCAGGAACCAGTGTGGGCCCATAGAGGGCTTGTTATAATCCCTGACACAAACTATATCTATTTTTTTTTTAAACGGTTTTTATTATTTTTAAAACAAACAAACAATACAAACCAAACTGGCAGCGTTATTTGCAACAAAACACATGATCAATTAGTCAAGACCACTGCTCCCCCAATCCCTCCCCCCTCAAGAGCTTGTTTGTCCTTCTCATTCCGTATCTGCTGCGTGTGGCAGGGTATCACCACCTTCTGAGACTGCAGAATCCGTTATTGTTCCAAACAGTCCTGCTATTAATACTCTCCATGCTAGCAGGGTACTCACTTCTTCCCCACACTTCCTACATGCCTCCTGCCATACCACCGTTTCAGCCTCCGCCCATTTTTGCAAATCCTGCCACCATACCTCCACTCGTGGCTTATGGCACTGCTTTCAGCCCATGGCAATCCTTCGTTTTGCGAGCACATATGCCAAATCCTTCAATTTCCCAACATGTTTAAGTTCCCGTGGTCTGGGAAACCCTCCCAACAGGCAGGCCCAGGCCGTATCTATAGTGAGCGTGACCCCTTTGTCCGCTAGTTTTTGCGCCACTTCTCCCCAGAAACTCTCAATCACCGGGCAAGACCAAAACATGTGCGTCATATCAGCATCTTCCTTATCGCATTTTGGGCACGCTTGTCGTCCCGCATTTACAAACTTCGATATTCTCATCGGGGTCATGCAAGCTCTGTGCGTTATGTACAACTGTATTTGTTGTAATCTGTCATTTCTGGACACCTTCTTGTGGTATCCCCTAGCACGCTCCCACATCCCATCTTCCATCTGTGCTCCCACCTCTGTTTCCCAATCCAGCCTCAAATGCGTCAATTCCTTCCCTACCCGGGTCATCACCATCTCATACAGTCTAGAGATCTCATGCCCTCCTTCTGATATGTCATATATTGTCCCCATAGTGGCGTCTGGCTCCCCCGCCAATACATTCTCAGGCCAGATTTTACGAATATTCTGCACCAGCCTTAGATACGTGACATACTGGCCCCTATGCAAGCCCGCCTCTTCCCCTAGTCCTTCAAAATCCTTAAGGGCCCCCTCTTGCCAGACATCCCCCAATGTAACCAGCCCGACCGACTCCCAATAGGTCCTGCTTATCATCCTTAGTTGTTTGTCTTCCCCTGCCAAGACCACCAGCGGCACCTGCGGGGAACACGGGTACGGGTCCTCCATCATTCGACATACTCTACGCCACATCTTCCACCCAAGCAACATCATACCCGGGCGCTCCTTCATTTCAGACCTACGCAACCAAATAATTTCCCTCAGGTAAAACGGAGTGCAGTCCTGTCCAAACAGCCTACATTCGGGAGTTACCTCATCAGAGAGCCATTTGACCACATATTGCAACTGGCCAGCTACATAATAGGCCTCAAAATTAGGCAGCTTAATACCCCCTTTTTCATAGAAATTCTGCAACTTCCATAGCACCACTCTATTCCGAGTGCCATGACATAGGAAGTCTCTGCACATACTATTCAGCTTGGCAAAAAACTTCTTGGGTATCATGTACGGAATATTGCTGAAAAAATATAAGAGCCTAGGTAGGACCACCATTTTGAGCATCGCCCCCCGTCCCATCATCGCCAATGGCAACTTCTCCCAAAACTTCATACTTATACGGATTTTTCCCACAGTCACCTCAGGGTTATGCAAATGTTCCTCCTCTACCGTGTGATACACATCTATTCCGAGGTAGCGGAAGGAGCCAACCGCCCATGGTATCGACAACACTGGCAACCGCTCCGGAGGGGTTCCTCTGTAGCTACCCAATGGGAACATGCTCGATTTTTGGGGGTTCACCGCTATGCCAGACAGTTCTGCATACCTTTCCATTACCTCCAGAATATATTGAAGATTTTCCTCCGGATATTTCAGATATAATAGCAAATCGTCAGCATACAGGGATATTAGGTGTTTCTCTCCCCCTACCTCAATGCCTATCATGTCATATTGTTGTCGAAGGTACACTGCCAGGGGCTCCAGGGCCAGAATATATAACATCGGGAACCAGGGGCACCCTTGTCTGGTGCCTCTGCTAAATTGCCACCTATCGGATATCACCGCTCCTGTATGTACCCTAGCCAGCGGCTCACTGTACAGCAACTTCGCCCACCTGACATAGCCCGGCCCCATCCCGTATTCCCTCAGGGCCTCCAGCAACCGCGGCCACCTCACTGAGTCGAAAGCTTTGACTGCCTCTAGGGACACAACCGCCATTTCACCCTCGCTCCCCGCTCCAATCACCCGGTGGAGTCACCTATGGTTGCGGGTTATATTTCTGTTGGGGACATAACCCATCTGGTCCGGATGTATCAATTTACTAATAACTCTACGCAACCTATTGGCCAGGACCGCCGTCAATATCTTGCCGTCCTGGTTTAACATTGACAAGGGCCTATAGGAGCCACAGCTATGCCCTGGTTTGTTGGGTTTAGGGAGCGGTATTATTATCGCTTCTCTAAGCGATTCCAGCAGCCGGCCCACCTCAAACGATTCATTGAGCATTTCTAGCATGGGGGGTAGGGGGGGTGGGGGTGTACCTCCTCTCTATATGCTTTATAAAATTTGCTAGGGAGTCCGTCCGCACCCGGGGTCTTACTGGTGGGCAGCTGCTTCACCACCTCCTCAATTCCTCTAAGGTAATCGGTGCATCCAGCCCCTCCCTTTCTTCGGCACTAATCTTAGGTAATCCCATATCTCTTAAAGTTTCTCTTATCTCCTCTCGGTTGCCCCCCCCTTTGTCCTCATATAGTGCCCTGTAATAGTCTACGAATGCCTCATTGACTCCTTCTTGGGTGTCCGCTACCTCTCCATCCTCTCTGGTTATCGTCCTAATCAGGGGACTAGGGGTTTCGCTCTTGTATAACCATGCCAAGAGACGGCCCGTTTTATCCCTACCTGCATGCTGTCTCCCAACATACTTCTTATAGTTAAGGTTGCAGAGCCTTTCCCAAAGTTCCGCACACCGCTGCTGTAGTTTGAGTAATAGCTCCGCATCCCCCCCTTCCCCTATTGAGTTCCCGTTCCAGTTCATCCTCAGCTTCCCCTAACTCCATTAGGACCCCACCCTGCAGGCCCTTTGATTTAGCAATGGCAGCACCCCGCAATACCACCTTAAAGGCTTCCTAGAGCGTGCCTGCCGAATCCACACTGCCAGCGTTCTCCTCGAAATAATGTGTGATCTCATCCCTGATATCCTCTCTAAAGACCGGATCCTTGAGCGCCTCAGCCCGGAGGCGCCATGTCGGTATCCGCGCTCTGGGGCGGCAGTACTGCCAACCCAGGACCAGAAGCGAGTGGTCCGACAGGACCCTCGCTTTGTAGTCTATTTCGGTGGTCTCTATCACCACATCTGGCGTGGCAAAAAAGTCTCGTATGCAGTTGTTGCGGGGCTGAGTAATGTGAGTACTGTTCCTCATTAGGATGTTTCAGCCTCCAAACATCTGCCAGCCCGAAGTCGTCGAGCAGTGTCTGCAATGCCCTGGCCGCTGGAGTGGGCCTATCAATCTTATCATCAGATCTGTCTACCCTGGGGTTCAGCAGGCAATTAAAATCCCCTCCCCAAATAACCACCCCACCCACACACGCACCCAGGTTGGTACACAGAGTCCTAAAATATGCCGCCGTATTTTGATTGGGGGCATACTTATTTACAATGCACACCTCCCTATTCTCCACCAGTGCCTTCAATATGACCATCCTCCCCTCCGCATCCACCACCTCTTGTGTAAGTTGGAGCGGAACGTGCGGTGCCACCCAGACCAACACTCCCCTAGCGTAGGCAGAATACGGAGAGCCCACTACAGTACCTCTCCACTTCTTCCCCACCAGTTCCAACTTTTGCCGAGTCAGATGCGTCTCTTGCAACAGTGCAATATCAATCTTCTGTCTTTTCAAATAAATCATGACCTTGTTCATTTTTAGGTAACTATTGAGTCCCCTGACATTCCACGTTACGATCTAAAGATCCCCCATAGCTCATAAGTATCCTTCCCCCTTCCATGCAGCAAATCCCACCTGCCCACGCGATACAGATACAGCACTCTGGCTTTTTCTTGTAGCCTCTTGTACAAACTCGAACTCCCCATAACTATACACACCCCCAACTCCCCACTTCCCTCCCCACCCTCTACCCATCCCTTCCCCAACACCACACACCCCAACTGCTGCCCAGCTCCATCCTCGGAACTCAGGCACCCCCACATCTAGCCCTGCAAGCATCAAACAATGCCCAGAGCTCAGTAGGGTGAAGTCGTCCTAATGGCCACTTAACTAAAGTTACTAAGTGGGGTAAAGAGATCCGCTCTGCAAGGCTCCCCTAAATACAGCAATAGTCACAGTGCTCATAATATCTTGTGCAACAGTCTGACCTTCTCTGCCTAAGGTCGCATAAATGACTATAATCAAGTCCCAGAGATCTATTCCGCGCCATCTTGTAGCACCCTCCTCGTGCACTACTTATCTCCTCCATCTCCTCTTCCCGTCCGAACATTTGGTTCCTGGGGACATCCCTGCGCGTCGAGCCATCCCATGGCGTCCTCTGGAGTCTCAAAAAACAAAGTTTTGTGTTTATGAAAAACTTTCAATTTCGCCGGATACAGCAACATTATTTATGGCCCGCCTCTCTCAATCTCCGCTTTACCGTCCCAAAGTTCATGCGGCTATGCTGCACAGTCAGGGTATAGTCCGGGTAGGCCGTTATGTTTGCCGCTCCTCGTGTAATCGTTCCTCCCTTGCAGAAGTGTTCTAGTATCCTCTTCCGGTCCTGGTAATTAAGGATTTTGGCAATTACTGGCCTAGGCGGGTTTCGCGGCGGCCTCCTTGTTAGAGCTATATGCGCAAGTTCCACCGCAAATCCTTGAGATAAGGCTCCTCCGGGTATCTCCTGCAACAGCATAGATTCGATGAACTCCGTAGGATCGTGGCCCTCCGATCCTTCTGGCAGGCCCACAATGCGAATGTTGTTCCGTCGGGCGCGTCCTTCTGCCTCCTCCGCCCTGTTCTCCAAGTTGCCCACTCTCTGCACCAGGGCATGCAATTCGGCCTTATGGGAGGCACAATCCGTGGTGTTCGGGCTCACCTCTTTCTCAAGGGTCTCAGTGCGCTCCGCCAAGGACCTGACGTCCTGCGGGAGTAAATTCACCTCCTCCTGCACCTCACCGACCTTAAGGTCCAATGCCGTTTTCAGCTCAGTTACGGCCAGTTCAAGCATAGCTTCCCAGGTCGCCTTCAAGTCCGCAATCGCAGCCAGGACCTCTTGGTTAGTACCCGTTGCAGGCATGCCGCCTGTAGGCAACTTATCCTTACTCTTTAAATTTTCCGGACCAGGGAACGTCTTGGCGAAGTCGTCCAAGGTGGGCTGCTTCGCCTTCGGTCTCACTGTTCTATTAGACATGACCCAGAGGACCTGCGTTCTGCACAAGTTACAAATGCGCACACAGTACGCTTCTATCGCCGGAACACCGTGCAGCCTGCTCCTTCCTTTGTTCCGGTCGTTGATCGGCCATTTTGTTTCGTCTTTCGTCTCTGGCACTCTATCTTTTTCGCACAAAACTCTGCCACCGTTCCTCCCACGCCTTCCAAAAGTTCACCAAGCGCAGTCAGACCATTCACACACCGGCATGTGTTTTTTCAGCAGTCGTAGGCACGTTGTTATGCACTATTTCGCCAGGATCATTTCAGGATCTCGGGAGCTCCTCCAGATCGCGGCCTCCTACATGGCCCTCGTAGCCACGCCCCGCAACAAACTATATCTATAGGTAAACTGAGCCAAGGAATGCTTTCACACTACCACCCGAGTGAGGTGATAACATCTCTAGATAATGTTTTAAAAAGATAATTGGACAGCTATCATGAAGACAGCTGCTGTTCTGAGGCACACACAGACTGGGCGTGTCAGGAGATCAGCTACTTGTATCACATCTGGACCTAGAACACCTTGTGAGGTGGGGTAAGCGCCAGTAACAGTTAGAACTTACACATGGTCACAAGTAATAATGCTAATCCTGCAGACTGGAAAGTGAGGCAGTGCGATAAGGATTCTATGCATCAGATTCTAATGATCAGGTGCTAGAGCAGGGCTTCTATGCGCCAAGTGATGTAATTACAGATGTCGTAGGATTGGTTCAAAATTACCTGCATATCATTAGAGGCAACCAAGAAGCAGCAGTAAGTCTTTCTGTTGTAAAAGACTTTCTGGACACTTAGCAGAGGAGTACCAGATTGGATTGTGATTTCATGGCCAGAACAAATGAATGCACTTAAGTTGTTCAGGGTTGCAATACGCTAAGCAATGTCAGGCTCTACCTTCTTGTTGCTTAGTGTGCTTACAAGAGGTTTTGTAGCATCATCTGCTTGAGTACCGGGATTGGCTCATTGGATTTTGCATGGCATTTTAAATATTCACCTTCAAACTACAACTTGCATTCCTGGGGTAATGTGCACATGATTAATGAAACATGGATTAGGGAGGACCATACGGTGCCTTATTCACATGCCTGTGTTTCAACTTCAAATGCTGATATAACACTGTACTCTCATTATGTGAATGCCAAGGTTCCACTTGCATAGTGTACACACATGCACCACCAGTAAATTACACTGAAGGCACATTCCATGTTACAACAATTGTATTTTTCCACAGTCAAGTACATAGCTTGTCAAATGGCTTGTATCTTGTACAGTTCAATGAAACCTGTTAAAATTGGGGTACCAACCTTAGTCACTGTAAGTGCACAAGTTAAATGTTGTGGGTTTATTTTGAATCCACCCAGGCCATCGCAATTCAAATTCCTACCCTGGGGAACTCGCAAGTTAAGACCCTTAAAGTTTCCAAAGTGAGCTTGCATTTGGCAAGCCTGCAAAACATGAGTTTAAGAGAGCACAGCAGTGAGGAATCTTATCTCGAAGCGCACTCTGCAGTGGTCAAACAGATTGCATCTCCCCTAGCCTCTGAAGATACAATGGAAGAGGCCAGGCACTCTTTATCGATAGCTCACAGTTAACTGGCATGAATACTGTTTTCTCTGCAGTCACTATGTTTGCCACAAAATGCCTGCAAAAAGCCCTGACAACGGTCAATGCGTTCATTAGAACACTGACTTATTCGCCACTTGGTTCACTGTGTCGACTGCTGCTAATACTTGAACGTTCTCTTTTATGCTGCTGTAGACACGGAATCATGAATGTTCGGGACATGAAGCGCCTTGAAGCAACCGGTTTCGGTTAAAAGCTGAACTATTCAGACGCCTGGGGTACCGGAAATGTGCACAATTTCAAAAGCATTTTATCATTTCATTGATCAGGAACAAGTCGACGGTGTCAGCCAATGCCAGATTCGTGGTGTGTTCCATGGAGTTGCTTCTTGCCAAGAACGTGAGGGTCAGAATATCACCATCTAGAATTGCATTGTGGGAAGCTCGACTCTCCATGCACAGAGACGTGTGTGGGATCCAGAGATTCTTCTCTCAAGTGTTCAATTGTGATTTTATTGAAATCCCTCCAGCCGCCACAGCTCACCATGAGATTTTGTCAGGGAAAAGGAAACAGCTCAGAGGAAGAAAAAGACAATTATGTCCAGATGTCTCAAGTGAAATCAACACAGCAGCAAGTGGAGCAAATGGGGCTCCAGTGCCAAAGCCCGATTTGATCCAGAGACGAGATGACACCGGTTTCCTCACCAACGCTGGGCCCCAAGGTGGAAACCTATTTGAGACAAGTGATGGATACTTATGGTTCCAGGAGTACATGGCATAACAAGGCAATGCCCATGTACTTGCAGAAATCTGGAATGCAAATAAAATTTCTTTCACCAGTTTGTTACCTGACACACATCAAGAGAAGATTAACAGCAAACACGGACTCTGCCACTAATGGTATCACAAGCTGGGTCCAATGAACTGAAAATATACGGCATTATATTTTAAAGTCCAAGCTTAAGCACACATACTTACGGATTGGATGACCTCTACTTGCAAATCACTGTGGGTGACAGAGGGACTGTTTTTTGTTAATCATTTCCTTTATACTAATCTTCACGTTTAACAATATTAAAACAATGATCCATAGTATTCCCTATGGCAGACATAGTACGTACATTACAACATTTCAAAAGTGAGTTTAGGTACATCTTATTCATATCCAGTCATTCAAAAATTCCACCTTCATCATGCATTCATTTCAAATGTTTAATTCAGGAACATGAATAATAAAAATACCAACGCCTTATTTTCCCCCCACTCGCAGCATCATCATCCACCATTCCTCTGGGGTCAGTGTGTTTGTCTGGGTTACACATTTCCCCATATACAGCATTTTGTAGTTAGTCAACCCTGTGCAATAGACAATTAAATACTTCAAGGATTCCACCTTGTCAGTTTGAGGGCAATACCGGCAAGATAATTTAGGTTGATCAATTTGTCTGCATCCTACGAGGACTTCCTTGGTTTCAAATAGGGTGAGGCGCATACGCATGAATTGTTCACTGAGCCTGTACAATGGAACTTGACCAGGTATTTCAGGAGAGATTTTGCACTTCTTGTTTCTCCTTTATAATCTCTCATCAATTTGTATGAAATCTTCCTTTCTTCAGTAGAGATCCAGTCAGCTTCATATACTCTGCGCTTTACTCTTTCTGGATTTGTAACTAGGTCTTCTATTGTTACATTTAGGCATACCAAACAGTCAGTAAATTTATTTTTCCAGAGGTCAAGGGGCCACTCCAGTTCTCTCGCCGGGTGTTTCTCAAATATTTTAGGGGCCTGGCCACATAAGGAATTAGGCATTTTCACAACAGCGCATATATCGAGTGCTTTTCCCAGTTCAAATCTTATCAGAGCATTAGGGAGACTCCTTGGCAGTCTCAGAACCTTCTTCCAAAATATGTCCTCCCGAACATTTGAGCACTGCCATGGGAGATTGAGCCCTCTTTCAGCACCATATGTTAGGATTGGCATGACCTTCATGTTATAGAAGGTCACAATCGGGTTCATCGGTAATCTCCCATATCTGTTATGGAGTACCTGGCCCTAAACGGCAAGATTCTGGGCTTTTATTTTCAAATTTGCAACCCACGGTGCTTCCACCATGCTGTGGTTTATACATAGTCCCAGGTATATGATGTTCTCGATTCTTTCAAGATGTTCTTTCCCGATATGCCAAATACATTTCTTGGTTCTTCCACGTGCATTTATTATCATTACTTTGGATTTTTTAGCATTGATGCACAGATCGCTGATCTTGATATAGGACTCCAGGGATGTTCGTCTTCTCTGAGCCCTATAGGGATTTATCTATCAAGATTAAAATCGTACGCGTACAGGACCCAGGGTTTTGGAACCCTGTTGATTGTTGGGGGGAAAGCCCTGACTTGGGTTTGGTAAGCTGCCAAACCTGAGATGTATAGATTGAACAAAATGGGAGCCAGAGGGCATCCCTGCTTAAGGCCCAGATGTGTCTTGATATGCCTAGTCAGCACCTGCCATTGTATTCATACGAACTTGCATAGAAGATCCCAAGTAAACTCTCCAATTGCTTCTATTAGGTGGACGGGGCATCCAAAAGCCTCCAGTTTTTTCCAAAGTCTTTATCTACTGATCCAATCAAACGCCTGTTCAAGATCCACCAGGGCTAAATAGATTTTTGTTTTCTCCTTGTTTGCTTGCATTTTCAGGATGTTCATCAAGAAAAGATTAACTGACGTTCCAACCCCCTTCACAAACCCAATATGTCGTCGATCCAGGATTTCCACCTCGTTTGCCCAGCGAGTCAGAAGGCACGGAATTAGGGATGCAGGATGATAGTTCTTTGGATTGAATCTATCGCCCTTCTTAAAAATGGGCAGCACAATTGTCTTTTTCCATGATAGTGGAACTTTTCTGGTTCTCATTACTTGTTGGAACAGCCCATGGGCAAAATAATCTGCCCATTGTTCAGGGTTCTGTCTTAGGATGCTGCTCGTCAGCCCACTTGGACCAGGTGCTCTGGAGGTGCTCAGCTTCTGAATCAGACCCAAAATATTGCTTTTCTCACATTTCAAAGACCACGACTCACCCTCCTCCCCAAATCTTTCTTTCTCACAGTCGGCAGTGGTAGCAAACATTTTGGAAAAATGATCTACCCAACTTTCTTCAGACACTGCTCATAGTTGAATTGCTTCTTGGGGGCACCCTGGGGAATTAACCAATTCCCAAGTTAGATGCACTTTTTTTTGCTCAATGTTTTCAGCAGAAGTTCAGCTTCAAACTGTGATCTCCTTTGTATAAACACCAATCTCCAGTTTTTATACTGCAGAGATCGCGGTCTAAGTTTGGTCGCCCTTGCTGAGCCCTGAAGTCTATTTAGTTCTCTTATATTGTGTCTATCGCTTCCTAGCCTCTACCAGCTCTTCGTTATAGCTGTGTTTGTGGGCGTATACTAACTTTCTACAGTTGTATGACCACAAAGGCTGCTAGAAAGGGGACATAGTCCACGTTTTACACTTCCCATGTTTGGCCTCTACGCCACTCCATGGCAAGGTCAAGCACTTCCTTTGTGTCCATAACCACTCTATTTCTGCCCTGCGGTATTGACAATTTAACATTTGTGCTTTGACTTTTCGCTAAAGGCATTTTCTTTAGTCATAGCGAAAGTAAAGAGTGATCGCTTGTGGGCATTTTGATGATGGTTATTGAGGTCACCTCCTGCTGTACATTCGGAGAAACGAAAAAGTAATCAAGGATTTTTTTTTTTTTTAAACATTTTTTTTTTAAAATAAACAAACACACACCAACCAAATACGCAGTGCAAACAATACAATTTCACATTATTATCACTCAATGTTAACCACTGCTCCCATTGTCCCGCCCTCCCCTACGAGCCTATTGTTCTTCCCGCTCTGTATCCGCACCGCGTGGTGGGGTCTCTTTTCCGGTGGATTCTGTCCACTCTTGTATTGTTCCAAACAGTTCCGCTATCATCAATTTCCATGCCATTAGGGTTCCCATTTCTTCCTCTCCCCCTATATTGCTTGCTTCTTTCCACACCATGGTCTCTGCCTCTGCTCATTTCTGCAATTCTTTCCACCACATCTCGACCCGTGGCCTGTGACAAGCCTTCCATCCCATGGCAATTCTCCTTTTTGCGAGCACATATGCTAGATCCTTCAATTTGTTAACATGCTTAAGTTTCTGCGATCTGGGGAATCCTCCAAGTAAACAAGCCCAAACTGAGTCTATAACAATAATAACCCCCTTTGCCGCTAGTTTACCCGCTACCTCACTCCAAAAGCGCCCAATCACCGGGCAGGACCAGAACATATGTACCATATCAGCCTTTTCCTCATCACATTTGGGGCATGCCTGTCTGCTAGCGTTTCCAAACCTTGATATCCTCAGGGGTGTCATATATGCTCTATGCGTGATATACAGTTGTATCTGCTTTAATCTAGCGTTTCTCGACACCTTTCTGTGATATCCCAGGGCACATTCCCAAATCCTATCCTCCATCAGGGCTCCCACCTCCGCTTCCCAATCTGATCTTAATTGCGTTGGTTCCTTCCCGACCCTGGTCATCAGCATTTCATACAATCTGGAAATCTCATGCCGTCCTTCCGTTATATCATATATCGTGTCTATGGTATCATCAGGCTCTCCTATCAGTACTGTCTGGGGCCAAGTTTTTCTAATTTCCTGCACCATTTTATAATATGTAATATATTGACCCGCATGTAACCCCGCTTCCTCTTTTAACTCTTCAAAATTTATGATAGCCCCTTCCCGCCAGACATCTCCCATAGTCACCAACTCCACCGATTCCCAGTGGCCTCTAATTATCCTACATAACTGCACATCTCCCTTAGTCAATGCCACTAGCGTTGTCTGCGGGGAGCATGGGGCCGGGTTTTCCATCATCTGGCACGCTCGGCGCCAGATCCTCCACCCGAGCATCATCAACATAGGACGTGCTTTCATTTCTGTTTTAGGCAGCCAGATCATTTCCTTTAAATAGTATGGGGCACAATCTGTTTTAAACAGTCTAGACTCAGGTGTCACTTCGTCCGAAAGCCATTTGGCGACATATTGCAACTGGCTAGCTACATAATAAACCTCATAGTCGGGTAGTTTTATTCCCCCTTTTTCATAAAAATTCTGCAACTTCCACAGCGCCACCCTATTTCTGGCACCCTGCCACAGGAAGTCTCTGCATAGGCTATTTAATCTCATAAAGAACTTCTTGGGTATTAGGTACGGAATATTTCCAAAATAAGTTAGGAGCCTGGGCAAAACTACCATTTTGAGCATTGCACTACGTCCCATCATTGCTAAAGGAAGCTTTACCCAAAATGTCATACTTTTTTCAATTTTTCGTATGGCTACCTCAGTATTATGCCTATGCTCTGCTTCTACTGTATGGTACACATCTGTCCCAAGGTACCGAAAAGTATCAACAGCCCACGGGGCCTGCAGCACCGGCAATCGCTCAGTAGTGAGCCCCTTGTAGCTACCCAATGGAAAAATAATAGATTTCTGCGGGTTCACCGCTATGCCAGACAGCCTCGCGTACCTATCTATGACCTCCAAGACATACTGGAGATTCTCTTCTGGGTATCTCAGGTACAACAGCAGATCATCCGCATACAAGGAGATCAAATGTCGCTCCCCACCCACTTCAATACCTATCATATCGTACTGTTGTCTAAGGTAGATCGCTAAAGGCTCTAAAGCTAGTATGTACAGCATAGGGGACCATGGGCACCCTTGTCTGGTGCCCCTGCCTAGTCGCCATCTTTCAGAGATCACCGCTCCTGTTTTGACCCTGGCCAGCGGCTCGCTATATATCATCTTTGCCCACCTTATATATCCAGGCCCCATACCATAACCCGCCAAGGCTGCCAGCAACCATGGCCACTTGACAGAATCAAAGGCCTTCACAGCGTCTAGGGACACTATCGCCATTTCACCATCATTCCTGCATCCCCATTCAACAACACGATGGAGTCGCCTATGGTTATGAGTTATGTTCCAATTCGGGACATAACCCCTCTGGTCTGGGTGTATTAGTTTGCCAATGACCCTACGCAATCTGCTCGCCAGGACAGCTGTCAGTATCTTGCTGTCCTGGTTCAGCATTGAGAGTGGCCTATAAGAACCACAGTTGTGTCCAGGCTTATTAGGTTTGGGAAGTGGTATTATTATCGCTTCTCTAAGTGACTCTGGCAGCCGTCCTATCTCAAATGCTTCATTTAACATGTCCAGCATCGGAGGGAGCACCTCAGCCTTATACACCTTATAAAACTCACTTGGAAACCCATCTGCTCCCGGGGTCTTGCTAGTAGGCAGCTGCCTCACTACTTCTTCCAGTTCCTCCATGGTAATTGGTGCATCCAATTCCTCCCTTTCTTCAGTGCTTATTGTTGGTAGGCCTATGCCATCTAATGTCTCTCTTATTTCTCCACAACTGCTTCGCTCCACATCCTCGTATAGGTCCCTGTAATAATTTGCAAACTCCAGATTAACTTCCTCTTGAGTGTCAGCTACACTGCCATCTTCTCTTGTTATTGTCCTGATAGTGGGCCAGGGGACCTCGCTCTTGTACAACCATGCCAAGAGCCTTCCTGTTTTATCACCTCCCGCATGCTGTCTTTCAACATATTTCTTATAGTTAAGGTTAGATAGTCTGTCCCACAGCTCTGCACATGTATGTTGCCATTTAAGTATCAACTCCACGTCTATCCCTGTATCATCTTTTCCCTTCAGGCCCACTTCCAATTCCCTTTCTGCATTATTTAGATCAGCCAGGATTCCCCCTTGCAGGCCTTTAGATTTCGCGATAGCTATGCCGCGCAACACCACCTTAAATGCTTCCCATAGCATGCTCGCTGAATCCATGCTGCCCGTATTCACTTCAAAGTAATTTACAATTTCCTCCCTTACGTCTTCTCTAAAAAGGGGGTCCATGAGTGCCTCTGCCCGGAGGCGCCATGTAGGGATCCTCGCCCTTGGAGGGCGGTATTGCCAGCCAACTACCAGGGGTGAGTGGTCCGACAGGACCCGCGCCTTATATTCTGCTTGCACTATCTCTACCATGGTTTCAGATGTGACAAAGACGTAGTCTAGCCTCATATGCAGCTGCAGTGGAGCTGAATAGTATGAATACTGCCATTCATGGGGATGTTTTACTCTCCATACGTCCACCAGGCCAAAGTCGTCGAGCAGTGTCCGTAACGCTTTTGTTGCTGGGGCCGGTCTATCAAATCTATGATCTGATCTATCTATCATAGGGCTTAATACACAGTTGAAATCGCCTCCCCAGATCACAGCGCTTCCCATACACATGCTAAGATTGGTACTCAGGGCTCTGAAATATGTCGCATGTTCTGATTGGAGGCATAAGTTTTCACGATGCATACCTCCTTGTTCTCCACTAGTCCCCTCAACATAACCATCCTCCCATCTGCTTCCGAAGTTTCTTGCAACTTGTAAAAAGGGACATGCAGTGCCACCCAAATGAGCACACCTCTGACATATGCAGAGTATGTCGAGCCCACTACGATCCCTTTCCACTTCACAACTGTTTCCAGCTTTTCCCGCGTCAAGTGAGTCTCCTATAGCAGCGCAATATCTATCTTTTGTCTACGCAAATATAACATCACTTTATTCCTTTTTAAATAACTATTGAGGCCTCTGACGTTCCATATAATTATTTTAAGGTCCCCCATGGCATGTTAGAATTCCCGTTCCCCCCCGCCAGTGCAGTTCTGACTATATAGGCTTGTTTCCCAGTACCAACTACCCATAACTACAAACACCCCACACCGCCCTCCCTTCTTCCCTCCTGCCACCCTTCCCTTCCCCAACTTCCCTTCTCTCATCCCCACCCTCCCCCAACATCACCCCACTCAACTGCTGCTCAGCTCCATCCCTGGATCTCAGGCTCCCCCGCATCTAGCTCTTTCGGGCACGCGCCTATACTCGAAGAACCGTAGGGTGAGGTCGTCCTAATGCCCAACCTACTACAACTACAATTATTACTCAGGGGGAGTAGGGTGCTTGTGTCCTGCCGCTCCTGTATGCAACAGTTTAATTACGCATTGCTACACAATTTGCGCATATATGCACACTACTATATTCCAGTCTCTTAAATGAACAATGTCAAGGGTATCCCAGCAGAGTGTGAGCTTGCACAGTCGCCTTCCTTAATTTTAAACACTATCAATGTCTCCGCTGGGATATTCGCTCTGCGTCCCCACAATATATTTGCAATGTCCTCATCACTTATCGTGTTCTGCACTGGTTCCACATCTTGTTCCGGGCAGCCTTGTAGATCCAGCCATGTCGATGCTTCTTCTGGGGTGTCAAAAAAGTGCCCTTGTGCTGCACTTTCAATTTTGCAGGGTATAGAAGAACTAGTTACTCTTACCTTGTAACGTTCTTTCGATGGGATGTTCCTCCGACGTATTCCTTATCTTAGATATAAATCCTTCAGCTTTGCTGGCCTCGGAAAATTTTTTTTCGCCAGAGGGCGCTGCGCGTCGATGATCGCCGAGTCGATGACCCTCGACGGCCTCCGTGCCGACGTCGACGTCATCCTGCCTATAAAGGCCGCGCGCAGCGTCCGTTGCTCAGTTCCGTTTTGTAGTCCCCAGTAATGTTTTTGGATTAGACTAATCACCTTGAAGGAGCATAGGCTGCAAACCCACAGGAAGTCATACTGCGGGGATGGATGGGAGGGTCGATAAGGAATACGTCGGAGGAACATCCCATCGAAAGAACGTTACAAGGTAAGAGTAACTAGTTCTTCGAAGGGATTGTGTCCTCCGACGTATTCCTTATCTTAGATAGACTCCCATAGCAGTGGTATTGTGACTGGAGGCGGGAGTAATAAAAGTTATGTTACCCTTCCAGAATGGACAGAGTGTAACACAGCCTTGCCGAATCTAGTTTCTTGACTAGAGGAGGAATCCAGGCTATAGAATTTGGTAAATGTATGTGCGGACGACCATGTGGCAGCCGCACATATATCTCGAATTGGCACCCCTCTTTGAAGGGCTGAGGATGTTGCGATACCCCTGGTAGAATGAGCCCTTAGATTTTGAGGAGGCTCCTTTCCTGCCAATTTGTAGCACTCCAGAATGGCTAAAATAATCCATCTGGAGATGGTTTGTTTTGTTATTGGAAGGCCCAACTTATGTCCTGCATAACCTACAAAGAGTTGGTCTGCTTGTCTGATCTTAGCCAATCTGCTGATATAGAAGCTCAAGGCTCGCTTAGGGTCCAGCCTGTGCAGTCTCTCTTCCTCCTTCCCCGGATGAGGAGGAGGGTAGAAAGAAGGTAATATAATCTTCTGAGTGATGTGAAACTCCGAGACTACCTTCGGGAGGAAGTTAGGCTTCACCTGAAGAACAACTTTGTCCTTGTAAAAGATTGTATGTGGAGGTTTACACGATAAGGCTTGCAACTCGCTAACCCTTCTAGCAGATGTCAATGCTATTAGCAAAACAGTTTTGAGGGTGAGAAGCTTCAATGAACAAGAGTGTAGTGGTTCAAAAGGGGCACCCTTTAGGAAGTTTAAAATTAGGTTTAAATCCCATAAGGGAACTTGAAAAGGTTTCGGGGGATAAACATTAGTTAATCCTTTTAGGTATTGTATTACCAATGGAATTTTGAAGTATGAAGGCTCCTCTGCAGTGCGCTTAAAGATTGATAGCGCTGCGAGATAGCCCTTAATTGTGCCAACCTGTAGGCCTGAATTAGCCAGGTAAAGTAAGAATGACAACACCATAGGTGTACCACAAGAAAAGGGTTCAATATTCTTTTCTCTGCACCAGCTGCAAAATTTGTTCCAACGGCAGCGGTATAGAGTTTTAGTTGCCGGCCTTCTGGCCGAAAGCAACACCTCCATAACATCATCCGGAAGGTCCCAATCCTTGTACCTCAACCTTTCAGACACCAAGCGTGAAGGTTGAGGGTCTTGATGGCTGGATGGAGAACCTGACCTTCCTTCTGCGAGAGAAGATCCTCTCTGTATGGCAGTCGAATTGGAGGGCAGATGGACATGTCTAGAAGGTCCGGGTACCACGTTCTCCTGGCCCAATCCGGGGCAATTAGGATCATGGTCTTCCGAAACCTTCTCAACCTCCTGATCATTTGAGGAATGACAGGGACCGGAGGGAACGCGTACAGAAGTGGGAACTCCCAGTCCACTACGAACGCATCTCCTAGAGCTCCTCTCGGGGGAAATTCCCTTGAGCAAAATCTGTCGCACTTCCTGTTGATACTGGTGGCGAACAGATCCACTTGAGGGGTTCCCCAAAGGGCGAAGATCTCTTGAAGGACTTCCTGAGCTATCTCCCACTCGTGAGAGACTGTGCTCTGCCTGCTCAGAGCGTCCGCTGTCAAGTTCTTCTCTCCGGCTAGGTGAATTGCCGATAGAGAGATTCCTTCCTGAATTGCCCAAAACCAGAGCTGCATCGCCTCTCTGCACAGTGGTAGTGAGCCTACGCCTCCTCTTTTGTTGAGGTAGTGCATGGCCACTGTATTGTCCGTCATTATTAGGACGTTTCTTCCCCGTACAGACGGCAGAAAAGCCTTCCGCGCTAGTCTGATGGCTCTCAGCTCCAACAGGTTGATATGTAGTCTGGATTCCGATGGAGACCAACGACCGCTGATGGTCAAGTCGTTGGCGTGAGCTCCCCACCCCGTGAGTGAGGCATCCGTGACTACTGTTATCTCCGGCCATGGTTGCCAAAACATTTCTCCTTTCAGGATGTTCTCCCGACAGGCCCACCACTGAAGGTCTCGGGCTACTTTGACCGGGATCCGAAGGAGATCTGTCATCCTTCCTGAGAACTGTGACCACTGAGTTCTCAGTGCCCACTGGAGGGATCTCATTCTCAGGCGAGCCTCCGGCACGAGGAATATGCAGGATGCCATGAGGCCTAGCAACCTCAGAAAGTCGTAGGCTGGGAGATATTGGGCATTCTGAAATCTGATGACCATCTGCAGAATATCTCGAGCCCTCACCTCTGGTGGCAAGGCTTTTCCCAGGGAAGTGTCCAGGACTGCTCCAATGAATTGGAGTCTCTGTGATGGTATCATCTGTGACTTCTTTAAATTGAGGGAGAAGCCCAGCTTGTGAAGGAAGTGGCAAACATAATCTAGTTGTCTCTGAGCCTGTTCCGAAGATACAGCTCTGATCAACCAATCGTCTAGGTAAGGGTAGACATGAATCCCTTCCCTCCTTAGACTTGCAGCCACAACCGACATTAGCTTGGTAAAGACCCTCGGGGCGGAGGTTAGCCCAAATGGCAGAACTCGAAATTGATAATGAGAGCTGCCAATTGCGAACCTCAGGTATCTCCTGTGCCTGGGATGGATCGGCACATGGAAATAAGCGTCCTGGAGGTCTAGAGATACCAACCAGTCCTGAAGCTGGAGGGCCTGAAGGATCTGAGAGAGAGTCACCATCTTGAACTTGTCCTTTCGGAGGAATTTGTTCAATTCCCGTAAGTCTAAGATGGGTCTCAGTCCTCCGTCCTTCTTCGGTATTATGAAGTAGGGGGAGTACCAACCCTTGTTCCTTTCCGCTACAGGTACCAGTTCTATGGCACCTTTCTCTAGCAGGTCTAAAACCTCCTGCAAGAGGAGCGGATCTGGAAGCTTCAAAGGGTTGTTCCCCGGTGGATGACTCTGAGGGATATGTAGGAAGGGCAGGCAGTAACCTTGGGCCACTGTCTCCAGAGCCCAAGCATCTGACGTAATAGCCTGCCATTCCGTCAGATGGTGAGTTAACCTGCCCCCTACTGGTGTTCTGTGAGGGGAGACCTCAGAGTGGTTTTGAAGCGGCTGATGCAGTTGCCGAAGGTAAAGTGGCTCCTGCTCCTGCGGGTGCGGCTTTCTTTCCCCTACCCCGTCCACCACGGGTAAATCTTCCTTGGCCTCTTTGAGCCGGTCGTCCCCTGCCCCTTCCATATGAGGAATAGTAACGAAAGGACCGTCCTCTCCACGATGATCCCGAAGGACGAAAGGTATTCTGACGGATAGCAGCTCCCAATGACTTGGCTGCTGCCTTGGACGTTTGCAGTTTCTCCAAACTGTCATCCGCCTTCTTTCCAAAGAGGGTAGAACCGTCAAAGGGCATATTCAAAAGCCTGGTCTGCACGTCAGAGGCAAAACCAGACTTCCTCAACCACGCATGCCTGCGGATTGTGGTACTTGCCGCCATGGCCCTGCTGATACTGTCAGCAGAATCTAGGCCAGTTTGTAGGGTCTCGCACATCGCATCTTTACCATCCCTGATGATGTTTAAAAATGCGTCCCTTTCCTCTCCTTCTTGGAGGCAGTCAGCCGCTGATGAAGCGCACTCCCAAAGGGTGTGGCTGAACCTAGCGAGCGTACAGGTCGCGTTAATAGACTTTAACGCCATGCTACAGGCAGAAAAAACCTTCTTAGCCATGGCATCATACTTTTTGTCATCCCTATCCTGCGGAGCAGTGGGGTATGCAGATGTGCTGCCTGATGAGGTTGCAGCCTGTACAACCAAGCTCTCAGGAGTAGGGTGTTTTGACAAATATTCAGGGTCAGAACTAGCCACCCTGTATTTTGTTGACAGTTTTTTATTTACTGCCGGGATAATTTCTGGCGTTTCCCAGTTTGTCAAAATCCTTCTCTGTAGAGCAGAGTGAAATGGAACCACAGGATCCTCCTGTGGGCCCTTGTCCAGTATGTCAGTGAGGTCATCCTGCTGAAAGGCAGGAGAAGGTGCAGACCAACCCATAAATTCTATGATTCTAGACATCAGAGCTCTATATGGAGTCTCCGCATGTTCTCCTGGGTCTGGTTTGATAAATTCTGCTTCAGGAGAAGTGTCCAAGCCACTAGCTTCCTGAAGTGCATCCTGAAGATTTTTTAATCTTCCTTCCTCAGAGGCGAAAGTCTCTGGCTCTGGTGATGTGGTCCTCTGTAAATCAATATCTTGGTCTGAATCCTCCCTTTCCTCAAAAATCGAGGTTAAAGGGGGATACATTGGTTTTTGGAATGGTATAAACCCCATTTCCAATGCAGAAGGAGCCATCATCACAGGCCTTGAAAACGTCGATGTCGTCGACACCGACGTGAAAGTACTCGAAGGCGCCGTGAAAAGCGTCGAGAAATGTGTACTAGGCCTCGAAGAACTCGAAAGGATCGGAGTCCTGCTCGAGAACGACGTCGACGTTCTCGGCGTCGAGTCGGAGGTCTTTTGTCTAACCGTTGGCTGTGGAGTAGCCGTGGTTCTTTCCTTCACCGGCGTCGATATCGGCGTCGACGTCGGCGTCGACTCGATCGACTGATGCGCCGATGAATCCTTCGACAACGGCGTCGATGGCGCCGACCTCTGTTTCGAAGGAGTTTTCGACGATGGCGTCGATGATGCTTTATCTCCCGATGGCTCGAGGCGCTTTCGGGTTGACTTTTCCGCCGGGTACTGCGACTCGCGGCGTTTAGATTTTTTGGGTTTTTTACCCGGGGTATCACCCTCAGCTGTCTTCGAGGGGGACGAGGCCGCTTTCTCGAAGACGCTTAGCATCTTTTTCCTGAATTCCTCCCACTCAGCTTGCGAGCTGCGTTTTGTGGGGCAATGAACTCTCTCAGGAGAACTCGACGAAGATGACGAAGGGGATCTCCTACGTCTCTTCTTCGAGTGTCTCGATGTCGACGAGTGGTGGGAGCCACTTCGTGATCTAGATCGAGAGTGTTTTTTATGGTGAGGAGACGAACGTCTCGACTCTACCGAAGAAGCTTTCGAGGAAGTTAAAGTTGACCTACCTCTCTCGAGCTTCCCCCTACGCTCCTTCAAGGCTTTCGCCGTCATGGAAAGGCATTCCTCACACTCCGAACTCTGGTGCGTGATTCCCAGACACCACAAACAGACCCTGTGAGGGTCCGTCAACGACATTTTCTTCCCGCAGTCTCGGCACTTTTTGAAACCGGACCGAGGGGTCGTCGGGTCGGAGGAGGATGCCATCGATATCGAGGTAAATAGTAGTTATTATATACGTTATCTTGACGAGAACTGAGCAACGGTGTTCCGAGGCACAACGAAGCGCGGAAAAACGGAACTGAGCAACGGACGCTGCGCGCGGCCTTTATAGGCAGGATGACGTCGACGTCGGCACGGAGGCCGTCGAGGGTCATCGACTCGGCGATCATCGACGCGCAGCGCCCTCTGGCGAAAAAAAATTTTCCGAGGCCAGCAAAGCTGAAGGATTTATATCTAAGATAAGGAATACGTCGGAGGACACAATCCCTTCGAAGCATGTATTTTATTCCAGCTATGCGTAATCTCCTCTTGACTGAGACATAACTGTACCGCTGCCTCTGGACTAGCATTGTATAGTCAGGGTACACTGTAATAGTACATGAAGCCCTTTCAATCGTTCCCCCTTTGCGGAAGTACTCTAATATCTTCTTGCGATCTCTATAATTCAATATGTTCGCAATTATCGCCCTAGGGGGTGCCCCAGGCTTCGGTCTCCTCATAAGGGCTCTGTGCGCGCGCTCCACTGCGAATCCTTGCGAAAGTTTTTCAGCCCCTATTTCTTGCAACAGTAGGTTCTCGATGTAGTCTGTAGGGTCTTGGCCCTCGTCCCCCTCCGGAAGGCCGACCACGCGGCTGTTCCTCCTTGCTCTCCCTTCCGCCTCCTCTGCCCGATTCTCCAGGTTAGCTACCTGTTGCTTCAATACATGAACCTCCTTTGCATTGCTGCTACTAGTGTCCGTGTTGATTTTCACCTCACTCTCCAAGCTGCTCGTTCTTTCTGCCAACGCCCTAACATCCTGTCTCAGCAGGGCGACATCGATGCCCACAGCATCTATCTTGGCTTCCAGGGAAGTGCGCAAGTCCGCCATCATTAACCCCCATTAATCTTTTAGTTCCGTGATGGCCGCCAGAACCTGGTGGTTTTCAGTCATCGCGGTGCTCTCCGTCGGTGCTGTCGCGCCCTTGGGTGCTATGGTCGCAGGAGACAACTGCGTCTTGGCAAATGCTTCCATAGTAGATTGTTTATTCTTGCTCTTGGTCGTGGCCCCTCTTCCCGTCATCTTGTAGCCGCAGCTATGTGTCTAAGGCTTCTTGGTCTCTGACATGTTGACTCCGCACTTCTGTTCCGATGCAAACCCAGTACTACGCCACAGGTCTGAAGAGGCTGTCCAAGAGAGCTTCCCTGTGGGCTTGTGTAGCCGAGTTATTCCTGGAGTGGGTTGTGCTCTCCAACGTATTGGCACATTTTATTGATCACAGAGATCGTCTTTTGCTGCAGGCACAGACTTTTGGGCTCTCTGCACAGTGTGCACTGTTGGGTGTGTCTTCAGCAATCTTCTTTGCATACTGCCATATGCTGTACTTTTCTGCAGTGCCCGTTGCTTCTGAGCTCTATGTCTCCTCTGGGGTGACCTGCTGGCCCTCAGCTTTCCAGCGAACCCACAGCTCCCAGGATTGGACACCCCCTAGCCCCTATGTGTGTAAAGCCATCTCCGTTTATATCAGCCCAGCGACATGTAGAGTGTCAATCAATAGTTGTTATTGTGGGGTGCTTAGTTCCATCACCCGACTGCTTAAATTACCAGTAAGAGGCTTCCCTTTACTTCATCTGCCCCTTCTGCCGAGATGTCGTATGCTGCCTCTCAGCTCAGCTCGCCCGCATTGTTATTTGTTCACAGTGTTTTTGTTACATTGTATCCCAGGTCCGTGTGAGCAGCGCTCGTTTTCGTTCGGGGAAGCGTCTGAGTGGCTTCCAGAACGCTTGGGATTCTCAAACACAATAAAGTATCCCTTCCGATCTTATTTGAAATGACTTGCGCCGTTGCTCTGCAAGAGCGAATGTTACTGCGAACTCCCTGTTTGTTTTCCACAGGGAGTTCTTCTCGTTGTCGTGCCTGCTCGATACCCCTCGCTCAAGCCAGTTTCTACACGATTCAAGCCGGCGGCGCAGGTATTCGGGTGCTCGGTCCGATCCGACTGCTCTCACTGTTTGCCGGGAGTCCACCATGCAAATACTCCCCGCAGCTTAACATGGGCTTGTGCTACAGGGGCCCAATGTTCCTCCGTGCGCTTCATTCAGAGAGCGCTCTACAGTCACCGCTGGCAGCGCAGAGATTCCGTTCATCAGAGGTCTCTTTGTCTTTATTTTTCCGCCATTTTGCGATGCTTCTGTTCGTCACGGGCAAACACAAAGAAGTTCCTATCTCCGCCGCATCTGGTTTGATTTACTCACCCGTTGCTGCCGTGATGGGGAACACGTTCCAACGCCTCTGCTTCTTGTTTCTGTCACATTTAGGTCCATTTGAGTACTGTAGCACGGATACATCGTCGGATACACAGGAGCAGCACACCAGAGCGCGTCCTACTCCATAGCAAGCTGGCCACGCCCCCCCAAAATAAAGTAATCAAGGATATTCTCACAGCCATTATCATGCCAAGTGGATTTGGCAGGAATATCACCTTTTGTCTGGCCATTCAATAGGTGTTGATCTCTATCCTCCATCTGAACAAGCCATCTGCTTGCTTTTTCATTTTTTAATACACTCTGTTCTTCTAACTGATCTCTAGTCATATGTTCGTTTCTCAGATACCTCATATTTAAATCCCCACATAATATTGTATGTACATTTACCCATTCACATCTAATAGTGTTGTTCAGACTGGTAATACTCGATACAAAAACCTGTTCCTTAATTTTTGCTGGATTCATATACAGATTGAATAATTGGAAGATCTTATTTCGCCCATCACCACCCTCCCAAAGTTCCAACAACAGCCTTTGTATACATGGGTTACGTTTATGATGTTCTAGCAATCGTATGCCCTTTACCATCTTGATTAATGTCAACAGCCCTTTGTTCAATTTTCTGCCAGGTTTAGAATAGTTATGAATCGGTCACACACGGGGTAAGAGGTTCGCACAACCAGCATTCCTGAAAGCATACAATGTCATAAAATGAAGGCGGAAGCAGAGATTAGAATCCTGTCAGCAGTAGAGGAGACGGGACACCGACGATACCAGGAGTGGGACTCTTACCCACTGGTAGAGGTGTTCCTGACAAACAACCATGGGGAGCAGAAGCCTGAGCCCTAGACAGATGGGAAGCCTGGAGCGCGTAGAGAAGCTGAGATGCGCAGCTCAGAGGTCAGCAATCAGTGCTGAGCGGCCGCAGTCCACGCAAGCCACAGAGGGAAGCTCTCCAGAGAGGTCCGGGAGATCAGGATGGTTGGCAGGACGGCTAAAAGAAGGGAGAATCACAAAGGCGAGTCTGGAACCTTCACCCAAAAACCTAATCAAGGCCTGCAAAAGCAATCTTCATAGTCACGGTACCTGTCAGGACGGTGTACTAGGTTGGCTGTGAATCCAAAGAGAAGACAAGAGGAATCTTCATAGCCACAGTATCTGGGAGAAACAAGAGCCAGTTTAATATACTGCGAAGAAACTAGGGGAAGGGAAGTATCCTCCCTAGGAATTTGTACACACAAACAAAGGCAAGAAAAGGGAGATATTCCCTCAACATTTGGAAGAGGCAGCAGTGGAAACCAAGAGGAAGGGCAGAAAAGCCTGCCTCTTTTGTAGACACTGAAAGAAGGAAGAACTTCATTGGACATTCAGAGGGTGAGACAACCTGGTGAGTAATGTTGTCCTTCCTTTGGAAGTTTATTTGTTGCACCCTTTTGGAACTTCATTTTGTAAGCTGAAAAAGAACTGAGAGTAAAGAAGATCCCCTTTTCACATTAGTTTGAGTTCTCAGTTTGAGGGCTGGAAATAGGAATTTAGACACAATGGTGGACTTATTTCTTTGGACTAAACTGACACACTCTTTAGAATATTTTTTTGAGGCAGGGAACCCCTGCTTAGTATTAGGGAGAGGAAGGTATTTCCCCAACCATTTTAATTAAAGTCTTTGATAACAATCATGTTACCTGTGTGTCAGTCTCCTCCGTGCACACCATTACACTACTTAGTGTGTAAACTAAAATGTCTAATAAATATTTATATATGTATCTGTCGAACTGAAATTACTGGTGTTGCTTTGTGTGGACTCATTTTCACACTCTTCCTGAGACTAAGCCTTGACCCCCTGTGCTACCTCACCTTGATTAGGTTTGACCAAACATTGCGTCTTCCCTGTTCACCACAATAGGGTGGCCTTCCAAAATCATCCCGCCAAGGCTGATTTTGGAAATCCATCTTAACAGGGGCATTGATCAGCCCATATGGCCAACAGTGAGGGAGACACTGTCCCCTTCGTGAGAGTCCTTGTTTTTAGGGTATACACATCACCTTACAGTACAGTACATCACATTATAGTGAAGTGCTGCATGGGTCATTTGTATCACTTTCATTTTCTTTCATGAACAGTTCTGTTACGTTTTTGATGTGTCCAAGATGGGCTAGTGGCAGCGGATATTCTACCATGTTTTTAATTCTTACTGCATAAACAATTGCATTTTACCGCATTATGCCATTTCGAGTACCATTTACTCAAAATGGCAGTGACACGCATTTTTCTCCTGGTGAAGCCCTGCCTCTATGCATTGATCTCGTGAAGACCTTCATCAGTGCTTTGACCCATGGGCTCGTGGAACCAACCATTCCAGACCCCTGCACAAGGATCCTCCAATCAGTAGCCTTAAGAAGTGTTCTGGAACCATTCAGTGGGCTGAACAGCTTCACCCACGACATCTTCAGTGCATCAGTCCCCATTCCACGTTTTGGCTTGGAACTTCGCAGGTCAACAGTTTGTGGCCCAATGCCCATTCTCATGCAATTATAGCTCTCCAACATGAAGCGGGCCCCTTCTGCAGCACAGCCTTTGTCACTGCCGCGAGTGTCGCCTGCCGCACCCTGATCGGGGTGTTCTTCGCTGCTGCCATATTTGTCATTTCCCGAGGATCTCTTGTCATTGTGAGACCTTTGGTTGTGGTCATATAGGGGGCCAGAGCCATCCATCTTTAAGGTTTTAGGAGCCATCTCCGAACACAGAAATTGATGTTTAAGGAAATTTTGAGGAGCCAAAGATTTCTTTATGAGAATCCTACTGGGCGAAATTGAAAAATGGGGGAAAGAAGAACAAGTTACTTACCAACTGTAACGTTCTTTCCGATGTTCCACCCACGTATTCCTCATCTTGTGATAAATCGTTTTCTCCAGCTTCGCTGCTTCGGAAAAAAAAATTCTCGGCAGAGGGCGCTGTGCTCGAGGTCATGGCGTCGATTGTCCCTCGACGTACTGCGTACTCTGTCGACGTCACCGATGGTATAAATATTTGCTTCAGTTCTGTTTTTTCGATGAGATATATATATGGGATACATTACTCACCGTAATCGTATTTCTGATGCTTGTATCTGCTTAGATTCACATGCTGTGCATAGGCCGACATCTAGTGGAAGCTGCGGAGTATTACAGTTTGTTTTTCGAAACTCGAAAATGGGCGTCGACACAGGCGTGCCAGTAATACTATCCCTAGTGTGACGTCCACTGTACCCAAGATCCCTCACGCGTCTAGGATCCTCAGGCGTGTCCCATGACCGATACATTCTTCGTGAGAGGAAAGTGTAAGAAAACGTAAACTGTACTGTGGGGTAGGATGGGAGGGTCGATGAGGAATACGTGGGAGGAACATCCAGTCGAAAGAACGTTACAGTTGGTAAGTAACTTGTTCTTCGAATGGATTGTGTCCTCCCACGTATTCCTCGTCTTGTGATAGGCTCTCATAGCAGTATCAATTTTTGGAGGTGGAAGTACTAATTTCAGTTTTCGTGGACAGAATGCAGAACTGCCTTTGCAAATAAACCCTCGTTAGAGGAGGCAGTGTCCAAACAATAATGTTTAACAAAAGTATGCATTGTTTTCCAGGTTGCAGCTGCACAAATATCTGCTGCCGGGACTCCTCTCTTTAGAGCCGCATTACCCTTGTAGAATGGGCACGAAGCCCATCTGGTGGTTCTTTTCCCGCTAATCTGTACCATTCAACTATGGCTAATATGATCCAGCGGGAAATGGTCTGTTTTGTTACAGATAAGCCTAATTTATGACCAGTATAACCCACAAACAGTTGGTCATCTTGTCTCAATTTAGCCATCATTGAGATGTAAAAACTAAGAGCCCTCTTGGGATCTAATCTGTGTAATCTCTCCTCTTCTTTGCCCAGATGAGGAGGAGGATAAAAAGTTGGTAGAACTATTTTTTGTGACAAATGGAAGTCCGAGACTACTTTTGGCAAGAACGAATGTTTAACTTTAAGGACTACCTTATCTTTATAAAAAGTAGTATATGGTGGTTTGCATGAGAGAGCCTGAAGTTTGCTAACCCTGTGTGCTGATGATAGGGCCGCAAGGAGGACAGTTTTTAGAGTCAAAAGCCTCAATGGACATGAGTGCAGAGGCTCAAAAGGTATGCAAGTCAAGAATTTTAATACTAAATTTAAGTCCCAAGTTGGTACATGAAAAGGTACTGGAGGGTATACATTAGTAAGCCCCTTTAAGAATTGAATTATTAACGGTATTTTGTAATATGAAACCTCTTCCGAGGAGCGCTTGAAAATGGACAGCGCAGCAAGGTATCCTTTGATTGTTCCTATCTGGAGCCCCAGATTAGCTAGATGTATTAGAAAAGAGAGTACCATTGGGGTGCCACACTGAAAAGGGTCCACATCCTTGTCTTTGCACCAGTTACTAAACCTGTTCCAGCGACATCGGTACAAAGACTTTGTTGCTGGTCTTCTGGCCGAAAGCAAGATTTCCATTACGTCATCCGGAAGATCCCAATCCTTGTATCTCAACCTCTCAGAAACCATGCATGAAGGTTGAGTGTCTTGACCTCTGGATGGAGAACCCGACCTTCCTCTTGCGAGAGAAGATCCTCTCTTTGCGGAAGACGTATTAGAGGGCAGATGGACATGTCTAGAAGGTCCGGGTACCACGTTCTCCTGGCACAATCCGGGGCAATTAGGATCATGGTTTTCCTGAACTTTCTCAACCTCTTGATTACTTGAGGAATCACGGGGACTGGGGGAAACGCGTACAGCAGTGGAAACTTCCACTCCACTACGAATGCGTCTCCCAGAGCTCCTCTTTGAGGAAATTCCCTTGAGCAGTACTGATCGCACTTCTGGTTGATCGCAGTGGCAAACAGATCCACTTGAGGGGTTCCCCAAAGGGCGAAGATCTCCAGAAGGACTTCCTAGGCCAGCTCCCACTCGTGAGAGACCGTGCTCTGCCTGCTCAGAGCGTCTGCTGCCGTGTTCTTCTCTCCGGCTAGGTGAATTGCCGACAGAGAGATTCCTTCTCGTATTGCCCAAAACCAGAGCTGCATTGCTTCTCTGCACAGTGGCAGTGACCCTACACCACCTCTCTTGTTGATAGTACATGGCCACTGTATTGTCCGTCATTATCAGGACATTCTTTCCCTGTACAGAGGGCAGAAAGGCCTTCAGAGCTAGTCTGATTGCCCTCAGCTCCAAAAGGTTGATGTGTAGTTTGGACTCCGATGGAGACCAACGACCGCTGATTGTCAGATCGTTGGTGTGTGATCCCCACCCAGTGAGTGAGGCGTCCGTCACTACTGTTATCTCCGGCCATGGTTGCCAAAAAGACTCTCCCTTGAGAATGTTGTTGTTGCAATCCCACCATAGAAGATCCTGAGCAACTGCGCTCGGGACTTGCAGAAGATCCGACATATTCCCTGAGAACTGGGACCACTGAGTTCCGAGTGCCCATTGAAGGGATCTCATTCTCAACCTGGCCTCTGGTACTAGGAAAATGCAGGATGCCATGAGGCCGAGCAACCTGAGAAAATCGAAGGCCGGTAGATGTTGGGCATTCTGAAACTTCGTTTACCATCTGCTGGATGTGGAGAGCTCTCACTTCGGGAGGCGAGGCTTTTCCGATGAAGTGTCCAAGACTGCTCCGATAAACTGGAGTTTCTGCGATGGTATCATGTGGGACTTCTTGAAATTGAGGGAGAAGCCCAGTTTGTGGAGGAAGTGGCAGGTGATCGAAAGATGTTCCTGAGCTTGTTCTAGAGAACTTGCTCTGATCAACCAGTCGTCCAGGTAGGGATATATGTGAATACCTCCTCTCCTGAGACTTGCTGCCACAACTGCCAACAGTTTGGTGAACACCCTCGGGGCGGAGGTCCACCCGAATGGCAGAACTCGAAACTGATAATGAGAATTGTCAATCGCGAACCTCAGGTACTTTCTGTGCTTTGGATGGATTGGCGCATGAAAGTAAGCATCCTGAAGGTCCAATGATACCAACCAATCTTGGAGTTGGAGAGCCTGAAGGATCTGAGAAAGAGTCACCATCTTGAACTTGTCCTTCCTGAGGAACTTGTTCAAGTTTCTCAAGTCCAAGATGGGTCTCAGTCCTCCGTCCTTTTTTGGGATGAGAAAATATGGGGAGTACCAACATCTGTTCCTCTCCGCTACAGGTACCAGTTCTATGGCACCTTTCTCTAGCAGGGTTTAAATTTCCTGCAACAGGAGCGGATCCGGAATTTTGGCGGAGTTGGCTCCCGGTGGATGATTCTGAGGCCTTTTTAGAAAGGGGAGACAGTAACCTTGGGCTACTGTTTCCAGTGCCCAAGCATCTGAGGAAATGCCCCGGCATTCCTTCAGATGTTGAGAGATCCTGTCTCCCACTGGTGTTTTGTGTAACAAGGTCTCAGAGGGATTTGGAGGCGGCTGCAGGAGTGGCTGAGGGTACAGATGCCGCTCCCGAGGCTGATTTTGCACCTCTTCCCCGTGCTCCACGAGGGAAGTTTCTTTTGCCCCTTTGAGAAGCCTGTCCTCTTCCTCTACCAAAAGAGGAATAGTATCGAAAAGAACGACCCCTCCAGGAAGATGAGCCGGAATAGGGTTTTAGAGGCTGGCGCAAAGAGGCGCCAAGTGATTTAGCTGCCGCTTTCGAGGTCTGAAGTTTTTCAAGGCTTTCATCAGCCTTTCTGCCAAAGAGCCTCAAGCCATCAAAGGGCATGTTGAGGAGTCTAGCTTGCACGTCTGGTGCAAATCCCCGACTTCCTTAACCACGCAAATCTGCGTAGCACAACGCTTGCAGCCATGGATCTGCTAATACTATCAGCAGTATCCAGTCTAAACTGGAGACATTCCCCCATTGCCTCCTTCCCGTCTTTGACTATATTCAGGAAGCCTTCCCTTTCCTCGCCTTCCGGAATATGATCAGCCGCCACCGAAATACAGTCCCACAGGGTATGGGTAAACCTGGCTAGGGTACAGGTGACATTTGCCGACTTAAGTGCCATGCTGCCTGACATGAAAACTTTACGTGCCCAGGCATCAATTTTTTTATCCTCTCTATCTGGAGGGATAGTTGGATAAGCAGTTTGTTTTTCAGTAGATGCTGCCTGAATGACTAAACTCTCTGGAGTCGGATGTTTATTCAAATATTTAGGATCCGTCGGTCTATATTTTCTTGGAAAAGTGCTATCTGCAGCAGCAATAGTTTCTGGTTTCTCCCAGTTTTTTCCACAGTCCTTTGAAGGGCCCTGTGAAAAGGGAGAACAGGATCTTTCTGAGGTCCCTTGACGATTATATCCGTCATGTCATCTTGTTAAAAAATGGGTGAAGTATTACCCCAACCCATATACTCAACTACCCTGGTCATAAGACCCCTGTACCCATCATCTGCATGCTATGCAAGATCAGGTTTGGCGAACTCTAATTCTGGAGATGTGTCAACTCCACTGGCAGAATGTAGAGTATCACTCAGGTCTCTCATTCTAGATTCCTGGTCAATAAGTTCCTCAGGAACTTGTCTTGTACCATAAGTAACTCCCAAAGGAGTAACCTCGTCTTCTTCTGAAGCAGACTCTTCAAAGATTGCTGACATAGATTTGAAAAAGTCTGACCTGGGCAAAGGAGTGAATCTCCTTTCTTCCTCTTCCATCTGCTTCGAAGGAAATGGCAAATCCCTCGAAGTTTTCGAGGGTGTCTTCGAAGTCTTCGAACTTTTCGAAGATGACTTCGATAATGGCGTCGATGACGCATTTGGCTTTGGCGGCGAAATTATCGACGTCGAGGGTGTTGACGAAGTTGTCGAAGTCTTCGACGACTTGTGTTTCTTGCATGGCACTGGAGAGGTGCTCGACTCTCGAAGAGTCTTCGACGGTTTTATGTCGACTCGAGGTTTTTTGGATTCCTCGATGCTACCAGTCTTGGCCATGGTAGCCTTGGACTTCCCTTTGTTGTCCAATGGAGCGACTTTAGGGGTATGGCTTTTTCGTGAGTCTTTTGAGGGGGTCGGGGCTGCATTCTCAAAAAACCTCCATCTTTTTGCGGAATTCTTCCCACTTACTGGCAGAATCCGATTTAGTCGGACAACGAATTTCTTCGGTCGACTCTGAAGAAGATGATGATGAGGGAGATCTATGCCTCCTCTTCATTTTTTTCGATGACGACGAAGAGTGTCTCAATCTGCTCCTAGATCGAGATCTCTTAGAGTGTCTATTGCGATCCGATTCCTTAGAATCAGTCGCTATCTTGTGTCTTTTTGACGAAACCTTTTTTGAGGCCTCCCTCCCCACCGACAGTTTACCTCTCCTCTCACGAAGAGCTTTTTTGGTCCTAGATTGGCAGGACCCGCAGTCGTCAGTTCAGGAGACTGGAAACGAGACACCAGAGACAAATCCGGTGGGGATCGGTGATCGACATCTTAGATCCACAATCTGCACACTTTTTAAACCCAGTTCTGGGTGTCGAAAGTGTCGAAGATGACATTTTCTTCACAGAAAATAGAAGCGCGCCGTTCTCGATAGCGAAGCGATCGGAAAAACGGAACTGAAGCAACGGGCGCGGCTCGAGCTATTTATACCATCGGTGACGTCGACAGAGTACGGAGTACGTCGAGGGACAATCAACGCCACGACCTCGAGCACAGCGCCCTCTGCCGAGAATTTTTGTTTCCGAAGCAGCGAAGCTGGAGATAACGATTTATCACAAGATGAGGAATACGTGGGAGGACACAATTATCACGCTCACCTGATTCCCACGGAGGCGCAGGTCTGGCTTCGAGTGCTGATGCTTCTTCAATGGTGAAGCGCAGGACTCTGATGATGGACAGGAAGGGCCCCTCTACTCTGGCTTTTCTGGCTCGCAGGAATATTCCCCTGTGCGTGAAAAGGGAGTATTACCTACTGACAGAATAATGCTCAAGCCTCCCACTCCCTTCCAACCCGCCTCGATACCCTTCCACGATTCCCCGTGAAGTCTCACCTTAGGGTTTGGAAGGATGAGTTCTCCATCCTGCTTCTGATGCAGGGGCGCGTTAAAACCCAATTACTTCACTGGATTGAGGTTTGATGGGAGTTCAATATAAGCTTGACTATTCAGGTGAGGCGCTGTAAGAGTTCTGTTGCAAGTTCAAAAGTTCAAGCTTAATAATAATGTTCATTGTCTTATTGCAGCAAGCGCTAATGCTTATGTCTTTTTCCCCTTAGGGGCCGGGGTTCGGAATGCCGGAGATATGGCGCCGACCCGAAGTGTAAGTTCTGGATGAGCGTTCAGGTAATGTCTTTGCATTCTCTCATTCAATGTCTTTGTCTTTTTTCCCCATTGGGGCCGGGGTCAGGAATGCCTGGAAGCGGCAGGACCCGAAATGAAATGGGAATGACCCAACAGGTAAGTCTTAGAAGGAAACTGAGCTTTTCCTTTTTCCCTTCCTTCTCTCACCTTGTTTTCTTGTCTTTTCTCTCTAGGCTCTGGGAAGTGGGTGCGGATCCGGATGATCGCTGCTGAAGATGGAGGCGCCCAGGAAAGGTGAGTGAAATGCAGCGCTGCAGCGATCGAAACGAAATGCTTTTAAAACGATGTCTTCCCTTTCAGGATCGTCGGTGTGATGTCCCCGTGATGCAGCTTTAGCAGGTAAGGTCTTCTTTCTCTCCAATTCCCTCTTATCTCCTTTTGCAGGCGACCCAGGATGCTGACAGGCGCGGCTGAAGTCCAGCTACAGGAGCTGACACGGTGAGCGTCCAGCTGCGAGGAGCAGAACAACGCGAAGCGTGAGTTGCTGATCGGGCGTGGTTTAAATAGCTTTGGAAGAAGTTCCAGGCATGTACCCTTCCACCGATCAGGTATGTATCCTTCCCCGACCACACCCAAGTGGAAAGTAGTCCCACAGGTAAAGTAGTTCCATTCAGGCCTCAAGAGGGCCTGGATGTAGCAGCATGGTCTGCATCAGGTAAGTGCACATTAAAACACTTGAACACATGTCTAGCTTTATGAGCCTGGCGCCTAAGGTGCCAGGACAGGGGTTCAACATGAGCCTGGCGCCTAAGGCGCCAGGACTGTGTCCAAAGGGCCCCAGCTTGGGCCCGCTGGCACTTCCCTGGGGGGAATGATGCCTGCCTCTGGGGTTGCTGGGTCGGACCTGGCTCCTTGGAGGTAGGCATCTTGACAACAATCCAATTCGAAACTAAAATCCTTTCGAAACTGAACAGGTTTTAGAAAGGGGTTTTCTACGACACTAAATGGAGTCACACTCAATATCTTAAGCGAAAAGTCAGGATGTAAGGGAGGTCAGCGTCTTGATGGGGCATGGGTAGACTTCTCAAAAGTGTTTGATAAGGTCAACAGAAACCGCCTGTGGTTAAAACTGAGGGCTTGGGGTATGCCTGAGGGGATGTTGGTGAAGCTCCATAAGAACACCACAGTGAGGGCCTGCCTGGACAATAAGGGATGGTTATCTGAGCCCATTAAAGTTGAAAGAGGGGTCCGGAAGGGATGTCTGGGGACACCCCTCTTCAACTTATACCTGGCGGATGCAGGGGAATATCTACAATCAGCAGTGTTGGCCAGTCCGGTTATCAATGGGAGCAAAGTGCACTGGCTGGCCTACGCCAACGATGTGGTCCTGCTGGATAGTACAGCGGTAGGACTACAATGTCTATTGAACAAACCTGATTGCTATGCAAGAGAGAATGGTTTATCCCTGAATCCTGCCAAATCCAGGATCTTGGTCTTTAAACAAATTCAAAAAAAGATCAACTATTCTCATTGGGAGATGGGAGTGCAAAATATAGAGGTCCTGACATACCTGGGTTATAAAATGTACGCCTCACCAGCCAACTATAAGGGGGAACAGACACAGTTAAAGATCATGCAGCTAATCCCACATATAAAAAAAATAGCATTGAAAGACTGCAAATTTTCCATCCTGCCTTTGATAAAATACTATCAGTCAAAGGTAATTCCAGGGGTTTTGTATGGATTAGAGGTGAAGACATCATTATGGCAAGTAAACTAGCAAAGTTGGGAGGGGCTTATTTGGAAGAGGGTGCTCGGCCTCCCAGCAAGCCTCCCGGTCTCCTGGATTAGATTCGAACTGGGGTTGAGATCCCTCAAAGTTCAAGTGGACTGGTAACTAACCTCCCTCTTTCGCCTGATCAAGACAGCACAGGAGGACACGCTCTAAGCGGATATCAGAATTCATTTGGAAAGTAATAGATCAAAAATGCTGACAAACTTAGGGGCTTTGGTTGAGGAGGCATCAACTAAAGCAGGTACAGACCTTCAGACCCTAATCCAGAACCCATTAAAGTCAAAAAAAGCACTAGACACTATGGATTGGATCCTCACAATTGACGACATGAGTTCAAAGATGGATGTAAACTCCTTTCTGAAAACAGACAAAAAACTGGGCCAAACTCAAAATATTTGGTGAGATTCCCGGATTGTAATATAAGAAAAAAAATCCTTAGACTGAGACTGAATATAGCACAAACGGGGAAGTGCTTTCAAGAAGAGGAATGAGGGACGCCACCAAATTCTGCTGCTCGAGATGTAAAAAGCCAGAGAACCAAATCCTGAAACATCTCCTTATGGATTGTGAAGGAACCTGGGATTTAAGATCTAGTCTATTCGACAGATTTGGTGTGAATTCGGGTAGACTAGTGCCACGTACGTTCTGGGACTGGTTAATAGCAGGGCACAACCAGGCTCTTACAAATGCAGTGGTAAAGGTGCTGAAAGGTTTTAATCTGGTGTTTTAGAGGGATTCTACCATCAGCAAATGCTAGATGCCTAATCGGAGGTCTATCCTCTTAGATGGGAACGATGATGATAGAGAATGTGCCATCACTTGCTCTTACCCATCCATATTGAGCTTTTATGATTGCATACTTCTGCTCCTATCTCTGTCCTTTATGTGAAAACATTTTATTTAAATATACGATGGATGATAGGAACGTTAAGTGTAATAAATTGGGTCCAGCTTTGTTGATGGTTTGTTAGTTTTTAGTGTTTTTGCTTTTTATTATTTTGTATGAAGTAGGAAGAAATTCTGTTAGTAAATTAAATTGTCTTTTTATTTTATATGTATATGTAAAAGGTTAAATTAACCAAATATCTTCATATAAAAAATTAAATAATCACAGAACCAATGCCTCGTCAGACCCGAGGGGTGGTTTCTCTGTGAGTCGAAGTAAGGGGGTAGTGGGCGAGGAGTTTGAATACCCATTTCCACCACCGCATCACAGTGTTGGAACTTTTGACTCTGAGTCACTATGCCTACATACCTTAGCAACGAAGGAATTATAAGGAACCTTATTATTTCCGTTGCTTTTCCAACAATGTTTGCATCACTTTACTGCCTACAGTATTTTGTGTACTGCTAAATTATATTAACTGTTTTCAGGGTGATGTGTGGCTAGTGAGATCACAAACTGTTCTTACATGAGTGTATATGGTTTGTGTTAGTAATACTTACCAGTGATTTGTTATGTTTAGAGCTTGCTAGGGCCCAATAAATATTGTATCTTTGTGCAGTCTACTTTGATTCTTTTTAGTGCTCTTTGTGTGGGTCACTAAATTACACCCCATCCCCCCATAGCTCCTGAGGTCTAAGCCTTACTGCTCTGCTACACTACCTTGATGGAGGTTGGGTAGACCTAATGCTAAAACACCCTGTTCAACAAGTAGGGTTGCCTCTCCTCTCAGAGCCCTCCCCTGGGCTGGATTGGAAAATCCTTCTCAACACACTAACACTGGCCATAGTTACTTTCTATAAGTGTAGACCATGAACTCCACAACCCACCTGAACATTATGAATTATTATATGAATTATTGGTAGCCCTTTAAATGTGCATATCGGTAAAATGTCCAGGTGTAAATAAAGTAGTTCAAGCATGACAATTGCCCTTGCCCACATAATGAGACCATGACGTATATGGCATATTCAGACATTGTTTTTCCCTCAGTAAAATGCAGCTCTCCATGATGGTTGCCCTTTCATCTTGTTCTCTAAAGCAACTACCCAACCAGTGTTCACGATGCCAGAGTCATAGACAAACAGATTTTGAAAACACTTACAGCGAGACAGTGATGTACAGGAAGCTCCAGTTTGACAGGCCGATGTCTAATGCTGTAGCCAATGCTAAGAAATAAACATAATACAATTAGAAGGAAAGTCTGAAGCAGGAAAGGTGAACAGATGTACAGAAACAAAATTCAATGAAAGGACTAAAATTATACTTCAAAGCAGCAATCCTGGCCGGTCTAAGATGTAATGTTGCGAAGAGAAGAAGCCCAACACTGAAAGGCTCCTCTGCAATTTAACATCACCAAAATAAGACAAGAACATCAGACTTCAGAGGACAACAATGTATTGTTCTCTCAGACAATAGATTCACATTAGTTCCTTGAATAAGGCTCCTAGGCAAAGTTTGCTGATCACCGACCTCTAGAGACCGCTGACAGGTGAAAAGGAAAAGAGATTTGTATGCACCCACTGCCGTCCCTTTGACAATGTGAGTTTGCACGTGGGCTTGGTTGCATTTCAAAGGGCCTCTCACATGACATTTGGTGAATACCAATGCCATTTTAAAGTAGCAATGCTCAATATTACTTCAACACAACCTTACACGGACATTTTGTACATGCAATAGCTTATTCCCTCTTACACCTTATATATGCATCATTAGATTTCATTATTGGAACACACACACACACACACTCGTCCTATGTTTCTGAGCAACTCTTTGGTCAAAACCAGATAGTCTAAACTGTAACATTTCAATTTGCTTAATAGTGGTAATCATCGCTGGAGGCTTACATGTGACAATCCTTGAAGTGTGAGTCAGTATGAAGGTATATTAAAAAAAAAAAAAAAATTTAAAAAAATCAGACACAAGACAATTAGGCTTGAATGACCTTTCATTTGATCACGCTGATGTTGCAGCTATGAAGGTCAAGCTGATGTCATGTTGTCTATGACTTCCACACAGACAGTAAGCTTTTCCCAAAGTACCACTTTTCAGAGTGATAAAACAAAACACCCTGTCCTAAAGTATTGGGTGGAAATATTGGAATCAGGAACCAGAACTAACACCCCCGAAGATGGTCTTCCAGACTGTGAGGAAGAAAAAAAAAGGAAGAGTTACCAAAAGGTAAGGGAAGGTTTACTACAGGGTCTGATGCTGGTAATGTGTGGTTAGTGTACCTGGAATTCCAGAATAACCACCGAGATCGGAACATATGTGAAGAAGTCGTCTCTGATGCAGAGACTGGTATGGCAGTCCACAGATCAGGCAACCGCCCGGACGATCCACAAGACTGCCGCAAGACGACTGCAACAAGTCCAGGGTACAACAGTTCCTAAAGACCTATCCCTGATGACACAAAAACGCAACTAACAGTGGCTCCAGATGGAAGAAGCAGATCCCACCTTCAATTGGGACGTGCAACACAGTCAAAAAGGATGTCGGGTAGCAGGGTGTCCATAACAGGTCAGATCCAGAAGTAGACGGCAATCCTTCAGGCACAAGGGAAACAGGCAGTGGAGGCGAGTCAAAAGCAGTCAGTTATTCAGGCTAAAGTCAGGATACCAAGGAGACCAAACAGCAGCGAGAAGCACGTAAGAAGGCAAGGGTAATCCAAAACATGCGAGCAGAGTTCAAGAGATACAAAACTAGAGGCAAAAACACTAGTCTCGGATAGCAGAACGCCACTCTAATACAGCGGGAACCTGATTGAGAAGCGATGCCTGCGAGGGACTCGTGGTCTTTATTTCCAGGTGAATAGAAAAGAGTGCATTCCATCGGCTAGCCGGGACGCTAGCATGCTGACGTCGGATAGCATAGAGCCATGACCAATGGGCATGCCAAGCCACCATGGTAATTGCCAGTGCAGATCTCCGGTACACAGGCATGGGTAGAGAAGCGGCCCCAGTGAGTCCCGACAGTTGACTTGGGTGCCATGGAGAGGGGAATATGGCCTCATTAGAAAATGCAAAAGAATAAGTTTAAATCTCTCAAGGAGATGATTCCAGACCAGAAAAGAAAGTAGATAGAGAAAGGAGGAAGCAAAGCACCTTATAAGCATTCACTGACCAGACCCATTTTCTTTCTATTAGGGGGTATGGATGAGGAGCGCAACTTCAATTAAATTGGCAGTACTGAAGGGGAGATTAAGAAGCAGGCCCTAGACAGGATCATATAATGCTATCACCCAGTAAAATAATATAATTTGGAACATGGTGACAGATCACAAAGGAACACTGTTTAATTGCATAGACATTCATCACCAAGCACGAAGGGCATAAGAAAGTTGTGTCACCACCTTAGTCACGAGACTCAGCAGTATCTGCAGCCCAGGGTGGCCGCCTCATCAGGCTCCGCGCATCAGAGCCACCTGTAAGGAAGGCATGGTATGAAACACTGAAGACAGACAAGTGATCACAGTTCAAGGGTATTTATTAAACTTCAATGGGTTGGTTGAACGCCTATCTAACCCTAAATCTAAGGATGGGAGCAAGCTACGACCATCAAATAATAACAACGCAGTCCTAGTGGAGTCTGTCCAAATAAAAGGGCCTATACTAATAAACATATTGCCAATCCTTACTTTTAAATACAAATGGTGTGGGCCAACAACGTATGCAAAGAAAAGTGTTTAAGAAATTAAATGTCAGTATAGTTGAGCAGTTGGCTTTCCTTTCACACGTTTTCAGCATGGAAAAGGCGGCACGCTCAAGCTTCGCACACACTCTGGCTTCTCTGCCACGAGGATATAGTTCAAAGCATAGGTATCAGGGCCTTCTGCGCCAAAGTCTCTTTCCCAATAAACGTTGAGGGCCTGACGTAACAAACAAGCACCAAAGTTCCTTTCTTATTAGGATTTTCACATTCGGAAGTTATTGGGTCCACTGTTCACCAGGGGTCTCCCTCCTTCACTTTCAGACCCCCTTTAAGACAATGTTCCCAATTGGTCTCGCTCGATCGATCTAGGACTATGGATCTCCCTTGTTCGGGCTCGCACCCCTTTAGCACAATGTTCACAATTGGTCTCCCTCGTTCGGGCTCGGATCATGTAATCTCACTTTGTAAGCTTTCCTTTTGATTTTGCGATTGTGCAATGGATTTTGGTAAACTGTCGCAGGACCACTTCGATTCACTTCATTTCTTTCGGCCACTTGGTGGCTGGATAACTCAGAGACCTTCGATTGAGTACACTTGCGGTGCTGGACAACTCCGTCACTGGTATTGAATCTTTTTCGGTTAAAGTTCAAAGATCCATCAGCAATTAAGCTTTCCTCACGTCTATCATCAAATGTTTACTAATCTTCGTTCTTGCGCTCTTTATACAAAGTTGCTGCTTGCAGTCGTGACTTAAACATAGACCGGTCTTGCATCCTCTCCCCAACTCACCGGCTGTGTTGATCTCTCTGGCGCTGCTTTGATACTGGAGCCAAGGCCAGTACCACGGCGGCTGCTGCTCTTCCCCGAGTCGGTCAGCCATGCATGAGGGACCCAGGTATCTGACACACAATGCAGGATTCTTCAGTCTGGTTTCCTGGCCTTACGCTTTTTAATCTGAAGGATTCTGGAAAGTAACGGTTTTGTGCTGGAAAGGTCAAGGGTATCTCCCGCCTTACGCACCCTTCCTGGTTTGCAGTCTTTTTCCCCTTGTTCAGCTGCCGTCTTAAAAACGCTGTTCCTTCATGTGCTTTGCCTCGCTCAGAGTGTGCTCTCGTACTTCGCCTTTTATCCGTGTTGGTAAGCTTAATGGAAGTCAGGTGTGAGTGGTTACCAGCAATTGTCTGACCTTGCCTGACCATAGTAGTGGGACATGTCAGGAACAATGCTCAGGTGTGAGTCTGTTTTCTCCCAGAGCTGGCAGTCCATGTGAAAGTGTTTGCGAAGGAAAGGGGTGGGGGGGGGGTAAAGTTCCCAAATGGAGGTAAAGGTGTTACAGAGAGGGGGATACCTCATCTCCCAATCAAGTTTCCCACTCCCTGAAGATCCCTCACCCAGGTGATCCTACCCTACTGGTCCACCCCCAGGAAATGGATCCAAAAGTAATGGCCGTTTCCTGGCCACCTGGATGACAGATCCCAGGGGACTAGTGGGTGAGACACCTTCTGGTATCTCACACACCAACTTTATGGAGATGGTATATAGGGGTTGAGGTAGAGAGACACCCTATCCAAGAGTCTACACCCCAAGCTGAGTGATGTCAACTACAGAAGAACCCGTTATCTCTTTGCTATTGTGGCAACAATGAATGAATAGACTGACCAAGGGGTGCCATAGTGGTTGCTATAAACGTTTATTAAAGGAAAACCGAACCCATCTATCCATACACTAAAGGTGGTTTCCCTACCTAATTAAACTAAACTGGGGTCTGTCAGGTGGTCAGTAGTGTCAAATCAAATGTTCCGTCTTGGCCAGAATTTCCTGCAAAATCCCTATCGCTACAATAAATAACTAAAGTACAAGTTCTCATTTGACCGAGGAGAATGGCTCCCTTCTCCTGGATATGAAAGTCTCCCAAAATGGAAGTTTGTTGAAGTTCTGTCTGATTTCCAACCAAGCTGGTTTCAACCCAAATGACAGTTCTACAAGTTTCTCCCTGGGCTAGGAGAATGACTCACTTCTCCTAGCTGATTTCCCAGAGTATCGCATTGCCCTCAACAAATCTTGCAGTTCTTTAAATTAGTTCTCAACGCATTCTGCCTTCCTTATAATCTTCGGCTGGTCCCCACTGGGATGATGAAGATGCTCCCCAAGGTCCTCTCGTCCTTCCAGCACCAAACTCTTGTGAAACTGCAGAGAACTCTAGACAAAAATGATTCACTACTTTCTCGGTATCTTTGTATTTTACAGTCTCAAATCTTTCCAGCCCCCTCACAGACTTCTCTTTGTTCCTGTTCCCTTCTTCGGGGGAACTCTTCACCGGTTTCGCCAGGGGTCACGGGTCCAGTCTCTCTGCTTCTGCTTTCACGCTACTGCTCTTTGTGGCCATATATGCGTGGTGTTTTTAGCATCGTTGTTGGACCGCTTGGTCCACGAGAGGTCACGACTCCACCACAGTCTCTCATGCTCTCTGTGCATTGGCCCACATGGCCTTGCGTTATGCTAGGGTAAGCAATCTAGATTTAGGCGTCAGACTGGACGGTCTACACACTACAGGTCACGTCACCACCTCCCCCCCTCTACACTTTTGCTGTGCTGGCTTCTCACGGACTAGCGAGAAGATCCTCGGGCGTCCTACGGTTCGTCTCTGTAACTACGGAGACCTGCTCCACTGCAGTCTCCCAGGCTCGATAGTGGCCTATTCGATCGCCGGGTTCTTCGCCTGGATTCACACTGGCTTTCAGCAAACCCGACCCACACATCTACAGACAGGCAGGACACAAAATGACAAAGAACTCCTTCATCCGAACTTTGATCTATGGTGGCGAAGAACCCATTCCTCCTTTGCTGTTCAGTTTAAATAGCAGGGATGGCCACAGCGTAAAGTCATTCCAATTGACAGCAGCAGATCAAGCCGTTGTCTCGCTCGATTGTAGCATTCTCAAGCTCTTCTTCGTCCCTGTACCTATGACATCAGGATCGTTGTATATTTTATAACACATAGTTTCGGACGTGAGCATATGTGTATACGTTTCGGACATTAACATCAGCCTGCAGGGTTGGAATTTTACAAGGGGCTGTGTCTCCCAATCACGTCCTTATCCCCAGGAGAGGAGTCCCTCTCCATGTGATTCTACCGCATTTTACCACCCCTATGAGATCCTCCCGCATGTTACCACGCTAGAGGGACTATTGGTTAGCAGCCTCACCTTCCAAGCCTCATGGAAAGGGGCTCCTCCCTGGGGAGAAGTGATGCTATCTGAAGGATGATCACACTATCTATCCAGAATCAGGAGTGAAGAGTGAATCCTGTGTATCGTTTGTGGAGTGTTTTGCGCCAGATGGAATGTTAAGTGTGAGGCACAAAATAAGATATCCTGGGCAAGACCCCTCAACTAGAGCATAACTCATCAGGGAGAGAAAATCACATGTGGAATAAAGCAGCGAAAGCCCCACCAGAACAGATTGACCCTTTCGCCCTACCTCCATCCAGCACGTCTACGGGGCTAAAAGGGAGGGCGTCAATCCAGTCTCGCATGGATGTTCGCTTACAGCCTGAACAGATTGAGCAGGAGAATGAACAACTAACCAGCAAGCGCCATAATTGTCACTGCACAAACCATTCACCAGAGCAAATGCTATAGGAAAGTGAAAGCGGGAGAAACTTGCAAGGTATTCTTGTAACCAAAATGGCCACATGCTACCTTAAAGGCTCACACAATGCAGAGCCAGGACAAAAAGGAACTAAAGGCCTCTGCAGCCAATCCGAAGGAGCAACAAAACCAGAAAGCCTAGGCGGGCAATCAGAGAGAAAAATAACAGGAACAAGAGATGATGGGCTATACAAGCAGGAGGCAAAAGGAATAGCAGTAGGTGGGAGCAGGACAGCGGAAGCAGACATGAACAAGGGACCAAGAAGCCAAATCCCTGTGAGGGAAAGGTACGCCAGGAAACGCACTGTTAGAACCAGTGCTTGCCAGGACTACTGTGGCAAGTGATTTGGTCCAGGGGAGTCCAGCTGTGAATAACCCTGTATGTCCTGTTCGAGTTGACCAGCAGCGTAAAACTTCCCAGAGGTGGATTTTCCAAACAGGTTTGTTCCAGTGAAACTTGAGCATACCTGGTGTGAAGGGCACCTTATTTCTTCCAGTGAGAAGGGCATTATATCCTTTAGTCAAGCAGGAAAGTGGGATGACAACCACATATCCCTCATAGAAATACAGCTAGAAGGAATAGTGAGGAGTGTTAGGGCAGAATTCCATGTTTGGGGGCGTTTCAGACGTCAAAGGTCAAAGAAAAGGGGAATGTGCATTTGGTGCGCATTCGGCATGGTAGAAAAGACTGAAGGCCACTCCGCTAGTACGGTATTATGGGCTGCCGGGGTGGCCTCTGCATGCATTAAATGCGCAGCGGGCACAAACAACCAAAATCACAAAAGATTGAGTTATAAAATGTGAACAAATCGGCTTCGCAATTTTGTTACTCGAGCTTTTGGGATTCAGTATTTCAACGTAGATTTGTTTGGGGGGTTCTGAAGTCTCATTTTATGGGATGCCTACTGTTTTTGCCATTTCCCCCTTTATTTTATGTGTCTTGTAATTTATTTTGGTGGCCAGAGGGACTTCTGCTGAAGTCCCCTTGCCACTAAATGCCCCTCAGGCACCCACTTTTGTCCCAAGGTGATATTATCACCTTACATTGGTTTTAGGGGGAGGCTAATGGCAGTTAATAGCTCGTTTTGGAATCAAAAAGGGTGCAAGCCAATTTATTAATTAATACAAATCACAGGGAATGCAATACATTTTTGGCACAAAAACCCATACAGAATTTACCATGGATAACAGAGCGGCGAACATGGGTCCTTTACAATGGGGTGAGAAGAACAAGCTACTTACCAACTGCTAACGTTCTTTCGACTGGATGTTCCTCCAACGTATTCCTCATCTTAGATGTATTCGTCCAGCTTTGGCTGCTTCGGAAATTTTTTCTCGGCAGAGGGCGCCGATGTCGAGTCGAGGTCCCTCGAAGGCCTCCGTCGAGGGGGACGTCATCGGGTATACAAGTAGCACGCGTGGTGCCCGTTGGCCTCAGTTCTGTTTTTCCCTCTTAATCTGCTGTATAGATAGTGTAGGTAGCCAAATGTCAGCCTTGCAAGAGTTGAAGTGGTAATAACACCATAAAATCTACAGAGGGGTAGGATGGGATGGCGATGAGGAATATGTTGGAGGAACATCCAGTCGAAAGAACATTACCAGTTGGTAAGAAACTTGTTCTTCGAATGGATAGTGTCCTCCAACGTATTCCTCATCTTAGATAGACCCCCAAAGCAGTGTACAGGTTCTTTGGAGGAGGGAGGAGATTTTTAAATATTATATAGCTGAAAGCAGCACTGCTTTACCAAAAGTGAGCTCTTTAGAGTGGGAAGCATCCAGATTATAGAATTTAGAAAATGTGTGCAGCGAAGACCAAGTCGCCGCTTCACAAATAGATTTGATGGGAACACCTCTTTGAAGGGCTGTCGAAGAGGCTATGCCTGTGGTTGAACGGGCCCTCAAGCCTTCTAGTGGATCTTTGCCTGCCAACCTGTAGCATTCTGAAATGCAAAGCACAATCCAACATGATAGGGTTTGTTTTGACACCGATTGACCCAACTTCCTTCCAATGTAGCCAATGAAAAGTTGATAACCTACTCTAAGTTTGGAGAGCCTAGAAATGTAACAGCTTAGAGCTCTTCTCGGGTCCAGCCTGTGCAATCTTTCCCCCTCCTTGCTGGGATGAGGTGGAGGATAGAACGCGGGCAGAATAATCTTCTGATTCAAATGGAAATCAGTCACAACTTTAGATAAGAACGAGGGTTTAACCCTCAATACAACTCTGTCCTTGTGGAACACAGTATAATGTGGCCCACAAGACAGTGCCTGCAACTCGCTCACTCTTTGTGCAGATGTTAAAGCAACCAAGAAAATGGTTTTCAACGCTAGTAATCTTAAAGGACAAGTGTGCAAAGGTTCAAAAGGGGCACACATCAAAAACTTTAGAACCAGATTAAGGTCCCAAACTGGGACTTGGAAAGAAGGAGGAAACACATTGGTGAGTCCCTTAAGAATTTTATTATCAAAGGAATTCTAAAATAGGAACATTCTTCCGAACAGCGCTTGAAGATGGAAAGCGCTGCAAGATAACCTTTAATGGTCCCAACATTGAGACCTCTATGTGCCAATGATAAGAGGAAGAACACTTCTGGAATAGAACGCAGAAAAGGATCAACATTCTTTTCCCTGCACCAGTTACAAAACTTCTTTAAGCAGCAACGGTACAAAGATTTTGTTGCTGGCCTTGTCGCCGAAAGCAACACCTCCATGACGTCATCCGGAAGGTCCCAATCCTTGTATCTCAGCCTTTTGATTTGTTTATTAGATATACATATAGCAACAAGGCTTTGTATAACACACAACACAATTCATCTACATTAGTTATTACATGATATACATATAAAAATGTAAAAAGACACAAAACCTATTGAAGACATTTAAAAATTTCAACCAGATGGATATAAAACCTTACAATAAAATATATCACCTTGCAAAAAAGTGGACCATAAGGCAGATATTTCATTCATCATCATAGCATTATTATAGGCTTTAAAAAACTTAATTCGCAATGAGACAAGAGATTCAAATTCAGTTATCAGGTGGAAGACTGTCTCATTCACCGGATTACAACATAGACGACAAAACATATGTTGATAGTGCAATTGGTTATTCCAACCCCTAGATGATAGAACCACTGTAACATTAAATTTGATTAAAAAATAATGTCGAAAAATGTGCGGACTAGGATACGCTGTAATATAAAGAGGAGGAGCGCTTCTAGATATTCTTTCAATGCAGTAATCACGAGTGGACAACATATTCCCAATATGAAGCATATTTTCCATAAAGGCAGCCTTACGTAACTTGGTCTTCAACCATTGCTTAATGTCCCCAGATACCCAAGTATTACTACCCTCATATAGCCAACTTCACTAGACCTATTATGCCTATTGGTTTATTATCCTCTAGGCTTAAAAAGGCCTTCATATAGGGGATAATAATAGTTTCCATTAACATCGTGGATAGACGTTTAAAGAGCAACACACATTGGCCTATATAAACATTCCAAATGCCCTTTATATTAAATTCAAGATAGAAGTATTGGACACCAACACATGGGGGCATGCAAAATAATTGCCTTAGTAGTTTTGCTTCAAAGGTAATGAATGATACGTTTCTTAAATGTATGGCCCCAGATTGCAACAGCATAAGATAGCATGGCCACAATGTTAGCATTATAGATAGACAAAACAGCAGATGTACAATAGCCATTATTACGTCCGATAAATGTACTGAGTGCACTAACCGATATGCTACATTTCTTTTTAAGTCAGCCCAATGTAGCTCCCATTTCATTTTATCATCGAAGGTAAGGCCCAAATATTTGTAAGATTTTACTTGTTCGATTTTTTGGGAAGATAATGTCCATGTGAATTTTTTGTGCCTACATTTCTGGGTAAATACCATGATTTAACTTTTGTCAACGTTAATTTTAAGAATATTGTCAGACAAATAGGTGACTAGAGCATCTAACATCAATTGTAACCCAACAGGTGTATAATCTACAAGGATAAGATCGTCTACATAGGCAAGCCATCCTATGGAGACATTCTTGATTTTGATAGGGTTAGCAGCATGGATTGCAAATGCGTTGCACATATCGGATAAGTAAAGATCGAATAGGATGGCTGCAATCATGCATCCCTGCTAAACACCACAAAGCATTGTAATGGATTTAGAAAGTCTTCCCAATGCATTTAAGCAGACACAAACAGATGTGTCGTCATGAAGAAGCATCAACGTACGAAGCAAGCCAGGAGGAATCCCCCGTGCATCCAGTTTCCGCTGCAGCCGATTCCTACACACCATATGGAATGCAGCAGAAAAGTAAATAACTGCACAATATACACCCAAATTTCGACACTGCCATGCATGTACAATTGAAGAGCTCAAAATAAGCAAATTGTGTGACGTGCTCGATTTCTCCCTAAAGCCTATTTGATTCTGAGGAAGAATCTTATCAGATATCCATGTGTTCAATTCGTAGAGGAGAACTTTAGTGAACATTTTCAAAGTAGAGTCCAACATGGATAACATATGAAAATTAGATGGCATATCCCGGGCTCCCTTCTTATGTACTGTCAAGATATTACTAGATCTCCAAGAGGGCCTTTCAGATACCAGCATGAAGGTTGAAAGTCCTGACCTCCGGATTGAGAACCTGGCCCTCCTTTTGTGAGAGAAGGTCCTCTCTCTTAGGAAGACGTAACAGAGGGCAGATGGACATATCTAGAATGCTCCGGGTACCACGTTCTCCTGGCCCAATCCGTGGAAATTAGGATCATGTGGTTTCCGAACTGTCTAAACCTCCCGATGACTTGAGGAATGTCGGGGATCGGAGGGAACGGGTATAGCAGTGGGAAGTTCCACTCCACCACGAACGCTCCCCCTAGGGCTCCTCTCGGGGGAAATTCCCTTGAGCAATACCTTTCGCACTTCCGGTTGATTCCAGTCGCAAACGGGTATACTTCAGGGGTTCCCCAAAGGGCGAAGATCTCCTGAAGGACTTCCTGAGCCAGTTCCCACTCGTGGGACACAGTACTCTGCCTGCTCAGAGCGTCCGCCGTCATATTCTCTTCCCTGGCTAGATGAACTGCTGATAAGGAGATTCCTTCCTGAATTGCCCAATACCAGAGCCGCATTGCCTCTCTGCACAGAGGTAGTGACCCTACACCACCTCTTTTGTTTAGGTAATGCATGGCCAGTGTGTTGTCCGTCATTATCAGGAAATGTTTTCCCCTGACAGATGAAAGAAAAGCCTTCAGCGCTAGTCTGATTGCTCTCAGCTCCAAAAGGTTGATGTGTAGTTTGGACTCCGATGGAGACCAATGACTGCTGATTGTCAGATCGTTGGCATGAGCTCCCCACCCGATGAGTGAGGCGTCCGTCACTACTGTAATCTCCGGCCATGTTTGCCAAAAATGTTCTCCTTTTAGGATGTTCTCTGTGCAAGTCCACCACAGAAGATCCTGCCGAACCTTCTTCGGAATCTGAAGGAGATCCGCCATTTGTCCTGAGAATTGGGACCATTGAGTCTTTAGAGCCCATTGAAGGGGTCTCATCCTCAGGCATGCTTCTGGCACTATGAAAATGAAATGCAGGATGCCATGAGGCCAAGCAACCTCAAGAAGTCGTAGGCCTGGAGATTTTGGGCATTTTGGAATTTGGAAACCATCTGAAGAATGTCTTGAGCCCTCAACTTGGGAGGCAAGTTCTTTCCCAAGGATGTGTCTAATACAGCCCCTATGTACTGGAGCTGTTGGTAAGGTGTCATTTGTGACTTCTTGAAATTGAGGGAGATGCCCAGTCTGTGGAGAAAGTGGCAGGTGACTTTCAGATGATTCAGGGCTTGCTCGGCAGAACGCGCCCTTATCAACCAATGGTCCAGGTAGGGGTGGACGTGAATCCCCCCTCTCCTGAGGTGCGCTGCCACCACTACCATCAACTTGGTGAAGACCATCGGGCGGAGGTCAACCCGAATGGTAGGACTTGAAACTGATAATGCGAGTCGCCAACCGCGAACCTCAGGTATTTTCTGTACTTGAGATGGATTGGCACATGAAAATAAGCATCCTGAAGGTCCAATGACACCAACCAAAGCTGAAGTTGAAGGGCCTGAAGGATCTGAGAAAGAGTAACCATCTTGAACTTGTCCTTCATAAGGAGGTTGTTCAGGCCTCTTAAGTCCAAGATGGATCTCAGTCCTCCGTCCTTTTTGGGAATCAAAAAATATGGGGAGTACCATCCCTTGTTCCTCTCCGCTAAAGGTACTAGTTCTATAGCACCTTTCTCTAGCAGGGTTAAGACTTCCTGCTGTAGGAGCGGGTCTGGAAACTTCAAAGAGTGTCTCCCCGGTGGATCGCTTTGAGGTTGCGTTAGAAAAAGAAAGCAGTAACCTTGGGCTATTATTTCTAGAGCCCAAACATCTGAAGTAATGACTCGCCATTCTTGCAGATGCTGGGACAGCCTGCCTCCTACAGGGGTCTTGTGATGCAAGTCCTCAAAGTGGTTTTGTGGCCGTTGCTGCAGCTGCTGATGGTAAAGAAGCTGCAGCTGGTGCTGGTTTAGCACGTTTACCTCGTCCACCACAAGTGGTTTTTCTCTGGCCTCTGACTGGCCATTCCTTACGACTTTCCATATGAGGAGTAATAACGATAGGATCGTCCCCTCCAAGATTGTCCTGATGCACAAAAAGGCTGAGGTTGCCTGGTAGCAGCTCCTAAAGATTTGGCAGCTGCTTTTGAGGTCTGCAACCTCTCAAGGCTCTCGTCAGCCTTGTTGCCGTAAAGGTGAGACCAGTCAAAAGGCATGTTCAAAAGACAGTTTTGCACGTCTGGTGCGAAACCAGACTTTCGCAACCACGCAAATCTGCGTATCACTGTGGTAGTGGCCATGGACCTGCTCACACCATCTTGGTGGTTTAGCCCATCCTAGATAATCCACCACCTTTGTCATCAGTTATCTGTTTGAGGGACTGGCATGTTCCCCTTGTTCTGGCCTGCCAAATTCGGTCTCAGCTGATGTGTCATCTCCACTTGCGTTATGCAAAGTTTCCACTAAATCCCTCATTCTGCTTTCCTCAGAAATTAGACATTCTGGGACATTAGAGGTGCCATACTCTAGGCCAAAAGGAACATCCTCCACCTCAGACCTTTCTTGGTCTTCAAAAATTGAAGTCAAGGATTTAAAATATTCTTTCCTTGGCAGAGGTTTATACATTTTTTCTAGAGGAACTGTTACAGTGGAGGCTGAAGACTTTGTAGTCTTTGCAATTTTTTCTTTTGCTGCTATTTTGTCAGTTTCTTGCTGACCTGGAGCCTTTGAAACTTTTGGCACCAAAGGCTTCAGGGTCGACGTCGACAAAAGCGTCAATGGCGAAATAGCAGTTGTCGACGGAGCTGGCTTCAAGGGCGTTGAGACGCTCTTCGAAGGCTCGTTTTTCGATGTGTGTCAGGTTCCGGATGGCATCGATGACCTTGAGCGGTCAACTCGACTTGAGCGATCTTTATCACTCGGGGTCCTGGAAGGTTCCCAATCTTTTCTACTTCGATCACCCGGGCTCGAGGGTGCACGAGTGTCAGAACGGTAAGGCTCTCGGCCAGCTTCCAAGGAAGGCACAGACCAAGGCTTAGCCTTTTCAAAAACCTCCATTTTAACTCTAAATGCTTCCCATTCTTCGGAGGAAGAATGTTTTGTGGGGCATTTCATTTTCTTGGGGTATTCGTCACAAGACGAGGTGGAAGGGGACCGGTGGCGTCTCTTTAGACTTTTTCTGTCAAAGGCGAAGAGTGGTGGGAACCACTTCGGGACCTAGAACTACGTTTTTGGCCTTTCGCGTTGAGGAGATTTCTCCTTATTGGTTCTTAAATTGACACTTGAAGCTTTTTGGTCGGGTTTTCGACCTACCTGTAGCTTCCCCTTCCTCAAGGCCCTGCCCGTCATTGCCTGACACTTCGTACAGGCCTCCATGTCGTGGTTTTTGCCGAGGCACCACAGACATTCTCGGTGCGGATACATGATCGACATTTTGGAACCGCAGGGTTTACTTTTCTTGAACCTCGAACGCGGGGCAGTCTGGGTCGACGATGAGGACATCTCGAATATCTTCTTCACAATAACTGCGTCAAAGAACTATTGAGGCGTGCCGAGTCTCCGAAGCAACACATACTGCAGAAAAACAGAACGGAGGCCAACGGGCACTGCATGTGCTACTTGTATACCTGACGACATCACCCTCCACGGAGGCCTTTGAGGGACCTCGACTCGACGACATCGATGCACAGCGCCCTCTGATGAGAAAAAATTTCCTAAGCAGCCAAAGGTGGACAAATACATCTAAGATGAGGAATACGTTGGAGGACACTATCCATTCGAAAATGTAACTTGAACAGATGTTCTAGGGGAATGTTGAAATATAAATCAGGGATGAGGACAGGACAGAATGACATGAATGGGATGTGGAGAACGTGCTGAATTAAGGATAGAGGGGTGACGGAAAAGTGCTGTAGGGTTGTCCATGAAGGGTAGGGAGAAAGTAAAACAGGGTGATGCAGTAGCTTAGAGTGCTAGGAAACAGGTTCCTCAGAAGAACAAGTTACTTACCCATGGTAACGTTCTTTCAACTGGATGTTCCTCCCACATATTCCTTATCTTTGATATTTCCTAATATCCAGCTTGCTGCCTCAGATTTTATTTTTAGGTAGGGGACGCTGTGCATCGATGCCTGTCGAGTCGATGTCCCTTGGCGGCTTCTGTCTCGACATCATCACAGGTATAAGTACCATGCGCAGCGCCCGTTACTCAGTTCCGTTTTGAAGAGCGAAGCACTGTCTTGAGTTAGACGGTTACTCCCCTTGAGAGAGCGCAGACTGTAATCACAAGAGAAGTTTTACTCTGGGGTAGGATGGGTGGGGCGATAAGGAATACGTGGCAGATAAAGCCACTAAGAAAACTGTTTTCAAGGTAAGCAGTCTTAACGGGCAAGAATGAAGAGGCTCAAAAGGAGCCCCCATTAGAAAGTTTAAGACCAAATTAAGATCCCACAATGGGACTTGAAAAGGAGTCGGGGGATAAACATTAGTTAATCCCTTTAAGAATTGAATTACCAGAGGAATCTTAAAATAGGAGATTTCCTCTGCACAGTGCGCTTGAAGAAGGAAAGCGCTGCTAAGTAACCTTTGATGGTACCAATCTGGAGCCCCAGATTTGCCAAGTGCAAAAGAAAAGATAAACACCATCGGTGTACTCCATGTGAAAGGGTCCACATTCTCATCACTACACCAGCTGCAGAACTTATTCCAACGGCAGCGGTATAAAGATTTAGTTGCTGGTCTTCTGGCCAAAAGCAAAACCTCCATTACGTCATGCGGGAGGTCCCAATCTTTGTATCTCAGCCTCTCAGAAACCATGCGTGAAGGCCAAGAGTCCTGATATCCAGATGGAATACCCGACCCTCCTCTTGCGAGAGAAGATCCTTTGTGGAAGATTAATCGAAGGGCAGGTGGACATGTCCAGAAGGTCCGGGTACCACGCTTTCCTGGCCCAATCCGTGGCAATTAGGATCATGGATTTCCTGAACCTCCTTATTACGTGAGAAATGACGGGGACTGGAGGAAACGCGTACATGAGTGGAAATTCCCAGTCCACCACAAACGCGTCTCCTAGAGCTCCTCTTAGGGGAAATTCCCTGGAACAAAACAGTTTGCACTTCCGGTTGGCACCAGTCGCAAACAGATCCACTTGAGGGGTTCCCCAACGGGTGAAGATCTCCTGAAGGACTTCCTGAGCTAGTTCCCACTCGTGGGAGACTGATCTGCCTGCTCAGAGTGTCTGCCGTAGTGTTCTTCTCTCCGACTAGGTAAACTGCCGATAGAGAGATTCCTTCTTGTATTGGCCAAAACCAGAGCTGCATTGCCTCTTTGCACAGTGGAAGTGACCCTACACCTCTTTTGTTCAAGAGGTACATGGCCACTGTGTTGTCCTTCATTATCAGGACATTCTTTCCCCGTACAGATGGCCGGAATGCCTTCAGTGCTAGTCTGATTGCCCTCAGCTCTAAAAGATTGATCTGTAGTTTGGACTCCGATGGAAACCAACGACCGCTGATGGTCAAATCATTGGTATGAGCTCCCCACCTCGTGAGTGAGGCGTCCATCACTACTGTTATCTCTGCCAATGGTTGCCAAAAAGGTTCTCCTTTCAAGATGTTCTCCCAACAGGCCCACCACTGAAGGTCCAGCGAGACTCTGTTTGGGATTTGTAGGCGATCTGACATCCTTCTTTAGAACTGTGACCACTGGGTCCTGAGAGCCTACTGGAGAGATCTCATTCTCAGGTGAGCGTCTGGCACCAGAAAAATGCACGATGCCATCAGGCCGAGCAACCTCGGAAAATCGAAGGCTGGAAGATGTTGGGCATTTTGGATCTTTATCCCATCTGCAGAATGTCTTGAGCCCTCACCTCTGGTGGCAAGGCTTTTCCCATGGATGCATCTAGGACTGCTCCGATAAACTGGAGTCATTGTGATGGTATCATGTGGGACTTCTTAAAGTTGAGGGAGAACCCCAGCCTGTGGAGGGAGTGGCAAGTATAGCCGAGATGACCTAGGGCTTGTTTTGGGGAACTGGCCCGATCAGCCAATCGTCCAGGTAGGGGTAGACGTGAATCCCCCCCCTCCCCCTCGCCTGAAACTCGCTGCCACAACTGCCATTAGCTTGGTGAAAACCCTCGGGCGGAGGTTAGCCCAAATGGCAGAACCAGAAACTGATAGTGAGAGTTGCCAACAGCGAACCTCAGGTACTTTCTGTGCTTGTGATGGATCGGCACATGAAAGTAAGCATCCTGAAGGTCCAATAATACCAACCAATCCTGAAGCTGGAGGGCCTGAAGGATCTGAGAAATGGTTATCACCTTGAACTTGTCCTTCCTGAGGAACTTGTTCAAGTCTCTCGAGTCCAAGATGGGTCTCAGTCCTCCATCCTTTTTCGGAATTAGAAAATATGGAGAGTACCAACCCTTGTTCCTCTCCGCTACAGGTACTAGTTCTATAGCACCTTTCTGCAGCAGGGTTAAAATCTCCTGCATAAGGAGCAGATCCAGAACCTTCAAAGAGTTGTTCCCCATTGGATGACTGAGGTTTTTATAGGAAAGTCAGGCAGTAACCTTGGGTAACTGTCTCCAATGCGCAAGCATCTGAAGTAATAGCCTGCCATTCTGTCAGATGCTGTGACAACCTGCCCCCTACTGCGGTTTTGTGATGCAAGACCTCAGAGAGGTTTTGGAGCGGCTGACGCAGAGGCTAAGGGTAAAGCGGCCCCTGCTGTTGCGGTCTTAGTTCTTCTACCCCATCCACCACAGGAGAAACGTCTTTGAACTCTTTGAGCTGGCTGTCCTCTGCCTTTTCTGAATGCGGAATAATAAAAGGACCTACCCCTGCCTTATTGCAGCTCGAAGGGATTTGGCCACCGCCTTGGAAGTTTGCAGCTTCTCCAAACTCTATTCAGCTTTGTTCTCAAATATATGTGTGCCGTCAAAGGGCATGTTGAAAAGTCTGCACTGTACGTCTGGGGCAAATCCAGACTTCCGCAACCACGTAAATCTACGGATTACCGTACTAGCTGCCATGGCTCTGCTGATGCGGTCAACAGAGTCGAGACCAGTCTGGAGGGATACACACACAGCGTCCTTTCCATCCTTGATAATGTTCAAGAAACCATCTCGTTCCTCCCCTTCGGGGATGTGGTCAGCCGTCATCAAAATACAATCCCAAAGGGTGTGGGTAAACCTCACCAGCGTGCATGTAGCATTAGCAGGTTTTAACGCCATTCTACCGGCCGAGAAAACATTCTTGGCCATGGCATCTTTTTTTTTGTCATCCCTATCTTGTGGGATAGGCATTTTGTTTTCCAGAAGAGGTAGCACCCTGTATTACCAGGCTTTCTGGAGTTGGATGTTTTGAAAGGTAGAGGGTCAGAAGCTGATGCTCTGTATTTGGCTGTTAGCCTCTTATTCACCACTGGGATAACCTTGGGTGTTTCCCAGTTGAAAGTTACCCTCCTCTGAAGAGCCTTATGAAGTGGGACAATATCTAATATGTCCGTTAAATCATCCTGATCGAAAAAAGGTGTGGGTCTGGACCATCCCATGTATTCCATTACTCTAGTCATGAGTTGTCTATATTTGCCTTCAGCATGATCTACTGGATCTGCTTTGCCAAATTCCACTTCAGGGGAAGTGTCAATGCCACTTGCCTCATGTAGTGGATCTTGCAGGTTCTTTAGCCAAGATTCTTCTGATATAAGCTCTTCTGGAACATCAGGTGTCCCAAATTCAAAAATGGTCTTTCCTCGTCAGACTGCATCCTCAAAGATTGAAGATAAAGTCTTAAAATAGTCTGAGCGAGGTTGTGGTGTATAAATCTTCTCAAAAGGAGAAGGCGGCGCTATAGATGTTAATGTTAAGGGATATTTGTACCACGCACTATCACCACCGGAGTGGTCCCCTGGCGCTCTGGCGGATCTGAAAAGGAAAGGGAGTGGGGGGTGAAGTTAGTGGGAATGAGCGGGAAAAGTGCACTAGAGCAGTGATGTGCTAATAGGTGTCATAATAGGTGCTGACAGTGTCACAATCGTCGATGTTGACTGCTTCGACAAAACTGTTGACGGCTTCGATTTCTCCGAAGACGCTGATGTCTTCAACACAAATGTTGAGGTCTTCGATGAAAACATAGATGAAATTGTCATGTACGGCGTTGAGGAGGTCGACACTCAAGTCGTCAATGGCTTCTCCTTAAAATTTGGCGCCGAGGGCATCGACTACGCACTTCGGCTTACCCTTACGAGTTTCTACAAACGCCAATGATTTTTTGTGCATCACAGAGCCTTTCTCTCGACTCGAGGGAATTGATTGTTCTCGAGCAGTTTCCACGGCTGAGGTCGAGGACTCACAGTTTCTGTGCTTCCAAGGTTTTTTGTCTGGGGTATCGCCTCTAGGTGTCTGCATGGGGGGCAAGGCCACGTTCTCGAACACCATCATACTCATTCTGAATTCCTCCCATTGAGACGGTGTAGTATGTTTCGAGGGACAAACAACCCTTTCGAGTAAACTAGATGAAAAAGTGGACGGCGATCTATGGCGCCTTTTTTTGCCATGCCTCGAAGATGACTTTGTGAACGGGAGGGTTTAGGTTTTTTATGATGAGGAGACAAAGGCCTCGACTCGTCCGAAAATGTACGTTTGGACGGGATAATAGATTTTTAAGGCCTACCTCTCTCCAACTTCCCTCAGCGCTCCCTCAAGGCTTTGGTCGTCATCAACATGCATTTGTCACACTATGAACATGGATGCTCTGCCCCTAGACACCACAGGCAGACCCTGTGCGGGTCTGTCTAGGACATTTTAGCCCCGCAGTCGCAGCATTTTTTAAAACTGCAACGGGGAGTCGATGGAGCCGATGAGGAAGCCATCTTGTTGAAAACTTTAAGAATTTTCTCAAGAAACTCGAAAAGTTGGTATAGTACAGAGGCGGAGAGGAAGAACATTCCAAATTAGGGGGGTGTGGGGGAGAGTGGAACGGGAGGGAGCCCATGGGGTTCGAGTGGTAGAAAGGGTTTTGGGTATTTTTTACCTAAAACATTTGAACTAATCACATTTGATCTAATATATTCGACCTTTTATTCTGACTAAAATGCGTGGGTGAGCCCCTCCAACTCCCCCCCACTTCCCCTCAACCTAATCTATACCCTTACCCACCTATCTATATATATATATATATATATATATATCCTAAAAAACTCAAACAAATTCGATAAAATGTTTTAGGTGAAATGGTTTTAGGTCAATTATGCCAATACCGTGGTAAGGAGGTGAGATGAGGATGATTATAACGAGTGAGGAGGAGAGTAGGAAGTGAGATGAGCAGATACGTAGGGTGGGGTGAGTCCATGGATAGCTTGGAAGATGAGAAGAAGTTATCTCTTTGTTTCATAGATAGCTAGCCAATCTGCCGACAGGCAGAGGAGGTAGAGGTAAAGCGAGAAAGGTTGAAAAGCGTGCGGACCGCGAAGTTGAAGACTTTGTCCAGAGGTGAAAAAGCATGGTTGGGAAGGCCATAGAGGAGACTGGCACACTAGTCAGATCTAGAAAGGACAAAGAAGGAGATTAGCTGTTTAGCAGTGTTGAAAGGAAGACGACAGATTTTCCTGATATTGAGGAGGTTCAGTCTGGCTGCAGTGGCAGATTTGGAGATGAAGAGCGAGAAGTTGTGTGATGGGTCGAAGACACCAAGTTTACGAGCGGAAGCAGAGTAAGGAAGGTAGTCCACAGAGAAGAGAAGAAGAGGAGAGAAAGAGATAGCCTGTTTGAAAGGGAAGTACAGAACTTCATTCTTACTGGAGTTGAAAATGAGCCAGTGCGACGCCATCCAATATTTGATGGTGGAGAGAAAGTTTGATATTTCTGACAACAGCTCATCGGATAAGCAGTGAAAGGAGAAGAAGATCATAGTGCTGTCAGTGAAGAGTTGATAGGAGAGGCCGTAAGAGAAAATCAGGGCTCCAAGAACTGAAGTATAGAGAGTTTAAGAGGGGATTGGACCGAGGTCACACCTTTGGAAACTCAACAGTAAGGCGGTGAGTGGGGAGGTAAGGCTGTTCCAGGACACATGAAAGTGTATGGGGGCAAGGTATGAAAAAAACAAAGTGAGGGCCTTAGCTTTCATGCCAAGAAGAGATAATGTAAAGAGAAGGTCAGAATGGTTGACAGTATCGAAGGCAGCAGAGAGGTCTAGAAGAATAAGAATTGATTAAAGGTCTGCATGCCAAGAGGAAGAGATGAAGTTGCTGACATGGAGGGGAGCTGTCTCGGCAGAATGCATAGGTTGGATGCCAGATTGAAGAGGGGCCCGGCAGACGTATCGAACAACTCAGTAAGTCAAATGAATACTACTCGTGCTAAGATTTTGGAAAATGTGGTATAAGAGAGGATCTACACTAGGGGCCTCATTACGAGGACGGCGGTAAGGGGTTAATGGCGCCAGTAAGGATGCCGGTGCCGTTAACCCCTTACCGCTGCATTACGAGGTCCCATAGCAGGAGCCGCTAAAGGACCAGGGAGCTAACAACGGGCCCGTTGTTAGCTCCCTCCCTATTCCCATTGAGCCCCATGGGGGCTCGAATAGGTAATGGGGATGGGTTCTCTGAATGGGGAAATACCGGGTCCTCCAAGGTTGGAATGACCCGGTAAATCCCCATTCAGGGAACCCGGACCCAGTATGCGGTATGGGGGTAGCCATGGTGCTAATAGCTAATAGCACCAAGGCTACCTCCATACTCGTAATGAGGCCCTAGGTTTCTTATGGAGTGGGATGATAGTAGCTGTCTTAGAGGATGAGGAAAAAGTGGCGTGGTCAAGCGAGGAGTTGGAGAGAAGATGTGGAGAACATTGGAAGGTATTTGTTTCACAATGTGCAAGGACTAAGGGTAATACTCGCATCAGGGTTGCTGGGGCAAGGAAGACATAACAGCGGGAGAGGAAATGAGGAGTGGTGGAGAAAAGTGAACAGGAAGAGTCGATAGAAGGTAAAAAGTGAGGGTAATGTGAATGGTAAAAATTGTAGAAGCAAAGTAGAGAGCAAGATCATTTCCAGAATGAGGAGATGGAGGTGGGTTTAGGAGGTGAGAGATTTTTGGAGGTGCCCAGGTAGGGAGGATTGTGATGAAATTAGAGAGAGATATAAAGTCACGTTTGGCAGGGTGAAGAGTAGAGGAATAGTTTGAAGAGCAGTGAGATAGAGTTGCAGATCAGATGAGTGTCTTGAACTTTGCCAAGGGCAAAGCTTTTTCTGCATTGTTATTTGAAGGGTGCAGATGAGGTGTAATTTAGGGCTGTGGGAGGGGAGGATTTAGGAGCGAGTATATTAAGAGGGTAGTGAGAAGAAAAGAGCATAAAGAGCATTGTTAAATTTAGTGAAGGCTTCTTCAGTGGATGGAAAGGCAAGTTCAGCATAGAAGGAGAGAAAGTGGAGTAGGTCAGAAAGGTAGTCAGGGAGGTTGGAGAAGTGAAACTTGCGCTTAGTAATAGTTGTAGTAGATAGAGAAAAAGAGGAAGAAGCAGCAGCTGAGATTGAGGCAAAGACGATAGAGTGATTGGAAGGAGAAGGTGCAGTGGAGATATTGGAGGCAGAGAGTTGAGAGGAGATCAGAATAAGGTCCAGGGAGTTTCCAGGTGAGTGGGTGGGCACGAGTTTCCAGTTGAGTGGGTGGGCGGGGAGTAGACAGAAGTGACAGTGAGTGGTTAAGTAAAAGTCAGTGGATAGAGCAGCAGCAAGAGAGAGGAGAGGTTGAAGTCACCAGTGACAATGAGGTGTTGACCGGGGGGGCGGGGAGGGGAATAGTCAATTAGTTGGGAGATGTGGTCAAAGAATTGACCTACCAGACCAGGTGGCTGGTAGAGAGAGATCAGATGTATGCCATGGGGGCAGTGATTGTTGAGATAGTTTATTCAAATAAAGGAGAATTAGTAGGAGATGGGGGAGTACGAGAGATAGGAAGTTCAGAGGATAAAAACAGCCCTACACCAACACCCCTGCCAGTGGGGCGGGGAGAGGGAGTGAAGGTGTAGGCCGGGTCATGAAGGGCAGCAAGGGTTGCAGAGTCAGAGGGAGAGATTCGGCTTTCAGTAACGGTAATAAGGTCAAGAGAAGGAGCATGAGAAAAGAAGAAGTTGTAGGTAAAGTGCAATAGAAAGAGTGGGGGCGTGGCTTCGCGCATCATCAGTAAAGATCCTCCGATGCAGAGAAGAAATACAATGCAAAAGACCCCTCTCCTAGCCAACCGCTGCAGATAAATATGACAGCTGTGCGCAGCGTGAGGTCCGGAGATGTGGATCAGTGATTTTCCGACTGCTGAGAGCATCCGCAAAGCAAAGATCGAGTGGGATGAGATGCGGCCCATCTGACTGGGAAAGGGCACCTCTCTGCCTGGTACTGGTGTCAAGAAACAAACTGTGGCATCGGGTGGCTCCAGCGATGGATTGCTGCTGGATTTGCCCCTCTCCGCGCCTGGCCCACTATCCTTGAGCAGTGGCGCTTTGCTACGTGGCTTGGGCTCATGTCCATGAAGTTATGTGCAGCAGCTGGGATCGCAGCATGAGGGCCAAATGACAGGCAGTATCCCGGCGACTGTGCACTGATCGGGGCCAGCAGGGACCCGCTGCGGCTCTCCAGTCCATCAGGAAGCACGGACCTCACCTGCCTGTAACTGCTGCCCAGCGGGGACAGCAAGGCGGATCTCCCTGAAGCGGCTGCTAGTGCCCGTGCTGCAATGAAGGTGCATGTCGGGCTACTGGGTGGATAGCTCGCCCAATGCAAAGTCACCTCCCTCTATTAAGGGCAGGCAGCATCTAGGGGGAATCACACCCTCAAGGGAGGTCTGCTGGCTTCGCTACCAAGTAAAGGCACCCAAAGCACGCGCACAGGCTAGTGAGTGGTGAAACATGTGGAGCCCAGCAGCGTGGATCTCTTGCTGTCTGTTAGTATTGACTACGTGGGACACTTATTGCAGCCTTGCCATTTCTATGGCCAGCCTGGCTTGAGGTGGTCTTACTTCTGGCGCACTCTGTAAGCACTTAACATGAACCTTGACTGAACAAACAACATTTATGGGCTGCATTTCATAATTATGTCAATCTAAAGTCAAGTGACAACTTCGCCAGTTTTAACACCTTTCATCACCCCAATATGCAGCAGCGACTGAGTGATTCTTAGTGACAAACTCTCCTATCGGGTAACTGTGCATGGTAAAGGCCTGTATTTATCTGAAGCTGGCACTAGAACAGTGCTGTCAGCGACCCCTTTGTGTCACATGTTGTAAGTAGGTATAACCTCACAGTGTGTGGCCGTCTAAGAGCTGTGTATTGGGTTGTGAGGAATTGAGGTAGCAATCAGGGGCGAACAAACCCTGCCACAAATAGTCTCCAGAGGCTCCATGTTGAAATTCCCCTGCCTCCTGTAGCCACGATTGCCAAAACACCTAAGCTGGGCAAACAAGGAGATATTTAACCAATGCTGCAGCCCAACAAGATCAGGCATAGTGAGGTGGTGATGGCCCAGGTCCATGAGACCAATCCACATCCATCTATGCTCACGCAGATGTCCACCAAATTAGATTTGCAAGAATTCCTGGTGGAAATTCAATTCACAAGGAAATCCACAAAAGCACAGAGGAACTCTCCCATAAAAAGTTGGCACTAGATAAGAGGGTCTCTGAAGCTGAGCAAGAGGTTTCTGTAGTGGAGGACACATTATGCTCACAGTCGTATGAGGTGGGTGAGTACTCTAATAGATTGGAGGCCTTGGAGGCACGCTGTGACGCCCTAGAAGATGAGCAGAAGCATGGGGAGAATTGCTCCAGCAGGAATAATATTCAGATCCGTGGCATCTCCTCAGGGTTAATGGATGACAAACTACCTGATTTCGTGGCAGCCCTCTTTCTAATCATTCTGAAGCTACCAGATGACTCAGCTATCGAATTTGATAGAATGCACCGCACCAGGACTTCTTCAGCACGGCAGAAGCCCCCAGACGTACTCTCATATGTTCACTTTTTCAAACTGAAGGAATGCATAATGACTGCAGCCTGACCCTTGTCAACCGTCACCTTCTGGGACATGTTGCTTTCCTTGTATCAAGATCAGGCCTCCACGACACTGGCAAAGGGATAGAGCGTTCTGGCAATTGACTGAATGGTTGCGCAGTAGAGAGGTGACCTACAGGAGGGGCTTTCCTACAGCGCTCCATTTCGCTTACCAAGGAAAGCAATGGATTATTCGGACGCTGAAGGTAGCAGATGGCCTGATGAATGCTGGGGAGGCGGGGAGCCTGCGGTGAAGGGACCGAGTCTGCGTCCTGGTCTGGAAACTTCACAATAATGGATGAAGGTGAGCAGGGGGAGGAAGGTGAAAGGTCCGGAAGACTGGAGCAATCCTACAGTGGGTACTGGAGTGCTGGAAATTGAGTCCGTATTGAGGCTGTTTTTTGCTTGGGCGTGAGTTCTCTCAACCTGAGCCTAAATTTGTGCTATGAGAGTTGGGTTGTTGTGGGAGGGGAACTGGGGTATGGTTTTGGAGTGTTTTATTTCCTTCCCAGTCAGATTCACCTGTGGAATTAGAGAGGTCTGGTTTTTGCTCATGTTTGAGCACTGTTAACAGTTGAGTAAGGGGGTGGGGGGGGAGTGGTGGTGGGTGTTGGGTTACAAATGTTTACTGGGGGACTGATGTTGGATTACATTTCCTACGAAGGAGCGTATCCAGATGCGATGAGGGGCGGGTATGGCCTAATCATATGTTGTGTTCTGGATAAGGTAGCAGCTATTACGGGGCGGGACCTAGTTCTGGTGGATACGTCTCTCTCAATAGCTTTCTTACAAGAGCCTCATTTGCTCGCGCAGGATGAAAAGCGATTATGCACTAGAAAGTTCCCGAGACATAATTTTGCCTCTGGGAGTGAGAAGAAGCTGCGTGGCGATACTGATTGGCGAACAGATCCAGACAGACAAGGTTAAAGTCCTACAAGATTGCTTATTTACTTTGGTTTCCTTGTATCCCTCTGAGGTATTGATGAGGCAAGAGGCGGCAATGACGGTAAGTTGTAGTTTATTAAATCAAGAAGCACACAGAAATGCACCAATAGGAACTAAACAATGGTTCTTGCACAAACAAATTAAGTTACTTGGTTATTCCATCCTCAGTCTTCAAAAGAGTCTCTTGTAGGGATAGCACCTCACTGCTCTGAGTTCTTCTCTTCTCAATAAACCCAGCAATACACCTCTGCGTCTGTTCCAGCGCCGTCTTGATCATGCAATTAAGGGAATCAAAAAGATACAAAGTAGCCTTCTCGTTGGCTTTTATACCCTAGGGTTCCCTCCCCTGGCCAATCAGTAGCATTCCCTTTCCACGTTCTATGTGAGTATTTATGGCAACACCCCCCCTTTTTTCTCTGAGTCTGGCAGCCATGATGCTTTCATGCCTGTCGGGTCCCTTGTCGCAGTGATTCGTTGTTCACTAATCTTGAGGCAAGTACGTGTTATATGGCTTAGCATTTTTATTGTGCAGGCGGTAACGCTGGCTGTATGTCCTTGTGCTATTTCCAATTGAAGAGGGAAAATCGAGATCAAACTCCTGCCCCCTCACCCCAGGCACATCAACAGACAGAACAGCAGGAAGAATAAAGAGCGCACTCATCATTGCACCAGGATCCAGTGCGCCCATGGGTGACAAATATGCTGAAAGACACCCACTTCACCAACATTGCAACCTACATGCTACATTAGCCTCAATGCAGCAATACCAGAATCTACAAAACACAAGAATTCCTGTTTAAAGGCTTGCAGATGCTTATATGAATTAACCTAATCAAATAGCACAGTGTAAAGCCATGTTTCAGGAAAATTACAGCCAAGTACACCCGTTTCACTGAACACCAGCCGCAGTGGGGATTCGTGCTGACTTCAGCAATGCGCCTCGCAAACCCGGGAGCAGCCCAAGATCTTACAGTAAGATAAGATTCCTTTCCTTGAACGACAGTGAACTCTGGCAGACGAGCATTTTTAATTCTTCACAAATACGAGTAAGTCAGAGCAGAACACCCAGGGCCCAGTGTTTTTTCTCTGGGAATGAAAGACATTTTCGCAAGACCCACACATCATTTGAAACATAATTGTAACAAGAATGGCTCAGCTCTGGCCAATGAACGCTGAGGGCCCAGGGGCGAAAAGCCTGTTCAAGCTAAAACGAATGGGAACAAATTCACAATGCAACAATTTTAGAATTAGGTAATGGGGAGGAGCAGTTAAACCAGCCCACTGACACCAATGTCCAGAGATCCAATGATCAGGCTTTCTATAAGGGCACTAATAGGTTACCTATCAGCTCAGCAGCCAATCTCAGGATGAGATAGGTTTCTGGGAGCTGGTCCAATTCTGTGATGTCAGCCTGCAGTGCGTTACAAAGCTGGCTTGCAAGCCAGCCCCGGGGGAGACAGTGCCTGGATTTTCGCTGTATACGTAGCCCTCTGTGTTTTTTTGCTGCCCAGAAATAAACGCAGTTTGGAACATGTCGCTGCTTGCTTGGAAATCTGCTGCATTTCTTTGGGCAAAATGGGAGGTGTTGGGGCCTCCCATAGGTGGGACCCCCCCGAAGCCCTGTGGGGGTCCAACTTCTCCCCAACACAATGAGAGTAGCATCTGTCATGTCTGCAGCTCTTTCCTGTGTGGAGACACACTGCTTGGAGACGCCACCGACACATGTTGGTCTGTCGGGCTGCTGAATGCAAAACTCCCTTGTGTGTCGGTTGGGAATCGGGCGTTCTCTGCGGCACCGCTCCTCGGTGTGCTCATATCATCTGTCAGGGCCTCTGTCGCGGGAGGCTCCGCTCCTAACTCGCTGTCATCTGTTCTGCTCACGCAGGCCTGGTCATCGGTTCCGCTACTGGACCGGGTAGTCTCGTAGGCTGCCCGGTCAGAGCCCCCAATGCTGGATAAAATGAGTTCCTGGAAAATGTTCTCCTTCATGGGCTTCCCTTTGCAGAGAGGCAGATTTTAATAAGGGGTGATTTCAATCTGGTGCCCAATCCTCTGGTGAACAAAGCCCTGTCTGCTACCAAACTAGATTTCAAGCATGCACTATCCTTTGGGTCTGTTCTTCAGGAATTGGGGGTGGTAGATACCTGGAGACTGCTTCATGGCGAGGAGAAAGATTTCTCGTTTCATTCACATGTTTATGGGGTTTCTCCAGATTTGTTCTTGTGCTGGTTCCCAGCACACTGTACCCATGTGTGTGTGGCATAAGAATTGGCACCGGACACTATCAGACCATGCCCCATTGTCGATTACCATGTCCATTGTTGGTAGGCGTGAAAGACTTCGGCGCCCATGGAGGCTGTATGATTCGGTGCTGAGGGACCCAGTAGTGAGCCGCGAGATGGGTGAGGTAATAGCTAATTATTTCCAGGAAAACAGTAATTCGGGTCCTTGCCCAGGGATTATGTGGGACGCCATGCAAGCAGTGGTTCGGGGTGAACTAATTAGTTAAATTACAGCGTATACTAGAGAAAACAGCAGTTGAAGAATGTGAGGCTTTGGAAGTCCTGATTGCGTCTGGGGAGGTTGAATGGGCTATTAAAATCTTGATAAAGACCCTGGTCCTGGTGGGTTTACGGCTTCCTTCTACAAAACGTTTCACTCTCTTTTGGTTCCCCGGCTGGTGGATCTCTTCAACTCATTTTTGGTGTCTAGGAGGGTGGCCCCCTCTTTGGATGCCTCCACGAAGGTATTGATCCCCAAACCGGGGAAGGATCCAACACTAATGATTCGTATCACCCCATCACTCTTACCAATATAAACTCAAAGCTCATCTCCAAGATTCTGGCCTGCCGTATGATGGATATTCTCCCCAGGGTTATAGATGGTGATCAGACAGGATTCATTACAGGTCATAGCACCCATGACAACGTGAGGCATGTCCTTAACCTACTGGAGGTGGGGCAGCGCTCAGGGGGCAGAAGTGGGCTCATTGCACTGGACGACCATAAAGCCTTTGACAGGGTGGACTGGGGTTACATCCAGGGGGGTTCTGGAACAATTTGGGTTTGGTCTAGGGTTTATTTATTGGGTCATGACCATTTATCAGAACCAATTGACCTCCCTCCATGTTAATGGGCAGCTATCGTGTAGTTTGCCAATAACCAGGGGTACCAGGCAGGGCTGCCGTATATTCCCGCTGATGTTTTTGCTGAGCATGGAGCTGCTTGCCTGCCGTTTTGGAGCCAATGTGGACCTAGAGGAGATTGGGATTGGAGGGTAAGCTACAAGGTCTCATTCTATGCAGATGACATTGGGCTCACTTTGCGAAACCCCCGCACCTCATTGGCCCAGCCGTTACGGGGACTAGTGGATTTTGATCGGGTCTCTGGCTTCAAAATTAACTTTGACAAGTCACATGGGTTGGACGTTTCCTCGAGTCCAAGACAGGTCCCTGACTGGAGCTCTGGCCCTGATGAAGTGGTCCCGGGATTCTATCCCTTACATGGGTGTGCATATCCCCAGTTGGATTTCAGAGATTTTTTGCTGTAATTTCCTGCCTTTGTTCTGGGAGGTGTCTGATGATTTTATTAGGTGGGGCCGGCAGGAAATATCCTGGATTGGCAGGATTAATGTGGTTAAAATTAATATTATCCCTCGGTTACTTCCTTTGTTTAGCACTTTCTGTTGGCAGCCAAATTGACTATCGCTCTAAACTGGAAATCTGTGGGGGGCCCAGTGGTCCAAATGTGTTTGGTAAAAATATGGGACAGCCTGGTGGCGAAGAAAATTACTGCATTGTGTGAGGAGAGGTATAGCAAATATGTGTCCGCTGGAAGCCCTTGATTGACTTTGCGGAAAACCGCCCAGCGGTAGTGGGCAAGCCCCCACTGATGCAACACTTTTCATTGCTGTAATGAGGGTTGATCGGTAAGGCAGTGTTTGGGTTGGAACACAGTTAAAGCACTATGGTATAGTGATACTCTGGTGTCCTGGATTTGTCCTGATACATTGAACGTATGGTATTCTGTATCCTCTGTCATGTTATTCTTTTGAAGTGTGATCTTTGTGTTCATGCATGTCATTTCCCACAGTTTGTTAAATAAACGTAAAAAAAAAAAAAAAACAAGAGTAAGATGTAGAAGCGTAGCGATGTTGAATATGAGAGCTAGCAAGGCACTGGGGGTAGATACAAGAAGAGTATGTGTGTTGGAAGTTAGGGTTGGAGTCGGTTTTGTGAATAGAAAGGAGTAGTGTAGCTTGAAGAGAGGTGGCATCGAGGAGAAGAGATGATAGAGACATGAAGAGAGTTGAGATGGTTCTGAGCAGAGGCGAGTGAAAAGAGAAGTAGAAGGGAAAGGAAGAGATAGCATGAGAAGTGCATGGTAAGGGTGCAGCCGATAAGAAGCAATAAAGGGTACTTCCAGACAAGTAGCAGGACACGGCAAGCAAAGGCTCATAGTCAAAGAAGGCGTTCAACGGCTGCTCTTCACCATTCACTGTTCTGCCCTTAACTGGAATGCCCCTGGCTGGACACCCATAGTTCCAGACAGAAAGTGAAGCCAAAAACCAGATCGGATGACAGACGCTCTTGTTACCTGATCGTCAAGTCCATCAGCGGTTGGTCTCTGATATTGTCCCTGGTGTTGCTGGGATAAGGCAATTTCATCCTGATTGATGCTCTCAGAGGAGCCTCTTGTGGCCTTCAGCTTGAGATAGGGTTCATCCAAGATGGCCACATAAAGTGATTTACCATATTAGTATCCCAATATATCTTTATGGTAGCCATTGGGGTAGTAATGTTATTTTTTTGAAAATACAACTCTGCAATTTTGTTTTAGGGGATTACTTCCTTAATGGAAACCATGAAGCAGGCCTTAAAATGGCGGTTCTGCCCAAGTGTGCTCTTTGAGAGACCAGGATGGCAGCCTCCATTGCGGGTTGAACCAGTTGAGAACAGTTAAGGGCCTTGCGCAGGGCACTACATTTCCTGTGGGGCTCGGCCTGGGCTTTTGGGGCCAACCTAATTGGCTGAGCGCCAAAACATATGTTTTAAATTCCCCTAATGGAATTGGTGGCCGTGTGAGAAGGGATGTATAAGGAAACCCTATTCATGAGCTTATTACTGCAGGAGTTTTCAAAGGTCAGCATGTCTGTGTAACCATTTGAGGATTTCCTGCAATATTTTTGCGTTGCTGCATTTTTTGGCCTTCTTGTGCCCATGCTGCATAGATGCAGTTGTGTGCGGGGCGGTGCCTATCCAGTTTGGGGTTTTGGCTGCTGGGTGTCCTGGCTAAGGTTTCCTTATCTTGGTATTGAGTGTCCCCATATCATGGTGTCTATCCAGTAACAATTTTCCAAGACGTTTTTCTGTTGTTTCCTGCAGGGGTGTGCCCCCTTGTTTTGGAAGCTGCCACCGCCTAGAAGATTGTTGGAACGCCAACAAACCACCAACTCTACTGGTCTAGGCTGTCTCTGGTTGCCACCACCATCATCAAGCTGCAGGGGATATTTTTGCTGGTATGCCATCGACGTTTGCCTGCTGAGTAGATGGTGTCTACCGTGTACAGGTTCCTCCATCCTCCTGGAGCTAGGGCTTAGCGTTATGGACCAAAAGTCATATCTCTGTATTTCTGGGCTGGATGGCAATGTACTAATGTATCATATATATATATATATATATATATATATATATATATATATGATACATTACTCACAGTAATCGTATTTCTGATGCTTGTATCTGCTTAGATTCACATGCTGTGCATAGGCCGACATCTGGTGGAAGCTGCAGAGTATTACAGTTTGTTTTTCGAAACTCGAAAATGGGCGTCGACACAGAGCGTGCCAGTAATACTATCCTTAGTGTGACGTCCACTGTACCCAAGATCCCTCACGCGTCTAGGATCCTCAGATTGTATTTTTTCTGACATGAGGTAGCATGAGGAGTAGCGCGAGTACAGATAATTCAAGCAGATAGACAGAAAGGTAAGACTACAAGCAATCATGCGCCTTCTCTCAGAGGGGAGGAAGGGTAGGTCGCATGTGAATCTAGGCAGATACAAGCATCAGAAATACGATTACGGTGAGTAATGTATCCCTTCTGAGGCTTGTGCAATCTGCTTAGATCACATGCTGTGCATAGATTAGCGAGCAGTACCTGAAGAAGGAGGTGGGATGTGAGAAGGGTCATGAGCAAATAAGTGTCTTAGAACCGCTTGTCCCACTTGTGTATCTGCCTTGGAATGGGTGTCAATGCAGTAATGCTGAGTAAAAGTGTGAATAGAGCTCCAAGTAGCTGCTTTGCAAATGGTGTCAAGGGGTACATTTGCAATGAAAGCCAGAGTGGCCCCAATGCCTCTAGTAGAGTGGGCCCTTGGCGTGAAAGGCAGAGTTTTTTCAGAGAGTGAGTAACACAGCTGGATACAGTTAATAATCCACTTCGAGATGGCACCTTTAGAGACGCGATCCCCCTCTCTGCCTGTAGCTACGGAGACAAACAGTTGATCTGTTTTTCTTAGCGGTCTGGTTTTATTTACATAGTAGAGGACCGCCCTAGCACATCTAGGGTGTGTAGTTTCACCTCAGCCGAGCTTTGAGGGTCCTGGAAGAAAGCCGGAAGCTCGATGGACTGGTTTACATGGAATTTTGATATAAATTTAGGTGAGAACCTAGGGTGTGTGCGTAAAACCAGTTTGTCTTTATGGACAGTAAAGAAGGGATCCTGCACTGACAGAGCCTGAATTTCACTGACCCTTCTTATAGAAGTAATAGCTACTAAGAAGGCCGTTTTATAAGTCAGGTGTTTGAGACTGCTTTTATGCATGGGTTCGAAAGGGGGGCCCATGAGCTTGGCTAGCACCACATTAAGGTCCCACCCTGGTGGTGGGTTTGAAATCGGAGGGTGAAGTCTCTTTACTCCTTCCCTGAAGGCTTTAACTACTGGTACTTTCCACCACGAAACCTTGCTATGGGAAGTGGTGTAAGCCGACAGGGCTGCCAGGTGTACTTTCAGTGAGTTAAAAACCAATCCTGCATCTAGCAGGTGGAGCATGTATGTAACAATAGTGGAAGGAGTGCAATCAACCGGGTTGATTTGTCTACTCTGGCACCAGATAACAAACCTCTTCCACTTATCAAAGTAACAGCGCCTTGTGTTTGGTTTCCTAGATTCCTTTAGGATGTCCATACACCTCTGTCGCAAATTGAGATGTCCAAACTCTATGACCTCAAGAGCCATGCTGCCAGGTTCATTGAGTTGGGTTGCTGGTGCACTGTTTGACCTTGGTGCTGGGACAGTAGGTTGTACCAGGCTGGAAGTTTGATGGGCTCGCACACCGCCATCTTGGGTAGGTGTGGGAACCACGGTTGTCTTGCCCACATGGGAGCAACTAGGACGAGCGTCATCGATTCCCTGTTCATCTTGTTCACCACTTTCCTGATGAGAGGAGTTGGTGGAAAAGCGTACGCAAACATCCCTGACCAGTTCATCCACAGGGCGTTCCCCTGGGAGTCTGGTTGGGGGAACCTGGATGCAAATCCTGGGCATTGTCTGTTTTCGCTTGTGGCAAATAATTCTATAGTGGGGAAACCCCACTGAGAGAAGATATCTTCTACGACCTCTCTGTGTAGAACCCATTTGTGTTCCTCTGGGAGGGAGTCTCTGCTCAGAGCATCCGCTAGGGAATTGAGCTCCCCTGGAACATGTTGTGTTGACAGGAAGATGTTCCGTCCGAGTGCCCATATCCAGATTTTCTGGGCAAGCTTGGACAGATTTGGCGAGCAAGTCCCTCCTTGCTTGTTCAGGTAGAACATGGCTGTAGTGCTGTCCGTCCGGATTTGCACTGACAGGTTTAGTAGGTGGTTTTTGAACGCCTGAAGCGCTCTGAATACTACCAGAAGCTCTAGCAGGTTGATGTGGTTCTTGGCCACTGAGTGAGACCAGAGACCCTGAGCTGTGTGGTGGAGATGGTGAGCTCCCCACCCCGTCAGACATGCATCTGTAGTGACTACTGCCTGTACTTCGGGATCGTAAAAGGGTTTCCCCTGTGCGAGATTCTCTCTTGTCCACCAGTGAAGGCTTTGTACCAGTGTTGGCGAAACGACCACTAGATCGTCCCACTGACCACTTGCCCGAGACCACTGCTTCGCCAACCATTCCTGCATGGGACTAATGCGCAGGCGCGCGTGGGGGACCAGGTAAATACATGACGCCATCATGCCCAGTAAACGCATTGCTTTGCGTACCGTTATTTGTTGACCGGACTGATAATGCGGAATGTGCAGTAGTATATTCCGAATTCTTTCTTCTGAAGGAAAGGTCAACCCCTCTTGGGTATCCAGGATTACTCCTAGGAATTGTTTTGAGGTGCTTGGCACCAGGCTTGACTTCTTCTCGTTGATTGAGAAGCCTAACTCGTAGAGGAGGTCGATAGTCCTTTGAATGTTTGTCCTGCAAATTCCTGGGGTTTCCCCCGTTATGAGCCAGTCGTCCAGATAAGGGTACACTGGGATTGCCTCCCTGCGTAGGTGTGCAGCCGCCACCGCCAGTACCTTGGTGAATACCCTTGGTGCTGAAGCTATCCCGAAGGGCAGTACCTTGAATTGGTAGTGGCGACTGTCCACCTTGAAGCGCAAGTACTTTCTGTGCGCTGGGAACATGGAAATATGAAAATAAGCATCTTTCATATCCAAGGTTGCCATGTAATCCCCCTTTTTTAGGAGGGGGATTACCTCTTGTAGCGTGGTCATACGAAATTTTTGGGGCTTGACATACTTGTTGGCAGGCCGTAAGTCCAATACTGGGCGCATTGTCAAGTCTTTCTTTGGCACAAGGAAGTAAGTTGAATAAATACCCTTGTTTACCTGGTGTCCCGGGACGAGTTCTATCGCGTCCTTTTGTAGAAGAATGGCGATCTCCTCGAGGAGAATCTTCTGATGTTCCAAGGAGTCTACTCTTTGTCGTGGAGGATGGTTCCGGGGACGCTGCAGTAGCTCTATACAATATCCTGTGGATACTGTTGACAGCACCCATCTGTCTGATGTGATCCCTTCCCAAGACTGGGTGAAGTTTGAAATGCGTCCCCCTACTGGGGTTGCGTGAGAAGGGACCCTGAACTGAGCGTCACTGCTTTGGTGGAGGCGTGCCGCCTCCCTTGCTGGGGCTGCCTCTGCCTTTACCACGACCTCTCCTATTACCTCTGCTGTAACCCTGGGTAGACTGTTGGTTCTTGCTCCATGTGTACCCTGCCCCTGGGAATAGTTAGATCCTCTCTGGGAATTTTGGCCGCGTGTGCGACGAAAATTACTATTGCCTCTCTGGTTAGGGGGTTTATTGCTTAACTGGCCAAGGGACTTGAGTGTCTCGTATTCGTCCTTGGCATTTTTCAGTGCGTCTTCGACCGCCTTACCAAACAGATCGGTTTCCACCGGTTTGTCCAACAATGATGCCTGGGTTTCTGCTTTAAAACCAGACTGCCGTAACCACGCATGTCTTTTGATAACAGTGCCCTCCGCTATCAATCTGCCTGCGTTGTCCGCGGCGTCGAAGGTTGCTTTCAAAATGCAACCAGACGCGGCTCTACCCTCTGCGGAAATCCGAGCTAACTGGCCCTTTAAAGGTTCAGGAGCAGAGGCTATGAGTGCCGCGACTTCTTCCCACTGATGGCAGTTGTAGCTGGCCAACAGGGTGGTGAGTTAGCAATCCTTGCTTGATAGGCGGACGTTGAGGCTACCTTCCTGCCGAAACCGTATAGTTTTTTGCTCTCCTTGTCGGGAGGAGCTTCTGACGATGACAAGGGTGTCCCAGCCCTCTTACGAGTGTTGGTGACAACTAGGGAGTCTGGCTTCAGATGCCCTCTTATATAGAGAGGGTCAGACTGGGCCGCCCTGAAAAGATTTTCAACCCTGGGATTGACTGCTCTGGTGAGGTTCGGGTTCACCAGGGACGGATCTATTCTCCGCTGAATGGATTTAAGGATAGGGATGGTCTGGGCAATAGGCCTCCTTTCTCCCACTAACTCTTCTGCGAAGTCCCTTTCCTCCTGGACACCGTGGGTATCAATGTGGAAATGTTCTGCTGCGCGAGCGAGAACCTCATTTAGGAGGGGTTGGTTATCGACCGGGGAGTCGGTAACCGGGTCTTCGTTCTCTACCGGGGAATCTACTCTGTATGTTTCCGGGTCATCCTCTTCTTCTTCCTGGTCCTCATCCCCATAGTAGCCCGTCCCGGTTTGCTCTTCTATCACACCAAACGCTTGGTCCTCACAAAAGGAAGTCTCTCCTTGATACCGCGAGTATGGTCTTGCGTAAGGTTGTACCTCGAAGGGTTCTGACCTCATCGGAGTTTCAAACCGGGCCTTTTTACTCGGGGGGATAGGATCAGTAGAGCCTAAGGGTGTGGCCCCTTGTGGATCATACGAGAGGAAATGTTCTGGATTTATATCATAAAAATCAGCCAAAGAAGACATTCTTGACATGACCCCATCTATGTCTTCACTGGACCATTTTTTGGAACTGGGAATGACTCTCAGCAAGTCTATGGGATTTATCTTGAGTAGCTTTGCTGGTTGTAGACCTATCAGCAGACCTGGTCTTGTCTGTCTGGTTAGGGGGAGAGGAGTGTTTCACAGGTGTGGAAGAATGCACAGGTAGTTTTTTCTGCTGTTTTCCCCCCTCCCCGTGCGTTGAAAAATGTTTTCCCTGTCCCTTAGTGGCTCCAGAGTTTTTTGACGCCTGGCGTCGAGGATCGGGAGAGGTGTCCCTGTCCTTCGAGCGTGGGGCCTCGCTGTCTTTAACTGCGGGCTCCGACTCCTGGAGCGCGGCCTGGGGGTGGAAGTCGTCTTCGTCTTCCGACGATCGAACTTCTGTTAGCCTAGGGAGCGAGGCACTCTTGGCAAGAGTGGATGATTGCCTGGAGTCATGCGGCGATCTTGATCGAGAGCGCCCAGAGGACACCGAATCGGACCGTTCTGTCTGTGCCTCTTTCCGAGAACTCGACGTCGAGTCTCGGTTGGACTTCGTGTGTTTAGTGTGTGTAGTATGTGAAGCGATTGTGTCGCCGGGGGTCTTCCCCATAGCCGCCCTGCCGGACGACCTTCCGAGGTCGGGGACCTGCGCTCGGCTGTCTTTCGACGCTGTAATGCCCTCGCCGTCCGAAAGTACGGCGTCGCTGCCATCGCTGAAGGCGCCCTCCGCTGCCATGGCCGCCTGCCTGGCGTGGTGGGCCCAACACTTCGTCGAACGGTCCTTAAGTGTCTTAGGTTTAAACCTACTACACGCTCTGCAGTTCGCCTCGGGGTGGTCCCTCGGCAAGCAGAGATTGCACGTGGCGTTCCTGTCGACGCAAGGGTATTTGCGATTGCACTTGGGGCAGAATTGAAAAGGGGTACCCTCCATACGCACCTTGAGGCAGCGGGCAGTTAAGTGTAGGAAATGTATAAAGTGTACCTATATACCAAGAGTGTAGAGTATGTACCACCCCCCACTCTCCCTACTTGCAGGGCCGAGGCCAGAGGCCTTCCAAGGCCCGGGCCGAGGCCAGCGGCCTTCCGAGGCCCAGATCCGTCGTGCAGCAGGCGACGGTCGATTTCTTCTCCAGCCGGCGTCGAGTGTCGAAGTTAGACGTTGGGGTGGGGGAAGGATGTGAATAGATTAATCTTGTAAATTTTTAGAAAAAGTATGGCTAAGGCCAGGGGACTCCGCAAAATGCTTCCGACCAGTATGGCGGAAAAAAACAATCTGAGGATCCTAGACGCGTGAGGGATCTTGGGTACAGTGGACGTCACACTAGGGATAGTATTACTGGCACGCCCTGTGTCGACGCCCATTTTCGAGTTTCGGAAAACAAACTAATACTCCACAGCTTCCACTAGATGTCGGCCTATGCACAGCATGTGATCTAAGCAGATTCCACAAGCCTCAGAAATATATATATATATACATATATATATATATTTTGTTTATGTGGGTTAAATGCTTAGTTGTAAGCCGCCAACTACATGCAAGATGTCAAAATAAAGTACAAATACATGGTTCCTCTTCCTGTTTGAGAATACACACCGCTGTGTAAATATCAAAATGTAAATTAAAAAAAATTGTGGTATATGTAATGTATATATCTTGATGTCAATGACATTGACTGATCCTATATCGATTTTGAAAATATATCGATACATTCCCAAATCTCAACATATCGCCCAGCCCTACACCTGGAGCTATTTCCGCCATGGATTCCACTTCTGGGTGGTGGGTACCCCTCCTTTGAAAGACAATTGTTCTTCATTTGGGCTGCCTGGGTCTTCACTGACTCACAATGCAAGACCGTGGGTGACTGGATCCTTAATTTCGACCTTTAAAAGGAACCCTTTACTTACTGTGTTGTGGACTTTCTGGAGGCAAACATTAGGTGCTCACCTACAAGCCCTGGGTTGGTGGGTTATTCATGATACTGACCCACAGGGGTCCCCATGGCCGTTGGGATGTATAGGCCCTCTTCTACCACATTTCCTCTCTGGTTAACATTGGGGGCTGAATTCTGCTCTGCTTTTCTGCTCCTGAGGATTCTGAAAAATCCTACGGATACCTCACTAAAACCCTGCCTAAATTCGCTTACTGGATGGCCAGGGAAAGGCAGACGCTTCCCGATCCTGACTTTAGGGTGGTGTATTGCGGGTGTATCACCTGGGAGGAGACAAGGGCCGGAGTTGTGAGGAGATCCTGTGGGATGAGACAGTATTTATCCTTGAAAGGCAATAATCTTTTAAAGGTGTCAAGATATGTAATGACTTATTGTTGTTATGATATAGCTAAACCATATTAAAATCGGTTGATGTGGCCAGAACTGGGGTGCCACCTTTAAATACGCCAAGGAAGTAAATACCAGTTGAAACTTCTATGGTTAAAAATTACACATACCGCCAAGGTACAGTGAAATAAAATTTATAAAACAGTGGCTTAAACAAACTGCTTTCCTTTTTTCAAATAAACTCCAAGGATTCTTCTTTAAAATGCATCCAAGAAAAATAGATCTGCATTTAAAAGTAAGAAGTTAACAAGAAAATCTAATGTTAATTGAGACTACAAGTTCCATAAGTACTGGGACCGGTAAGAGGGCAGAGGAGCAATGTTGCAGCAATAGTCAGGCAATTGAGTTTAATGACCCACACCTGAGGAACGCTGAGAGGCTGAAAAGGCCCCCTCAGGTACAGGCCAATAGATGGAGCTGTAGCTGTAGAGATTGCAGCAGCAGTGGGACCAGAAGGTGTTGGCAAACCAGAAGGTAGTGGGTGAACAGAAGGGACGCCGGGACTTTGACCAAGCAGATTCCAGCTGCCTGTCCTGAGAGAGTCCTGTTTCCCCAAGTGCAGAGATTGCACAGCAGAGGCGTGCCGGAGACCATGGCTGAGAAGAGCTTTGCAGCCGAGTGTCCCGAGAGCAAGAGAAGCTCCGTGACTGCATGGTGGGGTCAGGGGCACCTTTACAGAGGAAGAGTATGCCCAAGAGAAGCGTGAGGCAGTCCAAGGCCTGCAAGACACGAAGGGAACAAGACAGAAGCTGGTGAGTGTTAGCAGACATTCTGATCCCTTGCGCGAACAATGGCAGGCAACAGTAGCCGGTAGAATCACTCGCATGCGAGTGAAAGCCATCGGAATGCGACGATTGATTACTGGACAATAAGAAGTATAAAAAGTAGCACTCGCATGCAAGTGATTTTTCTTCCCTTCACTCGTGTAAAAGCGTAATGCTGTGAATCACGTTAATTGAAAATTCAAACATCTTAAAACAGAGAAGACCGGTCGGGTAAAGATAAAAGTGAGTCTCAGATGTTCTGAAATGAAAGTCACTCTCTGAATAAATTGTGCAGTACCCGAAAACAATGTCACTTTGAATTTAAGTGACTAAACATTATTACTTGTGAGTTGAGAGAACAAGCATTGCCCAAGTCAAGAGGGACACAATCATTGCCCAAGCCAAGAGTGAATCTAACCAAAGCCAAAGAACAGAACAAACGTTGTCCTATGCTAAAAAGGATACAAGCACTGTCTAAACCAAGAGTGTGCAAGCATTACCTAAAGCCAAAAGAGACTGACAAAATCCATGAGTGAACTACTCTGGTTAACAGGCAAAGCTTATGTAAGGTTGGGAAAAGGAGGTCTGCTTCTTATGAATTGTTCTCTAAACATTAAAGTAACTCTCATTGTCAAAGCCAAGAAATGAAAATGGAGAATTTCATTTAAAAAGGTATTTTTGCTTGTGGTTATTGCAGACAAACAAGAGAGGTAAAGAGGCTGCCCTTCTGGAAGGTGAATGTCAGAAGAAGAGTGCCTTGCTTACTTGAAAGGTGTTGAGATGCACTAAAGTGAAGCTTGTCCATGAAAAATCACTAAGCAACAAATGTTGAAGATGTGGTATTATCTTTGGTTGTCAGGGGATTTAAAACTTCAGAAGCACAGTAGAATGTGGAACACTAGGGCGCGGCGAGTGGACCCGCATGGTGAAGTTTTGTAGAAGTTGACCTGAGATTAAAATTAGCAGGTGAAAGTACTGTGAAGTCATCCTGACAAAGTTTCATACATCTAGTAAGAAGCTGTGTTTCCTTTACCTTATCAGAAGTTGCGTCTATTTGAATGTAATAAGGAATTGTGTTTCTTATAGGAAATTTATAAGTTGTGGAAAAGAATATTGGCCTGAAATAACACTGATGGTATTTGATGAAGTGGAAAGTCATTGTCCAAAGAAGATTAGCTTTTCTGTTTTTTGAACTTTAACTGAACTTTCTTTTGACACATTGAAGGAGCCAAGAACTGAATTGAGACTTTATTACAAACCCGGATTTCCTTGTTTCTTTTTGTTGAACATTGGATCTGAATTTACCTTGAAACCTGGGGAAGGGAGTTCACTTAGTTTACCAATGAAGACTGTGAATAACAGTGTTGATGTTTTGAATTGCCATATATTTCTTTGTGTATTTGATGTTAAGTGTGAGGGCCAGATATCCTGTTGCACCGTTTTCCTTTAGTTTGGATAGGCAGGGATATACTCAGAGTAGGGATAGTGAGGCGTTGGATGAAACCTATGATTTAATAAAATGGCATATTTTGAGAAATCATTAAAAATGTGTCTGCCTCACATTTCTGACCCCCTCACAGGATGTTGGGGTCTTGAACCCACCACTGGATCCCTACTTCTGGGTATCCACTAGTGTCCCCTGGGGTGGACCGTTTTCTTCTGTGTACCTGTGAAAAAAACTGCGACTTAGCTGGCTTTCTCGTTTCCTATAGGGCAGTTTTCTCAACACTGAACTCCTACATTTGACACTGCAAGATACTTACCTGGACTGTGGCATTTTTCAAGGGTCCATGGAGTTCCTCACTAAGCCCTAGATTTTTAGAGACTTCCCTTGGTTAATTAGGGATTAATAACTCTCTGTATTACACTCCTGTACAAGATATACATGGTTTCATTGTAGTGCTCACCCTCCCCACAACCCTGTGTGCAATTTTCCCTTCTAGGACTAGGACCATCTTCTTAAAATGTATCCTGGAATTATGTTAGCCCTCCAGGTAGTGCTGAACATTGTGCTCCCCTTTTCACTACATATAAATAACAACTGTGTTATATGCATATGTACTATGTATGATACTTTATTTGGAATGTAGTTGTAAACCTGTGCTAAGTTCTGTTTCGTACCCTTAGATAATAAACAGGATGGTAATTACTGTGTGTAACATTATCTAGGTAGCGATTCCTTAACACATGTGATGAATTGGCGATGATTCCCGTGAAAAACGTGGCCTGGACACGTCCCATGTGGCCAGGGAAAGCTTTCTGACCCTGTGGGTGGTGCTCTGCAGGCGGATCAGACTAAGAGGAATGGGAAAACCCCTTTAATAACTTTCCCAGAGATGCTACAATCTTAATGGCATATTCTAAAGTTGAGAATGTAGAAGAAAAAGGTAATTTGAAATAATTGTTTCACAATGCTCAAGGTACTGGGACGAGGAAGAGGGATTTGGAAGCATTATACTGCAAGTTGCAGTCAACTGATTATAATGACTCACACCTGAGCGGGTCTGGTGAGTATAAAGGGCCCCTTCAGGTGCAAACCATTAGGAGAAGCAGAAGGTGGAGTAATTGTCGAGACTCCACTTTGCAGTGACAGCACAAGTTGGTTGAAGGGAAGCTGGAGCCACTGCTACTTGTGAAGCGGATGACGGTTTCATGAGGGTCTCTACCCTTAATGACCCGGTATTGTTAGGCAGAAACCTGTGCAGTTCCCTTTGGGAACACTGCAAAAGATTTAGGACTAGAGGTGTTAGCAGTAAACCCACTTGGTAGCAGTCTGTACCACCCAGATTTACCTGGTAGCTGTGGCTGAGCAGTCAGACCTCCCTCAAGAAGAGTTAGGCAGTATGCAAAGTATACACATTAGGTACTCAGACACAATAGCACAAGCAAACACTGACCAGAGCTTTGGTATCAAAGTATATAATTATTTATTTAAAAACACACTCTTTGAAACACTCCAGCACCCTTATTGTAAAACACTCTAAACACATTTACTATTATAATATATACAACCCTTATTCCTTATCAGACAAGTCTTAGTTAACACCACTTATTTCCAGATAGAGGAGAGCGCTTAACTATAGTTGGCACTCCAATAAGTTCATGAAGAAGGGAGGGAAAAAGACAGAATATGTGAAGATACACCACTCTAAGATTTAGGAACACTTTTAGCAAGGCAGAATAGCAAAAGTCACTGGTGAGACAAAGTCCATAGGCTGGGCCCACTCTTAGAGAGAGCAGAGCACAAATGCGCCCAAGATCACACAGTTACACTAGGCTTTGAAAGTCTTGCAGAGAGTTCAAAAAGAGTTGAGAGGCTCAGAAAAGTTTAGCCAGGGTGTCCCAGGCTAACCCAGGTTCGAAAGCCGGGGGCTAAATCTACCCCGTACAGTCGGTGGCAAGGGAAGCCAGGCGGAACACAGTACCTTAAGTGGGAAGGATCCTCCAGCGGTGGCAGTTGTTCCTGGCAGCGGATGCAAGTCTCAGCGTCGTCCAAGGGAAGAGAAGATCTCGAATTGGAGGAAAGCTGAAGGTCGTTGCACTGCCAGGAAGAAACCAGTCGCGGAATTTTCCGGTTAAAGGTATTACCCTTTACTGGCCACCAGGGGGGCGCACGGACGATGCCAGCCTCCGTGTGAGCTTCTAACCCACGGGCCCCAAAAGTGAGTTGAGCCCCCACTTTGCCCCCCCCCCCGTGCCCAACAACGACAGCCTGAGCCACTGGAAGCCCCCCCACCCCCCGAGCGAAAACCCGCCGGAAATCGGACCTTTGGTCCGTGAGAAAAGTCCAGCGGAATCAGCCTCCCCCCCACTTGTGGGGACACCGACGTGAGAGAAGGCCGCGGCCTGCGGCCCCCCCACCCCGCCCCCGGCTCTCCTCGCGGGAGACCAGCGTGGCGCGGGGGCTCTGGAGGAGAGAGCAGCAGACCGCCGACCGCTCCGGGGCACTTTGAGGGCCGGCCCTCCCAGGCGTCCAAAAAGGCGGACTCCTCGAGCGGCTGATTCCGCATCGCAAGGGACCGGCCCTGCGAAGGGAAGAATGAGCCTGCGGAGATGAGTGCCCGCCCAGTCTTAAGAGCGTCCGAGCGCATCGCCCCGGTCGGGGCCCGCTCCGCCCCCCCGGATTGGAACAACCGCACGGGGGTGGCCAGGAACCCCCCGCACCAGCAGAAGATCTGAATCTGCCGCAGCCGAGGGAGGCCTGCCGTGAGCCTGACCCCCGTGACACCCCCCTCCGAGAACCCCCAGGGAGCCCCCTAATCAGAGCACAAGGGCCAACCAGAAGAGGCCCTAATTTGGTAACGGTGCCGTGGTCCCGGTGCATCCTGCGCACCGGCTACTACGCGGGTTCCCGCACTACGTGGCTCGTGGCCCACAAGATCACGCTCCCCGCCTAGCTGCAGGGGACCCGCACAGCAGTAGGGGAGGGGAGGAGAAAGTGAACGTCTCGACCTCCAGTGTCCTCGACGGGACACAATCACACACCTACGGAGGACTCCGTTGCCGGGGGTCTCTCCCCACACAGCGAACTCGCCTACACACGAAAGGGGGGGCGGAGGGTTGGGCCCCCACTCCTTGGGGCGTGTGCCCTCCTCTGACAAGGCCCCAATTTACGAACTGAGCGGGACAAAGACAAGAGGCCCTGCAACTGGGAAACAGTGGAATACATGGAGGTGCTCGCCCCCCCATTGCATCTGCACCTCGAATCCTCGCCCTGAGACCTGGGCCCACATACCTCCACCAGTGCCCCGCTACAGGCCGATATCAACACCTAAGGCCCCCCGAAAAGACGCTGGATCCAACGAAGGACACAGACCAGTGCGGAGGGTAGAGCCCCTGGAGACAGGGCGTGTGCCTCCTCCCACTTCCACCAAAAGAGCCTCCGCTATGAGGACAACCACCCTGGTGCTCTCCGACATTCCTTACGTGCCTTCCAACACACTAGTCCCGAGGGTACGGCCCCCAATCCCGGGGCGTGTGCCTCCTCGCTGGCTAGTGCTCCATGAACATACCAAGCAAGCTTGCCAAATACGCCTACATCCCACTATCTCAGGCTACCGACCCTAGATCAACAATGTCAGTAGAAGCCATCGAAACGGGTGCAGCTGCCACTAAGGGAGATATCGCCGCCCTCCTAGCCGAAATTCGAAACATGGGCATCAACCTCGGCGGCAAAATGGATAAGATGACCCAAAGGATAGATAACATCGAGGAGAGACTAGAAGGGGTCGAGAACAACCAAGCCTCTATTGACACTCTAGAAGCCCAAATGGAGCTTAGAATACGAAACATAGAAAGGAAGGACGAGATTCGCTTGAAGATAGACGATTTAGAAAATAGAGAGAGAAGAAATAACCTATGGTTTTTCGGAATCCCGGAGAGAGAAGGGGAGACAGAAGAGGATCTCAAGCAGACTATACACGATATCGTCAAAATCCTGACCGCGGACGAGGACATTGATGAACTCAAGACCGAGAGAATCCACAGAGCCGGCGGCCCCCCAGGCGGCCCGAAATCAGTCCTTGCCAGATTCCATAGATATCAGGACAGAACGAGGATACTAGCTAAGGCCAGGTCTGGAGGCACTCTTACCCTTGGAGGAGCCCAGATTACTATTTTTCAGGACCTTTCATCACTGACGCTGGCCTTGCGTCGCTTGTGCGGTCCTCTCACGAGATGGCTAAAAGAACAAGACACGAGGTACAGGTGGGGATACCCCTTCTCCCTCGCGTTTGAACATGGGAGCAGGAAGTTCCTACTCCGCTCTGAAGAAGAAATCCGAGAATGCATTGCCGACCTCCTCAGACCGGCCCCGGGGAGGGGACTCGGGGAACACCAGCGCAGGACAGAGCACGATGGGAACTTCAGGGCCCGAGAAGGAAACAAGTAAAGGGTTCCAGAAAGTACAGGCGGCCCAATGACACACCCGAACACAACAAATGACATAGTGGCTCCAAGCTCCAAATCCTGGCGAACCAAGCTTTCAAGGTCCTGGCGGGGGACCCGCTTACATCACGGATCACGGCACTCCTAGATCTGCGGTTCCGTCACACGGCGGGTGAACTGCCAGTTCAGCAAAAGAGAGCTGCCGAGGAAGGAAGAGTCCTGAAATCGCATGCATCATAAAACATACAAGCTCATAGTTAAAATTTCTGTTGTTTGACACACCGTTGTTTGTTACACAATCTCATGAGAAGGGGGGCGGGGGCTCAAAAATGTTATTTTGATGCTATTAGTTGATGGGGTCGTACGGTTACGACCCTTACTGGTGGTCCGACAGTAGACCGGTTGTTCACATCCAGTCCAACTCGGACGCCACCACGAACAGTCACAAACCCTCATCGTAGAACTAAAGATATGAAGTTCAATACCCTACAGGGACAGGTGGGGGGAGGGAAATGGGGAATGGCACAGCCTCAGACAAAGCCTCTGTTAAATAGAGGCAGCTACAATACTACTTCCAACATGGAAATTTCTTACAATAGGCTCCAAGACGCTGCGAAGGAATTCCACAGACGCACCGATGTCCCACAGACATGATGAATCAAATGACACGCAGGGTACGCTTAAAATTGGCACGCTGAATGTTAAGGGTCTTAACTCCCCCACCAAAAGATCGCTGGTGACGAGAGAGTTCAGGAGGGCTGAATTGGACATACTTTTCATACAGGAAACTCGATATAGCAAGGGAGAAGAGAGGAAGGTTCTCTATGCCAAGCTAGGGTTGGAATACTGGGGCTCTGGCCCGCTGAAGAAGGCAGGAGTTGGCATATTAATCAACAGAAAGATCCAATTTGAACTCTTGAAGTCATGGACGGATGTCAGTGGCAGAGCACTAGCCCTGGTGGGCAGGATACAGGGCACGGTTGTTACCCTTGTGGCAATATATGCCCCCAATACAGGACAAGACAGATTCCTACAGAGGATAATACCTAAAATCATGTGCGAAGCAGAAGGTGACGTAATTCTCTGAGGTGATCTGAACACATGGATGGATCCGGAACAGGATAGACAATCAGGTCGCCCCACTACGCCCCCGCTCGCGGGTGCTAGACGCCCACTAGCCGCAGACATGATGGCCGCCTACAACCTCACCGACGCATGGAGATATACCAACCCCAACCGAACTGGCTTTACCTTTTTCTCAGCGCCACATGCAACCTTTTCCAGAATAGACTATATTTACCTAACCGCAGACCTCATCACGGCAATGACCGAAGCCGTTATAAACCCTGACATGGTCACGGTCACCCTTGACCAAATGGCCCTGCCTCGAAGATGTTCCAAATGGCGCTGTAATGAAACCCTCTTTAAGGACCCCATCTTTTGAGAACAACTAGAGCAGGATATTACCCAATACTTTGAGATCAATAACACAGGGGAAACTTCCATGAACACAGTTTGGGAGGCAGGTAAGGCGACCTGGAGAGGGCTACTTATTAGAGAAGGAGCAGCCAAAAAAAGAGAAAGACAACTAATAGAAAACAGGATCCGGAACGAAATCACTCAACTGGACCTCATGGCACAAACGGCGGATCAAGATAGACCACAAAAGATTAAAGAGGCCAACGATAAGAGAGGAATTAAGACAACTAGAGGCAGGAAACATAGCGCGCAAGCTACAGCATTTGAAGCAGCAACACTATGAACATGGGGACAAAGCGGGCGCCCTGCTTGCCGCAAGACTGCGAGGCCAACGCCAAGAGAGGTGGGTGCCCACGATTCAAACAGAAGAGAACTCTTGTGAACCACTTCCTCCCAGTGTCCCTGAAGCTTTTGCCGACTTTTATGAAAAATGATATTCGGCGCGCGCTCCCTTGCACACGGAAGCGATAAATGAATATTTGGATCGGGTACCCTTGCCCACTCTCCCATCTGATACAGCACTTACATTAGAAGCCCCCATCACAGGAGAAGAAATTGAAGAAGCTATCAAAAGGCTTCCAACGGGGAAAGCCCCCGGAAACGATGGATACACGGTAGGGTTCTATAAAACTTTTAAAGATGCCCTTCTCCCATTCATGGTCGCCCTATTTAACAATATCCTAAATTCCAGCGTGGCATCCGACTCCTTCTCTGAAGCGCTGATAACAATCATCTCCAAGGAGGGTAAGGACCCAAAGTTGTGTACCTCCTACTGCCCAATATCTCTATTAAATATCGACGCCAAAATTTATACGAGAATCCTGGCTGCAAGACTGGAGTCACACATGCATGCAATAATCCACAACGACCAAGTAGGTTTCATTTTAGGCAGACAAGGAGCGGACTCCACCCGGAAAACTTTCACTTAATCCACGAGGCCCAAACTTCGCTGAGCAACCCAGCGCTACTCTCAATTGATGCCGAGAAGGCATTCGAAAGAGTCGAATGGCACTTCCTCGAGGCCACATTGCAGAAGATAGGCCTAGGCCCCACACTCCGCCGAGGGATCAAAGCAATCTATAAGTCCCCAAGAGCATCGGTCTCGGTGAACGCCCAATTCTCCCGCTGGTTCCCCCTCAGCAGAGGTACGAGACAAGGTTGCCCCCTGTCGGCAATACTGTTCGCGCTGTCCCTAGAACCTCTTGCCGTGATGCTGCGAGCTGACCCTGCAGTTGAAGGAATCCAGGTGAATGGTAAAGAATATAAGCTAGCCTTATATGCGGATGACATTCTGCTCCACCTGTCAAACCCAACCTCTTCCGTTCCGAGAGCGATCCAGCTGATAGAGGAGTACGGCGCACTTTCGGGATTTAAAATCAACAAATCCTAATCTACTCTTTTTCCACTCCATGAGCCATCGTCGGAACACCAAAGCGCCCTCGAGCATCTCGGGCTGATCATCGGAGAGCCGACACTGAGATACTTGGGAATTAACTTAACGCGACATCTCGACAGCCTCTACGAAACCAACTTTCCCCACCTCCTCGAGGCCCTCAAGACCGATCTCAAGAAATGGAAACCGCTAACAATATCCTGGATGGGACGCTTGAATGCAATCAAAATGGTGTCCCTCCCACTGTTTCTATACCCCTTTCAGGTCTTGCCTATCACAATTCCGGAACAATTCTTCAAGCAAGTCAGAAAGGCCATCCTAGACTTTTTGTGGAATGGGAAGAAACCCAGAATCCCCTACGATGTCTTAATACTACCAAAAGAGCTAGGAGGGGTGGGCCTACCGGACATAGAACGCTATTATCAGGCCACACAGCTCAAAATTTTAGTCCCACATCTGCGGGATAAGAAGGACCTCCAATGGGTCCAGCTAGACAACAACGTTCTATACAATGTGACTCTGGCAGAGTGGTTATGGGTCCCCAGATCGAAGTTATCGAGGAAACTGCGCAACCACCCGATACTGGGCACGTTGTGGAACATATGAAGGAAGGGGAGAGCAATGTCGGGAGTCACCACGTGGCCTTCGCCACTGAGCCATCTTTGGTCCCCTGGAATCAGAGAGGAAATCCCAGAACATGCCAGATACCAATCCTGGTTTGATGCCGGTCTCGGGAGGGTCGGTCAGCTCTGGAGAAAGGGGAAATTCATATCGATAACGGAACTGGAGGAAGCCTTCCAAACCCATCCGATACCAGTATTCCTGTACCTACGTCTGAAAGGCGTCATAGCCAGAAAGGAATGGAAAGATACTACGCAGAGAGAACAAACGCCCTTTGAGACAATCCTAGACACAACTACTACCTCTAAATGCCTCATAGCGATAATGTACAGAGCCTTAATTACCAAAGACGACGCACCAAACCATCGTCTCAAAGCAAGATGGGAACGAGACTTCGCAGAGAGTTCGACCAGCAAGCCTGGAACAAAATATGTGAGACACCATCCAAAATATGAATCGCGGCCCAGTATAAATTGCATGCCATAAAATTATTACATAGATGGCAATACGACCCACAAAGACTGTCCAAAATGTTCCAGACCTCCAGCCCGAGATGCTGGCGACAACGTGGGATGAACGCCGATTACTGGCACATGTGGTGGGCCTGCCCCAAGGTCCACATTTACTGGCAGGAGGTCCTGGGATGGATCAAACAGCTGGACGGCATAGATAGGGAAATGTCACCCCTCCTGATCCTGTTTGGCCTCGAAGAAGAAGATGACGAAATGATAAGGGTAAAAGGTCTGATATCCCCCCTCTTACTCGCCGCAAGAGCTGCCCTTGTGATAAAATGGAAAGCCCCTCGCTTACCTGATAAGAAGGACTGGATACAGATCGCTACAAATATTTACACTATGGAAAAAATAACAGCAATACTCCATGACAAAGCCACGCGACAAGAGGAAGTCTGGTTCGATTTCACTGCGCAATACATCTCGCGTTCAACCATGGAAGGTTCGACACAGCAAGGAAACTAGCTCCTAACCCATGCTACCAATGACTGGAAAACCGAAACACCCTTTGTTGGCAACCCTTGCATGTCACAGACCATATAGGAGATCTATGACCTTAGGACGATTCAAGATGCGCGTCACACAGCCTACTACGATTCAGAATGTCAATGCCCCGAAGGAAGTGGACTTGAAAGATGGGGGTAGGGAGGGGGGTGGGGCTTTTCTTTTCCCATTTTTTTCCCCTTTCTGGTTTCCTTTCCTTTTGCTCTTTCCTGGAATAATGAACATTAATGTTGATAACTGTTGTTAAGGTGGACTTGAATATTATACTGAAGCAGCTCGCAGTGCATAACGTGTACCCACCTGTATGTTCACATTCCATGTTAAAATCAATAAAAGTCAAGTTTCAAAAAAAAAAAAAAAAAGGTATTACCCTTTATTTCGCGGTCGTGATAAAACGTGGTATTCCGGTTGCCGGGGTGCTTGGCACAGGCAAGGCGGCCACAAGATGCGTCGGGAAGGCGAAAAGACGGTGAAACTGGTTATTCCCACCAGTCAAAGGAAGAAGACTCTCCGGCGGGAGATCTCCTCTGTCGTTGGGAAAAGTGGTGAGACGGTCCAGCAGGGCTCCACCGGTTGTCGTCGTGGCAGGTTGGCTCAGCTTCTCCCTCGTCGGATTCTTAGGTCCTGTGGCAACTTCTGAAGTTCCAGTCCCCAAAGCCCTGCTTTTATGCAGAAAACCCCCATTCACTCAGCCTAGCTGTCACTCAAACATGCTAAGTGGTTGGGCCAATCAGGACGGAGTGCGACTTCAGTTGCCTAGGCAACTCAGTCCAGGGTGCCTAAATCCCCCTCCACCCCGCCTAAGTACCCCAGACAGAGTGGCACCACTTTGGAGGGCTTCTGTGGAGAAGCCCGCCAAAAAGTGGAACAAAGGGCTCGACTTGGGTTGGAGTCACAGAAGAGAACACAAACGCCATTTTAGAACTGAGTTTTGGCAAAAAATACCAACCGGAGAATTAATAATAATTAAATAAACCAGCGGTATGTTCGAGGCTATCGTAATTAAATAAATAAAGATAGTAGCCTCGAACAATGGGAAATCCCATAGAGAAATATTTGCGATTGAATATAAAAAGTAGTATCCACTGCCACCAGCCAAAACTTGATCAGGGGGGACGGATACGTGCCCCCTCGACTAAAAGACCCCGGGGCAATCGAATTGCCCCAGCCAGTACGTCCACAATATGATGGTTTGTACTGGTTCTGTTCAGAATTTAAGACTAGTAAAGTCAATGGTGACTTTACATGCCCTGGGAGACAGTAGTCAGTCCCAGGGTATGGAGTCTATACTGGGGGGGTCACTATGACACCCCTGTCTTACTGCACGGAGGGTGCTGTGTAACACACATCACAAAAACACATGCAGCCCTATGGAGTAAAAGACTCCATAGCCCATTAAACACATCTAGAGTCAAAGGAACACACTCAAATCATGTCCAAGAGTGAGGGTAAAAGAGTCTCACTCTTGGCAGGAGAAAAAATTAAACCCCAAAAATCCAGCAAAGCTGCTGGGGGACTCACTAGGTTAGGAAATTCAGCCTAAACAGAGAATTCTCCCTAACAAGTATGCAGAGGTTTCGCGGCGGGAAGCACGGTTCCATAAAGTATTCCCCATGGTGACCTTGTATGCAAAGGTTATGCGGCGGGAAATGTTAATTTAAGAAGCTTTCCCCAAAGTAACTTTTACTCCGGTAGAAGGCGAGCACCGAAGTACCTGTGCAGCGAGGAACGCTCCTCTCCTGACCTGCGCGAGCCTCAGGAAGCAGAAAGAAGCAGGTTCCAGTGCAGTAGGAAGTGGAGGAAGCAGAAGTGGCAGTGGAGCGAGCGGATGCGCATGCAGCACCCGGTAAGTTTACTAGTATTATATGACCCTGCAACGCTCCGTAATCGCCCGCTGGCCCCCATTAGGAATACTGAATACCAAACTAATGTAAAGAGACTTAAATGGCATACCAATCTGATACAATGCAGCTAAAGAGGCAGAATAACAACCTTGGGAACAGACACAAAGGTTATCATTGTAATTACAACGGTCAAAGTAATTGCCAAAACCTAAAGATGGCAATTTCAAAAGAAGGCAACAAAAACAACCATTGCCAAAGCCAAGAAAGGGCAATTAAGAAGCAAGCCAATTGTAACCTGTATTGCCAAAGAGAAGAAGAGGCAATAGTTGATAAAGACCCAAACAAGCACTGTCTAAGCCAAAGAAAAGCAACTGTGATAAAAAGCCATTTTCAGCAGTTGGTTGATGTAAGACTGGGAAAACAAGAGTGGCAGAAAAGCTACCCTTCTGAGAGAAAGCATTGGCCTAAACCGCATCAATGTATATCATGTCTTTTCAGAAAAAGTATTCATTGCTGATGTTGTTGAAAGTCAAAATACGTTGCCAAGTTGTTGGAAGTGAACTTTACCACAGAAGTACTTGTAGTAGTTTTAGCAGCTTTTAGTCCTGGCAGGCAGGTATATCAGAGCAAGGGACTTTGTAGTGGTACACCTGGCAGGTGAGTGGACCAGGTAGAATTTGTTGAAGTACTGTGTTGTGGTTAAAGACTGTGTAGAAGGAAGTGCCAAAGACCACCCCAATGCATTGTGAAATCCTCCCGACAAAACATTGCTGTTGCTAAAGATGAACTGTGGAAGTGTTTTGGTTTCCTAAAAAGTTGTGTTGAACTCTTAGCTACAAATGGAGAAAGAAAGAGTTGTCATTTCTTTTCAACTGCTGGAAAGTCCAAGTGAGAGACTTTTGGAGCAAGAAGCACCTTAGCACCAGAACATTGTTGTAGAATGGAACTTTCCTAATTTTGGACTGCTGATACAAATTCCTGTTTTCAATCTGGGGAAGGGGGCATGACAGAGGTTACAAGTAGAAACAGTTATTAAGTTTAAGTTGGACATAACTGCGATTTGTTATATATTCACTTCACATGTTTATTGTATGTATACGTGTGAGGGACAGATTCCTTTTGTTAGAGTCTTTCCTTTAGTTTATTTTGATAGGCAGGGAAATACTCTTCAAGGTAGGGATAGTGAGGCGTTTACCAAACCCTTTTCAGTTAATAAAATGGCATCTTATGAAAAAGCTTTCAAAGCTGTCTGCCTCACTTGTCTGACCCCTCACACTTCCCTCTGGAAGTCTATATGTATTAAGCCTGCCACCAGATACTGGGCTTACGTTTTATGGTAGAGTGAGTGAGTGAGTGATTAACTGGCCACTGTGCTCTGCTCGGTTTCTGTGTATCCTTACTACTTATTTTGTCCATCATAAATATTTTATTTGTGACCTTAGGAATAAAGTGTGTATGTTTTCAGCATACAAGTGCAGTGTATTCTTTTGTGGTGTCTATTGTGATTAATTGTACCCCATGCCAGCCTTCATCCCTCCTGAATTTAGGCCGGACTGCTCTGCTACAGCTACCATTAGAGAGCCTGGCCTGGCCTTTACGTTTGGATGACAAACTGTTAAACCATTAGGTTACATGTTTACACAGTCCTCACCGGAGTCTACGATAAAAGGTCACAGATGAAAAAGGACACCCTGTTAGGAAGAAAGCACACTTTATACCCAATGTGGTAGCAGCTTGTACTTTTCTCCCAGCCAGTCTTAATCTCAAGCCTAAAAGTGTGGCTTTGTGTTTTTTTATGCTATGTCTTAAGAGTCCTTATGACTCCTAAAACAGGGGTATGCCAAAGGGGCCCCTTAATCTCCCAGAGAGAGTATTCCCCTCTCTGTTAATCCTGTGGCTAGATTGGTGGTGGCTTTTTCACCTATGTAAAATGGTTCCACTGGGTGGTTTCCATTTTACCTTGCTAGGCCTTTTTTTACCCCCTTCTCATTACATCAAAATGACAATTGCAGCGGTTTGCCCCGAAGACCTGAGGGATCAGATGACGATTCATTGTCCTGCTTTGTGTGTGAGGAGGTGGCCATCTTTGGCCACGGGGGTGTGTGTCTCCCAGGACCAAGGGCTGTCAGCCTGAAACCAGCTTTGACTGGAAAATGCAGAGGCCCGTCTGGAAAGTTTGTGGATCCATTCCTTTGTACGAGAGACCTTTCCAGAATGTGTGTGTGTGGGTCTGTCATTAGCTGAACACCCGACTGTTTCAATTATGCTTGTTGTGTGACTGAGTGCATGGTTTGCTCACTGGTTCCCGAGATTAATACAAGCAGACCCCCCCCCCTGGCCCACTCACTGTCTCTACAGGTAGATCTTCAGAAATGCACTCAAGTTCTGCTGCTCACGGAAGCAACAAAGCTACGCACCAGCACCCTTTTAAGTCGTGATGAATTGGAAAGCAAATCTCTGCCTCTCCAACATAGAACATAGGGAACCCTCTGCACTGCTCTTTTCTCCTGGTCCGCAGGAGACAGCTGGATCACAGCTCCTGCTCAAAGGCCTCATCTGTCTCAAGTTCCTGACCATTCCTGCATTGCTTTACCCAGAAGTGGGTGCTCCTCCGCTGCCTGGACCCTGATGATTCTGACCCAGACTAACCCAGGAATCTTTCCACAGGACCCCTGGAAAGCCCTCTGGTTCAGTCACCCCCCTCACTCGGCACACTCCAGAAGCTATGCTGTCCCAATTCTACGACCGCAAAGCCAAACTTGGCTTCCCAGTTCATCTTTCATAGATTGCTCCAATCCGGTTTGCTTTCTTCAACTGTTGTTCAACTGATGCTCTCCATTGTGGTTCGCCAATGTGGACTCCTCCCCAGGTCCTATTCCCGAATGCGGGCATGGGAACCCTGGTCATGGCCGACCACAGCAGTCTCCCCTTTCCGCTCCTCTGGCCCCTAACCTGATCATCTCCACAGCTCAAATAATCATCATTCTCAAAGGTCTGGTAGTCCCTTCTGCATTGGTGTGCTGTTGCTGGAACCCTTGGTCGAAGCTGGGAAAAGTACACAGCAACCCCCTCTGGAAAACAACTGCATCCTACAAAACTGCTTAGTCTTTCGCAGGTATTGCTCTTCTGGCCCTGTGGAACTGCTGGCAGGCATTTCCTTCATTGCTTTCTGGGACTCTGCATCATCTTCACAAGTTCTTAAGGGTCTCTCTCCAAAGTAACTACAGGAACACCTTCGGGGCATTTTCACCCTGAGGCAACTCTTCTAACAAATTCTGCCACTATTCACAATACTGGTCCCTCTTGGTTTCTTGTGAATATATCTGCCCGAACCGAAAAGCATTTGACATGCCTGTGACTGCTCTTTATTCTTCAAGAAGGCCTTTGACTTTAAAAAGGACTCTTATTCAAATTGATGCTTATTTGCTACGCTTTAACCTCTCCGTCTTACTTACAGGTTAGTGCATACTTCTGCCTTTCCTTAATACAAAGATAACATCTTTATACAAGTATAGTGTGCAGACCTACTCTTATTTGGTATGGATGAAGTGTATAGTATACTGTTCCTGTGTATCAACCCACCCCCATTATTTTGAGTTAGGCTGGGCTGCTCTGCCTTGACTAGCACTTGGGAGAGCCTGGTGAGCTTGAGGAAGTCATTAGTAGTATCAGAGTCCGGAAGATATACTGGAGGGCCCTGGCCTCAGGGAGAGTCTCCCTGCCACACCATGACCCTCAGTGAACCGGGACACTATAGGCTCAGGTTAGGAAGCAGTGTGTCAGACACTATACTTCTGGTGCAGATTACAGATAGTGGGCAAGGCACTATACTCATATGAAGTGGAAGTGTAGCAAAGAAGCAGCTCAGACCTGTATTCCTAGGACTGTGAGCTGAGCCAAAGAAGCAGCAGACTTAGAAGACCTTGCGGCGGTAGGTGTTTAGGGTGGAAGACCGGTAACCCCAAGACATTTTCAGGATGGGAGACACAAAGTGTGAAGCTTATTCCTGTTTGCACAACATATCCTTATTTTGTTTTAGATAACCTTGTAGGCTTTTATTACCAACTGAACCAGTCTGAAAATAAAATGAGAGCTCAACTGTAGCGTGGAGTCTCATGATTCTTAATGATTTGCCACTGTTTGTTTGAGACAAGGAACAGGCATCGAATTGCATTGACATTTTAATAGGATGATTGCAGCAAAAGGGGCTAGAGGCAGTCATTTTACCCAAAGAAGATCCACGCAGAATTACAGTTCAACAATCCAGGACTCTCCCAAAAGGTACTGAACTCCCAGGCATCCGTAAGGAGTCACAAGCAATATAGCTCCATCATATGGGCCACTGATGGCTAAGTAGTTTCTAGCTATGCCACAAGGATGCCTCTGTCAGAGCCATTCCCTTCTCTATAGCGAACATTCCTGCTCTAAGCAGAGTCATACTCCGAAGTTGTCTTCTGCTGCAGAATCCTGTCCCTCACCACTGGCAACTATTTCTGTCCTAAACCATGGTGCCAAATCTTTGACATGAAAGAAGAAGCTATCACAAAAGCAGATCCTGACTATTCTGAAACTAACTGAGGCAATTCAGCATGTATGGGAACATGTCTACTGCTCTCAACAAACTCACTAATGCATTAAGATTGTTGTTACAAGACCACTACTGTGGCATTGTCAAAAAGGGAGTGGGGCGGATTCCAAGATGTCCGTGGTAGTATAGAGCCGCGGCTGAGTGAGCTCCCGCCCGTAGCATACTTCGCGACCGCAAACAGCAGGGATCCCTCGGAGACGGGGGTTCCTTGAAGGACCGTGCACAGGGGCACCATCGTAGGATCAGTTAAGAGGATAACCACTGCACCGGGACAGGTGGAACGTGGCGCGAAAGTGGGTGCGCACTTCGCCCTCCCCCAGCGGGACTGGTGCTGGGTCGGGTCCGGCCAGATCATAGCAGGTGCGGGCTCACCAATATGGCGTGCATAGCGGGGTGTGCCTCCTGCATGCCGAGGCACTTTAGTGAAGCACCCACCCGCCTCCACGCCCCTCCCACACAGGCCAGGACATAACCGGGCCAGAAGGCAGGACATGGAAGAGGACAGAGTGGCCCGGGCTGCAGCGGAGGGACAAGGGTTGTTATTCCCTCACAGCAGAGAGTTAGAACACGAGGCGCTCGCTGCAGCCAGGAGCAGCCACTCCAAGAGACCCTGGTCACCCCTAGAACACAAATATATGTTTTAACATTACAGAGATTGATAATTGTCGGTGTAATTTAGTACCATGTTACTCCCATTACAAGCAATCAACAATGGTTAGATGTCTAGAAGTGGTTTTTAATTACCCACTTTCTTTTTCTTCCTTTCCCTGCTTTCCATCTTCCTTCCCAATCTCCCCCCCCCCTTTTATCTTTTTTTACCCTTTTTGCTCATCTAGACTTCCAAACTGGCAATTGGAAACACACACCAATGTGACCCTAAATGGGGTTTTGCATTTCCTGAAGATGGCTTGGGTACAGAAACCACAAACAGTACCAAGCCGAAATTCGAGTCGACACTTTTTTGCCTAAAGTTCCACCAGACTACAAAAGTTGGGCAGTCATCACGACTACGAGGGAGAATGTTCATATCAAAACTAGGCAATTGATATGTGCCTATATTGTACTGAACGGGTGCACTGAATGTGTAAATATCACTTTGCACTGTGGGGTCGAGTTGTAAGACCCTTGGTTTAATCGTTTACCTTGCGTATCTTGCACAGTATGAGTGGATCATGAATGTGAATGAATGATGTGGGTTGTACAGTGGGTCATAGTTGGTTGCGATGTGTGTGGTTGCTCAAAAATGTAATCAATTATTAGTAGAGATTGAGTTCATGTACTTTTTAACAAATTAAAGTAACTTTTTATACACTGTTTTTTCATTGGTTGTTTATGTACGATATAAAATAAATAATATTTTGTCATAACAAGATTATATGAGGTTTCTATGTAAGGAGATTGCTACTACAAGAATAATTATGTAATGTTATGAGAGTTGGTATATACTCGCAGGTCTATAAATATTGTGCAGTGCACCCCTAGAACACAGGCAGACTGGCAGCAGCATTTCGGCAGCCTGCCGGTAGCGTACCACGGAGGGACACATTAGGATCAGTAGAAAAAAAAAAAATAAGAGGAGCCATTCCTCTCCTCCAACACATATCAACAGTGAAAGCAACACCACTGGGCCCATACGAAAGCCCTACACGGCCAACTCAGCGCAAAATAAGTGAGGCGGCGCAACAACCAACCGGCCATCACGGACTAGGGCAAAAACAGATGCCCAGCTGCCTGCCGGAAGCAGACCACAGAGGGACACGGTGGGATCACATTAAAAAAAAGAAGAGGCATTTTTCTCCTCCAACCCGCTGCCGCAACGAAAGCATCACCACTGGGCCCATACAGTACTCCTGCACGACCAACTCAGCACAAAATAAGGGAGGGGGCGCAACAACCAACCGGCCACCACAGACAGGGGCAAAGACGCATGGCCAGCACACATCCACAGCGGGCTCCACAGAGGGGGGCCCTGCAAGTCGACGAAAGTCCCATAACGGTGCCCTCCAATTGAGGAGCTCCCAGGGAACCGGATCACGTCACGCTGGGAAGACAGAAGGTCCGGCAGAGACCCCCCACAATAGTAGCAGTAAATGCCTGGCACCAAAGGAAAGAAAGCAGCACTGAAGCTACAATTGCAATCCACACCCAAGCATAACCCCCTACAGGAGTGCTGGTCCAGAGTGGAACAGGCACCCGGCGAAGACGACGACGACACCCAGGATGTGATGAGCACAGCGGAAAGCCACATGGCCGCCTCAAAGGAGGATATGGAACACTGCCTCCGATCATTGCAGGACCAAATCACAGTGCCCCTGCAAGCACAATTTCATACGCTTACCACAGAAATTAAATCAGAACTGGCCAACATGCGCAAAGACATAGCGTCCCTAAGGGAGAGAGTCGACACCAACGAAAGGGCACTGCAGGACACATCGAGATTGGAGGAACTTTTAGACCATCTAGCCAGGACAACCCACAATATTGAACTTCAATGCGATGAGTTTGAGAACAGGTTGCAGTGGGCCAATATCCGCATTCGGAATCTAGCATAAGCTGTACAGGATGCGGACCTCACAGAGAAGGTGACAAACATTTTCAAGGAACTGTTCGGTGCTGAGGGAGAAACAGATGTCCCAATAGACTAGATCCACAGCGTGGGACCGATACGCAAGGACCCGGGGGCCCGCCCGAGAGACACCTGGGCTGCACTAAACTCCTACCCGCAAAAAGAACTGGTCCTTAAGGCGGCGAGGAAAGCTGCTCCAATTTCATACTGCGGGAATGAGATACAGCTATACCAAGACATATCACAACTCGCCCTGCAGAGGGGAAAAGGACAGGAGAAGTCTGCTGGAACACCAGAAAGCCAAAAAGATCACGTATAGGTGGATCTTCCCTTTTGGTCTCTTTAGCTGGAATGGTGGAACCGACAGGATAACTACCAAAGAGGAAGGAGCCAGAATAATGGAAATCGAACTGGATGATCAGCCAGGCCCTGCAGCCCTAAACAGACACACTCCTAAGGGCCCTCGACACTGGGAGTGGACGATGAAGGGACACACCAAACGGAAGCTCCAACACCAAACCCTACGAAACACATCTAGCTCCCTCTTGTCGGGTGGAGAAGCATCAACAACATTAAGGCGGATACTCGACAAAGTGTCCGGTCGGGCATACTTTGACAAATTCGGACATTCCAGTGCCTGACACTTAACATTAGGGGGCTGAATACCACAATAAAAAGTCGGAAACTAGAACGCTTCCTCTCCACGCATCCGCCCGATATACTTGCCCTGCAAGAGACACACATTAGATTACAGGACCGACATAGGCTAAAACTATGACAATATCCCCCAAATTATCGAGGCTAATGCCAAAAAGAAGACAGTAGGGGTGCTTCTAGCATTCAAATCCTGGGTCCAGGCTTCAATATTGAACAGACAATTAGAGAAGGAAGGCCGCTATATTTTCTTTCTTGCTAAACTGGGACAGATCACCCTGTGGATAGCCTCACTAAACGCCCCGAATACAGGGCGAGAGAGCTTTCTAAAAACGGTCATGATGCGCTTAGAGCAATTTGGGAAGGGCAAGACCATCATGCTAGAAGACTTTAACATTGCATGGAACCATGCGCGAGATAAAAGCACAAGTGCCAAATATGCCCAGCCCCCGGCGTCAAATTTGAACAACTGGCACTTAAGGATGTATGGACGGCGCTGTGAGGGAATGAGGTAGCGTACACACATTACTCCCACGTACACAAGTCGTTCTCTTGGATCTACTACATTTGGGCCTTGACCACACTTCTAGGCCGTATCTCCGACATCTCAATTCATACTATTACCATTTCCGACCACGCCCCGATAACACTCACCGTCTCCCTTCCCAACATGAGAAACACTCTGGCCATGGATATTTCCTGCGGGACTGTTGGCGGGTCAGGTCATTTGCGAGGAGTTGGGGATAAAAATGAGTGAATATTTCTCCTTAAACCCCAGCGGGGAGACCAGCCAAGTCACTCGATGGGATGCCTTTAAGGCAAACATAAGGGGTGATCTCATAGCAGAAGTGACACACACGGGCAAGCAAAGTAAGAAAATAGAAGCAGATCTTGAAAAAGAACTGAGAACCATAATGAAGCAAATAAAGACAGTACACGGCTCCAGAGGGTGTACAGGGACGCAAGGGGTAAACTAAACCTTATTCACACGAAACACGTGGAAAAAAAGCCTGCTCTTCCTCAGGCAAAAATACGACATTAAAGCAAATAAGGCGGATACACTACTAGCGTGATAACGGAGAAAGAAAACCGCAACCGACAACATTGTGGGGTGGATGGCCCGGGGGAGACTGTTAACGACAAATATAACAATGGTCTTGCCCTCACAAAACAATTCAACCCTGTATAAATCAGAACAACCAGATCCGCAACTTCAACGCGAATATCTACGGGAGACCCCACTGAAAACGATCCGCACCATAGAGGGACCAGTTAGAAACAGACATTACCCGAGAAGAAGTCCAGAAGGCCATTGCGAATTTCCCCCTAAACAAAGCTCCAGGCCTGGACGAATTTTCCACAGCCTTCTATAAAAAATGTAGCCCCATCCTAGTCCCCAAGCTCACCGAGCTTTTCAACTCTTTCACTACCGTGGGCACAGTAACACCCATCATGGAGGAGACCAAGATAAATTCTCCAAGCTGGGCAAGGACCCAGCCAAGTGTGGGTCATATAGTGCACTCATGAATTTGAATGCGAAAATATATACCAAGGTCCTGGTGAACCGCATCGAACATCTGAAGCCGATACTAATCCACCCCGAACAAACAGGATTTATTAAAAACTGTCAAACCCACAATAACCTGCAGAGGATCTGCCATTTAATGGAAAAAGTAAGCAAAAAAGGAGACAAGGCAGTGCTGGTCTCGTTGGATGCAGAGAAAGCGTTTGACAGTAGAATGGGCTTTCCTTTGCAACACACTGCAAACAACTCAATTTGGGCCCAAATACATTGCGATGGTGCAGGCCAACTACGCTAATCCTAAAGCTAGACTGCTGCTAAATGGTCAGCTATCCCATTTGGTCCCCCTCCAGAAGAGCAGGAAAGTGCTTCCCTCTATACCCGTCCACTACGCACTATAAATAGAGCCCTTGTTAACACAGTTTTGCATATCAGTAGTGATGAAAGGTATTCGCTTCTGTGTTGACGAGCACATATTGATGGCCTATGCGGACTGTATGGTCCTGACCATCACAGACCCAGCAACTTCACTCCCCACGGCACTGGAAGAGTTAGGAAGATTTGGCCAGGTAGCCAGATTAAAAATTAATGTCCTGAAATCAGAAATTCTAAATATATCAGTTGACCGGGATGACTTGCCCAAAGCCAAAGAAACAACGCAACTGAAGTGTGTCCCCAAGAATATCCGAATCCTGGGGGCTTCCATCACGCACACACTCGGTGGATTATACAAGGCAAGCTTTCAACCCCTTCTCGCCCAAATCCAGACTCAACTTCAAACATGGACTCCACTCATGATCACGTGGTTAGATCGAGTCAACTTATTAAAATTGTGGTTTTACTCCGAATTCTCCATCTATTTCAGGCCCTTCCTATCAAGATCCCATCACGTTTCTTCCGAACTTTAAATACAATGGTCTCTAAATTAATTTCGAAAAATAAACCCCTACGGATAGCGCTGAAAACACTAATGCTCCCCACAAAAGGAGGGGGCTTGGGTCTCCCAAACCTTGGAGAATACTACAGGGCTGCACAACTACGAGTGTTAAAAGATTGGCTTACAGAGAGCTGGGACAAAAGGTGGGGACAAATGGAGACCGCTCTAATAGGCCAGCGGAAGGGGGAAAAACTATGGCTCAACATGCAGGACAGGCCACAGAACATTCACTGCAGCAAAATTACAAAACTTGTAGAAGACACATGGGACCATGCAATCAGACAGCACCATATCACACATTTCCCTCTCCCTTCACCCCAATACTCGCCAACCCCCAGTTCACCCTGGGTATGCACAGGCAACCTTTGCAAACTGGAGAAGCGCAGGGTGCACCAAAATACGCTACATTTTTCAGGGGGCCAACGTCAAACCCTTCACTAAATGTAAGGAAGAATTAGGCTTACAAGAATCTCAAGAGGTTCCAATACTTTCAGGTGCGTCACTGGCTGATGACCCCTCTGATCAAACAAGCACCACACGACCCTTGACACCGTTTGAAAGATACCCAACCTCAAACCCAGGCGATAAACATATGATATCTTGCTTGTACACATTTCTTACAGATGAGCCCCCACACAATGCCCCCCCTTACCAGCTCAGATGGGAACACACTGGGGGCAATCCTCAAGGAAAAACACTGGACCTCCCTCTGGTCCGATATCCCACTACTGAAACGGTCTCTCAAAATCAGAGAATTTTGGTTAGAAACTATGTTTCAGTGGCACTATATACCCACATGGCTACACAAGATATCCTGCTCAGTGTCAGAAAAATGCTGGAGGGAGTGTGGGGATACGGGGGACTGGCTACATATATGGTGATCATGACCGAAAATACCAGGGTACTAGGAGGAAGTGGAGGGTCATATGCAAATACTAGACTGGATACAGAAACTGTGGGAATTTGTCTCAATGGAGTGGGTAACATACACAATTCAAGGGGAACAAAGCAAGTTTACGACGGAATGGACAACCATACTGGACTTTCTCCACAGTGATTATGCTGAACAATACTGCCCTCAAAGACTACACCTACTGGGAATATTCTGAACACCTTATGGGTTTTTTCATTTAACATTTGTGTCAACCGTGTACCAGGGGCGAGGGGTGGATTGCGGGGAAGGGGTGGAGAGACTGTTGTGGTTCTGTTATATTAAAACTCAATAAACAAAAAAGGGGGGGCATACAACACAAGGCACAGCCTGTCCTGGCCCTGCAGTTGGAGGGGAAGTGGAAATAGTGAAGGACCCAATCCCTGACCCCAACCCTGGTGCCAACATGTTTTGTTTGCAGACCCCTGTCTGCAACCTCACCTCAGAACAACCAGACTTACCAGCGCTTTGCCTTCTCCCTAGGAATTGCAAGAGAGGGTGTAGGAGCCACTACAAAAGCTCAGATGAGGAGATACAACCACAATGGCCCTAACATCAACCAGCAAGAAGGAATAACCAGATACACCCTACCAGGCCGTCAGCACTCACCAATGGTAGATAGAGAGTCCAGCACCAACCACACAGGGGGCCAGAAATGTGCACCCGGGAGCAAGGAAAAGGAGACTGCTACAGGCCCACACAAACAAGCAACAAATACGAGAAACCGTGTTGGCCGACCCCCTCCCCCATCAACCTGCCCGAACAGACTAGCCCATCAGGGACCGAAAAAAGGGGAACCAGCACTGTTGTAATCTGCCTTTACCTTTTTTGCTCTGCTATGTATGGATGTGAAGTATGAGTGTTCCAGAGTGGAGTGTTGTGTGAGAGTTTCTTGCTGTATGGTTCTAGGAGTGACAGTTGATATGAGAGAGGGTGGTTGGTGAACGTGTTCGTTGTGTACCTGTGTCCTGTTCCTACTACACATTTACTTACATGTAACTGGAATAAAGCCAGCTTACTTTTCTACAAACGGCTCCTGTGCTTCTGTGAGACCACCTCACCATAAGCACTCAAGCTCCATACTTAAGCAGAGGGAGCGCCAGAACTATGAAGGGGGCCCAGGAACTGAAACTAGCTGCAGTTCTTCCATGGCAAGCTTGCATCGGAAAAGTGGGCGGGCCTAGCACCCTTTTAAAGACTGCCTCTTCCACATTCACAGCTTGGAAAGGGGAGAAAACAGTGCAGAATGGATTAGGAAAAATTGACCAATCAGGGCTAGGGCCTGGAGATTTAAACTGGAAACAAGTGTGGGGGGTCCCCAGTGAGGTTAGCAGAGTTGGAGGACTAAGAAACCAGCAGCAGAAAGGAAGGAAGGAGCAGCAGATTTTGGAGACTTGTGTGGAGAAGATGAAGTATTGGTTTTGTGAGAACAGGGACACTGCAGTGTGAATGAGCGTGACACTGTGATTAAAAGAAGGGTGTGTTGTAGAGAGTGGCTAGAGTGGTCGAAGTAGTGGAGGAAGGAGAATAGTAGTAGGAGGAGGATTAGTAGTGGAATGAGGAGAACATTAATAGAGGAGGGGTGGTGGTGAGTGTAGTAGAAGTAACATCAAAGGGTGGAGGTGAGAGTTAGGAATGAAACATCAGAGGGATAGGAGATGGGTGTAGTAGTGAGAGTAGAAAGGGAGAGGTTTAAGAGTATGGGTGAACTAGTTTAAGTCCAACAGAGTAAGAGCAAGGCACAAACCTGAACCTCTCCATTAGAACACCAACATCTGACGAGAGTAGGGAAAGTTAGTTAGTCCCAGAGGGAGATCGTAGCAACCATTTATGAAGCCATCAATAGCCAAAGGAAATAATTGAGCAGTAGGGGGGTTTTCGTTTGGTAGTACTAACCTGGGGTCACTATCGCCTGGGTTAGGGAGGAGATCCACATAGAAATGAGAGAGAGAGGGACAGCCCTACAGCCCACAAATATGTCAATAAAACCCGCTGGACCTTTTTGAGTTTCAGGAGTGGTTTCAGGGCCATGTCTGACATGTGGTGTCAAACGTGGGATCTAGATAGACTCTGATACAGAGATTGACTTAAGCCAAATGAATGGGTAAGCCAGAGGACACCACTCGTGGTTTGGTTGCCACTCACCCCAAGGATTCGGGCAAGACTTAGATGGAGCAAGTGCCATTAAGTCTGCATTCTGGCTTGGAGGGACCAGGAATGGACCTAGAGAAGACCAAGACGAATAACCAACCAAGCCAGGTCAGTATTTGGGGGAATATCCTTCTTGGCAGATGGTTCCAACTGAAGAGTCGGAGAAATCACAAGAGACACGAGAGAAGACCGACTAGGAAGAGACAGTGCTACTCCAACCTATCCTGCAGAAGCTCAGCACAGGAGAGGATACTGCTGCCTTCTTTGTAACCTTTGAAAGGGTGACCAAAACTGCAGGGAAGCACTGTGACCGATGGGCTCAATATAGTGCACCGCTATTAAAAGGGGAAGCCCAGCAGGCTTCCAAGCCGTTTACCCGGATGGGAAAAACCCATTCTTGAACTCCAAGCCCAAGAACATTATCAGTTCCAGTGCAGGGAGACTCCACAGCAACTCTCCTACAGAATCAGAGACATACTTAACAAATGGCTACGAGATAAAACCTATCAAGAAGTCAAGGAGATGCTGGTGCTAGAGCAGTTTATTGACTCTCTTCCCCATACCTGCAGAAAGCCATTTGGCAGTTGTACAAGCCCATTGAGCAGGAAGTCATCCAAATGGTCAATGCCCTCCAGAGAGTCATGCAAGTCAGAGAACCTGGGTGGTACCCAAGAAGTCAGCTAAACCAAAAGTGTTGATACAAGAGTCCTTAGGAGGCCAGGTTTTATAATTCCAACTAGGGCAGAAACCAGACCACCAACTCCTACGAATTCATGAAAAGCAGGACCCCCTCCATGTCCAGAAGTCATTAGATGTTATGCATGTGGAAAAGCTGGACACTTGGCCCGCTTTTGTCGAGAGCAGGTGAAGGAGGAACCAATGGAAATCTGACATGTGCATTCTAGCATCAGCCTCGAGCAGGAGAAAGAAACGCCACAGGATGGCAAAGGGAAGAATCGGAGCCTGAATTCCTAGCACCCCTGTACCAAGAAGAGGGGGAAGGACCAGAACTAGGGACTGGGCCGTATACACGAAGGGCCAAACAGACTATCAATTCCAAATTCGCTTGAGGATTCAAGGCATCCCTGTGAAAGCCCTAAAGGACTCAGGGAGAAAAAAGACTGCATTCAGGGCCGATCTGGTAACCATAGAGGATCCCCACCTTAACTGTACGACACAGATAATCTGTGTTCATGGGGGCGTTGAACTCTACCCTCAAACAAATGTTAACCTCACCTCTCCATAGCCATGCCAGGAAATGTTAATCTATGGAAAACAAAAAAACGTTTTCCTGGTTCTCTTGACCACGCACTAGGCAAAAGTGCATCCAGCCTGGGAGCACCTGCAGTGAGATTCACGGACTAGATGTCAGAAAAGTTACCTTCATGCTTAGTTCTGAGTCAAAACTTCACCAGCAGTGGAGACGGTCTCCAACTCTGGACAATGAGGGCTCCACAAGGACACACTGGCATCTCAGATCCCCCACAGTGAAAACAAAAATAGTAAAAAAAGATAAAATAACAGTATAGTGTTCTGTGGCAGACATTCAGTGCAAGGAAGCTGAAGGCTCCCGGAAGCTTTCTTCAGTTTGTTCGCTGGAGACAGAAGTCTAAGATGCTTTTACCAAAGCCAACAGGGGCTAGTAACTGACTACAGGTGGACAGGGCTCTGCAGCTGCAATTAGGTTCCTCAGATTGCCACTGTGGCAAAGAAATATGAAGTTCAAAATGAATGTAGAAGGACATGTTGCCTCTTGATGGCCAGAATGCAATGCCTAAAAGGATCGTTGATCTGCAGTTTACTCCAGGCAATTCATTAGCAGGGCAAATAGGTTGGGAGTCACCACACTCGCCTGTCCGATACCAATCCCTTGAGAAAAAATGCTCAGACAGGTTTCCATTCAGGAAGTGTTTAACTTTCCACAGTACCATTGTAAATTGCCCATAGTATCTCTATACACCCTCGGCTCTGGCCATCCCCCTGCTCTGGGACTCCCACAACTTCCTATTTGAAAGCTGCTTTCAGATTTTCATTTTCCCTTAAGCTCAATGGGGACAGTTGTATCGGTCATGATGAAAATAGTGCAATAGAAGGCTCTGAAAGTATTACCGGCTGAGTTGAGAGACAGAGTTTGTAAGGGGCAGGGGTGCTGAAAGCATAAAATGTGATGCAACATACAAGAATTTCACTATGGAAATAACCCCCACTCCTAAGCATGCATATGGATGTGTGTGGCGTTTCTACATTTTGTAGGTTTTGCTTGGTTGGTGGGGTGGGAGAAGGGGGGTGGAGTTTGAGGTTACATGGAAGCAATGCTATTAAGTGTGAAACGTACAGGCAAGGACGGAGTAGAGCAGCTGCTTCAGTTGTCCTTAAGGAAAATGGTAAAGCATGAGTGCTGCTCAAATGTTTCTCAGCCAGAAATGCGCATATTATTTTATGCTTTTGGATCTTCCCTACATCAGTTATAATTAGCATGTGTACATGAATGCTAATGCCCTCTTTGCATGGGAATAACTGGTAAACTGGTGCTAAGACTTGGTACAGCAAATTATTCTCATTGTGCTGCAAACAATAGTGATCAAGAAGCGCATGCCCTCCTACACATCGCTGCATCTCATGGATGTCTATTCCATTGCAGAGTGGTAAATTTCTACTTTTGAACCATGTTATGTTATGTTATTTGGCATTTATATAGCATTCTATATATCATTGGTATGACCTCAAAGCGCTGCTAGGTTGAACGCCCTCGGGGACTGCAGTCCACGTCAGTTGAGAGTTTGTCATAGGGTGCGTGGGTGCACCAGTTATGTGTGCAGGTGATGTAATTGCCTGATGGTAGCTGCATCCTAGCATTAGGTGTGGTGGTGATTAAATCAGATGAATGTGTGCAGTCTGGTGGGTAGACACCCAGACTGTTCTGGCTGCGTTAGGCCTGTAGGACGCTTATGTGTGCAGCTAGGCTGGTTTGTTGTGGGCTATAGCTTCGTTTTATTAGAGTGATGAGGTGTTCATGGGGTAGTGTTCGTATGTGAGCAGCCAGGCCGAATTGATCGAGGGGTATAGCTGTACTCTAATTTTGTGATAGTGTAGAGTAGCGATTAAGCATAGTGATATATGATATGATGGTTCATCCACACAGCACCTAAGCACAATGCGCTTCGAAAGTGCTCGATGACAAGGGAGAACGCAAAGATACACCTGCAGGCCATGAAAAGCACAAATGTTAAAACTAGCTACTGCACTCGGTCTATAGAGACACAGACTGTGCAAGAGCTAAGGCGCAGACATCTTTAAACAGCTGTCCCGCCCTCTCCAATCCCCTGCCAGAATGGTGGAACCTCTGACGCCCTAGTCCTATATCAGGGCCCCAAACCAATGTCATAGGCAAGGGCCAAGGGATAAGCTCTCAGTAAACCTCACCTTCTTCCATACAGTCCACAGCACCCCCAAGCAAGGCTGCTTCTTCAAAGTATCGGGAATCGCCAGGCAAAGGGCCCAAAGTAAGTCCCTCACCTTAGCAGGGTGCGCATCCATATCCTCCAAGTAAGTCCAGTAAGTACCCAGACCATCCCTCATGTGCTCTATCAGCACCCTCAATTGGTCGCCATATAATATAAAGAGAAATCCAAAAAGCCAAACCCTCCCTCCTCACTCGGAAGGGTGAGCGTGATTCTCTTGATCTTTTGGTTCCTATTCTCCCAAACAAACCTATTCACCCCTGCCTGAAGATCTCTATAAAAAAAACTCTCATGAAGCCTTATGGGCAATGCTGTGAAAAGGTATAGGAGATGGGGGAGGGTGGGGGAGAATAAGGGGATCAAAATGTGCTACCATCAGGCTGGATAAGTCTCTAGATATAGTCACTCCCAGATAACATATGGAGGATCTCTCCACCCTGACCCCCATCACTCATCTCCTCTGATCAACCCCAGGATCATCCGCTCGAATAGGCATTATCACAGACTTATTTATTAATTTTCAGCCACGAAAACACCCCAAAAGGGTCTAATGAAGGCGAGCAATGCCGTAAGGGAGGCGGGGGTATCCACAAAATACATCAGTAGGTCATCTGCGAACAGAGAAATCTTGAACTACACCTCCCCCTTTTTAATGCTCTGAATTCCCTGGTGATCCCGTATTGCTATTGCCAAAGGTTTTCATTGTACCCCTGGCTCGTGCCCTGCGTCAACGGGAATAGGCCCGAGAGACCACCGTTGACCTGGACTCGGGCGAATGGGGCCCTCTATAAGGCTTCCACCTATTTCCAAAAGTTAGCCCCTATTCCCATTCTTGTCAGAATTATGGCCATGTACCTCCATTCTACCCTACGAAAAGCCTTCTCTGAGTCTATGGATAGCAGACTCCTGAGCAAAGTGCATCAAATAAAGCGTCTTCCGGATAATGTCTGACTCCCGCCTACCACTGATGAACGCGACCTGGTTCCCAGGCACCAGAGACAGCAAGACCGCTTCCAACCGTTTCCCTAATAGCTTTGCCATTATTTTAACATTTGTAATCAGGAGGGTGATTGGGTAGTACGAAGAACACCACAATGGGTCCCTACCCTCCTTCGGAATCTCCACTATGATGGCACCCATCATTGTCTCCAGGAGGACCTCCCCCTTCCAGTACCCTGCTAAAGACCCTACCCAGATATGGCACCAGCGGGGACCGGTATATCTTAAAGAACTTGACTGTGAACCCATCATCCCCCAGTGTTGTACCACCCTTCATATCCTTGATAGTCTGTTTGACTTCCTCCTCTGTTATCGTGGCGTCCAACATTGACGCTACGTCCCTTGATATCCCTGGGATTGGCAGTTTATCCAGAAAGCCATGTATACTAGAGTCATCTCCTGTAAACTCTGACCTAAAGAGGTGCTAATAGAAGGCCCTAAAATCAGCCCCAACACTCTCTGCGTCATAATGGGTTGGCCCCTCCCCAGGCATAATAGCCCGTACCATTTTACCACGCTGATTCTTCCTCAGTTTCCAGGCCAACTTGTCTTCCCTGTCCCCCCTCTCATAGTAACGCTGTTTGAGGAACAGGAGCTACTCTGTATCGTTCATCAGCAGTTCTTATAGCTGGATTTTATAGGGCCTGAGTTTCCTTGCTTGGTCTTGAGACATAGGGCCCCTGGCGCCCCTCCCTGACTGAACCTCTGCGATCCTATCCCTGAGAGCCCCTTCCGCTTGTCTGCTCTTTCTTCTTTCTGTAGTCAATCTGGATTAAAACCCCTCTAATAGTAGCCTTGAAGGCTTCCTATAAGATGTGCAAACCCACCTCCCCATGGTGATTCAACTCAAAATATTAAAGCATCGCCTTCAACACCGATTGGGTGATCTCCCTTATCCTTTAGAAGAGAGTCGTTGCACATCCACCTCCATTTGCCCTGGAACCCCCACCCCACTCCCACTGTCATGCAAACCAAATTGTGGTCTGACCAAGGAACCCGGTCAACTCGAGAGTCCGCCACTGGACCCTACAAGGAGCTTTCCACAAGGATATAGTCTATTCTCGAGAATGACTCATGCACCTGGGAACAAAACGTAAAGGGGGTGGTCCCCGGAGCCTTGAGGAGGCAGAGAATCCACCAGGTCAAGTTCCTGATTTATCTTCTTGAAATGCTTTGAAAACACCACTTCCTGCTGCCTCCCCTTATGTACCTCCATGCGCCTCCTGTCCCTGGTGGGATCCAAAACCATGTTAAAGTCCCCATTGACTATGAGGGCACCCACCCCAAAAAGCTGGAGCTCCTTCTTCACCTTCTACCAGAAGATAATCTGACCCTGGTTGCGACAGTAGACAACCCCCAATGTCAGAGGGTTCCCTTCAATTCACTCTTTGACAAACAAATACCGTCCTTCTGCGTCTCCAAGAGCTGTGTCCACCTCCAAGCCCCTGGAAACCACTATGGCCACCCCTCTCTTTTTCGTAGTAGAGGAAGCATGATGAACCTCTCCTACACACCTAGATCGCAGGCTCTGTTCTTTACCCCGTCCCCAGTATATTTCCTGCAGAAGAAGCATGTCTAACTTGTCTCTTGGAAACTCGCAGACCACCAGGGAGCGCTTGGTAGGAGAGTTAACACTTCGGGCGTTCAAGGAGCCCAACACCATCTCCGAGTGAACTATCCATTGGAGTCGAATCACAGAACTCCTTCCATCCACCTCAGAGCACACGCCCGCTACCCTCTCCCAGCACCGGTCTGCCGAAGACCTGCTCAAATAACCTTGCGTCGGCCAAAATCACCAAACAAACCCCCCACCAACCCAAAACGCCCAACAAAACCAATCCCCCCACCCCAAGCGTCCAGCCAGGAACTCCTCCTAGGGTCAGACCTCAACCGAACCACCGGATGAAACGGGCCTCTCCTCCATCATTTATCCCTTCCTGAGCCCCCTCCCCCATCAAACTCCCAATCATAAAACCCTTCCCCCAAGCACCCAGTGTCCCACAATCATCGTGGGGACCCCCTCCTGGTGATCAGGAGAACCCCTCCACAGCTCCCTCCTCACACACCCCAATTAGCAAACACCCAGAACACTCCTACTGGGACATAAGTGCCCCCTCCTTGGGACCAATTCACCTTCGCCCTGCGGCAGCCGTGTGTAGTCTCTTAAATTTCCTTCAGCCAGGGATGCGTTTCCAGACCTTCCCGTCTGCTCCTTTCGGCTTCTCCTTCAATTGTCCATCAGAATCAGGGTCTTGGGCGTCCGTGACCAATAGCTCCACTTTCGCCCTCTGAACATCCTCCTCCGTCACCAACCTGAAACTCTGACCCCCATGTTTGAAGGCCAGCGAAAAAGGAAAGCCCCAGTGATATTGCACCCCAGACTCTCTAAGCCGCCTCATAAGAGAAGAGCACAAGCGGTGTCTCGCCTGGGTGAATGCCGAGAGGTACATGTATATTGTGATTGAGACCCCATTATATGAAATAACATCCAATTTCCTAGCCATGTCTAGAATTCTTGCTTTTTCAGCGTAGTAGTGGAAGCGAACCAGGACAGAGCGAGGCCCTCGACCACCACCTACGGCTTTGTGAGCCATGTCAATGGAAGGCTCATCTGTGGTGTCATCTCCAAACAGCAACTTGACCATATCCTTCACTGCCCGGACTCCCGCTCCGTCTCCCCCTCGGGAAACCCAAAGAATCTAATATTGTTCCTATGTTCCCTATTTTCAATGTCATCCAACTTAAGGGCCGTCACCTCCTCCCGTCTCTCCACCTCTGCAAGCCTTTTGTCAAACTGTGCTTCCAAAATGTCCACCAATGACTGATGCTCTCCAGACCCTGCACCCTGTCCTCCACGCTGCCCACCCTCCGATCCAGTTTGTCCAATCTGTGGCCAATGTCAGTCCTTATAACTCGGACCTCCCCAAGCAGAGCCGCAATATCTCTTTTTATGGACATATCCAAGTCCAACTCTGCCATAGTGGTGGATATCACGCTACAGAAACCTGTCAGCGACCCCCCATGTTTCTGAATTAGTGTAGAGCTTGTTTCGCAGCTCATCCACTCACACGACCAGAGGGAACAGCCCCCCCCACTCCCTGGGGTCAAGGCACACCGTACTCCAAGAGTCAAGCCACTGGGTAGCAAGGGGGAAGCACACAACACAAACAGGGCATCAGTGCCCACCACATCCGCCCTCTGATCCTCCCAAGCAGCATGAGCAACCCCCTTCGCCAGGAGGTCTCGACCGCCTGAGCCTCTGACCCCTCCAATACAGGATGGAGCAAGTCCTTCATCACCTTCCCACCACCAAAGGCCTTCTGATGCATAGAACAGCCCTGGGTAATCCCTGTACGATTACGAGACCCTTGTCGAGCCAGATGTCACCATACAAAAGCAACACCACCAGTCCTCCTAGGGCCCGTTCACCACTGCTGTGTGCTCCTAAAACATGCACATATGGGCCTGTGAACTCCTAGGCTGCCGCGGGACCCATGACCCCTTTGGACCACGCTATCAAACAAAGTCCATACCCCTCCAGGGCTTGCTCAGAGAAGGGCCTGCTGCTTCCACCTTTGCGGGGGCCACCACTGCCGGAGCCACCACGTCATGGCCAGTCAGCTGGAAGCGCTGTGGGGGGGGGATTGCAAGTGCTCCGGTGCTGCCCGCCATTCACCACCTAAGCCCAGGTCAAGGAAAGGATGTCAGGGGCGCGATCTAGTGGTATCTTCGCTGGGCTCGCCTTCTACAGCAGGCACACAGGAAACTGGCCCGATGGTCCCAGGGCTCACGTGACCTCTGCGTAGGGACGCCGACAGGATCAGTGATCGTATCCACTCCGATGAAAAGTTATACGCCCGTAACTTTGTTATGCTTGGGCCTGGAAGCACGTAATTGCAGCCAGGTGTGCCTTGGGTAACTGGCTGCCAGCTGGTGGCACAGGATCCGCTTCTCTGGGGCATTCTGGAGGGACTCAAGACCCTTCAATTCCCTGGTGCAGCAGAGCTATGCAGAAGAGCTAGTGCATCTCTGCGCCCCAGTGATCAACCATGTTAGTTATTTTAAACCACTAAACGTTTAAATGCATTTCATGAAACAACTTGAACACATTTTCTTTGCAACACATTACAAGCTGCACATTGGTGCATTTATAATCCAGATTCTACTTTTACTATATGTATCAGCAACTGGAAGATCTCCAATTTTGTATGGAGCAATAGGCCAGGTATTAAATGGGATGACAATGTTTGGCTATTGTAAGGGGTCAAGAGTAAGTAAGACTTGGACACAGTAACCAGTTTGGATGCAATTTTGATATTTTATTTATAAAAACAAAATAAGAAGGGTGGGGATACGCTGCCTGGCCCTAAACATAGGAGGTGTTTCCAAGCCTCAACAAAACTAAGGAATGTCTGCGTCAGGATGTTACACAAAAGATCGTCCTTTGTCCTGTGTCCAAAAATCCTAATAGGACCCTAACTCAATATAATGTGTACAGGGAGGCTATGGTAAGCTATATACTCACAGCTTCCCTTAAAAGTTGTTAACAAAGTTTCAAGGCGCTGAACAGAAAAAGGGCAAACGTTTTGACAGAGAAAGAGATCCTCCTGTATCCTATGTTTTCTCTGGTAATTTAGAAGTTTATCCAGCACCTCTGGATGAAGGTCAGTAATGTTCCATACAAATGGTGAGGGAGATTTGGGACTTGGGTGGCGGGTGTAACTGGTTCCTCGCCATGTATGGCTTTTCCCGCAAAATTTCACTTCACAATTCAAGGGGGAACGCCTTCTCCCTTGAAGTACTTATTTTCTTCCAATTTTGCAGTTTTTCCTTTTCCCTTACAGAGTTCACTTTCAATACTCACACTTTAACACCATTCCTCTTAGCACCAGGGGAATGAATCTTCTCTTCCAGTTCCTTCACTTATACTTTATCACAATTCAACTTTACTCCAGGGGTACAATTCCTCCCTTGCCTTTCGCTTAAGTACACAGTTCTCTTGTTTGCTGCATGTCTCACACTCTCGTCGTTTTCTACCTCTGGTGTACTTTCCTCCAAGGCATTTGGGGCTTTCTATTTGGTTCTTGAAAGGAGTATGATGCTACCCTATATCACTTCCCATCTCACTCTTGGTTATTACTCCTGGTGTAATCCCTTGCCGGGTTATCACTTTACTTCTCATCTTCCAGTCTGGTATATTAGTCTCACTTCTTATTCCAGGTTTACTTCCTTCCCAGGATATCACTTTGCTTCTCACTCCTGGTTTACACTCCTGTGTTATGTTTGGTCACCGCCGCCTGCGTTCACCGCACCACTTACCTGCAAGAACTTGTCACCTGTACATTGGGTGGCGGAGGCAGGTGCCACGGTTCCTCGGATCCTTGCACACACTGCCATCACAGGAGGCACCGGAGGGGTGCTCTGTGTGTCTTCCATTCACTTGCTGGATGTTTCTGGGGGCCGGCGCCGCGTCATGCATACGTCACGACGCGGCCTTCTAATCTTGGGCCACGTGGCCGGTCTCCGAATCTGCAGTGTCCCAGTTGCCTGGCAACCACGGCTGTGGTCCAGCCTCTACATAAGGCTGGCTGTCCCTCAGTTCCAGTGCGTTTTATCGCTCACATGGTTTGAACCCTCACATGATTTGACTCCTCCTGTGTCTTTCCATGTTTTGGGACCTGACTCCTAGCAACTTTTTTCAGCCTTTGATCCACGTTTCAGCCTTCTGCTGCCCAGCTTCCTTTCCCTGCTACCCTGTTTTCCTCTTTCTTGTCTTCTTCTCTCTACCTACTCTCTCACTGCTGGGTTCCTGCTTCTGTGCTCATTGTGCATTCCTGTCTGTAAGTGAGTGGCTCCTCTGTCAGACCGTACCATCGAAAGTGCTTCCCGGCTCCTTGCGGTTTCGCTGCCTTCACATCACAGAAAATCTGGGAAATTACTCAGCCCGTGGTGTGGGGGAACCAGTCCCGACTCTTCCCTAGTCAACATCAGCTTGGGTCGGAAGAGGGCTGAGTCTCCTGCCTGCATTGACCCCGGTTCATCCTGAACGACTCTCGACCCCTGTGCCTCCAAGAAGAAAGGAAAAGAATCCTCTCAACCAGAATCCGGTAAGCAACGCCCCAGTGATCAAGCCCTGAACATCCTGCCAGGATATCACTTCACGTCTCACTCCTGGTTTACTCTCCTGCCAGGATATCACTTCGCTTCTCACTTATATTGCTTCACTTCTGCCCCCCCTACTCCTGGGTATCCCGAGGTCACAGACACTGCCATGCTCTCCCATTGCTATAAACTGGGTTAGTTTTAAACATCCCGACATCAGTCAAAGGTTTCCAAAGACTAGAACACGGCATTGGCTTACCGCTTCTCTGCTTTTGCATTGCTCCATCTCTCTGTCTCAGTAATTAAATTGGGTGAGGAGGGGGCAAGGCATTTGGCTGGAAATACCTGGCATTTCTTCCTCTGTGTCACAATAAGCTATACAACTATGTTGTACAGGTGTATGTGTCATGTGGAATTATGATTGCCAGGTTATTTTGCTCTATGGTTTTCCTACCTCTATGGAGTTGGTCTTCCCCTATTGGTCCTCCTGCACATAGCCACCCCCAGGGTCAAAGTCGGGTAGCTTCTGCCATTGCCTGGCCACATAAGAGAAGCTTCCCTCTAGAGAATCAGTGGCGATATCGCTAGATTTGTCACACTATGTATATGTACCTATATGCCCCTTCCCCGTGTGTAGAGGACACTGCGCACAACCTCAGAGATCTCGGACTTTGTAAAAGAACTGAGCCTTCACCATTGCTCCTCTATTTGGTCACGGAACTACTCTGTGACTTGCAATATCCTATATAAGATATGGTAGGAGTTTCTTCATCGTATTAGAGTCTAGAACTGAAATAAGAAATTTAAATCACTACCCATATCACACTTGTGCATCACCCAGTGTAAAAGACTTCACTCTTAGAAGAAGGGATGCCACAAAGCAGTAACAAGGAGCCATTTAAGGTAGTAGGTTTAGTACAGGGACAAAGGAGTCTCCATATTACCACTTATTCCAAACCGTTAAGAAAGCTGTCATAAATGCACCTTTATGAAGATGCTTAAAATCAACACCATTTTACAGACTATATATTGTGGAATTTTTCCAACCAATCATACTTTTGAAAAACTGAGACAACAAATAGAACAGCAAAAGACAGTGGGCCTATTCAGCTTGAGTTTTGTGAGCCAATTTAGCACTCTGAATTTTTCTTTTTAATGTTGAAGTTTGAAAATGTTGGAGCTGAATTATCTTTATAACTAGCTCTTCTGGCCGAGGCCCGATAGGCTTTGTACTTAAAGGGAGAATCGGGTAAGCAAGGTCTGGAAATCTGTGCCATTTCTCTTTATTTTTCTATGGCAACTTCATCAGACAGTAGTTGACTGAGGGATTTTGGCTTTCGGTTTAAGGGTGTTTTTTTATTGAGGCCAGAGTAAGGAAAGCAGCAGTGGACGAATTATGAAAGATGGTAAAAATGCCACCAGGATAGCTGGAGGGATGAAATATGAGCTTTTTTGGTTATGCTGTACAGTTTATTATTTAATTGAATTATGCATAAATACATCAATATTTTGTCCTACAATACTCATTTGCTTTCAAATAACTATTTGTAAGGTCATATATAGCCTTGTTTTCTGCTATTCCTTGTTCAATTTACAAAGTTTTTTCCTCTTGCCGTCTTTAAGTAATCAAAGATTGCATCTTCAGGCAGGTTATAAACTTGAAACAGTAAAATACCTATGTTGCCATCCTCCTCTGTTAACCTAAACCATTGACTTTAATAAATATACGTTTTTGTTCAATTATTTTCTGTATTTCTTTCTCTAACCATGTGATCCTAGTCTGCCAACTCCATTTAGATTATCGACACTCAAAACACTTCTGCTTTATTTTCTGTGCAAAAAAAGCTGGTCTCAAAAACAAAAAAAGCTGGTCTCAAAAACAATCAACTATCATAAAGAAGCAAAAGATTGTTTGAAAATGTGCCCCTAAAAGGAACTTTCGTACAGTTTCTTTCAGTCTACACTAATGCTGATGCAATATAGTTTCTCCAAACACAGTTTCCCACCATATCACCAGTGTATCATTTGTTCTGGCCACCTGCACCCCTCAAATTAGCCTAGACAATCAGTCAGTCAATATGTTTATTCATATCCATTAATCCATCAAACACGTGCAAAGTACAAAGACACAAAATTAATAAAATCCCTTCCCTGCATAAAATATCAATCGGAACACATTTTGCGACAATATACAATGGCATAATACAAACTATTCATAACAAAAAACCCATAGCTCGAATTAAGTTGGGCTGCATCAGCTGCTACCACTTGCCTGTACTCTGCATCTTGCCCTACGTTTGATTTTCGAATTTAGGTGGGCTGCATCGGCTGCTACCACTTCCCTCTACTCTGCATCTTGCCCTATGTTTGATTTTCGAATTTAGGTGGGCTGCATCAGCTGCTACCACTTGCCTGTACTCTGCATCTTGCCCTATGTGATTTTCGAATTTAGGTGGGCTGCATCAGTTGCTACCACTTGCCTGTACTCTGCATCTTGCCCTATGTTTGATTTTCGAATTTAGTTGGGCTGCATCAGTTGCCACTACTTGCCTATCACATTGCATTGTGCCATATATATGGTCTCGGAACCTAGTCTCCCATCACCCATCTATTGCCACCAAAATGTTCCTCCCAGGTACCTACTCCTACTGCTGAGAAATATCCTTCACATTATCAACTCTGCATGCTCGCCTAGCTCCACCTTCAGTACAGTTGCCCTAGGCTCCATCTCACCCCTCTCCTCAGAGCCACAGCCATGCTCCCCCAACTTGCCCCTCCGACTTCACCCTGCCTCTCTGAAATAAACACCAGACTATGGTCCAGACTCTCGAAAATACACGAGCCCCGAGCCAGAGACTCCACCCAATCCAAACTAACCAACCGCTCCTCCATTAGCACTTGCGCCAACCTCATGGTGAATAAACTCAAACCGAACCCACCTAAGACTTCGACCAAAGACAAAGTGCACACCCCCACCAAGACTACCGCCCCATCTATAAAAGGTGCCCTTATTAACGCACGCTCCATAATTCCACATGCTACAGACATAGCAGACCTCATTCTAGCTGAAGACCTAGACTTCTTAGCCATAACAGAGTCCTGGCTCCATGCAGCCGCCGGCCCAGCCCTATCGCTAGCCATCCCCAACGACTACATCATCCGAGCAGATAGAACAGAATCTAGAGGCGGAGGCCTGGCCATAATTGCCAAAACCCACCTCAACATTAGACTCGACTCAGCTGCCCACCTCCCATCATGTGAATCACTCCCAGCTAAGCTGCCCCCTGCCAAGTCCAAAACGATATCCATCCACCTACTTTATAGACCACCTGGACCCTTAGGATCCTTCGAGGAAGACCTCAGTGCCATCCTCACCAACAACTTAAAAAACTCCTCCCAGTGCCTCATCCTAGGGGATTTCAACCTAGGCTACAAAGACCCCAAAGATCACCAGGCCATCCTTATCAATAACACTCTTTCTGAACTATGTTTCACACAAAAAGTATTTGTCCCCACCCATAACAAAGGGAGAACCCTTGACTGGGTAGCAGACTATAACTGCTCAGTATCCGTCACCAATAACTCCCCGCAAGCCTGATCTGACTACCATCTCATCTACTTTTCCCTCGAAGCCTCGAGCCCCATCACCAACAATGTGCTAGCCTCAGCCATCCCCACGAGAAGTAAGAAAAATATCACAGTGGAAAAATTGATCCCTCTCATCCTCAAAACACTCGACCAACTCCCTGCTACTTCCAATCCCCATGACCTCGTAGAAGGTTATAACAAATCCATGCGCACAGCCTTAGACACCATTGCACCACTAAAACAAAGAAAATGCAAACCGAAAAAGCACCTCAACCAATGGTTCTCCAGCCACCTTAAAGCGCTCAGACTGATAAACGCAAAATGGAACAAGCCTGGAGACAGTCTCCCACAGACCACAACAAGACAATGCTTAATAAAACAACATCCAACTACAAAAAAGAAATCATAGCCGCCAAACAAGAATCCTATAATCAGAGAATTGCACAATCCAATTCCAGCACCAAAGAGCTGTTTATGATCATCAACTAACTGGAAACACCGGTGCTAACCCCAGACACCTGTGTGAAGGATAAACAATGGTGCACCAGTGTCCAGAATGCCCTACATAATAAAGTCACAAGCCTACAAACCAAAATTAAAAATAAGAAAGAATCCATAGCCAAACCAACTAACTCCAACACCACGCCTAGTCCCCTACCCCCACACCCGCTCGCTTCAGTTTCTCCAGAGTCTCTACTCTCGAAGTGGAAAAAATCATTCTTAGCCTAAAACCATCTAATTGTCAGGGCGACCTCTGCCCCCCACAAATCATTAAAGATGCGGCAAGAGACCTCTCGCCTTTCATCACCAGACTCATCAACGCCTCCTTCTCCTCATGTACAGTCCCCAGCAACCTCAAAGAGTCTTGGCTCCTTCCCCCTCCTCTAAAAGCCCTCTCTTGACCCTTCCATTCCCACTAACTACAGACCCATTACCATCGTCCCATTCCTACTCAAGATACTAGACAAGACAGCATACCAACAAATCCAAAAATACCTTGAAATAAACCACCTCCTAGGTATCCGACAATCAGGTTTCAGACCCCAACACGGGACAGAAACGGCCCTCATTGATCTGAAGGCTCAAATTGACACCCTTAGAGACAATGGGAAAACTGCTTTATTACTTCTCCTGGACCTTTGCGTGGCTTTCGATCTAGTCGATCACAAAATCATATGTGATCACCTGGATTCAACTGCCCACTTTTCCCAAGAAGCCATCGACTGGATTGAGTCATTCCTCTGCAACAGATCCATGCGGGTCTTCTCCACCTCTGCCGACCCCATCCCCATCACATGTGGAGTCCCACAGGGCTCCTGCGTCTCCCCCACAATGTACAACGTGTTCACAAAGCCCTTGTTTGATGATCTAGATGGCGTGGGTATCACCTACACTAACTATGCCGATGATCCACAGATCCTCATCCTGTTGACGGGAGATTACAACCACGATTTGGCCTACCTCATCATCCAGGCATGGATGGCCTCGCACAGTCTATGCCTGAATGATGACAAGACTGAACTCATCATCCTTGGTTCCACTGCTAACCTAACTAAATTGGACCACAATTACGCCAACTTCATTATAGACGGGAACCCGATCAAGGTAGCCAAAGAAGTGAAAACCTTAGAAATATATATCGACTCCTCCCTCTCAATCCACAAACAGGTTAGCTCCATGGCATCCTCCACGGCATACGCATGTAAGCTTATAAGAACAGCCAAACCCTTCCTTTCCACCCAGAGCTGCATAACGCTAGCCAGAGCCCTGGTAATATAAAAATTGGACTACAGTAATGCCCTCTACGTAGAAGCCAGCAAGCAAATCACCAACAAAATCCAGACATTACAAAATAACGCTCTCAGAGCAGCACTCAGCATCCCCAGGAGAAAACACATTTCCAACATTAGGATATCCCATAATTGGCTCAACACCACAGACAAACTCCTGCTTAAAGTAGCCTCTCTTACACACAAGTGCCTCAACAACGCTGCCCCACGCTATCTAGCTGATAGAATAAGCAAATACACCCCCAACAGACCTACCAGAACCTCTAACGCAAACCTGCTTATAGTTCCCAGGTTCAAACGCACCAAAATGGGGGGGCAACAGCTTCCAGGTTAAAGCTGCCCAACACTGGAACGCCTTACCACCCCCCCTCAGAACACCCCAAACCTACACACACTTTAAACGAAACTACATCCAGTGGATAAAGAACAAGGACCACTAATAACACTCTAGAACATAGGAAGTATGTTGAGCTGTACATTTGTAAACTATATGCCTTACTTGCTTGTCTGTAAATTTGTAAACTATTCGCCTTATTGTAAACCTGTAAATCTTTGCCGCCACTGTCATAATGTAATACTGTAATGCATAAGTAACCTGTAACCAAGTTGTGAATAACCTGTTGATCCTGCGCCCTCATACCCCCGGGTCTGGTGCGCATTACAAATGAATAAACTAAACTAAACCAAAGCAGTAAAACAAAGTACATACTAGGGAATATCTACAATAAGAACACTCAAAAGAAACATTTACCAGGAAAACAGGTAGCCTAGTACTTACCTCATTGGGGGCGATACTGCATCTGGATGTATGATGCCTTGTTATACTTTTAGATCCAATTAAGTTAACATCCTCCTCCTATAATGCATGGCTCGTTTTATGAATGATAATAATGCCCACACTGTTAAAACAGAATCAGCAGTTAAAAGGAACAAAACTGCTGGCCTATAGGAACGGTTATTAGCTTCCCTTAAGACCGGCAGTATAGTCGACTGTATGATGCCGTTATATCCAGGGCAAAAAAGTAACAAATGGACCAAATCTGCTTCGACACAACCACACACTGGGCAGCGCGCTAAATAGGGGTACCCTCTCCATTTAGCAGAAGTCCCCCTCAACTGAAGACAATCAAATCTTGCACGGGTGATTAGCCAACAATTTTTCTTCGTAGAGCACCAAATTAGGTAAGGGTGTATCTCGTTCACACAACTGATCACTGCGTGCTCTTTGTCAGAGTTGGTTGCAAACTCCAGAGAAGCCCTTTTCATTTGAGATGCCTCCCCCAATATTCCCTTGCAGCACCTCATCTGAGATTTAGTCATCAAGACGTCTGAGGGGGAAAGAACCTGGATGTTTCCCTGAAGCAGAGCTTTACCAATATAATCAAGTCACAGAATTTTTCTCCAACCGTCCCCAGACATTAGTGATCTGATTATGAAATGGCAAAGAGAAGCCAGTTTATTTGCCCATATTCGAATCCCAAAAAAGATTGGAGCAAGAGCCCACTGGTCTTCCCAAAATTCCATTCCCAGTTCCCTATGAATCAAGATATAGGGAGAGGAACCAGGGAGTCCCAGTAGCCTCCTGGACATCATGTGCTGAATGAAAACCCCACAATGGCGCACCATATAGCATCACTGCTTTCATCTGGCCAGAAAAGATTTTGAGGCCAACTTCTACGGTTGACCCTGGCAGCGTGACAAAAACAGAGATCCCCCACTTGTTGGGTCTGCTTTCCAGACTGTTTTCCAAGATGCGCAGTGCCATAAGCGATTGTGAAGATCTAATCCCTAGGTAATCAAACTCCTTGACCCTGGGGATAACCTCCCCATTACAAAGCATTGGAGGAATCTTCGCCATCGCCTTTCTGCCCACACAACCCATTACGTCCGATTTGTATACATTTTAAGCCCCAGCTTTTCCATGAAAGCCGCCTGGACGGAGATCAGAATCTGAAGTGCCCTTGGGGTCCTGGCTAACACGGCATCATCCGCGTATGCCAGTACAGTAAATACTTTGCCCCCCAGAACCGGATAATCCGCCCTTGTATTCACCAGAGCCTTAAGGAGCCCATTAATATACATTGTAAAACAAAAATCAGTGGCAAGACGCCCCTACCGTACACCACACCCAACCTTAAAGCCGCCAGTGCAGCGTCCCCCCCCGGGCCACTATGCACACAAGCCTAATTTGTCCCATTCCCTATGCAGTTCCTCTAATAGCGGTAAAATGTTCCCCGGGCACCCCATGGAGCCGAGCACGGCCCCCAATTTTGACCTGTCCACTTTATCGAAGGCCGTGCTCAGATCCATAAAGGCAAGATACATTCCCTCTCCTCAACGAAAAACCGAATTTGACACAAGCAGGTACAAATTGAGGCTCCGTTCCAAGGTACCCACCCCAGGGCGAAATCCAAACTGGACATCTGAGAGAATCGCCGCCCCCCCCCTATTAGTCAGGCCTCAATATGCCCCAACAGAACCCTTCCAAAGATCTTAAAAGACATGTCCAAAAGCGAAATGGGTCTGTACGACATAGGGCTTGCTGGGTCCCCCTTCTTGAAAACTAGAAAAGTAATGGCACTTTTCCACAAGGGTGGATAAAGGCCTGTCTGCATACAGGCATTAAACACCAAAGTCAACAAGGGAGCCCACGGATCCAAGGGATCCTGAAAAAGGTCTGCAGGGATCGCATCAGGAACCGGTGCACGATTACGACTTTGCTGGATGATGGCCTGTGACACATCCTCCAACTTAAACTTCAGGGGTGGGTGACTCCTCCCAGGTCTTTCCGCCTGGGCCCCTCCACCAAATAGGTTACCAAAGTACTCCACCCATGCTGTTTCTTCCACATGGGTCCCGCTAGATCTTTGCATTGCGAACAGGGTTACGCCCCTTTCACATATTCCCAAAAGGCCTTTTGGTCGTTACGCTGCGAGGTATCCAGGAGGCCCTCCCATGCTTCCCCTTCCAATTCCGTTTTCCTATGCTTTAACTCCCCTCGATAATTGGCTCTAGCCTGAGCTTCCTGGTGCAAAGTGGAGCTTTCAAAGCCTTCAAGAGCGCTTTCAAAGATGTAATACAAGCCCCATCAAACCATCCTCCTTTTGGAGGCTTACCATTCCCCTTAATAAGTACCATAAAGCCTTTAGTCTGAGCCACCAGCAAGTTTATAAACTTCACCACCAACCCAGGGGTTGCGGAACTGTTCAGAAGATCATGGACTAAGGATATATTCTCAGACAGAGGGAGTATGTGCAAGTTAGAATCCTGGATTTTCTCCCATTTGAATCTCCTAATGAAGGGGGCATTCGCATTTAGCAGACACACCAAAGAATCTCTTGTGATCTCCCCTCCAACCCCCAACTTGCCCTTCGCTTTCAGGCAGATCGGGTGATGATCACTATTAACATCTGGCAAAACCACAACCCTGTCCCACAGTTCTAAAGAAATACAAAAATAATCAATGGTTGAAGAACCTTGGTTGATATTAAAAGTAAGGTGGCCCGGTATAGTGGGTGCCAAATGTCTGTTTACCGTGCGGCTCCCATTCTGTAAGCCAGAAACACATTTGGAGGCCCTTAGCACACACCCGTTTATCTTTCATCAAAGGCAGGGGGATATTAAACTACTAGTGATCTAGCGGGTCCAATAGGACCTTAGACACACCTGCACCCATTTTAAGGTTGAAATCTCCCCATATACAGCGCTCATTAAGGTTATTCCTATTTAGTAATAGACCATCGATGAACACCTTAAACATTTGATAACCCATCCACCTCATCTTTATGTGGACTATTATACAGGTTCATAATAAGGAACGATACCCCCTTCACAGGAAAGATGTGAAGCACCTGTAGGTAGTCCATGTTGGTCTCCACTACCCTAACCCTACAATTAAGAGATGATTTGATAAAGGTTGAAAGTCCCCCATAGCATATACCTCTCACGTTTTTCTTAGCTGGAATCCCAAATGATGGGTAACCATCTAACAATGGGGTCTCCAAGGCCCAGGTCTCCTGAAACAAGATGACTTTGTGGGCTTTTAAAGACTCAGCAATATTTGACCTGTCGAACTTCCCTCTAACCCCGGCAATATTCCACGATAACATTCTGGACTCCATAGGTGCCGTACTGGGAGCCATCAGTTCCCCCACTAGGCTCGGGATCCTGGAACGCAACCCTACCTTCAGGACCCTCCTCATCAACTCAAACTTGATCAACCCTACATCAATCCAGATCTTCACAAGAGGTTAAAACCGCATACTGGTTAGCTAACTCAATCCTAGTAGTAGACGCCCCTCCCCTCAATGGGTTCAACCTTTCACAATTGGGTTTTGTCCTCCGGCCCCCAGAACGTCTATTGGCAAAAAGTGGGTACATAGGTCCCTGTGCTTCTATCAGGGCTTGCCCACTCCCGGTGGGTGGGAGGGAGATGACCCCTTCCCACATCAACCACACCCTCTGGACCGGAGTAGAAAAAAAAAAAAATCGAACAAAACCAGCCTGCTGTGGAGGCTATAGCCATTTGGTTTTAAGCCTCTCGAGAGGTTAGAATTAACCAAATAGCTAACCACTGTAGGGCCCAAAAAGGACACCACTACACAGTCCCCCTCCATACATTGGGACATTGGGCCGACCGAACCTAACCTTCTTGCCATTAAAAAGGTTTTATCAATAATCGGCCTGATCAAATTGGAATTTATCCAATGGGTCGATTTGTTCATTAAAGGGATGGTTGTTTCGAATCCACCTTTCAGAAGTCCTGGTAAACACACAATCCCCACAAAAGGGGCAGCTGCAGGTGGTAGATTCAAGGTGCTCTTATCCGCCACACCTGTAAACAAGTCACCCCCTAAAAACCCTCTCTGAGACCTTGATCTTAACTCAGTCCAACGCCGACCCACCAGCCTCTGTACCCAGACCACAACTCACATTGCACACCTCACCTTCTGGAGCCATCTTCTCATTTGTCTCAATCCCTCCCCCCACACGGGCCCCCTCCGCCAGTTTCTTAGTGCTCCATTTGAATCGTCCAGGATAGCCAATGTGTTCATTGTTCCCAACTTAAAGGCCTGTTATGAGTCAGAACTGTTTGGAGGGGCTTAAGCTTTGCATCTAGCAAGGATTCCATCCAGAGCTTATCGTCCACCCCACCAGAAAAGGAAATGAGGTCTTTGCTCGAATCTCATACAAAACTCTCTCCTAAAGGACTACTCACCAGGGGTGTGCTAACCCCCCCCCACTCTACTCCCTGAACCTACCCCCCTCCCTTACCCCTTCCAGATCTAAATCCTCAACAGTCTTCCTTCATGGCGAGGCACCAACGGTAGGCACACCCCCCATCCGTTCATGGGGAGTAGTTGCATTTGATTCTAGGGCCTCACTCTTCACCATACAACCTGTCTGGCCACTAGTGACAGCTGGGGGTCTCCCTCCTATACCAGAGGCATGCTCATGGGTAGATTTTTCAGCTGTATTAATGCAGGTGCCTATTTTACTTGCCATAACATCCAGATATGAGTACAACGAGCGTTGCAAAAGATTAGACATACATTTAGCAAGCTCTCGCCCCATTTTTGTTTCTTTTGATTTTTTCACACTCTTTGCCAGTGCCAATGCCCAGGATCTCCCCTCATCCCGTGCTTTCCTTTTCCCCATATAGGTAGTGGGTTAGAGCCAATGCAACACAGTACTACACAAAGTTTAAAAAAACGTACATTCTTTAAAAAAAATGTAAAATCGAAAATGTGCCTAAAACCAGTTCAAACAAAATAATATAGGGAAAGAAAACTAAAACACTGGGCCACTGAGTCCAGAAATAATAATATTGTTTACACAATTAATTATTTCCACAGAGATCAAAAAACCTAAAACAGCTCTAGGTTATCTAACATGTAGCAGCAAACTAGTAACCAAAGCCAAGAGTGCCAAAAACAAACTACCCCTATAGCCTAAACACTAGAACAGCCACCAAAGTCCAGTTCTCGAAGCTCAGTGAAGGCTCCATGGAGGGAGGTGGGGGGGATGCGGGGGGGGGGGGGGGGGGGGAGGGGGTCAGGCTATGCTTGACGGCTTAAGTAGCAGCATTAGTCCGTCTCTCACCCCTGAACCGTTCCTCCTCTTCAATCCACAAAAAGGTCGCCCGTAGGTAAGGAAGAGCAATAGAATTCAGTCAAAGGCAGTGAGACCAAATTGCAATTAACCCTCTTCCAGTAGTTCGTAGATCGTAGTTTGAAACCAATGTACAGTCATATAGTCAGTGCTGGAAATAAATGCAAAAACAAAGTGTCTGTGCCAACGGGGTGCTGCCGAACAGTAAACAGTACGCAGCTGCTTTTCAAGCTATGGTGACTGGATGGCCCCCTCCATACCACTCACCGCAGTCAGCCAGTGCACCGGAAATACCCCAGTCACCGCACAACAATCACCTGCCTGGATAGAAAACGTATGTGGATACGTACAAGAATAACTCACACACCTTGCTCACAGCTGTCGGTCCGGTCCTTAGAGGGACAGGCAGACAGGGTACAAATGACCTTATTTCCCCTCTGCCACCCTACCACGTAGCACCATTAACCACTTCTCTCCCACGTCCTTCTCCGCACCATGCACCGCCCTTGAGTTTATGTACGAGTTCAAACAAGGCTGACAAGGGTTCCACCTCCAGGTAAAAAGTGAAAAAAGACTCCTCCACCATTACACACTTCTCTCCCACTTCATACTCCGGGCTGTCCTTGAGTTTATGTAGGAGTTCCAAACAAAGCTGACAAGGGCTCCACCTCCAGGTAAACAGTGAAAAAAAGACTCCTCCACCATTAAACACACTCTGACTTCCTTCTCCGCGCTGCGCTCCACGCTGTCTTTGAGTTTATGTAGGAGTTCCAAACAAAGCTGACAAGGACTCCACCTCCAAATCAAGAGTGAAAAAAAAGACTCCTCCACCATTAACAACTTCTCTCCCACTTCACAATCATGTCTGCTGGTTCTGGCCTCACTGTGCATCTCGGCACTCCCACGGCACACACTTTTATGGTCTACCAGCCCTTTACAGTGACCAGGTGGAATGCTGGACTACCCAACTAGCCACCCTAGAAGAGCATACACACTACCTAGCATCACAGATTCTCTGCCCTGGACTGTTAGCACTCACACTCTCTGCAACCCTACCACAACCCATCCACATTTCTAAAATTAACCCACAGTATCTCTGTGAATCTGCAACCTTATCGCTAGTGTGTTCTGATGCAAACATCCCAAGCCAAGCATTCCTACACCCCTTCATCCCTTGGCCATCATTACCACTACGTCCATTCCCACCATGCAATTCCACACTGAACTCTCCTGCTCAAAGTCCCTCACTTTTCTCATGGGGATGCTTTACTCGCTCCAGCCTTACCCCCAGCCTACTTCTCCCTGTACTTCTACTTTCCCCACTTCCCATCCCTGTACTAGGCTACACCCTCCCCACCCTCAAAGTATCCTGACTGAATGTCTCCCTCTAACCTAATCCAACAGCTCCAATGACAATTAATTACTTTTTGTCTTTGGAATACCCATTCCCTATGTAAAAAGACTTTCTTTCATGGATCACAGCGATACTTACAACCACAGATCTCAGTTGTGGCTGTTACTGAGCTGATGGATCCTGCCGCATGACTCAGCCATGCTGGCTGCCTTTCATTCTGACACCAATACATTCTCCCACTCGCCACAACCTATTAAATGGGGACGAGGAGTAAGTCTCATGATCAGCAAAGCAAACTCTTCTGCCAGTTTCCTCTGACTTCATTGTACTCCTCTTGCTTCTCAACACCTTGTATCCAGCACAGCTCTCTCACGTGCTTATTTTCAGGCCCAATGAACTCCACTTTTCTGCCTTAACTCTCTTTCTATGACACGCCTATGGTTGTACAAGGAGACTTTTTAACCTCCCAAACATCTTTACACACCACCTTGAACTAAACTCTGACCATTCGTTGTCCTCACTTCATTACAAACCAACAAACATGGCAAACCCCTGACATCAACACCTTTGTTTCTTATTTCTTCTATCTCCTCCATTGATCACTCTCTCTTTGTTTGCATCCCAACGGACTTCAGTGTCGCTATCCCTCCTTCAACAATCTCCCTGCATCTTCACACTAAATAAATAGATGCTTAAAACCTGACTCATTTGATCCATACCAATCACGCTCAGGTGTTGTGAGAAATGAGACCATCCACACGGTGGCTGTGCATTCGCATGGGCTTTTTTGAAATTTTAAATGAAATTGAATGATGGTACATGAACCTCCGGAAAATGTGTGGGGCTAATCCGCAAACATTTTTCTATGCTCACCGCCCGACATATGCATAGACCAATGTACTCTGGGTGGACACAGCCTACAGGCACAGTCCCCCCCTGTCATATTTAGTTGGGATATGAGAGGAGGAGTACACAATGCATCTCCAAAAGGGGGAGAGCCAAACCTCCCCCCTGCCATGGTCAGCCTAATTAACTATCAATGGCTCCATCGACACGCCCTGTCCATTTGCTGGGCCCGGTAGTTGGTACCAGCAATTTGCATACTAATCAGATAGAAAGTCAGACAGGCCCACATGGGGCCTGGCTACAGAGGCTAACAAAGGAGACAGGAAATACAAACAACCTTTTATTTGCACTGTGTCAACCTAAAGCCAGCTCCCGCCCTCAGTATCGATTGACAGTGAAATGTCATTACTGAAACATGCAGTTCCAGACGTTATCCATGCAGGGGGACCCCATTCAGAAGGTACAAGTATGTGGCTTGACAGAGCCAGAAAGTCCTGTCTCGCTGCAGCTTCTCGGGAGACCTGCCGCTTTAATCAAGAACCACAGAGAGCTTCATTAACCAGAAGGACCCGTTGATCCACAACAGACAGGAAGATGGATGGGACTTATTACATGTTTTCACCCCTTTACCATTTCTGTTGCAAAACACGCTGGTTATGCATACAGGAGATTGCTGGTGGGGACCCAGGATTGGTTCATTAAAGTAGGCTTAGTCTACACCAATCCCTGTGGTCCATTTGGCTCTAAAAGAGGGCTGAGCCCCTCTTTTGGCTGATCATCTGAAGGCTTCACTAGAAGCAGGAAGAAAAACTCATCATTGGACCAGTGCAGGAAGGCCAAGACCTCCAAGAGATCCCTCCCCTAAACATCTCCTAGGGAACAGAGGGACATACGGAATCAATCCACAGGACCCTCTAGCAGCTCCAGAACCGGTACACAGCCAGCACATAGGGTGCCCTGCTAGGTTCGGCAGCAAGCTTCCTAGGTGGGAAGTGCCAGAGAATCTCTGAACCCTAAACCAAGAACAAGGCAGCTGCCTGCAACACACTCCTCAGCGTTGGGCCGTTGGCCTGGTATCCAGTCATTGCATCGAATACAAAGCATTGAATGCCAAAAGCATCGAAAAAATGCATCGAAAAAAAAGCAAATGCATTTTTGTCACAGGTAAAGGTTTTATTTTAAGTATAATGGATTTTAAGGGGTAAAGAACACGGGGACCTCCACCCCCCCCCCCCAATTTAAAAAAAATGCATTTGAGGCTTTTCTTTCGTTGCTTTATGTTAGATGCTAAGGCATTCGATGCAATCACTATAAACCGTCTGCCTTAAAGGATGACAAGCCCAGGGAAGAAGCTCTGAGAAGTGCGTTGATGAGCATCTATCGATGTTAGTCTTAAAGAGCTGCATCCGACTGCACCACTGACATTTGCGCCTCAGTCGCTAAAGCCATCCGAGACGCCTAGATTAGTGCTTCAGAACTGCCCACCAGCACTGAGACAACTCTTGACCCCGATCCACCGTGTAGGCCTTTCTGCAGCCGTCTGTTCAGCTTCGCTCGCCAAACTGTTTGCCGCCTTATACCCACAGCTGTCTCCCATCTTGAACTCTGTAACAGAAGCTGGAAAGTGCCCTGAAACCGACTCGACCCTGTCGAGGACCAAGAACACCTACACGCACAATGTATATTGTGCATCCGTCCCCCTGGTCCTTCTCAGAAGGCCCCTAGTGACATTTTACGACCCATTGATCCCTTAGTGCTGAAACTAAGTATCCTTGAACTGCTGCGATTATTTTCTATGGCGACTACCCTCCTGTCAGTACCTCGAGTGTATCCCTTTTCTTTCTTTGAAAACGTCTGTCCTCTGCATTCCTCAACAGGGTGGGTTGTATTTCATAGTGTGCTAGAACTGTCTGTTGGAATACTAATAAAGTAGATATTTCTATACAACCTAGAATGGACAGACCCTTTTATCATTGGTTAATAATTGTATTTTCGATGTGTTGCAACTAACCAATGATGTACAACGTTTCAGAGATAAGCCTGCCGTTCCGTCCACATTACCAAAATTGGACAAGGAGGTTAATAATTTGGTTGTGTTTCGAATCTGTTCGGATCCCTTCTGGTGTACTAAAGGTGTGGGGGTGATTGATGGTTTAGAAACCATTATTCATCACTGGACCACTGGTCCTCCCCCCTCCCTTTGAGCATTACTAAACACTACATACATTTACAGCATCGAGTACTTGCCTGCCAGCCATACATCACCCCCAGAAATTCACCTACATAAAACTTAGATGTGACTCCACATATGAGGCTGGACCCAAGACCAACCCATTTTCTTATATCCTCCTCCAAGGCCGACCTCCCAACTCGGTCCTCTGTCCTAGGTGACATCAAGTCTACCTACTTCACTAACCTTTTCATCTACTCTTCATTCCCACAAATCTTCCTTGATGCCATGCCACTCTTAATCCCCACTCAATCACATCCTCTGACTACTAAGCACTCTGCCTTAAATTTTTGTTCAAAAATGTGCAACACCTTAGGTCTTCCTTTCTCTCCCCAATGACAGTCAGCCCGTAAAACAAGAAACGTGAGTTTATAGACAACTGGAACAATCCTAATCAATGCCACTTCATGCAACATTAACACTTACCAGTTGGAGCAACCTTTTTCAGGTAATCGGACCATGTCAGGACAACCCTTGATCTCTTCGTATAGCATTGCATTACTGCTCTGCTCACTGTAGACAATATAAAAATCTGAACCAGGTGCACCAATGTCATAAAGAGAGGAAAATGAAAACTCTGAAAATGAGAAAAAGGAAAGTACAAGTTGCTACTTGCAATTGTTGACATGCATGCTAGTCATTTAAATTCTACAGCAGTATCTTACCACGCTTCAGAGAAAATTGTTTGACCTGGAAATGCTGCTGCATATAAAGAACCACCTTTGTGAGATTTTACCCCTGCACCATGCCAGAGAGTGGTTGTGAGGAAATGGGCATGGATATGCAGAAGGCAAATCGTAACCCTTGTAAAGCAAACTATTCCATGTTCAGGTTGGCGTATAAAGCATGGCATTTAATTATAATTGTTATTTTACAATGCGCTTAATGCCAGAGATTGGTTTCCAAGCGCGGGATCTGGATTTGAACCTGTGTTGCGCTGCGTTGTCTTGCTTCCAAGACAAAAGTGTTGCCCCTGTGCTATCCACCTTACCAAGCACATAAGGACTTGAGTAAAAAATAAGGATAATGTTAGTAACAAACTATCATTGAATGGTTCCCTGTTCCACCTCACTCTTATTTCTACACTAAGCACAAAATGAAAGGAGGCATGGAAACATGCCAGAACCAAAGAAAGAACAGAATTAGATCTCCTTTAGGTACACACAGAAAGGAACATCTAGGTCAGTCTATAGACTTCAATTACCTGCAGCTTAAGTCCTAAGACACAAATGCCTTCTTTACCAGCTGCACTCACTTGGGAGTCGTAGAAAGCTATGGACTGTCACATTTTGTTTCACATTTGCATCCACCTGTGGAACGTGAGGTGATGGGAGTATAGATTTATAAATGAGCATCACACTGGTGATACCAGTCACCATTTTACAATCCCATGGGACAAGCATCAGACCTAGTAAAGTTCAGAAACTGCCCACAAAAGATAAATAGAGGCTACATCAGAACTGTCTAAACAGGGCAAAGCAAGAGCTCTCCATTTGTGATTACCACTTGAATTGGTGAGCTGCTTAATAGTTTTTAATCCTTTACTGAAACTGCAGGTTGCCCTGGTTGTAAAACTAAACAAACATCTGCTAGATGCAACTCGGAACAAGCTTTCTATCCATGTTTCCGTATTAATAAATACTTACGTTGATCTCGATCTCATAAAAAAAAAAACTCTGGACGTTTTCTTATTCCAGCCATGGTTCACTGTGTAAACTATCTTCAGTTCTCAAAGCAAGAAAGGATACCACTGGATGACATGGAGTGATCTCACTGGTACATTAAATCAGCAAGTAAGCAAAGATTTAAGGAGGCATTCTCTTTTACTTTTAAGAAATATGTTTGCATTGCTGATAATCATGCGCCCGCCACACTGTACATACTTGTATACTTGGTTATCCTGACCCTTGCCCCCGCACAGGCAACCTGTAACCTCCACCCACCCTCAGACATATACATGTCAATTCTGAAGCCCAACCCCCATGGGGAGACATGGAAAACTTGTTGCTCTCCCCCTCAGCTCCTTGGTGCTCCTAAATGTCCACATGTAATGGTACTGGTCCTACTCTACTAGTAATATGTAACAGCACTGGGAAAACACACTTGTGAAAGCTCTGACATGCATGAATATCAGGTGATTTAAAAGTTTGCAGAATCACAATTTTGTGTCTAAGATAAAAACCTTTACTAGGAAGGCCCTGTGTCAGAGGGAAGGCTGCCTTCAACTGCAGGCCCTTAAGCATTCCCCACTATTCTGCAGGGTCGGGGCGCATGCTTTATAGATATACACTCATGCTAGAGATCTAAATCGTATGTTTTCTAATTCAAGCTCCAATTGGAACACTCTACAAAATCCAAGCGAAGTAGAAATACATTCTATTTATACTGTGCGGCACAAGAAATAGAACCAGAATAAAAATAACTTTCAGTCTAGGCCACACTTGAAATTGTATTTATTCAATTTCTAGCACAAGACCAGTCTGTACTAGAAATACAGCGAAAAAATGTCTAGTGCAGGCAGGTTTCATGCTACAAACAAAGAATATTATGGCCCTCATTACGAGTTTGCCGGTACTACCAAACTGAATTACTGTCACCACTACTTGTACCTGCGGATTTACAGCAGGATTATAAATGGTGGTTGGTGGTGGTGTAAGTGCCAAATTTTGGAGTCCATAGTACTCCATGGGAATATTGGCGGAATTACCATCGGTGGTAATTCCGTTGATTATTCGGCAGCGAGGTGGAGGTTTTACCTCCAGCATGATATGGAGCGTTAAAAGTCATGGTAATTCCATTACCACTACTTTTTTTCCACTTTGCCAAACTTGGAATGAGGCCCTATGTATAGTGCAAGGAGAGGCTGCACTAGAATTATTTTTTTTTTTATTTCTAGTCAGTTGGGCTTCACTCTAGCAACAGAAGCAGTGCTATTTCTAGCACAGGCCCAGATGCTTCAGGGATAACACTTACTTTATTTCTACTGACACACCCCCAACAATACAAATAGAATAAACATGTTTGATGCGGACAGGTCATCTGTATTTTATGTTGGACAGGGGAGGAGAATAGCCAATATTCACAGATCACTTTTGCAGACGTGTACCTGGGGCTACTGTGGGTACTATTACTAATGAACATAATTCTAGCAATACTGCTGGTACTAATCTGGCTACTTCGACAACTAATGGTCTTATGCTTAGTTTCACTACTACTGGTTCTTCTCTTCTTGTATCACCAATACTCGCACTACTACTAGTAATATCACTAGAGGTAGCAGTAGATGCATCCAAGGCAAAAAGGCCGCACCACATTATGTGGGTGCTGGAGATGGTATGGTGAGGTTCTTCTGGCCCCCCTCGACAATGCTGGGCATCTAGCCTGGAGCAGAGGACCACTAAACTGGACTTACTCTTGCCACAGGGCATTTAAAGTACACTCTCCTAGAGGCAGAGTTAACTGCCAAGGCCAGTACATCTGCAGGAATCAGCTAGGTCTAAGGAGAAAAGCGAAGATGGCCAGCTCACACTTCCAGCCTCATTTATTTTCTACAGACACCACAGCCCGTGAGCAAGACTCAGAACAGTTGTTGACACAGCCATCCCTCCTTTGCAAGCTGGAGTGCGAGTCTCATGGCCTGAAACACATGCCAGGGTGTTCCAAGATTACAGACCAGCATATTAAAAGCTCAGAACACCCAACAAAGTCAATTAGACTTGTCTGAGGATATACTGTGTTCCAAATCAAAAACGGGACTCAGAAAACAAGCACAGGTGCAAGGCATAGACAGTAGCCGAACCCAGAGGAGGCGGGGAAGGGGGAGGGACAAGGCCCTATATCAAAGCCTGCACAAAGTACTGCAATACGTATTCTAGGAAATCAGTATTCAGAGAACATCATGGGTTGCCAGTTTCCCTTGCTAAGCTGAAACTAGCCCAAGTGGTCCAGCAGAGCAAGGAGTTTCTCTCATATGCTGCAGTCTGACGGTAATTAGACCTGGGGCCGGAGGGCTACAGCGCACAGCCGAGTAATTATTGGGGAGGTGAGCAACTGATATCCAGCTCCAGCCAACATGTGACAAGGCCACGATTTTGAAGGCATGAAGCTAATATAGTGGTTTGTCTCTTACATCCTTAGAAGGGGGAAATATTCAACATTCCCATGAAGCCACAGCCGATTAACATGCAAAATTGAGGAATCTGTGATGATGTATGAGCCAGATCTGGTACCAGCTTCGAAAGGTCCACACAGTATGTCCAGTGACAAGATAAAAGTGCGGGTCCTGCTACATCCTATATGCATTTGCACCACGTGATGGGACAACAAATGGAGTGTGCATGGAATCTGAGACTAAACAAGAGACAGAAGAATAAAGGAGGTGCTTCTATTTTCATCTAATCACATTGAATAGTGTGCCAATGTTCTGGCCAAATGAAAGTAACAAGCTATGCAGTAGATAAATGATGGCACTACGAACTATTAATAGAACTGAAGGTGCAATAATGAATTGCCGCTACAATGTCTTGCCATGGAGGATGCAAGAGGCAGGAAAACAACTGAGCCTGGATGACCTCAGAACAAATTATGTCAATATTTAGAGACAATGGTCCTTCAAGGAACAAATATCAGTAGTTGGTGAAGAGACAGTAAAATAGATAATCAACCATAACACACCGAGGAAGGTGGAAGAACAGTCAAACCTAGATGCAGAGTAATAGGTTTACAAAACAGACCTGTTTGGGGTGGTATTTTTTACTCACCTTTTGCCAACTCTATTCGTCCCCTTTACTTCTTGATTTTCTGGACTGCCTTTTTGCAGCCAGAGAAACTTCTACTGAAGTGCTCCTCATTCTGGCATCATTGTGCTGCCTATCCATAATTATTTGTGCCAGCCTGTGCTGCCTGTGACCCATCTTGAAGGGTCACCGGTGTGCTTCCCGTCACAACTTCCACCATGGCCTTCTCATTGTGGTTTGCCTGGAAAATGTTCTCTTCCTACATTGATTCTGTGTTTCAGGCCTTGGCACCTTCTAGGACTCCAAACTGAATCAAGAGTCCTGATCCACCACTAGCCAGACATATGAGGTGACCTTAGCACATGCATGTTCTCGGTCTTCCAGGTTGCATTTTACAGTATAGACTGCCTTACCCAGTACTTATGACTCCCCTTCCTGTCATTGTTAGAATTAATTTCTAAACTCTGGCCTGGTGGACAGATGTTAAGGAGGCCGCCCTTGTTATAGTGAACAGGGAACAACTTCTGGTAGTTAGCCAAACCAATCAAGGTAGCAAGGAAAGAGGCCAAGGTTAAGTCTCAGGAGAGGTGCATGGGGTCAGGGGCTACACAATGAGTCCACACAGAGAAACATCAACGATTACACTTAGACAGTTATACAAATACTATATTTATTGTAGGCCCAGAAGACAGGCTATGAAAAATGACTAATAGCAGGTAACAATATCACACAATACTAAGCACTATATCACATACATAGTCACTGGTGGCCAGTGCACAATAATCGCCTAAGGTATGTTTTCTGGCCGCCGGTTCCAGTCGCAGATGTCCAGGAGCTATGGGTGCAGGCAAGGTTCTGGTCGGGTACAGGAGCTGGTACAACCTGTTCCTGTGAATGAATGCAGCAAACACCAATGCATGCCTCTTCTAGGCACTCAATCAGATGCAGGAAAGCTGGTTTCAGGAACAGTCACTGATGCACAGCGACAGCAAGGGTTCACACATGTTGCAGTCGAAGAAAGCATCCTATCTAAGGACCATTGGATACTGGGACATCGACATTTTGCAGGGAGGCTACTTGCTGGACAACATGGAGCTCTGGGCCAAAACTCGGAACGGCAGCACTTCAACCGCGGTAGAATAAACTGCAGCTGGTCAGCCCACTGAATGGCCTAGGGACACTTCTGAAGACTCCAACTAGCTGGGTTACCAGTGGATGCAGAGACTGGTTGTTCCCACTGGTCCAGAAAGGTTGAAGCACCAACAAGGGTCTTCTGTGATCAGTAGCCAGGCAAGGGTGCACCGGGACAGCAGCAAGATTTGGTCGCCAGGCCTCTTCAAGAATCATCCACAGGTCTTCACATCTACAGCAATATACTAGACTCCTCTTCAGAACCGGAGAAATGGCGTCAGGACCCCTTCTCGAATCCTAACTTGAGGTGAGCAACGAAACTCAGCCCAACCAATACAATATCTTCCCCTACACACACACCCCAGCAGTGGTCCAATCAGGGGACCACTGCTGGGAAAACTAATGCATACACTCCAGACATATTGAAACAAGATTGTGTATTGGGACCAGCCAGTTCCAACCCACATCCTGGCTTCCAAGTCACATGGATTGCACTAGCACGCAGAAAGCAAGGCCTTCCCCGGCAAATGCATGATCATAAAAGGATTTACCTGATCTGAGAAGGCAGGAAGCAGGAAAAAAGACAAGATGGTCAAAGAACAAACGAAAAACCTTGTGGCACGGCCATGTTAGGACAATAGCCACTGTTAGTAGCTACATTTGAGAAAGCCAATAAAAAGTACAGTAAAAGTATACAAAAGTAACTGCTGCCACCAGTTTGTCTTTAGGCACATCTGAAAGTAACCAAAAATCCCTTTGAGAGTAGTCTAGGGTGATACAAAAGTATCTCCATTGCACTGCATTGGAAGATTCTGTGTGCAATAGTAAAAAGTTACCCAATATAGATAACAAGTCAATAATCTAACAGAAACATAGTTTCCCAGTACTGAGAGCCTGAATGACTAGTCATTTTCCCCATAACATGTTAGCAAAAGCCCAGTGGAGTGAAGCTGAAGGCTTCACTTTACTGAAAAAAGTTAGGACAGGGTGAAAAACAAAAGCAAAATGTTTGGGGGTCAATAGAATATGGAGGGAAAGTTGCTAAAAGTGAAAACTTTCCCCAACATCATTGGTCCACTCACTTCTGATGGGTCTCTGGGTGAACCTACAGGCAGAACACCTTATCTGTCTAACCTCCCTCAGGGATTTCCGATACTGACCCTACACTATGCAGTGGTTAGAGAAAGGAATATGACTTTCAGAGACACTGCCCGATTTGGTCTTCATCCAATCAGGCCCACGTCCTACTCCCTCTCACTTCCTGAGGTTCTCCCCTTACTACTACCACCAGTCCCTCAGCTCTCCACTGCTCTTCCTTTATTTTACTTCCTATGTTGTCTTGTGTCCCTCGGTCTTTCACTCTTTCTAAGCCTCACCTCCACATTTTGATGGTGCTAGTCTCTCTCCACACTTTTACACCCTCCTCCACACTATTACTAACTACTTCATCCACCTTCAACACTCCCCTTTCACTCACACAGGCACTTAACATTCATTCCCTTTCCTAAGCACACTGTGGTGGATCACAGAAAGGGTGCACACCACTGGACATATTTGCCAGGTTTTATCAAATAAATAAAAAATCCCACGCCTGGCCCTATTGCTATGGGAGTGATAGGAAATCACTTGTATCATGCCATATCATATCATGTCTAATAACTCAAAATAAAAAGGTGCTAGTCACAACATCTTACATAAACAAGTTCCATCCTCTGTCCAAAACCTAAGCTAACTATCCAACCCTACCACCATTAACTGGTCTTGCTGTTGCTTGGTGCATACCCCCCCCTTCTTAACTAAATGTCCCTGGAAATTGCCCCTCCCCTCTCAGCTTTCCAGGTTCTTGGTTGCATTCACAGATCCAATAAGTCACAAAAAAGTTCTTATGTAAACCAAACAGAAATGTTCCTCTGGTCTTTCTCTGATATGGCATCCTAGTATAATCTCAACAAGTCACAGTTCCCAAGATTTCCTTATAGCAAAAAGGCCCAATTTTGGTGCCCCTTCATCCAAGTCTGGACAAGCTTTCCAAGTTTCTTTCCAGTATGTATGACTTGATTTGGAATGTACTTCAGTTGTACAAAGCCCCGATTTGGCTCCCCCCCTTCGGGTCACTGAGTGAAATAGTCTTCTCTAGTCCCACGTGGACCAATAGATTCATATTCAAGAGACTGTCGACATGTTTCTTACACTAGTCTGTGTTTATGGTTTTCTTTTCGGTTCGGACCTCTACCCCACAGCTGGATGTGTGTTCCAGGAACACTACGTCCTGCATATAATCCCCTCTCGGTACATTTCCCTCTTCTTGGTCCTATCCAGCTCCAGCGTATAGACATTTCGCTCCCCTCGTCTTAGGGATTCCTCGATCTCCGGTTTTTAATGTCCATTTTAGCTGCTCAGGATTCTCGTACTCCTGTGTTGGAGTTTCTTTTCTCTTCTTTGCTAGGCCCGGAGGGCCTGCAAGCTACTTGAATCGCTTTGTTACTCTGAGTCTCTAGCATATGGCCACAGAGCTCAACCACCCTCCTCCCTCTCCTTACTGCCTTCTGCATACTTGCTGTTCCACTGTATCCTGTCAAGGGGGCTACGGATACTGTGTATGCTGCAAAACTCTCTGTAGTTGAATAATGGTTCCTGGCTCCGACTCGCTGTACCTTCTTGGTGGTGCCTTTTCTCTGGCTGCCTTCTCTTCGGTGGACGCCTTTCCACCAGGCCGGTCTCCCGCGTTGTTCGGTCTTTCACCAAGAGAGACCTTGAGTTTCTCGTTGCCTGGTGCACATGTGCTAAGCAGCATTGCCCGGGCTCTCTGCCCACCACGTAAATGCTGTGGTCCTGCCTCCAGACTGCATCGGCCACACACTCTAGCAGTGACACCCGCTCTCTGCAGCTTCCTTCGGGCTGGCAGGCTTCACATCAGCTCCTCTCTCTCCAGGTAAGCTCCTCTCTCCAGGTAAGGGCCGTTTCCCTTATATACAAATCGCAAAATTGAGGGACAACATCCCATTGGTCCTGGCGCTTCTTATTTGAGGAGGGGTCAGCAACCAAGCCAAGTATGTCAATGTCACATTTACATTAATATTTTCATCTACTCCCATGTAGGCAAAAGGAATGTGGGACATTGGGGCTGAGGGGGAAGTTACTAGTTTGTTCAACTGAACTGAGAGTCCATGTCCCCTAAGGGGGAGTCACTCCCACTGACACCCCACTTGCCCAAACCCCTAGTGAGTGTTTTGTGTAGCAGGCTCACATTCCTAGTCTCACGGAGGGTTGGCTTCCCCTTGGGGAGAAGGGATGAATTCCCTGGATCTCACAACACAACACTTTTTCCCCTCTGCCCCCACAGAACAATGGCAGTTCATCTTCTTCAATGTCCCAATTTGTGCTAATGGGGTCTGGCCTGGCAGTCCCCAAGACAAGTCCTGTTTCCATGTGGTGTGTTTTCTTTTCTGTCCCTGGTGGTGTAGGGGGCCTGCACCAGTTTCCTTCCTGGGCAAGCCTGGGCTGGCATGCACAACCATGAAGGAGATCCGGCCCCTTGCTCTGTGGTTTGATTTGCTGGGTCGGTGTTATGTGCTCAGCAGGACTCAAGACTTTGCGCTGGGCCTCCGATTCTCTCTCTGGTGGTGCCTCTCCTTCTCCAGCAAGATGTAACAATGCCTTTGCATGAGGTGCTGATTGTTCTCTCGCTTGCAGGTACTCTGCTTTTCAGAAACGCTGCAGACATGGGAGAAAAGAGAAGCCTAGGATAGCATTTTCAGTTTAGGCATGGGCTGGTGCACATGGGTACTGCACTTAAACTGGTACGTGGGGAGGCAAAAGGTATTGAGGTCCTCCCAACTGTTACCGTCCCCCAATGAGGTAGGACCGGGTCTGTATTACCCACCTGGTAGGCATCCGGTTGGGAAAGATGTCTCTATTGTCAACTTAACCTCCGGAGTTTCTATGAACCCCCAATCTTTTTGCTCTGTTTTCTTACCGGATCTGACTTTTTGAAGGGCAGTAAAGCCTTCAGCTTAACTTCCCTTGCCTTTTGCTATCAGTAGTGGGACACTAGGTTTCCCTTTTGAATCCTTGTACTTTCTAACATTGCACACAGCATCTTACAGTCCAGTGGAATGGAGATACTTTTGTATCACCCTAGCTTTTTACACTTGGGATTTTCGGTTACGTTAATATCTGACTAAAGACGAGCTGGTGGCAGCAGATGCATTTTTACAATTGTTGCTAGTGCCCTATAATGGCCGTGCCACAAGATTTTCGCTTGCTTCTTTGGCCATATTGCTTTTGGCCATCTTCCTGCCTTGCCAGGTCAGGAAATCCCTTATAAGGTCATGCACTTGCCCGGGAAAGTTGTGTGTGTGTGTGTGGCCCAGGAAGGGGGTGGGACTTTCCCACTCCACACCCATGGTGCCAGAAAGATTGGGTGTGGGGCAAATGTGAAACCATTAGTTGTCCCTGATTGGACAACTATTGGCTGCTTAAATGATGCATATCCTTACTATTGGTGGGCTTGGACGTGCTTCCAGCTCTGATTTTTTATAGGAAGAGGGCCTCTGCAGCCGTTTCTTTAGATCATCGTTGGAGCTAAGAAATACCACAAAAAAGTACAGCTTACTGAAGATCCGAAGACTCCTGAATTGGCTGTGCATCCCTTCCTGGGTCCCGCCCAGTGAAGCCCTGTGTGACAACCTTATCTCCAAAGACCCTGAGCGGTGTTTCAGCCCTTGGACTAGAGGGACCAACTAGTCTCAACGCCTTCTTGGGGATCCTGACCTTCTGTGCGTGCCTTCGGAAGAGTCTGTGGACTGCCCGGTGAACTAACCTGCTTTATCGTGGGCAACCTCGTCAGAAGCATCGCTAATCTGTGTTCAAACTCAGAACGTAAGGAAAATTGGAGTCTGGGGAATAAGTAAACACACTTTATCTGTCACCCTCCTTCCTCTAAAGGATAACATTGGGAATAAGTCTCTTCGTCTCCTCCATTGAATTCCACTCACCTTTTGGTCATCGAACCTGGCCAGAGTAACCTGAAAAATAAGAACACATGTACTTACCTTTATTAATAATTGTGAATTGCAACGTACCTGCAGAGAGTCCCTTCAGGGAAGAAACATTGTGGCTCTGGTGACTTTTGGGCACAAGATACCATTCTTCCTAGGGTTCAGACTGTTTAAGTTGGAGAATTAACCTGTGACCTAGTTCCATCATGTATTGCATTTAATCTACTTACCGGCTTGCTGAATAAGTTACTTTTAATGTATTTATGAACCTATGGTGAATGTATATATTTGAATCCTAAGTGCAATAATAGTACCCGTTAGATTAATTTTTCAGTGTGTCCAAAGGCATATAATAAATGACTTTTATACTTGCTATCTAAATTGAATTAATGTGTACCATACTTTGTGGACTCATTGAGGGCCCCTGACCCCACTCACACCCTCCGGAGAATAAGCGTTGACTGCTCACCTACGTACCTCGATTGGGTTTTGGCAAACCTCTCAGAGTTTGCTGTTCACTGTAACTAGGGAAGCTTCCTAAAATCTGTCCACCAGGCCAGATTCTAGAAATCCACCTAAACATCTGGCAGAGTGCTGACATGGGTTCCAATCCCTTCTTCATGAGGTCAGGGTACCGACCTTGTAACACGCCTCCACCCTTTCCTCCAAGTCCCTCCCTTTTCCCTGTCCACTCGCTGACTGAGGATATCTGGACACAAAAACGATGTTAACCTGTTTGGCCCCAGTCCGGTAAAAGAATATGGCTATAGGGCCAAGAACCATCTCAAGATACACAGATGTGTGTCCTTATTTCTGGCCATCCAAACTAATGCAGTGCAATCTGCCACCAATTTAAACTGCCAAACTGTGAGAAAGTATCATAGGCTGAACATGACCCATTTGATTTCTAAGCACTCTTATTCAACTATTGGACAGTTCTTTTCCATGGTAAATAGTTTCCGGTTGATGTATACAATTGGTCCCCCACCCTGTCCGGTATTTGCGATAGTACTGCTACAAGACCAATGGTGGAAGCATCTTTCTAGAGAATAACGTCCTTGGAGAAGTCTGACAGGTTCAATACTGGGCTTTTGCACAGGACTTCTTGAAGTTGGTTGAAGGCAGCTTGGGCGGTGCTGTTCCAATGAACGAAATTGGGGTGGCTCTTCACCAGTCGGTCAAGGGTCCAGCCTTCTGTGAAAAGTTTGCTATGAACCGATAGTAGCAGGCTAAACACAGAAAAGCTCTATGTCCTTCATTGTGATCAGCCTGGGAGCATTCTGCACTGTTTCGACCATGACCCTTTGAGGTACAGCTTGTCACTTTCAAACTCAGAATCCCAGATATTTGACACTGCATTGGGCCCTTTGCTGGGATAGTGGTCAGATGAGCTTTCCACTGTTCTTTGCAGATAGCCGACAGATGATGGAGATGCTCCTTCCAGGTGGAACTGTGGACGAGGATATCATCAAGGTAGGTCCTGGCGAAGGAAAGGCTGGGGGTCAGGACTTGATTAATCTGCCTTTGGAATGTTGCTGTGGCTCCATGGAGATCAAAGAAGAAAGATGGTGAACTGAAACAGTCCTTTGGGAGGGTGGGCTACAGGGAGGAGGTCGGGTTGCCAAAAGCCCATTTGTGAGGTTGTTGGTTGAAATGATCCTTGCCTAAGGTCTCCACCAACTAGTCTATCCATGGCATTAAATACGCATTGTACCTGGAAATTCCAGTTCGCTTGTAGAAGTTGATGCAAAATTGCCACGTGTTTTCAGGCTTTGGGACGAGGATGACTGGTGAGGACCATTCACTGTATAACTGCAAGGACTCCCAGGTAAAGCCTCTTTCAGCTCCTTACAGATTTGAACCCTGGCCATAGTGACCCTATAGGGTTTGAGCAATACAACCCTTCTGGGCAGTGTTTGAATTTTGGAAACTACTCCCTCACTCGTCCGAGCTGAGGGGAGTTTATATCTGCATAGCTGTTAATCTGCTGAGCCAATTCTTGGTGTTCAGTCGTGGACAGCCCCACCTGCAAAGTTAGCCCCACAGACTTCAATCAACAAGGTTGTTTCTCCTGTGTTGTTGGATTACAACGAGGAGAAGCTGCAGGATATACTGGTTGCATTCCACCTTTTTAGTTTATTGATATGGTACAGCAGGGAAGACTTCCTTCTGTTAGCTTGTTGGCCCTTGTAGGTTAGGAGTGAGTCCACTTCAAGCACTCTCCTGTGCACCCCCTCCTAAAACCCACCCCCTTCTTGCCCAGCTATTTATCACCCTATCTTTATCACCCCTTTCTTGGGCAAACTCATGGAGAAGCTGGCCATCCCCCAACTGACCTTCCACACTGAAATGGCTGGCTGCCTCCACGCAAATACCAGTCCGGCTTTAGGGCTGCCAGAGGCATGGAAACTGCTCTCCTGAACACCCATGAAGACCTACTCTCCAGGCTGGATTCCAACTCTTCCCTCTGTTCTGATCCTCCTCGATCTCTCTTCTGCCTTTGATCCGGTCAAACACTCCATCCTCATAAACCATCTCCATGATACCTTAGGCCTCACGGACAGGGCACTAGGGTGGCTTATCTCGTTCTTTTCAAACAATCTCCCAAGTGCAAATGGGCCCTTTTCTCTCCTCCACCACACTCTACCTGTGGCATCCCGCAGGGCTTCCTTCTATCGCCATGGTTTTTCAACATCTACCTGGCCCCTGTAGGCTACCTGATATCCACTTTCTCACTTCATTTCCAGTGTTTTGCAGACGACACACAGCTCTCCTTGAAGCTGCCCTCCTCTACCTCCACCTCCTCCTCTTCCCTCATACCCGACTGCCTGACTGCTATTCAGGCATGGTTCTCTGCCTTAATACCAGTAAGACAGAGATCCTACTCATCGGGACGCCTGCTCCTATTTTCCCTCCCTCTCTCTGACCAGACTCCTTGGGTCCCATCCCCTCACTCACAAGTGAGGCAAAAAACCTTGAGATCATCTTTGACTCCTCTCTCTCCCCTTTTCTCCACACATCACAGACCTTGCCAAGAAGTTCAACTTTCAGCTCCACCTTCTCAGGGGAATTCTACCTTTCCTCACCTTCCCCTAGAAGCTCAATGGGCCTCATTATAAGTTTGCCGGTCTGGTAACAACGGTACCCGTAAGCTTGCTCGCACTGTTATTACCGGACCGGGACAAATATGAGGTCTGCTTGCGGGTGCCCGTCAGCCCGGCAGGTCCGACCTGCTGGGCGGAATGGCACCTGCAAGCAGACCTACACAGTAGCGCCGGCACCGTTATTAACGGTGCCGGCGCTACCGGCCTCCCCATTCCCATTGAGCCCTATGGGGCTGAAATGGGAATGGTGTTAATAATTACTGGCACCCGGCAATGGGCAATTACCGGGGCCGGAATTCCCCGGTAATTGCCCATTGCTAGGTGCCGGTATATTCATGACTCTGGCATGGCTACCGGCAGACTCATAATGAGGCCCAATGTCTCCAGAGTCTTGGTTCTCACTAGGCTCGACTACTGCAACAGCCTCTTCCTCAATCTGCCTCCTTCCTCCCTTCGCGCCCTCCAACTAATCCAGAATAGGACTGCAAGGCTTATTTTGTTGCCTCAATACCAGGGACTGCATCTCTCCTGTCTTAAAATCTCTCCACTTTCTCCTGGTGACTGCAAGGATCAAAAGCAAGACCCTCTGCATCACCCACAAGGCCATCTGGTGCCTGGGACCTCCTTACATACAGGTTTCCCTCTCTAAATACCTCCCAGCCAGAGTCCTTCGGTCCTCTGGCTCCAACTCTTTGCAGGTCAAAAAGTTTCTCCAAGCAGAGAGTGGAAGGTAGATCCCTTTGCTCGGCTGGCTCCTCCCTCTGGAATGGCCTTCCCCCACCCCTCCACCTTGAGCCGGATCTTCTTAAGTTCTGAAAACTTCTCAAGACTTCTCTTTTCTCCTCTTCCTTCCCTCTCCCCCTCCCTCTTTGCCGCTACATCTGGGGCTGGTCCCTTCAGAGTCATACAGAGGCCAGACAACCCCCACCAGTCCCCCCCCTGCATCCTTTGCCAGCAATTGCCCTCAGGCTCCCTTTCCCGGACTAGCCCATCTTGGTCCACCCTGCCCACTACATTCATCCTCCCTTTCCCTTCTTCCCCTGGCACTTGCCACCTTGGCCTGCCCTGTACTTCCCTGCCCCCTTCCAGGGGGGCACCCCACTGCTGCACTTCTCCCTCTACATCCTGACCCGCTGTACTTACCACCTTCTCAAGCACTTGCATGGTAGGATTGTCACAAGGCCAATATAACCGTTTTTGTTTTTTTTGTTCACGATTCCCTTTTTCCCCCCCATCTTGTCTTGTGGCGCCTGGAAACACTAATAAATAAAGGTGCACAGCCTGGTTTCTTTGTTGGATGCCTTTTCTTGCGTGGTCTTGGCATCTGGTAGATGGGCTCTAACCAGTTGGCACACATTCTCCATGTACTCTGGCGTTTCTTGTCATGGGATGGTCGCTAGTCTGCCAGCTGTTGAGTACCTCCTATTCCTCCCAAATGATGTTCAGTACATTACAGGGGTTTCTGCTATAGATTAACTGATACAGTGAGAAACATGTGGAAGACTGGTGTTTTCTGAACTGCTAACAGAGCCAACTGGATTAGGTCATCCCAACTCCGTCCATCTCCAGCGACTAGCTTCTTGAGGATTCCTTTCAGTGTTTAATTGTAGCGCTCCTCTAGGCTGTCAATCTGGGGGTGGTAAATGGAGACCCGGATGGTCTTGATGCTCATCAGCATCTTATTTCTGCCCATTAGTTCCGACATGAAACTACTTCCTTAGTCTGAGGATTTCAGCTGGAAACCCCACTTGCGTAAACAAAGATATGAGAACCTTTGAAATGCATGTATGGTGTTGATTTTCAAAAGGGAAGATTTAAGGGTATGGACTTGAAAGATTCCGAAGGGCTGACTAAGTCCATTCTAATTCTATATAATAGGCAAAGGCAGTAGGGGGTGCTTGAGAAACATCATCCGGAGACATTCTTTGTTAGGTCGGACGTCATGTGTAGAATTGCTTGATCTCAGCATATACACCAGGCCAGGAGACCCAGCGAAGGCCATTTGTGTTTTCTCCAGCCCGAGATGCCTGGTCAATTTAGAGTATGCAACTTCTAATACCATCTCTCAAAATTGCTTTGGCACCAGAAATTGGTGATGTTGGTGCATTCCCTCCTTGGATTGACATGGACTTGATACAAGAGTCCAAACGTGTTAACATAGTGGGGTGTTTTCAGAGTTTGGTTCTCAGATTCTGATATAAAGTTCTTACGAACCTGCTCTAGAAGAGGAGCGGTTGTCTGGGATTCAGTGAATTCAACTGAGGCCGCTTCCAGGAGCCCATGGAACTGGGCTCTTTCATCATGTGCCTCTGTCATTTTACCAAACCATGCTTTGGCTGTTTCAGCGGGTTCCAGAGCATCTACCACCTCAATCTGCATCTCACAGATTAGTTGAGCGATGAGCTGGTTAGGTATCACTATACAAGAGGTGTTCTGTGATTCAACAGGATTACCTTTACTTATCCCTGGTAATCAGTGGCAGTAACTCCTGCTCCGACCTTGTTGTAATACTTGTGGGCCAACCCAGATTTTCTGGCAACACCTGCCATAGATTCCTTCCTGTATTTCCATTTGTAAACCGGTCCAAACCATGACTTGGCCCTCTTGGAGGAAAGGGGACTTCTTTGTCCCTATATAAATCACAACCCACTGCTGCTGGGGTTACTCTTGTGGGGAAGCGGGCCGCACTTGTCAGTCTCACTACCCTTATCATTTTGGATGGCAGTGGATGACCTCTGTATCGGGGGTCTGTAAGTTCAAACGAGGACAACATGTTTCACAGATGGCTCAAGAAATACTTGAGTCTCTGAGATGGTTCAAGGGTTATTTGATTATTTTTGGGCCATCCCTTCCTCTCTCATCTAGAATGCACCAATCAACCCTAACCCAGCTGTCACTACTTCCCAGGTTAGTACATTGTGATTATTGACCCCTACTGTCTAGGCTCTAACTTGTACTAGAGGTGAAGAGCTAAAGGCAGAATCTCATCTCTCTAACCTCGTTCAGAGACTTCCTAGAGGGACCCTGCACTATCCAGTAGTTAGTGATCTAAAAAAAAAAAGGGTACTATATTTTGCCTTACAGACACTCTGCAAGATTCCGTCTCCTTTCTATCACGCCAATGTACTCTTCTCACTTCCTGGGGTTCTTACCCTACTACTCTCCTCCCTTCACCTCCACCCTCATCTCTTATTTTACTTCCTCCGTCTACTTCTGTCCGTCTGATGTCTTTCACTACTTCTAAGCCTTGTCTGCACTCTTTGAAGTCTACACAACACTATTGCTCCTTCCCCACTACCTACTGCACACACCTTCTACTCAAACACCTTACTTTCACTCACACAGGCACTTCACGTTAACTTCCTACACTGCCTCTCGTAAGCACACTTGCCACTCTTGCACACACACACTCACAACGCAATACCACTTGCACTCATTAACCAATGCCTCACCTGCTCCAAAAATCACCTGCTCCAAAAATCACCTACACATTCCACGGTCCTTCCTCCTGCTGGTCTCTTGGTCTGGCACCTTCTTATCTGACATCAACTGAACAACCTACACCTCAATGCCCTCTTGCTGGTCTGCTGACCCTGGCCATTCTGGCCCGTCTTTCCCACCTGGGTGTTGGTAAATACAAGAAAAATGTTATACAGACACTTAATCTCCGCCCCTTTCACCCCCCCGGAGACGACATGGAAAAGGAACAAGTTACTTACCTGTAACTGTTGTTCTCCAGCATGGGTCTGGCATCGATTCACATGCTCATGAATATTCCCCGTCGTCAGGCCGGGAATCCTCAGAATAGAAAAAAAATCAGTATCAGTTTCGTTTCTGATCTGTCTTTCTTAGTAGTAACCAATCACTGGTCTCTGGGTCATACAGCCCCCAGCCAATGACTGCCCTCTCCCTAAGCCCCTCCTCTGGTAGCCATCCTCAGATTTGGTAGCACGTAAAGTGGCAGTATGACCAAGTGAAGAGCCGCAGAGGGCTAGGCGGGAGGGTTCGCATGTGAATCCATGCCAGACCCATGCTGGAGAACAACAGTTACAGGTAAGTAACTTGTTCCTTCTCCAGCATGGTGTCTGACATGGATTCACATGCTCATGAATATAAGAATACATAGCAGTATACACATGCACAACCACGGGAGGTGGCAAGGCTCAACATTAAGCATTACATCCAAAACTCAACATTAAGCATCTCTTACCTCCTCACTAGGCTCACCTTAAGCGAACAGGTTGCGCAGCACTGCTTGGCCGACCCTGGACTCCTCCCTGGAGTCCCGATCGACACAGTAGAATCTCGTGAAGGTGTGCGTCGACCTCAACGTCGCAGCCCTGCAGATGTCGAGCAGGGGCACACCAGATAGGAACGCCGTGGTAGCAGCGATCGCTCTGGTCGAGTGGGCTCTCGGACGGCCTGGCAGCAGTCGGTTTGCCAACCGGTGACAGTGCATGATGCAGACGAAGAGCCATCTGGAAATGGAAGCCTTCGAGAGAGCCTTCCCTTGATTCACAGGTCCAAAGTTTACAAACAGCTGTGATGTCTTCCGAAAACTCTTCGTGCGGTCCACGTAGAACTTCAGCGCTCTAGCTAGGTCCAGCGAGTGCAGAGTCCTCTCCGCCGGCGACGAAGGTGACGGGAAGAAAACTGGCAACACCAAGGGTTCGTTGAGGTGGAAGTCCGAAGGCACCTTGGGCATGAAGGAGGGGTGCGTCCTCAGCACCACCCTTGTGTCGTGAAAAGTCAAGTATGGTGGCTTGCAAGATAGGGCCTGGATCTCTCTCACTCGTCGTGCGGAGGTGATGGCCACGAGAAATGCTGTCTTCCACGACAGAAACTTCAACGGTGCCGAATGCATAGGCTCAAATGGGGCCCCCATGAGCCTGGTCAGCACCACGTTGAGCTCCCACACCGGGGCATGGGCCTTCACCGGCGGGAATGATGGGACAAATCCTTTCATAAATTCCTTCACCAGCCGATGAGACCACAAGGACGCCCGTCCTGTAGTTCTGGTGTATCGTGAGATGGCGGCCAGATGTATCTTGATGGAAGCGTGAGCTAGTCCAGCCTTGGCCAATGACAGTAGGTACGGCAATACTTGAGGGGCCATAATCCGCAGAGGGTTAATCTTCTGTGCGCGGCACCAGACAGAGAACCTCTTCCATTTATGTCCATAGGTCTTGAGAGTTGAGGACACCCTGGCCTTTGCAAGAACCTCTCTGCAGTCGGCTCGGATGTCGTACCCTCCAAACTCTAGTGCTGCAGGAGCCAGGCCTGCAAGTTCAGCGACTCTGGGTTGTGATGAAGAATGGCGCCTCCTTCTCTGGAGAGAAGATCCGCATCCGACGGCAGCTTGACTGGTGTGGACGCTGACAAGTCCAGAAGGTCCGGGAACCAGATCTGTCTCGACCACGCCGGTGCGACGAGGATCATCCTGCACCGGGACCTCTTGAGCTGGTTGATGAGCCGGAGCAGCAGCGGCAACGAAGGGAATGCATAAAGAAATAGGCCGTCCCAGGGGAACGAGAAAGCATCGCCCATGCTCCTCGGCTGGGGGAACCTGCTGGTGGAACTCCGGAACTTGGAGTTCGTCGCCGTCGCGAAGAGATCGATCTGGTGTTCGCCCCATCGTCGGAAGAGTCGATCCACTTGATCCTGGCATAGTTCCCACTCGTGGCACGAGCGCAGCTCTCTGCTAAGAGAGTCAGCGATGGTGTTTTTATTCCTGCCAGATGAAAAGGCACCAGAAACATCCCTTGGGTGACGGCCCAATGCCACAGATCCTGGGCTTCCTTGGATAGGGCAGGGGATCTGGTTCCGCCCTGCTTCCGGATGTAGAACATCGTGGTGGTGTTGTCGGTGAAGATCCTCACCACCTTGCCCTTGAGGGATGGAAGAAAAGACCTGAGGGCCCAGAACACTGCGCGGAGCTCCAAGATGTTGATGTGGAGTGACTTCTCCTCCGGGAGCCAAAGGCCTCTCGCGTGAAGATCTCCGGAGTGCGCTCCCCAACCTTCGAGGGAGGCATCCGTCGTCACCGTCACCTGGTGAGCTGGGGTCTGAAAGTCCGTGCCCGCCGACAGATGAGAGCGGGTACCCCACCACCGAATCGCCTGACGGAAACGTCTCGTTGAGTGGGATCCTGTCCTCGAAGCTGCCCGTCAACTGGACTCAGCGGGCGTCAAGGAACTCTTGTAAGGGGCGCATCAGATCAATGCAGGAGGACATCATCCTGGGGAGGGACTTGATAGATCTTACCCATGCCATGTCCGTGGCCAGCAGACGCTGCACCTTGCCCAGGATGGTCCTGGTCCTTTCCTCCGACGGCAAGGCCAGCTGCGCCACTGTGTCGAGCTTGGCTCCCAGAAACAGGGCGACTTGCGACGGGACCAGGTGGGATTTTGGACAGTTGGAGAACCCCAGGTCCGTGAGCAGCTGGACGGTCTTCACAGTGTGCTCCACGGCGAGCTCCCTCGTCTTTGCCCGGATGAGCCAGTCGTCCAGGTAGGGGTAGACGTGGATCCCCTGCAGGCGCAGCCACCGGTGCGAGGCACTTGGTGAACACCCTGGGTGCTGACTTCAATCCGAACGGGAGGGCCTTGAACTGGTAGTGCCGCCCTTGGACCACGAACCTGAGGAACTTTCGGTGTCTTTTTAGAATGGGGATGTGGAAGTACACATCCTCAAAGTCCAACGACGACAGGAAATCGCCCTCCTCCAGCTGTCCCAGCACGTGCTGGAGGGTGACCATCCGGAACTTCTGTGCCTTGATGTACTTGTTCAGTCGTCGCAGGTCCAGGATGGGACGCCATCCTCCTGTCATCTTCATTACGAGGAAGTACCTTGCGTAAACTCCGGAGACCCGAAGCCTCTTTGGGACGAGCTCGATGGCACCCTTCTTGAGCATCGCCCTTACTTCCAACAGTAGTTGAGGGACGTGATTTTCCTTCCTGGCCGCGGGTGGAACGCAAGGGCACTTCTTCTGGAACTCAAGGGCGTGCCCTTGGGGCAGGGCATCCAGCACCCAACGGTCGGTGGAGGTGGACTCCCACACGCTGACGAACCTCGTCAGCCGGCCTCCCACCGGGGTGCTTCGGCGTGGGCCCGACCCCACGGTCGGTTCAATGTTGTTTGGAGGCCGCCTTGCCTCCTTGACCTCCCTGTCGACGACGACGGGCACCACCTGACTTGCCGCGTCCTCTGTAGGCCTCCTGAGATGAAGATCTTGCCGCTTGGCGGTACGTCGAGGAGCCACTGCCGGATCCCTTGGAGGCACCTTGTCTGCCTCTGGCGCTCCAAGAGGACGGCCGTCGTTGTTGGGGCACTCCCAGTGCCCAGGCAGTCTCTGTGTCTGTCTTGATAGCCTGAAGGGACTCATCAACCACCTTTCCAAACAGGTTGTTCCTGTCGAAGGGCATGTCCAAAACTTTGGTTTGTACGTCCTGGCGGAAATCCATCACCTTGAGCCATCCTCGTCGTCTCAGGCAAACGCTGTTGCCCAACTGACGGAAACCGGTGTCGGCGATGTCCATTGCCACCGTGATGGCATGGTCCGAAGCAATCTCACCTTCCTGTAAGATTTCAAGGGCCTCAGCCCTTTTGGCGTCCGGAAGGAAGTCCAATAGAGGGGCGATTTTGAACCACAACTCCCTGTCGTAGCGGGCTATGATAGCCAGGGCGTTGGCCGCATTGATAGTCGTCGCTGCGGATGAGATGACCCGTCGTCCCATCGTGTTCACCTTCCTGCCCTCGCCGTACGGCGGGGAAGTTGATGTCGAGGCCCCCCCAGCTTTCTTCTTTGCCGCTGCCGAGACGACCGAATCCGGGGTAGGTTGTGCCCAAAGGCACAAGGGGGCAGCGTCGGGGTCCCAGTACTTCTTCTCATACCGGTCCCTCTTTGCAGGCGCCGTGCCAGGGTTCTTGAGGAGGGAGAGCCCCTCATCCCAGATGTCATCCAGAAGTGGTACGGAGAGGACCGTCTTCCTTTTAGCCTCACGCCGTTGGTAAAGGAACCCTTCCTTTTTCTTCTCTTCGGGGCAGAGCTGGAAGAGCTCGGATGCCCTGGAAATCATGCCATGGAAGGATCCAATCTCGTCGGGCGGGGACGCCCGAGCAGGGGGCGACGGGGGACACGTCCCGTCGTCGCCTCCGTCGTCATCTGTACCTGTTGTAGCCATGTCCGTGCCTGTATCATCCCCGTGGGTAGTTGACCAGGGGGGAAGGCAGAGCGGGCCGCAGAGGTGGGAGAGGTGGCAGAGGATGCGTCGTCCTCTTCTTAAGCAGTGGACTTTCCGAGGGTCCCGGCTCTGGTTCCCCAGTCGGGTCTTGCTCCGTTACCTCCGTCAGGGGGAGGGGCAACCTTGTCCTTATCTCCGAGCATAAGGACTGAATCGCTAACAAAATGGGCGCCGAAGTGTCCTGCGGTACCGGAAACGACGGGCGCGAGGTCTCTTGAGGAACCTCGTCGGCGACACCGTCGCTCTCTTCGTCACCCTCGTCGGGATCCCTCCCGATGGGCTGGGTATCCTCCACGACTTCGATGAGCTCTTCTTCAGAGGTCGTGTCTGTATCCACGATGGCCACCTGCCCCTCCCCCTCCTTTTCCAACGGGGTCTTCGTGGGGGGCTTCTCGATGGGCCTGAAAGACAACTCCCTCCGCGGTGGATCCTGAGGTCGCCTCCACAGGCTGAGCCAGGGCATCGATTTCACAAAATGGATGCCCCATGTGCTTGCTTTTGTAAATTTTGAGCTTCAATTGCTCAAAATTTTACATAGGAACAAAAAAAAAGAAATGTGAGTATATTTCTTTTATTATTGCCCATCTTTTAGGGCAATAACATTTTTTGGGCGAACCATTCCTTTAAAATATCAGCAAAATAATAGAGATACACACAGAGATTGTCAGTTACAAAGAACAGGAATTTACCCCATTATACCTACTACTACCCAGGATCCCGTAATAGAACAATTCTTAATAACCCTCACCAACATCCCCTTCCCTCTGCACCTCCCCCTCCTTATTGTCAACTACAGAGCCCATTAGTATTAGGGTTTCCAGGCCGTAAACTCCCTCCCACTCTTACAGATCCTCAAAATTCCCACCCACACTAGATGACATATCAGATGCCAGCATAGATCCTCCCAGTTAATACATACATGGTCCACGGACTAAAGAAAAGGCAAGGAAATTAGAACCTTTTATTAGGAATACACAAGCTGCTTTAATGCCTGCCCAACAAAGTAAATTGAGAGAGGGGGCTGTTAGGTTAGTATTGAGCAGAGTCGGACAGAATGTAGTTGAGGAAGTACTTGAAGCCCAGGGTTCTGAGTGGCTAACTAAATTAGAATGTTTGGGTGATGAGATTCAAATCCAGTGGGAACACAAATTGCCTTCGGCAGCTTCTAAGGAATTGCAAGATTTTAATTTAGCTGCCTTCTCTTGTCATACGGAGAAGGATGCTTTTTTGTATGTTAAAGGATTTTGGGAGTTATTTTATTGAAAGGACTAGAGAAAGCTGGATTGGGTTTATAAACAAATACTTCTGAGTATGTCCAACAGCCTGTAATTATAACAGCATGTAAAGAATCTCATGTGTCAGATGAAGAATTACAGTTAATCACACGTACCACTCTTAGATGGGCCACCACTTTGACCCCTCTTTCGGTCATTTGCAGTACATTTTGTCATTATGCCCCCAAGATGCATGCCATGAAAGTAATGTTGGATGCAATTATGCAGCAAAATGAGGACGGAGAGTTAGAGAATTCCGGAGAGTTGCAACACTTGAAACTAATATAATGCACCCAAAATGAGCATCCCAGAGCAACACATCCATTTAATGGCACTTTTAAAATTACAAAAATCACCTAGTTTCCAGCGTCCTATGCGGGAGGTGCCGCCAGTTTATATACCACAGCATGCTATGCTTGATTCTCAAGAGAAACCTATTATGCAGCCTGCTAAATATGATACCCAATTTGTTCACGTACCCTTTTCCAGGCAAGAATACTCGGTTTTACAAAGAATTAGAGGCTGTTTTGAATAACTCTTCTTCACCAGTAGGGATTTGGAAACTCTATTCTCAGTAATTTTACCATCAGATATTTGGACAACAATTAGAAATGTCAATGACCCTGCAATTTTGGGGAGGACATGGGATGCACTTTTTCAGCTTGACGCTAATAGGACAGCTGGCAAAATACCTGCTCCTGCAGTACTTAACCTTCACATTATGATAGTTGCACAACTCAAAAGGGTGGTACCCGAGAAAAAGATAATTGGGAGATACTTGCCGCATGTGTCCAGAATAAAACTGAAGGCATAACAGAGTATTTTAAGAAGTATTTATTGATTTTTCTACACCAGCAGGGAAACAATTATTTGTAGATATATGTGTCCGGAAATTGTTACCAGAAATTAGCGTTCTTATAATGCAATGAGAGAGTGCTTGGCAGAATAAGACACAGTCAGATGTTCTACATATGGCTCAATATTATGAGACTAGAGTGAATGTGGACAAAGAGAAAGCAGAAAAAAGAAGGAATCATCCAAATTGACTGAGCTAATTAGACTGAATGGGTGATTTGGCCGAATTTTGGCCATTCGAAAATTCTGAACGGATCACCAGATCACCAGATCACCCATTCAGTGCTAAGAGCTGCAGAGGATGCTGGGATGTCCCCCACACCCTTGCTCACAATAATGTGCGCGGGTGTTGCAGGGGTGTCCAACCGCAGGCCAATCCCAAAAAGGCGAAAAAACCAAAAAAGGTAAGGACCCTGTGGTGCCGGTTCCCGATCACAGAAGGGAAAGGGAACGGGGACACAGCAAGTCGGTAGCCGCCGCAAGTTAAGTAGGGGGGCGTGGGTGGCGGCGGGTTGCGGGCCAAGTTGGAAATGTTCAGGGGAGAAAAGACAGGTTATTTCGGAAAAATAATCTTCGGTCTTTTCTCCCACAAACATTTCCGTCACAGTCTCTGAACCCCCGATCCCAACAGAAGAGGGTGGATATCAAAACAAAACAAGAGTGTTAATACAGCAAGTACAACGGGGAACTAGGGAAGGGCCATTTATTGGCTAAAGAGGAAGAGGCGTTGGTCCATTTGTATCATTTTCACTGCCAGCGCCTAATCAGTGTGCATATTGCAGACAGGAGGGCACAGTGCCGAGCCTTGTTGAATAGTGGAAGTGGAATGTATCAAAGAAAGGGAAAGAGGATGTCAGGGAGGACAGGTAGAAGGTAGGGGTGGATGGGTATCACCTGGGCTTGTGGCTGACCCTGCGACAACTACTACAGTCCCCATTTCTTTTTTTTTCATTTAAAAATGATATGGTTCAAATTTTAAACCTTTCATCTTTTATACAATTGAACAAAAAATCTCTTTCTTACTCCTTTTTCTTTTCCCAATTAGATTCAAATAATACATTAAAGAAACTGACAATTGTGACTACAGTCCCTATTAACTCCAATGTTTTCGATAATCCAAGCAAGTCTTATTACTAATCAATACAATAGAGGATTTTTCTTGGGATTTCTCAGAATAGGACAGCCCTTAAATGAAAATGGAACCAATCACCATTCCTGTGGATCAGACAGGACCCTACGTTCACATGAGAGTTGGGAGACAAGAGTATCGATTGCTAGTAGACACAGGGGCACAAATAGCTCTATAGATCATCCTAAGGTGCCACATATTCCTTTGAGTGGGCATACTAATATTTCAGTAGGGTTCGATGGAACACCCGTAGTTAGTAAAGTATTGATTGCAGCGGCTGTTCTTTTAGGACAAGCAGCTAGTGAGATACCATTCTAAACTACACAGTGTGGAGAAAATGTGTTATTTGTTGAAAAAGTTGTGTGCTACTATTTATTGTATGCCAGAGTTTTTAGAAAAACCTTTTGACACTAGAGTCTGATGACGTCCCTGATGCCTTATGGATGGTATCAGAAAATGACAGGCGGTCTTATGGATATTGCCCAGTAAAAATACAAATACGACAGGGAGAAATTTATCAGCGTATTCCTCAGTACAAATTATCCCCTGAAGGTTATTCAGCCCTTGAAACGATTGTCTCAGACTTAGTAAAACAAGGGATCGTAGAAGAAATAACAGGGAGTGTTTACAATAGCCCCATTTTACCTGTTTTTTAAAAAAAGAGGCACAGGTCTACCATATTGTGTTATTGATTTAAGAGTGATTAATAAGATTGTAGTACCTCAGTTTCAAATAGTTCTTGACATTACTACCATTCTTACCATGATACCACAATTGCAGAATATTTTTTCAGTAATGGACTTGAAAAATGCATTTTTTTAGTATACCATTACATCCAGAAAGCAGATTCTTATTTGCTTTTTCCCCCCCTCGGTGGGAGAGCATATACTTTCACTAGAATATTGCAAGGCTATACAGAGCGCCCAGGTATATACAGTAGGGCACTTAAGGAACAGTTGGATTCCCTGAAATTGCCCGTATCTGTTACCTTGATTCAATACATTGACATTTTACTTATAGCAGCTCCCACGGAGGAACTCAGTAAACATGCAACTATATTGTCATATCTAGCTTGTCATGGTCATAAAGCGTCTTTAAAGAAATGTCAGTATTGTAGACAGGAGGTAGCATATCTTGGGTACCTCCTGTCTAAGGGAAATGGGAAACTAGCACCTGATAGAATACAAGCGATTTCTAAAATGCCACAGCCAAAGACACAAAAACAAGTTAGAGCGCTTATAGGCACTGCCTCTTAATGTAGACAATGGATACCCAATGTCTCGCTTAATGTCAAACCCTTGATACAACTTGCGACTAAAGATGTACAGGATCCAGTGTGATGGACTGATTAACATCAAGAGGAATTTGTTTTGTTGTGCACAGCGCTTTGTTCTGCTCCCATTTTAGGAACTATAAATTACAATAAGGAATTTGTTTTGTTGGGACATGGAGGAAAGAATAGACTGTGCAGCTATTTTTTCCCCCACGTTAGACCCTGTTGCATGTGCTTTGCCTAAATGTTTACGTGCAGTAGCAGCTGCAGCTTTGTCAGTAAAACAATTTGAAGGTATGGTTTTAGGTCACTCTTTAATCGTGATGGTACCTCACTTGGTCGATGTTATTTTGAATAGGACTCAGACCCAACATATGATTACGGCCCGACTTACCAGATTTGAATTGATATTGTTTGCACCACATATCAAAATTAAGAGCTGCAACACACTGAACCCCGCTGAGCTATTACCCATACCTGTACAGGGTATTGGGGATAATGAGGCAGCGGACCATAATTGTATCTTTGCAACTGAAGAAGACACGAAGGGCCGAATTGATTTGCGAGATACCCACTTCTGTACGTGGAAGGAGAATTATATTGTGACGGATCATGTTTTAAAATGCTTGATGGAACTACAACCGCAGCAAACTATAGTTGAGACTAAACTAATACCCTTTAATTTAGCACAAGCAGCAGAGATCATAGCCTTGACTCGTGCTTGTGAATTATCTGAACACCTTTCTGTAAATACTTTTACTGACAGTCAGTGTGCCTTTGGAGTAGCACATAATTTCGGAAAAATATGGCCGGAAAGGGGATTTTTGACTTTGCATGTAATTAAGATACAGCATGGTTTCTTAACCCCAATATTGTGACTATTGTCATCTCTAACGCTACCAAGGAAACTAGCTATAGTTAAATGTGCTGCTCATCAGAAAATAGTGACTGAAATTTATAAAGGAAATGATTTTGCTGACTCCACAGCTAAACAAACAGCGTTAAACTGTACCTCGGGGATGTACAATGCTGAGAATATTAGAAGGGCTCAGGATTTAGGATGCATGGAGGAAACCTTTGTTAGTATTAAAGAGACACAAGCAATGGCCACTGAAGAGGAAATAAGGGGGTGGGAAGACAGCTTTGCTATACAGGATAAAGAGGGATGTTGGGTCACATTGCCTAAAAAAACAATGGATGTTACCTAATGCCTATGTACCTTTGGTTGTACGTATGACCCACGGAATCGCCCACATACACGCTAAAGCTATCTGCAAACAATTGGAGAATGTTTGGTGTAATTCATCGATTACTACAACAGCTGTGAATGTGGTTAGAAGTTGCATGATATGCTTAGAAAATAATATAGCTCGAGGTAGTACGGTCTCCGCAGGAAATTTTGACCGTCCTACCTTCCCATTTGAAGTTTTGCATTTTGACTTTATTGAATTAGAAGGATGTAATCATTTGAAATATGTGCTAGTAGTTGTAACGCTCACCTGATTCCCGCAGAGGCGCCGGTCTTGACTGGGTGAATGCCGTATCTTCAAAGGTGATGTGTAACACACGGTTGGCTCTTTGGGCTGGACCTCTGTGCACTGTATGTCTGACTCGAAGAGTAAGATGTCTGCAGATAGAAAATATGGGATTAATGAACTGGAGTTATTGGGTGCCTCTCTCCTCTTCCCTTTCTCTTCTCCTGTAGAACCCCAAAGGTTAACGCCCTCACCTTAGGTAAGTGAACGCCGAGCTCTCCATCTGCCTCGGGGCAGGGTGCCGTAACCAGTTTCTTCACTGGATAAGGGTGCAGGCCTCTTGACCTCAGAGGACTGCTGTCCGTCGTTAACTGCACAAACGGTAAGTTCTGGGCACTTCAAATGTCTTAAAAGTCTTTTGTAATGATATCTCTTGTTTTGCAGAGTTCCGGCGATGGCGGATGGCGGGCTGATGAGAGTTGAGGATCGAACCCGCGTGAGGAATAGAAGCGCCTGGAAGCACGTAAGTAAGCGCTTGTAGCCTGCTTCACGATGCGCACTAACTGTCCCTTTTATCTTGCAGGTACAAGTTCGGAGCTTTAGAGAAGCTGAAGGGTGCTGGAATACCCACTGGATTCGGCGTGGGAAGGAGTAATGGCACGTGAGTAATAAAGTTGCCCAATGTCTTTAAACGCACCTTCTTTTGTCTTTCAGATGCGGGATGCAGTGCGAAGACCTCCGGAGCATGCGAAGAGTAGGTAAGCCTTTGTCTTTCAGATGCCGGAATGCAGCGCGAGGCGTTGGTGACAGCCGATGGACCAGGTAAGAGATGCGCTGCCACTGAAGACCGTAGTGCTAACCTGTTCTTTCTTCGTCTTTACAGGTGCTGCTGAAGACTGGATTCCAGGATGGTAAGCCTTTGTTCCCTTAGGCCCAGGATCAGAAGACACGATGAGCGTTCTGCTGCAGAGAATGCAGAATAACACAAAGCAAGATTCATCCATCGGGTGTGGTTTAAATAGCCTCCTGTAGTGCTTAGGTGTCTCCTTCCACAGCCACGCCTAGGTGAGAAAAGAGTTCCTGCTTTCCAGAAGAGTTCCAGTGTTCTGAACCTAGGGAGTGGCTCCTGCCCCACCCAACAGGAAAAGTAGTCCCAAACAGAAGAGGATCAGGGGTTCAACTGGCAGGTAAGTAAGCAGCATGGTCTGCTGCAGGTAAGTCCACCCAAGCATTATGAGCCCGGCGCTTCCAGCGCTGGGACTGGGCATCTTTATGAGCCTGGTGCCACTGGCGCCAGGACAGGGTCCAAAAGGTCCCAATTGGGACTGGCTGGCACTCGGAACCGGGGTTATGGGTCTGCTTCCAAGGGAGTCGGGCAAGTCCTGATCTTTTGGAAGCAGAGATCATGACAGTAGTAATCTGTGCCTTTAGCAAATGGGTAGAGGCTTTTCCCTTGAAAGATAATACAGCCATATCTACTGCTAAAGTCATGTTCAAAGAATATTTCCCCAGGTTTGGATTGCCAGGGTAATCTGGTCTGATAATGGCCCCCGCTTTATTGCAGAAGTAATAGGAAACATGTGTAATGGATTGCAGATAAAAAAGAAATGTCATACAGCTAACCATCCTCAAAGTGCAGGGTTAATGGAGCGCAACAATGGAATTGTAAAAAACAAAATAGCTCAAATGTCTGCACATACAGGACTTAAATGGCCAGATTCTCTACCTTTAGCATTACTCTGTATGAGGACTACAGTTGCATCCAAATCAGGGTTATGAAATCGTTATGGGCAGACCAGCTATAGACCACAATCATTGAAGGACATTGAGCACCCATTGGTTGTTGATTATTGTAAACAATTGACTGAACAATTGTGTTCTATCCACCAGCAGGTGAAGGATAGCTTGCCGGACATACATTTGCGAGAAGGACATTCAGTGAAACCTGGCGACCTGGTGATGGTAAAAAAAACTTTCAGAGAAGCACTGCACTGGAACCACGTTGCTAGGACCATACCAGGTGTTGGCCACCCAAACTGCAGATAGAAAAGAGGGAAAGGGGCATTGGATCTACACTGCTCACATCACATTGGTTCCTTTGCCCTTACCCTCTGATGGAGATAACCCTCCTTCGTCTGAAATGAAGGATTTTTGCACCCCTGTGAGTCTGTTAAAATCTGACATAAAGTCTTCAATACAGACACCCATCTTGTTCGAAGATCATACTATCTCTGGAGCGACCAGATACAATCCAAGATCCAGGAATAGGAGTGCCCACTTGAAACCTACAAAGTACAGATCTGGTACTGATGTCAATCTGTGCCCACCAGAAACCTACAAGTGCAGGTTTGAAATTGGGGTCAGCCTTGCACCTGCGCAAAATCAGCGTATCCTGATCCCTGATCCCTGTGCACACCAGGAGGTAACAGGGTATCTAAGGACTGAAGAAAACCTGCATTATGGAGTTGCATCCACTTGGTGCTCAAATTCGAATGAAAAACAATGAAGTGACTACCTTCTCGATCACAAAAACTATGGACAATGGAAGACTGAATAGTAATATAGACATTTTGTACGATTTTAGTGATAGGACTTTTGCTTTCTTTTGGTTCCTTGAACATGATTCTGTACATCTTTTAAAGACACTTCTTCCCAATGACACTCAAGCTATTACCAAGCTCCCTTTTAACGCCCATGTTTTAACCCATACTCATCCTTTGGATATATTTCAGATGTATGGTTATTGAAACAATTCATATGTACAGGTGTTGGACAAAGTTCAAAAAGCTATTAATAGAACAAAATTGTTGGCTGTGTTCACATGTCCCGCAGAGTGGAGATGGCGTAGGAATACCCTACTATGCAGTCCCAGTTAATCGATCAACATGATGTGCTGTACTTTCTCTGTCTCATAGCAGATTGATAAATAATTGGGATAGAGCGCAAGCCCCTTCTGGAAGAATAAATGCTTAATACTACTATTGGAAATCCTGAAATATGTAATAACACCCTTAATAGCAACCGTTCAAGCCTTAGTATGGTGTCTACCCTTCCATGGAGATCCTATACCTCTTATATGAATGTTAGATATCCTTTATTCCATGTAACTCATAGGATAGGAGAGCCCCCATTTGCTATAGAAGAGAGAAGTAGAACATGCAATCCTTTGATACAATTGTTGACTATACCAATTATACTAATTCCATTCTTCCTTATGGGAATTGGTATTATGTTTGTGAGGACGGGCAAGCATATATGTAGTTGAAGAAGGGTTGGATAGGCATATTTTATCTTGCTAATATATTACCTGGAGTTTATGTAGCCTCCAGGGATAATATATATCAGCTTCCAAAACTGCAGAGAGGGAAAAGAGAAGTGGACCAGACTGATACTGATGTCCAGGTAGCAGCAGATTTTAGGAAAGGAATAATACCATTATTAGGGGTTGCCCTTAACTCCAGAAGCATTCATAGACTTAGTGAGTGGTAGAAAGTATGTTGAATGAGACTGCGGAAATATTTGTGAATTTAACAACTGAACAGTACACTATTAGATTAGTTGCATTTCAAAACAGGATGGTGTTGGACATTCTCACGGCTGCGAAATGAGGGGTCTGTAAAACAGTGGGTTCCTCTTGCTGTACCTACAAACCCGATAACTCTAGAGACAACTGTGATGCTATTGATAGATTACACGTACTAGGAGAAGCAGTACATTATGAGGTTGGGCAGGAGAGCAGCTGGTCCCAATGGAAGGATTGGGGATGGAAATTGTGGTCTATATTAGCGGTCTCAGCTTAATGTTAGGTTGCTGTTGTTGTCTTCAGGGCAGTCCTGTACGTTGTTCCCTTATACCTCAGAGCTGTGTTAGGGTAGTAAAAAGAATGAAGTCCCTCCCAGGGGATAGTTATACCATGATGATGCAAGAAATGCAAATTCAGGATTTAATGGACATAGATATTGAATGTCTAACTGATTTAGGTGAAAAGGAATTAGCTTAGGTTAAAAGGAGGGTTTGTTAGAATATAATAACATGCATTTACTCAGCCCTAAGCTAATACCTTTTTTTGCAAATAAAACCCTGTTCTCTTAGTAATGTTCAAAATGGGGTCACATTTGTGAGTCATCGAGTAAAACAAAAAGTTTAAGTGTTTGTGGTTCTTCTTTCTATCAATCATTACAAAAAAAGACTAGGTCCATGTAGAGTGCATGTTTTAGCCGCCTGGCCTTCACTGGTAAACCTAGTTTAAATAGCTGTCCGCTAGGGGGGCGCATACTTATGGCCGCCTAAACCGTCGGCTATGTCATCCCCCGTGGAATAACGGCCGAGTATGTTGGCGCCCTGTGCCTGAGTCGACCTGCCCTTGAGAGGAGGGGGTACCGGAGGCGGTCGGGTGCAGATGAGGAGAGCTGGGAGTATGCGGCTGTCGGGGCTGAGAGCATTGCTGTGTCAAGTCTGGCGGCGAGTTCCATGCTTGAGGACCCCCCCAAGTAAGGTAAAGGGGGAGGCTGGACGGTCCTGGAAACAGAGGCAGCCCGGGGCACCGTTGGATTGATGCCGGGCTGATCTGGAGCTGCGCCCGCACCGCTGTCGGCCACGCTCCGAGCATGGCCATATGCAGAAGCCCAGCACCGTGGAGATAAAGCAGACCGCGTTGCCGCAGCGGTGATCAGCCAAAATCATAGAGGGCAGGCAGGGTGAAAGCTCATATGGGACCAGCCTCGCAGAGCAAGCAATCCATCTAGGCGGGGGAAGCTTGCGACAGCATACAACGAGCAAGATTGAAATCGCCTCTTCCCCTGGATGGGCCACCATTTGGCAGTGACAGGTGCACTGGGGCGTGTGCTCCTCATCCACGTTTCAGGCCGCCTGGGTGAAAGGGCTGGGAGCCCCATGGGGGAGGTCAGCCCCATCCTGAAAGCTGCAAATGAGGAGACAGACCCATTACAAAATGGAGGTATGCTGAAAGAGGACGCAGGGGAAAGCGTCCTCCCACTGGGCGAACAGTTAGCACAGGAGAGGCAGATCTGCCGAGCAGAGTCCCCATGTGACGCCCAAAAGGCTAATAGCTTTGGACACACAGCAGGAGATACAGCGACCACAATAGCCGCAGAGGAGGCACCAAGGGTGGATGTGACTCGGAGAGGGGAGCGGTCCTGTCATGCTCAGGCAAGAGATACCTGGACATTTTAGGAAAGCAAAAGTGGCGGCACCTAGCCGCTGTAGCGCTCGGCCAGCTACGCGGTGAGTCTTGAAGGTGAGGCTTGGCCTTACTAGCTCTGCCTATGCAGTGGTTTAAAAATGGAGGAGCTTCCACGGTTGGGGACACCAGTAGCCAGAAAAATGTCGAAGGGTGGGATGAAGCCTAAAATGGGCCCAGGTGACATCAACTGACTACGGGGGATCCAGGGATAAGAGAGGCTAACCCTAAAGAAGTTTTGGCAGAGGTCCACTCAACCCACCAGGAAAAGCAACGCCAACATCCTTCACTAAGGAAGATCTGGTGGAAATGCTCTCCCTACTGAAGCAAGATCTCACGAAGGAAATCAAGGACACTAAAGAGTCCATACTGAGGACTGTAGCAAACCTAAACTCCCACATGGTTGGGCTGGAGTCAAGGGTAAGCGAAGTAGAGGACACCTTATGCGAAGACGCCCACGACCAGGCAGAGCTTTGTAACAGAATCCTCAGCCGAGAGGAACAGAACAAGATGTTATGGGCCAGGCAGTAGGACCTCGAAAATCGCTCTCGGCGAAATAACATCAGGATTCGCGGATCACTGAGGGAGGTCGCTGACCAGGATCTGGGGGGGGGGCTATGTGAAGGAACTGTTTAAGGCTTTGTTGGATCTTCCTGAAATGGTTTAGGTGGAAATAGATTGAATGCACAGGGTTTACATTGCGCAACAACAGCGTTTGCAACCTTCTGCCGGACGTGCTCTCCCGCATTCACTTCTTTCAGCAAAAGGAACAGATGGCGGCGGCGATAAGAAAAGAACCGGTTCAATTTCGTGCGAAGCAAGTATCGCTATTCCAGGACCTGGCGCCGCGGATCCTGACAAATAGGCAGAAACTACACGTGGCGACAGCCTGGCTGCAGGCACAACGGATCAAATATCGATGGGGGTTCCCATGCAAGCTGCTCTTCGAATATAAAAACCAGAAGTATGCGATTGGCTCAGAAGAGGAGGGAGGGCCATTGATGAGCCGTTCAGAGGTGGTCTTGGCCCTGAGAGAAGGGTCCCAAGGCCACAAAGAGACTAACAGGGGAAAAAAGCGAGGAGGCCCAGGAAGCCTCCGGAGGCGGCACCTAGCTTGGGCAAAGACTGAGGTGACCAACGATAACGGAATGCCCTTGGCCGGGGTGCGGGCTTCTAGCGAAGGGTGGGCTCCTGGACCCACTGAAGAGGCGAGGCCCACCCTTCCTCAAGATAAAGGGGCAGGCACATACTCCAGTAGACGAAGGTCATGGTGCATGGGGGGATGATGTCATGAAAGAAAGGGGTCTAATTCACGGTTCTCCTAATTGACGTATGGCAGTCACGTTAGTGTGTAGGTGCACAAATCTGCACAATTTGGGTTAGGGAGTTTGTTGGAATGGTAACTTTTGGAATGGGTTTATTGTGATTTGGTTCTTGGTTCATGGCTCACAGGTCTCTTTAGGATGCACACGTACTGGGTGAGAGGTTCCCAGCCAGCAGAAATTGCTGAAGCAGTATTAACCCTCCACACAGGGAAACGCAGAGTGTGGGATACATTGACCCACTCAGCAGAATTCCCATTCATGATCAAGCTGCACGCCTGCAGCTAACAGCAAAATGGCTGCGCGGGCTACTTGAAGCACCATTGCCCTGCATCAAAACTGCGTTTTGCAGCTACACTAAAGAAAAATGATGGCTGCACCATCTTGCCAAATAACTATTGGGCAAGTTGGAACAGAGAGCAAACTGAGAAAGGCCACCAATATGTGTTCTTGTGTGCACCAAAAGAGGTGAATTGAAAAGGAGCGCTGCTCTGCTGCTTGCAAAAAGTTCCCATTGTAAGGGAATATTTTACATTGAAAAGGATGCTGCCCCGACACTATTTTCATCGGTTCAACATCACACTGCTTTTATCAATGAGGCCCTGCCATGCTCATCCATATCCAGATTGTGCTCTAGCAGAAGAAAGCATTATCCTTGCATGACAGGCTGCGTCAGGCCAGAACTGGGAAAATAACAGAAGCTTTACATTTAGCCGCATGTGAAAACGCTCATCTTTTGGGTTACAAAATGTCAAAAATCAATGCTTCAAAGAAACCCTAGCTCTATGGGTTTATTTCAATTTCAGTGAACTATGTCTTGAACAAATTGCTGTATACAAGAAACTGGCTGGGGCTGCAGAACAATGTGGGAATTAAGATGGAAGAGAAAAACCGAATATGAGAGAAATCCCAGCAGCATTCACCATGTGCCAAAATCGGCTTTTGCAAACCAAAAAGAAATGCCAGTTTTAAAAGTACAATGTTGAATAAAAACTTGTCCTTGCCTAGCAATGTAAATGGGGCTTTGCTGGGAAACATATATGAGATGTTTTATTTCAACAGGTTTGCTCCCGATTCAAAACAAAATAAAGAAATAATGGCAGTGTTGTTGTGAAATACAAAGTGCCAATTTGCTAATTAGGGCTTCAGATGACAGCATTAGCCGCTGAAAGCAATAGTTTATTCACAGTATGTGCTAAATGCTGAAAGTAATGCTGACAGTAATGTGTGGTAGCGCCTCCATTACGCTTTAGTGAGCTACAAGGAATATGCAGGCCTAGTAGGGGTGGCAGGTCACATTATGCATTGTGCATAGACAGGCAGGGCGGAGGCCCCAGTTCTGTAGCGAATAGAGACATTATTGGAGGGTTTGGAGCATTATAGCACCTTTACAGCGCTTAGATCTTAGAAGCGCTATGGGCACTAAGCAATGAGTGCAGGCCTGGTAAAGCTTGCTCACATGGGGTTAATTCATCTCGGCTTCTGTTAGAATATTCTGCCTTTTCTGTAGCTCTGTATGGCTATGTAAACAAATCCTTTTTCCCTGAGAAGGCACTGATAAGACATTCTTGAGCTTTCGCAGATGGGCTCCAAGTCGGGAGGGGCAGCGAAGGGAGCACAGTGGAAATTCACTGAGCTGAGCTTTTCCATGGGAAAACCTATATTTTGCACAGGGAAGGTTCTGGCAATGTGTGTCTTGTTGATTGAAGGCGCGAGAGCACATTGATCGGTGGACTTGGTTCAAGCAAGAGCGAGTGTCCGGAACCTGATGCTCTGTCGGCACCCTGCAGCGCTGTCATATGAGTGGGGCTGGCAACAGCTAGCTTATGAGGGCCAGGGTCTCCTAGCGCCGATTAAGGGACGCAAGACTGTGTTTCTGTATGTTTCTCTAAGTTCTGTGTTTCTCTATGTTTTGTGATTGCTATAATGAGCTTTGTAATCTTCTCTATCTTGAATTCCAAAGTGCTGCTAAATTTACTATTTATGCTTTTTGTCTAATAAATGCTAAACATTTTGAAGGTGTCATTTTTCATTAGCATGAGTTCATTGCTCAGCACGATAGGACCTGTATTTTGGGCTGAATTGGGTAACTTTTGCTCTCAAGGGTTGGTCCCTGGGAAGATTTTCCCCTTTTCAAGACAAGTGGCTACACTGGGGAAATCAGCCCAAACCGGTTTTCTGCCATGGCTCAAGGGACATTTGGTTTGGCTGACAACAGGAGTGGCCTAACCCCTGAAGGAGGGAGCTGCAATAGATTCAAGGACACATGCGTGCTAATTGCTACCTTTGAAAACTTTGAATGGACTAAAAGCACTAAACATCCCATGTCCATCAGACTTTTGTCTGGGCAGAGGCCTCTTACAATAGAGATTCTGTGACACATGCGTGTGGAATAGGAAATCAGATGTCCTTGCAACGTTTACTGGCAGCTTCAAACCCAACTCAAGAGCAGACTTGTAAGCTATGCCCTTATTTGGGAGACAATGCTGACAATTTGTCTCAGAATACTACTTTATTAATAAATTTAAGACTCATCTCTGTAACAGGACTTTGCAGGAATGTAAAAAGTTAACAGTTTAAATGTAATTTGTGTGGCTATTAAACAAGATGTGGAAGCCTTCACTGCCATATTGTGGACATAAATGGCAGAGAACTCGATATTTTGAGAGAAGTGTACATGCCACTGTGAAATTCAATACTTACAAGCCTTATGATAATCTCTACACATGTATAAAGTTATGGGATGTTAGGTCGAATATTTCTAACCGAAAATGATGAAAAATTATTAGGCGGATGAAACAAAGTCTTACAAACTGTAGAGTTGCACCGTCATGCTCTGCATGAAATATGTAATCTGCCTAGATAATTTGTAAAAATGCCCCAATTGTGTAAATGGTTGATGTATGTGAAGAATGATGTTAGCTAAAGTAACTGTGGGATGATCCTTTGCATTGTAAAGCCACATCATAAAGCTGATGCCATGTCCCTAAAAATCCAACCAGCTGACAGCAAGGCGGTAACAATCACCCCTGACCAATCCAGTTGTTTAGAGGCATGCCCAGCTAAGCCTGCCCCACCATATAATCCTATGATGTCACCATGCCTTATAAATAAGGGAGGCTGACCGGACTCTGGACACACACTCCAGAATTTCCAGCCCTGCGTATCCTGATATTCTACATTCATCTTGCCAGATTCCACTGCAAGTTCAAAGCATAGCTAACCCTATCTCAGCAAGGCCTAGATCCAGTCATCCCACTAAAAACCCCAAACAAAAAGGGGAAAAGCCGTGGTACCCTTTTGGGGAGCATCCTGTGGCCGGACCGGCTTTTGGCTCACTAACTGCATGCCTGCTGTACCCCAGCCATCCAGCTGTACTGCTTTCCAGTGACCAGGCAGGCCCAGCTGTTGTTCTGCTAGGAAGGTCCACTGCTACCTGGTGATCCGAGCCTTGCAGTCCAGAACCTGGTTGACTGTTCCTAATCCCAAATTCAAGAGCGGATTGGGAGTATTCCCCATCCCATAACACATAGCCTAACCCATCTCAACCCTTTTTCTTTGTTCTGCTCTCCAAGTAATCCTATCCATACCCTGGTAACTTGTTGTGATGCTGGAAATGCATCGGAGGGACAGGGCCTCCGTATCCTTGTCCTTTACTGCTTTTTATCGTGTGTTCTGTCGTGTTTTCCGCGCAGGAGTTCATGTGGGACTCCTGGCGGTGCAGCTCTCTTTTGGTTTGGTGAACGGACCCATGGGATACCCTTATGGCACCCATGGGTGGGGGTACAACCCTGTACCCCTAGTGTATGTTTTTGGGCACCTGTGGGTGGCCCGCAGAGCAGGGTATGGGCTGGTGGCAGCTCCATGCTGACATTGACAGGTGCGCGGAGTATCCTCCATTTTGGGATACCCCGGCCCTGCCATTGGGATCCGTTGATTCCTGATGGAAAACAAGATGGCCCCTGTGGCCTCTTGCTTTCTATTCCCCATTACCTTGTTTTCCCAAAGTCCTGGGAAGCCCTGACTGTCCCTTCCCCCTGACTGGCTGTTGGGTGGAAATGCCATATATGGTGATGTTGTGAAGGCCCGGCCAGACTAGCTGGAGCCTTCCCGGTGATGTAGGTTGTGGGTACCTCCTGTGGGTGGGACCTGGGTGAATAGGGTGTGTGACGAATATGCATTCTGTGTTGTGGGTGTCTAGTATCTGGTGGTGGACACAATGACAGACAACCCTGCCCGAAACCGGTATGAATGCAGCTTGGAGTGTTGAATGGCTCGGTACTTGTCCCAATACACATAACTTGTTGTGAGTGTCTGGAGAGAAGTGAATGGCCTGAATACCTTGTGTGCCTGATTGGCTGCCTGCCTGCATGAATGCCCGTAGTCGTGATTGGATGCTTGAGTGTGACCCAGCGGAATGAATGGGAGATCAACAGTATATCTGGGGACCGCTCACTGCTAGGAATCGTGTTCAGAAGCTGAAGTCCACTACGACGAGTAACTGGAGTAACTGACGCTTGACCTTGAAGCCCTGCTGGACGAGAAGAATTGCTGTTGCTCTCCTTCACAATCTGAAAGCTGCTGTGCCTCCAAGAACTGACCCAGAGAGGACCTGGTAAGGCGCCCTCTTCCCAAGCTACGAGGGACCATCATGCACAGCTGACCTTTGCCAACGCTCCCTGGTAGACAGACCTTCGACAGGCTGCCGACCCGATACAGGGACTGCTGCGGAACTCCAAGGAGAAGCACCCGGACTGTTGTCCGCCACTGTCGACGACCCCCGTCGCCGACCGGAGCCGCCGGGCTCCCGTTTGCCTAAGAACTTCAATTGATCATTGGAAGCTCTCATCTGCATCATCACCTGCTTGTCTCCCGCTGGAGAAGGCCTGACCGTCGACGCGCCGAGGAGCATCCACTGGTGGGTTTCTCGACAGCTAAGGACCACAGAGACGCCGACGACTCGACGCCCTTGCTGGGCCACAGTTCTTCATCATCTCTTTGCGGTCCAGAACTATCATCACCGAGGTGCCCCGCACGCCTCTTCCTTGCAGCACGCCAACACTCTGTCGTCGACAAGCACCGCTAGGAACGAAGCTGCCACTTCCCTGCCGTAGTTCACCCTGTTCACCGTCGGACGTTCGACGACCCATGACTCCCGCCTTAAAGGGAGGGCACTCAAGAAGGGCCGTTGATTCCCCCGACACCGAACGCCAAGTTCCCCGACACCTCTCGACGATCCATGGCTCCCGCCTGAAAGGGAGGCACTCAAGAAGGATCGGTCGACGCAGCGACGGAGAACTCTACTCCACCAGGTACATTGGGGGGGTAAAACCTTAATAGGAAGAAGTAAGACTAATGAACATCATATGGACTGGGCTTGTGCTATATATCTTTATTTACAGGTTTCCCAGGTGGGGGAGAGGGGGGGGGGGATCTCCACACAGAACTGTGTCTAGGTAACGGGGCCAGCATTCTGCCTATTGTTTCAACCATCTTACGTTCCTGCCTATCTCTATTGTTGGTTTCCTCGTTATTGATGTGTGTGACATTTTAACCGTACAGTTGATGCACTTTAATGAGATTTGATAACACTAGTGGTACCACTTTAGAATTGTAGATATTTATCATTATTGACTCCCGAGTACAAAGTGCGTTCTTGTGATCGTGTACATACCTTTGAATAATAATTATATAAAGACTGTGTCTTCAGTAATACAGTGTGTGGACATTCCTTTGTGGGGGTTCGGGGACTACACTGTACTTAAGAACCAGCCTGCACCACCTCCTGAAAAGCTATGCCTCGATTGCTCGTCCATTGCTACCTTATAGAGAATCTTGGCTGGGGTCTTCTGTGCCTCTCCTCTACCATATAGAGACACCCCCTACCAGTCTTTACACTTGTCCAAAACTGTTAGAATTTTCTGTGACCCAGTCCTCGATTCCTAGCATTAGCGCCATTCTTTCATTCACCCCACCTTGTAACTCCTTAGTAATATTTGGAATAATTTAAGTAATTTTCACATAAAGAGAAACGCAGTGTGGAGCAGGTTAATCCGGCAGCTTAACCTGTTTCATGGGCAGCGCCATCTTCTTGATAGTCTAGTATAAGTAAACGTTGTCTTTTTCTTTCCAAACCGATTTTCTCTTGAACAGCTTTATTTTTCCAAAACTGACCCTCCTTTTATCTTGCCGATCTCATCCAATTCTTCAGATATAGCCATCCTTTCACTTCTATATTGTCCCTGTGATGTGCATCTGTTCCCCAGCCCAAAAACCGCATTCCGATTTAGAGTATTTCACCAGTTTTTCTTAAAAACCCTTTTTGACATTTAAAACTGCAATTGAAAAGCATGCAACTATCCAACGTGTGATTCGGCTGCATTTTGTTCTTACTTTCAGCTTGCTTTTGAACAGTATGCCTTTTGTTGATACCTTGCTTTGTGGTGCTAGTGTTTATACATTCCTCCTATTGTGAGAAATCACATTTGCCTCATTGTTTTAACTGTACATTAATTAATTATTTGTCAAATTCCGAGTGTCATTTCATGCCATTGCAAAGGGCTTTAAAATCTGTTTTGCCTCTTATTGTGAGGGAAGGTTGGATTTTGATTCTGTTTGTCATCTCATATCCCTGACTCCGTGCTATTTCTTTCAATACACTCCAAATTCGATTCATTGGGGTTTGGGAGAGCATTGCAGGGGGCAATCTTAACTCAGGTGCTATCTACCCGTATTTCAAAACTGCTCCTATTCATTTGTGCTTTGGATATGTTCTTGTAGAAGGTTAACCAAGTCTATTTCAATGGTTTTCGTTGTAATTATCACCCCATTGGTGATTGCTGCCCAATATTAAAACTTTTGTTATTTCTTTGAATTTTAAAATAAATAAATATTGCATTCCCACCAACCGGCCTGGTTCATGGTCCTTTGTGACCCGGGGTATTTGTAAAAGGGGGTGTGAGACGGATTGTGTGCGATTTCAAATTGAATTAGCAGAAAATAAAGAGAAAGCATTCCAATTGCGCTCTACATCCAAGGCTAAGGGCAAAGGTCCTGGTCCGGTGTGTTTCGCACGATTGAAATCCTTAACAAAACTGGGGGCTTGTAGCCAGGGTTTGGGTTTGTGCTGCCACACGTGGCAGTTTAACAGCAGACTAACCTTCAAGGTATTGATACTTTTGGGGGGTTGGAACACTGGGTTACACTGTAGAAGCACCTCCCCAAAGGGACCAGTTGGTTCGATTTGCACAAGAACAACAGAAAAATAGGCCCCAAAAGAGCATCCTGAAGACCTCCACCCAATCAGGGCAGTGGGGGGATACTCTGGCAACCCTGGAAGCAGGTAGGAGTCCGAAGACTACTCTCCTGTGCGTCACAGGGGAGAAGAAACTAGGCCCCACTATTGTGCGAGCCCCTCTCAAGCTCACAGAATCAGGGAGCGCCTAGATGATTATGAGGGGACCTCAATTGCAGCGCCTCTGAGTCTGAGGGCGAATGGATTGAAGTGACCCGGCGAAAGAAGGCAGATAAACCAAAAAGAGTTCTGGTGAAAGACCCCATTAGACAGATCAAGGCCATCAGGAATTTCATGACACTGTACAATAAAAACACAAAATATTCTGTCTGGGAGCATTTGGAAATCTATGAACAAATGAACACATTGCACATAAAAGATAACCAGAACTGTATAGATTATGCCAAATGGACATTCTATCCAGAATACTCAAGCTTCTTTGCTGGACTGGAAGACCAAAAACATTCAAGATAGTCCACCTACAAAGTGGCCATCTTGAAGCACTTTTCCACCCATAGAAACCCCAAAGAGGCTCGCAAAGCGGCCTACAATCTACAGCGTGGAGAAGATCAAGCCCCACGAGAATTTGTGCAGGAATTAAAACGCGCCTTTGCCAAAACCACCAGGAGGGTGCACATGGATAGCAGAGAATGTATCACTACCTACTTTCATGCGCTCCCAAAATACATTATGACCCAGCTGGTGAAGGAATTTCATGATAAAAGAGCTCTGGACTGGGTAATAGAGCAGGCTACCCGGATATATGAAGTCCAAAAACCTGCAGAAAATAAAAATCAGTTTAAAAACTACAAGCCAACCAACACCCCTGCTGCTGCTAAGGTGGCGGAGGTGAAGGTTGCCCACATTTTGGACCTAGAAATGGGGGAGCCTAAAAATACACCAATCCCAAACCAGCAAAACCAGAGGCCAAGAAGGCCAATCACAGACAGGTGGCGGTCAGGAAGGCAATCCCACCAATGCGACCCCTAACTCTCCTGATTATATAAGTCCCAGATACAAGGGCAACCAACCGATCTTGGGATATGTATGGACTCCCCCAGCCCAAGGGGGGTGGAGGGGGGAGGATCCAATCAGGTAAGTACTGCCCCGGGAAACTTCCCTCCTAACTTCCCCCAGGAGGGTAGTAATCCTCCAAAAACTGGGTTAAGCTCCTTTCCCCGGTATTCACAAAACCCCAACCTGCAGGACAACCCTCCTTCCTTTCCCCCAATTTCAGGTGCCCAGACAACCCAATCCGGGAGAGGGGAGGCCAAGGGTGGATGGTTACCAAAATCCTCAATTCCTAGGGTACTCCGGGAGAAGGGATAGTTACCCTTCCCGAGAACCACATAGATATGAACAGAGACCCCCTTACCAGCCTGAACGGGTGTCCTAACTGGAGCGCCAGATCCCGAATCTCACACAGGATCTGGGTCGCATGTTGAGGGCTCAACAGAACCCTCAGATGAACATGGTGGCTCAGAACCCCTCAAACCAAGGGTCTGGCACCCCAGAACAATGACGGGGAGAGAACCCCAACAACTCACAGGTTCCAGAGGAAGAGGCACAGGGGGGAAGAGGGGATGTAAAGCCCTGGAGGAAGCTTCCTTCCTCACCTGTGAAAAGCCGGAACTAAAATCTCTTGTCCCCGAAAATCTGAAACCCAGGGAACAGAGGGTGGGTAGGAGAAAAAGACAGTAAAAAGGCCCATTTTGTGGAGGAAGTTAGTGTCCTCCAGTTTGAAGGAGAAGAATCTTTACAGGATTCTGGGAAAAACATGTTCAGAAACGGGGGAATTCCTCCCAAAGAAAAATGGGTCCCAAGAGATCCGAATGAAGAATGGGTGTGTGTGGGGACTGATTCAGAATCGCCCATCCCTGAACCCCAGAATTGTCATCCTGATAATAAAAATAGTAATGGAGGGATCCTCCCCACAAATTGGTTGTAGTGACTGCCACCTGGTAAGCGGGTGCAGCACAGAGCTAAGGGAAACGGGAGATTCCAAAATCTCCACTATTTCAGAATGCCAAATTTTTATTACAGATTCCCAGACTCCAGCACAGAAAATTGTCCAAAACTCCACCGTGTCGGAGTCCAAAATAAAGAAATTGACCACTCAGCTTGTCCAAAATGCACATTACCTTTGTCCGCTTGAGGAGAAGGAGGGGAGATGTTATGCCCCGGTCCAAGTACAAGGGAAATGTACGTTTTAAGCACTAGTGGACACTGGTTCCCAAGCCACTCACTTCTGTCAAAAAGGGCCTTTGAGCAGCTAAATTCAGAAGGGGGGGGGGCGGGACAGATACCAGATCCCTCTCACCCCTCTTGCCGCTGGACAACTCCAGAACTTCAACGGGAATTAAATTCCTGTTGAGGGGACTGCGGATTTGGAAATAAAAATGGGGTGACACAAGGTGAAACACCCGGTGATAGTCGTGACTCCAGAGGGAACACCTCGTCTACTAGGGAATGACATCCTGCGCAGATTGTCCCCCCTAATAGACTGTGTGAACAAGGTACTCGGACTCAAACGGCAATAAAATTAAAACAGTGTCAACCATGTTAGTTTGAATGGCACATGCCACATGGTTGAACAAAAATCTGATCATATTGCGTTTAATTTCCAGAATAATCAAATACCTGACATGACAGTAATTGCTGTAGGACAACAAACTGGTGATGGGAACTCTACTCCATTCCTGAAAATCAACATTCCTTCCAGTTTTAAGTGGCATTCCAAACTGGAAGGAAATACTTTGAAATTTTATACCGATTCACAATCTGAAAATCCCAATTCTGTAGACAAAAGTGATGAGAACCAGCTCAAAGTTTAGCTGATATTCAGAAAATTAGAGAACAGTTGTTCATCTCTATTCAGTTAAATGATGGGAAGGAGTCTGTTCTTGCCCGAGTGTGTGTGAACAAAGGAAAGAGCTTCATCAGCGAAGCCATGTTCAGAAAGCTACCAAAAGATCCAGCCATTCCCACATTTAAATTGATCGATAAGTGGGAAATGGGCCTGGAAACAAACTCCCAATTCCAAACATCTCGTGCCTAGCAGGTATATGCTCAAAATTTCTATAGGTAACAAAAGCATAGAACATAATTGTTGGGTCGTGCGAGATGTCCCTGCTGCATTCTATTTAGGCAGTGACATTCTCAATCGGTTAGCCATTAATTTGGACCTCATACATTACAAAGCCTGGTCCCGACTAGGGGCAATCCCATGGGCTTTGATGATTATGAAAAAGCATTTCGGTCAGCTCAATTGCTGCCGTATGTGCTAGAAGTTCAAATTGGAGGTTACCATGCCAGGACGGACCCGACAATTCCCACTTGAATTAAAAAAAGGACAAAAATTGCAAAATCCTGACGCATATGTACACCTCAAGGCCTAGCTCCAACAGCAGGGGTTGGGGTTAAACCCAACCCCATTAGTCAATATAGAACGCAACACCATTCCAATAGTGGTGGATAGCAGCGATCTCAGGAGTATCACTTTGGGCGCAGGCACCATTATTGGAATGGCGGTTGATGACTGACATTTTTTCATGGATCTAGGAAATTAACTGATAGGACCAATCCCAAATGACTGTTTTGACAATGACAGTGGCAATGACTTACCACCAGACAGGATCTTTACCCGGCAAGGGGGGGAATTTTCTGGTGTACTCTTCCTGCCCTTACGGTGAAGATGTGACCTTTGACATCAGGCAGGATGAGGTGATATTCCAGCGCCACAATGACTGCCTCTCCTACCTGAGAACCTCTGTCCAGGTCGATACTCTAACCAGAGACCTCTCCAACCAGCTGGAGACCGCTGAGATAGCAAAACCTGAAGTCTTTCCAGGCTTCAGGCAAATGGTTGAAGAGAGGATCAACCAACTGATGCCTGTGAGACTCTGGGGCAAAAGCAAAAGTTCAAACAGGTGTTCTTAGATTTTCAAGATCTCTTTGTGGTGGACTCGTATGACTGTGGTCGCACTGAAATCCACACTACAACAATTCCCACGGACCCTGGAATGACTCCATTGTTTGTGAAGCAATATTGCTTGCCTCTCGCATCCATGGAGTCCCTGGCAGAAATCTATATGTCGTGTGCACTACGTTGGTTGTCTGTTGGTTGTCTGTTCTCTATTCATGACAATAAAGAAAACGTTTTTTACAAAAAATAATAATTTTAGTCACGTGGGATAAATTGTCCAGTCCACAGCACCTTTAACAATCCGGTTTGTTTGCTTGTTTGTTTTATTATTTGTAATGCGCACCTAACCCAGAGGTAACAGGGCGCAAGAGCAACAAGAGGATTGTATAGCTTAGGTTACATAAGGCACTGTGGATAGTGTCCAGCTATGGTTACAATGCTGGACACAACAACATTAGAACAGATACAATAAGTCATATGTACATAAAAATATACACGTTTTACAAGTTTTATATTATAGCTGAGCGTAGAATGTCTGTGAAAGTATCAATACTTTAATTGTCATGTTCCTTAATCCAAAGGATAAGATTAGATCTAAATTGTAGGTAAGGAAGGTCTACCCTTAGGGATGGCGGTAGGGAGTTCCAATGTTGTGCTGCTTTGACAGTAAAGCTACTCCCCCTGGTCATAGTACGTTTGAATCTTGGCACCTGTAGGAGGTTGGGGTTAGCCTTTCTGGAAGGACGGCAGGATACTTGTCTAGTGAATATCATTATAAGGTATTGAGGGGCAAGATGGTGAAGGCGTTTGTGAGTCAGAGAGACAGATTTAAGGAAGATCTTGTCTTTTGTGGAGAGCAAGTTAACAGATCTTCTAGTATCTGAGATGTGGGCTTTCTTCGGTAGACTCAGGGCTGCTCTTAAGGCATTATTTTGCAAGATTTGAATCTTGTTCGTAATGTATTTATTACTACCCACGTAGAGAGCATTGCAATAGTCCAATTTGGACAGGATCAAGGCTCTAGCTAGGGTAATGCAGTTATTAGAAGAGAGGAAAGGTTTGGCTGCTCTGATAAGTTTGCAGGTATAGGAGGTAGCGGAAGCCAAAGTATTTACTTGTTTTTTTAATGTTAGTGTGGAGTCTAGACAGAGGCCAAGGGTTTTAACCACCTTGGCCACGGCAATGATGTTATTGTCGATTTCGAACAAGAGTAGTTCTGGCCTAGTTTACTGAGATTAGCTGTTGTGCCTAGGATGAGGAGTTCCGTTTTGTCATCATTCAGGCATAGACCGTGTGAGGCCATCCATGCCTGGATGATGAGGTACACTCCGTTAACAAAGGCCAAATCCTCGTCATAATCTCCCATCAGCGGGATGAAGATCGGAGTATCATCGGCATAATTAGTGTAGGTGATACCCCGACCCTCAAGATCATCGAAAAGGGGCTTTGTGAAAATGTTGCAGAGTGGGAGAGACACAGGAGCCCTATGGCACACCACAGGTAATGGGCATTGGGTCAGCGGCTGCTAGCGGGGAGAAGACTCGCATTGTTCTGTTATTGAGAAAGGACTGAATCCAGTCAATTGCCTCTTGGGAGAAGTGGGCTGCCGACTGAATGGTTGCAGAGGATCTCATGGTCAACCAGATCAAATGCTGCAGGGAGATAGAGGAGCAACAGTAATGCCGTCTTACCCTCGTCTCTCAGCTCATCTATTTGTGCCTTAAGGTCTACGAGAGCGGTCTCGGTTCCATGTTGAGGTCTGAAGCCCGATTGCCGGGCTCGTAGAAGGTGGTTATATTCAAGGTAACGTTGGATTTGTAGGTACGCTATTTTATCAAGGATTTTAAGTAAGAATGGCACTGCGGTAGTTAGTGGGGATAGAGGAATCCAAGTTTTGTTTTTTAAGGAGAGGGAGGACCCAGGATTGTTTCAGATTATTAGGTATGGTGCCTGAGGTGAAGGAAGCGTTTATAAGTTTGGTGATAAAAGGGGAAAGTTTGCGAGCTGCGTCTTTTATGAGTTGTGCTTGGCATAAATCACCATGACAGTTCGAAGGTTTGAGAGTAAGGATGACTGGGGATGCTGGGGATTTTAAAACCAAATGGCCAAGGGAGAGACTGTGCAGACCTTAGGGAGCTAAATAGACGGGTCCACATGTCCCGATGGCCCCTCCCATACATTGACCAAGGATTGGCCCAGAACCAGGGGTCAAAGGTATACACTTCCACTGAACTGACCAATGGGTACTGGGCCGTGCCCGTCAGTAGGGAGGACCAATACAAGCTGGCCTTTACCTTCGGGGGGGCAGCATACACGTGGACAGATACAAACTCTGGCAACAAATTCAACATCTTCCTACAGAAGGCCATGCCCGATTTGGATGAAAGGGGTAACCTGGCCTATGTGGATAATGTCCTGATAAAAAAAGCTCAACTGTGGAGGAACACATAGCGGAAATCTTATGTTCTGACCCAGTTGAGGGTTGCCAGAGCAAAACCGTCCTTCCAAAAGTCACAGTGGTGCAGGACCCGTGGCAACTTCTTGGGGCATGAGATAAATCCTAAAAGTGGAAACACTCCTAAAACTAAAAGACCCCACAACTCTGTGTGAGCTAAGAAGCCTCCTTGGACTGACTAATTACAGTAGGAAGTTCATTGAGGATAACTCAGAGGTCACAATACCCCTGATCCATCTTTTGAAGGGGGAGGTCAAGTGGGAGTGGGGTCCAGAACAAGCCGAGGCAGTAAAGCAAATCAAAAGAAGCTTCTTACAAGCGCCTTGTCTAGCTTACCCTGTAAAAAACAAGTTTTTCTTGGAAACAGGTTTCTCAAATACATGCTTGACAGCAGTGTTATATCAAAAGCACGACAAGCGTACTGCAACCCCCACGTCTAGCCCGTGCCAATAGACAGGAGTGGGAGAGAGCGCACTTCAGGAGCCAATACTTTATTGTGCCCGGACTCCCCCAAAGCGGATAACCAACCACAACTCCACCATACAAACAAGTGAAACAGACCTGATAAAGTTTCACTATCTGCACCGAAGTCCTGGAACCATTTCAAAATCATCCTCTAACTCAGGCACCCACCATGACCCCACGGCTCATCATCCCCCCGAGCATGTACAGAAAGGAAAAGACCTTGCCACATAAAAGTTTAAAGAAGAAACAATGCAACAAGAGGAGATGGGGCACTGAAAGAACAGACCGCAGAGACAGTGAGGAATTACCCAAGGTACTAATCATTCACCCACACGACGGGACATCTCCCTAAATAACGCCGGAGTATTCCTAAAAGGAACAGGACTAAGTGCCTAATCCCTTTCAGCATAGGGGGACACGTCAACATCACACCTGAACTACCAGAAAAGCAGTCCCGCTCACACCCTCGGAACCACCACACAACACCAACGCTGCCCCCCAAGGCCACATTAGCGCGAAGCAGAAATTAGCCCCGTTCGCTTACACCTCCACACCGACCGGAACCAGCAAACCCAACATGGCGGCCAGCGCCACCACCAGAAGCGAATCAGCAGGCACAAAGGGTGACATCACAGCCCTACTAGGAGAAATAAAGAACATGGGGGCCAACATAGGGGGCAAAATAGATAAAATTACACAACGCTTGGACAATATGGAGTAAAGGCTCAACGGCGTGGAGAACAACCAGGCTCAGCTCGATCAGAGAATGACGGAATTGGAACAGCGTGAAGAAGAATTCAAGCTCAAGCTTGATGACTTGGAAAACCGAGAAAGACTAAACAACCTACGAATATTCAGAATTCCGGAACGCGAAGGTGATACTGAAAGAGATCTTAAGAAAACCCTTCATGACATTATCAAGCTCCTGGTCGCCGAGGATGCAATAGATGAACCCATAACAGAACGGATTCATAGGGCCGGCGGCCCCCCGGGGGGACGAGATCGGTCCTTGTCCAATTCCATCACTTTCAGGATAAAGCTAGAGTGCTTGAAAAAGCAAGAGGCAGCGTGCGATCACTCAAAGGGGGCGCCCAGATCTCAATTTACCAAGACTTATCCTCCTTGACGCTGGCTCGGAGGAGGATGTGCAGACCCCTCACAAAGTATCTTAAGAAAAATAATGTATGATACAGATGGGGCTACCCCTTCTCCCTCTCCTTTGATTACGAGGGCACCAAGATGAAATTGCGTTCAGAAAAAGAAATCAAGACATGCATCTCTGAGCTCAGCGGGCCACGCGAAGAAGAGGGCAATCGAGACGAGCCGAGAAGATCGAAGTTGGCGTACCCAGGGCCCAATGAGGAAACGTGTGAAAGGCTCGAGGAAGTACCGGCGAGGTAACGTCTGCCCGTAGGGAGGAAACTGATCTCCCACACATCTGGTAAAATTAAAACAATTCCGCTATACTGAAAGTGGCACGAACTGGGAATCAAGTTTAAAACTATACTATGGTCACGAGATGAACACAAAGGGGGTATACTGGAGGGGTTCAATCGAGACTGAGGTACCACATTAAGTCAAGGGGCGTGAAGCAACGTCCCCCACAAGTGGTTCAATGCAGGACCGGTGCCATCAACCATGTTCGGTCGAACGCCATCAACTGGGAAAGGGGGGGGGTGACAGACAAATTAAAGGGGCCGAAGAAACATCCATAGTTGTTCAAACTACTGAAAACAGTGTGTCACTCAATGGGCGAGCAACCTACTAGTCACGGAACATAAGCTATCTCCCAATGAGAATGACCTATGGCATCGACTGCTGATACACGGAGAAGGGACTCTCTAAGGGTGGGAACACTTAATGTGAAAGGCCTTAACTCACCAACCAAGAGGTCACTTGTAGCCAGAGAATTCTGCAGATCCAAAATAGATGTCCTCCTACTACAGGAGACAAAGTACGCTAAGGGGGAAGAGCGGTATATCCTTGGGAAACGGGTAGGAAAGGAGTTCTGGGGATCTGGTCCACTTAGAAAAGGAGGAGTGGGGATCCTTATAAGAACAGATATAGACTTTGTGGTGGATAAGACCTGGTCTGATGTAGAAGGGCGCGCCCTATTGGTAACGGGGAAGAGTACGAATGTAAATGTAACGATTGCCACAATCTACTCCCCCAACACAGGGCAGACCAGATTCCTAGCTAAAACAATTTATAAACTAATTCTGGAGGCCTCAGGACATATCATCCTGAGGGGTGACTTCAATCAGTGGGCAGACCCAGCAAAAGAATGGAAATCCGGCAACCCCGGAGCGATAAACCAGACCAGAGATGTTCATTCAGCAATGGCAGACATGATGGACATATACAAAATTAAAGATACGTGGAGGGTCATGCACCCAAATGACTCGGGCTACGCTTTCTATTCCAACCCACACAACATACTCACCCGAATTCACTATATATACCTATCCAAAGATCTCAATGATACCACTACGCACTCACATGGTCAGACCACGATATGGTGATGGTGGACATGGGGTGGAAAATTTACCAAGCACAGGAGGGAAATGGCGGTGTAATGAAAGTCTCTGGAAAGATGCAGTTTTTAAGACAGAAATGGAAACTGAAATAGAATACCTTAAAATGAACAATACCAGTGAGGTATCGAAGCAAGTTGTCTGGGATGCGGGGAAAGCTACTTGGAGGGGCATCCTAATAAGGGAAGGGTCTTTTAAGAAAAGGGAATGAAAGATCATTGAACATAGACTCAGAACTGAAGTCTGTCAAATGGAGTGGGACATCAAGAAAGATAGTGACCCCGAAAGAATTAGCTAAATAAAAAGGAAAAGGAAGGAACGGAAACTATCGGAACACGAACAAAATAGCCCGTAAGCTTCGTCTCCTAAAACAGAAATTTCACGAAAAAGGAGACAAGGCTGACACATTGCTGGCCACTAGATTGAGAGAACAGAGAGCTGAGCGAAAAGTAGTGGAAATACTCGAGGATAACCCCAACAGGTCCCACACTCCCCCCACCATTCGACAGTGTTTCGCCAACTTCTATGAGGCCCTGTACACCTCTGAAACAAACCCTGACCAATCAGATACAGAATATTACCTGTCCTCAATCGAAATGCCCCAGATATCAAGCTCTGACGCAGACCTGTTAGAATCCCCTATATCCGAAGAAGTCAAAGATGCAATAAAGAGACTATCCATAGGAAAATCCCCGGGTGAAGATGGCTACACGGCAGGATTCTACAAATCCTTCAGTACGCAACTAATTCCATTTATGACTGATCTCTAACAAGATATTGGAATTGGGGAAAGACCCAGACTCATTCACGCGAGCATTAATCACAGTAATCCCCAAAGAAGGGACGAATCCCAAAAAATGTGGGTCATATCGCCCTATCTCTCTACTCAACCGGGACGCAAAAATGTACACGCAAGTTCTGCCCGCTAGATTAGAAACGCTAATGCCCCAATTAATACACCCTGACCAGGTCGGATTTATACTTTGAAGGCAAGGAGCAGACACAATGCGCAAGACACTCCACCTCATTCACACATCGCAAACCGCACCAGGTGACCCTGTCCTCCTCTCAATCGACGCAGAGAAAGCAGTTGACAGGGTAGAGTGGGGATTCATGAGAGCTGTCTTACGTAAGGTGGGTATAGGTCCGAGGTTCAGGAAAGGGATACAGGCAATATACACATCCCCCAAAGCATCATATTTGTAAATGGAGAATACTCCAGTTGGTTCAAACTAGAACGTGGAATCGACAGGAATGCCCTCTCTCCGCGATCCTTTTTGCACTCTCCCTAGAACCCCTCGCACAGAAGATAACAACTGACAATATAGTAGAAGGCATTCGGCTATGAGCAATTGAATACAAGATAGCGCTGTATGCTGATGATATACTTCTGCACATGACCAACCCCATGACATCCATCCCGAGCCCTTCACTTGTTAGAAGAATATGGTCAGCTCTCTGGGTTTCAGGTGAACAGGAAAAAAAATCCACCCCATTCCCCTTACAGAGAACGAAAGTGGAGAATTAAAACAGGTTCCTCCCACTCAACCTCGAGATTAAACACACTAAATTAAAATACCTGGACATACAGATCACCAGAGCCCTGACTGACCTATATGAAGCAAATTTCCCCCCTCTTCTTCAGCGATTCTCCACCGACCTAAGTAAATGGAACAGGCTAACGATCTCCTGGTTAGGGCGACTAACGCCATTAAAATGGTATGCCTCCCCCGGTTCTTGTACCCCTTTCAAATGCTCCCTATTGAAATACCAAGAAGTTTCTTCCTTGAGGCCAAAAAAATGATAGTGAAATTCTTCTGGCAGGGGAAGAAGGCGAGAATCCGATATGACACCCTAACACTCCCCAAATACAAAGGCGGGGGTAGGACTACCTGACCTGGGGAAATATTATGAAGCAACACAACTGCGCATCCTGATCCCCCACCTACATAACCATAAAGACCCCCAACGGATTCACATGGAAAATCACTACTTATCACCAGCTACGGTGTCAGAATGGCTATGGGCCCCCCAAAAGAAACTATAACAGAATCAAACACCACCCAATACTGAGTACCATATGGAGTATCTGGAGAAAAGGAAAGGGGATGCAGAAGATCACCACATGGCCATCACCACTGAGCCACCTATGGTCACCGGGAATCAATGACCACATCCCCAATGTAGGTAGATTCCAATCATGGTATGAACCTGGCCTAGAAAGGGTGGGACATATACAGAAAAAGGATTCTTTTATCTCGCTCCCAGACCTGACAGAATCCCTAGGAATAGGTCCACTGTCCACCTTTTAATTCAGACAGATAAAAGGCATCCTATAAAAACCTGCATGGAAAGATAAACTGATGAGATCTTACTCCCTTTGAAAAGTTATTTGACTCCAGGACATAAATGAAGGGACTGATATCAGCAATGTATGAAGAACTGATAGAGGCCGGGGATCGGTCCACAGAACCATTGAGAAACAGGTGGGAGAGAGATCTGGGAGAACAGATAAGCTCAGACTTTTGGGAACGAATATGTAAAACGACATCGCAAACACCCATATCAAGTCAATACAAACTACACACAATCAAACTATTACACAGGTGGCAGTATGATCCAGTCAGACTCTCGAAAATGTTTCAAACAGCCGACCCAAGATGCTGGCGAGAATGTGGGGAGGTGGCCGACTACTGGCACATGTGGTGGGGCTGTGCCCGAATACGAGTATTCTGGGAAAAGGTCCTGGGCTGGATCAAAGACATAGACGGTATCCAAAGGGTGGCTCATCCCCACCTTGTACTATTTGGCCTCGAGAAAAATGAAGACGAGCGGAATAGAATCAAAGGGCTGGCCCCCCACATACTACTAGCCACTCGTGCCATGCTAGTAATAAAATGGAAGTCCACAGCATTCCCGAGTAAAAATGAATGGATCAATATAGCCTCTAACTTATGTACAATGGAAATGATAACAGCATCACTACACAGCAAAGCATCGCAGAGTGAGGCACTATGGATGGATTTTACAAATAAACACCTCTCAAGCGAATCAAAATGTTAACCTGACCAATCCTCATAGCAGTAATACAACCAAGAGAAACAGAGGGGATATGAACCAAGCCAATAAAGACCTACCCAACGGGAGAACCCTTTAACAATAAGACTGTGACCACCTATTGACACACACACACAAAAAAAACAATTTCTGGGATGTACGCTCGACCGAAAGGGGGGGGCAGAGAGGGGGGAGAGTAAGTCATATTCATCGGTTGAAGCGAGAGAACAGAAGCATGGATCGAATTTATGAACATAGCAGCACAGGGTGTCCAGTCATTTGGTCGACTACAAACTGGTCGACTGCAATTTGGTCGAAAACCAAATGGTCGAATTTTTTTATTTTTATTTATATATGCGTTTTGTGGGTTTTCGTGTAGAAAAAAAAAAGGAAGAAAAAAAAAGGGGGTTGGGGGGGACCCCCCCAAAAAAACAAAAAAAAAGGGTAAAAATAAAAAAAAAAAAAATTCGACCATTTGGTTTTCGACCAAATTGATTCGACCAGTTGTCCAGTCGACCAATTGTTTTCGACCAAATGACTGGCAACCGCAGCACAGTACTAGTATGCTCCGATCTCGCTTTGTAAACGTGTTAATTTTCAGAATGTAATGTGACTGGCAAGCAACAAAACTTAATAAAATTTAATTTTTAAAAAAAAGCACAACAAGGTCAATAAAGTAATCTCCTATGCAAGTAAGACTTTATCCTCTGTGGAGGAAAAAATCAACGATTGTGAGAAGGCACTCCTGGCAACGGTCTTGGCATTTAAAAATTGCCGCCCGTTCATCCAGAGGGAACACATCATAGTGGAGACTCCACACCAGCCTCTGAAATACCTCCAAAGTAACAGAATCCGGGCCGGAAATGTGAGTAATTCCAGAATAACTTCCTGGATTCTGTCAATGCAAGGCTTTACTGGGGAGGTCAGATATGGCCAAAACAAGAAGAGTCCCCTCGCGCAAGGTCTGACTGACTTGCATGATTGCACCAGAGAAAACTGTCTTGAGGACGAAAGTCTTAAAATCCAGGACAACATGGAGACGAACCTGAATTCCCCACACAAAGTCTATGAAGAAGACAAGTGCCAGGGAATGCAGACAGTTTATGTGGACGGGTGCTCCTACCATGTAGATAACAACGGGAAAAGGGAACTGATGGCCAGCGTTGGGAATGCCTGGGTGAATGATGCCCCGGAACCCGCCACTGGGTACAAAACCGGTCCATGCAGTAGTCAGGTGGCGGAGTTGATGGCAGTTCACCGGGCCATTCTCACTGCCGTCCAACACCAACTCTACGAACTGATCATAATCACCGATTCAGATTATGTCTGAAACGGGTTCGTGGAGTACCTGGTTAATTGGAAAACCAGAGGCATGCTATGTGCTAATAACAAACCGCTTAAACATGGCAGGCTAATACAAAATATTGATGATCTGGTCGCCTCTAGTGGGATGACCATCTATTGGAAGAAGATCAAGGGTCATTCCAGAATAGAGAGGCCAGACAAAACTGTAAACGACCTAGCTGATCAGTTGGCCAAACCCAGAGCCTTCCAGGGGGATCTCCTTGAGATCGAGTCCCTGTTGGGGGAAATCCAGGTCACTGCTATCACTAGGTCCCAGACAAATGCTCACAATGAACTCTCAACTGCCCAGTGGAGTAAGGAGACCCCAGATGCTGATGTAATCATGGCACAAAAAGGGGATCCGATTATTGGAAGATTTTATCAACACATTGAGGACCCTGAGAACTTTCCTCTGACGGATACTGATTATATTGGGAAAGAGGACCTCAGAGTGTTGATGAAGTGTCCAAATATTTACTGAATCTAAGACGGTTTGTTGGTAAGGAGATCCATCTCTGGCTGTGATCAGTGGGTGGTACCTACCTCATTCCGAAGCCTGATGCTTAGTCAAGCCCATGACACGGCCACAGCCGGTCATCGGGGTTTCATACTACTCTAGAAACCTTATGGGAGGTTGCATACTGGCCACACATGGGGCAGGACCTCGACCAATACTTGAAGGCGTGTCTTGTGTGTGCACAATTTCAGCCAACATCGCTCACACAATGAGCTCCCCTCCAGAAGAGGGGGATGATACTGCCTTGGTTGGATTTACAAGTAGATTTAATGGGCCAGTGATTCGCTCCTCTAGGGGGAACAAGTACATTTTAACCGTAACATGCTTGTTTACCAAATGAGTGGAATGACTCCTGGCCCCAAACTGCAAGGCAGATACAGCAGCTGCCCTGATGATCAACCACATTTCGCGTTTTGGCCTACCCCAAAGGATTGAGTCAGACCTTGGAAGTCACTTCACCGGTGAAGTGATGACAAAGATGTGGGAGATACTTGGGGTAAAATGGAAACTTCACATTGCATACCGCGGTCCTCTAGTGGGGGAGTTAAGAGGCACAATAAAACCATTGTGAGCATTCTAAAAAAGTTTGTGGCAGATTCTTGGCCAAGTTGGGACATATAATTACCACTTGTCCTGATGGCCATCAGATCTACACCATCTTCTGCGACCAAGAGGTTTCCATTTGAGCTAATGACTGGACGAAGGATGGTGCTACCTCAGTATCTGCTCTATAGAACACAAGAGCAGACACTGATAAACTCCACAACTCATGAGTATGTTGAGAATCTAAGAAAACATCTTCAACATGCTTTTGCGTACGCTCAGCGGAATCTGGAAAAATCTGCAGAGGGGATGAAGACTCAATAGGACTTAAAAACAACCAAAAAGTATACCAAGTAGGAGACAGGGTCTACTTGTACAATTTCCAAAGGAACCAGACAAAGGACCGGAAATATTTACCAAGCTAGTGCGGTCCTTTTGAAATTGTAGATAAAATTTCACCTGTCACCTACAGAATCTGCATCCCCAAAGGAGAGCTGACAGAAGAGAAATGGGTCAATATTAATCAGTTAAAAAGTTGTCACCCTAGGCACATGTTGCAGCTAATTGAGGAGCCCAGAGAAAAGCAAATAGAGGAGACATCTGGAGAATGAGAACCAGAAAAAGAAGAACCAGAAGGGAGCAGGTATGTATAGAGGTATAATTATTCAACAGGGAGTATTTTCTTCATTGTCAGGACGAAAGGGATTCCCACAATAGTTATCTGTGTCTTGTGAGTGATTATTTGTCTTTATTATCCAAGTACTGTAATAATTGAATGTATATGTGTCCCACTGTTGTCAACCTTCCTGGAAAGCAGTAAGGGGGAAATTGTAGTAACCAGTTCTTATTTATTCAATAGATTTGTACTGGCTGTGCCCTTTATAGTCCAAGGAGGACCTCCCCGGGGACCTGGAAAGGATAGATCTAAGAAAAAGCTGGGGGTGTCGCTCCACACCACAAAGAAAGACCGAAGGGAAAGCTGTGGGCGTCGCTCTACACTCCAAGGAGAAACAAAGGGAGGATCGTGGCGTACCGCTCCTTGAAGGAAGGACTCCACCTGATGAACCCCGCTTTGCCCTACCAATTAACCCCACTTTGCCCTACTCTCCCTCAACAGAAAGTTTCAGAAGAGTCAGGGGGGAATTTGTGGGGTACACTGACCCACTCAGCAGAATTCCCATTCATGATCAAGCTGCACGTCTGCAGTTAACAGCAAAATGGCTGCACAGGCTCCTTGGAGCACCATTGCTCTGCATCAAAACTGTGTTTTTCAGCTACACTAAAGAAAAATTATGGCTACACCATCTTACCAAACAACTATTGGGCAAGTTGGAACTTTTGGGTTACAAAATGTCAAAAATCAATGCTTCAAAGAAAGCCTAGCTCTATGGGCATATTTCAATTTCAGTGTCTGAACAAATTGCTGTATAAAAGAAACTGGCTGGGGCTGCAGAACAATGTGGGAATTCAGATGGAAGAGAAAAACCGAATTTGAGAGAGAAATCCCAGCAGCATTTACCATGTGTCAAAATGGGCTTTTGCAAACCAAAACGAAATGCCTGTTTTAAAAGTACAATGTTGAATAAAAATGTGTCCTTGCCTAGCAATGTAAAGGGGGTTTTGCTGGGAAACCTATGGGATGCTTTATTTCAACAGGCTTGCTTCTGATTCAAAGCAAAATAAAATAAAGAAATAACGGCAGTGGCTACACTGGGGAAATCAGCCAAAACAGGTTTTCTGCCATGGCTCAAGGGACATTTGGCTGACAAGAGGAGTGGCCTAACCCCTGAAAGAGGGAGCTACAATAGATTCTAGGACACATGCGTGCTAACTGCTACCTTTGAAAACTTTGGACCACAAGCACTAAACATCCCATGCCCATCAGACTTTTGTCTGGGCAGATGCCTCTTAATATAAAGATTCTAGGACACATGCATGTGAAATAGGAAGTCACACGTCCTTGCAACTTTTACTGGGAGCTTCATAGCCAACTCAAGAGCAGACTTGTAAGCTATGCCCTTATTTGGGAGACAATGCTGACAATTTGTCTCAGAATACTATTTTATTAATAAACTTTTAAGACTTTCATCTCTGCAACAGGACTTTGCAGGAATGTGAACAGTTTAAATCTAATTTTTGTGGCTTTTAAACAAGTTGTGGAAGCCTCCACTGCCATATTGTGGATAGAAATGGCAGAGAATTGGATATTTTGAGAAAAGTGTACACCATGCCACTGTGAAATTCAATACTTACATGCCTTATGATAATCTCTACACATGTATAAAGTTATAGGATGTTAGGTTGAATATTTCTCACTGAAAATGAAGAAAAACTAATAGGCGGATGAAACAAAGTCTTACAAACTGTAAAGTTGGACTGTCATGCTCTGAGTGAAATATGTAATCTGCTTAGATAATTTGTAAAAATGCCACAATTGCGTAAATGTGTGATTTATGTAAAGAATGGTTTTAGCTAAATTAACTGTGGGAAGATTCTTTGCATTGTAAACCCACATCATAAAGCGGATGTCATGTCCCTAAAAATCCAACCAGCTGACAGCAAGGCGGTAACAATCACCCCTGACCAATCCAGTTGTTTATAGGCGTGCCAAGCTAAGCCTGCCCCACCATATAATCCTATGATGTCACCATGCCTTATAAATAATACCCCATCTCGACCCTTTGTTTTTGTTCTACTCTCCAAGTAATCCCATCCATACCCTGGTAACTTGTCTAAAACTGTTAGAATTTTCTGTGCACCCAGTCTTTGATTCCTAGCATTAGCGCCATTCTTTCATTCACCCCATCTTCTAACTCCTTAGTAATATTTGGAATAATGTAAGTAATTTCCACATAAAGAGAAACGCAGCGTAGAGTGGGTTAATCCGTCCGCTTAACCCGTTTCATGGCCAGCACTATCTTCTTGATAATCTAGTGTAAGTAAACTTTGTCTTTCTTTCCAAACTGATTTTCTCTCTTTAACGGCTTTATTTTTCCAAAAACTGAACTTCCTTTTATCTTGCCAATTTCATCCTATTCTTCAGCTATAGCCATCCTTTCACTTCTATATTGTCCCTGTGATGTGCATCTATTACCCAGCCCAAAAACCGCATTCCGATTTCGAATATTTCACCAGTTTTTCTTAAACGTTTTTGACATTTAAAACTGCAATTGAAAAACATGCAACTTTCCAACGTGTGATTCGGCTGCATCGTGTTCTTACTTTCAGCTTGCTTTTGAACTGTATGCCTTTTGTTGATACCTTGCCTTGTGGCTGCTAGTGTTTATACATTCCTGATATTGTAAGAAATCAAATTTGTCTCATTGATTTAACCGGACATTATTTGTCAAAATCTGAGTGTCATTTCATGCCATTGCAAAGGGCTTTAAAATCTGTTTTGCCTCTTATTGTGATGGAAGGTCGGACTTTGATTCTGTTTGCTATCTCATATCCCTGACTCCCTGCTATTTCTTTCAATCCACTCCAAAATCTTTTCCTTGGGGTTTGGAAGAGCATTGCAGGGGGAAATCGTAACTCAGGTGCTATCTACCCGTATTTCAAAACTGCTCCTATTCATTTGTGCTTTGGATATGTTCTTGTAGAAGGTTAACCAAGTCTATTTCAGTGGTTTTCGCTGTAAATATGATTGCTGCCCAATATTAAAATGTGTTATTTCTTTGAATTTTAAAATAAATAAATACTGCATTCCCACCAACCGGCCTGGTTCATGGTCCATTGTGACCCGGGGTATTTGTAAAAGGGGGTGTGAGACGGGTTGCGTGCCATCTCAAATTGAATTCGCAGAAAATAAAGAGAAGGCATTCCAATTGCGCGCTACATCCAAGGCTAAGGGCAAAGTTCCTGGGCTGGTGTGTGTTGCCCGATTGAAATCCTTAACAAAACTGGGGGCTCGCAGCCAGGGTTTGGGTTTGTGTTGCCACCCGTGGCAGTTTAACACAGCAGACTAACCTTGAAGGTAGTGATACTTTGTGGGGTTGGAACACTGGGTTACGCTGTAGAAGCGCCTCCCCAAAGGGACCAGTTGGTTCGATTTGCACAAGAACAACGGGAAAAGAGGCCCCAAAAGAGCATCGTGAAGACCTCCACCCAATCAGGGCAGTGGGGGGGGGGGGCACACTCTGCCAACCCTGAAAGCAGGTAGGAGTCAGAAGACTACTCTCCTGTGCGTCACAGAGGAGAAGAAACTAGGCTCCACCATTCAGCAAGCCCCTCTCAAGCTCACAGAATCAGGGAGCGCCTAGATGATTATGAGGGGACCTGAAATAGCACCGCCTCCGAGTCTGAGGGCGAATGGACTCAGGTGACGTGGCAAAAGATGGCAGATAAACCAAAAAGAGTTCTGGTGAAAGACCCCATTAGACAGATCAAGGCCATCAGGCATTTCATTACACTGTACAATAAAAACGCAAAATATTCTGTCTGGGAGCATTTGGAAATCTATGAACAAATGATGGACACATTTCACATAAGAGATAGCCAGAACTGTATAGATTATGCCAAATGGACATTCTATCCAGAATACTCCAGCTTCTTTGCTGGATTGGAAGACCAAAAACATTCCAGATAGTCCACCTACAAGGCGGCCATCTTGAAGCACGTTTCCACCCATAGAAACCCCATTTTGTGAGGGAAGGTCGGATTTTGATTCTGTTTGCTATCTCATATCCCTGACTCTGTGCTGTTTCTTTCTATCCACTTCAAATTCGATTCATTGGGGTTTGGGAGAACATTGCATGGGGGAATCTTATCTCAGGTGCTCACTACCCGTATTTCAAAACTGCTCCTATTCATTTGTGCTTTGGATATGTTCTTGTAGGTGGTTAACCAAGAGTATTTCAGTGTTTTTTGTTGTAAAAATCACTCCATTGGTGATTGCTGCCCAATATTAAAATGTGTGATTTCTTTGAATTTTAAAATAAATAAATATTGCATTCCCACCAACCGGCCTGGTTCATGGTCCATTGCACACACGGTATTTGTAAAAGGGGGTGTGAGACGGGTTGTGTGCCAGTTCAAGGGCAAAGGTCCTGGTCCGGTGTGTGTCACCCGATTGAAATCCTTAACAATAGCAACAGGGATATAATACATGATGGCTAATCCAAGCATTAAACGTCTGACCCTAAATGTTAGAGGCTTAAATTCGCCTATAAAACGAAAAGCTATCGTCCAGAGCTCGCTTCCCTGGAGCTAGATATTGCATTCATTCAGGAGACCCATTTAATAAAGGAAGATAAAAATGCCCGATTGGGAGGGGGTACACAAGGGCGCACTTCGCGTCAAGCGGGCAGAAGAAACGAGGGGTGGCTATCATGGTCCACAAGGGGTTACTATTACGAGCGAGGGATGTCTTCAGTGAAACACAAGGGAGGTATCTAATGGTTAAAGGGGACCTGGGGAATAGGAGGGTCACGCTAGGGGCGATCTATGGCCCGAATGAAAAGCAAGGGGAGTTCCTGGGTGGGCTTAGGGGGATTGTCCAGGGTTTCATGGAAGGGTAGGTAATAACTGGAAGGGACTTCAATTGTGTGGTGGACCCAACAATAGATAAATCCTTGGTACCGAGCAACAATGACAAAGTAAACTTTTACACCATGACCACTTTATTGAGGGAACCATCATTGATTGAGGTGTGGCGTTCGCTCACCATAGCGAGAAGGGCTACCCCTTTTTTTCAGCTGTACACAGGGGCTTCTCTAGGTTCGATATGTTTTTGGTTTCTCCCACTCTTATACTGCCAGTCATCACCATAGAGATCCTGTTGAGGGCCCTCACAGATCACTCCCTGGTGCTACTGGAGCTAGATCTGGCACTAGGGCACCCCCCAGCAAAAACCCCAGTGGAGGATTAATGAACGTATTCTTGGTGACATGATAGCGAGATCGGCAATAGAAGATGCAATAACCCTTTACTTCGGAAAAACAAAGCGGAGGGGCCAGATATCTGCACCGTGTGGGAAACCGGGAAGGCGGTATTCAGGGGGGTCGGGTCATAATAGGCCAGACAATAGCCTGCAATAGAACCCAACGGCAAATTCAGGAGGGATTGGAAAAAAAGTTTGGGAGAAAGAGGCGGCTCATACTTTCAGTGGTAGCAAGAGGGAGTTAAGGGATCATCGAATAGACAGGCAGGCGTTAGAAACCCATCTCACGGGGTGTACACATCTGTAAGCACCTTGGACGGGGCCAGGGCACAGATAGGAATCAAAGCTAACCTTGGCCCTCTAACACCGGTATTGCAGAATCCAAAGTTTACACCAGGCCTGGCACGGGAACTGTTTATTCACTGGGAATCCCGGGGTCTTCTGAGACTTGGGAACCTATATAAGGAGGGAGCCCCCTTGACTTTCCTAGAATGTAAAGCCAAATTTACTCTCCCGGAATCAGAGCGTTTCAGATACTGCCAGATCAGGCATTGGTTTCCAACCAGAAGGTAAAACAGCCTGTAAACGCCCTCCCAGAGGCATTGAAATCCAGCGGACAGAAGAGCTAACTACCCATAGGATCTCCCGGTGCTACCGCCTTCTGGATGGAGCCCAGGGGGAAGACAAACTCTCCTACATGAAACAGTGGGAGGCTGAAGTGGGGGGGGGGAAGAGATCCCACTAGACTCCTGGCAACGCATATGGGCCCATACTAACAAAAGCTCCAGGTGCACAGGATATAAAGAATGTGCTGTCAAAATCTGATTTAGGTGGTACATGACACCCCAGTGCTTGCACGCGATATGAACAGACCATTTGGACCGCTGTTGGCATGGATGCGGCCAACTAGGGAACTTCTTTAACATTTGGTGGCGGTGTCCAGTAATACAAACATACTGGGAGGAATTCAAGTCGAGAATCAAGGATATTGCTGGAGTGTGACTCCCGCTGTGCCCCCGATTCATGCTATTGGGGGAAGCCCCAGAGGACGGCACATATCCAGCCTCAGAACCCAGGGCAGATCTGATTACACAACTGTTACTGGCAGCAAAACTTAACAGGGAACGATTCTGGAAGACTCAAGGGAGGGCCACTGGCATCATATTGGTGGATCAAAGTTTGGGACATCACTGCACTGGAAAAACTAAACAGCACACATAACAGGAAAGATGGCACGGTTTTCTGGCACCTGGGCTCCATTCCTTGAGTATGTACATGACAGGGAACAGATGTTCTTCCGCCCGCAAACTATGAGACACTTGCTGCAGTGCTGATAACCCTGAGGGAAGGGGGTGCGTCTGTGAGGGGGGGGTGGGGCTTGGATGGGATTAGGCATGGAACATCGCTCTCTTAATTAGCACGTGGACGGAAAAGTGGTCTCAATATGGTTTTATTCTCTTAGCAAAATACTATGTAAAGACTGACTGCACTAAGCCAAGGTTAGTTAAATATTGAGTCATAGTGTTCAGCCCTTCCATTCTGTTTTAAGCACAAAAGCTATCTTTTAAAGGTTGTGCAAATAAGGCGACCATTGTTGGAACCAAGGGCAGGGGGGGTTCTGTTTTTAAGGACTGCAAACACAAGTCACCGTCGCCTAGCACTAGAAGGTTGGTTTCTCTAAGCCCTAATCAGCAGACATGCACAAATCTCCCTAACCGGTGTATATTTCCAGGTTAAGGGAGCAGTGAGGGGACTTAATTATGCCACAGATGCCTGTGTAAAGAAACAGAAAATCATTAAATGTTCTCCTTTCCAGATTAGGTCAATGGACAATAGTTGAGTGACCCTCAAGACTTATTTATTTTATTTTCACACCAACCTACCTTTAAAGACTATATAGAATGCACATCTCATTTGCATGCTGTGTATATTGGGGTTCAGTAATAGGGTCAGACTGTAAAGGACCAAAGCATGGGCCTAGGCCATGAGTCAGTCTAATTGGGTGGTGTTCTAGACAGTGCAACAAGACTGAATTATTGGGGGTGTAGGAATGGCCAAGATTGAGCTACATGAACGTTAAGGGCTCAAGTAGTGGAATACACAATGGGTGTAGATGCTAGAGCCCTGAAAGGATTCTATGATGGGGTTGTAAAACAGGAAACACTGCAGGTGATGGACCAGCATAGCACTGTGACTGTGTTGCTTATTGAACTATTTTGGGTCATTTTGTTTCTGGTTGTAGACTGTATTTGGGCTTGTGCCTGATGCAAGATACGGAATAACAGAAAACACTTGTCCAATGATGTCAGTATTCCTGTAGACATCAGTGGGAATGGCCCATATCTAGCGTGAGATACACTACCAGTGCTTAAAGATTAATTAACTAGATGATGGAGATCTGGGTACACATAAAGAGACGTTGCAGAGCAGTAATATTATAGCCAGGCAAGACATCTGAAAGCAAATACGGTATTCATCCTAGAGACTGAGCTGTAATGTGGGAAACATGGCAAGAGTAAAGTCTAACTGCAGAGGTCATTGTTTTGCAGTACTAGGAGTGCAAGTGCTGTGCATGTCAACATTATTGCATATTCTCTTACAATGGTGGTATGTCTCTAGGTGCACTGGAAAAAAGAACCCTTGATTTCAGCTCTTTGTTGACAACTGATTGAGCACTCTACAGTGAAATGATACAGTACCTTCAGCAGCCATTTGTTGTAAAATGTGATTCCAATGGAAAAAGAGTAGTAGAAAAGAATCAACGCCAATGTCAGGATCACCTTCTTCAGGAATCCATAGTATAATACAGTCTTCCCCATCTGCAAAGATCACTTCTGGATCTCAGCTCCCAGCTCCCACAAGGTTGCAACAGCACAAGCTCCTAGGAGTTAGCAGGAACTCTTGGTATTGTACTTCGGACAAGTTTCAAGCAGGAAGTCAGTCCTGAGGGGCAAGTGAGCCCGATTGCTGAGAAAAGTGATTGTGTGATGGGCTGGTGCCCGTCTAAGATCTATGGATGTGGAATGCTTGATACAGAAATACTGAAATGTCAATTTAGTGTGCATGACCAGATCTTGCTTATTCAAAAGCGTCATCAGCAACTGTCAAATTCCTCCAGTTTTACAGGTACAATGACACAGAACAACATCTAACGCTGCCTGCTTTCAGAATGCACACAAATATTTACAGCAGGAAAAGGGACCCCCCGAAGTCACAGCTGCTGATTTTATTCACACTGCTGCCAGAGTACTCAAGGCAGCTGTAAATCCTCCAAGAAGGCACAGGATCGGATTGTAACTGTAATACTGCCTCAGTCACGTATGGAAGATGCAGACTCAGCTGGTCTCCAGGCGGCCTGAAGGCACAGGATCAGCCAGTCCAAAGCTCTGCCAAAATATCTCTCCAGACGGGTATACAAGTGCTATTCAGCAACATGACAGGTATAAAGTGCCATTCTACAAACTGACAGGCTCTGCCGGGCTCCACTCTACTGCTCTTCGGTTAATGCAGTGATTCTACTCTTCTTCAGTGCCAATGAAATGTCCCGCTGCCAATAAACCATATATGGCGCACCATGGACAGTCTTCTCTCAAACCTATACATTAAAAAAGAAAAAGTGACAGTTAGATTTCTTTGCCACACTCAAAGACCTCTATACATGCATCATTGCTTGCCTGCTTCCCACAAAGGATTGTATTGCTCAGTGTCTGCTTCAACCTATTCTATGATGTATCAGTGCAAGTCTTCCGCCAAGCCTGCCTTTCTACTTTTTTGCTCACAGCTCTCCCTTTCACCATATACATCAGTTTATTACTCTCTTTACCACCCTTTATTTAAAAGTTGAAGATGCGACCCAGCTCGACACATAAAAGAAGTGGGAGGTGTGGTGGGCCTTGCACTTTCTAGGGTTGGCAGGCAATGGTCCTGCTACTGCTCATTCGAGCAGCAGTAGGACCATTTAGGCAACAATCCCAGTTGTAATAGAATGGTACAGAGAGCACTTCAAGCTCTAAACAAAAAAGTAAAGTGATCTAGAATGGAGCCTTGAGAAAGTGAAGGTAATGCACAAGAGCATCTTGACGGCTCATCACACCTCCCTTAATATTGTTCCATTAGTTGTATGACAGCAATACGGTGTGAGGGGTCAGCAATGCGAGGCGGACAACTGTTTGACGATTGTTCAAAACATGCCATTTTATTAAAGTATAAAAGATATTAAATGCCTCACTATCTCTACTCTGCAGAGGATTACCCTACCTAAAATAAACTAAAGGGAAACACAAATGCAGGCTGTCTGGCCCTTGAATACAAAGGACAAAATGTATGGCAAATCAAATAAACAACATTCGCAGTTTCTTGATAATCTCTCAATAACCTGGGCGAGTTCCCTTCCCCAGGATTCAAAGTGAATTCAAATCCAATGTTCAACAAAAAGAAACAAGGAAATCCCCGTAGGCAAGATAGTCCCAAATCAGTTCTTGATTTTTCAATGTCAAGGTAAAGTTTTGTTAACCAAAATTCTAATAGCAAATCTTTCCACTTCCTCAGAACAGCACCAATGGTATTCCCAGGCATGATGCTTTGCCACCACTTCCAGTAATTCAAGAAAACTTGCCACAGTTCAAAAGAAATGCAACTTCTATAATTGTTAGTGAAACACAGTTCTTGGTTAACAGTTATTAGGTCACTAGTTACAAGATTAGGATTCACAGTAGGCAGCCCTCCAGATAAGGTGCATATCTGGCCTTTTTACACACTTAATTCTTGTGAATACGGCACCTTTCTTTTTCCTATTCGTATCCATTACAAGGCTATTTTTAGCAGCACCCCCATAAATCATGGCGTTGTAACGCTCACCTGACTCCCACGGAGGCGCTGGCCTGGTTCGGAAGACGGACTGGACCGAGCCCCCAAATCTGGCTTGTCTGGCTCTCAGAAGTATCCTTCTTAGGGTCTGGAAGGACGAGCTCTCCATCCTGCTTCTGATGCAGGGGCGCGTTGGTATCCAGTTACTTCACTGGATTTTCGGATTGGTGAGAACCAAACTTGCTTGGCTTCCAGGTAAGTTTTTTTGATAAGAGGTTCCCCTTGTGTCAATGCATTAATGTACTAATGCTAGTGTCTTTTTCCCCATAGGGGCCGGGGTACGGAATGCCGGGGAACAGGCACCGACCCGAGATGAGAGGTGAAATCCTTGTAGAAATCAGGTAAGTCTTTAATGAGCGTTTTTTTGGTAATGTCTTTTCATTCGCTCATTAACGCTGATGTCTCTTTTTCCCCTTAGGGGCCGGGGGCCGGAAATGCCAGGATGCGGCGCGGACCCGAAATGAAGAGGGAATGAATCAACAGGTAAGTCTTAACATGGAGATTTAGCTTTCCTTATTCCCTTCTCTCTCTCACCTTTTGTTCTGGTCTTTTTCTTCCTAGGCGCTGGGGCGTGACTGCGAATCCGGATGATCGCTGCTGAACATGGAGGCGCCCTGTAAAGGTGAGTGGAATGCGGCGCTGCAGCGATCGACGCGATGAGCTTTTAAATAAAAGTCTTCCTTTTCAGGATTGTCGGCGAGATGTCTCGGGGATGCGGATTTAGCAGGTAAGGACTTTTCCTTCTTCTGTTCTCTTCTTCTCTTCCTTTGCAGGTGATCCAGGATGCTGGCAGGCGTGGCAGAAGTCAGGATGCAGGAGCAGACACGGTGAGCGTCCATCTGCTAGATGCAGAACAACGCGAAGCACGTGTGGCTGTTCGGGTGGGGTTTAAATAGCCTTGGAAGAAGTTCCAGGTATATATCCTTCCTCCAATCAGGTATGTATCCTTCCCCGACCACGCCCGGGTGGTAAATTAGTCCCACAGGTAAAGTAGTTCCTTTCAGGCCTCAAGGAGGCTGGGATCCTGCAGCATGGTCTGCATCAGGTAAGTGCACCCAAGCACTCCCATAATGAGCCTGGCGCCATAGGCGCCAGGACACTGTCCAAAGGGCCCCTATATGGGGTTGCTGGGTCCTTCCTTGGGGACTGGATGTCCGCTTTCGGGGACGCAGGGCTTGAACCGGCTCCCCGGGAGCGGTCATCATGACAGGCGTTCCCTGCTGGCATCCAACTGGGTTGAGTTATGATCTGTTTATTTAACACTTTCGGGTGTTGGTTATTTCATTTAGGGAATACCTTTAGAGTCTGTTAAGTGTAACACTTGGAAATACATTAGTGTGTGTTTTCACTTTGTTCAAATGCTTTCATTTTCTGCGTTAGTTTAAGGCTTTTGCATCGCTAATGTGCATTGAAAATTGCTTTGACACTTTAGGAAGTTTCATTAGAATTGGCATTCTTATTGAGCCCGATTTGGAGGATTGGTGTAGTACAGTGTAAAAGTGTGTTCTAGCAAGGGCTGCATTTTTGTGTTATCACCTCTATTTCCATTGATTTTAATAGAGGCCACTCTGCTGAATTATAATTTTGTCAAGTTTACTAGTGATTTGCATAGGCATTTCATACTATGTTTTCTCTTTATCTCACAAGCACATCGATGGCATTTAATGGCTTGAGATTTTTGATGATGAGTTTTAGTTTTATGAGAGCGCCTAACTAGACATTAGCAGTCCTTCCCCCACCAGGACTAGCTATTCTTTTTTTTTTTTTTAAATGAGACCAAGTCAACACTTCCCAACATTGCTGTATATATTTTCGGTAGGGCGGACTGTACTAGAACTTCTCAACAGCTCGGCTATATATTTAGGCACAGCACCCTGGCTGGTCAGCAGAGCTGCCATATGGGAAAATGTGAACGAGTCACAGCAGGGCTAAAGCACATTTAGTGGCATCATAACCAGATTTCTAAACAGGACTGCTATGTTTTGGAACAGTACCTGCATTTTTCAATAGTGGCATTTTAATGACACAGTACCAACATTTGTTTGCAGTTTCAGTATGTAGCTAAAGCACTGAAGAGAAACGGTCTCTAAGCTCACCCCTCCAGAGGTGGAAGTGTGCAGTGCTGGACAGTGTGAGAAAAATGGCATTGTTGTGGTAGGGTTCAAGCCATCATGCTCTCAGTATTGCGCTTTTCCTAACTTCTGATTCTCCCATGTCTGACTATTGTGGGACACTGCCAATCTCCAGTACCTCTATAAATCTCCAGCTTCATGTGTAGGATAGGTAATCGAAAGAGGCATGGCACTTGGACGAGCCAGTTATGTCAGGTGAGCCATGCATGGGACTGCCAATGCCCCAACCATCCATGCCTTTCTGAGTCAAAAGCCCGTCAGGAAGCAGTTCAGTGGGTTGATAAACCTGCCATGCAGATCAATGTTTCACCTACGAGTTCTTAACCTGTCAGTAGCTCGGAGAGCTCATGCATCTGCATGCAGTGATGTGTGCAAGATGTAGATAAAAGGTTTGAATTGTAGCAGAACTGACTTAGCCTTCCGGAGGCTAAATGTTTGATGGTTCAGAACTCGCACATCACTTCAGTGCTGCCATAATAGCCATTCAGTGCAGGTAAAGGATTTGCATGGAAACAAGTTCAACATCAGCTGATAGGGACATCTAAATCTGGAATGTCCAGCCTAACTTCTGAAAGCAAGTTTGCATACATTTAAAAAGGAACCACCCCCTAATTTCCAAACTGAACTATATTTATAGATGGAAAATGCATTTTCACTGTGTATCACGTAATATTGCTATGCCACATTCCAAATAAAAAGGAGAGGAAAAGCAATTACGAACCTAGACACAGTTGAAGTTGGGGCAGACAGAACAGACAACATAATGGAAAGGAGGGAGAGCCAGAGTAATACAATGTGAGAGAAAACAGAGTAATTAACACGAGCGAGAGGCAATGGAGTTACAGCAATGGAGACAGCAAGACGAAGGAGAGAAACAGCAATAATAGTATTTCCGAGGCACGATATGCCGAGCGATGCAGAGCAAGACACAACAAGAAGCATGGAAACACTTAATAGTGAAAGGTAGAGCAACTAAGTAGCAACAGGAAGGGCAGAGCCAAAACATGAGGAAGAGGCCATGAAACATAGGTAAAGAGGAAGCAACAGTCAGAGGAGAAGGCATAGTAGTGATGCTGGTAGACAAAGGGACTTTATTTATGAATATCCAACTAGTTGGTATATGGTTCTGTAGCTACAGTCTATTACGAGGTCCAGTGTCCAAATGTCAGAAGATGCAGCTGGATAGCACACACCTATAAGTTATTGCGCAAGTGTAACACATTATTTGAAGCAATATAACATGAAATATGACTATATTGTTTCTAGTATTTTCCAAACATTTCATTTTTATGCACACATTGGATGGATGGCCAACACTTTTACTCTCTTGCAAAGGTAAATTCTCATTTTTACTCTCTTGAATTTGGATTTACTCTTCAAATGTCAAAATACTCCCACCTCAAAATCCTATCTTGCGCACTGACAGTAGGTATCTATATCAGGATGACTTCACAGTGCTGCTGCTTCTGCTTCAACAACTTCTACTTCAACTAAGGTTTACCATGAGAACAGACTCCTTTGGCTCATAGTACTCCTGTTCGCTTGGGCTACTGAAATGTGGAATCTACGGACAACAAGATAAACCACCACAGCTTCAGCATTTTGTGATTCAGAACAGGTTTTTATTCCCGACAAGATTTAGGTTAAGGCACTTCAACACATTCTAACAGGCAAGGCACTCTTCCTCTGAATATCTCTCTTCAAAAGGGGCAGCCTCTTTGCCTCTCGTCTGCCTGCCGCTATAACAACTTAGGTTTGCCTAAATTACCCACTTCTCTCTGTTGCTTAAAGTCTTTGGCAATATAGATTGAATCAACTTCAAATAATCATGAGCAGCAGGTTTCCCTTCCTCAACTTTACCTGCATCTCTCTGCCAACGGTTAGCCAAATTACCCAGAAGCCTTGATGCCACTCTCTTGGCTTCTGGTAATGCTTGCACATGTGTATTGTAGGCAAGGTTAAATGTCTGGTGGGCTCAAAGTCTCGGTTATATTGTGTTCTGGCTTTAAGAAAGGCTGCTTTCAGTCTTAATAGAAAAATACTCTTGGCTTGGGCAATGCTTGCTCTCTTTTCAACTGTAGGTACAATATTTAAATGCTTTACTTGTTTTATGAGCATGTATTGTTCACGTGAATAAAGATGTAAAGGTCACTCTTTCCTTGAAAGGTGAAATTAGGCACACACGACCACTTCTTCATATAGTTTACAATGTTTAAAGCAGGTAACAATGGCTTTCTACAGCGTTTGCTCTTAACGCGGGTGAAAGAGAAATTACTGATCACACACGAGGGCTACTTTCTCATTGTCCCATTGTTAAATGTTCAAAAAACAACTTCAGCTCGCTTCTGCTTATACGCGTGGTGAAGATTGGACTGGACACTGTTGCCGGGAGTACTCGCACAAGGAATCAGAACGCCAGGTCTGACTCACCGGCTTCTGTGATCCTTGTTCTGCAGGTTACACAACTTTCACGACTTCGGGCACAACTTCTAACACTTTGGGCTTCACAGGGACCCACACCCTTCCTCGCTGAAGTGGTCTCGGTCCAGCCACTTGATTAAGGACCCCCTCTCGCTTTTCAGACCCATGGCTTACCATCAGCTCCTCGCCACGGTCGCCGACACACCTCTGGCACACCAATCTCCACAATCAGGCTCACTTGGGGAAAGGCAGCCTTTCTGCACGCCTTCTGCTGTGCAGCCTCTGCAACTCGAGAGTTTGGGGGAACAGGACCCTCACAGAGCAAGTGGGGAAATCTGCTGCATCAACGTTCCGGTGTCCCTTTGATTCTCCCACTTCTGCCTGGATTGCCAACACCATGTATTCTTTCTGCTACTACAGCATGCACGCCAGCCACAGTTCCAGCTCCTTCCTATTGCCCGCACCTGAGGGGACCTTTTATGCCTCCCAGGTTCCTTCAGGTGTGGGCTGTTAGGAGTAATTGCCCGACTCCTGCTACAGCATACCTCTTCCGCCCTCTTCCTCATCCTAGTACTCATGGGATTATGGGATTATGGGATTTATAGTGCCCAACAACAAACTTAGTTCTTTGAAGTGACTGCTTCATTTTAAGGGGAGATTTACTTCTTTCGAGGTCATTTAAAAATTAACCATTAGAATTCATTGTTACAGAGGAAGACAATTTACTTAAGGCAATATTTCTAGATTTCTTAACTTTATACCTTTGGGAATAAGAAGAGCGTTTATCCTAAAATAACTTGAAGGTTCTTTCTGTTGGTAAGGCTTGCTCAGATGTTATGGTACTTGTGCCCAGAGTCACAGATCTTATATGTGGTTCAGGGACATTATAATGACAATAAAACATTACCTGTTTTGGTAACCTTAGAAGGTTTTGCCTTTCAAAGGACAAATGCTGTGTCTCATCCCACGGGATCGCCTCCCCGCCCTGGGCCTTGTATCCTCTCAGGTGATCCTCCCACAGTACACCACCCCCAAGGTCAGGATCAGGAAGCACCTGCCTTTCCCTGGCCACCTGGGAGGAGACTTTAGGCAGGGTTTCAGTGATGGATACGTAGGATTCAACACAACAGGCTTGAAAGAGACATCATGATCTGTATTGATAAATGCAGCTTGGCATAAAATGCCCCAGCTGACTCAGACAATTTTTGTAGATCTAAATGTACCATTAGCAAGCTGTCCCCCATACTTTAATGCAGTCAAATCTATTAGCTTGTACTGTTTCCCTGTGTCAAACTGGGACACTCTTCATTTTACTGGTCTATCTAGATCTAGGCAGGCAGCTTTTACCAAATTCCAAACCAATGCACCATTAGTCCATCTAACAAGGAGTGCAGAACGTGGCTACCAACACAATCTCCCGAGAGGTAGTTAACAGTTGAGTATAGCACATGAAAACCGCATGAGTATCCATGCTTTAAAGCGAAATACATTTTGAAATGGAGTGTGATGGTTTCCAATACATTTAATAAGAACTTCAAAAGGATGAAAATTCATACCAGATGGATGGAGGCATAAAGCAAAACCAGAAGAATGGATATGCAAAGATTATTAAAATAGAAGATCGAGGTTCAAAGATGGCTGCGCGCAGCTGAGGACGCCGCTGCCTGGGCTCCCGACCCCGCCATCAGCTGAAGCATTGCCCGCAGCAACATTAGCCCTCCCCAGCACCTCGGGCGTGCGGAGCTGGTCCTCGGAGGCGAGGAGAGACATCTGGGCTGCAGCGGCAGCCCTGGGCCATCGGAGTGGGTGGCGTGTTGGGAGCTGTGCGGCTCCGCCGAGGTGGACCCGTCCTGTGTCTGTGCGGTGCTGAGGCCGGGCGCGGAGAGCGCTGCAGGAGACCGCCGCGGAGGGGACCTGCAGGAAGGTGACACAGAGGGTCCGGGTCAGGCAGGCGCTACCTGGTTTGTGCACCCCCCTGACGCCCGAGACGCAGGCTGTGCGCTCTACCCCTGCTCGGGTGGAGAGGCATTTGGAGAGCCCAGCATTGGCCAAATAGGGACCTTAGAAGGTACAGCCCCCCCCCCTGCAGTGGAGGCAGCGCGTGGCTTTTCCTCCATTCCCTCCACTCCTCAACTGGTTCTTGTTATACAGATCTTGCGTATCCTTCCACTGAGTGGGAGAAAGCCAGCGCGCTCTGGCCCGGGGTGATTCCATTTGAGGAGGCAGCGGCGAACATTCAAGGAGGAGAATCTTGCGGCTCCTAGGTGAGATTACTCGGGATGAGTGCCGCCTGGGGGTAGGGACTGGCCTGTCTCCCGGCGGGAGGCGCTCTGAATAACCCGAGTGGCCCGGTCAGGGCCTGAAGATCCAGGGACCACTTGGTTGAATCGACAGCTCTGGGTGTTTCTTGGGGTGTTGGACGCGCAGCGGAGGGAGGAAGAGCCCCGGGCATCATCACTCCACCCCGGTATATACGGGGGGCCACCGACCCATGCTCACCCGTGGGGGTGGCGGGGGGGAGCATATTTACTGGGGTTCCAGAACTGGCAGAAGAGAGGTGTGGGTCGTCTGGATGGGTGGACGGTACACGGGGTCCCCGATTTGAGTCCTGTTGACGCTGTATTCCCAGTTGTCCCCGCGGCGAACGGTTGGTCCCCCCTCCCTGTCGGGCGACACTTCGCGGTGGACTACTCTCTCGTCAATTCAGCACTTGGCGCCCCAAAGCCCCCCTCTTGGAGATGTCTTCCAGAAACAAGAGTAAAGACATTGTAGCTCCGGGGAAAGGCCCCAAGAAAGGGATGGATGGCTCCCTCACAGAAATCTGGGCAAAAGATTCTGAGACCCCGGAGGGTAACGCTTCGGAGGATAGTGGGGCACCACCACCCCCCCCCGGGATGACCAGGACAGGCCGGTCTCTCAGGCAATGCTCTTGCAATTCATGGGGGAGCTGGTGGGAAAAAAAATAAAAATAAATAAAATCACAGCAGCAGGTCAGAAACAGATGGATAAGCTGCGAGAAGATCTGGCGGAAGGCCTAAGAGAAATTAAAAGGGACATCAACAAGGTGGAAGAAAGAGGGGATATCAATGAGCATGCTATCCAGGAGTTGACGGAGGACGCGAGGAAGGTCGACAATCTGCTGGAAACCCTGGCTGCAGCGACACAAAACCTGGAACTCCAGGCTGAAGATTTGGAGAATCGGTCAAGAAGGGCGAACATCAGAGTCAGAGCCCTGCCCGAGGACATTACGAATAAGGACCTGTCCCGAACACTGAAAGGGATATTCATGGCTCTTCTGGATTCAGAATCGGACTCAGAGTTGCAATTTGATAGAGTTCACAGGGTGGGCCCGCCAAGGCAGGAGAAGGGATCAAGGCCGCGTGATGTGTTGGTGGCCTTCCACAAGTATGCAGTCAAGGAGAAAGTTCTGGAAAAGGCAACAAGGGCCTCGACCATCAGCCACAATGGGCAAGACATTTTTCTGTACCAGGATCTGGCGCAGATAACGCTCATCAAGAGGCGGCGGATGGGCCCAGTATTTTCTTACCTGCGCTCTCAACATATCCGCTGTAGGTGGTCCCACCCGTTTAGGCTGTCATTCGTCTGGCAGGGCTCCCGCCACAGGATCGCTACTTGCGAGCAGGGGATGGCCCTGTTGGGTCTTGAGGAGCTGACCCCATGCTCCTCGGAGGGGGGCAGGGCTCCATCGAGGGGGGCGCAGGCCATGGGAATGGTCCACTGTTGGGCCCAATCGAGTGAGGAAGCGCAGGGAGGGTCCCGCCACCAGGAAATCCACCAAGACTGCTGACCTCGATAGCCCGACGGCAACGGGAGGTCCCTGAGCGACCGAGAAATTGTTTGTGGCCAAAATGGAGTCCGGGGAGGGCACCAGGCACTGTTGATGTTTTAATTGGTTGCGGGCGGTTCAGTTGTAGTTGTAACTAACAGCGGGGAGGGGGAGGCCTGGGGTCTTGGAATGGGATTGGGTAATCCTACGTGGGGTGATTACAGGTTATTTTTTGAGTCTGGCTCTCGTGTGGGTACTATGAGGGGGGCTGGGCGCCAGCTGGATTCACCTGGAAGGGGGAGTAGGGCGGTTGGGGGGTATGTGGGAAGTCGGGCAGGACTGGGAGGGGAGTTTTAAGATCCAAGACTTGGGGGCTTGGCCAGCTGGGCGTAACATGATATCCAACTACAAGGAGCAGGACTCATGCGGTCGTTGTCTGTACGCTGGGTCAAAAGACAACCCTACAAATTCGTCATACTAACATGGAATCGTTGAAGGTCCTTCCACTAAATGTTAATGGGCTTAACTCTCCCATTAAAATGAAGAAGGTGGAGAGGTTTCTTGCCAGGGAAAAACCCCATGTAGTAACGCTGCAGGAGACCCACCTGCACACTAGGGACACGCATAGGATAACATTCTGAGGATACCCAAAGGTGTTTCAGGCCACACAAGCAAGTAAAAAGGGGGGAGTGTTGATCGCGCTGAAGGATGGGCTTGATCTGACCATGAAGGATGTGCAGAAGGATATTCACGGGAGGTACCCGGCGGTGATCCTGGAGGGGAGGGCTGAGACCTATACGGCGGCTACATTATATGCACCCAATCAGGCCCAGGACTCCTTTATACAGAATATTCTTACCCGGGTAGCGAAATTTGCCAAGGCAAATATCCTGCTCACGGGGGATTTTAACCTATCCTGGGACCCCTCGAAGGACAGAAGCTCTACTTCATGGGCGGTGCAGGGGCTGCCATCTGGGGACCTGGTAAAGAAGATGCAGGATTTGGCCTTGGTAGATGCGTGGCGGGAACTCCACGGTGAGGAAGAGGGCTACACCTTTTATTCACATGACCACAGGTTCCATTCACGTATGGACTACGTCTGGCTTTCAAAGCCTTTGGTAGGGAGGGCCTTGGCCTTGGATATAGGGGCAATTGCCCTTGCGGACCATGCTCCTCTTATTCTTTCGATAGCTAGAACGAGGGGTCACCCAGGGTTGTGGAAATGGCGGTACCCGGCTTCGCGTTTCAAAGATCCAACTCTTGTTAAAGAGATAGAGGCAGAAGTAACGGAATATGCCACCCATAACATTTTGGATGACATGGCCCCGCAACTTTGGTGGGACGCCCTCAAGGCGACAATAAGAGGGAGGATTATAGCTATTAGCGCAAGGAGGGAGAGGGAGTTGAGGTTGGAGGAGATTCAGCTTGAAGCCAGACTCAAGGACATCATGGCTCGAATGGGGAGTAAAATGTCAGCAGCAACCAAAAGGGAGTACAGGGCGGTGAGAGGCCAGTTGAACCTTATTCAAACAAGGGCGGCCGAGCGCTCTCTCCTCCGGCTGCGTCAAAGATACTATGTAAAAGTGAATAAAGCGGATCGCCTTCTGGCCAGGAAGCTAAGGAAGGAGTCGGGAGATAAGACCATACTGAAAATAAAAGGAGAGGGTGGAAACCTTTACACTAAGAATTCGGACATAGAGGATGAATTCTGCAAATTCTATACTGACCTGTATAGGTCAGCCGACCCTATATCTGAGGAACAGGAGGAATACCTAAACGAAACAGTCAGTAAACAGATAGCGCAAAATGAAAGGGAAGCCCTGGAGGTTGAGATTACTACAGATGAAGTCAAGAGAGTAATTAACAATTTACCTTCCAGTAAAGCTCCTGGCCCGGATGGCTTTGTATCCAAATTTTACAAGATGCAAAGAAATTTTGATCCCCATCCTCACCAAATTGTTCAACTGTATAGGGTCCTCCAGGGAACTCCCTCACTCTATGAACAAAGCCAAAGTAATCATGATCCATAAGAAGGGCAAGGACCTGGCCGACTGTGGGTCCTACCGCCCAATAGCTTTAAACAACGTGGATGCCAAAATTCACTTCAAGGTGTTCGCTAATCGTCTGGAACCAATTCTTCCTAAATTAATACACTCCAACCAGTCGGGATTCGTTAGAGGGAGGCAAACATCTGATAACATTAGAAGATTGGCCCACCTAATCGAAAAGACGCATAAAAGGAAGATCCCGGCTCTTCTGTTGTCAATTGATGCTGAGAAGGCATTTGATCGGGTCGAGTGGGGATACCTGTTTTCTGCCAAGGCCAGGATGGGATTTGGCCCTAGCTTTATCGCCCGAGTTAGGGCGAATTACCGAAATCCAATAATTCGTCTAGCTATAAATGGCCGTGTCTCAGTCCCTGTTCAGGTAGGAAGAGGCGCAAAGCAGGGTTGCCCAATGTCACCCCTTCTGTATGCCCTTCATCTAGAACCATTTCTGACTGCACTAAGAGCTCCCATAGACATACAGGGGGTCCCGTTTGGAGGCAACGTCTTTAAGGTAGCTGCCTTTGCTGACGATTTGATTCTCTTTGGCCCACCCAGTCACCTCTTTGCGGGCAGTTGCCAGGGAGTTGGATAGGTTAGGGCAGGTTGCGGGCCTAAAAGTTAACATTCACAAATCTGAAGTGCTTCCTCTCTCCCTGACAACCAGCGACGTGCGGGACCTCCAGAGGTCCTACAGGTATAGATGGGTCGACTCCTCGTTAAAGTATCTGGGGGTTCAACTCACAAATAGCTTAGAGGGTCTCTATAAGGCCAACTACACCCCGCTCCTCCAGAAGATTAAGTCTAAACTGGTTGACTGGGGACCCCTGCAGATTTCCTGGCTGGGTCGAATAAACACTTTAAAAATGACGATCTTGCCATTGCTCTTGTATAATTTTTTGGCTCTCCCTGTCCAGACTTCTTTTTTCAAGGCTCTCCAGACAATAGCCACTCATTTTGTTTGGAAGGGCAAACGCCCAAGGGTATTGGCCGTCCTTATGAAAGCTCTCCCAACCCGAGGAGGAGTGGGGATGCCAGACTTTAGGGTTTACTATTTAGCAGCTCAGATCCGGGTCATTAGGGATTGGCAAAGGAATGACAGAGGGAAGGTGTGGAGACCAATGGATAGGGCGGTGGCGGGAGGGAACCTAGAGGGGGTGCTGTGGATGCGAAGATCAGATAGACCTTCCCAAATGCATTGTAGTGGAATAACAGCAACCACGGCCGAAGCTTGGGACCAAGCCGTTAACAGGGCGAGCATTACCTCTTTCCCTTCTCCGTTTACCCCCCCCCCTGCATGGAAATCCTCAATTTACCCCTGCGCTTATCAATGCGTGGGCGTTTGACCCTTGGTTTCACAGGGGTTGCCGGATGGTGCGGGACATGTTGGTTGGGGGTGAAGTTAAACAGTTTGAGCAATGCAAGAGGGACTTTGGCATAGGGGAGGGGCAGAGATATTCTTACCTCCAGATCAGGCATTGCATTTCCCACCCAGAGGTTAGGCAGGGGGGGGCAATCATCTCACCCCGTTCGAAAAGTTCTTAGATACAAACTGGGGAGACAAGGGCCTTGTAGCTTCCATCTATAAACTTATTAAATGGTGGGAAATCCTGCCAGCTAGGAAATATATGGTCAAATGGGAGCAGGACGTGGGGACGGCCATAGAGGCAGGGACATGGGAGAGTTTGTGGTCCCTGATTCCGAAACGTACAAGATCTATTCAGATCCGCGAGATATGGCTGAAACTGATGCTTCGTTGGCACTTGACCCCAGTCAAGCTAAATAAAATATACCCCAACATCACAAGCAAGTGCTGGAGGGAGTGCGGGGCAGTGGGTAGTTGGGCTCACATTTGGTGGGAGTGTCCAAAACTCAAACAGTTCTGGTCTCAGGTTCAGCAGGCGGTTGCCCCGGTGCTCGGAGTCAGGGTGGGTCAAAACAGGGGGCTGGACATACTGGGCCTCAACAGGGTTCTGAGGTCTCTTGCGGCCAAGGCAGACCGTAAACTGTATGAGATGATGTTGTCGGCGGTGCAGGACTTGGCCCGAAACTGGAAATCGAAGGCCCCTCCGCAAGAACATGAATGGATAGCCAGGATCTGGTCGCTGGTGGCGTTGGAGTGGCTTACCTACTCCATTCAAGCGGACCACTTGAAGTTCATTTCTGACAGGTCTAACTTGTTAGCTTACCTAAGAGTGGGAGCCCGACGAGTCTGGTGCCCCAAGGTCATGGAGGTTCTGGGCATAATTAGTCCCCAGGATGAGTCGAACTTGGAGTCATAACCGCAGTGCTCCTTTCAAGGAGCAGACTACACAGAGTAGCTTAACAAACTGGCTTAGCAGCCTGGCCGGCCAAATGAGTAATCTGTTGCTTTCTTATATTGCTACACCCGAAGCTATGATGTGAGCTCTTGGATCTGGGGGGGATGGGTGGGATGTTGGGGCAGGGGCAATGTTTGCTTGTTTCATGTTTTTTGGCAAAATGTTAATAAAAACTTATCAGAAAAAAAAAAAACAAAATTGAAGATCTAGAATTCCAAGATGGCCACCGGCACCGAGTACACGTGTCGACGACTGCTCCCGGGCTCCCAGGCCTATCCGTTGAGGATCCCCACCATCCCCCCATGTGTAGCAGTCCGGAGTTGGGCAGAGGTGCTTCCAGGCATATAGCGGAGACGCAGGGGTATCTTTTGCTGCAAAGACGTGCCGTTGTTGGTCCTCGCGTCCCGGGAGGCGCGGCCGCCAAGCTGCAGTGATTTTATTGAAAGAGCGCGGGGTTCGCATTGGACCGCGTGGGAGAGCGCCTTGGATACGCCACCCCCAGAGTGAAGGAAGCGCGGGACACCTCGGCCCTGAGGCTTACGCCACTGCATTGCCGGTGTAACATCTGTGGGCCGGGACGGTGGGAGGAGGAGCGCGCCGGAGCGGACGCGGCTGCGCTCCATACCGGCATCGGTGCCCCGGTGGGCTGAGTCGGTGGTGTATCTGGGCGGCCCCAGAGAGAGGTGGCCGGGAACCTGAAGACGGGCCTCGGTGAGGGCGGGTGCCCGCAAGGAGGCCGGGAGCAGTCCGCCCCGGACAGCTACTGCAGCTGGGCCTTGCCGCCTGAGAGTGAAGGTAGGAGGCGCAGGATCCCTGAGGGCCGGAACAAGCATCGAGTGAGGCCTGGGGAGGAGTGGGGCCCCGGTAAGAGAGCAGCGGGGCCCTGGGCCCACCCCCCCTTTTACACTGTACAGGGCCCAGACGGAGTGGAGATCAGGGGACAGAACATCAGGCAGTACCAGGGCGAGTCGGCCCCGGCTAGAACCCCATCGGGGTGGGCGGCGGGACCTGTAGTAAAGGTACCTGCTGGGCTTGCTTTCATTTCATTCAGTTCAGCAGCATTGCACAGAGTTCCGCGATTGCGAAGCAGTGAGAGAGTGCATCTGGCACTGGCCACAATATACTTAATTGGTTAGGCTAGCTCTTGAAACTTTCAGCCTCAGATGAAGAGTCAGTGATGACTCGAAACACGTGTCAGGCTACTTACTTATTAAACTCATTGGACTCATGAGAAATCCCTCCTTCTTTGAATTACTTGGAACACCGGTCACTATTGCACTGTTCAGCGCAGTGAGACTGAGAACTGTCTGTGTTCATTTAGGTTCTTAACTGTGGGTGGCATCTGGCAGTGCTCCCACACCCCTCAGCCACCTGCAGCTTTAGTGCTTCCCTAATTTCTTCAGTGTACAAGCGCTGTGGACTTTGACTTGTTCTGCCAAACCTGTGCGTTTCCTACCTCCTGGAGCAGGCGAGGTGCGTGGAGTGGCAGGCAGGCCCCCCCCGGCCTGACAGAGAGCAGAGTGCCCCAGGGCCCTGGAGCTGGGGGCTAGTGAGGCAGACTTGGAGGGCAGCAACGTGGGAAGGAGGAGGGTGGCAGGGGCAATTATCCTCATATCTGAAGGCAGCTGGGACGAGGCTTGTGTCCGCCCAGGAATAACTCGACAAGGCGCGCCCGTCAAGCCTTCAAGGCACAAGCCCACATATTGGCACCCACAGGGTCTCCCCTCCGGGGTGATAGGAGAGTGGGGGGGTGGCCTGCTGGGGACTCACTCACTTGCTGGTGGACAGGTACGCAGGAACCAGGCCGCCCTAGATAGGGGTCTGTGGCACGCTCACAATTTGGCAAGTCTCTGTTACGGAGCTCAATGTCCTCTAGGGCCAAGGGGAGACCGGCGAAGTCTGCCCAGCGTTCCGGCGACCCCCAGGGCACCATCTCAACGCTCTGGCCAGCAATGGAGGCCATGGAGCTGAACAGAGGGTGTATTGGTCAGGCACAAGAGCGGCCGGAGTGGGAGGAAGCGGCGGACTCGGCACAACTGACAAGGCAGGACCTTCAAGGGGAAATGCTTGCTTTGAGGGAGACGCAAGCTAAAACCTTCCAAGATCAATTCCAGCTAATGAGAGCGGATCTGAATGTGGCGCTCGGGGAGTTGAAACAAGAAATGGTCCAGTTGGAGGAGAGCACAGACTTATTGGAAAGAGGGCTCCAGGAAACTGAAAAGGATGCAACGGCTAACAGCGAAGCCATTGAACGGACTGGACATTGCAACAAGAAACCTGGAGGCTCAAGTGGAGGATCTGCAAAACAGATCGAGAAGGGTCAACATAAGGATAAAACTTCTCCCAGAATCGGTGTCAGACCGGGACCTGAAGGGGGAGGTCCAGAGGGTCTTTGCGGACCTCTTGGGGGCAGGGGGGACCCAGATTCGATAGAACTGGGCAGAGTGCACAGAGTGGGCCATCCTTCCCGGGTCGCCAATGCCAGGCTTCGCGATGTTTTGGCCCCATTTGCTCGATATGGGCAGAAGTAAGCAGTGTCTTGGGTGGCCAGGCTGCGAGAGCCAATTCATTATAAGGGGCAAGAGATCTCCCTGTTCCAGGACTTGGAAAATAGCATGCTGGTGAAGAGGAGGAATATGGGCCCAGTTTTAAAGGAGCTATTGGGGAGATGAATAAAGTATAAATGGACATTCCCCTTTGGTTTATTGTTCGAATGGGAGGGGGCCCAGAAACGAGTGACCACGCCTCAGGAAGCAGCAAGTATACTGCACTTGGAATTGGAAGGGGAGGCCCCCGGAGGCGGTCCCTTGGCCGCAGCAGGGCTTAACGGGAGGCCCAGACTGTTGGCATGGTCAATGGTGGGGGAAAGGAGTAGAAAAAGGGTCTTTTTGAGGGGTCCCCCGGAGAGAGGGAATGAGCAGGGGGGACTAGAGGACCCGGGTAAAGGATCTGGTGGAGTCCGCAGGCATGGGCCTTGGAATTTGATAAGTGGGGGATGGTGGGAAAAGGGCATATAAGGGAGCCAAGGAGGGTGAAGTAGAAAACGTGTTGGATCAAGAAAGGACCATGAAGTCTGGGGGGGCGGAGGGAGGGCAAGGGAGGGTCGTGTGCACTCCAAGTTGGGGACAGGGGCGTGAGGGGGCAAGAGGTACCGGAGTATCTCAACATCTAGCGTCAACCGGGGGTAGAGTTCTCCAACAGGGCGGCCGGAGGAAGGGGACAGGGGGAGCTTGGAGGGTGGTCTCCGCCTGGGGAAAGTCCCCGAGAGGGGTGCAGAAGGGCAAAAGAGGGCTGCGTCAAGTTTTTTTTCCGTCACGTTTCGATGGATGACACATAATGTTAAGGGGCTCAATACCCCTCTTAAGCAGGCTCAGTTGGAAAGGTTCATCAAATTGCACATGCCGGACATACTTGCCCTCCAAGAGACCCATGTCCTGAGAAAGGACCAGGGGCGGCTGAGGTTGAGGGGCTTCCCTCAGCTATTTTTCATCTCCGGTCCCACGAAGGTGGGTGGGTCGCGTTGGCCTTCGGGCAGGATTCGACTTTAGAACACAGGACGTCCTCAGGGATAGGAACGAGAGGTATGTCTTGGTTAAAGGGGAGTATGCAGGTAGGCCGTTCACTATAGCTTCGGAGTATGCTCTGAATTCGGGTCAGCAGCGCTTTCTGCGTGAAACTTTGGGCGTCCTGGAGAACTTTGCAAGGGGACAAATCATTCTAATGGGGGGATCTAAATCTGGCCTGGGATAGACGCCTAGACGGGACGGTACACGGGGGGGGGTGGGGCGTGACGAGGTATCCTCGCCCCAACTCCGGGATCAGGTGGAGGAGACGGGGCTGCGGGATGTATGGAGGGCCCTGCGAGGTGGGGAGGAGGGTCCTACTTTTGTCTCTGGGGTCTAGGGGTCCCAATCCAGAATTGATTATATATGGGTTTCAGCAAGTCTGGTCAGGATGGTGGAGGCGGGCCCCCTGGGTACAGCAGATCATAAAATATTGCAGATTAAGTTGGGCCTGAGAAGGCGTCCTGTGGGCGTGTGGAAGTGGCGATTCCCCAAAGAACTCCTGAGATCTCCGGTGATTCGGGAAGAGATCGGGGGGGAAAATAAGGACCTTCTGTGAGCTGAACAACAGTACCGACACAAGTCTGGGCATGAGGTGGGATGCCTTCAAACAACGCTAAAGGGGGAGCTTATCGCCCTGAAGTCGGATAGGAAAAGGCAATTGAGGCAGGTGGAGGCACAGTTGGAGAGGGAGGCAGAGTCGGCAAAGCTCAGGTTGGGGGAGGCACCATCTAGGAAAGCATTTAGGGCATACAGGCTGGCCAAAGGCCAATTGGGGTGCTGAGAACTAAGAAACAAAAAGAGCCATGCTTATGGTCAGGCAAAAGTATTACGCAAAGGCTAATAAGGCTGGCTCCTTGCTGGCGCGCCTCCTTAGGGGAGCCCAGGAGCAGAGGTTGATCTCGGCTGTGAGGGATGAAGGGGGGGAGCAGACTCACTCGAACAGAGGATATAGTGGCCCCATTAGCCGGGTTTTACCGCAATCTATACTCCTCACAGACTCCCCCGCCCCAACCACAGAGGGACTTCCTGGCAGCCCTGCCCCTACCTAGCTTGCCCCGCACGGCAGAGAAAGAAATGGACTGCAAAATAGCAGAGGATAAGGTGAGACTCACAATAGCGGCGCTGCCGCGGAATAAGGCCCCAGGGCCGGACGGCTTCCCCGCGTCCTTTCATAAGACTTTCTCCCAAATCCTCACTCCTCATCTCACGCAACTGTTGAACTCCTTCAAGGTAACCGGCAGAATCACTGCGTCCATGCAGGAAGCTAAAATCATCCTTATTCATAAGCCCGGGAAGGATCCCGAAGAATGCACGGCTTACAGGCCTATTGCGCTTATTAATACAGACGCGAAACTGTACACTAAGATATTGGCAAAGCGACTCGAGGGGCATCTCCACTCGGATCAGACAGGGTTTGCAATGGGGAGGCAGACCTCGGACAATATCGGGTGTGTAGCCTACTTGGTGGAAAAAAAAAAAAAAAAAAGACGGCCACTCCGGCGGTACGCCTGACTTTAGACGCGGAAAAAGTGTTTGACCGGGTGGAGTGGTCGTTCTTGTTCCAAGTTATGGAGAGGATGGGATTGGGGGAAGACTATATTAAGATGGTCCAGGCTAACTACCAAAGCCCCTCCGCCCGTATTTTGGTCAACGGGGCAACATCAAACCCATTTAGCTTAGGGAGGGGAACCAAACAGGGGTGCCCGCTTTCCCTCTTGCTATAGGCAATTTACCTTGAGCCCCTAGTGCAGGCGATTCAGGAGGCGGAGCTTATACAGGGCATACCTTTTGGAGGAGTTCAGCATAAAGTGGCGGCCTTTGCGAACGACATGCTCCTCTCCCTCACAAGTCCGAAGAGTTCCATTGAGGCGAACATGGACCTCTTGACCAGGTTTGCAGAGGTATCGGGTCTGCGGGTCAACTGGCAGAAGTCCAAGCACATGAACCTGTCTCTACAATCGAGGGAGGCTGCAGAGCTTAAGGAGGGATCCCCTTTTAAGTGGTGCCGCGTGGTTTAAGGTACCTGGGGGTGAAAATTACCCCAGCGCTGGAGGGGTGGTATGCAGCGAATTACGCCGCCATGTAGTCAAAAGGGATCTACGGAAGTGGAATTCCCTCAAAATATCGTGGTTGCGGAGAGGGAAAGCCCTAAAAATGGTGATCCTTCCCCGGCTACTTTATCTTGTTCAGGCCGTACCGCTTCGGGTCCCCTCAAGCTGTTTTAGAGAATTGGACAGGGTGACAAAGGAATTTATATGGGAGGGTAAGAGGCTGCGGCTAGCCCGACGCCTACTGACCGCGTTGAGGAGGGATAGGGGTTTGGGGCTCCCGGATTTTCGCCGATACTTTGAGGCTGCACAACTAAGGGTGGTCAGGGAGTGGTTTTCGGGTGAGTATAGGAAACAGTGGGTTCAAATGGGCAGAGCAGTCACCCGGCACCATCTGGGGGAGGTCCTCTGGCTGCCGAGTCACCTTAGGCTGCCACACATGTACCTTAGTGCTATAACGAAGGGTCTGGCGGATATATGGGATGGGGCTGTGAGGAAGTTGGGGATTACGACGTATCCCTCCCCTTTTTCCCTGATATTTGGCAATAAAGATTTTACCCCCGGGGTGGAAAGAGGAGCGTTCAGGAAGTGGGAGGAGGGCGGGTGCAGGGTTATCGGGGACATGTTCCAGGAACAGCAGGTGAAAACATACCTAGAGTGCAAGCAGGATTTTGCCCTGGGAGACGGGGAAAGGCTCAGGTATTTTCAGATCCAACACTGGGTGATGTCGGAGGAGATAAGAAATGCGGCTACCCGGGCTCCTACTCAGTTTGAAAGGTTCCTCCTTACGCATGAGGGGGGTAGGGGGTTAATCTCGGACCTCTATAGACTTCTAGGGGATGCTCCCCCTAAAACTGATTGGGCATACATGGATAGATGGGAAGAGATTCTGGGAATGAGATTGGAGGGAGAATAGTGGGAGAGGCTGTGGAGGGGCTACCGAAGTGGGCAAGGGCGGCGCAATTACAGGAGGCATGGTACAAGTACATATTTGGCTGGCACTACACACCTGCCCGGCTGCATAAGATCTACTCAACGGCATCTAAGGAATGCTGGAGAGGGTGCGGTCAGGAGGGGACGCAGCCCATATATGGTGGGACAGCCCCAAAATCAAGGCTTTCTGGAGCAGCATTTTGGAGGCACAGGAACAGGCATTCGGTGAGGGAGAGGGCCGTGACCCCCGGATGGTATTGATGGGGAGGCAGGAGATAGGAGAAGGTGGACAGGGGAGAGGCCTAGTTAAGGCGAGAACTATGTTTACGCTAGCAGCAATGTCCCTCATCGCACAGAGGTGGAAGGGGCCCATGATCCCAAGGATTGGTTGAGAAAAATGTGGGACCTGGTAGCCATGGAATGGGCCAGTTTTGCGGTCAATAATAATTTGGAGAACTTTGCAGCGAAGTGAGGTGCGACGCCGACTTACCTGAAATGAGAATTTAGAGAACAGTGGTGTCCACAAAGATTGAAACTGCTGGACCTTTTTGGTTGGTTACTTTCTTGGGAAGGAGACGGGCAAATGGGAACGCCGGTGCTTGTGGGGCAGGAGGGGAGGGAGGGTGGGAATGTTTGAAGTTGGTTTTGAATGTAATAAATAATAAAAAGATAATACAAAAATAATAATAGACGATCTAGCAACTGAAAATGCACAGAAGGAAAAAGTCTCATCTCCCAAATGCCTGAGTTTTTCACTCACTTTGGCCTAGTAATAAATCTGTGTAATGTTTATTTACCTCTTTGTTCTCATTTCCAAAGTGTTTGCCAGGCTCTTCCACAATCACTAAAATGATTTGGCTTCCTCACACATGGTCTCTGGCTAGGTCATCCCTTCTTGTTTTGCAGGTGATTAGAAAACCAAGAAGGGTATTTTCTTCTGCATTTCGTGTAAGGAGGGCGTTGGCAGCCTCTACTTTTTTAAGCAAACTCGTCTTTCCTATAAATCCAACATGTGTGGCCTAACCAACACCAACACCCTCTTCATACCTGTAAGCAGGGTTTGAAATTAATGGGAGATATTTAGCTCCTGCTCCTCCCCTAGAAGAGCCTGGTTAGCTTGAAAACAACAGCTACCAGGAGGTACTTTTGGCTCCCAAGGTCAACTGGTGCCTTATGAACTTAGATATGTGACATTTACTTTGAGTATTTGAGAATGTAAATAAAGAAGAATTAGGACACGTATAGTACACATTTAAACATAGTGAATCATAGATAATGTGCAAAAAAAGGTAACGTTTGCTTCTCCTGTAGAAGTTAGTTTTGCGGTGTGCCGTCTGCTCGCTCCTAGGTACCCAGCAGTAGCTCCTGCCTACTGGATCATGCCCGACACCCATGAGCTGGTTTTAGCTCCCAATTATTGAATCTGGATTTTAAACCCTGTGTAAGGGTGAGTACTCAGTCTTTTCGTGCCCTGCGCACGACTTTATTGTGATCATGTGACCTTATTGACAATGCGTGGGTCACCACCCTCCAGATTGAATATGTCCAAAGGCAGAATGAAGGGGTGTGTGAGGGTGCAGAAGTAAGATTCAGACACAATAGTCCTATTTATGGATAAAGACTTTTATTAATAATAAGAGAGTTGGAAAAATACCTCTCTATCACTAAAGCTAAGAGGGATTTCCCTGCCTCAGAGAAAACTAAGGAAAACTGTCAGGAAGCCGAAACTTAAAAAAGTCTGTCACGGTTGTTTCCCAAAAACCTACTACTGTCCCCAACACTAATAATATAACTGTGCAAGGAATGTTTCTTCAAAGTAACAAATGCTCTCGTACAACAGAACAGTTGCCAGTTTTGCTGGTAATAAAGTGTTGCAAAATAATATTTAAAAATACAAAGATTCCAATGCTAGGGTTGTGCTCTGTTCCTCAAGACTTATTCTTCTTTTAAGTCTCTGGATAACTTGCGAGGAACTGTTGCTGGGTCTTCACAGTTCCTGTATCCTACTGACTTGATATGGTTTGCCTAGGATTCCAATTCTAGGATGCTGTTCCTTTCCCGTAGACTTCTTCACTTCACAGTTCTGGTATCCTATCAGCTTGGCACGTTCCGCTACCAAACTTAGGATTCATTATAAATTCTAGGGTTTTTGACCCTCTTATCCTTGACCTCTCATGTGGGTGTTAGTCCCAGACTCCCAATACTTTACACAGCTTGGTTTGCTTACCTGCCAAGCAAGTGTTTTTCCTTGTAATCTCTCTTTTCTCATTTCTGGGTCCCTCTTTGCTTCAAACTTTGCCTTCACATGCGGGTGCGAGTCCCAGACTCACAAGGTTGCGTTGCATCTACTTGGTTCACTCTCCTGTCAAGTGTACAACTCTCCATCCGTTGTTTGAGGGTCCCAGACCCACTTGCATTGGGTGCAGGTCCCACACTTGCATGGTTGTGTTTTATCCATCTGGTCCACTCTTCTGCCAAATATACAACTGTCTTATTTTCTTCCGGGTCCCAGACCCTCGTTCTCTTGAATGGGGGTCCCAGCCTCGCACCGTTGCATTGTATATACTTGGTTCACTCTCCTGCCAAGTATGCAACTGTCTCTCCATGGTTACAGGGTCCCAGACCCTTGCTCTCCAGTTCCTGAGCTCACCCCAATACCTCCCGGGACCTAACAGAACTCAGCCAAACCGCGTACCTGTTTGGTCCTCCTTCGCGGTACCGACGGTTCCCGGGCAGCTGTACTCTTCCTGGAGGCTCCAGTAAGTCGGGAGTCCAGCACCATCTGCAGCGTCCCTGCCGACTGAGACTTCCCCTAGGTTGCGCGTTCTGTCTTCCCTGCACTTTACCTTGCGTCTGGGTAAGTCTCTTGTGATTCCTCTTTGGGGGTGGCTTTCCCTTGCTCATGTCTGTGGCACATTCATTCCAGCTTGACTCTTTACTTTGGAACTTGCCGGTCAGGCTGATGAATTAGTTTGAGCCAATCGCTGGCCTCAGAAAACAAGACTGCTCAATCGGCTTCACGCAAGTAACCCTTGTACTCCTGGCATCTAATTCATTAAAGTATCAACTTTAAAGCTACATGAACAGTAGTTGGGCTAAATGCATAATGCCTGTTATTATTTTGTCTGTCATTGCTGTCAAATAAGTTAGTTTAGCCAACTTGAGAGGAATACATATGAGCCCTATCCAGGGAGGAGCCAGGAGGATTTGGAAGCGGAGTTGGATTATGGCGAAGTGGGGAGATACCGCATTCTCTGGTAATGATCATCCCCAATGCCATAGGGGGATTCCCTCCCTGTGTGATCCTCCCTCGGTGCACCACCCCTAGAATATTGTACTGCGGATGCATCGCACTAGCCCCATGTGAAAGGTCTTCCCCTAGGGGAGAAGGGACGACATCCTCAGATTTGTCACAGGCCCCTTGTTCAATCTTCCCAGTTCTCTTAGCAACATTTTACATAATGAACAAAGGAACATCATCTTCCATTTGGTCTACTGGCCTGGGAATTGCCTGTAAGGACCCTAGCTCTTCGATCTGCCAAATTTCAGTTAATCTAGATTGACGTTTCTAGGTCCACTACACTACCATACGTTGCAGAGTAGCTCAAGTGTTATTTTCGACAACTTAACCAGGAGGCACAAGTTCAGGTTGCCAACTACCAGCCAGTCATAAAAAAGTCATTCACCGTCTCAATTCTATGCATACACACAGTACACCATTTCTTACTCGCCAAGAGATAAATCTCACTAGCCAATGGTTTGTGGCAAGTACACATTTTACACCATGCCTTACATTTCAGATTTACAAATGCAATTGCTGTAAGACCTGGTGTGGAGCTCATACATCTCCCTATGCAGTGATGACAAACAGTATTACTTGAAGGTATCAAAATCCATTATCGCAGGGCCTTTTCAGTGTCATTTAGCAGGCACTTTGGGATATGGTGGCAACAACTCCCAGGTTCTGCAGCAAAAAAACAATATCACGACAGAAAACAGTACATTTTGTCACATTCAACCTAAATGAAATTAGCGGTATGACTACGAAACTGACAGAATACCATTGATGGTGCCCTCATTGTGCTCTACTTATTTAAAAGAAGCACTTACAGAGAGACTTGCTTTTTTTAACGATGGGCATACTGGTGCTATAGGTATCAGATATCAGAATACATAGGTTTGTACATTAGATTAATTCAAATGAGTGCTAGAGGGTTAAAACAGTAAATGTAGCACTTTTTGGGGGACATTTTTGAAATGTTGAGACATTTCAAAATGACCAATTTTGAATTCTTTCTTGCAAGCACAAAATCAATATGGTGCATTGTCTGATTTAGGCTTCTTGTCATTACACTTTCAAGAATAACAACCCTCTTCATTCTCATTTCAGTCACCTGTTCAAAAGGAAGTGGGTCAAGTTATAGCATCTGTTACAGTAAGTGATTTTAGGAGTATACATGATAGAGACTGTTAGAGGTAAACAGGGCAAAGGTGCCTGGATAATGGATAGCAGAGAGGGCCTTAAAAAAAAGATTACAGGGTTGCCCTTGTGTAGCAAGGAGAAAATGGCAAGAGTAAAAGGCAACCAGTATAAAACCTACATTTAAAGCATACAGAATGGCTGGACCCTGGGGCCATTGGAGCACTTGGTTGAGCGACACCAAAGCAAGGACAAAGACTTTTTTTTTTTTTACAAAATCAAAAAGCAGGAGTTGTGCAGTGAGTTGTTTAGGGATGGTTAGAGGGCAGGGGTTGTGGGATGCTGAATGGTGGACAGTGCCAGATGTGGATGTGAGATGGATCCCTCACGGAAACCCTGTCTAAGGTCTCCTCCCAGGTGGCCAGGGAAAGGCAGACGCTTCCTGATCCTGACCTTGGGAGTGGTGTACTGCGGGAGGACCACCTGAAAGAGGATAATGCCAAGGGTGGTGAGGAGCTCCTCTGGGATGAGACACAGTATTTATCATCTGGTGAAAAGGAGAACCATTCAAGGTTACCAAAACAGGTAATGGCTTATTGTCATTATAATGTCCCGGAACCACATATACGATTTGTGGCTATAGGCACAAGTACCATAAAATCTGAGCAAGCCTTACCAACAGACAGATCCTTCAAGATATTTCAGGATAAACACCATCCTTACTCCCAAAGGTATAATGGAAAGGATATTAGACATATTGCCTTAAATAGACTGTCTTCCTTCAAAAACAAATTCGAATGGTTCATCCTTAAATAGCCTTAGGAGAAATAAATCCACCCTTAAAACCCAGAAGTTATTGAAAATAAAAATAAAAATTAAAACCTTATTTAATCTTTACACAGAGTTACCATATTACATCACTTACAGTTGTATTACTTATAGCTCCAGATCACAGCAGCTTACTTGTTCAGGCATTTCTATACATACATTATAACATTTCGTCTTGGCTTTCTTCCCTTTCACTCCTATTGAACAGGTATTGCGTATATCCACCCCAGATATCCTTCGGTCGGTTCGTTGGAGGTAATAAACTAGAATATACTACTTCATTATCATTCGCCCAGGTCATATCACTCATCCACTCTTCCACCGATGGGGTGCCCTGCTTTTCCAGCATAACAGTATCACGCGCTTGGCCAGTAGTAGACCCAGATTTAGGAGTCTGTGCCGAACTGGGATCATTTTACATACATTCCCCAATATGCATGAATCCTGTCCCCACACTATGGGCTGGTCTACCATTTCCTCCAACGCTTTACCTACATTGGCCCAATACTCTGAGCGCTCTGCAAGACCACATCATATGGAGTATATCTGCCTCAACATTCTCACATCTAGGGCACCATCTGCCGTGGCGTACATTTTCTTAAGTCGGGCTGGAGTGAGATGTACTCTGTTCACTATCTTGAAGTGTATTAGTCGGAACCTGGAGTTGCAGGAGATGTGCTTTGTTAGCATGCATATTTGCATCCAGTGCATGTCAGTAATACTAATCCCCAAGTCCCTCTCCCATTCCCCTTTAATATCCGGTGCATGCACTTTCCTTGCTGAAATTATGAGTTTGTACAGTATTGAGGATGACTTCTTCATAATGACCGGAGAGAGTACATACCGCAGACTTGCGTGTGAAGGTGGCTCCCAGGGGGAACCCATCCCATATTGTTGCCATTGCTGAATCCAGCCTTAGGTACTACAATTTATGTAAAGCCGTGTCGCCGATAGCTATCTTTATGTCATCCTAGCTGATAAACTGGCCATCGCAGAACAGGTCTCTGAAATGAGATATGCCCTTACCTCGCCAGTGCGTGGCTAGTTCTGCATCCTGCGATGGGGGTGGTATGAAGCGCCCCATAGTGGCATGTCCTGGTTGTACATTGTGGTGTCCTTGGGATGACCAATTAATCTGCTCCATGCCTGCCATGTCACTAGGACTGGGTCCGTTTGATTATCACTCCTTGACTTCCCCTCGGCTAGCCGTGTAGGAGGTGTGCCAAGTCCTCCCCCCGTGGTTCCAATGCCATGGGAAGCACCGGGTCCACCCTCCACTCAATACATCGCATAATAAGCCTGCGCAGCTAGGAAGTAAAGTTCGAAGTCGGGAGCCCCCAGCCCTCCCTGTTCATATGGCATTGTTAGACACTTCCAGCTCATGCGCGCCTCTCCTTTCCATACAAACATTGAACATGCCCCCTGTATTCTCGCGAGGAAGGCTCGACCTGGGCACAATGGTACAGTGCTAAACAGATAGTTAAAATGGTTATACTCCCTAAACTGTTCTAACGCTAATCAGCCCATAAGAGAGATAGGGAGATGGTACCAGCGGTTGAGCTTGGCGCAAAGAGCATCCGCCAGGCCATCATAATTGAGTGTGCGCACAAGTTGAGCTGTGCGTGCTATTTCGACTCCCAAGTATTTCACCTGTTGGGGTGCCCATTTAAGTCCGAACAGGTCGCTTGGTTTAGTTGTGGTGTCCGTCAGCCGGAATCTCTCAGACTTGTTAGTTTTTAATCTGAGGCCCGAATATTCCCCGAATCCTCGTACCGCAGCCAGTACTCTCTGCAGGTATCTCTCAGGCTCCCTCACATACAGCATATCATCATCCACATATAGCGTTATCAGTTCCACTCTCCCCGCTATGGATATCCCTGCCCGGGCCCTCCATCGAAAACTTGCTCAGCGGAGAAACAGCTTCTCAGCCAACGTTGAGGGGAGGGATCTTTAACAATATAATAAGTATAATTAAGGACCGAGGTCCGATAGTAAGTATTTGCAATGTCTCTCTAGGAGCTCCGCGAAAGGCGACCAGAAGCTGGGCGGAAAAAAACAATCTGAGGGACCTCGACGCGTGAGGGATTATGGGTACAACGCACGTCACTATAGGGATAGTGTTACAGACACGCCTTGTCGACGTCCCCTTTTCGACTACGAAAAACAAAATGCAATACTCCGCAGTGACCACTGGATGTCGGACCTATGCACAGCATGTGATTCTAAGCAGATTAACAAACATCAGAAATAGCGTTATCAGTTCCACTCTCCCCGCTATGGATATCCCTGCCCGGGTGTTCCACGCTCTTAGGAGGTCAGCTAGCGGTTCAATCACTAATGTAAATAGCAATGGGACAGCGGGCATCCATGCCTCGTACCCCTGCCAGTTCTAGAATTGGAGAAAACTTCCCGTTAACATACACCCTCGCATAAGGTTGCGTATAAAGAATGCAAACCCATTTGATGAAATTTGGGCTGAATCCATATCCATAGTTGTGTAACACTCTGAATAAGAAGGGCAAGTGCACAGTGTCGAATGCTTTTTGCATATCTAAGGCGACTGCAGATCCTATTAGATCACTGGGGAGTGTAATTTGGCATAAAAATCGTAAAATACCCTGCGGATCTCCTCCTGTTTTGTAACCACCGCCCTATTGCCCCTGGTAACACCAGTATATTCGTGCTTCCCCTTTCACTACGTACCATTTGTGCCAGAAGCCAGTCTTTCCTGTCCCCCGTACCTGCGTGGGGCTGCTGGTCTGTCGAAATAGCATAACTCTGTCCGCTGCCACCCGTAATTCGTCTAGTTGTGTTTTAATATTAACGCTGATTTGCACTGTGGGTTTGGTTGCATATTCAGATTGTAGACTGGCCAGTTATGTTTCCCTCCTCTTATGTTCCCCTCGGATGAACCGGAGTACTCCTAGCTCTGTGGACATGGCGATACCCTTGAGCTTGAACGCTTGCCATAGGACCGCCTGTTCGGTTACAGATCCCTCGTTATTCTCAAAAAACTTGTGCCGTGTTGTGACAGGCTTGTTCTGAACACAGGGTCAAGCAGTGCAGCTTTCTGCGGGTCTCTCTCTGGGATATCTAACTGTACAGTTACCAGGGAATGATCCGAGAGCTTCCTGGGCAGTATCTTGGTTTCCGTCACCCAGCCAAGAACCCTATGAGATATCAGCCATAGATCTATCCTAGAGTGCATGTCATGAACCGATGAGTAGAAAGTGTAAGCCCTTTGCGTACCGTGTAATGAGCGCCAAGTGTCTTTCAACCCCAGGTCGGTACTATGTGTGAGTATTGTGCGTGTGTTACGCTTACCTGGTATCCACAGGGACGCCACCCAGCTGGGTTACTCGCTGGTATGCTTCTCAGCTTTGCCCTGATGTGGTCTGCGGGAAAGGTTCTGCCTGAAAATACAGGAGGGCTGTGTTCAAGACTGACCGACTGGGGTAAGTATCCTCCCTCCACCCCCGTATGCTTTCAGTCCCTCTGGCGCCCTCTCCTCACCTTGTGGTAGAATTAGGTGTGCTCTCCGTCCTGCCTTCTTTGCACGGGCGCTTTGTCTTTCATGGGCGAGTGCGGTCCAGTTACTTCACTGACGCCGGCCCGTTTGATATGGTTTAGGTAGGTCTTATTGCTGTTCTTTAGTTTTGTTGCTATCCTGCATACCTTTCTTTGTTTAAAATGTCTTTTTTCTCCCTTAGGTATGCAGAGCTTCAGCGCGGCGAACTGGCTTGGTTGAGCCCCGCTGGTAAATCATGGCGCATTAAGAGCGCTATGATGCGGTAAGTACGCGCTATGCGCGGCGCTGCGAAGTCTTGCATTTGCTAATCTGTGTTTTCCTTCCTTGCAGGTCGCAGTGTTCTTCAGCGCGAGTGGAATGTCCAGCGTGGTGCCAGCCGAGAGGCTACCAGCCAGGTAAGCCTTTTGAGCAGTTCGTAATTTGTAAATGTCTCTACAGCTTTCTTTAATGTTGCCTCCATCTTCCTCTTTCAGGTCGTTCTGTCCGGGAGGCGTCCAGAGTCGAGGAAGCTCTTCTAAGTAGCTGCGAGTGTTTAAAGATGAAGACTGCAGGTAAGATGCTGCAGCTAATGATGTTCCTTTTGTCTCCTTGCAGGTTCTGCTTCTCCGAGATTCGAGGGAATAGCTGGACACGGTGAGCGTCACGTTGCAAGCTGCAAAGTAACACGAAGCATGTTCTGCAGTCACGGTGTGGTTTATATAGCCCAGGTAAAGTAGTACCAGGGAAAGTAGTTCCAGGCCTGCCACACCCAAAACACTATACCGCATATCTTGGTTCTTAGGAACCAAGCTATGTGGATGCCTCCATGTTGGCTGACAATACAATAAAGTAGTTCCCAAGCACATTGTTGTTCATGGTGTATGAGCCTGGCGCCAGGACTGGCCCCCATGAGGCCTTTTGAAGAGGCTGCCAGGCTCTAGAGGCCCGAGTCCTGACTCCACCTGGCCAATGGGTTTGCCAGAGGGGGTTTTGGGCGAGGGTCGTGACAGCGTGCTGCTCCAGTCAGGGGTCTGGGCATGATCGATGTTCTGTCTCAGTCCACGTCTAATATAGTATTGAAGTCCCCCCTGCTAATGATTTGGGCGGTCAGGTATTTGGCACATTTCCAAAAAGACCTCGGCATAATACTCGGGGCCGTCTATGTTGGGGCCATATAAGTTAATCAAAAGTACTTTGACGCTGCCTAGTTTCTGCGGCAGGGGCCACTCTCTGTCGTGTATAGGGTGAATGGCAACAATCTGTGGATCAGAATCATGACTCCTCGGGCTCTTGTAGAGGAGGTGTAGAAATGATGCTCCCCCACCCAGGGACGAACTTGCGTGCCTAGTGGTCTAGTAAGTGTGTTTCTTGCAGAAATAATATCCAGGCATTTTGCCTGTTAACGTATGCCATTACTTTCTTCATCTTCACAGGCATTCCAAGGCCCCTCAGGTTCCAAATAAAAAATCTTATCCCCCGCCAACCCCTTATCAGCCATCATCCCTCATACATTCTTGTACTGCCTCACATTCCTTCGCATTTTACCACCATTGCAGTAACCTGTTGCAGTCAATCTGTGCATTTTTGCAACTCTTTCCAACTCCCCTTTTCTGCCCCTACCCCCCCCTCATAGTTCCCCGAACTTCAACTATGTATTTTCCTGTACCCCCTCCCTCTTAACTAAACTATGCACTCACATTGGTAGTGACCACTGGTGCGTTGCAATGATACTTTGTCCGGTCCGAGTTTCTTAACAAAACACAGTAACATTACCAACACACATATTGAATAACTTCGGTCTGCAGGACGTTTACATTTTATCCCAGGCCCCCATATCTGTTGGCGGCACCGCTCTCCAATCACTTTGCGTCACCATAGGCTAGGCCAGGTCACTAGTTCAACGTAGAACAGCCAGTGCCACCTCCATAAATTAGTATTCACAAAGAGTCTCGGGGGGGGGGGTCCCAGGCCTATAGTTCCCCATGCCTGATGGGCCCCGCCACCCGATTAGTACCACTGCAGGAGTGTCATTATTGCACCCCTCACAGTAACCCAAGTCTACATCTCACCTCTTGCCCCCGTTTTATGCTTTGGGCCATCCTCGAGGTTCAGTGTCTCCTCAATTTATCATTCACGTATTCACTATTGCGGATCACGCTGTGGTGGCGATGGCCTACTTACGCAATAGGTGTAGCGCACGTTCTTGTGGGATGACTCATCTCCCTGTAAATTTTCTTCAGGTGGTTACTTGTCAGGCAGAGGGATGTTAGCCTCTACGAAGGTGGTAGCTTCATCCAGGAACGTGAAGAAGTACGTCTTATTTTTATATTGCATGCGCAGCCTAGCCAAATACAGCATTGCATACGGTATCTTGCGATCACTCAGCATCTTCTGCACTCCAGTAAATGTTTGCTGCTCTTGCTGATTGGCCAGGGTGTTGTCTGGGAATTACGGCTCACACTGGACCCCATCCTTAGTTCTTGCTTGTCTCTAGCCGCTCTTAATGCCTTGTGCCTGTCTATGTAGTTCATAAGCCTTGCTATGATCGGCCTAGGGAAGGCACCAGGCTTAGATCATGCAGCTAGGGATCTGTGTGCTCGTTCAGTGACAAACATTGTCAACCAGCCTGGGTCCCCCAGCAATTCTTTCAGTAGCTCTTCGACAGCCAATTCCATTGCGGATATTGTTGCATCTTGATGTTGCCTCAAGATCCTCGCACTTCAAATTTGACAGTTCCCAAGTCTTTTGCCATGCTTGTCACCGTGTTTTGTAAGGCTTCTATTGCATCCAATGCCGTTCTGAACCGTGTCTCTGCTTCTGTGATGCATTGTGTTGCTTTTTACAGTTGTGTGCGGATTGTTGTGGCATTGATATTGATATTGATGCCATCAAGCTTGTCGTTTATAGCTGCAAATCCTTGTTGCATCGAGAAGACACTCTGTAGGTTCATGGTGGCCAGAGCCATCGCCGAGTATCATTCTGGGCTGTCAGGATCTTTGTTCCCTGCGCTGTTTGATTTGGCTGTAGGTTTGGTGAATTTTTCCATCGCTCCGCTTTCCTTAGAGGGCGCCCCCCTTAGGCATTGTGTTGAGCCTCGGGGCTCCCACTCCATATGGTGTTTTACTTGTGGTGCGGCCTGTGTTAGTCCCAAATCTGTCCCTCTGGTACCTTCCCAGAGTACGATCCTTCCTATGGGGATATGGGAATCAGCCTGGTGCGTCGGCGTGGACCTTGCATGCGTCGCCTGTCTATCCTCTCTGGGTGGCTCCTTAGTGACCTTGGTTGTCACGCGGGGCCTCCTGTTATGTACCCTGGGCCAACCTTTTATCCATCATCAGTCTGCGGAGCTGGGTGTGGCTCTAGTTCAGTGCCCTCCCGGGTGACTTGCCTCCAAAGTGCAACTAAAAGCGCTGCTGCGCTATTGCTATTTCTCTGTAGGACTGGGTATGTTGATCTATGCCTTGGTGTCCGACGCCTCCAGCTGCTGACGTGTGCTAGCCGGGCCACTACTGAATGTCATTGGATGCGGGGCGCAGCACGCAGTGCTCCTTTGATGTATGGGAGCAGTGCCTTGTATATGCTGAATGTGACCTGCCGGGGCGAGGTGTTTGGAAATGTCCTTGTAGAGCCCACAGTGCTTTGCTTGTTTTACAAGGGCCTCCTCACCGGCCAGCCCATGCCTGCCGCCTGGTATGATCATGTTGCGGACCGCTCTCTTCCTGGCCCCTTGGCCCGTTTATAGAGCACTGCGATTAGGACCTCCCACCCGAGTTGGGCTCCCTGCTAGAGTGCAGGTCTCGCCGATGTCTCCATAGTTTGGGACACCAGGGGACCAAAACACGGAAGTCGGCCGCACCCACGGGGCCTGGGAACAATGAGCACTTCTTGCTGCGGGTCCTTCAGCCCTCACATGCTCGAACGTTCCGTCCCCAGTCACTCCTTACCGTGCCTGCTGTGCGTTCTCTGCTATGGCTTGCGCAGAGGGGTTCCTATGGGGAGGTTGGTGTGAGGCAACATCACCCTCCAGCCTTGATGTCCGACTCTGCTGCGAGCCTGGCTGCGGGAGGTCCGTGGGGCTCCCCCAGGTGTGCCACTGGTGTCGGCTTCCGCTTGTGGTTGTTCGATGCAAATGTTTTTGCCCGCAAGTGGGGTAGGAGCCCCGCCCTCCATCCCCACCACCGTCCTTCTGCTGTTTAAATGCTGTTACACCGGAGCAGGTCAATTGATTCGTCCGGGTGGATTACCCTAAGTGTGGTCTACACAATCCTGCTCATGGAGGATACGTGCATTGCTCCTGGCAAAAGGCGTTCACAGGACCGCCGCGTCCCCCGCCTCAGAGGCAGCTGCAGACCCAATATGAAGAGCGCCCGTATCTCAGGTTCCTCCGGGCCAATTAACGTGGTTTTTGGGCAGGGGTCCGCAGCACCCTCATACACCTCTCTGCTCATTGTAGTGGGAAACCAGACTTTTTCTGACTAGTTTTTTGCCCTGGACCTGCCTGGGCTTACCACCGGAGCTCACGCAAGAGCCTGCATAGAGCCTGCATACAGCTGCATGCCCTGAAAATAACTTGTTATTGGGGACTACAAGACCCATAATCCCATTAGTACAGGGACAAGGAAGAGTGCTGAAGAGGCATGCTGTTGCCTAACAGCCCACACCTAAAAGGAGCCTGAGAGGCATGCAAGGCTCCCTCAAGTGTAGGCAATTAGAAGGAGCTGGAACTGTGGCTGCAGTGCGTGCCATAGTAGCAGAAGTAGAAAGAAGACGACACAGTGCTGGTAAACCAAAGAGAAGGACGCCGGAACATGGATGCAGCAGATTTTACCTGCTTGTTCTTAGAGAGCCTCTTTCCCAAAACTCAGTGCAGACACTGCACAGTGGGAGACGTGCAGGGAGGCTGTCTTTCTCCACCTGAGCCTGATTGCAGTGGTTGCTGTGCAGGAAACGTGTCAGAGACAAGGAGGCGAAGGCAAGCCGTGGGTCTCATGAATGAGAGGGGCTCCTCAATCGAGTGGCCGGACAGGAGATACCTTCAACGAGGAAGGGTGTGGGTCCCTGTGAAGCCAGAAGCAGTTGAAGTTGTGCCCGAAATCGAGCAACCCGCAGAACAAGGATCACAGAAGCCGGTGAGTCAAACCTCGCGTTCCGCTACCTTGCTAAAGCACTGCTAGCAACAGTATCCAGTCCAATCTTCACTTGTGTAGAAGTAGAAGCAATCTGAAGTTGTTTGTTGCCTTCCTAACAAAGGAAGTAGCACTTTTGTGTGATTGGAAATATTTCTTTTACTCGCATGAAAGCAAATGCTGCTGAAAACCATTGTTCAACCCTTAAACTTTATGAAGAAGTGGTCGCGTGTCTCTCATTAAGCAGAACAAACGTTGTGGAAACCCATTGTTGAACACTTAAACTTTGTAAAATTAGTAAAGAGGTGGTGTGTGCCTAACTTTGTTTTCCAAGTGAAGGGTGAACTTTACTTCTTTATTCAAACAAACAATCATTGCTCATAAAAGAAGTTGGGTGTTTAAACATTGTATCTGCAGTTAGAGAGAGCGTAAGCAATGCCCAAGCCAAGAGTATTCCCTTATTGAGACTGAAAGCAGCCTTTCACAAAGCCAGAAAACATTCTGACAATCACGGTGGGCCCAATAGAAGTTCAACCATGCCTACACTACAAGTGAGCTAGCATTACCTGAAGCCAAAAGAGTGGCACCAAGGCTTCTGGGTAATTATTTGGCTAACAGTTGGCAGAGAGGTGAAGCCAAGTTGGGGAAGGGAATCCTTGCTGCTTATGAATATTATTTGAAGTTTAAACAATATCCAAAGACTGTTGGAGGAAGAAAGAGTGGGTCATAAAGGCAAACTGAGGTTGCTGGTGCGGCAAACAGACAAGAGAGGCAAAGAGGCTGCCCGAAGAGAGATATCCAGAGGAAGAGTGCCTTGCCCATTTGAAGGTGTTGAAGCACTTTAAAGTGAATCTTGTGAAAACCTGTCTTCAATTTCAAACTACTGAAGCTGTGGTGGTATATTTGGTTGTCAGTAGATGCAAGACTTCAGCAGTCCAAACGAAGTGGAATACTTTGAGGCAAAGGAGAATGTCCTCATGATAAACTCTAGTAGAAGTGAAGTTGTTGAAGTAGAAGCAGCAGCACTGTGAAGTCATCCTGACACATATACCTATTGTGAACCCTAATCTTGAGAATAAAGATAATAATTGTTAACCAAGACTGGTGTTTCACTAACATTTGTAGAAGTTGTATTTCTTTTGAACCATGTCAAGTCTTCTCGGATAAATAGAGGTGGTGGCAAAGCATTGTGGCTGGGAAGAACATTGATGCTGTTACGAGGAAGTGGAAAGTCTTTATTGCACCAAAAAGAAGACATTTTGTTATTGTTTGAACTTTGGTTAACAAAACTTTACCTTGACATTTGGACCTTCAAGAACTTTTTTACCTATGTGGATTTCCTTATTTCTTTTGATGAACATTCGAGCCAAATATACTTTGAATCCTAGGGAAGGTCATTCATCCAGGTTACTAAAAGGGTATCAAGAAACTGTGAAAATCATTGTTTAAGTTTAATTGAATTGCCATATATTTTCTTTTGTATTTTGATGTTTAGTGAGAGGGTCAGACCTCACGTGTTAAGAGTGTTTCCCCTTAGTTTTGTTAGGCAGGGAAATCCTGGGGATAGTGAGGCATTTGATGATTGTTCAAAACATGACAAATTATATCAAACAGTTGTCCATCGCCCATTGCTGACCCCTCACACTTGCACAGTGAGGAGTACCACTTCACTAATAAGTGTCAGGAGCTTGAGGGGATGGACGTATCACCCCCCCCCCAAAGTCCTGCGGTAAATAGTGCACAAGATACAAAAGTGCAAGGAGTACTGAAGACAAGGAAGGATGGACAATAACTACAGACATGCAACAGAGCCAGCGAACAGAAAAGGGCAGAGAATACACACAAAAACAAACATGTTAGGTTCCCACTTGGGGAGTAGACAGAATGGGGGGGGGGGGGGAGTGGGACGGAGAGGTTCCCCAAGGGTCTGCGGAAACTCTAGCCTTCTGAGCTAGTTGTTATTACAGGACCCATTCAGAATGCTGATGGAGAGGAGCAGCAGAAATGAGTGTGTGTGTCTGGAATCTAAGGCACAAACAATGAAACAATATTCAAGACTGAAGCCTTTTTCTTTCTTTTTGTTTCCGCACTCCAGTTTCACAATGCCTCACTAGTTCACACATCTAATTTTCATATTTGCTTAACTTGCAACGTTGTACCGATTCTCAAGGGCGTCTCTGTGCATGGAAGGAAATACCTTCCATGTATTTGGTGAACCAAGAGGATTCGGCCCTCATTGTGGACAAGACTATTGGTCAAGAGAAGAAATTCAGTAGGACTAGAGATTTCGCTACCCACGTGGGTCTAGCGTGAAACTGAAAGCTAAGGTATAAGAATATATACAAATAGGAGAGCCTGTGAAGGATTTAGTCCACATCTGCACCCCCTTCAACAACAAAATGTGGAGATGGTGTGGCTCACCCCAGTCTATCAGAAGAAAGACATAATTGGTACTTGGCTGGTCTGTCCCGATGACGGTTGGAGCAACAAAAGGGGCAAGAGTGGTAGTGTCCGTTCTAGACAACTGAAACACGTGTCGACCTGTAATGTTGTAACATTAACTCACATACAAATACACCTGTATTGAAGAAAGGGTTAAAAACAATTTGTGTATCAACTATTGCAGATGGTAATATATGTGATGTTACCTTTGTGAGAAGCTAAGATAGATTTCGGATATGAGAGTAGGAGTACGAATGTGTGATGGGATAAGTGGTTGTGAGCCAGAGAAAAAGAAAAACTACTGTATGTGAATATTATTGCATGTACATATTCAGATTAAAATAGTGTATTTTTGTATTTTGGAATAAAATAATATTCTTGGAACAAATAAGAGAGTAAGTGTAGATTGTCATCCCCAATCCACTGGTCCATTTGTTATATTTTCTGTATTTTTACCTAAAGTGCCAGGGAAATAGCTCCGGTAACACCTATATATTTTTTCAATTGACAAGTAACAGCCGACTGAACAATAGAGCAGAAACAAGATAACCCAGGATTGAAACACTGGACTAGGATAACAAGGAATACAGGGAACTGTAACTCTGGACTGGAAAAACAAGGACAGTACTGCAGACAGGTAACAAGGAAACTCAGGACTGCAATCTCGGAAGCTAAAGCCAGATACCACTGACAATGGGCACAAAGGAAGGAACTGCGGGAAGTGAAGATGAGAATTGGCGATAGAGAGCAAGGGACTGCAGGCAGGGAAAAGAAGACTGCAGACAGAGGAGCAAGGGAATTGAAGGCAGTGTGTACAGGGTTCGAGGGGGAACAAAGCTGCAGGCAGAGAAGCAAGGCAGCAGGGAGAGCAGGGATGAAGGGCAGGAAGTAAGGGCACTGGAACTGGAGAAGGTTCTGAAAACAGCAACACTAAGACAGAACAGAAATCCAAGGTTCAAGACACAAGGGTTTGGCAGCTAACTCAATCAAGAGCCTGGTGTGCCTGCAGACAGTCGCTTAAATACTGACCACCCTGTGCAGAGGCAGGCTCATTAACAGCACCACACTTCAAGGTAATCGGTTTCTGCCTCTCAGGAGCTGGGAAAGTGAAAGCAGCACTGATTTCTAGGGCTTCTGGGCATTGTAGTTCTATGACGTCTGCATAGGAATAGCAAGGTTATGAGAACTACCAAAAGGTGTGTTATGGGATATGTAGTTTGTGAAATGAAATGGGTGTAGGATGGTTATGCTGAACAGGGTAAACATTAAGAAGTTCAGCAAAACCCAATCAAGTTAACAATGGAGAACAGTTATCAGGAGTGTGAGTACGGTCAGAGGTCCACACAGTGAAGCACACAATAATTGAACGAACACACACAAGTGAAACAAGCAGGTGATAATATCGCACAACACTCAATAATATATACAGTCCCCATAGCTTCTTAAAATGCATTCAATGACTGAAATCAATTAAAGAGGTAAGTAAAGCGATGCAGTAAGGTGAAGCATGTCATAAGAAATATTCCCTAGCTTCAAAATTCCAATCCCTACAAAGAGTCAAAAGTCACAATGCTTCTCCCCACAATGTATGTGATGCAGGGAAAGTACTTGTGTTGGTGAATGTTCAAAAGAAGAGATGCAACAAAGTTACTGGGAAGCAAAAATGTGTGGTTATCTTTCCGGTTTTACTGCTCAGGCACAATGACCAAAAAGCAGTCAAATGGAAGGTACGAGACACCAGAAGGTGTCTCACCCGCTAGTCTCCGAGGAACTCTCCCTCAGGTGGCCATCGCCTTTGGATCCAGACTCTGCGGGTGGAGCAGTGCGGGAGGATCACCTGGGTGAGGGGTCTTCGGGGAGTGGGACACTGGATGGGAGAAAACAGACTAACACCTGAGCAGTATACCCGACATATCCCACTACAATGGTCAAGCAAGGTCAGGCAATTACTGGCGATTACTCACACCTGACTTCCATTAAACTTCCCCACGTATAAAAGGCGGAGCACGAAAGCACACAAAGGAACAGCAGTTTCGAATCTGCAGCCGAACGAGGGGAGAAAGATGGCAAACCATAAAGGGTTTGCAAGGAGGGAAATACCATTGACTTTTTCGGCAAGAACCGCTACTCTCAAAAAAACCTTAGACAGAGCAGCGTAAGGCCAGGAAACCAGACTGAAGAATCCTGCATTGTGTGTGGGAGATATTGGAGGCTCTCCTGCGTAACTGACCAAGGTGGGGAGGAGCAGCAGCTGCCGGGGTATCGTCCTTGGCTCCAAGAACAAAATAGCACCAGAGAGATCAACACAGCCGGTGAGTTGGGGAGACCAATGCAAGACAGGTATGTGTTGAAGTCAAAGTTGCAAGCAGCAACATTGTAGAACGAGCGCAGGAACAAAACGCGTGTGATGAACGACGTGAGTAAAGCTAAACTATTGCACCCAAGAAGAAAAGATACAGTGCGGTTGACAGAGGGGTCCGGCACCGCGAAGGCGCTCAATCAAAGGTCTCTTTAAAGGTATCCCGTCAAGAAGTGAGAAACGAAAGTACAAGATTGATACGAACATTGTGTGAGTGAATCAAAGTGGTCTGTGATGGTTTAAGCAAAACCCATCGCACATTCAAAAGTCTTCGATTTTGATATCAAGAGGAAAACGTAGAAAGCACAAGTATATGGTCCGAGCCCGAAAGAGGGAGGCCAAAAGTGAATATTGGGCTAAAGGGATCCAAGCCTGAACGAGGGAGAACCATGATCCAAGCCCGAACGAGGGAGATCCATGATCTGAGCTCGAACGAGTGAGATCCATGGTCCAAGCCGAACGAGGGATACAAAGAGTAAACATTGTGGTAAAAAGGGGTCCAAGCCTAAAGGAGGTAGACCCATGAGTAACATTGAAAGTGAGAACTTGTGCATGTGAAAATCCTGAGAGAATGAAACTTTGATATTTTATTGTTACGACGGGTCCTCTGCAGTAAGCGACTGTTAATGGAAAAGAGGCTTTGGCAGAAGGCCCCGAGATCTGTGTTTTGAACTGTTTCCTTGTAGCCAAAAAGGCAGAGTGCATGAAGCCTAACGTGCTACCTTGTCCAGTGCTGAAATCGTGGGGAAGCGGAAGCCAACTGCTCAACTATCCTGAAATATTATTTCTTGAACACTTTCCTTTTTGCATACACAATTGTCCCACACCCTTTTGTATTTAGAAGTAAGGACTGTCAATAGGTCTTTTAGTATAGGCCCATTTATTTTCACAAAGACTCCACTAGGACTGTGTCGTTACTATTTGATGGTTGTAGCTTGCTCGCATCCTTATATTTAGGTTTAGATAGGTGTTCTACTAACCCACTGAAGTTTAATAAACACCCTTGAACTGTGATCACTTTTATCTGTCTTCCTTGTTTGATACCATGCCTTCATTATATGTGGTGTGGGATGTGACTCAATTGAAACAAATTGGGGGACCCTAAAATTCCCAAAACTTTGTGACAGAGCCTCAGATCCCTCTATCGCCACAAAAGAATCCATAGGCTTTGACATTTGTAGCAGCAGGGAAGCTACTATTCTCCTTGGGAAAAGAGGGATGATTCCCACCGACTTAGTCCTAATATTATTGTTACATAAGATCGGCCCCAAAAATCTGTCCTAGCCTGGAGGTTTTGTTTGGATGTCCTAGCTGGCATCATAGATCCTTACTTCCGGGGCGACAAAGGTTCTCCTACAAAACCATGGCGAAACTCCATTCGAAGTACATCATGGGGACAAAATTGCACAGGGAATTCTTGAAAGGGCTCCATTCCCCCGTTTTAAAGAAGAAAGTTAACCAGAAGAAACAGAGGTAGCTTAGGCTTTGGGGAGAGTGATGAACCATCCACCACTGAGGCAACGAAGGAAGAAGAACCTACCATCCTTCCAGATCTAGCCTTCACCCAGTGAAATGACCCAACACTTGCAGAGGCTTTCTTACAGGCGATTCCTGAAGGGGAAGGACTAGAAAAGGGAAGCCCCTTTTTCTTCCTGAAGCATATATAGAAAAGAAACCTCTAGAGAAGGTCCAAGTAAAACTCAGTTAGTAATCCCCAAAACCCATTGCAAGATCGTGCTCCAGATTGCACATCCTCATTTGACAGGGGGACATTTATGACAATCTAAAACCCAAGCTCACATCAGTGGGAAGTTCTACTGGCCAGGTTTCCATGCGGACATAAAGAACTTCATTCAGACATGTGAAATATGCCAGCCAGAAAACCAGTGCACAAATTCCCTTACCTGCCCCTCTGAACCCTTAGAAATAATAGAAGTCCCTTTCTCCCGGATTGGGATGGATATCATTGGACCACTGGAAACCTCTAGACTGGGTAACAAATATGTGTTTGTAATCGTTGATTATGCTACTCAATATCCGGAGGCGTTCCCCATGCGGAAGAACACAACCCAGAAAATCTTAAAACACCTACCACCATTTTATTCTAGGGTTGGCTTCCCCAAGGAAATTCTAATGGATCAGGGATCCAATTTTATGAGAAAACTCATTGGTGAAGTTAAGGAATTACTACATATTTCCAACTTAAGTACCTCAGTTTACCATGCCCCAAACGGACGGATTGGTAGAGAGAGTTTACAAAAGCCTTAAGATGATCTTGAGAAAAATGTTAGATAAGGATGGGAAGGACATGGATCACATGATCCCCTGGGCTCTATTTGCAGAAAGAAAGACCCCCTCAGGCATCCAAAGGTTTCTCTCCTTTTGAACTACTTTACGGTAGAGAACCAAGAGATGTCCTAGACATGCTCCGGGAGATCTGGGAAGAGAGAGAAGAGGCGCCTATTCCTCTCTCACAAACACCTACCCGACTAGGAGAGCATATGAAACTCATTCGAAATCTAGTCTGCACTCACATAGAAAAGGCTCAAGCCCAACAAAAGTCCACCTATGACAAGTAGGTACATTTAAGACCCTTTTCAGCTGTGGTCGAAGTGTACGAAAAGAAGTAGTGGAGCTATGTTCCGTACTGGCCTGCCCCCGCTCACCACAAACCCCATTGCTGCGCCACCTCCCACACACAATACAAACGCCCAAACAAATGTGCCTGTTTAAAGGACCATTCAGTACAGTGCACTGAAAGTGCAAGTTTCAACAGCTTCCTACGCTATTTTACAATAAAACCATTCCGGAACGGTTTCTTTTTAAAATAAAAGTATAGGAACAGTAAAGCTTAATTTAAAAACGTAGAGGAGCACCGCTCCCTCCCACTCCCACTCTGCTTTTCAGTAGAACAAAAAGGTATTAGTCCTTTTACGTACTTCTGAAAATAAACTCAAAGTGGCATGGACCATATGAAGTACTAGAGCAGACAGGGACATGTACCTATAAAATAGCCCAACCTGACAGGAAGTAAAAGACCCACCTTTACCACATAAATCTCCTAAAGGAGTGGAAAGAAAACCATTCCGCTGCCACAGCCTCAATACTGTCTTGTTTGGTAAGGGAGGAGATCATTCTTGGGGCATGAGCTCAGAATGGTTTATCTAGACAGAAACAAGAAGACTTAAATGACCTGGTCATGGCATTCCCCAATGTATTCTGCGAGAAAACAGGGAGAGTACATGGTACGTATCATGTCAGAACTCCAAAGGGAAATGTGGTACATTTGAAACCATACAGACTTCCAGAAGCCCAAAAACAAAGTGGTTGAGGAGGTGAAAAAGATGCTGAACGCAAACATTAACGAGCCATCTTCAAGCCCATGGGCCTCCCCACTAAACCGGATCATTTTTGGAGGTTTTGCATAGACTTATGCCAAGCATCGATGAATTAATTGATAAACTCGGAAATGCCACATACCTATCAACCCAAGATTTAACCAACGGGTATTGGCAGGTCCGTGTACATGGACTGGATAAGGAAAAGACAGCTTTCTCGAAGCCCCTGGGGCTATTCCAGTTGAAAGTCCTCCCTTTTGGCCTGCATGGGGCCCCAGCCACTTTCCAACGGCTCATGGACAGGATATTACAGCCCCACTCAGATTTCTGTGGGGCTTATATTGACAGCATAGTCATTTATAGTAAGACTTGGGAAGACCATCTTTTCACTATTATGAGAACCCTCAGAGAGGCCGGCTTAACTGTCAATCCATCCAAATGCAAGCTGGCTCAGCCAGCCATGAAACTCCTCGGCTTCTTTGTAGGGAATGGCAGTGTCCAGCCCCAACAAGAAAAAGTGAAAGCCGTCCTAGATACCCCGATGCCTACAACCAATAGACACCTCAGGGCATTGCTAGGATTGATTGGTTATTACCGTAAATTAATCCCTAAATTTCTGAGATAGGACAGCTAGGTTGACAGACAAATTGAAGAACGGTTAACCCCAGAAGATTCATTGGATTGATGAGTATGATGTATGTTACAACAATTTAAAACAAACCTTATGCCAAAACCCAATCCTAAAGGTGGTAGATTTTACAAAGGAGTTTGCGTTACAAACTGATGCCTCTCTCATAGGGTTAGAAGCAGTTTTATCACAAATTTGCGATGGATTAGAACACCCTATCCTACTGACTAGTCGAAACCTCTTCCCACGTGAAAATAACTACTCTGTGTTGGAGTTAGAGGCCCTTGCCATCACCCATCTAAGATACTATCTGTTAGGAAGGAAGTTCATCCTTGTCACAGACCACTAACCTTTAGTATAGATAAGCCAACGAAAGAACGCTAACCCTCGAGTCATGCAAGGGTTCTTAAATCCTACTGTTTCACTGTGGAATACCGAAAGGGTAAAAACCAGGGGAACGTTGATTTCCTTTCTCGATTTCCATTTGAAACAGATGCGGCTATATCGCATAGGGGATGTAAGAAACTAGAAGTTGTCTCAGCCGCTAGCCCTCGCGGATCTCTCCCTCAGGTGGCAAGGGAACAGACATCAGCTTTAGATCCAGACCCTGGGGGTGGACCCGTGTGGGAGGATCACCTGGGTGCAGGGTTTTCGGGGAGTGGGACACTGCATGGCGAGATGCAGTATCCCTCCCCTTTAACACCTTTTTCCCATCCTACCAGATAGGATACATGGGAACTCTACCCCATCTTCCCCTTTCCCTATACAAACACTTTCACACCGACAACCCGCTCTGGGAGAAAACAGACAAACATCCGAGCAGTATACCGGCCATGCCCCCTACAATGGTCAGACGAGGTCAGGCTATTACTCACACCCGACTTCCATTAAACTTCCCCTCATGGATAAAAGGTGGAGCACAAAAGCACACGAAGGAACAGCAGTTTCAGATCTGCAGCTGAACGAGGGGAGAAAGCCGGCAAACCACAAAGGGTTTGTAAGGAGAGAAATACCCTTGACTTTTATGGCAAGAAACTGTTATTCTCAAGAAACCTTTGACAGTGAAAGCATAAGGCCAGGAAACCAGACTGAGGAATCCAGCATCTGTGTCGTAGATATTGGAGGCTCTCCCGCTTAACTAACCAAGGCAGGGAGGAGCAGCAGCCACTGTGGTATCATCCTTGGCTCCAAGAACAAAGTAGCACCATACAGATCAACACAGCTGGTGAGTTGGAGAGACTGATGCAAGACCGGTCTGTGTTGAAGTCAAGGTTGCAAGCAGCAACAATGTATAATGAGCACACGAACAAACATGGTTAAAACGCGTGTGATGAAAGATGCGAGCAAAGCTAAACTATTAATGAATGCTTGAGGAAAGATACAATACCACTGACAGTGTGGTCCGGCACCGCAAAGGTGCTCAATCGAAGGTCTCTAAAATATCCCGCCAAGAAGTGAGAAACTAAAGTTGAAGATTGATCCAAACATTGTGTGAGTGAATCAAAGTGGTCCTGAACGGTTTAAGCAAAACTCACCGCATATTCGAAAATCTTCGATTTTGATATCAAGAGGAAAATGTAGAAAGCACAAGTATATGGTCCGAGCCCAAACGAGGGAGACCAAATGTGAATATTGTGCTAAAGGGATCTGAGCCCGAACAAGGGAGATCCATGATCCGAGCCCGGACGAGGGAGACCAAGAGTAAACATTTTGGTAAAAAGGGGTCCAAGCCTAAAGGAGGTAGACCCATGAGGAACGTTGAAAGCGAGAACTTGTGCATGTGAAAATCCTCAGAAGACTGGAACTTTGATATTTGTTTGTTACGACAGGCCCTCTGCAAGAGACTGTTAATGGAAAAGAGGCTTTGGCAGAAGGCCCTGGATCTGTGTTTTCAACGGTTTCCTTGTGGCCAAAAAGCCAGTGTGTGTGAAGCTCAACGTGCCGCCTTGTCCCGTGCTGAAAATGTGGGGAAGAGGAAGCCAACTGCTCAACTAGCCGGACATATTATTTCTTGAACACTTTCCTTTTTTCATACACAATTGTCCCACACCCTTTTGTATTTAGAAGTAAGGATTGGCAATAGGTTTATTGCAATGAGTCGGAACAGGAGGAGGAGGAGCGGGAAAGGAGCATGGAGTGGGAAACTAGTGAATCCAGGGACGCAGAGAATGAAGCAAGGAAGGTAGCACTGAGTAGGTTAACAATTACCATATGTTGAGACGCAGAGAACCAGCACTGGTCTGCAGGCTTTCTAGCCGCAACTTGTGCCATCGCCGGCAGACTGAGAGATGAATAGACTACTTGTCCCGCTTCTGGATAGGTAAGCGGGTCGCCATCTTAGATGGAATAATTGCACCTGGGATTGCTGGCGCAAACCTGCAGGAGGACCAAAGCGACCAGGTCCGGTAAGCCATGACAGTATGCCCCTCTGATAATTGGCCCCTCCAGGTTTGCCCAAATGTAAACGATGGAATCTTCATAGAAGGAGAGGGGCAAGAACATTGGAAGCGGGTTCACAGCCCGTTCACTGGGCGGATAGTCCTTCCAATCCACCATGTATTGTAGACAACCTCTTGTGTAACGGGAGTCACAGATTCTAGAGACCTCAAACTCGACCTGTTGATCATCCAAAAGCTGTGTTTGCAGCGTGCTTGCCTTCTGTGAGGAGGGCAGATATGGCTTCAAGAGGGAGACGTGGAAAGCCAGATGGCTTCTCCTTCATGTCCGAGGTAAGTGAAGACGAAAAATAACAGGATTGATCGGTTTGATTATAGAAAAAGGTCTGTAATACCTGGGGGAGAGTTTGCTCCGGTGGAGATGTCGTGGTAGATACTTAGAAGAAAGCCACTCCAAGTCTCCAACAGCATACCTGGGCCTATCCTTGTCAGCGAAGCATTTGATTGATTCTCTTGCCTTCAGTAGATGATCCTCGCCTGTTTTATGGATGGAGATCAAGTTGTTGACCAACTGATCGACCGCAGGAACATCGGATTCCACTGGGTTCGAAGAAAAAACTGACAGATGGTATCCGTAGGTACAGAAAAAAGGACTGGTCTTTAAAGAAGTATTCTTTATCCGCAAGGAGTAGAAGAGAAACCCAATCATCATTTACTTGGGTAGAAAAAACAACGAAGGTAGTGTTTGAGAGTTGTATTTTTTCTTTCCGTTATCCCATTACTCTTGAGGATGATATCCAGAGGATAAGGCACGTTTCACCCCAAGCAATCAGTACATTTCCAAATTTTGGGCTGAATTGTGCAATCAGAAATGATGGTAGAAGGTAGGCCATGTAGACGAAATATCTCTGTCAGAAAAACTAGACATACCGACCGCCGAGGACAGTTTGGCTAATGGAGTAAAATGAGCCATCCGGGAGTATGAATCAATGGTGACCATAATTGTGGTACAGCCTCTTCAAGGAGGTTTGCCAACGATAAAATTCATGGCAATGGTTTTCCAGGGTCTGGTGGGTAGCTGCGGCTGAAGCCAGCAGGGTTGTCCTTGGTGTGCTTGTTTTGTGCGCAGATGACGCAACAACGCACATGTTCCTTTACAGAATGAGACATAGCTGGCCACCAGAATTGCCTCTACAGCGCATGTAAAGTTGCTGAAGAACCCTGATGACCAGCAGGCAAGGTGTCGTGGCACAGGTGGAGGGCTTCTTCCCTGGTTGAACTGGAGGGGGGAAACAGTTTCATTTCTGAAAAGAAACCCATCCTTTTCTGTAAGGTCCAAGGGTTAGACTGAGGGTATGATTGCATTCAGATGAACTCTTTCCAGAAACTGAGCGACATGTTATATAAATACCTTCTCTTGAAAGATCCTGGGAAAAGGAATGGGCTGAACTTTCATCTGATCTGGTTGAAGTGAAAGAGCACCCCCAATCAGATTTTGAGTGCCTGGAATGTATGAGACGCAGAAATAAAACTGGGCGAAGAAGTAGGCCCGGTCTGCTATTCCGGCATTACATAGATTGAAGAACCTGCAGGTTATAATGGTCTGTTATGACCTGTACTGGTTCCACCGTCCCCAGGAGGAGATGCCGCCAGTCCCGAAAAACAGAGTCTGATGGCCAAAAGGTCTTTCTCTAGAACTGAATATTATCTTTCGCTGTCAGAGAGTTTGAGAGGTAAGCTACAGGATGTTCCTCGATGTCGAGTTGCCCCTGTTTAAGAACGGCTCCAATAGCTGCAGCTGAAGCATCCATTTCAACTAAGAAAGGTTTTCTGGTGTCCGGTTAACAGAGAACAGGAGGTTTCATAAACCTTTTCTTTAAGAGTTGAACATTCCTGTTCGGTAGGCCAAATAAACAGTACATTCTTTTTGAGAAGGTATAAAATAGGTTGAACAATAGCTGAGAATGAATTTCCTATAAAAAATAGCAAGTCCCAGGAAGAATTGGATATGCTTAACTGACAATGGTTGAGGCCATGAAGTTATAGCCGTCCATGGAGACCCCTGATTGGGAGATGATTAATCCAAGATAAGGAATGGAAGTGGTATGGAATTGGCACTTCTCTGGTTTAGCCAGTAAATGATTTTCTCGTAGACGGGTTAAGACATTGGTAAAATGTACTCGATGATCTTGTAACATGGGATAGTATATGAGAATGTCATCAAGGTACACAATTACATAGTGGAAAAAGATGTCAGATGTTAGGAGAATTCTCATAAATGTGCCAATTCCTCTCTACCTTAGAGACCCCAAGCACCTTTGCTGGATTTTGAGGACTTATTTTTTACCTGGAGAGAGAGAGACACTTTTTCCCCACTCTCTCATGTTTTTTCTATGATTTGAACAATGTGTTTCTTTTGGTTGTGGAGTCTGACAAACTCCACAGGCATCATCTTTAACATTGTACCACGCAGCACCTTCAGTGCAGTGGCACAGGGAAGTCTTTCAGATTTCCCGAAGGTTTAAATACACCTTTCTCTTGGATAACTACCGTTTCCAAGAGCAGTAAAGTGAAATTGACTGCTTACATTTGTAACTTTCTAGACCCAGCACACACTATCTTACAATAGGGTGCTGGAGGGGTTACTTAGTATCCCCTTTGTCTAGTTTTTCATGTAACATTTTTATGTTACCCTTTCCTCAATGAATGGCTAGTAGCAGTGGTTTACTTTTAACTAACAGGGTGGGCTTTTACAGTGAGATGCGTTTGCAGCTGCAGTAAAGCACCCAAGGGTGCAATTTTTGCTATAATATTGCTCCCTTCTGAAGAAGACTTAAGCGCTATATAAAGTCAATAAACATAAACAAACATAAACTTAGTCAAACTGACTGTTAAATTAATAATTGTTTAATCTAGAAACCTTGTGTGTGAGAGTTTATTTGAATACTTGTGTAACTCCCCTACTGCTCACATTGACCCCTCTTGAGATAAGCCCGGCTGCTCAATCACGCTACCAACCTGTGTCGTACAGACTTTTACTGAAAAGGGTGTTGTAGTGCACCCAAAGGGTACTGCTTCAAATCCTGCCTAACATCAGAGAAAACCTGATCTATGAACTGCTGAAAAACTGCAGGGGCATTCATCGGGCCACAAGGAATCACAAGGTATTCAAAATGCCCGAAGGGCGTCCTTAATGCCGTTTTACACGCATCGCCTGGTCTTATTGTGATGAGGTTATAAGTTCCTCGAACATTAATTTTTGAAAAGACAGCCCTCTGAAGGGCTTCAAGAATGTCTGGGATCAATGGCAGTGGGTACTTGTCCTTTTGCGTGACTTGATTGAGCCCTCGATAATCCAGACAGGGACGGAGTTCGGATGTATCCTTTTTAGGCACAAAAAGAGAGAAGCCCTGAGGGAGATTTATTAGGGCGAATCAGGGAATTTTTTAGGTTGACATCTTGACATCTAGAAATGGCCTTAATGCCTATTTTTCTGGAAAGGGGAGTATAAACATTTCTCCCAAAGGGAACAATGGCATTGGGTTGTGTTTCAATAGCACAATCTTCCGGCCGATGAGGAGGAAGGGTCTTTGCAGACGTTTTCTGCAAGACACTTGAAAATTCCTGGTATTCCTTAGATACATGCTTAACAAGGGAAAGAGACAGCCTCAGTTTGTTGCTTGGGTCGAACGTAGTTGGAAGACGTGGTTAATTCAACTTTCTCTTGCAGACCGTGAGATACAGCAAACTCAGATCAGAGAAATAGAGTTCCGGCGGTCCAGTTAACGTAAGGGATTATGCCTATGCAACCATGGTATTCCCAAGACCAATGGATAAAGTGCAGCCTTTATTATATCAAACGGTAGGTACTCAACATGGTTGTTAATGTGTAGTTTCACCAGTTTCGACCTTTGAGTAATGGGACCAGAGGAAAGTGGCCTGCCATCTATCCCTTTATGGTCTGTTCTTGGTCTTTCTGTTCACGAGGGATTTTGTGGATTTTTGCCCAGTCATCATCGAGGAATAACCCCATTGCCCCACAATCCACTAAGGCTTGTAACAAAATGATACTCTTGTCCTCCAGTTGTAGGGCTACTTGCAGGGCCACCAAGGAGGTTTTTGTTGGAGACTCAATAGTTGCTGAAAAAAAATGACATTTTTCAGCCTCCTCTTTCCGGGATCCATTCAGGAACAGGAGCTGGCGTTTCCAGAGCACTGAGGCAGTACAATCGGCAGTTTCGGACCATGTGCTTAGATGAAGCACAGGATAAGCAAATGCCCTGTTCGATTCTTCGATTTCTCTCCTCCGTGGTTAGAGATCCTCGCAGAGAACCTAATTGTATAGGTTTTGGGTCGGTGGATGAAGAGATGGAAGATCCAGGAGACGTTGGGGTTACGGATGTAGCCCTGGACAGCAGCAAACAAGGACGTCTTTTTTCAGCCTTTCTTTCTTGCATTCTGAAGTCAATCTGAATGGCCAAGTCAAGAAGAGCCTGAAAGCTGTCGGGTCTCGCCACCCGAGCTAGTTCATCCTTAATGTCCTCGTTCAGACCCCTTCTAAATAGCATAAAACAGGCATTCTGTGACCAATCCAACTCTTTGGCAAACTGTTTAAATTTGGTCAGATAAATTAACATATCCTGGGTGCCTTGTTGGAAGTCAAGCAACTTTTCTTGTGTGGAGAACATCAAGTCTGGGCGGTAGAACATCGCCCTGAACGCGCCTAGGAAGGCCACGTAGTTGTCTAGTAGAGGATCCTCAGTGGAGATTAAAGGAGTTGTCCAAGAAAGGGCATTGCCAGTCAGGTATGAGGCAATAAGGCCCATCTTGGCTCTGCCCGTGGCATAAAAGTGAGGCTTGAAGGTGTAATAGACCAAACACGTGTCCAAGAAGGACTGTACCTTTTTTTGGAGCACTGGCATACTTTTCCAGGTATGTACCAAAGGAAGGGCCTCGGCGAGTAGATCCCTGGACATCACCATGTTGTACTGGGTCCATCTTCACAGGTTGAATGGTTAGTTGGCGTCTCAAGCTGTCAGAATCCTCCAGTTCAATAGGCTGGCTCACCTGTGATTTCTTTGGTGTATGCTTCTTTCGGATCTTTTCCTGGCGGGTGTTCCGTTTGGAGCCAGTCTCATGCAGATAGGGGCGAGCCTCCCCAGACGCCACCCTGCCTGTAAGGAAAAACCCCAGGCGTGGTAACCTCCGGAGGAACTGACAGTGATTTCCAAGAGAAAAACGTTCCAAAAAGGAAGTAAAAACCTGGATGAGGTTTTCCAATGGCGATCCAAGGAATCCGGAAGGCAGTCCTGAGGAGTAGCGCTCAAAGAGCACAAATACACGTCAGGCAGACAGGGAGAACAGAAGGCAATGAGGCAGAACAGGAGGAGACGCACGTAGTGGGAAACTAGTGAATCCAGGGAAGCAGAGAACGAAGCAAGGAAGGTAGCGCTGAGTAGGGTAACAATTACCATACGTTGAGACACAGAGAACCAGCACCGGTCTGTAGGCTTTATAGCCGCGACTTATGCTGTTGCTGCCAGAATGAGGGATGAATAGACCGCTCGTTCTACATATGGAAAGATAAGCGGGTCGTCATCTTGGATGGAAAAATGGCACCTGTGATCGCCGGCACAAACCTTCAGGAGAACCAAAGGGACCAGGGCCGGTAAGCCATGACAGTTTATTAGTATAGGCCCTTTTATCTTGACAAAGGCTCCGCTAGGACTGCGTTATAATTATTTGATGGTCGAGGCTTGGTCCCATCCTTAGATTTAGATAGGTGTTCTACCAACTCATTGAAGTTTAATCACCACCTTTGAACTGTGATCACTTGTGTCCGTCTTCACGGTTTGATACCATGCCTTCCTTACAAAGGATACAAAAGAGACTTTTTCTCAATGTTATCCTATGGAGGACAGGGGGAAGACAAATAAATCCCCCCCCCCCCCCCCCCCCCCGACTCAAATTTTACCAGATGACTGGATAGTTCGACTTGGGGGGCGAGGAAGTTTGGGGGGGGGGGGAAGATTGTTAAGGGGGGTTTCACTGCAGGATGGATTTCCTGCTATTGGTTCTGGTGAAAGGTACCCAGAAGCTGCGGGTGCCAAGATCCTTCTGGTCAGGTCCAGGAGCAGAGTGCAATGAAGAAACACAGAAAGCACCAATGCAAAGGCTTCACTAGCCCGCAAAATCTGCAGTTTTACTGGGCAAGTGCATGACCTTATATGGGATTTTCTGACATGGCAAAGGCCAAACAACAATATGGCCAAAGAAAAAGCAAAATCTCTTGGCATGGCTATTTTAGGGCACTAGCCAGATTTAGTGGCTATGCAGTAAACGCAAATGAGCACAGTAGAAATGACACAAAATTGGTAAAAATATAAATTGCTGCAACTAGCTTGCCTTTAGGCCCATATAAAAGCAATCAAAAATCCCAACTGTGAAAAACGACGGGGATACAAAGGTAACCATTACACTGTATTATAAGATGAAATGTTAAAATTTACAAAAGTGTAAAAGTCAAAAGGTTAACATTGTTCCCCGGTACTGATAGTCTGATGATCAGTTTCCCCATAACAAAATGAGCAACAGCCCTGGCTAGTGAAGCTGAAGGCACTTTGCTTCCCTGTAAAAAGTCAGGACAGGCTCAAAAACAAAAGCAAATCATTTTTTGGGGCCATATAACCTTGAAGGAAAAGTTGTCAAAAGACAAATCTTTCCTAACAATAGGGAAGTATCAAAGTGTTGCAAAGGGATAGTAAAGACAAACATGAATATGTATTATCTGGGGCTAATTATATTGATGACTTTCGAGTCCCAAAAAAAGACATATGTAGGCTCATATCCGGCGCCAGCACTTTAATGTATCAATGACAGTTGTGTGGCTAAATTTACTAGTAGATGTAAAAGAAATACTTTGCAGCTAGATTTAAGTTGATTGCTTCAAAATTGTTTTACATTAATTTCGAATTGGTAATGAATCTGTTGCTTTAGTTGAACTGGATTATAATCATCCAGGAAAAATTCATTTTCTACTTTGAGAAGCTTCAAATATTGCATAGTCCTCCCTATAGGGGTCATCTTTCCCCTGGTTGTCTAGTGGTATAGATCATTAGGGTTTATATAATCCAGTAATGTGGTTCGTTAGGGTTGATCCAGGTCAAGTTAACTTTTGTTTACTATAGGCAAGTGTTTTCTGCTTTTGTTGGTGGCTGCATCTGCTTTGGTATTATTGCCGATATCCTCTCTTATCTCTTCCATGCACATATATTAATTTTTTTGAATAATACTACAAAAAGCAACCCTAAAGGGCGATCTAACCATCAGAAAAAAGGTGCATGCCACTGGAAAATTGGCATTCAGTAAGAGTTTGGTACTCCCTGTCCGCTCTTCCTCCTTCACAACTGGTTGGGTGAGCCTGCACCGTGGGCTGGATGGGAAAGAAATCTTCAGCCAAACAGTGATGTCACTTTCAGTGTTTTAGAATGGGGCCAGTATATGTGAGCATACCTTCCCTACCTGCGTGTCACAACCTGTCACCTTCCAGTTCCATCTATTTTTGCGGGTGAGACACCTTCAGGTTTCTCACAACCCTAACATATGCCCCAGGCTCTGTGCAATCACAGCAGACACAGGTTGACCAGAACCCAGCGGCTGGGGCTGCAGAGACCTATGGGATCTTTTAGAAACTTGATGGCGTCTGCCTAGCTAGTCCCCAGGGATCTGTCATCCAGGGATCTGTCATCCCGGGGGCCTGGACACGGCCATAGTATTTAGATCCAGTTCCTGGGGGTATCACCTGAATGGGGGGGTCCTCACAGAGTGGGATACCGATGGGTGAGGGACGGTATCCCTCTTCTTTCAACACCTTTTCCCCATCCTACCATGTAGGATATTCAGAAACACTGCCCCTTTCCCAAACAAACACTTTCACACATTATGCTTTTTACCCAACATGTCCCAATAAGAGGGTCAGGCAATTGATCAGAACCACGCACACCCGACGGCCCTTTCCCATCCTCACAGGGATAAAAGGTGTAGCACAAGAGCACAATACAGGCAAGGCAGACCGCACGAGGAAACAGCTAACCAATCACTACAATTCAAGAGGAGGCGAAAGGTGGGGAAAACCAAAGGGGCAACAAGGAGAGAAGTGACCTTGCCCGTTCTGATCCAGACCCGCGGAATCTCCCTAAAAGGAACGGAGACCGTGGACAATAGCCAACGTGTGTAGCTGCAGATGTCAATGGTACACAGAGCATGCCTATGCTGATAAGCAGGACAGAGAGAGACACCTGCTACCGTGGTACTGTCCTTGACTCAAGATACCAGCGAAACCAAACAGTTCATCACAGTCGGTGAGTCGAAGGGAGAGCCGATAAGAAACCGAACTGTGTTGAATAAAAGTAGCCAACTAAGAGAAGTTCAAAGAACTAGATTACGTTAAGGAAAAGTCAGCTGCAGAGGGGTCAGGCACCACGTGGGTGTGCACTCGAAACCACTCTGGTGAATCCTGCATATTGGAACTAACGATAGCAGTAGGCCTTGGGAAGGCATTCGCCCAAAGGTCAAAGTGGTCAGACAGGGGTCTTACAAAAATCCCCTGTACAGTCGAACGTTTTTGACCAACAAAGCAGTGAGAGCTAAGAAAGAACTATGTGTGACTGACCGTAGTGAACCCGACTGAGGGAAGTGGAAAATTGGCAATAGAGTGTTGTTTAAAAAGACATTAAGACCTGTGAATACAACAGGAAGAAGCGTTTTGTGAAACACTGTAGTGAACCCAACAGAGGGAGGCAAACACTCAAGAAAGGTCTGAGCCCAGCAGAGGGGGATCGTGGGGTGAAAAGTCGTCACCCAAAGACAGGAGAATATAAAAGGAGAAAACGAGTGAACGAGAGCCATAGTGAACCCGACTGAGGAAGGCTGAGAAACTAGAGGGGTCTGCGCCCGGAAGAGGGGGACCCAGGGGCGAACCACTATCACCCTCATTTCCGTTAGAAAGGAACTTCAAGTTGTTGAGTGATACATAAGGTCCTCCAGGGAAAGACTTTTTGTGCCAAGCGACTTAACCATCGAAGAATCTGATAACTGACAGTGAAACTGTCAGTTGGTGCTGGGAAAGCTCGAGCGTGTGCTGTGCTCAGAAGTGCCATCTTGTCCCATGCTCATAACATGAGGAAGGGAGACGCCTGGCTAGTACATCCTGACTTATTATTTGTGAACACTTCTTTTCTTTATTGTAAATCTTATCCCACACTCTTTCTAGATTAGTTGTAAGGACTGGCAATATATATTTTTTTAAGTATAGGCCTTTTAAGTATATGGCCAAAGCATAATAGGGCTTTGGCCATATCGTGTTGCTCACACGTTGGAATGTTTAAATTCTTGCATTGAACAACCCAACTCATTTTGAAATGTAGGGCGACCCCGTGTCCATCATTACCTCAAGTGGTACTTTGTCTACTTCAACCTTTTCCCAGGGTCCTCTTTTTTTAGGTGTGTTGAGAGATAGGATGCATAATGGATCCTCTTTAGGATCAGTAATAGTGAGGCTTCTGTGTCCCCCTATTTCTTCCAAAGCTCTTATGGCGAGTCGTCCCTTTGCTCTGGGATTTTTGCATACTCTCCCAAAATGCCCTATCATGCCACACTTGTAGCACTCTGCATTGGCGGCTGGACACTCATTCCGGTGTCTGTTGCGTCCACACTTTTAGCACTTTGGTTGGGGGCACTCACTTTTCTCGGGGGATTTCTCTTCTCTCTCGTTCTTGAATCCGTCAATGGCATTTGTCCTGCACCAGGTTGTGGCTGTAGCATTTTTCTTCACTAAGGCAATGTTCACGTCGTCATTGTCATCCTCATATTCTTCTATTCTTTTTATCATAGATGCTTGTTCCTCTTGTTGTACCACTTTCATGCACTTTGTTCCTAATTCAAGTGTCCTCACTAGGTCAATGGCCTGGTCGAGCGTTGGGTATTTAGCTTGCCACAACCTCTGCTGAATCTGTGGGTCTGCTGCGTGGTGTACCAGCGGATCCCTAATGTACTCATCCAGGACTCCAGTGAACTTGCAGGAGGCAACCATCTACCAATTCTCCTTTGTTGCGTTTCCTTGAGAAAAAGTAAAATCTCTCCAACACCACATTTGTTTAATTTCCGAAGGGCTTTTCCAGCTTTGCGAGTGCGGATTCATATTTCCTGGCAGACCCTGAGGAGCTGGAGCCCCCACTCTGGGTAAGCTACTTCGGGGAGGATGCTGAATATCCTTAAAGGCTTAGCACTGATGCAATTCAGAAGAGGTGCTTCTTTCAAATCATCCTTGAACTTTCCTCCCCAAAAGGTATGCAAGTACACTTGGAAAGAGTACACCCATTGCTCCCAAGGTATGGGAGGATCTCCTGGAGAAGTCAAAAATGCACATGGGACGCGAGTGTTTTGCATGTTTGTTGCGTTAGGTCTCCCCTTCTTTCTCTGTTCCTTTTTGTCAATGTCGTTATGTGGTCCTTGGTTTTTCAGTGGGTTGCTCAGTGTGACTTACTTCCTTATTATTTGACAACTCGGTGCTCTATATAACTTTGTGTCCAATAATTGCTTGTGTCACTTCTTCTAAGTGTAGGTGAGCGTGCATGTGCTATCTCCTCAGCAGTTGGTGTTCTGTATAATGTTTCTGCAGCCCATGAATTGCTCTTGTATGCCTTCTTCCCAGCACGGATGAGCATTGATATGTTGTATCCCTTTTCTCCTTCTCTGATTAGTGCTGCTATCGGATGGTTATTTTTTTGTGGTTTTTTTATAGTTGCGGTACTGGAGGGAAACTTTATCACTAACTGTTCCTTCTCCTTTCCTTGGCAGCACAGCGCACCATGGGGAAGAGTTGCCAGCGATATGCGTGTCAACAGACGAAAACGTGGGAACATCGCAAGGTCCTTTCTTCGAAGTCCTCCCTTCTAGCCAGCTGGAGCAGCTCGTGCAGGTACACGCAGTCGCAACTGCTCGCACACCACTCGTGGAGGTGCTCTATTCCCTTTGGGGTTCAGGAGGGGTACTGCTGTAAGGAACTCATGGTGGCAACAGTAAAGACAGAACCAAGTGATCACAGTTCAAGGTTGTTTATTAATCTGTATATGCAGGATGGAAAAACGCCTAATCTAAACCTAAATATAAGATGGGAGCAAGCTACGACCATCAAATAATAAGGCAGTCCTCTAGTGGCGTCTTGTCAAATAAAAGGGCCTATACTAAAAATAAAACGATTGCCAATCAATACAAAAAGAGTGTGGGATGGTGTTCACAAGAAAGAAAGAAGTGTTCACAAATGATAAGTCAGGATGTGGTAGCCGTAGTTCTCCCTTCCCCACGTTTTAAGCACAGGACAAGGTGGGAAACCTGAGCATAGCACACGCTCGAGCTTTCCTAAGCACGAGACAACAGAGGACATAATGTGTTAAAAAAAAATAAACAAAAAAGTTCCTTTCCAATGTACACTGGGTTTTTCATCCCTGGATCCCCCACTTCCGGGCTCAGACCCCTCTCGAAAGTTAGCCTCCCTCCGTCGGGTTCACTACAGCTTTCCAAAACGTTCTCAACTGTTGCGTTCATAAGTTTTAATGTCTTTTTAAACATTTCACTGTAAACTTCCCTCTAATGGATTCACTCCTGCCATCACCATGTTCCTTTTGCTTTCTCACTTCCTGGGATTAATTTTCCTTAGCTTTCCAATGGTGCGTCAGTCAAAGACTTTCGACTGTGCAGAGGATTTTGCTAGACCCCCTGTATGACCACATTGACCATTTCCTCGCGGCTCTCCTAAGGCATTCTGGTATCAGTAGTTTTAACAAACGTGGGATCAACCAGAGTCTATACTGACCCGCTACAGCCGGTTTTACCTTAATGTTAATAGTTCTTTATACTTCCCCTCAATTCGCGACAGTTTGGTCTCTTATCGGCACTCCCCTCGACTCACCGGCTGTGATGAAACGCTTGGCTGTTCTTGTATCTGGAGTCAAGGACTGTACCACGGTAGCAGACATCCCTCTCCATCCTGCTTATCAGCGTAGGCATGCTCCGTGTGCCGTTGACATCTACTGCAACACAGTTTGGATATTGTTTGCGGTCTTACGATTCCTTCTACAGAGGCTTCACAGATCTGGGTCGGAAAAGGCAAGGTTGCTTCTCTCCTGGTCACCCTCTCGATACTCTCTGCCTTTCTCCTCCTTGTGAACGGTCGGGTTTGGATAGCTGTCTTATGATGTGGTCTGCCCTGCTTGTGGTGTGCTTTCGTGCTCCACCTTTTATCCCTGTGGGGAATGGAAAGGGCCGTCAGGTGAGTGTGTGATTCTGGTCAATTGCCTGACCCTTATATTGGGAAATGTCAGGTAAACGGATCTAGTGTTAGTCTGTTGTCTTTCGTGATGTGCGAAAGTGTTCATGTCCGAAAATGGGGGGTAGAGTGTTTGAGTATCCTACGTGGTAGGATGGGGAAAAGGTGTTAGAATAAGGGGGATACCTGCGTCTCACCCATCAGTGCCCACTTCCACTCCCCGAGGACCCCACCAAATCCATGTGATCCTCGCACACTGGTCTACCCCCAGGAACTGGATCCAATAGCGATGGCCCTGTCCTGGCCACATGGTTGACAGATCCCCGGGGACTAGCCAGGGAGACACCTTTAGGCTTCTCTCACTGCGCTCTCCACAGGTTCTGTTGTCACTCTGCGGGAGGGGGGGGGACACTGTTGCTGCTCTACTCCCAGTGGCAACCCTCGCTCATCACTCACCGGCAACAGCGGGGTCGGGGGGGGCTCAACAGTCGTCAGGTCGCTCCCTCCTTCTTTGGGGTCTCCTCCTTTCTCCCAGCAGTGGGTTGGCTCCTCGTCGCAAATTTGTTAAGAAGGCACGCACGCTAACATAGTGGAACAAGTGCGTTTATTGGGGATAAAGGAGACCTCTGGGCACCCAACAGTGGTGCCCTGCTCTCCACGTCCAGCCCATCAACTGCTGTCCCGTGTGTTCTCGAACCCGGGGTTCCAGAACACACGGGAACAAATCATCACACCAGTCATATGTAACGTTAGCAGGTACTGTGTCTGGAATCGGTATCCCAGATCCTGTACTGTGTCTGTAATTATTGGCCCCAGGGCAGGTATTGTCAGATGTAGCTGATGCGCAGGTACGACATACTGTATCAGAAGTCCTTAGCTCCAGAGCAGATATTGTGTCTGCACTGATTTGCTCCAGCCAGAGGATGTGATGGGCCTTTAGCATTAGCGCTAGAGAAGGTAGTGTCTGCCGATATTCATCGGGGTGTTGTTTCTGTGTCTGCAGGCATTAGACCTAGAACAGACACTGTGCCTGCAGTTACTATCCATTGAAGGGTCATTAGACAGCGAATGTGCCGGATCTGCAGCCATTAGCCCTGTGGAATCTTTACTTTCAGAGTAGGCACTGGAACTGGAAACAGTACCCAGCTGCAATCATTAGCCGGCGCAGATATTATTTATGTAGTCATCCACATCAGAGCAGGGTCTGTGTAATAGCTGCAGAGCAGTTACTGCGTCTGCGAGCATTCCAGAGCCTGAACTGTACCGTAAATGAGCTTCAGAGCAGCGACTGTCTACGATACCAACAATAGGCTACCCTGTGTAATTTCAATACCAGATGTTTAGAAAGTCACGTACTTGCAATGTTTAATTTCAACATGTGAGAAGTACAATACAATGAATTACAGCTTCAACGTGCAATTCGAAAGGTTGCAATGGGTTTCTCTTACCAATATAACAAGGGGTGAGAACGTATAAGTTAATGGATGCGAAAATAAATGAATATAAAATTCACTACAAGAGCTGGATCGCATGCACTTACCTGATGTTGCCTGGAATCAGGACATGAGCGTTTCATAAAAGGGATGCCTTCTGTTGCTTTCACTATCAATCACACATTTAAAGTCCCTATGAGAACCGGTAGCATTGTGTGTATGTTTAAAAGTTTGCCAACACTTTCGAAAATGCCTTTAAGGCGTAATGACGTCTTTCTGTTGTCGTGACTTTTTCACGTAGGACGTCTACGTGCTTAGAAGAGAATCATGGAGGAAGGAGCACTCGATGCCGTGTACGGGCAGGTATTTATTTTTTATTGCGCATTTATAAAGGCGCTTATACATCTCGGAAACTGTTTAGAAGCGCCAAGTTGCCGGTGGGTTTGTTTTTCCCCCATTTTGATTTTGGTTGCAGCAACAGCGGATCTTTGTGCGTCTTGGCTGGTAAGTGTTGGCTGATAGCGAACCAGGTGGTGCAACGTGATGGCCTAGCTGTTGAGGAGGAAGAGACTCCTTGAAGAGGTGCGTCTTGAGTTCTTTTCTGAATTGTAGGAGCGTGTGGGGCAAGTTTGATGCCGACAGGGAGGAGGTTCCATGGTCTCGGGCTTAGGCAGAGAAGACTTGCTTTCTGGTCCTTTTCCTTTTTGCAGTGGTGGATTTCAAGTCTCCGCATGTCCTGGCTTCTGGTGGGGACTGTCACTGTTACTAACATCACGTAACTAAATAATGCACATGAATTATACTTGCATTTGTTAGAGCAACAGCTAAAAGTGTGGATTCGATCCAATCTTTTGTGCCAATTTGTCAACAACTTGCACATGTATTGGGTTTTTTAATATTTCTTTTTATACTTGATGAAAATAAACTGTTTGAGATATATAAATTTAAATATGTTTTTTTGACACTATGTCCCTGGTTGAACATGCAACTTGAGGATATTGAATATTTCAGGTTGAGTAGTTAATCCTACAGCTATAGTGTGGTTGAGGTGGGTAGCTAGTGATGAACGCTTGCTGTTATATATGCCTTATAGATGATGCAGCCAGACTTGAAGGTGATTCGTGTGTGCAGTGTGTGAGCCAGTGAAAGTCGATGAGGGGAGGGGTGATGTGGTACCTGTGTAGAGCCTTGATGAAGCGTGTGGCTGCGTGTAGGACACTTCTCTGGGGCACAAGGGAGGACGGGAGGCCTTTTCGAAGAGGGCATTGCCCCATCCAGGCGGGATAGGACCAGTGCTTGAACGGTGGATATAAAGCTGTAAGGAGGGATATTTTTGGCATGTATGATATTGGCCCGACTGCCCTGATGGCTGGAGGGAGAGAAAAGGGAGCTGGGCCGGCATCTCCCAAGGAAAGGCCAGATGAGCCAAGAGCAGAGCAAAGGCCACGCTGCTGGCTCTCTCATGGCCCAGCAGAGTGGAGACGCTCCAGGCCCTCTCAGGGCCCAGTAGAGAGTGGAGACTATGCTCTCCAGGCCCAGCAGAGAGTGGAGCAAAGACCACGCTCCGGGCTGGCACTGAACGGCCAGGTTATATAGGCAGGAAAACAGGGCTGACCTACAGGCACTTGTGACTCAGTGTGCTTTGACCCCTGGGTTCTCAGACATGAACATGAGAGTTCTCGAGGCCTGCTCAGAGGCGTATGGGGATGGCTAGAGGGGTTTGCCTGTGTCCCCCGCTTGTTTTGCAGCTGGGTACTTCTGTGAGTTATCAGCATAATCCTACCTTTTCCAGCCATCTCCACCTAGGCTGCAGTACCTTCTGCCGTTAAAAGAGGGCATTGGGGAGCTTCTTGCTTTCACACGAGTACTGAGTCAGGTTACCAAAGGGGAAGAGATTTGGGGGACAGGGAGGGCAGGGACGTACCATCTGTATTCTCATGTAGGTACAGTTTGAGCCGAAACAGAGCCATCATGTGGTATTCTAAAGTATTCCCTCATATACATCTAAATGGGCGCACACACAGCAGGGCTTTTGGTATTTCGGGCCACGGGAGCTTGAGTTACTTAAGTAAGCACAGGTACTACTGCCATATGCCCGGTTAACAGTGTCACACGCTCAAGACTTTGCCATCATGTGCCTGGTACTGGTTCACATGCCAGTGAAGGTTTCATATGCCTAGGTACTGTCATAATGTAGCTAAATGTAAAGTTGTACCCCCAACACCCCATTTAGCCTACTTGGCTTAAAAGGTGACTGTGCTTTTTAGTTTATTATAAGCCAAAACTATTGCAATAGATTACAGATAGGGAGAAATTGCATTTGATGGACACACAGCTTGTGGGTGCTGTTTGGTTAATTGGCCACCCATTGAGCTCCCATTGCCATGCTAATCCCCCACCAAGTTCTTGTCCCTCCCTGTCCAAAACACCATCTCATGGAAACTCTTTGAGCTCTCTTTAATCAAGTCTTAACATCAAACCGTGCACTTGAAGTGTGTACCTTTGTTTTTTCAAAGCAGTCTTCCGAGAGTTAATGACTTAATTTGAGCTGTAAATGCTACTGGTGTAATAAAAATGTCTTAACCTGGTCTGCCTTCAGCCAATCTAGTTATAAGCACTGAGTGTGTCCTTCAATTAAGTCCTGTTCAAAAAAGCAGTGGCAAAGCCAACAGTTTTTGGCTTGTGTAAACGGATTAGGCATTTGCCAGGCACTCCCATTAGATGCCCAGGTACTCACACCCTTTTGCACCTGCTATCGTTCATAGCACTACAGCAGTGCCCGGCAAGGGCCTTTCCCATGCTTACACAAAAGCCCAACTATTGGCATTGCCAATGCATGTTCCCATCATGCCTAAACTTTAAAAGTGTTGCCTTAAATGCTCTTCAAGGGTTTACCTCTTTGCTAGGGAATGAGTCTTCAAATGGTCCTTCATACTGAAAGAGGCCATCAATGCAAAATGCCTCCACACAAACCTACAAAGGGAGCGCTGGTGATAAAAGAAAGGAGTACTTGTAGGTCGTTAAGGGGCTGCAGACAGCACCACCCAGGACGCTGCATGTGGCTTCGCATTAAAATGGCAATCAGCCCGAACCTCACAAGGTGTGCTTAACGGGATATGGGAGGATGGAATGTTTGCCTTTCATATGCATTTATTTTAATTTTTTGAGAAAGGAGCCAAGTCGGACAGGGACTGGCAGACGAGCGGAACAATAAGCGCACAATTAGGGGAAAACGCGGACAAAAACCACAACAAGCAACCTGGAAATATAAGCGACTTTGGGCAAAAACAAGCCCAAAGTCGCTTATAAGAGGACATGGCAACACTGCTATGCTCAGTAGTGGAAATGGAAATAATCTGGAGGGGGATCCCACAAGAATGGGGCCGGAGTTTGGAGGAGGGGCGGAGTTCCAAGGGGTGGGGTTTAGAGGGGGCAGAGCTGTCAGTTGGCCTCCGAGCAAAGGAAATATTCAACATAATAGCTTAAAAATGGCGCAATTTCTTTCATGCTGCTGCTTTCCAAAGTTCACACTGTACATCGATTCTACTTTAAACCACTTCAATGTTAATGGTTCACCCTACTTATGTTACCAGCGCGCACGTGACCCCAATCAGGGAAAAATAACCACAAACTCCCGCCAGCGTCAGACAGCTTTGTTCCATCCGCAATCAACCAATGGGTGGGTCAGCCTCTGGTTCGCAGTGGACACATCCAGTTTGCCTGGGAAGAGGTGTGCTCCCATTGACTGGGGTGGCCTATTCGCCTCTTCTGTGAAATGTTGAGCGTGCGCTAGCTTCATGCAAAAGCAAATACAAATATATATAAAAGTTCAATGAACACCACATAGAAATAGGTATAAATAGCCTTTTCCATCAGACTATGTAAAGTATATAATTGCTAAAAATCGGAATACTTTCACTTAACAAAACGTTAACTTCATCAATTTTGGTTTTGCCTATGGTGTAAATGTGGAGGGGAGAGACTCAAGGGAAATCATCGGCGGGAAATAAAATGTGCACTTTATTTTCTGAGAAAATGGCACGCACACAGCAGATTATCTCCAAGCCAAGCCCCCAACTTCACAGGCTCAGTAATATAATCTGCTCTGTGTGCGCATAGTGCGCTCGCATAGAACAGGTTAGCTACATACAGTAGGACGGCAAGCGTTTTATTTTGGCTTTTTTTTAACATTCACGCACTTTGGTTTGTTCAATGGGTTGTTTTGGCTGTGGCTGGCCGGATCCAGAGATCCGGCTAGACATCTGATGCCAGATCTCGGATCTGACGAGAGCCGGCCCATTATCCAGCGCTGACTATGTTAGTATACAGTGAAAATGAAGACTCCTATGTAGTCTTGCCAGCAAGATAACAATTGAGTATTTTGCCTTAAATCTAGCCATATTGTAGGCAGAGGTCTTCAATCTGTGGGGAGCGTGATCCAGGAAGGCGAGAAAAGAGAAAATCGTTTTTTTTGCCTCACTTAACTCTGCATGGCAAGCCACTGACCCTCCCATGCACATGCTCAGTCAGTGCAACATGATGGGGGAGTGGCCACGAAACAGGAAAAAAACGCAGCCTGAACATGCGCTTAGCTGCATTTGGATCGTGCGTCCAGGCTTTGTTGTTGCTTCCTGATGGTGCCGTCAGCGTCTTGTTGCCTGGTAAGGGATGCCGCTTCTCGGCTGTGCCCCCACACCACAGTTGGAGGGGGTGCTGGGAAGCGAGCGTTTCAGGCCTTTCCCGATAACTCTGCTTCCCTCTCCCCCTGTGGACTCACAAAGGCCACTCATGTGGGGAGAGAAGACGAGTAGGGGGGCTGAATCACTGCAATGCTGGTCCCCTCTCTCTCTGTGCCCCCACCTTGCGGGCCACGGGAGAGAGGTGGCGAGCGGGACGGTGGTATGCATTGCCATGTTGTATGATATCCAGGTCCCCCAATGCAGATAGATGGGCTCCAGCAATCACCATTGGGGAACCGGATCTCATACAACACCGGCCCCCCTGCTTTGGCTGCCCCTCTGCCTCGTCACCCCTCTGGTCCATGTGACGGCTCTGACCAGGTCCGAGATCCGGCATCGGATGTCCGGCCGGATCGCGGCACCCAGCCTGCCTCAGCCATGTCCAGGCTTTACCAAGCCCCCAGCTTCGCCGAGGGAAGCTGGGGGCTCAGTGACCTAATCTTCGTGGTGCTCCTTTCCTCAGCCGCCACTCGCGCATTTCCTGACTCTAATTGCTCATCCTGTTTGTTTTCTTCTGTCCTGAAAGGGACACCACAGAAATCAATGGGCCATGAACATCACTGTGGCAGGGAGGGGGTGGGCACTGTTGAAAGCAGGCATTCTACATGTTGTACACATTATTGTTGTTCAAATGTGCATTTTATACGTTCATAGGAAAACATTGTAAGTTACTTACTGTAGTGACTAATGTTCTCCTAGTCCAAAGTCACCTTTACCCCATACGGCATGGGCGTCCCTCGCTAGGAAAGGGCGACAGAACCTTTTTCACCAGAAATAAATCTTCTTCCCCTTTAAATTTAGAGGCGCATGGCCCTGGGAGCATGCGCTCCCCTGACTCCACCCACCAGCGCCACTCCTCAGTCCCCTTTGATGCATCGACAATATTACCATTGCCTAATGACACCAGTTTTATTAAGGGGCAGGATGGTGGGATGTATGGAGGAAAGAGGACTATGAACTAGGAATATGTTAGTCACTACAGTGAGTAACTTATAATTACTCCTACGTCTCGTCCCCTTTCCTCCATACTGCATGGGCGATTACAACTGAATGTAGCCCCAAGGTGGAGAGGTGACCCTCCTAAGAAAACAAGTTCCTTAACACTGCCTGCCCAGATGCCGCGCTCGACCTGGAGCTGGCATTCAAACAGTAGTGCTTGCAGAAGGCTGAAGGCATAGTCCATGTTGCCGCCCTGCTGATGACCTGCCATGGAACGTGCCTCTGAAAAGCCTCAGCTGTAGCTTTGGCTCCGATAGAGTGGGCATGCATATTTGCCAGGAGTGGTTTGTGCTGCCCCTCATCAGCCTCCTTGATGACCAACCCCATCCATCTTACTATGGAGGGTCTGGATGCTTGAAGCCTGGCCTTGACCCACCGAAGGTGACAAAGAGCTTTCGATTTGCAGAAGCTTTTAGTCCTGTCCAGGTAGAATTTTAGAGCATATCCGATGTCTAGACAATGCAGAACACTCTGAGCATCGTCCTTAGGGTCCGCGAAGAAAGTGGATAACACTATCTCCTCATTTAGGTGGAAAGAGGAGACCACCTTTGGTAAGAATGTGGGGTGTGCTCCAAGCACCACCTTTATGGAAAGTAGTATAAGGCTCTGAAGCCATCAGTGCCTGGATGTCACTGACCCTGCATGCAGATTTAAGTCCTACCAGTAGAGCTGGCTTAAAAGTGACTAGCTGGATGTCCATGGATTCGACTGGTTTATGAGCCACAGCGCCCAAGACCAGGTTAAGGTCCCACAACAGGTGTGGCTTCTTGATAAGCGGATAGAGCCTGGTGAGGCCTGCCCGATGTCTTAACCACTGGATTAGAGGAAGAAAATACCCCCTCCTCCGAGTTCCAGTAGGTTTCGATTGCCGCCAAATAGATGCAACATGTGTCCACCTGCACCCCTGAGTGTGCAAGGTGCGCAGAGGATAGGACATCATCCAGAGTGCAGGTCAATGGATTTACTTTTGACGAAGCCCAGTGGCAGAACCTAGTCCACTTGCTTTTGTACTGGCTCCTGGTAGCATTGCTCCTAGTGCCTTGTCTAATAACTACGTTAGCCTGAGACAGATGTAAATGCCTTAGTGTGAGCTGTTCAGGAACCACGCTGCAAGGTCTAGTTTGTGGCGGGGCGGGGTGGATGACCGTGCCCCCCATGCTGTGAGAGTAGGTTAGCTGGCCCCAGCGGAAGGTGCACCGGGGCCTGTTCCGACAGGCTGATAGATCCCAGAACCATGGCCTCGCGGGCCACCGCGGAGCTATAAGGATGACCCGGAGGTGCCTGGACTCCTTGATCTTGCAAATTACCCTGTGAACCAGGGGAGTGGGAGGGAGTGGGAGGGAAGGCATACGTGTTCATGTTGTCCCATTGTATCTGCATTGCGTCGCCCAGAGAGTCCCAGCCCTATCCCTGCCAGGACGCGAACTGGGGGCACCTCCTGTTGGATCATGTGGCAAAGAGATCCACCCGAGGTTGACCCCATCTTTTGAAGATCCCCTGAAGGACTTGTTCAACTTCCATTCGTAGTTGTCCGCACCTAGTCTGTTGAGCCTGTCTGCCTCCAGGTTGAACTCCCCTGGGAGGTGGATTGCCCTCAAGTGCATGCTGTTTTCCAGATCCCCCTCCCAAATGTTGACTGCCAAGGTGCATAGGGGAAGCAACCTGGTGCCACCCTGCTTGTTGATGTAATACATGCTGGTGGAGTTGTCTGTTTGGATGTGGATCATCTTGCCACTGATCATCGGAAGGAAAGCTTTGAGAGCAAGCCAGATTGCCTTCAGCGCTAGCCAATTGGCATGGGCCTGCTGTTCCTGAAGAGACCAAACTCCATTGACGCTGTGGTTATCCAGGGTGGCTCCTCAGCCTTCCAAGGAGGAGTCCGGGGTGATTGTAACCTGCGGTGCTGGTTGCCTGAAGGATCCTCAGGTTGCAGTCCGTGCTCCACCAGACAAGGTCCTGGTGGAGAAAGGGAGCAATGCCGACGAGTTCTGCCTGGGAACCCCACTCCTGACTCTGTGAGGCTGCGAACTGCAGTTGCAATAATCTCATTTTGAGTCTAGTCTATGGTACTGCCAGTAGCCATGATACCCAAGTGGTACCGCCATGCTGAGGTCACCTCTCTGCTGAGAAAATGCCCCGTGGTGCTCTTGATGGCTGTGATCTTGTCCTCCGAGGGAAAAACTCTTTCGGAGCTTGTATCCCAGATGAGGCCCAGGAACGTTAGATTCTGAATTGGCTACAGCTGCGACTACTTGAGATTGATGGAAAATCCCAATTTGTGTAGCATATTCATGAGAGCGGAGGAGGTGTGATGGACCACCTCTGGGGTTCTCGCCCCGAAGAGCCAGTCGTCTAGGTATGGATAGACATGGTGACCCTGGGTCCCGAGAAGGGCTGCCACTGCATTCATAAGTCTGGTAAAGACACAGGGGGCTGAATTGAGGCCAAAGGGTAGAGCCATGTATTGGAAATGAAAGCCCATGATCCTGAATCTCAGAAAGGACCGATGAGGCTGCCAAATCGAGACGTGCAGGTATGCATTCTTCAGATCCAGGGAGCACATCTGGTCTTCCTTGCAGTGTCTCCGTAATAAGCGCTGGGGTAACCATCTTGAATTTTTGAAGAGGGAGGGGAAAAGTTCAAGGTGGAAAGGCCCAACACAACTCTCAGGCCAGCCTGGTTCTTCTTGTGTATGGCTAAAAAATCCTGGCATAGAAGCCCATACTCCGCTGGGAGGCTGGGACTTCTTCCACTGCCTGATTCTCTACGAGCGATCGAATTTCCGGCAACAGAGTTGCTGTCCCAATCTGTGGGAGTGGAGGAGAGAAGAGAGGAGAGGGAGGAACCGGTAGGTGGTAGCCCGTAGACACTACCAAGAGGATGTAGGGGTCAGCGAACCTCATGCACCAATATTGTGCGTGAAGGGCCAGCATGCCCCCCACCAGAGACATGTGGACCCGGAGGGGATGGTCATGCCTTTTTTCCCCTTTGAGGCTGGGACAAGAGGCCCTTATTCCCCGCCTTGTGCTGTTTACGGCGGTGCTGACTTGAAGATCGGTCCAGCTGTCTTGACCTTCATTCCTGGAAGCCCTGGATCCCACCGAAGGCCTACCCCTTGTCGGAATGCTGGTGCACCTGGCTGTATGTCTTAGGTGCAGACTTCTGGAGGATAGATAAGGATTTTGCAGTCTGAGATTAGTTTTTCCTTCTGATCAAGTGCTTCATCGGTGGTAGAATGAAAAAGGTTGCCACCCTCGAATGGAAGGTCCAATATGCGATCCTGGACTTCCGGGTTGAACTTCGTAGTCCGTACCCACGTAGATCTTCTCATGTACGTAGCAATGCAGATGGCACGGCCTGAGGGGTCTACAGTGGACTCCATGATGTCCCGAGCCACCATGTTTGCTTCTGCCAGCCCCGTTTTGAAGCGCGCCTGACTCTGCACTGGAATTTACAGAAGGAAGTCGGCTATTTTGCGCCAAAGCCTTTGATTCACAGCTGCGAGCATAGCGTCTGCATTAGACTGACAAAGGTGCAGCGAGGCTTTTGAATAGACCTTCTTTCCATATGTCTCCAAGATCTTCTCCTCCTTGCCTAGGAGCGCCGAGGAGGACTGCGGCTTGGAGTAGAGTGAGGCCACGGCAATCACAGAGGAGTATGGTTGAGGGTGTGTCGACAGCAAGAGTCGATCCCTCTCCAATTGCCTGTACTTGGCGTCAAGGCGCCGATTGGTAGGATGCGCCGAATGAGGTTTAAGCCATCCCTTTTTGGCTAAGGCGACAACATCCTTCTGCATCGGAATCCCCGTTCTGGCCACGGGGCGTAGAGTGAGGACCTTGTCCGGGACCCCAGCCTCTGGTTGTTCAACCTCGGGTTGTGGAAGACCCAAGTATTCAGCCAGACCTGCAAGCCGTAGATGGCGTGTCGTGGTCCTTCTCATCGGTGTCCAACAGGGTGTCCTGCTGGTTCGGAGCAGATGGAGGATTACTGGGTGCGAAAGCGGAGGTATGCTTAACGAAGCCGGAAGCTGCTGTGGAGGCTGGTGTGGGACCGCATGGGGCTACGCGGGGGCCTGAGGTGCAGGAGCCATAAGAGGAATGACTATGGGTGCTAGCAGTGGGACTCGGGGTAGCACGTCCCGGATCACATCCTGAAGGATGGCGCCCATCTGAGGGGACCTCTTAAGAGTGAGGAACTTTTCAAAAAAACCTGTCCTCACAGAACGGTGGGACGCTAGGTGGTGCAGGAGTAGGAGCAGGGCCTCGAGGTTGCTGAGCCCCGGGCCTACTCTGCCTTGCTGCATGCAGGGTGTATCTGCCCTGCAACGTACCTGGCGAAGACCAGTCCCACCTGGAAACTTGTTCTCCTACTTGCTCCCCAAAAGGGGGTGGCGTTGGACGAGCTGCCATGTTGTCTGGGGTGGCAGCCATTTTGTCGGGCTGCATGCCACGTGCCTGTGTCGTGGTGCTTGCCGTGCTGGGCCTGGCCTCCTCCTGGACTCTTGGCAGTGGAGCTTGAGGCCTACCCTGCACCTCAGGATGGGGCCTGTAGGCGTCGTGCTCTTGGCTGTCTCGCCGGTAGTCCTGCATATAGGCACCCCCTCAGACATTTGTCCGGTAGTAGGGCATAGCCCCTTGGGTGGACACCCGGTAATAGAACCGTGCGGTCCCTCAGCAACATCACCAGCAGGATCTAGCGACCCATCTGTCGGTAGCTGAAGGTCAGGCTTGCGATACGGGTCGTACGCCAGAAACTGCGTCAGATCTGTTCTGTTACCCTCCCTGCAGCGCCAAGTGCCACCCATCCCTTTGGCAGGCACACTTACCATGGATCTCAATTGAGGTCCTCACATGGTTCTCCTAAATTCCTTGTTCAGAAACACTCTCTGGGACGAGGGTGTTGCAGGTGGAGGTTGCCGTGGAAACTATGGCGTCCACTGCACGCTCAGTAAAACACAATCAGCTCAAGGGGCGGTGTAAGGAAAAGTCACACGAGAGCAGGTACTTAAACTTACCGCTCCCGTACGCTGCTGCTACCGATTTAAAAATCGCAGCTCTTGTCTCATTGTCCTAATTCCATACGTCACCTTGTTGCCAGACCCTTTACTTGCTCTAACAGATTTGCCTTTGTCCCTACCCCTGTCTTTGAACTTGTGACTCTTGTGTATGAACTTCAGCTCTGCTTACGGATACTCCATCCTCCTGCTGATTCTGTCTCTGGTTTCCCGCACAGCCACGACCCGGACTGCTCGCACGGACCGGCCACCTTCTTCACGTTTGGTTTCCACTTGGGATTGTTTCTGGAAGACAGCATTAAACAACGTCATTTGGTATTTTTTTTTTTTTGGCATTTTTTTTTTTTTTTTAATATAGCGCTACGAACCCTCAGGTATCTGAGCGCTGCTTATTATTACCCACGGTGTGTGGTGCTCATTTATCGACCTCGGAAGGATGAAAGGCTGAGTTTGGCCCTGCCGGGATTCGAACCTGGGTTAGCAGGCTCTGCACGGATGTCAAAGCGAGCGCTCTACTCGCTGTGCCACTTGACCAGCTGGTGCATTACAAGTGCGTCTCTGCCAAACTACTCATCGTGCACGAATTAGAGACTCTCACAAGTGACGCACACCGTCGTTAGGCATCCTCGTTCCGTCGGGACAGGTGGTTACCAGGAACTAGAGGCTATTTACAACTACCCATATTAGGCCTCTGCGTGCCATCGTGTTCAGTCCTGTTTGTTTGAGTACACTTGGTGCATCTGGCGAAGGACGCAGACTGGCTTCCATATTTAGTTTTCCTTTGTATAAACACACGGTAAATCCCATATCATTGTATCTGATATTGCATTCAACTCTCATAAGCCACATCACATTAGTTTGCTCTGTCTTGTAGGTTCTATATTGAGGAGGTTAGCAGACAGAGATATTTCACCACTATAGAGAAAAAAACCAACTCAATACAGGTTAGAAAAAAGACGTCTCTTTGTACTACAATTAGGCAATATGGATCAGGACAGTCAAGTGACCGTGTTCTTTGTTCCTTTTCAGTTTTCCAGTGTTTCGTGCTGTGTTCCATCTTCCAATTAATTGATTCCTCTGCATATTTAACCCATTCAGAGGGATACATTGGTAGGAGGAACTCGGCTACACTTCGAGTTCAACTACACGGATTCTGACACTGAAGCATCCTTGATACCTGTGCTGGTGTTAGAACCTGAACGGTCCTTCCCCCTAGGACATTTCCTGAGGAAGGAGTCGCCCTTGCGGGGTGCAGATGAAAAAAGTGGCCCAAACTTGGGCCTTGACTTATGCTTGACGAAGTTCTTCAAGTCCTCTGGAGGCGGTCATTGGAAGAGCTCTTCACCGAGCTAACCTGTTCTTAAGAGCGTGCAGTGTAAGCGCATCACACGCGGTACAAACCTCCCAGCCGTGATCGTGGCCAAGGCAGCGGAGGCAAAGAGTGTGGGGGTCGGATGTAGGGAAGAGCCCCTCGCAGGCTGGACACCTGCTGAAGCCCAGTGACGTCAACATGCGCCAGGGAGGAGCGTGGTACCAGAGGACCGAGTACCTGATTAAAGACCAAAAGACAGTATCCGGGGAAGAGTGTGTGGAATTACAAGGCTGAAACCAAACCCAGGGGCGCTGGTGAAAAAGGTCTGCTCCCATCGACGCGGAAAAGAGGACTGGGGAGTAGCGCATGCCTTTAAATTTAAAGGGGAAGAAGATTTTTTCTGGTGAAAAAGGTTCCGTCTCCCACCCCTAGCAAGGGACGCCCATGCAGTATCGAGGAAAGGGGACGGGACGTAGGAGCAAGTCATTCCCAAACTCAAAAATGCTGCTGAAACTTGAGTTCACTAATTTTCTTTGAGATTTTTTTTTTTTTTGTCAGAGCACCACACCAATGCTCTGTAATTTGTGTGCCCCTTGCTTGCTTTGTGTTTTATCACAGGTTATATTTATTAAGATGCTATGTTTATAAAACTGGTTAATCACAAAGACACGCTTCTGTTGTCCTGACAGTAGTTATTAGGAAATTAAACTGGTTTATGGGTGCCAACATTTGGTTTTCACTAAAGAAGCAGAAATACCCAAACCCATCCCTTGGCCAGACACATTGTATAGCACTTCCTTTTTTATAAATAATTGCAAAAATTCAAATCGTTTTGCTTTTTCTTATTGTTTTGGTTAAATTCAACCTTAAACACATTAAAAGAAACAACAATATATCAATACACAATTATATTTTGCATATATAACGTCTCAGCAACGGTCTGTCAATGTGCTGAGCTACCTCGGTAGCCATCTACTGTAAAGCAAGTCTATGCATCCCTGATGTACTAAAATCACTGCATTACCAACAGTACTTTGGGTGCACCACTGCCATAGAAGTGATTTAAAGTGGAATTCATGTATATCTTCCTGCTGTGGGTGCCAGGCCTTTGCCTGCATGGGGCACCATATGTTGCAGAGAAACCAGGCAGGGGCCCTAGTGTCTAGTATGGCAGCCACGCAGGGTCTGCTGCTACTTCAACGCGGTTACCGAACTGAAGTATAAGCTAAATGGCTATTACTCAATGTTTCCGAAAATTAGCATTGTGGGTTAAGCACTACTGCAAGCTATCCAGATGAATGATTGGAATTCCAGCAGGCTGGACTTCTCAACTATTCTAGGCAGGGAATAGAAAGGGTAAAATATAACAAGATGATGCTCTTTCTCTTGCTCTATCATTTTTTGTCTCTGTGACTATGAGTCACGTTTTCAGGTATGTGTTCTGACTGCTCTCTGTTCTCTCTTCCAGCTGGGCTGGACTGGCCTATAGGGAACTTGGAGAATTTCCCGGTAGGGCCCTGCACCATAGGTCCCTTTTGTGTGCAGGGGAGGGTGTGCGCTGATTGGCAGAGTGTAGTGCGCAAATATTGGTACGGTCAATCTGGTACGTCTAATTTTTTTTATTGTTCTTTTTCAATTGCAGGAACACTAACTGACTCTATCATCTCACCTAGGACAGCAAAGTACCCAGCAACAGTGGCCCCATAAAAATTCCTGACATCTGTAGTAGCACTTGCCGATGGCAAGAATGCCTTTATTTCTTAAACAACTGGATTTTGCTGTGGGTGATGGTGTGGCAATTCTAAAGGTATAGTCACGAGTCACAATCAGGGATTTCAAACCTACTTTTGAGGCTGTTCCTTTCTCATGTCCAGTTTGTGGCGGTACTGAACGTTCATGTCTCATGCGTGAGCTGCATTTACAGTGCACTGTGTACTCTCTCCTGGTCTCCCTGCGTTAGGTACTTCTTACTAGCTGATGCTTAACACCCAAGACCTGGTTTTAACCCCTGCTCATCTAATCTTCATGTATCCTTGGCCGTTTGTTTTTATTGCAGCAGCATTGCTCCAAACATTGGTGTATCAACCTAATCACCTGTGTCCCAGCAAGAAAAATCCAGCAAAGCGCTTGACTCTGTGAAACAAGCATGTAAGGATTTATTTTCCCTATGTAACATTGGTTGAGTAGAAGTGCTGAAGGTTTATAATCGGCCCTGTGCAATGTGCATCCAGGTGTGGTTTTCGTCACCAATCTGTGGCCTCATCCAGGACCACCCTTCAAAAAAGAATTTGAGCTAGGACTTCACGATCTGAACTGGGATGTTAAACCATATTCGCATAATACTGTCTGGTTATGAACATTGGCCTAAGAACGTTTGCATTGTACAGAAAACCGTGATTAAACTGCCCTGAATAAAGTCGACTTCGCTGCCATCTTAGAACCATCGGCCATTTTGATTCTAACTCCTGCTTTCTGTCCTAAAATTGTAAACTGTGTTTTTGGCTGCAGCTGAGCAGTGAACTTTGAGCTATGTCAACATTAAGGCTGCTGAGAGCAGAAGGTTTGTTCTGCGCAAAGAAACCTTGTGAACAAAATGAACTGTAATCTAAGCCCACAGCCTCATCCTCGGAACAGAATGCAAAACAACTAAAACCGTGTGCTTTGGCAGAAACCCTTTGTGTTCATTCTTGAAACTGGACTTACTCTAAACTGGAGATCCAACATCGCCATTGAAATTTCATGGACAAATAAACATGTTAAATGTGTTAAACAATTTTGTCATATTTGCCATGTGAACTGGGCATGAACTCTTGTATGTAACCTATTAGTTTGGAGAAGGGCTGGACAATGACCGAGATGGTGTATGAATAGAGCATTCTTTGGGATGTCCAGCACTCACTCCCCTCACGGTGTGTGCTGGTACACACTGCAAGGTGTTGGGAGCACAGATAGCTTATCTGATTTTGCCTTTGAATCTGTACAGAAATAAAGATACTTGTATCTTTGAACCCGTGATTGGCAGATTTCATTTTGTGGTACTAAGCCTCGATATTTCTTTTGTCTTTCAAGGAGTCTTCTGAGACTTGTATTAATGTGGTGTTTTTTAAGCCAACCAGTATTTCTGAAAAGGTTTTTTCCCCCAAGCTGTTCACATGGTTCCTTTAGGGTCTTTGCATGTGGTTATTTGCCATCGTTTCAATCTTTTGGGGACTTTAAACAAAAAAGAAAATTTCCCCCCATCCTTTTCACATGGTTCGTTTTAAATCTTTGCATGTGGTGTTTGCATTTTTTATTTTTGAAAACTTTAAATGATTTTTAAAAACAAACGTGGGGGTTTGCAATGTTTTCACAGATTGAGGCTCCTTTTTTAGATAGATCGTTGGTACTAAGTGGAAAGTTATTTTTTACCGTACTGGTGAAAAAAAAAAAAAAGAAAAAAAAAAAAAAGGTAGATTTAGGAGCGCTCCTTCTAGATCGAACTATCATACTTGTCAAACCCCTGCTGCACACGAGTGCGCGGAGGGGCTGACGGGCGCTGCGAGTCCCCACGGAGTCATCGCTGGAGGCAGAGGTGAATTTTGGACTGTATGTGTGTGCATGTGTAAGTGTATGTGTCTATGTGGGTATGTGTGCAGAGGATGAGGCAACTGTGGAAACTGGCTTGCTACAGCAGGTGGTGCAGCCGAGCAGACTCAAGGAATGTTTCTAGGCACTGGAGGCATGTACGAGTGCTCATTGTTGCTACATCTGGGCAGGCGGATATGGGCTAGGGCACTAAAGGTGACGCGCTTGTTACACCCATATACGAAGAACGCTCCTGTGATGGCGTATGCCTATACTAATCAAACAGAACTTGGGGAAGCCAGAGTTTGGCAAAGACATGAGGTCTACACATGGGACGGCATGTTCAATTCAAAGAGCTGAATGACCTTGTGAGGGAGTACGGCTTACCTGCTGGGCAATTCCAATGTTATATGAGGGTTCGCAAAGTGGATAAGCAGAATTGGGGTGGGCTGCCTGAGGAACCGGCTGAAGATGCGCTATTGTCCTTAATATACCAATTGGAGGATGGAATCAAGCCGACCACCCGCTTATATGCATTCCTCAGAGATAAACATAAATGTGCATGACAAACTGAGGGGCAAATGGGAAGTGGATGCTGGGGTGCAGATCACTGAGGTACAGTGAGAGCAGGCGTTGACTTTTGTTAAATATGTGTCACGAAATGTGAGGTTTCGTTAATACAATTAATGTTCTGCATAGGACATATATGGACCCCTGTAGAGTAGCTAAGTTTGGACGAGAAGCAGCTACTGACTGTCCGTGGTGTAATTCGGAGGGGGCGGACCTGATACACATGCTCCGGCAATGTGTTAGAGTACACATTTTTTGGAGCCATATAGAACAGACCTGCAGGGATGTGGGCATCATCAGCTTTTGAGTGGAACCCACTGGAGTGCCTACTGGGCATATACCCCAGGCCCTCTAAATACAAACATGTGCTGAGGTTTATGGAGTTAGTCTGTATACTAGTGAAAAGACGTGTGGCCATGTCCTGGAAGTGTAAGCAAGGTCCTATATATAAGCAATGGCAGGGGGAGTTTGAGTGCTGGAGTATGGCAGAGACATGGGCAGGCTAGACGAGGGGAGGACGATGAGCAGTCAGACCAATTTGCAGTATAGCAGAGCCTGTTGCTAGCAATGTTCCCACCCTCACAAGAAAGACCACCCCGAACTATGCGTAGGGCGATAAGATGGGCATTTACAAAGTATTACACGTGCCTGCAATATGGTTTGGTGTGCTTCGTCCATAACAACGGCAGAAGGTGTGCATGAACTGGCTTTGACTGAAATTCTATCCATCTATCTATCTATCCTGGGGTGCAGATTAGCCATTCAGGTGTTTGAGCTCTTGTGTGCAGTACTTCAAGTTGTTACTGTTTGGAATTAGGTAAAGATTTGCAGGTACACAGAATTGTTGCTGATGAAATACGACAACGATTGTAGCGGTTGTAAATGCGGACTACGTGTTATTTTATGTTTTCAATATTTCTGTACAATAAACATTTGAAAAAGTAATAAACAGATGTTTAAAAAAAATCATATTTTGATTATTAGTTTGGAAGAGCACTTGGACCCTCCCTGGTCCCTAAGGGCCAGTGCACATGCAGCACTGAACGGCAGAAGCTTAATTTACTAAACAAACCTTTGCAAAATCCCAGGTTGTTTTTTTTACTTTTTAAAATGGTCTATTATCCACGTGCTTGCAGTGCTCTTGTGTGCGATGTTGCTGTGTGTACGGTGCATATACAACTCGTACACATGACTGCACTTTCAGTGGGTACGAGCGAATCATTCCAGTGCTTTACTGTGAAGCAAAGAGTCACATGGGCCCAGCTATACTCAAGATTTGACTCGGTCGTCTGCTTTAGAAAATTGCAGTGTCGCGTACACCCTGTGAGAATGTGTCTATTGTATATAAAGGGCATGGTGCTTGTAATTTTCAATAAGTTGCCTAAACAGCTGCATGCTGGTGCACAAACGCCCGCTGGCGTAGATTTCCCTTGTGTGGGGATGTTAGGCAGAATCCTGTGCAGTGCCCTTAGGGACCAGTACACCTGATTAAGACTACAGGTGGCAATACAAGTTTTACCTTTGGTACAAGCCCGTACTACTAAGTTATAGTGGTAGCAGTAGCAGAGCTGCCAGGCGTATCTCAAGAGTATATGAGCAGTAGCAGAGATTACACAAAGGGACCACAATTACTTTGACTCAAGCAGACACTGACTCAAGGTTTCAGGTAAAAAATAAATAAATTTATTTTTAAACCATCAGTTATAAACACAACACCTCTATTAAACGTTAAACAAAACCACATGTTAAATATACCACACTAACCAATTCACTTTGTACAAGTCTCAAGGTAAGTACCCTGTGTTTAAATGAATCGGTGTTATGAACAAAACACGATACCGCAGATACGGTTGCGATCACTTTTTGACAGTTCGGTCTACTAAATAAACACGTATCCGTTACATGAAATGCTACCGGGGCAAGAACACACTTAGCACCCGAGTTACCCAGAGGGAGTTGGAGGCAAAAATCACAGGCAATATTTAGGTTAGGCAAACCTTATCGAGAAACACTCAGAAACAGGAGTTCAAAAGTCAAAGGGTCGGAGCCAAGTTTAGGTGACACCGAAGACCTGTGCCCAAGATCACACCGTTAGACAGTTCACGATTCCGTAGAGCCAAAGAGTACTTGAATATTGTCAATGTTTGGAAGCGAAAGTTATAAGAAGGAGGGAAGACAAGGACGAGCCTTGAAGATGAAGAAAAAAGGGATTCACCCAGTTTCCTCAAGTAGAACACAGTACCTTATTTCCACGATGCAGCTGGTGCCCTGGCAGTTGTTCCTGTTGGTTTCCCGCAGACCCACGATTCCTGGAGCTTTGTTGTGAAGGAGGACGTCTGAAAGGGGTCTGCACCACACGGGGATGAAGCCGGCAGCCGTGCCAACGAAAAGGTGTGCTCCTTAAAAACAGGACAGGCTCAGCAGGTGGCTATGCGGACCAGTGTGCAGCAATTTCGACCACGGCAGAGATCTCTGGCTGAAGATGAGCTGTTTATCCCCACCAGGCTCCGGGGAAGAAGACTCCGGACTGGATCTCCGCTTAGTCGTCGAAGGGTAGATAGCTCAGGACTGCAGCAGGGCTTCACCGGGACGGGGTAGTTGCAGCAGCTGTCGTTCTCGCCACTTCTCTTCGGTTCCTTTTAGTTCCAGAGGCGACTGACCTTCTAGCCCAAGAGACCTGCCTTTTATGCGCAAAACCCCCATTCACACAGCCTGGCTTTCAATCATGCAGCAGGGGGGTTGTCCAGCCGGGACAACCACCTCAGCCAATCATGGCAAAGTGCGACTTGGGTTTCCTAGGATACCCTGTGCAGGGGGTGACTACACCCCTTCCCCACATTCAGTCTACCTAGACACCCAGGCGCCAAGAGGAGGGCTTCTCTGCAGAAGCTCGCCAAAAGACGGTGAACAAAGAAGGCGAACCTAGTTTGCCGCGCAAAGTAAAACACAAGAAGGACTTTAACAAAAAGAAATGGCGAATAAACCCAACCGGAGCCAAAAGAAAGACGATTTGGTCAAGCGGGTTTATGCTTAAGGCTGCAAAAATAGCCAAAAGTATTACCACGTTTATCTAATATAATTGCGGTAGAAAGGTAGGGTAGAAACCACTGCCACCAGCTAAGTCTAAATGTTAAGAGCAAAACAATGCTCAGGGAGGCACAGACAGAAAAGGGGTACAGATTAGCCCTTTCCAGTACTCCATGTAAGATGGTGTGTACTGGGTCTGTGGTTAAAGTGACTATGTAAAGTAAATGGCAACTTTTCCTTTCTCTGGGGGACAGTAGTCAGCCCCAGTGAACTGGAGTCAGAGGGAAGTCTGAAAGACAACCCTGGGTTACTACACTAAAGGTGCTGTGTAACCCATACAAAAACAGGAGCACCTGGAGTGGTTGCTCCAGTGCCCAAGATCACACAATGAGTAAAGACACATAGGCCAAAACACATGTAAGAGTGAAAAAAGGATGTACACTCTTACCAGGTGGAAAAAGTAAATTCCATAAATCCGGTAAAGCTGCTGGGGGACTCACGAGGTGAGGGAAATTAGCACTAGAAGGGAGGAGTGTTATGCTGAGGATGGGTGAAATGCCCTGATGAATACGATCTTGGATTCCTGCCTTCCTGCTTCTGGTGGCACAGGGCGCTTTGGGGTTTACTTTACAAAAGCTCCAAATTAGATTTGCTGTTGTGATTCTGTGCACAGAGAATGGTTGCAAATATTGGCCACTCAAGCTCTCATTCAGAAGGGAGAGAAAAAGTCTCCTCTAACCAAAAGTGGACAGAGGCCGCCCATCTATTTATTTCTCTCAACAATGCTCACGACTTGATCACTACTTTCACGTAAGCCATTGAACACCAGCCAACAAAAGAAAGTGGCCTCCGTTAATTGTCCAGCAACTGAATTTGCATTAAAGTAGAGCCTCAACCCCCTCGTCGCCCCCACCCCTCGTTCAAGCAGGGGAAGATAGTTTACAGTATGTGCTTCAGTTTGAGATGTGAGTAATGTGAAAAGTGTACAGGACAGGCACCCTGTTCTCAAGTTGAGGTCAGGGTCAAAGCACCCCTAAAGAGGTTCTGTAAAGCTGCCCCCCATAAAAAGCGAGCTGTCTTGAATTCAAAGACTGTCAATGTGTATTGTAATCCTTTTGAATATTATTTTTTCACTGCTGCAAGTTACGAATGATATCCCCGTGTGGCAAAGCTGTTATATTGCTTTTACGCTATTTAGTTTAAAGAACATATAGAGGGCTTGTTTACCCCAGTTTTCCATTGCCTTGTCCGTTCACAGTAGGGCTAGTTGTGCCAGCCTTTGGGCACGGGGGGACAGTGTTCCAATTCCCTCCATGACTCGTGCTCTCCTCCATCTAAGTTTAGTTTATGTTCAACGCTTTGGGGAAAATCGCTACGTGATTTATATATATATAAATGTACGTTTCACGGATTACTGCATGTTCTAGTTATACTTATTTCACATTCTCTATATAGGTTGATGAGGTTCCCGGAAGGTTTTTATTGACCCTTGAATGCGGTTTCTTTATTCCAACCCTTTCACCTCAACAGTTAATGGTTTGCCTGTAAACACTATTGACTGCTTGCCAGGGCTAGTGATCACTGTCATTAATTATGAAAATCTTTTTTGATCATAGTTTATGATGATCTGGGTGAATGCTTTTTATGTTGGTGTTCCTTTTTTTGTCTCTGCTGATGGGACCAGTTGATTCTTCTTTCGATGTTGTGGAGGTTGGAGCTATTTTCTTGCTTTTCCAGATTTTTCAGCAGCCTTGTGTATCAGAGGACTGGCGCGGTAGCAGGAGTTTTCTGAACTGACCACGAAAGTGGTGCTGTTAATTGCTTTGCTATTTCAAAGTGGGAGGTCAATTTATTCCCTTAAGGCAGTGGTCGTCAAGCCTTTTTATGCTGAGCTCCCTGCCCCCCCATTGAGTAGACATAGTTTCCGCCCCCCCTAAATGCTTATATTTTCAGTTAAATGTGTATATTTTCTATTAAAAACAGTCACCATAATCCTTCAAGCCCCCCACCGCCGGGCATCCTTCGGGCCCCCCAGTTTGTAGACCACTGCCTTAAGACACCCTAGCTGTTCAGCATACAGAGGCCCCCTTTTCGTGGGTCGGGCGATTCCTTCCCTTCCCCTTTCTAGTTCCACACAATGACTGTTATATTGATCAGTTGACCGCTTTCAAACCGTCGCCAAGTAGGGGATAAATGCTCCTACTGGCTGCCCCCCTCTGGCTTTAATGCTGGTGTTTCTCCAAAGCCCCCACAGTGTTCAGATGGATAGGTCCATGCCGTCCTCAGATAGCTTATTACCTATCTACATGTATCCGGCTGTGGCGCATGTGTGAAAAACCAAGTCGCTGCAAAATGTTCCCATGGCTTGTTTTACTTTTTTGCAGGATTTTTCCACTGCTCAGGAGCGCTGCACTAGTTCAGCTGTGGTGCATAATGTATGGCACAGTAGCGATGCTTATGAGCGGGGGAGACTTCCGACGCTTCTGAAGGATAGTGCCTGGCTCATATCAGCAAAGGCCAGCCTGCTAAGGGTAATATTTACTTTTTGTTCCCCCAGTAAAGATCACTTTGGTCATGGGTTCTGTCCCTGCATACCCTCCTATTTCTGGTCCCTATCGTTTCCTGTACATGTTGCTGTCTCCAAACTGGGACTCTATATGGTTGATATTTACATTTAAGAAACAAACAGCTGCTGGTCTTTTAAAGGACACACAAAAATGACTCTGCAGCATTTTAGGTACAAGTGCTCTGCAGTTAAGAACGTATTGCCTCTACAGAACACCCACCTCTAATTTTATTAGCGAGCAGATGCAACTAGTTGAAGCCTTAATGTGTGAAAGTCATCAAGCACCAAGAGACGTTTCACTCACAAATCGGGACACCTCAGGCAGGAACATCCATTGCAAGTACACTATAAATTAATGGTTTTCGGTACAGACACGGTTCACAAATGAAGCATACTAAATTTACTTTTTTTAAATTTCTTCTTTTAGGCAATAACTCAAATCATGGCACTCTTTAATGTGCTTTTCTTTGATTCTGACAATTCTCTGTGTATTTGAAATGATGGGGAATTGAAGCCTTTGGCAATTCCTGGTGAAGTTAATTGTAAATGGCTGATAGAGGGGCTTGAAAGTAGAAGAGAAATATGTGAAGAAAAGGATTTCAAGGCAGTAGTGCTTTTCTCATCAGCAGGTAAGCAATGTGTTTTGTTTGTTCATCTATTTGATGTTTGAGGGAGGAGGATACATCTGACGTCCCTACGCAGAGGTATTCCCTTTTTTCACACATACAGAAGAGTGTTGCACAATGCGCACCACTCTTTTACAGCATCCCTTTCCTCTAGAGTAATTCTCTGAAGTATAGATGTCTACATGATTTCTCTTATGTTATTGGCAAAGCGCTATGGGTTAAATGCCCTTGGGGACCGTAGTCCAGGTCAGAGTATGTGTGCAGCTAGACTGATTTGTGGGTAGCTGCATGGGGTGGGAGGGAAAGCACCAAAGCACCAAGGAGGGCAAAAATAAGCAAAAATTAAACCAATGGGATGAATAGGATTGCGCTTACGGGGAGTCACTTACCCCAGTGTACAGCTCAAGCAAAAAGTGTGTTGTATTGATAGTCACATTTGGAAGTTTCAACTTGCCTTTTCCATCTGTAGCCAAGACACAAAAAAAAAAAAACATTTGATGAAATAATTAAAACCTATTGCGCTGTAGAGGGACTAATTGAGCCTTTAAAAGGAAAGGCAGAGGAGAAAAAGCAGCTACTGGTGGAATCTGGGAAGCGCTGGAAAACTAAAGACTTGCGTGAACGACAAGAAGATGCAGTGAAAAAAAAACAAGAGAATTATATTGTAAAAGCTGATGGGTAGAAACTGACTATTCCCAAACTTATTAATGGCTGTTCACAAAGGCTGGAAAACCAGGATGACTAGTGTTCTTCATTCCTCAGAACCCGCCTCTGTTACTTCGCCTGGACAATTGAAAGACACAGCAGTAGATCGGTATGTGTCTCTGTGTAATGTTGCGGTTCTCAAAGATGTAGCTGCGCAACAACTACAAAATATCAGACTATAAAGTAACAGTCAATTGTCTGCTACAAATGTTTTGACGGACAGATCTCATTTGACATGCTCAACTCTATCACCACGTCTTCTCAATAGTGTGGCCTTGTTACAGCAGGACGGTCATGCCTGTTTGGACAGTGAAGTGACACCTACACGTTCACATACACCTGCTCAATCATTCAGATTCCTTTAAAAACAATGGCATTGGAACATCTCCACAACAGAGTTTGGTTGCTACGTCAGTCCCTGCTACATCAACGACGTAATTGTAGCTCATACACTGCTCTGTGAAAATGAAGATGCAAGTGCTCTTGTGTGTAGAACTATATAGTTGATCTGGTGAATTTGTAAGTTGGTGCCAACTTGTAAATGGTACATATGTTTGTGCTACTGATTTCTGTTGGGGGGTCAGCTAGTGTTTTCTTGGGTGTGGTGAATGGTTGAACTAATTGTGAGCTGCGCATAGTCATATTGGGTGAAGTGATCAGCAGTCTGTCATGCAGGTAGACATTTAAGGGATTCTGTTGAGGTCACTGATAGTGTGTATTTTAGTGCAATGATTTGTAATCATGGGAGTTTATTGGGTGTGTTGCTATGTTGGCTGGAGGTGAGAACTGAAATGAGGGAGTTGGTTCGGGACATTGTGGGCTGGGTTTGTAGTTTTGTATACTAAATCAGCGAACTCAGTCAACTCCATAAATACAAGTAGCTATTACTTGGATACTTGTATTCATGGATTTCATTTGTACAGCTCTACAGCTCACATTTACCCCTCTTCAGATGGGCCTGGCTGCTCAGTCACACTACCAACTTGTGTAGTACAGACCTATACCAAAAGGTGGGTTACCTAATGCCAATCAGATAAGTGTCGTGTAGTCTCACACAGTGTGACTGCACCAATTCTTACCTAACATTGGTGGCATGCGGTGAGATTGGCAGAGTGGTTACATCGACTATTTGTTGCACTTATCAGTTTTTATTTTTTTATGAATGAAAAAGAAAATTGAGCATTCTTCAACTCTGTCACGCGCAGCGTTAGCGAATCACATGATCATAACATATTGTCCGTGCCCCAAACAAACATCCGCCCTCCTTGCCCAAAGGACCCCTGTTCACTTCGCACAATATCCCTTGCATAATTGAAACACTCCACATTATCGCTGTGAACAAAGTTTTTATTAAAGGAATAGTGCGCTCAGAAATGTTAATGTCCCGAGGGTTCGGGCATGTGTTTTTAAGCAAACGTTGATCAATCGTACAAACATTTCCTATGCACCATACCGTAGTTTTCCTCTTTTGTACACATGCGATTAGGCAGCAGGGCGCAGCCATCCTGTAATAATCTTATCCATTGCCGCATCGCCCAAGGTGGACTGCTCTGGCGGCACCAAATCATATCCCCCCGCCCCCGAGGCTGAGATCACTAGACGCGTACCGCCCATTTCGCAACGCTAAAGCACATCTCGTGTCAACATTCTCTGCGCTTCAGCTAATGGCGTGTCTCCATGGAAATGGCAGGACGCCTCTTTCCTCAATAAGTATAAATAGACCCCTTCTCAACAGACATCAGATTTGCTTTTCCATTCCTTTCGTTGTCTTTTTTTGAGTATTCTGTGCCTTGTTTCTGTGCTCTGGTCAGCTACCTTCGTTGCTTGCAGCCCGTGTGAACAGATACCAGTACCATTTTTTTTTTTGCCCCATAATGGCAACAATACAGCCCTACCAGTACGAGCCAGAGTATTCCGAGGCGGAATTACTCGGAAGAGAAAGATGCGCAAACGTTGGGGCTTCGGACGACAGTTGGGAGGACGATGACGATTCAACAGATCAAAAGCCTGAGCCTAGTCGCATGGATGGCGTTTCCACCTGGTGTACCTGCAATCGGTGCACGCTAATGCCAACCGAGGAGGAGAACTGCTGCAAACTCTGGATGCTTGTCCTACATATTGGAAGGCGAGACACGACTGCAATGCGTTACCGAGCTGCCAAACCTCAGGGCAGCCTGCCTCACACGGGCCGTGTTGAGGATTATGATGGTGCTTCTGCACGAACTTCGAGCAACAGTTCGCCCTCGCAATCCAAGTAACGAGTAAGTGTACTCTAGTTGTGATGTCACTTAGGCCACTACCATTTCATGGTTGTCTCCTACATTGTCGTAACTTTGATCTATCAATGCCAAACAAATGTAGTCTTGCAATTCTATACATCACTCGCAATTTGGGGAAATCATAGTAGTCTCCTTATGTTTATTTCATGTACAGCCATGAAGCAATCTTTCTGCTGTCCCAAATGTAATGGAATGCATAGTCGTTCAATATTGTACAGTGTCAAGGTAACATTTGTAATGGCAACAATGCCATTGGATACAAGATTTGTCATTGGCAACTAAGGTTTAATACACTTATCTTCATTTAAAAACAGGTTGTATCTTTCTCTTTTACACCCGGTATAGGCTGGTGGCCTATCATTCTTTTACATGGTGGATTCATGGAGGATTGGACACCGCCTTCGACGAATAATACCCGCCTGTGTCGTTGGTGCCATTAGAGAAACTTTACCCAGTGACAGCGGTCAGTACAGGAGATTTTCCCACACTGTGCTGCAACCAGAAGTTTTTAATGTGTAGTGCATTTGTGCCATCAAAATCAGCAACAAAATAAAACACAACAGAACTTTTATCAATGGTTGTTTCAGTTTTTCAGTGAATCAAGTGTGTCTCTATTCAGCAGTGTTCCGCCCTTTCCTGCAAGCCTCAGGCCCATCCATCCCCCTCCATTATCAAAGGCTGTTGGCACCAGTGTATATGCGCTGCCAAAGGGGGCTGGCAGGCGTGGGAAGGGCCAAGGTGCCAAACACCATGTACACTTCAAAGGTATCTTCCGCACAGGGGCCATTCTACACTATATTTCAACATCTATCAGACTCCGGCCATCAGAATCTTCAAAAAATACAACATTACATGTTACTACGCGGACGACACTCAGATCATCTACAAAATCGAAAACACTGATGCCGACCATTCAACCCTAATCGACTGTCTAAAAGAAGTCTTCAACTGGATGGATGCCAACAACCTGAAAATCAACCCAGGAAAGACAGAAATCATGATCGTATCCAGAGACCAAGAGAACAAAACCACCATCCCATGGCCTACGGAAATGGGACACACACCAACACCATCGAAGGTAGCAAAAAATATGGGAGTCCTAATGGACAACACCCTAACCACAAATAAATGCACAGTGAAGAAATGCTTTTTTTTCTCCTCCACATGGCAAGAAGAATTCTACCTTTCCTCTCCTTCACTCACAAAACACTCACTATTGTCGCCCTAATCATGTCAAAAATCGACTATGCAAACAGCCTCTACCTCGGAATACCAGAATACCTCCTAAAGAAACTGCAACGGATCCAAAATGCAGCAGCAAGACTACTCCTCAAACTATCCAGAAGAGACCAAATCACTCCAGCCCTAAAACACTACACTGGCTCCCAGTAAAACAACGCATCACCTTCAAAACAATGTGCATAACGCACAGGGCAATCAGTGGACAAGGAGCAGAATTCCTACAAAGGAAAATAACAGTCTACAAACCAACAAGACCCCTCCGATCAAGCAACGAAATCCGCCTGGAACTCAAACCATACCTTAAGAAAAAACTTGGAGGCACCTCCTTCTACCACTTAGCCGCAAAAACCTGGAACAACCCAAAAGAAATAAGAAACACTGAAGATCACCTAAAATTCAGGAAATCACTAAAAACCTGGCTCTTCAACACCACAGACTAAATCTGGAAACCAAAACCGGAAAAAGGACAAATAAGCCGAAAAGGACACAGACCATCCCAGACCTGAGAGGGTAGCTCCCACGGCACCTGGACAGGTGACACCAGATAGAAGGGAACACAGACGGTACGCACTGAGAGTGAGTCAACTATCCCAGACAATCCAACCAACACTTTGCCCGCTCCCTTAGTTACCGCCTGGTACCACAGTAGCGTGGAATTGCCGGATATTGGCTCCCACCACACTCACTGAGAGGCTGACATAGGCAGGTGCACTGGCCACAGGAGCAGGAAGGAGGATAAGGGGAGCTATGAGAGAGCATGTTAGAGGTGGGGGCCAGAGGAGTAAGGAACCCTGTCTACCAGTCGGACCCAGATCATGACAGAGCCACATCAGGGGAGACTACCCAAGCCGAGCGCCTCAATTCAGGATAGAGACGCAAACTAACCAACCCTACTAACAATCTCCCTTTCTGCATACACCTCTCAAACTCCAAACCAAACACAACCAAAACCTACAGCACAACAAACCGCACTACATTGCAACAACAAAACAAAAACACACATAGTCTTGCACAACAGTACACCACGACTACCAGCCGCAAACACCCCAGGCCCAGCCAACGGACCCACGAGCTGTGGCTGCCAACAGCACATCACTGCTCTCTTGCACTTTTCCTGCTTCCTCCCACTAACTCAACCTCCCCTCCTCTTTCAGGGCCGCCAGAGCGCCAGGGGACCACTCCGGTGGTGATAGTGCGCGGTACAAATGTCCTTTAACATTAACATGGCCTATCCAGACCCTGTGTCTCCAGGCACCATCCCATGAAGCAGGCTGCGCCCCTGCAATCCACATAAGTGTGTCTTCATTCAGCAGTGTTCCGGGCCTTGTCTGCACACCTCATGCCAATCCATCCCCCTCCATTATCAAAAGGCAGTTCACACCAGTGGATGTGCGTTGCCAAGGGGGACTGGCAGGGTGTCATACATAGGTATTCCCTATGGAGAGTGTGGAGAATACATCAGTGATACTAAAACTCGCCTCCCCAACATGGCGGATTCATTGCACTGTGCTTACTATAACAACTTCATTGGTCTAGTCAATTCCAATATGGCCGCTTCTGAATCCTCCTATATGTACTAGCGATCTAACCCAGGACGGCGCGTTACTTCAAGCTTAACTCTGTGAAACTCTTGGATCTACGGGTGAAGTAAGTGCTCTCTCCTTTCTTTTTCCATTCTTTACTATTGTCATTTCTCCATGCTCTGTAACTCAGGCTGCTTTCGGCGTCTCCGTGGCTTGCTCAGCACTTCCCATTCGCTCTGTTTATTTGGATTACAGCACCGGAGCAATTCTAAAGAACCTTTCGCTCTATGCTCCCGGCAAGACTTTGGCAGCCGCTGCGCCGTGTGTTTATTTACATGCAACTCCCCACGGAGAAGCAGTGCCTTTCTTAATCTCTGTCAACTCTGGACTATTATTGCATTTCCTTGTCAGGAGAAACGAGGAAAACGACTTTCGACCCTTTATGCTGTGCGACTTCCAACACAGCGTTTAAAAAAGGGAATTTTTCTTTCTGAAATCGTCAGTTAGCAGATTCTTCATAAACTCGCGTCAGCGTTTCTGCTGCTACTGTTTAATCTGCCAGACAACCATATTCCTTTACACATGAGTCTGGACAATCTACTTTCTCGTGCATCACAGCCTTTCAAGACTTCCTACTTTACGCAACACGTGCACCAATTATCTATTCAAAGCAAAAGGAGTTTATACAACTGGTAAGTCCAAAGACAGCATTCCTGGTTGTGTCTTGTTGCTATTCTCCTTTGAATACCCCTCAATCCTTTATAGCTTGATTACTAAGAACGTTTCTCTTTCCCTTTATGTGCCTGGACCCAGAATACTGCAACTCTGCACCACGTGTAAAGATAGGAAACTCTGCTTCAGGACCTACAGCCCGACTCCACATTTGGGTTTTTTCCCCAGGAGGGTTTCCCCTGCTTTACCTAGGACCTTGTTTCACCATATCGGGGTCACAGGTGGAGCCGGGAAAGCTCCCCACTATTCTTCTTTACCCATTTCCCTCATCACAGGTAAGGGTTCAGTGAACCTCTTTAAAATATACAAATTGAATATTGTATTGTTTGAAAATATACCCTGAAGAGTCATAACACAGGGGTCGGAACGGCCAAGGTGCCAAACACGATGTACACTTCAAAGGTATCTTATTCGCAGGGGTCAATGTTCACATGCCCTCCTCAGACCCCGTGTCTCCAGGTAGGATCCCTTGAAGCAGGCCGCGCCCCAGCAATCCACATAGGTGTGTCTCCATTCAGCAGTGTTCCGGGCCTTGTCTGCACGCCTCATGCCCATCCATCCCCCCCTCCATTATCAAAGGCAGTTCGCACCAGTGGATGTGCGCTGCCAAAGGGGGCTGGCAGGGGTGGGAACAGCCAAGGTGCCAAACACCATGTACACTTCAAAGGTATCTTACGCGCAGGGGTCAATGTTCACATGCCCTCCTCTGACCCTGTGTCTCTAGGCAGGATCCCCTGAAGCAGGCCGCGCCCCTGCTATCCACATAAGACCACGCCATTCATTCACATACACACCCTCTTTTCTAATTCTTTATAAACCACTTGATATTTATCATGAGAACATCTTTGAGCACTGCAAGTAAACTCGTGAACGTGCTGAGAACTTCTGTGACCACTGCGAGTCAGCTCGTCGTCGTGCTACCTGTGAACATCTCCCTATTCTCCTGCCACTAACTACCCTGCTTGCTGAATCTAACTGTGTTGGTGAAGGTAAGGGCAGGTCACCTAATCATATCTCCTTGATCTCTAAGTTTCTATCTATTTCTAACAAACGTACCCAGTAGTGTTATGTTCATTCATCTCATTGCCACTGACTTGATTTTAATTTGTTATGTTATCGAGATATATAAAAATTGTCATCAGTGTCAATTGGGATCAAATTGCATCCTTCGCAGACCGTGTCTATAAGCAGGTTTCCTTTTGATGCACAATAGTAAATTCAAGGGACGAGTAACATGTTACGATTTTCGTCAGATTAATGAATTGTTTATGAAAGTTATCCTATAATACAGCTGGCCACGCTACACTGGTTTAGCTTCGTTGACCAAAACATAGCTTGATTAGAAAAAAAATGTATGGTATAATTCCATCTTTCTCATGCTTTTATGCAAAGTAAATTTCGAATAATGTCAACTGACTTTTTTTGTTTTGTTTTTGTTTTTATTTTGTGTTTTTTTTTTTACAGAATTTTCAACAATGCCTGCATGTACGCTTTTTGGTTGCCGTTCTAAGACCCATAACAAATCTAAAAAGGCACTACAATGCATTTATTCCCGAGGAAGATAGATCTAATAAGAGAATGGGTCAGATATTGCAGATTTGCGCCAGAAGAGCTTGAAGGTAGAATCCATGAAGTCTTGGGGGACTCGAGGGGTGATCGATTCCGCATCTGCAGCCTACACTTTGCCACAAATATGTACGACCGATCGAAGTACACAAAGGAGAATCGACTCGGAACGTCTCGTAAATTGCTTCCAAATGCAATTCCAACTCCATTCATGCACAGGCCGCCTCAGGTGAGTCACGTCTCCTGATTTAGCTGTAGCCCTTGGGTAGTGAACAGGTAACTAAATGGACGGATGTGTGTTTTAGGTGTAAATGTCCCTTATAATACTTTTCATATTTACAAGATTGTATTGCTTTATAACTAAACCCATTTTGCAAAACATCTGTCCTTGGTTTTAGGAGCATCATAGAAAATGATTTATGGGCACTTTGAAATAAGCATAATCTTTTCGGAATTTGTCTCTTTGCATGCCAGTTTTTAAGATTAGCATTTCCAAATCAAATTAAATTTTACCTTTACAACTCCATGACTATGCACTGAATATGAAGGAGCAAGATTCTGCATCCATGTCTTGCCTGGAGTCAACAACAATTTAGAGCGCTTATCGGGTAGTCTTTTTTAGCTATTCAGTTACTTTTTAAGCATGGAATTTGCGATAATATGATCATATTTACATGTCGTCCGTTTACACAATGTTTCATTCATGGTTTTTTTATTAATATGTACCATTGTCTGCATCACATTGTGTGTGCTCAATTTCAATTTTTTCACCCATACTAAAACAATTACTGTGTTACAGGGAGATGCTGAAGCTTCGACTACAATTACATCCTCCCTCATAGTTGATCCAGAGCCAGTGGTATGCGAACTGACAGGTCCCTCGAATGAAAGTAAGTAGGTCCTAGATCTGATACTATTAGACAGTGACATTATTATAAACGAGCAGTTTCTGCAAATCGCTTGAGTGCAACATTTCAATCAGTGTGTTTTTCAGTCATCTTTGATCGAGTAAACTAGCCATCAATCAGGTGAAATTCGAAATGTATTTTTTGACTAAATGACGTACACGATGTACAGTTGTATCTGTGTAAGCCATGTGTGCAAATGGAATAATTTGATTTCTAATACGAATGACATTTCTAATGGATACTCTTTTCTAGGGATGTATAATAGATTGGGATATAGAAGAGGAGACACGTGGATTTGAGTCGGTGGACCAGCTTGCTGGTGCGGTCGTTAGGGTTTCACAGAAAAGCAAGAAAGATAAGGTAATTTACAAACAATTTCATTTTTAAACAGTGTTTTGTGCTGGTGCCTTCAAAACATGCTTTTTTAATGTAAATTGTCCAATACTGTATGTTGGATTTACACTTTGTCCAACCTGTCTTCTAGTTGCCCAGGCACAGGCAGCTACAGAAATCAGAGATGCAGCTTGCCAAACTGATTTCACCATGGGGCAACTATTATTTGAGGCACAGCGTGTTCAAATCAATAAGCAGACTCGAGATGCTTTTGTCCAATGGCCAGAAAATGAATTTAATGTGACAAGCGAAGCCAGCAAAGTGTTGTTGGACCATTGCTACAATGCAACTGCTCCACCAGATGAAGATGAAACTTAATGTAATGAAGATGCTTTTGAATTAGTTGCAGCCCACTTGACACAATCGACACCCGCCAAAAAAGGGCCACCCAAAAACCAATCGACATTGGTGTTTTCTCCGATTCATGTTCAAGTACCAGACGCTAAAATGACAGAGACTGAAGCATCAATACAATTGACCGAGGAACTAGACCAAGATCTCGACTACAGTATGTCCAGTTTGGCTGATACGTCAACCACAGTTCAGTCAGAAACCACATTAATGAAGGATGATAGTCTAATAGAGGAGCCCAAATACATAGTATTCGACAGCAGCTTGATGGAGAATGTAATGATGCTGAAATGTGTGCATTCAGTGAGAGGAAGTATGTGGGAAGCCATTGGTGAATGTGACTTGTGTATCACAAGGCAGTAACCTCAAAATACATACCACCTGTGAAATGCTCCATGAAAGATTTTCATGGTCCCCTCAACCAATGCTGGGGAAACTGCCAGCTGGGAATCTACTGTGTGCAGCTGCTTTACTTTTCAGTGGCTCTAGTTTCATTAAGTTGTCCAGTTTCTGTCAATTTGTGGGACTCCATTTCATTTCTAAAATGCAGTACTACAAATGTCAATATCTATTCCCTACCATTAGTGAAGCTTGGAAAATTGAACAAATGTCTAATCAAAGTACATTCTCTGAAAAACGGTTCAGGCTAGCTGGTGATGGACAGTGTGACAGCCCCGGACTTTCAGCAAAGTACTGCACATACCACTTTCAGGACATGGAAACTAAAAATTGTGAGTTTGGTGGTCGTACAGGTGTCCGAATGTAAATCCTCAGTGGCCATGGAGAAACTTGGTTTTATAAAATCACTGGAAGATCTCCAATAAAGGGGAATGCAAATAGACCTCATAGCCATGGACAGACAAGTTTCAATAGCCAAGGCAATGAGAGAGCAGTTTCCAAATATTCACCATCAACCACGTTGCCAAATCCATCAATTAAAAAGCTGCAGAAAAAAATAAAAAAAAAAAAAAGGTTCTGAAAATATTTTACAGTGGTTCCAGTCTTTTTGGTGAAGCTCCGAAACTTGTGATGGGTCTGTGGAAATTCTACTAGAAAAATGGCGGTCACTAATGCACCACTGTTCCAACGTTCACTATTGGACAGAAAAACATTTCCACCAATGTGCACATGGCCCTTTGTCGCCGGAGAAGGAACGGAAGAAGGGGTTGATTTCATCTTCACCTCCACACAAAGCCCTTGAGAAGATTTTGTTTGATAAAAGTCTATCAAGAGATCTGAAGGGACTCACAGAATTCTGTCACATGGGAGATTTGGAGGTGTTCCACAATATGTGCCTAAAATACAGGCCAAAGAGATTGCATTTCGACATAGACGGGATGAAATATAGGACATTACTAGCGTTATTAGCGCATAACGAGAATGTAGGCCACGAACAAGCGAGGACTGCAGGAAACTTTGGGATGCTTCGCTACACAATGGCCTTTACAAAAAGAAGCAAAAAATGGGTGGCCAAGCCAATATATGAGGAAATGGAATTCGATTTTGTGAAAGATCTTATTATGACTGTCTCGGAGATACATACTCACGCGATTTTGTTCAGAGGACATATACATTGCCACAAAACATTGCCAACGTGCCCTGTCCACCTAAAGAAGAGCTTGTGGAACAGTTCACTTACCGGTACAAATGATTACCATCTGTTTTTTTGATCGACAATGTTTTTATGAAGTGTCCAAATAAAGCATCCAATTTATCTTTTGAAATCTATCCTCTTGACAATTTCTTTTCAACAACTACCATTTTTACGAATGCCATACAATGTATCGCTGTGCTTTCACACTTCCCAGTTTCGTCGAGCTACTATGGGACCTTCACTGATCGTGGGAGGGCCAGATGGATAACAATATGAAAGCAACTTTGTGGTTCTGCGGTTGCCTTACTTAACAGTTGCCCAAATAGCTGAATAACTACTTGTCCCACAAAAGGGATGAGACCTAGGCTAGATAAAATACTCGGCACGCAAGAACAACTGACTGTGAGCAAAACAGCACATCAAAGTGGGTTGTTTGTGAGAAACGGTGGCACTCTGACCGATATATTCATGGGGGGGGGGGCATGTGTTGGCGGTCGTTGCTAATGTAAGGAAGGAGTGGATCAGTTGAGCCCCCGGCCCCCATACATTATACGCAAAAGTGACATCCTGCTCTTGAACTCGTGGGGGCCCCTCCTTTGCTCTTCTGCTGCCATAGGGAAGAAAGCCCTGACATAAGCAGAGGTGGGGCTATTGCTAGACACACTTGGTCTCCATTTTGTGTGCCCTCGACGCCAACTTTGGACTAGGCCACATTCTGTCATTACAAAGTTACCCTTACCCCTCAGCACCGCTGTGAACAGCGAGCACTGACACCCCCACATTTTTCCTCCTGTGCCTCACAAGTCCCTTTCTCATGGATGCGCCGAGACAAGCTGTTGCAAACTAAGAATATATCTTCATGCTGAGTGAAGGTCACCAGCTTTGAATTTCAGCTTGCGAGCTGAGGAAGCCCACGCATCGCACACAGTATAAGGTTCGATTGTTTTTCGACTTTGAGAGAAAGGGACCATTCCAAAAGGAATTGAAGGAAGGGGTGTAGTAACGTCAGATATGATAAGGTTCACCATTTTAAAAACTGCTCTAAGGAACATGTAATTTCAGTTTATGAAAAATCGTAGATCTGAACAGAGTCTGCGTTACGCCAAGAGAATGGAAATGCCGAACATAATATAAGTTTGACTTTTGACGATTTTATAGACCAACGAGTCAACTTATCATTAGCCAACCATTATTGCTGGGTTACATTGTAGTCGTTTGTTCTGCATGGCATATTGCAATGAAACGCAAGTACAACCTTTGTGTGTACTGGTTTTTCTACCAGCAATGGGCAGTCCAGCATCGAGATGTATGTAGACCACCACTCGGTTCCCCCAGGTTCAATGCTAATATTTAATTAAAATGCTGTCTATGTTTTCCTCGAATTGTAGCATCAGCTTCCGCATCCCATTTCGAGCTGAACATACTCCATAGCACTATCCTCTGAAGCAAATTGTAGACTACTTTCCACATTGTTTTCTCTGTGTTTCCATTGTTTCACGTCTGTGTTCATCGTTAGTTTTAACACAGGCCGAATTAATGGGTAAAATTATAAATTGTAATAAAGATCGGCTACTGAGACACATTTCTGTTAGGTTTTCTAAACAGCTACATTCTGCCTTTCTGCTATTGTCATCAATTCCAGATACTAACTGCCGGGTTTTTCAACCAGCAGCTGCAGATACACGTCAATAGCTGGATATCAATTGGGACGATTGCCACGGGCCGATATGCCCTTATGCGGTACCAGCGATTAGGAGCGACCTAACATTGTTTACGGTGGCCTAGCGCCAAGCTGATGCCCAAGCCTTGTGATTCACTGTGCGTCCAAAGCGTTTCTTTTTTATCCCAAAGGAAGACCGCGTGACTCACGATAAACATTTGCGGATCGAGACCGAACAAAGAAATTACACATTTGATTGAATATGGCAATCGCCGGATGTTCTCAGAGCGTTTATTGTGAAATAAAAGTACTTTCCAAATTGTACAGTCTTGCTATTTCATTTAAAAGTATACATTTATATTCTGAATTGTGACACGCTGTGTTGTGAGATGATGTGTGTTGATTTCCGGGTTCTGCGTAACGTCACGTAGATGATGACTGGGCACGTTTGGCTACGCTGCCCAGTAACGTCCTGGAAATAGGTGGAGAATATCACTAGATTTGGGGACGTCAGCCTCAGGGACGGGGGATGTGATTTAGTGCCGCCAGGGCAGTCCACCTTGGGCGATGCGGCAACGGATAAGATTATCACAAGATGGACGCGCCCTGCTGCCTGATTTCACATGTGTACAAAAGAGGAAAACTATGATAAGGTGCATAGGAAAGGTTTGTACAATCGATCAAAGTATGCTTAAAAACAATTGCCCGAACACTCGGGGCAATAATATTTCTAAGCGCACTATTCCTTTAAGGTATTCCATTCCGCAATTCCCGTTATGGTCTCCCCCCCCGCCCTCCCCTACCGCCCCCTTCCATACCGCTGTTTCAGCCAAAGCCCATTTCTTCAGGTCTCACCACCACTCTTCGACATCTGGGCTTTTGGGGGATTTCAATGCCATGGTGATTCTGCGTTTGGCTAGAATATACGCCAAATCCTTTGTTTTACTCAAGTATTGAGCTCTTTTGGGGTGCGGTAAGCAGCCCAACAAGCATGCCCTCGGGGAAAGAAAATCTAGTCGAACCCTTCCTCTGACCAGCCTGCCCACCACCTACTACCAGTATTGGCCAACCACCGAACATGCCCAAAACTTGTGTAGCATCCCTGCATCAACCATCCTGCACCTGGGGCACACCTGCGCCTCTGAGCCCGGGAACCTGGAAATCCTCTGTGGTGTCAAATAGGCCCCGTGTATCATAGGTACTTTTATGAGCTGTATTCACGAATTCCACGACACCCTCTTATGGTATCTCAGTACTTCTTTCCAATTTGCCTCCATAAATGGTTCACCCAAATCTTCCTCCAATTTGCCCCTTATTGCCAAAGGGGAGGGGGCAGGTTAGTAGGAAGTCATATATCCATGATATAGTGTGCCCTCCCTCTGATATGTCATACAGAGTGTCCACTATGGAATGCTTCTCCTGTAGCTCCCTGTATGCAGGCCACCTATGTATGATCTCTCTTTGATTGTGCCATACATTAAATATTGGCCTGTATGCAATCCTGTATGCTCCACTAGCTCGGCAAAGGGTATAAAGGAGTTCTCGCATACTAGGTCCCCCACTGTAGCCACCCCATAAGATTCCCAATGTACCCCATCACTGAGTGCCCTCGCCCACATGCTCACCGCTAGGGACACCATGTGCGACCATTGGCCTCCACAGGACTTCCTAGTCCATACTAGTTCCTTCAGGTAGTAGTGTGCCTCAATGGGCTGCAACATTATTGTATTCAGGGTCGGCTCATCTGCAAGCCAGTCTACCACAAATTGCAACTGTCCCGCTATATAATATAGTTCAAAATATGGGGTCCTGATGCCTCCCTCCTCGTACGGCCTATGCAATGTGGACAACGCTATCCTATTCCTTCCATTCGACCACAGGAAACCTCTACAAATGCCATCCAGTGCCTTAAAAAAGGATTTGGGTATGTTGTATGGGGCATTTACAAAGAAGTGCCGCAGTCTAGGCAATACAACCATCTTCAGCGGGGCCGCCCTCCCCATTACTGAAAGGGGCAGCTTGGGTCCAGAACCTCATTGAGCCTTTGATGCCCTCTAGAACATTCAACGTGTTATGTGTGTGTTCTTTTGCTGGACCGTGATACAAATTGACCCCAAGATATCTAAACGTAGCCATTTTCCATTGCAGGGCGATGACCGGCAGTGCCTTATGTTCTATCTGGTGCAGTCCAGCTAATGGGAACAGGGCTGACTTGTCTGTGCTGATTGCAATTCCTGACAATTTGGCAAACAGCGCCATGACCTTTAGTAGTAGCTTTAGGCTGTCTTCAGGATTCTGGTTGTAACGTATCATCAGCGTACAATGATATCAAATGCCTGCTCCCATCTGTCTCTATGCCTGCCTCCATGTATTCTGCTCTGAGGTACTGTGTTATCGGCTCTGTGGCAAGGATGTAAAGCACCAGGGATAACGGGCAGCCCTGTCTTGTCCCTTTTTCCAATTTTCATGCTTCAGAAATGCATTTACCCGTTTTCAACCGGGCCCATCAGCCTTGTGTATCCACTTTATGTATCTCTGCCCAAAGCCAAACCTACGCAGAGTCACATAGAGCCAGTCCCACCTTACTAAAGCAAATGCCTTCACTGAGTCCAGCGTGCCTCTAGCACACAGGGCCTCCCAAGATGCTGTGCTGTCTATCACATGGTGTAAACTCCTCAGGTTCCAAGTCAGGCTACGGCCTGGCACGTAGCCAGTTTGGACGGGTGTACCAAGGTATGTATCACCCTTTTTAGCTTCTTAGCTAGTATCAACGTCAGTATTTTGTTATCCCAATTTAACATCGATAGGGGCCTCTATGGGCTGCATTCCGTTGGGAGTCTTATGGGGCTTGAGAAGCGGTATAATAATAGATTCCCTCAAACTGAGGGGAAGGATGCCTGCCTCATAAGAGTCTGAATGTTTTGAGCAAATGTAGGGCCAATTCCTGTGCATATTCTTTATAAAATTCACTAGGCAGTCCATCTGATACAGGGGTTTTTCCTGTCGGTAATGCTATGATCGTGTTTTGTATGTCTTTCAGTGTAAGCGGCTCTTTGAGGGTTTCTCTTGCTTCCTGGCTTAAACTAGGAAGTGCTATCTCCCCTAACACTTTATCTAGCTAAGCCCTTGATGTCAGGGGACCCTCCTGGTTGAGATTTTTATAAAATGCTTGAAAGGCGTTAACTCCAGTTTTAGTATGGCATAGGTCCCCATAACTTGTGCGTCTCTGGCCCTGTTTCTCCTTTTGTCTATATAGCCATGCTAGCAGTCGGCCAGGTTTATCTCCCTCTTTGTGTTGCCTTTCCATGTATTTCGCATAACTATGCCTACCCAACTTCTGCCAACACTCTAAAACCCCTGCATTCTCACTCAGTAGCTTTGGCTGGGACTGCTCCAATATCCTCAGTCGCTCCTCTGCAGAGCACAATTCTTTGTTAATTGTTGCCTGTAGAACACATGACCCGGCAATGGCTGCTCCCCTAATTACTACCTTTAACGCTTCCCAGAAAATTCCTGCACAGGTTACACTACCAACGTTGTGTGACATAATCTGTGATACTATCCTTAAGCAGTCTCAGAATGGGCGATCTTTCAGGGACTCGCTTCCGAGTCTCAATGTAGGAATTGGGGCTCTCGAGGGTGCATTTTGCCACTGCAGGCTGAGATCCGACAGGACCCTACCCTTATAATGCACAGGTGTGATGAGGTGTGCCAGCTCCAGACCCACAAAAAGGTTATCTATTGTGTGCACTGTGTGCGGCGCTGAGTAGTGCGAACAGTGCCTAGTATCCGGGTAGAGTAGTTTCCATGCATCCACTAATGCAAATGAGTCTAAACGTGTTTGTAGTGTCCTATCTGGTGAAGCGGGTTTGACGTATTTAGCATCAGATCCATCGAAGGACGGGTTCAACATGCAGTTAAAATCACCACCCCCACCCCATATGATGTTAGCATCTGAAACACACAGTTGCATTATGATTGGGGGCATATGTGTTAACCAGGCAAATATCTGCGTGGTCAAGGAGGCCCTGCACTAATAGCATCCTGCCCTCGTTATCTGTTTTAATGTGGGTGACCTCAAAGGGCACCGTGCGGGCTATCTATATTAGGACCCCCCCAGGCATATGCAGAATACAGAGACCTGAACACTCGCCCCCACCATTTATTTGCTAACAGTGCCTAGTATTCAGCCGTAAGGTGAGTTTCCTGCAATAAGGCTTTGTCCACTTTGCATCTCATCAGGTAAGAGTAAACTCTATTCCTCTTAACCTAAGCGTTTAACCCTCTCAGGTTCCATACAAGTACGTTTACAGTTCCTGCCATGATTCCCCCATCCCCCACAAACCGTCCATCTGCGTCTGCATCTAACACAACAGCGGTTTCCCCCTGCCTCCCATGCAGTGTCCCTGACAAAGTTACTGTGCTACTATTCTACTTCATTAAGCATGCTAGCAAGATCCGTTCGCTCCCCCCCCCCATTGGCATCGCCAACTACGTCACCAAAAAACAACTGCCCAGCGACGTTACTTCCAGTCAGGCTTATCCGCTTCTCCCCCCTTGTAGGAGCGAGTGGGCACCATAAACGAGTGCCCTTCAAAGAAAGAACTTGGAGGGTGCATCAGCAGCAGCCATGTTTCAGGTCTCCTCCCTTGTAGTGTGAAATATTGACTAGCGGTAGTGCCAGCCATGAGGTAGACATGTAAGCATCAAGGGCCCACCCTGAAGAGATTTGGTCCTCCAGCACGGGCCCGATTGTCCTGGTGTGCACCTTGAGTCGTGCAGGATCACATCTACAGCCCAGGGTTCTTTAAATGTTTCTAGGCACTGGTTGCGTTGGACTTTCTCTGCGCCTCCGTTGGTTGTCTGTTCCATCGCAGAGTCCATCGCAGAGTCCTATTTTCTCTCTGTCCATCCATGATTGCGCCTCCTCCGGGACCTCGAAGAATCGGGACATTTTTGCGCATGACCTTAAGTCGTGCTGGGTGGATCAGCATGTATTTCAATCCAGCCGTCCTAAGCCTGGCTTTAGCTGCCAAGAATTGTGCCCGGCTCTTCTGCACTTGAAAGGTGTAATCGGGGTAGACTTCCAGTTCCGCCGATGCGCTCTTCAGTTCTCCCCCTTGTCTGGAGTAGGCCAATATTTTCTCCCTATCCTTGTAATTCAGGACCTGATAATTGGTCTGGGGGTGCTCCTGGAGGAGGGCGCCTAACCAGTGCCCGGTGTGCTCTCTCGAACATGAAGCCTTGTGTACAGTTTCCGAGTCCGATTTCCTGGAGTAGCATGTTCTCAATGTATGCTGTGGGGTCTGTGCCTTCTTCCACCTCCGGAAGGCACACTATTATTATTTCTCTGGGCTCTCCCCTCTACCGCCTCGACCCCATTTTTAACCAGGCTGATCTTCTGTTGCAGAACGTGGCTATCGGCATGCGTCTCCTGGAGCGTTCCTGTATTCTCCTTTACTTGGGTCTCCAGGCTGTTAGTGAGTTTCCGCCAAGCTGCGCATGTCCTGCCGTAGCAATCCTACATCTATTTGTACTGCTTCGATCTGTGTTCGGAGGTCGTCAAATCTGCTATTGCTTGCATCACTTGGTTGTGCATTTCCCTGGTCCCTCTCTCTTTCGCTTGCGCTGATGTCATGCTTCTTTCTGGAGTTTGCAGCATGGTCTTGGCAAAGCTATCCAGAGTGGGTTGATTTATCTTCTTTTTGGGTTGTTTGGGTAGCATCCAGCCTGTGTAGCTCATCAGTGGCTGGCTGTAGTTTCCGTCTACCCAAGGCTCCTCCGGAAAGATCCTGGGCGGAATACTGTGAGTTTGAAAGATCCCTGCAGTCCATGGGGACCATAAGCTCTTTCTCCTGCGTCACCACATGGTCCTTTATCCATGCTGCATTGTGCCCCCACTTCTGCTCATTTGGTTCGAGGCCTTCTGGAATGGAGGTGGACCCTCCCCCCCCCCCATCAGTTTTATATGCCTTTAGTTCCCTTAGCCGTGTTAAAAAAAAAAAAAAGAAAAAAAAAAAAGAAAAAAAAAAAACCTCCTGCTCCCTGGAGTACACTGCTGTCTTTGGACCCGGCTTGTGCCCAGTTCCACGGTCCTCCGTTGTGTGGGCTTCCTCCTCAGTGCCGGCTAATGAATTATCTCTGTGCCCCCAGAAGCCGATGACCGGGGTTCTGACCCCAATTGCAGTATGTTATTGTCACTGCGCTGCCTGATCGGCCTGCAACTGCCGTTTCCTTTTCCCGCGCTGCCTTTGAACGCAGGCTCCATGGAAGGAGGGATGCACGCTCCCTTCCTCGTGCTTACTTTGCTGCCAGCCCTACCTGCAGGGATCTACGGGGCTCACCTCTCAGTCTCCTTTGTCCATGCTCACCGAGCCGTGAGCATCCCTCCTCTGCTGTGGGCCATCCTCCGCTACCTGCCACGGCCCCCAACCTTCTTCTCCTGCTCCTCCGGTGCTCCGACTCACTTTCTTAAGCTCCTCGCAGCTTCGCAGCTTCACCCTCACCGGCTCGAGTTCCACAGCGTTCCGGTCACCATCTTAGAATTCGGACGCCAGCCGCAGTCCCTCTCTTCACGCCCATCTCAGGCTGTGACCATGGACTCCACTATATGTTCCTTCAGCTAGGCACTTCCAGTTGGTTCCCCCATGATTTTCTATGTTACTGGACCTAATTGCAGTTAAGCTTACTTATTGCTTGGATCTTGCAAGATCCGGCGGGAGCAGTCCTTGGAGACAACCTACTCCATGGCTGCAAGCCACGCCCCTTGACTATTTGTTGTACTTGTGCCCAACTAAACCAGCCACAAGGCTAAGCTCCACCAATAAGATAAGCAACTGTAACATGTCAAATATGGATAACTTTAATGAGTCAGCCCTCACTGGCCTGACAGTAGAACAGCTGAGAGATGTGTAAAAGTAGGGGTCTGACTCTGAAAGTAAAACATTTGAATTGATTGTAAGGTTAAATCGCCAAAGCTTGGGTAGTAGGCCTGTAACACTTACGAACCACAATAACGTAGAAAATAACGATGAGGATGCTAGTTTAGAGTCAAACTCCAATCTGCAAACGTAGTTAGAGGAGGTAGAGGAGTCTCCAGAAGGGAGCCATCCTCTTCCAGAACCTGTCCCTATACCTCAGTCACTTCTCATTGTGACCCCAAATGGTCCAAATCTAAGCCCAGAATATATTTCACTTCAAATTCACTTGAAAATGGAGTCCAAGAAACTGGATGTGCAATCTGAAAACAAACATCAAGAGGTGAAACTAAGGGAAAAAGAAATGCAGCATGAAATGAAAATGAGGAAAATAACTCTCGAATCTGCTTCCCTTTCAGTGTCTTCTAGGTCTACTAGTCCCAAGAGGCCTTGCCTGCCTTAAGAAGCAGTGAGTATGTATGAACCTCAACTTGATGTATTGGATTGGCTGAGTATGTTTGAATACACCTATAGTCTGCAAGGAATAAGCGGGGATAATCTGATTCCATGGCTCATGTCTAGGTTCCCCCTGAATGGCTGTGATGCTGTTATGGAGTTGGGTGCCAGTGATAGAAAGGATTATGAGTCAGTTGAGCTGGCATTAATAGCCGCCCGATTTGGGAAGATTCCTTCCCAGTACCTTAAGAGGTGTTTGAAGAACTTAGATGGTTGGGTTAAGGGGTACAGAGTACACACCTTTGAAGGAATGAGAGCCCTAGGGTCTATCACACTAACCGTCTGAAGGTTTATGTTTCCGGACCAGAACTAGGAGCTTTGCTTCTAGCCTCTGATCAAGAAGAGGAGGCGAGTGAGCCTGTCCCTGATCTACCAGGGGACAACCTTCAGGTGAGAAATTGAAGGAATGAAATTTCAGATTTGACTCTGCAACAACACGAGGAGCACAAGGCTCTGTTGAATCAGTTTGCCTCCCTGTTTTCACTGACGCCAGGCTTGACCCCTTGGGGCAAGCATGATATTCTCACTGGTGACAGTCTCCCTGTCAAAAGCAGGGGTAACAGAATGTCGGATCATGTCAGAGCTCATATAAAGGAGGAGGTCAAGAAGATGCTTGACCTTGGGGTTATTGAGCCATCTACAAGTCCATGGGCCAGTCCAGTAGTACTAGTACCAAAGGTAGGAACCAAAGAGTTGAGATTCTGCGTGGACTATAGAGCTCTTAATGCAGTCACCATGACTGATGCCCATCCTTTACCCAGGACAGATGAGCTGGTGGACAAACTTGGTTCAGCCAAGTTCCTCAGTACATTTGACTTGACCTCAGGATATTGGCAAATAGCTCTGACAGACCATGCCAAGGAGAAATGCATTCTCCCCCCCAGGAGGCTTAGACCAGTTCAAGGTTATTCCTTTTGGACTAAAGAATGCACCTGCTCCATTTCAGAGGATGGTGAATCAAGCTCTGAATGGGTTAGATGACTTCTGCATGGCATACTTGGTTGACATTGCAGTGTTCAGCCCCACTTGGGAAGAGCACCTTCACCACCTAGGATATGTTTTGCAGGCTCTGGAACAGGCCCATCTGATCATAAAAGCTAGTAAATGTCAAGTTGGTCACAGTAAAGTGGTCAGCCTTGGGTACGAGGTAAGAAGAGGTGATATTAGGCCATTGCCTAGCAGAGTACACGATTGAGCCACCCCCACTACTCAGACTCAAGTGAGAGCCTTCCTAGGTCTCACTGGGTATTACAGGAACTTCATAGAGAACTATGGGAACATAGCTTCTCCCTTAAATGTAATCTCTGTTGCTGGACTTGACTTTTTAATTTTAATCCTGGAGTGAGTGAGACCTTTTTCTCATGCTCTGTGTTTTGACCCGATTTGGATTTTGTGTTTTACTCTTTTTGGAGTCTGACAAACTCCATAGGCATCTGCTTTTTGTATGGTGACACACAGCACCTTCAATGCAGTATCACTGAGAAATCCTTTAGATTTCTCATACAGTTTAAAGAAATTTCCTTGTGTGAACTACCGTTTCCAAGAATAGTAAAGTGAAATTGACTTTACTTACCTTTTCTCTTTGTAGATCCAGCACACACCATCTTATGGGGTGTGCTGGGGGGTTACCTAGTAGCCCCTTATCCTACATTCTCATGTACCATTTTTATGTTACCATCACTACTTTAAATGGCTAGTGGCAGTGGTTTAATTTTTCCTACCGTTGTGCTTTTCTACCACAGGCTGAACCTACAGCTGCAGTACAGCACCCATGGGTGACTCATTTTGTCAAAATGGCCCTTGTCTTCTTCTTTTGCCATTTTCTGTTTGTGAGGTCTTTCTTGGGTTTTACTCTGTGCGTTGACAGGTTTGAGCCCTTAGTTTGTCTTGCCTTTGGCGGGCTTCAGCCCTGAAGCCTGCCTCTGGCTACAGTGTGTCTGGAAGGACAGGATGTGAGAGAGGGTCCCGAAACTCCCCGGTCCTTTGTCAGTAGGAATGCCTGAATGCAACTAGTCCCGATTGGCTGGTTGTCTTTTCAGGAACCCAACCCTGCTGTGTGATTGACAGCCTATGCTGTGCAAGAATGGAAGAAACCTGCTTGAAAGGCGAGGGTTTTGGGACTACAGGCAGAGTTGACCACTGGGAGAAACACCCGACAAAGAAACTGAACAAAGCTTGCTGCATCCTCCTGGACCTTTGAGTTGCCCGGTGAAGCACTGCTGCTATGCTGAACTTTTTCACCTCGACAGAGAAGCTCCGGACGGAACGACTTCTCCCCTTGGGTTAATGGGACCAACTAACTCTGAGACAAACTACACTGGACCATAACCCTCGACTTGCTGTGCCTCTCTGTTGCTTCGAAAGCACAATATCAGGGGTTGAGTATCCGTAGTCGAGTGAAACGTCTGAAGCGGTACTGAAACCGGCTAGAATCTCCAGGAGTCTCCCAAGGAACCTCCAGAAGCAGGACAACCAGATCCAGAGTCCCCTCACCAGAGTGCAGGACTCAAGGAATGAAGAAGTCCAATGGGTATCCGAGACGGTGCTGTTTGCTAAGCGCTGACACCGCAAAGTGCCGCCGAACTGAAAAGAGCCCGTAGTTGCCAACGACCTCCCAAGTACCACCACTGGAGCACTCCAGACGTCCTCCCTCTTGTCCCCACGACCGAGGCTCAGGAACAAGGGTCTGCACCGCTGTAGCAAGAAGGAATTCAGCTAGACCACTCTTCTTCAAACCAGAGGTACTGTTTAGGCTTGGGGTACTCACCTCATTGTCGGTTAGCTGTGCTTTCCTCAGTTGGGAATTGCAGTGCTTACCTGTCAGAGTGGATTTCAACTCCCTTTTCACAGGTTTAACAGCTTGTGACCCTACAAGTGCATTTTTTTAACAAACTCTCTAGCTTTGTGCAAGACTTTTGATCGAAGAAGTGCAACAGATCCATGGACTGTGCTCCAATTGACTTTGGCTGTCCTGGCTCCATGAAGACTCTTCTACTCCATTGACTTTGAAACGGTTTGTCCCTCATAGGTGGTAGCTTGTTGTAGGAAAGGCGTATCTAGATTTCATTGGAAGATTTAGTTGTCCTCACATATAGGGAGAACCTGTCTAACGTTTTTCCTTCCCTAACCTTTCCTTTCTGTAACATCAGAATCTGCAAAGTATAACTAGTGTGATATATAAATGCCATTACTGTCCTTGTGATTGAAGTCACTTGAGGGTGTAGCAATAGTGTAGGAAGCATATCCAAAGATCATCCATGAACTTGTTCCGATTCAGAAAAGTACCTTTAAAGTATATTTACATTGTTACATGTATAGCCTTTTTAAAGAATGCTTATTTAAAAATGGATGTTAAATAAATAACTATAACTGAAACCTTGAGCGCAAGTGTTACTTGGCTACTTGTATTTATGGATTTCATGTGTACAGGTCTACAGCTCACATTTACCCCTCTTGAGATAGGCCTGGCTGCTCAGTCACACTACCAACTTGCGTAGTACAGACCTATACCAAAAGGTGGGTTACCTAATACCAAGCAGATAAGTGTTGTGTAGTCTCACACGGTGACTGCACCAATTCTTACTGAACAGTAATCCCCACCCATCCTGAAATTGCCATGGGGGTCATCCCGGAGTAATACAAGATCACTGGAAGTAATAAGAACTCATCCTGGAGTAGTTTCTGTGATAAATCTAGAGTCATCTCATTTACATATTCAGCCTATACACATACTTCAGGATGGTTTCAGATGATCTCCCTCAACTAGCCATGGATGACTCTAGGACGGAGTCACCGGATGACTCCAGAATGATTCCAGGAAGATGTTCCTTTTTGACTTGGGATGGTGCAGCCATCTTCTCTCGGAAGCCAGAGCTACGTTCTTCCATGATATTTGAAATTACTCTTCCGAATTTGCATAGCTAATTCTATACAACTCGAAAAAAAAAAAAAGAAAGACATGGCGAGTTCACAAAAGGTGAAAAAGGGGAGTCTACCACAGGGTACACAATAAATTAGGACACATTGACCTGAGGCCAAGTTCATACGGCATTCAAGTGATCACTCCCACGGGGCAGCCCTATTCACACATAGGAGGTGGCAACTGCAATCCTCTGGGGATTTAAATAATTGCCCTGCACCTTATGGTATATCAGACATAGACGGACACGAAAATATGTTAGGGTTTGACTTTACTTTAAGAAATACCTATGTGGAGAAACAATGTGGAGAAAAAAATAAAGAAGGTGCTTCCCAGGATGTCTTCAAAACAACAATAGTCCTCTGTCCTAAATCTACTCTATCCTATAACCTGCTCTACCACTAGCAATAATGAAACACAAATCGGTTTATGGAAGTGTTAGGCACCCATTGGGATGCCTGACCCTTGACCACCACCCCTTTAAGTAGTTTCAGTTCTCTTCAACTTTTGGCTTCAGTCCAAGTCTCTGAAGATAGGCCAAAAGAAACAGTCTTCGTTTCTCAGGTATTCTATTGAGAAGGACTTATGTCCCCCTCAACCAGTTTGGACACAGTCCAAAATCAAACAACTTTTGTATTCTTTGAACACCTGATTAGAAGGGAGCGCCTAAACCCTTCAGCAGAATTCTCATACAGTCGCACAGTTCTTTCTCAAACTCAAGAATCTTTTCCTGTAGGCGATTGTTGTTCTTAGTCCCTTCAAAGTTGTTATTCCCCTCAGCCTCTCGTGGGCCATTGCTGGCTGTATGCTTATACTGGTCTCACCCACTCCAGGGGTTCCGATTTTCCCTGCGTCTCAAGTGCTGCTAAGCCTCATTTGCTGTATCCGAGTTACATTGTCTCTGTCCCCTTTCAGGGATTCTGGTTTGCAAATCCTCCATTTGGCCGCTTGGCCTTGTCGGTAATGTTTAAGTTGAGTGTCTCAAAATCCTTCAAAGGTCCCTCGTCATCCAACAACGTACCTGCGTGTTAGCAGAGTCGTTCCGGAAAAGCACCAGGGACTGCAGAGCCACACCCTTGCGCTGGTCGGCTTTCCTGCTGCAGTCTGCCGCTTTCGTGTCTTGGCTCTGGAGCATCGGGTTTCTCCTGCTTAGGACCACCCTTCTAAGAGACCCTGGATCATCAGACATCCTGCCCGCCTGAGCTCGACAGCATATCGTGGGCTCTGAGATTCCTCTGCCCACCACATATCTGACATGGTCCCGCCTCCAGAATCGCCTTCTGTACAGCCTGGGAAGGGGCTTTGTCTCTCCTCACATCACTCTGACCACTCTCCCCTCTTTCCCCTGCTGGAGAGGAAGTGGAGGAGTTCCTAGAATACATTTTATCCTTTTCCAGCACGGCATACATCCATAGGCAAATCGTCCACTGTTCCACAAATCCACCCATACAACAATATTCGCCCACTCATACCTTTACCAAAACAACCATGTTTAACTACTCAATTCACACTTACAAAGTTCGTTTCAAGTCTGTGTTGAATGCAGACTGCTGTGTGCTGTGGAGATAGAAGAAAGGCAAACATAAAACAGCTAAACTCAAACAGATAGCGATTAACGACTTGAATCTACCGACTCAGCACTGATTACAAACTTCCACGTTGCAGGCAGTTTCAGTTTATAAATAAAATAACAGTTATCTTTACAACAATAAGAATTTCTTGACGGAATAACTTTTATGGATCTTGCACGTGAAATTACAGCATGGCCAGAACGGTATCATGTATCCAGGAACACAACTATGTACTTTAAACGTTCCTTAGACATTAAAGGTTGTGCATATATAATGGCTACTTATGAAAGCTTTAGTAAGAAGGGTAGTTTAACGTGCCAATGAAGATGAAACATTATTTTCGAAATGCGCCAGAGCCGAGCCATATTTTGAACAGTCATCATATGAATTAAACTTGAAGGTAAAACGTAGCAAAGTCACTGTAGTTTGCTGAGGACTGCATGTCACGTGGGACACACATAGCCAGCCCTGGGTATTCATAAACGAAAGCATTCTGTGACTTCAGTCTTGAGTCACTGCAACTGATGTAATTAAACAAAATACCAGGCGGCACTGCCACCAGATGATACTGTGCCTCCAGACTCTGATATTAAACCTGTGTGACAGAGCAATAATTGGTAAACTATATAAACCTGAGAGATTCTGCCCAAAATGTGTACAGCACCACTGCCACGTCCCCCAAACGCTCCCATGCGGTCCACTAAAAGCAGACGTGGACAGCACAAATACAGAATAGGGTGACGCACCTGGACTTCGGGTGCAGCTGTAAGCAACCGTTACGTCAAGTGGTTAGCGGACTTGAAGAACTGCGAAAATGCATCCAGTGCCTAGCCCTTAGTTAGTATTGTGACTGCCGTGCCATTCGAGAAACGGACCCTAGCAAAGTTCCACGTTCCTTCTCCTAAAGAGTGTTGCACGTTACGCTCACTGCTGAGATTACGTATTCCCTTCAGCAACTCGCGATCGTTCAACGAGCGGGAAGACGGGACTTGAACATTGAAGCGCGCCCGTGGCACTGAGAACGGGAGCGGTTAACCGTGGCCGCGCCGTTCCTAGGTGGCTTTGCACTAAACCAGTTTACATTTTTGGTCTTGTGGCTCTGTAGAAGAGCCGAATACTGGTTTTCTATTGTAGACGGGTGAATTGTGCTGCGCAAAGGAGCGTATTTAGGGATTTTATTTTCTCCGTGGAACAGATTGGGGTGGTGGATACGGCCCATGCATATGTTGGCATTTATCCTGTGCAGAAGAGCAGATTTGGAACTCTTGGTCCTGTGCAGCATGGTCTCCTGTTTTGAAGGCCGAGTTGCTCCATGCCCTACACCAGGACCACCTGTTAACACCCCTGGACAGCCTGAAGGGTCCCGCTGTGTCGCACTCCCAATAACACACAGAGCCGTATTATGCTGCAACCATCTTTATTCAAACATACGCAGCAACTGCCGCACCCCGGGTCCCGCCCCTCCCCAACCCTGGCGTCACGTCCTGTACGTCTCGCGCCCAGGCCGCAATGGCGGCCCGCCCACACAACGATGTGGACCTACTAACATCTCCCATCTTTTTAACATGCAAGTGCATTGACATTCACTCTTACCCCATTTCTTGTATGAGGCGAAGTGGCTTCATGCGTTTCCTTTGGGGGCGCCTTGACTTGCACAGGGTCGTCCGCTCGGTAGCGGGCATCGTGGCATTTGCCTCACCTTCAGACTCTTCCCCATCTCCGTGGTATGGTTCTTCACAGATTCTGTCTTCTTCGCTGTCTCTGTTCATTTCCCAGCCATCTCCCTGGTGGTATATCACACGTTTGAAGTGCGAATTGTTTCGTGTCACTGACGAGCAATCACTCCTCTGTGCCGTGACCATCGTGCCTTTCTTATGCATTCCTATGAGTGGGGTGGATGCGAAGGTGGCTTCCTCCTTTCGCCTTTCGATTCTTTGGTTGTCTGAGCCATACTTCGTCGCCTGGTTGCATCGGGTTCTCGCGGGCTCGTCTCTTCCTGTCTGTGACTTCCTTCGTTTTTGCTTTGCTTGTTTCATCGTTGATTCTTGCCTCTTGTTCCAGGACTGTCGGTTCTTTTGGCCGGGGATCCTCGGGTAACCTCGTGGTAATCGGCCTCCGAAACGACAGGTCCGCGGGGCATATTCCCGTCGTGCTATGAGGCGTGTGTCTGTATTCTCTGAGTAATTGGTTGAGAGCCTGCTCAAACGGTTTGTTTTGGATGTGGGCGATTTGTAGAGTCCTCTTGATGCTGGCCATGAACCTTTCGGCCATGCCATTTGCCTGTGGCCAGCGAGGCGTTATTCTTCAATGTTGGAAACCCATATACTTGGCAAACCTTTGGCAGTCATGGCTTATGAAGGTAGGGCCGTTGTCTGACTTAATGATTTTGGGGATCCCGTATGCTGACAGCATTCGATCAAGCGCTGGGATGACGCTTGATGTTGCACTGCTTTCAACGATCTGCGCATCCGGGAATCGTGAGTGCTCATCTATGAGCACTACTACATGTGTGCCGTCACTTAGCGGTCCAAACAGGTCTACTGCGAGTTCCTCCCACACCTGTTTTGGTAATGGTGATGTCTGTAGTGGGTGTGGGGGTGGGGCCACCTGTGCGCAGATGTGGCAGCCTCCCACGATGGTTTCTACCAGGCAGGTCAAGCTGTGGGAACCATACCTTTTGTCGGAGGAGGCGCTTTGTTGCTACCATCCCTCGATGTCCTTCATGGGCCAGATGTACCATCCTTTTCCGCAGACTTCTTGGGACAGCCTTTTAGCAGTAAATGGCCATTCACCACCGTTAGTTCATCTCGGACTTGGTCGAACCACTTGACATCTTCCCCTGTTGTTTCCGTTTCCGATCTTGCTTGTTGCCTCATGAAGGTTTTCTTGTCCGTCTGCAGGCAGTCCCTTTCGATTCGGATAGCTGGGTCTAATTCTGATTGCGCGGATAGTTCTGCCCATCCAACCGGCAGTGGTTGGAGATGGTGAATTACATAGTTTATGTATGCGTCTGCGATGGGTGGTTGAGACGCGGTTGAGGCCGTGGGGTGGTGGGACAGGTAGTCCGCTGGGTTTTCTTCCTTGCCAAGGCAGTGCTTTACTGTGATTTTATAGTCTTGTAACCGCAGGCCCCATCTGGCTATTCTTGGTGGCACCCTGGCTTTAGGATCACCGTAGATGGTGAGCAGTGCCTGGTTATCCGTGACTATCGTGAATTCCTTGCCGAACAGGAACAGATGAAAATACTTGCACGCCCATACCACTGCCAGGCTTTCTTTTTCTGCTTGCGAATACGCCTGTTCCGTGGCGGTCAAGCTCCTGCTGGCATAGGCCACTATGTAGATGTTGCGGGGCTCTGTCGGGTCTTTTTGGGTGAGTATTGCGCCGAGTCCTACGGGACTGGCATCAACGATTATTTCGGTGTCCCGGCTGGCATCGAAGTATGCCATGTCTTCCGCTTGCGAAATGGCATTTCGGATCGCTTCAAAAGCATTCTGGCACGCCGTTGACCAAATGAATGGCGTGTCTTTGCACGTGAGCAGGCGTAGAGGGTTGCTCACGGTAGCGTAGTCCTTCAGGTATCTGAATCAGTAACTGGCCAACCCTAGGAACGAGCGCAAGTCCGTCGTGTTTTCGGAGGGGCGGTGGCCGAGCTGAGTGCTTTGACTTTGTCAGGATCAGGTCTCATCCCTTTTTCTGAAAAGATGTGGCCAAAGAATCTTAGTGAACCTCTTGAAAATTTGCATTTAGCCTTATTTAACGTTAGTCCAGCTTCCTCTAAGGCCTGGCACACTGTGTAATGCCATATCGTGATCCTCTTGTGTTTTACCATATACTAGTACATCGTCTGAATAGTTAAAACAGTTCGGGACATGTCGTCTCACTCTATGAATCGCCTCTTGAAAAATTTCAGCGGCGGATGAGATGCCAAAACTGAGCCTTTTGTACTGGAAGAGGCCAAGGTGGGTTACAAAAGTGGTAATATATTGGGATACTGGCGCAATTTCAATTTGGTGGTATCCTTTCGAAGTTTTCCTAACTTTGAGAAGATCCTTTCTCGGTGGAGGAGGTGGATCATGTCCGTAATTCTGGGTGCCTGGTGTCTCTCTCTCTCTCTCGATGGCGACGTTGGCTCTGCGCATGTCGACACACAGGCGTATGGATCCATCTGGTGATGGAGCCTGACACGGGTTCAATTACGTTCATTTTGATGAGTTTGTCGAGTTCATCCTCCACCTGTCTTTGAATATTGATAGGAATGCCTCGATAGTGTTGGGCCACGGGTTTGGCAAGCGGATTTATGTGAAGGTGGATGTGAAGACCTGAACAACCCATACACTTGTGAAACTTCCAGGGATAGTGCAGAAGGCAGCTTATTCCCCTATGAAAAATGCAAGGACGGTGGAGACGAGGCTACAACAACCAAAGAAAACAGAGAAAAGGAACGTACCGCGGCCAGCACAGAGAAGGGATGGGGGAGCCCACCAAACCGAGACCCAGTTTGCCGTGGCCAGCGGAGCATGACAGAACCTTCCTTGGAGGAATGGCAGGGGCAGCCCATGGAGAGACCAGTTCCCACCATACCCGTGAGGGAGGGGGAGTTTGGACAGGGAACGCCGCGGGGCGAACATTGCATCCGCAAGCAGCCGATGTAGTGCCGAGTGGTGGCTCCGCGGCTGTGCGAGCAAGGATGGCGAGGGGTGTTCCAGGGCTCCCAGCATGAGAAAGCGGTCTGCCGGTCGCGGTTGGAGGGAGGCTGCGTGTTGTTTGGGAGGAAGCACACAGTTCTGATGGCCGGCCACAAAGGAGCATAAAACATAAAGATCTTAAAAATAACAAGGAAATACAAACCATACCTTCCCTCACTCTATACTTACCGGGGCAACGGGAGGGGGTTACTAGACCCAGCTGCAGGAACACATCAGACGCCATACTCCCAGGAAAAGGGGGGCGGGGCTTGAGAGGGTTCTTATGGTCTGTGGCCGGAAGTAGACGCCGATAGGACAGTTAAGTGATGCCTATATAAGGAGCTTGAAAGTATGACCAGCTGTGCTCATTCTTGTTCTCTTCACAGATCGGACCAGACGTGGAGTCAGGAGCTACAGGAAGCACCTGGGCGTATGAGGACTAAGAAGAAAAGGTTGGAAAGAGGTCCTTATGCTGTGCCCTACAGGAGAAACAGAGAAAACTTTGGTCAACAAGTAGAACTTCAAGAAGGAAATAATTTAGAAAGGACTTTGAGTGATTGACTTGGCTGTCAAACTTATTGAGTCTGAATTAAAGACAAGCTTTAATGTTCACTTTAACACCGGCTGTTTGTCTCATTGTCACAGTGGACTTTCCTGTTCTTTAGCTTTCTGAGACCGGTGAATAGTTTCGGGAAGGTTTGTTCGATTGCCTCTGGTTTGGCAAAATATTTATGGGCCATCAGCTGGTATAAGATGTGTACAAGACCCATGTCTACTGCAGTGCAGAAGCTTAGAATGCACCCACTGTTGGTTTCGGTTTTCAAGATGTGCAGGGGGATTTTTGCTGCGTAATCTTTGTGGGTGCACCAGGCCGTGATCGTGCCTTTGCACGGTAAAGGTGTTGTGGAGCCATAGGGATATATGTCCACGGAGGCTTTCCTGATTTTTGGTGGCAGTGCAAGTGACTCATATGCTTGTTCACTGATGATATTGATCGTTGCTCCGGTATCTATTAGGAATTGTAGCGGGGTGTTGTTCACATGTAGCGCGAGTATGGGGCTGTGTTGAGTAGCCGTGGTGTTGTTATTGAGACCCTACATGTAACCCTTTTTCCTTTGATCTTCCTCTGACGATGGGGTTTCGCTGCTGGTGGGGGACCGCATCTCGATGTACCTCATAAAATGCCTTCTTTGTGAGCGTCTAGTATCTTCTGACGGGTGTCTGTCCTCTCGGGTGTAGAGGCTTTTCTGATCTCTGTCTTCTCGAGTTTTGGCGGTCACTCTCCCCTCTGGACCTTGGTGGGCTTTGGCGGCTGTATCTGCGCCTGTCCTAAGTTCGGGGTTTGCCTGGCGTGTGTACTTGTGCATTTTTGGACATGGCCCTGTAATGATCCATGCCCCCACATGCGGCGCATTGTTGACCTCCCCTGCATGAGGGTATTCATACCCACACTTGTAGCATGTGGCCTCGGGACGCTTACCTCCTTGAGTGGGGCTAGTGTATAGTTTGTGGACGGTGTCAGCGTTTTCTGTGTGCTGTTGTATAGACACTTTGCCCAGGTTGTCTAGTTGTGAGTCGACTGCGGCTTCCATGCGGGCTAACGCTAGGATTTCCTCCAAGGACCTCTGTTTTTGTAGCAGTTGTTTGCAGAATGGTTGGGAGAGGCATCCTGCGATCACTTGCGATCTGAGAGCGTCTTCATTAGAGTACTTGTGTAATTCGCAGTGTTTCAGTTTAGTGCGAAGGCGCATGACAAAGTTGTCTATGGATTCACCCTTTTCTTGTCTGGTTGTGTGAAATATATGACGTTCATAATCAACATTCGTGTGCGGTGCAAAGTATTCCGATAGTTTAGCCTGTAGTTCTCCATACGTCACGGTGTCCACATTGAGTAATTCGCCCGCAACGTCTCTCACAGCCGGCCCCACTCTCCCGAGCCTTCTAACCAGTGAAGTAACTGGAATCGACGCGCCCCTGCAAATCCACGCAGGATGGAGAGCTCATCTTTCAAGAATATAAGGTGAGATTGCTGTGAGGGCATTTCAGAGGTGATTAGTTGGGGAGGACTGTGGGGGTGCCATCACTTGAACCCACAAGTGGCTAAATCCATCTCTCCACTTGCAGGAGAATATTTCTACGGGTTAAGCAGACAAGATTAGGAGGGCAGATCCAGTCAGTCATCGCTGCACTACGCATCACGTGGGTGGAGGCCGCAGCTGTCTGGGTCCGACCGATGCCCCTGTGGGAGCCAGGTGAGCGTAACAATCTTTCCTGAGCTGGTGAACGAGCTTCCTTGGGTGTGAGCCATGAAATTCGCTGTGATTTAAAGCGATCCATCGCGTGTGCAGCTCGCCGGCTTCTGTTTGAGTCTCCTGCCTTGCTCCGCGGGTGGGGCCACAGCGGATCACGGTCGGGAGCTCTGACGCATGTGAGAACGACACCTACGATCAGTGCACTCACATTCTCCTTTGCCGCTCAGCCGCTCCGTGTTCCTCCGCTGCGGGCGGTCTACTCTCTGCTGTGAGTTCCCCAGTGGGTGATCGTGACTGCAGGCCGACGTCGCTGTATGAAGCGAGGCACGCTATGCCACACAAATTGTTGGAGGCATGCCGACACGCTTCACTGCCCGACGGCAGGCCTCATTGTGGGTCGCTCGACCCCCGTCGCCATTGTTAACACCCCTGGACAGCCTGAAGGGTCCCGCTGTGTCGCACTCCCAATAACACACAGAACCGTATTCTGCTGCAACCTTCTTTATTCAAACATACGCAGCAACTGCCGCACCCCGGGTCCCGCCCCCCCCAACCCTGATGTCACGTCCTGTACGTCTCGTGCCCAGGCCGCAACGGCGGCCCGCCCACACAACAATGTGGACCTGCTAACAATACCCATCCGGTATCCCCGGTCTTCGGCTGTCTTCATAGATCGCAGACCAAAGTAGGAGAGTTCCGAGCCTCGGTATGGGGTACCAAATGTTGCAGAACGCAACGCCTGAGTTCCATATTGTCCAGTCAGGGGAGTATCCAGCATTGTAAGAGGCCGTGGGGCGACAGCCATGATTAAGCTCCTGCTACTTTCCCCTCAAATGCAGTGCACGCAATTCCAGGTTGTCTCATTCGCGCCCACAAACCGCCCAACCTTGCCCCAATCTACTTTTTTGGTAACATTACTAGTGGCATATGGCATTTTAACACGACAAAAAATAAACGGCAGAATTATTACAGGGAACTCATCTATCAGACCTCTTCCAGGAGCTCTGGTGCAAAATACATGCACCCCAAGCCCAGCCAATGGACCCACCGGGCTGAGGCTGCCAACAGCACATCACTGCTCTCTTGCACTTTTCCAGCTTATTCCCACTAACTAACCTCCTACCCCCTTTCTCCCTTTTCAGAGCCGCCAGAGCACCAGGGGACTACTCCGGTGGTGATAGTGCGCGGTACAAATATCCTTTAACATGAACACATCTCCTAATTTGCATATGGATTGCACCAACATAAATTACTTCACAGAAAGCACATTGCAAGGAGCATCATCAGTCTTTGATACTTGGAGGCATCATGGAAGTAACTTTAGAATAAGTTGTCATAAGTAAGCCAATTGGCAAATAATTTTGTGGTGCAAAATACCTAAATTGGACTGTTATATATGGAGCAAGTCAGGCTTTGCTTTTTTAAAAATAATTGCATGATATATTGACACATAAGCTTTGAAGTGAATCGCCTACAGAGCTGCAGATAAGACACAGTGGGCCTCATCACAAGTTGGGCTGTAGCCCTTAAATGCGGTGGTAACGGTATTACAGCCCCATTTAAGGGCTGGCCCTATCACGAGTTGGGCGCTAAATGGACTTTTTTTTACCTCCAGCCTTTCTCTGGAGGTGAAAATCGCCTGTTTTCAGCTGTAGTACCGCCGGCTGTATTAGCCCACATAATTAGCGCTGAAAATGCTCATTGAATCCAATGGACCCTATGTGAAATGGGGATTTACCGTTAACACCCAACCCGTGATCCGGCAGTAATACTGCCGGACCGATCAGTGCTAGGGCTATTACAGTCGGACTGTATTACAGCCGGGATACAGCCCAACTCGTGATGAGGCCCAGTCTAATTACATGATCTGCCCAGGATCACACACTTTGGTTAAATGGTGAAACTGGGATGTGGACAATTTAAGCAACTGAGCACATCTTGGCTTAGTTTATATAGATATTTATTAAAGTTTCCCTTTGCATTTCATGTGCTTAAATAATACTTTATTTATAGCAATGCCTTGGTAGGAAAACACATTACATAAGAATATACCCTTTCATTATTAACTTTACACCATACATCATTATAGAAATGTGTATATAGCGATAAGGATGGTTTTTGTTTTATCCTCCCCATCCTGCATGCAAAGTCACAATATCGTCATGCAGATTAATGTAAGTGTTAGGAAAGATTTCATATTGTATGTAATTTTCCCTCCATGTGGCAACCCCCAAACATTTTGCTGTTGTTTTACACCCTGATCTAGACTTTGCCAGAGAAGCGCAGCCTTCCGCCGCACTCCTCTGGGCTTTCGCTCAATTCTTATGGGGAAACTGACATGCCCTTAAGAGAGTCAGTACTGGGAGACTTTGTTTCCCTTAGTACTTTCCTCATGTTGCAGCTTTTGTGCAACCTGAAACAAGAGTGCACCGTAACTTACTTTACCTCTCTCTTGGATCTCTATTCATTCCAAAGGCCCTAGAAACTCTCGCTGGACTTATAATGAACTGTGCAAGTGTGTCACGGATGGGACTGGTGTCAGCTATCGTTTCTCTTGTGTTTTGAACCCTTTTTTGCCATGTATCCGCGCTTACCGCGTTTGGCACGAATAGGTGGCCTGGCTCCCAAAATGGCCATGCCACGAGGTTCTTTGTCCTGTCCGCTGACTGTCTTGCCCCTTCACCTCCCCCCAGGTCGAGCCGACCCGGGGCAGTCCTTTTTTGGTCATGCCCTTTCCCGCGAAACACAACGCTTTCGCGGGCTTCTGCATGCCTTGTGTGTGCCTCCAGGATGTGGGCTGGTATGTCTGTTCCCAATACACATCCTGGGTGTCAGAGAGTCTAGAGTGTCCTGAATGCCTGGGACCACCGTGGTCTGTGATAGGTCCACGTATGGTGTGAGTGTTTGTAAGCAGATCTCCCATTGGGCCCTCTCCGTTTTGGCGCGAAGGGAACTTTGGATAAGAGGAGGCTGAAAACACCACTACCATGTCGATCTCCTGAGTTCACACCGAACAAGGGATAAGGAGCCAAGTATCCTGCAACAAGAAGCTGAGTCAAGGAACCGCTGGTGACCCGCTGAAGGTTTGGCACCCTGAACTGCTGTCGTCCTGCGAGACCCCTCTGCATCTGATCGTCCTAGAAGGTCTGCGAAGGCACTTCGACCCATTGGAATAGTGGGATCAACTATTCCCGGCACCTTCATCAAACCCTGCAAGTAAGCCTCTTTGGAAGTGTCCCTGGGCCAACCAGAGGGCTGACCAGCTTACGCAGGACGCTTTGCTCTGTCACCGCCGCTGTTTCGGGGAAGCCCTCGAAACTTGGTTTACTGCTTGCTCTGCGTCCACGGCACCCTCAAACACTTGGCATTCCCAGGTCTGAAGTGAGATGAGTGTGCCAGGACCAGAGTAAACGCGGTTGCCGTGTTGCCCTGCTGTGGTAACAACCTGTGCACGTCCGCTGCATATGGGTCACCCTCTACCCTGCATCCTGCTACGCAGAATCGACACGGTGTCGAGACGTCCTGATCATCGCAGCTGAACCTGCCAGCAACTTGAACTGAATTGGAGAAGTCTGGGTCTGCCTGTGTCGAGGACCGTTTAGTAGTCCATACCCCAACCGGTGGTCCCTCGCGCAGGAGCCCGTTTCTTTTCTACCGCTGTTACGAAATAGCGACTCTATCCCGCACTCTCACCCTGCCTCTGCCCATAAGTGAAGGCATTGCTTGAGTAGTGGGGACTTGTTCTGCATCGCTTCATTCACCTTCCTGAACTGCCTGATATCCTCGAAGAGGCCCTCTTTTGTCCATTGGCACTAGCGCGGGCAGGTACTTTTGAGCACAAGGCTCCTCTCTTCGTAAGGCTCGACTTCCTCCTAGTTAGGTGTATTTCAGATGTCGAACTGGGTCTAATGATTACTTGCACTGCCTGTTTTCCTCCCCATCTAGGTGGTCTAATTATTACGTGCTCCTAACTCCTTAGACCCCTCGGTCTTGTATATATATTGTATTGATTGTGATGTGTTGGTTTACTTTAGTATTATTGTGATTCTTTGCTATGGTCGATGTTACAAAGGCCTTGTAATAAATGTGTCTATATTTTTAATATAACACCTGTCTGGAGTAATTTGTAAGTGTCCTTGCTTTGTGTGCTCATTGAGGTCTTTCCGTCACCCTCACTCCTCTTGAGACTTAGTCTTGACCGCCGCCACCGCTACCCTGATTGGTCTGGCCGCTCCATAGGTTACCCTGTTCCAAGAAACTAGGCTTGCCTTCTGAACCTCTGCCCCTCCAGGTCCGAGTTCAGAAATCCATTTTAACAAATTGGTATACAGCGGTGGGATACGACTGAAAGTATCCAGTGTTGCGCACGAGCGAAGGCATTTCAAGTTATTTCTAACGGGACACATAGTGAATTGTCGTAGTATAACTTTTTAAAGGCCATAGTCCTATCTAACAGTATGCAAACAAGTACCTTGTTAAATTTAAATGCTTCTAAATCTGAAACATTGAAAAAGATGTGTGCTGAGAGACGTGTCTCCTCTCAAGGCACCAAAATGGAAATGATCCAAAGAATCATGGCGTGTCAAGAAGCTCAGCTTAGCGCTATAGCTTCAGAGGACAGTGCAGAAGGAGGTGGGGGCTGCTCTCACTGGTAGAACTGACAGTTCTGCCACTGCACTGGTCCACAGCGACCATGAGGACAGGGAGGATGAAATGTCCAATGTTTCCTCTGCCAGTGCTGATGGGGAAGCAATGCTTGAATTCAAGAAGCAAGAGCTGCTGTTTAGGCAGAAGGAGCTTGAGTTGAATATGGCCAAACTCCAGGAAAAGCTTGAGTTCAATAGGGCCAAGCTAAAGATCGAACAGGCAGAAAAACAGAAAGACAGGGATCACCAGTTGGAACTGGCCAAGCTCCAAGTTGCCAATGGATCCAAGGGTCCTGGACATGGGTCTGGGGCCTCCTCTCATCCAAGCTTTCCAAAAGACCTGCTCAGTGTGTATGAGGAAAAGAATGACATTATGGACTGGCTGAATACATTTGAGTATGCATGTGAAGTTCAACAAGTTGACAATGCTGATAAAATTGCCTGGTTACTTAGCAGACTGCCCCATTCTGGCTGCAGTGCCATTATGGAAATGTCGAAAGCTGAGAGAGCAGATTTTGCAATGTTGAAGCAGACTCTCATTTTAAAGTTTGGAAAGACTCCTGCCCAATACTTAAAAAGATTCAGAGAGTATAAGAAAAAAGAAGGTGGTACTTGGGTATCTTATGTAACTGAATCCTTAAAAAACTTGACTGGCTGGGTCGAAGGTTATAAAGTTTCTACCTTTGAAGGTATGATAAGTCTTGTTGTGCTGGAACATATTTTTGCATCTTCTTCCCCTGAGCTTAAGCAGCATTTGGCAGATTCAAAGGAGATAGATCCTAAGAAGCTTGCCATTGCAGCAGACTAATGGGTGTCACATCGAGTGTCCCATAAGGACAAGACTCATGCTGGTAAGCAGGAGAAAGGGAAACAGTCCAAAGATAAGGAGGGTGGGGAAACTGATAAATCTTCTTCCCAAAAAGGGCCACAAAAAGTAAAATAAGGGTAAGACACAAGAGAACTCACAGGGTAGTGGAGGGCAGCCTCCAAAACAGAACTCTGGTTATAATAAGCCTCCCTATGTAAACAGACCCAATGCATCTCGTTTTGCTTGTGGAGCAACTGACCACATGAAGGGGGATCCCAGATGTAAGGTCAAAACCTTGGGGGTCCACTCTGCTAATCTGGCCTTCTCCTCCTATGAGGAAGAAGAGATTACCGGAGCATCCTTCTCCTCAGACTCGTTCCCCAGCGGTATAGAAGCTCAGGTAGTTTTAGTTTCCCTGGGTTCCTGGGAGCCTAAAGTCACAGAGGCTTATGCTAGGATTCCAGATAACACCAAGCACTACTTTAAAGACAGTGTGCTGATCAATGGAGTAGATACTCCAGCTCCTAGGGATAGTGGGTGCAGTTGAACTGTAGTGGATTCTACCTTGGTAGACTCAGAAGAAGTTGCCAGAGCTACTCTGATGCCCACTAAGTTGGCTGACGGCCCACCTCTCATGTTCCCAGTAATACCTGTAAATCTTACTATCAATGGTACAGCAGTCAGGATTCCAGTGAGCATTCAGAGGAGTGTCCCAGGAAAGGTCTTGTTGGGCAATGATCTCAGAGCTTTAGGGCTTGTGGGAGATACTGCTGACAGACCCTGCACAAGGTCGCAAACGAGGGCAGCACTGGCCAAAACCAATGCTCTGCCCCAGCCAAAGAGGAAACCCAAGGCTAAAGGAGCCAAGAAACCAAGAAGAGGGAAAGAGAATATTCCCCATAACTCGCCTACCACTGCGGTGGAGGTAGTTGGTCAATCATCCGGACCTGACGAGGAGGTGGTGATGCCCGAAGTATTTGACCCCAATGACCATCCTGAACTAAACGATTTGTTAGTAGAAGGTGGTCCTGACAGGGAAGAATTCAGTAAAGGCCAACGTGAGTACCCATCTCTGGAAGGCCTTAGGAGACAGGCCTGCTCCCAGCTTGAGGGTGAACCTCCTGGGAAGCATCAGATTTATTGGGAAGGTGGACTCCTGTATAGTGAGCCCACAGAGTCTACAGAAGGAGACCATAGGAGGCTGGTGGTTCCCCTTGCTGCAAGACCCTTCCTCCTGCAGCTGGCACATGAAGTGCCCCTTGCTGGTCACCTTGGTATTAAGAGGACCAAGCAAAGGTTATCCATGCACTTCTACTGGCCCAAGATGGGGGTGCAAGTAGAAAGTCACTGCAGGAGTTGTGCCTCCTGCCAATAATCTGGTAAGAGTGGTTCAACAATCCAAGCTCCATTGGTACCACTCCCAGTTGTGGGAGTACCGTTCGAGAGGGTAGGGATCGACATTGTTGGTCCCCTTGACCCCAAACATCCCCAGGCAATAGGTTTATCCTGGTATTGGTCGACCATGCCACCAGATATCCTGAGGCCATCCCATAGAAAACTGTCACTGCCAAGTCAGTCGCAAAAGCTTTACTCAGCATCTTTACTAGGGTTGGCTTCCCTAAAGAAGTTGTGTCTGACAGAGGCAGCAACTTTATGTCGAAGTATATGCAGGCTATGTGGAAAGAATGTGGGGTCATCTACAAGTTCTCCTCTGCATACCACCCCCAGACCAATGGTCTGGTGGAACGGTTTAACGGAATGTTAAAAAGTATGATTGGGGCTCTGCAAGAACCTCAGAGAAGAAAATGAGATCTTCTTTTACCATGCTTACTGTTTGCCTACTGAGGGGTACCGCAGGAGGGTGTTGGCTTCAGCCCCTTCGAACCTCTGTTTGGTCACCCTGTACGGGGACCCTTAGCCATAGTCAAGGAGAGATGGGAGATGCCCACTCCCCTATTACTACCAATGTAGTAGACTGTCAAGGTCCGAGTTGCCCACGTAGTGTAGTGGACACCCCTCTGGTGTTGTAATCAGACAACCAGAGCAGCAAATCAGAGGAAAGAAAGGATACCAGATGAGACCCAGGTGTTGCACTAGGAGACTGCTTCCACAGGATCAATGTCGTAGAAGCCGGTGTCGAGAAGGCAAGACGAGATGCGTAGGACAGGAAACACAGTGAACTTACAAGCGAAGTGCAAGGTTTAATCACAATGTGCATATGCAGGACAAACAATCTTTCGGAACCAAAACGTTGTTTGCAATAGTATACAGTTAGACGAGATGCATAAATGGTAGTACTAATGCTGTCCTAGTCAATAAATATCTAGCACCCTCCCCTTATCCAAGGTTAAATCAAGAACAAGAAACCCCTTACGGGCTTACCATATTAAAGTCCGTGCAGTCTTTGGAAGTTCCAAGCAGAGAGGCAAGATGGGACAGGTCCGGTTTCCAGAGGAAAAAGAAGCACACCCTAACCCGACGGCACGAGGACGCCTAAGTACACTGAGGCAGTCTCTAGTCCGTGTACAGAAGTCAGTGTTCCAACTTTATCCCAAAAATCCCAGGTATCCGAAGTTCATAACATTCCAAGTTCAGCAGATGAAGAAAAGCACTGTTCAGAAATGGTCGTGATCGAAGAGCGGCACAACAAGAGGGACAGAGACAAGGCAGTTCCGTTAGCTTTCCATGGTCATAACACACATCCGGCAGGCGCGTAGCAAGGGGCAATCCAAGACGAAAATCCAATAAACAGTCCGGGTCAAGGCACAAGAGTTCCAGAAGCAAGGAGGGGGAAACAAGGGCAAGGAAACAAGGAAATTCACAAGCAACTTTCGTAACGCCACTAATACAAATCAGAAGCACTGGGCAACAAGTGGGAGGTGCTTAAATACAGATCATATGACGTTACGTGCTACTCGACGTTGATGGTACCAGGAACAGGAAAGGACGGGATGCCAGCATTGCCATGCCAACTTCCAGGCACCTGGCTGCAGCGTTCTTAAAGGGCTATACGCATATGGTCATGGACCGATCGTACGCGTGGACATGACAGTATACTCCCTCAAAGGAACCCTCACCCGCCGGGCGGACCAGAAACGTGACAGAAGAACAGGGGCATGGATGTTTTCTGTAGGTTCCCAGGTACGATCCTCCGCCCCGTACCCTTTCCAATCGGCCAGATAGAGGCGTCTGCCCCGTCGAACTTTGGTATCCAAGATCGCGGCCACTTTGTATTCATCTGACCCTTGTACCTTGATAGGCAGAGGGTGCGAAGGCAGTCTGGCTGCTGGGTGACATGGTTTTACCAAGGATACATGAAACACCGGGTGTATTTTCCATGCAGAGGGAAGGTCCAAGCGGATAGCGGCTGGATTGATAACTTGTAAAACCTTGTAGGGGCCCACAAACCGAGGCAGCAGGATTTTTCGGCCTGGAATGCGCAGGTTTTTTGCAGATAACCACACCTTCATGCCCGGAAGATACTCTGGGGCCGGGGTACGGCGTGCATCAGCATACATTTTGGTCCGAAGCTGGGCCTGCAGTAGCTGTTTTCTAACAAAGATATGATTGTCTGATAGTTTTCGCAGGCATCCAAAGGCCACAGGATTGTGTGGAGGCAGATCAGTAATACTAGGCAAGGAGCGAGGATGTTGTCCATAGAGGGCAAAGAAGGGGGACAAGCGTGTCGTGGCATGTAATGAATTGTTATAGGCGAATTCTGCCATGGGGAGAACAGAAACCCACGTATCCTGACGTTGAAAGGTAAGGCAACGTAGATACTGTTCCATGGTGGCGTTTAACCGCTCGGTTTGACCATCATTCTGGGGATGGTAAGCGCTGGAATATCTGCCATCAATACCTAAGGTCATGGTCAAGGCTTTCCAGAAACGGGAAGTGAATTGGGACCTGCGGTCCGTAATTATTACCAAAGGCAGACCAAATAATCGAAACACGTTCCTCAAGAACAGTTCGGCCAGTGTTGGAGTGGTTGGTACACCACGACAGGGTACAAAAAGTGCCATTTTGGAGAAATAGTCGATAATGACCCAGATAGTGTCATACCACTCGACCAATGGAAGCTCCACAACAAAATCCATAGAAATCATTTTCTAAGGAGTGTCGGGTAAAGGCATAGGCTGCAACAAACCCACGGGTCTACTACGTTGATGCTTGCACTGAGCACACACAGCACAGGAGGCTACATAATTCTTAATGTCCCGAGCCATAGAAGGCGCCACCAGCACCATCTTCTCAAAAGGTCTAGGGTTTTCTGCATTCCCGGATGCGCAGCCAGAGCAGAGTTGTGGCACCATTGCAAGGCTGTATTCCGTGTGTCTGAATCAGGTAGATAGAGCTTTCCCTGTTTGAATGGCAAAGAACAGATGATCTCCAATCCGTGGGTAGAGACTTCTGGAGGACTGGTGGAGACCCATTTCTGGATCAAAGCCTTTAGAGAGGGACGTAACGTACACCCACACACTACTTGATTCGGCAACAACAGCGCACCCTGAAGATTGGATGGTTCGGAAACTCCATGGAGACGAGAGAGGGCATCGGCCTTGGAATTCAAAGATCCCGGACGATCAGTAATGGTAAAATTGAACATGGCAAAGAACTCATGCCATCTAGCATGGCGTGCCGTGGTACATTTCACTGATTGAAGGGCTAAGAGGTTCCTGTGGTCAGTGAACACTTGGACCGGTTCAGGGGTGCCCAGGAGATGATGTCTCCATACCATAAAGGCATCCCTAACGGCCAAAAGTTCCCTTTCAGTGATAGTATAGTTTCTCTCATAGGGTGTGAGTTTTCTGGAATGGTAGGCAACCGGGTGCAAACCAGCGGTCTCGGGCTATGTTGTGACAAGATAGCTCCTAGGGCAATGTCGGAAGCATCGGCTTCCACGATGAATGGCAGGGATGGGTTTGGATGCTGGAGCGCTGGTGCCGAGGTGAAAGCAGATTTCAAGGTCTCGAAGGCCTGTTGAGTCTCCTGATTCAACTTAAACTTGCTCTTGCTGCTGGTTAGTTCCGTAAGCGGAGACACAATAGCAGAGAACTCATGGATAAAACGCTGATAAAAATTTGCAAAACCTAGAAATGATTGCAGGGCTTTTCGTGTGTTAGGGCAGGGCCAATCCAATATGGCCGCTACTTTGGACCGACTCATCTGTATCCCTTGGCTAGTGATATTATAGCCCAGGAATTCCACTTCGGACACATGGAACATGCACTTATCCAATTTGGCGTATAGGTTATTTTCTCTTAATCTTTGGAGCACACTAGAAACATGAGTGACATGAGTGGAGATAGATGGCAAGTAGATCAATATGTCGTCTAAATAAACGACCAGATACTGGTCCAACATGTCGTGAAAAACCTCACTGATGAAATATTGAAAAGTCGCCGGAGCGTTACATAGGCCAAAGGGCATGACACAGTACTCAAAAAGACCATACCTGGTTTTGAAGGCGGTCTTCCACTCGTTACCCTGACGTATACGCACCAAGTTATATGCCCCCCTCAAATCCAGTTTAGTGAAGAGCTTACCTGAACCCAATTGGTCTAATAAGACCAAAATCAAAGGAATGGGGTATTGATTCCGGATAGTGACCGCATTTAGTTCCCTGTAGTCGATACATGGACAGAGATCCCCTTCTCTTTTGGGGACGAAGAACATAGGGGAGGCAGCAGGTGAACGTGAAGGTCGTATGAAGCCAGACTTCAGGGACTTCTCAATGGACTCCTTCAAGATTAAATCCTCCTTTGGGGTCAGGGAATATATACGCCCGGACGTAATCTTGGCTCCGGGGACAAGCTCAATTGGGCAGTCATAAGGCTGGTGCGGTGGAAGCACGTCCACCCCGCGGGCGTCGAAGACATCCCGATATTCCTTATACATAGGAGGAAGCACAGTGTTAGTAACCGTCCTTCCGGTATGAACATTATCTGAGAGTATCTGACTCGGACTGACAGTGTTTAAGCGGGTTGTTAAGCAATTGTTTTCGCAATAGTCCGAGAAAAAACTAATCTCTCCAGAATGCCAATCCACAGAGAGGTTGTGCAATCTCAACCAAGGTAAACCTAGAATAATCTTGAACTGTGGTACAGCTATCAGATCGAACGTTATGACCTCCTGATGGCCACAATCCGTAGTCATGACAAGATCGGTCGTACGTTCTGTTACCAGATCAGATATTAGCGAAGAACCGTCAACTGCGTTCACCTCTTCAGGACATGATTTGGGAACCACTGGTAAACCCAGTTCCCTGGCATAAGAAGCGTCCACATAGTTTCCCGTAGCTCCTGAATCCAAAATTACCACCACATCTAGTTTCTCAAGTTCAACAGCCGAAAGAGAAACCGACAAGCAGTAGGGGCCATATAGCGTGGGACCAACAGAGGAACCACCCGGCGTCTGGATCCCTTCAGTCACCGGGTTTTGGCGTTTCCCTGTTTCTTAGTGGGTTTTTTAGGACATTCTCGAAGCAAATGGTCTGATGATCCACAATAGTAACATAAACCATTCTTTCTCCGATGTTCCCTGACTTCGGCGAATAAGGGGGCCCTAACTGCCCCTACCTGCATAGGCTCTGTGGATCCAGGAGCAGGTAGAGGGGTTGCAGGGGGAACTGGAGGTGTCCCTCTCTTTTCTCCCCTCCTAGCTGCCTGCCGAGAATCGATCTGGAGAACCAAATCCAACAGTTCGTTGAAAGCCGTGGGTATTACGGATACTGTAGCCAGAGTGTCCTTAAGGGAGTCTGATAAGCCTTTATAAAACAAAGAGGCCTTCTTCTCTTGGGGCCACCCTGTCTCCGCCACAAGCGGATTGATCTTGGCTAAATACGTTAATAGGGACATGTTTCCCTGCTGAAGACCAAGTAATTCTAGGTCAGTAGTCTGTGTGGCGTAACGTGTGTCAAATACCCAACTCATAGCGTCGATCAAACCATCACAGTTATAGAGAAGATGACTCCCTTCCTCCAGTAACGGATTAGCCCAGGCAGCTGCCATTCCCCCCCAAGTGAGACAACAGAAATGCTGCCTTAGTAGTAGAATCCGGGAAGGAGGCAGGGCGGCACATTAAGTGCAGCCTACACTGATTCAAAAAGGTTCGGAAAGCCTTGGGGTCACCATTGAAGCATTCTGGTGGGGCTAAGGGAAACTGGGCGGTCATATAAACAGGTCCAGTACCCTGTTGTGGAGGCACCACACCCGAGCCGGAAGCGATAGCGGGGGGGGGGAGCTTTGGCCCCAAGGAGTTGAAAACTTGCTTGCAACTCGTCTATGCGACGTTGCGAAGCTGTATGAGCCACTGTCATATCGTTATGCAAATCTGCCACTAGTTGCATAATAGTGGCCAATGCCTCATTGGTATCCATAGTGAGGCTTCTGATTATGTCAAGGTCCGAGTTGCCCACGTAGTGTAGTGGACGAGTTCTTCCATCTGATGTACCCCTCTGGTGTTGTAATCAGACAACCAGAGCAGAAAATCGGAGGAAAGAAAGGATACCAGGTGAGACCCAGGTGTTGCACTAGGAGACTGCTTCCACAGGATCAATGTCGTAGAAGCCGGTGTCGCGAAGGCAAGACGAGATGCGTAGGACAGGAAACACAGTGAACCTACAAGCGAAGTGTGAGGTTTAATCACAATGTGCATATGCAGGACAACCACTCTTTCGGAACCAAAACGTAGTTTGCAATAGTACACAGTTAGACGAGATGCATAATGGTAGTACTAATGCTGTCCTAGTCAATACATATCTAGCCCCCTCCCCGTATCCAAGGTTAAATCAAGAACAAGAAACCCCTTGGGGGGTTACCATATTAAAGTCTGTGCAGTCTTTGGAAGTTCCAAGCAGAGAGGCAAGATGGGACAGGTCCGGTTTCCAGAGGAAAAAGAAGCACACCCTAACCCGACGGCACGAGGACGCCTAAGTACACTGAGGCAGTCTCTAGTCCGTGTACAGAAGTCAGTGTTCCAACTTTATCCCAAAAATCCCAGGTATTCGAAGTTCATAACATTCCAAGTTCAGCAGATGAAGAAAAGCACTGTTCAGAAATGGTCGTGATCGAAGAGCGGCACAACGAGAGGGGCAGAGACAAGGCAGTTCCGTTAGCTTTCCATGGTCATAACACACATCCGGCAGGCGCGTAGCAAAGGGCAATCCAAGACGAAAATCCAATAAACAGTCCGGGTCAAGGCACAAGAGTTCCAGAAGCAAGGAGGGGGAAACAAGGGCAAGGAGACAAGGAAATACACAAGCAACTTTCGTAACGCCACTAATACAAATCAGAAGCACAGGGCAACAAGTGGGAGGTGCTTAAATACAGATCATATGACGCCGTTACGTGCTACTCGACGTTGACGGTACCAGGAACAGGAAAGGACGGGACGCCAGCGTTGCCATGCCAACTTCCAGGCACCTGGCTGCAGCGTTCTTAAAGGGCTATACGCATATAGCCGTGGACCGATCGTACGCGTGGACATGACAGTAGACTATGTGTTAGGGCTCAGAAAAAGGATGGTACTCCTGATGGGTCTGGCCAGTGACAAGTTGAAGGCAGGACACGCCCTGGTGAAACATTGGTATGATCAGAAAGCTTCCCTCATCAACTTCACACCTGGTCAGCAAGTCCTGATCATGAATCCCATAAGGCCTAGAGCTTTACAGGATAAATGGTCAGGCCCTTACACAGTGGTGCAGCCCCTGGGTGAGGTCAACTATCTAGTGGACCTTGGAAGGGCTGGACAGGCTCCAAAAGTGTTCCACATAAATAGGCTGAAGGCTTTCATCCGAAGAGTTGAAATCGCAGCACTGCTATTGGCTTCAGATGTTGAGGAAGAGGAGTCTGAACCTCTCCCTGACCTGTTTCAAAGCAGTCCTTCAGATAGCTCCTTTGAGGGTGTCCGAGTGGCCCCTCACCTGACTTCTGATCAGCAGGCTGAGGTGAAAAATTTGCTTAGGCAATTTTCCCCCCTGTTTTCACAGTCCCCTGGTTTGACACCTTGGTGCAAACATAACTTAGACACAGGAGACAGTGTACCTACCAGAAGTAGGGGATACATGATGTCAGACAAAGTACGGTCTTACATTAAGACGGAGGTCAACAAAATGTTAGATCTTGGGGTGATTGAACCCTCTAGTAGTCCTTGGTCCAGCCCTGTGGTTTTGGTTCCAAAAGCAGGTACTTCAGAATTGAGGTTCTCCGTGGATTACAGGGCTCTGAATGCTGTCACCAAGACAGATGCCCACCCCTTGCCTCAAACAGATGAGCTGGTGGATACCTAGGGTCCCTCCAAGTACCTCAGCACGTTTGACCTCACTGCAGGCTATTGGCAAATAGCCCTCGCAGAACATGCCAAGGAGAAGACAGCGTTCTCAACTCCAGAAGGTCTTTACCAGTTCAGGGTAATGCCCTTTGGGTTGAAGAATGCACCGGCCACTTTCCAGAGGCTTGTGAATCATGTGTTGAATGGGTTGGATGAATTCTGTCTTGCATCTCTGGATGATATAGCAGTTTTCAGTGCCACCTGGTAAGACCATGTGAAACACCTTGGGATTGTGTTACAGGCTCTTCAGAAAGCCCACTTGATGCCAGATTGGACAAGGCTCAGTGGTTTACCTTGTGCATGAAGTAGGTGGAGGGAGCATACAGCCTCTACCCAGTAAAGTACAAGCAGTACAAGACTGACCTACCCCCACTACAAAGACCCAAGTGAGAGCCTTCTTAGGACTCACGGGGTATTACAGAAATTTCATTGCAGACTATGGCACTATAGCTGCCCCTCTGACTGCTCTCACCACTCTGAAGAAACCCAAGAAGGTAACTTGGACTGAAGAGTGTGAGAAGGCCTTCAATGGCTTAAAAGACTCCTTGTGCTAGGCCCCTGTACTCGAGGCCCCTGATTACCAAAGACCTTTTATTGTGCAGACAGATGCCTCTGACACTGGGATAGGAGCTGTACTATCACAAGTAGATGAGAAGGGTAAGGAACACCCTATTGGCTTCATTAGTCTCCAGCTTAAGCACAGAGAGCTCAGATGGTCCACAGTAGAGAAAGAATGTTTCTCTGTTGTGTGGGACCTACGGAAGCTGAGGCCCTACCTCTATGGGACCCACTTCACTGTGCAAACTGACCATAAGCCCTTAAAGTGGCTAATGAACATGAAGGGAGAGAATCCAAAGTTGCTTAGGTGGTCCATAAGTCTGCAAGGCTTTGACTTCACTATTGAGCATAGGCCAGGTGTCCAGCATAGCAATGCTGATGGGTTGTCCAGAATGTTTAACCGACCTGAACAAGAAACTCATCCAGGGGTGGATTAGTTCCCCCTGTCCTTAGTCTGGGAGCGGCGAGTGTTAGGAAAGATTTCATATTGTATGTAATTTTCCCTCCATGTGGCAACCCCTAAACATTTTGCTGTTGTTTTACCCCCTGATCTAGACTTTGCCAGAGAAGCGCAGCCTTCCTCCGCACTCCTCTGGGCTTTCGCTCAATTCTTATGGGGAAGCTGACATGCCCTTAAAACAGTCAGTACTGGGAGACTTTGTTTCCCTTAGTCCTTTCCTCATGTTGCAGCTTTTGTGCAACATGAAACAAGAGTGCACCGTAACTTACATTACCGCTCTCTTGGGTCTCTAGTCATTCCAAAGGCCCTAGAAACTCTCACTGGACTTATAATGAACTGTGCAAGTGTGTCACGGACGGGACTGGTGGCAGCTATCGTTTCTCTTGTGTTTTGAACCCATTTTTGCCATGTATCCGTGCTTACCGCGTTTGGCACGAATAGGTGGCCTGGCTCCCAAAATGGCCATGCCACGAGGTTCTTTGTCCTGTCCGCTGACCGTCTTTGCCCTTCACCTTCCCCCAGGTCGAGCCGACCCGGGGCAGTCCTTATTTGGTCATGCACTTTCCCGCGAAACCGAACGCTTTCGCGGGCTTCTCATGCCTTGTGTGTGCCTCCAGGATGTGGGCTGGGATGTCTGTTACCAATACACATCCTGTGTGCCAGAGAGTCTAGAGTGTCCTGAATGCCTGGGACAACCGTGGTCCGTGATAGGCCCACGTATGGTGTGAGTGTTTGTGAGCAGATCTCCCATTGGGCCCTCCCCGTTTTGGCACGAAGGGAACTTTGGATAAGAGGAGACTGAAAACACCACTACCATGTCGATCTCCTGAGTTCACACCGAACAAGGGATAAGGAGCCAAGTATCCTGCAACAAGAAGCTGAGTCAAGGAACCGCTGGTCACCCGCTGAAGGTTTGGCACCCTGAACTGCTGTCGTCCTGCGAGACCTCTCTGCATCTGATCATCCTAGAAGGTCTGCGAAGGCACTTCGACCCATTGGAATAGTGGGATCAACTATTCCCGGCACCTTCATCAAACCCTGCAAGTAAGCCTCTTCGGAAGTGTCCCTAGGCCAACCAGAGGGCTGACCAGCTTACGCAGGATACTTTGCTCTTTCACCGCCACCGTTTCGGGGAAGCACTCGAAACTTGGTTTACTGCTTGCTCTGTGTCCACTGCACCCCCACACCGAATTTCGTACACTTGGCATTCCCAGGTCTGAAGTGAGACAAGTGCACCCGGACCAGAGTAAACGCGGTTGCCGTGTTGCCCTGCTGTGGTAACAACCTGTGCACGTCCGCTGCATTTGGGACACCCTCTACCCTGCATCCTGCTTCGCAGAATCTACACGGTGTCGAGACGCCCTGATCATCGCAGCTGAACCTGCCAGCAACGTGAACTGAACTGGAGAAGTCTGGGTCTGCCTGCGTTGGGGACGGGTGGGTAGTCCATACCCCAACCGGTGTCCCCTCGTGCAGGAGCCCGTTTCTTTTCTACCACTGTTACGAAATAGCGACTCTATCCCACACTCTCACCCTGCCTCTGCCCACAAGTGGAGGCCTTGCTTGAGCAGTGGGGACTTGTTCTGCATCGCTTCATTCACCTTCCTGAACTGCCTGATATCCTCGAAGAGGCCCTCTTTTGTCCATTGGCACCAGCGTGTACACGTACTTTTGAGCATAAGGCTCCTCTCTTCGTAGGGCGAGGACTTCCTCCTAGTTAGGTGTATTTCAGATGTCGAACTGGGTCTAATGATTACTTGCACTGCCTGTTTTCCTCCCCATCTAGGTGGTCTACATATTACATGCTCCTAACTCCTTAGACCCCTCGGTCTTGTATATATATTGTATTGATTGTGATGTGTTGGTTTACTTTAGTATTATTGTGATTCTTTGCTATGGTCGATGTTACAAAGGCCTTGTAATAAATGTGTCTATATTTTTAATATAACACCTGTCTGGAGTAATTTGTAAGTTTCCTTGCTTTGTGTGCTCATTGAGGTCTTTCCGTCACCCTCACCCCTCTTGCGACTTAGTCTTGACCGCCGCCATCGCTACCCTGATTGGTCTGGCTTGTCCAGAGGTTACCCTGTTCCAAGAAACTAGGCTGGCCTTCTGAACCTCTGTCCCTCCAGGTCTGAGTTCAAAAATCCATCTTAACAGTAAGCCTAACAAATCTCCCTTGGGTAAAGCCATAGTAATTATTTCATAAAGCCTGCAGTACTATGCAACCTTCTCACACCTGATCACTCCCTCCCATGCACATTTCTAAAGGGACTAAAGTCCCTGCTAATAGTCCCCCCTCCCTCCCATCAGTGCCTAATGGCTCACATTGAAATTCTCTGTTGGCACAGAGCAACTTGAGAACCCCTCTGCTGCTGCCCAGAGCTCCTTGGGACATTGTCCTAGCAGAGGTTTCGGAAAGGGTAAGGTGTCCTGCTGCCAGGACAATTACTGTGCTGGGCAGGAATTACTCAGCACACATTGTCCTGCCAGGGGCACACCTTTCCCGTTGGGCACCCTCATTGAGGTGCTGAACGGGAGAGGTGGCCCACTGACGAAAGCCCCGGTCAGGTTCTCAAAAGAGCCTGTGGGGTGGCAGCGTGCACTCGCTCGGTACGCCTCTGTAACTTGATCAGTCAGCTGAACTGCATTGAGTTGAATGAAACTTAGTTGGTTAAATGGTTATTTGTAGCTTAATAAATCACAGCTGCCAACAGTGATGAAAATGGGTACACAGAATACGCCTGGAAATTGAAAAAAATACTCCGGAATACCACCTCCTTAGGGAAATTGACCCGATAGATGGGTTCACTGTGGAGGGTGTGGCCTAACGGTGCAGTCATCATGGCAGGCACGTAAAACACATACAAATAATATTTCATTTTTCAGGGTTGACATGAAATTCAGATAAATCACACAATAAACTAGACTGACAATATATATATATATATATATATATATATATATATATTATACATCCTATAGCAACATTTTGAGTATAAATTGTATGATTGAGGTTTTATTTTCCCCATCCTGAAGGGAACATTAGTCACCCCAATTACACTCCCATTGCTGGGTGTGCAGCCATCAACATTCATGTGGACAGTAAAGCGCTTTGTTTTGGGGAAAAAGATGGGGGAGGGGGGTGTCTCTTTTTAGTAAGCATTGGGCTGCAGAAGCTCTTGTTATGCGTGAGAGGAGGACCCAGGGGCCAACTGATACTCATTGTGTGCATAGTGCTTGGGTGAGTGCTGCTTTTTCCGAGTGATGTTCCTTTGGAGTCCTATCTCAGAGGGACTGATTGTGCTTCTCTGTGTCTTAGTACTCCTCTGCCCCCCCTTTGGGGTGTCTCTGCATGAATATTTACTGAGTGCAGCTTTTAAAGTTGTCTGACCCTTGCCCTTTGTGAATGCCAGCCAATGTCAGTGCAGTTGCTGCTTTGTGTTGCTGTGCAAGCTTCCCTTTTTAGTGCTCTTCAGTGGGAGTGATTTCTCCAAGTGAGATCTGTTCATTTTTATTGCTGCTAATTGGGTGTGCTGTTTAGTGTGAGTGCTGTCTGTGGGTACTGCTATGTATGAGTTCTGTCTCTGATAGCTACTCAGTGTGAGTTTTCTGCTGCTAAGTGGTGAGAGTACAGCCCACTGGGTGTATTTGTCGGTGTTGCTTAATGTGAGTGATTCCCATTGTAGTGCTGCTTGTGAGTGCTACTCGGTGAATGTGCTGTCTCTAGATGCTGCTCAGTGGGAGTTCTGTTAAGTTCGAGTGTGTTGTCTCTATGAGAGCTGCACAGTGCGAGTGCTGTGCTGCTCAGTGGTGAAAAGTACAGCCCAGTGGGAGTATTTGTGGTGTTTCTCTTTTAAGAACATGTATTGCCCCTCTAAGGATGTATTATGACAACCTCATAACTGACTGGGAAAAGAAGGAGCCTCCGCACGCACGTGCAATACAACAGCGGTAGACTAAATGTAATGGCACTCTGTCTCCGTGTCTCACTGTGTTGGGCCTGAAGGCCTACCCCGTGTGATCACAGGCCTGCAGCCCTGCTACTCTGGGTACAGTCTGGGTGCCCCCAGACCAACATGTGTAACCTGGCTGCCTCCAGGCCACTGGGCCTCTGTGTGATCGCAGAGCAGCTGCTTGTCCGGGAGCCCACGGCAGCTGTGGTCTTGTCGTGTGACCATGGCCATCAGTGTGATCCCTGCCACATTAATTGTGTGTTGGTGCCCCGAACACCCCTTGGGCTGGCCCAGAGTCACAGTGCACAGAAATTATGTACTCCCCTCCCCAATTCAAGGGATAGTTCAAGCAGTGTTTTGTTAAATGTTAACCCTCAAAATTAAGGGGATACCAAATACTCCAACACTATATCAGCTATTGTATTTGGTATCCCAACAAAAATGGACAGGAAGACTCCAAGAACGACAATGTAATACAAACACATACTCTACCTCCCTTTCTAATTAAGTGTCAAATCAAGTGATATTATATGACAGATTTGAAAAGAGATCAGCCTTTAGTAGCGCTGTCGCTCACCTAAACCATATGGTAAGAAAAGAAAAATATATGTTTAGAAAAAACAAAGAAAGAGAAAAGAAGAATAAAGGTGAGCTGCTAACTTGGATTTACTTCCCCGAGGCTGACCAGGGCTTTGGAATAACTAAGGTAGTGGAGGAGTCTATTTGTTGCGCTTTCACCTTGAAATATTGAGTACAATGTTTCAACAATTGATAACACTAAGAAATGTTACTTGATATTTCTTAGTTTATTTGTAGTACCACAATGATGAAGATCTGAAAGCAATTGAATTTGCTTCATTCAAATTGGAAAGTAGATCACTGGGATACACTGTATTGTTGTTCAATTGTAAGTTGTCAGGTTTGCTTGATTAGTTTGTATAGTCTAATAACTATTGAATTCATTCCATAGTATGATTGCTATACTCTTATTCTTTATATAACTCTACACCGCAGGTGTTACTGGGCATAAATCCTTGTGGTTTTGCTCCCCAATACGCGTTTCCTCGCTTATTGTATTTAGCGGTTCATCAGGAGGTGCAATTGTGGATTCAAAATAGAAACCTTGTCATTTTTGTCAATTATTTGTTTCCCTTTATGATTTATGTGCTTTTTATTGCACATTGAAATGTCTAATGGTGATATAAAGGGATTATAACATCAAGAGTAGCTGTGCTTTTGTACGGGTAAAATAGCTTGACTGGCTACTTCAAAGTAAGACTTTGCAGTTCTGCCTCTAGATATTTTGTATATTTCCTGGAATTCGTTTTTCTTTTTTGCCTGAAAGATCATCCGCATGGTACAATTGCCATGCTGGGGAAAAATCACAAGGATTAATGCCCAGTAACACCAGAGGTGTAGATTTATGTTATATTACACAATAGGCCTCAAAATGGAGGTGATAACAAATATTACAACGTTATATCAGCTGTTATATTTGGCATCCCCAGAAAAAAAGGTTGGGATGATGTCCAGAAGGAGACACAGTGTAGACTTATGATGTACTCCTCACCATAATACAAGGGATAGTTTAAGCAGTGTTTTGTAAAATGCTAACCCTCAAAAACAAGGGGATACCAAACATTACAAGGATATATCAGCTGTTATATTTGGTATACCTGTGAAAAAAAGCATGGGATGGCTTCCAAAAGGAATCACCGTGTAGGCCTATTATGTACTCCCATCCCCAATACAAGGGATAGTTCAAGCAGTGCTTTGTTAAATGTTACCCCTCAACATCAAGGGGACACCAAATATTACAACACTATATTAGCCATTATATTTGGTATCCCCTTCAAAAAAGGATAGGATGGCATCCAGAAGCTGTCACAGTGTAGGCTTATGATGTACTCCCTTCCCCAATGCAAGGGATAGTTCAAGCAGTGCTTTGTTAAATGTTGCCCTTCAACATCAAGGGGATACAAAATATTACAACACTATACTAGCCATTATATTTGGTATCCCCTTCACAAAAAGATGGGATGGCTTCCAGAAGGAGTCATAGTGTAGACAAACTATGAACTCCCCTCCCAATGCAAGGGATAGTTCAAGCAGTGCTTTGTTAAATCAAATATTAAAACACTATATTAGCCATTATATTTGGTATCCCCTTAAAAAAAAAAAAGGATGGGATGGCTTCCAGAAGGAGTCATAGGGCCTCATTACGACCCTGGCGGTAAGGGGTTAACGGCGCCGGTAAGGGTGCGTTAACCCCTTACAGCCGCATTACGAGGTCCTTTAGCGGGTCCCGCTAAGAGCGGCTGGTTTTACCAGGCGCCCTTAGTGGGAGCCACTAAAGGACCAGGGAGCTAATAACGGGCCCGTTATTAAAGGGCCCGTTATTAACGGGCCCGTTATTAGCTCCCTCCCCATTTCCATTGAGCCCTGTGGGGGCTCAAATGGGGATGGGTATTTTGAATGAGGAATTACTGGGTCCTCCAAGGTTGGAATGGCCCGGTAATTCCTCATTCAAGGAACCCGGACCTGGTATGGGGTTAGCCATGGCGCTAATAGCACCATGGCTACCTCCATACTCGTAATGACCCCCATAGTGTAGACAAATAATGTACTCCCCTCCACAATGCAAGGGATAGTTCAAGCAGTGCTTTGTTAAATGTTGCCCTTCAACATCAAGGGGATACAAAATATTACAACACCATATTAGCCATTATATTTGGTATCCCCATCACAAAAAGAATGGAATGGTTTCCGGAAGGAGTCATAGGGCCTCATTACATGGATGGCGGTAAGGGTTTACCGGTACCGGTAAGGGTACCAGTGCCGGTAAACCTTTACCGCCTTACTACGAGGTCCCTTTGTGGGACCCTACCTTAACGGCTGGTTTTACCAGCCCTTAAGGACGGGACCCACAAAGGGACCTTGGAGATAATTACGGTACCACAAATTGCGGTACCGTAATTACCGCCTTCCTCATTCCCATTGAGCCCTATGGGGGCAAACATGGGAATGGGGAAGGGCCATGGTGAATGGGGAATTACCGCCCCCACACACCTTGGAATAGGGCGGTAAATCCGCCATTCACCATGGCAGACTCGGTAAAATACCGCCGGCAACCATGGCGCTATTAGCGCCATGGGTACCGCCGTCTGTGTAATGAGGCCCATAGTGTAGACAAACAATGTACTCTCCTCCTCAATGCAAGTGATAGTTCAAGCAGTGCTTTGTTAAAGGTTACTCCTCAGAATCAAGGGGATACCAAATATTACAAAGCTTTACCAGCTGTTAAATTTGGTATCCACAGGAAAAATGGATGCAATGACTTCGAAAAGGAGGCAGTGTAGAATTATGATGTACTCCCCTCCCCAATACAAGGCATAGTTCAAGCAGTGCTTCATTAAATGTTACACCTCAAAATAAAGGGGATACCAAATATTACAATACAATATCAGCTGTTCTATTTGGTGTCCCTAGAAAAAAAGGATGGGATGACATACAGAAGGAGGAATGGTGTACACCTCTGATGTACTCCCCTCCCCAATACAAGGGATAGTTTAAGCAGTGTTTTGTTAAATGCTAACCCTCAAAAACAAGGCGATACCAAATATTACAAGGCTATATCAGGTATCCCAGAAAAAAGGAAGGGATGGCATCCAGAAGGAGTCACAGTGTACGCCTATGATGTACTCCCCTCTATAATTCAAGGGACAGTTTAAGCAGTGTTTTGTTCAATGCTAACCCTAAAAAACAAGGGGATACCAAATATTAGAAAATATATCGTGGTTCGGGTGGATATCTTGCGCTCAAACCATACACTTTGCTTTAGTAACAAAAATTATTATTTTACAAGTCCAACATCCTTATCCATAGATTCTTTCCAAGTCAATCAAAGAGTCAATTGGCATAATGCATCTCAAAAATGAGTGGTTTTAATTCTTCATGCAAACACACAGCCGACACGTGTTTCGACCTCAGGTCGTTCTCAAGCAGGCGATGACGGCACACGCGCGTATCGCGATGACCTCACGCGTACGCACACGCAATGACGTCACGCGTGCATCCGTTGTAAACAAAAACCTATGCTTTAATCATCATTGTATGCCGTTTATAACTTGTTAATCCCCAAATTCTATTTAATTCTCTAATGTATACTAGCATCATGTGTAATAACCTTATTTCAAATATATCCATGCACATTATGCATAACACTACGGTTCATCTCCTCATTAAAGTGTTCCACCTTTCTGATGTGTAAATGTGATATTATGATTCCAAGTTCGGTCGTCTAGTTAATATGGTTTAATCTATATTATATAGATCTATATATCAGAATCACATTCTACAGTAATACCTTTTTATATTGTTATACATATATGGATTGATACAATACCCCTCAAATGTAATGAAAAACCAATATTTTTGGGTACATTATTAGATATTATCTCTGATCAGAGTTGTGATATTGTGCCCCATGTGTCATCGACACGTGTTTCGACCTTTTACTAGATTTTAGATAGAATTGGACAGAAAGTTATTATGGCGCACTACATTCCGGTAGGGCTGGAGTGGATTCACAAGTGATAATTATGTAGATCCTTGCCAGAATTGTTAATAATATTGCTCTTAAAATATTTCATAAAGATACATGCATCTCATGGCCAATGGTGACTTCGGATCAACATTCCTTAAACTGGCCAGATGTTCCCTTATTCGTATTCTCAATTGTCGTATAGTACTGCCAATGTACAATTTGCCACATTTACAAATGATAGCATAAACAACATAACACATGCTATCATTTGTAAATGTGGCAAATTGTACATACACTGGCAGGAACAACATCAGATTGATAATCAAGAAGACTTAAGATTTATTGGACTTATGCAAATTAAGTTGGGGAAATGAGGTGGTAACCTTAAGCTTAAACTTAGGCAACAAGAATGTAAACTAATCTGTTATCTAAAAAGTACTTTATTTGGACTTAATCAGGACCATGAGATGCATGTATTTTTATGAAATTGAAGGTAATCCAGACCCCTGGCAATGAGGGGGGACCTCCCCCTCACATAGCCCGGGGGTTGGATTACAGTTTTTAGCGATCCCTGCTTTGCAGGGATCGCTCAAAACAACGTGCCAAAAAGGATGAGCAATCTCATCCTTGGCACTACGGAGGTATGTCAAGGACGAGATATCTCGTCCTTGGCACTTAAGGGGTTAAAAAAGGAGTCATAGTGTAGACAATGTACTTGCCATCTAGATGCAAGGGATAGTTGAAGCAGTGCTTTGTTAAATGTTACCCCTCAACATCAAGTGGATGCCAAATATCACAACACTATATTGGCTATTATATTTGGTATCTCCTTGGAAAAAAGGAGGGGATGGCTTCCAGAAGGAGTCATAGTATAGACAAACAATGTACTCATTTCCAAATGCAAGGGATAGTTCAAGCAGTGCTTAGTTAAATGTTACCCCTCAAAATCAACAGGATACCAAATATTATAACACTTTATCAGCTGTTCTATTTGGTATCCGTGGAAAAAAAGGATGGGATGACATAGAAGGAGGAATGGTGTACACCTATGATGTACTCGCCTCTCCAATACAAGGGATAGTTTAAGCAGTGTTTTGTCAAAAACAAGGGGATACCAATTATTACAATGGTATATCAGCTGTTATATTTGGCATCCCCTTGAAAAAAAGGTTGGGATGGCTTCCAGAAGGAGTCACTGTGTAGGCTTATGATGTACGCCCATCCCTAATACAAGGGATAGTTCAAGTATTGCTTTTTTAAATGTTACCCCTCAAAATCAAGGGGATACCAAATATTACAACACTATATTAGCTATTATATCTGGTATCCCCAGAAAAAAAGGATGGGATGACTTCCAGCAGGCATCACAGTGTAGAATGGTGATGTACTCCCCTGCCCAATAGAATACCAATTTAAGTGGCCTTTTGTTAAACATTAGCCCATGAAATGAAGGTGGCACCAAATATTACATGTTATATGCTAGTTGTACAGCACTTGCTGCCATTAGTATGGCCTAGAAGTGCTGTGAGGTTAAATTCCCTTGGAAGACCTCTGATGACTGAGAAGTGAGGAGTTGTAAAATGTGTGTGTGCATTTACAGCCATTATGACGGTAGCTTAAGTTGGGAGTGGCTAGGTCCCTAACAGCAACATTTAATTATCAGTAGGTGGGGCCGGTGCTATGAAAGTATCTAAGGAGTCACAGGAGTCATGCGAGTCACTACGAGTCAAGCTATGTGAGATGGCAGGATCAAGTTTTGCGTGGGACTCAGCTGTATTCTACTTGAAAAAGCCACTTGGGCCAAGGGTGATCAGAGGCATAGCCTGGATTGTCTAACAAGTGGGGCCTGAAGCTAATGTAGTTGGACCCACCGCAGAGACATTAACACTGCTCAGGCCCTACCCTACCTACACCTCTGAGGGTGATGTGTGTTTAGGCTATGTGTATTGCAGTTGCTTGTGCGGGCCAATACCCTGCAGGGGCACATCTCTATTCCTTTGTATGCAGTGCATGAGGGTCTGGTTGTGGTAGACTTAAAACCTAGATAGATTATTTTCTTGCAGACCGTATCATATAGGTCCAGTTAGGAAGTCCTATGTCGCCCCTATTTGCTTCTCCTGTGCTTCCAGTTTCCTGGTAAGGAGTGGCTGAATGGTTTGCTCCCGAGTGATCCGACTAAGACTCTTAGGGTGCTAATGGGAAGAGCCAGGTCTTGACAGCCTTCCTGTAGGTGAGGTGGTTCTCTATGCAGTGGATAGTTAGTGGAAGTGAGTTCCAGATGGTGGGTGCCCGGACATTAGCTATCATATTTGGCATCCACACAAAAAAGGAAAGGATAGGAGGACTCCAACAAGGAGAACAGAGTGCAGATACATTCTGTATTCACTTCCCAATACAAGGGCTGTTCAAGCAGCGTTTTTGTTGAATGTTTGACATTGAAATCAAATGGACAGCAAATACTACAGCGCTGAATTTGTAGTTATAGATGGCATCCCCAGTAAACTTAGATGGTAGGACTCCAAGAAAGAAAATATCACGCAGGCGCTTACTCTACTTACCTCTCCAATACAAGGCCATATCATCTGGTGTTTTTGTAAATTTTAACTTTCAAATTCAAATTCTTTATTATGTTAGCAACCCCATGTAAAATGGCTAGGAGTACTCGAAGCTTCCATGGGGCTTGGGACTTGACTGAGTAAGGAGTCAATCAGCACAAATGTTTTTGGGTACACAGTGAATATGAGGAAATTAAAATAATGAATAACTTCAACTAAAAAATGACAAATTTCTGGTTAAAAGTATATATGGTGGGTAGGCAAGGGATTAAAACAGGCGGGGAGAGTTTTGGGGTGGGGTAATAAGGCTAGGGAAACAGGGGGTTTGGGGAGACCCCGCAAATTGAAAAACATGGAACCATGTTTTTGCAATACATGCTGCATACTCTCTAGCAGTACCGCTAAATTCTTAACAAGGCCACTGTATTGTCAGCTTAATTAAGGCACTATGGGCCTGATTCACAGAGGCATTTTGTAATGTTGCAATTCCATAGGAAAAAAGCTCTGTGAATCAGGCCCATATATTGGCTACTACATTTGGCTACTACAGTTGGCATCCCAACAACAAAATGAGGACTCGAAAGAAGAATATTGTACAGGCACCTACTCTACTGTCTCCACCCCCAAATACAAGGGAGGTTCAAGCAGCATTTTGTTGAATGTTAACCTTTCAAATCATGGAGATACCCAATATTACAATACTGAATGAACTGCAATAGCTAGCATCCACACAAACATGGATGAGAGGACTCCAAGCCGGAGATTATAATGCAAACATATTGTCATGGCCACAGGCCCCAGAACACAAAAACCACACCATATAGTGATGGGAGCAATGGGTCACTTGACTCACTTATGTCCCTTTGGGACCTATAAACACAGGGGCCCTGGCTGGAATCAGTCCTGGCTCCTTTGGCGCCAGGCTCATATAGAGATGTGAGCAGGAACACTTTATTTCAGTGCAGGAGTGCTTTTATTTTACAAGAACTTTCCAGGAGCTGAAAGCCTTTATTCCAGAGAACATCCTCATGTGCTGACTCATCAGGTGTGGCGCCCTAGGCCTGGTCTTCACGTGCTGACTCATTGGGTGTGGCAGGCAGGCTGAACCTGGTGGGCATGGCTACAGAAGCTCAGCTATATAAGCTGTTCCATCCTTAAGGCCAGTGCTTCGCGTTATTGTGCACTCGCGTGCAACGTGACGCTCACTGCTGCTTGGACCAGTTTACTTACCTTTAAAACCAGCCGTTCTCCTGCATACTCACCTCCAGGAAACCGGTGCTTCATCGCTTCATCTGCAGACTCATCTCCTGACATCCAGTGATCTTGATCCTGATGCCGCAGCACCACACTGCGCATCCACAAACTCGGACCCTGTGAAAAAGAAGAAAGACAAGGTTAGAACATCCGTCCTAGGGCCGCGACGCATTTGAACCCCGCACGCCCCCTAGTTAACAACTTATCAGCTACTGTACCGCTGCAGCTTCGTTTTTTATTCCCTCCGGTGTCACCGTGAGCTACGCAGCTTCTGCCGGGCTGGCAACATCACCTGCAAGGGAAGAAAGCAAAAGAGCAAACATCAAAAGTGGAATGGATAGCAATACAAGACAACAAACTTTACAATACAACAAAAACAGACGAGGAAAGACAAAGGCAAACTGGAACACTTACCTGAAGTATAGCGGCTTAGTCGCAGCAGGACTGGACTACCATGTGCAAGGGAACAGTGAAGGAACTCGGTCCAGATCATACAAGCGCCCCTGCCAGAAGCAGCAGGATGAAGTGCTCGCCAAAACTGGGCTTTCCAGGGACAGCGTATCCCACGGGTACCGCGGTTTGGGAGAAGGTTTCTGGAAGGGGATCAGGCACGCAAGCTGGCATACTCACGCCCCCTTATTCTCCATGCAGGAGCAGTCCCGAGCAGCATCACCTATTACCACCAGTCACCACATAAGCGCAGAGGGCGAAGTCAGACCCAAGCAACCTAACCCCCGGGAGGGCTGCAACTGTGCCCCAATGCCTCCACAGAGACCAGGTGAGCGTAACAGAACGCAAAGCCTCTTCGAATCTCTGCCTGGGCGTTATGGAAACCTCTGAAACGGACCAGTTGGCCTGATTACTGGGAGAGTTACGGGCTGAAGTTCATGCCTCAAGACAGGAAACCAATGCCCTAAGGAGGGATCTAATTGTGAACCAGGAGCGGACAGATGAACTAGCAAGGTGAATGCTCCAGGCACAGGCAGGCCAGGTCCCACTGTCGGGGTATTCCCCTCCTGCCGTGCCTCCACAGCCCACGCCAGCACAGGTGGTTCTTCCGGGGGGGTTCCCCTGGCCCCACCAGAATGCTTCACAGGTGATCCGAATAAGTACACCATCTTCTTGAATCAATGTGCCTACATTTCTTGTGCAGACCTGGGGCATTCCCCAATGATCAAGCGAGAGTGGCATTTGTACTCTCATATTTGGGAGGTAGTGCAGCGGACTGGTCAATACCCTCAATAAACCAGGATGATCCTTTGCTTCGAGACTTCAGAGGTTTCCAGCGTGAAATGGAGAAACTATTTGCAGAGCATACTCAAGGGCGGGCTCTGGACAATGAACTGTTATCACTACGGCAGGGTAATCAAGACTTACTAACATATATTGCTTCCTTACATCTGATAGCACAAACTAACTGACCAGAGGAGAAAAGAACTACGCTCTTTTACCGAGGCTTGCAAGGGGAACTTAAGGACGTATTAGCCCAAATAGTAAATCCCCTGGAAAGATGTGCTGAATACATTGACCTGACAGTGCAGCTCAATCACAGATTGCAGGATCGGAAGATGGATCGGGCCAAGGCCGAGGGGCGGTCGGTCTACGTGTGACCCCATGAGAATCAAACCAAATCACACGATCAGTCCGAGCCAATGCAAATGTGAGGCTTGCGCAGCCCACTCACCAAGGCAGAAAGGGAGAAAAGGAGACAGCAGCAGCTTTGTTTGTACTGTGGTAAGGCAGGTCACTATCTCAAAGAATACCCGGTGAAACCACCCAGGAAAGCAGTTGGAGCAACTGACAAGGGTGAAGAAGAAGAACAGGACTCTGGAAACTCCAACGCAGGCAAGCGTAGGGGTCCACTTGTCGAGCAGTGAAAAGGAACCTATACAGACCTCACATCTAGTCATCCCTGTGCTCCTGGTAAACCACAAGCAACTGTCGAAAATACATGCCTTGGAGGCATATATTGAAAGTGGGGCTGTGGGAAATTACATGGACCAAGATCTGGCTACCCGGATAGGTCTTCCTCTCTGACAGAAGCAGGTTTCGGAAAACATCACAGCAGTTGATGGATCTCAGCTATCATCTGGCCCAGTGACTCATTACACCGAGAAGGTCACGCTTCTGTGTCAGGACAGTCACCAAGAGGACATCACCTTCGATCTCATTGGCGATCCTCAGTTCCAGATGATATTGGGAATGCCCTGGCTGGAGACCCACAATCCCAGGATTTACTGGCGTAAACGAGTTCTGACCTTTCCCCAAGACTGTGCCGACACCTGTTATAGCAAGGGATTCTCATTGAAAGGTCTTACCAACCCAGGTTCGTCAAAGAAAGAAACCATACTGGGCCTCACCAGTTCACTATCACCTGAATACCTGGATTACCTAGATGTCTTCCAAAAGGAGCAAGCGAACACCCTACATCCGCACAGACCGTGTGACTGCCAAATTGATCTGGTACCTGGAGCTCAAGTTCCCTGCAGCCGGATTTACACCCTAACAGAACAGGAAAACCAGCATCTAAAAACCTACCTCGATCAGTATCTGGCAAATGGCTTCTTTCGTCCGTCCAAGTCCCCTGCATCCTTGTCCCTCTTTTTTGTTCCTAAAAAAGGAGGGAGACCTGAGAACTTGCATTGACTACAGAGCACTTAACAAGATCACAGTAAAAAAATGGTACCCGTTACTGCTTATCCCCGAGCTCTTGGATCAAGTCAAAAATGCTCAGATATATACAAAACTAGACTTACGAGGGGCCTACCATCTAGTAAGAGTCAAAAAAGGAGATGCGTGGAAGACGGCCTTTCGCATGAAATATGTCCTTTATCAATATCAGGTTATCCCTTTGGACTATGTAATGCCCCGGTGGCGTTCCAATTTTCATGAATGACGTGCTCCGCAAACTGTTGGACGTCTGCGCTCTTGTCTATATTGATGACATTCTTATCTATTGGACCACCAAGGAGGACCACGTCAACCATGTCCGGGCAGTTTTGGAGAAACTGCGGCAATACCGCCTATATGCCAAATTGGAGAAATGCTTCTTTCATGTGACAGAGGTAGAATTCCTCAGCTTTATTCTCACACCACAGGGTGTACGCATGGATATGCGCAAGGTAGACTATATCCTTAACTGGCTCTCACCGACATCCATAAAGGGAGTACATAGTGTACTCAGGTTTGCCAACTTTAATTGCCGGTTCATTCCAGGGTTCTCCCAGATCGTCCACCCAATCACCTCTTTACTATGGAAAAATAAACAATTTAATTAGTCCGCAGAGGCAGAGAAAGCCTTCCAGGAGCTAAAACAAGCATTTACCACAGCACCAATTCTACGGCATCCTCGACCAAAACTACCTTATATGGTCGAAACTGATGCTTCCAACATAGCAATGGGAGCAGTCCTATCACAACGAGACCCCGAAACAGGTCAGTTGCATCCCGTGGCATTCTGGTCTCGCAAGTTTTCAGCCCCTGAATTGAATTATGCAATCACTGATAAAGAACTGCTAGCAATTAAGGCAGCATTCAAAACCTGGAGACATTATCTTCTTGGAGTTAGACATACATTCACCGTCGTCACGGATCATCACAATCTACAATATCTGAAGACCGCTAAAGCGCAATCATCAACGCCAACTCCGCTGGGCTCTCTTCTTTGCGGAGTACGACTTCGTCATCACCTATAGACCCGGAGTATGCAATGGAAAATCGGACGCCCTGTCTCGCATGAGTGAGGGAGAAGAGGCATTCACTACACCAGACCCCGTGGCCATCATCCCTGAAGGATGAATCCAAGGCTTGATTGCCGCAACCACAGCTCTAGACAACTTAAAATCTGACCTGCAACACTTGATGAGTCCACCAGCGCAACAGGAATGGCTAGGGAAGGGAGACCAGTATACAATCGTGGACAACCTACCATACAACCAAGGACGATTGTACATCCCGGATAAGAAATTACAGAATCAAATCATCGCAAACTATCACGATTCATTAATAGAAGGGCATCCGGGAATAGCCAACACCCAAGCTAAAATAAAGAAAAATTACTGGTGGCCAACTTGGCGAAAGGACAATGTCCAGTTCATCGCAACCTGTGGCGCCTGTGCACAACACAAGTCCCAAAAACAAAGTCCCGCAGGTCAGGTAAGCAGGCCCAATGCCATGCTCCTTCAAAACCGCCTACAGCCAGGGCCACTTAACCGAATCAAAGGCTTTCACAGCGTCCAGTGAAATTATTGCCACCTCCTGGGAGCTTCCTTCTGTCCGTTCTATGATATGATGGAGCCTTCTAAGGTTGTCGGAGATATTCCTACCGGGGAGATACCCGGTCTGGTCCGGATGTATGAGTTTATTTATGATTGGTTTTAGCCTATTCACCATTACTGCTGTAAGTATTTTACTATGCTGATTGAGCATAGAGAGCGGTCTATAAGACCCACAGTCCGTGCTTGGTTTATCAGGTTTAAGGAGCAGGATGATGATCGCCTCCCTGAGGGACTCCGGCAATGTGCCAGTATTAAACGCTTCATTCAGCATCTCTAGCAGAGGGGGGAGTAGATCCGTGCTATATGTTTTGTAGAACTCACTTGGTAGCCCGTCTGCTCCTGGTGCCTTGCAGGTGGGTAAAAGCTTGATAACGTATTCTAGCTCCTCAAGCGTGATTGGAGCTTTAAGTTTTCTCTCTCAGCAGCTTCAAGTTGGGGGAGGGTAATCTCCGTTAATGCTTCCTGTATATCTATCTCCTACCTCTCAGTCACTTCTGCATATCATTTCTGATAATATTCAAGGAAACAGTCATTAACCCCCTCCTGGGTATCCCGTGTCTGCCCATCCCCTCCTTTCACTTCTCTTATCTGTTGTCTGGGGTGATCACTTCTGTATAACCAGGCCAGGAGCCTACCCGGTTTATATCCTTCCACACGCTGCCTCTTCATGTATTTTCTATAGTTCAAATTACATAATCTCTCCCAGTGGTCCCTGCATTCCCGCTGCAATTGGCGTGTAGTCTCGGCCTCCCCAGAGGATTTTGAACTTTATCTCATGTTGGATTCCAATTTCCTCTCTGCAGTCTGCAGTTCCCGTATTATGCCACCCTGTAAACCTTTTAATTTTGATATTGCCGCTCCCCTCACCACCACTTTAAATGCCTCCCACAGTGTCCCAGCTGATTTTACGCTACCAGTATTATGTTTAAAGTATTCTTTTATTTCCGTTCTCAGATCTTCCCTGAACACTATCTTTCAACACTTCGGCCCTCAGCCTCCACGTCAGAATCCTCGCTCTAGGTGGTGAGTTCTGCCATGTATTCCGCCCGCGTCATTTCCCCGGCTAGTTCTGTTCCCATGAATATGTAATCTAACCTGGTGTACAGGTTCTGTGGAGCGGAGTAGTGCGAGTATTCCCAATCCTGTAGGGTGAGCATCCTCCACACATCCGCTAACTGAAAATCATTCAGTACGGTGCACAATGCTTTCGCTACCAGGGGGGGCCTCCCAACCTTATCATCCGATCTGTCTAGTTTCGGGTCCAGGGTGCAATTAAAGTCCCCTCCCCAAATAAGTGCCCCATCCATGTATGGGCAGACCTTGGTATATAGGTTTTTGAAATAAACAGTGGTGTCTTGATTTGGAGCATAAATATTAATTATACTCACTTCCTTATCTTCCACCATCCCTCTTATTAACACCATCCTCCCGTCTGTGCCTATGGTGTACTGTAACAACTTAAACGGGACATGTGGCGCTATCCATGTTATTACCCCTCTGGCGTATGCCGAGTACGCTGCCCCTAAAGTAGTTCCTTTCCATTTCTTGGCTACCAGCTCTTGCTTCCCTTTCGTCAGGAGAGTTTCCTGTAGCAGAGCCATGTCTATTTTCTGTCTCTTCAGGTACATCATAACCTTATTTCATTTAATATATTTATTTAGCCTCCTGACATTCCAGGTCACTATCTTCAGGTCTCCAATCCTATCCGAATCCCACTCCGCCCACCTCCCATCCTCCTTTTCTTCACACGTGGCTTGTGACTGTGGACCCGTTCCCCTCTCCACCCCTCACCATCCACCTCCCTATCCCTCCCAAACTGTCCCTCAGCCCAACCCCATCCAACGCCCCCAACACACTCACATCCTCTAACTACACCAACACCCCTCCCCCCCAACTCCCCCAAGCTGATGCCCAGCTCCATCCCTGGATCTCAGGCTACCCCGCATCTAGCCCATTTCTCAGTACCACTGATACTCGGTACTGAGCAGGGGATACCGCTCTACCAGTATCCCAACTAGACTACCTCTGGGGTGGGGGGTGATAGCATGTCCCTGGTGCCACTAACCTGCAGCCCCCACTGCGTCTCCTGTTTATGCCAACAGCCTGGTGCAGTGTGAGTATACTTCAGCTCTTGTGCAAATCCTTGTATACAATCTCAATATGTTCTCATTTTTAATCTAGTCCCAAGATCAACACATATGCTGTACTTATCTCTCGCAGTATCTACTTGTCCAACAGTACGGCACAGACAGAAAAAATACCAGTTCCCTTATCCGTTCCACTCTCCGTCGGTCATCTACTCCTGACGGACAGTTTCTCACGTCCAGCCATGCAGTCACATCCTCTGGTGATTAAAAAAAAGGGCCTTGTTTTTGTGAAACACTTTCATCTTTGCCGGATAAAGCAACATATATTTGTAGCCCGCCTCCCGTAGCCTCCTCTTGACCCCCACATAATTCAGGTGCTGACTCTGCACCAGGAAAGTGTAGTCCGGGTACGCGGTGATGGTCGCAGACGCCCTGCTTATCGTTCCTCCTTTGCGGAAATGCTCCAAGACCTTCTCTCTGTCCTTGTAGTTCAATATCTTGGCGAAGATTGGCCGTAGGGGCCCCCCCGGTGGTGGCTTCCTGACCAAGGCTCTATGCGCTCTTTCTACTTCGAAACCCTGGCTGAGTGCTCCGCCCGTTATCTCTTGCAATAGCATGTTCTCCACGTAATTCGTCGGGTCCGCTCCTGCACCTTCCGGAAGCCCCACGATATTTACGTTATTTCTACGCACCCGCCCTTCTGCTTCTTCAGCTGAGCTCTCAAGATTGCGCCCCTGCTGTTGCAACATTTAGACCTCCTTTGCATTAGTTGAGCAGGTGTTTGTATTAGCGTTCACCTCCTTCTCTAGACTTCCTGTGTGCTCGGCTAGCGCTCGGACATCTTGTTGCAGTAGATTCACATCTACACTCACTGCGTCAATTTTAAATTCAAGCGAGGTCCTCAATTCCGAAATAGCAGTGTCAATCTTGCTCTCCCAAGATACTTTTAGTTCAGCTATAGCATCTAATATCTGTTGGTCGTTACGTACTGGGGTCCCTTCAACTTGCTTGCACTGACCTTTAGCTTTAGCACCTTCTGTTGCCGTTGTTGATTTGGCAAACTCCTCTATTGTTGGCTATTTCCCTTTGACTTTGGGCAGCTTAGATGCCATCTTCCTGAGTGTTACAGCGATTGCGTCAGATGCTGCTTTACAATAGACTCCCCCTCCTGTGTTGGGGGCTATTAGCTCTGCCCCCAGGGGCTTCTCTGTTACTTTTACTCTGCATTCGTGGTGAGCGCTATTGTAGTGCCGAGCAATGCATCGTGCTTTAGCTGCTCTGCGTCCGTAGTATCGGGGTTGCTTCCCACCTTGTCGAGTTATCCTTCTCTGGCCTTTTGTCCAATATCAGCTCCTCTTGATTAAATGGCCTTGCAAAGTGGGAGGCATCTGCCGTCTCCCCTCCCGTCGTCCAGTAGGGGCCCCTCTGCCGTGGTGGCTCTCCCTCTACCGCTCCACTTTCCTTAGGCAGTAGCAATACTCTTACCTAGTGTGTCCAGACTGACTGTTGCTCTCATATCCTTCTAGGATTAGGGCCTGCAGCAATGCTAATAAACACATCAACAGCAGCCGGTACCTCTGGTTGTGGGGCTTGCCAGTCCCCACTGCGGCCACGATCTCTGAGGCCCTGTGTGTATTTGTGTGGGGAGGTAGTGTGGTCCTCTTATTTTTCTTCAACTATTCAATGGCGTACTCCGCCCTTTCTAGCCACTAGCTGCTGCATTCTGATGCGGTCGGGTCTGCCCCTTTAGTTGTGTGGTGCCTTGTGTTACATTGGGGGCAGTCTCCCCAGCCACGGAGCCTGTCTCCACTCAGTAACCACTGGCTTTTCAGTAACCTAGCCCTGTTCCACAGGCTGCTCCGTTGGGGGATCTTCTACAATCACATGGCTTGGGCGCACCAAGTTTCATTGCCTGCCCCTCGTGGCATGTTGCTGGTCCTCAGTCTTGCATCCGCCCCCTGGTTACAGGGCTCAGAAGAGAGCCCCTTTCCCAGGCCCTGTCATCTCCAATATTACAAGTGTGCCATATCAATTATTTCAATATTGCACTGTTGACACGTTTCCAGCATGCCACTTTATTTGCAGTCCCTTTGCTGTCCTCCGCTTTGTGTTCGCAAGGGGCGGGTGTGTTGCTTCGTTAGCAGCAACAGTATCACTTCCCAGAAGAGATTCAATGCAGGCTGCCATTCTGTTGTTAGAATGTTGCAGCTCTATGTGTTGTGTCTCAGCGCTCCCTGCCTGGGCGCAGCCCAATGCTCAGCTGTGCGGTGGTTCCTTTGCCCAGCTGCTCCGGGGAGACAACCTTGCGCACGCCCGCCTCTCCGCCCTCGGCCTCTCGAGCAGGGTTTTTCAGGCCTCCACGTACTCTGCAGCACCTGACCGCTGCGTTATGGTCCTCTGTCAGCAGCACCTCCCGCATGGTGGACCTCATCTGCATACGGTAGGGCCCGGTTCCCATCCGCTCCCATAAGGTGTCTTGCTCCGCGATTGCTGGCGTCCCACATCACTTAATCTTACCCATGTATATCCACTGCTTTCCTTGCTGTAACTCAATCTCCGGTTTCAGCGCTTGCTTAAAGGGATCAGTCCAGTATGTGCCGGCTGGCTCTGCTAACAGCTGTGCAATCCTGCTGCAGTCTTCCCTTTGTTCTTGCAGCGCCATCTTTTCCATCCGCGCTCTGGGGCACATCTAGCTTCTTCCAATCATATCTACGTCATTTCACTTCGGAGTCCAATGAGCCTGTTTTCGTTGCATCCTCTGCACATTCCCACGTCCATGGTTATTTTTTGGGACTTGATAGGTTATTGCAAATGCACCGTCTTGCTAGGATTATATTCAGATCATCAGGAGCACCCAGGAATCGCAGCCTAATCCGTGGCCATGTAGCCACGCCCCCATTGGCTTGACCCAGTTAACAGCAAATTCAACAAAGGAGTGAGAAGTAAAGCAGACGTATATCTGAGGTCATCGAGTAGGAATCCTGAAACACAGCAGTTAATAGTTGAGCCACGTGGTGGTCAGCATACCTATATCTATTCATGGAAATCTTTATGGAGGAGTTCATTAGGGAAGCGCTCTGTGACCCCAGACTATCTACACAGTTCTTGGTGGCAAGGGCACATTGAGTTGCCGGTCCAAATCCTCCAACTGGTGAAAATGCCCACCTAATGATTGTCAGACTGTTGAACTACAGACATTAAGATCCGATTCTACGGCGAGCCCGTGAATTAGGTGAACTAAACTATCAAGAGGCTAGAATCTCCTTTTACCCAGAATTTACATCATCTATCCAAAAGGCTCGACTATCATTCACCTCTATAAAGCTCAAATTGTGGGACAAAGGCTAGAAATATGCAATATTGTACCCATCCAATCTTCTTATCATTCAAAACAATAAAACACACTTGTTTAGTGGCCCAAAAGGAAGCAGTTAGACACAGACACAAAGATACAAGTTTTAACACCTTTATAAGTTCTGAATGGGGTTGGAGACTTCCTAACTGGCCCTATATCTATAATGTGAGTAGTCTTGACCATCAAAGGAAAAATAACATAGTCAATGTCAGTCAGTCAAAATAGGAAAAGTCTATGTCAGAAACCTATGCTTGTAAGATAGAAAACCATAGGATAGGCATCCCCTTCTTCGTGGGCATCTGGGGAGGAACCTATTATATTAACCGAATGGTGATGGCTCACAGAACATGTATCAATAAAATTCTATTCATTTGCAGGACTCTGGTCAACATGAGGGAGCAAGGAATCAGTGTAGATTAATCATATCGTAAAAAACCATATACTTTATTTTAATTTATACATACTCTCTTTAAATACACAAACCAACAATAGTTACCCCGATCACAGGCCCTTCCCAGACTTCAAGGCTCAGATCCAGATTACCACAACCACACCACAACCTATTTTAGGCAAAGCCAGACTACATAGACTTGCCTCTAGGATAACTAATACCCACACCAACAGCAGCTCACCCAAACAGCACTACAAAGTTCAGAAACAAGGATGCGCCACACAGTATAATTACCGTCCTAGAAGTACAGCTAATACCCCCGCTCCCTCACCCCTTTCTCTACCTAAACCTACTCAACTCCCACTCACATGTTTGGCAGTAAAAAATACACATATGCTTAAAGGCGCACTGATCAATGTGCGGACCATAAGTTGGACTTCCTAGTCCTCACAGAAACTTGGCTCCACCAAGCATCTGGACCTCTATTAGCGTTGGCTATCCCCCCAGAATATACAATACTTAGAGCAGACAGCATGAACGCTCAAGGAGGTGGCGTCACTATTATTGCGAAATGTAGCTTAAATCTGAGAACATGCCCCATGGATTCCATTGAGGGTTACAAATTGCTGCACCTAAAAATCTTAACGGATCCTAAAACAAAATTTAACATCCTCGTTATCTATGGAGCCCCAACAAACCTAGCCACCCTGAATCTGATATTCTGGTAATCCTCACACCCTCTCTCAAACTCAATACTAAGTTGATCATCCTAGGGGACATTAACCTAGGGTTTAATGACCCCCCCAAGATCACAAAGCAAGTGCATTTTGTACAGCAATGCTTGACATGAACTTCACCCAACTGGTTATGAAACCCACCCATGCTAAGGGGAGAATCCTGGATTGGATCTTGATTCTGAATGCCAACATATCCATCAATTCCATCTCAGATAATAACTGGTCAGACCACCATCTTATTTGCTTTTCTCCATCCACACTAGAAAAACGTACCTCCCACACAAACCCACCCAACACCATAGAAACTGGAAACACACGGAATCTCACAGCGGAGAGCCTCGCACCAGCACTGGCAGAAGCCCTCTCCGATAGGATCCTCCAGACCCAAAAGCTGAGCCCAGCAGCATCGCCAAGGCCTATCACCACAGTCTAAAAAATAACATTGATCTCGTAGCCCCCCCTCACAACCAAAATACCTCGCTTAACCAAACGCACCAACTTCTAGTTCAACCAAGAACTGATCGCCTTCAGACGGCAAAAAAGAGCACTGGAACATGCTCATAAGAAATCGCCCAGCATTGACTCGGCTAATATACTCCAGAAAATGATAAAAAAAAATACAAAAAACTGTCATAGAACACAAAGCCAACAACCTGAATTCGCGCATCTATAATGCAGCCTCCAACTCGAAAGAACTCTTCTCGATACTATGAGAATTGGAAAATCCTATTCACACCACTAATACTATGCCAGCCACCAACGACTGCTGTCAAACCATTCAGAAGGCACTTGCTGCCAAGATATCCAAGCTACAAGACAGAATCCTAGCCAAACAAACAATTCTAGCCAATAATAGCTCCACAAAACTACCTCAGTACAATAAGACAGCTAAACCTAATCTCCAATTTAACTTTGCACAAGTTAACCAAGCACAAGGCCAGAAGGTTAAAGCAGGGCTCAAACCTTCAAATTGTAAAGGAGACTGCTTTCCAGCTAAACTAATGTTGTGAAAAGCATCTAGGCACTCACGGTAACCTGCACCTGCATTAACCAACTGAGCTATCTTGCGTGTATGTAGAGCTTATTCGAAGTGTGGAGGAAAATGCTGAACCAGCCAGGCCTCTCGAACTGAGATAGCCAGCATGCTTGCGAGGGGTTCACTGCGAAGGCCCTTCTGGAGTCATAAACATCTAGTTTTGCAAGAAGCCCTGCACAGCTTTTAGGAGCCAGGCACTGCCATTCTCTTCTGCGCTCTGCGAGTCAGGTGCACTGATAACACAGGAATGTAGAAGGCACTTCCCACAACAACGTACATGGAGCCTGAGAGCCAAAACTGGCAGTAACTTTCCAGTCAAAAACATGTTTTGCTGCATGAAAGGTTTTAGCCTAGAAGATTCTCGAAGAGCTGGTACGTCATAGTGATTGACGTGCAGCCCTAATAAGAGAACTTTGTCTGGGCCAGTTAGAGGAGGACTCCTTCTGGGCTGTTTGTGAGACGCGCGCACGGAGAGAAACAGCGCCTGGACAACCAGCCAGCACTAGAGGCAGAGGCTCCTGGCATCACATCCCCGCTCTGGTGCAGGCTTTTAGGGGCTAGGCCAGTCCCTGAGCGGTGCCGGGCACTGAGTGGCGTGGTTCCTGGGTGTGATTCTATCGTATCAGCATCAACGATTCCTAGGAGTGTAAGAATTATTGCATATTCATCTGTGACTGATAATTTGTATTACTCAGCTTGCACTTTAATTCCCATACTATTGAAAACTGCTGCTTGATTGTAATTAGTTTATGTAGTAAATAAATGCAAGCATAAAATCTTCTGAGTGAGTGGCTTTCTTCCAGACTGAGTTAATTGTGTCTTGCACAGTTTCTTGCTTGTGAGGGAAGGTGATTAGGAGTTATATTGCACTAAGGGCTGGCCCCAGGGGGGTGTGGCTTTCCTCTTTTCACTACATCTAATCAAACAGTGCACCAACTCACTCTCCCCCATTATCACTAACTTTTTTAACGCTTCCTTCAGAACAAATACGGTCCCCACCAGCATTAAGGAAGCGTGGGTCACGCCTCTTCTAAAAAAACACTCTAGATCCTTCTGTGTCCACCAACTACCGTCCTATTACTACAGTTCCTTTCCTGTTGAAAATAATATATAACATCGCATACTCCCAAATCCAAGCACATCTTGAAGCCAATAGCTTACTTAGAACCAGACAATCTGGTTTCTGGCCGAATCACAGTACGGAAACGGTGCTACTGGATCTTAAAATCCAAATGCATTCCATTAGAGATTCAGGCAGCCTATGTATTCTACTTCTACTAGACTTATCAGCCCCCTTTGACTTGGTGGACCACGATAAGCTATGTACTACACTGGCTGAAATCTTTCATCTCTCCCAAGATGCTATGTCATGGGTGAAATCGTTCTTAGCAGATAGAACTTCCAGAGTTACATTAGGCAATTTTTGAGCAGATCCTATTCCAGTACCCATCGGAGTACCTCAAGGCTCTTGCTTGTCACCTGCCATATACAACGCTTATACTAAGCTCCTCTTCGCTGCCCTGGATGCTATGGGTGTCATTTACACAAACTTTGCGGATGACACACAGATCCTGATACCAATCTCAGGGAACTACGAGCAAGACACCACCCTAATAAACAAAATCTATGCCATATTACAGAACTGGATGGCAGTCAACAGTCTGCCTCAATGACTAAAAGACTGAGATCCTCATTGCTGGTGCTCCCTCTAAAATCAGGGCGCTCCACGCGGACTACTCGACAATCACCATTGATGGCACTCCTATCCCCATCCTTAACCAGACCAAAACTCTGGGTGTGTATCTTGACTCAAACCTAACCAAGACTAAGCACATCAGCTCACTCTCCCCAGCGACTGCATACACAGCCAAGCTTATTTCACTGAGTAGGCAATTCCTGACACCACAAAACGACATCACCCCTGCCTGTGCACTAATTCTAACCAAACTAGATTATTGCAATGTGCAACTCCTAGGCGTGTCGAATGCCAACCTTGACAAATTACAACTTCTACAAAATAAAGCACTCAGAGCAGCCCTTGGCATCAAAAAAATATGACCACCTATCAAAGATCAGAAAGGACGCTCACTTGCTACCCATGAAGTCAAGAATCCTATTCAAAATGCTGTGTATCACACACAAATGCCTGGCAAAGACCGCACCTACTTACCTCAAGAACACAGTGATGACCAAGACCTCAACAAGAACACTAAGATCTAACTACAGTTCCCAACTCCAAGTCCCATGATACAAACTATCAAGAGCAGGATGAACTAGTTTCCAGGTCCTAGCCCCCAAAACTTGTAACTCCCTCCTGGTGTCCCTAAGAGGAGAATTTGCGCACTCCAGCTTAAAAAAAATCATTAAAGACTTGCCTCTTTAACAGGGATTAGGGTTAGAATCACTACCCATACCAGGAACCAATGCTTCTGACAATCCGGTGTAACTAACTCCATCTGCATGCCTTCATTAAGAACTGTCCTTCGAGATCAATGTGTTAACTATAATCCAATGTACCCCTGCTCTTACTGTAACTGGATTGTAAACTCAGACTTACGCTTGTTGCCTTTAACACTGCAACATTGCCTCTACTGTAACCAGAAATGTAGAGCCTACTGTAACCTACGCTGTGATACCTAAGGGTTTGGGCGTATCACAAATGCCATAAATAAAATAAATAAATGCACAACAATTTCCTAAAAATAGTTTTCATATGACATTCAAGTAAATACCCTATATTTTAAAATACAACACACTGATGCCTTACTGATCCACTCATGTTGACCATTCAGTTCCTATTTAATTATATTATGAGGAACATTTACCCATTTTTAGTTCAAATAAAAGGCCATACGGATCAAAAACATTTTATCCGTTGCCAACGTTGTGGAATTAATCCACACAAAACTCTGCAAGACAAAAGCGGAAAGTGGAAATCAATCACTCACGTCCTATTTCATAGGGTGGCAGCAGAACACAAACAACACAGGGTCCGCATCTACTGACCTCTCAAAAGAGAGCATCCATTTAGCCATCTGACGCCAGTAACTCTTTGAATCAATTAGAATGTCTGAGGTGATGAACTGTTTGAACCCAAAAATTCGAAGTTACTGGCCTCAAATGGCTAAATGGATGCTGTCTTTTGAGAGGTCAGTAGATGCGGACCCCATGTTGTTTGTAAATAGGAACTGAATGGCTCAGTAAGGTATCAGTATGTTGTATTTTAAAATATAGGTGTTTACTTGAATGTCTTATGGAAACAATTTTTAGTTTTATAGAGGTAAAACGTTTTATATCATTTTTCTATAAGAAAGGTCTTCTTACTCATCTTGAAAAGTGAATGTATTAGCAATTTCGACTAAATGTGCACATGCAAGTTTTTGCACGTTATTAGAGGATGAACTACTGTATATGAACTGTGATATGTATTATGCAGCTTGGTGAATCTGGAAAACCCAGATTGTTTAAGTACTGTTTAGAAATTGTTGTGTACGTGATTTTTAAAGAGAGCATGTATACATTAAAATAAAGTACATGGTTTTTTACAATATGATTAATCTACACCGATTCCTTGTTCCCTCATGTCGACCAGAGTCCTGCAAATTAATAGAGGCTTATTGATTCATGTTCTGTGCGGCATCACCCTTCGGTTAATAGAAACCTATGCTTGCCCTCACGCTTTTACGATAACTTAGTGTGGGGAAAGAGTGTATCAAAAGAAAGTCAGAATGGCAATGAAGTTGGTTCCCAACTCCCTTCCCTAAGTTCAAACCACTTATATGATATGGCATTTGTAACGCACCTATACACAAGTGTTTCAAGGTGCGACGAGGCAAGGAAGGGGGAACAGAGCGAGGACAGAGACAACGATCTTACTAGGCCAAGTGACATTGAGATTGCACAAGTGCAGGGGTGAGGGGAAGGGAAAAGTGCCAGGGGAAATGGGAGGGGGCAGTGCTGTACATGGGATCAAAACAATAACAAGAAGTGCAGGTAGCAGGTGCAAGGGTAAGTGCAGACAGCAGGTGTCCAAAAGTGCAGGTGGGGGGACTATAGGTTTACAGATACAGACCCAAGTGCAAGGGTTGCCGGGAGGCACTGCGGGTGTGCAACTGGGCGGGAAGGGACCTGGGCCTGAAATCAGAGGTTAGCCAGGTGACCAATGCAGTATCAGACAGGAAATCAGCAGGGGAGAGGAAGAGAGAAGGCAGAAGCAAAGAGGAAGGTCTTGAGGTGCTTCCGGAACCGGAGATGGTTCTCCTCGAGTTTCAGAGAGGCAGGAATGCTGTTCCAGAGGGAGGCCCCAGCCAAAGAAAGATCTACTACCAACTCATTGCTTGCAGAAGCAACTGACCCTGAGGGAGTTGAAGGTGGAGGAGCGAAGAGCTCTAATAGGAAGGTATTTACAAAGAGAGAGTTGGAGGTATTGAGGACCAAGGCCCCAGAAGGCCTTGTGGACAATGCAGAGGGTCTTGAACTTAATCCTTGCAGCCACTGGGAGCCAATGCAGAAATGTCAGTGCAGGAGAGATACGAGCTGTAGAGACAGTGCGTTTCTGGGGGAAGGAGAGGAAAGGAAGAATACCTCTGAGGAAGTGCAGTTGGTAGTTTGACTTCTTAGAGACACTGGGGTTCTTTAAGAGTTCCTTTTGGGAGGCCAGTTCGAACAGTTCAAATAGTTCACACAGTTCTCTCAGGCTTCCCTCATCTGATTCACCATCAGTTCAATGTAACACAGTTCTGGTCTAACGATATTTCAGGGTGAGTCTTTCACCATAGGCCCCTCAGGTTTCCCCTAACTGAGTCCGGACCTTTCTTTACTTTAGACAACGATTCACAACAGTTTTACAACAGGCCCCTCAGGCTTCTCTCACCCGAGTTCGGATCTCTCTGGGCTTTACCTTCTTTCAATTCGCAGTTCACTCCAAAGGATTCCCTTCCCCAACCTTCTTGGTTGTCGGTTCACTTTCACGTCGAAGACTTTGGAAACTGTATAGATTTACTCAGGCCTATGCATGACCATTTGCAATAATATGTTTCGTTCTGCAGGACCACACTGTTAGATTGTACTTCTGAACAATCAAGTCTCTCTCCACGTGTCTGCCATCATACTCTTAAAGGAATGGTTCGCCCAAACATTTTTATTTCAAAAATAGATAGGCAACATAAAAAAAAAACGATTGCCGTTTTTTTTTCTTTCGAAGTCCCTATGTAAAATTTTGAGCAATTCAAGCTCAAAGATAGCACATTGGGGCATCCATTTTGTGAAATGGGTGCCCGCCGCTGTGCTCGCTTTGGCTTTTGCGGCACTAATGAAGGAAAAGCCATCCAGCTGTAGTAAACAAAAGCTACCACTGGGTGGCTTTTCCTTCATTGGTGCTGTACGCAGACGACGGGGACCGGAGACTACAGGCAGAAAAGCTGCAGCTGCATCTCGGTAAGTGCTATTTTTTTAATAAAAATAAACACTGGCTGCGTTTTTTTTTTCTACGTTTTCTGGGCTGGAGGAGCCCGAAAAACTTAGAAATAAAACCGCAGCTTTAAAAACATAGCTTTTGAAGCGACCGCAAACAAACACAATCAGGTTGTGTTTGAAAACGCTGCGGTTTTTCTTTCTAAGTTTCTCAGGCTCCTCCGGCTCGGAGGAGCCTGAGAAACTCAGAAAGAAAAACCGCAGCGTTTTCAAACACAACCGCGTTGTGTTTCTGCCCGCCGTGGCTATCACTTTGGTTCTCCGGTGCTCCCCCGTGGGAGCACCGGAGACCCAAAGTGAAAGCCAAGGCAGGCAGAAACACAACGCGGTTGTGTTTACATGCCGGGGTGTTTCTGCCTAAATCTGATTTCCCATTTGGGGCTCTCAGGCTCCCCACGGGGGGCCCGAGAGCCCCAAATGGGAAAGGCTAAATGCTGCAGTGTTTCTGCCTAAATCTGCTTTCCCATTTGGGGCTCTAGGGCTCCCCGTGGGGAGCCATAAAGCCCCAAATGGGAAAGCAGATTTAGGCAGAAACACTACGAGGTTGTTTTCCGCAATGCTAAATGCTGCAGTGTTTCTGCCTAAATCTGCTTTCCCATTTGGGGCTCTAGGGCTCCCCGTAGGGAGCCCTAAAGCCCCAAATGGGAAAGCAGATTTAGGCAGAAACACAACGCGGTTGTGTTTGAAAATGCTGCGGTTTTTCTTTCTAAGTTTCTCAGGCTCCTCCAAGCCTGAGAAACTTAGAAAGAAAAACCGCAGCGTTTTCAAACACAGTAGCGTTGTATTTATGTTTGCGGTCACTTCAAAAGTGACCGCAAACATAAATACAATGTTTTTAAAGCTGCAGTTTTATTTCTAAGTTTTCCGGGCTCCTACAGCCCGGAAAACTTAGAAAAAAAACGCAGCTAGTGCTTATTTTAAAAAAATAAATAAATAGCACTTACCGAGATGCAGCTGCAGCTTTTCTGCCTGTAGCCTCCGGTCCGCGTCCTCCGAGTCCCGGCACCAATGAAGGAAAAGCCACCCAGTGGTAGCTTTTGTTTACTACAGCTGGCTGGCTTTTCCTTCATTAGTGCCGCAAAAGCCAGCACAGGCGGGCAGCCATTTCACAAAATGGATGCGCCCATGTGCTTGCTTTTTCAATTTTTGAGCTTGAATTGCTCAAAATTTTACATAGGGACTTCGAAGAAAAAAAAACGCCAATCGTTTTTTTTTTATGTTGCCTATTTATTTTTGAAATAACATTTTTTGGGCGAACCATTCCTTTAACCTTACTTGCAACCTTATCATTCAAGTCTTCACAAAATGGGGTCTCCCATCATCCGAGAACTCACTGGCTGTGATTGCTTTTAAACGCGTCTTCACTGCTCTCACGTCCGAGGTCGGAGTCTCTCCCTCCCGGATGTATGTATGTTATTTAGCTGGAATGTTAAGGGTCGCAATAAGCCTATAAGGGCCCACAGGGTACAATCCTACTGTGAACGGCACAGGGCGAAAACAATCCTACTGCAATAAATGCAGCTCTCAGGCCAGGACACTGAGACCCTTGCTAAGCTTTAGGGCTCCTCCAGATTTTTGCATCCTTTTCTTCTAATGCACGTGGAGTCCTCACCTTAATTCATAAGCCCTTAGATTCAAAGTACATAGTCATGAGCAGGATCTGGAGGGCCGCTAATTGATGGTTACAGGCACTCTTGCCCACACTAACTTGATAATTGTCAATAGATACACCCCAAATATTGATTACCCTACATTACATAATCTCCTGCTTGGTAAATGTCAGTCAGTCAATATGTTTATTCGGATCAAATAATCCATCAAACACATACAAAGTACAAAAACACAATACATAATAAAATAAAATTACCGCCCACTCTAGCATATCAAATACAATATTCCAGATTAAAAATAACAATCAAATCACAACTCTCTGTAAAAGTGAATAATGATAACACAGAGTGCAAGCAATTCATAGAATCCAATATGGTGAATACTTTAAAATTCATAGGTTATAAACATTCATAAGAATTGCTGTTGGAGGGAAAGAGAAACACAAAATACCCCAGGTTCATTAGGTCCAATACTCTCAAGTTTTCCAGTAGGTGGCTGTTCTTTTCAGCACATTTGGGTTGACAGCCCCTTTCTTTGAAACATGGCTCTTTTCAAAAATGATAGTAGTGCCTAAGTGGTCTGGACAGAATCTGCTGTCAAAAGAAACAGAACTGCAGGCATATAGGTGCGGATGGTAGCTAACCTAAGGACCATCAAAACGGTTGACTGCCTGATACTTTTATAGGCTGGGCAGAACCAGGGGCGTCGCTAAGGGGTGGCCAAGGGGGGCCATGGCCACCCTTCTAAACATGCTGGCCTCCCTATCTGCCCCCCCAAGAGAAAGCAAAAAATATATACTTTTTTTCGTACTGAACTTTGCATGCACAATAATTACATGCCCAGTGCAGAGCGAAAGAAATATATATATATATATATATATGTTTTTGCTTTTTTCTTGCTGCGGGCGGGCCCGCCCGCGATGGACTACTGGACTGGAGTCACGGTGGCCCTGCTCCCCATTGATGATCGCAGTTGCACATGCTCGAACAGACCTGGAAACACAACAGCCTGAGCGTGCGCATTTCTGCTTTGGCTCTGGCTGTGTTCCATCCATCCTGGAAGGCACTGAAACGGATTGGCAGACCTGGGCTGTGTCTGGGATCGAGTGGTTCCATCCCATCCAGGCAAGCATGTTGTATTTCATTAGTGCATGCGGATGCGTGATTTTGATATGCTGTTGCTGAACATGTTGTATTTTATTAGTGAAATCCCTCAAGAGGGGGCACAATATGAGATGGCATTCCCTTTGAAAGCTGTGAGCATTATTCATTTCCCAAAAGGTAAAATATCACCTGGCGAGTAAGAACAATGAGCATGACGTCTTTGTTTTCTTGCCACTCTCTCCCTCTAAACTCGCGCTCCAGTCTCCGACATGGAGACATCTTCATATCTTGCAATGGTAACAAGCCTTTGAGCCGCTGTAGGTAATGTTCACATGACCACATACTATACGGGTGCTTTCAAGCCCTGGGGGGTACTATGACATGCTTAGGTGGATACGTTGCTACACACAAGGTGCCCGTTTCTTTTGTGGCATACAGAAAGATCGCTTTCTTTTGTTTTGAATGATGGCCACAAAAAAAAAATACTACATTTGTTATGATCTGAACAGTTGATGCTTTGGGTGTTAGTAAGTGCCTGCATTTGTCCTGAGTGCTTCGCTTTACAGTGAATCCCATTTACATACGTACAGAAAGAGGTGGCTTGACCTGGCCTATAGGGCAGTGTCTGAGGTTCATGGGATTCTATTTGTTTTTTTTTTGTTTTTTTTTAAAAAAAAATGTCAACTTTATTTACACAACATCTATTACAAAATCCAAGACAATCAGCGTATAAGAAATAAAACATGGCAAATTACACAAGAAAAGCACAGCATTTTACACAGTTCTATGTACATAGTGAGATATACAACACTGTAAACCCCCAACAAATCAAATACATCTCTCAAATACCCCCCCCACCCAACAACTACAATGCCAAGTTAAAATAGCTGCAAAAATCTACCCCATATTTTCTCAAACAAAGCCAATTTACCAAGTCTCCTATACACCACTCTCTCCATATTTGCCAATTCATTCATCTCAGACAACCACGTCTCAATATTCAATGTCAAAGCATTCTTCCAGTTCCTCGAGATAATTCTTTTACCAGTCAACGCCCCTCTGAACAACCACTTCTTCTCACTCCGAGTGAGATCATCCAAAGACTCATCACTCCCCAATATGATCACACTAAAATCCAAGACCGGGAGACCAACAATCACTTCATCACATATACGTCCAATCTCACCCCAAAACAGCCTCACCAGTCTACAATCCCATAGTAGATGTTCCAGCGTACCGATTTCACATGAACATCTCCAACATTCTGCACTCTCCAACATCCCTCTTTTATACATTCTTTCAGGCGGGATCTATTTGTGAAATATAAGTAAAGGTGAGTAACAGTACAATTGATTTGCTTAAAAAGGCTGGGAGGTTAAGCTAAGTAAGGAAGGAATGGCTAGTCACATATTCTCCTTGACGTTCATAAACCCTGACATAGTGCAAACCACGGCTTCTACAATACAAAGCAGCCATTTTACGTTCCTAATTAGCGGAGCATTTCTTAGAACTGACAGAGTGACGTCAAATGGAGGGGCGTCAAGCTTTGCGGGGGTGATCAGATTGCAGTTGGACTAGAGAAGATCAGGGTGTGGAATACGAGGCACTGTTTATACAACTTTAACTAAAGCTGAATCAAAGATCTCAGGGAAGCAGCGTTGTTGTTTATCTGCTGAATAAGCAATTGAATAGGTTTACAAAATTAAGAACATCGTTTGACTGCCCCCTCAGAGGCCCAGACAGAGATTTTATTTTCCCATCTGCTTCAATAGTTTAGAATGATGACATTAGCCCTGCAAAGCTCGATGTAATAAGAGTACAGCCCCCACTGGAAAAAACATACAAGAGAAAGAAACGCAGTAATAATGCACATAGGGCAGTCGGGCATAGCACACATCAAATGCGTGCGTGGATGTTGTTTAGTGATTTACCATATCTGAGCTATACTAGTGGCATGCTGAAGGGGCCTGACAAAAAGTGTAATTCTGATTTACTAACAAATAGCGGTTGACCTCAAACAATCAAACACAAAGGTAAATGCTTGGATATTTTGAGATGTGGTATCATGACATGCTAATAGGTTTGAGCAGTCTGATTCTGTTGACCACACATGTTAACGCTTGTTTTGTGTGTGTAAGGGTTTAAATCAGATATGGGAACAGTGAGGTGTGAAAACTGAACGTAGCGAATGATCATGCGACGCACTGTTTGCTTTACATTTCTCATTATGTACGTGGGGGAAATGGTTTGCGAGGCAATAAGGCGGTTGTGGCTCTACCGGCTGGGTGATACGTACAGCAGGAGTAGGTTGCCTGTGCTGTTCAGAAAGAGCATGTTCTATTTCTGTGGCATTGCAGTGTATTACTGGTGTTAAGGCCAAGTATTCTTACATTGGGGTGGGGGCATTCGTGCTGCCTGCAAGGCTGTTTTTTTTTACTGTGGCATGACGTTTTACTGCAGTTAGGGAGCAAATACAACATGAGTGTTCTTATATGGGGAGTGGGGAATTTGTGTAGCCAGCAAGGATATATTGTCTTACTGTGGCATGGCTTTTTTCACTGGCATTAAGGCAAAGCCAACAGGAGTATGTTCTTACATGGGGATAATGGCATGTATTGGGAGAGCTAGCAGAAACGTGCTTTGTCATAGTATGGTTACTGGCATTATGGACAAAGCAAACATGAGTATTTTCCTATGTGGAAATAGTGGCATATATAAGTGCACCAGAATGGACATGTGTGACCACAATCAATATGAAAATGCCTTTTTACACTTTCAGAGTACTGGCATATAGCGGACAAAGGCATTATGAAAATGTGTTTGAAAATGCTCCTGTGCATTGTTGGTGGCTTGGCATCTAACATACCTACAAAACCGATTGTAAACTGTGTGGCTTTTTTCCTAATTTATCACAGAAAGTGTACTGTAAAATGCACTATTATAACCCATTATTTAAAACCTTTACTCAAGGGGACAACCCCCCCTTGATTGGTTCACCCTCACTCACTACTCTGTCACTGCTATGCATTTGGCTGGGGGCAGAATAAGTGCCCTTCCTTCGGCAGGCTCTTCTTAATGTGGGCCCTACTACATTAGCTCCAGACCCCACTTGTTACAGAATAATGGCTACGTCTCTGGTGAGTTGGGATGAAAGATGGGTCTAATGGGCCAAAGGAAGGCGTAATATCTATTCAGCCTCCTGGGCTTGGGGAGGGGGCGTTAGGACGGGGGGCATCAGTAGCGCAATAGGTTTAATGTCCAGTCTCACTAGCAATTTTCAAAACTGCCATCCAGCCCCCCCAAAATGTTGAGGCTGGCTCCGCCCCTGGCTCCCTGACCCACCACTCGCATATGCGCCCTGGAAAGAATGTCAACAGCCTGTAAGGATGACCTAGGAGTGACGCTTTCTTCTAGTATTTGAACACGACCAACAACTTAGGAACTTAATCAGTGGAGCTCAAGAGTAGAGGGAGAGGAGAGGGTTTGAACGACTCGCTAACACAAAACCTGCCACAGCCCAATGCAGGACTTTTGAACTGCCTCTGAAGTTATGCTCTGGCATAGCAGGGTGTGATGAAAATCGTGTCAAAATGGTATTTGTGTGGTAGTCCGACAAAAATAACTCATTTCAAAGAAAACTAGTGAAAGCAAGTTTAAACAGCATTTTTGAGTTTGGAAATGACCCACGTTATTACTATGCCCACAAATAGTAACTGTAGCTATGTCATTTTGCAGACAATGAAGAGGAAGTCCACAGAAATCTCTTCCTTCTTCTTTAAGAAAAGTAGTAGTGGCGTTGCAGGGAGGATGAATGTTAGTGAGGATTCAGAGGAAGAGAAAGATGACATAATCGAGCAAGCTAATGAACAGGCAGAGCCAGAAGCAGAACATGACAGCGACGAACAGGCAGAGCCAGCATCAGGGACAGAGAACAGCGAAGAAGCAGCATGGCATGAAAGTGAGGACTAGGCAGCAGCAACAACAGTCAAAGAGAGGGCGAGGCAGGAATCAGCTAGAGCTAGCAAAGCTGTTCCCAGACCAACAGGTGAAATTATGACAGTGTGGCAGTGTGACCCTGATAACAAAATAGATTGTTCGCTAATGAGTATATCTGTCACAAGTCTCTCCCCTTCTCACCTGTCTTTCCTGTTTGCTTGCGACCTTCTTTTGTGACTTCTTCCGCACGGTGTGGGATTTGTATAAGCCTGCGCGCGGGTCTTCGTGTTCCAGCGTGCTTCATTCAGATTGTCCAGGAAGGAACAATGTCTGCTCGTGGAGGCACGGAACCCGTGGCTCGAGCGCTGGCGAAAATCCAGGAAAGTTTTGGGTAAGTTGTGGGATGAAAGGAAAAGAAGGAGGAAAACAAGGAACCGGGAATAGAGATCAGGAAAACGGCCCCGAGCGAACTCCAGCAGCACATGTCCAGCAACGGCGAGCAGTAGCGTTGAGACGCGCAGAGCCGCGGGGGCGTGTCTGTTTTGTGGAACGTAGGGCTTGTAACGCAAAGACTGGTAAGCAGCGTTCCGCATCAAGTGGCCATGTTGGAAGGATTACTGAGTTCAATCCCCTATGTATCAGGGACCACGAAGTCCAGAAGGGACGCAGACGGCGGTTCATGACAGTATGCCTCCTCTGAAGTCCAGCTCCTCCGGGTTTGCCCGGATGTATAAGATGGTATCTTCGAATCAGCCTGGGAGCATTCATCTTTGACACGGGTTCCCAGGTGCGCTCACTGGGAGGGTACCCTTTCCATTCGACCAAATATTGTAGTTGACCACGTCGGTATCTAGAGTCACAGATTCTGGAAACTTCATATTCAAGTTGGTCATTGATAATCACTGGGGTTGATCTTGGAGCAGTTCAAGAGGGTTGAACATATGGTTTCAATAGAGAGGTGTGGAAGACAGGATGGATCCTTTTCCATGATTCTGGTAGCCGAAGTCGAAAGGCCACTGGGTTGATGATTTCTTTTATAGAAAAGGGTCCGTAATACTTGGGAGCCAGTTTATTTGGTCGCAGATGTCGAGGAAGGAGTTTTGAGGATAACCAGACTTTATCGCCAACTGAGTAAGAAGGCCCAGGTCTTCTTTTGGAGTCGGCATGATGTTTAACGTCTTTTCGGGCCTTTTCTAAGTGTTCCTTTGCTTCTTTGTGTACATTAAGGGTTTCAATCCAGGAATCAACCGTAGGAACTGGGGTAGGGTGTGGGAGAATGGAAGGTAGAACTGACGGATGAAATCCTTGACTACAGAAGAAGGGACTGGTGTTGCTAGCTGAATGATCCGAATTGATGTAGGTGAATTCGGCCACAGGTATTAAGAGTGACCAATCATCCTGGACATTTGTGGCGAAGCAACGAAGATATTGTTCCAGAGTTTGGTTTACTCGTTCAGTGGCTCCATTGGTCTGTGGGTGATAACCTGAGGACAAGGCACTTTGGATTCCCAGTATACGACATAATTGTTTCCAGAACTGGGATATGTATTGGGGTCCTCGGTCAGAAATGATCTTGGAGGGTAGAGGTTCAGATGAGCATGGCAGTTTGTATAAAGGTGTAAAATGAGCCATATGAGTGAACAAATCAATGGTAACCATGATAATTGTGTATCCCCTGGAAGATGGTTGTTCCACTATAAAATCTGTGGCGGTGAATTCCCAGGGTCTTGTTGGTACTGCTTGTTGAAGCAGTAGACCTGCTGGTTTCTTATTATCATGTTTGTTGTGATTGCAGACTGCACATGCCTGGATATAAATCCGGACATCCTCTTTCATCCTCGGCCACCAAAATTGTCTTTGTATTTAACGGAGGGTGTTGGTGATATATGATATGATATGATATGATATATATGATATGGTATTTGTAACGCGCCTATACACAGGTGTTTCAAGGCGCGACGAGGCAGGGAGGGGAGGGACAAGGGGAGACAGACAACGATCCTACTAGGCCAGGTGTCATTCAGATCGCGCAAGTGCAGGGGTGGGGGAGGGGGAAAAGTGCAAGGGGAAGGGGAGGGGGGGAAGTGCAGTATAAGGTAAGTGGCGTAAAGTGATAAATAAATAAATAGGGCCAGCTGGTGGCAAGTGCGAGGTAAGTGCAGAGCAAGTGCTGGGGAAAGGGGGGGGCTGTAGGGATACAGAGACAGTCCCGCAGTGCAAAGGGGTTCCAGGGCATCAGTGCAAGAGGAGAGTGGCTGGGCCCAGGACCGAGGCCGTTTAGAGTGGTCCAGTTGCAGGATAAGTGCAGTTTCAGTGAAGAATTAATAAGCTGTTCAGCAGGGGAGAGGGAGAGAGAAAGCAGAAGCAAAGAGGAAGGTTTTGAGGTGCTTCCGGAACCGGAGATGGTTCTCCTCAAGTTTCAGGGAGGCAGGAAGGCTGTTCCAGAGGGAGGCCCCTGCCGCGGAGAGAGATCTACCCCCAGCTCGTTGCTTCGAGAAGCGGCTAACCCTGAGGGAATTGGAGGCGGATGAGCGAAGGGCTCGGGAAGGAAGATATTTGGGAAGAGAGAGTTGAAGGTATTTAGGACCCAGGCCCCAGAAGGCCTTGTGGACAATGCAGAGGGTTTTGAACTTTATCCTCGCAGCCACTGGGAGCCAGTGTAGAGATTTCAGTCCTGGAGAGATACGGTCCCTGGGCTTGAGGCCAAGGACAAGTCTCGCAGTTCTGTTCTGGATGAGTTGCAGAGGGCGGAGAGTGGAGGCAGGCAGATTAAGATAGAGGCTGTTACAGTAGTCCAGCTTCGAGAGAACCAGGGCTCGGGAGACAGTGAGCTTCTGGGGGAAGGAGAGGAAGGGAAGAATACCTCTGAGGAGGTGCAGCTGGTAGTGTGACCTCTTGGCGACGTCAGAAATATGAGGAGAGAAGGAGAGTGTGGAGTCGAAGATGACCCCAAGGTTTTTTGCCTTGCAGGTAGGAGCAGGGAGGGGGCCAAGGGAGGCAGGCCAGAGAGCTGCAGGGAAGGAGGGAGTGGGAGTACCGATGAGTAGAATCTCAGTCTTACTGGCATTAAGGCAGAGGTCATTGGCGGCACACCATTCTTGGTAGCAGACAGACAGTCAGAGATGAGGGAAGGAGAGGGGGAGGCTGAGGGTAGCCTGAAAATGAGCTGGGTATCGTCCGCATAGCACTGGAAATTAGGGCAGAGAGCGGCGATGCGGTGGGCAAGGAGTGCCAGATACTGGTTGAACAGCCTGGGAGAGAGATTAGATCCCTGGGGGACACCACAGGTGGAGAAAAAGATGTCAGAGAGGAAGGACCCCAGTTGGACCTGGGAGGGTCGATTTGAAAGAAAAGAGGTCAGCCACGCCAGAGCCTGACCAGTGATACCCAGGTTTTCCCGGAGACGGTTGAGCAGGATGGCATGGTTGACAGTGTCAAAGGCAGAGGAGAGATCGAGCAGAATGAGAACACACAGAGTGTTGGAATCGAGGTTCAAGAGCAGGTCTTCACGGATGTTCAGGAGAGCAGTTTCCGTGCTTCTGGCAGCTCTGAAGCCAGATTGATGGTCATGAAGACTACCAACAGATTCAGCATGGAGGTTAAGCTGGGAGATGGCCAGTTTCTCCAGGAGCTTGCCCAGGAAGGGAGTGATGGAGATAGGGCGATAGTTAGCCGGGCAGGAGGGGTCGGAGGAGGGTTTCTTGAGAAGAGGGTGCACAAGGGAGTGCTTGAGGGGGGAAGGGAAGACTCCAGAGGCGAAGGAGTGGTTGCAAAAGTCAGCCAGGGCAGGAGCCAGGGAGTTGATGTGGTCCTTGATAGTTTTGGAGGAACAGGGGTGAACCTGTTTAGATGCCACGGTGTCCTGAATGAAAAGTATCATGACATAGGCTTGTGATCTTTTGCCGCTGTCCAGGAGTGGGGATGACCAAGCGATTGTCCTTGAACAGATATCCATCCCTTGTCTTGAGTTTCCATCGATTGTTTCTCTTAAACTCCTTCCAGGTTTCAGAGGACTGAGTTTGAATTCGAATATCCTCCAGGAGTGTGATTGCTTGGGCAACAAATATTGTGTGGGGAAACATCTTAGGAAAAGTCCGATCTTCAAGGGTTTTGTAATCAGGACCTCTGGATAAGGCATCGGCTATTATGTTGTGTGTTCCACGGACATGATGGATTTGAAACTGATATTGAGCAAAAAAGAAGGCCCAACGGGCTTGACGACTGTTTCTGCATTCTAGGGATTGCAGGTCTTGAAGATTCCGATGGTCTGTGCGGACCTGTACTGGGTGTTTGGCTCCCAGGATAAGATGACGCCAATCAGTGAAAGCCTGGCGGATGGCTAGCAGTTCCTTTTCCAGGACGGAATAATGAGTTTCACTGGGAGTCAAGGTGCGAGAAAGATAGGTGATGGGTGTTCTAATTTATCATCAAGTTCCTGTTTTAGGACTGCCCCGATGGCGTAGTTGGAGGCATCAGTTTCCACAAGAAAAGGGCAATCAATGTCGGGTTGAGCTAAGATGGGAGCTTGTGTAAACTCTGACTTCAAGCGTTAGAAAGCCATATCTTGGGCTGAGGTCCACTGAAAGGGGGTAACCTTCTTTAGCAATGTAACAATAGGATGTACAATCTCCGAAAAGGTTGGTATACATTTCCGATAGAAGTTAGCAAGCCCCAGGATGGATTGAATTTGTTTTACAGTAGTTAGAACAGGCCAGGATAGAATGGAATCTACCTCTGAGGGTTCCATTCCAATGCCTTTAGGGCTAAGAACGAATCCGAGATAGTGAACAGTTGATACATGGAAAAAACACTTCTCAGGTTTAGCCAGGAGCTTATGTTCACGTAGACATTGTAAAACTGACTTTATGTGTTCTGCATGTTTCAGATGGTCCTTGGAGTAAATCAGTATGTCGTCCAGATATACAATGACGAAAAGGAACAGCATGTCAGAAAACACTTGCTCCTTCAAACGTTGGAAGACCGCTGGGGCATTAGCAAGTCCGAAGGTCATAACCAGGTATTCAAAATGGCCAAAAGGTGTTCTAAAGGCCGTTTTCCATTCGTCACCTTCCTTTATACGAATTAGATAGTAGGCACCCCTGAGATCTAATTTTGTGAATACTACTGCACCTATTACTGCTTCCAGGATATCCGAAATGAGAGGCAATGGGTAGCGGTCCTTGAGAGTACACTGGTTAAGGCCACAGTAATCTAGATATGGTCTAAGCTCTTTGGTATCTTTCTTGAGAACGAAAAATAACGAAGCGCCCGCCGGGGACTTTGATGGTCGGATGGTGCCATTTTCCAAGTTAGTATCCAGGTATTCCCGGAGGGCCCTTTTTTCAGGTTCTGATCAAATAAACATTCTTCCGAAAGGGATCACTGCTGAAGGTTCAGTATCGATGGCACAATCCTCAGGTCCTTGAGGAGGAAGAGCTTGAACTATGGCAGTCGAAAATACATCTGTGTAAGCCTGATAGGCCCTGGGAATTTGGATGATGTTAGAGACAATGACTGGATCTGTTGGATTTCTTGCAAGTTGTCAGAGGACTTTGGTACGGGATCTAGGAATAAGCAGTGGGACATACAGTGTTCAGAAGCAAGAAACAAGGAGCCTGCTGCCCAATTGATGTAAGGGTTATGCTTCTCTAACCAGGGTTTGCCTAGAACCATCGGATAGTGGGCAGATCGTATGATGTCAAATTTGATCCTCTCTCGATGGTGATTTATAGAGAGTAGGATCTCTTTGGTTTGAAGGGTTATGGGTCCTGAAGATAGGGGTCTTCCATCAATTGCCTCTACTGGTTGCATTGTCTCTCAAATTTCATGTGGAATTTTGTGAGTAGTGACCCAATCATGATCTAGGAATATACCTATGGCTCCGCAATCCACTAATGCCAGAATGGGGTAAGATTCTTTCTTGGAAGGCGATAGAAAGGCCTGAAGAATCACGAGCTTGTTTGGTCCAGGAGAGTTCAAGGAAGGAATTAATGTGGAGCAGACATCATTCTCCCGAAACTGTGCCCCATCTAGGATCGGGAGCCGGCGTTTCCTGAACGCTGTGGAGGAGCAATAGGGTACTCTCTGACAAGATGTTTATCGGATGCGCAATACATGCAGAGTCCAGTGTGAATACAGCGCATCCTTTCTTGTGGAGTAATGGGTCCACGGAATGCCCCCAGTTGCATGGGTTCTGGATCTGAGGTTGGAGAAACTGCAGGTTCTGGGCTAGAAGGATGGTCTGTGACAGCTTTTTGGAATGATGATTTCGACTTCTTTTTCTCTGCCTTTCTTTCCTGGATTCGAAAATCTATTTGCAAGGAAAGGTCCAAGAGGGCCTGGAAGGAATTATGGCAAACTACCCTGGCTAGCTCGTCCTTTATTTCTACGTTCAAGCCTCTGCGAAAGAGAGTGAAGCTAGCTTCCTGGGACCAATCCGCTTCCTTTATAAGTTGTTTGAAACAGGTGACATAGGTAAGCATATCCTGGGACCCTTATCGAAAATCAAGTAGACGTTCCTGAGCGCTGTAAACCTGCTCAGGACGATCAAACATGGCCCTTAGGGGTTCCACAAATCCATTGTAAACATCCAGGAGGGTGTCGCGCGAATTGACTAGGGGAGTTGCCCAGGTTAATGCGTTGCCAGTGAGGTGTGATATCATAAACCCCACTTTTGCTCTTGGGGTAGAAAAGGAGTAGGGCTTGAAGGTGAAATGCACCAAGCAAGAGTCAAGGAAGGCACAAAGGGTCTTTGGAGAACCATCATATTTGTCCACCACTCCTCCCAATAAAACACTTTCCTTGGTAGAAGAATCACAAGACAATACCAGCTGCTTTAAGGCAGCGTTCTCAGCCTTAAGGTTTTGAACTTCAGTGGTGAGTTCCTGCATGCCTCGCATGAGGTCTTGAACCGCGGCTTCCATCCCTGTATCGGTATCGATTTTTAGGCATCTCAATCCGTCACAAGTCTCTCCCCTTCTCACCTGTCTTTACTGTTTGCTTGCGACCTTCTTTTGTGACTTCTTCCGAACGGTGTGGGATTTGTATAACCTGCGCGCGGGTCTTCGTGTTCCAGCGTGCTTCATTCAGATTGTCCAGGAAGGAACAAAGTCCGCGCGTGGAGGCACGGAACCCGTGGCTCAAGCGCGGGTGAAAATCCAGGAAAGTTTTGGGTAAGTTGTGGGATGAAAGGAAAAGGAGGAGGAGGAAAACAAGGAACCGGGAATAGAGATCAGGAAAACAGCCCCGAGTGAACTCTGGCAGCACACGTCCAGCTACGGCGAGCAGTAGCGTTGAGACGCGAAGAGCCGCGGGGGCATGTCTGTTTTGTAGAACGTAGAGCGTGTAACGCAAAGACTGGTAAGCAGCGTTCCGCATCAAGCGGCCATGTTGGAAGGATTACTGAGTTCAATCCCTTGTGTGTCAGGGACCATGAAGTCCAGAAGGGACGCAGACGGCGGTTCATGATAATCTCTTGTTTCATTCTTCTAGATATATCTCAGTCAAGAGGAGGGGGGCCCAAACAGCCAACATCTGAAGTGTTTCCCTCGGACTGTTCAGGGGGGTAGAAGAAGGGCCTTCATGAAAGAATGGTACTTCACACATAAATGGCTGGAATACTCTCATAGTAATGATTCTGCCTACTGCTATGCCTGCCGGCACTTCAGTCTGCCCTCCTCAGGTGATTCAGTGTTTACATCTGAAGAAGGATTCAAAAACTGGAAAAAAGCAACTTACAAAGATGGTGGGTTTGTAGGCCATGACGAATCAGAATCACATACTATTGCTATGTTAGCACTGGCAGAATATGAAGTCAACTGCAAGCAAATGTTCTCTCTCATCCTCCTTAAATGCAGAATATAATAAAATAGTGAGGGAAAATAGAGAGTACATTAAAACTGTTGGAGAAACCCTGCTCCTCACAGCTACGCAAAATATTGCAGAGAGCACAGAAGCCCAGAATAAAGGAAATGTACTCGCTATTATGGAACTGCTAGCCAAGCATGATCACACAGTCAAAAGAAAAATGACAAGTCAAAAAAATGCAACATACCTTGGGCATAGTACACAAAATGAAATAATTGATTGCTGGGCCGAAAATGTCCGCACCTCTGTAATTAATGAAGTTACACAAAGTGGGGCTTTCAGCATTATGGTAGACGAGACCAAAGACCTTGCTAAGAAGGAACAATGTCCTTGGTAATTCGATATTATTACAATTGCTCAATATGTGAAAGTTTCCTCACATTTGAAGCAGCAGAGCGACTGGATGCTGCAGCGCTTTCACAGAAAATTATTCAAATAATGCAGAAGTATGGCCTTGACTATAGAAACCACCTAGTAGGGTAGGCATATGATGGTGCCTCTGTCATGAGTGTAAGTAACACAGGAGTGCAGGCACACATTAAATCAGAGGCCCCATTAGCTTTTTATGTTCACTGCAATGCACATTGCTTACATTTAGTATTAGTTGACAGTTTAAAATGCGTCCCTGAAGCCTATTGTTTCTTTTCTCTTCTGCAGAAACTGTATGTGTTTGTGTCAGGGTCATATGTGCATCAAAGATGGCTAGAGGTTTAGAGGGACATGTTTCCGGGAGCCCCGAGAGAGTTTCAAATGTTGATAGACACGCTAAGCCTGTAGGTACAATGCTTGCAAGACAGTGAGGGACAGACTGCCAGCCCTCATACGTCTACTAAAAGAAATATCTGAAGAGAGAAATGGGGACAGAGCTGTAGAGGCAAGAGGTCTATTTGCCCAAATAGATTTAGAGTTTGTTGACCTCCTTTTAACATTCACAAATGTTTTTTGTGAGATAAAACATCTGTCAGATATTTTACAGTCCCCATAACTCAATTTGGGTGCAGCATTTAACCTTGAAGATTCTCTTGTTGACACATTAACCCCTTAAGTGCCAAGGACGAGGTATCTCGTCCTTGGGATTACTTCCAGGGTGCAAAAGACGAGATAGCTCATCCTTTTTGGCACCTTGTTTTGAGCGATGCCTGCAAAGCAGGGATCGCTCAAAACTGTAATCCAAACCCCGGGCTATGTAAGGGGGAGGTCCTCCCTCACTGCCAGGGGGCTGGATTACCTTCAATGTCACGTCGGCGTGCGTAATGCACGCCGGCGTGAAAGTAATTTTCACAGCGGCTGCCATTTCAGGCTGCCGCAGTGAACATGAAAGGTAAGTCTCCACCTCTCTCCCCCTCGATCTCCGGCTGTATTACAAGCCGGAGATCGAGGGAGGTGTCATTGGAAAGGGGAGATTCTCCCCTTTCCAACGACACCTTTTGTGAAAGCATTGCTGGGCACAGATTGGGCGCAAAGCGCTCGATCCGCGCCCAGCAATGCCCACTAGACACCAGGAATCTGTCTGAGAAGCGGGGGGATGTGGGGGGTTCTTACAGTAAGCAGCCCCCTCCCCCCGGCACCCAAAGCATGGGGGCACATATGGATAACCCTGGTGGCAGATGGCTGATCATCTGCCCCCAGGGAGGTGGGCAAATTGAATTAAAAAAATAAAAATAAAAAAAAATGCAATTGAGGGTGGGGGCCACTAGACACCAGGGATTCTTTTTTACACATGAAAGGGTGGTGGCCCTCCTGCTCCCACACCAAGTGGAAAGGGGGGCAACCCCCTGTAACCCTCCCTAGGGGCAGATTTCTGGGGTACATGAGGGGGCCCCCCATCCAATTGGAGAGGGAGGGCCACCAGGAATAAGTGTGCAGGCCCCCCAAAGGATGGGGCCTGCAGGTTAGGGCCCCCCTGGGGGCAGATGACTGATCATCTGCCCCCAGGGAACGGAACAAAATGAAAAAAAAAAGAAAACAAAAGGGAGATTTGGGTGGGCCACTAGCCACCAGGGATTTATTTTACGGAAAAGGGGGGTGGCACTCTCCCCCTCACCCCAAGGGGAAATGGGGGTACCCCTTGTAGCCCTCCCTGGGGCAGATATCTGCTCCTAGGAAGGGGCATCTGACCCCAGGGTGGGCTGCATGAGATGCCCCCCTCTTATCCGCCCCCAGGGAGGGCTGATTGAGATGCCCCCCCCCTTTCATTTAGTGTGGGGAGGAGAGGTCCACCCCCCTTTACATTGGAAAATTCCCTGGAGTTTAAGGGTGCCCCTCAGCCCGCCCTAAAGTGTAGTGTACCATTTTCGATTATTTCTTTGTTTACCAAACTTCCCTTGGTGCGGATGGGCACATTGGTGTGCCACTCTGGCCCCAGGGTGCCCAAACCTTACTGCCCCACCCACTGGGGGGCCTGTCCCACAATTTTTGGTGGCCCTCTTCGCCCCACCCCAAATGGAGGGGGGGTGTACCTCACACAGTTATTTGTAGGAGGCCTGCATGAGGTGCCCCGCCACCCATTTGGGGTGAGGGGGGGAAGAGGGCCACCACAAAATGGTGGACAGGCCCCCCCAATGGGTGGGGCAGTAGGTTTTGTGCACCCTGAGGGCAGAATGGCACACTATTGGGGCCCATCTGTGCCACGGGGAGTTTGGTAACCAAAGGAAAAAAGTGAAAATGGTAGACAGCATTTTAGAGGGGCTGTGGGGCACCCCAAACCGACGGGGAATTTTCTAATGGGAAAGGGTGGTGGCCCCCTCCTCCCCCACCCACAATGGCATGGGGGCCATGTCATGCAGCCCTCCTTGGGGGCAGATATCTGCTCCTAGGAAGGGACACCTGACCACAGGGAGAGCTAGATGAGATGCGTCGCCCCTCCAATTGGGGTGGGGGTGGAGAGGTGCACCCCCCTTCACAGTACAAAATTCCCCGGTAGTGTAGGGTTCCCCTCACCCCCCCCCCCACCAAAGTGCAGCCTGCCATTTTCAATTTTTTTGTTTTGTTTACCAAACTTCCCTTGGCACAGATGGGCACATTGGTGTGCCAATCTGGCCCCCGGGTGCCCAATCCCTACTGCCCCATCCATTGGGGGGCCTGTCCGATGTTTTGGGATGGGCTTCTTCCCCACCCCAAATGGAGTGTGGGGGTGCATCTCATGCAGCCCACCCTGGGGGCAGATATCTGCCCGTAGGAAGGGGCAAATGTGTTTTCACTGGGGGGGGTGAGGTTCAGTAGGCCACCAGGGATGGCTTGCAAGGGGGGGCATGCTTGGAAAGTATGAGTGTAGATTTGTTTTTGCTGGGGTGACCGTAGGTAACACATGTTTTTTGTTTTGTTTACAGCTTTTTTTTTACGCAAGCAGCTGCAACGTTATGTGAGTACTGTTTTTTATTATTCTATGGTTAGGGCCCACTGTCAATGGGGTGGGTGAGACTGGGGCTGGATTGTTGGTGTGGGTGAGAATGGGCCGTCTGGGCAGATATTTTTGTGGGCTGGGACACAAATGCAGGGGCTGGCCACAAATTGCCCCCCATGCCAGCATAACATTGGTGTTTCCCTGGGAGCAGATGCCTCCCCTGTGGGTTGTCCATCTGCAAGCCCAGGCTCCACCTCTGGCTGTGCTTTGTTACAGATGTTACCTCCGGGGAGGAATGGGGATCCTGCCGGGGCTCCCTGGAGCTGCCACTGTGCTTAGGGGACGGTACACCCAGATGGTACATGGATGTCCAAGGCCAGGGACATCGCCTCCAACCGTCCTGGAGTTGTGGCTGGGCTGCATTACAGCTTTTCCCTTCGGGGAGTTATTGGCACACTGCCAGGATTCCGTGGTGGGGAGAAGCTGTAACGCAGGGCAGCCAGAGCTCCAGCAAAGTTGGCGGTAATATCCCTGGCCTTGGGCACCCTTCTCCCATGTGGGTCTTTGTCTGGAGTTATGGGTAATAAATTCTGGGCCGCTTCGCGCAAGTCAGACCTCTGTGCATTCCCACGGGTGTCCTCTTTTGGGAAATGCATGGGGTTCCCTGTTTTCCTTGCTGGCTTTGACACCCTAGGCCCAAATCTGTAGGTTGCCCACATGAACAAAATGTGCTGTGCCGAAAGGCTTGGGGTTACCAGTGGGTTACCCTTTTCCTTTTGTGCCCCGGTAGGTGCACCCACACATGTGAGGTACCGTTTTCGTCGGGACACCTGTGGGAAAGCGGGAAGGTATGACATCTGTTGTTGGCACGTGTCTCGTGAGTGGACAGAGCGAAATGTCTCTGAAATTGGCTGTAAGCACAAAAGTAATGGGTGGAAGGTTTTGAATGAATCTGAACCACTGGCATTGCTCTGGGCAACCTTCCACACACCGTTTTTTAGCCTGTCTGTGCCATTGCAAAAGGGATCCAGCCATATGCAAATCAGGCAGGTACTGCCACCAATGGTAGTAGTAGAGCCCGAACTGCTAGGCCAGGTCCCCTCTGCACGGAAACACAAGCAACCCCAGACATGTTTCGGCCGGTTTATAGTGACTATTTCGAATGTCATTTTTTTGAATGTGATTTTCTCGAATCGATTTTGCCGAATATTTTTTTTTTAACATTTTATGTTTAAAATGGGGGGTTCCCCCACAAAACCCTGTTTTTTTTAAACATTTTTTTTACTTACGAAACCCAAAAAAAATATAAAGCAAAAAATAATACATTCGAAAAAAACATTTCAACAAAATGTTTGAGAAAATTGCATTTCGAAAAAATGCATTCAAAAACATGACCGGATCCCATTTCGGCCTTGTTGGGCCTCCTCAGTGAGGAGCAGCTTGGTTTGCTATGGCGCAGCGAGCAAGGGACCCACGTCTGGGCATACCCTCTCTCACATAGTGAGACAAACTGTAAGCACAAAAGTGATGGGTGGAAGGTTTGCATGACTCTGAACCACTGGCATTGCTCTGGGCAACCTTCCACACTACCGTTTTTTAGCCCGTCTGCGCCATTGCAAAAGGGGTCCAGCACCTCACTGAGGAGGCCCAACAAGGTCGAAACATGTCTGGGGTTGCTTGTGTTTCCGTGCAGAGGGGACCTGGCCTAGAAGTTCGGGCTGGGCTGCTACCATTGGTGGCAGTACCTGACTGATTGCATATGGCTGGACCCCTTCGAAACAGCGGTTATGGCTAACACAAGCATAAATTAATACATGTAATTAACAGTGAAGTATTCAGGATAAGTCCAATATTCTGTTACTGGAAATAGCCAAGTATACATGAATTAATGCATGTATTTAGGTTCATTCAAACTCCTTACTGGCAATAGTTTCAAGGTAAGACAAGAGATTCTTTGAGAATCCATTAGAAATTAACAACCAGCATAGTTTGGCTCCTGACTTTCTGAGCCACTGTGCTTTAGAACATGTGATATTAAGCTCCTGACCACATGTGTAAACCATCCACAGTTTAAATCAGTGCTTCCTGAGGTAGACCAAAATGTGAGTGCCACTGTTACCCACATTGCTTGCAAGTGGAGGTCATCCAATACATATGAATGCTGTGTGCACAAACTTGTACCTTGAGGCATAATGTGGTATATTTTCAGCTCTGTGGGCCCCGATTGTGATGCTAGCAGTGGCGGATTTCGCACAATTTCAGGCTTTCTGAACTCAGGATTTGCTGCTAATCTTCTTTTGATGTGCGTTAGGAAGCAAAGTGGTGAAGGAAACAAAATGTGCATGTCAGATTTCTGCAAGGACATGGGCATTGGCTCATTCTGCCTTGCACTCCTGGAACCAGAGGTATCCATCATTTTGTCTTGACTGTGGAAGCTCCCTGCAGCCCAGGGTGTGAGCTAAGGCATGTTTCATCTTGTGTCTGGCTTTGTGACTGGAGGGTCAGCTGTTTCACTAGCTGGTGTGTTGGTCTCATGGGAGACACCTGGACATAGTTGTTGCTTTCAACGTTCTCTGAGTGGTTTCCTTTTCCTTGACTTGCTGTCATGGCGAGCCGTGGCTTTTGCAGCATAAAATAGAAAGTCCAAATATTAGCAGCAGTCCACAACACAAAGCACTTGGTGAATAAGTCAGAGTTTTAATGAACGTTTCCAGCGTGGTTAGTCCTTTTCAAAGAAGTTTTGTGGCAGCCATTGTAACCACAGAAAAAACAGTACTCATTCCAGTTAACTGTGAGCTGTCGATTAAAGTGTGCATGGCCTCTTCCATTGTATCTTCGGAGGCTAGTAGAGATGCAATCTGTTTGACCACTGCAGAGTGTTCTTCAAGATGTGACTTCAGTGCTGCACACTTTTAGACTCATGTTTTGCAGGTGTGGCATATGGAAGCTTAATTTTGGAAATACTAGTGGTTTTAACTTGAGACTAGGTCAGCGTAGGAATTTAAATTGTGATGGCCTGGGTGGATTCAGAATAAACCCACAGCAACTACCTTATGTACTCACAGTAACTAGGGTTGGAACCCCAATTGCAACATGACACCAGGACTCATTGAATTGCACCAGATATGAGCCATTAGATAAGCTGTGTAGGTGACTGAAAAAATGCAATTGAATGAAAATAAAGTGTGCTTTTAGTGTTACTGTAACAGGAATTCACTGGTGCAGCATGCGCGCAAACTATGCGAGTGGAGCCTTTGCATTTACGTAATGAGTACAGTGTTATTTCAGGACTTGAAGGTGACCCACATGCATGTGAATAAGGCACTACATAGTCTTCCCTGATCCAAGTGTCATTAGCCAAGTGCACATTACCCCAGGAATGCAGTTCCTGACATACCATGGAAGGTGTCCCCTGAAGAGGAATATTTAACACACCATGCAAAATCCAAATAGTCAAGCCTGGTACCCAGGCAGATGATGCTGCAAAACGTTTTGTAAGTACACTAAGCAGCAAGAACGTAAAGCCTGACATTGCCTGAGATATGGCAACCTTGGACAAGTTAAGTGCATTTATTTGTTCTGGCCATGAAATTACATTCCAATCTGGGACTCCTCTGCTAAGTGTGTCCAGAAAATCTGTTGCCACAGAAAGACTTACTGCGACTTCTTGGTTGCTTCTAATCATAGGTCATTCTGAACCAATCCACATCTCTTAGCGCATAGAAGCCCTGCTCTAGCGCTTGATCATTAAAATCGGATGCATGAAATCCTAGTCGCACTCCCTCACTTTCAGTCTGCAGGATTTGCTTCATTGCTTGTGAGCAAGTGTACGTTTTACCTGTTATTGACGCTTGTCCCACCTCACAAGGGTTAGAGGTGGTGCAGGTAGCTGATCTCCTGACACACCCACTCTGTGCGCACCTCAGAACAGTAGCTGACTACATGATAGCTGTCCAATTCTCTTCTTTTATGAAGTTATCTAGAGATTGTATCACTTCACTGAGGTGATCCTGCGAAAGCATTCCTTGGCACAGCTTACCTATGGATATAGCTTGTGTCAGGGAATTGTTTTTTTTTAATAAACAATTTTTATTATTTTTCAGTATACAAACATCACAGCACACAGGACAGTGAAAGTTATAAATGTCCAAACGCCATATACATCAATCATGTATTTACCACTGCCATCTCCTTCCCTTCCCCTCATAACTCAACCATACTCCGTTGCACCTTCAGTCCTATTCTTCCAAGGGCACCCCCTCCTTCCATGCTCCCAGAGGTATCATGTTCACTTGGACTGGCCCGGGTGGGCTCGGTTAATGTGGCCACTAGCTGTCTCCAGGCCATCAGCGTTCCCACTTCATCATCCTCCCCCCTGTAGGCCGCTTCATACCATGCTGCTGTTTCCGCTTCAGCCAATTTCAGAAGGTCATGCCACCACACCTCTACCCTGGGTCTCTGACAAACCTTCCACCCCTTAGCTATTCTGCGTTTGGCCAGAATATAAGCCAAGTCCTTAAGTTTGCACACATGCTTCATTTTACGTGGTCTGGTAAATCCTCCCATCATGCACGCCCACACTGATTCTACGTCTAACTTTATACCTTTCTCAGAGAAGCGGTGGGTAACCTCCCCCCAGAATTTCCAAATCTCTGGACATGCCCAAAACATGTGTATCATCCCCGTGTTTACTTCCCCACATTTGGGGCACGTTTGTGTTTCTGTGCTCTTAAATCGGGCTAGCTTTTGAGGGGTCATGTACGCCCTATGGGTTACATATAGCTGAATTTGTTGTAATCTCGCGTTTCTGGACACCACCTTGTGGTACCACTGTGCTCTTTCCCATTGCCTGTCCTGCATGGGTTCCCCCGCGTCCTCCTCCCACTCCCGTCTCAACTGGGTCACCTCTTTCTCCACCGTGAACATTACAAGTTCATAAAACCGGGATACCTCATGCCCTCCTTCCGAGATATCATATATTGTCTGTATGGCCAAATCTGGTTGGTCTTCTAGTACTATTTCTGACCATGTAGCTCTTATCTGCCTTACCAGTCTGGTGTAGGTAATATACTGCCCAGGGTGTACTCCAGTTTCTTCTATTAGTGTTGTGAATTCCAGTGCCCTCCCACCCCAGCACATCTCCCAGTGTTGCTATGCCCACCGGTTCCCAGTATCTACATATCGTCTTTCATAGTTGTGCTTCCACTACCCTCAGCGCCACTAGCTGCACTTGGGGGGAGCACAGAGTCAGGTTGCACAGAGAACTGTTGTTTGGGAGAAAGATGTTTATGCCTGCTCTGCACACACTCCCAGCCCCCTCTAGGGAGGAGCAACTGCTGGCGACAAAGCTGCTGAGGGAATCCCTCCAGGTGGAAGCTGTGCAGGTCAGTCCTGAGACCACTCAAAGCAGGATATTGGGACCTGGAGAAGATCCACGATAAGACTGAGTTTGGCCCGGTCTACATACCAGCAGTGCAAGTAATCAGATTAAAAGGTGCCAGAAAAGCTGTCCTGCCTGCAATACTACCCAAGAGAGGCACCAGACAGGTTTCTGTGGATTGAAACCCGCTCCAGATGGTTACCGTGATGTATCCATGCAATCATCCTCTTCCAGTTGAGGAGCCCGCAGCAGAAGAAAAGATGTAGATCCGACAAATGATGATGATTGGCATTCAATATGAGGAAGAATATGCCACGCTGGACTACAAATCCACAATTCGGGGTAGTATTGCAGACCTGTCAATTTGGAAACAGAAAGACTTTCTTGTTGCTAAAGTAATGAAATAATTATTTTTGACAGACTTTCTGAAACTGTGTTATATAATGCTGGCAGTATATTTCCTTCTACTGTGGCTGAGCCTCACTGTGTTTCTCATCTCACTGACTTCGGGGCATTTTTTTTTTATGGCAAGGTTTCCACTCTGCCTGCAAGCAAAGAAGTTGTTCTAAAGCCTTTAAGTTTTTCACACATGTTAGAGAAAAGAGAGCTTCAAAAGCCAGGAACTCCATCCTCAATACAAATGTTTCCTCTAACCATGGGTCATGTGTGGATGCCATCACTTAAGACGTTTAATGGCCCAGCCAAGCAGCTGCAAGTTCACACTTTTTCTGTGATTGATGAATCCAGACTGTTTGCATCCAGTAATCCTGTCTCCAGAACATATAGCGAACTTTTAAGAACTAGGCTCCAGACATTTGCGCAAAATGCATTGTTTGATGATGTTGAGGATCTCCATGAGATGGGGCTCCATGTGTGTTATGTGCGATATTAAAATGCCTTTATACTTGTCAAGTGTGAGCCCATCCGGTGGCCTAAATACACTTTCTGGGAACACTGTGCAGTGCCTTTCCAAACCGAAAGTCCTGGATTCCATCCAAGCACAGTTCCCCTATATTTCACCGAGACCATACCAAGCAGGGGATTACATGTTTGAAAATCAGTATAAGTTCCCTCCAGAGCCAAATGATGCACAGCACATGTATGTTGCAGATTCAGATGTTTTTAGCAGAGAATACTTTCCAAACATGACTGAACAAATATGGCAGCAAACGGTCCCTCTGGTCTACTTGGAGTCAGCAGATATGGCAAATCGAAGGTGCTCACACATTAGACACGGCATGTAGCAATAATAGGAACTTGAGCTTTTACCCTGAATGGAAGCAGGAAAAAGGTGAGTTCTGGAGTGCGACCTATAGAGAAGAAAAAGAACAACATGGCACCAAGCATATTACCTATGCAATAAAAGAAAAGCAGGAACCAGTGTGGGCCAGTATAGGGTTTGGAATTCCCACAACACTTCCCTGACACAATGGGGTGGAAGACATGGCGCAAGGCATGCCAGGTCTTACCATTCAATACAGAGTGGCGTGGTAAATTATTTAAACTTCTGCTAACTAGATGCACATGGTGTACCCAGTTACCCCCATCGAAAGGATGCATTTAGTCAGGCACAACATTATTGAGTGGTTTACCCTTCCTATGAGCCCATTTCACCTCTGGATGAGATATTTTTTTTTTTTTTAGAAAAGTGCAACTCTGATCCCTAAGCCTCTAATGCCCTTCTTGGGGCCCGCCCTGCAAAAGCTGGACCATCATCAGCTAGTTGAACCTAGATCAGGAGTCCACTATTACTAGAATATATTTGTACTTATGTATTGCTGGTAGTGGGCCTATATGATCCACATATTGAATTGCAAAAGGCGAGGTTGCCTTTCTTAAAGGAGCCTCTTTAGGTTTTTTTTTCTGTGGTCCACAGTTGTCTTCAGACATGTGTCACAGTTTGCTATGTATATTTAACCTGTTGCCTTAATCCTGGCCACCAATACATGTCATGGAACAGCTGTGCAGTTGCAGTAACGCCAAAATGGGTAGACCCAAGTCCAGCATGGAAATACTGAGCACGTACATGGTATTTAGTAGCTCAGAAAAATCGAAAGGAGATGAATGTTCTAAGTTTAAAACCCCCTTGAATGATGCTGCCCTTCCTCCTAGTAGTAGCTCATGCGGGTTAAAATGCATATTACTAAATACAAGATCTCTCCTCAAACATGCCTTAGATATTGCTACATATATAACACTCCACGACCTGGACATATGTGCACTGACCGAGACATGGAACGATGCTGCGGCAGGTCCACCTCTGCTCTTGGCCATATCCGTGGATTATGAAATTCTTCTCCAGGACAGATCAGAGGGGAAAGGAGGTGGCGTTGTGTTTATTTTTTTGTAAATCATTGGATATATGGAGAGCTGACACCGTAGATGTGGCTGGCTGTGATATTATTCATCTAAAAGTCAGAACAGATGCTGAAAGCACTACGAACATGATCCTCGTTTACATACCTCTTATAGCTATTCCTGACTTTTCTAATCAATTGTGTAATTTACTCCTTGCCATATTGAAACTCAATACCAGAGCTCTCCTCCTAGGAGATATTAACTATTCGCTGAATGATGCGAAGGACAACCGTGCACCATCACTTGTGGATGCTCTTACAGATTTAGGCTTTGAACAGTTTGTGAAAACCGCCACGCACGACAGAGGTAATACGCTCGACTGGCTGGCAGGTTATAATATCACCCTAACTAACCAGGATGTCTGCCCATGTCCCTGGTCCGATCACTGCTTCATTCACTTATATGTGAGAAGCAGATTATGAATAAGAAACTGCCCAGCTTTATGGCACTATGCAGAAATATAAAAAAACTCACATCCAAAGCCCTTAACCCATGGCTTGCACCATTGCAGCAGGACTTGGACTCTCCCTCTGTGGATGCAATTGTGGAGGTATACCAATGTACATTACAGAAGGCTGTTAATGCCCTAGCTCCAATGAAAACTAAGAAAGTTATCTAAAGGGAGAATAATAGATGGTTTACCCCGGAGTTACAAGCAGTCATGAGTGAAAAAATGAAAAAGATTTACAAGTGGAAAAATTCTCTGACGGAATGTGATAAAGGCACATATAAAGCTGCTGTGAAGAGCTTCAAGACAGCTGTCATCTTGGCTAAAAAAATCACACCTTGATGACCAAATCGAGAAAGAACACTCACAACCCAGGGAACTATTTAAAACCTTTAAGGAGCTGGAACAACCGAATCAAGATAACACAGAAGAAGTTATAAAGGACACCGAGTGGTGCTTTCAAAATTCAAGATGCCTTTTTTTTATAAGATAGTTACTATTAAAGATAAGATTGAAATACGAAGAACACAATAAGTCCTAAAGACATGGAAACCATGACTGATACGAAAAAAATATAGAAGCCAGAAGAACAGTTTTTTTTTTTTTTTTAGAAGAACAGTTCTATTTTAAGCCTGTGAGCGAATCTGAACTCTCACTAGTTATAGAAAAATGAAAGCCCACTGTTAAGGCTCCACAATCCGGCATCCTTGCTTAGACAAACCAAGAACATTTGCAGCTATGAAGCGGAATGTAGCCGCTCCGTTCCTTCGCCAGTGGAGGTTGCCCCGGAAACGAGCTGCAGCAACGCTGGCATTCCGAAAGTCCATTGTCCCGACTAGCGCTTCTACATGGTCATGTGATCTGGGTCAGCTGCCTGCTGCCACTGATCCTGCCCCCACCGGCAGTTTAAAAACCTAGCAGTGCGGGAGTTTGCTGCTTCTGATCGCAGCTACTTTCTTTTACCAGCGTTCTGGTAATTTTCCAGTGTTTTGACTCCTGCATGCTGAACACTGCCTTTTGCCTCTGGTCTTGCTACCTTCTCTGGCATAGCTCTCAACCAATTGTCTTGCAAAGGCGGGTGAAATCACCCGATTTTGTTTCTGGCGGGTGAGACGCCCATTGGAATTAATCGGCGTCCAGGAGGCCTGGCGGGTGAGTCAGCCCTTTGCAAGGCGGGTGACACCCGCCAAAAGCGGGTGAGTTGAGAGCTATGTCTCTGGACTCCCGGCTCCGACTCCTGCAAGCCATACAGACTGCCTCTTTTCCTCTGGCCCCATTTCCTTGTCTACCACATTTCCTTGTCTACCTTGTTTTTTGATTCCTGCTTGCTTACGGCCTGCCTCTAGCCTCCAGTCCCAGCTTCTACCCTGATATCCCGGCGCCGACTCCTGCCTGCCTTACAGATTGCTTTTTGCCAACGTTTACCTGATTTCCCGGCTCCGACTTCTGCCCGCCTCACAGGTTGCTTGTCATTCATCCCTGTGGTTCAACAATCGCATTCTGACTCTCAAGTGCAACTCCTCATTTGACCGCTCTGTGCTTATGCAGTCAGCCACTGTTCATCATTTATTGTCATCTGTGTGCCTTGCAAAGACTCCTTGGCCTTTCTGGTAACTGTGCACCTTCAGGACGCACTGCGGATACCATCTATTGTGCACCATTCCGGTTCTAGCGTGACCCTTATACCAATCAGGCTCAGCATTCCCTTACTAACTGCCCTGTTTATTTTGTTTTCCTTGTCGTTTGTTCTGGACTAATTTCTTCACCAATTTCTCAGCTTCATCCTCGCCACAAATCTGCACCCGGTACGGAAGTATCATTACGTTCCCTTGTTGTTCACTACCATTATAGTTCAACAGGTGAATATTTCTTGTTATATTCTAGGTCATTAAGGCTAGGAGGTTCCGTCCACACACCCCATTCATTCTGAAACACACGAGAGCCTTTGTTTTCACTGGATATTTATCATCTTGTCATTCTTTTGCAGCCTGGTTCCGTGGCAGTGTGTTGTACCGTCTCTTTTTTGTGTGATTTGTCCCTCTGGCTGTTTACTATACCAAGCAGAGGGGTGTATCATAAAAATAAAATAAAAAATAAAATAAAAAAAAAGAGTTCCCTCAAGCGAGGAGGCCTGGGTTAAGGAATAACCCAGGCTCTTCAATCAAGGCCATCCTGTCCAAGAAACCAGCACTCATCTACTCCTCGGGAACCACTGGTTCGGTGAGTAACAGAATCAAAAGCCATGGAAGCATCTGACACGCTGGCCATGTTGATGTAGATGGTCGCAGACCTCTGCACAGATAGGTCTGCTGCTCATGATGCATTACGTCACAGGATTGATGTCTTACAGGACTTGGCCCATTCCCGTGCCCGGGGGATAGGGGGGACATGTCTGGGGCTACGGCTTGGGGGTCTGGTTACCATTTACCCAGAGAGGAACCCACACCAGTTCTGATGTCCACCCAATTCCCATTGGCCCCCCCTGAAAGGTTTTCGGGTGATCCCAAACAATATTGCACGTTTATAAATCAATCTAAACTGCACTTCTTATGTCACCCCTCCTCTTTTCCAAACTCCACGACAAAGGCAGCTTTTGTTTTGTCTTATCTGGGGGGTACCACGGCAGCCTGTGCAAATCCTCTTTTGGACACCAATAGCCATATGTTGTATGACTGTGTCGCTTTAATAACTGCCATGAATACAGTATTTGATACACGGTACAAAACCCTGGCTACTGACCTTGAGTTCTTGAACCCCTGTCAGGTGACCACCCCTCTGTTGACATACCTGGCCAGGTTTAATCAGTTGGCCGGGGAAACGGATTGGCCTGAGGAGAAGGTGGCGGTCCTCTATAAATGACTCTGTAGACCTCAAAGACACATTTAGCCACTGTCCCTGTGGTTCCTATCTTGTTCTCTGATCTGCTGGATTTGGTTCTGCAAATCGATTCACAACGTTATGAGCACAGAGGTGAGCGAAAGCCAGTGTCGCCAACCACCACGGTACATGAACCGGTGGCTTTTTCCTTTTCCACCCCTGTGCCCATGCACCGGCCATTCGTAGCCCTCGACGCAAGCCCAGAGAGAATACTGTTGTTCCCATAACCTTTGCATGTACTGTGGTTCCTCTGAACATCTCCAGGAATGCCCCAAAAAACCTGTTCGGAAGACCGGAAACGCAAATACCCAGCGATAGACTGAGTCCCTATTCCAGGTGTACCGCCCATGGACTCCCATGAATGCACTCCTTTCACCCTGCTTATGTTTTTTTTCAGTAGCACCCACTAGTTCCTTCGCCGCTCTGGCGGTCATCGACTCTGGAGCGACGGGAAATTGCATGGATCTCCAATATGCACTCTCCTCTGGCAAACCCACCATTACTAAGCCGAATCCAGAGGCAGTGAAGGCCGTGGACGGCACTGCTCTGGTCTCAGGGCTGGTGACACAGCAGACCATTGAGCTCCGCATGAGCACGGAGGGAGGTCATATTGAGGTCATCTCCTTTGACCTCATCACCACCCCCCAATTTAAGGTAATTCCTGGCCTTCCATGGCTACATTATCACCCTGCGATAGACTGGGGCTCGCGATTGGTCACATTCCCTTCCTCTGTATGCAGTGACGGCTGTTTTCAAGCTCACAGTGTTACCCAAAGAACCCCCGTGCCATGACATGACCTCCACTTTGTCACTTATTGGTTCGGTTATTACCACACCTGTTCCCGACATTCTGGTGGAATATCTGGCCTTCTGGGATGTTTTCGATAAGGGTAAGACGGAATGTCTGCCTCCACATCGGCCCTGCGATTGCCCGATCAATTTAGTGCCAGGGTGTAAGATACCTGCTGGTAGAGTGTATTCTCTCATCCTGAAGGAAGACGAGGTCCTTAAGGATTATATCGACAAAGCCCTTGCTATGGGGTTCATTCGGCCGGCTAAACGGTGGGTTATACCCTCTTCTTTGTTCCAAAGAAAGAGGGTGTCCTCAGGCCCTGTATTGACTACTGGGCTTTAAATGCCATAACCGTTAAGAACCATACCCGTTGCCTCTTATATCAGCCCTTCTGGATCAGTTGGGTTCTTCGGTCATCTTTACAAAACTGGACCTCAGCGGCGCCTACAATTTGGTCTGCATGAGAGAGGGCGACGAATGGAAAACTGCCTTCAAGACCCTTTATGGCCTATATGAGTATCTGGTGATTCCATTCAGCCTTTGTAATGCCCCAGCTACCTTTCAAGCATTTGTGAACGATGTTTCCATGATGTTCTCGATCAGTATGTAGTCTTATATCTCAATGACATTTTGATCTGTTCTCCCTCTTGCAAGCAACAGGTCATCCATGTTCGTACTGTACTCCAGCGCCTACGAGATCATAGCCTCCTTGAGAAAGCAGAAAAAATTGTCTTTTCCTCCACAGAGGTGGAGTTTCTGGGATACGATTTGACTGAACATGGCATCAGAATGAGCCACTCCAAAGTCAAGGCCATGTTGAATTGGCCTGTTTCCACCAACGTCAAGGCTCTCCAGTCGTTTCTAGGATTTGCAAATTTCTACCGGTGCTTCATACACTCCTCTTCTCGCATGGCTGCTCCGCTGCCCGTCCTGACCAGTGCCAAGAAACCATTTGTTTGGAACCCAGAGGCACAGCGCACGTTTGAGACTCTAAAAGATGCCTTCTCCTCGGCGACTGTCCTGCAACACCCCAATCCTGAGCTACCTTTTTTGGTGGAGGCAGATGCCTCCAGCACGGCGGTTGAGGCAATCCTCTCGCAGCACTGTCCTGATTCTGGTGAAACAAATCCTGTTGCTTTTTACTCCCGGAGACTTGCTCCTTATGAACAAAATTACACCATCACAGAAAGAGAGCGGCTAGCCATCAAGGATGCCTTCACAGAGTGGAGGCATCACCTGTTAGGGGCTCGACATCAGGTCACTGTTTACTCAGACCATCATACCCTTTTGGCTTTTCAATCTATGAAATGCCTCACGGCCCGTCAAGCCCGTTGGCATCTCTTCTTTTCCCAGTTCGATTTCTGGATTACCTAGCACCCGGCCCGTTTGCACGCCTGTGCAGACGCTCTGTCGCAGCAATATCCTGGTTCCGCCAACAGTGGTGTCTCTTTACTTCTTCCCAGCCGTGTTGCCTGTGGCTGTACACTCCAGCCTTTGCTACGGTCGCTCATTCAGGAAAGGGCGTCCACCCATCCTGAGGAGATCATCAGTCTAAATCTGGACATCATCCGAGAGCTCCCATATATCCAAGGGAGATTGTTCATCCTTCCAGTGGACCCCAGAACTCACGCCCTTGCTTGGTCTCATGACTTTCTTGTTGCTGCACATCAAGGTCAACAGAAGACTTTAGAGTAGTTACGTTGCTGGTCCTGGTGGCCTTCCATGGCTCGCAATGTTGTTGACCATCTCTCTTTGTGTGCAGTCTGTGCTCAATGTAAGACTGCTAGAACCAAACCTGTGGGTCTCCTGCAACCACTCCCCGTGCCGCACAAACCCTGGTACATAATATCAATAGATTTCATCGCAGAATTACCAGCGGTACAGGGCTTTGACACAATCTTGGTGGTTGTGGATTACTACACAGAGATGGCCTTGTTCATTCCTTGTACTGGGCTTCCATCGGTGCCTGCTCTGGCCACATAGTTCCTCCAAAATGTGTTCCGGTATTTTGTACTGCCTTCGATCATAGTTACTGACCGGGGCATGCAGTTTACCTCTCACGTTTTGAGAGCTCCCACTTCTTCCCTTTCCATTGATGACAGGTATTCCACTGCTCATCATCCACAAACAGATGGCCAAAAGGAAAGGGCCAACGCAACTTTGGAAAAATACCTGAGGTGTTTGTGCCTACAGTTTCAAGAGACCTGGCTGTCTGTTCTGCAACATGCAGAATTCACCTATAAGAACTCGGTGCACTCGGCTACCGGTGTCTCGCCCTTTTTTCGCTTTGTACAGCCAGCATCCCCCTTCCCTGCCTCTGGATCCAACACTGCCCGTTGACAATCCGGCTGCTCACGCTTGTATTTGGGATTTGGATAAAATACATGGGAATGTCTATGCCCACCTTGTTAAGGCACGAGATAGGGCCAAGCATTATGCTGACGCTCATCGTACACCGGCACCTGACTACAAGGTGGGGATGTGTGTGTGGCTCTCCACTCGTCAGCTTACTATTCCGGGGAAGCAGGCTCTCCTCCCTTGTTATGAGGGTCCATACGAAATCACTGCACTCATCAATACGGTGGCAGTACGTCTATCACTTCCAGCCAAGAGGCGCGTTCATCCCGTATTCCATGTGTCACTGCTGAAACCCTGTCACCCTGATTGGCGCCTGCCCACCCGTCCTGTTCCCATATCTGTAGGAGACCAGGAGGAGTATGAGGTGGTGGAGATTCTGCATTACCATCTGCGCAAAGGCCAGCCCTACTACTTGGTAGATTGGAAGGGTTACGGGCCGGAGGATAGGACCTGGGAACCTCTGGGCAACATTCACACTCTGGTTCTCCTGCGCAGGTTCCATGCTTCCAGGGGGTGCCGCTGCCTTTGGGGGTAGATACTGTTACAACTTCACAACCATGTCCATGGATCCGGCATCCACACTTACACAAACCAAGAACATTTACAGCTAGGAACCGGAATGTAGCCACTCCGTTCCTTCACCAGTGGAGGTTGCCCTGGAAATGAGCTGCAGCAACGCTGGCATTCCGAAAGTCTGTTGTCCTGACTACTGCTTCTATGCGGTTATGTGATCTGGGTCAGCTGCCTGCTGCCGGTGATCCCGCCCCCACCAACAGTTTAAAAACCTAGCAGTGCGGATGTTCGCTGCTTCTGATCGCAGCTACTTTCCTTTACCAATGTTCCAGTAATTTTCCAGTCTTTTGACTCCTGCTTGCTGAACGGACTGCCTTTTGCCTCTGGTCTTACTACCTTCTCTGGACTCCTGGCTCCGACTCCTGCACGCTGTACAGACTGCCTCTTTGCCTCTGGTCCCATTTCCTGGTCTACCTGGTTTATTGATTCCTGCTTGCGTACGACCTGCCTCTTGCCTCCGGTCCCAGCTTCTACCCTGATATCCCAGTGCCAACTCCTGCCCGCCTTACAGACTGCTTTTTGCCAAAGCTTGCTCGATTTCCCAGTTCTGACTCCTGCCCCGCTTACGGACTGCTTTTTGCCAACTCCTACCTGATTTCCCAGCTCTGAGTCCTGCCGGCCTTATAGATTGCTTGTCATTCTTCCCTGTGGTTTAACAACCGCCTCAGAGTTGCATTCTGACTCTCAAGTGCAACTCTTCCTCATTTAACTGCTCTGCTTTGTGCTTATACAGTCAGCCACTGTTTATCATTCATTGTCATCCGTGTGCCTTGCAAAGACTCTGGAAAGACTCCTTTGCCTTTCTTGTAACTGTACAAATCCAGGACGCACTGCAGACACCATCTATTGTGCACCATCCCGGGTTCTAGTGCGACCCTTGTGCCAATCAGGCTCAGCATTCCCTTAGTAACTTCCCTGTTTATTTGGTTTCCCTGTCGTTGGTTCTGGACTAATTTCTTCACCAAGTTCTCAGCTTCATCATCTCCACAAATCTGCACCGGTAAGGAAGTATCATTAGGTTACCTTGTTGTTCACTACCATTATTGTTCAAGGGTTGAATATATCTTGTTGTATTCTAGGTCATTAAGACCCCATTCATTCTGAAACACACCAGAGCCCCAAAAGGGGCAATCCGCTCTCTTAGAAAGTTACCTTACCTTTGTTTTCACTGGGTATTTATCATCTTGTCTTTCTTTTTCTTTTGCAGCCTGGTTACATGGCAGTGTGTTATACCTGCTCTTTTGTGTGATTTGTCCCTCTGGCTGTTTACTACTCCCAGCAGAGGGTTGTATCATAAGAAAAAAAGTGAGGCGGCCTGGGTTAAGGAGTAATCAAGGCTATCCTGTCCAAGAAAGCAGCACTCATCTACTCCTCCGGAACCACTGGTTCAGTGAGCAACACCCACTAATTGTAAAGGAGATATCTGTCCTGCCATGGCCATTAAAGCCTGTTCTCTGATATTAATTCCCAATCTTTGTAAATGCCTCATTCAAGGAGGGATGTGTTCCTGGTACTATTAAAAACACTTGGATCACACCAACACTGAAGAAAACAGGCCTCTGTCCCATGAACCCATTAAATTACCGAGCAATATCGAATTCACCTTTTTTGCTTAAACTTCTGGACCGACTTGCTTATACTCAAGTTCTTATGCACCTCAGATCCCATAACATCCTGAATAAATGGCAGTCTGGGTTCAGAGTGAACCATGGCACGGAGACAGCATTACTGGATCTTAAGTCCAGGTTGCTGAGCCATATGTATAACTGACAAATGGCAATACTTATGCTGCTTGACCTCTCCACCGCCTTTGACCTGGTGGATCATGCACTGCTGGTCACCAGGTTGGAGATGGTGGCGGGATTCTCTAAACCAGCAGATCACTGGGCAGAATCCTTTCTGAGTAAGTGCCAGTGCAGGGTAAGCAGCACAATGGCAGAGGCAAAACTGATTGAACTTGTGCAAGGTGTGCCACAAGGGGCTTGCCTATCCCCAGTCTTCTATAATATTTTTACTATTCCCTTCTTTGATTTTTTTTAGAAAACAACAAGATTGAGTTTACAAACTATGCCGACGACATGCAATGTGTCCTACCCCTCACCGGCAATTTTGCCAAGGATGAATGCACAATTAACAGGATCGATGGATTGATCCAAAGATGGATGTGCTGTAACGGGCTTGCACTAAACACCAATAAAACAGAACTGATGCTGGTGGGTACAGAAAGCAAATAAGTCATAGAATGGAGACAGAATATGCACTCTTTATGATAGATGAAGGTACAAGTTGGGAGCCTAGGATCTTCAGCATCATATTACATCAAGCTTCTGGCACATGCACGCCCATACATCTCAAGAGAAAACCAAGACACTCTAGCTAGGGCCTTGATGGGTGCCAGACTCTATTTACTGTAGCAGTCTGTTGGTCGGGCTACCTGCAACTGAGATCAACCGGCTCCAAGTCGTACAGAACAATGCCATCAGGAATATTATGGATCTGGGGAAGAGACCATGTTTCGGAAGCAAGGAGGAACTTACATTGGCTCCCCATGAAGGCCAGAATTACGTTCCGTCTCCTTCTAATCACTCACAAATGTCTAAATAATACAGCACCAGCATATTGGAAGAAAAATCCAGATTGAATAATACTGCCCAATTAAAAAATTCCAGCTTGCAGATTGTCGCAAGTTAAGAAAGGGGCCTTCTTTGTGGTGGCCCCTCATGTATGGAACACAATACCTATGAATCTTAGGGAGGAATCGTCAACATCTATCTTCAGGAAAAAACTCAAGACATACCTGTTTACCTAAATCATTGATTTTTATCCTACAATTCGATTCGTAAAACCCTATGCTTGATTCCTTTTCTATATATTTTCTGGTCTACTTTCTCTTGTTGGTGCCCTTAAGCCTCCGGATCAGCGGTGCGCAATATAAATTTATTAAGTAAAGCATGTGTGGCTGCTATTAGCTTTTCCCAGTCTGCACGATTAGGGATTCATCTTTGAATAGGATCCCCTTTTTTCATAGGAATTGCGACTACTGCTTGATTATTCTCAAAGTCATAAATGCAATTACTTGGAAAACCTTTCGGCCTGGGTTTAATACCTAAACAAGCTTCTTTTATTTCCTCATCCATTGCAGTTGCTGAGCTAGTTATGGCTGCTGTAGTTTTTCTCACTGTGTGCTCTTTGGCATATTTATCTGCTAATGCATTGCCACTGCTATGAATGTGCCCTTTAGTATGTGCTCTTGTGTGCATCACCCATAGCAAAGGGTAAGTCTGTTTAAGGTCCCAAAACTTGTTTCCAGAGTTGCCTGACGCAATAGTTTTATGCCTAATGTCTCTAAAGTCATTATGAATCCACCAATGGAAATCAGTGTTATAAGCCCCGACAATGTAATCTGAATCTGAGACTACTAGTGTGGGCTTCCCTGAGTCAGCTTGGTGCAATGCAAGCAGCAATCCATGCAATTCAGCAGTCTGGGCAGACATGTCTCCCAGAGGCTTTGTTGCAATATCAGTATGTAGAAATACTTCATGTGTAAAGTGCACATGCAGCAGCATATTTGGAACATGTTCCAAAAGCTGCTATAGCAGAGCCATCACAGTAAATTATTTGTAAAGGAATCAAACAATGGCATGTCAGGCAGTAAGGTGTCTGGTTCTGTATCCATTGTCCAAGTCAATCCACTCATCCTTTCAATTCTGCTTTATAATGATACTTTACATCAGGAGCATATTGAGATGCTGACCATTGAATCCATCTGGTATGCAATTCCTTTGCATTGGGCATACTAGCTTTTGTGGTAACCTCACAATGTGCTCTGCATTCTGTAAAAGTTGAAGGGCTGTCATGTGTTTTTTTCTCAACTTTCACGTCCTTCCCCCTCAGTTTTAGAACAGTCTGGCGTCTTTGCCTGTGAGGAATGAGGTGAACTATCATGAGTGCTGTACTTTTGTGGACTTCCCTTGTGTTTTCTGTCTCTGTTGGTCTAAAATGGGACTGCCCCCTAGGTTTACCCCAAGATCATCCACCCCTGTGAGTGCCCCACCATTGCGGGGCATCCCTATCTCCTGTACTTTTCTCATTTTTTGGTTCATGCTCTGGGTATTTTTCTTCCTCTATTGGGGAAAGTGTTCTACCACCCCTTTCACCTTGCAAGGATCCCTTTCCTTTTGAGGGTCTTCCTTCGTGGTGTGTCTCTTTATTTGGCTTACTATCCTGGTTAGCCTTCTTCTGTGTCTCCGCAGGTTTCCTGTCCAGGTGATCTTTGCCTAGTGATTTATAAGTGGATGTCACTATGTCCCCAAATGTCTACTGTTTTTCTTGCTCATTTAACTGGGACAGTTTTCTATGAACTTCTAACCTTGCAGGCTCTCTTTTCAATAAGGGTAAAATTATGCTCTCAACCATTTGATAATTATTGGATGCTATAAACAAGCCAAAGTTCATTGCGGCGGCAGCGCCTTGTGTTTCCATAATATCTGCCAATATTGACGCTAAAGATGTGATAGGCACTCAGTCTATGAGCTGTAAATAAAGCCAGCTATAAAATGAGATCCAGCTGTCACAGCTTGCTAAGGGCGGTGTACAGCCAGAGGGAAGGAACATGGCTAGTGCCCTATGCCTATGCTGCGGTGTAACCAGGCGATAGGCGGCTTGCAGCAGTCCTACCCTTTCTGAATACCACTTGGGTATATCCTCATGTCTGGAAGGGCAAGACCCTAATATAATTCTCAATGTCTGTAGCTGCATTCCTCCTGCGTCTATCTGTCCTTGTGGCTGGTGGGCAGGCGCTATGCCATGCTATGCAGCATATTGCAATGCAAGGTTACGTACAATGTCAAAATGTGCAGCCTGTAGTTGATAGTCGGTTTGTAAAAAGGAGCCTCTGCGGTTTGGATGAAACCGGGCTAAAAATTCTAGTGACAGGTCGGGTGTGGCTAATGGTCCATGTCTAGCATTTGTTTGTGGATAAACTAGATCACCTCCATACCAGTTGACACGATTTATGTGTTAAAACGGCTATGAGTGAGATTGGATGGTATTTAACTCTTCCCCTTATCAGGAAAGTTGCATACACGTCATTTACCTTATTGGCTGGGGTTTTTAAGTAAGTGAAGAGTGATTTAGCGGGCACCCCTACAAGTTACCCAATCCCCACTGTAAAGTTTGTTTACTCCCTGACACTGTGATAACCTAAACCAATTGAAAACCGCCATCCTGCAATGGATTGGAATATTGATTTCCTGATGGGCCATCTTCTGTACCCACCTACCCTCTTTTGATTAAAAACCTTTTTAGAAAAGATATTTTTGCCCAGTCCGTTTATCGTGATTGGGGCATGAGGTTATTTGATTCTTAGCAATGCTACGGTCATCTCTAAGAAGTCCCATCCATCTGGGGTGTCGCCTATCTTGATTGCCTATGGTTAGGCATGGTGTAACGCTTACCTGAGATAACTCAGCGGAAGCATCTTGGAAGTTCTTGGTGATGCCTTCCTTTTCTAAAAGTTTCAGGGTAATTCTGTAAGAAAAAACATGGAGGTCTAAGCTATCTTGCTAAACTATTAACAACCAATAATCTTAGTAAATAGATTCCATCTCGGTTGCTAGTAATATCACTAACTCACCTTAGCTTTTAGTTTGTGGAGCTATCCATACTGAACTTAAGCAGGGGCGCTAGTTCTGAAGAAAACGTGACGTACAACTGTGGTATGGAATCTAGAATGGGTTACGGGACAGGGAAAGGATAAGATATGCAGTGAGGAAGGAATGGGAATTCCTAATTGAGCATTAACAAGTTGGCGCTAAAAAAGGTGGCAAGTGTCTAAAAACACCTCTTGCTGTAGACAAATTGAGGAAAGACTTTCATTCACTAAACCAGTCACAACCCTAAACTCGCCAAGGAAATAGTGCAGGAGACTTAGCCAAAAAACCATAGAAAAACATTAGTGAACAGCGCTCATATGTATTCTAAAATAACATCAAGGAATACGCAACCGGCTGTGCACCTTTAAATCAACTCATGGAAACGCTAGGACAGACGGAGTTAATGCATATGAAAAAAGTAACATATAAGTGAACGGCACTTGCGTGACACGAAAGAAAGATAAAGGTCTGGAATCTTGTTCTTAAACCCAGCCACGAAACTGTAACAGCTGCGGCTGACAAGGATTCTTAGCCGCAAGTGACAGGAATATCAGCTGACTCTGACTGGAACTTGAGAAGCGGCTGACAAGAATCTAACGGGAATTGTAGCAGAATACTGTAAACTACAAACAGACTGGAAACTAAGGGAACATGGATAGGAACTAAAACTCTGACTGTAAATACGGAGATAACTAGGAATTTCTCTGAGGAAAACTCTGTGGAACTCGGAGCTCGCGGTAAGCGTTGCTCTGCATAAAGCAGTCACGACGCGAAGCGCGTACTTCCATGGGGGCGGGGCTTAAAAGGAAGGAGTAATCTGAAACCTAGACCTGCGAGATAGTAATACAGAGGACAATATAGGCAGCCATGATGTAAGGACAGAGTATCTCCATTCCACATTTAACCTTATGCCTACTCTGAAGCAGTTCGCCAAACATGCCATGCCAGAGCCCAACCTTTCAAGACCCTCTTATGGGAATTAACCCCTAGTGACCTGCCCGTGATCATGACACATGACCACAAGCCTCTCATCTCCACCTCCTTTGAGGCTGTGAAAACAGACCCCTGGTCATCAGTCATTCATGTCAACACTCGCCCTAGGCTGTGTCTCTCAGTGCTGAAAGACAGGCATGCCTAGGTTCATGTGCTTATCAACATGATTAAACATATACAGTCAGGAATTGTAAAGTTCTTAGATTCAAAGAGATAACACTCCGATGCATTACTCTGAATTATACACTTGACACAGGAGGTATCACGTTAATGCATTTTAATATAACCCCCTGCTTCTGAGGGTTCTTATTTTCATTACACAAGCTAATGCAAAAGTAGATATAACATCCCGTATGAACAAGATTGCCATGTGGGCAAAGAGCATGGTTGAATGTGTAAATAATAGAACAAGTGGTTTCAGTTTAAATGCATGGGTAACTTTTATCTCTCATTAAGCTATGCCACACTATACCATACCCCATCAGTCTCCATGCACACAGCAAGCCCCCACCTGTCACTCACGTTTAGAGCGGAGTGTGCTTCAAATGAAACCACTCCTTCTTGGGTTGACAGACTGCTTAGCTGGGCCTGGCTGTGTCTTTCCTATGCTGCTCTGCTCTCATCCCCAGCCCCTCTGGCTTAAATGGACTGGCAAGTCTGCTGGGCTTCCTCCCTTTCCCCTTTTGAGCTGGGCTATATATGTATCAAGTAACATGGTTGCCCTGCACATGTGCGCTCATCATATCTGCTGTTTGGAACAGTGAGGGCTAGAGCTAGTGTGTCACTGTGTTCGCTGGAGGTAGGCCTCCTATGTAAAACTACATTAGGTGGATTTTTGTTCCTCACAGTGAGATCTCTACACCTGTTTAGTAAATGCCTTCACTGTACTCTATGGTATTCGTGAAGCTCTGCTGCATTACACATAGTATGCTTCTGAGGGCTTTATTAGTCGGCTGTCGGTTATCACGAGATATCTCTCTCACTTGTTACCTATTTATCTCTGTGCTACTCTATGGGCCTTAACTGTGCGAATGTGCTTGGTGTGTCTTCCTTGTCTGTCAGTTTCCTGTTCTTTAATCCTTATCAGATAGAACACACCCCGTGTTAGGTCAAACCTCTGCTCTCAGATAACACCTACTGGTGCGCAGTTAAAACAGGCTGTTAGCTGTAATTTTGTGGTTGGCTCATCAGCCATAACAGGAAAGTACAATTTCCAGGCCATCGGCTGATCTTGCAGAGCCTATGAATATTTGTTCAGCATGTGTTTCACACTAACCTTCTGTGTTAAAGTGTGCTGTATGTTTGAAGAACATCTTTCATTGCTTCAATGGCCCACGAGATATGGAAAGCTGTCTTAAATTAGGCTGAGTTCATGTCAGTTCTGGTTGGGGCTTTGTAGAAAACACCAAGCTTGGACCTTTTTCAGAGGCTTTTTGGATGTGGCTTTGTTGCAGTAGTAGTCATTATATAGTGCCTTTTCCCATTAATATGGTCTCCACCAGCTAGTTGTGGGAATGCCCTCAGGTACCGAAGTGCAGAGTCAGAAAAGGCTTAGAATGCATGTATGCATTTGGCCAAGATAAGGAATTAGATGGGCTGGCCAGGCTCCGGTAAGCAACCCAGGAGACTAGGCATGTGGTAGGCTGCTGAGGGAGGTCAGGAGAGTGCAAGCGACTATTTATGTGCCCAAATGGACTTTTTTTTTGTTTTTTGTCGTAGGTCGTTGTAGTATTCTGATGGCAGAGATGTTGAGGTTTAGTGTGGTTTAATGGAAGCGAACATTATTTGCCCAGTTGGCCCGAATTTGTCATAGGTCGTCGCTGCATTCTGATGCATGTGGGTGGGTCGCCATGCCAGCAGCAGATGTCCACTGAAGTGGTGAGTCTATACATACCTTAAGGCTCGGATGGAGCTTTGTTGTTGATAAGGGCTCGCAAGATCTTTAAAATTCCACTAGACCTGCAGGACGAGGAACATATTTTATCTACTCAACCTAAGAGAAACACACTCGACCTAGAAAATCATGAGATAAACACTTTCCTATTTGAAAAAACATTGTAACGGGTGACCATCTTTAACAGTGCTGTCGATGTGCCTTTCCATAAGTGTAGCAGCTTACTTTTTTTTTATCACAACTAATTCGAATATGATCGCAAGCACTTTTTCTTAAAAAGAAATGGTAATACAATTAAACATTGGCCAGCACTGTCTGCCTATAATATGTGCCTTCAGATTTTCTTAGAGATGGGAAAAAGTGGCAGGCTTAAATTTGTTATAAGTTATGAACATTACGTAACAGTTCAAACAACTAATTGCTGCTGTGACGAATCAACTTCCGGGGCACCAGTGGTCCAGGGATAAATATCGGTTTCCAAACCATCAATCAGCCCACACTTGTAGTACATCAGAACGGATCTGAACAGATTGGAGCACAAGTAAATTATAAACCTCCTTATCCAATTTGTGGTAACGTGGACGGAACGGCAGGCTCATCTCTGCAAGGTCATGGATCGCTGGTTAGTTGAACAGTGAAAATACAATTACCCAATGATAAAAGGGACCATCCAGTGAAGGTTGTATACAAATATCTACTTTATTATTACTACAACAGACAGACTACCACACTACAAAATACAACCCACCCTGTAAAGTAAGACAGAGGACCGACAGTTTCACGAAGAAAAGGGATGCACTCTGGATACTGACAGGAGGGTAGTTGGTAAAGTTATCGGTCTTTTCAAGGTTTTTTGGTTTTAGCACCAAGGGGCAAAGGGTCATAACTGTCTCTAGGGGCCTTTGGAGAAGGACCTTGGGGGCATAACCACAATGTACCTGGTGCTTAAGAGGTTCCTGTTGCTCGACAGCGTTGAGGCGGTTCCAGGGTGCTTGGCAGCTCCTAAGACACAGTTTGAGACCGAAGACAGCTGCAGGTATCAGGTAGTTCGGTAAGCGAGGCTGGACAGACGGCTGCAGGCTGGCCTACACAGCGACTCTGGGTCAAGAATCATTGTCTCTGTGCTGGTTGCCGGATCTGGAACATTCGTCAAGGCGTCTCGGATGGCTCTGGCGACTGCGGTATGACAACAGTCAGCGGTGCAGCCGGTTGCAGTTCGAGGACTCGACTGTCTCAAAAATGTCCTTAAAAGATGGATGCTGGTTGATGCTAGTGTGGCACTCCTCCTAGCTTCTTCGCAGGGCTCATATCATTCTTTCAAGGTGGACAGCCCCAAGCTTAGGAGCGTGTTTGCAGGCAACAGCCTTGTCCTTAGTTCAGATACTCTCTGGTGCTTCCCACCTAAGAAGCTTGCTGGCAGAACCTAGCAGGGTACGCTGTGTGCTGGCTGGGTACCAGTTCTGCATCTGCTGGACGGGTCCTCTGAGTCGGTATCTCCCTCTGTTCCCTGAGAGATGTTTAGGGGAGGGATCTTGCTTCCCTCTTGGAACTCCTGGCCTTCCTTCACTGGCGGAAGGTGCAAGGTAGACTGTACTTTTAGCCCGGGTCCAAATAAGTTCTTCTTCTTACTCTTTTCAAAGTCATTGGATGATCTGCTAAGTGAGGGGTTCAGTCCTCTTTTAAAGCCAAATGGGCTCCAGTGATTGGTGCAGGCTAAGCCTACCTTAATCAATCCAGGGGTCCCCACCAACAATATTCTGTTATGTATGAGGTCAGGACCAGAGTGCTCTGCAACAAGAAAGGTAAGGGGTGACAAGATATACCCAAGTCCCACACATCTTCCTGTCTGTTGTAGATAAAAGTGTCTCTGGTTAACTGAACCCTCTGTGACGCTTGATTAAAGCGTAGGTCTCCCTTGAAGTTTGTGACGAGAGCAGATTCCTGTCTCTCTCAAACCACATACTTCTCCCCTCTGAAATGGGCCCACTCTGCAGGGGTACCTATGGTAACTAACGGACCCAGACATGCCATTCACTGCCTTTCATGCAGAGGGGTGGGAACTAGCTTCCAGTTGACAAATTGCATAACAAAGGGGTGTTGGCCCCGCCTTCCTGTTGTCTGTTCGGCAACCAAGCCCCTTCAACAGACTTGCCTCAATTATTCTCATTAGCATGCACTGACACCAGCCCAACTAAACAGGAAAGCAGATCCATGGAGCTTTGATAGTTTAATTAGGCTGCCAGTGGCGGAGGAAGGTGTGCCTTCCCCCTTCTTGAGATGCTTTGATGTACCCATGGCTGTCACATTCCCGCTGAACATGAGAGGGGAGAGTACACGTAACTATGCGTTTTGTGCGGTGAGCAGAGGAAATGTGTGTGGAATGGCCTCACATATTTTCATAATGATGATCTCCCATCATTCATTATCAAAAAATCCTGTGCGGATGGTCTAATTCCTCACAGCTGTCTTCTAAAGAAAATGCTTTTTTTGCTTCTTGGCCCTGGTAGCTAAGCCCATAATGTGTCTTTCTCCCGGGATTGAGGTGAGCCAGTGCTGTACTGCTTGGTTCGGCTCAAATCCATCAACGTCTGGGCCATCCACTTGAATCCTCATTAGGAAGATACGCAGCTCATTTTTTAACCTGTTCATGCTGCTAAATCCTCGCTCACAAATTGCTGTTGAAGTTTGAAATCCAGCCACTCTCCTGGAGCAGACTAAATTTCCTCATCTTGCAAGGTCTTTGAATAGTACTCAATACGTTTTTAGAACTCTTCATTCACAAAATTTGATATCTGATCAACATTGTGTGACCACAAAGTGAAATCAAAAATGGTGAACAAAGAATGGGGTTTGCCTCTGACATGCTTGAGAAACCGGTTTTGTATAAAGGATCTAGCAAGTCAATTGTGTCTTCTTACAATCACATTGGCCTTTCCTGCCTGGCTTTCCTGGTGGTAGGAGTGAGGCCCCCACCCCCTGCAAAATGGTTATCTTTAAATATTGTACTAAACTCTTAAAGTGCATTCCCAGGCTTTGCCATTATGTGTTGAAGTTTTTGCAGAAGAACCTCAATACTCCTTGCTACCACAGAAATGAGGCTGCCTTCCTGTTGGAACACCTTTCATACTTGCTGAAGTAGAATAGTAAAGTCTATCATAAAGTGTAAGAAATAAATAAATGACTCAGACAACAAATCACTTGGCCTTGTTAGCATACTAGTCTTTGCCAGGTGCTCAAGGTGTACTACTGTAGACTGCCGGTTGGTCTTGATAGCAGTTAGCGCTCTGTGCTGACTTGCCACGCATCTAATCTGTTGTAATCCACCAAAATGTTTCAGTTGCTCGTCAAAGTTGTCTGCTATCTCTTTAAGTTCCCTTCTACGCTTTGGTGAATATTAATAGTTTAAAACATCCCTTCAGCACCTCTTCAAACCTGATTAAATATGAGCTGCCCATCTTAGCATCACAGATTGCACGTCCTAGATTGTGAGCTACACAGTGCACAACTGCAAAATGATCACTCGATCACTGTTATCCCATCCCTGGTTTGCAGACATCTCATCAAGTAACTGCTTCACAGCTCCAGATTTACTTCCTAAGTTCATAGCAGCACCACCTGTATTAATGCCATCGCATTTCTTCCCAAGACAATCCAATGATACGGCCACGCTTTGTTGACCACTTAATATTTAATCCTTCACTTTGGATGCACTGGAGCTTTTCATGCCCATAATGTCACAAAGCTGTGTAACAAAGATTCCTTCAGAAACATATCGCACATACATGAGTTCTTGTTCCAAGAGTCCTTTATCAGTCGATCCATCCGAGGGAACACTGAGGAACCTAGCATTTTTATTTTCATGCAATTGGAAATTGCCATCACAAAGTCACAACATGCATGATTATTACTGTAGATTTTCACGCAACAGGAAATTGCCATCAAAAAGTCACAACATGCATGATCATTAATGTAGTTTTCCATGATCCAATCTGGATTCTTATTCTTTTGGAGTTTGGGGAAATTAGCAAAAGCCTCTACTTCCTTGGCAACATATTAAGCCATTTTGAAAAGGATAGTCAAATGCTCAATATTTTTTTACATGTATTTTCTTAACAGATTTGACTATGCAGCTCAGTTTGGGCTTTTCAAGTGCAGCAGCATGTAATATGCATTTTTCATGAAATGTGCTTTTGTAATGCCAAGTCTCTCTCTCAGATTTTTCAGTAATCCCAACATAGAAGGAAGATTTTGTGTTGGATAAAATTAGGATACTTCCTGCAATTGCCACAATACAAAACTTCAATCTTTTTTGGACCTCTCCGGATTATGTCCAGTTTCCTCTGCCTGAAAAACAGCCCACTTAAACTCTTCGAGCCATTTGTCTTGCACAAACCTCTGCCTCTTGGTTTTGTTATATTCTTTTTGCTTTAATGGATTTCATCCAATGACTTCCTTTTTCAAACTGCTTGACTACTGTCACCTTCATCATTTGCTTGGTTTTTGTCTGTCGGTCTTCCAAACCGCAGTCTGATATCTGCCATTATTTTGCTGATGCAGCTGTCCACAGCTTCAAAACCAAAGGAACATAATTGGATTTTAGTCTGAAGGCTCATTTCAACGCGAATAGGGTTTGAAAACAGAATGAAATCTTCACATTGATTCTGGTTATGTCATGATTTCCTGTTTTATTATACAAAAAGGTTGTTTTTGTGGAAGGTTAATTGTGTACTTGACAGCAAAAGAAAGTTTGCATATTTAATGCCAAAGAATTTGTTTTGTTGACGTCCTGAAAATTAGACTTCCAGACCCCAGAGGAGACTTTTATTACTCTGCCAAGGTGTGTGTATGGCCTCATACTTCAGGTATTGCCGAGATGGCTGCTACCAAGCTGCACTATACAACATTGTTTGTCTTGGAAACAAAACAATGCATAACAACATAGGTTCGCATCCCGGGTTCACGCTTAGCAACCAGTCCCGGTATTACACTGCAAGTCTGAGAAGAATCCAGAAGTGCCAAGAGCCCAACCAAGGGAATGGGACCTGTCTGGTGAAAATTGGAAATCAATAGAGTCTATAATCGCAAGCAAACTGCATCATTTTCAGTAGTTTGAAAGATCGATAATATGCATCATGGAATGGCTATAGAAACTGTTTGGCCCAGTGCTAATTTGTGAAAGCTGTGTGTTCAGATCACCAGCCATCTATCACTGGAGACTCTCGGAGAGGCCTGCAATATTGCACACCTGTTTGCCAATGAGTGACTTGTTGGCGTAAAGGCGTGCGATGGGGAATGCGCTGCTAGGTTACATTGACAAGGCACCAACCACTGAGTGCATTGCTATTAAAGTCATTGCACAAAAAAAGACCTCTGGCGTGTGTTTGGAAATACCTTCTGCAGGCAGACAGGCTTTTAACTTGTTTTCTAATGCCAGACTGTATTGGACGTGGTTGAGTCATGGATCAGCCTCATCCTGTAGTGCACAATACGCAGTACTTCGCCTCACCGGAGTCACCCACGGTGCAACTGACCCCAGCCTTACAGAAAGGGGTGTATCAGCCCCTTTCACTCCCTAAAATGGGTACTGCGAGGCCCTTTGTCCATTCCTTGCCTCCTCTCACTTGATCCTACCACCTCCTCCAGTGCCAGGCTCTTTGCATCTTTCCATAGTACTCCTCAAAGTTGGACACACTCGCTCGCTTCATTTAATGTTGGCTTTTTTAAGTGATCGTTAGTGGGAATATAAAGTATCTTAACTAGTGATCCTTACATGACCCTTTCGCACAACCTCGCACTTACTACTTGTTCTCATCTTTGCAGGTGCTGGGCCCCCATTGTAACTGCGTTATTTAGGCCATCACAGTGCGAAATTTGCATCGCCATCATTCCAATAACTACAAAAGCATTACACACAATGTAAATGCCTTATGCCAATTCGCCTCTGCCCTCCTGCCCACATTCCCAGACAATACTTTGTCCACGAGCAGTTTGGCAATAAGAGCAAACCGCCCGACTGCCGCCAAGTACCATGTACATCATGTTTATGGTAATAGATTGTCCCTTTCAACCCTCCTCATTTGAGCTCGCACGCGGATTGCTATATCCCCTACAGTTCTGGTATTCCCCTGCTTTCTAGACAGGTCACTTTGAAACGGCAAATATATATATAGTTTGTACGATGTGGGCCTGGGAAGGTTTCCCTTCCTCGTCCTTGATTGTGCAATTGCACCTACACTTTCGATCAGGCAGATGGCGAGTGAACTGGCGCAACCCTCTACATGATGTAACAAACCCAGGCGGTACAGATTGATAAACAAATACCTTAGAGGGCTTACTGCACAGTACTTTATTTTAGACACTCCTCTCCCAAGCCGTGACCACGTGGACACTTACCCAATGTCAACTAGCGCATTAAGTGGGGCCATTTACGATTGGTAGCCCATTTAAGAATCCGTTTTTGGGAGGCGAAGTTTGTAACATTACTGTGTTAGGAACTGCTAAAAAGGCACTTCCATTCTGAAAGCACACGAGCACCAGTTAAATACTTAAATCCACACTGTCCCCCAGGTCACTTACAATATCTGCACCAATAGTTTCAAAGTAGCTACCGTATTTTTGATGCTCACATTAACGCACAAAAGTGTACTTTGGCAACATGCAATATTTTCATCACCACCTAACTGAACCCATTGTTTGTCAAAAACTGAAACACAATGAGGTAGCCATTTCATACATTACATAAACTCCTCTATACACAGGCAGCTAAGGTGCACAAAACAGCCATTTTATTAGCAAAAACGAATTTTATGAGCATCACATCGACTAGGCAGCTTCTAGCTCCAGGGAGCACTTCAGTGTCCTTAAGGAGCCCGAGACTCCCTGTCCACCACCCTCTCTGGTCACCAAGGACATCAAGTGGTGTAATGACATTCAAGAAGCACTCCTGGATAAACAAAAACAAATTCAGCTGAATATTACTGATAAAAATGAGCTAAGGAACAAAGAGCATAATAATGCAGCAGCTCCCGTCACGTTCAGGACCTTCCAAGATTTCGCCTTTCAGCCAATATCAGAACAGGACCTTGCTGATAACCTCGGCAAACTTAAACCCACTAATTGTGAAGGTGACATATGCCCTGTCATTATGGTAAAATATTGTGCCCCCCAATTAATTCCCCTTATAACTAAATTTGTCGATGCATTTTTCAGGGAATATTGTGTTCCCAATGAAATAAAAGAAGCATGAATCTCTCCCCTGCTGGAGAAACCTTCCCTTGATCCGGACATACCTGGAAACTATTGCCCTATTACTAATGTGCCATATTTACCTGAAATCCTGGACAAAGTGGCACATTTGCAGATCAGGTCCTTTTTGTCCGAACATGACATTCTGGGGCCCAAACAATCAGGGTTTAGAAGAGCCCATAGTACAGAAGCCACATTACTTGAATTAAAAACGAATATTCTCCAGACTATGGAGAAAGGCCACACGGTCATGTTAATGCTATTGGATCTATCCGCCGCCTTTGATCTGGTGGATCACACCATTCAGGTGGAGGGACTACGTAATACTGCCCATTTCTCAATTTCAGCTACTGAGTGTGTAAAATGTTTTTTGATAGGACACAGAGAAAGAGTCTTCTTTGGATATGTCCAGGCTGAGGATTTTATGGTCACCTGTGGGGTACCAAAGGGTTCATGCTTATCACCAACCCTTTTTAACATCTTCACGCTTCCTCTGTTTGAACAACTTGACAAATTGGGTGTCATATATTCAAATTACTCAGATGATACACACTGCCTTGTACCCGTCTCAGCTGACTACCTTCTTGACTCAGCTACTCTCAGCTCCACCTACGAACACTTTCAGATTTGGATGCAAAACAATGGGCTTGCTCTGAGTGATGCTAAAACGCAGGGCTCAAGTCGAGGGTACACGCAGGGGGACGGAGTCACCCACTTTATTCAGAGGGTGGACTCAGCCACCCCACCTAAAATGAGAAACATTGAATGACCTCTTTGAATTTATGAATTAAAGATGACCGTAGTCGTCAGGTTTGAAGGCTGGTGACTTCACCACTGCACTATATAACCTGATGAAAAATAACCAACTAAAGGAGAAATGTCACTTTTCAGTACTGCAATTCCCAAGGAAAATATTTGTATTGGTTCTTGGAGTTTAAAACATGCACTCCTTTTAATGGTTTCCAAAACACTATTGGAGGAAAATATCCTCTCTTGGTTTTGTATGTGTGTTGATTTTCTGAAAGGCAAATTCCATTCGTCCTGTGCAATCAGGGTGGTTATGCAAAGCCAATGTAATGAAATGTGTATATTTCACCTCGATATGCTAATTACGGCGACGTCGCATCCAATTGCGTTTGTTGAGGAGTCCCCCACTTTCATTTTTAGGACTTGATTCTTGCTAAAACGGAGCTCATGGTGTTGGGTACTGCTATGTAGTAACGAAAGCTTAGCTCAAGTACCTCTCATTTAAAATCGCAGACAAACATTTTCACCCAGCCCAAAGTTAAAACAATTGGGGCCATTTTCGAACTAGAACTCACCATCAAAGGACAGGTGAATAGCTTGGTGTCCAACCCCTGCTATTATATTAAATGACTGGCCCAGCTACTGTCTTTTCTGTCGCCACCAAACTGCGCCAGGATTGCCTGGGCAATTATAGGTGCTAAATTGGATTACTGTTACAGTCTCCTGCTCGGCATCTCTAAGCTAAACATGATCTTACCCGCCTGCAGGTGGTACAAAACGTGGTTCGCATCGTCACAGGGTTGCACAGGAACAAGCATGTCACAGCAGCCAGGAGAGCATTACATTGTCTCCCCGTCTGTAGCAGAATCACTTTTCGTGTGGCATGTATTACACATATGCCTCTTTGGGCAGGTAACCAAGTATATATTATCTCTTGTGTCAAGTCTCTTAACTCGTAGAATGCTGAGATCAAACAACACCGGCCTTCTTGAGACTCCATGAACCAGACTCTCGTACATGGAACAGAGATCCTTTCCTCATGCAACACCCCGGATCTGGAATCCCCTTCCTCCAGACCTCACGGCATGCCAAAGTTTCATAGACTTATTAGTGCAAGCTGAAAACTGTCCCCTTTCAGCTAATTCCGTCCTTTTGATTTGCTTCCCGTGGTATCTCCTGTTTTGCTCTGTTTGTAGTTTGTCTGTGTGGGGCTACTATGCCTCCGGGCTTATTGTCTATGCACGGTATGAATAAACTAAATCAATAAAATACAAGTTGTTAAGTGCCTTTAAAATACATTACCACAACCCAAAGGCCGTTTTGCCCCATTGCATTCTGGTATTTGTAGTCTCCAGGCGGGGGTGGGGAGTAAGCAGGGTGCTGGGAGCAAGCGCAACAGAGGAATGGGGGGCTTCCTGGCACAGAGTGGGAGGATGCCGCAATGGGGTGGGGGCAGCGTATTACTGGTCTGCACCGTGCACCTGGCCTACCCTCTGACTTCCAGACCCAGGTACCTGCTTACACTGCCACCCACCTGCACTGCCTCCGGGCAATCATTTGCACTGGGGTCTGTACCTGTAACCATACAGTCCCCACCCCCTTTTTCTCCTGCACTTATCAGACATACTCTGTATGCTGCCTGAAACCTAGCACTTACCACTTGCTGGCTGCACTACCACTGTTTGGTGCCTTTTATTATTATTTTTTTTAATTATTTATCTGTTTTCTTTTGCTTCTCCCCCCTTCCTTGCACTTTTCCCCTTTCCCTCTGTCATGCACCTGCGCGTTCTCAATTTGACTGGGCCTAGTAAGATCGCTGTTTTTGTTCTCCCTTGTTCCCCTCCCTTGCCGCGCTCTGAAAATTATAAGTTACCCACTGTAGTGACTAAGTCCTTAGTCCCCTTTCCTCCATACTGCATGGGCGTCCCTTCCAATGGATGGGAGATGAAAACTTTTGCACCAGAAAAAACCTTCTCCTTTCAATTTAGGGGGACGCAGCCCTGGGAGCATGCGCTGCCCTGACTCCGCCCTCTGGCGCCACACCTCAGTTCCCATTGACGCGTCGACAATAGATTTAACATTGCCTAATGACACCAGTATTATTAGGGGGGGGGGGGTGGTGGGACGTATGGAGGAAAGGGGACTAAGCGTACGTTAGTCACTACAGTGAGTAACTTATAATTACTCTTACGTCCCCTTTGAACCATGCTGCATGGGAGATTACAACTGAATGTAGCCCCAGGGTGGAGGAGACGTTCCTTAAGCAAACGGGTTCCAGAGAACCACCTGTCCGAAAGCCGCAACAGATCTAGAGCCGGCATCCAAACAGTAAAGCTTGCAGAAAGCCGAGAGAGTGGCCCAAGTGGCCGCCCTGCTTATAATTTGCCAAGGGACAGGACGCTGGAACGCGATGGCCATTGCCTTGACTGCGTGGGCGTGCATATTGGCTGGAAGTGGCTTGTGCTGGCACTCGTACGCTTCTTTGATGGCCAAGACCATCCCGCAGGATATGGAAGCTTTGGAGGCCTGTTAGCCAGGTCCTGAGCCTCCGAAGGTGACAACCAGGGCGTCCGATTTGCGGAAGCCCTTGGTTCTGTCAAGGTAGAATTTCAGGGCACGCCTGACATCCAGGCAGTGCAGCACTCTCTATGCTTTGTCCTTAGGATCGGCAAAGAACTAGGGCGGACTATTTCCTCGTTCAAGTGGAAAGCAGATGGCACCTTGGGCAGAAATGCTGGGTGTGTCTGCAGGACTACTTTGTCCCTGTGAAAGGTAGTATATGGTTACGAGGTGACCAGCGCCTGGATTTTGCTGACTCTACGAGCCGAGGTGAGGCCGACTAGTAAGGGCATCTTGATGGTGACTAGCCTGATGTCCACAGACGCCATTGGCGCAAACGGTTTGTGCGCCATGGCGACCAAGACTGTTAAGGTCCCACACAGGTTGCGGCCTCTTGATGGGTGGGTAGAGCCTTGCGAGCCCCGTCAAATGTTTCTTGACAATAGGATTGGAGGAGGAGAAGATCCCCTCCTCAGAGTTCCTGTAAACCCTGATGGCTGTGAGGTACGTACGGCAGGTGTCCACCTGCACGCCAGCGTGGGCGAGGTGCACCGAGAAGGAGAGCATGTCGTCCAAAGTACATGCCAGGCGGTCGATTTCCTTGGAGTTTGTCCAGTCGCAGAACCTGGTCCATTTACCTTTATACTGGGCTCTGGTAGCCTTCCGTGCTCCTTGCATCCTGTATGATTTCCAGATTAGCCTGGGAGAGGCTGAGGTGCCCTAGCGTTACCTGCTCAGGCACCACACTGTGAGGGCTAGTTTCTGTGGCGCGGGGTGGATGACCCTGCCCCCCTGCTGTGCCAGAAGATGTGCTGGGCCTGTTGGGAGGTGAATCTGAGACATCTCTGAGAAGCTTAGCAGCTCCGAAAAACCATGGCCTGGCCCGCCACCATGGAACTATTAGAATGATGTTGAGTTGCAAATCACTCTGTGAATCAGCGGAGTGGGCGGGAAGGCGTAAGCCGTCATGCCATTCCACTGAAGCCGAAATGTGTCGCCCAGGGTACTGGGGCCCTGTCCCTGCTACGAGGCAAACTGAGGGCACTTCTTGTTGTGCCAGGTGGCAAAGAGATCCACCTGGGGATGACCCCACCTGTTGAAGATCTCCTGAATAATGAGGTTGTTTAGCTGCCACTCGTAATTGTCCGCTCCCAACCTGCTGAGCCTGTCCGCCTCCAGGTTGGATTTCCCCGGGAGGTGGACTGCTGTGAGGTAGATGTCATTTTCCAGGGCCCACTCCCACATGCTGATTGCCAGTCTGCACAGCAGACTGGTGCCTCCCTGCTTGTTGACATAGTACATGCTGGTCGAGTTGTCTGTCTGGATGAGGACAACCTTGCCCCTGAGAAGTGGGAGGAATGCTCTGAGCGGTAGCCAGATGGCGTTCAGCTCTAACCAACTGATGTGGTATTCCTGCTCCTGTCGAGTCGAGGTGCCGTGGATCGAGAGCTCATCCAGGGTGGCTCCCCAGCCCTCCAGCAAGGAGTCTGTGGTGATGGTGGCCTGCGGGGTGGGAGGCTGAAAGGGCTTGCCCGTCTGTAGGTTGCAGTCCCTGGGCCACCATATTAGGTCCGGGTGGAGTGATGGAGGAACGTTGATCATCTCGGATTGAGAGCCCCGCTGCTGGTTCCATGAGATCGCAAAGTGCAGCTGAATCCTCCTCATCCTCAGTCTCATGTCTAGAACGGCTAATAATACCGCTGCCAAGAGACCCAGGAGATGCTGGTACCACAATGCCGAGGTCACCTCACTGCTGAGGAAGTGGGAGGGGGCCCTCTTGATGACGGAGATCTTGTCCTCCGACAAATACCTTCTCGGAGCATGTGTCCCAGATAAGGTCCAAGAATGTCAGAGTCTGCGTGGGCTGAAGCTGTGACTTCTTGAGATTGAACAAAAAGCCAAAATCATGCAGTGTGTTCATAAGGGCACGGGAAGAGTGGTGAACCGCTTCCGGAGATGTAGCCCTGGCGAGCCAGTCATAGAGGTATGGGTAGATGTGGAGGCCCTGAGCTCTGAGGAGGGCAGCCACCGTATTCATGAGTCTGGTAAAGGCCCTGGGGGCCGAGTTGAGGCCAAAAGGAAGGACCTTGTATTGGAAATGGTAGCTCATGATCCTGAACTGTAGGAAGCTGGCGTAACCATCTTGAATTTTTGAAGAGGTAAGGAGAGGTTGAGGGTGGAAAGGTCGAGCACAACTCTCAAGCCTGCCTGGTTCTTCTTCTGAATGACGAAAAACCTGGAGTAAAAGCCCAAGCCTCGCTGGGAGGCTGGGACTTCCTCAACTGCCTGGCTCTCTACAGGCAACGGGATCACCGCCAGAAGAGTTTCTGTCCCAACTTCAGGGAGTGGAGGGGAGGCGGGAGGAGAGGCTGAGATGGTTAGGCGGTACCCCGTGGATACTATGAAGAGGATTCAGGGGTCCCAGTAATTCTGGCACCAGAAATGTGAATAGAGAGCAAGCCTGCCCCCCACTGGAGACACGTGGACCCAGAGGGGCGTGTCATGCCTTCTTTCCCTCAGAGGCTGTCCCGGAGGAGGGGGACTAGAAAGAGCCCTTAATAACCCCTTCCCCTGCCCCCTTTTTGTTGCTTGCACCGGTTTTGAGACTGCGAGCGGTCAGGCTGCCTGGATCTCCGTTCCTGGAAGCCGCAGAACCCTCTGTACGTATGCCCCCTGTCGGAGCGCTGCTGTGACTGGGTGTACGATTTGGGCGCGGTCATTTGTCAAGATAGATAAAGACTTGGCCGCTTGTGAGCTGTTTTTCTTTTTGTCCAGCTCCTCATCCTTGGTGGAGTGGAAGAGGTCCCCCCCCCTCGAACGGCAGATCTAATATACGTTCCTGGTTGAATTTTGTTGCACGGAGCCAGGCTGTCCTTCTCATGTCCGTAGCGATACAGATGGCACTGCCAGAAGTGTCAATATGGGCCACAGTGGATTCCATGAGGTCCTGCGCCACCAGCTTGGCCTCAGCCAGTCCCGCCTTAAAACGTGATTGGCTCTGCGTAGGGAGTTCCAGGAGGAAGTTCGCTATTTCCCGCCATAATCTTTGGTTAGCGGCCGCCAGCATGGCATCAGCGTTGGCCTGACTAAAATGTAAGGACGCGTTGCAATACAGCTTCTTCCCGTATGCCTCCAAGATCTTCTCCTCCTTGCCTAGCAGCGTCGCTGCGGAGGAGGTTGAGGACGACTGAGGCTTGGAGTATAGTGATGCCGTAGCGATCACTGAGGAGTGTGGCTGAGGATGGGCCGATGGCAAGAGTGTATCCCCCTCCATCTGCCTGTACTTGGCGTCAAGGCATCGATTTACTGGCTGGACAGAGTGGGGCTTGAGCCAACCCTTTTTGGACAGAGAGACTACATCGGTCTGCAGTGAAATTCCCGTTTTGGCAGAGGGGCGTCGCGTGAGGACTTCAGCCAGAACCCCCTCTGCCGGCTGCTCAACCTCGGGTTGAGGTAGGCCCAGGTACTCTGCCAGCCCTGCAAGACGTTCGTGGAAGGCCCTGGCTGAGGATGGCGTGTCAGGTTCCTCCTCCTCAGCCGTATCCTGTGGGTCAAGAGGATGCTGCGTAGGTGGAGGAGTAGTGGGAACCGGAGGCTGGGGTACGGGGACCGGAGCCAGAGGCTGAGGCTGGTACGGAACCACCTGAGGAATCCGCTGGGGAGTTGGAGGCAGAGGCTGTGCCGGGGGTGCCGGAGTAGGAGCCTGTGGTGCCAGTAGCATCGGAGGGTGCACGTCCCTAATGGCATCCCTGACGATAACCACCATCCGAGGTGACTTCATGAGCCCGAGGAACCTCTCGAAGAACCTCTCTTCACAGGCCGGAGAAGTGGTCTGGGATACCGATGGGGTAGCGGGAGGATGCTGGAGCTCTGCATACCCTGCCGTAAGGACGCAATGGGAACCTGCCCTGTGCAAATCCAGGATAGGCTGTGGGCAACGTACCTGGTTGAGGCCAGTCCCACCTTGACACTCGTTCTTCGCCGAACTCCTGGAATTGCATCAGATGGGTGCCGATGTCTGGCGCGGCAGCCATTTTGTCGAGCTGCCTGTCACTTACCTGCATTGTGTTGCTCGGCTCGCTGGGCCCAGCTTCCTCCAAGACTCTGGAGTGTGGATCACAAGGCCTACCCTGCTCCTCGGGCCTAGGCCCGGTAGGTGTGAAACCCTCGGACCATGGGCCGGCAGAGCTGCGTTTAAGCATCCCCTCTGCAGTATTGCCGTTACTAGGGCGTGGCACCTCAGACATGATGGCGGTAAAAGGGCCGAGCCCCTCGGATGGAGACCCGGTCAAAGACCCTTTCGGTCCCTCAGAACGGTCACCGGGAGGATCTGAGAATCCCTCAGCCAGTAGGCCGGTAGCTGGAGCATCCTCGGTGCACGTGCTGGTACAAGGACCTGAGCTGTCCCTCCCTCGCGGGCGAGTCCTTGGGAAGGAGTCTCCCTTGCGGGGTGTGATGGAAAACAGAGGCCCTACCTTGGGCCTCGTTCGATGTTTCACAAAGTTCTTGAGGTCCTCTGGCGGTGACTTCTGGAACAGCTCCCTCCACCTGGCTCGATGACAGGGCGCTGCACACTGTACAAGCTTGCCAACCATGGTCTGGGCCAAGGCAACGTAGGCAGAGGGCGTGGGGGGTCTGAAGTTGGGAAGAGCCCGTCGCAGGATGGACACCTGCTGAACCCTGTGGAAGTTGACATGTGCCAGGGAGGAGCGTGACGCCTGAGGACCGAGTACCTGAATGATAAAAAAGACAAAGAGAAGAAGTATCCACGCGTGGAATTACATGGCCGAAGCCAAACCCAGGAGCGCTGGTGAATTTGGCCCGTTCCCATCGACGCAGAAAAGGGGACTGAGGTGTGGCATCGGAGGGCAGAGTCAGGGCAGCGCATGCTCCCAGGGCCGCTCCCCCACGCGCCTCTAAATTTAAAGGGGAAGAAGATTTTTTTTGGTGGAAGAAGGTTTTTTCTGGTGGAAAAAGGTTCGGTCTCCCGTCCCTTGGAAGGGACGCCCATGCAGTATGGAGGAAAGGGGAAGGGATGCAAGAGTACACTTGTGTACGAGTGCGATACAAATTAAATATCAATATCAATGCATGGAAATTGAATATTTTGTTTTTGATAGGCGAGAGTCCATTTAGGTCTATGGACACATACGGGGCACTTGATGCGTGAATGAACTAAACCATGGTGGTTAAGTTGTCAGTCAATGAATAACAAACTTAACCTTGAATAGATAAAAGTGAATCGAATATGTAGAAGGTGAGGAAGCAAAGGAGAGCGGCCGGTGTCGGACTTGTGGCTAACCGCTCAATTCAAATGTGCTGAAAAACCCAATACACCTACAGCGGGAAGCATTTATAAAGGTTGGCTACCTGCAGGGTCTGCGTGTCAAAGCACTTGATGTGTTTGGCCAGCTATATCTTCCGTCATAGTCTGAGTTTTCTATATCAAACTAGTAAACTGATCAGCCAGCCCCAATAACGACTCAAAACACCTCCTTCGATGAACGCATAGCAGATCGTTCCCATTTGCCCCGGCTCCTCAGAGTCACCATGTGGGGGGACTGCAGAAAGGGCAAGGCAGCCGCAAGGAAAGCCAGGATGATGACGGGACCGCTCTTCACAGTGGTGTGTGGGCTGATGTCTGCAGGAGTTGGGGGTGTGATGTGATCACTGTGTTTCAATAGATGGTTTGTCTCAGCGGCCTGTTAGCCCTCCAGCCTTTTAAAGTGCACGTGTGTGGACCACACTGAGATTACTTTTAACCACTGGCACAACACTGTCTAAGGAAAAACAATACCTTTAGGAATTAGTAATACAGCTGAATTGCTGCAGAAAGGGAAGGAAGCTGTGTTTGGCCGTGAGGAGTAGAACTGGGGCCCTTAGGTATTCAGAAATGTTTACCTAATAGAATATTAAACCAACAAATCAGAGCAAATGGTCACAAACATTTTCCAGTAACATTATCTGATTTGTCCAATTGTGCCACATGTATTCCCAACAGCAAGCATTGTGCATGCTTTTTAAATAGCAAAGACAGGGTTTATGGAACCATATTTGGACAAGGTTCATTGACAGCAATAAATGTCAACGGTAAATGTGAAACAGTACATTTCTCATTATGGACATTTCTAAATTCTATTTTTATGAATAATAATTTGAAATCTAATCCCTAATAAAGCAGCATAAAATTCTAAAATTCCTAAATCTATTCATAAAGATCTAATGGCCCCTAGTCACTTGGATTTGCAGGCAATAGTAGATATCAGATAATTTATAACACAATCTGTTAAGTGCTGCACAGGGCTCTCCAAAGCCATAAAAGAAGAGGTGCACGCTCAAATTGATATATTAGTGGAACCAACCCAGTGTTTTTGGAAGCCCCCACCAAGGTTCAAGCAAATTCATTTTGGGATCTTAGTAAAACGTGTCTTGTTGCAGGATGCGCAATCCCACTACCAAAAAGAGCCATAGATTTAATGTTTGCATTCTGTAGTTTGCATATGAAAGCCACCAATTATTTTACAGTATCTTTTTTAGGGAACCAGTAATTTGGGAAATGTTAACTACTTGGGCATCCAAGTGTGAACTTAAGGTGTTTGAAAACATCACCCTAAATACAGGAAAGTCAACGCCTATCCCGATTTGGTATCTTTCACCATTATTTCTTTATAAGGTCTGTGGGAGAAGCCCACACGCATCATTTTAGTCTTCAACACATTGAGTCTAAGATCTAACTTATCCATGAAGTCTGTGTACCCTGTTATGGCTGAAAATGCCCTCACAGTCCTAATAATATTACATCATCGGCATAAGCCACCAGGCCAATCTTATGATCATATTTGGGTCAGTCACTGGATGCAGTTAAATCATTAGCCAAGTTAAAAAGAAGAGCAGCCAAAACAGAACCCTAGCGTACCCCTTTTTTTGAGGGAAGAGTCTGCCAGTGAACCATCATATGAATATCTAACCTTAACAGGCAGATTATTATAAAGGAGATGAATAATATTTACATGTTCAGAGGGGACACCCATCATTCACAGAATCAAAGGCTTTAAAAAGATCCATGAAACAGATATCACAAATGTCATTCCATTTACATACTTATCTAAAATGAGTTACATTTTAAAACCTGCTCAACACCAACCCCTTTCTTAAAAACCAAATTGACATTCATCTAAAATGTTCTTTTCCTCGACCCACTCCTTAATACAATTCTGCCCATGCATTTTGCTGAAGAGCCAAGCAGAGAAATTGGCCTATAACAATCAGGATTGGAGTTGAGACCCTTTTTCGAACAACTGAACAATAAAAGAATTTTTACAGGAGGGAGGAAGAACTAAATGCATTAATTTTAAAATAAATCTGAACTCCATCTGCACCCAGGGTTTTATGGTCTTTAAAAAGTAATGGGGCTTGTAAGGATTCCTCTGGGGTAATCTTCATTTGGTTTAAATGTGAGGGAGGAATACACATTTCTTGTGTATGGATGAAAAATTTGAAACCCACATTTCCACATCGATATTATGACCCACTATAGATTGCGTATAAAAAGGAGCCAGGACGTGATGCAATGATGTTATAATAGGGTCTAGAATCATCAGAAAGATTGGCCTGTTCCAATGGCAAACAGATTTGTTGTCATTGTTCTTTCTCCAACTGATGTCTGGCCCTGCCAACCTCACCTGGAACTGTCAGCTCCTTTTTTAAAGCAGAAGTAAAAATGTTCATGCTTTATGATAGTCGGCATCAAACTAACTATGCGCATGTGTAGTAAGAAGAATACGGCCATAATTATTTTCATAGATTAAGGCTATTGGATGAAGCTGGAGCGAGACAGTGGGATCAACTTCAAAGTGCTATTAATAATTGCCGCGCTTTCACAGTGGGGTAAAAAACAAAGACCACTTCACAGTACTTCTGTATTCCCTAATTTAGGAGAAATAAAATATCCGTTGGTGAACATAAGTTACACATAGATGATGCACTTGCAAAAATATACAATTAAGGGATTATGATCACTACCCAATCTTGAAGCAATACAAAAATCTATTCGGCTCCAACTGGGAAGATCTCCAAGAAAGTAATCAATTAGAGAAGATGCTTTGCCAGGGCTAAAGGTAGATTTTCCAGGCTTATCAGATGGCAGTCTACCATTGACTGATCTGATCTAAACCCTAATGGATTAAAGCAAGGCAAAATATAGAAGTCCGGTTGTATCAGTCTGTATTGTGAGTCTTCTAGGATTGGGGTAGCTACCCCAAAACTAATATCTTCATATTATAATCATTGGATAATCAAAACCCATTTTAAAATTAAAATCACCTAATAAAACAGAACAATTCTGGGAGCAATGATCTTCAAAATTTGATTAAGGCATATTAAGACATCTTTCAGAATCCTAATAGGGTGACCAAGACCATATCCATGAAAGGCATAAACATTTAGCAATAGAATATGGTGGTCCGAGGCAGGAGAAATTAATAAGCAAGTAGATTTTCAGAGGAAAGTTGCTCAGTCGAAACCTTTGGCTACCACTGAAACGGAAATTAATGTCACTAAACCCCCACTATTTATTCACATTTTCATCTGTTTAGTAGCAACAAATAAACCATCAAAGTCGGGGAAATCTAAACACTAAGTTTCCTGAAAGAGAAGGCTATCAAACGATGAAACAAATTCAACAAAATCCTTGTCAGATAATTTACAAGCAAGACCAGCAGCATTCCATGATAGAATTCTAAGATCTCTTAACATTTGCTATATGGTGGGCAGAGCAGACCATGAGTTAAAAGAAGGAACAGACAATCTAGAACAATCCAAAGCAGTTAATTCAATACCCACTTCATCAAAATTATTTTATCCTTTTGGTGAAGTACACAGTTTTATTAAATCAATAAAAGTGGTCTGATCACTCAATATTCAACCTGTTTTACTAAAGGGGCATCAATCTATACTATGGGGAATCTGATGTCATCACTCCTTTCCCTGAGGTAGCCTCTCCTCATGTGGCCAGGGGAGGGCAGCCATGGCTATATTAGGGAGGATAACATGAGGGGAGGTGATCCGGGGGTTAGGGGGAGGTAGATTGTCAGACATCATCAGACGAGACAAGGTATTCCCCTTTCCATTCAGGGATTACCCTCTCCATTCCCTATGCCTTAATGGCATATTGTGATAAAGTCCCTTCAATACCCTGCCAAAGTTGATAACAGTACTCATGAACATTTTTCATCTTTTGAAACATGTACTGAAATGAGGAACAAGACTGCAATGAACAACAGTGTGAACCACAACATGCAGTCTAGTGTTTGGAAGAACGCGATTGGTCCAAAACACCTTCCAGTTTGCAGGAGTTTGAATTAGCGGTCGTAGGAAAATGGACGAGGCTTCCTTTTCCAAGCATCGGCTTGGGAGCAGACCAGAGACGCAGCGTACAGTGCAGAGCAGACGATACCACGACTTGGAGGTGGCGAGAAAGGGAACCAACTTCAGCACCCTACGCCAGCCGGGGAAACCAAGGAGCAGGCGTAACCAAGAGCCGTGGCTGCCAATCTCTATCAGCAGCAGAAAAAGACGAGAAGTGGCGAGCTGTAGACCAGCTGAGTAGTACAGCGGTGCAGGTCAACTTGAGAAACCACCAAGAGAGAGAGAAGTCGGGTCAGAAACACAAAGCCAGTGCTTTGTTTCAGCACCAGTTGTGAGAACAATCTGTACCAACAACAGGGGATAGCCATTCGACAACCACAGACATTGAAGCAAGTACCCACACAAGTGCGAATGGTCAGAAAAAGCTCAGAAGGGAACACCAAAGAGACCCTAAAAGAGTAAATTAGTTAAATTGTGGGGAACACGTAATCCTCATTGATCAGGGTCAAATTCATCATCCCAGTACTTGGCCATAAGGGAAGACCCATACCCCTTGTGCTGAATGAGAGACAAAGTCCTCATGGCTTCCTTTGACTCCTCCAGAGTCATCCTCAATGTCTACTTAAATGGCACTGTCATGGTCCAAGGTCCTCAGGCCAATCTCATCATCTTCGATAGGAGGTTCCCTCACCTCATCAACTTCCTTTCATCTCCGGCTGTCCCCTCCTCTCATTCCTCGGCTACCTTGCCCACTCCTCCCTTATCCTCTGCTCCACTTCAGGCTACCTCTACCCATCCGCAGGGCGTACCTCTGATTTGTACCTCTCCCCGGAAGGTCCTTAAGGCTGGCAACCTTCATCTTGCCACTCTCAACTCCCGCTCTTCTGTCAAACACTCCTCTGACATCTGCCACCTCTTGGAAGAACTTGATCTTGATGTCCTTGGTCTTACTGAGACATGGTTCATGGCTAGCTCTGTCACAAGCTTTGATACTCTCCTCCCTGATGGCTACAAGATCCTCTCCGCACCCAGATCCACCTGGGCGGTGTAGCCCTGATCTTTCCTGAGTGTATTCCTGCCACTATCATTCTCACACAGACCTACTCCTCTTTCGAATGCCTTGTATGCAGGCGCTCTCTCTCGCCTGGCCACTCTCTTACTGTTGCTACTCTATACCGCCCCCCTGGTCAAATCACCTCTATCCTCTCTGATTCGGCTGACCTCTCCTCCTCCCTCTAGGCCACTACCACTCAACTCCTCTTCCTTGGTGACCTTCCAGCGCCTTGGTGTAAAGCGCTCCAGAAATCAATAAATCAAATCAAACATCCACCTCGATTCTCCCTGTCCCTCATCATTGCTTTTTTTTCGCGACCTCTGCGATTCCCTCGCTCTCTATCCTCCCCTCTGGCTCAACGCACTCTGTAGGTCACACACTTGATGTCTTGATCTCTACTGGCTTCCCCCTCTCTATCCCTCCGACTACTACTCTCTCCTGGAGTGACTGCTGCCTCCTCTCCTCTCATCTCTCACTCTCTTCTCCGCCAAGCCCACACCAACACTGCCACCAACCTTCTCGGACATCTGACCTATGACGTGTGTGTCAGTTGAGGCTTTCCCTGCTACCTTCTCCCCCCCCCCCCTTCTCCTCCTCTGGCTGACCCACACCCTGACACAGCCCTATCCCTTCCCTACTCTTCTATTTCTGATACTCTTGATGCTCTTGCCTCTGTCATGAGGATCCGCTTGAAGTCCAAAGTCAAGTGCAATTCCAGGGCTGACTCCGACCTAACTACACTTAAACGTAAGTGTAGGGCGGCTGACAGGAATTGGAGGGCTTCTTGTTCATCCTCTGACAAACTGGCCTGTCGCCTGCTCCAAAGGCAATACTGACTCTCTGCTCTCACCAAGAAGAGAGTCCACATTCAAGCCCGTGTCTCAGCGGCATCTAACAACTCGGCCGAAATCTTTAAAATTTGCAAGGAGCTGGCCAACCCTGCTGCAGTCTCTACCCCTCCTGTTGCCTCCCAGACTCTCTGCGATGCCCTTGCCTCTCACTTTATCTCAAAAACCCAGGACATCCTGTCCACCCTTACTTTGCCTTGCCTTCCCCGCCCCCGTCTATGCCTGCTGACCCTCCTTCCGCCACCCCCCCAACCGCCTTCTCGTCCTTTCCTCATTTTTCCCCCGATGAGGTTGCTAGACAAGTCCGATCTATGAAAACCTTGTCACAACAGGTTCATCCCTGTTCCTCTAAAACCATCAAGGACCACATTGACACCCTTGCTCCAGCCCCTGCTGACTTTTGCAACACTCTATTGCCTCTGGATCCTTCCCCTCCCCTCTGAAGCACTCCCTTGTGCATCCTCTTCTCAAGAAACCCACAGCTGATCCTACCCGTCTGGCTAACTATCGCCCAATTTCCATTACTCCCTTTCTGGACAAACTCCTGGACAAAATGGCCATCTCTCAGCTTAACCTTCATTCTGACTCTGTTGGCTGTCTCCATGACCACCAATCTGGCTTCAGAGCTGCCAGAAGCACGGAAACCGCTCTCCTGAACATCCGTGAGGATCTGCTCTCCAACCTTGATGCTAACATTCCCTCTGTCCTCATCCTACTCGATCTCCCATCTGCCTTCGACACGGTCAACCATACCATCCCTGCTCAACCGTCTCCGTGATAACCTCGATATCACTGATCAGGCTCTGGCCTGGCTGACCTCTTTCCTCTCTGACCGACCATCCCAGGTCAAACATGGGTCCTTCCTATCATCTATCTCCCTCTCTATGTGTGGTGTTCCCAAGGGATCTAACCTCTCACCCTGGCTTTTCAACCTATACTTGGCAACTCTTGCCCACTGTATTGCCATTTTCTGTTCAAATTTCCAGTGCTACGCTGACGATACTCAACTTATCTTCAGGCTACCCTCGGCCACCTCCTCTCCTTCTCTCATCTCTGATTGCCTTACCGCCATTCAAGATTGGTGTTACGCTAACGATCTCTGTCTGAACTCCTGCAAGACTGAAATCCTCCTCATCGGGACACCTCCATCCTCCCCCCTCACTCTCTGGCCGGCCTCCCTTGGCCCTCCTCCTACCTCCACCTGCGAGGCTAAGAACCTCGGGGTCATCTTTGATTCTACACTTTCCTTCTCTGCCCACATCTTTGAGGGCTCTAAAAAGTCAAACTTCCTACTGCACCTTCTCTTCTCTCCGCCCTCTGCAACTAATCCAGAACAGGACTGCAAGACTTGTGCTTGGCCTCAAGCCCTGGGATCTCTCCATTGGCTGCCAGTGGATGCAAGGATTAAATTTAAAACCCTCTGCATTGTCCACAAGGTTTTCTGGGGCCTGGGTCCAAAATATCTTCAGCTATCCCTCCGTAAATACCTCTCCTCTCGAGCTCTTCGCTCCTCCTCCTCTAACTCCCTGAGGGTCAGTCGTTTTTCAAAGAAACGAGCTGGCGGTAGATCTTGGTCTTCGGCTGGGGCCTCGCTCTGGAACAGCCTCGCTGCGACTCTAAAACTTAAGGAAAACCATCTCAGGTTCCGGAAGCACCTCAAGACCTTCCTCTTTGTTTCTGCCTTCGCCCCTCCCCTGCTGATATGCTCTCTCTTAGCATCTTGCATCGTGACACCCTCTGTCCTCTGGTCCCAGGTTTCTGCTCACCCCGTCACCCTACCGCAATGCCTCCGGCCAACCCTTGCACTGGGGTTTGTATCTGTACCAATACAGCCCCCCCTTTTTTCCCTCCTGCACTTATCAGACCCATCTGATCTGCGGATTCAAACCTAGCACTTGCCACTTGGCTGCACTACCACTTTGTGCTGATTTTATTATTTATTTAATTATTATTTATCCTGTTTCTACTTTGCTCTGCACTTTCCCCCTCCCTTCCATGCACTTTTCCCCTCCCCCATGCACTTGCACGTTCTCAATGTCACTGGGCCTAGTAAGATCGTTGAGTATACCAGGTGACGAGTGAATCTGGGATTCACACCTGTGCAGAATTAGCAAAGTGACCTGGGGAATACCCATGCCCCCTACTACTGAATAAGAGAGATTGTGTTATAAAGTCCTGGCAAGTGAGCATTCAAGTATACAAGGTGAAGAGTGGATCTTGGATTCACACGCATAAGAAATAGTAAAATAGAAACCTAGCAGGGAGCACACCAGGTGGTCTGAGAGTCAGGGACCTATACCCAGAGTATGTTTTTATGCAAAGGAGAATTCTAAGGAAGATGCATACTCTTAAAAGTTGAACTGTACTGGATGTGGAATCCCTGGAGTAAATTGCAATACAGGAGGGGAGACGTATCCTCTTGAACAAAGTATTTCCCAAATGCAGTGCTTTTCCTCGCGGCAGCGAACAAGGTAACGTACTTGACAGAGAGGCGTGTTGGTAAACTGGCAACAAAGTATTTCATGAAGGCTGTGAGCCTCTGGGCAGTGAACAGAGTAATGGAGGATGCCTCGAGAAACAATGTAATTGACAAGGCTGATGAGAGCAGTCGCATGGCGTCCGGGAACGTGCAATTGACACATACCCCTTCTCCTGTCAATTTGCTGCTGCGCGCAGTTCACATTAACAAAAGTGACTTGAAAAAACGTTCCCTCGCAGTACTTATTCAAATGCACAAATGTCTTTAAATCCAAAAAGCTTTTGTAACAATTATCCTACCACCGGAAGTTTACTGAAGTCTTCTTGTTTTCTTCCCACAGGTGCAAGCTTTTGGCAAAAACGACCGCAGGCATGGGCTCTCAAACACATGGTAAGCATAACAGCAAGCAACTTGGCTTGCATAAAATACACTAAGCACTGGATTCCTTCCTGATTGGGATTTTTAAAGGCTGGATATTTGCAGCACTAAACCGTTACCTGTTTTAACCCCACTTCTGGCCATCTTGGGAGTCTTCTTACTGGCCCAGTGGCGGCCATCTTAACACGTCTCTTATGTACAATAACTTTCCATGTGTTTCAAGGCTTGAGCAATGTGTGAGACAATGGGTTCCTGACACCCTGGATGAGGACTGCCACACAACCATCCAGGTAAAGTCCAGAACAAGCAACTACACCGGCACAGCATGAGTTTTAACTTACAGGCCCTCCTATATGACATAATTATTGTCTCCCGCATCTGTATTATAGTGACTTAGTCCCACAGGCAGAAGCATTATTCCCCTTCAGGTGGGTGACATTTAAAAAATATTTATGAAACCCTACCCAATTGGATGTAAAAAAGCGCTAAGTTTACCCCCATTTGTATTCCAAAGCCTCAACTTTGGAGACTATTTACACCAGAGTGTGGCAACACATGCTACTTGTGGCCTCACATGACCCTCAGTCGAAGGGTTGGATTTGCAGAAGGCCAGTTATGGTTGGGCCATAGACGGGCCCTATTTTAATAGTCTTTCTGTTTTGGTTAAGCACATGCAACCAACAAGCAGCAACCCAGTAACAAAGTAATTGGTGTACCGACACTAGGGGTACCCTAGTCCAGGTCCAGAAGAAGGCAGATCAACTTGCCTAAACGGCTGAACAAAGGACTGAGTCCGTGTCCACACTTGCAGCTAACTATAAGTGACGTCGACCAAGGACTGGTCAAGTGACCGTTTCAGTAATTACACACTGTAGTGACTAATGTACTCCTACTCCATAGACCCCTCTCCTCCATGTCCCACCAAACTCCCCCGTAACATCTAAAGTGTCCATAGGCAATCATAATATTGTCGAGGCATCAAAGGGGACTAAGGAGTGGTGCCGGTGGGTGCATGCTCCCAGGGCCGCGCCCCTGCGTGCATCTACATTTAAAAGGCTGATGGGAAAGCCCTAGTAGTTGCTTTGCTGATCATCTGCCATGGGACGTGTCTTTGGAAAGCCACAGCCATGGCCTTGGCTCTGATAGCGTGGGTGTGCACGTTTGCTGGCAAAGGCCTGTGCTGCCCCTCATACGCCTCCTTGATGGCCATCACCATCCACCTTGCTATAGAAGCCTTGGCGGCTTGACAGCCTGGTTTTTAACCACCAAAAGTGATGAACAAGGCATCTGATTTACTGTCAAAATTTAAAGGGATGAAAGGGTATCGACCCCCTCTCCCGACCCACAGAAGGCGAATAGATCGACCCTCCCACCGTGGTTGGCACGGGCGCTTGAATGTTAATAACACAGGTAACCACATGGCAGCCAATGGGGGGGGGAGAATGAGTTAGGGAAAGGGAGTGGAAAGATAAGGGGAAGGTGGGGAAGAGAGAACATGCATGTAAATAATCAAATCCTACTGAAAACCTGCACTCCTAAGCATAACCTCCAAAGCCTGATAAATTCTACTCCTACCTGACTCCTGCTTCTCTGCGTAACCTATGCATAATAGTAAATGCTTAATCAGCTCAAACAAAACATGAATGCACATGTAACAAGGTGTTAACTAACATGAAACATGATGCAACATAGCACCAGACAAAGCGTAGGAGGACCAAAATATAAGACATGGTTTTGACAGCAAGCTGTATAGCACAAACAAGGGAATTTCCCTTTGGTGAAGAAACAAAATGCATGGCCCTTCGGGCTAGCAAAAGCAACAAACAAACATTAAATTTAGCAGTGCTCTTCTTACCTTGACTAGAGGAGCCACCCCTATGTGGCATGTTATATTCAGAATAACATGTCCTTAATGTCCTATATCAGCACTAATGGTGTGCTGCTATCCTCATGGGCATGTGTGCTACAAAAGCGTTCACCAGCATAAACCAACAAATTAACGTGTCCTTAATCCCTCTCATTTATACATAAGGCTTGTTTGTGAACCCAGATGGCATGAGCTCTACTGAAAGCACTCGCCAACATAATATGCCAAAGCACTTGTCTTTAACGCCTCTCTGTTCGCTTATCTAGGCTGCAGATGATTGCCTTCACCCGGCACTCGTACATATTTTCCCCCCATAAAGCGTGTATGGAGACGTGAACACTGGTATTCCCAACAGGGTAATAAATGCTCTGCCACTTATCTGAATGTCCAGGTGCCTCGCGAGGTCACCCGGACTTCATAGAATGACGCGAGGTTGCCGCCGAGGCTGACGTTGCTCACCGTTGCGGCCTGGGCTCATAATTCAGCATTCCTCAGGCGTCCAGCTTTGCCCAGAATATCCTCACCTCTGAACACTGTAACCACCCGTGCTGCACATCATTAATTATCCGTACCAGAGCATGGGCGGCTGGCGGTTTAGTAAGCCACAATCACTTCCAGCTGACTCACCCCGCGAACACACTCTGAACTACACGTTGCTGGGAAATGTAGTTCAGAGCCTATTTTCTGCAATTGAAGAACCTTCTCCTGCCCCAAACCCAATTCCTGACATTTACGGAAGCTCTTTGTCCTGTCCAGATAGAATCTTAGTACTATAACAAATGGTGTCCTGCCAATGACAATGACAAATTCATCATGCATCAATCCTGCATGTTTATGAGTCTGGTATTTCTGAGGTACTTAAATCCCTTCTCGCCTTCATATACCTACAATCTGGTTTTTGTAAAGGAATACATGCCAATTGTGTTCCTTGCTTGTGGCCGTTTTCAATTGGCCTTATTTTATTTCTTTTTTATAGCATCACCTTAATTATTACTTAGGGTGCTATTTTGAAAAACACAAAACATTGGGTGATTAGGCATTTGTACATATACATGGTGTAAAACAACATTTGTACATACGATGGACAAATACAAAAAATTGAGATAAAATCAACAGTGCATTGTTCATACATATCATATAGCATGTATTTTTAGTCGATCATTTTACTAGATATGCTGACAAAGCGATACATCACCTAAAGTGAAATAAAAATAAAGCATACTAATTTAATGTCTGTGTTTGCTAACCAAATTCAACATCAGAGCATGATCACAGACTAGACAAACGATTAAACGAAGGAGCACTCCGTCCCGTTAGACAACACAATGATCGTGCTTAGCCATATTATTCATGTAGATTCGGTACACTAAAACACAGGACCGATGATCCTCTGTTCAATCCTATTTTATCGGATGTGTTTCATACGAGTCCTGTCTAGAAGCATATTGTGACCAATCCTGGGCCATGATATTCTCTAGAAAGAGTATCATTGGTCCAATGTTTTAGTGTACCTAATCTACATGAAGAATATGGCTAAGTCAGAGTTGCTGTCCCAATCCGTGGGAGCGGAGGGGAGGAAAGAGGAAGTGGAGGAATTGGCTGGTGGAAGCCAGTGGAAACGACAGCGAGGATCCATGGGTCCGCAAACCTTTTCTGCCAGGAATGCAAGTGAAGGGCAATCCTGCCCCTCACCGGAGACTTGTGTATCTGGATGACATTGTCACAACTTCTTACCCTCCGAGGCTGGTACCTAGGAGGGGGACTGGAAAAACCTCTTGTGGGAGGATTCGTGCTGCTTGCGCCTGTGCTGGCTTGGAGACCGGTTGGGCTGTCTAGTGCACCGCTCCTGAAGCCACTGAAGGTACGGGCTCGGTCAGAGCGTTGGAGACTCTGGCTATAGGTCTTGGGCGCCGACTTTGTCAGGATTGACAAGGACTTAGCTGTCTGAGAGCTATTTCTCTTTTTGTTAAGTTCCTCGTCCGTGGTCGAGTGGAACAAGCACTCCTCCGACCCCCTCAAATGGCAGGTCTACAGTACGCTCCTGCACATCAGGTTTAAACTTGGTCGCCCTGAGCCACGATGTCCTCCTCATATCTGTGGCGATACAAATCGCTCTACCTGCATTGTCGATGTGAGCAACTGTGGATTCCATGAGGTCTTGGGCCATGATTTTGGCCTCTACCAATCCAGCCCTGAAGTGCGCCTGACTATGCGCAGGGAGCTCTGGGAAGAGATCCGCAATCTCCTGCTACAGCTTTTGTTTCACTGCAGCCAGCATAGCGTCAGAATTGGCCTGGCGCAGATGGAGATCGCCATTAGAGCAAATCCTCATCCTGTAGGATTCCAACAGCTTTTTCTCCTTTCCTGGGAGTGCCGAGGTAGGTGCAGATGACTAGGACTGTGCTTGGAGTAAAGGGACGCCGCAGCTATAACCAATGAATGCGGTTCAGGGTGCACCGCCAGAATGAGCGAGTCCCCCTCTGCCTGCCTATACTTGGCATTGAGGCATTTATTGGTAGGCTGCACTGAGTGCGGCTTCACCCATCTGTGAAGATCTCTCTCACTGCGGCCACCATCTACAGGCTGCCCTCTTCCTCTGAGTGGGCTGACCTCTCCTCCTCACCTCTACCTCTCAACCTCGAAGATTTGAACATCCACCTAGATGCTACCAGCCCATATGCAGCTCTCTCTGCCCCCCCACCTTTCTGGCCCGACTGTTCTGATCTCCTCAGACCTCCCCTTCTTTAACCCTCTCACCACTCCTTTATCTGGGAGTGATCACTTTCTCCTTTATTCCCACCTCTCTCTCTTCCCAGCAGGTCAAGCCAACTCCAGCACTGCCATCTACCTTCTCTGTCATCTGACTGAAGAAGCGTGTGTCAGTCGAGGCTTTCGCTGCTACTTTCTCTCATCCTCTTGCACCTTTGACTGACTCACACTCTGACACAGCCCTCTCTAACCATCATCTCTCTATCTTTAACACTCTGGATGTCCTTGCCCCGGTCATGAGGATCCATTTGAACCCCAAATCCAAGTACAACTCTTGGTATGATTCTGACCTTGCTGCCCTAAAACGCAAGTGTAGGGCGGCGGAGAGGAAGGGGAGGGGAGGGGATTGGGTGCACCCCCTACCAAAATGGCCTGCTGCCTGCTCCAAAGGCAGTACAGACTCTGTCCTGAGAAGAGAGCCTACATCCAAGCCCGCATCTATGCAGCATCTAACAGCTCGGCCGAACTTTTCAAAATCTGCAAGGAGCTGGCCAAACCTGATGCAGTCTCTACCTACCCTGTTCCCTCCCAAGCCCTCTGCACGGCCTTGGCCTCACATTTCACTACTAAAACGCAAGACATCCTGTCCACCCTCTCTTCCTCTACCTCCTCCTCTACCAATCCTGGCCTGTCTGAGGACGTCTCTCCTCCTCCTTTCCCCTGTTGACCCCTGACAATGTTTCTAGACAAGTCTGATCTATGAAAGTCTAGTAAAAGCAGGTTCTCCCTTACTCATCCAGAACAATCAAGGACCACATCGACACTCTTGCTCCAGCCTTGGACGATTTCCGCAATGACTCCTTTGCCACTGGAACTTCCCCTCCCCTTAAGCACTCTCTTGTGCACCCCCTTCTAACGAATCCCTCGGCCGATCCTTCCTCTCTGGCTAACTATTGCCTGATCTATTCTCTCCTTTCTTGGGAAAATTCTTGGAAAAGCTGGCCATCTCCCAGCTTAATCTACATACTGAATCTGTTGGTTGCCTCCATGTCCACCACTCTGGCTTCAGAGCTGCCAGAAGCACGGAAACTGTTCTCCTGAACACCTGTGAATTGCTCTCCAATCTGGACGGTAATCTCCCTTTTGTCCTCATTCTCCTCGATCTATCCTCTGCTTTTGACACGGTCAACCATGCCATCCTGTTCAATCGTCTCTGCAACAACCTTGGTATTACTGATCAGGCCCTGGCCTGGTTGACCTCCTTTCTCATTCACCCTCTCAGGTCCAACTGGGGTCTTTCCCCTCTTCTATCTCTTTCTACTTGTGGTGTTCCCCAGGGGTCCAACTTCTCTTACTGGCTCTTCAACCACTATCTGGCACCTCTTGCCCACTCTGCCACCTCTGCTTCTTCTCTCTCATACCAGACTGTCTGGCTGCAATTCAGGAATGGCGTGCTGCCAACTATCTCTGCCTTGATGCCAGTAAGACTGAGATCCTCCTCATTGAGACAACCGCTCCCTCCTTTCCTCTCTCTCTCTCTCTCTCTCTCTCTCTCTCGCTCTCTCTCTCTCTCTCTCACTCTCTCACTCTCTCACTCTCTCTCTCTCTAGCTGCCCACTCGGGGCCCTCTTCCTGTGAGGCTAAGAACCTTGGTGTCATCTTCGACTCCACCCTCTCCTTCTCGCCTCACATCTCTGACATCTCTAAGAAGTCAAACTATCAGCTGCACCTCCTCAGAGGTATTCTTTCTTTTTGCACTTTCCCCCAGAATTGCAGTCTCCAGAGCTCTGGTCCTCTCTAGGCTGGACTATGGCAACAGCCTCTTTCTAAATCTTCCTGCCTCTACTCTTTCACATTTACAACTTATCCAGAACAAGACTACAAGATTTGTTCCTGGCCTCAAGTCCAGAGATCGTATCTCTCCAGCTCTGAAATCTCTTCACTAGCTCCCTGTGGCTGCAAGGATCAATGTCAAGACCCTCTGCATCATCCACAAGGCTTTCTGGGGTCTGGGACCGCTCTATGTAGAGAGTTGGGGGCAGATCTATCTCCTCGGCTGGTGCATCCCTCTGGAACAATCTCCCTGCCTCTCTCAAACTTGAGCAGAACCACCCCCGATTCCGGAAACAACTGAAGACCTTCCTTTTCGCTTCCACTTTCTCTCTTCCTCTCCCCTGCTGATGCACCTGATTGCTCCGCGCACTTGTCACCTGGTTACCCTCTGAACTCGGGCCCAGGCTCCTGCATGTCCAGTTGCCCTTGCACTGCCTCCGGGATCGGCAGCACTTAAGGGTCTGTATCTGCAACCCTACGGTCCCTTCTCTCTGCACTTATGAGCCACCCGCTGGCTGCACTTGTGAGTTAACTGCACTGCCCCCTTCCCCTCTCCCTTTCCCTCTCCCTCTTACGCAATCTAAATGACGTAAGGCCTAGTAAGATCGTTATTTTGTCCTCCCTTTGTTTCCCCCCTTGTCTTGTTGCACCTAGAAACACTTGTGTACAGGCGTGTTATAAATGCCATATCGTATCCCTTCTTGGTCAGAGCTTCTATGTCTTTTTGCAAAAGGATGCCAGTTCTTGTGGTAAGGCGAATGGTCAGCACCTCAGACAGAACCCTCGCTTCAGGTTGCTCAACCTGTGGCAGCGGAATACCGAGGTATTCTGACACACCTGCCAGCTTCTTGTCGAAGGCCTTAGCTGACGAGGGCGTATCCTGGTCCTTGTCCGTGTCGCCTGTTGTGTCCTGCATGTCGGGAGCTGTTGGAGGCGTGCTGGGTGCAGGCCGCTGTGGCATGCTGACTGGCAGTGCCAGGGGCTGCTGTGGATGCTGCGCCAGAGGCGGAGCCCCCATGACTGGTGTGAGCGCAGGGACAAAGTACTGAACTGGGTCCAGGGCCTGTACCACGGTCAGAGCCTAAGGTGGTGCCGGAAGGAGAATGTTTTTGAAGTACCCCCCCTGAGGATGGTGCCCATCTGCAGTGATTTCATGAGGGTAAGGAACCTTTCGAAGAACCTATCCTCGCAGGCAGGTGAAGGGCTTGGGGGCGTAGGAGCCAAGCCCCGTGGTTGCGGAGGTCTTGGCGGTCCTTGCGTACCGCCCCTGTGAAGGTGTGGTCAGGAATGACATGGACCAGGTCACTGGAGTGGTCCAGTCCCACCTAGACATGCATTCCTATGCCTGCTCTCGGCGAACCGCCATCTTATCTGGCCTGGTGGCCATTTTGTCATGCCCCACACTACGTGTCTGCTGCGTGGTGCCTGAAGAGCCGGTCCTAGTCTCTGTCTGCATGCTTTAACGCGAAGGTTTGGACCTTCCCTGCACCTCAGGTAGCGACCTGGGAGGCGGAGTACCCTTGGCCATAATGCCGGTAGTGCTGCGTATAGGCGCCCTCTCAGGCACAAGCCCGGTAGTAAAGCAAAGCCCCTCAGGGATGTCCCTGGTAGCAGAGCCTTGCGGCCCCCAGCGGTGGAACCAGGAGGATCGTGCGACCCCTCAGCCTGTTGGCCAGTAGCTCCGAGAGCCTCGGTCTCTTGCTGGCTTTAGGACCTGGAAGGTCCCTACCACGCTGGCGCTTCCCTGGGAAGCAGATGCCCTTGCGGGGTGCTGAGAACAGGGCACCTACCTGGGGCCTGGTCTTCCTCCTCACGTAATTCTTGATGTCTTCTGGAGGTGATCTCTCGAACAGCTCCCTCCACCTGGCTAAACGATTCTTGAGAGCTCTTTGGGGTCTGCGTGTCGCACGCAGAACAGCCGTCCCAGCCGCGGTCAGGCCAAGGCACCGGAGGCTGAGCACGTGGGGATCAGATGTGGGGAAGGATCTCTCGCGGGACGGACACCTGCTGAAACCCATTGTCAACATGCGCCGGGGAGGAGTGTGGCACCAGAGGACAGAGACTTCTCTGACAATTGCTAGGAGAGAAAGAGAAAAAACGGAAAGCGTTTTTGGGGAAGAGCACGTGGAATTACAAGGCCGGAGGCCTAACCCAGGAGCACTGGTGAAGCGGTCTGTTCCCGTCAATGTGTAAAAGGGGACTGAGTAGTGGCGCCGCTTGGCAGAGTCAGGGGAGCGCATGCTCCCAGGGCCGCACCTCCCTCACACATATAAAATTAAAGGGGAAGAAAATGTTTTCTGCTGAAAAAGGTTCATTTTCCCACCCCTAGCGAGGGATGCCCATACAATATGGAGGAAAGGGGACGGGACGTAGGAGTAGTCCTTAGAGGTTTAGACCCACTAAAGCAGCTGCGTCACACATATTTAGTCAGTATAGGCAGCACTAGAAATCAAGAGCACTGCCTATATTTGAATGGTTGAAATTTGTTCATGCCTTGTTTACTCTGTATATGTGTTGTTTATACAAGTGTAGGATGAAACAGGCACATTTTGCCCAGTAGAATTTCCTTGACTGCATGTTTGCTGTTTACACACAGTTGATTATGTACCATTAAATATGTTATTCGAACAAATTAATGCTTAGGATAGCATTACATATCTGGTGTTTCATATTTCGTCCCTGTATATGTTCATATATGTTTTGGATATTTTAATTAAGCCTTGACCAGCAAAGGCAGAACAGTATATTTTGTAGAGAAAAATGACCATGATTAGAAATTGATTGTACATCATGGTCAATATAGAATGAATTGGAAATGTAATCCTCCCAAAAACGTAATAAAAGTAAAAATGTTGGGTGATGAATAGACCCATTCTGTAAGTGTTGTCATTATTATCCCTATTGATGTTGCTGAGACTATTTAGAAGAAAGTGGACATTAACTGCCACACATGTTCAAAAGAATAATACACAAATTGGTGTATGTAAATTAGATTATTAGGACACTGCCTGTTCTATAAGAGGGAAGATTTGGCCCTCCCCCATCTGGAGATGCATCGTGTACTCCACCTGTCAGATCCCAACTAAATATCACAGGGGGGATACTGCGCTGCTAGGCGGTGTCCACCCAGAGTACAAAGTCTATGTGTATGTCGTGCGGTGAGCATAGGAAAATGTGTGCAGATTAGCTTGGTTGATTAGGTTGATCTACCATCATTTAATTTAAAATTTCAAAAATGCTCAGGGGAACATACACCCACTGTGCGGAAGGTCGGATTCCTCACACTTTGTCCAACAGCTTGATGGACTTTACAGGTGAGGGATGAGTCTTTTTCGTTAACAGAACAAGGACCATGCCATCTGGCCAGTTACCTGTTTTGAGTGGGGGAAGTAAGACCATCACCATCTCGCCAACCTGCATGTTTATTATAGGTCTTCTCTTATCTTGCCTGAGCGGCTTCTAGGAGGGTTTTGACAGATGGTCACTGGTCTGTCCTCTGCCTGGTCCTTCCCATTCTTCTCGCTTGATGTCTAGTATGTCCCAGTGGTTCCAGCTGTAAACTGTCTTGCATAGGACAAACCCTGTGGAAGACAGACATCTTGCGAATGGCAAACGGGGCATAGGATATTCGGTCTTCCCAGTTCCTTCCAACCCCAGCAAGCCACTTTCTCTTGATGCCCTTCAAGGTCTGGTTAAATAATTAACTGGGCTGTCCGTATGAGGGCGATAGATGGATGTCCTGAGTTACATGAAGTTCATCAGGTCTTTCTTGTTTCACATCAGTCTGGACTGAAATTGCTACCCTGGTCCGTAAGAAGTTTTGTAGGAAAGCCCACTTTGGAGAAAAACGGTATCAGAACTTTACAGATGGCCTTGAAATGTACTTGTTAGGGGAAAGTTCTTGAATATCTGGTAGCGTAGTGCAGTATCACCAGGGTATATTTGTTTCCTGATCCTGAAGGCTCTCTATGTCCATCAATATACATACCAATTGTGTATGTAGAATGGTACATATCATGGGCAAGGGTTTCAGTGGTGCTTTGGGTACATCAGCTAGGGATGTCTTCTGGCAGACAGATTTCACAGATTTGTTTGACCTCTGCATCCATCCCTGGACAGTAGATCTTACTCTTGGGTTTTCTCCAAACTCTGGTGTCCTGCTGCCAAGTGGGACCGAATGAGTTCCAACAAAGCCTTCTGGAACAGCTTTGAAACCAAGATTTGGTAATAGTTTAAAAAAAAAAAAAAAAAAATTTTAAACAAATTTTATTAATTTTCAAACCAAACAACAATACAAACCAAACATGCAGTGCATTGTATAATAGGTCAACGGTTCATTGAATAATCATGTGCACTGCTCCCCCCTTCCCTCCCCTCTTATGAGCCTATTCCTTCTTCGCACTCTGTATTCGTTGCCTGTGGCGGGGTATCACTCCCTGTGGATTCTGCCAGGTCTTGTATCATACCAAATAATTCTGCTATTAATTAGCCATGCCATCAGGTTTCCTGCCTCCTCCTCCCCCCCTGCGCTACTCGCCTCTTGCCATACCACCGTTTCAGCCTCTGCCCACTTCTGCAGCTCCCTCCACCATACCTCTATTCGTGGCTTGTGACACGTTTTCCACCTCATGGCAATTCTCCTTTTCGCAAGCACGTACGCTAAGTCCTTGAGCTTTGCAACATGTTTAAGTTTTTGTGATCTGGGGAACCCTCCCAGCAAGCAGGCCCAAGCAGTGTCTATGATGATCGTAACCCCCTTTTCCGCTAAATTCTGTGCCACTTCACCCCAAAAACGCCCAATTACTGGGCATGACCAAAACACATGCGTCATATCTGCCCCTTCTTCATCGCATTTGGGACACGCCTGTCTACCAGCCTTCGTAAACCTGGATATCCTTAAAGGTGTCAAGTATGCTCTGTGTGTCACATACAATTGTATTTGTTTTAATCTTGCATTCCTAGACACCTTTTTGTGGTACCCTAGGGCACGTTCCCACATCCCATCTTCCATCGGGGCTCCCACCTCCGCCTCCCAGTCTAATCTGAACTGCGTCGGCTCCTTCCCGACCTTATGCATCACCATCTCATACAGTCTAGAGATCTCGTGCCCTCCCTCAGAAATGTCATATATTGCCCCTGTGGAAGTATCCGGCTCCTCTTCCAATACAGTTCCAGGCCACGTGTTCCGAATTCTACGTACGAGTCTATGATATGTAATATATTGGCCCGAATGCAACGCCACTTCTTCCTCAAGCACTCCGAACTCCGTAATGGCTCCCTCCTGCCATATATCCCCCAATGTCACCAACCCGACCGATTCCCAGTGGGTCCGAATAATCAACCGCAGTTGATCATCATCCCCTACCAGTGCGGCCAGCGGCACCTGCTGGGAGCACGGGAATGGGTTTTCCATCATCTGGCACGCTCTGCGCCACATTCTCCACCCAAGCATCATCATGTTCGAACACCGACTCATTTCCGACTCAGGCAACCAGATCACTTCCTTCAAGTGGAATGGGGCGCAGTCCCGTCCAAACAACCGTAGTTCGGGGGTCGTTTCATCTGAGAGCCAGTTAGCCACATATTGTAGCTGACTCGCCACATAATAGACCTCAAAATTAGGCAGTTTGATCCCCCCTTTTTCATAAAAGTTTTGCAACTTCCACTACGCCACTCTGTTTCGAGTACCTTGCCACAGGAAGTCCCTACACATACTATTCAGTTTAATGAAAAACCTCTTAGGTATCATATACAGGATATTACTAAAATAGTGTAGGAGCCTAGGAAGGACCACCATCTTCAACATTGCCCCGCGTCCCATCATTGCCAGGGGCAACTTCACCCAGAAGTTTATGCATTTCTCAATTTTCGCAACCGCTACCTCAGTATTTTGCCTATGCTCCTCTTCCACCGTGTGGTACACATCCACCCCAAGATATCGGAAAGAGCTGACCGCCCACGGTGTTTGTAGTACCGGTAATCGTCCCACAGGGGTGCTCGCGTAACTGCCCAGCGGAAAAATGCTGGATTTCTGTGGATTAACCGCTATCCAAGACAGCCTCGCGTACCTCTCCATCACCTCCAGGATATACTGGAGATTTTCTTCCGGGTATCTCAAGTATAGTAATAAGTCATCCGCATACGGGATATCAAGTGTCGTTCTCCCCCTACCACAATACCTACCACATTATATTGTTGCCGCAGGTATATAGCCAGGGGCTGCAAGGCTAAAATGTAAAGCATCGGGGACCAGGGGCACCCCGGCCTGGTGCCTCTACTTAGTTGCCACTTTTTGGATATTACCGCTCCCGTTTTTACTCTGGCTAGTGGCTCACTATATAACATCTTCGCCCATCGAATATAGCCAGGCCCTATCCCATATCCCTCTAGGGCTGCCAGCAGCCACGGCCACTTGACTTGAGTCAAAAGCTTTCACTGCGTCCAAGGACACAATCGCCATCTCTCCATCATTCTTACTACCCCATTCTATCACCCGTCGGAGTCGTCTATGGTTGTGGGTTATGTTCCTGTTTGGGACATAGCCCGTCTGGTCAGGGTGTATCAACTTACTAATTATTCGCCATAATCTGTTTGCCAGAAGATTTGGTAATAGTTACTTTGTTCTCCTTTTGGGTTCACATCCACTTGGTACAGGAGTCCTACTTATCCATAAAATGTTTGTTTTAATTTATTTTATTTTTTTTGTCCTCCGATTTGAATAACAGATTTTCCCAGGATTGTTCTATAAGAAGATCTGTCCCTTGGACAGCAACAAACCCTAATAAGGGGGAGATTCCCTCAGGTTCGGAGACCCCTCCAAGGCTGCAGTCATATCCCCAAATCTGGCATATGCTCTTTGTTTCGCCACACTCTCCCATTTCTTCGAGCTCAGGTCCAGGCTCTTCTCCCAAATTAGCTGGGCTATGGATTGGCCCGGCTTGATGATTTGGGCAAGATTTCCCAGGTTGAAGACTACTACCTTCACTTCTCTGTAGTGCCCGTCAATGACTCCTGCCCCCAGATCTAAGGAGTATTTGTGTGTCAGTCTGAACTTTAGAGCAAATTTTCCGTATGTGCCTTCTGGCAATTTCACATTAAAGCCAGTCTTGACCATGTTGTTGACCTGTTGGAGAATGGCCATCTCATTGTCTCCATATAAATTGCATCCTGCAGCTCTGGGCATTTTCCTCATGGGGACACAGGCCATCCTAGTCACCCTCTCTATCTTATGCATCTCCCTTGGCTCTGGGAGACCTCTATCAAGGTCTGATAGATCCAATTTCTGACACCACATGTCACAGATGGCATCAACGCCACCAACTCCCAGATGGGATTCAAGGGTTTATATTTTTATATCCAGGAGGCCTATTCGTCCCTCAACACCAAATTGTACTAGTGATCCTTAATCCCTGCTTTCTAAAAGCTACGTACAGAAGATGGCCTGCCGTATCTATCTAGACTTCCTGAGGAATAATCTAGGCGGCACCTATGCAGGACTCGCCTGACCTTCCACACGCTTTTACCAATTTCCCTGCTTCGCTACTTTTCTTCCCCTACTGTCCTATGTGAAGAATCCAACGGATGCCTCACTGAAAGCCTAAAGTCTTCTCCCAGGTGGCCAGGTAAAGGCAGATTCTTCTTGATCCTGACCTTGGGGGTGGCGTACTGCGGGAGGATCACCTGGGAGAAGACCAAGCCCAGGGTGGTGAGATCATCCTGTGGGATGAGACACAGTATTTGTCATGTGACAAGGAAAACCTTTCCAGGTTTCCTGAACAGGCAATGGCTTATTGTCATTGTGGTATCCCTGACAAACATACAGAATACGGGTTTCTGGACATCAGTATTAGAAAATCTGAGAAAGCCTTACCCATGGAAATATACTTTTAGATTATTCAGGATAAACAACTTCCTTGCTTCCAGTTATAATGTAAAGGAATCTGGAAATGTTGCCCTAATTGGATTGTCTTCCCCTGTATCAACACATTCTAAAGATATACTTTTTTTTTTTTTTTATTAAGCATGTAGAGTAAATAAATACAAACTTTTGCTTGTTTCGCTCACTTAAAAGGCCAAACCATATCTTAGAGTCTTTCTTATATTTCTATGGCAATTCCTCTCATACATGCCGCCTTTTTAATTGATTATTCAAGTCCTCTTTGGTTTGGCCTGAGTATAGGTATATATCAGAGGTTATGCTTTTTCCTTCATCATAAGATCCTTTACGATTTCACTGTGAGATTCCTGTTTAATTTCCAATTTGGCCATCATCGTTTGAAGAAAAATTCCAAGAGCTCTCGTGGTTTTCTGATTTGGGTTATCGTACAAGGATTCCCACCATAAAACGGAATCCAGCCCACACGTCGGCGTTAGTGCTGGATGTAGATATAAATCTCTTACTGATTTTAGTTCAGGACAAAACATTATTAAGTGTTTTAAAGATTCCACTTCCTGCTCACAGAGCCGGCATATGTTATCACTTACTGTGCCATATTTTATCAAATTTGTTTTTGTTCTTAGAATATTTAATCTAAAACGTAAAATTAGATCCCGATGAATTGGGTTCCCACTCTTTTTCAGGTAACTAGGTAGAGTTTTTGGAACTGATCTAAGATTATTTGAGAGCGTGTGAGATTTGGAATTGGCACGAGCAGTTTCTGTTTTATCCCAGTCAGCACACAGTAACGCAGTCTTCACCCTTTTTGGGTTAATGCATAGTGTGTCCTCAGGAATATTTAAGTTCTGTAAGAGATCTTTACATTTTTCTTTCCAGCTAGGCAGTGGCCAGAATTGTGTTTTAATGTTTTCGTCCTTTAAGATTTCATATTGTGGTGGACAATCTTTGATTAGTGTCTTTCTGAATGTTAATAAGGCTTTCCATATGATTGTGGCCTGCAGGGAATACAGGCCCAATTCATGTCGTATTATGATCATTGGGACGCATTGAGGTAATCTCATTAGTCTTCTCCAAAAGGTTGCTTCAACCTTGCCCCAAAATTCTGATGGTATTCTGAGAGCTGTATCTCCAGCATAAGCAACAGACGGAATAACTTTTGTATTATAAAAGTCAACTGTCGGTTGGATCGAAAACTTTCCGAATTTTTGTTTCAGTATAAGTGCTTGTGCCGTTAGTTGACTCATTTTACGCATTATGTGCTCTATCCACGGTTGGTCATTCCAGTCTGCACTTATTATTGCTCCCAGGTATTTTGCACTCGTTGTTATTGGAATAACTTTGTTCCCGACATGCCATTTGAAAGACTTTTTCTCTCTGGCTCTTGATGTTTTCATTATTAGAATTTCAGATTTTTCAGGATTTATTTCTTGATTATTTTCTTTGACATATGTTTCTAGGGCCTCCAGTTTTTTCTGCAAACCGATTGGGGTTTTATCCAAGATGATCAAATCATCTGCGTACAACAGGTGGCCCACTGCTATGGTGCCTATTTTAGGCGAACAGCCTCTTGGTGTGACCAGCCGGTCCCCTATCTCCAGAATGTAAAAGGTGTAAAGGGTCGCTGCCATGGGGCAACCTTGCTTCAGGCCTCTTGTTGTCGGGATCGGTTTGGTTAGGTTACCTTTTTGGTTTAACCTTACTTGGATGTATGTGTCAGTATGCATGGCTTTAATAGCGGCCACGAGATCTTCAGGACATCCTCTTTGCTTTAGTTTATTCCACAGGATTTGTCTGTCCACTTTATCAAAAGCGGCGGCCATATCTATGCACGCCAGAAAAAGTTTCTGTTTTTCACAGATGGTTTTAGCCTTTAATAGGTTGAGTATGAGCAGATTTAGTCCACAGTCGACTTTTTCAACAAACCCTGTCTGTCGATGATCGTAGTTTCTTGAGTATATAATCCATTCCTTTAATCTCTTTAAGAGGATACCTGCAAATATTTTGCCTATTACGTCCAACAGAGATATTGGACGATAATTCTCAGGCTTGCATCTATCTCCCTTTTTGTGAATGGGAATAATAATCGCTTTGGTCCATGATTCCGGTATTTGTTTGATTTTGATGATTCGTTTAAACAGTACGTAGCACATGTCAGCCCACACTTCAGGTGATTGTTTTAATATGGCGTTTGTTAGGCCATCGGGCCCAGGTGCCCGCGAACTGCTTGCCTTGTTGATTAGTGTAATGATTTCCGACTTCTCGAATGGAATGTTCCAAGGAGTCTTATCCATGGTTATTTGCATTTGGACCTCTTCTAGCATCTCATGACAATGCGCTTTTTGGAAATATTGGATCCATTTTCCTTCGTGAATCGGGTTTATCTGTTCTGTTCCTTGTGATACACTTGTTTGATTCATTAGAGCCCACATGAATTTAGCGTTTTTATTAGCGGTAACTGACAGCATCTCTTCAGAGTCTCTTTGAAACAGTAAGGCCCTATGAGATTTAGCCCAATTACGGTAAGCTTTTTTTAAAGTTGCCCTTTCTTCACATGCCCCCTCGGTATTCAATTTGTTTAGAGCTCTTAGCTTTGTTGCTAGGTTTGATTTTCTTTCAGCCAATTCAGAGTTATATTTATGTAATCGAGGGATTTTTGGCTGTATCTTGTAGCCTGATTTTACTCTGAAGGTGGAAAGACATGTTTCGTATTCGACTCCCATATTTGTCGTTAGTTTCCATCGTTCTATGACTTTTTTGAGCTTCGGTGTCATTTTTGGTGCTATTCGTAATCTATTAAGGCCATTGTTCGTTTCGACCTTTTGAGGCCAATTTTTTTGGTAGGTTGATGGATTTTCCTGTGGCTTGATTGTCGGTACGCACGTAAGGAGAAGTATTTTGTGGTCGCTTTTGCTTGTTGGAATTATTTGCAGTGAACAGATAGTTTTAAACGTTTCTCTATCCACAAAAAAGTAGTCAAGGGTTGCGTATTGATTATATGACGCCCATGTGACTGCTCCTTGTCGATCGCCGTTCACATTTCCGTTTACCAGCAAAAGATCTCGACTGTTCATTTCCGCTAACCATCTTTTTGTACGCGTAGCTCTCTGTTGTGAACCTCCTCTTTGTTCGACATGAGGCTTCTTTATACAGTCTATATTGAGATCACCACAAATTATTAATGTGGGTTTCTCAAATTCAGCTCTCAGCTCGTCAATGTGTTGGAGCACAGTTCCTAGGAACTTCTCTCCATCCTTGGCTTTGGAATTCCAGTAAAGATTAAAAATAATTTGATAATGCTTTTTGGATTGATGAAAACCTCCATTATGCTCTTGAATTATAGTTATTTGTATGAGTGGTGAGGGGGTCATAACCCGGAATATGTTTCCTTTGTATTCGTTTTTTATCACTGTCAACAGTCCTGCAGAAGGTCTCCCTTTCAGACCTTTGTATCCTTTGTTAAGGAGACATGTGGACCCCCCCCATAACTGGGGGTTCTAAAAGCCAGCATTCTTGGATGCAAATAATGTCTGATGATTGTAATTCCTTATTCAAATGATCTAACAGATGTCGATGCCCACGAGTATTCCATGACACTATTCGCAGGTTATTTGAGACAACTCCACAGTCGATCTAGAGGTTGTTTTTTGTGGATAATGTGCCAGCAAGCCAATTCCAGGATTTAGTTGTGTCGATTTTTGTCACAAGAACAGCTTCACTTCCAGCTGAGGGACATAACGCCTTGCATCCTACGTTTCCTTTTATTCTCATTCTGAGAGCAGTGGGTCCTCGCAAAATTGTTGGAGAGAATCTTATTGGTTTTTCATTCAAATCGTCTGTTGTCTGGGCAGCCCTTGGGGGAGAGTGGCTCGAGAACCGTGGCAATTTATGCAACTGTTTTGAACCTTGTTCTTGGTTTTTAGATACATCCGATTTGATGTCAAAGCCAAGAGATCTGAGTGCATCAGCAGCTAACAAAATAAGATTCATGATTGCTTTTGAAAACAGATGGAGGCAAATTCGATCGGTTTCATCTTCTTTAGGAAAAGCCACTATCTTGATGTCTTTTGGCTCGATGACTCGTAGTTGTGGTACGTTATGCAAAAGTCTCATAAGATTTGATTTATTTAGGATCAGACCATCTCTAGCTTTCAACACTCGTTCGACTATGAGTATATGGCCTTTCTCCTCCATTTTACCTCGCTTTTCCGTTGCCGTATCGGCTCGGAATTGATCAGAATGTTTTTTTGTTTCTTTCCTTATGGTTTCTCGTCGGGGCAGGTCTTTCTTTTTCTGGTTCTTCTGATTTGAATGGTTCAACATAGCATCCAGTACTTGTTTTTTTCTCATTTCGTTTATGCTTTTGCGTTCTAGCAAATCCCTTTTTTCCTGTAAAGTTTTAAATGCTGGTGATTGGGTCTCACTGTGGTTTAGTTCTTCGTTCTCTTCGTCCTGTTGGCCGATGGTCACTGGGCCTTCTTGACTAGTATTATCTGCGGATCAATCACACTCGTGGACCGAGAGTTGCAAGAGGGCATCTATGTCTTCGCTAGTATTGGAAAAGTCTTCATCAGTGTCTACAGTTATCGATTTTGGAACGGATTCTCGATTGTTATAGTTTTGGCGTTTTTGTGAGCCGTTTAGTTGGAAACTTCTTTCACCATTATGCGGTGCGGTTCCAATAGAATTCAAGTTACGAATGAAGTGACGAGTTCCTTCTGCCGAGGTGTGTTTTGGCATTGGAAGATTTTTTAACTTCTTGGCTGTTGTCCCCAAAGCAATTTCCTTTTTTTTGGAGAATTTCACAGCAGTTTGTTTAGGTTGACCACCCATTTCTTTTTCCTTTAGTGCAAATGGACTTTCTGTAGCAAATAAAGGAAATAAGGCTTTATTTTTATCTACCTAAAGACGGTTATCAACATGGCCTGTCGATGGATTTATTATCACATCCTGTATTTCCGATTGTGCAGCCGGACCAACTACGGAGGCGTTCACGGGATTTTCTTTACAGATGATGTTATGTTGTCCCTTTGATGACTCCGGCCTCACCTGTTCTGGTCGACTGTCAATGACCATTGTTTTATCCGTCATATTATCCTTTTCGTTCGCACAACTCCATGCGTTTTCTGTAGATGTAAATTTTTCCATAGTTTGACCTTGATACCTGAATACATCCGGTTTCATCATTGTTATTGTATCACTAAAACAATGGAGAAACCCCTTCTTGTCTTCTCTGGCATCTTTCATCAGATCAATGAGAGTTTTGAAAATTACATGTTCAGTTTCTTCTTCTCTTGCTCTCTTTTCTTTGATAGTCGCAATATACGATTCTATGTATATTAATTTAGATTGAATTAGAGCCAGAAGAGTTGATTGGTCCTTGTAGTTTTCATAAAGAACTTCGTATAATTTAAGGAACGGTGCCATGGTTATTGACATCATAGATCCCACTGCAGCTTGCAGGTTCGCGCAAGTTTCTGCATTAGCTTTTAATATTGCTGGTGCAATTTTCTCAAAGGCGATCTCTGCAATTTTGTCATAGGCAATCTCTGCCTGACTGTGCTTTAAAGGTGCTTTAGCAGGCGAAATATCATTTTCTTCATCTGTGCTTTCTATTAAGGTTGGCTCGATGTCACTGTCCTTTCTTTTCGTTTGCCCTGCTTGTTTCTGCGAGCTGTTATTTGCTGTGGCTGAGAACAGCAATTCATTGGAGAACTCTTTCATATGGCTTAGCTGCGTCAATGCACATTTAGATTTTGTTTCTGGGGCTGTTTTGACAATAGCTGGGGTTATTACTTCTTCTCCCAAACCTCGTTTCGATCTATTTGGGTGAGGGGTTGAGGTTTTTGTTGGGCTGGTAAACACCTCCAGGGCCTCAGCTTCTGTAGTTAAAATAATTGATGTTTGTCCGTTATGTGCATCTTGTGGCTTCGAGGAGCAGTCTTGGCTGGGGGCTGGTTCAGCTACAATTTGCGGTAGCTCTATGCGAGCAGGCTTGCATGGTCTGTGATTTTGTAGGAGAGGACTCCTCCGATCTCCAATCTTTACTGGTGTCTGATTCATCGCGTTTACAACTGGTTCGCCGGTTCCAGTCGCTTGAAGTAGTTCTTGATCAGTGACTTCTAGTTCAGCTGTCATTGAACAGTGTTCCCCGATGAAACCGGAGGCAGCTTTTGTTACTGTTCCAAGCTCTTTTTTGTTAAAGTGCCATCTGATTGATTTTATGTCCCAGAGCGAATGTGCTCTTGTTTTACTCTTTTGAGCAAGATTTTGGGTATAGCCTTTGATTGTTCTAAGTGAGTCCTTTTTTGCAGCTAGTGGACTTGTTGATTTGATGTTTTTGCACATAGTTGATTTCACTGGTGGCTTTAAGCTGCAGATTTGGTTTTGATCTTTTTGAATCAAGGGCTCAGCAGAGGTCAGGGACTCGCGTACTTTTTGAGAACGGGCCAGACTTCGTTTTTTAGTGGGTGAACAGGGGTTCGGGGAAAGTTCCTGAACGTTCCAGAGGTCTCCCAAGGCATCCACATATGCAGGAGAAGTTAGGCTTTCACCTAACACTTCATTTCCTTTGTTTAGCTGTATCTGTGGAAACACAAAGAAGGCCTCTTCACGTGGTGCGCAGAAAGCAAATTTTTCCACGCTCCCTGGCTCTTCGACTCCTCCGAGAGTTTGTATCCAGTCCTCCTCCTTTTGCGGCTCTGTTGGGGCCGCATCTCCAGACCGCGGGACAGTGGGAGAATCGTCCATACACACAGCCCTTCTGGCCGCGTCCGCTCCCTCTCTCACCACCGCGCCACCACCTCCGCCTCCAGCGATCGGGGGACGGTCACCAGCACCAGGGGTCCCGAGGGCTCACTCCCTGCATACCCCTGGCAGGGTAAGTCCACCCACCGGCCCCGGGACATCCCCCGACCCGCCGGCCTCGCCCCCACAGGCTCCCACGCCAGCCCCCCGCAGAGATCGGTCGGAACAATGGGCCAACGGAGCCTTAAGGACTTGCAAAACTGGGGAGCAGGTTATTTTGCACATACCTTTAGTTCCGTTTATCACGGTTTTCATATTGGGAGAAGCTGCCAACCGCAGGGAACCTGTTTCCAATTGGCCAACTGCGGGGGCGGAGGTAGTATCCTCTGACTCTCCATTATGCTCAACGCTAACGCGTTGGAGGCCATTGCGTGGTGGCATGCCAGTGCCATTGACATGTTCCTTCCAAATGTTGTTTTTGTCAATCTGCATTTCATCGGGAGGCGCAGGGCAGGGCGCCACATCTACTTCTACTTCATGCAAGGCATCGGTCGTTTTTGAGCGGCTCCGGGTATGAGGTGCTTGTTTCTTTGGGTGGGTTAATGCTGTTTGTCTTGTGTCCATGGCGCCTTCTGCGCCCTCTCTGCGAACACTCTGCTAACACTCCGCGGACGCTCCGCGTCTAGAGTGGAGCTTATGTTCAGGCACCACCTCCAGGCAGTAGAAAGAGAAAAGATCCTCAAGGACCAACAGTGTAGCTTCCAGGCACAGGCATCAAACACTCTGCTAACACTCCGCCTATATGTATACTTTTTAATAACCTTAAGATTAGTAAACCTACCCTTAAAGTTAGACAAAAAACTAAGAGAATTAACTTTGTCGTTGGGGACTACATGTCCCATGAACCCATATGTACTGGGACAGGAGGGCTGAAGAGGTATGTTGTCATGGTATCCAGCCACAGTTTCGAAAATAGAGTTTCAAAGGACAAAAGTTTCGAAAAAAATGCACCAAAAAAATGATTTTTTTTTGTGGGTAAAGGTTGTTCTTTTTTACTAAAATGTTACTAATATGGGTAAAGAAAACAGGTTGGGAGGACCCCCGTTAACATTTTTTTTAAATGCATTTTTTCGACGCATTTTTATTCGAAACTTTGCCATTCGAAACTATCACTAGGAACCGTTGTCAGCATAGTCAGGCAATTAAGCCTAAAAGCCCACACCTGAAGGAACCTGGGAGGCATAAAAGGCTCCCTCAGGTGCATGCAATAGAAAGGAGAGAAAGAAGCTGTAACTGTGACGTTAGTGCTGGCTGTAGCAGTAGAAGCAGAAAGAAGGCAGCACAGAACTGGCAAACCAAGCAGAAGTGGGAGAACCAGAAGGACGCTGCAACGTAAATGCTGGAGATTTCCCCTGCTTGTTCTGAGAGGGTCATGTTCCCCCACCCCAAACTCTGCAGTGCAGAGGCTGCACAGCGAAGACATGCAGAGAGGCTGTCTTTCCCCTATGTGAGCCTGATAGCTGTGGTTGCTCGAAGGATAACATGTCGGAGACCAAAGTGAGGAGCTGTGGCCGAGTGTGAGGAGTGAGATTAGGCTCCTTAGTCGAGTGACCCAACCAGACACACCTGAGCAGGGGAGAGTGTGGGTCCTTGAACAGCCAGAAGCAGTAGAAGTTGTGCCTGACATCTAGGAACTCTAGCAACCCGCAGAACAAGGATACCAGTAAGCGGTGAGTCAAACCAGGTGTTCCGATTCCTTGTGCGAGCACTGCTGGCAACAGTATCCAGTCTGTCTTTCCCTCACATAACGAATGCACCAACCAATTTAAGGTTGCTTCTACTTCTTAACAAGGGAACAATGCAAGTAACACTTGTGTGTGAATGGAAAGGTTTTCTTTTAATCGCATAGAAGTTAAATGTTACTGGAACACTATTGTTAAACCCTTTAAACCTGGTATCCAGGCATAGTTTCCAAAATATAGTTTCGAATGACAAAAGCATCGAAAAAATGCATTTTTTTTGTAGTTAAAGGTTTTTATTTTTTTTACTGAAATGGGTATTAAGGGGAAAAAAAATCACTAGGAACCTTACACATTATGGAGTTGTCGGGTGTACCTAATTTTGTATCCTAAGCTGAGAGTGAACATTATAGGCCACGTGTCTTTCATTAAGCAAAACTACCATTATGAAACATCATTGTTAGTGCTTAACTTAATAATTGAAGTTGGAGAGAGAGTAAGCATTGCCCAAGCTAAGAGTGTTGCCTTATTAAGAGTAGACCATACTTTTCTCAAAGCCAGAAACTGTACTAATGAACATTGTGAGCCTACAGAAGATCAACATTGTCTAAGATACAAGTGTGCAAGCATTACCTAAAGCCAATAGAGTGGCAAAAGGGTTCTGGGTAATTGTGTGGCTGACCTTGGCAAACAAGGTGAATTCAAAGTTGGGAAAGGGAAGCCTTGCTGCTAAAATACAAGACTGAAGTGGTCGTAGATGTAGAAAGACGAGAGGCAAAGAGGCTGCCCGTTTTCAAGGGATATTCAGAGAAAGAGTGCCTTATCTACTTTAGGGTATTGCAGTGCCTTAAAGTGAATCTTGTCCAAACCTGTCTTTACAATTCAAAGTTCTGAAGTTATGGTGGTACATTTTTGGCTGTCAGTGGATGGAAGACTTCAGTAGTTCAATTGAAGCAGAAGGCTATGGGGTCAAGAAGAGTGTCCTCATGGTAAACTGTGGTATATGTGAAGTAGTAGAAGCAGCAGAACTAACAAGTTATCCTGACAAATATACCTACTGTGAATTCTAACCCGAAGAGACGAATAAGCATGGTTAACCAAGACTTTTGTTCCATCAACCTTCTGGAAGTTGTATTTCCTTTTGAACTGTAGGTTTGGAAGTGGTAAAAATACATTGTGGCAGAGAAAACCATTGATGCTATTGTGGAGAAGTGAAAGGTCTTTATTTCAACAGAAGAGGAACTTTTTTTGTTGTTGTTTGAACTGTGGTTAACAAATCCTTATCTTGATATTGACTTCAAGAACTGATATTGACTTTTCAAGAACTGATCTGAGCCTTTACTACCTATGTTGATTTTCCTTATATTCTTTTTGCTGGAAGTTGGAGAGGAATATACCCTGAATCCTGGAGAAGGCCATTTCACCTAGGTTGTTAAAAGGTTATCCATGTATTGCGAATTTCATTATTGATGTTAACTGAACTGCCAAATATATTTTTTTTTGTATTTGATGTTTAGAGTAAGGGCCAGCATTCCTCCCTTTGATTGTTTTCCCTTAGTTTTGTTATGATTGGGGATTGTTTAAGCAGGAGTTTGGGAGGCTTTTTTAACAGACGGGCCATTTTATTAGCCGCAGATAAGTAGTTGCTATTCTTGAAGCAGGGTGCAAAAGACTTGATTACATACATCAGTCAGTTTAATAGGTTGCTAATTGAGGCATAGTGGTCGATTGAGAAGAGACAGTTATTTTACCAGGGATTGAGGGATGAATTTAAGGATGCCATCCTACAGGTAGAACCGCAACCTGAGTCTTGTACAGAGCTCATTGATCTGGCGTTAAGGATGGATAATCGATTAGCAGAGAGAAAGGGGGAGAGAGGAAAAGAATATTCACCAATGGTACATCTGAATAAAGTAAAAGAGGTAAAGGGTAATGAAGTGGAGCCTATGCAAATTGCTAGTGTGCGGGGTCTGTTGGAGGCGTAGAAACAATCCATGCCTATATTGAGGGCAGGCTGGATATATCCTGCGAGATTGCCCTAACATGCCAAAAAAGGGGACCTTTTCAAAAGAAAAGCAGTGATGGTGGAGATGCACCATCAGATCTGAACACTCTTTGAACACTTTCAAGCTAAAAACCAAACTCTGGCTTCTTGATCAGAACTAAGGCACCTCTGCCTCTAGGCCTATCTGCTAACTTCTACTGTTAGTTTGTGTATAGTCATGTTTGCACATTCACTTGTATATAATCATGTATGTATATTATTTATATAACCATGAATGTAGACTACCTGTATGTATATTAACCTAAGTTGCGCCCGGATAACCCTAAGAAGTCTATAGAAGCTGCTTTATAATATTTCAAAAACAATACGTGTCATAATGCTAGGCATCTTTTGGAGAGATGCAACTCAAAAGAAATAACTAGGACGTTGTCCCTAAACATACTTCAGACTTTGAATATCCTACTGAGGTTACTTCCTGCTTCACTTCAAGCTCTATACAACTATTAATGTATCACTTCACCTCTATACAATACTACTCTGGGACGGAATCCCTACACATGCTTCAAACTTATGTGCACTGGTAAGGTGCTAACCTCTACTATACTGGGATGGGATCCCTCTACAGACCTCATACCACCATCTTAATTGCTATAAGAGGACTTAGGCTTCATTGCACTGGGATGTAATCCCTACACTTTCTTCACACTTATTAGATATGGGAAGGCGCTACCCCACCACTATACCGGGACGGATCCCTACACAGTCTTCACGCTTATTATGGGAAGGCGCAGATGCTCTGGACACAGGTAAGTCTTCACGAAAAGTATTTATTAGGATAACAGGAGAGAAAGACCCCCCACAACAACAGAGGACCCCTCTACTCCAACAAGTAGCCTTCAACTGACAAACCGTCGAACTTTAAGAACAACATAAACACATACAGGTTCTGTGACCTCACCAGAACCTGAACCAATAAACATTCCATGACATAGCTTCCCATACAACAGTGTCCCTAGGTAATTAACATCATAACACATCTCCCTTTTTTTTCCAAAAATTCATACACACCACCACTGATCCTCACACTTGACCTCTTTTCACAGTAGCGACTCTACTTTTGTTCCAAACCTGACCGCCTTCCACACGCACCGCACCCTTCATAACAGCAACTACTCTGACTGGATCTGACTTTAATGTCTCTCCTTTTCTCTTCACCACACCCTTCTTTATTCTTACCCAATCACCTCACTCCACATGCAATTCCTTTCTTCCTCTTCTTTTGTTTTCCCGCATGACCCATTCACTCTTCTTCTTCTTCTTAAATGCATTTCTCACTTCATCAATAACCACATCCGATTCCCTGCTCCTCCCTAACCATGGAGGACACACCATCGAGAAAGGCTTTCGGCCCCTCATAAGTTCGAATGGAGACAAGCCGGTGGTTGCGTGAGGTGCCATGCGCAACGCCCACATTCTGTTTTGAATGGTCACTAATTTATCGAAGCCACACTGCTCTCCCATGCGTACGCTTTCCATCACACATCCATTTAGTCTTTCAACTACCCTGTTTGTTTCAGGATGATAAAGAGCTGCCCTCTTATGGCTTACTCCACACCTTTTCAAATATGCAGGAAACAACCCACCGGTGAACTGAGTTCCATTGTCAGTAAGGACACTTTCAGGTAGTCCCTCACTCGCAAAAATTTCTTGTAAAACCTTCACCATATTTTCTCCCGATATTTCACGCACCACCTTGAAATCTACCCAACTGAAGAATAAATCAACCACCAGAACCACATACCTTCCACAGCCATATCCTAGATCAACCAGACCCAGGATGTCCATTGCTATGTCACTCCAAATGTTTGTTGGAACACCAACATCAATCAGAGGTTGTTTTATAGCCTCAACCCCCTTCCCACTCTTGATACAAAAATGACATTCTGCTAGATGGTTCTCAACCTCCTTGTCGAATCTCGGCCACCAATAATCTGATCTTAACACCCCTTTTGTCTTGGTAACGCCAATATGGCCACTATGATCTAGGTCGATAATCCTCTTGCGGATACCTGCTGGAGCAACTGCTCTCTCCCACCTGAACAGTATGCCATCCGCAACAGATAGTTCATCTTTGACCTCCCAATAAGGCCTCTCACCCTCGTCCAATTCAGATTTGTTAGGCCAAACAGAAGCCGTTACATATGTGATCACCTTGTTAATTATCGCATCCCTCCCTACCTCCACCAACCACTCTTGTCTGGACACAATTCCTTCTGTGTTCACAAACACCATTTCCATTTCCATCTCCTCATCTAACCCTTCCTGGGATGCAACCCTTACCCTTGAAAGATTGTCGGCAAGCATGTTCTCCTTCCCAGGTATAAACTCCATTGTGAAACTGTGCGCCTGCATCCTGGTAACCCACCCGGCTACTCTGTGCGAAATCTTGTCTAAACCCTTACTTTCGAAAATAACTTTCAAAGGCTTGTGATCCGTCCGTAGAACAAATTCCATACCCCACACAAAATTTCTAAACCGCTCAACAGCCCAATAGCATGCCAAAGCTTCCTTTTCGAGAACAGAATATCTCAACTCTGCACCTTTCAGACCACGTGACGCATGCGCTATCACCTCTTCCGACCTATCATCTTGTCTCTGCGAGAGCACTGCTCCCAGCCCACCTTCGCTGGCATCAACAGTAATAATAGATCGTTTCTTCGTGTCAAAACATCCTAATGGACGAGCCATATCGATCTCTTGCTTGATCCTTGTAAATTCCATATCACACTCTCGATTCCATATGAACTCTACCCCTTTCCTTAGAATCTTCCTCATTTCCAACACCTTGGATGCATAGTTCATTACAAATTTTTGATAAAATTCCGTCATACCTAAGAATGAACGTAGTTCACTCTTATTGGTTGGCCTTTCAATTTCTTTTATGGAATTCACAATACTCTCTTTAGGTTTTACCCCTTCATATGATACCTCGTGGCCTAGGTAATCTACCTTCGAAAACAGCAAATTTACACTTTTCTTGCTTCAAGGTGATCCCCCTTTCTTCAAAAATTTTTAACACCTCATACAGACTTTTGTCATGATCTTCAAGGGTTTCCCCACAAATCAACACATCGCCTTGGAAGCAAAATACCCCCTTCACACACTTGAGTAACCGGTCTATGACTTTTTGAAATACCGATGAGGCCGATGCCAACCCAAAAGGCATCCTTCTGAATTGAAACACACCCTCATGGGTGATGAAGGCAGTACATTTTCTGCACCCTTCCTCCAATTCAATCTGGTGATAAGCAGACGCCATATCCAATTTCGAAAAAAACTTCCCTCGCCCAACCATGGTCAACATCTCACACATATTCGGCAATGGATGCCTATCAAACATCACACATTTGTTGAGCTCACGCGTGTCTATGCATAGTCTTAGATCCCCAGAACTCTTTTGACAACCACCACCGGGGATACCCATTCAACTCCGCCTGCCTTCTCAATGACACCCAACTGCAATAGTTTCATCAACTCTTTCTTGACCCCTTCCCTTAAAGACAAAGGTACTGGCCTAAGTTTTGCAGTAACAGGCACGCTATTCCTTTTCAAAATGATTTGGTGTATAAAACCTTTCACCTTCCCCATACTTCCATCAAATACTCCTCTGTGTCCTACCACATATTTGCACGAACCTGCATGTGGTTCTGACACCTGATACACTTGTTCTTGTTTGTTAGGATCTAATCTGATGGCAAGGCTTTTCTGCTCCCTCCATCCCAGTAAGGATTGACCCTTTTTGCTTATGTATACCATGCCATTGCATTTCCGGCCCTTAAATTTGAACTCGCTCCACACATACCCGAACAGTTCAATTTTATCCTGATTGTATCCACCTGGATTTATATCAGGTTTTGACAGGCCGGAAACCTTAGCATCCATGTCCTTCTCAAATACACTTCTAGACACCAAAGTAATTTTAGACCCAGAATCCGCCATCATGGATACCTCATGACCATTCACTTTCACCAGTGCATACGGAAGCTCACAATCATCTACACTTTCACCCTCCATGACAACATTAACAGTATTGACAACAACATTCTGCAATGGAAGTGTTATTTCCTCCTCGGACGACCTTCCATCCTCTTCTTCATTCACATAAAGAACCTTCTTTTGAACAAACTGTCCGAATTGAAAGTTTTTACAACAGTTCGCCTAATGACCCTTCCTTTTACATCTCGCACATGTGGCCCTGCGAACCGAGCACACAACAGAAGATGCAAAGTATGTGTTGCTCGCGCATCAGAAACAAAGTCTCATCCTTTTTTTCTGCCTTCTGCAGTAGATCTTGATTTCTCTTCTCCTACACAGCCACGCGATTTGATTGATGATTTTTGGACTTCCTTTTGCTCTTCCTGTCGGTCACATTTAAAACTTCAGACTTGCTCTCCTTTGACTCTCCCAATTCGTTTCTGGATAATTTGGCCACACATGTTAAGGAGTGTTCCACTCGCCTTGCAATGTCCAATACTTCATCTAAATTTGGCTCATCCCTTAACCATAGTTCTTCGAGAATTTTGTTGGCCCTACAATGTGTCATGAATTGATCGCGTATGTGTTCGTCAAATGCTTCTTGAAATTTGCAGGACAAGGCGAGATGTCTCAGCGGCGTCACATACTCTTCCATCGATTCTCCAGACGCCTGTAAACGCATGCGGAAATTATAGCGCTCCAATATTGTGCTGGTTTTGGGATTGAAATGCTTATCCAACTTCATCAAAGCTAAATCAAATTTGTTCATGTCATCCCCACCGCCATCTGCAAGACGTTGAGGAAGTGTTTCGTATATTCTTTGGCCCTCATATCCTAGAAAATGCAGCAATAACGCCAATTTCCTTTCACTGGAATAAGAAGTTCCACCGGCTGCCTTCATGTAGTGTAAAAACCCCTTGCACCATTGAGCCCAGATGATCTTTGCTGGACCGGGAACTGGCATATAAATTGGTGGTCCTGCGATACCCGGCAAACCTGCCATAATGCAAAGCTGCGTGATCTGCTGATCCTCTGGCATCCTTCAATAAGATAAACACACTCCGTATGCCACCTGCTATCAACACGGTGACCTGGTGCACACTTGGACTTCAACTGCTTGACATGCTGCCCCTTTTACGTCTTTAGATAGAAACTTGCAAACTCGAAGTTCCCCGTAAATTACAGATCAATTCAACCACAACGCGATCCACACAATGATTGATTTTCTTCTGTGCTGCGCACCTCCTACCAACTGTACGGTAGTGTGCTCTGCCCCATCTTGGCCACTATATAGTCTCTGGAGCTGCGTACCTCCTACCGAGCGTACGGTAACGGGCTCCGCTCAGTCTTGGCTGCTCACTTTTCTTTCGCGCTGTACACCTCCTCTCTGATGTACGGTGACGTGCTCTGCGGCGTCTCTAGGCTGTGCACCCCCCCTTGAGGGAACGCAAGTCCGATCGCGGCAATCACGTCTCCGAGCAGCTGCGACAAATGGTACTGGAGAGGCTACGCGGGTTACAGCTGCGGGATTGTCGAGGCCTCTTGGGAGAAGCGAAACAAGAAAAAACGGACTCGACGCTTGACGGGCAGCGCGGCACTTACTTGGTATGAGAGAGCAGATTCCGGATGTGGCACACACTCTGGATGCCAGGGCATCCATTTGCTAGTCTCGGCGGCCGCTGCAATGCTAGGATAAGCGGAGCGGCCCAGAGCACGAAGCAGCTCACGATGGGGTCTCTCTCCCTCGGCTGTCGCTACTACGCTTTTGGGCAGCGGAGCGACGTGCAGGCATATTAGTTGCAGGAGGTCCCCTGTCATCCCATCCTCGTCGTCATTGTTGCGAAGACGCTCTGGACACAGGTAAGTCTTCACGAAAAGTATTTATTAGGATAACAGGAGAGAAAGACCCCCCACAACAACAGAGGACCCCTCTACTCCAACAAGTAGCTTCAACTGACAAACCGTCGAACTTTAAGAACAACATAAACACATACAGGTTCTGTGACCTCACCAGAACCTGAGCCAATAAACATTCCATGACATAGCTTCCCATACAACAGTGTCCCTAGGTAATGAACATCATAACAATTATGTATATAACCATGTATGTAGACTACTTGTATGCATATTAACTTAAGTTGCGCCCGGATGCCCTTGGGCCTGATGGTGCGCGTTACAAATAAACAAAATACAAATACAAATGCACGGTGCTCTAACATACATGCCCTCCCCAGCAGCCCTTGGAGAATATATAGTCACCACGGCTGCTATGATAGATTCAGGTGCCAGAGGAAATATTATCGATTTAGAGTACGCTCGGACGTTGAAACTTCCAGTTCAGGATAAGACTTATTGAAACAGTGAGATCAGAGGATGGGTCATTGTTAACATCAGGGCCTATTACGACAGACACAGGAGGTTGGAATGTGTTGCTTCCCTAGTCATGAAGAACTTATCGTATTTGATCTGATTGCAGTTCCTCAGTTTAAGCTCTTTTTGGGGATGCTGCAGTTGGTAAAACATAATCCGTTGATTGACTGGCAGACGAGAAATGTGTTGTTTGCATTGAAGCAATGTGAACAGCTTTGTGAAGTGATGGGGAAGGCAGTGGTAGGTTTGGTCGCGTGTGCGAGTTCTGCTCATCATATCCGTTTCATGAACACCGAAATACCAGTATGGTGTCAAGCCTATGAAGATGTTTTCATAAGGGCAGAGACGCTTCCTCCCCATAGGCCCTATGATTGTGCCATTCAGTTACAAAAAATGCTTGTTTGCCTTGCAGTCGTTTTTATGCCTTAACTGAGACAGAAAATTTACATTTGCTGAATTATTTAGAGATGCTTGGCTTGAAATGTGTTTTATCAGGCCTTCTCAGTCAGCTGTTTCCTACCCTCTATTTTTTTTTATACCCAAGAAGGAGGGAACATTAAGGACCTGCATAGACTATCGAGCCATCAACAAGATCACAGTAAAAAACAGGTTTCCTATGCTGTTGATTTCGGTCTTGTTAGATCAGATATACAAGTTTTCGCAAAGTTGGATATGTGGGGTGTGCATCATTTGGTAAGAGTAAAAGAGGGCGATGAATGGACGACCACATTCAGACTATTTGAGTATCTAGTGATGCCTTTTGGGCTGTGCAAAGCTCCGGCCGCATTCCAGTTTTTCATGCAGGAGGTTTTGAGTGAGTTCATGGATGCATTTGTGGTGGTTTACATCAACGATATTTTGATATATTGAGAGTCTTAAGATGAGCATCAGGAACATGAGAGGAAGGTATTGCAGCGGTTGAGAGAAAACCAATTATATGTCAAGTTGGGGAAGTGTGTCTTTGAAACAACTACAGTGACCTTTTTGGGTTATGTTTTGACACCGGAAGGGATTTTTTAAAAATTTGTATTTGGTTAATTCAAACCTTTACTAAAAACAGACTCAATAACAAACAGAAAACCACAGAAAATACAGAGGATAAAATCAACAACTGTTTCATAACACAGATAAAAGAGGGTAATACCACCATAATAAAAAAGAAAAAAATACCAAAAATAAAAATGTTTTACATTTAAAAAATAGCAATTATTTGATCTTGTGGTACAACCAGTCAAAATATTCCCTAAAATCAAAGCTCTGTCATCCGGAGTTCCCCAAAAGAATCAAAGAACAAACGGGTACCAAAAAGGCTTAGTGGTAACAATATATGACATGTCCCAATACTTCTGGTAGACTAATTCCGGCCTATACGTGCAAAGATTTAATGAACCCAGCTAAGGCCAGACCTTCACGTATGTTGTAATTGTGAAGGCAACGTTTCCATATTAAGTCTTCATCATGGAGACAAGGAGACATTACCAGTTGCTTTAGGAAATTAGCTCACAGGCCCTGTAAGGGGGGCACATTCAAGGACCAGGTGCCTAAGAGTTTCCAATTTACCCCGGCAGAACCTACAAGAGGCATTCTCCAGAGCGATAAAAGATCTCCTGAGTTGGATTTCTCTAGTGGGGAGCAGGTTCCACCTTACCCTCAGGAGAATACCTCAACAGAATCTGTTAGGGAATTGTATCAAAACCCTAGATAAAGTGCGTCTTCTTCTATACTTATGTGTCAGATGACTCATCGATGGGTAAGAGTGGACTAGGTCTGTGTTCACTGCCCTATCACGGTCAAATAGGGCCCGCTTGGTCCTCACCGGGTTATTAATAAGGTTTCTACAGTCATCCCAATCTCAGCCAGGATTACGTCTGCTCGTAATCTTAGGGCATTTAGTACCTGGGAATGATCAAGATTTCGCCACATTAGCTGGTAAAGAGAATCGGTTATGGGCGAAATAATTTTAGAATAAAGAACCAGCACAGCCCATTTAACCCAAGCCCATAATGACACTAGTCCCAACTCAAAACGAATAGCTGCAATTGGTACTGCGTTTGGGACTCCCAGGATGCGCCTCCAGATTTTCCCCTCAATTTTGGTCGACACATTACAGAGGTTCACAGATCTTAACTCTAGTCCATAGATCATCTTGGGGACTATTTTTCCTTCATAGAAAATCCTCGAGGGTTTCAAAGAAAATCTACCAAACTTGCAATCAATTTGGAGAACCTGGGACTGCAGAATTTGTGCCTTATGTAACAAGATCTCATTCGCAGATTGTTAAGACGGATTTCTGAACTCTGTCCTGGTGGCGCAGAAGTTCAGAAGGCCAACCTAATTACTTGGAACAGGGTAACCTCTGGACGAGCCAGACCAATCAAGGTAGCGATCGCGGCAGTCAAGACTAGGTCTCAAGAGGGGTGAGGGTGACTGAAAGCCCACAATGAGCACAGAAAGCAAGATCACTTACAAACTACTCCAAACAGGTGTTATATAAAAAATATATACACATTTATTTTAAGGCCTTTAAAACAATGACCGTAGCGAGAAAATCACAATATCACAATATTAAACCAACACATACCATATCAACACAATATATATACAAATACGACAGTCGCAAGCGTTATATGTACGAAATGTGTAGTCCACCTGCAAGGGAAGGAAAACAGGCAGTGCGATATAATGCTTTAGACTCAGTTCGCCTTCAGAGGCACCTAACTAGATGGAAGTCCGAGCCCTGCGAAGAGTGGAGCCTTGTGCTCAAAAGTACCTGCACACGCTGGTGCCAACGGGCAAAAGGAGAGTCTCTTCTAAGGAAATCAGGCAGTTCAGTTCAGTGCACAAATGAAGGAGAACAAGTTCCGCGGCTCAAGCGCAGCCTCCACAGTGGGCAGAAGCAGAGCGCGAGTACGGCAAAAGGGTGCTGTTTTACACAGCGGGGGAAAAGCAATGGGCTCCTGCAGGAGGGCGACCAGATCCTAGCTAAACTACTCACCGGTCCCCGATGCAAGCAGACCCAGGCTTCTCCGCGTCAGTTTCAGCAGCTGGCAGGTTCAGAAGAGTAGGGAATGCCTCGTCGTCGTGTTGAGTAAAAAGACGTCCCAATCGAAGAAACCTGCACAGTTTTGTCACCACAGCAGGGCAACGGAGCGGCCGTGTGTATCTGAGCCAAATGTACACTACTCACTTCCGACCTGGGAACGCCAAGTGTACGAAGCGTGAGAGAGTGAAAAGGACTCGAAATACTACACAACCTGGCGGCGGTTACAGAGCAAGACTCCTGTGTAAGCTGGTCAGTCAACTGGATGCCCCAGAGACGCTTCCGAAGGCTTACTGGCAGGAGATGGTGAAGATGCCGAGAATAGCTGTTCCCGCTATTCCAAAGGGTCGAAGTACCAGTACAGGCCTTCTGGTTCGATCAAAGGTGAAAAGGGTTTCACAAGGCGACAGCAGTGCAGAGGAGGAGTCCTTCAGCGGGTCACCAGCAATTCCTCGGTCCAGCCTCTTGGTTGCAGGATACTTGGCTCCTGTATTCCTTCGTTCGTGAGAACTCAGGAGATCGACATGGTAGTGGTGTTTCCAGCCCCCTCTTATCCACGGTTCCCTTCGCGCCAAAACGGAGTGGACCCAATGGGAGATCCGCTCATCAACACTCACACCATACGTGGACCAATCACGGACCACGGTGGTCCCAGGCATTCACACCACCCTAGACTCTCTGGCACCCAGGATGTGTATTGGGACCAGACATCCCAGCCCACATCCTGGAGGCACACACAAGACATGTAGAAGCCAGCGAAAGCATCCGTGCTTCGCGGGAATGTACATGCCCAAATAAGGAGGCCCCGGGTCGGCTCGACTTGGGGAAGGTGAAGGGAGCAAGACGGTCAGCGGACAGGACAAAGGAGCCTCGTAGTCTGGCCATTTTGGGAGCCAGGCCACCATTTTGGGTTATGCGCAGAAAACGCGCTTAGAACGCCAAAAGGAGCTCAAAATACAAAGAAACGATCGCTGCCACCATTCCCGTCCCTGAATCACTTGCACCGATCAAATACAATCCTAAACAAGTATCTAGGGCCTGTAGAAGGCTAGAGACCCAAGAGAGCTGTAACTTAGCTTACAGTGCCCTCTTGTGTCATGTTGCACTAAAGCCGCAACATGATAAAAGAAACTACGGGAAACAGCGTTCCCCGGTACTGACTGTCTTAAGGGCATGTCAGTTTCCCCGTAAGAAAAGGAGCGAAAGCCCAGAGGAGTGCAGCAGAAGGCTGCACTTCTCTGGCAAAGTCAAGAACAAGGTGAAAAACAACAGCAAAAAGTTTAGGGGTTGCCACATGGAAGGAAAATTACCTACAATTACGAAATCTTTCCTAACACTCGCCCCTCCCAGACTATGGACAGGGGGAACTAATCCACCCCTGGATGAGTCTCTTGTTCAGGTCGGTTAACCATTCTGGACAACCCATCAGCATTGCTATGTTGGACACCTGGCCTATGCTCAATAGTGAAGTCGAAGCCTTGTAGACTTATGGACCACCTAAGCAACTTTGGATTCTCCCCCTTCATGTTCATTAGCCACTTTAACGGCTTATGGTCAGTTTGCACAGTGAAGTGGGTCCCATAGAGGTAGGGCCTCAGCTTCCTTAGGGCCCACACAACAGAGAAACATTCTTTCTCTACCGTGGACCATCTGAACTCTCTGTCCTTAAGCTGGCGACTAATAAAACCGATAGGGTGTTCCTTACCCTTCTCATCTACTTGTGATAGTACAGCTCCTATCCCAGTGTCAGAGGCGTCCGTCTGCATGATAAAAGGTCTTTGATAATCAGGGGCCCTGAGGACAGGGGCCTGGCACAAGGAGTCTTTTAAGCCATTGAAGGCCTTCTCACACTCGTCGGTCCAAGTTACCTTCTTGGGTTTCTTCGGAGTTGTGAGGGCAGTCAGAGGAGCAGCTATGGTGCCATAGTCTGCCACAAAATTGCGGTAATACCCCGTGAGTCCTAAGAAGGCTCTCACTTGGGTTTGCGTAGTGGGGGTAGGCCAGTCTTGTACTGCTTGTACTTTACTGGATAGAGGCTGTATCCTCCCTCCACCTACTTCATGTCCAAGGTAAACCACTGAGCCTTGTCCAATCTGGCATTTACTAGCCTTTATGGTCAGGTGTGCTTTCTGAAGAGCCTGGAGCACAATCCCGAGGTGTTTCACATGGTCTTCCCAGGTGGCACTGAAAACTGCTATATCGTCCAGATATGCAAGACAGAATTCGTCCAACCCATTCAACACATGATTCACAAGCCTCTGGAAAGTGGCAGGTGCATTCTTCAACCCGAACGGCATTACGCGGAATTGGTAAAGGCCGTCTGGAGTAGAAAATGATGTCTTCTCCTTGGCATGTTCTGCTAAAGCTATTTGCCAATAGCCAGCAGTGAGGTCAAACGTGCTGAGGTACTTGGAGGCACCCAAAGTATCCACCAGCTCATCTGTTCGAGGCAAGGGGTGTGCATCTGTCTTGGTGACAGCATTCAGAGCCCTGTAATCCACACAGAACCTCAATTCAGATGTGCCTGCCTTTGGAACCAAAACCACAGGGCTGGACCAAGGACTACTAGAGGGTTCAATCACCCCAAGGTCTAACATCTTGTTGACCTCGGTCTTAATATAAGACCGTACTTTGTCTGACATCCTGTATCCCCTACTTTTGGTAGGTACACTGTCTCCTGTGTCAATGTTATGTTTGCACCAAGGTGTCAAACCAGGGGACTGTGAAAACAGGGGGGAAAACTGCCTAAGCAAACTTTTCACCTCAGCCTGCTGATCAGAAGTCGGGTGAGGGGCCACTCGGACACCCTCGAAGGAGCTATCTGAAGGACCGCTTTGGAACAGGTCGGGGAGAGGTTCAGACTCCTCTTCCTCAACGTCTGAAGCCAGTAGCAGTGCTGCGATTTCGACTATTGGGACGAAAGCCTTCAGCCTATTCACGTGAAACACTTTTGGAGCCTGTCCAGGCCTTCCAAGGTCCACTAAATAGTTAACGTCACCCAGGGGCTCCACCACTGTGTAAGGGCCTGACCATTTGTCCTGTAAAGCTCTGGGCCTTATGGGATTCATGATCAGGACTTGCTGACCAGGTGTAAAGTTGATGAGGGAAGCTTTCTGGTCGTACCAATGTTTCACCAGCGCTTGTCCTGCCTTCAATTTATCACTAGCCAAGCCCATCAGAAGTACCATCCGTTTTCTGAGCCCTAGCACATAATCAACTACGTTGGTAGTAACAGGGGGAGTGGGCATCTCCCATCCCTCTTTGACGATGGCTAAGGGTCCCCGTACGGGATGACCGAACAGAAGTTCGAAGGGGCTGAAGCCAACACCCTCCTGTGGTACCTCTCGGTAGGCAAACAGTAAGCATGGTAACAGAACATCCCATTTTCTTCTCTGAGGCTCCTCCAGAGCCCCAATCATGCTCTTTAACGTTCTGTTGAAACGTTCCACCAGACCATTGGTCTGGGGGTGGTATGCAGAAGAGAACTTGTAGGTGACCCCACATTCTTTCCACATAGCCTGCATATACTTCGACATAAAGTTGCTGCCACGATATGACACAACTTCTTTAGGGAAGCCAACCCTAGTAAATATGCCAAGTAAAGCTTTTGCAACTGACTTGGCAGTTACAGTTTTCAATGGGATGGCCTCAGGATACCGGGTTGCATGGTCGACCAGCACCAGGATAAACCTATTGGCCGAGCATGTTTGCGGGTCAAGGGGACCAACGATGTCGATCCCTACCCTTTCAAATGGTACCCCCACAACTGGGAGCGGTACCAACGGAGCTTGGATTGTCGCGCCAACCTTACCAGACAACTGGCAGGAGGCACAACTCCTGCAGTGACTTTCTACTTGCACCCCCATCTTGGGCCAGTAGAAGTGCATGGATAACCTTTGCTTGGTCCTCTTCATACCAAGGTGACCAGCAAGGGGAACTTCATGCGCCAACTGCAGGAGGAAGGGCCTAACAGCAAGGGGAACCACCAACCTCCTATGGTCTCCTTCTGTAGACTCTGTGGGCTCACTATACAGGAGCCCACCTTCCCAATAAATCCTATGCGTCCCAGGGGGTTCACCCTCAAGCTGGGAGCAGGCCTGTCTCCTTATGCCTTCCAGAGATAGGCACTCACGTTGGCCTTTACTGAATTCGTCCCTATCAGGACCTCCTTCAACTAACAAGTCTTTTAGTTCAGTATGATCGTTGGGGTCAAATACTTCAGGCATCGCCACCTCCTCGTCAGGCCCGGGCGATTGACCAACTTCCTCCACCGCAGTGGTAGGCGAGCTCGGGGGAATATTCTCTTTCCCTCGTCGTGACTTGTCGACTCCTTTCGCCTTGGGTTTCCCCTTCGGCTGGGGCGGCGTATTGGACTTGGCCAATGCTGCCCGTGCTTGAGACCGTGTGTAGGGTCTTTCGGCAGTGTCTCCTACGAGCCCTAAAGCTCTGAGATCATTACCTAACAAGACCTTTCCCGGGACGTTTCTCTGAATGCTCACTGGAATCCTGACTGCTGTACCATTTAAAGTAAGATTTACAGGTATTACTGGAAACATACGGAGGGGGCCGTCAGCCAACTTAGTGGGCATCAGAGTAGCTCTGGCAACTTCCTCTGAGTCTACCAAGGTAGAATCCACTACAGTGCGACTGCACCCACTATCCCTAAGAGCTGGAGTATCCACTCCATTGATCAGCACACTGTCTTTAAAGTAGTGCTTGGTATTATCCGGAATCCTAGCATAAGCCTCTGCGACTTTGGGCTCCCAGGAACCCAGGGAAACTAAAACTACCTCAGCCTCTATCCCGCTGGGAAATGAGTCTGAGGAGAAGGATGCTCCTGTAATCTCTTCTTCATCGTAGGAGGAGAAGGCCAGATTAGCGGAGTGGACCCCCAAAGGTCTAACCTTACACCGGGGATCCCCCTTCACGTGGTCAGTTGCTCCACAAGCAAAACAAGATCCATTGGGTCTGTTTACATAGGGAGGCTTATTGTAACCAGAGTTCTGTTTCGGAGGCGGACCTCCACTACCCTGCGAGTTCTCTTGTGTCTTACCCTTATTTTTCTTTTTGTGGCCCTTATGGGAAGAAGATTTAGCAGATTCTCCACCCTCCATATCTTTGGACTTTTTCCCTTCCTCCTGCTTACCAGGATGAGTTTTGTCCTTATGGGACACTCGATGTGACACCCATAAGTCTGCTGCAATGGCCAGCTTCTTAGGATCTATCTCCTTCGAATCGGCCAAATGCTGCTTAAGCTCCGGGGAAGAAGAAGCAAAAATGTGTTCCAGCATGACAAGATTTATCATGCCTTCGAAGGTAGAAACCTTATAACCTTCGACCCAGCCAGTTAAGTTTTTTCAAGGATTCAGTGACATAAGATACCCAAGTACCACCTTCCTTTTTCTTATACTCTCTGAAACGTTTCAAATATTGGGCCGGAGTCTTCCCAAACTTTAAAATGAGAGTTTGCTTTAACATTGCAAAATCAGCTCGCTCAGCCTTCGACATTTCCATAATGGCACTACAGCCAGAATGGGGCAGTCTGCTGAGTAACCAGGCAATCTTATCAGCATTGTCAACTTGTTGAACTTCGCATGCATACTCAAACGCATTCAACCAGTCCATAATGTCATTCCTTTCTTCATACACACTGAGCAGATCTTTCGGAAACCGTGGATGAGAGGAAGCCCCAGACCCATGTCCAGGACCCTTGGACCCATTTGCAAACTGAAGCTTGGCCAGTTCCAACTGGTGATCCCTGTCTTTTTGTTTTTCTGCCTGTTCGATTTTTAGTTTGGCTATGCTGAATTCAAGCTCCTGCTGCCTAAACCGCAGCTCTTGCTTCTTGAATTCAAGCATAGCCTCCCCATCAGCACTGGCAGAGGAAACATTAGACATCTCGTCCTCCCTGTCCTCGTGGTCGCGATGGATCAGTGCAGCGGCAGAACCGTCGGTTCTACCAGTGAGAGCAGCCCCACCACCTTCCGCACTGTCCTCAGAAGTTATAGCGTCAAGCTGCGCTTCTTGCCACGCCACGATTCTTTGGATCATTTCCAATTTCGTGTCTTGAGAGGAAACATCTCTCTCCACACACATCCTCTTCAATGTTTCAGATTTGGAAGCATTTAAAGTTAACAAGGTATTTGTTTCCATACTGTTAGATAGGACTATGGCCTTTTTAAAGTTCTACTACAACAATTCACTACGTGTCCTGGTTGGAATAACCTGAAATGCCTTAGTTCGTGCGCAACACTGGATACCTTCAGTCGTATCCCACCGCTGTACACCAATTTGTTAAGACGGATTTCTGAACTCTGTCCTGGTGGCGCAGAAGTTCAGAAGGCCAACCTAATTACTTGGAACAGGGTAACCTCTGGACGAGCCAGACCAATCAAGGTAGCGATCGCGGCGGTCAAGACTAGGTCTCAAGAGGGGTGAGGGTGACTGAAAGCCCACAATGAGCACACAAAGCAAGATCACTTACAAACTACTCCAAACAGGTGTTATATAAAAAATATATACACATTTATTTTAAGGCCTTTAAAACAATGACCGTAGCGAGAAAATCACAATATCACAATATTAAACCAACACATACCATATCAACACAATATATATACAAATACGACAGTCGCAAGCGTTATATGCACGAAATGTGTAGTCCACCTGCAAGGGAAGGAAAACAGGCAGTGCGATATAATGCTTTAGACTCAGTTCGCCTTCGGAGGCACCTAACTAGATGGAAGTCCGAGCCCTGCGAAGAGTGGAGCCTTGTGCTCAAACGTACCTGCACACGCTGGTGCCAACGGGCAAAAGGAGAGTCTCTTCTAAGGAAATCAGGCAGTTCAGTTCAGTGCACAAATGAAGGAGAACAAGTTCCGCGACTCAAGCGCAGCCTCCACAGTGGGCAGAAGCAGAGCGCGAGTACGGCAAAAGGGTGCTGTTTTACACAGCGGGGAAAAGCAATGGGCTCCTGCAGGAGGGCGACCAGATCCTAGCTAAACTACTCACCGGTCCCCGATGCAAGCAGACCCAGGCTTCTCCGCGTCAGTTTCAGCAGCTGGCAGGTTCAGAAGAGTAGGGAACGCCTCGTCGTCGTGTTGAGTAAAAAGACGTCCCAATCGAAGAAACCTGCACAGTTTTGTCACCACAGCAGGGCAACGGAGCGGCCGTGTGTATCTGAGCCAAATGTACACTACTCACTTCCGACCTGGGAACGCCAAGTGTACGAAGCGTGTGAGAGTGACAAGGACTCGAAATACTACAATACCTGGCGGCGGTTACAGAGCAAGACTCCCGTGTAAGCTGGTCAGTCAACTGGATGGCCCAGAGACGCTTCCGAAGGCTTACTGGCAGGAGATGGTGAAGATGCCGAGAATAGCTGTTCCCGCTATTCCAAAGGGTCGAAGTACAGGTCTTCTGGTTCGATCAAAGGTGAAAAGGGTTTCACAAGGCGACAGCAGTGCAGAGGAGGAGTCCTTCAGCGGGTCACCAGCGATTCCTCGGTCCAGCCTCTTGGTTGCAGGATACTTGGCTCCTGTATTCCTTCGTTCGTGAGAACTCAGGAGATCGACATGGTAGTGGTGTTTCCAGCCCCCTCTTATCCACGGTTCCCTTCGCGCCAAAACGGAGGGGACCCAATGGGAGATCCGCTCATCAACACTCACACCATACGTGGACCAATCACGGACCACGGTGGTCCCAGGCATTCACACCACCCTAGACTCTCTGGCACCCAGGATGTGTATTGGGACCAGACATCCCAGCCCACATCCTGGAGGCACACACAAGACATGTAGAAGCCCGCGAAAGCATCCGTGTTTCGCGGGAAAGTACATGCCCAAATAAGGAAGGCCCCGGGTCGGCTCGACCTGGGGAAGGTGAAGGGAGCAAGAAGGTCAGCGGACAGGACAAAGGAGCCTCGTGGTCTGGCCATTTTGGGAGCCAGGCCACCATTTTGGGTTAAGCGCAGAAAACACGCTTAGAACGCCAAAAGGAGCTCAAAATACAAAGAAACGATCGCTGCCACCATTCCCGTCCCTGAATCACTTGCACCGATCAAATACAATCCTAAACGAGTATCTAGGGCCTGTAGAAGGCTAGAGACCCAAGAGAGCTGTAACTTAGCTTACAGTGCCCTCTTGTGTCATGTTGCACTAAAGCCGCAACATGATAAAAGAAACTACGGGAAACAGCGTTCCCTGGTACTGACTGTCTTAAGGGCATGTCAGTTTCCCCGTAAGAAAAGGAGCGAAAGCCCAGAGGAGTGCAGCAGAAGGCTGCACTTCTCTGGCAAAGTCAAGAACAAGGTGAAAAACAACAGCAAAAAGTTTAGGGGTTGCCACATGGAAGGAAAATTACCTACAATTACGAAATCTTTCCTAACACAGATTTAATGCATCTAGAGGCAAAAACCTGAAAGCCCAGGTACCGGATCAATTCAACCAGCCTTAGTGGCATAGCTCCCACAGAATCTTTAGTTGGGCCTTTCTTTTTTTTTAAATGGAAGGATCTTTGTTTTCGTCGGATTGATAACTGGCCCGTTGTCATTAGCAAAAGTTTCGAAGTTGTTCAACCATCTTTGTAATCCTACCTTAGTGCAGTCAAAGATAAAAAGATCATCTGCCTATATTAGGCAGACGATTTTCTCCTTGCCGATTTTTGGTGCAACTAGGCCCTCATTAGCCAGAGATATAGTTACTTCCGAGAAATATGGATTGAAGAGCCAAGGCGCTAAAACACAGCCTTGTCTCACTCCCTGGAAAGAACGTATTCTTCTCGATAGATCCCCTTTCTGATTCAATCGAACCTGAATACTACAGTTTTCATAGACCCCCGCAATAAGTCTTAGCAGCCCCCACTTGGTTAATTTGGCCCAAAGCCTTGCTCAATCGATGGAGTCGAATGCGGCAGTTAAATCAATTGATGCCATAAACGTACAGCCCCTTGGTAGATTCTAGGCCTCCTTTTGAATACATTTCAGGGCCAATCCGTTGATGTTAGTTGAGTGACCCTTTCTAAAATCAGCCTGGAATTGGTTTAGCGGGTGGTGGATAGAGGACTATTTTTCCAAGTGAGAGAACAGGAATGCCGAGACGATTTTGCAGTCGGCATCGATCAATGAGATTGGATGATAGTTGCTAGGATCAATCCTGCTACCACACTTGAAAATCGGGATCATGTGTGCATTATTCCATGAACTAGGAGTAGTTCCTGTGCAGATGACCTTAAATTCCAAAAACAGGAGATTGGACCAGAGGTTACGATCACCCTTAAAGTTAGCATTAGTCAGACCATTAGGGCCGGGTGCCCAGGAATACTTTGATCTGGTTATTAGACCATGGATAGTGGCCAGATCTAAATAAGGGTCCCAGCTGTTGGTTTTCTTAGCTGAGGGTACAGTTAGGATATCGCTAGTCAACATTGGTGGCCCAAATATATCTTCAAAGAACTTGACCCAAGTACATTCAGAGATGCAGTTGAGCAGGGATACTGCGTAGTTCGGGTCTTGGCCATTCACAAGGTACCAAACGTGCTCACATCAGCTTTCATCAGTATACAAAGCATCAATTCTGCATCTCGTTGTAAAACGATGTGCTTGCGGGATTTACAACGGTTCCTATAGGCCTGTCTCACCTTTCTAATTAGGTCATTACATGTAGCTTGCTGAGGGTCGTTATCATACGGATCTCTCTCCTCAGATTTTTTTTTCCTCAGCAGCTACTGAACTGAAGACATGAGTATGTCTAGTCGCCGATTTACATCTACTGCCCTGGGCAGCCCCAATATCGGTGACTATGCCCTCCACAAGGTTTTGGAACTCAATAGATTTAAAGCATCCAATCTTCCATTCATAGGAGGACTGGTCAAGGGCACTCCTTACCCTTGAATTGAGCTGGAGTATATTCCGATTAGACCACTTGACTGCATACCCAGCCACATTAGACATTACAAAGGGCTGGTCATGGAGACCCCAGAGGTTTGAAAGCAGTCAAATGAGGCCATCAGACTAGAATGGTCACTCCAGGCAGTAGACTTCACCTCAAAGGAGTGACAGTGGTTCATAAGGAAGGAGTCGACAAAGATATATTCTATCGTAGAGCTGCTGGGGCCTCTGTGCCATGTGTTCCAATCCACCGTGGAGTTTTGATTGGAATTCATTCCCACAAGGGGATGAAGACCACGCCCCTCCAGCCCCAATCTCCATTTGCTACCTTGTGATCTTTTTGCTGACACCCGTCAATTATGTCATCCCCATTCCATAGGGGTCCATGTTGATCACAGTCATTAAGATCACCAAGCACCATAATTCTCCCATTCAAATTTCTCTCAATCCAAAGATCAATGATATCCCCAATTGTACCCAGGAACTTATCTAAGGGTGCAATCCCCCTATGCTAATATATGTTGATAAGGAGAAGCTTACCCCTATCATTACCAGCACATAGTTCAATTCTCAGGGCCCCAAATGGCAAATTGTCTATATTTTTTAAAAAATCATAATTTTATTGGTTTTTTCAAACAAAACAATACAAACCAAACACGCAGTGCAAATATCAACAGCTCAATTGTTCCTTTCTTAATTTCGGTCACTGCTCCCCTTATCCCACCCTCCCTTACAAGCCTATTTATTCCACGCTCTCTGTATCTGCCTCGCGTGGTTGGGTCTCACATTCCGTGGATTCTGTCAGGTCCTGTATTGTTCCAAACAATTCTGCTATTAATGATTTCCATGCCATCAGGGTACCTGCCTCCTCCTCTCCCCCTACAATGCTCACAACTTGCCATACCATGGTTTCTGCCTCCGCCCATTTCTGCAACTCATTCCACCACACCTCCAGCCGTGGCCTGTGACATGTCTTCCATCCCATGGCAATCCTTTTTGCAAGCACATATGCTAGATCCTTCAATTTGCTAACATGCTTAAGTTTCTGCGATCTAGGGAACCCCCCCAGCAAGCATGCCCAAGCTGTATCAATAACAATTGTGACCCCCTTTTCCGCTAGTTTCTGTGCTACTTCACCCCAGAAGCGCTCAATTACTGGGCATTACCAAAACATGTGTACCATGCCAGCATTTTCTTCGTCGCGTTTGGGACATGCTTGTCTTCCAGCATTTTCAAACCTTGATTTCCTCTGTGGTGTCATATATGCCCTGTGCGTGATATATAGTTGTACCTGTTTTAGTCTTGCATTTCTTGAAACCTTCTTGTGGTACCCCAGGGCACATTCCCACATCCCGTCCTCTATCGCAGTTCCCACCTCCGCTTCCCAGTCTAGTCTTAGTTGTATTAATTCCTTCCCAACCTTGGACATCATCATCTCGTACAGTCTAGAGATCTCGTGCCCCCTCTCCGTTATATCATAAATTGTGTCTATGCTAGCATCTGGTTCTTCTCCCAGTACCGTTTCGGGCCATGTTTTTCTAATTCTCTGCACCATTCTGTGATACGTTATATACTGGCCCGTGTGTAACCCCATCTCCTCCCCCAGCACTCCAAACTCTATGATGGTCCCCTCTCGCAAGATATCTCCCATCGTCACTAACCCCGACTCCCAGTGGTTCCTGATTATCATCCTCAGCTGCTTATCACCCCCCTGCCAGTGCAACTAGTGGTACCTGCGGGGAGCATGGGAATGGGTTGTCCATCATCTAGCATGCCCGGCGCCACATCTTCCACCCCAGCATCATCATCTTAGGGCGCTCTTCCATTTCTGTCTTGGGCAGCCAGATCATCTCTTTTAAATAAAAGGGGGCACAATCCTGCCCAAATAACCTGAATTCGGGGGTCTGTTCATCTGAGAGCCATTTGGCAATATACTGCAGCTGGCTCGCTACATAATAAACCTCATAATTAGGCAGTTTTATCCCCCCTCTTTCATGCAAGTTCTGCAGTTTCCATAGCGCCACCCTGTTCCGGGTACCATGCCACAGGAAATAGTTTAGTGAAGAACTTCTTTGGTATCAGGTATGGAATATTCCCAAAATAACGTAGGAGCCTAGGTAGGACCACCATCTTGAGCATTGCCCCCGTCCCATCATTGCTAGGGGCAACTTCACTCAGAACTGCATACACTTCTCGATTTTCTCAATAGCTACCTCAGTATTGTGCCTATGCTCTTCTTCCACTGTGTGGTACACGTCTATCCCAAGATACCGGAAAGTACTGACCGCCCATGGTGTTTGTAGCACCGGCAACCGTCCCACAGGGATTCCCTTATAACTGCCTAGTGGGAAAATACTGGATTTTTGAGGATTCACCGGTATACCAGACAACCCCGCATATCTCTCCATAGCCCGCCAGCAGCCATGGCCACTTGACCAAATCGAAGGCCTTTATCGCGTCCAAGGACACAATTGCCATTTCGCCTTCGTTCTTATTTCCCTATTCAACAACCGGTTGGAGCTGTCTGTGATTGTGAGTTATATTTCTATTCGGGACATAGCCCGTCTGGCCGGGGTGTATTAGTTTGCCAATAACTCTCTGCAGCCTGTTTGCCAAGACAGCCGTCAATATATTGCTGTCTTAGTTCAACATCGACAAAGGTCTGTAGGAACCACAGCTATGCCCAGGCTTGTTGGGTTTGGGAAGCGGTATTATGATCGCCTCTCTAAGTGACTCCAGCAGCCATCCCACCTCAAACGCTTAATTTAGCATGTCTAACATTGGGGGGAGCACTTCCTCCCTATATACTTTATCAAATTCACTTGGGAGCCCGCCCGCCCCTGGAGTCTTACTAGTAGGCAGCTGCCTCACCACTTCTCCCAACTCCTCCAAAGTAATCGGTGCATCTAGCTCCTCTCTTTCCTCATCACTTATCGTGGGCAGTCCTATGTCCTCTAGTGTTTCTGTTATCTCCCCATGACTACTCCCCTCCTTATCTCCATATAGTAACCTATAATAATCTGCAAACTCCTGATTAACTCCCTCTTGGGCGTCTGCTACACTCCCATCTTCTCTCGTTACCATTCTAATCGTGGGTCTAGGAGTTTCGCTCTTATATAACCATGCCAAAAGCCTTCCTGTTTTATCCCCTCCCTCATGCTGCCTCTCTATATATTTTTTATAGTTGAGGTTGCACAGTCTTTCCCATTGCTCCGCACATTTCTGCTGCAGTTTAAGTATCAGCTCCAGGTCACTCTCTGTGTCACCTCCCCCCTTCAATGCCTTTTCCAGTTCCTTTTCTGTTTCTTGTAGGTCAGGCAAGATCCCACCTTGCAGGCCCTTCTACACCTCGCACCACCACCTTAAAGGCTTCCCATAATGTGCTCGCCGAGTCCACACTACCCGTATTTGTCTCAAAGTAGTTTATAATCTCTTCCCTTATATCTTCCCTAAAGAAGGGATCCTTAAGTGCCTCTGCCCGGAAGCGCCATGTCGGAATCCTTGCTCTTGGGGGGCAGAGTTGCCATCTGAGCACCAGGGGCAAGAGGTCCGAGAGGACCCTCGCTTTATGTGCTGCCTGAGTAATCTCAGTTATTACCTCCGACATAGCAAAGACATAGTCCAGTCTTGTATGTAACTGCTGGGGGGCAGAATAGTGTATTGCCTGTCTTGGGGGTGTCTCGTTCTCCACACATCTGCCAGACCAAAGTCATCTAGTAGTGTCTGCAACGCTTTAGCCGCTGGGGCGGGTCTATCAATCTTCCCATCTGATTTATATATCCTGGGGTTTAATACACAGTTAAAATCCCCACCCCAGATCACCATACGCCCCATACACATGCTGAGGTTAGTACACAGAGTTCTGAAATCTGCAGCCGTATTCTGATTGGGGGCGTATGTATTTACAATGTTTATCTCCCTATTCTCCACCAATCCCCTCAGTATGACCATCCTCCCATCTGTTTCTGCCTTTTCCTGCAACAGTTGAAACGGGACATGCGGCGCCACCCAAATGAGCACTCCTCTAGCATAAGCAGAATATGTCGAGCCCGCCACCACCCCTTTCCATTTCTTCACAACCATCTCCATCTTTTCCCCTGTCAGGTGAGTCTCCTGCAATAATGCAATATCTATCTTTTGTCTGCGCAGGTACAACATAACCTTGTTCCCCTTTAGATAACTATTAAGTCCCCTGACATTCCACATAACTATTTTAAGGTCTCTCATGGCTCATTAGAATTCCCTTCCCACTCCCACTGGTGCAGTCCAGATCACACTTCCATCTCCATCTATATAGGCTTGTTCTCCCTTTCAAACTTCCCCTAACTACAAACAGCCCAAACACCCCTTCCCCTCTCCCTCCCCTCTCCCTTCCCCAACTTTACCCCCCCCCACCCCCAACTGTTGTCCAGCTCCATCATTGGATCTCAGACACCCCCGCATCTAGCTCTTTCTGGCAATTGCCTGTATTCGAAGCTCAGTAGGGTGAGGTCGGCCTAATGGCTATCCTGCTATTTCTACTGCCACTTGGGGGATAAGGGGCCTGTGTTCTGCCGCTCAATATGCTACAATTCTGCTACATACTACTATGCAGTTTACTCATCTATTTAATGTTCTATATTGCAGTCCATTACACACCAGCAGAATCAGGGACATCAACCTGGCTACAACACTACCCGTCCCTGCACCTCTATCAATGTCTCCATAAAGTCTCTACTGGGATGCCTCGCCGTGTGATATGTCAGCATATATAGAATGTCTTAGTCACTTATCTTGCTCTCCTTGGGCCCGTTCCGCATCTTGTTCCGGGCAGCCCTGTAGGTCCAGCCATGCAGCAACTTCCTCTGGGGTATCAAAGAAGAACATTCTACTTTTGTACAACACTTTCAATCTTGCGGAGTACAGAAGCATATATTTGATGCCAGCCGTGCGCAGCCTCCTCTTCACCGCAACATAGCTATACCTCTGCCTCTGGACCAGCATTGTATAGTCAGGATAAGTTGTGATAGTAGCCGAGGCTCTTTCAACCATTCCCCCTTTTCTGAAGTACTCCAAAATCTTCTCACGATTTTTATAGTTCAGTATCTTGGCAATTATTTCGCGGGGAGGGGCTCCAGGCTTTGGCTTCCTCATGAGGGCTCTGTGCGCTCGCTCCACTGTGAATCCCTGTGAGAGTTTATCGGCTCCTATTTCCTGCAGAATCATATTCTCGACAAAAACCGTAGGGTCCTGGCCTTCTTCTCCTTCCGGCAGAACGACCACACAAATGTTATTCCGTCCCTTCCTTCGGCATCCTCTGCGCGATTTTCCAGGTTAGCCACTTGCTGCTTTAGTATGTGGACTTCCTTTGCATTATCAGTGTTGGTGGTCATGTTAGTTTTGACCGCACTTTCTAGGCTACTCTTTCTGTCTGCCAGCGCCCTGACGTCTTGTCGCAGCAGATTGACTTCTATCCCCACCGCGTCTATCTTGGCCTAAGGGAGGTTCTTAGCTCTGCCATTGCTATACCCCAGGAGTCTCTTAGTTCCGTTATGGCCGTCAATATCTGGCGGTTTTCAGTCCCCTGGGAGCTTTCCGTGGGTACACTTGCGCCCGTGTGCGCCGACATCGTTGGAGACTGCTGTGACTTGGCAAACGCATCCATCGTGGCTTGTTTGCTTTTCCCCTTGACCACTCTCCGTGCCATCTTGTGGTCTGAATTGAATGTCCCTGGCCGCTCTGTTCGTGGCGCAGCAGTTCTATTAACCTGCTCCGCCGTGATGTCAGCAAGCCGGTACCGGCCCTGGCAGTTATCTTGGGGTGCCCCGCATAGATTCCTGTGCGCTGAGCTGCGTACTCGAGTGGGTTGTATCCTCCCACGTTTCCAATTGGCTTGTCTGCCACTCAGCGCAGTGTAATACTATGTGCTTTTCTGTGCCAACTCTTGATGCGCAGCATGTGCACTCTCCGGGCTATCTGCCTTAGCTTGGTTCCTCGGGGATCGTGGTGCAGTGTCCACGCTGACATATGCCTCAAACAGAGCGGGAAGGCCTCCTCTCTCCGTCGGCCTCCGGCACTGTTATATTATGGGCGCAGTGGTATTATTCCATTTGCACTAGGTGCTCTAAGGGCACCCTCCCCAGCGGGTTGCTGCCACCGTCAGTATTCAGCCTCAGGTCCCAAGTCCCATACTGCCTATGGGCAAGGGTGCACATTTTCTATATTAGCCCCCGTCAGCCCCCAAGAATTATCGATGGCTATCAACACTGCCCCCGATGGTCTACCCCCAGGTCCTAGTTTCCCAGGTTGAGTGAAAATAGTGAAACCATCTAGAATAGGGGCAGAGATAAGCCAAGTCTCCTGTAGGCACACACAGTTGGCTGATTTTAGTTCTTTAACGCAATCCCGATCAGTACAGAAGTGTGAGCTACCTCGGGAATTCCAAGATTTAACCAAAAAATTGTCTTCCCTCGTGGTCATTGCACCAAGACACTGATCATGGGACCAATTTCTGCCACAGAGAGGAGTTTATCGTTGCCCAATCAAGAATTGAAATGGATCCAGTTAAGGTGAGGGCAGTAGTGGAGTGGCGAGCCTAAAAAAGTCAAGGATGTACAATCTTTTCTAGGATTTGTCAATTTCTGTCACAGATTTATTACCAATTTTTCAGATAAGGTGACTCCCATTATGAGTTTATTTAAGAAGGGGGTTACATTTGAGTGGGACAGGAAGGCAAGGCTTTTGAGCTGTTGAAACAAGCTTTCACTACAGCACTGATGAGCCATCCTGATACGGCTAAACCATTTCAGGTGGAAACAGGTGCTTCAGGGGAGCCAGTAGGGGTCATCTTGTCTCAACCGGATGAGAAAGGTATCATGCATCTGATGCATATTTCTCACAAAAATAAATGGCTTGTACAAGAGATTATGCAGTGGCAGATGGGGAGTTGTTGGCTATCAAGGAAAAGCTACAGCACTGATGAGCCATCCTGATACGGCTAAACCATTTCAGGTGGAAACAGGTGCTTCAGGGGAGCCAGTAGGGGTCATCTTGTCTCAACGGGATGAGGAAGGTATCATGCATCTGATGGCATATTTCTCACAAAAATGAATGGCTTGTACAAGAGATTATGTAGTGGCAGATGGGGAATTGTTGGCTATCAAGGAAACGCTGGTGGAATGGAGACGTTATTTGCTGGACACTAAGCATACGATTACAATTTTGACAGATAGCAAGAATTTGAAGTATTTGAAAAGGGCTAAAACATTGAGTGCTTGGCAATTGCGCTGGTCACAGTACTTTGCAGGTCTTGATTATCTCATCACGTATCACCCAGGAAATAATAAAGGCCAAGACATCAGGAGGTGGAGCAGGTGGAGAGGGAGGTACAGGCTATAATTCCACCGGAGCGAGTGGCAGGAGTGGTGGAGGAGGGTTGGCTGATGGAGATCAGGCAGTGTTGGACTCAGAAGATGAAGGAGTGGTGTATGCAGAATCCTGGCAGATATATATGGGAGGCGTTAATGTATCAAAAAGCCCAAATATATGTGTCAGTGGAAAAGATACACAATCAGATTATACAATGGGTTCATGAGGCACCATTGGCGGGACATGCAGGAATCGGGAAGACTGTAACAGATTCAAAGATATTTTTGGTGGACACCATTGTCGCATAGGCTTCATCAATGATTTGAGAAGTATGCGGTATGCGCCCAGAATAAGGCATTACATCAAATGCAGATGTTTTACTGGATCCTTTACCTACACCCAATATGCTGTGGGAAGATATTAACATGGATTTTGTAACTGAGTTGACCAAGTTTAAAGGTTATATCATTTGGGTGGTAGGATTGCGCACTTTGTGCCCTGTAAGGGAATATCATCGTCAGGGCTTTTGGCCTAATTGTTTGTTCAGAATGGGGTAAAGTTGCATGGTTTACCTGGTCTCAGACAGGGGGTTGCAGTTTACTTCAAAACTGTGATAAGCCTTCTGCAGTCTGTAGAGAGGTGGAGTGTACGTGCACTCCCCCACCCCGTTTAAGCGTGACAGACATGAACGGTGTATATCGCTACTGGCGTTTACCCCCCCCCACCACTATACCACCAAGGTGACAGACACCACTCACTGAAGCAGCCCTACAGACCATAACTGGATGACATCACTGAAGCAATGAACCTACAGGTGATGGGGCACAACTAAATGAGTTGTGATCATGAAGAGGCGAGTGACGTCATAGCTGAACACACACACACACACACACACATTAGACAAAGTACACATACATCCCTGCACAAAGCTACACAGACACTACATCAAACTGCTCTTAGACACAAAGAACATGCTTACAATCACTAAGATGGAGATCACAAACCCTATCTCTCATGCTGAAATGCAAAACGTACAAAACTACATGTAACTGCTTGCTTAAAGCAGAACACAACTAAACTGAGTGGCCATGTAAACCAAGATGGAAGACGCAGTCATGTTGGGTGAATGGGAGCCATTGAGAAGCCTTAGCACACTGTAGGGAGAAAGATTCAGTCTTGCTGGGCCAGCGAAAAGAGCCAAGATCAGACATCAAGTGCACAGTTGCCAGGGTCATCATGGGAAGGCAGGGTTGAGCCAGCATTGGATAAATACAGACAATAAGCAAATCCGAGGCGAGAGACATAACTATCTGAATAAACAAAGAAACAAATGTTGCATAAACGCCTGGTTCTCATCAGTTTACACCTGACGCAGAGGAGAAAACAGCCTGAACAAGTCTCCAGAGGCAAAGGGAGCTAATAACATCCATAGTAAAACCAGCTAAATAAAACTCACAAATTAATGAGCAGGATAATCTGAAATGCGGTCTCTACACATGTGACTTGCAGGTGTCAGAGAATGCCTATTCAGAGACTTTCGTTCCCATCCATTTCATTGGGACAGAAGATGCAATTCAGTATTAAGTATGAAGTTGAAAGCTAAAATGTCCCTGCTTGTGGCCAGGGGAGTTGGAGAGTGGTAACCTCGGTGGGGCAGGCAGCACCCATGTGCTTGTAACTTTCCAAGGCACCAAGGCTGTGAAAACCCCCACTGGCCAATCCCTACCCACCTTTAACACTTGCTCACACTTTGTTGTAGCAGCCACTCACAACACACGAGCATGAAATAATTTCACTTGCAACTTTCCGGAGGTGGTCGCAGGTGGGGCCACCAGATCATGTTTAACCAATTAAAACACTAACCTAAAATGCTATATGTAGTTTACCCCACTAACTCCAGTCTACCTTAGGTTTTGTGGAAAAAATTGTCATTTCTGAGGTCATAACCCTTCAAAACCTGTTGACCAGTCTGTAACAAGCTGAGAGAGCATTGGAAATCCCGAGATGTTCATGCCTGTCCCTGTTTTGTGAGATCTCTAAATAAAGCAGTGATTTAGTTACATTTCTGGACTTTTCAGTTTCTTGGGCGTGGGATTTCAACTGACCCAGATCTCTTGATTTTATGATTGGGGCTTTGCCACCCCTCCAATACAAGTCAATTGGGTATTCACGTAAAATTGTCCACTAGTTATCATCCGCAGACGGAGCGGATTAATCCGTCAATGAAGCAGTTTTTACGCTGTCTGGTAACTCAGCAAGGAAGTAACTGGTTAGCGGCATTATGGCTAGCAGAGTGGTGCTACAACAACTCTGATCATGTCTCTTTGCAGATGTCACCTTTCTTCTCTTTGTATGGTTACCATCCTCTAATGTTGCCAGACAAATTGCTGGTAGTCAATACGGTCCCAGCAGTACAAGACCGAAGTCAGGAAATCTAATTGGGATGGCAGAAGGCTCAACAAAATTTGGGCCAAGGAAGTGTATAAGTATACTAATGAAAATAGGCGGCCCCTCCTGAATATAAGGTGGGGGATAAAGCATGGTTGACATCTAAAATATGAGGATGAAAGGAGCTCAGAAATTGCAGCCACGATTTAAAGGACCATTTGAGGTGGCGGTGCTAAAACCCAATGTGATACGATTACAGTTGGCCAAGGCTATGAAAGTACATCACGTATTTCATGTTTGTGTTAAAGCTGGCTGAGGTTGGAATGGTGACACAAGAGCTCTCCGTTGATGATCTTGAGGAGCAAGAGGAGTATGAGGTGAAACTTAATTTGTACTATGAGAGACGCGGAAAGACGTGGTATAATGTAGATTGGCTGGGTTATGGACCCGAGGACATACCATGGGAACCAGCATAGAATGTATATGCTCCTTTGAAAGTCAAACTGTTCCATCGAAGATGTCCGGTGTGTCCCGGCAGGGCCTCCCCCCGCATATATATAAGGTGAAAAGGGGCTCGAAATAAAATGTTTACCAAAAAAAAAGCTATTTTAGGGGGCCATAGTAAAATGGTTGCAGTAATCACATAGATGCGGGGAGATTGCCTTCCAGCAGAATTTTATTGAGTTAATGGATAACATAGCACTGCTGTTGCTACAGACATTACAAGAGGCATACAAGCGAGGGAAGCTATTACCGAGTATGAGGGAATCCATCATTGTGCGGGTGTTGAAACCGGGTAAACCAATGCAAAAGTGTAAATCATACAGGCTATTTTCAATGGTAAAAAAAAAGACTAAGATCCTCACGGCTCTTCTAGCTGAGATGCTTAAAAAGGAAATCGTAGAATAGACCCAGACCAGACCTGGTATGTTCAGAGGCAGAAGTACCTCAGGGAAACTGAGGAGACTACACACGGTTATAGAAAGGACAAAACTAAGATAACTGTGCAGTTATCTCATTAGACGCCATTAAGGTGTTTGACTCGGTCAGATGGGCCTGGCTCTATGCCACTTTAGAGCACTTTGGGGTTGGCAAGAGGTTTCTTAGGTGGGTCAAACTAATGTACTGCGCCTATCACACGATAAGGATGGGCAAGCACATATCGAAGGAATGTAATATACAGAGGGGCACGAAACAGGGGTGCCCACTGCCCCCTGTGAAGACCTCATGAAGCAAGACGCAGACAACAGATTCAAAGTTCAAAATAAAATGGTTTATTGAATCAAATGTGAGGATGGTTGTAGGCCTAACTTGCCCTATGAGAGGTGGGATTTCCGTACCTGAACGAAACTAAGGAAAGTCTGAGTCAAAGAGTTCAACTTAAAAGTCTGTCTGCGACCAAAACCTATCCTTGCCCTCACAACTAAAGCTAAACAATGTGTAGGGATGTCAATAATCAAAGAAATGGTGATCAAAACTAAGCTTCTTTCAGCTCCCCTTCCCCAAGTTGAAGAAAGTTCCACAAAAGTCTCAATTACCTTTACCAAGTTCAAAACAGTTCCACACAATCCTCGGTGTTCCCTTCCCCAAGTTCCAGGCAACACAGTTGAAAAGAAAAGGGTCTTGATGCTCTGCCCTCAAGACAACATTTGCAGTTCATCAAGTCACTGGGTTCCCTTCCCCAAGACTTCAGTGTAGCAACTTATACCAGTCTCTCAATGTTCAACACAACTCCAGGTTATCTTGACCCTCCTTCTGGATTGCATCAACCGTTCACTTGCAGTGCTCCTTCTTGGTTTCTTTCAGAATGTCTCTGGTTTTTTAAAATTTTAGGGCTCCCTGGTGTAGGCGCAGTGGTCAGACCACATGGTCCACCCATCACAGGTCGTGCAACCAGGAACCCTATGCTCTCCAGCCCACACAGGTTCTTCTGTATTTGCCCCGGTGTATAGATTCACATTCACTTAGCTTCTCCTTATCGGCCTCTTTATGTGCAGGTTTATGTGCAGTTTCACACACTCCGGGCTACTCCTGGTTAGCTTCTTGGTTTTGCCATAACGGTGACACATCTCATGCCAGTCTTTGGCCTTGCCACACTGTATCCATTCATAAAGTTCACTCTGTGGTGGTCCTATTTATTCCACACGTTTCTGTCATAGGCGTGCTCTTATTTATGCTTTCCAAATGGGTACTTTCCCTTTTAACTTTCATCAGCTAATAGCTTTGACCGCAAACGTTTCATTCAGTTTGGGATTCAATTTGATTAATAAGGTACTTCGTTACTTATGCGTAGCCCCTAGGAGCGCCCCGGCTTCAAGTGTCATTTCCCTGAACTAACCGGTCCTCTGCGGCGGCCTTGCTGCTTTGCCGGCCGGTCACTGCGAGCCCCGCCCGCACTCCTGATACTTCCCTCTACACGCCAGGAGCTTGGCTCTTCTTCCACAGATGGAGTCCTCTCTTTCTTCCTGGTTAGCAGCTCTCTCCCGACCACAAAGGCTCCAACACCTGTGGAAGTTAAATGGCCCAACTCGCTCTGGGCTGCACAGTTCCTCTCGGACTTCTGCTGGTTTACTCAGGTCCCACCACAGCTGCCTCATCACGCGCAGGTTCCCTTGCTCGTCTGTCCCACACAGGCCTCCCTGTTGGTCATCCTCTTGCTGCTCTCGGCCTCTCCTCTTATACACCTGCAACCACTTGGGTTGCAGGTGTGACTTCTCAACTGGATTTGCTGGACTGTAGTTATAGGGACATGCTTAACCTTCAAAGTAAGTACTTTGCAGGCATCTTCCCCATCCCAGTACTAGAGTGGTGAAAGGAGTTACTAGTTTTCATTACTCCTAGTCCCAGTAATGTAATAGGTAAAGTGTGGGAAAATTAGGGGAGATGCTTTAAAATAGCACATAAAGGCCGGGGGAGGAAAGGCTGGGGGAGGGTTAGGTTGGATTTCAATAGGGAAAGGTGGATACCATGTCTCGCCTGTGGGTACCCCACTCCCGAGGACCCTCCACCCAGGTGATCCTCCCTCGCTTCTTCACCCCCAGGTTCAGGATCCAAAAACAATGGCCTTTCCCTGGCCACCTGAGAACAGGATCCAGGGGGAGTAGGAGCGAGGCTACACTCAAGTTTCTCAAACCCCATGCTCTTCATTTTAGCACTGGAGCCTTTGGCAGCGTTCCAGAGATCTGAATTCCAGTACGCAAGGCTAATGGTGTATGGGGAGAATCATGTTATCTCACCATACACAAATGACGTGCTTCTTTATGTCCAGAACCCAGAGGACAACTTATCATCTATCCTTGAGGTTCTCAATAACTTCTCAGCACTCTCTGGGATAACAGTCAGCAGAGATGAATCCTGTATATTCCTGCTGGTAGGATGGGAGGTGTTAGAAGAAGTGCGTCTGCTGGACCTTGCGTTGCAGTGGGCGACCAAAACGTTCTGGTATCTAGGAGTGAATATATGTCACAACGTAAAAGTGTAGCACAAACTAAACATGGCTAGGGCACATAAAGGAATTGAACACTACTGTATTTTGGAAGAGACTGCTGCTCTCAGCGATGGGACTGGCAGCACTCACCAAGATGGTGGTCCATCCCCCAATTGCAATACCATTTCATTAACATGCCATTCTATATACAGAGGTCCTTTTTCCGGGAGCTAAATACTATGTTGAGTGGGTTTATATGGGGATCGGGCAGGCGTAGAATCGCCCTGGGCGCTCTCTGCAGAAACTACACGGAAGGCAGAGTGAAGTTACCACATTTAGAGCTGTATTACCTGGCAGAACAGCTGCAGTATGTTACTGGGTGGCTAACAGGTGAGGTGAATCTGGAAATGAGGCTATGGCAAAACACAATAAAACCATACCTTTTTAAAAAAAAAAAATTGAAGAACTTTATTTTTGGTGATTTTAATACAAAAGAAACAGTTACAACACAATCGCCCCATTGTGGGGTGAGTTCCCAAGTGCCTTCCTAAAACCCCACCCCTCGCCCAAACCCCCACCTCCAGTCCTCCCACCGCCAGTTCATCAAAGCTGATGTTGAAGTTTATCTCCTTGGTGTGCCATCTAGCTAACAGCTAGTTTCTGTGTTCAAAAGGATTTAGGAGTCTTAATTCTGGGGACTGTGTCTCCCTGATGATGATGCGTTCTCGTCTGCCTTATTGATTAAGGACACCAGTGGCCCCCAGATGTCGGAGGGTGGGCGTGCGTGCTGGGGAAGTGTTCTGATGAACTCAGATTCAACGTCCTGACAGTATAGGATGTCTTTACGCAAGTTTGCCACTGACGGGACTGGTCCTCTGCCCCACGACATGGAAACTCTCCTTCGAGCTAGTGTCAATAGTAACCCTGCCAGTTTCCTTATTCCAGGTGAGAGTTGTTTCGTCATCCCGAGCAGTGCTGCTGTTGGGATGGGTTGCACTTCTTCCCCTATTATTGCTGACGTGGTCTGGAGGATCTGGGACCAGAATGAGGTGAGTTTGGGGCAGTCCCATGCCAGGTGGAAGAAGTCCGCATCTTTTGCATTTTGCTGGCTGGTCTGGGTGTTTATTCTTTTTTGCAGGGGTGAAGTATGTCTGGTGTAGGTACTTAAAGTGTATTTGCTTGAAGCGTGCATTGAGGGCTATTTTTTGGGTTTGTTTCAGTATGTATATCCATTCCTCTTCTGGGATTGTTAGCTGGAGGGACCTCTCCCATCTAGTTTTCATACGAGTGTCCATGGATACCATGTCTGATAAAAAGGATTTATAGAGTAGTAAAACTAGCCTGCCTTTGCCCTGGATCACATTGTGTAGCAGCTGCCATGTTGGTGGTTGTTGCGGAAACGTGGGGAGTAGAGCCTGTAGGGTATGTCTGTTCCTAAAGTAAATGAACTTGTCCAGTGGTGTGCTACCTCCTCTTTTGGTGGCTTGTTGGGGTGTAATGAAGGTGCCTTTGTCGAACAGGTCCCCTAACGAGTTTATCTGTAGTTTATCCACCCATTGGTGGAAAACTCTTTCGGATGTGAGGGGGATTCCTGGAATTAATTTGATTGGGAGAAGGGGAGAGTATCTCACTTGTACATTGTATTTTTGTTCAAGTTTTTTCCATAACGCATATGTAGCGAGGACATTCGTCGTGTTGACAGGCACTGAGAGCTGGCTAATTAGGACAGCTCTTTAATAAATTGGGGGTCGCTAGTGCCTGTTCTATCTGCACGTGTGGTCTAATAGAGTGTGTGGCATACCAGAAGCTAAGGAATTGCGCTTGGGCCGCCCAGAAGTATCTTTCTAGGTCAGGGAGAGCTAGTCCGCCGCTAGAGGTCAAGAACAAGGCTTTTGATTTTCTTCAAAAAGGATTGTGGGACGAGGATTGGGATGTTGGAGAATAGGTATGGTAATTTAGGAAGTATAACCATTTTTACTAGTGATGCTCTCCCCCACAGGGTTAGTGGGAGGGATTTCCACCGGTTCACTTTTTCCTGTAGTGTTTTTATTACTGACTCAGTTGTCTTGAAATACATCGTGGTAGTTCAATGACATTTGTATCCCAAGGTAGCGTACCCCTGAGGTCTCCCCTACAAAATCGTAATTGTCGGTGAACGGTTTGGTGACTGGGGTGAGTGGGAATATAATCGATTGTGTGATTAATTTTTAATCCTGAAATCGCCCCGAATTTAATTACCTCCCTCATGATTGGATTGAGATTTTCTATGGCATCACGTACAAATAACGCCACATCATCTGCTTATAACGATATAATCAACCGGTGTGGGCCAATGGTGAGACCCCTGTGGAGTTGCTGGGTTCGAAGGTTCTACGCTAGAGGTTCCCTTATTAATGCAAATATTCACACTGAAAGTGGACACCCCTGCCTGGTGCCTTGCTGCAGTTTGATGGGGGGAAGATCTCGGTAATCCCACCAATATTGTAGCCTGGGGGTCGTTATATAGTAGACACACGAGTTTGATGAAGCGGGACCCTAGCCCCATCTGTGTAAGTACAGCGAATAGGAAGGACCATTCCACAGAGTCGAAGGACTTCTCGGCATCGAGCAGTACCGCTATAGCCTGGCTGGTGGGGTCAAAGGCCTCGATAATGCCAAAAAGCCTCCTGATGCGAACGTCGTGCAACATCTGGGCACAAATCCAGCCTGATCTGCGATCATGAGGCCCGGCATCAGCAGCAGTAGCCTGTTTGTGAGTATTTTGGCCAGTATTTTATTGTCAAGGTTAAGTAGAGAAATGGGTCTATATGATGCACACTCCTCTGGGGGTTTACCTGCCTTGTGTAAGAGGATGATGTTGGCCTCGTGGGACGGCCATGGGAGGGAACCTTTTTGTAATGCTTCGTAGTATACCTCTGCAAGTAAGGGGGCAAGGATTTCGGCAAAGGCCTTGTAAAATTCCCCCGTTATACCATCGGGTCCAGGGGCTTTGGTGCCTGGAAGGGTTTTAATGGCTTCCACGATTTCCTCTGGAGTGATGATTTCATTAAGGGGTTCACATAGTTCTCCTTCCACCCAGTAGAGTTCAGTGTCTTTGAGGTAATTGTTTAAGGCGTCTGTGTTTGAGTTATATTTAGATGTGTATAGGTCTTGATAGAAGGTTTGGAATAATTCTGCTATTTCGTCGTCTGTGTGCACAAATGTGCCGTGTTTGGAGTGTATTCTCTCGACCATCGTCTGCTTCCGGTCGGCTCTGATCAGTCTTGCAAGGAGGGCTCTGGGTCTCTGGCCCTCGCCGTATTGACGAATTTGATTGTTACAGCCTAAGAATTTCAGCTCGCGTTCTGCTGCGGTCCTGAACATTTGTAGCTCCTCCTTGAGTGTTGCTTGGGTGCGTGGGTCGTCCTCAGTGGAGAGCTTAAGTTCAAGTTGTTTCAATTGCTCTTTACTGGCGGTGAGTTCCTGCCGGATCAGCTTGATGATTCAGTTTTCTTTGGCAAGGCAGGCCCCTCTAACGAAACACTTCAGAGTTTCCCAGATCGTGCCAGCAGACGTAACTGTGCCCAGGTTTATGTCTAGGAAGGTTGAGATTTTGTCTCGGAGTTCGGATGAGAACACTTGATCTTGTAAGGATCCGGGTTTAAAGTGCCACTGTAGTAGGCGGGACTTAGATGTAGCAGGATTGCATATGAGAGTTACTGGTGAGTGATCGGAAAAAGTTTTGGGCAGGATTTGACATTGTTCCCAGCGGAGAGGGCCGCTGGCGCATGCCATCAGGTAGTCCAATCTGGAGTTGGAGTTGTGGACTGGCGAATGGAACGTGTAGTCACGCTGATCCCAGTTGCTGTATCTCCAGGTATCTACTAGGTTGTAGGCTCTGCATATTTCTTGTATTTGGAGGCTGGCTTTGGAGACCGGTAGTGTCGAGCTTCTCGACGTATACTTCGCGGGGTCAAGCACGGTCTTTAGGTCGCCTCCCCAGATGATCGTTGCCGAGGATTGCGTCGAAAGGTGCGTCAGCACCCAGTCGAAGTTGTTCGCCCCATCGATGTTGGGGCCATAGGAGTCAACAAAGATGATTTCTTTGCCGGCAATGACCCCTCTCACTAGCAGTGCTCTGCCTTCGGAGTCTTTCTCAGTGCCAATCATCCGAAAGCCTGTCCGACGATTGATCAGGATTGCTACTCCTCTGGCGTATGACGAAAAGGACGAGAAGTACCTGTTGCACCCCCAGTTTCTGGCCCACTGGTGCTCCCTCACCGGGGGTGGGGGGTTTCCTGAATCATGGGGACGTCTACTTCGTGCCTCTTTAGGTATTGGAGGATCTTTCTTGTTTTCGAGGGACGGTTGCCTCCTCTAATGTTTCATGTTGCAACCTTGAATTGTTCGTCCGGTGTGGATGGTTGAGCTGATGTTGTATTCGTCCTGCGGGGACACAGGGCTCTGTGAGAGGTGTGATTTGCTGACCTTTGGAGATTCCAACAGTGCCCAGCGAAGGTGGTCTATTTTGGCGTGGTGGCTGGGGGGTGAGGTGGGGTGTGGTGTGGTGGGCTGGAGGCACTTTCCCAATCCCATTCTCTGGCTTCCTTCCTTACACGGGCAAACCCCCACTGGCCCGTTTGCTTATGCCCTCGGAAAAAGAACCGAAACAGTGCGTGTCCGTCTCCTACTTTCCCATCCATTAACAGTGAACTGTTTTGACACAACTCTTTTTACACTTTGCTGTGTAAAGGGTACCAGGGGGCCTCCCAAGTTGCTAGGCCTTGGAGTGTTTAACTCCTGTGTATATTTCAGTTAAGTCGATGAGTTTCTTCTATACGGGTTTCAGATTGCAGACCACCTGCTGTTTAAAGTGGGTTTCTGTGTGCTCACTCCCGCTGTGTTCGTGCTTGGTTGGGGTTCGGCCCAGGGCATCCTGCTCTATCTAGGAAGGTGTTGGCTTCCTCTGGCGACTGGAAGAAATGGACTTTCCCTTCATGTTGAATTCTGAGTCGCCCTGGAAAGAGCATGGAGTAGGTGAGTTGATTGTCCTTGAGCCTTTGTCTGACGGAGGTGAAGGATCTCCGTTGTGCCTGGACTGCCGGAGAGAAATCTGGGTAAAAGTGTATTTGGTCTCCATCATGGTGCAGCTCGCCCTTTTCTCTGGCTAGATGTAGAATCTTATCCCGATCTTTGTAATTTAGTAGTCTGGCGATTATTGGCCTGGAGGGTGCTCCTGGGATGGGTTTGGAAGAAGGGATTCTGTGTGCCCTTTCCACTACAAACATGTTGGAAAGGGCTTCACGACCGAAGAGGGTGGTGCATAACACCTCGACAAAATCTTCCATTTTTTGCTGCAACTGTTGTTCCCTCACCCCGATGATCCTATAGTTATTCCTTCTGGAGCGACCCTCCAAATCCTCGCATTTGGCAATGGTTGCTTTCATTTGGGATTCCAGTTGATTAACTTTGGCTGCCAGGGTTGACGTGCCGTCATCTAAGTTTGAAACGCGTTGTTCCACCTCATTGAGGCGTTCTGAGTGGGTATCCATTCTGTGTTGTAGGAGATCTACCTTCAATGAGAGACCGTCCATTTTGTTGTTGAGGCTCCCTATGCCGACCTTAAGGTCTAAGAGGAGGCTCTTGATATCTGTGGAGGAGGTATCTTCCTCCATCCGGAGGGTGCTGCTGGTCGTGGGATCTGAATCCTCCTGGAGCCTGAGGGTTTTGGGGAGGGCGCCAGATTCAAAGGTTAGCTTCCTCTGGGATCTGTCTGTTTTTCCCATTGGGCTGGTGTAGTGAGCTTCGCCTTGTGGAACGTGGTGATGAGATATGGTTGACTCACTGCCCGTTGGCGCCCAGACGCAGGGTTTGATTGCGCTATGCTGGTGCAATTCGTAGGCCGGCGGTGCCTGCGGGGTCAAGAGTAGCGATCAGGGCGTTTGGCTAGGGGAGCGGTTGCTTTTTTGTAGGCCTCTGGAGAATGCGCGACGGATGAGGGGGTTGGACGTGCCTCACCCCGGAGATAGAGTACAGGGAACCCTTCTGGTTAATTTGAGCACAGGTTAAAGGATGGCGGGCGTGCTCCGGGAGGACGGGGGGTGGGGGGGAGACAGGTCCAGCACGCACGGTGGACTTCGCTGGGTGAAATGTTCCTGCAGGCAGAAGACGCGGAGTGGGGGGGCGACCAGAAGCCAGCGGCCACTGCCAGGGAGGAGAGCGGTCTGCTACCAAGGATATAGGAGGACCTTGCGCACCCGTTCCGCATTCAAAAGTCAGATGTGTGCTCCCCCCAATTCGCTCCGTACCTGGTGTTTAGTTGCTGGGCATGCTTTTCGGGACTTTCTCTCGCCTCTCTTGCTCCTCGTTGGATCTCTGCTGCGTCAGATGGATTCGCCGAGAGGAGGGGGAGCCCGGAGGTGGTGTCGCCGTCCCGTGTGGATGTTCCGATGACCGCTCAGCCTCTCCGCGGTCCCCAGTCACTCGCCCCGGCTGGGCCGCGTAAGTCCTGGTAGGAGGGCCGATGTTGATGGGGGAGGCACCCCGGAGCAGCGGCCGCGGACCCCAGGCGTGCGGCCCGATCTCTTCTCCTGATGATGCTGCGTGGGGAAGGTGTCTCCACCTGGCCCGTGCCCAGCCCGTCACCCCTGGACCCGGCTCCCGGCGGGCCCGGCTCAAGCGCCGGGGGGGGGGTCAGCGTTTTGGGTCTTCGCTCGTCTGTTCTGGCCCCAGACTTCACGGAATGGTGGAGCAGAGTCAGGCTGGCACAGGTGGTCGACGATCAGGGCGGGAATACACCGATTTGAGGATGATTGTGTCGGATTGATATTAGGTCGTGCGGGAGCTCACTAAGAAGCGGCCATCTTGGTTCACCCTCTAGCGCCCTCTGCACAATAAAACCATACCTGCTGGAAGAGGTACTTTGGTTAGAGGACAGGAGAATTCCAAACTCCCTGCATATAGTGTGTTGGGTAAGAATTGGTGCAGTCAAACTGGTGAGGACTACACAAGACTTAACTGCTTGGTATTGGGTAACCCACCTTTTAATATAGGCCTGTACTAGTTGTTAATGTGACTGAGCAGCCAGGCTTATCGTAAGATGGGTAATGTGAACTGTACAATTGAAATCAGTAAGTACAAGTAGCCAAGTAACACTTACACACTTAAAGTTATATGGCAGCATTGAAGCCTTCCAGGATTTGCTTATCAATGACCTCAAAAAATTCAGAAAAACAAAAAGTGACTTCAAAAAGAATTTCACCCATCGAGAAGAAGAAACTCTGTCTAAAATATGTGCATTGGAAGATTATGTCTTCAAACCTGCGGATAAAGGCACTAATATTGTTATAATGAATCGGGAGGACTATATTGCTGAAGCTAATATACAATTGAAAGATCCCAAATGTTACAAACTATTGGACAGAGACCCTACGTCAGGCATAAATGATAAACTATTTAACTTATTGATGAAATGGCGAGAGAAAGGATTACTGGAAGACGAAATGTGCAAATATTTACATCCAAAGTTTCCTGTAATGCCTACCATTTACTTTTTGCCCAAGGTCCATAAAAACAAAATCAGACCACCTGGGAGACCTATTGTGACACTATGCGGGGCACTACTTGAGAATGTGTCCAAACTAGTAGACGAAACTCTAATCAAGTTTGTCACCAGTTTACCGTCATATTTACGAGACACAAAAGATTTTCTTAATAAAATAGACGGTATACCATGGCAAAAAACGTATCTGCTAGCAACATTAGATGTGGTGTCGCTATATACATCAATAAAACACACCGATGGCCTGAAGTCATGTGAGTACTTTCTGAAAACAAGATCATTTAATTATTTGGAACACACTAAAATGATTTTAGAGATGATCAATATCTGCTTAACCAACAACAGCTTTCTATTCAACAACAAATTCTACACACAGTTGCAAGGAACAGCCATGGGCACAACATTTGCTCCCTCACATGCAAACTTAACAATGGGGTGGTGGGAGAAGTTTATAGTTTGGGCTCCCCCCAATAGCCACCATTCGGACAAAGTTGTGCTTTGGTTGCGCTATATAGACGATCTATTTATAATTTGGGATGGAACAACTGAAGAATGGTTGGAGTTTGTGAAATTACTCAATGTCAATGAATACAACCTGCAGTTTACTGAGTGCCACAGCAAGACTGATATTGTGTATTTAGACATTCTTGTAACTGTGACGGCAGATGGACTAGTTACTGAACTTTATCGCAAACCGACCAGCTCCAACACTCCTCTGCATGCAAAAAGTAGTCATTCCACAGCCTTGAAGTGGAGCATCCCCTATGGCGAATTTATCCGCATTAGGAGGAATTGTTCACAATTAGACACTTACGATAAGATCTGCAGAGATATGGCCCAGAAATTTCTACAAAGAGGTTACCCTAAAAAAGTACTGGAAAGAGCGTATATTAAAGCGCGACAAAAGGATCGCTCCACTTTACTGATGTCCGAAACTCAGAAAGAGAGAGTAAAGGAAGAAACAGATACCCGACTCATTTTGACATTCAGTGAAGCTTCCAAACACATTTGCCATATTATACACAAACATTGGCATGTACTCAAACAAGACGAACATTTGAAGAGTATTCTAGGTCCAAATGTCAACATTACATTCAGACGCTCAACTTCATTAAAGGATAACCTAGTATCCAGTTACATGAGTCCGAAAACCCCACAAAGCACCCCGAGCTGGTTAAATGCCAACCTAAGAGGCTTCCAAAATTGTGCAAAGTGTAAAGCCTGTAAATTTGCCAGAAACATCAAAAACTATCTACATCCAGTTCTACAAAGATATGTGCCCATAAAATCCAGGATCACATGTGAAACAGAATATGTTGTGTATGTGCTCACATGCTCATGTGACAAATGGTATGTGGGGAGTACAATCGGCAAATTGAAAATTCGAATATTGCAACACATAAGAGCTATCAAAAATGTCGATCCCACATACCCTATGGCTTTACATTTCCAAGAGAAGCATGGAGGCAGATTGGAAGGTTTTGAATATTTTGGCATATATACAGTTCCAAAAACAGACAGAGGTGGTAATCGTGAACTCTCCCTCAGACAATCCGAAACGAGATACATCTTAGACCTCGAGACCAAGAAACCTAAAGGCCACAACCTAGATGAAGAATTGCACACCTTTCTAGGCACATAATAATAATTATTTTATTCAAAGAGGACTGCAATCTCTCCGGATGTAATGGATAGCCTTGTTCATCGATAAGAATTTAAGAATGATAATCATTATAGCATGCCTAATTCTTCCTCTTCTTTTCCTCCCTTTTTTCTTCCCCCTGTCTCTTCCTACACACAGACAAGTTTTGTTTAACGTATATAAGTCTACATGTGGTTGTCATTGAGAGATGTTTTTTTTACTAGCATTAAGGATAGAAGGTCTATCAATTTAAGAAACTTTTCTATACAATACAAAAGCTCTAATGAATTTTAGACCAAAAATATATATTTTTCTCTCTTTTTCTATTTCTTTTTTGCTATCTTTTCAATTTTAACAGCTCTTTAAACTCTCTTCCTTGTTCTTTAATGGGTAAACACAGAATAGCTAACAGTCAATAATTCCGTCTCGTTACGTATGGTCTTAATATTGTGTTTTTAAAGCTAAAATGCTATTTTTCAATTAGCGAGCATTAATTACGATAGTAATGCAAAGCACTAATCACTTTATTTATCTTTGTACTGGGAGGCTGACTTTTGAAGCTGCTAAAGCAGATCGCACTTTACCGATAATATGTTGGCCTAGTGGGCTGTTAAAAGGCACTGGCACTTTATTAATAGCTGCTAAACATTGCGTATTTGCACAGTTATTTATTACGATTGCACTAGCACTTTAATTGATGCACTAAGCATTTCATTTTAACATTTTAGCATATCTATATACACACAAAAAATCTTAACCGGAGAAATTAAATAAAGGTCAGAAAGCGGTTAATTGAAAACGGACATAATTTGAAAATGGGTATTTACTATAAAGCATAATACAATTGCGGGACGTTAGCAAATGTATTAGCATGCAAATTTTGTATTATACGGTAATCTAGACACTATAGTTAAGTCTTAGATGCCACATTAGTTTGCCTAAAAAAGCAATTATAATCAGAGCAATGTGCATACTTGTTCCACTCCAGATTTAAAATGCAATGAACGGCAGAGCACATGCATTTTCAAATATGGCCGCCGCTTTTGACTAGGAGATTACGTGTCACACATTACTACTCTCTATCCTGAAACCATAGAGAAACTGTTAAGCTTATAGTCCTCTTTCTGTGTTCCTTACCCCCAACGTGAACAAGCGGCTTGTTGCCGTGAAACGCGTCGTTGTTTTCGTGGTTTTTTCTCTTTCCTGTACATCGTAATTATTAAAGTTATTTCGTGCCTGAAACATCCTGACTTCCTGACTCTGTGTTTGCAAAGGACTGCTTAAATCCAAACTTCTTCCTGGAGTGCCATCCATTCTCCCTGCACCTCGGTACGGGGATTCTTTCTTATATAGAAATATGTATAATATACACAACACTTTTTATAATATTTATTTAAACCTCATCTACTAGTAACATTCAATCAAAGTTTGAATTCAGTTTGTAAAGGACAATAAAAGTTGGTACATACTTTATGCTAACACATTTTCCAGCACACGGGTGTGACTTCATTTAAGGCCAGTATTGTACTTATTTTCAGTTACCAATTCAGTTATTGAGTTGTAAAGGAATGAAAGGTTAGAATAAGACTGAGAACATACTTTCAACAGTTTGCAAAACAATTACAATATACTAAAGTGGGGCAGGTAAACTTTTATCTCAGCAATAATAGTAATCACAATTATAACCTATGAGGGAACAAGTATTCCTAAAGTCAGTAGGTTCAGAGAAGTGCATTTTGGGAACTAGGACAGCCAAAGTCAATGGACAAAGTCAATAGTTCTGATGCACTTCTTCTTTGATAAAATCTTGACAAAGTTAGTAAGTTCAGAAAAAAATCAAGTGACTCAAATGAGCTACTTTGTAGAGAGCACAAGCTGTAAGCCCAGTGCAGGTGAGTTGGTATCAACTCTAGTGGGACAAAAGCACTTTGCAGGCTAGGACGCACAACTGGTGGCTAAAAGGTGAAAACCCCAATCCCCACAGTACCTGTGATTCGAAGAAACATTTTTCCAGCTGGATTCCTCCTTGCTACAGCTTGGCAGACCCTTCTTCCTGGACCTTGGTCGTGGTGACCAAAGAAAGGACGTCTGGTGGGCTCCTGCGGCAGTACTGGGGAGAGGGACTCCTGAGCTACGGATTTCCTTTGTTTCAGTGGCACTTCTGTGTTTTGGCGCCATTTCCTCAGCGTCAATGAAGAACGAATATTTCCAGTTGGAAGAAGCTTGCTCCCTCAGTCCTGGACTCTGGTGAGGGGACTCTGGATCAAGATTTCCTGTCCTCGGGATGCCCACGAAGATCTGATCGGATTCAGACATTGCAAGACTATGCACTCGTCAATGGTCACAAGACCCCTGGCAGTGGGCTTCTGCAGCTCTGGTGAGGAACAGCAAGTCGGGGATTGTGCCAAATGGAAACTTGTCTTGAGGCTAGTTGGTCCCACTAGCCCAAGGGAGGAAGTCATCCCGTACGCATCTTCCCAGTCTATATGAAAACGCAGACAGCACAGTTGCAGGGCTTCACCGGGCACTTTGCGGTCCAGGAGGGGAGTGCTGGTGTCTCGTTACGTTGTCTTCTTCGGATGTTCCTCTCCAGTGGTCAACTCTGCCTCTAATCCCAAAAACCTCGCTTTTTATGCGATTTCCCATTCATTCACAGCCTATGCTGTCAATCACACAGCTAATCAAGACTGGTTTCATTCAGGCACACCTAGAGACAAAGGACAGGGAAGTTTCGGGACCCTCCCTAACTTCCTCCCTTTCCAGACACACTGGAATCTGGGTGGGCTTCTGGGCTGAAGCCTGCTAAAGACAAAACACACAAAGGACTCAAACCAGTTTCAACTAAGAGTAAAAGCCCAGAAGAACGAACAAACAGAAAATGGCGTAAAAAGAAGACGGGCCATTTTGAGACAATGGACGCCCATGGGTGCTGTACTGCGCCGTGGGTTCAGCCTGCGGTAAAGATGCACATTGGAAGTAAAATTAAACCACTGCCACCAGCCATTTAAAGTAATTTAGTGTAAAAACAAAATATTACATGAGAAGTGGAATAGGAATTACTAGGTAACCCCGTCCCCCCAGCACTCCACAAAGGGTGGTGTGTTCTGGTCACACAAAGAGAAAAGTAAAACAGGGATCATCTTACTATTCTTGGGAACGGTAGTTCACTCAAGAAAATGTATTCAAACATTCAGTGGCAGATGCCTATGGAGTTTGTCAGACTGCATAAAACAGTAAAACACACCGCACACACTGGGGAGACCTCCTCCGGGCAACCAACCACACTCTGAAGTCCTGGGATTGGGCACTGAAACGGAAGGGGGTTCCAAGAGGCTTGAGCCCTCAATCCCCGATCTTCCTTAGCCCGGCCTTCTCACCTGGCGTGAGCCCCCGCAACTTCCAAAATTGGATAAACGGCGGCCTTGAAACCATAGACCAGCTGTACGGGGGAAGAGACACCACTGACATTCAAGCAATGTAAGGAAAAATTCTAACTCCAGGAACGGGACACATACACTTATATTCAACTGCGCCACTGGTGTACACACCCCCAAACTCTGCGGGCAGCAACGCGGCCCCCTACCGCCCTGGAACTGACACTCAGGGACCTCCCGGCCCGCGGGAGGGTATCTACCCTATACAGGCAGTTCTTAGGGGACTTCCTGAGCACGAGAACACGCTGCATGGCCCAGTGGGAGGCAGACCTGGGTCACCTGATAGACCAGACCTGGGTGGACATCTGGACCCGAACGCATACCTCATCTACCTGCATCACTAACAGGGAAAGTGCCTACAAAGTCATGTTATGGTGGTATTACCCGCCCCTCAGACTTCATCACATGAACCCCCAAGTGGACTACCTTCGCTGGCGAGGGTGCAGCCATCCGGGCTCTTTTTTCCACATGTGGTGGACTTGTCCACAGATTCAGCAATTTTGGAAGACGTGCCTAGGGACCATCGCACAAACCACTGGGTCAACGATCCCGCTAGAACCGGAGCCCGTCCTGCTGGGAGCACCGATCCCCACGATCTACCCACGGACCGTCAACAGAGCAAAATTGCTGACCCAATGCCTTCTAGACGGGAAAACGACCCTGGCCCGCACCTGGAAGTCCCCAGAGGGCCCCCTCATGGCCCAGTGGTGGACGAAGCTCTGGGACATTCTGGTAGCAGAAAAGGTAACAGCGGCAAAGGCAGGTACCCTCCACAGATTTCAGAACATCTGGGCCCCAGTTCTAGAATACGACCAGCGATTCCCGGCCCTGACCTATAAACCCATTAACGCTCGCTGGACCCTGAGGGACCAGGAAAACCCCGACAGGGACACAAAGGCTGGGGCGCGAGACAGATGGCTTTGGAAGGAGGAGCACAGACCTGGGATTGGGGGAGGGGCGCAAGGGAGCGCTTGAGGGTTAACATGCTTAAAATGCTTCAATGATGTTATAAACTGCTGTGTAATTGTCATCCTGCCTTGATTTAAAATAAACAAAGTTAAAAAAAAACAGTAAAACACAAAATTCCAAGTCAGGAAAAACACATGAGTGAGTGAGAAAAAGGTCCCACTCGGTCAGGTGGAAAAAGTCACAAGCCCCGAGTCCAGCAAAAGAGCTGGGGGTCTCTAAGGTAGAAGGGAATTAGCACAGAAATAAAAATTCTCCCTAGCATAGTGCAGCTGGGCAAGAAGATCTGGAGGAGAACCAAGAAATAAACCTGGGGAAACCACACTCTCCAAATGTACCATTAGATGTGGTCTATGACAAAGACAGGAGTGACCTTACACTCATTAGATCTCAGTGGGAAGACAATGGGGAGGCGGTATGGGGTGACTTGTTGGCAAACAAGGCTTTTTAAGTTTTAAACAATAGTGGAGACAGGGGTGAATAAAGGACAGTTTCTAGCATACACAAGATTGCTACACCAGGCCAGAACAAGGTGGAAGGGACCTCTGAAAGACATTGAAGAAAACACTGTTAAGTTATTATATGTCATCACGGAAGGTCAGCACGGGGTCTCTAGGTTGTTTCAAAGGCTACCATCAGAACTGCAGACAGACGTACCGAGTGTAAAATCCAAATGGGAGTTTGACCTGGGTAGGAACCTCACTGATCAAGAATGTGCAAATATACTGCTGTACACTAAGAAGGCGTCTGGAACTATAGGCTCAAACTCACACAATTATATGTCACACACAGGGCATACATGACGGCATATAGGATATCACAATTCCCAGGCGCAACAGACAAGAGGTGCCCAAGATGCAATGAGGAGGGAGCAGACATGATGCATATGTTTTGGGAATGCACAGCGATTAAGCGGTTTTGGAGTGAGGTGGAGGTGCGGTTGAAGTGGGTGGAGTTAACTAATTAACCTACAAATTAACCTAGTCACCGGAAGCAAGCCAGCCAGCTTGGGATGTTCCCACGACCAAAAGGGACAAGATCGGTGACTAGGCTCCTAGATTTAGAATGCATACCAGCAATGAGTACGATTACTATGGCCTGGAAGTCTCATAGAGGCCCACAGATAGATTGATGGTGGGGTGATCTGAAGCGCTAGTCCATGGCAGAATCAGCAGTATTGTATATGGCGCTGCAAAAGGGTATGAGAGAAGGAAGCGACAATGTGACGGCATGGAACGCATTGGTGCAAGAAATGTTCCGCCTACAGGATGATAAACCCCCTTGAGGTGAATAAGTAGGAGTGAGAGATGTGGCCTCGGAAGCCAGAGAAGTGTGTAACAAACAGAGGGACAGTTTGTGCGGCGTGGAGGAAGACTGGTGTTTGAATGCGTTGAGGCCTAAATGCCTTTGGAAGCAGACACAAGTATATAGGACTCCACGGTTTCTAAGTTATGCAAGCATCTAGTTACTGCGTTATTTGGCATTACTGTTTTTGTTAATGTACCGCAAGAGCGGAAGGAAAACATGATGTGATAATGTGATGACTCTTAAGATGTCAAAACGAATTGAAAAAAAGATTTTTTTTAAAAGTGTTTCATGGTGTGTATCTTGTAGTAGATGGTTATCTGTTTGCATATATGTTTGCATATAGAAGTACTGTATTTTCCCACAGTGTGTGGTACAATAATGTAAATTAATCTTGCACTCAAAATTACAGAAAATTAAAAAACAAGAGGCAAAGAAGAAATATTTTATTTTAAGTTGTCTAATAAAGACAGAAATCCAGATGTCATTTTTCATCACTGAAAGATACATTCTTTACAGCTAAATCTCTCACAAATTGTCATTCTACGATAAGTAACTCTTATATAAATATATTTATTTACATATGTATACATACATGTGTGCACCTATGGCAGAGAAAAATAGATCGTACCATCTTACTGAGAACCAACTTAAAGGGTTAAAGTGTGTGGGTTAAAAGTTGTGATGATCAATTCTCTCCTAAAACATGTCATCAGTATACATTCAGAAATGGTCGATAAAACACTACCACGCAGTTTTAATATAATTAGGAAGGGTTTGATGGCACCTTTTGCTGGCTACAGCTTATAAATCTCATGGGTGGAAGGGGTACAATTTATAATGTCCCCACTAATCTATGAACTAGAATGGAGTTCAGAAACCCACAGAGGGTTAACATTAGTACCCTCCACCCTGAAAATGAATATCAAGCCATTTTATTTCTGAATCTTAAGCATCCATTATTTTCCTAAAATGATATGCTGGTTAGAACTCTAATCTCAGTTCCATGATACCCATCGTAAATCGCCACTGTGTAGGTCTATATATGATTAAATGTTTTTGGATGCATCAGGTTAGTGAGTGGCTGACAAGTTCACGCTGCTTCTATGGTAGCTCTGTATTGGTTTTACATTAGTAAGCAGGGGATGCATAGTCACATTCCTAAAAGTGGGCACTAATTACATGTGGGGCCAAAAGTGAGTGTATTTTTCGTTTGCCTCTGCATTCACAAGGACTATTGCCCAACAGGCAGTGTCGTTAACATGCCTTCTTCTAAAACAGCAGCATTCCATAGCTTATAGGGCATCTGCTAGAGCGGTCATAAAACCAAAGCTACGAGGAAGCAACTCAAATTCACGGAATGGAATACATTGCAAACACTCCTTCCTCACATTGCCAATGCTATTTCAAGGGCACATACAAACATTAATTTGACAGTTTGGTTGCATCCAATACAGCACAAAGCATCCCCCACTCACCATCTTACAAGTACATGTTCTGGAGCCAAATCATGCAGCTGGAAGTAAAACCTCTTTTTGGCTGCTTGAACGGTGAAATACGTTTTCATTTCTTTGTTGTGTGATGTGGTGAATAAACGTTACAGGAACATGGGTACTGGCTTTTACATGTGTTACTGACCGATATTTCATGAATTGTGCCAACAGGAGGCCACTTATGTATGCATGATAAGCTTTTAGTCCAATACTGCACACAATGCAGAACGGATTGTAAATTCATTAAATAAAAATACGGTCCAGGATCACCAAAGCAGGAGCAAGATTTGAACTAACTGGAACAAAAGGACAAGTCCGCTAGACTAAGATTGCAATTGATGCCATTTGGTATTGCTGTTTTCCAGATCAAAGTTTCAAATGTCTTTAAGGCTGATTTACCCCAAAAAAGGAAGACAACAGAAAAGCCTGTGCGTCATCACAGAGGATTTATAGAAAAATGACTTTGCAGCTAAAAGTACTTTCTCAGTTTACAACATGACTCTTGCGTCCCTAGTCCATTCGAGATGGAAAGCCTGTGCATGTATGACTTTTTCAAGGGGTCAATCGAGACCAGAGCACATCAAATTATATATTCAGGCCACACTGCATGTAACCCTCAATGTTCACCTGTATCATCTCGTTTAGTTTGCAATTTTATACTAAATCAATTCACATGAATGCCGGATCTCAGGCAAGCTGCACATGACAAAGCCATCTGAAAACATTTCAGGGTAAAGGACTGAGGAGGGCATACAACTCCTTTTGGAAATAAAGTATGTGCCTGAATGGATTCTGGCAGACCATCTTTCATGCAGCCTGTGTAATCATAAGCAACTGTGTTGCATTGAAGAATGGAAAAGTCGAACACTGGCTTTACTCACGAAAAAGGTTATGATCATTGATGGTGATGAAGGACTCTAGGATGCATAGTTCTAGTTTAGCATGATGGATACCCATCCATTAAAGGCACTCTAGTTAAAGGAATGTGAGCTTTAAAAATGATCCATCATTGTCCTTGATTCCTCATAATAACTCCCGTGTTTTCAAAAAGTACTCTACTCACATTTCAGAGGCAAGTTCCACTAATTGTGTACACTGGATTATGGTAACTTCCTTTAGGAAGTCAATCTGCCTACTAAAACTTCTCTCGACTCTCTAATTAACAGCACGCCACATTGTAGGCTCTCTCTGGACATAACTAATCTGTCAGTCCTATATGGTGACTCCCCAGATGGGGAAACTCTGACTGAGATCCAGCATAGACACATTTCTCCTGCTAAACTACAGGGACATCATAAAAGATTTCTTCACACGAAAAATGTTGAGGTGGAGACTTGTGCATAAACCCCATTATCCTTTTACCCATTGCCAAGAATGAATAATAAAACCACTAATTAAACTCAGACAAGGGAACTAAATGGTATCATCTCCAATTACCGGACTTTCTGGATCGTCAGCAATTCGAGAGGCCCTGAAGATGAGATGGAAGAGGAACTGGCAACACCTTCCTGACCACAGAGGGGAACAAATGGACCATAAATATCTGTCTCAAAGAGTATTCCGAAGAGGTTCAGGATAATTAATTTTGAGTATTTCTTGATTAGTGAACAGAAAATAATGCACTTGAACATTTTTGTTGTGTACCCATCTGAAAACTGAAGGAAATAAAATGCTACTCACTGTAGTGACTAGAATACTCCTACTCACTGTAGTGTCCTTTCCTCCATCCTGTAAGGGCGTTCCCCCATACAGGGCCTGTACCTTTTGGCAGCAAAAAATATGAGCTTCCCCTTAAACTTTAGATATTGCGCACAGAGGCATGGCTGCAGGTGTGTCCCCACCTACCATCCCCACCCCTTGGCACCTCACCTTTGTTGTCCCTTTTTCCTCAGACGAGAATGGGCCTAGCAATTACTCAGTGGGCAATTCCTTTGCTACGTAGCTGCCTCCTTGAATTTCTTTGTCTATTCCTTTGTCTCATTATTACACCGGCCTCTGGTTTCTAACCTTCCCCAGTGCATGTCAGTTGCGGGAGGGTTTACTTATTGGGCCTCATGTGACGGCTACTTCCCGGTGGCAGACCCCTATACACTCTGTCGTGAGTGCCTGGGCGTCAACCACTGGTGGAATTCTCCTTCCTATCAAATAGAGCACCTTTACCTTGGCTGCAGGGGAATACTGTCTTTCCTGCCTATGGGTTGTACGGTGGGCAGGTCTAGGCAGAGTGTTGCCTCAAAGGAACTACTCGGCCCATAATAGCTCAGCGAGGTATGCATACGCATGAGGGCCCTGCATGAAGTCTGTAGGGCACAGGCTTGAATTCATGCATGACCGATTCAGCTCTTCATTCTTTGCAAGTGTAATTGCGTGCAATTAAATTGCACCGTTTTTAAACTACTGTTATGGTGCTCAGAATCAGGAAGAATCCATTTGCAGTGCTATATAAAAAGTTGATGTTATCCTGAAGGAGGTAGCAGTAACTGGGGAGATTAATCACTAACAAAGTGGTAGCAAAAACAAAGTCTCATCTCTTTAAAAGTCAAATGGTTTTATTCTACACTTTTCATGACACTGCATTCTACTGTAAGGTTTCGAAGCTGGTTCCTGGTAAAGGATGCAAACAGTTTGCCTCCACTGACTATAGACCACAAGAGTTAAGCCTCTTGAGAAGGCAGGGCCAGTGGCCCAAAACCTCTTTCACTGTGTATTTGGAGGGAGGCTGTAGTATCATATACAAGATAGTAGCAGTAGTCACAGAATCCAGTGGTAAATTGTGCTTTCTTTTGGCCTAACTGTACCTGGAAGTCTAGTCTATCCTAGCCGCTATCAACGATTCAAACACTTAACGGATGAACCTAGCGTTCCAGCACTGCAACAAGGGAACAGTGGCCTTCCAACTGTTTCTGATGCTTGTGGATCTGCTTAGAATCACATGCTGCGCATATAGTCTGACATTTAGTGATAGTCACAGAGTATTGCATCTTTTTTTCGAAGATCGAAAGGGATGTCGAAATGGGTGTAACTGTAACACTATCTCTAACGTGACATGTAGTGTACCCAAAATCTCTCGCGCGTCGAGGTCCCACAGATTGTTTTTTCCTCCAAACTAGATGGTTGCTTATGCAGAGCTCGTAAGAGTTTTACATTGCTCATATAATCCCACTGCCTGCGGTGGTTTAGTCAATCTTCAACCATCATCTCGACTGCTGTTTTGTGGGATTCCTGCCTGCCGCCGACACCTCCATCCCCGACTGCTCAGCAACTGTTGACCGCGTGGTCTCGGCCTTCAGGCCCGGCCTTTACAGTAGGGAGAGTGGACCTTGTTTTCTTCTCATCTTTGAGAATAATAATTTAGCATTTGTATACCACTATGAACCCTCAGGTATCGGAGCGCTGCTTATTACCCACGGTGTGTGGTGCTCGCAGAATGTATTTCACCCCCCTTCCTTTCCTCTTGGTCTGGCTGCCGCTCACATTTGCTATGCAGAGGACTCTTTAAATTCTGCCCGTCCTGTAACGGCAAGTTTCCCCGGAGAGACACCCATCATAAATGTAATGGGTGTCTTCCTCGCGACCATGATGAGCGCTTGTGTAAGGCCTGTAAACTCTTTTGGCCTAAAATGCTGAAAGACAGGCGGACTAAGCGGTGGGCAGCCTTCGCTCTGCAGGCCGAGAATATTTCCCTGCGGGCGCCATCGACCTTTCAGAGGAGCCGACATGCTCCCATGCGTCTGGCCCGACAGGCATGCTGCCGGCACTGCTATGGGTAGGTTACACCGCGGTGATAAGGGCACCCACACACCATGTGTCCATAAACACACAACCCACAAGGCTTCTTTGACGGGAATGTTGAAGAAGGCCTCAACGCCTGTAGGCACATCGATGGTATAAAGCGTGTGCAGAGACCGTAGGCTTCAGTTCCTTTTTTATTAAAAACATGTATAGGATAACCTACACCCGACAGTTACTTTTTCTGAAAGAGCAAAGACTGCAATCACATTGATAATTCTACTGTGGGACAGGTTGGGAGGAGCGATGAGGAATACGTGGGAGGAACATCCAGTCGAAAGAACGTTACCATGGGTAAGTAACTTGTTCTTCGAATGGATTGTGTCCTCCCACGTATTCCTCATCTTACGATATACGCCCAAGTATTCCTGAAGGAGGGAGTCAGAATTTTCAGGCTCATATTATTTTAAGAGTTCCTTCATAGGTCTGTGTGCACAGAATGTAGCACTGCCTTTCCAAATAAACCTTCTTGGCTTGAGGAAGAGTCCAGAATGTAATGTTTGCTAAAGGTGTGTACAGACGACAGTGTGGCAGCAGCACAAATATCCCTAATTGAGACACAAGTCTGTAATGCAGAGGAGGTAGCCATGCCCCTGGTTGAATGAGCTCCAAGACCTCTGGAGGATCTTTTCCTGATAATTTGTAGCATTCAGTTATTCCCAAAATAATCCATCTCGACAATGTTTGTTTTGAAATTGCCATGCCGAACTTGTGGCCCGTCTAACCTACAAAAAGTTGGTCATCGTGTCTCATCACAGACATCCTGGAGATGTAAAATGTCAGTGCATGCTTTGGATCAAGCCTGTGTAATCTCTCCTCTTCCTTTCCAGGAGGAGGATCAAATGAAGACAGAATTATCTTCCGAGTTAAACGAAATTAGGACACAATCTTACGCAAGAATGTTGGTTTCACCTTGTCCTTATAGAAGATTTTAAAAGGAGGCTTGCAGGACAAGGCCTGAAGTTCACTCAACCTTCAGGCTGATGTAATGGCCACTAACAGGGTGGTCTTTAAGGTTAACAACCTTAAAGGACAGGTATGGATAGGCTCAAAAGGAGCTCACATTAGAAATCTCAATACTAGGTTGAGGTCCCAAGTTGGGACTTGGAATGGGAATGGGAATGGGAAATGTATTTGTCAGTCCTTTTAAGAATTGTATCCCAAGGGCAATCTTGAAGAAAGATACCTATTCAGAGGAGTGCTTAAAAATAGAAAGCGCTGCAAGATGCCTAGGTGTACTGCATATAAATGGATCTTCATTCTTACACCTACACCAGCTGCAGAATTTGTTTCAACGGCACAAGGACTTTGTTGCTGGTCCTCTGGCCAAAAGCAAAATCTCCATTACGTCTTCCGGGAGTTCCCAATCCTTGTTTTGAAGGTCAAGAGTCTTGACCTCTGGATGGAGAACCCAATCTCTCTCTCTCTCTCTCTCTCTCTCTCTCTCTCTCTCTCTCTCTCTCTCTTTAGAGAGTTCTCTTTGTGGCAGACGTATGGAGGGTAGATGGACATGTCTAGAAGGTCCAGGTTCCACGTCCTCCTGGCCCAATCCGAAGCAATTAGGATAATGGATTTCCTGAACGTTCTCAGCCTCCTGATGACTTGAGGAATGACAGGGATTGGAGGAAATGCGTACAGGAGTGGAAACTCCCAGTCCACTATACGAACGTGTTGCATAGAGCTCCTCTTAGGGGAAATTCCCTTGAACAGTACCGTTCGCACTTCTGGTTGACACTGGTCGCAAACAGATCCACTTCAGGGGTTCCCCAAAGGATGAAGCTCTCTTGAAGGACTTCCTGAGCTAGTTCCCACTTGTGGGAGACTGCTCTGCCTGCTCAGAGCGTCCGCCTGAGTGTTCTCCTCTCTGGCTAGGTGGACTGTCGATAGGGAGATTCCTTCTTGAATTGCCCAGAAACAGAGCTGCATTGCCTCTCTGCAGAGTGGTAGTGACGACCCTACACCGCCTCTCTTGTTGAGGTAGTACATGGCCACCGTGTTGTCCGTCATTATCAGGACGTTCTTCCCCCGCACAAAGGGCAGAAAGGCCTTCAGCGCTAGTCTGATTGCCCTCCGCTCCAACAGGTTGATATGTAGTTTGGACTCCGATGGAGACCATCGACTGCCGATTGTCAGGCCTTTGGTATGCGCTCCCCACCCTGTGAGTGAGGCGTCCGTTACTACTTTTATCTCCGGCCATGCTCTTCTCCCTTCAAAATGTTGGCCCACCACAGGAGATCCTGAGTGACTCTGTTTGGGACCTGAAAGAGATCCGACATCCTGCCTGAGAATTGAGATAATGGAGTCCTGAGAGCCCACTGCAGATAATTCATTCTCAGGCGGGCCTCTGGCACCAGAAAAATGCAGGATGCCATGAGGCCGAACAACCTCAAAGTCGAAGGCCGGGAGACGCTGGCCACTCTAGAATTTGGTGACCATCTGCAGAATGTCTTGGGCCCTCACCTCTGGTGGCGAGGCTTTTCCCAAGGATGAATCTAGGACTGCTCCAATGAATAGGAGCTTCTGAGATGGTATCATGTGAGACCGCTTGAAGTTGAGGGAGAAGCCCAGTCTGTGAAGGGAGTGACAGGTGGAGCTGAGATGTTCCAGGGCCTGTTTGGCCGATCAGGGCACGTTCCCCTATCATCTAGGTAGGGGGTAGATGTGAATCCCCCCTCTCCCAAGAGTCGCTGCCACCACCACCATTAACTTGGTGAAAAAACTCTGAGGGAAGGTCAAACCAAATGGCAGAACTCGAAACTGATAATGAGAACCGCCAATGGTGAACCTTGGGTACCTTCTGTGCTTGTGATGGATTGGCACATGAAAGTAAGCATCCTGAAGGTCCAATGATCCCATCCAGTCCTGAAGCTGGAGGGCCTGAATGATCTGAGAAAGGGTAACCATCTTCAACTTGTCCTTCCTGAGGAACTTGTTCAAGTCTCTTAAGTCCAAGATGGGTCTCAATCCTCTGTCTTTTTTTTGGAATTAGAAAGTACGGGGAGTACCAACCCTTGTTCCACTCTGCTACAGGTACTGGTTCTATAGCACCTTTCTCTAGCAGAGATAATATTTCCTACATAAGGAACAGATCTGGAACTTGAAAGAGCTGTTCCCCGGTGGATGACTGAGGATTTTTTAGAAAGGGAAGGCAGTAACCCTGGGCAACTGTTTCCAATGCCCATGCATCTGAAGTAATGCCTCGCCACTCTTTCAGATGCAGTGACAGTCTGCCTCCCACTGGGGTCTTGTGAACTAAGACCTCAGAGAGGTTTAGAGGCGGCTGGAGCAGTGGCTGATGGTAAAACAGCCGCTGCCTGGGCGGTTCCAGTACCTCTTCCCCTGTCCACCACGGGTAAAATCTTTTCTAACCTCTTTGATTGGACAGTCCTCTCTGAGGAGTAAAAGCGAAAGGCCCTACCCCTCCAAGGTGTGCCGGTGGTGCGGTTTTGTGGCTAATAGCAGCACCAAGTGACTTTGCTGCCGCTTTAGAGGTCTGTAAATTCTCTAGGCTCTCGTCAACCTTGCTACCAAATAAATGTGTACCATCAAAAGGACATGTTAAGCAATCTGGACTGCACATCTGGAGCAAACCAGACTTTCTTAACCAGGCAAATCTGTGCATAACTATACTAGCCGCCATGGACCTGCTGATGCTGTCAGCAGTGTCGAGACCTCTCTAGAAGGATTTGAATATTGCATCTTTCCCATCCTTGACTAGATTTTAAAATCTGTCCCTTTCCTAGCCTTCGGGGATATGATCAGCCGTCATTGCTACACATTCCCAAATACTGTGAGGGAATCTTGCCAACGTGCACGTAGCATTTGCTGACTTTAGAGCCATACTTCCCACAGAGAAAACCTGCTTGGCCCAAGCGCTGTAACGCTTGTCATCTCTGTCTGTGGGAATAGTTGGGTATGCGTTCTGCTTAGAGGTTGATGTGGCAGCTTGTACCACTAAACTTTCAGGACTGGGATGCTTTGCCAAGTAACTGGGGTCACTACTGGACGCCCTGTATTTAGATGTCAATTTTTAATTCATTGACGGAATCACTTCTGGCATCTTCCAATTTGAACTCACTCTCCTTTGCAATGACACATGAAAAGGAAGAATAGGGTCCTCCTGGGGTCCTTTATCTAGGATGTCAGTTAGATCATCCTGTTTGTATATTGGTGTTGGTCTTTTCAATCCAATATACTCTACAACTCTGGCCATTAACTGTCTAGAAGACCCTTCAGCATGGCCAGTAGGGTACGGCCTCCCAAACTCTAGTTCTGGTGATGTATCTAGTCCGCTTGCATTCCGCAGGGACTCCTGTACATTTTTCTATCTTGATTCCTCTGAGATCAAAGGCTCAGGGACCCCAGGTGTTCCATATTGAAGACCAAAGGGTTGTGAATCATCCGAAGCATGTTCTGCCTCCTCCTAAATCGAAGAAAGTGTATACATCTTTTCTGTGATCCTTGATGGCGTTGAAGGTGGCACCGGAATTCCGTCACAGTCGGCGTCGAGGACTTGTCTAACGCCTTTGGCATCAAGGACCTGTCATGGTCCGATGAGTCTTTCGGCGTCGATGACTTCTTCCTTGATGAAGATGTCTCGACTCGAGGGATCCTTCGACCCCTCTCGAGGAGATCTTTCTTTGCCTTCCTGGCCCAGAGGTGCACGATTTCTGCCCTTATCCTTTTTCTTGTCGAGTTTTTCAACCTGGTCAAGGCTTTCATGAGTTTGAGGGGGGGGGTCAAGGCCGCATTCTCAAAAAACGTGCATCATTTTTAATCTGAACTTCTCCCACTCAGCTGGAGAGGCTGATTTCGTCGGGCATTTAACCCGTTCTGGGGAGGAACTCGACGAAGACAGTGACCTATGGTGCCCATTCCTCGACCGCCATGAAGATGACGAGTAGTGAGAACCACTGTGTGATCTCGATCGCTGTCTTTTTACGAGGAGAAATTATTCTCGACTCGTCTGAAGACACTTTTTTTGACGGGGTCGAAGAGGATTTTGACCTACCTGTCACTAATTTTCCTCTTAGCTTTTTCAGGACTTTCACTGTCATCAATAGGCAGGCTTTACAGTCGAAGGTAGCGTGAGAGGAACCGAGGCCCCACAGACACACCCAACACCCGATGGGGGTACGCAAGGGACATCTTTGCCCCACAATCTTGGCACTTCTTAAACCCTGATCTTGGCGTCAAAGACGCCGATGATGTAATTTCTTAATAATATACTCGAAGATTCTCGATAGTGAACCGAAGTGTATGGTATAACTTTTGCGGAAAAATGGAACTGAAGCCAACGGTCGCTGTGTGTGCTTTATGCAATCGGAGTCTACATCGAGACGGAGGCCTCTAAGGCACATCAAGTTGGCCGGCATCGACGCGCAGTGCCCTCTTCTGGAAATAATATCCAAAGTAGCTGGATATGGAAATATAAGATGAGGAATACGTGGGAGGACACAATCCATTCGAAGTGGACTCATGCCCCATTCCCTCTGAATTGCAGAAACGTCCCTCCCCCGGTGCCTAGTTTCCCTCTTTGGAGGAACCGCAGGAACACCATGTAGATATATTTGGGTATGACCCATAGGACCCGGGTCAGGATGTTTCTTATGGGGCTTTTGACCTTTATAACCAAGACCCTGTGTCAGGATCCAGACTGGGACCAGGTGGACGACCAGGGCTCGTGGCATACGTCACCACATAACGCTGACCTAGACGTCACCTGTCTGTATGCCCCCCACTACTCCTCTGCCAAGAGATTAGTCGCCAGTTGATGACCAAATGCTGTTAAACTCAATCCTAAAAAGGGCAGACCATTTTAAGATCACTACGCACAAATCCGCCCCTGACTTGGACTTCGTGGAGGATATCCTCAAAGAGAAAGCTCCTGTAAGCCAAGCCATTCCCTTATTAAACTCCATTAAGAAAAGCTTGGCTCCTTTCTTACTCTCCCCCTTCCCTTACACAGGCAGTTAATCCCTGTGTGGAAAAGATGTTTTGTCTGGCTCCCTCTGATCCCCTCTACTTAGGGGCCACACCACACCAGACACTTTGTTCGTAACCACCACTCGCAAGCGGGCATGGGTACCACTGTCCTCGGCAGAATCCCCCCCCAGACAAGGATTGTAAAAAAACGTTATGCCCTTGGTAAGCGTTTCACTGCCTCTGCAGCTTACGCCATGAGAATTGCAAACACCACGCTCCTTGCGAGCTATAGTGATGTTCAGTGGGGCCTAGTACAGGATGGCCTTCAGGACAGGGCTCCTCTGGCAATTTTCAATATCAACAAAGAGGCTTGTGGAGGTGGTACTGATTCGGACAGAAAACATGCTTGTCTTCCCCCTCCAATGAGAGGGTGCAAAACATGCTGTCCCAGATCCCTCACTATGTAGCCAGTTATCCGGTAACCGTACACAAAAGCCATGCGGCTGCTGGGGATGGCGGCTTCCTGCGTCTTCCTAGTTCCTCATGGTCATCTGGGCATGCGCCCCATTCAAGAGTTGCTCTCGAACCAATGGTGTCAGACCAGCTGCCAATAGGACTATCTAGTGGTTGTCTCAAAAGCCCTCGTTCAGTCTCTGCAGTGGTGGTCAAGGGAAAACCTTCACCGCCCCAGCAGTAGAAGCCACTCTTACCATAGATGCATCTCTTTCGGAGTGAGGGGCTCACCTCCTTCAACAATCGACGCACAGCGTATGGTCACAATCAGTAGCGTCCAACCACATCAAACCTTTGGAACTGCTAGTAGTGTTTAAGGCCCTGAAGGCTTTCCAGGCACACCTCTGGGGTAACAGTTCTGATCCTCACGGACAGCACCACGGTCATGTACTACCTTAACAAACAGGGGGGCACTCACCCTCTGGGGCTATCCAGACTGTCCCAGAACATCTGGAAGTGGGCACTCAAACACAATATGTTCCTCTCTCACAACATGTTTCAGGGGAATTCAATCTTCTGGCAGACGTACTCCGCAGAGACTTACCCCTACATGTAGAGCATGGGTGGCTGGTACAAGAGGATATTTTACTCAACATCTTTGCAAAATGGGGCTTCCCAGAGATCAACTTGTTCGCCACTCGGGAAAACTGCCAATGCCCAGGCTACGCCTCCAGATACCCACAGAACCGCTCCGAGGGGAACGGTCTCTGGATAACATGGTCCAGGAGATTTGACTAACATCCCCCCACCCCTGATTCCCCTTCTCAACAGAATAGTGCACATGATCTACCAGGAACCAGTCATGATGATCTCCTGGTGGCCCCTCCAGCCTTGGTTCTCTCATCTCATGGAAATATCAGTCTCCCCTCCCAGGAAGCTGCCATGCCCATACAACATGCTGTCATAACATTAGGGAGTGACACTACATCCATGCCCCTAAACACTCAACTTAGCAGCCTGACTCCTTAAGTCATAGAGGTTGGGCACCTTCAACTCTCTCAGAGATGCATGGACATACTTGGGGAGGCACGGAACCCTACCACCAGACATTGCTATTCCCAGTAAATGGAAGTGCTTTATATCCTAGCTTAAGATTTTGGACCCCCCCCCCCCCGCTCATCTCCAACCCAGCTCCCGGTTGGGACCTGAATGTGTCCTTACCAGACTAATAGGACCTCTCTTTGAACCACTGCTCAAGGCTAGCCTTAAGGCACTCACCTACAAGACTGCCTTCATAGTGGCCATTACCTCTATAAAGGAGAGTTAGTGAACTGCAGGCCCTTTCAGTTCAGGACCCCTTTGTTATGATTCACAAGGTCAAGGCGGTTTTGCGCACACACCTACGCTTTGCGTACAAATTTATCTCAAAGTTCCGCGTGAACCAGTCCATTAAACTGCCCACTTTATTCAAAAACCGCACTAACGTGGCAGAAAGGAGCTTCCATACTCAGATGTGAAGAGAGCATTGATTTACAATCTGGAAAAAACAAAGCCACTAAGAAAAACGAACCAGTTTTTCGTTTCTGTGGCAGCTGGTTCAGAAGGGGGCCCTATCTCTAAGTCAGCTATTCCGAGGTGGATTGTAAACTGCATCACACTGTTACTCTTGCCAAAGGAGATCTACCCTTCACGCCTATAACTCGCTCGACTAGGGGCACAGGGGCTACCACAGCATTCATTGCAAATGTTCCTATAGATTCCATTTGTAAAGCAGAAACTTGGAGTTTTGTACACACCTTTACACAACACTACTGCCTAGATGCACTCGCTAGGTCCGATTCTCAGGTGCAACAAGCAGTGCTAAGACATGGCTACTGTTCCTCCACACATCCCACCACCAATACTGGGTACTGCTCGCTAGTCTATGCACATCATGTCATTCTAAGCAGATCCACAAGCAACAGAAGACATACATTACTCACCGTAATCGTATTTCTGATGATTGTATCTGCGTAGATTCACATGCGCCACCCTTCCTCCCCTCTTGGAGTAGGAGGTGACTTCTTGCACCTTCTCTCTTCTGTAGTCACTCACGCAGACTATAAGGCTCTCTCACAGCAGAAAAAAACAACCAGTGGGACCTCAAGGCGTGAGAGATTTTGGGTACACGACATGTCACGTTAGGGATAGTGTTACAGCCACGCCGATGTTGACGTCCCTTTCGATCTTCGAAAAAAGATGCCAATACTCCCCGATTACCACTAGATGTTGGACTATATGCACATCATGTGAATCTAAGCAGATGCAATCAGCAGAAATACTATTACAGTAAGTAATGTATGTCATTTCGGGCCTCACTTGCAGCAGTAGACACTGGGAGCAGCTTCGCAATATTGAAGGTTTACCAGATAAACGTTTGCTTGCATGAGCTTTTCTGTGATCTTTTGTGCCTGCTTCAGTCTCCTGGCCAGTACCCAGACTTCTGTTGATCTGGATCCCCATGTCTCTGCTATGGTCACCTAATCTGTATGTATGCCTCTTCCCATTGACTCATCCTTGGGTAACCAAACTTCTAGACTGCATTTCTGACCTCAATCCTTAGGCTGGACTTTGATGGTTCACTTTCGTTCTGAGACCACTGCCCTTTGAAAAGTGTACCTTATTCCACCCCGACCGCATCTGGTTTCTCTGCGTTTAAACTGTTGCTCTTAGGACACTTAACCCTTAGTTTCTGCTCTCTGTTTCAAGAGTAGTATGTTGGATTGAATTTCCCACCCCTATTGAGGTACATAATTGCCCACGGCTCGCTAATGCTCAACTCACAGCGGTACCAGATATGGTTTCCCTCGAAATCAGTGACTTCAAATTATGACCATGTCTGCATTCCTTCAGAAGCCGAATTGATCACCACTTTGATTTCAGGTCATGCTAGCGTAACGTACCCAACCTTCCTGCTCACAGATTCGATCCCTGACGTTGCTGGAACTCAGATTTTCTCTAATGCTTTTGTGGGTCCTTCAACATGATTTAGAATTAGCTGCCATCAAAAAAGGCACAGTACTGATTTGCAAATGTTCAGCGTGGTTATAACCAGTGTACACAAAACCAAAGACATAGGTTAGAAATGGCACCTTTACACGCTAGATGTGGTATGCTGGAGAGCTTGAAATGTTGAAATTAGATAAGGACCACCATGCAAACATACTTCACTGAGATTTGAAAGGAGACATAGCATACTCTGTGAAAGTCCTCAGTAGCACCTTTTGAGTGTGCCACAGTCATCGCATTACTGTTTTTACAATAGAACATACAAGCAAAAGACTCATGGAAATTCTCCCAGTGCAGTATTTTGAAGAAGCCAAACATCTGGCTCACCTTGTGACATTGGCAGATGTTACACTTGTGCAAAAATAAAAGGTCTACCTCATCAAACTGCTCCACTCTGAGAAGGTCTATCTTATCCAAAGCATAGTGCACATATACATAGACTGACTTATACTCAAATGTTCATCTCTGGCTGTGAAGTAGCCTGCACACCGAAGGCCTGTTTTGGACACCTCAACTATAATAACCTACAGATCACAATATGACCTAAACCATGCCTCACCGAAGGACAACCATATGGTATGCTGCACAGAGAAGGATGTGCCCACATTAGTAGATTACATAGCTAAGTGGACTGATGACTCCAATTCAGTGTACAATTTTAAGGTGAACAGTTCTAATTCTGGTGGGTCCAATCAAGTTATCATGCTTCCAAATACCATTCAGTTGGGTATTTGTTGGCTTGTACTGCTCCAGTGTTGCCATCGGTAGCATAATATGCTATATAATATACAAAGTTATCATCATCACACTTAGCACAACAACACAGGCAGGATTGGCTCATCCATGTAAAACATTGGACAGGCTCCTTCTCATAACGTGCACCACAGTTACCCCATCCTTTCCTCCAAACAGGTGCTGGCATCTTTGTTCAGCAACTCACAGCAATGTTTGTTAAACTTACAGAAAAATGATTGTGAACGTTATTGAAAGGCTCCCTCATCAGTACCATGTCTCATAATTACTGCTTCATCCATATTGCTGCACACCAAGAAAAAAGGTTATTTTTCCGTATTGCCCTTACCAAGTGATACAATGAGGCAGTACGATAGCTCACATGCAGTTACTTCACCTTTAAAATGCTACAAAGAATTAATAACCTTTGAATTGTGCTATATAAACTTGGGATGGCTGAAACCAAAAGGACACAAGCTTTCCCCAAACACCACCCTCCACCAATCCAGAAAAAACAAGATGGAGTATGACAAATGCAGCATACGACTAAAGAAAACATTTACCCATTGCATTAATGTATGCTCCTTCCCCTCCCTAGTGGAGCAGTGTCTGTTGCTACACGTTCATCTAACTATTTGTCTAAAAGTACACTGATTCACAAGTGTCAGTCTTCGAGGGAAACGGCTCATGCCCATGTCAGTCATCTTTCAGTGGGAAATCATGGCCCTTCAATTTAGAGAGAAGACAAGGTAGTTGTGAGTGCTACATTTGGACAGAATGCAGGGCAGGTTTTCAAATGTCACACATGAAGTAGGAAATGAAGACACCAGTAGAAAAACTGAGTGGGTTAGAGAAAAATGAATTTGTACAATAAACACCTTGGCAAGGGCTACAGCAGGTGTCAAATGATTACGTAACTGGGACAGTGAAGGCTTAGATGTGCATAATATACACGATAAGAGAACGTAGGGCATCAGGAAGCCAATGCCCCGTCCATGCACTGCACAAACGGCTTAAAAAGAAAAGGGCTATCTGAACAAAGGCTTAGGAGAAAGCAAAAGGTGTTGACTTGGCCCTTTATAGACATAGCAGGGAGCAAGTGAGAAAGGTGCTCCATGCATCCCTGATGGATGAATAACAGTCTGTCTACCCACCATTTTTCAAGTGGAAAAGGAAAGTGGTTTCCACATACCAAAGGGTCAGCTGGTTCAAAACATTTTGAAATGGAAAGAAAAATTATGACAGTTTATCTCCCTTAAAATGTGGTCGATCCAAGGCTCACCCCCAGAAGAGATGGTTATTTGGAGAGTACAAATCTAGAGTCCATTGGCAAAGCCTGAATTCAGGCTCTTCACATCCAGCCTAAAACAACCATAATGTCAACTTGAACACAGGCTTGCCACCAATCCCAGGAGGGAGAAGTCTAAAATCTCAGCTCTCTACGCGCAGTCCATCCAAGCTGGGGATTTCAAAATGCAATCTATGTTTACAGCCAGGAGTATCAGGGCCATTCCAAACATGCTCCAATATGTCGCATAGAAAACTCTTCTCTGATGATCTGTTGTCAAGATGGCTCTGCCTGAAGGCAATTTTTACATTCACGCTTTGGTTTGATGAAAGCTTAGTCTCATCAGGTGTACAACGCAGTTCACCACAAATCACCAAAGGCAAATCATTTCAGTTGTAGTGTCCTAGAATGCCACCACCGAACTGTTAAAGGCAAGGCACACTGTGCTGCAACATTCAGAACAGTGCCCTCCATTCTCTGAAGAGACTAAGAGCATCCAGGGGCAGACAGATGGCATGAGGAGACCAATAGATTATTGGCCCATCTGCATGGCTTGAATGTATATCAGAGTAAAGAGCAACTGTTAATGACCTGACAAGCACAGCCCCTCACTCGCATCTCATCAGCTCCCAGATTTACAGTCACTTGCTGAGAGCTGGCGTGTCTCTTTGTAGGATGATTATGTTTGACAATCAGCCATAGTGATATACAAAGTCATAGCTGCTTGGCTCCTTGGGGATGGGTGGTGGGGCCTCTGGGATCTGGATGTTTTCCAAGTCCAACAGTCTTAGCTTCATTTCCATGCTAAGCAGGGTGTCCATGTCAGTCTTGGTTAGTTCGCTGGACATGTCCTTTCCCAGCAAGGCGTTCAGACCATCAATCCAAATGCAGTACTGCAACAACAACACAAACTTGAGTAAGGGCATTTGCAAGGCAGCAAAGAATAAGGTTTGGGGAAAAAGAGAGCATGTGCATGGCATTAAATCAGCCCATTGATGCTGTTCTCCTTATGTTGGGTCCTCCCCTTATCCTTCCCTTCGCAAGGCCAAGATAGTGTCCTCTATAGACTCTTCCCCAATGGTTCACAATAAACTGACCGGCTTACTTACCTCATACTTGTTTGGAGCAATGAAATTCAGAGTCTCATCTGGATCATACAGAATTGAAAAGGCCAATTCCAGAACTTCCTGTAGAACAGAAACAGAAGTATTAAGTACAGTGACGCTGGGGACAACATTTTTGTCATGGTATGATTAAGACATTCCAAGGCAAAATGCATTGATGGAAAAGTTAATGTGTTGGATGCACGAACGCCAATCTGCCCAGTAACAAAAAGGAGAAGAGGTATTGTTTCTACTAATCTGGCATTTTGGTGTGCGACCCATTTTCCCATTGCGCTCCCTGGTGCAGAGGGCATAAGAAGAGTCAGGGGATTAAGACACGTTTCTTTAAACTCAATCAAATATTCCACATAGGGCATAACGTACTGATCATTTCAAATAGATGGAACTAATTCACTATAACACTAACATTAGGGAGGATGGACATCAGGTGCTGCCTGCATAAGGTAGGGGATTACTGGCAGCAAAAGGTGGACACATACTACAAACTGGGCTCATTAGGACGAGGGATTCAAATACTGTTATGGGGTACATTGAGAAGACAGGACACACTAAAAGAAGGGCACTGAACGCAAAGGCGGCTCAATCAGAGTGGAGATTGTAAAGAGCAGGATGCCCACTAATCTTACTGAGGTAGGTTCTCTGTGACAATGCAGAATTACATTGCATTGTAAAAATATTGGAGGAAAAATAATGTATGCTAAAATGCGGAACACAAACAAGCATCCCATATAGACTTCTCCTCAGACATGGGAACTGAAAATGCTGTCACTAGGGGAGAGAGAACTCGGGCAAACATGGGGTGAGGTGCAGTCATCTGGTAGTTGTAGGGGACTGTAAAATAATAGCAAGGGGGCATTGATAATGTGGTGTTGTAGCAAGGTTGGACAGCAGTCAGTAGGGATGCATCGTCCATGACTGGCAGACACCGACCGCAAAGAGTTTGCAGGTCAGGGTACCTGGACAATTTAGGGCCCTTCTAGCAGGGAGTGGAACCTTGGAAACAAGGCATAGCCACAAAGTGTAGACTTGGATGTCAGCAGATGGATGCCAAGTCAGTACTGGTAGGCCAGACAGAAGAAAGCACCTTCATTGTGGCATTTAGCAGTGGCAGCTCTGACCATTCTCTGAGCTGCAGATTATCCACGCAGCAGTGGGTACCTCATGAAGGTGGGTGGCTACATAACAGATTGCTCGGATGAGGGTACCTTATGAAGAGAAAATACAGTAAGCAAACAAGCAAAAGAGAAAGTCTGCAGACCTTATTTTGTTTCAAAGCGCTCTTCTCCCTCATGTGAGGACAGTCTTTCCCAGTAACCACTGACTTGATGTCTGCTACTGGAACTGTAAGAAGGAAATGAAGTATGTAAAAATGATGTATAGAATACCAAAATACATCATGATGCATCCTTCCAGACCTGCGGTGCCAGGAAAGCATGCCAGACACAGTAGTGAAATAGATGGAGCGGAATACAAGGATTTAATATCATGCACACTTGTTTTAAGAGAAATCTATAAATTCCATCTTCCATTGGTTATCATTTTCTGTGGCCACAGCCTCATCCATTTATGGTTTAGTGGGCAATAGCCAACTCATAGAATGTTGGTTAAGACAATGACCCGAGGTTTTAAAGAAAGATTAGGATTGGCAACACATACAAATTTCATATGGCCACTGTGTTGTGTAAGAGAGGAATCAAAAATATACACAGATTCATCAGGAACTTCACTGGTCCCCATATATTCCTCCCAGAAATGTGATATCTTGTATACATTCACATATTCCCCTAAACAAATATGGCTATCGCGTCCGGGGGCGTACATGGTCGGTAACGGTCCGCCAGGCCGAACCTAGCCTTGCTGTGGCCGTTACGGTCCATGTACACCCCCAACCTCTCCCAACGACAAGGGGGGTCGGGGCGAGGTTGATATTCAAAAGTTCTGGTTGGTTTAGCAGGCAGGCAGGAGGGAGGGCGGTGAGGGAAGAGTGTGGGATGTCTTGGTGGGGTGGGGGCGTGTGGAGGCTCCCTGCTCCCTCCCACAATCAAAATGTTACCACCTGGGGAAGGGCCTAGAGTGACTGGAAAATGCAGGCGGTACACTCTGGAGCTCATTTTATTAAAATGAGTAATTTGGCAGCGTAGAGCAGTTACGTGTTGACATACACTTACACGGCTCCCCGCTGCCATCTGTTAGTCATTTGCACGGCAGAGTATATGGTGCCTTCTCCAGCATTGGATCTTTCATAGATTCAGATGCTTGAATATTCCCCGTCGTCATATATCCATTATTTCCATAGAAATATGAGTGTAATTAGCCCACATGGTCTATGAGCCATCCACTTGTGTAGTCCCTCCAACTCACTTTGGTCCTTTATGGCCCCAACCAATGAGGTGGCAGTGCTCAAGCTCCTCCCCAGTCAGCCATCTTCAGATTTTTCACTGCAGTCTAACAGAGAGAATCCTCCAGCTCTCTGAGCTTTTTGTATATTTTTTCCTGTTGGGTATATTTGTTTTACACAAATTATATATTTTTGAAATCTCCTGTTCAAGAGCTTTCTGCTCTGTGTTTCTGGGCTCAGAAAACACTATTTCATCAAAAAATCGCCAAGTGAAATCCTCTTCAGAACATGGCTGAACTTCCAACTACCAAGAAGCCTTCCCTATTCAGGGATGGCAGAAGGTGCATGAAGAAACTTGTCTAAGTGAGCGTTCCTCATGATCAATGCATCTACTGTTTATATCCTCATGATATAAATAAATGTGACATTTGCAGGACTTTTTCCAACAAGACCCTGCAGGATAGGCACAGAAGACTTCCCCTCCGTTTAGAAGCCAAAGGTCTATTTTCTGACAAAGAATCTGCCAAGACAGCTCCTGTACATTCTTCTAAACCATCTGAGAGCCAAACATCCAAGAGAAGGGCCTATTCAATGGAAAGGAGTGTCTCACCTTCTCACAAAAGTAAAAGGAAAGGAACAAGCTACTTACCTGTAACTGTTGTTCTCCAGCATGGGTCTGGCATGGATTCACATGCTCATGAATATTCCCCGTCGTCAGGCTGGGAATCCTCGGTAAAGAAAAAACCAGTATCAGTTTCGTTTCTGATCTGTCTTTCGTAGTAGTAACCAATCACTGATCTCTGCGTCATACTGACCACAGCCAATGACTGCCCTCTACCTAAGCCCCGCCTCTGGCAGCCATCTTCAGATTTGGTAGCACGTGAAGTGGCAGTATGACCAAGTGAAGAGCCGCAGAGGGATAGGCGGGAGGGTTCGCATGTGAATCCATGCCAGACCCATGCTGGAGAACAACAGTTACAGGTAAGTAACTTGTTCCTTCTCCAGCATGGGGTCTGGCATGGATTCACATGCTCATGAATAAAGAATACATAGCAGTACACACATGCACAACCACGGGAGGTGGCAAAGGCTCAACATTAAGCATTACATCAAACTCAACATTAAGCAAATCTTACCTCCTCAACAGGCTCACCTTAGGCGAACAGGTTGCCCAGCACTGCTTGGCCGACCCTGGACTCCTCCCTGGAATCACGATCGACGCAGTAGAATTTCGTGAAGGTGTGCGTCGACCTCCACGTAGCAGCCCTGCAGATGTCCAGCAAGGGCACACCAGATAGGAACGCCGTGGTAGCTGCGATCGCTCTGGTGGAATGGGCTCTCGGACGGCCAGGCAACGGTCGGTTTGCCAACCAATGACAGTACATGATACAGCCGGAGAGCCATCTGGAAATGGAAGCCTTCGAGAGAGCCTTCCCCTGATTGACAGGTCCAAAGTTCACAAAGAGTTGTGACGTCTTCTGAAAACACTTCGTGCGGTCCACGTAGAACTTCAGCGCTTTAGCCACATCCAGTTAGTGCAAAGTCCTTTCAGCCGGCGACGAAGGCGACGGGAAGAAAACAGGCAACACCAAGGGTTTGTTGAGGTGGAAGTCCGACGGCACCTTGGGCATGAAGGAGGGGTGCGTCCTGAGCACTACCCTCGTGTCGTGAAAAGTCAAGTACGGGGACTTGCAGGAAAGGGCCTGGATATCTCCCACCCGTCGTGCGGAGGTGATGGCCACAAGAAACGCTGTTTTCCACGACAAGAACTTCAACGGAGCCGAGTGCAGAGGCTCGAACGGAGGTCCCATGAGCTTGATCAGCACCACGTTGAGCTCCTACGCCGGGGCCGGAGCCTTCACCGGCGGGAACGATTTGAACAGTCCTTCATGAACTCTTTCACCAGACGATGAGACCACAAAGACGTCCGCCCCGTGGTTCTGGTGTATCGGGAGATCGCAGCAAGATGAATCTTGATGGACGCGTGCGCCAGTCCAGCCTTGGCCAGCGTCAGTAGCTACGGCAGTACTTGGGGAGCCGTAATCCGTAGAGGGTTAATCTTCTGTGCGTGGCACCAGACAGAGAACCTCTTCCATTTGTGTCCGTAGCATTTAAGAGTTGAGGACGCCCTGGCCTTTGCAAGAACCTCTCTGCAGTCGGCCGGTATGTCGTATTCTCCAAACTCTAACGCTGCAGGAGCCAGGCCTGCAAGTTCAGCGACTTCGGGTCGTGATGGAGGATGGCGCCTCCTTCCCTGGAGAGAAGATCCGCGTCCACTGGCAGCTTGATTGACGGGGACGCTGACAAGTCCAGAAGGTCCGGGAACCATATCTGCCTCGGCCACGCAGGTGCGACAAGGATCATCCTGCACCGTGACCTCTTGAGCTGGTTGATGAGCCGGATCAGCAATGGCAATGGAGGGAACGCGTATAGAAACAGGCCCTCCCAGGGGAACGAGAAAGCATCGCCCATGCTCCTCGGCTGGGGAAACCTGCTGGCGAACCTCCGGCACTTGGAGTTCGCCGCCGTTGCGAACAGATCGATCTGGGATGTGCCCCACCGTCGGAAGAGGCGGTCCACTAGATCCTGTCGTAGTTCCCACTCGTGGCACGAGCGCAGCTCCCTGCTGAGTGAGTCGGCGATGGTGTTTTTTATCTCTGCCAGATGAAAGGGCACCAGAAACATTCCTTGGGCAACGGCCCAATGCCACAGATCCTGCGCCTCCCTGGACAGGGCTGGGGACCTGGTTCCGCCCTGTTTCCTGATGTAGAACATGGTGGTGGTGTTGTCGGTGAAGATCCTCACCACCTTGCCCTTGAGGGACGGAAGGAAGGACCTGAGGGCCCAAAACACTGCACGGAGCTCCAGGACGTTGATATGGAGGGACTTCTCCGTCAAGAGCCAAAGGCCTCTCGCGTGCAGATTTTCGGTGTGCGCTCCCCACCCTTCCAGGGAGGCATCCGTGGTCACTGTCTCCTGGTGGCCGGGGGTCTGGAAGTCCATGCCCGCCATCAGATGCGCGCGGGTGCCCCACCACCGGATCGCTCGTCGGAAACTCTCGTCGAGTGTGATCCTCTCCTCGAAGCTGCCCGTCGTCTGGATCCAGCGCGCGTCCAGGAACTCCTGCAACGGGCGCATCCGGAGCCTGCACAGGGGGATGAGGTAAATGCAAGAAGACATCATTCCGAGGAGGGACTTGATGGACCTCACTCTGGCCGCGTCCGCAACCAGCATCCGCTGCACCTTGCCCAGAATGGCCCTCGTCCTTTCCTCCGATGGATAGGCCAGAAGCGACACTGTGTCGAGTTTCGCTCCCAGAAACATTGCGTCTTGCGCGGGCACCAGGTGGGACTTGGCGTAGTTTATGGAGAATCCCAGGTCCGTGAGAAGTTGGACGGTCCTTGCCGTGTGCTCCACGGCGAGCTCCTTCGTCTTCGCTCGGATGAGCCAGTCGTCCAGATAGGGGTAGACGTGGATCCCCTCTCGGCGCAGCTGCGCCGCCACCGGTGCGAGGCACTTGGTGAACACCCTGGGTGCCGACCTCAGTCCGAAGGGAAGGGCTCTGAACTGATATTGACGCCCTTGGACCACGAACCTGAGAAACTTTCGGTGTCCCTTTAGGATGGGAATATGGAAGTAGGCATCCTCCAAATCCAAAGACGACAGGAAATCGCCCTCCTCCAGCTGACCCAGGACGTGTTGGAGGGTGACCATCCAGAACTTCTGTGCCTTGATGAATTTGTTCAGTCGTCGTAGGTCCAGGATGGGACGCCATCCTTCCGTCTTCTTCTTCACGAGGAAGTAGCTTGAGTAAACTCCGGAGCCCCGAAGCCTCTTTGGGACGAGCTCGATGGCGCCCTTCCTGAGCATTGCCTTTACCTCCAAGAGAAGTTGAGGGACGTGATGTTCTTTCCTGGCCACAGGGGGGACGCGCGGGCACCTCTTTAGAAACTCGAGCGCGTGACCCTGGGCTAGGGCGTCCAGCACCCAACGGTCGGTGGAGATGGACTCCTACACGCGGACGAAGCTCGCCAGCCGGCCTCCCACCGGGGTGCTTCGGTGGGGGCCCGACCCCACGGCCGGTTCAATCCTGCTTCGACAAGGCTTTGCCACCTTGACCTCCTTGGCGACGACGGCGGGGTCCGCCTGACTAGCCTCGTCCCCTGTAAGCTTCCTGCGACGACGAACGGGCCGCTTGACGGTAGGTGGAAAATCCGCCGCCGGAACCTTTGGAGGCACCCTGTTTACCTCTGCCGCTCCGAAAGGGCGGCCGCCGTTGCTGGAGAACCCCAAGAGCCTGGGCCGTCTCTGTGTCTGCCTTGATGGCTTGAAGGGAATCGTCCACTGTTTTCCCAAACAGGTTGTTTCCGTCGAACGGCATGTCCAAGACTCTGGTCTGCACGTCCTGACGGAAGTCAGTAGCCTTGAGCCATCCACGCCGCCTAAGGCACACGCTGTTGCCCAACTGGCGTAATCCAGTGTCAGCGATGTCCGTCGCAATCGTAATGGCGTGGTCCGACGCCACCTCTCCTTCCTGCAAGATCTCTAGGGCCTCCGCCCTCTTGTCGTCCGGTAGGAAGTCCAGCAGGGGGGCCAGTTTGTACCACAACTCCCTGTCATAGCGGGCTACGATAGCCAAGGCGTTGGCCACCTTAATCGTAGTCGGTGCAGACGAGATGACCCTGCGTCCCATCGTATCCAATTTCTTTACCTCGCCGTCCGGCGGGGAGGTCGATGTAGAGGCCGCGCCCCCCCGCTTTCTTCCTGGCCGCCGCGGAGACGACCGAGTCTGGGGTCGGCTGTGCCCGAAGGCACAAGGGGGCCGCGTCCGGGACCCGGTACTTCTTCTCGTACCGATCCCTTCTAGCCGGCGTCGTGGATGGGTTCTTGAGGAGGGCAAGGCCCTCATCCCAAATATCGTCCAGTAGAGGTACGGAGAGGACCGTCTTCCTCTTGGCCTCGTGCCGTTGATAAAGGAAACCTTCCTTCTTCTCTTCCGGGCAGAGATGGAAAAGCTCGGATGCTCTGGCGATCATGGAGTGAAACGATCCAATCTCGTCGGGCGGGGAAGCCCGGTTGGGAGGTGACGGCAGCAGATCCTTGTCGTAAACCTCATCGTCCGTACCCGTCGCGGCCGTGTCAGTCCCCCTATCATCCCCATGAGTCGTGGACAGGGAGGAGGGCTGAACAGGGCGCGATGGCTGAAAAGGAGGTGGAGGATGAATCCTTCTTCTCTTAGGGGGAGGGCTCCCAGAAGGGCCTGGCTCCGGGTCCCCCATCGGGAGCGGTTCCTCCGCTGGTGGTAACGGCAGTCTCGTCCTTATCTCCGAGCATAAGGACTGTATAGCCAACAAAATGGCCGCCGAGTTGTCTTGCGGCACTGGTTGAGGGGATTCCGACGGGCGGTCAGGGGCCCCGTCGGCACCCTCAACGTTATCGTCGTCTCCCACGTCGGGATCTCTCCGACGGGCTGGTCTTCTTCCACGCCAACGCCGTGGCTTAAGATTTCGATCAGCTCTTCCTCAGAGGTTGAGGCCGAATCCACGATGACCTCCTGCCCCCCCTTTTTCTTCTCCGTCGGAGGTTTCACGGGGGTCCTGTCGATGGGCATAAAAGAGGACTCCCTCCGCGGTGGCAGGGAGACTCTGAGCCCCAAGGTCGCCACCACTGGTGTAGCCTCTACAGGCTGAGCCAGGGCCGCCGCGACTGTCTCGATAGAGGCCTTGGCCGGATGGATTAAGGCTTTCACCACCATAGGTGCGCTCACCGCCTTCTCCTTGGGGGGAGGGTCACTGCCTCGCTCTCCCTCCGATGGGGCCTTCGAGCTCGACCGGGGCCTCTCCAGGAGCTTCGCCGGGTGCTCCGCCTTCCTCTTACCCGAACCAGAGCGTTGGCTCGCGGTTGATGGTGCCGGGGAGGATGCGCCCTGCCTGGCGCCCGTAGAGCCCGACCGTTTGGCGCTCCCGGTGCCAGTGGACTCGCGGTGCTTGGCCTTGTGTTGGACTCCCGTCTTAGAAGACCGCTTGGATTTCCTATTCTCTTCTCGCCTGACGGGCTCTTCCCTTCCAGCCAGTTGGCGAGACGTTGATGGCGGTCCTTCATGGTCCGCTCCGACATATTGCCGCAAAACGCACAGTCCTTCTCCACGTGCGTCTTGTCCTCACGTAGGCAGTACAGACAAAAGGAGTGTTCGTCCTCCTTAAAGACATTCTGGAGCTGGCATCCAGGGCAGACCCTGAACAGCTTTCCGGACGTCGAGCTTCCCTTCTCCTGGGCCATGTCCGAGATCGGCCTGAGAAACTTCTGGAGTCCTCCAAAAGCGTGGCTCGACGAAATCTTCACCCTTGAGGGGCGTAGACGAATCCGACACGGGTCCCCGTTGATCGGATGAAGAAACGGTGGAGCTTGAGGCTCTTTTGACCGAAAAATCGAAGTTTTTGAGAAAAAAAAAAACGTGAAAAAAATAGTACTAACGCTCGAGAGCAATAGCACGAGGATCCCAACACTTGAACATGCGGTAAAAATCTGAAGATGGCTGCCAGAGGCGGGGCTTAGGTAGAGGGCAGTCATTGGCTGTGGTCAGTATGACGCAGAAATCAGTGATTGGTTACTACTACGAAAGACAGATCAGAAACGAAACTGATACTGGTTTTTTCTTTACCGAGGATTCCCAGCCTGACGACGGGGAATATTCATGAGCATGTGAATCCATGCCAGACCCCATGCTGGAGAAGTGGATATACCTCCTTTGAAATCTGGGGATCACAAAAAAACGGTTTCCTGAAGAAAAAAAACACCACCAAAGGTAAGGAGGGTTTTTTAAAAAAAACCCAGGGGATGGGGGGGAGCAATCATCAACAGATAAGCCGTCTACGAGCAGTGATAGTAATAGAGGTCCATCGACGACCAAGCCGTTGACGAAACCCGTAGCGTCCACGACGACGACACTTCAAACCTCGTCATAGACTACCAAATCCTCGTCAAAATCAGCCTCCATAAAACATTCGTCGACGAAGGAGTTCCATCACTCGTCCACAAATCTGGCGTCCATGAAGATTCTGGATAAAAACACTCAACCGTCGACTAAGTAACCGTCCACGAAACCACCATCCACAAAGTCATCATCGTCCACGAAACCACCGTCTATGAAGCCCACATCGGTGCCGTCAACGACAAAGTCAACTCCAACTGAGAAACCAAAACAGATGCTGCAGACTACACCGTTAAACCATCCAATGATAAAACAGTGCTCCCTTTATCAGATGAACCGATAGAAGCACATCTTTCTCCTTTGGGAGAGATGACAGAACTCCCAGACATCATTCTTCAGGAGGTGTTTTCAGACACAGAATTTGTTGGCGGGAAACCATGCCTCACCCCCAAGGAACATAGTCCTCCCTGGCAACCAATTGTGGAGGAACTTGCCGATCCTTACGATCTAGTCATCATAGAGTCGATGCAAAGGATCATCGAAGAATTCAACAAACGTCAAGTGGAAAAGAATAAGTCATCCATACCAAAAGAGGCAACACTTTCTCAGAGCCACCTCGGCATAGCACACCTAGACAGTCCTCCTTCCAGGAGCAGGCCACATAAAAGGACACACTCACCAGAGCCTCCTCGCAGATCCAGGAGTAGACCGCTCAGTGCTTCACCGACAAGGGTCCCATCTCCGAGAATATCACCCAGGCCAAGGTCACCTGTTCGAGACCCCACTATTGTGCCTTCAACCGCATCAGTCTCAGACTGGCAAGAGGATCGTTTCCAAGAATGTTCTGACCCCGCGAAAGGGGAGATTACTCATGAGCCTGACACTCAGAGCGAATGGGATGATTACATAGTTGAAAAACCGCGTAAGAAAGACTTTCCAGTAGATTCTTCACCACCAGACGATTACATACCATTATTGGCAAAGCTGCAGACTTGTTCAAGCTTCATGTCACATCTGAAGAGAAAAAGCCAGTGCTTTATGAGCACAGGGATAAACGCAGAAGGACTGTCACGACCATTCGTGTTCTTGATACCATATGGGAATCTGGGTCAAAGATATTGGCTACGCCTTTATCTACTCCTGCTCCAAAAACAGCTTGTCCCACCTGGTAATAATTTCCTGCCAGAATATCAATGCAGTAGTGTTGTGTAAATGAGTGTAGAACGTTGGTGCTTTTCAAGTAGCTTCAATTGGTACATGGGCAGCGAAAGCGAGCGTAGCTCCTGTACTACGCATGGAATGTGCCTTTGGTATAAAAGGAAGTGTTTTACTTGAAAGATTCTAACATTGTTCTATACATCCAACAATCCAGCGAGCTATATTAGATTGAGACTGGGTCAACTTTTCACCCAGCTGCCATGGACACAAAAACCGGATTAGTCTTTCTAAGCTCTTTTGTTTTGTCAAGGTAGTGCAAGACTGCATTGCAGGTATCTTGTCTATTTAGGGCTCTTGCACCTCTATTCAGAGAGTTTAGGAAAAAAGCTGGTAACTCAACAAACTGATTGACATGCAATCTGGATATGTACTTTGGTGAGAATCATGAGTGTGTTCTTAAAACTACTTTGTTTTTATGTATTCTAACGAAAAGTTCTGAAGCAGATAAAGCCTGAAGTTCACTAATTATGTGAATTGAAGTGATATCCACAAGGAAAGCAACTTTGTATGCAAGGTCTTCCAGGGAGGCTTTATGCATTGGTTCAAAAACTAACCAATGAGTTTGCTTAGCACAACAGTGAGATCCCAACCTGGCGGCAGGTTAGCTACAGGTGGTGTATCTGCTTCACTCTTTCCATGAAGGCCTTGATCAGAGGTGTTCTCCACAGGAGACTTTGTTGAAATGCAGGGTATGCTGACAAGCCTGCCAAGTGCATCGTTAAGGAGTTAAATACCAGAATCTAGAAAATGAAGGAGGTACATTAGAATGTCTGATAAAGAACAGGAAATAGGACCGAGATTTGTTTTTGTATACCAGATTACAAACCTTTTCAACATATTAAAATAACAAGTGTCTAGGTATTAGGTTTTCATGCCTCTTACAATTTCCATATATCTTGGGGAAAAGTTGAGATGTCTGAACTATGACCTCAGAAGCCAAGCTACAAAGTTGGTTGGGTGAGGATGTGGGTCAGAGACTTGTTTTTATTGATATTGATATTTATTTGTATCACGCTCATACACGTGGTTCAGAACGCGACGAGACAAGGGGAGGTGGGGGATAACAAGGGAGAACGAAACCAACGATTTTACTAGGCCCAGAGACATTGAGAATGCTCAAGTGCAGGGGAGGGGGAAGGGGGAGAAGTGCGAGGGGGTGGGGGGAGTGGAAAGTGCTGTGCATAGTAATGAAAACAGCAAAAAAGGTAGTGCAGCCCGTAGGTGGCAAGTGCTATATTTAAGGCATAGACAGGGGGTGTCTGATAAGTGCAGGGACCGTGGGGGAGGGCGGTTTAGTAGGGTTACAGATACAGACCCACGGTGCAAAGGTTGTCAGGAGGCAGTGCCGGTGCCTGGCAGGGTGGGAAGTACCTGTGCCTGAAATCAGAGGGTAACCAGGTGCATGATGTCTAAGCAGAACAGATCAACAGGGGAGAGGAGGAGAGAAGGCAGAAGCAAAGAGGGTGGTCTTGAGGTGCTTCCGGAACCAGAGATGGCTCTCCTCAAGTTTCAGAGTGGCAGGGGCTCCTTGTGCAATTTTGTGCATCAATCTCATGGGGGGGAAGCAAAGGCAAATCTCCCTAACCAACTGATCCGTAGAGCATTCACTAGGGATCCCTGCTGTGGGTATCTGGAGGATTAGGGATCCCTTCTCTGGGTATCTGGAGAATTAATTTGGATATTTACTTTTTTCAACGGTTGTGAAAAGGTCCATTGTTGGACCACCCCATTGTGCAAAAGTTGTGTTCCTGTGCGAGTTCTGCTTAGGCTGTCTGCTCGACAGTTGTGTTCTCCAGGAACATGTGGAGCTTGGAGTTGTATCCTTTTTTTGAGAAACCACCTCCAGATGCTTCGAGCAAGTTTGGACACATTTGGGGAGTGTGTCCGGTCTTGTTTATTGGTGTAAAACATGGCTGTTGAGTTGTCTGTTGTAATGAGAATATTTTTCCTAGTATTTGTGCTTGGATAGCGTGCAGCGCCAACTTGACTGGTAAACATTCCAGTATGTTTTTGTGGTCTCCCTTTTGCAGAGCTATTTTCCTTGTGCACAGGGATGTAGACAATGGGCCCATCAACTTGTTAGAGATGCGTCTGTTGTAATGGTTGTTTATTGGCAGGTTTACAAAAGGTCGCCCTCGGAACCAGTTTTCTTTTGCCCACCATTTTAGTGTCCAGACCACTGTGGGCGAGACCTCCACTAGATCGTCCCATTCCCCTTTTGTTTGCGACAATCACTGTGCCAGCTATTGCTGTACTGGTCACATGTTGCGTCTTGCATGAGGAACAATGAAAATAGAAGATGCCATACTGCCTAGCAGATGCATTACCTTTCTGATTGCTATCCGAAGACCTTCTGAGTAACAACTGATTTTGCCCAATTGGCTTTGCACCCTTTCATAGGAAGGGGAGACTAATGCTAGTTGGCTTTTATTATTGCACCATGAAATGGTTTGTTTTGGCTTGGAACTAGACTGGATTTCTTTTAGTTGATTGAGAAACCTAGACTGTGCAGTAGATGTATTGTCGCCTATGTGCACAGACAACATTGTTGCAGGCTCTCCCATGTTATTAATCAGTTGTCCAGGAAAGTGTAAAACTGGAATGCCCCCTCTGTGAAGGTGTCCCGCAACCACTGCAAGTACTTTAGTGAATACCCGAGGTGCTGAGGTAATACTTCAAAAGAGTACCTTGAATTGGTAATGTGTTGTTTTAGTTTGAAATAAAGATAAAGCTTCTTTCGATAGCCTGGGAACATTGAAATATGAACGTATGTATCTTTCATATCCAGAGTGTCCAGATAGTCGCCCCTCTTGAGAAGAGGGATGACCTCTTACTAGTGTGGTCATTCTGAATTTTTGTGGCTTTACATATTTGTATGCAGGTCTTGGGTCCAATCCTGGTCTTTTTGTTTGGTCTTTCTAGGGAACAATGAAGTACAGTGAACAAATACCCATGTTTACCTGTGATTGAGGAACCTCCTCTATAGCTCTCCTTTTTGACCAGAGAATTTCGGCTTGTAGAACTATTTGATGTTCTGGTGGAAACCTTCTGTTTCTTTGGGGTAGATCAGGCTGTCTCTGTAAGAACGCTTTGTACATTCGCAATAAAGGCTATTAGTACCCAGCGAGGGTCAACCAGAATGTAACAAGCGTTCTGATTGGCCCTCACCGGGGCTTTACCCGGCCAGGAATCCCTCGGCGGGATTCCACTCCTTTGTTCCCCGCGGGGGGCGTGGCAGCCCCTCAGCCAATGGATATCCCCGCTCTGGGCCTCTTGAGGCTGCCATCGTCCCACGCCGGGGGATTTAGGTACTTTATTTTCCTCCCCCATCCCTTGCACAAAATCCCCTCTCCCGCCCTTGCAACCCCACTTAACTTTGTATTTCTCCTTTTCGGGAAAGAACGTGCTGGGAACACTTCTGTCCCCAGCGCATCCGCTCCTGATGGCCATAACGGAAAGGGAAAACTGATTCAGTTTTCCCTTCCCAGCGGCCATTTCCTTTGACATTTTCTTTTCTTTTCTGTTCCGAAACGCTGTAGTGTTTCGGAACAGAAAAAATGCTATTAGTACCCCAGTCTGGCAGGCCGGGGTACTAATAGCTATAAACCCCTCGCCGCAGGGGCATTACTAAGTCAGGTAATGCCCCGGGGCATTATAACTATGCTTTGCTCTTGACTGTAACTATGGGCCCCGGGGCATTACCTGACTTGGTAATACCTTCGCGGCTCGGGTTTATTGCTTAAATGTTGCCCTTGTACAATGTGTAGAGTGTGAACTGAAGTATTTTGTTTGCTAGAGTGTAGCAAAATTGTTGGGTTGTGGCATGCATTGCATCACGTTTCACAATAATTAAGCAATAAACCCCGAGCTGTGGGGGCATTACCGAGCCAAAGTTATAGGCCTGAGCGAATCAGGAGCGGACTTGCTGGGGACAGAAGTGTTCCTAGCGCATTCGCTCTCGAAAAGGCGAAATACGAAGGTAAGAGGGATTGGAGAAAAAAAAAAAACGTACCTGGATCAAAGAAGTGGAATCCTGGCCGAGGGATTCCCGGCCGGGTAAAGCTCTGGCGAGGGCCAATCAGAAGAACAAGTTACTTTCTGGTTGACCCTCGTTGGGTACAAATGATATCTACATATCAAGGAATCTCTGATCTTCATATATGTTTAGACATAGTATAAGCAATGAAATCAGTACTATTTTTGATTGTAAGATCTCCTTGTGTTGGTATTAGTTAGAAGTTTGGACACTTCTAAAAATTGTAAATGCATATGTGTTTTATGATGTTTTAGACAATTGTGATTTTTTTTACATTCTTTTTTTATCATAATAAAATGTATTTTCTGTAACCGTGTTGTATGTCCTTGCACTACTTAATGACAAATCGCCTTTCGCATTTATACAGCAAAATTGTATGCACCTGGCAATCCATCTTGCTGTGGTTGCTTGACTCCATCTCTTCCTAAATTCTTTGGTTCTGTCGCGGTCATACATGGCCATCCGACGAACGCGGATTGTGTGCAATGCACTCCACCCCACCACCGCCCACGGTTTTGTGATTTTTGAAAGACTGCTGCTAACTCAATAGTTTGGTTAACATGAAATATGGATATACATTTTGGTGAAAACCTTGGATGTACTCTTAAACCCCACCAAAAGGTTCAGAAACTGACAAGGCTTGTAATTCACTAATTCTTCCGAGTGATCTGATGACAATAGGAAAGCCACATTATATGAAAGTTCCTTTAATCAAGCTATAGGAATTGGTTAAAAGGGGGCCCCATTAGTTTATATAGTACAGTATTGAGAGTCCAGTCTGGTGGAGGATGGTTTAGTTTTACTCCTTCCATAAAGGCTTTCATTACTGGAACTTTCCACCAAGATACTGTGTGCTGGAATGTGGTGTAACCTGCCAAAGCTGCTAAATGAACTTTGAGCGCGTTATAAATCAGACCAGAGTCCAGAAGATGCAGAAGACGCGCAAGTAGGTGAGGAGCAATTAATAGGGTTGATGTTTTTCTGGTTTCACCAAATTACAAACCTTTTTCACTTAATGAAATAGCAATGTCCGGTGTTTGGTTTTATTGCCTCACACAGTATTTCCGTACAGCGTATAGGTAACTATAAATTACCATACTCTATGACCTCTGGAGCCAAGCTGCTCAGTTGGTAGTTTGAGGGTCCAGGGGGGTTATCTGTTGGCTATTTTCAGTGAGCAGATTGTGGGATGGATGGAGCTTTATTGGTGGGCAAGACACGTCCAATAAGTGGGAGTACCATGGCTGCCTTGCCTACATTGGGGCAATGAGTATCATTTTTAAATGAGCCTTTTGTGACCTATGTCGTGGAGCAGAGGTTGGAGGGGGTGGGGTGCTAAGGGGGGGGGAAGCATATGCAGATACCCTGACCATTTCATCCATGGTGCTTTGCCTAAGGCATTGGTCTTTAAAATGTGGGGCTGGTCGACAGGTGGGGCCCGAAGAATGTCCAGGGGGGGAGGCAAGGCTCTTCCCAAAAGAAAAAAACAGAAAAAGAACACGCTGACTACTATTAATAGAAAATATAATCAAATATGGCTTTGGGGAGGGGATGGGCAGGCAGCAACAATATTCGTTTTCAAGGGGGGCTCGGCAACAACATTTTTACTCAAGAGGGGTGGGAGGTTTAGTATTAAAAAGTTTGAATACCACTGGCCTAGGGTCCCCGTTGTGGTTACCTGGATGTGAAGTTAGGCATCTTGATTAGCCTTTTTTTAAATTTGTCGGCGCCCCTCAGGCCCCAGCGTCTTTCCTTGCCTCCACGCTGCCCGTGTGTTGCTTTGTGTCCCTTCCCCTCCCTGCTCCCGCCTCCCAAGCCCGCCCTCCTCCGCTGATTGGTCCTCCTTCCCTCTGTGCTGTGGATGCCTACACCCGGCACCACCATCTGCAGGCCATTTCCATCTGGCGAGCTGCAGGTGAGTGCTGCCTGTGTGGCCGTACTGGGCCTTGATTAGCCTTTTTTTATTTGTTGGCGCCCCCCAGGCCCTGGCGTCCTTCCTTGCCTCCACGCTGCCCGTGTGTTGCTTCGTGTCCCTTCCCCTCCCTGCTCCCGCCTCCCAAGCCCACCCACCTCCCCTGATTGGTCCTCATTCTGCAGGCCATTGGTTTCGGGTCTAGCGACCTACTATCTGACCCCTGCTCCTTTCCCACCCAACAAAGCAGGTGAGTGGAGCCCTCACTCCCCCACTCCTCCATTTGAGACTATTCTATAGAAAATTCCAGGTCACGCCCAACCCTCTGATTGGCAGAATCACCTGGTCTTAACTGACCTCCCAGGGAAGCCCTCTGCTCGGCAGCCACTTTGGCTAAGGGCCCTGAGGCAAAGGGCGGCTCCAACAGAGGCGGCTCCAGAAAGTGTCAGCAGGCGTCCACAGGGGAAGCCAATGAAGCCACCAGTCAACAGACACCAACAAAACTAAGTGTGGCATGGGTGGGGTGTAGAGCAATTACTCTACTCCAGAAAGCCGCTGCCACTCTACCTTACCTTTCCAGAATGTAGACTGCCATAAACTTACCCCAGGCATACTTAGAGAGATTTGTGACCACAAGCCTAAATCTATTATGACTGGACTGTAAATGTTGCCATGCATTACATATTAACATAATTGCCTATGCTAACTAGTGCCACACCTGGAGAGAACTGTGAAGATTGGCCTGTGTCGCATCTAGACTGAATAGTAAACGTTAACATGTCCCACACACTAGAAGGAATTGTGAATGTTAGCATGTGTCACACTTAAATGAAACTGGGAATGTCACCAAGTGCCACACTTAGATGTGATCGTGACCGCTAGCCTCCCTCACATCTGGATAGGATATTGAAGATTAGCATGTATCACACTCGCATGGAATAGCGAACGATAGCAAGCATCACACCTAGACATAATTGCAAATGCCAATTAACCAATCCACTAACAATCTCACCCCTCTGCTTACGCCTCTCAAATTCTAACCATACACAACCACAAGCCTACCACACAACAATCCGCACAAACTTCACTACACTACAACAACAAAACAAACCACACAGACTCCTCAACAGCACACGGCGACTACCTACCGTAAAACACCCCAAGCCCAGCCAACGGACCCACCGGGCTGAGGCTGCCAACAGCACATCACTGCTCCCTTGCCCTTTTCCAGCCTTTTCCCACTAACTCACCCACCCCCTTCCCTTTTTCAGAGCCGTCAGAGCGCCAGGGGACCACTCCGGTGGTACAAATATCCTTTAACATTAACATTTTCTGTTTTCTGCTGTTGTGAACAGGTCCAGTAATGCATGGCCACATGTTGCAAAGATCTGCTTGAGTGCACTGGTGTTGAGTTACCACTTGTGTTCTATTACAAGGCCCCTGCTTAAACTGTCTGCCAGAGAATTGTGTTCCCCTGGAACATGTGCTTGGATGTAGATGCCTCTTCTCTTGGAATGCACCAGTGCCAAATGTTTTGTGCAAGCACCAACAGTGCTTTAAAGTGAGTGCCACCTTGTGTGTTGATGTAAAACATGACCTTGCCCGACCAGGAGTACTTCTAACCAATCTAAGTGGTGACATGCTTTGCTTGCTGATATGACCACTTCCCCTCATCGGTGAGGGGTTGGCAATGCACCCCCAACCTGTAAGAGATGCTTCTGACACGATTGTAATTTGTACTGGTCGTGTTACTAAATATTTTCCTTTTAACATTCATTACAGACAACCACCAAAGGCTTTTTACTACTTCATGCAAGACTACCACTAGATTGTTCCCCTCACCTGTCTTTTGAGACGAGACTATTGTCCTGCCAGCCACTATTGAATTGGGTGTATGTTGAGAATTTTATGGAGAATGATAAACATGCACAATGCCATCATGCCCAAAAGTTTCAGCACTTTTCTGTTATCTGACGACCCACTGTGTAATATGGCACATGGTGCTTGCAGCGCTTGTACTCTTCCTGGAGTTGTATAAGCTATTGAACTTCCCCTTAGAAACGTTTTGTTATGGCTTGAGACAAAGCTGTATTTATTTTCGTTGACAATCTCAGACTGCGGAGCAATAGTAGGGTCTCCTTTGTGTGTTGTAATACTCTTCCGCACTTTCACCTGTTATCAGCCAGTCGTCTACATAAGAGTAGACTGGAATTGCTTTGCAACGCAGATGCGCTACCAGGACTGCCAGAACCTTTGTGAATACACAGGGTGTTGACACAATCCCAAATAAAGGAACCTTGAATTGGAAATGTCCTTTCATCTATTTTGAAGCAGAGATAGTTGTGATGACCTGGGAACATTGAAATATGAAAGCATGCATCTTTCATACCCAGTGCGTTTATTTTTTTACATTTATAATGTGCACAAAACAAAACCGGCATCCAGGCGCGTGTTCATGTAGACTCCCTTTAACAGAGGTATGACCTTCTGTAGAGTCATCATTCTGAATTTTTGGTGTTCTTTTTTTGAAGCCTTCGGGCTAGAACCGGCCTTTTGGTCTTAACTTTTTTGGGTACTGTAACAAATCCAGGGAATCCACCCCCTCTCCCCAATTGGGAGCCATCCACTTTGGTACAAGGGAGGTGACTCCGCTAAGCTTAATACCTCCTAGGGGCCAGGGCAAACAGGATCCCAGCTAGGCGTTGCCCTCCCCGACAGGACAGGAAATCCCCTGATAGGGTTATGTGTTACCCTCCCTTGTCTACAGAACACAATCAGTGTGTTGGTTATATGGGAATTGAGCCCACCTACATTGGTGGAAGTGAAGAGAGAGAGACCCACAAAGCCACACTGGAGAATCCTCTTCCTGGAAGGTGTGGCCTGGTGGAGAAAAGCCCACACTCATCATGGTGTGGTTTAAACAGACAGAGGCCAAGGAAGCCGGCCGAACGAGACCGCACTACCTTCCCCAGCATGTCCGGCGGGAGGAGTGGCGTCTCAGAAGGAAGTGCACGTGGATGCTCCGGGAAACCGGGTGGTGGGCGGCAAGGCTAAGAATGACCCCCAGGTGGGGCGAGAGCCACACAGCCCCTGTGCGGGGCGAGAATAATTCAAGCCCAAGTTCTTGGGGAAAGAAGGGAGATAACTTGAGAGGGGCAACAAAGCACAGGAGTGGAGAACAGATTATCGTTATCAATGGAAAGAGTCCATGGGAGTACCTGCAACAGGGCTTTCAAGAACATGCAATCGTACGGGTATCAGATGCCCAGGACTGGTACAAAGTGTTAAGCAATCCTGAAGTGGAAGAAAAGACATCAATTCATAGCAAACTCAGTCTGAAGTGTAGAGGTGAAATGGACATTCTATTAGAACCAAGCAAAGGGGTCGGGGACCCCCTCTTGAGAACAGACATATCTCTTGGTCAGAAACCAACCACCATTCTCTCACTGGGCAAGAGGCTTGAACTTTGTTTATGTTAGCTTCTGTTCTGTTTTAGAGGTAAGGACAGAGATCTGGATAGACTAGGTGTTCTGGATGACCGACAGAGGTTATGTTGTAGGACATACTAACAAGCACCCTTTAGACTTCTTTTCGACAGGACAGCACCAAGACTGACAGGGACGAATTGTATTGTTTTGAATAAAGAGACACAGTGGCAGCCAGTGAATTTTTTTAACTGGAGGGGCGTAAATATTTCTTCCAGATATGCCACAGCAATCGAGCGTAGTGAGGGATCCTGCACCAATCAAGGGAGGTACGGGGCGGCACACTTTAAAAATATTGTGTAAAAACCAAACAGTTTGCAATTGATTGTGTAGGGTAACTCATGAGAAATCGAATAGATGCAAGTCACCAACAGCACACAGAAGAATTCCTCCAGCACATTTTCATGATGTCTTTTCCCCACAATAAATGCCAGTATAAAACATTTTCACACTGGCTGTGTCCATACATGTCCATGCTGACTGCACCATTAGACCCTAGTATTCCCATATAAGAACATATTCTTGTTTGCTTTGCTCATAATTCCAGTAATTATACTATAAGAAAACATGTCCATGTTTGTTCTGCCAATGTATGGCAGTATCCCCATGTCAGAACATACATAAAGAGTTGGCTTTACCAGTAGAAATGCATGCCACAGTATAAAAATAATTCCAAACTGGCTGCGCTAAAATGGCAGTAGAGCTACACAACAACACTTATCATACTCGCTTTATCAAAGATGCCCAATACAAAATGTCATACCGCAATAAGAAATGGCTAGATTGGTTGCATGAAAAATGCCAGTGCTTGCTTTAACATAAATGTCCAATACAAAATGTCATACCACAAATGGCTAGACTGGCTGCATTGACATGCCAGTCTCGCTACATATTAATACTTATCATGCTTGCTTTATCAACCATGCCCCGTAAAAAACTGCTTGCCTTCCCCGTGGTGCATCAGCGCCTTGCACTCAGACAAAATCACATTAATTATTGTGATTATGTATGTGTGCGAGGCGCTGGGGGCAGATCCTTGTCAGGTACTCTGGTCCCAGGGTACAGCCATGACATTTTTTTACTAGGCATAGATGCCTAGTAAAAACTGCCATTCCCGTCCCCAAAGGTCCCGAGCACCTCACAGGCACACAATTTTGTGCATGCCAGGTGCTGGAGGGCCCAGTCATGGCATTTTTTACTGGGCATCTATTAGATGCTCCTTAATAAATGGCATTCCTTCCCCTTTGCCCTCCAGAGCTCACATGCACAGATAATAATTTATGTGTACGTGCAATGCACTGGAGGGCTTAGGGGTCAGGCATGACATTGCAAGCGAGATGCAAGGAATCCCAGCAGACTGGGTTGACATTCTTTACTGGGCATATCCAGTAGTAAAAAATGCCATGCCTGCCCCCTGGGCCCCAGTGCCTCAAACAATGAATGTGATTGTGTGTATGCGAGGCGCAGGGGTCAGGCATGCTATTTTCTACTGGGCATCCATCATAGATGCCCAGTAAACAAAATGACATGCCTGTCCCTAGCTCCTCACACATGCACACAATCAACGTGATTATGTGTGTATGCAAAGCGCTGGGGGCAGCCCAGGAGGCAGGCATGGTATTTTTTTACTAGACCTCCATCGTAGATGTCCAGTAAAAAAAATACCATTCTAGTCCCCTGGGCCCCAAAGCACCTCAGAAGGAGAGCTGATGTTGGCCGGTGGGGAGGGGGATTGTGCAACAAAGGCATTTGTAATATACCTTTGTTGTACAAACGCCCCCTGCCCTCCAAAATCAGCTCCATGGACCGTCAAAAACACACACATTTACACAACATTCACACAGCAAGCACTCCCTCTTTCACACAAGCATCCATCACCATGCACTCACTCACTCATCATCATGCATCTCACCTTCTTGTAAGATTTCCAGGGCCTCAGCCCTTTTGGCGTCCGGAAGGAAGTCCAATAGAGGGGCGATTTTGAACCACAACTCCCTGTCGTAGCGGGCTACGATAGCCAGGGCGTTGGCCGCCTTGATAGTCGTCACTGCTGATGAGATGACCCGTCGTCCCATCGTGTCCAGCTTCCTGGCCTCGCCGTGCGGCGGGGAAGTTGATGTTGAGGCCGATGCCCCCCCAGCTTTCTTCTTTGCCGCCGCCAAGACGACCGAATCCGGGGTAGGTTGCGTCCGCAGCGTCGGGGACCCGGTACTTCTTCTCTTACCGGTCCCTCTTTTCAGGCACTGTGGCAGGGTTCTTGAGGAGGGCGAGCCCCTCATCCCAGATGTCATCAAGAAGTGGTACGGCGAGGACCGTCTTCCTTTTAGCCTCGCGCAGTTGGTAAAGGAACCCTTCCTTCTTCTCTTCGGGGCAGAGCTGGAAGAGCTTGGATGCCCTGGAAATCATGGCATGGAAGGATCCAATCTCGTCGGGTGGGGACGCCTGAGCAGGGGGTGACGGGGGACACATCCCGTCGTCGCCTCCGTCGTCATCTGTACCTGTCGTAGCCGTGTCCGTGCCTGTATCATCCCCGTGGGTAGTAGACCAGGGGGAAGGCAGAGCAGGCCGCAGAGGTGGGAGAGGTGGCGTAGCCGCTACAGGCTGAGCCAGGGCCGCTGCGACATCCTCGATCGAGGTCTTAGCAGGGTGAATTAAGGCCATCGTCATCTTCTGTACGCCTGGGGCCTTCACCTTGGGGGGAGGGTCCGAGCGTTGCTCCCCCTCTACCGGAATCTTCGAGATTGACCGGGGCCTCTCCAGAAGCTTCGCCGGGTTCTCGAACTTCCTCTTACCCGAGCCAGAGCGTTGGCTCGTGGTTGATGGTGCCGGGGAGGATGTGCCCTGCCTGGCAGCCAAGGAGCCCGATCGTTCGGCGCTCCCGGTGCCTGCGGACTCGCAGTGCTTGGCATTTTGTTGGGCCCCTGTCGCCGGGGGGGCCTCACAGGACTTAGAAGACCGCTCTGACTTCTTTTTCTTCTTCTCGCCCGACTGGCTCTTCCCTTCCAGCCAGTTGGCGAGACGGAGGTGGCGATCCTTCATGGTCCGTTCCGACATGTTCCCACAAAACGCACAGTCCTTCTCCACGTGCGTCTTGTCGTCATGGAGACAGTAGAGGCATAACGAATGCTCGTCCTCCTTGAACACATTCTGAAGCTGGCATCCAGGGCAGATCCTGAACAGCTTCCCGGGCGTCGAGCTTCCTTTCTCCCGGGCCATGTCCGGGGTAGGCCTCGGAACTTCTGGAATCCTCCAAAAGCGTAACTCGACGGAATCTTCACCCTTGAGGGGCGTAGAAAACTCTGAAACGGGTCCCCGTTGATCGGATGTAGAAACGGTGGAGCTTGAGGCTCAATTTGACCGAAAAATGATAAAAATCTCCTGAAAAAGCGTGAAAACGCAGCAAAAGCTCAAGAGCTACAGCACGAGGACTCCCAACACTTGAACATGCGGTAAAAATCTGAGGATGGCTGCCAGAGGCGGGGCTTAGGGAGAGGGCAGTCATTGGCTGGAGGCAGTATCACCCAGAGACCAGTGATTGGTTACTACTAAGAAAGACAGATCAGAAACGAAACTTGATACTGATTTTTTCTATACCGAGGATTCCTGGCCTGACGACGGGGAATATTCATGAGCATGTGAATCCATGCCAGACCCCATGCTGGAGAGTATACCTTTGTTGAACAAACGCCCCCGCCTCCCAAAATCAGCTCCATGGACCGGCAAAAACACACACATTTACACAACATTCACACAGCAAGCACTCCCTCTTTCACACAAGCATCCATCATCATGCACTCACTCATAACACAAGCATACACGTATCCATAGACATTTAAATAAACATACAAACACACATTTATACAACATACACACAGCAAGCATTCTCTCATTCACACAAGTATCCATCATACATTCACATAACAAAAGCATGCATGCATCTATACACAATCTAAATACAAAATACATGAAATATATGAACAAACTTACCTTCTGACGCAGGTCCTGACGTTTCTTCTCTCACCCCTTCTAGCATGAAGAGAAATCTGGACGCTTCCTGGTTCCCGCACATGCGTGCAGGGGCCTGAGCGTGGGTGAGCAGGTGCCCCACTTCAGCCTGCTTTGTATGTGCGAGGCGGCGCAGGAGCGCCCCCTCGCACATAAAGAAATGCAGTTTCCCCAGCCAGCATTTCTAATAAGCCATGCAAGGCTGCAAGGCTGGGGAAGCAAAACACCCCCAGCCTCGCATGGTTCATTGAGCTTGTGTGGCTGGGGAACGGATTGATTTTTTAATTTATATTGTGCATATCACAAAGATGCAAGCAGAATCTGCACCTGGGCCAAAGGTAGTAAACAAATGATGACAGATGGTAGATAAAATGTATGCAAAAATATAAGTCTTTAGTCTTTCCTGAAGATGGATAAAGAGTCGATATTTTGCAGATCAAATGGCAACAGATTCCAGGAACGCAGCCTGAAAGTGGAGAAGCTTCTGTCACCGAAAGTGGCTGACCTGGATGGAGGAACCAAAAAGAGACATTTCCCAGATGAGCAAAGAGATCGATTGGGCAGTATGTCACAATTGTTGAGGACAGACAGGCTAGTCCCAGGCCGTGAATACACTTAATGACCAAGCAAAGGGTCTTAAACAAGACCCTCTGCTGCACTGGGAGCCAATGAAGAGCCCTAGAAACTGTGAAACAGATGATAAGATGAACCAAACAGCAGAGTTCTGAGCGATCTGAAGTCACTGTAGAACAAGTTACTTATCAACTGGTAACGTTCTTTCGACTGGATGTTCCTCCAACGTATTCCTCATCTTTGATAATCACGTTCAGCTTCGGCTGCTTCGGAAAACATTTTCGACAGAGGGCACCGTGTGTCAACGTCGGGTCGATGTCCTGCGAAGGCCTCCGTCGAGGGGGGACGTCATCAGGAGATAGAAGTAGCATGCGCAGTGCCCGATGGCCTCAGTTTTGGTTTTCCATCCTGTTCGTGTTGGCTGTTAGTCTAGGCAAGCAGTAGTCAGCCTTGCGAGAACGAAAGCTGTAACAGCGCAGGAAATTCTACAGAGGTGTACGATGGGAGGGCGATGAGGAATATGTTGGAGGAACATCCTGTCGAAAGAACGTTACCAGTTGGTAAGTAACTTGTTCTTCGAATGGATTGCGTCCTCCAACGTATTCCTCATCTTTGACAGACTCCCAAAGCAGTATGTAGAATTGGAGGAGGGAGGAGAATTTGAAATTGTCGGCATTTTATAAGGCCTTACCAAAGGCAACATCCTGAGAGTGGGAAGCAGCTAGACAGTAATGCTTTGTGAATGTATGCAACGATGACCATGTTGCAGCATCACAAATAGATTTAATAGGTACACCCCTTTGAAGGGCTGCAGAAGAGGCTATACCTCTGGTAGAATGAGTTCTCAAACCCTCTGGCGGGTCCTTGCCTGCTAATCTTTAACATTCTGAGATGCCAAGTATAATCCACCTTGATAAAGTCTGTTTCGAAACAGCTTGACCCAATTTTCTTCCGGTGTAGCCAATAAAGAGTTGGTCATCGACTCTAAGTTTGGAGAACCTAGAAATATAGAAACCTAAAGCTCTTCTAGGGTCCAATCTATATAGCCTTTCTTCCTCGTTACTGGGATGCAGCGTGGGGTAAAACGCCGGCAGAACAATCTTTTGATTTAGATTAAAATCAGATACTACCTTAGGTAGGAAGGAGGGTTTTACATTCAACACAACCCTGTCCTTTTGGAATATGGTATAGGGTGGGCTGGAAGAAAGCACTCACTCTACGTGCAGATGTCAATGCAATCAACAATATAGTTTTGAAGGTCAATAACCGCAATGGACAAGTGTGCAAGGCTTCAAATGGGGCACACATTAAACACTTTAGAACCAGGTTATGGTCCCAAACTGGAACCTGAAAAGAAGAGGGTGGGAACACGTTTGTGAGCCTTTTTAGAAATTGAATCACCAAGGGAATTTTAAAGTAGGAGAATTCTTCCAAAGAGCGCTTGAAAATAGAAAGCGCTGCCAGATAACCTTTAATGTTACCAACATTAAGACCTTTGTGTGCTAATGATAGCAGAAAAGGTAACACATCCGGAGTTGAACATAGAAAAGGATCAACATTCTTTTCCTTGCACCAGTCGGTGCAGAGATTTTGCTGCTGGTCTTCACCTCCATGACATCATCAGGGAGGTCCCAATCCTTGCATCTCAACCTTTCAGAGACCACACGTGAAGGTTTAGAGTGTTGACCTCTGGATGGAGAACCTGACCCTCCCTTTGCGAGAGAAGATTCTCTCTTTGCGGAAGATGAATTGGAGGACAGATGGACATATCCATAAGGTCTGGGAACCACGTTCTCCTTGCCCAAACCCAGGGCAATTAAGATCATGCGGCTTTCGAACCGTCTCAGCCTCCTGATTACTTGAGGAATGACGGGGATCAGTCGAAACACGTATAGTAGTGGGAACTCCCAATCTACCATGAACGTGTCTCCTATAGCTCGTCCCGGAAAAAATTCCCTTGAGCAATAAATTTCGCACTTTCGGTTGATTCCGGTCGCAAACAGGTCTACTTGAGGGGTTCCCTAAAGGGCAAAGATTTCTTGAAGGACTTCCTGGGCTAGTTCCCACTTGTGGGTTACTGCGCCCTGCCTGCTCAGAGCGTCCGCCGTCGTGTTCTCCTCTCCGCCCAGATGAACTGGCGATAAGGAGATTCCTTCTCGAATTGCACAGTACCAGAGCTGCATTGCCTCTCTGCACAGTGGTAGTGACCCTACACCTCTCTTGTTGAGGTAATGCATGGCCACCATGTTGTCTGTTATTATCAGGACATTCTTTCCCTTGACCGAGGGCAGGAAGGCCTTCAATGCTAGTCTGATTGCCCTCAGCTCCATAAGGTTGATGTGTAGTTTGGACTCCGATGGAGACCAACGACCACTGACTGTTAGATCGCAGGCAGGGGCTCCCCACCCTGTGAGTGAGGCGTCCGTCACTACTGTAATCTCCGACCATGGTTGCCAAAAATGTTCGACCTTCCAAATATTGTCCTTGCAGGCCCACCACAGAAGATCCTGAGCGACTCTGCTTGGAACCTGAAGTAGGTCCGTAATCTTTCCTGAGAACTGGGACCATTGCGTTCTTAGAGCCCATTGAAGGGATCGCATTCTCAGGCGGGCTTCTGGCACCAGAAAAATGCAGGATGCCATGAGGCCGAGCAACCTCAAGAAATCAAAGGCCAGAAGATTCGGGGCAGTTTGAAATTTGGTAACCATCTGAAGAATGTCTTGAGCCCTTGCCTTGGGTGGCAAGCTCTTTCCCAAGGATGTGTCTAGTACAGCTCCGATATATTGGAGCTGCTGGGAAGGTGTCATCTGTGAGGTCTTGAAATTGAGGGAGAAGCCCAGTCTGTGAAGGGAGTGGCAGGTGACTGACATGATCCAGGGCCTGTTTGTGAGAGCGCGCCCTGATCAGCCAATCGTCCAGGTAGGGGTAGATATGAACTTCCCCTCTCCTGAGATGCGCTGCAACCACTACCATCAGTTTGGTGAAGACCCTCAAGGCGGAGGTGAACCCGAATGGCAGGACTAAAAACTGATAGTGCGAGCTGCCAAAAGCGAACCTCGGGTATTTTCTGTGCTTGAGATGGATTGGCACATGAAAATAAGCATCCGGAAGGTCCAATGACACCAACCAATCCTGTAATTGGAGGGCCTGAAGGATCTGAGAAAGTGTGACCATCTTGAATTTGTCCTTCCTGAGGAACTTGTTCAAGTATCTGATGTCCAAGATGGCTCCCAGTCCCCAGACTTTCTTGGGGATCAGAAAATATGGGGACTACCAACCCTTGTTCCTCTCTGCTACAGGTACTGGTTCTATAGCACCTTTCTCTAGCAGGGATAATATTTCCTGCATAAAGAGTGGATCTGGAATCTTCAAAGAGTGTTTCCCCGGTGGAGTGTTGTGAGGCTGCATTATGAATGGAAGGCAGTAACCTTGGGCTATAGTTTTTAGAGCCCAAGTATCTTTTATTTCAGTTATTATCAATTATTCAGGTGTTCAATTGGAAGAATGTTGTCCTACCTACACAACAAACCCATATGCCTTGTGAAGATAAGGCAGCAGGCCAATGGTAAGCTTCAGTCATTCACAAATTTGAGAGAAAGGCAACAATGCTCCAATTGTAAATAAATTGTAAAATCACTTCAGTTCAAGTACTTTTGTCAGGGGTCAAGGCACTATCAAAAGTTCCCCATAGAAAAGCAATGAAGAGAAACACCTGCATATGGTCTACCCTTGTCAAAGAAGAAAGGCTCAGAGCGTTGCAGTGACTGGCTCTGCCAATACTATCTGCAGCAGCTTCTTTCTGCAGTATTCATACTTAAGAACGGTCCCCACAGAAAACTTAAAGAATGGCTGTGGATCTTCTTATCATAAATAAGACAGGGTGATCCACACCCTCCGCTGTAAGGTAACTGAAGCATTTAAATGAGTAAAAGATTTCTATTAGTGGACAACCAGCTATCCAAATGTGCCCAGCAACAAGATCCCACTCGGGCTGGAATGTATATTCAGTAAGACAGTCCCTCTACCCAGTTAAAAACCAGTTCATGCACACAAGGCTCTCATCAAGTTGAAGCCAGCGAAAGTGCATGGGTTTATATGGTTGTTGAGCTAAGAGGGCAGGAAGCCTGCTTCAACCACGAGGGGCAGCCGTTTTACATACAAGGTCGCCCAAATGACATATAGCAATAAAAAATAAAATATGCACAGAAGTGCACTGCCATGAGCATGTGCGGGATACACATCAAAAGTAACAAAACTATCTTACAGAAAACAAAAGGGGACAAAATGGAGCTAATTTTAAATTAATCACATAATTTGGCATTGGGGAGCCGTTATGTTAACAATTCAACGTAAATGGCTCCCCACTGCCGAATTCTGGTTATGTGCATGGGAGAGTGTATTTGTATTTATTGTGTTTATATAAGTGCAGGGCAATAAGCGGCATATAAGTGTGTATGCCCCCTTTTGCCCTGCACTTTTACACCGTTCCATGCAAATGAAGTAAACACTGCCTGCCATGTATGCATGGCAGACAGCATTTACAATGTATCCCTATGGAGTTTGCCTACATTTTGCTTGTACAAAAAGCCAGTGGACTCCATAGGGATGTAAAGTATTTGTACCGGCATGAAAATCTATGTTGGTGCAAATGCTGGCAGTATTTGGAACAAGCTGCGTTTCGCATGACCAATCCACTAAACAAATTGGGGAAAATCTAATCTAAGGAAAAACGTTAATGTTTTACGACGGCCGAAAATGAGCCCCAATCAGTCCACACAGCGCTCCACTTAAGGTGGTATGTGCTGTGTGAGAAACCAAAGGCTGTCTCACCCGCTAGTCCTCTGACCTGTCATCCAGGTGGCCAGGACACTGTCATTGCTTTTGGATCCAGTTCCTGCAGGACGATCACCTGTGTGAGGTGTCTTCGGGGAGTGTGGGTGAGATAGTCGCTGGTGAGACGCGGTATTCCCGCCTCTTTTGTTCATCTACCCCATCCTATTTTTTAGGATTTAGGGAAGTCCCAACCACCCCACCCTTTTTACACAAACACTGGGCCGAGGAAGAGGGTGACTAAGTGTAACCAGACAAACTCAAATCATACTGGACAAGTCCCATTAATCGGGACAGGCAAAGTTAGGCACTTTACCTTAAGTGCATACACCTGATCGCAGTTAGATCTCCTCACACATATAAAAGGCAACACCCAAAGACACACTCTGAGCAAGGCGGAACACAAGAACGAGCACAACTTCCGTGACGAAGGAACACCTACTAGAGCAGAGCAACAGACCAAGGGATGAAAGCAGCGGGCCGAAGACGCCAAGGCTTCCCTACTAGAGGCCGTTGCCTCCGACAGACCGTGAGGGACACGTGGAGTGGCCCAGATCCCACAGGTGAAGATTGCATTGTGTTTCAAGGACGCCAGCGACCCTCCCGGGTGAGGGAGGCGAGGCAAAGCCTGTGGTATTAAGCTTGACTCGAAAATTGAAAATCGCAAGACATGAAAGAGGCGCACACAGCCAGTGAGTTGGCTAGAGACCCGAGAGACCGGTGTGTGTGTTTGTGTGTTAAAGTGAATGAAGTGGCAACATCATATCACAATTAAGGGAGTTCTTAGATATTTTTGTAGTTGTTTACACTGATGAGATCCTCATTTTTTCCAAGGATTTGCAGCAGCAGGAAGAATATGTTAAGAAGGTGTTACAGCGTCAGAGAGAATATATTATTCGCCAAGCTGGAAAAGAGTCAATTCCACACCAAGGAGGCAGAGTTTTTGTGTTTTATCATGTCACCCAAGGGTTTGGAAATGGACACGAAGACAATTAAGGCAGTGGAGGAGTGACCGTCACTAGCTGGTGTAAAGGATATTCAAAGCTTCCATGGTTTTGCAAACTTTTACAGGAGGTTTATCAAGGATTTCTCACATTACTAGGCTTAAAAAAAGGGTTCAAATTTGAGTGGACGGAAGAAGCGGATCGAGCTTTTAGAAAATTTTATTTCAGGTCTGATCCTACTACATCCTGACCCTCTTCAACCGTTTTTTGTAGAGGCAGATGCTTCTAATTCAGCAATAGGAGCTCTCTTGCTCTTGTCTCTCAAAGACATCCAGAGACAGGGCAATTACATCCAGTGGCCTATTTATCCAAGAAATTGCTTCCAGCAGAGATGAATTACAGACCGAAAACTTTTGGCGATTAAGAGGGCTTTCCAGGAATGGAGGCATTATCTACTGGGAGCAAGATTCACGGTAACCGTTTTAACGGACAATAGGAATCTCTTGGTTTTGAAGTCAGCCAGAAGAACTTCATCACCTCGACAGCTTAAATGGTCGGTATTCTTCGTTGACTACGATTTTGTTATAACTTTTAAGCCAGGACATTTGAATGGTAAAGCGGACGCTTTATACCAACGAGGTACTTCAGGTGAGGTTGAGAGCAAGGTTTTTCCTGAACCAGTGATTGCCAAGAATCGATTAATTTTGAGTGTCACGAAAGAAGAAGATCAAGTTACTTTCTTACCTGGTAACGTTCTTTCGATGGGATCTTTCGACGACGTATTCCATATCTATGACAGGTAATCACCACAGCTGTGCAGCTTCGGAAAGTTTTCGGCGTTTGCGTCCTGCGTCGATGAGCTGTCCTCGAGGGCCTCGGTCAAGCCAACATCACCGGATATTATAAGTAGGACGCATGACGCCAGTAGCCTCAGTTATAGTTTTTTCCCAGAACGTGTGGCACCAATCTTCTGCCAGTATGACCACAGAAAGCCTTGCGGAAACGTAAGCTGCAATCGCATAAGAAATTCTGTAGCGGGGCAGGCAGGGAGGGTATGATATGGAATACGTTGTCAGAACATCCCATCGAAAGAATGTTACCAGGTAAGAAAGGAACTTGTTCTTCGAGGGGATTGGTTCCTCCAACGTATTCCATATCTATGACAGACTCCCAAAGCAGTACCAACGTATGGAGGAGGGAAAAGAATTTAGAAATTTAGAATGCCCAATTAAATTGCAGAATAAAGGACCGCCTTGCCAAAGGCCAGATCCTGCCCATGGATAGAATCTAGGGAGTAGTGTCTTACAAAAGTATGGACCGAAGCCCATGTGGCTGCTTCACAAATGTTACGAATGGGAACATCCCTCTGCAAAAAAGTAAAGGCAGCCACACCCGTAGTAGAATGGGCCCGTAAGCCTACCGGAGGGTCCTTACCCACCAAGCGGTAACATTCAGAAATTGCCAAGATAATCCATCTAGACAAAGTCTGCTTAGTAACAGCTTGTCCCAAACGCCTTCCCGAGTATCCTGTAAAGAGCTGATCATCCACTCTGACCCTGGACATGCGCGAAATGTAGAAACTTAAAGCTCTCCTAGGATCCAACCAATGGAGCCTCTCCTCTTCCTTACCAGGATGCGGAGGAGGATAGAACGCCGGAAGAATGACCTTCTGGCTTAAATGAAATTCCGACACAACTTTCGGAAGAAAGGAAGGACGGACCCTAAGGACAAACCTGTCCTTATGAAACACCATGAAGGGTGGCTTAACAGAAAGTGCCTGCAACTCACTCACTCTGCGAGCGGAAGTAACCGCAACTAAAAATACAGTTTTAAGGGTTAACAGTCTTAAAGGACAAGAATGTAAAGGCTCAAATGGAGCACCCATTAGGAATTTTACAACCAGGTTCAAATCCCAACCGGGCAGCTGGAAAGGTGACGGTGGAAACACATTAGTGAGCCCTTTCAGAAACTGAGAAATAAAAGGAATCTTAAAATAAGAACACTCCTCAGACGAGTGCTTAAATATGGACAGCGCCGCCAGGTAACCTTTAATGGTACCCACTTGCAGGCCCTTGTGGGCTAAGGAAAGCAAAAAAGACAGAACCACAGGAATGTCACATAAAAAAGGATCCACATTCTGAACCGTGCACTAGTTGCAGAACTTTCTCCAACGGCAACGGTATAGGGACTTTGTCGCAGCGCGTCTGGCCGACAGCAGCCCCTCCATCACGTCTTCAGGGAGGTCCCAATCTTTATACCTCAACCTTTCAGAAGCCAAGTGTGAAGGTTGAGGGATCTGACCTCTGGATGGAGAACCTGACCCCCTTCTGTGAGAGCAGATCGTCTCGGTAGGGAAGACGGCATGGAGGGCAGATGGTTAAGTCGAGCAGGTCCGGGTACCACGTTCTCCGGGCCCATGCCGGAGCAAAGAGGATCGTCCGGGAACCGAACCTCCTTAACCTCTGCAGCACTTGCGGAATGACAGGGACTGGAGGAAATGCGTACAGCAGTGGGAAGGACCACTCCACCACAAACCCGTCCCCTAAGGCTCCTTTTGGAGGAAATTCCCGCAAGATCCACTTGTGGGGTCCCCCAAAGGGCGAAGATCTCCAGGAGAATCTCCTGAGCCAGCTCCCACTCGTGAGAGATCGTGCTCTGCCTGCTCAGAGCGTCCGCCGTCTCGTTTTCGTCTCCGGCCAGATGAACCGCTGAGATCGAAAATGTCCTGCTGGATGGCCCAGAACCAGAGCTGCATCGCCTCTCTGCACAGAGGAAAAGACCCTGCTCCCCCCACCCCCTTTTGTTGAGGTAGTGCATGGCCACTGTGTTGTCTGTCAGAATCAGGACATTCTTCCCTCTCACAGTCGGCAGAAAAGCCTTCAGGGCAAGCCTGACGGCCCGCAGCTCCAACAGATTGATATGGAGTCTGGACTCCGACGGAGACCAACGACCGCTGACTCAACTCGTTGGCATGAGCTCCCCATCCTGTGAGGGATGCGTCCGTCACGATCGTCACCTCCGGCCAGGGTAGCCAAAAAGGAGCCCCTTTCATCAGATTGCCTTTCGACGGCCCACCACAGAAGGTCCTGGGCGACCGAGGGCGGCACCTTAACGGGATCCGACATCCTGCCGGAGGACTGTTACCACTGCATCTTGAGAGCTCACTGCAGAGATCTCATCCGCAGCCGTGCCTCTGGCACCAGAAGAATGCAGGATGCCATGAGGCTGAGCAACCTCAAGAACTCGAATGCAGGGAGACTCTGGACCTGTTGAAACTTGTGCACCATCTGCAGAATGTGATGGCCCTCACCTGGGGACGCGAACATAGCCTCAGAGATGTGTCGAGCACTGCTCCGATGTACTGGAGCCACTGTGTTGGCGTCAAGTGGGACTTCTTTGAGTTGAGGGAGAAGCCCAGCTTGTGAAGGGAGTGGCGGGTGACCGACAGATGAACCAAGACTTGCTCTTGGAGAGCGTGCCCTGATCAACCAATCGTCCAGGTAGGGGTAGACGTGAATCCCCCCTTTCCTGAGATACGCTGCCACCACCACCATGAGCTTGGTGAAGATCCTCGGGGCGGAGGTCAAGCCGAACGGCAGGACCCGAAACTGAAAATGCAAGTCGCCAACCGCAAACCTCAGGTACTTCTTGTGCTTGTGATGAATCGGCACATGAAAATAAGCGTCCCTGAGGTCAAGAGACACCAACCAGTCCTGAAGTTGAAGGGCCTGGAGGACTCGAGAGAGAGTAAGCATCTTGGACTTGTCCTTCCCGAGGAGCTTGTTCAACCCGCGCAAGTCCATGTTGGGTCTCAATCCCCCGTCTTTCTTCAGGATCAAAAAACAAGGGGAATACCATCCCTTGTTCCTCTCCGCTACAGACACCAGTTCTATGGTGCCTTTCTCCAGCAGGGATGCAATTTCCTGTGCAAGGAGCGGATCCAGACTCTTCAAAGAGACATTCCCTGGTGGATTGTCGCAAGGCCTCTGCCAGAAAGGAAGACAGTAGCCGTGGGCTATGATCTCCAGAACCCACACATCTGAAGTAATGGCACGCCATTCTACAAGATTTGCAGCAGCCTTCCCCCAACCGGCGAACCATGGTTCATGGACACATGACTGAGCTGAAGCGGCTGCGGCAGTGCCTGAGGGTAAACAGACAACTGCCCGGGCGGCCTTGGCACCTCGAGTACCTTGTTTTCCACCTCTGGCACTCCTACGGTGGCCCCTTTGATCGCACCCCCTCTCGATCTACCAAAGGAAGAGTAGTATCAAAAGGAACCTCCCCTCCATTGCTGTTCCCTAGGACGAAAAGGCAGAGGTTGGCGAACTGCAGCGCTCAACGACTTTGCTGCAGCTTTGGAGGTATGCAACCTCTCAAGTCTCATCAGCCTTGCTGCCAAAAAGGTGTTCCCCATCAAAGGGCATGTTGCGAAGCCGGGCTTGCACATCAGGAGCAAACCCCAACTTCCACAACCACACAAATCTGCGCATTACGGTGCTCGCCGCCATGGACCGGCTGACACAATCTGCCATGTCCAGACCGACTGAACGGATTCACACATGGCATCCTTGCCATCCTGAACAAGAGCAAGAAAGCCATCCCGTTCCTTCCCTTCGAGAATATGTTCAGCCGCCAAAGAGACACAATTCCACAGAGTATGAGTGAAACGTGCTAAGGCACACACGGAGTTGGCTGCCTGCAAAGCCATATCCACTGAAGAAAACTTTGCCCAGCCATCAAAACGCTCTTCGTCCCTATCAGAAGGGATGGAAGGGTACGACGCCTGTTTTGCCGGGGCCGTAGACGCCTGCACCACCAAACTCTCCGGAGTAGGGTGCGTAGTTAAGTAGCTGGGGTCGCTACTGGCTGGATGGTATTTTTTTGGCAAAGACTTGCCCACAGCCGGGAGACTCTTGGGAGCATTCCAAGCCGCTGCCACCCTTCTTTGCAAAGCCATATGGAATGGCAGTACCGGGTCAGTTGGTGGACCGTGGTCCAAGATTTCTGTCAGGTCATCCTGCAGAAAATCCCCTGGTGGCACAGACCACCCCAAGTACTCCGTCACCCTCGACATGAGGCGCCGATACGAGGATTCAGCATGCGTACCCGGCTCAGGCCTGCCAAACTCAACCTCCGGGGAGGTGTCCAGACCACTGGCGTTGTGCAAAGACTTACGCAGGTCTTCCAACTGGCTATGACCAGATAATAGGTCATCAGGAACCAGACCTTCATCAGATCCTTCATCCACCTAAGATATATAATCAAGAAGCTGGAATAAATCCCTGGATGAGGGCACAGAAAAAGGCACGTGTTTGGACTTGGCCAAAGCCTTCCTCGAAGTTTCCACCGATCTACGGGGCACCTCCGATAAAGCCTCCTCGAAAGGCATAGACAGAATCGGCATCGACGTTGAGCGTGGCGCGCTTCAACACAGGCCTCGAGGACAGAGCCCCAAGCGTGTCCTTCGACGGCCTCGGCACCGATGGCGTTGATGACTTCCTCGGAGGCAGAGCCTCGAGAGAGTCCCTCGACAGACATGGGGCCGATGGCATTGATGTGTTCTTCGAAGACCTCACAGGGTCCGATGGTCTCGAGGGCGTCGAGGACCGGGACCTGGAGTGGGCATGGCTAGAGCAATCCACCTAGTCCGACCGGGACCTCGAAGGTTCCCAGTGATCGCGCCAACCGCTCGAGCCCGAAGGCGTGCGAACGGTGGCTCTAGCACGTTTCCAGCCGGCGTCTTGCGACTGCGCGGATGGTACGGAGCCCTGCGACTGAAAAATCGCCAACATCTCGCTACGAAATGAATCCCATTCCGCAGGAGAGGAATGCTTGTTGGGACAAACAACCCGCCGACGGGTGGAGTCCTCGGACGAGGACGGGGAAGGCGACCGGTGACGGCACTTCCGAGAGTGCCTCGAAGAGGCAGAGGAATGGCGGGACCCACTCCGGGGTGCAGACCCCCCCAGGACTTATGCCGACTATGCAGAGAGTCGCCCCTCGAATCGTCGGTCGAAAGCCCAGTGGATTTTGACTTCCAGGGCTTTGACACCTTACCGACAGAAAGCTTCTTCTTACGCTCCTGCAAGGCCTTCGATGTTAACGACTGGCAATCGTCACAATCGTCCGTGGCGTGGACCTCACCGAGGCACCATAGGCAGGCATCGTGCAGGTCCGTCAGCGACATCTTGGAACCGCAGTCCTGACACTTCTTGAAACCATGCCGCGGGGTAGAAGACGACGAAGACATCAGGAAATCTTCACAAACAAATGGGTTCGAAGAACCGATAGAATAACTCAGAAGAACCGAGGCGCGCCGAGATCTCCGAAGCGAACACGTTCGCGGAAAAAACGGAACTAAGGCTACGGGCGTCTTGCGTCCTACTTCTAACATCCGGTGACGTCGGCTCGGCGGAGGTCCTCGAGGACAGCGTATCGACGTCATCGACCCAGAACATTTTCCGAAGCAGCACAGGTGTGGTGATTACCTGTCATAGTTATGGAATACGTCAGAGGAACCAATCACCTCGAAGGGTTATTTCTTAAGAGGATTCAGAAGGAGTTGCCTTAGGAGAAGATTCAGATTTGGCTGGCGGAAGGTTCTCAAAGACATTTGACAGATGGATTTCCATGTTTCAATTTTAGAATATATCTTCATAGTAACAAGTTGCAGATGGAGATTATGCAAGAATGTCATGAATCGGAGTTGGCTGGTCATCCTGGAATTCGTAAGACAGTTGAATTAGTGGAGAGGAATTTTTGGTGGGAAGGAATGAGAGAGGGAATTGAAGATTATGTGAAGACCTGTGAAACCTGTGCTCGGTCTAAGTCTGGTGGAGGGAAGCCATCAGGGTTACTTAACCTGTTACCAGTGCCACCTACCGCTTGGTTTACAATTTCTATAGATTATATAGTGGATCTTCCTAGTTGCACCACAGTGTTGGTGGTTGTAGATTTGTTGACCAAAGCTGGGCATTTCATTCCAATGAAAGGAAAGGCCTCGGCGAAGAATCTTGCAAAGAGTTTCCTACAGGAAGTAGTGCGACTGCATGGGCTGCCTACACAAATTGTGTCTGATCGGGGGTCCCAGTTTGTCTCCAAGTTTTGGCAGGCTTTCTGTAAGGAGTTGGGGATAGAAGTACAACTGTCTTCAGGTTATCACCCACAAACTAATGGACAGACAGAGCAGGTAAACCAGGAGTTCGAGAAGTATATTAGATTTTACTGGCAGGGAAAGAGGAGTTGGGTTGATCTCCTATGGCTGGCAGAGTTTAGCCTAAACAACTCAGTTAAGGATTCTACTCGTTGGAGGGCGTGGCTAAGAAGCCATGTAAGAGGACGTGTCCGACCAGGGCTCCGGCTGATCCGAACAATATCCTGTGTAAATCGTGCTACATCTGATTCATTCAGCCCACAAAATAGATGTCCATGCAGGGGAAGCAGCGGAGCATATTCTGTGAAGATAACACGCGGACCGCCGGTGTGGAGGAGGCAACCTGAGCCTGCTTCTGAACGCGGTTGTCCGCGGCAAACAAAGGGAAAATGGCCACCGCCTGAACTGCCGATGAACAAAGGAGAGACTGCCTGCGAGAGCCGAACGGGGTCTGCCCACGGCCAGGAGCGCTTTGTGCGGACAAAGAAGAAGCCGGGCCTGTTCGTAGTGCAACATTGTCTCTGTCATAACAGGCTCTGGCGAGTGCACTGTCAGAGACGGGCGCCGGGAGGGTGGCCGCCAAGAGAAACGAAAAGCGGCCGCTACATTTGTATCCAGGCCAATCCAACGTGGTGTGAAGAACAGAGCACCACAGTTCGGAATCTCGCCTGGAGGCAGCTCGGAGTATGCAGGTCTATAAGATCTGATCAAGAGGTAGGAACAGCTGCACAAGCACAAAGAGGAGTTCAGCCCTATATGCAAACTGGAGCCGCGCTGGAGCACTTGGGGGAAAGTGATGCGCCCACACAAAGCAGTCGGACATGGCAGACATTTACAATCTGTCAACATGCTCCCCATGATTAAGAATGGCGCACAGCCCTCATAAAGGCAGGGGAGAAGAAGATACCCCCTAGCCTAAGCAGTTGGCGAATAGGGGGGGCACAGTGAAGCGTGCCTGGCGCTGAGCTCTGCAATTACTACCCAAGCGCAGGAGGCAACGGTGACCTGGCGGGGCTTAGGGCTGACACACGTTGGGCCAGCGCTCGCACTCAAACAGATCCATAAGCGCTGGGGTGTGTGCCCATGCGACTGGACCAACAGTGGCTTGGGCATGCAGCCAGAACGGACTGAGTCGCCCAAGAACAGTTAGCGCTGGGGTGTGTGCCCATGCGACTGGACCAACAGTGGCTTGGGCATGCAGCCAGAACAGACTGAGTCGCCCAAGAACAGTTACGTGGGAGGACACAGCCCACTCCAGGAGCAGATTTGGCTGTACAAGGGATCTCCTAATACCGCTTGCCAGGGCCCTGGTACCAGAAGCAGTCTAATCTAGTGAAGCTCAGAGACCACACTTTGCCGGGCTTATATACACACCCCTGATGCACCGAGATGTCTACCAAACTGCCCAGAGCAAAGGTCAAGCAACCCACACTTGATGAATATGCTAGGACATCACCAGGGGCAGAAGGGGCCATGAGCAAAGACAAAACCCCCTCTGGGGGAATGGACACTGTGGGCAGAGACCAGGAGATCTTCGCTGCGATCGCTGACCTAAAAGTGGCCTGGGAAACCAAACTAGGATTGGCCATGAACGAGCTTAAGGCGGCACTAGAGCTAAAAGTCGGGGCAGTACAAGAGAAGGTGAACCTCCTCCGGCAAGATGTCCGAGCGCTGGCTGAACGCACAGGTGACCTAGAAAATGAGGTGGCCCCTAACACAGTGGCATGCGCAGCCCACAAATCTGAACTTCATGCTCTGGTACAACAAGTGGGCAACCTGCAAAGTAGGGCAGAGGAGGCGGAGGGAAGTGCCCAAAGGAATAATATACGCATCGTTGGACTGCCTGAAGGAGCTGAGGGACCTAACCCTACGGAATATAGCGAATCAATGCTGCTGCAGGAGATAACCGGGGGAGTGCTGACCCAGGGGTTTGCTGTGGAAAGGGCGCACAGGGCCCCGATGAGGAAGCCACCACAGGGAACCCCCCCAGACCGGTGATAGCTAAGATCCTGAACTACCGTGACCGGGAGAGAATCCTTGAGCACTTCCGGAAGGGCGGAACAATACAAAGGGCGTCGGCAAACATAACTGCCTATCCGGATTACACCCTGCAGGTGCAGTGCTGATGCATGAACTTTGAGCTTGTGAAAAGAAGGCTGCGTGAAGCAGGTCACAAATGTATGCTGCTCTACCCGGCGAAACCGAAAGTGTTCCACAAGAGCAGAACATTGTTTTTTGAAACCCTGGAAGATGCCATGGAATGGCTAGACATGCAGAGCTGCCCCCAAGAATCGGGCATCCAGAAGGAAGATGGCGCAGATAAGTAACATGTGACTGTGGCAACTAGAGTGTCGCAGTCTAAGACATTGGGACTTGAATATAGCAAGGGATATAACCTGCCGGAGGCGTGTGACTAGGACTAAACATATATGCATGATCCTTGAGCACGAAGAACTTAGCTAACGGTGAAGGAGCCTAATGGGACTAGCCCTCATACCCCCACATAGAATAGATTAGTTGGGTCACCGGTAGACCGGTGACACCCTGCCGGGTCCTGCTCTCGGCATTCCGAAGCTGGACCAAACGCGGGGGAGCCTGAGATCCAGGGATGGAGCTGGGCACTTGTTGGGGTTGAGTAGGGTGGGGGAGGGAAGGGGTTGTGTGCAGTGTTGGTAGTTGGGGAGGGGGGAAAAGGGGGTTAGTTGGGGAGTTTTTGTTGGGAGCAGGAGGGGAACAAGCCCAATCTTGTGTCAAATCAGGCGGGAGGGGGAAACTGGGAGGGGAGTCGCGACAACCCACAGATGGCGTTGGGTAGCCTTAGGGTGGTGACCTGGAACGTGAGGGGCCTCAAAAAGCTATCTGAAGCGGAAAAAACTAATGATGTACCTAAGAAGGCTGAAGATTGACATAGCACTACTACAGGAAACCCATCTCACTAGGGAGAAGCTGAAGGTGGTCCAGAGAAAGTGCAGAGGGTGTACCACGGGAGCCACATACTCCGCTTACGTGAGGGGGGTCATCAAGTGGGTGGTACCGCATGTACCATTTTAATTGCTTCAGACCACGATGAGGGGGATGCTGGATAATAGGGAAGTGAGCATTATAAATTTATACGCCCCTAACCAAGATACAGCCGCCTACTTTAGGACCATGTATGGCAAAACTGGCCCCCTACTAGGTGGCACGATCTGATGGGGAGGGGACTTTAACTGTACATTAAACCCTAAAATAGACAGATCAGATGGTAAACCAGACAGACCAACTCCGGCCGCAAAGGCATTACAGGTCCTACTGAGAGACTTGAGACTCAAAGATGTCTAAAGACAGTCACACCCAGCAGATAGGCAGTACTCGCACTATGCGGCCCCACATAACCTGCACACAAGGCTGGATTACATTTTTGTTGCTTCGGAGCTGGTAGGAGAGATGACAGGACGGAATACAAGGCCAGAGTGCTCTCTGACCACTCCCCCTTGGTTCTGGAGTGGAGACACCAGCCCCCTAGAGCAAGAATCCCGAATGGAAGCTCAGAGCGGAGGCCCTGCAGGACTCAGGATTCCGGGAGGACTTGAGGGAGGCGATCACCAAGTGTTTTGACACTAACAGAGGTAGTGTTCAATCGGTGGGAACCTTGTGGGAGGCATTCAAAATAGTAATACGGGGAGTAGCCATATCAAAATCTAGAGGGCTCCAAAGGGTCATAGAGCGGGAGTTGCAAGAAACAGGGAGGGAGCTGGAAGACATAATGCGTAAGGGGGGCACATCACAGGAGGATGTGGAAAGGATGAAGCTGTTACACCAAGCCAGCAGTGAGCACTGGGATAGACTATGCAAGCTGAGTTACAAGAAATATGTCGAAAAGCAACACGCGAGTGGAGACAAGCCGGGTAGGCTGTTGGCTTGGTTATATAAAAATGAAACACCACGGCCAGCGATCAGGGAAATTAGAGGGGATGAAGGCCAGTGCTGGGACACCCAAGAGGGAGTTAATGAGGGGTTCCTTAGATATTATAAACGTCTTCATGGAGATGCAGGGGGAAGGGACGGATCAAGAGATTCAGGAAACACTAGAGGACATAGGCCTGCCCAAATTAGACGATCAGGGACTAGAGGACCTGGACACCCCAATCACGTTAGAAGAATTGGAGATAGTGGTTCAGCACCTGCCCACGTGCAAAGCCCCGGGGTCGGACGGGCTCCCCAGTGAATTCTATAAAACTTACAAAAAAGAGGTGCTCCCCTCGCTGTTGGCCATGCTTAAAGAGGCGTTTGAGCACGGCAGGTTGCCAGAGTCCCTACGGGAGGCGGTGGTCATCCCGCTCTTAAAACCAGGCAAGCCAAGCACAGACTGCGGGTCATACAGACCCCCATCGATGCTTAATCAGGACAGCAAAATCCTCACAGCAGCGCTAGCGAACAGGCTTAAGCGAGTCATTAGCAAATTGATACACCCCGACCAAACAGGCTGCGTTCCTTGTAGGAACATAACCGACAATCATAGGAGACTCCACCACATTATGGACCAAATAGAGAAGGACCCCGGCGAACTGGTAATAGTCTCGCTGGATGCCATTAAGGCTTTCGACTCGGTGAGATGGCCCTGGTTGTTGGCGACTCAGAGAATATGGGATGGGCCCGAGATACCCGAGGTGGGTTAAAATCCTATACAGTTCTCCAATTGCCAGGGTCAAAACGGGCGCCACAATCTCAGATAAATGGCAATTCAGCACGGGCACTAGACAGGGCTGTCCCTGGTCACCCATGCTGTATATCCTTGCGTTGGAGCCACTGGCAATCTGCCTCAGACAACAATACGGGGAGATAGGGATCCATACTGCGGGGGGTTCGCATCTCATATCATTGTACGCTGATATACTCCTATATATCTTCGCTTCACAGAGGAAAATCTACAATATGTCCTGGAGGTGATGGAACGTTATGCCACCCTCTCGGGCATAGCAGTGAACTCCAAGAAATCAAGCATATTCCCCTTGGGGAGGTACAGACGCACCCTGCCTAGGAACCTACCGGTCTTGCCAATACCCTGGCGGACCGAGACGTTCCGGTATTTAGGAATCAATATATACCACTCGACTGAGCAGGAACACAAACACAATACAGTAAAGGCAGTGGACGGAATTAAGACTAGAATGGGGTTTTGGTCCAGACTGCCCTTGGCCATGATGGGTAGAGCGGCTTTGATTAAGATGGTAGTCCTGCCCAGACTGTTACATTTTTTCGTAAACATGTGGTCCCAAACGCTTTTTTGTTAAACTCCATAGCTTGTGCAGGGGTTTCTTATGGCACAACTCCAGGAACAGGGTGGCCCATTGGAAACTACAAAACTTGTGCGACAGGGGGGGTATAAACCTGCCGAACTTTGAGTTATATTATTTGGCGAGACAGGTGCAATGTGTGGCCAGGTGGTTGTCTGTAGAATAAACGGCCGAAGCCAGGCTATTGTATAGGGACCCTGCCCCCTTCTTCCTTAGAGAGAGAGTGTGGCTGCCGAAACCAAAGGTCCTAGGAATGGCGAGACTGCTGGTGCTAGGTTGGGAAATGTGGCGCAGGACATGGCAAATGGTGGGAAACCCAAACCCTCTCCCTGCAGGTGCCGTTAGTGGCGCTCTGCGGGGAGGACCCCCAAATGATAAAAAGGGATCCGTAGATACTGGGAACCAGTAGGCCTGGCGACCCTTGGGGATATATGGCAGGAGGGGGTGGCACTGGACTTTGAGAGTCTACTGCAGGACACCCCCCCGGTGCATAAAGGCCAACACATTACTTATACCAGAATTATTAAACGGGTGCGGGAATGTTGGCCTGAGGCAGTGCTCACGGAACAACCTGATGCAACCATCGAGACGATGTATGATATCTCGTAGGGTGGGCAAGAAATATCTCGTCTATATGAGCTACTGGGGACTAGGGTGGGAAAAGAGCCGCTCCAACTGAGGTGAGACTGGGAGTGGAGGAAGTAGGAGAACCCATGTTGGATGGGCAATGGGACAGAGCCCAAGGTATCATAAGAAGGTGTCCCGAAATGCGAGGCTTCAGCAGATTCAATTGTATGTCACTCAGAGCATACATGACCCCCAGTAAAATCGACAAGTTTGGAGGCCCGACAGTACAGAAATGCCCACGGTGCGGGGAGGAGGAAGCGGGGATGCTACACATGTTTTGGGCCTGCCCAGAGGTGGGGAGGTTTTGGATAGAGCTGAAGATACGCCTTGCGGAAAAAGGAATTACTTTGGAGGTGGAGTCAGCTTGACCATGCATGCTGGGGAGTTTCACCAGACCACATAACTTGAAGCACATCAGTAAGATGAAAGACCTGGCCTACATTCTGGCCAAAGGGAGAATTGCAATTGGCTGGAAGGCAGCCCAACGGCCTAGAATTGAGATGTGGTGGGCGGACCTCATGAAATGGGCAGAGGCAGAAACGGCTGCTTGGTACGAGGCAGTCAGCAGGGGGGGAGGTGGGACCCCTGATGGCATGGAGACAACTGATGGCCTCGATGATAGGACCCTCCCAGGCCGACCATAGTGAAGATGATATGGAAGAGATAACTGAAGTAGACCCGCCTGGAGATAAGTAGGACAGTGACATGTAAGCAGGAGCTCGAGTTAAGGGGATGGGAGGGGGGGAGGGGGATGACCAAAATTTTTAATTTGTAATATAATGATGTGAAGCATAAATGTAGATGTCCTCAAAGTTTGTAATGTTTGGAGTTTTGTTGATAAAATAATAAAAAAAATGTAAAATAAATGTAAAAAAGGATTCTACTCGTTATTCTCCTTTCTTCAGTAATTATGTTTTTCTTCCCCAATTTTTGAAGGAGGTATTACCATCAGAATACTCTAATCCTGAGGTTGAGCACAGATTAACTAGTATAAGAGACAGTCCAGTGAAAGCAACAGAGTTTTTGGAGAAGAATAAATTAAGGTTTAAGGCCTTCGCTGATCAGAAGCATCAAAGTGGACCACAGTATCAGGTGGAGCAAAAGGTTTGGTTGGGCAAAAATATTTGCGTCTAAAAAGGGAGAACAAAATTTAGCCCAGGATTTATTAGACCATTTGCGATTGAAAAGGTAATCAATCCGGTAGCAGTTAGACTAAGGTTGCCTCCCAGTATTAAAAGTCATCCTACATTTCATGTTAGTTTGGTGAAACCATGTGTGTCTGGGACCCGATTAGTGAAGCCACCACCAGAAGTTATCACATAGGACAATGAGGAAGAATTTGAGGTAAAGGAGATTCTAGATTCCAGGTTGGTTAGAGGAAACCTGCAGTATCTTATTGATTGGAAAGGGTATGGCCGAAGGAAAGATCTTGGGAGGATCAGGCAGATGTGCATGCACCTCGTTTGATAAGAAGGTCCATAGAAGGTTCCCTACCAAGCCAAGCCCTGGGACAGGGCTTTGTGGAGGGGGTACTGTCAGGGTTGGCCAGGGTAGTTGGTCTGGTAGTCGGAAAAGGCCTGCAGAGTTTCATCGGATAGGAAGTTGTTTCCTTCAGTACAAACATAGAAGGCTGCCCAAGTTAAGATGGAGGAATGTTAGCTTTATCTGATTGGTGGAAAGAACAATGGCATCTTTGGTTTATCTGATTGGCATGTGGCTGGTGAGCACGATCTACAGTAAGTCAGAGGCAGGTAATCTGTTTTTAAGCTCCTTAACTAAGGCCCATCCAGAGTTCAGAAAATCCAGTTCAGAAGTAAGAAGACTGCAGTAGCTGAAGGAGCAATCTTTGGAAGATCAGGTGGGAGTGTTTAATTTAAAAGGATTAATTTCTAAAGGTTTCAAGACTGTTGAATAGAGAAAATACTTATTTCAGGAAGTAACTGGTGCAAGGACTAATTTCATGAAAACTTTTATTTAAGACTGAATAATATATATATTTAACAAAGTTAAAAGGGAGTTCTATTGAGTTTGCTAAACATTGCACTCTAAACCATCTGATTAATGAACATTGAGGGGAACAGTCAAGAGTGTTGTGTCAGCGTGCTGTTTGAACAGAACTTCATTACAGTTTAAATGTCAAGCCAAAATACAGTTCAGTGCGACGTGTGTAGCAACTGCGTGTCGAGCTGACACGCACGAACTGCATAGATTTCAACACTGAGCGTCATGATGGGAGCGCGCGGCCAGCTGTGAGGAAGATTGCTGTGAGCATGACATTTTGTTTGCAGAAAGCGCGTTGTGTAGTTCGGGGGACAAAAATCATTTATCTCAATCACGAGTGTAGCGCGGGCCATAATTCACAGCACGTGTGCTGCGCGATATTGGGTTTCCAGGTGCGAGTGAAGCGCAGGTTTTAGGGAATTTCAAAAAGCACGTGCCGCGTGGCCGAGTAGTAGCGTCTTGCAGGCTCGTGGTGTGCACGCTCGTAAAAGCAAGTTTTGCTTATTAACATAGCGTGTGAAAAGCAGTGTCTTCGCGTACTAATCTTAGCGGTTAAAGAAGTGCTTTTGGATTCGGTCTCATCAGATCAATGCTCTCTAATGTAGTGAGACTTCAGCAAGCAATTGAGATACAAAAAGTAATAGAATAGCTATGTTGAGTGTCAGTCCAAGTGAAGCTTAATGACTTATGAAGGTAGAAAGAGGACTACCATGGATTTGAAACGCAAGGTAAAGAAACTCCTGTTATGATAGCTGTTGTAAGGTTACTACACAAAATTACCTGGACTACAAGTTTTGTAATTTCTGAGACTTATTCTGAGTCATAATATAAGTATCAAAGAAACTGAGCTATAGTAGAAGAACTACAGACATTTAGTGAAAATAGTTCAGTCTGCATGATTTGATTGATAAGGCAGTTACTCCTGAAAGAAGGAACTAGTCAGTTTCTCAATGAGAACTCAACACAATTCTTGTTGTTTCCAAACGCCTCTAAGCTAAAAGAAGAGGCCCAAGAGGTAAGGTGAAGCACCTTTTAGTTGAACAATCTGCTTAGTCAGTTTTGTTGAATGCATCTGTAACCAACTGAGTTTGTCTTTACTGCAGATTATTGAGACGGCCAGAAGGTTGCAGGGCAGCAGTATCTCATTTTTTATTTTCTCCACTTCACCTTTCCCTTTCTGGGGGTTTTCGACCGAGCCGTAAAATATTGGTTGAGAAGGGAACTCCTGGTGAGGGTCTGTGGGGCAAGCCTCAGCTCCTGTGGACTTCAGCAAGCCTACCCTGACAGGATGAAACACGAAGAAAGGCAGACCTGTGAATGAACTTTAAAGTAAAATGCAGCTGCGAGATCAGTGATAACTAAGTAACAGAGTGGTCCAGTGACAGAAAGTAGCCCAATCGAAAGTCTCAGTAGAAAGTACATGGTTTGAAGCAAAAGGCGAATAAACAACGAGAGTGAACGTAAAATCCAATCCAACAGTCAGAGTAAATTTCACACATGATTTCAAGTAGGCAGTCCCAGGGTTGAGGCCAGGAACTTATAAAAAGGAGACCACAGAAGGGTGAGAGTCCGGAGAGGATGCAGTAACTTTGATGCCCTTTTTCCACCCCTTTGCAGGGGAGCATTTCTGTGCGTTTAAAAGCACAACCTAAATCCACAATCAGCAGCTCAGAAGTGCAAATAACGCAAAAAGAAAGGGTGCCCCATAGGAAAGAATATGTTTTTGCACCTTTCCTCCCATATACTTCTAACAATGACTTGTTCTGTGTCAGTTCTGGGCCTTGAGCCCAGTCCTCCTCCTCCTGAGCCCAGAATTCTGAGTACTCCAACCTTCTCTCACCTCTGCTGCTGTTGTCACCTCCTTCACTACTACCCCCTCTTGATGTTACCACCGGCTACTGTACACTCTTCCCTTCGGATATAACTTCCAGCTGGGACTGTCCGCCTCCTCTAATCTCCCACCACCTGTTCCTGATGAAATCACCTTTGCAAGCCGTCTGTTCTGTCGCTGCTCTCCTGTGGCCAACTTTCCCAAAATGTGAGACACTACACCCCACAACCAGCAACTCTGTCTGGTTGTAGTTATACTGTGGTTCACCCTACCTCTGGGAGGGTCTTACTTTTAAGGTTCTGCAGGTGTGGATGTTGACTCTGTGAGGACTGGGGTTGGCTAGCTTCCCAGAGGGCACCTGGAGTTGATTTGCACTCATGGGGTGGCATCAATTGTATATTTGACCCGTTAGTCATCTTGGATTGTCGATTTGTTCCTCTGACCCTCTCTAAAGCTGCAAGTAGTGAGCAAAGGGCTGTTTTCAGAGTGTAAATTCTGGATTAGAAATGTACTGGATAAGCTTTTTATACTCTTCGCTTTGTCAATCCTGCGCAGGTGGGAACAGGAAAAGATTTTCCTCAGCACAAGATTTAGATGCCAGGTTTTACTCGAGTTGGAATAATACCTCTCATGTAGTATCTCTGCATTCAGGCAGCTGCAGTCAGGAAAAAAAGTACCCTCTGAACTGCAGTGTTCATCACAGGCTCTGTGGATTTCCAAATGTAAGTCTTTTGATGTGCCGGGCAAACAAGTGACTAACGCTTGAAGGTGTTACACTCAATGGCCACAAAAAAAGCTCTTTTTATAAGGAGACGTTTTCCCTTTCAGTATTGTTGGTTTGAGTCTGGCTAGGGTGAGCTTTAGGCACTCTGCACTGGGGAGGAAGGTCTTTACCACTAGCCAATATTGTATTATAAGGGTCTATATGAGTGCCTAAGTCTCTAGAGTTAATCTGCTCTGATCGGCCAGTGTGGGGAGGCAATGTGACTGTCACCTGCCAGGCTCCAGCGCAAGGGGACTAGAGGATCCTACCCATAGCAGCCATGGGCCCAACATCCACTGGCTAGGGGTGGCACCAGTCCTCCAGAGTCACTGTCCCAGTGGTTCCCAGACCAGTCTGGGTACCTCAGAAATGTAGGAGAAGAGCGAGTGACAGAGGCCCAGAGAGTCAGTAGGAGACAGCGTGAGATGAAGAAGGAAAGGTGGAGTAGAATCGAGGGCAGAGGGGCGAGCAATAGAGGAGGAGTAGAGCTGGAATCTTTAGATAAAAAGGGGTGGAACAGATGTGACGGGAAGAGAAAAACAGTACATACAGCAGTACAGAGCAGCAAAGAGCAGAAGGATCTGCAAAGTGGAAATTAGATCTTAAGAGAGGACAAAGTAACAATCAGGAGTAAAGAGAAGGAGACAAGAATGAAAGGGAGAAAATTAGAACTAGCCAGGGGTCGAAGAGGAGAAGCTAGGAGGGGAGGTGCAAAAGCCCTGATCATTTTGGAGCATTGAGGAGGGAAAGAGGAGACAAGATACAAAGGGGAATAAGGCATAAGGTTGATGATGAGAAACAAGATGTTCTCCCTCTAACAGGAGTACTTTCCCATCCTTTTCTGGCAACATCTGTGACTGAGTTGGCAGCGTGCCCGAAGCTTCCTGGACCCAGTGAGATGTGGCAAGAACAGAGACAAGTATCGACTCTACAAGTCCACATGAGGCTTGGATCACGTAGGGAGAACGCACCATCCTTCAAATTAAAAAAGCCAGAAAGTGCAGTGCACACTTAATCCTCCACTGACTGAGTGACTTTTGTTTAACCACCAGGAGCAGAGGCCCAGGGAAATGAAGGCTGCTCTCACAGACTATAGTCTTCAAGCATGCTCCAATTCCTCATTTTGAATGTCCTTTGAAAGCCACTCATTCAACTATCCTGATCACCCAGTGCCCTGGGCTGATTTAGGCTGTGTAATAAACTCGTTTGAACCTTATTTCTCACGTTTTCACTTATCTGTTGATACCTCTGTTGTGATCTGTGCCAAGAGTGCTTTGAGGTCATAACATGAATAAAGGTGCTAGTGAAGTGAGGACACAGTCAAAAGTTACCAAGGGTGCCGGGAGGAAAGAACAGTAAAAGTGATGTGAGGAAAGCGCAGAAGGGGTTCTCCAACAGTATCACTCAGCGCTTATCTAACTTGCAGAGACGCAGGAGGCATGGAGATATTAGAGATGAACATACTTTTCTCTTGCAGGGATTCGAAAGCCACCTCTCCCGGGGCGTTGTCCTCCAGGTCGCCGTAGTGTAGAACCTTGTGATTCAGAGCCAATCGACAGTACCAGAACCTCTCTGTAAAACAAAAATATAATAAGTAGACGTCCACATGGATTAAGAGTAAAAAACAAATAAAAATCTGAAAGTGTTCACTTCATGGAGCACACAATACCACAATAATACCACAATAAGTTGGAGTTCCCGTTATTACATTCTTCAAGCAGGTAGTGCAATCCTCTGTAAATCAGGTCTACAGGTAAGAAAGCACAGCTTCAGATCACTAGTATATCCCTTTCATTGCCAGCTTCACCTTCCCAACTGTCGAGCACTCTCTGGAAACCTCACTGCATGCACAGAATACATTGCTGTGCTCACATTCCATCCCATCCCTCACAACAATATATTAAAGGTACATCACTACACAGGCTCCCACTAGCAAAGCACACTATGCACCCTCTTTACAAAATGAACAAGAACAACCTTCGATCATGACAGAACATTACACTCATCCTTCATACAAGTCAACAAGCACACTGTATATCCTCAATGTTACACATGAAAGGTACACAAACACTAGACAGCATACCACATCAGCATGCCCAAGAAAAATAAGACCAGTTACATGACACTAGATATACAAAACACTGTTTCACAGCCACATCAGATGGATGAAACATCTATTAAACTAATGTAGAACACAATCTGTACAACTCATACTTAAAATTTCCAAAGGTTTCGGGTCAAGGCAATAGCATGCAAATCTAGTGCGCATGTCATGACTATCCTGAGAACAGATCTAGCACACCATATTCAAGCATACTACAAGTAACATTCTAACACTAGCTCCCATACGGGACATAATGCACACATTAATTAAACATCTAGTCACTTAAACCACACATCAAAATGTATCTCTTAATATACACATTTTAAGAAGGACATTTAGCCACAATCACTGTGTATCATACCATTCATCAAAATAAGAGCAGAGTTCTACATCAAATATGCAAAGGTTCGACAACAAACTGGGACCGCCTGTCCAGGATGGACATCAAGAGCACACCCAATTAATGGCAAAGTCCAAGACCCATCAACTGACCCATCAACTGACCCCCTCACCTTTTGCATCTAAATGGTTTTTTAAATGTGCACAAGCCAACAGTGTACTTTGCAACCTAAGCACATCTATTCCCCTTATCCCCCTCCAACCCACACACATCCAGGGTCCACCCCTACAAAAACAATGCTTTACCTGACCTACCACAATATGTTGCAGGAAACAAAGTCTACTTCAATGACATATAATGCAATTCTGATACTAGGTTATATGTAACAAACTTTACATTGAATCCTATAAATCCCACTATATCCAGTGCCCACATTTTCATACCATCGCTAAAAGCTAAATAGTAAATGTGCAATTATAAAATACAATACATTGATATGACGTTATATCCCACTACCTCAATCCGTGTGTATCAAGAACTATTGCTACTGTTGTGCACACCATTATTCATGGTCACTAAAAGTTGGGAATGCCACTTTAATTCACAATTAACTTGTGCACCTCTATTGACCATTGCTAGCTAATACGCACGAGTGGGAAGAGTCTCAGAATTACTAATGTCATATTAATTCATTACGCATTCATGTAAAGCATAAAAGAATAACTTCAACACCATCATTTTGGCCTAAACATCAACATAACATACCACCGACCTATGTGGAACACTGCTTGGATTATTAGTGACTGTTAAGTAAGATTTTCATATCAATGATAAATCTTCCTTACTTAAGTCAACCCCAGAACTTATTTCTGGACAGGTAGATTATTTTTCCCTATACATCAGTGAGTGGGAATCTTTTTCCACACAATCAGAGTTGTTTACTCTTTTTATGGGTGTATTTATTAAGACTCTCCATAGTGTCCATTTAAAAGTTATCCTCTGACAACTTTTTGGCAAGAAGTGCTTGTTGTTTGAATTTTGCAAGGCTGTTTGATTGGCTCGGTTCCTGCATAAAAGTCAGAACATGGATGCTGAAGAGATATTCGACCGTTGGAACAAAAATTGAAGAGGAAGATTAAGAAATCGCAGCGTAGACTATTTCCAGCGACCAGAGAGCCTGCTGTGTAACCTGAGCCCGCTGTAGCCCTTCCATCCAATCCAACAGTGGAGTCTGAATACACAGACCCAGAGCCTGGTGAGACCCACTAGACTCAAGAAGACCTGGATTTTGAGCCATCCCGCGCCATGCTGCGACCTTGTGGGGCTGCAATACCCCAATACCCTGGGACCTCGAGTCATTGTGCGGTGCACAGTCTTCCGAAAGTCGCTGAAACTGTGTGCACCCTGCTGGATCTCGAGAGGCACGATGCAGGCCCGAAAAGGCTCCTCACCAGAGTGGTGGACCTTGCAGACAACGAGAATCCAAAAGGCGACATTCTGTCTTCTTCAGTGCTCCTGAAAAGGCACCAGATCCACACAGCCGCATCCAGCTGCGAGGAAAACCTTGCTAAGAGCCTTCCCAATGATCCTTGCTGCAAAAGTCCTTCCAGTGTCCTGTCTTCTTAATGAAGGAATTCCACAACCAGGTTTTTGGCTACAGATCCCGAAGTTCTGCTGCTGCTAAATCATCTTCTGTGCTGAGGTACTGTGCTAACTTGGGTATTTACTTAACTTAACTCTCTTGTGATTTCTGTGTACTTTTTGGGTTTTTTCTGTGATTGGGAGGCATCTTGTCCAGTTGACCTAGGCCCACTAGTAGAATTCTCCTAGGCTGTTTTCTGTGAAGCCCTTGGATCTTCAACTAACTCTAGAATTGAAATATGTACTTGTTTGAACAGTCTTCCTCTGGAACTCTGACTTTGCCTACAGCTGAACCCTATCTCTCCCCGCCTACACTAGCACCTAGACCATTAGGGACCCTCTACTTCCTCTGATTGAACTCATGCTATAGAATAAGGGAAGGACTGTATAATTAAAGGGTTCTGCCTTGAAAAGAATAACAAGTTTTCAAAAGTTACTTACTTGTAAAAGAAGTTGGTTGGTAACTGTAACTCTTTTAGTGAACAGTTACCGTGAATGTGTGTTGCACTATTCAGAAAATTATATATAAGGTAAAATTACTCATCAGTGAATTGGTTGTGCCTCTTCCCCAAAAGTAATGCTGTTGGCTTCACTTTACTATTCCTGTTAGGATAGATGTATGAGTGTCCCCAATTGGGTCTTGCTTCCCCTGTCCAGAATAAGCCTGCCTAAGGTTATACGTACCTTTAAATTGCTGATAGCCCCTTCAAAATGTAAATAGGTTTTATTTATCTTGTGTTAACTGTGTGCCTTTCTCAAACAAGTTGGAGTTATTGCTTACCTCAATCTGCGTTGCACTGATCTGAAAAGCAACTGTAATAGTATGTTACAACATTAGGTTTTACCTGCCTAGAATAGCTGAGTGCCATTCCTGAAAAGTGTTCCTTTAGGTGTAGCTGACCGTGGGTTGCTTGGAGCATCCAGAATTGGTGTAAAGAGTTCTTGCTTATCGTAAACTGTGTTCCACAGAGCTGAAAAGCAACTGTAATTGTATATTACACCAAAAAGGTCTTACTCACCTAGTATAACTGTATTTTATCACAAAAAGTAGTAGTGGTAGTATATACTGTTCCTTGAATCTGTGTTCCACTATTCAGAAAAGTATACTTGCAAGTTGGTTGACTATGTGATTTCACAATTGAGTGTCACTGCATAATTTACAGGGTCTACTACCCTTGTAATCTGAAAGTAACGTATGGTTTTACTCCCCAAGAATAGGTGTGCCCTATACTGAATGTGTATACACAAGTCTTACTCGCTAGAAATACTGTTCGGTTTTCTAAATAAGGTATGTGCTTTGATCTGTGCATTTAAAGCATAGTGTTGTGTTTTTATAATATGTTTATATGCTTTATGATACTTACCCAAGAAGCTCTTGGTCTGCTTGTATATAAAATAAACCCTTTATTTTTTACAATACATAGAGTGTCAGTGTTTCTTTGGACCATATGTTTAATACAATGTCTTTGTACTGATTCTACAGCCCTCTCTCCCTCCTAAGATAAGCCTGGCTGCTCTGTCTACGCTACCATAAACTCAGGTGGTACAGCCTTATACTAAGAGTGGGGTCTTGTACTGATTTAGTTGGACTTCAGAAAAACGGTCCCAACAGTGACTGCTAAATAATCACATAGAGGAACCACTACTTGTTATTCACAACTTTTCAAGTTGAAACACCTTGTATAAACTAACACCACTGGCCCTGAAAGTCACTGCAAAAATGAAAATGGCATTAAACATCAAAGTGCCTGCAGATCCTGTGACAGATTTCACTGTGCTAGGGGAAAGCCTATTGTTTTTGTGTTCCAAATTTCAGGATCTCAAATAAATTGATTCTGTGTGAAAGTTAAGTCTGATCAACAGTCTCTCTTTAAAAAAAACACTCTACCTCAGAAGTAAAAGTAACTTTAATGTAAAAGCATCCATAAAAGCTTTTCGCAAGCTTTTTACATTATGTCAGATTTTCATTTATTTGTATGTCTGAGCAGGGGTACGGAGTGAAAATACTGTTTCTGCCACCCTCTTCAGCTGTCACACAAACCATATTCATTACCACCAGCATCAGATTTGTATTAAGTATATTTGGTTTACTTATGAAACTGTTATACTAAATATACAATATATAAAACCTAATAATGCTATTTCATTATATTATACTGTATCTAAAATATGACATACGTTACTCACTGTAATCGCATTTCTGATGGCTATGTGCTTAGATTCACATGCTGTACATATAGTCCGACATTTAGTGGTAATCGCAGAGTATTTCATCTTTCTTTCGAAGATCGAAAAAATGGGTGTGACTGACACTATCCCCAACGTGACGTGTAATGTACCCAACAACCTTCATGCGTCGAGGTCCCATCAGTTTTTGTTCTGCCATAAGGGAGTCTTACAAAGTGCGTGAATGAGTACAGAAGAAAGATGGTGTAAGAGGTCTATGTTCCTTCTACTCCAAGAGGGGAGGAAAGATGGGCATGTGTGAATCTAAGCAGATACAATAATCAAAAATATGATTACTTCTGATGCTTGTGAATCAGCTTAGAATCACATGCTGTGCATAGACTAGCGAGCAGTACCAGGAGATGGTGGTGGGGCGTGTGAAGGAACGGTAGCAAAGAGATGTCTTAGCACCACTTGTCCCACCTGAGAATCAGACTTGGGGTGTGTGTCTAAGCAGTACTGTTGGGTGAAAGTACGAACAGAACTCCAGGTTGCTGCTTTGCAAATAGAATCTAGAGGAACATTTGCAATAAAGGCTATACTAGCCCCTGCGCCTCAAGTAGAGTGAGCTCTAAGTGTAAAGGGTAAGCCTCTCTTGGCAAGAGAATAACACAATGTGATGCATTTAACAATCCATTTGGAAATAGCTGATTTAGAGACAGAGTCCCCTTCTCTACCAGCTGACCGAGACCAATAATTGGTTTGTTTTTCTTAGTGGTCTAGGCTTTTCAAGGTAGTATACCACTGCTCTCCTAACATCTAGCGTATGGAGGCTTCTTTCAGCGGAGTTAGTTGGGTTCTGAAAGAAAGTTGGAATTTCCATCAATTCATTCAAATGGAACTTCTAGATGAACTTAGGCACACAACGTGGGGGTGTGCACAAAGCCACCATATGTTTGTGAATAGTCACAAATGGGTCCAGAATAGAGAGAGCCTGCAGTTCACTCACTCTCCTTATAGAGGTAATGGCGACTAGGAAGTCAGTCTTATAGGCGAGGGCTACAGATAGGTTAGAGGTAGGTGCAAGTCTCTGCTGAGCATGTCTGCTGGAAGAATGTGTTCCCCTGGAACATGTGATATTAGGAACATGTTGTGTTTGATTGCCCACTTCCAAATGTTCTGGGACAGTGTGGATAGCCCTAGAGAGTGAGTTCCCCCTCTTTGTTCAGATAGTACATGGCTGTGGTGCGGTCTATAAGGAGAAGTGCTGCTTTCCCCTGTAGTTGTGCTTGGAAGGCTTGTAGGGCTCTGAACACTGCAAGTAGTTAAGACAGGTATATTTGGATACCACTGACTGAGTCCACATGCCGTGCGTTGTCTGTTGTAGGAGCTGAGCCCCACACCCCGACAAAGATGCGTCCATGGTGAGAGTGGCCTCTACTGCGGGGGTGGTAATGGATTTCTCCTGCAGAAGGTTTTCCTTTGACCACCACTGCAAAGACTGAATGAGGGCTGTTGAGACAACCACTAGATTGTTCTACTGACCGCTGGCCTGACACCATTGACTTGTGAGTCACTCCTGCATGGTGCTCTTGCGCAGGCATGTGGAATTAGGAAGATGCAGGATGCCATCATCCCCATTAGGGTTATCAGGCGGCTGGTTAAACAACATGTTTTGAACCCTCTCGTTACAGGCGAAGATGAGGCCCTCTTTTGTCCTTACTAGTGCTCCGAATTAGTGGCCCCAGAAACTGTTTGTCTCAACTGCTGACCAGACCTGACTTTTTCTCATTGATAGAGATCCCCAGATTGAAAAGGAGATCTACTGTCTTTTGAGTATTCTCCAGACATGTTCCGTACGAGTCTCTGGTTATAAGCCAGTCGTCGAGTTACGGATACTCTGGGATGGATTGCCTGTGCAGGTGAGCAGCCGCTACCGCCAGTACCTTTGTAAACACCCTTGGGGCTAAGCCAATGACAAAGGGAAGCACCTTGAACTGATGGTGAACATTCTCTATCTTGAACCTGAGGTGCTTTCTGTGTGCTGGCAACATTGAAATATGAAAGTATGCATCTTTCATATTTAATGTGGCCATGTAATACCCCTGTTGAAACAGTGGGATTACTTCCTGAAGAGTTGTGATCCTAAATGTTTGAGGCTTGACACATTTGGGTGTGTTGTTAGATTCTTTTTGGGTACAAGAAAGTATATTGACTAAATACCCTTGTTTACCTGAAGAAGACCTTGATCGCCCTTTTCTAGAAAGATCTGGACCTCTTCCAGCAGGATTTGCAAATGCTCTGCCGACAGTCGTCTGCTCTTGGGTGGGTGGCAGCAGGGTGGTTGCAGGAATTCTATGAAATACCTGTGGATGACGGTTTTGAGTACCCACTGATCTGAAGTAATACCCTCCCATGCGTGGGTAAAAGATATTAGATGTCCCCCGCATGGGTAGACATGTGTGGGGACCCATACTGCCTAGTCATTTGCTTGTTGGGGTAGGGGGTCTCTGGCTGCAGAGTTTCTCCCTCTACCCTTCCTGCGTTGAAATACCCGCTGTTGTGGAGATTGGAAGCCGCTGACAGTACCCTGACAGGAAAACTAAGGGGCTCCTCCTGAGCCGTAATGCCCCTGGGAGGAATGGGAGAAGACATCCTGCGAAAGAACCAGCGGGTATTAAATGCTCCTTGCTGGACAAAGGGTTTGGCTGAGATTTGGTTAAGTGATTTTAGAGTCTCAAGCTCTATTTTAGTAGTTTCCAGGGCCACATCGACCGAATTACTCTAAAGAGCAGAATCTTCCACCAGCTTATTGATGAGGGAAGCCTGAGTCTCTGGCTTTAATCCTGAATTTTTCATCCAGGGATGGCGTTTCAGAGGAGTCCCTTGTGCAAGGACGTGTCCTGCCGTTTCAGCCGAATCCAAAGTGCTTTAGGATTTTTTGTGTGGCCTGGCGTCCTTCAGCGACCACAGCTAGGAGTGGGGTGCGGGCTTGTTCCGGGACATACTGAAGGCCCTCCTGTACGAGTCCCATTTGTACATCACTATAGCTCGCAAGGAGCGTGGTGTTATTGGCGACCCAGGTACAAAAAGCAGCAGAGCTGGTGGCACGTTTGCAATCCTTGTCTGGAGGAGACTCTGAAGAGGATAGCACCACTCCTGCTAGTTTCCTGGGGGTTGTAATGACCAGGGATTCCCGGACAGCAAGGCCTCTGATATACACAGGGTCTGAGGGCACCGGGGCGGAACATCTTTTCCACTCCAGGGTTGACTGCCCGAGTGAGGGTGACAGAAAGGAGGGAGCCAGGCGTTTCTTCACCGAGTTCAAGAGGGGAAAAGCGTGGCTGAACGGGACATTCTCCCTAAAGATATCCTCCACAAAGTCTGAATCAGGTACGGCTTCTTGGGTGACTATTTTAAAATAGTCAGCTGCCTTCTTGAGAATGTTATTAAAAAGCATCTGGTCATTGTTAGGAAAAGATTTCCCTTAGGTACAATGTTGCCTCCATTTATGGACCCACCCAAACTTTTTGCTTTTGTTTTGCTTAACTAATCTGACTTTTCCAGTGGAGCACAGCCTTCAGATGCACTCCTCTGAGCTTTTGCTCATCTGTTATGGGGAAACTGGCACGTCCTTCAGGCTGTCAGTACTGGAAAACTGTTCCCTTAGTCTTTGACTATGTTGCCATTTCTTGGTAACTTTTTATCTATGTGCCAAGTACCTTACAGTACCGCGCATAGGGGTCCTTTTTATTTTATTGCCCTAGCCACCTTCTAAGGATTTTTTGGTGTTTGTGGAAGTGTGCATAGGACAAACTGGTGGCAGCAGTTTACTTTGAAAGTATTTTTATTTATTTTTAATGTACCAAAACGTGTTTACCGCGTTTGGCTCAAGACTGTGGCCAGTTCCGGAAATGGCCGTGCCACAGAGTCTTTTGTTCTGTCCTTTGGCTATTTTGTCCCTTTGCCTTGCCACAGGTCGAGTGACCCAGGTATTCCTTATTTGGGCATGCAGCCGCCTGCGAAAAACGCATCTTACACAGTCTCCTGCATGTCACGTGTGCTAGTGCCCAGGAAGAGGGTTGGGACCGTCTGGGCCCAATCCACACTACTGGTGCCAGTATGTCTGGTATGCTTGAATGACTGGAACCACCGTGGGCCACGATTGACCCACGTCTGGCGTGAATGCAAGAGAGCAGATCTTCCATTGGCTATCCCAGATTTGGGCGCAAACCGAATCTTGGATAAGAGAAGGGGCTCTGCATCCATTCCAGGTCGATCAACGGATGTTCACACCGAACTACAGAAGGAGCCAAGTATCCTGAAACAAAAGAGCAGACCTGTGAAACCGCCGGAGACGTGCTGGAAGTTTGGCACCCTGACCCCACTGTTGTCCTGTCGGACCCCTACTTATGTATCAATCACAGAAGGCCGGCAAGGGCGCTTCGACCCTTTGAAGTAGTGGGATCAACTACTCTCGGCACATCCTGCTTACCTTCGAAAAGAGCCTCTTCGGAAGTGTTCCTGGGCCATCCAGCGAACTGACCAGCTCAAACCCAGGGTATCGTGTAGGAGCGTTGCCGTCCCGAGTTGACACTCGAGGCTTTGGGAATCGCTTGTGGTTCTAGGCCATGTACAACCTCCTCTGGGTTGCGAGCATTTGCGGTCCCTGCGTCACCCCACTTTGGTGACAGTCAATGTAGAAGCCTTGCATACCTGTCCCCCTGTTCCCTGAGATGTGCTGCACTTGAACCGTCTTCCTGAGAAAAGGCTACTGTCCCGCTAAGGACGATCATCCCGTCCTGCAGCCGCTGAGAGCTGGAGCGACATGCAACTGCAGGTATTAAACCTACAACCGACCTGGACTAGACTGCCAAAGTTTGGCCCAGACTGTGTCGAGGGTCGGTGAGTACTTGGATCACTTACTAGTGACCCCCCTGGCACAGCCATTGTTCTTTACGCACGCGAATCCCTGAAAAGATACTCACCTTAGCTGGGCGAGCCTGCGCTCTCTAGCTATTCCCGAAACTCGAAAGTTGCTCTACCTGCAAGGGTAGACCCTCCTCTAATAATGGGACACTGTTCTTTATCACCTCAAGCCGCTTCCTGAACTGCTACAGCTCCCTGAAGAGGACCAGCTTTCGCTTTTACGCACGACCGCGCGTTGTTAATGCACTGTTGTACTTTTGAGCATAAGGCTCCCCACTTCGTAGGGCTGGACTGCATAAGTCAGGGATCAACTCTGAAGAACTGTCTAATGCGATATTTGTGTTAACTTACCTCTTCTGTTGCAGGTTGTGTTCTCCCCCTTATCCGAAACGCATTTGTATATATGGTAAATAGTGTAAGGTGTGTGTGGTAACTGTTTAAAATTACTGTGGTTTATTCGTGTTTAGTTAAGGCCTATAATAAATGTATTTTTGATACACTTGTCTAAGATTATTCTGTGGAGTTTTACTGTGTGTGATCATTGTGGGCTACCGATCACTCTCACCCATCCTGAGACTTAGTCTTGACCGCCTGCCAAGCTACCATAGATTGGTCTGGTTTGTCCAGAAGGTTCCCCTGTTCCACTAAACTAGGGTGGTCTCCTAAACTTCTGCCGGTTAGCGTTTAGAAATCCATCTCAACAGTCCTCTATGGGTGACGAGTCCCTAGGCTGAACAACGGGAGGAGTGTCCAAAAAGATATTGTCTGGGTTAGGGTCATGGGAGGGGGTAGTGTGCCAAATGCACTGATCATCAGCGGGGTCCCAGTCTTGGTCTTGAGAGACGGGATCATGAGATGCCTGACCTGGGTCAGGGACATAGTAAGTGTCCTGGTCGGGGTCATCCTGGTCATCCAGGAACACATATATAGAAGGTTTCTATGGACATTGTTCATCCAGGGATGCAAATTGTGCACCTAGTGAAAGGAGCTCAATGACTTTAGATGAATAGGACAAGAAACCACAGTCCTATGTCTCTTAAGGATATCATTGAACTGGTCCGAGAAATTGATGAACTCTGCCATTTTATCCATACATGCCTCAAATGCCTGTCTAGTCCACCCAGAGGAATTGGACTTATCAGTGGGAGGGAAGGGGGCAGTTGGAACAGGATCCTGCTGCAGGGCCTTAGATAGAGGCAGAGAGACAGGAGATTACTCTGCATGTAAAGGGGAGGCCTTTTTAGGGCCACAACCATGTAAACAGGCTTTAGACACCTTCTCCCGAAACTTCAGGCGTTTTAGATGAATGGGCCCGTTTCGGCACATCTTTCGACGCTACAGCATTGAGGGCTGGAGATTTAATGGGAGCGCCCACGAAAGAAGAAGTCTGTGTGCAGGTTGCGATGGTGCTTGCGCAGAGGGTGCTGAACCACAAGATCAGTAGGCCCCGTCAAACTTTCCTCCGTCGAGGAAAGCGTAGGCTTTGTGTGTTTAGGTGTATCGTGTGTGCCCTTGTCGCTGGGGTGTGATCTCGCCATCGCACTGCCGGTGGCATGCTTTTCGGGACTGGGGACAGACACGTGGGAAAAAGGTAGGTAGACTGCTAAGCCTATGGCTTCCGAATCAGAGCTGTGCAGCCGACGGACTCCTCGTCCGAGGCGCCGGTGGGGAGTCACTCTTGGGCCTGCCTAGCGTAGGCCACCCACCGAAACCAGCCGCGGAGTTCTCAGGTAAAGGGAGCGGTCCTTTTATTCGCGATCCAGTGGTAAGTGGCTATCCGGTTGCCGGGGTGCTTGGCACGGGCAATTCGACCACTAGCCGGTTTGGGGTGCGAAGAGAAGAAGGTAAACTGGTTGTGCCCACCAGTCAGGGGAAGAAGCCTCTCCAGCCGGGAGATCTTCTCTGTCGTCGGGAAGTGGCGAGTCGGTTCCGCAGGGCTCCGTCGTGGTAGGTCGGCTCAGCTTCTCCCTTATCGGATTCTCAGGTCCTGTGGCGACTTCTGAAAAAGCCCTGCTTTTAGGCAGCATACCCCCATTCACTCAGCCTAGCTGTCAATCAAACATGCTAAGTGGTGAGCCGGCCGGCTCACCACTTGGGCCAATCACACAAGAGTGCCACTTGAGTTCCAAGGTAACTCAGTCCAGGGTGCCTAAACCCCCTCCCACACCCCCTGTGGTACCCAGACAGAGTGGCACCACTTTTGGAGTCCTGGCAACAAATACCAACCGGCGAATTAATATTAATTAAATAAACCGGCGGTATGTTCGAGGCTATGAGAATTAAATAATTAAAGTTGGTAGCCTCGAACAATGGGAAAATCCCTTAGGAATATATTTGCGGTCGAATATAAAAAGTAGTATCCACTGCCACCAGCCAAAACTCGATCAGGGGGGACGGAGACGTGCCCCCTCGACTAACAGACCCCGGGGCAATTGAATTGCCCCGACCAGTACGTCCACAATATGATGGTTTGTACGGGTTTCTGTTAATAATTTGGGACTAGTAAAGCCAATGGTAACTTTACATGCCCTGGGAGACAGTAGTCAGTCCCAGGGTATGGAGTCTATGGTGGGGTGTCACTATGACACCCCTGTGTTACTGCACGGAGGGTGCTGTGTAACACACATAGTAAAAACACATGAGACCCTATGGAGTAAAGGATCCCATAGCCCATAAAACACATTAACATTCAAAGGAATACCACAAATCATGTCCAAGAGTGTGAGGAAAAAGTCTCACTCTTGGCAGGAGAAAAAAACAAACTCCAGAAATCCAGCAAAGCTGCTGGGGGACTCACTAGGTTAGGGAATTCAGCCTAAAGAGAGAATTCTCCCTAACACTGAGCTACACAAGTATCAATTTAATTAGCAAACTACAGAACTGCATAGCAAAATACAATGCAACACTGCTTATTTTATGCGTTTTATTCGGAACAGGTTAAATCTAAACCTCATATGTGGCCCTAATTTTGGCATCAGACAAGTTTTCTAGATAACTGGGTAGTGTTGCATGTTCTATGAACCTTCCTATAGTGCGTATATAAAGAGTATTTCTTTAATGCTTAATTTTGTATCAACTAGTCATATTGTTTAACTTAAGATTTGATTGTCTCTTGGTTTTTAATAAGGAACTCTATGCTCGTTCCAATCATGTCTAAATAGGTCATGTCATGCATTATTTATTGTTCTGGGTGACTGAGATCAAATCATTTGTAATTAGGCACTGGACAGTGGTTCCTTGGTATCCAATGAGCATCAATTTCCACACACGTTAGGTGTTTGCAACACTTGTTGATTTATTTTTCCTTCAGTATTTTAAATATAGGGGTTATCACTTTTGTGACAAACATATTATTTGCTTAATCTTTACATGTGGTACAGCGTATGTGATGTACTCCTATTCCATTAGTGCCGACATGTGTTTCAACCTATGAGGTCTTTCTCAAGGCAATTGTAGGGTTAGCGTGTACTGAAGCAGATCAATGCGAGACCAAGAGACTACACGGATCCTCACCTGAGGACGAGAGGTACCACCCTCTACCATTGCTGACTATAGGATATTCAATTCCAAACATCCGGGAACACGCTAACCCTACAATTGCCTTGAGAAAGACCTCATAGGTTGAAACAGGTGTCGGCGCTAATGGAATAGAAGTATATCACATACGCTGTAACACATGTAAAGATTAAGCAAAGAATATGTTTGTGACAACCCACGTTTATATTACTGAAGGAAAAATAAATCAACAAGTGTTGCAAACACCTAACGTGTGTGGAAATTGATAATCATTGGATACCAAGGAACCACTGTCCAGCGCCCAATTACAAATTCTTGGATCTCAGTCGCCCAGAACAACCTTTGCAAAAACTGGGACCTTAGGAGCTTTGTCCCCCTGAGATCCACCTGTCAGGAGGCAGGCAAAGCAAAGAGAAAAACAACGCACACGCTAGCGCAAGACCCACAGTCCCAACAAACTCTCAAATCACTTTAACCATACATCACTTATTAACAATCATTTTACCACTAATCACAATTTAATTCCTGTTAACATATTAAGTGCTATTGGCGGGTTTCAGGAGTTTGCAATATCATTAGTTTTCCATAGTTAACAGACTAGATCGATTGTAAACCCAGGTCCAGCCTTATTAGCGTAAACTGCATACTGGAAGGTAAATGCAATATTTATTTGCACACATATCCTTCTAATCTTGTAAGATCCTCTTTACGTAAGGAATCTGTAACTTCCAACCCATATATTATCTTGGGTACTACTTTTGAAGTATACAAAGTTATTAAAGGTTATCAATGAGAATGTGAAGAATGTAGCTTTTTATTGTTTTTTTTTTTTTTAAATTTGGTTTTATTAGTTTTAACAAAGGAACAAACAAGATGGAATACATGTTACGTGTTTCACCATAGTAAGCATATGTTTGCAGAACAAGGAAGATATATTTGTTGTTAAAAGAAGAACAAGCATGGTTATGCAGCATATGTTACATTGGGTACCTCAGAGTATATCCATCTTAGTCTAATGAACCCTACCCTCCCCCCTCCCCCCTCCCTTTCTTGATTGAGCACACATCCATTGAAGTTTGTGAAGGCATGGGGATTTCCAAAGTGTTTTATTCAGAGGTCCATTGCGTGGTCGGTCAGGTGCTTCTTATTGCAGAGTCTCTTCCATTGTTTTCTGTCGAGTGTTGCCTTTTCATCAGGGTCCGATAGATTCCTCCGCTTGGAGCCCAGAGTCTATTATGAGATATTTATTTTTGAAGTCCATCCATAGAGCTTCGCATTGGGCGGCTTTGCCGTGCAGGGAGGCGGTTATTGTCTCCATTAAATAGATGTTTGTGGCTAGGGCGATCCATTCCCTCTTACCGGGTGACGTTGGTGATTTCCATTTAATCACTAAGAGGGCCCTGGCTGCGAGCAGTAAATAGGGGGTCAAGCCTTTCACTCTGGTCCATTCATCTTCATCTTTTTCGAGGCCAAACAGTATTAGGTAGGGATCGGGGTCTCTTTGGATACCTTCTATTTCTTTAATCCACCCCAGGACCTCGTTCCAGAATACTTTGATGTGTTGGCAGCCCCACCACATGTGCCAGTAATTGGCTATTTCTCCGCATTCCCTCCAACATGTTGGACTCATTGTTTGGGACATTTTGGAAAGTCTAAGGGGGTCGTATTGCCATCTGTGTAGCAGTTTGATGGCATGAAGCTTGTATTGACTTGATATGGACGTTTTGGAGGCTGCCTTACACATTGTTTCCCATAGGTTGGAATGCATTTCTTCCCCAAAGTCTTTTTCCCATCTCTTCCGCAGGGGTTCCGTTGAACCGTTTCCCGCCGCTATTAATTCTTGGTACATTGGTACATTGCGGATATGAGGCCTTTCATCTCGGATTTAGAGTCCAGGATCAAATGGGGTGAGATCTCCGTTTAGTTTGTCTCTCCATTCTGCCTTCGTTAAGACCCCTTTCAGTTGGATGTACTGGAATGTAGATAGGGTGCCTATACCCAGCGCTTCCGTTAGATCTGGTAAAGTGATAAACGCGTCTTTTTTCTGTAGCTGTCCTACTCTCTCCAGGCCTGCCTCGTACCATGTTTGGAATCTGCCCACATCAGGTATATGGTTGTTTATGCCAGGCGACCATAAGTGGCTGAGCGGGGATGGCCAGGTGGTGATTTTGCGCATTTCTTTGCCTATGCGCCAAATACTCCATATAGTGCTTAGGATAGGGTGGCCCTTGATTTTCCGTTGAACCCTTTTGTGCGGGGTCCAGAGCCATTCCGATACTGTGGCAGGAGACAGATAATGATTGTCCATTTGGACCCATTGGAGGTTAGTATGGTCTCTAAGGTGTGGGATCAGGACACGCAGCTGAGCAGCTTTGTAGTAGGTTCTCAGGTCAGGAAGCCCGACTCCTCCCTTGTCCTTGGGGAGCGTTAGTGTGTTGTATGGGATTCTTGGTTTCTTCCCCTCCCATATGAATCTTACCATGATCTTTTTGGTTTCAATAAAAAACTCTTTGGGTATCTCAACCGGTAGCATTTGGAATGGGTACAGGAAACGGGGAAGGCATACCATCTTAACTGCATTGATTCGTCCAAGCCAGGAGATCGTGAGCTTCTCCCATTTTTTGAGGTCGGCTGCGAATCGCTGGAGGAGCGGAGGAAAATTGGCTTTGAAAAGATCGTCCAGGGTTTTGGTGATCTGTATGCCCAGATATTGTAGTGTGGCATGTTCGAGCTTGAGGCCAAACGGGAGGAACTTGGCGTCATTAACTTCTGCGGTTCCCTGAAGGGGGAACAAAATGGACTTGGTCCTATTTACCTTAAACCCAGCGAATTGGCCATATTCATCCATTAATTTGAGGGCATGAGGGATGGACTCTGTGGGGTTAGTTATGTGGAGGAGAATGTCATCTGCATAGAGGGCGGCTTTGTACTCTGTTGGCCCTAGTCGCATCCCCTCTATCAAAGGGTCCGCTCTCATCTTTTGTGCCAGGGGTTCTAGTGAGAGTGCAAACAGAATTGCGGAGAGGGGGCATCCCTGTCTAGTCCCGCGATGCAGTTCGAACCACCTGGAGTATTCCCCGTTAACGAATATCGCTGCCATGGGGGATGTGTATAATGCTCGTATTCCCTTTCTAGTTCTCGGGCCTATTCCCACTTTCTGCAGGACCGCTCCCAGAAAATCCCACTCCACCCTATCAAAGGCCTTCTCGGCATCAATCGATAGTAGGACAGGGTCGCCAGGGAGGTCATGGGCCGTGTGGATGAGGTGTAGTGTTTTGCGCATAGAATCAGCTCCCTGTCTCCCCAGTATAAACCCGACCTGGTCCGGGTGGATCAGGCGGGGCATTAGCGTTTCCAGTCTGGCAGCTATTACCCGAGCATAGATTTTGGCGTCGAGATTGAGGAGGGAAATGGGACGGTATGATCCACAGCACTTGGGGTCTCTCCCTTCCTTGGGGATCACTGTTATAAGTGCTCTTTTAAAGGAGGCTGGAGCCACTCCTGTTTCTATGATTTCATTAAATAGTTCCGTTAGGAAGGGTGTTAGTTGGTTGCTGAAAGTTTTATAAAACCCAGCAGTGTAACCATCCTCCCCTGGGGACTTGCCGAGCGTTAACCTTTTAATTGCATCATGGATCTCCTGTTCACTAATGGGGGAGTCGAGGAGCTCGGTGTCAGCATGCGTTATTGTAGGCATAGTGATCGGGGATAAGTAAGCGGTTATGTCTAACTGGCCAGGGGTTATTTCGGAGGTGTAGAGTTTCTCATAAAAATTGGCAAAGGATTCCGGGATAGTCTGGGGGGTCTGGGAAAGGGGGACAGAGTCATCCAGTATTTTAGTCACCCTGCGCTCTGTCCTTTGTTCTCTGAGCCTGGCAGCTAATAGAGCATCGGCCTTGTCTCCTTTTTCGTAAAATTTCTGTTTTAAAAACTGCAGTTTGCGTACTACTTGGTCGCGCTCTAACAGCCTAAGTTCTTCCCTTTTCTGTTGGGCTATTTTCATTCTGTCTGGGTCTACCTCTGGGTCTTCCCTTATCTCACCCTCCAATTGACATATTTCGGTCCGTAGCCTATGTTCTATAATCTTCCGCTCCCTTTTTTTGGAGGACCCCTCTCGGATCAGAATGCCTCTCCATGTGGCCTTCCCTGCCTCCCATACCATTTGTTTGGAGACCTCCCCATTATTATTTATTTTAAAATATTCGTCAATTTCGGTCTCCATGGTGGTTTTGAAGACCTGATCTTTCCAAAGAGACTCGTTACATCGCCACTTTCCTCCGTTGACAGGTAGGTCCGCCCAATTGATATCGGTCAGAACCATGTCGTGGTCGGACCAGGTTATTGGGACTATGTCGGATTGCTGTGTCGTAGTTGTGAGAGCACTTGAGAGATATATATAGTCAATCCGTGTAAATGTGTGATGGGGGTTTGAGTAGAAGGTATATCCGCTTTCGGTGGGGTGCATGAGTCTCCACACGTCCTTCATGTCGTATAGAGCCATCATTGCAGCCAATTCGGTGGGCTCCCTCTTGTTTTGTTGTCTCGCTTCAGGTCTGCCTGGCTTCCAATCCTTGTGCGGGTCAGCCCATTGATTAAAGTCTCCTCCCAGGATGATATGCCCTGTGGCTTCTAGCATTATTTTAGGGATCGTTTTCTCAAGGAATGCAACCTGACCAGTGTTGGGTGCATATACGGTGGCAATAGTCACCTGAGATTTTGCTATTTTGCCCGTTATGAGCAGGGCACGGCCCCCGACGTCAGACCATGTTTTATCCACTTCAAAGTTGATTCCTTTCTTGAGTAGGATTCCAACACCGCCTCTTCTGAGTGGGCCCGAACCCCAAAACTCGAGGCCTCCTCGCTTCCCCAGGATGCTCCGCTCCTCGCCCCTAGCATACTTGGTCTCCTGCAGGAGGAGTATGTCAATATTGGATCTACGAAATTCCCTGAGGACCAAGGATCTTTTAGTCGGGGAGTTCAAGCCTTTCACATTGATAGTCCCGACCCTGAATGAGTCTCTCACCATGTGTTCATCAGATGTCGCCATTGTTGGGTGCTTTTAGAGGATCGCTCACTTCAGGTGGCCAGACCGGTGTTTGATTCTTCCATCCCATGCCTTTGGTGGTAAAGCAAATTCGTTCAGATGTTGGTGCTACTGTTCTCAAGTTCCTCTTTTCCCTTCCCCCCCTCTCCCTGAGTTGATGGTGTTCAAGTGAACCCAAGAACTGAAAGTGTGCCATTTTAGGCGCTTTGACGGCGTCCAATTCGGACTTGGTGGAAATGTTCAGTCCAGTATTGGACCACCAGTGGAGACCGTTGCATCACGGTCCGATTCGGATATACTACCATAACATACCATTGAGCCCCCTTATCCCCCAGTCCCCCCACCCCCCATCATACTTTAATTCAACAATAACATTAAGAAAAGGGGAAACAAAGGTGTAACGATACGTGTGCACTCCGGCTCTTTTCTTCCGAAGCTCATTTCCCTCCTACTTCAGGAGGGGGTTTTGCGGCCGAGCGTCGTCGTCCAGCAAGTGAGCTCCTCCCTCTGTGACGATGGATGATCGTTTCCGAACATTTGCAGGCGTGGGTTGCAGTCAGTTAGCGTGCAAGGTTCTTGAAATTCTCTTTCATTTTCCATTTTCGGGCGTATTGTTTGGTCGCATGAATTTCCTTGATCCTTTCACTCTTTTTCTTCTACTTCTAGGACCCTGAAGTTCCCATTGCATTACCGCTTGTTCATGCCCGTCCCTTTCACCTCCTCTAGGGGCCGTTCCGAGGATGTCCGCAATGCAGTCCTTGATCTCTTGCTCTGAACGAAGGACAATCTTCGAGCTACCGTGTTCAAATGTGAGGGAGAAAGGATATCCCCACCTGTATCTTATGCCCTGTTCCTTGAGCCACTTCGTCAGGGGGCTGCAGAGGCGCCTCAGTGCCAGTGTAAGTGAGGATAGGTCCTGGAAGATGGTGATTTGCGCACCTCCCAGTGTAAGCGAGTCCCCGGATCTGGCCTTCATCAGGATCCTGTTCCTGTCCTGATACCGATGAAACCTTGCTAGGACAGAGCGTGGTCCACCAGGGGGCCCACCAGCCCTGTGTATCCGCTCCGTTTTAGGTTCATCTATCTCCTCGTCTGCCATTAAGATCTTTATGATGTTGTGTATTGTGGTTTTGAGTGAGTCCTCCGTTTCCCCCTCGGATTCCGGAATTCCGAAAAAGCGGAGGTTGCTCCTTCTCTCTCTGTTTTCCAAATCATCCATTTTGAGGCGTATCTCCTCTTCCCTTCGTTCAATGTTACGGATCCTCATGTCCATTTGGACTTCAAGGGTGTCAATCGAGGCCTGATTGTTCTCCACACCTTCTAACCTTTCCTCGAAATTGTCCATTCTCTGGGTGATCTTGTCGATTTTACCGCCTAGGTTGGCTCCGAGTGACTTTATCTCACTTAGCAATGCAGCAATGTCCCCTTTGGTGGCAGCGGCTCCCGCTTCCGCGGCGTCTGTTGACATTGTTGCTTTCTGTCGAGGATTCGGGGAGGATGGGGCGTAGGTGTATTTGGCGAGCCTACTTTTTGCGCTCATGGGGTGGATCCCAGATCAGAGGAGGCACACGCCCCGTAGTCGGGGGCCTTACCCTCTTTGTCGGAGCGTGGGTGCCCACCTAGGAGGTTGAAAGTCCAAGGCACAGGGGACAATCCACTTTGTTGGTATTCCGCGAGGCGAGCGCTGGGCGTGGTGTATCCGGCAACGTCTTGGGTGGGAGTATCCCCCAAAAGGGTGTCTTCGTCTGATTTGGGTGCTTGTTGCAGGGTTAATAGCAGATGAAGGCTGGTGGAGGTAACGGTGCAATAAGGGTGACAGCCCTTGACGGCGCTTCTGGGTGTTTCGTGGTGTGGCAGGAATCAAGGGAAAGCGTTGGGGAGGGTCATATGCTCATTGATGGCCTTGATGCCCAGTGTCTTATAGGTGGGGTATCCATTCAATCGTGGGTATGTGGGGCCCCAATGATTGAGGCCTATGTGTTTTGTTGTCTCCTTTCCTCTCCCCTCTCCCCTCTCCCCTTTCCTTTATTTGGGGGGATTGCGCTGTTTCCACACAGTCAGGTGAGTGTTGAGGGGTGGATGGGTCCGTGGGCGGATCTCTTCTTCGTTCCGCGTACTCCTCCCCGAGCGCGAGTCTCTGGCGGGTGTCTGGAGCCGCGCCCGCAGGGCCTCTCGCGTGATACGCGGTTCCTCGAGGAGAGGAGAGGCGGCGCGTAGCTCCAGCTTCCCGCGACCGCTGGGGTGAAGGGGGGCACGGGGTGATCACTGTTCACAGGGGGTGTTGGGAGGGGGGGGGGACGGCCGCGTACCTTTCTCCCTTAGGGGGGCTCGCCCCGTGACCCAGTGGTCGCCTCCTTCAGCGCGGGCACCCGTGGCGTCGGCGTCTCCGCTGGCCCCTCCCGGGTAGAAAGCTGCTGTCTCAGGGGGATAGGCAGAGGAGGCTCCACCAGTCCCGGAGGTCCGAGGCCTGCCACTCGTTGCTGCCCAGGGTACTGGAGCGCCGCGGGGCCGTCACACGTCGCACGCGTTGAAAGGCACTTATCTCAGCCTTCCGAGCTCCGTTTTGGATCGGATTTTTTGCCGGCATGGGGGGGTGATCCTCCGACTACTGCTCCACTATTTTGTTCGTGGGGGGGGTCCCAAGGAGGGGGCTCAATCCGCCTTATGGACCTACGGTGTCGGAGCTCACACAGAGGGAGGATCCATCCGTGCGCCCCCTGGTGGCCAGTCCCTTTTTATTGTTTTAATATAATAATGATAGTTATCTAATGTTCAATCTTGGCAAGCTTGACTGTGACCCAATGGGAAACCCTAAATACATGATTTTTTGATCAGATAATTTTTTCCGGCAATGTACCAATTCAATCTCTAATACCAACAGAGGCAATAGAATTTCATGACACCGGTCTTATCCACATTAATCTGCATGTAATTATCCCTGACATAGGAAGAAATGTTCTGTAGGGTATGTTGTAGGCCAATCTGTGTACGATCGAAGATTACAATATCATCTGCAAATATCAGTGCTTCAATGTGGACATTACACATCTTTGGGGTGGTGGGAGGGATACGAGCAGTGACTATAGATCTGAGATATACATGTTAAACAGGCAGGGCACCAATATTGTGGTGTTTATTTGGTATATGCCCTACTGTAATTAAGGCAAACATATCAGTCTCTGTATGTAATGGAATTAAAATTTTGAGCAGTCCATGAGGTATTTCCCACTCCCAAGCTTGTGCCACAATCTTTGTCTGCATATACAGTAAAAGGCTGCACTTAGATCTATACATGCTAATTAGAAGGGTAAACTTCCCTTTCTTAGTGTTTGGCATTAGAGTAGATTTTACATAAATCCATTCAGTGTTGTCCATGCCCCTTTGCGAAACCCAGTTTGTCCCACTGACATTGTATTGATCTCATTTACCCACTCATTCAGTTCATTTAAAAGAAGTGTGGCAAAACTGTTACTTGTCCTATCTAGTAACGCAATAGCTCTATGGTAAAAAGCGTTGGAACAATCCTTTTTCTTGAATATGGGGACCAGATAACTTTTACGCCACGAATACGGGAGATGCACTTTCGTTCAAATCTGGACAATCTAAGGATATGAGAGGTCACTCCACCCGGCAGGATAATGTTTGTGAGTAACATTGGATAATCCATCCAGGACCATTGTGTGGTTGTTTTTCAATCTACATATTTTGTTCTCAATATAAGCTCTAGTAAAAACCGCCAATTTGGCAATGTGGCAAAATCAAAGGTTGCCTTACACTTGGAGTGCTGCCCTAGTTTCTCAGAGTAGCACTCACACCATATTGATCGATTTTTCTATAGAATTCGTCTGGAGGCTATGCTGGGTATCTTCTACCTTATTGACCAATTCCCAGAATCGTCAGATATTTTTAGATGCAAGCATCTGCAACAGTTATTCCATCCCTTAATTTCATGGTTGCTTTGTGTTGATCAAGCCAGTTGTTATATCGTTGCTTAATCCTCCTAATGATCTCAATGCCTTGTTTATTCTGACAAGGATAGTGTTTATTTTGTTCTCCTAGTCCCTTTTCTGTACTCCTTTTAGCAACAGCTACTAACCTATCATAGGTATGGGTTTTCAGGAAGGGCTTCTTATCTCTAGGCTTCTCGATTATCTTATACTATGGATTTAGATACTCAATGATATTAGCTTAATTATCAACAAAGGTGTTCTCTACTACTCCTAACTGGCCATGATTGAGCCACATCAATAACTGATCAGAGACCACTAGATGATGCATCAGATTTTGATGCTGGCTTTAATCCATTAGATTCCAATTGATTCCAGCTGCCTTATACACCTGCTAAATCAGGCAGATTCCACAGAAATCCATTGTAAATGCAGCTTGTCATGTGTAAATCGAAGTCGCCATTCACACAATTTTCACTACTGCAAAAAGGAGTAAAAGCGATTTTGCTTGTTTTTACTTCGTGTCGCAACTCATAGTGCAAATAGCAAAAATGGCACTTCAGTGCAAGTGTAACAGGTCCCCTCAGTGCAGACAAGGATTTAGAAAATGACATTGTCTGTACTTCATGGCATTAGTGGTTTCAACCGTAGTAGGCCTGCCAGCCTACACGGTGCACACTGAACCACCGAAATCCATATGCATATATATACTTAATGCTGTGAACAGCTATTGTTAGGCAACATGGCCAACAGTTCCAAAGTATATGCCTCACAGGTAGTTTAATGAAGAGATTGTTGATGCCGGTGGTTATAATTAATAAGAATCAAAAGGTTAGATAAAGTTCAGGTAAGTAAACTCACTCAATCCCAGTCCTCAGGATGGTCCTAGGAAGGGATCCCTGACGAGGACTCCACCGATCAAAGTAAGGAAATGATACGATATATGATAGGTTATTTATAACGTGTTTAATACCCAGAGGTTTCTAATCGCGGACCCGGGGATCGAACCTGTGATGCTGCATGTAAGAGTGATTTAGAGGCAGACCTTTACGCCCATGTAACCCTATTGAGGACAGGTGGGGTGGCGGGCAAGAACAGGTAATTTAGGTTAATTTACCCCCCAGCCCCTGATTTCTCCAGAGACCATTGCTGTTATTCCAGAATATGCTGGGGACACAATTTTTTCTGTGCTTGGCGCGGTCAAGGAAGCCCTAGGGGTTGCATGTGCAGAGGTCACTATCAGGGTCAGGATTTAGTTTTAATCTGTCGCAGTACTCCGCAATTGAGGGAGCTGGGCAGTTCACAAGTTGGTCCAGGGACACTTACTAAGGCTCAGAAGGCACGGATTCTCAAGAAGGTTTTGCGACTGGTTGTTCCCATCAGTCCAGGGGTCAAATTACTGACAAAGGTCTTCTTGAGATCGGGACAGCAATGGAGTCTATGCTAGTCAGTTTAAGGGGTTGGCCTCTGGTCATCAGTGGGCTGCACTTCTTCGTAGAGGTCCTGGCTCCAAGATTTGGGTTATGAGCATGCCTAAGGCCATAAATAGTAAGGATCTGCACCATTCAAAAAGGCAGTGGCTGTCCAATAACGGATAGCCACTGGCCGCAACATCTGCCCAGCAACAGACATTCAGGCACCAGGGATGAGGATTGGGACTAGACAGTCCCAGCCCCTTCCTCTGGCCACACACAAACCACCCATTAGCCCGCAAAAGCCCCAACTTTCCCTGGGAAAGGACATACCATACAAGGCGTTTCCTGACCAAGAAGGCAGAAAGAAGGGAAAGAAACAAGCAAAAAACCTTGTGGCATGGCCATTTTAGGAAGCTAGCCACCTTTAATAGTCATTTGCGGTAATTGCAAAAGTGCACAAATAAAACGTTTTAAAAATATCAGTGCTGCCACCAGCTTTGTCTTGGGCACATGGTCAAGGCAGCCAAAAAGGTGTTATCATACTTTGTATCATATCTTTTTATATAACTGCACTTCAATCCAAGGTATTGTGTGTAATTGTAACACTACAAGAAATTCACAAAGAGAGATATAGTCTCATATGCAGAGTGCGGTAGAGTAATGCAGTTAGTGGCAGGACATTTTTGGTGTTGGGAGCGGTTCTCTGACATGTTTTGCCGTGGTAGCAGGACACGCTGAACGCTTCAAAAACATAAGTGTCAGTGGAGCGCTGCATGCAGTGTACTGCAGTTTGTGTTAGAAAAGCTGGGGTGAGTGATAGTACTCGGTAGTCACTCATTTGTATGTATAAACAATTGCACATTGCAAATTGGAAACTGACAACCTGTGCGTTCTGAAACAGAACAGCCTTTTACCTGTGTATTTTCCAGATTATAAATAGAATTGCCATTTTATCTCCTCGCCTCTTCACCATTGAACATTGCTTGACCCCAATTAGTATCATCAACACAAAATAAAAATACAAATCACAACACAAACCTCATGTATAATGGACTACTTACAACAGAAAATGGGAGACACACATAGGGCCTGATCACGACTTGGGCGTTACCGCCGGTGGTATTACTGCCGGAGGTAATAGCCCTACCGCCGAACTCCCCGGCGCTAATACCGCCGGATCACGAGTTCGGCGGTAAAGTAATTCCCCATTGAGCCCATTCGGGAATGCCCCATTCCGCATTGAGGTCAATGGGGAAAATTTGCACTCTTACCGCCGGCGGATTTCCCGCCGGCAGTAATAGCGCAAATTTTCGGCGGAATTCCCCCTAGCTAAGAGCTGGGGCGAAAACCGCCGAAGTCTTGATTTGGCGGTCCCTTAAATCCGGCGGTATTAGCGCTACCGCCGGATTTAAGGGTTACCGCCAAAGTCGTGATCAGGCCCATAGTATGGTGAAGTCGCCTGTCTCAGTACCTGGGACTAAATGTACCAATCTGAGTCAAAACATGTTACCAGAAGAGATGCTGCCCAATTCAGCAGGCCAAGGGAATGCCCCACCCCCCGTCGTCATCCGTAAGAGCATTGGATCTTAGGGCGGGTCTACTGATCTAGAGCACATAAGGGGAATGTGTATTACCACTAACAGAAAGTGAAGAGATTCTCTGTGTTGATGCTGATTTGGTTCCTCAAACAAGCCCAAAAATGAAGGAGGATGGGAACAAAAAGAACATATGACTTCAGCAAAAATCACAGACTTCTACCCTATGGCTAGCACACGTACAGCAATTGGGAAGTTACTAAAAGAGCCAGTGATACCTGAAAAAGATTCACATTGTATTAATCTTGTCAGTCTTCTTGACTTGAATGTATCAAATGATATAGCTAATAAGGTCTTTGTGGGGGTTGACACAGAAACAGAGGGTAACAGTTTTAAGCTCTCATTCATCTTCCTCAACAAACAATTGACTTCTCTATTGGAAGAAATTGAATCTAGAAACTGTAACTTAGCAACTATTTCTTCCCTGGCCTCTTCTCTCCCCCTAACCCCCCACCTAAACCACACATTACGTGACATGGAGGACAACGTTAAGCTGACAGCCCCATCCATATCAGCACTTAACATGGTACTCAGTTCTTTTGTAACTCTATACGATATTAGTGCAGAATTGAAAGCTCATACTATGGTACTCCACAAAATAGAATTAAACATCTATATGCTGGAAAAATATTCTGGGGGAAAATGCCCAAAATAAAATACACGGGCCAGGTGTAAAGGATAACAACAGTCAGAAAGAAGCTGGACCGGAGAAGGAACACTTATCCCTGAACATCATATGTGACGATTAATACTTTCAAAAAGCCATCTCACATTAAAAGAAAAAAACTGGTGGCAATAGAAAAAATTCAAGAAAGTGTTTGCACAGTTGCATATGACAAAGGAAGCCGCTCAAATTGGTTTACATGACGACAAAAGCAATGCACGCCCTCTGGTCAAATGTTGCCAAGTAACAAAAGACTAAATCAATATTGACCCAAACTATAGATACAAGACCAGTTGAGGAGAGTTAATCAGATGGGGCAATAACGGAACAAGTTACTTACATGTAACTGTTGTTCTCCACCATGGGTCTGGCATGGATTCACATGCTCATGAATATTTTCCGTCGTCAGGCTGGGAATCCTCGGTAAAGAAAAAAATCAGTATCAGTTTCGTTTCTGGTCTGTCTTTCTTAGTAGTAACCAATCACTGGTCTCTGGGTAATACTGCCCCCAGCCAATGACTGCCCTCTCCCTAAGCCCCGCCCTCGGCAGCCATCCTCAGATTTGGTAGCACGTAAAGTGGCAGTATAACCAAGTGAAGAGCCGCAGAGGTGACGGAGGGAGGGTTCGCATGTGAATCCATGCCAGACCCATGCTGGAGAACAACAGTTGCAGGTAAGTAACTTGTTCCTTCTCCAGCATGGGGTCTGGCATGGATTCACTTGCTCATGAATATAAGAATACATAGCAGTACACACATGCACAACCACGGGAGGTGGCAAGGCTCAACATTAAGCATTACATAAAACTCAACATTAAGCATCTCTTACCTCCTCACCAGGCTCACCTTAAGCGAACAGGTTGCGCAGCACTGCCTGGCCGACTCTGGACTCCTCCCTGGAATCCCGGTCGACGCAGTAGAATCTCGTGAAGGTGTGCGTCGACCTCCACGTAGCAGCCCTGCAGATGTCCAGCAGGGGCACACCACACAAGAATGCCGTGGTAGCAGCGATCGCTCTGGTCGAATGGGCTCTAGGACGGCCGGGCAACGGTCGGTTTGCCAACCGATGACAGTGCATGATGCAGCCGGAGAGCCATCTGGAAATGGAAGCCTTCGAGAGAGCCTTCCCTTGGTTCACAGGTCCAAAGTTCACAAACAGCTGTGATGTCTTCCGAAAACTCTTCATCGGTCCACGTAGAACTTCAGCGCTCTAGCTACATCCAGCGAGTGCAAATTCCTCTCGGCCGGCGGCGAAGGCGACGGGAAAAAAACTGGTAACACCAAGGGCTCGTTGAGATGGAAGTCCGACGGCACCTTGGGCATGAAGGAGGGGTGCGTCCTCAGCACCACTGTTGTCTCGTGGAAAGTCAAGTATGGAGGCTTGCAGGAAAGGGCCTCAATCTCTCCCACGCGTCGTGCAGAGGGGATGGCCACAAGGAACGCTGTCTTCCACGACAGAAACTTCAACGCAGCCGAATGAAAGGGCTCGAATGGCGGGCCCATGAGTCTTGTCAGCACCACATTGAGTAACCACGCCGGGGCTGGAGCCTTCACCAGCGGGAACGATCGGAACAGTCCTTTCATAAACTCCTTCACCAGGCGATGAGACCACAGGGACGACCGTCCTGCAGTTCTGGTGTATCGGGAAATCGCTGCCAGATGTATCTTGATGGAAGCGTGAGCTAGTCCAGCTTTGGCCAGCGACAGTAAGTACGGTAGCACTTGAGGGGCTGTAATCCGTAGAGGGTTAATCTTCTGTGCACGGCACCAGACAGAGAACCTCTTCCACTTGTGTCCGTAGCACTTGAGAGTTGAGGACGCCCTGGCCTTTGCAAGAATCTCTCTGCAGTCAGCCGGGATATCGTACCCTCCAAACTCTAGTGCTGCAGAAGCCAGGCCTGCAAGTTCAGCGACTCCGGGTCGTGATGAAGAATGGCACCTCCTTCTTTGGAGAGAAGATCTGCGTCCGTCGACAGTTTGACTGGTGGGGACGCAGTCCAGAAGGTCCGGGAACCATATCTGTCTCGGCCACCTCGGTGTGACGAGGATCATCCTGCACCAGGACCTCTTGAGTTGGTTGATGAGCCTGAGCAGCAACGCATACAAGAACAGGCTGTCCCAGGGGAACGAGAAAGCATTGCCCATGCTGCTCGGGGAACATGCTGGCGAACCTCTGGCCCTTGGAGTTCGTCGCCGTCGCGAACAGGTCGATTTGGGGTTGCCCCATCGCCGGAAGACTTGATCCACTTGATCCTGGCGTAGTTCCCACTCGTGGCAAGAGCACAGCTCCCTGCTGAGCGAGTCGGCGATGGTGTTTTTTATCCCTGCTAGATGAAAAGGCACCAGAAACATCCCCTGGGCAACAGCCCAGTGCCACAGATCCTGGGCCTCCTTGGATAGGGCTGGGGATCAGGTTCCTCCCTGCTTCCGGATGTAGAACATCGTGTTGGTGTTATCGGTGAAGATCCTCACCACCTTGCCCTTGAGGGATGGGAGGAATGATTTGAGGGCCCAGAACACTGCTCGGAGTTCCAGTATGTTAATGTGGAGTGGCCCCTCCTCTGGGAGCCACAGGTCTCTCGCGTGAAGATCTCCAGTGTGCGCTCCCCACCCCTCCAGGGTCACCTGGTATGCTGGGGTCTGAAAGTCCGTTCCCGCGGCGAGATGCGCACGGATGCCCCACCATCGAATTGCCTGGCGGAATACTTCGTTGAGCAAGATCTTGTCCTCAAAGCTGTCCGTCGCTTGTGTCCAACGGGCGTCGAGGAACTCCTGCAGAGGACGCATCCGAAGCCTGCACAGGCGCACCAGATAGATGCAAGAGGACATCATCCCGAGAAGGGACTTGATGGACCTCACTCTGGCCACGTCCGTGGCCAGCAGACGCTGTACCTTGCCCGGGATGGCCTGCGTTCTTTCCTCCGACCGCGAGGCCAACTGCGCTACTGTATCGAGCTTGGCTCCCAGAAACAACGCGACCTGCGACGGAACCAGGTGGGATTTGGGGAAGTTGATGGAGAATCCCAGGTCAATGAGCAGCCGGACGGTCTTTGCCGTGTGTTCGACGGCGAGTTCCCTTGTCCCTGCTCGGATGAGCCAGTCGTCCAGGTAGGGGTAGACGTGGATCCTCTGCAGGCGCAGCCGCGCCGGCACTGGTGCTAGGCACTTGGTGAACACCCAGGGTGATGACTTCAATCCGAATGGGAGGGCTTTGAACTGGTAGTGCGGCCCTTGGACTACGAACCTGAGAAACTTTCGGTGTCCTTTTAAGATGGGGATGTGAAAGTAAACATCCTCCAGATCCAACAACGCTAGGAAGTCGCCTTCCTCCAGCTGTCCCAGCACGTGCTGGAGGGTGACCATCCGGAACTTCTGTACCTTTATGTATTTGTTTAGCCGATGCAAGTCCAGGATGGGACGCCAACCTCCTGTCTTCTTTCTGACGAGGAAGTATCTTGAGTATGCTCCGGAGCCGACGGAGCCTCTTTGGGACGAGCTCGATGGCTCCTTTCTTGAGCATCGCCCTTACCTCTAACAGCAGTTGAGGGATGTGGTTTTCCTTCCTGGCCACGGGCGGAAATCGTTCTTTAGAAATTCCAGTGTGTGCCCGTGGGCCAGGGCATCCAGCACCCCAACGGTCGGTGGAGATGGATTCCCACACGCTGACGAACTTTGTCAGCCGGCTTCCCACCGGGGTGCTTCGGTGGGGGCCCGACGCAGCAACCGGTTCAGTCTTGCTTGGAAGCAGCCTTGCTGCCTTGGCCTCCCTGGCGACGACGGCGAGATCCACCTGACTTGCCTCGTCCCCCTGTAGGCTTCTTGCGACGAGGAGCGGGCCGCCTGACGGTAGGTCGAGGAGCCGCCGCCGAATCCTTTGGAGGCACCTTCTTGCCTCCGGAGTTCCGAAAGGGCGGCCGCCGCTGCTGCAGAACTCCCAAGGCCCGAACCGTCTCTGTGTCAGTCTTGATGGCCTGTAGCTACTCATCCACAGTCTTTCCAAACAGATTGTTCCCGTCGAAGTGCATGTCCAAAACCTTGGCTTGCACGTCCTGGCGGAAATCCGTCGCCTTGAGCCACCCCCGCCGTCGAAGGCAAACGCTGTTGCCCAACTGGCGGAAACCAGTGTCAGCAATGTCCGTGGCCACAGTTATGGCGTGGTCCGACGCCACCTCACCCTCCTGAAGGATCGCCAGGGCCTCTGCCCTCTTATCGCCCGGGAGGAAGTCCAACAGGGGGGTGATCTTGTACCACAAATCCCTGTCGTAGCGGGCCACAATCGCTAGGGCGTTGCCCGCCTTAATCGTTGTCGCCACCGACGAGATAACTCGTCCCACGGCATCCAGCTTCTTTCCCTCACCGTCCGTTGGGGAAGTTGACGATGAATCCGATGCCCCCCCCGCTTTCTTCTTGGCCGCTGCTGAGACGACCGAATTCGGGGTTGGCTGCGCCCTAAGGGACCCGGTACTTCTTCTCATACCGGTCCCTCTTGGCAGGTGTCATGGACGGGTTCTTGAGGAGGGCAAGTCCCTCGTCCCAGATCTCATCCAGCAACATACCCGCGAGAACCGTCTTCCTCTTTGCTTTGTGCCGTTGGTAGAGGAAGCCTTCCTTCTCCCCAGGGCAGAGCTGAAACAGCTCAGATGCCCTGGCAATCCTGGCGTGGAAGGAGCCAATCTCGTCGGGCGAGGACGCCTGAGGAATCGGAGACGGGAGGCCAGTCCCGTCGTCACCGCTGTCATCTGTCCCGGTCGTGGCCGTGTCCGTTCCCGTGTCGTCCCTCGGGATCGGGGAAGGCGACAAAGGCTGAGAATGCCGTTGAGGGCTGAAGGGGCACTGGATTAATTCTCCTCCTCTTGTTCGGAGGGCTTCCCGACGGACCCGGCACAACTGGGTTGTCCGCCGGGGGTAGGGGCAGTCTCGTCCCTATCTCCGTGAATGAGGCTTGGATTGCCGTCAAAATGGCCGTGGAGTTGTCCTGAGGCTCGGGTTGCGACGGGCGTGCCGGGAGCGACGGTTGTTCCTCCATGGGAACCTCGTCGTCGTTGCCACCCTCGCTTTCATCGTCCCCCTCCTCGGGATGCCTCCCGTGGGGCTGGGCTTCTTTCAGATTCTCGGCCAGCTCCTCCTCGGAGGTTGTGTCAGTTTCCGTCATGGACACCGCCCCCCCCCCCTCTTTTTCCACCGGGGTCTTCACGGGGGTCTTCTCGATGGGCTTAAAAGAGGATTCCCTACACGGAGCCAGGGAAACTCTGGGCCCCGAGGTCACCTCCACTAGGATAGCCTCCACAGGCTTTGTCAGGGCTGCAGCGACTCCCTCGATAGAGGCCTTAGCTGGGTGGATCAGGGCCTTCGCCGCCTTAGGCGCGCTTGAGGCCTTCACCTTAGGGGGAGGGTCACTGCCTCACTTCCCCTTGGCCGGTTCCTTCGAGATCAACCGGGGCTTCTCCAGAAGTTTAGCTGGGTTCTCGGATTTTCTCTTCCCCGAGCCAGAGCGTTGGCTCGTGGTTGATGGCGTTGGTGAAGGTGCGCCCTGCCTGGCAGCCAAGGAGCCTGACGCTCCCGGTGCCCGCAGTGCTTTGCCTTCTGTTTGGCCCCAGTCGCCGGGACGCCCTCACAGGACTTAGAAGACCGCTCGGACTAAATTGGTACAAGAGGACAATCAATACATTTTAGACTTTGTTTCAACACCTTCTAATCAATTTATTTTGAATTGCTCTAATATTTTAAAATTACTGCATGAAATTACATTTCATTGACCAACATGTTTATGTTTATTTGCTTATATTGCGCCGGAGCCCACAGGCATCAGGTTGCAAACACAGAACAAGAGAACAAACAGTACCATCAGATTGTGATCTAGACAAACAGTAGTGTTTTAAGACTCTTGTTTAAAAACAGTGTTGTTTACTTCCCGATGCATCTCCAAAGGGAGTTAATTCCACATCATCCCAGCCTGTGACGCAAAGGAGCATCCATTACCTCGAACCCTTTTGTATCTTGGCTGAGTTAGGCACATGTAGTCCTTTGAATGAGTGACTTTAGCAATACATTCCAGAGCTAATCCGCCCTGCAAGTATTGAGGTGCTTTTCCATACATGCACTTGTGTACAATAGTGTTTAATTTAAAACATATTCTAGCATGCTTTGGGAGCCAGTGAAGCTCCCTCCTATGTGTGGATACAGCATCCCATCTTGTAATGCCCTTAATAATCCTGACTGCATCATTCTGGAGTGTCTGGAGTTTTTTTTATGCATACCCTTTTAGCTCCAGCAAGTAGGGCACTACAATAGTCCTACCTTGGCATAACAACGGCTCTCACTAGTGTTGTGCAATTTGCTGCTGATACATATGGCTTCACTAGTCTAAGCAGCCTTAGGTGATATTGGGCTTTCTGGACTACATTATTTACATGTGTTTCGGAACCCAGAGATGATTTCAAAATCACTCCCACGTCCTTCATCTTGGGAACAACTTTGAGATAATGACCTTCTCTGGCAAAGCCCTCGTACAAATCTGCGAGCTTAGCGTGTGCCTGTGTCAAGCCAACGATCAAAAACTCTGTTTTATTAGCTTTAAGGCAGAGGCCATTCATCATCATCCAGGCTTGAATAGCCTCATACACTTCTATATGTTCTCCAGATCTTTCTCGTAGACCCCACTCAGATCTATAATGAGCTGGGTGTCATCTGCATAATTTGAAAATGGCACCCCAATGCGTCCAAGACATTACATAGCGTGCAACAGAATATGTTGAATAAAACTGGGGAGAGACATGCCCCCGGTGGTAAACCACACTTCATTAGTTCGAAATCAGAGCATGCCTCACTCCAGACTATTCTTGACTGCCTGTCGAGAAGAAAGGACCTAGCGCCACTAGAGCACCCTCCCTGATCTGCAAGGTTAGTCAGCAATTTCTCCTGATCTATAAGGTTGAAGGCTGCTGACAGATCTAACAACATCAGCAGTCCCAACTCGCTCCTATCTATAATATCGATCATTTCCGACTGCAGATCCAGGAGGGCAGATCTAAAGTCTGATTGCTTTGGGTGGAGGATTTTTTGACTTTCCACATATTCTTGCAGCTGGATAGTTGCCAATTTATCCACCAGTTTCAACAAAAAAGTACATTTGTTATGGGTCTTAAATTTTTTTAATTTGTGTAATCCTGCCCAGGTTTTTTTAATCAAAGGAGTGACCGTCTCCTTCTTCACTAGGGCTGGCACATAATTATAAGCAAATGTGGCATTAGCAAAACACAGAAGAAAGGGGGCAAAAACCTCTCAATATTCTAAGATGATTCTTGCTGGAATTATATCCTCCGAGCAGGTAGTAGGATGCATTGCTCCAAGAACCTTCTCTAATTGACTTCTTGTGATAGTTTTAAAGGCAAATTCAGGAGTGATAGTGCGTCTTGATGTTCCTGCTTGTATTGATGGGGTGAATTTAGATAAAAGTATAGCTTGATTGTTTGCAATACTAGCTTGAGCTATCTTGACTTTATCAGAGAAGGCTCTTTAGACTTTCTCACAGTCCTCTTGTGTGGGATCCACCTTTTGTATTTGGGCCTGAGGTTTCTCAAGGTTCTTAAGGACTTCAAACAGTTTTTTAAACTAATTTTTTGCATTCAATATTCGTGTATTAAAATAATCCTGTTTGGCTTTACACATTTCTTTGCGATAAATGTTTTCTAATTCTTTCCACTTATCTTTACTCTTGAGTCCACAACTTTATCCAATTCCTTTCTGCTTTCCTTTTTTTCAATGAGCCTCTTAAAGCAGCAGCCTAAATCAGTTGCTTTAATATTGTTTAGATTCCTACTGATTACTTTCTTAATGGCATTTTTTCTTTGTATAAAAAGAGTGGGAAGTTGAAGACTAAAAGTAACAAAAAAGTGGTCAGACCAGATGCAGGGTTCTACAATCAGAGTAGCAGCAGGTAAGTTCCTAAGAGCAACCCAGTCTAAGATGTTACCCTCTTTATGCGTAGGTTCTTTACTCAGAACTGTGAACTGGTTATTCTGTAACAGCTGTTCTAGGTTCAAGGCTTCGGAATCTGAAACCTTCCCTAGATGCCTATTAAAGTCTCTCAAAACAATCGTGGAGCTATTTGGTTTGTTAATTTTAGTTAGAATATGTGACATTTCCTCCATAAAGGTTGGTGTATCATGAGGGAGACGATACAGCAGTAAGTTATTTAAGCAGTTATTTGGTGTAGGGGTGGTAATTTCACAACCCTCAAAAGATATAGATGTTTGAAAAAAAGCTAGGTCTTTTCTGACAATATACAAAAAAGGTAGCAGGTGCCCTTCTCTAGAAAGAACATGGCATGATAAACTGGTCTGTGGTTATTCCCCACTTTGAGAGGCCGCAGCCATTGCTTTTTGCTCACTGTACTTTTCACAAAGGAGGAAAATCCATTTGCAGATCAGTCTTTGTCCCGCCCACAAGGGAAGTCCAGCACCAAAATGCCAGGCAACCCTCCTTTGAACAGGAGTACCAACAGCAAACCCAGACATGTGTTTCAGCCTTGTTGGGCGTCATCAGTGAAGTGGAGCTGTGCCTCTCTGAGCACAGTGAGCAAGGGGTCCGCATCTGGGTTCCCCCAGGTAACTTAGGGTGACCAACCCCAAGTTCCTTGCAAAGATACAAAAAAGGCCTTAGGTGCCCCTCTCTAGAAAGAACATGGCATGATAACCTCTCAAAAAGCAATTGCTGCAGACTCTCGAGTGGGAAAAAACACTGAACAGGTTATCATGCCATGTTCATTCTAGAGAGGGGTGCCTAATGCCTTTTTTATATTTTTTCAAGGAGGCCGATTACGAGATCCGTTAACTGAGCCCTAGAATTTAATTATGAAGATGTGAAGACATGCATCAAGAAGGCATCAAGCTTGAGGGCCAAAATGGCTTAAGTAACTTTGCTCTTAAAAATTACCCACAATTGTGGACATCAATATTGTATATTTTGTAGAAAATATGATAAACTCCAGAACTACCCCTAAATCATGGAAAATTCTGATTTACAAAAAAAAAAGAGATGGACTCAACTATAGACCCATAGCTCTTTTAGATGCCGAGAGTAAGATATTTTCATCTCTGATTCTAAAAGGATCTACAATTATAGGTCCAGAGTATAGGGCGTTTGAGCCAATTCCATGTCGGGTTTAGAAAAGGGGTGGGTACCACCTTAAACGGGTTAGCCGTTGACACTCTACAGCAAGGTGCTTTGTCGCAGGATAAGCCTCCAGGTTTTATGGCCTGTGTTGATTTTTCTCTTTGTATTTAATACAGTTAACAGGTCTTTGCTTTGGGAAAAATGAGAAAAGTCGAATGTTCCCAAACCATTGCTAGCGATCTTGATTTATCTACATTCAGATACATACCTACAAATAAAGCTTAACAAGCAAGGATATCTGACCCATGAAATTAGAACATGTAGAGGATTCTGTCAAGGGTGTGTCTTGGCGTCATGCATTTTCAATCGTTGTGTGTGTGATTATGGGGGGCTTTTTGGTCAGTTGCTCATTTGTGGCTCCAAAAATAATTGACATTAAGATGCACTGGTTGGTTTACACATACAATGATTTAAGTTGATCGTATGAAACTGGGATTACAACACTTGATCAACGCCATTGTTAAAAATGCAGATATTAATGACCTAGTTATTAATCCAAATAAAACAAAAATTATAAGATTTAGTAACAATAGGATAAAAGCAATTAAATTAAATTGGAAATTGGCCTGAATTGTATAGAACCTGTGCTCCAACTGAAATATCTAGGTTTTGAATTGGATGCCGTTCCAAGAAAAAAAAGTATTTTGAGATTAATGGGATAAGGCTACTAGCACCTTGGTGTCACATATGAAGCGCATCAAGAACAAATATTGTAGGTCAATTCCAGCTTTGCTCTATGGTCAAGAGATTTCCCATCTGGTCCATGGTTAAAATAGAAAGCTACTTATGGATGAAAAGACATGCATTACTTACCGTAATAGCATTTCTGATGATGTATCTGCTTAGAATCACATGCTGAGCATAGACTAGCGAGCAGTACCCGGAGTTGGAGGTGGGTTGTGAGAAGGAACAGTAGTGAAAAGATGTCTTAGTACTGCTTGTCCCACCTGAGAATCAGACCTAGAATGAGTGTCTAGGCAATAGTGCTTTGTAAAGGTGTGTACAGAACTCCAGGTTGCCGCTTTGCAAATGGACTCTAGGGGAACATGTGCAATGAACGCTATGGAAGCCCCAGTGCCTAGAGTAGAATGTGCTCTAGGCTTGAAGGCAGTGGTCGAAGTGAGCGGGAGCGGACGGGAGCGGTGCTCCTATACTTTTTTAAATAAGTTTTACAGCTCCTATACTTTTATTTTAAAAAGAAACCGTTCCGGAATGGTTTCGTTTTAAAATAACAGTGTAGGAAGAGGTCATAACTTGCACTTTCAGTGCAGTGTACTGAACATTCCCTTAAACTGCAGGCAAATGTGGTTGGGTGTTTGTATTGTGTGTGGGAGGGGGCATGGCGATGGGGTTTGTGAGGGGGTGGGCAGGCCTGTAAGGAACATAGCTCCACTGCTTCTTTTCTTACACTTCGACCGCTGCTTGAAGGGCAGTTCTCTCTTAGCAAGAGTGCAACAGAGTGTGATGCATTTGACAATCCACCTTGAGATTGCCGATTTAGAGACAGGATCCCCTTCTCTACCAGCTGCCACTGAAATGAAAAATTGGTTTGTCTTTCTCAGTGGTTTAGTTCTTTCCAGGTAAAACATGACTGCACACATCTAGTGTGTGTGTAGGCTTCTTCCGGCCACATTAGTGGGGTTGTGCAAGAAAGTAGGTAGTTCTATTGACTGGTTCACATGGAACTTTGAAATAAATGAAGTCGCAAACCGAGGGCGAGTGCGGCAGAACCACTTTATCTCTGAATTGTAACGAAAGGGTCTAGAACTGAAAGGGACTGTAGTTCGCTAACCCTTCTTATAGAAGTGATAGCCATAGGGAAGGCTATCTTTGAGACTTGACTTATGCATGGGTTCAGAGGGAGACCCCATAAGTGTGGTCAATACCACATTTAGGTCCCATCCAGGAGCTGGGTTTGAAATGGGGGGGATGAATTCTCTTAATCCCTTCCACGAAAGCCTTAATAACTGATATTTTCCACCACGATACCTTCTGTTGTGACATAGTGTAGGCTGAGAGGGCAGCTAAATGAACCTTAAGGGAATTAAAAACCAGGCCTGAGTCTAATAAGGGTACAAAACAATACGAGTAGGAGAGCAGTCAATGGGATTGACACTCTTGGTAGTGCACCAGATAACAAAAGCGTTTCCATTTACTGGAATAGCAATATCTGGTGTTAGGTTTTCTCCCTTCCCCAAGTATGTCCATGCACCTCTGAGGGAGTTGAAGGTGTCCGAACTCTATGACCTCAGGAGCCAGGCCACTAAGTTCAGAGTTTGCGGGCATGGGTGCAGTATTTCTCCCCTGTCCTGAGATAACAAGTTGTACGGGCAAGGGAGTTTCATTGGAGGCGATAGGGACATCTGCATCAGATGAGCAAACCAGGGTTGGCGGGCCCACATGGAAGCCACCAATATCATGGTGACTATAGTGCATCTTGTGCACAATCTTGTGAGTAAGTGAGTCGGGGGAAACGCGTAAACAAATTTCCCTGACCATGTTATCCAGAGACTGTTTCCCTTGGATCGGTTCTGTGGGTACCTGGAGGCGTAATCCTGGAATTGAGCATTCTCCAGAGTTGCGAACAAGTCGATCTCAGGGAAGCCCCATTTTGCGAAAACGCTGGAGACGATGTCTTTGTGTTTTGCCATTCGTACCCTACGGGCAGTGGGAAATCTCTGCTGAGCATGTTTCGCAAGAAGATTGAGTTCCCCTGGAACGTGTTGGGACAACAAACATCGCCCTGGAGAGTGAGTGCCCCCTTGTTTGTCAGATAGTCCATGGCTGTGCTGCTTTCTGTCAAGATCAGGACTGTCTTCCCCTGTAAGTTTTTGAAAGGCTGTCAGTGCTTTGAATACCGTTAATAGCTCCAACAGATTTATGTGGTTGGACGCTACTTGTGGGGACCACACGTCGTGCGCCATCTGCTGAAGCAGGTGAGCCCTCCACCTCTTGAGAGATACGTCGGTCGTGAGAGTGGTTTCTACTGCGGGGGTGGTGAAGGTTTTCCCCTTCAAGAGGTTTTCCCTCGTCCACCACTGCAGAGAGAGAACGAGGGCTGGCGAGACAACTACCAGATCTTCCCATTGTCTACTGGCCTGACACCACTGGCTGATGAGCCACTCTTGCATGGGACGCACGATGCGCGTGAGAAACTAAGTAAATGCAGGACGCCATCACTCCTAACAGTTGCATGGCTTTGCATTGCATCACTTCCCGACTGGCTACATACTGAGGGATCTGAAACAGCATGTTTTGAACCCTCTCGTTGGAGGGGAAGATGAGGTCATCTTTTGTCCGAATCAGAACCCCTAGAAACTGTTGGACTTGACTGGGCTCTAGACTGGATTTCTTCTCGTTGATGGAGAATCCCAGACTGAATAAGAGGTCTATTGTCTTTTGAATGTTCAATAGGCAATGTTTCATAGGACTCCCCCGTTATGAGCCAGTCATCGAGGTAAAGGTAAAACGGGACGGATAGTCTGCGCAGGTGTGCTGCTGCTACTGTCAGTACCTTCGTAAACACCCTTGGTGCTGAGGCAATGCCGAAGGGGAGTACTTTGAACTGATAGTGCTTGTCCTCTATCATGAACCTTAGGTATTTTCTGTGCGCTGGCAACATTGAAATATGAAAGTATGCATCTTTCATGTCCAATGTTGCCATGTAATCCCCCGATCTCAACAGTGGGATTACTTTCTGTAGAGTGACGATGTCAAATTTCTGAGGTTTGACAAATGTGTTACCTGGGCGCAAATCTAGCACAGAGCGCATGGGGAGATCCTTTTTGGGAAAAGGAAGTACACTGAATAAATACCCTTGTTTACCTGTAGAATAGGGACGGCTTCTATGGCGTCCTTTCCTAGCAGGGTCTCCACCTCTTGTAGTAGGATCCGCAGGTGGTCAGCAGTCGGGCGTCTTGATTTTGGCGGTCTGAATTGGGATGGTGGGGCAAATTCTATGCAGTACCGTGGGCAACCGTCTCGAGTACCAACTGGTCTGTTATCTGCTCCCATGCAGTAAGGAAAGATGTTATACGCCCCTCGACTGGGGTGGCATGGGAGGGGGACCTGGATCTGAAAGGTTATTTCTGACCAGAGGCCGGGGCGCCTCTGGGTTTGGAACCTCGTCCTCTACCTTTACCACGCCGCTGTCCTCTAGGTGGATAAGTGGTGCAGGTATTAGACCCATGTCCCGAATTCCACTGGTTCTGGGGAAAACAAGATCGCCCACAAAAGGACCGGCGAGAGCCGCTTCTTCTCTGAGGAGAGGGTTTCAGGGTAATCTGTTGAAGGGACTTGAGTGTTTCATGTTCTTTCTTGGCTGTTTCAAGAGCATCGTCCAGTGCCTTGCGAAACAGGTTGGTCTCCTCAACAGGTTTGTTTATAAGGGCAGCTTAGGTCTCTGGCTTGAAACCGGAGTTCCTCAGCCATGCATGCCACTTGAGCAAGGTACCTTGTCCCAGGGTTCTTTCCGCTGTCTCGGCAGCGTCTAGAGTGTTCTTGAGCACATTTCAGTTGACTTGCTTGCTTTCAGAAACAATGTCGAGCAACATTTTCTGGGTAGGCTCTGGCACTTCCTGAAGGTCTTCTTGCAGAAGGTTCCCCTGGACGTCTGCATAGCTGGCCAATAGCGTGGTGTTATTAGCTACACGGGTGGAAAACGCAGCAGCAGTTGTGACCCTCTTTCCGAGCGCATATAGTCTCTTGGACCTCTTATCAGGTGGTGCCTCTCCTGTAGACAGGGGAACACCAGCCCGTTTTCTAGTAGTGGTAACCACTAGAGTCTGGTGTGGCATGTCCCTTGATGTAGGCAGGGTCGGTTGGTGAAGGACGAAACAACTTCTCCACCTTAGGGTTCACTGTCCTGGTTTGCGCTGGCGTCAACAAGGAAGGTGCCAACCTCCTTTTGATAGAGTTTAACAAAGGTATGGCCTGGCTGGCCGGAGGTTTTTCTTTGAGTATATCCTCCACAAAATCAGAATCTGGTAAAGCTTCTTGAGTGGCGATCTGAAATTGGTCAGCCACCTTCTTCAAGATGGTGTTAAACGCCATTTGATCATCCACTGGGGAGGCTTGACGAGCCAGGGTGGGGAATCTATGCACAGGGCATCGGGCCCTGGGTGTGAGTAATGGACTTCCAAGGTTGAGCATCAACCTGACGGCTGTCCTCCCAATTGCCCATAGGATCTGCCTGATCATCCACATTGTAGTTTTCCAGAAAGGTGCCATCCTCATCCTGGTCATATGTGTCCATAACATCATCATCACCTGTGTGGACACAGGTATACTCCTCCTGTGGATCTTCCCAGGTCCTTTGAAACTTGGATACAGGCATAGAAGGAAGGTCTTTGAGGTCTCTTGGGGGCAAGCTTCTCAGAAAGACATTTTTCTAATCTGTCCATGCATCCCTCAAATTTCTCCCTGGTCCATGAGGATGAACCAGAGGGGTGCAGTGGAGGAAAGGATTCATCTTCTTACCTGTGACGTCGAGATTTGTCCCCTAATGTGCCTGACAAAGGCACATGACTCAGCGTAGTCCTAGCAGGGTTCAGGGTGCTGTGGCGTGTCTTTCAGCACGTCTCTAGGCCGTTCCTTGTGCTTTGCCGCCTCCTTCGACCGTTCCTTCAGTCTTACTGCCGAGGCAATTCTTGCGATGCTCTCGCCAGGGAATCTGGACCATCTACCGGCTCAACCGGAGGCTGAGCTGTGGGTTTCGGCACCACCGGGCCCTTAAGCGGCATCTGCGCGTCCTCCTGGAGGGTTTTTGACAGCCGTATGTTTTTTAGGGTTAGCGCCCTTTGCTTTGGATTGCCCAGTCGCAAGCCGCAGCAAAGTTCGATCCCGTCAAAGTTTTCGATGGTTCCGTTGATGCTTTGGTACGCTTTGACAGTGCCACCGAAGGAGAACCTTGGGTTGTGTGTGGTGTTATGATCGTATTAGCCCCTGTCGCCGGGTGTTTTCCCCATAGCGTGACTCGCGTCAGGCCTGGTGGGTCGGGGATGGGCGTTGCGGACCGAGAGTTGTCCACCGTTAGGTCACTGGCTTCCGGATCGGAGGCCTGGTCATCGCTAGTCCCCATTCGGCGGTGGAAGAACATTCGGCCTGCGACATGCCATAGGCCACCCAACACTTCAAGCGGCACTCCTTAAGCGTCTTAGGGCACAGGAGTTTGCAGGCTGTGCAAGCCGCTTGTTTGTGGTCGAGGGGAAGACAGTAGTTGCACCGAGAGTGCTCATCTTTCCACGGATATTTAGCCCTACACGAGGGACAAAATCTAAATGGTGTCTTTTAGATAGCGAAAGATGGGTATAGCGATGACAAAACCCAGGGAGTAGAAAGGGTGAAAGAGGAAAGGCATACTTGTAAAGAATATGGCCACCCGACCCCACTCTCCCCACTGGATAGCCCGGCCAGAAGGCCTGGCCACTTGGACGGCAGCGCCACACGGATTAACAGGCGTCGAAAGTCTGCAGCAGTCTTCGGCATTGTCTTGCAGGATTCAACCGTCGAAGTGACTTAACATGAATAACGACAAAGATGATAAATATGACAATAAAGCTATCTCTATGTAAGAGCTCCGCATTAGGGCAACCAGTAATCTGGGCGGAAAAAAACAATCTGAGGGACCTCAGCGTGTGATGGATTTTGGGTACACTACACGTCACATTAGGGATAGTGTTACAGACACGCCGATGCGGACGTCCCCTTTCGATCCTCTAAAGAGAAGATGCAATACTCCGTGGTTACCACTGGATGTCAGACCATATGCACAGCATGTGATTCTAAAAAGAACAACAAGCTTCAGAACTATGTCTACCGAACTGCATTCCAATTTCCCTGGTTCGGTATGAACTGGGATTGACATCCCTAAGCGGCTGGGTTAAATGGAAAATGTTATTTCTACAGGTTGATTCTTTGTTCACCCAATGACTCGCTGCTTTGCGATTTCAGGAGTATCATTTTTAGGGGGTCTATGTGGGCCAATATTGACCTACATGCAGGAAGCAAGAATATTTTATGTAGCATATCTGAAACGGCCGAAACATTAATCAGTAATCCTAGGGATGTTGGTAGAAACCATAGAAAATAACCGATCATATAAAAATCAATTCTCTTCTGGTATTTGTCAAACCACTTTGTACACTGCCACGCTTTTTGTGCAGACATTCCCAAATGCGCATTGGAGCGCACAATTTCGGCGATTTTGATTTAATCTGCTTGCTACTGGAGAGATTATATTCGCTCAAAAGTGACCAATGAATAAAAGGGTTGAAACTATTGTAAACAAGAGGAGACGGCTCAAACAATGTATTATCATTTGGGCGCAATTCCCAGAATTGCATAATTTGAGGCGAACAACGTTTGGGAATTTTGTAAATAGAATTGAATGGTTGTCGATTTAGGAATTTTGGATTCACTTATCTAATGGGAACAAGGTGCCCTAAACTATTGCTGTGGTTAATGTTTGTATACAGAATGAATTTGATTAATTTAAGAGGGTAACGTAAGTTTTTTTTTGTGATTTTAACATTGTAAAGTTTATATAAGATATCTATGAAATGTTTTTGTGTGATCGGTCGATTTTGTGGGTTTTAACATAGTAAGGTTTACATAAGAAATGTATGGAATCTTCTAATGTGATATGATGTTAGTTTTTACTTGGATAAACCAATTTTAGAATAAATGACATTTAAAGAAAGACAGTCCCTCAGTACTGATAGTCTGAGCGACGAATCAGTTTCCCCATAAGAATGAGCCAACAGGCAAGGGCAGTAAAGCAGAAAACTTGACTAACCTCCAAAAAGTCAGGACAGGGTTCTCCCATAGAGGTCTATGGGAGGAAAGCAGCAAAAAGAAAATCTTTCCCAACACCGACCACTCTCATAACGCACACTCTTGCTTTCACTTCCTTCCTTTTTTATAATGTGTGCCTTCTGCATTTAACCCTGCAATCCCCCACTGGTTCCAGCGTTTTCATGGATGGCTTTGGGCCAATCTGTGCCTACCTTTGCCCAAGTGGGTGGTCTACAGAGGTGAAAAACTTTTTTTAAACCCCCCTCTTTTCCAGCATGGTTTTGTAACTGTCTCTGATGGCTTCACTGGCACACTTTTGGTCTGAAAGTTTGTTTTTCTTCCGCCATAATGAGAGGTTTGCCTTTCTGCAGCCCTATGAGCTCTCTCTCTGCAAGATGGCTGTTCGAAGTGTGCAAGTTCCCACATTTCTGGTTTCACACTTATTTCATTCAAGTCTGTTTTTTCTTCATTGCTCCCAGGTGCATTCTGGGAGTTGCATTTCTACCAGAGAAGAAAGACCACTGGCCAGAAACTCTACTGGAATATAGAGTGACAGACGGTGGTACCATCAACATTCAAGACCCACATATGATAGTATGGACTGACTGATCTCCCCCGAACTCCCACTCCTCATCTCTGGGACAGAGCTGGCTTTGGCAAATGCCTTGGTAGGTCCCCTACCCAGATCGAGAGGGGTCCCTATAGCCCCCTGACAGGATCAAGTCCCTAACCATGTCCCAGTATGCACTTCCCCCTGAACAGATACAGTGACTTGGTATGTCCAAGGTACGAGGGGATCATTCTATCTTCTTCCCCGAGTCCAAGTATTTGTGCCCAATCTACAGGGACTTACGTTCTTACCACCTGCCTAGAAGCTTTCTATGTTCTGCAATCCTGTTATCCATTAGCCATGCCCACGTCCCATTTGGCTTAGGCCCCTTGCAAACATTTAATGCTTGTGGACATTTGCGCTGGGTTTTTGTCCGCTAGTCCCCGATACCTATCGGGCAGGTCTCTGGCCTTATGGACTTTGAATTGATCAGGAAATTAAACCACTGCACTGCGGTCAAATCATCCAGTCTACTTTCAGGTAGATCCTAACGACCTGAATAAGTGATCTGGGGATTGGATGCTTACTAAAGCGCATCACTGATATTGTCGTTTCTGTTTTCGGTTTGCCGTCACAGCCAGGTAGTGAGTTGGTCAACGCTGCTCCAGCCTTTTCACCGGACGGTTCAGTGGAATGTGTTTGTTATGTATATTCCTTCCCTGAAACATCTGAAGGAAACTCTCACTGACTACAAAAATTACTCCAATCGACAGTCCCAAAGACAGAACCTCTAAAAGTGGGCATAAATTGCAGTTTTTCTATTCCCTTGGTTGTTCATCCCACTATTCACTACTTTATTTACATAGACATACCATCTTACTGGTAGAACAATGTAATTATGACATCACCTTGCCTCCGGCGATTTCCAATCTTTCGAAAACTACTTCCTTCACAAAGTCGATTCAATCGCTGCTGTTTAATCAGCTCCATGATCTCAGGCTGGATCTTCTCCCGCAGTTCACTGGAGACAAAAATACAAAGGGTTAATATGAAGAAAAATGGAGCATGATTGACTTGTGAAAGTATGACAGTCAAAGTAACAAATCTTTGGGACTCTATTGCCTTGACCATGTATCAATGCCAAAGACAAACGTGCATCGTCCCTTTCGTTGAAGCCCGTAAGTTGTAGATGTCACAAATCTGTGAGAATCCAAGAGGACATATGCTCTGTAGATTAATGGCTGCAACATATAGGGATGACATGATTTATGCTTACATGGCAAGACACACCCCTGTGAGGACTGCACATCCTGAATCATTTTGCAGAATGTGAATGGGCACCTTGACATGCTGCATTCATTCCCACCCAATACAACGAATGGCGTTATGCCTGGGGAATGAATACCAGGTTATCATAGCTAGGTGTGTGGGCAGAGTCCATGTCCCAAACACCCCTTCCTTGGTTGTGAAATGCTACAACTGCATCCATGGCTTTCAAGTCCTGCTGCATTGGCTTGAGGTGTTACATACCAAGTCCTATTAGGATGTGTAGCTAGGGGCATGACGCACTGTGCCTTTAAAGCATGACATGCAGTCCTTGGAGACATGGCAACGTCCACAACCACGGGGGCTTGAGACACCACATCTCTCTCCATGGACCATGAGATGGCAACTGATGTTTACCTTCTGCCCAGGATGCCACATCCCCGTCCACGAGGTCCCAAAAGTAATGCATCAGTCAAGGTATGTATCAATCAATATCCCTGTTGGTAGACACTTTGTAAGTGTCCTTAGAGGACAGAGAAGCTGCATCAGCCTTTCTGAAGCCCCTTCGATCTCATCACATGGGGATCCATGGGAGGTGACATGCAGTAGTATCCCTGCCCCTGGGCTCTCAGAGGCTTCCACTCGCTCTGCAGGGCTTGTGGAATTATACAACTGCTGCCAGGGAAACAAAAGACTCACACCAGAGGGGAGAGCAAAACTGTTCCAGGAGGGTAAAAAGTCATGTCAACCGTCTCAAAGTCTGGAAAGCTATATGGGTGAATTTGGTGGTCTATAATACGCACACAATTGGAGGAGACTGGAAATCATCCTGGCTCATTCGTTCAGACTGCCGCAGTCGCAGAATCTCAGCATAGCTCAGACTGCGCAGTTTGCTCTTGAACTGATCCAGAGAGTTTGGCTTGGATGGTAAAGCCCTGGTTATCTGCTCGCGGACCACTTGCATCACCTGGAAAAAAGATTAGAGGAGATGGTCAGAGTCCAGTGACACCAAACGAGAGTGTTGCAAAACAGTCACAAAAGAAATACCAGAAATCATACTAGGTGCAACATGGCTCTCTATCTATAATGACACTGGATGGGGGAAAGGAGCAGTATGGTGAGAGCGGAGCAACATCAGATGCACAAGTAAGAGCAGGGAGCACAATGGCACAGCTAAGAGACAACAGAAAATTGACATTACAACGAAAGTCACAAATGAATAATGGAGGATGCACAAGAAAAAGAACGAGCAGTGGAAGATGTCACAGTAAAATTAGCAAGTAGAACTTGGCACAGACACTAGGAACTAGCAGACACAGACAATCACAAGTAGCAGCAAGCCCATACATCGGCAGGAATCAGCATTCATAGAAAATGGCAGTCAGCAGCAGGAACAGACACTGTCAAAGAAACAAGAACAGATGCAAGCTGGAAGCAGGATCAACAGGCAGCAAAACAAACAAGCAAGGGGATTCCTAATAGTGGCAGTAATTGAAAGCAAAAGGTATATGCATCAGGCAGCAACAAGCACTAGAAGAACAGACACTGATACGACACAGCCATCATGGATAGTGGTGGGCAGATGGAGGCAAACTGGGGGACAGGCACCAGTTATTGCTGGCATAGATGCTTGCAAGAAGTAGCAAACAGTGATACTAGTTGAACAGCATTTACAGACATTGTTAATGTTAAAGGTATGTGTATCGTTCACCGTCACCACCGGAGTGGTTCCAGGCGCTCTCGCAGATCTGAAAAGGAGGGTGTGGGAAAAAAGGGGGGGGTTCTTAGGGTGTAGTGGAAAAAGTAAAGTGAGAGTTGTGATTTCCTGTTGGCAGCTTCAGTTCGGTTTGTGCCGTTTGATGAGCTGAAGGGTGGTTTTCGGGTTGGTGTGACTTCCCATGTGCTGTTGTGAGGGAATATGTGTTAGTCTGTTGTTGCAGTGTGGTGAAGTATGTACCTATTGCTGTGCAGAGATGTGGTTGTGTGAGTTTCTGATTGGGAAGTGTATGCGGAAAGTTGAAGTTTTAGAGTTGGGTTAGTGGGTTTTCCTTACCTCTTTGCCTTTGCTTGACATATATGATTATCCTGTGTGTTTGGTATTGTAGTTTGTCCGATTAGTTGGCGGGCATGTTGAGGAATGGCCGTTTTCTTCTGTGTTACTCTAGTGGTATGTCTACCTGGCTGATGTTGGAGTCTTCCCTGCCCTGGATTGGCAATGATTGGGATAGAGGGTTTTGGTCACTCCCTAGACGACCTTTGGGGGGTCCTTACCTACCTATGTTTCCTATGTGGGCATGAGTTGTTGGGGTGTCCTCCCCTGCCCTCCAGTTAGGGGAGATTAACTTAAGGTCATGGGGAAAGCAGGTAGTTTCAGTATGCAGCATCAACCACACAGTAGCAGTAGTCTGCAAGTTATCACAGCATAACACAGTATTAGGCAGCAGCCATATGCACAAACACCAAGTGGTACAAACAGTAACAAGCTAAAATAGTAATAGACAGCAAGGGATGTTGAGAGAGCAACAGCCACAGACAGTGACAAGTTCTCCGAAAACCCCCAAATCACAGGTTTAAGGAGCGACACATCTTTCAGTAGAAATCTCGGTACACAATTCACTCAATAATGAATATGCTTATAGTAGACACAGATAACCACATTTAACTACACAAACCTCTGAGCTACGGATACATTAACATATCCCTGGATGGAAATTGCTCGCCCTACACACAACCCGATCCAGAGATGCCAGTATGCACATCCCTGCAAAGAATCGCTCCTCCTGCGCATGATATCAAGCAGGGATCACATCCTACATAACCACGCATGGAAGCACTCACCTTATTGAAGTCTTCTGCTGTGGCTCGCATCTCCTTCCAGGTTTTATTCAGCAGTTGGATACAGATGCAGAAGAATTCCTCAAAGGCCCGATCATGAGTGAAGAACATTGGATGGTAATCATTCCGACCCTCATTAGCTTCACAATAAAGGGAGACAACAGGTTAGTAGAGGCAGGCATTGCTATCTCTGCAAGCAAGAGACTTTAAAAGGAGATCTGGAAGATTACATGTTGTATACAAAGGAAGATCAACTTACGCAGCTCTCCGACCTGCAAGATTTCACACAGCATCCTAGTGAGCTCAATGGCACTACGTCCAAACGGGCACTCATGCTTATCTTCACGACTGCTGTTCTCCAGGACTATCTGCAAGGGTCAGCCATTAGCCATTGTGATAAAGAGCCGGGCAGGAATCATACACAGTAATTGAGAAGCAGAACATTATATATGTATAGTGCGCAAACAGAGCACCTGTCGGGCAATGCAAAGCTGTCTGCATCAAACAGAGTGACAGGGAGCAAGTTAGTGATAGGGAGTAAGCATCTGTCAGCCAGTCGCAGTGCACTGACATTTATTAATTAAACTAACACAATTCGGGTCTCCTTGCACTCGTAGCAAACTCTCTACAGCTTGAATAAAATAGTAGCTCCGTATGCGGGTGCCAGAATGTAAATAACTAAACAATATGATGCAGTTCTAGAGGGAGGGTGCAGATTTTAAACAACTGGGTAATTAAATCACCTTCCTGTGGTTCGAAAGCTTAAGGAGAGCATGACAAGCAGCAATTTATAAGTGAACCTCATTGAGGGAGTAAGAAACCTGTTTTATAGTAGTAGAATTAAGTGTTCACATGGGTGCATTGGTATCACATGGCTAGCACATGGAAATGCTCTGGGTACAAAACTAGACAAACTGTACCTCTGTATATTGCTGCTCTCAGCCACCTGCTCAACATCTGAGGCAGTAGGGTGCCCCGAAAGGCTGTAGTGGTGATAAATCAGCCACTTTATTTGGTACCCAGCCATTTACATGGCATGGGGCCATGCTTAATTTGCCACCACCAGGGTGATCACTCCACCAGGGGAAGGGCAGCTGGAGAAGGGTCTCACCTGTTTGCATGTTTATATGGCCAACCTACAAGATGACTACTTTCTCCAGCAGGCAAGCATGTCCTTCATTTTTTCCACCTTTGACCACCCTCACCCCTCGTCACCATCCAGCTTCTTGACCTAACTTGGACCTCAATCCTCTACCGCACATACATGGCCCTCATTGGCATTTCTCTGAAATATATAGATTGATGCTACCCCAAGTTGCGACTACAGTTGGTTTCTAGCAGTCCATTTAAAAAGTAGCAGGCAAAGTCATCAGAGTGGGAGGAACAAATGGAGGACAAGCATGGACTGGAGGGTTCTTGCTACACCGGAGAGAAGAGATGAGGTTGGTCAGAGTAGTGTGATTTAACAGTGTTTAGGGCAGAGGAATGTATTCAGAGAGATTCCTTGTATGAGGTAAGGAGAGTTAAAAGTAGAGGTAAGGGAATAGTTTTTTTGCCACTGATGTAGGTGAAGCCGTTAGTGCTGAATTACTGGATGGCAGCAGAGATCCAAGGTTGTGCACATGGGTGAGATGCAGTGAAGGAGTCAGCAGGATAGTAGAGCTCAATGGTGGAGCCATTAGTGCTTGGTTGAGGTCTTGGAAAGCTTTCTTAATGGAGTTGCCCAGCGGTGGAGAGCAAGCCTGAAAGGGGTATCAGACTTAATCCAGAAATGTAGCAATGGAGTGAGGTTAGAGAAAGGTCAGATTCTATGCTGCTTTGCATCTTGCTCGGGTCCTTTACACCTTTCAGTTGGACGCCTCAAGAATATGGCTGAAAGGGGATGGGCATTAGAGTACAAATGTTATCGCCATTAGCCTAACTGTATTTAAGGTTGTCACTTTTGGCCCTACATGCATCTGTCTCTCCCTCCCAATACCTGCTACGCCGAACCTCATAATGCTTCTGTCTAACCTCATCCTTCTCCTAATCACCCTTTGTCCCTACCATTTTTTAGGTGTTCCTGTCAGCCACCTGCCTGGCAGCCCCATGGGTTCTCTCACTACTATTATCCTCCAAAATGACCCTGCATCCTCCAAGGCAACCCTAGAAAACTGCATCTACCCATCTCGCATTACTTTAGGGCTCACTCGTGCCCTCTCTGCTTACGCTTTGAACCTTAGGCTATAGCTCTGGAACGCCCAATCCCTCAGTAACAAAACCTTCTGCATGATCACAATGACACCCATCTATACTGTGGCCTACATTGACCCACTCAGCATAATTCCCATCCATAACCAAGCTGTGCTTCTGCAGTCAACAGCAAAATGGCTGTGCTGGCTCCTTGGAGCACCATTGCATCACAAATGTGTTTTGCAGCAACAAAAGGATGGCTGTACCATCTTGCCAAACACCTATTGGGCGAGTTGGAACAGGGAGCACATCGAGAAAGGTGCCAGTGTGTGTTCTTGTGTGCACCAAAAGAAGCGAATTGAAAAGCAGCGCTGCTCAGCTGTTTGCTAAAATGTTCCCATTGAAAAGGGAATATTTTACATTAAAAAGGATGCAGCCCTAACGCTATTTTCACCTGTTCATCATCACACTACTTTTATCAGTGAGACCCTGCCATGCCCATCCATATTTATATTGTGCTCCAGCAGAAGAGAGCAGTATCCCTGAATGACAGGCGGTTGTTCAGAACTGGGAAATCCAAAGAAGCTTTACTTTCAGCCGTGCAGGAAAACGCTTTACTTTTGGGCTACAAAAATCAATGCTTCAAAGAGGCCCTGGCTCTGTAGGTCTATGTCAATTTCAGTGGATCTGTGTTTTAAACAAATTGCTGTATAAAAGAAACTGACTATGACTGCACAACAATATGGGAAATTCAGGTGGAACCTTTTGAAAGGAACATGCCAGCAGGCCTCACACCGCGTTTAGATGTACTTTTGCAAATAAGAAAAATGCTGGTTTTAAAAGTGTATGTTGGATAAGGCCCTGCCCTTGTCTAACAATGTAAAGGGGTTTGTGATGGGAAACATATATGGGATGTTTTATTCAACAGGCTTGCTTCTGATTCAGAACAACATAAAATCAAGAATTAAGCTCATTAGCTGGCTGCTTTGGGAGTTCCAGAACAGGTTTTCTACTGGATTAACTGAGGCCTTCCCCCAAAAGGAGCCACCATAAACTTCTAGGACACATGCATGTCAATTGCCACCTTTGAAAACTTTCAATGGACCAAAAGCACTAAACAGCCCAGGCTCATCAGACTTTTGTCTGGGCTGAGGCCTCTTGCAATAGAGATTCTGGGACATTGACATGTGAAATAGGAAATCACACGTCCCTGCAACTTCTACTGGGAGCTTCAAAGCCAACTCAAGAGAATTCTTGTAAGCTATGCCCGCATATGGCGAACAATGCTGACAGTTTGCCTCAAAAGACTATTTTATTAATAACATTTTAAGACTTATCTATGCAACAGGACTTTGCAGGAATGTAAAAGGTTAACAGTTTAAATAAAATTTTTGTGGTTTTTAAACAAGACGAGGTAGCCTTCACTGCTATATCGGGAACAGAAATGGCAGAGAAGTGGATATTCTGAGGAAAGTGTACATGATGCCACTCTGAAATTCAATACTTACATGCCTTATGATAATCTATACCCATGTATAAAGTTATAGAATTTTAGGTCAAATATTTATCACTGAAAATAGCAAAAAACTATTAGACGGGCGAAACAAAGTCCGACAAACGTGAGAATTGGACTGCCATGTTCTACGTAAAAAATGTAATCTGCTGATGTAATTTGTTAAAATGTCAAAAACAAAGAGGTGATGGCTGGAAGGTTTAGAATGATTCTTAACCACTGGCATTGCTCTGGGCAACACTCCAGACCACCGTTCTTCGCCTGCCAAGCCATTACAGAAGGGGAAGACCATATGCAAATCAGGCTTCGCCCCACCCCAAAAGGGGCAGTCCAGCCCGAACTGCTAAGTGACATCCCTTCTGCACGAGACCACAAGCATCCCCAAACATGTTTCGCCCTTGCTGGGGCTCATCAGTGAGGAATAGCTTGGGTCTCTCTAAAATGTCAACTGTACAAATGAGTAAATTATGTTCAGATTGATTTTTGGCAAAAAGGACTGGGGGAAGGCTTTGCACATCATAAAGAACGACCCCACAAACTGAGGCACCTCCTAGAGGAGGCAACCAACATTGGCTGACCTATCCGGTTCTTGGGGGTAGGTCTAGCTCATTAATGCCCAACAATAAATCGATGATGTCACCATGCCTTATAAATAAGGGCAGCTGACAGAACTCTAGACTCTCTTCTGAATTTTCCAGCGCCTGTGTATCCAGATATTCCACCTTTACTCTGCAAGATTGCAGACCCCACTGCCAGAAAAGGGATAGTTGACCCAGGCCTTCCTATCCAGGAAGAACCACCCTTCAGCACTAAAACCCCATAACAAATTCCCACTAACTTCAGGGAGAAAGGGGAAAGGTGTCAGAGCCCGTGCCGCCTGCTTGCCCTGCATACCCGCTCCATCCAGCAGGGGCGGTTCTGTGCCGTGACCAGACCTTTGTCCAGCTGTCTTTTGCCAGGAGAGCCCGCTATCCGGTGACCAGAACCTTTTGAGTACAGAATTCGGTTGGCTGTCCCAAATTCCAAACTCCAGCACTGATTGTGAGTATTTCCCCATCCTATAACACATAGAATATCCCATCTTGACCCCTAGTCTTTGCCCTAATTTCCAAGTAATCCATTGCATACCCTGATAACTTGTCTAAACTGTTCTAATTCTCTGTGGACCCTGTCCTTGTTTTTCTAGTTAGCACCATTCTTTCATTCACCCCATCTTGTAACTCCTTAGCAATATTTTGATTAAATAAATTAATTTTCCCTAAAGAAAAGGGGTACACTGCGTGAAGGGTTACAACTGCAGCGTAACTTTTATATTCACGGGTGGCATGCCTCTTTTCTAGCCATTAAATCTTGTGTAAGTAAAACTTTCCCTTTCCTTCCAAACCGATTTTCATTTTAACTGCTTTATTTTCCTAAAATCAAATCTCATTCAATTCTTCAGCTATAGCCATCTTTTCACTTCTATATTGTCCCTGTGATGTGCCTCTATCCTCCAGCCCAAAAACCGCATTCCGATTCAGAGTATTTCACCTGTTTTTCTGATAAAACGTTTTTGACATTTAAAACTGCAAACTAGAAAAAATTCAACTTTTCCATGTGCGATTTGACTGCACTGTGCTTTCAATTTCAACCTGCTTTGTGAACTGTATGCCTTTGGTGATACCTTAACTTATAGTTACTAGTGATATGACATCCCTGAGACTGTGATAAAACATATGTACATCATTATTTAATTACAAATATAATTATTTGTTAAAATCCGAGTGTCATTTTAGGCCATTGCAAAGCGTTTAAAAGTTTTTGTAAGGGAAGGTCGGATTTTGATTGTTTGCTGCCACATAACCCTGACTACCTGCTGCTTCTTTCTATCCAATCAGAATTATATTAATTGTGGGTTGAGGGAATATTTCAGGGGTAAATCGTAACTCTGGTGCCATCCATCCTAATTGAAAAAGCGCTCCTATTCATTTGTGCTTTGGATATGTTCTTGTAGGTTACCCAAGTGTATTTCAGTGGTTTTCATAGTATTTATCAACCCATTGGTGATTGATGCCCGATATAAAAATTGTGTGATTTTCTTTGAAATTAAAATAATTATTGTGTTACCACCCACCGGCCTGGTTCATGGTCCATTGTGACCCAGGATATTTGTAAAAGGGGGTGTGAGACGGGTTGGGTATCAGCTCAATTCGAATTCGTTGAAATTAAAGAAAAATCATTCTAATTGCGTGCTACATCTAAGGCTGAGGCGAAGGTCCTAGTCCCGTGGGTGATGCCCGGTTAGAATCCTTCACAGCACCACCTCTCAGTGATGCCCATCACAGCAACGTGGATCAACCCTTAAGGGACAGCCCATCACTCCAATCCTGCCAACTTCACATGGACACTTAGTCTATCCAGTAAGGGTGGCATATGAGGTATTTAATCAGCAAAGACAACTCATTCAACATTTTGCTCCCTCACCACTACCACACCTCTTCCTTTAACTACATTGCTGTTCATCTGCGTGCTCCAACTCCTTTCACCATAATTCTCATCAATCATCCTACAGGTGCTATTAGACTCTTTTTGAACAACTTGGACCTCTGCAGACTGAAGTCCCATCCATTCGCATGGTAGACTTTAACTTACCAAACTTGACAAAAATGCACTGTCTTCAGCTTGACGCCACCCTCTCCAATCACATAACCAACCTACCCACATTCATTTCAACTCACTGGATCACACCTTTCTTTCTGCATCTCCCTAGCTCTCAGCCCCTCTATTGACAACTCACTATAAGCACCCCCCCACTTCAATATATCTGTAAACCTCTACCCTATTCCCACATACTATTCACAATCCCCAAGTGCAAAATTAAACCTGACTCTATCCAGAAATGGACCGATGGAGTCAGATGATCCCGCCAAGCACTTTTCCACCCCTTGGCAGCTTCATTCAGAAAGCTTTCTAAGACTTCAACCAAGCACTAACTGCTACACCACTCACTACCCCACTGAGCACCACTTTCCTGCTCACTCCTTCAATACCTCTAACCCAAGTCCTCAACCTTGGATCTCACTTGCCATCCAATAAATGAGAAAACAATAACTGAAAACAAATAGCTTCACCTACATCAGTGGCACAAAACTGTGTCCCTCTCCCCGGCTCTACTTAACGCATACAAGGAATTTCTCCCAACACAATCCTCTGCCCCTAGACTCCACTAAATCACACTACTTCATCATCTCTTCTCTCTGTTCTCACAGCCACAGGGTAGCAAGGACCTACCAGTGCATGCTTCCCCTCCATTTCTTCCTCTCACTCCCAGGTCTTTGCCTGCTACTTTCTCCGCTAAAACTCTAAATTCCTTGACGCTTTAATAAGCCTCATTGATCTCCCCCCCTTCGTCCCCCAACCACTCCCACAGTCCTTGCCCTCACAACTTCAGTTGTACTGTAAACCATCCTCTGGTGTGCCAACCCTTCTTGTGCTCCTGTCAATCCCCCTGCACGGCAGACGGTTAATAAACTGGCATCACTCAATGACACCTACCCCGTCTCCCCCCACCTAACCCACCACTCCCTGTTCCTCTGGGATCTTCCCAACCCCCTACCAAATGGCCACCATCCTACCACTCTTTAAAAAAAACTATGCCTGACCCAAAAAAACAACTGGAAACTACCAACCAGTCTGTTTTCTTTCTCTCGATTCTTAAATGGGGTTCAACTGCATCACCACTTACCAAGAGAAACTTGATATTGGGGACCCCCCTCCAGTCACCATTTACAGTTGTCGTCACATAGAAATAGTGCCCAGGCCTGTCAGCCTTCCTTTGTCATACCCATCATGACCACGTTTCCTCCATCCTCACCATCTTTGATCACTCTGCTGCCTCTGGCACTATTGACTACTTATTCAGCCTCCTTACTCACACCACGACTTCCAGAGCACCGTCTTCTTCCTGTATTCAAGCCTGCCTATCTAGTTACCTGGTCAATGTTTTTTCCAGCTTGTGGAATGCTAACCATACTATGCAACACTTATCAGCTTCCCCAAAGACCTGTCTTTGGTCCTTTCGTCTATACCTAGTCGATTGGCAAACATCCCCTTTGGGTTCTCATATCATCTCTTTGCCAATGAGACTCTTCTCTCCTTCCCTTCGTTTACCCCCGTGATGTCTACCTGCATTACTTGATGATTGGCCGTCATTCATCACTGGATGATGCTTCGCAGTAAGCAGCTCAATTCCTTCCAAACCTAGCCAATATATATATATATATATACCTCCTGGCATATAATACCTCACCACTCCTTCCGCTCCTCTCTTTCCTTTCCTACTGACACTTTCATCCCATTTCCCATGTCTCAAAGTGTGCGTCTTCTCCAAGACAGTGTTCTGCAAATACAGCAATTCATTACTCTGTAGCTACCAGTCTTACATCCGCAATAGCTGACGCCTTTGTGAGCATCAACTCTGCAAAGATTCATCTCCACTCTTGCCCTCTACAGGCTGGATTACTGCTCTGGCCTCCGCCTTTGACTCCCTGCTTACTGCTTTACCACACACATACACGACAATGTACTTAATTTGGCTACTTACAAACCTTTTAACCGCTCACCCACATCTATCTACCTACCTGTGTGGGATAGGTGAACATACACAATTGTTCCCTCTTTAAATTGCACCTTCTAATCTAGAAATCTATCCATGGGCTGTAATTCCCCCCAACCCCGGGTGCCTGGCTAACTCAAGACACTCGTTACTGATCTCCTGCCACTCCGATATCCATCTTTCTTTAACCTCTATATTCCAAGTCCTTAATATGCTTCTTCAAGCCTTTGTTCCTTTGCTCTACTCGCCACCATCAGAACTTGCTAACCCTGACCTCAAGGCCCCCCACACACTTTACCAGGCTTTGAGACTGCCATAAAAAAGCACTTACTCTGACCCGAATGAGCACCTCAACTGTAAATTGCTATTTCCCTCTCTGCCAATACTTGATCTTCTTCTACCTCCAGCACATATGTGTATATACTGTGTATGATTATCCCCTGTTCTGTGTACATATTATGCACCATCAATCTGGCGCTCAGTAAGTCTGATTCTCGTCTTATCAGTGCTGTCCCCTCTTGCTGTCCCATTGCTTCCTACCACACCCAATTAGTGTATCGGCCACTGCATCCCTTGTACTAATGCAATGTCCCCAACTATGGAACTACACAGTCAGCCATGTGTGCTCAGGTACAGAGTGACGTGTTGAAAATCTCTTTTCACTCTAAATAAATACAAATATTTGCAACTTGAAAAACGCATCATTCAAAACACAGAGCCAGTGCGGGTACCGTCTCGCATAGGAGTGGTATTAACTGACACCATGCATTTCCAGAGACTTGCAGATAATGGAGAAGCGCCACCCGGCGGCCAACAATTGGGACAGGGAACGCTTCTTAGCCTATAAAGACAGATCATTTGCCATAGAGGCAACCTGTGGCTCTTTAGATCCATCAGCATACATAGTAATCCCTTACATTATTTATCTTTAACGTAGAACGAAGATTCCCCAAAAAGAGGGGTGGGGTCTATACTACAGAACTGAACTTTCTCTTGCTCTAAGGCCTCTTAAGATAAAACCTACGTTGGTCTTTCCCACATTTAAATGCAACAAACTAGAGTGCCTCCAAGCTTAGAAAATGTTTAAATCTTTCCTTTAAGAGGTAGAAGAAGGCAGTTTTAGCAATAACAATGTGTACCACCTGTGTATGAGTGGCAACTGACAGGCATGCCAATGAGTAAGCAGACTAGGGGGGACCTTATAGACATTGAAGCTAAAGAGTGAATGCGGCTGCAAGATGTGTAGCGGCTGCAGGCTGCCTGTCTTTTAGCATGTGCTACCTTTTCGCTGTGGTGTGGAGATCAAGCCATACCACCTTTAGATAACTGACCCGTACAGTGTACAAAGGAGGTCCCACAATGCAAAGGGCACATAGAAGTGCAGTTGGCTGCAGGATGTTGGGCTTGTAGTGTGTGCTAGTTTTTCTCTCTGATGTTGAAATCCAGTCTTATCTGCTTAAGAGAATAGAAAAAGGAGGACCTGGACCATTGTGCAAGTGCAGTTGGCTAAAGCTGGTGTAGGTGAGAGAGAATAACTGTTACATTGGTATTGTTTTGAAGACACATTTTGTTTGAAGAGAACGTGACATTTTTCACTGTTGGCTATGGAAGATTTCTCACCTAAGGAGTTCATACAGTAATATAATTTACACAGTATAACTGATGAGTATTCAATCGAAAATGCTTACAAATTGTGATGCAAATCTCTCTCCGATAAAATTGGAAAATATAAAGGTTAATGCATTGCCATTTAATGGTGAAATTACAAGATAGTTTGCAAAAACATTCATCAAGGGATGGTCGTTTTAATGTCACAAGTCCTGCTAATTCAACTGTAATGCAATTATGTGATCAAGTCCTCCCCACCCTCAACAGGAGCTTTCTATTCCAACATCAAAGGACTTGCCATTGGGTGAACAGGTCGGTTTTAAATGCTTCCTTTGTTCGTTCATGACTCGATTTGGATACAGATGAGAAATTAACATTGGAGGATGAAAGGAATTTACTCCCCTCTGAGGGACACCCAGGTAAACCAGTGCCTCATGTGCTCTCTTCAGAAAACATTGACGTATACAGGGTGGATTAAAATGGTAGCTAAGTATCCAAACCCCAAAACATTTGTTAATTCTCTCTGAAAGGGCTTATAATGTGCCTTACAACATAATTCACCATTGCTAGGAGGCAGGTCTCATGGGAGTAGAAGAGGTCAGGCAATAGTAATTCATAAGATAGTAGGGTGTTTTTCTTTGAGGAAGGGAGGAAGAAACCATAGTGGAATTAGATGGAAATAGTTACTGCATATGTATTCCCTTTCTTTGTTCCTTTGCAGTCTAAGATGCCCTACCCTCAAGATTGAGGTGGAAGATTGGATTGCCGATTGGCTGGATCTGGATGGGGCAGGATAGAACTTGAGTGAACAGAAGTACTAAACTGCCCTTTATATAAAGACTTGAACCAGTGAATATTTTCCAAGTTCTCTGACTAGAGGATTTGTGAAAAATATCACCCAAGACGGTGGAATTAGCATGGGAGAGGTTGCTGAGAAAACTGGGAGATTGACAATTGCGGTTTCATTGAATATCTGGTGGCTGTTGGAATAGGTGGTGTATATTTTGCGCTAGGATGTTTTCCCTTACAAAAAAAGGAACAGGAGCGTGGAAAGTAATGAAAGCATACCAGCTGAAAGCACCTCAGCCTTGTGCCCATGCATCCATTGTGTTTTTTTTTAACTGCATCGAGCGGAAGAAACAATCTCTCTACAGTGATCCACGACCCCCGCAGCAGAAAGGACCTATCAGCGTGGTTGTGCATGCAATGCAGTGGAATTGGGCTCGGGGGTCTTTCTCAATGCATGTTTGGGTCGAGGAAGAGAGCAATAAAAAAGGATTTGTTCCTCAGCCGCAGAGTTTCTGAGTATTTTGTGTTGAAGGGAAGCTGTATGTTAGTAGTTTCTGGTGAGCTGAGCATTCCATTCATGTTTTTAGGCGTCAGCTGTGCATTCAGAGAAACTTGAACTACAGAGATTGTTGAATAAAGGAAACTAAAAAAAAAGACATCAACGAAGACCGAAAATTGTCAGAACCTGGAAGAGGATAGTAAATGTAGATAGTTTGGTTAGGGTAGATGGGAATAGATTTGTTTTATTAATAATATGAAGTAGAATTTTTGGGAGGGTTAAAAGGCCACAAAATAAGTAAGATAAAAGGTTAGAAAGCGAAGATAAGACTATTGTGATGAATCTGTTATAAATGCCATATCATATCACAACTTTCCCAGAGGTAGCCTCTCATGTGGCCAGGTGGTAGCATCAACTACCTGAAGCTGACCCAGGGGGTGGCTATGCAAGGGCGGATCACATTAGGGGAGACTACCCTCACAGTGATGGACAGGCATGAGATGAGACATGATATCCCTCCCTTTTCCTTTTAGGGATAGCCCTAATATAGCCATTCCCCATGCCTTAATGGCATATTGTGAGAAGCCCCTTCAGCATCCTGCAAAAGCTGCTGACAAAACTTATGAACATTTCTCACTTAGTAAAACAACATGTCCTGAGACGAGAAGAGGACTGCCATGAGAAAGTGTGTGAACCATAATGCGCAGTCTAGTGTTGTGAAGAATGTGATTGGTCCAATATATTTCCCAGCCTGGAGGCAGGAGTTTAAATCAACCGCCACTGAAAGATGGAGAGCGCTTCCTTTTGCAAGCATCGGCTTGGAGATTGACGAGAGACACAGGGTGCAGAGCAGGCGGTGTCCTAATCCAGGAGCAAATACCGAAGGCAGGCGAGTGCAGGTGGCAAGAGAGGGAGCCAACCAAAGCACTCCTGGATGGTTGGGCAGACCAGGAAGCAGACTGGACAGAGTCGTGGCTGCAGAGCACTGCTGGCGAGAGGAGAGGTGCAGAGACAAGCTCCTGAGCGGCTGCGTAATGAAGCATTGCTAGTTGACAGTGGTATTGCTAGAAGAAAACGGAAGTTGCTCAGGAACTGGAAGCCAGGACAGCCTTTGTTCCGATGCAAGGAGCGAGAACGCTCCAAGCCATTGACTGGGGAAAGCCGCTCTACTACAGCAGATACCGAGGCGAGTACCCGAATATCAACGAATGGAGTAAGAGAACGCACATCTCAGTGAACACAGAGGGGAGAAGGGGACACTGACATTGAGGCAAAGAGACCCTGAACAAGTGACTTGGTTGCCAAGAGTGGGAAGGAGAGTAATCCTCATTGGAATCAGTGCCATCTTCACCATCATAGACTTTGTCATAACGTAACTTGGGGAAGACCCATGCCCCCTTGTACTGAATGAGAAAGAGATTACAATATAAATCCTGGCAGGCGAGTATACCAGGCAAAGTGCAGATCTGGAATTCGCACCCATAAGGAATTGTACAAGAGAAACTGGCAGGGGAGTATATCAGGTGTTTTTGCGGGTCTGGGACTCGCACCCAAGTTGTGTTATCTTGAAAAGGGAATCCCAAGGAAGGCCCATTCCCTTAGAATTTTAATTATATTGAATGTGGAAAAAAGCCTGGGGAAGGGAATAATTTCCCCTGAAGTCAATTGCAACACAAAGGAGGGAGCTATCCTTTTAAGCTACAAAGAACTTGGTGATTCTTTGAGCTTTTGTTTTGGTAGGGAGAATCCTGGGGAAGGGAGTCATTCCTTCTGGAACTGCGAACATTATCCATTTGAAATTTTTGTTGGAGTTACAACTTTTGTTGAACTTGAATATTTGTGCACTTTCTAAGCCAATACCCGTAACACCTTAGAGTTAGTTTTAGACTACGAGGGATAGGATATGATTTCGGAAATGGGACATTTTTGCTTTGGCCAGCTGGACACCTGACAGACCCTTAGTTTTGGTTGAGGTAGGGAAATACCTCCTAGATTAGGGACAGTGAGGCATTTTCCAACCGTTTTATTATTTAATAAACGTTTATGCCAATAACCATGAGTCCGGCCGTTGTGCCCGTATCTCATTCTGGCTTCTCACTATTCTCCAGACAACAGACCTTCCAAAATAAAAGAAAGAAACTGTAAATAAGAAACTTCACCATCCAGCTATCTGCAGAGTTAACCATGCATTGGGAGAAAAGTCGGTGGGAAATGTAGGGGCGGTTCTGAGATTGTAACAGAAATGCAACAATAGATTAATATTAAACTTTTTTGTTTACAGATCTTTATTCATATTTTCTTCTTCAAATCAGGAGATGATAGAAGAGCAGGAATTCTGGTGTTTATGTTATGCACTCCGCTTTCCCTCTAAGGGGATCCTGCGTGCAGCTGGTACTGAGCGGTTGCAGGCAGGAGAGCCAGGATGGGTGTGTTGGGATTTTCAGAAGCTTCAGTGGGTAAATTCAGGACCCGACACTAGGGCCCATCTTTATCAGCACAAGCAGTTTCATTTTAGAGTTGTTGGTGAAACAGTAAGTAATGAAAATATATTTTTTTAGATAAAACAGTTGTGCTCCAAAACCTGATAAACCAAGCAACCCACATTAATAAAGTCATAATTCAATGAATCTTACTGTACGGCTCCATCGCATTTTAAGGTGGATAATGAAGCTGCGGACAATTTTAGATCACAGACTAGTGATTTAAATGGACGCAAGCACATGGAACAAGTTACTTACCTGTAACTCTGTTCCCCAGCATTGGTATCTTACATGGATTCACATGCTCATGAATATTCTCCGTCAACAGGCTGGGAATACTCGGTAATGTTTATATTTGTATTTATTTAGTTTATATAGCGCTTTACTTCAAAACGCTGCACATTTTAACAACAGGATACATAAAACAATTAACATAATAACAGTAGAAGCAATTTACAATTGTGAATCAGACCAACAAAACAGTAAGTAGAGCAATTAAACTGAAGGGAAGAAGGAGAGTAGTGCAGTAGAACTGAGAGGTAGAGGGAGGGGTGGGGAAGAGGAGGAGGCGGCGAACGGATGGGGTAAATGGTGAGAGTGGGGGGAAGGGGGATGGGAGGGAGATGATCAAGGTGATAAGGCAAGGGGGGAGGGAGAGCAAGAAGGAAGGAGGGGTTTCATGGCGGGGAATGGAGAAGGAGAGATTTAAGGGATGTGCGGAATGAGGAAAAAGTAGAAATAGAGCGGGGTGAGAGAGGTAAGGAGTTCCAGTGCAGGGGGGCTAGGAGTTGGAAGGAGCGGAAACGGGATGTAGCACAAGGGGATTGAGGAACAGTGAGAAGGAAGTGGTCAGAAAAGCGGAAGAAGCGGGAGGGAGTGTAGAAAGAGAAGAAGGAGGAGAGATAAGGGGGAGCAAGACCATGCAGAGATTTAAAGACTAGGCAGAGAAAATGAAATTTAAGTTGGGAGTGAAAGGGAAGACAGCCAAGGGAGGAAAGGGAAGCACAGACGGATCACGGGAGGAGAGGAGACAGGGTACGGACGGCAGAGTGGTAGATAGATTTAATGGGGAGGCGAGATGAGAAGTAGGTAGTCCAAAGAGTAAGGAGGAGCAGTAGAAGAGGCGAGAGAAGATAAGGGAGGAGATTAAAAGTTTAGTAGCATGGAAAGTGAGAGAGGGGCGGACTTTGCGAATGTTAAAGAGGTGGAAGAGACAGGCATGAGAGGTGAGAGATATGATGGGAAAAGGTGAGAGAGGAGTCAAAGTGAATGCCTAAATTGCGAGCGTGGTCAGAGATGGGGGGATTAGAAGGAGGAAAATGAATGAAAGGGGGAGTAGAGGGAGGGGGAAGAGAGTTGGAGGGGAAGAAAAGACATCCAGTTTTTAATTGCAGTAAGACAAGAAGAGAGTTTAAGGTGGAGGTTGGCAGAGAAGGAAAGGAAGAGCTGAGTATTGTCGGCATAGAAATGGTGAGAAATGCCAAATGAGGAGATAACAGGAGCAAGTAGGGAGGTGTAGAGTGAGAAAAGGAAAGGGCCAAGCACCGAACCTTGGGGTACTCCGTATATCAGAGGCTGGGAAGGAGAGGAGCGGCCTCCCCAGGATACAGTAAAAGAGCGGGAGGAGAGGTAAGAGGAAAGCCAGTTAAGAACAGAGCCTTTGAATCCAAAGGAAGAAAGAGTGTTGAGAAGAGGGTGATCGACAGTGTCGAAGGCAGCAGAGAGGTCTAGAAGAATAAGGACAGAGGATTGCTTAGAGTGTCGAGCGGAGAGGAGGGAGTTAAGGATGTAAGGGAGAGCAGTTTCAGGAGAGTGCTTAGGACAAAAGCCAGATTGAGAGGGAGGAAGGAGAGAGATTAGTGACAAAGGTTGAGAGCTGCGAGTAGGCAAGGCACTTGAGATGCTTAGAGAGGAATGGGAGAAGTGAGATAGGAGGGAAGTTAGAGGAGAGCAGGGGATCAGCAGAAGGTTTCTTTAGAATAGGAATGATAATGGCATGTTTGAAAGCAGAGGGGAAGATAGCTGAGGAAAGGCAGGTGTTGAAGAAGGAAGTTAAGTAGGGAATAAGAAGAGGGTAGATCTTAGGTATAAGGAGGGAGGGGAAAGGGTCAGTTGGAGCAGACGAGGGGTGGGCTTTGGAGAGGAGGATGGAAAAGTCAGAAGGGGAGAAAGGGGAGAAGTAAATCATGCAGGTAGAGAGGGAGAAGGGGGGGAGTAAGAGCGGCAATTGATTTTTTGCCAAAGGGCAAAGATCTTGGAAGAGAAGAAATTTGCAAAGTCGGAGGGAGAAAGGGTGGAAGAGGTTGAGGGATCAGGGGTAGGACGAGAGAGAAGACGAGAGAGTTTGGAAGATGCGGCGTGGGTGGGAGGCTTGGGATTGGAGAAGGTTGGAGTAGTAGGAGCGTTTTGCTAAGGAGAGGCAAGAGTCATAAAGAGAGTGGTACGAAAAATATGAGGTTTGGTTGGAAAGCGAAGGAGATTTGAGCCAGAGTCTCTCAAGACGTCAGAGGAGACGCCGCATGGAGAGAAGTTGAGGAGAGAGACACTGTTGAGAGGGTTTCCGGGTTGGACGGAAGAAGGAAAGGGGGTGAAGTAGATCTAGATAGGAGGAGATAGAAGAGGAGAGAGTAGAAAGTGCATCATTGGCCGATAATGAAGAGAAATCTTGGAGAGAGGGCAGAGAAGAGCAAGTGTCGAGAAAAAGGGAGGGATCAAAGTTGCGAAGGTCACGTCATGAAAAGATGGAAGGGGAAGGCTTAGGAGAAGAAGGGTGGGGAAGGAGTAAGGGAGAAGGAGAGTAAAGCATGATTGGAGAGATAGATAGGACGTGTGGAGACAGTGGAAGAGGGGTAGGAAGAGTTGAATACAAGGTCAAGAGTGGATCCAGAGGAGTGAGTAGGAGAGGAAGGAAGAGGGGAAAGGAGGTAGGAGTCGAGGATGGATAAAAGGGGAGAGGAGTGAGGGGGAGAAGAGAGGTGAAGATTAAAGTCCCCAATTACAGTTAGAGGAGAGGGAGAGATGAGAGAAAGATGATGATCGATGTCGTCATAGAAGGAAGAAAGAGGGCCAGGGGATCAATATATGATTAGAAAGGAGATGGGGTGAGGAGAGGAAAAGGATTTGTAAAGAAATTCAAAGGAAGGGAAAGAAGGAAGAGATGGAGGGGAGGTAGAGGAAAGGTATTTGGGATGGTAGAGGAGGCCAATACCTCCACCACGGCCAGTAGCGCGAGAGATATGAGAGAAGGAGGAGGAAGAGGTGGTAAGGGAAGCAGGGACTGTAGTGTTGTGAGGAGGGATCCAGGTTTCAGTTAGACATAGGAAATTAAGTTTGAGACGAAAGAACATTGTTAAAACTGCTGAGGTCTTATTGGAGAAGGATCTGGCGTTCCAGAGAGCAATGTTCATGAGGCTGGAGGGTTGAACAGTGGGGGGGGGTAGAGAAGATTAGGGCAGTGAGAGAGGGTAGGTGAAGAACGGGAAGAGTAGGGGAGAGGATTAAGGAGGGGAATGGACATGAGGAGGAAGGAGAAGGTGAGTAGGAAAGGAAGGGGAAGGCGGGGTGAGGGAAGGAGGTGAGGGGAGGGGTGATGAGGGCGGCGAGAAAGGGTTATGGCAGAACGCATAACAGAGGGAAAGAGAGAGGTATGGTGATTGAATAAAGTGGTAGGGGAGGGAGGGTGGGAGTAGAGGGAGAAGGAAGGGGGAGAGGGGTAAGGTGTAAAGGGGAGTCAAATAGGAAGGGGCGAATGAGACCAGGAATAGCGCTGGAGGGAGTAGCAGAGCAAGAGGAGAAGTTAAAGGTGATTGAGTGCTGAGAGAGGGTAGGTTGGGAAAGAGGTCCTCAGAGAGAGCTGTCGTGGAGGACCACTGCGTCCGTGCAGTTGGAGAAGCTGGTGGTATCAGGTAGACGGAGGCAGTGGAGGAGGCTGGAGATAGTCAGTGGGGGAGTCTGGGTTGGCAAGCAGGGGCAGGGAGCCAGCCAGGTCTGGGGATCGTAACAGCTATTAAGTTACTAGTGGCTTTAGTGTTCGGGCCAGGCACGAGCAGGAGTGGTCTACAGGTGGTAGTGAAGAAGCCAGGTAGGCGTGATCAGCGGAGTACTGTCTTTTGTTTGGTAGTGGCTTTTGTGACTAGGCTGAGTACCATCAGGAGCGGACAGAAGGTGGTAGGCAAGGAGCCAGGTAGGCGCAATCAGGAGCCATGAGCGTATTTCTGGCTGAACCCGCGCTGCTGAGGAATCGGGAGGAGGCTCAGCAGCAGGGATTGTGCGGTAGGTGGTGAGCTGGGAGCCAGGGAGGGCACAATCAGGTGCTGTGAACGTGTTCCTGGTGGAATCCGTGCTGGTAAGGAAGCGGGTGTAGGCCCGGCTGCTGATCCAACCAGGGAACGGGATGGAGGAACTGGTCGATGGAACCTGACCCGTGAAGGTAGAGCACTAACACTGAGCAGGTGGAGGCCCAGCAGCGGTTCCGACCCGAGACCAGGCTTGCGGACAGGTCAATGGATGCCCCGGTCTGAGGAGCAGGGCGGGCAGAGACACTGTGGGCCAGAGATCCTGTTGTTGAGGAGGGCTGGAAGGCACAGAGGATCTGTGGAGGGGGGGGGGGGCAGTGTCTTTGTGGTCGGAGGGCGGCTTTAGAGGAGGCCTGGTAGTTGCAGGGACCTTGGATCCGGGAGTCGGACTGGTCAACGGATGCCCTGGTCTGAGGAGGGCTAGTGGGCACAGAGGACCAGAGTGCAGAGGCAGCGCTAGGGGCAGGGCTGGGTTCAGCCGATGAGGGTCCCCGAGTGGTATGGGTGTCCTGGCCCGTGTTGTTGAGATGGGCTGGAAGGCACAGAGGACCTGTGGAGGAGGAGGGGCAGTGTCTTTGTGGTAGGAGGGCCAGCAGTAGAGGAGGCCTGGTCGTAGTAGGGACCCGGGAGGCGGACTGGTCAATGGATGCTCTGGTCTGAGGCGGGCTGGTGGGTACAGAGGGCCAGAGTGCAGAGGCAGCGCTGGGGGCAGAGCTGGGTTCAGCTGATGAAGCGCCCACAGTGGTATGGGTGCCCCGGCCCATGGAGCAGGGCGGGCAGAGACACCGTAGTTCTGAGAGCCGGTCATTGAGGAAGGCTGGTTGGCTCAGAGTCACGGTGTGCCTATGTCGGAGTTGAGCGGGAAGAGGCCACGCAGGGGGCCGAGCTGGGATCAGTTGATGTGGAGCCCTCCGAGGCCTAAAGCAGGCGGCCCACCTGCAGTGCCCAGACAGGACGCCGCATAATAACCAAAGTCTTGATCCGTGGTGGAGGGTGGGCTGAATCCACGGTAGACACAGAGGACTGGCACCCCCGCTGTAGCACGCTGGAAGCCCCTGCCCGCAATGGTGTAGAGGCGGACAGTGGCTCAGCCGAAGAGTCCAGGCGGGGTTGGGGAGCAAGATGCAACAGCTCCCGCCGCAGCATGTAGGAATCCCCTGCCCGAGGAGGAGGGCGGGCCGACACCGCAGCAGATACAGAGGACAGACTTCAAAGGCCGCTCTGGTGGGCCGAGCCAGGAACCGCAGATGTGGGGCCTGCAATGGTGTGTAGGTGGGCAGTGGAGACCAGACTGGGTCGGGGAACAGGACACAACGGCACCCGCTGTAGCACACTGGAAGGGCGGGCTTGCACAGATGTCACAAAGCCCTCGCCGACAGCTGAGCGGGAAGAGGCCACACCAAGGAGCCGAGCCCGCAGTGGATGAAAGAAAGTCAGATTCTGGGTGAAGTTAATACCGGAGGAGCCCCCGGGCTCTAGGATCAGGAACGGAGGTAAGTTAGATTAGAAATTGCTGTAGTTATTGAATTATTTAGTCAGATTCTGCCTGAAGTGAGGAGACACTGATTCAGGCGACTGAGCTTCTGCGCCCCCTGGTGGTTTTTAAAAGCAGTTTGTTATAAAACAAACTGCTTGTCGCTTATACAGCCTATTGCTGTCACTTTGGGTCATACTGCCCAAGCCAATAGCATTCGTCCTCCTCAGCTCCACCCCCAGTCACCATCTTCAGATTTAGAGGCGCACGGGAAGTGGCAGTGCTAACCGAGAAGAGCCACAGAGGGATAGGAGGGAGGGTCGCATGCAAATCCATGTAAAATAACCATGCTGGAGAACAGGAATTACAGGTAAGTGACCTGTTCCTTCTCCTTTATGGGATTTTACATGGATTCACATGCTCATGAATACGATTATATAGCAATATATACCACAACCATAGGAGGTGGCAAAGGCTCAACAGAAGCAATACAATAACTCGCCTCTGGAATACACTCCCCTTAAGTAAATGGGTTGTGAAGCACTGCTTGGACAACACAGGACTCAACCTTGGAATCCCTGTCGATGCAGTAGAATCTCGTGAAGGTGCGAGTCGACCAGCAAGTTGCAGCCCTGCAAGTGTCCAGCAGGGGAACACCAGACAGGAACACCGTAGTAGCAGCCACAGCTCTGGTGAAATGGGCTGTCGGGCTTCCTGGCAATGGCCTGTCAGCAGCTGGTGGCAATACATGATACAGCGAGAGAGCCACCTGGAAATGGACGCCTTTAGGAGGGCGTTTCCTTGCCCCACCAGGTGCAAATGTCAGAAACAACCAAGAAGTTGTCCAAAAAGCCTTAGTGCGTGTGACATAAAACTTCAAAGCACACGCCACGTGAATGCAAATCCCGTTCTGCACAAGAGGTAGGAATGGGGAATAAGACGGGCAGAACTAAAGGCTTGTTCAAATGAAAGTCTGACAGATCTTTTGGCATGAAGGATGGATGAGTATGTAGCACCACCCTGGACTGACGGAAAGAAAAATAAGGTGGTTTGCAAGAGAGCCTGTAACTCTCCCACACGTCTGCCTTGAGTGATAGTCACCAGAAAAGCAATCTTCCAAGTCAAAAACTTTAGAGAAACACTGAAGTTCAAAAGGAGAACTCATCAATTTTGACAAAATGACGTGCGCTCCCATGTGGGGGCTGGAACTTTCACATGAGGGAACGCTCTGAACAGACCTTTTAGGAACTCCTCAACAAGTCTGAGACCATAAGGAAGGCCTGCCAGGCGTTGAAGTGTATCGGGTGTACCTTGATGGATGCGTGAACAAGGCCTGCCTTCGCTAGGCAGAGCAGGTACAACAGGATATGAGGAGCTTTTATGAAAATGGGAGAAAACCCCTATGAGTTGCACCACACAGAGAAGTGTTTCCATTTGTGCTTATTGCATGCAAGGGTAGACTGTGCTCTAACTTTAGACAGAATTTCTTTGCATTCTGCGGGCAATGAGTAATGGCCAAACCCTAGGTTTGCAGGAACCAAGCCGCCAGTTTCAAGGACGCTAGGTTGTGGTGGAGTACAGGCCCTCCATCTGTGGAGAGCAGGTCGGGAAACAGAGACAGCGTGATCTAAGAAGCCACCACCGGTGGAGAAGTTCCGAGTACCAGATCTGCCTGGGCCACGCCAGAGCAATCATCTTGCAATGGGTCTGTTTGAGTGCCCTGTATCACCTGCAGGATCAGGGGAATTGGAGGCAATGCATAGAGAAATCGGCCCACCCAGGGGAATGAGAAGGTGTACCCCTAAACTGCTTGGTTGCGGGTACTGGCTGGCAAGCTTGGAACACTTTGCGTGTGCTTCCTGTTAGGGAGATTAATCATTTTTATGCTTGATCCCCTCTCCTAGTGAGACCCCCCCCCTGCACGTTTTGCTGGACTTCTGGACCCTTTTCTTTAATCCTGAATGAGTGGAGCCTTTTTCCACTTATTCATTCTTATGGGCTCTGTCTGTTGGAACTGCGTTTTACTGTCCCATGGAGTCTAATTTCCTCCATATCTCTTTTTAAGGCATATGTATTTTTCGATTGCAGCACCCAGCTCCTTATGGGCAGTGTTGCTGGGGAACCTTTGGGTCCTCCTTTGAGATTGTTATAGTCTGAGAGATTGGCACACACCACCTGATGTGGAGTGCCAAAGGTATTCTTAGTAGCCCCCCTTCACTCTGCTCCTGTTACTTTTATGTCACATAGACAATCTCCTAGTTATGGCTTGTGGCAGTGGGTGTGTTCTACAAACTATTGCATAATTTTCTACTGCAGGCTATGTTCATAGCCCCGGTTAAGCACAATAGGGTCACCCAAGTACTAACTTGGTGGCGCCTTTCTTTTTTTGCCATTACTAGCGTGGTGTTGGCCCTTCTACCGTCCTTGGAGGTGGAGGCCTGTGTGTGTGTTTTGCCTTTGGCAGGAATCCTTGGGTGTCCCCGCCTAGGCTCCAGTGTGTCTGGCCAGGTAGGAAGTGGGGGAGAAGTTTTTCACTCCCCTGCCCTTCGTCTGCCCGAGTGCCTGAATGGAACCAGCTCCCACTGGGGGTCTGGCTGCCTTGATTGGACAGCCACCCCTCCCCTTTCTGTAAATTGCTGAGAAATATTGCAGAGGAGTGTGTGCTGGAACTGCATAAACGGTGAGGCTTCTGAGGTGAAAGGCTAGTTGACCACTGGAAACTGAAGTAACCAAAGAAGACGACGACCAGAGGCACCTGCAGACCCTTTGCAACACTGAAGCGACCACTGCTGTCCTGACCCAGTTTTCTGTGCGACAGAGGAACTCTCAAGAGGACGACTCCTTCCCTTTGACTGGTGGGTACAACAGTCCCCAGATGAACTTTGATTTGAGCCATCTCCCGAGGTCCTGTGAGTTTCCATAGCTGCGAAACCCCAATACCAGTATACCTGCTTCCCATTCCGAGTGCATCATTGTGGAAAGGCCAAATTCGTCCATGTCTTAGCTGAGCCCTCAAGGATACTCTAGAGACACGATCCAACTGGTATAGACCCCCTCAGCAGAGTGTGGGACTGTAAGAAGCGAAGAAGATTGACTGGGCGAATTGCGTCCTTTGTCGGTGCTGCAGAAAAGGCGCCAAAACCGCAGAGTAAATAGAGAAGTTGATGAAAGCCGTGACTGCTGCTGAGAGATTCCATCCATTGTCCTGCCTTTCGTCATCAGACCAAGAAACCCGGAGGTTGGGTTCAGCGCTGCCACGTCGAAGAGAATCCAGCCACAATCTTGTCTTCTAACCTAAGGTACTTTGGGCAAAAAAAGGTTTTGCTTACCTTGAACCATGAAGTCACTCCAGAGCATTGGAATGCACATAGACGTGTCCAGGGTAGCCCCCTCTTAACTCCGACTCAAGCTGCTGCTTGTGTCCCTTTAGCGAGTCTTTAACAGGGTCTCCAATGTTGGTTTAATCTTGCTACATCGTAAAGACTAGAGGCTTGAAAGCATCCACAGGAACCTTTCATATTCTGCTGCTTGCCAAGACTTTAAGCCCTCTTCTAAATTGCCTTTAGCTAGGGATGGTTTTTGGAACTTAAAAGGCTTGCTGTGTGAAGAAATCGTCTCTAGAAACTTAAGCTGTGCTAGTATAACACTAACCAACTATTTTCCTTCCCAAAAGCCACTACCTTACTTGTGTTTGCAGAATAAATGTCTTTACCGTATTTCTGCTAAGATTTGAGAGTGCCTGTTATTACCAATAATACGATAGAACTGTCATTACTGTCAAAAGCTGTAACAAATGTAACTGCGGGCAACTACCAACTAGGCAGTGGCCTTTGAAAAGTATACTAAAGTATTCCTAAGTGTTTTGGTGTATGGTGCAAAGCACTTTAAAGTGATTCTTGTGTAAAAATAATACATTTATATTTTAATATACATTTCTGTGCGTTTCTTTGATGTGCACAACTAGCTAGATTCAGTGTGCTTACCTATAACTCACATCTTCCTCTTATGATACGCCCGACTGCTTTGCCACTCTACAAAGGTTCCATGACTAGTACAGACTGATACTAAGAGCTGGGGATGTACAAACCACTGGGATAGCTTACTAAAGTCTTACCTCCAAGTGGGACTTCAGGAAAACTCCCCCAACACTGCTGTGGTGAACAGATTGATTTTAGGGCGACCCGACCTGGAGGAGAGCAGAAGAGCCTGAGTCTGGTGAAGCTCCCACTCGTGGCTTGATCGTAGTTCCCTGCTGAGTGAATCTGTAACGGTATTGTGAATGCCCGCCAGATGGAATGAGAAACATCTTCTGATCTATCGTCTATTTTCACTTCACTTGTGCTCCTTTGGCTAGAATGGGAGAACGGGTTCCCCCCTGCTTCCTGATGTAGAACATGGTGGTCGTGTTGTCCGTGAGGATGCAGACTACCCTGGCCTGGAGTGGGGGCTGGAATGACTTGAGAGCCCAGAACACTGCTTGCAGCTCCAAGATGTTGATTTGCTACTCCTCCTCCTCTGGTTGTCATAACCCCCTGGCGTGAAGTTGACCTATGTGTGCTCCCCACCCTTCCAGGGAGTCGTCGGTGGTCACTGTGGCCTGATGCGCCATGGAAGGTGAAAAAGAACGCCTTGCGCGAGATGCTGATGAGCGGACCACCACTGCACTGCAGAGTCTTCCTCAACACTGGAATGAGGGTGATTTTGTCGTTCCAGGAGCCTGATACTTGCTGCCACCTAACATCTAGGAAGTGTTGTAGAGGCCTCATGTGCAGTCTGCAATTCTGCAATGAGGCACAAGTGGGATGCATGAAGACATCATCCCTAACAGATTTGATGGAGCGGAAGGTTGACACTTTAAGATGAAGAATTGATAGCTGTCGCACTTTGCTAAAGATGGCCTACACCCTCTCCTCTAGCGGGGGAAGCCAGACACGTCAGTGAGTTCAGATGTGGACCTGCCATTCTGTGATGGCACCACGCATGATTTGGAAAAGTTGATTGAGAATTCCAGCGAAGTGAGGCACTTGATAGGGATAGAAGTAGATCCCTGAATGCCGTAGAGATGGGCTGCCATGGAGCCACACACTTTGTGAAGACCCTTGGAGCTGACTTGAGTCTGAAGGGAAAAGCTTTGAATTGGTAACGTCTGCCGTTCACAACAAATTGGACAAAGCATCAGTGCCTGCGATGAATGGGGATCTGAAAGTAGGCACCCTCTAAGTCTAGGGAAGCAAGGAAGTCTCCATGGTCTAGTTGTTCCTTCATGTGCTGCAGCGTGACCATCCGGAAGTTCTGAGACTTGAGAAATTTGCTAAGTTGCCCCAGGTCGTGGATGCCCTCCACCCCTCCACCTCACTCCGCAACAGATTTTTTTCTCAGCAGGGTGTATCTGTAGTACACTCCTGAGCCCCAGAGATCTTTTGGCACGGTCTCTATTGCCCCCGTTTTTTAACAGTGCTTGGATCCCCTGCAAGATCAGAGGCAGGTGTTGTTCCTGTTTTATGACTGGAGGAATGGAGAGGCATCTGTTCAGGAGCTCGAGGGTGTGACTCTGCTGGACAATGCTGAGCATCCACTTGTTGGTGGAGATGTTTCGCCACTCTTTGACAAACTGTGAAAGACAGTCTCCCACTAGGGTGTTGAAGCGGGGGACCGGGCTCTGGGCATGGTCAGGCCCGTTTGTTGCATCCTGGAGGATGTTCCACGCCAACACTGCGTTCCCCCTCTGTAGAACTGTAAACATCCTCTTTACGCCTCTTGCGTGCTGGGGTGCAAAGGTTGGCAATAGGCTGGCCTATACTCTTTTGTGGGCCTGGAGAAACAGGCTTTGGATGAATGAAAGACTGCCTTTGTTGCTGAAGAGTACCCAGCAAGCATGCCATATTTGCGTCTGCCTTTATGAACTGCAGGGTCTCATCTATAGTCTTGCAAAAACGTCCATGTCTTCAAAAGGCATAGCAATAACCTATTGATTGGACCTCATGGCATAAGTTAGTGGCCTTTAACCCGCCTTGCCTGCAGTGCACTGCCCCATTGTCCATTTGTCGGAAACCTGAATCTGCAATGTTTAAAGAGACCGTAATCGTGTGATCAGGGGCAACCTTACCCTTGTGAAATAACGTCATCGCCTGTTACACTTGTCCTCCGGAAGGAAGCCCAAGATGGGTCCCAGCTTATACCATAGCTCTCTATTGTATCTGGAGAGTATAGCTAAAGCGTTAGCCGCTTTAATGTTGGAGGTGGCAGTGGTGATCATGCGTTTACCACACTCATCCAACTTCTTATCCTCCTGGTCTAGTGGAAGGGGTAAATAGACAGTTTCCTCGCTGCAATAGAAACCAAAGAGTCGGGTGAAGGCTGGGAACAAAGACACTTTGAGGTGGAATCCTGCATTTTGTACTTCTTTTCTAGGAGATTCTTGTTTGGATAGGCCGAGAAGAAAAGAACAATTTACTTTCTTACCTGGTAACGTTCTTTCTATGGGATGTTCCGACGACGTATTCCACATTTTTGACATGTAATGTCCGCAGCTGTGCACTTCGGAAACGTTTTCGGCATAGGGCGTCCTGTGTCAATGGCATCGGGTCCATGTCCCTCGAGGGCCTCCGTCGAGGACGACATCACAGGATGTTATAAATAGGACGCACAGTGCCTGTAGCCTCATTTTAAGTTTTTTCCCCCAGAACGCGTGCCACCATTGTGATGCCTGCTGGACTGCACTTAGCCTTGCGGAAACGGAAGCTGCAATCGCATGGGAAATTCTCCTGAGGGGGAGGCTGGGAGGGCGATGTGGAATGTGTTGGAGGAACATCCAGTCGAAAGAACGTTACCAGTTGGTAAGTCATTTGTTCTTCGAATGGATTGTGTCCTTCAACCCATTCCACATCTTTGACAGACTCCCAAAGCAGTACCAGTAAATGGAGGAGGGAAAATAATTTAGAATACCCAATTAGATTGCGGAATAAAGAATCGCCTTCCCAAAGGCCATATCCTGACCATGGATTGCATCCAGGGAATAATGTTTTAAAAATGTATGGATTGAAGCCCAAGTAGCGGCATCACAAATATTCCTAATAGGAACACCCCGCTGGAGGGCGGTGGAAGTAGTGGTTCAAACGGAGCACTCATGAGAAATCTGAAAACCAAATTGAAATCCCAAACCGGCACCTGGAAAGGGGATGGCGGGAATACATTAGTCAGTCCTTTAAGAAACTGAGAAATCAAAGGAATCTTAAAGTAAGAACATTCTTCAGACGAGCGCTTAAAGATAGACAGCGCCGCCAAGTAACCTGTAATGATACCCCACTTGAAGGCCCCTGTGGGCCAAAGAAAGCAAGAAAGACAAAACCATTGGAATGGAGAACTGAAAAGGATCAAACACTGTGATCCCTGCACCAGTCGCAGAACTTACACCAACGGTACAGGTATTTTGTTGCATGCCACCTGGCCGAAAGCAACACCTCCATCACGTCATTTGATTTGATTTGATTTATTGATTTATAGAGCGCTTTACACCAAGGTGTTGTACAGTAGAACAACATTATATGGGAGGTCCCAATCCTTATACCTCAACCTTTTAGATACCAAGCGTGAAGGTTGAGTCTTGATCTCTGGAAGGAGAACCTGACCCTGAACCCCCAACGGACACCCCCTTCATCCCCCCACCCCACGCGAGAGCAGATCCTCTCAGTGGGGAAGACAGCCTGGGGGCAGATGGACATTTCCAGAAGGTCCGGGTACCATGCTCTCCTGGACCAATCCGGAGCAATGAGGATCATGTGGGAACCAAACCTCCATAACCTCTGCAACACTTGAGGAATGACGGGGGCTGGAGGAAACGCGTACAGGAGTGGGAATAACCAATCCACCACGAACGCGTTTCCTAAGGCTCCTCTTAGAGGAAATTGCCTTGAGCAGAATCTCTCACAATTCCGGTTGACACTGGTGGCCAAGAGATCCACTTGTGGGGTTCCCCAAAGGCCGAAGATCTCCTGAAGGACTTCCTGAGCCAACTCCCACTCATGAGAGAGTGTGCGCTGCCTGCTCAGAGCGTCCGCCGCCACCTTTTTGTCGCTGCCCAGATGAACTGCCGAGATCGAAATGTCCTGCTGGATGGCCCAGAACCAGAGCTGCATTGCCTCTCAGCACAATGAAGTGACCCTACCCCCCCCCTTTTTTGTTGAGGTAATGCATGGCCACTTTGTTGTCCGTCATGACCAGGACACTCTTTCCCCCTTAACGAGGGCAGCAAAGCCTTCTTGGCTAGCCTGATGGCTCTCAACTCTAACAGATTGATGTGGAGTCTGGACTCAGACGGAGACCAATGACCACTGGCGGTCCAGTTGTTAGCATGAGCGCCCCATCCTGTGAGGGAAGCTTCCGTCACTACAGTCACCTCTGGCCACGGTTGCCAAAACGGTTCCCCCTTCATCAGGTTCCCTTCGTACACCCACCACAGAAGGTCCTGGGACACTGATCATGGGATCTGAACAGGATAAGTCATCTTGCCGGAGAACTGCGACCACTGCATCTTGAGGACCCATTGCAGGGATCTCATCCGCAGCCTGGCCTCTGGCACCAGAAAAATGCAGGAAGCCATGAGGCTGAGCAACCTTAAGATTTCGAAAGCCGGGACACTGTGGGCATGTTGAAACTTGTCCACCATCAGCACAATGTGATGAGCCCGTACCTTGGGAGGCGACCACTTCCAAGGACACATCCAACACAGCCCTGATGTGCTGGAGCTGTTGGGAAGGTGTCAGGTGTGACTTCTTGAAATTCAGGGAGAAGCCCAGCCTGTGGAGGGTGCGGCAGGTGACGTAGATGATCCAAAGCTAGCTCGGGAGAGCACACCCGGATCAGCCAGTCGCCCAGGTAGGGGTAGACGTGAATCCCCCCTCGCCTTAGGTACGCTGCCACCACCACAACCATGAGCTTGGTGAACACCCTAGGGTCGAATATCCGAACGGTAGGACCTGAAACAAAGTGCGAGTCACCAGCCGCAAACCTCAGGTACTTCCTGTGCGCGGGATGGATCGGCACATGGAAGTAAGCATCCTTAAGGTCCAGAGACACCAACCAATCCTGAAGTTGAAGGGCCTGGAGGACTTGAGAAAGAGTGACCATCTTGAACTTGTCCTTCCAGAGGAGTTTGTTCAACCAACGCAAGACCATGATGGGTCTCAAATCCACGTCTTTCTTTGGGATCAAAAAATAAGGGGAATACCATCCCTTGTTCCTCTCATGATGCCTACCCCCGGGGCACCAGACCAGGTCCAGCAACCCCGGAAGCAGGCATCAAGTTATTTTGAGCAAGCCCAAAAACCCCTGCTAGGGGCTGTTTGGGTGCGGTCCTGGCGCCTATGGCGCCAGGCTCATATGGAGTGGCAGCCCTGGCACCATAGGCGCCAGGCTCAGAGTAGAACTTACCTGATGCAGACCATGCTGCAGAGCTCCAAGCCAAATGAGGCTTGGAAGGGACTATTTTACCTTGGGACTATTTTTTACTCGGGTGGGGCTGGGGAGGAATACTTACCTGGGACTACTTTGGAGGCTATTTAAACCACGCGTGAAGAGCAGCACACGTTTCGCGTTATTCTGCATCCAGCAGCGTAACGCTCACGGTGTCGGCAAGCCTGCATCCAGTCTTCTGCCACGCCTGCCTCGAGTCTGCAGCTCCTAGAAAAAGGGAGGAACAGAAGGAGAAGAAGTTAGAATAAGAGCAAAACCTTCGATCCTTACCTGAATTCCGGATCCACCACACCTTCGAGCTGGAAGAAAGAAGCATTTTACGTGCGCCGCCTCGCCTGCTGCAGCGCCGCGCTGAACTCACCGGCCTTCGCAGCATCCTCACGATCCACTGCATCCTTTAGCACGTTCCCGCCGCACTCTGGCACCTAAGGGGAACACAAGAACAGCAAAGGTGAGCCAAGGGAAGAAACAGAGGCAATAGTAACTACCCCCATAGACTTACCTGATTACCGCCGGGGGTACTATTCCTCTTCACGGGTCGGCGCAGTCTCCATTGCATCCTCGCCGTACCCCGGCCCCTAAGGGGAACAAAAGGGCAAAAGGTGAGACAAAGGGACAAACAAGGGGTACTCTTCTCACCACAATAGACTTACCTAATTTTACCGCTGGAGGCATTATTCCCCGAACTTCATATTTTCTCTCCACACCTGAATTAGGGAGCAAGCAACAGGTTACATTCTGGCCTTATTTTATTGAACTGTGTAGGATAAGCCAAATCCTTACCTGAACTTCGTCAGCTACCACGAGTAACTCTTCGCTGGGGTCAAGCTTCAAACTGCAAGGAATCGGACAAGAGTGAAAGTCAGACATGTGAACTCTTACGAACTACATACTTTTCGGAGTCCATATTGTTCTGGAACTCACCAATTCCTTCAAGCCAGTGAAGCAATTGGTTATCAACGCGCCCCTGCGCTCAATGCAGGATGGAGAGCTCATCTTTTCAAACCATCAGGTGAGACTATAAGAGGGGACATCAAAGGTGATCTGTGGGGAGAACAGCAGGGGTGGGGGGATTTACACTCAACTCCATGGGTGGTTAATCCCCTTTCTCCATTTGCAGAAGAATATTCCTACGGGCCAACCAAACGAAGCTAGGTGGGCCAGTCCGTCATCTCGGCCCTACGTGTCACAATGGTGGAGACCGCAGCTGTCCAGTTCAGATCGACGCCTCTGTGGGAGCCAGGTGAGCGTAACAGTTCCTCTCCGCTACAGGCACCTGTTCTATGGCGCCTTTCTCCAGCAGGGACAAGATTTCCTGCGCAAGGAGCGGATCCGGAAGCTTCAAAGAGAGATTCCACGGTGGATTGTTGAGGTCGCTGAAGGAAGGGAAGACAGTAGCCGTGGGCTATGGTATCCAACACCCACGCATCTGAAGTAATGGCCCGCCATTCTTCGAGATGCTGAGACAGTCTGCCCCCAACCAGTGAACCATGGGACATGGCCTCATGACTGTTTGGAAGCCGCTGCGGCAGTGCCTGAAGGCAAAGAGGCAGCTGCCTGAGCGGCTCTGGCACCGCGATTTCCCCATCCACCACGGGTACCTTTCCTCTTGCCCCTTTGACTGGCATATTACCAAAGGAGGAGAAGTAACGAAAGGAAGAAAAAAGCAGAGGTTGACGCACCGCAGAGCTCAAAGACTTTGCCGCAGTTTTTGAGGTCTGCAACCTCTCAAGGCTATCATCAGTATTGCTGCCAGATAAATGTGCGCCATCAAAGGGCATGTTGAGAAGACGGGCCTGCACATCCGGAGCAAACCCCGACTTCCGCAACCACGCAAATCTGGATATCACAGTGCTTGCAGCCATGGATCGGCTAACACCGCCAGCCGTATCCAAACACGACTGAAGGGATTCGCACATGGCATCCTTGCTGTCTCGCACGAGAGCAAGGAAACCATCCCTTTCTTCCCCCGCAGGAATATGCTCAGCCGCCAAGGAAACATTTCACCAGTGTGTGTGAAAACCTTGCCAAGGCACACGTGGAGTTGGCCGATTTCAAGGCCATGCTCCCAGCAGAAAATATCTTCCGGGCCCAACCGTCGACGCGTTTGTCCCTATACGGAGGGATGGAAGGGTACGCCGCCTGCCTTAAGGTGGCCGTAGCTGCCTGAACCACCAAACTCTCAGGAGTAGGGTGAGTAGATAAATAGCTGGGGTCGCTAACGGAAGGGCGGTATTTCTTAGTTAGATTTTTATTCAAGGCTGGAAGAGATTCCGGGGACTGCCAAGCAGCTGCCACCCTTTTCTGCAAGGTAGAATGAAATAGAAAACAGGGTCAGAGGACGGACCTTGATCCAAGATGTCCCTCAGATCATCCTGCACAAAGTCTTCCAGAGGACTAGACCAGACCAGATTCTCAGCCATGCGCCATGAGTCTCCTATAAGAAGACTCTGCATGAGCTCCAGGCTCAGGTCTATCAAAATCCACTTCCGGGGAAGTGTCCAGTCCACTTGCATCATGGAGGGTCTGCCTCAACTCCTCCAACTGACTGTCACCAGAAAAAATTGGAGCATCATCAGGTTCCACAACCTCAGACCTTTCCTCCTCTTCAAAAACATCATCCAGAGGGGATTGAAACCCAGGTCTGGGGACAGAAGAGGGCCTGGAGGCCAAAACCGGCCTCCTCAACTTCGATGTAGCCTTACTTGGTGGATCCACGATGTCTGGGTAATCCACGGCAAACTTCAAGAAAAAAATCCCCAAAGGCGCCGATAGCACCAAAGGGTTCGACATCGAGAGCATCGACAACCTCGCCGAAGTGATCGCCGAAGGCTTCACCGTTGACATAGGTGTCGAACGAGTCGACGCTGGCCCCGAGCACTCAATAGGTGGCTGCAGTCTCGCTGGGGATGAGGACTGAGACCTAGAGACACGTCTCTTGCAATCCTTCGATTCCGTGTCCGAACGGGACCTCGACGGCTCCTGATGAGTGTCGCGTCGCGAGCCTGAAGGCGTGCGAGCCAAGGAACGAGACCGATCCTGGCCGGCTTCGTCAGAAGGCGCGACCGGACCTTTGTCCTGCGATTGAAAAATCGCCATCCTGGATTTCTTAAACGCCGCCCATTCCTCCGGAGTATAGGACTTCGTAGGGCATGAAACCTTCCTTGAGGCACCATCCTCCAAGGAGGACGGGGAAGGCGACCGGTGACGGCGCTTCCTTGCATGCCGGGACGAGGAAGACGAGTGGCGGGAGCCACTCCGGGACCGAGATCCCCGGGAATCCTTCCGACGCGGAGAGTCACCCCTCGAGTCGTCCATGGAAACCCCCTTGGACTTGGAAGTCTGGAGCTTAACGGGCTTAGATCCCCTACCTACCTGGAGCTTCCCCCCCTGCCGCAACGCCTTAGCAGTCAGCGATTGGCATTTAGAGCAGTTGTCGGTGTCGTGCGACTCGTCCAGGCACCACAAATGCGGTGGGGGCCGGTGAGCGACATCTTAAGACTTGCAGTCCCGGCAGGTCTTGAAGCCGGACCGCGGAGTCGGAGGGGTCGATGAGAAAGGCATCTTTAATGAAGAAAACCAACGAGGCACGCCGAGACTCACGAAGTTAACACGTTCCCGGAAAAAAACGGAACTGAGCCTACGGGCGCCGTGCATCCTATTTATAACATCCTGTGACATTGTCCTCGACGGAGGCCCTCGAGGGACATGGACCCGACGCCATCGGCGCAGGACGCCCTCTGTCGGAAAAGTTTCCAAAATGCAACAGCTGTGGACATTACATGTCAAAGATGTGGAATATGTTGGAGGACACAATCCATTCGAAATAAGTTTATGACAAACAAGCCATCTTCCCATATGTCGTCGAGCAGGGGGATTGACAACTGATTTTCTAGAGGACTCTCTCCTTTGGAAAAGGAATCCCTCCATTTTCTTCTCTTCCAGAACCAGGTTGAATAATTTTGCTGCACGGGTCAGCAGTGCATAAAAGGATTCAATCACATCCAGTGGAGTCTTTGGAGGGCAGATCCACATCTGGGGGTTCACCATACGCCGGAATCAGGTCCTCAAACTCATCTGTACCTTGAGTACCTTGTGAGGTGTTAGTGTCAGCATTAGCATCCGTGTCCATGAGGGCTGCCAGTGGGATGGCAAACAACCTGGGCAGAGGTGTAGGTGTAGTAGGAGGCTCTAAATGTGATCTCGGTCCTAAGGGCAATGCTGGACTCCTAGAGGGATCAGCCTAGAGAGCAGACGCTGTTGCAGCTCGGAGACCAAGTTTTGCAGAGTATACAGGACGTCTAGGGACAAGTCTCTGGTAGCTGTTCTCATTGGAGACCCAGGTAAGGGTGTTGTTGGTAAAGCAAGTTAAGGAGCAGCAAACAAGAGCACTGTTGGCAGACTTGGCCATGGCTACAGAGAGCAATGAGGCCTATAAAGAATGGGGTCAGAAGAATCCTCAAACTATTCCAGATCAGACGAGAAAGACCCTGGAGGCTCGTCATCCGAGAGAGTGTCTCATGTAGTATCTGGGCCGGTGATAATGCTCCGGGAGAGCCCCCCGATGACAGGGTGAAGAGTGGTTTTGCCTTGGTTGGTCTTGGGAGGAAGGAGAGAGCCAGAGGCATCTCCTTGTCCATACTCGCAGCCTGGGATAAGGAGGCCATTACAGAAGCCTGCGGTTTTGCCTACAGAGCAGAGGATAGGCTGGATGAGGGCAGCAATGGAGATAGAGCAAGCTTGTGGGTGGTTATTCTAGTCTACGAGGTCCTCAACGCAGCCGTCAATGGGACAGTCTATGTAGTCGGAGCTGTCAACGAGACGGTAGACAGAGGGGACGTCAACTAGGACTTGGTCGTGGACTCCAGCAGACACTTGAGTTTCGATGACGGAATACAAATATGAACGTTTGGAGTGACAGCCTGTGTACAGTGCACCACCCGTTGATGGAGGTCAACGTGCATTTTTTTTCCGACGATGAGACCGCCCGACTTGTGGTGGTGGGCCCTGCTGTCGTAGACTAAGCCTTGGGGACCATCGACTGACAAAAGTTGGAGCATGCGACTCCCTATCCTTTTTATGTCTCTTCCCCAGGGAAGTGTCCTCAGCTGATCGGGACCTCTTAGAGCAGCGAGTACACTCAACAGAGTTACTGATCCAGGTAGAGGAATGACTATGCACCGACGCCGTGTCAGAGGCCTTGTCACCCTCTTGCAGATAAGTCACCAACCTTCTATGATGATCCTGTTGAGTTTTGGAGGAAAGGCACTTGCAGATGGAACTGTTGTCCCCATAGTGGTCCGGGTATAAGAAGTAGAGGCATTTGTCATGTCAATCATCGATGAAGACGTTCTTCAGGTTGCACTTGGAACAGGCCCTGAAGAGACTTTCTTCTGGCGTCAGTCATGCTGACTTGGTGAAGGCGCTAGTCGAAGGAGAAGGCCAAACATGAAGAAAAGATATAAAATGATGGAATGGATCCTAACCGGCAACAGGTCCGCCGCAGGCGGAGGTCGCCAATGCAACCAGAGATGAAAATACACAAAACTAGAACACATATTTAAATTTGAGAAGGAAAATCTGACCCCCCCCCACCCACCAACAGGAAAACGTGCAGTAAAAATCTAAAGATGGCCACTGGGGTGGAGCGGAGGACTAATGCCATTGGCTTGGGCAGTATGACCCAAAGTGACAGCAATAGGCTGTATAAGCGACAAGCAGTTTTAGTTTTAAAGCAAAACTGCTTTTAACATTACTGAGGATTCCCAGCCTGATGACTGGGAATATTTATGAGCATGTGAATCCATGTAAGATACCATGCAGGAGAATAGCTCTATTCTAAAAGATAAAGAATCCATGTACTCATGACTGAGCTTAGAAGATTCAACTGATGCAACATGAAGGCGCCCACCATAGAGATGATAGCTATTAGTCCCACCTTCTCATGATTGGTGGAAAACACCAGACAACCAATAGCAACAAAACATGCAAACAAAACCGTAAGGGAACTCCGTAGGCAAAACAATAAACATAAGACCATGGGACAACCTAATCAGAAATGTATAAGATCCTGAGATCTTGGTAAAACTTCCATTATGATTATTCCCGGATGAATATTCCACTAAGGGCAAGAGAAGAGGCAAACAAGAAAAAGAGGAAAAGCAAATGTGTATGGGTCGAATCAAGATATTCGCCTTTTCCTAGGAAAAGCACTGCTTAGTCTAATTTACAGCCTGGAATATACCGCACCTTCAACACAACTGACCAACAAGTATGTCAAGACCTAAGAACTCTGAAGAGAGAATGGGGGATGCATTGGCATGACTGTCTTTTGAGGGGTCTTAAAGCAGTTTACAAAGAAAAGGATTTTTTTCTATAACTTGTTCTAGGGTACTAAACATACTACGTGATATTCCCGCACCAACTGTTTCTTTGGTCATTGAGAAAGTTGACATTGCGGATCAAAGGCGAGTGTACTTGGCGGTAATAGATTTAATCTTTTATAATGCGCTTAATACTGGAGACTAGTCTCTAAGTAGGGGACCGGGATTCAAACCTCTGTTGCTCTGCATAGTCTTCCAAGAAAACCTGTTACCACTGAGCTATCATCGCAGCCTGTACTCTAACCCCTGAGCTATCCATGGTACTACAATAGTGGAGAATAAGATTAACAATGGCTACCTTGCTTATCCAGAATCTAAACAGAAGTATTTTAAGATCGGGACCAGGACACTTAAGTGATCTGATGATAAATATAGGTTGTAATAGAGATAAGTGGTCATCTAGAAATATTGATAGTATGAATGGAATCCTAGGTGAGTATGTAAAACAAACATCTGCATTTGGGAGAAGTTTCATTTGTTTCATCCATGTTGTTTTGTGGATACCATTACATCTTGCATGTCACTACGGCCTACTCAGTCTTTCTTCAACCAGATTGGAGGTAAGAAGAAATACAAATTAATGAATGGGGCTACTAGGGACAGGAAACCAATGATGAAGAGAATTGAGAGCACCAATTAGCGCTGCAGGATTCACTGGATCCAGTATACAAGTGACAAAAAGCATGATGCTTAGCTACACAAACTGGTTCAAGTGCCATAAGACAAATTAATTAGTAGAAAGACTATGGTAAATCTCATGCGTATTGAGGACTAGAAATGTTTCTAGAAATTAGCTCAAATTTGGAACATCCACACATCCTCAAAATTGGGTACAATTGAACCAGATTAAGTGATTCACCCACTCTTTCACATTAGTAGGGTCAATCCACCTATTGATTAAAGTTGGTCTGAGAGAAAATGGCAAGCCCTGGCTGATTGAGAATTATTCTTTACGGAGGTAGGGGTGAAGTTGCTAATCACAACCCAGAAAACATGTAGAGCACTGGGTCCTGAGAGCTTTGCAAAGGTGAAATAAAAGAAACTCAGGGATATTGGCTATCATTTTGTAACAGTCAATACAGGGAATTAATAGATCAGAACTAACAAAAACATGGCATAGGTCTTGTATTGTCCCAGTCTATAAGAAAGACCCAAGAGATCAGCCTATTACTTTCCTAGAATTTAGTAGTAAAGTCTTTGCCCCTTTAACATGGAAGGAACTGACAAAATGGGATTTAAACTGAAGCTGGTTAACCACATTTCAGAGGGGTTTCTGTAAAAGCATGGGAACAACGCTAAGGAGCCTGATGCTTGACTGCTGCAGAAACAAAACAAAAAAAAGTGGGGTTTGCCAATCTAATCAGCATTTTAAAAGTTTTCCACAGTATATGACTTGGGGGAGTCAAGAAGACTGACAAAAATTAGGTAGTTGGGGCATTCCGGAAGGATTATTAAAAGATGCTAATTATGCTACACTCCAACACAGTTGTACAGGTGAGAGTAAATGCTTCTGGGATACTTACGAAGGACAAACCAACAGGCTTTTGACAGGGTTAATTCTTGGGCACCTCTATATTTTTTGTAACTATTGATTTTGCAATTAACCAAGATCTCGACAACGTACCGCTGCGAACATTCTTCTCACACAGATATGTTTTAGTATTATACAGTGGCATCAGGTTGGTTAAAGATCATTGTCCAGTATCACCCTAACTCTGCATGCATCCCACTTCAGGCATACAGGCATACAGACCATGTATGTTTGTCCCGCTAATCGTCCATATCTCCAGTATGCATCCCATTCCTCCGGCGGTTGCTCAGCAAATAGTTCTTACATGGAACCGGATATCTGCCAATCTGGACGTCTCTGGTGCCCTTTGTACATTCTTTCGGTCTCGTAGCTGTAAGTTAAGCCTTGGAGCCATTGTTGCACAGTTAGCACTGGTCCTTTCCACCAGAATTTGGTCATACATCTAGGGGTCAGCACCAGTTGAATCCTCACCAATTTCCTAGGGCCATTTGGTATATCTCTTGTGAGTCTAATAGGCCAACCAGTGAGGATCATCATAATCTGCGCTCCAACAAGCTCATCAATTATATCAAATACTTCACAGTTGAGGGGTGTCTCTGGGTAAAACGTATGTAATTTTGCTGGTGTGTGGCACATTTGGTGCAGCGATTGAAAATTAATCAATTTATACTCTGCATTGAGTGATACTGCTCTTGTCTGCCTGCAAACGTATTCCCACACCTCAACTATGAACGTCCTTATAGTGATTGTTCCCATGTTCTGCGGGCTGAATCCGCATTTCCCACCTATTTTCACATATAACTACTCTCCAGTGTCAAGACCATCTAGCCTTCCCCTTGAGTCAGTATCATGTTGTGTAGCAGATCTAATGGTTGGGCTGAGAATGTTTCTAAGGATTCCTTAAGCGTGTACGTATTCTGTCGCATATAACTGTTTCCGCTCCAGAGTCTCTCCCTCTGACTCTGAACTGCTCCAGGGGCATAAATTGCCAACTTGAAAAAAGTCACCAAAACATTCAATGCCTAACATCTGAATTGCCTATGTACATGTTTTTTCTGCGGTGATGGCCATGCTGTGTACATACATGATGAGGAATAGTGGCGAGTACAGGCATGGTAGTTACAGTTTTTGACAAATCCTATCCCAAGCATTGTACATGCAAGCTACAGTGTTTATTTCCTTCCGTTTGTGCTGTACGCCCTGTAAGATAATCGTTCTTAGCAACGCGGGAGCTGCTATTGCCCACTCTACTTGTAGATACATTCTGTTTGGGTTTAGGGAAGTATGATGGAAAATACACCTGTGCTGATAGGTAATAGCTCTCTAGGTCTGGCATCGATAAGCCCCCTTTTCCAGGGGGGCTATAAATACGCCCAATTTCACCCTTGAAGGATTGCCAGCTCACAGGAATTGTGTCTAAGTGCCCCCCTCAGGGATTTGAAGTAAGCTATTGGAAGCACCAAAGGAACGTTTAAAAAACAGGTAGGTGAGCTTACGAAGGATTGTCATTTTTATCAATGAAACCCTGCCATATAGTGGTAATGGTAAGTTGTTCCACCTGGAACCATTTGTCTCGTTTAATCCAGAGCTTCCTTATAATTATCGGTAAATAGTATTTTGGTTTCTCTGGCTATTGTCACCCTTAGATGAACAAGTTACTTACCAACTGTAAAGTTTGTTCGACTGGATGTTCATCCCACGTATTCCTCATCTTGTGATAATTCGTTATCGCCAGCTTTGCTGCTTCGGAAAATAATTTTCGGCAGAGGGCGCTGTGCTCGAGGTCGTGGCGTCGATTGTCCCTCGACGGGCTCCATTCCATGTCGACGTCACTGCTAGTATAAGTAGCTCGAGCCGCACCCGTTGGCTTCACTTCTGTTTTTGAGGAAATACTCGTGGAACACCCAGGCGTATGCTGTGACTGATGGGCCCATCGTGAGAGTAAAGTGTAAGAAAATTTAAACTGTGCTGCGGGGTAGGCTGGGAGGGTCGATGAGGAATACGTGGGAGGAACATCCAGTCGAAAGACCGTTACAGTTGGTAAGTAACTTGTTCTTCGAATGGATTGTGTCCTCCCACGTATTCCTCATCTTGTGCTAGACTCCTATAGCAGTGATCAATTTGGAGGTGGGGGTGCTAGTTCTTGTTTTCATGGACAGAATGAAGTACTGCCCTGGCAAATAACCCCTCATTGGAGGAGGAGGCATCTAAGCAATAATGCTTGATAAAGGTATGCATTGATGCCCATGTTGCAGCCGAGCAAATGTCCTTTTGCAGGGACCCCCCCTCTTCAAAGCCGTAGAAGTAGACATTCCCCCAGTGGAGTGAGCACGTAGCCCATCCAGTGGGGCTTTTCCTGCTAATCTGTAGCATTCCAATATAGCCAGAATGATCCAGCTGGATATAGTTTGTTTTGTCACCCCTAACCCCAATTTACGACCTGTATAACCCACAAAAAGTTGGTCATCTTGACGTCATTTTGCCAATCTTGAAATGTAAAAATTGAGGGCCCTCTTGGGGTCCAGTCTATGCAATCTCTCCTCTTCTTTACCCAAATGAGGAGGAGGATAGAATATTGGTAAAATAATTTTTTGTGACAAATGGAAGTCATAAACTACTTTCGGAACGAAAGATGGTTTAACATAAAGAACTACCCTGTCCTTGTAAAAGATGGTTTGTTTGTTTATTATTTGTAATGCGCGAGCATACCCTAAGGTAACAGGGCGCAGCCTGTACATGGATATGCAAAGCTTAGTTACAACAATCATAAGAAATACATAAACAGAATGAAAGTATAACACAGGATAATGTACATATATAAAAGTAGGCACAATTGGTTACAGAGTGTGCAACAGGCATGGGTGGGGCAGGCTAAGCACCGGCGTGAGTTTAAGGCTTACTTTTCAACCATAAAACTACCTTCCATCGGAAGCTTTGATATGGCAAGTCCCTTCTGAGAGTAGGCGGTAGTGAGTTCCACAGCTTAGCTGCTTGCACTGGGAAACTGTTTTCCCCTATTGTAGATTGTTTAAAGTTAGGGATAGAAAGGCAGTCCTTGTAAGCTGTTCTTATCGGTCTCTCAGAAGACTGTCTATGAAATCTGTCAGTTAAATAGGTCGGGCAGCGTTAAGGGATTTGTGAGTGAGGGACGCCGTTTTTAGGGTAATTTTGTCTTTAATAGAGAGCCAGTTGTTCTGTTGGCTATGTCCAGTGATGTGCTCTCTTCTAGAGATGCCCAGGGCTGCTCTAAGAGCATTGTTCTGAAGAGTTTGTAGTTTGCTGGTGATGGCTTTAGAGGATCCCAGATAGAGGGCATTACAGTAGTCCAAACGGGACAGAATGAGGGCTCTAGCGATGGTAAGGCAGCTAGCGTCGGACAGGAAAGGTTTGGCTGTGCGGATCAATTTGCACGTGTACGCCGTGGAGGAAGCTAGGGAGTTTACCTGTCTTTTGAAAGAGAAATTAGAGCCCAGGTAAAAGCCCAGTGTTTTAACTTCTTGTCCCACTTTGATGCTGTTCCCATCGATCAGGAAGGAACTATAGGCAGGGCTTAGTTTCTTTAGATTAGTGGAGGTGCCTAGGATGATGAGTTCAGTTTTATCATCATTCAGGCATAGCCCATGTATGGCCATCCATGCCTGGACGATGATGTACACTGTATTCAACAAGGTAAAATCCTTTTCATAATCTCCAGAAAGCGGAAGGAGGATCTGAGTATCATCTGCGTAGTTAGCGTAGGTGATACTGATGCAGGAGCCCTGTGGCACACCACAAGTGATGGGTATGCTGCCGCTGTAGGTGAGAAGACCCTCATAGTTCTGTCATTGAGGAAAGATCTGATCCAGGTAATGACCTCTGCCGAGAAATGAGCTGATGTGTGGAGGTGTGTGCACAGGACAGAGTGATCGACCAGATTGAAAGCTGCAGAAAGGTCAAGGAGGAGCAGTAGGGCTGCTTGGCCATTGTCTCTGAGCTTGTCGATTTGCACTTTGAAGTTGATGAGAGCAGTTTCAGTCCTGTGTAGGGGACGGAAGCCTGATTGTCTCGCTCGTAAGAGGTGGTGTTCTTCCAGGTGCCTCTGTATTTGTGCATAGGCAACCTTGTCCAGGATTTTTAGAAGGACGAGTACAGTTGTTATGGGTCTGTAATTAGTAGGGGTGGCAGGGCCAAGTGTAGGTTTTTTTTTTAGTAGTGGGAGCACCCAGGATTGTTTTAGATTCGAAGGGATGGAGCCAGTGGAATAGGAGGCATTAATTAATTTTGTAATGAAGGGGGAGAGGTCTCGGGCCGCATCTTTCATGAGCTGTGATTTTTTCCACTTGTAGTGTAGTCACTTTAGAGAAGTTGAAGCGGGGGTTTCACTTGGCGTGGGCTTCTCGGGTGGATTGGATAGGAGGAGATCATTTAAGGAAGCTTTTTTACGAGTGATTTTGTTTTGGAGGGTGGCAATCTTGTTAGCTAAGGCATTTTGGATTTCAGAACACCAATTTTTATCTTTGGTGCAAGTATCTAATGGGGATATGGGGGTTTCCACGTCTTTCAGGATAGAGAATAATTCCTTCATGTTTGATTTTGCTTGGGATATGCGGGAGTCAAAGGAAGTACATTTAGCTAGGTAGATTTATTTTTTGTAGAGGGTGGTTAGTTTAGAGAGTTTAAGCTTATTGGCTGCTGAGGAGACTTTTTTCCAGATGGCCTCACAGTTTCTTTTTTGCAGCCTTAAATTTTTAAGGAGAAGTGTGAACCATTTGTTTAGATGCGATTTAGGCTTGCTTGATCTGAGTTTGAGGGGAGCAATAAGATCCAGCGACGTGGCCATAATTTTATTATATTCTTCGACCAGAGTCTCTGGGTCAGAATTCTCGGGGAGTGTTTTTAGAGTAGGGAGTAGGTTAGGAATGAGTCTCTCGACTGTAATATTTCTCTTGTTTCTTGTGAGTGTAGGGGGGCCATGACAATCAGGGGGGGGGTGAGGGTCGGGTGGTGGAAAGCATAAACGATACCAAGTGGTGATCGGTCTAGGCTAGTTGTGAAATATTGGTGATATTCGCAAGACAGTTGTGGTCGGCTATCCAATCAAGTATTCTGCCTTTGGCATGTGTAGGTTCCAGGCTTCTTTGTATAAAACCCAATTCAGAGAGGGTATTGACAATCGTACTGGCGCATGGGTTTTCCGGGTCATTATAGTGCAGGTTGAAATCCCCAAGGGTAAGTACTGGGTGGAGCTTTTGAGGTTGCTAGTTAGCATGGTGTTGATGTCCTCGTCAAAGGTGCCTATAGGACCTGGCGGGCAATAGATCAGGTGGATGTTGAGAGTTTGAGCATTAGTGAGGGGGACTTTAACTTAAAGTGTTTCGCAGGAGGGGGCATTGATTGTTGCTGCTAATCTCATTGTAAGACTGCATTTGTGGATGATAGCGACCCCTCCTCCCCTGGAATTGGGTCGATCTTGTCTCAGGATGGAGCAATTGTCTGGGATTGCCAGCATGAGCATAGGACCTGCTGCTGGGTGCAGCCAGGTCTCGTGATAGCAAGGAAGTTAAGATCTTCTTTGAGGATCAAATCAGAGATTTCTGTTGCTGTGCTACTAGTGATCTGGCGTTGATTAGCGCTCCTTTAATTTGGGGGCTTGCCATAGTTTTAGTAGAAGTAGTGTGGCCAAGGTACTGAGTTATGTCACAGGGTGGGTCTAGGTTAGTGGGGTTAAGTGGGGGTGTTTGGTTGGTGTTCCGAGGGGAGTTAGATTTACTTATGGGTAGTCTCGGTTGGAACAGGGTAGTTTTGGGTTTCAATATGGTAGGCAGTGAGCGGGCAAGGGGCTCATATATTTTGGCTAGTCTGGCTCCGAGTCCGAGATTCCTATCAGAAGTAGAGCGAGGGAGGCTGGTGGGTGTCACTGGCTGTAGGTCATTTGAGGCTAGATGTGCGTAGCTAGGTAGCAATGGAGGCATGCTGAGTGTTAGGGAGCATTCTCTCTTTAGGCTGAATTTCCTAACCTAGTGAGTCCCCCAGCAGCTTTGCTGGATTTCTGGAGTTTGTTTTTTCTCCTGCCAAGAGTGAGACTCTTTTTCTCCCACTCTTGGACATGATTTATGGTGTTCCTTTGACTGTTACTGTGTTTTATGGGCTATGGGGTCCTTTACTCCATAGGGTCTCATGTGTTTTTACTATGTGTGTTACACAGCACCCTCCATGCAGTAACACAGGGGCGTCATAGTGACACCCCACCATAGACTCCATACCCTGGACTGACACTGTCTCCCAGGGCATGTAAAGTCACCATTGGTTTTACTAGTCCCAAATTATTAACAGAAACCAGTACAAACCATCATTTTGTGGACGTACTGGTCGGGGCAATTCGATTGCCCCGGGGTCTGTTAGTTGAGGGGGCAGGTCTCCGTCCCCCCTGATCGAGTTTTGGCTGGTGGCAGTGGATACTACTTTTTATATTCGACCGCGAATATATCCCTATGGGATTTTCCCATTGTTCGAGGCTACCAACTTTAATTATTTAATTCTCATAGCCTCGAACATACCGCCGGTTTATTTATTTAATATTAATTCGCCGGTTGGTATTTTTTGCCAGGACTCGATTCTAAAATGGCGTTTGTGTTCTTTTCTGTGCCTCCAACCCAAGTCGAGCCCTTTGTTCCACTTTTTGGCGGGCTTCTCCACAGAAGCCTCCAAAAGTGATGCCACTCTGTCTGGGTACCACAGGGGGTGTGGGAGGGGGTTTAGGCACCCTGGACTGAGTTACCTTGGTAACTCAAGTTGCACTCTTGTGTGACTGGCCCGAGTGGTGAGCCGGCCGGCTCACCACTTAGCATGTTTGATTGACAGCTAGGCTGAGTGAATGGGGTTGTGCTGCATAAAAGCAGGGCTTTGGGGACTGGAACTTCAGAAGTCGCCACAGGACCTGAGAATCCGACGAGGGAGAAGCTGAGCCGACCTACCACGACCACACCAACGGTAGAGCCCTGCGGAACCGACTCACCACTTCCCGACGACAGAGAAGATCTCCCGGCTGGAGAGGCTTCTTCCCCTGACTGGTGGGCACAACCAGTTTACCTTCTTCTCTTCGCACCCCAGACCGTCTTGTGGTCGAATTGCCCGTGCCAAGCACCCCGGCAACCGGATAGCCACTTACCACTGGGCCGCGAATAAAAGGGCCGCTCCTTTTAACTGAGAAACTCTGCAGCTGTTTTCTTCCCTGGCAGTGCAACGGACTCCTGTCTTCCTCCCCGACGAGATCCTCTTTTCCCCCGGACGAAGCACCGACTTGCATGCGCTGCCAGGAACAACTGCCCCCGCTGGAGTATTCTCACCACTTTAAGGTACCGTGTTCGCCAGGCCTCCCTTTCTAAAGATTGCTACAAGGTAATAATAACCCCTTAACCTTCTGGACTGGGCTGGCCGCCTTGACCCTCTAACTGGTCTCTTTCTTTTGGTCCAACTCTTTTTGAACCTTTGAAAGACTCTTGTGCACTTCAACCGTGTGACCTTGGACACATTTCGTTCTGATCCTCTTAAAGTGGATCCGGCCTACTGAACTCTAACTTGACGGTTTTATTTGCCTTCCTCTCTTGCTTTGATCTTATAAAAGTGTTGGGATCTGTTTCATATCATTCTCTGCTTTTCTCTCCCTTTTTAAACAAATTATTAGAGTGCCATCTGCGTTACGCGCTCACCGCTGTATGAAAATAAGTGGGGCTTTGGGGCTTTATTTAAGACTTGTCTAATATTCTTCTAAGGGAGTGTATATCTTTTAGTGACCGTGTTTTTGAATTGCTTACTATTAGTGCCTGTGTGTTTTTCTAGATGTGGTTTTAAATAAATAATTATATCTCTTTTACACCAAGCCCTGGTCAGTGTTTACTTGTTCTATTATGTTCTTTTGGCCTATTGTGAATGCTCTGTATACTGCCTAACTCTTCTTGAGGGAAGTATGACTGCTCAGCCACAGCTACCAAGTGAATCTGTATGGTACAGACTGCTACCAAGTGGGTTTACTGCCAAACACCCAGAGGGAACTGCACAGGTTTATGCCTAACACTGATAGATAAGGCTAAGTGATGTAGGCCTGGCGCTGCTACAGGACTAGTGATGAGGCTAAAGCAGAATTAATTTCAGGCAGTCTATAAGCGACTATGCAAATAAGGATAGAGTCAGCAGGGTCTCCCCCAGTCTGAGTGCAGTATTTCTGGTGAAGTTAGAGATAAAGCAAATTTCCAGGCAGTCTAAATGCAACTTTTGCAGGTGTGGCTAAAATCAACACATTCTGGCATAATCTAGATGCAGTATTTCACATGAGGCTCTAGGAGAGGCACATTTTTAGGCAGTCTAAATGCAACTTTTGCAGGTGAGGCTAAAATCAACACATTCTGGCATAAACTAGATGCATTTAGATAAAAAGTGCATTCAACAGCATAGTAATTGCTGGTTGGGTACATTTGTTATGTCTGTCTTTACTGGTAATTCACCTCGGTGCAATTATGTGCTAAAGCAATGTATTTAAACGGGAGATAGTAATTACCGTGGCATCCATGTTCGGTCGCAATGCAGGCTGAGGCTTACGAGCGGTGGTGGCAATGAACGGAGGGGCAGAGTGGCGGGCCCACGGCACTTCCGGCCAAGACAGGGGTGATATGGAGGTTTACACGAGAGAGTCTGCAGTTCACTAACCCTGCGGGCTGATGTTAATGCCAGAAGAAGGACAGTCTTTAGTGTTAAGAGCCTCAATGGACAGGAGTGCAGAGGCTCAAATGGTATACAAGTTAGGAATTTAAGAACTAAGTTTAAATCCCAAGTTGGGACATGAAACAGTATTGGTGGATATACATTGGTAAATCCCTTCAGGAACTGTATGATTTTTAAATAAACATTTTAAAGTAAGAAACATCTTCCGAGGAGGGCTTAAAAATGGACAGCGCAGCAAGATATCCTTTAATTGTTCCGATCTGGAGCCCCAGATTGGCTATATGTAACAGAAAAGAAAGCACATTGAAAAGGGTCCACATCCCTATCCTTGCACCAGTTACTGAACTTGTTCCAACAACACCGGTACAAGGATTTCGTTGCTGGCCTTCTGGCCGAAAGCAATATCTCCATTACGTCATGCGGAAGATCCCAATCCTTGTATCTCAACCTCTCAGAAACCATGCATGTAGGTTGAGTGTCTTGACCTCTGGATGGAGAACCCGACCTTCCTCTTGCGAGAGAAGATCCTCTCTTTGATGAAGATGTATTGGAGGCCAGATGGACATGCCCAGAAGGTCCGGGTAGGTACCATGTTCTCCTGGCCCAGTCCGGGGCAATTAGGATCATGGCTTTCCTGAACTTTCTCAACCTCCTGATTACTTCAGGAATCACTGAGACTGGAGGAAACGCATACAGCAGGGGGAAATCCCAGTCTACCACGAACGCGTCTCCTAGAGCTCCTCTTGAGGGAAATTCCCTTGAGCAATACTGATCGCACTTCCGGTTTACCGTGGTCGCGAACAGGTCCACTTGAGGGGTTCCCCAAAGGGCGAAGATCTCCAGAAGGACTTCCTGAGCTAACTCCCACTCGTGGGAGACTGTGCTCTGCCTGCTCAGAGCGTCTGCCGCCATGTTCTGCTCTCCGGCTAGGTGAACTGCCGACAGAGAGATTCCTTCACGTATTGCCCAGAACCAGAGCTGCATTGCCTCTTTGCACAGAGGTAGTGATCCTACGCCTCCTCTTTTGTTGAGGTAGTACATGGCCACTTTGTTGTCCGTCATTATCAGGACGTTCTTTCCCTGTACAGAGTGCAGGAAGGCCTTCAGCGCCAGTTTGATTTCCCTCAGCTCCAATAGGTTGATGTGTAGTTTGGATTTCGATGGAGACCAACGTCCGCTGATTGTCAGATCGCTGGTGTGAGTTTCCCCACCCTGTGAGTGAGGCGTCCATTACTACGGTTATCTCCGGCCATGGTTGCCAAAAAGATTCTCTCTTGAGGATGTTGTCGTTGCAAGCCCACCATAAAAGATCCTGAACAACTGCGCTTGGGATTTGCAGAAGATTGACATATTCCCCGAGAATTGGGATCACTGAGATTTGAGGGCCCATTTGAGGGATCTCATTCTCAGTCTGGCCTCGGGCACCAGAAAAATGCAGGACGCCATGAGGCCGAGCAACCTCAGAAAATCTGGAGTTTTGTTACCATCTGCTGGATGTGGAGAGCTCTTACCACGGGCAGCAAGGCTTTGCCTGAGGAAGTGTCCAAGACTGCTCCGATAAACTGGAGTTCTTGGGATGGTATCATGTGGGACTTCTTGAAATTGAGGGAGACGCCCAGGTAGGAGGAAGTGGCAGGTGATCGGCAGATGTTCCTGTGCTTGTTCTGGAGAACGTGATCTGATCAACCAGTCGTCCAGGTAGGGGTAGACGTGAATCCCCCCTCTCCTGAGACTCGCTGCGACTACCGCCATCAGCTTGGTGAAAACCCTCGGAGCGGAGGTCAGCCCGAAATGGTAGAACTCGAAACTGATAGTGAGAACAGCCAACTGAGAACATCAGGTATTTTCTGTGCTTGGGATGGATTGGCACATGAAAATAAGCATCCTGAAGGTCCAATGATACCAACCAATCTTGGAGTTGGAGAGCCTGAAGGATCTGAGAAAGGGTTACCATCTTGAATTTGTCCTTCCTGAGGAACTTGTTCAATTTTCTTAAGTCAAAGATGGGTCTCAATCATCCGTCCTTCTTTGGGATGAGAAAATAAGGGGAGTACCAACCCTTGTTCCTCTCCGCTACAGGTACATGTTCTATTTCAACTTTCTCTAGCAGGGTTAACATTTCCTGCAAAAGGAGTGGGTCTGGAATTTTGCTAGAGCTGGCTCCCGGTGGATGATCGTGAGGCCTTTTTTGGAAGGGAAGGCAGTAACCTTGAGCTACTGTTTCCAGTGCCCAACCATCTGAAGTAATGCCCCGCCATTCTTTCATATGCTGAGAGATTCTGCCTCCCACTGGTGTTTTGCATGATAAGACCTCAGAGTGATTTGGAGGCAGCTGCAGGAGCGGCTGAGGGCATAGATGTCGTTCCTGAAGATGGCTTTGCAGTCTTTTCCCGTCCACCACGAGTGACATTCCTTTTGCCCTTTTGAAAAGCCTGTCCTCTTCCTCTACAAACAGAAGAGTAGTATCGAAAATGACGACCCCTCCAGGAAAATGAGCCTGAATAGGGTTTCTGAAGCTGTCACATGGAGGCACTAAGGGATTTAGCTGCCGCTATTGAGGTCTGTAGTTTTTCTAGGCTCTCATCAGCCTTACTACCAAACAGCCTCGAGCCATCAAAGGGCATGTTGAGAAGTCTGGTCTTCACATCTGGTGCAAACCCCGACTTTCTCAACCACGCAAATCTGCGTAGCAATGTGCTTGATGCCATGGATCTGCTAATACTATCAGCATTATCCAGTCCAGACTGGAGACATTCCCCCATTGCCTCCTTCCCATCTTTGACTATATTCAGGAAGCCTTCCCTTTCCTCGCCATCCGGAATATGTTCAGCCGCTGCCAAAATGCATTCCCACAGGGTATGTGTGAACCTGGCCAGGGTACAGGTGACATTGGTTGAATTCAAGGCCATGCTACCTGAAGTAAAAACTTTACGAGCCCAAGCATCAACCTTCTCATCCTCCCTATCTGGAGGTATGGTTAGGTATGCTGTCTGTCTCGAAGTAGTAGCAGCCTGAATAACCAGACTTTCTGGAGTAGGGTGTCTATTCAGATACTCTGGATCAGAAGTAGAAGTTCTATACTTCTTTGGAAGATTTCTGTCTACTGCAGCAATGTTATCAGGTTTTTCCTAGTTCCTTTCAACTGTCCTTTGAAGCACCCTATGGAAAGGGAGAAATGGATCTTTCTGGGGTCCTCAGACTATTATGTCCGTCATATCATCATGCTCGAAGGTAGGCAAGGCTTTTCCCCAACCCATATAATCTATCACCCTGTTCATAAAACTCCTGTGCCCTGAGTCTGCATGCTGTGCAGGATCAGGTGCAGCAAACTCCAATTCAGGTGACGTGTCAACACCACTAGCAGAATGTAGAGTTTCGCACAGGTCTCTCATTTTAGTTTCAGGGTTTATAAGTTCCTCTGGAACCTGTCTAGTGCCATAAAGGAGTGACATCTTCATCCTCCAAGCCAGTTTCTTCAAAAATTGAACACCTGGACCTAAAAAAATCTGACTTGTTCAAAGGTGTAAACCTTCTCTCTTCCTCCTGATTTTTTGTCGAAGGAATAGGTGTTTTCTTTTAAGGGGTCGAAGGAACCTTCGACACACTCGAAGTCTTCGCCAAGGGCGTCGATGATAGTATAGGCTTCGATGTCGAAGCTGCCGGTGGCGATAGCGGCGACGAAGTTGCACTCGATTTCGACAACTTCTGTTTTTTATGAGGGATCGGAGAAACACTCGATCCCTCTCGACAACTTGTGGACTCAAGTTTTACGGGCTTCACCCTTATTACTGGGTTTTACCGTCATAGTTCCCGACTTCCCAATGGAGCGACCGGGGTCTGGCTCTTCTGAGGTTTCCTTGAGGGGTTGAGGCCGCATTCTCAAAGACCTGCATCATTTTTCTTCTAAAATTTTCCCATTTTGTAGGGGAATCCGATCTTGTTGGACATCAAACCAATTCAGTCGATGCATGGGATGATGACGATGGAGAACTGTGTCTCTTTTTTTGTTTTTTAGAAGACGACGAAGAAAATCTTCTCGATCTACTACGAGTTCGGGATCTCTTCGAGCGTTTTTTATGACGTTCCGATTCCTTTGAATCAGACGATTTTTTTATGCCTTTTTCGACGAGGCCTTCGAAGTGGCGTTTGACGCCTCCCGCCCCACTGCTAACTTACTTTTCCGGTCACAGAGGGGCTTCCCCGTCATTGACTGACAGGAGCCACAGTCGCCGGGTCGCTTATCCGAACCCAGACACCAAAGACAGATACAGTGACGATCGGTGATAGACATCTTCGCCCTTGCAGTCGATACACTTCTTAAACACAGTTTTGGGTGTAGAAGCGGTTGATGATGAAGACATTTTCTGACAGTTTTTCGCCGTTCACGAAAGCGAAGCAATGGGAAAAACGGAACTGGAGCAACCGGGCGTAGCTCGAGCTACTTATACTAGCAGTGACGTCGACACGGAACAGAGCCCGTCCAGGGACAATCGACGCCACGACCTCGAGCACAGCGCCCTCTGCCGAAATGTTTTTTCCGAAGCAGCGAAACTGGCGATAACGAATTATCACAAGATGAGGAATACTTGGGAGGACACAATCCATTCGAAATTTGTTTTGTTGGGTTGCAATTCATTCCTAATAACTATCAACACATTTTTAGTTTCCTGAGGGAGCAGTTTCGATTTGCTGGTGTTTATTTCTAGTCCTGAATACTCGCCAAATTCTTGAATCTCCTGCATAATAGGACATAGGTTATGGTCAGTGAAACAAGCGGCAGAATATCATCAGCATAAAGGCAGATAATGAGCATATGGGAGAATAGCTGTATGCCCCTTTGTTGATAGAACCACTTGCCGCCCCTAATGCGGGACAAACAAATCCATAGAAAAAAGTAGGGGTGAGTGGGCGACCCCATTCGGTTCCGCCACCTAGGGGGATCCTATCCGACGCACGATTGTTGACGCAGATTCTGACTGAGATTCGGTTATACAGTATCTTCGTCATGCAGATTAATCTCTGGCCCATTCCCATTTTATTTAGTACGGTGAAAAGGAACCCTCACCCTATGCTATTGAATGCCTTTTTCGGCGTCAATTGGATTGCTATCACCTGGAGTTTGGGCTAGATAGCTTGCATCATGCCAAATAGCCTACATACGTCAAATGAAGTTGACTTACCCAGCATGAAGCCGGATTGTTCTAGCAGGACGAGTATGGACATTAGCAGGAGGAGCCTATTTGCCAGGGTTTGGCATATAGAGTGATATGGGTTGGTATGATGAGCATACCATGGGCTTTTAATGCAGAGAAGCACTAGTGCCTCGCACATTAAGTCCAGTAATTTACCTTTCTGCGTAGCCTCTTCATATAGCAGGGTTCCAAATTGAGGGGAGCTGGGAGCTATTTTGCTCCTGCTTGTAGCCTAGAAGAGCCTGGTTAGCTTGGCTCCAACAGCTAATAGGAGCTACTTTTGGCTCCCCAGGCCAACTGATGCCAAACGAACACACCTATGTGAATTTAACTCTGTGCATTTGGGGCAGTCTATAAATAAGCATTACGACAAATCCATATGACATTTAAAGCACAAGGGGTCATAAAAAAGAAGTCAACTCTTATGGTTGCATCTTATCTTAAAGTTAGGTTTGCAGTGCGCGGTGTACTAGCTCTGGGTTCCCCAGTGGTAACCCCTGCTCACTGATTAATGCTGGATACCCAGGGGCTGCTTTTAGCTCCTACTTATCTAATCTTTATTTCTATTCCTGTATACATTTAGAAGATGTAGTCCTATAAAGGATTTATACAATTCAGATGACAGGCCATATGGATGGGTATATTTCCCATTCGGGAGATCTTTAATGGCCTGGAGTATTTGTCCAAATTGTGGTGGGTGAGTTCACTTTTCACGTTCCTAATTCTCTAGCCAGTAAAAAATGCACCTGCTCTAGTCATTGATAAATAAGACATAGGGATGTTTGCGCTTGCAACATATACAGTTTAGTGTAGAATTTTGTGAACTAGTATTTCCGAATTGCAATGTTTGAACATCTGCCATCATCTCATGGACAGGTCTACTACCAATGCCTGCATTTGCTAACCAGGCCAGCATTCAAACAGGCTTTGCGTCTCATTATTGTGCATTCCTATGTCTGCCTAGATTTTTTAAATTCATGCTGCGCTATCGCCCTGAATGATTGCAGAGTGGTATGCATCTTGGCCATTTTACTGTCATCTTTCTCTAATAAGTAATCCTTTTCCAGGTCCTTCAATGTTTGTTCACCTTTGTCTATTTCTCTCCTGATGGTGCGAGGAACACCAGCTTCTTTAGAGATACACATCCACCTTATCCAGCATTTGAATGACTCCCACAACACTGTGTGGGAATCCACCATTCCAGTATTTGAAAGAATTCTGTGATTTCTTTTGCAGGTCCGATCAGAATGTAACATCCGTCAGAGCTGCAGTCTTAAAGAGATTGCCTCTAGCCTTGGTTTTTCCTGTGGGGATGCAGAGTTGCATCGCTACTAGGTAGTGTCCTTGGGTATATGGACAGCACTATGACTCATCTGGTGCCATTTTCTGACATTAACCTAAAAGAAAAAACCTATGCAGGATGCAGCGTCATGGACTGAAGTGTAAAACAAAGTCTCGGACCCATGGATGTCAGTTTCGATGTCTAGTAGCTCATGGAGGTTTTAGATATGTTCTATTCTGATTGACAATCATGAGCGGGCCAAGTTCCTGAGAGATGATTTGTCCAGCTTTATCTCGACTACCGAGTTGAAATCGCCCCTTATATGACCAAGGTGTCCCTGTATTTTAGTAGTTGGTTTGGGGGGAATTCTCAGAAATGTGCTAATTCCTCTCTAACTTAGAGACCCTCAGCACCTTTGCTGGATTTTAGGACTTTTAATTTTCAACCTGGAGAGAATGAGACCCTTTCTACAATTAATGGCTGGTGGCAGTGGTTTACTTTTAACTACCGTTGTGTGTTTTTACCGTGGGCTGCTTTCACAGCTGCAGTAAAGCACCCTTGGGTGCCATTTTTGTCAAAATGGCCCTGGTCGTCTTTTTTTCGCCATTTCTTGCTGAAAGGGTCCTTCTTGAGATTTACTCTGTGCGCCAAACCAGATTTGGTCCCTTTGTACATTTTGTCTTTGGCGGGATTCACGAGTGAAGCCCGCCTCTGGCTCCAGTATGTCTGGCAGGGGCAGGAAGTGAGGGAGGTGCTGTCATGATGCCTGCCCCCGGAAGACCAGACCAGGCCCAGCAGCCCCGGAAGCAGGCGTCATGCCACTTGGAGCACGCCCAAAAGCCCCAGTTAGGGGCTGTTTGGGTACAGTCCTGGTGCCATGGGCGCCAGGCTCATTATTGATAACTTACCTGAAGCAGACCATGCTGCATACTCACCTGAGGCAGACCGTGCTGCATGAAGACTCAAGCCAAATGAGGCTTAGGAGGGACTATTTTACTGAAGGGACTATTTTGTTACTTGGGTGGGGCTGTGGAAGAATACTTACCTGGATCTTCTTCCAAGGCTATTTAAACCACGCCCGGACAGCCACACGTGCTTCGCGTTATTCTGCTTGTTGCAGCGTAACGCTCACCGTGTTTTCAGCAGCTCCAGTCTTCAGCCACGCCCGCTTCAGTCCTGGGACTCATGAAACAAGAAGACAAAAAGGATAAAGGTTAGAACAGGAGTTTTAACTTTAATCCTTACCTGAATCCTGATCCATTTCGCCACGGAACTGAAAGACAGAAGTCTTTGAAGCATCGCTTCGCATTCCTACGGCGCCGCGCTGAACTCACCTGCTTGGCGGTACTTCAGCATTCCATCACGCTCTCTCCATCTCGCGGCCGCCCTCCGACACCTAAGGAGACAAAGACAGCAAGGTGAGCAGGGGGACTCTCTAAGGCCATACAAGCTACCCCCAAGGACTTACCTGATTTACCACGGGAGGTACTCACCTCATTTCGGATCGGCGCAGTCAACTCTGCTTCATCGCCGTACCCCGGCCCCTAAGGGGAGAAAGCAAGGACAATACCAGTTACCCCCCACAAAACTTACCTGATTTACCACGGGGGTCTCACGTCATCTCGGGTCGGCACACTCAACTCTGCTTCATCGCCGTACCCCGGCCCCTAAGGGGAAAAACACAATAGACTTACCTAAATCTTACCGAGTGCCATTTGGAAATCTTCGAGTGGATTAATCGGCAACCTGCAAGGAATCGGACAGAGTGAAGAGCAGACATTTGAACTCTTATGAACAATTGGACTTTAGAGTCAATACTGGAACTCACCAATTCCTCTACGCCAGTGAAGTAACTGGTCATCAACGCGCCCCTGCGGTCGACGAAGGTGGAGAGCTCATCCTTCCAAACCATCAGGTGAGACTAGGAGGGGACATCAAGAGTGATCAGTGGGAAGACAACGGGAGTGGGGAAGGTGGGTTGACACTCAATTCCACGGGTGGTTAATTCCTCTTCTCCTTTGCAGAAGAATATTCTTGCGAGCCAGACAAACTAGGCTGAGTGGACCAGTCCAGTCAGTCATCTCGGCGCTACACGTCACGCTGGTGGAAATAACAGCGGCCCAGTTCCGGTCGACGCCCCCGTGGGAACCAGGTGAGCGTAACAGAACACAAAGCCTACCCACAAATACCCACCTGGGCGTCATGGAGACCTCGGAAACTGATCAGTTGGCCCAATTATTAGGGGAATTAAGGGCCAAAGTGCATTCCGCCCGCCAAGAAACCAATGCCCTCAGGAGGGAACTGATAGTGTCAAAAGAACGAACTGATGAGTTGGCCAGACAACTATTACAGAGCCAGGCTAGACAAACACCTCTACCAGGACTTGGGGCAAGTCCAGCTCCTGTACCATCGAGTAACCCGGTGCAGATAAATTTACCTGGAGCCGTTCCTTTGGCTCCGCCTGAACGCTTTGCCGGAGACCCAAAAGGGTTTGCAACATTCATGAATCAATGCCGCTTGTACTTTTTATGTAGACCTGGAGCTTTCCCAAATGATCAGGCCAAGGTAGCGTTTGTACTGTCATATCTCAGCGGCAGTGCGGCGGATTGGTCCATTCCACTAGTTAACCAGGATGACCCGATTCTTCGAGATTTCCAGGGTTTTCGAACAAGCATGGAAAGACTATTCGCCCGACACTCCCGAGGACAGGCTTTGGACAACAAACTTTTATCCCTACGTCAAGATAACCAGGATCTTTTATCTTACATTGCAACTTTCAATAGATTAGTAGTGGAAACCGAATGGCCTGAAGCCAAGCGAATCACATTATTCCATCGAGGACTTCGAGGAGAACTCAAAGATGTTTTGGCCCAAATCGTGAACCCGCCTCAAGACTGTGCTGAATATATAGATCTAGTGGTCCAGCTCGATCACAGACTTCAAACCAGGAAGGCTGACCGAACCAAGTTTGAGAACAGGGTGTTGGTTAAAACCCACGTAAGCTCCAAGGGAGCAGATGTCTCAGAACCAATGCAAATCGGGGGGGGTTAAAGGACCCCTAACCCAAAAGGAGAGAGATAGAAGACGGCAACTGCAATTATGTTTATATTGTGGAACTGCTGGTCATTTTCTTCTGAACTGCCCTTAAAACCACCCAAGAAAGTTATAGGAGCAGCAGACGAAAACCATGTGAAATCTGACTCGGGAAACGACCACGCCCGGCAAGCGTAAAGGTCAGCTTGCCGAGCTTAAAGAAGGACACTCTGACCTCCCATTTCACCATACCCACGGTCCTTGTAGATCCAGAGCAGCCATCACGCATGCACGCGGTAAAGGCGTACGTAGACAGTGGAGCCATAGGAAATTACTTGGACTGGGAATTGGCTACCAGGATGAATCTATCTCTCACCCGCAAGACCACGGCCGATGTTGTCACCACTGTAGATGGAACGGAAATTGCCTCTGGACCCGTAACTCATTCCACTGCAGAGATGACATTGCTGAGTCAAGATGGGCATCGAGAGGCTATGATGTTTGACTCAATCAAGGCACCACAGTTTCAGCTGATACTGGGGATACCTTGGTTGGAAAAACATAATCCCTGTATTGATTGGCGAGAGAAGAGACTAACCTTCCCAGAATGTGCTCACACCTGCTACCCAAGTAAAACTCAAAACTCATTCCTGGCCCCAGTAATTCCAGTAGCCATGCAATTACCTGTTGAATACCAAGACTTTCAGGATGTCTTCCAAAAGGAACAGGCAAACACCTTACCACCTCACAGATCGTATGATTGTCAAATAGATCTTGTACCTGGAGCACAACCACCTTACAGCAGAATCTATGCCCTTACGGAACCCGAAAATCTTCATTTGCGCCAGTACCTAGACCAGTACCTTGCTAATGGCTTCATTCGCCCGTCCAAATCCCCTGCATCTTCAGCTTTGTTCTTCGTACCGAAAAAGGAAGGCGACCTTAGAACATGTATAAACTACCGCGCACTGAATCAGATAACCATCAAGAATCGATACCCACTGCATTTGATCCCAGAACGATTAGACCAGGTGAAGGACGCTTGTATATACACGAAACTAGACCTTCGGGGGGCATATCTTCTGGTACGTGTCAAAGAGGGTGACGAATGGAAGACTGCTTTTCACACCAAGTACGGACTATTTGAGTACCAGGTGATGCCCTTCGGACTATGCAATGCACCAGCAGCCTTCCAGTTCTTCATGAACGATGTCCTCCGAGAGCTTATCGACGTTTGTGTGGTCGTTTACATCGACGACATCTTAGTATACTCTTTATCAGAATCTGAGCATGTAAAACACGTCCGAGCAGTCCTAGAGAAGTTACGCCAGCATAAATTATATTCTAAACTGGAAAAATGCATCTTCCACACTACGGAAGTGGAATTCCTTGGATTTATTCTGACCCCGAGAGGAATCCGGATGGATACACGAAAAGTGGATGCCATTCTTAATTGGCCTTCACCAAGTTCAATCAAAGGAGTTCAAAGCATGCTTGGCTTTGCCAATTTCTATCGCAGGTTTATCCCGGACTTCTCGCACATTGTACATCCCATCACAACACTATTGCGAAAAAACAAACGCTTTGTGTGGACAGAGGAAGCCGAGAACGCCTTCCAAGAGTTAAAAGCTAAATTCACATCTGCTCCCATATTAAGACACCCGCGCCCCGAGCTTCCCTACATAGTGGAAACAGATGCATCCAGTTCAGCCATGGGAGCAGTCCTTTCCCAAAAGGATCCTGAAACTAACCAGCTTCACCCAGTAGCGTTTTGGTCAAGAAAATTTTCAGCCCCGAATTAAACTATGCCATAACCGACAAGGAGCAGCTGGCCATCAAGTCCGCCTTCAAGGCTTGGCGGCACTATCTACTGGGTGCCAGACATACCATCACGGTCATCACCGATCACCGCAACTTACAATACCTAAAAGACAGCCAAAGCCCAATCTTCGCGCCAACTCCGTTGGGCATTGTTCTTCGCCGAGTTTGATTTTGTAATAACCTATCGACCAGGTTGTAAGAATGGTAAAGCAGACGCCTTGTCCCGGATTGGAATGGGAGAAGCAGAAATAACTTTAGAACCCGTACCCATAATTCCGGAACAGAGAATCCTTGGCCTGACTTCCATACAGACACTGGAGAACAATCAAAACAAGATCCACCAACTCTTTGATTCCGTTGCCCTACAGGACTGGGCAAAGAAAGGTCCAGAGTACTCTGTCATCAATGATTTACCTTATTACCAAGGCCGGCTATTTTTACCGCAAAAGGAACTACAGGAACTTGTCATTTCCCATTACCATGACACCTCAATAGAAGGGCATCCGGGTATTGCAAAAACCGAAGCTAAAATTAGGAAGCAATTTTGGTGGCCTACCTGGCGAAAGGATGTCAAGTCATTTGTCATGTCTTGTGGCATTTGCGCACAAAATAAAGGGCAAAAGAAAAAACCTGCTGGATTATTGCAACCATTAGACATACCACCTACCCCTTGGCATACCTTGTCATTAGACTTCATCACGGATTTACCCCCATACCAAGGTTACAATACCATTCTAGTTATTGTAGATCTTTTTTCTAAAATGGCCCACTTCATTCCTTTAAAAGGGATACCTTCAGCTTCAATCCTGGCCAAGGAATTCCTTGAAAATGTTGTCCGCCTGCATGGCTTTCCTTCTGTGTTAATTTCAGATCGGGGCTGTCAATTCATTTCACATTTTTTGGAGGAAATGCTGCCAACTGGCACAAATTGATGTTAGGCTTTCGACCAGTCACCACCCTCAGACCGACGGTCAAACGGAGAGGACCAACCAGACTCTTGAACAGTACCTCCGCTGTATGCTACATCAGTCTGAGGGGAATTGGAAAGACATTCTGTGGATCGCAGAGTATGCGTACAATAATTCCGTACACTCAGGAACTGGACAAAGTCCCTTTTTTACCAATTATGGGCACCATCCTCGAACCTCGGATTTGGACTCACCCCAGAATTTAGAGATGCCCGCAGTGGACCATCTCCACGCTGTTATTACACAAGCCTTTAAAGAAGCAACCATCCATTTGCAAAAGGCTAAGGAAAAATACAAAAAGGATGCGGATCAGCACAGAAGTGAAGCTCCTCAATACCAAATAGGGGACCAAGTATGGTTAGCCACTAAGCACTTACCACTCAAGGGGACTCGGACCTTTAACACCAGGTATTTGGGACCTTTTTCTGTCAAGGCAATTATTAACCCAGTGGCCGTCAAGTTGGACCTACCTGCTCATATGCGAATCCATCCCGTTTTCCACGTGTCTCTTTTGAAGCCAGTGCAACCAGGAACAAGGCTAACCACTCCACCTGAACCTATCCTCAGACGGGGAGCCCGAGTTCGAAGTCAAGAATATTTTGGACTCAAAAAGAGTGAGATCAAAACTCTTTTACCTAATTGACTGGAAAGGTTATGGTCCACAGGAAAGGTCTTGGGACCCTAGTGACCACGTGCATGCACCTCGTTTAGTGAAGAGGTTCCATCGGGAATTTCCAGACAAACCACGGCCAAGGGGGAGAACGACTTTAGGAGGGGCCTTGAGGGGGAGTGCTGTCATGATGCCTGCCCCCGGAAGAACAGACCAGGCCCAGCAGGCATCATGCCCCAGTTAGGGGCTGTTTGGGTACAGTCCTGGCGCCTATGGCGCCAGGCTCATAAAGATAGTCAGTCCTGGCGCCATGGGCGCCAGGCTCATTATTGATAACTTACCTGAAGCAGACCATGCTGCATACTCACCTGAGGCAGACCGTGCTGCATGAAGACTCAAGCCAAATGAGGCTTAGGAGGGACTATTTTACTGAAGGGACTATTTTGTTACTTGGGTGGGGCTGTGGAAGAATACTTACCTGGATCTTCTTCCAAGGCTATTTAAACCACGCCCGGACAGCCACACGTGCTTCGCGTTATTCTGCTTGTTGCAGCGTAACGCTCACCGTGTTTTCAGCAGCTAAAGTCTTCAGCCACGCCCGCTTCAGTCCTGGGACTCCTGAAACAAGAAGACAAAAAGGATAAAGATTAGAACAGGAGTTTTAACTTTAATCCGTACCTGAATCCTGATCCATTTCGCCACGGAACTGAAAGACAGAAGTCTTTGAAGCATCGCTTCGCATTCCTACGGCACCGCGCTGAACTCACCTGCTTGGCGGTACTTCAGCATTCCATCACGCTCTCTCCATCTCGCGGCCGCCCTCCAACACCAAAGGAGACAAAGACAGCAAGGTGAGCAAGGGGACTCTCTAAGGCCATACAAGCTACCCCCAAGGACTTACCTGATTTACCACGGGAGGTACTCACCTCATTTCGGTTCGGCGCAGTCAACTCTGCTTCATCGCCGTACCCCGGCCCCTAAGGGGAAAAACACAATAGACTTACCTGAATCTTACCGAGTGCCATTTGGAAATCTTCGAGTGGATTAATCGGCAACCTGCAAGGAATCGGACAGAGTGAAGAGCAGACATTTGAACTCTTATGAACAATTGGACTTTAGAGTCAATACTGGAACTCACCAATTCCTCTACGCCAGTGAAGTAACTGGTCATCAACGCGCCCCTCCGGTCGAAGCAGGATGGAGAGCTCATCCTTCCAAACCATCAGGTGAGACTAGGAGGGGACATCAAGAGTGATCAGTGGGAAGACAACGGGAGTGGGGAAGGTGGGTTGACACTCAATTCCACGGGTGGTTAATTCCTCTTCTCCTTTGCAGAAGAATATTCTTGCGAGCCAGACAAACTAGGCTGAGCGGGACAGTCCAGTCAGTCATCTCGGCGCTACACGTCACGCTGGTGGAAATAACAGCGGCCCAGTTCCGGTCGACGCCCCTGTGGGAACCAGGTGAGCGTAACAGGTGCCTGAAACTCCCTGTGCTTAATCCCCTTGGTTACAGGAATGCACCCAAAAGGTGATTGGCCGGCTGGCTGTCCGACAAGGACAGCCAGCCTGCTGTGTGATTGACAGCTAGGCTGGAATGAATGGGAGAAACCTGCATAAAAGGCAAGGCTTTTTGGCTTGGAAGGCAGAGTTGACCACTGGACGAAGGAATCCGAAGAAGAACTTGGAAGAGACGCCTGCTGCAACTCCTGGACCGTTGGTTTGCCCGGTGAAGCCCTGCTGCTGTGCTGAAGCTCCGAATTCGCCTCGACTAGAGAAACCCTACAAGGATGACTTCTCCCCTTGAGTTGGTGGGACCAATCAACTCCAAAGTGAACTCGACTGGACATCCTCTGAAGGCTGGCTGTACTTCCACTGCTGCTGCTGGAATCAAGGTGCCAGGCAGAGGAACACCAGATTGGGTGCATTACTTTTAAGTCAGACCTGAGCTCCAGGAAGATCCTTCAGACTCCCAGAAGGCAGGACTGACCAAGCCTGAGCCACCTCAACAGAGTGCTGGACCCCAGATGCGAGCAAAGTCCAAAGTGGTAGCCGAGAACCGCAGTGATGCTATTTGCTGAGTGTAGAGGAGCTGAAACCGCGAAGTGCCGCTGAATTGAAGTTTGTCCTTTGCTGTAGCTGACAGTCCCATTGCAGTGCAGGAGTCCCCACAAGTCTTCCCTCTTGTCCCCACAACTGATGTCCAGGAACAACAGTATCTGTAGAGCTGCACAGAACAGAAGCCAGCTGGAACCATTTCTTCTAACCAAAGGTACTGTAAAACTAAGGGGACTTCCCTCTTGTTGTGTAGCCTTACTTGTTCTCAGTTGAGACTTGTCTTGGTTGCTTCTGTCGAGTTGCTTGCATCTTCTACCCCTCACAAGCCTAACAGCCTGTGGCCCTACATTGATTCTACTTTTTCTACAAAGACTTCTAAAACATTGTGCACGACTTACTTGCCTGCAAGAAGTGCTTCAGCTCACCTAGACTTTTGCCCCATTGACATTGGTTGGCCTGGCTCCCTGAATGACTCTTCTTACCATCACACCTACCACCTCCCGATTTAGCTGCACCTAGCTCCTTGCACACCTCATCCATGGCCACCTCTCACAGATCTCCTGATACCTACCAAAGTACTGCACCTCAATACCACAACATCTACCTCAACGATCCGGCCCTATGGCTCGACCATTTCGCCAAAAAACCCTCACCTAACCAACCATGTCCTATCACTCTTAGAAACCTAAGATTAGGATCTAGACTTATGGGTAAGAACGGACACCCCATGTACCCGAGCCCACACCTCAAAACTCAGACGCACAGCCCGCCTCCACAAACGGCCACCTCACCCACGCCCCATCACACTCAAACCATCACAGCTTCATCAAGCAACGTTGGTTTAATTAAAGCTGCCCTGATTAACGCAAGATCCCTAGCTGCGCACGCTCTGCACATTGCTGATCTTATCAAAACTCAGGAACTCGACTTCATCGCCATCACCGAGACCTGGCTGCACGCAGCTTCCGGCCCGGCACTCTCATTGGCCATCCCCACTGATTACTCCATCATCAGATGCGATCGCACCTCGAGAGGTGGAGGAATTGCTTTCATCGCTAGAAACTCATTAGGACTTAGAACCATCCCAAGCACTAAGGTGGAAACTGCAGAGTTACTCTCTGTCAAGCTTGGACTCTCAGCTAACCAAACGGCTACCATGCACCTAATATACAGACCCCCTGGTCCACCCACATCCTTTGTGGATGATATCTCTACCTTAGTACTCAACAATGCTAAATCCAACTCCCAAACCATCATTCTTGGCGACCTCAATCTAGGACACCAAGACCCTAATGATCCTGCGGCCCTCGACCTAGCTAATACCTTAACAGATTTAGGTTTCACTCACCACATACAGGAACCCACCCACATTAACGGGCGATCCCTTGACTGGCTTAGTGACACCAATTGCAATATTAGCGTAATCTCCAACGCCCCTTGCTTGTGGTCTGACCACTATGTCATCACTTTCAGCATTGAAGCAGCCCCACCACCCAGGCCTTTGGTCGCCCGAGCCACCCTCACTAGAAATAAAAAGAACATTACGACAGAAAAAATACTCCCCCCTTATCCTTCCCACACTAAATAACGCTCCTGACACTTGCTCAGACCCCACCAACCTAGACGACATGTATAACCAGTCACTGCTTGCAGCCATCAACTCTATCGCCCCGCTCAAACTGAGGAAACCCAAACAACGAGCACACCTTAACTCATGGTTTACTCCCCAGTTTAGAGTGTTACGCAAAGAGAAACGCTCAGCAGAGTCACGCTGGAGAAGTCACCACTTCGACGCCCACCAGGACAGTCTTCTGATAGCCACCCTTAACTATAAAGAAGCTGTACTCCAGGCAAAAAAAGATTCTTATAATAACCGCATTATGTCAGCCCAGTCCAATACTAAGGAACTCTTTAATATCCTTAAGGAACTCGAGACACCTGCAGCCCCCCCTGACTCTTGCTCCAAAGACAACACTTGGTGCACCAATATTCAGTCAGCAATCCTGGGTAAAATTGCTACCCTCCAATCTAAAATCAGGGACAAACAGAAATCCCTACAGCTTGACCAACCACCGACCACACCTACTCTTAATACACATTTAACCTATCCACATAAACCTTTCTCCTTCTCCCCACTAACTACTCTCGAAGTAGAAAACATCAAACAATTTAAAACCTTCCAATTGCCAAGGCGACCCCTGCCCAGCTCCTATTATCAAGGAAGCATCTCATGAGCTAGCCCCGTTCATTACAGCATTCATAAATGCTTCTTTCGAGACGGGTATTGTCCCCGACAACCTAAAGGATGCATGGGTTATCCCACTCCTCAAAAAATCCTCCCTTGACCCTAATATCCCAACTAACTTCAGACCTATCACTACAGTCCCATTCCTGCTCAAGATCCTGGACCGCGCAGCCTACCTGCAGATTCAGGATTACCTCGAACTAAACAATCTCCTGGGCTTAAGACAATCAGGGTTCCGCCCTAAACATGGCACGGAGTCAGCTCTGATTGACTTGAAAACTCAGATGGAGTCACTGAAGGACAATGGGAAGCTAGCTCTTCTCCTTCTCCTCGATCTCTCTGCGGCTTTTGATCTGGTCAACCACCAAATACTCTGCCAGCATCTCAAATCCGCAGCCCACTTCTCCGACTCTGCCAATGCCTGGATCCACTCATTCCTGAGCAATAGATCCATGAGGGTCTTCTCACCGCTGGCATCAGCGGATCCCTCCCCCATTCACTGTGGCGTTCCTCAAGGCTCGTGTGTATCCCCTACGTTGTATAACATTCACCAAGCCCCTCTTCGATGTGCTTGACTATCTGGGTGTCTCCTACACTAACTACGCGGACGACACCCAGATACTCATCCCTATCACAGGAGACTACACAGCTAACACCAAAGCCCTGAACGATGTTTACTCGGTCATCCAGGCCTGGATGGCACAGCACGAACTTTGCCTTAACGATGATAAGACTGAGCTCTTACTTTTTGGATTAATTCATCAGCTCAACCAACTAGACCAAACCTACAAGTCCTTCATTATTGACGGCAATGACATTAAAGTCTCCAAAGATACTAAGACACTAGGGGTCTATCTTGACTCCTCGCTTTCTCTGAACAGGCAAATAAATGCAGTAAGGTCAGCTTCGGCCTATACCTGCAAACTTATCACTGCCTGTAGACCCTTCCTAAACTCCACCAACTGTATCACACTCGCCAGAACTCTTGTTATGGCCAAAATCGACTACTGTAGTGCTCTCTACCTAGGGACCAGTCAGTCTAACCTTAATAAATTGCAAACTGTACAAAATAATGCCTTAAGGGCAGCCTTAAACATCCCGAGACTCTCTCATATCGCCTCCGTCAGATTGGACTTACGCTGGCTCCCGGTAAAACAGAGAATTGCCCTGAAAACCCTAGCTTTGACTCACAAATGTCTGAACAACAACGCCCCACCTTACCTGTCCACTCGCTTCTCACGCCACACCTCCACCCGACCTACCAGAGCAGCCCAAACTCACAGCCTCATCGTGCCTAGATGCAAACTCCAAAAAGCTGGTGGGTGAGCTTCCCCGTCCTGGCCTCCAAACTCTGGAACACCTTGCCCACACCTATCAGAAATGAACCATCATTCCACTCCTTCAAGAACAATGCTAAAACATGGCTGCTCTCCCAAGACTCATGAGACCTTGACAAAGTCCAGACTCCATGTGGGGTACAGAACTGAATATACATTTTCTCTCTGTTCTGTCCCTGTATTATACGCTGTTAATGGTACCCTTCGGTACATGTATATATGCTGTATATTTTTGTAACTTCTGTAACTACTGCTTTTTGTAACATGTTTAAGAGTATGCGCCCGGTTGCCCCTGGGCCTCGTTTTTTGCGCTTTATAAATAAAATCAAATCAAAATCTGACATTGTGCTTTACCTTTTCTTCCAGGAAGGGGTTAACTTACTTTGCATTGGGGGTTCAAAAGTACTTATCTGCTTCAGAATGTGTGTGTGATCTCTTGTTTTATTCTAATAACCATTTTCTTTGACACTCATCTCAGTATTGCTCTAAATGTACCAGTGATATATTAATGTCCACAGTGCCATAGCTATTTAAGTCACCTGAGGGTGTAGGAAGTGTCTGTGTGCCATCCCAAATGGGTACTTGCTGATTTAGAGAAACTAAGAGTGTGTATTTTGGAGTGTATGTGTGTGTTACTGCTACATTGCCCGTTCTGAAGAAGGCTTATTCAAACTGACTGTTAAATAAATTAATAATTGTTTAATCAAGAAACCTTGAGTGTAAGTGTTTATTTGGATACTTGCACTGTGAATCTCTATCTAACCACCCTACTGCTCACATTGACTCCTCGTGAGAAAAACCTGGCTGCTGAGCCACACTACCAACCTGTGTAGTACAGACTTATACCAAAGGTTGGATTCCTATTGCCAGGAGGTCAAGGTTGTTGTAGTGCACCCAAAGGGTACTGCACCAAATATTGCCTAACAGCTACCGAGCCTTAGTACTCGGGGGTATCTCTGTTAGGAGCATAGCTGTTGACAAATGTGATTTTCTCCCCTTCATGTCACCTGAAACCACAAGTGTTCTCCCCTCTTGATCTTCAGCCCAGTTTGTGAGCCTTTAACTCAGGGAGTGGCGAAAGAGTATTGCTACTGCTCTCGGGTTGGTGGAGTATGAGGAGACGTATCTGTAGCATCCCCATATTTTGGCAAAGCATTCTTCAGTTGACTGTTAGATGTCTCTTGTAGGAAGGTGATGTTGATTATGTGCCTCTCCCGCAAGAGCTTGAGTTTCCTTAATGGAGTGGTTTACCCCTCTTAAGTTCCAGGTCTTCACCCTCAGGGCTAGTTCTTCACCTGTTTTCATGATTCCAGCACACCTGTTTGAGAACTATTCCCCTTCAACTGGTAACAGCAAATCCCCCGCCCCCACCACACTGTCAACCCCAACCATCAGCGGCATCTCCCATTTGCCCCAAATAAAACAAAAATTCCTCAAACCTATAGCAGAGCACACTCGGGGGGGCCCTGTATGTTGCTCATCAACAACCTATAGAAACAGGATTCACTTAAACCTGTAATTGACATGAAGTGAACGGGGCAAACCTATATAATCGGATGAAACTAAAACAGAGGTGGGGTGACCCAAGGAGGGGGTTGCCCACTTCCATTTCATGGCCTGACATGTCGATAGCATCAGCATTATACAATTCAGGCGACCCTACGCAGGCCATTGTCCTCTGTCTGGGGCCCTTTCGCTGTGGCCTTGAGCTGTATGTTGTCAACCAAGTCTTGCATGGTATCAGACGTGTTGAAGGAAGTGCACCTTCCACCCATGCACCGAGTATTTTATGTTCTTAGCCCTTGGAGCTTGTTTGACCCTGGTGAATATCTGCCTGGACTTTCGCTGAGAAGTCTGGGAAGATCTGGATCAGATCACCTTGGTATCGAAGCGTGTTATTTTCCCTGGCCAGTCAGAGGATAGTGTCTCGAACATGGTAATTCAATAGCTTTGCTATAATGGGGCGTGCCAGTGCACCTGATATTGGTTTTGCACTTAGGAGCTTACAGGCTCCCTCCACTACAAACAGCGTGGAAAGTGGTTCAGGAATCAAAATACTTCTTTCACCAAGTGCTCTACAAATGTTTACATTTGCATTGTCGCTTCCTCTTCACTCACTTCCCCAAAACAGGTATTACTTCTGTGCTGATGGCTCTAGATCATAATTTCTTTCTGCCACTGATCTTAGAGCCTTTTGCATCCCGTTCAAGTTGGACGTTGCAGTGTTTACACTGTCTTCTGCGGAAGAGTTTCTTTCATCTGCTGCGTCCACCTGGTCCGCATGTTTATCTAACCTGGCTTTCATGTGAACCACCTTGCATGTCATGGAGTCCATATTTGCATACAGTGATGCGATGCCCGCCTTCAGTTGTGTGAACATATCCTTTATCTCTGAGGAGTCCAGCTTCTTCCCCTCCGGATAGCCCATTTGATTCTGTGCCTCCTGCTGTCCTATTCCTTGCGCTCTGGACTTTTGTGCCCCTGCATTTACACCGGAGAGTTTCGCTTGGTGCTTTCCTTATTTCCCCATGATGCATCCCGACAACCCTCTCTGTCCTCAAACGATTACAGCTTGCCTGCTGAAATCTGCTTTGCCTTTTGGGACCCTGGGAGTGGCCCCAGATGCCTCACCACAGAGATCCTTCCCAGCAGCTGCCACATTTGGCACAGATGCACCTGGTGCTGTCCGCACCTTAGGGCCTTTGATTCCCCTTCATTGAGGTGGCTCACAGGCCCTAGTCGCCCTGCCTCATGTTAAGGCTGCGTCGCCCAGCCCCTTGAGGCCCGACCCGGAGAGTCTTATGTGGTCACCTGGTCTGACCGAACGTCCCAATGGCCCTGAACAGCGGCATCAAATCTGTTGCCTGCTGCTGCTCGTCTGTTGCTGTACTGACTGGGGCGCTGCCAGTCCTCCCAACCAGTCTTTTCCCGGCCTCCTCTGGTGGTCGCGCCAGAATCTGGCACCCTCCTCCAGTGGCCCTGTGCCGTGGGAGCTCTTTACCAGCCAGGAGGTGCCCCACCGAGCCCAGGGCTCGTCTTGGCATAGCTGGTGAAGTCCAGGAGGCGGTACTGTGCCACTAGGAACCAGCCAGGCTGGGAGCGAGGACACACCCCTGCTTTAATCCTCGGGTCATTACAATAGGCAGTTAGAGGAGCCCCTCAGCGTTCAACCTCAGCCTGATGGTAGTATCTTTGTAAAATTCTCGCATAATCAGAATCAAATAGGCCACACAACACTAGCTAGAAAGTTTTAACCACAAAAGTGTGTGATTCACGTTGTCAAAGCCCATAGAAAATTCTATGAGGCAGACTTATAAATAAACACCTTCTTCAAGGATTCGGGATCTCAACAGATTAATCAGAAACCCGTTCAACACTGTGCCGACCCGTTAAATAAAACCAATTTGAAAACTGTCAAAATGTCCTGCTTCAGTTGTCCAGCTCCTAAAATGGGATTCTACCAAGGAGCAGATCTTCCCAGGAATGTCCAGTCAGGTGATTGGTCTACAATTTGTTGGATTTAATCTGTCTCCCTTCATATGGATAAGTACTATAATCTAAGATTTATACGAACGAGTAACTTTCCTAAGAGTAATAACCTTTCTAAAGAGTGTTAACAAAATGTGCACCCAATGAGTTGGATTGCCCTTCAGGGTTACGTTTGAAAGGCCATCTGGCCCAGGCACTCGAGTTTTTACTCTTGGTAAATGCTGTAAGGATGTCATCCTCATCAAATGGTAAGCTCCACCTAACCCTTTTAGAGGTTCTCTCATCACAGGATGGGCACAGTTTCGCTAGCATAGATCTTAGAATAAAAAATAATCCATTCCTCCTCCGAGACTGGATTAGTCTGCAGATTCTCTTGCGGGTTTAGCTGCTGGTTAATAATCTCCCAAAATTGCCCTCTATCACGGTCTTTGAGCAATCTTAACCTCTGTTTAGCGTACTGCTGCGCCAAATCACATTTATGTTGCCGCAACCAGTTTTTGTATTTGTCTTTTATCCTACGTTTGAAAATTATACTAGCATTATGAAATAACTGACCGAGCAAACCAAGTTCTCTTCTCATCACCCTCTTATGAGCGAGAACCTCTTGGTTAAAATTATGAAGGTGCCTAGATTTAGGTTAATAACGGGATTTATACAAATGTCCCACAAAACCTTCCTATGTATGACTTTCCAATAACCTATTCAAGTTATTTTCCGTTAATGCGGATGCAAGAAGATTGTTAAACATTGCCACAGTACCAGCGTTCCAAGATATACTACTCCTGGCGTTGTTGCAACTCACTTCTCGTTTAAAATATTCTTTATTTTATCACATACCTGGGCTTTATCTTTCCAGTTTAGCCACAGACACGCATGTTCACTAGTTACAGTTTCTTGCACCGAAAGCGTTTCACAATTATAAAAGGCAGATTCTGAGACAAAAATATAGTCGATTGTAGAAAGAAGTGGCCCATTTCTCCAAAATGGTTTTAGGGGAAAGTCCCCCTTTACATTGCCCTTTACCCAAACTAGGATCCACTCCCTCAACATGTCACACCATTCCCACCCTCTGAAACTGGAAGCCTTCATATGCACTCATTGTAAATAATGGAGGGGGGTATCTGTACTCCTGCTCTCTATATGGCAGAGTCGAAGCACCGAGCACCCCAGCCAAGATTCTCCAATTGGTAAAATGTGGCGAGCAATCAAGGCTGAGCTCTCAGAGCTAGTTCTTAAGCACAGTGTAGTCCCCAAGCACCCATAAAGGAATGTCCACACACTATGTTAGTGAAAACACAGTATTTATATAAATAAGGTTCACGTTGTGTGCACAATCACAATAACACACTTGTACTCTGGCAATACTATAGTGGCAAATATATACAGGTCTATGTGGTATCACTCTTAACTATCGATTCCTTTGAAATGCATCAACTACTAACAGTTCAAATGGCATACGAATCAGACTACAAGATGAATCAACGATAGACACAGGAAGAAATCAAGTTAAATCAAGCAATGGCAGAATAGTCCATCCCACTACCATGAGAGAGTTCTGTGCGATTGGACTCCTGGGAAGAAAACAATACAGAACACACATGAAAAAGGACTACAGAACAAGGACAGGGAGGCCCTGTCCCTCCAATGCATTTCCAGAATCACACTAACACAGACTCAACCAAACTTATGTGCTCCAGACAGCAACTGTTAAAATCTCCACACACGATTTCTAATCCATCATACATACAGTTGTTTCACATATTATTTTCAATTGCGTCCATCATTTCCCTAAAGGGAATAGCTGAAGGGTTCCAATTGAGGTTAATCAGCAAGGTTTAATTTTTTTTAATAAAATGCCCTCATCACATTACAATCTGATTGTTTGAATAAAAGCATTTGGAGGTACAACTCTGTGGCACATATACGCTCCCGCTACAAACCCCCACCACCAACCGTGCTGAGGGACATCTTCTGTTAAACCAAGCCCGATTAAGAAACCATCTGTAGTGCCATTAAAATATTATATATCTTTGCTATTTGAAATGCATTCTGGGTGTAGTGGACATTTTACTCCAAGTCTCAGTGAAGGCTTCATTTCAACGTGAGTTCTGCATACTGTCTGCATTCACTAGAAAAACAAGATGTTTTCCCCCATGCTATGATCCTGTGTTCAAGGATTTTTTTTATTTTGTCGCAAAGTTGCAGGAGAAGAAAGCTCTCACGAGAAACAGAATGTGTTTACTGGTTAGGGTATTCCGCATACAAGCCGGATGTTCGTGGAGTGCTGTCAGCAAATGAACCTTCTCGAAAAGTACTGTCAAATTTGGGGGGGGGGGCGGGACACTGGATTTGGCTGGCAGGGAGAGACACAAGCTTCCGCTGGGCAGAAGAAGGTGGATGCATCTTGTCCGGTCTGTTCCCGTTGTGAGGATTTCTCTGTGCCAGCCTGGTCTGGGAAGCTGTCCAGTGAAGTTCTTGACAGGGATGAAGTGGTGCACGGTGTGCAGTTATTTTTTCTAATGCAATATTTTCGAAAGTCATAATATCGAAAAAATAATGTCGAAAATACAAAAATAATAATACATGCAAGGTGAGAATGCATAAGGTAAGCATATGTATATTTATTTTATTATGCATGTTTTATTGTTTAACTTCACAATATAATGTACAATAGTACATTTTAAGTACAATAGTACATTTTAATAACTATATGAATTAAAGAACTATTTATTTGAACTGTAACTGTATTAATAAATATTAAATAGGTAGCATGCTTTTTCACATTGAACATTTAGTATAATTATTGTCCATTAGATGGCGATTTTGCATTAGAAATGTACATATTGCTGTTTTTTGGTATTTGTTATTGTTTTGTACGTACGTTACGTGTGCGTACGTATACTTAGGCGCCATTTTTAAAGTTCATTACGAAACCGTCTCCGGTGCGTTCGGGTCTCCGTTTCTCCGTTCATGGATTTCTTTTTTTTCATGGATTTTTTTGGACCTAATGGCTTTTTTTTCATTGGATTACGTGGATGTTATGGGTTTTTTTGGGTTTTATACACTTTGCATCGTCGAGTATGGATTTTTTTTCTGGTTCCTTTGGAGTTGCAGCTACTCTTCTGTGCTGGATGTAACTGTTCGAACTGCAGGTTTGGATTTTTCTTGGGTTTTTTTTGTCATTTTTCTACGGATTGTTTCTTGGACTTTGGGATTTATGGAGTTCTCAGGTTGGTGTATTTGGATACTCTACTGTTTTGCCATATTGGATCGTCAATGCTCCGAAAACGTAAGTATTTTTAACATTTTAAATTAAATGCAACAGAATCCAGGTAGTTTTCTTTATTTTGCTCGTCAAATTTGTGTACCAGTTGTTCAAGTTTTTGTTCGTAGTCTGTGTATTTCTTTCTTTTGGGTTCTGCGTTTGCTATTGAAATTGTTTGAGATAGGCGAAATTCCTGATGTGTTTGTTCATTTTGCAACTCCTTTAAAAAATGCCAGGGGGTGGGGGGGGGGTTATGGTGACTGCGGGGTGTCGGGTGAGGGGAGGTTGGGGGGGAACCGCCCCCATTTAAAATGGTACTATTGATGACACTTTACATTGGTATATTACTATTGTTCTTCGACTTTTTTTTCAGCATTTATTTTTTGAAAAATTGTTTGTTATATGTACACATTTTCGATTTTTTTGTTTGACATTTTTGTAGTTCGACATTATTTTTTTTGATATTATCATTATAAACCGTGGTGCACAACTATGCTCTAATGTTTATTTTAGTTAATAAATGGTCATATAAGAGCCAGTTTTATAATCTGAGACTGAGTAAATTCTTGTGTTCCAAGTTATGTTTTTGTGCATTTGTATAGCGCCTTATATACCATTGGTATGATCTCAAAGCACTGTGGCTTGAACGCCCTTGGGGACCATAGTCCAGGTCAATGGAGAGAGTAGGGTAGCATATAGTGCTTTGGTGCACCCAATATGTGTGCAGCAAGTGCCGTTTGCGCAGCGGTGGCCACATTCTAATGCTAGGGTAGGTGCAGTGGTTGTGAGAGATCAGTGGAATGTGTGCAGCAAGGTAGTTGGTCTCCGAGTCTGCATTCTGGCGGCCGTGGGGCCTGTGTAAGAGATGTGTGCTAACAGACTGTTGAGGTGTTCAAGGAGTGGTGTGGGTATGTTTGCAGCTAGGCCGAAATTGATCGAGGGGTATAGCTGCGTCTATTGCTTGTTGGTGTAAAGTGGAGAGCGAGTATATTGGTACGAGAGAGTGTCTGTGCTTACTGGTAGGAGGCCCCTGGTTCCTGGTTACTTTCCGGAACCCGATGAGCTGGCTGCGTCTGCGCTGATGGTTTGCGGTAGTGGATCTCCAAGAGAGATTCTCTGGCTAGTGCAGAGTATGTTGTGTTTGCCCAGTTGGATGTTCCTTGTTTCTGAGGCTCTGTTGTAGGTGTCAGAGGCCCCATTTTCTGGGTCCCTGTTCATAGTGTATGGCTGGGAAATTCCTGACACGTTTGTGGTTGCAGGTGTGGAATTATATTGCAACAACACTGTCCCATCGAGAGCAGGGGTGCTAGAGAAATGAATGGATGGAGGCCATAGTGCATATTTCTCGGGAGAGTCCAACCCAAGCATAGTTGCTATAGTGCCTTGGGTGAGGCCATTCTTAGCCTTATTCCTTACTAGGCTAGGGTTGCCTGACTTGAGCATATAGTTTAGTTAATTATTTGTAGAGCGCGCACCTCACCCTAAGGTATCGGGGCGCTTAAGAATAGGTAATAGTTACATGTACATATACATAGAAATAGGCAATGCATAGCTTATTGTCATAGGTTACAATTTGTTCAAAATGATAAAACATCAGTAGGATATACTGAACTGCAGAGATAAAGAGGTTATGGCGAATGTGGAGAGATACACCATTGTTCGTGGATTCAGGCCAAGAACATGTCAGCAGAAAATACAAAACTAGACTTAGGCCTGGAGCACTAGGAGGACATGATCCAAAAAAGTAAGGTTAGGACAATAAAACAGAAGTGAATAGCGGTATTGGAAACGATGAAGGACGAGCTTAATGTTGCTGGGCGAGAAGCCAAGCTTTCACTTTTGATCTGAAAGACCAAAAGGCCGGTTCGGCTCTGATGATAGTAGGAAGGGAGTTCCAGCACTTTGCAGGCAGCACAGGAAAGCTGGAGCCACCTGCCATTTTCAATTTGAACTTCGGTATATTGAGGCAGTGTGTGTAGGACCTTGTAGGTCTAGATGACCGGTTCCTAGTGAATTTGTCCGCTAGGTATTTGGGGGCCGAATTTGACAAGCATTTGTGTGTGATAACAAGCGTACACAGTGAGATTCTGTCACGCACTGGTAGCCAGAGTGTATCCGTCTAATGGTAGAAATATGATTCGCCCGTGGGATATTTAGTGCAGATGGAACAAGTTGCTTACCTGTAACTGTTGTCCTCCAGCATGGGTCTGGAATGGATTCACATGCTCATGAATATTCCCTGTCGCCAGGCTGGGAATCCTCGGTAAAGAAAAAATCAGTTTCAGTTTAGTTTCTGAACGGTCTTTCTACTAATAACCAATCACTGGTCTCTGGGTCATACTGCCCCCAGCCAATGACTGCCCTCTACCTAAGCCCCTCCTCTGGCAGCTATCTTCAGATTTGGTAGCACGTAAAGTGGCAGTAGGACCAAGTGAACAGCCGCAGAGGGGTAGGCGGGAGGGTTCACATGTGACTCCATGCCAGACCCATGCTGGAGAACAACAGTTACAGGCAAGTAACCTGTTCCTTCTCCAGCATGGGGTCTGGCATGGATTCACATTCTCATGAATATAAGAATACATAGCAGTACACACATGCACAACCATGCGAGGTGACAAAAGGCTCAACATTAAGCATTACATAAACTCAACATTAAGAAACTCTTACCTCCTCACCAGGCCCACCTTCAGGCGAACAGGTTGCGCAGCACTGCTTGGCTGACTCTGGACTTCTCCCTGGAATCCCGGTCGACCCAGTAGAATCTCGTGAAGGTCTGCGTCAACCTCCACGTAGCAGCCCTGCAGATGTCCAGCAGGGGCACACCAGACAAGAACGCCGTAGTAGCAGCAATCGCTCTGGTCGAATGGGCTCTCGGACGGCCGGGCAATGGTCGGTTGGCCAAACAATGACAGTGCATGATGCAACCGGAGAGCCATCTGGAAATGGAAGCCTTCGAGAGAGCCTTCCCTTGGTCCACAGGTCCAAATTTCACAAATAGCTGTGATGTCTTCAGAAAACTCTTTGTTCGGTCCACGTAGAACTTAAGCGCTCCAGCTACATCCAGCGAGTGCAATGTCCTCTCGGCTGGCGACAAAGGCGAGGGAAAGAAAACTGGCAACACCAAGGGCTTGTTAAGATGGAAGTCCGACGGCACCTTAGGCATGAAAGAGGGGTGCGTCCTCAGCACCACCCTCGTATTGTGAAAAGTCAAGTATGGAGGCTTGGAGGATAGGGCCTGAATCTCTCCCAAGTGTCGTGCGGAGGTGATGGCCACAAGGAACGCTGTCTTCCACGACAGGAACTTCAACGAAGCCGAATGCAAAGGCTCGAATGGTGGCCCCATGAGCCTGCTCAGCACCACGTTGAGCTCCCACGTCGGGGCTGCACCCTTCACCGGCGGGAACGATTGGAACAGTCTCTTCATAAATTCTTTCACCAGTCGATGAGACCACAAGGACGGCCGTCCTGCAGTTCTGGTGTATCGGGAGATCGCTGCCAGATGTATCTTGATGGAAGCGTGAGCTAGTCCAGCTTTGGCCAGCAACAGTAGGTATGGTAGCACTTGAGGTGCCGTAATCCCTAGAGGGTTGATCTTCTGCGCACGGCACCAGACAGAGAACCTCTTCCACTTATGTCCGTAACACTTGAGAGTTGAGGACGCCCTGGCCTTTGCAAGAACCTCTCTGCAGTCAGCCGGGATATCGTACCCTCCAAACTCTAGTGCTGCAGGAGCCAGGCCTGCAAGTTCAGCGACTCCGGGTCGTGATGAAGAATGGCGCCTCCCTCTCTGGAGAGAAGATCTGCGTCCGTCGACAGCTTGACGGGTGGGGACGCTGAGAGGTCCAGAAGGTCCGGGAACCAGATCTGTCTCGGCCACGCCGGTGCGACGAGGATCATCCTGCAGTGGGACCTCTTGGGCTGGTTGATGAGTCGAAGCAGCAGCGGCAACGGAGGAAATGCATACAGGAACAGGCCGTCCCAGGGGAACGAGAAAGCATCGCCGGAACCTGCTGGCGAACCTCTGGCACTTGGAGTTTGTTGCCGTCGCGAACAGGTCGATCTGGGGTTTGCCCCATCGTTGGAAGAGCCGATCCACTTGATCCTGGCATAGTTCCCACTCGTGGCACGAGCGCAGCTCCCTGCTGAGTGAGTCGGCAATGGTGTTTTTTATACCTGCCAGATGGAAGGGAACCAGAAACATCCCCTGGGCGACGGCCCAGTACCACAGATCCTGGGCCTCCTTGGATAGGGCTGGGGATCTGGTGCCTCCCTGTTTCCGGATGTAGAACATCGTGATGGTGTTGTCAGTGAAGATCCTCACGACCTTGCCCTTGAGGGACGGGAGGAACGACTTGAGCGCCCAGAACACGGCATGGAGCTCCAAGATGTTGATGTGGAGAGACCTCTCCTCCGGGAGCCAAAGGCCTCTTGCGTGGAGATCTCCGGTGTGTGCACCCCATCCCTCCAGGGAGGCGTCCGTCGTCAGTGTCTCCTGATGTGCCGGGGTCTGGAAGTCCGCGCCCGCCGTGAGGTGTGCAAGGGTGCCCCACCACTGAATCGCCCGACGGAAAATCTCGTTGAGCGGGATCTTGTCTTCAAAGCTGCCCGCCGGTTGCATCCAGCGGGCGTCGAGAAGCTCCTGTAGAGGACGCATCGGTAGCCTGCACAGGCGCACTAGATAGATGCATGAGGACATCATACCGAGGAGGGACTTGATGGATCTCACCCTGGCAACGTCCATGGCTAGCAGGCGCTGCACCTTGCCTAAGATGGCCTTCGTCCTTTCCTCCGACGGAGACGCCAATCGTTGCACTGTATCGAGCTTCGCTCCCAGAAACAGTGCCACCTGCGATGGAACCAAATGGGATTTCGGGTAGTTGATGGAGAAACCCAGCTCCGTGAGTAAGCGGACGGTGTCCGCCGTGTGCTTGGCGGCGAGTTCTCTTGTCCTTGCACGGATGAGCCAGTCGTCCACGTAGGGGTAGACGTGGATCCCCTGCAGACGCAGCCTCGCCGCCACTGGTGCTAGGCACTTGGTGAACACCCTGGGTGCCGACTTCAATCCGAATGGCAGAGCACTGAATTGGTAGTGGCGTCCTTGGACTACGTATCTGAGGAACCTTCGGTGTCCTTTTAGGATGGGGATGTGGAAGTAAGTATCCTCCAAGTCCAACAACGAAAGGAGAAGTCGCCCTCCTCCAGCTGTCCCAGCACGTGCTGGAGAGTGACCATCCTGAACTTCTGTGCCTTGATGTAGTTGTTCAACAGATGTAGGTCCGGGATGGGGCGCCAACCTCCTGTCTTCTTTCTGACGAGGAAGTATCTTGTGTATACTCCGGAGCCCCGGAGCCTCTTGGGGACGAGCTCAATGGCACCCTTCTTGAGCATCGCCTTTACCTCCAACAGCAGTTGAGGGACGTGATTTTCTTTCCTGGCCACGGGAGGAATGCAGGGACACTTCTTTTGTAATTCGAGAGTGCGCCCCTGGGCAAGGGCATCCAGCACCCAACGGTCAGCGGAGATGGACTCCCACACGCTGATGAACTTCGCCAGCCGGCCTCCCACCGGGGTGCTTCAGTGGGGGCCCGACGCTACGGCCGGTTCAATCTTGCTTGGAGGCGGCCTTGCCGCCTTGGCCTCCTTGGCGACGGCGCCAAGACCCTCCTTGCTTGCTGCGACCTCTGTAAGCCTCCTGGGACGAGGAGCGGGCCACATGGCGGTACGTAGAGGAACCACCGCCTGATCCCTTGGAGGCCCCCTGTCTGCCTCCGGTGCTCCAAAAGGACTGTCGTTGCTGAAGGACTCCCAGGGCTCGGGCCGTCTCTCGGCCTTGATGTCCTGCAGCGACTCATCCATCGTTTTCCCAAGCAGGTTGTTGCCGTCGAACGGCATGTCCAAAACCCTGGTGTGCACGTCCTGACGGAAGTCTGTCGCCTTGAGCCAGCCACGTCGTCGAAGGCAAACACTGTTGCCTAACTGCCGAAACCCGGTGTCGGCAATGTCCGTTGCCACCGTTATGGCGTGGTCTGACGCCACCTCACCTTCCTGCAGAATCTCCAGGGCCTCCGCCCTCTTGTCCTCTGGTAGGAAGTCCAGTAGGGGAGCTATCTTGTACCATAGCTCCCTGTCGTAACATGCCACAATCGCATGTGGTGTTGGCTGCCTTAATTGTCGTTGCCGCCGACGAGATGACCCGTCGCCCCATGGCGTCCAATTTCTTACCCTCGCCGTCAGGTGCGGAAGTAGAGGTTGAGGCTGTCGCCCCTGCCGCCTTCTTCTTGGCCGCTGCTGAGACGACCGAATCCGGCGTAGGTTGAGCCCTGAGGCACAAAGGGGAGGCTTTGGGGACCCGGTACTACTACCCGTACCTGTCCCTCTTGCGAAGCATCGTGGACGGGTTCTTCAGGATCGCAAGTCCCTCGTCCCAGATATCGTCGAGTAACGGTACCGCGAGGACCGTCTTTCTCTTGGCCTCTCGCCGTTGATAGAGGAAACCCTCCATCTGTTCCTCGGGACAGAGCTGGAAGAGCTCGGATGCCCTGGCGATCATGGCGTGAAAGGAGCCAATTTTGTCGGGCGGGGAAGCCCGAGGGAGTGGTAATGGAAGGTCGTCCCGTCGTCACCACCGTCGTCAACCGTCCCAGTCGTCGTATCCTTCGCCATGTCATCCCTGGGGTCCGGTGAGGGGGATAAGGGCTCCACGGGTCCTGGGGGCATGAAGGGCGGGGAGGGATGGACTCTCCTCTGCTTGTTCGGGGGGCTTCCCGACGGGCCCGGTTCTGGATCGTCCGCCGGGGTTTGTGGTAATCTCGTCCTTATCTCTGTGCATAAGGTTTGGATTGTCATCAAAATGGCCACCGAGTTGTCCTGAGGCTCGGGCAATAGCTGCGAGGGGAGGGAAGGCTGCTCCTCCACTGGGGCCTCGTCGGCGCCACCGTCGCTTTCTTCGACCACCTCTTCGGGATCCCTCCCGTGGGATCGTACCTTCTCGAACCTCTCGTTGAGGTTCTTCATGGTTTCCACCAGCTCCTCCTTAGAGGCTGAATCCGTGTCCGTGATGGCCACCGGCCCCCCCCTCTTTTTCCACCAGGGTCTTCACGGGGGTCTTGTCGATGGGCTGGAAAGAGGATTCCCTCCGCGGTGGCAGGGAAACTCTGGCCCCCGAGGTCGCCTCCACTGGTGTAGCCTCCACAGGCTTCGTCAGGGTCACCGCGGCTCCCTCGATAGAGGCCTTAACCGGGTGAATCAAGGCCTTCACCACCTTGGGTGCGCTTGAGGCCTTCACCTTGGGGGGGGAGGGTCACCGCCTCGCACCCCCTTGGCTGAATCCTTCGAGATCGACCGGGGCCTCTCCAGGAGCTTACCCGGGTTCTCAGATTTCCTCTTCCCTGAACCAGAGCATTGGCTCGTGGTTGATGGTGCCGGGGAAGGAGCACCCTGCCTGGCAGCCGAAGAGCCCGACCGTTTGGCGCTCCCAATGCCCGCACACTCACGGTGCTTAGCCTTCTGTTGTCCCCCGTCGCCGGGGCGCCCTCACAGGACTTAGAAGACCGCTCGGACCTTTTCTTCTTCTCACCTGCTGGGCCCTTCTCCAGCCAGCTGGCGAGGCGGGTACGACGATCCCTCATGGTCCGTTCCGATAGGTTCTTGCAGAACCCACAGTCCTTCTCTATGTGCGTCTTGTCCTCATGAAGGCAGTAGAGACATCTCGAATGCTCGTCCTCCTTGAACACATTCTGTAACCCACATCCAGGGCAGTTCCTAAACAGCTTGGATCCGGGCGTCAAGCTTCTATTGTCCTGGGCCATGTCCATGGTAGGCCTCAGATCTTCTGGAATCCTCCAAGAAGCGCAACTCGACAAAAACTTCACCCTTGAGGGGCGTAGAAAATTCCGAAACAGGTCCCCTTTGATCGGAAGTAGAACGGTGGAGCTTGAGGCTCGATTTAACTGAAAAATTAGAAAATCTCTTTGAAAAAAGCGCGAAAATGCAGTAAAAGCTCGAGAGCTATAGCACGAGGACTCCCAACACTTGCTCGTGCGGTAAAAATCTGAAGATGGCTGCCAGAGGAGGGGCTTAGGTAGAGGGCAGTCATTGGCTGGGGGCAGTATGACCCAGAGACCAGTGATTGGTTATTAGTAGAAACAGTTCAGAAACGAAACTGAAACTGATTTTTTCTTTACTGAGGATTCCCAGCCTGACAACGGGGAATATTCATGAGCATGTTAATCCATGCCAGACCCCATGCTGGAGAATTTAGGGCGTTTTTCTTGAGAACTTGTAATCTATTTAGATTCCGTTCAGTGGAGCCTAGGAAAAGGGTATTACAGTAATCCATCTTAGAAAGGATTATAGCTCTGGTTTGCAGGCATTGATCAGTTTGTTAGTGTAAGCTGTGGAAGAGGCTACAGTATTGAATTGCTTTTTGAGGGAGAGAGTGGAGTCCAAGTAGACACCCAAGGTTTTGACCTCATCGGCTACTTTGACAATGTTCCCATCCATGGTGAATGTCTTGTACCTTGTATCTACTATGTTTAGACGGGGTTCAGAACCGATAATCAGAAGCTCCGTCTTATGGTCGTTTAGACAGAGGCTGTGGGCAGCCATCCAGGCCTGGATTTCAAGGTAGATTTCATTTAACATTTTAGTGTCTTTGTCATAGCAACCAGTGAGCGTAATGAGGACCTGGGTGTTGTCAGCATAATTTGTGTATGTGACGCCCAGGTTATCAAGACGGTCAAAGAGGAGCTTTGTGAAAATGTTATAAAGCGTTGGGGACACACAAGACCCCATGTGGGACACCACAATGGATGGGTACTGGCTCAGCGGATGCTGTAGTGAGAAGACTCTTGTTGTTCTGTTTGAGTGAAAGGATTGGATCCAACTAGCGGCGTTCGGAGAGAAGGCTGCAGCAGCTGTTAGATGTTTGGTCAGGATCTGATGGTCAACAAGATAAAATGCTGCCGACAGGTCCAGCTAAAGGAGGATGGCCAAGTTGCCTTTGTCTTTGGCTTCATCCATTTGGATTTTAAGGTCCAAGAGGGCAGTTTCTGTCCCATGCCTGGGCCTGAAGTCAGATTGACGCTGGTCTAGGAGATTGTTGTCCTCCCTGTGTTCTTGGATTTGTAGATAGGCCGCTCTATCTAGAATTTTTGGGAGGCATGGGACTATGGTTATCGGTCTATAATTGGTAGGTATGTTTGGTTCTAAGTTAGGCTTTTTGAGGAGAGGCATAACCCACGCCTCTTTGATATTATTGGGAACTGAGGAGTTTTTGAAGGAAGAATCAACGTGGCAATGAGAGGAGCTAGATCTTTTGCTCCTTCCTTGATAACAGATGCTGGACAAATGTCTCCCTGGCACCTTGAAGGTTTTAGTCCCATAATGATGTTTTCCACTTCTGTCAGGATGACTGAGAAGAAGTAGAAGGGATGACACAGGAGGGGCTGGTGGTCAAGTGATTTGCGTGTGATGGAGCTCGAGGCTATGCTATTCTTTTTAGACTCAATTTTGGCTTGTAGAAGGGCTATTTTGTCAGATAAGGCCTTCTGGATATTGGCTCACCAGGCTGTGTCTGATACACTGTTCTATGGTTGGTGCAGGGGACTTCAGTTCCCTTAGTATGGTAAAGAGTTCTTTCGTGCCAGATTTTGCATTTTGAATTCTAACATTGTAGATCTCGTTTGTGGTATTGAGGATAGCAGTTTTGCAGGTTGTGGCAGCCGAGGTGAACTTATCCCTGTTAGGGATTGAAGATGTTTTTCTCCAGATGGCTTTGGAGGATCTTTTAGCATTACGGAGGGTTTTTATGTTTGGCGTAAACCATTTATTTAAAATGGGCTGAGGGTTTGGCTTTTCTTAATTTAAGTGGGGCAATTTTATTTAAGGCATGTTCTAAGGCAGGCTTGTCCAACCTTTTTGAATGTGGTGCCGAAGCATTAACTTTTTGTCACCCGGTGGGCCGGCAAGCCAAAAGTCAACGCCCTCACCAAAAGCAGTATATTCAAAATCGATGGTGTGTGACCTTTGACACAATAGCATCACAGGCAGTGATAGCCATGCAGTCCCAAAGATAGCTTTTGGCGTCAGGGACAGTGATCAAAGTTTAGTTTCTTGTGATTTCTTCCAGTGTGTATGTGTTGATATTTTTCTGAAATAGTGGGGGCGACCGAGCGTAGCGAGGGAGCTACAACGATCTAGGCAGGGTTTGGGGGGTCCTCCACCCAAACCCTCAAGATTTCTTTTTCAAATATAGGGTTGAAATGGTGCATTTTACAGTAGGAAAAGTGGCTAAAAAACCATAAATTTACAATCAGTTCTAAGGGGGAGCATGTACATTCCAGGTCACCAACAGCAGACAAGAACATTGTAGAGCACAAAACATTTTAATGATCAATGTGTCCACAGGTTACAACAGCACTGTCACTAATGTAACAAAATGGCATGCCGATTGTGCCCAAAATATGCCTCTGTAGCAACAGGTCTATGCTGGTTGTTCCCAGTTTAGGCCAGCATTGTCCTGTACAAAGCATGATTGATGCAGCATGAGCATGTGCAGCGTGTCCAATACATATGCCACCTTATCTCTGTAATACACATTAATTACTTTTTTGTTAATGATTGATGCTGCCTGTGCAGTGTGCCCAATACATATGGAAGCTTATCTCTGTAATACATATTCATTACTTCTGTGGTAATGAAAGAAGCATAATCCCATTCAAAAGATAAAATGTGGAAAATTGATCACCCAAAGGTGAACCCAATTGAAGACTACTCCCATCTTAGTCATAGGGCAAAGTAGGAGTTTGTCCAACCCCAGAAAACTTCAATAAAGGTTTTTCATATTGTACCTATTGTGTACGTGTTATACTTGTGATACCATGCCTCCCCTACACAACACGCCACGCCACTTTGTTAGCAATGATTTTGTCATCTAAATTAAGTAGAAAGACGCAGCGATAGGAAAAATGTGCCTAGAAATGCAAGCTTTCAATTTTCCATCTAACACCAAACTAAATTAATGGAAAACATTTGAAGCAAACAGAACCAATTCAGATAGCAAGAGATGAATGCTGGCCCTTATTCTCGTAGGATGAACAATACACCCTGTGTATCTCAGGATGATTTCAGAGAAAGCACCTTTCCACATGCTATGCCTAAAGAGGCATCGGCGTGTGCCAAATATCTTGAAGGAGCACAAAGCATTCCACAGCATAGAGAAGTTAAATGTAATGCTGAAAGCACACACATCGCAGCAGTGAGTGCTCAACCCACTGAGCTATCATATTGGCTATAGTAAAATGAGCAATTATTCGGTAGTGGATACCATTAAAATGGTAACTGAGATTTAAGAGCAGACCAGTTAAGTTCATCTGCAGGTGTGGTGCAAAGTTGGCCTCATGTCAAACATGCATACATCTACTTTTCAGGGTTCAGAGGTTGGCAACATAGGGAAAGCAGCGCACTCACAGGACATCCACATCCATACAAATTAATAAATAAACCAGGCCATGGCCTGTGACTGCAGTAACAGTTTTCCACCACGCCCCAGAATTCGGGTCCACGGACCCGACAACATTGAAAAAATAAATAAATAAACCAGGCCATGGCCTGTTACTGCATCTGGTGCCCCCTCCTAGGGGCACCAGAGGCAGTAACAGTGCTCCGCCACGGCCCAGAATTCAGGTCCACAGACCCGACACAACATTGAAAAATAAATAAATAAACCAGGCCATGGCCTGTTACTGCCCCTGGCCTGGTTTATTTAGGGGTGCACCAGAGGCAGTAACAGTGCTCTGCCACGGCCTGGTTTATTTATTTATTTGCTCAATGTTTGTCGGGTCCGTGGACCCGATGAATTTATTTATTTCCGCAATGCTGGCCAGACCCAGCATTGCAGAAATAAATTAATCGGGTCCACGGACCCGACAAACATCGCGCAAATAAATGAACCAGGCCATGGCCTCGCGGGCCACATGAAATGGCTTGGAGGGCCGCATTGTGGCCCGCGGGCCGTACGTTGGACAACCTTGTTCTAAGGTATCATTGTACAAGTCGAGCAGAGAGGAGGGGTCCGTATTTGTGTTTTTAGGAGCGTCAATGATAGGCTGAAGTAGGGGTAGTAGGTTGTTTGCTGTTAAGTTGTGCATGGTTCTAGATAATGTTTCTGGGGCGATCGCGGTACCGATATTGAGATGGGCGCTGTCCTGTATATTAAAGGTGATGCAGTGGTGGTCTGACCAAGCACAGGGTGCATTGTTAAGGACTGTGGTGGTGCAGATGAGGTCTGCTAAACAGTCCAATGTTCTGCCCTTGTTGTGTGAAGACTCATTAATGCAGTGTTTAAAGCTAAATTGTGTGATGGAGTTTTCTAGGATGGTGGCATCCGCGTCATTAAGGTCGTGTAGGTCTAAGTTAAAGTCTCCCAAAAGAATATTTTGAGAGCAAGGTTTGGTGTTTTGAGTGAGTAGGAGTGTAATATCCAACTCGAATGAGGAAACGGGCCATGTGGGACAGTAGATGAGATGTAGTAGAAGGGTGCAGGTGGCTGAGAGGGGGAGTTTAACCGACAGAAGTTCCGCTGACGGGAGGCAGGCACTAGAGAACTCTCTAAGGACAAGACGTGATTTGGCTATGAAAGCCAATCCACCACCGTTGCCCGTGCCTCTGTCTGCTCGAATGATAGTGTAATTGTATGGGAGAGCTAGTGACAGTGTAGGTCCTGCCTCAGGGTATATCCAAGTTTCTGTTATGGCCAGGAAGCCTAGACGGTTGCTGGAGATGAGGTCAGCAATGTCCAAGGCATGGGCTAACATAGATTGTGCGTTGATAAGAGCTCCTTTGATTGTTGGTATGTCTATGTCTCCTGTTCCTAGTAATGGGATAATGGTCCCAATGGAAAAAGATTTTTTGTTGGGGTTTGTGGACACAGTGGGATAAGTTGTAGGCTGGGTGTTATCAGGTTGTTCGTGGGTGTCAGGGCATGAGGTCTACTTGTCCTGTTGCATGTGAAACGCGATCCCAATCTCGCGTTCCTTAAGATGAGTGGACAGGGCACTAGTGGTGTGCGGGGACAGGCGAAGAGATGGATCCATTCAGCAGGACTGATGGGACAAAGGGCAGTGTTGGCAGGTACTAAGTTCACCTCAGGGCAAGGTAAATAAGGATGTAAAGAGGGTAGGAACTTAGTTGGGGCTATAGTATGGAACAGAGGTAGAAGGGTAGCCATAGTGAGCATTACTCTCCGTAAGGTGACCATGAGTGGTGAGTAAATGGCCTAAGTTAGAGATCTAAGTGCTTAGATACAAAGCAATGGATTGTGTCATGATATGCTGAAGTGAGGCACCAGTAGCTGAGTGTGATGCCAGAGGAAGTATACAAAGATGCTAGATATAGCAACAAATACTGAATGTCACTGGATATAATAAATAATAATAATAATTGGTATGCAGCGGAGGTAGGTACAGTGGCAGGTACTAGATACAGCAAGATAAGGTACACAGTGATATGCTAGGTGCGGCACTAGGTACTAGATATGGTGTTTGGTACTAGACAGTCCGTTGGGCACAGGCTACACAGGCCAAGTGCATAGGGCAACAGTCAAGTAGTAACAAGTTAGGTACAGCTAACAAATGAGCAGCACTAGCAGATAGCAACTATCAGTTGGGCATAGGCTAGGTGTGAGGGGCATGGGGCGGTAGTCAAGTGGACACCAACCTAAGGTAAAGTAATCTCAGCAGCAGTAATAATCAAGTCATAGGTTAGATGTAACTAACAGGCAACCCAGCAGGTAACTGTAATCAAAATAGGCATAGGCTAAGTGTGGGAGTCATAGGGCGGTAGTCAGGTGGACACCAAATTAAGGTAAAGTAGCCACAGCGGCAGTAATATTCAGGTAATGGGCAAGATGCAGGTAGCACATGCAGCACAGGCAAGTAGCGAACATATATAGTTAGGTGAAGGTATCCACAGCATGGGCATAGCAAGTGTCCGGGGAACATAGTGCAGTGTGAACATCCGGGATAAGTTGCAGGCAGGGGAGTGTTAGTCGATGGGGGTCAATGCTGGTGGCGTGCCTGAAGACGGAGTGACCAGGTAACGTGGAACAGCAATGTTAATGTGGGAGGAGAGAGTGCCACAGCACAGTGACAAAATGGTGACAGGATTGTCAAAGGGTGCAGGGCGTACCTCCGTAGTGGCATTGACATAGGGTGGGGGCTTCACGCTGTGCGCCGACGCAAACAAGGCCTTACTCGTAGGCCAGCATTTTGCGTGCCGGCGTCCTCAATGGGTCAAAGCGGACGCTTGTTGCTAGACTACTAATACACAGCCTCCATTTGAGCTGGTATAGGCGCCTGCCATTTTAAGAACAGGCAGGCAAGCATGCAGCACAAGCAACATGCAGATTAAAGATGGCAAACTACACATTTAGTAAATGTAGTGCCTCAGAAATTAGGCGCTTCAAGGATAATAGCACTGATGGTAGTGGTGGGGGTCCATGTAGCACGATGCACGTTGGGTGTTTCTCGTAGTCAGGAGACACGGCGAGCCTCCAGTGATGATCCTCAGGATGCAACTCCTACAGGGGGAGAGGGCTCCAACCCTCTCCACGGCGGGGATATGCAGCGAATGAGAAGATTCGTGCAAAAGGGCCTAATTGTACAGGCCTTACTCGGTGAGCCGGTGTTTCCGCCTACCAGCGTCCTCGATTGGCCAAAGAGGACGCATTTTGCTAGGCAACTAATAAACAACCTCCATTTAAGCTGGTATAGGCGCTGACCATTTTAAGAAAAGGCAGGCAAGCGTGCAGCACAAACAACACTACACATTTTGTAAATGTAGTGCCTCAGAAAGTAGGCGCTTCCAGAATAATAGCACTGATGGTAGTGGTTGGGATCCACATAGCACGATGCGCGTCGGGTGTTTCTCGTAGTGATGATCCTCGGGATGCAGCTCCTACAGTGGCAGAAGGCGCCAACCCTCTCCACGGCAGAGATATGCGGCGAGTGATAAGATTCGGGCAAACAGAGTCTTCTTCTATGGGTACCGCCTTATGTACCCAATAGGTGACATGATATGGCCCAATCGTAATGTTTGAAACATAAGTGCTATGAGGCTTTGCAGTAGTAGCTCTGTGGGTTGATTCCCAGATAGGTAGAGCTTAACACAGGGTTAACAGGAAACCGGGCCAAACAGTTGGCCGACAGGGGAGTCTGCGATGGTGGCTTTGCGTGTTAATTCCCAGATGGGTAAAGTTTGACAACAGCAGGTCCAATTGCATTTGCTGTCAGAGGAGCTATTACGCTCTGGGATTATGGTGGTGCGCAGGAGTCTGCGGATAGGTTGTATGACAGTGGTCGGCATCTCCTGGAGTGATAGCACTGTGTTTCCTTACGGGAAGATGATGATTAAGCTCAGTTATGGGTGCTATTCAGCTCTGGTTTCCAGGTCGTATTGTATTAGTAATTTATATAGCCCCCCCATTTGTATGGCATCAATGCGCGTCATGGTTCGAATGCCCTCAGTGACGGAAGTCCATCTGTGGGAGATTCTAAAAGTTAATTTTAAGATGCGTGTGTGCATTGTGCCAGGTTAGGACTTAGATGGGCTGTTGATGGTTTAGGATAGATTGCTAGTGCCAGAGACTCAATGTGTGCCCATCTAGACCGAAAATATTTTGTAGGTTGTCGCTGTATACTAATGGCAGAGGTGTTGAGGTACGTCAGGGGTTTCAGTGTCGACGGCTATGCGAGCTGCTAGACCGGAATTGCATAGCCATAGCTGAATTCAATGGTGCAAGATATACATACCTTAAACTCAGCTGGAGTTCATCTTCAATGCAGTTTTCCTAGGTCCCGCGCGATTGGCTGGTCTTGCCAGCTGTAGTCTCCCTAGATTAAGAGCCTGAGCAGAGAGAGAGGGCCCCGGAGGGACAGAATGATTTACGATCATCTGGGAGTGAGGGGGTAACACCTCCATTCGAGACACCATGACTAGACGGAGAAACGCCCAAATTGGGGATACAGAAGCAAATGCAGCAACACCCAGACCTGGGACACTTGGACAGAGGGAGAAATGTCCAAAATGGGGGCACAACAGCAATTGCAGCAACACCTAGAATTGGGATACCTGCATAGAGGGAGAAACGCCTAAAATGGGGGCACAACAGTAAATCAAGTGTACAATGCTTTCCAATTTAGTGTATTGGGGAGAAAACTAATATTTAGATATCCGTGCACTTATTTTGGGAAAAGCAAAACAAATTGGCGACACGATCAGCTGCCTTGTGCGGTTTCATTTCCAGGCAGCCAGCAATCTGTGTTTGTGCCTTGAAAGGCAAGATTTCAATTGCATGTGTATTTTTTCCTCTTCTTTCCAGCAAGTGCTTGGCTGTGTTGAAAGCGCTTTGCGTGCAATTGTTTTGAGTTACTTCTTTTTTACTGCAGTGCATTATTCATTGTACACAGATCAATGTAAGTTGCTGTGACTATGCATTCCTCGATTCAAAAGCGAGATAGCATTTCTTCCACTGGCAGAGAGTATTGTGAGGTATTAATTCCTGGTTGTACTGCAGCTCCACACAATTTATTAGTAAAGGATTTTGTGTGTGCGTCAGGTCCATGTGCGCTGTGGGAAAATTCATTAATCAATTCAGGGCCTGAGGACGTGGTGTCTTGTTTACAGAAGGTCCCAGTGCTGAAAGGGAGTGAGTCGGCAGCTCTGGGGAGGAGGTGCTGGATCATTCTCCATGCTTACTGGAGGATGCATCAGAAAAATGTGGTGTTAGAAGCAGACGCTTTACATTTGTAAAAGGGAAAATTAAAGATATGGAGTGACAAAGCCGCTAGGTATCAGAAAATTGCAGAGACAGCAGCAATTAGAGTGGCCAAATATAAATATAAAAAACAAAGCGGCCATGTTAAAAAGTGGCTGCAATGATTTCCAGTGCTGATGCAAATTGGAATCCAGATACTTGGAATGCTGATGTTAGTGTTCCACTTTCAGAGTACGGATTCTAGCCCTGAAGTGAAGGCAGAATCTAAGTTGAAACAGGATGGGAAGAAGGTTACTCTTAATGCGGTGACTAGACGTAGGGCAAGTCTGCATCCACATAATCCAGGTGAAAGTGTTGTGGATTTAACCAAACTGGAGGTTAACAAGCAACAGGAAGTTGGGGAAATTATAATTCGTTCTGAGGCAGAAGTCAGGTCACCCCTTGATTACCTGGATGCTGCGCGTGCTGGAGGCTTGTTAGTTGATTCCCCCGATTCCCCATGCTTTTTGCCTTTGTCCATTGATGATAATATTCACGAGACGTTACAGGCTGGGCCACCACCAGATGCAAATGGGTAGGCCTTGCAGCTGTCTTTATTGCAACTAGCAGCTCAGGGGTGTAACAGGAAATATACTATTACCACAGATTGGCCCACTGAAGAGAAAAAATGGTATTTCAAGGCAGTTCAAAAGATCAGAGAAAATGATATGAAGGAGGCCGTTCATGTAGATGAGCCAGTGCATATGGGGGGGGGTTCCATTGTCAGCGTCAACCAGAAGACCCTGGGTAACTTTCTTTTGACTGGATGTTTCTCCCACGTATTCCTCATCTTTGATATTCCGCTATCCAGCTGCAGCTGCTTCGGAAAATACTTTCAGCAAAGGGCGCTGTGCGTCAATGCAGTCGACTCCATGTCCCTCGAGGGCCTCCGTCTCAAGGGTGATGTCATCGAAGGTATATATAGCATGTGCCTGTTAGCTTCAGTTCTGTTTTTTTTCTTTTTGTAGAACTACCCGCATAACCACAGGTTTGACCGTACTAAGCTTTGAAGGAGCGAAAGCTGTAATAGCATGAGAAATTGTACTGTGGGGTAGGCTGGGAGGGCAATGAAGAATACGTGGGAGGAACATCCAGTCGAACAAAACGTTACCAGGGGTAAGCAACTTGTTCTTCGAATGGATTGTGTCCTCCCACGCATTTCTAATCTTTGATAGATTCCCAAAGCAGTGTTTGCTCTGTTGGAGGGAGTAAGAATTTTCCAAAGTTTCCATCCCGACTGAGGGAACAATCAAGTCAGTAATGCTTCGTGAACGTGTGTATTGCAGACCACGCAACTGCCTCAAAAATGTTTTTGATAGGAACACCTCTTTACAGAGCCGAAGAGGTAGCCATCCCCCTGGTGGAATGGGCCCTCAAGCCTTCTGGAGGATCTTTGCCCGCCAGCCTGAAATTGCTAGAATGATCCATCTGGGTAAGGTCTGCTTTGTCACAGCCTGACCCAATTTGTGACCTGTATAGCCTATAAAAAGCTGATAATCTAGAGATCTAGAAACTTAGAGCACTACGTGGTCCTAATCTGTGTAACCTCTCTTCCTCCTTGCCAGGATGAGCTGGAGGGTAGAAAGTGGGCAATACAATTTTTTGTCCTACATGAAAATCTGAAATGATGTTAGGCAAAAATGAAGGATTAACCCTCATGACGACCATGTCCTTGTGGAAAATAGTAAAGGGTGGTTTAGATGATAGTGCCTGCACTTCACTCTACAGGCTCAAGTTAGTGCTACGAACAAAATGGTTTTGAACGCTAGCAACCTTAATGGACATGCATGTCGAGGTTCAAATGGTGCACACACAATAAATGTTAACACCAGATTAAGGTCCCAACCTGGAAAGGAGATAGGGGGGCAGTGGGGTGGAACACATTAGCAAGTCCCTCCAGAAATGGTGTTACCAGTGGGATCTTAAAATATGAAGATTCCTCAGACGAGTGCTTAAAGATGGATAGTGCTGCCAAATAGCCTTTAATTGTTCCAACCTGGAGACCCAGATTGGCTAGGTACGGTAGACAAGATAACACTTCTGGTGTTTTGCATAGTAAAGGGTCTATATCCTTGTCCTTGCACCAGCTGCAGAATGTGTTCCAACCACAATGGTACAAGGACTTTGTTGCTAGCCTTCTGGCAGAAAGCAAAATCTCCTTTACGTCATCCGGGAGGTCCCAATGATTGCATCTCAGCCGCTCAGAAACCATGCATGAAGGTTGAGAGTCTTGACCTCTGGATGAAGAACCCAACCCTCCTCTCGCGAGAGAAGGTCCTCTCTTTGTGGAAGACATCTGGACATGTCCAGAAGGTCCAAAATCACGTCCTCCTGGCCCAATCTGAGGCAACTAGGATCATGAGTGTCCCCGAACTTTTTCAACCTCCTGATTACGTGAGGAATAATTGTGATTGGAGGAAACGCGTACAGGAGTGGAAACTCCTAGTCCACCACAAAAGCGTCTCCTAGAGCTCCTCTTGGAGGAAATTCCCTGGAGCAGTACAGTTCGCACCTCCGGTTGACACTGGTCGCAAACACATCCATTTGTGGGGTTCCCCAAAGGGTGAAGATCTCTTGAAGGACTTCCTGAGCTAGTTCCCACTCATGGGAGACTGCTCTGCCTGCTCATAGCATCCGCCGCTGTGTTCTCCTCTCTGGCTAGGTAAACTGCTGATAGGGAGATTCCTTCTTGAATTGCCCAGTACCAGATCTGCATTGCCTCTCTGCACAGTGGTAGTGACCCTACACCTCCTCTCTTGTTGAGGTAGTACAATGACCACTGTGTTGTCCATCATTATCAAGACATTCTTTCCCCACACAGAGGGCAAGAAGGCCTTCAGCGCCAGTCTGATTGCCCTCAGCTCCAAAAGATTCACGTGTAGTTTGGACTCCGATGGAGAACAACGACCGCTGATTGTCAGATCGTTGGCATGGGCTCCCCACCTCGTGAGTGAGGCGTCCGTCACGACTGTCATCTCCGGCCATGGTTTCCAAAAAGGTTCTCCCTTGAGAATGCTGTCCTCACAGGACCACCACAAGAGATCCTGAGCGACCCTGCTTGGAACCTGAAGTAGGTCTGACATGCTGGCCGAGAATTCAGACCATTGAGTTCTGAGAGCCCATTGAAGGGATCTCATCCTCAGACGAGCCTCTGGCACCAAAAAAATGCAGGAGGCCACGAGGCCGAGCAACCTCAAAAAGTCAAAGGCCGGAACACGTGGGGCACTCTGAAACTTGACCATCTGCACAATGTCTTGAGCCCTCACCTCAGGTGGCAAGCTCTTTCCCAAGGATGTATCCAGTACGGCCCAGATGAATTGGAGCTTTTGAGATGGTGTCATATGCGACTTCTTTTAATTGAGGGAGAAGCCGAGTCTGTGAAGAATGTGGTAGGTGCCGTTGAGATGATCCAGTGCTTGTTCGGGAGAACGCGCCCTGATAAGCCAATCGTTCAGGTAGGGGTAGACGTGAATCCCACCTCTCCTGAGACTCGCTACCACCATCAGCTTGGTGAAAACCCTCAGGTACTTGTGCTTGAGATGGATTGGCACATGAAAATAAGCATCCTGAAGGTCCAATGAGATCATCCAATCCTGGAGTTGGAGGGCCTGAAGGATCTGAGAAAGTGTGACCATCTTGAACTTGTCCTTCCTGAGGAACTTGTTCAAGTATCTCAAGCCCAAGAGGGGTCTCAGTCCTCCGTTCTACTTGGGTATTAGGAAATATGGAGAGTACCATTCTTTGTTCCTCTCTGCTACAGGCACTGGTTCTATAGCACCTTTCTCTAGGAGTGTCAAAATTTCCTGCACAAGGAACGGACCTGGAACTCTCAAAGAATTGCTCCCCAGTGGATGGTTCTAAGGTCTGTGAATGAAGGTAAGGCAGTAACCTTGGGCTATGGTTTCCAATGCCCAAGCATTCGAAGCAATGTCTCGCCATTCTTTCAGATGCTGAGACAGTCTGCCTCCCACTGGTGTTTCATGACTCAAGGGGTTTTGAGGTGGCTGATGCAGTGGCTGTTGGTAAGGATGCCCCTTCTTGGGCGAGCTTTGCACCTCTCCCTCGTCCACTCCAAGGGAATCTTCTTCGGCCTCTTTCACCAGCCATTCCTCCCGCTCTTCCAACTGAGTAGTAGCAAAAAGATCGACCACCCCCGCCCCAAGTCTGTCCACTGGGGCGAAATGGCTGAGGCTGCCTAATAGCGGCACCTAAAGATTTGGCAGCCGCCTTTGCGGTCTGCAAATTTTCAAGGCCTTCGTCAGCCTTGCTGCCAAAAAGGTGAGACACTTTGTAAGAACACACTGGAGGGCTGGGTGCATTAACAAAAAGATGCTCTTTACTGACTAAATAAAATAATAATCTGGTCTCAGGAAAGTTTTCCTTTTCAGTTGTCCAAAGAGACTTTAAGCAGTCTTGGGCAGGCTGGTTCTACAGCCCTTCAAAGAATATGGGTGAACTGTGGCCCTAGTCCTCATAGGCCCTGCGGTGTTCAGCAGCTCTCGCCTTCCTGCCGGTTCTGAAACAGAAGGGAGAACATTCCGCCAGTCAGGCTGCTTTAAATAAGGGCTGGTGGGTCAATGGCCAATCAAGAGTCTTTATACTGGAAAGCCTTGATAAGCCCCCCAACCCCCGCCCCTTCCTTCTGACCTGAAGGTAGCCATAATGCCTCCCAGACATGCGGCCGTCTGGACTCGTGGCTTGGGGAAATGACTGGGGATAAGTCTGCGTTTTCCATACTTTTAACTGCTGGTGTGTTCGTATCTCATTTATGCAATCAGTTCTGTGAACCGGTGTTGCTCTTTTCCGCACCCTCCTCCCATATACAAAAACCCCTCTGAGACGCTGCGTTGCGGTCTTCCGTGTTTGTTGGTGACACCGCTGGGTTCTTAAAAATGATGTTGCAGCATTCTTTCTTCATTATCATGCCCACAGGATTCTTAGCAGCCGTGCTGCTGATGTCTGTGTTCACCGAAATGTCCACGGTAAATGAGTCACTGGAGTTGGCGTTTTCGATCCAACACGTCAAGTGGCCCATTGTCCCCCTCCACAATACGCGACCTTCCTTCTGGGGTTGGGGATGGGTTATCTGTCCCGGGAGCGCCGCAGCTCCACCACTTGCCGTCTCCCAAAGCATTTCCATTAGCCTGATTGTTCGGCCCTGTGGGACTATGACTCTTACACCCATCAAAAGGCATGTTAAGGAGTCTGGATTGCACATCTGGCGCAAATCCAGACTTCCTCAACCACCCAAATCTGCATATTAGGGTGCTGGTTGCCATGGCTCTGCTGATGCTGTCAGCAGAATCCAGACCCGAGTGAAGAGACTCGCACATGGCTTCTTTGCCATCTCTAACAATAGCCAAGAAACCGCCTGTTTGCTCCCCCTCGGGAATATGCTCAGCCGCCATGGAAATACAGTCCCATAGAGTGAATGAAAATTTAGCTAAGGCACATGTGGAGTTGGCCGACTTAATTGCCATACTCCCCGCAGAAAATACTTTCCTTGCCCAAGCATCTACTGTCTTGTAATCCCTATCTGGAGGGATGGTTGGGTAAACTGCCTGTTTTGAGGTTGCCATAGCTGCCTGCACCACCATACTTTCTAGCGTGGGGCGTTTTGACAAGTTGTTGGGGTCACTACTCGATTGGGTGGCATTTTCTTGTCAAGTTTTTGTTTAATGCCAGACTTGACTCCAGCGTCTCCCAATTGGCAGACACCCTTTATTGAAGTGCAATAAGGAATGGTAAAATGGAATCCATTTGCTGACCCTTATGAAGGATGTCTGTTAGATTATCCTGCTCAAAGGGGAGGGTAGATCTACTTCATCCCAAGTAATTTACATCAGTTGTCTATATGATGCATCTGCATGTTCACCAGATTCAGGTTTACCAAATTCTAGCTCTGGTGAAGTGTCCACTCCACTGGCTGTTTGCAAGTTGTCAAAGATTATTAGCCTTGACTCCTCTGATATAAAACTATCACTACCCTTTAGCGGTAGTGAAAACAATCGGTAGTGCAAACAATCATTTTGCAGTGTCATGTGTGTCAACATCAATAGCATAGACCCATCCCTCACATTGTCCAGGGCACTTTATGAAGAGGCAAGTTACCGGGTCAATTCTGGCATATCGATTAAATCGGTCCTAGGCCAATCAGTAAAAGCTGCAAATATGCATGTACCACTGTGAATACATTTTCAGGATATTTGATGGCTTTGCCATGCAAGAGGGCCACACAATTGAACACAATTAAGATGTTAGATCATATTATATTGCATTATGGAGTGCCCTTGCAAATTCAGAGCGACAGTGGCACACATTTCAAGTTAATTCAGAAGTTCTGTCAGGGAACAATGTTGAGTGGCTCTACCATGTGCGTATCATCTTCAAGGTGTGGCCCTGAATGAGAGAATACATTGTTTGTTGAAAGAGCAATTGCGTAAATCAGGAAATGGTAGCTTGGTAGGATGGCGTGAGCGCCTGTTTGATGCAGTAAAAATCTCAAATAATAGGCCGGTGGCTGAGTGTGAAACGCCCTTGACGTGCCTGTTAACACCTACTGTGCAGATGCAACCTAATTCAGCTACAGAAACATTTGTGTATTGGGAAGTCATGCCAGGTGCCCTAGCCCCATACCACCCAACTCCAGAATCAGCTCCAGTAGACTTGCATTCTCATAAAGAAATAAGATTAGAACCCAGAGGCATAGTAGTCATTGAGACCAGGATTGGAGTAACACATTCCCTCAGAACATATGGGATTAATTGCCTCAAGATCTGGATTGGCATTGAAAGGTATCCAAGTACTGGGAGGAGTGATTGATGCTGACTATCAAGGAGAAATCAAAGTCATTTTAATGAACAGTGGAGATCAGATATTGCCTATCCATGTAGGAGACAGGATAGCCCAATTGATTGTCATACCTGTTGAACTGTCCATGACCAGAAGGGCAGAGCCCCCTACAGTGTTAACTACTCGGGGGAACTGTGGTTTTGGTTAAGCAGACCGCATGGTAACGGGTGCAAAGGTGTGGGTAGAAAAGCCTAGTGGCCCACCTGTACCCACAGATGTCATAGCGTCAGGCAGGAACCAAGTTGTTTTAGTTAAGGAGCCTGGCAAAGAAAAATTGGACTATGTTCCTGCTGACAAATGTTATTTAACCCCTTAACTGTGGAGGACAAGGTATCTTGTCGTCCGCACAACGTTTCCAGTGCGGTGGACGAGGTACCTCGACCTCCGCAGTGCTTACCTTTGGGGGGGGGTGGAACACCACCCCACACCCCCTGCTGCTCCCTCTGCCCCCCAGGCAGTGAAGGGGAGGACTTGCCTTTCCGTGCCTGGGGGTATTGGGTTGCTGTGATGACATTTCAGGCATCACAAGGAAATGAAATGGACATGCTCTCCCCTTTCCAAAGAGGCCTCACACAAGTAAATTGCTGGTTGAGGAACGGCCAATCCAAATTGGACCGCCAGGGATTTTATTTTGGGGGTGTGCCCCCCCCCAAAGCCAAACAGACCCCACCACCACCAAAATAATAAAAGAACAGGAACACAATGTTTTGCCTTCCTTGGGGACAGATGGGTGCTGTTTTGCACCCATTTGACCCCATGGAAGGCAACATTTAAAATATATTCGGGGCAGACTTGGAGGCATTAGGGGGCTGGACCCATGCCTGTGGGCCAACCCCCCTCAACAACTGCCCACCCAAGGAGGGGCAGAAAGGAGCACTAGACCACCAGGGAATTGATTTTAGGGGTGCAGAGGTCCACACAGGCCAAACTACCCGACCCACAAAAATAGCCACACAATGTCGTTTTGCCTTCTTTGGGGGCAGCTGGGTGCCGATTCGTGCCCATTTGCCCCCAAGGAAGGCAAAACAACATTCCACTATATTGTTAGTGGCACACTTGGGGGACTAGGGGGGCTGGCCCAGTCCCTGGGGGTCAGCCCTCTCGGGGATCCCCCCCACAGAGGTGCACATCATTTCTGCTTCCCTGGGGCGGTAGTGGGCACAATTGAGGGTCTGGCCCAATTTGTCCACCCCTGGGAAGAAGATAGGAGCACTAAGCCACCAGGGAAAGGATTGTGGGGGTGGGGGCTGTTTGGCCCGTTTCCGCCTGCCGTCCTGGATCTCTGGCCAAGCCGCGTTAGAGCTTTTCCCTCCAGGGTGGGCACCCACCGGGTCGCCCCATGGCCGCTGATGGGTCTTCAACATGTGAGAGGCAGACACCCAAGGCCGGGGGCAACACCCCTGGCCTTCCTAGACATCCGGCTGGGCTGCATTACAGTTCTTCCCTACGTGGAAGGATTGGGACCCTGCCGGGTCTCCATGGGACTGTTGCTGGACTTGTGGATGGTCAACCCACATTGGAGACAGGTGCCCAAGTGATGGCCCTGGACTTGGGCGCCTGTCTCCCTTGTTGGTTGACCGTACCCAAGTTCAGCAGCAGTCCCAGGGAGGCTCCAGCAGGGACCGCATCACTTCCCAGAGGGAAAAGCTGTAACGGAGGCCAGTCAGAGCTCCAGGATGGTCGGGGCTGCTGCCCCTGGCCTTGGGCGCCTGTCGACCGTTTCCAAGTCCAGTGGTGGTGGTCCAAGGGAGCCCTGGCAGTGTGTCTATGCCTCCCCAGAGAGAAAAGCTGTAATGCAGCCCAGCCAGAGCTCAAGGATGGTCAGAGCTGCTGCCCAAGGCCTTGGGCCCCTGTCTCTCATTTTGGGCGACCGCCCCCAAGTCCAGTGGCGGCTCCAGTGAGCCCTGGCAGGGTCCCCATCCCTTCCAAGAGGGAACAGCTGTAACAGTCCAGCTAGAGCTCTAGAACGGTCGGGGGTGATGGCCCCGTCCTTGGGTGCCTTTCTCCATTGTTGGTCAACCGTCCCCAAGTTCTGCGGCAGTCGCACTGCACCCCCTGGCAGTGTCCCCGTCCCTTCCCTGAGGAAAAAGCTGCAATTTAGCCTAGCCAGAGCTCTAGGATGGTCGGTGGTGATGGCACCGGCCTTGGGCGCCTGTCTCCTTTGTTGGTCAACCGGCCCCAAGTTCTGCGGCAGTCGCACTGCACCCCCTGGCAGTGTCCCCGTCCCTTCCCTGAGGAAAAAGCTGCAATTTAGCCTAGCCAGAGCTCTAGGATGGTCGGTGGTGATGGCACCGGCCTTGGGCACCTGTCTCCTTTGTTGGTCAACCGTCCCCAAGTTCTGCAGCAGTCCCAGTGAGCCCTGGCAGGCTGTCCTGTGCTTCCTCCACCCTTTGGCGACCCTGGCCCATTACAGCTTTTTCCCTCCGGGTAGGCATGAGAACCCTGCCAGGGCTCCCTGGGAATGACGCTGCACTTGGGGATGGTCAACCCACATGGGAGACAGCCGCCCAAGGCCAGGGACATAACCCCCGACCGTCCTGGAGCTCTGGCTGGGCTTTGTTACAACATTTCCCTCCGGGAAGGGATGAGCACCCTGCTGGGCTCACTGGGACTGCTGCTGGACTTGGGGATGGTCGCCCAACGTGGGAGACAGGCGCTCAAGGCTGGTGCCATCACCCCCCACCAGTCCTAGAGCTCTGGCTGTTCTTTCTGGGAAAGTATGGGGACCCTGCCGGGGGCTCACCGGGACCACCGCTGGACTTGGGGATGGATGCACCCAAGGCCAGAGGCAGCACCGTCGGCCATCCCAGAGCTCTGGCTGGCATGCGTTACAGCACCCCCCCCCACGGGAAGGGATGAGCACCCTGCCAGGTCTCACTGGGACTGCCGCTGAACTTGGGGACGGTCGCCCAATATGGAAGACAGGCCCGCATGCCCAGACGCAGCAACCCCGGCCGTCCCGGAGCTCTGGCTGGCCTGCGTTACAGCCTTTCCCTCTGGGAAGGGATGGGCACCCTGCCAGGGCTCCCTGGGACTTCCGCCGAAGTTGGGGACAGTCGACCAACAAGGGAGACAGGCACCAAAGGTCGGGGACATCACCCCAGACAATCCTAGAGCTCTGGCTGGGCTGCGGTACAGCTTTTCCTTCCAGAGAGGTATGTGGACCCTGCCATGGCTCACTGGGACCGCAGCTGGTCTGGGATGGTCAGCCAACGTGGGAGACAGACGCTAAAGGCCAGGGACTTCACCCCGACCATTTGGGAGTTCTGGCTGGCCTGCGTTACAGGTTTTCCCTATAAGGAGGGATGTGGACCCTGCCGTGGCTCACTGGGACCGCCAATGGACTGGCATGGCCACCCAACATGGGAGACAGGCGCCCAAGCTCGGAGGCAGCAACCCCTGGCCGTCCCAGAGCTATGGCTGGCCTGTGTTGCAGCTTTACCCTCCGGGAAGGGATGGAGTCCCTGCTTGGCCCTTCCTGGGACTGCCGCTGAACTTGGTTACGGTCGACCAACAAGGGAGACAGGCACCCAAGTCCGGGGCCATCACCCCCGACCATCCTGGAGCTCTGGCTGGGCCGCATTACAGCTTTTGTCTCGGAGAAAGGACGGGGACCCTGCCGGGGCTCCCTGGGACAGCCGCTGGACTTGGACGGTCGACCCACATGTGAGACTGGTGTCCAAGGCCAGGGGCAGCAGCCCCGACCATCTTGGTGCTCTAGCTGGTCTGCGCTACAGCTTTTCTCTCTGTGGAGGCATTGGCACACTGCCAGGGCTCCCTGGGACCACCGCTGACCTTTGAGACGGCCGACCCACATGGGTGACAGGTGCCCAAGGCCAGGGACATCACCCCCGACCATCCTGGAGCTCTGGCTGGGCTGAGTTACAGAATTTCACTCTGGGAAGGGATGGGGACCCTGCCGGGGCTCCCAGGGACTGACGCTGCACTTGGGGATGGTCGACCCACATGGGAGACGGGCACTGAAGGCCAGGAACATCCCCCCGGCACTCCTGCAGCTCTGGCTGCCCTGCATTAGAGCTTTATCTGCCGGGTGGGAATCGGGACCCTGCTGGATCTCCCTAGAACCGGCGCTGGACTTTGGGACGATCGATCCACATGAGAGACAGGTGCCCGCAGCTGGGACATCACCCCCGACCGTCGTTAAGCTCTAGCTGTACTGCGTTAGAGCTTTTCCCTCTGGGTAGGGATGTGTACCCTGCCTGGGCTCCCTGTGCCTACAGCTGGATATGTGGATGGTGATCACTTTTTCTTTTCCACCTAGGTAGGTGCACTCATGCATGTGAGGTACCGTTTTCGTTGCGACACCTGTGGGAGTCTGGGAAAGTAGGACATGTGTTGTTAGTGGCGTGTTTCGGTGGTTTCCTGGTGGCAAATGTCTGAAAATTGTGTTTCTTTGCCTAAATCTTGGACTTTGTCAGGCATTGTGGGCAATACATTCTAAGGTGATTCACGCAAGTCAGACCTCTGGATTACCCATGTGTCTCTTCTTTTCAGAAATGCATGGGGTTCCCTGTTTTCCTTGGTGGCTGCGACACCCCATGCCCAAATCAGTAGGTTGCTCACAAAACCAAAATCCTAAAAATGTTCTCTTCCCAAACCCTATGGGATACCAGTGGTTTAGCCTTTTCTCTTTGCGCCTAGGTAGATGCACCCACACATGTGAGGTACCGTTTTTGTCAGGAAACCTGTAGGAATGGTTGCAGGCAGGACATTTGTTGTTTTCTCTTTGTTTTGATAACCTTTACATACATTTGCTGCTGCACTTTGTTACACAACCCTTTCATTTCCCAAATGTAACCTACATTTAGTTGCTGCTTTAGGCACTGTACGCTTTTGTAACCTGCACAAGTCACCTATCCTTCAAAAGGTCTGCCTGTGCACTTTCAAAAAAATGTATGCTTGCCATTCCTCACCACATTTGTTTTCCTTATTTTCAAATGCTAAGTACGTCTGTTTAGGCCGTCGGCATACACATCCTGTATACCATGGCTCTGTTTTTGGCCTCTGGTATTGCTTGTTTTGCGAAAAAATAATGAAAAATGTGTGATTTCCTAAATAGAAGAGTCGGGGGAATGTAGCGGTGCATTGCTTTTCTCAATATTCACAGAAGCCATTACTTTACAGGCCCAAACATGTCCAGCACATACATTTTTTTCTTTCATTTTTTCCTAAACTATGGGAATTCCTACTTACATAGTTGTTGCCTGACACGGGAAAATCACTTCTTCCTGAACTTGGAATTTTTTCTACTTTCCAGAAATGTATGCCTTTCTGTCTTCCCATTCAGCTTTCCTACCCTCTTCCATTCACTCCTCGCATGTCCTATTGGGAAAATCGTCTACCTCTCACAAAACTGATGGTAACCTTCTAAAAATATGTTTTGTTTTGTTTTCACTCAACCTGTTCTTGAAAGCATTGAAAATGGCGAATTCAGAAAAGCAAACCAATTGTTCCTAGCTCTTACAAGGCCAAAATCACAGACAGGCTTCTTTGTACATCATTTTCTGAAAAATCACAAAATGTGTTTTTTTTTGTTATCTTCTCTCACCCCACAACAACAAATTGATTCCTTGGTGGTGTTATGACCACATGTGGGACGAAAAGGTGCAAAATTTGGCCGAGATATCTCTTATAACAAAAATGTTACATGGGATTAAAAGCAACATACCGAAATCTCCACTGATATGCTTTTTCTGGTTTGCTTTACAGATTCTGTGCCTGGCTGGTTTAAGTGCAATTCGGAATGGTCTCCATTTGGTAGACTTATACTACACACAGCAGAAGCAAATGCAAAAGGCCACATTTGTACAAACAACCAATTTGAAATTGATGAGGTTGGAGAACGAGATTCGTGGGTCACTTGATGCCAATGCTGACATACCAGCCCAAGCAGGCATGAAGAAACGGATTCCCAAAGCATTGAGGATGAACCAAATACAAGCTGCCCAAACTGATAACATATATCTACTTAGCTCTGGAAATTCTAAACAACCCATTTTTGCTCATCAAATTCACATAATGGAATGGAACTACTGACAACCTGTCTGGTAGCGCTGCCAACACCTGCTTTAACTTTAAGACACATTTTCAGCATCACTCGTAACGACTATTTGGTGGAGGATAATGATGTCCGACAGTCATTTTATGTTCATGAATATTTTCAGTTCTGTCAGGCGACCAATGAAAAATTGAGAAATGTAACTAAGATCTTCACATATAATATTGCTAAAGGAGATGTCTGTTTTAACATGACTTGTCAGCCGAAATAGTTTGGCACGTGTCAGCAATTGAATAAAGGTGAACAAATGAACTGGACTGTATTTGAGAAACACCAAGCACATGCCCAACGTTGACAAAACCATGACATGTAATCATACATTTGTAGCTGCTAGTCATTTGAACCATGTCAAACTTCCAGTAGGATACTTATTTTTATGCGGGAATATTAGGTTTACCTATATTCCTGCCAACAACTGCGGAGGACCATGTGCAGTAACGCAACAAGCCTTAACCTTGTTATCTTTGCAGTCAGCATTCACTAGAGTTAAAAGTTCAATTTCTGAATATATAGAGCTAACCCCAGATTGTGATTCAAATGTACATTTGTTATCTGAGTTGGAAGTCCTGGCTCTTGCATATTCATTGCTGGGAGTTTTGGGATTAGCTGCTGGGGGCTATAAATATTTGATTAAGTTAGCATGTTTAGTAGTGAAAGGTTTAAATCATACCTCTCAAGCTTTAGAAGAATTAGAGGATAGCAAAGTTATGAGAAGTGTGGTTTTGCAGAACAGATCTGCTATTGATTACCTGTTCTTAAAACATAATTTACGGTGTAAAACATTTGAAGGAATATGCTGTTTCAATTTGAGTGATCATTCTGAGTCTGTGCAAAACCACATCCAGGTGACATTTTCATACTGGGAATTGGTGGAACTGGCTGTTTTCATGGATCCCAAATATTAGTGAAACCCTATGCTATGCTCTTGCTCGCAATTTTAGTATTTTGATGATTTTGATTCTTTTTTTGCTGTTGTTTTCAATGCATTTCTAGCCTAGCTATAATACTTAGTCGGTTTTAGAAGCAGACTTTAAAGCCACTGAGTTATAGTAGTCAAATGTCCAAGGGTGGAATGTATTGCTAGCAAAAAATGTATCTTGTGTCAGATTTTGTGGATTTCCTCACCAGTGAAGCGCTGTGTTAAAAGCTGGAAGTTGGACATCTTCCAACGACCCGTAGGCTTAAGCCCATTGGTGGTCCAGGGTCTCCTGCATTGGTCTCATCCTTAGCCCGCAGTTGGGTATGAGGAATATACACGAGGACATCATGCCCAGGAGCAACTTGAAGGAACGTGTTGTGCTCTTGCCGAGAAAACACAAAATTAGTTTTAGCATCGCAAATATTCTGTCTGCCGAGGGCCACACTCTAGGGATGGAGGTGTTTAGTTCTGCTCCTAGGAAGAGTGCTGTTTTGGTTGGTAATGGGCAGGACTTGGTTTAGTTGATGGAAAAACCTAGAGTTTTGAGTAAATTTGTTGTCTTTACGACTGCAGTTGTGGCAAGGTTGTACGAGCGTGCCTTTAATAGCCAGTCATCTAGGTAGGGAAAGACTTCTGTTCCTGTGCGTCTTAGATTCGCAGCCACTGGAGCCAGGCATTTGGTGAAGACCCTCTGTGCCAACTTTAGGCCGAAAAGGAGGACGCAGAAATGAAAATGTGTGTTTCCCACTGCGAACCTGAGGAACCTTCTGTGTGCCAGGTGGATGGGGATATGGAAGTACGCGTCTTCCAAATCCAAGGTTGCTAGAAAGTCGTTTTTTGTTTAGCCATGTTAGCACATTTTGGAGAGATGTCATTTTGAACTTGATGTGCTTAACGAACTTGTTGAGCGCCCTCAAGTCCAATATTGGTTGCCACTGGCCGTTCTTCTTGACTAGAAAAACATGAGAGTAGAAAACATTTCCTCTTTGGTTGACTGGTACTGTTTCTATGGCCGCTTTTCGCAACAGCTTGCAGATGTCCATTTTTAGATGTTTCAACAAATGTATTTTGCGCGGTAGAAGTGGGAGAGAAGGAGGTTGGTCTAAGAACTCGATTGTGTGTCCCTCTTGTATGATTGTAACAACCACTTGTCCAATGTAATGTCTTGCCAACGTTGGAAGTGAACATGAATTGTCAGATTTGCTTCGACTAGGCTTTCGAGTGGCCCGAACCACGCCTGCCTCTTTGAGAAGTGTATCTGACAGCGGTTTGATGATATGTGTTGTCCTGCTATGCACTGTTTTGCGTTCTTTGGCTGTTTGATGGCCTGTTGTATCCCCTATATCTCGCAGATGAACCGCGAAAGGACCGAAAGGTGTGGCAATCTTTGTCTTTGTCCTCAAGTGAGCTAATAGCTCTGGCTGTGTCTGATTTAAATCCTTTTAGATTTGTTGTCAATTTTCTTGCCAAATAGATCTTGACCATCGAAAGGCATATACAGTATTTGTGCAGGAACTTCTGGCCTAAAATTGGTTGCTTTCATCCAAACCTGCCTTCTAAGGACTGTCCCATGAGCTATTTGTCGAAAAACGGATTCAGCAACATCTACAGCTGCGATCATGTGATCAGAGGTGTCTTCCCCAACTATTATTGATTTTACTTCCTCCTGAAATTCTGCCAGCAGATGTTTGGCTAGTTTTGACATAGGTAGCTAGAGTTCTCTGTCATATCGCGCTGTCATAGCTAAGGCATTAGCTGCTCTGATGGATAAAGATGTAGATGACAAAACCTTTCTGCCCAAGGCCTCTAGTTTCCGGCCTTCCTTTCCTGGTGGCGCTTTAAGTGGTGACAAAGGGTTTGTAAACTTCTTTCGTGCTGCGACAGTGATGACTGTATCATGTTTGGTGTGTCCCCTTTGACATAGAGGAGCTGTATCCGGAGCCTTATATTTCTTTTCCGGTTGTGATACCAATGGAGGGGTAGAAAGAATCCTAACCCCTGCATGCCAAATCTTGTCCAACAGTGGGATAGTTGTGACAGTCTTCCTTCATTTATCTCTGTGCTCATAGAGCACCGACTTCTTTTCTTCTGAAGTCACTTGTATTTTGAACAGGTCTGCTGCCTTGGCAATTATGGTGTGGAAGGATACTAAGTCATCAGGAGGCAATGTTTCACCTGGAGAATCTCATTTCTGTGGTTTCTCTATCACATAGTCATCCCAGTCGCTATGCTGGTCTGGGTCCTGAGTGATCTCTCCTTCAGGTTCTTCTGTGTCCGTGAAGTCCCTGAATGGATCCTCCTGCCAATCCAAAACTGACACTGTAGAGGGTAATGCAGCAGGGTCTCTTGATGGTGAGGTTCTCCTTGGTCAAGGCAAAAATGTGGAGGCGAGTCTCTTGTCAGTGACGCACTGTGTGATAGTGGTCTGTCCCTGGGCCTGTGTAGCGGCTCAGGAGCTAGTGTATGCTTACAGGGCCTACTGTTAGTAGGAGAGCTCCTAGGTGCAGAGTGTTGAGGTGACCTGTCTCTCTGTGGAGACCTTATGCCCACTGAGTGGGTTTTCTTTAGTGGACGTTTTAGACGTTGCAAACTCTTATTAGCACTTCCGCTTGTCGATGGCGGTCCCCGTAGACGGCTGTTCCACAGATGAAGGTTCCGAAGCATTGACTTTGTTGCCCACAGAGCTCAAGGAAGGCACAAGTGAGCTTTTCTCAACCTTTTCCTTGCTTTGTGAGGAGGGGAGGTTCCACTTTCCACTGAAGAGGCCCTTCTCTTAGAAGTTTGGCTCTCAGTTACCTTGTGAGATGTCAAAGGGGCTGTCTTGGCAGATTCTTCATCTGAAGAGTGGCACGTGGACTCCAGATGTAACAGTAGCCTTCTGTGCCTGTCCTGCAGTGTCTTGTTGGAAAAGCCTTTGCAGATCTCACATTGATGAATATCATGATGATATAAACAATACATGCACTGTTCATAAGCATCCCTCATATACACCGTCGTCTTCCTGCATCTGCTGCAATCTTTAAACAAAAAAGGCCTTTTGACAATTCCTGTCTCCTCAGCCACGCTGTTGAGGTGGCCTTCACATGACGAAAAAAGGTGGATAAATTGTGCTTTCTGAGCCCAGAAAGTCACAGATGAAAACCAAAAAATGAAATTCAAGTTGTAGTTTGAACAATAAATATGAATAAATCGATGAAAGCTCAGAAAGCCGAGAGGATTCCATCTGTCTGGTAGACTGCAGTGAAAAATCTGAAGATGGCTGCCTGCGGTGGAGCTTAATGGGCAAATTTTATTGCCATTTTCTATGGAAAATAATGTATATATATGTAATATATATCATTATTTTTAAATCACAGAGGATTCCCGGATTGACGATGGGGAATATTCAAGCATGTGAATCTATGAAAGATCCAATGCTGGGGAAACAAGATTTTTTCCCCTATGCTACAGTGCTGTGTTCAAGGATTTTTTTTGTCAGATAAAGTTGCAGGAGCAGAAAGCTCTCATGAGAAACAGTATGTGTTTACTTGCTATGGTATTCTACATGCATACCAGCCATATGCTCGTGGAGTGCTGTCAGCAAATGAACCTTCTGGAAAAGTACTATCAAATTGGGGGGCACCGGATTAGGCTGGCTATGTGCAAAACTTGAAGGTGTCTCACCCGCTGCCATCCAGGTGGCGAGGATACGGCCCTCGCTATTGGATCCAGTTCCTGGGGGTGGACCAGTGCGGGAGGATCACCTGGATGGGGGGTCTTTGGGGAGTAGAAATGGGACACCAAAGGGTGAGACGCGGTATCCCCTTCCTTATGACACATTTTCCCCATCCTACCAGGTAGGATATCTAGAAACTCAACCCCCCCACCCTTTTCCGACACAAACACTTTCTTACAGGCAGTTCATCGTGAGCGACAACGGACTAACACCATACCTGATATGTCCCAAAACAAGGGTCAGGCAATTACTGATACACACCTGACTTCCATCACACCTCCCCACACGGATAAAAGGCGGAGCACGAAAGCACATTCTGAGCAAGGCCAAACGCACAAGGAAGCAGCTATTCTGGGATGGCAGTTTAAACCGAGGAGAAAGGCGGCGAGACCAGAGAGGACGACAAGGAGGAAGTCACCCTTGGCCTTTTCAAGAAAGGTTTGCGACTTTCAAGAAGCCTCAAGGAAAAGAAACTTAAGACCAGGAATTACAGCTAACGCTGTAGCGTGTGTCAAAGGTACACAGAGTCCTCCCGCATTGATAGCTAAGGCGGGGAGAAGCGATTACCACCATGGTACTATCCTTGACTCCGACAGCAAAGCAACACCAACGAGTTCAGCACAGCCGGTGAGTCGGGAGAAACTGATAGCAGACCGGACTGTGTTATGCTTAAGGTTGCAAGCGGCAACATTGTAGGAACAAAGAACGTGTGTGCGAAGGAACGTTATGAAACCAAGATAGCTACCAGATACAGAGTGGACCGGCACCACGTAGGTGCTCATTCGAAGGTCTCCGTTTGGTAAACCCAGAGCGTGTAAAAGATTATTGAATGGTGAAATCGAAGTGGTCCTCCAGCGGGTTAAGTTGAATCATGTGCACATTCAAAGTTTTTCTGAGCCTGGCTGCGGGGGACTAATTGTCTAAAAGGGGATCTGAGCCCGGAAGAGGGGGACCCGGGGTGAACAGTAAAACTCACCTGTAAAGATATATTAATAGTTACTCACCGTATTGAGTAACATACTCTTAGTCCATAGTCCCCTTTCTTCCATACTGTATGGGCGTTCCTTGCGAGGGACGGGAGACGGAACCTTTTTCACCAGAAAAATCTTCTTCCCCTTTAAATTTAGAGGCGCGGAGGGGTGTGGGTCTGGGAGCATGCACACGCCTGACGTTGCCCACCAGCGCCACTTCTCAGTCCCCATTGACAATATTTTACATTGCCTAATGACACCAGTATTATTAGGGGGGAGGATGGTGGGACGTATGGGGGAAAGGGGACTATGGACTAAGAGTAAGTTAGTCACTACAATGAGTAACTTAATTACTCTTACGTCACATCCCCTTTGCTCCATACTGTATGGGCGATTACAACTCAATGTAGCCCCAGGGTGGAGAGGAGACCTTCCTTAAGCAAACAGGTTTCTTAGAAACGCCTGCCCAAAAGCTGCGTTTGATCTAGAGGCGGCGTCCAGACGGTAGTGCTTACAGAAAGCCGAAGGGGTGGCCCAGGTAACCGCCCTGCTGATGACCTGCCACGGCATATGCCGTTGGAAAGCGATGGCTGTGGACTTGGGTCTGACCGCATGAGCATGCAAATTGGCTGGCAATGGTTTGTGCTGCCCCTCATAGGCCTCCTTGATGGCCGCGACCGTCCACCTTGCTATGGAAGCCTTGGAGGTCTGATAGTTGGGCCTTTGAACCACCAAAAGTGATGAAGAGGGCATCCGACTTGCGGAAGTCTTTGGTCCTGTTAAAGTAGTATTTTAGCGCGCGTCTGACATCCAGACGGTGCAAGACCCTCTGAGGCTCATCCATGGGGTCAGCGAAGAAGGTGGGTAAGACTATTTCCTCATTTAGATGCGTAGTGTAGGGTTCTGATGCCACCCGAGCCTGGATTTCGCGGACTCTGCAAGCGGAGGTGAGGCCTATAAGAGCAGCGCCATCTTCAGGGTGACCAGCCTGACGTCCGCAGACGCCATTGGCTCAAACGTCTTGTGTGCCAAGGCGCCCAAGACTACATTCATGTCCCACACAGGATGTGGCTTCTTTGTAGGGGGGTACAGCCTGTCGAGGCCCGCCAAATGCCGTTTGACCACCAGGTCAGCGGAGGAGAAGAGGCCCTCCACCGAGTTTCTGTAGGCTCCTTTGACTGCCAGATAGGTGCAGCATGTGTCCACCAGAATTCCGGAGTGGACAAATTGCGCCGAGAAGGAGAGTACATCGTCCGACGTGCACTTAATGGGATCGATCTCCTTAGAGTCGGCCCAATGACAGAATCTGGACCATTTGCTCTTATATTGGCTCCTGGTAGCTTTGCTTCTGGCGCCCTGGATGATTTCCAGGTTCACCTGAGAAAGGCTCAAGTGTTTCAGAGTGACCTTGCTCAGGAACCACGCTGCGAGGGCTAGCTTGTGAGGAGCGGGGCAAAGTACCCTGCTGCCCTGCTGGACCAGGAGAGGCGCTGGGCCCAGCGATAGGTGAATGGGAGGCCTGTCCGATAGACTTAGCAGCTCGGAGAACCACGGTGGGAGGAAAGGTGTATACTGTCATGTAGTTCCATTATATCTGCAATGCATCACCCATGGAGCTGGAGCCCTATCCCTGCCAGGAGGCAAACTGCTGGCATTTCCTGTTGTCTTGAGAGGCAAACAGATCCACTTGGCGGTGCCCCCACCTGAGGAATATCTTTCAGTACCAGGTTGTTCAATTGCCACTCGTAATTGTCCACCCCCAGTCTGCTGAGCCTGTCCCCCTCCAGGTTGGAGTCCCCCGGGAAGTGGACAGGCATGAGGTAGATGTCATTCTCCAGAGCCCATTCCCACATGCTGACCGTGAGGTTGCATAGTGGGGGGGACCTGGTACCCCCCTGCCTGTTGACATAGTACATGCTGGTGGAGTTGTCCGTCTGGATAAGCACTGTCTTGTCTTCTATTAGAGGGAGGAAGGCCTTGAGGGCCAGCCATATGGCCTTCAGTCTAGCCAGTAGATGTGGGACTCCTGCTCCTACCAGGTCCAGACTCCACGGACGCTGTGGCTGTCTAGAGTGGCGCCCAAGCCCTCTAGGGAGGAGTCTGTCATGACAGTGACCTTAGGGAGAGGCGGCCGGAAGGACTTGCCCCGCCGTAGGTTAAAGTCTGCAGTCTACCAGGTGAGGTCCGGGTGGAAAGACGTGGAAATGTCCACTGGCTCCAATTGTTAGCCCCACTCCTGATTCCAGGAGGCTGTGAAATGCAGCTGCAGTCTCCTCATCCTGAGTCGTGTGCGGGGGACGGCTAAATGAACCGCCGCCATAATACCCAGTAGGTGTTGGTAGCACCAGGACGAGGTCACAGTCCTGGAGAGGAGTAGTGGCTTTACTGATGGCCGTGATCTTGTCCTCCGAAGGGAAAACCCGCTTAGAGCCTGTGTCCCAGATGAGGCCCAGGAAGGTCAGTTTCTGCGTGGGCTGCAGCAGAGACTACTTGAGGTTGATAGTAAACCCCAGGTCGTGGAGTGTGTTCATAAGCGCAGAGGAGGTGTCGAGAACCGTATCCGGAGATGAGGCCTGGATGAGCCAGTCGTCCAGGTATGGGTAGATGTGGTGGCCCTGGGCCCCGAGGATAGCAGCCACTGTGTTCATCAATCTGGTAAATACCATGGGGGCTGAATTGAGGCCGAAGGGTAGCACCTTGTATTGGAAATGGCAGCCCATGATCCTGAAGCACAGAAAGGACCGATGCGGCTGACAAATCAGGACGTGTAAATACGTGTCCTTCAGATCCAAGGAGCACATATAGTCTCCCCTGTTCAGTGTCTCCGCAATGAGTGCGGGCGTAACCATCTTGAATTTTTGAAGCGGACGGGAGGGGTTGAGGGTGGAAAGGTCCAACACAAATCTCAGGCCAACCTGGTTCTTCTTCTGTATGGTGAAAATCCTGGAATAGAAGCCCAATACTCTCTGGGAGGCTGGGACTTCTTCCACTGCCTGGCACTCGACGAGCGACCAAATCTCAGATAACAGAGTTGCTGTCCCAATCTGAAGAGGGGAGGAAGGGACCGTTAGGAGGTACCCCGTGGAGACTACAGAGAGGATCCAGGAGTCCGAAAGGGTTTGGTGCCAAAATTGCATGTGGGAAGCAAGCCTGCCCCCACCGGAGACACGTGGACCCGGAGGGGTGTGTCATGTCTTCTTTCCCTCTGAGGCTGTTCCAGAGGAGGGGGATTGGAAAAAGCCATTGCCCCCCCCCCCCCTCAACCCCACTTTTTGCTGTTTCCTCCAATGCTGACTCGGGGAATGGTCAGGTTATCTGGACCTCCGTTCTTGGAAGCCTCGGAACCCTCCAGACGCCTGCCCCTTGTCGGAGCTTTGATTAGACTGGGTGTACGCTTTGGGCGTGGCCTTCGTAAGAATAGATAAAGACTTAACGGTTTGTGAGCTGCTGTTCTTTTTATCTAATTCTTCATCCGTGGTGGAGTGGAAGAGGTCACTACCCTCGAATGGAAGGTCCAGTATGCGTTCCTGAAAGTCCAATATGCGTTCCTGGATGTCCGGGTTAAACTTGGTAGCCTGGAGCCAGGCCATTCTTCTCATGTCCGTGGCAATGCAGATGGCCCGCAATTTCCCGCCAGAGCCGTTGGTTAACGGCTACCAGCATGGCATCAGCGTTGGCCTGACGCAGGTGCAGGGAGTCGCTGGAGTACAGCTTTTTCCCATACGCCTCCAAGATCATCTCCTCCTTGCCTAACAGCGCAGACGACGAGATGGCCACATAGAGTGACACTGCATCGATCACCGAGGAGTGCGGCTGAGGATAAGCCGAAAGCAGGACTGTATCCCCCTCCAACTGCCTGTACTTGGCGTTGAGGCACATATTGACAGGTTGGGCTGAGTGCTGCTTTAGCCACCCCTTCTTGGCCAGGGCAACAACGTCTTTCTGCATGGGGATTCCAGTCTTAGAAGGGGGCCTTAGGGTGAAGACTTCTGCCAAGACCCCCCTCCGCAGGCTGTTTGACCTCGGGATGAGGAAGGCCCAGGTATTCCGCCAGGGCCGCAAGGTGTTCGTGTAAGTCCTTCGCTGAAGATGGCGTGTCGGGGTACTCCTTCTCGTCTGTATCCACCCGAGTGCCAGGAGGGTCCAGAACTGGTGGAGGAGTACTTTGCCCCGTGGGCTGCGCTGTGGAGAACGGAGCAGGAGGCTGGTCTGGAACCGCTTGTACTGCCGCAGGCAGAGGGGCCGGAATAGGAGCCGGCAAGGGCAGCGCTGGGTCCTGTGGCACCGGAGCGATTGGAGGAACGACTATGTGTGCCTGTGAGGTAACCTGAGGGAGCATGTCCCGGATGGTATTCGGAAGGATGGACCCCATCTAGGGTGTTCACATCAGCGCCAGAAACCTTTCGAAGAACCTGTCTTCGGGAGGCTGAAAAGGTGGCATGAGATATTGACGGAGTGGCTGCGGGCTGCTGGGGAAGGGACACACACTGCCTGGGGTGCAGGGGGATCCTGCCCTGCGCTGCTGATGGATGAGCTGTAGGCCACGTACCTGGTTGACACCAGTCCCACCTTGTGACTCGTTCCTCCAAGCGCTCTGCTAGGGGAGGTATCAGACGAGCAGAAATCTTGTCTGGCGTGGCAGCCATTTTGTCAAGCTGCGTGTCAAAGTCGTGGTGCCTGGCACGCTGGAACAAGCCCCGTCCATGACGCTTGGTGTTGGAACATAAAGCATATCCCGCATCTCAGGCCGGGGGCTGGAAGACGTAGTGCCCTCGGCAGAGCTGTCGGTAGAGCTGCGTGAAGGCGCCCTCTCGGACATGATGCCAGTACTAGGGCATTGCCCCTCCCGACACCGATCCGGAGATCCCTCGGCTGTGAGGCTGGACTAGCCTCGGTGCGTGTGCTGGTGCTAGAACCCGGGAGGTTCCTCCCGGTCGGGCGCTTCCTTAGAAAGGAGTCACCCTTGCGGGGTGCGATGATGAATAGAGGCCTTGCCTTTGGCCTTGAGCGATGTTTGACAAAGTCCTTTAGGTCCTCCGGAGGTGGCTTCTGGAAGAGCTCCCTCTACCTAGCTAGCCAGTTCTTCAGTGCCTGTGGTGTCAAGGTGTGGCACGCGGAACATCTCTCCCAACTGTGTTCGGGGCCAAGGCAGCAGTGGCAAAGGGTGTGGGGGTCTGAAGTGGGGAAGATCTGTTAGGGACAATTCTCATAAATGTTGCCGGATTTTGAGGATTTTTTTTACCTGGAAAGAGTGCAGTGACACAGGGATGTCTTTTTAAGACTTCCCAAGGGTTTAAATACCTTCTCTGGGATAAACCTCTGTTTCCAAGAGAATGTAAGGTTAAATTAACTTCACTAGTCTTTTTAAATGTCTAGACCCAGCACACACTATCTTCCTATAGAGTGCTGGAGGGGTTAACCTAGTATCCCTATGTCTAGAAACTCCCTGTGCTTAGACAGCCACCCTGCTGGTTGAGTGGCAGCTAGGCTGGAATTAATGGGAGAAAACTTTTTAAAAGGCGTGTCTCATGGACTGGAAAGCAGAGTCGACCACTGGAACGAAAGAACCGAAGACGAGCTGGAAGAGGACGGCTGCTTCAACTCCTGGACCGTTGGTTTGCCCGGTGAAGCCATGCTGCAGGGCCGAATTGCCAAGTTAATCTTGACAGAGAAGCCCCTTCAAGGATGACTTCTTCCTTTGAGTTGGTGGGACCAATCAACTCGTAAGCCACCTTTATACCATTCTTGGAGCTGTTTAGGATTAACCAGGGGGAAAGACACCCGCTTGCGTGCTTGAATTACAGCTACTCGAACTGAAGTGACTCCATTTTGTCTGCGTTTTCTGATGATCCCGTGGAGTGCAGGAGTCCCCCAATGTCCTCCCTCTTGCCCCCACTTCTGAGGCTCAGGAACAGGGAGATCTGCAGGACCTGCCAGGAACCAACGTCTTCAGCTGCATCCTTTGCTTTATACTAAGGCACTGTGCCAACCCGATTGAGAGAACGCTTCTCTCGCGGTGAAAGTTCGTGGAACTTTCCCAACTTGCAGGACTAATCAGCTTGTGACCCAACATATGATTATTTTTCATAGAAACTACTTCTGAGAACTTTCACAAAGACTTTACCGTTTACTTCAAGAACTGCGCTTTCCTATCCAAGACACTAGTCCATTGAATTTGGCCTAGGCCTATTGAACTGAATCGAGTCATCTAGTGAACTAAAACTATTTGCACTGCCTAAGAAAGTATGTGTGATCTATTCTGTTAATTTGTGCCTTTTTACTCCCATTGAAAGTAACTGAAATACCAGTTTGCTCCTATTTCAGGGGAGCCTAATTTGTTCAGAAACGTATTGGTTTGCTATTGAATTGTTTTTGTGTATAATGTTAAGTTGCCTCCTTCTAGTGAATATTTTCTAAATGATTGTGTAATAAATGTTTTACCAAGAAACCTTCAGTGTAAGTGTCTACTTGAACCACTGATTGTAAGACCTCTGTGTAAAATCCTGTACTGCTCACATTCCCACTTGAGATAAGCCTGGCTGCTCAGCTCGCTACCACAAACTGTGTAGTACAGACTTCTACCAAACGTTGGTTTTTGCTTACACCTGTAGTCCTAACTGTATGTGGTGGTCCAAGAGGGTACTGCATGCAATTCTGCTTAACAAGTGCCCCTCGCAGGCTGGACACCTGCTGAAGCCCGCTGAAGTCGACATGCGCCAGGGAGGAGCGTGGCCTCGGAGGACCAAGTATCTAAAAGAAAAAAAAGACAAAGATAGAAGACTATCAGTGGAAGAGCGCGTGTTATTACATGTCCGAAGCCAAACCCAGGAGCGCTGGTGAAATCGACCAGTTCCTGTCGACGCGGAAAAGGGGACTGAGGAGTGGCGCCGGTGGGCAGAGTCAGGCGAGCGCATGCTCCCAGGGCCGCGCGCCTCTAAATTTAAAGGCGAAGCTGATTTTTCTGGTGAAAAAGGTTCTGTCTCCCGTCCCTTGTGAGGGACGCCCGTACAGTATGGAGGAAAGGGGACGGGATGTAAGGGTATGGATTCCAACGGTTGATCAAAAGTTGTAGTGACTTCGCTAGCCGATTTACTACGCAGCAAGTACAAGGGCTTCATTTCTAAAAACTGTTACAACAGGTCAAAATCAGCTGAAACATTCACTAGGCTTCCACTGAATTCAAAGGAGGCGACTCGTCGGCTGCCACACTCAACGCGCAAGGAACCGTTTTTAAGATGATGCAGCCCAATTCAGCATCCTCCAGGAAACATAAGCTCCAAAATTGCCTTGTGCAGAAGACTGCACTCTCCTGCAGCACTACATGCGCCATATGGCATATGGTTTAGTAATGATAATCAGAGTTAGTGTGCAATTATTTTTTATACATGCTTTTTTGTTCATATTTATATTGTTATACTGTGTAAGGAAAATTTAAAACCCCAAAGACAATAAATACATTTAACAGTGACAGAAGAAATCTCTTGGTACTCCACATCAGGCTTCACAGTTCCACAAAAGAAAATTATAAGTTTCAACTTTGTGAAATCTATCAGAAAATATGTGAACTGAATGGCAGACAGAGGTAATCAAGGTTTTGGAACACCACATGTTCAGCATACGTACCGTTCTGTGAATTTGCACTTCATTGTGTATATATATATGTGCATCAAGGCGCATGCCTTTTAAATAACACTGGGAGATTCTGAATAAAAAAGGAACCTTAAAACGCTCAAGAGCACACAAAGGCTGTGTGAGCATCTACATGGGCAGGGAATGTTAGCAGGGATTACATTCACCCAAGAACGCACATATCATCCAGTGTGCATACAAGTGCCCCAATACCACATTAGGAAACTGTTAGGCAGAAAACTGTGCAGTTCCCTCTGGGACCACTGCAAAAGATTTAAGACTACAGGTGTTGGCAGTAAACCCACTTGGTAGCAGTCTGCACCGCACAGATTCACTGTGGTAGCTGTGGCTGAGCAGTCAGACTTCCCTCAAGAAGAGTTAGGCAGTATACAGAGGATACATAATAGGTACAGAGGCACAGTAGCACAAGCAAACACTGACCAGAGCTAGGTGTAAAAGTATAAACTTATTTATTAAAGGTACACTCATAAATTACACTAGCACAATAGAAAAGGTAAGAAAGTCAAACACAGTTACTATTACTCATATGTACATCCCTAATCATTTGTTGGACAATTCTAAGTTAACCCCACTTATTTCCAACCAGAGGTGAGCGCTTAACGTTAGATGGTCCTCCAACAAGTATTACCAAAGGGAGGGAAAAGGCAGAAATAAAGAGAGCAGTAAGGTAAAACACTTTTCACATAAGGTTAGCAAAGACAGTCAATGGTGGAACAAGGGGAATTAGTTCGGGGCCCGCTTTAGAGGGAGCCAGGCGAAAATGTGCCCAAGATCACACAATGTCACAAGTCTTTGCAGGTGAGTAGAAAAAGGTTTTACTACGGTTCTCAAAAGTTTAGTTAGGGTGTCCCAGACCTACCCAGGTTCGAGAGCCGAGGGCTAAATCTACCCCGTACAATCGGTGGCAAGGGAGGCCGGGCGGAACACAGTACCTTTAAACGTGGAAGGATTCCCCCAGCGGTGGTAGTCGTTCCTGGTAGTGGGTGCAAGTCGCGGCGTCGTCCCGAGGAAGAGGTGATCTCGACGGGGAGGAAAGCTGCAGGTCGGTGCACTACGAGGGATGAGGCCAGCCGCGGAGTTTTCCGGTCACAAAGGATTTTTACCCCTCTTTCGCGGTTGAGGTAAAAAGTGGTATCCCGGTTGCCGGGGTGCTTGGCACAGGCAAGGCGGCCACGAGATGCTTCGGGACGGCGAAAAGAAGGCAGCAACTGGTTGTCCCCACCAGTTAAGGGAAGAAGACTCTCCAGCGGGAGATCTCCTCTGTCGTCGGGAAAAGTGGTGAGACGGTTCTGCGGGGCTTCACCGGTGGTGTCGTCTTGGCAGGTCGGCTCAGCTTCTCCCTCTTCGGCTTCTTAGGTCCTGTGGCGACTTCTGAAGAACCAGTCCCAAAAACCCTGCTTTTATGCAGCAAACCCCCATTCATACAGCCTAGCTGTCACTCAAACATGCTAAGTGGTGAGCGGGGTGGCTCACCACTTGGGCCAATCACACTAGAGTGCGACCTGAGTTGGCAAGGCAACTCAGTCCAGGGTGCCTAAACCCCCTCCCACACCCCCTGTGGTACCCAGACAGAATGGCACCACTTTGGAGGGCTTCTGTGCAGAAGCCCGCCAAAAGTGGAACAAAGGCTCGACTCGGGTTCAGGGTTACTGAAGTGAACCTAGACGCCATTTTGGCAGCGAGTTTCGGCAAAAAATCCCAACCGGTGAATTTATATTAAATAAATAAACCGGCGGTTTTTTTAACATTGCACCAAAAAGTGGTGCATCAAAAACAATGGGAAATCCCATTGGGGAATATTCCGGTGGAATATTTCCGTGGTATCCACTGCCACCAGCCAGAACTCGGCGAGGGGGGACGGGACAGTACCCCCTCGACAACAGACCCAGGGGCAATCTAATTGCCCCTACCAGTACTTCCACAGTAAGATGGTTTGTACTGGTTAAGTTCCTAAATTAAGACTAGTAAAGTCAATGGTAACTTTACAGACCCAGGGAGACAGTAGTCAGTCCCAGGGTGTGGAGTCTATGTTTGGGGGTCTCTAGGACACCCCTGTGCTACTGCACTGAGGGTGCTGTGTAACACACATTCAAAAACCAATGATGGCCTATGGGGAAAATTACGGCCTAGCCCATAAGCACATAGCAAGTCACAGAAAACACTCTCAAGTCATGTCCAATAGTGAGGGCAAAAGAGTCTCACTCTTGGCAGGAGAAAAATATAAACCCCACAAAATCCAGCAAAGCTGCTGGGGGACTCACCAGGTTAGGAAATTCAGCCTAAACAGAGAATTCTTCCTAACAGAAACTGTATTAATAATTTTTCGTACCTTGGGTATGGTTAACCTCTTACCTGCACCAGAGAGACTGATTCTTCCAAAGACCAGAAAAGAGCAGGAGCTGAGCTCACAATGCAAAAGGCACAGCCTATGACTGAATGAATACCCCCATTTATTATATCCAATGTCATGTCTCCAACTATGAAGAATAGGTAAAAAGGCTCATCCCTTGTGGGCATCCGACAGGGTCCTGTGGGTATTGATCTGGGCTCCTAAATGTGCTCTCTGAGCCAAGGCTGCTCTGATATCACAGTCCTGATATTAACCAGCTCACCTCTTGTTTATGTTCGGTGTAATGGTGACCATAGTGGGCCCCAAGGAAGGGTTTAACAAAAAAGTAATGCCTTCATCTCAGAAGGCTCCACAGCTGCAGTAAACACTTCAGTTAGATGTTATAAATACGGACTCCTGGAAGAGGGCACTAAAGACAGCGCCACAATTATGCTTCCCTTTTCGTATTATGCTCTTAGTCGTGTAGCCCATCTGCCTTTCCTCCATAGTAATGGAATGCTGGGTCCATGTATATGGGGAGGAGAACCTTTTTAGCACAGAGAGATTAAACTTTTAAAAAACATGGATCACGAAGCACGAGATCTTGATCATGCGCCGACTATGACATGCTCCACCAAACTGCCCATAAATCCTTTTCTCCATGCCCAGTGGGCCTGAATACCTAATACAAGGAGCAGGGTTTTTTCCCAGCTTAAAACATTTTGTTTTCAAGTCATATAATTATTCTCCTCTAGTTTTACCACGCCAATAATCAGAGTTTGTGGCCAGCAGGTCCTGTCACAGCCAGTTCCTGCATCCGACTCACATCACATGCACTGTGTATATCTGGAGAGGGAACACAAGTGCAGGTTGTGTTTTCTCTGAGCAGCTGTGTCTGTTTCAATATGGATTTTCAGACTCAGGCCTGTGAGCACATTCTGAGAGGCCACCCTATTGTGGCGAACATGGAAAGACACTAATATCTAGCCAAACTATCAAAATTCTGTAACTGAACAGTTAGGCTTGGGAGGGAGTGGCAGAGGGTTCACTTTAACACACACAGAGCACTCCTAATTCAAGTTTGGCAGAAAGTATAAAAATACAGTTAGAATTATTTAAGCTTTACACAACGCTTATCAATCAAAAAGTACAGGTAAGCAAATAACTAGACATACACATTTATTTTTGCAGGAACTGGATCGAGGTATGCCGTGTAAGGGAGGTGCTGGTGCTACAAAAATAGTGGTGGAAAAGTACACAAGTAGCAGTCAATGGAATTGTAGTCAAAACTGCGGGCTGCTGCAAGCTCGAGGGACTAGTAGTTACCCCAAAACTATTGGGATTAGAACAATGAACAAAGGAAATGGTGTCACCTCGGTCATGTTGCGCAACCCAAACTAGAAATGAGGCAGATACAGTTACAACAGATCTATATCAGTGCTTGGATACAAAAGTGTGAGTCAAGATGGAAATCATGGCCATCAGCCTAAATGTTTTTTATAAAGTTTATGGTGAGATGTGGAACAGATCAGCCGACACGTGCTTCGACCCCAAAACCGGGTCTTTTTCAAGGTAAAACTGTTAGTAATTTGAAACATAAGTGAGATGGTATGGCAAATCAAAATGAAGACCAACAGTGGTCCAAAGGTAAACATAAACACAATGGATAGAAACAAAAAAAGGTTTTTTTTCACCAAACATAGTTCATAAGGGTAGAGCCAAAATTCATCAGGAAAAGACACAAAGACACATATGGAGGTACAAGTAGGGTCAACCAAGAATGATCAGTAAACAAGCATAATATGGTTTCATGTTATAATGGTGAAACATTACCAGTGCAATTGAGACGTTCAACAGCCAAGGTACAGGATTGTGGCGCCAAACTATTTTTACATGGAAAAGGAGCAGAAAACAAAATGGAGAACAGGAAATGAACAACAATCGTAATTATACTCCAAGAGTCACACAGTGGTGTCCAATTGGTGGTAAGCAGCCGTTACTACAACCACTGGTGCCGCACATAGCTAAATAATTCTGCCAAAGCAGAATGTGCTAACTGCATATCATGCATATTTAATAGAGAAAAGTGGGTGACAGAGTAGAGAGGAAAGAGTGCAGTGTCCAAATTTGGTTGCCCATCCCACAAACTCTTAACAAAAATGTGAGAAAGGAGTGTGGACAATAAGTAGTAGAAGAGGGGTCTGAGACCATGTTCTTCTTAAAAGCATCATGCAGTAAACTGATCCAGCTATATGCCGTGCCATCTGGCCCCCAAAGTGAGGTGATGAGTGTACAACTAGTATGGATTTACCGTAATTATGTAGTAAGGGATTAAAGTTCATTAGTACCCGGCGAGAGACAATCCGAATGCAACAAGCATTCTGATTGGCTCTCGCCGGGATTCCAGCCGCCTTGTCCTCGGAGGGGGCGTGGCAGCCCCTCAGCCAATGAGGAGGCTCGAAGCGGGGCCATCCCTGCTCCGAGCCTCCCCATGGCTGGAGGCTTCCTTCGTCCCCTACCGGGGACTCAGGTAAGATTTTTTTTTCCCAGCCTTTCCTCCCTCCTCTCTCCTCCCTCCTTACCCCACTTACCTTCTATCCCGCGGTCTCCGGCGGGGGACGATGGAAACCTCCAGCCGTGTGGAGACTCGCTCCAAGCCTCCATACAGCTGGAGGCTTCCATCGTCCCCCGCCGGAGACAGCGGTACGTTTTTTTTTTCTTCCTCCCCATCCCTCCCCTCCCGACCCCACTTAACTTCTTTTTTCTTCTGGTCTCCCGATGGCCGCCATGGAAAGGGAAAACGGACTACGTTTTCCCTTTCCATGGCGGCGGCCATTTTTTTGCCGTTTTTTTTCTGTTAGAAAAAAAAGCAATTAGTACCCCGGTCTAACGGGCTGGGGTACTAATGGCAATAAGCCATTCGGTGGCAGGCCAATACCGCCCGAGGTAATGCCCCCGGGGCACCGTTAAGGCCCTCGCGAACTCGCCCCGGAGGCATTCCCTGGGGCGGTATTGGCCTGCCACCGAATGGCTTATTGCCATTAGTACCCCAGCCCGTTAGACCGGGGTACTAATTGCTTTTTTTTCTAACAGAAAAAAAACGGCAAAAAAATGGCCGCCGCCATGGAAAGGGAAAACGTAGTCCGTTTTCCCTTTCCATGGCGGCCATCGGGAGACCAGAAGAAAAAAGAAGTTAAGTGGGGTCGGGAGGGGAGGGATGGGGAGGAAGAAAAAAAAAACGTACCGCTGTCTCCGGCGGGGGACGATGGAAGCCTCCAGCTGTATGGAGGCTTGGAGCGAGTCTCCACACGGCTGGAGGTTTCCATCGTCCCCCGCCGGAGGCCAATACCACCCGAGGTAATGCCCCCGGGGCACCGTTAAGGCCCTCGCGAACTCGCCCCGGAGGCATTCCCTGGGGCGGTATTGGCCCACCACCTCGTGGCTTATTGCCACATAAAAGAACAGAAAATGCAAAAGCTTTGCAAATAAAGGAGGACTGCACCAACATTAATGTAAAATGGGTCTAAGTACCACTGCAATTAGAGGAAGACATTCAGTTCTGTATCTTTGTTGAGTCCCAGACTGGTGCATCTGAGTTTGGCAATAGTCTGTGCCTCAAGTTGCTGTAGTAATAGTTGTCGGTCACCACCTCTTGGGTGGGCACGTGCTTGTATGAGTCCAATAAACTTGAGGTCCTTGACTGAGTCCAGTTGGTGGTGTTGCTGCCAGTGGTTGGCATGAGGTTATTTTGGATCCTGACTTTTCAAATGTGCAAAATGCTTGCGGATGCGTACACATAGTTCTCTAATTGTCGAGCCAACATAGACCTTTTGACATACACACTGAATAGCATAAACTATATATATGGACTTACAGTTAATGAAATCACAGATCTGGATTGTAAGACCCTGATGACAGGTGAACGCATTCTGATTGAGGGAGAATTTACAGAAATTGCATTAACCACGTTTGAAAAAACCCAAAGGTTTGGGCTGGAGCCATGTTTGGAGATGTGTTTGAACAGGCTTTGGTTGGAGAAACGAGGGGCAAAGATGGTTTCGCAAAGTTCTATTGCGGGTGAAGACTAATTTAGGTCTGTTGGAGATGTAAGATTGCAGATCGGGATCAAGACACAATAGATGCCAGTGCCTGTTCAATAATTGGTAAACCATATCACTGTCCTGAGAATACTTGGTGATAAACTGCACGTTGTTGAGGTTGTCAGTATTCTTGACTTTATGGGTGCCCAAAATTGAGTCTCTGGTAAATTTATTGGTATGTTCCAACCCTCTGTTGATGGAATGTTCTGAGTAACCTCGTTCCAGAAACCTCTGCCTGATCATATCACACTCCTGTTCAAAAGCTGCCTGGGTGCTGCATTTGCGCCGTGCACGATGAAACTCACCTAATGGGATATTATTAATGACAGATCGTCTGTGGCAGCTGGAGGCATGGAGAATGGCATTCACAGCTGTTGTTTTGGGAAAGGTTTGAGTAGGCAACATTCCATTAGTAATATGGATCTGAAGGTCTAGGAATTCTAATGTATCAGGACTCGCATGTCCAGAGAATTCAATGCCAAAATCATTCATATTCAAATAATTTGAAAAGTCTTCAAATCTTTGTGACGTCCTGTTCCAAATGACCAGGACGTCGTCAATATATCTTTTCCAGACAACAAGATTTTCATTGAATTCATGATTACCAAAGATATGCTTCTCCTCGAAAAAGCCCATAAAAAGGTTGGCCAGGGAGGGAGCATACGGTCTTGCTGGTTAAATAGAAACTGGTTACATGCCAAGGTGAACTGTAGGAATTTTTTGATCATTTGGACATGTGTGTTCGAGGCTGAATGGTTACGAAACGTGAAATCAATCGTTTCCAAAGCTAGATGGTGCTGTTTTGAAGTATAAAGTGCTTTCACATCAAAACTGGCTAGAAGATAATGAGAGCACCACTCACTGTTCTGTAAAATCAGAAGTTTGTGAAGAATCACGTAAGTAAGCGGGTAGAGTTGGTACAATATCCTTTATTGCAGTGTCAATGTACATCACACTACCTCAGGTCAGACCAATCATGAGTGGGTTAGGATGGGCCACCGAGGGTCTCTTCTAATACATTGATTATCTTCTAGCCAGTTTTGATGTGAAAGCACTTTATACTTCAAAACAGCACCATCTAGCTTTGGAAACGATTGATTACACGTTTCGTAACCATTCAGCCTCGGACACACAACATGTCCAAATGATCAAAGAATTCCTACAATTCACCTTAGAACAGAACCAGTTTCTATTTAACCAGCAATAATATGTGCAAACGAATGGAGTGGCCATGGGTGATAAGTATGCTCCCTCCCTGGCCAACCTATTTATGGTGTTTTTCGAGGAGAAGCATATCTTTGGTAATCATGAATTCAATGAAAATCTCGTTGTCTGGAAAAGATATATCGACTGGTCATTTGGAACGGGACATTACAAAGATTTGAAGACTTTTCGAATTATATGAATATGAATGATTTTGGCATTGAATTCTCTGGACATGCGAGTCCTGATACATAAGAATTCCTAGACCTTCAGATCCATATTACTAATGGAATGCTGCCGACTCGAACCTTTCGTAAAACAGCTGTGAATGCCATTCTCCATGCCTCCAGCTGCCACAGACTATCTGTCATTAATAATGTCCCATTTGGAGAGTTTCATCGTGCACGGCGCAAATGCAGTACCCATGCAGCTTTTGAACAGGAGTGTGCTATGATCAGGCAGAGGTTTCTGGAACGAGGTTACTCAGAACATTCCATTAACAGAGGGTTGGAACGTACCAATAAAATTACCAGAGACTCAATTTTGGGCACCCATAAAGTAAAGAATACTGACCTCAAAAACATGCAGTTTATCACCAAGTATTCTCTGGACAGTGATATGGTTTACCAATTATTGAACAGGCACTGGCATCTATTGTGTCTTGATCCCGATCTGCAATCTTACATCTCCAACAGACCTAAATTGGTCTTCACTCGCAAAAGAACTTTGGGAAACCATCTTTGCCCCTCGTTTCTCCAACCAAAGCCTGTTCAAACACATCTCCAAACATGGCTCCAGCCCAAGCCTTTGGGGTTTTTCAAATGTGGTTCATGCAATTTCTGCAAATTCTCCCTCAATCAGAATGCGTTCACCTGTCATCAGGGTCTTACAATCCAGATCTGTGATTTCATTAACTGTAAGTCCAAATATATAGTTTATGCTTTTCAGTGTGTATGTCAAAAGGTCTATGTTGGCTCGACAATTAGAGAACTATGTGTACGCATCCGCGAGCATTTTGCCCATTTGAAAAGTCAGGATCCAAAATTACCTCTTGCCAACCACTGGCAGCAACACCACCAACTGGACTCAGTCAAGGACCTCAAGTTTATTGGACTCATACAAGCACATGCCCACCCAAGAGGTGGTGACCGACAACTATTACTACGGCAGCTTGAGGCACAGGCTATTGCCAAACTCAGATGCACCAGTCTGGGACTCAACAAAGATACGGAACTGAATGTCTTCCTCTAATTGCAGTGGTACTTAGACCCATTTTACATTAATGTTGGTGCAGTCCTTTATTTACATCGCTTTTGCATTTTCTGTTCTTTCATGCAGTTTAGTTCCTTACTATCATTCCTCATCCGAGTTGTCAACACTCGCACAGGTGCTAAATTTGCACCTGTTCATCTCACTTTCTAAATATTTTTGCACACATGCACCTTACTGTATTTTCAATATCACACATTTGGCTTAAATATCATTTTTCCAAATATTTCTCTATTTTCTTTTTTCTCACTATTCCGTTCTTTTTCATTTGCTCATGTTTCCTTAATACGAGTGCCCAATTTGTATCTGCCCAACCCGCGCAATTTAAATGCTTTTTTATTTACATTTCCACAATTGTCACAGGTTGTAGTGACTTATTCTGCTCAGATACCTTAACACAACCACTGGCACCATTTCATTGTTATCCCAAAGCGCACACATTAAACCGCGGTATCACGTGACACCATTCGCACACGTAATCAAGCCACGTGACATTAGCAGAGGTTCTTTCCTCTAAAACACGGAAGATGCGAGCCGTTTCTTCTGCACCTACACACGTCGGACACTACTCTCTTGCAGGGGATCCAACCCCGGAATATTAGGTATGAGCTATGAGTTTTCTATACCATTGCCAACGCTCAGGGGTTGCACACTATCAGTTCTAATTTGCAAACGCACGCTTGCTTCCCTTTCCTTGCCATTATGCAGGCTTCGATTGGACACAGCGTCCTGCATTGACCCAGCCCAGTTTACTTACGCCTTACATCTCTATCTAAGTAACCATTTGGTGATTAGAATCCTATCAATAAGATCATAATCTGTGTTCACCCACTGTTACAATTCTGGTTCGCATCTCTCTACAGACTTGGTTTGCTTAAACATTACTTTCTTGGCTGCAACTGTACCGCCAAACAGGCCTTCAAGTGCATATACTTTTCAACTTATTTCTCAACATAATTACGGTAAATCCATACTAGTTGTACACTCATCACTTCACTTTGGGGGCCAGATGGCACAGCATATATCGGCATCAGTTTACTGCATGATGCTTTTAAGAAGAACATGGTCTCAGACGCCTCTTCTACTACTTCATTGTCCACACTCCTTTCTCACATTTTCGTTAAGTTTCGTTTTTTTGTGGGATGGGCAACCAAATTTGGACACTGCATTCTTTCCTCTATACTCTGTCACCCACTTTTCTCTATTAAATATGCATGATATGCAGTTGGCACATTCTGCTTTGGCAGAATTATTTAGCTATGTGTGGCACCAGTGGTTGTAGTAACGGCTACTTACTACCAATTGGACACCATTGTCTGACTCTTGGAGTATAATTGAGATTGTTGTTCATTTCCTGTTCTCCATTTTGTTTTCTGCTCCTTTTCCATGTACAAATCGTTTGGTGCCACAATCCTGTACCTTGGCTGTTGAACGCCTCAATCGCACTGGTAATGTTTCACCATTATAACATGAAACCATATTACGTTTGTTTACTGATCATTCTTGGTTGACCCTACTTGTACCTCCATATGTGTCTTTGTGTCTTTTCCTGATGAATTTTGGCCCTACCCTTATGAACTATGTTTGGTGAAAAAAAACTTTTTTGGTTTCTATCCATTGTGTTTATGTTTACCATTGGACCACTGTTGGTCTTCATTTTGATTTGGCATACCATGTCACTTATGTTTCAAATTACTAACAGCTTTGCCTTGAAAAAGACCCTGTTTTGGGGTTGAAGAACGTGTTGGCAGATATGTTCCACATCTCACCATAAACTTTATAAAACCATTTAGGCTGATGACCATGATTTCCAGCTTCACTCGCACTTTTGTATCCAAGCACTGATATAGATCTGTTGTACCTGTATCTGCCTCATTTCTAGCTTGGGTTGCGCAACGTGACAGAGGTGACACCATTTCCTTTGTTCACATTTATTTTTGGGTTGCTCTGAAACAGAGCAACAACATTTTCGTTTTAAACACAGTAAGATCAGCAATAGAACACAGCAATATAGAAAAGAGAGCAAAGAAAAATACAAGGCAAGTCATAAACCAATTTGAAAACTAATACGAAAAAATAAAGGAGTTAAAAGTATCAATTATAAGGCACTGCACTTTAAAAGTAATTTCCTTGCTAGAAGAGATGGGCCATGTGCCCTAAAAGTCACAAGTCCAAATTAAACCAATTTCAGGAAGCCAGAAGTCATTAAAGCTGGGTGAGCAAGTGTTGTCAAAGCCAACATACAGTTTGAGAGTGTTGTAGAAGTTAAGAACAGTGGAAGTAAAGTTCTTAGGAGGTCCACTCCCAATCCAACCCTCTCTTGGGAAACCAGGGGAGGATCCTTCATCAGATGTCCACCCATCCTTGTCAGGCAAGGGGGAGTTGTGGCAAGGACGTTACGATTGTGAAACCCTGTGGGACTAGGGGGTAGAAACAGATATATTAACTCACCCCCTATACTCAGATTCACTACGGGACCACTTCATAGGCTCCTGAATTCACTGGTCCTCATGCTTTGGGTCTTGCTTGCACTGGAGGTCACTTTCGGAGTCGGGATTTAGGTCTTGCTAGTCAGTGGTTCCATGCTCTGGTGAGACTGTTCCTGGTACTGGACAGCTGGAGCACCCTGACACGATAAAGAAAGGACGACCACAATGTTGACGACAGGACACAATGCAGGCAAAAATCAGCAATGACCACTGTAATCAAACAATGGAAGTGGACCCTCGTGGTGAAAACAAAGAAGCTGGTCCTGCAACACCGCTCTTTGTCCTGGAGATTGTCAACGGCAGGGAGTGGGGGTGGAAGGGAGACCTCTCGTTCCACAAGGCAGGCATATGCGGAGTCCCAAGTCCGAACTGGTACAAACACTGATGCAGCGAGGTAGCCTAGGAGGAAGCTGGTCAGCTCCCACTTGTGAAGGCTTCCTAGGTCAGGATGCTCAAGCAGGGTTCAAGACTGTGTTTTCACACCGGTCCAGGGTTCAAAGCATCGATTAAGGCCTTCCAGAGATCAGCAAAGGAGTAGAGCTTCACCCGAATGGTTGAAGGCGACAATGCTAGATGGCTGCAACAACGAGTTCTGGGTCTTCACCCAGATGCTCCTCTTGGCTCCAACGACGATCTGATGAATGACTGCAGGCATCCAGTTCATCCTGAATTTGAGCTGGAGTCATCCCAATGGTAAGGATCTACACCACTTAAACCGATAGGGGCTGTCCAATTATGGATTGCCTCCAGCCACCACATCTTCCCAACAACAGACCCTTTGGCCAGGGTCCATACTGGGCCCAGACAGGTCCATGTCCAGACAAGCACCTTTGACTTTGTCCAGGAAAGGGTTTTCCAAATATGGAAATTCCAGACCCGAGACGATGAGAAGAAGACCAAAGACAGGTGAAAAGCTCATGGCACGGTCAATATAGAGAATATGGTATTCTAAATGGCATTCTGGGGTAAAATGCAAAGGTGCACGAGATAAAAGCAGAATACATGGTAGAAAAATGTCAGCTGCCACCAGTCAATCCTGTCTGTAATACCAAAGTTGTAAAAGAAAAAGTTATAGGGGCACCAGCTGTCGCAACTGCACTTCATGGTATAGTGATGTGTGCAGTTTTAAAAATGCATAAATTCCACTGAAGGAGACCGGTCTCCCAATACTGATAGTCTGAGGGACTGATCAATTGCTCCAAAAGAAGTGAGCAAAAGCAAAGTAAGTAAACCTGAGGGCTTTACGCAGGTTTTTGCAACTCTAAAATGTCAGGTCAGAATGCAGACAATAGCAATAATATAGAAAGTGCCATTGCACTATATGGGGGGTAAGCAACGGAAAGATAATCTTTACCAACAGGTTGGCATAAGACTGATGACTGGCCTGATTCAGTTAAAGCTGCTTTGCCTCTCGGTTAGAACCCAGCAGAATAAGACCATTGCTTTCCTCCAAAGCATGATTACGAGAACAGCTTTCCTATCTAAAGAATGTACCCTGGGGCTTGCAGAGTATTAGGATTATCTAGAATTGATCAATAACGAAGCAATACAGAGGCTGAAAGATTGATGTTTGGCTTAAAAAGAAGAGCAGACAACAGAGAAGGCAGGAGGGAGTCAGATTCCATTACACACTTTAAGGAATCATGTTGATCATGAGTGTTGATTAAGACAAGCAAGGTACCTATTACCACATGAAAGAATGGGACAGTTACCAGTCATGGCAGTGTTTGGGAGAAGAGCCAGTCTGACTACGACACTGTTCATGGACAGAGGTAAAAAACTTGGTTACTTCCTCCTCTTATGCCGCCATTGCTCCAGGCTAAGAATATAATGGGTAAAACCTGTATTAAGGCGCACGTTCATTCTTTAAGGGATGGTCAAGCCCTATTCCTAGCGGCCTGTAGGCTGGTGGTAACATTCAAGGGCTCACAATACCCCAGAAGTGCTTGGAACCACAATGAAAGGATGTGCAAGAAAGGTTAAAGTGAAGGCAAATGGGTCTACTTCATTTTTTTGTGATTAGTCTAAAAAGGGTACTTATGGGTAGAGCCCTTAGAGTACTGCTTTAGTATTGGTTGAATGTATTAGGAGTGTATTGGTAGTATTTAAATCAATGTGCAAGGATTCACAAATGTTATTGTTAATAGTTATGTTATATGTTACATTTAATTGTTATATCATGTGTTTGCTTTGTGCTCAAATTTCACAAAATAAGATATTTCAAGAGGTTCAGGTACCCATTAGTAGAGAGATTCCAACTCTATGGAGCAGACTTTTCAGCAGAAATTGCAGATTTCATATGAGCACAGACTTTCACAATTCTCCACAGATTTGTAATTGTTTGGACAATTCCTGCAGCTTTTTCCTCCAATGATGGAATGTACGACCTCGCAAACGTAAGAAAAATATTTCTGTATATTTTCACAAAGTTTTCCATAGATTTGGACTGCCGATCACAACTCTTTCTCTTCAAGGGCGGTTGAAAGAAAAATAGGAGGCAAGATTAAATTACTGCATGCACAAGTGTATAGATTTTAATTAAATGAGCAAGGGATGAAAATGCATGCAAGTTAAGCAACAGTGCATACTGATGTTGACCTGTGGGGAACAAAATGCACCAAAGGATTAGTAGTGAACCTTTGCGCACTGCAACTTCCCCTGCATCGATTCCAAACAGGCTCAGGGGAATGTGTATTGTTTAGGCGTTTTAATGTGCATTCCAACCATGGATTTGTGATTTTTTTATTTTTTTTTATTTGTTGTGTATTTTTTATACAAATTGTACATTATACACATAATTGAAAAATAATAAACATTTAAAAAACATAAAAATAAACTTTAAAATTCTTAAACCAATATACCAATTACAAATTGCCAATGATAGCCAGAATGTATGAACATACTCAGGATTACCTTAAACCAGTTTCCACAATCCAAAGCTTCATGTAGGGTTTTTAACATAGAAACTCGAACAGAATAGATGCTCTTTGTTCCTTTTTTTTGGAGTACATTTCAGAAATTAACTAACCATTACCCAATCCAGGAAACATTGCTCAGTGACCATGTCATTGGCTGAAAACATCTCAATAAACAGTTTTATTAAAGATAGCAGTAATGACAGTTGTGAGGTGGTCATAAATCAATGCCACAATTTAATCGACAGTACCATGGAGGACGAGTGGATGAACTGTTCAAGATGCCTTATCATGTGGCTCAAAAACGTAGGGCACTCATTACCTAGTGTAAAAGTGACTCGATCTTTTGTGAGTCACACATTCTGCACCTTCGCCGGTCGTAGGGTACTCCTAGTTTAGGACCAACCACTTCTAATGTTGGCAAGCAGTTTAACCTGAATCGTTAGTACCACTCTCAATAGTGGGCACTGGGAAATTTGGCTAAATAGGATGTTAAATTAAGCTGTGGGAGATACTGTAGTTCCTGTCCTTCATAGAGTTTTAGGTGACTTAGATTTGACAAGTCCATCGTTTTATCCCATCTTTTGATTTTATTCTTTAGTGTTATTTCTGACCCTGAGCCATCTAGACCGCCATTATGGCGAAACTGTCCCATCTTTTTTCAGGTTCTTTAAGTAGGGGTTGGTGTTTTGTTTTATTTGAATATTTAAATGAAAACCTAAGGAATGTGGATCTGATTTTGCAAAACCGTTAATTGTCGAAATTGTTCTAGAGATGTACTGGGCCCACCAAGACGTTAAGCCTAATTACAGTCAGATTGCGCTTATGGGTGTTGAGACTGGGAGCCTCAATAGATTTTAGGATTTTTCCTTTCTGCAAGTCAAAGATTTGTCTGTTATGTTCATGAGTTTGCATCCATACAGAATGATTGGTGAAATCTTCGCTCTGTAAAACTCTATTAACGGTACTGCTGAAAAGGCGCATAATCTATTTTTGACCCTTTTCAGCAAAAACAGGGATGAGGATATTTTTTCATTTATTCGGCCCTTATCCATCACAGTTTTTTTACAGCTATATCATACGCCACGTATCTTATTGATTCGACTTATTTGATTGGGTTTTTGTTTAGTTCCCACGTGTATTTCTTGCCCTTCTTTTTAGTAGAACTCACCATTAAGTAAGATTGTGCTGTGTTTATTTGTAAAGAGTTTTCCTCTAGATATTTGTAGAGCTCGTTCAATTGGCGCTGCAGACCAGCTATAGTATAATCCATTAAAAGGATGTCGTCTGGAAAAACTATGCATCTTAATTTAAGCCCTGTCCAGTTGGGTATGTATCCCAACCCACTCTTTATTGAACTCTCACAGGTCCGCCAGATGGAAGTTAAAAAGAGAGGGTGCCAAGACACATCCCTGCCATACACCTTTTTCTAACACTATTCTATGACAAGACAGGAGGCTCGCATTATGATTATTCTTTCTTTAATACTGCCATCTCAGCATTTTAACACTAACTTAACTTTAATATTTTCTGATGTAACAAAAGAAAAAATAAACAGTAAGTTCAAGTTCAACATATAAAATCTCATAGAAGTGTTCTGAACCACGACTCCCATGATCCTCATGCTTTCAGTAGTCCTGACCCATGTCTGTCCACCTATCAGCACCCAGCGTGGGGTATAAGCACTGTGAACTCAATGTCCTTTCCTCTTTCTTTTTGCTGCCATTTCGAGAAAAGTTCCGATTATGTGTTAGGAAGTGAACGTTTATTTGAATAATTATCATAGTATGCATGAGTAAACTACTGGGTTTAGCAGAGTTGCTCTGAAATATTACTATGGGTTATGATATGTGGTAACTTACCGCGTAGCGTTACTGAAGCGCTGAAGTATTTCAACAGAAAGGGCACGCATGCGCGTTGGAGATTAAGCTTCGTTTTTCTCCCCTGTTCACAGAGTTCTTTGACGGAGCATTTCCGTGTGAAGGAGAGGCGGGGCGGTGCCGCGGGCAAAGCCGCTCACAGTAGGCAGCCGTCCCCGCTCTCCCTACTCTCCTCATTACGCCGAGCACTCGAGCCGGCGAACACAACAGGCTTAGGACCCGGGAGAGCCAAAGCTCAGGAGAACCTTCCCAGCATGCTACGCTGCACACTAACGCTTGTTCGTTTCGAGTAATACGACGAACAGAGCGGATTAGCAGCTGGCAGTGTACCTGAGAGGAATTTCGAAAACAAAAAAAAAAAAAAAGATTTATATTTGAATTGAGAAGATGTAGAGTGATACAACATTGCTAGAAGGCCACGGTCTCTGTTTTCACAGACTGAGTTTGGAGCCTGATTACTGCTGACTCCCCCAAAAGTTAGCCTTGCTAATAGGAGATTATGGCTCAGAAAACCAGAAAACACACAGATCCCAATCCACCACAACGGAGTGGAGCGAAGAAGAGTGGGAGGAGGAACACACTTTACAAGAGACGGTAGACACTGATCTATCACTCAGCTTTAAAAAAGTGCTGGGAGACTCTCTGACACCAGCAGTTTCCCAGGGAGTGCAGCCTTTGGCGTAAATGTTGGAAATGCTAGAAGCATTCATGGCTGAGCAACAGGAACAACTATCAGCCAGAAAAAGACGGGCTGATAGCCCTGGAGAAGGGACGTCAGCAGGACACCCCCAAAGAGGGGTTGATAATAAGGGGTGTAAAAAAGCCCGGAAGAGTGCAGCCTCGCTGACCCCCGTGGGCATGGACGAAAGGGTTAACTATGTTCCCCAAAAAGAAGGTGACCCTGTCGCAAGGTTGAAAGAGGCCTTTCTAGCATAGATGGCGGAATGCAAAGAACGTTAGCTAAAATTATGGACATGGCGGAAAAATCTAAAGATACAAGAGTCCCAGTAGATACCCAAGCATTGGGTAACTGGGTCCAGAGGGCAGTATGCCTCTTGGGTAATGCTATTGTGCTATCTCTTCGGAGAGAAGGAGAGGGGTCCTCCTGAAGATTGACGACAAACTTAGCGACCTAGCATCTTCTGAGGCAGGAGAAGGCGCGAAGGGTCTTCTCTTCGGGGAAGCTTTCGCTAAAGAAATGTTGCAGTTTGTAGGAACATATTCTGCGCTAGAGAGAGCCAAGAGCTCCATAGGGAAGATTTTCCCGGGACGTGTTTTTGCCGGGACCGGACGCTTCAGAGGTCGTTCATCCGGTCGGTCCAATCTTCAACGCAGACCTCAAGGCCCACGCACCCAGTACTGGGAAGGACTCCAGCAGGATACCTTCTTCCCAGCCAGGGGAAGGAATACGAGAGGCCGCAGAGGAAGATGCTCGTATCACCAGCCCAGTGCAGCAGGCGGCGAGTACACCAACCATACGGGTAGGAGGGAGAACTCTCCACTTTGTGACGCAATGGCAAGCTTTATCAAGCGATGCTTGGGTTTTGGAGGCAGTGACTGGCGTCAAACTGCAGTTTATAGGCAAACCAATTCAGGTGACAGAACCGCACCCCATCTACATGCCGCGAGAGGAAAAAGCGCTTTTGCACAGCGAACTAGTAAAGTTAGTACAAAAAAATGCGATAGAGCGCGAATATCTAGGAGGACAAGGATTCCTCAGCAACATGTTTAGTTCACAGAGGGGACAAAATACGGCCCGTCATAAACTTAAAAAACGTAACTGTTGGCTGGCGTACAACCATTTCAAGATGGAAGGCATCCACCTCCTTCGTGACCTGCTACGCACGGGCGATTGGTTAGTGCGTCTAGATCTCAAAGATGCGTATCTCACGATTCCGATAGCTACAGTATTTCGGAAGTATCTCCGCTTCCGATGGGAAGGAGCGATATGGCGTTTCACATGCCTTCCGTTCGGTCTAGCGTCAGCCCCTTGGGCTTTTACGAAATTAATGAGACCAGTATCAGCAGCTATCAGAGAGAGAGGGATTTGCATGATCATCTATCTAGACTATATTCTGGTGATGGGTGTCAGCAAGGAAATCCTAACGAGAGACGTGCAATGGATTTTCAATCTCATATCATCTCTAGGATTCCTAGTGATCTTGGAAAAATCTCAGCTCATTCCAGTTCAGAGATTAGAATATTTGGGCTTCACCATAGTTACAGTGAAAGCGATACTAGAACTTCCCGGACACAAGGTGAGGGCGATGAAGGAACTCAGAGCGGTGATAGCGAAAAAAGCTATTTCGCTTCGGAATCTAGCCAGAGTAGTAGGTCTGCTAGCAGCTTCCATTTAAGCTATAATCCCAGGGCCATTACATTACCGAGCGTTACAGAGGCTCAAAATCAAACATTTACGCGAAGGGTTGGCTTACCATCACATAGTGAGCTTAGATCTCGAAGCCATTATGGAACTTCAGTGGTGGCTGGAGAATATGGAGGCGTAGAATGGCCGATCCATATTCGGAGACGTTCCAGATCTGATCATAGAACCAGACGCGAGCAGGTCAGGTTGGGGAGCAAGGTGCGATCATATCCAGACAGGAGGGAAGTGGTCAAACGAGGAATTAAACCTACACACAAATTGCCTCGAGCTTCTAGCAGGCTCCTTCGCAGTCCAGGCATTTACGAAAGACAGGATAAGATGCTGCGTGTTGCTCAAAATGGACAACATTTCAGCGGTCCACTACATCAACAAATTGGGAGGGACAAGGTCCAAGATGTTAGCGGAGCTTGCAAAGGACTTTTGCCATTATTGCCTGCAGAACAAGATTACAGTCACAGCAGAATATCTTCCCGGGAGTCAGAACAGTGTATCAGACTGGAACTCTCGATATCTTGCAGACTCCAGCGATTGGAGGCTCCATCCTCAGGTATTCAAACTCTTACAAGCGTTATGGGAACCCCCTAGACATAGATCTGTTTGAATCCAGACTGAATGCACAGACTCAAAAGTACTACAGTTGGAGGATAGATCCAGGGTCAGCAGGTACAGACGTATTCCTACATCAGTGGAACGCAGCAGTCCACTATGCCTTCCCGCCATTCGTGATGATCACGAGAACCCTGGCAAAAGTCTGCAGGGACCAAGCCAAGATGGTGCTGCCTTGTTGGAAAGTGCAGCCCTGGTTTCCAGTAGCGATGGAACTTTCTATGGATTTTCTGAGAATAGTTCCGAGTCGGCCAGACCTTCTACTCGACCCGACGGGTCATGTCCATCCGATGTTAGAAGCGGGCACGTTGCAGTTAATAGCATGCAGGGTTTCAGGAAAAGATGGCAATTGCCAGGAATTTCGGAGCTCGCTGCAGATTGCATCAGAGATTCCTGGGCGCCTTCCACTATTAGGAGCTATAGTACCACTTGGAACGGTAGGACACTGTGGTGTGCGGAACACGGTTTGGATCCCGTTTCAGCTCCTCTAGTTCAAGTCCTTAACGTTCTAGCTTCGAGGCTCCAAGGAGGCAGCGCCTACAGAACGATAGGAGTTTACAGATCAGCAATCTCCGCTGGCCACAATAAAGTGGAAGGGACTGTAGTCGGGAAACATCCAGCAGTCTTACGGCTCCTCAAAGGGATCAAATTGAGAAGACCCCTAGATCCTAAGTACTCGGTCCTGTGGGACGTCAGAGACGTTTTTCCATTTGTTCTTGAGGTGGCCCGAGAACGAAGATTTATCCCGATCCAATTATCAGGGAAATTAGCTATGCTTCTATGCCTGGCGTGCAGGAGAGTGTCAGACGTTAAAGCGCTAGAAGTAATGGCGCCTCCGTGCGGAAGCACTAAAAGACCCCGTCTTTAGAGAGGATATAAGAGACGAGATCATTAACTATTTTGAAGTAAACACCGGCAGTGTCGACTCAGCGGGTACATTATGGGAAGCCTTTAAGGTGGTGATGCGGGGGGTTGCCATAGCTAAGTCCAAAGGTTTACAGGGAGGTGTCCTGTCAGACCTGCAAAGAGCGGAAGGGGAACTAGAGAGAGCATTAGGAAACGACAGTGTGGATACAGAGTTAGTACTTAAACTGCAGCAGCAGTGTGCGGAAAACTGGGAAAGGCTCTGTAACCTCAATTATAAAAAATATGTGGAGAGACAGCATGCTAGAGGGGACAAAACGGGTCGGCTCTTAGCGTGGTTATACATGAGCGAAACCCCTAGGCCCCCGATTAGGACAATAATCAGAGAAGATTGTGATGTAGTGGACACCCAAGAAGGTGTCAATAAGGAATTTGCAGATTACTACAGGGAGCTATACGGAGACGAGGAGGAGGATAGACAAGAGGAGATAGCCGAAACACTAGAAGATATAGGTCTGCCTAAGATAAGTGAAGAGGAAAGAGAAGAGCTAGATGCACCAATTACCTTGGAGGAGTTGGAGGAGGTTGTTGTGCAATTGCCCAACTGTAAGACCCCGGGAGCAGATGGGTTCCCTAGTGAATTTTATAAAGTATATGAAAAGGAAATACTTCCCCCAATGCTAGACATGCTTAACGAAGCGTTTGAGGTGGGGAGGTTACCAGAGTCACTCAGAGAGGCGATCATAATACCGCTCCCCAAGCCTAACAAACCAGGGCATAGCTGTAGCTCCTACAGGCCTTTGTCAATGCTGAACCAAGACAGCAAGATAGTGACGGCTTCCCTTGCCAACAGATTGCGGAAAATAATTGGTAAATTAATCCACCCAGACCAAACGTGCTATGTCCCAAATAGAAACATAACTCATAATTACAGGCGACTCCACCGAGTGGTCGAATGGGGAGGTAGGAATGAGAGCGAAATGGCAATAGTGTCCTTAGCCGCAGTAAAAGCGTTCGACTCGCTTAAGTGGCCATGGCTGTTGGCGGCCCTGGGAGGATACGGAGTGGGGCCAGGTTACATCAGGTGGGCGAAAATGCTATACAGTGAACCGCTAGCTAGAGTTCGAACAGGATCAGCGATATCTGAGAGATGGCAACTTAGTAGAGGCACCAGGCAGGGGTTCCCCTGGTCCCCGATGCTTTACATTCTAGCCCTGGAGCCCCTAGCAATATACCTCAGGCAACAATATGATACGATAGGTATTGAGGTAGGGGGGAACGACACCTAATATCCTTATATGCGGATGATTTGTTATTATACTTGAAATACCCGGAAGAAAATCTCCAATATATTCTGGAAGTGATGGAGAGGTATGCGGGGCTGTCCGGCATAGCGGTGAATCCTCAAAAATCAAGCATATTCCCGCTAGGTAGCTATAAGGGAATCCCTGTGGAAAGGTTACCGGTGTTACAAATACCATGGGTGGATAGTTCTTTCCGTTACCTTGGAATAGACGTGTATCACACGGCAGAAGAGGAACATAAGCACAATACCGAGATAGCCATTGAGAAAATCCGGAAATGCATGAAGTTTTCGGAGAAGTTGCCGCTAGCAATGATGGGACGGGGGGCAATGCTTAAGATGGTGGTCCTACCTAGGCTTCTACATTATTTTAGTAATATCCCACATATGATACCCAAGAAGTTTTTTGCTATACTGAACAGTATGTGTAGGGACTTCCTGTGGCATGGTACCTAGAGTGGCACTATGGAAGTTGCAGAACTTCTATGAAAAGGGAGGTATTAAACTGCCTAATTTCGAGGTTTACTATGTAGCAAGTCAATTACAATATGTGGCCAAGTGGCTCTCTGGTGAAGCGACCCCTGAATTTAGGTTGTTTGGGCAGGACTGTACCCTGTTTTACTTAAGGGAAATGATATGGTTGCCTGAGTCAGAAATGAAGGAGTGCCCTGGGATGGTGGTGCTTGGGTGGAAAATGTGGCGTCGAGCATGCCGGATGATGGAGGACCTATTCCCATGCTCCCCGCAGGTACCGCTGGTTGCTTTAGCAGGAGGAGATAAGCAGTTGAGGGTGATTATCAGGACCTACTGGGAATCGGTGGGGCTGGTAATGTTAGGGGACATTTGGCAGGAGGGGACCATTAGGGATTTTGAAGAACTTGGGGAAGAAGCGGGATTACACACGGGCCAATATGTTATGTACCATAGGATAGTTCAGAAAATTCAGAAAACGTGGCCTGAAAAAGTATTGACAGAGGAACCAGACGCTATTATGGGAATAATATATGACATATCGGAAGGAGGGCATGAGATTTCTAGATTGTATGAGATGGTGATGACTAAGGTTGGGAAGGAATTGACACATCTGAGACTGGATTGGGAAGAGGAGGTGGGGGCCCCGATGGAAGATGGGATGTGGGAAAGTGCCCTGGGATATCACAAGAAGGTGTCAAGAAATGTCAGACTAAATCAAATACCGCTGTATATAACACATAGAGCATACATGACCCCTCTGAGGATATCTAAGTTTGGAAACGCTGGGCGACAGGCGTGTCCCAAGTGCGATATGGAAAACGCTGACATGACATGTTTTGGTCATGCCCAGTAATTGAGTGTTTCTGGGGTGAAGTGGCACAAACAATAGCAGAGAAGGGGGTCACGCTCGCTATAGACACGGTCTGGGCCTGCTTGCTGGGAGGGTTCCCCAGACCACAGAAAGTTAAACATGTTGGGAAACTAAAAGATTTGGCGTACATGCTCGCAAAACGGAGGATTGCCATGGGTTGGAAAAAGTGTCATAAGCCACGGGTGGAGGTATGGTGGAAGGAGTTGCAGAAATGGGCGGAGGTTGAAACGATGGTATGGCAAGAGGCGAGCAGCATGAGCGGGTACCCTGTTGGCATGGAAATTACTAATAGCAGAACTGTTTGGATCAATATCGGATCCAACAGAATCCGAGGGAAGTGAGACCCTGCCACATGTAGCAGATACTAAATGCGAAGAACAAATAGGCTCATAAAGGAGGGTGAGACTGGTGGAGCAGTGGCCAAAAAAAACGAAATGATGTTTAATGAAACTGTTGTAAATTGCACTGCGTGTTGTGTTTGTATTGTTGTTTGGTTTGAATAAAATCAATAAAAACTTTACAAAAAAAAGAATTTAAAAAAAAGCGCTAGAAGTAGACAGAAAGATTTTTTATCCAGAAGGAGTAGCTTTTTCTATCGCCAAGAGAACAAAGACCGATTCTAGGGTGATTTCCTACCCTTACTTTACAGAAAATAAGAAACTGTGCGTAGCACAATGCATTAAAGATTACGAGGCAGCAACAGCACAGATTAGGCCTCTCAGAGTAACACAACTGCTTATAGGGCATAGGAAACCATACCATGCAGTAGCAACAGCGACTATAGCTAGATGGATAAGAGAGGTGATGCAATGGGCCGGCACAGCCTTATCCTTATTTGGCGCACATACTGCTAGAGGGGCAATGGCTCCTAGAGCGTTTGAAGCAGGGGCGTCACTTCAAGACATTATGAAATCAGCAGATTGGTCTTCTGAGTCAACATTTAAGACATTTTATTTCAAACCAGTGTCAGATATACCGAACAGGGTGGTAGCAAGCTTTGAACAAGCATAATGCAAGCCTCCTGTCTTGTCATAGAATAAAGATTGCCCACGCTGATAGCTCAGGAAGTCTTCATTCTATTAAAGACAAGGAGGTGAGCATTATATCCCACCCGGAATGACAAAGAAATGAACATTGTGATATATTGTATGCTAAGCTTTGTTCATTCCCACCCTCATGGTACCTTTTCTATTCTCGCAGGAGATTACCAGAAAGCGCCTTGAAGAAGATGTAGAAGAGAGAAAGAGGAGTTGTAGCGAGTTGTCCCAGTTGGACCAAGTTATAGCGCAGCAGAGGAACAGTTAAAGTTATCAAAGGCTCCAGAGTTTAAGGACTGTTCATAGGCAGAAATAGAACTCTAATGGCAAAGAAAGAGGAAAGGACATTGGGTTCACAGTGCTTATACCCCCCACGCTGGGTGCTGATAGGTGGACAGACAAGGGTCAGGACTACTGAAAGCATGACGATCACTGGAGTCGTGGTTCAGAACACTTCTATGATATTTTATGATATGTTGAACTTGAACTTACTATTTATTTTTTCTTTTGATACATCAGAAAATATTAAAATTAAGTTAAAGTGTTGAAATGCTGAGCAGTATTAAAGAAAGAATAAGCATAATGCTCGCCTCATTGTCTTTAATAGAAGAACAAGTTACTTTCTTACCTGGTAACGTTCTTTCGATGGGATGGTCCGACGACGTATTGAGACTGTTGGAACTGACGGGGACTGGAGAAAACGCGTACAGCAGTGGGAATGACCACTCCACCACAAACGTGTCTCCCAAGGCTCCTCTTGGAGGAAATTCCCGCAAGCAGAACCTTTCACACTTCTGGTTGACACTGAAGGCGAAGAGATCCACTTTAGGGGTCCCCCAAAGGGTGAAGATCTCCAGGAGAATCTCCTGAGCCAGCTCCCACTCATGAGAGATCGTGCTCTGCCTGCTCAAAGCGTCCGCCGTCTCGTTTTCGTCTCCGGACAGATGAACTGCCGAGATCGAAATTTCCTGCTGGATGGCCCGGAACCAGAGCTGCATCGTTTCCCTGCACAGAGGAATTGACCATGCCCCCCTCCCTTTTTGTTGAGGTAGTGCATGGCCACTGTGTTGTCCGTAAGGATCAGGACATTCTTTCCTCGCATAGTCGGCAGAAAAGCATTCAAGGCAAGCCTGACGGCCCTCAGCTCCAACAGATTGATATGGAGTCTGGACTCCGACGGAGTCCAATGACCGCTGACTGTCAACTCGTTGGCATGAGCTCCCCATCCCGTGAGGGATGCGTCCGTCACGATCGTCACCTCTGGCCAGGGTAGCCAAAATTGAGCCCCCTTCATCAGATTGCCTTCGACGGCCCACCACAGAAGGTCCTGAGCGACCGAGGGCGGCACCTGAATGGGGTCCGACATCCTGCCGGGAGGACTGAGACCACTGGAGCTTGAGTGCCCATTGCAAAGATCTCATCTGCAACCTGGCCTCTGGCACCAGAAGAATGTAGGATGCCATGAGGCCGAGCAATCTCAAGAACTCGAAGGCAGGGAGACTCTGGGCATGTTGGAACTTGTGCCCCATCTGCTGAATGTGATGAGCCCTCACCGGGGGAGGAAAACACTGCCCTAGGGACGTGTTGAGCACTGCTCCAATATACTGGAGCCTCTGAGTTGGCGTTAAATGGGACTTCTTTGAGTTGAGGGAGAAGCCTGTGGAGGGAGTGGCAGGTGACGGACAGATGATCCAGGACTTGCTCGGGAGAACGCGCCCTGATCAACCAATCGTCTAGGTAGGGGTAGACGTGAATCCCCCCTTTCCTGAGATACGCTGCCACCACCACCATGAGCTTGGTGAAAACCCTCAGGGTGAAGGTCAATCCGAACGGCAGGACCCGAAACTGAAAGTGCGAGTCGCCAACCGCGAACCTCAGGTACTTCTTGTGCATGGGATGGATCGGCACATGAAAATAAGCGTCCTTGACGTCGAGAGACACCAACCAGTCCTGAAGTTGAAGGGCCTGGAGGACTTGAGAGAGAGTAACCATTTTGAACTTGTCCTTCCTGAGGAGTTTGTTCAAACCGCGCAAGTCCATGATGGGTATCAATCCCCCGTCTTTCTTCGAAATCAAAAAATAAGGGGAATACCAACCCTTGTTCCACTCCGCTACAGGCACCAGTTCTATGGTGCCTTTCTCCAGCAGGATTTGAATTTCTTGCGCAAGGAGCGGATCCAGACTCTTCAAAGAGAGATTCCCTGGTGGATTGTCGTGAGGCCTCTGCTGGAAAAGAAGACAGTAGCCGTGGGCTATGATCTCCAGAACCCACACATCTGAAGTAATGGCACGCCACTCTACAAGATGCTCCGCCAGCCTTCCCCCAACCGGCGAACCATGGGACATGGCCTCATGACTGAGCTGAAGCGGCTGCGGCGTTGCCTGAGGGAAAAGAGACAACTGCCCGAGCGGCCTTGGCACCTCGAGTACCCTGCTTTCCACCTCTGGCACTCCGACGGTGACCCCTTTGACTGGCAGCTCCTCTCGCTTTACCGAAGGATGAGTAATAACAAAAGGAACCTCCCCTCCATACCTCTCCCCTAGGACGAAAAGGCAGATGTTGGCGAACTGCAGTGCCCAACGACTTTGCTGCAGCTTTTAAGGTCTGCAACCTCTCAAGGCTCTCGTCAGCCTTGCTGCCAAAAAGATGTACACCGTCTAAGGGCATGTTGAGGAGCCGGGCCTGCACATCAGGAGCAAACCCTGACTTCTGCAACAACACAAACCTGCGTATTACGGTGCTCGCCACCATTGACCGGCTGACGCAATCTGCCATGTCCAAACCCGACTGAACGGCCTCACACATGGCATCCTTGCCATCCTGGACCATAGCAAGAAAACCATCCCGTTCGTCCCCTTCAGGAATATGTTCAGCCGCTAAAGAAACAGTTCCACAGAGTGTGCGTGAAACGTGACAAGGCACATACAGAGTTGGCCGAGAGAGTTCCTCGACGACCTCTGCGCCACAGGTATCGACGTCTTCCTCGAAGACATCACAGGCTCACACGGTCTCGAGTGCGTCGAGGACCGGGACCTGGAACGGGCATGACTAAAACGATTCCCCTTGTCCGAGCGGGACCGCTCCCACAAATCATGCCGACCACCCGAGCCCGAAGGCGTACAAGCGGTGTCTCTAGTCCGATCACGACCGACCCCACTCGGAGGCGCTTTCGGACCAGTGCCCTGCGATTCGAGAATCGCTAGCATTTTCTTATCGAAGGAAGCCCATTCCTCTGGCGTCACATGCTTGGTGGGATAAGCGACCCGCCAACGGGCGGAGTCCTCGGATGAGGACGGGGAAGGCGACCGATGACAGCGCTTGGGAGTGCCTCGAAGAGGCAGAGGAGTGGCGGGACCCACTCCGGGACCAAGACCCACTGGACTTCCGACGACGATGCAGAGAGTCGCTCCTCGAATCGTCTGTCGAAAAGCCCCGTGGACCTCGACTTCCGGGGCTTGGACACCTTACCGACCGACAGTTTCTTCTTGCGCTCCAGGAAGGCTTTGGACATAAGCGACTGGCAGTCGACACAATCATCTGTGTCATGGGCCTCCCCGAGGCACAAGAGGCAGGCGTTGTGCGAGTCCCTCACCAACATCTTGGACCCGCAGTCCCCACACTTCTTGAAGCCCGAACGCGGGGTGGAAGAAGAGGTAGACATCTTGAAGACAAACTTCACAAATGAACAGGTTCGAAGAACCGAAAGAACAGAAACTCCAAAGAGTCGAGGCGCGCCGAGATCTCCGAAGCGAACACGTTTGCGGAAAAACCGGAACTGAGGCTACGGGCATCGTGCATCCTACTTATAACATCTGGTGACGTCGGAGGAGGTCCTCGAGGACGGCGTATCGACGTCATTGACGCAGGCGCCGAAAGATGTTCCGAAGCAGCACAGATGTGGTGATTACTGTCATAGATATGGAATACGTCGGAGGACCCAATCCCCTCGAATGAAGACTTCCTGAGCTATTAGCATTGGCAATCTTTATTGCTCTGGATAATTTGCCTGTAGTATTGAGCCTGACTCTTGATGAATTGTTCGAATACAGGAGGCAGGTTCGTGCTAACAGGGAAGGGTCTATGTTCCATTTCCTCAATTTTTACCAGAGCTTTGCGAGGTCTACATTGTCAAAAGCAGAGGTTCGGGTCTACAGCCGCCACATATAGGGTGGGCCCTGAATCAACTCCCACATCTGACAAGCATGCTTTGAGTGTCAGGCCACTGATAATTGTGCTTACGCCCTGTCTGTACCCAGTTTGTAAGAGGCTGAGAAGACAAATCTGTTTTTCCCAAGCCTTCAGATCTCCGAGTACCAAATTAGAAAAGATCTTTGATGAGTTATCCAGGAGGGAATTCGGACTGTAACAAGAGGGTTCCGCTCGATTTCCCTTCTTGTAGATCTGGACTAGCACTGATTCTTTCCAGGATATTGGAAATTTGTTATCGGATGTTATGCATTTATACAAATGGAATAAGATATCTGTCCAGAGAATGGGATTGTCTTTAAATACTCTTATCCCATCTGGGCCACTGTTGTTTCTTAGTTTGCTGATTATTAACTATGTCAAGATGGTCAAAATTAGGGATACAGTGAAGAGGAAAAATGGGACGGTCCCTTCCGCCAACACATGTACAAACTGTGGAAAACAACGTCACAGCCAAAGAGCCCCCAACCACACAAATTTGCGCCTCTGCCCACCGCTCCGGACGCTAACGCACATCATGACCATGCTCCACCTGCGAAACCAGGCCGTATCCCGCCTAAGGCACGCGGTGGGAACCAAGACGGAGCTGGGACCGATCGCATGGACCAGCTCGACAAAACACTTCGCAACCTAAGCTGCCATTGTTCGAGATGACATGACGACATAGCCATGAGAGACAGAAACCCATGTGCTGCCGCGCACCTGGTTCAGACACACACCAATCCACACAAAGGACACGTTCAGTGATATGACTTAGCGGACCGCGTACACTCCCAGACGTGCATTTTTACTATTTTTCACATAGGCCAGCAACCGTATCGCAGAAATGCAAGACGCCGGAAGGGCTTGTGTAAATGCTTGCAGAAGCTTCATGCTACTAACCCTGGAGACAAGACCCTATAGATGATCGATGTACAAGGAATCACACTGCACCCCACACCCCCTTCCCTTATGGACTTTATGCCACGACATACAACCAAGCCGAAGTAAGCCTCAGACCAGAGCCGACAGGCCAGAAACCGCTCATGCGGAGCTACAATGTGCTGAACACGCAGAACAAGTCCTGGCTGGAGCCACTGCAGCCAAGGTTGCAATATTGCAAGCCACATTCCGCACTCTCCAACCCAAGATGACACCTGCCACTGCTGCGACTATCCGAAGCAAAAGCCAAATCATGTCTGGGACCCCTCTCGCAACAAAGTCGTAACAACTCGGACACAGGCGGCGATGGGAAAGGAACGCTCTAATGGCAGTAGCAGGACCTGTCCGTTGTCTTTCACAGACACAGTCATACATTGTTGCCAACACCAGGTACATCGTGGGCTGGGAACGATGATGGTCCCATGCTTGGAGGCTCGCTGATGGACCAATCAGGACACAGGGGGCTAACCACTGACGACAATACCTCACAACCAATCACTAACTCTCTCCATGTAACATGTCCAAAGTAACAATTTCTAGGGACGAACCAAGCGTACCACCTGACTTCTACTCCACCAATAACCCCTTTCACTATATGGTCCTATATTGAAACTACCACTCAGGGAGCCAACCCGGAGTGGCGATAGGTTCGGGGATGAGCTTTCACAGGTGACGCAAATTGTTACGTCACTCAGGTACAAAAACGAGCCTGCGAGCCCGACTATGATGAGAAGTTGCCTAGAACCTACGCTCCATGTATTTGTCCCTGTCTGTTTTCTTATAATAAACAGCAGTAACTGATTGCTTGTGTGTGGCCCCTCTACTTCTTTGGGACGCGCAAGGAGTTGGGGCCTTTCGAGAGCTGGAGGTTCGCGGACCCCGAGTACGCCTCTGCCAACCACCAGAAATTACCCTAACACGTTGGAGACCCCAGCAAGATCGTCGTGATAAGGTGGCCTGGCAATGCGGCCCCCTCTGCCGTTGCCCCTTGGAGGACTGTAGGACGATCATGAAACTGCGAGAAGACCGGACTGCGCAATCCGGACATTGGCCTTCGGGAGCCGACTTCAAAAGTTTCCCGCCTGCGGTTGGCGAGTGTCCAGACGCTGTCCAGACGAGGGGAAGTGGTGAGCTGATTGGGAGGGGTGCCCGCAGCCGAGCAGCACCGGCAGACGTGAGTCTAATGTGGATATGGACCACACGACGAGCAATATCGTGTTGTGCGGGTGGGGGGAGGAATTGTAAATAGGATGGCGGGTGGTTTTACATTGTCGTAAAATTTGTTCTATTGGTGGTGATCGGCACGTGAGTTGTAGTAGGGAACGGAGCAGAGGTAGTCCCTTCCAATGTTCAGCATATTGGGTGGGCCGACAAGTGCCCACGTGTTGAGCTGAGTGCCGCGCTGATTGGTCTAGATGGCAAACACATGTATTCCTATGAGTCGGCGTTGTAGCTTGATGAGTAAATGAGGATTCCTATTAATTCAGTGTTTCAGCTCGGTGAATAGATGACGGATTTCCGCAGGAGGTAGCTAGAGTCTCTCTGAGATTGCAGAAGATAGTTGGCTGTTTGAGTTCTCTTAGTGAGGGAGCGTATCAAACGTGAGGCGACACAGCAGGTGCAGACTTACTATATTAAGAAAATGGATACTCCAGGCATAGTGGGAAGACATCTGTGGGGATTGTGGGGTTTTCTTATGTGAAAAGTGGCGCGCATTATATGTCAACTGTGTACGTAGCAAGTTGTGGTATCTGGTGACGTCACCCATAGAGTCATATAGTATTGCATTGGACATTGCGTTTTTTTAATGAATATTGGAGCCGTGGCCAGCAGCTAGGGCGGGGAACAGGTAAACAGGCTGCGTGCACGGAGAACGCCGGCATGTCCTCGAGGAAGGGGGATAGGGGTGTGCCGAAGTAGCGGTACCACCCGTGTGGGAGGGAAGGTACAAGCATACGCAGCGCAGGCTGTGAGGCAATAGAGGAGAGGAGGGGCTCGAACAGTAACATGGGCGTGCCGAACAGCAGCTACCCGAGAGTGCGGGGCGGCCCAAGAGCACGCGGTGCTCAGTGTGGGGTCGCAGGGGACCTCGCACGCCACGGGCATTGGGGCGTGTCGGAAGACGGCAGCCCAGTGCAAGACAACAGAGAAATAGGTGTTAAAGTAATTAAGAGAGTTTTAACGCACATCGTTCCTTCCCAATGACAGCGGAGAGTCGAAAGTCCCCAACTAGGGGCCAGGTAACATTGGTAAATATTTAGAAAGGTCATTGTACTATGGGATAGGAAGCAGGAGGAACGCAGAGGGAGGGAGAGGTAAGTAAGAGGAAAGAAGTTAACTCCACAAAGGAGGAAGAAGCAAGACTGGAAGATAAGATAGCCAAATTAAAGAGAACACAAAGCATACTCACAAAACAGCTTGAGCTAAAGGAACTGGAGACACAGGTGCAGTTGGGGAGGGAAAAAGGAGCGAGGATAGAACTTGAACAGCAAGGGGAAGAAGAAAGGGAGCGGGAAGAGGCACGCATACGGGGTATCGCTGAAAGGGCAGCACGTGTGGAACAGTGGAAGAATAGGAGAAGGGAAGAGATTGACAGGATCTTTTTCTTCCAGAGTGTCATTTCCCTATCAGAAAGCACACGTAAGTACGAAGAGGGCCGGATACTAGAGAGCATACCAGTGAGGGGTAGTGGAGAAGGGATTACAAAGGATAGGGATGCGAAGGCCCTGGGCGAGGTGAGTGACGCCATAATGAAGGAACTAGGCAGGGTCAGTGCGGACGTGGAAAATCAGGATGAACAGCCAGTTGAACGAGTGAAAAAGGAAAGTGACAGAGCTGTGAGGAGTAAGCGGAGTACACGCAGTAGCGAAGTGGTGACAGCACCCCAGGTAAGGGTGGACACTGTGGATGCAGATAAGTGCGTGGACATAGATTTGGAAATGATAACAGTTCGATACCCCCGCCCAAGCACAAAGCTCACATTCTTAGAGGGGGTTCTGCAGTGACGAGGATGAGGAAGAACCGTGTGGAGGACAGAGCGATGAAAATGAGAAGGGCTTAGAAAGCTCTACATCACACGTACAGGCACAGGGTCGTCATAGGAATGCAGAAAATGAGAAGAGAAAACAGCCGGACAGGAAGGTACAAGCACAGAGAGGGGAGATACACTACAGACAGTAACATCGCCAGCCACACACACACCATATGTCAACAGGCTCAGAGACCTCCCCGGGCGCAGAAGGGAAGGACCAGCAAAAGCGAACAATAAGGGCCATTCATACCAACGCGGGGAACACAGGGGACAGGCATCATGCTTGCATCCTTATAGACCTCTTCGACGACTTGTCCGACATGGAGGACGACACGCAGGATGTACAAACACAGCATAAGCGCACACTAGAGGAGATGGCCGAATACATGCAGATGCCCTTATTGGAAAGGGGTGGGATAAGGCCACAATATGTACCCTGGAAACATGCAGACAAGGAAAACATTAAGTGCAGGTTACCCTCCTTAAGCGGAGGGGCAGGGAAATGGATATACGAAATGGAAAAATTTACAGCAGGGCACAGGCTGGCAGTTGGTGACGTCAAGGGCCTCTTGATCTCAATTTTGGGTGACGCTGCAGACGACATTTGGAAGAGGGCGGAGTTTCCTGGGGTGAAAATCAGTGACACATCACAGGACGGATCGCCATTTGCAAACTGTAGACACGCGGTATGGCAGGCTTTAAGGGTACAGTACCACAACACATCAGACATAGGGGCGATTACGTCACGTAAAAATGTCTGAGGACGAGGATCCTGTTAATTACATCCAAGAGATTCAGGAGAAGTGGCACTTGGAAACGCGGGAGCCGTGGGACAAAACACTAGCTATATTTTATCACATACTGATACAGGGGCTCCCAGAACCCGTGCAGAGGCAACTGAAAAAGTTGGTGGGGATGGAAGCAAAGGCATGGCCAGAAATACAATTAACTATAGTGCACCATTGTAGACTATGGCAAGAGAAGATGAAACAGAAAGAGGGAGACAGGAAGGCAGACGAGGCAAAATTGATTCAGAAAAAACTGTCGAAATTTGCCTTAGAGGGATTGCTCATAACAAGCCCCCGCCCCACCGGTGCAACCACTCGCACCACAACCAACCATACAACAACAAGTAGCCCTCATGCCCCAACAATTACCACCCCGCCCGTATACACAGCGCCACAACAATATGCACAACCGATGGGGGGAGAATACACAACAATGGGCAACGGCTACACGTACAACTATAGAAGGGTTTTAACAGGGGGAGAGGATTTGGACCTTCAACACACCAACCGGGGGGCGGGTTTCAAGTATATTCCCAATATGGACAGCAGGGATATTTGGATAGCACAGGGGGATTCCCAAGGCAAGTACAGGAGCCGCCCACATGTTGGACATGCGGGTTGGTAGGACATGTAGCCCGCACATGCAGAGCAAGACCAGCACGACCAGGATGGGGTGAACAGGGACAACAGGGCTACCAAGGGGGACTAAACAATTACTACTAACAAGAAGCACAGCAGACAAGTCGGGTGCAGATGGGACAGCAATGTAACATGCCACAACCACAGCAACAACAGCAACCACACGTGATGCCCAACACACAACAGACAATGCACCAACCTGCTCAACAACAGGCACAACAGAAAATGATAACAGAACAACAACACGTCCACACAGTGCAGCAACTAACAATTGCAAGGCGATCCACAACCACCCATGGACACCACGGTACAGATGACACGGATGGGGGGAGTAATGATCATGGGACATAACCCTGACACAGGTAACGGACAAACATTATACCCCCCAATAGACAGCCCACAGGCTTCCTTGTTGTGTCCCATCCTGTTGGTAACACCTAACCCTGCGGAGGAACCACGCATAGAGGTGGCGATAGGTGACAATACATTCCCCTTCCTAGTTGACACAATGGCCACTAAATCCTCCATCAGGGAGGGGAAGTTCAAATTGTCAGGCGATGCCCTGCACACTCAAGGATTTTCTGGGGCTCGAGGGGGTGGTTCCATTTACTGATAACATCTCCTTATCTGTCAGTCAGAGATCACAACCTATCTCTGCCCTTGTTATATTCAAAACAAACACCAGTGAATATACTCTGGCGTGACATCATGAGTAAGTTGAACATGACCATCTGCTTCACTGACAAAGGCATAATATGCTTCACACCAGGCATACCCATACTCACAGCGAGACACATACTTCAGGTTTATTGTGGTAAGACAGTTCCAAGGGAAGAACCAGTGGACGCCGAGATCTTCCAATATGGGACACACATGGCAATAGCATGGCTACCTGCCATTGAGGGTGAAGTGTGGAGGAGATCAGCCGCCTACCTTTTTAGGCCAGAGACACCCCAGGGTGAGGGAGAAGGGGCAATAACATCAGTGGACATCGAAGGAATAGTAGCTAGGCAGGACTGGAATGCGGTTCACGCTGTGGACGAGGAGGATAAGGCACGGAGAGCAGTAATAGCACTGGCAGAGGGGTGTAGAAGATTAACGCAGGTGTCAGACGAGAAACTGTTCTCGGATGAAGAAGGAGATGGCGAGATTGTTTCCAAATGAGTGTTTACGTCTGGTTAAAAGTGACATAAATGGAGGTAGCACAGAAAATGGCAATGGCACTAGAAGCACCCCTCTCAACACCACCTGATTTTTGTAAGGAAGACTTGGCTACTGTACCTGCCTCACTATGGATGACTAGCCCCTATGATGTAGGTTGCATAAAGAGCATTGATGGGGTGAAGATAAAACTGAAAAAGGGAGCAATACTGCCCCGAGACAGACAATACCTACTGTTAAAAGAAGCTGATGAAGGAATTTATGAAACAATAAGCGCCCTAATAGAGAGTGGTATATTGGTAACATCAGAATCACCATGCAACACTGCGGTGTACGCTGTGCACAAGGCCAAGGGAGCGTTGTGGCGTTTCATACAAGATTTGAGACCACTTAACCACATTGTAGAGGCAGAGAACCCGGTGGCAGCTAACCCTGCCACAATATTGTGCAGGATACCAGCAGATGCATCACGATTCACTGTAATCGACCTTAAGAATGCCTTCTTTCCAATACCACTACATCCAGAATCACAAGACCTGACAAGTTTCACATACCGCAGTACAAAATGGAATCACAAGAGGCTACCCCAGGGTTACTGTGAGTCACCATCCATTTTTAACAGAGTCATACCGATGGACCTGGGGAATGTTGAGCTTGAGAGCATGGTGTTGCAATATGTAGATGACATTCTCATCTGCAGCACCACCGAAGAGGAGTGCAGGAGGGACTCCGTGAAGATGCTCACAGTGTTGACAGAGAAAGGGTACAAGGTTAACAAAGCAAAACTGCAGTATTGCCAGGAACAGGTCCTATACATAGGGCAGATCATATCACAAAAAGGGCGGAACATTGCACCACAAAGAGCTCAGACTATAATGAATACACCTCAGTCACAAACGGTGCAAGAGTTACAGCAATTTCTAGGCCTGGGCAATTATTGCAGAGTGTGGGTATTTGACTACAGCACATACACAGGACCCCTACGGGCAGCCCTCAGGGAAGTGCAAAGAGGGGGGATAAAGTTGGGATGGACGAGAGAGATGACTGAAGCATTCAATGAATTAAAGGAGGCCATATCAACAGCACCAATACTTTGTACTCCCAATTACAAACAAGAATTCTACATCTTATCGCATAGTGATGGTGCAGTAATGAAGGCAGTACTCGCCCAAAAAACAAGCATGGCACTCAAACGTCTTGCATTTTACAGCGGCCACCTAGACCCAGTAATGATGGGTCACTTCCCGTGCGAACAGCACCTGGCTGCTGCGGCGTTCACAGTGGAAAGGTTATCATCAATAATGATGGGATGCTCTAAAACACTGTATGTAGAGCATGCGCTCTTTGCAATTCTGCATAAACCAAAAAGCACAGTCACTACCGAGAGGGCTACCGGATATGAGATAATGCTATTGTAACGCTCACCTGGTATCCACGGGGACGTCACTCAGCCTGTTCTGACCTCTTACGACCACAAACCCTTCCCTGGAGGCTACTCGACTGGAGACTGGGCCTGAAACACAGGATTGGTAGAGTTTAACTCCCTATTGTCTCTGTGTGCTTGGGTCCAACCGTTCCCTTTGATCCACAGCTCACCTTGTTTTCTTGGATAGTGTGCTCTCCATCCTGCTTTCAGCGCAGGGGCGCGTCGATTGATGCGGGCTCGTTGCTACCTAGTTACTTCACTGGCAAGAGTCCGACAGGTAAGTATAATGAGTCTTTTGAACACTTCTCTAACTTCGTTCCTTTCCTTCCTTAGATGATGGCCGGCGTCCGGGGATGGCGGCGTGCTGCTGAGATGAGTAGCGCTGAAGGTGAGTGAGAGCGAGATGCGCGATGCACCCCTTTCGTATTTGTATTGAACTGAGTTCTTTTTCTGTGTCTTTTAGGTGCTGCGACGTTTTCAGCGTGGATGCCTGTTATGAAGAACAAATGCGGTGAGTAAGCCCGGTATGCGGCGCCTCTAGATGTTTCCACGCTAACCTGGAGTGTCTTTTCCCTCTTGCAGATGGATGAGAAGTTCCAGAGACAGAGTTCCCCCAGAGCGGCTGGGATTCAGGTAAGCATTTGAAGCTCGTACAGTCTTTAAAAATAAGCGAAGATCTGCAGAATGTTTACTTTCCCTTTTCCTTAGGAAGCGGCGTGCCGGGATGGGAATGACACCGCCGAAGATGCCCACAGAACAGAAGGAGCGATGAATGATGGGCAGAAGCGCCGCAAAGTAAGGCTGTTCCCAACAGTGTTTTTGTTCTTGCAGGAGCTGAGCGCAGAAGAAAGTTCAGGCCTACTGGAGACCGATCTGAACACGTGAGTGTCACGCTGCAGGTGCAGAAAACGCAAAGCATGTTTCTCAGCCTGGCCGTGGCTTAAATAGTCTCTGGGTATCCCAGGTGTCTCTGGGCTGAACCACACCCAAAAGACTAAACTGCACATGCAGTTCTGGGAACCGAAATATGTGGGGGCATCCATCTTGTCCCCATCGATGCACTACAAGTCCAATCCCCAATGTTATCCTATGGGAATGAGTGAGTCTGGTGCCACAAGCGGCACGTCTGTCTCCAAGTGGGTCTTTGGAGGGATGGAGAGGCCCTTGAGGGCCATGTAGGTGATCGTGGCCTGGCTCCAGCCTGACATCTTGGAGGGCTGGGGACATGAGGAGCAGGAATCATGACAACTATCAAGACCAGAACTGAAAATAGTGAGATGCAACAATGTTAACCCTGCACAGTTCATAGCAGAAGAGGTAACTGAGGGCAAACATGCTCATAATTGCACATATGCTATTGAATACTACTCATCCACTCGTAAGGTAGAGGAAGATGCTCTAGATGGAGGTGATGTCTTGTACATTGACGGGTCCTTAACCATTGATCAGAGTGATGGCATAAGAAGAACAGGTGCAGCTGTAGTGCGATTAAGGGAGGACTGGACAAACAAGCCAGTGAAATCTGTCAAATTACCCCCACAATATTCCAATATTCAGCACAAGCAGCAGAACTGGTGGCCCTCATATTGGCCTTAGAAGAAAGTAACAGCAAAAAAGTAACAATATATTCCGACAGTGCCTACATCACGTCTACAGTACACTCAGGATTAATAAGGTGGCTCCGAAGGGGATTTAGAAGAGCAGATGGTATCCCGGTGCAACATGCTCTGCTCCTGGGTGAACTAATAAAAGTAATATGAAAAAATGAACTAGCACTGGTTAAATGTCAGGCACACACAAATGGCGAAGATCCAATATCTAGAGGTAATGAAGCAGCAGACTCCCATGCAAAGCATGCTGCATATTTTGGCAAGATGTGGGACCTCCAAGAAAATCAAAAAGAAAGGGGGAGGGCAAGACAGATAATGAAAGAGGGCTACACACACCTCACAGAAACACAGATCATGGAACTGCAGGCAGCAGCCCCAATGGCAGAAAAAGAATTGTGGGTAAAAAGAGGATGCACAATTTCCCCAACAGATGCACTACGGAGACAAAATAACACTGGAAAAGTAGTTATGCCCCTGGCCCTACTAAAAACAGCCCTGGCTCAACTGCACCACCCCACCCATACAGGAAAGGAGGTCATTGCAGCACGAATAAAAGAATCATGGTTCTGTCCCGAATTAAATGTGCACGTTGCAAACTTCATCAGCAATTGCCTTACATGCCAACAATTTACAGCCAGTCACACGTTACAAGTGTCAAAGGCATAACACCACGGCCTGAAGGACCCTTCCTACACCTACACATCGACTATGTCGATATGATCAATGTATGCCAAGGCTACCGATACATGATTGTGGTAGTATGCCCCTTCTCAAGGTGAGCTGAGGCTGGCCCATGCTCCCATGCAGATGCTCTTCGAGCAGCAACATTTCTGGTGAGGGAGGACTTCCCGAGGTAGGGGGTTTGCGAAGTATTTAGGTCAGACAACGGTCCCCATTTCGCAAATGAACTATTCCAGCACATCACCGCTTTACTTGGGATCAAACATAAGTTTCCTGTGCGTACCACCCGCAAGCCAATGGCGTTTGTGAACGCCTCAACAGCCTCTTAAAATAATCCATCGTGAAAACACAGCAGGCTATCAAGAAGAGTTGGCTCTACTGCCTTCCTCTGGCCTTGTTCGAGCTGCGGAACAAGCCTGGATCAGATCACCACCTCACGCCCCACAAGATGGTGAACGGGTGCCAAATGCACCTCCCATTAACGCCACTCACAAGAGCCATGTATGACTGAAGGAACCAATGATGTATTTGGACGAGAAACGTATGACTATGTTACTTCTCTGGTTACTAGTGCCTCCTTTATCTCTCAACAGATTAGACTAACACAGGGCAGGTCAGAGAACGATCAACAGGAAACAACTAACAACGAGGACCAAACTGGACAGTGTGCAGTGAAAGAAGGGGACACTGTACTCATGAGGAGCTTTAATCGAAAGTGGAACACTCCTAGATTCATGGGGCCACATGTCGTAGAAAAGGTGGCACCCAGGGCGGTAAAGTTAATAAATAAAGACGTTTGGACACATGTCCACGACATCAAGATCTACAAAGCACCGACCTTACCCCCATCACAGCAGCGACAAGGCCAACGCATCAGCAACCACAATGACAGACTACGAAAAAGACACATCACAAACATCAGATACCCCTAAGGACACAAACGAGTCACAGCCCATAGCCCACCCTATGCTCAGGAGATCGCAGACACAAAATGTCCCCACTGAAGAATTAATAGAGTTCTGATGTGAAGATGATATTGGAATAATGCAGAATACAATAAAATAAGTGATCGACAGTAGTCAGTAACCAGCAGATATTGATTGGGTATCGGCAATATGCACCATACTATGTAACACGTGTATGTTCTCTTCCCTTTTTGTCTCGTAAATGCAGGTCTTGCGCATTGTAATGTTATATGCAAATATTTCATCAAAACACATTGATCATTGCCCAGGCTTAAATGTTGCCTCCTATTGACCATCCAGAAGCACTGTCACATCAGTTCATACACGGGCTTAGAAGGCCAACTCATTCAAGACCCAGACGCCCACACATTTATTATAACGCTTTTATTCAATTCACTGTACGGTCAGGTACACACCTCCACATAGCCCTACCCGCCCTGAGAGACAGGGCGGTTAGGAGAATGTGGGAGAAGCTTTTTGCATAGGCATTGAATGATTACTTGATCCACAGGGCTTAAAGGTAACAAATACTAACAATAACAACGCTACTTTTAGACAATTTCAGGTGGGCACCTATATCATCTTGATGCAATAGCTGCAGGACGGCAGCATAGGTAAGACAAACATGCCAGTGGTCGCGATGAGTGTGATTAAGATGTTATTGGTATTTCTGACCACTGGACTGATAACTGCCGCTGTCTGGCAGGCATACTGTGCTTTGCATGTATCCGCAACGCCCAACAGTAATATTTCCCCTACTGCAGCTGCAAGGAGCACTGTGTCAGGTGGTACAGTTGGCACGGGACAAAAGATAGGGAGACGTAAACGTAGTGTCCCCGTTGATGTAAATGGGGTTGACACATATCTCACAGAATCTGCACACGTCTCCAACAACATGTGGTATAAACACATGTTCAAAATTGGTAAAGATACCAGAAAGGACAGCTGTTACAATTGTTCATTGATTCCGTATGCCATGAGCGCCTCCTGAGCATTTGTTGCCACAAAAGTGCCAGCGCCTACAGCAGAGTGCCTCCTGTATTTAGCACTGTTCCAGACACGAGGACGGTTCCAAGGTAAAACGGCAACACTTCGATGGAAATCAAGGTCAACATATCCGTACGAAGACAACTTCATCAAAACACTACCTATGTTTGACAACTATTGGCAGCTCACAGAAGGACTGCAGTATATAACAGACGGGCCAGAGAAAGGGAAAACAAAAGAAGTGACAACTGACTACCTGCCATGCAAATGGAGCGCAGCAGAGATAGGAGGAGAACCTGGGTGCTGGGAGAGACCGCTGATAGTGATCTTTGGCAAGGTGTATACGAAGAACGGATGGAGTAGTGGGAAGCAAGATACTGACGCAGGCGAAAGCTCCAGTATTGGCGGTACAAGAAGAAACTGATGAGTGCTACAATGAGTGGGCAAAGAGTGCAGGGCTGCTCACATGGTTGGCTAAGGAGGCGGAGCCATTAACAATAATTCCTGTGGCATCCCCCACGCTATGCTAGCAGCATGATGGAGAGGTGCTTTAGGAGTGAACGAAGGATACAAAAGAATAGTAAAGCTTCCTGAGGGGGGCGCTGGAACAGCAGTGCAAATGGATCACTATTGGGCCTGCGGAGCAAAACCATATCACCACCTACCGCAATCATGGAGTGGTGTAACGCTCACCTGATTCCCACGGAGGCGCGGGTCTTGGCAGGAAGCTGTCTGTGATTCGAAAAGTGATGTGCAGGACTCGATTGGCTTCTGGGGTCGAACCTCTTCGCACGGTGTGTCGGACTCGAAGAGTGAGGTTTCTGCAGGTGAAAGAATATGGGGGTTAATGGTCTGGGTTGTTGAATGTCCCTCTCTCTCTCTCTCTCTCTCTCTCTCTCTCTCTCTCTCTCTTGCCAGCTTTTTCGTAGAGCCCCCAGGTCAACGTGCTCACCTTATATAGGTGAATGCTGGGCTCTCCATCTGCGTCTGGTGCAGGGTGCCGTTGCCAGTTCCTTCACTGGTGAAACACAGGCCTCTTGAATTCAGAGGATGGTTACCGTCGTTATCTGCACGAGCGTGAGTTTCTGGACACCTTTTGTCTTTATAGTCTTTACGTGCGTGGCACGTTTATATGCAGACTCTGTATAATGCCTTTCCCTTATGTATTGCAGGGCTCTTGAGATGAAAGATGAAGTGAAGCGCCTGGAAGTTCGTAAGTATGGCAAGCGCTCTAACTGTCTCTTTCCTTGCAGCTTAGTTAGTGTTAAAGAGACGCCGGAGTATTCGCAGGCGTTTTATTGCGACGAGCGTGATGGACATAAGTAAATACCTGCTTACTGTCTTTTCTTTTGCCTTTCAGATGTTGGGTTGCAGGGCCGGAGTCCGCGGAATGCCAGTAAGTTGTTAACGATACTTTGTCTTCACAGGCGACGATGCAGAACGAAGAAATCCGGAATTCACAGCGTGCCGGTAAGTATGGCAATGCTTTTGTTCTTGCAGGTGGAGATGCGGCGTGAAGAAACGGCCGCAGCCGATGGATCAGGTAAGTAAGCACTGCGTGTAAAGTTCGCCTTGCTAACCTGTTGTTTCTGTTCTTTGCAGGTGCTGATGATGTCTGGATACTGAAATGGTAAGTAGGATTCTTGCAGGTCCAGGATCGGAAGAAGAAAGGCCGGAGCAGACTCGGTGAGCGTTCTGCTGCAGATGCAGAATAACGCGAAGCACGCTTCATCTATCGGGTGTGGTTTAAATAGCCTTGGAGTGATGAGGCGTCTTCTTCCACGGCCCCGCCTAGGTAAGAAAAGAGTTCCAGTTTCCAGAAGAGTTCCAGTGCTGTATCCAGGGAGTGGAGCTGCCCCACCCAGGTAAGAAAGTAGTTCCTGTTCTCAGATGGCTTCTAAGTGGCTGGTAAGTAAGCAGCATGGTCTGCTGCAGGTAAGTCCACCCAAGCATCTTCACACCTATTATGTGCCCGGCGCTTCCAGTGCCGGGACCAATGGTTTTGATGAGCCTGGTGCCACCGGCGCCAGGACAAGGTCCAAAAGGTCCCAGTGGGGACCGGCTGGTGCTTAGGATTAGGGTTAGGGGCCTGCTTCCAAGGACGTTGGGCTGGTCCTGGCTCCTTGGAAGCAGTGATCATGACAGTGGAGTATGTACCTTGGTACACATCAATGTACCCTCGCTAGTAGTGCCACAGAAACACATCAAAATGGAAGACTTCCCCAAAATGGACGAAGGAAACGGGAGAAGGTCCCTGGGACAAATTGGCCGCATATCCCAGGGTATAACCCCCGCAGGCAAGACGCTGACGAGAATAAAAAGACAAGGAGAACCTCTCAGAGGAAATTACCTCTGGGGCAAATCAGAAACAGCCCTCAGCGACATCCCAGCACCCCACAGACTGTTCAGCAGAGTGGCCATGTTCTTCTGGTCCATAATACATCCGGGGGTTCAAGCACATGCCAATGCAAAATGGCTGCAGATAACAAGGTGGGAGCTGATGATGACAAACTCATCTACTAAAACCGGTTCTGGGAATTCAGTCAATCGGGTTTCTGGTTGTACTGGTTTTAATAAGGAGACATGGAATACTGGGTGTATTTTCATATGCGTAGGTAACTCCAATTTGACAGCCACCGGATTAATTATGGCAGATATGAGATAGGGTCCAAGGTATCTCGGGATGAAGGTGCGGGGTCCCTTTAGAGGCAGGTGCTTAGTGGATAGCCAGACCTGATCTCCTACAGTGTAGTGAGGAGCCTCTTTACGGTGTCAATCTGCTCCTCTTTTGAATTGAGCTTTAGCTCTTTGCAGATGGGCCGAGGCTTCCTTAAAAGCATGGGTGATCTCCGAGTGCAAGTGATCCACAGCAGGTGCTTCAAATTCTTGGGGAGGATCCAGGTTAGAGGTTCTAGGATGGTGCCCGTATAGTAGGAAGAAGGGAGTCTTCCCTGTTCCAGAATGAATCGAATTATTGTAAGCGTATTCAGCGATCCAAAGAATATCCTTCCAGGGGTTTTCAGTTTGTTGGAGCATGCAACGTAGATATTGCTCTAGAGTTTGATTTGTCCTTTCGGTTTGTCCGTCAGTTTGGGGATGGTGACTAGTTGAAAGTCTTACATCAATTTGGGCTAGACGACAGCAACTGCGCCAGAAGTGAGAGATGAATTGACTTCCCCTATCGGAGACTAAAACCGAGGGAAAACCGTGTAGCCAAACAATGTTTTCTAAGAATTCTCGGGCCAATACTGAGGCTGATGGTAGACCCTTCAGGGGAATGAAGTGAGCCATCTTGGAGAATAGATCCACGACTACTAAAATGGTAGTATACCCCGAGCATGGAGGTAAGTTCGTGATGAAATCCATGGACAGGGTATGCCATGAACAGGGAGGGATGTCTAGTGGCTGCAATAGGCCGGCTGGTTTCTCCTTCTGACTTTTATTCTGGGCACACACACCACAGGAGATTACAAAGTCTCTAATATCCTTTTTCCAGGACGGCCACCAGAAATGTCTTTTAATCTTTTCCATGGTTTTGGTAATGCCAGGGTGACCCTCCATTAGAGAGTCATGATAACAGGAGATTACTTGTTTTTGTATTTTCTCACAGGGTAAATGCAATCGTCCTCGGAAATATGGTAGGTCTTGATCCACTGAGAATTCTTTCCCCTTTAATTGCCAATCTTGCAAATCGCCCGGAGTTAGGAGTGATTTAACCATGGTCTTGATGTCTTCAAAAGATTGAGCGCTGACCAAACCCAAAATTCTTTGTTCTTGGATTATGGCTATTGGTTCTGGATTGGTCAAATGTTCATCTACTCCCATCCGGGAGAGAGCATCTGCTTTTCCGTTCTTACTGCCTGGTCGATAAGTAATTATAAAGTCAAATTCTGCTAGAAACAGAGCCCAGCGAAATTGTCTGGAAGACTGAGCTTTGGCTGTCTTTAGATATTGTAAATTGCGGTGATCAGTCATTACGGTGACTGTGTGTCTGGCTCCTAGAAGATAATGCCGCCAGGCTTTAAAGGCCGATCTGATGGCCAAAAGTTCCTGGTCTGTAATTGAATAGTTGATCTCAGGAGGCGAAAACCTGCGGGACCAAAAGGCAACAGGATGTAGTTGGTGTGTGACCGGATCTCTTTGTGATAAAACTGCCCCCATAGCAAGACTTGAAGCATCCGTTTCCACGATGTAGGGGAGTTCTGGGCGAGGATGTTTTAAAACAGGTGCAGAAATGAATTTAGCTTTTAAGTCCTGAAAAGCTTGTTCTGCTTCAGAAGACCTCTCAAAACGTTTGTTCTTTTTCAACAGAGCGGTGATGGGCTGGACTATCCGAGAAAATTCAGGAATGAATCTGCGGTAAAAGTTAGCGAACCCTAACATGCTTTGAACTCCTTTTACAGAGGTTGGTGATGGCCACTTGATGATTGCATCAAATTTCTTTGAATCCATATGGACTCTGTTAGGTGACAATATGAATCCCAGGAACTCGACTTCCGTTACGTTGAAAACGCATTTCTCAAGCTTAGCAAAAAGATTATGTTGACGCAATCTCTCGAGAACCTTTTTAACCTGTCTCTGATGTTCCTCTTCAGATGATGAATAGACGAGGATGTCATCAATGTAGACAACAACACACACGTCTATGAGTTCTCTAAGGACAACGTTCATAAAATACTGGAAAGCAGCAGGAGCATTACACAGTCCAAAGGGCATCACTTGATATTCGAATAGCCCGTACTTGGTGCGGAAGGCCGTTTTCCATTCATCGCCCTCTTTTATCCGTACCAAGTGGTAGGCTCCTCTGAGATCCAACTTTGTGTATATACATGCATCTTTGACTTGATCCAGGAGTTCAGGGATCAAAGGTAACGGGTATCTGTTTTTAACGGTGATCTGATTCAGGGCGCGGTAATCTATGCAAGTCCTAAGGTCTCCTTTCTTTTTCGGAACGAAGAACAAAGCCGATGAAGCTGGAGATTTTGAAGGACGGATAAACCCGTTAGCTAGGTATTGGTCAAGGTATTGTCTGAGGTGAAGGTTCTCTGGCTCGGTGAGGGCATAAATCCTGCTGCAAGGAGGAGTTGTTCCAGGTATCAGATCTATTTGACAGTCGTAAGACCTATGAGGAGGCAGGGTGTTGGCTTGATCCTTCCGGAAGACGTCTTGGAATTCCTGGTATTCGGGAGGTAATTTGGGCACCTCCTCAGAAGAGATTGCTGCCAGTGAAACATCAGGCCGAGGATAACAAGTGGTAAAACACTCTGGAAACTGAACCGTCTTTGCTCGCCAATCGATCTGAGGATTGCGCTTCTCTAACCAAGGGATTCCCAGAATGATCTGGAACTGAGGGGCCTTGATTACATCGAACACAATTCTCTCCCGGTGTCCATCTTGACTCACTAGCGTCACTTCTTGGGTGGCATGCGTTACTGGTACCGTGCCATCCACAGTAGTGATGACGTCTTTCACTGCCTTAGGGACAAGGGGTAGATTCATCCTTGATACCATCTCACGGTCCACATAGTTACCGATTGCTCCGCTGTCAATGTAAGCTTCAATTGCATGCAAACGATCCGGACGTTCAGAACTAATGAGGACCATGGGTATCACGAAATGCGAGGTCACGGGACAGATCTTAACGCTCGGCAAGAGGACCTCTACTCTTGTCGGGCGAGGTCGTTTCCCTGCTCAGAATTTGTGGTCCAGGTATCCGCGGCTCCTACAGTCTTCTTAGCTTTTTTCACTGGACAGTCCCGAAGAAAGTGTCCTGAGTTTCCGCAATAGAGGCATAATTGCAGCTGCCTTCTTTCCTGCTCTTTCTGGGTTAAAGGTCCTTTCATGCCCCCTATTTGCATGGGTTCCACCGTGTCAGCTCCCTTATTCGAGGTCTGTGGTTTAGAAAACACTCGGGTATCAAATCTGGAACGATCTGCCTTCCTGTCCTGTAGTCTATGGTCCAATTGGACAACTAAGTCAATATAGTCAGAACATTCTTGTGGAGGATTCACAAGTTGCGCTAACACATCTTTGAGCTCTCCACGCAGGCCTCTGTAGAAAAGCGTTATTCTCTTGTCCTCGGGCCATTGTGTTTCCACTGTGAGTCTATTGAAGGAGGCTATATAAGTCAAGAGGTCTTGATTACCCTGTCGTAATGAGAGAAGTTCATTGCCCAAGGCCTGCCCTTGTGCATGTCTTGCGAACAGTTTCTCCATGCTGGACTGGAAGGCCTGAAAATCATGTAAAACCGGATCATCCTGGGTGACTAAAGGGATCGACCAATCTGCAGCGCTGCCACTGAGATAAGAAAGCACGAAAGCCACCTTGGTCTGGTCTGTTGGGAATGCAGCTGGTCGACATAAGAAGTGTAGGCGGCACTGATTGATGAACACTGCAAATTTCTTTGGATCACCAGAAAAGCGTTCGGGCGGAGCCAAGGGAACATTACCGGGCAGATTGATTTGCACTGGATTTGAAGATGATGCAGAAGGATAACTTCCTCCTGGAACAGGCAAAGGTGACTGTCCTGCCTGCGTTTGTAACAACTGCCTAGCAAGGTCCTCTGTTCGCTCCTTGGAAAGTATCAGTTCTCTTCTTAGAGAGTTTGTTTCCTGACGAGCTGCATGTACTTCTGCTCTTAATTCCCCGAGCAACTGGGCTAGTTGATCAGTGTCTGAGGTTTCCATTGCGCCTGGGTAGGAGATTTGTGGTGGGCTTCGCGTTCTGTAACGCTCACCTGATTCCCACGGAGGCGCGGGTCTTGGCAGGAAGCTGTCTGTGATTCGAAAAGTCATGTGCAGGACTCGATTGGCTTCTGGGGTCGAACCTCTTCGCACGGTGTGTCGTACTCGAAGAGTGAGGTTTCTGCAGGTGAAAGAATATGGGGGTTAATGGTCTGGGTTGTTGAATGTCCCTCTCTCTCTCTCTCTCTCTCTCTTCCCAGCTTTTTCGTAAAGCCCCCAGGTCAACGTGCTCACCTTATATAGGTGAATGCTGGGCTCTCCATCTGCGTCTGGTGCAGGGTGCCGTTGCCAGTTCCTTCACTGGTGAAACACAGGCCTCTTGAATTCAGAGGATGGTTACCGTCGTTATCTGCACGAGCGGTGAGTTTCTGGACACCTTTTGTCTTTATAGTCTTTACGTGCGTGGCACGTTTATATGCAGACTCTGTATAATGCCTTTCCCTTATGTATTGCAGGGCTCTTGAGATGAAAGATGAAGTGAAGCGCCTGGAAGTTCATAAGTATGGCAAGCGCTCTAACTGTCTCTTTCCTTGCAGCTTAGTTCGTGTTAAAGAGACGCCGGAGTATTCGCAGGCGTTTTATTGCGACGAGCGTGATGGACGTAAGTAAATACCTGCTTACTGTCTTTTCTTTTGCCTTTCAGATGTTGGGTTGCAGGGCCGGAGTCCGCGGAATGCCAGTAAGTTGTTAACGATACTTTGTCTTCACAGGCGACGATGCAGAACGAAGAAATCCGGAATTCACAGCGTGCCGGTAAGTATGGCAATGCTTTTGTTCTTGCAGGTGGAGATGCGGCGTGAAGAAACGGCCGCAGCCGATGGATCAGGTAAGTAAGCACTGCGTGTAAAGTTCGCCTTGCTAACCTGTTGTTTCTGTTCTTTGCAGGTGCTGATGATGTCTGGATACTGAAATGGTAAGTAAGATTCTTGCAGGTCCAGGATCGGAAGAAGAAAGGCTGGAGCAGACTCGGTGAGCGTTCTGCTGCAGATGCAGAATAACGCGAAGCACGCTTCATCTATCGGGTGTGGTTTAAATAGCCTTGGAGTGATGAGGCGTCTTCTTCCACGGCCCCGCCTAGGTAAGAAAAGAGTTCCAGTTTCCAGAAGAGTTCCAGTGCTGTATCCAGGGAGTGGAGCTGCCCCACCCAGGTAAGAAAGTAGTTCCTGTTCTTAGATGGCTTCTAAGTGGCTTGTAAGTAAGCAGCATGGTCTGCTGCAGGTAAGTCCACCCAAGCATCTTCACACCTATTATGAGCCCGGCGCTTCCAGTGCCGGGACCAATGGTTTTGATGAGCCTGGTGCCACCGGCGCCAGGACAAGGTCCAAAAGGTCCCAGTGGGGACCGGCTGGTGCTTAGGATTAGGGTTAGGGGCCTGCTTCCAAGGACGTTGGGCTGGTCCTGGCTCCTTGGAAGCAGTGATCATGACAGTGGAGTATGTACCTTGGTACACGTCAATGTACCCTCGCTAGTAGTGCCACAGAAACACATCAAAATGGAAGACTTCCCCAAAATGGACGAAGGAAACGGGAGAAGGTCCCTGGGACAAATTGGCCGCATATCCCAGGGTATAACCCCCGCAGGCAAGACGCTGACGAGAATAAAAAGACAAGGAGAACCTCTCACAGGAAATTACCTCTGGGGAAAATCAGAAACAGCCCTCAGCGACATCCCAGCACCCCACAGACTGTTCAGCAGAGTGGCCATGTTCTTCTGGTCCATAATACATCCGGGGGTTCAAGCACATGCCAATGCAAAATGGCTGCAGATAACAAGGTGGGAGCTGATGATGACAAACTCCACAGTGAACGGATTCAACACCATTAAAGGAGAATTGAGAGCAATACGAATGGTAGCCTTACAGAAGAGATACGTGCTGGACCTCCTCACTGCAATGGAAGGAGGAGTTTGCGCAAATATTGGGAGTTCCTGCTACACATTAATTCCTGCGAATGACGAAGATAATGGCACATTATCAGAAACAGTATCACAGTTGGAAAAGATGCACGCAAAGATGGAACACGAAACTAAGGGAATGAAAAAGGATGGAAGCCGATTCTCGTACCTCTGGTCATGGATGCCATCATGGCTAGCGGATGGTTTCAAGGTACTAGCAGGATGTATAATACTGGGACTGGCATCACTGATGGGAATAAAGTTATGGATGGCAAGATCAAAACGGACAGCAGAAGAAATGATCGGTATGCATATACTCATGCCTGCAGACGACGAACTACACACAGACGTCATCCTCAAAAAACACGAACTGCTGCACCCACAATCAATAAAGGTTGAAAATCCACGAAATCAGAAGTCATATGTTTGAAAATGGGTTTATTGCAAGCCCAGTGGTGGATGTGTATACATGTATTGGTAATTTGAAGATCATGTCAACCGGTACGGACACCTGGCGGGAATAACCAAAGTGTGGTGCTTACGAGACGATAAAAGAGTGGACAATTTTGTGGTCGGCAAGTTGACCAGAGGGAGGACTGAAGAGGAAAAATGGGTCGGTCCCTTCCCCCAACCCACGTACAAACTGTAGAAAACGGTGTCACGCCCAAAGAACCCCTGACCACACAAATACGTGCCTCTGCCCACCGCCCCGGATGACCATGGTCTTCCTGCGAAACCAGGCCGCATCTCGCCCAAGGCACGCAGTGGGAACCAAGACGAAGCTGGGACCGATCGCATAGCCAGCTCAACTAAACGCTTTGCAACCTAAGATGCCATTGTTAGAGATGACATGACGACATAGCCATGACAGACAGAAACCCATGTGCTGCAACGCACCTGGATCAGACACACACCAATCCACACGTTCAGTGCTATGATGTAACGCTCACCTGGTATCCACGGGGGCGCCACCCAGTCCGGACTGCTTCTGCCCTTCGACTCTTGTTTGGTTGAAGATCAGGTCTGAAAACACAGGAGTTGGGTTTAGCTTGATTGTCTCCTCCAACCCGGAACTCACCTCCCTCATGGGCCCAATGAACCCTTAGTGCACTTCTCACCTTGCTTTTCGATAAGGTACGCTCTCCGTCCTGCCGCTCAGTGCAGGGGTGCGTTGGGGATGGGCACGTCGCTGTCTAGTTGCTTCACTGGTGCGGGCCCTTCAGAGTCCAGTCCTGCTGCAATTCCGTTCTACAGGCAAGTATGTTGCTTTGACAGTTTGTCCTTTATTTTGCAATTGTCTCTATTAATGGCTTTCCTTTGTTTGTAGGTGCGGATGAAGTTCTCGTGATGTCGTGCTGCCTGAGTTGTGCATGAGATGGTAAGTGAAGCGCAGAGCGCGGCGCTATGTGCCTTTCTTGTGCTAACCAGTTTATTGTCTTTCTTGCAGGCCGCGATGCTGATCCGGACTGTATGTGCCGAGAAGATGGAGAGCGGTAAGTAGTGTTGAACGAACCGTCTACTGGCACTCTGCATAGTAATCAGTCCTTTCTTTTCCTCTTGCAGGTGGTGGAAGGCCCGGAATGGTCGTGGGCCCAAAACAAGTTCAATGTAGGTAAGCGAGCGCCTTTGCTGTTTTTAGATGTTGAAGAATAAACGCTTACTGATGCTTCTTCTCTGTCTCTTTTCCCCCCAGGTTGCAGTTTCCTTGATGGAGCGAGGTTCGCCGAGATGCTGGATGTTCGGGTTACTGGAGCAGAGTACGAGAGCAGGACTTGCTAGAAGGTAAGCGAATGCGAACGGTGTCTTGTCCTTGCAGGTAATCTGGTCCGGAGGAAGATTCCAGCAGACCGCGGTGAACGTCACGCTGCGACTAGCAGAGCAACGCAAAGCGTGTTCTGCAACTTGGGCGTGGCTTATATAGCCTGCAGGTATCCCAGGTGCCTCTAGGCCTGGCCACACCTAAAAGGCTAGACCACATGGCTCAGTTATGGAACTGAGCCATGTGGGGGGGATCCATGTTGTAAAAATGCCATTATGGGCCCCAATTCACTGGCTTTACACATGACCCTGGCACCAAGAGTGACTCCAAGAGAGTCTGGGGGCACATGACAAGGCCCTTGAGGCCATGATGGAGGTTCCTGGTGCAGTCCAGATGGCCTGACGGCCAAGGCCAGGGGTCATGACATATGACTTAGCAGACCGCGTACACTCCCAGACGTGCATCGTTATTATTTTTCACATAGGCCGGCAACCGCATCGCAGAAACGCAAGACGCCGGAAGAGCTTGTGCATATGATTGCAGAGGCTTTATGCTACTAACCCTGGAGACAAGACCCTATAGATGGACTAGTGTACAAGGAACCACATTGCACCCCACACCCCCTTGTCCTATGGACTTTATGCCACAACATACTACCAAGCCAAAGTAGGTCTCAGACCAGAGCCGACAGGCCATAAACCGCTCATCCGGCGCTACAAGGTGCTGAGCATGCAGAACAACCCCTGGTGGGAGCCACCACAGCCAAGGTTGCAATTTTGCAATCCCCATTCTGCGCTCTCCAATCCAAGGTGACACCTACCACTGCTGCGAGTACTGGAAGCAAAATACAAATCAAATCCCTGTAATTCTGTCTCAGCCAGGGTCTCTCAACACGTGACCTGGCCGACCTGATACAATGCCAATTCCCGAAAACTGAAGAAGCACTGGGGTCCCACGTCTGGGACCCCTCTTGCAACAAAGTTGTAACAACTCAGACACAGGCAGCAATGGGAAAGGAACACTGTAATGGCAGTAGCAGGACCTGTCCGTTGTCTTTCACTGACACAGTCATACATTGCTGCCAGCAGTAGGTACATCGCGGGCTGGGAACGACGATGGTCCCAGGCATGGGGGCTTGCTGATGGACCAATCAGGACACAGCGGGCTAACCACTAACAATACCTCACAACCAATCACTAACTCTCTCCATGTAAAATTTCCAAAGTAACAATTTTTAGGGACGAACCAAGCGTACCACCTGACCTCTACTCCACCAATAACTCCTTTCACTATATGGTCCTATACTGAACCTACCACTCGGGGAGCCAACCCGGAGTGGCGATAGGTTCGGGGACGAGCTTTCGCAGGTGACGCAAATTGTTACGTCACTCAGGTACAAAGCGAGCCTGCGAGCCCGACTATGATGAGAAGTTGCCTGGAACCTACGCTCCATGTATTTGTCCTTTTCTTATAATAAACAGCAGTAACTGATTGCTCATGTGTGGCCCCTCTACTTTGGGACGCAGAAGGAGTTAGGGCCTTCCGAGAGCTGGAGGTCCGCGGACCGTGGCTCTGCCGACCACGAGAAATTACTGTTCCGCTCACCTGGTATCCACGGGGACGCCACCCAGCCCTGGTTGGATGATTTGCACTCTCGAACCCTCTCCCGGTCCCTTGGTAAGGCCTCTGGTTAAAGATGGGTCTGCAATAAAGGACAGCTGGATTCAATACCAGATTGTCTTTATGTTTTCCCACCTCCCTTGGCCTCAACTCCTTTCTCCCCCTTGGGCCCTCTCCTCATATTAATATTGTAAAAGGTGTATTCGCCGTCCTGCTCCTCGTGGCAGGGGCGCGTAGATGTGGGTGAGGGGCGAGCAGCGACCAAGTTACTTCACTGGTGAAAGCCCCCCTTTGGGAATCCAGGCCTGCTGCGACTCCGTAGGTTTGCTGTTTTACAGTCTTTATATGCAGTTCTTATGTTCTTCTTAATTCGAATAATAATGTCTTGCTTCTTTCCTTTTAGGTATGGAAAGGTATTTTGGTGTTGTCATGCAGTTTGAAGATGAGCATGGGCCGGTAGGCGAAATGCGCAATGCTGTCCGGTGAGTAATGCGCGATGCGCTGCGCTGTTTCGCCTTTTATATTGCTAACCTGTGTCTTTTCTCTCCTCGCAGGTTGCGATGTGCCTCGCTCAGCACCGTAATGTTCCAGCAATGATACTGACCAGGAGATGAATACCCAGGTAATAATTGTGTGGCTTTCTTCATTCGGGTGGAAACGTGAGTAAACGCTTACTAATGCTGTCTTGTTTTCTCCTCTTTCCAGGTTTGGTATTCCAGGATGCATGAGGTGCCGGATGATGGAGTTCGTACCTTCAGGTGAGTGGAACTGAAGTCGGGGATGGAATGAAGACAGGATACTGTTCCAGGTAAGTTTCGTAGTGTTCTTTCTCTCTCTGCAGGTCCTTGCTTTCAGGTGAACTGGCATCAAAGAACTGGACATGGTGACCGTTTCAATGCCCACAGCAGAATAACGCAAAGCATGTTCTGCTGTTTGGGTGCGGTTTAAATAGTCTCAGGTAAAGTAGTCCAGGTAAAATAGTCCCAGGCTTGCCACACCCAAAGTAGTCCAGGTAAAGTAGTCCCAGGCCTGCCACACCCAAAAGACTCGACTGCATAGCTCGGTTCCTGGTAACTGAGCTGTGTGTGTGCCTCCATGTTGGCTGAACACTCCCCACCCCCACCAAATTAAATAATCCCAAGTAAATAGTCCCATTCTAATGTTGGTCTTCATGATGGTTATGAGCCTGGCGCCAATGGCACCAGGACTGACTCCAAGAGAGTCTTGGATGAGGTTTTAAGGCCTTTGACCTGGCCCTAACTGGAAGGCTGACTTGCCAGTGAGGGATCATGACAATTACCCTAACAGGATTAGTGTGATGGTCTAAGGGAGCTATTGAGTATGCATTGTATTTATTTGAAAAATGGTCCACCCGATGCCCCTCACTTCGCTAGATTGTACAACTGCCTGTTAGTAGTTTTTGTTATTTAATTCCCACCAAATCGCTCTCGTGTCTTTCTTAATGCTTTTCTCAAGTAGTGCCTGATTGGAGAAAATGTATTTTTGTATTTTATACAGTTTGCAACATTTCTGGTGACATCGAATTAGGATCTTTTTTTGCTTTTCTTTTTGTCAGACTTCAAACTTATTAGAGATCTGGATTTTTTTTAAGATCCTTTCGTAATTGACTTTTACGACTTTGTAAAATACTGTCATACATTTCATTTTTTGGTACAAAAGGTTTTTTTATAGGTCTTTGTAACTACTTATTCTTATCAGAAAGGCTAAAAAAAATGTTTTTATATAAATTGGGGAAGGTATCCAGAGTCGTGTTTCCTGATTTTCGCTCTACTGAGGGTGTTCCACCAAACCAAAAGGTGTTGATTAACCTCTCCCGGGTTTTGACATTGTTGAGACACCCTATTCCCCGAGTTAGAAACCACAATCGTTTCATCATACTTGAGCACTTTCGACCTTGTTAAATATTCAAACATCAATGTTAACTGGAGCATCGAATGATCACTAGTATGTGATCTAACAATTTGAAGGGGGCCTATGTGTTGCGGGTGGAAATTTCTAACAAAAATATAGTCAATACATGAGGATGCGAAAAGGACTATGCCAAGTCGGAATGTTTTCCAAGGAACCACCGTTTGCCAAGTTGAATTGTATGAAATCCCAACGGGAGAGAAACGGAGACCAAACCCTCCCATTATTTGATTTTCCTTTTTTATAAAATAAAATTAGGAAAACTTTCCTCCCCAAATTTAACAGATCCCATTCAAAATCAGCCACACAACTGACAATTGAAGTCTCCCGCCACAAGGACTTCTGTATTCAGACGACCAATTCACTAAAATATCCTCAATCTCGTTTAGAGTGAGAGAGAGTGAGACACTACTGGTTTGAAGTATACATTAATCACCAGCATTAAAAAGGTATAGGAGGGTGCTTCCTGCTATTCGTAAATGAGGTGATTAGGATTGAATTGTTATGTGTGACCCATTCGGTTACACCAATTACTATGAGGCCTCCTTTAGGTCTCCCCTTGATGCCCTTTTTTGCCAACTTAGATATTACAGTGAAGCCATCCCAGACTGGGACTGACATTAGCCATGTTTCCTGCAGACGAGCCAGATTAAAATCCTCCCAATTTACTTTGGTTTCTCTGTTCAAGAAAGAGTTGTGACCCCTAGAGTGCCAACTAAGAATGGTCCACAAACTAGGCAAAACCTGGTCGGGTTCGCCGTGTGGTGGATAGCACTGAAGGGAGCCAACCCCAGTTCCTGTCTTCATATTTAGTGTGATGGTCGTACTTATACAGACCCTCCAGCTTATAGCGATTAAAATGCAGCGAAAACGGCCATTTTGCGCGAAATGCATTGAAAACTGCAGTTTTGGCAAAAAAAATTGCAAAAACTACTGTTTAAAATAATAAACACTCAGGGTGCCAGATTCTCAAAACTTTTTAACGCAAGAAATTAAATGCGCCAACACATATCACTTGCGCCCAAAAAAAAAGAGCAGCCCAATCCACAAGGGACACCTGAATGGGCACATTTTACTAAAATGTGCCCATTCAGGTGTCCCTTGTGGATTTTATATGCACGCCCATTCAGATGGCCTTTTTCACCTCATTGAGCAAATCAAGGGGCATTTGTGCCAATTTAAAAGCGCATCCTAAATTTCAAAGCAAGATGCACTTTTAAATGTACAGACATTGTAGCCAACCCTACGCGCACGGGAGGTGGGGGTGCCACTGCATGACAGGGTCTTTCTTGACCCTGTCATGCATTATTTGTAAGGTATGAACCGCTGCTATGTCGCTTGCATTTCTGTTCCTTAAACAGGATAGAAATACATTTTTTGGGTCGCATTTTACAATGGCAGGCCCCTGAAGGGTCTGTCACACTAAAAGGCGTTGGAAGCTTGCAGAACACTGTCGGGAGAGCGCTTCTATGATCATATGATATTTTATTTGTATTGTAAGTGTATTGTAAGTGTTTCAGAGCACAACTAGGCAAGGGATGGGACATTGAGAATGCGCATGGGAAAGGAAAAAAGGGAAAAAGTGCATGGAAGGGGGAGAGTAGAAAGTGCGGAGCATATAAATAATAAATAAAAATAAATAGAAAATGGCGGCAATAAACAGTGGTAGTGCAACCAGCAAGTGGCAAGTGCTGTGTTTAACGCAGCAGACTGGGTAAGTCTGATAAGTGCAGAAAAAGAAGAAAAATGGGGGTGCTGTATGGGTACAGACAGTCCCCAGTGCAAGGGGTGGACAGGAGGCAGTGCAGGAGGGTGGAAGGGTGAACAGGTACCTGGGCCCAGGGGACAGAGGGTGGCCAGGTGCACAGTGCCAAGAGAGCAGATCAGCAGAGGAGAGGGGGAGCAAAGGCAGAAGCAAAGAGGAAGGTCTTGAGGTGTTTCCGGAACCAGAGGGTTCTCCTCAAGTTTTAGAGTGGCAGGGAGGCTGTTCTAGAGGGAGGCCCCAGCCAAAGATGGAGATCTACCCCAGCTTGTTTCTTTGAAAAACGATTGACCCGGAGGGAGTTAGAGGTAAAGGAGCAAAGAGCTCGAGAGGGGAGGTATTTGCGGAGGGATAGCTGAAGGTATTTTGGACCCAGGACCAGAAAGCCTTGTGGACAATGCAGAGGAATTTAATCCTTGCATCCACTGGAAGCCAATGAAGAGATTTCAGAGCTGGAGAGATAAGATCCCAGGGTTTGAGGCGAAGGACAAGTCTTGCAGTCCTGTTCTGGATAAGTTGCAGAGGGAGGAGAGTAGAGGCAGGTAGATTTAGAAAGAGGCTGTTACACTAGAGAGAAGGCGAGGAAAGGCTGAGTACCTCTGAGGAGGTGCAGTAGGAAGTTTGACTTTTAAGAAATATGACCCAGAGGTTCTAAGCCTCGCAGGTTGGGGTAGGAGGAGGGCCAAGTGAGGCCGGCCAGAGAGTGAGGAAAATGGATGGGGATGGTGTGTGCGATGAGCAGGATCTTAGTCTTGCTGGCATTCAGACAAAGATCATTGGTGGCACACCAATCTTGAATGGCAGTTAGGCAGCCAGAGATGGGAGAGGAGGTGGCTGAGGGCAGCTGGAAAACGAGTTGAGTGTCATCAGCGTAGCACTGGAAATTTAAGCAGAAAATGGCAATGCAGTGGGCGAGAGTTGCCAGGTATTGGTTGAAGAGTAAGGGTGAGAGGTTAGACCCCTGGGGAACCCCATATGTAGAGAGGAAAATAGATGATAGGAAGGACCCCAGTTGGACCTGGGAGGGTCGATCAGAGAGGAAAGAGGTCAGCCAAGTACAAGGTATTCAAGGTACAACCCATTTTGACCGCCAAAAATCGATCGATCGAATGGTACAATTTGACCTATTTTGCCAGTACCATTTCGATCGATTTTTATAAATACTGTGCATGTGGAGTGTGGGTGTCACCCGCTCACCATGTTCAGTATTTCTGGGCTTGGGGGCTACAGGGGTGTTCCAAAATTGGAGGTGGGGGTCCGAAACCAAAACAAAAAAAAAAACTAAAAGGGATCCTCTGATGTCGAAATCCGACCTGCGTTAGAGGGACGGATCTTACACCGCAGGGTTGCAGGGGAAGCGGCAGTGACCAAGCAGTAAAGTAGGGGAGGGGTTGGGGTTGGTGGTAAAAGGTACATTTTGGGTTGTTTGTTTGAAGTGCAAATCTATTCACGGCAAAATTGACTGCGGTCAATTCTACCGCAAATAATTACACTTCGGTCAAACAACCCAGAACTCTATTCAAGGCACAATTTGCACTACAGCTCAGCCCTGTGGAAATGCGCAGGTCACCTTTGAGAATAAGGTGACCGGCTCATTTCCAAAAAATGGGTTATCTAAAAATAGCATAACCTCGGCTCTATTTTTAAATGCCCCATTTTTTGAGGATCATGGTCAAAATCTACATTTTTTTTAAATGGTCACACTATGAGAGGGAAAGGTGGGAGAGGAAGAGTGATGGGTAAGATGTGACGTGATCAGCAAGAAAGCAGAGGTGAGAAGTGGGTCGGAGGAGGAAGCAGTGCACAAGAGATCAGAGGAAGCAGTGGGCCAGAAATATGAGAGCGAGGAGAGGTACAGAAAGTAGAGAGAGCGTGTGGTCAGGGGGAGCAATGAGCCAGAAAGCAGAGAGGAAGCGGTTGGCCGGAAAGAGGCGATGAGCTGCAGATTGGGGAAAAGGATGAGTAAAGAGTAAGATAGAATAGGAGAAAGAATGCAAGATGCAGAAGCAGCACAAAAGAATTAAGGACTGTGTATTGCGGGAGGAATTGTAGAGCGCAAGTTGTGAGTTGGGAGTATGATTTGGAGTTTGGCAGGGTTGGGGGAGTGCAAATTGTGACTTGACAGTGTGACATAGCACATAAGTATTTGTATGACAGAGTGAGAGGTTCAGGAATGCAAGTTGTAATGGGGAGTTGGTGAGATGTGTGTTGGTGAGAGAGGTGTGTGGGTGTTTGTGGGATTGGAGAACAAAGAAGGGGAATAGTTGGAGCATTACAGATAATGATCAATTTAGTTAATACTATTAAATAGGCATGCACATTAAACCAAAAATGAAGCCAAAACAAAAACTGTTCTGTCAAGCCAGAGACATCTGGGTCTCTTCCTATTAAATGAATCCAAAAGATACATAATGACACCCTAGCTCTCTTGTAGCCTTGCAAACTGCATGTTCCCTACAATGGGGCAATCTTACACTATCCAGGTAATACAAAATTTCCTGCAAAAATGCTGCAATAAATAAAGGTTTGTGCTGCAATATTTGCCATTTCATGCTGCCAAATTTGCCATTTCATGCTGCAAAATCCTGGAAGGTCTGCTTATAGTCTGAGTCGAAATGGCGTGTGACTGTTATCCTCAGTTTGTCTGATAGTATACTGTGGCCTTCTTTTTTCCATCCGTAATAACACGCAAGCCCTTCTAAGAAAATAGCTTCCTGTTGTTCAATGATGGATTTCTCGACCAATTAAGAGTGAGTGTGTACAGCGCATTTTACTAGCCGAGTGGGGTCAAACAGATGCACAAATTTGATGTCGGCTGAGGTTATGGATTAGAGCTCCTGGATTGACCACAGAAGTGAAAGCAGTCTGCTTCTGTTTAGAGGAGTGTTGTCGTCACAGTCCCGGATGGATTAAAAAATGAGAAAGTATTCCTTTCCTATTCGAAATCCACTGTGTCTTTTCCCCAGGTTGTGACGATATTTTGTGTGTTTTCAGTCATTTTAGGGAGATCGTTGATTTCTTTGGCTATTCTTGGGATTAAACTTCTTTTTGGTCAGATCTATCAGCAGCCTGAACTCTTGGACAACTTGAGCTGGGTGTGGAATTTATTCCAGGCAATGTTTTTTCGTTTTCATGATTCTGGCTCACGGAAGAGGTTGAATTCTTTGCACATTGAGGCTCTGTGTTCCTTCCAGAGTTCTTTGCTGCATCAGTAGGCGGACTGGGAAATCCTTGCGTGACGTTGTTTGGGGGGGGGGACAATTCAGCCCACTTTCCTTTTAGACTTCCGTTTTCCCGGTTCGATAGAAATTTTAAATGCTTCGTTAGTACTACTCAAAGTGTTATTCCTGATACTTGACTCACTTTTGTGTTGAAGGGCCAGTTTTCCTACTTGTAACGTAGTACGTAGAAACCTTCGGGATCCCTTATTTGAGATGTCATGTAGTCCTGTCATATTTTTCCTTTTTTTTGTTTCACTTGCTGTTTCTTAGGTTTGACATTTCCTCGTGTTTCGTCGCCTATTCCCTTAGACAATGGGGCAATCATCAAGAGGAATTTAGTTCACCTTCTGGCAGTACTTTTGAAATTTGATTTCTTGTGTCTCTGTACACTGTAAGACCACTTCAGAAGGACTATTTTGAAGTGGATTGGCAGATTTCCCAGTCAGGTGACGATTAGGTAGTGCAAGAGCCTGCATAAGTAAAGCTTTGATGTCTTAAGGACTGAGAATTGCTCTGTACCTCATGTACAACTGTATCATAAAGACGAATGAAAGACTGTAGAAGGTTAAGAACTGCCAATGACGAGTGGCCCCCTTCCGAAGTTTGGGTATTAAGTGACGCGTTTCCTTCAAAAGGTAAAGAGGAGTTGTCACATGGAATTGTAGTCGTTCATTCCTATGTTCGCAGGGTGAGGTGATGTTTCGCCCTCAGCAGATGCATTGACCTGTGTGTGAAAGAGTTTGGGTCTTATGCTTAGCCATTCTTGCTCGATTGCCTTCATCTAGTCTTCTAAACTGACGCAGGCATCAAAAATGGTGGTGTTTACCTGTTCTATTTCCATCAGCACCTGACCTGAGATTTCTATCTTCGGATTTGCTTAGCATAGGGAAGAAGATTGAGTGTTCACCGTAAGCAGTTCAGTGTTTTCAGAACCAATTCCTCCTGCCTTTATCACTTCGCGGAACAATTTTGAGGTCTTAGAGGTAAAAAAGTGTTAGTGAGAATTCTCTGTAAAGGCTAATTTCCCAAACCTAGTGAGTCCCCCAGCAGCTTTGCTGGATTTTTGGGGTTTATTTTTTCTCCTGCTAAGAGTGAGACTCTTATCCCCCCCACTCTTAGACATGATTTGAGGTGTTCCTTTGACTTTGTATGTGTTCTATGGGCTATGGGGTCCTTTTCCCCGTAGGGTGTCATGTGTTTTTGATATGTGGGTTACACAGCACTCTCCGTGCAGTAACCCAGGGGTGTCGTAGCAACCCCCAAACATAGACTCCATACCCTGGGACTGACTACTGTCTCCCAGGGCATGTAAAGTCACCATTGGCTTTACTAGTCTCAAATTGTGAACAGAACCAATACAAACCATCATATTGTGGACGTACCGGTCGGGGCAATTCGATTGCCCCGGGGTCTGTTGTTCGAGAGGGCACTGTCCAGTCCCCCCGACCGAGTTTTGGCTGGTGGCAGTGGATACTACTTTTTATATTCGACCGCAAATATATTCCTATGGGATTTTCCCATTGTTCGAGGCTACCACTTTTTAAAATAGCCTCGAACATACCGCCGGTTTATTAAATTAATATAAATTCACTGGTTGGTATTTTTTGCCGAAACTTGGTTCCAAAATGGCATTTGTGTTCGCTTCTGTGACTCCAACCCAAGTCGAGCCCTTTGTTCCACTTTTTGGCAGGCTTCTTCACAGAAGCCTCCAAAAGTGGTGCCACTCTGTCTGGGTACCACAGGGGGTGTGGGATGGGGTTTAAGCACCCTGGACTGAGTTGCCTCAGCAACTCAAGTCGCACTCTTGTGTGATTGGCTCAAGTGGTGAGCCGCCCGGCTCACCACTTAGCATGTTTGAGTGACAGCTAGGCTGAATGAATGGGGGTTTTCTGCATAAAAGCAGGGCTTTGGGGACTGGAACTTCAGAAGTCACCACAGGACCTAAAGAATCCGAGGAGGGAGAAGCCGATCCGACCTGCAACAACGGCGCCTTCGGTGGAGCCCTGCTGAACCGTCTCACCACTTTTCCCGACGAAAGAGGAGCTCTCCAACCCGGATAGTCTTCTTCCTTTGACTGGTGGGGATAACCAGTTTGCCCGTCTTTTCACCTTCCTCGACCATCTCGTGGCTGCCTTGCCTGTGCCAAGCACCCCGGCAACCGGAATACCACGGTTTACCACTAGCGCGAAGAAAAGGGTGGTACCTTGTAACCGGGAAACTCTGCGGCTGGTTTCTTCCCTGGCAGTGCAACGACCTTCAGCTTTCCTCCATGTCGAGACCTCCTCTTCCTCTGGACGAAACACTGACTTGCACCCGCTGCCAGGAACAACTGCCCCCGCTGGAGCATTCTTCCCATTTTCAGGTACTGTGTCCCGCCTGGCTTCCCTTGCGACAGATCGTTCGGGGTGACAGTAAATCCTCGACTTTCTAACCTGGGTTAGCCTGGGGCCTGTTAACTAACTTTTCCTGACTTGATCTCAATCTTTTGTGAACTATTTACAAAGACTCTGGACACATTTTGCTTGCTCTCTCTAAGAGTGGGCCTGGCATTTGAACTTCCTTGCTCTCCAGTAGACTTTGCCTAACCTGCCTCACTGTGGTTCTTTGAAAAGTATTGAGATTTGTGTGCTTTCATAACTCTGCCTTTTTCCCTCCCTTTTTAAATAACTTATTAGAGTGCCATCTTATGTTAAACGCTCATCTCTGTCTAAAAATAAGTGGCTTTTCTCAATAAGACTTGTCTAATAAGTAATTAGGGTTGTATATATAGAATAGTGACTGTGTGTTGAATTTACTTACCTCTTTTTGTGCTAGTGTAATTTACAAATACAATACAATACAAATTATATACTTTTACACCAAAGCTCTGGTCAGTGTTTGCTTGTGCTACTGTATCTCTGTACCTATTGTGTATACTCTTTATACTGCCTAACTCATCTTGCGAGAGGTCTGACTGCTCAGCCACAGCTACCAGGTAAATCTGGGTGGTACAGACTGCTACCAATTGGGTTTACTGCCAACCACCTGTAGTCTTAAATCTTTTGCAGTGGTCCCTAAGGGAACTGCACAGGTTTCTGCCTAACAAGAAGGCTGAAATCTTTCCCAAGACATTTGGAAAATCCAAATCACACTGATTAATCACAGTAGTAGGGGGTGGATTTCCCCTTTGTCGAGAAATAGCGATTCGAAGCACATACGTTTTTGTTTTTCCACGCATTTTGGTGGTGAAAACTTGTAGGATCAAAGGCAAAACCCTGCAGTCTCCTTCAAGTTACAACAAAGGTGTTTAATGTTTTCATGGGAGCGGATGTGTTTGATTAGACAAACCTCCTCTTCACACTTTTTTTATATGAGTTGGTAGCAAACAGAAGGCTTGGAGGGAAAACCCTGCAGGCTCCTTCAGAGAGAAGGATCAAATGGAAAACCCTACAGTCTCCTCCTGGTGAACTACGGGAATGACTTGAAGAGAGATGAGCTGCTGGCGCCCTCTGTTTGTAGCCTGTGTGTTGCTGCTTTTCCGTGTTCGCTACAAAGTCACTAGTTCGTGTTCAAATTAACAGTGAGAAAGTGAGAAAGAATGAAAGGCTCGCAAACGTGAGAATATATCAGCCGATTTTCTCGTTCTCACTGTATTGGATAATACAGCGTATTCCTCTTTGCAGGTGTTCGTTACAGAGTTGCTGTTCTGAAAGCGCCCTACATAGACTATCAGTGTAAGCAGCCGCTTGCAGCACTCACCGTTGGCCGGCTGTAATGTAAAACCTGATTGTATGGAGAAGCCTTGTTTGTTATCATTACAGAATCATTACCCATTATTGGAGAATCATTACCCATTTAGGGATCCAGTTATCCATCATACATTCTGATTAGTTCTGATTAGTAGTGACATGAAGTAGTGACATTAGACCAGGCTTGTCCAACCTTTTTCAATGTGGGGCCGAAGCATTAACTTTTTTTCACCCGGTGGGCCGGCGAGCCAAAAGTCAACGCCCTAACCAAAAGCAGTATATTCAAAATCGATGGTGTGTGACCTTTGACACAATAGCATCACAGGCAGTGATAGCCATGCAGTCCCAAAGATAGCTTTTGGCGTCAGGGACAGTGATCAAAGGTTAGTTTCTTGTGATTTCTTAAAGTGTGTGGGTGTTGATATTTTTCTGAAATAGTGGGGGCAACCGAGCTATAATGATCTAGGCAGGGTTTATATAGGGCTGAAATGGTGCATTTTACAGCAGGAAAAGTGGCCAAAAAAGCCATAAGTTTACAATCAGTTCTAAAGGGGAACATGTACATTCCATGTCACCAACAGTAGACGGGAACATGGTAGAGACCAACACTTTTTAATGATCAATGTGTCCACAGTGTACAACAGCACTGTCACTGATGTAACACATTGGCATGCTGGTTGTGCCCAAAATATGGCTCTGTAGCAACATGTCTATGCTGGTTGTTCACAATTTAGGCCAGCATTGTCCTGTACAAAGCATGATTGATGAGGCCTGAGCATGTGCAGTGTGCCCAATACATATGCCAACTTATCTCTGTAATACACATTCATTACTTCTTTGTTAATGATTGATGCTGCCTGTGCAGTGTGCCCAATACATATGGAAGCTTATCTCTGTAATACGCATTCATTACTTCTGTGGTATTGAAAGAAGCATAATCCCATTCAAAGATAAAATGTGGAAAATGGATCACCCCAAGGTGAACCCAATTGGAGACTACTCCCATTTTAGCCATAGGGCAAAGTAGGAGTTTGTCCAACCCCAGAAAACTTTAATAAAGGTTTTTCATAGTGTACCTATTGTGTACTTGTTATACTTGTGATACCATGCCTCCCCTACACAACACGCCACGCCACTTTGTTAGCAATGATATTGTCATCTAAATTAAGTAGAAAGACGCAGCGATGGGAAAAATGTGCCTAGCAATGCAAGCTTTCAATTTTCCATCAAACACCAAACTAAATTAATGGAAAACATTTCAAACAAACAGAACCAATTCAGATAGCAAGAGATGAATGCTGGCCCTTATTCTCGTAGGATGTTGTGCGACAAGAAGAGGAAGGAATAGCAGAACAGGGTCAGAAGAGGAGAATCAAAATCCATCTTTCGGCTGAAAAGAATCTTGTATTGAACAATACACCCTGTGTATCTCAGGATGATTTCAGAGAAAGCACCTTTCCACATACTATGCCTGAAGAGGCATCAGCGTGTGCCAAATATCTTGAAGGAGCACAAAGCATTCCACAGCATAGAGAAGTTAAACGTAATGCTGAAAGCTGAAAGCACACACATCGCAGCAGTGAGTGCTCAACCCACTGAGCTATCATATTGGCTATAGTAAAATGAGCAATTATTAGTGAGTGGATACCTTTAAACTAGTAACTGAGATTTAACAGCAGACCAGTTAAGTTCATCTGTAGGTCAGGTGCAAAGTTGGCCGCATGTCAAGCATGCATACATCTACTTTTCAGGGTTCAGAGGTTGGCAACATAGGGAAAGCAGCGCACTCACAGGACATCCACACCCATAAAAATTAATAAATGAACCAGGCCATGGCCTGTGACCGCCTCTGGTGCCCCCCTTTCAGGGGGCAGTAGCAGTGCTCCGCCACGGCCCAGAATTCAGATCCACAGACCCGACACAACATTGAAAAAAAAAATAAACCAGGCCATGGCCTGTTACTGCCTCTGGTGCCCTCTCCCGGGGGGCACCAGACGCAGTAACAGTGCTCACCACGGCCAGGTTTATTTATTTATTTATTTGCTCAATGTTTGTCGGGTCCGTGGACCCGATTAATTTATTTATTTCCGCAATGCTGGCCAGACCCATCGAAAACACTGAGCAAATAAATAAATAAACCAGGCCATGGCCTCGCAGGCCACATGAAATGGCTCGGAAGGCCACATTGTGGCCCGTGGGCCATACGTTGGACAACCTTGCATTAGACTATCCACATTATTCTGCCACTTTGTATGCATTTGCAATTTGCTATAGAATGAGGCCTCTTATATTTGAAGTGCCATGTAGAGACACATGTTATATTTGTAGAGCTATGTTGTTATGTATTATGTATGCATTGTAGCGGGACACATGAGTGTGCACTTAGAATATGCATTGAGTCTGCATTATAGCTAGCGCTTGGGTTTGCGAGAGAAAGAGTAAACGCTAGACCGAGATGTAGCTGGCTCCCAAGCCATCCTGAATGAAGACACACAGAAGTGCCGCGGAATGCGAAGTTGTTATGAGTTAGTGTGAACAAAGTATGCGTAAACAGTTTGCTTGGCAGACAGATAATGCAACCCTTGTCCGAGTGGAGAAGGCATTGGTGGCTTATCAGCCCTGGGTTGTGCTTCGCAGAGAAAAGGTGGGGGCAGGCAGCACCAGAGAGGGAGAGCTTTTGCAGGCAGAGACACGCAGAAGGAGAAAGGGAGTGAATCGAGAAATATGAGGAGATGGTAGGATGGTATTTTGTACCGCAGACAGACAGAAGAAGATATGCAGAAAATATCTCAATGACCAGAACACGTAGTGATTGAAAAGTACAAGACATGCATCACAGACTTTTAGGCACTGCTCACATTTAGAAATGCTGACAGACAGAAAGAGGCATTTTAGCTTAGAGAGACATGTAACCCTGGATATGTACAAGTCATTGAACAGTGTAATGAGAGGTGAGGCTCAGAGATTTGAGTTGCTGCTCTCTGCTGGTCTGCTCTCTGAGATAGAGAGGGAGTTGGTAGTTCGAGGTGCTAGTTGGAGACGACACACTGACACTCAGAGAGGAGAGATGACTTGGAGAGGCGTTTAGGAGTTATTGAATGTACTTTGGGAAGCGGTTTTGGGTGCTGATGAGATCGATCTGGCAGGGATCTGCCAGAGAGAGGCCTGGACCTGACAGACTGGCTGGTTGCAGAGTCAGCTGGAGAGGAGAGAGAGCAACACAGAGCAAAAGGGGAGTATTGTTGAATAAGACACGTGCATGGGGAATTAGAACAGACACTCACACAGAGCTTTGACTGACGTGATAGATAGGTAATCAGACAGGGTTTGTCGTAGAGAGAGAGTGTGAAGTATGGTGTGGAATGGAGAGAAATGGTGTGGATTAGAGTTGCTATTAGATTGCTTGCATTAGAAGCCTGTAAGGCTTATAGTTATTGCATTGCATTGCATGGTAGATTTGCATCAAAAGCATAAAAGGTGCAAATTTGAGATTTGCATTGTAGTAGTGTTTGCATCATGCATTGCTATGTATGAATAAAAGTGTTTCTATTGTTGGATCGATTCAAGTGTTTTCTTTGTGTCTTACGTTAGTGTGTCCATAGGAGTAATCTCGGAGTAACACAGTGCACAAAGGCCCTGAGATACTAGAGCAGGGGGGGCATAGTGATCCACACCCCCCCTAGAAGATTTGTCTGGGATTGACAGTAATGAAACTTGCTTTTTGGTTACTGCTGCGGTACAGTCAACGGCAAGGAGCTGGTTTACCTTTCTCCTGCAGGGACTGTACTGCAAGTCCTTCTGCCCCGCTCCACGGCCACAGGGACAGGATTAGAAGAGAGCTCTGCCTCTTAATCACAGCAAGGGTAGACAGAAAAAAGTGCATATTTGCAATATGCAAGCAAAAGGGCCTTAGAATGTGCACCAAGTAGGGCAACAATTGTTTTACAAGGTCAGCAAAATATTTTGGGAAAGCAGCTCCAAACATGGCAGCAAAAACGCACCACTTGCTGTACAGGCACATAATTAGGGATGATGGTAAATACATGCAGTATTTCAAATATGACCTGCTTTAAACATTACCACCAAACTCCTCCCGCAAACGTGCTTTCCCATTCCTCAGTGATACCATTCACGGTTTGCTCTTTCAAAGACAATAGTCTGTCTGCTATTGCATTCCTCGGTTATGCCACTTACCGAGTCATCAATTTCCCTGAATGATCCAGCCAGTCTGTTACCCCATTACTCAGATGCACTGGTATGCATGAGGTCAAATTCCCAAAAGGTCTCAGCCAGTGTGTTCGGCCTAACACAGCTGAAACCAGACCCTGTGCAATACCATTTCACAAACACAAATGGCTGGGTGGTGCTCCATTCCTGAAAGGCTCCAGTTAGTAACAATATGATTTCTCAGGTGCACCTCTCCGAGGGGCTACCCCCATTGATCAGATGCACCAACCATTGTGTCATGTCACTGATCACTTGCACCAGTATGTGTGCTGTCCAACTCTTCAGCCACAATGGAAACACCACATTATATATGCTTTTTTATATTAATTTTAACTTGAAAGCAAAGTGGGTTTTAAAGGGGTCTTTAAAATGTAGGAGTCTTCACATGTATACCACAATTAAGGTTACAAGAAGGGAGAGATGGTCAGAGAAGGGCTAATGCAGACAGCGAAGGAAAAATGGGTGAGTCTGGTAATGCCCACTAACCTTCAGTATGAACTAAAAGGATGGCTGGCTGATACGGGTCTTGGCCAAAGGAAGCAGGTATAGTGCAAAGGAAGCAGGTATAGTGCAAAGCAAGGCAACCCTTCTCCCACATCTATGGAAGGTGATATATCACAGAACAGTACAGTAAGGATTGGCAAGTGCTGGCTCACAGAATGCATTCTTACCCTGATATACGTGTCCTGATGGCATTTGGCCAGGTACAGCATGTTGTCCAAGGCTAGCATTCCTGGGGGGGTCTGGGTAAAATCCAAAGCAGGGTTGATGTGGTTCTAGAAAGAGTACCCAAACACCCCAAGATAAAATGGAAAAAAATACAAGTCAGTATATATAAAACCTGACAAAACAATCAAATTCAAGAACAAATTACTACCTCCCAATGCTAATCAAAAATCATCCAATCCTTCATAAGCAAGGAAGGACACAGGCTCATAATTGCTCTTATGCCTTCAAAGCATAAGAAGAAAGCACTGTAGAAGAACACATATGAGTGTGCACTTAGAATATGCATTGAGTCATCCATTATTTGGTCACACCCACATTGCCCAAAGGTGAGAGCCACAGAGATATCCTGTGACTGAACGTTTTGCCCATGGTTTAAGGAACAAGTGCCCCAGACATACCCAATCACTAAACCCCACCTCCATGATGCAAGGAGAGCTTGTCCCAGGGAAATGCCATGAAACCCACCACCGAATCACACCATCCAAGGAAAGCATAACTCATGATCCCATGGTGAACTTTGACAGTGTCCATAGAGATTTATCCTCAACACTGTGGGGCAAGGAGTTTCCCTGAAACACAAAATGACTAACCCCCTCCTCTCCACCTGGCCTAAGAATAGGGCCACAGCAATACTAAATTATTTTTTCATGGAATAGGGAGAGAGGTTCCCAGAAGTAACCCAGTGCTGAATCCGCGCAGTAGAGTATAGACTGTAATTGATTATGGAATAAACAATTGTAACTGTTACAAGACAGCTTTAAAAATATATTAGTAATGTTTTTGCCAGATTAAAGTGTGGCTATATATGTATATCCATCCATGTACACTTTAATCTGGCAAAGAACACATCTTCTACGCAAATATTTTAAAATGTTTACACATATGATTGAAGTAATTTATCAAACAAATACTCAATTAAGACATAGGACGACTATGTTATTTTATGATGCTCTCCCACTTTAAACCAACAACGCATGCATGCTGAGGCACTCTTTCAGAATCCCAACTCATACACTCTTGCCCCCTTCTTATGAAAACCTTATCAAATATGCAATTCTTTTGTCCCTTTTAATAAACGTGTTGGACTTAACAAGATTGTTGACTGTTAGGTAAGATTTTCACAGAACTGGTAAATCTTCCTGACCTGGGCCAACCCCAGAACATTTTACTTTACTAGTGGGATATTTTTCCATAATACCTCAGTGAGTGGGAACCGTTTTCCACACTCACATAATCTTTAACTCTTTTTATGGGTGTCATTTTATTGACTCTCCAGAGTGTCTTTTTAAAGTTATCCTTTTTAACAACTTATGGTCAATAAGTGCCTGTTGTTGCTGGGTTGCCCTAGGGGCTCCCCTTTTAACTTTCTTTTGCTAACCTTGAGAGAACTACAGTTCCCAGGGGTAGAAAGGATCGTTGGATCCCTTTTACATTTTATTCCGTGAAGCCAGCACACCCCACCTTATGTTGAGTGTTGGTGGAGATCCAATGTATCCCCTTTCACATTAAAACTAACAATTCTGTTACAGTGACAAGCTTACCTTCAATGGCTGGTGGCAGTGATTACTTGTATTAATTTGGTGAACCTTTACCACGGGCTGTGTACAGCTGCATTAAAGGCACCTAAGGGTGCCCATTTTACCAAAATGGCCCCCGACTTCTTTTTTCGCCATTTTAGTATTTGTCGTTTCTTGTTCCTTCCCCGGACTTCCAGGGCAGGAAATTCCTTTGTTTGATTTTTATCTTCAGCGGGAGTCCTCTGGACTCCCCGCCCAGCTCCAGTCCGTCTGTGAGAGCAGGAGGTGAGGGAGATGTCCAAAACTCCACTAGCCATTTGTCTTACGCCTTGCTTGAATGGGGACAAATCCCAGTGGGGGGCTGGCTGTCCTGATTGGACAACCAGACCACCCCTTCTTGTAAAATGCGGGGAGAGAATGCAGAGGTTGTGCTGTAATTACTGATAAACACTGCGAACCTGGAAGCTGAAGAAAAGTCGACCACTGGAACCAAAACCGAAGAGGAAGATGAAAGAAAAGCGGCTGAAATGATTTCCAGCGACCAGATAGCCTGCTGTGCAACCGGAGCCTGCTGTAGCCCTTTGTTCCAATCGTCCTGGGGACTCCGAAAACGACAACCCTGACCCAGAGCCTGTTGAGACCCACTAGACTCACGAAGGCCTGCATTTTGAGCCATCCTACGCGTTGCTGTGACCTTGTGTTGTTGCAATACCTCAAAACCCTGGGACCTCAAGCCACTGTGCCGTGCACAGTCTTCTGTATCTCACTTAAACTTTGTGGGCATCCTGGTGGATCTCCAGAGACACGAATCGAGTCCGAAAAGTCCCCTCACCAGAGTTCTGGACCTTTAAAACGACAAGAATTCAACCACGATTTTCTGTTTTCTTCTGTGCTCCTTGAAAAGGCACCAAATCTGCAGAACCGCATTCAGCCTCAAGGGAAACCTTGCCTAGAGGCTTCTTCATCGATCCCTGCTGCAAAGTTCCTTCTGAGGTCTTGTTTTCAGTCACCACGACAAAGAATCCACTGACCAGGTATTTGGCTGCAGACCCTGAAGTCCTGCTGCTGCAAAATCTTCGTCAATGCTGAGGTACTGCGTTGGCTTTGGTATGTACTTACCTTAAGCCTGTTAGGATTTCTGTGTAGGTGTGGGTTGTTTTCTGTGATGGGGAGGACTCTCATCCAGCGCACCCAGTCCCACTGCTATGGTGTCTTGTGCAAAGCCCCTGGACCCTCTTCTAACCCTAGAATTAAAGTACTCACCTGTTTACCCAGTTTGCATAAAGAACTCTTGACTTTTGCTACTAAAGAACCTATCCGTACACCGCCTGTTGGTCACTAATCCGAGTTACCCCCTTTCTGCCACTAAGAACATTCATGCTCCAAGAAAAGACTTTCAAGGGATTGGGACTTTTGCCTAGAAAAGAAAATAAGTGTTTAAAAGTTACTTGTAAAGAGTTGGTTGGAACTGTAATTCTAAGAGTGAACAGTTACAAAAGTTCTTACTTACCTTGGATGTGTGATGCACTATTCTTTAAAGTATGGTAAACATCTGTTTTGCCAGTCTAATAGAAAGTAGATGTGAAGGTATTTTACTCTCCTGTGATTAGGTTGTGCCTCTTCCCAAAAGTAAATTGTTGGTTTCAGCAGGTTATTCCTGTTAGGATACTTGTACAAGTGTCCCCTAACTGGGTTTTGCTTGCTTCGCCAGACTTGCTGCTAGCCTGTCCAGAATAAGTCTATTAGTTATTCTAGGTAGGCAACAACCCGAGTCATTCAGTAAAGTGCAACATTGGGTTTTACTTTCCCCTTCATTGCGAGGTTAAACAAAGTATGTGGGTTTTACTTACCTTGTGTTAGCTGTGTGCCATCCAAAAATAAGTTACATGAGTTACTGCTTACCTCCATCTGTGGTTCACTGATTTCGAAAGCACCTGTAATTGCATATTACATCCTTAGGTTTTACTCACCTAGTATGACTGTGTGTTATCACAAACCTAGTTATAGGTTTTTACTGCACCTGGAATAAGTGTTGCACTAGTCACAAAAAGTATATTGGCCAGTTTACTGATTAAGTGATTTGTACTAAGAGTCAGTGTATAACTGGTAGGGTCTACTGCCCTTGAATTACTAAATGTAATTGTGAAAAGTAACCATTGGTTTTTACTCCCCAAGAATAGGTGTGACCTATACTGAATGTGTATGAAAAGGTTTTGACTTCCCTAGAACTACTGTTAGGTATTTCCAGATAAGGTCTATACTTGGGTCTGTCTACCTTCAATTATAGTTTTGTGTTTTTATATTGTGATTTCATATAATATGTTAGTACGTACTTACCCCCTAGATTTATCTGGGCCTACCTGTATTTAAATAAATACTTTATTTTTACAATACAAAGTGTTTCAGTGTTTCTTTGGATCATTCTGCTCTGTCTGCGCTACCATGTACTCAGGTGGTACAGCCTTATGCTAAGAGTGGAGTCTTGTACTGCCTCACTTGACTGGTTTTACTAAGCCCTTAGTTGCCTAACATTGACTATGAACAAACTGTTACTAATACAACAAAGGAAAAAAGCAACACACTAAGAAAATTCCTTACATCCATGACTCACGATAGGATTAGGAGGTGGAAGTATTTTTGTAAATTGGGGGAAAAGGTTTTTCTGGAAATAATCATTTCTCATTGTCGATTGGGTTATTTAGGCACAATCTCCCCAGTGTGGCATGCACTGCTGATACTTCAGGTTTGAGTATATTGAAACAGGTCTGGAGTAGGCAACTGTTAGGGAGATTTATCACATTTATGCTTAATCCCCTCTCCTAGTGAGACCCCCAGCACTTTTTGCTGGACTTCTGAAACTTTTTCTTTCAATCCTAAATGAGTGGTGCCTTTTCCACTCATTCATTCTTTTGGGATCTGTGTTTTGGAACTCTTTTGTATTTCTACCTGTACTATGGCGTCTGTCTGCTCCATAGCTCTTAAAGGCATCTGTTTTTTTCTACTGCAGTACATGGCTCCTTATGGGCAGTGTTGCTGGGGACCCTTAGCGTCCTCCTTTAAGATTTTTTGTCTGAATCCTCATGTAATTACAGTTCTTAAGGATAGAGACTATAGTCGGAGTGATTGGCACATACCACCTTTAGTGGAGTACCAAAGGGCTACCTAGTATCCACTTTCTCTCTGCTTCTGTGACTTTTTAGTCACATAGATCTCCTAGTTATAGCTGGTAGCAATGAATGTGTCCTACCAACTATTGTATCGTTTTTGTATCGCAGGCTATGTCTTTTTTTCATTTTTCTCTCCCAAAGTCAACAGTTTTATTGAATAAAACAATGAAACATTGTATAACAATGTCAAAACACTGAGGAATTAGACCATTCACATAGAAATGTGCAAAATACTTACACAACCACTGCTTTTATAAGACTAATTCTTGGGGATACTGAAGAATTAAAACTTCTGGTAAGTAGAAACAAAGGAAATATGAAGACATAAATGAGTGCAAAGAAAATCTAGAGCTATGTCCATAGCCCCGGTAGTGTATAATAGGGGCAACCCAAGTACAAACGTGGGGCCTCCCTTCTATTTTCGCCATATCTTTTTTCCCCATTACTAGCATGGTTCTTTGTTAGGCCTCCTTCTACCATTCTGAGAGGGGGGTGGTCAATGTGTGTGTTTTGCCTTTGGCGGGAACCCTCGGGTGTCCCCACCTAGGCTCCAGAGTGTCTGGGCAGGCAGGAAGCCAGGGTGCCTGAATAGGACCAGCTCCCACCGGGGGTCTGGCTGTCCGGAATTAGACAGTCAAACGCCCCTATCTGTAAAATGCTGAGAGAGATTGCAGAGGAGTGTGTGCTGGAAATGTATAAAAGGTGAGGTTTCTGGAACGAAAAAAGCAAGCCAACCACTGGAAGCTGAAGTAACCGAAGAAGAAGTCGACCAGAGAAACCTGCAGACTCTTTGCAACACTGTGAAGCGACCACTGCTGCCCTGACCCTGTTTTCTGTGAGATAGTGCGTTAGGCAGAACTGCATGCACTACCCTCTGGGACTACCACGCACAATTAGGACTACAGGTGTAAGCCAAACCAACCTTTGGTTTAAGTCTGTACCACACAGTTTTTGGTAGCGAGCTGAGCAGCCAGGCTCATCTCTAGAGTGAATGTGAGTAGTACAAGTCATTACACAGAGGACCTTAAATCACAGTGGTTCAAGTAGACACTTATACTCAAGGTTTCTTGGTAAAACACTTATTAATTTATTACACAATCATTTAGAAAACATTTCACTAGAAGGAGGCAACTTAATATTATATACCAATACAAAACTCTAAGATTTTGAGACAGTTTAAGCTCCCCTGAAATAGGAGCCAAATGGCAGTTCAGTTACTTAGAAGTGAGCAAAAAGGCATAAAGTAAGTAGAATAGATCACATATACTTGTTAGACAGTGCAAATAGTTTCAGTTCACCAGAAGAGTTAAATTCAAGTCAATAGGCCTAGGCCAAAGTCGATGGGCTAGTGTTCTGGATAGGAAAGAGCAGTTCTGGTATCAAACGGTAAAGTCTTTGCAAAAGTTCTCAAAAGTAGTTTAGGCGAAGAAGAATAATTTATTGGGCCACAAGCTGATTAGGCCTGCAAGTTGGGAAAGTTTCACGAACTTTCACAGCGAGAGTGGCGTTCTCTCAATCGGGATGGCACAGTACCTTAGTATGAAGAAACAAATACAGCTGAAGTCGTTGGTTCCTGGCAGTTCCTGCAGATCTCATTGTTCCTGAGCCTCAGTCGTTGGGACAAGAGGGAGGACAACAGGGGACTCATGCAATGCACGGGATCATCGGAAAACGCAAACAACATGGAGTGACTTCCGTTCCAGTAGCTGTAGATTCAAGCACAAAAGCTGGTGTCCCTCTCCTTGGTTAATCCTAACCAGCCTTGAGAATGGTATCCAGGTGGCTTATGAGTTGATTGGTCCGATCAATTCAAAGGGAGAAGTTATCCTTGAAGAGGCTTCTCTGTCGAGATGAACTTAGCAATTCGGACCTGGAGCAGGGCTTCACCGGGCAAACCAACAGTCCAGTAGTTGCAGCTGCCGTCCTCTTCCAGCTCTTCTTTGGTTCTTTCGTTCCAGTGGTTGACTCTGCTTTCCAGTCCAAGAGGCTCGCCTTTTAAACAGTTCTCTCCCTTTCATTCCAGCCTAGCTGCCACTCACCCAGCAGGGAGGCTGTCCTTGCCAGTCAGCCAGCCAGCCAATCACGCCAGAGTGCATTTGGGTCTCCTAGGAGACTAAGCACAGGGAGTTTCAGGCACCTCCCTCACTTCCTGCCCACCCCAGACACTAGACGCCAGAGGCGGTCTTCAGTCCTGAAGCCAGCCAAAGGTATACAAAGGGACCAAACCTAGTTTGGCACGCAGAGACAAACACTAGAAGGACCTTTCCAAAAAGAAATGGTGAAAAAAGAAGACCAGGGCCTGTTTGAACAAAGGGTCTTAAGGCACCATCTTGAAAAACATGGCTCCTGTGATTTTTAGCTACCTGTGTTCACGGTCGGGGAAAAATCATGGTAGTTCATTGTAAAACCACTGCCACCAGCCTTTTCTCTAGGAAAGGGTAGCATTTGACTGCTACATGAGTATTTAGACACAGGGGATACTATGTAACCCTTCCAGCACTCCATTGTAAGATGTGTGCTGGGTCTAGGAATTTGGAAAGACTAGCAAAGTCAATTTCACTTTACATTCTCTGGTAAACAGTAGTGTATCCCAGAGAAGGTATTTAAACCTTTTGGGAATCCAAAAGACTTCCCTGTGCCACTGCACTGAGGGTGCTGTGTGACACAAATAAAAAAGATGATGCCTATGGAGTTGTTTAAAACTCCATAACCAAAGAAATAAACATAGAAAACAAATAGAATTAAAAAGTACAGAGTCCCAAAGTTCAGCAAAAGAGTTGGGGGTCTCTAAGGCATAGAGGAATTATCACATTTTGAGAATTCTCCTTAACACAGTGGAGCTCCGAAGAGGACGAATCCTTTCCTTTGACTGGTGGGAACAGCCAGTCCCAAGACGAAATTTGAATTGAGCCATCTCTCGAGGTCCTAGGAGTTTGCAGAGCTGTGGAATCCCAATACTGGGAGACCAGCTGCCCATTTCAAGTGCATTGTCGTGGAAAGGCCAAATCCATCCAAATCTTTGCTGAAACCATAAGGACACTCCAGAGATCCGATCCAACTCGCCCAGACACCCTGATCAGAGCATGGGACTGCAGGAAGCGAAGAAGATTGACCGGGCGATCCCGCGTCGTTTGTTGGTACTGCAGAAAAGGTGCCAAAACTGCAGAGTAAACCAAGAAGTTGCTGAAAGTCGTGCCCCAGGTCCTCCCTCGTAACTGCTGTTGAGATCCCATCCATTGTCCTGCCTTCAGTCATCAGACCAAAGAATCCGGAGGTCGGGTCCAGAACCGCAACATCGCGGAGCATCGAGCATGAACATTTTCTTCTAATCCAAGGTACTGTGGGGAAAAAGGTATTGCTTAACCGATTCCAAGAAGTCGCTCCAGATCCTTGGAGTGCACGTAGAGGTGCCCAGCGTAACCCCTCCGTCTTACCTCGAATCAAGCCGCTGCTTGTGTTCCTTCACCATGACGGAGTGGACAGAACAGACGGAGCAAATGGAGTGGACAGAACAGACGGAGCGAACAGAACTAATGGGGGAACGGAGGGAGTGGACGGAACAGAGGGAGTGGATGATGGAACGGAGGTAGTGGACGAAGCGGATGGAGTGGACGAAACAGATGGAACAGATAGAGCAGATGAAATGAAGTGGATAAAGTGACGGAATAGGGAAATAGGTGGTACCGGAGAGAACTGGATGAAAAGACCAGAATGGATGGAGCGTCTGACTTAGAGCCAGCGTCCAAACAGTAGTGTTTGCAGAAAGCCGAAGGGGTGGTCCAGGTGGGCGCCCTGCTGATGACCTGCCACAGGACGGTCTCTGGAATGTGACGGCAGTGGCTTTGGCTCTGACAGCGTGGGCATGCAAGTTAGCTGGAAGTGGTTTGTGCTGCCCCTCATAGACCCCCTTGATGGCCGAAACCATCCACCTTGCTATGGAGGCCTTGGATGCCTGATATTCGGGTCTTGACCCCCACAAAAGGCGATAAATAGAGCGTCGTACTTGAGGAAGCTCTTGGTCCTATCGAGATAGAATTTCAGAGCATGTCGGACATCCAGACAGTGCAATAACCCTTGAGCATTATCCTTCCAATCAGCGAAAAAGGTGGATAACACCATCTCTTCGTTTAGATGGAAGGATGAGACTACTTTAGGTACGAAAGCGGGGTGTGGTCGCAGGACCACCTTATCCTTGTGAAAATTAGTTTGGGGTGCTGAAGTCACCAGTGCTTGGATCTCGCTAACTCTGCGAGCAGAGGTGAGACCCACCAACAAAGCGGTTTTAATGGTGACGAGCCTGATGACTGCGGACACCATTGGCTCAAAAGGTTTGTGCGCTAGGGCGCCCAACACTACATTGAGATCTCACACAGGGTGTGGTTTCTTGATGGGTGGGTAGAGCCTGGTGAGGCCCCGCCAGATGTCATTTAACCACCGGGTTAGAGGAGGAGAAGACTAGCTGCCAAGTAGGTGCGGCATGTATCGATTTGCACCCCGGAGTGAGCAAGGTGTGCCGAGAAGGAGAGCAGATGGTGCAATGTGCAAGTAAGGGGATCAATCTCCTTAGAGTACGCACTGTGAAAGACCCTAGTCCATTTACTCTTGTATTGGCTCCTAGTAGCCTTGCTCCTAGCGCCTTGAATGATTTCTAGGTTAGCCTTATCCAGGCTCAGATGCTTCAGTGTGACCTGCTCAGGAATCACGCTGATATGGCTAATTTCTGTGGAGCCGGGTGGATGACCCTGCCCTGCTGCTGCGCAAGAAGGTTAGCTGGGGAAAGCGGCAGGTGGATGGGTGGCCTGTCGGAGAGACTGAGGAGCTCCGAGAACCAAGGTCTCACCGGCCACCATGGAGCTATCAGAATAATGCAGAGGTGACATGACTCTCTAATCTTGCAGATCACCCTGTGGACTAGGGGAGTAGGAGGGAAGGCATATGTTGTCATGGCGTTCCACTGCATCTAAAAAGGCGTCGCCCTGGGAGCCAGGGTCCTGGCCTTAACAGGACACAAAATGCGGGCACTTCCTGTTGAAGCCGGTGGCAAAGAGGTTCACCTGCGGATGCCCCCATCTGCTGAAGATCCCCAGCAGGACCTGGTCATTCAATTGCCATTCGTAATTGTCCACTCCCAATCTGCTGAGCTTGTCTGCTTCCAGAATGGACTCCCCCTGGGAGGTGCATCGCAGTCAGGTAGATGATGTTCTCCAGGGCCCATTCCCACATGTTGACCGCTAGGGAGCACAGTGGGGGGGACCTGGTTCCACCCTGCTTGTTGACATAATACATGCTGGTGGAGTTGTCCGTCTGGATGAGGCCGACCTTGCCCTCAAGTAGCATAAGGAAAGCTTTGAGAGCTAGCCAGATAGCTTTCAGCTCCAACCAGTTAATATGAGGCTCCTGTAGGGGCCAGACTCAATGGACACTATGTTTGTCCAGCATAGCCCCCCAGTCTTCCAGGGAGGAATCTGTGGTGATAGTGACCTGAGGGGGTGGCTGCCGGAAGGGCCTGCTCGTCCGCAGCTTGCAATCCCTTGACCACCAGGTGAGGTCCGGGTGGAGCGAAGGAGGAATGCTGACAAGTTCCACTTGGGAGCCCAGCTCCCGATTCCATGAGGCTGCAAAGTGCAGCTGTAATCTCATCTTGAGTCTCGTGTGGGGGACAGCCAATAGGACCACTGCCATGATCCCCATTAAGTGTTGGTACCACCAGGCAGAGGTGACCGTTCGGTTGAGGAAGTGACCTACGGCCCTCTTGATGGCCATGATCTTGTCCTCCGAGGGAAAAACTCTCTGGGAGCTTGTGTCCCAGATGAGGTCTAGAAAGCTCAGGCTCTGAATAGGCTGCAGCTGAGACTTCTTGAGGTTGATAGAAAATCCCAGCTCATGGTGAGTGGTCATAAGAGCGGAGAAAGTGTGATGCACCGCCTCCAGGGAACTCGCCCTGATGAGCAAGTCGTCCAGGTATGGGTAGACGTGGTGGCCCTGAGGAGGGCCGCCACTGCATTCATTAGTCTGGTAAACACCCTGGGGGCTGAATTGAGGCAGAAGGGTAGAACCTTGTATTGGAAATGGCAGCCCATGACCCTGAACCGCAGAAAGGATCGATGAGGCTGCCAAATCGGGGCGTGTAGATAGCGTCCTTCAGATACAGGGAGCACATCCAGTCTCCAGTGCACAGTCTCTCCGCTATGAGTGCTGGCATAACCATCTTGAATTTTTAAAGAAGGAGAGATAGGTTGAGTGTGGCGAGGTCCAACACATCTCTCAGGCCAGCCTGGTTCTTTTGTATGGTGAAAATCCTGGAGTTGAAGCCCATGCCTCGCTGGGAGGTTGAAACTTCGACTGCCTGGCTCTCGACGAGTGACCAATTTCTGCCAACAGAGTTGCTGTCCCAATCTGTGGGAGTGGGGGAGAGGAGGGAGGAGAGGGAGGAATTGGTAGATGGCACCCCATGGATACTACGGATAGGATCCAGGGGTCCGTAAACCTCTGATGCCAAAACTGTGCGTGAAGGGCAAGCCTGCCCCCCACCGGAGACACGTGGACCCAAAGGGGCACGTCATGCCTTCTTTCCCTCTGAGGCTGTTGCGGAGGTGGGGGACTGAAAGAAGCCCTCCCCCTGACCCCCTTTTGTTGTTTGCGCCGGTGGTGACTCGGAGAACGGTCAGGCTGTCTAGACCTGTTCTTGGAAGCCCCGGAACCCGCCCAACGCCCGCCCCTTATCGGAGCGTTGATACGACTGGGTGTATGCGTTGGGCGTGGCCTTCGTAGGAATAAAGACTTCGCAGTTTGGGAACTGTTTTTGTGAAAGAGGTCACTACCCTCGAATGGAAGGTCCAATATGCGTTCCTGGACATCTGAGTTGAATTTAGTAGCCCGAAGCCAGGCTGTCCTTCTCACGTCCATGGCGATGCATATGTCCTGGCCAGAGGTGTAAATGTGGCCAGAGTGGACTCCATGATGTCCTGTGCCACCAGTTTGGCTTCTGCCAGCCCTGCCTTGAAGCGTGCTTGGCTCTGCACCAAAAGTTCTGGAAGGAAGTCGGCTATTTCCCGCCAATGTCTCTGGTTAACGGCTGTCAGCATGGCATCCGCGTTGAATTGAAGGTGCAGCGAGGCGTTGGAATAACGCTTCTTTCCGTAAGCCTCCAAGATCTTCTCCTCTTTGCCTAGCAGCGCTGAGGACGAGGTGGCGAGGACAACTGAGTCTTTGAGTAGAGAGACGCTGCATCGATCACCGAAGAGTGCGGTTCAGGGTGTGCTAACAGCAAGTGTGGATCCTCCTCCATTTCCCTATACTTGGCGTTGAATGTCAGGCTGGGCCGAGTGTGGCTTGAGCCACCCCTTGTTGGCCAAGGTGACAAAGTCCTTCTGCATCGGGATCCCGTTCTAGCCATGGGGCGTAGAGTGAGGAACTCAGCTAGGGCCCCCTGCTTCCGGTTGTTCTACCTCAGGTTGAGGAAGCCCCAAATACTCTGCCAAACCTGAAAGCCTTGGCTGATGACAGCGTGTCAGGGTCCTCCTCCTTGTCTATGTTCAGCGGGGTGTCAGGCTGGTCCGGAGCGGGTGGTGGAGTGCTGGGTACCGAGGGCTGCAATGTAGGAACCAGAGCCGGTGGCTGCTGCGGAGGCTGGTGTGGAACCGCCTGAACTGTGGGAGGCAGGGGTGCTGGAATCGAAGGAGCCGGCAAGGGCAGCAGGGGCTGCACCGGGTCCTGTGGCACTGGAGCCATAGGAGGAATGACTATAGGCACCAGCGGAGGGGCTCGAGGGAACATATCCCTGATCACATCCCAAAGGATGGACCCCATCTGACGAGATCTCATTAGAGTGAGGAACTTTTCGAAGAACCTGTCCTCACAGGCCAGTGGGGTGGCAGTTGATGTGTACGGGGAAGCAGGAGGCGCTGGGGCCGGTGCGTACTCTGTCTAGCCGGTTGCGGGGTAAACCTGCCCTGCGATGCTGATGGATAAGCTGTAGGCCACATACCTGGTTGACACCAGTCCCACCTTGTAACTCATTCTCCCACCTGCTCTGTTCCCAGTGGCGGTATCGGACAAGCGGCCATCTTGTCGAGCTTCATGCCACGTGCCGAAGTCCTGGTGCTTGGCTCACTGGGCCCAACCTCCTCCAGGACTCTCTGCGTGAGACCTACCTTGCACCTCAGGATTGGGCCTGGTTGGCGTGTTGCCATCGGCAGTATCGCTGGGGGAGTGCTGCGTGCAGGCGCCCCCTCGGACATTTGGCCGGTACCAGGGCGTCACCACTCGGGTGTGAACCCGGCAAAAGAACCTTGTGGTCCCTTAGCACTGTTTCCGGAAGTATCTAATGACCCCCTCGGCCTGGCGGCCGGTAACTGGACTAGCCTCGGTACCTGGGCTGGTGCGAGAACCAGAAAGGTTCCTCGCGCTCAGGCGTTTCCTTGGGAAGGAGTCACCTTTACATGGAGAGATGGAAAAAAAGCAGCCCTCCCTTGGGCCTTGACTTATGTCTGATGAAGTCCTTCAAGTCGTCTGGAGGCGACTTCTCGAAGAGCTCCCTCGACCGAGCTAGTCTGTTCTTCAGAGCACACGGTATAAGCACGTTGCACGCAGTACAACCCTCCCAGCAGTGGTCAGGGCAAACGCAGCGGAGTCAAAGAGCGTGGGGATTGGACGTAGGGAAGAGCCCTTTGCAGGCTGGACACGTGCTGAAGCCCGCTGATGTCAACAAGCGCCAGGGAGGAGTGTGGCGCCAGAGGACAGAGTACCTGAATGATAAGAAAGAAGACAAAAAGAGAGAAGAAAGTATCCGGGGAAGAGCGCATGGTATTACAAGGCCGAAGCCAAACCCAGGAGCGCTGGTGAAATTGTCCCGTTCCCGTTGACGTAGAAAAGGGGACTGGGGAGTGGCGCTGGTTTGGCGGAGTCAGGGGAGCGCATGCTCCCTGGGCCACGCGCCTCTAAATTTAAAGGGGAAGAAGGTTTTTTCTGGTGAAAAAGGTTCTGTCTCTCATCCCTAGCGAGGGACGTCCATGTAGTATAGAGGAAAGGGTATGGGATGCAAGAGTATATTACGAACGCTGAGGTACCTGAGGAAGGCACGTTGAACCTATGATGAGTATTTCTCTTTGAGCGTTAATCGCTTATAAGTGCAAAGGTGCATCGTTGCAATGGTGCGATTGTACATTTTGCCTCTGAAGGCACGTACGACGTGGTTGTATAACACCAAGCTTTGTATAGGAGGCTGTGAAACTGAGGAGGATTTAATCACTTTTTATTTATTTTCCCAAAGCAACTGGATTGGAGGCATCTTTGGCTGAAAAGACATTCTATGCCAACCATATCAGGCATGTCTCCACTGCTATGAATTTTGTTCTGTCATGTGTGGAGCCGCGTTTTATTAATGATCTGTGTGAGTTTATTGCTGCAGCTTTCAAACGGATGGCAAGAAAATGTTAAGCCTTTTAATTTTGCAGTTTTTAATATGACCATTTTTAATAATTGTTAAATGTGCTTCTCTATTTGTCTGTTAATAGTGAAAATCGAAATAAAGTATATTTCTGTCTTCAGCTGAACAGGTATGGATTTAGCTAGTCTCGCTGGATCAAGAGGAAAGAGCTATACAGCATTCTGTCTGGCCACAGGTCAAGTACAGTCTCATCATGGGGTTTTGTGGCATCCAAGAGATGCTGGCCGCAGGCTTCTGTCATCGTTCTCTGGCAAGTTCTTGTTTGGGTGCTTCAACCCCAGCAGCTCACAATGCTCTTGAGCAGAGAGTTAGCTTACATCTCTAATCTCCAATTACACTCATGTACGTGCTCCTGGTTCCCCAGTGGTAGCTTCTGCCTACTGAGTGATGCCTCACACCCTCTGTTCTTAGCTCCTGCTCATCGAATCTTAATTCCGAACCCTGCTCACAGGAGAAATATTGTCTGTGCATCACAAACATCAAGAGATAATAAAGGGAACTGAAAAGGTTGGCAAAACAGCGACAACCTGAAACCTCCCAGACTAAAAGAGAAGGGAGAATCAATGTTCAACTAGAGTTTGAACCTGTTCTAGACCCAAATGAGCAGTTTCCGATTTTCTCTCTCCATCTTTAAGAGCAACTTTAAGGGCTTATGGTCAGTCTGGGCTCTCATTGTAGACCCTGTAAACACCTTATGTACTGCACAAGTGTGACCTTTCAAAACTACAGGATGCCCCCTACCCTTATCACTTAGTTAACAAGCGGCACTGTGTGTGCTATGAAGGTCTGTTGTAATCCGTTGTCATAAAAAACACAAGTGCTTTAACACATTCAGGGTACTCTTTGGTCAAAAGAACATATTTAGGAAGATTATTTAACTTAATTTCTGCAAGTAGGGCTGCTATGACCCCATTGTCAGCCCAAAGTCAAAAAGGCTCTCAGCTGTGTTTGAGTGAGGAGGTCTTAAAATATTGTACTGCATTTACTTTCTTGGGGAGAGGTTGGACCAACCTAAAGTCCATGGTAGACCACTAAACCCAGAGTGATTTGGCACTTCGAAGCCTTGAGAGTCAGGTTGCCATGTTTCATCGCCCACAACTCTTTATAAAGGTGGCTCAATTTTGTCTGCCGAGTAGGACTGAAGACTATGTTGTCCAACTTTATTAAATCTCTGATGGCATGATCCACCATCCTCTGGAAAGAAGCAGGTGCATTTTTCAACCCAAAAAGATTCACCCTAAACTGAAAAAGGCCTTATGGTGTTATGGCAGGAATCAACCGAATACAATGCACAAGTGTGGTTCAAATTCATTTCTATTGTTGTTACAGGAAGGGTTGGTAAATGCATGTGGGATCTGGGGTAGTGACCAACTCAAAGGGGGTACATTCAGCTAATGGTGGCAGGACTGAGGAGTAAAAGAACAAGCGTTAAGGCTATTCTGAGACAACCTTTTGTCCTACTACAAATGTCCACTTCCCTTATTCCACCAAAGAACTCACAGTTCCAGGTCTCTAGACCCTTTTCTCACTATCACCAGGCAATTCACAGCGATATGGTATTTATAGCACTGCAGCATTCTTTTTTTTACTTCTCCTTGCTGTATTCTTTGGATCAGACATTGTTATCTTCTGGCTGTGTTTTGCCTTCCCTAGGCTCTGTGGTTGTAAACAGTGCACAAAGAAGCAAATGCCTAAGACTCCCCTATGTCTTAACCGATACCAAAAACAAATCCCTGCCTCAATGCTTTTCAGATGGAAATGATTCTCACCCACTAGCTAAGGGTCACTTTCCAATGCTTGTTCCCCACTACAGTTTATGGTATGCTTTCCTCCCCAGTGGTACAGGTTCCATAGATTACATCAGGCTCCTGGCTAAAGGCCCAAAAAGGCTAGCAATTCAACTTCTCTCCATCAGGCTTCCCTGGTCCTTCCCAGGATCTGGGTAACAGGCTCTAGGAAGCACTTGGCAATGTGCTTGAAGGACAGAGCTGCATTGCACGGCACAATGTTCTCAATTTTCCTTACTCTCTCTCTACTTGTACCAGCTCAACAGATCTCCATCCACAATTCCCTCACCATCTACTTCTGACTACATCGTATTTATTTAAAATTTATTTTTATTAGCATTTTCTTAGGTTAATACAACAAACAACTCACCCTCTTTCCCCTCCCTAGCCCCCTCCCCCCAAATCACATGGCTTTACAACATTTACAAGGTAGCTGAGTGATTACGACCGCTCTTTGTCCATATAATGAACCTCACATGTCCAGTATCCAAATTTTTTGTGGGCACCACTGTATCATATAATCACCTATTATCAGCTTCCCCCTGGATCCTATATGTTACCCATTCCATTGATAGTATTTCCCACATCTTATGTAGCCAGTGTGTTATCATTGGGGGATCTGAAGATTTCCAATGTCTGGCTATCACCGCCACGCAGCTATAAGTAGGACCATTAAGGCTTTTTTAACAGTTTCGGTGTTAGGCGTGACTCTGGGCCAAACAACCCACATAGATTCCCTCCCAATGAGAGAGAACGTATTCCTGGATGCATTCTTTTAATTTGTAACTGGATGTCATCCCAGAATCCCTTGATCTTTGGGCAGTCCCACCAGATATGTCTCCAGTTCCCTTAATCATGGCATCCCCTCCCGCAGTTTTGCGATATTGTAGTATACATTTTAGGAAGCCTTTGGGAAGTATAGTGCCATTGTTTCATCATCTTCTACCACATCTCTCAACTGTATGGACCTGGTCAGTTTTGGGATATTGTTCCATAGGTGTTCCCAGTCTTCCCCTCCCAGGCCATTTCATATGGCCAAGTATTTTGGGTGCCGCAGGCTAGCAGTATCAGATACAGTTGTGACACCAATTTTATTTAATCCCCTTAGGCTATATTCAAATCCGTACGTTTTAGGCCTATGTATTTCTTACATTCTTCAAATGTCGCTATTTCGACACGCCATGCCATGTCCGCCAACTTCCAGCACTCTCGCTTTCGCCACTGCCTAAGTGTACCTTTTAACATCCCTGGAGAGAATTGAGAATTCTCAAATCGGGAGGTAAGTGGGGAAGGGCGCGTCAATAGATCTCCCTTCTTCAGGCGTCGGTCCCATATGTCACTTGTCTTTATAACAACGCTCCGTTGAGCGCTCTGGGGTCTTTCCCTTTCTGATAGCCACAGTAGACCTGCCAGTGATGTTCCTGCTACTGCTCTATCCATTCATGCCCATATTTTGTCTAGACTATTCGTAAAACATTCACGTATCACTCACAGTTGTGCCCTTTCATAGTATCTGCTTATCCTTGGTAAGCCTACATCCCATTTATGCCTAGCTGCCATCAGCAGTTAAAACGAGGCTCTGTTGCATTTGTTTTGCCAAACAAACTTCGTTATAAGTTTATTGATCGTTTTAAAGAATATCTGAGGAAACCGGATTTGGAGAGCTTTACATAGATACAATAGTCTAGGTAAAGTCACAGTTTTTACTGTGATGATGCGGCCCATCAACAAAACCTTAAGAGGGGTCCAGTTATTAAAGTCTTCCCGTATTTATTTTATTGAGTTAAGGTAATTCGCTTTGTAAAGATGAGCGACATTGCTTGTCAGCTTTACCCTTAAATATGTTAGGTTACTTTTGGATGTTCGGAAAGGTGAGAATGTATACATGTTAGTCGTTTGATTTCTCGATAGTCCAAGTAGTTCAGATTTTGTCATGTTTATTTTTAGGCCTGACATCATCTCTTGCTCTCTCAATATTGATACCAGTGCGGGGATACATTTTTCAGGCTCTACCAGTGTCATTAACATGTTTTTCCCCTCAAGAAAAGATGAGAAGGATCCACACAGGCCTATGCATGTATTGTGTCTCGGATAAACATCTTGTTAGAGAATGCCCTCTAGCCCCTCCACGGCGTTCGCAAAACGCCAGCTCCCGATCCTAGATGGAGCGAGGTGTCCGGAGAGAGATGTTTGCTCCACATCAATTCCATCCTTGAACTCTCCTGGACAAAATAGTTTGGTGATACTACAGGCCTTCCTCTCGCCCTCCAAAGACAAGACCTATCCCATTCTGGCCTTGGTAGACTGCGGAGCTATGGGAATTTTCATTGATCAAGACTGGGTTGTTAGTCACCATATTCCGTACGAGACATGAAACACCATGCAGCCGGTGGAAGCAATTGACGGAAGACCCCTCTCTTCAGGACCCATAAGCCTGCAGACTAAAGAGATCCAACTTTCCATAAATCATCATCAAGAGCGGATTACATTCGACATCATTAAGTCAGCCCATTACCCCATGGTTTTAGGTGCCCTGGTTACCAAAGCACAATCCGTATATCAATTGGACAGCAGGATCATTATTCCTGGGCTCAGAGTTCTGTATGTCCCACTCTCTATCCCTGGACCCTTCCTCGATAACTCCTGAAGAACCTCCAAGAGACCAAGAAACACTGCTCATGGTTTCCAATATCATACAAGTTCCAGAGTTCTATCAGGCGTATACTGATGTATTTTCTACCGCCATAGTCCAAGCATTACCCCCTCACAGGCCTGAAGACTGTGCCATAGATACAGATCCCTCAGCTGCAATTCCCTTCGGCCGAATGTTCATCCTTTTCGAACCTGAGAAAAAGGCCGTTCGGGAATACCTCGACACCAATCTTGAAAACGGCACCATAAGACCTTCGAAATCTCCACCGGGTGCTTCGTTGTTCTTCGTTCCCAAGAAAGACACCAAGGAACTCGGACCTTGCCTCGACTATCGAGGCTTAAACCAATGCACCCTCAAAGATCGATACCCTCTGCCCCTGATTTCGGATATCCTGGAAGCTGTGAGAGGAGCCGTAATTTTCACGAAGCTGGTTCTCCGGGGTGCTTACCATTTAATTCGAATCCAGGAAGGGGACAAATGGAAGACAGCCTTTAGAACACCCTTTGGTCACTTTGAATACCTGGTCATGCGTTTTGGACTAGCCAATGCTCCCGCAGTCTTTCAGCGTTTTATGGACAGGGTGTTCTCTGATATGTTGTTCCTCTTCGTCATTGTCCATCTGGATAACATATTGATTTTTTCCAAAGATCCTCTAAAACATGAAGAACACGTTAAGGCAGTACTACAACGACTTTGTGAAAACAAACTGTTAGCCAAACCCGAAAAATGCTTGTTCCACGTTACTTCTGTTCACTACCTAGGATTCATCCTTAGCCCAGAAGGAATTGGCATGGACCCTTCGAAGGTAAAGGCCATACTGGCTTGGCCCGCTCCCACTTCTGTGAAACAGGTGCAATCCTTCCTGGGGCTCGCCAACTTCTACCGGAAGTTTATTTCTACCTTTTCTGAGATTTTTCAGCCAATCGTAGCTCTATTGAAGAAGGACAACCCCTTTATCTGGTCTACATCGCAGGATAAAGCATTCCAACGATTGAAGACTGAGTTCACACAAGCCCCCATCCTGACCCAGCCCGACACAAATCGCCCATTTCTAGTGGAAACGGATGCCTCGAACTACGCCATAGGGGCGGTCTTGAAACTGGAACTTGAGGATGGACAGGAACACCCCATTGCTTACCTTTCACGAACCCTGACCCCCAGTGAGACTCACTATTCCGTCCTGGAAAAGGAACTTTTGGCCATCCGCCAAGCCTTCACTGAATGGTGACACCTACTTCTGGGTGCTAGATATCCAGTTCAGGTCCGCACAGATCATCAGAATCTCCAAATCCTACAGTCTTTGGAGTGCAGGAACAGTCGTCAGGCCCGTTGGGCCTACTTCTTTGTCCAATACCAGTTCCAAATCACTCACGTTCCCGGATCACAAAACATGATTGCTGACACCTTATCTCGACGTCCAGACTACGCAGCCACCGAGGACAAGGCCTATCCTAAGATGTTTCCCCAAACTATCTTTGTAGCTCAAGCAATCAACCTCCTGGAAGAAATCCGAGCGCAAACCCAGTCCTCTGACCTCTGGAAGGAACTTTCAAGGAAGAATCCATGGAATCTAAGAGTCAAGGAAGAATATCTATTCAAGGACAATGCACTGGTCATTCCTACGCAGAAATTACAACACAAGGTAATAAACCTGTGCCATGATACCCCTCACTCCGGTCATCGTGGTATAACTAACACCCTCTGTCTTATACAAAGACAGTTTTGGTGGCCTCAAATGAAGACCGACGTACAACAGTACGTCAAGGCTTGTAATATCTGCAGTCAAAACAAACATGATAACAAGAGACCGGCGGGTCTTCTACTGCAACCTTCGCTGCCAACAAGACCATGGGAGTTTATTGCTACAGACTTCATTGTGGAGTTACCACCTTCCCGAGGGTACACGACCATCATGGTAACCATAGACTTGTTCACCCATATGGCTCATTTCATACCTTTGTATAAACTACCATCCTCATCAGAACTTGCTGGAACCTTCCTGGAACATATTTTCCGTCTCCATGGACTTCCTTCCAAGATCATATCGGACCGAGGACCTCAATATGTCTCACAATTCTGGAAACATCTCTGTCGTATTCTAGGGATCCAACGCGCTCTCTCATCAGGTTATCACCCACAAACCAACGGAGCCACGGAACGTGTAAATCAAACGCTGGAGCAATACCTTCGTTGTTTTGCCACCAAGGTTCAGGATGACTGGTCTCTCCTCATACCCCTGGACGAGTTTGCCTACAACAATTCCGACCATTCAGCACTCATGGTGAGCCCTTTCTATTGCAGTCAAGGTTTTCACCCGTCCGTTTTACCTTCTGTTCTTCCACATCCCACTCCAGTACCTACTCTCGACTCTTGGATACATACTCTCATCAACATTCACAAGGAAGCCAAGGAACAATTGAAAGAGGCCCAAACACGCACTAAGCTCTATGCGGATTCGAAGAGAAGACCTGCGCCCTCTTATTCTGTTGGTAATCAAGTCTGGTTGTCCTCGAAACTATTACCCCGACATCTACGGCCAAACAAATTGGCTCCTCGGTACTATGGACCATTTTCCATAAATGAAGTCGTCAATCCTGTCTCATTCCGACTCAAGCTACCCTGGAAGAAAATACACCCAGTCTTTCACACCTCCCTATTGAAACCTTACTTCCAATCCTCCCGAAAATCCTGCAGACCCAGTCCTGTTGTGAATGATCAGCTAGAATATGAAGTGTCCCGAATATGCGATTCCAGGTATAAACGGGGTCGACTTCAATACCTGGTTGAATGGAAAGGATATCCTCCTAGCGAGACAACCTGGGAACCAGTTTCTAACTTAAATACCCCTCGGCTGCTTAGAAGATTCCATCTCATACACCCGGGCAAACCTGTTGGAACAGGTCTTTGGAGGAGGCATGCTGTCATGACCCGTAGAACTTGCCCCTTCTGGACCTCCTGGTCCTTATCGTGCCGGGGCTTGTACTCCTTGTTACTCCCAACATGGCCGCAACAAGCGACTTGCCTCACACCAGCCTTCACGTTGCACACGGCAAGTCCTATAAATTGGCCACGCCCCCGCGTGTCTCAACACTATCATTAGTTAGTGACTTGACATGGGTGTGCTGTTCGGCGAATCTTCTATCCAAGATCCTGGTTTCCTTCCTCCTTCCTTTCCCTTTCACTCTATTCGACTCCTGGAATCCCCATTCTTAGCGACCGCTACCTACTTTCCTGGACATCCTGGAACAGCGGCCTTCCCGGAACTCTGAATGCGCTCTGCAGCCGGACGAGACTCGAGCGAGTCTATACACGACCCGATCTGTCCACAAGAGGAATCCTCCCGTGGAACAGAGAAAGATGCGATCCCAGGTGAGACAGGGGGAGATTTACAACAAATTCCTTCTAGACATACTATAGAGAGGAGTGCCGAGGCCCCGCTAGGCAGGGAAGGAAACCATGGGAGTGGTCGGACCCAAGAGGGTGGAAAGACTATGTGGGTGCTACGTCTTCTTCCAAGCAGAGAATGGAGAGGCCTTCTGTACATGTAGTAGCTCTATGCCATTTACCTTCCCAAGTAAACAAGATACAAAATGGAAATAATTTCTTTGTCGGACAAAGCCCTGGTGACAGGCCCCATCGCTCTCCTCTTCTGAGCGTAATTGCGGTCAAGTCCTGAAAAAGTATTACCTTTGATCCATTGACAGCAATGTCCATTTGACTGCGCGCCGCCTTGAGAATTCCTTCTTTGACATCTCTGGGCCTGTCCCTCTGACCCGACCTCCTCTGGCCCACCTTGTGAATTCGGTCTATACGTATATCTTCCATTACATTGTGTTACTGTTTTTAAATCGGTGTCAGTGGTTGTTTCAGCCAAACGTTTTATCCTGATATTTGGCCTCAGAGTGATTTCCCAAATCTTCTGTTTGAAATTCCAGATTGTGCGTAGCAATGGAGATTTGTTCCAGCAGTTCTGAATTCTGCCTTACCTCATCGGAGACCACTGAGAAGCCTTGTTCCGTAATGTCTACCATATTCCCTAAAGTGTTGATATCCACCTTGATTTCCTTCAGGGAATTCTTTAGGTCTTCCTTAAGACTTGACATTTGATCCTGAAGAGTAGCAGTCATCCTCTCTTCCAAACCTCTAATACAGGCCTTCAGGTCCTCCTTATTGAGCGACGGGTCTCCAAACTGGTCCGGGGATTCTGCCCCCCCCCCTACTCTCTCTCCCCTTCTCACAGACATCTCTTCAGCGTGTTGTCGCCAGCACCGTTCTAGCTGGCCCTCCTTCGCGCCTCGAGTCACCCTGTTTCTAGCAGGGGTCGCCTTCACTTTTGATCCTGGCATCTAGTGGATTATACAAACCCTGAAATCTTTTCCCTGTCCAAGTATGGGTTTGTTGATTAGGGTGTGTAGTCCAGACAAAGTTAGAGGCAAGCTGATCCTGTTGCCCCCCGAGGGCTTTGCTTTCACTGCGCAGCTTTCCATTAGGTGGTTGCTCCAATGCCGGCTGTGTTACTCTCTACCAGTACCAGCGGGGGAGGGCTCCGTCTAGAAACACTGCCCATATACTGCAAAGCAAGTTTCAAACTTTCTTGTTCCCTGCCGGATCTGCCACTTTAATTTTGTGAGGCGCGAGACCCACTCGACAACTCCTGGCGGCTTCCTGTAGGGGAGCCTCTAATTCAGATGCGTGTCCTCAGGGCGATGTCCCACAATTTGGAGGCCCTGGTCAGTTCACGGGGGAGGCCCTCATACGTGGCTCTAAATCTGTATGCCCGCAGGCCTTACTATTGCGATCGTTCTCTCTGGATAGCTGGAGTGCCGCCTCCCGGTTCCACTGCTCCCACGCGCTAGGCCCAACTTGTCCTTTCGCTTGGTGGGAGGAGTGGGGGCGGAGAGGGGACGCCGGATAGACACCTTCTGCTTCTTGGTGTTCCGTTCCTCCCATTGCCAATGGGCGCTTCTCAGTGACCGTGGCACCGCTGTCTGCAGAGGCACTCCACCTTTTTCCTCCCAGGGGTGCTCGTTCACGGGAGACACCCTGCACCGCTGCTGTTGCGTTTTGTCTCCCCTTCTCCTTTGGATCAGGTCTTAGTTTCTACTCCCCCTGGAGTAATAGCGCTCGTGGGGAACCCTGCTCTTCGGGCCGGAACACCAATCTCTTTATCAGGCTCACAAGGTACGGCAGGCGGCCTCACAGGGCGGGACACCGGGTCCACGACATTCTGGGCAGATATTACTCTGCCGACTCCATCCGCCTATACTTCGGCCCAAGTGTGTATCACCAACACCAACGTCCGCTATCCTCAAGTGAGTCGTCTCGATGTTGTAGCCTTCTTCCAGCGCCGAGGGGCACCAAACTCTATGTTTCTGTTGGCTTTTTCGAGGAGGGTCTGAGGGGGTAATTTTACATGATCTGGTGCATTCCTCTGCCTGCTTCTAATACTGCATCAGTGGGCCCGGTACAGAGCTCACGGAAATACAACCTCCCACTCCGGCAGCCATCTTGGAATCCCTTACTACATCTATTTTAAGTTTCTTGAGGTTACGGGAAGAACAGCCTTCATACCATTACATTATTACAATTACATCTTGTGCATCCTATTGTTTCTTATTCTAGAATCTGGCGTGCGTGTCAAAGCTTTACATTAATATCCATCTTGCAGGTAATCCCTGAAAGGTCCCCATATGTCTTCGGCCTGCGTGACCCCGGTACCATTTCAACATAGCCCTCTTCCCTTTCATTCACATATGTCAATTCTCTAAGCCATTCAAGCACTGTCGGTGCTGAATTAGATTTCTATTTTTGCAAAATACAATTCTTGGCAATTATACAGCAAAGGTTGAACAACATACACATGTTTATATTAACATTACCGATGTCCCCCAGTAGATATTTATCAAGAAGGAGTGTAGGAGGGATCATGGCCATTTCATGCAATGTATGGGCTACCTTGTGCCAGAACAACGCTACCTTCAGGCAGCTCCAAAACAGATGCAGTGTGTTTGCACCCTCTTGTTTACACTTGGGGCATATTGCGCTACTTTCGCTCGTGTGTAGTGTAATCTATTCAGAACTTTGAATTGTCGGAGTCAGGCATTGAGTGAGACCTCTTTAGTTAAGAGACAAAACCTTTGCCATTTAGTCTCATTTATATGTGTTCCTGTGTATTCCTCCCACTTCCTCTTGGCTATGTTGTGTTCTCTCTGCCTTGTATTTTCACATATAGTCTAAATAGCAGACCTTTACGGTCCACCCCGTGTGTCACCATTTCAATGCTGTCGCATAGTGTCAGTTCCTGGGGGAACAATGGCCATTTCTTCCTGACCGCTGCACGCATGCAGTGGTATTGTAATGTCCTGACTGGATTGTCCCCTAGTTTCGACCTAAATTCATCCAACGTCACAAATCTGCTCTCAGGGTATAGATCTCCTAGTTTCAGGACATTCCCTGGGTCCCATGCCCTTCGAATGTCGCTGTCGAATGTGGGACAGAGCTGGGGCAATTCCACAGAGGGATTTTGCTGCAATAGGGAGCATCTGTGCCTAACCTGCTGAATATTAGGTTCCACGCTCTCACAGTTGAGTACTGAATCGAATGTGCATGTATCAACATAGTGATCACTTGATATAACCGACTTAAGATCAGCTGGGGACGTCCAGTAACACTCTCGTGCAAGATGTGGTGCGTTCTGATCGCATCTGTACCAGAGCCCTGCGTAGTGAGCCTGTGCCAGCAAATAATACAGTCTAAAATCCAGGGTCGCTAGGCCTCCCCTATCGTAGGGCTCTGTCAGAGATTCCCAATTTATGCGGGCCGCTCCTCCACCCCAGACGAACCGTACAGCAAATGTGCAGAGTTTAGTAAAGAATTTGCAGCCTGGCCATATTGGAATGGTGTTAAGTAATATAGTAGCTTGGGCACCACTAACATCTTCAGCAATGAAATTCTACCATAGAGCAACATGGGGTATTTAGCCCGAAGATTCAGCTTCACTTCTAGTGTATGAAGATATGTTTTGTGGTTGTTTTAGCAGTTTCTTGGTCCGTGATACTACGACCCCTAGGTATTTGAGTTGGTCTGCGCCCAATGAAACCCATAGAGGGTCTCTGGTTTTTTCATGTTTTCAGTGAGTGAGAATAGTTCGGCGTTAATCTTGTATCCTGAGTATTTTGTAAATCTAGCCACTTCCACCATCACTGGCTGGATATTTATTCCAGGATTTCTTATATACAGTAAGGCGTCATCTGCATATAATGAGATTATCTGGCGGGGCCTGGCTATGTGTATCCCTCTATGTCCGTGGTGATCTCGCATCTGTAGTGCAAGCGGTTCTATTGTGAGGGCGAAGAGGAGAGGGAGAAGAGGCATCCCTGTCGCACTCCACTAGCCAATGTAAATGATTGTGCTAGAGGCCCGTTTGGGCACACCTAAGCCGTTGGATTCATGTATATTAGCCACACATACCTCCCAGCTCAAACCGTTCCAATGAACCAAAAAGGAGGTTCCATGAGACTGAGTCAAATGCCTTCTCAGCATTCAACGAGGCAACAACGGCAGAAGCTTCAGTGTCTATTGGTGAGATAATCCCATTGAGGTGTCGTAGGTTCAGTGCGGGTGATCTTCCCGGTTTGAAGCCAGACTGGTCAGGATGCAAAAGTCCAGGCACATAAGGAAGGAGTCTGTTAGCCAGGACTTTCGCGAATACATTCGCGTCCGCGTTTATCAATGAAAGCGGGCGATACAAGGATACTTCCTCAGGGGGTCTGCCTGTTTTCAGCAGCACTGTTATTACTGCCTCTGATGTCGATGGTGGGAGAAGGCCGTTGGAACAGTACTCCTCCCACATTTTAAGTAGGCGAGGAGCTAGGAGATCCTTATATGTTTTGTAGAGCTCTATTCCAAGCCCATCCAGACACAGCGCTTTGCCTGTGGCCAGTGAAGGGATATCTTCAGACACTTCCTACAGTGTTATCGGTCTACTCAGTATCTCTATGGCTTCGTCATCCAGAGTAGGAAGAGATAGCTCACTTAAGTACTGGTCTACTTCCTCTGCTGTGCGATTGTTTGCGTTGGAATATAGTTCTTGGTAGTATTTCCGAAATACTGCATTTATCGCCCCGTCTCCATTATGTGTTGTCCCCCGGGTCCCTCTATGCCTGTAATGGGCTGAGCCCCCCTTTCGCCCGTAGCTATTCCCACCAGCAGGTGACCTGGCCTGTCCTCCTCCCCATATCTAAAGCATTGTACTTTTTTCATCATTAGTCATACCTCCTGGTCAGCTAGCTCCTGGAATTTCAACAAGTTCCCCTTAATTATCCCGAGAAGTGCCCTGTCACCGGTCAACCCGTATTCATTTTCAAGTTTCTTCAGTCCCTGTTCTGTACTATGTAGGTCTCGTCTAGTGCTTTTGAGTATCCCAGTTGTGGAGGATATCATGGTGCCTATTAAACATACCTTAAATGTTTCCCACACAGTTGCATAGCACGACACTGAGTTTTTGTTTATCATGAAGAACTCTTCTATTTCTACGCATAGGGCTGCAGCCAATGCTGCATCTGTTAGTGCCGCTGGTGACATTCTCCATAATGGTCAGGGTCTAGCTTTAGCAGCGAGCACTAGAGATATCAGCACTGGGGAATGACCCAAAAGGGTGCATGGCAGAATTCTGCTCTCACAGTCTTTACGACCACGTCGCTGACATCAACAAAAAGTCAGTTCAGGACAATGCATCGTGTACCATGGAATAATGTGTGTATTCGAGAGTATTAGGGTGTCCTTGCGTCCATACGTCAATCTGTTTGTGTTGTGTCATTGTTTGTTGAATTGTTTGGGCCGCGGCTGTAAGCCTACGGTGTCTACTGCTAGATCTGTCTATGGTTATGTCGAGGATCGTGTTGAAGTCCCCTCCCCATAAAATGGGGTTGTCTGCCATCTTCCCTATTAGCTTAGATATGTGGGCAAAAAAATTGGGGTCGATGTTTGGATCATATGCGTACACTAATGTAATTTCCTGCCCGTAGCCGTCCCTGTCACAATAACTATTCTCCCTTCGGGATCAATCTGAGCCTCCACAGCCTGAAACATTAATGATTTATGTATTAGGGCGATTACCCCTCTTCCCAGCGATGAATATGAGGTATAATATCTTTGTTTGCCCACCTTTGGTGCAAACTTATCATGGATTGGAGGGCATGTGTCTCTTGCAACATAACAATTGTAGGGGAGTGCCTTTCAAGATAGGACAGAATCTTTCGAGCTTTGACGGGGTTATTAAGGCCTTGCACATTCCATGACAGCAGTATTATTGAATCACCCATGTGGTTCTAGCTTGTAAATATCGTCTATATATATCTTCCTGTACAACCAAGTTTGCAGGTGAATGTTGAATCCACCCGTTTGCCTGTCTGCGAGCTTCTACCCCTCGCCCAACATCTCCTCCCCCATCCCAGTTCCCAACTCCCCTCCATTCCCCAACTCTGTAAACTCCCCTTCTCCTCCCCCACTCTCACCATCTACCCAAACATAATGATATACCCTTTGTGTAACCATGGAACTTCCCAAGGCCGTGTTGTCAGCAGCTGCCTGTCGAGTGCCCCAGCTAAATTATTGTGTGCCTGTAGTTTTGTTGAAATCGAAAGCTATTGTCATACGGATATACTGCTGACTCCTGTTCACTCGCCACCGTCCTCTGGCCCCTCGCCCAGTCCCAAAGCATGGTTTTGATCTCCGTCGTGGTCCGGCTGTGGATGGGGGATGGTTGCCTCCACATAATTCATAGCGTCTGTAGAATTTTTGAAAAAATCCGGTCTTCCTCCATATTGAATCCAGTGTTTCGCCGGAAACATTAGGGCATATGTGCCTTGCCTAGCTCTCAACAATCGTTTCACTCGATCATATGTTTTACGTTGGGCTTGTATTCCAGCTGCAAAGTCTGGCTTGTTTGCTTCATAGCGCTTTCAAATTTCAGGATAAAGTCTCTGTCTCTATAATTGAGCATTTTGGCAACGATTGTGCGTGGAGGGGCACTGGTCTAGGCACTGGGGCGAGGGTGCGGTTTGCCCACTCAACAAGGAAGTGTGAGGATAAAGAGGCCGGTGTGAATAGGGTTTTGAGCAGAGTTTCAATGAATGGTTCCATTGGACCTTTCCACGCTGCCTCCAGTACACCTACTATGCATCTGTTTTTCCGTGATCGCAATTCTAAATCTTCGCATTTGCCTTTTATTTTGTTGAGTTCGATCTTCAGGCTGGAGATGTCGCGGTCGTGTTGTCCCACCTTATCATCCACCTCGCTAATTCTTGTTTCTGCCTCGTTGATGCGGCTGCTCTCCTTTTCCAGCTTGAAGTGATCCAATGGTTGCCACAATGTCGTCCAGCTAAACGTTCACTGACATGAATCCACTTTGCATGGCTGCCAACAGATGGTCCTCCTGGGCGTTTTTAGTTGTTGATCCGCATTCACAGGAAGGGTCTGATGTCCCTGGGGTTGGAGTGTGAGAGTTCGTAAAGGAGTCCATTGGGCCTTTTCCCTTCCCTGTGCCTTTCGTCATGTTGTGTTCCGAGGTTCGAATGGACATGTTTGCGTAGGCAGCAGGGACGTTATCGCTCCTTTCCTTGAATTGGGACTGGCTGAGGAGTACGTTTGTGTTGGAACTCTGCAATACTGATAGTATCTCACGGGGTTGAAGTGTGGCTTCACTGCGGTTTGTAATCAGGGTGTGGTCCACCGTCATGGTCAGTGCCCACCCCAGATTCCTCATCGCATATACGGATTTAGTTTCCTGCCTTTCCAGAGATCTGATCAGTAGCTACGAAGGATGATCCGCGCTCTTGTATTGCGTGGGTTACCCCTGTATTTCCGTTGTGTGTCACCCAGGTACAGAATAGTGTGCTCGAGGTTTGGCCCTGTTTGTGGTCCAAGTATTTTGGTCTTTGTGATGGTTGTTGTACATCAATAGCTGAACGGATGGGACTCTGGAGGTTAGTAGGGGGGGGGCAGTCACATGCTTGGGGGTCAGTCCTGCGCCGGCGGCAGCCGTTATCTTGTGCCTGTCCGATATTGCGACCTCAGTGTGGTTATTCCTCATTGTTTGCAACCGGGCGCACCGCCACTCAAAACCTGCAGCAGGAGCGCTTGTATGCTGCCCACCTGGAAGTTCCTTTTTGCCGCCTCCCAATGTGACCGCCTATGGTTATGCTGCATCTACAGATGTGCAGTCAATGATGGGCGAGGGGAGCCCTGGGCAGTGGTTGTCTGGGGCCGTGTGGGCTTCTGCCCGTCTATGCCTGGAGATGAGGACTCCGAGGGTGGGGCGGGGGACCCGATTCGTGTTTGGGGACCAGTCTGCACCACCGGCCGGTTGTTGCAGCCTCAGTGTGGTTGCACATTTACCCCCCCCTGCACTCCATAGTTCAGTTCTTATCATTGGAGCCTTTATGGGCTGCTTATTAGGTGAACGCTACCTGGGAGCTCCCAGTATGTCTATATTAGGCACGGCTGTCTCTGCCGCGTGTTTCAGTAGCTGTTGAGGAGAAGCCCCCGATTCAAATGGGCCGTGGGGGCTTGCGCACGTCCGTGCCGGGCGGGGAGATCCGGACGGGGCCCCAATGTCTTGTCCAGAAGCCAATCTAATGCATCCGTTACGGTTTTATAAAAAAACTCTAGAGTGTCCCGAGCTGCAGCGTTACCTTCAGTTGATGGTCAGGAACAACTCCCGCAGTGTCTCTTCCCCACCTCTTTGGTGAAATATCTGGAAGGGAGGTGTAGCTTTTCCACAATAAGAGAATGGCGCGGGCCGCCCCTCTCCCTCGCAAGCCTCTGCTGTGCCGGACTTCAGTTGGAGCCCCGCCACCAGGTTTTGGAGGTCTGTACCGGCGGCGGTATGCCCCTCAGCAGGATGATGCTGCCAATCACCTACCCTCAGCCGTCATGTCCCACAGGGCGATCAGCGTTAGTCCCCAGGTGCCACCGCGTCCCTCTGCCACATGAGTATTCCAAGCTCAGGTACTTCTGAGGAATTTTTTAATCAATAAGGATGCTGCCTGATCAGGGCTTCATGTTCAGGCAGACATTACTTTCGTTGCTCAACAGCGCACCAATCTTTTTATACGGTCTTACTCATCAATAATGTCTGTAATTGTTTGCCCATTTTCCAATTATCCTTCGGTCACAAGATTGGCCAGGGCTGTTGCGCCCCACCACTTCACGATGTATGCTTTAGTTCCTCGTCATAGTATTCAGGTGGTACGACTTTCCCCGATATCTACTTGCGTTATTGGGGCACAACACAGGCCAAGGGTTTAAAGGCAACTACTGCCTTCCTGGAGTCAGAAAAAGTGCTGTCAGGGCACAGCTCAGTGGCCCAATTTACTTTAGGACTGTATTTTCCCTCAGCTCTGCTACACAGATGCAGGTTGTGAGTCAGCCGATCTACCAACCACTTACTATGCTGTGGGTAGGTAATACATAGCATGGGCAAGTTTGCATGTGGGCATGGTCAGATCGGATCCAGAGCTGGCTTGCAAGCTTTCAATTTGCTCTTATGTATAAAGTCACACAAAAAAAAAAACAAAACACATTTACACTACTGCAGTGCCGTCACTGGTCTCCCTTTTTCCGATGTGGCACCCCCAACACCATTCCACTCCCCACTATGGATCCTTCAATCCGGGGAGGGAAGGGCAGCTCTGCCACATCCTCCCTATACCTACTGGGTTCAGTAACTAACTCACTGTCACTGTAGTAACTACAGTACTCCTAGTGCATAGTCCCCTTTCTTCCATAATGATGGGAGTCTGACCCACAGGTATGGGATCAGAGCCTTTTGCATCGCAAAAATCAACTTCTCCTTTAAATGTGTTGCACGCACTGACATGCATGTGTGCGCCCGCCCATGCAGACTCCTCCCACTGGCCTTCACGGCAGCCGGACACTACTATATAACCAATTTGCATGGGACAGAGGGTGTGTTGTATGGGGGAAAAGTGGACTAGGAGTACAGTAGTAACTAACTGTTTCTTACTCCCAAGTCCCATCCCCTTTCCACTATACTGATGGGAGCTTTCATTGCCAGAAAAAGATTTGGCGATGGGCAAACTATTGGCTAGGGAATCGGTTACACAGGACAGACTTCCCAAAACTGGGAAACTGCCATCAGTCCAGGAACTGGTGTCCAGGCAGCTTGCAGAAAGCTGATGGTGAAGACAAAGGGCCAGCTCTGCTGATGACATTCCAAAGAGATGTTGCACTGAAAAGCCACAGCACAGCCCTGATGGTTTGAGCATGAATGGAGGCTCGCACTTTTGCATGGTGTAGCACTGCCCGAGGCCTGCAACTAATCACCTAGCAATAGTGGCCTCAGAGGCCTGCGAGCTGGGATACTGTCAAACAAAAAGAATGAAAAAGGCATATGATCTCCTGAATTGCTTAGTTCGATGCAGACAACGCTTGTGCTCTCCCAAAATGGTGTGATTGAGGGTTTGAAAAAAAGGTGGCCAAGGCCACCTCCGTGTTCATATGAAACAAGGACACTACTTTAGGGAAAAAGGTCAGATGAGTGCGCAAAAACCACGTTGTTTTTGTGGAAAACATCATAAGGCTCCGAAGCCGATAGAACTTTATTATTACGGATTCTCTGTGCAGTTATGAGAGCCACCAAAATACAAACCTTCAATCTCAAACCTGAAATCAGTGGAGGCTAAATTTTCTAAATGTTTGAGTGTTCATGACGAAAGGACGAAGTTCAAATTGGGTAAGGTCTTTTGACAGGAGGAGAGACCCTGTTGAGACCCTCTAGGTGTCTGTTCATAACAGGATTGGAAAAGGAAAGACATTTCCTGGGTGGGTCGATAGTTCAAGGATAAGACTGACATGAGTCAACAGATTTAACAACAGCTGTAAAATGGATGAGAAAGGAAAGCATCTCATTCAGAGGGCAAGTCAAGGGACTAATATGGTTGTACTAAGCCCAGTACCAGAACCTGGTGCTCTGACTTCTGTACTAGGCCCAGGTAGATGCCTTCTTGGCTGCCTGAATAATGTCCATGTTTCTGCTGATAACCCAAGACAGCCTAGGGATAGCTGCTCGGGAACCATGCTGTTAAAGCTCAGTAATCGAGGGGAGGGATGGTGAACCCGTTTATGCTATAGAAGATAGTGTGTCAGCAGAAGGGGCATCTGACCCTCCTTCCAAGCTTCCACCATATGGGAAAACCATAAGCAAGTTGGCCACTGCGGGGCTATCAGAATGCAAGTGGCATTCCTGAAGCTGAAGAACCTCTCTAGGAAACTAGAAGAGCAATCTGCAGAAAACAATACAGGGACAGGGAGTTCTAGTGGATTGACAGGGCATCACCAAAACAGTTCCTGCCCACTTCACATTGGGAAGCAAAGAGAGGGCACTTGCTGTTCTCAACCATGCCAAAAGGTCTACTCATGGGTTACCCCAGTGCACGAAAATGGCCTCCCGGGCGGAGGGCTTAATCTCCCATTCGTGATCCAGAGACGTCATCCGGCTGCAAGCCTCTGCATTAAGCACGTCCATGGCCCACAACCAAATATATATTTTTAGCAGGCACAGGGGAGGCGATTTTGTTCATCTTGTTCCCCCTGCTTATTCGGGTAAAACAGAGGTTGAACTGTCAATCTGTATGAGAACTCTCTTCCCTCTGAGTATTAGAAGGAAAGGCCTTAGGGTATTTGTAAAACACCTTCAGTTTGAGGATATTGATATGGAGAAGGTAGGCTTGCCTGCTGGGACCATAGACCGTGCTCAGAGGTCCCATAGTGCCCCTCCCATCCTTGACAGAGAAGTCCATTGTGACGCATTCCTCCGAGGTCCAGGAAACACCCAGAGTCACTGAGCTGGCACACCATGCCAAATCCAGGCCAAGAGAGGCGGGAATCAGCATACAATCCTATTCCAGCCCCATAGATTGAGCTGACCAAGTGTAACTGGAGCAGTCTAATTTTCAAGCGTACCAGTGGTACACAAAGTATGCACCCATTAATTCTAGGAGCCTCTGGAACTACCAACCGGAAGTAGACTTTCTGCTGAAAATGGTTCATAGCCACTAAAAGGTTCACAATCCTTTGATGAGATGGGAAAAACCTTGCAGTCTGGGGCTCCCATATAAATCCAAGAATTGTTAGTGTCTGTGATGGGACCAGAGCAGATTTCTCATGGGTCATGGAAAATACCAGATCGGAGAGAAACAAAAGGAAGCTGGCCACAGTGATCATACGTTTGGTAAATACTCTCCTGAAGGCAGAGGCCTGTACTGAAAATGCCTCATGCTTATGGAGAACCTCAAATCTCTGATGGGCCTCCTAGATAGAAACATGAAGGTACGAATGCTTGAAGTTCACAGAGCACAACCAGTCATACTCCTGAATTGATCTCAGGATCTGGGCAGGCATGCCAGTCTTGAACATTTAGTTGAGAACAACAAAAATTAAAAGGTAGTAAGAATTAGTATTGCCCAAAGGTCAGCCTTCTTGTTCTTGGATACAGAGAATAGACTGGAGTAGAATCCCTGACACCAACCTTTATCGCCTCCATGGACAGGAGCTTCTTGACCCCTTGCTGAAGTGGTATGGATCCCATCAAATTGAGAGGCGGGAGGACAGTGGGTGAAGAACAGATAGACTAGCTCTTGGATACTATAGAAAGTAGCCAAGGCTCCTAGGATGCAGCCTGCCAGTAAGAAAAGTGATGGGGGCGCCTGCAGCCGATTGGTGCTGGGTGGACCTGGCCCGACCCGTTATTGCTGCTTTGGATCTGCTGAAACTGTAGAAGAAGATCCAGCAAAGAAGCCCTTGGAAGAGGTGTAAGGCTGCTTCCTTCTATAACTGCTGTGAGACCTGTCAGGATTTCTGGTTTATCTGTCTTGGAAGAAAGAGAAACCCACTAAAAGATGTCTCCCTGGAGAATGACGATAGCAGAAAGGGTTTATGTGTGGGATTGAAGAGGACCGAAAGAGGCTTAGATGTCTGTATTGAAACTTCCCTTTATTTAGCTCTTCATCCATGGATGGATGAAACAAATCCTGGCCGTTGAATGGTAGGTCCAGTCTTCAACATATTGAGTAAACTTCGATCCATGCATCCAGATCACCCTGCGGATGTCAGTTGCCAATGCCATACCTCTACTGAAGTATTGATAAGGTGGACAATCCACTCAGGGGGAAGATATAAATCCAGATAGAGCATATGTTGCAGATCTGTTCCAGGAGGAGGAGGAACTGAACCCAGGAGCCCAAGGAGTTTGCACCACCGGAGGGACCAAACAAATGTTCCACCTCCCGTGACACTAGAAGGGCATCAGGCTAAGGCCATCCTGGATTTCAGGAGTAAGATGATGGAGGGAAGGGCAGATCTCGTCACCCTGAAGGAACTGAGCCCCTGAGATCCATGCCAGATAGTCTGCTCCCATAGAGATGTAGATCTCCATCCCCAAGCAACAATAACCTTGGAGAGTAGATATCAATGTGGATGATCGTGATGCCCGGCCGCCCCAAGGATGATGCTCCTATTACAGATTTCCCTTATTCAACCAGTGTCTCAGGAAGTTCAAAGGGGTGAACGTATCTTTTCTGGCTGTGGGGGTGGAGGGGAGGTAATAAGGTAGCAATCAGGGGCAGAGTAGCCACTCAAAAGAAAATGAAGCAGTGTGAGATCAGGTCAAGGAACTGACCTTGTAAGAATGAGGGGGTCGGAGGGGTGGACACAGAAGAAGTTCTATCTCTGGTAACAGAAGGGAGAGCCCAAATAACTGGTTTTCTCATGGTGCACTAATGTAATTGTGCAGAACCGTGTCTCCTACCTTGTCTCTCTGATGTCTCTAAAAAGTCAAACTTCCTACTGCACCTCCTCTGAGGTACTCTGACTTCCATCTCCTTCCCCCAGAATCTCATGGTCTCCCAAGCGCTAGTTCTCTCTAGGCTGGACTATTTTAACAGCCTCTTTCTAAATCTACCTGCCTCTACTCTCCGCCCTCTGCAACTAATCCAGAACTGAACTGCAAGACTTGTCCTTCGCTTCAAGACCTGGGATCGTAACTCTCCAGCTCTGAACTCTCTCCATTGGCTCCCAGTGGATGCAAGGATTAAATTCAAAACCCTCAGCATTGTCCACAAGGCTTTCTGGAGCCTGGGTCCAAAATACCTTCAGCTATCCCTCTGCAAATACCGCCCCTCTCGAGCTCTTCGCTCCTCTAACTCCCTCAGCGTCAGTCGTTTTTCAAAGAAACAAGCTGGGGGTAGATCTCCATCTTCGGCTGGTGCCTCCCTCTGCAACAGCCTCCCTGCCACTCTAAAACTTGAGGAGAACCATCTCCGGTTCTGGAAGCACCTCAAGACCTTCCTCTTTGCTTCGGACTTCACTCCCCTGCTGATCTGTTCTCTCTAGGCACTGTGCACCTGGCCACCCTCTGTCCACCTGGCCAAGTTACCTGCTCTCACCCTGCCACCCTCCCGCACTGACTCCGGGCCACCCCTTACACTGGGGTCTGTATCTGTAACCATACAGTCCTCCCCCTGCTTTTTCTTAGTGTACTTATCAGACCTACCCTGTCTGCTGCCTTAAACCGAGCACTTGCCACTTGCTAGCTGCACTACCACTGTTTGTTGCCTTTATTATTTATTTATCTGTTTCTCCTTTGCTCTGCACTTTTCACTTCTCCCCCTTCCACGCACTTTTCCCCTTCCCCTCTCCCGTGCACTTGCGCATTCTCAATGTCACTGGGCCTAGTAAGACCGTTGTTTTGTTCTCCCCTGTTCCCTTCCCTTGCCTTGTCGCGTCTGAAACACTTGTGTACGAGCACGATAGAAATAAAATATTATTATCAATGAGTCAGTTGCTCACCAGTATTTCTCTTCCCATTTCAGATTCAACATGTGGGCAGACTATCAGACTGACCAAGCAACAGGAACACCACCAACAGAGAACCTGAAGTCCTGCCCAGCAAATTGCATGCCAAAACAAGCCGGTGTAGAGCAGACAACATAGCAGAGCGCCCCGGAAAAAATGAGCCGGGAGGGAATGTGGCCATCACAGAGACGGCGAGGCCCCGGCTGGACGCAACAGCAGGGGCTGCGCTTAATCCTGCTAAACCCCTCTTGACAAAAAGAGACTTTGCAACAATAACGGGCACATGTTTCCCCCATAATGTGAAAAGTTATCAAACACTTTAGATGCAGCCATCACACGAGTGCCTGCAGAACAAGTGGGCAGGGCTTAAGCTCTTTTTGAAAGATTCCCCTCACAAGCACACATCCCAGGGCCTGGAAAGCAGACCATATTGCTAGGGGAAGAGAATCAATCCCTGAGAAGGGAGGGATACTTCAGGGGAAAAGGGATGTTCTGGTTGTACCGGGTGAGGTCAGCAATGGAGGTGAAGGATGGCAAAGGGGTCAGCAGAAGGGAGGAAGGAGCAGCGGTTTGTGAAAGATTGTTTGAAAAGGTGAGGTATTGGTTCAGGAGTGTTAATGGCCTTGCAGTGTGAAGTGTGCAAGTATGAGACAAGTGCATAGTAAGGATAGAGTCAGGAGCTGACTGTGAGAAGGCTGGTACTGGGTGAAAGGAGGGTGTTTGAGTAGTAGTGCTTGGAGGGTAGTAGTAGTGCTTGGAGTGGAGCAGTAGTGGTGAAAGGAATAGTAGTGGTAGCATGGGAGTAGTAGTAGTGAAAAGGGGAATATGCAAGGAGAGATGTAAAATCCCGCGTGAGTATACTCTGCAAGTGATAACAAAATGGGAACATATATGTATGATATGGTGATGTGAAAGATTACGGTCATGTGGATGTTATACAGGGTCAATGGAATAGGACTTGGTGATGTATTATGGCATAGGACTTTTGGTTATGTAGTATTGGTGATGAAGTATAAAATAGGACTTTTGGTGATAAAGATTGGATAGGATGGATTGGATTGCAGGTGATGCGTTAAGGCGTAGATAGGATAAGAGGTGGGTTATGTATTGAAATTGTCACGTATTTCTGTTTTTCTACTTTTTATAATGGAAAGGGAACCTCAGCATATATAAAATACTGAGATGAAAGGGATCCCCAGCTTCTAAGGACTGGGAGGTAAGGGATCCTCAGCCATAACAGGGTGAGTAGGTAGTACCACACATTATTCTTCTTATGACGATAAAAGCAATAAGTGGTATTACGTAGTGGCTCGGTATAAGGAATGAGCCTGGATGGTAGTCAATTGTTTGTATATTTTCTCTTGCTGTCTTTTGTGGTAAAAAAGGAAGGAAGGTGGATGAGTCGCGGTGTGTGTGTGTGTGGGTGAAATCAAAGTGAGAAAAAGTAAGGGAGTGGTGAAAAAAGTAGGTTGATCTTTATTTTTGAAGCACATGCAGCATATAGCAGTAGGGTCTAAGTGAAGCATTAGGGATGCGCGCAACATTATGGAGGAAGAAACTCCAATAAAATACATGCATAGGGATCTGCCACTGTATTGTGACAGAATAAACAAACAATTGATAGTAGAAACAAAGGAAGGGAGGACGTCCTGATCCTGGTCAGAGCAGGGCTACCATAACAGAAACATGCTAGAAAAAATTTCCATCTTTGTAGCAGCAAAATATGACGGGATCAAGTAAAAAAAAAAAGAGAAGAGATTCTAGATCTCTGTCAATTAGTTGAGATTATGGAAGATCAGAAAGGTGAAAAAGAGATCCAATGTAAGGGGATATACCCTGTAACGCCTAAACCTGCAGTAGGGTATAAAAGTCCAGTCTATAAGCCTCCAGAGGTAGACCGTGTCAACAGGATTATCAGGATGAGCAACTAGGAGGTGGAGGGGGCTCGAGAGCTTTTGCACCTCCATATAACCCATCCACAAGCTCTAATATGCCCGTAGCATTGGTGTACCCAGAGGGTACACAAGTAGACATAGACAGCGAGTTAAGAGCATTGCAGGAGAGGTTGGTCTGGTTACAAGAACCTGAAGTGGTATCACCAGAAATAAGGGCACCGGTGCAGAAAACGGGGGATTGGAAGTCAGGAGATTTTTTGTTTAGGTTTAACTCTGGGGCAATAAGAAATGTTTGTGTTGAAAAAGATGATGGGCAGAGGCTACGGACGGACCTGGGACAAGAAGTAGAACAAGCAAAGGAAAATGGAGGGGAAGATCAAGGTGGTAAAAATAATTAAGAGGCAGGGCAAGAAGGAGATCAAGGAGAGGAGGCAGTGAGAAACCAGTTCCTGTCACAAGAGGCAGTGAGGAGGGACAGGTAAAGAAATCGACCAGATTTAATCATGGTAGTTCAAGTAGAAGAATACTAAAGGTGTAGAAAACAAAATAGATACGCTGATGTCTCTAATACATAAAGGAGTTGGGATAATGCAGTATGTGCCATGGCCTCAAATGGACAAAAATAATTTGATTAAAGCTCTCCCCCAGTTTATAGACGGAGCTAATAAATGGATCTATGAATTTGAAAACAAACAGCAGGGGTACCCTTAGCAGTAGGAGAGTTTACTGGTCACCATAATTGGGGACCAGGTTGGGGGACATATGGGCAAGGGCTGGGGTAACTCTTGCATATAATGAACATGATGGAGCAGCCCTTGATGAGGTAAAGATGGGTAAGGGTATAGGCTGCCCTACGAAGGATGTAACCAGATACCCCGACTTACATTCTTTAATGCAGTGCACAATGAGTGATGATGAGGTCCAAGTTAGGTTTATTCTTAAGTTACAGGAAATGTGGAGAGTTGAGACAGTACCATTTTTCTATTTTATTGTAAAGAGGGAACTACCAAAAGAGGTCCAGAAGGCACTAGATAAAATTGTGGGAATTGAAGCCGAAGGGTGGGCAGAGATACAAAGTATAATAATCCACAATTGTAAGAGAATCAAGGAGCGGGACAGGGAGACAGTCCAGAAGCGTCAAACTGACGAGGCAAAACTAGTGGAAAAGAAACTAAATAAGGTTGTCGTCCAAACATCAGTGAAGGCACCGGCGCAGATACTCAACAAATTGGGAATGCCACAACTACGGTACTATCGGGTGGAGGACAGGGACAATGGGGTGGGAGGGGGTACAGTACCCCAACCCACAGTGGCAGTGTGAAGGAGCACCAAGGGGAAAAGGAGGATTGCAAGGTGAAAGAGCAGGAGGCTTTGGGGGGGATTGGGCCCCAGGGAGGAGGAATGGGAACATCACAGTGCTGGTGTTGCAGGAAATGGGGGCATTTCGCAAGGGAGTGCAGGAACAGGCCTGGGATGAGATTTAATTATGGGCCATCACTTCCAGGGCAGGGATTCCAAGGACCTCAAAGGAAGGAGACAATAGCAATTTGGTGAGGGGGTCAAAATCAGTTACCTTATGGGACTGACAGGCAAGTGCAACAACTACACCAGGGTGAGGGAACACAGTTTAACAGAATGGCAGTGGGAACAAGCACCCCATTCCAAGGAGTTACAATAACGGGGGTGGCCCTTTTTTCATTCTCCAGGACAAATACATATTCTGATTAGGACAGCCCACAGAAAGCACTTGCATATCCAATCCTATTGATAACCACGCACCCTGAAGAGGGGCCTCTGGTGGAAGAGGAAACAGGCAATTTATATTTATGGTAAATTCAGGTGCAACCAAATCATACATCATGGAGGGGAACATTCCATTATCAGGTAAAACTCTTCACATGCAGGGATTCTCTGGGGCTATTTCTACAGTACCATACACTGAGGAGCTGGATATAAAAGTTGGAGGGGAGGTAGTACGAGCCACCTTGTTATATTCAGAGAGTTCCCCTGTGAACTTGTTTGGTAGGGATCTGCTCAGTAAACTAAATAGAAATGCATCTGTCACAGTTCAAGGGGTAGTGTGTTCCACTCCAGGGATGTGTGAAGCTCAAGCAATGGTAATAATCAATGCAATAGCAAGGGAGTCAGTAGTCCATGGGGTTCCTGTGGTCCTAGATATATTTATTTTAATTGTATTAAGTTATTAGTAAAAGCAGTGTCTCAAATTGCGAAAAAGTGCTGGTGAGTGCCTACAGATTTTATTTTCTGACCCATTGTGCCACCCGAGATTGTGGCAAGGACAATATTGTCATTAGAGTTACAAGGACTAGTAGTATCAGACAAAAGAGCAGTCCTAATTGGAACAGACCAGGACGGGTGTGAGTGGCGCACAATATTATGTATAGACCTGACAGTACAATTAAAGGAAATGACGGACAAGGAGTTATTTGCAGACAGTGAACAAAATGGGGAGATTATTTTGGGAATCTGCATCCCCTGCGATATCATGATGCAGTATAGGGAGGTACAGTGCCCCCTAATGGCAGTGGTAACTCAGATGTTTTTTGAGGAGGAAATGCGATATGTGCCAGCACAAGTATAGACTGTTAATCCACATGATGTTGGGTTACTGAGAGCTGTGACTCTAGTACAGATTACATTGACGTACGGTGCTTAGCACAAATCATCCGGTATGTGGATGATTGTTTGGTATGTAGTGAAAATGAACATCAGTGCAGGAGGGATTCTGTTGCATTATTGTAATTGCTGGCTCACAAAGGGTACAAGGCAGATAAAAAGAAACTACAATACTGCCAACAGGAGGTACTATACTTGGGACAATTCATTTTTGCAATGGGGATTTTTTTTTATCAGATAGGGTGGCGGCAGTACGCGCCACCCCTAAGCCCAGCAGTGTGAAGGAAATGCAGCAGTGTTTTTGGGCTTATGTAATTATTGTAGGGCATGGATCCTAAACTAGACAGTTTACACAAGGCCACTGTTACAAAGTCTTAGGAAAGGACAAAGGACTTAAAAGTACATTTGAATAGACTGACAAAGTGACTAGACAATTTGAGGACTTAAAAGGAGCTATTTGCACGGCCCCTGTTTTAACAACTCTGGATTATACACAGAAGTTTTATTTATTTTCCCACTCTGATGAACGGCTCATGCACTGACGGAAGGAGACATATTATATGTTGATGGGTCATAAATAATTGACCAGGGGACGGGACGGAAGCACACCGGGGCGGTAGAGGCGTGCGGTATAGGGGGTGAGAAATAGTGACCACCCATGTAGACAGCGATACCATGGTTCCATACACAGCATTTCCCATATTATAACTGGACCATTATTATCTGAGGTACTGATCAGCCCCAGGTTTAAAGGTCCAATTGAGGTGGTGTTCTGTACTCTCTTCATCCGTATGAAGGAGTTCGATATTGGGTGCATCACTCGGATGTCCTAATAGCACCCGAAACAAGGCAAAGTTTAGTAAGGGCATTCCCAAAGAAGAGACATGTTTGAGGATCCATGCAGGGTGGTGTGCAGTGGCACACGCCTGCTTTTTTCATGTTTCGTTTTTTTCTTTTGTCAATTTTTCTTTTTCAATTTTCTTTTCGGCCCTGGTGGAAAAAGGGTCTCCCTCTTTCTCTCTCTCCGTCTCCCTCTTTCTTGATAACCTTTTTTCTCCTCGCCAGGAATAAGCAAAGATGGTTGACCGACCTCTCTGTTATGTAGGGATAATATAAATAAAGATGTTATTTAGGCTAGAAATTTAGTAGCATTATGATGTTGTGTACGACACTGGTCGTGGTTGTTGGAGTGGATGAAGGTAGGTTTGTTATATGGGGTGGCCATATAAAGGGAGAGGGGGTGATAGTTGGAAAATAATGTTAATATAAATATATGTATGAAACAAAAACACAATCACAAAATGTTTCACCTTTTGCCGGCCACCCCTACAAGTTTTCGTAGATGAATGAAACAGGAAGTATGGGTGACGTATGATTTATATAAGGGGTTGGGGCTTTGAAACTATTTCTGACATCCACAAAGTAGAAACATTAAATAGCTGGTACTCTGATATGCACATTGCAGAAGGAATATAATCAAAGAAAGCTGTTACCTGGGTGCACTTATCCCGCACACATTAGGGGCTCCTAAGGTTTTAGTTCCACATCCAGTCCCAATTACAGATGCACAATGCTGGGTACATCTTGCACTATATGGGATAAAGGGCACGTTCCAGGCACACAACGTGCAGTTGAGGAGCATTGATCTATACCCAGCGTTATGAAATGGCAACACAAAATAAGACTGAAGTCTTATTCTTTCCCTCCAATACTCTTCCCCCCCCTCCCTCTCCTCCACCTTTCATTCACTTTCCCCCCACTAATCTTCCTATCTCTACCCACGCTCGCAATCTAGGCATACACTTTGACTCCTCCCTCTCCTTCTCCCACCATATTTCTCTTACCTCTCGCGCCTGTCGCTACCACCTTCAATATTCGCAAAGTCCGCTCTTCTCTCACCTTCCATGCTACTAAACTTTTAATCTCCTCCCTCATCTTCTCTCGCCTCTTCTATTGCTCCTCTCTACTCTTTGGACTACCTGTTTCTCATCTTGTTCCCCTCAAATCTCTCCTTCTCAATTCCCCACCTTGAATCCTATCCCACCTCTCTTTCTCTCCCCTTCCCTTGAATGTTTCCTATGATCCTCACTGCCCTCCCCCTTCCCCTTATCCTCCCTCATGTTCGCCCTTATACCCCTTCGCCTTCTTTTCCTTACTCCTTCCCTATTCCCCCACAGATTAATTGCTCTACCTACTGTTTTTATTGGTTCGATTCATGATTGTTTATTGCTTCTACTGTTATAATGTCCTATGTATTCTGTTGTAATAATGTAAAGCGCTTTGGATGAAAGCGCTATAAAAACAAATAAATACAAATACAAAATACTGCCAGTGTCTACAAGGACCATATTTTTCCTTGGGCGGTTACTCAAATGACAATGACAAATGGCAGGGCACCACAGTGATGTGCCTGGCAGATGGGCTGATAAGAGTACAGCGGAAGAAGCAATATCCCAAATAGAGACTGTGTGCGCAAATATGGTCCCAACACATCACAAGGCTGGCATGGATTGCATCCATGAAGAAGCCAGTGCGACTAGATATAGCCAAAAATTATTGAAATTTATTTTAGCAATGAAGGAACAATTCCTGGTGGTGCAAACACACAGTGCAACCACACTCTTGTGATCCCCGGTATGACAAAAGGTACAGCAGCAGTGATGGATTACGACTGGGTTTGTGGCCGACAAGCCTACTTGCAACTCCTACCATCTTGGAGGGGCAAGTGTTCACTGGCCACCCTGCACTCAGTGCTACTAGTAATCCTGGAAGAATGCCTGAAGGGAGAAGAAATGCCTGTCGAGGTGCCAACAGCCACTCTAGCACCTAAAGAAGCAGAAAGAAGTTTACAGATCACACAAGAATTTGGTATGCTTCCAGAAAAAGGACGATGTCAATGGAGGGGAAGAAAGAAGAGATTGCCGACTCTGCTCCTGTTGTACAAGCAGCTGCTGCACTTTTCTACCCCCTGAGGATGCTGAGAGTGGGTCACTATCCCACGTCATGAAGGCGGTGAACAATCTAGGTGTTCAAATGAAGAAAGAAGGTGAAGTTCAGAACACAGATTAGCTATAGCTTGCCTTTGATTGGGTCTCGTCATGGCTGGAGGTAGCAGTCAAAATACTGTTCCTGCGATTGTGTTCTTCTTGGTTCTCTTATGCACGTGCCAATAGGGTCTCCGATGATGTGTTCCTATAGTCCCTAATAGTGCAAAGATGATGTTATCAATTGGGGATCTAAAACACCTTGCTATACAAAAAACAGTGAAACTCAAACTAATATTTCTGGGGTTGTAGATATGTCGGGTGGGATGAGTTTGTTACTGTAGAAGTAACGAAAGGGGGGAATGTTGGGGAGGATCTAGCGCTTTGGCTAGGGCCTTCCTACCCCCCTCAAGCGCTTTACAATTAGTTTTGCTAGCACTATGTTTAAATCCCAACCGGGTGGGGGGGTTAGAGACTGGAGGATGTATTCTTTTCACTCCCTCCATGAAAGCTTTGATGACTGGCCCTTTCCACCATGAGATTTTACTTTGAGAGGTGGTGTATGCTGATAAAGCTGCTAGGTGGACTTCAAGAGAATTAAAGACTAACCCTGAATCCAACAGGTGGAGCATGTAAGTAAGAATGTGTGAAGGCATACACTCTATGGGGTTGATCTGTTTAGACTGGCACCAAATCTTTTCCATTTGTTGAAATAGCAGTGCTTACTTTAGGATGTCCATGCACCGTTGTGGAAGCTTAAGGTGTTTGAACTCTATGACTTCAGGAGCTATGCTGCCAAGTTCAAAGAGTGAGGTTACACCCCTCCCCCTCCCCCCGAGTTGAGTCAACAGGTTGACCTGGTACGGGAGCTTGATGGGATCGCACATCACCAGCTTGCGCAACTGGGGATACCACGATTGTCTCGCCCACATAGGAGCAATTAGGATGAGTGTCATTTGTTCCATGTGTATTTTGTTCACTATCCTGCTGATTAATGGAGTCGGCGGAAAAGCATAAGCAAATATCTCTGATCAATTCATCCATAGGGCGTTCCCCTTGGAGAGTGGCTGGGGAAACCTGGAGGCGAAGTCTGGGCATTGCTTGTTTTCTCTTGTAGCGAACAAGTCTAGAGAGGGGTAACCCCAAAGAGAGAAGATGTGGTCTATGATGTGTGTGTGTGTAGTTTCCACTCATGCTCTTCTGGTAGAGGGCCTCTGCTTAGAGAGTCCGGTAGTGTGTTTAGTATCCCTGAACATGTTGGGAGGACAGGGTCATCCCTCGTCTGAGTGCCCACTTCCATAATTTCTGTGCCAGTTTGGACAGATTTGGAGAGTGTGTACCTCCTTGTTTGTTGATATAGAACATCGAGGTTGTGCTGTCCGTTAGGACTTGAGCCAACATGTTTGTTAGATGTTCCTGGAAGGCTTGTAGGGCTTTGAGAACTGCCAATAACTTCAGAACATTTATGTGTTTCTGTGCAGTCACTCGTGACCACAGGCCGTGTGCTGTGTGGTGAAGATAGTGGGCTCCCCACCCGGAAAGGGACGCGTCTGTCGTGGCGAACACTTGTGCTTCCGGTTCGTGGAAGGGCTTTCCCTTGAGTAGATTTTCCCTTGACCACCAGCCTAAGTTCTGAACCAGTGTTGGCAACACAACCACTAGATCGTCCCACTGACCACTTGCCTGAGACCATTGTTTCGCCAACCATTGCTGCATTGGTCGCATGCGCAGGTGTCCGTGGGGGACTAGGTAAATGCATGATGCCATCATACCCAGCAGGCGCATTGCTTTGCGTACGCTTATCCTCAGACCGGCTTGATACTGGGGTATTTATTTGCCAAAGCATATTTTGAACTCTTTCCATGGATGGGTAGGCTACGCCCGTCTTTGTATCTAATACAGCTCCTAGGAACTGTTTTGATGTGTTTGGTATTAGACGACTTTTTTTTCGTTTATTGAGAAGCCCAATTGGAAGAGAAGATCTATTGTTCTTTGCGTGTTTGTCTTGCAAAGCTGGTAGTTTCCTCCCGTGATCAGCCAGTCGTCATTGACTGCCTGCGTAAGTGCGCTACCACCACCGCCAGTACTTTGGTGAACACCCTTGGAGCTGAGGCTATACCGAAGGGCAGTACCTTGAACTGATAGTGTTGGTCTGCTACTTTGAATCGCAAGAATCTTCTGTGCGCTGGGAACATCGAGATATGAAAATAGGCATCTTTCATGTCCAATGTTGGCATGTAATCCCCCCTTTTTAATTGAGGGATTACTTCTTGTATTCGTTGTCATGCAAAACTTTTTTGGTTTTACAAATTTGTTTGCAGGGTGCAGATCTAGTACCGGGCGCATGGTCAGATCTTTCTTAGGAACAAGGAAGTACGTTGAATAAAAACCCTTGTTTACCTCTTTGTGTGGCACGAGATCGATGGCGTCCTTGAGGAGTACAGCTTTCACCTCTTCTAGCAGGATAAGTTGTTCTTCCTGCAATGGTCTCTTTTGGCGTGGGGGGAGGTTTGACGGTGGGTGTAAAACAATATTTGTCCCCCGACTGGGGAGGCATGGGAGGAGACTCATAGCGGGGCGTCATTGCTTAGAGGGTGTCCCTCTAGCTCTGTTGGGGGAACCTCTCCCTCTTCCACGGGCCCTGCGCTGACCCCTGGGGTAACCCTGGGTGGCTTGTTGATTTGTATTCCAAGAGGAACCTTGGTTTTGGTTGTATCCTGTTCCTCTTTGCGCGCTTTGCCCCCAAAAGCGATGAAAATGACTACCTCCTCTTTGTGGTTGTCTATTAGTCAGTTGACCAAGTGATTTGTGGGTCTCATATTCTTCCTTGGCAGACTTGAGGGCGTCTTCAACTGCCTTCTCAAATAATACGTTTTGCTCCACTGGCATATTTAGTAGGGTAGCTTGAGTCTCAAGTTTAAACTCAGATTGTCTAAGCCAGGCATGTCGTTTTAAAATGGTGGCTTCAGCAATAACGCGTCCCACGTTGTCAGCTGCGTCGAAGTTATTCTTTAAGAGGACGCCTGCTGTAGCTCTGCCTTCGGCAGCCAGAAGGGAGAGTTTTCCTTTCAGTGGATCTGGCGCTGACTCTGCTAGTGCCTTTACCTCATCCCACTTTGTGCAGTCATAGCTGGATAGCAAGGTTGAGTTGTTTGCTATACGTGCCTGGTATGCTGCAGTGGACGCTATCTTCCTGCCCATGGCATAGCATTTTTTCCTCTCCTTGTCCGGAGGGGCCTCGGAGGAGGACAAGGGGGTACCAGCTCTTTTGCGGGTGGTGCTAACGACCTGAGAGTCAGGTCAAAGATGTCCCCTTATATATAGGGGGTCGGAAGGTGCAGGTCTGAAGAGCTTTTCGATGCTAGGGTTTACTGCCCTGGTATCGTTCGGTTGTTCTAGGGAAGGTTGGATCCTTCTTTGGACCGATTTGAACAGGGGGATGAACTGGGTTGCCAGTTTTTTATTGGCTAACATATTTTCAGCAAGCTCTTTGTCCTGTTGGACGTCTTGTGTTTCGATGCCGAAATGTTCTGCCGCCCTTATTAGTATATCATTAAATAGTGGCTGGTTATCAACAGGGGAGTCTGGTAGGACAGGCTCTTGTGGGACTGGAGAGTGGAGGGGAGAGGGGCTTGTATTTCGCTTTCTGGCTGTTTAAGGAGTGCCTCTGTGTAGAAATAGCTGGTCGAAGGTACCAGTGCCAGAACTCCCCAGGCCTGTCAAGTCCCAAGCTAATTTTTGACATCACCAACCCTCAAGTGGAAGTACTAAACAGAAGGGTCTCCTTTTCAAAGAAACCTTCGAGTTTTGTGAAGGGTGAACGCTGATTGTAGAGCCAGGGCTGGTCCCATGGGGAAACGGGGGTGGTGCTGCTGCTTTGGTATTAGGTTTTGTATATAGCTTATTTATTTTTTTTAATGAAAGGAAAATAAAAAGATTTAGAAAGACTGCTCTGTGACCACAATGATCAGTCTTTCTAAATCGAACGGTCAGCCCCTGCGATGCACACAAGCATGCGCAGGGGCAGACAGGCACGCCAGTACCTGGAAGTGGCCTCGAGGGAGAACGGGTACATTTATGTGTGTGTGATTTTGAGTGTGTGTTGGGTGTACGCGTGTGCGTGTTTTGGTGGGGGGTCTTCAGAGGGGAGGGAGGTGGCTGAGGGAGGGGAGTTTGGGGGATGAAACTCCCCGATTTGGAGTAAAACCAGGAAGAGAGGGTGGGGGAAGAAATGTGATTTCCATTTTTGTAGGCCGCCTAAAATCGGCCAGAAAAAAAAAATACATTTTTAAAAAAACGGTCTTTGAGTGAGGCGACCTGCAAAATTCGAAATAATGACATAGAACTGCTGCTTTACTACTGCGTGGAATCAAGTACACTCTGCTGTGGGTCCCAGTCAGTTCAGTGAACCAAGAATGGACCAAATGAGAATTTTCCAGCGAGATATTAAATCTGGCAGCATATGGTTTAGTACTGTACATTCCAGGGCACGTTCAGACAGACCTTCTTTGTTTTTTGCCACTGTACTACTATGTCAGCTTTTGTTGCTCCAGTAAGTCTTTCGATTACCAGCTGGTTGTTCTCTAATTTCCTCACGCTACCAAGAAGATCCTTGGTGAGATGTAGTTGAGAATGGATTTCTGCTTCTTTGAAAGAACCACTCATGTTCATTGAAACTTCAAATTGACCGTTATCATGGTCAATCGTTACATGTTCTTTATTTATGGTTATGTGAGTTTTATGCTTTTCCATCTTTTCTGTCCTCATAATTTATCATGTCTTCACGATTATACCGACTTTAATTACATTTTGTAAAGCAATTTGGTTAGAAGCACTATAATATAAAACACCTTGCACAATTCTAAAAATGTCAAAGGAGTGTCTGTTCCAGCAGCACTTTGTGACTGACCCATGGTCTGCAAAGGAAGTCTCACACAGTACCTTGAAATGAGTAACTCCTATGTTCGAAAGTGTGAGAACCCAACAGGTACTCAGGGTCTCAAATGATTCACCTTGTCAAGTATGCAAATCAACTGCTTTATTCAGAATAAAATCGACAAAAGCATAACATCATTCCAATGTGACAATATAAGTCACATCAATACAACAATATCCACTTTGCATAAAACTCAAAATACAACTTCCTAAATAAAAAAACATCAATCAGAAATAACTATAACATAACATAAAACCTATAAAAATATTAGGGAAGAAGCTCTCCTTCAGACAATATAATTCTCATACTATGCAGTCTTTTCAGATACTACTGATGAAGGTTAGGACAGCTGTGATATATCTGAGGATGTCATCCCTTCTCCCCTATGGGAAGACCTTTCCCATGGGGGCAGTGCAGTGCGTCCATAGTACAACAGACCCCCCGGGGGTGGTGCACCGAGGGAGGGTCACATGGGGGAGGTATCCCGCCTAATGGGATTAGGGATGACCTTGTTCAGAGAACGGGATATGCCCCAGCATAAGGACACCTAAAGACTTGTCCAATGTTCAATCCTCCCGCCCTTCTTTTGATAAGGCTAATATCTGTTATTGTCAAGTTAGTCAACCTAATATACTTGACAAGATTCATACCTGACAAAACGCAACGTATGTTAGACCCGACTATGTCATGACTATGTCATGTACTGAGAAAAAGAATATGACCAGGAGTTCAAAGATCACTATGGAGAAACAGAATGTGCACACTCGCTTCTCAATGACTGAAGATTATGATCAGGCGCCCAAGGATCACTCTGGAGAAGCAAAGTGAGCGTTCTAGCTTCTCAAAGAACGTGATTGGCAGAGAGCAACTCCATTTTCCAGGAGTTTAAACGTCCCACAGCTGAGATGTACCAAGAGAGCGATCTTCCGAGGATGAAACCAGCAAGCCGTGCAGCGGTGAAAGGGACGAGAGCCAGCAGAAGGGAATCAGGGAGTGGTGAAAGGAGAACGTAAGCGAGGTCCCAGAGGCAAGGCTTACTCGCTTTGCTGCTGTGCGAAACCTCAGGGAATTCAAAGCATCGGCAAAACGTCCAGGAGAGAGTACGCAATGCCAGGGAGAAGTAGAAATTCAGAAAGTTCTTGCCGACCGTGACAAAGCCCCGAACGTGACCAGAGCCCCCAGAGACGCAGCAGCTGCTCGGGAAATACTGGTACCTACCAGAGAGTAGCAAACAGGTGCACGGGTCACCAGGGTGGTGCTGGAGGTCCGGGGAAGCAAGAGGGTGAAGGTGGAAGCCAGATCAAGAGGGTCTGGGACACACACCTATATGAGAAACTGAAACAAAGCCAAATAGAATATTGCGAGTCTGGGAGCTGCACCCAAAAAGAGAAAGTCCACGTTGGGACTGTTGCCGGGCAGGAGAGTAAACCAAGCAACTGTAAATGTTACGAGTCTGGGACTTGCACCCAAAGAGGGTCAGTCCTTAAGAGGACGAAGTCTTGGCAGGAGAGTATACCAAGCCAATTTGAATATTGAGAGTCTTGGACCCACCACACCCAAAATAAGAAGGTAATGAAAATATAAATGCTTGCCAGGAGAGTGAACCAAGCAGTTGAATTGCGAGTCTAGGGCTCGCACCCAAAAGAGGGACAGTCCATGAGAGGACATTTGCTTGGCAAGGAAGTAACTAAGCCATTCAGAGTACTGTAACCCACACCCAAAATAAGTGAAGATTACATTGTGCAAACAAATCCTACGCTTGGGCAAATGGATTGTGCCAAGTTGGAGGGATAAACAGGAGAAGTTTCAGGAGCATGGTCTTGTGAACTGCCTATTAACATTTATAAAAGCAAGTACAGGCCTGAGAGGCCCCAAAAGGAGTGACACACTATAAAAAAGGAATCTAGGGGAGAGGATTACAAGTCTAACCTTGGAGTCCTACATTTGGGAATGCTTCTTTATTATCACACGTTTTGATTGTCTCAGAGACTGAGAACCTTTCTGTTTGTTAGAGCTACAGAGAACACTTTACTTTAGGAAGAGGTCACCCCTGCACAGTTGATTTAAGTTATTAGTGTTTGGGTCATATGTAGACATTTTGAGACATGACAGTGACAGGCTTTAAAATTTGGATATTCTGACAATTACCTTAGTTTTCTTAGATGCAGGGAAACCCCTATTAGTTTTAGGGACAGAGGCATTTTTCTAACCTTGTTTCATATAATAAAGGTTTCTACCCAACGAAATACCACCATTGTGTCCGAGCCTTACTTCTGCACCCTCACACAGCCCTCTTACTATTTCCACCTTATTCTCCATAAACCCAAATAAAATTGGTAACTGAGCAAATGGTACTAGGGCCCATAACAGTGCCTCCTGTAAGTGTCTCATGCCTGCTTCAATTAGCAATGGTCTGAGCCACCTCACCCACAAGGGGAAAAAATGGCGGACACAAAAGTAAAAGGTTCACTGCATCTTCCAAATAAAAGTGGTAACTGAGCAGATGGTACTAGGGCCCATAACAGTGCCTCTTGTAAGTGCCTCATGCCTGCTTCAATTAGCAATGGTCTGAGCCACCTCACCCACAAGGGGAAAATATGGCGGACACAAAAGTAAAACGTTCACTGCATCTCTCTGCAAAGGCACCCAAGAGAGCATAGACACATGCGGGCCTCTATCCTGTACCACTTCCCTACCAGTCGTGAAAGTGAGAATAGCCCACCTTAATTGTGTGTAGAAGGCACTCCTCTCACATACAAGATTCCCAGAAACATTAGCAACGATTATCAGTAGCCCTATTTCCAGAACAAGATAAACATTTGCCAAGATGATACTTACAGTAAATCCCAGCATCTTGTAGTCTTTGGTGTACATGGCTTTTCGTTTCTCAGTCCCAGAAACACTGCTGGAATCAGACTCGGCATCAAAAGCAATCCGCCTTAGCTCAAAGATAAAATCTCTTTGTGCCTGTGAAATAAGAGGCCAGACAGAGTAGTGTTCAGCTGCACAGATGGTACTAGCAAAAGCTGACATTTCTTTAATAATGCATCATTCAACTAGGCTTAACAGAGGATGAAAATGCTGTGTCCCTACAATCCTCACTTTAAATCGATGCAACATGGTCAACATCCTCAACAGAAGTGCCTCTCAGCTCTGGATAATGAGAACAAAAGATTTGGTATTAATGATGGATCTTCCAATTGCCATCAATTACGTACCCCATACTTTAACAATAGTATCAGTGTTACTGATCTTACGATAAATCTCCAAGACAGCATTAAATCTCTAAAAGCAAGATGATCTCATGCTATATCCAATATTTCCATTGACCTGTTACTGATAAAACTAGAAGGACCTTTTGAGTAATCATCTGTTCAGTCACTTTAAGGGAACACATTTCATAGAACAATAGCTCATTATGACTTAGTAATGTATTATTTTAATCAAAAGATAATTTCTAAAACCCTGCTATATATTGTCCTGTTTCTAGTAGAAAATCAAAAGGTAGACCTTTACGTAAAGCACACATTCTGACAACATTGGAAGGACCCTTCACAGAGTATCATGATTTTTTTAAAGCTCTCAAAAACCAAAACATCTTCTCTACACTAGATAATTTGCACATGTACTACATTCCTAGTATCATGGCTTTCATAGATCTGCAGATGTAAAACAGAAATATTGTAAACAGAAGTACTCAAATACTAAAGGAAAAACTACCTTTGCACAACCATGAATCAGTTTAATCCTTTCTCCAAAAACTGTCACAACCAATCTCAACGCCACTGCCTATAAACAAACCTGATCATTTGGATCCATCTTCGTCATCATCCTCTCCTCCAAGAGGTTAAAGGTTAGGACCTGAAGTACATACAACTGATGTGCCATCTCAGTTTTGATTGGGCGGTTTCCACGGATAACGTGCTAGAAAACAAGTTGAGAAGACATTTTAAAAATAAATGTTCATTGCATAGTGGAGGTTCTCTGCATTATTACAGCATTCTGAAATGAACAACGAAGCTCACTGACTTACATTTAAAATGATGGACCGCAGGTGCTTCTGCGCAAAAGCATTTGCCATCTCCTATAGTGGAATCAGATACAAAAGTAGCATAATAATTCAGCAAAAAATCAGAGTTCTCATTTATCTAAATGCTTTTTACTCCAAATAATTTAGGTTTTTCTGGCAACGCACATAAAGCAAGGCAGCACAAGTTGGAAAATGTCAATATATACTCCCCTGTAGCATTAGTCCCCTTTAGCCCATGTAAAACGTGGAACAATAGTGTTAACAAGATTCCAACTTTTGGTGCTTCTAGTGACGCTTGTTAGGACCCCTCAACATTTTGTTTTCCTTCACCTCCACTTTTGTTGGATCAGTACTTTCTTTTTGATGGCCAAAGGGATATCTATTGAACCCTTCTTGTCATTGGTTTACCTTAGTTGAAGTATACGGTATTGGGAAGTCCATAAAGTGCACAGTACCAGGTGTTCATCTCATGTCCCCATTTGTACCCATGGACATGTGACAGAGTCAATCTCATGACCCAATCAGATGAAGACCGGGGCCCTGAGGGCGTAGCAGGCTGTGAGTCAGAGCCAGCCCTGTCCCAGAAGTGGGGTGAGGAAGTTGGGAAGGCTACAGTCTCTGCCCCCATTTATGTGCCTGGTTAAAAGCTCAAAGTTCCATATCAATTACACAATGTCTGCCATACCCAATGCTAGCCAGTATTCCCTTGTTTCCATTCCAGTACTACTGCCTCCAGAAACCCCTGCAGTGGAAAACACAACCCACATGAGACACAGCGAGGAACTCTGAGTCGGCAGAAAACAGTTTAATGCACACCAGCAACACAGACGCTACACCGCAGCAGAATAATAGCTTGGAAGCAAGTGATTCCCATTTAAAGCAGCCATCAAGGAACCCAGTTGTGTCAAGAAATGGGCCAGGTCTGAAATACTTTTTATCACATTACACCTATGTGTAGCCCCTGTTTTTTTCCCCTGGCCTGGGAAGCCTAGTATTAAAAATACTCTGGGCCAGAAAAAGGACGAACCACATGGACACATCCCATCATCACAGTCCACCTGCTCTGGTGAGGTGCACTCGGCAACCTGCAATGAAAAGGTTAGTATGGGCTACAATTTTCTTTGATGTAAATAAGGCACAGTACACTGGAGGGCAGTTTTAGTGCCCGCACAGGCTTTTATATGAAATAAAATGCAATGGTTAAACAGATTCCTTCAATCCAACCTCCTGCCGCAATCTATCGTCCAATTCCATGTTTGATGATGCATTAATATAGGTAAAGGATACCCATTCTCAAACCACTATGCATATTAACCTTAAGCAGGTTATCAATTACTTCACTCTAGGCATCACTGTTATTACATCCTCCCAACATTCCACATATACTTTAACACTGCAAGACTTTGAACATCTATGGCAGCTGTAGTCTGCCCTTATTAACTAAACCACAGTCCTCGCTGGTCAGTCCTAAAACAAAGTCAGTAAATTACAGTACCTTCAGCTGGTGCTATCCCTGACCTTCTGCACATTGGAGAAAAAAAACCCTGCTCTGCACCGGGTGGCTGTCACAGGGCGTATCGGTGGCTTTGGTAGCCCTGTTTCATGGTTGGGCTTTGGAAGCCTGGTAAACATATGGGCTATTCAGAGTTTGGGAGCACTTGCATTCATATTGGGCGTTGGGAGCCCTTGAATCCATGTTGGGGCTTACAAGTCTATATTTCCTCAGTGACGGTGAAAACGCTGAGTAATAGATAGTCTGAGGGCTTTGCCAGCCCTAAATGTTAGTTTAGGCTTATGAGCCTATGGACTGCCTGCTAGAAGGTGCAGGGTTACATTTCCTCTGTGGCAGTGTGTTTATTTTGATAGGGCTCTCGCAGCCATAAATGTTTGTTGGCATTTATGAACCCATGCTGCCTGCTGGCAGCACAGCAATTAATTTTGTCTTTTCCTCCGTGGCAGTGGCTGCCCAGGCAGGAAAGTCCTCATTGGACTCCGGCCAGGTGGGCAGAGTCCGCACCCAGATACCACACATCATGCTGAGCCCCGGTCGCACTAGACATCGCGACCGGGGCTCCAAGTAAGTTCTACTTCTCCGCTGTCCCTGCCTGGCCCTGGGAGAGCAGATGCTGCGCAGGCCCCTCGGCGGTGCTAGTGGACTCGCCCTCTTCCCGCCTGCACCGTCTGGGTTTTCTTCCTCTTCACCACTCGCCCCACTTGGCCACGGGCCGGGCTTGCTCACACAGCCATAATCTACACCCGGGCCACATCCCCCATGCAGCCCAGGATTTCTCATACCTCTGGGCTGCGTGGATTGGCCCCCGGGCCACCTGTAGCCCCCAGGCCATGCTCTCGCCCGAGGGCCGCCCCGCACATGCGGCCCCTGGCACTGGTCTTCGCCCAGGCAGCACCACGCACACTGCCCGGGGCCTATCTTCACACAGGGCTGCAAGCTGGCAGACGCAGCCCGGCTTGACCCCATGAAAGGACCCCCGGGGGGCTGCTCAAGGTTGTGAACCCTCAGGGAACATAGCATTTTTTTAATTTTCTGGCTTCCTGCCTTTTTACACTCTCCTTTGCGGTCACTGCCTTTCTCTTTCCTGAATCTCCTCTCGACGGTCACGCCCAACGGTTCTTTTCCTTCCCCCACGTCTCTGTTGGTTGGCAGGGGAGACCTGCCATTGTCCTCCAGGCTCCAGTGTTCCATGTGTCCCCCATGGTGTGGAACACGGTACAGTCAGGTAAATCAGTCTATGTAAAACATTCACATTTAATAAAAGCTTGAAACAAACTCCTAAATGCGTCTTGTCTTATCTTTATTTATTTGCATACTTTCATATATGTATAACCCCCCTAGCTACTGGGCCTATATGGGCCAGGGGTTACATTTTCAACCCCACCCAGTGGAAAAGCCAGATAGATATTTGGCCATAGGAGCAGTGAAGTGCTAAATCCAAGAGAAAAGGAGGATTGGGGGTAGCCTGAAACGAAGGAAGTGTCCTAGAAAACAGGGAAAGGAAAGACTGGAGTGCGGTTTGTTTGGGTGAGGTCAGGTGGAGGAGAGGATAACCAAAAGACCAGTCAGAGGAAGGGCAGTGGCGCGCAGCATGGAAGAGACTGAAGAACAAGTTACTTATTGGTAATGTTCTTTCGATTGGATGTTCCTCCAACGTATTCCACATCTTTGACATGTAATGTCAACAGCTGTGCTGCTTCGGAATACTTTTTGGCAGAGGGCGTCCTGCGTCAATGGCCTCAGGTCGATGTCCCTCGAAGGTGACGTCACCAGATGTTATAAATAGGACGCACAGCGCCCGTAGCCTCAGTTTATGTTTTTTCCCCCATAACTTGTGACATGCTCATACACAACTGCTGCTTGACTGCACATAGCCTTTGCGGAACACAAGCTGCAATAGCATAGGAAATTAGTAGTAACTTCTTCGAATGGATTGTGTCCTCCAGTGTATTTCACATCTGTGACAGACTACCAAAGCAGTATCAGTAAATGGAGGGAGAAGAATTTAGAATACCCAACCAGATGGCAGAATAAAGCACCACTTTATCAAAGGCCATATCCTGACCATGAAACGTATCCAGTGAGTAATGCCTGACAAAGGTGTGGATGGAAGACCACGTTGCTGCGTCACAAATCTTCTTAATAGGAACTCCCCGCTCCAGGGCTGTGGATGTAGCCACGCCCCTAGTAGAGTGAGCTCACAATCCCTCAGAAGGGTCCTTGCCCACCAACCTGTAGCATTCAGTAATGGTGAGGATAATTCACCTGGACAAGGTCTGTTTGGTAACAGCCTAGCCCAATCAGTGTCCAGTGTACCCCACAAAAAGCTGATCATCCACTCTGACCCTGGACATCTTAGAAATATAAAAGCTCAAAGCTCTCCTAGGGTCCAACCTAGGGAGTCTCTCCTCTTCCTTTCCAGGATGAGGGGGAGGATATAAAGGAGGAAGCACCACTTTCTGGCTCAGATGAAACTCAGAAACTACCTTAGGTAGGAAGGACAAACGTACCCTCAGTATAACCCTATCCTTGTGGTACACAGTAAAGGGTGGCTTAGACGAAAGTGCCTGCAATTCACTCACTCTGCAAGCAGATGTAACTGCACCCAAGAAAACCGTCTTGAAAGACAACAGTCTCAAAGGACAAGAGTGCAGTGGTTCAAACGGAGCACCCCTAAGGAATGTCAAGACCAAATTCAGATCCCAAACCGGCACCTGAAACGGGTTTTAGAAATTGGGATATCAAAGGAATCTTAAAATAAGAACATTCTTCAGACGAGCGCTTGAAAATAGACAGCGCCGCCAGGTAACCTTTAATGGTACCCACTTGAAGACCCCTGTGGGCCAAAGAAAGCAAGAAAGAAATAACCATCGGAATGGAACACTGAAAAGGATCGACATTGTGTGCTCTGCACCAGTCGCAAAACTTAACCAAGCGTGAAGGTTGAGAGTCTTGACCTCTGGATGGAGAACCCGACCCACCCCTCGCGCAAGAGAAGATCCTCTATGTGGGGAAGACGGCGTGGAGGGCAGATAGACATTTCTAGAAGGTCCGGGTACCACGCTCTCCTGGCCCAATACAGAGCAATGGGGATCATGTCTAATCCGAACCTCCGCAACCTCCTTAGCACCTAAGGAACGACGAGGACCAGAGGAACCATAGCTGCATCGCTTCTCTGCATAGCGGGAGCGACCCTACCTCTCCCTTTTTTGTTGAGGTAATGCATGGCCACTGTGTTGTCTGTCATGATCAGTTGACAGCCTGATGGCCCTCAGCTCCAACAGGTTGATGTGGAGTTTGGACTCCAAAGGAGACCAATGGCCGCTGGCGGTCAGATCGTCGGCATGAGCTCCCCATCCTGTGAGGGAAGCGTCCGACACCACCGTCGCCTCCGGCCACGGTTGCCAAAACGGCTCCCCCTTCATCAGATTCCCTTTGTTAGCCTGCCACAGAAGATCCTGCGACACCAAGAGTGGAATCTGAACGAGATCCAACATCTTGCCTGCGAATTGCGACCACTGCATCTTGAGTACCCATTGAAGGGATCTCATGCTCAGTCTGGCCTCTGGCACCAGAAAAATGCAGAATGCCATGAGACTGAGTAACCTTAAGAAATCGAAAGCCGGAAGACACTGGGCACATTGAAATTTGTTGACCATCTGTACAATGTGATGAGCCCTCACTTTGGGAGGCGAGCACTTCCCCAAGGACGTATCCAATTCAGCCCGATGTACTGGAGCTGTTGGGAAGGCGTTGTATGCGACTTCGTGAAATTGAGGGAGAAGCCCAGCTTGTGAAGGGGCGGCAGGTGAGGCTGAGATGATCCAAAGCTTGTTCGTGAGAATGCGCTTGGATCAACCAGTCATCCAGGTAGGGGTAGATGTGAATTCCCCCCCCTCGCCTGAGATATGCTGCCACCACGACCATTAGCTTGGTGAAGACCCTCGGGCGGAGGTCAATCCGAATGGCAGGACCTGAAAAATGAAAGTGCTAGTCGCCAGCCGCAAACCTCAGGTATTTTTTGTGCTTTGGCTGAATCGGCACATGAAAATAAGCATCCTGTAGATCCAGAGAAACCAACCAATCCTGAAGTCGAAGGGCCTGAAGGAGCTGAGAAAGAGTGACCATCTTGAATTTGTCCTTCCTGAAGGACTTGTTCAACCAACACAAGTCCGAGATGGGTCTCAGTCCCCAGTCTTTCTTTGGGATCAAGAAATATGGGGAATACCATCCCTTGTTCCTCTCCACCACAGGCACTAGTTCTATGGTGCCTTTATCCAGCAGGGTCAAGATTTCCTGCACAAGGAGCGGATCTGGAAGCTTCAAAAAGAGATTCCCCAGTGGATTGTCGTGAGGCCGCTTTAGGAAGGGAAGGCAGTAGCCGTGGGCTATTGTATCCAGAACCCACGCATCCAAAGTAATAGCTCGCCATTCTTCGAGATGCTGAGACAGTCTGTCCCCAACCGGCGAACAATGGAACATGGCCTCATAGCTGTTTTGGAGCGTCTGTAGCAACGCCTTAAGGCAAAGAGGCAGCTGCCTGAGCGGCTTTGGCACCTCTATTTCCCCATCCACCACGGGTACCTTTACAGTGGCCTCTTTGATTAGTGGCACCTCTCGTTCTACCAAAAGAGGTGTAGTAACGAAAGAAACCCCCTCCTCCACTGTTGTCCCATAGGACGAACAGGCGGAGGTTGATGCACAGCTGCGCCCAAAGATTTAGCAGAAGCTTTTGAGGTCTGCAACCTCTCAAGGCTCTCGTCAGCCTTGCTGTCAAACAAATGAGAGCCATCATAGGGCATGTTCAGAAGAGGGGCCTGCACATCCGGAGCAAAACCCGACTTCTGCAACAATGCAAACCTGCGTATCACATTGCTCGCAGCCATGGACCGGCTAACACAATCAGCTGTGTCCAACCCAGACTGAAGGGATTCACACATGGCATCCTTGCATCCTGCACAAGAGCAAGGAGCCAATCCCTTACTTCCCCCTTGGGGATATGCTCAGCCACTAGAGAGAGAATTCCACAGAGTGTGTGAAAACCTTGCCAAGGCACAAGTGGAGTTGGCCGACTTCAGCGCCATACTCCCAGCAGAAAATACCTTGCGTGCCCAACCATCGAAGCGCTCGTCGTCCCCATCAGGAGGGATGATAGGGTACGCCGCCTGCCTTGAGGTGGCCGTAGCCGCCTGAACCACCAAACTTTCAGGAGTGGGGTGAGTGGATAAGTAGCTGGGTTCGCTACTGGATGGGTGGTATTTCTTAGTTAACTGCCGGAAGAGCCTCCGGGGTCTGCCAAGTAGCCGCCACCCTTTTTTTGCAATGCAAAATGAAAAGGCAACACTCAGTCAGTGGACAAACCCTGATCCAAAATATCAGCCAGGCCATCCTGATCAAATGCAACCGGAGGACCAGACCACCCGAGATATCTATAACTCTAGGCGTCAACTTCCTATAGGAGGATTCAGCATGAGCCCCAGGCTCTAGCCTACCAAACTCCACCTCAGGAAATGTGTCAAGGCCACTGGCATCATGTAACGACTGACGCAACTCCTCCAACGGACGATCTTCAGAAAAGACCATGTCAGGAGCATCATGAGATTCCACAGGCTCAAGCTCCTTATCTGACCTCTCCTCATTAATATCATACAGAGAATGAAAGAACTTCCTCCTAGGGACAGGAGCGGCCCTGGAGTCTACAACAGGCCTCACAGTCTTGGATAAAGCATTTCTCGGAGGATCCACATTACCAGGGGCCTCCACCAGCAAATTCCGGCCAAATGGCATTGAGGGTGCCGATGGGTTTGGGTCGGCATCGACGCCTAAGGCTCAGACGGCTGGATCGAAGGCAAAGGTCTGACAGCCGCCCTCGACGGACACAGCGCCGACAGTGTTGATGCGGACCTCGAGTCCTTTCCTGATTTCTGCTGTTTCGCTGGGGACGAAGACCAAGACCTGGATCATCACATCTCTGGCGATCCACCGGAGCTTAGTCAGAACGGGACCTCGACGGTTTCCCAATTTTTACTGCGCCGAGTGCCTGGGCCAGAAGGCGCACAAGCATCGGACCAAGACCGTTCCTAGCTGACGTCTTCCGAAGGCGTGGACACAACTGTGCCCTGGGATTGAAAAATCCCCAGCATTTGCTCCCTGAATGCCTCCTATTCCTCAGGAGTCGAGGATTTAGTGGGACAAGCCATTTTCCTTGCTGCGCCATCATCCGACGAGGACGGGGAAGGTGACCGGTGACACCTCTTCGGGAGTACCGAGACGAGGACAAGTAGCGTGACCCACTCCGGGATCGAGATCCCCTGGACTCCTTCCGACGAGCAGTCACCCCTGGAATCGTCGGTGGAAATCTCCGTAGCTTTTCAGGATGAGGTTTAGAAACCCAACCTACCTGTAACTTACCCTTACGCTCCCGCAAGGCCTTGGCAGTCAACGACTGGCACTTCGAGCAGTTGTCGGTATCATGACTTTCGCCCAGACACCACAAGCAGGTGCGGGTCCGTAATCAACATTTTGGACTTACAATACCAGCATGTCTTAAACCCAGACCGCGGAGTCGGAGGGGAAGAAGATGAAGACATTTTTTTCATAGAAGATCACACAAGGCACGATGAATTCTCGAAGCAAACACGTTTGCAGAAAAAACAGAACTAAGGCTACGGGTGCCGTGCATCCTATTTATAACATCCGGTGACGTCACCCTTGACAGAGGGCTTCGAGGGACATCAACCCAAAAGTGGTGAAAACATGAAACTGAGTATTTGACGGGGCATCAAATCCTATTCTTGAAAACCAAACAATCATAAAGACATTATGATAGGTTCCACCTAGTAGCACCCGAAAGACAATGCAATAGAAAAGATGAACAAGTTACTTACCCCTGGTAACATTCTTTTGACTGGATGCTCCTGCAACGTATTCCTCATCTTTGACAGGTGGTGTCTACAGCTCGGCTGCTTTGGAAATCTTTCAGCAGAGGGTGCCCTGCGTCGGTGGTGTTGGGTCGATGTCACTCGAAGGCCTCCATCGAGAATGACATCATCGGATGTTATAAGTAGCATGCACAGAGCCCGTAGCCTCAGTTCTTGTTCCCTCCCTCCCTTCGTGCAGCAGAAGTGGCCACAAATTGGGCCTGACCGTACTCAGCCTTGTTGGAACGAAAGCTGTAATAGCATGGGAAATTCTACAGAGAGGTAGGTTAGGAGGGCGATGAGGAATGCATTGGAGGAACATCCAGTCGAAAGAACATTACCAGGGGATAAGTAACTTCGAATGGTTTGTGTCCTCCAACTTATTCCTCATCTTTTACAGACTCCCAAAGCAGTATCCATGAGTGGAGGAGGGTGAAGAATTTAATAAGATTTGAAATGAAAGGGCAGAATAAAGGACTGCCTTGCCAAACGCCACATCCTGAGCATGGGAAGTATCCAGGGAATAATGCTTGGTAAACGTGTATATGGAAGACTACTTTGCAGCATCACATATGTTCTTTATAGGGACACCCCTTTGCAGGGCTGTTGACGTAGGTAGCCATGCCTCTGGTTGAATGAGCCTGCAAGCCCTCAGAAGGGACCTTGCCCGCCAAACTATAGCATTCAGAAATAGTGAGGATGATCCACCTAGACAAGGTCTGCTTAGACACAGCCTGGCCTAGTTTGTGCCCGATACCCCACAAAAAGCTGGTCATCCACCCTCACCTCGGACATTCTGGAAATATAAAAGCTCAAAGCTCTCCTAGGGTCCAACCTATGAAGCCTTTCCTCTTTCTTACTACTATGCGGAGGAGAATAGAAGGCAGGTAGCACCATTTTCTGACTCAAATGAAAGTCCGAAAATACCTTGGGTTGAAAGGAGGGTCCGACTCAACACAACCCTGTCCTTGTGGAATAGGATACAGTAAAGGGTGGCTTGGAAGAATGTGCCTGCAACTCGCTCACTCTACATGCAGATGTAAGAGCAACCAACATAATAGTCTTAAAGGTTAACAACCTCAATGGACATGAGTGCAATGGTTCAAATGGAGCACCCATCAGAAACTTTAAGACCAAGTTAAGGTCCCAAACCGGAACCTGAAATGGCGAAGGCGGAAACACATTTGTGAGCCCTTTTAGAAATTAAGTAACCAAAGGAATCTTAAAATAAGAGCATTCCTCGGATGAGCGCTAAAGGATTGAGAATGCTGCTAGGTAACCTTTAATGGTCCCCACCTGAAGACCCTTGTGTGCTAAAGAAAGCAAAAAGGATAGAACATCCGGAGTTCAACACTGAAGAGGATTAACATTCTTTACTCTGCACCAGTCGCAAAACGTATTCCAACGGCAATGGTACAGAGACTTTGGTGCCGGCCTCCTGGCCGAAAGCAACACCTCGATTACATCATCCGGGAGGTCCCAATCCTTGTATCTCAACCTTTCAGAAACCATGTGCAAAGGTTGAGAGTCTTGACCTCTGGATGGAGAACCCGACTTTCTTCTTGCGGGAAGACGCATCGGAGGACAGATGGACATTTCCAGAAGATCCGGGTGCCACAATCTCCTGGCCCAATCTGGAGCAACTAGGATCATGCGGGACCCGAACCATCTTAACCTCCTGAGAACTTGAGGAATGACAGGGACTGGAGGAAATGCGTACAGCAGTGGGAATTCCCAATCCACCACAAACGCATCTCCTAGAGCTCCTCTTTGAGGAAATTCCCTTGAGCAGTACTGCTCACACTTCCGGTTGGCACCGGTCGCGAACAGATCCACTTGCGGGGTTCCCCAAAGGGCGAAGACCTCTTGAAGGACTTCCTTAGCTATTTCCTACTCGTGGGAGACTGCGCTCTGCTTACTCAGAGCGTCCTCTCTGCATTGCCTCTCTGCACAGTGGTAGTGACCCTACACCTCCCTTGTTGAGGTAATGCATGGCCACCGTGTTGTCCGTCATTATCAGGACATTCTTCCCCCGTACAGATGGCAGGAAAGCCTTCAGTGCTAGCCTGATTGCTCTCCGCTCCAAAAGACTGATGTGAAGTCTGGACTCCGATGGAGACCAAAGACCGCTGATGGTCAGATCATTGGCATGAGCTCCCCCCCCCGTGAGGGAAGCATCCATCACTATAGTTACCTCGGCCATGGTTGCCAAAAAGGTTTTCCCTTCATGAGGTTGTCCTAGCAGGCCCACAACAAGAGATCCTGTGAGACCCTGACCGGAACCTGAAGTCGATCCGACATCTTGCCTGAGAATTTGGACCATTGAGTCCTGAGCGCCCATTGAAGGGACCTCCTTCTGAGACGGGCCTCTGGCACCAGAAAAATGCAGGATGCCATGAGGCCGAGCAACCTTAAAAACTCGAAGGCCGGAAGACTCTGGGCAGTTTGAAACTTGGTTACCATCGGGAGAATGTTCTGAGCCCTCACCTTGGGTGGCGAGCACTTCCAAGGACGTGTCTAAGACACTCCCGATGTACTGGAGCTGTTAGGAAGGAGTCATATGGGACTTCTTGAAATTGAGGGAGAAGCCCAGTCTGTGAAGGGAGTGACAGGAAACGCTGAGATGATCCAAGGCTTTTTCGGGCGAACGCGCCCTGATCAGCCACTCATCCACATAGGGGGGAGACATGAATGCCCTCTCTCCTGAGATGCTCTGCCATTACCACCATCAGTTTGGTGAATACCCCTGGGGCGGTGGTCAACCCGTATGGCAGGACTCGAAATAAAGTGTGAGCAGCCAGCGGCGAACCTCAGGTATTTCCTGCGCTTGAGATGGACCGCTACAGGCACTGGTACTATAGCGCCTATCTCTAGCAGTGTTAATATTTCCTGCACATGGAGCAGATCTGGAACCTTCAAAGTGTGTACTCCCGGTGGATTCGGCATGAGGCTTCCGTAGAAAAGGAACGCAGTACCTGTGGGCTATTTTTTCCAGAGCCCAAGCATCTGAAGTAATGGCTTTCCAATCTTCCAGATGCTGAGACACCCTACCCCTGACCGGTGAGCTATGACCGAAGGCCTCAGAGCGGTTTTGAAGCAGCGGTAGCAGAGCCTGATGTCAAAGAGGCTGCTTGAGAGGCTTTGGCACCTCTACCTCGTCTACCATGAGGAAACTTACATTGGCCTCTCTGACTTTGAGGAATAGTAACAAAAGGATCTACCCTTCCATTGCTGTCCACTAGTACGAAAAGGCTGAGGCTGCCGAACAGCGGCGCCCAAAGGATTGGCGGCTGATTTAGAGGTCTGCAACTTCTGAGGGCTCTCGTCAGCCTTGCTGCAAAAAAGGTGAAACCAGCCAAATGGCATGTTCAGAAGTCTAGCCTGCACATCCGTTGCAAAACCTGACTTCTGCAAACACGCAAACCTGCGCATTACAGTGCACGTAGCCATGGACCTGCTGACACTGTCTGCAACATCCAACCCAGACTAAAGGGATTCACACATGGCTTCCTTACCATCCTTAACAAGAGCTAGGAAGCCCTCCCTTTCTTCCCCTTCGGGAATATGCTCAGCCGCCATAGATATACAATCCCATAGAGTGTAATAAAAACTTGCCAAGGCACATGAGGAGTTGACCGCCTTCAATGCCATACTCCCAGCTGAAAATACCTGCGCTCCCATCCATCCACATGCTTATCATCCATATCCGGAGGGATGGTAGGGTACACAACCCGTTTCAAGTTAGCTGTGGCAGCCTGGACCACCAGACTCTCAGGAGTGGGGTGAGATGAGAGATAGCCGGTGTCTCTACTGGAGGGGCAGTATTTTCTCATCAGAGACTTGTTCACAGCCGATTAGTGTCCGGGGTTTTCCAATGTTTGCCCACCCGGTTCTGCAGAGCCACATGAAATGGCAATATGGGATCTGTAGGAGGACCCTGACCCAAAATGTCTGCAAGATCATCCTGATCATAGTGGGCAGTAGGCCTGGCCCAGCCCAAATACTCCACGACTCTCGAAATAACGCATCGGTACGAGGAGTCGGCATGCTCCCCAAGGTCTGTTCTGCCGATCTTCAGCTCAGGATAAGTGTCTATACCACTTGCATTATGCAAGGAATCACAAGGATCCTGCATCCTACTCTCCTCCAAGATGAGGCATTCTGGCACATTAGGAGTTGAGAGACAAAGTATTTCTTAGGCAGAGGAGTACACCTTTTCTCAGTTATCACAGCCAGAAGCTTCAAAGTCGACGACTTGGACTTAGAGACCGCATTTTTAGGTGGTTCTACCAGGACACCAAATGCTGGGAATCTCGTTGCCAGCATTTTTTTCCAGACCGGCACACTGCAGTTTGCTGGTGGGTGCCACGGATCTCCAGTCAGGCCTGACCTGCTGGAAGATCAGGTCCCTACCGGCAAATAAAAGCCTGAATCACCGGCACAGGCAATACCGGTGCCAGTGATTCAGGTAATCCCATCTCAGAGCCCTATGGGACTCCATGGGATTGGGAATTTACCAGCACCTGCCGCCCGTAACATCCCTGAAATAATGGAATATCAGGCAGTGGAGACGGTAAGGGCCATTTGCTGGTATCCCACTGGTGCCGGCAAATTCTTAATGAGGCCCTATGTGTCAGACTCCTCCTTCCAACCCACCAAATATGGTGTCAGCAGTGGGATGTCAATCAACTGATAAAAGTTGGGGACCTGTGCTATTCACATTAAATTCAAGAGCTAAAAACCCCACTGTAGCCACTGACCGATCTGTAGGCTTTGACTTGCAGAGTGAAGGAGACATTTTAGTTTCATCGAGAGGCGGTTAATAGCCACAGGGCTCAGTCTTTTGCCACCCCACCTACCTACATGGAGATATAGCCTGGATGTCATGGCAGAGTAGATAAATCCTGACTTTAGAGTGATCTCAACATCTTATTACGCAACCATGGGAATAATCCCAATACCGTTAAAGAGGGAGAGGAAATAGCCCAAGGAATTGTTGAATGGGCATTATTCCCTGTTCCCCAAGAACTTGAAAGATTAGGAGAGACTGAAAGATGCGCAAGGGGTTTTGGATAAGCAGACATTCCCATACCGAAAATCCCCAGAGACCAGGTAGAGGAGATTGCACCCCTTCCCGATCTCGCCTTTGCCCAAAGGAACGATCCAGCCCTTACAGAGGTCTTTGGTAGGGTGGCCACAGAAGAAGAGTGGGCGCACTTAGGTTGGCCCTTTCTTCTTTCTGAAGAAGGGGTTATTGTATCGGGTGGCCATGGGGAGAGATGGCCTACCCTAAACACATTTAGTGGTTCCCCAGAGCCATCAAAGGATTGTGTTGGAGTTGGCATATTCACACCTTACAACAGCTCACCAAGGGGTAGGAAAGAGTCAGGTAGTCCCCAGATTCTACTTGCCTGTAGTCTTCGTTGATAAGAACTGTGTCATGGCTTGACACATCTGCCAGAAGACTGCAGCTACTCCGGTCCCACCAGCACCCTTGCAAACATTACCAATTATCGAGGTCCCTTTTTCTAAAATAGTGACATAATTGGCCCTCTCAAACCATCCAAGCTGGGGAACAAGTTCATTCTAGTAATTGTGGACTATGCCACTTGATATCCGGAGGCATTTCCCCTTCGAAATAACACCAGCCAACAGATTTTAAAACATTGGTAATCTTTCCTTTCGAGAGTAGGATTCCCAAAAGACATCCTTACCGACCAAGGCACTACATTTACATCCCGTCTGATGCAGGAGGTAAATGAGTTCCTCCACATTAAAACCCTGTGAACATCAGTCTGTCATCCACAGACAGATGCAATGTCGAAAGATTCAATCAGATGTTAAAAAGAATCTTACATAGGTTAGTGAAAACCAATGGGAGAAATTGGGACATAATGATACTCTGTGCTTTGTTCGCTGTCTGTAAGAAAAGAACCCTCAGGCATCCCTGGGACATTCCCCATTTGAATTACTCTATGGGAGGGAACCTCAGGATTTGTTGGACATGCTAAAGGAAACATGAGAAGGGAGGGAGGGAGGGAGGAGGCCATCATACTCATTTCCCATACCACCCAAAAATTGGAAATCCATATGGCGGCAGAAAGAGAAATTGTAAAGCAACAGCTAAGTCAAGCCCAAGAACATCCAAAGGCTGCCTATAATAAACATACTGTGACCAGGTCTTTTTCTGAAGGTCAATCAGTCTTAGTTCTCCTTTCTACATCTGAGAATAAGATTATTTCTAAGTTGTATGAACTGTATAAGATTTTTGAAAAGAAGGGTATATTAAATTACTGGATATCGCAACCTTACCAATGTCAGAAATCCCAAATATACCATATAAACCTACAAAAAGAATGGAGGACAGACCGTAGTATGACCATCACAGTCACAGCCATCCTTACTGGCTCAGAAATAGAGAATCAAGTGATTCCCCCTTCATTACTCCTATCCCCACAAGAAGACCTTAGTGACTTACTATCACAGTTCCCCAAAGTGTTTTCGGGAAACAACCGGATAGAGTCATCAAGTTCGTTCATTATATCCAAACACTGGCAGGGAAAATCATCGACCTAAAACCTTATTGTATCCCTGAAGCCAGGAGAAAAAGTATTATCTTCAGAGTTCCCGGTCCTCCCGTATTGTGTTGGTCACCGAACCTAGCCAATCCTGGTGTTTCTGTATCGACTTTTAGGAAGTTAAACTCCATTTCTATATTTGATAATTATCCCATGCCATAGATGGATGGATTAATTGAGAAGCTGGGTACGGCTAAATACACTTCTACACTTGACGAAAGGGTATTGGCAAATGCCCTTATTTTCACCAGACAGAGAGAAATCTTCCTTTTCTACCCCTCAAGGCTTTTTCAATTTAAGGTTCTTCCTTTGGCTTACACAGAGCCACTGCCACCTTTTAAAGGTTCATAGACAAAGTCGTAAAACCTTATTCCGCCTTCTGAGGGGCCTACCTGGACAATATCTTAGTCCACATAAACAGCTGGCCGGAGCACTTGCAACACCTATATTCTATCGCCCGTGCTCTCAGGAAAGCAGGATTAAGGGCTAACCCCAAAAGTAAAGTGTCATCTGGCCCAATCGGCATACAAATATCTTTGTTACTTTGTTGGTAATGGCCTTATCCAACCCAAGACTGAAGTAAAGGTGGTGTAACTAACACCAACCCCCAAGTCTCTAAAAGGAATCTTTAAGCCTTCCTGGGATTAACCAGGTACCAGTAATAGTTTATCCCCTATTACTCCACCCTGGCGGCTAACCTCACCGACAAACTGAAGAACTCAACTCCAAAAACGTACTTGGAACAAGAAAGACCAGCAAAGCTTCGAAGTCCTAAAACACATCCTGTGCCAGGAGCCAGTTCTCAAAATGCCAAACTTTAATAAGGTGTTTATCTTGCAGGTCGGCTTGGGCACAGTACTGTCTCAAGAACATGACGGCATTGAACATCCCATACTCTATACCAGCAGGAAGCTCTTTCCTCGAGAACAGTCGTAAGTCACTGTGCAGCTCGAAGCCTTGGCAATCATGTGGCCCGTGGGACACCCAAGATATTATCTGACGGGGAGAACATTCAGGTTAATTACAGATCATTCACTTTAAAAAAAACACTCTTAATTGGCATTTTGTATTAACAAACTAAAAACAGATAATCCCAACATTCCCTTCCACCCTTTCCTCCCCTCACCCCCAGCTCACCTAACCAGTTTCGGACCGAGTCCCAGCCTCCTTTATAGTGTTCTCCTTATCTTCCCTTTCGCAAGGCTTTCCTCATGTCCCTAAAATGGCAGACCCCATTTTCAGATACCTTCCCTTGAGATTCACTCCGGGGCCTCTCCCAGCCTGTCCCACCCCACCCTCCTCTCCCTGCTGTCTCACCTCCTCTTATTCCTCTATCTCCTGGTAGTTTCAAGTCTTTGGATATAGACAGGTCATTCAGCAGCTGACCCCAGTCCGCCGTTATCCCTTCATCCTCTGTGTAAGCATTGTCAGCCTGTAATATCTCCAGTTCGGCTATTCCCCGTCTACGGGCAAGCCCGCTCCATAACGTTATTGACGGCACCTGTGGATGCTTCCAGGCAATTGCCATTCAGCGCTTGGCTAAGATCAATAGGAATCTGAAACACGCGCTCTGAAACACTTGTGTATGAGCGCAATAGAAATAAAATATCAATCAATCAATCTCGCCATCTTGTTCCGTGAATTGTACCTTTTCCCCTCTAGGAGTATATACATACTCTTGGGTTACAGTCCAGTTTTGTCCCCAACAAATCGTTCACCCATTTCACCACCCTGTCCCAGTAGTTCGCTATGATCCCACATTCCCAGACCATGTGCCAGTATCCCGCTGGCCCCTCCCGCATCAATTGGAATCCAGCATTCCGCAATACCTTCCGCACTTGTTCCCAAATCTTTGCCCATTCCTTCTCAGATATCTGAACTCCCACATCTGGTTCCCATTTTCCTTTTACCTTAAATTCCCCCCCGGGGTTCCTCCTCCTCTTGTAATGCCTTGTAAATACGCAATACTCTCGCCTTCCCAACCGCTTGTTCCACTATGATCTGTAATAGCAGACTTGTCGTTGGTTATGTCAGTATTCCCTCCCATAACTCTGCTAGCCTCTTAACTACTGCCCTGTATGTCCAAAACAATCCCTTCAGGAGTTCATACTTCGCACACCATTCCGCAAATGTCAGCATCGTTCCCCCTTCAAACAAGTCCCCCACCACATAGCAACCCTTCTCTCAGAGTCTCTGCAACCCCACCCTTCCGATAGCCTGCCTTAACTTTTGGTCCGTCCCCCAGGGTAAATTCCCACTGTATGGACCCTTCGAATTCCTTTTTCGAACACATTTTGTCCACAACTCTCTGAATGCCTCAAACAAAATTGTCATCCCTTTGTTCACCACTGGGGTGCATAATAGTTCCACCCCATTCGGCTGCCCCCACTCGAGTACCATTTGTAACTGGGCCGCTATGAAATACTTCTCGTAGTCTGGCAGGCCCAGCCTGCCGTCCAACCTTGGTCTCCGCAGTGTCACCAGGGATACCCTCCTGCTTCCTGTGTTCCATAGTAGCTTCCCCATTCTACTGTACAGCATCTTAAAGAAGATCTTTTTGGCCATGTATGGTATATTGGTAAATAAAAATAGAGAAATCTCGAGAGTATCACCATTTTACATAGTGCCACCCTCCCCATCAGGGAGAGGGGCAATCCTTTCCAAAACTGTATTGAATCTCCTATTTTGGATAGTGCCCTCTCCGTGTTATGTACGAAAGTTTCTTCAATGTCATAAAATATCTGTGTACCCAAGTATTTAAATGACTGTCTCCCATTATATCCCCCCCCCGTCCGGTAGGTCCTCCACCTTACTACCACGCAGTCCTCCTAGAGGGAACAGTAGGGACCTTTCCTTGTTTATTCGGAAACCAGATATGTGCCGAAGGTTCACATACAACAATAGCTCATCAGCGTACGTTGACACTACGTGTCTCGCCCCTCCCACTGCAATCCCTGCTTCCCCCATCTCTAGTCGCAAGAACCCTGCTAACAGTTCCAGGGCCAGCGCGAATAGCATCGGGGAGACCGCACATCCCTGCCTTGTCCCTCTACTCAATTCCCACCCCACCGATACCCAATTATTGGTCCTCACCATCGCTACTGGTTTATTATAGTGTAGGCCCAGCCATTTTCATATATGATCTCACCGAACTTCCCCAGTACCCGGAATAGCCAATTGCACTCCAGTGAATTAAACGCCTTCATGGCCTCAAAGGAGGCTCCTTTCTGTTTTTAACTTGGTCCATCACATGTTGGAGGCAACCAATGTTTCCTGTTGTGTTCCTCCCTCCGATAAACCCACATTAATCTGGATGTACCAGCTCCGGGGCTACTTTCACCACCCTATTGGCCAGGATTTTTCCCAGGATCTTCCAGTCAATATTCAGCAGGGAAATGAGGCAATACGACATACAATCCAGGGGATCCTTCCCTTCCTTTAATAGGACTGTTATAATGGCCTCCCTCATTGAGTTTGGAAGGTTACCATATTCGAAAGGTTCATCATACACCTTTTTGAGCCATGGAGCTAGGAGGTCTATGTATTCGGAGTAGAATTCTATTGGGAGCCCATCGCTACCAGGCGCTATGCCCTTCTTCATTGAGCGCACTGCCCATCGGATATCTCTATGGGGCCCCTCAATTCTTCCCTCTGATCTGCCCCTAGCCTTGGCAATTGAACTGTACCAAGAAATTCCTCTGCGTCTTCCTCCACATATCTCCCTTCACTCGTGTCTAGCTCCCTTTAAAATTCCATGAACGTCTTATTAATCTGTCCCTGGGTACCTAGTATTTCCCCATACTGGTCCTAATTTAGGTGATAATAACGCCACAGGCTCTCCGTGCTTATTAGCCAGGCCAAATGTTTTCCCGCTTTATCTCCTTCCACATGCAGCCTCACATCCCGCCTACTGCTGTCAAAATTGTACAGGTCTACCAGGGTCTTATATGACAGGACCTGGGCCAGTCTGTCTCCCACTTGCCCTCCTCTTGCCACTTTTGTTCAAAACTGCCACCTGTTCTATTAGCCGTAGCCTACCTGCAGTCTCTTCCTCATTCCCACTGTCGTAGAGATGCATACCCCTCTTATATTTGCCTTAAAGGCCGTCCAGAGCACCCCTACTTTTGTCACTGACCCTGCATTCAGCTAAAAATAACTTTCAATCCCGTCTCGTAGCTCAATCTTGAAGGCCACATCTCTCAGCGCCGCTTTCTCCATATGCCACAACCGTCGCAGGGGTCTCCTGCCCCTCCCCAACAACTTCACCACTAGAGGGGAATGGACAGAGAGTGCGCCCCAGGTATTCCAGCCCCTCAAACCAGTGACATCTTTCCCTCCCAGCCAGTAAGTAATCTAGCCGCGAGTATGACCCATGTGCCCTGGAGTAGGATGAGAACCCCATGCATTTCTCTCCATAGCACTACCAGGTCCAGCTCCTCCATTACCTTGTGAAGTGCTGGTACCATATGTTTTTTACATGGTCCTGACCGCCCCCCCGTCCCATCTAGATCCACATTCAGTTGACAATTAAAGTCCCCTCCCCATACCATCAACTCATCCCTGTATGCCCCTATCATTTGTACCACCGCAGGTAAGTATTCCTTGTCATCAATATTTAGTGCATATGAGTTAGCTACACATATTAGCTGTTCCTTCCATTTCCCCAAGATCACTTCTGTCCTCCCACCTCATCCAGCAGCACCTTTTCCACCTGTATAGGAACCCCGGCCGCTACCCAGATCAATACTCCCCTTGCCTGTGACGAATAAGATGTGCCCACCACTTGCCCCCTCCCACCCATCTTCTCCCTAGCGCCTCCAAATCAGCTCTGGTCAAGTGTGTCTCCTGTATCATGGCTACCTGTATCCCCAGTCTTTTCAGAAACTCTCACACTCTGTTTTATTTGGCTGTACCTTGTCCCCGAACATTCCATGTTGCAATTTTCAAGCCTCTGAGTTTGATTTTAAGTTCTAGTTTAAACGTGTTACCCACTCCCACGCTACCAGGTCCCCATTCCCTCCCCGTCCCTCCCTTCTTCTGGTATTTCCTCCATCTCTCTGTGGCTGACCATCCCCTCTCTTAGTCTCCCTCTTGGTATTATGTCCCTCATTACCCAATCTTCTCCCATATTCCTCCCCCTCCCCCCCGTGTTCTAAACTGTACCCAACTCAATAACCATGCCCAACTTGGCCAGACACCCAACTCCCCTCATCCCTGCACCTCCCTTACTTCTCCCCAATACCCCTTCCGTTCTCCCTCTCCCGCCACACCCCCCACACCTGCATTCAACTGCCCATCCCTCCCACTTGACCTTTCCCTGCCGGGGTCCAGTCCCCCATACCCAAAACCTTTGACCCCTTGACCGGTTTATCCCACATCTTCCCCTTTCCTCGTGGGCTAGCGGTCATTGGCGTCAACCGGGGGACTCTCCTTTGCCCCTACTACCACCTGCCAGCTCCCTGTCTCCCCTTCCCTTGTTGCTATTAAATCTCTCCTTCTGGCATCATGCACCCAGTAGGTAACCAGGACATCTCTTAATCCCTCCTCAGTCCCGGATTGTGACTGTGGCATTCCTGCCCCTCTCCCATTCTGCAAGTCCCCCCACCCCGCATTTGCTGTAGTATCTAGCCAGGCCCATACCCCCTACGGGGACGTGAACAATGTTCCCCCCGCTATGACTTTGTTTAGCTGGGAAGAACATCATCTATTTCATGTTCAATTCTCGAAGTCGTCATCTCACTTCATCATATGTTCTCCTCTGGTGCTGCACCTCCAACATGAAATCCGGGGAGATGCATAGTTTTGTATTACCCACTTCATAGAACCCCACCTTGCGGGCCTCCTGCAATATGGCATCCTTGTCTCTGAAGTTCATAATCTTCGCCACTATTACTCTTGGTGGGAATACTGGTGGAGGGGTTCTCCCCGGCACCCTGCGAGTCCTCTCAACTGTGAAAAATATTGACAGCCCTTTTATCCCCAGCACCTTCAGGATGAGGTTTTTCCACAAACAATTCCATGCTGGGTCCTTCTCTTTCCGGTATCGTGACCAGTCTAATATTGTAGCGTTGGGATCACCCCTCCGCATCCTCCGCTCTAACTTCCAGGGTTCTAGTCGCCCCCACCAACCCCGCCACTTGGTTTTTGATGTGCTGGAGATCATCTTCCACGGAGCCCAACCTCTGCTCCACTTCCATGACCTGTTCACATAACTTGCGCAGGTCTGCACATACCAGAAAAACTTCCACTCACACCTCTTTGACGTTTCCTTTTAGGGATGATCTTGTGGCCTGAATCGCTTCCATCAGCACCTCCAGGGTTACGTCACCTGCCCCTCCCGCCACCGCTCATCCGTCCCTCGGTCCAGTCCCTCCTGCTTTTGCATCTTGCTCCTTGCATCATGTATTTCTCCATTTTCTGTGGTCCTTTCACCATGTTGGCTATAGCCCAACACAGACTTGCCCCCAAGTTTGCAGTGTTGTGGTTTTTCTTTTATTTTTGAGTCGAGAGGATCTTCCTTGTTTTTATGCTACTGCCCTGCTCAGTTCTGCCTCTGCTGTGTCCTGTGTGTGTGAGGCGTTTATCTGTTTCATTAGCTAATTGTCATATCAGGCAGCAATGTTGTAGGGGTTCACCCCTCTGATCACTTGGACTTGGATGGCCTTCCAGTTTAGTTCCGCTACCGCCTTCGCTTCTATTGCCAAAGGGTGATTTACATTCACCATCCGTACTGGATTATTTTATTGCCATTCGCTGGCCGTGTACCACTCCTCGTCCGGCCCCCCCCGCTTGGTCAGGTACTGGGGGCGTATGTTGGTCTGGATTCTGTCCCAGGGTCTCCTAGGGTGTTGAAAGCTCTCCCCTCATTCCCCTGTTACTTTCGGGTCTCCTTGCCGTCAGACCTGTGCGTCCTTGCGCTTTTGCCGGTGAGAGAGTGTCCTCTCCATTCCTCTGTGCCCTGGTCTGGCACTATCCCGCCATGGCTGCTGAGCTGCCGCTTGTCCTCTAGCACAGCATTCACCACATAGTCCCTCTTGGGTCATTTGGCCTGCTCCGAGATCAAGCCCGTGTCCCAGCACACAGGTTTATAATCCTGCCTCTCCTTGCTGTTTATAATCCTCCCTCCCGGAGCACCACAGGGCGTCTATCCCATGAGGATGTAGGTTCCAGTTTCTGCCACGTCCCTGTGTGCCGCTCCTCCCCATGGGGTCCTGGATTTACGCCTCACCTTCTAGTTTCTGCTGCACGCCGCCTCAGCCAGTGTGGGGGACCGGGCCTATTCCTGTCTGGATATTGCTGTCTCCCCCAGTCCTGGAGTCTGCTGTTACCTTCGGCTCCCTGCAATGTCCGACCCGGCCGCGCCGTCGCCTCTCACCGGTCCCGGACGGCGGCAGCAGCACCAGCAGATCAACTTTTTCTCCGGGCTGACTGGCCAATGTTTCCGTGCCTGCAGCACTCCGTTCATTAACTCTGACAGCCATCTTGAATCTTCGTAGTGCTTCCCCACTGCTACGCTTTCTTCCGGTCTTGTCAGGAATCCGGGCAACATCTCGTCCCGCCTTTCCTCCCCTTGCAGCACCAACCTGTCTGTTCAACTTTCGCCTTACCAAGGCTGTTTTTTGGGGGTTTTAAGGTCAGATTTTAACAGGATTTACGCAGGTGGTGCAGGCGCTCCAAAGAGCTACGTGCTCATGCCTCGGTTGCTGGCCACACCCCCCCCAGATCATTTACCTTTAGCATGGAAGATTAGGTTTCGGTGGAGCACAGAAAAGGAAAGGAACATGGAAATGTGGACTTTCTGACCAGGTTCCCATTCAAGATCAATGGAGAAGCCACACTTAAAGGGTAGGGTATGTGACTAATCGGGAGTATTTGTCTAGTGAGGTGCGCCGCTATGCAAGACCCTCCCCAGGCGTCTGGGCAAGTGGGACTTCACTGGGAGTGACTCCCCGTTAGGGGAAAATGACTCCCATTCCAAAAGGGAACTCCCTATGCAGGACACTTTATCTGCATATATGGATCTGCCTTACATCAGAAACACTGTCATCCTGTTTGGCTCTAGGCAATGTTGAATCCAGCACACCATCTAAAAAGGTAAAAATGAATACCCCTTTAAGAAGAAACTCGATGAAAGATCAGAGAAGAGGAGAGAGAACAGTGCGCAGGGGAAACCCCTTGACGTCAGAACTCTGTGGAAAGGCAGAGCAGAGTTGAACCATGGGACCCGCAGAACTGCGATAAGCAGAGAACGGAAAGCACAGTCGCCGAAGGCCCGGCAAAGCCGTTATCAGGACGGAGTTCGCGGAACCGTCTGACGTGGTGGCGTGACCATGGAAGTATCGTGGTGCGCTACGCGCCCGTCTAACAATGCCAAAAACTGGACGACAGGGTGTGTCGACCGATCCCATCCGCCGTCGTTCACTGAACATGGCCAGCTGCAGAGACCAATACACATGTGAAGTCTAAAAAGAAGAAGCGAGAAATCAAACCAAAGTACATGAGCGAGCGTCTAGCACCACAAGGTTCTTCAAAGCAAATGAAGGTACAGGGGTGAACTGCAGAAGCGGGAGGATGCTGGGGCAAAACACAATAAAGAGAAGGTGCTATAATGGCAATAACAGAACATTGAACCAGTATAACTTGATATCTGAGCAACTATTTGAAAGCCTGAAGAATAAGAATGACTGTGAATCATTACGAAAAAGGAAACAAATATCCGGGGTGAGAGAGAGAAAGCCATGAGAGATAATTATTGAAGAGTGGGGAGACTAATTAATGATTAACTGTCAATGGATTCTGAGCTAAAAGCACAGAGTGAACCAATCAAGAAGAGAAAGAGTGGAATTAAAAGACACCAAGAGTGGGGAACTCCCAACCCTAATAAAACAAGGGAACGTACATAAAATAAAAGGGAGGTGTCTAAGAGAATATCTCAACGAGACCATAGATAAGTGTCATATTGTCAGGAAGATAAGATCTTTGAACAGTTGGGAGGAGCTACAAGAGCTCACAAATAAAACCAGAGAAAGGTATCAGAAGACATTACCATAAGGAAGGGATTTCCTAAAAGAGAGACATTTGCACATAGAAGATTGGTGAATAACAAGAAAAACCCTTAGAGAAAGCCTAAAGGCAAATGGCCAATGAGAGGCAGCCAGATGCCTTCTTTTGGCCACTTTTAGTTCTTACTGTTAGTGCTAGGGTCAGGTAGACTTAGATTTGGGCTGAGGACATTATGCGTTTGGACTTAATGATGACAGACAAGCAGCTTTAGTTTAATTTAGATAGGTATCCCCCTACAGCAATATGGTGAGATAGGCCTTTTTTATTTAAATAACTGAACATCAGAAATACTATGTGTTCGACTGCTTTCGACTCACCATACTCATCGACCTAGGCCTACTCATCGACCTAGGCCTACTATGGATTAAATCCTTCCTAACAAAACAGAAACCATATGTATGAAACCTATCAAATACACTCGTAGGGAATCCACCTGTGGAGTACCACAAGGATCCTCCTAATCCCCATTGCTTTTCAACATATACCTGATGCTACTAATCAAGATGATCAAAAATGCATTCTCACATGCTACAATTAGTCCGATGACACACAGTTCGTCTACAAAATACAAGATACACAGGAAGGGAAAACAACGCTGGAAGGCTCCCTAAAAGAACTCTATGGCTGGATGAACACCAACAGCCTCAAAATCAACCCAGGTAAAACAGAAATAATAATCACATCCAAAATCGGCAAAAAAAATCACGACATTCCATGGCCGACGGAACTAGGGACAGTACCAACTCCATCCATGATATTAAAAGAACCTGGGGATCCTGATGAACAACAAACCAACACTTGAGCCACAAGTAAACGCTATAATCAAGAAAAATGTTTTTTCCTTCTACACGCAGTAAAAGGGATCCTATCATTCCTCTCTTTCGCCCACAAAACAATCACACGCATTGCACTAATGTCCAGAGTAGACTACGCCAACAGCCTATGCCTAGGAATACCAGAACAACTATTAAAGAAACTTCAGCGCATCCAAAACGCTGCGGTCAAACTCTTGCTCAAACTACAGCGAAGGGAACACACTACCCCAGCGCTGAAAATGCTACACTGAACTGACTACCAATAAAACAGAGAATAAGGTTTAAAATTATGTGCATATCGCACAGAGCAATCCACAGCTAAGGAGCAGATTTCCTAACTCAGAAAATAACCATATGCCATCTGACAAAACCACTCAGATCAAGCAACAACATTCGCTTAGAAACAAAACCATACAATAAAAGAAAATTTGGAGGATCAACTTTCTCTAATAACCTGGAATGACCGGCCAAAAAACATACGCAACACAAGCGATCATCTGCAATTCAGAAAACGACTCAAAACTTGGTTCTCGGCTCCGGAAGGGAACAACTAGGTAGTATAGACCCAGCGGAAGAATCACAAGAACTAACCCATGACCCCCAACTTAATCTTCCATAACCGGATGGCAAGGGGGACACCCGAACCACCCATTTTCACATACAGCTAGTCCACAGAGGAAACCTAGGTAGATAAAGGACAGGACTGGCATGGGGTGACCAGAACCCTCTAACCCAAACGCTGCCAACCCAGAGTGGTGAACACGCCTGCATCAGCCAGATACACATACCGCTAGAACACAGAGGAAAACTGCCACTCCTCAACGTGCCTGCCAACTAGGCAGACAAAATACAACACACACACACACACACAGGATTATCATAGATGTTGAGCGCAGAAACACAAAGTTAAAGAGGTAAGTAAAAAACAAACAAAAAGCCCTGCTAACCCAACTCTTAAACCTCAACTTTCCGCATACACTTCTCACACAGAAACTTACACAACCACTTCTCTGCACAGCAATCCAAACATAGTTCACCACATTGCAACAACAGACGAACACCACAAAACTCGGCACAACAGCACACAGGGAAATAGCACTGACTCGAAAACCGCACCCAAGCTCAGCGAACAGTGCAAACCGAACTGAAGCTGCCAACAAGACATCAAAACACTAACTTTCCTACTCCTACCAAATCCTACTAGCTCCCAACCCTTTTCAGATCTGCCAGAGTGACCACTCTGTTGGTGACGGTGCACGGTACAAATACCTTTAACATTAACATATTGGTTTAAACTGGTCTAGGACCAAAGTGTAGTTCCCTGGGCACCCCCTGTCACTTCCTGTGGGGGTGGTTTAGGCTGAGTGGCAGTCTTACTGACCAATTGTCCCCAAGCCTTTCTAGTAGATTCTGAGATGGCCTTAGGCCAGCCTCTTTTTACAGTAATACTTAAGGCCCTGCCTATTGCCTCCCTGTCTTGCTGTTTTGTTCTGCACTTTATCTGCTGCAGAAATGTTCCTGCAATTCCCACTGTTATTTACTTGGCTAAATTGTCTGGTTTATGTTGTTTTGCACCTGGAAGTCATGCCCTTGGTTCCTGAACGCTCATGCTCCCTCATCAGCTAGGTAGAGCATTGCATGCTGGAACCTTTTCCAGGGAAGTTCACAGCTGCTTCCTGTCATCTACCCCAGGATCATCCGCTTGCCTGTGGATCACTGCCATCGTCAAGAAGGATGATGGGACATAAACACTGCCTTATCTGCTGCTTGGGACCAACCAGCAGTTATCCCATCCTGGGCTAATTTTCACTTAGTCTGTCATCCTTTGTGTAGCAAGCTGCCGGAATCCATCTTCACAAGCCATCTTGGTTCCCTTAGTCTTCCTTGCTAGATTCTTCACTCCCGGCTTGAAGGTCGCCATGAGAAGGCCATTTGTTTCATACCTTGGTCATGGGGGTAATAGTTGGATTACAGCTCAAGTCCCTGGCCACCGGATCCTGTAACCACACCTAGGAGAGAAGCCTGTACTTACCCAGGTTGTTTCGCCATGCTGGAACAGTTTTTGCCAAGATTGCTGGCGTGAGTACTTACTTATCTCTGTGTCCAGTGGTGGGTGATCAATTAAGATATTCACCCTACGGGCCTTGGTCCAGAGTCGAGATTTCTTGAAGGCAAGTCTCAACCGCATTTTCCAATAAAGTAAATTGGGGGTGCTCTTGCTTTGCTGTATATTCCTCTGGGGCTGGTGGTTCTACCTACCTTCACCAGTTGAGGAGCCTTATTGAAAGGGAGGCCCCACTAAGAACAAATACAGGTAAATTCTCTATTTTGATTCTTTTTTTAAAATAAAAGCTAGTGAGAAGCGTATTTTGGTAGAATTATAACTAAGATGGTAAAAAAGTTATTATTGGTTCTTTGCAGTGGAGGATGTCCCAAGGGTGAATTCACCGTGAGGTGGAGTTTCAAAGAATTAAAAATACTTCTATATATTAAAGAGAAATTAAAGATAGAAGAAAGAACTTTCAATTGCGCGACAGCATTTGGCTCCTGATTGTTGGGCATTTGTGAAGGCCATGAACAAGAAACATGTCATATTGAGCATAAGGGCCCGATATCGTGATGTTCAAGATAAAACCCCATTCAGGGGGATTCTAGACAATGGGCCTCATTATGAGTGTGGCAGTCTGGAAACAAGGTTGCCGGTAAGTTTACCGGCACCCTTGTTTCCAGACCGCCACACTACGAGTCTGACCCTAGCAGGCGCAGCGGCCACAGTAGGCAGACTGATCACGGAACACCGTTAGTAACGGTGCCTCCATGAACCCCTTCCCATGGAGTCCTATGGGACTCAGCGGTAATGAGAACTAACATGTTACCTGCACCTAGTTTCCCGAATTGCCGGGACTTGTAATGTCCCGGTAGCACCGGGAAGCTAGGTGCCGGTAAAATGTCACAAGTCAAAGTTGCAGAGAATGAGCACACTTCTGAGAATTCTCCCTAACATGATATCCACATAGCCCATCTAACCCTAACACACCTTCCTATCCCCCCTTCCGCCAACACTTTCCCCTAGTGTTCCTATGTGTTTTGTCATACCACCAATATAGGAAGTACTGGGACAAGGAAGAATGCAGACTCCATTTATCCCTTAACTACCGAGACGAGGGAGAAACCAATTGACTCATTGGAATATCTAAAGATCAGTACTGGGAAGAGGAAGCCATGCGGAAGCATAGAGAGCACTTGTGACAACATGAATGAACAGTCTAGTTTGAGAGCTAAATGGAAAAGAGCCAGTACAAAGTATAGAGGGAAATCAGGAAGGGGAAAGTGGCCCTCCCTGGAGGAACCATAAGCATGGGGAACGCTCAGCTGAGAACCAGAGCAGCTACAGAAGAGCTTACCGGGCAGGCGGAGAGGCCCTTATCTGGGCCGACGCAGAAGGACCATGCTGCGATGCAGAGCAGCAAAGTTTCAGGCAAGCCAAGCAGTACAGATGCTGAAGCAGGCTGGAAGAGCGGAGAAGCCTAGAGCCACCGGAAACAGGGCAGAGAACAGGGCAAAGAACCCTGACACCAACCTGGCCAAGACAGTAGAGACCCTAAAGGTACAAGGGGTACCGGGGCTGTTGGAAGGGGGTAACAGAGGGCTGTGGCAGACACTGGAGCTACAATACTGGGGCACACGGGAAGCCAATTGGGGGAGGGAGGAGAGCTAAGACTGCCAACGAAAAAGAACTGCAGCACCAAGGGGAGAGAACCCCACTGGTCTGGCAACTGCACCCTTTTGTGAAGATCTAGCCAAATCATCTTCATAGTCATTGTACCTGGCAGGAGAATAAGCCAGGTCTAACGCTCCAAGGCAAGAGAAATACACGGGTATGAGAGCTGCACCAATAAAATTGGGAACTCATGTAAATTGGGAACTTTTAAGCGAAAAGCAAGCCTGGGGAAGGGGAGGAACCCGCTGATAATACTGAAGTATGTTAAAGGCTGAGAAGGGCTTGGGAGGAAGGGAGTCATTCCGTCTAGCCCTTGAGAACTGAAACTTTGTTTATTTCCTCAGAAAGGAACAGAGACCTGGAGAAGGGAATTCTTCTCACAGGGGAAATGTCCCTTATGTTGGAAATTGTGGCTCATTGTCCAAAAGAAGGGAGGAGGGAGCCACTCTTATGTATCAAGAAGATCCACAACCATTTTTTCTTTTAGTTACAAGTGTGAGGGATAGAATAGGCATTTTGACAAAAGGGTGGGCTCTTTATTTACATGGACTGACTAATGAGTTCCTTATTAGAGGCTGGGAAACCCCTCTTAGAGTTAGGGAGTGCTAGGTTTCTCTTCATTTTTGGTTAAATAAAATCACCATGCCACCATTGTGTCAGACTTGTACTACTGCACCATTACAGAATATAATCTTGCAGCTGTATTGATGCATGAATTCTGAATTCCACAGCAAAGGTACAGCACGCCTTAACTCTGTCCATGCCACCACCAAGCGATGTGTTTTAAAACTGGAATTCATTACCTTGAAGAAAGTGATTCTTCTAGTCTTCATTTTCTTTCGAGCGCTAAAAGCCTTTTCTTAACAGATTAACAAAAAACTGTAAAATTGTGCACTGGTTAAGAAAAATCCTGAAAACAGAAAAAGGAAAATTGAAAACATTGGTTTTCCAGCTGGTCCAGAACAGGGATAACCTTGTGTGCATCTTAAGGCATGGAGCAGCTCATTCCAGACCTTTTTAATTCACAATCCTACTATAAGTCCGACCCATTTCAGGGCCTACTCTGGCCGAATGATTTGGTTTTAGGGCTCCCAGTCTTTATAAAAAAATGTCCACTAAAATGCCTTGTAAAAATGACAAATCAGTTAAATGTAATAATTTCTGATGAAACATCTGCTCTTTTAAACACTTAAATGTCCCAATTCCTTTGCTGACCTCCAACAGCATCTAGACAAAGATATGTTTGACTGCAAAATGAAAATCAGAAACATGAAAACTAGATTTAGTTCTTCCTTTTGTGGAACAAGTGAAGGGATGAGGGGAGTGCGGTAAAGAATATATGCACAGCAAAAAGTTTATGTCCCACAGTTCAACATTTTCACAAATAACTGGACAAAATGCCTTGAACTTGAAACTGGAAACACCAGGGCCTCCAGGAAACACCCATGTATGTTTGGAATGGATTACTGTTCTTTGCAAACAGCATACATTTGCTATACTAGTGCTGCTAGAAGATCGGTCTGGACCATGCATAGGTTTCAGGAGAATGGGGATTAAGGGTTATTATATAAGGGAAAGGTGTGGGGAACAGGACTGGAAGAGAGTGAAGGAGGAGGAGGGTGGCAATCCAATGATATCATTTGTTACTTCAATGCTACTTACACACTCATCTTTATATTAATTCAGAGCCTTTATATTCATAACAAAATCACAGAAGATCAAATGCAGAAAGCAGTCAGATTCACAATATACACCGATTGGCTGGATTTTTTTTAATCTCCCCGGTTGTGCTGAAGCATATTATTTCAATTAGTTTCAGCAGCTCAGAATGAGATTGAGAAAATATTTCTGCCGTGGGAAACAGACAAACAAATTACCTCTTGGAAACTCCCATGAAGATTTGGATTGCCATAAAACTTCAATTGGAGCCAGGCTCCGTATTATTGCCCGACTGCAATAGCTTGAACCAGCATTTAATTATTGGACCGTGTTCAGTTAACAATAGATATACTATACCAGTCATGAATGCTCACTGTCAACAGTACTATTTTTGTAAATGGAAGTCAGAGCATAACATTTAAAGAATGCTAATAAAATGGTTTTCTCAATCCTGTACCAAACAAGATGCATTGTTGCACATTGTCGGTATTGCTCAAAGCGCGTGCTTCCTGTAACTCACAAAGGCAATAAATGAAACCCAGACTTCCTTCCATCCAATGGTAGTGTAGGTTTCCCAGAGATCGCCAGTGTAGCCATGTTTCCATCATATTTATTCCTCATATCTAGCCCCATTAACTACCAATGGAGATTGGTTTTACCAATGGAACATATGGGTTCTAAGACAGAATTGGGGTGGGTACATGGAGTAACACTGCTTTTTCTTTTTTCAACAGTAAAGAGCGTGCTTAGTAAAACACTATAATAGATCAAATCTAATGACTCGCTTTATTAAATCATATTAACCATTAGGTAAATTCCATTTAATAGTTATAACCTGGATTTGTTTGTCATTGCTTAATGCCCTCACAAGCTGTGAACAGGGTCGGCTGGGTCATACACTCAATGAGCTTTAAGATAGTACTCTTGGGGGCGTGGCCAGCCGAGATTTGAGGCAGACGTGTTCCATGGGAGCTCCTCACCTGATCCTCCTAAAATAGGATATTTCAGTGTACAAATATGCCACAGAACTCCTAAATCATACAATATCACATCACGCCACAGCAGAGGGGCCCCCAGTGTCGTTCCAGAAGGTGATGAGTCACAGAGGTGCGGAGAGATCAGCAGCGCGAGACTGGCAAAAACACTCACCAAAATGGCAGGCGTGGACTGTAGAGAAGCGCAGTTCCGGCCCACTCCAAAATAACCCGGACACCCTGGTAGGCCCCCAGGAGCCAGGTGGAGTGGATCGAGTACCGAGGAGAAGGCGTCCAAAGTCCTGGTGAGGAGAGGGAAGCGCTGGCCCGGGACAGAGAAGACAAGAAAGGGGGCGGTGCACGGCAGTGGCGAGGGACTGCAGACAAAGAGCAACCCCCATTCGGGTGACAGAATCAAATTAGCAACCTGCGCAGGGGGGGAGTAGCCCGGAACGAAGCAGAGCTACCGGGGACACCCTCTGCCCAGGCACTGAAGTTATATGCGTGAGGAGCGGCGCAGAACGGGACTGGGCTATTGTAATCATCCCCCGCTGTGGTGCCAACAACACTCCAGCAAACTGGCCACAGGGAATGGCTAAGACCACCAAGAAACAGCCTCTCGCCAGCACACTCCTGGGTGAGGCGAGAGATAGTTAAGAGCCAACAACAGAGGGTAATTAGCGGCAGCATAACGCAAGCCCCTCCGGAGCAAGATACCCCCTACAGTGCCCTGGAATCAGCAGTCTGGTTGCATGGGCACCGGAGAAGAGGGAAAAGACAGAGGAGAGACAAGGGAATAATAGAAGCACAGCAGACCTCTTGCAAACACTAGAAAGGGTACAATAAAGCGCTGCTCCAAGTCCGAGGCTTCGCAGCTGTTCCTACAACAGTGAGTAGGGTCATGGATTTATGAAAGAGGACCTCTGAACCCACGGAGTGATGGGTATTACCCCCATAGACATACAGCAGAGCCAGGAGAAGGAGCATACACTTGGATCAGGCGCAAGTGGTCAGACTGCCCTGAAACTAAAAGTAGGATACATCCACAGGTTTTGACTGCGAAGGCATCAAAAACACGCAAGAGAGTCCAATGCCGGACGGAGGAAAAAGATGGTCGCCCAGCCGAAACAATGCACAATGGACATATATGCAAGGAAAAATGACCAGACACCAGATTCCAAGGCCTCAGAGGAACAATTGCAGGGAAAAGATCATGAACCCCAACAGGACAACACCGATAACAGAATCCTGGAAGTGATAGCAGCACTATGTGCGTCCATGAAGACCCACATAGGAGACGTGAAAAGCAACGCGAGCGTCCTGCGACAGGACATGCGCAATCTAGCAGGCAGAGTGGGCGAGATGGAAAAAAGTTGGAAGACGTCCCAGTCTCCACAAAGGAACTGCAAGAAACGGTGCATGAATTAAAGGCAAAAGTCTGGATGCTGCAGGACAGAGTTGAAGACGCAGAAGCGCGCGCAAGGAGTAGCAACATCCAAATCCTGGGGTTCCCCGAGGGGGCAGAGACCCACCACCTACATAGAGAATATACTTGTCCAGGAAATTGGACCAGGGACTCTAACGCAGGGGTTCACTGTGGCAAGAGCCTAGAGGGCACAGATGAGAAAACCTCCTCCAGGGGCACTCTCTCGGCCCATCATAGCAAAACCCTGAATTACTGGGACATGGACCAGTTCCTGGCCCACTGTAGATCAGGAGGAGAAATCCATTGTGAATCTGCATTGTTGGCGTTCTACCCGGACTATACCATTCAGGTTCAGAGGAGAAGAAGCCAATTTGTTCCGACAAAAGAGAGACTTTGACACCATGGCATAAAATACATGCTCCTGTGCCCAGCTAAATTAAAAATAATTTAGAAAGGAAAATCCCTCTTCTTTGAGACCCCAGACGGTGAATGCCTGGATGGATGATCATCGCATGGACCAGATGCCGGAAAGAAACAAGGACACCACCAGGTGAACGGAAACAGTCACACAGACATCAGACATTAAATGCATGACCCAGATATGAACCTGGTGGTGGGGAGCCTGAGAACCATCTCTAGAACAACAGAATCCCTGATATGACCAAATTGAGTGGTGTATAGAGACTGCAATCTACACCTCCTCGATATCTTCCCTCTCCCCCAATGGGTCTGGGACTTCATTTTTTTTCTTTCTAGGCTCCACTTCTAGGAAGTGGTTAGAGTACTAAAAAGTATTCAGTCATCAAACCCACGGTAGGCGCAGGCAAGATATGGTGGCTGGGCTTCTACGGGTACTTCCAGGTGGGTGGTATGTTAAAGTTTATGTTGGGGACAGTTTGTTTGAGTTACAACACAGCCTTATCAACTACAAGAGTGGAAATATGGTAGACAACACAGCCTTATCAAGTACAAGAGTGGAAATATGGTAGAAGCCCAGGAGTTAGTAACACGTTGCGAACGAATCTGGGAGCTCTTTAATGGGACGGGGAGAGCATTGGGGGAAGAGAGGAAACCATATGGCAGAAACACTTAAGATCTCCTGGAATGAACAGGGACTAAATAACTATGTTAAGAGAGTGAATGAGTTGCTACATATCTGCGTCGTAAGAGGGCTCAAATAGCTCTAATACAGGAGACGCACCTCACAGCAGCAAAACACTCCCAGGTACTGAAAAAATGGGGTGGGAAAGGGTTCGGATCAGTATATTCCAATTATACAAGGGGAGACCTTATGTGGGTGACCTTCCAACAGATAGGAGTCCAAACAGATACTGAGGGGAGACTAGTACTGGTGCACAGGTTCTTCGACAAGAAGGAAGTCTGTCTGATCAATATTTATGAACCCAATCACAGCACAGCCACCTTCTCTCGCTCCCTATACGCTAGACTGGCCCCCTTTACAGGCATGACATGGATTTGGGGAGTGGTCTTCAATTGTACATGAGACCCGGGATTAGACAGATTAGACAAAAAGGTGCTATCCCCATCCCCCAGCTAAAATACTGAGAACACTGATGGAGGACCTAGGACTGCATGAGGTTTGGAGATGGGTACATGGACAGGACAGGGTTCTCATTCTACTCAAATGTGCACAACATATACACAAGAATAGATTACATTCTCACGGTGATATCAGACAGGTTATGCTTTGAAGGAGCACGGATCCATCATTCACATGGCAAGAGGTTATTTAATGGTTAAGTGCATTGAATCCAGGGAAATCGTCCCCTCCCCTCAAATGGGAGCCATCTCATTTGGGACTAGGGAGATGAGACCACTAAGCTTTACACCCCCTGGGTGACAGGTCAAGTGGGAACCCACTGGGGTGACCCTCCTTCCCCCTTACATGACAGGAAATCCCTAAACAGGGGAATCTGTTACCTTCCCTTGTCTCAAGAAGCTAATGTCTTTGTTGGAAATGTAAGGAAGGCATGGTATCAGCAGCAAAACAAACAAGTGACCACAGTTCAAGGGTGTTTATTGAATTTCAGCAACAGTGTGATAAACACCTATGTAATCCTAAATCTACAGATGGGAGCAAGCTACTACCATCAAATAATAATGCAGTCCTAGTCAAGTCTTGTCAAAGTAAAAGGGCCTATAGTAAAAAAAAAGAAAAAATATTGTCAATCCTTACCGCTAAATACAAACAGTGTGGGGGTAGTATTAATTAAAAAGAAAGAAGCGTTCACAAAATGATATATCGGGATGTTCAGGCCATTGGCCTCCCTTCCCCAAATTTTCAGCACATGACAAGGCGTTCACTCGAGCAAAGCACACACTCTGGTTTCTTCAGCACGAGGCTACAGTTCCATTACCAGCATCAGGGTCTTCTGTGCCCAAGTCTCTTTACTTATCAACGTCTCTTGATACAGAGGGCCTGCTGTAACAAAACAAATCACAAAGTTCCTTTCCTCTTATAAGTACTCAATTCATGCGCTTCATCTTGAATCCGCCTCTTGCGGGCTCAGATCCCCCTTTTTACAATTTTCAGAGAATATTCTCTCTCGGGTGACTCACGGTTCACCCCGGATTCCCTTCAGCCGGGCTCAGATCCTTCCTCTTCACGCAGCCGGGCTCAGACCAATTTCAGTTCGCATTAAACTATTGAAGACTTTTGAATGTGCACGGGTTTAGCTTCACCCATTGCGCTGGACAACTATCTACGGTATCTTTCTTGGCCTCCAAAGTTCAGTCATTCCTCTGGTTTTCAATTATCTTTGTGTTGTTCGTTACATACATGTCACACACTGTTCTCTTTAGATTTCTTCATACAAAGTTGCTGCTTGCAACCTTGGTTTTAACACAGGCTGGTCTGGTATCAGTCTCTCCGACTCACCGGCTGTGCTGGCTTTACTGGCTCTGTTTTGTTGTAGGAGCCAAGGACAGTACCTCAGCGGCAAACGCTCCTCCTCGCCTTGCTAATTGACACAGGAGAGCCCGGGTACTTCAGACACACAATGCAGGTTTCTTCAGCTTTAGGTCCCCAGTCTTAAGTTTCTTATTTTCCAAGATTTGCAAAAGTAACAGTCTGAAAAGGTCAAGGGCACTTGCCTCCTTGCCATCCTCTGGTCCCACCGTCTTTTTCCTCGTATTAAACTGCCATATTGGAACGGCTGCTACCTCGTGTGCTTAGCCTTGCTCAGAGCGAGTGATCTTTCGTGCCCCTCCCTCATTCAGGTGATCCTCCCGCACTGCTCCACCCCCAGGAACTGGATCCAAAAGCGATGGCTGTGTCCTGGCCACCTGGATGACAGTTCCCCAGGGACTAGCGGGTGAGACACCTTCAGGTTTCTCACAGCTATATGGGGATTGCAAGAGAACTGTGCGAATGTCCCTAGAGAAGTGGCCGGTGTGGTTTTTGACCCTTTGTTGCCATCCTTGCATGAAGCGCAGGACCAATGGATTGCCCCATCTTGCTGTGAGGAGGAACATAAAGGTCCCATAAGACTGACACAAAGAGAGAGAGAAAGATGGAATTGTTTGTTAGCTGCTTGCTCTAAGGTCGCTTTTATTCGTGCATTTTAAGTATGTTGGCTTTTATTTTCATTGCGCTTTTAACTGTGTTTAACTTGTGCTTTTAAGTGTGTGATTGGACCATAATACTATTCTACATCATTTATAACTAGTGCGATTTAAAAGAGTTATTTGGTAACTCTGCACGCACTTGGGGACCTAGAACTACACTACCCATAACCACTTGTAGTTTTAGTGCCGTTTTCACTCTAAACCCGGCTCGAAGGGGTCGAGCCAGTCTGTGCCGGTGCAGGGACTGCGAGGCTACAACTCGCTCTCTGCTGTTCTGTATTTCGGTGGGTTCACATGAGTGCCTCCTCCATTTTTGCCATGATCGCCAAAGAAAAAGTGGACTCCAAACGTAGCACGGCTTGGTTATTAGAAAAAGCAGCAGAGTCCTGCTCACGTGTGTGTAACACGTATAAAAGGGATTTTAAGACAGATATACAGTTGGATAACGCTGTTGCAGAGAAACCAACTCATCAAGCTGAGGATAATGTGAATATATTTACAGATATCAACTTTGCAGCTCTATCAGAGGACCTAACTTTGCAGCTCTATCAGAGGACCTAACAGCCAGAACGCCCTGCTTTAAATAATGCTGGGCAGACTGAAAGCATAACTGACTGTGTTGATGTGAATCATTCATTAACTCTGCCCCTCACCGAGAGTAAGGAGGCACTTGGTAATACCACCCAAAACCTAAAATTCCTATTACTAAACACCAGATCCCTTAAAAAGCATGCACTTGAGGTCTCCTCTTATACATATGAACAGTATATCGATATATGCGCCCTAACAGAAAGGTGGAGTCATGTAGCTGCAGAGCCTACACTTGCTCTAGCCACACCTCATGGCTACAACATTCTATATCAGGATAGACAGGAAGGTAAAGGCGGAGGTGTAGCAATAATAGTCAAAGACTCCTTGGATCTATGGAGAGTCAACTCCATCAATGTCGACAGCTGTGATATCCTCCATGTTAAAATCAGACTACATGCTGAAAACATTATGAATCTCATTTTTGTTTGCTGACCCCCATTCACAGGAACACTTTTATTAGCCAAATCTGTGATGATCTTATAGCATTTTTGAAACCATCCTCCAAAGTTATATTACTTGGAGATTTTAACTATTGGCTACTAGATAAAAATGATTTTCAAGCTAAGTCCCTCAACAGGGCTCTTACAGACTTAGGTTTCTCTGAGTTTGTTGAGTTTACCAGACACATAATGGGGAACCCACTTGATTGGCTAGTGGGTCATAATACCACACTCTCCAACCAGAATGTAAGTCCTTGGTCTGATCATTCTTTTATTCACTTTGAAATGATAGCTGAAAAGAAAGTTACCAAGAAGAAAATGACCTACTATAATTTGTTGCAGAAATCTTAAAAAGCTGACACCTGAATCATTGGACACATATGTTAGGCAAGATTGTATGCAGTACCTTTGGTGTGCACTACAACAACCCTGACCTCCTGGCAATAGGAACCCAACCTTTGGTATAAGTACGTACTACACAGGTTGGCAGCGTGTTGAGAAGCCAGGCTTATCTCAAGAGGGGTTACTGTGAGCAGCAGGGCAGTTACACAGAGATTCACAGTGACAAGTATTAAAATAAACACTTACACACAAGGTTTCTTGAATAAACTATTATTTTTATTTATTTTATTTTTTTATTATTTGTTTTGGCTTTATAAAAAAAACCTTTACAAAAATCACAACAGTATTAAGCAATAAAATTACTTAAATAACCAAAGAAAAAAACAATAGCAAACTAATCACAAGCAAACCAAGGGTATCACCATGAGAGAGGAAAGACAGCCAATTCAATTCAGAGAGCCAAAAAAATAAAAAGCAAACAAGTATTCCTTAAATTATAATGGCACTTATTTTAAGTACTTGAATAATGGCTGCTGTTAACATAACCTCTTGACCAGCAATCATTCTCTCCCAAAAAAACTCAGACAAAAGACTTTCTTCCTTGGCCACAAATCTTCTGAGAAGTAGCAGTCTGATTTCCCAGGTACCTCCACACTCCAATAGTAAGTGTCTTATTATTTGTCTGGCCGGGAGTACACAATAATCACAGAGTTCTTTTACTTGATCCCCTTGGTTTCTTCTTGTTAATATTTCCCCAGTACGTGCCACGTTGAGTCGGAGTCTCAGAAAGTTGTTTCTTATTGCTCTATCAGGGAACCTTTGTAGATAGAGGGGCAACAAAAACCCAGCTTTTTTTCCATCTTTAAGCAGGGGATCGGGGGCTTACTGGACCTGACGTTGGCAATTGTATCGATCCAGTGCCAGGTTTCCAGTGTCCTTTTCACTTTACAAGGGTTTGAAACAAGAGTTTAATAAACTATCATTAATTTATTTATCAGTCAGTTAGAATAAGCCTTCTTTAGAAGGGACATATTTATAAAGGACTAGATGATATTCATATTTGATCTGTACATATAATAGAACACCACAATTGCATTTCACAACATTTGTGTTTTGGATAATTTTGTTGTTACCATGTATAGGCATGTGGTCCCATTATTGAACCGTCAGATTTGTGGTGCCTATAATGGTATATCAAATATTTACATACATGTCACACAAGTTTTGATAAAAAACCACTGTGAAGGAGTTAGTATTTTTTGTGACTTCGAGTATAGCAATAATGTCCATACGCCTATCTAGTCCTTCTTTAGAAGGGAGCAATATAAAAGCAACACACAAACACACTCCAAACCTATACACTCTTAGTTTCCAAATCAGTAAAGACCCTTTTGAGATGGCCCACATTCACGACCTACACCCTCAGTGACTTCAATAATTAGGGTGCTGGGGACATTAATATCTTAGTGTTGCATTCTGAATACTCTTAGAACTTGGTCAAAGGAAAAGGTTATTAAGAGACCACAAATATTCTTAAGCAGGCAAATACTTTTGGATCCCCCAAGCAGAGTCATTCAGTATCACAGGTGAAGCCAAAGTCAATGGGCAAAAGTCTTATATGAGCTGAAGCACTTCTGGTAGGTAAGTAAGAAAAAAGTCTTTGAACAATGTTTTATAAGTCTTTGAAGAAAAGAAGAACCAATGTAGGGCCACAAGCTGTTTAGGCTTGTGAGTAGTAGAAGATGCAAGCAACTCTTTGATAAGAAGTTAAGTTATACACTTTACAGTAGCTTTGGATTGAAGAAAAAGTGCAGCCGATGACTTCTGTTCCTGTGCAGCACTGCAGATCTCACTGTTCCTGGGCCTCAGTCGTGGGGACAAAACGGAGGACTTCTGCGGACTCCTGAACTGCAATGGGACTGTCACCGCTCGCAACCGGCAAATCAAACAAGTGGCACTTCAGTGTTTTAGCTCCTCGAGACTACTGCAAATAGCAACACTTCGGTTCCTGGCCGTCAAGATGGACTTTCCTTGCTTATGGGGTCCCATACTCCGTTGAGGGCGCTCAGGCTCGGTCAGTCCTGCTTCCTGGGAGTCCAAATGATCTTCCTGGAGCTCTTGGCCAACTTAAAAGCAACGCACACAATCTGGTGTTCCTCTCCCTGGCTATATGGTTTCCAGCAGCAACTCTGTGGAAATGCAACCAGCTCAGCGAGAATGTCCAGGTGGCTTACTTTGGAGTTGATTGGTCCCACCAACTCAAACGGAGAAGTCGTCCTTGCAGGGGTCTTCCCTGTTGATACGAATTTGGAGTTTCAGCACAGCAGCAGGGCTTCACTGAGCAAACCAACTGTCCAGGAGTTGCAGCACGCGTCCTCTTCAAGTTCTTCTTTGGTTCCTTCGTGCAGTGGTCGACTCTGCCTTCCAGGCCAAAAGCCTCACCTTTTATTCAGTTCTCTCACATTCATTCCAGCTGAGCTGTTACTCACCCAGCAGGGTGGCTGTCCTTGCCGGACAGTCAGCCAGCCAGCCAATCACTACAGAGTGCATTTGGGTCTCCTAGGAGACTAAGCACAGGGAGCTTCGAGTACCTCCCTCACTTCCTGCCCCCACCAGACACCCTGGAGCCAGAGGCGGGCTTCACTTGTGAATAAAGGGACCAAACCTGGTTTGGCGCGGAGAGTAAATCTCAAGAAGGACCTTTCCACAAAGAAATGGTGAAAAAAGAAGATTGGGCCATTTTGACAAAAATGGCACCCTTGGGTGCTTTACTGCAGCTGCGAACGCAGCCCGCGGTAAATGCACTCCACGGTAGTCAGAAGTAAACCACTGCCACCAGCCATTCAGTGAGGAAAGGGTAAACATAAAAATGTTACACGAGAAGCTAAACAAAGGGGATACTAAGTACCCCTCCAGCACCCTATTGTAAGATAGTGTGTGCTGGGTCTAGATAGTTACAAATGTAAGTAAAGTCCATTTCACTTTACTGCTCTGGAAAACATTAGTTTATCCCAGAGAAAGTATTTAAAACTTTGGGAAATCTGGAAGACTTCCCTGTGACACAATGTAAAAGATGATGCCTATGGAGTTTGTCAGACTCCATAACCAAAAGAAACACAGTGTTCCAAATCACATTAAAATACATGAGAGAGTGGGAAAAACGGTCTCACTCTCTCCAGGTAAAAATAATCAAGTCCTCAAAATCCATGGCTTAGCTTAATGGCTTAGCTTAATGTCGCCGAATCTGAATGAGGAGTGTTCAGTAAACAAAATTACTAAGATATATCAAGACACTCTTCAGAAAGCAGTGAATACCTTAGTGCCATGGCGAAATAAGTAGTATCTGCAAAGAGAGACTAACTCTTGGTTCTCATCAGACCTACAGAAACTGAAAAGTCAAAAAATTAAAGCTTTATACAAATGGAAAAGCTCTCTGACAGACTCAAACAAAGAAATTTACAAAGCATGTGTAAAATGTTTTTAAAAGGAAGTGATTATAGCTAAGACATCCTATTTAGATGACAGTATAGCCAAGGCACAGTCTCAACCTACGGAACCTTTTAAAGTTTTTTAAGAACTGGAAACTACTAAACTTAATAATGCGGATATGATCATTAGAGATGCCAATTGGTGTAACTCCGTACAAGAGGCCATGGACTCCAAACTGAAGAAAATTTAAAATGGGATTGCTCAATCGAATGAAATCATCACCCATAAAGATCTTAATGCCACAAATACGACTCGCAAGGAATGGAAAGCTGAAGAGCGATTCACCTTCAAACCCATATGTGAAGTCGAATTGCCTGTGATTATTGAGAAACTCAAGCCCACGAGTTGTAAAGAGGACATATGTCCTGTTATAGCTATTAAAGCTGGTTCTTCCGCTCTGATCACCACTCTCTGTATATTTGTGAACGCCTCATTCAGGGATTGTTGCATGCTCTCATGTATCAAAAATTCCTGGATAACACCTTTATTGAAAAAAATAGGTTTAACACCTAGTGATCCGTTGAACTATCGACCCATCTCAAACTCTCCTTTTCTCCCGACGAATCTGGACAGGGTCGCGTATTTGCAAATGCTCACTCATTTGAGATCCTTCAACATTTTGAATCAGCAGCAATCCAGATTCAGAGAAAATCACGGCACAGAGACAGCTTTGCTGGACTTAAAAGTCCAGACTTCTCCGGCATATATATCAGAGGGATACCAGCATGATGATGCTTCTGGACCTGTCTGCCGCCTTCGACCTGGTAGACCTTACAGTCTTGTTCACCAGGTTCGAGGAAGTAGCAGGTCTTGCTCCCTCGGCAGCCTTTGTAGATGACAAAGCCAATATTAACAAGATCTATAGTTTAATTCAAAATTGGAATTGCACTAATGGCCTTGAGCTCAACACAAGCAAGACTGAATTGATGCTAGTGGGAGCGGTAGCAAAGACACGCAGGTTGGAAAAACAGTACTCCCAACTTCAGATTGATGACTGTACCATAGAGATAGAAAAGAAGGTTAAAACTCTCGGGGTGTATCTTGAATGCAACCTGAGCATGAAAGCTCAGGTTAGCAGTTTGGTAGCCTTAGCTGCATACTCTATTAAGCTTCTATCCCACGCACAGCCTTTTCTATCCAAAGCAAGCCGGGAAACTTTGGCACGTGCTCTAATAGGATCTAGAATCGATTATTGCAGTAGCCTATTGAACGGTCTACCTAAGTGTGAGGTAAAATAATGCAGTTAGAGTTATTGTAGACCATAGTAAAAGGGACCACATATCGGATGCAAGAAGGGATCTAAATTGGCTCCTGATGAATGAAAGAATCTGCTTTCGGCTGATGGTAATCACGTGATGGTACTGTGATGGTAATCACATCCAGACTGAAACACCTGACGTACCTCAACACCTCTGCCACTAGCATACAGTGACCACAGCCTGAAAGGAAACCAGTATAGCTGGCCTCACATAGATTCTCTCAACTATAGCAATCTATCTAAACATGCCATCCTGCTAAACCGCCTTCGCGATAACCTGAGGATCAACCGATCAGGCCTTGGCTTGGCTGACCTTCTTCCTCTCCGTTCGACCCTCCCAGGTCCAACTTGGGTCCTTCCTCTCCTCTATGTCTACCTGTTGTGTTCCCCAGGGGTATAACCTCTCTTCCCTGCTGTTCAACCAAAACCTGGCACTTCTTGCCCACCGCATTGCCGCTCTCTGCCCCAACTTTCAGTGCTATGCGGATGACAATTCATTTTCGGGCTCCCTTCCGCCACCTATTCTCCTTCTCTGTCCGCCATCCAGGAGTGGTGTGCTGCCAATGATCTCTGCCTTAATGCCAGTAAGACCAAGTTTCTCCTCATCGGCTCACCTGCTCCCTCCTTTCCTGTCACCTTCTGGCCGGCCTCTCTTGGTCCTCTTCATGCTCCCACCTGTGAGGCTAAAAACCTTGGGGTCATCTTTGACTCCATGGTTTCCTTCTCTCCTCACATCTCTGATGTCTCTAAGAAGTCACACTACCAGGTGCACCTCCTTAGGAGGTATTCTTCCTTTCCTCTCTTTCCCCCAGAAGCTCACTGTCTCCAGAGCTCCGGTTCTCTCTATGCTGGACTACTGCAACAGCCTCTTTCTAAATCTGCCTGCCTCTACTCTCCACCCTCTGCAACTCATCCAAGACAGGACTGCAAGACTTGTCCTTGATCTCAAGCCCAGGGATGGTATCTCTCCAGGATTGAAATCCCTACACTGGCTCCGAGTCTATGTTGTCCACAAGGCCTTCTGGGACCTTGGACCTCAATAACTTCAACTCTCTCTTCCTAAATATCTTCTGTCTCGAGCTCTTCGCTCATCCGCCTTCAACTCCCTCAGGGTCAGTCGGTTCGCCAAGCAGCGAGTTGGTGGTTGATCTCACTTCTGCTGGGGCTTACCTGCCTCTCTGAAACTTGAGGAGAACCATCTCCAGTTCCAGAAGCACCTCAAGACCTTCCTCTTTGCTTCTGCTTTCTCTCTCCTGTTGATCTCCTGGCTGAATCTGAAATTGCACTGTTTACCTGGCTACCCTCTGATCTCGGGCCCAGGTCCCCTCCTCGCCAGTTGCACACCTGCACTGCACCACTGGCAACCCTTGCACTCAGGGACTGTTTCGTTATCCCTACAGACCCTACTAGCACTTGACCCCTGATGTCTGCACTTACCCTTGCACTTGCCACCAGCTGGCTGCACTTCTCATTTATTGTATTTATTAATTATTTATTTTACTGTTATCCTATGTACTGCACTGCTCCCTCCCCTTCCCCCTGCACTTTTCCCTTCCCTCCTACCCCCCCCCCCTGCACTTGCGTGATCTCAATATCACCTGGCCTAGTAGGATTGTTGTCTCTGTCTTCCGTCTGTTTCCCCTCCCTTGCCTTTTGCACCTTGAAACACTTGTGCATAGGCACGTTATAAATGCAATATCATATCTCTAACCCTCAACAGCACCCACCCATGTGTCTGACCTCTCCTGGGCTGCTTAGTCAATCCTTGCCAGCCACCCAAGTCTTAGAACGGCAACATGAACACATGCATCTCCTAAGCTAAACTCCCTAGAATTTCCAACCACATCGACTACGGTCACCAAGGGCGTTCCAACCGAGGAAAAAGCGCATTGAGGCCACACAAGTGGGGAAAGAGCGCTATATAAATAACCAAATACAATACAATACAAATGCCTGAAAAATACGGCACCAACATATCTCAGTAATCACAATCTTAGATCTAGTAACTGTTCACAACTCAAAAATCCGGCATGTAAGTTGACTCAGGTAAAAAAAAAAAAAAGGAGCATTCTACTCTGTTGCACCAGCATTATGGAATGAATTACCTCCTGGCCTGAGAGAAGAGACCTCCATTACGGTCTTCAAGAAGGGAAAGACTTTCTTGTTTAACTAACGAGAACTCCCTTTGTGCTCTCACCACTGACACTGCTGTCTCTTTTACCTGTTTCTGTTATGTCTTGTCTGTTCAGTACCCTTAAGCCTCCGGGTCAGCAACTGCGCTATATAAGTTATTATTATTAGAGAGAGAGAGAGAGACAGGCCTATTGAGTAACAAGAGAGTGGAGCGGGAGGCGCAGGTGAAAAAGGCTAGACCAATGGCTGTGAAAATGGGTGAAAAAGGAAAGGTTACTTACAGTAGTAGTACAGTAGTACTCCTAGTCCAAAATCCCCATTGCTCCATATTTATGGGAGTTCCCAGGGTGTGCAGACGCACTGCAACCTAAGCAAGGAAACGCACAATTCACCTTTAAATAATGTGCATGCAGAGCGTGTCACAACCTCAAGTGACCCCCACCAAACACGAGAGTCTTCAGTCTCTTATCAGTCAAGAGGACCAGAAGGACACTACATTTCTTTGGATTCGGGGGTTGGAGATAATGATAATGTGATATTTATATAGCGCCTTTATCCAAAGTGCTTTACAGAGCACATATTTACATACAATATCACCCACCAACCGAAATTGATACTCATTTATCAACCTCGGAAGGATGAAAGGCTGAGTTGGCCTTGCCGGGATTTGAACCTGCGACCTGCAGATCACGCACTGATCACAGCAACGAGGGCGGGTCAACCCGCTACGGTAACTTTTCCTTAATCCTACATTCCTGTACCATTTCGTCCATATTATTTGGAGCGCTCAAAATATTTGACTCCCCATGCGAAAGGACTTTAACATGATGCAAAGATGTTGCACAGGACTGCCTGCCCAAATTGTGCATCCACTCTAGAGCTGCTGTCCAAGGAATAGTTGATGCAGAATGCCGATGGAGATGCCCAGGTGGCTGTTTTGCGTCTTGCCTATCATGGGGTGTCTCTCTTAAATGCTACTGCCATGCCTTTCACCCTGGTCAAGTACGCAGGAAATCCGACTGGAGTGTTCGCCTTGAAGCTCATAATGGGCAATGGAGAATGCAATCCACCTTGCATTGGTCGTTTTGTCTGGGTTGTGACCCCCAAATGTGACAAAAAGACTGTCTCTACTAACGTTCAGGCAATGAAGAATTCCGTCCGTATCCATCTGGGTAACAGGAAACAATACTGGAAATTAGATTTCTGGGTTCATGTGAAATACGGTGACCGGTTTTGGGAGAAAAGGGTGAATATGACGCACTACCTTGTCTTTATGAAAGGTAATGTAAAATGTCTGTAAAGACAGCGCCTGTAACTCACTGGTCATATGGGCTGATTATTGCCACCAGGAAAGTGGTCTTTCAAGAAACAAGTGGTCAAGCTGCAGAGGTTAGAGGCTAAAAGGGGTTTTGGGCCAATGCAGTCAAGACTACATTTAAATTCCATGCAGAATCAGCCTGTGCACAGGAGGAAACTATTGAAACCATCCCACAAAGTGGCGTTTAATGACAGGAGTGGAAAGCCTAATGCGTCTTTGACAAGTAGGCAAGTAGCTGCCAAGGACATTATACATGAGTAAACTTGTGTCCCTTAGTGGACCGGAACAGCAACACAGTCTACTGAAGCTTGGGGAGGATTTCAATCTCTGCCGAGCATCCAATGATAAAACATAACAGGCAGGATTAGCATATATCTATGTCTAAATGGCCAAAAGACAATTCTTCATGCACCAAAGCTCCAAGGAATCCGATTGAGAGGAGGGTGGTACACTTTCACCACTTGTTGTTGAAGATTTGAAAGGGACGGGAGACGGGGAGGTGGTCAAGATGCCATGACTAGTAGGTCTGAGATCCACCACTGCTTCTTCAGCCAGTGGGGAGTGATCAGGGCCAGGAATTGTCAGATTGTCCTGCAGAACCTCTGGAGACCCTTGGGAATCAGACACAGAGGCGGCTGACATGTTGGCCCAAGGAAGCAAACATACATCCCTTAGCGAGGTCTCCCCCTTCCCTTCCAAGAAGCATAAAGATGGCACAAAGCTGGCACTTGCAATTGATTTCCATAGCATGGAGTTGCACCTCCGGTATTGTGCTCCTAGAAATAAAATCTCTTCTAGAACATTCAGGTGGAGTTCCCATTTGCGATTGGAGTGCCTCAACCTGCTAAGGACTTCCACCTACTTGTTTTCTATTCCTGCCAAGTGGGCAGCTTGAAAGAAGATGTTGGCTACAGGGTCTGTTCCCAAAGCTGCACTGCCAGTCCACGCAGTCTTGCCGATCTTGTGCCTCCCTGCTTTTTCAGATAAAACATGCTCACCATATTGTCTCTGCGATCAAGTGCAGAATATTTCTGAAAACACAAGGCTTGAAGTCCCAAGAAAGTCGGTGAGTCGGAGAGACTGATACCAGACCAGTCTGTGTTAGAACCAAGGATGCAAGCATCAACATTGTATGAAGAACAGTGTGTGAAAGGTATGTAACGAGCGACACAAATATAATTGAAAACGAGAGGAGTGAATGATACCGTAGACAAGAGTGGTCCGGCCTCACGGGGGAGGGGGTACTTATTTGAAGGTCTCTGTAATGTATCCAACTGGTTGGCAACTGTGGAAAGGGAATTTTTTTTTTTTTAAAACTTTATTTAACAATCGTGGTGGTACACTTACTACACAACATAACATACCATAGCATTTCACATTCCGTTTCTCCAATATCGGAACTTGGTTACAGTGGAACGATTTTACACACTTGGCACAGTAACAGTTCCCCCGGGGCTGTTTCCAGCCGACCCCAATTCACACAAGTATACCCTGAATGGGCCCCATATGTCCTTGGGTTTGCATGTACCTGGCAAGGACATTATGTAATGTTCTTCACATTCGTTGACATAGGCCAGCTCTTTAAGGAAGTGGTTTGCACTCGGGGCGTTCGTGCTTTTCCATTGTTGCAATATACATTTTTTGGCCACTGCGCACGCAACGTTGAATAATCGCCGGGCCACTACTGAGATCTTACCAATGTCACCAAATATATATTTCTGAGGAGCTAGGTCCGCTGGAATCTGTGTAATATCTTCTAGGATGGATGCCACTTCACCCCAGAACTTGTATATGAGTGGGCACCTCCAATACATGTGGAATGAGTCGGCCTGTTCGTCTCCACATTTCAGGCACCTGCTCGATCCATCTCGTATAAATTTCGCTACCTTCTGAGGGGTATAATGTAACTTATTTAACACCTTAAATTGGATTTGGCGGAGACCCGCGTTGATGGAGACTCCTTTTGTCAGAGCACAATATTTCTCCCATTTCTCGTTCGGGATCGTGATCCCCAGGTCAGATTCCCATGTCAGTCTGATCCTGTTTGTTGTGGGTGTGTTTGCCTGCATAACTGCATATAGCCCTGAGACACTAACTCCCCCTTGGGCAGTCAACACATCCAGGCATGGATGGGTAGGTGGTTCCTCCGGGAACAGAGGCCATCTAGCTTTAAAAGATAGTCGCATGCGATGGTATTGCAATATTTTCAGCGGATCTCTTCCCATCCCTACTTTAAATTCCTCTAAAGTTATGAACTTGCCATTAGGGTATATGTCCCGGAGTTTAAACTCACCATCTGGGTCCCAGTTTGTGCGGATACCCGGATCGTAGGACGGTGCTATACCGGGAAAGTTCCAGAAGGGTGCTTCCGGGCAGTAAGGGGCTACTATTCCAAGCCTGCCGAAGAGTCTAGACCACGCGTGTACTGTAACGCTAACCGGGTGGAATGGGCAGTCATCCTTATGTTTTTTATTAAAGATTATGGACCTTATATCGGTAGGGAGAGCGGCGTGCTTTTCGATAACAACATGTGGGGAGGTGTCCAGGTCGTGGAAAGGGAATTTTGAGATCAAAATGGTCCTGCTAGGGGCCAAGCAAAACCCTGTGCACATTCGAAAGTCTTCAATAGTTTACTGCGAACTGAAATTGTTCCGAGCCCAGCTGATGTAGACTAATTGTGTAAAAGGAAGGATCTGAGCCCGGCCGAGGGGGATCCAGGGTGAATCACATGAATTGAGTACTTATAAGAGAAAAGGAACTTTGTGTTTTATTTTGATACATCAGGCCCTTTAAATCAATAGACTTTGGTAAATAAACAGGCTTGGGCACAGAAGGCCCTGATGCTGGTAATGGAACTGTATCCTCGTGCCGAAGAAGCCAGAGTGTGTGCTTTGCTCGAGTGAACCGCCTTGTCCCGTGCTGAAAACGCAGGAAAGAAAGGCAAACAGCCTGAACATCCTTGCATCATTTTATGAACACTTCTTTCTTTTTCATGAACACTACCCCACACTATATTTGTATTTGTATTTAGCGGTAAGGATTGGTAATTTTATTTCTTAGTATAGGAGCTTTTACTTTGACGAGACTCCATTAGGACTGCATTATTATTATTTGATGGTCGTAGCTTGCTCCCATCTGTAGATTTAAGATTAGATAGGCGTTTATCACAACATTGTTGAAGTTAAAAAAAACACCCTTGAACTGTGGTCCCTTGTGTCTGTATTACTGTTGATACAATGCCTTCCTTACAGAGCTCAAGAAAAGACATGACATCTCCAGTGAAGGCAGACAGAGGCTAGAGGCACTGGCTGGTGTGCAGAAGCTAGAAGCACAAGTCTGTGTGCGGAAGCTCGATGTGTGAGCTGGTGTGGTGAAGCAAAGGAGCTCGCCAGCAGAAAAGGAAAGAAACGTGGTGCGAGGCGGGCAGTAGAGACGTCAGGAACCGTGAGAGGGTCCTTGGATGTCCGGCAGCCAGGAGCAGCGGCTTTGTCTTTACCGGGAGCCGAGGAGAAGCTGGCGTGTTGGAGCAGAGCCATGAGAGAAGCTGGAGAAACGTCAGAGCCACCAAGAGTGGGAAGCAAGCGGCGAAGGTACACCGAATAAGTGTGAGCCAGCCTGAAAATGCTACAGAGAACCGGTGAGTCCGCCAGAGAAGACTGGGGACCCCATGGCATTTCTGCAACCATGCCAAAGACACTTTGAACATTGTGAAGTAACGGAAAGTGTAATAAGAAGATTGTTTCAAAAGGGCAGAGTGCCAACCTGAATCGCAATAAGGAATGAAAGCTTAAAGGAGCAGTGAAATAAGTATATATACCAAGGCAAGAAAGGTATATGCTACTTGGATATAAATAGGAACTTTAAGATATGAGGAAGTCCGGGCATGGGAGTACACTAGGCAATTGTGAATGCAAGAGAAGTCCTTGCAGGAGAGTACACTGGGCAGTTGCAAGTGCATAACGAGTCCTGAAGGGTGAGTATATCAGGCACATTGTAAACCTACAAGGAGGGTCGAGCAGAAACAGTGTTTGTTAAACAAAGAAGGAACTTGTGTGAAAAGAAGGAACTTTTGTTAAAGAAGAATTTACAAGGTTGAACAGTTTTCATCCAAAAGGATTGTTGTGGGCCAAGAAAGGCATACAGAACTGTTAGACCCAGACACATTTGTGATACATGTGAAGAATCCAGGGGAAGGGAATCATTCTCTAGAATTAAGGTATTTTCAATTTTGAAGAATATTTACGGTGGATCTATTATATTTGTATTTGAGAACACTTTTTGCAAATCAGGTCAAAGTCATTTCCCTTGTTACTTTATTATTCTGTATATAGTGTGAGGGTCAGAATAGAACGTTTGGACACAAGGACGTCTTTTAGATTTATGACATCCTGACCAAGACAGAGCCTTAGTTTTTGGTTTTAGGTAGGGAAACTCCTCTTAGAGCAGGGTCAGAGAGGCATTTTCACAACCCGTTTAAGCTAATAAAAATCTTTAACAGAAAATTATAAGTTAATCACCGTAGTGACTAACTTACTCGTGGTCCATAGTTCCCTTTCCTCCATACTGTATGGGCGTCCCTCGCTAGGGACGGGAGACGAAACCTTTTTCACCAGAAAAAATCTTCTTCCCCTTTAAATTTAGAGACATGCGGGGCACGGCCCCGAGAGCACGCGCTCGCCTGACTCCTCCCACCAGCGCCACTCAGACCCCATTGATGCGTCGACAATATTACCATTGACTAATGACACCCGTTATTATTAGGGGGGGATGGTGGGATGTATGAAGGAAAGGGGACTATGGACTAGGAGTACCTATGTCACTATGGTGAGTAACTAATTACTCCTACGTCCTGTCCCTTTTCCTCTGTACTGTAGGGGCGATTAGAACTGAATGTAGCCCCAGAGTGGAGAGGTGACCTTCCTTAAGAAAACAGGTTTCTTAGCCCAGCCTGTACGAATGCCGCGCCTGACCTAGAGCTAGCACCCAGACAGTAGTGCTTGCAGATTGCCGAAGGGGTGGCCCACGTGGCCACCCTGTTGATGACCTGCCACAGACTGTGCCTCTGGAATGCGACTGCCGTGGCCTAGGCTCTGATAGCGTGGGCATGCATGTTTGCCGGAAGTGGCTTGTGCTGCCCCTCATAGGCCTCCTTAATGGCCGTAACCATCCACCTTGCTAGGGAGGCCTTAGAAGCCTGATATCCCGGCCTTGACCCCCCCCCTGAAAGGTAACTAAGAGCTTTGCGGTAGCTCTTGGTCCTATCCAGGTAGAATTTTAGAGTGCGCCTAACATCCAGACAATGCAGGACCCTCGAGGATCGTCCTTACGGTCCGCGAAAAAAGTGGGTAGCACTATCTCCTCATTTAGATGGAATGAAGAGGCTACTTTCGAGAGGAACGCGGGATGCGTTCTGAGGACTACCTTGTCCCTATGAAAGGTAGCGTATGGCTCGGAAGCCACAAGAGTTTGTATTTCACTGACCAGGCGTGCAGACGTAAGACCCACCAAGAGGGCTGTCTTAATGGGGACCAGCCTGATGTCCGCGGACACCATTGGCTCATAGGGTATATGCGCCAAGGCCCCCAATACTATGTTGAGGTCCCTCACAGGGTGTGGCTTCTTGACAGGTAGGTAGAGCCTGGTGAGGCCCGCCAAATGTCTTAACCACCGGATTGGAGGAAGAGAAAATGTCCTCCGAGTTCCGGTAAGCTCCGATGGCCGCCAGATCGGTGCGGCAGGAGTCTATTTGCACCCCTGAGTGGGCGAAGTGTGCAGAGAAGGATAGCACATCGTCCAACAAGCAAGTGAGCGGATCAACCTCCTTAGACTCAGCCCAGTGGCAAAACCTAGACCACTTGCTTTTGTACTGGCTCCTAGTAGCCACACTCCTAGCACCCTGTATGCTGTCTAGGTTAGCCTGTGAAAGTCGCAGGTGCTTCAATGTAACCTGTTCAGAAACTATGCTGCAAGGGCTAACTTCTGGGGGGCGTGGTGGATGACCATGTCCCCCCTGCCTCGATAGTAGATGAGCTGGGCCCAATGGAAAGTGAACTGGAGGCTGGCCCGACAGGCTGAGCAGCTCCGATAACCATGGTCTCGCCGGCCACCACGGAGCTAATCAGAATGATAATGAGTTGTCGGGATTCTCTTATCTTGCAGATCACCCTGTGTACCAGGAGAGTGGGGGGAATTGCATATGCGTTCAAGTTGTTCCACTGTAATGCATCGCCCAGGGAGCCCAGGCTCTGTCCCTGCCAGGATGCAAACTGAGGGCACTTCCTGTTGCAGCAGGTGGCGAAGAGATCCACCTGGGGATGCCCCCATCTGTTGATGATCCCCTGAAGGACCTGGTCGGTCAGTTGCCATTTGTAATTGTCTGCACCCAACCTGCTGAGTCTGTCAGGCGGGAGGTGGATTGCCGTCAAGTGTATGTTGTACCCCAGAGGCCACTCCCAAATGCGGACCGCCAGGGTGCATAGAGGAGGAGACCTGGTGCCATCCTGCTTGTTGATTTAATACATGCTGGTGGAATTGTCCATTTGAATGAGGATCGTCCTGCCACTGATAAGTGGCAGAAAGGCTTTGAGCGCGAGCCAGATCGCCTTTAGCCAATTGATATGAGATTCCTTTTCCTTAAGAGACCAAACTCCATGGACCCTGTGGTTATCCAGGGTAGCCCCCTCAGCCTTCCAAGGATGAATCTGTGGTGATGGTAAGCTGTGGTGCTGCTTGCCGGAAGGGTCTGCCTATCCCTCAAGTTGCAGTCTGTCCTCCACCAGACAAGATCCTAGTGGAGAAAGGGAGGAATGCTGACGAGTTCCGCCTGGGAACCCCGCTCCTGACTCCATGAGGCTGCGAAGTGCAGCTGTAATCGTCTCATTTTGAGCCTTGTGTAAGGCACTGCCAGTAGACATGGTGCCATGATGCCCAAGAGGTGCTGGTACCACCATGCAGAGTTCACCTCTCTGCTGAGAAAATTACCCGTAGCCCTCTTGATGGCTGTGATCTTGTCCTTCTAGGTAAAAACTCTCTCGGCGCCCGTGTCCCATATGAGGCCCAGGAACGCCTGACTCTGCGTCGGCTGCAGCTGTGACTTCTTGAGATTGATGGAAAATTCCAAATTCGTGTATCGTAAACATGAGGGCGGAGGAGGTGTGCTGGACCGCCTCCCGGATCTCGCCTTGACGAGCCAGTCTTCTAGGTATGGGTAGACATGGTGACCTTGGGCCCTGAGAAGGGCTGCCACTGCATTCATAAGACTGGTTAAGACCCTGGGGGCTGTATTGAGGCCAAAGGGTAGAACCTTATATTGGAAATGGAAGCCCATTATCCTGAACCTCGGGAAGGACCGATGAGGCTGCCAAATCAGGACGTGTAGGTACAAGTCCTTCAGGTCCAGGGAGCACATCCAGTCTCCCTTGCACAGTGTCTCCACAATAAGTGCTTTGAAGAGGGAGGGGAAAGGTTCAGGGTGGAAAGGTCCAATTCAACTCTCAGGCCAGCTTGGTTCTTCTTTGGTATGGTGAAAATCCTGGAGTAGAAGCCCATACTACGCTGGGAGGCTGGGACTTCTTCCACTGCCAGGCTTTCTTCGAGCTATCAAATTTCCGCCAACAGAGTTGTTGTCCCAAACTGTGGGAGTGGAGGAGAGGAGAGAAAGGAATCGGTAGGCGGTAGCCCGCGGACACTGCTGATAGAATCCAGAAGTCTGCAAACCTGGCGCACCAATACTGTGTGTGAAGGGCAAGCCTGCCCCCCCACCGGAGACCCGTGGAGAGGGGGGAAATGTCATGCTTCTTTTCCTCTGGGGCTGAGAAGGGGGACTGAAAGAAGCCCTCATTCCCCACCTTCTGCTGTTTGCAGCAGTGCTTACTTGGAGACTGGTTTGGCTGCCTGGACTTTTGTTCCTGGAAGCCTCGGAACACGCCGAAGGCACGCCCCTTGTCGGGACACCAGTACGTCTGGCTGTACGTCTTGGGCGTGGACTTCCTGAGGATAGATAAGGATTTCGTAGTCTGAGAACTGTTCTCATCTAGTTCCTCATCGGCCCGAGGTGTCTAATATGTGCCACTGTGGACTCCATGATGTCTTGAGCCACCATCCTTGCCTCTGCCAGCCCCGCCTTGAAGCGTGCTTGACTGTGCACCTGAAGTTCCGGAAGGAAGTCAGCTATTTCCTGCCAAAGCCTCTGGTTAACGGCTGCCAGCATGGCGTCTGCATTAGACTGACGAAGGTGCAGTGAGGCGTTGGAATAGACCTTTCCGTACGCCTCCAAGATCTTCTCCTCCTTGCCTAGCAGAGCAGAGGACGAGGTGGCCTAGGAAGACTGCGGCTTCGAGTGGATAGAGGCCACGGCAATCAACGAAGAGTGTGGTTGAGGGTGTGCCGACACCAAGAGTGTAACCCCCTCCAATTGCCTGTGCTTGACGTCGAGCCGCCTGTTGGTGGGCTGCGCCGAATGGGGTTTAAGCCATCCTTTTTGGCCAAGGCGACAACATCCTTCTGCATCTGAATCCCTGTTCTAGCCATGGGGCGTAGAGTGAGGACTTCGCCCAGGACCCCCGCCTCTGGTGGTCCCACCTTGGGTTGTGGAAGCCCCAGGTATTTGGCCAGACCTGCAAGCCCATCATGGAAATCCTTGGCTGAAGACAGAGTGTCGGGGTCCTCCTCCTCGTCAGGGTCGACCAGGGTGTCTGGCTGGTCTGGGACAGTTGGAGGAGTGCTGGGCACCGTAGGTTGAGGTGTGGCGACCGGGCCGAAGGCTGCTGTGGTGGCTGGTATGGAACCACCTGGGGTGCAGGAGGCAGAAGAGCGGAACCACGGGGGCCAGCGTGGGCAGCAGAGGCGGCACGGGAGCCTAAGGCGCTGCAGCCATAGGAGGAATGACTATGGGCGTCAGGACAGGAGGTAGCATGGCCTTGATCACATCCCTCAGCACGGAGCCCATCTAAGGGGATCTCATAAGTGTGAGGAATTTCTTGAAGAATATGTCCTCACAGGCAGGTGGGGGCTAGTTGGCGTAGGAGTAGGGCCCTGAGGTTGCTGATGTCTGGGCGTACTCTGCCTGGTTGTCTGCGGAGTGCATCTGCCCTGCGATGTTGAAGGATATGCAGTAGGCCAAGTACCTGGTGAAGACCAGTCCCACCTTCAAACTCGTTCTCCCACCTGCTCCGCGCTAGGGGGCCGTATCAGACAAGTGGCCATTTTGTCTGGCACAGTGGCCATCTTGTCCAGCTGCATGCTACGTACATGTGCTGTGGTGCTTGCCGCACTGGGCAAAGCCTCCTCCATGACTTTTGGCAGTGAAGCTTGAGGCCTACCCTGCACCTCAGAACGAGGCCTGGTAGGCGTTGTGCCCTCTGCTGTGCTGCCGGTAGTGTTGTGTACAAGCGCCCCTCAGACATTTGTCTGGTAGTAGGGCGTAGCCCCTCGGGTGGATACCCGCTAAAAGAACCTTGCGGTCCCTCAGCAACGTCCCCGGTAAGATCTGATGACCCCCTCGGCCTGGGGGCCGGTAGCTGAAGCAGCCTCAGTACCCATGCTCATGGTAGAACCTGAACGGTACCTCCCCTCTCATGTCTCCTTGGGAAGGAGTCACCTTTGTGGGGTGCAGATGAAAAAAGCGGCCCTACCTTGGGCCTGGACTTGTGCATGACAAAGTCCTTCAAGTCCTCTGGAGGCGATCGTTCGAAGAGCTCCCTCCACCGAGCTAGCGTGTTCTTCAGAGCGCGTGGGTTAAGCGTGTCACACGCAGTACAACTCTCCCAGCCGTGATCAGGGCCAAGGCAGCAGAGGCAAAGAGCGTGGGGGTTGGACGTAGGAAGAGCCCTTTGCAGGCTGGACACCAGATAAAGCCCAAAGATGTCGACATGCGACGGGGAGGAGCATGGCGCCAGAGTACAGATTACCGGATTAAAAACAAAAGACAGTATCCGGGGAAGAGCGCGTGGAATTACATTCCCGAAGCCAAACCCAGGAGTGCTGGTGAAAGCGGTTTGCTCCCATCGAAGCGGAAAAGAGGACTGGGAGTGGGGCCAGTGGTTGGAGTCAGGGGAGCGCATGTTCCCAGGACCGCGCCCACGCTCGCCTCTACATTTAAAGGGGAAGATTTTTTTCTGGTGAAAAAGGTTTCGTCTCCCCTTTCCTCCATACAGTATGGAGGAAAGGGGACGGGCCTTAGGAGTACATAACTTTCTAAGCCTTTCATTGCGGACCCCTCACACCAGGCTGACGAGCTTAACCCCATTAAAGGGGCGATCCAAAACATTATTTTGGCCATTAGCCTGAAACTTGGTGCCCCTTAACAGAGCCTGGCGATGTAGAGCTGCTCCTACAACCATGCCCCGAGCCGCAGTGTTGAGGTAATGACAAGAAGCCTTATCACGTGCTGTGCGAATTGTCATGCCTCTGCCAGTCCTCAACGTAAACCTGCCTGGTAGTCTGCCAGTAGCAAAGCCTCAATCGCCCAACTCGCACCACAACTTCAAATTCGCAGCTTCCTTCATGGCTTCAGCGTTTGCTTGTCTCAGAATGAGGGGCACATTCGGATAAAAATGTTTGGCAAAATGAAATCGTTCTGACCCAGAGGGCTTTGCGAGGAAGACGACGATGATGATGCAGAAGCTTGAGCTTTCCCAAATAGGGTAGCTGTCACCGCAATGGTGGAATGTGCCAGAGGCTGACCCATTAAACAGAGTATCGCTTAGTAGCAAAACTGTAGCGAATGTCCACCTTCTAGGCAACTGGCAGAACGGATGCTGGTCTTTACCACAGCTTGATAGCCACCCTGTCACACCTGTCAGAAAGCATATACCAGATTTCTCTGCCAATTTCATCTACTGCACAGAGGAAATTGCCTCCTGATCTGTCTGAGGTATTTCTGGTACCAGAATATCCAGATACTGCATCAGGCCTTTAATTCGGTCATGAAAAACCTTCACAGACATGGGCACCTACTCCAAGTCATATGTGGAGACATCCATGTCTTCCTGGTCCTTCCCTGGCAGGACAGGTAGAAATTGAGGCTGGGGTGGAGGTGGAGGTGGGGTATTTGGCAATGGAGGCTGTAGAGGCATTGGCATAGAAGTTGGGGGCAAAAGAGTTGGTAAAGGGCATAACTCTAAAGGGTTGGTGGTAAAGGCACAAACGGGTGTGATTAGGGGTGGAACCTATGTTAGGCAGAATCATGTGCAGTTCCCTTGGGGACCACTGCAAAAATATTAAGACCACAGGAGTAAGCAGTAAACCCAATAGGTAGTAGTCTGCACCACCCAGATTTACCTGGTAGCTGTGGCTGAGCAGTCAGACTTCTTTCAAGAAGAGTAAAGCAGTATACAGAGTATACACAATAGGGCCAAAAACACAGTGGAACAAGCAAACACTGACCAGAGCTTTGCATCAAAAGTATATAATTATTTATTTAAAACACACATTAGGTAATACACTAACACTCTAAATCAAAAGCAAGACCAAACACAGTCATATAAAGTATAAACGCCTCCCTTAAAAACTATTAGACAAGTCAGAGTTGAAATACCACTATTTGTTAAAACAGATGTAAGCGCGTAACCTAGATGGCACTCCAGTTAGGTTAAAGGGAGAAAAAGGCAGAGCATAAAAATAAAACAGTTCCCAACACTTTAATAAATCCAAAGCAAGTCAGTGAAGGCAGTATACACTGTAGAGCCAAAGTTCATGGGCCAGACCGACTTTAAAAGGGGCAAAGCGAAATGTGCCCAGGATCACACGGTTTAAAATGCACTAAAAGTCTTTGCAGAGTGTTCAAAAGAGGTTGGGGTGGTTCAAGAAGTAAAGTTAGAAGGTCTGGAGCCAACCCAGTTGGAAAGCCAAGGATTTAAGGGTCACCTTTAGCAATCCGAAGAAAGGGAGGCCAGGTGGAACACAGTACCTTAAAGAGAGAGGAAGCTCCAGCGGCGGCAGTTGTTCCTGGCAGTGGATGCTAGTCGTGGATTCGACCAGTGGAAGAGAAGATCTCGTCGAGGAGGAACCTTGTAGTCATTGCACTGCCCAGGGAAGAGACCAGCCGCGGAGTTCGTCGGTAAAAGGTGTGTTCCTTTAATTCGCGGTCAAAGTGGTGAAGCTTGGCTATCCGGTTGCCGGGCTGCTTGGCACGGGCGAGTCGACCAAGAGACGTCTTTGGAAGGCGAAAGGGGCGAACTGGTTGATCCCACCAGCTCAGAGGGAGAAGACTCTTCCAGCAGAAGATCTCCTCTTGTCGTTGGGAAAGTGGTGAGGTCGTTGCAGCAGGGCTCCACCGGTGGTGTCAACGTTGCAGATGGCTCAGCTTCTTCTCTCTTCATAGGTCCTGTGGCGACTTCTGAAGTTCCAGTCCCAAAAGCCCTGCTTTTATGCAGGAAAAACCCCCATTCAACAGCCTAGCTGTCACTCAAACATGGTAAGTGGTGAGCCGAGTGGCTCACCACTGGGCCAATCAGAATAGAGTGTGACTTGAGTTGCTAAGGCAACGCAGTCCAGGGTGCCAATTCCCCTCCCCACACATCCTGTGGAACCCAGACAGGGTGGCACCATTTGGAGAGCTTCTGTGGAGAAGCCTGCCAAAAAGTGGAACAAAGGGCTCGACCTTGGTCAGAGTTACAGAGACGGACACGAACGCCATTTTAGAAAAGAGTTCTGGCAAAAAGACCCAACCGTGAATTTAATATTAAATAAATAAACCGGCGGTATCTTTAACATTGCACCAAAAAGTGGTGCGTTTAAAATCAATGGGAAAATCCCATAGGAAATATTCTGGTGGAATATTTTGCGTGGTAACCACTGCCACCAGCCAGAAACTCGACAAGGGGGGACTGGACAGTGCCCCCTTGAAAACAGACCCATGGGCAATATAATTAACCCCTTCCAGTACTTCCACAATATGATGGTTTGTACTGGTTCTGTTCACAACTTAAGACTAGTAAAGTCAATGGTGACTTTACATGCCCTAGGAGACAGTAGTCAGTCCCAGGGTATGGAGTCTATGTTTGGGGGTCACTATGACACCCCTTTGTTACTGCACTGAGGGTGCTGTGTAAGACATACACAATAAACAGATGATACCCTATGGAGTAAAAGACCCCATAGCCCAAAATCACACAAATAGTCAGAGACATATCTCAAATCATGCCGAAGAGTGGGAGTAAAAGAGTCTCACTCTTAGCAGGAGAAAGAAACAAACCCCAAAAATCCAGCAAAGCTGCTGGGGGACTCACTAGGTTTGCGAAATAAGTCTTAGGAGAATTCTCCCTAACAAGCTATGAACAAGACTGATCCCAATGCCCTAAGGACAGTGGAGTGAGGCTCACCAGAGGGCCCAATGGTGGCTGGGATCAGACTGGCAAGAGCATCTTCCACATAATGCCTTTGAAATAGTGACTCATGGGATTGGAATGCATTAGGTCCTGAAATCCCGATCTTCCCTCGAGGCGTGGTCATACCCCAAGCTTGAAGAAGGCACTGAGGAGCGCTTGGGGGCTCAAGAGCTTTGGGCATCAAAAGCAGCTGAGCTGCAGAGCCCGGCACTGGGAGACCAGTCCACTCTAGGTGAGAAGGGAGTAAGCAGAAACCTTTTGGAGCATCCTCGTCCGGTGGTGTCAGACTGCAAGAGAGGTATCAACCAGTGAGGGGCCTGAACCACATACCGTTACCATCGGGGAACAGTGTGCCATCGTATCCTGTCGTCGTGCTTCAGTGGTGAGGACCGAAGGGGTTGACGCGCAACCTTTGAAAGATTGGTTTGCGGAACCTGCCACAGCGCAAGTGCCATTTGTGGGCCCTCGGGGAAGGAAGTGGCAACAGGCACAGTTTGGGCCTCGTAACAAGTCCCAGTATGAAGCAAATTGCCCTCGGGAAAGTGCCCCCGGGTACAAGCCCTCACAGAGTCCACTCCCGGGAACATTTGTCAGGATGGAATGCAAAAGAGAAAAGATGCTTACCTACATTCCTCAAAGCAAAGAAGATCCTGAGGTGTTCTGAAGGACTGGCCTCGAAGATCTCCTCTGAGCGCATCAGCCAGGGATATAGTAAATTCAGCAAAAGTGTGCAATAGAGAACACAGGTATCCCAGTGGTGAAGAATCCAAGCACTTCAAGCACAGTGTGAGTCCGGAACTAAGAATGATCTATGACACCCGGGCACACAGAAAAACCTGATTAAACCAGCATACAGGGAGAAGGAACTGATGTCAGTATATAGTGTATTTTATGCTTGTAGGCAAAGATAAGTGACCCAGTGAATTAAACACAAAGCAAGCCAAAAATCACCAACAGGGCTAAAATGTGCACAATTACAGCTTTCCCCAATTGCTCTTTTTCTTTCTTTTTTGACACTAACAAATTTCAGTTTGTATACTGGTGCTCCTCGGGTTATAGTTGTCTTTATTGCGATTCGAAACTAAACTGAGCATAGGCAAATACATGTTTCTGAGCTAGGAAAGGATTCCCGTTTTTCACAAGAACGCCAGTTCTTTTCTGGTTACATTGCCGTTTTAAACTGTTCTACAACCCAACTCTATGATTGCATTAAAAGTAATTATATAATCAAGTGGTGAAAATGCAGTGCATAAGGTTCAGGTCATTCTTTATAAGGTTAATTAAATTAGATATACATCGGATTACAGGGATGACAATTGTAAAAATCTAGGTCATGACAAGATGCAATGTCTCCTGTAAACAGCTCAATCTTCCTAGTGTGGTAGTGATAAAGTAGTGGTTTCAATGTACACATTGTAGACTTCTTTAGTGATCAGCACAGAACGTTCAGGAGATTTTTTCCCTTCTGCCACATGGCGTGTGATCGCTTGAAACTGGTGTACCCTAAGCTGTGGCTAAAGCATCTCAGAGCGATCTTTGACTATGCTTTCAGAGTTAACCCTTCAATGACTTGGCTCAACAAGTTGTAAAAGGCTTTTCATTATCAGAAATCAGTCATTTGTCACTTGGAATCCAAGCACTTTTTGTGGTCTATGACAGTCCCCCAGAAATTGTCAGTCACTTGCTCTCTCTTCTAAGGAAATGTGGCATTCCTTTCGGTCATGTATGTGCTACTGATATGAATGGCGAAATATGTGACCTCTTGTATGAGGAATGGGGCATTGTGGGATGAGGTAAATGTCGGTCATTCTAAAGCCCCACATGGTCGACTTCCAAAAGTAAAAAAGCGTAACTGTATTAAGATAACATTTCTTGACCTATTCACTAGATGATATTTGCAAAGTATGTGCAAGACAAATCCACACTTCCAAGCAGACTGGCTTCTGACCAGTCTTCACTCTGTAGACAAAGACCAGACACACACAAAATGCAAGCAACGATGTGGCAGCTTCCTGATGACAATGCCCACAATCTGTTGGCCATACCAAACAACCCTTAGTCAAGAGAACAAGACAAACGTTTTCTTCAGAAACGCTTGAGCATGATTTGTAGCAGGAACATTCAGAGTGATGAATGTCTGTCTGACTAGCATGGTATTCCAACCACAGCATGTTTTTGAAACTCATCTACAAGGTTAAAAGTTGAAGAGGTTGAGGGTCCTAGCAACTGTACCTAAAAAGTAATAATTTCAAAAGAGTTATAACATGATACATTTTGGCAAATATAGTGTCAAAACAAGGTAGGTTTAGAAACTAGGGCCACCTCCGGACTCAGCAGCAAAAGGAAATCTTCAGCATATGGATTTCATTGGTAGCACTTACCCTTTAAGTAGTGCCTGGTCCTCCATGCCTCTTGCTTACCACCTGGTAGCCAGGTTGTCTCTGCAACATGCGTTTCATGCACTACTTGTACAGTAACTGAATCTGGCAGTGGGGCACTAACAGAGCAGCCAGTACTACTTTCTCAAGCGCCAGACTTACAAGTTCTATCACCATCAATGATATCAATATTCAAAATTACATCAATAAAGGCATCTCAAGGGAAAACTTAATACATTGCTCTTTGTTGCAAAGCCATGTGGGCATAACTGATCTGTGGAAGCCATCAAACGTCTTCCCAGGCACACCGCTGCACTTCTATCAAGGCCAGTGTGTGCAACTATGCCACAAGGCAAGATCAGCACATTTGGCATAGCCACAACCCTTGATACTTCCCCATTTGATATTACTTACACTGACAGGCAGATCGAGAGGGTTGAGAGGCTTCTCCTGATGGTAAAGTCAAGGGAGGATAGCACAAATAGAAGCAGAGAGCAGTGTTAGGCAAGACGATGGGGATTAAACAGTACAGTTTGCCAGCAGAGGAAGGGTTTACAAGCATAGTTAATTTTGAGACATTGTTATGCATTATCATCATGCAAGTACATTTGCTTCTTAGGTCCTCTCTATTAAGAGGCATATGAATTGGACAAAAAAAAGTTGCACAAAACAAAATATCTTGCAATCACTCAAAATAGGCATACAAAAGGGAAACCCTACCGCAGGAGACCTCTACAACATTACAATAATCATAAGGGCTTCCACATATCATCAACAGAACTTGGTGTAGACACGCTCCAACTTGTCATCGCTGACAAGTACGAAAGCCTTGGTAAACACCAACAGTCATTATGAAAGAGAAGGCCCCTGCAGTCAGAGTTCCCAATCTTCCTCATACAAAAGAAAGCTACCTGTCCACAGCAAAAGGGAAAGGGACTACTCTAATGTTACAAGAAGTACATTATATCCATCCCAAACCGTTATCAAATCAAAGAAATCCCTACTCGCCATTTTGATTGTAATGGGGTGCATAATCTGGTCATGCGATTAAATGAGGGCCCCCACCAATCACAAATGGTAGGAAACCAACAACTACATTACTGTTGTCATGAGAGGATGTTAAGCCCCTTTACTAACCTAAGAGAAAGAAAAGCAACTCTGCAAATCATATATGGAGGCCAACATCCCCAAACCACCATTTTGTAGAGGAAAGGTCAATAACTATCAGAATGAGAAGGAACGACCCTACAAAACTTACCATGAAGGGTCCTGGCACAGTACCTCACATGATTAAGAAGGGCCCCTCAACTGTCTTCATCATGAGAGTACAAGTAATTCATCATCTTGTATGAAAGGGGGGCAAACTGTTGCACCATTAGGATCATGAAAGGAGAGCGGCTTTCTACTAGAACCATGGTGACAGGAATGTTATGTTACTTCCTCACCATTAACAGCATGCAGAGAAGACTATCTCAAAGCATAACAGTAAGGTGTGTAATCAAGCACTATATTGTACATCAACCGAGTGTAAACTCATCCACCCTTGACACATCCCACCACCCCCACCACATTATTTTTGGCAGATCTTGAAGCACCCTCCGTGCAAGGGTCCACCAAAAAAAACCTATAAAAAAATAATCAAAACAGTACAAATAATACTAAATACGTTGAAGGCACTCTAAGGTGCTAGCAATCTGTGCTCTGATGGTGAAAAAAGTGTGCACTTCTTAAGGATTGAAATTTATATAAGCCTGAATCCCCCCCTCCCCCACCTGTATAGACACTTCGAAGACATGCCAGAGTTACTTAACAAGTGAGCTTTTTTCCACTTGCAGGGTCCCCAACTTCACAGGTGCTTTGGTTGTTAATCCTCAAGTATTGGTTAATGGTGAACGGTTCCTCATTACATGATATCATTATGAAATAAAAGCATCCTTTGACCACCATTTAACAAGTCAGGGTACACCCCTGTCAATCCCTACTCTGCAAGACAATCAAACCACCATCTGTTTCAGGGAGGGGAAAATAATTATGTACCTCATGAATAAGCATACAATAACCATTGTTTAATGGAGATGAGTTTCCATGTGATGGATGAGATTCGAGCCATGAACATCCAGACAAAACTCCACTTCAAGAAATCCTTCACGACTGTGCATGCACGAGACGCTCATGTGTCCTTCTGCGGCTCGTGTCCTGGGCCCTCTCTCGAGTGAGTGAAGAGAACCGGCGGACCCCTCCCTGGACCTCGCCGACGCTGAAACGAGAGACCACTTGGGCCCGGCCCCCACCCCTCTCCTCGGTGCCGGCTATGGATCCACAACGAAATCTTCCACCGCTGCATCGGTGTGAGGAGAGACGGAGGTGGGGTACCCTGCGGGAGAGTGGCCCTGCCCGCACACATTACCCACGGAGGCCGACAACACTGAGAACAGCAGAAAAGTGCAGCACTACGCGGCCAGGCACTACCACTGACAACATATGACCCAGGGACTCAGGACCTGGTCATGAACCCCGCCAGCCGGACCATAAAGATAACCAGTGAGGAGTGGATTTGGCAAATGAGGGATACAGCAGGCGAGGGACTGGGGGCCGGCAGCATTTACCCCCACCCACAACGCAGAAAGCATAACGCGGCGCAAAGCCTGACTTACACATACAAGGAGCAGGATGGGACAGGTGACTGGTCTCCAGTACCACGGCAGAGCACTACGGGCGGGGGGCAGGGCCCTGAACTACACAAGACTTGCGCCCGGACAAGGGACAGAACCCCTCCACACACCACGGGAAACACCGGGGCCAGGTAGGGGGTGGGGGGCATAGCATTATGGAGGGAGTGCAGAACTTGCTCAGGGGAAGACTGATCCCTGCAACTGACCAGCTTGGGATCACCAGTATCCAACATCACGCTCTTGGTCCCCCCAGCGGGTGGGGCTGGACGAGTCCCGTGGCGGGGGCCTCCCCACCACCACAATCCGGGAAGGAACATGGCAATAGCCAGTCAAGAAGGAACAGGCGCTGAGAAGGAGATCGCGCACCAGCTATACAGGTCAGCAAATACCCATCACACGAGGACAAAGCGGAATAGGCCCCAGGGAGGTTGAGAACAGCAGGAGGGGGCGAGGGGGGGAAATCAGGTATGTGCATCGCCACGATACAGTGGAACCAGGGGGTGGTGAGACACGGCCTGGCAGGAAAGGGCCAACTGCCCCCCCTCCCCCCAGGATACACAAAACTTAACTTCACAAAGGGCCCGACACAGACAACGAAATAGCACTAGTGGGCAAGTATTGGGTGCGGGTAACGCAGGGTATACGAAGGTGCAAGCATCACCACTGAGCAGGGGATAGGTTTTGGGCAATACTGGTCTCACACCAGAACAAGAGGCCAGAGACGGGGGCAAACAACAAGAAACACCAGACTCACAACACAGGTGCTCCATCGCGTGGAGAACACAGACCTAACCGGAGGCAAGCCCATTCCCAACACCCGAACAAGCTGCCCCCCCCCCCAAGCCTAAGGACCCGATCCCATTTCCTCACGGGGGCTGGGCAGGAGACACCTGACCGTGGGTCCCCTCTTTGACCACCGGAATCAGCACTGGGAGGCACACTTGGCGACGGACTACAGGAAGAACACCCTCCCATCGCACCATAGCCGGCAAGCACAATGATGAAAGACAAAGTCAAAAGACAGGTCCTCCAAAGCAAAATGGATCTCTATACGGTAGGGGCTACCCAAAGGACTGTGGCTCAAACTCCTGAAAATGGGGATACAGCGGAGCGGCACAGGACACAGACATCTCTCTCACTGATGTCATGAAGGCCATCATGGAATCGAGATCGTCCTCAGAAGGGAAAATATTCCGGCAAGATCTCCAGAACCTGTCCTCGAGGGTGGGAGGGATGAAGCAGAGGTTCTCGAGGTCAGAGGGCACTGTGCGGCAAATGGAGAAACAACTGGCCACAATCACCCAAAAGGTGGCCCAACTGGAAAGTCGCGCAGAGGATGAGGGACGGGCAAGACGATATAAACATACAGATCCTAAGGATCCCTAAATAGGAGGAGGGACCCAGTGTCAAGCTCTTTCTTGAAGACTGGCTCACAGAGGCATTTTCCCCCAAGAAACTCTCCAAGTTCTATTCCATTGAGCGCGCTTAGAGGATCCAGGCAGGACGCCCAGTCCCTGGCGCACCACCACAGACAATTATCGCAAAATTCCTGAATGTGCGCGACAGGGACGCCATTCTCCAGATGGGCTGTGCCACCTGCCCCATCACCTATAATGGCTACCAAATTGGCTTGTACCCAGACTATACTAGAGAAGTGCAGAAGGCCCGACAATCCTTTGATTCTGTCAAAAAGAAGCTACAATCTTGGTCAATAAAATATGCACTGTTCTTTCCGGCACGTCTGAAAGTACACCAGATAGGGGTCACCCACCTATTCTATTCTATTTGCCTAAAGAGGGCTGGAAATGGCTGGAGTCCCAGATCCTGAACGGAGCCGAGCTGCAACGATCCCCAAGAGGACTACCAGAACGGAAGCCAAGGACAAAGGACAGCTCATTCCCCGACGCAACAGAACCCTCAAGACCCCGAATCACCGGCACCATTGCCCAACGGAGAGTGCGCAGTGGGGAACGGATGAATACTGCCACCATAAATCAGGTCATGGCACTGGATTGGCTGATCAAGGGGACACTGCATTGGCGGCCACTGCCGGACGATGTGGGACTAACTGCAGTCGTGGGAAGGACCCCATAATACCCACCAATGTTCAGTTTTGATGTCCTGCGGCCAGTTGGCGCCCAGTTCAGGCTACAGATGCTTCTGGTTAGGGGGGGTACAGGGAGGGTTGTGGGGACTTGTGGCCTCGCAAGAAGCCACAAAGCACAGCGGTCCGTGTTAGGCCGCGTCTCAACAGGGGAGACTCCGAAGCTGTATTGGAGCTGAAGGGACAGATTTTTGGGGACCTGGGGTTGTTGTTGCTGTTCTTTTTTCTTATTGTGCTACGAGAAGTTACGACAGGCCGCACTGGGTTGAGAAAGATGGGCTTGGGGGGAAGAGAATGTGGGACGCCCTGGCCCCAAGCTGCGAAAGGCCCTGGCTACATTAACTTGGGAGGAAGGAGCCGAAAACTAGGCACCGAGATACAGAGGGGCCCACTAGTGTACAGAACACTAGAATACACTGAATAGACCCCTCCAACACACTGCCAACATACTCTGCGGCACCAATGACACATGAGGAACGCTTAACCCTGCTTACATGGAACGTCAACGGTCTGGGCTCCAGTATTAAGTGGCGGTTGGTGCTCCAGTATCTGAATAGGTACTCACCAGACATTGCCCTGCTTACAGAGACACATCTCATGGGTATGGAATGCAGTTTCTTTCGAAGATCGAATTACTCGACCGCCTTCCGCGCAGGATTCTCTAGAGGGGCAAGAGGGACGTTAATTCTCATACATAAAAGGGTCCCATTCCAACTGAGAGGTCTCCACATGTGGTCATAACCGGGGACATCGGAAGGGAGTTGTGGGGGATAGTGACAGTGTTCGCTCCTCCCCCGCTGACCCTCTAACTCCTTAATGATCTCCAAGAAGAGATGATGGGGAAACACGCAGACAACTGGGTGCTGGGGGTGATTTTAATGAGGTATGGACGTGATTCAGGGCAAAACGCACAGGGGCAATAGGAACCCAGATGGCCAGACAAAACTTAGCTCCTTGGCAACGGCGCTTGGGTGGGTGGATGCATGGCGAACTTTACACCCCACAGACCCTGGTTTCTCTTTCTTCTGCAGTGCGCACAAGTCTCTGTCCTGTACAGATTACTTTCTCGTCCCGCAGGACAGGACATGACACATAGGCTGGAGACAGCTACATACTTAGCCAGGGGTATCTCGGACCACTCCCCTTCGATTATGACCCTGAAGCAGTCCCGGAATAAGCCCATACCGACCTGCAGGCTCAATTCTTATTACCTGGGGATCCCCAAGGTGGCAGAGGGACCCACCCAAAAAACATCGGAATACTTCTCCCTGAATCAAAGCTCAGTAGACAGGTCAATAACACTGTAGGAGGAGTACAAAGCAGTACTCCAGGGGGAGGCCCTTTCTCTGGTGTCGGCCCACTGCCTGCAACAGGCCAGGGAAATTGAAAAGAGGGAGGAGGCTATGGCAAGAGCGGAGGAGGAATTCCTCGAGTCAGGATCACCAGACTCTAGGGAAGGAATGATAACAGCCCAAGGGGCTTCAAAGAACCAAGCGCTAGACAATGCCTGGACCGCCCACTGGACTGTGCGTAGTCATATATATGAGATGGGGGACAACGCTGGGAAAACCCTTACCTGGCTGGAAAGAAAGCATAGGAACAGAGGTCACGTAAGAGCCATACGGGGGACAGGGGGAGGGGGGATCTGCTCCTTAAAGATGAGGAGATAGTGGAGACATTCGCCACCTATTACGAAAATCTGTACTCCCCCGGGAACCCAGGCAAAACGGCGAAGGCCCACGCTACCTGGACTATGTCCCATTTCCCAAGTTCTCGGAGGCCCAAATTGGTAAACTAGAGGCCGAGGTCACGGAGGAGGAAGTCGCGGCAGCCCTATCCGACCTTCAAGCCGGGAAAACTCTAGGACCAAACGGCTTCCCGATAGAGACCTGGAAACGACTGTGAGAACCAATTGTGGGTCACATGCACCGCATGTTGCAAAGTGCCAGATCAGAAGGAAGCCCCCTCAGGATCCAAGACAAGCGACCATTGTGGTGATCCCGAAGCCAGGGAAACCACCGGATCTCTGTGCCTCCTATAGGACGCTCTCATTAATAAACGGGGAGGCCAAGGTTCTCGCCCGGATTCCGGCAAATAGAATGATGGGAGTTACTCACTCTTTGGTGCACCCGGACCAGTGCAGGTTAATGCCATTCAGGTCCACCAGGATGAATTTGCCGAGAGTGCACTTCACAATCGACCTGGCGACCGCGATCAGGGCCCCACTTGCCCTCCTAGCAGTAGACTTTGAAAAAGCCTTTGACTCGGTGGGATGGGCGGCCTTCTGGGAGATCATGGGTCGCAAGGGATTTGTGGATCATTATATGTCCTGGGTCAAATTTCTGTATGTTTCCCCCGAGGCGGTGGTACCGGTGAATGGAGTCTCCTCTAGGTCTTTCATATTGGGAAGGGGAACCAGACAGGGATGCCCCTTCTCCCCTCTACTGTTAACGCTGGCCATAGAACCGCTGGCGATTGGACTTAGGATGTCCAGGGAATGGTCAGGTTTTGAGTGGCCCTGGGGGTGGGGAGGACCACGTTTCACTCTACGCAGACGACTTAATCATTTATCTGAGTAACCCCCAGAATTCATGCCCGGCAGTAACTGCAATCCTCACGGGGCATGTACAGTTCCGCGGGCTTAAGGTGAACAAGCAAAAGACAATCTTTTTCCCCCTATGAGTCGGGAGTGGGGGTGTGGGGGGGGGGCTTGATGCGATCCCACCGCGATGTCCCTACTCGGTCGCCATACAGAGCTTTGTCTACCTGGGAATTCACGTGGGCCCTAAACCCGACAAATTCCTCAAGCTTAACTTGCACCCGGTGGTGAACAGGTTCAAAGCTGATGTGACACACTGGCAATCCCTCCCGCTAAACCGGATGGCTAGGGCGGCCCTGTTTAAAATGTTCACTCTTTCAAAATTCCTATATGTCCTGCAAAACGCACCGATTCGCGTGCCTCACTCAACCTTCACATCCATAGAAACTACCCTCTGTAAATTGTTATGGGGGAGGGGAAACAGCCCCGAATATCCCTCAAAACCCTTCAGCGTTCGGTATGGGAAGGAGGAATAGGTTTACCCTGCTTCCGGGCATATTACTAGGCTGCGATGCTGCGGGTGGTAAATGACTGGATGCACAGGAATCCGAAGCTTCCACATATTGGGGGAGAGGTTAGGAGCATGAGTGGATGGTCCCCCTCTTAGGGTCCTGTATGGACCGGACAGTGAGATGTCCAATGCATCCGGGATGGTACGTCAGGTCCGAACAGTCCGAGTAGAAGCTCTCTAGCATATCGGGTGGGGCGGAAGTCTGACACTGGACCAACCCCTATGGTATAACAGCTACATCCCAGAAGTTCTAACAATGGGTCACTTCACCAGACGGGAGACCCAAGGGATCAAGACCCTAGCCGATGTGATACAAGAGGGGTGACTATTGCCATTCAGGGAGATCCAGGAGAAACTTGCTCTGTCGCTGGGGATGCGTACAGACACCTACAACTTGCATGCCTTCACGACCCAATTCCCTACTATGGCAGACATTCCGAAGTGCTCCCCCTAGAAGCAAATGTCCTCCAAAGCAGGTTTACGACAAAACCCACATCAACACTTTATCAGGTGATTAAGGCCATTGGGGCCCGGAAATTATCTCTACTTCTGGAGTAGGTGGGAAAGGGTGGTGGGCCTGTTAGAATGGGTGGAGGCGTTAATGTTTCCACGGGAAATCGGCATAGATGCTAAACTTCGCCTGATACAATACAAGATATTACACCAGGCCTACCACTCTCGCACCGCAATGAAGAAAAGGAGGGTGGGGGGCGGGGGTAATAGAAGATTGGGAGTGCCTGCGCTGTCACAGGATGGAGGCGACCTCCATCCATATGATCTGGGAACGTGAGGTCATTCAAGATTTCTGGTACAAAATGAATAGGAGATTAAAGGGGTTTTGGGCTCTCTGGTTCTGCAAGTCCCCAAAATGGCATTGCTGGGGATATGGGGCAAGGTGGACTATAATAAATACGAGAAAATGTTCCTCTTGGTGGCACTAGGACTGGTTAAGAGACTCATTGCCTCCACGTGTGGGACCTCAGAAGGAGTAAGCTTAAACCGATGGACTAATGAAATGGATCACTGTGCGTCCCTCAAGAGGCACATCTATAATGAAAGGGGTTGTCCAGGGAAATTGCTGAAGGTCTAGGGGGAAGCGGGCGGGACCGATGAAATCGGCTACACCCTAAGTTCTTGGCTGGAAAGGCGCAGATGGTGGCGGGGTGAAACTTTATAAACCCTCAACTCTAAGTCCTCCCAATGGTACCACATACCTCTCTCCGCTACTCTACAGATGTGACAAAACAAATGTGTATCACGACCTGTCTTGTTTGATTGTATGTTTGGCCTGTTTTTCCTATTGGATCAGATAAAGTCTTGTATGCATATCCTGTACCATAAAGAAACCAATAAACAGTTATAAAAAAGAAAGAAAAAAGAAATCCCTTCACCATTATCAGAGGGAGGAGATCCAAGTTTTAAACAAAATAAGCTATACTATAACCATCAGGTGTAACTGTCTACCAACAGAATCATTTACAACAAAAACATCACCCTTCACCTTGGCTAATTCAATGCTTTATGGGCATGAGTAGATGATGAAGCCATAGAAAGTCAATCTCTAAAACAAAAAGATGGCTTGATGACTATCCATGACCACAGTATGCTGCCTCACAGTTGTCAATACTGATGACTGACCTAGTCTGCATTTTTCATCTTCCTTGCCCATCCTCCCATGACCAAAGCATTTTGATACGGCAGAGGGAGTGCTAAAAATAAAAAGTTGAAATAAAATAAATGGTCCCATACAAAAGTTCAGATTTATTTTGGGGAGAAAGGATAGCTCAGGGGAAACGCGTTTGACTTGGAAGCAATACAACGCAGCGCAACACAGTTTCAAATCCCAATCCCGTGCTTAGAAACCACTCGCTAGTATTAAGCGTGTTATAAAAGAACAATTAATTAGAATTATGAAAGAGGGTTAAAGCTCCCTCAACTCCCCCACCCGCATGATTTCACCATCCTCCTCAACTATAATCTATGCCATTATCACATGCAAAGGGGGAGGGTGAACTGGAATAGAGCTAGTGTTTTCACTTCCGGCTTTAAAAAACTGGCATAAAAACCTGATAAGTAATGTCTTTAAGAAAGTACAGCTGGAACATATGCTCAGAAAGGACATCATGATACATACACCCTTTATGACAGGACTTCATCTGCTTTGCACCTTGTATTATTGGGACATGCTTTAATAATAATACAACTCTAAAACAGAAGCCACTCCCATTCAGAGCTTCCACCAGTTAGCATTATGGAGAATCTTTAAATAGTTATAAGAGTCAGCTTAAATACAATGAAAGATTCAATGCATCAAGAATACAACGTTCTTCCTCTAATCTGCTATGGTGTACTTTTTAGTTTACGGTCGAGCGCAATAAGGTCCTTTCCTGCACTTCACTAACGAGCATGTACTTTACAAAGGTCTGCATATACTAACACTTGAATGCTTTTAAAACCACTCTTCCCTTCTGACAATTCACCAAGACAACTGCTCCCTTTATAAGCGCTGTACCTGCAACCAACAGGGCAGAGCAGGGTCGTTCAGCATGGCTTTGAAGATCAGAATCTTCTCACCTGTCACGCAATTGTGACTCATGTTTACAAAGTCCAAGTAACCTCTAGAAAGCGGACTACATTTACATGTGTTATGACTGATTTTCTATACTCTGGCCTGGTGGACAAGTGTATAGAAGGCCCACCTATATTGAGACCGGGACAACTCTGCAGAGCTGTATCCAAACCAGTTCAAGGTAGCAAGGCGCGTGGTTTAGGTTACGTCCCAAGAGGTGGTGAGCTTGTGCATACATGTCTTTATAACGACAAGATAAATAGTGACAAACTTTTTCTGTGACTAAAATAATGAACACATTTCTCTTATTTTGGCGGGTCCTACCCAAACCTCCTGTTGTCCCGACTTTACTACCCCCCACCCCCATTCTTTTTAATCCCTTACCCCACCCTCCACATATACTTTTATAAAAAAATACAACATTTTTGTAGTTATTTATGTTTCACTAAAGATGTTGGTCACTGTTTTAATTTTGGAATAAAAACTGTATACCGAGCTTGTAAAGGGGCCACAATGAGCATACACAGCAAAGCAGTCAATAAACACACTTGAACAAATAGACCTTATTTACTTATGTCTGTCGTCTGTGTATTATCAGTAAGCTGCTACAACTGAATCCTAGGAACCTGACACCCAGGACACCAAACAACCACCAAAGCCAGTAACTACTACCATAATCCCCTCCCCAGTTACCTGGACCCTTAGCCCAAATCCAGACACCCCACCCACTAACGTACAATACACCCCAGGACAGCCCTCCCGTTGTAAGAGGAACACCCATACCCAACTGACTGGATGCTTTTGAGGGTGTGTCTTTGTTCAGACAGAACAATTTAAGAGGATTAGAACCAACTGACAGAACAAAGTCCCACTGACCCAAGACCCATCTGACTGAATAAAGACACCCTCGAAAACAGCAAGACGGAACAATTTAAGAGGATTAAAATCAACAATAGCCTGGTACGAGGCACCACTATTGGAAAACTGCCCTATAGCCTAACACCCAGACCAACTCATCCCACCTAAAACCCAAAATAACCTGACGCAGACAAAGAGAAAATTAGCATGGTACAAATAACATGGATACCCAAGCTCAACCGCCGCCAGCAGACGACGCCTTCAATACAGAACACACCCTGCAAAATAATACTATCGATAGAACAAACATCGCAAGAGAAAAATCCTTCTACCTTACACCGTACCTCGCACCAAAGGACCTAGATATTTCAGCGGCACGGACATTTCCAGACGGATACAATATCCCCCACGAACAACGGAACAAAAGAAGAGGGGACCCAAGAAGAGAATGGGATGACCCAATTATCAAGCTCACAGACCGATTCAACGATGAAGCCGCCTCCACAGAACCTCTACCGCTCGGGGGCAACATAAAAGCGCCCCAACTGAACACCCACAAACCAAAACCGGGAACAACAAATAAACCAAATGACACCAAAATGATCCACTGCAATCTAATTAACGCAAGATCAATGTCCAAACATGACACTGAAATCTATGACCTCCTAAATGACGGAGACATCGACATCCTTTTCGTAACCGAAACATGGCAAGATGATAACTACAAGATCACCCTCAATAACTGCCTGCCCGATGCCTTCAAATGCATCTAAGTAAACGGGAATACCAAAAGAGGTGGATGACTGGCAATCATCCACAAGGAAAAACAAGGGGGGGGTTCTGGGAGTTTCTCTACTACCGGCCTATATCCCGGATTAGAGTCTCAACCAGAGTCTTTAGTTCCCTATCCTTTCACAGAAGAGAAATGTTTTCTGCATATCAGTCTTTGTCCTGCCCAAGGGCAGTCCAGCACCAAAATGCCTGGCAATTCTCTTCTGAACAAGAGTACCAAGAGTGGTTGGGCCTCGTCAGTGAGGTGGAGCTGTGCCTCACTAAGAACAGTGAGCAAGGGTTCCACGTCTGGATTACCCTAGTAACTTAGACTCTGGTTGAGACTCGAACCCGGGATATAGGCCGGTAGTAGAGAAACTCCCAGAACCCTCTTGTTTTTAATCATCCACAAGGAACACCTGGAAATCAAAGTGGAAGACCCATTAAACATCAACAAATGTGAATCCTTAATCATAAGCCTATCAACAAATCCTAGAACAAACCTGAAATTCATACTGGTATACAGACCACCAATTTACGATGCAGCCTTCATAGACAACTTCATAGAAGCAATCACCAACCTAGCTATTGAGCGTTACCACCTGATTATGCTTGGAGACTTCAACATCTGGTTCGATGATGAAACCACAACCTCTCAATCTACTACCAGCCAACTAGCAACAATGGAACTACATCAGCTGGTCAAAGGAGCAACCCACGCGGCAGGACATACACTGGACGCAATCTTCGCCAACAGAAAACTAATTACCATGGCACCACCGATTCAGTTCCTCTAGAGCAACCACCTCATTATCCCCTTTGTAATCACAATGCCCTCCCCAATAACCAAAAAACAAGAAAAACTACTGATCATCATGAAAAGAAACTTGAAAACCATAACTTCACGGAACGACTGGAGATCACCAAACCACAAACAACCATGGGCGAAGCTGATCAAGACACTAAAATAGATATACTTCACAACTGGATCATCACAACAATCAACAAGATCGCAAAAGAAAAACCTTTCAATCCATCCCGCAGAAGTGCAATGGCCAAATAGTTCACCCCACTACTAGGCGCCATGAAAAGGAAAAAACAAAAACTAGAACTAGAATGGAGGATCAATAAAGACTGCGGAAATAAATTCAAACTTCAACAACATACCCATTCATCCAAAAAGGAAATACAAATAGCAAAAAGGAAATACTACGACAACAGAATCCTCAAAGCACCAAACACCCAAAAACAACTATTTAAAATCATTAAAAAAATAAAAAACCCACCTGGCTGCAACAAAGATCCAATACCATCGAATAAACTATGCAGTGACCTCGCAGACCACTTCAAAAATAAAATCATGACCATCCAACAGACCATACAAAACAGACCATGCAACCACAACACTGAAGACTTTCACTGATGCAAGGAACAACAGAACAAACTCTGTAACTTCCCACAAATATCAGTGGGGACTCATCAAACTTGAAAATCAAAGCAACAAATCGGGCTCCCCACGGATCCCTGCCCATCTGACATCTACAAATCAATCTCTCACAAGGAACACCAATGGAATACTACATGAAAGTCCTAAACCAATAAATCTCAACAGGGAGAATGCCTCATGCCTTCAAATCAGCATACATCAAACCATTCCTCAAGAATACAACAGGAAACATAGAGGACCTCTCCAACTACAGAGCCTTCTCCAACATCCCCTACCCAGCCAAACTCCTGGAAACGCACATATATAGAACAACCCAATAATATATTGAAGAACACTGCCTATTAAACCAGCCACAAGTAGGCATCAGAACGATGGGAGGAACAGAAACAGCACTTAATTCAATCTGCAAAGATCTAAAGGCAAACGCAGACTCCAACAACAGCACAGCTGCAATACTTTTAGACCTCTCTGCGGCATTTCGACACAGTTAACCACAACATCCTCATCATGAGACTGGAAGAATTTGGAATCACTGACAACGTCTTACTTTGGATCAGATCCGTCCTAACAAACATTTGGATCAGATCCTTCCTAACAAACAGGACAGAATCAATATGGGTCAAGCCTTACAAATCAAGCCCACCAGAATCGTCATGCTGAGTCCCACAAGGATCATCCTTCTCACCACTACTATTCAACATCTGCCTGTCACAGCTAATTAAAATCATTGAAAGACATGGCCTCACCAGTTACAACTAAGCCAACGAGACACAAATCTACAAAATACAAGACTCACATGAAGTCAACTCAACAGTAGAGAACTGCCTTCGTGAAATATACAACTGGATGAACTGAAACTACCTCAAACTCAACCCAGGCAAAACAGAAATAACGATCATCACAAAAAACGGAGAAGACAACCTCTACATCCCATGGCCAACTGAACTTGGGGAAACCCCAACCCCATCATCGATAGTAAAAAACCTGGGAGTCCTGATGGACAACTAACTCACTCTAGAGCCACAAGTAAACGCCGTAATCAAGAAATCTTTCTTTCTCCTGCGATCGGCTAAAAGGATCCTACCATTCCTCTCATTCACCAACAATACAACTACCGTCATCGCCCTCATCATGACCAGAATAGACTATGCCAACAGCCGATATCTAGGCATGCCTGATCGACTCCTAAATAAACTCCAACGCATACAAAAAGCAGCGGGCAGACTTCTCCTTAAACTACCTCGAAGAGAACGCATCACACCAGCGCTGAAAACGCTTCACTGGCTACCCATCAAACAGCGGAACAAGTTCAAATCACCAAGCAATTCACGACCAAGGTGCAGAGTTCCTCAGAAGAAAACTAAACGTACATCACACTATAAGGCCACACAGATTCAGCAGCGACATCAGTTTGGAACCCAAATCATACAACAAGAGAAAACATGGAGGATCCACTTTTTCTCACCTCGCCCCAAAAACCTGGAACAAACTACCAAAGAACATACGGAACACAAGAGAGCACCTACAATTTAGGAAACTCCTCAAATCATGGCTCTTCACCCCATAACCCGAAAGAACGCCCATAAGGACATACAAAGCGGAACTAGGCTGAGAAGAACAACCTATCCCGATTCCCTAAGTCATCAACCTTATAAAATTAAGAATGTACAGATCTACAACTTATCAATTAAAAGACAAACCACACCGAATCATACCAAAGAACACCACAAAGATCAATCGTAAGGGAAAGCAAGGTATAACCTAGCAATAGCACCTGGCCCACCTCGTAAACACGGGCAGCAATGGACAACTGACAGTAAATAGATAGGAAGGAGTGGGGAATGATAATATAACACCACTACCTAAGCTGGGATAATGCGCACCCTCCTGGGTGTACTAAGCTCAATAACTTAGCTGGAGGCCAGCCTGACCCAGAAACTAGACAGGAAAGAGAAGAATATACCTACCCAAAGGACTTCCGACAGTAAATAGAAAGGAGCTGGTGAATGATAATATAACACCACTATCGAACTAGCGATAATCCTCGACCAACCGGGGGTACTGTCATGGCCACTAACCAACGGCCCTTATTTCCTCCTTCCAAAGAGTCCAAATGGACCCTGTCCTCATAAGAAAGTGTTCTCTGCACACTTGGGGTCCAAGGCACGTGTATCCAGGCCGGGCGTGGCCATTAGAAAGCATTGGGAGGCACGTGCAATCATCTATGGGAGTGGTGGGATGGGGCCACAAGGCGGAGCTAAAGAGGAGTGGCTAGGGCCAGACTATTTAAACCGGCTTCACCCACATGTTGAGGCTTCGGGTTAATCTGCTGTATGCAGCCTAACGCTTACCGCCGTCTGAAGCTCTTACCTGTCTCCAGCTCTGCATCTTCTGATTGCAGCTTCACATCTTCGGCGCGCACCTTACCTGGATCCAGCTATACCATCGCTCGGAGAGCATCCAATCTCGATCCGGCATCCGCAATGCGCACCTTACCTGAAGCCAGCCATACCACCACTTGAAGTACTACGAGCTTCACGTCAGTATCTTCAGCGCGCACCTTACCGGTCTCCTCGAATCCATCTTGTGCTGTGCACCTCTTCCTCACCTGTCAGAGTCTTCATTCACGCAGAAGTCTTCTTCTTGTCAGTCATCCACACGGTTTTTCCATCTTGCAGCTGCAAACAGCTTCCCGGATAGCCGCTCTCCATCTTCCGACGCCAGGCCGTCCCTGCAAGAAATAAGGACAGCACAAGGTTAGAAACTGCAAAAACATTTAACGCTTGCCTGCGCAACACCTAATCCTTGCGTTTCATTTAGAAACCCCACTTACCTTCTAGTGGGGTCCGCTCCATTCCTTTCTGACACCGCGTGGGTACACTGTCAGCAACGCGACTCAGCGGAGCCATCTTCAACACCTATTGGGGAAAAAAAGACATTATTAAGAATATGGACAATAATAATTGGGAAAGACTTTCCATTAGCATAAGGACAATAATCATTGTTATCAACGCTTACCTCCCACGAGGATTGGTCGCAGCCGGTCTGGGCCATTACGCATACGGACAAGTGAAGCAACTGGGTCCATCTATGGCGCCCCTGCTGAAGAGAAGCAGGACGGAGAGCTCATCTTTGCAAAATAATAGGTGAGAGCCTATGGGAAAACGTTTGCGCATCTCATTCTGGCACGAGGGGTTCGAGGGGGATCGCAATTCAGTCACAGCATTCTCACTGCCTCTTACCTTCCCCCAAGGGCATTGCCAGCAACCTGACCCGACCAAATCGCCGCAGCTGGGGGTAAAGCAAGATCCAGGGAAGCCAAATCCCGGAAGGGCTCCAACCGTGCCCCAACGTCCCTGCAGAGACCAGGTGAGCGTAACAGGTTCTAAGCCCAATAAATTTGCTAGAAACCAGCCATGGTATCGCCCCAGAAACTAGAGAGTCAGTAAAGCAAGAGAAAGAATATACCTACCCAGTATGACAACCTGATACATAAAACAAACTAGAAGGATTATGAGACACAACCCACTAACCAAAACTCACATTTCTGCATACTTAATTCACACAAAATCCCACACAACCACCTCTCTCACAGCAAACCGTACGAACTTCACCACACCAACAAACAATCAACACATAGATCACAACAGCACTTGAGGACTCGCTTCGATCCTATATGCACACCCAAACTCAGCGCATGGCGAAAACCGAAATGAAGCTGCCAACAGTACACCACCTCTCACTTTCCAACCCCCTCTTCACCCACCCCCCATCTTTTTGTTTACAGATCCGCTTGAGCGCCTGGAGACCAACTCCGTTGGTGATAGTGCGCTATATAAATAACATTAACATGGCCAAAATAACAGTGAAAAATCACTACTAACAGGTAATATCACACAACACTAAAACTAAATACATATATACAATTACTGGTGTTGGGCAAAATACATATCAAACCGCCTAAATGCCTGCCTTGGCGCCTAGATGCCCATGGGCTTTGCACGCTCCCAACAAATGTACTAGTAAATAAATAAACCCGTGAAAGGAAAGTTACAGATTAGTATTAGCACTGCATGTCCACAGAGAAACAACCCTAACTTAAGAAGTCCATCCCTAAGATGTATGGGGCCTTGTGCCAAAAGTTCAGATAAGTTCCACACAGTTTATGAAGCTGAAAAAATGAAGGTAGGATCTCTGGGGTCCAGTGAACAGTTTCAAGTGTCAGGGGACGAATTAACTAGCTAACAAACGGGTTCCCAACTTTCGAAGTGCTAGTGTGAACAAGCAATGGCAAAGCCAAAGTGTTAGAAAAGTTGTATACAAGTTAGCAAACTTTTAAAGGGGAATTAGGGGGGCAGGTAAGTATCGCTATAACTCGCCCCCCGTATTCCGATTCTTCATGAGACTTGGCAGGTGTCGGTTGAAGGTGGTTAGAGGTTGCTTTACCCGCCATCAGCCCTTGATCCCCAGGGGGTGCAGGTGCAAGCAGCTCGCCCTTCGTTATCTAATGCTGGTGCAAGGTCTCCCAGTTGAAGAATGCAGCAGAACTCGATGCAGGGTCCCTCTCAGGACAGGAATGGATGCAGGTAAGCAGTTACGAACCACGGCCACCGATGCACGGCGATGCAAAGGCATTCACTTGCCACGGTCAGACTGTCCCTCCCATCTCTGGTCCTCTTAATGCTTGGACGGTGTGCAGTTATAAAATTGAATAAAAAAGTCTAATGTAAAAATGTCCCCATAAAAATGTCCCAAAAAAAATGTTTTTTTTTTTATTTGTATGTTTTTTGGGGTTTAGGTAGTAAAAATGAACGGGGGGTTGGCCCCCCCCCATAAAAAAATTAAAAAACAATTTAATTTTTTTCCCCCAACATTTTTGCAGTCGACATTTTCACTATACCTGCTTGGACCATGACATTTTGCAGAGGTAAGTCCTGTTGCACAAGTAAAGTATCCCCCAATAATTTTGCTACCATTGTGCGTTTTTTACCACAGGCTGAATCCTCAGCTGCAGTAATGCACCCATGGGTGCCCATTTTGTCAAAATGGCACTGGTCGTCTTTTTTCACCATTTCTTGCTTGTGAGGCCTTTCTTGGGTTTTACTCTGCGTGCCAAACTAGGTTTAACCCTTTAGTTCATTTTGCATCTGGTGGGCTTCAGTGCTGAAACCCACCTCTGGCTCCAGTGTGTCTGGCAGGGCAGGAAGCAAGGGAGGTGCCCAAAACTCCCTGTCTCCTTGCTTATCTGAATGCACCCAGTGCTGATTGGCTGGCTGAGCCACCCTGCTGTGTGACAGACAGCTAGGGTGTGTCTGAATGGGAGAAACCTGCATAAAAGGAGAGGTCTCTTGAACAGAAGGCAGAGTCAACCACTGGACGAAACATCAGACAAAGCAAACTGGAAGAAAAGCTTGCTGCACCCTCATGGACTGTTGAACTGCCCGGTGAAGCCCTGCTGCAGTGCTGAAGCTCCAATTTCGTATCGACTAGAGAAGCCCAAAACAGATGACTTCTCTTGGGTTTGGTGGGACTAACTGACCCCAAGATGAACTTTGCTGGAAAATCTCTCCCTGCTGGCTGTACTTCTTTGATGCTGCTGCTGGAACCGAATGCCAGGGGTCAGGAAACCCAGAATCGAGTGCATCGTCTTTAAGCCAAACCCGAGCTCCAGAAAGATTCCAAGGACCCTCCCGAAGCAGGCGACCCAAGCCTGAACCACCTCACCAGAGTGCTTGACCCCAGAAGCAAGGGAAGCCCATCAAGTGTTCAAGAACCGCGTTGGTGCTATTGACCGGTAGCTGAAACCGTGAAGTGCCGCTGAATTGAAAAGGGCCCGTAGCCGCTGCCGAACTTCAAACAACAGTGCATGAGTCCTCCAGACATCCTCCCTCTTGTCCCCAAGACTCAGGCCCAGGAACCCAGGATCTGCAAGACTGCAACAAGAACAGAAGCCAGGTGGATCCTCTTCTTCAAACCTAAGATACTGTCTTGACTAAGGGGTTCTTAACTCTTGTGTCTGTAGCTTGCTTGTTCTCACTCGAGACTTGCCGTAGCTGCTTTTTGCAGAGTTGATTTCAGCTCGGCCCTTCACAACCTTTAGGGCTTGTGCCCCAACAGGGATTCTTTTACTCCAACCTGTCTAAAACATTGTGCAAGACGTTTGGGCTATCTAAAGAAGGGTCTCCGCTGCATAGACATTGTTCAAATTTACTTTGGCTGTCCTGGCTCCCTTCAGACTCTTCTGAGCCATTGACTTTGGTTCCAACTGTCCCTCTTAGGTGGTGCATAATTTTAACTTTTATTGCTGGGAAAGATCTAATCTAGACTTCATTGGGAGAGGTAGTCACATGCTCAGAGAATCTGTGAACCTTTTTTCCTTCCCTAACCTTTTCCTTAACCTCAGAATTGCATTAAGTACAAAAAGTGATATATCAATGCCAATCATTGTTCTAGTAATTGAAGTCACCTCAGGGTGTAGAAAGTATAATAAGTATATGTGTGAGAGAGAGAGAGAGAGAGAGAGAGAGAGAGATCCGAAAAGGGCATTTACTTGCTCATCTTAAATCTGAGGAAGTGTTTTGAAGAGTATTGTTGCATATTGCACTTTTTTTTAAAAAAAAAAGAAGTCTGATTTAAAACAGACTGTTAAATAAATACTGACTGTTAAATGAAAAAAAACAGAAGGGCTGCTTGTGTCGAAAGCGGCTGATTTTCCTCTTGCTGAGATGTCAGTGCGGCTTGACATGCGATATGAGTGCTGTTACGTTTCCCTTAGGCCATTTCCTTTAATCGCGGCAGAAGCTGACAGAGACAGAGGTGGTGGTGGTCTGCTGTCACGCCGAAGTAGGTTTCTGGCGTTTGAGTGCAGCGGACCTGAACCCCCCGGAGTCAGTACCAAACTCAGACCAGAAATTGGCAGACAGCTCTGTGGCTGCTGCAGACCGCAGAACGGTGCAGTTTGCCTCGAGTCTGGCTGACTGGGGAGAACTGCTGGGGCGGAGAGTGGTGACTAACATTGCTGCAGCGGGTGAGCTTTCATCACCCTGGCCCTGTGGAACTAAGGCTGAAAGAGGGCCTGCACGCCAGAGATACATCTCTGTCTGTGCATATACTGCATTTCCTATCACCGGCCCCAATATCCCTGGGTAGCCCATTTACAGGAGACAATTTTATTTATTGTTATTATTATTTATTTTTTTAAGTAAAGGCTAGCGCTGGGGGAAGGATTTTGCATTCTAAGCACTCCCATAAGTCCACTCACATCCAGGAGTGGAGCATAGGTGTGCAGTCCTGCTGACCGCTGCTAACTGCTCGACATGGAAGGGAGACATCTTCGGAGTGGCCGCCAACTCAAAGAAAAAAGGCTGGACCCCACCCTGTTAGCAGCCATGAGGGTAAGATCGCAATTATCAATGCCTACGCAGCGTTAGGGATCGGCCAGCAGTCGGTATTTGAAGAAGATTCCCGCTCTCCTAACCTTCCTCCACCAATTCCCCTGCTGAGATAACCGCGGCAGACACCGCCGGATAAACACAGGGCAAAGGTTTCACCATGCGGCTCTATGTCTGTAGCTGGGGGGGCTTGCTCTAAATGCCAAGAGCGGGACCCGGCGGGAGCAGGCGAAGGAACAGCAGAGCTGGCGAAAAGGTGCATAAAACAGTAGAATCCCTAGAGTTGGAGCAGGGACTGATAAAACAGCCTGAGTTAGAGGGGGTAAGCAATGGGAACGCGGGTGCCGGCTCTGGAAATGGTGCCTCTGGGAATCAAGAGTGAGAACTGGCCGAAGTGACGGCAAAAACAAACAACCTACCTCGAGCCCCTCCAGCCCCCGCCCGGACTGACGGTCCCCCCATTTTGAAACCTCCATTGAAATTAAGCAAACAATCGACATTCCTGTGATGCCATCGGGAGAGGTGTTGGGTGACCAGACTCACCACCAGCCATCCAAAATAAAGCACAAAATTCACCCAGTAATATAGCAGATAATAGCGCATCAAGCTTGTTTGACGAAACTAGAAATCACGAGGCTTGGGTTAGCTCGAACATAAAGACAGCACAGAGTACCCGGGAAATCAGACCACAAGCGGTCCAGGCAGGGACGGAAATAGGAAAGGAAAAGAACGCTTTCCACTCCTCGTCCCATGAAGTTAAACAAGGGCCATTTCAGGACACATCGATATCCACAACGACTATTAAGTTAAGTCTTTCTAAGGCAAAATCAGTCTCCACTTAAAAAATGTTTTTTTTTTTTAAAGTGTGAAATAAAATAGAACTTCAAAATAAGCCAGAACGTCCCGGCAAGCAAACGAAACCAGTGCTGGTGAAACATCTGAACAGTACTACACTCGAAAAATTCTTGAACGAGTTAGGGAAGGATATACCTACCCAAGACAACGAGCCTTCTGATGCTGGATTACTAGAAGAAGTGGAATCCAACATACTAGATGGAACAACTCTAAAGCTGAATTCACAGTCACTCGAGGCAAATGCCAAAGGAGACACCAAAAATATCAAGCACCAAAACCCGATGGCAGTAAGATGGCATTTTGGGAAACCTAACACTTCGATCGACCCAGCCCTCAAAGGAGCTTCAACTGGGCCAGCCAGACAGAAATTAAAAAGTCCGCCAAGCAGTGGAAACCGACAGAGGGCTACAACTTGACCTCGACACCAAACACTGACATTTCAACAAAAGAAACATTCTTTGTATGCAAACATATTGCCCACCCTAGTTCATCACACAAAGCTATTTCTAGTCAGGCAAAGGACATACAAAAACTAAACAATTCAGGTGCCTAAAAAAAATCGTCTAAGAGAATAACACCCCAAATAGCAACAAGAAATTCATCAGGGACTGTTAAAAAGATAATGGTGAATACGGACACTTCTACAGCAGACCTCCTTCAGATGTGATCCTCATTACAGAACCAAAAACCGAGTGAGACTTCGTTGGCTGAAGATAAAAACCCTCCGAAAAAACTGGATATATTTGCAATCATGTCAGCGGTTACAATTGCTCTAGCACCCTTTGGAAAATTGTATGAGTCACTTATTGAAACACTAAAAGACCATACATCGATGACTGCCCTGATGCATTCAAAATTGATGCACTTGGAAGGATACATAATGGCTACAGAGGCATGGAAAACTAATACCAGAGATCAAGGCACTATGACAGATAATGTACAGGGGATTGACAATATGGCTGAATCAAGTAGCAAACCTAATTCTCAGAACAAGAAAAGCTTACTGACAACTGTAACTCAAACAAATGACATACAAAACCCCCCCAAAAAAGCAGACCGAACCAAGACGACTCTGGTACCTTAGAAACAGCCGCCTGAAGCAGTATTGCCAGCAATAGGGCTTGCACAAACCAACCAAGTACAGAATCTGGATGACCAACTCAAAACCAAACCTGGTACTTCGGTAATCAAAGAGAAAGACCTCCCACTGCAAACCACGAATAACCATTCAGAGTAATAAAAAAAAAAAACAGCCGAACTGACTGTTTTCAGACAAGTTGCACAAAACAACGCAGCCATCTGTTACCAAGTTGGGGAAAACGCCAGCTCCAAACTTGTTAGCGGATCATGCTAAAGGGACCATGGGTGCAGAGCAGGATAACCGCATAGCACCAATCTTTGAGCCAAAAAAAAAAAAAAACTGTTAAAATTACAGGTACCCTCCTAGTAGTCCAAGAACAACCACCCAGCAAAAAGGTCAAATAATTGACATCTGATCTGGAAGAAAACGACTTCATAATAGACTTAAATGAGATCAGCCAGCACACTCGGAATCTGAGCTAATAGCTGATTCAGAGAGAAAACGTAAAGTGTGCTTAGTAGATGACACACCACCACAGTATGAGCCGAGACACAAGATGGCCCTAGTTGAGGCAGCATCGCCCAGTTTTACCACTCTGCAAGCCAAACGGGAGAGCTTAACCAAGAAACTAGAGAGGACCGCCAACGATAGAGTCAGGCAGCAAGCAAGCCACAAGGGGCAGAGGAGATCCACGCCAGCAGAAAGCTCGGGCAAACGGCCCAACATAAATTTTGAGGATTCCTCGTCCCAACTTAGACTCAAAGACTACGGTAAAACAAGAGAGCAGGGTCAAAGTAGATAGGAGTATAAAAATACACAAAATCACAGTACTCGGGATAAAGACTTGACTCAATCGACAGGAAGAATTAAAACACGACCAGGACATACAGCAGTGAGAGATAGTCCCCTCTTTACACACAAAAGTAGACCTACCAGGACCTTGAAATTGGAACAAGTCCTATATATAAGCGACAGCCTAATTTTAAACAGGAATACTACAATGAATCTATTCAAACATTTAACCAACCTGAAGACTCTTCAAAGAGAGGATATACAAATCATGGAATTTGCCAGAAAGTGGTGACTGGATAGTGTCTACCTACATTTAACTTCTCCAAGTATCAAACTCATGCTAATGAAAGCAGCCAGTAAATTAGGGATATGACCTGAGAGAAACAACTTCAATAGAAAGAGGATTTGATGCACTGACCGCCGCCCCCCCCCCACTCCGACTAGGGGCAGGGCGCAAACATCTACAGTCAGTCAAAGATCGAGAAGTCAGAGATCCAAGGAGCCTTGGTGACCAAGAAATCACTACCACAGTCTGCCTCAACAGAACAAACTCCTACAAAACCAACATAATAGAGCAGAGAAGGTGGAAAAATGAAGGACTGCTGGAAAACTCAACACATCGATTGAAGGACATTATCGATACCTGGAACAGCACAAAGACTAGAGGCGAGAAAGAGCCAAAGATCCTTATAATGGGTCAGCGAACGAGGACATTGAAAGAAGAAGGGACGATTGGAAGCTTCATTGTCCATTTTTAAACACCAAATTTACGCTCAAGCAAGATAAGCAAAATCAGAGATATGTCTCGCCAGCCAGTGCACAATTAAAATCCCTTTCGGACAAAGGAGTAAAGGGTTGGGCATGGATTCCGGGGGTTTTATCACACCATCCGCGTAATTAGCAACCAAAAACAACTGTTAAATTTCCTCCCTCCATGACAAAACCAGACAATCACTTGATCAAATTGCTAACTCTTGGTTCCTGGAATACCAGAGGATATGTACACCTAACCACGACCAGTGACATCAACCTCGGAGATTTCAACCTGCTCTGTTTTCAGGAAACCTGGCTGACCACTGTCCTGAGTCCAGATGGGTACAAAATCAGCCTCGCAGTGGCTTCCAGAGGGATTAAAGGTAGACCCACTTTAGGCCTTTTGATGGGAGTACGTTCTGGTAGCGCTCTACGGATGTTAAGAGCCTTAGCTCTAACCACACAAATACAGGCAATACTGATCTCATGGACTCATGGCAAGACACGAACATCACAGGGTGCTACAAAATTGCTCCTAGTAATGAACCTTTATTGGAACCCGTAAGCACAACCAACAAAAACCTTTCTCAATAACATCAACACCACCATCGAAGAGGCCTTCATAGCCCACAACATAAATCATGTAATTGTATGTGGAGACTTCAATGCCACCTGCCCCAACATTGTGGTGTACAGGCACAGGAACTCCACCGCCTCAAACATCAGCGGCAGTCGGTACATCTTGGAATCGCTGAAACGGGGGGCTGCTTTGGCAGAATTAATGGAATCATGGGATCTTCATAATCTTCATTTATTGAAGAACAAATATTCAATTGAAGTTCCCACTTGGGAAAGAGGGATCAGGAAGCACCATCGATCATATATTTGTTTCAGGAGAGCTCTTCTCTATCATTACATCATTTGAAGTGATTAAAACACAATTCAGTGATCACAATATCTTAAGAGTCGTTTGGTCGACCCCTGAAGTCAGTCAACCAACTATGATGACACCACTGCAGAGCTGCGCTCAGGGAACACGTCTAAAATTGACTAAAGAAGCTATTTGTTCGATCACGAAAGCCAGCCTATAAGGCACAAAATATCCAGCTGACTCGAACCAAATCCATACCAGCCTTGGACTACAGACCACTACTCACCCCATACTTGCATCAAAAAAAAATGCAAGATCAAAACATCTCCAACCACACTTTCATGTTTACAATGAAGAGATAAGGGAAAGGAGGAAAATTATAAGGAAAGCCAGAAGACGTGCTAAAATCCACCCATCAGCAAGAAACCAAGCACTTTTTTTCGGCGAGTATTGTATCAAGTGGATTCTGAAAGTAAGCTCCGAGCCATAGCAAATAGACAATTCAACGACTTCTGGCCATTAATAAAAGCCACATCATCCTCTACAGAAAACAACCCACAAAATTGTAAGTGTGGATGCTTGGATAACACATTTCAGAGAGCTTTTCCATCAAGCTGCAGACATCGGAAGTCCAGATCATAACTCACAACAAAAAGTTTGGGATGTGGAGTACGATACAGAATCAATTTTGAAGAAAATCAGAGGTCTGAGAAGTTCAAGAGCACCAGGTCCAGATGGGATCACAAACATTCAATTGAAAGCAAACCCAGAAGAATGGGCTGACCTGATAAACGAAATCATTGGCAGATGCCTATCTTTACAAACTACACCTGATTCATGGAAAACGGCCAACATCATTCCGATTTATAAGAAAGGAGGGAAAAGCGATCCAAAGAACTATCACCAGATTGCTCTGCTCGATGTGGTGGGAAAGCTGTTTGGATCCCTACTGTTGGATAAATTCTTAGCGTGGGTAAGATCGGCCGGCTGTGCCGACCCCTTTCAGTCGGGGATTGTAAAAAAATGTGGGCACTACTCCAAACATCATGCTAATCAGAATCTTAAAAGCCAAAGTGCCGCAAGGGCGCCCAAGAATCTTTGTTGCCTTAATTGATCTAGGGCAGGCATTTGACAGGGTAAATAGAGAGACGTTATGGTCTAAACTAACAGCTTGGAATTATCCTGACTCTCTCCTAGACCCTGTCACACAACTCTACACCGACACCTCAACGCGGGTGAGACTTAATGGCGCTGGTGCACTGTCGGACCTGATAAAGAACCAAAGGTGTTAAGCAGGGATGCCCATTGGTACCCGCCCTCTACAATGCGTATGTAGGAGACATCGTCGACATGGACAACAGTGTGGGCTTCTTCCCGCCGAAAGTTGGAGAGGAAAGGATTTCACGTCTAATTTACACGGACGATATTAAACTAAGATCATGGTTATGGACAAGATCACAAGAAGGGTGGAAAACCTGAACTGGTATTTGGAGGCAGAGAAATTGGAGATTGTGCCCAGCTTCAAATATCTGGGAATTACAATTAACAGAATGCAAACAAAGGGGGGTCTGGGAATCTCTCACGTGTTTCACTATTCTTAGAGAGGCAACAGTTTCACCTCACTGATGATGCCCAACAAGGCTGAAACACGTGTATGGGGTTACTGATGGTACTCTTGTTCAGAGGAGAATTGCCTAGCATTTCGGCGCTGGACTGCCCCTGGGCAGGACAAAGGCTGATATGCAGGGAAATTTCTTCTCTGTGAAAGGGACAGTGAGCTAAAGACTTGGTAGAGTCCCTCCCAGGGGTTATTCACCCAAGAACAAGTCATTGGGCTGTGTTCGTGCTGGTAGAGAGATTCCCAGACCCCCCTTTGTTTTGAATAAATTAACTTTGGGTTTCACCCTAAGTTAACAGGGCGATCCAGACGTGGCCCCCTTGCTCACTATTCTTAGAGGGGCAACAGTTTCACCTCACTGATGATGCCCAACAAGGCTGAAACACGTGTATGGGGTTACTGATGGTACTCTTGTTCAGAGGAGAATTGCCTAGCATTTCGGCGCTGGACTGCCCCTGGGCAGAAATTTCTTCTCTGTGAAAGGGACAGTGAGCTAAAGACTTGGTAGAGTCTCTCCCAGGGGTTATTCACCCAAGAACAAGTCATTGGGCTGTGTTCGTGCTGGTAGAGAGATTCCCAGACCCCCCTTTGTTTTGTACAATTAACAGAAGCCTGATTGAAACACCAATACAGAATGTATTATACTCCAAGATGAACTCACTAGTGTCGCAAACAAAGGCACTAGATAGAACATTTGGCCAATTCTCTTTCCTACCGGCACTGAACCTTTATGCAACTAAGGTAATTCCAACTATCACGTATGGAATGGAAGCAATTCCTCAAATGCCGGAGGAGATTTGGAACAAGTTAGAAGGTCTCTTTTGGAGGAAAATTCTGTACACCAATTGCGGAAATCAGAAGAGAACTGAGTTTATCATCCCTAAAAGCGGCCATCGACAGAAACAGCTTGATGTTCCTCAGAAAAAGATCTGGAGAAGCCCACGTCCAAAGCAGTTGGAAATCATTAATAAAGAAATGGACATTGGTAGAAACAAGATGCTGACAACCAGGGCCAACAAAAACCTGACACTGGTACCTGACATTGGAAGCTCAAAAGAGGAGTTAGACTTCAACCCAGAGAAAGTAAAAGATAACCTCAAATCCTGGGATTGAAAACAATCTCTAGTAACAGCGGCCAGCTATAAAACAGCTCATTTGCCGCCAAACACACAGAAACTAGACCAACCAATGAAATATCTGACTAAATTCCCAGACAGAATTCTGCATGCCACCTATCTCAAGGCTCGGCTAAATGTCCTAAAAACAAATGAGATACTAGCCATTCGGGGTCAATCCGCATCTAACTCATGTCGTTTTTGCAAAGAAAAGGCTCAAAAAGAAACTATACGCCATCTCCTGCTGCGATGCCCTGGAACAGCAAACTCACAAGTCATATTTAAAACAACATTTAGAGGAAGCATACATATGGGAAGAGGAATACTGGTGGCAAAGAATGATCAACGGACATCACATATCACTGGTCATAGCAACAGCCAGGATCTTACAGAGTATTGGCCTTGAGCAAGAAACTGGACACAAGCGGAAAGAAATACCAATTTACACTAATCAGTTAGCGATGGAGTCAAATGAATACTACATAAACAAACTTGGAATTAGGACTTGGAGAGAAACGTCTAATTTTTGTAAAAATTGTTCATTAACAATTAAATTCAAATTAAAAATAAATAAAAATAATAAATAATTATTTTACTAGAAAACCTTCAGTGTAAGTGTTATTTGGATACTTGTAATTGTGAAGCTCAGTGTAACATCTCTACAGCTCACATTTACTCCTCTTGAGATGAGTCTGGCTGCTGAGTCACTATCAACTTGTGTAGTACCGATCTATACCAATAGGTGGGTTACCCATTACCAAGAGGACAAGACTGGTGTAGTTTCCCACAGGATTACTGCATCCAATCTTGCCTAACAACAAGATGGCCAAAGGACAAGCGAAAACTGGTGTGGGACTTCTCTTGGTATTAGGTAACCCACCTTTTAATATAGGCCTGTACTACACAAGTTGGTAGTGTGACTGAGCAGCCAGGCTTATATTAAGAGGGATAATGTGAGCCATAGAGCTGTGCATTGAAACCAGTCAATACAAGCATCCAATTAAACATTTACACACTTAAAGTTATATAATAAATATGTATTTATACATAAAGATATTTAAAGCATTCTTTAATAAGCAGTAATTAGCTGTAACATTAATTCTCAGTTAGACACTGGCTTTCGTCAGATGGGCAACAGCGTTTGCCTTCGTCGGCGCGGTTGGCCACCAACGTCCGCCAGTGACTCGTCCACTGTCTTGCCGAACAGGTTGTTTCCGTCGAAAGGCATGTCCAGAACCCTGGTCTGCACCACTGACACAGGCAAAATGGATTGGCGGCCTATTGTCAGCGATGTGCGTGGCCACCGTAATGGCGTGGTCCGACGCCACTTTACCTTTCTGTAGGATTTCCAGGGCCTCAGCTCTCTTGTCCGGGAGGAAATCCAGCAAGGGAGCGATCTTGAATCACAGCTCCCTGTCGTAGCGTGCCACGATCGCAAGGGCGTTGGCCGCTTTAATCATCATCACCGCTGACGAGATGACCCGTTGTCCCATGGCGTCCAGCTTCTTCCCCTCGCTGTCTGGCGGGGAAGTTGAAGCCGTCGCCCCAGCTGCTTTCTTCTTGGCCGCCGCAGAGACCACTGAATCCAGGGACGGCTGTGCCCTGGGGCACATAGGGGCGGAGCCTGGTACCCTGTACTACTTCTCGTACCGGTCTCTCTTAGCAGGAACCATGGACGGGTTCTTCAGGAGCGCCAGCCCCTCATCCCAGATGTCGTCCAGTAACAGGACTGAGAGGACCGTCATCCTCTTGGCCTCCCGCCGTTGGTAGCGGAAACCTTCCTTCTGTTCTTCGGGGCAGAGCTGGAAGAGCTCAGATGCCATGGCGTGGCATGGAAGGAGCCAATTTCGTCAGGGGATGGGGGGTGGGGGGCCCGAGGAGGTGGTGAAGGGAGGTCCATTCCGTCGTCACCACTGTCGTCGTCTGTCCCAGTCATCTCCGTTCCCGTCTCATCCCTCGGAGGAGGGGATGGGGGTGAAGGCTGGAAGGGGGAGGAGGATGGACTCGTCTCCGCTTGTTAGGCAGGCTCCCCGACGGACCAGGCCCCACTGGGTCGTCGGTGGGGGACAAGGGCATCCTTGTCCTTAACTCCATGCACAGGGTCTGTATAGCCATCAAGATAGCTCCTGAATTGTCCTGTGGTACGGGCACTACTGCAACGGGACCGACGAATGGGGCGTGGGGTCCTCCGCGGCTCTATCTTCCTCGTCAGCCTCCCTCGTTGCTCTCCTCGTCGGGATCCTTCCTGTGGGCCCTGGATGCCTTGAACTTCTTGTCCAGGATCCTTTGGACGCTCACCAACTCATCCTCAGAGGTGGTATCCATGTCCGTTATGGCTCCGTGCCCCCCCTCTTTCTCCTGCTGGGGTTTCACAGGGGTCTTCTTGATAGGCAGAAAAGATGATTCCCTCTGGGGTGGCAGGGAAACTCTAGCCCCTGAAGTCGTCTCCACTGGGGAAGCCTCCGTAGGTTTTGCCAGGGCCGCCACAACTCCCTCAATCGAGGCCTTAGCCGGGTGAATCAGGGCCTTCACGACCATGGGTGTGCCCGAGGACTTCACCTTGGGGGGGAGGGTCGCCGCCTCGCTCCCCCTCGGCTGTCTCCGTCGGGATTGACCGGGGCTTCTCCTGAAGCTTACCCGGGTTCTCCGACTTCCTCTTCACCGAGCCAGAGCGTTGGCTCGTGGTTGATGGCGTTGGTGATAATGCGCCCTGCCTGGCAGCCGAGGAGCCCGACCGATCGGTGCTCCCGGTGCCCGCGGACTCGCAGTGCTTTGCCTTTTGTTGGGCCCCCGTCGCCGGAGCGCCATCAAAGGTCTTAGAAGACTGCTCGGATTTCTTCTTCTTCTCACCAGTGCTGGGCTCTTCCCTCTCCAGCCAGTTGGTGAGTCGAATACGACGATCATTCATTGTCCGTTCGGATATGTTCTTACAAAATGCACAGTCCCTCTACATGTGCGATTTGTCATTGTGAAGGCAGTAGAGGCACCGAGAGTGCTCATCCTCAAAGACGTTCTGAAGTCCGCATCCAGGGCAGCTCCTGAAAAGATTGGATCCAACAGGGGTCATGCTTCCTTTGTCCTGGGCCATGTCCACGCGGGGTAGGCCTCAAAGATCTTCTGGTTTCCTCTGAGAAGTGGAAAACATGACGAAAAGATGCCCTTGAGGGGCGTAGAAAATTCCGAAAACGGGTCCCAGTTTATCAGAAATAGAGTGGGTGGAGCTTGAGGCTCGATGGCCGAAATTATAAGAGTAAAATCTTCGGGAAAAAACGCATAACGCAGTAAAAGCTCGAGAGCTGCAGCACGAGGACTCCCAACACTTGAACATGCGGTAAAACATCTGAAGATAGCTGCCAGAGGAGGGGCTTAGGTAGAGGGCAGTCATTGGCTGGGGGCAGTATGACCCAGAGACCAGTGATTGGTTACTAGTAGAAAGACAGTTCAGAAACGAAACAAACAGATTTTTTTCTTTGCTGAGTATTCCCAGCCTGACAACGCGGAATATTCATCAGCATGTGAATCCATGCCAGACCCCATGCTGGACAAGCGGTATTCCAGCCCAGAGCACTGTCGACGATGACGCTGTGGACCTTGTACAATGGGCCTTAGGAGTGCCCCTCAAGGGCTTACCAGCTTTCCCGTGACAAAATGAAATTGTGGATGAGACCCAACGGGAAAGTCCTTGCTTGGAAATCGATCGTCCCTTGCTGGAAAGACCAAAAGCCACAAACAGCTGTTTCAACTACCTGAAGTCCCGAGTACTAGCCAGATAAAACTTCAGTGCCCTCTTGATGTCCAGGGAATGCAGGGCTCTTTCCGCCGGCGTGGTCGCCTTAGCAAAGAACGAGGGCAAGGAAATTGTAGTGCGTTTGTGAAATGTTGAAGGCATTTTCGGTATAAAGTGGAGATTACTAGACAGGAGAACCTTATCTCTCATGAAACACAGGTATGGCGGGTCAATAACAAACGCCTGAAGCTCCGAAATCCTTCTGGCAGATAGGATTGCAACCAGAAATGTGACTTTCCACGAGAGGAACTTCAAAGACGCTGCTGGCATGGACTCAAACAGCGATTTCATGAGAGCAGAGAGAACCACATTGAGACTCCATACCGGAGCAAACCTTTTCTCCATGGGAAATGCCAGAAAAAGCCCTTTCACAAAGTGCTTAACCAATCTGTCACTAAACAGAAGTAGCATGGCGCCGCCTGGTGAATCTGGAAATGGCGGACAAATGTACTCTGATTGAAGACAACGTCAGGCCCCCCTGCGCCAGATGCAGAAGGAATGGAAGAACCTAGGCCGCCAAAACTTCCACCGGCCGCACGTCTGGTTGCTGCTCGCACCAGGCACAAAATCTAGCCCATTTTCTACTGTAAAAGATATTAGTGGAAGGTGTCCTTACCGCCTCCAGGATCCGACGACACTCCTGTGAGATACCTAGATGACCGAACTCAGAGTGATCAGGAGCCATGCAGCTAGGCTGAGAGATGTTGGATCGTGATGCCACGCTCTCCCGGTGTCCTGTGACAGCAGATCCTGCTCTGAACCCAGACGAGCGGATCTTCCAACCCGAGATAAAGGTGATCTGCGAACTACGTCTGCCTGGAGCAGACTGGGGCAACCAAGATCACTTTGCACGGGGACCTGCGTGGCAACTGGATAGTCCTCCGAATCAGCAGAAACGGAGGGAACGGATACCCGAAGAGGCTCGTCCACGAGAACGAGAACCCTCTCCTTTTGACTCTGGATGAGCCAATCTGCTGGCAAACAATGGGCACTGCCTGTTCTCTGGTGGGGCAAACAAGTCGAGAGGGGGAAACCCCCACTTCTGGAAAATCCTCTTCACCTGCTCTTCCTTCAGCTTGCACTCGTGCAACTGCCCCTGCCTTTCTGATGAGAGCATCTGCTTGCACATTCCAGGCCCCCGGCAGATGGTAAACTATAATCTGAATTCCCTGAGCAATGGCCCAATGCCACACCTCCCGACCCTCTTTGGACAGGGGCCAAGAATGCATGCCTCCCTGCTTCCTCAAACAGAACATTGTGGTGGTATTGTCCATCAATGCGCGAACCACTGCACCCTGGATGCGAGGGAGAAAGGATTTCAGGACCCAGTGCACCGCTCTCAAATCCAATACGTTGCTATGTAATAATGCCTCCTCCCGAGACCACACGCCCTGGACCTGTGACTGGTTGAGGTGTGCCCCCAACGCACCAGGGAATTGTCCGTCACTATCGTGACCTGAAAGTCCGGTTCCAGCAGGGGCGGGCATGCCCCATACAAGAGTGGCTGTGCAATCCCACCATTTCAGTGCTTTCACTAGCCCTGGGAGACGACTGCCTTGTTCGACCATAACCCCCGACTTTGCAACCACCTGTCTGCGAGAAATTCCTGCACTGGCCGCATGAACAGGTGACAATTCGGGATAAGCAGAATGCAGGACGCCATAGAACCCAACAGTGACATCAAACTGCGGACCGAGACCATAGTTCCTTGGCCCCATTCAGCTGCCCTTGACTGTAACTTCATCGCTCTGTCGTCCGAAGGCTTCACCAGATTTACCTGCATGAAAAACTGAGCACGGAGAAAAACCAACTCCCTGGATGGCGTCAGATAGGATTTAGCGATGTTTACGGCGAACCCCAGCCGTTGTAACAGGCTCATGGACGCCTGGAGAGACTCAACGCTCTTTCCGGCGACAGCCCCCGTACCAACCAGTCATCCAGATCCGGGTACACATGATGCCCCCCCCCCCTGCGGAGGAAGGCCGCCGCCGGAGCCGACTTCAGTCCAAACGTGAGGACACGGAACTGGTAATGATCGTCCCCGACCAGAAAGCACAGGAACTTGCGATGGTTTGGCCGCAGCGGGATGTGATGTGAGCATCTTCCAAATCCAACAACGGCAGGAACTCTCCCGGCTGCACCACCCGGATTACACCCTGCAACGTAAGCATTTTGAACTTCAGGCGTTGCCGAAGATCTAGAAGAGGCCTCCACTTTCCATTGGGCTTTTTGATGACAAAATACCGGGAGTACACCCCCTGGCCCCATTCCGACACTGTAACTGATTCTATCGCCCCTTTCGCCAACATGAGTTCTACCTCCTACCGCAAGACTTGCAGGTGCGGCTGCACCACCTTCACCGGCAGAAATGGGAGTTGAGGACGCCGAAACTCCGAAGAGTGACCGAGACGTACTGCATCCAGCACCCAGTGGTCCGTAGTAATGAGTTCCCACTCGTCGACGTGTTGCGACACTCTGCCCCCAAGTTGACTGCCCGCATGGCAGTCATTGCTGAGACTTAGACTGCCTTCCCTTAGCAGCTGAGGCGGCAGGACCCTTAAGTTGCACCTGATAGTACCTGCTTTTCTGCACCGAATGGAACGAGCGCCTGAAGCCTTGGAAAGGGTAATTGGCGCAACTGTAACCTATGTCGTGGAAAGTGGAAAATCTGGCATTATTAGAGGCCCTTAAAAACGTTCAAAAGGGGCGAAAAGAACGGCCTGTTTGCAGAGCCCCCAGGGACTTTGCCATCTCAGAGTCTTCCTTCATTCCCTTTAGCGCCTTGTCGATTTTTTTGCCTTTTGCCAAAGAGCTGCTCCCCCTCACAGGTCATATCCACTACTTTATGCTGCACCTCAGGACGAAAGTTAGTGCAGCGCAGCCACGCCTGCCTCCAGAGAACACCACCATTATTTATTTATTTAAAGCCTGACTCTGCCAGGTCCACTGCAAAGTTGATGCTGTGGTTGGAGTCTTCCTCCCCCTCTCAAACCATAGCCTCCTTGCGTTGTTGATCCGGGATATGGACTAAGAGCCGGGCAACCCGGTGCCACATCTCCCCGACATACCGGGCCATAATGGCCAAGGAATTAGCTGCGTTCACCGTTGTAGCGCCCATTGTGAGGACTTTCTTCCCGAAAGCATCTTGTTTTCTGGCCTCACTGTCCGGGGGCGCAACACACTTGTGCTGGCTCCTCACCTTCCGACTAACCGCCGCCGGAACCACCGACTCCGGCGCGGGCGGAGATATGAGGCACTTGGGGGTCAATTCTGGTTCCTTAAACTTCTTCTCTAGATGCCCCTTCACGGCCGGTTCCGAAAAAGGGTGGCGCATCGTACGCAGGTACTCCTGCCACACATGGTCCAAAATGGGGACCAAGAAGACGGCCTTCCGTCGTTTCCCCATGTGATCGAAGAGAAGAACAAGTTACTTCTTACCTTGTAACGTTCTTTCGACGGGATGTTCCTCCGACGTATTCCTCATCTTAGATATATCCTTCCAGCTCTGCTGGCCTCGGAAAATTTTTTCTCCAGTATTTAGTATTTTTATTTAGTATTTTATTTATTTCTATAGCGCACCAGGCCCAGGGGCAACCGGGCGCTTAACTTAGTTACAACAAGATGAAAGCATGACACGGCAATGTGACAGAGTATTACAGGATTATTACAGGAAGATTTACAAAATTTACAAAATATACATTCAAACGAATATCGATAAGGCAGTGATTTACAGGATAGTTAATAAGGGATGCAGAGTAGGTCAAAGTGCAAGTAGGGCAGTAAGCTGGTGTTAGCAGTCTTGGGCGGATCGGATAGCAAGCTTTGGTAAGGTATTTGAATTTCAGGAAGGAAGGTTCTGCTCTAAGGTCATTGGGGAGTGAGTTCCAAAGTTTGGCTGCCAGGATGGGGAAGCTGGTTCCACCAGATCTTTGGAGATTAAAACGCGGGATGTCAAGGCAGTTGGCTTGGGCCGCTCTGCGAGGTCTGGTGGAATTGTGGAAAGAGAATCTGTTTGCCAGGTAGCGAGGGGCTTGGTTGTGGAGGCATTTGTGTGTGAGAGCCAAGGACTTCAAGGAGATGCGATGTGGGATAGAGAGCCAGTGCAGGTTGCGCCTGGTGTCAGATATATGCTGGCGCCTAAGAATGTTAAGGGCCGCTCTGATCGCATTGTTTTGGACAATTTGTAGCTTGTTTAAGTTGCGGAGATTAGTACCTAGATAGAGGGCATTACAGTAGTCGACCTTGGATAGTACAAGGGTCCTGGCCAAGGTTACGCAGTTGGCAGTGGTTAGGAACGGGCGACAGGCGGTGATGAGCTTGCAAGTATGAGCTGCTGCAGATGAGACTGCGTTGGATTGTCTAGTCAAGGATAGGGTTGAGTCGATGTAAATCCCTAGGGTTTTCGTGTCCTTAGCAATCGGGATGGTGTTCCCATCAATGGTGAAAGACTTGAAGGCAGGGTCAAGTTTAGTGAGTTTTTGTGGTGAACCAAGAATGAGGAGCTCTGTCTTTTCATCATTTAGGCAGAGGCCGTGTTGGGCCATCCACGCTTGGATGACCTGGTAGATGGCGTTGATGGCAAGGGAGTCAGTTGTGTAGTCTCCTGTGATGGGGATTAGTATCTGTGTGTCGTCAGCGTAATTGGTATACGTGACGCCCAAATGGTCCAAAATATCAAAAAGGGGTTTGGTAAACACGTTATATAACGTGGGCGAGACACAGGACCCTTGAGGCACACCACAAGAGACCGGGGCGGGTGGTGCGGCCGCAAGTGGGGAGAACACGCGCATTGATCTATTATCCAGGAAGGATCTGATCCAAGTGGCGGCATTTTCTGAGAAGTGTGCGGCTGATTTGAGGTGATGGCAGAGAATTTTGTGATTGACAAGATCAAAAGCAGCAGAGAGGTCCAGGAGAAGTAATAACGCCAGTTTGCCTTTGTCTTTGAGATCTTCGATCTGCGTTTTTAAATCAATAAGGGCGGTCTCAGTGCCATGGCGAGGCCGGAAGCCTGATTGCCTGAGTCCCAGAAGTTTATTTGATTCAAGGTATTCCTGAATTTGTAGGTAGGCCGCGCGGTCAAGGATTTTTAGTAAAAAAGGTACAGTGGTAATTGGTCTGTAGTTTGTGGGTATGCTGGGATCCAGGGTAGGTTTTTTCAGAAGCGGGATGACCCATGCATCCTTAAGATTGTCCGGTACAATCCCAGAGCTAAAGGAGGAGTTGATGAGCGTAGTGATGAATGGTGCTAGGTCGTGAGCAGCTTCCTTAATAATAGGTGCAGGACAAAGGTCACCCTGACAATTGGACGGTTTAAGGCTAGTGATAATCTTTTCCACTTCGAGAATGGAGAGTGGAGAGAAGCTAAAAGGAGTCAGAGAGTCTGAGATAGAGAGGTTTATGGTAGGTATAGGGATCTGTAGAGGGTTGGATTGAAGGCTAGATTGTTTGTTGTTGATTTTAATTTGGAGAGTGGCAATCTTACCTAGGAGAGCTTCTTGGATTTTGGAGCACCAGGTGCTATCTTTGGTACATGTGTCAGGTGGAGTAACAGGAGTTTCAAGTTCTTTTAGGATTTTAAACAATTCTTTGGTGTTAGATTTGGCTTGCTCGATGCGTTTGTTATATGTGTCTTTTTTTGCCTGGAATATAGCTTCCTTGTAGTTAAGGGTGGCCAGGAGTACGCGTGATTTGTTAGCTAGAGAGTGATTGCTTCTCCAGTGGGATTCTGCAATTCGTTTTTCTTTGCGTAGTGCTCTGAGATGGGGTGTAAACCAAGAGTTTAGGTGGGCTCGAGGTTTAGATTTTCTCAGTTTCGAGGGTGCAATGGTGTCTAAGGCTGTAAGCATGGCCCGGTTGAATGTGTCGACCAGGGCCGTAGGGTCAGAGCATGAGGGATCCCGAACATTGAGAGCTGGAAGGAGGAGGGGGAGGAGTCTATCGCAGGTAATGTTGCGTTTGTTACGGGTGGCCATAGCCGGGGCAATGTTGTGAGGGAGGCTGATAGGTTTGGACTCAATATTGAATGTAATTAAGTTGTGGTCTGTCCAGGCGCACTGTTGGTTAGAGGTGATGTTGATGGGACAGTTGAGGGCGGCTAGCCAGTCAAGGGTTCTGCCCTTGTTGTGGGTAGGTTGGTTTAGGAACTGAGTGAATCCAGCATTAGTGAGGATGTTGTCAATAAACGAAGCAGCAGTGTCCTTGGGGTCGTGGAGGCCTAAGTTGAAATCCCCCAGTATCATGACCTGGGAGATAGCTTTGGTGTTGTGTGTGAAGATGTTGGAGAGGTCCTCCGCGAAGGTGGATAGTGGGCCGGGTGGCCGGTAGAGTAGATGGAAGGTGATAGAATGGTTGGGTGTGAGAGCTAGTTTAGCTGTCAGTGCTTCCAGAGTGGAGGAGTGATGTGTGGCTGAGAGGTGGAAGTTCAGAGCGTTTTTGTGGATGATGGCGATGCCACCTCCTTTAGATTGGATGGAATTACGGTCATGTCTGATAATGTTGTAGTCAGGAGGGATAGCGAGGGAGAGAAGAGGACCAGAAGCTGGGTGGAGCCAGGTTTCAGTGATTGCTATAAAGTCGAGGTCAAGGTTGAGGATCAAGTCAGCTACTTCTAGGGCGTGAGCCGGGAGTGATCTGGCGTTGATTAGCGCGCCTTTGATATTGTTTAAGTTAGGGGAGTTGGAAGATGGTGGTAGATTAGGTGAAAGTGTAGGTGGTGACAAAGGGAGAGGCAGTTTGATGCGGTGAGCTAAATGATGGCAGAGGGCGCTGCGCGTCGACGTCCCTCGAGTCGATGTCCTTCGACAGCCGCCGTATCGACGCTCGACGTCATCCTGCCTATAAAGGCCGCGCGCAGCGTCCGTTGCTCAGTTCCGTTTTGTAGCCCACAGTATTACTGTCTGGACTAGACTAATCACCCTGAAGGAGCGTAAGCTGCAACAACAAGGGAAGTAGAACTGCGGGGATGGATGGGAGGGTCGATGAGGAATACGTCGGAGGAACATCCCGTCGAAAGAACGTTACAAGGTAAGAAGTAACTTGTTCTTCGAAGGGATTGTGTCCTCCGACGTATTCCTCATCTTAGATAGGCTCCCATAGCAGTATTCTATATTCGGAGGAGGGAGTACTGACTTCACGCTGTCTTCCATTGATGAATAGAATGCAGTACAGCCCTTCCAAACCTAGTCTCTTGACTAGGGAAGAAATCCAGATTATAAAAACGTGTAAAGGTATGGACAGACGACCATGTAGCGGCCGCACATATGTCTTTAATCGGCACGCCTCTTTTGAGGGCCGATGAAGCTGCAATACCTCTGGTCGAATGAGCCCTAAGGTTTTGAGGGGGCTCTTTCCCTGCCAGTTTATAACATTCCAGAATGGCTAGAATGATCCATCTGGAAATGGTCTGCTTAGTTATTGGTAACCCCAGCTTGTGACCTGCGTAACCTACAAACAGCTGGTCTGCCTGTCTTATCCTGGCTAGTCTACTAATGTAAAAACTTAAAACCCTCCTAGGGTCTAGTCTGTGTAACCTCTCTTCCTCTTTCCCCGGGTGAGGAGGAGGATAGAAAGATGGTAGGGTAATCTTCTGAGAGATATGGAATTCAGAAACTACCTTTGGGAGGAATTTAGGCTTCACTTGCAGGACAACTTTGTCTTTGTGAAAGATTGTATGAGGGGGTTTACAAGAAAGAGCTTGTAATTCGCTCACCCTTCTAGCAGATGTAAGTGCTATTAATAAAACAGTCTTAAGGGTAAGGAATCTTAACGAACAAGAATGGAGAGGTTCGAAAGGTGTACCCATCAGGAAAGTTAGTACTAAGTTTAAATCCCATAGGGGAACTTGGAATGGTCTTGGGGGATAAACATTGGTTAACCCCTTTAGAAACTGTATTACCAAGGGTAATTTGAAATAGGATGGTTCCTCCGCAGTACGCTTAAAGATAGATAGCGCTGCGAGATAGCCCTTAATGGTGCCAACTTGAAGGCCTGAATTTGCCAAATATAGTAGGAAGGACAAAACCATTGGTGTACCACATGAAAATGGGTCGATATTCTGTTCTCTACACCAGCTGCAAAATCTGTTCCAACGGCAGCGGTATAAAGACTTTGTTGCTGGCCTCCTTGCCGAAAGCAACACCTCCATAACATCATCAGGGAGGTCCCAATCCTTGTACCTCAGCCGTTCAGAAGCCAAGCGTGAAGGTTGAGGGTTTTGATGTCTGGATGGAGAACCTGACCTCCCTTCTGTGAGAGTAGGTTCTCTCTGAGCGGAAGTCGAATTGGAGGGCAGATGGACAAGTCTAGAAGGTCCGGGTACCACGTTCTCCTGGCCCAATCCGGGGCAATTAGGATCATGGTTCGCCGGAATCTTCTCAACCTCCTGATCATTTGAGGAATGACAGGGACCGGTGGGAACGCGTACAGAAGCGGAAACTCCCAGTCCACTATGAACGCGTCTCCCAGAGCTCCTCTCGGAGGAAATTCCCTTGAGCAGAACAGGTCGCATTTCCTGTTTAGGCTGGTGGCGAACAGATCTACCTGAGGGGTTCCCCAAAGAGCGAAGATCTCTTGAAGGACTTCCTGAGCTAGTTCCCACTCGTGGGAGACTGTGTTCTGCCTGCTCAGAGCGTCCGCTGTCAAGTTCTTCTCTCCGGCTAGGTGAACTGCCGATAGAGAGATTCCTTCTTGGATTGCCCAAAACCAGAGCTGCATCGCCTCTCTGCACAGGGGTAGTGATCCTACGCCTCCTCTTTTGTTGAGGTAATGCATGGCCACCGTGTTGTCCGTCATTATCAGGACGTTCTTCCCTTGTACAACTGGCAGGAAAGCCTTCAACGCAAGTCTGATGGCTCTCAGCTCTAACAGGTTGATGTGTAGTCTGGACTCCGATGGAGACCAACGACAGCTGATGGTCAAGTCGTTGGCGTGGGCTCCCCACCCCGTGAGTGAGGCATCCGTGACTACTGTTATCTCCGGCCAGGGTTGCCAAAACTGTTCTCCTTTCAGAATGTTCTCCTGACAGGCCCACCACTGAAGGTCTCGAGCCACCCTGCCGGGAACCTGAAGAAGATCTGTCATTCTCCCTGAGAATTGTGACCACTGAGTCCTCAGTGCCCACTGGAGGGATCTCATTCTCAGGCGAGCCTCTGGCACAAGGAAAATGCAGGATGCCATGAGGCCTAGCAACCTCAAAAAGTCGAAGGCTGGGAGACGTTGGGCATGTTGGAACTTGGTAACCATCTGTAGAATATCTTGAGCCCTCACCTCTGGTGGCGAGGCTTTTCCCAGGGAAGTATCCAGGATCGCTCCTATGAACTGGAGTCTCTGCGATGGTATCATTTGAGACTTCTTTAAATTGAGGGAGAAGCCCAGTTTGTGAAGGGAGTAGCACACGTGATTTAGCTGGATCTGAGCTTGCTCCAGAGAAACAGCCCTGATCAGCCAATCGTCCAGGTAGGGGTAGACGTGAATCCCTTCCCTCCTTAGACTTGCAGCCACTACCGACATTAACTTGGTGAAGACCCTCGGGGCGGAGGTCAGCCCAAATGGCAGTACTCGAAATTGATAGTGAGAGTTGCCAATTGCAAACCTCAGGTATTTCCTGTGTTTGAGATGGATAGGCACATGGAAATAAGCGTCCTGAAGGTCCAGAGATACCAACCAGTCCTGAAACTGAAGGGCCTGGAGGATCTGAGAAAGAGTGACCATCTTCAATTTGTCTTTCCTGAGGAATTTGTTCAATTCTCGCAAGTCCAAGATGGGTCTCAGTCCTCCGTCTTTCTTCGGAATGAGAAAGTAAGGGGAGTACCAGCCCTTGTTCCTCTCCGCTACAGGTACCGGTTCTATGGCACCTTTCTCTAGCAGGTCCAAAATTTCCTGCAAGAGGAGCGGATCTGGAGCCTTCTGAGAGCTGATCCCCGGTGGATGACTCTGAGGTATATGTAGGAAAGGCAGGCAGTAACCTTGGGCGACTGTTTCCAATGCCCAAGCATCTGACGTGATAGCCTGCCATACCGTCAGATGTTGAGTCAACCTGCCTCCTACAGGTGTCCTGTGAGGGGAGTCCTCAGAGTGGTTTTGGGGCGGCTGATGCAGATGCCGATGGTAAAGAGGCACCTGCTGTTGCTGCGGCTTTAGAATATCTACCCCGTCCACCTCGGGTAGTTCTTCTTTGACCCCTTTGAGCCGGTCGTCCTCTACCTCTTCCGAATGCGGAGTAGAAGCGAAAGGACTTGCCCCTCGCAGAGGTTCCTGTGGGACGAAAAGGAGTCTGACGGATTGCAGCTCCTAGGGATTTTGCTGCTGCTTTTGAAGTTTGCAGTTTCTCTAAACTGTCATCCGCCTTTTTCCCGAACAAAGAAGAGCCATCAAATGGCATGTTCAAGAGCCTGGCTTGCACATCTGGGGCAAAACCCGACTTTCTCAACCAAGCGAACCTCCTGGTTGATGTACTTGCCGCCATTGCTCTGCTGATACTGTCAGCCGAATCAATGCCCGTCTGGAGGGATTCGCACATAGCGTCTTTACCGTCCTGTATAATATTCAGGAACGCATCCCTTTCTTCTCCCTCCGGGATGCAGTCAGCCGCTGTAGAAGCACACTCCCAAAGTGTATGGCTGAACCTAGCAAGGGTGCAAGTAGCATTAACAGACTTTAACGCCATGCTACATGCTGAAAAGACTTTCTTTGCCATAGCATCATATTTTTTATCGTCCCTGTCCTGTGGGACTGTAGGATAAGCCGTCTTCACATCGGTAGAGGATGCTGCTTGTACCACCAGACTTTCTGGGGATGGATGTTTAGACAAGAACTCTGGGTCTGTGGAAGATACCCTGTACTTTGCAGACAGTTTTTTATTTACTGCTGGTATTACATCTGGGGTCTCCCAGTTTGTCATGATCTTTCTCTGAAGAGCTTTATGAAAAGGCACCACTGGATCCTCTTGTGGGCCTTTGTCAAGAATATCCGTGAGGTCATCTTGCTGGAAAGATTGTGAAGGTGTAGACCACCCCATGAACTCTGTAATCCTGGCCATTAAGGCTCTGTAGGGGGTTTCAGCATGCTCCCCCGGGTCTGGCTTAGCAAAATCCACCTCAGGGGAAGTGTCTAACCCACTTGCCTCATGTAAAGAATCAAGAAGATCCTTTAATCTGCGCTCTTCAGAGGAAAATTCCTCTCTAACTGGGGTTACAGGTCCCTGTAACTCAAATGTGTCTTGTTCAGACAAATCACCCTCTTCTAAAATTGAGGATATAGTTCTCAATTTTTCTGAACTCATAAAGGGAGTAAATCCCATTTCCAAGGCAGAGGGTGCCGAACTTGTCATTATTGGCCTTGAAAACGTCGATGTCGTCGACGCCGACGTCAAAGGCTTCGAGCGTGGCGTCGAAAACAGAGGTGGAGGCCTCGAGGACCTTGACAGAATTGGAATTCTACTCGACAATATCGACGCCATCGACGTCGAGGGCCTGGGGATCGTCACTGGATGTGTGGTCACCGTGACTTTTCTCGGCGTCGACGCCGGTGTCGAGGCCGGCGTCGAGTCGACAGACCCGTGTGTCGAAGGTCACTTCGACAACGGCGTCGAAGACATCGACGTCGACGGAACCTTCGTCGACGGCGTCGACGGAACCTTCGAGGAAGGTTTGGAGGTCATAGTCCTACTCGAGGGTTCGAGACACGCTCGAGAGGTTTCTTTCGCCAGGTACTGCGACTCGCGGCGTTTTTGACCTTCGGGTCTTTCGACCAGAGCATCGCTCTCGGCAGTCTTCGAGGGGGTCGAGGCCGCTTTCTCGAAGACGCTCATCATATTTTATCTGAATTCCTCCCATTCAGCCCGGGAACTATGTTTCGTGGGGCAAGGGATTCTTTTTGGCGAAACAGAGGAAGAGGAAGACGGAGAAGGGGATCTTCGACGTCTCCTCTTCGAGTGCTTCGGTCTCGAGGAGTGATGAGACCCACTCCGAGACCTGGAGCGCGAATGGTGACGAGGAGACGAATGTCTCGACTTCGTCGACGAAGAAGAAGCTTTAAAAGTCTTACCTTTCTCCAGCTTCCCTCTACGCTCCTTCAGGGCCTTAGCTGTCATGGACATACAGTCCTCGCACTCCAAACAATGGTGTTCGGCTCCCAAGCACCACAGACAATTTCTGTGAGGATCGGTCAACGACATCTTTTTCCCACAATCTCGACATTTTTTGAAGCCGGATCGAGGAGTTGTCGGTTCCGACGAGGAAGCCATCGAGTACGGATCGAATAACTCGAGGTAAATAGGATTATCTGACTAAGAACTGAGCAACGGTATTCCGAGGCACCCAGTAGCGCGGAAAAACGGAACTGAGCAACGGACGCTGCGCGCGGCCTTTATAGGCAGGATGACGTCGAGCGTCGATACGGCGGCTGTCGAAGGACATCGACTCGAGGGACGTCGACGCGCAACGCCCTCTGGAGAAAAAATTTTCCGAGGCCAGCAGAGCTGGAAGGATATATCTAAGATGAGGAATACGTCGGAGGACACAATCCCTTCGAAAACAGTAATTTCATTCTTCCTCAGGAGCCAGACCAAATTCTTGGCATGCCTTCTCCATCATAGCGTGAAATGCCCCAACATCATCCGGAGGAGACAGCTGAGCCGGGCTTCTAGGTGGTTCCACCTCAGGGTCTGTATCCCGGGTATCGTCTCTCCTGGGCGACGAGGACACCGTTGACAACATGTCACGAGGCCCGCTCTCCGGATCCGAATCAACTAGCTCCCCTTCCTCTGGATGACTTCAGGGAAGGCCCAACCCCACTGGTGACGGCAATGGTAGTCACACCAGAGGCAAATTCCTTGGGAGACTTGGTCGAGGGGCCTCTACAGGCACATTACGCACCAATGGAGCCACCGAGCCACCGAGTTGGAGTCCCAACAACGGCTGGAGCGTACCCAACACCTGCATGGACAGCAGAGCGTGTAGGTTCACCAACAGGTACATTGGTGTTAGGCAAAGTTAGTATGCAGTACCCTTTGGGTGCACAACACCCAACTCTGACACACAGGTATAGGAAACCCAACCTTTGGAATAAGCTTGTACTACAGTTTTGGTAGCATGTTGAGCAGCCAGGCTTATCTCAAGAGGGGTCAATGTGAGCTGTAGGGGAGTTGCACAGAGATTCACAGTGACAAGTATTCAAATAAACTCTTACACACAAGGTTTCTTAAATAAACAATTATTAATTTATTTATCAGTCAGTTAGAATAAGCATTCTTCAGAAGGGAGCAATATGATAATAACACAAATACACTTCAATACTGTACACTCTTAATTTTCTAAATCAGTAAAGCCCCTTTTGGGATGGCCCACAGACACAACCTACACCCTCAGGTGACTTCAATAGCTAGGATGCTGGGGACATTAATATCTTACTGTTGGCATTTAGAATACTGTTAAATTTAGTAAAAGGAAAAGGTTATTTAGAACAACAAGAGACCACAAATATTCTTAAGCATGCAGATACTTTCGGATCCCCCGCCCAAAATGAGTCATTCAGTACAATAGGCTAAGCCAAAATCAATGGGCAAAAGTCTTCTATTGGATGAAGCACTTCTGGTAGGTAAGTAGAAAAGTCTTTGCACAATGTTTGAGAAGTCTTTGAAGAAAAGAAGAATCAAATGTAGGGCCACATGCCGATTAGAATTGTAAGTAGTAGAAGATGCAAGCAACTCTACAGTAAGAGGTAAGTTCTCTCAGACTTTATAGTACCTTTACAATGAAGAAAAGTGCAGCAGATGACTTCTGTTCCTCTACAGCTCTGCAGATCTCTCTGTTCCCGGGCCTCAGTTGTGGGCACAAGAGGGAGGACTTCTGGAGATTGCAAATGGACGGTCACTGCGCGCAACCGACAATCTTCAAATCAGTGGCTTTTCAGTGTTTCAGCTCCTTGCAACTACCGCGAATGGCAACACCGTGGTTCCAGGCTGTCGAGATGGACTTTCCTTTCTTCTGGGGTCCCGCACTCTGTTCAGGGGGCTCAGGCTTGGTCAGGCCTTCCTGGGAGTCCGGAAGATCTTCCTGAAGCTCTAGGCCAGCTTAAAAGCAACGCACACAATCTGGTGTTCCTCTCCCTGGCTATAAGGTTTCCAGCAGCAACTGTAGAAATTCAACCAGCTCCGAGATGGTTGTCCAGGTGGCTTACTTTGGAGTTAATTGGTCCCACCAACTCAAAGGGTCCTTGCAGGGGCTTCTCTGCAGATACGAATTTGGAGTTTCAGCACAGCAGCAGGGCTTCACCGGGCAAACCAACGATCCAAGAGTTGCAGGAAGCGTCCTCTTCAAGTTCTTCTTCGGTTCCTTCGTCCAGTGGTCGACTGCCTTCTCAGCCAAAAGCCTCGCCTTTTATTCAGTTCTCTCCCATTCGTTCCAGCCTTGCTGTCAGTCACCCAGCAGGGTGTCTGTCCTTGCTGGACAGTCAGCCGGCCAATCACCACAGAGTGCATTTGGGTCTCCTATGAGACTAAGCACAGGGAGTTTCGGGCACCTCCTTCACTTTCTGCCTCCCGCAGACGCAGCGCCGACGGATCGAAACCTGGGTCATGCGCCTCCAGACCGGAGGACAAAGAAAATTGAGCCTGATCCTGTTGCAGAATGTCCACCAGGAGCAACAGCCCAAGCTGGTACCAGACTGCCACAGATCCCTCGTAGGCAACAAACCACCATCCTTTTCCAGCTGATCAGTCGACAGCAATTGCGGCCCACTGACAGCCACGGCCGTAGTCGGAGACGACAGAAGTGAGGACTGGCCCACAACCGTCGGCGACGGAACCTCCATCGAAAACCTTGTTGTTGGTACTAAGGCGTCCACAGGCCTAGCCTTCTCCGGCGAAGCGGACTGATTTGATGAAGCCCTGGAACAGTGTTTCGACGAATCCCTGCTGGAAGAGGACCTATGGTGGTCCTTAGACGATTGAGTGCTTCGAGAAGGAGGACTGCCACGCCCTCGACTTCTCGCTCTCCGTCAATGCAGACTTATGCCCAGACTTCTCGGCCCTAGTACTCGACACCTTGGACATGTCCGCCAATTTGGATAGCAAAGAGCCACTCTCCCCTTTATAACGATGCAACCTGGATTCAGAGCAGCCGTCACCTTTCCCCACGCCTGAAGCTGGCACCTCCCTGTGCTGCTTCTTGGCAGGGGTTTCTGCGGACACCGACCTTCGCTGCGTAGAGGCCTTCTCCGCCAGAGCCGAAGAACTGCTTCCTCGGGACTAAACCTCCGAACCCGGGTAAGTGCCCTCGTTGAGCCAACAAATCAGCCGGCGGTTGCAGTCTTTAAGCGTTTTCTGCAAAAATCCACGACAGATCTCACAGGCAGCCGCAAAATGGTTGGGGTATAGACAATACAGGCAATCTGCATGGCTGTTCCCCTCGAAGACCTTATTTAGGCCGCAGGTTGCACAAGGCCTAAATAGCGATTTCTTCTGGGCAACAGATGACATTATGGCCAAAGTACGAAAAGCATGTGTAGAACATGAAGAGAAACACGAGGTGACGCCAACAGTTTGGAGACGGTTGAAATCTGAAGGGAAGCCGTGGGGGCGTGACTATTCATACCATACGTCCTTATTGGTGTAGCCTAAAGCACCCAAAAAGTTGTCGATAGGACACTAAAGTGGAAAACGCTAGGTTAAAGTTACAGAGGATTCCCAGCCTGACGGCGGGCAATATTCACAGCATGTGAATCTATGAAAGATCCACTGCTGGAGAAGAACTAGTTATTTACCAACTGGTAACATTCTTTCAACTGGATGTTCCTCCAACATATTCCACATCTTTGACATGTAATGTCCACAGCTGTGCTGCTTCGGATATCTTTTGGCAGAGGGCGTCCTGCGTCGATGGCGCCGGGTCGATGCCCCTCGAATCCCTCCATTGAGGGCGACGTCACTGGATATTATAAATAGGACGCATGGCGCCCGTAGCCTCAGTTTCTCCCATAACGTGTGACATGCTCGTACACAATACCTGCTTGACTGCACATAGCCTTGAGGGAACGCAAGCTGCAATAGCATAGGAAATTCTTCAGAGGGGCAGGCTGGAAGGGCGATGTGGAATACGTTGGAGGACCATCCAGTTGAAAGAACATTACAGTTGGTAAGTAACTTGTTCTTTGAATGGATTGTGTCCTCCAACGTATTCCACACTTTTGACAGACTCCCAAAGCAGTATCAGTGAATGGAAAAGGGAGAAGAATTTCAAATACCCAATCAGATGGCAGAATAAAGCACCGCTTTACCAAAGGCCATATCCTGACCATGTAGTGTATCTATGGATGTGTGGATGGAAGACCACGTCGCTGCATTACAAATATTCTTAATAGGAACTCCCCGCTGTAGGGCTGCGGATGTAGCCACACCCCTAGTCAAGTGAGCTCGCAACCCCTCAGGAGGGTACTTGCCCGCCAATCTGTAACATTCAGTAATGGCGAGGATAATCCACCTGGACAAGGTCTGTTTGGTAACAGCCTTGCCCAATTGGTGTCCGGTGAACCCACACAAAAAGTTGGTTGTCCACTCTGACCCTGCACATCCTAGAAATATAAAAGCTCAAAGCACACCTAGGGTCCAAGGTATGGTGTCGCTCCTCTTCCTTTCCAGGAGGGGGAGGATAGAAAGCAGGAAGTACCACTTTCTGTCTCAGATGAAACTCAGCCACTACCTTAGGTAGAATGGATGGACGTACCCTCAGTACAAACCTATCCTTGTGGAACACAGTAAAGCAAGCAGATGTAACTGCAACCAAGAGAACAGTCTTGAAAGACAACAGTCTCAAAGAACAAGAGTGCACAGGTTTAAATGAAGCATCCATCTGGAATTTCAAGACTTAATTCAAAACTCAAACTGGCATCTGAAAAGGTGACGGCGGGAACACATTCGTGAGCCCTTTTAGAAATTGGGAATCTTAAAATAAGAACATTCCTCAGACGAGCGCTTGAAAATAGACAGCGCCGCCAGGTAACCGCTAATGGTACCCACTTGAAGACCCCTGTGGGTCAAAGAAAGCAAGAAAGTAAGAACCATCGGAATGGAACACTGAAAAGGATCAACATTGTTTCCTCTGCACCAGTCGCAAAACTTGTCGCAAAACTGCCAATGGTACAGGGATTTGGTCGCCAGCCGCCTGGCCGAGACCAACACGTCATCCGGGAGGTCCCAATCCTTATATCTCACTGTTTCAGAAACCAAGCGTGAAGGTTGAGAGTCTTGACCTCTGGATAGAGAGCCGGACTCCACTCGCGTGAGAGAAGGTCCTCTCGGTGGGAAAGCCGGCGTGGAGGACAGATGGACATTTCTAGAAGGTACGGGTATCACACTCTCCTGGCCCAATCTGGATCAAGTGGGACCCGAATCTCTGCAACCTCCTTAGCACCTGAGGAATGACGGGACTGGAGAACACACATATAGAAGTGGGAATTACCAATCCACAACGAACGTGCCCCTAAGGCTCCTCTCGGAGGAAATTACCTTGAGCAAAATCTCTTGCACTTCCGGTTGGCACCGGTCGCGAACAGATCCACTTGAGTGGGTTACCCAAAGGAAGAAGATCTCATGACGGACTTCCTGAGTCAACTCCCACTCGTAGGAGACCGTGCTCCGCCTGCTCAGAGCGTCCGCCGCCGCATTCTCCTCTCCGGCCAGATGAACTGCCGAGAGTGATATTCCTTGCTGTATCACCCAGAACCAGAGATGCATCACCTCTCTGCACAGCTCGAGCGACCCTACGCCCCATTATTTGTTGAAGTAATGCATGGCCGCTGTGATGTCCATGATCAGGACACTCTTCCCCCGCACAGACGTCAGAAAAGCCTTCAGGGGTTGCCTGATGGCCATCAGCTCCAAAAGGTTTATGTGGAGTTTGGACTCCGACAGAGACCAACGACCGCTGGATGTCAGCTCGTTGGCGTGAGCTCCCCATCCTGTGAGGGAAGCGTCCGTCACCACAGTCACCTCCTGCTAGGGTTGCCAAAAAGGCTCCCCCTTCATCAGATTCCCTTCGTTGGCCCACCACAGAAGATCCTGTGAGACCGAGAGTGGAATCTGAATGGGATCTGACATCTTGCCTGAGAATTGCGACCATTGCCTCTTGAGAGCCCATTGAAGGGATCTCATTCTCATTCTGGCCTCTGGCACCAGAGAAATGCAGGATGCCATGAGGCAGAGCAACCTTAAGAATTCGAAAGCCAGAAGACTCTGGGCATGTTGACCATCTGTACAATGTGATGAGCACTCACCTTGGGAGGCAAGCACTTTCAACGACGTGTCCAACACAGCCCGATGTACTGGAGCTGCTGGGAAGGAATCATATGGAACTTCTTGAAATTGAGGGAGAAGCCCAGCTTGTCAATCGAGCGGCAGGTGAGGCTGAAATGATCCAAAGCTTGTTTGGGAAAATACACCCGGAACAGCCAGTCGTCCAGGTAGGGTTAGACGTGAACCCCCCCCCCCCTCCGGAGATATGCTGCCACCAACACCATTAGCTTGGTGAAGATCCTCAGGGTGGAGGTCAATCCGAATGGCAGAACCCGAAACAAAGTACGAGTTGCCAGGCGCAAACCTCAGGTATTTTCTGTGCTTTGGATGGATGGGCACATGAAAATAAGCATCCTGTAGGTCCAGACACCAGGCCCTTCAACTTCAGGATTGGTTGAAGGACCTGAGAAAGAGTGACCATCTTGAACTTGTCCTTCCTGAGGAACTTGCTCAAGCGACGTAAATCCAAGATGAGTCTCAGTCCTCTGTCTTTCTTGAGAATCAAAATATATGGGGAATACCATCCCTTGTTCCGCTCCGCCGCAGGCACTAGTTCTATGGCGACTTCATCCAGCACGGTCAAGATTTCTTGCACAAGGAGCCGATCCGGAAACTTCAAAGAGAGATTCCCCGGTGGATTGTTGTGAGGCCGCTTTAGGAAGGGAAAGCACTAGCCGTGGGCTATTGTTTCCAGAACCCACGCATCTGAAGTAATGGCTCGCCATTCTTCTAGATGCTGAGACAGCCTGCCCCCAACCGGTGAACAATGGGACCTGGCCTCATAGCTGTTTTGGAGCGGCTGCGGCAGCACCTGAAGGTAAAGAGGCAGCTGCCTGAGCGGCTTTGACACCTCTTCCCCTTCCACCACGGGTACTTTTACGGTAGCCCTTTGATTAGTGACTCCTTTCGCTCTACCAAAAGATGAGCAGTAACGAAAGGAACCCGCCCCTCCATTGCTGTCCCCTAGGTCGAAAAGGCGGAGGTTGACGCACAGCAGCGCCCAAAGACTTAGCAGCTGCTTTTGAGGTCTGCAACCTCTCAAGGCTCTCGTCAGCCTTGCTGCCAAACAAATGCCAACCATCAAAGGGCATGTTGAGAAGACGGACTTGCACATCTGGAGCAAAACCCGACTTATGCAGGTTTGCGTGGTTGCGCATCACAGTGCTCGCAGCCATGGACCGGCTAATACTATCAGTCGTGCCCAACCCAGACTGAAGGAATTCACACATGGCATCCTTGCCGTCCTGCACAAGAGCAAGGAACCTATCCCTTTCTTCCCCCTCGGGAATATGCTCAGCCGCTAGAGAGAGACAATTCCAGTGTGTGAAAACCTTGCCAAGGCACAAGTGGAGTTGGCCGACTTCAGTGCCATATTCCCAGCTGAAAATACCTGGCGTGCCCAACCATAGAAGTGCTTGTCGTCCCTATCAGGAGGGATTGTAGGGTACGCCGCCTGCCCCGAGGTGGCCGCGGCCACCTGAACCACCAAACTCTCAGGAGTCGGGTGAGTTGATAGGTAGCCGGGGTCGCTACTGGATGGGCAGTATTTCTTATTTAACAACTTGTTGACCGCCGGAAGAGACACCGGGGTCTGCCAAGTAGCCGCCACCATGTTCTGTAATGCCAAATGAAAAGGCAACACTGGGTCAGTGGACGGACCCTGATCTAAAATATCAGTCAGGTCATCTTGATCGAATTCAACCTGAGGGCCGGACCACCATAGGTACTCCGTAACCCTCAACATCAACCACCTATAAGAGGATTCAGCATGAGCCCCAGGCTGTGGCCTAACAAACTCCATCTCTGGAGAAGTGTCAAGGCCACTGGCATCATGTAGAGACTGACGCAGATCTTCCAACTGACTGTCCTCAGAAAAGACCATGTCAGGAGCCTCAGGTGCTACACCAGGATTATCAAAGGGCTCCAACTCCACCTCAGACTGCTCCTCATCCTCATTAATGTCCTGCAGATAATGAAAGAACTCCTTACTAGGGACAGGAGTGGTCTTGGAACAAGAACACGCCTCACCGTCTTAGAGCCTTTCTCAGAGGATCCACAGTCCCAGGGGCTTCCAGTGGCAAATTCTGGCCATTTTGCCGCAATGGCGTCGATGTTCTCAGTGTCGACAAGGGAGCCAACGGCTCCGAGGGCCGGCCCGAAGGCAAAGCCATGACAGCCTCACTCGATGGACACAGCGCCGACGGAGTCGACGCCAACCTCAAGCCCTTTCAAGACTTCTGCGGTTTCATTGGGGACGAAGACTGCGATCTAGATCTGGCACGTCTCTGGCGATCCACCGGATCTTTGTCCGAACGGGCCCTTGATAGTTCCCGATGCTTATCGCGCCGACTGCCCGGGCCCGAGGGCGTGCAAGCATCGGAACGAGACTGTTCCCTGCCAGTTTCCATCAAAGGCGCAGACGGAACTGTGCCCTAGGATTGAAAAATCGCCAGTATTTGCTCCCCGAATGCCTACCATTCCAATGGAATAGAGGAATTAGAGGGCAAACCACTTTACTCGAGGAGCCATCACCCGACGAGGACGGCGAACGGTGACGCCGCTTCTGGGAGTGCCTCGACGAGGAGGAGTGGCGGGAACCACTCCAGGACCAAGAGCCCCTGGATTCTTTCCGACGGGTGAGAGTCACCCTCGAATCGTCGGTGGAAATACCCGTAGATTTTTTGGTTTTACGAGGTTTGGAAACCCGACCTACCTGCAACTTCCACTTACGCTCCGGCAAGGCCTTGGCAGTCAACGACTGCCACTTGGAGCAGTCGTCGGTATCATGACTTTCCCCCAGACAGCACAAGCGGATGCGATGCAGGTCCGTAATAGACATTTTAGACTCGCAGTCCCGGCATATCTTAAACCGAGACCGCGGAGTCGGAGGGGTAGAAGATGAAGACATTGTCTTTGAAGAAGATAACACGAGGCGCGACAAGTTCTCGAAGCAAACACGTTTGCATAAAAAAACTGAACTGAGGCTACGGGCGCTGTGTGTCCTATTTATAACATCCAGTGACGTCACCCTCGAGGGACATCGACCTAATGCCATTGACGCAGGACGCCCTCTGCCGAAAATGTTTTCAAGCAGCAAAGCTGTGGACATTACATGTCAAAGATGTGGAATACGTTGGAGGACACAATCCATTCGAAAGATTGCTTCACTTCCCCTGAAATTATTCTCCCTCTACCCCTCAATGCAAGGGCACACTTGCATGCTGTTGGAAATCCATTATACCTGCAGAGGAAAAGGGAAGCCCTCGTCTATCCATTTTTTTTAGATTACTCATCCATTAGTCAATCTTTGGAGGTTGGAAAGGTCCCATCTCCTCCATCACCCGTCATTTAACCAAAGGACCAATCTGAATGACAAAAAGAGTTTCAATTAATAATCTCTGCCACCTGTTTTGCCTGCATATGCCAATGCAGGCCAGCAATGGCCTAAAGAACAATTTAAGTACAGCCAGTACCGAGAACATGTTGTCCAAACAGTTCTGATAAAACATTTATAAGGCATACAAAAGGCATCCACTCTGAAGCATAATAAAAAGAGCACCCCAGACCTGTCGCTTGTCCTCTGGTGCTTTCAAGAAGAGGGCATTTATCAAGGCAATGGCGTACGTCTGAATCTCCTGGTTGGAGCTGCCGGGAAGTAAACAGAGTTAGTAAGTACACAGACAAATAATTCATCTGGAAAGGTACAGAAGAAAACAGTGAATAAACCATGAAGAGTGACAAGGAAACCTATTAAAGAGGGGCAGGGGCTACGAATAAACACACTGGAGCAAAGGGAAAGGACATGTGCCATACATTACTTACCATATTTCTGAAGATTTTAACTGCTTAGATTCACATGCTATGCATAGGCCGAAATCTAGTGGTAGGTGCAGAGTATTGCATTCTTGTTTGAGAGTTTTTCGAAAAAGGACGTCGACTGGGTGTGCTTGTAATACTATCCCTGTGCGACGTGTATTGCACCCATGATCCTTCACGTGTCAAGGTCCCTCCGATTGTTTTGTTTCTGACAAGAGGGAGCATGAAGTGATGCGTGAGCACAGAAGATAAGATGTAGGAAGTCTATGTACCTTGAACTACAAGAGAAGTGGAAGGGTGGGCACATGTCAATCTAAGCAGATACAAGCATCAGAAATATGATGACGCTAAGTAATGTATGCCTTCTGAGGCTTGTATATCTGCTTAGAATCGCATGCTTTGCAGAGACTAGCGAGCAGTACCAGGGGATGGTGATAGAATTTTAGAAGGTACAGCGGCAAAGAGATGTTTTAGCACCGCCCCACCTACCTGTGAATCACTCCTAAAATGTGTATCTAAGCAGACATGTTGTGTAAAGGTGTGAATAGAACTCCAGGTATCTGCTTTGCAAATGGCATCTAAAGGTACACTGATAATGAAAGCTATAGTAGCCCCTCTGCCTCCAGTAGAGTGTGCTCTGGGCATAAAGGGTAATGTTTTATTTGAAAGAGAATAACAAATTTGGATGTGTTTCACTATCCATTTGGAAATAGCCAACATTGGTACAGGATCCCCTTCTCTTCCAGTGGCTATGTAAACAAAGAACTGGTCAGTTTTCCGTAGTGGTTTAGTTTTATTTATGTAATACATTAAACCTCTTCTGACATCTAATGTATGTAGGCTTCTCGCTGCCGGATTTGTAGGGTTTTGGAAGAAAGCCAGAATTTCAAGACTGATTGACATGGAACTTGGAGATTAATTTAGGAGAGAAGAGTGGATATGTGCGTAAAGCCACTTTGTCCTTGTAAATGGTCAGAAAAGGATCTTGAACGGAGAGCGCCTGCAGTTCACTCACCCTCCTTATAGATGTAATGGCAATGAGAAAATCAGTCTTATAAGTGAGACTCTTAAGACTTGTTTTATGCATTGGCTCAAAAGGAAGGCCCATAAGTTTAGATAGGACTACATTCAAGTCCCCTCGGGGAGTTGGATTTGAAATTGGAGAATGTAATCATTTCACCCCTTCCATAAAGGCTTTAATGACAGTGACTTGGCACCAAGAGAATTTCTTCTGAGCAGTGGTGTACGCAGAAAGAGCAGCTAGATGCACACTTAGTGAATTAAAGACTAGCCCAGAATCCAAAAGGTAAAGTAGGTATAGAACAATGTGAGAGGGTGTGCAGTCAATAGGATTGATGCTGGGTGATCTAGACCAAATGACAAAACGTTTCCATTTATTCAAATAGCAGTGTCTAGTATTAAGTTTACATGCCTCCTTAAGAATGTCCATACATCTTAGAGGCAGATTTAAATGCCCAAAATCTATGAATTCAGGAGCCACGCTGTTAAGTACAGAGTTTGAAGACATTGATGCAGTGTTTATCCCTGATCTTGGGACAGTACGTTGAACGGGCATGGAAGTTTGACCGGAGGACAAAGAGATTCTCATTAGTTGTGAGAACCATGTCTGCCGGGCCCCTATTGGAGCTATCAGGATAGGGGTTGGGTTGGGGGCAAGGTGGAGGGGGGAGAAAGCGTAAGCAAATCTCCCTGACCAATTCATCCACAGGGCATTCCCCTTGGATTTTGTCTGGGGATACCTGGAGGCAAAGTCTGGGCATTGCACGTTCTCCAGCGTAGCGAAGATATCGATATGTGGACAACCCCATTCTGTGCAGACATTGTGTAAAATATTGGTGTGCAACTGCCATTCATGTTCTACAGGAAGTTGTATGTTTCTGCTGAGGACATCTGCTAGATGATTGTGTTCTGTGGGGACAGGAGGAACATGTTTTGTGTCTCAGTGCCCAGTTGCATATGTTCTGGGTTAGTCTGGACAGACCTGGAGATTGTGTCCTGGCCTGTTTGTTTATTTAAAACATGGTTATAGTGCTGTTTGTTCTGTAACTGGTCTTGAATGGCTTTCAGAGCTTTGAACACTGCTAGAAGCTTAAACAGGTTGATGTGCTTATTTGCTACTGTCTGAGTCCACATGCTGTGCGCTGTATGATGGAGATAATGTGCTCCCCACCCTGAGAGGGAAGCGTATGTGGTAAGAGTGGCCTTTATTGCTGGTGTGGTGAATGATTTCCCCTTGAGGTTTTCCCTTGACCACCAGTGCAGGGACATAACTAGAGACTGCAAGACAACCACGAGATCATCCCACTGACCGCTTGCCTGAGGCCATCGTCTTACGAGCCACTCTTGCATTGGACGCATGCAGGCATTAGGTAAATGTAGGAAGCCATCAATTCGAGCAGGCGCATTGCCTTGCATACTGTTATCTGACGGCCAGCTATATATTGTGGGATTTGGAATAGCATGTTTTGGACACGCTCTTTGGAGGGGAAGACGAGACTGTCTTCTGTCTGAATCAACGCTCCAAGAAATTGTTTTACTTGATTGGGCACAATACCTGATTTTTTTTCTCGTTGATTTAGAACCCTAACTGAACAGTAGGTTGATGGTATCTTGGGTGGTTTGAGACATGATTGAGGGATGTCTCTGGTTATTGGCCAGTCATCTAAATAAAAGATACACTGGAACGGATGGTATCAGGTAATATTATCCCCATATATATGGTCGCAGTAAATAATATCGCCGGGAAAAGGTTGCAGCGATATTATATGGGTGACCATATATATGGGGACAGGGGCAAAAAAAAAACATTTTAAAAAAAAAAATACGAAAAAAAAAAAGTTTGGGGGTTGCGGGGGTGTCCCCCTCATGTTCCATGCAATAATGTCGCCACAAAAAACGGCCATTTTTTGGCGATATTTTTGCATGGCGATATTTTTGTGGTGACATTATTACATGGAACCGAATGGATATTCTGCAAAGGTGGGCTGCCACCACTGCTAGAACCTTGAACACCTTCGCCGCTGAGGCTATGCCGAATGAAAGTACTTTGAACTGATAATGAGCATCCCCCACTTTGAACCTTAGGAACTTCCTGTGCGCTGGCAACATTGGAATATGCGAGTATGCATCTTTAATGTCCAGTGTTGCCATGTAATCCCCTTGTTTGAGAAGAGGGATTACCTCCTTCAGTGGAGGTGTCCTGAATTTTTGTGGCTCGACAATTGTTTGAAGGACGCAGATCTAACACAGGGCGCATGGTCAAGCCTTTATGGTTACAAGGAAGTACACTGAATAAATACCCTTGTTTACCTCCAGAAAGAGGATGGGTTCTATGGCTCCTTTCTGCAGTAATATCTCAGCCTCTACTTGCAGGATGTGTTGATGTTCTTGCGACATACTTCTGTTTGGGGGATGGTGTAAAACACCTGAAGATTCCTCACACAGTAGTCCCTGAGGATCTGTGATCCAGGTGGCCAGGACATGGCCATCGCTTTTGGATCCAGTTCCTGGGGGTGGATCAGTGCGGGAGGATCATCTGGGTAAGGGTATTCAGGGAGTGGGACACCGGATGGCGAGACGCGGTATCCCCTTCCCTGTAACACCTTTACCACATCCTACCAGGTACGATACTTAGGAACTCAACCCTGCCTCTCCTTTCACAACACAAACACTTTCTCATGGACAGCTCGCTATGAGAGAAAACTAACACCCAAGCCGTATACCTGACATGTTCCAATACAATGGGGACAGGTACGGTCAGGCAGTTACTGACCATCAGGCACACCTGACTTCCATTAAACTTCCCCACATGTATAAAAGGCAGAGCACGAGAGCACACTCTGAGCAAGGCAAAACACATGAGGAAGCAGTAGTTCCAAGATGGCAGTTTAATACGAGGAGAAAGACGGCGAAACAGAAGGGGATCGCTAGGAGGGAAGTGCCCTTGACCTTTTCAACAAGGAACCGCTACTTTCACGAAACCTCGAGAATAAAAAGCGCAACTCCAGGAAACCAGGCTGACGAATCCTGAATTGTGTGTCGTAGCTATCCAGGGCCCTCCTGCGTCTATAATCAATGTAGGGAGAATCGGCAGCTGCCGTTGTACTGTCCTTGGCTCCAGCAACAAAGCAGTGCAGGTGAAATCAACAGAGCCTTTAACTGTGGCCACATGTGCCTGTCTTACTGTTGATACCATGCCTTCCCTACAAATGGTAACAGGGTTTTAGTAATAATTTGATTGAGTATCCGTCTGCAAGGTCCACTGGTCTGATGTCATCTCCTCCCATGCGTAGGTGAATGATGATATTCAACCTCCTATAATGAAAATGCATGGGAGAGAACCTGGATGTGAAAGTCACTTGCTGGCAGGGGAGCCTCTAGAGACGGCACTCCTACCTCTACCCTTGGCTCGTCTAAAACCTCGCTGTTGTGAGGTTTGGTAGGTGGATTGTGTACCTTGGTTATGTACCAGGAAGAGAACCCTGATGAAAACCCTGAATGTGTGGGCATGGAGAAGGTTGGTTGGGAGCCGGATTGGAAAGGTACGAGTGGACGCCCAAGGAGTGCCTCCTGGGCACATACCCCAGACTGAGCAAAATCAAGCATACGGTGAAACTAATGGACATGGCGTGCATTCTAACAAAAAGAACGATAGCAATGGCCTGGAAATCCCCAGGAGGCCCCAGATACGAACCATGGAGCAGGGAAATGGAGAGATGGACCAGCGCTGAGACCAAAGCCTGGGAGGAGGGGAACAACCGGGGAGGCGAAGACGTGAGCGCAACACTGGAGTCCTGGAAGACCCTCCTGAAGGACATGATCTACATGACGGACTTTAAGCCCCCTTGAGCGCACCCCCAGCCACGAACTGTCGCCCTGAAGCAAACTTAACAGTCACATCCACAACAACCCTGACCCCGGGACTTTAAGAGACAACCGGATGGTGTCTGGAGCGAGGCCCGAAGCGGGACCGGCAGGTACCCACGCAGTGGGGGGAGGCGGGACGGTCAAAGTTATGGTTTGTTGTTTGTTTCTGGTTTCTTCTCTTTCTTTCCTCTTTTTTTTTTTTTTTCTCTTTTCCTTTTTTTTGTTGCTGTTCTGTAATGTTTATCGGGCGAACTCGTGACAAACCGGTGTTGTTATGCATCCATGTTTAACTGTTCTTTGACAATATAAATGCCAATGAAAACATTTAAAAATAAATGGAGAAGGTTGGTTACAAAAAGAGCAATGGTGTTGGAAACACAGCGTTGGACAAACAGCTAATTAGAAATTTGATTACGGGTTTTTAGTGTGTCATGTTGCTTTTTAGCTGTCGCCAAAGCCTCATCCACAGCATTGCCAAACAAGATAGATTCTTCATTGGGCTTGTTAATTAAGGTGGCCGGAGTTTTTGGTTTGAATCCAGAGTTGCGCAGCCAAGAGTGACTCTTTAATAAAGTTCCCTGTGCAAGGACTCCAACTGTTGTCTCTGCAGAATCCAGGGTATTCTTCGAAATATTGTGGGTAACTTATCTACCCTCTTTTTTTCACTTTGATTTTTATTGAACATATTTCATTAGGCAATACAATGTGTTCCAAACAGCAGCAAGAAAAACAAGCCCTTTTATCCCCACCCCTCCCTCCCACAACTCTCCCCACTCACATGAGCTAACATGACCGGCTGTCCAGTGGGTCCTTAAGACTAGTAATAGAGTCCAAAACATCAGTTTGATCTGGTGCTGTAAGTTCCATATATCATGCCTGTGTACTACACGTGCCTCCTTAGACTCGGGATGTCTCGGGAGGATAGCTCAGGGGCAACATGCTCGCCTTGGAAGCAAGACGACACGGAGCGACACAGGTTTGATCCCTGGGTCCGCGCTTAGAAACCTCTAGGCATTAAGCGCGTTATAAATAACCTATCATATCCAGTGGCTACACAAAAACCTGAACCTACCATTCGGCTTGAGACCCTCACATCTTTGAACAAAACAGCGCCCACTCGCTCAAAAAACTTTCCATGTTATCATTTGTAATCGTTGTCAACTTCTCATACATAAAGATATCCCACAGTTTAGTTAACCATTCCTTATTGGATGGGGCGGTTTTGCTTTTCCATTTTGGGCCAATGCTACCCTTCCGGCCCTCAGCATGGCTCCACAATTTTTGGGAATCTGGTGGTTTTGGAATCGGGGGGCGGAATACCCAACAAGATTTCGAGGGGGCATAAAGGAGAAACATCAACGAGGTCCTTGATCCAACTCAAGACTTCCGCCGAGTAAACCTGTACAGACGGGCACTCCCACCACATATGGTGCCAGGTTCCTCAGTGTCCACACTCCCTTGGGCAGAATGGGGAGGAGCCCACAAACATTTTGGAGAGCCTCACTGGGGGGAGGTGCCAAAAGTGAAGGATTTTGAAGTTGTGTTCCATCGCTGACGTGTACAGGGAGCCAGCGAGCATTAACTTATTAACTTATGTCCCCCAGGTTTCGTCCGTTATTTCTGCCCCAACCTTTGCTTCCAAGCATCGTCTAAAATCCTGCCTCCCCTCTAAGTCAGCCGTAACCAATACTCTATAAATTCTCAACAGAGCTCCCCTCCTTGTAGTAGCTTCACAGAGAATGTTCTGGAAGGGCCTAAGGGCTCAGGAAGTATCAACATACCACGTGGGGTCTGTCAAGATACCTTTTAGGCACAGGTATTCAATGAGCAACTCTCTCAAAACCCATGTCTGACCGCTGCTGCATGTTGCGGAAGCCCTTGCTACCCAGGTCCAGTGGGGCACCACTCAGGGGTGAAGGCCAGGAAGACAGACTAGAGTTTGCGTTATTACATTTCCCAGAGCACAGCCAGAGTGGTGCGACTTCGAATGTGGGGCGGATGCTCCTTGACATGTGTCCATAGGAGGTCTCTGACTTTTTTTAGGATGGGTATGTATGTCGTATGTATGTCTTCAATGAATGTCCAGTAAGTAAAAAGGTCATCCCTCAGATGCTCCAACATTACCCTTAGCTGGACTGCCTGGTAATATAGTCTGAAGTCAGGGAGGCCAAAGCCCCCAAAATCTCTAGGTAGAGTCAAAGTAGCATATTTAATTCTAGTCCTCTTCCAATTCCATATGAACTGATGCACCATAGCCTGTTATTTCACAAAGAATCCCCCTGGAAGGGGTGAGGGGAGAGCCGTTGACAAATAGGCGAGGACATTAATTTTCAAAGATACCATTTGGCCAAACCAGGAGAGAGTGAGGGGACCCCAGCACAAAAGATCTGATCTTATTCTTTCTAATATAGGAATATAATTGGCCTCTACTAATTTTGTCAAATCTCTAGGGAGGAGAATACCCAAGTACGGGGAGGACGTGTTCTCAACTATCATACCACCTACTACCTTCCACCTTCCTACCTCTGGTTTCCCCGTCATCTTCCCCCATAGGCATTAACATTAACATTTATTTTTCAAGCCCGAAAACCTGCCAAATAATTATATCTGGTTTAGGAGTTCTGGAAGCGATGTCAAAGGATTAGTCAGATAGAGAATATCATCAGCAAACAAGGATAGCTTAAAGTCTACCTCCCCACATTGAATTCCCGTAATCCCCTGGTTTAATCTAATGGCAATAGCTAGGGATTTCATAACCAAAGCGTACAGCAACGGGGGAAATGGGACAGCCCTGCCTTGTCCCTCTAGTGAGATGCAGGAGGGAGGAGACAACGCCATTGACATTCACTTTTACTGTGGGACATAAAGCGTTGCTATCCACCGCCTAAAGTTAACACCAAGCCCCATTCTCTACAAATCTTTACCCATGTACTGCCACTCAAGACAGTCAGAGGCCTTTACGGAGTCTATGGATATCAGGATTGATCCCAGCCCCCTACGTCCGGATTTGTGCATTAAGTTTATGGTCTTCCTTATGTTATCTGCTCCCTGCCAACCCGAGATAAATCCCACCTGATCCCCATGCACCAGTGATGTCATCTGACGAGCTAATCTGTTGCCCAACAGTTTTGCCAGTATTTTAACATCCGTGTTCAGCAGGGAAATAGGTAGTAAGACTGACAAGGCCGGGTCTTTTCCCTCCTTGGGTATCACTACAATTAGGGCCGCTAGTATGGACTGTGGGAGGAAGTCCGCCTCCAGGGCACAATTGAACAGTTTGGCCATGAACGGCGCAAGGGTGGAACTAAATTTCTTGTAGAAGGACACAGTAAAACCATTTTCCCAGGGAGTGGTCCCCCTTTTCATACCACTAATCGTATCTATCATCTTCTGGGCAGTAATAAGCGCTTCCAGGGGTTCAGCCTTTTCTGGCAGGAGACACAGAATCAGGAGAGAGTCAAGAAAACTGTCAACCTCAGTTCCATCTCCATCATATTCTGAGGTGTAAAGTGTCTAGTTAAACACTCGAAACTCCTCCGCTATCTGCGGATTCCCGAGAAGCCTCCCACCCTTGATTGAACTGATCGTGTCCACCCTCTGGCTATTCCTCAGCGCCCTCAACTTCCATGCCAGTATTTTGTCTGCCTTCTCCCCTTTCTCCATATATTTTTGTTTCAGGAAGGATAGTTTTCTTTCCGTTTGGCTGACCAAGAGAGCTTTCAGTTTGGCTGTGTGCTCTTGAGTTCAACCCATTTCCCTAGGAACATTTGGGTTTTCAGTTTACCTACGGCTGAATAGCTTCAATTTTCTAAGGGCCTTCTCCTCACGAGCCCTTTCCCTTTTTCTCCTTGACCCCATTCCTATTAGAACTCCCCTTATTGTGGCCTTGAATGCCTCCGAGACCCCGGCCATCCCCACCTCCCAGTTGTCATTAATTTCAAACAACTCTCTGATCGCCATGAAGAGTGTGTGGGCCAACACTTGGTCTCGCAGCAGCAGGTCGTTGCAAGACCACCTAGTATTGTGCTGGTCCCTCAGGGGCACCCCAATTTGGACCCTCACCAGATCATTATCTGACCACGGGATTATCTCAACAGCAAATTCGCTCACTAGTTCCAACAGGGGGAAATCTACCAAGATATAATCTATCCTCGAGAAAGTATCATGTACCTTTGAGTAATATGTAAATAAAGAGTCCCGACCCTGTCCCCTTGTGTGGGTGTCTGACAATCCCAGTTCCATGTTAACCTTCCATAAGCAAGCGGAGGACCGCTGCTGTGCCAAGGTTTCGTAAGTAGGGACCCTCTCTCTTTCCGTCACTCTTGGGGTGTAGAACCATATTAAAGTCAACTCCTATAATTAAGGAGCCCTCGGCAAAGGTTTGAATTTTACTCTCAAGTGATTTCTAGTAGTGGTCTTGGGCTTCATTTGGATAGTAAATGGAGACCACCGTGAACATACAGCTCTTTATCTCCACCTTAACCATCAGAAAACGGCCCTCTGGGTCTTTGAGCTGTGCCTTCGTGGCAAACTGCAGCCTACTGGATACCAGGAGGGCGATTCCATTTTTTTGGTTGGGCCAGACGCATGATATACCCCCCCCCCGATTGACCTGGCTTTCAAGGCCAGTTTCCTTCCCCTTAGCCAGTGGGTCTCCTGTAGCAACATGAAGTGCAGTTTTAACCCATTTAATTCCCTTACCACTATGCATCTTTTATGAGGGGAATTCAAACCTCTTGCATTTAGTGGCCCCAATGCCAGCGTGCACCTTGCGTCAACCATTGGGGGATGGACAAATCTCATGTATCCCTCAGGTTTGGGGTCCTGGTGTACACTCCCCCCTGGTCTTGGTCTCTTACCTCTCTCTAATTGCGTGGGAACTCCCCACTGAACTAGACTGGATATTGGTAGCGTGCAACAGTTGAATCTTACATTAATTAACAATACCCCCAACTCACCCCCCAAGCGCCTGGATCACCTGCGACATTGATCTCGTCACTGGACCAGGCCACCACCTCCTACAACCCCCCCCCCAGGGCACGAGTAAAGAAATACCACCACTGAGCCCTCCCCCCAACTTAGCCCCACTTTCATAGAAAAGCCAGGAACCTCCCCACCCCCCACCCCCAAGGTGCAGGAAACCCAACAGCGCTTCCACTTAGGAGAGCTAAACAGCACATAGGGGCAGTTCCCCACCGACAGGGACACGCACCAGGGTGAAGAGAAACAGAGTTAGAAAAAAAAGGAAAAAAAAGGAAAAAGGGAAACAGCAGAACAGCATGACCCTCGGCCCATCTCTCGGTCAACTTTGTTTGATCCACCGTATCAGATCCAGAGCTATTTCTTCTGACCTTTCCAAGAAGCGTGTTGAAACAGTTCCTCTGTGCACTCTCAAGAGGTCAGCCTCGGCAGTCATTGAGTGGTGGGGAAGCCGGATTCAGTTTCTTAAACTTCCTGTGGCTATGGACTCGAGGTCTGTCCACAAACCCATTTGCCTTCTGGGATTCCGTCAGCTCTCCCCTTCGGAGCTCGGGCATTGACCAGAGTCGTTTCCCCCAAGAGTTCCTGTGTCACCCTCTGGATATCATCCTCTGTGACGAGGTTGAATTTGTATCCCTCATGTTCAAAGGGAAAAGGGGAATTCCCACCTATAACAAACTCCTTTAGCATATAGCTATTTTGTTAGGGGTCCGCACATCCTCCTCCTTGTCAGGGTGAACGCTAAAAGATCCTGGTAAATCATAATGTGCAAATTTCCCCACTCTATCAGGCCCCTCTTCCTCGCCAGCTCCAAGATCTTTGACTTCTCAGAGAAGTAGTGGAACCTTGCAAGAACAGACCTTGGCCCCCAGATCTCGCTCCCGCTCTATGGGCTCCGTCGATGTTCGGTTCATTGGTGTGTACCTCGTCGAAGAGCTTACTGACCACTGCGTTGATGGCTTTCGTGATGTCACTTTGAGTTTCACCTTCGCCCTCCGGGAAGCCAGAGAACCTCAGATTATTGCGGTGCTCTCGATTTTCAAAATCGTCCACCTTGAGGGAGCACTTTTCCTCTCTCCTCTCCAACTCCGAGAGCCGCATGTCGATTTTGGTTTCAAAAAGGTCTACCGAGATTCGGTTGCCTTCAAAATCTTGTATTCGGTCGTCCATACAGTCCACTTTTTTGCCCAGGCCATCCAACCGCTTGCCAATGTCAGCCCGAAAGCCCCCGATTTCTTCCAATAGGGCCGCCATGCTTTTACTCACTGATTGAGTCGGTTGGTGATGTGGCAGGTAGGTTTGCTTGCACCGGGGCGAAACTCTAGTCGTGGCGGAATTTTTGGAGAGAGTCAATCCAACTCATGGGTGGTTACAGGGTGGGCAAAATTCCCGACTGGCAACTGGTGCACTATGGCGGGAGATCTCTGAAGGATGGGTGGGTGAGGGGGGCGGGGATCTCCAGTTCCTCCCAATGTTCCTCACAGCTGGACTGGATCAGTTGGGTGCTCTTGTCTACCCCCTCACTGGCCCCCTGGGGTATGGGACACCAGAAGGTTACACACAGAGGGTGCGCTCGGCAAAGAAGACGGCTCGAGGGGAAGGGGGGGTTAGCCAGTTACAAGCACTGTAGTAGGGCGGAAGCACAAACAGGGGCAGACCCTCTCTCCAAACTCTCCTCATGGGGGCGGGTAGGCGGTGGGTCGAAGAGTACAATGAGGTAGCCGGCCGTCCTCCCCTATAACCAGGCAACTTAGACAAGATGACAAGCAGTGGGTACACTAGGCTCACCACAGATTCCTGAGCCCACAAGGCATCTTGGGTCATCAGGGAACATGAGATAAGCCTGGGTTGGGGAGGCCTCTACGATTGCTTGGGTGCTAATCGTCCAGTTGACCATGCAGAGCAGTCCTCAAGAGAATCGGGGCCTCAGCACCAAGAGCTGGGCCGGTCTGCATTCATCTAAGGCTGGGGTAAGGGCCAGTCCTTCCCCACTGGGTCCTCGGGGGTTGGGTGGGCAGGCTCTCTTACCGTTAACTTTAATCAGAGACCGCTGACGCCCCCGGATGATCTTCACTGGTCCTTTACCACATGGGGGTGGGAAGGCTAGAAGACTGGCTACCCAACGTCGCTCTGCTGAGTCACTGGGCTGGAGATGAGTTGAGTGGGGTTCGCCTGGGCAGGTCACTCCCAGGCGGCATAGAAACGGGGCAAAAGGCCAGCCAGTATTGGACCTCCCCCGAAGTCAAGGGCAAGCCGTGCAGGACTCGAACTGTCGTCGGGAGGGCTTGGTGGCCGGAGCCCTACGAAATGGAGAAACTGCTCACACCAGCTGTACTGAAGGGAGGAGAGTCCCCCTGCGGGCCTTGTCTGGGGCTTGGGGCCTCCCTGTGCTCCCGAGGCTTAGGCAACTCTCTTCCCCGGACTCCCCCCTGTCGCTGCGTGGTATGGGGAGGAGGGACTCTCACTCTCCCCGGGGGTGCCCGATGTATCAGGGCCTAGCTTGCTCCGCCCCCCCCCGGGAGTCGAGTAAGCAGTTCCACTAACATCAGGGCCTCTGGTATGCATGGTGAGTAGGGAGAAGGGGCCCCCGCCGGCTAGAAGCGTCTAGTCATGTATGACACAGGGCAACACACCCGGGTGTCCCCCGCAATGGGCCAGCCTATTCGCCTTCTGTGTGGGCACAGGGAATAAGCATAGTGAAGCCTTGTTCCACCATGGTGGGAAATGCGCTGCCGCCCGGACTGGGGAGGACGATGCACACACTCCTCACATCAGTTCTGTAGCTCCTGGTATGGGGGAGCACCGTCTCCCTCACTCCTACAAAGAGCTCTGGAACGCGCTATTGCTGGGGGTCTGACCCGCACCTTCCTGCGGGGGAGCGTGGCCTGGCTCCCTATGTCGCAACCACAATGGCACTGCCCCGATTTCACGGGGCTCTCATGGTTTTCGCCTGGAACTGCCGGGCGGCTTGCCTATATTCTGAGCCCCGCCTCCTCTTCACAGCACCGTATCTCTGTCATTACATGGGCCACAGCCCCCGTTTTTTCACCTCCACACTGTGTCGTGGTCCAACTGGGCCAGGGGAGGCGGGGGGGGGATGGGGGGTCTTACAAGTTCTCTGAGGGCTATCAGGGGGGCTTAACTCTCTTTTACAGCCGCTAAAGAAGGGACAGACGCAGATGTGTTAGCACATCTCTGCGCCCCCTGGTGACCATCTACCTACTCTCTTTAATGATTTTAAGTAGTTGGGACTTGGTTGGCTCAGGAACGTCAGTCAAGTTATTTTGGAGCAACCCTTACTGAACATTGCTATAGCTTAGCTTGTCAACAGCACAGTATTATTGGCAATGTGTGCTGAGTAAGCGGCTGAAGCAGTGACCCTCTTGCCTAAAGCGTAAAGCTTTTTACATTCTTTGTCTGGAGTTGCCTCAGTATTGGAAAGTTGCACTCCAGCTCGCTTCCTAGTGGTAGTGACTACCAGCGAGTCAGGTGTTACATGACCCTGGATATTTAGAGAGGGTCAGTTGGAGCAGGTTTGAATATTGTCTCTACACGTGGATTAACTGCCCATGTGAGGGAAGGTGCAATGCTCTTTTTAATAGATTTTAAGAGGGGGGCTACTGGCCAACCACCTTTTTCTCTTTTAGGATGTGCTCCAAAAAGGCAGGACCAGAGATAGTTTCCTGAGTCTGTATCTGAAAATGCTCTGCTACCCTTTTCAGGAGATTATTAAAGAGGAGTTGATTGTCCAAGTAACTTGTTCTATGGGCTTCAGGAAGTGGAAATAAAATGTCAGCTGGATCTACAGATCTTTTACTCTCCAGGGACTTGGCTAAAGTATCAGTAATCACAACATATGTAGAGGGGGTAACTGATCGCGACATGGACCCTAGACTGCTGTGTAGGAGCCTGTTGTGTTGGTTTGGTGCGTTTTCCCCTAAGTTTGTGTTTGGACATACGTTTGAACAGCCATTTCGACAACTCCGAATCACCTATCGATGGGAGTTCATGGGCGGCAAATAGATTTCTATTGGTGTTTAAAGCCATCTAGCAAGCGCGGATGCGAATGCTCAGCTGGCTTCGAACGCAAGGGTTCAATTGCTTTCGAAGACACTTTTGAGGACAGTTTGGTTGCCGTTCAAGCTCCATTCGACGATCTCCTCAAAGGTTGGCTTGTGGTTGTGTGCTTTTGTCAGTGCACGTGTAGGACCTTTTCGCCAGCAGACTTCCCCATAGCAGAGCTTTCGGCACGCCTAGCGGGGCTGGCGACACGCACACAGGAGTCTACCGGCTCCTCAAGTAAGTCTTCAGCCTCTGAAACTGAGCAATAGCTGCCAAGGTCTTCCTCATCCGACTCAACAGCGCTGGTAGGGGAAATCAGATTCAGCCTGCATGGAGTAGGCCGTCCACCACGTTTTCAGCTAAAAAGGGCTTGCAGGAATAGCAACGCCGCTTGGCGTGATCACATGGAAGACAATTGTTACACACTCGGTGTGCATCTTTCCAGGGACATTTTTTATTGCAGGATGGACAGAATTTCAAAGGCTTATGTTCCACATTTTTGTATCATTTTAGCAGCAGCTAGACAAACATCAGTAGAGAAGAAAGCGGAACAAGGCATTCTATGAAAGGATGTAAATGTAGAGACCCGCGTTCTCCCTACTGCAAGGCTGGAGCCTGGTGAAGGCTGCTGCCGGCCGTCAAGGAAACTACTTTAGTCGAAGCTTCGGACGGTAGTCACTGGACGTAGGAAGATCGATCGTGGAGACGACTGTCGAAATAGAACTATATCAATATGAAATATTTTAAAATTTGCATTCAATTTCACTAGCAAGGCTACAAGCTCTACACATGCAATCAACCAGCATGGCAGGAAAACGGAATCGTAGGGACCTTGACACATGAAGGATGGGTGCAATACATGTCAACAGGGATAGTACTACAAGCACGCCCAGTCGACGTCTTTCTTAGAAACTCGAAAACAAGAATGTAATACTCTGCACCTACCACTAGATGTCAGCCTATGCACAGCATGTGATTCTAAGTAGATCTACAAGCCTCACATGTGTATATGTATATGGCCTACATTACTCACCGTAATCATATTTCTGATGCTTGTATCTGCTTAGATTTACATGCTATGCATAGGCTGACAACTAGTGGTAGTCGCAGAGTATTACATGGTTTCTTTTGGAAACTCAAAATGGAATGTCGACTGGGCATGTTAGTAATACTATCCCTAGTGTGGAGTCTATTGTACCCATGGTCTGTCATGCGTCGAGGTCCCTCAGACTGTTTGTGTCTGACATGAGGTTGCATGAAGTGTAGCGCGAGTACAGAGGAAATAAAGCAGAAAGAAGACAGAGCAAAACATCTATGCATCTTCGACTCCAGGAGGGGGGGCATGTGCATCTATGCAGATACAAAGCATCAGAAATACTATTATGGTGAGTAATGTATGCCTTTTGAGGCTTGTGGATTTGCTTAGATCACATGGCATGCATAGATTAGCGAGTTGCGTCTGGAGAAGGTGGTGGGTTGTGAGAAGGTACAGCGGCAAATAGATGTTTTAGTACCGCTTGTCCCACCTGTGAATCTGCTTTTGAATGTGTGTCAATGCAGTAATGCTGAAGAAAAGTATGCATCGAACTCCATGTAGCTGCTTTGCAAATGACGTCCAGCGGGACGTTTGCAATAAAGGTCAAGGATGCTCCTGTGCCCCTGGTAGAGGGAGCTCTTTGTGCGAAAGGCAGAGTTTTGTTTGATAGGGAGTAGCAGAGCTGTATGCATTTCAATATCACTCTGAAGATGGCATTTTACGAAACATGATCACCTTCCCTGCCAGGTGCTATGGAGACAAACAGTTGGTCTGTTTTTCTTAGCGGTTTTGTCTGGTTTACATAGTAAAGAACCACCCTCCTTACATCTAAGTATATGTAGGTTTTTCTCAGCTGAGTTTGAAGAGTTTTGAAAGAAAGCGGGTAGTTCAATGGACTAGTTAGCATGGAACTTGGAAAACCTAGGGTGTGTTCTTAGTACCAACTTGTGTTTATGGATAGCAAAGAAAGTCTTGCACTGACAAAGCTTGTTCACTGACTCTTCTTATGGAGGTGATGGCCACCATAAAAGCTGTTTTATATGTTAGGTGTTTAAAGCTGGATTTGTGCATAGGCTCAAAGGGAGGGCCTATGAGCTTTGCAAGTATCACATTGAGATTCCATCCTGGAGGTGGGTTTGAAATGGGGGGGAGGGGCGGGGTAAAGCCCGATTACTCCCTCCATGAACGCTTTAACAATAGGGACTTTGCACCAGGACACCTTGTTTTGAGAAGTGGTGTATGCAGGTGGAGTCGCTAGGTGAAACTTGATGGAGTTGAATACTAGGCCGGAGTCTAGTAAGTGGAGCATGTAATAAAGAATGTGTGATGTGGTACATTCGACCGGGTTTGCCTCTTTTGACTGGCACCATATTACAAATCTTTTCCATTTATTTAAGTAACAGTGTGTGGTGTTGGGTTTACGTGCCTTTGAGGATTTACATACACCTTTGAGGTAGTTTTTTTTTTTTAAATTCAATTTTTATTGATTTTTGGAAAACAACAGCATAGGTACGCAAATTACAAGATTTGGGCAATCGCCCTCAACAAATCAAACTATAAGCCATTTTTCCCTGCGTCTGTTCCCCCCTGCCCCCTCCCAGCCACCTCACACAGTATCTCGAGCGCTGCTGTCTACTTATAGAAATGATGCGGCATAGGGCGGCGTCAATCCGGGTTTTCTCCGCCAGTGGTCGACCGGCTTCCCAGGTTCCAAGGCCATTTGTGCCATGTTGGGGCTTGTTTTTGGGCCGGGCCAAGGACGCTTGAGGGTCTCAGGACGTGGCCTATGTATTGCCAAACACCTCTTGAAATTGCAGCCAGTCTGTCTCTATTTGGGTACTTGAACCATATAAAGCCGCAGTAAGTCTTTCCATAAGGAATATGTCTTTGGCAATCATCACCCATTCTTTCTTCGAGGGGAGGGCGGGCCTCTTCCACGTTCTAGCGCGGGCGGCTCTGGCTGCCAACAGTAGGGAGTGCGAGAGGTCCGATAATTTTTCCCAGTGGTCATCCTTATGCTGCAGGCCAAACAGTATCAATATCGGGTCCAGTGGGAGCACACCTTCTCCCGCCTCTTTCAGCCAGCTAAGGTCTTCGGCCCGGTAAGTTTGGACCTTCCCGCATGTCAACCACATGTGCCAATAGTTTGCCCTTTCCCCACACCCGTGCCAGCAAAGGGGATTACGTCTGGGAACATCCTAGAAAGTGTGATCGGGTCATACTGCCATCTGTGCAGGAGTTTGACAGCATGGGTTTTGTATTGGCAGGAGATCGAGGTCTTAAAGGATGTACTACAGAGTCGCCCCCAGATATCGTCTCCGATCCTACAACCCAAGTCTCTTTCCCATTTCCCCCTGAGGCTTTTGGTGGTTCCCTCCCGGGGGGTTGAAAGGGCAGAGTAAAGGAGTGAGATGAAGCCTATCATTTCTACATGGGTAAGTAAGATTTTTTCAACTGGGGTGAGTTTTCTTTGTAATTTGGGCTTTAGTTTTGGTTTCATTAGGATTCCCTTGAGTCTCAGGTAGAGGAGTGGGGAGAACCTACCTATTCCCCAGGATTCTTCAAGCTCCTGGATGCTTTTAAAGGACTCCTCCATGACCAACTGACCAACTCTGCATAGGCCCGCGTCAAACCAGGGCTGATAGTGTTCATGGCCTGGGATTTCCTCTAAAACTGGTGTGGACCAGATGTGACTCATGGGGGAGGGCCAAGTGGTCACCTTCTCACCGTGTCCCTTACCCTCCAACGCCTTCCACATTGTTACTAGTATTGGGTGATCCCTGATTCTCCTTGGCAGCTTTTTCATCGGGACCCATAACCACTCACCCACTGTGACCGGGCTCAGGAGGGAGTTCGAGAAAGACCCATTGTTTGTTGGGGTCCTCTCTGAGGTGGGGGGCCAGGGTTCTGAGCTGGGCTGCTCTGTGGTAAGTTTGTAAGTCTGGGAGGCCGACCCCCCCTCTATCCTTGGGGAGGGTGAGTGTTTCGTAACTATTCTGGGTCTCTGGCCTTGCCATATGAATCTCGTTATACATTTTTTGGCTTCTTTAAGAAGTGTGTCTGGGGCTTCCAAAGGGAGCATCTGGAAAACGTACAGGACCCTGGGGAGAAGGTTCATCTTTACAGCGTTTATCCTTCCCATCCACGAGATTTGCCCCTTACCCCATGTCTCCATATCTTTAAATAAGTTGTCAAACAGCGGGGAGTAATTTGCCTGGCTTAGATCTTCGTGGGGCCGGACGATGTTGATCCCCAGGTTTTTAATCCCTTTGGTATGAATTTGGAACCCCAGGGTGGACAGCTCCGTGAGGTCCCTGTCTGCGTCTGGGGCAAAGGGGAAGATCATTTACTTCCCTATGTTGATCCTGAAGCCTGAGAATTGGCCGAACCCTTCAATAACCCGAACGGCTGCCGGGACCGAGCTAGTAGGTTCCCTCAGGTGGAGCAGTATGTCATCTGCATAGAGGCCGAGCTTGAAGGGCCCAACCTCCAACATCAATACCGCAGACCATCGGAGCACATCTGATGTACTCTGCGAGTATTTCCATGGTAATGGCAAACAGGATTGGGGAGAGGGGGCAGGCCCTGCCTCGTCCCCCTTTGAAGGCTGAATGTTCGTGAAAGGCGACCATTCACCATGACTCTAGCAGAGGGGTCTGTGTATAAGGCCTTAATGGCTCCCCCGATTCCCTCGCCAAAGCCCAGTTTGACAAGGACTCCGTGTAGAAACTCCCAGTCCACCCTGTCGAACGCCTTTTCGGCGTCGATGGCCACCAAGACAGGGTTGTCTCCCTTCGGGACTGCTTCCCTCATCAGATGCAGGGTCTTTCGGAGGGGGTCCGCCCCCTGTCTCCCCTGTATGAAGCCCACCTGGTCGGAGTGGATGAGTACCGGCATATGGCTATGATCCTGGTGAACAGTTTAGCGTCCACATTCAGGAGGGAGATTGGTCTATATGACGGGCAGTCTGTTGGATCTTTGCCCTCCTTCGGGATCACTGTTATCAGTGCTTTGCCAAAAGACGGAGGCGCCCTCCCGGTCCTCATGATATTTGTGAATAGGCCCGCCAGAAACCCCGCTAGTAGGCCTCCAAAGGCCTTATAGAAGCCTGCGGTAAATCCGTCCTCCCCGGGGGCCCTGCCCAGCTTAAGACCCGATATTGCCTTGAGTACCTCCTCGCTCGCTATTGGGGCATCTAAAGCCGATGCCTCTGGGGGGTCCATCACAGGTAATGTTACTCCTCCGATGTATGCTCCCAGTGCCTCCGCTTCTCCTTCCCTACCCGTGGAGTCTCTCATAGAACCCCGCGAATTCCTACACTATTCCCTCGGGATCCGTTTTTGTCCCCTCATCCCTGCATGAGATCCTTGACACCCATCTATCTCTCCGTTGGCCCCGGAAATTGGCCGCCAGCATGGCGTCGGCCTTATCCCCTTTCTCATAATACCTTTGGCGCAGGTGTTTGAGGCCCGCTACAATTTTCCCCATCTCCAATGCGCTCAGCTCTTGCCTTTTCTCTCTTGCATCCCCCCAAGTCCCTTTCCCTCGCCTCATCCCTCTTCCCTTCAGATCCCTCCAATGCTATTATCTCCGCCCGTAGCCTATGATCCAGGAGAGTCCTGGTCCTTTTTTTTGGAAGCCCCCTCTCTAATCAGAACACCCCTCCAGGTCGCCTTTGCTGCCTCCCAGACTGTCTCTATGTTGACTTCACCCGTGTTATTGAGTTCAAAATATTCATTGATCACCTTCTCCATCTCCTCCTCAAAAACCACATCCCTTAGCAGGAAGTCATTGCATTTCCACAGGGGTTCTCTGGGTTTCAGACCCAATACACTAATATCTGCCCAGACCATATCGTGGTCCGACCAGCTAACCGGGCGGATGATGCAGGACTCCACTCGGCTCATGTTCTGGTGCCCCATGAAAAGATAATCTATTCTCGTTCTGGTGCCATGGACCGCTGAGTAGAAGGTGTATCCCTTACCCTCCGGATGCAATTCCCTCCATGTGTCCACGAGCCCATAGCCCCACATTAGCTCCCAGAATTTCCCCTGGGGTCTACCCCCTCGGCTGCCTAACAGGATGGCCCCTCCAATATGATCTAATTCCCGATTTGCCCACATGTTAAAGTCTCCACCCAGTATAAGGAGCCCCTCAGTCCTGGCCATTATCTCTCCCATCGCCTCTTTGAGAAATTCAACCTGGCCCACATTAGGACAATAGATCGCTGCTAGGGAGACCCTGGAGTTGTGCAAGTCACCTGATATAATCATGGCTCTACCGTCTTCCCTCCCCCACCTGGTTACCTCTGTGAGTCTCTGGTTTCTCTGCAGGATGATCCCGACTCCACCCCGTTTAGTGGGAGCGGATGCCCAGAAGGTCTGGCCCACGTGTGCTCCCAGGATCGCCCTCCCCTCTCCCGTGACCGTTCGAGTTTCCTGTACGAAGAGGATATCTATTTTAGCGTTCTTCATTTCCCTCCCCAAGAGGGAGCGCTTTGCTGGCGAGTTCAGACCCTTTACATTGAGTGAGCCAATTCTCAGTGACTCAGCCCGGCCCCTATTCTCATTGTCCGCCATTGGGTCCTTGTCTTGTGTATACCGTCTTCCCGGATCTGTGCTTGCTGGCACCTTCCAATGTAGTTTTGAGACTGTGTGGGTCCCCAAGATCACCAACCCCAACTCCCTCACTTACCTCCTTCCTCCCTCCCCCTCTTTATCATGACGCCTGCCAACGGGCAAGCCACCAGGGTGTGAATGCAAGTCCATCCACCGCAGCCCCCTTGTTAAGCTCAGCGTCCCCGCCCGGGGCTGTTTGATTCAATCTCTCAGTCTCACTAATAGTGAGCCTCTGATCACTCAGTCCCCTTCGGCTTCCGTTGTGGGGGTGTTAAGTTTCTTGAATTTCCTTCGAACCTTTATCATCTTCTTTGTGGACCAGGGGCCCTCCGGTTCCCTCACAGCGCTCCGAGGCTCTTGCACCTCCATCTCGTTTCCTTCCTCTGGGGTACCCCCTTTGAGTACCTGCAGCACTTGGGATGCCTCCTTGCCGCTGGTTACTCTATAGTCCACTCCTGAGCGTTCAAAAGACAAGGCGAATGGGAAGGACCACCTGTATCTTATGTCTTGGCTGGTGAGCCACTGGGTAAGTGGCCGGCACTCTCTTCTATGGGTAAGAGTGAAAGCCGAGAGGTCCTGGTAAATACTCACTGTGTCTCCTTCGAACAAGAAACTCTCCAGCCTTCTCGCTTTCTCGAGGACCTCCATTTTCTCTCTGAGCAAATTCTTTGACTTCTGGAGCCAAGCTGCAAAGTTCATAGATGGAGGATGTGGGTGTAACATTGAACCCCCCACCCCTCTTGTTGGGTGAGCATGTTGAAGGGGCACGGGAGCTTGATTTAATCATGCAGATGCGGAAACTAAGGTTGTCTCGCCCACATAGGAGCAACCAGGATTACAGTTACTTGTTGCATTGTTGCTGGTGCATCTTGTGCACTTTTCTGCTCAGAAGCAGTGTTGCGGGGGTGGGGGGCGAGAAGCGTAAGCAAATTTCCCTGACCAGCTTATCCACAAGGCGTTTCACTTTGATCTGGGTTGGGGAAATATGATTGCGAAGTCTGGGCATTGTGCGTTTAGGCTTGTGGTGAACAAGTCTAAAGGAAGGTAGCCCCAAAGGGAAAAGATATTGTCTAAAACTTTTCTGCTGAGCTGCCACTCGTGCTCTTCGGATAGGTGATCTCTGCTTATCGAGTTTGCTAGAGAAATTAGTTCCAGTGGAACGTGTTGAGACATTAGGAACATGTTCTGCTTGAGGGCCCACTTCCACATTATTTGGGCTAGCCTGGACCGATTTGGAGAGTGTGCGCCCCTCTGCTTGTTTATGCAAAACATGGCAGTGGAGCGGTCTGTGAGGACTTGTACTGTTTGGCCTGTTAGCTGCACTTGAAAGCATTGTAGGGCTTTCGGCACTCCTAGCAGCTCCAAGAGGTTTATGTGATTCTGGCTGTGATCTGTGTCCACAGGCCATGCAAGAGGTTTATGTGATTCTGGCTGTGATCTGTGTCCACAGGCCATGCGCTGGGTGGTGAAGGTAATGGGCTACCCATGCGGAGAGTGATGTGTCTTTTGAAATAATAGATTGCACTGTAGGGTTGGGAAATGGTTTTTCCTCTAACAGATTCTCCTTCCCCAGTGCAGAGCTTGAACTAGGGTTAGCGAATCAACCACAAGATCGTCCCACTGACCGCTTGCCTGAGATCACTGTTTCGAACCACTTTTGCATTGTGTGCATGAGCAACCGTGTATCTGGGACCAGGTAAATGCATGAAGCCATCATTCCTAGCAAGCGCGTTGCTTTGCGTACGGTTATTTAGCGACCGGCTAAATACTGAGGTATTTGCAGCAGTATGTTTTGTACTCTTTTGTTTGATGGGAAGACTAGGCTCTTCTCCCATCTTTAAGATTGCTCCTAACACTTGGAACGAGACTTGATTTTTTGTCGTTGATTGAGAATCCCAGTTGGAACAGAAGATTGATTGGTCTTTGGGTATTTTGCTTGCAAATTTGAGAGGATTCCCCTGTTATCACTGGGATCGATTCTCTACGTAGGTGCGCCACCACTACCGCTACTACCTTGGTAAATACCCTTGGAGCGGAGGTTATGCCGAAGGGTAGCACCTTGAACTGGTAGTGTTGATTCGCTATTTTGAAGCACAGGAATTTTCTGTGCGCTGTGAACATTGAAATATGAAAGTATGTATCTTTCATGTCCAAGGTTGCCATGTAGTCCCCCTGTTTCAGCAGTGGGGTTACTTCTTGTAGTGTTGTTATGCAGAATTTCTGAGGCATAAGTGTTCACTGAACGCAGGTCTAGGACAGGGCGCATACTCAGTTCTTTTTTTTGGTACAAGAAAGTACATTGAATAGATACCCTCGTTTACCTGGTTTACCAGGACGATTTCTATGGCGTCCTTTAGCAGCAGTGCTCTGAACTCTTCTAGCAGGGTGTGCTGTTCCTCCTGCGTCGTTTGTCTTTGTGGTTGGTTGGGTGTTGTTTGTATGGGTTCTATGCGATTGACGTAGCCATGCATGGCGTTTGATGAGGGTACCCTCAGCAACAATCCGCCCTGCGCTGTCTGCTGCATCTAGATTCTTTTTTAGGATGCAGCTTGCTACCCTGTCTACCATCAGCTACTGTTTGTAAGAGCTGTGTTCTTAGGGGCTCTGGGGCCGAGTCTATTTGATGTGAGATCTTGTCCCACTAGTGGCAATTATAGCTCGACATTAGCCTAGTGTTGTTGGCTATCCTCACTTGGTAAGCAGCCGAAGAAGCTACTTTCCTGCCTAAGGTGTAAATCTTGTTGCTCTCCTCATCAGGAAGGGCTTTGGCAGGGGCTAAAGGTGGGCCTGCTCTCTTCCTTGTGGTGGTCACTACGAGAGAGTTGGGCTTTAGCTGCCCACTAATGTACAATGGGTCCGATGGGCCTGGTCTAAACATTTTCTCAATGCAAGGGTTGACTGAACTTGTCAGATTGGGGGTAAATAGAGAAGGCTGAATGCACCCAAGGACAGATTGGAGCAGTGGAATGAACCGTGCTGCAGATCTTTTATCTCAGAGGATGTCTTCTACGAAGTCTTTATCAACTTGTGCCTCTTGGGTATCGATTTTAAAGTGCTCTGCAGCCTTTAAAAGAAGGTCATTTATACTGCAGCTAGTTGTCCACAGGGGAATCAGCCACTGGCTGTCAGTATGGGCTGGGGATTGGATGATGTATACATCATCGTCGTCATAGTATTGATCTGTATCTTCCATGTCCCCTTGGTCTCCTTGTCTTCTAATGAGCTAGGGTATAAGGAGCCTTGAGGATCATAATAGTATAGGTCATCAGACACGTCCTGAAAGGTAGATGTACTAGGTTGTTTTAAGTCTAGGTGGGTTCAATTTGGTATTCGGCTGCTTGTTAGCTGCTTCGCCTTGAGGGGGCCCCTCTGAGTGTTGATCTAAAAATATATATATTTTTTTTAAAAACTAAACTAGACATCTTCCTCATAACCCTGTAAAACTGTTCCGGGGTCCATTGGGAGGAGCTTGGGGACAGGTGGAGGCAAAGACTCTGGAGCAGAGGGCTGTTTGTGGTGCATTGCGCCTGAAAGGGTGTCCCTAGGGGCAGAGTATTCCTGATCCTTTGAACCCTGTGCTTTTAAGGGTAGCCGCGTCAAAGATTTGGAGTTTTTTGACGTTTTTGCTTTGAGGCGGGTGTCAAGAGATGTGTTTTTTAATGAGCTCACTCGTCTTTGAATTTTTAGCATGGGCCATCGACGCTTCCTTCAACACATGTTCGCCAGAACCCCAGGACTTTCCCGATTTGCCCGCGGTGTCGGAAACCTGACTTTGGCATCTGTTTCAGGGGCCTATCATGCGGTGATCGCAACCACGATGGCCCAGAGGACGAGGATTTTTCAGACCTTCGCTTCAACACCGCGTGTGGCTTATCGGTCGACAACTCGGTCGACTGTCAGCAGTGGGGTGTGTGTGTGTGTGTAGTGTGGCTTTCAGTGAGTGTGTCTGAGCCGCAGGGTGTCGTCTCCGTAGCAGAACCGCTGTCTTGCCTGTTGGGAGTCAGGGGCTTGCACGCAGGAATCCATTGGGTCCCGATCACCCTCGGCGTTGCTTAGGACACCGATGCTGCCATTGCTGGAGGCTCCCTCAACATCCATGGCGACCTCGGCCTGCATGGAGTGGTGGGCCGAGCGTTTACTTTTCCGGTCCTTTAAAGTTTTTGGCCGCAACCGTCTGCAGGAATTGCAATGTTTTTCGGAACGATCCCTAGGGAGGCAAAGGTTACACACTCTGTATGAATCCTTCCAGGGAAACTTCCTGTTACAGGAAGGAAATAATTTAAATGGTGTGTTTTCCATAGAATGGAAAGATGGCAGCCTGGCGGAATAAAAGGAAGTATAGTGGAATAAGCATTCTATAAATGAAATGGATTATGACCTCCCCCCACTCTTCCTACTGCACAGGGCCAAGTCTGATTGGGGCCTAGGTAGGCCGCAAACAAAGTTAGTCATTGTCGACGAATGGTCTTGTCCTCGAATGTTGTTGCCGGAGATGTTGCTGTGTACGGACGGCGAAAGGACAGAAAGATGTTGAACTTTAAACTTTGTATAAGTAATGGTGTTAGCGAGAAGAAGGAACTCTGCAGCTTGCGTTCGAATATGATGGCAGAAAAAAAACAATCTGAGGGACCTCGATGCGTGAAGGACCATGGGTACAGTGGATGTCACACTAGGGATATTATTACTGGCGCCGTGTCGACGTCCCTTTTTGAGTTTCGAAAAAACAAAATATGTAATAGTCTGTGGCTACCACTCTCAGCCTATAGATAGCATGTCATATATGGGATACATTACTTACCATAATTATATTTCTGATTCTTGTATCTGCTTAGATTCACAGGATATGCACAGGCCAACTTCTAGTAGAAGCTGCCGAGTATTACAGTTGTTGTTTTCGAAACTCGAAAAGGGACGTTGACGGGGCGTGCTAGTAATACTATGCCTAGTGTGACCTGTACTGTACGCATGCTCCTTCATGCGTCGAGATCCCTCAGATTGTTTGTTTCTGACATGAGGTTGCATGAAGTGTAGAGTGAGCACAGATATGATGAAGCAGAGACAGTGATAACCCAGAAAACCTCTATGAGCCTTCTACTCCAGAAGGGGAGGAAGGGTGGGCGCACATGTGAATCTAAGCAGATACAAGCACCAGAAATATGATTACGATGAGTCATTTATCCCTTCTGCAGCTTGTGGATCTGCTTAGATAACATGCTCTGCATAGATCAGTGAGCAGTATCTGGAGATGGAAAGTTAGAAGGTACAGCGGCAAGAGATTTTTTAGGACAGCTTGTCCCTCCTGTGAATCTGCTTTATAGAGTGTGTGTCAATGCAGTAATGCTGTGAACGTTTGGATGGAACTCCATGTAGCAGCCTTGCAGATGGCGTCCATAGTGACTTTTGCAATGACAGCCAAGGTGGCTCCTGTACCTCTGGTGGACTGTGCCCTGGGGGTGAAAGGTAAGGCTTTCTTGGAGAAGGAATAGCAGAGCTGTATGCACTTGACTACCCATCTGGAGATGGCGTTCTTTAATATGTAATCGCCCGATCTACCAGGTGCTATGGAAACAAAGAGTTGGTCTGTTTTCCCTAGCGTTTTTGTTTTGTTCACATAGTACAACACCGCCGACCGTACATCAGGTGTATGGAGGCTTCTTTCTGCTGAGTTTGATGGATTTTGAAAGAATGTAGGGAGTTATATGGATTAATTTACATGGAACTTTGAAATGAACTTCGGTGAGAACCTAGGATGTGTTCGGAGGACCACCTTGACCCTTGTGTATAATGAAAAAGGGGTCTTGTACGGACAAAGCCTGTAGCTCACTGGCTCATTTTATGAAGGTCATAGCTAGTAGGAACGCAGTCTTGTAAGTAAGATGTTTTAGGCTGGCCTTGTGCATATGCTCAAAGGGTGGACCCATGATATTGGAGAGCACAACATTGAGATCCAAACCTGGAGGAGGGTTGGAAATTGGGGGGTATAGCCTCTTTACCCCTTCCATGAATGCCTAGGGACCTTCCACCAGTACACCTTGTTCTGTGAAGTGGTCTAAGCTGACAAGGCCGCCAGATGCACTTTTATGGAATTAAATACTAGGCTGGAGTCTAGTAAGTAAAGCATGTAGTGTAGAATGTTAGCTGGAGAACATTCTATTCGGTTTAGTGATTGTGATATGCACCATATTACAAATCTTTTCCACTTATCAAAATAGCAGTGCCTGGTGTTGGGTTTTTGTGCCTCTTTAATGATATCCATACACCTTTGGGAAAGATTTAAGTGGCCAAACTCTAAGACTTCAGGAGCCAAGCTGCCAAGTTCATAGGCTGTGGGAGCGGGTCGAGGGATGCCCCCTTGTGTTGCGTCAACATGTTTTAAGGGCACGGGAGCTTGATTGAGTCGCACATAGCCAGTTTAAGCAGGTGTGGAAACCACGGCTGCCTCGCCGACATAGGGGCAACCAGGATCAGAGTCATTTGTTCCTGGTGCATTTTGTGCACCATCTTGCTGAGGAGTGGTGTTGGGGGAAAAGCATGAGCACATTTCCCTGACCAGTTCATCCACAGGGCGTTCCCCCTTGGACCTTGGTTGCAGAAACCTGGGCATTGTGCGTTTAGGTTTGTGGTAAAAAAGTCTAGTGGGGGTGACCCCATTGAGAGTATATTCTGTCAAGGATATCTGTCAAGTTGCCACTTGTGTTCTTCTGGTAGAGGGTCTATGCTTAAAGTGCCTGCCAGAGAATTGAGTTCCCCTGGAACATGTTGAGACGTTAGGAACATGTTCTGCTTGGGTGCCAAATCCATATTTTTTAGGATAGCTTGGACAGACAGTGTGTGTGCCTTCTTGCTTGTTCAGATATAACATGGCTGTGGTACGGTCTATGAGGATCTGCACTGTTAGACCCTTGAGATGTTGCTGAAAGGCTTAAAGAGCCTCGAGGACTGCCAAGAGTTGTAGGAAGTTTATATGTCTTTGGGCAGTAGCGTGTGTCCACTGGCCGTGGGCTGTGTGGTGGAGGAAGTGGACTCTCCACCGGGCGAGTGAGGCGTCTGCAGTTAAGACCGCTTGTGCTGGTGGAGCGTGAAAAGGTTTTCCTTTTAACAGGTTGTCCTTGGACCACCAGCGAAGAGCCTGAACCAGGGTTAGCAATACAACCACTAGATCGTCACACTGTCCACTTGCCTGAGACCATTGTTTCGTTAAACATTCCTGCATTGGACGCACGCGTGCATGTGAAACCAAGTGAATGCATGAGGCCATCATCCCCAGCAAGCGCATTGCTTTGCGTACAGTTATCTGGCGACCGACCTTGTAGTGAGGTACTTGCAACAACATATTTTGTACTCTCTCGTTTGAGGGGAAAGCCAGCTCCTCCTTTGTGTTTAGGATAGCCCTTAGGAATTGTTTTATTTGGCTGGGGACTAGACTTGATTTCTTCTCGTTGAAGGAGAAATCCATATTGAAGAGAAGGTTTATTGTCGTTTGCGTGTTTAGTTTGCAAATGTAGTCATCCAGATAAGGGTATACTGGGATGGACTCTCTGCGCAGGTGTGCTGCCACTACTGTGAGCACCTTGGTGAATACTCTTGGTGATGAGGCAATGCCGAATGGAAGTACTTTTAACTGGTAGTGTACTCCCGCCATCTTGAAACACAGGCATGTTCTGTGCACAGGGTACATTGAAATATCAAAGTATGCATCTTTATTATCCAAGGTTGCCATGTAGTCTCCCAGTTTTAGGACTGGAAGCGCCTCTTGGAGCGTGGTCAAATGAAACTTTTGGGGTTTAACATATTTGTTCTCAGGGCGCATATCTAGTACTGGGTGCATGGTAAGGTCTTTCTTTGGCACAAGGAATTACGTTGAATAGATACCTTTGTTTACCTTGTTTGCCGGGACGATCTCTATGCCATCCTTTTCCAGCATCGCCTTCATTTCCTCCAGCAGTATGCTTTGTTCATCTGATGTCATTTTCTTCCGTCTTGGCGGGTGGCGGAGAGGTTTTTGTAGCAACTCGATACAATACCCACCTGCCACGGTGGACAACACCCACTTGTCCGACGTTATCTCCTCCCTTGCGTGGGTGCAGTGTGAAACTCGGCCTCCTACTGGAATGGGAGGGGACGGTGTGTCATTGTTTGGGAGGGGTTGAGCCTCTCCAGGTGAGGTTCTGCCCCTTTTATTTCCTCTTTGAAAATTGGACAAGGAACCTTGCCCTTGCGACTGGCCCCAAGACGAGGACTGTCCGCCCTGAGTGTAGCCTGAGGAACGTTGAGCACCCGGGGCCCGAAATCTCCTAGAGTTTGGGGAGCCCCTTTGGGAATAGGGTTTGTCAACTGTCCAAGGGATTTAAGATTGTCATATTACTCCTTGGCACTCTAAAGGGTGTTTTCTACAGCTTTCCTGAATAACAGATTTGGCTCCACTAGCATGTTTATGAGTGTTGCCAGAGTTTCTAGCTTAAACCCAGACAGTCGGAGCCAGGCATAGCACTTGATGAGCGTTCCCTTTGCTATGATGTGTCCTGCATTATCTGCCGCATCAAGGTTATTCTTTAGGATGCAGTTTGAGATCTGTTTGCCTTCTGAGATGGTCTTCAGTAATCAAGCTTTTATTGGTTCTGGGATGGCTTCAATTTGCCAATCCAGGTCATCCCATCTGTGGCAGTCTTAACTAGCTAACAGCGTAGTGTTAGCGATTCTGGTCTGGATGCTGCAGAGGAAGCGACCTGACTCCCGAAAGTATATAACCTTTTGCTTTCCTTGGCCGGCGGGCTTCTGCCGACGCCAGGGAAGTGTCTGCCTTTTTCTGGTGGTGGTGACCACTAGGGAATCTGGTTTAAACTGACCCCTAATATACAGGGGGGTCAGTGGGCACGGGTCTAAATAGTTTTTCTATTCTGGGGTTGACTGCCCTCATGAGATTAGGTGCCAATAGGGACGGCTGGCTGAGTTTTGAACAGACTGTAGGTGTGGTATAAACTGGGTGGCAGACTTTTTGTACCCCAGAATATGTTCCACAAAGTCCTTGTCGAACTGTGCCTCCTGAGTGTCGACATTAAAATGTTGTGCCGCCTTTAGTACCAGTTCATTGTACTGAAGTTGATTGTCAACAGGCGAATCTGCTACCGGGTGGTCCTGTTGGTCTGGTGACTGGATCCCGTAAATGTCGTCATCCTAGTCATAAAACTGGTCTGGACTACAGAGGTCCCCTTGAGACCATGGGTCTCCTTGGTCGTCAGAATACAAGTCCTGAGAGGGGTCTAGGTATGTTGAGGCCGGAGTGCCTATAGCACGGGTGCTTGGCTGTGGCTCAAGACGAGATCTCTTGGCAGGGGGCTGCTGTGCTGATGGCCCTGGCTGTGAGGCATCTTCAAGAATTTTCAACTGGTCAGGGGGGTCTCTCCATGAAGTCTACGAAACTAGACATTCTCCTTATAATTTTACTGAACTATTCAGGTGTATATTCGCATGAGGGCGGGAAGCCTGACATGACAGGGGTGGCCTGGGAGGGAGATACATCCTTGTGGTGCATGGCCCCCGAGAGAGAGTAAGGGGGTGGATAAGCCTGTCTGTGTCTCTTTTGAGGCCAAGGGCATTGTAAAATGTACCTTTTTCAGCAACTTTGCTTTAAGCAGGAAAGCACAGATGTGTGTCTTGATTGGTTCCTGCATGTTCAGCATTTTCTTGGGGGATGCCGAAAGGAACAAGTTACTTACCTGTAACTGTTGTTCTCCAGCATGAGTCTGGCATGGATTCACATGCTCATGAATATTCCCCATCGTCAGGCTGGGAATCCTCTGTAAAGAAAAAAATCAGTTTCAGGTTCGTTTCTGAACTGTCTTTCTACTAGTAACCAATCACTGGTCTCTGGGTCATACTGCCCCCAGCCAATGACTGCCCTCTACCTAAGCCCCTCCTCTGGCAGCCATCTTCAGATTTGGTAGCATGTAAAGTGGCAGTAGGACCAAGTGAAGAGCCGCAGAGGGGTAGGAGGGAGGGTTCGCATGTGAATCCATGCCAGACCCATGCTGGAGAACAACAGTTACAGGTAAGTAACTTGTTCCTTCTCCAGCATGCGGTCTGGCATGGATTCACATGCTCATGAATATAAGAATACATAGCAGTACACACATGCACAACCACGGGAGGTGGCAAGGCTCAACATTAAGCAACTCTTACCTCCTCACCAGGTCCACCTTCAGGCGAACAGGTCGCACAGCACTGCCTGGCCGACCCTAGACTCCTCCCAGGAATCCCGGTCAACGCAGTAGAATCTCGCCAAGGTGTGCGTCAACCTCGACGTAGCAGCCCTGCAGATGTCCAGCAGGGGTACGCCAGACAAGAACGCTGTGGTAGCAGCAATCACTCTGGTCGAGTGGGCTCTCGGACGGCCGGGCAACGGTCGGTTTGCCAACCGGTGACAGTGCATGATGCAGCCGGAGAGCCATCTGGAAATGGACGCCTTCGAGAGGGCCTTCCCTTGGTTCACAGGTCCAAAGTTCACAAAAAGTTGTGATGTCTTCCGAAGGCTCTTCGTGCGGTCCACGTAGAACTTCAGCGCTCTAGCTACATCCAGCTAGTGCAAAGTCCTCTCAGCCGGCGCCAAAGGCGACGGGAAGAAAACAGGTAACACCAAGGGCTCGTTGAGATGGAAGTCCGACGGCACCTTGGGCATGAAGGAGGGGTGCGTCCTCAGCACCACCCTTGTCTCATGGAAAGTCAGGTATGGAGGTTAATAGGAGAGGGCCTGGATCTCTCCCACTCGTCGTGCGGAGGTGATGGCCACAAGAAACGCAGTCTTCCTCGACAGGAACTTCAACGGTGCCGAATGCAGAGGCTCGAATGGCAGCCCCATGAGCCTGCTCAGCACCACGTTGAGCTCCCACACCGGGGCTGGAGACTTCACCGGCGGGAAGGATCGGAACAATCCTTTCATAAACTCCTTCACCAGACGATGGGACCACAGAGATGATCGTCCTGGAGTTCTGGTGTAGCGGGAGATCGCCGCTAGATATATCTTGATGGAGGCGTGCGCTAGCCCCGCCTTGGCCAGCGACAGTAGGTACGGCAGCACCTGGGGGGCCGTAATCCGCAGAGGGTTAATCTTCTGTGCACGGTACAAGACAGAGAACCTCTTCCACTTATGTCCATAGCACTTGAGAGTCGAGGACGCCCTGGCCTTTGCAAGCACCTCCTTACAGTCCGCCGGGATATCGTTCCCTCCAAACTCTAGTGTTGCAGGAGCCAGGCCTGCAAGTTCAGCGACCCCAGGTTGTGGTGAAGGATGGCGCCTCCTTCTCTGGCGAGGAGATCCGCGTCCGTCGGCAGTTTGACTGGGGGGGGGACGCTGACATGTCCAGAAGGTCCGGGAACCAGATCTGTCTCAGCCACGCCCGTGCAACAAGGATCATCTTGCACCGGGACCGTCTGAATTGGTTGATGAGTCGCAGCAGCAATGGCAACAGTGGGAACGCATACAGGAACAGGCCGTCCCAGGGGAACGAGAAGGCATCGCCCATGCTCCACGACTGGGGAAACCTGCTGGCGAACCTCTGACACTTGGTGTTCATCGCCGTCGCGAATAGATCGATCTGGGGATTGCCCCATCGTTGGAGTAGCAGATTCACTTGATCCTGTCGTAGTTCCCACTCGTGGCACGAGCGCAGCTCCCTGCTGAGTGAGTCGGCAATGGTGTTATTTATTCTGCCGGGTGGAAGGGTACCAGAAACATCCCTTGGGCGATGGCCCAGTGCCACAGATCCTGCGCCTCCTTGGATAGGGCTGGGGATCTGGTACCTCCCTGCTTCCGGATGTAGAACACTGTGGTGGTGTTGTCGGTGAAGATCCTCACCACATTGCCCTTGAGGGACGGAAGGAACGACCTGAGGGCATAGAACACAGCCCGGAGCTCCAGTATGTTGATGTGGAGTGACCTCTCCTTCGGGAGCCAAAGGCCACCTGCGTGGAGATCTCCAGTGTGCGCTCCCCATCCCTCCAGGGAGGCGTCCGTCGTCACCGTCTCCTGATGGGCCGGGGTCTGGAAGTCCATACCCGCCACCAGATGCGCACGGGTGCGCGGATCACTTGTCGAAAGGTCTCGTTGAGTGAGATCCTGTCTTCGATGTTGCCCGTCGCTTGCATCCAACGGGCGTCGAGGAACTCCTGCAGTGCTCACATCCGTAGTCTGCAAAGGCGCACGAGGTCAATGCAGGAGGACATCAAGCCAAGCAGGGACTTGACGGACCTCACCTTGGCCACGTCCATGGTCGACAGCCGTTGCACCTTGCCTAGGATGGCCTTTGTCCTTTCCTCCGACGGAGATGCTAGTCGCGCCACTGTGTCGAGCTTGGCTCCCAGGAACAGGGCGACTTGCGACAGTACCAGGTGGGATTTTGTGAAGTTGATCGAAAATCCGAGATCCGTGAGCAGTTGGACTGTCTTCCTCGTGTGTTCGACAGCGAGTTCCCTTGACTCTGCCCGGATGAGCCAGTCGTCCAGGTAAGGGTAGACGTGGATACCCTGTAGGCGCAGCTGCGCCGTCACCGGTGCTAGGCACTTGGTGAACACCCTGGGCACCGACTTCAGTCAGAAGGGAAGGGCCTTGAACTGGTAATGCCGTCCTTGGACTACGAATCGCAGAAACTCAATGTTTTTTCAAGATGATGATGTGAAAGTAGGCCTCCTCCAAGTCCAGCGACGATAGGAAGTCTCCTTCCTCCAGTTGTCCCAGCACGTGCTGGAGGGTGACCATCCGGAACTTCTGGGACCTGATGTACTTGAGACGAGCTCGATGGCTCCCTTCTTTAACATCGCTCGTACCTCCACGAGTAGTTGCGGGACGTGGTTTTCCTTTCTGGCCACAGGTGGAATACGGGGACACTTCCTTAGAAGTTCCAGTGTCTGCCCGCGGGCCAGGGCATCCAGCACCCAACGGTCAGTGGAGATGGACTCCCACACGCTGACGAAGTTCGCCAGCCGGCCTCCCACCGGGGTGCTCAGGTGGGGGCCCGATGCTACGGCCGGTTCATTCCTGCTTGGCGGTGGCCTTGCCGCCCTTTCCTCCTTGGCGATGACTAGATCCTCCTTGCTTGCCACGTCCTGCGACGAGGAGCAGGCCGCTTGGCGGTACGTTGAGGAGCTGCTGGCGAATCCCTTGGAGGCACCTTGCTTGCCTCCGGAGCCCCGAAAGGGCGGCCGTCGTTGCTGAAGAACACCCAAGGAACGAGCCGTCTCGTGTAGGCCTTGATGGCTTGCAGCTACTCGTTCACTGCTTTGCCAAACAGATTGTTCCCTTCGAAGGGCATGCCCAGGACCCTGGCCTGCACGTCTTGATGGAAAACGGTTGCCTTGAGCCAACCGTGCCAGTGAAGGCAAACGCTGTTGCCCATCTGGCGGAAGCCGGTATCGGCAATGTCCGTGGCCACCGTTATGGCGTGGTCCGACGCCACCTCTCCCTCCTGTGGGATCTCTAGGGCCTTCGCCCTCTTGTCATCCGCGAGGAAATCCAGTAGGGGAGCGATCTTAAACCATAGCTCCCTGTCGTAGCGGGCCACAATCACGAGGGCGTTGGCCGCTTTAATGGTAGTCGCCGCCGCCGAGATGACGCGTCCTCCCATGGCGTTCAGCTTCTTCCCTCTGCCGTCAAGAGGAGATGTCGAAGTTGACGCCGTCGCCCCCGCCACTTTCTTCTTGGCCGCCGCAGAGACAACCGAGTCCGGGGTAGGCTGTGCCCTAAGGCACATGGGGGCGGAACCCGGTACTACTTCTCATATTCTCGTACCAATCTCTCTTGGCAGGGGCCGTGGATGGGTTCTTCAGGAGCAACAGCCCCTCGTCCCAGATGTCGTCAAGTAACAGGACCGAGAGGACAGTCTTCCTTTTGGCCTCCCCTCGTTGATGGAGGAAACCCTCCTTCTCTTCCACGGGGCAGAGCTGGAAGAGCTCGGATGCCCTGGCGATCATGGCATGGAAGGAGCTAATTTCGTCGGGCGGGGAGGCCCGAGCAGGTGGTGATGGAAGGTCCATCCCGTTGTCACCACCGTCGTCATCTGTCCCCCGTCGTGGCGGTCTGTTCCTGTATCATCCCTCGGCTCTTGAGACGGGGAAGAAGGCTGTGCAGGCCGAGAAAGGTGGAAAGGAGGGGGTGGATGAATTCTTCTCTGCTTGTTTGGAGGTCTTTCCGACGGTCCAGGCTCCACTGGGTCGTCCATTGGTGGTAAGGGCAACCTTGTCCTTATCTCCGTAAATAAGGCCTGGATCGCCATCAAGATCGCCCCTGAGTTGTCTTGTGGCCCAGGGACTGGCTGCGATGGGCGTGACGGTTGGGGAGTGGAATCCTCCGCCTCCACGTGTTCCTTGTCGCCACCGCCGTCGCTTTCCTCGTCCGCCTCTTCGGGATCTTTCCTGTGGGACCGGACCTCCTCGAACTTCTTGCTGGGGATTTTCACGACTCCAGCCACTTCATCTTCAGAGGCTGTATCCGTGTCCGTGATGGCCACCGCCCCCCCCCTCTTTTGCCACCAGGGTTTTCACGGGGGTCTAATCGATGGGCTGAAAAGAGGATTCCCTCCGCAGTGGCAGGGAAACTCTAGGCCCCGAGGTCGCCTCCACTGGGGTAGCCTCCACAGGCTTCGCCAGGGCCACCACGACTCCCTCGATAGAGGCCTTAACCAGGTGAATCAAGGCCTTCACGACCTTGGATGCGCTTGAGGCCTTCACCTTGGGGGGAGGGTCACTGCCCCGCTCCCCCTCGGCTGCCGTTGGGATCGACCAGGACTTCTCCCGAGGCTTACCCGGGTTCTCCGCTTTCCTCTTCCCCGAGCCAGAGCGTTGGCTCGTGGTTGATGGCGTCGGTGAAATTTCGCCCTGCCTGGCAGCCGAGGAGCCTAACCGTTCGGCGCTCCCGGTGCCCGCGGACTCACAGTGCTTAGCCTTTTGTTGGGCCCCTGTCGCCGGAGTGCCCTCAGAGGACTTAGAAGACTGCTCGGACGACTTCTTTTTCTCACCCGCTGCTGGGCTCTTCCCCTCCAGCCAGTAGGTGAGGCGGGTACGACGATCCCTCATCGTCCGCTCGGACATGTTCTTGCAAAACGCACAGTCCTTCTCCACGTGCGTTTTGTCTTCATGAAGGCAGTAGAGACATCGAGAATGTTCATCCTCCTTGCAGACATTCTGCAGTCCACATCCAGGGCAGCTCCTGAAGAGCTTGGGTCCGGGCGTCGGGTTTCCTTTTTCCTGGGCCATGTCCACACGGGGTAGGCCTCAAAGATCTCCCGGAAGCCTCCGAGAAGTGAAACTCGATGATAAATTTGCCCTTGAGGGGCGTAGAAAAATCAGAAACAGGTCCCCGTTGATCGGAAGTAGCTTGAGGCTCAATTGACCGAAAAATGAGATGAAATCTCTTTGAAAATTCACAAAATGCAGTAAAAGCTCAAGAGCTACAGCACAAGGACTCCCAACACTTGAACGTGCGGTAAAAATCTAAAGGTGGTTGCCAGAGGAGGGGCTTAGGTAGAGGGCAGTCATTGGCTGGGGGCAGTATGACCCAGAGACCAGTGATTGGTTACTAGTAGAAAGACAGTTCAGAAACGAAACAAACAGATTTTTTCTTTAACGAGGATTCCCAGCCTGACGACGGGGAATATTCATGAGCATGTGAATCCATGCCAGACCCCATGCTGGAGAACGCCTTTCGTTGCCAGTTTTTCGACGCGTGAAAGGAGGGCCTTCTTATGTGCAGTGTCTGAACCGGCTTTCGCTTTTGGTTTTGAGGACCTGTTATCAGGCAAAAATGTACACGATGGCCCAGTGGATAGTGAAGAACCTGAGGCTTTGTCCCTGGACACCGGATGGGCCTCGTCAAGAGTCGGCCCTGGGGTATGTCTTTAGTGTGTGTGTCTGTGTGCTCTCGCCATCGGGTGTCTTCTCCATCATAGAGCTGCCAGCCTGCTACTTGGAGCCGGGGGCCCGCACATGGGTTTCCGATGGACCCTGCTTGCCTTTGGCATCACTCATGACCCCAATACTGCCCTCGCTGAAGTCTTCAGTCACATCGATGGAGGCCTCGGCCTGCATGTCATGAGCGGCCCAGCGTTTGGTCCGCCGATCCTTTAAGGTTTATGGCCCAAAAAATGGGATTTACAATCTTTTTCGGGGTCATCCCTCTGAAGACAGTGATTGCACACTTGGCAAGTGTCCTTCCACAGGAATTTTTTGTGGCAGGAGGGGCAAAATTTTAAATGGGTTTTGTCCATTATATTTTAATAGGGCAGATTGGCGAGAAAAGAAGGGGATAATAGAATAAGCATTCTCTAAAGAGGTCATTATGAAGAACCTCCCCCCTCTCTCCCTACTGTAATGGGCCAAAGCCCGAAGAGGCCTGTGAAGGCCACGTCTAGAGAATCAGTCAGCCATCGACGAAGACGAGGGTGTTTGCTTAGAGCCGTCAAGCAGTCAGGTGGTCGTGCGGCAAAGCGAACAATAAAGGAAAGAAAGTCTATAATTACAACTTTAGCTAATTAAAAGGCATCAGCCTGATAAAGAACTCTGCATTTGCGAATGACTTCGATGGCAGAACAAAACAATCTGAGTGACCTCGACGAGTGAAGGACCATGGGTACAGTACACGTCAAACTAGGGATAGTATTACCAACACGCCCGCGACTTCCACTAGATGTCGGGCTATGCAGAGCATGTGATCTAAGCAGATACACAAGCTCCAAAAACATATTACTCACCGTAATCTTATTTCTGATGATTGTATCTGCTTAGATTCACATGCTGTGCATATAGTCTGACATCTAGTGGTAATCGCAGAGAATTGCATCTTTTTTCCAAAGATCAAAAGGAGTGTCGACATGGCCGTGATTATAAAACTATCCCTAACGTGACGTGCAGTATACCCAATATCCCTCACGGTTGTTTTTTTCTGCCGTGAGGGAGCCTTATAGTCTGCATGGCATGAGTGAGTACAGAAGAGAGAATGTGTAAGAAGTCTATGTTCCTTCTACTCCAAGAGGGGAGGAAGGGTGGGCGCATGTGAATCTAAGCAAATACAATCATCAGAAATACAATTACGGTGAATAATTTCTTATGCTTGTGGATCTGCTTAGAGTCACATGCTGTGATGGTGAGAACGTGGGATGTGTGAAGGCACAGTAGCAAAGATGCCTCAGTACTGCTTGTCCCACCTTAGAATCAGACCAAGAGTGTGTATCTAGGCAGTAGTGTTGTGTAAAAGTACTCCAGGTTTCTGCTTTGCAAATGGAATCTAGAGGAACATTTGCAATGAATGCTATGGTAGCCCCTGTGCCCCGAGTCGAGTGAGCTCTAGGTTTTAAGGGTAGATCTCTCTTGGCAAGAGAGAAACAGTGTGCTGACGTTTACAATCCACCTTGAAACAGCTGATTTAGAGACAGAGTCCCCTCTTCTACCAGCTGCCAGAGAAACGAAAAACTGTTTTGTTTTTGTTAGTGGCTTTGTCTTTTCCAGATAGTAAATCACTGCTCTCCTCACATCCATTGTGTGGAGGCTCCTTTTTGGGAAAGGCGGGCAGTTCGATGGACTGGTTCACGTGGAACATTGAGATAAATCTGGTTGCAAAGCGTGGGTGCGTGCGCAAAACCACCTTGTCCTTGTTAATCATAAAGGGATCCTGAACTGAAAGGGCCTGTAGTTCACTAACTCTTCTTAAAGTGATGGCCACTTGGAAGGTAGTCTTGTAGGTGAGTGTCTTAAGGATAGCCTTGTGTAATGGTTCAAAGGGAGGTCCCATTAGACTGGTAAGGACAACATTCAGGTCCCACCCGGAGCTGGGTTGGAGATAGGGGGATGAAGTCTCTTCCGCCCCCCCGATAAAGGCTTTAATCACAGGAATTTTCCACCATGAAATCTTGCTCTGGGACGTGGTGCAAGCCGAGAGTGGCTAAATGGACCTTCAGAGAATTGAAAACCAGTCCTAAATCTAACAGGTGAGTTAGGTAGAGGACAATCTCTTTAGGGGAGCATTCAAAGGATTGGCACCTTTGGTATTACACCAGGTAACAAAACGCTTCCATTTACTGGAGTAGCAATGTCTGGTGGTAGGTTTGCATGACTCTCTGAGTATGTCCATGCATCTTTGAGGGAGTTGAAGGTGCCCAAACTATGACTTCAGGAGCCAGGCTAAGTTCAGTGTTCGGGGGCATGGATGTAGTGTCACTCCCTGATCTTGGGACAGCATGTTGTAAGGGCATGGCAATTTTCATGAGTTGGGAGAACCAAGGCTAGAGGGCTCACATAGGGGCCACCAGGATCATTGAGACTGGTTCCTGATGCATCTTTGTATTATTCTGTTCAGGAGGGGAATCGGGGGGGGGGTTGGGGGGTCCTAGGCAAATCTCCTGACCATGTTATCCAGAGACTGTTCCCCTCGGAGCGGTTCTGTGGGTATCTGGGCATTTCAGAGTAGCAAACAAGTAGATCTCTGGGGAGCCCCATTCTGCAAAGGCGTTGATTAAAACGTCTTCTTGTAGCCACCACTCGTGCTCTATGGGTAGGGGGAAATCTCTGCTGGTTACTTCTGCTAGAAGATGGAGTTCCCCTGGAACAGTCTGGATAGCCCTAGAGAGTGAGCGCCCCCTTGTTTGTTCAGGTAGTACATGGCCGTGGTACTGTCCGTGAGACCTAGAACAGTCTTCCCCTGGAGGTGTGTCTGGAAAGCCTCAGGGCCTTGAACACTGCTAGCAGTTCCAACAGGTTGTCATTGGATGCTGCTGCTGGGGATGGAGGTGAGCACCCCACCCAGACAGAGATACATCTGTGGTGAGAGTGGTTTCTACTTTGGGGATGGTAAAGGTTTTTCCCCTTATGAGGTTCTCCCTTGACCACCATGGCAGAGACTGAATGAGATCTGTCGAGACAACCACTAGATCGTCCCACTGGCAGCTGGCCTGACCCCCATTGACTTGAGAGCCACTCTTGCATGCGCAGACGAGCGTGAGGGACTAGGAAGATGTAGGAAGCCATCATCCCCAGCAGTCGCATGGCTTCGCGTATGGTTTAACTGGTGACTGGCTACATAGTGAGGGATCTGGAACAGCATGTTTTGGACCCTCTCGTTGGAGGGGAAGACAAGCCTGTCTTCTGTTCGAATTAGAGCCCCCAGAAACCGTTTGACCTGGCTGGGGGTCAAGCTGGATTTCTTTTAGTCGATAGAGAATCCTAGGTTGAAGAGGAGGTCTACCGCTCTCTGGGTATTTTTTTGGCATGTTCTGTACGAATCCCCTGTTACGAGCCAGTCGTCGAGGTAGGGATAGACTGGGATGGCCTGCCTGCGCAGGTGAGCCGCCACTACCACCAGTACCTTTGTGAACACCCTTGGGGCTGAGGCAATGCCAAAGGGGAGAACCTTGACCTGATAGTGTCTCCCCTATCATGAACCGGAGGTACTTTTCTGTGTGCTGGCTACATTGAAATATGAAAGTATGCATATTTCATGTCCAATGTGGCCATGTAATCCCCCTGCAGCAGCAGGGGGATTACTTCCTGAAGCGTTGTCATCCTGAAGTATTTATGTTTGAGTTCGCAGCGCGCAGCTCTAAAACAGGGCGCAAGGAGAGATCCTTTTTGGGTACAAAGTAGTATACTGAATAAATACCCTTGTTTACCTGGAGAAGGGGGACGACTTTGATGGTGCCCTTTTCCAGCAGGACCTGAACTTCTTCCAGCAGGACGCGGAGATGTGGCGATAGGCATCTGCTTCTTGGTGGGTGGTAGCAAGGTGGTCGAGAAACTTTATGCAGTACCCGTGGGCAACGTTTTTTAGTGCCCACTGATCTGATGTGTTCCCCTCCCAATCGTGGATAAATGGTGACAGGTGCCCCCCGACCGGGGAAGCGTTGGAGGGGACCTGTACCGGCAAGTCACTTGGAGGAGAGGCCAGGGAGTCTCTGAAGGCAGAGTTTCTACCTCTGCTCTTACCCCGACAAGAGCCTCTTTGCTGAAATTGCAAATTGCCAGAGGAGCCCTGTGCAGAGGACCAGAGGGCATCCCCGAGCCATACTGACCATGGGGCGAGCGGGAGAAGGATTGGCCACGAAAGGACCGGCCGGCGTTCGTGCCGCCGCGCTGGTGAAAGGGCTTAGTCGAGATCTGGCTGAGTGACTTTAGTGTCTCATGCTCCTTTTTTGCCATTTCCACGGCGTCACCGACTGCCTTCCAGAATAGGTTGGATTCCTCCAAAAGCTTATTAATTAAGGAGGCTTGTGTTTCAGTTTTGAACCCAGAGTTCTTCAGCCAGGCAGCAGGGTACCCTACAGAAGGCTCTGGCGAAATCTTCGACAGGCCTACAGGCGTTGAGGTCGTCTTCGACGCCGAAGGGACCTTGGGGGTTGTGTGTTTATGAATTACGTGGTGTGTGGGTGACCTTGTCGCTGGGTGTGATTTCCCCATAGCAGTGCCGGCGGCATGCCTATCGGGGCTGGGGACGAACTCATAGGATAGCGTAGGCTCCTCGGAAAGGTCAATGGCTTCCGAACCGGAGCCATGGATACCGACGGATTCCGCGCCTGAAGCGGCGGCGCCCACGGGGGTGATATTCTCGGCCTGCAGGGCGAAGGCCGCCCACCACTTAGTCCGCCTGTCTTTCAGCGTTTTAGGCCGCTAGAGTTTACATGCCTTACACGAGCACTAGTCATGGTCACAAGGAAGAAACCTGTTGCATTTATGATGCTTGTCTCTCTGGGGAAATTTGCTGTTGCAGGACGGTCAGAATTTAAAGGGAATCCACTCCTTAGCAGAGGTGAGCTACAGCCAGACCAATAGGAAAGGAAGAGGGGTGAAAGAAATACATTCTCAAAGAGAAAAAGAAACGGGCCCCACTCTCACTACTATAAAGGCCAAGCCTGAAGGCCGAGGCCACACGGTCAACAGTTGCCGAGCAGTCAGGGATGGCGTCGGCGGCGAGCACGAGTTCCACAGAACAGCCATCGAGAAGAAGGTCGAAGTTGACTAAACCACTGTAGACGTGAAGATAGATGGGCAATATAAACTCTTACGAGCTCCACATGAGCAACCAACTAGGTTGGGGAAAAAAAACTATCTGGTGGAACCTCGACATTTGAGAGATTTTGGGTACACTACATGTCATGCTAGGGATAGTGTTACAGTCACGCCCATGTCGACGTCCCTTTCGATCTTCGAGAAAAAGATGCAATAGTCTGCAATAACCACTAGATGATGGACTATATGCAGACTAAGCAGATTCACAAGCATCAGAGATATATATATATATATAATATAAAATATATGGGATACATTACTCACCATAATCGTATTTCTGATGCTCGTATCAGCTTAGATTCACATGCTGTGCATAAGCCGACATCTAGTGGAAGCTGCAGAGTATTAGAGTTGTTGTTTTCGAAACTCGAAAAGTGACGTCGACAGGGCGTGCCAGTAATACTATCCCTAGTGACGTCCACTATACCCATGGCCTTCATGCGTCGAGGTCCATCAGATTGTTATTTTTCTGACATGAGGTAGCATGAAGTGTAGCGTTGAGTACAGTTGTATCCAAGCAGACACGTATCAGACAAGCTTATAAGAATCCATGCGCCTTCTCTCGGCGGGGAGGAAGGGTGGGCGCATGTGAATCTAAGCAAATACAAGCATCAGAAATACAATTACGGTGAGTAATGTATCCCTTCTGAGGCTTGTAGAATCTGCTTAGATCACATGGTGTGCATAGATTAGCAAGCAGTATTAGGAGAAGGTGGTGGGATGTGAACCTTCTCATGGGCGTACAGATGTCTTAGAACCGCTTGTCCCACCTGTTTATCTGTCTTGGAACGAGTGTCAATGCAGTAATGCTGAGTGAAAGTGTGTTTTGAGCTCCATGTAGCGGCTTTGCAAATGCTGTCTAGAGGGACATTTGCCATGAAAGCCAGAGTGGCTCCTGTGCTCCTTGTGGAGTGAGCTCTAGGCGTGAAAGGCAGTGTTTTGTTTGATAATGAATAGCACAATTGTATACATTTGACTATCCATCTGGAGATGGCATTTTTGGAAAAGCTGTCTCTTTCTCTGCCTTTTGCTATGGAGACAAACAGTTGGTCTGTTTTTCTTAGCAGCCTGGTCTTGTTTACATAGTAAAGGACCGCCCTCCTCACATCTAGTGTGTGGAGTTTTACCTCAGCTGAGCTGGTGGGGTTCTGAAAGAACGCCGGTAGCTCAATAGACTAGTTTACGTGAAATTTAGAGATGAATTTAGGGGAGAATCTAGGGTGAGTAAGTAAAACCAGCTTATCTTTGTGTATAACAAAGAAAGGATCCTGCACTGACAATGCTTGTATTTCACAAACTCTTCTTATGGAAGTAATATCCACTAAGACGGCAGTTTTCTAAGTTAGGTATTTAAGACTAGACTTATGCATCGGCTCAAAAGGAGGTCCCATGAGCTTAGCGAGTACAACATTGAGATCCCATCCTGGAGGCGGATTAGAAATTGGAGGGTGAAGACTCTGTACCCCCTCCATGAATGATTTGATGACAGGCACCTTCCACCATGGGATCTTATTGTGGGAGGTGATGTAGGCTGACAAGGCCGCCAGGTGGACCTTTAAAGAGTTGAATACTAACCCTGAATCTAGCAAGTGAAGCATGCAAGTTAGAATGTGGGATGGAGTACATTCTATGGGGTTAATTTGTTTAGACTGGCACAAAATTACAAATCTCCTCCACTTATCGAAAAAACAAACAGTGCCTATTGTTAGGTTTTCTTGCTTCCTTCAAGATATCCATACACCTCTGTCGTAGGTTAAGATGTCCGATCTCTATGACTTCAGGAGCCATGCTGCCAAGTTCATTGAGTGAGGTTGAGGGTGCACCGTTAGCCTCCCGTGCTGAGCGAGCAGATTGGTCAGGCACGGGACCTTGATTGGAACGCACATCGCCAGTTTGCGCAGATGTGGATACCAAGGTTGTCTTGCCCACATAGGAGCAACTAGGATGAGCGTAATTTGTTCCTTGTGGATCTTGTTGACCACCTTCTTCATGAGAGGTGTTGGGGGAAAAGCGTAAGCAAATTACCCTGAACAGTTCATCCATAGGGTGTTCCCCTTGGAGCCTGGCTGGAGGAATCTGGACACGAAGTCTGGGCATTGACTGTTTTCACTTGCAGCGAACAAGTATTGTGGTGTAACCCCATTAGGAGACGAGGTGTGTAGTCGCCATTAGTGTTCCTCTGGTAGGGGATCTCTGCTCAGTGAATCTGCCAGAGTGTTGAGTTCCCCTGGAACGTGCTGTGATGATAGGAATATCTTCCGTTTGAGTGCCCATCTCGAAATTTGTTGTGCAAGCCTGGACAGATTTGGAGAACGTGTGCCCCCCATCCCCGTTTGTTGATGTAAAACATTGCCGTAGTGCTGTCTGTCAGGACTTGCACAGATTGGTTCGCTAGGTGAAACTCGAATGCCTGAAGGGATTTGAATACTGCCAGTAGTTCCAGCAGATTGATGTGGTTCTGAGCAGCCGCCCAAGACCACAGACCCGGAGCAGTGTGGTGAAGGTAATGAGCCCCCCACCAGTCAAGTGAGGTGTCTGTCGTGACAATCGCTTTTACTTCCGGATCGTGGAAGGGTTTTCCCTTCAGTAAATTTTCCCTTGTCCACCAGTGAAGATTTAGTACTCGTGTTAGCTAAACGACCACTAGATCGTCCCACTGACCACTTGCATGAGACCACTGTTTCGCTAACCACTGCTGCATGGGTTGCAGGTGTGCGTGTGGCACCAGGTAAATGCAAGATGCCATCATACCTAGCAAACGCTAAGTCTTGCGCACCCTTATCTGGAGGCCGGCCTGATAATGTGGTAATTGCAGTAAAAGGTTTTGGACTCTTTCCTCTGACGGAAAGACCAACTCCTCTTCTGTGTTTTAAGACAGCTCCTAGGAACTGTTTGGATGTGCTTGGAACTAGGCTTGATTTTTTTCTCGTTGATGGAGAAGCCCAATTGAAAGAGAAGGTTGATAGCTCTTTGAATGTTTTGTCTGAAAATCAGTGGAGACTCCCCTTACCTGGACTGGCTGATTACAGGGTACACTGGGATTGCCTTCCTGCGCAGGTGTGCTGCCACAACCGCCAGTACCTTCGTGAAAAGCCTTGAAACAGAAGCTATTCCGAAGGGCAGCACTTTGAATTGGTAGTGCTGGTTCGCTATCTTGAAACGCAAGAATCTTCTGTGCGCTGGTAACATTGAAATATGAAAATAGGATCTTTCCTATCCAGTATTGCCATGTAATACCCCTTTTTTAGTAGAGGTATTACCTCTTGTAGTGTAGTCATGCAGAACTTTTGTGGCTTGACCTATTTGTTTGCAGGGCACAAATCTAATACTGAGCGCATTGTTAGATCTTTCTTTGGCACAAGGAAGCAAGTTGAATAAATACCCTTGTTTTCCTGGTTGGCTGGGATGATTTCTATGGCATCGTTCTGGAGCAGTGTGACGATTTCCTCTAGGAGGATGCGTTGATCTTCTTTGGAGTGGGATTTCTGGCGTGGGGGGCGATTCCAGGGCTGTCCGAGAAGCTCTATATAATATCTGCCCACTATGGTGGACAGCACCCATCTGTCTGAGGTGATTCCCTCCCATGCTTGGGTGAAGTTGGAAATGAGCCCTCCTACTGGAGAGGCATGGGAGAGCACCTGAAGCGGGATGTCACTGCTTGTGAGGTGGGGTTACCACCTCTGGAGGAGGAACCCCTTCCAACACCGCATGATGTGTGCAGTCCTCTCTGGTAATTTTGAGAAGCTTGGCCTTGATTGTTCCCCCAGGCCGTACCCCGATTTTATTTATAGGAGCCCATCTGGCCAAATGATCCATTTATGCGACGAAAATTGCATTTTCCCATTTGGCCAGGAGGTTTATTGGTCAATTGGCCCAATGATTTCAATGTATCATATTCCTCTTTGGCGGTCTTCAAGGCGTACTCGACGGCCTTGTTAAAGAGTACATTGGGCTCAACGGGCATGTTAATGAGAGTAGCCGGAGTCTCTGGCTTGAACCCGGATTGGCGTAACCAAGCGCAACGCTTAATAATGGTTCCCTCAGCCATGATTCTTCCAGCGTTGTCAGCGACGTCAAGACCGCTCTTTAGCAGGCAGCTTGACACTGCTCTCCCTTCTGTAGCCACCAGGGCTAACTGAGTCTTGAGGGGTTCCGGGACTGACGAGAGTAACGCTGAGACTTTGTCCCATTTATGGCAGTTATAACTAGCTAATAAGGTAGAGCTATTAGCAATTCTGGTCTGGAATGCAGCTGAAGATGCCACTCTCCTGCCCATTGTGCATAGCCTCTTGCTTTCTTTGTCTGGTGGGTGCCTCGGAGGAGGCTAGGGGAGTACTTGCTCTTTTTCCTGTATTAACAACTAGCGAGTCTGATGGGGCAGGTCTGAAAAGTTTTTCTATGCGTGGGTTCACTGCCCTTGTCTGATTGGGTGTCTTCCAGCGTGGGTTGTACCTTTCGCTGGACAGACTTTAGTAGTGGAATAAACTCAGTAACAGCCTTTTTATCTCCCAAGATTTCGTCAACGAAATCCTTGTCCTGTGGATCCTCTTGGGTAGATATTTGAAAATGTTCAGCTGATTTGATAAGTACCTCGTTCAGGAGAGGTTGATTTTCTATGGGTGAATCTGCAAGAGGGGGGTCTTGATCAACTGGTGAGTCTATGATGTGCATGTCTATCAGGGTCACCCTCTTCCCCCTCATTATCCCTATAATAAGGGTCCGCGGCTCCTTGGTCATAGAGGTCTTCATGAACAGTGTCCGGGTCATATAGGTCAATTATAGTTGGATCTTGCACTGGTTCACCGGTGCGAGACCTTTTAGCAGGGGATTCAACAGGGTTCTGCTGCATCCAATGCATCCAAGTTGTTCTTGAGGATGCCGTTTGCTATTTCTTTACCCTCTGCAATGGAAAGTGACAGTTGTGTTTTCAGGGGCTCTGTGACTGAAGCTATTTGCTCGGCCCTCTCATCCCACTTGTGACAGATGTAGCTAGCTAATAAGGTGTTATTAGTGATTCTAGCCTGGTAAGCTGCCGAAGAGGCTACCTCTCTTCCAAAAGGTGTAAATCATATCCAGAGGGAGGTCGGAAGAGGCTAGAGGTGTTCCTGCTCTCTTTCTAGTAAGCTGTAACCACTAAGGAGTCTAGTTTTAACTGCCCTCTGGTGTAAAGGGGGTCTGAGGGAGCTGGCCGGAAACCTTTCTGAATGCGCGGGGTAACTGCCAGTGTTAAATTTGGAGTAATTAGAGAGGGTTGGATGCACCTCTGTACTGATTGAAGTAAAGGGAGGAATTGGGTAGCAGACTTTTTATCACCCAGTATGTCCTCAACAAAGTCCTTTTCCACCTGGGTCACTTGTGTATCGATTTTAAAATGTTCTGCCGCTTTTAGTCATTGTACTGTATTTGATTATCCACTAGTGATTCTGCCACCGGTGGGTCCGAGTGATCTGGCGACTGTATGACGTAGACGACATCGTCGTCGTAAAATTGGTCGACATCACCCATGTCTACCTTGGTCTTCAGGGTCAGTGTAAAATCCAGTGTCCTGGAAGTCTTGCATGGTGTCACAATAAGCAACTGCTCCAAGTCCTGCTGCGAGGTGGGAGCTTGTGTGGGGTCTGTGCGGGCTCTCTTGGTAGGGGGCTGGGTAACTGCTGCCCCATTTTAAGTATTAGCAGGACAGCTGTGTGGGGCGCTCTGAAAGGTTTACAAAGACCTGAGGGTGGTCATCAAAGAAATTAGCTAGGGAAGATATGTCTCATGACTATCAATAATTTCTGCTGTTCACTGTGGTGAACTTGGGATTACTGGGGGGCAGGTGGGGTGGGTGTTAGTTCTGGTGCAGGTTTTCTTTTATGGCACATAGCCCCCGAAATGGTGCCCTCCACTTGGGTCATATTCCCTAAACTAGAGCCCTCCCCCTGTGTTTTTGAAGACTTATGGTTCTTCGACATCTGACTCTTCAATAGCGTGTCTGGGACGCGTTTCTTAATGAGCTCACTCATCTTCGAGCTCTGTGTAGTTTTCGCAGAGGCCTTGAACGCCTCTTTTGACAACCGGTCGTCGGTGTGTGAGGACTTTGCGATTTTTGACATAGTGTCAGAAACTGACTTGCTTGTCAGTTTTTGGGGCCTGTCGTGAGGCGACCACGATGGGCCAGAGGACAGCGAACTGTCGGACCTCCCCCTTGACGCTGTATAGGGCTTTCCAGTCAGCGCTGAGGTTGACTTTCGGCCGTGCGAGGTGTGTTTTGTGTGGTGTGCTTTGGTCGTGCTAGTGCCGCGGGATGTCGTCCCCGTAGCAGAACCGCTGGCCTGCCTGTTGGGGTCGGGGGCTTGCACGCAGGTATCCGACGGATCCAGTTCGCCCTCAGCATCACTACAGATGATGATGCTGCCCTCGCTGGTGGCTCCCTCAACGTCCATAGCGGCCTCCGCCTGCATGACATGGTGTGCCCAGCGTTTTGTTTTGCAGTGAGCTTGAACAGTTTGCACGACTTGCACTGTCCTTCTGCGTGATCCCTTGGTCGACAGATTGCACACCAGGTTCAAATCTTTCCAAGAGAATTTACGATTACAGGATTGGCAAAACTTAAAAAGGTGTATTCTCCATTGTGTATTGGGACGGCAGCCTGGCAAAATAAGTGGGTGGAGAAGGGAATATGTATTCTCTAATAGACTCTAAAGAATGAACCACCCCCCACTCTCCATACTTTGGGGGCCGAGGCCCGTTGAGGCCTTCCGAGGCCGTATGAAGGTTTGCAAGACGAGTTGGGGCAGTCATCGATGAAGTAGTTTGTCCTCGATGCCGTCGCCGGAGATCTTGCGGGAGAACGGCTAACAAAGGACAGAAAGAATATACTAGATTACATTTTTATAATCAAAGGCGATAGCCAGAAGGAACTCTACAATATTGCGACCAACTATGATGGCAGAAAAAAAAAAAACAATCTGAGGGACCCCGAACCGTGAAGCAGCATGCGTACAGTAGACGTCACACATAGGATAGTATTACTGCCATGCCCTGTCAACGTCCCTTTTCGAGTTTTGAAAACAACAATTGTAATACTCTGCAGCTTCCTCTAGATGTCGGCCTATGCATAGCATGTGATCTAAGCAGATTCCATAAGCCTTTGTCTTTAGCCTTATGGGGCCTCTCATGGGGCGATCGGGACCTTGAATGCCCAGAGGACAGGGATTCTGTAGACCTCCCCTTTGACATTGTGTGTGGGCGTTTGGTTGATGTCGATTCCTTGCCCGGGATGTGTGTTTAGTGTCGGGGGTCATGGTAGTGCCTTTGCCGCCGGGTGTCTTCCCTGTAACAGAGCTGCCTGTCCGTCTCTTGGTATCGGGGGCCTGTACTTGGGAGCCTAACGGTTCCTGGTCGCCCTTGCTGTCTGTAAAGACTGACTGTCTTCGCTGAAGGCTCCCTCCACGTCCATGTCAGCCTCGGCCTGCATGGCATGATGGGCCCAGTGTTTAGTTCTTTGGTCTCGAAGAGTCTTAGGCTTGAAGAGCTTGCAGGCTCGACAATGCCCCTCTTTGTGGTCACGCGCTAGACACAAGTTGCACACCTGGTACTTGTCTATCCACGGACATTTTTCATTGCACGTGGGGCAACATTTAAATGGAGTGTTCTCCAGGTTTATGGGGAATGGCAGCCAGGCGGCAACGGGAATGGTGGGGAAAATGCATTCTACAATGACCGCCCCCCCACTCTCCCTACTGTTAGGGCCTAGGCCTTCCAAGGCCGAAGGGGTCAGTCGAGTCTGGATCTTGTCTTCGACGGTCGTCCTTTTCACCGCGTTGACAGAAAGAGTAACTAATCTTAATTTTTATAAGCAAATGGTGTTAGCAAAATAGAACTCTGCGATATGCGTCCGTCACGATGGCAGAGAAAAACTATCTGAGGGACCGCAACGCATGAAGGACTATGGGTACAGTGGACGTCCCACTAGGGATAGTATTCCTGGCACACCCTGTCGACGTTCCTTTTCTAGTTTCGAAAACAACTGTAATACTCTGCAGCTTCCACTAGATGTCAGCCTATGCATAGCATGTGATCTAAGCAGATGCCACAAGCCTCATAAATATATATATGGAAGACTAATAGTACAATTTTGATAAGGAAAGTTGAGTGGAGAAAATAATGGAAAGTGTACAAAAGAGTAGGGCTAAAGGAAATGATTAGAGAAATTTAATGGAAGACAGAAAACTGCAGTTCAAAGTGCACCATCCATTGTCTCTCATGTTCTACTGACAGACAGATGTACATTTTGTTTCCAATTGCACTTAATTTTACAGGCATTTGTTAAGCAGACTAATCACCTCATACCTCAATCACCACTCTGCTACTGCATGGCAGCTACTGTGGCCTCACATTTTTATATTAATAAGAAAAGGAATGATTATGTTTTTTAAAACCAAATTATGTGGCAGTTACAGTATGCATTTTAGGGGTTATTGTGATGAATCCGACAGATCCCTCACTAAACCCCTGCCTAAAGTCTCCTCCCAGGTGGTCAGGGAAAGGCAGACGCTTCCCGATCCTGACCTTGAGGGTGGTGTTCTGCGGGAGGATCACCTGGGAGAACAAAAAGGCTCAAGGAACTGAGAGGAATCCGTAGGGAGAGAGACAGTACTTGCCTTCGTCTAAGGAAGAGATATCACAACTGTCAAAATATATAATCACTTGTTGCCACAATAATCTAACTGTTCCACCTGTTGAACATCTTAATGCAGGTGAAATCAGCCAAAACTCCTATGGTATAAAAGTGAATGAAACCCCTTCTCAAACCCATACAGCTTGAAGCTCCCCCCAACTCCAACGGTGGTTATGGAAGGAAGTTTGTGGCTAATAACCACCAAAAGCCTAGAAAGCCTTATTCCTCTTTCCAAACATAAATGTTGTTGATTTACATGATACTCATTCAGTGAATGTTGTAGCGAGCGGAAATCAAATCATCAAAGCAGAAAAGGTTAGAAAAACTAACTTTGTTGGTAGAGACTTCAAGTCCAATTATTCCCTCAGTACTGGGACGAGGAAGTGGGATGCAGGGGAATATTGCTGTGGGAGCGGTCAGCTAATTAGTGTAGATGACCTACACCTGAGGGAGACAGAGGCTTAAAAAGCCCCCTCAGGGGCAGGAAGACAGAAGAGCAGCCTAAGAGGAGAAAGCTTTGCGAACTGTGTATGCAGATGAAAGTAAAGCTGGAAGCGAGAGAAGACGCCGGGACCACTGTAACGCCAGAAGCAGTGTTGGGTCCTGAGAGGGTCTTTGCCTCGACTTCTCCCAGTTGCAGAGGTTGTGTAGTGGGAAGCAGCAGTAGCGAGGGAAGTGTACCCTTTTTAGAGGTTCCAGGTGGCTGGGTTGTACCTGTCCCTCTCCGGAGCAGAATTACCAGTGGCATGAACGGAGGTGAACCAGGAAAGGCTGTCTGCCCGATCGCAAGGAGCCACAAACACAGAAGATCTGCGAACCAAACAGAGCGTGAATGAGTGATGTACCCAGTGAGTTCACAACTCGCAAGTAACTCTGAAGCGCTCCGACGCTGTCCCTGTGTTCACAGCAGGCAGTTTCACTCGCGTGTGAGTGAAAGACGCAGTAATTCTAATTTTAAATACCGAACCATACGAAACCACGAAAGTTATACCTGTTGAAACAAAGTGACCATGCAAGCAATCGTGTGAGATTGTGGAAGACACAAAAATCCAATGTGGAAGCTTTAGAAAACCCAAACGCTTACAAACAATATCCAAGCCAAGAGTATTTAAAAACTCAGCAATACCAATATAACAAGCGTTGCTCAAGGCTAGAGGGGAATATTGGGAAGCCAAACAGTTATAAGACTTACTGTTCATATGTTGTGAAACACAGATCACCAGTTGATATTAGCATACATTGCCAAAGCCAAGATAGAAGAAGCGTTAGACCATATCCTGGCCACTATTTGGTTGTTGGTGTAGAGGGGAATGAAAGGTGGCAAACAGGCTGTCCTTATGGAGAAGGTTATCCAGAGGGAGATGAGCATAGTTGCAGAGGACTCCTAAAGAGAACTAATGTGATTGCTTGTTTTCCCGAAATTGGTTTACAAGGGCACTCTGTTCTTTTTGGTGAAGTATTGAAACGGAAGGCGAGTATACTGGTAGGTTGTTGCTATAAAAGGCCTGGCACAGGAGTAAACCAGGTAGTAGTTGATAACAGTGCTGAACTGTGATTCTAACAGAGACAACTCATGTTAAAAGTGTGGCTTTTAAAAAATAAACCTACAGAGGAGTTACAATTCTGCAGAAATCAAAATTTGTAGCAAAACATCCTGACAAAGACAATTATTGTTATTCACTTGAATACAAAAGTTAAACTTGTTCTTGCTCCAGGAGGAGTCGGAACATACCATTTATTTTGGTCAAAGTTTGTGGCAAATCAGCCAGACAAAGACAACTGTTGCTGTTTACTTGAAGACGACCAAGGTGAAATCTGTTCTTGCTCCAGGAGGAGTTGAAACATACTGTTTTGGTACATTATTGAGATAAAAGAACTTTTTTGGGTTCTTAAGTTTAAACTACTAAGAAATGTGCTGGAACTTGTGCCAAACTAGGATTTCCTTATTTTCTTTTGAAATGTGAAGCAGAAACTTGCTCAGATTTCAAAAAGGGGATTTTACCCAGGTTATGAAAAGAGACATTGATCATATCATGAATTTGATTGTATGCTATATATGTTTGTTAAATTGAACAGACATGCATTTGCTTGTTAATTTATTGAATGTACAAGTGTGAGGGACAAATATCCTCTTTTTGTTAGGGTGTTTTTTTTTGGTTTATTTTAGGCAGGGAAATCCTAGTCATGGTAGGGAGGCATTCATCCAACCTTTTGATTTAATAAAAATGGCTGATCTTGAAAGAACTTTACAAAGTTATCCGCTCACATGTCTGATGCCTCACAGTACGTTATTACCTTTGAAAACAAAGGTTTGAAAAATATACGTTCTAAAACACAAAAAGATTTGAAAACCCAAAAGTGGGAAAGAGTGAAAAAAGTTAGCAACGAGTGAAAATAATTAGGGGCATAATGTCAGTTGGTTGCAGGAGGGCATGTGAACCCTATTTTAATATTAAAGGGAAATAAATGGAGACAACTTAAAAAAAATGCATAAAGCACATTCTTTTGGGTAAAGGAGGATGAAGGGTCGGCGGGGTAATACTGAGGAAACAAGGGGTATCCCCCTATGCTGAGGTTGGCAACAAATGCATGTCTGCAGGTTAAAGAACATGACTCAGAGGACAGAAAGTAGTATGAAACAGGGTAGGGGCCACAAGAGGGTGACAAAAGTTTATTTTCAATACATTAACGAATGATACGCACAAAGAAAAATACATTTTCAAGTGTACATTTTCAAACTTAGTGATAGCCATGCAAAATATAACCAAAAAGACTATTTTTCAAACGTTCACTTTAAAGATATACTTTTCGAACTTTGTTTTCAAACTAAAGATCTAGAACCTTTGAAATATCACCTGGTTTTAACCACAGAAAGTAGACACATTTGCTAAAATATAACCTGGTTCACACTCTCGTAGCATGAATTGCAATCAATTCTTATTAACCAGGAATAATTTTGGGGAAAAATGTGAACTTCCCCCATAAAATAAATCCTGTTTGAATCCTTCTCTAATTTAGCTTTAGAATATAGATATATACAAGTGAGATAATCTTGTTGTCCTCTTCCTTACAGTATACAGGGCAGTTTACCCCATGCTTTTTTCATGCACCAAGAGTTATTTTACTTCATCCTTGTATTAATCCCATTATTTACTGGCAGGAGGAACATCACACAAAAAAGTCAACATGACCTCATTACCCCCTCCCCCCATATATACTCATTGGGTTACTGTCACAGTTAACTGAGACTGAAAGGTCCAGGAGTGTGTGATTTAGGTAATTGTATACAAACATCAAAATGATTACTCAAGGGAAGAAAAGACAACAGGTTGGACTTTGGGGGTTGGGCTGTCAAGAAATGCGGAAATATCAGGCACTAATACTCACACTTGGAGGTGAGAGATGAGCTGCCCCACTGTGATCTCCTGTGCGATCTTCTGGTACAAAGCCTGGCTGTTGAGGACCACGCTTTCCAAAATGGCTAGAGATCGTTGAAGGATTGAGACATCCACAGCTGGCTGGCTGACGTAGCCTGCAATCTAACCCAAGCGTGGGTGTTACTTGAGAAGCAAATACATGATCGAGCATCCAAAACATTTAAATGGAGAAACACAAAATGCTTCCATTTATACACTACAAGACATCATAGAACTGAGAGAATCCAAAGCGATGACAGCATCCTATCAGAATTAGGAGAAAAAGAGCACTGCCCCGCCAGAACACATTTTGGCCAATCAGATACTGTGGATATCAACACATGTTGCAGGGCAAAACAGTAGAGAAAGTCTGAAGAAATTTCTGAAAGGACAATCCTTACATTTCTGCTGCATTACTTAGCAGCCAAAGGGATTTGTGGATCCAAGAAATGTGGATCCTTTAAATATCAAGCTTTTAAAGATCTATTTTTTTAAATAGTGGAGTTTTTCAGACCAGTGAGTCAACAATCAAATCTTGACCTGTAGAGGAAAGGAAATAACCAACAACAGATGTTTTGTTTGGGGTTTACAAAACAACCCAGGCAAGTGTAGCCGCTTTCCTTTTCAATACATTTTAATAAGCATCTTCCCATTGCTTATACTGTAGTTGCGTGTTTTGACGGGTGGGTCTCCATGTTTTTTTGTACTCTATGAATGATTCAATCTAGGTATATAGGTCTGTTTTACACAGTATGGTGTAAACCATTACCCATGTCTCCCACCCTTAAGACACCATATTCTATGCTACATAGAAGTGTGTGCACAAAGCTTAAACTCTCCTCTATTGGAAGTCTCCTTTCAGTTTACAGTGTACGAAGTGTACTGTACTCTAATTGCAAATCTTTTGGGTTGTATGCACCTGCAGACCATGCATGTGGATGTATTATAAAGAGTTCACAAAAAAGAAACCCCTTCATGAAAAGGTTCTCACCTGAATACGCCTACAACGCTTAGAATACTTGCCAGTGAATGAAAGCAAACATCTTAAAAAATATATATATATTAGGTTTCTCACTACAAACCCAAATGTTGAGCATCAGGGGGGTTGGGGCGGGGGCGAATTGGGCACATCTCCACTGGGAAAACACCACTGGTTGGGGCCCAAGTAGTATGATCTAGGCAAAGTACAATAATGTCTGTTTTTAATCATTATTTTTTTACAAGCCTTAATTGAGATAAACAAATACCATTGGGAGGCCACCAGGGGGCTTGCGGATGCCGGTCGCATAGTTGCATCGCTCCTGTGTGGCCGGGCATCTCAGGGTCCTGAACCTCCGTACATGCCCCCAACAGAGTGCTTTTGAGCCCCAATTCTCACTGGTGTTCCCCTGCAGACGAAATGTGAAGCCCCCCGCTGCTAAGGGACCGAAGTTATGGCCATATGACACTACAGGAGGTGTGCTGCAAGGCCCAAAGCCAGCAGCGGCTCCAGGCTGTGGCCAAGGGAGAGCCAACACACCATTGGTATGGTCTGAAGGCGCTGGTAGGTTGAACGCCCTTGGGAACCGAAGTTCGTGTCAGTAGAGAGAGAGTAGAGAGTCCAAAGGTGCGTGTGTGCACCAGGTATGTGTGCAGCTGGTGCGGAATTTGTGTAGTAGCTGCTTGATCGCGGTAGGTGTGGTGGTTGAGATCAGGAGTATGTGTTCGTTCTGGCAGGATTTATCCAGACCGAGTGTGGCTGCGTTAGGCCTGAGGAGAACGCCTGGCTGGGGGGTGTGTAACCAGCAGTGCTTACATAGAGTGACGGGGAGTGAGCGCGAGATGTTGATACGAGAACAGTTATACCGAATGGTGTCATAGTATCCCTGTGTTCTAGTTGAGTGGTGGTGTAAAGAAGAGAGCAAGCATGGGGTGTGGTATGATAGGATGTATGTTCTTTCCCTGCATTCCAAGGCATATCATGTACGTCACGCAATTCTATGCGTTCAAGTCCGTTCTATGCACTTTTATTCGTGTCAGGCGTTCCGAGATCAGGCGTTTCACTCATCCGCTCTGTACACTCATCCGCTCTGTACACTCATCCAATCCACACGCTCATCCAATTTACATGCACATCATCCAATTTACACGCACATCATCCAATTTTCACGCTGCTCATCCAGTCCACACGCTCATCCAGTCGGTGTCCAGTCATTTGGTCGAATTAAAACTGGTCGAATGACATTTGGTCGACGCAATTTGGTCGAAAACCAAATGGTTGAATTTTTTTTTAATTATATATTTATTTTTCAGGTTTTCGTTTTTAAAAAAAAGGGTTTTTTTAGAAAAAAAAGGGGGTGGGGGTGGGGGGGGACCCCCCCCCCAAAAAAAAAAAAAAAAAAAAAGGAGTGAAAATAAAAAAAAAAAAAAAAAAAAAAAAATTCGACCATTTGGTTTTCGACCAAATTGGTTCGACCATTTGTCTGGTCGACCAATTTTTTTCGACCAAATGTCTGGTAACCCATCCAGTCCAATCCAGTCCACACACTCATCCAGTCTGGTTTGTCAGAGGTGATGAGGTCGAAGATGGAGTGTCGGTTTTTTGCTACGGATCGAGAATTAAATAGGATGCAGTTCACATCGGCAGGCGAGGTTGGTCTTGGAGCTGGAGCCGAGGGGGGTGGTGGTGGAGAGAGTGGAGACTGGCGAGGGAGAGGGGTAGGCTGGGTGATGCTCAATGAGAATAGTGGGCGAGCAGAAAAATTGGCGGGCTTCGGGCAGGATTGGGTGGCAGCGTGTTTTAGGATGATCGGGTTTGGATCGGGTGATTTGAGGGTGGCGTGTGGGCGGTTAGGAGTTTCAGTTGCAGTTGATGAGAAATCGAGGGAGAGGGGTTTCAGGAAGGGTGAAGCTGCGGGGGAAGGAGGTGATTGCGGGAATGAGGTGGTGGGTCGAGACAGGGGAGGCGATGAGTGCTGGTAGATTGAGGGGGACCAGGTACGTTTCCTCTTTAGTATGCTTGTTGCGATTGGGGTGTGAGAGAGGGTGGGGGGGTCAGAGGGGAGAGGGATGCAGCTTCGGTTCTTGCTAGGGCTGGGCGTGCAGTTTTTAGGGAGGGGAAGGGTGTGGTCGGGGGAAGGTGGCGAGGGTTTGTGGGCAATGCGGGGGGTGAATGATTGCAGGGCGGGGTGTGCTAGTTATGATATTGAGGGGAGCTGGCATGGTTAACATATTAGAACACAATTTAAGCACTACTATGAAACTCTACATAAGTTATACCGATGATAAAAGCAATGAAGGGAGGCACACCACCAGGGGATGATGGCTTCACGATTAGGTTTTATAAGCTATATCGATTCACTCAAGCACCTGCCTTGGTTAGAGTTTTTAATAGAGTCTTAGAAGGAGCAGATTTACCGGAGATGATGATGATGATGGGCGCCATCATTGTAGTTCTCCCAAGGGAGGGTAAAGACCCCAACCCTGTGCTCATATCACCCAATCTCCCTCCACAACACGAATGTCAAAATACTGGCAAAACTGTTGAGGAATTGATTAGAGGGAATGTTGCCGACCATGGTTCATGGAGACCAGGTGGGCTTCATCAGTGGACGATAGGGCCCAGACAATATCCGGAAAGCAATCGACCTAATGCATTTTGCACAACAATCGGACCTCAATGCCTGCCTGGTCTCCTTGGATTTCGAAAAGGCATTTGATAGGGTGGAGTGGAGCTACATGTCTACGCTTCAGGGAAAAATGAATTTTTGTAAATGGATATCCTTGTTAGATAAAGCCCTGTTTGCTCAAGTACAAGTCAATGGAAGACTCTCCGAGCCATTCCCCCTATCCAGAGGTGTGAGGCAGGGGTGTACCTTGTCCCTGCTTCTTCATGCACTCACAATGGAACTCTTGGAGCTAGCAATTCATGAACATCACAGGATAGTAGGGATTAGACGGGGAAGCAGAAATCAAGATTTCGTTATTGGCGGACGACATACTGGCTTACCTTGAAAATACTTACACTTCTCTCTCCACACTATTAGCACTCATTTAAACTTTCGGGCTCTTTTCAGAGTTGAAGATCAATATATCCAAATCAGCCATCATGCTGGTGTGTACGCAGAGCTGATGCCTTGATCACAAGAGCAAGGTGCTAGGCATCAGGGTTGAGAAGAAGGCAGTTAAATACCTCGGCATTGATCTACCAAGGGACCTTTCAAAACTCACAGCATTCAACTTCGACCGCCTTCTCGATACGATTAAACTGGACCTACAGCGGTGGAGCTCACTTATACTGTCTTGGTATGGTCTGCATGACAGCGATCAAAATTAACGTACTCCCTCGCCTCTTATATCTCTTTATGGCCCTACCAACAAATCTCCCAGTTTCTTTAGAAACCTTTAATCAGCAGTAAATAGTCGTGTGTGGCAAAATAAACACGGATCAAGAGAACCACTCTCACCCTTCCAGGGAGGATGGGAGGCTGGAGGGTTTAGCTTTCCAGACTTTTCCTTGCAGCACAATTGAGGGTTTTCCTAGAGCATATGAGGGACGACTTGGGGAGGTAGTGGACATACCTGGAAGATATGGATACTCACCCAGCAAAAGTGAGAGGCCTGCTATGGGCCACACACAAGGCTATCACGAAAAGACAGCGACCATCTCACTCTGCGATTGCTGTGGTCCATGTGGAGGAGAAATGGGTTTAATTACAAACTATGAACATGGCCATCTCCCATAACCTTGGTGGATTTAGGGTGACAGGGCTTTCGGTGTTCACAGGAATGGTCGTATCTGGGATTCGAGAGAAAGGACAGTTGTTGAAAGACTAGATTTTTTCTGGATTACAACTCAATTAGCGCCATCCTGGGCACGAATAAGATTATGATCCTTCAGTATCTTTGCCTCAAGGCGATATTCACCAACCTGAAATGGGGAAACAAATTGCAGTGGGCGCTTTTGAAAAGGTCATCGACTCCTCGCAATTCCAGGCGAGATATTCTTTCAAGGATTTACAGGACTCTAATTAAGGTGGCAGGCAGACAAAACATTAAGAAATACTGGAATGAACTGGGAGCAGAGGATATTTCTGGAGAGAAATTGGGATGTATATTCCAAATTATGTTTCACAGCAACCTGTTCACAGCAGCAATGGAGCATAACTTTAAAATACTTCACTGCTGGTGTTGAGACCCACTGAAAATCTCTCAAATGTTTTCGGGCTCCTCCCCGCTATGCCTTAAGGGTTGTGTGGTGTGGGTTCCCTTGCCCACATATGGTGGCACTGCCTGAAGTTTTACAGATATTGGAATGAGCTTCTGATGTGCACGGCAGAAATCACGGGGGACCGACTCGCGATGGACCCTCTTCAACTGCTACTTTGTGTTCACAGGCAGAGAAATGAGTCTCTAGATACCCTAACATGTCGGAGGCAATGTTTAGGGCAAGAAGAGTTGTGCTAGCTTGGGAACAAGCCATAGGCCACAACCTGCTTATTTTATGCATTACATTCATAAACACCTTGCACCAGACATGCAGAAGGTCTACAGTGGACAATGTAGTTTCTTGCCAACTGCTGCATCTTGAAGGAATTCATGAAGTGCCTGCATCTCTCCAGCCTAGTTGTCAAGCAACACGTGGACAGATTTGTCCATAGTTCCTCTTAGTGGAAAAAAACACATCATTACTGGTATCTTGTAATTATTCAAATACATGTGCCTGCCTCCAACCTTCTGACAACATTTTACACCATTGCTCCTTGATATAGAGGGAGCCACCTCAAGGAAATACAAATCCAGTTTTCAAAATTCTAAGCGAGCTTGGCCAAGCCGATTGAGTTGTCTGGCATCCAACACACTGCAGTGGCTTTTTCGTCACATTTCACGCAGCATATTTTGTGGCAGGCAAACCACCCGTAGCAACCTCTCACTCCCCCCCTGCCTACTACCATAAAAATAAATTACAAATGTTAAAAGAATACCCTTAACCAGCACATTTCCTAATAAATTATGCAGAAAAATGGGGTGAAATGGCAGTTCACCAAAGGCTGTGAAATTATCACAGTTGGTTGGGTGCATACAGGGTAGTTTATCTGGAGCCAACACCAAGTGCACAATGTTGAATGCAACCACAGGGACCAGCCCAAGCGACTGCTTTTCTGATTACATCCAACTGACCAATCCACTGAAAAGCCACTGATGCTGCCTTGGTGCAAACAAAAGAAACCCAGTAGCTGCAAATGTGGTTACATTATTTGGCTTCATTAAGGGTTTGTTCAAGGAAGTGGTTTGACAAAATCTCTATAGGATCTAGGGACATGTCTTCCAACTATAAAGGATGTTCCAAAAGCAAACATTGTCAGGCATGGGTCAACACAAAGTGAAGCGACCAAAGAAGGGTGTCCCAATCAGATGGTTTTAACCTATTCTCAAGATTTCTTGTCCTTCCAGAGACAGCCTACTCTACAAAACAATGTCCAAAAGGCATGGGCTACAAAGTTCCAAATCACAATCTTAACAAGTATTTTAGCCTCCTGGCTACTCTAAGCTTTCAACATACATTTTCCAATGTTTGGCCAGCAAACGAGGTCATAAATCCTACTCTCAAATATCCAGCCCTAAACGAACAAAACAATATAGATAAATTCTCCTGGGAAGACTCTACAAAGATTTACTCAAGATTTACCCCTCTTCCGTCTTCCTGCTTTCATCAGGTCTTTCAAGACCTCTCCCAAGTGTCTGGCTTCTCAGGTCCTTTTCATGGGCTTATCTCAGCCTCTGGTTTCTCCATCTTGGACATGGTGCCCCCACATCACTCGTCGAGGAACTGTGCTTCTCAGCATTCACTTGGATCTCTTCCAGACTTTAGATATTTCTTGCCCTCTTATTCAGCTTCTCTGGGTGAGCTCACTTCAGATTAACTACTTAGGCTGCAAAGACACAAGCTACTGCCTTTCCAAGTTGGGGGTTACCCATGTATCCAGGGACAGTTTGGAAGGCTTACAGTTCCTCTTCAAACACCCCCTATCTTCTCCCATTTCTTCTTCCTTATCCCCCACTGTTGCAACTCCTTTGGTGTTAAGGTACTTCTCCCAGCCTAGGGGACTGACCGGGGTTGTTATAGGTTTGTTCCAGGGCTTTGGATAGGTTCCTAGTTTGTGTTTCACCTAACAAAACATTAACATCTTTCTATGCGAGTCTCTCTGCATTTACAAATTAGGTGATGTCCTCATCTGTTTATTCCATGTCTTCAAATGCAGCCTCTAACATTGCCACCATCCTGGAACCCACCAGCGTCTTGTGTGGGCACCCACAGGTACAGGGTAACAACGTGCAGTGCCTCAATGCTTTTCTGTCAAACCACAGAGAATGCAAACCCTTCACTTGGTGAGTTTGGGAACTTTCTTATTCAAATTTGGGCATGCTTTGTGCTTTAATTTCTAAACATGTGCCAGTCGAATTAAGCAAGCTGTGCTCACTAGCTGGCAGGGATTTACAACAAATGGGTGAACAGGTTATACTATGTGCTGCATGAACATTCCGAATACTAGCGAGTTATACAAGTATGCTTGAGAATTCAGTACCAGGGTTTCGGTAGAAATCCCAGATATTTTCCAGACTGGTTGGTTGTTAAGCAGGGCTCTGCAAAGCCCTTGAGGGTGTAATACTGCACGTTAGTGGGGGTAGCAAGCCTGTGGGATGCTACTCCTTCCACCCTCTGGGAGGTACATCACTTAGCAACTGTACCTGCCTAGTGTTAGGGGAGTTAAAGTCCACTTGAGGTAAGACTCTTTAAAGCTATCCATTGGTATACAGGTCCCTAACTCTTAGTATAAGTCGGTACTACCCAAAGGATCTTGGTAGAATGGCAGAGCAGCCAAGCTTATCGCAGGAGGAGAATGTGAGCTGTAGGCGAGTACATTGAACCCAGTAAATACAGTCCAAAGAAACTCATACACAGAATATTTTATATTAGAAATATACATGTATTCTTATTTACCCAAGGTAGATGCATTTATTTGTTTATGGGTTGTTATACTTGTTTCACTAAACCAACACACAGGAATAGCAATACTTTTTAGAGGTGATTTATTCATAATTAGTGGCTCGTGGTTGTATTTCTTACAGAGAATGGCACGAATTATAGTTCTACCGTATTATCGGTACTACTGCGCACTCACATTGATTTACAACACATATGGTAATTGTATTTGTTTAATAAAACCACATCAAATAAAGTCTGCAGGAAGGAAAATTGTTGATTATAAATACTTCAGCAATTCTCTATGTCGTAGTGACACTTTTCAAAGCTTCTAATGCTTTTAAAGTCCAAAACCCAACTATACCAAAAAGTCAGTTTATGAGTGGAACCAAAGTCTTATGTAGCAGCAGAACATGTAAAGTTGCTTAGTCACTAGAAAAAATGCTTAGCAGAATAACACAAGTAAGAGGGATTCTGAGAGGGACACCGTAAAGGCTACAGACTATAAAAGCCTGGGCCAGGGGTATGGGTGGACACCCAAACACCTTGTAACTCACTCCAGTCACACAGGAGAGACTCTTCGGCTTAAGGTAAGTTCTACCTTTAGCCCCATAGTACCCTAGGTTAGAAGAAGCAAACATAGCTGGATTCTCTCCTGTACAACAGCGATAGACCTGGTCTCCCGATTCCTCAGTCTGGTGACGAAAGGAAAGACTGAATGGGATGTCACAGCAGCAGTCGCAAGAGAGGACACGTGGCACAGATTTATTCTGTCTCCTTGGCTGGTCGGCCGTTTTGGCACCTTTTTATCAGCTCCAACAAAGGACGGTTATCGCCTGGTCAATCTTCTTAGATTCTGTCCTGCACTCTGGTGAGGGGACTTAGATGAGATGAGTGGAATCGTGGCTCTGGCTCACCAAAGTTCTGAACGGATTTGGCATAACCAAGATTTTGCACTTCAAATGGGTATGAGGTCTCCTGCTATTTGCGATTTGAAGTCCTGGAAGGTCAGAGCACTGCGGAAGATGGCTCGATTTGTAGTTAGTCTTGGGGCTGGTTGGTCCCACCAGCCAAAGGGAAGGAATCCTTTTTGGAGCTCCTCTGTCGATAAGACAATTGGGTCAGGACAGCAGTGGTCGCTTCACGATTACTGGAAGGGTCTAAGTTAAGCAATAATTGATGATTGAACCCTGTGGGAGACTACACTAGCCTTGTCCTCTTGGTAATAGGTAACCCACCTAGTGGTATAGGTCTGTACTAGACAAGTTGGTAGCGTGACTGAGCAGCCAGACTTTACCTCAAGAGGGGTAAATGTGACCTGTAGAGCTGTAGCATTGACATTCAGCAATACAAGAAGCCAAATAACATTTGCACTCAAGGTTTTCTAGTAAAATATTTATCGGTCAATTTTAAATAAGCATTCTTTAAAAAGGGTAATGTGCAACAATACAAATACACTTCAAAATACTTTCTCAGAATCAAGGCAAAGCAAGTAGATACTCTTTAGAGATGCTTCATGCACACTTCCTACACCCTGAGTTGACTTCACTAACTAGAACAGTAATGACAAATTCTGAGGTTGGTAGAAAGGAAAGGTCAAAGGAAGGAAAAAGGTTAAACAGGTTCTCAGAGCATGTGAGCACTTTTGAATCTTTCAATGAAGTCTAGATAAAAACCTTTCCCAGCAATATTAGTTAAACCCCAATATGAGGGACAGTAAGTATCAAAGTCAATGGACTAGAAGAGTCTTCAGGTAGCCAAGACAGCCAAAGCCAATTGGAGCAAAGTCTATGGCGCTTAGGCACTTTTTAGATAGCAGCATGTCTTGCCCAAAGTTAGAGAGTTTGTTGTAGAATATCACTGTTGGGTCCCAAGCTGTTACACTTGTGAAAATTAGCGCTGAAATCAACTCTAGAAAAGCAGCTACTGCAAGTCTCAAGTGAGAAGAGCAGAACTACAGACAAAGAGGTAAGCACCCCAAAGTCAGAACAGTACCTTTGGTTAGAAGAAGAGGATCCAGCTGGCTTCTGTCTGGTTGCAGTGATGCAGATCCTGTGTTCCTGGGCCTCAGTCATGGGGACAAAGGGGATGACGTCTGGAGGACTCCTTCACAGCAATTCAAAGGTCGGCAGCAGCTACGGGCTCTTTTCGGATCAGCAGCACTTCACGGTTTCATCGCTCAGTAAACAGCACCACCGCAGATCTTGGACACCGGTGGGGCTTCTTTCACTCCTTGAGTCCAGAACTCTGGTGAGGTGACTCGAGCTTGGGTTGTCCTGCCTCGGGAGGGTTCTCAGGATCTTCCTGGAGCTTTTGGCCGGTTTACAGACGTTTCACCATACCATGGATTTCTCCACCCCTGGCACTCGGTTCCAGCAGCAGCAAAGAAGTACAGCCAGATAGGGAAGATCTTCCAACAAAGTTCGTCTCGGGGTTAGTTGGTCCCACTAACCCAAGGGGAGCAGTCATCATTTCCAGAGCTTCTCTTGTCGACCAGAAAAAGGCGTTTCAGCACAGCAGCAGGGCTTCACCAGGCAGTTAAACAGTCCAGGAGGATGCAGCAAGCTTCGTTCACGGTTTCTTTGTTGGGGCCTTCTTACCAGTGGTTGACTCGGTCTTCGGTCCAAGAAGCCTTGCCCTTTATGCAGGTTTCTCCCATTCGTGCACAGCCTAGCTGTCACTCACACAGCTGGGTGGCTGTCCTGCAAGGACAGTGAGCCAGCCAATCAGGACTAGGTGCATTCAGGTTACCCTGGATACTAAAGACAGGGGAGTTTCGGGCACCTCCCTCACTTCCTGCCCTGGCAGACACAGTGGAGCCAGAGGCGGGATTCAGTACTGAAGCCCTGCCAAAGTCAAAACGAACAAAGAGCTCAAACCGGGTTTGGCGCGCAGAGTAAAACCCAAAAAAGACCTCACAAACAAGAACTGGCAACAAAAAAAAAAGACTGGGCCATTTTGACACAATGGTCACCCATGGGTGCTATACTGCATCTGAGGATTCAGCCTACAGTAGAAAATCACAATGGTAGGAAAATGTAACCACTGCCACCAGCCATTTAAAGTAGTGAAGGCAACATAAAAAATGTTACATGAGCATGTTGGAAAAGTGGCTACTATGTAATTCCCCCAGCAGTCCACATAAAATGGGGTGTGTTGGACCTACAAAAGGAAAAGGTAAGTTAAGTTAATTTCACTTTACTGTTTTTGGGAACTGTAGTTCACCCAATAAAAGGTATTTAAACCTCAAACGAAATCTAAAGGATTTCCCTGTGACACTGCACTGAAGGTGCGGTGTGTCATCATACAAAATGTAGATGCCTATGGAGTTTGTCAGACTCCAAAAACAAACACATAATCCAATTCAGATCAAAACACATGAGAGAGTGAGAAAAAGGGCTCACTCACTCAAGTCCAACAAAAGAGCTGGGGGTCTCTAAGGTGGGAGGAATTAAGCACTAAAAGGAACATTCTTCGCAACACTCTGCAGGCGTCTCTGGTTGTCAGCTTTGGATCTTTTGTTCCAGTGGATAACTTGCCTGCTACCTCAAGAACCTCACCTTATATTCGATGTTCCCTACTCACTCCTCTGCAAACTCTTAGCATTTTACAGAAAGGGGCGGTGTCTGTGGACAGCCATCTCCCCCTCCCCCCCCCCCCCAATGGGAACTGGCTCCATTCAGGCACTCTGGCAGACAAAGGGCATGGGAGTGTTGAACTCCCCCCCCCACCCACTTCCGGGCTCCACAGACACACTGAAGCCTAGACAGGGACCCCCAAGGGTTCCCGCCAAAGGAAAAACACACAGACCTCCCGCTCCCAGAACGGTAGAAGGGCTGACAAAGGACAACCACACGAGAAATGGCAAAAAAAAGAAAGGAGCCACCATGGAGGAACCTAGGTTATCCTATTGTGCATAACCGAGACTGTGAACACAGTCTGCGGTAAGAAATTACACAATAGTTGGTAGAACACGTCTACTGTCACCAGCCATAACTGTAGGGTTGTCACTGTGACTAGAAAGACACAGGAGCAGAGAGAAGGGGGATACTGTGTATCCCTTTAGCACTCCACATAAGTATGTTAATTTCCCATAAGTAAAATTATAGGAAGGATACATAAGTAACGTTTTAGGAAGGATACAAAGTATCCCCCTATCCTTAAGAACAGTAGTTAAGGATAGTGAAAGAATCTCAAACGAGAACCCAACGGGTTCCCAGCAACACTGCACATAGGGTGCTGCGTGCTGCAAAAGCTAAACACAGATGCCTTTAAAGAGATATGGAGGAAAGCAGACTCCATAGAAAAGATAACACAAGAACAGAGTTCCCAAAAATTCATAGCAAATAAAAATGAATGAGGGGAAAAGGGCCCCCTCATTCATGATAGAAAAAGGTCCAGAAGCCCAGCAAAAAGTGCTGGTGTCTCACTAGGAGAGGGGATTAAGCATAACACTGATCAATCTTCCTAACACCTAGTCACCAACGGGTCACCGTCTCACATATCTGAATGCAGAGATAGCCTTTGACTTGGTGGCCTGGGTGTACTTACACTAAATACTACACAAACTGGGTTTCAGGACACGTTTTCTGGCCTTGGTGTCAATCCTATAAACTGGGCCTCAGGGTAGGGTTGAAGCTAATTGGGTCATTTCTGAGAAATCTGCAATGCAAGGAGGGACCAAACAGGGCTCTTTCCCTTTTACTATTCGCTCTCGTAATTGAGCCTCTAGCCCAAATACTGGGGTCAGATAAGAGGGACGGAACAAGTTACTTACCTGTAACTGTTCTCCAGCATGGGTCTGGCATGCATTCACATGCTCATGAATATTCCCCGTCGTCAGGATGGGAATCCTTGGTAAAGAAAAAATCAGTTTCAGTTTCGTTTCTGAACTGTCTTTCTCCTAATAACCAATCACTGGTCTCTGGATCATACTGCCCCCAGCCAATGACTGCCCTCTACCTAAACCCCTCCTCTGGCAGCCATCTTCCGATTTGGTAGCACGTAAAGTGGCAGTAGGACCAAGAGAAGAGCCGCAGAGGGGTAGGAGGGAGGGCTCACATGTGAATCCATGCCAAACCCATGTAGGAGAACAACAGATACAGGTAAGTAACTTGTTCCTACTCCAGCATGGGGTCTGGCATGGATTCACATGCTCATGAATAAAAGAATACATAGCAGTACACACATACACAACCACAGGAGGTGGCAAGGCTCCACATTAAGCATCTCTTACATCCTCACCAGGCTCACCTTCAAGCGAACAGATTGTGCAGTACTGCTTGGCCGACTCTAGACTCCTCCCTGGAATCCTGGTTGACGCAGTAGTATTTCGTGAAGGTGTGCGTCGACCTCCAAGTAGCAGCCTTGCAGATGTCCAGCAGGGGCACACCACACAGGAACGCCGTAGTTGCAGCGATCACTCTGGTCGAATGAGCTCTCGGACGGCCAGGCAACAGTCGGTTTGCCAACCGGTGACAAAGGGTGATGCAGCTTGAGAGCCATCTGGAAATGGAAGCCTGGGAGAGGGCCTTCCCTTGGTTCACTGGTCCAAAGTTCACAAACAGCTGTGATGTCTTCCTAAAACGCTTTGTGCGGTCCACGTAGAACTTTAGTGCTCTAGCCACATCCAGCGAGTGCAAAGTCCTCTCAGCCGGCGACAAAGGCCACGGGAAGAAAACAGGTAGCACCAAGGGCTTGTTGAGGTGGAAGTCCGACAGCACCTTGGGCATGAAGGAGGGGTGCGTCCTCAGCACGACCCTCGTTGTGTGGAATGTCAAATACAGGGGCTGACAGGAGAGGGCCTGGATCTCTCCCACTCTTCGTGCGGAGGTGATGGCCACCAGGAACGTCATCTTCCACGAAAGGAATTTCAGAGGTGCCGAATGCAGAGGCTCGACCGGGGGACCCATGAGCCTAGTCGGCACCACATTGAGTTCACATGCCGGGGCCGGATCATTCACCGGCGGGAAATAGCGGAAAATTCCTTTCATGAAATCCTTAACCAGGCGATGCGACCACAGTGATGATCGCCCCGGAGTTCTGGTGTAGCGGGAGATAGCCACCAGATGGATCGTGCGCCAGCCCCACATTGGCCAGCGACAGCAAGTACGGCAGCACTTGAGGCGCCGTAATCCATAGAGGGTTTATCTTCTGTGCACGGCACCAGATGGTGAACCTCTTCCATTTATGTCCATAGCACTTAAGAGTCGAAGAAGCCCTGGCCTTGGCAAGAACCTCCTTGCAGTCCGCCGGGATCCTGTATCCTCCAAACTCTAGCGCTGCAGGAGCCAGGCCTGCAGGTTCAGCAACCCCAGGTCGTGGTGCAGAATTACGCCTTCTTTCCTGGCAAGAAGATCTGCGTCGGTCGGAAACTTGACTGGAGGGGACGCTGACATGGCCAGAAGGTCCGGGTACCATATCTGCCTCGGCCACACTGGTGAGATCATCATCCTGCACCGGGACCGTCTGAGTTGACTGATGAGTCGCAGGAGTAACGGCAACGGTGGGAACGCATAGAGAAACAGACTGTCCCAGGGGAATGAGAACGCATTCTCCATGCTCCCCGGCTGGGGAAACCTGCTGGCGAACCTCCGGCACTTGGTGTTCGTCGCCGTCGCAAACAGACCGATCTGGGGATTGCCCCATCGTCGTAACAGTAGATCCACCTGATGCTGCCAAAGTTCCCACTCGTGGCAAGAGCGCAACTCCCTGCTGAGTGAGTCGGAAAACGGTGTTCTTCACTCCTGCCAGATGAAAGGGTGCCAGGAACATCCTCTGGGCGACGCCCAGTGCCATAGGTCCTGCGCTTCCTTGGAGAGAGCTGGGGATCTGGTGCCCCCCTGCTTCCGAATGTAGAACATTGTGGTGGTGTTGTCAGTGGAGACCCGCACCACCTTGCCCTTGAGAGACGGAAGGAATGACTTGAGGGCCCAAAATATGGCTCGGAGCTCCAGGGTGTCGATGTGCAACGACTTCTCCTCCGGGAGCCACAGGCCTCTTGCATGGAGACTTCCGGTATGAGCGCCCCATCCCTCCAGGGAGGCATCCATCGTCACCGTCTCCTCATGCTTTGGGGTCTGAAAGTCTGTGCCGGCCGCAAAAGATGTGCGCGGACCCCCCACCACCACCGAATCGCTCGACGGAATGTCGTTGAGGGCAATCTTGTCCTCAAAGCTTCCTGCCACTTGCATCCAACGGGCGTCGAGAAACTCTTGCAGCGGCCGCATCCGCAGCCTGCACAGTCGCACGAGATGCAGGACGACATCATGCCGAGCAGGGACTTGATGGACCTCACCCTGGCAACTTCCATGGCCAACAGCCATTTTACCTTGGCCAGGATGGCTTTTATCCTGTCCTTCGACGGTGAAGCTAGGCACGCCACCGTGTTGAGCCTGAGCCTGGAACCGAGCGTCCTCCGATGGGTACAAGCAGGACTTCGCATAGTTTATTGAGAAACCCAGTTCCGTGAGCAGGCTGACGGTCCTCGCTGTGTGCTCGATGGCGAGTTCCCTTGACTTCACCCAGATGAGCCAATCGTCCAGATAGGAGTAGATGTGGATCCCCTGCAGCCGCGCTGCCACCAGTGCCAAGCACTTGGTGAAGTCCCTTGGGGTAGACTTCAAACCGAAGGGAAGGGCCTTGAATTGATAGCGCCACTCTTCAACCACAAAGCGAAGAAACTTTCGATGTCCCTTGTGAATGGGGATGTGGAAAGAGGCATCCTCCACGTCCAGCGACGACAGGAAGTCACCTTCCTCCAGCTGTCCCAGCATGCATTTGTTGACGCGGCGAAGATCTAGGATGGGCCGCCAACCGCCGGTCTTCTTTCGGACAAGGAAGTACCGTGAGTATACTCCGGAGCCTCTTTGGGATGAGCTCTATTGCACCCTTTTTTTAGCATTGCTCGCACCTCTAGAAGCAGCTGCGGAATGTGGTTTTCTTTCCTGGCCACAGGTGCGAAACGGGGACTCTTCCTTTGGAACTCCAGAGTGTGTCCGTGGGCCACAGAATCCAGCACCCAACGGTCTGTGGAGATGAACTTCCACACGCCGACAAAGTTCGCCAGCCGGCCTCCCACAGTTGTGCTCGGGTGGGGGCCCAACATCACGGCCGGTTCAGTCCTGCTTCGCCAAGGCCTTACCACCTTGGGCCCCCTGGCGACGATGTCCTCCGGCTTTGCAGCGGCCTCTGTAGGCCTCCTGGGATGAAGAACGGGCCGCTGGTCGGTATGAAGAACTGCTACTGAATCCTTTGGATGCACCCTGTGACTTGCCTCCTAAGGACAGAAAGGACGGCTGTCGTCGTTGGAGCACGCCTAAGGCACGGGCCGTCTTGGTGTCTGCCTTGATGGCCTGCAGTGACTCATCCACTGCCTTGCCAAACAAGTTGTCCCCGTCGAAGGGCATGTCCAGTACCTTCGCCTGTACGTCCTGACGGAAGTCGGTGGCCCTGAGCCAACCACGCCTGCGAAGGCAAACTCTGTTGCCCATCTGGCGGAAGACGGTGTCTGCGATGTCCGTGGCCACTGTGATGGCATGGTCCGAAGCCACCTCGTCGTCTTGTAGGATTTCAAGGGCCTCCGCCCTCTTGTCGTCTGGGAAGAAGTCCAGGAGGGGGCGATTTTAAACCACAGCTCCCTATCGTGGCGGGCCACGATAGCGAGAGCGTTGGCCGCCTTAATTGTACTCGCCGCCGATGAGATGACCCAACATCCCATGGCGTCCAGCTTCCTCCCCTCGCCGTCCGGCGGGGAAGTGCAAGTCGATGCCGTCACCCCTGCCGATTTCTTCCTGGCCGCTGCGAAGACCACAGAGTCCGGGGACGGCTACACTCTGAGGCACATAGGGGCAGAGTCTGGAACCCAGTATTTCTTCTCGTACCGGTCTCTCTTCGTCGAGGATGGGTTCTTCAGGAGATGTCGCCCAACAGCGGGACTGAGAGCACAGTCTTCCTCTTGGCCTCTTGTCACTGATAAAGGAATCCCTCCTTCTGCTCTTCGGGTGCAGCTGAAAAAGCTCCTTGGCCCTAGCGATCATGGCGTGGAATAAGCCAATTTCGTCGGGCGGAGAAGCCCAGGGTGGCGGCGACGGGAGATCTGTTCCGTTGTCGCCGGCGTTGTCCGTCCCCGTCGTCCTCGCCAGAGGGGATGGAGGTGAAGGATGTCAGGGTGGTGGTGGATGGACTCGGCCTCTTCTTGAGCGGAGGGCTTCCTGATGGTCCAGGCACTGCTGGATCTCCCGCAGGAGGCAAGGGCATCCTTATCCTCATTTCTGAGCACAGGGTGTGCAGGGCTAGTAAGATGTCCTCCGACCTGTCCGTCAGTGGTGGCAGCGGTTGCTACGGGAGCGTAGGCAGCAGCGTGGTGTCCTCCGGTTCCTCATCGACTTGCTGCTCATCGTCGGTTCCCTCTTCGCTTTCCACGTCCGCCTCGTCAGGGTCCTTCCCGTAGGACCTGACCTTGACGAATTTCTTGTCAAGAACTGCCTTGAGGCCCGAAAGCTCGTCCTCGGAGGAGAGATCTGAGTCCGGCAGGACTTTCGTGCCCCCCCCCCCCTTCTTCTCGGCCAGGGGCTTCACAGGGGTCTTTTCGATGGGCAGGAAAGACAATTCCCTCCAGGCGGAGAGGGAAAATTTTTGGCTTGGCGGTCGTCTCCACTGGGGCTGCATCTGCGGTCTTTGCCAGGGAAGCTACCACTCCCTCAACCAAAGCCTTAGCCTGGTGAGTCTGGGCCTTCACGACCATAGGCGCCTCTGAGGCCTTTGCCGTGGGGGGGAGGGTCAACGCCTCACTCCCCCTTGGTATTCTCCATCGGAGCCGACCAGGACTTCTCCCAAAGCTGTCCGATTTACTTTTCGTCGAGCCGGAGCGTTGGCTCGTGGTTGACAGTGTCGACTATGCTGGCAGCTGTGGAGCCCGTACCAATGGTGCTCCCGGTGCCCGTGGACTCGCGGTGCTGCCTTATGTTGGGCCCCCTTCGCCAGAGCGCTGTTAAAGGTCTTAGATGACCGCTCAAACTTTCTCTTGTGAGAAGTACGTTGCTGGGGCTCACCTGCCACCGAGGCTCCACGTCTCCAGCCAATCAGCGAGCCACTTGTGACGGTCCTTCATGGTGCGGGAGGACATGTCCTTGCAGAACGCACGTGCGATTTGTCCGAGTGTAGGCAGTAAAGGCACCGGGAGTGCCCATCCTTCCTTGAAGATGTTCTGTAGTCTACATCCTGGGAAGATCCTAAACAGAGGGGCAGGCCTCAAAGATCCTCTGGAATCCTCCAAGAAGTGGAATTCGATGAAAAGAAACCCAAAAAACAAACAGAACTAAAAAATCGCCCTTGAGGGGCGTAGAAGTTTCTGAAACGGGTCCCTGTTAATCGGAAGAAGAATCAGTGGAGCTTGAGGCTCAATTGACCGAAATAAATAAGAGTAAACTCTGAAAAAACACAATACGCAGTAAAAGCCCAAGAGCTAAGCACAAGGAAAAATCTGAAGATGGCTGCCAGAGGAGGAGCTTAGGTGGAGGGCAGTCATTGGCTGGCGACAGTATGAACCAGAGATTGGTTATTAGGAGAAAGACAGTTCAGAAACGAAACTGAAACTGATTTTTCCTTTACCGAGGATTCCCAGCCTGATGACGGGGAATATTCATGAGCATGTGAATCCATGCCAGACCCCATGCTGAATAAGGGGATTACCACTTGGGGAATCAAATTAATAATTTCACTATGCAGATGATGTTTTATTATGTTTAAAGCGTCCCTCAGACAATCCAAACTCCTCCCTCTCATAAATGTACTGGGTACAGAGGCTGGTAGATCCAGACTGGTCATTGTAACAGCCACATCAAATATCTATGGGTTAAGATATACAGGACAGAACAAGACATTATTACACTGTCCATCTCAGTGGCAGGTGGGGTATCACTGGTAATACTTCCCAAGCTGCTCTACCTCTTATAAAATATAGGGCCCGATTCAATTAAGTGTTTTATAATGGCGCAATCCCATAGGAAACCGTTCTGTGAATCAGGGCCATAGTGTATGGACAGTCACTCATTTGACATTTGCGAAAAGACTACTGCGCCAGTTAAAACCTCACTCCACTATTGGGATTCTCTGCCATGCTTCTACTTCGAGCCCCTGATTATTTTGAGCCAATATCGGGTACTCCTAAATCAGTAAAACATATCGAGCAAAATGGTTTTTTTAAATAAGCAAACAAACACAAGACCTGCAAACAGGAGTTACCTCATTGAGACAGACCACATTGAATTTGTGGACGATCAAAGGACAGACATTGTACTGCCTCTAAAAAGTCAACATGTTGTACAAGGAATTTGGCAGCTCTCTCTTTTTGGGCTAAAATGTATTAGGTGGCATAGGGGAGGATGGCCAATGCCCTGCTGTTTCAGTCACAAGACTGATTTGTAAGACAAAAGGTTTCCAACGCTCACAAGCGTTACAATGACATTGTCATGATTCAAAGAGGAGACCTGTTTCTTGCAGAGGGGGATAAGCCCCACAATTCTGGTGACCGTGACTGGGCTTTGATTCCCTCAATATTACAATCAGAGGTTCCGGTTACCATAGAGGAAGAGGCTGTTAAGCCTTTAAAACCAATCCTCGTGTTATCCTACCATGGAACATCTGGGGCTATGGCAAGCTATTTACTATTTAGTATTAGCCTTCAACTTCAGGGCTTTCAAAATCATCCTACTTCAGGAGGCCACGTTGCAAAGCTAAAGGGGCAGGCCATTGGGAGGTGTTATCACTGCCATTAAGTCCTTGATATGTGTAGTTGACATGAAATGGGCCGGCCCTTGTCTGGGATTGTTGGCAGTGAAATGTACTCAAAAGCATCTTGTTTCCTTTTAATTAAGTTCTTTTGAGGGGGCGTGGCCAGCAGCGCCTGTAATGGCCACTCACTAGTGACTCTCCAGGAGCCCAAGGAGCAACGGTAGAGAAGAGCCTGCCGATGGGGGGTAGAGTGGGACCAGGAAGCACCTGACTCTAAAGACAGCCCGATTTGGTGTCCCGGAACCCTGCAGGAGCTTGATGTTGGATGTCAGCCATTGTCAGGTGTGACATCCCGCGTTCACCCTGGGCGGGGGGTGGGGCGGAGCCTGGCTGCCCGAAGTGGGCTTCCTGCCCAGGAAGAGGAGCGCTGTGGCAGACTATGGTCTATGGGGCCGGGTCTGGTGTGCCACCAGAGGACGTACCAGAGGACCATTGGGGCTGGGCCCACAGCAGTGCTGGTGGACTTCTCCTGTGGACGGGAGTGCAGGTGCGCTGGGGCAGGCTGCATTCGCAGAGGCCCAGTCCCTCCTGCCGCAGAAGGACGGTTCGGGAGACCCTGGAGAGTTATCCCTTTAAAGTGCTGGTGTAGGTTGCTCCTGTCCCTCTGCCCCTGCCGGGGTATGTAGCCTGTGGCCGGACACTGTCGCTGTTGTAGGGGAGCAGAGCCAGGGTGAAATAGGGAGTACCCTGCATGAAGAAATCACCCACCTGCTGTTAGATTGGTCACCAGGACGATACAATTTTACAGTACCAGTCTTAAGGTGTTCTGTACTCTTCGTGGGCCATTCTAAGTGAAGAAAGCCACCCGTCCTCCAGCAGCTACGGCGCCAGGGGTGAGGCAGCGCCCTGCTACATGGGATCTGAGGTAGACCGGCAGCAGTAGGGACAGCCCCAGTTGATGCTTGGGCCAATACCCAATTCAGAGTTATTCCTTGCAGCTTGATGCCAGAGGTGACGCCTGTAACCTGATGCCTGCTCTGGATTCTACAACAGTGTTTATGTGTGACAGAGGCCAGTGAGGCTGGAACCGTTGTCCTAAATTGCCAGGTAGCAATTATGAGATCCGCACAGGAGCGTGAGAGGAGCTGCGCCTGCAACGGGCTGCCCTTGCGGAAGGGAGGATTCATTCTCTGGTGCTGATTTACGCTTTGGAGAGTCTAGAAAACAGCTGATGTCCCAGAGGAAAGCCTCTAGTAAGACTAAACTAATCTCCTCGCTTTTGGTCCCTGCGACAGATGCCCCGGTACGAGAATAGATCAGGTGAGCCCGGGAGGCAGCAAAGCAGAATATGAGCTCCTTATTGGCTACCACTGAGGATCTGGAAAACAGGCACAGGAGGGAAAATCTACGAATCAGTGGCTTGGAGGAGGGAGTGGAGGGGTCACATATGCGTAGTTGGGTCCTGAGATTCTTCCAGGAAATATTCCGAGACGAGGCAGACAGTAACATCATTCTGGATCATATCCATGAATATGGCCCTCTGAGGAGGGGATCTAGAGCACAGGCCAGGGATCTCAAAGTTATATGCCTACACAGTCAAAGAAAACATTCTTCATGCCTCCAGGCAGCAGGGCACTATTTCTACAAGGGGCAGAAACTGCACATTTATCATGATCTGGATGCTCTCTGAAGAGGCAAGCATTTCGATCGATCAGGGAAAAGAGGCAGTCGCTGAAAATCCAGTAACAATGGGCATTTCCTTTTGGTCGCCTCTTCTCCTGGGAAGAAAAACAGCTGAGATGTACAACGCCTGAGGAAGTAGCACGTATCTTGGGGCTGACGTTGGCCCTGCCAGGTGATGAGACTGATGCTAGAAGATGGAGACGGGTCCCAGGATCGTCCGTTTGCAGAGCCTGGGAATCCACCTGCAAGCGATTCATAGACAGTGGTCGCTGGCTCCTCAAGTAGCATTTCATTTGATGTTCCAATGTGCTTTGTTACACCCTATGTAGGCGATCCAAGTCTCGCTCAGACATTAGAGTCATGCTTGTTCTTGTCCAGGCGGGACTTGTGGGGTTTGGGGGGGAGCTGGGGGTGCGGGTCATCTTAATGCGCCCCAGTCTACAGAGGATTGTTTTTTATGTTAATGCTGTTATGAGTAATATATTCAATGTTTGGATGCATATTTTGCTGTGGAGATGGTGTTGGGGTGATATTGATTGGGGGGCGAGGGAGGATGGAGAACCGGAGGTAAAAACGCTTGTATCCAGCATTCGTATGTGCTGTCTTTTAACATCCTGCTTTTTTCTATGAATATCGATCAAGCTCCTCACACAATTTCAGGGGTTCAAATACCCAGAGGAGGAGGGTGCAGCTTTTCCGTAGACTGAGGGGTCAACAGGTGGATGTGGCTTCCATCAAGGAGACCCATTGAGAAGGGGTGAAGAAGCATGCCTTAGGTCCAGATTATTCCTGCATCAGTATTTTTCTAGCTGTAAACAGAAAAAGGGAAGGGTTGCCATTCTGCTGGGTTTGGGGGTTCGCTTTCAAATGGAATGCTCTAAAATGGTCAAGGAAAGGTGATATGTCATCATCTCGGGCCGGCTCAATGGCTCTCAGATAACAATAGCTTCAGTATACAGTGCAAATGCAGGTCAGAATGACTTTGGCGGTGCCTTCCTTAGAGAACTGTGGGCATTCGCAACTTGGCATATAGTGGCAGGAGACCTTAATCTAGCCCTAGATAAGAAAAGGGATGTATTTAGGGGCTCTTAACAGAGCACAGCTCAGCCCTCTAGGGATTTTCTGCATCAACTGGCAGAGTTAGGCATGCTGGACTCCTGTAGACATGCCCACCCGGGCGAGAGGAACTTCACCTTTTTTTCCCCACATGTCCATCGCATTTACTCAAGGATTCACTATTTGTAAGCAGGGACCTACTGCATGCTGTTAAGGAGGTTATCATCGCAGTTAATCGGTTCTCTGATCATGCCCCTGTGCAGTTGACAGTAGCTCTGAGCCTGCAGGAATTAAGGCCCAAGCGGTGGAAACTTAATCCCACACTATTAAATGACCCAGTCATTCGTAAGGATATTGAAAATGATATTGAAACGTTCTTTGAGACCAATCCGCCAGGTCTGGTGCCAAGGCTAACCGATGGGCTGCATTTAAGGCCTACATAAGGGCTATTTTGATCTCTAAAGCTGCCATAGCAAACAAACTCAGGAGGGAGCAGACGCTCCCTTAACGAAGGGCTTGAAGGAGAGGATACATAGGGCTACAGGCATGCAGCGTATGTTTTGGGAGCTCCACATTGTACCCAGTCAACTCAATATTCTAGAGGCCTCAAGGGATGAGCTTTCATTGCTGAAGGCAAAGCAGCACTACTTTGAAAGGGGCAATAAAGCGGGTTGAATACTCGCCTGGAACCTTAAGTAGAACAGAGATGGCCAGGTTACTCAACAAGGAGTCGGGGGGGAGTGTGATGCATATTGTGACAGAGAAACTGCAAGCATTTGGCAATTACTACGAGTCCCTTTATGCGATGGGACGGCCTTGTCCCACACAAATTGAGGGGTTCTTAAATGGTTGTACACTTCCTGGAATGGCTGCAGACCAGCATGAAGCTCTTAACTGTGCCATCACTAAGGCTGAGATCCTACTCGACATTTCTTTCGTGAAGAGGGAGAAGGCTCCTGGGCTAGATGGGTTCTCAAACCATTTTACAGAACGTATGTGGGTGTGTAACGCTCACCTGATTCCCGCAGAGGCGCCGGTCTTGACTGGGTGAATGCCGTATCTTCAAAGGTGATGTGTAACACACGGTTGGCTCTTTGGGCTGGACCTCTGTGCACTGTATGTCTGACTCGAAGAGTAAGATGTCTGCAGATAGAAAATATGGGATTAATGAACTGGGGTTATTGGGTGCCTCTCTCCTCTTCCCTTTCTCTTCTCCTGTAGAACCCCAAAGGTTATCACCCTCACCTTAGGTAAGTGAACGCCGAGCTCTCCATCTGCCTCGGGGCAGGGTGCCGTAACCAGTTTCTTCACTGGATGAGGGTGCAGGCCTCTTGACCTCAGAGGACTGCTGTCCGTCGTTAACTGCACGAACGGTAAGTTCTGGGCACTTCAAATGTCTTAAAAGTCTTTTGTAATGATATCTCTTGTTTTGCAGGGTTCCGGCGATGGCGGATGGCGGGCTGATGAGAGTTGAGGATCGAACCCGCGTGAGGAATAGAAGCGCCTGGAAGCACGTAAGTAAGCGCTTGTAGCCTGCTTCACGATGCGCACTAACTGTCCCTTTTATCTTGCAGGTACAAGTTCGGAGCTTTAGAGAAGATGAAGGGTGCTGGAATACCCACTGGATTCGGCGTGGGAAGGAGTAATGGCACGTGAGTAATAAAGTTGCCCAATGTCTTTAAACGCACCTTCTTTTGTCTTTCAGATGCGGGATGCAGCGCCGAAGGCCTCCGGAGCGTGCGAAGAGCTGGTAAGCTTTTGTCTTTCAGATGCCGGAATGCAGTGCGAAGACCTCCGGAGCATGCGAAGAGTAGGTAAGCCTTTGTCTTTCAGATGCCGGAATGCAGCGCGAGGCGTTGGTGACAGCCGATGGACCAGGTAAGAGATGCGCTGCCACTGAAGACCGTAGTGCTAACCTCTTCTTTCTTTGTCTTTACAGGTGCTGCTGAAGACTGGATTCCAGGATGGTAAGCCTTTGTTCCCTTAGGCCCAGGATCAGAAGCAGAAGACACGATGAGCGTTCTGCTGCAGAGAATGCAGAATAACGCAAAGCAAGATTCATCCATCGGGTGTGGTTTAAATAGCCTCCTGTAGTGCTTAGATGTCTCCTTCCACAGCCACGCCTAGGTAAGAAAAGAGTTCCTGCTTTCCAGAAGAGTTCCAGTGTTCTGAACCTAGGGAGTGGCTCCTGCCCCACCCAACAGGAAAAGTAGTCCCAAACAGAAGAGGATCAGGGGTTCAACTGGCAGGTAAGTAAGCAGCATGGTCTGCTGCAGGTAAGTCCACCCAAGCATTATGAGCCCGGCGCTTCCAGCGCTGGGACTGGGCATCTTTATGAGCCTGGTGCCACTGGCGCCAAGACAGGGTCCAAAAGGTCCCAATCGGGACTGGCTGGCACTCGGAACCGGGGTTATGGGTCTGCTTCCAAGGGAGTCGGGCAAGTCCTGATCTTTTGGAAGCAGAGATCATGACAGGGTGCTCTTCTCACCCCACCTGCATTCCTTGGTCAATCATGTGTGGTCTCTTCAGCTGCCATGGGTGAAGCGCGGATATCGCTGATAGACAGCAAGAAGGAACAAGTTACTTACCTGTAACTGTTGTTCTCCAGCATGGGTCTGGCATGGATTCACATGCTCATGAATATTCCCCGTCGTCAGGCTGGGAATCCTCGGTAAAGAAAAAACCAGTATCAGTTTCGTTTCTGATCTGTCTTTCGTAGTAACAACCAATCACTGGTCTCTGTGTCATACTGACCACAACCAATGACTGCCCTCTACCTAAGCACCGCCTCTGGCAGCCATCTTCAGATTTGCAGATTTGGAAGCACGTGAAGTGGCAGTATGACCAAGTGAAGAGCCGCAGAGGGGTAGGCGGGAGGGTTCGCATGTGAATCCATGCCAGACCCATGCTGGAGAACAACAGTTACAGGTAAGTAACTTGTTCCTTCTCCAGCATGGGGTCTGGCATGGATTCAATGCTCATGAATAAAGAATACATAGCAGTACACACATGCACAACCACGGGAGGTGGCAAAGGCTCAACATTAAGCATTACATCAAACTCAACATTAAGCATCTTACCTCCTCACCAGGCTCACCTCAGGCGAACAGGTTGCGCAGCACTGCTTGGTCGACCCTGGACTCCTCCCTGGAATCCCGATCGACGCAGTAGAATTTCGTGAAGGTGTGCGTCGACCTCCACGTAGCAGCCCTGCATATGTCCAGCAGGGGCACACCAGAAAGGAACGCCGTGGTAGCTGCGATCGCTCTGGTGGAATGGGCTCTCGGACGGCCAGGCAGCGGTCGGTTTGCCAACCGATGACAGTACATGATACAGCCGGAGAGCCATCTGGAAATGGAAGCCTTCGAGAGAGCCTTCCCCTGATTGACAGGTCCAAAGTTCACAAAGAGTTGACGTCTTCCGAAAACACTTCGTGCGGTCCACGTAGAACTTCAGCGCTCTAGCCACATCCAGCGAGTGCAAAGTCCTCTCAGCCGGCGACGAAGGCGACGGGAAGAACACAGGCAACACCAAGTGTTCGTTGAGATGGAAGTCCGACGGTACCTTGGGCATGAAGGAGGGGTGCGTCCTGAGCACTACCCTTGTGTCGTGAAAAGTCAAGTACGGGGCCTTGCAGGAAAGGGCCTGGATCTCTCCCACCCGTCGTGCGGAGGTGATGGCCACAAGAAACGCTGTTTTCCATGACAGAAACTTCAACGGGGCCGAGTGCAGAGGCTCGAACGGAGGTCCCATGAGCTTGGTCAGCACCACGTTGAGCTCCCACGCCGGGGCCGGAGCCTTCACCGGCGGGAACGATCTGAACAGTCCCTTCATGAACTCTTTCACCAGACGATGAGACCACAGGGACGTCCGGCCCGTGGTTCTGGTGTAACGGGAGATCGCAGCAAGATGAATCTTGATGGACGCGTGTGCCAGTCCAGCTTTGGCCAGCGTCAGCAGGTACGGCAGTACCTGGGGAGCCGTAATCCGTAGAGGGTTAATCTTCTGTGCGTGGCACCAGACAGAGAACCTCTTCCATTTGTGTCCGTAGCATTTAAGAGTCGAGGACGCCCTGGCCTTTGCAAGAACCTCTCTGCAGTCGGCCGGTATGTCGTATCCTCCAAACTCTAGCGCTGCAGGAGCCAGGCCTGCAAGTTCAGCGATTTCGGGTCGTAGTGGAGGATGGCGCCTCCTTCCCTGGAGAGTAGATCCGCGTCCACCGGCAGCTTGATTGGCGGGGACGCTGACAAGTCCAGAAGGTCCGGGAACCATATCTGCCTCGGCCACGCAGGTGCGACGAGGATCATCCTGCACCGTGACCTCTTGAGCTGGTTGACGAGCCGGATTAGCAGTGGCAAAGGAGGGAACGCGTAGAGGAACAGGCCCTCCCAGGGGAACGAGAAAGCATCGCCCATGCTCCTCGCCTGGGGAAACCTGCTGGCGAACCTCCGGCACTTGGAGTTCGTCGCCGTCGCGAACAGGTCGATCAGGGGTGTGCCCCACCGTCGGAAGAGGCGATCCACTAGATCCTGCCGTAGTTCCCACTCGTGGCACGAGCGCAGCTCCCTGCTGAGTGAGTCGGCGATGGTGCTTTTTATCCCTGCCAGATGAAACAGCACCAGAAACATCATTTGGGCGACTGCCCAATGCCACAGGTCCTGCGCCTCCTTGGACAGTGCTGGGGACCTGGTTCCGCCCTGTTTCTTGATGTAAAACATGGTGGTGGTGTTGTCGGTGAAGATCCTCACCACCTTGCCCTTGAGGGACGGAAGGAAGGACCTGAGGGCCCAGAACACTGCACGGAGCTCCAGGACGTGTGCGCTCCCCACCCTTCCAGGGAGGCATCCGTGGTCACTGTCTCCTGGTGGTCTGGAAGTCCATGCCCACCGTCAGATGCGCGCGGGTGCCCCACCACCGGACCGCTCGGCGGAAACTCTCGTCGAGTGTGATCTTCTCCTCGAAGCCGCCCGTCATTTGGATCCAGCGCGCGTCCAGGAACTCCTGCAACGGGCGCATCCGGAGCCTGCACATGGGAATGAGGTAGATGCAAGAAGACATCATTCCGAGGAGGGACTTGATGGACCTCACCTTGGCCGCGTCGGAAACTAACATCCGCTGTACCTTGCCCAGGATGGACCTGGTCCTTTCCTCCGACGGGGAGGCCAGAAGGGACACTGTGTCGAGCTTCGCTCCCAGAAACAGTGCGTTTTGCGCGGGTACCAGGTGGGACTTGGCGTAGTTCACGGAGAATCCCAGGTCCTTGAGAAGTTGGACGGTCCTTGCCGTGTGCTCCACGGCGAGCTCCCTCGTCTTGGCTCGGATGAGCCAGTCGTCCAGGTAGGGGTAGACGTGGATCCCCTCGCGGCGCAGTTGCGCCGCCACCTGTGCAAGGCACTTGGTAAATACCCTGGGTGCCGACCGTAGTCCGAAGGGGAGGGCTTTGAACTGGTAGTGACACCCTTGGACCACAAACCTGAGGAATTTTCGGTGCCCCTTTAGGATGGGAATGTGGAAGTAGGCATCCTCCAAATCCAACGACGACAGGAAGTCTCCTTCCTCCAGCTGCCCCAGGACGTGCTGGAGGGTGACCATCCGGAACTTTTGCGCCTTGATGAACTTGTTCAGACGTCGCAGGTCTAGGATGGGGCGCCATCCTCCCGTCTTCTTCTTCACGAGGAAGTATCTCGAGTAAACTCCGGAGCCCCGAAGCCTCTTTGGGATGAGTTCAATGACGCCCTTCCTGAGCATCGCCTTTACCTCCAGGAGAAGCTGAGGGACGTGAAGCTCTTTCCTGGCCACGGGGGGGGACGCGCGGGCGCCTCCTTTGAAACTCGAGCGCGTGGCCCCGGGCTAAGGCGTCCAGCACCCAACGGTCGGTGGAGATGGACTCCCACACGCTGACGAAGCTCGCCAGCCGGCCTCCCACCGGGGTGCTTCGGTGGGGGGCCCGACCCGACGGCCGGTTCAATCCTGTTTCGACGAGGCTTTGCCGCCTTGACCTCCTTGGCGACGACGGCGGGGTCCGCCAGACTTGCCTCGTCCTCTGTAGGCCTCCTGAGACGACGAGCGGGCCGCTTGACGGTAGGTGGAGAAACCGCCGCCGGAACCTTTGGAGGCGCCCTTGCCTCCGCTGCTCCGAAAGGGCGTCTGTCGTTGCTGCAGAACCCCAAGGGCCCGGGCCGTCTCAGTGCCCGCTTTAATGGCCTGAAGGGAATCGTCCACTGTTTTCCCAAAAGGTTGTTCCCATCGAACGGCATGTCCAGGACTCTGGTCTGTACGTCTTGACGGAAGTCCGTAGCCTTGAGCCATCCACGCCGCCTAAGGCACAGGCCGTTGCCCAACTGGCGAAACCCAGTGTCGGCGATGTCCGTCGCAATAGTGATGGCGTGGTCCGACGCCACCTCGCCTTCCTGTAGGATCTCCAGGGCATCCGCCCTCTTGTCGTCCGGTAGGAAGTCCAGCAGGGGAGCCAGTTTGTACCATAGCTCCCTGTCGTAGCGGGCCACGATAGCCAAGGCGTTGGCCGCTTTAATCGTCGTCGCTGCAGACGAGATGACCCTGCGTCCCATAGCGTCCAATTTCTTTCCCTCGCCGTCCGGTGGGGAAGTCGATGTGGAGGCCGCACCCCCCCCGCTTTTTTCCTGGCCGCCGCAGAGACGACGGAGTCCGGGGTAGGCTGCGCCCGGAGGCACAGGGGGGCCGCGTCCGGGACCCGGTACTTCTTCTCGTACTGGTCTCTTCTAGCTGGCGTTGTGGAAGGGTTCTTGAGGAGGGCGAGGCCCTCATCCCAAATGTCGTCCAGTAGAGGCACCGCGAGGACCGTCTTCCTCTTGGCCTCGCGCCGTTGATAAAGGAATCCTTCCTTTTTTTTCTCCTCAGGGCAGAGTTGGAAAAGCTCGGATGCCCTGGCGATCATGGAGTGGAACGATCCAATCTCGTCGGGCGGAGAAACCCTGGTGGGAGGTGACGATGGTAGATCCTCGTCGTATACCTCGTCGTCCGTACCCGTCGCTGCCGTGTCAGTCCCCGTATCATCCCCTCGGGTGGACGGGGAGGAGGACTGGACGGGGCGCGACGGCTGAAAAGGAGGTGGAGGGTGAATCCTTCTTTTCTTGGGCGGGGGAGCATCAGAAGGTCCCGGTTCAGGATCCCCCGACGGGAGAGGTTCCTCCGTCGGCAACGGTAGTCTCGTCCTTATCTCTGAACATAAGGACTGTATAGCCAACAAAATGGCCGCCGAGTTGTCTTGCGGCACTGGCAGAGGGGAATCCGACGGGCGATCAGGAGCCCCGTCGGCACCCTCGACGATGTTGTCGTCACCTGCGTCGGAAACCATCCCGACGGGCCGGTCTTCTTCCACGCCAAGGCCGTGGCTTAAGACCTCAATCAGCTCTTCCTCTGAGGTTGAGGCCGAATCTACGACGACGCCCTGCCCCCCCCTTTTTCTTCCCCGCCGGGGGTTTCACGGGGGTCCTATCGATGGGCACAAAAGAGGACTCCCTCCGAGGTGGCAGGGAGACTCTGAGCCCCGAGGTCGCCACCACTGGTGTAGCCTCCACAGGCTGAGCCAGGGCCGCCGCGACAGTATCGATAGAGGGCTTGGCCGGATGGATTAAGGCCTTCACCACCTTAGGTGCGCTCACCGCCTTATCCTTGAGGGGGGGGACACTGCCTCGCTTCCCCTCCGATGGGGCCTTCGAGCTCGACCGGGGCCTCTCCAGGAGCTTCGCCGGGTGCTCGCCCTTCCTCTTACCCGACCCAGAGCGTTAGCTCGTGGCTGAAGGTGCCGGGGAGGGTGCGCCCTGCCTGGCGCCCGTAGAGCCCGACCGTTCGGCGCTCCCGGTGCCAGCGGACTCGCGGTGCTTGGCCTTATGTTGGACCCCAGTCGCCGGGGCGTCCTCAAAGGTCTTAGAAGACCGCTCGGATTTCTCTTCTTCTCGCCCAACGGGCTCTTCCCTTCCAGCCAGTTGGCGAGACGTTGGTGGCGGTCCTTCATGATCCGTTCCGACATATTGCCGCAAAACGCACAGTCCTTCTCCACGTGCGTCTTGTCCTCATGTAAGCAGTAGAGACAACAGGAGTGTTCGTCCTCCTTAAAGACGTTCTGCAGCTGGCATCCAGGGCAGATCCTGAACAGCTTTCCGGGCGTCGAGCTTCCCTTCTCCTGGGCCATGTCCGGGGCTGAGAAACTTCTGGAGTCCTCCAAAAGCGTAGCTCGACGAAATCTTCACCCTTGAGGGGCGCAGACAAATCCGACACGGGTCCCCGTTGATCGGATGGAGAGTCGGTGGAGCTTGAGGCTCTTTTGACCGAAAAAACAAAGTTTTTGAGAAAAAAAAACGTGAAAAAATAGCACTAACGCTCGAGAGCAATAGCACGAGGATCCCAACACATGAACGTGCGGTAAAAATCTGAAGATGGCTGCCAGAGGCGGTGCTTAGGTAGAGGGCAGTCATTGGCTGTGGTCAGTATGACGCAGAGACCAGTGATTGGTTGTTACTACGAAAGACAGATCAGAAACGAAACTGATACGGGTTTTTGCTTTACCGAGGATTCCCAGCCTGACGACGGGGAATATTCATGAGCATGTGAATCCATGCCAGACCCCATGCTGGAGAAAGGTTGCGACTCCAAAATATGCGCCTCATACTGCCCCATAGTTCTGCTCAACACGGACGTTAAATTGTATGTGAAGATCCTGTAGGCTGAAAAGGGTGTTACCAGATCGGATCGGCTCTGAGCAGGCAGGATTTGTAAAGGGGCGTTGGGGCGGATAATGTGAGGCAGATTGCCCTAATAGACATTGTACACGCAACTCGTTCCCAGACTATGGTCCTTTCATTGGATGCGGAGAAGGCCTTCGACCGGGTGGAGTGGCCTTTCCTAAGGACAGTGATGAACAGGGGTATTTGCACTTTACTATCTCTCCACGGATAGGGTCTCAGTTAATGGTTTCTTATTGCAAGGTTTTCAATTCTCTAGGGCAGCCGTATTCAAAAGGTGGGACGGGCCCCGCGGGGGGGGGGGGGGGACGGGCACCGCCACATGTCCAGGGGGTCGCGCACCCACAGTCTGAAGAAGACAAATCATTTTTGAATCTGGAATCTAGGGTCTAGATTCTAGACTCAAAACAAACATCAGGTCTTCAGCTTGCAATGAATATCATGTGTAATGGTACCATTTACCTGCATACAGCTATCCTTACACCAATTGTCTTGCGGTCTAGATTCTAGACAGAAATAAATGTAGTGTAATGATAGCCGTATCCAGGTAAATGGTACCAATACACAAAAAATTAATTGCAAGCTGAAGACCAGATTTAGCAAACATACCATTTATAGCCAGCATATATATATAAATATGTCTAAGCCCAGACATCCCAAGTACCCCAGTACTTCCTAAAGTTGCTTGAGAAGATTTCAGACCAAGTAAAAGAGAATAGCTTTGTAAGCATTTAAAAACAATGACATTTAATTATAACTGATTTTGCTCAGAGCACAAAAGAGGAATTCTGGAAAACAGACCGTCAAACTCTAAATGTCTAAAACATAATAAGGATAGCCAAGTTTTTTGGCATTGGGAAGCGGCAAGGATACAAATCATTGATATCAGAAGCAGAGAGGTGGAGCATAGAGCGATTTATAAAGCATCGCCAATTTGTACACGGTTGTGATAGAACGTGTCCAAATGAAGGAGGTGTAAGCAAAAGAGGGTTGCTCTCCTCAGGTAAGAGAAAACATTTACAAGGTTGTGAGAAAACATCTTTTGAAATAAAATGTCCTACTTCAAAGTAAACTAAAGAGTATATGGGCAGGAAGAAAATGTAAAGTTGCAAGTTACTAGCCATGCGTAAATGTTACCTGCCCTCTTAGTTCTTCAAAGTGGCATTTGCCTGATTCAACAATGAAGACTTTGCTCTGAGTGAACTGTCAGGGGACTTGGCATTCAGCCACAATTTCAGCCACTCTCAGAAAATGCAAGCGCATGGATACCCAGTGTGCAAGCGCTACACAAACTGTAAAGTACAGAGCTATAATTGCAAACAAATTCTCAATAATATGCGGCTGAGACTCGGACAGACTCCAGTAGTATTACGGCTAGCACGCACGCAACATGTAGTGTATGGATTCAGCAGCCCACATCGGATTCCTGATATTCCAAACCCTACTAAATAGCTGTGGCTGTTTAAAAAGTATATTTAATACTGTTCTCTTTGGGTGAAATGGTCATCATACACTTTCCCAAGGTTACTAGAACTTAAAGAGGCTGAATTGAATGTTTCAGTATCACACATAGCACTTGTGAGATACTGAAACATTCCATTCAGCTTCTAGGTTTTAGTAATCTTGGGAATTGTTTCGTAGCATACTGCGTGCTAGTGGCATTCTCAGTTTTTAGAACATAAATGGATCATAGAGAAATATTGCAGCCGTCACTGATGGGCAGTAAAAAATACCATGCCTCCACACTCGGCCCCCCCAGTGCCAATTGTAAACTGTTTGGCTTTTTACCTAATTTATTTCAAAGGTTAACTCCCCCTTGATTGGTTCAGGCTCCCCCGCTGTGCTCCAGCGCTATAGCATATCTGGGGGAAATATGTCCCTCCACTTAAAAAATTCACCAACCGCCACTGTACCTGGGACTATGTTGGGAGCAAGGTGGATCGAGCCCAAGGACTGTGGTGGGAGCAGGATTGGGTGGGCATGAAATAGTGGTGGGAGCATAGTGGTGAGACCCCAGTTTCTGTGGTAGGGTCGTTAGAGCCCAGGGACTGGGCTAGGATTGGTACAAGGTAGTCCAGGTACTATACTGGGAGCAGGGTGCGACGACCATGCGCCATAGTTCATAGCCATTTGGAATTACTGTCCAATTGGCATTTTTTTGGGGGGCCTGCCTACATTTTGCTCAAGGGGGCACAGGCAAAAATAATTTGAAAACCACTACTCCAGGGGAACCAGGCAGGGGTGCCTCATTTCTTTGTGGTTCGCCTTGGCTGTAGAGCCTCTCACTATGATAATCGGAACAAGCAATGGCATCTGTTAGGTTTTACAAAAGTCCTATCTGTGCGAAGACTTTGCCTACCTCGGATGAAAAGGGGGGAGGGAGCCCTTAGGTTTAGCCTGAACTACCCAAAGGTTTGGTAGCAATGGCTGAGCAGCCGGGTTAGTGTAGGAGGGATGAGGGCTGTAGTGAGGCACACAATACTCAGAAGTATACACTTAGTTCAAGGAAGCACGAACACACCAATAGTTACATAAAAATAAGTATTTTTATTTTATATACACTAAAGCTTGTAACTTAAGTAAGGTAAGTACTATCACACAGCAGCATTAAACAGAATATATATGCAATATCAAAAGGATAAAAGATACTTTAGAACACTTCTAAAGTAACACAAAAGTTTTAGTAACTTCTCAAACAGATACGTAAAATGTAGACCAACTTGTATGCAGTTAAACCCTGCTTAACCAAATTTTAGGAAGTCCAGCCCTATGCTCTAAGTGAGTCTCACAGAGTCAAAGGGGGAACTGGGAGTCCACTGACCAAGTGCAAAAGAAGGAAAGCAGGTAAGCAGCAAACAATTTCTTTGGTAAAGAGCACAATGGGTTGTCTACCCCAATTTAGTCCTGGGAGGGGATGCAAGTAACAGCTTAACTGCAACCCTCCGAAGCACATGAACAACAAAGCAGGCCCCAGGTAGTACTAGGGGCTTAACAGTATCTTCTCGATGAAGAAGCTTGTGCAGCAGGATGGTCGCCAAGGAGAGGCAACAGCAGACCCTGGTTTGGGCTTCTTGCTGAGGGAATGTTCAGGAGCGTTATCCGGTCTCTGGAGTTCCAGGAGCATGCCTGTAAAGTTTCAGTGGAAACAGTGCTTCAGTTCACATTGCACCGCAAAATAGCACAGGACCCCGGGTATTGGTGAACTGCAGGCCATGAGGTCAAGGCTCTTCCGGGGAGGGTGCAAAATGCAGTTAGTCTTGGGACTGGTTAGGCCCACCAGTCGAAGGGAGTAAGTTGTCCGCTTCCCTGATGCACAGAGGTTAAGGTTGGGACTGCAGGGGTTAGTCAGACGACCCAAGCGGTCGCTGGAAGTGGCTGCCAAAGTCCTTCTTCGGATCTTCAGTTCCAGTGGTCGACTGTTTCTGTCCAGGACCCTCGTCTTTTATGCAGGAAAACTTGCTGTGCCAGCCAATGATCAGGTATGCATTCATTCAAACTTGGGAGGTGGCTGTCCAATGGGGAACCAGACTCCCAGCACAAAACTGGTTCCAGGCAAGCACACTGCAGCAAAGACAAGGGGCGCTTCGGTCAACTCCCCCACTTCCTGTCCGTTCAGGCACAAAGAGAGCTGTGGCTCATTTTAGGCAATGGTGACCCTAGTGTCCCCTGTTGCAGCTATGATGGCAGCAAGCGACAAAAAGCTGTGCACAAAAAGGTACACTGCCACCAGGCTGTCAGATGAACTTGGAATAGTAACTAAAAGATACTAGAATAGTGAGACAAGGGATACAATGTTTCCCCTCTGCACTCCAAGGTGGGGTGTGCTGATCTCACAAAAAGAAATTACAGGTGGGACAAAAAGTGTCCCCCTACCCTTGTAACATGTGTTAAAGGTAAAATAAAGAGGGAAGCTCAAAGAGCTCCACAGCAACACGGCACTGAAAGTGCTGTGTGCTGCAATAAAAAAGTGTTACCAATGTCGGAGTAAAAGAATTTAACCCGGTTACTCACCGTAGTGACCACCTTACTCCTAGTCCATAGTCCCCTTTCCTCCATACTTATGGGACATCTCTCCGTCCTGTGGGACGGGACCGGAGCACTTTGTGAAAAGCATCCAAAAATGTTTCCCAAAATTTGTCCTTCCTCTCTTTGTTGGCGGGGCCCGGCACGCAGCCGTAACCTCGCCCACCTTGGCTCCGCCCCACGCATCGCCCATCAGTCCTTTTCTATGTCCAGGTCAGAGTCCTTAGCAATAACAGAGGAAGCTTATTAGAGGGGACGGCGGGCGGGTGTATGGAGGAAAGGGGACTATGGACTAGGAGTAAGGTGGTCACTACGGTGAGTAACCTGTTTATACTCTTAGGTCCCGTCCCCTTTCCTCCATACTTATGGGAGATTCCCAAGCACTCCTAGCAGGAACTACGGGTGGATGGAAATACCCCTTACTGAAAAAGGTTCTTCAGCACAGCCTGACAAACTGAGCATCAGCTCTTGAGCTCATGTCAAGACAATAATGCTTACAAAAAGCAGATGGCGAGGCCCAAGTAGCTGCCCTAGCGATGGACTCCCAGGGGACATATTTCTGAAAAGCAACCGCGGCTGCATTGCCCCGCACCAGGTGTGCATGAATACCTTTAGGAGGTTTCAGCCCTTGGACTGAAAAAGACTCCGTGATGCAGGCGGCGATCCACCGAGAAATAGTCGCCTTAGACGCCTGCTTACCCTGAGGGTTACCGAATGTCACCAAAAGTTGAGAAGAAATCCTAAACTCTAATTCCTGTCAAGGTAGAACTTAAGAGCCCTTCTGACATCAAGACGGTGCAGAACCCTTCCAGCCTCTGAGGCAGGGTTCGGAAAAAAGACTGGTAGGGAGATCAACTGATTCAGATGGAATTCAGTTACCACCTTCGGTAGGAAGGCCGGGTTTGTACGTAGGACTACCTTGTCCTTGTGAAAGACCAGGAAAGGATGCTCCACTGACAAGGCCCGGAGCTCACTCACTCTCCTCGCTGACGTAACGGCGACCAGAAAGGACACTTTCCATGATAGGTACTTGAGGTCCACCATGGCCATTGGTTCAAAAGGTTTATGGCACAGCGCCGTCAGGACTACATTAAGGTCCCACGGCGGGTGCAGACTACGAACCGGAGGGTAGAGGCATGTCAAGCCTGCAAAATGCCTCTTCACCACTGGGTTACTCAGAGAATAAGAGCATTGTTCCGTAGAAAGATAAGCTGAAACCGCTGAAAGGCAAGTTCTGCATGAAAGAACGTGAACACCCGACTCTGCTAGGGAGGACATGAAGGACAGCACCGTGCCAATCGTAGCCACCCTTGGATCCAACTGCTTTCTTAAACACCAATGACAGAACCTGAGCCATTTACTCCTGTATTGGGATCGGGTCGAGGGTTTCCTGGCTGCCTGGATAATACGCATGTTATCCGAAGACAAGTTAAGATGCTATAAGACTTGAACTCAGGCACCATGCTGCCAAGCTGAGCGATTGGGGGGAAGGGTGCCACATCTGCTGTTCCCCTTGGTGGAGAAGATCGTGGGTCACTGGTAACCTGATCAGCAGATACATGGACAGGTGTTGAAGTTCTGAGAACCAAAACCTGGCCGGCCACCACGGGGCTATGAGTAGAAGGGAACAGTTTACCGAGTTCTTCAGCTTCCAAATTGCTTGATGAACTAGAGGCAGAGGCGGGAAGGCGTAAGCTCTCATGTTGTGCCATGGAATCTCGAGAGCATCCCCCAGAGAGGAGGCTCCCAGCCCCCCTCTGGAGGCATACCGAGGAAGCTTCTTGTTTACCGTCGTAGCGAAGAGGTCCACCGCCGGTGTGCCCCAATGCAGGAAAATCCATGAGAGGACCTCCGCCTTCAACTCCCACTCATAGCTGACCACTGTCCGCCGGCTGAGGACATCCGCTGTGACATTCAGCGGGCCGGGATGTGTACTGCAAGCAGCCAGACACCATGAAGCACGGCCCACTCCCATATCTGGATGGACAGGTCCACGAGGGGGGGGGAGACTTTGTTCCCCCTTGCTTGTTGATGTAATACATTGACACCACATTGTCCGTGCGTATGCGGGCCACCTTGTTGGCAATGAGCGGTCTGAATGCCCTGAGCGCTAGGAAGATTGCCAGAAGCTCCAAATGATCTATGTGCAGGAGCTTGTCCTGAGGCGACCGGAGGTCCGAGACCTGAAGAATATCTAACGTCGCACCCCACCCCAGAAGGGAGGAGTCCGTCGTGATCGTCAACATGGGGGCTGCGTCCTATGTCCCTGCAGCCACCGACAGGTTGCTGAGAGATGACCACCAATCCAGGTCCACTTTCATGGAATCCGGAATCATTATCAGCTTGGAATCCAGGTCCACAGCCTGACGCCAGGAACTCCTAAGAGCCATCTGGGTCCGTCTCGTCATGAGACGAGCAAAAGGAATAGCCAGCAAGCATGCGGCCATGAGGTCCAGAAGCCTCTGGAACCACCAGGCCGACATGCTCTCCGACTGCGCAAACATCTGACACGCGGCTAACAGATCCGCCATTCTGTCCCCGGTCAGGTACACTCTGCAGTCGATCATGTTCCAGCGAAAACCCAGGAAAATCAGGTCCCGCGAGACCGTCATGGAAGATTTCCGCCGGTTCACCGACAGCCCAAGATGGAACAGGAGCTGAAGGAGAGACTGGAGATTGCCCGCTGCTGTCAGCGGACAAGGGCTGCGTAAGAGCCAGTCGTCCAAATATGGATACACATGGATACCCTGGAGGCGAAGATAGGCCGCAATCACCGAAATAATCTTCGTGAAGAAACGCGGTGTCGAGCTGAGGCCAAAAGGAAGCACTCGAAACTGGAAGTGCTCTCACAAAGAGAAGCGGAGATATCTCCTGTGAGGATTCCAAATCAGGATATGCATGTACGCATCCTGAAGATCCACAACACTGAGCCAATCGCCCATCTGCAAGGAGGACCGTATCTGGTCGGGCGTGATCATCTTGAATTTCCCTTGGGGTAGGAAAAGATTGAACTGGGAAAGGTCTAGGATGGTGCGCAAGCCAGTCCGGTTGGGTTTGGGCACCGTAAACAGCCGGGAGTAAAAGCCCTCCCCTCGCTCCCCAAGGGGAACGGGTTCCACAGCTCTGAGGTCCAGAAGTTTCTGAACCTCGGCTTTGAGGGAGGGCGAGCCCGACAGCTGAAAAGGATGATTGAGGGGTGTGGTAGGGGGTAGAGGTAAGCGGAAGCCCGCTCGAGCGACTGACGAGACCCATCGGTCTTCTGTGATGACCTGACACGCCTCCCAATGAGACGCAAAGCGTCCTCCCACCGGGGTCTCGTGCGAGCGCGGAAAACCCTCATTTAGCAGATTTATCGGTGGCGGTGCCATCTGAACCTGAGGAGGCTGAGGAACGGGAGAAAAACCGCGTCCGTTGTGGCCTACGGCGGTTATTCCCCGCAGGGGTATCCACTATGCGAGACTTACGGTCGATGAAGCCCCTAAAGCCAGAGGAAGGTCGACTTTGCAACAACGGTCTCTGGGTTTTGAAAGGAGCCTTAACCAGGACAGACAAGGACTTCGCTGTCTGAGTGCGATCCTTCGTCTTGGTGAGCTCTACATCTGTTGTAGCATGAAAGAGCTCCTTCCCATCGAACGGAAGGTCCAGCACCTTGTCCTGCACTTCTTTCGAAAATTTAGTTGCATGCAGCCACGCTTGCCGTGAGGTATCAACCCCCAGCATAAGGCCCCCGAGCCGAGGTGTCTACGTGATGAGCTGCAGCCTCCAGGAGATCCTGGGCCACGACCCTGGCGTCGGAAAGGCCTCCTCTAAAGTCATCCAGCTTCTCAACCGGGATAAACTCCTCAAACTCAGACAGACCTTTCCACATCCGCATGTTAGCTCCCGCTAATATCAATTCAGCGTTGGCCCGCCTGAGCTGCAAGGCCGAGTTGGCAAAGATTTTCCTCCCGAGGGAGTCGAGGAGCTTGACCTCCTTTCCCAGAACCTGAGTAGCCGTCGTGGAAGAGGATGCTGCAGGCCTGGACTGCAAAGAGAAAACGGCTTTACTGCTTCTCCTTGACCTCTCCGCGGCATCTGATCTAGTTGATCACAAAATCTTATGCAATCACCTGGATTCAGCTGCCCACTTTTCCCAAGAAGCCATCGGCTGGATCGAGTCATTCCTCAGCAACAGATCCATGCGTGTCTTCTCCACCACAGCTGCCGCCGACCCCATCCCAATCACATGCGGAGTCTCCCAGGGCTCATGCATCTCCCCCGATGAAACCCAGATCCTCATCCCGCTGACGGGAGATTACAACCATGATTTGGCCTTGGTGAACAGGGTATACCTCATCATCCAGGCATGGATGGCATCTCACAGTCTATGCCTGATGACAAGACTGAACTCATTATACTTGGTTCCACCGCAAACCTAACCAAATTGGACCACAACTACATCAGCTTCATTATAGACGGGAACACGATCAAAGTAGCTAAGGAAGTGAAAACCTTAGGAATATACATTGACTCCTCCCTCGCCTTCCATAAACAGGTTAGCTCTATGGCATCCTCCACAGCCTACACATGTCAGCTTATAAGAGCAGCCAAACCCTTCTTATCCACCCAGAGCTGCATTACTCTAGCCAGAGCCCTTGTATTATCAAAACTGGACTATTGCAATGCCCTCTATGTAGGAGCTAACAAACAAGTTACTAACAAAATACAGACGCTACAAAACAACTCTCTCAGAGCAGCACTAAGCATCCCCAAGAGAGAACACATCTCCAACATTAGGAGAGCCCATAACTGGCTCAACACAACAGATAAAATCCTGCTCAAAGTAGCCTCACTAACACACAAATGCCTCAACAACGCTGCCCCCCGCTACTTAGTCGATAGAATAAGTAAACACACCTCCAACAGACCTACTAGAACCTCCAACGCTAATCTTCTCACAGTTCCCAGATTCAAACGCACCAAAATGGGTGGCAACAGCTTCCAGGTGAAAGCAGCACAACACTGTAACTCCCTACCACCTTCTCTAAGAACACCCCAAACCTACACACACTTTAGAGGTAACTACATACACTGGATAAAGAACAATGACCGCTAATTCCATTCATCCCACCTCACCACTACCTACCTGTAAATATGTATATTTGTAAATCCGTAAACTTTTGCCTTTTTCATGACTGCTTCAATCATCTATTATCCACTGTATTTACTGCATTGTATCCATAAAACCATTGTAATTACTGTCCTGCATTGTAACATGTAACCAAGCTGCGAATAACCTTGTTGCTCCTGCACCCTCATACCCTCGGGTCTAGTGCGCAATACAAATGAATAAACTAAACTAAGTGGCCGCAGCCACCACTGTGGAGGAGGGGGGCGGACAAGATGACAGGGCCACCTCTTCCGAAGAATGCAGCCTGTATCTAGCGTTAATTTTTTTATCGACAAAAAGTCCAGAGTGTGGCTTTTCCCAGACTCTGCGGACCTCGGCCAGAACGTCCTTCTGCAAGAACAGGCCGGTATGCTCCAAGGGAGACAGGGTGAATGCCCCAGAAAGCACGCCCTCCTGCGGAGTGGGTGCCTCGTGCACTGGAACATCTAAGAAGTTCATCATGTCCAGTACCCGTCATGAAAAGCTCTGATGGAGCGGGGGAGGTCCTTGCTGTCCTGATCGCCTTGTGCGTAATCTGACTGATCAGGGTCCTGCTGAACCGTGTCGAGCACTGCCTTGTCCACAGGGGACAATGGGGACAAAGGCATAAGAGTCGGGGGAGGCACCGTAGGCAAGATAGGCGCCGGCGGAACCACCGGAGGAACAGGTGGAGTCGGAGGCGCGGGAGGGCATATCTCCCTAAATAGCCCTTTGAAATACTCCCTCATGGGGTCGGTACGCATAAGCGTTTGAAATTTACCGAAAAAGGCTTCCTCCGGGGACTGCTTCGGAACCTGAGGAGGCCTCATGAGGTGGACAAACCCAGGGACGTAACGGGGACGGGTGCCACACAGGCCCCTCCACCAACATATCCACGTAAATCAACGGTTCCGATCCTGCAGGCAGCGAAACATTGAGCGGAAGAGGCATCCGAGCGTTCCAGTCATAAACTGGCCGATAAGGATGCGCACAAGGGACTCTATGTTCACCCAAGGGGCCAAGCCCTACACCTGAGGCCGATGGCATAGTTGTAGGGGTAGCAGCCAAAATGGCTGCTGCGGTCGTGGTGGGAACGGGCGCCATTTTGTCATCATCTGAGGGGAACTGCGGCACGTGAGGAAGTGAGGCAGGGTTCCCCATCGATGGATCAGGGGTCTTAACTTTAGCCTTAACATAAGGGACCTCGGCAGAGCCGGTACTGTGTGGCCTGGAATGTTTTTGTGACATACCAACCGCCAAATTAGCCTTCGAAGGAAGGACCTCGACACTGCCGGTAAAAAGAACTTTGCTTCTTTGCCCCCTCAACAGATCTGGTGTCACCGCAAGAGCGGGAACGGTGAGAAACAGCTTTCACCGACAAGGCCTTGTCAGGCCTCTCAGAACTGTTGGTAGCTTTAGCCTCTGAACGAGGGACCTCGGACCCAGGTCCGGTAACAGCCTTATCTGCACGGGCCTCGAACATCCATTCGGTAACAGCAATCCCACCCAAGGCCTTGGGGAGCACCCCAGACTTATTTTTGAGGGAAGCAGACAGAACGGCCTCAGAGCGAGCTCCCGTACCCCACGACTCAGTAGAACTGGGTCTACAAACAGTCCCCACAGGAGGGGCCTTGGAGCGCACTCCAGTATCTACAGGCCGCTTACGGGGACCCTCGAAGAAAACTCTGGTACCAACGGGCACCTCAGGGCGAACCCCGGTGGCAGAGCGATCAACGCCCCACCCGGCCCGAGAGGAACCCAGAAAGGTATCCCCTGGCTGGGGTGCTCTGAAAAGTAAAGAACTTACCGGGCGTTTCTTCTTCTCGTCGATGAACGCCTGAAAATGCAAAGGAGGAGTTCGTCGGAACACCTCCTCCCATCGCTCCAATTGACGTTGAAGTGCCAGGACCGAAAGGGAATCGCAGTAAAAACAGGAGTCCCAACGGTGATCCAGACCCAAGCACTCTAAACAAAGAGGATGTGGATCCGCCCTCGCGAAACGACGGTGACACGATGAACAATCTGGAAAATCTAGTTTGAATGACATAGAAAGACCAGCACACGATCGCTAGCGAGTGCCAGAGAGGAAAAAAGTGAAGAAACTCTTCCGAGGATGCAAGTGCGTCCAGTCGCGAACAAGCGGAGAAAAGGACTGATGGGCGATCCGCGGGGCAGAGCCAAGGGGGGTGGGGTTACAGCCGCGTTCCGGGCCCCGCGCAAGAAAGAGAGGAAGGACACATTTTGGGAAAATATTTTGGATGCTTTTTACAAAGTGCTCCGGTCCTGTCTCACAGGACGGAGAGATGTCCCATAAGTATGGAGGAAAGGGGACGGGACGTAGGAGTATGAGTGTAGAAAAAGGTTCCCACTCACTCAGGAAAATCAGTCCAAAAATCCAATACTCCAGCGAAAATATTGGGGGACTCACATCGTGGGGCATATTTGACTTAAGGAAAATCTACCCAACACCATCCATGGGGTCTGATATGGGGGTAAGATGCACAAGATCGCACTTTTCGCAGTCGATAAAATCGAGACCGTAACCAAAGCTGACTCGTCTGCACTGAACGTCTCCTCCTTCTCTTGGTGTTCCAGGGCATCTCAGGGTTCAAGATAAATCTGAGAAAATGTGAGGCCTTGAGCATTAATATGGGTCATGACGCTGTATCACGCCTGTGTGAGACCACGTCTATTAGAACATCCAGAAGCAGTATCAAATACCTGGGTATTCATTTGACAGGACATCATTTTGCGCTTGTTAGGGAGAATTCTCATCAATGTGCTAATTCTGTTCACCTTCGAGACCCCCAGCAACTTTGCTGGATTTTGCAGACTTGATTTATTTACCTGGAGAGTGTGAGCGCCTTTTTTCCCCACTCTCTCATGTATTTTCTGGTGTGTCACACAGCACCCTCAGTGCAGTGACACATGGAAGCCTTTCAGGCTGTCCCAAGGTTTAAGTACCTTCTCTGGGATAAACTACTGTTTCCCAGAGAAAGTAAAGCGAAACTGACTTTACTAGTCTTTCCAAATTCCTAGACCCAGCACATACTATCTTACAATAGAGTGCTGGAGGCGTTACTTAGTCTAGAAACTCATGTAGCAGTCAAATGCTATCCATTCCTCTCGAAATGGCTAGTGGCAGTGGTTTTACAACGAACTACCATGATTTTTCCCCGACTGCGAACACCGGTAGCGTTAAATCGCGGGAGCAATGTTTTTAAAGATGGCGCCCGAGCCTCCTTTGTTTAAACAGGTCCCGGTCTTCTTTTAACACCATTTCTTTTTGGAAAACCAGGTTTGGTCCCTTTGGTCATACGCCTTTGGTGGGCATCAGGACTGAAGACCACTGCTGGTGCCTGAGTGTCTGGGGTGGGCAGGAAGTGAGGGGGATGCCCGAAACTCCCTGTGCTTTGTCTCCTAGGAGACCTGAATGCACTCTGGCATGATTGGTTGGCTGACTGTCCGGCAAGGACAGCCACCCTGCTAGGTGAGTGGCAGCTGGGCTGGAATGAATGGGAGAAAACTGTTTAAAAGGCGGGTCTCTTGGCTCGGAAGGCAAAGTTGACCAATGGAACGAAAGAACTGAAGACAAGCTGGAAGAGGACCACTGCTGCAACTCCTGGACCGTTGGTTTGCCCGGTGAAGCCCTGCTGCAGGTCCGAATCGCCAAGTTCATCTTGACAGAGAAGCCCTTCAAGGACGATTTCTCCCTTTGAGTTGGTAGGACCAATCAACTCGTAAGCCACCTGGATACCATTCTCGGAGCTGGTTGTATTTCCTCAGAGTGCTGCAGGAAACCGAATAGCCAAGGAGAAGGACACCAGTTTGTGTGCTTGACTACAGCTACCGGAATTGAAGATTTTCCTTTGCCAGCTTTTCAACCAGCCCCAGTGCAGTGCAGGAGTCCCCCGACGTCCTCCCTCTTGTCCCCACGACTGAGGCTCAGGAACAGCGAAATCTGCAGGAACTGCCAGGAACAGACGTCTTCAGCTGCATCTTTTTCTTCATTGTAAGGTACTGTGAAAACCCGACCGAGAGAACTTACCTCTCACTGCGAAAGTGCTTGAAGCTTTGGCAACTTGCAGGCCTAGTCAGCTTGTGACCCAACATATGAATCTTTCTTTTTACAAACTACGTCTGAGAACTTTGGCAAAGACTTTTCCGTTTAACTTCCAGAACTGTTTATCCTATACAAGGCTTTAGCTAATTGACTTTGGCCTAACCTATTGCATTGAATCAACTCCTCTGGGGAACTAACTATTTGCATTGTTTAAGAGTAACTGTAATATTTGTTTTATTAACATATGCCTTTTTGCACCTACTTCAAATGTTCTAAATGCCATTTTGCTCCTCCTTCAAAGTAGTTTAAATGCCTCAGAACCTGATATTGTGAAGTAATGAAGTATATTTTTGTGTGATATAGATTGCCTCCTTCTAGTGAATATTTTATAACTGACTGTGAAATAAATGAATAAGTGTTTTACCAAGAAACCTCGAGTATAAGAGTCTATTTGAATACTTGTAATTATAGACCTCTGTGCAACACCCTTACAGCTCACATTCCTTCTTGAGATAAGCCTGGCTGCTCAGCAACGCGACCACAAAACTGTGTAGTACAGACTTATACCAAAGCTTGGTTTTGTTTACACCTGTAGTCCTAGCTGTGTTTAGTGGTCCCAAAGGGTACGGCATACAAAGTTTGCCTAACACTGGTGGCAGGCTGTGAGGATACATTGTATAGTTGTTACACAGAGTTCTGCTTTACTTTTGTTCAAATAGTATCATCATGCCTGATATGGATAACTTCAGACAGGAAGCCCTGATCATTCTAACAGCAGATCAACTGAAAGATATGTGCAAGGTCAGGAATCTCCCTGTTAAAGGAAAGAAAAACAAATTGATTGAAAAATTGTTGGAATATCAAAGTCTGAGAAGTAGGTCTGTTACACCTACTTCTTCAGCAAATGTGGGAAAGGTTGATGAGGATGATAAAGTATTCAGAATCTAACTCTAATGTCATTGATAAGCAAGAAGAGTTGGAGGAGTCGCAGGATGTGAGCCCCTCTGCACCTCAACAAGCTCTTGGACCTCAACCTTTAGCCACAGGGACCCTACCAGGTCCAGTACTGAGTCCAGAATGTGTCTCTCTTGAAAAAAATAGACTTGAGTTAGAGTTCAAAAGGTTCGAAATGCAAACTGAAAATAAACATCACAAAATCAAACTCAGAGAAATGGAAATGCATCATGCTCTTGAAATGGTCTCTTGAAAATGGTTCTCTCCCAGAGTCTTCTAGGTCTTCCAGCCCCAAGAGACCTTGCATGCCTAAGGAAGCTGTGAGTATGTATGAGGTGAAGCTTGATATTTTGGATTGGTTCGCTGCTTTTGAGTATAACTATGGTATTCAGTTGATTCCTTGGCTTTTGTGTAGGCTCCCCAGGTTGCAACTGATGCTGTAATGGAGGTGAGGGAACTTGGGAGTATGAAAATGTGAAGCTAGCTTTTATAGCTAGATTTGGGAAAACTCCTTCCCAGTACCTTAAGAGGTTTAGGACCCTCAAAAAGCATGATGGTACCCCTCGGGCGACATGGGTGTGTGAATGTTTGAAGAACTTAGATGGTTGGGTAAAGGGTTACAGAGTTAATACATTTGAAGGAATGAGAAATCTATTTTTGTTAGAATCTATTTTTGATGCCTGCTCTCCTGGCTCCAAGGAACTTAATCCAAAGAAACTAGCCAAAGCTGCTGACTTGTGGATTGCCAACAGGGATACTCACAGGGACTCTGGGGCAACTCAGAAAAAGGATGATGGGAAGCAGCAAATTAAATATGGCAAAGGGAATTCTAATACCTCCAATCCAAAAGAGGGTCCCAAACAGAAAAAGGGCAAGCCACAAGGAAAACCGAATCAGGCTAAGGAAACCTCTGGTGCCAAACCAGAGGGAGGTCAGCAGAAACCCACATTTGTCAAAACATTTGGAAAACGTTATGCTTGTGGGTCTACTGACCATGTGAAAGGGGATCCCAGATGCAAGGGTAAACCTTCAGGGGCCCACACTGCCTCCTTAGCCTTTTCCCCAGAAGGAGAAGTACATTTGGCAAGTGGAAACATTCAACTACTGGCTGAAGACCCAATTGGAGTAGTTTTAGTGTCCCCGAGTCTGTGGGAACAGCATAATTTAGATGTCTACAATTCAATTCCAGATAACACAAAAGAATATTACAAGGACAGTGTACTTGTGAATGGTCAGGAGACCCCTGCCATTAGAGACACTGGGGCCAGCATTACAGTGGTGGATGAATTTTTTCTCAAACCGGAGGATGTTGCTAAGGCACCCAAAAGGCCTCACTAAACTTGCTGGAGGCCCTGTTCAAATGCTTCCAAGATTACCAGCTCTCATCCAGCGCAACAACATGACTGTCAAGATACCTGTTAGTGTGCAGAGTGAGGTGCCTGTGAGAGTCCCGTTGGAGAATGACTTAAAAACTCTTGGAGTTGTATCAAGCAGCCCCAGGCCTCCCAGCAAAATGAAACGGGAACAAACAAGGAAGGCCAGAGAGAGCACCTTAACTGACTCTCCAGAGGATGTTACAGGAGAATCTATAAACCCAGCCCACAGGAACTACTAACTGCTATTTCTAGGAAGAAAGAGACAAAGGGGAAACCCAAAGCCTCAAACAAAAAGCAAGAGAGCACTCCTGTGCTTCCAACAATGACTTCCCCAAGAGGACTGTCCAAAGTCACACCTGTGACTACTCCACCAGCTGAGGCCGAGTGTGAGGAACAACCATGAAAGGTTGAATCAGCTGCTGAAGATTCAGAGCTGGAAGAAGACCTTCCCCCTGTTGGAGATCTGAATCCTAAAGACCGTCCTGAGCTGCAGTCTTTACTGGCAGAAGGTGGCCCGTGTAGGGCAGACTTCAGCAGAGGTCAAAGAGAGTGTCCTCCTATTGAAGGACTTTGCCAACAGGCAGTTTCCCAGCTGGACGGGCAGGAGCCAGGGAAACAGGTTGTACTGGGAAGATGGCCTCTTCTACAGTGAACCAACTGAGTCTATCCCAAGGGCCTACAGAAGACTTGTAGTGCCTCTAGAGATCAGACAACAGCTCCTACAGTTAGACCATGAGATTCCTTTGGCCGGTCACTTGAGTTTCAAGAAGACCAAGGAAAGGCTTTCTCTATATTTCTACTGGCCTAAATTGGGGTCAGATGTAGATACATTCTGTAGGAACTGTCACACTTGTCAGACATCTGGCAAGAGTGGAGCCAAGAATGTGGCACCCTTGGTGCCTCTCCCAGTGGAAGGAGTCCCTTTTGAGAGGGTAGGAATCAACATTGTTGGTCCCTTAGACCCTCCAACCTCTTCAGGCAACCGATTTATATTGATAGTAGTAGACCATGCTACTAGGTATCCTCAAGCCATACCTATGTGGGCTGTTAAAGCGCAAGCTGTTGGTAAGGTCCTACTTGGTATTTTTACCAGGGTACGTTTTCCTAAGGAAGTCATCTCTGACAGGGGATCAAATTTTATGTCCCACTACATGCAGGCCATGTGGAAACACTGTGGAGTGACTTACAAGTTCTCAACTGCCTACCATCCCCAGACGAATGGGTTGGTAGAGAGGTTTAATAGAACTACGAAGAGCATGATAGGTTCTTTAGAGGAACCCCTTAGAAGAAAGTAGGAACTTCTACTGCCATCCCTTCTATTTGCTTATATAGAAGTCCCTCAGGAGGGAGTTGGATTTAGTCCCTTTGAGCTTCTCTATGGTCATCCAGTTAGAGGCCCCTTGGCCCTAATTAAGGACAGGTTGGAGAGTGCTACTTCCCCCAAGCCAGTGAGAGTCACTGACTATGTGCTTGGTCTCCGGAGGAGAATGACACACATGATGACAGAAGCAGCAGATAACCTCAAAGCAGGTCAGGCTCTGGTGAAGCATTGGCATGACCAGAAGGCCAACATGGTTGAGTTTACTCAAGACCAGCAAGTTCTAGTTATGGTACCTACAAGGCAGAGGGCATTACAGGACAAATGGATTGGACCCTTCAAGGTTGTTGGAAAACGTGGAGAGGTCAATTATCTGGTGGAGTTAGTCAATCCTAAGGAGGCCCCCAGGGTCTTTCACACCAACCGTCTAAAAGCCTATGTCTCAAGACCAGAAGTGGGAGCGAGGAGGAGGAGAGTGAAACTCTACCTGATCTCCTCAGGGGACAACCTTTAGATGAGAAGATAGGAGTTAATCTCTCTTCTAACCTGACAGTGGAACAACAGGAGGAGTACAGGTTTCTGTTAATTCAGTTTGCCTCCCTGATTTTACTATCACCAGGCTTGACCCCTTGGGACCAGCAAGATATTCTCACTGGTGACTGTTTATCTGTTAAAAGCAGAGGTCACAGGATGTTAGATCATGTAAGAACCCACATAAAGGAAGAGGTCAACAAGATGTTTGATCTCGGGGTAATGCAGCCTTCTACAAGTCCATGGTCTAGTCCAGTTGTACTAGTGCCAAAGGCAGGATCCAAAGAGTTGATATTCTGTGTGGACTATAGAGCTCTGAATGCAGTCACAAAGACCGATGCCCACCCTTTATCTAGGACAGATGAGCAGGTGGACAAACTTGGTTCAGCCAAGTACCTCAGTACATTTGACCAAACGTCAAGCTAGGAGGAGATGAAAGAAGGCCATTGCTTAGCAAAGTACAAGCTGTACAAGAATGGACCACCCCTACTACTCAAACCCAGGTGAGAGCCTTCTTAGGTCTCACTGGTTATTATAGGAACTTCATAGAGAACTATGGGTCCCATAGCTTCTCCCTTGAATGTGGTGGTCTCACCCAAATTCCCCAAAAAGGCCAGGTGGAATGAGGAGTGCACTAAGGCATTTGAAGGACTTAAGAAAGCCATTTGTCAAGCTCCAGTCTTAAGAGCTCCTGACTACAGCCAAACCTTCATTGTGCAAACAGATGCTTCCAATACAGGTATAGGTGCAGTTTGGAGTCAGCTGGATGAGAAAGGTAGGGAACACCCAATCTGTTTCATCAGCAGGAAGCTGAAGGAACCTGAGACAAGGAGGGCAAGCGAAGAACGAGAGTGTTTTGCCATTGTATGGTCTCTGAAGAATTTTAGACCATACTTGTATGGATCTAATTTTGTGATTCAGACAGACCACCAACCCTTGAGATGGTTAATTCAGATGAAAGGGGAAAATCCTAAATTGTTAAGATGGCCAATAAGCCTACAGGGGTTTGATTTTACAATTGAAAACAGGTCAGGGTGTAATCACCAAAATGCTGATGGTCTCTCCAGAATTTATGACCGACTGGAGTAAGGAGATTCATCCATGGGTGGATTAAATCCTCCTGTCCCTTAGTCTGGGGGTGATGGGTGTTAGGGAGAATTCTCAAAAATGTGCTAATTCCCTTCACCTTAGAGACCCCCAGCAACTTTGCTGGATTTTGAGGACTATTTTTTTACCTGGAGTGTGAACCCTTTTTCCCCACTCTCTCAAGTATTTTGATGTGTGTTTTACTCTTATGTTCTTTAATTATGGTGTTTTAAGACAACTCCATAGGCATAATCTTTTCATATGTGTTACACAGCACCCTCAGTGCAGTGACACGTGTAAGGCTTTTAGGCTGTCCCAAGGTTTAAATACCTTCTCTGGGATAAACTACTGATACCCAAGGAATGTAAAGTTAAATTGACTTTACTAGTCTTTTTAAATTCCTAGACTCAGCACACACTATCTTACAATAAGTGCAGAAGGGGTTAACTAGTATCCCCTATGTGTAGAAATTCATGTAGTAGTCAAATGCTACCCTTTCATATCGAAATGGCTGGTGGCAGTAGTTTTACAACAAACTACCATGATGTTTCCCCGACCGTGAACACCTGTAGCTAAAAATCGCAGGAGCCATGTTTTTCAAGATGGCGCCTGAGCCCCCTTTGTTTAAACAGGTCCCGGTCTTCTTTTTACGCCATTTCTTTATGGAAAGGTCCTTCTAAAGTTTGTCTCTGCATGCCAAACCAAGTTTGGTCCATTCGTTTCTATGTCTTTGGCGGGCTTCAGTACTGAAGACCGCCTTTGGCGCCTGAGTGTCTGGGGTGGGCAGTAAGTGAGGGAGGTGCCCGAAATCCCCCCTGCTTAGTCGCCTAGGAGACCCAAATGCACTCTGGCGTGATTGGCTGGCTGAATGTCCGGCAAGGACAGCAACCCTGCTGGGTGAGTGTCAGCTAGGCTGGAATGAATGGGAGAAAACTGTTTAGAAGGTGAGTCTCTTGGACTGGAAGGCAGAGTCGACCACTGGAACAAAAGAACCAAAGTCGAGCTGGAATAGGACAGCTGCTGCCACTACTGGACTGTTGGTTTGCCCGGTGGAGCCCTGCTGCAGGTCCGAATCGCCAAGTTCACCTCGACAGAGGAGCCCCTTCAAGGACGACTTCTTCCTTTGAATTGGTAGGACCAATCAACTCGTAAGCCACCTGGATACCATTCTCAGAGCTGGTTAGGATTACCCAGGGAGAAGGACACCAGCGTGTTTACTTGAACAGCAACCGGAATCAAAGATTTTCCAATTGGCCAGCTTTGTGTTCCGTCCTTGTGCAGTGCAGGAGTCCCCCCTGCCCCCCGCCCCCGACGTCCTCCCTCTTCTCCCCACGACTGAGGCTCAGGAACAGCGAGATATGCAGGAACTGCCAGGAACAGAGTCTTAAGCTGCATCTTTTTCTTCCATATAAGGTACTGTGAAAGCCCTCCCGAGAGAACGTACCCCTCACCGCAAAAGTTCGTGAAACTTTGGAGACTTGCAGGCCTAGTCAGCTTGTGACCCGACATACAAACCTTTCTTCCGTGAACTACTTCTAAGAACCGTGGCAAAGACTTTTCCATTTTAAATACCAGAACTGTTTTTACTTATACAAGACACTAGCCCATTGACTTTGGCCTACCTATTGCATTGAATCTACTCCTCTGGTGAACTCAAACTATGCACACAGTTTTAGAGTAACTGTAATATTTGTTTTATTAACTTATGCCTTTTTGCTCCTACTTCAATGCTATTTTGCTCCGACTTCAAGGGAGCTCAACTGCTTAGTAATCAGTATTGTAGTATAATTTTTGTGTGATATTGGTTGCCTCATTTAGTGAATGCTTTATAAATCATTGTGTAATAAATCAAGAAGTATTTTACCAAGAAACCTTGAGTATAAGTGTCTATCTGAATACTTGTCATTATAGACCTTTGTTTAACACCCTTAAAAGCTCACATTCCCTCTTGCGATAAGCCTGGATGCTCACCTCGCTACCAAAAACTGTGTGGTACAGACTTATATCAAAGGTTGGTTTTGCTTGCACCTTTAGTCCTAGTTGTGTGTAGTGGTCCCAGAGGGTACTGCATACACACTTTGCCTAACAAGGGGCATATACATTCTACAATGACCTCCCCCCTCTCTCCCTACTCTTTGGGCCGAAGCCCATAGCAGCCCTCAAAGACCAAAACGGATCCGTCGCGGGAGTCTTTCAACAGTCGTTTTTCTTGTAGTTCACCGGCGTCTGTATTTCGATAGTCGTGGTATAAGGATAGAAAGAAGAATCTATCGGTAATTAGATATAGTAAAGGATGTATACGAATTGTTCGTTTGACAATTGCTCGAATTACAATTGACCTTTTCACAATTGACCGAATTGTGATGGTCAATTGTAACATATATGCGGGGGGAAACCCCCCGCAACCCCCCACCCAACCCAAACCCATATATATATATATATATATATATATGATACATTACTTACCGTAATCGTATTTCTGATGCTTGTAGCTGCTTAGATTCACATGCTGTGCATAGGCCGACATCTAGTGGAAGCTGCGGAGTATTACAGTTTGTTTTTCGAAACTCGAAAATGGGCGTCGACACAGGCGTGCCAGTAATACTATCCCTAGTGTGACGTCCACTGTACCCAAGATCCCTCACGCGTCTAGGATCCTCAGATTGTATTTTTTCTGACATGAGGAAGCATGAGGAGTAGCGTGAGTACAGATAATCCAAGCAGATAGACAGAGGTAAGACTACAAGCAATCATGCGCCTTCTCTCGGAGGGGAGGAAGGGTGGGTCGCATGTGAATCTAAGCAGATACAAGCATCAGAAATACGATTACGGTGAGTAATGTATCCCTTCTGAGGCTTGTGGAATCTGCTTAGATCACATGCTGTGCATAGATTAGCGAGCAGTACCAGAAGAAGGAGGTGGGATGTGAGAAGGGTCATGAGCAAACCGGTGTCTTAGAACCGCTTGTCCCACTTGTGTATCTGTCTTGGAATGAGTGTCAATGCAGTAATGCTGAGTAAAAGTGTGAATAGAGCTCCAAGTAGCTGCTTTGCAAATGGTGTCGAGGGGAACATTTGCAATGAAAGCCAGAGTGGCCCCAATGCCTCTAGTAGAATGGGCCCTTGGCGTAAAAGGCAGAGTTTTTTCAGAAAGAGAGTAACACAGCTGTATACAGTTGATAATCTACTTCGAGATCGCGCCTTTAGAGACGCGATCCCCTTCTCTGCCTGTAGCTACGGAGACAAACAGTTGATCTGTTTTCCTTAGCGGTCTGGTTTTATTTACATAGTAGAGGACCGCCCTACGCACATCAAGGGTGTGTAGTTTCACCTCAGCTGAGCTTTGCGGGTTCTGGAAGAAAGCCGGAAGCTCGATGGACTGGTTTACATGGAACTTAGATATAAATTTAGGTGAGAACCTAGGGTGTGTGCGTAAAACCAGTTTGTCTTTGTGGATAGTAAAGAAAGGATCCTGCACTGACAGAGCCTGAATTTCACTGACCCTTCTTATAGAGGTAATGGCTACTAAGAAGGCCGTTTTATAAGTCAGGTGTTTGAGACTACTTTTATGCATGGGTTCGAAAGGGGCGCCCATGAGCTTAGCTAGCACCACATTGAGGTCCCATCCTGGCGGTGGGTTCGAAATAGGAGGGTGAAGTCTCTTTACTCCTTCCATGAAGGCTTTAACTACTGGTACTTTCCACCACGATACTTAGTTATGGGATGTGGTGTAAGCCGAGAGGGCTGCCAGGTGTACTTTCAGAGAGTTAAAAACCAAACCTGCGTCCAGCAGGTGGAGCATGTATGTTACAACGTTGGAAGGAGTGCAATCAACTGGGTTGATTTGTTTATTCTGGCACCAAATAACGAATCTCTTCCACTTGTCAAAGTAACAGTGCCTTGTGTTTGGTTTCCTGGATTCTTTTAGGATGTCCATACACCTCTGTGGTAAATTGAGATGGCCAAACTCTATGACCTCAGGAGCCATGCTGCCAGGTTCATTGAGTTGGGTTCCTGGTGCACTGTTTGACCTTGCTGCTGGGACAGTAGGTTGTACCAGGCTGGGAGTTTGATGGGCTCGCACACCGCCATCCTGCGTAGGTGTGGAAACCATGGTTGTCTCGCCCACATGGGAGCAACTAGGATGAGCGTCATCGATTCCTTGTTCATCTTGTACACCACCTTCCTGATGAGAGGGGTTGGTGGAAACGCGTACGCAAACATCCCTGACCAGTTCATCCACAGGGCGTTCCCTTGGGAGTCTGGCTGGGGGAACCTGGATGCAAATCCTGGGCATTGTTTGTTTTCGCTTGTGGCGAATAGGTCTATAGTGGGGAAACCCCACCGAGAGAAGAGATCTTCTACGATATCTCTGTGAAGGACCCATTCGTGTTCTTCTGGGAGGGAGTCTCTGCTTAGGGCATCCGCTAGGGAATTGAGCTCCCCTGGAACATGCTGTGATGACAGGAAGATGTTCCGTCTGAGTGCCCATATCCAGATTCTCTGGGCAAGCTTGGACAGATTTGGCGAACAAGTCCCTCCTTGTTTGTTCAGATAGAACATGGCTGTCGTGCTGTCCGTCCAGATCTGCACCGACAAGTTTAGCAGATGGGGCTCGAACGCCCGAAGCGCTCGGAATACTGCCAGAAGCTCTAGCAGATTGATGTGGTTCTTGGCTACTGAGTGAGACCAGAGACCCTGAGCTGTGTGGTGGAGATGGTGAGCTCCCCACCCAGTCAGGCATGCATCTGTAGTCACCACTGCCTGTACTTCTGGATCGTAAAAGGGTTTTCCCCTTGCGAGATTCTCTCTTGTCCACCAGTGTAAGCTCTGTACGAGTGTTGGCGAAATGACCACTAGATCGTCCCACTGACCACTTGCCTGAGACCACTGTTTCGCCAACCATTCCTGCATGGGACGCATGCCCAGACGCGCGTGGGGGACCAGGTAAATGCATGACGCCATCATGCCCAGTAACCGCATTGCTTTGCGTACCGTTATTTGTTGACCTGACTGATAATGTGGAATTTGCAGTAGTATATTCCGAATTCTCTCTTCCGAAGGGAAGGTCAACCCTTTTTGAGTATCTAGGATTGCTCCTAGGAACTGTTTTGAAGTGCTTGGCACCAGACTTGACTTCTTCTCGTTGATAGAGAAGCCTAATTCGTGGAGGAGGTCGATAGTCCTCTGAATGTTTGACCTGCAAATTCCTGGGGTTTCCCCCGTTATGAGCCAGTCGTCCAGATAAGGGTACACTGGGATTGCCTCCCTGCGTAGGTGTGCAGCTGCCACCGCCAGTACCTTGGTGAACACCCTTGGTGCTGAAGCTATCCCGAAGGGCAGTACCTTGAATTGGTAGTGGCGACTGTCCACCTTGAAGCGCAAGTATTTTCTGTGCGCTGGGAGCATGGAAATATGAAAATAAGCATCTTTCATATCCAAGGTTGCCATGTAATCCCCCTTTTTTAGGAGGGGGATTACCTCTTGTAGCGTGGTCATCCGGAATTTCTGGGGCTTGACATACTTGTTGGCAGGCCGTAAATCCAATACTGGGCGCATTGTCAAATCTTTCTTTGGCACAAGGAAGTAAGTTGAATAGATACCCTTGTTTACCTGGTGTCCTGGGACGAGTTCTATCGCGTCCTTTTCTAGCAGAATGGCGATCTCCTCGAGAAGGATCTTCTGATGTTCTAAGGAGTGTATTCTTTGTCGTGGAGGGTGGTTCCGGGGACGCTGCAGTAATTCTATACAATATCCTGTGGACACTGTTGACAGCACCCATCTGTCTGAGGTGATCCCTTCCCAAGCCTGGGTGAAGTTGGAAATGCGTCCCCCTACTGGGGTTGCGTGAGAAGGGACCCTGAACTGAGCGTCACTGCTTTGGTGGAGGCGTGCCACCTCCCTTGTTGGGGCTGCCTCTGCCTCTTCCACGACCTCTCTTGTTACCCCTGCCGTAACTTTGGGTAGACCGCTGGTTGTTGTTCCATTGTGTACCCTGTCCTTGGGCATAGTTGCCTCTTTGTGAATTTTGGCCACGTGGGCAACGAAAATTACTGTTCCCCCTCTGGTTAGGGGGTTTGTTGGTAAGCTGGCCAAGGGATTTGAGAGTCTCGTATTCGTCCTTGGCATTCTTAAGTGCGTCTTCGACCGCTTTCCCAAACAATAGATCGGGTTCCACCGGCTTGTCTATTAATGAAGCCTGGGTTTCTGTTTTGAACCCCGACTGCCCTAACCACGCATGTCTCTTGATAACAGTACCTTCTGCTATCAATCTTCCTGCGTTGTCCGCGGCGTCGAAAGTTGCTTTTAATATGCAACCAGACACGGCTCTCCCTTCTGCCGAGATCCGAGCCAGCTGGCCCTTTAACGGTTCAGGAGCAGAGGCTATGAGCGCCGCGACCTCTTCCCATTGATGGCAGTTGTAACTTGCCAACAGGGTGGTGGAGTTTGCAATCCTTGCTTGGTAGGCGGACGTTGAGGCTACCTTCCTGCCAAACCCGTACAGTTTTTTGCTCTCCTTGTCGGGAGGAGCTTCTGATGACGATAAGGGTGTCCCAGCCCTCTTCCGAGTGTTGGTAACCACTAGGGAGTCTGGTTTGAGATGTCCTCTTATATAAAGAGGGTCAGACTGGGCTGCCCGAAAAAGTTTTTCGACTCTGGGGTTGACGGCTCTGGTGAGGTTAGGATTCACCAGGGATGGATCTATTCTACGTTGGATGGATTTAAGGATAGGGATGGTCTGAGCGACCGGCCTCCTCTCTCCCACCAACTCTTCTGCGAAGTCCCTTTCCTCCTGTACACCGTGGGTGTCGATGTGAAAATGTTCTGCTGCGCGAGCGAAAACTTCATTAAGGAGGGGCTGGTTATCGACTGGCGAGTCGGTAACTGGGGCTTCGCTCTCTACCGGGGAATCTACTCTGTAAATTTCCTGCTCATCTTCTATCTCCTCCAGGTCCTCATCATCCGCATAGTATTCAGTCCCGGTTTGTTCCTCCATAATGTCAAACTCCTGGTGTGGAGTAGAGTATGGAGTAGAGTAAGGCTGCACCTCGAAGGGTTCAGGTCTTTCGAACCGGGCCTTTTTACTTAGGGGGATAGGATCAGAGGAGCCTGAGGGTGTGGCCCCTTGAGGGTAATACGAAAGGAAATGTTCTGGGTTTTTTTCATAAAAATCAGCTAAGGAAGACATCCTTGACATGACCCTGTCTATGTCTTCACTGGACCATACTTTGGAACAGGGTATGACTTTAGTAGGCAATTTAGGGGACTCAAGGGTACCCATGATGGATGTTGATGTCCCAGTAGATTTGTGTTTGTCTGTCTGCTTAGGGTGGAAGGATGGTCTTAGAGGAGTGGAAGGCTGTGCTTTCCGCCGTTTCCCCCCCTCACCATGCGTGGAAAAATGTTTTCCCTGCCCCTTGGAGGCCCCAGAGACTTTCGACGGCTGTCGTCGAGGGTCTGGGGAGGTATCTGTGTGTTTCGAGCGTGGGGCCTCGCTGGTGATAACTGCGGCCTCGGTCTCCTGGAGCGCGGCCTGGGGGTGGAAGTCGTCTTCGTCTTCCGACGATCGAACTTCCGTTAATCTAGGGAGCGAGGCACTCTTGGCAAGAGTGGATGATTGCCTTGCGTCATGAGGCGATCTCGATCGAGAGCGCCCAGAGGACACCGAGTCGGACCGTTCTATCTGTGCCTCTTTCCGAGAAGTCGACGTCGTCGAGATTCGGTTGGACTTAGTGTGCTTAGTGTGTGTAGGGTGTGTAGCGCTTGCGTCGCCGGGGGTCTTCCCCATAGCCGCCCTGCCGGACAACCTTCCGAGGTCGGGGACCTGCGCTCGGCAGTCTTTCGACGCCGTAATGCCCTCGCCGTCCGAAAGTACGGCGTCGCTGCCATCGCTGAAGGCGTCCTCCGCTGCCATGGCCGCCTGCCTGGCGTGGTGGGCCCAACGCTTTGTCGAACGGTCCTTAAATGTCTTAGGCTTAAACCTACTACATGCTCTGCAGTTCGCTTCGGGGTGGTCCCACGGCAAGCAGAGACTGCACGTGGCGTGCCTATCGACCCAAGGGTATTTGCGGTTGCACTTGGGGCAGAATTGGAAAGGGGTACCCTCCATACGCACCTTGAGGCAGCGGGCTGGTAAGTGTAGGAAATATATAAGGTGTACCTAACGGTGTACCTATATACCAAGAGTGAAGAGTATGTACCACCCCCCACTCTCCCTACTTGCAGGGCCGAGGCCAGCGGCCTACTAGGCCCGGGCCGAGGCCAGCGGCCTTCCGAGGCCCAGATCCGTCGTGCAGCAGCCGACGGTCGATGTCTTCTCCAGCCGTCGTCGAGTGTCGAGGGTCGACGTTGGGGTGGGGAAGGATGTTAATAAATAATTTTAAACTTCAATAATAAGCAAAAGTATGGCTAAGGCCAGGGAACTCCGCAAGATGCTTCCGACCAGTATGGCGGAAAAAAACAATCTGAGGATCCTAGACGCGTGAGGGATCTTGGGTACAGTGGACGTCACACTAGGGATAGTATTACTGGCACGCCTGTGTCGACGCCCATTTTCGAGTTTCGAAAAACAAACTGTAATACTCCGCAGCTTCCACTAGATGTCGGCCTATGCACAGCATGTGATCTAAGCAGATTCCACAAGCCTCAGAAATATATATATATATATATATATATATATATACATACATATATATATATATATATACGGTCAATTGTGAAAAGGTCAATTGTGACCCTTTAAATCCGGTCAATTGTGCATTAGAACAATTGCAAACGAACAATTCGGGTAATACCATAGTAAATGGCTATTAGCCAAAAGAGGAACTCCGCTATAAGCGTCCGTCTAGAATGTTAGAAAAAAACCATCTGAGGGACCTCAACGCGTGAGGTATCATGGGTACAGTGGACATCACACTAGGGATAGTATTACTGCCCCGCCCTGTCGACGTCCCTTTCGACAACAACAACAACTGTAATACTTGGCAGCTTCCACTAGATGTCGGCCTATGCACAGCATGTGATCTAAGCAGATTCCACAAGCCTCAGAAACACGGAAACACAGAAACACACACACACACACACACACACACACCCACACACCAGAACTTCCTATATTCACACGTGGTTCCACTTATTTCCACAGTTGCGCATACCTCTTTTGGTATACTACATCTCCTTGATACATCATTCAATTTGGGTTCCCCCCATATTTGTAATATGCCTTCTTGGTTTTCAATCAGTCTCTGTCTCCTCTGTGGCTTCAATTCTTATAGTTAGTACTTAGTGCGGTTGCCGAAATGACCTGGGATGCCCACTATGCTTGGGCTGACTCGCCGACTTTGCTAGAAGATCTTGTTCCTGTTCATGCCTACGCAGCAAAGGTTTGCCGCCTGCTTTTCACTCTGAACTGCTCTCTCAGTTTCGCCTCAGCAGGCCTGTCTCGATCCAAATCCTGGTAGGTGAAACGCTGCCTTCTCTGGTTGCTGAAAGCCGATGAGTCTTCCACTGGCTCCTGGTGTGTCTGCAGCGTGCCCTGTCCTTGCAGCATTTCTCTGCTTCCTCTCTGGCGAGCCTCTCAGCTCTGCCATATCGGTTTGTGCTTCCAAGATCCACAAGCCTCGCAGAGAGGTGCAACGACTTCTCCCAAACAGCAGCAGCCTTTAAGAGTTTGTTTTCAATCTTTAAATGTCCCGTTCACGGGTGCATTCCGAAAACAACTAGAGTGCTCATTGAGCTTGAGGCTCCCTCTACTCTGTATTGTCCTTTCCTTCTTCCTCGTCCCAGTATTAGGGTGATTGTGGGAAAAGGAGTCCATTGATGTTGATTGATACAGATTACTTGAAAAATCTCTTTCAACAGTTGTGAATGATGATCCAGTTCTATATGGTGGATAATTATAACTGGAAAAGGTAGTCTTGAAGCTTTTACAATTTAGACCAGGGATGGATAGGGTTTTGAGAAAAGGTTTCTCTATGTTCCAAAAAGGGGGTGTAGATGTATGGCAATAGGCCATTATGGTATTGGGTATCAAGGGGTCCTTCTTTGGGCCAATGGGGGATACCATGTCTCATTCAATGAAGCCATGACATCTCCCCATAGACTGTCTCCTCCATTGTAATCCTCCCTCATATAGCCGCCCCCAGGGTCAGGATCAGATAGCGGCTGCCGTCCCCTGGCCACATGGGAGGCGGTTACCGCCGGGGAATCAGTGATGACTCCTTTGGATTAATCACAATACCTTATGGATGTTTTCCTTCCCAGTGGTTTCACCGGAGATGGGTAGCTAAAGTACATTGGGGCATCTGGTGGCAGGGTAAGAGAAGGTTTTGAGGGAAGGTCAAAGGGATACTGCGACCTCCCAAAGGGGTCGCTACTCTCAATGGGGTTCCCGTTCCCCACGAGATCCTCCCGCTGAGTCCCACCCCCAGGGGGACTATCGGGTAGCGGCCTCACCTCCCTGGCCTCAGGGAAAGGGCCTTCTCCCATCTAAAGCAATAACACCTCAGGATTCGTCACACTACCTACATTGGCCAAACGATCTTTGTAAGGGATGCAGATGTACACATCTTGCATACAGCAGTATTCCCCAAAACGTTTAACATGAAGGTTCACCCAATGGGCAATAGTGGCAAAGAGCAAGACATTGCATTCCTGAACATATCGTCCATAATTTGAACAATTTAATGCGCTTTAAAGGGATCGGGAGGCTCAAAAGCACTATTTTTATCATTATCAGTAGAGACAATTTTCTAGTATGTTATGTAATGCCAAGATAGTCAGCATAATAACAAAGTTGCCCTAAAATTAAAGTGGTTTAAAAGGAAGAACAGGGGAGACTATTTACTGATACGGTATTCATAATGAGCCTATACAGCAAAAGGTGTTTCAAGTCGCCTGTTATAATAAAAGAGCACACGCAAGTGAGAGGTACAAAGAACACTACTTGAAAGTGAAGAGTAACGCGAGGCAGAACATAAAAGGGTATATGAGGCTACAGACAGGAGCATTATAATGGAAAGGGAAGTCAAATGATTCAGTAGAATTTAGGTGAAGGAATAGAGCGGAGGGAAGGCGGTGCAAGAGAGTTGACTGAGGGTTGAGGTAAATTGAGGCAACACAAGAGTACAAAAGGATTGCAAGAAGGTGAAAGATTCATACAAGAAACAGGTAGGAGGAGGAATGGGAGGCAGTATAAGAATGAAAAGTGATGGGCACGTTGCAAAAAAGAAATAGCAAGGTTTGGAAGAAACTGCATAGCAAAAGGAGGAATAAAAGGAGACTGCCGTTTTATTGATGAATACTGGCTATGTATTCACAGACGGCATGGGCTACATATTTAGAAACAAGGACAAGGCTTCCATAGACATGCAAAAAAGGGACATTCAGCTCCAGAACAACATGAATTGACCACTTACAAAGCCGCCTAAGAAGATAAAAGGCAGCACACATCCCCATTTCTGTCCCACACCCCCCGTAAGCCCCCAGCAAAGAAGGGATTGTGAACAATGAAATAGTAGACGCCCTTTAAAACTCCAAACCTCACTTCACCATCCCAAATTGAAGGTCAAATATATACAGAGGAAGAAAAGTGAAAGATGGTAAGGATTAAGAGTCTGAGGTAGGCGTATCTGATAACCGTGAAATGGATGGAACAGAATGCCGGATGAAGAGGGAGAGCAGTGGCTGCCCATGCATGAAAGACAGTTAGATGAGAGACTGGTTTGTTGTAAGAAGCAGACTCCTGAGAATGCTAAAGAGCTTTGTCCGTACAGCCAGCAGTATGCAAATTAGCTCCTGCCAATGTCTCACCAAGAGTGGATGAAAGGATCAGCATTTCATTAGCAAGTCAGCAGAGGATCTGCTTGTGAAGAAAAAAAGGAGCCTGGATACCAACCAACAGTCTCTGGGCCAATAACCCTCACTGTTGCTCTTTATAGTGCCGGCTCTTACTGGTTCTCTGCTACGCCAGTGACCAACTTTGTCTCTGTTGGACCACTTACAAAATCCCTTATTTTGTATCCACAAAATACTCTCTTCTGGTCCAGTTAGCAACTTAGTAGGTATTTAAAAGGCTAGTGACCACCTAGCAGTAACTGTTGCTTCTCGTCAGTAGGCAGTCTTCTCATGGATTCTGGCATGGCTGTGATGATCTAGGTATTAATTTCTCCTTCTGTCACTTGGTGCTTTACAGGAAAGTTTGGAATGGTTTAGCGGGCAAAAAGATGCTCAGGAGCTTTGGCTTACAAATTTACATGGAATTACTATAATGAAGACAGTCACTTCAACCTTCAATTGAAAGCTAATAGTGGAAACAACTAAGGAGAAAAACCTTTTGAACACAAGGCTGAGAAACAAACAACATCAGAGAGTAAGGTGGCAGCGTTTTAAACTTGCTATAAACAGCATATGAGAAAAGCTGGATGCTTCAATTGCCAGTACTGACCTGTTTGATGAAGGAGATTGACACCATGTCCCAGGAGACAATGCCGTGGTCCATCAGCTCCAGGAAGGCAGTCAGGGTGAAGGCAAGCATTTCACTGTAGCTGAGAGGAACATTTCAAAGTCATCATCGATGGGTGGAAGACACACTCACATGAGAGAGACAGAAACTCACACACTGTGTGTTCAGAAGACATGCAAGGTTGGAGGTTGATTAAGCTTGAGACAAAACATGAAGGAGAAAGTGTGTCAAATGGACTCAAGACAAGCGGTCAGGCAAAAAGAGCTAACTGGCCTAAAACATTTATTTTTCTACGTGCAAAAGGAATAGACAGCGCTCCATGTAGCTGGGATCCTAAAAAAACACCCTGTCTCAGGGATTACAGTCATCTTCCCTCTTGTGATACTGGCCAATACTTGTGATCCCTATGTTCAATGGACCAGATCCTTATAACCCTTCCTGTTTGAGGGCACAGGTTTGCCACCATTGCTCTTGCGATCAGTGACAACGCAGACCCTTTTCTAGTGCTCAGGGACATTGCCAAACAGAAATGCTCTCTCCTGAGTAGGAGGAGGGACCAGCCTACATCCCCGTCTGAGACCGAGCTGTGCCAGTCTATTGCACTCCACAAAAAATCCAACCCTTCTTTCCTCTGCTAATTGGCAAGCCAACTCCCATTCAACTTTACAAAGGGTGTTTTCTTTCCCTGCATGTGTATTAGAAGACAGACCTCCCTTCCGCTTCAGCAGTCATAGGTTCATATCGGTTTCAATCACCTATCCCCAGAATCATGCCCGAGTCCCTGAATACAGATGTGGGGTGAGCTAGCCTAGCCTGCATTATTGCTTTCACGTCCAGACTCTCAGAAGTTCACATCTGTTGCCCAGTGAACCATGTATCAACATCTGTATTATTTCAGGCTCCAGTCTCTCGAGCATCTCTCAAAACACAGAATTCTAATGCAAAGATGCCTTGGTCAGTACTAATTAACTCAGATCTCCCTTACCCTAATTAAGGAAAGTATGGACTTGTCATAACCCAGGGTCCAGTGTGACCTTCCTACCTACCAGCCAACAATCAGACCTAACAACTAGCCTCTCCGTTTAAGCTCTTACTGTATGGGGTGATGGAATCAAATATAGAGAAGTAACCATAGGCCACTTGCAGAATCATAATTGGAATACAGGAACATTCATGTCATGCGCAGAGTAATGTCACACAAACTGGAAGCACTGGCACATTTTTCCAGTACATACTGAGACAGAAGCTTGGTGCCACCTTCCATGAGCCGGGTGAGGACGTTGGTTCCCTCCATGTTGATGAACTCGCTTGCAAAGGTTGGGTCAGCAGAGAGTTTGGCTAGTTCCTTCATGGCATCCAGTCGAGAATCCATACTGGAAGATTGAATCCTCTCCAGAAGTTGTCGGGCTGCCCTAGACTGGAAGAATAATGCACAAGAGGGATTAAATCAATGTGCCACAAAATTAATATGATGCCAGAGTCCTAAGACTTTAGGTTACAACTATCTGAATCCTATGCCAACAGGAGGGTAGGACTATTTGGAGTGTACAATTCCAATCCAAACAGTATATAAACAAATTCAACTTTCTCACACCACGTCTGTGTTCCAGTGGACCATTCCAATAGTCTATTATAGGCGTAGGACCGTGGACAATCTCACTGGAAGCCAAAATGGTAAATCGTCTATTCCAAGCACTTGTACCCACAATCTTAAGTAAATAAGTCATCTCCATCCCTAATCAGGGGAATACTTGGACCCAGGCTTTGGATCCAATCCCAACACAGTGGCTGGGTTTAAGGATGGGGGAAGAAAATAAATTGTGCCAGTGTCAGGTTTTTCAGAGACATAAAAGAATATTACTAACTAACTAAATACGTTTTTATATACCGCAACACTCACCCAAAATGTCTCAGGGCACTCACAGAAACAAACAGAAAAACATATAGTCTCAGGAGTGGGAAGAGAAGTCGTCACTTGACATAGCGACTGGAAGAGTCCTTAAGAGTAGCCGGGTTATCCTATACTAATAAGTAAGTTTAGGCATCAAAGAGAAACTTCTTAAGACGTTTTCTAAACTGCTGTAATGTAGTACATTGTTTAAGGTAGAGTAGAATCGAACTTTAACTTCTCGGAGCCCAGGCAGCGAAACTTGCTCCACCTAGTTTCCTCAAAACGATGCATGGTTGGGCCAGTAACATCAGACTATTAGAGCGCAATGCACGCTTTGGTGTAGCCATATGGATCCTAGACTTCAGATATTCTGGGGCCTTACCTGAGAGGCATTTAAAGACTATTACTAGCCCTTTGAATTTCAGCCGATGCTCAATGGAGAGCCAATGTAGTTTTTTTTCGATGTTCTGTAATACGAGTTTGGCGGATCAAACCACAAACAGCCCATACAGCCCCATTCTGAATGGTTTGGAGACACCTGATGTTCCTTTTATAGGTTCCTATCACAAGACTATTGCAGTAGTCCAATATGGTGTTGGCTATAGCTGCTGCAATAGATGCTCTATTGGCTTCTGACAGATACGGACGTATTTGCCATAAGAGGTAAGTAAAGAAGCTGCATGACGACTTAAGGTAGGAGGTTTCTGAAATGTCAGATGGGCATCAAAGAACACTCCCAGAGTCTTCACATATTCAGATACTAGGATATTGTTGCCACCTATTTCAAAGGCCTTATAACATGCGTCCATGTTTTTTTATCCTACGAGGTGTACTAATGACCAGCAGCTCTGTTTTTTTGTCATTGAGGGCAAGAGAGTTTAGAGCCATCCACTTCAGGATTGCATCATATATTTCATTTATAGTAGCCAGATCATCTTTGTAGACCCCAGATAGTTTAATAACTATCTGGGTGTCATCGGCATAGTTAGCAAATTGTATGCCCATAGATTTAAGTAGGTCGCATAAACAATCAATATATATGTTAAAGAGTAATGGGGATAGGCATGATCCCTAAGGGACACCACATGTTACAGGAATTTTCAGGGACTTTGAAGGTCCTTTAGCAACACAGTAACTCCTAAGGCCAAGAAATTATTTAAGCCAGAGGACTGCTTCTGGAGAGCAGAGGCCTATTTTCTGAAATCTTTCCGCCAGAAGTTCATGATTGACCAAGTCAAATGCAGAGGAAAGGTCAAACAAAAGCAGGAGAGCAGTTTCCTTCCTCGATAATGTCTGTTATGGCTGCCTTCAGATCTAAGAGTGCCGTCTCTGTGCCATGGTTCGCTCTAAAACCAGACTGTTCCTTAGCCAAGATGTTGTTGGTTTCAACAACATTTTGTAGCTGTGTATAGGCTATTTTGTCCAGAATTTTAAGTATAAAAGGAACGTTGGTAATAGGACGATAGTTTTCAGGCATCAGGGGGTCAACATTATCCTCCTTTATGCCGATAGGAACAATTACCTCATCAAAGGAGTGATTAACAAGTTTTGTTACCCATGGTGTAAGAGCGTTTGCAAATTCCTTAAAACGTGTAGTGGGGAACACATTTATTAGGGAGCAAATAGCTGTTCAAATGGTATAGTGGGACACATTTGGAATATTTGTTGTAAAGTGGTATATTTCCTTAAATATATCTGTTCCAGGGAGTGGTTGTTAGCCAAGGCAGAGGTAGTGATCGGATTGTCTAGTGAGATGAGGTAGACCGCTTGGATCCTATGTGAGGATTGTAAATTGCCTTTTATCATAAGATCTCCAAGAGAAAGGCATGTATCTCATGAAGCTAAAGGCCTCTTAAGTTTGTCTAGAAATAATTCTGGAGTTACAGATAAACCTTTGTGGGACATGTTGCTGTCAACCTGGTGGGACATTTTTGTGTGTGTTGATTGACTGAGATAATTCCTTTCAAAAGACTGAGTTAAGAATCTGAAAAAAGACGACAAAGGTTAAGCGCCAGTTCCAAAAGATGCTTGGATGGTCATGAGACTGAGCGATCGGGTTGTACGTAGTTACTCTGTGTAGCCCGAATTTAAAACAGACTACTGACTTTGCAGGTTTTTCCTGTTTACACACGCCACCCAGTTTGCAAGCTGTGATGAATCCCTAGATGTCGACACTTCTCCCGTAGGAGGAGCCCCTTCCCATGAAGCTAGGAGGTGAGGCTGCTACCAGATAGTCCGAGGGTAGATCTCGCATAGATGGAAGCCCCCCTATGGGATTAGTGACGATCGGGGGAGAACATGGTATCCTCATAGGCCACCTAACCCTAACACCTTCCTATCCCCCCACCAACACTTGCCCTAGTGTTCCTATATGTTTTTGCCATATTAATAGGAACCAAACGCTGCAGCGCCGCTGCAGCACACCGGAAAGAAGCAGGTGCCACAAGAGGTCCAAAAAGACAGAGGAGAACCCGTGACCAACCGAAGAAAACCAGCAACCCTCTTTCAGGTACCTGGGTTGCCAGGAAGGTTGGCGAGTCTTCAGACAGGCTGACAAGTGTCCGAACATGTCAGGGACCTGCACTCTTTTGAAGAGTAGCCCAAGTTAACTTCATAGTCATAGTACTTGGCAGGATAGTGAACCGGGGCTACTGCAAAAAGACAAGAGAAATACACGGGCCTGGGACCCGCACCCTTAGGATTGGGAGCTCATGCAAACTGTGAACTTTTGAAGTGCAAATCAAATCAAGGGAAGGGAAGCATACCCCCTGACAACATGGAACTGTGAAAGCCAAAAGGGGTAAAGAAGCCAGAAGGAAGGGAGACATTCCTGATGACAGTGTGAACTGCATACTAAAGTCTGAGAAGGGGGTAGGTTTGGTCATTCCAGCCATCCTTTGTGAACAACGAAGACAAGAGAAATCAGGAGAAGGAAGCAATACCTCCTGGTGTTTTACCCTGTGGAACCAAGAAAGATCAGGGGAAGGAAACCCTACCCGCTGGTGGTATATATTGTTAAGTCAAACAGGAGGAGGCCAGGGGAAGGGAGTCATTCCCTTGGCACTGTGAGAACATTGAGAACCAAAAACCTGAAGAAGGGAGGCATTCTCCAGTAACCCAATAGTGAAGCCAACTATGGCCAATAAGGAATGCTGGTTGAGTTTGAACAGAGACCTTTACAACATCAAAAGCTAAAACTGTTTCTGCTTGGAAAGGAACTGAGACAAGGGAGTCAGTCTCTCAGGAAATGTTTCCATCTACAATTGCAACTGTGGTTCATTGTCCAGAAGAAGGGAGTACTTCGTCTGGACCAGGAAGATCCACTACCTTTTTTTAAAATGAGTTACAAGTGTGGGGGACAGAAGTAGGCATTTTGACACAATGGTGGACTATTTATTTGGACAATCTGACCAATTCTTTAGTAGAGGCAGGGAAACCCCTCAAAATTAGGGAGAGATTGGTTTCCTCTTTAGGTTTGCCTAAATTAAAGTTTATAACGACAGACATACCACCTGTATGTGTCAGTCCCCCTCTTCTGCACCCTTAAAAAGTCTAGAGGGAGTAATCGCAGTGTCGTTCTCCTTAAGTGGGCTTTGTGAGCATGGAGAGCCTGGAGAGGCACAGCGCAGAGGCATACCATGGAGTCGTCCTCGGGAATTGAGCGCTGTGTTTCAGGAGTCTGCATGGGCATCAGTGTATCCACGCGACAAAGAGCAAGCCCCGGAGGAGCCATGCACCTCCATTATCAGAGGAAAGTTGATGCAGGGTGCAACATCACTACATGTCAGTTTAAAGACATGAGCTCCCGTCTCAAGAATAAAAAGTGCATGCAGTGTCAAAGACCTGGCTAGGTAAGAGAGTTGGGGGTGGGAGGCTGGGAATTACATCACTAGTGCACTATCTCAAAACAAAATCAGAAATAAGCATATATCTTCAATACCAAAGTAAAATTAATAAATATAGACCGCAATGGTTGGAGACGTAATAACAATGGGCCTCATTACGAGTCAGTCGGTCCGGAAATAACGGTGGCGGACCGGCTGATCTCAAGTTCTGCAGCCGGGAGGTGTCATTCCCGCCAGGTCTGACTTAGCGGGTTTAACACCACCCGCCTGTAGGTGGACTTGGAAACACCGGCACCATCACAAGATGATGCTGGTGTTTCCACTTCCCCATTTCATGGAGTCCTATTGGACTCCATGGGAATGGGGATTTACTGAATTCCGCCTCCGGAATTACCGGGTCACCGGGGTTGTAATGCCCCGGTGATTCTGGGAATCATGGAGGTGGAATGGTAATACAAGTTCGGCGGTAACCTGCCGGAATTTCCGGCACGGTTACTGCCGGACTCGCAATGAGGCCCAATGAGTATAATTTATTATACAATAATTAGGTACAAGAGGTCTTAGTGGAATTGCTCCTTTGGTACAGAAAAAGACAAACGGATTTGCAAGCCTGCTGAAGGTGGATGAACTGATTTGAACTCTTTGTTGGTGGAACATTTAGAGATAGAGAAAGAGAGCGAGAGAGAACTCATTTACTGAAAAAAAACCTTAGTTAAGGTGCAGTTAACAGTGCAGTTAACGGTCGCAGCACTATAATATATATGGGATACATTACTCACCGTAATCTTATTTCTGATGCTTGTATCTGGTTAGATTCCCAGGCTCTGCATAATCCGACAGCTAGTGGTAGTCGCAGAGTATTGAACTATTTGTTTTTGAAACTCAAAAAAGGACGTTGACTGGGTGTGTTAGTAATACTATACCTATTGTGACGTCTACTCTAACCATGGTCCTTCATGCGTGGAGGTCCCTCAGATTGTTTCTGACATGAGGTTGCATGAAAAATAGCGCGAGTACAGATGTGATAAACCAGAAGCAGTGATAGATGTGCCTTTGACTGCAGAGGGAAAGAAGGGTGGGCACATGTGAATTTAAGCAGATGCAAGCATCAGAAGACATGCATTACTCACCGTAATAGCATTTCTGATGATTTTATCTGCTTAGATTCACATGCTGTGCATATAGTCCGACATCTAGTGATAATCACGGAGTATTGCATCTTGTCTTGGATCGAAAGGGGACGTCGACATGGGCATGCTTGTAACACTATCCCTAACGTGATATATAGTGTACCCAAAATCCCTCAAGCATCGAGGTCCCTCCGATTGTATTTTTTCTGCCGTGAGGGAGCCTTATGACTATTGTGAGTGAGTACAGAAAAGAGAGAACTAGTAGTAATATGTCTTTGTTCCTTCCATTCGAGCAGGGAGGAAGGGTGGCCGCATGTGAATCTAAGCAGATACAATCATCAGAAGAACAAGTTACTCTCTTACCTGGTAACGTTCTTTCGGTGGGATGGTCCGACGATGTATTCCATATCTAGGACAGTAATCACCACAGCTGCGCTGCTTCGGAAAATCTTTCGGCGTCTACGTCCTGTGTCAATGACGTCGATACGCCGCCCCTCAAGGACCTCCTCCGACGGCCGACGTCACTGGATGTTATAAGTAGGACGCACAACGCCCGTAGTCTCAGTTGTAGTTTTTTCCCAGAACGTGTGGCACCAGTCTTCTGCCAGTTTGACCACACAAAGCCTTGCGGAAACGTAAGCTGCAATCGCATAAGAAATTCTGTAGCGGGGAAGGTAGGGAGGGAGAGATATGGAATACGTCGGCGGACCATCCCATCGAAAGAACGTTACCAGGTAAGAGAGTAACATGTTCTTCAAGGCGATTGGGTCCTCTGACGTATTCCATATCTATAACAGACTCCCAAAGCAGTACCAATGCAAGGAGGTGGGAAAAGAATTTAGAAAACAGAAATTTAGAATGCCCAATCAAATTGCGGAGTAAAGGACCGCCTTGCCAAAGGCCAGATCCTGCCCCCGGATGGAATCAAGGGAGTAGTGACGTACAAAAGTATGTACCGAAGCCCAGGTGGCTGCATCACAGATGTTACGAATAGGAACACCCCTCTGTAGGGCAGAAGAGGCAGCCATACCCTTGCTAGAATGGGCCCGTAAGCCGACCGGTGGGTCCTTACCCGCCAAGCGGTAACACTCAGAGATAGCCAAAATAATCCAGCGAGACAAAGTCTGTTTCATCACAGCTTGTCCCAAACGCTTTCCAGCGTAACCAATGAAGAGTTGATCGTCCACTCTGACCCGGGAAATGCGTGAAATATAAAAGCTTAATGCTCTCCTAGGATCAAGCCTATGGAGCCTCTCCTCTTCCTTACCAGGATGTGGAGGAGGATAAAACGCCAGAAGAACAACCTTCTGGCCTAAATGAAATTCCGACACCGCCTTCGGAAGAAAGGAAGGACGAACTCTAAGGACAACCCTGTCCTTATGAAACACAGTGAAGGGTGGCTTAACTGAAAGTGCCTGTAACTCACTCACTCTGCGAGCGGATGTGACCGCAACCAAAAATACAGTTTTAAGAGTTAACAGTCTCAAAGGGCATGAATGCAAAGGCTCAAACGGAGCACCCATCATAAAGTTGAGAACAAGGTTAAAATCCCAACCGGGCACCTGGAAAGGTGACGGAGGGAACACATTAGTGAGCCCTTTCAGAAACTGAGAAATTAAAGGAATTTTAAAATGGGAACCCTCTTCAGGCGAGCGCTTAAATATGGACAGCACCGCCAGGTAACCCTTAACAGTACCCACTTGCAGGCCCCTGTGGGCCAAAGAAAGCAAAAAAGACAGAACTACAGGAATGTCAGATGAAAAAGGATCCACATTCTTAACCCTGCACCAGTCGCAGAACTTACGCCAACGTAACAGGGACTTTGTTGCTGGCCGTTTGGCTGAGAGCAACACCTCCATCACGTCTTCAGGGAGGTCCCAATCCTTATACCTCAACCTTTCAGAAACCAAGTGTCATGATGCCTGCCCCCGTGAAACCAGACCTGGCCCAGCAACCCCAGAAGCAGGCATCATGCCATTTGGAGCAAGCCCAAAAAACCCAGCTAGGGGCTGTTTGGGTGCAGTCCTGGCGCCTATGGCGCCAGGCTCACAAGAATAGAGTCAGTCCTGGCGCCATGGACGCCAGGCTCATAGTAGAAAACCTACCTGATGCAGACCATGCTGCAAACTTACCTGATGCAGACCATGCTGCAAGAAGCCACAAGCCAAATGAGGCTTAGGAGGGACTATTTTACCTAAGGGACTACTTTTTACTCGGGTGGGGCTGTGGAAGAATACTTACCTGGGACTACTTCCAAGGCTATTTAAAACACGCCCGGACAGCAGCACACGCTTCGCGATATTCTGCATCCAGCAGCGTAACGCTCACCGTGCCTGCAGCAGCTTCCAGTCTTCAGCCACGCCCACCTCGAGTCCAGAGCTCCTAGGAACAAGAAGAAAGAAGGAGGAAAGGTCAGAACAGGAGTTTTACCTTTAATCCTTACCTGAATCCTGATCCATCACGCCACGGAGCTGGAGAAGAAGTCTTTAAAAACGCCTTACTTCGCATCCTGCAGCGCCGCGCTGTTTTCACCTGCCTTGCAGCACTTCAGCATTCCATCACACTCTTCTCCATCTCGCGGCCGCTCTCCGACACCTAAGGAGACAAAAACAGCAAGGTGAGCCAAGGGGATACTCTAAGACTGTACAAGCTACGCCCCAAGACACTTACCTGATTTACCACAGGGGGTACTTACCTCATTTCGGGTCGGCGCAGCCTCCTCTATATCTCTGCCGTGCCCCGGCCCCTATGGGGAAACAACAGAACAGCAAGGCGCAATAAGGGGAAACCGATTTTTTCCCAATAGACTTACCTGGTTTTACCGCTGGAGGCATCAATCCCCAAGACCTCATACCACATCAGCGCCTGAATGGGGGAAAAGCCACATGTTATACATTTACACCATTTTATCAAACTGAGCCGGATAATATAAACCCTTACCTGTATCTTACCGGTTGCCACGTGGAACTCTTCATAAGGGCAATACAGCAACCTAAAAGGAATTGGACAGAGTGAAGGTCACACGTGTTTTGAACTCTTACGAACTACAGACTTACGGCGTCTCGCCGGCATTCTTTGAGTCAATACCGTTCTGGAACTCCCCAACTCCTCCACGCCAGTGAAGAAACTGGTCATCTACGCGTCCCTGCGCTCAAAGCAGGATGGAGAGCTCATCTTTCCAAACCATCAGGTGAGAGCATAGAGGGAATCCAAAAGTGACCTGTGGGAAGAACTACGGGAGAGGGGAAGGTGGGGTTAGCGCTCGAACTCCACAGGTGGTTAATTCCCTTTCTCCATTACGGAAGGATATTCCTACGAGTCAAACAAACGAAGCTGGGTGGGCCAGTCCAGTCCATCATCTCGGCACTACACGTCTCACTGGTGGAAACAACAGCTGGCCAGTTCAGATCGACGCCCCTGTGGGAGCCAGGTGAGCGTAACACCAAGCATGAAGGTTGAGGGATCTGACCTCTGGATGGAGAACCTGACCCCCCTCCCGTGAGAGCGGATCGTCTCGGTAGGGAAGACGACGTGGAGGGCAGATGGATAAGTCAAGAAGGTTCGGGTACTACGTCGTTCGAGCCCACGCCGGAGCAATGAGGATCATCCGGGAACCGAACCTCCGTAGCACTTGCGGAATGACGGGGACTGGAGGAAACGCGTACAGCAGTGGGAATGACCACTCCACCACAAACGTGTCTCCTAAGGCTCCTTTTGGAGGAAATTGCCGCGAGCAGAACCTCTCGCACTTCAGGTTGACACTGGAGGCAAAGAGATCCACTTGAGGGGTCCCCCAAAGGGCGAAGAGCTCCAGGAGAATCTCCTGAGCAAACTCCCACTCGTGAGAGATCGTGCTCTGCCTGCTGAGAGCGTCCGCCGTCTCGTTTTCGTCTCCAGCCAGATGAACTGCCGAGATCGAAACTTCCTGCTGGATTGCCCAGAACCAGAGCTGGATCGCCTCCCTGCACAGAGGAAGTGACCCTGCCCCCCCCTTTTTGTTGAGGTAGTGCATGGCCACCGTGTTGTCCGTCAGGATCAGGACATTCTTCCCTCGCACAGTCGGCAGAAAAGCCTTCAGGGCTTGCCCGACGGCCCTCAGCTCCAACAGATTGATATGGAGTCTGGACTCTGACGGAGACCAACAACCGCTGACTGTCAACTCGTTGGCATGAGCTCCCCATCCCGTGAGGGATGCGTCCGTCACGATCGTCACCTCTGGCCAGGGTAGCCAAAATGGAGCCCCCTTCATCAGATCGTCTACGACGACCCACCACAGAAGATCCTGGGCGACCGAGGACGGCACCTGAACACGGTCCGACATCCTGCCGGAGGACAGACCACTGGAGCTTGAGTGCCCATTGCAAAGATCTCATCCGCAACCTGGCCTCCGGCACGAGAAGAATGCAGGATGCCATGAGGCCAAGCAATCTCAAGAACTCGAACGCTGGGAGACTCTGGGCAAGCTGAAACTTGTGCACCATCTGCTGAATGTGATGAGCTCTCACCTGGGGATGAAAACACTGTCCCAGGGACGTGTCGAGCACTGCTCCGATGTACTGGAGCCTCTGAGTTGGTGTCAAATGGGACTTCTTTAAGCTGAGGGAGAAGCCCAGCTTGTGGAGGGAGTGGCAGGTGACTGACAGATGATCCAGGACTTGCTCGGGAGAGCACGCCCTGATCAAGCAATCGTCCAGGTAGGGGTAGACGTGAATCCCCCCTTTCCTGAGGTGCGCTGCCACCACTACCATGAGCTTGGTGAAAACCCTTGGGCGGAGGTCAATCCGAACGGCAGGACCCGAAACTGAAAGCGCGAGTCTTCAACCGGGAACCTCAGGTACTTCTTGTGCTTTGGCTGTATCGGCACATGAAAATAAGCGTCCTTGAGGTCGAGAGACACCAACCAGTCCTGAAGTTGAAGGGCCTGGAGGACTTGAGAGAGAGTAACCATTTTGAACTTGTCCTTCCTGAGGAGTTTTTTCAAACCGCGCAAGTCCATGATGGGTCTCAATCCCCCGTCTTTCTTGGAAATAAAAAAATGAGGGGAATACCACCCCTTGTTCCTCTCCGCTACAGGCACCAGTTCTATGGCTCCTTTCTCCAGCAGGGATTGAATTTCCTGCGCAAGGAGCGGATCCGGACTCTTCAAAGAGAGATTCCCCGGTGGATTGTCTTGAGGCCTCTGCCGGAAAGGAAGACAGTAGGCCGTGGGTTATGATCTCCAGAACCCACACATCTGAAGTAATGGCGCGCCACTCTGCAAGATGCTGCGCCAGCCTTCCCCCAACCGGCGAACCATGGGACATGGCCTCCCTCATGACTGAGCTGAAGCGGCTGCGGTGTTGCCTGAGGGCAAAGAAGCAACAGCCTGAGCGGCCTTGGCACCTCAAGTACCTTGTTTTCCACCTCTGGCACTCCTACGGTGGCCCCTTTGACTGGCAGCTCCTCTCGCTTTACCAAAGGATGAGTAATAACGAAAGGAACCTCCCCTCCATTGCTGTCCCCTAGAACGAAGGCGTAGGTTGTCGAACTGCAGCGCCGAACGACTTTGCTGCAGCTTTTGAGGTCTGCAACCTCTCAAGGCTCTCGTCAGCCTTGCTGCCAAAAAGATGTTCCCCGTCAAAGGGCATGTTGAGGAGCTGGCCCTGCACATCAGGAGCAAACCCCGACTTCCGCAACCACACAAACCTGCGCATCACGGTGCTCGCTGCCATGGACCGGCTCATGCAATCTGCTATGTCCAAACCCGACTGAACAGCTTCACACATGGCATCCTTGCCATCCTGAACCATGGCAAGGAAACCATCCCGTTCGGCCCCTTCAGGTATATGTTCAGCCGCTAAGGAAACAGTTCCACAGAGTGTGCGTGAAACGTGACAAGGTACATAGGGAGTTGGCTGCCTGAAGCGCCATACCCCCTGAAGAAAACACTTTCTTCGCCCAGCCGTCAAAACGCTTTTCGTCCCTATCAGGAGGGATGGTAGGATATGACGCCTGCTTTGCGGGGGCCATAGCCGCCAAACTCTCCGGAGTGGGGTGCTTGGACAAGTAGCAGGGGTCGCTACTGGCTGGGCGGTATTTTCGCGGCAAAGACTTGCCCAATTCCAGGAGACTCTCCGGAGCAGTCCAAGCCGCCGCCACTCTCCTCTGTAGAGCCATATGAAACGGCAATACCGGGTCAGTTGGTGGACCAAGGTCGAGGATATCCATAAGGTCATCCTGAAGAAACTCCCCCAGGGGAGCAGACCATCCCAAGTACTCGGTGACCATCGACCTAAGGCGCCGGTACGAGGAGTCGGCATGAGTGCCAGGCTCAGGCCTACAAAACTCCACCTCCGGAGAGGTGTCCCGCCCACTAGCATCGTGCAGGGACTGCCTGAGGTCCTAAAATTGGCTATGGCCCGAGAGAATCTCGTCTGGCACCGTATTAGGAACCATGCCATCATCAGAGCCCTCATCCACCTCTGAAATAAACACAAGATGGCGGTAAGAAGGTACAGAATGTGAACCAAAGCCATGCTTGACCTTGGGCCAGAGCCTTTCTAGGGGTTTCCACCGAGCCTCGGGGTACCCCCGTCGACACAGCCTCGAAAGGCGTCGAGGGCATCAAGTGAATCGGCGTTGACGCCGAACGCGGCGCCGACAGCATCGATGGCATCGACACAGGCCTCGAGGCCGGAGCCCCGAGCGTGTCCTTCGACAGCCTGGGCGCCGATGGCGCCGACGACTTCTTCGGAGGCGGGGCTTCAAAAGAGTCCGTCGACAATCTTGGCGCCACCGGCGTCGACGTCTTCCTCAAAGGCATCACAGGTTCACACGGTCTCGAGCGCGTCGTGGAGCGGGACCAGGACCGGGCATGACGAGAATGATTCCCCTTGTCCCAGTGGGACCTCTCCCGCGAATCGTGCCGACCACCCGAGCCCAAAGGCGTGCGAGTGGCGTTTCTTGACCGATCCCACTCGGAGGCGCGGATGGACCGGTGCCCTGCGATTCGAGAATCCCTAACATTTTCTTCCCGAAGGAAGCACATTTCTCCGGCGTCGCCTGCTTGGTAGGGTAAGTGACCCGCCGACGGGCGGAGTCCTCGGAAAAGGACGGGGAAGGCAACCGACGACGGCACTTCCGGGAGTGCCTCGGATCGTCCGTTGAAAGCCCCACAGACCTCGACTTCCGTGGCTTAGACACCTTACCTACCAATAACTTCTTGCGCTCCCGCAAGGCTTTAGACGTGAGCGACTGGCAGTCGACACAGTCATCCCTGTCATGGGCCTCCCCGAGGCACCAGAGGCAGGCGTCGTGCGAGTCCGTAACCGACATCTTGGACCCACAGTCCCCGCACTTCTTAAATCCCGGACGCGGGGTGGAAGACAAGGTAGACATCCTTCACGAAGAAAAAACTTCACAAAACTAACAGGTTCGAAGAACCGAGAAACAACAGAAACTCCAAAGAGCCGAGGCGCGCCGAGATTCCCGAAGCGAACACGTTCGCGGAATAAACGGAACTGAGGCTGGACACACCTTAAAGAGAGAGGAAGCTCCAGCGGTGGCAGTTGGTTGTAGTTCGTTGTTTCAACCAGGGGAAGAGAGGATCTCGTCGAGGAGGAAACGTGGAGTCATTGCACTGCAAAGGGATGAAACCAGCCGCTGAGTTAGTCGATAAAAGGTGCGTTCCGTTTATTCGCAGTCAAAGTGGTGAAGCTTGGCTATCCGGCCGCCGGGGTGCTTGGCACGGGCGATTCGACCAAGAGACGTCTTTGGAAGGCGAAAAAGCACAAACTGGTTGGTCCCACCAGCTCAGAGGAAGAAGACTCGTCCAGCAGAAGATCTTCTCTTGTTGTCGGGAAAGTGGTGAGGTAGTTGCAGCAGGGCTTCACCGGTGGTGTAGTCGTTGCAGATTGCTCAGCGTCTTCCCTCTTCGGATTCTTAGGTCCTGTGGCGACTTCTGAAGTTCCAGTCCCAAAGGCCCTGCATTTATGCAGAAAAACTCCCATTCAACAGCCTAGCTGTCACTCAAACATGCTAAGTGGTGAGCCGGGCGGCTCACCACTGGCCCAATCAGAGCAGAGTGTGACTTGAGTTGCTAAGGCAACGCAGTCCAGGGTGCCAATTCCCCTCCCCACCCATCCTGTGGAACCTAGACAGAGTGGCACCATTTGGGGGGCTTCTGTGGAGAAGCCCGCCAAAAGGTGGAACAAAGGGCTCGACCTTGGTCAGAGTTACAGAGACGGACACAAACGCCATTTTAGAAAAGAGTTCTGGCAAAAAGACCCAACCGTTGATTTAATATTAAATAAATAAACCGGCGGCATCTTTAACATTGCACCAAAATGTGGTGCGTTTAAAATCAATGGGAAAACACCATAGAGAATATTCCGGTGGAATATTTTGCGTGGTAACCACTGCCACCAGCCAGAAACTCGACAAGGGGGGACTGGATAGTGCCCCCTTGTAAACAGACCCCGGGGGCAATATAATTAACCCCTTCCAGTACTTCCACAATATGATGGTTTGTACTGGTTCTGTTCACAATTTAGGACTAGTAAAGTCAATGGTGACTTTATATGCCTTGGGAGACAGTAGTCAATCCCAGGGTATGGAGTCTATGTTTGGGGGTCACTATGACACCCCTGTGTTACTGCACTGAGGGTGCTGTGTAACACAAACAAAAAAAATAAATGATACCCTATGGAGCAGAGAGTAAACCCCATAGCCCATAAGCACACAAAGAGTCAAAGACATACCTCAAATCATGCCTAAGAGTGGGAGGAAGAGAGTCTCACTCTTAGCAGGAGAAAAAACAAACCCCAAAAATCCAGCAAAGCTGCTGGGGGACTCACTAGGTTTGGGAAATGTGCCTTATAAGAGAATTCTCCCTAACAAAGGGCAAACAAACCATTAACAGAATACAAGTGCTACAAAATAATGCTCTCAGGGCTGCCCTAAGCATCATTAGAAGAGTACACATCTCCGAAATAAGAAGGAAACATAAATGGCTCTCCACCCAAGAAAAAAATCAATCTCAAATTGGCTTCCCTCATCCACAAATGCTTAAATAACAAAGCCCCTTGTTACCTAACAGAACGATTTATCAGAAAAAACTCCAACAGACCGCCAAGAATAGCCAACCCCAACTGTCTTCAAGTGCCAAGATTCAAACTGTCCACCATTTGAGGGTCCAGTTTCCCAGTTAGGGCAGCACAATTGTGGAACTCCCTGCCACACACACTCAGATCTGACCAAACATTTATCAAATTCAGAAAGAATACAATTAAATGGCTCATAGAGAAAGATATGTAATCCACTCTCCCCTACCGCACTAGCTTAGCCCTGCCTAAATGCAATGTATTTTTGATATAGTTTTGATAAATATGTAAATATCTGTAAATTATGACATGTTGTCTACATTCATATGCTGCTTTACCTGTTCTATGCTGCTTACCTTCAACCTGTAACGCAGAGGTAACCTGTCTTTACCTTTGCTCCTAACTTCTGTAACCAAGCTGTAAGTTCTCTTTTTACTTGCACCCTGATATCTCTGGGTCTGGCGCTCACAACAAATAAACAAACAAACTCTTCTTATTGAAGTGACTGCCACCAGGAAGGTGGTCTTGTATAGGAGTGCTTTAAGGCTAGCCTTATGCATCGGTTCAAAGGAGATCCCATGAGTCTAGTTAGTACTACATTTAGGTCCCATCCGGGAGCTCGGTTTGAAATGGGGGGGATGAAGTCTCTTAACCCCTTTCATGAAAGCTTTGATTACTGGGATCTTCCACCACAACACTTCCTGCTAGGACGTGGTATAGGCTGAAAGTGCAGCTAAGTGGACTTTCAGAGAATTACAAACAAGACCTGAGTCAAGAAGGTGAGTCAGGTATAGCACAATAGGATTAGGCGCGCAGTCTATGGGATTGATGCTCTTGGAATTACACCAGATGATGAAGCGTTTCCAATTATTGGAGTAGCAATGTCTGGTGTTAGGCTTTCTTGCTTCTCCAAGTATGTCCATGCATCTTTGCGGAACTCTATGATCTCAGGAGTCAGGCTGCTAAGTTGAGAGTTTGCGGGTATGGATGAAGTGTGTCCCCCTTGTCCTATGATAGCATGTTGTGTGGGCAAAGCAGCAGTTTCTTTGGAGGTGAGATCGACATCTCCATCAAATGGGATAACCAGGGCTGGAGGGCCCACATCGGGGCCACCAATATCATGGTAACTGGTTCCTGGTGCATCTTGTGCACTATCTTGTTGAGTAGGGGAGTCGGGGGGTGGGGGGGAAAGGGGGAAGCGAGAAGGAGGTGGGAAGTGAGAAGGTACAGCAGCAAATAGATGTTTTAGCAGTGCATCTGATTTTTTCTCGCCGATGGAGAATCCCCATTGGAAAAGAAGGTTGATAGTTCTTTGGGTGTTGGGTCTGCAGATTTAAGGAGACTCCCTGGTTATTAGCCAGTCGTCTAGATAAGGTTCACAGGGATTGACTACACGGAGGTGTGCTGCCACTACTGCAAGCACCTTCGTGAACACTTGTGGGGCTGAGGGATTCCGAAGGGGAGCACCTTGAACTGATAACGTACTCCCACTATCTGGAATCGCAGATATTTGCTGTGCTCTGGGAACATTGAAATATGAAAGTATGCATCTTTCATATGCAATGTTGCCATCTAATCCCCACCCCGTTTTAAGAGGGGAACTACCTCTTGGAGTGTGGTCATGCAAAACATAGGAGGTTTGACATATGTTTTCGGTGGGTGCAGATCTAGCACTGGATGCATGGATAGGTCTTTCTTTGGCACAAGGAAGTACGTTGAATAAATACCCTCGTTTACCTGATTTGCTGGCACAATCTCTATGGTGTCTTTTTCCAGCAAGGCTTTTACTTCTATTAATATGCACAGCTCTTCTTGCATCATCCTTTGTCTTGGCAGGTGGTTTTTGCAAGAGTTCTATGCAATACCAGCTCGCTACGGTGGATAGTACCCACTTGTTTGATGTAATCCCCTCCCATGTGTGGGTGAGATGTGACCCCCTCCCGGGGTGGCATGGCAGGGGACTTGGAGCGGTGTGTCATTGCTTGGGAGGAGTGGAGCGTCTGGCGGGGGAGCCTCTACCTCTTCCTCTACCAAAGAGGCATTATGTTTCACGGGCATGTTAAGCAGGGTGGTCTGTGTTTCCAAATTAAACCCAGTCTGCCTAAGCCAGGCATGGCGTTTGATAAGGGTGCCCTCTGCAATGATGCAACCCGTATTATCTGCGGCGTCAAGGTTGTTTTTAAGGACGCAGCTAGAAATCTGCTTGCCTTCTGAAATGGTGCTTAGTAGCTGATACTTAAAGGCTCTGGAACAGCCCCATCCTGGTTGTTCCAACTCATCCCACTTATGACAGCCATAACTAGCTAGGAGGGTGGCGTGATTAGCAATTCTTGCCTGATAGGCCGCTGAAGACATGACCTTTCTACCGAAGGTGTGTATCTTTTAACTCTCTTAATCTGGCGTGGCTTCAGCCGATGGATGCCAGAGAAGTGCCCGCCCTCTTTCTAGTAGTTGTGACAAGTGAGTCAGGTTTGAGCTGACCCCTAATGTACAGGGGATCTTGTAGGTGCTGGCTTGAATAGTTTTTCAATGCGAAGGTTGACAGTCCTTGTGAGGTTTCGGCGGAAGCAGGGAAGGCTGAATATACCTCTGGATGGACAGTAAAAAGGGGGATAAATTGAGCAGCAGACCTCTTGTCACTCGGAGACCCCCCTCTGCACAAGGCAGGAGCCGCGCCACCCTGCATGCTGCTGGAGCGGCGCCACCTTAGGACCCCAACACTGAAGACAGCACAGAGCTGAGAAACTCTGGGTCCCTCTACTTCGCGCATCGGACACAGCTGAATCTTAATCAGGGTGTTTTACCCAGTGAAGAGCAGCTGACCGTGATCCTCAAACCGCCATTAGACCCGTGGAGAGAGGTCTCTGCACAAGCTACAGCCGTTTGGCATTCTAAATTGGCCGCCGCAATCTGATTCTGAATTTGTTTACTCGGGTTGCTAAGCAACCAACTACAAGCATGCTCATAGGACGCTTGAGTTCACCGTAAAGCGAGAGCCGTGCCCCCTCTAAGGCCCATATGTTTAAGGCCCACATCTGTCAGGACCTGTGCGGACTGTCACGGCCGCAGGACATTCTAGCCATCCTGTTCTCCTTCACCTCAGCTTCGAGTCAACTACTAACACGCAGGATCCACAAGTAGTCCAAAGATCACAGACTTCCTGATCTACATCACCTCGCGCGGCGAGGCTTATCGAAGGCGCCCCCTGCACATTCTGTCTAAGGCGGTAAGTGTGACATATAGCGAATGCCACACTTGAATGTTATTGACAGATTGGCCGTGCTGCCGTGCACTCATTTACTGTCTCGATTGCTCGTTTCTCCAGGGCAAGGTAAGCACACATTGCAATCTGTTGTGCCGGAGCTGGTTGCCCATCTGGTTGCCCCAACACATTTAACGCCAGGAAACACATCTGGGAACAAAAACCGGCAAAGCAGACCAGTCTCTCCTATTCAAACTCTTATTCCATTCCTCTGATAACTTTACATCACTGCCTTGCAAGTCTCCTTACTTACTGATACTATCGATACTGATTGTTTGTATTAATATATGCACTATGTTTTGAATAATGATTATAGATATTTGCCACCATGCAGGGAAACGGTTATATGGTGCAGCATTATCAGGCTATTCCTGTAAATTATACTATCTTGATGCACCTACTGTTATTCACGGCCAGTACCTATCTGATGTTACATTTACCCTGTACATAAGTGTGAATCTGGAGATTTCTTAAAGACATCTGACATAGCTAAGCTAGCACACCGTTCCTTATATACTATGTATTATATACTATGTATGGTTAAATGGGGCTCCCTGCCAAATTGTTCCTCCTTATACTGATTGATAGCTATTCCTGTACAGCTGGTGACTCTATACACCTTGAGTGACACCTTTCTACCATGTCCATCTCTACTCCTATACAACCTTGGATTAAGCCAATTAGATTCCTACCTCAACTTAAGTATTGCCCCCAGCCTACTTCTGTCAGACCGACCACTATTCTACCAGAGATAAAACTAGTAAACCAGCATATTAACATAGATGCTGCCATTTCTACTAGCCCTAAAGGCACATCACACCCCAATCAAGGGCTAAAACACTCTGCAACTATACCAGCACCCAATATTCCATGTCCTATTGAAACTAGAAATATCAGGCTGTGCTCAAGATTCAATAAAACCTACGGTCCACAGACCCACGCGCTTACCAAACCCAGACCGGTTCTTAAAAATCCTGCTAATAAGACCAACAATTCTAACAAAAAAACAGAACTAGTCAGATAAATCCGGTTACCAACCCTCCAATTACAGAGAGATACATTGACTATCAAAGGTGCCTTAATAAACACGAGATCGCTTGTATCGCATGCGATCGACATAGCTGTCCTGATCATTGCTAATGATTTCGATTTTTTTAGCCATTACCGAAACTTGGCTCCATGCAGCGGCTGGCCCATCTCTCCTACTAGCCATACCCGAGAACTATACTATCCTGAGAGCAGAAAGAGAAGTTTCAAGAGGAGGTGGCATAGCCTTTATTGCCAAGTCAAACCTAGGGCTGAGAGTATCTCCGTTACCTCATGCCCAGTCCTCCAAATTGCTCTCTGCTCTGTGAAACTCACCATCTCTGAATCACGCACCTTAACGGCGCACCTATTCTATATCCCTCCAGGTTCTATCGGCTCCTTCAAGGAAGACATCACCACTATAATATCTTCCAACATTAAACCTACCTCGCAAATATTAGTGCTAGGAGATTTCAACCTTGGTCTTAACAAACCTACCGACCAACACGCACTGCCGCCTTCACACAGAGTCCATCAGCCTACCCATGGTAAAAGGGAGAACCTTAGACTGGGTGGCTAATCTTAATTGCGAAACAACGATTACCTCCATCAAACCTAAGTTTTGGGCTAACCATCACTTAGTATCATTCACGATACAAGCAAACCTGCTCCTATCAAGACTAAGCCAATAGCTCCTCCGCTCCTCACAAGGAACAAAAGGAACATCACAGTAGACCGGTTACTACCACACCTGCTGCCGATCCTATACCCGTTGCCAACTACTTCTGACCCAGCTACCTTAGTGGATTTATATAACTCCACTATCACACAAGCCCTAGACATTATTGCCCCACTTAAAATACGTAAAGGCAAACCTAGAGCTCATTTGAACTCCTGGTTTACACCGCAACAAAAGGCCTTAATGGCAGAAAAAAGGAAACCTGAAGTCCAGTGGAAAAACCTCCCAACTAAGCATAACAAATGTAACTTGCTGAAAATTTCAGCAAAATACAAAGCTGAAATAATGCGAACTAAACAAGAAATCTACAATGACAGGATTAATAAAGCCAGCTCAAGCACCAAGGAACTCTTTACTATCCTTAGCAAACTGGAATCCCCCATTCCTCCTGTGGACACATGCATTAAGGATCAAGTATGGTGCACTAACATACAGAATGCTCTCTCCAATAAGATTTCATTACTTCAAAGAAAAATCGCTCAAAAAAAGGTGAACTTACCTACAACAGGCTCCGACCAAACAGCTCAAGATCAAATCCTGAAACCCTTTCCCCGCTTTAAATTTGCACAAGTCACTACCCAAGAGGTGCTAAAAATCATTGCCTCACTTAAACCATCTAAATGTCAGGGTGATATCTGCCCAACTCAGAAGAAGAAACAGCCAGAGATTTGGCTCCCTTCATTACTAAATGTATTAAAGCCAAATTTCTATCAGGCAACGTCCCCACTAACCTGAAGGGCATCTGGGTATGGCCACTCTTAAAGAAACATACCAACTAAATTCAGACCAATCACCACAGTCCCATTTTTACTTACGATTTTAGACAAGGCAGCTTACTTCACGACACAAGGTTATTTGAAGACCAACAATCTCTTTGGGCTTAGGCAATCCGGTTTCAGTCCATAACATGGTACAGAAATGGCCCCGATAGATTTAAAGACCAAATTGATCTAATTAAAGACAATAGGAAACTTGCCCTCCTACCTTTACTCAACTTATCTGCTGCTTTCGATTTGGTAGACCACAAAGTGTTATGCAAACATCTGTCGACAGCAGCCCACTTCTCCCAGGAAGCCACAGCATGGATCCACTCATTTCTTAGCAATAGGTCAATGAGAGTCTTCTCACCTTCAGCCTCAGCAAATCCTACACCCATAACATGTGGGGTACCTCATGGCTCTTGCGTTTCACCTACTATGCATAATGTCTTCACAAAACCACTGTTTGATGACTTGGATCATTTGAGTGTCACCTACACAAATTATGCAGATGACACCCAGATCGTGATCCCACTCACAGGAGACTATAAGGCAGACTTGGCCTTCGTGAACAAAATCTATCTAATCATTCAGGCATGGATAGCCACACATGGCCTCTGCCTGAATGACGATAATACGGAGCTCTTAATTCTAGGTGCTTCAGCCAACATTAACAAACTTAGTAGCAAATACCTAGCCTTCAATATCGACGGCATAGACATTAAAGTGGCAAAGGAAGTCAAAACCTTAGGTTTTTACCTAGATTCAACTCAAAGCTTATGCAAACAAGTCGAGGCTACTGCTTCTGCAACAGCCTATACATGTAATCTGATACAAGCTTGCAAACCATTTCTTGCCACAGAAAGTTGCATCACGCTTGCGAGAGCCCTAATTATTTCTAAACATGATTTTTTAACGCCCTCTACTTAGGGGCGAGTAAATACATAATCAACAAGCTCCCAATTCTCCCAAATAATGCCCTTAGGACTGCCATTAGTATACCTAGGAGACACATTTCGTAGGCAAGACGGAATATTAACCGACTCTCCATTAAAGACAGAATCCAATAAAACACTGTTTCACTCATCCACAAATGTCTCAATAATGCTGCCCCACTCTATTTAATGGAAAATATCATCAAGCCAATTCTTTCTGCCTTACTGTCCCAAGATTCAATTTTAAAAAAGCAGGAGGTAGTAGCTTCCCGATTATGGCTACCCAACTGTGGAACTCGCTTCCAACCTCTCTGAGAACCGACCAGTCACTCTACAACTTTAGAAAAAACACCAAAAGTTGACTCCTCACCAGGAGCACCCGAGGTGTAATTGTTCACAGTGAGCTGCTTTACAAAGTTTCTACTTCCCGATACCTAACCTTCTACTGTACAGCTAATTATGTATGTATTATTTGGTTTTTATATAATGTACTCAATAGCCTCATATTTAATCCCTATAACATGTCCCTTTGTAAATTGAGAGCTTATACCTATATATAATGACTAAGCAACTAAAAATGTGAAACTTGCTTGTAATGCAATGCACCCAGATACCCAAGGATTTGGTGCGCTTTCTAAATTTATAAACAAACAATGTCCTCCACAAAGTCCTTGTCCATCTGGATCTTGTTGGTTTCAATATTGAAGTTTTGGACAGCTTTCAGAAGCAGGTTATACAGCAGCCGATTGTCTACTGGAAATTCTGCCACTGGCTGATACTGGTAGTCAGCCGACTGGATGACATAAATGTTGTCATCGTCGTCATCATCATACTACTGATCTTTGCTGTATTGGTCTCTCTGGTCTCCGAAAGAGCTGGGGTTTTGCAGCCGCTGTTTGAGATGAGTCCCTAAGGACTTAAGTTCTTCAGGGTCCTTGTCCATGAAATCTACAAAGCACGACATCCTCTTCATTATTCTTCTGAATTGTTCAGGCTTCCACTCAGTGGGAATTAGAAAACCTGAGGGGGTAGATGTGTGTTGAGAGGGTGTCTGATCCTTATGCTGCATTGCCCCTGTGAGTGTATCTACAGGGGAGGAGGAACCAGCATCCTGAGAGACAGTGGGCTGGAGTAGCAAAGGCGTCTAGGATTTAGTTCATTTCGGCAGCTTCGTCTTTAGAAGGGTAGCAGGGACATGTGTTTTACTAAGTTTGTGCCTCTTCTGCGTAGAACTGGAGGACGCTGATGCGCCTTTTACTGCATGTTTTTCAGCGTGCTAAAGGAGGGCCTTTTTATGCGCAGTTCCCGAAACGGCTTTCAACGCCATTCCGGGAGGCCGGTCATGCAGTAAAAGTGTAAGCGATGGCCCAAAAGTTAGGGAAGGTTTAGAGGCTTTCTCCACAAACTCTGCGTGGGCTTCGACGGTCGACGACTTCGCCGACTGTCAGCCATGGGTTGTGTGTTTATCGTGTTTGGAAGTGTTTGTGCTTGGGCCGCGGTGTGTAGTCTACGTCACAGAGCCGCGGGCCTGCTGGATAATTCGGTTGCCGCCCTACAGTTAAGGTGAGTCAGAGACAAATAGGAACCCCTCAAAATTCTATTGTTAATAACTTTTGATTGGAGTAGCGGTTTTGGCCCGAAAGTCCCTAAGTGATGCAAGACCTACGGGCGCCCCCGAGAGTGCAAAATTTCGTAAAGATTTGGTAAAAAATGTAAAAGTCATTAAGTGTAAAAAAAATTAAAAGTGCAGCCTACTTCCCATTCATTTTCACATAGACAAACAAGGTCAATTTTTGCCAAAGGGCACAGCCAAACCTCTGGACGGATTTGGACTAGGCCCGAAACAACTTGGGCACGAAGCGCTGACTTGCAATCCATGCATGGTTTGGGATATGTCCGTGCAGTAGTTTAGAAAAAATATTTGACAGAGAACGGAGTGCCCCTTACCAAAAACAGATAGTGATATTTAGGGGATTTACCCGAAACCGTGTGTTTTCCTCTCGATGCAAGAGATATTCGTGGCTATGTCCGAGCATATGGGAAAATGAAATGCAGGAAAAAAGCTATTTGCAGGTCACAAAACATGGAAATGCCATAAGGCTAGAGCTGGAGGGGGGCCCTAGAGGGCACCAGTGAAACCTTGTAGTTGAAGGGGGTCTAGGGACTGAGTTTTTAGCACAAAGATTTCCGTAGCCTCGGCAATAGCCGACATCAGAAAGCAAACTGTCACAGAAACAGTGTGTGTTTCGGGGGGAGAGGGGAGGTGAGAAGGCCACCTGGGGAGTGGGGGGTGCTGGCACAGATGAAGGGGCACTTGGTGAGGTGGTGGGGTGGCAGGAAAGCATTTTCTTTCTGCCGCTTTGCCGATATTCGCAGTTATATCAGAGGCTACAAAAGAGTACAGAAAACCATGGGCACGAGTAGTTCTGTTCCCCGAGGCTATATATTTTGGGGTGATAGTTATTGTATAGGTATAGTGACATCGGGGATGAAAAATCACTGACCCTGGCCTTGGTCAATGTTAATATTTTGTTTCTCACAAAAAGCCAGTAACCTAACAGCCAACTGTCTCCGATTAGCCGCACCGTTTTGAAACCAGCCACGATATCTGCAGTCTTTCCATTTCCAGGAAAATTATTACTAGTTTGAATTTCTAGTAGTTTGTATGAGCAGGTGTTAGGGAGAATTTTCTCTTTAGGCTGAATTTCCTAACCTAGTGAGTCCCCCAGCAGCTTTGCTGGATTTCTGGAGTTTGGTTTTTCCTCCTGCCCAGAGTGAGACTCCTTTTCTCCCACTCTTGGACACGATTCATGGTGTTCCTTTGACTGGTAATGTGTTTTATGGGCTATGGGGTCCTTTACTCCATAGGGTCTCATGTGTTATTACTATGTGTGTTACACAGCACCCTCCGTGCAGTAACACAGGGGTGTCATAGTGACACCCCACTATAGACTCCATACCCTGGGACTGACTACTGTCTCCCAGGGCATGTAAAGTCACCATTGGCTTTACTAGTCCCAAATTATTAACAGAACCCAGTACAAACCATCATATTGTGGAAGTACTGGTCGGGGCAATTCGATTGCCCCGGGGTCTGTTAGTCGAGGGGGCACGTCTCCGTCCCCCCTGATCGAGTTTTGGCTGGTGGCAGTGGAAACTACTTTTTATATTCGACCGCAAATATTTTCCTATGGGATTTTCCCATCGTTCGAGGCTACCAACTTTATTTAATTCTCATAGCCTCGAACAAACCGCCGGTTTATTTAATTAATATTAATTCGCTGGTTGGTATTTTTTGCCAGGACTCTATTCTAAAATGGCGTTTGTGTTCCTCTCTTCTGACTCCAACCCAAGTCGAGCCCTTTGTTCCACTTTTTGGCGGGCTTCTCCACAGAAGCCTCCAAAAGTGGTGCCACTCTGTCTGGGTACCACAGGGGGTGTGGGAGGGGGTTTAGGCACCCTGGACTGAGTTACCTTGGTAACTCAAGTCGCACTCTTGTGTGATTGGCCCAAGTGGTGAGCCGGCCGGCTCACCACTTAGCATGTTTGATTGACAGCTAGGCTGAGTGAATGGGGGTATGCTGCATAAAAGCTGGGCTTTGGGGACTGGAACTTCAGAAGTCGCCACAGGACCTGAGAATCCGACGAGGGAGAAGCTGAGCCGACCTACGACGACGACGACACCACCGGTGGAGCCCTGCGGAACCGACTCACCACTTCCCGACGACAGAGAAGATCTCCCGGCTGGAGAGGCTTCTTCCCCTGACTGGTGGGCACAACCAGTTTTACCTTCTTTCTTCGCACCCCAGACCGGTTTGTGGTCGAACTGCCTGTGCCAAGCACCCCGGCGGCCGGATAGCCACTCACCACTGAACAGCGAATCAACGGACCGCTCCTTGTACCTGAGAAACTCTGCGGCTGGTTTCTTCCCTGTCAGTGCAGTGGACTCCTGTCTTCCTCCACGACGAGATCCTCTCTTCCCCCGGACGAAGCACCGACTTGCATCCGCTGCCAGGAACAACTGCCCCCGCTGGAGTATTCTCACCACTTTAAGGTACCGTGTCCGCCAGGCCTCCCTTTCTAAAGATTGCTACAAGGTAATAACCCCTTAACCCTCTGGACTGGGCTGGCCGCCTTGACCCTCTAACTGGTCCCTTTCTTTGGTCCAACTCCTTTTTGAACCGTTACAAGACTTTTGTGTACTGCAACTGTGTGACCTTGGACACAATTCGTTTCGATCCTCTTAAAGCGGATCCGGCCTACTGACTCTGAATTCACGATGTTACTTTGCCTTCCCCTCTTGTTATGTTCTTGTAAAAACGTTGGGATCGGTTTCAATTTATTCTCTGCTTTTCTCTCCCTTTTTAAAACAAACTATTAGAGTGCCATCTACGTTAAGCGTTCACCGCTGTCTGAAAATAAGTGGGGCTTTACTTAAGACTTGTGTAATATTCTTTTAAGGAAGTGTATATCTTTTAGTGACCGTGTTTTTTGAATTACTTACTATTAGTGCCTGTGTGTTTTTCTAGATGTGGTTTTAAATAAATAATTATATCTCTTTTACACCAAGCCCTGGTCAGTGTTTACTTGTTCTATTGTGTTCTCTTGACCTATTGTGAATATTGTGAATACTCTGTATACTGGCTAACTCTTCTTGAGGGAAGTCTGACTGCTCAGCCACAGCTACCAAGTGAATCTGTGTGGTACAGACTGCTACCAAGTGGGTTTACTGCCAAACACCTGTAGTCTTAAATCTTTTGCAGTGGTCCCAGAGGGAACTGCACAGATTTCTGCCTAACAGCAGGGTTTGTATGATGTTTGTTTTTTAGTTTGTAATTGGGTTGATGGTGCTGTTTATCCAAGAGCCACTCAGCGTTGATATTCGCGGGTAGATAGCACCCCGCCCTCTGCAGCCACGGCTCTATGAGGACAAATGCCACGTTGTGTGTTTGTGGACGTGTGGTAGCCGCGGCTATCTGAAATTTTGGGTCGGGTAGCATCTTAGATGCATTGAGTGTTTTGGAGGATTGTAAGAGACTAGCGGAGTGGATGAGGAGCTTGTGGGCATGCTGGGAAGTGGCATGTAGGCATTTTAAATCCATAGTTTTTGCAAATACCTGCGGCTATCAGCAAACAGCCATGAATGGCTGTTGTATAATCACATCTATAAATAGCACGTGCATAGGCACGTCAACGCTTTTCGCCATTTAATTGGTTTTACCCGTAGAAATGGTTATATTTGTAGCCGAGTCAATTAACATACATTTTCTGTGCAATAATCACATTGTTATGGGGATGATACAGTACAGAATTTTGTTTGCGTCTGTTATTTGATCTGGTTAGGTGTTCTCTTATTTTATTTAGAGTTTTGAAAGCTGCCTTAGTTTGATTTTGCAAAAAATGTACATGCAGCCGCAGATACAAAGCAGGATCTGCAGTCGCGTCTAATAGCTGCGGCTGTGAAAGATGCTGGGTGGTGGGAAGATTAGATTCAATCTGCTTTCCTTTTTTCTTTTTTGGGGGATTACGCAAAATGATGTGGGGGGATTCAGAATTTTATAGATTGGACGACTTGGCTTAAAGGTTTGTTTTGTTTAACCATTAAATGCCAATAAAATAAAAATAAATAAATAGATTTCTGTGATTTTCATTGTTTGCTATTGATCGTTGGTACTTTTGTATTTTTGTAGCTGTCTGTGATAGGTTGTGGGGAAAATGTGTCATCCATTTTAATAGTTTTATTAGTATATAGTCCTCATTTTTTGGTATTATTTTGGAAACTATAAAAGCCACCATTTTCTGCAGTTGTATCCTTTTGATTCCAGAACTCTCACTGTGGAATTGGTAGGAGTCTGACTGGTGTGAAAGTAAGTGTTAATGATATGATATGATATGATATATGGCATTTATAACGCGCCTACACAATTGTTTCAAGGCATGACAGGGCAAGGGAGGGGAAACAGAGGGAGGACAAAAAAAGATCTTACTAGGCCTAGTGACATTGAGATTGCGCAAGTGCAGGGGAGAGGGTTTGGGAGAAGTGCCAGGGGGTGAAGGGGGAGGGGTTTAAGGGCAAGTGCCAGACACTGGATCACAAAACAAGCTGCGCAGCCAACAAGTGGCAAGTGAGTGTTAAGAGTGCAGACAATAGGTTTAAATAAGTGCAGGTAAGGGGACTGTAGGGTTGCAGATACAGACCACAAGTGCAGGGGATGCCAGGAGGCAGTGCAGGAGTGCAACTGGGCGGGCAGGGACCAGGGCCCGAATTCAGAGGGTAGCCAGGTGACAAGAGCAGTAGCATACAAAAGATCAGCAGAGGAGAGGAAGAGAGAAGGCAGAATCAAAGAGTAAGGTCTTGAGGTGCTTCCGGAACCGGAGATGGTTCTGCTCAGGTTTCAGAGAGGCAGGGAGGCTATTCCAGAGGGAGGCACCAGCCGAAGAAAGATCTGCCCCCAACTTGTAGCTTGGAGAAGCAACTGACCCTCAAGGATTGGAGGTGGAGAAGCGAACAGCTCGAGTTGGAAGATATTTCCAAAAAGAGAGTTGGAGGCATTGCGGTCCCAGGACCCAGAAGGCTTTGTGGACAATGCAGAGGGTCTTGAACTTGATCCTTGCTGCCACTGGGAGTCAATGGAGAGATTTCAGGGCTGGAGAGATACGATCCCTGGGCTTGAGACCAAGGACAAGTCTTGCAATCCTGTTCTGGATGAGTTGTAGAGGACCGAGAGTAGAGGCAGGCAGATTTAGAAAGAGGCTGTTGCAGTAGTCCAGCCTAGAGAGAACCAGAGCTCTGGAGTGAGCTTCTGGGGGAAGATGATGAAAGGAAGAATACCTTTGAGGAGGTGCAACTGGTAGTTTGACTTCTTAGAGACGTCAGAGATGTGAGGAGAGAAGGAGAATGTGGAGTTGAATATGACCCTGAGGTTCTTAGCCTCACAGGTGGGAGCAGGAAGAGGGCCCAGAGTGGGCAGCCAGAGGGGGACAGTAAGGTGCAGGTGTGCCGATGAGGAGCATCTCTGTCTTACTGGCATGAAGACAGAGATCATTAGCAGCACACCACGCCTGGATTGCAGACAGACAATCCAGGATGGGAGGGAGAGGAGACGGCGGCTGAGGGGAGCCTGAAAGCGAGCTGAGTGTCATCCGCATTGCACTGAAAGTTGGAGCAGAGAGCAGCAATGCAGTGGGCGAGATGTGCCAGGTATTGGTTGAACAGCCAGGGAGAAAGGTTAGACCCCTGGGGAACACCACAAGTAGAAAGCGAGATAGAGGAGAGGAAGGGTTAGTCAGAGAGAAAAGGTTATATACATTTTTAAATTTGGAATGGTTTATTTGCAGTCTTGTGTGGGTTAGTTGTATTTACCACTGCTATCAGAAGTTTTAGAAGAACAAGTTACTTACCAACTGTAACGTTCTTTCGACTGGATGTTCCTCCCACGTATTCCTCATCTTGTGATAATTCGTTATCGGCAGCTGCGATTCTTCAGGATAAAAAAAAATTCGGCAGAGGCTGCTGTGCTCGAGGTCGTGGTGTCGACTGTCCCTCGACGGGCTCCGTACTGTGTCGACGTCACTGATGGTATAAGTAGCTCGAGCCACGCTCGTTGGCTTCAGTTCTGTTTTTTGAGAGGAAATACTCGTGGAACATCCAGGCGTATGCTGTGACTGATAGGCCCATCGTGAAAGGAAATTGTAAGAAAAGAAACTGTACTGCGGGGTAGGCTGGGAGGGTCGATGAGGAATACGTGGGAGGAACATCCAGTCGAAGGAACGTTAGAGTTGGTAAGTAACTTGTTCTTCAAATGGATTGTGTCCTCCCACATATTCCTCGTCTTGTGATAGACTCCCATTGCTATGATCAATTTGGAGGTGGGAGTGCTAGTTTTTGTTTTCATGGACAAAGTGAAGTACCGCTCTGGCAATAGACCCTCATTGGAGGAAGAGGCAACTAAGCAGTAATGCTTGATAAAAGTATGCATTGATGCCCATTCAAAGCCACAAAAGTAGCCATTCCCCTAGTGGAGTGAGCACGTAGCCCATCCGGTGGGTCTTTTCCTGCTAATCTGTAGCATTCCAATATAGCTAGAATGATCCAGCGGGATATAGTTTGTTTTGACACCGCTAACCCCAATTTACGACCTGTGTAACCCACAAAGAGTTGGTCGTCTTGACGTAATTTTGTCATTCTTGAAATGTAAAAGCTGAGGGCCCTCTTGAGGTCCAGCCTATGTAATCTATCCTCTTCTTTTCCCAAATGAGGAGGAGGATAGAATGTTGGTAAAACAATTTTCTGCGACAAAGTCGGAAACTACTTTCCGAAAGAAAGATGGTTTAACTTTCAGAACTATCTTGTCCTTGTAAAATGCGGTTTATGGAGGTTTACATGAGAGAGACTGTAGTTCACTAACCCTGCAGACTGATGTTAATGCCACAAGAAGAACAGACTTTAGTGTTAAAAGCCTCAATGGACAGGAGTGCAGAGGCTCAAATGGTATACATGTTAGGAATTTAAGAACTAAATTTAAATCCCAAGTTGGAACATGAAATGGTATTGGTGGATATACATTTGTAAGTCCTTTCAGGAACTGTATTATTAATGGTATTTTAAAGTAAGAAACCTCTTCCGAGAAGCGCTTAAAAATGGGCAGCGCAGCAAGATATCCTTTGATTGTACCGATCTGGAGCCCCAGATTGGCTAGATGTAATAGAAAAGAAAGCACCATTGGTGTGCTACATTGAAAAGGATCCACATCCCCATCTTTGCACCAATTAGTGAACTGATTCCAACGACACCGGTACAAGGATTTCGTTGCTGGCTTCCTGGCCAAAAGCAAAATCTCCATTACGTCATCCGGAAGATCCCAATCCTTGTATCTCAACCTCTCAGAAACCATATATGAAGGTTGAGTGTGTTGACCTCTGGATGGAGAACCCGACCTTCCTCTTGTGAGAGAAGATCCTCTCTTTGTGAAAGACGTACTGGAGGGCAGATGGACATGTCCGGAAGGTCTGGGTACCACGTCCTCTTGGCCCAGTCCGGGGCAATTAGGATCATGGTTTTCCTGAACTTTCTCAACCTCCTGATTACTTGAGGAATCACGGGGACTGGAGGAAACGCGTACAGCAGGGGAAAATCCCAATCCACTACCAACGCGTCTCCTAGAGCTCCTCTCGGGGGAAATTCCCTTGAGCAATACTGATCGCACTACCGGTTTACCGTGGTTGTGAACAGATCCACTTAAGGAGTTCCACAAAGGGCGAAGATCTCCAGAAGGACTTCCTGAGCTAACTCCCACTCGTGGGAGACTGTCTGCTGCTGTGTTCTGCTCTCCGGCTAGGTGAACTGCCGATCGAGAGATTCCCTCTTGTATCGCCCAGAACCAGAGCTGCATTGCCTCTCTGGACAGAGGTAGCGATCCTACGCCTCCTCTTTTGTTGAGGTAGTACATGGCCACTGTGTTGTCTGTCATTATCAGGACATTCTTTCTCTGTACAGAGGGCAGGAATGCCTTCAGCGCTAGTCTGATTGCCCTCAGCTCTAATAGGTTGATGTGTAGTTTGGATTCCAATGGAGACCAACATCCGCTGATTGTCAGATCGTTGGTGTGAGCTCCCCACCCCGTGAGTGAAGCGTCCGTCACTACTGTTATCTCCGGCGATTGTTGCCAAAAAGATTCTCCCTTGAGGATGTTGTCATTGCAAGTCCACCATGATAGATCCTGAGCAACTGCGCTCGGGACTTGCAGAAGAGCTGACATATTCCCCGAGAATTGGGACCACTGAGTTCTGAGGGCCCATTGGACGGATCTCATTCTCAGTCTGGCCTCTGGCACCAGAAAAATGCAGGATGCCATGAGGCTGAGCAACCTCAGGAAATCGAAGGCCGGCAGATGCTAGGCTTTCTGGAATTTTGTTACCATTTGCTGGATGTGGAGCGCTCTCACCTCGGACGGCGAGGCTTTGCCCGAGGAAGCCCAGGTTGTGGAGGAAGTGGCAGGTGATGGACTGATGTTCCTGAGCTTGTTCTGGAGAACGTGCTCTGATTAGCCAGTCGTCCAGGTAGGGGTAGACGTGAATCCCCCCTCTCCTGAGACTTGCTGCCATTACCGCCATCAGTTTGGTGAAAACCCTCGGAGCGGAGGTCAGCCCGAATGGCAGAACTCGAAACTGATAGTGGGAACCGCCAACTGCGAACCTCAGGTATTTTCTGTGCTTGGGATGGATTGGCACATGAAAATAAGCATCCTGAAGGTCCAATGATACCAACCAGTCTTGGAGTTGGAGAGCCTGAAGGATCTGAGAAAGGGTTACCATCTTGAACTTGTCCTTTCTGAGGAATTTGTTCAAATTTTTCAAGTCCAAGATGGGTCTCAATCCTCCGTCCTTTTTGGGGATGAGAAAATAGGGGGAGTACCAGTTCTTGTTCCTCTCCACTACAGGTACATGTTCTATTGCACCTTTCTCTAGCAGGGTTATAATTTCCTGGCAAAGGAGCGTGTCTGGAATTGTGGTAGAGCTGGCTCCTGGTGGATGATCTTGAGGTCTTTTTTAGGAAGGGAAGGCAGTAACCTTGGGCTGCTGTTTCCAGTGCCCAAGCATCTGAAGTAATGTCTCGCCATTTTTTCAGATGCTGAGAGATTCTGCCTCCCACTGGTGTATTGTATGATAAGACCTCAGAGAGATTTGGAGGCAGCTGCAGGAGCGGCAGAGGGCATAGATGCTGTTTCAGAAGATGGCTTTGTAGCCTTTCCTCATCCACCACGAGTGACATTCCTTGTGCCCCTTTGAAAAGCCTGTCCTCTTCCTCTACCAACAGAGTAGTATCGAAAAGGACTACCCCTCCAGGAAAATGAGCCCGAATAGGGTTTCTGAGGCTGTTGCATGGAGGCACTAAGGGATTTAGCTGCCGCTTTCGAGGTCTGTAGTTTTTCTAGGCTCTCATCAGCCTTACTACCGAACAGCCTCGAGCCATCAAAGGGCATGTTGAGAAGTCTGGTCTGCACATCTGGTGCAAACCCCGACTTTCTCAACTGCGCAAATCTGCGTAGCACTGCGCTTGATGCCATGGACCTGCTAATACTATCAGCAGTATCCAGTCCAGACTGGAGATATTCCCCCATTGCCTCCTTCCCGTCATTGACTATATTCAGGAAGCCTTCCCTTTCCTCACCTTCCGGAATATGTTCAGCCGCCGAAATGCATTCCCACAGGGTATGTGTGAACCTGGCCAGGGTACAGGTGACATTGGTCGATTTCAAGACTATGCTACCCGAAATAAAAACTTTACGAGCGTAGGCATCAACCTTTTTATCCTCCCTGTCCGGAGGTATGGTTGGGTATGCTGTCTGCCTGGAAGTAGTGGCGGCCTGAATAACCAGACTTTCTGGCGTAGGGTGTCTATTCAGGTATTCTGGATCAGAAGTAGAAGTTCTGTACTTCTTTGGAAGATTGCGGTCTACTGCAGCAATTCTATCAGGTTTTTCCCAGTTCCTTTCAACTGTCCTTTGGAGCGCCCTATGGAAAGGGAGAACTGGGTCTTTCCGGGGTCCCCGGACTATAATGTCCATCATATCATCTTGCTCAAACGTAGGAGAGGCTCTTCCCCAACCCATATATTCAATCACCCTACTCATCCAATTCCTATACCCTGAGTCTGCATGTCCTGCAGGATCAGGTGCAGCAAACTCCAATTCAGGTGATGTGTCCACAACACTAGCAGAATGCAGAGTTTGACATAGGTCTCTCATTTTTGTTTCAGGGTTTATAAGTTCCTCTGGAACTTGTCTAGTGCCATATTTTACTCCAAAAGGAGTGACATCTTCATCCTCCGAGCCAGATTCTTCAAAAATTGAAGACATGGACTTAAAGTCTGATTTGGGTAAAGGTGTAAACCTTCTCTCTTCCTCCTGATTTTTCATCGAAGGAATAGGTGTTTTCTTCGAAGGAACCTTCGACACACTCGACGAAGCCTTCAATAAAGGCCTCAAGGATAATATAGGCTTCGTTGTCAAAGCTGTCGGCGCCGATGGCGTCGACGAAGTTGAACTCGACTTCGACACTTTCTGCCTTTTGTGAGGGATCAGAGAAACACTCTATCCTCGAGGATCTCTCGACGATTTGTCGACTCAAGTTTTTTGGGTACTACTGGGCTTTGCCGCCGTAGTTCCCGACTTTCCTGCGTCGTCCTGTGGAGCGACCAGGGTCTGGCTTTTCTGAGGTTTATTTGAGGGGGTCGAGGCCACGTTCACAAAGACCTGCATCATTTTTCTTCTAAAGCTCTCCCATTTTGAAGGGGTCCCCGATCTTGTTGGACATCGAACCAATTCCGTCGATTTATCGGATGATGACAATGGAGATTTATGTCTCCTTTTTAGCTTTTTAGAAGACGAAGATCATCTCAACCTGCTATGAGATCGGGATCTCTTCGAATGTTTTTTATGATGTTCCGATTCTTTTAAATTGGATGATTTTTTATGTTTTTTTGACAAGGCTTTCGAAGAGCCCTTCAACGCCTCCCGCCCCACCGCTAACTTACTTTTCCTCTCACGGAGGGCCTTCTTTGTCATTGACTGGCAGGAGCCACAGTCGCCGGTTCGATGGTCTGAGCCCAGACACCAAAGACAGATGCGGTGAGGATCGGTGATAGAGATCTTCGACCCGCAGTCGATACACTTCTTAAACCAAGTTTTGGGAGTGGAAGCGGTTGATGAAGAAGACATTTTCTTGACAGAAAATCTCGAAGCTTGCCGTTCACGAGAGCGAAGCAATCGGAAAAACGGAACTAGAGCCAACGGGCACGGCTCGAGCTACTTAGAACTCTGTGACATCGACACGGTACGGAGCCCATCGAGGGACAGTCGACGCGACGACCTCAAGCACATCGCCCTCTGCCGAAAAATGAATTCCGAAGCAGCAAAGCTGGCGATAACGAATTATCGCAAGATGAGGAATACGTGGGAGGCCACAATCCCTTCGAAATATGGTTCTATACAATTAGAATTGTCAATTAATGACATTTATATGCAGGCATTTAGTTTTTGTATTTATGTTAGTGAGGTTGAAAGATTTATTCAATTGTATGTTCTGTAATTTTAATGCACTTTCAGGTAGTACTCTTAGGTTTTTTGAGTGTTTTGTGAGGTTGTTGAATTGATGGTGGTTTGCAAGTTTATTTTAGTCATATTTTGTAAGTGTATTTTATTGTAGCTGTATCAATATCATCCCAGTGGACTCTCAACAGTAGTTGTACAGTTAACTCCTGTGAAAGGTCAACATAGTGGTCCTGTTGGAGATGGAGTAGCACATCTGTAGAATGTTCATGAATAGCCTCCATTGTGACCTTTCTAGCATTTCGGATGTTTCTTTAAATTCAGTGGTGCAGCTTTAAATTCAGTGGTGCAGGTGTTTGAAGCCTCTGGCTGCTGGTGGCAGCACTTTCCATGGGTGGTGGTTGATTTTGTACAACCACCGCTCACAGCTCCAGTGATGAGGGAAGATGACATTTAAGTCAAAGTCGTGATTTTGTTGCAGTGGTGGATGGAGGTGCTGCAGATAAAATATCGGAAGGCGCATGGTGTAGAGATTTGTTGCAGAATGTGCAAAGTACCTCATCTGCTGATTTCTGGAACAGTGTTCTTTGACTTTAAAGAAGTGCCAACTGTCAGCAGTGATTTTCATCCTAGTTTTCTTTTTCCTTGGCGTTGATGGATTCGGAACTGAAATTATAATGCCATCACTGCTGTTATTATCATGGTTACAGTACTAGTGTTTCTTCCTGTGTGATTGTTTTCTAGCCCTTGTTTACTTATCCTAACCTATTCACTCTTGATCTCCAAGTTTACTTAACTTTCACGTCCGGTGTACTGCACCCTCCCAGTATAATGTTGCTTGTTTATTTTCACCCAGTTTATGTATCCCTGTTTGTTTCTTGTAGTGGTATTTTCTTATTTTTTTTTATTGTTGTATGAGTTTTTTTTAATCCAAGTTGGATTTTTTTATTCCACCAATGGCCCAATGATTAGTATATGCAAAGAGAAAAACGTATGCACAAATGTTGTGTTTTATATAGTGCATGTGATGCACTGTAAAATACGTGTCTCAAAAAACGTATGTATTAAAATGTGTTTACTGAAGAATGTCCTTCAACTGATTATTTTCTTTTTTTCCCCAGACAGAAGGATATTATTTTAGATCAATAACCGCGGCTATGGTCTTGTCCAATGGGCTTTTAGATTTTGGCGGCACAGGTAACCGCAGCAATGACTTGTTGGGAATCCTAGCCGCAGGTTCAATACATTATACCCACGGCTATAGCTGTAATGGGCAAAAAGTACCCTCTTTTTATGAACTCTTTACTTTCCATTTTGTTATTAATATTTTATATTCGGTTTATGAAAAGAAACACAATCTTATAGCGGAGGATACAAAACATGGCGCGTCATTGGATTTTTTTTGGGCAGGCAGGCTCTTTTGTTTACGACGGGAAAGGCAGAAAAGGTCCAGATGGTGATTTAAACACTATATTTCTGGCAGCTGCAAGTCAGCTGATCCAATTTGATTTTAAATTTGGTAGATGTTCAGCGATTCCTTTGATTAAGCTATTCAGACAACAAATCGGGCAAAAATAGATTTTTGGGGCTCAGATTATGGAAGATGGTGCGCCTTGGTCTAAGATGGAGGGAAAGCTCTGGAGGAAAGTGTTGCGCTTCCCTCCGTCGGTGCCTCTGGCAGGGACTTTACATGAGCTAGGGCAATTGGCAATCCAGACATTGTCAAGCGGGGTAGATTACAAATATATTGCACGGGATCATTACACCCCTCAAGGCTTCTCTTTTTGAGTACTTCAATTTGATGGTGGCAAAGGGAAACTGCGGGGTCCTTGATAACTGGGTAGTTTGTTGCACTCAGGCTTTTTAGCAAAATGAATCCTCCATACAGTAGTTGACAGAAAATCCAAATGAAATTAAATTAAAGTTGTATACGCATAGATTCAGCGGAGGACTGACCTGCTGAAAAACAGATGTTCTGATGACCACTTCATTGGTCTATTAAACATTTCACAGTATTGGCCCTTTATCTGAAAAAGCACCCATCGAGAGACTTCAGGTTTAAAATGTTGCGAATGAAGCGTAATCTGTACCAAATTATGGAGGTGTTGGGGGCAAGGACAACATTTTCCAGGGGAATGACACTGTTGCTATTGTGGAAAAGAGGATGAGACCCTCAAGCACCTTTGCATTAATTGCCCCTCTTTTACGATCCCTGTGGAGGGAGAAAACTTAAGTACTTGTCCATGTACCGGAAGAGGAGCTATGGATCAGAATTTTAAATACCAATGACATTTCTTTATCATTAAGATTTTTTAAATTTTTGGAGGTAGTTTTAACTTCTAACTAGGACAAAAAAAATTAAGTTTTATAGTGTTTTTAGTATTTGAAATTTAGAACTTTGCATTTTGTGCTTTGTATTTGTAATTTGCACCTTGTACTATGTAAGATTGTAATCATGTTGAAATTATGTTTTTAAGATGGTCAGAAATTGTGTTCAAACGTTTTTAAATGTGTTGTGTGAAAAGTCAAATTAATGTACTATAACGCACAATAAAATTGGATTTTTTGTAGCCGTGGCTATACTAAATTTGTTGGAGAAAAATGAAATGTAGAAAAAATATTTAAGATATATGGAGTCTAGTGTTTGCAAACAGTTATTGTAAAAATTTTAAACACTTTTTATACATTAATACATAACATAATTAAATATGAAAACAAAGTTTGTTGAAAACCAATTTATTTGGGGCGGTGTGGTTGTGGGTTTTCTTTTTCTTTTAGTTGGAACACATGATATCTTGTTCTTTAGCCCAATTTCTGGATTTTTACTGTCCATGATGTGGCATATATTTTCAATGTCCTTTCATTGATTGTATTTCTTTTCAATATTAATACATTTAATTATGTTAATTAATCCATGATTCGTTTTGTGGGTATTGTTTGTGGTGCTTCGTGCTCGATTCTTTTTGATACTTGAATGACAATCGGTTTGGAAATATTTTTAAACAATTGAACATATAATACACTTTAAAAATATTTGTGTTGGTTTTGTTCACATTTGATAGTAGGTAGATGAAGCATATCTGTTTGGTGACTGATATTTGTTCCTTAAAATATTATTTTTAGTCTAATTTTAAATAAATATAAAGAATTGACTTTACTTACCTGTAACTATTGTTATCCAGCAGAGATCTGGCATGGATTCACATGCTCATGAATATTCCGTTGTCAGGCTGGGAATCCTCGGTAAAAGAAAAAAAGTTTCACTTTCACTTACAAACTGCATTTCTCCTTTAAACCAATCCCTGTCCTCTGGATCATACTGCCCCCATCCAAAGACAGTCCTCTCCCTAAACACCTCCCCTGGCAGCCATCTTCAGATTTGGTAAGCACGTAAAGTGGCTGTATGACCAAGAAGAGCCGCAAAGGGGTTGGAGGGAGGGTTCGCATGTGAATCCATGCCAGACCGCTACTGGAGAACAATAGTTACAGGCAAGTAACGTGTTCCTTCTCCAGCATGGCATGGATTCACATGCTCATGAGTAACTAATACATAGCCGTACAACATTACACAACCACGGGAGGTGGCAAGACTCAACAGAAGCAATTACACTTACCCCTGGAACAGACTCACGTCAAGCAAACAATTTGCGTAGCATTGCTTGGCCGACTCTGGACTCCTTCCTGGAATCCCTGACGACGCAATAGAATTTCGTGAAGGTGTGAGTGGACCTTCATGTAGCAGCCCTGCAAATATCGAGCAGGTGCACACCAGACAGGAATGCCATCGTTGCAGCGATCGCTCTGATGGAGTGGGCTCTCAGATTAGCCAACCAATGACAGTGTATGATGCAACAGAGAGCCATCTTTTTCCAGCTGGCAGGTTGACCGCTGTCACACTTGGATCCTCGGCTGGTGAGAGCCCCTTGGGGCCTGCTTTACTATATTTGGTGAATTTGTGTTTTCTGATGCCCCTTGCCCCGCTTGATCCTTTCCCTTCCTGCTTACCGTGGTCCCTTTTCCCCTCCCTCCTCCCGGCCCGCCCAACACTGTGATTGGCCATCCCATTGTTCTTACAGACTCTCCGTGGGCAGCCCTCTGCCCGGCAGCCCCTGCAGTTAATGGCCCAAGGCAAAGGGCGGTCCCTGTTTGTGTCTGCAGGTTTCCGCAGGGGAAGCCAGTCGCCAGCCATCCACTAGGGTTGTGCCGCACACTACCCTGTATACCCCCTGTCCACCTAACAGACTGCCAAACTTAGGTTTTTTTTTCTTCCTGTTCTTAAAATTGTATTGTGATATTCTTTAGATCTGAGTGAATGGCATCTGGTCCAATTCAACTTGTTCTCGCCTCTCTGTCTCATCTGCGTGCCCCCTGCCCTGTGTCCTTCCCTAGTGTTCTCCCCTTCCCTCTCCTGTCCGCTTCTCACCTCTCCCCCTACCTATTCTATGGTGCTCTCTGTCTCTCCTATCTTCAATAACTGTTTCTCTATCAACTATCCTGCTCTCCTCACTAGATATGGTAGGAAGAAGTTTAAAAAGGACATCCTGATCTCCAACCCAGGTCTCCCTATCTCTGACACCTATACCAGTGCCTCCTCTAGGCAAACTTTCACCGACATCCTCTCTGTCGTTCCCTCACCAGATCTATGGACTCCACATATGGTCTCTGTGCTCTCTCCCTTTTCCTCCTCTCCCATTAATGGTGGCACCCGGTGGGAGGCCCTCCTGGCTTCCTTCCACTCTTCTAAGATCATCATTAATGTTTACTTGAATGGCACCAATTGGTCCAAGGCCCTCAGGCCAACCTTCTCCTCTTCGATAGACGCTTCCCGTGCTTCATCAATTTCCTTTCTTCTCCTGCTGTTCTCACTCCCCCCTCCAAGGCCTCCTTGGCTCCCCCTGCTGCCTTCCCCCAGGCTACCTTGCCCTCCACTCCTTCCCTTTCTGCCCCCTCTCAGGCTTTTTCCACACCTCTGCAGGGCGTACCTCTGATTTGTACCCCTCCCCAGAAGTCTTTCAAAGAGGGCAACCTTCTCCATATCGCCACTCTTATCTCTCACTCAGTTGTCAAACACTCCTCTGACATCTGCCGCCTTCTGGAGGAACTTGACCTAGATGTCCTCAGTCTCACCAAAACATGGTTCACGGCCAGCTCTGTCACAAGCTTTGACACTCTCTTCCCTGACTGCTACAAGATCCTCTCTGCCCCAGGACCAACCGTTCCAGAGGGGTGTAGCCCTGATCTTCCCAGAGTGGATTCCTGCCTCCGTCATCACCACGCAGGACTACTCCTCTATCAAATGCCTTGTCTGCAGGCACTCTCTCTCCCTCTCTCCTAGCCATTCTCTTACTGTGGCTACTATCTATCAGCCACCTGGTCTGATCTTCTCCTTCCTCTCTGAGTGGGCAGACTTCTCCTCTTCCGTCCTGGTCCCCACCACTCAACTCCTCCTTCTTGGAGACTACAACATCCACTTGGATGCTTCCTGCCCTTCTTCTGGACTCTTTTGCAACCTTTGCGACTCTCTCTCACTCTCTGTTCTCCCCTCTGGCCCAACTCACTCTGCAGGGTACACTCTGGATGTTATGATCTCCTCAGACCTTCCCCTTTCTATCCCTCTCACTACTCACCTCTCCTGGAGTAATCACTTTCTCCTTTCCTCCCAGCTCACCCTCTCTACCCCTTAGGCCAAGCCAACTGCATCACTGCCACCCACCTTCTCAGTCATCCGACCAATGAAGCGCGTGTCAGTTGAGGCTTTCACCAATGATTTCTCACCCACCCTCCCCCTTTGGCTGACGCAGACCCTGACACAGCCCTTTCCATGCTCTACTCTGCTATATCTGACACACTCGATGTTCTTGCCCCTGTCATTAGGATCGGCCTAAAGCCCAAAGCCAAGTGCAACTCCTGGTATGAATCTGACCTCATCACCCTTAAACGCAAGTGCAGGGTGGCTGAGAGGAAATAGCGTGCTTCATGTGCATCCTCTGACAAACTGGCCTGCCGCAAAGGCAATACCGGCTCTCTGTACTCACCAGGAAGAGAGCTCACATCCAAGCCCACGTCTCTGAGGCTTCTAACAACTCGGCTGAACTCTTTAAAATCTGCAAGGAACTGGCCAATACAGCTGCAGTCCCTACCTCTCCTGTCCCTTCCCAGGCCCTCTGCACAGCACTGGCTTCTCATTTCATCTCTGCCTTTCCCCTGTTCTCCCTGATGAGGTTTCTAGACAAGTCCGATCTATGAAAGTCTCGTCCAAACAGGCTCATCCCTGTTCCTCCAAAACCATAAAGGACCACATTGAGCCTGTGGCTCCTACATTGGCCGATTTCTGCACCCCCTCTTTCGCCACTGGAGTCTTCCGCTCCCCCCTGAAGCACTCCCTTGTGCACCCTCCTCTTAAGAAACCCTCTGCCGACCTGTCCTGCCCGGCTAACTATCGCCCAATCTCCATCACTACTTTCCTTGGCAAACTCTTGGAAAGGCTGGCCATCTCCCATCTCAATCTTTACTCTGAACCTGTTGGTTGCCTCCATGATCATCAGTCTGGCTTCAGAGTCGCCAGAACCATGGAAACTGCTCTCCTGAACATCCGTGAAGACCTGCTCTCCAACCTTGATTCCAAAACCCCTTGTGTTCTCATCTTACTTGATCTCTCTTCTGCCTTTGACATGGTTGACCATGCCATCCTCCTCAACCGTCTCCGTGATAACCTGGGTATCACCGGTCAGGCCCTGGCGGGGCTGACTTCTTTCCTCTCCAATCGACCTTCCCAGGTTCAACTTGGGTTCCTCTCCTCTATCTCCATCTCCACCTGTGATGTTCCCCAGGGGTCTAACCTCTCTCCCTGGCTGTTCAACCTATACCTGGCACTTCTTGCACACTGCATTGCCGAGCTCTGCCCCAACTTCCAGTGCTATGCGGATGACACTCAGCTCATTTTCAGGCTACCCTCAGCCACCTCTTCTCCCTCTCTCATCTCTGACTGACAGTCCGCCATCCAGGAGTGGTGCGCCTCAATGCTAGTAAAACATATTCTCCTCATCGGCACACCCGCTCCCTCCTTTCACTCTCTGGTCGGCCTCCCTTAGGGCCCCCGCCCCACCTGCAAGGCCAAAAACCTTGAGGTCATCTTTGACTCCACACTCTCCTTCTCTCCTCATATCTCTAACCTCTCTAACAAGTCACACTACCAGTTTCACCTCCTCAGAGGTATTCTTCCCTTCCTCACCTTCCCCTAGAAGCGCATTGTCTCCAGAGCACTGGTTCTCTCTACGCTGGACTATTGCAACAGCCTCTTTCTAAATCTGCCTGCTTCTACTCACCACCCTCTGCAACTTATCCAGAACGAGACTTGTCCTTGGCCTCAAGCCCAGTGATCGCATCTCTCCAGGACTGAAATCGCTACATTGGCTCCCAGTGGGTGCGAGGATTAAGTTCAAAACCCTCTGCATTGTCCACAAGGCTTTCCAGGGCCTGGGGCCTCATTACTTTCAACTCTCTCTCCCTAAATGCCTGTCTTCTTGAGATCTTCGCTCATCTGCCTCCAACTCCCTCAGGGTCAGTCCCTTCTCCAACCAACGGGTTGGTGGTAAATCTCTTTCTTTGGCTGGGTCTCCCTCTGGAATAGCCTCCCTGAAACACGAGGAGAACCATCTCTGGTTCCGGAAACATCTCAAAACCTTTCTCTTTGCTTCTGCTTTTTCTCCTCCTCTTCCCTGCTGACTTCCTGGCTGAAATTGCACTGGTTCCCTGGCTATTCTCTGATCTCGGGCCCAGGTCCCGTATTCTATTTATTGTCCTTGGCCTCAAGCCCAGTGATCGCATCTCTCCAGGACTGAAATCGCTACATTGGCTCCCAGTGGGTGCGAGGATTAAGTTCAAAACCCTCTGCATTGTCCGCAAGGCTTTCCAGGGCCTGGGGCCTCATTACTTTCAACTCTCTCTCCCTAAATGCCTGTCTTCTTGAGATCTTCGCTCATCTGCCTCCAACTCCCTCAGGGTCAGTCCCTTCTCCAACCAACGGGTTGGTGGTAAATCTCTTTCTTTGGCTGGGTCTCCCTCTGGAATAGCCTCCCTGAAACACGAGGAGAACCATCTCTGGTTCCGGAAACATCTCAAAACCTTTCTCTTTGCTTCTGCTTTTTCTCCTCCTCTTCCCTGCTGACTTCCTGGCTGAAAGTGCACTGGTTCCCTGGCTATTCTCTGATCTCGGGCCCAGGTCCCGTATTCTATTTATTGCGTATTTATTCTAATATCCCGTGTACTGCACTGTCCCCTACCCCCCACACTTTCCCATTTTCCCCCTTCCCATGCACTTGCGCGATCTGAATGACACCTGGACTAGTATGATCGTTGTCCGTCTTCCCTCTGTTCCCCCTCTCTTGCCTCATCGCGCCTTGAAACACTTGTATATGGACATGTTATAAATGCCTTATCATATCATATCATCTTGAAATGAAGGGCTTGGACAAGGCCTTCCCATGATTAACAGGACCAATGTTTATGAACAGCTGTGAAGTCTTCTGAAAACTCTTTCTGCTTGCGATGTAGAACTTCAGGGCACCAGCAACGTACAACAAATGGAAGGCCCTTTCAGCCGGCGACAAAGGTTTTGGGGAAAAGAACAGGTAACACCAAAGCTCGTTGAGGTGGATTTCCGACTGAACCTTCGGCATGAAGGAGGGATGCGTATGTAGCACCACCCTCGATTCATGGAAAGTCAGGTATGGCTGTTTGCAGGCTAGGGCCTGAATCGCACCTACCATCCTGCAGAGGTGAAGGCCACAAGCAAAGCAGTCTTCCATGAGAGGAATTTGAGTGGTACTTGATGCAGAGGGCTCAAAGGGAAAGATCTGAAAAGTTGAGAAACTCCTTGGCGAGTCGATGGGACCAAAGTGACGATCTTCCCGTCGATCTAGTGTAGCGGGAGATGGCTGCCAGATGCACCTTGATGGAGGCGTGCGCCAGTTTGGCCTTGGCCAAGGATAGCAAGTACAGTAGAATCTGGGGGGCCGTGACCCTCAAAGGGGTAGTCTTCTGTGACCCGCACCACGTAGCAAAATGCTTCCACTTGTGACCATAGCACTTCAAGGTCGACGACGCCCTGGCTCTAGCGAGGACCTCCCTGCAGTCCACTGGCAACGCATATCCACCAAACTTTAGGGCTGCAGCAGCCAAGCCCTCAGGTTCAGCAATCCTGGGTCGTGATGTAGGATTGCACCTTCTTCTCTGGTGAGAAGATCAGGAACTACCGGCAGCTTGACAGGCGGATACGCCGACAGGCTGAGAAGGTCTGGGTACCAAATCTGCCTCATCCACGCAGGGGCGAGAAGTCTCATCCTGCATTGACACCGAGTGTGTAGATGACTCGTAGCAGGCGAGGCAAAGCAGACAGAAACAGCCCTTCCCGCAGGAAGGAGAATGCGCCCCCCAGGCTCCTCGGTTAGTGGAATCTGCTGGCAAATGGCTGGCATTTGAAGTTCGCTGCCGTCGCAAGCAGATGGATCTGGGGCCTGCCCCACTTGAAGATGTGGTCCACCTGGTCGTGCCGCAGTTCCCACTCGTGGCAGGAGCGCAATTCCCTGCTGAGGGTGTCTGTAATGGTGGTCTTGACATGGTGGTCTTGACTCCCGCTAGATGAAGATGAACAAGGAACATCTTGTGTCCAACGGCTCAGCGCCACAAGTCCTACGCTTACTTGGAGAGTGGCCCCCACCCCCGTTTCCCGATGTAGAACATGGTGGTGGTGTTGTCCGTGAAGATCCTCGCCACCTTGCCCTTCAAAGACGGAAGGAATTACTTGAGGGCCCAGAACACTGCTGTAGCTCCAGGAAGTCAATATGGTGGTTCTTCTCCTCTGGCAGCCACAGGCCTCTGGTGTGCAGACGTCCGGTGTGGGCTCCTCAACCTTCCAGGGAAGCATCTGTGGTGACCGTCTCCTGGTATGAAGGGTTTTGAAACCCTGTGCCCCAGGCGATGTGTAATGGATGCCCACCGCCTTATCGCCCGATGGAACTCGTCGTTGAGTGGGATCTTGTCCGTGAAGCTTCCAGACACCTGTTTCCAGCGAGCGTCCAGGAACGGAGGTTGCATTTGCAACCTGCAAAGCCGGATGAGGTGGATACAGGACGACATGATGCCGAGCAATGACTTGATGGTTCGTACAGTGGCCGTCTTCCTCGACAACAGCCGTTGCACCTTCCCTTGAATGGCCGATACCCTCTCCTCCAAGAGCGACGCCAGGCAGGACACCGTATCAAGTCTGGCTCCTAGTAACAGCGTGTTCTGCCATGGTTTCAAGCAGGAATTCGGATAGTTGATGGAGAATCCCTGGTCCATCAGTAGCTGGTCGGTCGTCTAGGTATGTCCGACGGCCAGCTCCCACCAGCGAGCCTGGATGAGCCAGTCGAGGTTTGGGTATACGTGTACACCCTGCAGACTTCGTTGAGCTGCCACCGGTGCCAGGCATTTCGTAAACACTCTGGGGGCCGACTTCAATCCGAAAGGTAGAGCCTTGAACTGGTAGGGCTGGCCCTGCACTACGAAACACAGAAACCTTTTAATGCTTCTTGCGAATGGGGACGTGGTAAATATGGTACCCCAAGTCCAGCAACGTCAAGAAGTAATTTGCCTAGCACATGCTGCAACATGACCATTCAGAACATTTGGCACTTTAAACATTTTTGACAGGTCGCAGGTCTAGGATGGGCCTCCAGCCAGTCTTCCTTCTGACCAAAAAGTATCTGGAATAGACTCCGGAGCCCAAGAGCCATTGCGGAACAAGCTCAATCGCTCCTTTTCGCAGCATGGCCCGCACCTCTTCCAGGAGCTGAGGAATGTGCTGCTCCTGACGGACACCGAAGGGGATCCCTGGATACCAGCTTTGAAACTCCAGTTTGTGTCCTTGGGCGAGAGCACCCAGCACCCATCTGTCGGTGGTGACCTTCTTCCACTCACTGACTAACCTCATCAGCCGGCCACCCACAGGGGTGCACGTGTGGGAGGCAGACGTCCCGGCCGGTTCAAGCCCATTTCGGAGCCAGCGTCCTACACAGCGGGCGACAGCACCGTAGGCCTGAGAACGCCCTCTGTAGGCTTCCTGGGTCCTGGGTCGTGGATCTGGAAGGCTGGTGGCACAAAGAGGAGAAACATTTGGAAGGCCTGTCCTTTCACCTGGAGAAGTGAAAAGAAGAGTGCTGCTGTTGGAGAGAGCCCGAGGAACGGGCCGTCTCCATATCCGTCCTCATGGAGTGGAGGGACTCATTGTTGACCTTCCCAAACCAGTTCTCTCCGTTGAAAGGCATGTCCAACACCTTTTTCTGGACTTCGTGCCGGAAATTCATGCCCTTCATACAGCTCGGTCGACGAAGGCAGACACCGTTCCCCATCTGCCGGAACCCTGTGTCAGCAACATCCAACAACACTAATGGCGTGCACAGACGCAATTTCCCCCTCCTGGAAAAGAGCGATTGCCTCCATCCTCTTATCGTCTGGGAGGAACTCCAGAATAGGGCCCAGCTTGTACCACAGCTCCCTGTCGTACCTAGCCAAGATAGACGTTGGCCGCCTTGATAGCCGACGGTGCAGTGCAAGTCACCTTCCTTCCCATGGAGTCCAACTTCTTCCCCTCTCTGTCTGGAGGGATCGAAGATGACAAGGATGGGTTATTCGACCACTTCCTCACAGTCGATATCACTGAATAAGGCAATGGTTGCGACCTCAGGCACTGGGGTGCGTAGTCCGGCACCCTTCTTCTCGTTTAGCTGGAGCCGTGCAAGGGATCTTCATGAAGGTCAGGCCCTCTTCCCACACGTCGTCTAGAAGGGGAACCGCCATGATTGTCTTCTTCCTGGTCTCGTGCCCTTGGTACAAGAAACCCTCTTTCCTAGATTCAAAAGCTTGGAGGCTCTGATGAGCATTGAATGGAACGATCCCACCTCGTCCGGTGGGGGCGTCCTAGGCAACTACGGAGATCCCCGTGTCTGGGTCTACTGGGGGAAATGGGGATCGACGCAGGTGTGGAGGCTGAAATGGGGTTGTTGGATGACTCTTCCTCTTCTTGGCTGGAGACTGAAAGGGGGCCTGGAGGACCACTGGAACCGGGCCCGGTGGCATCCTTTTCTGGATCTCTGACACCAAGGTATAAAGGTTAGACAGAATGTCCAGAGACACATCCCTCAGCTGAGCTGGCTGGATAGGAAAACTAGGACTGCGCCATCGTCGTCTTTTTCCACGTCCTCCTGTACCGTGTGCAAGGACTCCAGGTCCTAGTCTGTGGACGAGACCTTCATGGCTTGAACATGGAGGGCTGTTTTGGGGCTTCCTCGTCCCCACCCCCTCTTTGAGCCGGTTTCCCCCTTCCAGCGTGCCGAAACAGACTTTGCAGAAGTCACTGCAGCGGTCTCGCACCTAGGGGGCAATGATACTTTCTGTGCTGCAGGGGCCACGTAGCGGTTCAGAGAGCAGCGGCCACCAACTCAATCGTCGACAAAGTCTTAACCTGTGCGGATTGTGCTTGCTTGTGCAGTTCAGCTTTCTCTTCCGTCCCCGGCTTCTCAGACTTCTCCCGCAGTTTTACTGGGGTAGATTTTCTTTTTGACGAGGAGCTCGATTGCCGGCTGGCAATGGAGGGTGATGTTGAACATGCCCTATACATTTTGGGACCCGCTTACATGGCGAACCTGGTGGGCTCTGACTTGCAGTTCTTGGCCTTGTCTTGGGCCCCCACGGGGGAGGCACCCTCAAAGGACTTAGACTTAGAAGACCGCTCCTCGGACCAATAGGTCCCGGGGTGAGGCATAACCCTGTTGGGAACACAAGGCCTTAGTGTTAAGCCACGCCGCCAGTCTACTGTGCCTGTCCTTCATTGTCTTTTTGGAGAACCCAAGGCATATCTCGTACTCCACTTCCTTGTGCTCCGGGTGCAGGCAGTAGAGGCGTTGCAGGTAATTGTCCTCCACAAACACATTCCATATCCCACACTTGGCGCGGGGCTTGAAGAGGCGGCTCATAGTAGTAAGCCAATGAGACTGTGTATTTTTGGCAGTTGTAGCCATGTCTATGACTAATGCATTAGCCGCAGGTCCAGCGATTACAATTTCTGTGCATTGATCTTCACACTACACAATTTTACAAGTGTTTCTGATACCTATGCCCTCATGTGTATCTTTATGTTGTATAAATTGATACACCTTGTCAATAAGTATTTTTGAATCTGTAAAAAAATGTGTTAAGCTATACTGAGTGTACTCTTTGTACACAGTTACCTAAACACTTTGATACGTTTCTATTCGTAAACAGTACATATAATTGCAAACACTTTGAAAAGTTCAATTAATATGGAAAGAAAATGTTTTATAAGTAGGGTTATTTGGGGGAATATGGGTGCACAATTGCTTTTTATTTTACTTTGTACACATGATACATTTAGCCCAATTGTCTGCATTAATGTCAATTATGTATGGAATAACAAAATGCTTGAAATTCAAGGAAAAAACAGTTGCGGGGACGTTAAGGTGAGAACTTAATACAACAAACCCCTGAAATTCAGCTAAAGCCACCTTAACTTTGTGCCCCTGTTGCACAGCCTATGACAACAATGACATCACAGATCACATCACTGATGCTATCACTAATCACATGCTGTTTGAGATGATGGATTTCACCTTAACTATAGGGCGTCCAGCGTAACCCTATAATATACATATGTACATATTCATATTGGTAGAACAATCACTGTTCAGTCATCACCTCTAGGCAAGGTGGGAGGAGAATTAGGAAGATAAAAGTAAGAGCATTTGAAGTAATTACATCTACTATATCATTTTAGGTGTCTACTCCAAGAAGACTCAATACACTGGTTTTATTATTTTGTCCCATTCCCCTTTCCCTTGGGGGCGAAGAATGCAGAGCCTGTAATTAGCATGCCAAAACAGTGTTCCCTAGTGACCTCACATATTCTACATAAACTATGCTCTTCTACACCCCGACTATGATCACAACTCCTCTATCCCTTTCCTCCTGCACTGCTCAACCCAAACTACCATCATGGCAGTTGCATAAAAAAGTATTGGTCAATTCAGACTCAATCCACTTCCAATACTAAAGTGTATGCTCACTACATGGTGGTAGGCACCAAATGCACAGTCTAAAGGTTGTGAAGAAATGGCAACCTTAGACACAGCAGACTAATACAGATAGTAAACATTCAGGATACAAAATGTCAACACAGAAAATAGTCACAGTAATTCCTAGACCTCTAGCATACAGAGGCATCGATATTACAAATGCACACTGTATATTCATTCTTTTATTTCATGAACAGGAGTGTTCTACCTAGAGTTTACAAAAACAAAAATAAATCTACATGATACAATTCCAGTCTTTCAACAGGGAAACTCCAGGGACCCTAGAGGACAAGGAAAATGCCAGTGCTCAGGCCATTACTGTTACAAGTCATTGATGTAGTTTTCTACCAAGGATACAATGAAACAAAGTCTGTAGACACTTCCCTAGTTATAGGAAAAAGTCAGGTAAGTCTGAGCTTTACTCCACAGGTGCTAGAAAACAGCAACCTACCCCAGGAGACGCCAGAGGAGACCCTCTCAAAGAGCTCCAGTGCCAGGTTCGAGCCCCAGGAACAAGAGAAGCCCAACAGGATTATGACCATTCCAAGTGATTGGCTAAACGTGGTTGTCTGAGGGCCTGCAGAAATCTGCAACCACTGACCATGGGGACCCCTGAAGGTACGCATCTTGAATAACCCACAACCCTAGGGCCAAGAGGTAAGTACTCACTAGTGGTAGTTCCTAAAAAGATAGCTCAGGAACAGCAAAACAACCTTTGCAGGTCGAGTTGCAGGATCCAATCAACCAGGGACTTGAACCCTGGACCAATGACGACCAAAGAACAACCAGCCTTCTCTAGAGTGGACCCACCAGCTAGGAGTGAAAACAGTGGTGAAGATGGCTCCAGGAAGACAGAGGAGTCCAATCAAGCACATTCTGATTGCTCGAAGGATACCTGTGACGTTCCTAAGGGATCAAACCCCTCCCTGTGGTTCTTAAACGTCTATATGGCTGCCTTGGCACATGTGATCGCCACTTTCACCTCTAACTTCCAGTGTTACGCAGATGACATGCAACTATCCTTCAGGCTACCTTCAGCCGCCTCCTGCTACTCGCTCATGTCAGACTGCCTGCTATTCAGTCATGGTGTGAAGCAAACAACCTCTGCCTCAACGCCAGTAAGACAGATCATTCGCATTGGGACCCCTGCTCCCACTTATCCACTTTCACTCTGGCCTGCCTCCCTTGGCCCTGTGCCCGCACCCACCTACGAGGCAAAAAACCTTGCGGTCATCTTGGACTCTACTCTATCCTTTTACATCTCAGACATCTCTAAAAAGTCCATCAGCTACACCCCCTCAGATGTACTCTGGCTTTTCTCACTTTCCCCCAGCATCTCACCGTCACCAGAGCCTTGGTTTTCTCTAGGCTGGACTATTGCTACAGCCTCTTCCTCAACCTCCCTTTTTCAGCCCTGCACCCTCTGCAACTCATCCAGAACAGAACTGCAAGACTTATCCTTGGTCTCAAGCCCAAGGACTGCATCTGTCCGGCGATGAAATCCCTTCACTGGCTCCCCGTGGCTGCAAATATCAAGTTCAAGACCCTCCACTTTGTCCACAAGGCTTTCTGGGGCCTGGGACCGACCTACCTGCAACGCTGCCTACCTAAATACTGTCCCTCACGAGCCCACCGCTCATCTACCTACAATCTTCTGCGAGTGAGCTGGTTCTCCAAGCAGAGATTTGGCGGGAGATCCTTATCCTCAGCAGGTGCCTCGCTTTGGAATAGCCTCCCAGCCGCCCTTCGTCTTGAGCCGGACCTTAAGTTCCTGTTACGCTGACCTGGCACCCACAGGGGCGTCGGTCGGACCCGGAAAGCTGCGGTCTCCACCCACGTGATGCGTAGTGCAGCGATGACTGACTGGATCTGCCCTCCTAATCTTGTCTGCTTAACCCGTAGGAATATTCTCCTGCAAGTGGAGAGATGGATTTAGCCACTTGTGGATTCAAGTGATGGCACCCCCACTGTCCTCCCCAACTAATCACCTCTGAAATGCCCTCACAGCAATCTCACCTTATATTCTTGAAAGATGAGCTCTCCAACCTGCGTGGATTTGCAGGGGCGCGTCAATTCCAGTTACTTCACTGGTTTGAAGGCTCGGGAGAGTTCCGGAGAGTATTGACTCTGAGGTTCCTGGTGAGGACCAGTAAGTATTAAGTTCATAGAGTTCAATATTTCTGATGTGCACTCTTGTTCCCCGCTTCCTTTCTTGTCTTGCAGCTGGCTCGTGAAAAGATGCTCTTGTGGCAGCTGGTGGCGCTCAGGTAAGAGTCTGTATTACCCGGCGCTGTCCGGTAAATGTTGCACGAGGAAAACATGTTGTTTTGTCTCTCTTTACAGATGCGGCACGTGAAAATATGGAGAGTCACAAAAGGATGCCTCCGGTGGTAAATCAGGTAAGTCTATGGTGGTAAGAATTATATTTGTTGGTTCCCTCGGCTCACCTTGTGGTTTTCTTTTGTCTCCTAGGTGCCGAAGTTCGGCGAAGAAATGATGGAGGCAGCGCCGACCCGAAGGATGCTGTGAAGAATGGCGCGACGCTGCAGCTGGAGGTGCGGCGCATGCAGAAATGATGTTCTTTACAGGTCCTGAGACAAGATTGATCCAGAATCAGGTGTGGAATAGAAATAAGTTTGTTTTCTAACCTTGTCCCTTTCTTTCCTCTTTGTTTCAGGAGCTCCGGATTCGAGGCGGGCGTGGCAGAAGACTGGATGCAGGCTGCAGGCACGGTGAGTGTTACGCTGCTGGATGCAGAATAACGCGAAGCAGGTGTTGCTGGTCGGGTGTGGTTTAAATAGCCTCAAAAGTAGTCCCAGGTAAGAAGTCCCTAGAACCACACCCGAGTAAAAAATAGTCCCTGTAGAAAAATAGTCCCTTTCAGGCTTCATGGTGGATTGGAGACATTTGCAGCATGGTCTGCCTGAGGTAAGTAATGACTATGAGCCTGGCGCCTTAGGCGCCAGGACTGATTCCTACTATGACCCTGGCGCCGAAGGTGCCAGGACTGAACCCAGATAGCCCCTAGCCAGGGCTGCTGAGGTTTTACTAAATGTCTAGATGCCTGCTCCCGGGGCTGATGGGCTTGGTCCGGATGCCTGGGGGTAGGCACCATGACAGTTACGGAAACTCCTCAAGACCTTCCTCTTCTCCGATTCCTTCGCTCTCCCTCTACCCTGCTAACTTAGCTCTTTGCTCTCTCCATCTCTCCCTCCTCTTTCCTACAGCTTGCTGACTGGCCGCCTGGTGTACCTGAGTATCAGCGGTCCCGGGCACCCCCGACAGTCCTCTCTCACACTTGCCTCAGGGCACTACATCCACCAACCTTCACAGCCCTTAGAAGTAAATCAAGAGAGTGGCTCTCTCTGCACTTACCCCAGTCTCCACCGACTGGGTGCACTTGGAGCTCCCTCCCACCTCCATGATACAGTCTATGCATTTGCATGATATAAATCTGTCTGTTCTCCCCGGTCTTCTCCCCTTTTGCATCAGTAAAACTGCAGAATTGCTGTCAGGCTTATCTGTCTCAAATGTTAAATGTATTTTATGCACTTACTCTGCCTGTGTAGACTATTATCGTCTCAGAATTTCAAGAGCTCTGAACGACTGCTTTTTCCCTTGTTCCCACCCTCCTTGAGTGCTTTGAAACTCATTCCTGTCTATAGGTGCGATATAAATAAACAATACAATATACCCAAAGACTTATGGGCTGGCCTAAGCAAGTTCACCAAACACACACATGGGCATTAAAACAAAGGTTTTGGTGGGCAGTGAATGAGGCTGGCCCTAAAAACCACCAAACACAAAGGTCTACCGACATGGTAAGAGTATTGGCCTGGCTAGGGACAGGTCTAAACCAGTTGTGACGAATCCAGGAAATGTGTCCCTCCTTCACAAGAGGGAGCCCCACCCCCTGGGACTAGGGAGGTTTACCACCCCTTAGGAAACGAAACAAGTGGGATCCCAGTGTGGGTGATGCCCCCTTGGTGAAAAAGGAATCCCCAGAATGGGATTTTATTCATCCTCCCTCATGTGAAAAGTCTCTTGTGTATTTTGGCTATATGGAGATTGAGCAGTATATTTGGGTATTGCCCCAAAATAACAAACAAAATGCAGAATGTGCGTTTTCTGCGCAATCGGCATAGTAGAAAATAATATATCCCAAAATGTCACACTAGGTGAAAAGGGGTTGCAGGGGTGTCCCCCACACCTCCTCTAGTTTGGCATTATGAGTCAGGGGTTTCCTCTGCATACATTAAATGCAAAGTGGGGGACAAATTAACAGAATCGCAAAAGGAACAAGTTACTTACCTGTAACTGTTGTTCTCCAGCATGGGTCTGGCATGGATTCACATGCTCATGAATATTCCCCGTTGTCAGGCTGGGAATCCTCGGTAAAGAAAAAAATCAGTATCTGTTTCATTTCTGATCTGTATTTCTTAGTAGTAACCGATCACTGATCTCTGGGTCATACTGCCCCCAGCCAATGACTGCCCTCTCCCTAAGCCCCGCCTCTGGCAGCCATCCTCAGATTTGGTAGCATGCAAAGTGGCAGTATGACCAAGTGAAGAGTCGCAGAGGGGTAGGCGGGAGGGTTTGCATGTGAATCCATGCCAGACCCATGCTGGAGAAAAACAGTTACAGGTAAGTAACTTGTTCCTTCTCCAGCATGGGGTCTGGCATGGATTCACATGCTCATGAATAAAAGAATACATAGCAGTACAAACATGCACAACCACGGGAGGTGGCAAAGGCTCAACATTAAGCATTACATCCAAAACTCAACATTAAGCAATTCTTACCTCCTCACCAGGCTCACCTTAGGCGAACAGGTTGCGCAGCACTGCTTGGCCGACCCTGGACTCCTCCCTGGAGTCCCAATCGATGCAGTAGAATCTTGTGAAGGTGTACGTCGACCTGCACGTAGCAGACCTGCAGATGTGCAGCAGGGGCACACCAGACAGGAACGCTGTGGTAGCAGTGATCGCTCTGGTCGAATGGGCTCTCGGACGGCCGGGCAGCGGTCGGTTTGCCAACCAGTGACAGTGCATGATGCAGCCGGAGAGCCATCTGGAAATGGAAGTCTTCGAGGAGCATTCCCTTGATTCACAGATCCAAAGTTCACAAACAGCTGTGACGTCTTCCGAAAACTCTTTGTGCGGTCCACGTAGAACTTCAGCGCTCTAGCTACATCCAGCGAGTGCAAAGTCCTCTCGGCCGGCATCGAAGGCGACGGGAAGAAAACTGGTAACACAAGGGCTCTTTGAGGTGGAAGCCGACGGCACCTTGGGCATGAAGGAGGGGTGCGTCCTCAGCACCACCCTTGTGTCCTGAAAAGTCAAGTATGGAGGCTTGCAAGATAGGGCCTGGATCTCTCCCATTCGTCGTGCGGAGGTAATGGCCACGAGGAATGCTGTCTTCCATGACAGGAACTTCAAAGGCGCTGAATGCATAGGCTCGAATGGGGCCCCCATGAGCCTGGTCAGCACCACATTAAGCTCCCACGCCGGGGCAGGAGCCTTCACTGGTGGGAACGATCGGAATAGTCCCTTCATAAATTCCTTCACCAGGCGATGAGACCACAAGGACGCCCGTCCCGTAGTCCTGGTATATCGGGAGATGGCAGCCAGATGTATTTTGATGGAGGCGTGAGCCAGTCCAGCTTTGGGCAGCGACAGTAGGTACGGCAGTACTTGAGGGGCCGTAATCCGCAGAGGGTCAATCTTCTGTGCACGGCACCAGACAGAGAACCGCTTCCATTTATGACCGTAACACTTGAGAGTTGAAGACGCCCTGGCCTTTGCAAGAAACTCTCTGCAATCAGCCGGTATATCGTACCCTCCAAACTCTAGTGCCGCAGGAGCCAGGCCTGCAAGTTCAGCGACTGTGGGTCTCGATGGAGAATGGAGCCTCCTTCTCTGGAGAGAAGATCCGCGTCCGCCGGCAGCTTGACTGGTGGGGACGTTGACAAGTACAGAAGCTCCGGGAACCAGATCTGCCTCGGCCACGCCGGTGCGACGAGGATCATCCTGCACCTGGACTTCTTGAGCTGGTTGATGAGGCGGAGCAGCAACGGCAACGGAGGGAACGCGTATAGAAACAGGCCGTCCCAAGGGAACGAGAAAGCATCGCCCATGCTGCTCGGCTGTGGGAATCTGCTGGCGACCTCTGGCACTTGGAGTTCGTCGCCGTCGCGAATAGGTCGATCTGGGGCTTGCCCCATCGTTGGAAGAGCCGATCCACTTGATCCTGGCACAGTTCCAACTCGTGGCACGAGCGCAGCTCCCTGCTGAGTGAGTCAGCAAAGGTGTTTTTTATTCCTGCCAAGTGGAAGGGAACCAGAAATATCCCCTGGGCGACGGCCCAGTGCCACAGATCCTGGGCCTCCTTGGATAGGGCTGGGGATCTGGTGCCCCCTGCTTCCTTATGTAGAACGGTGGTGGTGGTGTCGGTGAAGATCCTCACCACTTTGTCCTTGAGGGACGCAAGGAACAACTTGAGCGCCCAGAACACTGCTCCGAGCTCCAGGATGTTGATGTGGAGTGACCTCTCCTCCGGGAGCCAAAGGCCTCTTGCGTGGAGATCTCCGTTGTAGGACCCCCAACCCTCCAGAGAGGCGTCCGTCGTCACCGTCTCCTGAAACGCCGCGGTTTGAAAGTCTGTGCCTGTAGTGAGGTGAGCCCGGGTGCCCCACCACAGGATGTAACGCTCACCTGATTCCCGTAGAGGCGCCGGTCTTGACTGGGCGTATACCGTATCTTCTAAGGTGATGTGTAACACACGGCTGGCTCTTTGGGCTGGACCCCTGTGCACTGTATGTCTGACTTGAAGGGTAAGGTGTCTTAGGTAAGTGAACGCCGTGCTCTCCATCTGCTTCGGAGCAGGGTGCTGAAACCAGTTTCCTCACTGGATAAGGGAAGCAGGCCTCTTGACTTCAGAGGACTGCTGTCCGTCGTTTTCTTCACGCACGGTAAGTTTCGAGTAATTCAAATGTCTTTAAAAGTCTTTAGTACCGTTGTATCTTGTTTTTTGCAGGGTCCGGCGATGGCGAAGATGGAGCCCGTGTGATGAATAGAAGCGCCTTGAAGCACGTAAGTAAGCGCTTGCTGCCTGCTTCACGGCGCGCTCTAACTGTCTTTTTCCTTTGCAGGTATAAGTTCGGAGTGGCTGCAGGGTGCCGGAATACCCACTGGGTTAGATGTGAAAGGAGTAATGGCTCGTGAGTATTTAAGTTCCCCAAAGTCTTTAAACGCACCTTGTTTTATCTTTCAGATGCGGGATGCAGCGCCGAAGCGTTGATGACAGCCGATGGATCAGGTAAAAGGAGCGCTGTCACTGAAGACTGTAATGCTAACCTGTTCTTTCTTGTCTTTCTAGGTGTTGCTGAAGACTGGATTCAGGATGGTAAGCCTTTTTCCTTAGGCCCAGGATCAGATGCAGAAGACACGATGAGCGTTCTGCTGCAGAGGATGCAGAATAACGCAAAGCAAGATTCATCCATCGGGTGGGGTTTAAATAGCCTCCTGTAGTGCTTAGGTGTCTCCTTCCACAGCCACGCCTAGGAAAGAAAAGAGTCCCTGCTTTCCAGAAGAGTTCCAGGGTTCTGAACCTAGGGAGTGGCTCCTGCCCCACCCAACAGGAAAAGTAGTCCCGAACAGAAGAGGATCAGAGGCTCAACTGGCAGGTAAGTAAGCAGCATGGTCTGCCGCAGGTAAGTCCACCCAATCATTATGAGCTCGGCGCTTCCAGCGCTGGGACTGGGCACATTTATGAGCCTGGCGCCACCGGCGCCAGGACAGAGTCCAATAGGTCCCAATTGGGACCGGCTGGCGCTCGGAACCTGGGTTATGGGTCTGCTTCCAAGGGAGTTGGGCAAGTCCTGACCTCTTGGAAGCAGAGATCATGACAGTACCCCCCCTCAAGGCCCCTCCCAAACCGGGCTTCTCCGGGGGTTTGGGTTTGTCAGGAAATGTTCGATGAAATTTTTTGATTAGGCGAGGAGCGTGGACATATTCAGCAGGTTCCCAGGATCTCTCTTGGGGGCCGTAGCCTTTCCAGTCAATTAGGTAGAATAGTTTAGATTTGGAGTTCTTGGAGTCCAGAATGCTTTTGACTTCAAACTCGAGTTCTCCATCAACTAGGATAGGTTTTGGAGATTTAGTTAGTCGGGTTTGAGGTTGCACAGGTTTTAATAGAGAGACGTGGAAGACCGGATGAATCTTCATGTGCGGGGGCAAGTCCAACTTGACCGCTACTGGGTTTACTATGGTAGTGATGGAATAGGGACCAAGGTATCTTGGGTTGAATGTACGTGGCCCTTTTAGAGGTAAATATTTGGTAGATAACCAGACTTGATCCCCTACTTCATATTGAGGGGCTTCCTTCCGATGTTGATCTGCTCCTTTCTTGTATTGTTCTTTAGCCCTTTGAAGGTGAGAAACAGCTTCCTTAAAGGCTTGGGTGATTGTAGCATGCAGGTATTCTACTGCTGGTGTTTCAAGATCTTGGAGGGGATCCAACTCCGAGGTTCGAGGGTGACTGCCGTATAAAAGAAAAAACGGGGTTTTCCCAGTTCCCGAATGGACAGAGTTATTGTAGGCATATTCGGCTATCCAAAGGATGTCTTTCCAAGTTTTTTCAGTTTGTTGCAGCATGCAGCGTAAATACTGTTCCAGAGTTTGATTGGTCCTCTCGGTTTGTCCGTCGGTCTGAGGGTGGTGACTGGTCGATAGTCTCACATCAATTTGAGCCGACCGACAGCAACTTCGCCAAAAATGAGAAATAAATTGACTACCACGATCCGATATTAGAACCGAAGGAAAACCGTGCAGTCGGATGATGTTTTCCAGAAATTCACGGGCCAGAGTTGCTGCTGTTGGCAAGCCTTTGAGCGGAATGAAATGCGCCATCTTGGAGAATAAGTCCACGATTACTAGAATCGTATTGTATCCGGAGCATGGAGGTAGATCGGTGATGAAGTCCATAGAAAGCGTATGCCAAGGGCGAGGTGGGATGTCAATAGGGCGTAAGAGGCCTGCAGGTCTTTCCTTTTGACTCTTGTTTTGGGCGCATACTCCACAGGACATTATAAAGTCTCCGATATCTTTTTTCCAAGACGGCCACCAGAAGTAGCGCTTGATCTTTTCTGAAGTCTTAGTCATACCGGGATGTCCTTCCATTAAAGAATCGTGATAACAAGAGATTACTTTTTTCTGTAAATCTGTGCTGGGCAGGTATAATCGTTCTTGGAAATATAACAAGTTGTCCTTTACTGCAAAGTCCTTTCCCTTTAAATGCCAATTCTGTATGTCTGCTGGAGTTACAAGTTGCCTGGCCTTATCCTTAACTTCCTCTATGGATTGTGTGGCGATTACACCCAGGATTCTTTGTTCGGGAATGATAGGTACAGGTTTAGGGTTGATCAAGTGTTCTTCCACTCCCATTCGAGAAAGGGCATCGGCTTTACCGTTTTTTGTACCGGGTCGATAGGTAATTATAAGGTCAAATTCGGCAAAGAATAATGCCCAACGGAGTTGTCTAGAGGATTGGGCTTTTGCAGTTTTCAAATATTGCAGGTTTCGGTGATCCGTAATCACAGTAACGGTGTGTCGGGCCCCCAGCAGATAATGCCGCCAAGCCTTAAAAGCAGACTTGATAGCCAGAAGCTCCTTGTCAGTAATCGTGTAATTGATTTCAGGAGGCGAGAATTTGCGGGACCAAAATGCCACAGGATGCAACTGATTGGTTACCGGGTCCTTTTGTGATAGAACTGCCCCCATGGCAAGGCTTGAAGCATCAGTTTCCACGATGTAGGGGAGTTCGGGGCGAGGGTGTTTTAAGATTGGTGCAGAGATAAATTTAGTCTTCAAATCCTGGAAAGCTTGTTCCGCCTCGGTAGACCATTCAAAACGTTTGTTTTTCTTTAACAAGGCAGTGATGGGCTGGACTATTCGAGAAAATTCGGGGATAAACCTACGGTAAAAGTTAGCGAAGCCTAACATGCTTTGCACACCTTTTACGGAGGATGGTGATGGCCATTTGAGAATTGCATCGACCTTCTTTGAATCCATACGTACTCCGCTAGGTGATAATATGAATCCCAAGAATTCAACTTCAGTCACGTTGAAAACACATTTTTCCAATTTAGCGAAAAGTTTGTGTTGACGCAATCTTTCGAGGACCATTTTCACGTGTTTCCGATGTTCAGATTCCGATGAAGAATAAACGAGGATGTCGTCAATGTAAACAACAACACACACATCTATGAGCTCTCTGAGGACATCGTTCATAAAATATTGAAAGGCGGCCGGGGCATTGCAAAGTCCAAAGGGCATGACCTGATATTCAAACAGCGCATATTTGGTGCGGAAGGCCGTCTTCCATTCATCGCCCTCCTTTATTCGAACCAAATGGTAGGCTCCTCTAAGGTCCAACTTTGTAAATATGCATGCTTTTTTGACCTGGTCCAGGAGTTCAGGGATCAAAGGTAACGGATATCTATTCTTGACGGTGATCTGGTTCAGGGAGCGATAATCTATACAAGTTCTAAGGTCTCCTTCCTTTTTTGGAACGAAGAACAAAGCTGAAGAAGCTGGGGACTTGGAAGGACGAATAAACCCATTTGCCAGGTATTGATCCAGGTATTGACGAAGGTGAAGGTTCTCAGGCTCGGTGAGTGCATAAATTCTACTACAAGGAGGAGTAGATCCAGGTATCAGGTCTATCTGGCAGTCATAAGACCTATGAGGAGGTAGAGAGTTAGCCTGATCCTTCCGGAAAACATCTTGGTATTCTTGGTATTCGGGAGGTAACTGAGGAGTCGTCTCTGAAGAAGTAGCTGCCAGTGCAACACCAGATGGAGGATGACAAGTAGAGACACATTCTGGAAACTGGACCGTTCTTGCTCGCCAATCGATCAGAGGATTGTGTTTCTCTAACCAAGGAATTCCTAGAATAACCTGAAACTGAGGGGCCTTGATCACATCGAACACGATCTTCTCATGGTGTCCATCTTGACTTACGAGCGTCACTTCTTGAGTGGTATGCGTTACTGGTCCGGAGGCTATCTCCGTTCCATCCACCGTAGTAATGACGTCCTTTACAGCCTTGGGACAAAGAGTTAGATTCATCCTCAAAACCATTGCATGATCCACATAATTGCCGATGGCACCGCTGTCGACGTAAGCTTCAATTGCATGTAATCGATCCGGATTATCAGGGCTAATGAGGACCATAGGTATCACGAAATGCGAGGTCACGGAACTGGTTTTCACGCTCGGCAAGAGGACCTCTATTCTTGTCGGGCGAGGTCGTTTCCCTGCTCAGCGTTTGTAACTTTGGTAACTGCAGCTCCTACTGCCTTCTTGGCAGGTTTCACCGGACAGTCTCGAAGAAAGTGCCCTGAGTTTCCGCAATAGAGGCATAATTGCAACTGTTTTCTTCTTTCCCGCTCCTTTTGTGTTAGAGGACCTTTCAGGCCCCCTATTTGCATGGGTTCCCCGGAGTCTACTCCTTTGGAAGGAGTTGGCGATTTGGAAAATACTCGAGCATCAAACTTGGAACGATCAGCCTTCCTGTTCTGCAGTCTGTGATTTATTTGAACAACTAAATCTATATAGTCCGAACAATCTTGTGGGGGATTCACTACTTGGGCTAACACATCTTTGAGCTCTCCACGTAGACCTCTATAAAACAGCGTAATCCTTTTGTCCTCAGGCCATTGAGTTTCCACTATCAGTCTGTTGAAAGATGCAATATAAGCCAAAAGGTCTTGATTACCTTGTCGCAACGAAAGAAGCTCATTGTCCAAAGCCTGCCCCTGTGAATGTCTTGCGAAAAGTTTTTCCATACTGAGCTGAAAAGCTTGAAAATCATGAAGGACCGGATCATCTTGATTTACTAGAGGGATCGACCAGTCTGCCGCATTACCACTAAGGTACGAAAGCACGAAAGCTACTTTAGCCTGATCAGTTGGAAATGCTGCTGGCCGGCATAAGAAATGCAACCGACACTGATTGATAAATACTGCAAACCTCTTTGGGTCACCAGAAAATCGTTCGGGCGGAGCCAGAGGTACATTCCCAGGTAGGTTGATCTGCACTGGACTCAGAGGATGTAGAAGGAAGATTTCCCCCAGATGCGGGTAACGGGGTCTGTCCGGCTTGTGACTGTCGCAATTGCCTAGCGAGATCATCTGTTCGCTCCTTGGAAATAATCAGTTCCCTTTTTAGAGCGTTGGTTTCCTGACGGGTTGCATGCACTTCTGCCCTTAGTTCCCCAAGCAACTGGGCTAGCTGGTCGGTATCCGAGGTTTCCATAGCGCCTGGACGGGAGTTTTGTGGTAGGCTTTGCGTTCTGTAACGCTCACCTGATTCCCGTAGAGGCGCCGGTCTTGACTGGGCGTATACCGTATCTTCTAAGGTGATGTGTAACACACGGCTGGCTCTTTGGGCTGGACCCCTGTGCACTGTATGTCTGACTTGAAGGGTAAGGTGTCTTAGGTAAGTGAACGCCGTGCTCTCCATCTGCTTCGGAGCAGGGTGCTGAAACCAGTTTCCTCACTGGATAAGGGAAGCAGGCCTCTTGACTTCAGAGGACTGCTGTCCGTCGTTTTCTTCACGCACGGTAAGTTTCGAGTAATTCAAATGTCTTTAAAAGTCTTTAGTACTGTTGTATCTTGTTTTTTGCAGGGTCCGGCGATGGCGAAGATGGAGCCCGTGTGATGAATAGAAGCGCCTTGAAGCACGTAAGTAAGCGCTTGCTGCCTGCTTCACGGCGCGCTCTAACTGTCTTTTTCCTTTGCAGGTATAAGTTCGGAGTGGCTGCAGGGTGCCGGAATACCCACTGGGTTAGATGTGAAAGGAGTAATGGCTCGTGAGTATTTAAGTTCCCCAAAGTCTTTAAACGCACCTTGTTTTATCTTTCAGATGCGGGATGCAGCGCCGAAGCGTTGATGACAGCCGATGGATCAGGTAAAAGGAGCGCTGTCACTGAAGACTGTAATGCTAACCTGTTCTTTCTTGTCTTTCTAGGTGTTGCTGAAGACTGGATTCAGGATGGTAAGCCTTTTTCCTTAGGCCCAGGATCAGATGCAGAAGACACGATGAGCGTTCTGCTGCAGAGGATGCAGAATAACGCAAAGCAAGATTCATCCATCGGGTGGGGTTTAAATAGCCTCCTGTAGTGCTTAGGTGTCTCCTTCCACAGCCACGCCTAGGAAAGAAAAGAGTCCCTGCTTTCCAGAAGAGTTCCAGGGTTCTGAACCTAGGGAGTGGCTCCTGCCCCACCCAACAGGAAAAGTAGTCCCGAACAGAAGAGGATCAGAGGCTCAACTGGCAGGTAAGTAAGCAGCATGGTCTGCCGCAGGTAAGTCCACCCAATCATTATGAGCTCGGCGCTTCCAGCGCTGGGACTGGGCACATTTATGAGCCTGGCGCCAACGGCGCCAGGACAGAGTCCAAAAGGTCCCAATTGGGACCGGCTGGCGCTCGGAACCTGGGTTATGGGTCTGCTTCCAAGGGAGTTGGGCAAGTCCTGACCTCTTGGAAGCAGAGATCATGACACAGGATCACCCGACGGAACTCCTCGTCGAAAGGGATCCTGTCCTCGAAGCAGCCCCTCGCCTGAAACCAGTGGGCGTCGAGGAACTCCTGTAGCGGACACATCCGAAGTCTGCAAAGGGGTACAAGGTAGATGCATGAGGACATCATCCCGAGAAGGGACTTGATGGACCTCACCCTGGCCACGTCCGTGGCTAACAGGCGCCGCACCTTGCCCAGGATGGTTTTGGTCCTCTCCTCTGAAGGGGAGGCCAAGTACCCCACTGTATCGAGCTTCGCTCCCAGAAACAGTGCTAAATGTGATGGAACCAGGTGGGATTTGGGGTAGTTGATGGCGAACCCCAGCTCTATGAGTTACCGGACGGTCCTCGCCATATGTTCGACGGCGAATTTGCTTGTCCTTGCCCGGATTAGCCAGTCGTCCAGGTAGGGGTAGACGTGGATCCCTTGCAGGCGCAGCCGTGCCGCCAGTGGTGCCAGGCACTTGGTGAAAACCCTGGGTGCCGACTTTAATCCGAACGGTAGGGCTCTGAATTGGTAGTGGCGTCCCTGAACCACAAACCTGAGGAACTTCCGGTGCCTTTTTAGAATGGGGATGGGGAAGTAGGCATCCTCCAGGTCCAACGACGATAGGATGATAGGATCGTCCAACGACGATTCAGGATGGTCACCCTCCAGCACGTGTCCCAGCACGTGCTGGAGGGTGACCATCCTGAATGTCTGCGCCTTGATGTATTTGTTTAACCGACGCAGGTCCAGGATGGGGCGCCAACCGCCTGTCTTCTTTCTGATGAGGAAGTACCTTGAGTACACTCCGGAGCCCCGGAGCCTCCTGGGGACGAGCTCGATGGCACCTTTCTTGAGCATCGCCTTTACCTGCAACAGCAGTTGAGGGATGTGATTCTCCTTCCTGGCCACGGGAGGAATGCGAGGGCACTTCTTTTGGAATTCCAGCGAGTGCCCGTTGGCCAGGGTGTCCAGCACCCAGCGATCGGTGGAGATGGACTCCCACACTCTGACGAACTTCGTCAGCCGGCCTCCCACCGGGGTGCTTCGGTGGGGGCCCGACAACCCGGCCGGGTCAGTCTTGCTTGCAGGCGGCCTTGCCGCCTTGGCCTCCTTAGCGACGACGGCGGGATCCCCCCTTGCTTGCCGCGACCTCTGTAGGCCTCCTGGGAAGAGGAGCGGGCCGCCTGGCGGTAAGTGGAGGAGCCACCGCTGGATCCTTTGGAGGCACCCTGTCTGCCTCCGGAGCTCCGAAAGGGCCGTCGCTGTTGAAGCACCCCAAGGGCCTGGCCGTCTCTGAGTCAGTCTTGATGGCCTGTAGAAACTCGTCCACCGCTTTACCAAAAAGGTTGTTGCAGTCGAACGGCATGTCCAACACTCTGGTCTGGACGTCCTGGCGAAAGTCTGTCGCCTTGAGCCATCCTCGTCATCAGAGGCAAACTCCGTTGCCCAGTTGGCGAAACCCGGTATCGGCAATGTCCGTTGCCACCGTTATGGCGTGATCCGACGCCACCTCACCTTCCTGCAGAATTTCTAGGGCCTCCGTCCTTTTGTCATCAGGCAGGAAGTCTAGCAGGGGAGCTATCTTGAACCAGAGCTCCCTGTCGTAGCATGCTACGATCGCTAAAGAATTGGCCGCCTTAATCGTCGACGCCGCCGAGATGACTCATCGTCCCATAGAGTCCAACTTCTTGCCCTCGCTGTCGGGCAGGGAAGTGGAAGTTGAAGCCGCCGCGCCCGCTTCCTTCTTCTTAGCCGCTGCCGAGACGACCAAGTCCGGCGTGGGCTGGGCCCTGAGGCACAAAGGGGCGGCATCGGGGACTCGGTACTTCTTCTCGTACCTGTCCCTCTTGGCGGGTGTCGTGGAAGGGTTCTTGAGGACAGCAAGCCCCTCGTCCCAGATGTCGTCAAGTAAAAGCACCGCGAGGACCGTCTTCCCCTTGGCCTCACGTCGTTGGTACAGAAACCCCTCCTTTTTCTGTTCTTCAGGGTAGAGCTGGAAGAGCTTGGATGCCCTGGTTATCATGGCGTGGAAAGAGCCAACCTCGTCGGCTGGAGAGGCCCGCGGGTGGGAGGGTTACGACGGGATGTACGCCGTCTCATCGCGCCGTCATCGTCCGTCCCCGTCGTTGTATCCGTCGCCGTATCCTCTCTAGGGTCCGGCAAGGGGGATGAGGGGCCCACCGGTCTCGCAGGTACAAAGGGCGGAGCGGGGTGGACTCTCCTCCGCTTGTTCGGAGGGCTTCCCGACAGGCCTGGTTCTGGCTCCTCCGTCGGGGTGTGTGGTAATCTCGTCCTTATCTTGGTACATAAGGATTGGATTGCCAACAAAATGGCCGCCGAGCTATCCTGGGGCTCGGGCAATGGCTGCGACGGACGGGATGGCCGCTCCACTGGGCCCTGTTCATCGTCATCATCTTCGATCACGTCAGCTTGGTTTCTTGTTGGCATTAAACAAATTGGCGATCTGGAGAGGAATGGCCGATGGATGACCGCTAATGAGTTGAGAGAGAGGTGGGATTTTTTGGGATTTGACGGAATCGGCATAGAGGCATTTGAAGAGATGTGTGGGGGCCATTGATTGGACTAATTCTATGAACTTGGATATTTTTCTTGCAACTTCTGAGAACAAGAGTGGTGGCTTGGTGAGTAGGATGAATGTGATGAATGCTGGGGCTGTATGAATGCTGTTGGTTCGATGGAACATATGTTGTGGAGTTGTGTGAGAGTTTCTGGCTTCTGGTCTGAAGTCTGATGCTTGCACTCAACTTTCTGGTGGGAATCCAAATTTAGACTTCAAGACAATGATACCAGGAGATTACTCTGAAATTGGTGATCTTTGTCCAGCCCATAAAAAATGTCTTTTGAGGGGTGCAATTGTTGCAAAACGATTGATACTTCGGGGCTGGAAAAGCAGGGTTTCTCCATCGCTGGAAGATTGGACAGATGAAATGCATAAACTTTCAAGAATTGAAAAATTGATTTATACATTGAAATGTAAATTATCTCTTTATGAAAAGATTTGGAGTAGGTTTAATGATCTTTTCTAAAGAAGACATGTCCTCTTTTTTTCTGCTCATTTGTTTTCTCATTGTATGCATATTTTGTGGTTGGTGTTTTATGTTTCGAATGTTGTGTTATGTTATATTGTAATAATTGTAAATATATAAATAAAAAAACATAAATTGGTACTTGCAGAACCCCACCACTCCTGAAAATGACATTCCGTACTAACACATGGCAAAATAAATGTATTGATTTTAAAGGGTGCCTCCTAGAGGTGGTTAACATTAAAAAGGTTCGGCAATGGATAACTTTTAATGGTGAAGGATGTATATGTAAACATGGAAAATGAATGCACAAGTCTGGCCTTATACCTGCATGGTCTCAGTGAGCACCAAGTGGGGTAAGCTTCAAGGCATTCTTACTGTCATTTCAAACAATCAGGATTCCAATTTAACGCAACAATTCAACTACAGATTTGGCCTTATTTACAACAAAGGATCCCAATGTCATGGATTCTGCATTACCTTGATGTGAATTGCACTTTTGGTGATTTTCGACCTCCAGCCCTGAAGGAGCGTAACTCTTATTCAAGACAAAGATTTCAAAATCATTAAATCTGAAAGAGCTTTCTCTTTTTCAGTTTGTCTGCTTTACCTATCTGGGAGCTCTGCTCAGGGAAAAGTCAGACAGTCGAGATGTAAAATGTTGCTTTATTCAGCCGTCAATAAAAAATAGGAAGATTGGCGTGATTCTGTGAGTTTGTTGCATCTCTACTCTTCTTCTAATGCTGGGAGAAAAGGGCCAGTCTCTGGATAACTACATGTGCATATTATTGTCAACAAATCTATCAATTTTAGCTCAGACACTGGTCGATGTTGTGAATGAGTTGCAAGCACATCGAGTTAGTATATTATAAAAAGGTATTTATTAAAAAACAAACTTCAGGATTTTAATTACCATCTTCATCAACATAAAACAGAATTTGGTCGATTCACCTTCCTACAAAGGATATTCTACAAAGGATATTCCCCCTTCATAATTCCTTCTTTAAAATACAAATACTATGCAATGGTTGACAATTGTGTCTTATTCTTCTAAAACATTTCTGTCTGTATTTGAAATAGCACATGTTTGTATCAAAAACAAAAAAAAAGAATCAAAGAATTGCTTTCTGTTTTGGATTGGCTTGATCATACCCATGTCTTCAGTTGCTGGCAGTGGACATATTCTTCTTGGGGGTTTAATTTCTGTTCAGATTCTCCCTTTAGATCATCTGGGCATCTTCTCTCTGCTCTGCCTGCAGGGGCAGCACCTCTACCTTCTTCTAAGGTTTGTTTTGAGGCTGCTCTTAATCTTATGTCCCCTTTGTATACTATTGTTGGAACTCATTAAATGTAATCACCAGTGTGAATGGTGGAGTCTTAGATGTTTATGTTATCGGTACTTATATAGCGCACTGTCACCAACGGAATTGGTCCCCAGGCGCTCTGGTGGATCTGTAAACGAGAAGGTAGGATGGGTTAGTGAGGTGAAGAGGGAGTAAGATGGCGAGAGGAGTGGTGTACTGTTGGCAGCTTCAACTCGGTAGACACCGGTTGCTGACCTTTGGTGCGAGTATTGGATCGGTGTCCATCCGCGTATGCTGTTGGTGCGGCTTATGTGTTGTTGCAGTGTGGTGAAGTGTGTGCGGCTTGTTGTGCGAGAGATGGTTGTGTGAGTTTTTGGGTGAGATAAGTATGCAGAGAGTTTGAGCTTATATTGCTTAGTGGGTTATATGACATTTAACATGCTAACATTCACAGCTCTGTCTAGGTGTGGCACTCGCTAACCTTCACAAAATCATCCAGATACAGTGCAGGCCAATGTTCTCAATTCTAAGTGTAGCACATGCTAGCAATCAAGTTCCATCTAAGTTTTGCGGTGCTAACATTCACAATCCTATCGAGATGCGACGCAGGCCAAAGTTAGGAATTCCGTCAAAGTGTGGCACATGCTTACATTTACAGTTTCATTTAAGTGTGGCACTTGTAACATTCACAATCCTATCTAGATGCGGCGCCGGCTAATGTTCTCAATTCTAGGTGTGGCACATGGAAGCAATCACGTTCCATCTAAGTTTTGCAGGTGCTAACATCACAATCCTATCTAGATACAGCACGGGCTAATGTTCTCAATTCTAAGTGTGGATTTGCCAGATGAACTAATCATTTTAAGGGTGAATTAAATGTCAACTCAAGTGCAAAGCACCTGGCACTAGCATAGTTGTCATATCTTCTTTACTTAATGGTCATTTTTGATTATTAAAAATTGCCTTTCCTAATTGGGTCTTCTATTACCTCATCGTAATCGTACCTATGTTTCAGTTTCCTGTCTCCTGTTAGCCTTCTTATTTGATAAAAACGTCTTACATTAATTGGAACATTGTTTTTCGCTTATCTATCTAGATCCTCGTCATATGTTCCATCTTGCTTGGCCTAATTGGTCCATGAGAAGGGACTTTTCCAAATTTGGTATTTCCTGACACTGCACCAGCAAATTGATTAATTGAAAGCCCCAAAATGTTATTTTGCAAACTAAAAAAGATGGCTTTGTATTTGCAGGTTAGGCTTTTCTCCAAAGGTGTATGTGTGTGCATTAAATAAATAGCTTCTTGATGCCTTGTATTGGGACTATAATAATGATATATGTATTTAGTGCATGCATACGCTTTTTGATGCCTTTTGTTGGTGTTCCAGTAATCACATATGTACCTATAGTGAAAGCATAAACTTTGTATTTTACTATCTATGTAAACTCTAATTGTTCTAATCTGGCTCTTGCCAATCCGCATGTAAGAGTATGCATACCACAACACCAACTACCCAGTTGTCCTTCTATACACCTGCTTCTGGTCAGAATGCTGAATGTTGAGGTTTCAAAGCTTAGGTCTACCCCAGGAAAAGCCCAACACATGACAACCTGTTTACATGGCAGAGATGTCCCAGCTTACCTATTGACCTAAAAATGTCCAACTGTTGATCCCTATGGAGCGGCAAAGTACATAACTACACATTACTTTTATTTATCTTGAGTCTGGTTTGAAAAGCGGAGAACCACTTAAACGCTGAATTCTGGGACTTCCCTTGCATATAATATCCCCTGTATATTATGCAATCCATTGAGACCTTCTCATTGTGTCTTCAACTGGTAAAACGCAGGAACTGCTCAATAAAATAACACTCCTGCAGTTCGGAGGTTCTACATAAATGGCAGTATCAGCACAAAATGAACACTCCCCTGTAAAAAACATCCTGTAAACTGCCAGTGTTTAATATTGCAAAGCTGAACAATGATCACTGAACTTCTCTCCAATTTCCTTAATTTCCACTATCCATCCCCTTTGCAATGGTTATGGCCCCTGACAACTGTTTATTGTACGCCTGTACTGCCCACCTGTAGGCTCTACTATGCTGCCTTATTTACTAATGATTGTAAAATGCTATATACAAGTGTAATGCTGCAAAAGGCAAGAGGCAGTATGTCAATCAATGGAATTGCCTCCCCCCTCTCCTGACTTAGAGTGCCCATTTTTCCATCAGCAATTACAGAGCTGCCAAATACTTCTCTTTAGCTCTACTGTACGTCAGGTCGCCTCCGATAGTTGCATGGGACTAGATATTTGTAGGCAATATGATCATACACTTTTGCTTCAGACTCTATAATGAGTAACATATGTCACAGTAAACCCCAATTTACAGTGAATGGAAATCAGTTCTTATACTCACCGGGGAGACAGCCAGGCGGAGGATAGTTCCATTTTTAATATCTCCACGGGTCTGAAAAAAAACAAAATTTAAGATCCTGAAAAGACATTAAAAATGGACAGCATGCACACAGGGGCCATGGCAGGGAGGGTATAGAGGAAACAAGAACCTGAAGGAGCACATATGTAAATGAAGTGCAGAGAGAGAGTTATCAGGCGATGGAGCTAGGGCAGGTGGCAATGAGGATAACAGTATTTTGCAGGTTGGGGTGAGCAGTGCTCAGTTTATAAAACTTCTATAGGACAGTACCTTGAAAACTATACTGGGGCACTTTAAAATGTATACATACGGAAGAACAAAGATATGATTTCCAGAATTATATTTACAAGCTAGTAGAGCATTCCACAAAAACTATTTCATTCACCATTTGTATTCTGCATTTTTCTTAATGGAGTCTTTCAAAACCTTTTAAAGTTGGTAAAAGGGCAAGATTTAAATATTTAAGCACACATTTTGACACACCAAGGTTAGCATTTCCACCAGTATCCGAATAGTATGCCAAATAAAAATATTATAAACAGAGGTGGGAAAAAGTCTACGTAAAAGAAGGTTGGATGATTCTGCACAGTTGTTTCATGCAAATATGGCAAAAAGACAAGTTGTCAGTGATTCCTTCCCAGATCATTAGTCACAAAGAGTAAATATTTTAGGCACTCCAGCAATAAAAATGATTTGGTAGAAATATAAAAAGCTGACTGTAGCTCAACATTTATGTCGCTCAGTATTTTTAGCAAGTGAGAATTTTAGGTCCCATCATGGCCTGATTAGATCACATTATATGTGCTCTAGACTATAACAGAGCTGTCAAGCAAAGCTCTTTCTGTTGGTCTCTCGGACAGTCGTAGTTAGTGGCTGTCGTGGATCAAGGCAATGAAGATGCCAGCAACATTTTTATCAGCATTATACAAGAATAGCATATTGCTCCTATCCATCCATAGTGCTGCAGCGGTTCTGGTGCCCCATACCCAAATAGGTGTGGAGGAAGTCTTCATGGATACAACCCTCAGCAATGGTCTGTTCCCACTCCACATGCAAGATATGGCCATCTTATCTGAAGGGAAGGGCCATTCCAAATTAAATGACTGTGTACTCGACACTCGAGCAATGTAGAGATAAACTTTAGCCCTGCACTCATCGGTTCCTCACAGGGAAGATTACCATCATGTCCCTTAGTTCCACCTGGCCTTTTCCCAGACAGAGTGAAAGGCGTAAGAAAATAATTTGCAGAACTCCTTACCATCACAAAGACCAGCCATTGACACTGGTAAGGATGAACAACGTAGGCACTTCAGAAAAAGGAAGAGTCTAACCAATGTTCCTGAAGACCAGCACAAACATGGGGGGGAGTGAGCTGGGACAAAGCAACAGTGGTAGGAGTGAGCTCAATCTGCACCAAGTGACTCCTTCCAGTTGGAATAAAAACATGCCAGTCCTGGGAGCAAAACGGAATAGCCTTCGAGTTTTCTTTAGAGCCCCTGACCTTTGTAAAAGCTGATGTAGTGCAGTGTCATAGGACGTGAATCACCAGAGGAGCGAGACCGACATTTCCTATTACAAGGATTGAGCATTCCTGAGAACCTATCTAACAAAGCTAAGAGTGTGAAATCCTTGCGAGCTAGAAAGCCCATCTGAGATAACCAATTCAGTCAGGGAAGCGAGAATTGTATCTAGGTATAACTTTGGGTCTTTCATGCTTGAGGATTCAGTGTGGCACATGGAAGCTAGAAGCAGAAAGGGTGTATTATATGGCCAGCAGAGGTTTGCTGCTTTTGGTCCATGCATAGTGCTTGTACATCTGCCTGGAAATTAAGCTTGCCACAGCTGAGATTACCACCATCCTGCCAGAATTCTTGAATCTCCCGTAGGCGAAGATTCGGTTCAGCACCTATATACCAGCAGATGGAATAAGGTAGTAAGCACTTGAATAGGTGCTGTCTGATTGTGGACCATGCATTGTGCTTGGACAAATGCCTCAATACATCTTCCAAGTCCAGGGAACAAAAGAGACTACCAGCAGGATCTGTCTCTTTCGATTGTAGCTGTTCAGATGTTAGGTCACTAGTCAGGGAGACAACTGACAAAAGTACAGGTGAGCAAAGACTTCCACAGAAAAAGGAACGTCCTTCAAAAATGTGAATAATAGCACATTAGAAAAGTTCATATTGGACTACCAAATGTGTGTGTCAGCATAAGCCCTTCTGCAGAAAGGACAAAAGTGGGAGGGGTTGTAGGGGCACAAAGGTTTGGGGGAATCATGGTAGCATCACCACATCTGGAACTAGCTGAAAAAAACAAAAAAAACAAGCATGCCTGGCAACGGAAAGCATGGCAGTAAGAATCCACCTGCACCCAACACACCTGCTCAGTGATGTACAGCTGTGGGCCATCAGCATAGCGGAAAGCATAATATTCTGGGTTTGGCAGAGACCACCTGCAAGAAAAAAGCAAGAGCAATATTAGATTGTTCACATCAAGGATCATTTTCTAAATCTGAAACGTTATACATATTGTCCTAAGGCTGAGCAGTAAATTGCAGATGGGGCTAAGCCCCTTATTCACAGAGCGTTTTCCAATGGGGTTTTGACATTATAAAATGCTTCTGTGAATTAGGCCCCAAGTGTGCTACTTACAGGCCGATTTGGTCAGAGTCTGAGCATGTAGACCGAAGCACTACAGACAAATCCATTACATTAGAATACAGATTAAAACAAATATAGTAAGCCTCCCTGAACCCAACATACAATTGCTCCATTAAAACAAGCTGATCCCAGAAAAATTCCCAAAATTTGCAAAATCCCAGAAAAATTGCATATTCTAAAAAGAATAAACCCACCCTTTCAAAAGCACAACTCAGAAAACAGTAAGTTGAAGAATTTACACTGAATAAACCGATAAACTCAAGATAGACTACAGAAGTGTCTAATACATTCAGCAAATCACGGGCTAAATTGCAGGCAATGTCACAACCTCTAGGAGATTCTTGATAACCCCACCCAAGAACCTTTAAAAATCTCCAGTTAAAATTTCACAAAATTCACCAGCAAGTGTTCCAGCAATGACAACACACAATCGAAAGCAGAAAAGAGAATCTTAGTCTGAGACAAACTAAACCACGAGTCCGCAAATACTAGCCATATGTTCAAACCAGAAAATAGCCAAACGAAAAAACCTCAACCATCAGAGGAATGCTTCCAAACTAACAATTTAATGCAAAATAATCCCAAAACATTGCCACAAAAAATGGCGGTTCTCAAGTTACTCCATTAAAATTGCACCGGCTGAGTAACTACAAGGAACCCAGCTAGCCTCAAAATCTCAAGCCCAAGATAATCCTGGCAACCTCTAACTGGGCAAAAAAACAATTGTAAGTCATCAAGCCCAACACCTCCTTTTAAGCATCACCACCAGGTAAGCTCTAAACACCATGCCATTAGAAGAAGCCTCCAAAAGAACTTCAACCCACAAGTAAATGTGCACCAAGCAATGGCTGAAACAGTACATGAACACACAAATATCAGGTGTAAATCAAATCTACGCTGACCTACAAGCTTAAGAAAGAACATTAATGTGTTCCAACACCCTGACACACTGTAGGTCAGCTAGATCCCCCTGCCCTCTAAAATAAGCTCATGAGCTTCAGCTGGTATCCCTGTAACCTTGGAACCTATATGATTAAAGTTGGATATCTTGTGAATGTCATAACTTTTGTGCTGTCTTGTATCTTTCTCACTGTACCGAGCAACACCCAAAGTTCGTCATGCTATTCTCAACCATGTAACTAAGTAAGCCCTATTGTAACAGCACCACAATGCCCCAGGCCCGCCTGTGCGCTTTATAAATGTAAAAATAATCAAAAATAATAAAGCCCTACTTGATACGAAGAATTCACTAAAGACTGAAATCTCAAAAACACTAAACACAATTATTTAGCTAAAGCGACTCTTCTGAATAATCCCAACAAAGCTCTTGACAGGTAGTTTCTCATTTAAACTCCTAAATGATCTGCTTGCAACAATTTTAGAAAGACTATAAAGACTCAGACCCAATGCCTGCTTCTTGCAGGAAGCATCCTAGCCCTTTTAAGAGGGTGGATGCTGAAACCAACCCGAAGGGATACCAGATGATCAGCATTTTAGTGGTCCTCAGGGGGCATAATAGGACTATCCTGCATACATACTATCGCAAGCATGGAACCATGGTTATTTTAAAAATGTTGGTCACTGAGGCAGCAGCGTAAGCCTGCAGCTCCCGTGCCTTCCCCTGTGAGTGATACGCTAAGGATTATGAACACCAAGAAAAACATAGAAACCGCTGAAAACCCAATTCCTAAGAAACAGGCTGCCGACATGACTTAAGTTCCGGGAATACAGGGCATCTATACCCTACTACTGAATGTGACCCAGGATGTAGGAGAGGTCAAAAACTCACTGGCAGATCTCACTCAGAAGGTGTTTGGAAGGCTGGTTATTGAGCTGGAGGCCAACTCTGATTGCTTAGGGGTGGAAATATCAGGAAGCTCCAGGGCCTACAATGATTTAAAGGCTGACCTTCAAAAGACCAAAGAGGAATCTCTTGAACTGGATCTGAACTCCACGGGAGGAATCTAAGGCTGGTTGGGATGGAAGAAACCAGAAGAACGTAACAATATGCTTTCGTTTGTGATGAAAATTATAACAGACTACCTTGGTCCAGACTCTCTCTCCAAATATGATGTTGATTTTGCATATAGTGCAGGGAAAACATAAGCAACCAGACCTTGACACATTCTGTTGGCATGAGAGCAAGGGAGAACATATTAAAAACTGCAAGGAATAAAAGGCAGTATCACTTTTAAAGGCAAGACCATATTTGTCTTCCCAGATTACCCTGAGAAGATCCTGGACAAAAGGGATACCTTCAATGCACCCAAGGCACTTGCAAAGGAAAAGGGCATAAAAGTCAATTTGAACTGGGCCGCACGAGGGAGGGAAAACGACCTCTGATGCCCTACTTTGGCTAGGTAAGGTGGATCCTGGACCTACTTCTTGGTCTGAGAGCATAGATCAGTAAGGTGCAGGTTTATTGGGTTTGACCCCTCCCCACTTTATATTCCCTCATGGCTCGCCTATACCCCCACTGTCTGCCCGTTGAAACCTCACCCCCTTATTTATGGACTTTTAACGTCTTATGGTGCCGACTTCTCCCGACTGCTAATGGTCCTCAATCTGATTTATGCATGCGCGCACCTTGCCTGACTGTTCGTGAGATATTCTGGTGACACAGGCACAATGTCAATTATGGTTTTGTTCAGGATTTTGTCGACAAAGTAAAGGACCCGCTAACGTAATGTAAGGAAGGCATGGTATCAGAAGCACGACAGACAAGGAATGTTCAAGGCTTTTTATTGAACTTTGCATGGGTTGGAAAACACCTATTCTAAACCTAACTGCCAACGATGGGAGTAAGCTACGACCATCAAAATAAAGAAAACGCTGTCATGGTCATGTCGTGTTGTGTCAAAACAAAGATGACCTATACAAAAAAAAACTATCGCCAAACCTTACTCTATATAACAAAAGGGTGTGGAATGACATGTATAACAAAAACGGTGTTTAGCAAAATGAAAAGGTCTAAGGGGTTCAGTAGTTCAGAACCGCTGACCTGTAGCTTCCACCTTCCGCCCGTTTCTGCACGGTATAAGGCGGAAAAGGAGTTGAGCTTGGAGTACACTTGAAGCTTGTGGCACATGGAAGCAGTCCTTTACACAAGGCAGGGTCTTCCTAATCAAAGTCCTTCTTTCAGTATCGATCAAGAGCCTCTCCACTGGGAAATATCGTGTGGTACAGTTCACATGCGGGCTCAAGTCCATGTACTTTCTCACAAATGTCTCACAAGTAAAGGGTCCCCTCGATCGGGCGCAAGCCTCTCCACCTTAATGATTAACCACAAGATCGAAGCCTTTCGATTGTGCAAAGGCGTTTTGCTATGACCTTTGCCTGACCACTTCCAATTCAGTTCATTCAATTCAGCACTTTCACTTAAAGATGCCCCGTCAGAGACCTTTGACTGTGCATCCTAGGTGCCCGACCATTCCACAGTAGCTTATCCTTGAGACTTTTTCTGTAGCTCGCCAACTCCCTCTTGCCGCTTAGCCTTCACTCCCATCTCTCAATATGGGTCTTTCAAAAAGCCGTTCACGATGCAACTATCTTGCTGCTCGCAGTCTTCGCTTCAAAGCACACCAGCATATCACAGTTCCTTCCAACTCACCGGTTACATGAAGCTGCTAGGTTTTGCTTGCACTGTTCGCCAACCATTCAGAGTTTCGCTTGCACTGTTCGCCAAACATTTGGAGATAGTTGATCACCATACAATGGTGTGAAGGGCCTCTCACTGCCCCCGTTTGGGTCAGCCACCACTCCTTTGCGATACCGCTACCAGCATGAAAGTTTTGCTCCTCTGTGCCTTTCGCCTCGCTCTTTGTGTACTCCCATGCTCTGCCTTTTATCCCAGTGGGGAATGGTAATGGGATTCAGGTGTGAGTCGTCATAGGCAAGTGCCCGACTGATGTCGGGACATGTTAAACAGACTGGCAGGGTGTGAGTCCGTCTTCCCCCAGAGGGGTGGGAGTGTGTGGTGTGGGAGAGAAAAAGAGAGAAAGAAAAAGAGAGAAAGAGAGCGAGGGATAAAGTTCCTAGGTAATATGATGAGGAATCAGGAATACAAGAGCAGGGATACCGCGTCTCACTCTTAGGTGTCCCACTCCTACTCCCCAGGCACCCCTCACCTAGGGGATCCTCCCGCACTGGTCCAACCGAGGAACTGGATCCAAAATGTGTCCTGGCCACCTGGCTGACAGATCACAAGGGACTGAGTGGTTTCTCACAGTAGGCATGCTTACATTGCAAGGCTGCTGCGTTTTACGCAGATGCCCGGTGTATTGAAAGAACTTTTTTTTTCTTTATTGTGATATAGTCAAAACAAAACAAGGTTCAAATTTGACTTTTCACAAACACTCCAAAGCAATAAAATACAATAGAAGAAAAACAAAGAACTAAAAAGATAATACAAGCAAGATATACAAATATTAAAATTGGTTAATCATACAAATGATTTCAACAAGTTGAAGTCTCGCAATAATTTTACCACCTCAACGGTAAGAAAGACCTTGTGTCCTGTTACCAATCTCTTCCAAAAACAATCGGTATCAATCTACCAATCATGGGGGGCAAACCTTGCCAACCTTTGTGTTCTCAACTCAATGGTACCAGGGCAATCAATCATCAGATGTCTCAGGGTTTGGGTCTCATTCTCATCACATCTTTGGCAAATTGAACTCGCTGTCATAGTAGCGTCTCTGATGTTCTGAATTTCCAGAGTGGGGAGTAAATTTAACCGAAACCTCAAGAAATTTGCTCTTATAAATGGATCAGGGAATTTAGTCAGATAGATCAGCCTCGTAAATCTAGGTTTATCTACGGGCTTAAAAGGGGCATGGACGCTTGATTTCCTCATCACTGTAATGGTGCAAATCCAGTCCATTCTCCATAGGGAAACCCTGATTCAACAAGAATTTTGACACAGGCAGTTTTCAAATTGTTTAGATACAAGTTTGATAACCCCTTATACACAACCAAAACTTCTTCATAGAGTGAGAGAGGGGGCGGGGACAGAATCAGCCTAGGTAATGTGACCAACTTCCATTCCACAAAGGCCTTAAGTGAAGGCATACCCAATTCATATCTCAGGCTTGTGACTGAGGGACAATTAGAGAGGATCAGCACTCGCCCCCAAAGCATACCCTCCAATCTTTCCCAGTCCACCACATATGAGTGCGGATTAGTGTCACAGCCAAAGAGCAAAGCCAGTATTATCTTACCAATGTAATATTTGATAAGAGGCAAGATGGAAAATTTGCAACATTTATTAACTATTTTTTTCATTTGGGAACCTAGGCAGAATATTTTTTCATCCAAAGCAGCAATAGCAGACCCCTTTGTTGGGTATGACCTGACCACTGGTCCCAAATATACAATCTCCTTCACTATGGAGTACCTGATTGTCCAAAAACACACGCAAATGGTTTAGGTTGCGTTAGCAGATGTTTAAAAATCCAAGATTTTAGATTTTTCAGGATTGGTCTTCAACCCGTTAAGCTCTGCATATTTCTGAAAGGCAGTTAGTAACCTCTGGAGGCGAATCTGGGTGCGGTCGAGAAGCACAACGTCGTCGGCGTAGGCCAGCCATCCAATTTTAGAAGTGCCCAATTTTGGACTGGCCAACTCCGACTCCATAATCCAATTAACCAGATCGTCCAAATAAAGGTTAAACAAAAAGGGCGCCACCAAGCACCCCTGCCTGACACCGCTTGTTATAGCAATGGATTTAGAGAGGAGTCCAGATCGATCAAGTCTAACCTGCAATTCAGCTTCCCTATGTAGCTCAATCAGAATGGCCAGCAGCTGTCCTGGTAATTCCCACTCTCTTAATTTTCCCCAGAGGTGATCCTGGTCAATTGCATTGAAAGCCCGCGACAGGTAAATCCAAGCCCCAAACAATGGGGGTCTGCCCCTGGAGAAAGATTCACCACTGCTGACCGAATTCAAAGCAAGGCTGTTCAATGAGGTAGATAAACCTCTCCTAAAACCCATTTGGTGTTTGGAGGCGATACTGTGTGTATTGGCCCATAGTTATAAGTCCCTAAGGACAAGACCTGCAAAGATTTTCCCATCAGCATCTAGAAGGGAGATCGGACGATACTTTATAGGACCCATCCGATCTCCCTTCTTAAAAATGGTAACAATAATCGCCCTTCTCCAAGAGCTTGGGATCTGCTTTATGACCATTATTCCCTTGAAGAAGGACTACAATAGCATTGCTCACGTATCAGCATCTGATTTCAATATCTCGTTACTCAGTCCGTTAGGACCCAGAGATCGTGAAGATGAACTCTTAGGAACCAGGGTTTTTATTTCCTCTAGCGATAATTTCAGTGACCATGCAACGTCTTGATTCTCAGCATTTGGTACTTTCTCAGATACACTATAAAATCTGTTAAAGTTATCGACCCATACCTGCTGCTAAATAATTCCTTCCTGGGCAACTGCTGCTGGACTTTCCCAGGCTCTGATAATTGACCGAAAATGTTAGGAATCATTTTGTCCAACAGCTCTTAACATGACTCCCCCCACCCCCTACAGCTGTGCACGATATGCACAGTGAGCTCTGGACCTATTTTAATAAGAATTTTTTTTTAAGTAAGTTTTTAATTAGCAATTTTGATCAGAATACAAAAACCAACAAAGCCCACCCTCCCTACCTCCTCCCCCCATACCCACTCCCCACCCAACCCCGATCCAAGAACAACCCAATTTGTGACCATGCGTATGAAACTAGACTTAGCCATTGCAAAAAAAAAAAATGTTTTAAAACGAGATCAACTTCTCAGGTTCCGGGTATATTTGGCTCCCCTGCACCAGTTCCTCACAAGTCTGATTCATATTGCGGGGCAATTATGCCGAGGAGTTCCATGGCCTTGGGACACCAGGCCCGGCAGGCCCCTGCTTTTAGGTAGGACAATAAATTAGGCCAGTCTGAGACAAATCGCAAATGGTCTCCCTGGACAGAGTAGGTAAGCCATTCCAAAGCTACAAGCGACCAGAGTTTAGCCATCCATTCATGTTCCTGTGGTGGTTCTCTTGATTTCATTTCCGAGCCAAAACCAGGGCTGCCGACATCATCATCACATAGAGCTTACGATCTGCATTCATTGCGAGAGTTGTTAAGACCCCATTTAAGCCAATCAAGTCTAACCCTCCGTTTTGGCCAACCCTGACTCCTAAGACCTGGGTAACCGCCCGTTGTACCTGGACCCAGAAGTTGTCCATTTTTGGACATTCCCACCAGATATGGGCCCAGGAGCCCTCTGCCACAAACTCTCTCCAGCATATCCTAGACGCATTGGGAAATATTTTATTTAGCCTGACCGGGGTCATGTGCCATTGGAGCATCAATTTCAGCCACATTTACCGAATCTGAATTGACCTTGTAAGTTTAGGAATCTGAGACCAAAGATTTACCCAGGCCGGCTCAGCAATCACCGTCCCCGTGTCACCCTCCCATTTCTTCATATACCTTCTACTCGACAGGGCTTCTCCTTGCTTGATGTGTTTATAGATAGAAGCCAGAACCCCTTTGTCCCCCGAGTCCGTGTCTAGGTATTCTTCGAAAGGAGTGAGGGGGCGAGACCCTGTTAGGCAGAAACCTGTGCAGTTCCCTCAGGTACCACTGCAAAAAGTTTAAGACTACAGGAGTAAGCAGTAAACCCAATTGGTAGCAGTCTGCACCACCCAGATTTACCTGGTAGCTGTGGCAGTCAGACCTCTCTCAAGAAGAGTTAGGCAGTATATAGAGTATACACAATAGGGCTAAAATACAGTAGAACAAGCAAACACTGACCAGAGCTTTGGTATAAAAGTATATAATTATTTATTTAAAAACACACTTGTGAAAATACACTGGCACTAATATATCAAGCAAGTTCAAACACAGTCACTATAAGTATATACACCTCCCTAATTAATTATTCAACAAGTCTAGGTTAAGACACCACTTATTTATCAAAACAGAGGTGAGCGCGTAACCGTAGATGGCACTCCAATAATTTGTTTAAAAAGGGAGAGAAAAGGCAGAGTAGGAAAATAACACAGTACCAACACTTTTAAGAAACCACAGCAAGTCAAGAAAGGCAGGGTCAACTAGAGCAAAAGGTTCATAGGCCAGGCCCACTCTTGGAGAGAGCAAGGCGGAATGTGCCCAAGATCACACAGTGGAAATGCACTCATAGTCTTTGCAAAAAAAAGACAAAAGAGGTTGGATCAGTTCAGAAAGGCAAAGTAAGCAGGTCTGAGGTCACCCCAGTTAGAAAGTCAAGGATTTACGGGACACCTTGGAAGATCTGTTGCAAGGGAGACCAGGCGGGACACAGTACCTGAAATGGTGAGAAAGCTCCAGCGGTGGCAGTTGTTCCTGGCAGCGGGTGCAAGTCGTGGCTTCGTCCAGGGGAAGAGATGATCTCGACGAGGAAGAAAGCTGGAGGTCGTTGGACTGCCAGGGAAGAAACAAGCCGCGGAGTTCCCGATTAAAAGGTATGCCCTTTTATTCGCAGTACTGGTGAATCTTGGCTATCCGGCCGCCGGGGTGCTTGGCACGGCCGATTCGACCACGAGACGTTCCAGGAAGGCAAAAAAGGCGAACTGGTTGGTCCCACCAGCTCAAAGGGAAGAAGGCTCTCCTGGAAGAAGATCTCCTCTGTCGTCGGGCAAGTGGTGAGTTCATACAGCAGGGCTCCACCGGTGGTGTCGTCATTGTAGATGGCTCAGCTTCTCCCCTCTTCGGATTCTTTAGGTCCTGTGGAGACTTCTTAAGTTCCAGTACCCAAAGCCCTGCTTTTATGCAGAAAAAGCCCCATTCAAGAGCCTAGCTGTCACTGAAACATGCTAAGTGGTGAGCCGGGCGGCTCACCACTGGGCCAATCACACAAGAGTGCGACTTGAGTTGCCAAGGCAACTCAGTCCAGGGTGCCTAATCCCCCTCCCACACATCCTGTTGACCCCAGACAGAGTGGCACCATTTGGAGGGCTTCTGTGGAGAAGCCTGCCAAAAAGTGGAACAAAAGGCTCGACTTGGGTTAGAGTTTCAGAGGCGAACACAAACGCCATTTTAAAACCGAGTCCTGGCAAAAAGACCCAACCGGGGAATAAATATTAAATAAATAACCCGGCGGTATCTTTAACATTGCACCAAAAAGTGGTGCGATTAAAATGAATGGGAAATTCCCATAGGAAATATTCCGGTGGAATATTTTGCGTGGTGTCCACTGCCACCAGCCAGAAACTCGACAAGGCGGACTGGACAGTGCCCCCTTGGAAAACAGACCCAGGGGCAATCGAATTGCCCCTACCAGTACTTCCACAATATGATGGTTTGTACTGGTTCTGTTCACAATTTGAGACTCGTAAAGCCAATGGTGACTTTACATGCCCTGGGAGACAGTAGTCAGTCTATGAGTATGTTTGGGGGTCACTATGACACCCCTATGTTACTGCGCTGAGGGTGCTGTGTAACACACATACCAAAAACACATGAAGCCCTATGGAGTAAAAGACTCCATAGCTCATAAAACACATTAACAGTCAAAGGATATTCTCAAATCATGCCTAAGAGTGGGAGAAAAAGAGTCTCACTCTTAGCAGGAGAAAAAAATAAACCCCAAAAAATCCAGCAAAGCTGCTGGGGGACTCACTAGGTTTGGGAAATTAGCCTTAACAGAGAATTCTCCCTAACAGACCCAGCCTGCTTAATCAATGGGTGAGAGAGCCAGTGTCTCAACTGGAGATAGGAAAACCTCTGCGTCTCACCTATACCAAAATCGATTTTACACTGCTCAAAGTGTTTGACCTCGTCTCTGACGAACATATCCCTCACCATTCTGCAACCCCCTTGATGCCAGATGTTGAAGGCCGACTCTCGAGTGAATGCTGGAGTAAACTGTGGGTTGCCGTGCAGAGGGGCATACGGGGGGGGGGAGGAGGCGATGCGGGACCTTTCTATTGCTTGGTCCCAAGCCTGTCCCGTCGTCGCGGTTATTACACTACAGTACATGTGGATAGGTCTATCGGGCCTCGGCAACCACAGTATCCCCTCCAAACTTCCCCCCACCATTGCTCTGTCCATCGGCCTCCACACTTTCTCCCTGTCATTTCCCTGCCAATTCCTAATGATGCGGAGCTGTGCCGCCAAGTAGTAAGCCCTGAAGTCTGTCTCGCCCAAGCCGCCCCTTGCTGGGTGAGCCCTCATTAGTGAAGCTGCCACCCTCGGTCTTTTTTGGGACCAGACGAGCCTCTTGGTTATTTTCAGGACAGCTTTAAAGAAGTATGCTGGGACAGGCGCAGGAAGAGACCAAAAATAATAAAGCAAACAGGGTAAGATCGCCATCTTTAATACGTTAACTCGTCCCAGCCAGGATATCACCAGGGGGCCCCAGTCCACCAATTTCAATTTGAGCTTCTGAAGGAGAGGAGGATAATTTACCTTGTAAAGGTCCTCTACCGTTTTAGTCTGATATATACCCAGATACTTTAAGGACCTACCGACCCATCTATAGTTATACTTCTGACTAAGGTTTTGCACAGTGGTATCCGAGAGTGAGAGGGGGAGGATTTCAGATTTATGGATGTTGACTTTTAACCCCGCCACCTGACCAAACCGAACCAGCTCCCTAGAGACGGCCTGTAGGGATGAGTTGGGATGAGTGAGTGTAAGAATCATGTCGTCCGCAAAGGCTGCCACCTTATGGACTGAGCCTCCAAACGGTATTCCCTCTATATCCTCGGCTGCCCTAACTGCTGCTAGAAAAGGTTCCAGATGTAGCGTATAAAGAAGAGGTGACATTGGGCAGCCTTGTTTAGTGCCCCTCCCTATCGAGATAGGGGGTGAGATTTGGCCATCGATTGCTAGTCTGATAACTGGCTGTTGGTAGCTCGCCCTGATGCGGTCAACATACCCAGGGCCGAAGCCCATCTTAGCCATAGCGGCAAAAAGGAATCCCCACTCAACCCGATCAAATGCCTTTTGCTAGTAGGAGAGTCGGTATTTCCCTCCTCTGGGTCTTTTCAATAAGATGGGCCAGTCGTCTTACATTATCTGATGTTTGCCTGCCGCTAATGATACCGGACTGGTCTGTGTGGATTAATTTGGGAAGGATATTGACCAGATGATTCGCTAGGACTTTGGCGTGAATTTTAGCATCTGCATTAAAGATATGGGGCGATAGATCCACAATCTGTCGGCTCTTTACCCTACTTATGAATTAGGATCACTTTGGCTTTGTCCATTGATTTGGGGAGGGCCCTGGCGGAACCTATAAAATTAAACAATTTAGTGAGGAGGGGAATTAGGACCTCTGTGTACTTTATAAAACTCTGACATGAACCCATCTGGGCCAGGGGCCTTGTTGGGCGGCAAGTTATTGATGACCCTTCTAACTTCGTCTGAAGTAATCTCGCCTTCCAGAAGCTCTTGATCAACCGACGAGATCTGAGGTAAGTCTACTGTATCTAGATATGTCACTTGCTCAGGGAGAGGCGGGTCTTCAGAAATATACAGGCCAGCGTAAAATCTACAGAATTCACTTACTATATCCTAATTATTAGTGTATACTTTCCCTCCCACCCCCTTGATTTTCAAAATGGATTTGTTGCCTGACTCCTTTCGTAGCAGCCTGACCAGAAGACTATCAGATTTATTTGCTTTAATATATCATCTTTGGCGCAACCTAAGGAGAATGCGCTCTGCCGCTCTCGTTTGTATGAGATTCAATTGCCCTCGGACTACCCTGTATTCCCTTTTTATTGCTGCGATTGTTTGGAACCCACCTGCGCCATCATTTCGTTGAGTTTACTTCCAATTGTACCCCGTGCCCTAGTTAGCAATAGCATAAGTGGTGGTGATCAGCGAGAGAAATGGCACCCATCTCCAAGTCAGTGACTCTCCCCAAAAGCGTTTTTGATAACCATATATAGTCAATACGTGAGTTTACCCTATGTGCATGTGAGTAAAAAGTATACCCCTCCCTATTTCCATGAAGTTCCCGCCAAGTGTCAACCAAGGCCAAATCCTGCATCTTCTTAACCAGGTCCCCGGAGGGTCTCCCATGAGTAACCCTGAAGTCGAGCTCCTATCTTTCGAAGGGTCCCATGCCAGATTAAAATCCCACGTTAGCAGAAAGTTAGCCCGGGCAAATTTCCCTAAGCGGGAGAGAACTTTTTGAATGAAGGGGTCCTGGGCCTGGTTTGGTGCTTAGAGGGTCGCCACCGTAAAGGTCTCCCCCCTTCCCTCCAGGGTCACCGCTAGACACCTCCCCTGGTCATCTTTCTGCGTCTCCTTGATAGCCAAGTCTAACCCATCCTTCAGAGCAATCAAAACTCCCGCCTTTTTGCTTCCTTGTGTAGTGTGAGCCAATCTTGAGTACCCCCAGAATTGTATCCTCTGCGTGTCTTTGGAGTGAACATGGGGTCTCTTGTAGCATTACTATATGGGGCTGTTAACTCCTCAGAAACCTCTCCACCTTTTTCCTTTTGATTTGGGAGTTAAGCCCGTTTACGTTTAAAGAAAGCAGCTTCAGGTAATCTGTGTTAGACATTCAGACGGATTAAAATTATCCTTTCAGCCTCACTGCGTGGCAACCCCTGTCTCCGCAACCCTGGGAGGTCGTCGCTTCTGGTCTCGCACACCAACGGAATAAACTCTGATTTGGGGCTCTTGGATCCTCCCGCCCCCAACCCGCCTCCTTTCCCCACACCCCCCCCCTCCTTCCAGGCGAATCCGACTGGTACAAGAACCCCGTTGTGGCACTAAGACGAGAGCCAGACCCTATAAGTAACCCAGAACCCCCCCAACGCAGGATTTCCCAATCCCATTCCAAGACATCAACCCACCCCCCCTTCGTGCCACTTAGTACAAACCCTACTAAACCACTCAAACTATAACAGACAACTGCTTTGGCGAGTGCCCTCCCCTGACTCGCCTTAGACCACCAGGACATCTCGCTTTATCAAGTACCATTGAAGGCGCCCATAGCCACCTCGCGGGGCCCTCAAACATATTGTTAACAATTTCCCTGGGTGTAGAACCCTTTTCGCTCTTCCTCGCTCTCTTAGACCTGACCGTAGACTATTCCCAAGGTTTGCGCACACTCGGGCGAGTCTCCAGCCCATCAGGGGGAATTGATGGCTGCTCAACAGGGCCAGCCCTTGATCGCAGGTGGTAATCTTATGAAGGGAACCCTGCCAGGTGAAAGTCAGCCTAAACAGATGGGACCATCTGTAGCGGATTTGGTGAGAACGTAAATAGTTCAAGACCGGACCCATTTGCTGCCTTTTAATTAGAGTTATTCGTGCTAAATCTCGATACAGGAAAGTTTTGTGGCCATTGTAGGCGATGCGGGCGGCCTTTCTCGCCTTTTCCAGGACTTTTTCTTTCATAGCGTAATTATGGAAGGCCACCAGAACATCTCTTGGCCTCGCCCCTGGTTCCAATCTGCGCGGGCCCACCCTGTGAATTCTGTTAAATTGCAACTCTGGTTCGTCAGACGACTCGAGGAGGTCCACAAAAATTGATCTAAGAGTTAGCTCCTGGTCCGGAATGTCCTCGGGCAGAACTTTGACTCTGATATTCGCTCTCCACGACCTATTCTCCATGTCTTCAGCCTGTAACTCGAGATTCTGCGTAGCGGCGGCCAGCATTTCCAAGAGATTATCGACTTTCCTTGCATCTTCTGTGAGCTCTTGGCTAGCCTTCTCATTATTGTCGACTCTCTCCTCCACTTTGTTAATATCCCATTTAATTTCTCTTAGGCCTTCCGCCAGATCTTCTCGCAGCTTGTCCATCTGCATCTGCCCCGCAGCCGTGATCTTGTCGACCAACTCACCCATGAATTGGGTGAGCATTGCCTGGGACACACGCCTGTCCTGCTCCCCCTGGCAGGAGGAAACGGGATGCTCATGGGACCATTCCCCACTCTCTTGGGCCTCAGTTGTCTCAAGACCTTTTGCCAACATTTTCGAAAGGGGGCCATCCATTCCCCTTTTAGATCCCTTCAAGGGGGCCGGCACATCTTTCCCTCTGTTCCTTGACATTCCCAGCTGCCTCGTTCTATATTCTGGTGGCTGTCCTTTGGGTGTATGGTCTATCTAGCGGCAAGGCCTTAGGGATGGCGAGAGGGCTTTTGCTGTGGCTGGGGGGGGAAAAGGGGGGCTGGAGGGTCTGATGTAGTGACACTCAAGCTAAATCAATGTGTACTCAGTGACAGGCCCACGCTGCCTCCAGCTGCGTAAGATATTGTAGGAGGACCAGCCAGCTGCCAGACAGATAGCCTGTGGCCACCCGCTGGACTCCGCCCCTCCCCAAATCTGCCAGGAGCCAATGTCAAGGGTCCAGTGTCGAGATTACAGCATATCCCGGAGAACACCCGGGGTATGTTCAGATAGTTCTATGGTGTACCAGGGGGCGTGCTGTGGAAAAACCCCCAGTGGTCAACGTTCTTGTGCCCTTGGCTTTGCCAGTCCCCCCCCCCCGGAAGCGCCCAACATGAGACTCCCACCATCTCACGATAAGTTCTGATGTGGTGGCACACTTTTCGCTGCGGCGCAGGCCCCGAGACATAGGTAGTTGGTCCTCTCCGACCCCGCGGGGTCCACACCCCCACCGAGCGGGCTCCCCACCAGGGCGAGGGGGGCGGGCCCCGACACGAGCACCACACTCCCTGTACCTTCGGTCCCCAGGGGGATAGCGGCTCGTCACAGTTCCTCTGGGGGGGGGGATATGAGGGGCAAATATGAGGCCCCCAAGTGCCCGTCCTCGCCAGGCCCGCCGGGTCCGCTGAAGCTGGAGGGCGCCAGAAGTCGCAGAAACCTGCATTGGACTCGCTGCTCTGCCAGCCACTCGATCCAAGGCCAGTCTGACGTGGGCTGGGGTCGAAAATGCCGGACCTCTCCGCAGCAAAACTGAGGGCTGTTCCACTCGCCCCCGCTGTCCCGCTGCACTCCGAAGATGTTCCCTGACCGCTGCGGGTGCCGGGGAGGGCAGGTGCCGCTTAAAGAGTGGAGTTTATCGTTTGCAGGTCGGGAGCCCGGGAGTCGCGGACCTTAGAGGCAGCGCGGCCATCTTGGAATACCTTAAGAATTTTTAAGATGTTTTCCTTCCTTCCCTAGATGTTCATGTCCTTAAACCTGTTCTTTAATCTCCTTAGCTGCCCTATTAATATCCTTTTCTTTTCCCAAGTTTGTTAATCAAAACTATTGGGATGTCTTGCTTGCTGCTTCATTTCTGCTTTGCTTGGGGGATTTATGCTCCATCGCATCGAGGCTTCGATGGCTCTCGATGTGGATCAATCCTTTGTCCCGGGTTTGAGGCATTTGACTCGAGCCCTTTCCTTCCGGCGCGGTAGGAGCATTGCTTGTCGAGGGTTTGTGTTTTTCAAACATTTTCAACATTACCATCCTGAATGCTTCCCATTGTGCAGGAGTGGATGTCTTTGATGGACCAGATAAAGCTCTCTCAGGAGAGGAGTCACACGAAGTCGAAGTAGGCGATTTATGGTGCCAACTTCGACAACAAGTGATGGGAGCCACTCTTCGACCTGGACCTTTTCACCTTCTTCCTTTGAGGAGAGTAACCTCTCGCATCGTTTGAAGAAGGTTTCTTCGACGGGGTAGTCGATGGGGATTTCTTGGGGTTTCTACCCAACCCCAATTTCCCCTTTCACTCTTTCAGAGTCTTTCTGGACATCGATTGGCATCTCCAGCAGTCCGGGGTCTTGTGCTCCACACTGAGACACAGCAAGCATACTCAATGCGGATCAGTTAACGACATCTTGGAACCGCAGTCCTAACACTTTATACCCGGTCTTCGGGGTACTTGATGTCGACTATGAAGATATTTTAGATTTTCGCAAACAAAACTTTTGAAGCGCGCCATAGTTGAAGCGTAAGCTTACTCAGAAAAACAGAACTGAAGCCAACATGCGCTGCTCGTGTATACCCCTTCGATGACCTCATCCTTGAGACGGAAGCCCTCGAGTGAAATTGAGTCGACTGCATCGACTCACAAACCAATCGAAAAAGTGTTCACAAAATAATAAGTCAGGATGTTATAGCATGGGTCTCCCATCTCCAGGTTTTGTAGCACGGTACAAGGCAGAACCCCCGAGCATCGCATACTTTAGGGCTTCTCCAACGCGAGATTACAGTTTCTTTGCCAATATCAGGGCCCTCTGTGTCCAAGTCTCTTCGCATGTAAAATCTCTTGCTTCAGAGGTCCAGATACGCCAAAACAACAAAACAAAGTTCCTTCTGGTAATCTTTACGTGGGTGAATACCTGTCACACTTGGATCCACCTCAGCCGGGCTCCGATCCTTCCTCAATTGTTAGCCTCCTACTACTCACTGTGGACATCCCTTAGTTGGTTTCACACTTGTCACAATGTTCACAGGTGTATTACTCTTCACCCTAATTCGCAGGCATTCCTCAGCCGGATTCATGTTTGCCAAAATAACAATATTCACATATAACTTCTCACAATGCAGTATTCACTTCCCTTGGTTATCCAGTTCCCAGTCAGGATTTCCCTACGCCCCCAATCAGGCTTTCCCTTAGCCCCCAGTCAGGCTTCAACACAGTCTATCATTACTATGCAGGCATCCCTCGGTCGAGTTCACATTTGCCCCAGTAACACAGTTCGCTTTGTTTGGCTTCTCTCTTCTCCTATAATAAACATAAGTCTTAATGTCTTTATAAACAAATGCGCAATGTTCACATTAGATCCCCCCTCATCCAGGCTCAGACCTCCATAACACTTTTGTCAACTTTATGCAGAGACTTCTGAAGGGCAATCACGTCTCACCGGGTCACTCTGTTTGCCTATCACCACAGTTCGCACAGTGTCCCCCCCCCCCTCAGTCGGGCACAAACGCCAGCTTTAGAATAATAAAGCATCTACAATGTGTCAAGGACTTTCGATTGTACAAAGGATTTAACATGACCCTTGTATGGCCACGTTAACACCTTATACCAGCCTTCTCTGTGGCCTCATGGTACTCGTAGTTTCCTTTACTTGTTATGTTCAACACAGTCTCTTTGTTCAGGAGAAGGGCACCAGCCAGAGACCTTCGACTGAGTGCTCACTTGGCGCTGGACCATTCTGACTCTGGTACAGTTTATTCATTCACAAACAACCTTTGTCTACTTTATCTTCTTACGGCTGTCGCTGCAACCTTGAGCCTAACACAAACCGGTTTACTATTAGGTGCTTCCGACTTGCCGGCTGTGTTCAACTCGCTCTGTTCCTTTTCACGCTGGAGTCAAGGACGGTACCACGATGGCCACCATGTCTCCCAGCCCTGGCTATCAGTACGGGAGAATGGCATGTACCGCACCTCCTGCCAGCTGCGATTCCCGTTCTTACGTATCTTTCATCGGAGGCTCTGCGGATCTGAGATGAAAAGGGCCAGGGTAACTCCCTCCTTTGTGTCCTTTCAGGTCTCGCCACCTCTCTCATCCGTTTCAACTGCCGTCCTCGAATGACTGCTTTTTCGTGCGTCCGGCCTTTCTTGGAATGTGCTCGTGTGCCAGACCTTTTATTCCGCTGGGGAATTGAAAGGGCCGTCAGGTGTGTGTGTGTGTGTGTGTTTTTTTAAAAAAAATGATTTTATTGATTTATTCGAACAAAACAATACAAACCAAACATGCAGTGCAAATATCAACAGCTCAATTAATCCTTGCTTAATTTCAGTCACGGTTTCCCTTATCCAACCCTCCCTTACGAGCCTACTTATTCCGTGCTCTCTGCATCTACCTCACGTGGTCGGGTCTCACGTTCCGTGGTTTCTGTCAGAGCCTGTATTGTTCAAAACAATTCCGCTATTAATGATTTCCATGCCATCAGGGTTCCCACCTCTTCCTCTCCCCCTACAGCGCTCACCTCTTGCCATACCATGGTTTCTGTTTCCGCCCATTTCTGCAACTCCTTCCACCACACCTCCACCCGTGGCCTGTGACATGTCTTCCATCCCATGGCAATCCTTTTTGCAAGCACATACGCTAAATCCTTCAATTTGCTAATATGCTTAAGTTTCTGCGATCTAGGGAACCCCCCCCCAGCAAGCATGCCCAAGCTGTATCAATAACAATCGTGACCCCCTTTACGCTAGTTTCTGTGCTACTTCGCCCCAGAAGCGCTCAATTACTGGGCATGACCAAAACATGTGTACCATGCCGGCATTTTCTTCGTCGCATTTAGGACACGCTTCTCTTCCAGCATTTTCAAACCTAGATATCCTCTGGGGTGTCAAATATGCCCTGTGCGTGTTATATAGTTGTATCTGTTTCAGTCTCGCATTTCTTGACACCTTCTTGTGGTACCCCAGGGCACGTTCCACATCCCGTCCTCTATCGCAGCTCCCACCTCCGCTTCCCAATCTAGTCTTAGTTGTATTAATTCCTTCCCAACCTTAAACATCATCATCTCGTACAGTCTAGAGATCTCGTGCCCCCCCACCGTTATATCACAGATTGTGTCTATGCTAACATCTGGTTCTTCTCCCAGTACCGTTTCGGGCCATGTACTCCTGATTCTCTGCACCATTCTGTGATACGTTATATATTGGCCCGAGTGTAACCCCATCTCCTCCCCTAGCACTCCAAACTCTATAATGGTCCCCTCTCGCCAGATATCTCCCATCGTCACTAACCCCACCGACTCCCAGTGGTTCCTGATTGTCATCCTCAGCTGCTTATCTCCCCCGGCCAATGCAACTAGCGGTACCCGCGGGGAGCATGGGGATGGACTGTCCATCATCTGGCATGCCCGGCGCCACATCTTCCACCCCAACATCATCATCTTAGGGCGCTCTTCCATTTCTGTCTTGGGCAGCCAGATCATTTCTTTTAGATAAAACGGGGCCCAATCCTGTCCAAACAACCTAGATTCGGGGGACTGTTCATCCGAGAGTCATTTGGCAACATACAGCAGCTGGCTCACTATTTAATAAACCTCATAGTTGGGCAGTTTTATCCCCCCTCTTTCATACCAGTTCTGCAGTTTCCATAGCGCCACCCTATTCCGAGTACCATGCCACAGGAAATCCCTACACATGCTATTCAGTTTGGTGAAAAACTTCTTAGGTATCAGGTATCGAATATTCCCAAAATAAAGTAGGAGCCTAGGCAGGACCACCATTTTAAGAATTGCCCCCCGTCCCATCATTGCTAAGGGCAACTTCGCCCAAAATTGCATACATTTCCTGATTTTTCCAATGGCTACCTCGGTATTGTGCTTATGCTCTTCTTCCACTGTGTGGTACACATCTATCCCAAGATACCGCAAAGTACTGACCGCCCATGGCGTTTGTAGCACCGGCAACCGTCCCATAGGGATTCCCTTATAACTACCTAGCGGGAAAATGCTGGATTTTTGAGGATTCACCACTATACCAGACAGCCCCACGTATCTCTCATCACCTCCAGGATGTACTGGAGATTTTCTTCCGGGTGCCTCAAGTACAGCAGCAAGTCATCTGCATATAAGGAGATCAAGTGTCGCTCTCCTCCTATCTCAATGCCTATAGTATCGTATTGTTGTCGAAGGTATATTGCTAGGGGTTCCAGAGCCAGTATATAGAGCATTGGGGACCATGGGCACCCCTGTCTGGTGCCTCTACTAAGTTGCCATCTTTCGGATATCACTGATCCTGTTTTGACCCTGGCCAGCGGTTCACTGTATAGCATCTTTGCCCACCTTATGTATCCAGGCCCCATACCATACCCGCCAGGGCCGCCAGCAGCCATGGCCACTTGACCGAATCGAAGGCCTTTATCACGTCTAAGGACACAATTGCCATTTCACCTTCGATCTTATTTCCCCATTCAACAACCCGGTGGAGTCGTCTGTGATTGTGGGTTATATTTCGATTCGGGACATAGGCCGTCTGGTCCGGGTGTAACAGTTTACTAATAACTCTCCGCAGCCTGTTTGCCAGGACAGCCGTCAATATCTTGCTATCTTGGTTCATCATCGACACAGGTCTGTGGGAACCACAGCTATGCCCAGGCTTCTTGGGTTTGGGAAGCGGTATAATAATCGCCTCTCTAAGCGACCCCGGCAGCCGTCCCACCTGAAATGCTTCATTCAGCATGTCCAACATTGGGGGGAGCACTTCCTCCCTATATACTTTATAAAATTCACTTGGGAGCCTGTCCGCCCCTGGAGTCTTACTAGTAGGCAGCTGCCTCACCACTTCTCCCAACTCCTCCAAAGTAATCGGTACATCTAGCCCCTCTCTTTCCTCATCACTTATCGTGGGCAGTCCTATGTCTTCTAGTGTTTCGGTTATCTCCCCATGACTACTCCCCTCCTTATCTCCATATAGTAAAATATAATAATCTGTGAACTCCTGATTAACTCCCTCCTGGGTGTCCGCCACACTCCCATCTTCTCTTGTTACTGTTCTAATCGTGGGTCTAGGGGTCTTGCTCTTGTACAACCATGCCAGAAGCCTTCCTGTTTTATCCCCTCCTGCATGCTGCCTCTCTATATACTTTTTGTAGTTGAGTTGGCACAGTCTTTGCCATTGCTCTGCACATTTCTGCTGCATATCACTTCCCGCATCACCTCCCCCCTGCAATGCATTTTCCAATTCCTTTTCCGTTTCTTGTAGGTCAGCCAAGATCCCACCTTGCAGCCCCTTTGATTTCGCTATGGCTGCACCTCGCACCACCACCTTAAAAGCTTCCCATAATGTGCTCGCCGAGTCCACACTACCCGTGTTTATCTCAAAGTAGTTTATAATCTCCTCCCTTATATCTTCCCTTAAGCAGGGATCCTTAAGCGCCTCTGCCCGGAGTCGACATGTCGGAATTCTCGCTCTTGGGGGGCAGTATTGCCATCTGAGCGCCAGGGGCGAGTGGTCCGAGAGTACCTTCGCTTTATATTCTGCCTGAGTAATCTCAGTTATTACTTCCGACGTAGCAAAGACATAATCCAGTCTCGTATGTAATTGCTGCGGGGCAGAATAGTGTGAATATTGCCTATCTTGGGGGTGCCTCGTTCTCCACACATCTACCAGACCAAAGTCGTCGAGTAATGTCTGCAACGATTTAGCCGCTGGGGCAGGTCTATCAATCTTCCCATCCGATCTATCTATCCTAGGGTCTAATACACAGTTAAAATCCCCACCCCAGATCACCGCACTCCCCATACACATGCTGAGGTTAGTACACAGGGTCCTGAAATATGCTGCCGTATTCTGATTAGGGGCGTATGTATTTACAATGTTTACCTCCCTATTCTCCACCAATCCCCTCAGTATGACCATCCTCCCATCTCATTCCGTTTTTTCCCGCAACAGTTTGAACGGGACATGTGCCGCCACCCAAATGAGCACTCCTCTAGCATAAGCAGAGTATGTCGAGCCCACCACCACTCCTTTCCATTTCTTCGCAACCATCTCCATCTTTTCCCGTGTCAGGTGAGTCTCCTGCAATAATGCAATGTCTATTTTTGTCTGCGCAGGTACAACATGACCTTGTTCCTCTTTAGATAACTATTAAGTCCCCTGACATCCCACGTGATTATTTTAAGATCTCCCATGGCTCCTCAAAATTCCTACCCCCCCTCCCACAGGTGCAGCCCAAATTACACTTCCATATACATCTACATAGGCTTGTTCTCCCTTTCAAACTTCCCCTAATTACACACACCGCAAACACCCCTTTCACCTCTCCCTCCCCCCTCCCTTCCCTTCCCCAACTTTACCCCCCCCCCTCCCACCCCCAACTATTGCCCATCTCCATCCATGGATCTCAGGCATCCCCGCATCTAGCTCTTACTGGCAATAGCCTGTACTTGAGCTCAGCAGGGTGAGGTCGCCCTAATGGCTATCCTGCTATTGCTACTACCACTTGGGGGGTAAGGTGCAGTGGCTCTCCGTCCTGGCCAGCAGTCCACACCCTGCCCCAGGCGCACAGACCCACACACAATCAGGGGAGCAGCGCTCTTTTATCTGCGTATCGATCAGGGCTGCAACATAGTTTCCGTTGCCGCGGCCGCTTTCCCTTTGTTCTCCGCCATCTTGGGCATTTCTTCACAGGCAGCCCGATACTTTAGAGATGATTCCGTCGCATTTGTGCGACCCGATTTGCTTGAATTGTGCAGATGTGGCAGGGGTCCCTTTCCGACACCCGTGCTTTTATTTCAGAGGCAGCTAGTCCATTATCAGTGCATGTTCCGAACTAATCATTGTCGGATCACAGGAGCAGCTCTCTCGGGCACGTCTTATTCCATGGCCAGTTGGCCACGCCCCCCGTGTGGTTATTGTTAATTGCCTGACCCCTTGTGTTGGGACATGTCAGGTAAACGGCTCGGTTATTGGTCCATTGTCATTTATGCTGTGGGAAAGTGTGTGTGTTAGAAAAGGGAGTAGAGTTTCTGAGTATCCTACCGGGTTGGTTGGGGGAAAGGTGTCATAAGGAAGGGAATACTGCATCTCACCTGTCAGTGTCCCACTTCCACTCCCTGAGGACCCCTCATCCAGGTGATCCTCACTAGTCCACCCGCAGGAACTGGATCCAATAGCGATGGCCGTGTCCTGGCCACCTGGATGACAGATCCCCAGGGACTAGTAAGTGAGAATCCACCTGGTTTCTCACAGTACAGTGACAACTGGGATTTGACAAAGCTCCAAAGCTATATAGGAAAAGACTTATCGAATAGCTCCCTTTTTAGTAGTCTTCATTCTTGGGAAACTATGTAGGACCCCAGTATATTGAGCAATGTATTCCAGAGCCATGGGCCTTGTTAAGGAAGTATTCTTGCACTAAAATGTATTCCTTCGGACTGGTGGCCTGAGAGCGCATGTGGATTGCCAGTGTTCAATGAGTGTGCTGAGCTACGCAAGGCAATTGAGTAGCTTTGTGGGCGAGGCAGGTTTATTATTTGTGAGAGGTCACCTGAGGATTGTTGGGGCGATCTGGCCAGAATTTTGTAGTTCTTTTTGTGGTTTTCTTTTTTTGTTGGTTAGTTCAGCTTAAACCTTGATTGGATACCTTTTAACTCTGGAGGGTGATTGATGGCCACTAATCCACCCCCTCCCCCCCGCCTACGGAAGACACCATCTCGGGAGATTCTACATTACCTCATCAGAACCTGGCCTTTGTGTCACTAAACGTTAAAAGGTCTGAACTTAGTGAAACAAAAATCTATTTTGCAACGCTTGAAAGACTTAAATGGGTCAGTGATCTTCCTACAGGAGACCCACCTTCTTGCTTTGGATTTCATTCACCTACGCAGCAGAGACTTCCCTAAACAATTTCTGACCTCTAGCAGAGTTAAGACAAAGGGAACACTGATTTTAGTAGCAAGAGACATCTCGTTCAAGGAGCTGGATATCATACGGGACTCGGGAGGTCAATATATCTGAGTGAAAGGTATGTTAGCAGGGCAGATGTATTCCTTACTCTCGATCTATGCCCGCAATGAAGGACTGGAGTGGTTCTTCAGAGATCTAGAAGCCATCATTCTTCCCTTCTTGGAGGGTCATATTATTATTAGGGGCGGCTTTAATGGGGTCCCTGACCCCATAAGAGACAAAACACATGACCCCTCAACCAGAGACATTAAGATTGCCTTAAGTATCCTCAATTTGTTCAAGTCCTTGGGGGTGGTGGACTCTTTGAGAGTGTTACATCCAAGCGAATGAGACTTTGCCTTTTTCTCTCATGTCCACCGCTCCTCCTCCAGTATAGACTTCATCTTAGTATCCCGCCAATTTATGCCATTTATCGACAGGGTGTATATTGCCACCAAGATTCTCTCTGACCATGTCCCGGTTCTCTTGGAGGTTAGAACCTGGGTTCCAGCTCACCCCCGATACAACTCAGTGGTGATTATATGACCCATTTCTAAACTATATGGCCCTTAGGGATGGGGTAGCTAAAGCAATACAATACTATTTTCGGGAAAACCCTACTGAACTCACATCGCCAGCTACGACATGGGATGCCATGAAGGCAGCGATTAGTGGAGTCTTAATTGCCCATATTGCGGCATACTATAAGCGGAAAAAACAGGCTCGAGTTCTACTAGAACAGGAAATCTTGGCGATTGAGAGAAAATATAAGAAAGTTTGGTCCCCTAAACTTCACCAAGCTCTTTGCATTGCCTGAAACAAGCTAGAGGTGCTATATGCCGAAGAGAGCGCTCACTCCCTTTTAATGACGAAGCAAGGGTATTATGTTGAAAGCAATAAGGCCAACCAGTTCTTGGCAAGGAAGCTAGCCCAATCCAAAAAACGTAATACTATTATAGACCTAAAAGGCCAGCAATGGGTGATGCAATATGGGGAACAGGCTAAGCTGCAGTTGACCAAGTCCCATCTGATGGAAACAATGGCGGCAATGGCCTGGTCTCTCCAGGATCAAACTAGGTTTTTCAAAGGAGCTGTTTTGCCACATCTTTCTCAGGAGGATAGAGAAGACTTAGAACCCCCAATTCAGCCATAAGTAGTAGACACAGTAATTAGATCCCTGAAATCTAGAGCCCCGGGCGCTGATGGTTTTTCAACAAAATTTTACAAACTCTTTAGAAGCCAACTGCTCCCTCCTATTGACGGCCCTTTTCAATTCTTTGAGAGAAGTGGGAAATATAACCCCCTCTATGCAGACCTCTACCACTATCCTGTGGCTAAAACCTGGGAAAGATCCAAAGGATTCTGCCTACTATAGGCTAATCTCTTTGTTAAACATTGACGCAATTATCTATTCTAAGGTACTGGAAAATCGTTTGGCTGCACTTCTCCCAACATTGATTGACGCTGACCAAACAGGTTTTGTTCTGGGGAGGAAAACTGGGGACAACGTGAGTCGAGCACCGAATTGGATAGAAACAATAGCAGAACAGGGAAAATTGGCCCTTCTGTAACTAGATGGCACTAAGCAATTGATAACATGGATTGGGCCTTCATTCAATTAACCCTGGAGGTTTTCCAATTTGGATCCTGCTTCCATAGAATAGTTTCGGCCAATTACATATCCCCGAACACTCTACTTCGGGAACAAACATCCCCTGTCCCCCTCACATGTGGGACGTGATAAGGTTGACCTCTTTCCTCCCTCTTATTTGCCCCAATTATGGAGCCCCTGGCTGAAAGTATACAGAGTAATACAGCAATTAAGTGAATCATGGTCCAGGGCTCGCAACACAAGGTGTCTATCTACGCTGACAACACTTTACTTTCAGTAACCAAGATCAGGCTTCCCTCCAAGTGGCCCTTCAAGAGCTTCGGTCCTTTGCCCAAGTGGCTGGCTTCGATATAAACTAAAGGAAATCTGTGGCATTGGGGGTGGGTCTGTCCGCACAGGAGATTCTCTCCTTTCAATCCCCCTGTCCGATTCGGTGGGATACCAAATCCATTGAATACATGGGGGTTCGGATCACGGCCTCACCTAAAGACTTATTTGTGGCTAATTTCTCCCCCTTCTTTAAGTTGCTTGAAACAGATTTGGAGGGATGTGTGACCCAGGAGATTGCATTGATAGGTCGTATTACGGCTATTAAAATGAATTTACTCCCTCGCCATCTTTATTTCTGTTCATCCCTCCCTGTGGAAATCCCAAAAAATGTACTTTACCACCTTCAGCGGAAAACCTTGGGTTTCATATGGCAGGGCAAGAAGGGTAGGATCCCTAGGAAGGTGATGATGGGAGGTGCCAGATTGGGTGTGCTAGGGGTTCCAGATTTATACAAATATTCTGAAGCTGCCCAGATTGCACATCTCCTACAATGGATCTCCCCGCCCCCCTACCAAAATGGGTTGACATTGAACAGTCCAGACTCCTGCTCCCTCTCCGTTTTCTGCCTTTTGTCCCCCATACGACACGAAAACAAATGACAATCTGTTCTCCTCCTCAAAAGCTACTTTAAAGTCATGGGATGGGGCTCGGAGACAGAAAAAGATCCCTAGAGGCAAAGCCCACTTTCCCTAATTTTTCATAACCCTGTCTTTTTCACTGGTATGCAACCGGAAGCCTTTAGAAACTGGAGGCAGAGCAGCCCTTAAACTTTAGCCCATCTTTTTGAGGGGGACCAACCAAGCATGTTTGAGAATTGCCAAGAGGTATTTCAACTCCCTGAGTCGGACAGGTTCTCCTATGCTCCGCTACGGCACAGCACTGGATCACACATCCAGGGATAAGACAAAAATCCACACAAGCCTCGAGTCAGATCGGGCTAACGGCTTTGGAGGGCCCGCAGCTGGAGGGGTCTCCAAATTGTATAAACTTCTGAGGGATGATAAGCTATCCGGGCGCCCATTTTATATGAGTCGCTGGGAGATGGATTTAGGCCACCCGCTGGAGGGCCAATCTTGGCTAGACATTTGGGCCAGAAACCACTCTTCCTCCAGATGCGTGACCAACAATGAATGTGCCCTAAAACTCTTATTCCGCTGGTATTATCCCCCAGTACAGCTGCATCATTTTCAGACCTCAGTGGCACCTACCGGCTTGCGAAATTGTGGGGCACAGGGCTCATACTTTCACGTGTGGTTGGACTGTCTGCTTATACACTCCTTTTGGGAAGTTATAGTTGTCATTATAGAAGCCATCACTCAGACCATACGTCCGATGTGCCCTGAGACGACTCTTCTGCGGGCCACAATTGAAGAGAGATATCCTAAATCCAGGACCGTGCGAAATTAATCACACATCTATTGCTGGCCGCAAGCATTACGATTGCTTGCCGCTGGAAATCCCAGAGGGGCCAGATTTATATCTCTGTTAGATTAAACTATGGGACATTTTGGTGGTGGAAAAAGTCACAGCGGCAAAGGTGGGAATACCTCACCAAATTATGGGCCCCGTTGTTGGACTACGACCAGTCTTTTCCAGCTTTAACATTCAAACCCATTTGGCAAGACTTTAGCTATGGACTGCTGATACCATGTAGAGTTTGGACTACTTGGGAGGGAGTTATATGTGGGAAATTGGTTGTTTCGTCCACCCGAAGGAGTGCAAAATGTATTGCTTGTACTGGATTATTTTATTTGTATTTACTTTACACAATGCAATGTTTCCAGATGTTCAACCAATTAATGAAAACAGTTTCAAAAAAGAAATTAAAAAAAGAAATTCAATCAGACGTTTTTGTGAACTTATGTATTGTCTGAAACGGTGGCATTTGTTCACATAAGACTTAAGAGCTGACCCTGGGATTGGATTAGCCACCAGTGGGCATGTTCGCTTGATCATTTCCTTGAAGTCTTGAAGGACTCAACTACTGTGATATTCCGCCATGAGCGTTTACTTTGTGATGCTGGGTATGCAGCAAGTTCAACATTATGAATTTTGAAGAGTTGTATAAGGTATTTGGCTATGTTAAGCTCTGAGTCTACATGGGTCTACATTGGGGGTTCTGAATCAGATTACAAATGTCTTTCATTAAAGTAGCAGGCACACACGTTTGGTTTTGCACGCTGTTAGAAAAGATTTTTCCTTTTAGCAACTTTTTCTTCATATTATAGCACCGCTTGTTTTTGTTTTTCACACCGACCGGACTTTTTTACAGTGGAGTGAAGCTGCATGTTTTGTCTAGTCCTCCAGGCAGTCAATAAAGGCAAACTATGCTTCTCTTAGTCTTTTGACTTTACTTTTTTGGTAACCTTTTATCATTGCACAATGATTTTACAATGCAGTGCAATGGGGTTTCTTTTTTATGACCCTAGACTACACTCAAAGGGATTTTCTGGTTACCCAAGATGCACTAAAGGAAAAACTGGTGGCAGCATTTACTTCATCATACTTTTTACTGTACCTTTTATTAGCCTTACCGCGTTTACGTTTGGCTAACAATGGCTAGTGTCCAAACATGGCAGTGCCATAAGGTTTTTTGCTTGTTCCTTAGCCATCTTGCCTTTCAGATTTCTTCCTGACCTGCCAGGTCAGGAAACCCTTTCATGGTCATGCCTTGCACGGAAAACGCATGGCTTTTTGCTGGCTAGAGCAGGGCCCAATCATCGACGAAGCAAGGGTGTGGTGTACCAGGAAATGGGTGGGGACTGAATGTCTGGTGTGCATGCTTGCAGGAGACCCTAAGCGGTATCTGATTAGACCACAGCAGGTATGCCTATGTGGGGAAGAACCTGCAATTGGAGGGCTCAGTCTGATTACTCATCTGACTGTGGGATAAGAAGAGGTGCTCTGCAGCCAATTCAGGAGATCGGAAGAGGAGCCAAGTATCCTGTGCAGCTGTGAAGACCCCTGGACGATCCCTGATGAGGCTGGCGACCAGCTCTTGCTGACGTCCTCGTAAAGCCCTGTTCAGCTGCTAAACCCAGAAGACCCTTGTCAGTGTTTTGAACCTCTAGTCCGGTGGGAACAACAGGTCTTAACGTGTCCTGGTGCCGAAGACAAATGAAGTCTTCGAGAGAGTCCCTGGGCCATCCATTGGGATGACCAACTCCAAATTGGGCTACCACAATAAGAGCATCGTGGTTTGGAGTTTTGGCCCTGATCTTTTTGGACTGCCTGCTTGTCCTACAGAGGTTGTCTTTGCCAAACCTCTGCGCTCCAACATCCAAGGGGCCCGAGATACAAGGCTGACTGCAAAACTGGGTCTTCTGCGGTCGCCCTGCAACAGCGACAGTCACCAGAAACTGCTTTCCAACATCATGTGTGCTGAGAGGAGGTCTGCACCAGAGTGATCTGCATTCTTCAAATGGAACACGTTTCACCAGCATCTGGGGCCGACCAGGGACTCTCTCGAACCTGCAACTCCTGGACAAAGAGGTCCGGAAGAAATGGTGAGAAACGCAAACTCTGATGACCCTCTGAAGACCTGCCAAGTCCCAAGAGAAACCGGAGTAAAGGGGGTGAGTTACAGTAGTAGTTATCTGAATCCCTAACTCCCCCTTTAAAAGTTTTCCTAATTTCTGAAACTTTTACATTAGATTGGCTTTGCCATTGCTTGTTTGCGCAAGGACTCCGAAAGCTGGGGACAGTTTTATTTGCTAGAATACTACCTTATCTAACTTTTGGACCCATCTCCTAACCCCTCCACCCCCCACTTACAAAACAGTGCAGAACGTTGTGAACTTTGGGCACAAGGACCCATACAATGTAGGGTTGAACTTCTAAAGTCAGGCTTGTAAATCCTGTGGACAGTTGGTGCTCTAACCATGCCTTTGCTTTCAGGTATGTGGGGGGCATGAGGGGGTTATTGGATTGTTCTGCACCAACTCCAGTGACTGTATATATGTTGCATAGTATTTTAGTATTGTGTGATATTACTTGCTAGTGGTAATTTTCTGTGTGTTTCTGTCATGCCTCACTCACATGTCATGCCGCGTTTACCTTCTTTTGGTGCCAAGAATCCTTATACTGTTAGATCAGCAAAACCATTTTACACGAAATAGAGACTGTTTAATAGACTCCCTGCAAAACAGCGTTCATTCCAACATTAGGATCAGGTGACTCCTCAGGTCTGCCTCTATCACGTGGTCCGTGAACGTATTTAGGTGCCTTCCTCTAATGGATTGGTGCTTCTGATTGTGGATTGCTATCATATATCGCACGGAGCTGCATTCTGTTCCAGCTTCATTTTCAATGCGTTGCGATTCCTCACTACGAGCCATCATTCCTTGGACTTTGCATACGTCCAGACAATACCTTGTGTGGCCGCCTGGTTTCCTCGCCGTATCCAGTTTCACTTCTGCGCAGTTTTCCTCTAATGGCGTTTTCATGCGGATGAGTTTCTGCTCGCCGCTTCCAGTTCTCCACTGTAGCGACGTGAAAGCCTTGTTGCCCGCCGCTTCATTTCTACACTACGGCGCCTTGGGAGTCTTGCTGCTTGCCGCTTTCAGTTTCTACATTACGGTGTACTCGAAGCATTGCCACTCGCCGCTCCCAGTTCTACACGGCGGCGTCTATTCCTCACCGTTTTTACGGTTAAGACAATAATAGAGGAAACGCTCAACAATCCAAATCTATGGTATCTCCTGGAAGCTGCCCAACCTGAGTAGACACACGTTGCTCTTTCATCAAACCAGGTGAATGCTTCATTTCTCTTCATTTAAAGAAGCATGTTTTTGTTTACAAACGCGGCTCCAGTTTGTTGTTAACAACCCAGTAGGGAATTCTTTAATTTCATATTTGGTTATCAAGGGTGAAATATTCCTTAATATTGCATTCAAGAAGAACAAGATCCCTGCAATTCCAGGATCATATATTGGGTGAAGATTAATCCAGTTCAGGGGAGAAGAACTTTGTTTATAAACATTTTTGAATATACCAAAGAACATGTGGGGTTTACTTTAAGTGCACAGAACTAGAGGACGCTTTGCAGAGTGCACCAACCCGACACTAGTGCGACCCTGGTTCCGCCCGGGTTTAGTATCCTACTAACTCCCCTTTTTCCTTGTCGTTTTGTTCCAAAAGATGATTCATTTTCTTGGAGTTTATTGGACCTTGGAATTTCCTTCAACAGCTTCTATACAGGTTAGTGGGGAATTAACTAGTGTAATAGTTTCTGTTTACGTATCACTGGATCGAATTCTTATTTGTTTTTTTTAATACAGATTGGAGCTTGTGTTCTTTATTCGCCCTTTCAATTGATTCCTCGCTCTGGTTGTATTTTATATCGGACAGTGGGTGGAATCACCTTGAGGATTCATCATTGAAGTTAGGAAGAAGACCTCATCAGGATATTGTATCCTTTTATAACACTTGTATCCTTACTTGGTGTATAAACTGATTGTTTAGTTAGATTCTGAGGGCGGCATGTCAGTTTCAAGGCCTATAATAAAAGCGTTACTTTTATTACTAACTGTTCAAGTGTAATCCTTGGTGTTTCACTGTGGGGACTCATTGTGGACCCCCTTAGCCTTGATCTCTCTCCATGCTACCTTGATTGGTTTGGCCAGAGTTTAGAAATCCATACTAACACACGCTACTCTAAGAATGTCAATCAGATCATTGTGGCAGCTTTAGTGGTCTATACTATAACTTTAGACAACAGGATGGGAAGTTAATGGCCTGTGGGTTTGGGACTCTGTGTGGTGATGTGTTAGGATATTTCACTGTGACAATATCATTGGGAGGTAAACCCCCATTCGTAGTAGGCAAGGATATCACATTTTGTCCTGCCTATTTGAAATTATGAGGAACTGTCTTTGCTTTCCCTGTGTAACAGAGGTGTCGGTCAAAAATCATAAGCACATTTCCATGACCGTGTCACCCCCACAGGGTATTGCCTAGGGATCCTGGTTCTGGTATCAGGAGTCAAAGCTTTGACATTTTGCATTTGTATTCCTTGCATACAAGTCTTTATCTCAAGTCCACCATATTTTGAAAATCTGAAAGACTTCCCGTTTAGTTTCCTCTTGTATTTCTGGATATTCAGGATATGTCAGTATATTCGAGCCATTGGCTTACCTTCACAGTGTTTTCAGCACGGGACAAGGCGGCACACTCTAGCTTAGCACACTCTCTGGCTTCTCTAGCACGAGGATGCAGTTCAAAACCTCAACATCTGGGCCTTCTGTGCCAAAGTCTCTTTGCCATTCAAAGTCCCTTAATGCAGAGGGCCTGATGCGACGCAAACATTAAATTTCCTCTCTTCTCAGGATTTCATATGTACAACTTCTCGGGTGATTTACTGTTCACCCTCGGTCCCCCTCCTCCGGGCTCAGACCAATTTAATCTTTTTTTTCAAACTTTCTTTACTTCATCAAAATCGAAGACTTTCGACTGTGCGCAGGATTTTGCTCGACCCGTCGCAGTACCACTTTGATTCACAGTTCTTTGTTCTCAAAGTCTTTTTTTTACTTTGTTTTTTTTTGGGCATTTTTAAAGAACACATCAGAAACCGTGTGTTACTTATAACATAAAAGCTCTGTTGCACCTTTTTGAAAGACCCGGTTACCCCTTCCTCCACGTCCCTCTCCCCACCCCTCCCCCATCAAAAACAAACAGTAGTGGTTTTATTACACTGTGTTATCAGAGTACTCAGTAATATTTGTCGCAGTGAGTGTCCCCCTATATTGCGAGAGCACTTGCCTTTGTTTGATCATAATTGGCATAAATGGGGCTGTTGCCATAATTGTTCTCTTGGTCAGTATGTCCGTTCTATCATTGGCCTCAGGTAGGGTACTTGTGTCCATTAATTGTCCGTCTGGTTGCATCCCTGCATTTCCCCCCCACTCCCTTTTGTTAGGATCATGGTTCTCTATTGCCCCTCACCGAACTGGGCCGGGTTCCCTCTTACCTCAGTGTACGTCCCATCCCCATTTTTGTTCGACTCCGTCCAAGGCGTAACTGAAGGTATCCAGGTCGTCGTTGACAAGCGCGGTCAGTTTCTCCATCAAAAAAATGTTTTTCATTTTTTTCAACCATTCCTCTCTATTCAGGGTTATTGCGCTCTTCCATTTCTGGGCGAGGGCCATCCGCCCCGCCCACAAAATGGTCTCCCACATCCAGGGGTATCTATACAGCTTTGTCCCTGGAGGGGATGTATCCCCAGTAGCATTTGCAAGGGTGTAGCAGGAGTAATTCCCCAATGGTTTCCGCCTTCCACCCCATTAAATTCCTCAAATAGATTTGTATTTGCGGACAGTGCCACCACACATGTTCTCGTGGCCCGATATGACCACACCCTTTTGGGCACAGCGGGAAGGCCCCTGCAAACATCTTGGATATCTTGAGGGGATCTCTATGCCTTCCCTGAAGTACCTCAAAATTGTGCTCCATGTCGGCTGTGAAGAGATTTCCATTTAACGCTACTCTGTATATTTTGCCCCATATCGCGTCCATGAGTTCCTCTCCAGCCAGATCATTCCAACATTTTTTAAATCCCTGCCTGGCCTTATCGCTTGCATTCATTACCCTGTATAGTTTGGAGACCATCCCCTTCCGAGTATCTGCTGAGTCTATCGTTTCTTCTAACCAAGTTATTAGCCGCCTCAGTTTCGACCCCCATATCTGTTCAGTCAGGAGCCCTTTCAACCGCAAGTATTCGAATACAGAGTTTCTCCCCGTGCTCAGGACTTCAGCTACTGCCTCATACGAGGGGAATTCCCCTTCTAGGAATAACTGTCCCACCCTTTCCATCCCCCTATCGGACCAATCCTGAGAGTTCCGGAATCCGTTGTCACCCAATTTTATGTCAGGGCCCCATAGAGAGGACATCGTGGAGGGCCATAACAACTGGGTCACTGTATGCTTGTCCCCTTTCCATATTGACCACAGCACTCCCAGCAGGGGGTGGTCGAATAACCTGTTAGGAATCTCTTTGTGGGGGGCCCATATCAGATACCTTACTTTGAGCGGATGTGTTCCCATGTCCTCCAAGTATGATCAATATGTTCCCATATCATCCTGCATATGTTCCAATAGTACTCTGAGTTGGGCTGCTTTGTAATTTAGCTGGAGGTCCGGAAGGCAGAAGCCACCCCTCTTCCCTGCGAAGGGTGAGGGTGGATTGCTTGGTTCTAGGGGTCTTGCCCTGTCATATTAACTTCTACACTTTCATTTGGAGATGCTTAAATATTAGCTCTGGCACTTTAGTGGGAAGGGATGTGAACAGGTATAGTAATCTTGGCAGGGCATTCATTTTTTTCGCCCATGCGGCCTACCACAATAGAATAATGCTGTCCCAACGGTTTAAGACCATTTTGAGCCGTTATTTCTCGGGTCAGTCGTACCCCAAAGTATTGGATTGCGGGGGCATGGCTACGAGGCCATGCAGTAGGACATATCTTGTTGTGCTCTCCTGCTGATTTGCATTTGATCCTGTACTAATGAAGCAATACACTGTTCGTTTGGGCTTCTAATTGACACAGCTGTTGCAAGAAGAAGGGTGGAACTCCCAAGTAGAAGCGGAGGTCGGGGTGAAAGCCGATTGCCCAGTTATAAGCAGACTGCGGACGGTGCCTTTGTGATAAAGTATCAAGATGGCCAGCGCTACAAAACAAAAGGATGTCACAGTAAGCGGTGAGGAGGAGCTGCTGAAAGCGGGTGGCAGCGCTCAGGGCCAATTGTGCATTGCGGAGGAGGTCCGGAACTGTGGCGACGAAGGTCGAACAAGACCTTTATATGGGTTGTGGTGTTGCTGCGGACCCCGGTGCGTTACGGAGTAGTCCAGCAGCGTACTGATGCCGGCGGCACAGGACAGAGCCCCAGACACAGAAAGAGCGGCTTAGGAGAGTAATCTGAAGAGCGGCCCCTTCAGAGTATAAAGCAGACGGATCGGATGACCCACTGGGGACTGCTACGACGCATGCAGTGCCGACCAGGGTTACGGTTGGTATGTGTTAACAAAATGACAATGACACAGTGATGCACTTAGTAGCCCCCATACGCACGAGAAAGGGGAAAGGCAAACATGAATGCTGCATGCCCTGCAAGGAAGCTGAAAACACGGTTTCTGCATGCAACGGCGAGGAGTTGGGTGCTGGGGGCATTGAGTAGTACTTTCTGAACTGACAAATAAACAGACGCCCATAACGTTGATGGAGCACAGAGGACTGCAGAACAGATGCTGAACTGAAAGTCAGAAGATGTGCCGTGGCTGAAGTGGGAAAGTGCATGTTTAGCGAATGAATGAGGCTCCGCAACAATAACAGTAATCACACGCAAACCCTCCAGTGAAGTGGCGACTGGCCCAGAGGCCATGTAGGGACCAGAGCCAGGCAGTCACAAAGACTTGGTACCCGATCTCTGGCGGTGTGCAACAGCCATGCTGATAGCGACACAGCTGAAGGAATGTGCAGTTTCGGAGCAGGATAGGAACAGGGAGCAATGACGGGTGACCAGTCAGCAGCAGAGGAGGGTCACTGATTGTAAGAACGCCCCGAAAGCACGCTACCCACAAGGTCACGCAGGAACAGTTGTGGTGCGAAGAGTGACCGTAACAAGTGGAGGAACAGCTACCTTCAGGTGGGACTGTGGAATTGGTAACACACAGGCCTTCAGTAAAGACTGCAGTGAGTGCCGTGCGTTGCACGCTGCTGGGGCGGGTCGTGCGACCTAACTATGTGTGGAGAAGACGTGTGGGAAGAGGCAAGCACAGCCAGATACAGACAGTTAGCCACTGGGCCCCAGTGTGCAAAGGAGTATTACGAGCACGGACCCAATTATCGGATTTAAGAAGCAGGCATGCGTGGGAAGCAGACCATAGCAGACGGTAGCTCATGTGTAAAGAGGTTGGCGAAATCTGGATAGCGTCACCGTCAACTGTGACACCGCGGTGGACTACAGTGGAATGGCTGGCGGGGAGGTATACAGTGTTGGTAGCTCCGCTAACTGTAAAGCCTCTAAAAGGAAGCCCGGAGGCTGACTGCGGTAAAACAGTCAGCATTGTGGACACACGGGTGGCACGCCAGAGAAGAGTATGTAGGCAAATAGAACTGATGGCTGGCAAGGGTGGCAAGGCAAAAGAAAAACAAACTAGTATGGCCTTCACAAAAGGCCCAGACAGCCTTTCAGAAGAGGGGAAACAAACAATACATCGGGTCAGACTAAGGGCCTCAAAGAAACAGGATCAGAGAAACCAACAAATCCTGAATGCCATAGCTGCATCGCAAGCCACCATCGAGTCAAGGATTGATGAAGTCAAAATAGATGTTGGCTTGTTGCTGCAAGATGTACGTGGGTTGGCGGAGCGCACATGCTTGAAACACAGATGAAGGAAAATACAGCGGAGAGTCAGTTGGTAGCCAAGGAAGTAGATGTGCTATGGCAAAAAGTGAAGTTGCACGAAGAAAGAGCAGAAGACGAAGAGGAATGTGCGCGGCGCAACATCAAGGTTGTGGGACTGCCAGAGGGTACAGAGGGGTCCGATCCCACAAACTACATCGAGAACCCACTCCTGCTGGAGCTTGGCGCTGGTAATCTGACCCAGGTTCACTATAGAGCGTGCACATTGCTACTTTGTATGGAGACCGTCACCTGAAGCCCCACGAGGCCTATAATAGCGAAGGTGCTCAATTGTAAAGACAGACAATCCTAGCATTCTCCAGGAATGGGGGCGACATACAGAGGGCCTCTGCAAAATTAGCTATATACCCTGACTATACCTTCAGGGTGCAAAAAAGCTGGTGCAAAAAAGCTGAGAACAATGTATTAACAGCAACCCCTTCTGTATGGCTATAGTTGGTACGGTGTCCAGTCATTTGGTCGACGCAATTTGGTCGAAAACCAAATGGTCGAATTTTTTTTTTATTATATATTTATTTTTCGGGTTTTCGTTTTAAAAAAAGGGGTTTTTTTTAGAAAAAAAAGGGGTTTGGGGGGGGGCCCCCCCCAAAAAAAAAAAAAAAAAAAAGTGAAAAAAAAAAAAAAATTCGACCATTTGGTTTTCGACCAAATTGGTTCGACCATTTGTCTGGTCGACCAATTTTTTTCGACCAAATGTCTGGCAACCGTTGGTACACCAGGTTACAAAAAGTCTGAAGGGTCTTCAGGATTCTGGCTTCAACACAACATATACATCAGCATGTGATAAAATGGACCCATGTCACATCTCTGCATCTTCATCTCTAGGTGGCACTGTCTGCAGACCCATGTGGTGTTGTCAAAAATGGAGAAACTGGTTAAGGATGTCAAAAACTTCTCCAAAGAGACGGCATACCCTTATTTACATGCAGATTACCAAGGTCCGGCCAATTGGAAAGATCCAGATAATACTCTGGGGGCACCTATTTGCAAAAGGTCACTTTCTCAGGCACTTCAACAGACGAAGGGGATGGTTATCAGAGAGGGAAGAGAGGTAACCAACCAAGGCAAAGGAATAGAGGGTCCCAAAGCTGAGGCAGAAGAGGGAGACAAAATATGTTTTTTCAATATCCCCCTTACTTTTACCCGCAAGGGTTTGCCCCACCTGGGCCGATGCAACCGTATCCACCACAAGAACTCCCTTTTCCTCCACCTCAGTCAGGCCCACCTCCATTAGGAAACATGTTCGAAACAAGAAGGCGAGCGTACAGAAGATAAGTCCCCCTTCTGCTGTGTATAATTTGTCAGACAAAATTTTGACATCTAAAGAAATATCCATATTGGAAAAGGGATTTTCATTTATTCCCATAAAAGACCCTAGCAAAATGGATGTTGAAACAGAATTGAGAGGTTTCTTTCGTAAAATTAGGCTTAAAGACTTTTTTAGTGGTTCCTCTAAAGACTTGGGGGAACATATAGCCAACACTCCATTTAAACCACCTTCTAGATTTACTCCCTCTCTCCATATGATATCAAAAGAGACAGCCACCTTTGAGAAGGCAGTGCTTCGAGACTTTAATGCGATTTACGATAACAAAGACAATAAGAGTTGGGATAAAAAAAGTTTCAACTTCTCTAAAGGAGATTGGGCATGTTTAAAGAATTTACAATCTGACAGATCAGTGGTGATCAAAATAGCAGATAAGGGAGGAGGAGTTGTAGTGTGGGACGCCATCAAATATGACCTTGAGGTCATGAGACAATTGAACAACCAGGAGGTATATGTTAAACTGCAGGGAGATCCCTCGCTGAGTATCCTGAGAGAAATAGAAAGCTTGGGGAAGGATGCATTTTTTTTTTTTTTAATTAAAAGTTGTTTTATAAGTTTGATTAACAAACATTTACAACATCATCAGATTCAATTTACAAAATCAATCCATATAAAAATAAATGTAAATATTCAGTGAACTTCATATTACATATTTCAGTATATATCCAAAAAAGTAGGGCAATTTCATACATTTCTTATGCGTATGAAATACTAAAAAGATTTACTTCAAAGATTATTTCATTTTTCTTTCTCATCTAGTTCCAGTTCCAATTTTTCAAGAAGTGCACATAGTAGAACAATTACTTTCATTGAGTATCCCAACATGAATTTTTTCCAACACCAATCCCTCGCTTCCTGTGTCATACCCAGCACCTGTGGTCCAATTAGCGTGTATCTCAAGGGTTCAAAATGTTCACAATATAAGGTAAGGTGTTTTCGGTTTTCTATCCAGATTTTGCCCTCACAAAATCTACACCATGGGTTCTGTCCGACGTGAGTATCTTTTTCCCATTTAATAGTTTTCACAAAAGTATGGAACTGATTAAGTTTAAATCTCAGATACAAGTATCTCTGTTTTTTCGCCGGGAATTTAGTCAAATAGGCTTTGAGAGGCAATCTCGATGTTGCAAATTTTGCAGCTTCGGAGTATAGTCTTTTTGTTTGCATTTCCTCTATTGTTGCTAACCAATCCTGCTCATATAAGCGTTTCTTTACATGTCCCACGCGAAATTCAAGATCTATTGGTTTTAAACCACATTCAGCAAGTTTCTCTATCATACATTTTGAAAACACCAGCAACGATATAGGAACACGATTCCCAATCATTATTAAGAATTCCTCATACAATGACTGTTGCGGCGGAAACAACATCTTCCCATAATTTGTTAGCTGTCGCCAATGAAACCTAGTTGATAGGGCGGAGATTCCCAACTCCTGTCGTAAAATACAGTTTGGGAGTGATTTTGGTAATCTCAAAGTCGCTTTCCACAATTGCCCTTGGATTTGATCTAATATTGAGTCTATGTTACATAGACATAAATCAAGTCCATAAAGTAGAATTGCTTCCACTTTCAGCATGTAGAATTGCAAGAGTGGTTCCATGGTACAATGTTTCATGAATACCATCCGCATTTGTGTCGTTAGAACATTTTTTTTTACGTTTAGATTTGCAAACCACGTTTTTCTTGAGGGTGAGTCAATTACATCATACCCCAAGTATCTCATGTTTAATGCAATGGGCATGTGGATAGCGTTTATAGACCATTGCATCTTAGGAAGTTTCTTTTTCATGTTTTTTAGTATGAAGATACTTGACTTCTCGACGTTACATGTTAGATTGTTTTTAAAAAGATATGCTGCAAATATTTCCAATTTTCTTTGTAGGCCATATGGGGTTCGAACAAAAATCAGCACATCATCTGAAAATGCAATCCATTGGATACGCAAATGTGCCAATCTTGCTGGAAAACTTATTTCCGCATTCCATATTGCCTCAATGTCAGAGATGTATAGGTTAAACAGGGTAGCTGCCAAGTTGCAACCCTGCTTAACCCCCACCTCGGTTTGAATCGAACTGTTGATGCGGACCAAATATGATGTATTGTGATGAAGTTTGGCCAACATTGCAATTAAATGGTGCGGAATCCCCATTGCATCCAGCTTTTCCCAAAGAAGAGTTCTAATAACGCAGTCAAAAGCTGCTGTTAAATCCACGGATGCCATATACAGTGGACCCGTGTTTGGAATATTCGTTTGGGCAATTAAATGAGCAAGAACAGTCGCATTTAAAGCAGTTCCCATTCCGGCGCGAAAACCGATCTGAAATGTCGAGAGGATAGCTCGTTGTTTAATGATCACCTTAAGCTGTTGTAGCAACAAGATAGCTAGGGTCTTGGCACTTGCATCAATCAAGGCAATTGGGCGAAAATTGCTTGGATTTGTTTTGTCACCTTTCTTATGGATTGGAACTATGACCGATTGGAGCCAAGATGAAGGAATAGTAGATGAGCGAATAATCTCATCAAATTGGGTTTTTAATATCGGAGCCCATAATTGGACATTTTCTTTCAATACACATGGTGGAATGCAATCCGGGCCAGGAGCTCTTGATTTATTCAACTTTTCGAGTGCCCATATGATATCCTCTAATGACCCTCAAATTCTTTCAACGATTGGTTATTAAAGTTAGCGGCAAGTACTTTAAATCTTTCTGGTAGAGCAACTTTTTCTTTGTAATGTTGTATCCATGTTTCTGCACTTATACTGGAACTTTGATTCACCGTTTGTTGGAAATCGTTACCCCTTAGGAGTGACCAGATAGAGCGACTGTCATTTCTACACAATGAGGCTATCATTGTTTGATTCGTTAAATTATGAAGGTAGATTCTATAATTTTTTATGTGGTTACCATATTTATTGAGTACTTTTTACGTTTTTGTTTATGATAATCACAGTTAGATAGAACCATTCCATTTAAATGCAAAATTTCATTTTTCTTTTGTTTCTTTAAGATTGCAACTCGAGTGGCCAATAAAGCAACTACCGGCGGCTTTGATATTTCTTTAGTTTTTTGAAAGATTAAATATGTGAGCGCTATTGTAATGATTATTGAGTTTTGTTTAATAGATAAGACTGTTGTGTTTGAGTCATAATCATTCCTGCAACTATATACTAGCATCTTGATGATAACATTTAGGTTTTTGCAAGTTTTAGTATTCCATCGTAAGGAAGCACCTGGTCGATCTTCCAGAATAAATATACTAAATGGATCTAGTGGCAAGATTGGGATCATTAGTTGGAAAGCTGCATATAAAATACAATGATCACTCAATTCAATCGTCGCGGTCTCTACTCCCTTGCAACCAGATGATAGTTCCCCAGATACCGCAATGTAGTCGATACATGAAGATCTGTTATTTCGGGACCATGTGGTCACCTTTCCTATTACAAGAAAAGGTAGTATGTCTATATTCCAGCGTTTAAAAAATTGATGAAAGGGTATTCCCCGTCTCCTGCTGGACAAAAATTGACTTTGTGGGTGAATTTGAGTTTCGTTTAGGGGAGTTGCAAGACAATTTGAATTAAAATCGCCTCCTATAATTATTTTTGAATTCGGCCATTTGCAAAAAACTTTGTCAAGCAAGGAATCCAGATCATTCAGTAGAGAGTCCACTGCGGTACCCAATGGGTTGAAGTATACTGATACTATTAAAACATAGTCCATTGATGATAGTCCTGTGTTAATCACGATCGCAATGTAGGATGTTGTCATAGAGGTTAATAACAGGGAGTAAACAAGATCAGTATTTACCAAAATGGAGATCCCCCCCGATGGTCTGCCTTTGGGTACTCGTGTCGCAGGTTTGGAATATGCCATAAAACCTCTAATTTCAAGTGGTTTAACAGCCATGGTTTCCTGGCATAACACTACGTCAGCAAATTCATGCGGGGCATATCTAATTGCCCACATTTTCAAATTTTTTAGTCCACATGAGTTCCATGATATTACTCGAAGGAGCTTTTTGCTACTACGAGCGATCTATAGTTGGCCCCTCCTTTCGATTCCCCAATATTGCCGGTAACCAAGACCAATCTTTAGATACAGCAGAGATAGCAACCAACTGTGCCAAGACTGCCGTATCCGTTAAATTATTTACATTGGCCGTAGGTACTTGTTTATTTTTATTTATGGTATTTGAAGGAATGGTCTCATTGAAGGTTTTAGCTTCATCAATTGTCTGAATTTGGACAACAGCCAATCCCAGCATTTTTAGCTCTCGTCTGTGGTTCCAAATCAATTCAGCAATTATTGGGGATTGTAGTTCTAAAACCATCCTGTGATTTTTTATGGATGGAAGAGTAATCCATATGATGTCATTTGAAACCAGCGTTCTTAGTGCCGGAATTTTTTTTTAAAGGAGTGCAATATAAAGGATCTATTCAGATCTTGATCACCATTAATTTCCGGAGTACTGATCCAGCCCAAAATACTTGATATTGGCTTTACAAACATGGATTGATCCACAGATTCCTGCATTGTCAAAGATTTTTTCGGCACCACCTCATCGTCAGCATGATTGAATAATTGGTAGCTTTGAGTTACGTTTTTTTTTTCCAGAACCAGGCAGGTCCAGTGTCTCCCAATGCTTTGTGGTTCCGTCTTCCTCCAATTGCACTGGGGGTACGTTTTTTGTTGTATTGGATAACTGCGTCTCTAACTGCGGGGCATTTATTTTACACTTTTGTTCAACCTGCAGTTGAGGAGACGTGATTTTATCCTTGTGCTTCCCCAATGATAGTCTATTGTCTTCTGAGGAATCTACTTCAGTGACAGTCCGTTCAGTAGTTTTCTTGTTGGGAATGGGTTTGTAGAACGCTGATAACAAAGACTGTTGGGAGGAGGACAGTGAAGCCGCAAATTCTTTCTGTTTGGCCGAAATAAATTTATCAGTCACAGACACTTGGGTTATTTCATTATTAAAAGCGGCATTCAATTGAAGTTGCAAAGCAAGGTGACTTGCAATAGTAAGTTCGTCCACATCAATCGTTGCGTCTGAGTCTATGTTGCCAACAGAGGCATCAATGTTTGCCTCAGTTGGCTTTACCTTAGCATTCAATTTTGGATCAAGGTTTTTTGTTTCTGATTTATTTATTTTTTCTTTTTGGTTAGAGTTTTGCATACCTTGTATTTTCTCATTGCGTAAATTTAATCTATTTATTGCACGGGTATGCAATCTTTTTTGTTTACGTGATAGAAATTGTTTTTGCCCTTGCGGCTCAATATGTGCCTCTTGTGGGGGGGGTTCCAAGTTCACGCCTTCCTTCACCTTTTCCTCTTTTATTAATTCTATCAAGTCGGATGGACTATGAGGTGATTGGTCAGAGGCTTTATTCTGTTCAATCAACTGATTAGAACCATTCGATTCTGATTGCAGATCATTAGGTTGAGTAAAGAAAATTAATTGGTCAATTTTTTCTGCATGAAGCGTTACCATTTGGCAAAGCTGTGCATGTGAATAAATTTGTATCGTGTCCACATTTTTTGGTACATTCACAATCTGGGCAAACGTCGAGGGAAAACTGTAAACTGGATCCCCCCCATTCTCTTTAAAAAGATCCTGTGGCTCACTACGAAAATTCTCTGTTTGAGATGCTGTCGTGACAGTGCATATGCACGGAATACTAGGCGAGTAACAGCCTTTTTCCTTTTTATAATTCTCAGCAAAAATATAACCCTCCAATTTGTTAAGTTTAGAAGATATTCCGAGCAACGCTGTTTTTATATCACGAAGTTCGTAATGCGTGTACTCGTGGCCCTTGTCAAGTAAGTTAAGAATCCTTGACATTACGGGGTAGGAAGCTTCAAAGCTCAGGAGATCCTCCACATCAGAAGATGATTTAGGTTGAAAATTCTCATGCGTTTCGATCTTCAGCAATTTATTATGAGTGGAATCTTGCGTATCCGGCGAAGAGCACACCACTCCCCTTTTTAGTTGAGAAGGGCCATCATTACACAGGTCTATAGGGACCTGATCGGAGGCGGAATTTTCGAGATCATTATAGGAAATGGCAATTTCGGGTACTGAAATGCATGGGATATCACAATGGAGATGTACTTTATGCTTGCCAACTGGCCGTGCTGTCACTGGTGTAGACGGGCCATCAGACATTATGATCCGCTTCTCCAATTCCATTAGTACCGCAGGAGATAAGATCGAAATGTCAGATGGTGGCCCCATATTAATGTCTTCCATGCTACCCAAGCCGTGATTAATCACTGTCTCTGGCTCTGGGACACTTAAGAAACTTCTCCTTGTTTTAGTTGGGTTGGCGAGATTCTCATACTTATTAGTAGTACTACTTTCATGCATTGAATTGTCATTCGTGATGGCATTAATATTTGCGATAGCCTTATTGTTTCCGTACATTTCATCCAATTTTTTCATTGTGGCCTCAATGGTACTTTTTTGGAATGATTATCGTTTCCTTTAGCCCGCTCCGTAATCGAGAAGACATAGTTTTACATACAACAAAAGTCGTGAAACTTTTTTGTGAGCAGTGGTGGATCACGAGCCGGGCTTTTAGCCTTACTCTTGTTTTTAACAATTCTGAGGTGCTAGCCTCTAAGCGTTAGGGTTTACCCCCCGAATTATGGAAGGATAGTATCACGTGCAGGAGTAGATGATTAACACAGTATTCTTGTTTTCATAAGACCATCACTCCTGCAAGTACAATTCAATTGAAGAAAGGTATCCAACCCACAAACCCTAAACGTACCTTCCGAGTTCCCCAGTTTGACGCTTCCAGCGCACCGCGAACAGCAAACAGTACTTGATTCGTACTTGGCGGTGCGCGCACGGTGCGCTGGGAGCAGTGTACTTGAAGACACAGAAAGAGGCGTTCCCCTACAACAGGCGGAGCCTCCGCTCCGGAAGCAACCTAAACAGAAAACAAACAACTATGGGTTAATGTTCAGCGTATCAAAATTGTGCCAACAACACACTCCAATTCTATGCAAGTCCACAGGCTCCAACAACAACACAACTCCACAGTTAATGAAGCGGTGTACCTACAGTACCTACTGTGCACACTAAGTGCACTGTGCACACCCACTCCCTATCCCGCCCGCTTACTAAACCAGGGTGGTGGGTACCGTATCCCTAGAGTGAGGTGTTAAACAAAAAGTCACCTAGTTCCTGGGAAGTCAGGCATAGACTGCTGTAACAGCTTGAGACGTCCTCCAGTCGGCAGGATTTTTCCACAAGTTTGAGCCTTCAGCGAAATCCCTCGAAGACCGCGACGTCGGAAGCACGGCAGACTCAACCAAGCAGGCAGCAAACTCAGCAAACAGTACTTGATTCATGCTTGGCGGTGCTTTAGAAAGGGGAATTACCCAAAAAGAATTTCATTTCCTTATCCCCAAAAATACCAGGACTCCTCTCATTTATATGTTGCCCAAAATCCACAAGAGCATGGTCTCGCCTCCTGGCAGACCTATTGTTTAGCTCAGTGGGTCCATTTTGGAACCAGTAGGGCAATACTTGGATTTCTTTTTGAAACCTCTGGCTAAGAGCACTCCCACCTACCTGTCTGACTCTTCTGATGTCATTAGAATTGTAGAGGCTTTTCCTTTCAATAGCGACCACGATATGCTTATCACCCTAGACGTGGAGTCGCTATATCCGAATATTCCTCTGGAGGACTCATTCGGGATTATGAAGAAGTTTTTACAAACCAGGACTGACATTATTTCAGTCCCAAGTGAATTCTTGGTAGAATTTTTGGAAATTGCACTTACCAAAAACTTCTTTAGATTTAAGAACAGCTATTACATGCAGATTAAGGGGACGGCAATGGGGGCATCATTTGCTCCCAATTATGCCACACTATACATGTGGGATTTTGAGGAGTCTAACATCATGATAGACTCAAATCCTTTCAGGCCAGCTCTTAAACTATTTAAGAGGTACATTGACGACATATTCATCATTTGGGATAGTTCTAAAGGGGACTATAATGCTTTTTTTCTTTGGATCAATAACCTAAATCCCAACTTGAAGTTTACCATACAAACCAGCAATAAGGAGATTGCATTTCTAGACCTCCTGATTAAGGTGGACACAAATGTACTAGCAGTGGACCTTTACAGAAAGGAGTCTGACAGAAATACTATACTGCAACACAAGAGCTTTCATGCTCAGTCATTGAAATCTAATATTCCGTATGAGCAGTTCTTGAGGGCCAGGAGAAACTGTACCAAAGTGGAAGACTTTATTAAGCAAGCGTCTGTGATTGAAGAAAGGCTGTTAGAAAGAGGCTATCCTAAGAGATTGCTCAAACAGTCCAAAAAACGTGCAAGATATCAGCATAGAGATGTTCTTTTGAGAAAGGACATCAAAGAAAGAAAGCTGGGAGAGGATCAACTAGTCTGTGCACTCACGTTTAACACTCAACATAACAAAATTAAGAAAATAATATTGACTCATTGGCACCTACTTCAGCTTAATATGCTGAAATTGGCTAAACCTATCTATGCTTTCAAAAGAGGGAAAAATATTAAGAACTGGGTGTCTAAAGCCGATAGGAATTCTGTTCAAGACAGCCAACCTACTATCACTGCATCATGGGGTATGCCCTCTGTTAAAGGACACTACCCCTGTGGGAACTGTTCAAATTGCCCTAATACTTCCGCCTCTGCCAGCATTAATATTCATGACAGGATATGGGAACTGAGGCAGCACACCACATGCCTCAGTGCAAACGTAAGGGATACATTACTCACCGTAATCATATTTCTGATGCTTGTATCTGCTTAGATTCACATGCTGTGCATAGGCCGACATCTAGTGGAAGCTGCAGAGTATTACAGTTTGCTTTTCGAAACTCGAAAATGGGCGTCGACACAGGGCGTGCCAGTAATACTATCCCTAGTGTGACATCCAATGTACCCAAGATCCCTCACGCGTCTAGGATCCTCAGATTGTATTTTTTCTGACATGAGGTAGCATGAGGAGTAGCGTGAGTACAGATAATCCAAGCAGATAGATAGAAAGGTAAGACTACAAGCAACCATGCGCCTTCTCTCAGAGGGGAGGAAAGGTGGGTCGCATGTGAATCTAAGCAGATACAAGCATCAGAAATACGATTACGGTGAGTAATGTATCCCTTCTGAGGCTTGTGGAATCTGCTTAGATCACATGCTGTGCATAGATTAGCGAGCAGTACCTGAAGGAGGTGGGATGCGAGAAGGGTCATGAGCAAATAAGTGTCTTAGAACCGCTTGTCCCACTTGTGTATCTGCCTTGGAATGGGTGTCAATGCAGTAATGCTGAGTAAAAGTGTGAATAGAGCTCCAAGTAGCTCCTTTGCAAATGGTGTCAAGGGGTACATTTGCAATGAAAGCCAGAGTGGCCCCAATGCCTCTAGTAGAGTGGGCTCTTGGCGTGAAAGGCAGAGTTCTTTCAGAGAGTAACACAGCTGGATACAGTTAATAATCCACTTCGAGATGGCACCTTTAGAGACGTGATCCCCCTCTCTGCCTGTAGCTACGGAGACAAACAGTTGATCTGTTTTCCTTAGCGGTCTGGTTTTATTTACATAGTAGAGGACCGCCCTACGCACATCTAGGGTGTGTAGTTTCACCTCAGCCGAGCTTTGAGGGTCCTGGAAGAAAGCCGGAAGCTCGATGGACTGGTTTACGTGGAATTTAGATATAAATTAATTGAGAACCTAGGGTGTGTGCGTAAAACCAGCTTGTCTTTATGGACAGTAAAGAAGGGATCCTGCACTGACAGAGCCTGAATTTCACTGACCCTTCTTATAGAAGTAATAGGTACTAAGAAGGCCGTTTTATAAGTCAGGTGTTTGAGACTGATTTTATGCATGGGCTCGAAAGGGGGTCCCATGAGCTTAGATAGCACCACATTAAGGTCCCACCCTGGTGGTGGGTTCGAAATAGGAGGTTGAAGTCTCTTTACTCCTTCCATGAAGGCTTTAACTACTGGTACTTTCCACCACGAGACCTTGTTATGGGAAGTGGTGTATGCCGACAGGGCTGCCAGGTGTACTTTCAGTGAGTTAAAAACCAATCCTGCATATAGCAGGTGCAGCATGTATGTAACAATAGTGGAAGGAGTGCAATCAACTGGGTTGATTTGGCTACTCTGGCACCAGATAACGAATCTCTTCCACTTGTCAAAGTAACAGTGTCTTGTGTTTGGTTTCCTAGATTCCTTTAGGATGTCCATACACCTCTGTGGTAAATTGAGATGTCCAAACTCTATGACATCAGGAGCCATGCTGCCAGGTTCATTGAGTTGGGTTGCTGATGCACTGTTTGACCTTGGTGCTGGGACAGTAGGTTGTACCAGGCTGGAAGTTTGATGGGCTCGCACACCGCCATCCTGCGTAGGTGTGGAAACCACGGTTGTCTTGCCCACATGGGAGCAAGTAGGACGAGCGTCATCGACTCTCTGTTCATCTTGTTCACTACCTTCCTGATGAGGAGTTGGTGGAAAAGCGTACGCAAACATCCCTGGCCAGTTCATCCACAGGGCGTTCCCCTGGGAGTCTGGTTGGGGGAACCTGGATGCAAATCCTGGGCATTTTCTGTTTTCGCTTGTGGCGAATAAGTCTATAGTGGGGAAACCCCACTGAGAGAAGATATCTTCTACGACCTCTCTGTGTAGAACCCATTCGTGTTCCTCTGGGAGGGAGCCTCTGCTCAGAGCATCCGCTAGGGAATTGAGCTCCCCTGGAACATGTTGTGATGACAGGAAGATGTTCCGTCTGAGTGCCCATATCCAGATTTTCTGGGCAAGCTTGGACAGATTTGGCGAACGAGTCCCTCCTTGCTTGTTCAGGTAGAACATGGCTGTTGTGCTGTCCGTCCGGATTTGCACTGACAGGTTTAGTAGGTGGGGCTTGAACGCTTGAAGCGCTCTGAATACTGCCAGAAGCTCTAGCAGGTTGATGTGGTTCTTGGCCAGAGACCCTGAGCTGTGTGGTGGAGATGGTGAGCTCCCCACCCGTCAGACATGCATCGGTAGTGACTACTGCCTGTACTTCGGGATCGTAAAAAGGTTTTCCCTGTGCAAGATTCTCTCTTGTCCACCAGGGAAGGCTTTGTACTAGTGTTGGCGAAACGACCACTAGATCGTCCCACTGACCACTTGCCTGAGACCACTGTTTCGCCAACCATTCCTGCATGGGACGCACGCGCAGGCGCGTGGGGGACCAGGTAAATACATGACGCCATCATGCCCAGTAAATGCATTGCTTTGCGTACCGTTATTTGGTGACCGGACTGATATTGCGGAATTTGCAGTAGTATATTCCAAATTCTTTCCTCTGAAGGAAAGGTCAACCCCTCTTGAGTATCTAGGATTGCTCCTAGGAACTGTTTGGAGGTGCTTGGCACCAGGCTTGACTTTCTCGTTGATTGAGAAGCCTAATTCGTGGAGGAGGTCGATAGTCCTTTGAATGTTTGTCCTGCAAATTACTGGGGTTTCCCCCGTTATGAGCCAGTCGTCCAGATAAGGGTACACCGGGATTGATACCCCTGCATAGGTGTGCAGCCGCCACCGCCAGTACCTTGGTGAATACCCTTGGTGCCGAAGCTATCCCGAAGGGCAGTTCCTTGAATTGGTAGTGCCGACTGTCCACCTTGAAGCGCAAGTACCTCCTCTGCGCTGGGAACATGGAAATATGAAAATAGGCATCTTTCATATCCAAGGTTGCCATGTAATCCCCCTTTTTTAGGAGGGGGATTACCTCTTGTAGCGTAGTCATACGAAACTTTTGGGGCTTGACATACTTGTTGGCAGGCCGTAAGTCCAATACTGGGCGCATTGTCAAATCTTTTTTTGGCACAAGGAAGTAAGTTGAATAAATACCCATGTTTACCTGGTGTCCCAGGTTCTATCGCGTCCTTTGCTAGCAGAATGGCAATCTCCTCGAGGAGAATCTTCTGATATTCTAAAGAGTGTACTCTTTGTCGTGGAGGATGGTTCCGGGGACGCTGCAGTAGTTCTATACAGTACCCTGTGGATACTGTTGACAGCACCCATCTGTCTGATGTGATCCCTTCCCAAGCCTGGGTGAAGTTGGAAATGCATCCCCCTACTGGGGTTGCGTGAGAAGGGACCCTGAACTGAGTGTCACTGCTTTGGTGGAGGCGTGCCGCCTCCTTTGCTGGGGCTGCCTCTGCCTTTACCACGTCCTCTCCTATTACCCCTGCCGTAACCCTGGGTAGACTGTTGACTGTTGTTCCACTGTGTACCCTGCCCCTGGGAATAGTTAGATCCTCTCTGGGAATTTTGGCCGCGTGGGCGACGAAAATTACTATTCCGTCTCTGGTTAGGGGGTTTATTGGTTAACTGGCCAAGGGACTTGAGTGTCTCGTATTCGTCCTTGGCATTCTTCAGTGCGTCCTCGACCGCCTTACCAAACAACAGATCGGCTTCCACCGGTTTGTCCAACAATGATGCCTGGGTTTCTGCCGTAAAACCAGACTGCCGTAACCACACATGTCTCTTGATAACAGTATCTTCTGCTATCAATCTGCCTGCGTTGTCCGCGGCGTCAAAGGTTGCTTTTAAAATGCAACCAGACACGGCTCTCCCCTCTGCCGAAATCCGAGCTAACTAGCCCTTTAAGGGTTCTGGTGCAGAGGCTAGGAGTGCCGCGACTTCTTCCCACTGATGGCAGTTGTAGCTGGCCAACAGGGTGGTGGAGTTTGCAATCCTTGCCTGATAGGCGGACGTTGAGGCTACTTTCCTGCCGAAACCATATTGTTTTTTGCTCTCCTTGTCTGGAGGAGCTTCGGACGATGACAAGGGTGTTCCAGCCCTCTTACGAGTGTTAGTGACAACTAGGGAGTCTGGCTTCAGGTGTCCTCTTATATAGAGAGGGTCAGACTGGGCTGCCCTGAAAAGTTTTTCAACTCTGGGATTGACTGCTCTGGTGAGGTTCGGGTTCACCAGGGACGGGTCTATTCTTCGCTGAATAGACTTGAGGATAGGGATGGTCTGGGCAACAGGCCTCCTTTCTCCTACTAACTCCTCGGCGAAGTCCCTCTCCTCCTGGACATCATGGGTGTCAATATGGAAATGTTCTGCTGCACGTGCGAGAACCTCGTTTAGGAGGGGTTGGTTATCGACAGGGGAGTCGGTAACCGGGGCTTCCTTTTCTACCGGGGAATCTACTCTGTAGTTTTTGGGGTCTTCCTCTTCCTCTTCTTGGTCCTCATCGTCCCCATAGTAGCCCGTTCCGGTTTGCTCTTCTACCATGCCAAAATCTTGGTCCTCACCAAAGGAAGTCTCTCCTTGATATAGTGAGTATGGTTGTACCTCGAAGGGGTCTGTAGACCTCATCGGTGTCTCAAACCGGGGCTTCTTACTCGGGGGGGATAGGATCATTAGAGCCTGAGGGTGTAGCCCCTTGTGGATCATATGAAAGGAAATGGTCTGGATTTTTATCGTAAAAGTCTGCCAAAGAAGACATCGTTGACATGACCCTATCTATGTCATCACTGGACCATTTTTTGGAACTGGGAATGACTCTCTCAGAAAGTTTTGGAGATTTATCTTGAGTAGATTTGCTCTTTGAAATATCAGCAGACCTGGTCTTGTCTGCCTGTTTAGGAGGAGTGGAGTGTTTCACAGGTGTGGAAGAGTGCAGAGGCTGCTTCTTCTGCTGTTTTCCCCCCTCCCCGTGAGAGGAAAAGTGTTTTCCCTGTCTCTTTGTGGCTCCGGAGGTTTTCGACGCCTGGCATCGAGGATCGGGGGTAGAGTCCCTGTCCTTCGAACGTGGGGCCGTGCTGATCTTGTCTGTGGGCTCCGACTCCTGGAGTGCGGCCTGGGGGTGGAAGTCGTCTTCGTCTTCCGACGATCGAACTTCTGTTAGCCTAGGGAGCGAGGCACTCTTGGCAAGAGTGGATGATTGCCTGGAGTCATGCGGCGATCTCGAACGCCCAGAGGACACCGATTCGGACCGTTCTGTTTGTGCCTCTTTCCGAGCACTCTACGTCGTCGAGTCTCGGTTGGACTTCGTGTATTTAGTGTGGGTGGTGTGTGAAGCGCCTGTGTCGCCGGGGGTCTTCCCCATAGCCGCCCTGTCGGACGACCTTCCGAGGTCGGGGACCTGCGCTCAGCTGTCTTTCGACGCCGTAATGCCCTCGCCGTCCGAAAGCACGGTGTCGCTGCCATGGCTGAAGGCGCCCTCCGCTGGCATGGCCGCCTGCCTTGTGTGGTGGGCCCAACGCTTCGTCGAACGGCCCTTAAGTGTCTTAGGTTTAAACCTACTACACGCTCTGCAGTTCGCTTCGGGGTGGTCCCTCGGCAAGCAGAGATTGCACGTGGCGTGCCTGTCGACCCAAGGGTATTTGCGATTGCACTTGGGGCAGAATTGAAAAGGGGTACCCTCCATACGCACCTAGAGGCAGCGGGCTGTTAAGTGTAGGAAATGTATAAGGTGTACCTATATACCAAGAGTGTAGAGTATGTCCCACTCCCCACTCTCCCTACTTGCAGGGCCGAGGCCAGAGGCCTTCCAAGGCCCGGGCCGAGGCCAGAGGCCTTCCGAGGCCCAAATCCGTCGTGCAGCAGCCGACGGTCGATTTCTTCTCAGCCGGCTTCGAGTGTCGAAGTTCGACGTTGGGCTGGGGAAGGATGTCAATTAATCAATATTTTAGAAAATATTTTAGCAAAAGTATGGCTAAGGCCAGGGGACTCCGCAAAATGCTTCCGACCAGTATGGCGGAAAAAAACAATCTGAGGATCCTAGACGCGTGAGGGATCTTGGGTACAGTGGACGTCACACTAGGGATAGTATTACTGGCACGCCCTGTGTCGACGCCCATTTTCGAGTTTCGAAAAACAAACTGTAATACTCCTCAGCTTCCACTAGATGTCGGCCTATGCACAGCATGTGATCTAAGCAGATTCCACAAGCCTCAGAATATATGTTATTATATGCCCTTGTAAAAAGGCTTATACTGGGAAGGCTTCCAGAGCAGTAGAACTACGTATAAGCGAACATAAATCGAAGATCAGAACGGGTCAGCGGAATGCTCCCTTAACGATGCATTTTTTGGAATCTAATCATAAGCCAGATGATTTGAAAGGGTGGGCAGTTGAAAATGTTTCGGGCACTGATGCGGCTAATACCGCTGCACGTTTAGCACAGAAGGAACAATGGTGGATATACCACACTAATAGCTTGGATAGGGGTCTCAACCAACAGGAGGAATGGAATTAATCTCCCTGAGCCCACATAGAATTGTGTAACTTTTCGTGCTCGCTTCACCTTCTATATATATATCCATTGGAATATTTATATATTTTTCTGGGTTTATGGGATAGTCCGTCCTTAATTTATTTTTAGGACTCTTGGCATCATTGGTATACTTGCCTTCTGATGGGGGCGACTGTTGGTCCGTTGTTTGTGTTTATGACACCATCTTGAAATAAAAGAAGGACAGCGACTTTGCCGCTTGGTCCGCATTCCCGTTTGTTTACGTTCGCATCGTTGGTTCGAGTCGACATGAGCAAGGTAAGCGAGTTCTGCATTAGGTGTTTGATTATTCTTGCAGGCAGGAGCCTCTCTGCCTCTTAGTCGATTCAGTACGTGTTTATTCTATTCTTGATTTTTTAGATCGCCTTATCAGCGAAGTCCCGTTTTTAGTCGGGAGGAGTCCTCGTTTCACCGCAGCCGTAGAGGCAGCGCCATGCCTGAGGAGAATTACATTTTTCTCCTTCACTCTAACGGCGTCATCGCCCCTAAGGTAAGCGGGTGGGTGTGAGACGATTACGGGCTCTTCCAAGTAGCAGACAGCACACTTGCGTCAATTGAGTAATTCTATAATTGAGTTTTACCCACATTTTGTCTATTTTTAGACTACTATTCGAGCGACTGCTGAATTCTACTTCTCCCGTGTTGTGCATATTGTGCTACGGACGTGAAGAGTGGCGTTTTCTTTTTCTTCTTCTACTTCGCTTTCACCGAGGCAGCAGTGACAGCTTTTTGAAGCAGTGTAGCGAAAAACCCCAATTTGCTTTCTACAATCGTAATTGGGAAGGGGTCATCTTGAGAGAGAAATATTGGGAACGAAGGTACAGAATTGCTTTTGTCCCGCCCAAAGAGGTTTACATGGGTAGTATATTTTCCATCTAATTATTTATCCTTTATATTTTGGCTTTGTCTTAGATATTAATTCTCCTATTGGGAGGTCCAGTATTTCAGACGTATACCAGAGGCTACTGGGACACAAGCCATTAGGCAAACTATATGGGGTTTGCAGGTATGACTCCATTTTTGATTGTTTTCTGAAGTATGACTTAGTGTGGACAGGGGGGTGCAAACAGATTGGGTTGGTTTAGCATAAATAGAAAATACTCATGTTTAGGAGAGTGCGAGTAACTGCTCTATTCCTGAACTCTGTAATCCTAAATTAAATGAGGGTATTTTATGGAAAATGAAACCTGATTGATTCTGTCAGTGTTGCCTTCTTCTAAATTTGGTTAGATTAGGCTTATTTGTAAAACATTTAATGATGTTCACAAGACCGTGGCTAAAGAGATGCCCACTTGGACTGAGAGCTAGTTTTGTTTTCCAATGTTCGGATATTATTGATCGAGAGATACCGATAGAGGGGTGACAGTGGTATGCAATTGTAATTTTAACAATTTTTTTACTTGCATGTTTGTTTGGTTTTAGAATATTGTTAATGTTCGTCCAATCCTGATGAAGACACACACTATCTGTCAAGTCGAAACTATTTACCAACTGGGAAGCCTTATTTGCAAAGAAGAACTATATCTTTAGGCACCAATAGTCGATATTTTGCCTGGAATGAACTATTATCAATAATGATAGGTTGTTTGAAATTATCAACAACACAATGGAAAAGAAATGCATTAATGAAATGAAAAATTTGTTTGTTATATCTCAACACATTTAATAATTTTTAGATATTCATCTAGTGAGTGAATGTTGGTATGATGAATAGCATAATGTTTTTTAGAAACGATTAAAAGGTTCTATATATTTTTATACAAATCTAAATAAAATGAAATAATGATTTGACTTTTGCATCCTTCTGTCATCCTCCTTTAGTTTTCTCTCGCTTTGTCTGGCACCATCCTTGTTGTATTATTATATGTCTCTACCTCAAGGTGCCAGATTTGTTGAGGTTCCCACTTTGGGTTTGGTTGTGTTGTCAACAATCACCAGAGAAGCCCCTGAACCGCCATTTCATATTTCCTTTCACAAATCTGTATTTCCAAAAACATGGACTTCTAATCCCATAAAGCACGAGCAAGATATCTAGAAAACTAGGCAGCCCAATCTGCACTCGTTTGGAATCAGAGTTGCATGGACACTGTTTTCACCGTGACTTTAAGCAGGCAGACTTATTTCAATGGTATTGCATCCTTTCAGCGACACCCGTTTTGACGACAGGATTGCAAAGGGCAAATAAAGGCTTGGGGGCGTCAGGAATACAAACCATAGTTAAATGAAGGAATACATTGGCGATGTTTTTCAGATAAAAACCTGCTGCAAAACACCTGTTAAAACGGGTGCCAATGAAAGGACATAGAACCATTTCAATTGACTGGAACATTCAAAACGCCACAGCAATTATTGTGCTTTTGTTTCTATACTATAAATCCTGGAATTTGTCAGCACTGTATCCTCTCCCAAAGTTAATGCGAGAGATTTCCATTAACCACATCTGTAACTGCTTTTGTGCAGCCCAATTATAAAGCTCCACTCAGGCTTTCCTCCGTGGTAGCACTGCTTATAAGCTGCCATGCCCTCAAGCTCCCTGTTCTTGCATTGCATTCTGAACCTTGTGCAGCTGCAACGGATCGGGACTCTCCCTCTACCTTGCTGACTTTTCTGTTCTGCCCTTTCCTTGCTTTCAGGTCCATTTAGTCTTAAACTTTATTCCATTTGTCAGTATCTGTTTATCTGTCTTCCGTTTGTACTGTTTCCCCTTAGTGCTAGTCCTGTTTTCCACAGCCTTGCTTTGTTAACGTTTGTGTGTTTCCAGTCCAGTGTTCCAGCATGCTTTTGTTACCTATATTCGGTTGCCTTGTATCAGTTCTTTGCCTCAGTTGCCTTGAGCCAGTTTCTTTGTCTCTGTTACCTTGTGCCAGTTCCGTGCTACACTTTACTGCATTCCTTTTTTGTGTCCGCACTCGTACCTCTGTTATTCCTTTGTACAGAGATTGGCTCCTATACCCCTACGAGGCAATCTCTACCCATTCCATGCTCTAGTTTTACCTGTGGTCTATAGTATATATTTCATGTAATGGTGTATTGTGCTCTGCTCCCACAGAAGGCATCTACTGTATTTTCCAGATGGACCCACACCAGCTTGTCTCGTGTAAGTACACTCCTTGTTAGTGGTTTTAGGGTCAGATACAGAAGCCACTCTTGCTGCCACCTTCCAAGAGCTTGCATGCTGTGGTGCCTGTAAGAGTAACTTGCACAGAGGCATAGCGTTTCCCTTATTTCTGTGGGTAGTCCTAGTGGGATTCCTTGTCCAGTACATGGTTCCTATCCCTTCACCATCGAGGTCTGACCTTTCTTCCAGTCCTATTGTTCTGGTATACCTGCTATGTTATTCCTTCTTGTTTATCCTCATGCTGTATGCACTTGCCTGTCCTCTTATATCAGCATAGCCACCCCAAGCCTACCTGCGTGCAATGTTGGTGTTTAGTTCATGAGGTCTATCAAATAGTAGACCTGTACGTATTTCCCACATTTTGATCAATATTTCCCAGCCATGGCTAAACAGACCCAAAGCTCAGAGACCATTTAATTTCTAAAACTCCACAATGAAACATATGTCATTGCCTTTGGTGTCCCTGTGTACATTCTTATTCCAGAAACTAGAACAGTTTCTGGAAACGGCAGGCATTATTTGATCCACCCAAAAAAAGTACATTTAGAAAAAAAGACAGCTTTTTGGTGAAGCTACTCACACCTTTATCAATAATGAGCTTTGTGATATGTACAAGTCTTGCTCCTGAAATGCATTCACTATTCCAGCACTTAACAGTTAAACAAAAGGTGATCACTTTCGTGACCCACCTCACACCACATTATAGCACAAGCTCTGAAAGCGCAGTGCCAGTTGCTGATCAAGCAGAGAGCTTAATTTAAAAATCATGGGTCCTATCCACATAGCCCTTAACAGACTAAAACCAAGATTATTTACAGGCAAGGTTGTTGCTAGCCTCAATTGTGGCTTGCCAAAACGTCCAGTCCCTTTGCCTACAGGAGGACCTCAGTAGGTTACACCTCAAAACACAACAGACCAGGTCTGGTTCTACCAGCCATGTTAGACTCTCTACCTACTCTCACTACAGAAAACAAGAAAATATCTTACAGTTTAGAAAACATTTCTCATTAACTTCACCTCGCTGATAATCACTCATAATATTTCTTGAACTTGAGATTCGTAATGCTAAACCAGAGACAAAGGGGACACCTGAGGCACATTTTGTTTTAACAATTGCCTGGCAGCGTAGGTCACACACACTTGGGCAATGGATTGTTTCAACTCCCAAAATTAGGGTCTATGCACAAATCAAAAGGGTCAAAAGCAACCCTCGAAATAAATTTGAAAGTATGTATGCTTTCTTTCAAAGCTTTTGATCATTTCAATACCTTACATTTTGAATGCCCTTCAACAATCTGTAAATGGCAGTCATAATTGACATTTTCCTCCTGGGAATCAAAGAACAAAACATCTGGAAATTATTTTGTTTAAAAAATCAGTATCGTTTTCTCTTCCTTGCCAGTAGGCTTGAGGGCAAGTTGTCCGATTACGTGCTGATTTTCTGACAAATGCCATCTTAGCCAGAAAGCAACAGATACAGATACATGGTTACTGCACTCCAGGTTGCAATTCAAAAGTCTCTGTCGTCAACAAATGTCTCTGTGGATTATCTCCCAAATATCAAATATTACATGCAACCTCCCTTCACGGCCACTGGGAACGGAGGACTCAATCCAACTCAACATCCCATACTCCAACTGCAAAAACTGAGGCCCCACACAGTCCAATGCTCTCTTTGGATGGGAGATCTTCACCAACTCCCCTCTTCATATCTGAGCTCAAAATCCACTTGTGCAATATGTTTCCTCCCCCTGCTGGTCATAATCTCTGGAGGTTTAGTCCACAGAAACATTTGTTTGTGGTGTCCAGGCTCACAAACAAATCAAAAACAACCTAGAACTCCTCAAAAGAAATCGGGGATTATCTGTATGGGAGCTAACACCTAGTCTATTCTAAAAGTGCAAACAAAAGGTTCCTGTGAATAGACTACACAGTATGTGGACACTGACAAGAAGACTGACAAGAAGACTAAGCTTTAAACGTTTGAACAATTCTCCTCCAGCCCATAGAAATCCTAGCAAACTACAAACTATACCACTGCCACCTCAAGACACAAGCTATTAGAAATATGATGCTACGTACTCCACAATTTCCATCCAGAAGAACCTCCAGCCCCTGGGAATTGAGGAGGATCACACTACCTTGTCAAGTTGATGACTTAGGACCATGAGTTTACAATTGAACCCCCATTACAGAACCAACTCCCTTAGCAAAAAAAATAGTCCTAAAGCCTTTTATAAAGAAATTTCTAGAGAAATTGCTTTGACCAAATTAAGATTTGACTGGTCTTTAAAAAGCAACTTATCAAACTAAAGCCTTAGTTCTAAAAAAGAAATTAAGCACACTTCCAAATTCTGCGAAATGGCAAATATCCACTATCCAAACACGGACATCGCCAAAAACAATACCACAAAGCTCTATCTGAACAACATGGACTTGTGACCACTGTGGTGAATCTCGCAATGTCATTGCTCCCTCTCCGGAGAAACTCTCTTCCCATATGGCACCTGTTACCTGATCCCGATCCTGGGGGTGGCTGCCTAAGGGAGGACCATATTTGGGGAGACAATCCTCATGGGAGGGAAGGAGACTCACTGGCAGGAACATGGTATCCCACTTCCCACTCAGGGTATGAGATCAACTCCTTGAATTCCGAAACATGTATGGCATGTTGTGATATAGATCCAGTCCATACACTTTGCACTGACAGAAGGGCTCTTTCCTATACTTTTTGCAAAAAGACTGAAACAAGGAAGAGCACGAGAGAAATGCAGAGCATTGAAGCTGCAGAACTAGAGAAGCGCTATAGTGGTTGGATGGGTCCAATAGTTTCCGAGACACTTAAAACCACAGGCACTGCGGGGCGTGGCTCGGAGCTGCCACGTACGGCATGGCTTCCTAGGAGCTCCTGTCTGGCCCAATGCGCCGCAACTAATATCTCCGCTCCTAGACCCCGTTAAGTGATACAAGTTAAATATACTGCGTTGGAAGTTCTCCTGAGGGTGTTGTTTGAGGGGGGTCCCCGTGCTGTGGCCGATTTAGCATGGTTTTGGCTTTCTTACTGATCGGGACCCAATCGAGACCAAGATGGCCGCCGCACACCTCAACGCGAAGTATTCGCAACAAGGGTAAAGGGCAAATTATCTAAACACGTCCTCGGCCGCCGAAAGCCCTTAGCACGCTCTCCTGCACAGTTACGAACGCCCCAGTCTCGAATTCCAAGCAGCGCAAGACAGCACCATACCTTCCGACGTCGACTGATCAGCGGTCTGCCTCCCAGAGTCGTGGCGGGATACGGAACTCTACAGCACAGTGCCGCAGAGTCACCTCAGTCCGTGGTCCCGGGGCTCCTTACCTTTGACTGCTGACACGGGTTCTGGCCCGTACCCGGAGGAGCGCCTGCCATGGGTGGTGACGCCTCCTGATGCCTCACTGCTCCCGCCTAACAGCGGCTCCTCGCGTCTGACGGCAGGGGACTTCGACTCTTCGCCGGGGAGCTGCCCCGGAGCCTGCAGCGGGATCTCCGCCTCGGGATCACCACCAGATCTAGCCCCGGAGGGGCCTGCCCGCGGAAGGGATCACCACCCGGTGCACGAGTGAGGACGAGCCACACCATCAGCGGGGCTGACGGGAGCTGCAGTTCCCCCTTCCCCCCGCAACTGGTCACCCGCGGGGTGGGCGCTGTGGCGGCCCCAGCCCGTTAAGCCCGAACCTGGAGGAAGGAGGCCTTCTGAGACGGAGAGGGGTTCTGCTCCCGCCAGAATCCACACCTGCTCACTTTACATAAGGTGAGGAGTCGGGAGGGACAGGGGGTCTCCATTGACCCGTGTGGGACCCGTAAACTACTTTCAAGCACCCTTCCCCCAGCATCAATGGACAATTGCCATTTAATCCCGCCTGGCCCAGAACCCTGCCAACATCGTCTCCTCCTATTCAGCCTCCTTACTGCTGCTCCAAGACCCATCATGCAGCGCACTGACCTCCAGACTATCTAGCAGGAACTAAATCCCTGGGGCACCCTTCTTCCCTACTCCCCATTGGTGTCGGCCCGGTGGGGATTGGGTGCGTGGGGAATCAGCGCAAAGCCTATTGTACGAAAAAGAAGCAGAACCGCCACGCAAGAAGTGCGGCTATATAGGTCCTCCAGTGGCAAAATGTCAAGAAGCCGGAAAACGGCCAAACAAACAGATATTGCCACCCTTATGGCTAACTAATCCACTGAAAAATCTAGAAAGATGGACCCGCAAGAGGACTCTTCCAAAAACACTACACCCTCCTCAGCCGCGCCTGACCAGAACCCATCACAAGCGGCCACGAAGGCTGCTCTTCAAGACCTTTTATCAACATTAACCAGGGAAATCCAAAAAATTACAGAGGAAGTAACAGAGAAAATCAACTCTCTGGACAAAAGAGTAGTGGAGGTAGAACGCCGAACCACCAAACTGGAATCCGAGGTCTGCGATCAAAGATTTGAAACCGAACATGACAGGGACAGAATAGCAGCCCTGGAGGCGAGATGCACCATCCTGGAAGCAAAACAAGAAGATGCAGAAAACCGATCGCAAAGGAACAACATCCGCATATGAGGTATTCCATCCTCTATCCCAGACGCAGACCTGAAAACCTATGTCTCGGATCTACTCCGGTTCATAATCACCCTCCCAGATGACTCCCCTCTGGAGTTGGATCAGGTGCACAGAACAATCCTGAGGAGGACATCCACGTTTCCCCCTGATGTCCTAGCGAGAGTACACTTTTTCCAAATAAAGGAGGAGATCATGCGCGAAGCGAGACAGATGCGCCAAATCACCTTCCAAGGAACTACAATATTGCTATACCAGGACTTGGCGAACTCAACTCTCCAAAAACGGAAAATTATGCGTCCATTAACAGAATGGTTACGCGAAAGGAAGATCCCATACCAATGGGGATTCCCAACATCAGCGAGATTCACATGGGAGGGATCCCAGAAGCAAATTCAGTCACTGAAACAGGCAGACAAATGTATGGGTCGTAGGAGGGCAGAGGAGGATTCTGAACCCTAAGATCCAAATCAAACCACGCCCCCAAAGCAAGCCCTCGGGGGGCGTTAGTCAAAAGCCAACAGACGACACAGACCACGGGGTCCCCCTAAGAAAGATATCAACACGGGATGAGGAGATTCCAGTATCGCCAGTGATCACAGACTCTCCGGCCACAGGCAATTATTCCTCCTGAACTATACCGAGGCAATCCCTCAGGGAAAATTATATACAACTATTTTACCAACGTGAGAGCACTGCTTAATTATCAGCATACTTCATTTCGGCCGCCCAGTTAGCCAACAGCAAGCGCATTGGTGCCACCAGTTTTCCCAGTGGCAGTAGGATGACGTTTCTCCTACCAGTTCATTACATGGAGGGGGCAGAGGGAGGGAGGGAGGGGGAAATGGGTTTCAAATGGACCAATCAAAAGTTTGGGACTCCAACCATCTCAAGCTTCGTCCTCTCGATCAATGCTAGAGCATACAACAGCAACAGCTAGACACATTCAACACCGACAGTTACACAACACGCCTAACAAGCTCACGGCTCCAGGTGAGGGTCAAAGTACAATGCATAGCCAACACAAAAGTACCAGGTGATGGCTGACGCAAGCGAAATACGAATCCTCTCCTGGAACGTCCAAGGCATTAACACACCAAGAAAGCGTCGGTCAGTGGAACACAGATTGGGTCAATTGACCGGGGACATTGTACTATTCCAAGAAACCCACTTACTACAAGAAGATGAGCACCGAATAAAATTTAACAGATATAAAAAAGCCTATTTTGCCACAGCAGGAAAGAAGAAGAGAGGGGTAGCCATATTATTAAGCGACAGAGTCCCCTTATCAAAGATCACAATAAAAAGAGATCCAGAGGGTCGCTTTCTCTTACTTAAAGGCCTGTTTGAAGAACTCCCCATCACAATCGTCACTGTCTATGGCCCCAACTCATCCCAATCCAGCTTCATCTCAGACTCCTGGCTTTTCGCGAAGGACACCTTATCGGCTGTGATTTTAACTCCATGCCAAACCCACAATTGGACAAGACTCTTCCCCCCACAAATGCAGACTATGCACAAGCTCTATCCCTAGTCAAACTGTTCAAAGAAACCGAGACTGTCGACGCCTGGAGACTATTCAATGGCACTTCACGAGACTATACTCACTATTCTAATGTGCATAAAGGAATAGACCTGGTCCTAATATCCGGAGTGCTGTATCCATGCCTAAATACTGCAGAAATTCATACCTGCATGATATGGGATCACACCCCAGTTTCCGTAAATGTAGCCATATCGGGCCAGAAAAACCCAATACAGAGGTATTGGAAACTGAATGACTCCCTACTACTAGACGAATGTATCAGATCCGAAGTGGAGATCACAATATCCAACTATTTCAAAGAAATGGGACGCAATGAAAACTGTAGTCAGAGGATCTCTGATTGGTGCAGGGGCGGAATAGAAAAGGATATCGAACATTGCAGCAACCAAATTGGCAGCTGAAGTGAACCAACTAAAAACTGAACTGAAAGTGCGCCATACCAGGAAAACAGAGATCCTTGAAGAAGGCTAAAATAGCTCTGGAAATGCACTACGCCGACCGAACAGCCAAATCGTTAGCATATACAAGACAGTTCTACTACAGTAAAGGGAATAAAGCAAACAAAGTCTTAGCACAGAAGTTGAAAAAGATTCACAGCCGAAACAATATCCTTAAGCTACGGGGAGAAGATGGGCAACTACACTACTCCGAGATAGATAAAATTAATGAATTGGTTAGACACCATAAATCCGTAATGTCCGGAGACCCTACGGTTCTAGACAACTTGCCAGAATACCTGAAGGCTATACCCCCCCTAAAACTCAACACAGTTGGAAGCCCTGGAAGCCCCCATCAATATTGAAGAAATCATCGAAGCCATCAAATCTCTCAAATCTACGGCGCCTGGAGCAGTTGGCTTCTCCGCAAACATTCACAAAAAATATGCCAGCATTCTAACACCCCATATGGCTGCCTTATTCAATTCCTTCATATCTGCAACATTGGTCACTGAATCAATGGCTGAGTCACTTACAATTCTGCTACCTAAGCCCGGGAAGGACCCCGAATCACCTGACTCTTACCGCCCAATCTCACTCTTGAAGAATGACGGCAACATTTTTGCCAAAGTTTTAGCCAGGAGACTAGGGGCGGTTCTCCCATCTCTGATCGACCGAGATCAAACAGGCTTCATCCCGGGAAGAGGGACTCACGACAACATCAGGCGGACAATATACATAATTGAAAGCACCCACAAAATGAAGGTGGGAATGGCCGTTCTTACTAGATGCCCACAAAGCCTTTGATCGGGTGGACTGGGGGTACATTCTAACAGTTCTTGAGCATTTCGGCTTTGGCCCTAATTTTACACCATTGGTAATGGCTAATTATCAAGCTCCCAAAACACAACTGCGGGTCAATGGCATTAGGTCGGGAAGTATACATATATCCAGGGGCACTAGGCAAGGATGCCCACTCTCACCTCTTATTTTTGCCCTATCTATGGAGCCTTTTGCTGCTAGGATTAGGCAAAACAATAGAATAACAGGGCTATCCGTGGGAGACCAAGAATATAAAATTGCATTATATGCAGATGTTTTAATTACAGCATCAAACTTGGCAACATCCCTAGAAGCACTATGGGAAGAAATCAAAGCTTTTGGCGACCTATCAGGGTTTAGGGTAAACCTGGCCAAATCCTCTGCCTTAGCCATTAACATCTCCACACAGGAAAGAGTCCAATCCCATGGGCATCAGGAGCAAGCAAATACCTTGGGGTGAACATTACAAAAGACCCACTGCGCTTGTACTCAAGCAACATCCCGCAACTAATCAGTGACCTTCAAAACGATCTTAAAAGGTGGAAACAGCATGAAATCTCGTGGTTCGGACAAATAACAGCCATTAAAATGAATATAATTCCCAGATGGCTGTACCACTGCACAGCATTACCAATCCATATCCCAGGCCCGGCTCTAAAGGCCCAACAAAAGAAAATACAAGAATTTGTCTGGGGAGGGGGGGGGGGGGTGGGTCCCGAATCGGTAAGCGCATTATGTTGAGGGGGAAAGCACAGGGAGGGTTGAGAGCACCCGATCTGGCCAGATGCACACTAGCTGCCCAACTAACACTACGCATTCTCCTGGGCACAAGAGGAAGATCCCCGAAATGGACACAAATCGAAGAGAGCTGGTCCCCGGTCACGCCCTCTAGCCTACCACACTGACCAAACAAAGCCACATGCACATAGCGGTCCCCTCCTATCTACGTTAGCAACAGTCCGATGCAGGAAAACGGCAGCCCGTAAATGGGGCCTCCGTGGATCTCTTGGTCCCCTGACCCCCAATTGGAATAATCCCGACTTCTCACCAGGAATGTCCCCGTCCTGCTTTCGGGCTTGGATAGAGGATGGGCTGGGATAAACTAGGCAGTTTCTAGAAGAAGGAGCCCCCATCTCGTTTGAGAGATGTAAAACAAAATTCGGGGTTGGGGAGCGTGAGAGATTCCGCTATACCCAAATCAGGCACTGGATGTCCCATAGGGTAACCCGAGAAAAATGCTCCAGAGAGCTAACAGGGCTGGAGCTTTCATTGACAACACCAACCAAGAGAGGTAGGACCTCAACCATCTATCGTCTACTAGACAGGGCAGATCCTGGGAAAAAAGAAAGATATATGCTGGATTGGGAAAAGGATCTGGGGCGAGAGATCGAGGTGGAAGAGTGGGGGAAAATATGGCCAAGATTACACAAAAGCACTCAATGCGTTTCAAATAGGGAAGGGGGATATAAACTCTGTTATAGGTACTATGTCACCCCAGCTCAAATCCATAAAGCCAACCTGAAGATCCCTGGAACCTGCTGGCAAGGGTGCCCGGTCCCTGGCTCATTATTCCATATGGTATGGACATGCCCGAAGGCAGAGACATACTGGAGAGAAATATTAAAACACATCAAATAAATCTCCGGTCACTCAATACCTTGGGACCCAGGAATAATTTTCCTGGGCAAAACAGGAGGCGGCGCATTTCCAATCTCCGGTCAAATCCCCCTTCTATGCACACACCTTCTCCTGGCAGCAAAAATCGCAATAGCCCGACTATGGAAAAATGGTCCCTCCGTAGCTCTATGGTGGTCTAAATGCTGGGACATAGAAGTGGCTGAAAAAAATCACAGCAATAAGAACGGGCTCCCTGAATAGAATAGAACCATGAACATATGGGACCCATTCATGGACTACGCAGCTAAATTCCAGCCCTCACCAAGAGGCAAACGCTCACCGACATCCTCGGTCGTTCCCTCGCCAGACCTATGGACTCTACATATGCTCTCTGTGCACTTTCCTTTCCCTTCTTCTCTCATTAATGATGGCACCCCGTGGGACAACCTCCTGGCCTCCTTCCACTCCTCTAAGGTCAACATTAATGTTTATGTGAATGGCACCGTCCTGGTCCAAGGCCCTCAGGCCAACCTTCACCTCTTCGATAGACGCTTCCCGCGCCTCATCAATTTCCGTTGTTCTCCTGGTGTCCCCTCTCCCACCTCCAGGGCTTCCTCGCCTCCCCCTGCTGCCGCCTCCTCAGCTACCTTGCCCTCTCCTTCGCTCTCTGTCCCCCCCCCCAGGCTCCTTCTACACCTCTGCAGGGCGTACCTCTGATATGTACCCCTCTCCGGAAGTCCTTAAAGGACGGCATCCTTCTCCACATTGCCACTTTTAACCCTCGCTCAGCTGTCAAAACACTCCTCCGACATCTGCCGCCTTCTAGAAGAACTTGACCTCGATGTCCTTGGTCTCACAGAGACATGGCTCACGACCAGCTCTGTCACAAGCTTTGACACACTCCTCCCTGACGGCTACAAGATTGTCTCCACGCCCAGGTCCAACCGCTGCGGAGGGGATGTAGCCCTGATCTGCCCCGAGTGGATTCCTGCCTCTGTCATTCCTACACAGGCCTACTGCTCTTTCGAATGCCTCATATGCAAGCTCTCTCTCTCCCCTAGCCATTCCCTTACTGTGGCTACTATCTATCGGCCACCTGGTCAGATCTCCTCCTTCCTCTCTGGGCAGACCTCTCCCTCTTCACTCCTGGTCTCGACCACTCAACTCCTCCTTCTTCTTGGATGCCTCCGGTCCTCCCTCTGGACTCTTTCACGACCTCTGCGACTCTCTCTCACTCACTATTCTCCCCTCTGGATGTTCTAATCTCATCAGACCTTCCCCTTTCTGTCCCTTTCACCACTCCTCTCTCTTGGAGTGATCACTTTCTCCTTTCCTCCCATCTCACCCTCTCTACCCCCACAGGCCAAGCCACTTCCATCACTGCCACCCACCTTCTCAATCATCAGACCCATGAAGGGCGCATCAGTTGAGGCTTTCTCCGCCACTTTCTCACCCCTCCTTCCCCCTTTGGCTGTCTATCACCCTGACACAGCCCTTTCCACGCTCCACCCTGCTATATCTGATAATCTTGATATTCTTGCCCCGGTCATGAGAAGCCGCCTGAAGCCCAAAACCAAGTGCAACTCCTGGTACGACTCAGACCTCGTCACCCTTAAACGCAAGTGCAAGGTGGCCGAGAGGAAATGGCATGCTTCATGTACATCCTCAGATAAACTGGCCTGCCGCCTGCTCCAAAGGCAATACCGGCTCTCTGTCCTCACCAATAAGAGAGCTCATATCCAAGCCCACGTCTTTGCGGCATCTAACAACTTGGCCGAACTCTTTAAAATCTGCAAGGAACAGGTTAGTCCTGCCGTAGTCTCTACCTCTACTGTCCCTTCCCAGGCCCTTTGCACGGCACTGGCTTCTCACGTCACCTCTAAAACTCAGGACATCCTGTCCTCACTCTCCTCCTCTCCCACTACGCCCTGCTCTTCCTCTGGCCCTTCTGCAGCCACCTCTCCTCCCTCCTTCTCTGCCTTTCCCCTGTTCTCTACAGACAAGGTTTCTAGACAAGTCCGATCTATGAAAGTCTCGTCAAAACAGGTTCACCCCTGTTCCTCCAAAACCATCAAGGACCACACCGACTCCCTGGCTCCTGCCCTGGCTGACTTCTGCAACCACTCCTTCGCCAATGGAGTCTTCCCACCCCCCCTGAAGCACTCCCTTGTGCACCCTCTTCTTAAGAAACCCTCTGCCGACCCCTCCTGCCTGGTTAACTATCACCCAATCTCCCAGGTCCAACTTGGGTCCTTCCTCTCCGCTATCTTTTTCTCTACCTGTGGTGTTCCCCAGGGGTCTAACCTCTCTCCCTGGCTGTTCAACCAATACCTGGCACTCATTGCCCACCGCATTGCAGCTCTCTGCCTCAACTTTCAGTGCTATGCGGATGACAACTCGGCTCATTTTCAGGCTACCTTCGGCCACCTCTTCCCCATCCCTCATCTCTGACTGTCTGCTATCCAGGAGTGGTTTGCCGCCAAAGACCTGTGCCTTAATGCCAGTAAGACAGATTCTCCTCATCGGCACACTCGCTCCCTCCTTTCCTGTAGATCTCTGGCCGGCCTCTCTTGGCCCTCCTCCTGCTCCCACCTGCAAGGCAAATAACCTCGGGGTAACCTTCGACTCCACACTTTCCTTCTCTCCTCACATCTCTGACGTCTCTAAGAAGTCACACTACCAGCTGCACCTCCACAGAGATATTCTTCGTTTCCTCTCCTTCCCCCAGAAACTCACTGTCTCCAGAGCTCAGCTTCTCTCTAGGCTGGACTACTGCAAGAGCCTCTTTCTAAATCTGCCTGCCTCTACTCTCCGGCCTTTGCAACTCATCCAGAACAGGACTGCGAGACTTGTCCTTAGCCTCAAGCCCAGGACAAGCCCTGTGTTTCTCCAGGACTGAAATCTCTGCACTGGCTCCCAGTGGCTGCGTGAATGAAGTTCAAAACCCTATGCATTGTCCACAAGGTCTTATGGGGCCTGGGGCCTCAATACCTTCAACTCTCTCTTCTAAATATCTTCCTTGTCGAGCTCTTCGCTCATCCGCCTCCAACTCCCTCAGGGTCAGTCGCTTCTCCAAGCAACGAGTTGGTGGTAGATTCTTTCTTCGGCTGGGGCCTCCCTCTGGAACAGCCTCCCTTAAACTTGAGGAGTACCATCTCTGGTTCCGGAACCACCTCAAAACCTTTGTCTTTGCTTCTGCTTGTTCTCCTCCTCTCCCCTGCTGACCTCCTGGCTGAAACCGGAACTGTACTGGTTACCTGGACACCCTCGGATCTCGGGCCCAGGTCCCTCCCCCGCCAGTCACACACACCTGCAAAGCCTACCTGGCAACCCCCGCACTTGGGGCCTGTTTCTGTAGCCCTTCAGTCCCACCACCAGCACTTGACACCTGATGTCTGCACTTACCTTGGCACTTGCCACCTGCTGGCTGTTACTTTTACTTATTGTTATTATTCTATTACCATGTACTGCACTGTCCCTTTCCCCCATCCCATGCACTTGCGCGATCCGAATGACACCTGGCCTAGTAGGATCGCTGTCTGTGCACCCTATGTTCCCCCTCCCTTGCCTCGTCGTGCCTTGAAAACACTTGTGTATAGGCGCATTATAAATGTCATACCATATCCATTGAACTATTGTGTTTGTAAACTATAAAGTGTCTGAAGAACTCAGTGGAAGGGAAACACCTCCTGAGAATTTTGAGTATGAACTGAAAAGAATCAGAAACTCAGGGGAATGGGACCCACCTCTCGAGGACTGTGGTACTTTGATTATTTGTTTATTTTTGCATCTTTTGGAACTTTGTGTTGGAGCTTTGGAAAAAGCTACAGATGGCCAGCTGAAAGACTATATCCCGTTGCTCTTTATTTCGAGTATAGCATTTAAGGTTCACGTTAGGATTTCGGACAAAGGACGGAGAACTCTTTACATATGGACATTCTGACACCAACATCCTTTAGTTTTTATGAGGTAGGAAAACCCCTCGTAGTGATAGGGCGAGAGAGGTCTTTCTCCAACCCTCTTTTTTCTTTAATAAAAGTCTACAACGACCGTCCAGAATTACCAGTGTTCAAGCCTTTCACCACCCAGAGTACAACTCCACTTCAACAGGCATAATACGATAGATGAACATTCACAGACGAATTCTACCTGTAAAATTCAGTCTTTAAGAATCCCAATAAAAGTGCACCAAAAGATTAAACAAGTAATTCCATTAACCCCAGCAGCTAGCCATTTGTAGCTGCCAGATTTGCTAATGTCAAAGAAAGAGCTACTTACCCATCGCACACTTCCTTGATTACCGATGCCAATGGCCGTTTCTGCAAGGGGAAAAAAGACAGATAAAACATGCAGTCCTGTGTTTGGCAGAAAGAAGAAAGTACACGGATACCATGAAAACACACACTGCCTGCAAAAGGTGTGCATACCCACATACACAAAATAATTCATCTGTAGGTAGGGAGTTAAAATTGGACTCTACTTCACAGTGAATAAACAGTGACTGACTGACTGACAAATAGCTTGTGGGCAGCTATGGATATATGTATGCAACATTATGTTTTCAAATGCAAAGCCACATCCATAGAAAGGTGCAACTTATCTGGGTTTGTGAGCGTTGCACGAGTGAAACAAGCAATACTTGGTACAGTCACAACCTGTGCTGAAAGCTAACCATATTCATGAGAGAACCTCAACTGCATCCCCTCCGTGTCTTCAGTTTAGGTTTGTGTGGGAACCTTGAGAAACGTAGCCTTTGGATGAATTGAACTACATTCATCAAGAAGCATAACACCACCTCGAACTGCATAATGTATAACACCACCCCCCGCCACAGACACTTGACATGGTTTGCTTGTGGAGACTCACTAACTGTAATTTTTCAATGAAGGTACAGGGACCTCCAGGGAGGGCTTTGAAAGTACTTGCAGCCAAACTCGCACAACAGAACCATACTGTGTCAAATTTACAATGCTGGGGGTGGTGCTGTGGAGCAGCCCAAGATGGCTGCCTAGCTTTTCAGCTGCGTGCGGCCCAGGCATCGATTCCGGCTACATCTGCGGTCTCCTTCACTATCTAACATCGCTGCTTGGCTGAGCTGATGCCTACACTACGGGGCGTATGATGTGTAAGTTTTGGCCCGATACGACCTTCAAGGGCCTAGATGTGACATCCTTGGCGACTGCTGACCGTGTGCGCACCAGGGCCTGGCGCTCGCCTGACTTCTGGCTTCCCTCGCCTGGCTCCCTGCCCAGAGGCCGACACCGTAACAACTGCAGAGGCGGCCCCGGGTCCCCTCCCTCAGTGTCATCAGCGAGGGTGCTGTGGAGACCCAGCAGCGTCCGCTGCGGGGGCCCGCGTGGAGCGAGCGGTGATGCGGCTGAGGCTGGCGCTGGAGCGCAGGCCGCCTCCCCCTGTACTCAGAGGCCATGCCCTTTGCTGCGACTGACACCATACTAGCGGCTACGGACTGGCTGCCGCCCAGCTGGGAGGACTCTGGGGCTCGCACCGTCCGTGCGGAGGTCCAGGTGAGGAGCGGAGGGAGGTGCGCACTGTGTTTTCCCCCGTTGTGGCCCGACATGGCGGACCAGACGCAAGAAATCTAAGCACGCGAAGTAACAACGCGCCGTAGCCATCACTGCCCCGTCGCTTAGCGGTATTCCTCAATCCACAGCCAATACTCCATACTGCAGCCTCGCCGCAACTTATTGCCTCCGCTACGGCCTGCGCACCCTGCTGACGCGGAGACACTGGCAGGAGGCCTCCGGCCCTGCTGAGGCTAATACCCTCCACATCACCATCCTCTCCGCCGGTGAGCCTGCACCATACCCTATCTTCTTTCTGCTGCAATGCCTAGTAGATCCAAAGGTGCTGCCCAAGGGGGTACCATGGACAAGTTTACTAAATCAGTTCCGCGGGCTGAGCCGGGCCACACATCTTCACAGGAGGAACCCGACCCGGACCTTCACCATGGGGTTGTAGTCCCAGATCTCACCACGCTGATGGAATCTATGGCCAAATATTTTGCCTCCTCTCATGAAAAAATAGACGACATTAACGCAAATGTTGCCTCACTAAAAACTCGGGTGGAGACCTCATTCTTCGCCTGTCGCGTACGAAGGGAGACCTACGATTTGAGGCCCACACTATTAGAATCTTCCCAGACTTCTCAGTGGAGGTACAGCAGGAGAGGTGTCAAGTCCTTGGCGTTAAGAAACTGCTCAGGGAGTGCAACATCCCATATGCCATCCTGTTTCCGGCGCGACTCAAAATCACCCACAATGGTAAACTGTATTTATCCAGTTGCAAATACTGCTTCACGGCCCAAGAGACGACCGCGCCAACGACAGCTAATCAGGAACAACGTGGCTCATGGAGACTTATCATACCCACTGATCCTTGTCTTATGATGTGTCGATGGCAACCTGACTTTGTCTACTCAGCAAACATGGCTCCCTATCACTCCCCATGCATTTGGGTCGCAGGCTGGCTCCTGGATGGTATACACTGGCCATTCTCCCCTCTTGATGCCAGGAGCTAGCCATGTGTCCTACCCTCTCCTGCGGATTTGCCCAGCTCGAGTGTGCTCTCTAGCTCTAGGGGCCGATTGCAAAATCCGTCTACCGCAGTAACATATCCGGGACATCACTGCTGCCCTACATCATGCTTAAAATGCTGGCCGCATGGCATCAGCACTCCCTGTTGGCACCTTTGTTTGGGGGTGGGGGGGGTTGCACTGCATATTGGGGTTGGGCAGTGAGGGTGGGGGGTGGCACTGTTGTGGTTGCATTAAAGGAAAATGGCATGACAGGGAGGTACATGACTGCAGCGCAGTGTACCTGTACAGCAGGTGAACGCAAGCTATGGAATGGTAATGAATACTACTGCAGGGATGTCCCATAATACGGCACTATGTCACTTAATTTCATGACATGGAATATTCGTGGACTGAGTAACTTCACCAAAGCGCGCAGGCTAACTGCCTATGCCCAGAGGTATGGAATTAAGATACTCTTCCTCCAAGAAACTCATGCCCTGGGGCGCCTAGCGACAATAGATACTATACGAAATATTCGACCCAGTCCAGGGGCGTACTCACTCTAATACACAAATCAGTCCAGTTCTCATCGCGCACCAGTCACATTGACCCCGAGGGCAGATATGTAATCCTTCACTGCTCACTCGCTAATATGGAATGCCTCCTAGTGAACACATATCCCCCTAATTTCAACGCTCCAGATTTCTTTGACGCAATCACCACCATGCTCTTGAAGTGTATTGGTGTTCCCATCATATGGGGGGGTCAGCGGGGGGGGGGTGAACTTAATTCTGGACAATGAGCTGGACAGGTCTGGGACTGCCCGTAGAGCCACATCGCGTGCGGCCCATAGATTACATGCACATATGGACACACTTGGCCTTAAAGACGTATGGCGAGTTCTCAACCAGCAGGCGCAAGAGTATACCTTTTACTCATCGGTACATGATAGCCTATACAGGATAGACCTGTTTCTCATATCAGGCGGCATAGTGGACAAGGCCACAGAGACTCAGATATTACTGCGCACACTTTTGGATCACTCACCAGTAACACTGCGCATTACCCTAGGACAGGACCAGCCCCCTCGCTCCTCCTGGAGATTCAGATCACAGGCCCTCCAAGATATGGTTTTAAAGGTTGATATTTTGGCTGACATTAACACCTTCTTTGACTGCAACAACAGACAAGATACATCTGACGGGGTACGCTGGGAGGCATTCAAGGTCTTCATCAGGGGGATGTGCATCTCTAGAGAAGCCGGGGTCCTCAAAGTCATTAAAAATAGCTTGCAGAGATCAGAAGCAAAGCTAAAAGAACTTGAGCGGGAGTACACCTCCGCCCCTTCCCCGACCACGCTGGCACAGATTAGAGCGGAACTAGAAACATTTGAGACCCATGCCCGGAGGGAGATACAATACCACGCCCGTCCCGTAGCAGCCAGGAAATACAGGGAGGGGGGCAGACCGGGGAGGACACTATCCAGACTAGTCCGTGCACAGGGTGGCAGGACCCGCATTGACTGTGTCAAGGACGCAGGGGGGCACCCTGTGCTGGTCCGAACAAGGCATCCTCGAGACATTCACCGCGTTCTACACAACCCTATACGACCCCCAGCAAGAACACAGCCCACAAGACACAGACGTTCTACTAGACCAAATCCCCATGACCCTCCTCTCCCGCACGACCAGCGACCAGCTTGATGCTCCATTCACCCTCGATGAGATAACCACAGCCACCTCGAACTGTCCGAAGGGCAAAGCACCAGGCCCAGACGGTCTCACTTTGGAGTTTTATCTGGAGCACGTAGCCGTTCTGGCGCCCAGACTCCTAGAGGTGTGGAACGAATCACTTAGGTTGAACACCCTACGCCAATCCATGCGCAAAGTGCTCATAACTGTGCTTCCCAAGCCGGGCGAACTGCTGGACAAATGCGGCTCCTACAGACCCCTGTCTCTAACACCGACATGAAAATATTTGCTAAGATTATTGCGAATAGATTCCTCCCCATTATGACCCACTTAGTTCACCCTGACCAGAGTGGCTTTGTACCCAGCAGATCCACAGCCCTCAATATCCGCCGGTTATTTAATGTCATGTCCAGAATTGCCAGAAGGCATTTCACATGGTGTAGTGGCAATATATGTGGGCTGTACTTCACAAAATGGGAATCAGCCCACACATGATATCATATATCAAGTTGCTCTACACAAACCCCGTGGCCAGAGTCCTTGTCAATTCCAGGGTCTCCGACCCCTTCGCCCTCCATAGGGGCACCCACCAAGGCTGTCCGTTCTCCCCGATACTTTTTGCACTCACTATTGAACCCATGGCAGACAATGTCAGACACAAACACATACGTAAAGGTATACGTCTGAGAGACACCCCGGAGATTATCTCACTGTACGCAGATGATGTACTCCTCTACATCAGAGACCCGGCTGTCCACTTGGACCCGATTATACAGGACATAACAAAAATCGGCAAATTTTCGGGCTTCTCCATAAACTATACCAAATCTGAAATCTTCCCGCTCACGCCGACCACTTCTCAACCAGCATGTGAATTCCCCCTCCGCTGGTCACCAAAGGGCATCAGATATCTCGGGGTCGAGGTATCCCTCACTAAATCTTCACTATCGGCCGACAACTACGTGGCTACGTCGCAGCTTGCAGAGGCCCAAATGTCGAAATGGCGCAACCTCCCGCTCTCCTTATCGGGCAGACTGTCCCTAATCAAAATGATAATTGTCCCTAGGCTGCTCTACGTTTTTGTTAATGTGCTGGTCTGGCCCGGGAAACGATACTTCAAGGACCTACACACTGCATGAGCCCAATTTTTGTGGCTCTCTGGCGCGGTTGGTAAGAAGTGGCAGCATATGACTCTTCCATATGAGAATGGGGGCTTCACTGCTAAATACCGGACCGGAGCGCAAGCCCAACACGCTACACACTGGTACACATTCACCAATCCTCCCCCACAGGTGAAACTCGAAAAACTAGCAAGTGAAGGGATTAACACCCTCTCTCTCATACTCCATCATACATTTCATACTGATGCCCCAGCTGACCCTGCATCGGCAACAACCATGGCTTGGAAACGAATACTACATACACAACCTGGCCACCACTCGTACTACAAATGGCTGCCCATCTGGCAGTTCCCAGGCCTCAGCCCCACACACGACAAACTCCTAATGAAACATTGGAATGACTTGGGATACCGAGCCCTGACTGACTTATACCCTGAAGGGAAGTTTATCACCCCGCATACATGGCATCCCAGTCACTCTGGCTCTGCGCTGGAACTATTACAATACTTCAGGTTGAGAGCACTGGTCCGTGCCTGGTGGCCCTCATATCCCGATGAACCCCCGGACTCGCCTGAGATCCACTATATAACCAACTCGGCCGGGGCCGGAGGGATAATATCCTCGCTGTACAAAATGCTGGTGGCCAACCCTAAAGATGTGCCACAGACGGCATACGACATGTGGAGCGATGAGCTAGGCCTGCCCATCACTGATGCAACGTGGAGGAAAATGTGCATACACACCCGCACCACCTCCTTAAACGCCAGATATAGATGTATACAATACAAGCTCCTGAACCGATTATATTACACACCGCACAGATTGGATAGATTCGACAAGCCCGAATTGAGAAAAGTGTCCAGGTTTTTGAGTGTGGCCACCAGGGTGGCCAAAAAATGCATATTACAATGTTGGAAGCGCCGCTCCCCCCCTTCATTCGAGATGTGGCTGAGGGCCCTCACCTGAACTCAAATGTGTGAGGAGGATTACATCAATACCCTCCCGCTGCCCTCTCGCCCCAAGAATGTATGGACTGAATTTTGTAGCTATCTGAACAGCAAGGACCTAGAACTACTGTCATCCCCCCCTCCTGAGGAAGTAAACTAGACCATTGCTGTGACTCACTGAACTGTAAAAACTGAAAGTCTACCTCCATTTGTATTCCCCATGCACCATATAACCATCTATGTAAATGCATCTGTGTATATCGCGTACACTGTGTTGATTGTCTGTTCTCTCATCATGCCAATAAAGAAAAGTTTTTGAATTTTTTTTTTTACAATGCTGCTTTCCTAGTATTGAAAAGAGGCCAAGAAACAGAATGTGTTCAACTAGTTGGAACACAAGCTACAGCGACACTGAAGCACAAGTTATTCAGAAGGTGAAAAACCTGCTGAGTGGCACGATAGTAAAGATACAATGATGAAAACAAATCCATTACCAATATTTGCGTTCAACGGATAACAATGGCTGTGTGGATTCTTTCTGGCACACATCTGTCTTTTGTGAGGATTCACAATCCGGAGGTCACACCACACTAGCAGGCTATTGGGGTAAAGGTGTGAGCTAATAAGACCCATTTTTAAATGATAGTAGGACAGCTTTCCATGATCTTCCCTCTCTCTTCCAATAGATTGCGTGCCTGGCCTGGAAGCATTTGTGCAGGATGGCACATCACTAGTTATTGCTGCTGCCCTTGAAAAGATTTGTACTATCAGATAATCACGTTAGCAGTGTTGCCTCCGAACTTCAAACAAACTATTACTTGGTCAAATCCTTGTTACATCGAACCAGGGTCCTAAAATTGTTTGTTCACTTATGCCTACCCCTTCCATTTATGAGGTCCTCCCCAAATAGCCAACATACATTTGCCCCACGTTCTTTAATTTTACCATTACCTGCTTGCGTATATACTTTTGGGCCCATCTGAAAATGGTTTTCCTAAATCAGTTTCAGAATTGAGGCATTTTTGCTAATTCGCTGAACCATTTTCAATGTAATATTGTCCCAGCATGATGTACTTTTGAACCTTTCATTTTCTGTGGACTGGGATACCATAAAAAAGCACACACTGACATTTCAACACGATTGTAATTGTAGTCAATGACTACAGAACAATTATAGATGCAGTGAATGAAGCTTACAATGTTACAATAAACTTTTTTTAAAATTAGGTTGGACTATTCCATCTTAAGGTGGTCACACTCGGTATTTGGTTCTCACTATATTGCGCACAAAGTAGACCATAATTCTTGCCTGCATGTTTTACTGCAATGTCTGTTCGTAATGTGCTTGATAAGACTAACTCTGGGCATCTGGAGGGGCCTCTTCAGTACAAGCTACAAACAATTTTTAATTTCCTAATTTGATCTGAGGCATTAAGTGCTGGATTTTGGAATCATTGTGAGCCTTCTACTGCACAGGATCAGACAGATTCAATGTAACCCGACTATTATTGCTCTGTAGGTCATTGTCGAAATCCGCAGCACATGACCAATTAATTCAATAGAGAAAGGCAGCACAAGCAGAGACTAGGTTTCTTTTTCAACAGCTGTGCAGAAATGGGCTGAGAAACCAACATAGTATCCCAGTCACAAAATATTGGTCCAGAGCACTCAAATCTTGTGTTTCTACATAGTTTTACACAATGAACTCCATACAGAAAGGTACTTGGTGGGGGCATGGCTTAACAGAGCCAACCTCTAGAATTCTTCTCGACGTACCCGTGTACCATAAAGCACTTCATTTAGAGTATCTTTCCCTTACACATAGTTGCACCTTACCTTAGACTCAGCATTTACATGGCTGGTGTTTCAGTTCTCAGACAGCCAAACCTGCAATTCTAACAATGTGGGCCATGTAGGTGGATGTCACAGAGTCTTGGATGGCAGCTTATTTCATGCTTGTGTTGGGGTGTTCTGGAAAGCTTGCAATGATGAATAGGGGTTGATGTTGCACGCACCACATTTGTAACTGGGGGGTGGAGCAAAGTTAGCGCAAGGTTGCAATTTTATATATGAATTCAGTGTAGTTAAATGTGAATGCGATATGGGAAATGTTACTTTGTGTTCAAATTGATACATATTCAATTTGCATGCGTGTAGAAAGACAAATGCCAAAACCACCAAATGAAATATAGAATCCTATCCAGATATAATGTGCGATGAAGTGCCTAGAGGCTGGGCAGCAAGGAGTTTTATAATGCTCACGCGAGGAAGGGGACTGATCATCGAGAACCCACTGTGAAGAAAACATTACTTATTAAACATGCATGCACACCGATATACATACACAGGGAATTATAAATCTACATGTAGTGGGCAATCAGGGTTTCACAAGATGAATTTTAAGCGACTTGGAGAAACAGTTTTTTGCAGCGTTTCAGAGGCCTGGGGTAAATGAGTAACTACAACCTTAGCAGATGGTCAGCTCAGCTAGCAAACCAGCTAGGGTTTTATGGCCTGGTAGTATTGCAAAAGTAGATGTAATCTTGTTCAAGTGCATGGGGGCTTGCAGAGGGATCTGAACATTTGCTTTTGACTAACAATAAATGTAGAATGAGCCGTTGAATAAAAGTGGAGTGAGGCGCCTGAGGCCAGGGTTAACCAATACTCCCTGTGTTTCGATTGTTTTCAGGATGTGCCATGTGTGCTGAATTGGAAGTCGTTTGAATATAATTTTCCAATGATGCCAGTAAGCAGGGGTGGATAAGATGGCTATCAACAGTTCAAAGGGAACCTGTTTGTTCGGCTCACTCATGCCGTTTGAAGTATCTGTGCAAACCATGTGCAAATTACATTTAGGATCAAGAGGTCTCAGAGCAGTTGGGACTTGTAATGAGTTATGTTTTTATACTGTGTGATGTCATGACCTACCAGGGACAAATCCTAAGAAGACGTGTGAGCTACACATGAGCTGAAGATGGTGATTAAGATATCAGTGACCAATAAGAATGGAAGAATTGGAGAAAGATGGGATTTCTTTGTATAGGTTTTAACCAATTACGTGTGGGGGTGGTTTGTAATAAAATATATGGGAGTGAACTGTTGAAAAAAATGTATATAATGTATCAACTTGTGTGGTTCAGGGAGACTTGGGTTAGTTTGACTCCATAGGGTCATCTAGCCCCTCCCGGCTATTTGTACAATAAACATGCTTTAGCTTTACGTACAAAACGTGTCCTCGCTGCTTGGTAGTGGGCCCGCTTTGGTTTAAGGTGATTAGGGGCCCGCCCCTACACTTGCATTGCCTTATGGGCTTGTACGTTTGCCAACCAATCACACTTTAATCCGTGCCACAGCCCCCATCAGGGCTGCGGTTCCTACATCATTACCACAATGGCTGTTTCCATTCATTAGCATCTGAGACTTGTGTACATCCACAGACCTAAAATAAAATGCCACCAGTATTCACACCATAGATCTCTGGAAAGAAGTATGGTATAAGCCCAGGCATAAAACTGGCAAACATATGGTGTGCCACCAAGGAAGCATAAAGTCCACCTCACCTCTCACAAATATTCATTCCGATTGCAACACAGCTAATGAATCTCAAAAGGCTTAAAACAATGGCTGAACTACACCCCGATCAAAACTAATGAATATTTTGAACCTTAAATTACCTTACTGCCAGGAGTTTATAAACTGACGTGTCCAGTTCCTGGAATTGTGAAAAGTAGGTTATCCTATTTCCTGGCACAAAGAAATTACACTGTAAACAAAAAGTTGCAATGTCTGGAGATTCAATCTGCTAGATGTGATGTATTTTAGATAGACCATTGAGCCTTTCTGAAAGTATGCTTCCTCTACATGGAAAACTGCGGCGGGATGAATGCTTCTGCCTCACCACACCATTGTATCCCTGCATATCCAATCAAATTAAGACATGGCTCACTACTTTAGATCTGGTATCTCCCCCCCCCCTCAGTAGTCTGCTGCATTAATGCACTCTTTTCACAGGTATCTGCTCCACTCACGGGGAACATATTACAAAAAGCTCTAGAAATTGTCAACCCTGGATCGTATAGGTGTAGACGGGTCTGTGTACAGCTCAACTTGTAACGTAGCAGCCAATCCTTGCCTCTAAATATAAACAGTGTGGAGGAACAATGTTATGAAAAGAAAGAAGTGTTCAAAATGATATGTCAGGTTATTCAGGCCATTGGCCTCCCTACCCCACGTTTTCAGCACGGGGCAAGGCTGGTCACTCGAGCTTAGCACAGTCTCTGGCTTCTTTAGCACGAGGATACAGTTCCAATTATTCGCATCTGGCTTTCGATGCGGAAATCTCCTTGACTTTTAAAAGTCTCTTCGCTCAGAGGGCCTGATGCAGTCACCTGAACAAAAAGTTCTTCTCCACCTTCGTTTTATACAACTGTTCACCTCGGGTGATTCACTATTAACCCCAGAACCCCCTCAGCTGGGCTCAGATCCCTTTAACAAAATGTTCTTAGTACTTGCTTTTTCACAGGCTACTCGCGGTTCACCCCGGATCCCCCTCAGCCGGGTTCAGATCCCTTTTGTACAATTAGTTTCCCTCAGCCGGGGCTCAGACCAATTTCAATTTACTTCATAGATCGAAGACTTTCGAATGTGCACAGGGTTTGGCTTGACCCGCTGCAGGACCACTTCGATTTCACAATTCCTCTGGTCTTAACCTTGATCACCTTTTCGTTGAATACCTAATGGAGACCTTCAAATGAGTGCCCACCTGGTGCCGGACCACTCTGTCTATGGTATTGTACTTTAGTTTCAAAGTTCCATAACTCACCTGATACTCTGATTATATTCGTGTCACTCGCCACATATGATATATGATATATGGTATTTGTAACGCGCCTATACACAAGTGTTTCAATACGCTTCATGCACTGCTCTCTTCAATATTCTTTATACAATGTTGCTGCTTGCAACCTTGGTTTCCACAAATACCATTTTGGTATCAGTTTCCGCAACTCACCGGCTGTTCGGACTTCACGGGTGCTGCTTTGTTGTAGGAGTCAAGGACAGTGTCACGGCGGAAATCGCTTCTCCCCGCTTTGACTGTCGACGCAGGAAATCCTCGGTTACATCTGACACACAATGAAGGATTCTTTAGCTGTAATTCCAGGTCTTAAGTTTCTTTTCTAGAAGGTTCATGAAAGACACTGGCTTCCGGTGAAATGGTCAAGGGCACTTCCCTCCTTGCAATCTTCTTCGATCTTGCCATCTTCCGCCTTGTTTTAAACTGCCATCTTAGAACTGCCACTTTCTTCTGTACTTTGTGTTGCTCAAAGTGTGCTTTTGTGCTCCACCTTTTATGTGTGTGGAAGTGTGATGGAAGTCAGGTGTGTGTAATGATCAGTAATTTCCTGACCCTGCCTGACCACTGTAGTGGGACATGTCAGGTATACGGTTCGGCGGTTAGTCTGTTTTCTTTCACAGTGAGTTGTCCGTGGGAAAGTGTTTGCGTCGGGAAAAAGGGGGTTTGAATTCCTAAGTATCCTACTGGGTAGGATGGGGTAACAGTGTTACAGGGAAGGGGCTACCACGTCTCGCCCTACGGTGTCACACTCCCTGAAGGCCCCTCACCCAGGTGATCCTCCCACACTGGTCCACCCCCAGGAACTGGATCCAAAAGTGATGGCCGTGTCCTAGCCACCTTGATGACAGATCGCCAGGGACCAGCGGGTGAAACACCTTCAGGTTTCTCACACTATTGTGTGTGTGTGTGTGTGTGTGTGTGAAGAAACTTTGGATTGTAGTTGACCATGCTGTATCTGTTGTGTATGTTAGAGACAAACTTGCACCATCATAGACTGTGTGTAAGCTAACATGGAAGCCTCTAGCCCTTGCTGCAGTTCATAATTTGCAAGATATGTAGTAAGCATTTGCACAACAGCTCGGAGGACTAAAATATTACCCTGATTACACAGCCATTATTATAAAAAAAGAAAAAGAGGAATAACAGGACAAGCAAAGGGCAGAATGAAGTTCAGAACCAAGGACAAAGCAGCAATAACATTAACTGGTATATAAGTAACAGATATTTTGCCACATCTCCTAGTGATCTGCCATTACATGTATGCATATGGCAGGGAAAGGCAGAGCTTGGTCCGCAAAGGGACATGGGGAAATGAAAAGCAGCTTCTCATTAATAACATACAGGCAGATGGAATTCCACCCATCTTGCACACCTGTAAGCTTGGCTGTCAAGACCCTTTCTTCATACATGCTTTCAGACCGCCTCTGAAATGCAAATCACAAGCAGCTCACCTGATCAATTTCAATGAGCTGGGCATTGGCTCCTGGCCATTCAACGGCAACCTTCACGATATCCAGGGGTGGTGGCATCCTTACAGATGTGTCCCTCCTCCCGCAGCCTTACTTTCCTTAACCACTCTCAGCCACACCTAGTACAGATACAGAGGAGAGATTAAAACCATGTACATCAGGAACAAAGTACATTACATAAGTGGAGGATGGACAGATTGTACAGCATGGTAGTCATATCTGGGTACTGTGACAATATTCCTTGTCTAACTGCAGGTGTGGAAAAAGTGACCACGGGGTCCAGGCACTGCCACCTGCACTGTGATTCGGTGCCTGTGATTGTTGTGGCAAGGGTCCCATTCACCAGCCCAAACACTGTGGGGGCATGGATTTGGCACATGAGCCAGAAAAAGACACCTGACCCTTTAAAGAATGCTTTAAGTACAGAAGGAAGCATTGCTGATAATAAGAGCACTGCACTGCAACCCCTTTAACAAAGACCCCTGCATTGAAGAAATATTTGTAATTTTTCCCCCAAGCAAAGTGTCATTCCCAGATAGTGACCGCATATGGGTTCTAAATGAAGTGGTTCCCAGACGGAGATGCTGTCTGAGCAGCGATTACTAGACCCGCTCAGAATAGCGCTCTGAAGCTTCCACAAATGCTCAAACATTGAAGGAAATCCAACATGGTGGATCCGTTTCTTGCATTCTCACTCCAGAGAAGGCAGGAGACCTGCATTCCTAAAAGAAACACACCTTAAGTAAAAAGCTTGTTAAAACCCCAACAATCCCACACTGACAAAAGAAATCTTGTCAGCAGACAGGGAGCCCGGACCAAGGCAAAAGGACTGGGCATATATAAGGAAACCCAGACGGAAGAACGAGTAGTAGCACGTTTGGCAACAGTTGGCGAAAGGATAGGCAGGTGGAGAAAGGTCTGAAAGGAGGATGGAGGAAAAGCAGAGGAAACAGACCAGGGAACAAGTTAGCGGAGTGGTGAAAAAATGGGATGAGAGGTTGCAAGGGGTTTGGAGTACAGAGGGAATCAACAAAAATCTCAAGTGACGTTTAAGAGTAGTGGGAAAAGGTACAAGCATGCAACAGAGTTTCAAGGAGGTATTTGGGGAGTCAGGTCCTTGGTGGAGGAATGGGGGCAACACCCCATAGGCCCAAGCTTGCATCAAGGCAGTGATGATGATATTCAGAAGGGGGAGACGGGCCGTCAGTACAGAGCCATGGGAGAATGAATCATTACCAGGGTCCAATAGCTCCCCACCCAGCATCCCTCCTTGAGTAAGCCACTTGAACAAACATCTTTCTAGCTGTGGTGGTGTAAGAACTGGAAAGGTCTTTGACCCACAGTCCACCATTGGCTTTTAACTCCAGAAGAACTTGGGACCAAATCCTGCCAGAAGATCCAGTAGGAAGTCCCTGAAACTCAAACGAGAGCCAGAAATACTTTAAAGATCAGCTGTCAAAGTACATTTTCTCAACTTTTTGCATTTGTTTTGTGCTGCCAATGCCAGGAAAGGGGGATGCACCCCTTTAGTAGCACAATGTATTTGTGTGATACAGTTTATCAAACTTTTCACACATCTATAAAAAGCCAATATAAAGTACCTGATAGTTAAAACACACCATTTCATCATATACAGTAAAAATAAGAACAAAATATATAAAATAAATCTAAAATCCAAATTTATCAGTAAAGACCAAGTTTTAAAATCTTATAGCAGCAATAAAAATCATGGTGCTGGATTCACAAGGCAAACGATGCCAAAATAACATTTGCAATGTTACAGCATGTGTTAAGCCAAATTTACCAAACACTAAGGAGCATGCCTCTGCTAAATATACACAGTCTACGAATAAGTGCTCCAGTGTTTCTACTGTACTTTCACAGAAACAAGAAAGTCTGTCCTGTTTTGGTATTTTTAGCCTTGCACCAATAACATAAGTAGGAAAATGATTTACCTACAGTCCAATCACCATAGATCCATACTTTGCGGAGTGCTTATGTAAAGAGAATTGAAGTGTGTTAAACGTTTTTATCTCAATTTCGAAAATGTTCAAAAAATCTTAAAACCTTAAAACGAACAGATCCTGGTTAATCATCCAGTCATAGTAAAATTATGTTTTCTTAGTACTAAGAAGGCAGGATATCAGTTTGTCCTCTGACGGACCTACTTCTTGCAATGTGGTCATCATACACCAATCTCACCACGTTGCTAGCACCTTAGAGGATTTATTCTTGATAACATCTAAAACAGTGCATAAGGACCTGGTTGGCCTTGGCCAGTAAACCTCTATATAATGGTAAGCAGCCCCAAGTGATACGAACTTGGAGGGACAAAAGGCCTTAAATGTGTCTTATTGCAGGTAGTGGAACCCGCCCGCTGGGGTAGATTCAAGACTTTTTTGCCAAGATTTTGGCCTCAACTTTGGTCCAATGAACAGGAATTAGTTAAGTGTCTACTCCATTCATTAATTTAGGAGTTATTGCCTGGAGATAATAGCTAATCAACTACATGTTCTATCTAACTGTCACAACTGGGCAACCACAGACATTTCACTGAATTGGTAGTCTATGTAATCCCTAGCTCATCGTTCTTCGATGTTATTAACATACACAAACATTTAAAAGAGACAACTTTCTCAAGCGCCGGACTCATTCATTTCCATCTAAAAGAACAATTAAAATACCATTTCTGGGCCTTCTCGGGCTAATTACTAAAACCTTTTTATTTATCAATATTCATCATTAAGTCTAGGTTCATACAATGATTGTAGACCCCACATAATGAAGGATGTAACCCGATTGGGGTGTAATCGGATACAATAAATGTCATCTGCATATAATAAATAGTGAATAAAAGCAGAAGCCAATTTAGGGGGGGTTGCTCTTAATTTAATGAGGGCAGTTTTTAAATCCAAAATATAAGTACTAAAAAGAAAAGAGGCAAAAAAACATCCCTGGCGTAGTCCCCAGGTGGAACTGATTTAATCAGTGAATGTACCTTTGTTGCTGATCCAGTCTAACTATGTATGAAGAGCCATCAGCATGTTTAGAAGACCCTCTGGACCCAGAATTTACGCATCCTACCCATAGTGTAGATCTTCTTACACAATCAAAGATATCTAAGAATGCTACATAGAGTTCCATTTTAGGCAATTGAGATTGTTTAGCTACAACATGGATAATCAAAGTGTTTAAAGAAGTGCTAGCCCATTCTTAAAACCTGACTGAAATAAGTCCATGACATTTATCGAGGTCGCCCACCTTTGTATTTCTTCAAAAACATGTGTCCCAAATATTTTATATGACGAGACTAGAAGGTCTATAATTATTAGGGTCTGCTCTATTCACCCTTCTTATGAGTACAATAAAAGCATCCTTCCAGGATGGAGGTATAAAGTGCAAGTGCATAATATTTGTAAACGAGTGAAGAACAACCTTGGCCCACATGTCAGGGTAGGACTTCAAAGTCATGTTTGAGAGACTGTCCAGTCAGAGGGCATTAGAGGTCAGACATTTCAAAATTGATCTCCGAAGGGAATCTACATCAATATCAAGACAAAACCACCCCTTCGTATTCTCCCGGTTCGTAGCATACTCCAAACAATCAGAATCACTGCTGTTACTAACGGAGTATAGCACCTTGAAGTGCCCTTCCCAGATAGCCTGGGAAATAGGCTGATTTTGTAACAACGTTTGGGCACCTGGAGTTTTAGTTAAAGACCAACATTGTTTTCCATCCCACCGTTGCAAAATATCTAGCATAACCTCAGCCTCACTTTCATTTATTTAAAATCTGTGGGCCTTAGACCAGTTATTATATTGTTGATTCAATTTTTTTATCTTCACTAAATTTCCGTCACCCGCTTGTTCCAGTTCCTTAACCAGCCTTTTCAGTTCCTTTTTTTCTGATGGGTTGTTTTATCAAATGTATGCACATCGAGTCCCCCATCCCGTCCTCCCTGTTTAAAATATTTAAAAAGGAGAGGTTTACAAGAAGCCTCTGGAGCATTGGCACAAAGGCTGAGGATCTTTAGATCGGAGAATGTCCGCTAAGGAGAATAGGTTGCGGCCGATCATGGATTCGCAGCTTGTCAAGTGGAACATTTATAAAGGCAGATCGCGGCATTCAAACAAATAGTGGAGCACCTGAAGGGAATAGTGGGCAGCTCAATTACTTTGACCCACGAAAGGATCTGCAGTATTTCGGCTAGGGAATATTATGTGGGCAAGTATACAGCGGGTGACTATGTGGAATAGGGCTGCCCAGGAGAGGGAAAGGGATGCGTGTGTATCCCTGTAGATCCAAAGGGACCATTTGTTGAAATGGCGGTACACGGCAAGCGGGCTATATTCCTGCTAGACACTGGTGCCTCAAACACATCGATATCCCACAAACTAGTGTCATCCATTCCCCTCACCGGGAATATTAATACATTAGTGGGTTTCACAAATGAACCTATTCGAAGTCCAATATTGGAACCAGTGGTAGTCATCATTGGTCCCATCTCTTGTAAGGCTGTGCTGGTGGTTACATACAAATGTGCTTTGAATTTGTTGGGCATGGATCTACTTAAGAGTTTGCATGGTAACATTTTTTGCTCGCTTGATGGGGTATATTTAACGTGTTGTGCAGAGTGATTTGTTGTTGCCACTAATGAATTACCTCAAGCATTAAAAACAAATTAACCCTGTTATTTGGGACACTGGCTCCAATGATGTAGGCTGCTTGGTAGTGGAGCCCATTAAAACCAGGGGCGTTGTTACCCAGAGTACCCCAATATAAGTTTGCAAAGTAAGGGTTAGAAGGGATCAAACGAGTAATACAGGACCTCTTGATGAAGGGGGATATTAAAGGAAATAGTGGGTAGTCCCCTAAAAGTTCTATTTTACCCATACAGAACCGAAGCAAAGGAAAACCATCTGGTTTGGTCTCAGTGGAAAATTGTAATTGATCTCTGTGCCATTAACAAGGTCGTAGTTCCTCAGTTCCCTGTGGTCCCCGACATGTCCCTATGATTCCGCCATCGGCAGAATATTTTACTGTCATTGATCTTAAAAATGCCTTTTTTAGCATTCCAATCCACAAAGACAGTCAGTATCCATTTTCTTTTAATGTTGAAGGGCGAGCGTATACTTTCTGTAGAGAACTATAGGGACACACGAAAGTCTGAGTATATATAGACAAACTTTAAGGACGCGATTGGACAGGTTCACTCCAACCACTCATACAGTGCTTTTACAATATATGTTGATGATCTTGTGATAGCAGCCGACACCCAAGAGCAATGTGCGGATTGCACAGAGCGACTATTGCAGTTCCTAGCATCCCTTGGGCATAAAGTACTCCCAGTAAGGAAAGAGTTACCTGTAACTATTGTTCTCCAGCACTGATCTGGCATGGATACACATCCATGCTCATGAATATTCCCAGTCAGGCTGGGAATCCTTTGTAAAAGAAAAAACTGTTTCACTTACAAACTGCATTTCTCCTTTAAACCAATCACTGTCCTCTGGGTCATACTGCCCCCATCCAATGGCAGTCCTCTCTATAAGCCCCTCCTCTGGCAGCCATCTTCAGATTTGTTAAGCAGGCAAGTGGCGGCATGACCAAGAAGAGCTGCAGAGGAGTCGGAGGGAGGGTTCGCATGTGCATCCATGCCAGACCAATGCTGGAGAACAATAGTTGAAGGTAAGTAACTTGTTCCGTCTCCAGCATGGGGTCTGGCATGGATTCACATGCTCATGAATAACTAATACATTGCAGTACAACAATACACAACCACGAGAGGTGGCAAGGCTCAACAGAAGCAATTACAATTACCCCTGGCCCAGGCTCAACTCAAGCAAACCGGTTGCGTAACACTGCTTGGCCGACTTTGGACTCCTCCCTGGAATCGCTGCTGACACAGTAGAATTTCATGAAGGTGTGAGTGGACCTCCGCGTAGCAGCCCTGCAGATGTCAAGCAGGTGCACACCAGACAGAAATGCCATCATCACAGCGATCGCTCTGGTGGAGTGGGCTCTCGGATGGCCAGGCAGCGGTCGGTTAGGCAACCAATGACAGTGCACAATGCAGCCGGAGAGCCACCTTGTAGTGGAAGTCTTGGACAAGGCCTTCCCATGGTTCACAGGACCAAAGATTAAGAACAGCTGTGAAGTCTTCCGAAAAAACTCTTTGTGCGTGTTGCGTAGAACTTCAGGGCACGAGCAACGTCCAGCCCTTTCCGCCGGCAACAAAGGTTTTGGGAAAAAAAAACAGGTATGACCAAAGCCTCGTTGATGTTAAATTCCGATGAAAACTTCGGCATGAAGGAAAGGTGATTCGTGGAATTCCAGTTATGGTTGCTTGCCGATAGGACCCGGATCTCACCCTCCCTCCTGGCAGAGGTGATGGCCACTAGGAAAGCTGTCTTCCACAGGAGGAATTTGAGTGGAGCTTGATGCAGAGGCTCAAAAGGGGGGCCCCAATGAGCTTCGTCAGAACCACGTTGAGTTCCCACACCGGGGCAGGAGCATTCACTGGCGGGAAAGATCTGAAAAGTCCTTTGAGAAACACCTTGACGAGTCGATGGGACCAAAGCGACGATCTTCCTGTCCATCTGGTGTAGCAGGAGATGGCTGCCAGATGTACATTGATGGAGGCATGCGCAAGTGCGGCCTTGGTCAAGTATAGCACATACGGCAGGATCTGTGGGGCCATGACTCTCAAAAAGGGTAATCTTCTGTGACCGGCACCACGTAGCAAAACATTTCCACTTGTGACCGTAGCACTTCAAGGTCGATGATGCCCTTGCTTTTGTGAGGACCTCCCTGCAGTCCGCTAGCAACTCATACTACAAACTCTGGGACTGCAGGAGCCAAGCTCTCAGGTTCAGCAATCCTGGGTTGTGATGTAGGATTGCGCCTCTTTCTCTGGTGAGAAGATCTAGACCTACTGGCAGCTTGACCGGAGGCGATGCTGACAGTCTGAGAAGATCTGGGTCCAAATCTGCCTCGACCATGCCAGGGCGATGAGTATCATCCTGCATTGGCACTGTCTGAGTGTTGATGACTTGTAGAAGGAGCGGTAACACGTACAGAAACAGCCCTTCCCACAGGAAGGAGAACGTGTCCCCCAGGCTCCTCGACTGGTAAAATCTGCTGGGAAACTTCTGGCATTTGGAGTTTGCTGCCTACACCACTTGACGAAGATGAAGTCCACACCTGGTCCTGCCGCAGTTCTCACTCGTGGCAGGAACGCAATTCCCTGCTGATTGAGTCTGCGATGGTGGCCTTGACTCCCGCTAGGTGAAGAGGAACAAGGAATATCTCTTGTCCGACAGCCCAGCGCCACAAGTCCTGCGCTTCCTTGGAGAGCGCTGGGGAACGAGTGGCCCAGTTTTCTGATGTAGAACATGGTGGTGGTGGTGGTGGTGTCCATGAAGATCCTCACCACCTTGCGCTTCAGAGACGGAAGGAATGACTTGAGGGCCCAGAACACTGCCCGGATCTCCACGATGTGGATATGTAGGTCCTTCTCCACCGGCAGCCACAGGCCTCTGGCGTGCAGACGTCTGGTGTGGGCTCGCCAACCTTCCAGGGAAGAGTCTGTGGTGAGCGTCTCCTGGTATGGAGGGTTTTGAAACCCTGTGCCCCAACTGATGTTGGAGCAGACGCCCCACCTTATCGCCTGGCGGAACTCGTTGGCGAGCGGGATCTTGTCTGTGAAGCTTCCGTACACCTGTATCCAGCGAGCATCCGGGAACTCCTACAGATGGCGCACTTGCAACGTGCGGAGCCGAATGAAGTAGATGCACAACAACATCATGCCGAGAAATTACTTGATTGTTCACACCATGGCAGTCTTCATCAACAACAGCTGCTGCACCTTCTCGTGAATGGCCGCTACCCTCTCCTCCGAATATGATGCCAGGCAGGACACCGTATTGAGTCTGGCTCTGGCTCTTTAGGAACAGCGCATTCTGCAATGGTGTCAAGCAGGACTTCGGGTAGTTGATGGATGATCCCAGATCCGTCAGTAGCTGGACGGTCATCTCGGTGTGTCCGACGGCCAGCCCCCACAAGCGGGCCCAGATAAGCCAGTCGTTGAGGTATGGGTATACATTTATACCCCGCAGATGTAGATGGGCCACCACCGGTGCCAGTCATTCTTGTAAACACTCTGGAGGCCGACTTCAATCCGAAAGATAGGGCCTTTAACTGGTAGTGCTGGCCCTGCACTACGAAACGCATAACCTTTTGATGTTTCTTGTGAATGGGGACGTGGAAATATGCGTCCTCCAGGTGCAGCAACGTCAAGAAGTCTTCTTCCTCCAGTTGGCCGAGCATATGCTGCAATGGGACCATCCTGAACTTTTGGGACTTTAAATATTTGTTGAGATGTCGTAGGTCTACGATGGGCCTCCAGCCCCAGTCTTCTTTCAGACCAGAAAGTATCTGTAATAGACTCCGCAGCCCCGGAGTCGTTAGGAAACTAGCTCTATCGCCCCTTTTCGCAGCATGGCCCGCACCTCTTCCAGGAGCTGAGGAATGTGCTGCTCCTGACGGGACACCGGAGAGATCCACAGACACCTGCTTTGAAACTCCAGAGTGTGTCCTTGGGCAAGAGCGGCCAGCACCCATCTGTCGGTGGTGATCTAATTCCACTCGGTGACCAACCTCGTCAGCTAGCCGCCCACCGGGGTGCATGTGTGGGGGCCCCCAACGTCTAGGCCAGTTCATGCCTGTTTCGGAACCGGCGTCCTGCCCTGCGGGCGACGGCAACACTGTTCTTCGCTACTGTAGGCCTGGGAACGGATTCTGTAGGCTTCCTGGGTCGTGGATCTGGAAGGTTGGCGGTACGAAGAGGAGAAACCTTTGGAAGACCTGCCCGACCATCCCCTGGCGGATCAAAAAGAAGAGCGCTGATGTTGGAGTGCCCAAGGAATGAGCCGTCTCCATATCCGCCTTGATGGCCTGGAGGGACTCATCGACAACCTTCCCAAACAAGTTCTCTCTGTCGAAAGGCATGTCCAACACCTTCGCCTGGACTTCCTGCCAGAAATCCGTGACCTGTGGACGAAGGCAGACACTGTTCCCCATCTGCCGGAACCCCGTGTCGGCAAGTCCAATGCCACTGTAATGGCATGATTAGATGCAATTTCCCCCTTCCTGCAACAGAGCGATTGCCTCGATCCTCTTATCGTCTGGGAGGAACTCCAGAATAGGGCCCAGCTTGTACCACAGCTAGCTCCCTGTCGCACCGGGTCAGGATCGCCAGTGCCTTGGCCGCCTTGATAGTGGACGCCACGATGTACATCACCTTCCTTCCCACAGCGTCCAACTTCTTCCCCTCGCTGTCATAAGGGACGGAAGATGTGGGGGCGCAGTTGCGCAGCAGACCAAGATGGCCACTGGCTGAAAAGCTCCGGTAACGGCTTGTACGAAAATTCGTTGAACATCCTGCCTTCTCAACCACCGAGCCTCGGCACCCATGAGTGCTAATGTGAACATATCAGGCTCCCCCCGAAGAATTTGTGTGGCTGTCCGCTGCTCCGGAGGTTCTTTAAAGTGATCCGTCCTGCCTGGCGTGGCTGAGGAGAGTGGGGAAGGAGTAGCCCGCGTAGCAAGAAGCGGTCGAGGTGCCTGTGACAACCGCCCCCGATCGCCGCCTGGAGGAACTGCCTTGCATGGGATAGCGGGGCAGGGGCTGGCAGGCTGGAGCTGACAGACTTGCATGGGAAATCGCATCCGCAAGGACTGGCTGTGGCCCTGCAGCGACGGTTGCACTGGCCTCGGTGAACTGTGCGGCACACGGATGAACACCCCCCTGACTTGGCGGGGCCGGCGGATAAGCTGATACCTGCCTAGGAACAAGTGCCCTGAGGCTGGTGGATGTGGGCGCAGCGGTGGGATCCTGAGAGTGGTCCTTGGAGACTGGCATCCTTCCCTCCCGCCCTCCTCCTCTTGACCTGCCTGCTCCTGCCTGGGGCTCCGTGTGCTGGCACTGCTTCCCCAGGCCAGGCGGAGTGTTATTGGTGCCCGGTCTCACTCTGGGCCTGGCGCTGCCCCCAGGCTGGCTGCCTTGGAGTGTGAGGTCGCTGAAGAGCATGGAGATGCAGCGGGCGCCGGCCTGCGCCACCGTTGGAGCTCTGCCGTCCGGTGAGTTCTGATAGAGTCTGCTGGCGGTCTGCCCCTGTGGAGTGAAGAAGTGGGCAGCCGACCCATAACGACAGCTAGGCGTCCAGTGGCACCAGGGGCAGAGGTCGCAGATAATGTGCTAAATGCCCACACAAGCTCTGTGATGATCATTGACCTGCCCAAGCATTATCCTAGGAGCAGGGCCGGACTGAGATTGGGCCGCTAGATCATTGGATAATTAAGGGCGCTAGAACAAGTCGTGCACTGGAGCCGGGGAGAGAGGGATACCCTTGAACCCTGTGGGCTCGGCGCTGGTGTCTGATAAATTCCTCTGGGCCCACAATTATAGCACTGTCAGAAGAGAACACTGAAAAGCATAGATGAGATGTGGTAAGCTGTATTAGTGCGAAGAAAGGGTCCTGGGCCTTGGATGTCTGGATCTCCCCCTGAGGTGCGGAGTACATGCTAACCAATACATTAGGCTGTCAAATCTCGAGTGCCAGCGTAGGGCTGCCGGGCGTACGGGCGAATTTGTGACCTGGTCCCTGCGGGAGTGTGGGGGGCTGAGTGCTTATAGCAAGCTATAGACCGCGTTGAGAGGCGGGACGCTAGGCTCACTTGGCGGACTGAGAGGTCAGTCAGTGGCACTTAATTACCAGGGCCAGAGATAACGGGACTGGCCCAATCTGCCACTCCTGTCGAGCATATATGGGTAATCGGAAGAAGCAGGCGAAGATGGAGCAATTCGCTCGTACAGATCAGGCGCAATCCCAGGACTCAGCCCTGCAAGCGCCAGTGGCGGAGCAAGTAGACATAGCGGCCCTGAATCATACGCTGCTTGCATTTAAAAGGGAGCACTGATACGCTCGGGGTCAACATTGATGCCCTCACCTATAAATTCGACATATCGGCTGTGCAAATAGAAAAGCTTTGTGGGCGCATGGAGAAAGCGGAGCAGAGGATTGGATCCACAGAGGACATAGTCACATCATTGCAGCTACTCTTCAGCAACTGGTTAAGAAAATAGCGGCGAAGAATGAGGATTTGGAAGGGCGCTCGAGGAGGAACAATGTTAGAATTACCGGGGTCACGGAATCTACACACAGACAATATGGAGAAGTTTGTTGAGCAGCTCTTGGTAGAAATCATAGATAGTCCGCCACTAACTAACATGTATATGGTAGAACGTGCGCACCGCTCTCTGGCGCCCAGACCACCTCCGGGCACCCCGGAATGCCCCGGAACGCCCCATCATTGCAAGAATTTTCTGCTACCGGGACAGGGACATCATATTACGAGCAGCCCGGGAGAAGAAAGAGCTAAGGTGGGAGGGCTCCACCATACGTCCATTCCCTGATTTTAGCCCGGCGGTCCAAGACCAAAGGAAGACTTTCCAAACAGCTAAGAGCATCCTACGGAGTAAAGGGTTCAAATACTCCAAGATGTACCCAGCCTAGCTGCATGTGCAACATAAAGGGTCCGCAATTTTCTTTATGGCCTTGGAGGCGGCAGAACAATTTGCTAGAAATTTGGTGGAGCCAGGGAGATCTCCCCCGAACCCATCCTGACCTGGTACTGATTTCCTGTGGCAAGAGAATGTTGCACCTGGGGGAAGAGTACTGGCAATCATTGATTCGCAGGTGGGTGGAGGGAAGGGGGGGCTTGTCTGCATAGCCGTTGCCATACGGAGCGCTGGAGCTGCCCTCAGAGCCCCAATTCCCGCAGACACTGTGGTTCAGTTTAGTTGCAGTTTGTTTGGGATGGGTGGGATGGGTGAGAAGGGTGGGTAGAATGCCGGTAGGTTATGGTTTCTGGCGTGGGTGGGAGTGGGAGGTTGGTGGGGGGTGTCGTGGATGGGGCTGTTCACAGTTGTTTGGGATTTTCAATGGGTATTTTGTTCCTGGCGTGGGAGGGGGTTGGCAGGGGGGAGCCTGTGCTCAGGCTCGAATGTATGTTGGCCTTTGCCACCATGGTCTTGGTTTTGTTTTTTTTTACTCACACAGACTGCATCGATACTGCACATATAACTGCACGGGTAGCCATCATGCATGGCTCCTATACATGTTACCTAGTTCAGCGGCTACACTCCCACCAGTGACATGGCCAATTCAACACTAGACAGGAAGCCTGGGGCAGCCTTGACAATCCTCTCGTGGAATATACTGGGACTCACCAATCCAAAGAAGTTGCGACTTATTGCGCACTATAGTAGAAATCACTGGGCGAATGTGCTGTGCCTTCAAGAGACCCACCTGGCCCGTGGTACTCCCCTTCCCAGGCTCCCCGGGTGGGGTATACATAGATACGACTCCTTCTCCACACACTCTAGAGGAGTGGCTATTTATATACATACCTCCCTACAATATAAACTACTTGAAAAGATTCAAGATGAAGAGGGGCGATTCCTTATGCTCTCGGGTGAGGTGTTGAGTATTAAGTTCTCCTGGTGAATATATATGCGCCGAACACGGATTCCCCTGAGTTCTTTCACCAGTGTGCCAGACATATACATAGGTTTCCGGACCATGAGATAGTGTGGGTTGGTGACTTTAACCTTGCTCTTACGTTGGATTTAGACAGGTTGGTTACGACCCAGCTATCCCCTCCACAAGCTGTCAAAGCCTGGACCACCATTTCTCAATATCACAGCCCGATTGACGTATGGCGAAGCAAGCATGTTCACACCAGGGAATACACATTCTTATGTACACAGTAGTGCATCCAGGATTGATTTTGTAATGGCCACCGCCCCTATGCCGCGTGCAGTTACTGAAACATCCATACTGCCTCGGACATTATCCAACCACTCGCCGGTAATGGCACGTTTTGAAATAGCCTCGTATCCCCCTGGCCTGCTCGGTTAGCGATTTAGGGCTGCAGCCCTTGAGGATGTGGCATTCTGCTCTGGGATAGAGCAGGATATTGAGATTTTCTTCCAGGCAAATCAAGGGTCGGTCCCTGACCGCTGTACAGTTTGGGAAGCCTTTAAGGTTTACATACATGGATGTTGTATCTCAAGGCGGAGGGGGGGGGGGGGTTGTGCGAGGGCGTCCTGAAGGCCATTCGCCGAACCATGCGGGAGCTGGAGACAAAAATTTGCGAAGTGGACTATAGGCAGGGTTCAATAGACACGCGTGAACTATGTCGTGAGTTACAGGCCAAAAGGGAAGAACTCTTGCAACTGGTTAACAGTGAGGAGAAATATATAGGGGACCCGATAATGGCAGCACGATATGGAGAAGGGGACTGACCGAGCAAAACCCTAGCTTGGGGCATCCGTAAGGAGCGCCTGACCTCTAATATAACAGGAGTCGAAGACATAGACGGGACACTGGTTAGGGACTCGCGGGGAATCAACGCCGCATTCAGGGACTACTATGAGCGGCTGTATACATGCGACCCACACCCTGACATGATGATCTGATGAGGTAGCTCTAGGTTGGCTGGACCGGGAGCTAGGCAGTGGCCTTAATGATACCATATCTGAAGATGAAATTCGAACTGCGATCAAATCCTTACCTAGCGGGAAGGCCTTGGAAATGGATGGTATGACAATAGAATTCTACAAGGCGTATCCTGATCTGGTGCTCCCCCACTTGACGGCCATGTACGACAGCGCATTGGCTGGGGGCTCCCTGCCAGAGTCCACCAGATAAGCTCTAGTCACGGTCCTCCTAAAACCTGGTAAGAATCCCCGAACTCCAGCCTCATATAGACCCCTAAGATTAATAAACACGGATAACATTTTGACAAAAATACTTACAAATAGACTCCTCTCCCACATGTCGTCTTTGGTCCTCCCTGATCAGGCCGGCTTCATCCCGGGCAGATCTACCCAAAATAACGTTAGGCGTCCCGTTATTTACTCTTGTACACAATGTTGACCCTGAGATACCCATGGCGGTCGTCCCACTGGATGCCGAAAAGGCCTTTACTAATAATAATAATAATAATAATTTTGCATTTATATAGCGCTACAAACCCTCAGGTATCTGGGCGCTGCTTATTACCCACGGTGTGTGGTGCTCATTTATCGACCTCGGAAGGATGAAAGGCTGAGTTTGGCCCCGCCGGGATTCGAACCTGCGTTAGCAGGCTCTGCACGGATGTCAAAGCGAGTGCTCTACTCGCTGTGCCACTTAACCGGCTAGATACCGGCTGATACTTTGACTCAGCCGAGTGGCCCTTTCTATTCGAGGTGCTCCGTCGGTCTGGGTTAGGGCTTCGCTACATTAGCTGGGTTAGGCTATTATACACAGCTTCGCGGGCAGCCGTATACACAAATGGGACGATCTCAACGCACATACACCCCATGCGGGGCACTCGTCAGGGGTGCCCCTTCTCTCCTATACTTTTTTCTCTGGTGATGGAGCCCCGGGCCTGTCACATTCGGGAATTACATGCGCATCAAGGGATTCGTGTTCGGACTCACCTTTCCACCATATCACTATATGCTGATGACATCCTACTATATGTCAAACTGCCTCGGCGGAACTTAGATCCCTTGATGCAGGAAGTGATCAGATTTGAGGAACACTCAGGGCTTAAAATTAATTGGGACAAGTCCGAAATTCTGCCCTTAAACCCGGCAGTGCAACAAGATGACGTGGGTAACGGGTTCCGATGGTGCCCGGGTGGGATACAGTATCTGGGCATTATGGTCTCCACGACCCGGGACAGGCTGTACCAAGACAATTACGTTGCCCCCTTAGAGGCTATAGAACAGAAAATCGAGGCATTACCAATTACCCAGCCAGCGCGTGTGGCTTTGGCTAAAATGGCAATACTTCCTAAACTCCTGTACATATTCAGTAATGTATCTACATGGCCCCCTCTTAGCTACTGGAATCGGATACGTAGCATGATGTCTAAACTGGTTTGGGCAGGGAAACACCCTAGGATATCCCTTTGTACACTAACTCGATCGTACAAATTTGGAGGGCTGGAATACCCTGACATGTATATATATTACTTATCGGCTCAGGTGCAATATATTGCAGGCTGGAACACCCCAAATCCCGACTCACCACACACCCTACTAGTGAAAGCAATTGTTGCTCCTAGCGTACCGATGGGCATGCTTTGGGGTAAGAGAAAACCTGCCCCGAGGGCTGAGATTCAACCCATGGCAGTAACATGTAAAGCTTGGGGACAAATGAACCGAATGTTGAAGACTGCATCCTCCTATGTACCTGAGCTCCCGCTATATAAAGTAGTCGGCATCCCGCTTACACATGAATGGTCATTTAAGGAACACTTCCAGCCTCTTGGTGTCCAGGCATTAGGGGACATAGTGCAAGATGGACGCTCAATACAATGGGAGGATTGCGCACAAGGGTTCCACATAACGCAGTGACGTTACTTTTATACTTCAGATTGCGTAGTGTGCTAAAAAAAATATGGCCCGATTTCCCACAAACTCCTGCACCTCACCCTGCGCAATGCTACGTAGTTATTCCTGTCTCGCCTGGGAAACTGGCATCCACCATTTACAAACTGATCAGATCTGGGTTGGGTGCGAGGGATAATTCCTACAAAACCAAATGGGAAGCCGCCTTGGGCACAAGCTTCAACAAGGGTCAATGGAAGCTAATGCGTATGCAAACATGATACATATCTATAAGCTGTCGATACAGACTGATACATTATACATTTCTTCACCAAATGTATCTTTCTCCATATACCCTACATAAATACTTCCCGGGAAGGCCTCCCAAATGCAAGAGATATGTAATCGAGCCAGCCGATTTCTACCATGTAGCATGGGATTGTCCTTGCATCAAGGCTTATTGGGCAGCTATAGGGGAGGCAATGGCTGGAATGTTGCCCCCTGCTATAGGCTGTACACCTGAGTTATGGCTGCTGGCTCTAATCGAAGGGGGGGTCCCGCACAGTGAAGAAACTGCTGTGAATGGCCTCTGTGGTGGCTAGATACCTGGTGGCTAGAACATAGGGTCGGCCTAACCCCCCCCCCCACTTTTTCAAGGGTGTGAACAAAGAGACCAGATACGCTATGACACTACCAGCCTCGAGTCGCCCATTCAATTATTAGCTTCCTTTCAGATAATTCTTGATGGAAACAAATCAAAGGCCTCAATCTGTAGAGCCAGCTTCAGGCTGTTGATTGACAATTAGTAGCCATGCCGCAGTGGTGGCTCTCATGTGATAAGATAGTTATATTCTTGTACGATTACCTTGAAGTAGCTGAAAACTCTACGAGCATTGTTTAATTGCTGATGGCTACTCTTTCTTTCTGCTGGGATGTTGTGTGAGTCCACTAGGGGGGTGGAAGGGAGGGTTTTCTACTTGTTTTGTTTCTCTTTCCTTTTATTATAGTAATTGTTGATGTGAAAAACAAAGTTTAAAAAAAAAGAAGGGACGGAAGATGACGAGGACGGGTTAGTCGATCGCTTCCTCGCAGCTACCAATACCACGAAATCCGGCGATGGTTGCAATGTCAGGCACTTGGGCGCAGAGTCCGGCACCCGATACTTCTTCTCCAGTCTATCACGTTTAGCTGGAGCTGTGCAATGGTTCTTCATTAGGGCCAGGCCCTCTTCTCACACGTCATCTGGAAAGGGAACCGCCACAATGGTCTTCCTCCTGGTCTTGCGCCTCTGGTACAAGAAACCTTCTTTCCTGGGTTCTTCTGACACAAGTTGAAAAAGCTTGAAAGCTCTGGCGAGCATGGAGTGGAACGATCCCACCTCATCCGGTGGGGATGCTCTAAGCAACTGCAGAGACCAGCCGCCCGCTGCAACAATATCCTTGTGTCTGTAGGCGTGGCTGTATCTGTCTACTGGGGGAGATGGGGATCGATGCGGGTGCAGAGGCTGAAATGGGGGCGTCAGATGACTCTTCCTCTTGTTTGTTGGAGACTGAAAGGGGGCCTGGTGGACCACTGGAACCAGGCCCGGTGGCATCCTCTTCTAGATCTCTGATACCAAGATATGAAGGGTCCACAGAATGTCCAGATACTCATCCCTCGGCTGAGCTGGCGGGATCGGAAAACTAGGCCTGTCTCAGTCGTCCTCTTCTTCGACATCCTCCTGAAACGTGTGCAAGGACTCCTGGTCCTCGTCGTCTGTGGACAAGCCCTCCATGGCTTGGCCACGACCTGGGAGGGCGGTGTCGGGGCCTCCACGCCCCTCCCTTTTGCCACTGTGGGGCTTGAACAGGGGCCTGAGCTAGTTTCCTCCCCTTCCGGCGGGCCAGCAGACGTTGTCAAAGTCACTGTGGCAGTCTCACGCCTAGTGGGCAAGGATACTTTCTGTGCTGCCGAGGCTACCTTCACAGGGTCAGAACTGTTAGCCATCGAGAGAGCTGCTGCCACCAACTCTATAGTTCACAAAGTCTTGGCCTGCACCAATTGTGCCTGCTTGGGCAGTTCGGCCAACTTCTCCATCCACAGCTTCTCGCACTTCACCCACAGTTTAGCTGGGGTAGATTTTCTTTTTGAGGAGGAGCTCTATTGCCGGCTGGCAATGGAGGCGGAGGGTGGTGTCAATCGTGCTCTATCCACCTTGGGACACTCTTCCTTGGCGGCCCCAGTGGCCTCGGACTTGCGAGAAGTCAGGGGGTTTCTAAGGATGACATCATACTGTAAGCAGTGGATCCCTAATTTTTCCCTCCTGGCTAAACCATTGCTAGAACTAAACTCGAGCAACACTCCTATTCCTTTGCCGTGGACTGTTGCTCACCATGAAAGCTTTAACACACTTAAAACAGCACTTTGTAACTCACCTGCTTTGGGAACTCCAGACTACAAGAAACCCTTTACCCTGTTTGTGCATGAAAGCCAAGGCTGTGCTTTATCTGTACTAACGCAACCGCAAGGGAGTAAAAATTGGCTGTGAGCATATTTTTCCTGGACTTTACATCCAGTAGCAAGGGCACTACCAAATTGTTTGCGAGGTGTTGCTGCTGCAGGATTATCCATGAAACAAGCAGATGCCCTATTGTTAGGACATCTCGTCACTCTTTCAGTCTCTGATGCAATAGACATATTGATTAATAAAACCAAGACCCAACATTTAACCAATGCCAGGCTCACTAGGTATGAATTGACACTATTGGCACCTCGCATTACTATCCAGCCACCTTGCTACCCGCCCCTTCTGATGGTTCTGTTCAAATCCATGATTGTGTACTAACCACTGATGAAGGGACGGGTGGCTCTGGTAGATGCCCCTGTTAGCCAGACAGTACTTTGTATGTAGAGGGGTCTTAAATTACCAGATGTCACCTCTAAAGCAGCATATGCCATAAGAACCCTAAACACAATAGTTGAAACCTGTAGGATTCCTCAGCATTCTGCCCAGGAAGCTGAAATTATTGCCCTTACCAGAGCATGTGAACTCCGTGCAGGACTTACGGTAAACATTTATTCACACAGATAGCCAGTACGTTTTTGGAATAGCACACAATTTTAGTCGCCTATGGGCTGATAGAGGGTTCCTGACTTCACATGGCATAAAAATATAGCATGGTGTTTTGATCTTGAAATTACTGAATGCCTTGACATTGCCAAAGAAATTGGCCATCATTAAATTCAGTGCACACAAAACAATTGTAGATGATACAGGAAAAGGCAATGCTTTTGCTGATCAGACTGCCAAAACAACTATTCAGTCTTCTGTATAGCTCATGTCTGTCTGCCACGCACAAAAAGAAGACAATGACATTTGACAACACAATAGAGACGGTAAAACTCAGTCTGAGGCTACTGCCCAAGAATTAGAGGAATGGAAACAGACTGGGAAATATGTTTATGGTTGTTGGCTAGACACGCAAGATGAGGGAAAATGTAAATTACCACTTATGTATTTGCCTTTAATGTTGTCCTATGCTCATGGTCCGTCTCGCGTAGGTTCACCGGGAATGTGCAAGTTGCTCCCTACAGCATGGAGTAACACTAAGCGAAGACCAGCCATTGTTGCTTTTTGTAAAAAACGGTTTAGTATGTGTGTCCTATAATTTTGGAAAGAGTGAGAGACCCCCAAAAGGACATTTACGGCCACCTGAATTTCCCTTTGAAGCATTACAAAAGGATTTTATTGAATTACCTCCCTGTCAAGGGAAAAAATGTGTTGGTGATATTATGCATGTTTAGCAAATGGGTAGAAGCATTCCCCTTAAAAGACATTACTGCATTAAGTACTGCTAAATAGTTGTAAAAGAACATTTACCCCGATTTGGACAGCCTCACACTGTCTGAAGCGACAATGGTGTGCATTTTGTTAATGGTGAAAAGAGAGAAGCGAGAGTGCACAGCTTCTTTTACTGGTAATTACTTTTCTTACTAGTAGTTTATAATCTTCTGATTTTGTTTATTAGTGGGGTGCAGCCCACTATCACGTGTCACCGTGTAGGGCACAGAAAATGAACATTGAGAAAGAGGAGACCTAGGCAATTGTGCCTTCGGTGTGGGCCGCACACCCCAAATACCCACTTTGGGTTAATCAATTTCTCTTTGTTTCTGAATAAATTCAAAAGTCCAACTTCAGTGATGATTCAAATGTATAGTCTTAATGAATATATTATTTTGAAAATTAAATAAGTCCATAAAAATATTATGCTTAATTGGTTAAATTTCACCAAAAAAGCTAATGCTCTCTATTGAGGCAAAACAGAAAACCCATCCGGCTAATGCATTTCGGAGTATATCCTTCCTCAGAGCCAGGTTATTACTGTGCTGCACACATTATGATTGTAATATATTTCAGTATAAATTAAGCATATTCACAATGTTTAGATCAAAAATCAACATTGTACCGTGCACAACAACCAGATTCAAAACTGAACAGGGCGCTCACAAGGACAGACGAATATTAAACATGAATTCAAGATGAGAGAAAAAACACAAGAGCGAAAAAACAAGAGAAAGAAACAAAGAAACTTTCATCATTATGTATGTTCAAGTCATGCCTTCCTAAATTATGATTGTTATAGCAGTATTAGGCAGTACATACCGTTAGTCATGCTTATGATCTAGGTTGTATTTAATTGTTTAACACCGTGGTCCCTCGTGTTGCCTAAAGTGTAAAGACGTCTGACTTACAGTGTAAACAATACCGTGCTGAGGTGCCTAATCGCATAGTATACTTTGTGCAGTACCGTGTGACTGTGTATTGCGGTGCATCTATTGTCACTGACCTGTAAGCAAAGTATACAATAACGCGTACTGTTCGCGTATTGAATTCGTCTATTTGGCACTACCTGACATGGAGAGAGCAAAACATGCATAAACAAACATTGGACAATACTGAGAAGTGATGAAAGAACAAAAAATCTCTTCTTAGAGACTCCTACGTTTGCATATCAAAGATCCAGTAACCTAAGGGATCTCTGCATCAACAGAAAAAACACTAGAACCAAAAGGAGTAAACCAAAAAGGACAGGAACATTTCCATGCTTGAATTGTAGCAATTGCAACAACATCATCATCAAAGTGGGACTAGTCCCGCATCCACATACGGGAGAGAAAATAGCAATAAAAAGTTATGGAACTTGTAACACTGAAAATTGCATCTACTGCATACGTTGCCCATGTGGACTTTACTATGTGGGAGAAACGGGACGGAAACTGAGAATTCGGATTAATGAGCACAAGTCATGTATACGTAACAGAAACACCAACTCAGCAGTAGCAAGACACTTTAATGAAAAACAACATAACATCTCCCAAGTCAAGTTCCAAGTCTTGGAAACTCTTGAAGCGCCAAACATACATACAGACTCAGAAAAAAAGAAGACAACAGAGAGAAGCTTATTGGATAGATCGCCTAGAAGCTCTGGCATCACGAGGACTTAATGAAGAATTTGATGTTAATTGCTTTTTGTAATAACGCAACCTCTTGTTCACTATGTAATGCATAAAAATGATTATGTCACAAAGTTGTATGTTCACCAAGTAAGCATATATCACAAGACCGTATATGCACAAAGCTAAGAAACAGTTTGGCTCAGCCCTTTAGTATCACAGTCTGCATATGACTGGAGAGGACACTTCTAACTTATAATTGTTCAGTGGCAGCATACCATTTTCTGTAGAGACACTGTTTAAAGCTTTCTTTTCTCTTTTTGCTTTTTTCTCTTTTTTTCATTTGTCTTGGTACAGATCTACGTAATAATCATATATCCACACTATTGCTAAATTATGGATCTAGGCATTGAGTGTCACACACTGCACCAACACACACGTTCACAAACTTTACTCACGTGTATTTTTTACACAACATTAGGACTACAGTATACATATACCTTTCGCATTTCTTAACATGCGTATTGTTATCGCATTTCTTAACATGTGTATTGTTATTACATAAAATATGAGACAGCATACTATATTAGCACGCAATGCAGACTGCGGTGCTCGTATAACCAATAGGAATCAATTTGAACTACTGTTGCCACATCCAATATGGCCGGCACGTAAGCTTACGAATGACCATATTGTTTATATAATGTTGCCTAGGGCAACGGCACGAACCGCAAGTAACAGACGCCGTTCGTAGGAGACTGAGCAGGACACTGCTCGTTGCACTCCAGGTAAGAAAAGGAAACACGATGCACAATCGTTTTTATATTGACAGCCGATGCATATGAATGCTGATAGGAGATAACATGTTTGCTCTCTCCATGTCAGGTAGTGCCAAATAGACGAATTCAACACGCGAACAGTATGCGTTATTTGTACGTAGCTTACAGGTCAGTGACAATAGATGCACTGCAATACACAGTCACACGGTACTGCACAAAGTATATTATGCGATCAGGCACCTCAGCACGGCATTGTTTACACTAAGTCAGACGTCTTTACACTTTAGGCAACACGAGGGACCACGGTGTTAAACAATTAAATACAACCTAGATCATAAGCATGACTAACGGTATGTACTGCCTAATACTGCTATAACCATCATAATTTAGGAAGGCTTGACTTGAACATACATAATGATGAAAGTTTTTGTTTCTTTCTCTTGTTTTTTTGCTCTTGTGTTTTTTCTCTCATCTTGAATTCATGTTTAATATTTGTCTGTCCTTGTGGGCGCCCTGTTCAATTTTGAATCTGGTTGTTGTGCACGGTGCAATGTTGATTTTTGATCTAAACATTGTGAATATGCTTAATTAATACTGAAATATATTACAATCATAATGTGTGCAGCACAGTAATAACCTGGCTCTGAGGAAGGATATACTCCGAAATGCATTAGCCGGATGGTTTTTCTGTTTTGCCTCAATAGAGAGCATTAGCTTTTTTGGTGAAGTTTAACCAATTAAGCATAATATTTTTATGGACTTAATGAATATATTATTTTGAACATTAAATAAGACTATACATTTGAATCATCACTGAAGTTGGACTTTTGAATTTATTCAGAAACAAAGAGAAATTGATTAACCCAAAGTGGGTATTTGGGGTGTGCGGCCCACATCGAAGGCACAATTGCCTAGGGCTCCTCTTTCTCAATGTTCATTTTGTTAATACCATAATGGAATTAGTATGTAAAGCATTAGGCATACTGCAACAATTCGATGCAATTCATCATCCTCAAGCATTGGGATTGGTAGAGAGAACAAACTCCACTTTGAAGAATAAACTGTCCAAGATATGTGCTAGCAGTGCCCTAGGATGGGTAGACGCACTCCCACTAGCATTATTCTCCATGAGAACTGTTATGCACTCAGGTGTTGGATGTTCTCCTTATGAAGAATGTATGGGCCTCCCAGCAAATGCATGGGGCGTGCCAGATACAAAGGTACTTAAAAATGTAATGTGCCATATCTGCTGTTAATCGACTACTGTAAAGAGATAGCTAAAAACCTGTCCATTCTCCGCAAACAGGTTGCCTGCCGATTGTCTACCAACACCAATGGAGTGGCCAGGACATGGCATCCAGGCAGGGGATTGGGTCTTTACAAAGAACCTTCAGCAAGCATAAGGACTGCAGCCCAGGTGGAAAGGGCTGGTGCAGGTATTGCTAGCCACTCAGGCGGCTGTGAAATGTCATGGCCGCAAGCAGTGGGTCCACGCTTCACATATAAAGCAAGCACCATCTTCTCTGTTATCCACACCATTGCCTGCCGTGTCCGGTGCTGAAAGCACCCCTTCTGCTGAGACATTTGACACTCGCATCGTAGCCACTAGCCCCAAAGACATTGCTGGAACAATAGAGGGGCAGATGTACAATCTACAACCAAGGAAACTATAAGGAATCCCTTTCCGTGAGGGACAACTGCCAAGCGATCAAGACAGCCAACTTTAATGGACTACTTAGGAGTACAGTAGCACAAAGAGACACTCCAAGGAGCAATTAAGTTCTGTGAAACCTGTCTTGATGGAATTTCCTTTTGCGGTTTTGTTTTGCTCCATACACAAGCTATGGCAAACCATGGGTGTATGGTTATTTCACCCCAGAGAGGGCCTGTGCATCTCAATGCTTCAGTCAGAGAAAAAATATGCATTACTGTTAGGATTGATTGTGTGTTAGGTGGGTGCTTATTACTAGAATAATATGTAGCACCATCCTTGTTTGGTACAGTAATCAGTGTTTCCAATGCCACCCTATCTCCGATCCAGCATTATCATAGGGAAAGGATTATAGAGAAGAAATACTTTTGTTTCACTGTTATATAATGCACATGAAATCATCAATAGAAGCAACTTTTATACCTGTGTGCATTACCCAGCCTATGTTGGCTAGGGCCTCCCGTTGCAGCAGCTCCTTTTACCATTCTCCACCTCATCTTATGCACTACATGTAGCTGTGGCTATGGGAGGCCCCCCTTTCTCATCATATACGCTAAAATAGGTAGCATCAAACAACTCGCCAGGGATTCCGTATCAGTATCTTTATGGAAATCTTCTATAAAAAAAAAAGGAGGGTTGTGCGGGCATCACTATGCCTAATGCAACCTTCCCGCTAATGGACCTGTTCCCTAGAGAATTGCAGGAATGGTCTTTCCTTATGACTGTGTCATCATACAGCAAGCAAGCATCTCAGCTGCCTTCCCATGCACTGACTCTCCATACAAGGAACAATACGTTCTTAGGTAGTGTTTGCATATCCGGGAATGATATATTCTTGGTTACCTTCCAACTGGTCAGGGCGGTGCCAGATGGGGTTTGTGCTGCCTGCTATCACGGTAAAAGATCCCTTGGTTTCCTCTCTCATGACAAAAGCCTCATGTATTACAGGACAATCCTGGACCTCAGGTAATAGGAGACATCCTTAAAGCAATCCTTTCCTGGCATGGCCCTGCTGTTAACTACAGAGATATATGCAGACGGTCACGACTGCTAGAAGTCACTAGAAGTGAAGCATCAGATGCCCTTGCTAATATCACTGTTTAATTGAAAGCTGTGTGTCCTGTAGCATTACAAAACAGAGTAGTACTCAATATGATTTTGCCAGAGAAAGGTGGGGTTTGCCAAATTATTGGCACAAGATGTTGTTCATTCAAACCAGACACCTCACCTTCATTGTGGCATGATATTAAAAACCTCCAGAGTATTGCATAGCAAGCACACACCCCTACCGGCATATTAGATATGGGTGGATCCTTGTGGTCCCTAATGACAACATTCAGGTGGAAGCTACTGTCCATTATCTATGTTTTGTTGGCCATTTTTCTTTTTATAGGTCTTTGTATTAACTGCATACCTGCCTTGGGTCAGATATTTGCCTCATGCCTCAGACCGCAGGCAACTTCAGTATCCACCACAAATGCTTTTATTATGCAAGAGAATGCTATTAGAGGTATGATGGATATAGATGTAACAGACCAACCTACGTACACTGATGCATCAGGATAATAGAACTTATGTTCAAAGGGCAGATTGTGGAAAATTGAGAACAAAGTAATTGTAGGCACTCTGCAAAATAAGTGAACATTAGTTCTCCAATCATGCCATTCTGTGAACACGACCATAGTATACTTGCCCTGCAGTAAAAACACCCCTTGCTTCGCATTTACAAATTTATTCTTGGAACAGGCTCCATGAGGGAAAATAACCCAGACAACAGCTGCACTAACAGTAGCCTGAGACCCGGACTCCATGTTAGTGTTTTGCTTGTGATTTAACGCCTGTCATGAAGAAATGTAACACCAAGTGTATAAACGTTGCTGTAGTTTTGCTCTCCGCAATAGGGCATTCTGAATGAATAAACCCTTGACTGTATCTCATTCTTGGTGTGTGTCCACGAGCGGGCATTATTAATGTATTATTTCCCACAGAAGGCTGCATATAGTGGAAGAAAATCCAGCTACCACCTGTGCCACAGAGCAATCAGATGGGGGACTTACCCTCTAATAAACCAGATGCCCAGATTCCTCTGGAGGTAATTTTAGACTTGTGATGTACTTTGGCCATATTTTCAATGACTACACAACTTGTAGATGGCATATTTAGGTTCATTTTGCTCTTTCTGCTCCTCAGATCATAAATCAGCAATAACGGTAAATAAGTGCACAGTTTGCAACAGTAGGGCTGATACTTTGCACATAGAAAGAGCACTGCACCGGAAAGTGGCGGAATCGGAGAGGTATAAACAATTGAATTCCAAGAAAAAAGGCTCTCACACCCGTCAATTTAGTATTTGTAATTGGTTATTTATAAACCTAGAGTTTTCTAAGTGCGAATCAAGCCTGTGTTTGCTCGCGTCGTCTTGCATCCAAGACAAGCACATTGCCCCTGAGCTATCCACCCAAGACAAATGATGTGAACTTGCTTGCGCGGATAATGCACAGAGAACAAACAACGTCTGTGATCCGTACTCACTGCCACAGCCTCCACACTCTACTAACTAATAAAGGGTGTAAAGTTCACATCAAATAAAAGCAAAGCTTAGCTCATCCTACTATCAAAAGACGACTGCCAGGCTGCTATTGTAAAATACTCACCTTCACTCCGCTTTAACGCAAGCAAATGCTACTTGTTCCAAATTGAAGGAAAAGCCGGCAGGCAAGGTAAGAAGTAGGCTGTTCCAATCCACCAAGGAGCAATAGATTGTTAAGGTCCAGATGGCAACCTCCAATGATAATGGAATTATGCTCTTTAGTGGGTTGTTTTAGCAGTATTTCCACACACTATGTTTCTGCCAGACTGCTAGTGTAAAACACTCTGCTTCAGTACACCGTAACGCACAATCATGGACGCCGCAACCTGCTGCCTGCAAACTCCACAGCCACACCAATAAAATGGCATGGTCCTTGTTTTGGCAGGTCACTTGACCTGCAACGGTGCAATATCTGCTGCACAGATAGGCAACTAGGCAAACAAATAATGGCAAAGGATCACAAATTCCTTCTCGTCTCTTTTCTTGGCTCGCCATCTGCGTTTCCAGCAGGATATTCACTTGTTATAATGCACAGGTCTTTGCAGGTACCATCAGAGCGAGCATATAGTTTAGAACCCTCTACTATATTGTATATCACCGCTCATAATCCAGTAATGAAAGAAAATCTTTGCTTGGATTAGTGCTCTATTGGGCCAGAGCCCCTCTGCTGAGTAACTCCCCAGGCTCTCAAGCCATATGCACTTATTCACTTGCCCCACTCCTTGCCCTTTTGAGTCAGAGCGGTCATCCCCTTCCTGCCCGCTTTCTTGCCCACCAGATACTTTGACTAGAGCGCCCTGGAACCCATCCTCCAATTACATCCCAACTTCCAGGGAACTTATAACAAACAGTGCCATCTTTGCACTGAGTCGATGACACCCTGCCACACCCAATGGGAGCGGATACACCGGGTGCAGTCCCAACTCCTCTTCCAGCTCCATTCTGGTACCCACACCTCTCATTTCTCTGGCCACTCAGCCCAACTGAACACACAGACACTTCAGCCTTTTGGCTTCCTGGGATCAACATATATGCAGGAACACACCACACCTTGCCACACCCACTACTGGCTCCACCTACCCTTTAGAATCCCTCAACCAGGAAAGCTACTCTTTTCTGCAGGCTTCCCTGCAACTTTGTCCAATTACCATCCACCCCTTTTTCGCCAGAGGCCTGACCATATAAGCTAGCCCCCAACAGAATGATGCACAATCCCACAACCACAGGATTAATCACTCGGGGACTGTCCCTCACTCCCATTTTACAGTATCTTTAGGCAGGGTTTGAAAGTGCTGAGAGCTATTTAGCTCCTGCATCAAACCTAGGGGAGCCTAGTTAGCAGAAAACCAACTATTACTAGGAGTTACTTTTGGCTCCCAGGGTCAACTGGTGATTTACAAACACGCATATCTGACATCAACTTTAAGTGTTTGATCGTGTACATAAAAAAGAATTCGGGCACCGGGCAAGGCATGGCATTTACACCTTGAGAGATATATACGAGGAGGGCGTTTTTAGAGAATTTGAATCTGTGGGTGAGAAAGTGGGACTACCCAATGGCCAGTTTCTATGATAGCAGAACATCAGGAGGGTAGCAAGGAGGAAATGGAAGGAATGTCCTTAAGAGCCAGAGACAGCCCCGGCAATAATGCTCCTACACAACTTGGGCATTGGTTGGAGACCAGTATCCAGGATTTACAGCCAGCTAGAGGACAGACCCAACCCCAAAAGCGACAAACAGAAGCAGTAGTGGGAGGCAGACCTGAGAACCGAAATAGCTGAAAAGGAATGGGAGAAGATCCTGATGTTTCCCCGGGAGGTGTAACGAAATGCCCGATTTAGGTTGATTCAACTAAATGTCTTACACAGGACCTTCATGACACAAGCAGAATAGTTAAATTCAATAGCAACACACATCCACTTTGCCCTTGGTGTGGGTCAGAGGGGGCAGGACTGTCACATATGTTCTGGGGGTTTTGGAAAATACGACGCCTCTGGGCCAAGATATAACAGGCATGCAGAAACGCAGGGGTGACCCGGTAAACATGGACACCGAAGGAATGCCTCTTGGGAGCCTACCCAAGAATAGGCAAAATCAGACATATAATCAAACTTATGGACATGGCATGTGTGCTGGCAAAAACGTCCATCGCAATGGCGTGGAAGACTGCCGGGGGCCCGCAATATGACAGATGGTATATTGAGCCGGAACATTGGTCTGAGGCAGAAACTAGAGTATGGGGTAAAGGGGTGGCTAAGGCGGGAGGCGAGGCAAACCCGGCCTGGCATAGGAGGCCTGGAAAATACTAATTGGGGACATGTTCCATCCATCGGACGATAAACCCCCATTTAGGAACTAAACCTGTACCTGAGATACCCAGGACTTGTTAAGAGCTGGGTTACTGAAAACAGGGAAACCAGGATGAATACAACTCCACGTCCAGCAATTAATCTGACACTTTCATGTCAGGGCCTCTCTGGACGAAAGTCAGGGACCCTACGAGAAACTAATTGTGAAGACTGTTTGTTATGGTTGTAAAGTTACTTGTTGTTATCAAACTGCCTGTACATACATACAATAATGATGGCAAATTATGTGACAAATGGCTAATGTATATCACAAATGGTAATAAAAACATTTAAAAATTAAAGAAGAAATCGGGCACATCTAGGACACATTTAAATATAATGGATCATACATAAACGTTAAAGTGTGTATTTTGTGTGGCAATGATTTGTGGTGTGCTGTGTACTCACTCCTGGTTCCCCAGCGGTCGTTCCTGCCTACTGGGTGATGCCCGACACCAAAGACTTGGTAATGCCGACACCCAGGAGATGGGTTTAACTCCTGATCATCCTATCCCAATTTCAAATCCTGTTTAGCTATCCTTAATTCAGGACAACCTTTCTTTTTTTAAATAAAATGTTTTATAATGCATTTATTTCAGACCAAGGCAGGGCGACAACAAAGACAAGTAAGACAAAAGTACCACTTCCCTCCAATCCCCCAGCCACCTTCCCCCCCCCCCGGCCCTTAGGCCGGAGATGCCCTCCGCCAGTTTGCATTTGTTGAGCCTAATTCGGCTGTGTTTCTCCTTTCAGGGAGCGTCCCGGTCTCTCAAGGCCCACCGAATATGGCTGGGCTTATAGGTCAATGCGTGAAATCTCTGGTCATACTCCAACTCGGGGGCCCAGATGTTCTGGAAACGATGGAGGACTCCGGCTCTTGCCACGGTTACCTTCTGCGCAGTCAGTATGTCCCATATTTTCCCCCACCATTGGGCTATAGCGGGGCCGTCTGAGGCTTTCCAGCAGCGAGCGATCACTATTTTACCAGCCTGAAGGCATCGAGTCAGCAGTTTAGCTTTGTTTCCGGGAACGCAGATAGATCCCGGGAACTGGGGCCCCCAAGAAGACAGGCTCCGGCTCCAGGGGGATCTGTTCGATGGTGACAAACATAGCTTCCAAAACTGTTGGATCTTCGGGCAAGCCCACCACATGTGGAAGAAGGAGCCCGGTTGGCTGCACCCTTTCCAGCACGCGGGGCCGAGAGAATGGTTCATGTGATGGAGCCTGAGGGGAGAGTAGTACCACCGCAGCAGAATCTTGTACGCGCATTCTCTGTTGGTGACACAGGCGGATGCAGTGTGTGTTCGAGTCCAGATGTCCACCCAGGCCTGGTCCTCAACCGGGTGTCCCAAGTCAGCCTCCCATTGAGCCATACAACGGGTTTTTGAGGCCAAGAAGTCCCCTATGATATGATGGGTTATTTATAACACGCTTAATACCCAGAGGTTTCTAAGCAGGGACCCGGGAATCGAACCTGTGCTGCTCTGTGTCGTCTTGCCTGCAAGGCAAGCATGTTGCCGCTGAGCTATCCTCCCGAGACTCCCTCGGGACTCCCTCCCTACAGGAGATTCCCTAGGAATCGCTTGTACAGGGTAGAGATCCGAGCCCGGACCAGGAGGTCTTTGAGAGTTAGTTCGAGGGCGACACGTGGCTGCCTGAAGGGTCTGGGGATGGGAGCACCAGTGGCGTAACTGGATGTATGTAAATCTATCTCCTTCTTGGAGTTGAAACCTTTCCTTACATTGTTCAATGGTGCAGGGTCGGTCTCCCTCGTACAGCTGATCCAACGTTTCGAGGCCTCCCGAAATCCAGTTCTGGAAGTTTCGGTGGTTCGCCGCGGGTGAAAAGGTTGGGTTGTGAGTTCAGAGTGTGCTTAGTCACCAGCAGGAGTCCCTCCCATCGATCTCTGAGAGGGGGCGGGATGTGCGGAAGAAACCGCAGGGGGAGCAGGAGCCGAGATTGTTCTAGTTCCACCCATCTGGGGCGGTCGTTGGTTATTTGCCATGCGCGAATGTGCACTAGTTGCGCTGTCACCCTGTATGCTTGCAGGTCGGGGACCCCCAGTCCACCCAATCTTGAGTCGCCCAGCATTGACTTCTGAGGGATCTGGCATTTTAACCTCTCCAGATGAACCTAAGCATTTTCCTCTGTAAGTCGCGAAGGGCGGGTGCTGGGATTTCCACTGGAAGGGTTGAGCAAGCGTAAAGGAATCTTGGAAGCAAGTTCATTTTACAGGACGTTATGCGTCCCATCAGCGAAATTTCTTGGGTTGCCCATTGCTTCAGATCGCCCTCTAATTCTTTGAAGAGTCGCGGGAAGTTGGCCTGGTTTGTGTCTTTCAGGTTTGCCAGAACCTGGACCCCCAGAAAGAGGATGGACTCCATGTGATAGGACACATCCGGATCACTGCTTCCTGTTCCTCCAGGGAGAGACCCACGCCCAGGGCCGCTGATTTGCTGAAGATGATGGAGAAGCCAGAGACCTTTCCATAGCCGGTAATTTCAGATAGGGCGTGCTGTAACGACGAGCGGGGTTCCGAGATCGTGAGCAAAACGTCATCTGCACATAGGGCGATTTTGTGCTGCGATGGACCAACTTGGGGGCCCTTGATGCCGCTATTTAGTCTGATCTTCTGAGCGAAGGACAACCTTTCTTAAATCACTTTAATTGCCGGTCTTAGCAGAGCCACGCAACAAGTGGAACTTTAAACATAATCATCTCTGTGATTCCCTCTAACCTAGGAGACAATTCACTTACCCTCGGTGACATGTTTCTACTTCCAGACTCTGTCTAAGAGCAGTTGAACCCAATACCATCCCCTCGTCAGTTCAACCCATTGTTTACCATGCCACCTAATCTTTGCATCAGAATTATTCCCCTCCCCCTTATTGGACCCCCACCCCAGTACTTTGTGTGCGTCCCATCTCAATCATTAAACACCACCATCAAAGAGATGACAAATGCATGTATTCCAATTCCACTAATTGGCATTACTCAGGCCTATGTGAGTTCTCCACCCCTATTTTACTTCTGCAAAAGTGCTATAAAAAGAAAACTAGAATATCTTGATTGTCAGACTCAACGAAGAAAGCTGCCAATATTTTGAAAAGCAGCATGCAAGCAGACTAAAGATTTAGCATTTCAATCAGTCACAGAAACGTGATTCTTGGACTATAGATCACCTGTACTCTTGATGTGAAAACCCCTTCACCAAACCAGATTTAAAAAAAAACAAAAGGGCAAAATGCAGGGGTGTGCGGTCATTAGGTGGCATTCCCGGTGGGGTTTGAAATGCAAAGTTACCCATCGTTCAAATACATTACTCTAAAAATCCCAATATGTACTTTTGGATAGCCTACTCGCTGCCTTGGCTCTAGCACTTCTTTCCTGAAAGAACAGAATGCCCTGTTGTCCATTGTGATAAATAATGCGGAAAAGATCCCGATGATGGGTTATCTTAATATCTGGATTAATGTCAAGCATGTCTCAGCCCACAAGCTTTTGGACAAGACGGAAGGCCTGGAATTCACACAACTCATTCAGGGCCACAGGCACACTCGGGGACCCATGATGTCTTATTCATATGGAAATGGCACACACACACACACACACTTTGCATGCCTCACAAAATCACTACTAGACAACACTCTGCATCTTTTACCTGTTCATAGAAGCACTCCATACTCAACTGAAAAGAATTGCATTCCACTTCTGAAGAAAAGCAAAGCCTCGATATATCCACAATCTTGCCAACAGCCAGTTCTCACTTGCCAATGGCTAGTGGCGAGTGCAAATGGCGGTCTGATGAGGAACACATCCTATTTCATAACAATCAGAGTTCAAGCAGAGAAACAACCCTCTTCGACACCAAAGAAGAAAGCTTTACAAAACCTGATGCCAGCCAACCAACCCCTGGGAATCATCCTCCTGGATCTCTCGCCCACCAAGGACAGGGACCATGCTACCCTGTTAATCAAGCACAAAGCACAGATGGAAATCAAAAGAAATAGCACTGAAAATAATGTAATCCTGTCTAAGCAACCAAAGCTCTGCAAGATGAGGGCAGTTAGTCTCCAAATCCATTGGCATCCCACGCAGAGCCTTTCAGGGCACCACCCTCTACTGTTCAATTTGTACACCAACCCAATCATCACCAACCTGGATCAATTTGAGATTGATCCATCTAAACAGGTGATGCACAACTGTGATTGCAGCTGCAGAAGACAAAGAAAAGGTCATCCTCCCATAAAGAAACAACTGAGTGGAAGGTACATATGCATATACAAGAACCACTAATGCCATAATCATGAAAACAATTGAATTCCTGCTTTCTGCGGTGGGCATGAGGTTAGAGGGGGCAGGGATTGCCTGCATCCTACATCCCCAAACTCCGGCACAAGGCCCTTGGCCCAGCTCCAAACCCAGTCCGGTGGTGAAAAACCTGGGTGTAACCTTTGACTAGATGAAATGGGTATATTGAAAGAGCCAGAGTATTGTTAGGAGTTATCAGGAACCTGCCCACCTGCCACCCAGCACTGCTACATGCACACAGAGACTCAGTTTATGGCATAGTTGCAAACTTAAAACCTACAAACGGCCCTTTACTGCTGCAGTTTCATGTTCCATTACGGGTTAAACCATAAGATGCATTCTGGTAGATGTATGCTGTCCAAGAGGCAGAGGGCTGGAGGAGGTACACTAAGTACATTTGTTTGCAGCAAGCTAAGAGCTGAAGAAGCCCAAACTGCATACATCTGTTCCAAGCTACTGCAGGCTAGGTTGCTGACAGCTAAAGGGACTTTAATTACAATCTACTGCTGCAGTATGCTGAAGCAGGGCTGGGCTTGATTGAACACAGCTGCCCAAGACTGCAATCGGCTCCACTCTGTTGGGCTGTCAACTGTTTCCTCTGGGAGTTTGTGCCTCTGTGCTCCTGTGACCAGCTTTTGAATTTTTCCTGAATATCCTGATTTTGGCTTTTGAATACTGTTTTTTTTTTATTGCAGCTTTGCAACGCCCTTGATAGTCAGTTTTTACAGTCTGCCTGTTTTGGAACCTTTTCCTCGATTTCCAGCATTTGACTTCTGAATCCCCGATCTGTTTTGCAGTTAAAGACATTCAATTCTTTACTGACATCTTTTCGACTTTCTGTAAACAACCTGTTTTCTAGTTCCTCGTCTGCGATATTACCAGTTAAGTCCATAGTTCTACTGCCTGTTCTCAAGATTCCCTTGTATTCGCTGTGTTGGCAGCAACCTATCTTGTCCGAGTCCTTTCCCTTGTGTATTCCGATATTCCAGTCTCTGCTTTGTACTTCGTTTCCCTACATGTCCCTGTTAGGCAGAAACCTGTGCAGTTCCCTCTGGGACCACTGCAAAAGATTTAAGACTACAGGTGTACTTGGTAGCTGTGGCTGAGCAGTCAGACTTCCCTCAAGAAGAGTTAGGCAGTATACAGAGTATTCACATTAGGTCAAGAGAACACAATAGAACAAGTAAACACTGACCAGGGCTTGGTGTAAAAGATATAATTATTTATTTAAAAACCACATCTAGAAAAACACACAGGCACCAATAGTACGCAATTCAAAAACACGGTCACTAAAAGATATACACTCCCTTAAAAGAATATTAGACAAGTCTAAAGTAAAGCCCCACTTATTTTCAGACAGCGGTGAGCGCTTAACGTAGATAGCACTCTAATAATTCGTTTTAAAAAGGGAGAGAAAGGCAGAGAATAAATTGAAACAGATCCCAACACTTTTTTACAAACACAACAAGGAGGGGAAGGCAAAGTAACACTGTGAATTCAGAGTCAGTAGGCCGGATCCGCTTTAAGAGGATCGAAACGAAATGTGTCCAAGGTCACACGGTTGCAGTGCACAAAAGTCTTGTAAAGGTTCAAAAAGGAGTTGGACCAAAGAAAGGGACCAGTTAGAGGGTCAAGGCGGCCAGCCCAGTCCAGAAGGTTAAGGAGTTATTATTACCTTGTAGCAATCTTTAGAAAGGGAGGCCTGGCGGACACGGTACCTTAAAGTGGTGAGAACATTCCAGCGGGGGCAGTTGTTCCTGGCAGCGGATGCAAGTCGGTGCTTCGTCCGGGGGAAGAGAGGATCTCGTCGTGGAGGAAGACAGGAGTCCGTTGCACTGCCAGGGAAGAAACCAGCCGCGGAGTTTCTCAGGTACAAGGAGCGGTCCGTTGATTTGCGGTTCAGTGGCCATCTGGCCGCCGGGGTGCTTGGCACGGGCAGTTCGACCACAAACCGGTCTGGGGTTCGAAGAAAAGAAGGTAAACTGGTTGTGCCCACCAGTCAGGGGAAGAAGCCTCTCCAGCCGGGAGATCTTTTCTGTCGTCGGGCAGTGGTGAGTCGGTTCCGCAGGGCTCCACCGGTCGTCGTGGTAGGTCGGCTCAGCTTCTCCCTCGTCGGATTCTAAAGTCCTGTGGCGACTTCTGAAGTTCCAGTCCCCAAAGCCCTGCTTTTATGCAGCATACCCTCATTCACTCAGCCTAGCTGTCAATCAAACATGCTAAATGGTGAGCCGGCCGGCTAACCACTTGGGCCAATCACACAAGAGTGTGACTTGAGTTACCAAGGTAACTCAGTCCAGGGTGCCTAAACCCCCTCCCACACCCCTTGTGGTACCCAGACAGAGTGGAACCACTTTTGGAGGCTTCTGTGGAGAAGCCCGCCAAAAAGTGGAACAAAGGGCTCGACTTGGGTTGGAGGCACAGAAGACAACACAAACGCCATTTTAGAATAGAGTCCTGGCAAAAAATACCAACCGGCGAATTAATATTAATTAAATAAACCGGCGGTATGTTCGAGGCTATGAGAATTAAATAATTAAAGTTGGTAGCCTCGAACAATGGGAAAATCCCATAGGGAAATATTTGCGGTCGAATATAAAAAGTAGTTTCCACTGCCACCAGCCAAAACTCAATCAGGGGGAACAGAGACGTGCCCCCTCAACTAACAGACCCCGGGGCAATCGAATTGCCCCGACCAGTACGTCCACAATATGATGGTTTGTACCGGTTTCTGTTAATAATTTGGGACTAGTAAAGCCAATGGTGACTTTACATGCCCTGGGAGACAGTAGTCAGTCCCAGGGTATGGAGTCTATGGTGGGGGGTCACTATGACACCCCTGTGTTACTGTACGGAGGGTGCTGTGTAACACACATAATAAAAACACATGAGACCCTATGGAGTAAAGGACCCCATAGTCCATAAAACACATTAACAGTCAAAGGAACACCATAAATCATGTCGAAGAGTGGGAGAAAAAGAGTCTCACTCTTGGCAGGAGAAAAAAACAAACTCCAGAAATCCAGCAAAGCTGCTGTGGGACTCACTAGGTTAGGAAATTCAGCCTACAGAGAGAATTCTCACCAATACTCCCGTTTAAGGGAGCCATGGTATCACAAGTATGATACTGACACACAAATTACAAGTTTCAAAAACCTTTATTAGATTCTTGGGGTTTGGAGAAACTCCTACTTTGCCTTACAGCTATGATGGCAGTAGTCTCTGCCATCAAATAATAAAGAAAACACAGTCCTCGTCAGTCTGTCAAATCAAAATGACCTAAACTAACAAAACCTAATGCCTGCCCTATCTCTCATACAGAAAGTGTGTAAAGGAATATGTATGCAAAGGAAAATCAGTGTTATAACAAAGGATCAAAGTGGCTGAGTCGGCTCTCTTCCCCACGTTGGACAGCACAGAGAAAGGCAGCCCACGTAGATAGGATGACGCACTCTGGATCAGGTTCTCAAAACAAAGACTGTTCAAAACTGGATTGAAGCCGCCTGGCCTTCCACATTAAAGTCACTTATTCCAGCGTTCCAAAAGTTCTTTCATAGTTCAACAAAAAGTTCACAGAGGTCTCCCTCAGCTGGGCTCGGACCTCACAATCGAATCACTTGCAGGGGTTCCCTTCCCCAAGATTAATTCACATTTGTTGGGGGTTCCCTTCCCCCAACTTAATACACTTCTGATCTCCCTCAGTGGGGCTCAAAACCTATTACTGATGTCGAAGACTCTTATGTTATTTGCCCCAGTATCTCTTGGTAGTTCAGTACCATCAGCACAAAAGTTCAAAGAAATCTTTCTCTTCAAGCCTTTACCTTTTCACTTCCCCTTTTTCCGGGGTTAATCTTGACCATTACGCATTTCAGAGTTTGTTCACTTTGTTGCTTTATAACAAAACATTTCACATTTTGCTGACACTTTCGAGTGGGTTACTTTCTTTCGCCAGGCAACTGTGAAGCCAGTAGCAGAGTGATCAGCCACTTAAAAGTTAATCACTGGTTAGCTTATTTCATGTCTCATCAGCATGTGCGCAACCTTCAATTCGGAGATGCCGCATTCAATCTTTCCTTGGCACAAATCATCCTTTCATGTGCTTCACCAACTCACCGGTTGTGCATGTTCCTTTCTTTTCTCTGCGGCTTTGATTAACGAAAGGTTAATAGCACAGGGTTGGCCTCGTCTTCCCGCAACAAGGTTTTTCACCCGGGATGGTCGCTGGCCTCCTTGGAACACAATGCAGGTTTCTTCTTGGCTGCAATTTGGCTTTCTCTGTGACTCCTTCACCGTTTCCCAGAAGCAACAACCTCCTGTGGGTATCTTCACGGTTTCCCTACCCTGTGCCCTAAGGTCGTCCTGCTCCAGTAGGTTCACCTTCGCCCCATAAGTTCTGCTCCTTCTCATGCTCCGCCTTGCTCAGAGTGTATCGCTATGTTCCACCTTTTATCTGTGTGGGGAGAGCTAATGGGTATCAGATGTATGTGATTAAAGTCAAGTGCCTGACTTTGCCTGCCCCGATTAGTGGGACATGTCTAATGAGATATGTAAGTGTTAGACCCTTTACTCTAAGTCGCCCTCTTGCTCAGCCCAGTGTTTGTCTCGCATACAGCAGGTTTGTTCCCAAGATCAATAGATTTCTCACTAGCCCACTCCTCAGCTGAGGTCTCAGAGAGTTCTTCGGATGAGGTATCCTTTTTCCTTTCTCTCCAGGCACTCGTAACATTCTTCTTTCCTTTCTTCTTGAAGAGGTAAGGACGGGCTCCCCCGGAGGCCTCTTTGCCAAGTAGGCAGTCTGCCCGGTAGCGGGTACTCCAGGGAGCCCACCCCAGACCAGGGAAAAGCAAAGGGTAAAAAACCCTGATGATGACACTTGCGGTGGTTGTAGCTGTGTGGCATACGGTGATGTGAAGATCCTTGGAAGACTGCGGTGTCGTGGCTAAAAACAGGACTGCACTACAGGTCCCAGCATGCAAGAGGAGTAAGCTGGTTTACTGTGCGGTGAACATTGAACAAATTCTGGGAGGGCGATGACAGCCGGCATCCGGGAATAAACACAGAGCAAACTATGAGAAGTCGGCAACCTAGGAGGAATACCGGAGTGAGCCAGTAAACTGAAACCACACAGGTTTCAAGGGGAGAGTTCCGCGCGGGACGCGGAAAGGACGGGAAAGCAAGGAAGGGAGCGGGAAAAGGAAACCAGTGGTAAGTAGAAGGCAAAGCGGACAGGTTGAAAGAACAGAATGCTGTTCAACAATAAACTTAACGTCTAACTGCAAGTAGTTGCAACGCGCCGGCATGGAATCCAGGTGAAAGGATATAGAGCGGACGGCGGCCATGATGAGACTAGACCGCTGCTTCACATTCTGTGATTGACGTGATGGAACAGTCAGTACGCCCTCCACCGGTTCCATACCCACCAGGGTCAGATTGTGACGGTTTGTGTAGAAAGGGTGGATGAGGGGGTGGGGGCTGGGATGCTGGAGGATCCTATAAAATAGGATGGGGAATGGGTACGGGAAAGGGGGGGAATACCGTGTCTCACAATCGGCTGCCTCACCCTCACTCCCCGTAGACCCCTAACCCAGGTGATCCTCCCGCACTGGTCCACCCCAAGGGTCTGGATCCAAAGGCGATGGCAGTGCCCTGGCCACCCTTTTGGTTTCCACACCTGTACGTGGTTATTTCCTTCAATGCTGCTTTCTACCTGTATTATATCTTGGCTCACTGTGGTACCTCCGCTCTGTATCCGTTTACAGTGCGACCCCAGGGTTAGTCTCTGTTCATATCAGATAAGGGAAAGACTTATGTTGCCTTAGTCAAGTCTATTGGATTCTTACCTACCTCCATATATGGTCTCCAGTTTTACCCTTACATTGAGTACAACAGTCTATTCTGAACGCATAACTCATAACGCTGCTGTATGCAACGCTCACCTGGTAACCACGAGGGCGTCACTCGGCCTGTTCTGACCTCTTACAACCTTGAACCCTTCCCTGGAGGCTATTCGAATGGAGACTGGGCCTGAAACACAGGATTGGTAGAGTTTAACTCCCTATTGTCTCTGTGTGCTTGAACCCCTTCTTCCCCGGGGTCCAACCCTTCCCTTTATCCAAGAAAACAAGGTGAGCTGTGGATCAGTGTGCTCTCCGTCCTGCCTTCAGCGCTGGGGCGCGTTGATTGATGCGGGCTTGTTGCTGCCTAGTTACTTCCCTGGCAAGAGTGCGATAGGTAAGTGTAATGAGTCTTTTGAACAGTTCTCTAACTTCGTTCCTTTCCTTCCTTGGATGATGGCCCGCGTCCGGGGATGGTGGCGTGCTGCTGAGATGAGTGTCACGCTGCAGGTGCAGAAAACGCAAAGCATGTTTCTCAGCCTGGGCGTGGCTTAAATAGTCTCTGGGTATCCCAGGTGCCTCTGGGCTGAACCACACCCAAAAGACTAGATCACACATACAGTTCTGGGAACCGAAATATGTGGGGGCATCCATCTTTTCCCCATCAATGCATTACAAGTCCAATCCCCAATGTTATCCTATGGGAGTGAGTGAGTCTGGTGCCACAAGCGCCAAGTCTGACTCCAAGTGGGTCTTTGGAGGGATGGAGGGGCCCTTGAGGGCCATGTAGGTGATCGTGGCCTGGCTCCAGCCTGACATCTTGGAGGGCTGGGGACATGAGGGGCAGGAATCATGACAGCGTATGACAGTTGTTAAGAGAAATTTGCTGGTACCGATCACTAGGGCTTTCCCTAATCCCTGGAGACGCTTTATAATATTCCAGTACACCCTCTGTTCAATCCGTGTTGCCCAGTATATTTGCTTGTCTTTGCTTTCTCTCTGTCTCTTTACAGTGTGATAAACCTGAAGGTGCCCGGGGATCTGTAATCCAGGTGGCCAGGATACGGCTATCGCTTTTGGATCCAGTTCCTGGGGGTAGACCAGTGCGGGAGTATCACCTGGATAAGGGGTCTTCGGGGAGTGGAAGTGGGACACCAGATGGCGAGATGTGGTATCCCCTTCCCTGCAACACCTTTTCCCCATCCTACCAGGTAGGATACCTAGGAACTCTAATCCCTTCCACCTTTTCTCTCCTTCCCGACATGAACACTAACACCAGAGTCATATACCTAATGTCCCAATACAATGGTCAGGCAACGTCAGGCAATTACTGATAATTGCACACACCTGACTTCCATCAACTTCCCCACACGGATAAAAGGCGGAGCACGAAAGCACACTGAGCAAGACGAAACACACGAGGAAACAGCAGTTCCCAGATGGCAGTTCAATACAAGGAGAAAGACGGCGGCACCAGAGAGGGTTGCAAGGAGGGAAGTGCCCTTGACATTTTCAAACCGTTACTTTTGTGAACCTTTGAAACTAAGCAAGCTAAGACTGGGAACTAAAGCTGAACAAACCTGCATTGGAATACCCGTGGCTCTCCTGCGCTGATAACCAAAGCGGGAAGGAACGAATGCCGCTGTGGTACTGTTATTCTATACAAGCAGCACCAGTAAAGACAGCACAGTCGGTGAGTCGGAGAGACTGATACCAAACCAGCCTGTGTTATAACCAATTGCAAGCGGCAACATTGCTAGAGCGAATATAATTGAAATCCAGACAAATGATGTGATTGAACTTTGGGAGGAAAAGCAAGATACCACAGACCGAGTGGTCCGGCACCACAAGGGTGCTCATTCGAAGGTTTCTGTTAGGTATGCAATTTATTGGCAACTGTGGAAAAGGGAATCTTGAAATTGAAGTGGTCCTGCAAAGGGTCAAGCTGGATCCCGTGCACATTCGAAAGTCTGATTGTTGAATACAAACTACAATTGGTCTGAGCCAGCTGAGGGAGATTAATTGTATAGGAGAAAGGGTCTGAGCCCGGCTGAGGTGGGTGTGAGGGGGAACCGCGAGTCACCCAAAAAGGAATATTCTCTGAACATTGTAAAAGGGGGATCTGAGCCTGAAGAGGGGGGGGGATCTGCAAAAAAACCAATTGCAATATGAAAGGGATTTTAGCCCAGCTGAGGGGGATCCAGGGTGAAGCACCAGAAGTGAATACTTATGTTTTTGCACATCAGGTCCTCTGAAGCAAGATACTTTTGAGAGGTAAAGAGACTTGCACCACAGAAGGTCCTAATGCTGGTAATGGAACTGTATCCTCGTGCGAAGAAGCCAGAGTGTGTGCTTTGCTCGAATGAACCACCTTGTCCCATGCGGAAACGTGGGGAAGGGAGACCGACATCCTGAACATCCTGGCACATCATTTTGTGAACACTTCTTTCTTTTTCATTAACATGACCCCACACTATGTATAATTAGCGATAAGGGTAGACAATTTTTGTTTTTTTTTAGTATAGGCCCTTTTACTTTCACGACACTCCATTAGGACTGTATTATTTGTTGGTCTTAGCTTGCTCCCATCTGTAGATTTAGGGTTAGATAGGAGTTTATCGCAACCTTGTTGAAGTTCAATAAACACCCTTGAATTGTGTTCACTTGTGTCAGTCTTATTGTTAATACCATGCCTTCCTTACAACAGCCTTACAGCCAGATCCTGCCCCTGATCCTGCATTTCCTATGAATGCCTGTCTCAACTCAGATCAGCTTGGTATGTACCCGGTTTCTGTTATATGCTAGTTTTGCCTCAGGAATCTCCCCTAATCTACAGTGCATACTGTGAGATATAGCTTTTGCCCAGTGCTCTCAGGCCAGACTCCTAACAGGAGTTGCCACTTCACAATGAATGTTGCATGAACAGCTCCCCCTTAAATGCAAATTAACCACAAAATCCAGATGATTCAAGCATTGATTTGATTGAAAATGAACTACTGTAACAGACTTCTCCTGGGCCTGCCAAAGAAAGCAATCTATAGCCTACAAACCATGCAAAACAGAGCAGCATGCATTCCTAATCTTTGAAATGAAAAACAAGAGATCATAAAGACAACCCCAAAAATCCTACATTGTGTACCGATCAAAAAGCAAATCGAGCTTAAATTCATATGCATTAAGGAGACCATCAAGGAAGCCTGCACCCCCCACCCCCAAAGAATCTCTCTAGAACCATCCAAGTAATCACACCCCACAAAGAACCCCAAAATCAATTCCAGACAACAAATTGGCACCAGAATCCTTTCAACTCAGAGAATGAAGTGGCAATTGCTGGCCAAAAGATGTGGAACACTCTCCTCAGAGGTCTTTGGGTACACAAACGAACCGCTTCAAATTCAGCAAAGGCCTAAAAACCTTATTCATGAAAAGGGTCATCATTAGCAGTATAGGATAAACTTGTAACCATATTTCTGTTCCTTTAGTATTTATGATCTAGAATGATTGCTAATGAAAGAATTACAAAAAGTACGGAAATGTTGTGTCTTGTATAGCACTTGAAAGCCTGGTTATCTTTATGTATTACCGTACATTCTTTTGTTGCCTCCACTTTAACCATACCTCTCGCACCATCCCTTTCCTTCTTGGCACTATGAATTCTATGTCAAGAGCAAAGGCGAGCATTATGCTCTCCTTTCTTTTACTAGAAACAAGCTGCTCAGGTTAAACAATTAATACCAACATACTACAAAATAAACTTCATTTATGTTAGGTTAATATGCTTTAATACTGCACCAAATCAACATGCCAATAGTTTCAGAGCACCAAGGCCTGTCCATTGGAGGGCGCACTCTTCCTCAGCCAGGGGTAGCCAGACCTTCATCTGCTGGTGGAAAGAAAACGAGCGAGGGGAAGATAAGAGGGTGAGGATTAGGAAAATAGATGCAGCAAAACAGAGTGAGTGATGCAGTAGGGGAGGGTTGATCTGTGATCGCATGGGTGCATGTCAGTCCTATTAGGTAGACCATAGTTCTGTAAAAGGGAGGAGGATAGATGTCCTTAAGGGTTGTGATAATTGGGTTGTTTCCAAGGCATCTTGGGACAATAATTAGTTAGTATGCAATGTAACGTAAGGGCTTGAGAGTGCATATGAAATTCTGGAAGTTTGGTGACTTATTTGCCCAGGCATCTCTACACACTGTCCTCCGGGTCATGACACGAGAATGTCATTTATGCAACTGCCAAGCTTGAGCCAAGAAGTGGCATAGTTGAGGATAGACTATGTATCAAGGTGAATGTTGATGGTAACGGAAGGTAAGGGAATGGAGTTGTTAAACTAGTATGGTGAAATTGAAAAGGTTTGGCACCTTGATGTAAAAAAGGTTCATTAAGAGTTTGTTCTGTGTCATGGTAGTCTATTTTAGTTCACAATGAGACAGTGTGGTGCCTTACTTGGTAATTGGTTTTCAGAGCACAGTAATACATGGCTTTATTTCCTCACTATAGATTGGCATATCTGTTCATTGGCAGAGGTGAATGTGTGAAACAGGGTAGGTACGAAGGGAAATGACAGATGTTTATCATTATGTTTGCAATGGCAGTCCAGCCCCCTTCTATTAGGTTACTATGCATTAACTGTTATCGTAAACCTATGACATGTTTTGCTGCTTGTACCGAGCTTTATGCCACAAAAGGCCAGCTCACAGGACACCAACACACAGGAAAAAGATACTTTTTTTTATAACAAACATGTGACTAGAGTGTGCAATCAGTGTCTCTTCCAAATGTATAACATCCATGACTTTCTTACCCATCTCTTCGCTGTTCAATCAGCAGATAAGTATAACCATTGCATGTGGGGATTTTCTGATGGACAGACAGCAGGTGAGGGCTGCGAGCACCAGAGGGGTCCAACCAGGGTTATTCTTGCATGTACATTGATTTTTAGTGTGTTTAGGTTTATGGCCACACATGCACTCGGTGCAATAGGCTCAGGAGCATGAGCAAACGCAAAGATGCATTGCCACCAGGGAAGGTGAGGGAAGAAACTCAACACAGATGTTTTCCTTGCTTTAATGTCTAGTTACAGCAATGAAATTGTGCATGAGGGACACACATACGCTAAGTAACCAGCTAACTCTTTCATCTTTCTATCACCTAAGCCTAGTGGCGCTAGGTGTACTCGTTCTGCCATCAGGCAATTCGGAGATCAATAAAGCTTAGAGTAGCAATGTCATCAAGTGCCTCTGCAGAACTTTCAGTGTGGAGCGTTCTTATGAACGAGTCTAGCAGCGACAAGCGTGTGCTCATAGGGGAAGCAGAAAATGGCATACAGCTGATAATCTAGATTTTGTGTTCGAGCACTAAGCGGCCCAAGAATGCCAATTTGTACTAACCCATGGTCATAAACTGAATAGCTATGAGCCCAAATTGGTACACAATATGGCAGCTACGAGACAGGAAACAAGGCTGTTCTGGTGGAGAAGAGGAGCAGTACTCCAACAGTAGAAACAAGACAGATATGGCTGAAGGTTTCAAGAGTACTAGGATCATCAGTTGAAAATACAATTAGAAAAGAGTGCATAATATAGCAGCACATATGAAGGGTTCTGGTCTCAAAAAGCTCTAAGAAAAAGAATAGCCCACCAGAAGGGGGATGTAATGAGACCGGTAAGAGGGCTAAGGCCTCAATGCCCCCTCCCCTGCCTCATCCGATTCTACAATTCCCCCAGTGCTACAAGATGTCTTTGCAAGACTGAAAATAGGCATATCAGAAGACTCACTGAGCTGCTGAGAATAGGCCCGCCAGCCCAGAGGAGATAGAAGACATTCATACAGATGAGGTCTTGGATGTCCCAAGCCAAGAGACTGACCAAGATCAGTACTTCGCCCCCCCCCCCAGAGCAAGGGTCAGCTGGCCTTTAGAACCACCGGTTGATAAGTCAGCTCTGCCAGAGCCTTCCAGGTCACAAGGTTATCTTCAGCCCAGAAGACCATGTGCACCCGAAATCTAATGAGTGGACATCCTTTGCCAAAGTAGCAGAATACTTCAAAGCCTGCATCAGAAAACCTTTAGATAAAGTAGGTAGGAGCCGCCTAAGGGCAGAATGCCCCAGACCTATAAAGAGGACCAACTAAAAGCAATACCCAATTTAGAGGAAAAATGCAGACATTTCCTTCAAAGTTAAAAGATCTGAAGAAAGGGATTCATCTTGACTAGCATAACATTCCAGCACGAGCTTCTTGACGTTACTGGTGCACTGGCAAACATTTTAGATCTAGTGCAGAGGACAAAGGAAACAAACACCACCATGGACCAGGAAGTAATAGCGACTGGTCGCAAAGTGTCTGTTGGACAATGCGAGTTGCACTATTTCCATTTAAGACAGAAAGGAATTTTTCTAAAGATTGACTCAACCCTTGGTAAAATAGTGGTTTCCGAAAAGGAACCAGGTGCTCAAGGCCTACTCTTCGGAGACCCATTTGCAAAAGAGAGCACAAACGTTTTTGTGACTTATACAGCTCTTGGAAAAAGAAACGCAAAATCATGATTAAAAGAGTATTTCCTGGGATTCCAAAATGGCTGCCAACAGGAGAGCATTGTAACTGACGCTCTCCTGTCTCTCGGCACCAGTTAAAGATACTTTGCAGGATACACCCTCCCTGGGCGCAAAGCATCCGAGAGGACTGGGGCCAGCTTTGAAGAGGGAACGTGTTGGACCCGATTCCGGGACCTTGTGTTGGAGGATTCGAGCGGAGAGCACTACGTGAGCTCGGCATCAGCAGCAGAGTGCCTCCCCTCCGTGGGCTCCGACCCACAGGGAATTTGAGAGGCGCTGGGAGGCAGAGGAGTGCACCTAACCGAGATTGTGGCTTTGCCCAGCGAGGACGGCTGATAGAGGGCGGGCTGGAGTCAATCCCACTTGAGGGGCGAGTCAGCGGCAAGCTCCGTAGGAGGGGAGGTCCTGCTGCGGCAACGGAAAAGGGAGCTGCCCTGCAAAGCTCAGACTTGAAGTAGACCGGTGCAGTAAGGACAGAGTGTACGCGAGTGAAGAACAGAGCTAAGCGCTGTGGTCAGTGACCCGGGGAATATCTCCAACGATCACTGAAATGAATGAGGAACCCCTGAACCTGTGCAGCCAGTGTTACCCACCGGGAGAGCAAGGAACCAACTGGAAGAAGTACAGCAGAGGGTCAGACAATCGGAAGCGTCACGCTTCTCCCGCCCCGTTAGAAAGGAGTAGTGAAGCTACCCCTGGAACAGGACCTTTATTTAGCCGCAGAAGGATCGGGGGCCACAGGAGCTCCAGTGATAAAGCAGCTGGGCGTTTGGAACAGGGCTGAGAGTGGGGGGGGGGGATTAAATCAGCTTTGGACACCTAGTTGGGCTGGAATCCCCTGGGAAGAGGCCAATTGAAGGGTGTAGGACAAAGCTACAACCAGGGTACCCTGGGCACACATGGATATCAGGCCACTCAGGTGGTCTAAGTAGCAAACGCCAGGGCAAGTAAACTGAATAAAGAACACACTGGGAGAGTCCGATCCTTTCTTGCCACGTCTTGGGAAATCTGCAGTGAACAGAAAACGATAAGTCACAAAGGGAAAGAGTGAGTCTGATCCTGAAGAGTTGCAGTAAGTAACAGGATATATATGGAACAGTCAGAAAAAAAGTCCATAGGCGCCCCTCTTTGAGAACGAACACGGCTAAATGACCTGTTCTTTGGGTAGGTACCCATCAAGAGTCCGCAGCCACACTTGGCTCCCTGTACCTTTCACAGAAGGGAAATATCCATTTGCATATCAGTCTTTGTCCCGCCCACATGGGCACTCCTGATTGATCAGTGCCAATAGGTTTCAGGAGAAGCCGGTCAATAGAGGGCGCCAATATTTTTGTATAGATCTTTGCATCTGTATTGATCAGTTCTATTGGCCTATATGAGGCCAGATGGGGAATTAACTGTTCCCTGAAGGTTTTGTAAAACTCCACTGTGAAACCATCTGGTCACAGAGATTTATTGGATGGCAGTGACGTTATGGCTCTAGGAACCTCATCCATTGTAATGTCTTGTTCTAGTTCCAATTTCTCCTGTCCTGTTATTAGGGGTAGATCACATTTCTCTAGATATTCTAGCTGGGACTGCTCAAGGGAGTTATCCGATGTGTATAGATCTGTATAAAAAGTCGAAAATTCCCTGATTAAATCAGTTAGATCTGAACTCTCTCCTTCCCCTTTCATTTACATTTTTAATATAGTTCTAGCTTTTTCCTCCTTTCTTAATAGCCTAGCCAGTAGGCAGTCCGCCTTGTTGCCCTTTATGTAGTATTACTGTTTGAGGTACAACAATGATCGTTCTGCCGCCCTTGTTTGTAGGATTTCCAATTGTCCCCTCATTGTCTTATATTCCCTCCGTACTTCCCCACTCTTTCCTTCTCACACTCAAGGTTATGGAAGCACGGTCAGATATTGCTATTGCGCACACCTCTATCTCTGAGACCGGGCCCAGCAAATTCTGTGATACCCATATGTAGTCAATCCTGGAGAAGGTCCCGTGGACATGAGAGACAAATGTGTACCCCAAAGTGGTTCCCCTCTTTTCACTCCATGCGTCCACCAAAGAGAGCCTATTCATTTTCTCGCAAAATTCTTTCGTGGGTTTAACCTGGGTATGCATCCTTCCCATGCTCCTATCAGTCCCTGGATCCCAAGCTACATTGTCCCTTAGCAAATCCTTCCACTTTGTTCAGCATCCTCTATATAAACCTGTCTTGACTGGAGTTGGGGGCATATTTGGTGGATAACATATCATTTCCCTTTCCCCTGTAACATTAGGGTCAAATATCTCCCCTTGGTGTCTTTCTAAGGTTTAAATTATTCCGCATTGCTATCGTGACACGTGTCATTGGATTGGAACATTTGTCGGTATCCCTGTATGCTAATTTTATCTTTATTCCGGGCTTGCACATGTTTCCTGTAGTGCTAGGATATCTGGTCTTTCCCTTTGTAGGAATCTTTGTAGCTTTTTTCCTTTCACGGGAGAGTTTAAACCATTAATATTTAACGAAGTAATCAGGCTTTATCAGGGGTAGGCGGACGTGAGATAACACCAGGAGGATAGCACACTTGATAGAAAAAGTCAATAAACATCCCGGCCCTCATTATCATTCTGGATACTGAAAAAATTTGATAGAGTGGAGTGGCAGCTCTTGTTTCATACGATGGAGAAATGGGGTTACGGGCCAAATTTATATCTAGAATATAGGCCAATTACTGCAACCGACGATGCGGCTGCTGATTAATGGACATTTATCATGGACAATCCGCGTATCTAGAGGGACAAAACAAGGGTGCCCTCTGTCCCCATTATTGTATGTGATTCATTTGTAGCCGCTCTTGTCCACAATAAGGGAATCAGCGGACATATCAGGAATCCCATTCAGAGGAAGGGATCTTAAAGTAGCTGCAATCGAGATCTGAACCCTCCTTCCATTCCTTCAAGAATAAAGCTAAATTGTGGCTCATAGCACAAGACACCCAAAGCCTGTCCCACTAGCCACATTATCCCACACTGCTATCTGTTGCCTGCCACTGTGTCAAATAACCTGTAATTATTGTGTAAATATCTTGTAAGTATTTTGAAAGTATAATCTTTTCTGTCCTGTTTTTTTGATGCATACTATGTATCAGATTCCGGTTCCTCCGTCCCCAATTCTAGGTCACTCCAAACCCCTTCAAAAGTTCCGCCGAACCTTTTCTTCCACAGCTCCTCCTTTTCTTTTTTTGTGGATAGGATCTGCCCCGAAAGGAAGCCACTCTGACCCCTAAATAGAAGGTCCGGGGGGCCCCTCCTCCGGTTCAGACCAAAAGAGGAAAAAGCTGTTAGGCATAAAAAAAAAACCTGTCTGGTGGTATCTGGTGGTAATCCCTTATGGAGATGTAGATCAGTGAAAAAATAAGCAGGGATGAGATGCAGGTATAGGGAATGATAAGCAGCCTTAGGCAGCAGCCGGAGAGTATGAACAGGTAACAGAAGGTGAGCCAAAAAGGCAGACACCAGTACTGCCCGTAACAATGGCCAAGGAGAAAGAGCGATGGGATATGGAGAAAACCCAGGAATGGAGGAAGCCCTCGAACCTAGAGGAAGCAAAGAAGAGGCAGACTAAGGCAAGGCAGAGGCAGGGAGGAGCAGAGCAGAGTGAGAAAGAAATGGCCCAACAAGAGCAGAGAGGGAAAAACTTACGAGCGATCCAACCCGAAAGCCTGACGCGAGTAGGTTACAACGCGCAGACTTCCGGGTTGGAGCTACTGAAAAAGGCCCTCCCCGGCGGCCGTCAGAAAGACTAGACCGCCGCGGGGCGTTGCGCGGAGACGTGGCAGAGCGGGCTAATGGCCGCTCCAGCGCCATCGTCTCCACACACGCCAGCCGCGCCAGCGTGTGACACTATGTCTGTGTAACCTAAGAAATGCGCCCGGATGCCTTTGGCCAGGCGTGCTATAAAAATAAAATACAAATATGTTATTAACACTTACAGATCCGGAAAATTCGCTCAGAGCATTAAATTGGGAAGTCAATTTGGGGCAGTTGCAGGTCTGAAAATGAACATACATAAATCTGAGATCCTGAACCTGATGATTCCGGTAGATAGGGAGCAGGAACTTAAGGAAACCTTTTTATACAGTTGGGCTGGCAATTCTGTGAAATATTTAGGGGTCAATGTAGCTAAATCTACTAAAGCATCATTCCTAACCAACTATCCCCTCCCCCCAATAGAGGCGATTAAAGAACAAGCTAATTACTCATGGTAACGTTCTTCCGACTCGTATTCCACCCACATATTCCTCATTTTATGATATTTCCATATCCAGCCGCTCTGGAATTGTTTTCCAGCAGAGGGCGCTGCGTGTCGATGTCGGTCGACTCCATGTCCCTCGGAGGCCTCTGTCTCGACGTCGGCATCCATCGATGGTATAAAGTGCGCGCAGCGACCGTTGGCTTCAGTTCTGTTTTTAAAGCACGTATAGGATAACTTACACCCAACAGTTAATTCTCTTGAAGGAGCGAAGACTTCAATCACATGGAAAATTCCAACCCGGGGGCAGGTTGGGAGGGGCAATGAGGAATACGTGGGAGGAACATTTAGTCGAAAGAACGTTACCATGGGTAAATAACATGTTCTTAGAATGGATTGTGTACTCCGACGTATTCCTCATCTTATGATAAACTCCCAAAGCAGTATTCCTGGAGGAGGGAGTCAGAATTTTTCAGACTCATAATAATTTAGGAGTTCCTTCACATGTCTGTGTGCACAGAATGTAGCACCGCCTTTCCAAATAAACCTTCCCAGCTTGAGGAAGAGTTCAGATTACAAGGTTTTGTAAAGGTGTGTACGGACAACCATTTGGCAGCTGCACAAATATCCCTAATTGGGACACCCCTTGAAAGCAGCGGAGGTAGGCATGCCCCTGGTTGAATGCACTCTAAGACCCTGCGGGGGAATTCTTTCCTACAATCTGTAGCATTTAGTTATTCCCAAAATGATCCATCTTGACAAGGTTTACTTCGAAAATTGCCATACCCAACTTGCGGCTCATGTAACCTACAAAAAGTTGATCATTGTGTCTCATTTTAGACATCCTGGAGATGTAAAATGTCAGCGCATGTCTAGGATCAAGCCCGTTTAATCTCTCCTCTTCCTTTCCAGGATGAGGAGGAGGATAAAATGAAGATAGAATTATTTTCCCAGTTAAATGGAACTCAAGACACAATTTTAGGCACAAAGGTTGGTTTCACTTTAAGGCCCCTATAGAAGATTGCATAAGAAGGCTTGCAGGACAAGGCCTGAAGTTCACTCACTCTTCAGGCTGATGTAATGGCCACTAAAAGGATGGTTATTAAGGTTAATAACCTTAAAGGACTGGTATGGATATGCTCAAAAGGAACACATTAGAAATCTCAATACTAGGTTGAGGTCCCAAGTTGAAACTTGAAATGGGACTGGGGGAAATGTTTTCATCAGTCTTTTTAACAATTGTATCCCAAGGCGAATCTTGAAGAAAGATACCTCCTCAGAGGAGCGCTTAAAAATAGAAAGCGCTGCAAGATACCCCTTGATTGTACCAACCTGGAGACCAAAGTTGGCTAGGTGTAATAAGAATGATAACACCATAGGTGTACTGCATGTAAACGGGTCCCAATTCTTATCCCTGCACCAGGTGCAGAATGTGTTCTAACGGCAGTGGTACAAGGACTTTGTTGCTGGCCATCTGGCCGAAAGCAAAATCTCCATTAAGTCTTCCGAGAGGTCCCAATCCTTGTATCTCAACCTCTCAGAAACCATGCATGAAGGTTGAGCGTCTTGACCTATGGACGGAGAACCCGACCCTCCGCTCTCGAGAGAGAAGGTCCTCTCTTTGTGGAAGACGTATTGCAGGGCAGATGGACATGTCAAGAAGGTCTAGGTAGCATATCCTCCTGGCCTAAACCGGAGCCATTAGGATCATGATTTCCTGAACCTCTTGATGACTTGAGGAATGACTGGAATTGCAGGACATGCGTACAGGAGTGGAAAATCCCAGTCCACTACGAACGCGTATCCTAGAGCTCCTCTTAGGGAAAATTTCCTTGAGCAGTACTGTTCGCACTTCCGGTTGACACCGGTCGCAAACAGATCCACTTCGGGGGGTTCCCCAAAAGGTGAAGATCTCTTGAAGCACTTCCTGAGCTAGTTCCCACTCATGGGAGACTGTGCTCTGCCTGCTCAGAGCATCCGCCGTCGTGTTCTCCTCTCCGGTCACCTTGTATCTGTGGCGTAACATGAAGCTGTTTATCAGCTAGGATTTGGATTCTCAAATTATCACTGTGTTCACTTCAGAATCTCTTCCTTTTTCTCAGGTGATGGCTTGAGCTTTCACGCCATCACACCTTGCATTTACTTCAGTCTTTTCCCAGGGTAGGAAAATCACAATTTGCGCTCTTAAAATATTAGCTCTCTCAAAAATCTGCCATCTTGGGTCTTCACTCTCTCTTGACTTGTTGTAAGACAAATGGTGTTTTCGATTTGATACCGAGAGGAGGTGGATGCGCAACATAACGATCCTCTCCTTGAGGTCACTCGCGACTCCCAGTTACCTTCCACTTCAATACAGAGTGTCTTCTGGAGTCTGGTACATAGGGACCTTTCTTGTCAGTTATCGACTGCTGGAGTTTCCTTTCTCAGGTAGAGAGTTTATCGTAGGTTTCCGTTGTCTGTTGGCTTCTCTTCTCAGTGTTCCAGTCCTGGAACGCGAGACCAGACTCCTTCTGGCACCCACTCTGCAATGGTCTGTGATGTTACTTGATCCACGGCAGACATTTCCCCATGGTCCCACCACCATTGGAATTTGCGCTCCTGCCCGATGAAATGCTCTTGTTGCGGCTATGCTACAGCTTTGGTGTTCCGCTCATTGTGCTGAAGTGTGTTGGAAACTTGCAGGCTTGTGGCTTCCTGCAGGTGTTGGGTCTCCAGGGGCCTTCCCATACAATGTCTGCCTTCCTTTCTTTCTCGCCTTCGATTACTTGATGTTATGCTATAAGACAAACTTGTCTCAGTGGATTGGTAAATTCTATTTAAAGGGACATCATCCTGTTGATCAACATAATGTAGAGTTTCTTCGTCCCTGTGTCTATGTAAGATTTCCTTAGTTTGAGAACATCTCATGTATGCCATAATAGTTTTTGCCACTGTAGGAAGTTCCGCGCAGGAATGGGGGTCCTTGTTCCCATAAGGGTGAGTTTCTCCCGGTGAGGTCCTACTTGCCTCTACCCCTAGGGAGAGTATTGCAGAGCGGGCTTACCTCCCAACCCTCACAGGAAGGGGCTCCTCAATGGGAAGAAGGGACAAATTCCCTCTATTCGTTACATAACCCAGTTTTAGGACTCTCTCAGTAGTGATTGGGAGGAAAACGTACATCAAAACTGCTAATACCGAGGAGGACTCACTGTCTACCTGACAGGAAATCCCCGGAACTCACTTATGAACCCTTTTATTCAACTGATGCAATGAGAAAATACAAGTATATTTATTCAAACATTAAATAATAATCACTCAAAACACTATTAAAATCCAAAATCACTCCATCAATTGATCTATTGACACAAAATGAAAAACAAATGTGAAAAAATGAAGAAAAATACATTTAAAAGTAATAGATTCCAGCATTCCAACATGTAAAATATAAAATGTCCACATTCATGCTACAAATTGCAGCTATGGGTTGACAACAGCTGTTGGGGCTGTGTGGGATGCACTTTTTTTTTACATTGTTCCAACTATGAAAAGGTGCTGTTAATCTGGATTACACGCTACAATTTGTAGCGTGAATGTGGACATTTTATATTGTACATGATATTGCAATGCACTAAGGGCGTTGGAATTTTTTTTTTGTGTATTTTTCCATTATGTGTCACCGGATGAATCGATGTAGTAATTATGGATTTTAATAGTGTTTTGCATTACTTTTTAATGTTTGTATAAATAAACTTCTATTTTCTCATTGCAACAAAAGATTTGGTGTTTAGTGAGTTCCAGGGATTTCCTGTCAGGTAGACAGCGAGTCCTCCCCGGTATTAGCAGTTTTGATATAAGTGATTAAGCCAGTGGTAGAAACCCTAGTAGATTTGTACTAAGCTGTAATGGGAATGTCAGGTCACTAGGATTATGTTCCTAAAATGTACTTGCTGCAAATCACATGCAGAAATCCCCCAATCCATTGGTAGATGGATGTTTACAAGTCCCAGAATGCAAAGGAGAAAAAGAAAGCAGAAATCGGGCATGTTGGCATTGTACATGGTAGCTTGGGAGTAGAGCTGGCACTGATAACACTGCGCATAAATAGTGCAGTGCTAATTTTGGCACAAGCTGCAGCCTCACCTCTCCAAGGAGTGTGTGAGACACAAAAATGCCAATAACAACCCTTTCTCGTCCAAAGATGTGCTATCAGAACTTCAGATTTAATAATTGGCCTGGTTACAGGGTGATGGTTAAAATAAAGTGCCATGAAGCCACCAATCGAAAAATTAAGAGGGCTTGTGCTGCACTGAGGATGGGTGCCGTATACATAATGTTTAACCAACTATATGGCTTTGAGCCGTATCTGGATTGTGTGGCCCCCGCATATGCACACGCCTTATTTGTCCAACTGCGCACCAATATCCTTAAGGTGGCTGTCTTTACATCAAGGTGGTCAAATACAACAGATGCACAATGTAAAGTGTGTGGGAACCTGGAGGAATCTATAAAACACTTATTTTGCCCAGGGTATACCAGGCTGAGGAGATATTACTTGGTGCCACTCTTCGGTTGAACGGATATTAGATCAACTGAAACAGCAGTCACATTCTGTAAAAGCAATGCAGATGTAAATTTAATTTATTTTATCTCCAAGTATCTCCACAGAGCCTGGCTCCATAGAGCAAAAGTGTAAAGCTAAAGCATGTCTAGAAATCATGTCACTACTAATGAATTACAGTGTGAATCATTGATATACTTAAAACTTTAAGTTTTATTTTTTTTCATCTTTCAGTACAGGAAAAGAATTGGGCGCTATATGGAATTGTATTTTATGGATTACTGGTATTAATGTGTTTTATCTTGATTGTGATGTTAAAATGCTTTTATGGTTCTAAACCGAATAAAGTTATGCTACAACAACATAATTGGCCTGGGGAAAGCATGTGCGGGCTGGACAAAGGGAAGGTGGAATGATCTCTTGGGGGACTCTACTAAAAAGTTAGGAGGGTGGTCCTTTATTGAAGAACTTGGGTCCACATAGGAACACATGCAAGCTAGAAGACTTCCTGGGTCTTAAGCGGTATAAAGTCAGACCAAAGCCATTTAAACTCTGTATTTGATTAGTAATAAATAATTAGTTTCTAAAACATATAGATTTATAGATAATTGGGAGATTCTAAGAATTAGCCTAGTTGACCATTACAAAACCCTGCTACGCAACTTTGTCAACCACCTTGCTCCTCTCAAAGCTAAGATGCCCAAGAATCTGACTCATCACAACTCATGGTTCACCTCAGAACTACGTGCCGCCAGGGCAGCGAAATGTACAGCAGAAGCCATCTGTCTCAAATCTCCCACCCCCACTAACAGCCACCTCTCCTCACTCTCACACTAATACAAACAGCTGATCCTCACCTCAAAAGCCTCCACATACAACGTACGAATTACCAATGCAGCCTCAAGCTCCTGGGAACTCATCACCATTCTCTGTGAACTCGAAACACCCTTATCCCCCCCCACCCCAGATGCCATCATCAAAGACAATTGCTCTAACAAGATCCAAGACACCCTTACAGGGAACATCAAAGCTCAAATACAAAATACTAAACAAACAAGCCACTCGGTCTACGGCTGATTTCCAACCAGGTCCCCACCCGTGACGACATCCCACCATTCAAGTTCCAGCCCACAAGCATCACTGCCCTTGCTAACATCATCGCCGGCCTTAAACCCTCTCGGTGCAAGGGAGACGCTCTTTCAGCCACCCTGGTCAAAGACTGTATTGAGTCCCTACTCCCTTTGATAGCCGCCATCATCAACTCCTCCTTCACAGCCTGCTCTGTCCGTCTGTCACTTAAGGAATCCTGGATCTCACCGCTCCTGAAAAAACCTACCCCCGACCCAGCCATCCACACCAACTACCGCCCTATCCCTACCGCCCCCTTTCTCCTCAAAATCATGGACAGAATAGCCTACCTACAAATACAATCCTTCCTCGAACACTACCACATTCTAGGCTCACGCCAGTCAGGATTCCGCCCCAAGCACAGGACAAACAGCCCTTGACATTAAAAAAAAAAAAAATCAGTTTGACAAGCCCTCACAGCGGCTGCACATTTCTCCCCCGATGCCACCAACTGGATCGCCTCCTTCCTGTTTAACAGATACTCCAGAGTATTTGCGGGCGAGGGCACTGCCTCTCCAACACCCAACTCTTGTGCAGTAATGTGTGTCTCACCCACCCTGTACAATGTCTATACCAAGCCACTGTTCGACCACCTAGACACCTTGGGAATCTTGCATACTAACTACGTTGACGATACCCAAATTCTCAGCTCCCTCTCTGGCGACCACTTGAAAGACACCCTGAGAATCAACAAAATGTACAAATCTATCCAAGCCTGGATGGCAGCACACAGTCTCTGCCTCAACGATGAAAAAACTGAGCTCCTCATTGGGCCCCCTGCCTGCCCGAAGAGTCTTCCCAAGGATTACACATCCTTGGTCGTTGACGGACACAAAATTATTGTAGCAACCTCTGTAAAGACTTTGGGGGTCTACCACGACTCATCGCTTACCATGTCTCACCACGTCAACCACATTGGTTTGACATCAGGCTATGCGATTAAACTCATTGCCAGCAAACCTCTCCTCGCCACCATGAACCGTCTGGAAGTTGCATGAGAACTAATATGCTTGAAACGCGAATACTGCAACTCCCTGCTCCGCGGAACTTCAGGAAAAAAAACCTGCAAACTTCAAACCACCCAGAACAATGCTCTTAGAGCCACCCTGAACATTGGCAAATGGGATCACATATCAGAGGTCAGGAGATCTGCCCACTGGCTTCCTGTTAAGGATAGAACCACTTTCAAAATCCTATCCCTTACCCACCGTTGTCTCTCGAATAACGCCCCCAGGCTACCCGGTGGCCAATTTAAGAAAGAACACCTCGGAAACACCCACTAGGGCAACCTACAGTCACTGCCTTATCACGCCAAGGTTCAATCGTGCCAAAGCAGGGGGCACCAGTTTCCCAGTCTGAGCACCATCTCTCTGGAACAAGCTACCCCCTCACCTGTGTGCAGATCCCTCTAACAATGTTTTCAGAAAGGAACTCTAAACACTGTTGTTCAACTGGCGTTCCTCCCCTTTGATTCTCCACCTGTAACTAGGGCCTAGATGCCTATGGGCTGTGCACGCTGCTATAAATGTACAAATAAATAAATAAAATAAATAAAAATCTTCAGGGTATAAGACCGACAAAAAGGTTCTGCTAATCTTTCACGTCAAGAACTTAGGAGGCTTACTAATGGAAGGCAGAACTCTTGTGCCACCATCTCTGCCAACACCCACCATCTACCCCTGAAGTCAGGAGGCAACCGTATCCCCAAAACTCTATTCCTGCTTACCACACTCTCAGATACACCATTAAACACACCCCAGGTCTATCTATCATCTCAGTGCATCTCAATGTTGCACACAGCAAGCATATCACCTCAAACCTCATCTAATGCCCTCATGGATATGACAAAGGCTCCACAGAATGCATAGAGGGTAGTTTGTGATGTGTTTGTTGCATCACTTAACTTCATCATTTGCTACACAACCACCCAAACTTATATAATACATATTCCTTAGGCTTCAGCATTCATGGCAAACCCTTCATCAAATCTATTAAAGGCCATCTTTCTTGAACAATGCCTTCTCAACCACATCCAAGGTAACACCCTGGACCTCGTTCTTCCGTCAACCTCATGCTGCTGCCTTTCACCCACCTTACTAAACTAGATCAGCTGACCACACCCAGTCATATTACTCATCCTAAGCTTTGCAAGGCATAACATAAGCACTGTCGCATAGCAATTTGCTAAGCAATTCTGTCAGTTTGCTAATCAAATGGACACTTGTGTAACAAAGATAGCTATTTAAGTTGCCCTCTTTAATGAAAGAACAGCTCGCTCTGCATTCCTCTTGGAGATAAAGTGCAGCAGTATTAATCTCCTCCACTCTTAAGTGCCAATGGCATGTCTGGGAGTGCTGGGTAGGAATTTCCTTTTCTTTTTCAAATAATTGCAAACCAGAAATAATTGGGATGCTACTTTTATTAAGCTTTCTATATCCTGTCTGGCAAAGACCAGAATGTGTCAACTTTATATTTTTTTTAAAAGACAGTGATGCAATTCCATTACTAAAATGTAGATTGTCACATAATGCATGATTGGAGTATTGATACTGTAAAACACTGCATCATCTCCATGCTTTACAGTAAAGTTTAGGTTAGTGTCTCTAAATTTCATTGTGTCCACTATATTTCATTTTGTTGGGGACGATGCATGAAATTGACGAGTGCACACTTGAAAATGTACATGATCACATGATCAAATGATCAAATGCTTTTGATGGCAAACCTAGTTCAGTAACCAGCAGGTTGCATGCATCTTGCAACTGGTGCTCAACCTATGAGCAAACCCATACTCCTAGACATTCTATATGATCACCCAGTTGCTTTATATCATGTACCCTGATATTGAGATGACCACAAACTACAATATTCCATTTATTTTGCCCAGTTCTCTGTGATATGCAATCCACTGTGCTCGGACTCTTTCTTTCCTCTTACATAATGAATACACAAAGCAAACTAGATGCTTACACAAAGTAGCGATCAATAGTTCCATCCAATATGTACATCTACAGTTCTATTGCAATACCAAACACTGTAGTTAGCCTCCACAGCTCAATTTGCTTTATGATTGCATTATATATTACCACCTGCAGGAGACAGCTGGCCAAACTTTTCAAAGCCTTTTTATCATATCTGCGTCAATCCATGCAGCTAACCTTTTACATTTTAGAGACAGTCAGCTGTGGCTCACAAAGTCTTTTCGCCCACTCGCATAGTCGAGTACATTTTATGACCGGCGAGTAGCATTTGCAAGAGATGTTTGAAAGTTTTATGTAACATTTACTTTGTTTGCAGTAAATGTCAAACAAAAGTTTCACTGTGCATGGCTGACCTCTGGGTGGCAGCAGTGTACTAAACAAAGCAAGTTGTAGGGACATGCACCACTGTACACAAATCACATTTTAAATATGTTGTGCTCTATTGGTATGGGTAGAGTGCATTTCTCTTAGGTTGAGTAGGGAAACTAAAATTCAACTAGACCTGCAGGTCGGATAATTTAGAGAATTTGCAATGCTTGACTTCTCCAATGTCTTATGTCAGCAGTTTGCAAAACTGCTGTATTGTTGCTCATTTCATGTCCTGCGTACAGATAACTTCCGGTGACAATAACATTAGTACACAATTGCTAATCAAATAGGTCTGTTTGCTAATCAAAACATTTTGAATTAGCAAACTCTGCTAATCCATTTTTGAAAACTAATTTATGCCTTGCTTTGACACATGGGGTTATTGCAATTATCCACCATCACAACCTGGACATTCTTAGACTTAACTATTACCACACTACGACTATTTCCGATGGTGCTCCCCAGTAACCTTCAGACAACACAGACACCCTCCCAGCAATCTTCACTCAGCACGCCTCAAGGTACGAAGATATCGTCATCACCTTGGTATACAAAAGAACTTCAGCTGATAAACAGTGTAATAGGGAAGAGGAAAAATACCAGTTACTCCTCCTAAAAACCTGGCATCCCCCTATCGCATGAACCACACACAAAAAACAATCAGCAAAGCTACAACCAACTATTACATCAAGAGCATATTGAAGAGTGACCGGGAAAGCAAAGTACTCTTTCAATTCGGACAAACGCACCAGCAACTTCGGTCCACCCTCTATCATCGCAACTGTCAAAAATCCTCCATTTACTCTTGAACAAAATTAACACCACTCGTCAGATACCCAATTTCTTCAAAACCAAAACAGACCAGCACCTTTCCCATCCAGAGATTTCAACCTCTCTCCATCAGCTTCCTGCATGAAGTGTGAACTGTCCAAAGAATACCTTATCTGATGAACCTCCATTATATTATCAAATATTTCACACTACTTCAAAACCTTTACTGAAAATTCATATCTACCTCTGCACAAGTACCTTCACCTCCTCATGGGGATAAGACATATCCTTCAACACCTCAAATTGCCACAGCACAACACACACCCATTCCTTAGTAAGGGCCTGGAAAACGTTGTTCTGATCAATCTCCTACATGCTTCCAGCCCAGGGGTCCCACCTCTCAAATGCCACACCCTGCGGACCTCTTACTCGGACAGAATTATTCCCCACGCTGTCGTTAAACATTTGCCCATCTTGCAAGAAGATCATCCCATCCCTAAATCAGAAACTCAAACAGTTCACCTGCCTAGTTATGCGACACTACACAAAGAGGCACGTGGATAAGCAACATTATGTAAACCCTTCCACCCTGCAAAGGGCATTTGCTGTACAGTCTCTTAAAAATGTTGCTTAAGTCAAAATATTCAGTCTTCATTTACAATAAATATTGTTTCATTAAGAAAATAAATTAAATAATTCAAATACCAAGCAACAGCTGGGTCATATCAGGTCTCATAAAAACTACAGATATTTAGGTATTCAATACAGAAATTTAACAAAATATACTGCGAGACCTAGATAATAATTTACAAAATGTTCGCCTCTTAAAAGTCTCAGACAAGCAAATTAAACGTATATGTGCTTTCATTTGAATTGTAAACCTTTTTCAAGCACTATGATGCAGCAATAGATATTCCGCTTAGAATCTACAACCTTTGGCTGTACAGATGATTTGGACTACAATTCCCATCAGTCTTGGGTATCTGTCGATAGTGAGGGGTCATAGGAGTTGTAGTCCTAAACATCTGGAAAGATGCAGTTTGCAGACCCCTATTCTACAGATGCCCCTTTCCTGAAGTGCTGAGGAAAAGCTAACAAGAACCACACATATCCACTCCTCATAAACCACCAGGGATTCTGGTCATGCAAGTGTCGATCATGACCATTCGGGTGCTGAACCGGACCGAGCAATACTGGTTCATAACCAAACAATCTCTGGGTGAATTAGCTTAAAAGAATGGGAGGGGGATAACTGTGTAGCTACCCTAATAAAGTAAAGGCCTGTGATACTCACCTGCAGGGCTGACAACTCTGTAGCGATCTTAACCCATAGTGTTATATATTTACTCCTACATCGGTGCAACAGTTGTAAGCAGACAATTTCATTGGTAAGGCAGGTAAAAGTAGCAGCAAAATGATTTACCCAAAGTATCCAATGTTGAAGAAGGCAAGAATAAAGGAAGGATTACATTCAAGCACCCTGAATAACCACCAATCACCTGTTCTTAACCTCAGATACTAGAGCTTCACTAGAAATATAGTGAATCAAATTCAAAATGATTCTTACATTCATGATTTCAAAGAGATTGTTTTAATGCAAGAATAGCCAGCAACTATCACATTCAATAGAACCATATTTGGGTACGATTGCGACACAGGGCAATAAATAATCAGCATTCCAACAAGCCTATAAGGAACTGACAACCCAAGAAGAAACCATCCCACAATTGAAGAGATTGCACCCAAAAAGCCTTAAGCTAGATTGACTTGATGAGCTGCACCTTGTAAAGTGAGTCTCATCAACACCTTCTTGACCATAAGACACTCCCTTGCATTCCCCAATCTAATTGAAACCTGAGATTTCAGCTGTTTAGCATGACAATCTGGTTCTCCAACTACTTGAATACCAATTCTCAGTGGCCACCAGACTCTTATGGAAAACACAAAGAATGGGAAAGGAGGTAAAAATGGGAATGGGAAAGGAGGTAAATGCAGAGTAGCAATATTCCACAAAACTTTTCTGCAGGGTAGCTTCAAGTACCTTCTTTGACTATCGGTGACCTCAATGCTACATTAGCCTCAAACCCTCTACTTAACCCTCCTATATAGCAGCCCCAGGCTATTATGATAAAAATACTCAACAAATGCCCCAACTTGGTGGTGTTCCTGAAGATGAGGGATCTATCAAATCTTCTCTTTCATACCGATTTCTTATGAGCATCCAATGTATTTTTCTGTGTGCAGCACCCATTAGAAAGCATAGGCATCCGTTAAAGTCTGAACAAATATATAATCAATGTTTACGTAAACATAAACATCCAATCTTTTCAATTAGAATACATAGCTTCATAACATTTCTAAAAATGTCACACAATGAACAATGTTCATCTCCCTAGTCACACATCAGTTATAACATTTACAAGCTAACCTTTGGGTTTTTAAAGTTCCTTACCCACACCACATATTGGTCTCCACAACACATCTCCGTACACATGTTTTATTTCATGTATATTCATTCACTCTCATTCAACCACCCCCTCATACCACATTTATGAAACCTAGAAATGTATTTCTAATCTAGGAAATCCAACTGCTTATTTATGTGAAAAATAAATCGCTTATCCCCAATATCAGTTTGCACTTTTCATTTCAGTTTGTCTTTTTTTCCCCATTCTCGGTAAGGCACTAGTTTTGAACAAAATGATCCACAGCACACTTCAAGGACTGAGTCTTCCTCATGAGATTTTGACGATTACTGGAAATGGTTCTGTCCTTATTCTGTGGTCAACCATATGCGAGTTGTGTCCTGAATAAAGAGTCAACGGATGACGAGATCAATGGTGTATCAGCAATTCAGCAGGATCACACTACATGCCCAGAACCCAAAAACCATGATTGGGCATCCTCAACCCTCCAGTTGTTTTTTTAGTATAAAAGCAATCATCGTACATAATGTTATTACATTTTGATACATCTGCCCGAAATTAAAGTGTGATTTAGCATAGGTATCACATTTCTTTTTATACAAGTCTACAATATATCAAGCAACAGCCTACCAAGTTCGAGTAGTAAACATATATAGATTTATTTTCATATCTTTCTCTGAGATATTAGCAGTGAATATAGTATAATTTGCCATTTTGCACAAGCTCCCTTCAAGCTCACTTTTCAATTCCACAAAAAAGAATGCAAAGAAGTTATTCTCATTTGCCAAAGTCCCTTCCCTGGCTCCATCTTTCTTGTGGGTTATTCCTGGAATTGTTCTTAATCTAAGTTGCCTGTATGAAGTCCTAAGGATTACAGGAAGCATGCAGTTCTTAGATCTAAAGTTCATTAATTCCTTAAATAAGGTCTGTGAGCCTTGATGAGCTAAATAGAATCTATAAATAGCTTAAGGTGTAACTAACTGCATATCTCATATAGTTTATCGACTAAAATGTCTCCCTTTCTGATATTGCTCAGTACAGGTGCGTGCAGTGGCTGCTGTGGTTTCAGTTCACCATTTATTCTGAAACGATATTGGGAAAATGCATGATCCTGCTTTAACCAAGTGTAGAGCAATTGCCCATCTGCAGATAGGGAGTTTTCAGTCAAGATCTTCAAATCAACTGCAAACCTAAGATTCAGTGACAATCTGCAGGGACTCACAAACGGTTTACCCGATTTGTGGTTTCATAAGAGTTCTTTAGGCCCATGTCTTCTAAAAAGTGCACGGTCTCCATCCTTCTCATGATGTCTGATGCATAGGACCAACTATATAATACAAATCCTTAGTCTGCACCAGTCATGGTCTATCCCAACACATGGCATGACATTTTTCCTAATGACTAGTGTGTTCAATCAGTTTATGGGAGCCGGGCAAAATTAGCATTTTGTCAATATGGGTCCTCAATACACACAATACTATCTCTTTGTTCAGAACTGTAGATAACCACTCATGCATGATCTATATTTCTCCAAAGGGGGTTACTCTGATGTTCTACAGATCAATTTCAATTAAGTCTTAAGATCTCAGAATATTGTTTTTCTGCAGTCATAAATAAAAAGGTGGTTCTGGATTAAAGTTCCAATTCTGGATTAAAGTTCCAAACAATCTCGGGGTTCCCTTCCCCCAAGTTCAACACATAGGCTTCCCACCATTCACTTGGCTCTTCTTTCTTATTTAGTCACTTCCAGACTGATGAAACAAAACAACTTCAATCCCATTGCTTTCCTTGGCTCACTCAAGTATGGGCTACTCGGGCTAGGCGCAGTTATCGGACAACACGGTCCACCCATCACAGGTCATGCAACTGATAAACCTTGGCACTTTTAACTGATTTTCATTGGACTACTTTGCCATCAAATGTTTCCTTTCTGCACTTGTGATATTAGTCCATATGCATTCTGGTTTCTTCTCGATAGTCTCTTGACTAGGCGTGCAATATTTTCAGTTCACTTGTGCATAACTTTTCTTTAGTCCGATATTCGATACTTGGTCACTCTCTCGACACTCAATGTCCCTGGAGTCTCCAGACCCTTTTCTTATATGCATTGATACCTTTGGCCCCTTCTTTGGCCCAGATGAAGTCCCCCCCGGAGTGCCCCAGTGCAAGTGCTCTCTCCCAGCCTTCCACAGTTATATGCAGCAGCTCTTCTGCTTTCGCTCGTTCCCCTGTTTGCAGTTCCCTCCTGCAGCAAAGTGGAAGCTTCTGTGTCCCCCAGATCCACCTAGGGACACATGGCTCAGGGCTCTGCACTCTCTCGCGGCTCTCTCCAGCCTCAGCGTCCTTCCTGCTCTCCTGCAGCCGCCGGCGTCCTTTTAACCGGCTTCTCTCCAGCCGGCTCCACTGCATCCTGAGTTCCAAGGCGATTCTCTCCTCTCATGTGGGTCACTCCCTTTTATATGCACATGTAGCCTCTTAAGGGGTTGCAGGTGCAAGCCCTTTGCCCGACTCCAATTGATGCCATCACTGAGACATGCCTGACTTTCAGAATGGTGTTCTACAGTCCTCTTCCACATCCCAGTACCAAAGTGGTGTTTATAGGTGGAGGTGTGCATGTGGAATGTGTGACAGAGGGGAAGATTGGTAATTATACATAAATGTAAGGGAAGGGTAGGGTAGGATGTGTTTTGCCTATTTCTGGATCTACCCAGAAGAGGTGAATGTGGGTCTGGTCTGCCCATAAGAGAAGATGTTGTCCTTTTCCCTTTTCCTGTATAGGGATGCTTTACCTGAGGTTTGTTTGGGAAGGGAGGTGGTTTGGCAATACCCTATAAAGGCTTCATGGACTGAGGGTTCATTGTGGAATGGAAATGGGGGATACCATGTCTCACCTAAAGACACCCTTCTTCCGTTCCCCAAGTCTCCTCCGCAGAGGTGTTCCCCCCTTGCATATCCAACCCCAGGGTCAGGATCAAAAGTGATGGCCATTCCATGGCCCCCTGAGTAGAGGATTCTGGGGAAGGGGAAGTGAGGGCAGCTTCAGCTTTCTCTCAAAAGCCAAAAGATTTTACACTTTATGAAAATAAAGGCTGGCTGGAGTTCAAGTGCATAGATCTCAACCCTTCCAGTGTGACCACTTTGTTTTATTTAGAAGTAAATGGTGGATTCTGTTTTAAATGGCTTTAGCTTCACAGAAGCAGCTGCCACCCAGCACTCAAGAGCAGTTAGGAAACTATAGAAGAAGTAACCTCTCCAGCTTATTACTAGATATAATTAAGTGTCATTGTCATACTGCTGGATAGAGACTCCCCCCATCCCACCACTAGAGCTCCCAGCAGCTCCATATATAGAATAAATAACAGTGGACAAACCATTGAACCTTGAGGCTCCCCACAGACAAATTAGAGAGGCAGGGATCTAGAGGTTTCCTTTAGCACAAATTGTGTTCAACTTGAAAAAAAAGATTAAAACCAGTCCAGGACTCTCCGTCCGTCCCACCCCCTCCTCCTATACCAATCCACTTCGCCGCTGTCTGCAGGAGTATATCATGGTCCACGGTATCAAAAGCCACTGAGATCCAGGAGGACAAGAAGGCAGGCCGCTACATCATCCAAGCACTTGACACATCTTCAACCACTTGGAGAGCTGCTGGTTCAATACCACACCTGGGTCCGAACCCCAATTGAAAAGGTGGCAGCATCTCAGCCCCCTCAATATGTTCTCCAACCTGGAATGCCACCACCTTCTCAGTTATTTCCACTAAAAAGGGAAGATGTGCTTCAGGCCTCAAGTGTAACCAATCTGCTGGGTTCAGATTTTTTTTTTTTTTTTTTTTATTTACGAGGGGAAGAATCCTCCCATATTTCAATTTTGAGGCAAAAACGCCTTGCCTTAAAGAAGCATTGGCAATTATCAACAGGGAATAAGGGCCTCATCTTTTAATTCTTTTACAGTTCCTCTGAACTATATATTCGATATATGAGGTAGCTTTTAAAGATTGTTTGACTGAGGTGCTTAAATCAATAGTTTTAAAAGTATTTCATTCTGAAACCTTTCTTTGCATAATTCCTGGGATATCACAGTGACTGCCTGTGGCTGCCATATCTAAATCTCAGTTTTTATCTTTTGCCTTGACCTTGAATCCAAAAGTTTCCACAAATAATCGCCCTATTCTCCCCAACCATCCATAACTTCGGGAAGAAAAAAACCCTCCTCCTACTTGACCAGTCATCACCCATTCTAATCCCGTTGAAGGGGCAAACTATGTAAACGGTCACCCAAAAACGATGTAATTTCTCAAGACAACTTTTGTAACCCCCATAACTCTCGTTGTAAAATCCGGTCTTATGTAAAGCGCTCTGCTGTGCCTTGCGGCTCAGTCTGCACTACAGAAACAACAATGTAATCACATAGGCAGGAAAGACAGTACAAGGAGAAACGTTTCCCTCTGGTTAAAGTCCTCTAGAGCCCTTTACACAGGACAGACTGGCGAGGGGAAACTAAGGAACATTGCTTACCCACAGTTACTCAAAGCGAGCTGCAGAAAAGGCATCTAACAGGGCTTGCTGGTACAGGAGAGGAATGTATACCAAGCTGGGTGACCAAACTCAATTCCAGAGAGCACATCAAGGAAATATAAAAGCACACACAATTGTCCCACTTGTTTTGCAATCAGACCGAGGACAATATGAACAAGGTCACTAGCAGGGTTCAAAATTGAGGGGAGCTGGGAGCTATTTAGCTCCTGCTTCTTCTAGCATAGCAGAACCTGGTTAGCTTGAAACCAGCATCTACCAGGAGCTACTTTTGGCTCCTATGGCCAACTGGTGCCTTCCAAACATGTAAATGTGACATTAACTTTGAGTATTTGAGAATGTTAATAAAGAGTAATAAGAACACATCTAATCCACATTTAAACACAATGGTTCAATCAAATTGGACAGAAAATTAAAGGAGCATCTCTGGTTGCTCCTGGATCCCCTGCGGTAGCTCCTATATACATGGTGATGCCCGACACCCAGGAGCTGGTTTTAACTCCTGCTCATCGAATCTCAATTTCAAACCCTGCACTAGTGTACGATAACAGTACATGCAAAAGTGCAGCCTGAAACATGCAGACACTGCAACAAAGCCAGTGCTACAGCCGCAATAGGAATATGAAAACAAATACGATGCCAAGGGAAAGATAGTTCAAGTAAACTAAAAAAAAGACACATTCAAAAACATCAAAGAGATGGGCACAAACAGACATGCAGATCAATAGAAAAACAAAAACGGAAAAATCATGCCGAAAAACAGGCAAAGCAAAAGATATGCCTATGTTTAGAGAATCAGAAAAAAAATGACATACACAAAGTAAACCGGTAGGAGTGACTCAGAAGAGAAACACAAATACATAAATAGGCATCCACAGAAAATCCAAGATTCACAGTCATGCGTGCAAAGAAAAAGAAGGGACAATACACACATACACCGACAGACACAAATGTGCACACAGATATTCCAATAGGAACAAAAGGGCACATGAAGTTGTACACACTGGCAAATACAAACCGGTCAGTCACAAAAACAGACACAAGCCACAGATGTGTCTCATTGTTATGCCTATCCATCAGCTGCAACCTAGTTAGACAAGGCTTCCACATCCTTTGATGCAAATTCACACGTATGCAGAACGACTCCAGATACCGTTCCAGATCCTATTGCTGAGGAGCTAGATCAATGTGTCAAGTCAGCCTTTGGCTTCATGGGTATTATGAAAATAAATGAGTCCCACCACGTGTGTGGGAGCAGTTCTCCATTCAAACATTATGCTTAAAAATAAGGAACTATTCATCCCCTACCTCCTGCGCCTCATTGACGCAGGTTTTAGGGATGGTTGTGTTTCCATGGCCTTGAAGAAAGTCTCTGTGACTCCCCCGCCCCCCTTACAAAAAAATAAAACAGGTCTGGACCAAAAGGTTCACTCCAATTTCAGACCAATTTTGAGCACCCCTTTCTTACTAAAGGTTCTGGATAAGGTGGCTACATCTCAATTTCAGGAATTTTTGGAAACATCTGGAGCCTTACATTCGAGACAATCAGGCTTTACAGCTTGTTATGGCACATAGTGCTTAATAAATATGAAAACTGAAATGCTTCAAATTATGGATAATGGCAAGGCAGGGCTGTTGATGTTGATGTTGTTAGATCTGTCAGCAGCTTTCGACCTTGTCGACCATGATAAATTATTATGTAGATTGATGAAAGCAGGTGGCTACTCGGCCGAGGTCATGGCCTGGATTCATTCTTTTTTGACTGGGCGTATGTTCCGGATAGTGTGGGGCAATGCATGCTCGCTCGACGAACCTTTGGAATGTGGTGTCCTACAGGGTGCCTGCTTGTCCCCCTCCCTCTTCAATGTCTACTGTCGCCCACTCTGCGATCTTCTGGACAGGCTGGGCGTGCATTTTACCAACTGTGCGGATGACACCCAGCTTGTCTTCGAGTTGAGCGGCAAGTACAAAGAGGATGTGGAGCTTATTAATAAAGTTTATGCCATGATTCAGAAGTGGATGGCTAATAATGGGATGTGCTTGAATGCTACTAAAACCAAGCTTATGCCATTTGGTTCATCACAGGCGAGATCCAAGCTGGACACTCAGAATGACGGTTTCCCCATCGGAAACCATCTTATTAAGATTGTTGGCAAGGTCAAAACACTGGGCGTCACCTTTCAATCCTCTGAGTTCAGGCGCGAATATTGAAAATGTTGCTAACAAAGCCCAATATGTACTTAGGCGTCTAAGGTTGGTAAAACCCTATGTTTTGGAAGCCAATTGTGCCACTCTTGTTCGTGCTCTAATAATGCCAAGGATTGACTACTGCATTGCCTTGATTCTGGGGGTTAGCAAAAACAGCCTTAGCCACCTCCAAGTTTTACAAAACAATGCGGTACGCATCGCCAAAAACATACCCACACACAAACCTATCTCTTCCCACAGAAGGAGCCTGCATTGGCTTCCTGTCGAAGCTCTGATTCATTTCCAGGCCTTGGCAATTGTACCTGAATGCCTGTATGGCCAAGAACCCAGATACCTAAAAGATTGTGTCATGGTTCATTGCTCAGCTAGATTTACTAGAACGAGTAATGGAGTCCGTGTATGTGTTCCTAGGAGTAAGCGTGCTGGGGGCATGAGCCTATCTTTTGCTGTTCAATCTGCTACTCTATGGAACAAACTCCCTAACGTCTTGTGCGTCGAAAACAATCTACTGAAATTTAGGAAAGGGTTGAAAATGATTATTTTTTTAGTAATCCATTCCCCCGATTTGATGCTCCTTTGTCCTCTGTCCCTTCTTTCTCTCACTTTTTACTCTTCTGCACCCTGATGCCTGTGGGCTCCAGTGCATTGCAAATGGACACATAAATAAAATAATTACTAGTGAGAAAAGGAAGGCGTGCAGAGTCTCATTTATGACAAGATAATATGTTGTGGTTTTATTGCTGACCCAACCTCAACCCTAATGGCAGAAAAAGAAAGCCATTGCTAAATTCAAAGGAAACACTGTAGTTGGCCCAGTCAGCACGAAATATAAACATACACCAGCCTAATGTACTGAACGTCAAGCGTTTTCAATTAATCGTGTCCAAGAACTTCAAAAACAAATGGTGAATCCCAGAAAGTCCTGACCTGAGGGCAAGCTGGAGATCTGATATTAAATATATTTTGCATACTTGATTCCATTTGAGCACACAGCCTTTTATAAAGTTCTATGCAAGGACTTAGGCAGGCCTGCAGTTCTTTCACAACTAGAGCAGCACAGAGCTGCGGCATACTAGTTCTCTCCAAAAAACAAAATAAAGACTCAACAGAAACAAAATGTTTGAGCAAGGCATACATTTGTATTCCAAAATTGATTAGCCGAGATTACTAATTAAAATGTTCCTTAATTAGCAAACAAACATTTAATTAGCAATGTTGTACACATTTTTAAATGTCTCCGAAGTTATGTTTACCCAAGACATAAAATGAGCAACAAACAGATTTTCTGTGTACCACTGAAGACATTAGTGAAGGGAGTGTCTGTAAAATATGAAAGTTTAGCTGAATGAATGGACACAAATAAATATGATAAAAAGGCTCTGAAAACAGTTTTCAGTGCAAGGCTTTGTGCATCTAGGTGCAGTCAGTGCTGCACAGGGCAGTGTCCCGTATTTTGCATGCTCGACCCATCGTTTGGTGTGTAAGGAGAAGTTCAGAAGTTTCATAAACAAAAATGTTCACAATGTTTAAGTAAAATCATAGCCTGAGACTAAGTATGTTGTATGGTTTTGCAGCAGGCGGGGTAATAGTCCCCTTCAGGTGGACAGGATGGCCCTTACCTATCATTAATGAAAATGGTTTTCAATATAGCATTAAGTACCACTTTTGGGGGGAGGGCCGGTAACAGTGCTGAAACCAGAGTGAGGCAAGCACAAGCAAAGCATTCCAGTCCTGCACATCCATGAAAGTGGCATTTAATCGCTACTAGCACTCAGGGCCACCATCTGTGGTGCAGATACTTAGTTCTTAAGGGAACAAGACTTTGCAGAATTCATGCTTCCCTTAAAAAGAAATTAGCCCTATGTCCGCAATTGGAAATTACTGTTTCCAGGACCTGCATGTGAGCAAGGTGGTGTGTGGGCAGGGCGTGAAGGTGTAGCACTCCAGTGGAGAGTTGGCCTGGGGCACTGCCTCCTAGGACAGGGTGAAGATTGGGCAGAAGTGCAGCGGCCTGGCATGAAATATGAGCAGCTACTTGCAGATTTTGCTTGCATTCCCAGCTCCGTATTGGCCAGCTCTCTCCCACAAGAGCTATTATATAATGCAATCATAATCTTAGAGAAACGAAAGCTCTGGAGGCCAACTACAGTGTATGACATTGCAATAGATCTGTAGATGTACAGACTGGATGGAGCTATTGATCACTACTTTGAGTAAACATATAGTTAGCTTTGTGTATTCATTATGTAAGAGGAAAGAAACTAAGCAGAGTGGATGGCATAGCAAGCAGAGAACTAGGCAAACAAGGTGGAATATTGTAATTTTGCAGCCATCTCACTTTCAGGGTAACTGGTATAAAGTAAAAGGGTGATGAGATAGAATGTCAAGGAGTTTGGGATCAGACCATGGGTTAAGCACCAGTAGCCCGGATTATGCCATCAACAGGTCACAGAACTAGGTTTGCCATAAAAAGCATTTGGCCGTGTGATCATGTACATTTTCAAAAGTGTTCCTCGTCAATATGATACACTTTCTCCTACAAAATGAAAAATAGCTTACACTACGCGATTTAGGTAGACTAACCCAACCTTTACTGAAAAACATGGACAATGCAGTGTTTTAAAGTAGCAATACAGTAATTATGCATTATGTAACAACTTACATTTTTTAGAATTAAATTGCAGGACCGTCTTTAAAAAAAATTAAGTTAACGCATACTAGTCTTTGCCAGACAGGATGTAATTAGCTTAATGAAAGTACCATCTAGATTACTTCTGGTTTGCAAATATTTGAAAAAGAAACAAATTTTCTTGCCTAGCACTCGCACATTGCCCTTTGGCACTGTTAATATTAGAGGAGACAATTACTGCTGCACTCTCTCTCTCTCTCCATTAGCCCCTTTTAACTTACAGTGAACAGATAAAAGAAGGTGGTGCAAGCCCTGCATGCAAGGAAGAATGCAGGGTGAGCTGTGCTTTCATTGAAAAATGTAATTTAAGTAGCTAGTTGTGCTACATAAGTGTCAATTTAATTAGCAAAACTACAGAATTGCATAGCAAATTGTTTGGGTACTGTTCATTGAAATAACAAAGTTACTCACCGTAGTGACAACCTTACTCCTAAATCCATAGTCCCCTTTCCTCCATACTTTTGGGACATTCCGTCCATCGGGATGGGACCGGAGCACTTTTGAAGCATCAAAAATAATGATTTGCGAGACCGCTAGGGGGTGCGTACCTAGATGGATGTGTGAGGATCGCGCTGTGCTCTAAGCCCTTGGGCCTTTAGAGCTTCCGCCCCCACTCCCCCGGCAAAGATTGGGTAACCCGGGCTGCCTTTTGGGCCCCTGGGATACCCGTAGAGATGGAAAAGGTGCCCCACCCACAGACCAGACCTGCGACTGCGCCTTGGGCCACGACGCACAGCACGCCAGGAGCAGCGCACTTCGCACCCAGCGTGGGGCTGGCCTGGACCTCCGGGCCGGAGACCATCCTGGGCGGACTATAGCTCCCCAGGCCCTTTTGCGGGCGGAAGAGCCCTACCTGCAGCATCGGGGCCTCGAGGGCAAGAGGAGCCAAGTGGTGAGATCGGGTGGTCCCCGGCCGAAAAGAACGTTGGCGGAAAGCAGGGCCCCTTGCCGAAGCTGTGTGGAGGAGACGCGAGGCCGAGCTGTCCCCTCCTGGGCCACAAAAAAGTGAACACAACACTCTGGGCGGCCGTTGCGGGAGCGCGGCCGCCTCCCGGCACCAAGGGTTTGGGAGTTTAACACATTGAGGGGCAGACCTGGGTTATAGAGGAGACTTATGAGGTCCCATAGCACCGAGTGGTTAAAGTGGACACTGCTCCGGATGGCACGCCCTGAGATTCAGGGCCGGGTCGAGGTCCTCAAGTTGGGCTCCCTGAACATGAAAGGCCTTAATTCTCCCACAAAATGCTCTCTCTTGGGGAAAGAAATGAAACTCTGATCTAGATGTACTCCTGGTGCAGGAGACCCGAACAGTGGCTGGGGAAGAGAGCCAAGTCCCGGGTGCCCACATTGGGCAAGTCTTCTGGGCGTCCACGCCCGTCAAGAAGGGTGGAGTAAGGATTATACTTCACAAAAGGCTCAGGCTCCCGGAGCCGGTGGTATGGCACCGAACAGATGGAAGGGCGTTAATGGTTTCAGGGAATCTAGATAATACCGGGATAACCATAGCAACCCTCTATTGCCCGAATGTTGGCCAGATGCAGTTCCTAAAGGAGGCTATGGGGAGGTGTTGGACAGGACGGAGGGTCTCCTCGTCGCAGGGGGCGATTTTAACATGTGGGCGGGCTCATCCCCACAGGCAGCAGGGGGCGGGGGGGAGATCCACAAATGGTGGGATCACTGACTACATGTGGGACCAAGGGCTTGTTGATGCCTGGAGGGACGTCCACCCAACGACAAGTGGTTACACATTCTATTCAGCAGTCTACGGCTCTAGAACTAGAATAGACTATCTTTCTGGAACAACAGTACATTAATAGGGCGGGCAACTGTGAACATCTCCCAATTAGCTGGTCAGATCACGACCTGGTAGGGATGGAAATAGCCATATTGGGGCTGAAAGCTAGGGAATCCCTGTGGCGTTGTAACAACCTTCTCCTGCGGGACAGGGTCTTCATGGAAGAAATGGGTGAGGCTATTAGGGGATACTTTAAGCTTAACAACATAGGTGAAGTGGAGAGGGGAATGGTATAGGATGCAGCAAAAGCCACATGGAGGGGCCTCCTCATCAGTGAGGGTGCAGCAAAGAAGAGAGTCAGGGCCTTCCGGTCCCGGAATCTCTGGGGAGAGATCCGCTTCCTGGAAAGGGTGGAGGGGAAAGAGGAAGGGGAAAAGGAAACTGACCTAAGAGCGGCAAGAGGGAAACGCCAAGAATTGAAAGAGATTGAGATGGGATGGGTTCTGTCCAGCCTCCAATACCTGAAACAGAAATACTATGAAAAAGGGGATAAGGCAGACGCCCTGTTAGCGACAAAGTTCCGTGGTCAGAGAGTGGAAAGATGGGTAACCAGGATCCGGGGAGAGGGGGACCACAGGTGCTCTGGTGCTGAGGCAGTGGCGGGTGAATTCGCCACATTCTACGAGAATGTATATGAGAAAAAAAGGGCCTCGGACGTGGACGCACTAAACACATACCTCCAGGGGGTGTCCCTTCCGAAACTTCAAACTGGGGAGTCCTCCGTCCTGGACGAGCCCATCACACAGGAGGAGGTGTTGAAAGCGATAGCAGGGTTGAAACTGGGGAAAGCAATGGGTGAAGATGGATATACAGCAGGCTTCTATAAGGCCTTCGAGGGACCACTTTCTGGGTTTCTAGCGGGCTTATTCTCGAATATGGTCACAGAGAGGGTTCCCCCATCATTCGGGAGGGTGTTGGTCACGGTCATCCCTAAAGGCCGATAAGGACAGTCCTACCGACCCATCTCCCTGCTCAACGTGGATGCTAAAATCTTCACCAGAATCCTCGCCACAACAATGGAGGGCCTTATGCCGAAGCTCATTCACTCGGACCGAGTGGGTTTTATCCAGGGCAGACAGGGGGGCAGAGACTCTGCGTAAAACGCTGCATCTTATGAGGGAAGCAATGGGAGATGTGGGAAACTCGGTCCTGGTAGCCATAGATGCGGAGAAGGCCTTCTACCGGGTAGATTGGGGATTCCTCAGGGGGGTACTCCAAAAATTTGGTTTCGGCAAGGGTGTTGAGCTGGCTATTCAGGCCCTTTATGAGCGCCCCTCGGCCAGGGTCACAGTCTACAGGCGATTGTCCCGGACCTTTGGGTTGCAGCGGGGGACGAGGCAGCGGGGGACCCCTAGTTGCCCCTGCTGTTTGCCCTCACGATGGAGTACAGGCGGAATATCTGAGGGGGGTCTGCCTAAGTGGAGGGTATCAAGGTTTGGTGATAGAGAATTCAAACTCTGGCTTTATGCGACGATGTCCTGCTGCACCCGCGACACCCCGTCCAATCCATCCCCGCAGACATTAAGGGGATTGAGGAGTTTGGGAGGTTCTCGGGGTTCAGGGTAAACGTCGGTAAGTCAGTGATTTTCCCCTTCGCCCTTGACTCAGCTAAGAACGTGGAAGAATTAGAACCCTTGGGACTCCAAATCCAGGTAGAGGGGTAAAATATCTAGGGATTAATATTGTCAGGCCTGATATGGACCTGGGTCATGCCAACTACCCCCATTTGTTTGATAGACTATTTGCAGAGATGGAAGTTTGGGTTAAGGAGCAGCTATCGTGGATGGGGAGGCTTAACGCAATAAAAATGAACCTTCTCCCAAGGGTTTTGTATCTGTTTCAGATGCTCCCGATTAAGGTCCCAGAAGAATATTTGAAAGAGGCAAGCGGCGCATCACAAAATTTATATGGCAGGGCCAGAAACGCAGGATGAGATATGAGATGCTGACCCTCACAAAGGAGAGGGGGGGGTGTCCCAGATCTTAAGATGTACTATAGGGCAGCCCAACTCAGGGCATTGGCTCCTCACCTGTGGGAAGAGCCAGACAAACTGTGGGTATACCTTGAAAACCAGCCCCTGCTCCCAGCAACAGTCGGAGAGTGGTTCTGGGTCCAGAGAAACAGACTCCCGAGACTGATTAGGGAACACCCAATACTGGGAACCCTCAGTGAAGTCCTGGCCATGGAAGGCAGGGGAGAGAGGACAACCACCTGGCCCTCACCGACGAGTCACAGTCGGACACCAACAGTCAGGGATGCAATACCAGAAGTTGAGCATGATCAGTCTTGGTTCGAGGCGGGGCTCAATAGGGTGGGCCAGCTTATACAAAAGGGGACATTTATAAGCATCCAGAAACTGGAGGAGGCATTGGGTGTTGGTAAAATGTCTGTGCTGCTATATCTGAGGTTAAAGGGGATCTTCATGTCAGAGAGATGGAAACCATACATTCAGAGGGATCTCACCCCAGTCGAGAGGGTCTTGGACAAGCACGCAGACACGAAAGGCCTCATTTCATACCTCTATAGACCACTACTGGAACCTAGGGAGGGGGCAACCAGGGGTCTTCGAGGAAGATGGGAGAGGGAAATCACACATTATTTGTAAAGTTTCACAAAACAACCAGTACCACAAGCCATAAATGGAGCCATGGTACACAGGAGTTTTATGCTTACGGCCCAAATAGACGTACTTAGCATGTGTAAATAAGGAGAACAAATGTGGTGAGGAAGGGCAAGCATTTTTTGAAAGAGCACAGGCAGACCTTTTGAAGGGTAGGTGACTTGTGCAGGTTACAAAAGTGTATAGGGCCTAACAGCGACTAAATGTAGGGCACATTTGGGAAATTAAAGGGTTGTGTGACAAAGGGCAGCAGCAAATGGGTCGAAACGTTATGAAAACCACGCAAACACAACAAATGTCATACCTTCCCACAGGTGTCCCGACAAAAACGGTACCTCACATGTGTGGGTGCACCTACCTGGGCGCAAAGGGAAAAGCCTAAAACACGGCTAACCAAGCCACCAAGGAAAACAGGGAACCCCATGCATTTCCGAAAAGAGGACACCCGTGGGAATCCGCAGTGGTCTGACTTGCGCAAATTGGCCCAGAATTTATTGCCCACAATCCCTGACAAAGTTTGATATTTGGTGGGAAAAAACACATTTTTCACTTTGTCAGAGGTTCTGGGTAATACATTCTGGCCCGCTTCGTGCAAGTCATGCCTCTGTGGATTCCCACGGCTGTCCTTTTTTCAGAAATGCATGGGGTTTCCAGTTTTCCTTGGGGGCTTGGACACCCTAGGCCCAAATCTGTACGGTGTGCACTTGAGCAAAATTCCTGAAATTATGCTGTGCCCGAAAGGCTTGGGGTTAACAGGGGTTAGCCATTTCCCTTTGCGCCCAGGTAGGTGCACCCACACATGCGAGGGACTGTTTTCGTAGGGACACCTGTGGGAACGCCGGACAGTAGGCCATGTGTTGTTGGCAGTGTGTTTCGGTGGGGGACCAGGGTGAAATGTGCGGAAATTGTGTCCCCCCTACCAAATTTGGAGTTTGCCGAGGGTTCTGGGTAATAGACTCTGGGCCGATTTGCGCAAGTTAGACCTCTGGATTCCCACGGGTGTCCTCTTTTGGGAAATGCATGAGGTTCCCTGTTTTCCTTGCTAGCTTCGACACCCTAGGCCCAAATCTGTAGGTTGTCTCCCCAAACCCTTTGGGGGTTACAAGTGGTTTAGCCTTTTTCCTTTTGCGTCCAGGTAGGTGAACCCACACATGGGAGGTACCTTTTTTTCAGGACACCTGTGGGAACGCTGGAAGGTAGGACATGTGAAGTTGGTGGGTGGCCAGAGTGAAATGCCTGAAAATTGTGTTTTGTTTTTTTTTTTAACAAAGTTTGGACTTTTCCGGGGATTGTGGGTAATACATTCTAGTGTGATTCACGCAAGGCAGACCTCTGGTTTCACACGGGTATCCTCTTTTGGGAAATGCATGGGGTTCCCTTGCTGATTTCCTAGAGGCATACATTGCCCCCAGGGAGGGCTGCACAAGATAGCCCCCACTCCATTTTGGGAGGGGGAAGAGGGCCACCACCCCTTCCCACTACAAAATTCCCTGGTGGTTTAGGCTGCCCCACAGCCCCGCCCCCCCTAAAATGCTGTCTACCATTTACAATTGTTTTTTCTTTACCCAGCTCTCCTTGGGGCACATGGGCACAATAGTGTGCCATTCTGCCCCCAGGGTGCCCAAAACCTACTGCCCCACCCATAGGGGAGGCCTGCCGACATTTTGTTGTGGCCCTCTCACCCCCACCCCAAATGGATGGGGGTACCTCATGCAGGCCTCCATGGGGCTCCAAAGAACGGCTGCATGAGGTGCCCCCCCCCCTCCATTTGGGGTGGGGAGGAGAGGCCACAACAAAATGTGGGACAGGTCCCCCAGTGGGTAGATCAGTAAGGTTTGGGCACAATGGGGGCAGATTGGCACACTAAAAATTGAAAATGGTAGACTGCACTTTAGGGGGGGCTGAATGGCACCCTAAACCGCCGGGGAATGTTCTAATGTAAAGGGGGGGGTGGCCCTCTCCACCCACACCAAATGCAGGGGGGGCATCTCATGCAGCCCTCCCTGGGGTCAGGTGCCCCTTTCTAGAAGCAGATAACTGCCCCCAGGGAGGGCTGCATGACATGGCCCTCAGACCATTTTGGGTGGGGGGGGGGGGAAGGAACACCCCCTTTCCATAAAAACAATTCCCTGGTGGTCTAGTGGGGGGGGGGGCACTTTTTTCTTTTTTCTTTGGGCCCATTCCCTAGGGGAAGATGGACACCCATCTGCCCCAGGGGGGGCCCAACCAGAAGGCCCCATCCTTTGGGGGGCTGGCCCACACTTTCCTGGTGGCCCTCCCCCCTCCAACTGGATGGGGGGCCACCTCATGAACTCCTGCCTGGGGGCAGAAACCTGCCCCTAGAGAGGCCTACAAGGGGTGTCCCCCCCTTTCCACTTGGGGTGGGAGGGAAAGGGTCACCACCCTTTCATGTAGAAAAAAATCCCCCCCACCCCACCCCCATTTGTTACAAAATATATTTTTCCCCCCCAAATATCATGTCCCCTGGGGGCAGATCACCCATCTGCCCCCAGGGGTCTCCATACCTGTGGCCCCATGCTTTGGGGCCTCGGGGGTAAGGGGACGGCTCCCCCCCGCCTCAGTAACAGATCCTGGTGGTCTAGTGGCATTGCTGGCCACAGATAGAGCACTCTGCATCTGATCTGTGACCAGCAATGCTTTCACAAAAGTTGTCATTTGAAAGGTGAGAGTCTCCCCTTTCCAACGACACCACCTTCTCTCTTCACAACGGCAGCCGGAAATGGCTGCCGCAGTGAAATTACTTTCACTTTCATGTCGTACATGAAACTGAAGGTAATACAGCCCCCGGGCAGTGAGGAGGGACCTCCCCCTCACATAGCCCGGGTCTCCATACCTGTGGCCCCATGCTTTGGGGCCTCGGGGGTAAGGGGACGGCTCCCCCCCGCCTCAGTAACAGATCCTGGTGGTCTAGTGGCATTGCTGGCCACAGATAGAGCACTCTGCATCTGATCTGTGACCAGCAATGCTTTCACAAAAGTTGTCATTTGAAAGGTGAGAGTCTCCCCTTTCCAACGACACCACCTTCTCTCTTCACAACGGCAGCCGGAAATGGCTGCCGCAGTGAAATTACTTTCACTTTCATGTCGTACATGAAACTGAAGGTAATACAGCCCCCGGGCAGTGAGGAGGGACCTCCCCCTCACATAGCCCGGGGGTTGGATCCCACAAAACGAAGTACCTAAAAGGATGAGCTATCTCGTCCTTTGCAACCTGGAGGGAATGCCAAGGACGAGATACCCTGTCCTTGGCACTTAAGAGGTTAATAGTATTGCAAACATTTTTATGGGGACAGGGGGGCAGATCAAAGATCCCAATGGATGTACTTATGAAACCAGTACATTTGGGGGGGTTTTGGTTTCCCTAATATAATTTCATATCATATAGAGCCTTTGCCTTGCACACCCTGCATTTTTGGTTAGGAGAAGATGCAACTAATTGCCCAAATTGGGTTAATATAGAGAAGAGCACTGTTCAACAAATCCATCTGGATTTCCTTCTTTGCATGAAAAAAAAAAAGATTGCTGCAGACAAGACCACGCCGTTTGTCAAACAGGTCATAAGAGATTAGAAGAAATACTGTGAAAGCTCAGGGGTTAAATATTTGCTGAGTCCAGACTCCTCCATTTGGAGAAACTCGGCGATACGATTAAATAATCATACCCTGCCTGCTCTTGGCAGTCTGCAGGCATCTGGAAAGTGGGGCAGATTCATGGAGTCTCTATTCTTACATTTGAGTTCCTTAGGTTTGAATATAAGTTGCGTGTGTCAGAAGAAAGTCAATACTGTGTCCTTTGTGATGTTTTTATGAATTTATTTGCACCATTTGATGCGTCAATGCATTGTGTCCCACATATTTTGCACTTGTCCACAAGTATGCCACTTTCTGCTTCTTCTCTATATAAACTTTTTGTGCCGGTAGATGCTAATGTTCCTTCTGAACAGGGTAGAGCTACCCGGAACTTTGAATTAGGTTTAGAGTTATTAAGTGGGTATTAGAATAGTATCTGCGCAGGACCCGACAGATATAAATTTACTTGGATCGAAGGTATACCCAACAACGGATCATGCATTCTATTTACTGGACACCATAAAAAATGAAACATTGTAAACTTATGCAAGATATATGTTGGAATTGTAAATTAGTTGTTGGGTACTGGTCTGCATATGTTCTGGTTTGTGCAAAAATTACTAGCTTTTGGGATAACGTACTACAGCTTATGGAGCTTGTCCTAGGCTTTCTGCATACCCCATTGCTATGTTTGTTGGGTTTGTTTCCGGTAGGTAATAGATTGTCTATCGGGCAGCTTTTTTGGGCTTATTTTCTTTTATTTATTTTTATTTGTGTTTGGTTTACAAAGACACCTTTACAAATTCTTTATCAAAATCAGACTACAATAGAATAAAAATTAACCATTTCAGTCCATAATCAGAGTGCGGTAGTATAGAAAATAGCAATTTTCCGTTCATAAAACATTCTTAGAAATACATGTGAACAAAGACAAAATAAAAGAAAAAAGAAAAAAAGAAGAAGAAAACAATCAACATTGACGGATTTCTTAATAAAAACCATTACAGTACAGACAATTACCATAACACATAACCTTCACGAAATCACAAAGTTTGTGATGACAAATGCACCTAGATGATTTATGCATTACTTATGGTGCTTGTTTTTTTCACTGACTCAAACAAAGAGAATTTTGGATAAAGCAAGCTTTTTGATCCCAATAAGATAGAAATTGTATGATATGATGTACAGTTGATACCACATCTTCCTAAAAAAACAAGAACACCTTAAAGAGCCTACAGCAATAAAAACAAGCAATTTCTGATGACTAATACAGATTGTAATTAGTTGATGAAAACCGTCTGAACCACTTCTTCTAGTTTACTATCCTGTAGTTGACAGTGGTAGTAAGACAACTAAACATAATAGGCAATGTCGTGTGTTACTTTGGATCAGAATTTTACCAATGATTCAGTTAGAGAAACAATCATTCAGCTGTTACCAAATTGAACTTCGTCAAAGATTCTTCAATTTTGAACATTAGTCTAGTTAGTGTCAAAAGCAGTTGTGTGTTTCCTCCACTTACACATCTTTCCCAGAAAGATTGTCGTGCTAGGATAGTGGCCTCCGGGTTATAAAGACCCAACAATTTACATCGGTACTGGTCGAAATAAGAACAATATACAACTAAATGTTTAAGTGCATCTTGCTGCTCCGCTGGCAAGCAAAATCGTCATGAGTCCTTAGTAATCGACACGATTGGAGAAAATCGATATTGTGTCTGCTCTAAAGTAGAAAATTGGTTTAGTTTAAACCGAATATAGATTCTCCTAGCTTTTTCACACAGAAACTTGTCTATATAAGTAGAACGTATGACATATTCTAGGGAATGATGCGTATTCGACATAAGTCTTGCAAGTATGGTTGGTTTCAATGGTCTTAATCCAATCCATTGCATAAAGTTTAATTTTTTACACTCGGTAGTCCTAGAGCAAGATCTTCAATCGTGGCTTTATACAGGCAATAATTTCCTTCATTTGAGCATCAAAGATGACCGTTTATGAAACATTGCCATCTAACAAAAGCCCATTAAGATCCTGATACAGTGAGTTCCGAGGGGGAACAAGCATTTTGGCATAGGTTGATAATTTTCACCACTCAAGTCTTGCAGAAAGAGCTAGAAGCCATAGTTAGTGCCGTATGATTGAATTAGGAACGGCAGATGCTAGTCCTAAAATTTGTTTCCATAACTGGCCTTGTAAAGTGTTCAAAACAGAGTCTAGATTTGAAATACATATGCCCAGGCCAAACAGTATGATCTGCTCCACCTTCAGTAAGTAGAAATCAATATTGGGCAACAAAGAGAATTTGCAGTATTTGTTAAATAGAATTCTCATTTGTGAGAGCAAAGGGCGAGCTTTAACGTTTAGTCCAGCTGACCATGATTTCAAAGAATTTGAGTCAGAAATGGAATACCCCAAATACCGTAAGGAATTCACACGTTGAATAATTGATCCAGCTATGTTCCAATGATATGATTATATATGCTTTTTGTTAGTGAAAATAATGATCTTAGACTTCAGAGAGTTAGCCTGCAAGTCATTCTTGGAAAATGCGGCGTTTAGTTTAAGCTGGAGACTAAAGGGGGTCCTATCAAAGAGGATGATGTCATCTGCAAAACACATCCAGTGTAGATATAATTTGCCCAATCTCGCTGGATACATTGCAGAATCAGACCACATGTTTTCCATGTCACATATGTAGAGGTTGAACAATGTAGCAGTGAGATTGCAACCCTGCTTTACCCCTGTTGTAGTTGGAATAGGAGGAGTAAGAGCACCATCTTGATTTACCCGCACTTGAAATGTGGTATTCGTGTGAAGCATTGCCACAAGCTGCACAAGACGGGAGGAAAGCCCATGTTACTGGATCGAAGAATACAATCAAATTTGCTAAAAAGGACACTGCCCGGAAGTGTGGATCAGATTTTAAAATACAGGAGGGTATTCCATCCGGAGCCACCGCTTTGGAAGTTTTTAAGCGTTCAATAGCACAAAGGATGTCCTCCATTGAAAACGAGATGTGGTCTGTGTTTATTGAGTACAATATCCCTAAGTCACAAATGTAGCAAAGGTAATTGGAATTTGGCAGCAATGTAAGATTGCCAACCATTAGAAGAGATACAAGAGGTTAGATTGAAACTTTCAGTATGTGACTTGCCTCTTAGAATGGACCATATGCTACGAGTATCTCTTTTAAACAGTAGAGTCATCATTCTCCGATTGTCATCGCGGTGAATCTGATGTTCGATTATTTTTAAACGATTTCTATAGTTCTGGCAAATATGATGTTTAAACACTGTATTTTGAGTAGCTAAGGGTCAACTTAAATAAAGATCTGACAGCACAATTCTTGATTCGTTTGTGGTGAGCAATTGCAGCATTATACGGATGCTTGGGATTCTTGGGGAAACTCTTAATTCTACGCATCAGTTCATATAAATGGGTTTTGATAACAAGGTTGTTCCAGCTCTCTCTGAGATTAATCTAATGGTAATTGGTGATGTTTATAAAACACGCCAGGAGTCCCTGTTGACTAGGTAGGTAGGTTCTCTACATAGCCTAGGGTGCCAGTGTAGAAGTTCAACATTCGGTCGGTCTGCATAAGAGCCAACGTTGCATCAGAGGAAAGGAGATCCAATTCCAAATTGATTTGTAGAATAATAGGCAAGTGGTTGCTTAAAGTGTTATCACAAATAGTTCCCGGATTGACCATACCGAGCAAATTAGAAGAGACAAAGAAGAAGTCAATAAGTGAAGAGGCCGAACCCCTTTTCCAGGTACCAGAGTGGGAACCACACTGGAAATTCACCATGTGAAAATTCCAGTGGTCCAAATATTGCACCCATAGATATCCTCTATGCAATAAAGGAGAACATGTACTCAGAGAAGTCAGAGGATGCAGTGTTGTAGTTGGATTAGAACACATGGTGTTAAAGTCTCCACCAAGTAGAATATAATAGTCTGGGTTATTAAGAAAGGCCTCTTCTAAGACAGCATCCAGATCATTAAAGAAGTCATCAAGGGTGGTTTTAGAAGGGTTATAGTAGATGCATATAATTAAAAAAATAGTTGCAGGAAAATTGGACTGACAGTATTCAATTGCCAATATTTAATTCAAACAAGAAATCAAAGTGGATTGAGCATACACTTTATTGTTTACTAAGACCGCCAATCCACCTGAAGGTCTACCTGACGCTCTCTGAACAGCCGGAAGGCAGTAAGTAGTAAAACCATCTACACCAAAAGACTTGGTACTCATAGTTTCTTGGATGACCAGTACTATAGGTAACTCGTTGTTGGAAAGAGAACCAGGCCATACATTTAGATTAGCAAAGCCACAACAATTCCAAAATATAATGTTTAAGAAGGTATGTGGCTACGCTTGCTTATTGGCTTTTGCAATTTCAGATATAGTGGCTAACAGGAGGAGCAAGGCAAGTTAAGCTGGAGGCATTCTCAACCAATGATGTCAATTGAGTTATAACATCACTGTTGGACTGGAGGCCATTGTATGTATTAGATTGGTTATCACTAGTTGGAGCCGTGGCAGGCAGTTGTGCGTCTAGAAAGTTGTTAGCTTCTTCCACCGAGTGAAACAATCAAAGGGATAAACCTTGCAATGCAAAGTCTGCTCTGTGATCCCACAATAATTTTGTGATAATGTTCGAGTAAGGACACATAAACAAATACCAAGTATTACTACTTGACAACCCTATGGTGCACTCCTAGCGGGATATATCATCCCGAACACAAATTCTCGGAAAAGAGGTAAGTCGGACTGCCCACCCAAGAATAAATAAATAGGAGGATCACCCCGTCAAGGACCCCTTCACAGTATTCATTACATTTTTACAATTTCTCAGATATACTTAAATAATGACGGCAATACTTGGTACAAACTGTTTTTCGTACTAGAATTTTATGAATAAAAGGAGATTTTTGTCAAAAACACACAAAACACAGTGAAGTTTTTCTTTGACAGCAGATAAGTAGGTTCTGTTCAATTTAAACAAACAGTTATTCCATGTTATGGCCAGTATGCATAAACATTGACCCAATAGCACATGATATAGACTATTTCATCCTACACATCTCCATATTTCCAAATCTGAACCCATAAATTGACAGTTCATAATTGTCCAAAGTACACTTCTTTTGTACAGGTGTCTAGTGCCAAAGTGTTTCGGATTGATCATAATCCATCTTTAGGGATAGAAGTGTAATGTTCCACATATCAATTAGATCCTCAATTTCCTGTCTCCATCCTAAAATGAAGGAGATATTCTTATTACAATGGTGTTTCATAGACATTTAATCACTGAATCTATTCACCTCTGTCAGTTTTAACACTAAACTTATGCTGTGTCCACGTGTTGAACACGGATGAATACTTTTTGCCCAATAACAGAAATAGAATGAATTATCTGACATGCCTCAATAGACATTGCTTAGAAGTTCAATCCGTCGCACAATCAAATATAGATAGAACCCCACTTACCCGATGTGAGACATACATCTACTTGTCGGGTAGTGTGCAGGGCAAGCAGACCACGTACAGTGAGTCCTAGTAGTAAAGAGTGAATGGGTAGAGATTAAAGGAATCCCCCACCAGTCTAGCATATTTACTGTCATGCTGCCTCATTTTCTTGGATCTATACCGTGTAAAATGAGGGTTTTCGACTCCAATATATCAATACACGTCTAACCTCCCACCTGTCATAGCTATACCAACTAATTCCCCCGTTCTCAAACATTGTTATACTGCCTCCTAAACATCATGCCTCAGATGTCAGGCGGTCATCATTAGAACCATCTGTAGTAAATATCTACGGACCTCCGCTCGAATCTATATCCATATTATATTGCCTTTCGTTAAGGACATCCCGCTCGAAATGTGCAAGTAGTCTGGGAGACGCTCACCTATATATGTTAAATTGTAAAACGCATACAGTCGCTGCGCCATATGTATCTGCTGTCAGCGCTTCAGAAACCTTTCCCAGGGCTGCTTACCTTCGAGATACGATTGTAATCTTTCAGACCGCCCGCCTCCAAGACGAGCCCCTCCGCTGGCAGTTGTATATATGGTTCCAATGGAGGCACTAGCACTGGGTGAGGACTAGCCCGAGCATCGAAGGCAGCGCTAAGACAGGGTTCCCTGAAATTTTATTCCTGCATGATTGGTCATGTGCTGTTGAAACAGAACCCTGCTGCATATTGATAACAACTTAACTTTACCTTATTTTGGGCGACCCCACTACTTTCACCAACAACTATAATACATCCATAATTAGGTTCTTGGTGTGAACCAAGAGCTCCTAATCAGAGCAAATAAGAGAAGTAAATACTGTAGTGCAAGCAGTGGGGCACAAATCGCAGCAGCGGATACAATGTCCGTATACTGCGTAGCGCCCCACTGATCACACTGGTTCAAAGAGATGAGGCCGAGTTGCAGCCAAAGATCCATTGTACAGAAACGTCCTTCAGCTATGTTCAAAGTACAAAACGCCCAGGGTATCCAATTACCCTGTACCAATGACTGTAATCCTGTAAGTGGTTATTCAATCAACCATACTCTACCGGAACCTTCCGCTTCTAGGTATGTTAACACCATATTACTACTAGGATACATTGCTCCCTCTGATAGGAGATTTGTTAGTCCAGAACACTAAATCAGCTATCAGAGTAGCCAGGTTCTAAACGTTTTCTCTCGTGCAGTTAAAGTGTCCACCATGATTCTACCCAAAGTAGCCGTCTCACAGGCTTGTTAGCCCGCTCACATTCTTTGTACGCTACAGAATATTTGTATCATGTAAAGTAGTACATTGGTCTCTCAGTACCAGACATTGTTCGATATGTTCATAGAGAGTTAAAGTTTCTACCATGATTCTACCAAGGATAGTAGTCTCACAGGCTTGTTAACCCGCTCACATTCTTTGTACGCTACAGAGTATTCGTATCATGTAAAGTACATTGGTCTCTCAGTCCCAGACATCATTTGATATCTTCATGTAGGTAGTCATGGTTAAACGAACCAAACAGTCCAATTTGTCCCAATAGTAGTTCAAATTTTACAGATATTTCAAGTCAGTCCCATTTTCAAATTTGAAGCCCGGATTCTTTTAGACAAAACACATTCGATCATAATCATGGTTCATGCCTCTCGGGTTTAGATAATCCAGAAATTCAATCCACACAATCTCCTTTTGTATCAATCACCACCCCTGTCCCCCAGTTTAACCTGTTCGAGAAGAACTAGTTACTTACCCTATCTGGTAACGTTCTTTCGATGGGATGTTCCTCCGACGTATTCCACATCTATGACAGGTAATGACCACAGCTGTGCTGCTTCGGAAAATCATTCGGCGTAGGCGTCCTGCGTCGATGACGTTGATACATTGTCCCTCGAGGGTCTCCGTCTTTTTTCCCAGAATGTGTGACACCAATCTCCTGCCAGTATGACTGCAGAAAGCCTTGCGGAAACGTAAGCTGCAATCGCAAAAGAAATTCTTGTAGAGGGGCAGGCTGGGAGGGTTCGATGTGGAATACGTCAGAGGAACGTCCCATCGAAGGAACGTTACCAGATAGGGTAAAGTAACTAGTTCTTCGAGGTGATTGTGTCCTCCGACGTATTCCACATCTATGACAGACACCCAAAGCAGTACCAACGTATGGAGTAAAATTTACAAATTTAGAATTTTAGAATGCCCAATCAAATTGCTGAAGGCCAATCCTGCCCATGGATGGAGTCCAAGGAATAGTGTTTCACGAAAATATGGACAGAGGCCCATGTGGCTGCTTCGCAAATATTGGGAATCGGAACACCTCTCTGTAGGGCAGTGGAGGCAGCCACACCCCTAGTAGAGTAAGCCCGTAAGCCTACTGGAGGGTCCTTTCCTGCCAACCAGTAACACTCACAGATTGTCTAAATGATCCATCTGGACAAGGTCTGCTTGGAAACCGTTTGACCTAAACGTCTTCCATCATAACCAACAAAGAGCTGATCGTCCACTCTGACCCGGGACATCCATGAGAGATAGAAACTCAAAGCTCTCCTAGGATCCAACCTATGGATCCTCTCCTTTTCCTTACCAGGATGGGGGGAGAGGGGGAGATAAAATGCCAGAAAAATTACCTTCTGGCTCAAATGGAATTCCGACAACCTTCGGAAGAAAAGAAGGACGAACCCTAAGGACAATCCTGTCCTTACGGAACACAGTGAAAGGGGGCTTGGCGGAAAGTGCCTGAAACTCATTCACTCTGCATGCGGAAGTAACCGCAACTAAAAATACAGTTTTAAATGACAACAGTCTCAACGGACAAGAATGTAAGGGCTCAAACAGAGCTCCCATTAAGAACTTTAAAACCAAATTCAAATCCCATCCCGGCATCTGGAAAGGCGACGGTGCAAACACATTAGTTAGCCCTTTTAGAAACTGAGAAATCAAAGGGATCTTGAAATAAGAACATTCCTCAGACGAGCGCTTAAATATGGACAGCGCCGGCAGGTAACCCTTAATGGTACCTACTTGCAGGCCCTTGTGGGCTAAAGAAAGCAAACAAGACAAAACCAAAGGAATGGAACATTGATAAGGATCCACATTCTGAACCATGCACCAGTCACAAAACATTCTTCCAACGGCAACGGTACAGGGATTTCGTTGCAGGCCTTCTGGCCGAAAGCAACACCTCCATCATGTCTTCGTGGAGGTCCCAATCCTTATACCTCAACCTTTCAGATACCAAGCATGAAGGCTGAGAGACTTGACCTCTGGATGGAGAACCCAACCCCTCCCTCCCGTGAGAGCAGATCGTCTCGGTAGGGAAGACGGCGTGGAGGGCAGATGGACATGTCTAGAAGGCCCGGGTACCACGCTCTCGTGGCCCATGCCGGAGCAATGAGGATCATCTGGGAACCGAACCTCTAAACTCCGCAACACGTGCGGAATGACGGGGACTGGAGGGAACGCGTACAGCAGTGGGAAGGACCACTCCACTACGAACGCGTCCCCTAAGGCTCCTCTTGGAGGAAATTCCTGCGAGCAGAATCTCTCGCACAACCGGTTGACACTGGTGGCGAAGAGATCCACTTGGGTTCCCCAAAGAGCGAAGATCTCCAACAGAACTTCCTGAGCCGGCTCCCACTCGTGAGAGACCATGCTCTGCCTGCTCAGAGTGTCCACCGCCGCATTTTCGTCTCCGGCCAGATGAACTGCGAGATCGAAATTTCCTGCTGGATGGCCCAGAACCAGAGCTGCATCGCCTCCCTGCACAACAGGTAGGAGTGACCCTGCCCCCCCCACCCTTTTTTTTGAGGTAGTGCATGGCCACTGTATTGTCTGTCATAATCAGGACATTCTTCCCCTGCACAGATGGCAGAAAAGCCTTCAGGGCTAGCCTGACAGCCCACAGCTCTAACAGACTGATGTGGAGTCTGGACTCCGACAGACACCAACGGCCGCTGGCTGTCAGCTCGTTGGCATGAGCTCCCCAACCCGTGAGGGATGCGTCCGCCATGATCATCACCTCTGGCCACGGTTGCCAAAATGGAGCACCCTTCATCAGATTGCCTTCAACGGCCCACCACAGAAGATCCTGGGCGACCGAGGGCGTAATCTGAACAGGATCCGACATGCTGCTGGAGAACTGCGACCACTGCATCTTTAGAGCCCACTGTAGAGATCTCATCCGCAGCCTGGCCTCTGGCACCAGGAAAATGCATGATGCCATGAGGCCGAGCAACCTCAAGAACTCGAACGGCCGGAGACTCTGGGCACGTTGAAACTTGTCCACCATCTGCAGAATGTGATAGGGGAGGCGAACACAGCCCCAGGGATGTGTCGAGCACCGCTCCGATGTACTGGATCCGCTGGGTAGGTGTCAAATGGGACTTCTTTAAATTAAGGGATAGGCCCAGTTTGTGAAGGGAGTGGCAGGTGATGGACAGATGATCCAGGGCTTGCTCAGGAGAGCGCGCCCTGATCAACCAATCGTCCAGGTAGGGATAGACGTGAATCCCCCCTTTCCTGAGATACGCTGCCACCACCACCATCAGCTTGGTGAAGACCCTTGGGGCGGAAGTCAATCCGAACGGCAGGACCCGAAACTGAAAATGCGAGTCGCCAACCGCGAACCTCAGGTACTTCCTGTGCTTTGGATGAATCGGCACATGAAATTAAGCATCCTTGAGGTCTAGAGACACCAACCAATCCTGAAGTTGAAGGGCCTGGAGGACTTGAGAAAGAGTTACCATCTTGAACTTGTCCTTCCTGATGAGCTAGTTCAGCCAACGCAAGTCCATGATGGGTCTCATCAATCTCTTTTTTCGAGATAAAAAAATAAGGGGAATACCATCCCTTGTTCCTCTCCTCTACAGGCACTCGTTCTATGGCGCCTTACTCCTGCAGGGATAGTATTTCCTGCGCAAGGAGCGGATCCGGACACTTCAAAGAGAGCTTCCCCGGTGGATTGTCGTGAGGCCTCTGCCGAAAGGGAAGACAATAGCCGTGGGTTATTATCTCCAGATCCCACACATCTGAAGTAATGGCACGCCATTATCCAAGATGCTGCGCCCGTCTGCCCCCAACCGGCGAACCATGGGACAGGGCCTCATGACTGAGCAGACGCGGCTGCGGCAGTGCCTGAGGGCAAAGAGGCAACTGCCCGAGCGGCTTTGACACCTTGAGTACCTTGCTTTCCACCTCTGGTACTCCTACATTGGCCCCTTTGACTGGCAGCTCCTCTCGATCTACCAAAGAAAGAGTGGTACCGAAAGGAACCTCCCCACCATTGCTGTCCCCTAGGACGAAAAGGTGGAGGTTGACGTACTGCAGCGCCCAAAGATGCTGCAGCTTTGGAGGTCTGCAACCTCTCAAGGCTCTCGTCAGCCTTGCTGCCAAACAGATGGTCACCATCAAAGGGCATGTTGAGAAGCCGGGATTACATATCGGGAGCAAACCCCGACATCCGGAACCACGCAAACCAGCGTATTACGGTGTCGCAGCTATGGACCGACTGACACAGTCTGCCGTGTCCAAACCCGACTGAACGGCTTCACACATGGCATCCTTGCCGTCCTGCACGAGGGCTAGAAAACCATCCCGTTCCTCCCCTTTGGGAATATGCTCAGCCGCCAATGATGCACAATTCCACAGAGTGTGAGAGAATCTTGCCAAGGCACAAACTGAGTTGGCTGCCTTCAAAGCCATTCCCCCAGAAGAAAATACCTTCTTCGCCCAACCATCAAAGCGCTTATCGTCCCTATCAGGAGGGATGTAGGGTACGCAGCCTGCTTTGCGGGGGCCGTAGCCGCCTGCACCACCAAACTCTCCGGAGTAGGGTGCGTCAACAAGTAGCAGGGGTCACCACTGGCTGGACGGCATTTTTTTGGAATCAATCTATTCACTGCCAGGAGACTCTCCAGAGCAGTTCAAGGCACCGCCACCCTTCTTTGCAAAGCCATATGAAATGGCAACACTGGGTCAGTGGGTGGACCTTGGTCCAGGATATCCGTCAGATCATCCTGAAGAAATTCAACAGGTGGAGCAGACCACCCCAAGTATTCAGTCACCCTCGACATGAGATGCCTATATGAGGATTCGGCATGCGTACCAGGCTCAGGTCTGCCAAACTCCACCTCCGGAGAGGTGTCAAGACTACTGGCGTCATGCAAGGACTGACGGAGTTCTTCCATTTGACTGCGACCGGACAACAGGCCATCAGGGACATCAGTAGGCACAACCATCTCCTCATCAGACCCTTCTTCCACCTCTGAAATATAATCCAAAAGGTTGGAATAAAATCAATCTGGGTGCGGGAACAGAGAAGGGCTCAAAAACAGGCCTCACAGACTTACTGAGAGCCTTCCTCTGAGTTTCCACAGCCCTCTGGGGCACCTCCGGTAAATCCTACACAAAAGGCGTTGAGGGCGCTGATTGAATCGGCGTCAACATCGACCGAGGCACCGAGAACTTCGACAACTGCTTCGAGGCCGGAGCCCCGAGAATGTCCTTCAACGGTCTCGATGGCGTCAAGGACCGGGACCTGGATCTGGCACGGCTATGGTGATCAACCTTGTCCAATCGGGACGTCGACGGCTCCTGATGATCGCGCCGACCGCCTGAGCCCAAAAGCGTGCGAGTGGTGGCCCTAGCTCGTTCCTTGCCAGCTTCTCTCGAAGGCGCAGACGGAACAGTGCCTTGCGATTCGAAAATCACCATCATCTGCTGGCGGAAGGCGTCCCATTCGACCAGCGACGGAAGACTTGGTGGGACAAGTCAACCGCCTTCTGGCGGAGTCCTCCGACGAGGACGGGGAAGGCGACCGGTGACAGCGCTTCCTAGAATGCCTAGAAGAGGCAGAGGAATGGCGGGAACCACTCCGAGAACAAGATCCCCGGGACTTACGCCGACGAGTAGAGTTGCCCCTCGAATCGTCGGTCGAAAGCCCCGCGGATTTCGACTTATGGGGCTTAGACACCCTACCTACCTTCAATTACTTCTTCCATTCCCGCAAGGCCTTCGATGTCGGTGGCGTGGCTTTCGCCTAGGCACCAGAGGCCGACGTTGTGCGGGTCCGTGATGGACATTTTCGACCCGCAGTCCAGACACTTTTTAAAGCCCGACTTCGGGGTAGCAGAAGTAGACGAAGACATATTCGCACAAAAGAATGGAGCACGTTGAGATTCCGAAGCAAACACGTTACAGAAAAAACCAAACTGAGGCTACGGGCGCTGTGCGTCCTATATATAACATCCGGTGATGTCGACCCTCGACGGAGGCCCTCGAGGGACAACGTATCGACGTCATTGACGCAGGACGCCTACCCTGAAAGATTTTCCGAAGCAGCACAGCTGTGGTCATTACCTGTCATAGATGTGGAGTACGTCGGAGGACACAATCCCCTCGAATTATACATTTCAGCTGGGCAATAGAATGTCTTGCCTTCAAGAAGTGCGTGGCGACAGGGGATTTCAAATTCTTTGTTTGAATGTTCAACTTATGTTCTGTCCACCTCGTCTTCACTTTTCTCATGGTTATGCCCACATAGTAAAAGCCACACGGACATTTAAGTGCATATAAACCTTTGTTGAATCGCAGGAGTGTTTCAGTGTTATCGATTTCCCAGTGTGTGGATGGGAAATAATGTTGCCCAGGACTAGATTACTACAATGCTGGCAATTGTAACAGGGCTGGGTACCTTTGTGTTTCATCAATCTTTCAGGGTTCTGTTATGCTCACCTGGTCTCTGCGGGGGCATTGGGGCACGGTTGGAGCCCTCCCTCGACTTGGCTCCCCTGTATCGGCAATCTTCCCCAGCTGCTGCAGAGTATGCTGTTCTGGATGCTGGTATTGCCCCTGGGAGAAGATGAGAGGCAATGAGAATGGCGTGGGCGTGTCGTGAATTCCCTCGACCCTTTTGTGCCAAAATGTAGTGCGCAAGAGTTTTCCCATGCAAGTTCACCTGTTTTGTAATTCTGAGCTCTCCGTCCTGCTTCCTTCAGCAGGGGTGCGTAGAGTGGACCTAGTTCTTTCACTGGCCCGAGGAAGTTGCGATCCAGTCCGGCTGCGACCAATCCACCTGGAAGGTAAGTCTTTTGTTACGATTGTTTGTTTATTGTAATGTCTTTGGCAGTGGGTCTTTTGCCTTGATTGTAAAATAATAATAATTCTTGGAATGTCTCTTCTCTCTGCAACAGGTGTGAAAATGGTATATCGGAATTGTGGAGTGGTTCCAGGGATTCCCTTGAGGATGATGGGAGTTCTCAAATCAACAGGTAAGTTGGCCGTTATGATGGAGTCCTAAACTCAGGTATGGAGCGGCCAAGAGTTTGTTATTTATAAGTTTCTAACCTGTTGTGTTCTTTTTCCCTTGCAGGAGTGGTCTGGTAGCAAGGAGCAGAGTCTGGATGCTCGAAGGCCATTCCGCAGCCCCGGACGAAGATGCCGCGAAGATGAAGAAAAGCAGAGGAGCTCCTCCGTCGCTGGATGTCCGGATCGGGTGAGGAAAGGCTCTGACTCCGATGGCACGCAGGTAGGTGCGCACACAGCGATGGAGAAGCTGGAATCAGGTAAGGTGCGCCTTCAGCGATGGAGAGGCTGGAATAAGGTGAGTTGCGCCTTCCGCGATGGAGTTGCAGGCTTCAGGTAAGATGGTCTTCAGAGGTGGAGTAACAGGAACCAAGCTGAGGAACAGAACTTGAGGTCGTGAACTTGATTTTTGAATGCATTGCATTCATCATTATGAAGAAATTCTTAAGCTCATCCTCAGGACCTGTCCATGTTCGAGTAAGGGCCACATATCAGAGTAGTTTTTTTGTGGCTGGACAGTCTAATCCACTAAATGTCCTCTGAGTGCAAGGTCCAAAGTTGGGGACATTGGGCCTCATTATGAGTCTGGCGGTAACCTGCCGGTTTTTCCGGCTCGGTTACCGCCAGACTCGTATTACCATTCCGCCTTCGTGATTCACGGAATTACCGGGGCATTACAACCACGGTGACCCGGGAATTCCGGAGGCGGAATTCGGTAAATCCCCATTCGGACTCAATGGGAATGGGGACCATGGAAACACCGGCACCATCTCGTGATGGTGCCGGTGTTTCCACATCCGCCTGCAGGTGGGCAGTGTTAAACCCGCCAGCTCAGACCTGGTGGGAATGACACCTCCGCCTGCAGGACTCGAGATCACCCGGTATGGAAACAACAGTGGCGGCCGGTTTAACGCCACCGTTATTTCCATACCGGGTGACTCGTAATGAGGCCCAGTGTCTGAATATTTTAAATATAAAGGATCGATTAATTCTTTGTGGACCGTTTTTTACTGGGTCACTTGTCCATCCTAAAATATAAGCAGTGTCCATAGTGACCTCAATCCCCTCATCATTAAAGTTAGAGTGCGAAAGTGATGAAACTTCAACTGGTAGAGAGACTAAGGCATTGGTAGGGTTTAAGTCAGAATGGTTTTCTGCAGTTAAAATGGGCATGGAGTTGCCAATCTGAGTGATGTTATTGATAGGCACATCTTGAGATCCTTGAGCATGATGTTGGTCCGAAGTGGAATTAATTGCCTTAGAGGTCAGTGATTCAGACTCCAGGCCTTGAGCAGTCATTACGAATGCCCGTTGACCTACTTTTAAGCCTCCTTGATACAAACGTAGTGACATTTTGGGCATCATAGCTATATTGGTGCCTCCAGTAGTTACAGCCCTAATTTGTTTGTTGCATATAATCGGGAAAAATTGCAACAGTTGGCATTGATTAGAATTTACAGTAGGAATCGATTTAAGTACGACAGGTATAGAAACAGAAGGAACAGAATGAGGTGGAGACCTATGAGTGTCAACAATAGTAGGCTGCAAAGAACCAGTGATATTTGTGGTATTATTTGAGAGCTCGACTTTGTTGTACCCCCCCCTTACAATCCTGCTTATCTATATTAAGTAATGCTTTGAATTATTAATTTAATTGGTCAAGGTCAATAATTTCCTCATCCTTAGAGATGTGACGTAGGTTGTTGGTGTTCGAGTTATGACCATGAATTTTAATATCGGGTTGCTTTTTAGATTTTTTTTCTTGGGGGGAAGATGATTTTTCTTAACATTATTCTTGCGTTTAAGAGCTCTTGCATGTGCCCGCTTAAGCTTATGAGAATGTAACCTCCCATTGGAGTCAAGGGAGTTGTTAAGTGTGATAGACTAATTTACAACAGGATCCCCGATTGCTTCTTTTTGTAGTTGCTTGATGATGTCAGTGAGCGGCGAGGGACTATTCGGTGCGTCCACTTGAGCTACAATGATTTGCCATGATCATCAGCCTGGGAAGTATGATCCGTTGACTCACCGTGTTGCATTGGCCTCTGCGATACTAAGTACCTTAATACATTGTCCAATTTGGCAGCATTTAGTTTTACTGCATCAAGCAAGGCAGAGGAAGACGGTTCACCCTCAGGAGCACCATTAGCGTCACCTCCTGAGACAGCTTGAGCGTAAATTCTTGGCGCAGGAGTCCCAGGGTTAACGTACATGTGAGTTTACGTAGATTTCGTAACTGTTTGATGGTGTCGGCACCTGCAATTTTTCAATGAGAGAGTCTAAAGGCGATACATTTTTCAGTCTGAAAATTTGTATAGGCAAATATAAAGCCCTCCCGTTTACTCAATTTGCTAGACAGAAAGTTTGAGGTTATCAAGGTCCAAATGGGTCTTCTCGTGAAGAGTGAGAATTCAGGTGAGCACAGGAAAGGATAGACTGAGTCATTACTCACGCATGGACCAGGGCTACTAGTGTTACCTACAGAAGCATTTTGGTTGTTCTTAGAAGGCGGGCCAGTACCGGCAGATTTGGATAGGCCACGAGTATGTTCATATACTTTGAAATCAGTTCTAGGATTAGGGATATTAGTGCGAGAGGTAGGTGTACTCGTGGAGGGACGCTCAGAAGTAGTTGCATACGATCTGCCATGGCGAGTAAAAGGACCCTCAACGTTTCCCCCCCTGGAGATTGTGCAAGCATATTTCTTTGACCTTGGAAGGAAGCACCCAAGCTGGAGACGAAGGCCCCAGAGAGGCTCTGAAGCGCTTACTCCATTCAGCCTGAAGAGTTGGTACCAATATAGAAACATCACAAATACAATTATTAAATTGTTCCTCTTGACCCAATGGAGAAGTCGAATTCACTAGTCCACTCACAGCCATGGAACCATTGAAGGCTGCACACTGGGTTTCATGCACATGGTGCCCTGAAGATGCAAAAGGTTTTGCGTGGATCTGCGTCAGTGACAGAACAGTGTGTGCAAATTCTGTCATTCGGTTCCACAGAAAGAGATTGCTAACAATACGGCGCAGTGTCAGAATCCATGACACGTTCACTGAGCATTAAATGTTTCAACATTACATGCTGAGTGTAGTCCGCTGCTGCATCATCGCTAGATTCATGGAATTGTATAGGAGCAGTGGTGTTCAGGCTGGTCTGCTCACTTCCATCAGTTATACACTTCCCACTGCGCAGACTGCCAGCCATATTCAAAAGACTGACAATGACTCAATGCAAAGAAAAAAAAAACCTGTTACAAGATTTACTGAGATCCAATCTCAGTACTTAAGAAAATATATGGCTATGAAACAGGAGCGCATGTGAACAACGACCATCATCCAAACCACCAATCGGTGTCCACGCGAGAAAACAAAATAAAGAACCAGGTACGTGACCGTGATATGCGCTCAAAGTAAAGAAACAAAAAGGTGCCACTCGAGACAAACTGGACTTATTGCGAAACTGCACCAGCCCTTAGTAAATGTCAAAGGCGCTAAGATTACAATCAACACACAGACATAAAGGAGCAACACAGTTTGATGAAGAGCAGCTGTTTCCAGCGTAAAGAGTCCAACGGCAATATAGTATACCCTACAAAGAAAGCCCACGCGGTAGTAAGCAGCTTTTGATTTCACATATAAGCTAAGAAAGCAATACGCCCACCTGCACCACTGCACAAATGAACAGCTGCACATTTTTGGTACACTTCTGGCGCGCGCCCAGAGCTGATATGGGATGCTGGGAGAAGGGGGGCGGGGCTGAAAGTTTCACTGTGCTTCCACGGAGTGGGCACTTCTCCTCACAGACCTCAAAGACGGCCGCAGCAGTGGATCAGCATACAACAGCGGCACGCTTTCGGTACACAGTACACTTCAAGTACTGGAAAAGTGAGATTAAGCCTTCTGTTGGAAGACTGGTTGCAGGACCCAATTAGCCTATCTAGTAGAGAAAAGGTGACTTGCCAGAGATTGGAAAAAGCTGATAAATACTCAGCCATAGGGAATATATTTAATAACTCGTATTCTTGAAACATTGCCGCGCTTCCTTTTTTTCCCCCCCTTTAAATTTTCTTTTCTCCTCTTCCTCAAGCTCTACTTTCCTATTTACCTTTTCTAGCTTATAGCATTATTTATAAGAAAATTGTGTAAAAACAATTCTAGTTTATCTAAATGATGTTTACTTGTTGGAAAAAGTTTTTGTTCTCATGCTTAAAAATCTCAATAAAGAAAATTTAAAAAAAGAACTTTGGGTGCAGCTCAAAGACATCACTTCCCACCTGGGTGATCTACTCTTCTTTGCTCTGGTGTTGGCTCTGTCCTCGCAGTGAAGCACCCCACTCTGGGATATGCAATCGGGATCGCTCGTCCATGTTCCAGCTGCATCGAGCAAACAAGTTTTTCTTGCTCTGGTATCCCACCACTCCTGGATCTGTGCCCATGTGACCAAAGGACTACTGCTTTGCAGGAGCACAGGGATGTGTGGTGGTTTATAAACTCCTACAGTTCAATACCAGCAATGATCTCAATCATAAAAGGTTAAATTTGGACACATGATGACTATAAGGTAACATGGGCAGAAAGCAGTCAATACTCTTCAAGAGGGCTATGAGCTAGCAAAGAAGCATTCAAACAGTACTGCAGTACCAAAATAATGGAAAATGACTAATAATCAATAAAAAAGAAATAGGAGAGTTTCATTAAAGTAAAACTACACACACTATTAAAAAAATAGTAACAATCCACCCCTGTAAAGGAAGACACAGAATATGCAGTCTGGGAATGAAGATTGGGGTAGCAAAGCAATAGTCTCTGCAGCAAGGGTCAAGTTTATGAATATGCCTTAAAATAGTAAAAAAGTGGGGGGTCCTAAATGTCTCTAGGGCTCTTAAAATGGGCCGGGGCACAAAAGCACTACAAATATTGGATCATCTTGTTGGGTGGCTTGATAGCAAAGAGCCAGATTTCTAGGTGTTTTCCAGCTGTTCGAGACTTCATTGAGATGAGTTGCGTCCGCATTGAGGCAATTCAAGCCAGGCAATCCCAATAGGTCAAGTCAGGGTGGAGATGGCTCAAAAAGGATGACATGCTTGTTGCAGGGGCCCTGTAGCAGTTTGAAAATTACTCAAAGCGGTATAGTGTGCTTGCAAGTGGTTTGAGGCGAAGAACAGAGCATGGAACAGTTCTTTGTTCTTGTGTTGCTGGGGGACCTTGTCCACTGCCTTTTAGGCCCTCCTGGCCTTCCTAACCAGGACGGTTGCCAGAGAGTACTTACAAGGGCTGCCACTTCCAGTTTGCAGAGTCTAGTTACCAATGTCCAGGCAGCAGATAGGTTGTGTGCAAGCAGCATGCATCTTCAAATGGTCCTCTGAAGCGGGTAATGTGAGGGTCTTGCTCCCTCCTTGGAAGTCTATATCTTCACCTCCATGGCAGAGGACTTTGAGCAGACTTTACCTGAATAAAGTTCCAGGTGAAACCTTATTCTTGAGTCCACAGATGATTTAACTAAGTGGGGATATCAGAGGTTCACCCCTTATATAGGCATTTTGCAACAGCGGATTGCCATTTTTCAAGCCTTCTGTAAGGGGCCAATCCTAGCTGCCGTTTTAAAATACTTTGCCTGGTGATGTCAGTCCCAGAGTTCTTTATCTGCAAGGGAGAGGGCACAAGAAGTGGGAATGGCCTAAAGCATTCCAAAATGGTGGTACCCTTCTCCTAGCTGTAAATCCTCCCTTGTGCTACTCTAACTCCTCCCTCTCCTTCGCCTGCCTTAAAACAAAGGCATTCCAGTGATTACCACCATGGCTTCATAGTGAACAATGGGAGCTTCCGGGTGTTAGGGAGAATTCTCTGTTTAGGCTGAATTTCCTAACCTAGTGAGTCCCCCAGCATCTTTGCTGGATTTTTGGGGTTTGTTTTTTTCTCCTGCCAAGAGTGAGACTCTTTTACCCTCACTCTTGGGCATGATTTGAGTGTTTCTTTGACTCTCGATGTGCTTAATGGGCTATTGGGTCTTTTACTCCATAGGGCTTCATGTTTTTTTGTGATGTGTGTTACACAACACCCTCAGTGCAGTAACACAGGGGTGTCAAAGCGACCCCCCAATATAGACTCCATACCCCGGGACCGACTACTGTCTCCCAGGGCATGTAAAGTCACCATGGACTTTACTAGTCTCAAATTCTGAACAGAACCAGTACAAACCATCATATTGTGGACGTACTGGCCGGGGCAATTCGATTGCCCCGGGGTCTGTTAGTCGAGGGGGCACGTCTCCGCCCCCCCTGATCGAGTTTTGGCTGGTGGCAGTGGATACTACTTTTTATATTCGACCGCAAATATATCTCTATGGGATTTCCCATTGTTCGAGGCTACCAACTTTAATTATTTAATTCCTATAGCCTCGAACATACCGCCGGGTTATCTATTTAATATTAATTCTCCGGTTGGTATTTTTTGCCAGAACTCGATTCTAAAATGGCGTTTGTGTTCGCTTCTCTGACTCCAACCCAACTTGAGCCCTTTGTTCCACTTTTTGGCGGGCTTCTCCACAGAAGCCCTCCAAAGTGGTGCCACTCTGTCTGGGGTACTTAGGAGGGGTGGAGGGTGATTTAGGCACCCTGGACTGAGTTGCCTAGGCAACTCAAGTCGCACTCCGTCCTGATTGGCCCAAGTGGTGAGCCGGCCGGCTCACCATTTAACATGTTTGAGTGACAGCTAGGCTGAGTGAATGGGGGTTTTCTGCAAAAAAGCAGGACTTTGGGCACTGGAACTTCAGAAGTCGCCACAGGACCTAAGAATCTGATGAGGGAGAAGCTGAGCCGACCTGCTACGACACCACCGGTGGAGCCCTGCTGAACAGACTCACCACTTTTCCCAACGACAGAGGAGATCTCCAGCCCGGAGAGTCTTCTTCCTTCGACTGGTGGGGATAACCAGTCTGCTTCCTTTTTCGCTTCCTGGAGCATCTCGTGGCCGCCTTGCCTGTGCCAAGCACCCCGGCAACCGGGATACCACGTTTTACCACTACCGCGAATCAAAGGGTAGTACCTTTAACCGGAAAACTCAGCGGCTGGTTTCTTCCCTGGCAGTGCAGCAACCTTCATCTTTCCTCCACGTCGAGATCTTCTCTTCATCTGGACGACGCGACTTGCACCCGCTGCCAAGGACTGTCCCCGCTGGAGGATCCTTTCCACATAAGGTACCGTGTTCCGCCTGGCTTCCCTTGCAACCGACTGTACAGGGTAGATGTAGCCCCCGGCTTTCGAACCTGGGTTAGCCTGGGACACCCTGGCTAAACTTTTCTGAGCCTAACTAAAACCTTTCTGAACTCCCTGCAAGACTTTTTAAGCCTGTTGTCATTGTGTGATCTTGGGTGCATTTGTGCCCTGCTCTCTCCAAGAGTGGGCCCGGCCTATGGACCTTGGCTCACAAGTAACTTTTGACTTTCCTGCCTTGTTTAAGAGTTCCTAAATATTAGTGTGGTGTATTTTCCTACATTCTGCCTTTTTCCCTCCCTTTTTCGTTAACTTATTGGAGTGCCATCTTTAGTTAAGCGCTCACCTCTGTCTGGAAATAAGTGGTGTTAACCAAGACTTGTCTGATAAGGAATAAGGGATGCATATATAACAATAGTAACTGTGTTGAGAGTGATTTACAATAATAGTGCTGGAGTGTTTCAATCAGTGTGTTTTTAAATAAATAATTATATACCTTGATACCAAAGCTCTGGTCAGTGTTTGCTTGTGCTATTGTATCTGAGTGCCTATTGTGTATACTTTGCATACTGCCTAACTCTTCTTGAGGGAAGTCTGACTGCTCAGCCACAGCTACCAGGTAAATCTGGGTGGTGCAGACTGCTACCAAGTGGGTTTACTGCCAACAGATGTAGTCCTAAATCTTTTGCAGTGGTCCCCAAGAGAACTGCACAGGTTTCTGCCTAACACCGGGGCAGACCTACATGATTTGCTCTGGGTGAAACAACCCCTAGACAGTGGTACAGAAAATTCTGACAGTTGTATGAGTCACTAGAAACCATGTTGGCAACATTTACATCAAAAGGGTTTTGGCAGTATGTTTATTCCTTTAGGCTACCATATGAAACCAGATATAGCTTTTATTTATGTATTAATCTACCATCATGCCTTGGAGAAATACAATTATAATTTAGAGCAGGGTTGTGCGAGAAACCTGAGGGTGTCCCCACTTCCTTCTCCCAGCTTCCTCTGCTTCCTCAGGTGCCCAGGAAAAGGCCATCGCTTTTGGATCCTGACCCTGACGGTGGATATGCGAGGGAAGATCACCTGGGTGAAGGAGATTTGGGGAATGGAAGGAGGATGTCATTAGGCGAGACACAGTATCCCCCGTTTTCATTTCACAATGAACCTTCAGTACCTGAAGCTTTTGTAGGGTACTGTCAACATCAACCCATTTCTTCCTTTCAAACCTACCCTTGGGTAAATCTTCAGTATTGAGTGACAGAGAAGAAAACAATACCCAGAACACCTCATTATATGGGCAGGCTAGATCCACATCTACCTTCTACAGGGAAGTAAAACAATATAAAGAACCCCTCATTATATTATAGGGGCAAGTTAGACGCACATCTAACTCCTCTGGTTAAATCAAGAAATTGTGAAAATACATCCCTCCCCCGACCTTTAAAATGTTATTACCAATCTTACCCATTATCACACACTCCAACTGGCCCCCATTCATATCCCTTCAGGACTGAGACGAGGAAGCAGCAACTAAGAGTAATGCACACTTCCATCTGTGCACACCACTTTGGTACTGGAACGAGGAAGAGGACTGTGAAACACCAATCTAAATGTTGTCAGGCATGTCCCACTGATGGAAGTAATTATGGTCAGGCAAAGGACTTGCACCTGCAGCCACACGAGAGGCTACAGGTGCATATAAAAACCCACATGGAGAAAGGGAACTGCCTGGAAAGCCGGGACGACGTGGAGCAGGCTGGAGAGGGGCCGGTTAAAAGGATGCCGACTGCTGCAGGAGAGCAGGAAAGATGCTGAGGCCGGAGAGAGCCGCGAGAGAGTGAAGAGCCCTGTAACGCATGTCCCCCGCTGCAGCTGGGGGACACGGAAGTCTCCACTACGCTGCAGGAAGCAGCACCAAGGTTCAGAGGCGAGCGCTGCTCAGCGGTGCTGCCGACGTGAGAGAGGGGAGTGAGCAAAAGCAGAAGAGGAATGTGCAAGCACTCAGAGGAGCGGCTGTAGACCAGTGAGTGACTGGGAGAGAGGACTCATGCTGGGGTGCTCCATGGGCTTGGCGTGGGCAAAGAAAGATGTCGAACAAGTGAAAGTGAATGGGTCCAGAGACCAAATGGACATTATTAAATATCAAAGCTACAAAGTGCTGAATGAGTTATTGAATAGCAAACTAAAGATAAGCTATGCAAAATATATGACAATACTGCACGAGTGAAGAGAAAGTGATGTGTATTAACGAACGCAGCGAAAATAAGGAAGCAGCACTTATAAACAATGTGAAATTACAAAGCCAAGTGAAACCCTAGTAATACACGTTTTTGAAGCAAGTAAAAGGCAAATAATGAGCACTATTGGATGGTGTGAAAGCAAGGTGGTGACAAGGAATAAACACCATGAATTGCATTGGGTCAAAGACAAATGTTGACAGAGTCAAGAGACTGCCAAGGAGAAACCGGAATACAGATGGACGAATGTCACAGGTGCAGAGAGGAAACCTATGGCGACAAGGGAGTCCAATAAGAATCAGTTAACAATACAAAGTGCCAAGGGTTATCGGTTGCGTGACCTGTGATGGGTGGACCGTGTGGTCTGACAACTGCTCCTAGACTGAGTAACCCCTACTTGTAGTGAGTCAAAGAAAATCAAGAGATTGAAGTTGTTTTGCATAATGTGTGATAAAGTGGCTAAAGAGACGAATAAACCAAGTGAATTGTTGAAAAGCCTGAAAGGTTACAAAGCGGATTTTGAAATAATCCTGCAAGCTGAGAAAGTTGAATTAACTGTAAACTGTACTGAACGTGGGGAAGGGAACCCTGAGGATATCAGAGACTGTGTTGAACTTGGGGACTGTTACCCTGAAGATATTTGCAACTGCATTGAACTTGGGGAAGGGAGCCCAGAGATATTTTTGTGGAACTGTTTTGAACTTGGGGAAGAGTAAGCTGAAAGTTATCCCGGAGCTGGAAGAAACTACAGACTGTATTTCTGAACACTGTTTCTTTGGATGCCGACATCCCTACGCATTGTATAGATTTTGTTGCGAGGGCAAGCAAAGGTTTTAGACACAGACAGACTTTCTCCATCACGACATTTGAGAAATAAACGCTTCATTTTAGAAAATTGAATCTGTTGTCTGTGTCTTACTTCGTGATGCCTTCACAGTTGCCCGCGGTTAAAGGCAACTCTTGGCTGTTGCAACTTTGGGTCCCATCAGGCTGTTTGCAGGAATTTATGTTACTCGAACTTCCATGTTGGCAATTGACAGGGTAGCTGCTGGGGGTGTCAATGAACAGTCCCAGCAGAGTTACATGTTTGCACTATTTCAGCATTATGAAAGTGAGCCCAGTTAGCAAAGCTTTCTTGCTGAGGCATAATTGCCTGCATCATTTTGCGTAAGATAAATCTAAAAAAACTTTGGGATAACCTACCTGCAGACATGGCATTCTGCCACAGCCAGCATTCAGATTGTCTGTTATTAGGCACCTCAGTCCACAGCAGCGCCACCTTGCCACATGAATCAAATGCCACAACTATGGAATGCCTCAAATGCCTCTGGTCCTCGTCCAGTTTGATGTTCTTCCCGATGATTCTCCAAACAATGTTCCGCCTATTGCTCAGCCTCAATAAATGGCTGGAGCTACATGACCGACTCACACGAGGGCTATCAGTGACAGACTTAACATTTATATGATTCCGTTGGTAATGCAGATTCGACATACCGCCTTGTTTAAGAACATACTGTACATACAACTGAATTAGAGGATGCAGACCTGAAAAACAGTGCTATCCAAGGACTGAGCAAACGTTATAGCTCCTTTCCAAGGGTAGAGTAAGGTGTACAGCCTTAGGACTGTCTTTCCTGGACCCCTTTAAAGAGACCGCCCAGGATAACACTGCTCAATGAAGACCACACTGTGAGTGAGGGGTAGCTGGGTGCACAGTGTGGCAGGAATAAGAAAGCAAGGGGGACGTACGTAGATTTTATGGGGCCGGGGAGGGCTGGAGGTGGCTGGGGAAGGCAGGGGGAAGGCTTGGAGATGGTCAGCTAAGGGTGAGCTCTTGTGGGGAAGGAAGGGGTTTGGGGCATGGTGAGTGTAAGTACATAGAGTTCAAGGCACAGCAGGGGTGGGCAGAGGAACTGGTTATGAGGTTTCGGAGTGAAACCTCTTGATGGCTGCAAAATCTTCCACACTGGGGGCCACTCCAAGAGGGTCTAAAAAGGCAGTCTTTATAGTGGTCCTCAAAAGATGGGCCAAACAATCTCAAATCAAGGAATGAACCACGCATAAAGCTCTTTTGTGGATATGGAAGGACAAACATTCTTATTAGAGAACTGAGTCACACACAGGTTTTATTTGAGAACCGAGTTGGGCATCCTATTCTATTGGACTATGGGCACACACACACACACACACACACACACACACGCACGCACGCACGCACGCACGCGCACACGCACACGCATCTATATTACAGTACAGATGTATGTTTACAGCTAAATTTGAGGGCAGTTTTACATCCACTTCTATTTGAGCATGCGCCACACATAGTGCACTATTTGTGGAATGAGCCAGACGCATGCATCTCTAATCAAGAATGAGCTGCACAGAGTGAAGGTGAAATACAGAAGGAAGGTGAAATGGGTGGCTGCAGCCATCGAATATTAAACAGCCCCTCCTCTGAACCAAAAGTTCTTGCCTCCCATAATCCTTGGCAGGTAGCTCATGATAATGTCTGGACTTTCCAGACTGCCACCTTTCCCTAATCTGCCAACTCGCAGATGCTCATTTTTGTTCCTTATAAAATAGAATGCATCTATTTGAGACTAAGACACAGAGCGAGAGAGAGGATTGACAAGAGGCATTGACTGATTCAATGCTAAGCTCTTCTAGCACCTTACACCACGCACAAACCCCAACAGGCCGCTGCTACAATTATAGCCATTAGCACATCAACCCCTATCCAAACCACAACTAAGCTCCCCTATTTAGGCCCATCAAACTCTGCCACATTGGGGCTGGTGAACCTCTAAGGTGCTGTATTCCATCAGATGTTGTTTTCTTCCATATGGATATCATTCTCCAAGTTTCCCCGCCAAACCCATACAAAGCAGAATGGCACTCAGAAACCTGGCACTCTTGACCTTACACATCAACACCACAGGTTTCACATCTCCCTAGCCCACTGTCCAACATATAACCCCCACCACCCTTTTTTCCTAAAGAGCCTTTCACAGCAAAGCCACAAATGGTGGCAAAAGGGCGCAATAAAAGTCTACTTACATTACCTACATTTCTATTCGGCTACTGAGGCGTGCATACAGCTGTGTTTAGGGACAGTGTTAAACATATCTTTTTTCGAGAGCAGATTATCTCCCCTGTGTCTATTTAAGAATCAAGCCACTGGTGAAGATCCATTTGAGGTCTGTGCCACAGAACAGCAATTGTAAAGAGTGGAACCGCAGTTATATCCAATGTCGCATGACTTTCCCAGTCACTTGTTACAGTAAATGAACTTTCAGAGCTCCAGTTACCAATGCTGTGCTTCCTGGTGCCTAAGCAAAAGCCAATAAATGAGAAGCTGGGATAGCCATATTAGAGAGCAGCAGAAAGGACCGTTTTTATTATTTTATAGAAACTTGGGAAGATGGGGCTTATCGGGTGGTTTGTTTTAAATACATCAGTCTGTAGGGAGAAAGGAGAAGGTGGTGCACAACGAGGTGTAGGGAAGTGAGAGGAAAAAGTGAGTATAGAGAGGGAGGAGAAATGAGAGAAAGAAGGAAGATGAGAGAAAGAAAGATTAGAGAGAAGGAAGTAATGGAGAGGGGGTGGTGGATAGTCAGGCGAAAGAGAGAACTGGACTAGGCCAAAAGCAACGTGGCATAAAAGCACACTAATGAGTTGAAAGTCAAGATTTGGCATACTTTAAGACGAATTGTTTTAGTTTTAGTGAAAATGAGGGATAGTGAATTACACGGGGCTATCGGTGAAGGATTAGAGCAGCATGTTGTCTAAATTCACCTGAAACAGTTAATTCGATGACAGCCTCCAGAATGTGTCAAGTGAGTTTTGCTATAATTATTAGTGTGCTCTATTGTCTCGATTGCTCCAGGAAACGGCCATCTTAGTTAAAATAGATAATTTGCCTTTTCTCCTCAAGTGAGTGACTTTTGTGGCGTTTTTATCTTCCATCATGCAAAAAGCTGTGCATCTTTCAAAGTTTGCTTAGTAGCCGCCGCTGTGAGTCAGTGTCTGGAGAAGGGTACGAATCTAGTATTTCAAACCATGGCCTTTGTGAGGCAACAAACATGCTTTGAGGTCTCGATAGTTCAACTTATCAGATCAACTTTAGTACTGCTGGCCCAAATCCAAAAAACACTTGTGTTATTAGGAGCCCAGAATATTGCTGCATGCAGCATCTCCATAACATCCCCCAGCAGACCTCATAAAGATTGAGCTACTTCCTCCTTCATCACCCCAGACCTCTACCCTAATGACCACTAACGGGCCTTTCATCAAAGCACAGACATACCCTAGGAAGAACTATTAGAGTATGAAGGAATCCGACAACCAACAAAACATGCAGTACAAGTGATTCTAACCAACGCTGCCCAAGAAGTATCAAAATGTGTGGCACCCCTGCCATGGGCATGCAGAGCATCTGTGGCAATTGTGTTTTCCCAGTCTTCCCAGTCTTATTTTCACAACTCTGAAGAAAACTCTGATTAATGTCAAATAATTGAGGCAAGTTGACAATCTAAAAAGGCAAAGGCTCAGATAAGAAGCCTCTGAAAAAACAGTACGGTAAAAATCGTAATCTTTTGATATAAAGACAACAGATTGCACAAGAGAAGGACTTAAAGTAACAGCAGTCATTGGTCGCGTGTGCATATATTTGCGTGTTATACACTTCAAAATAAAAAGTCTTTAAAAGTCAAGTTTACAAATGTTAAGGATTGTCTGTAAAAGATTAGCAATCTGTGTCATTTAAAACAAGAATACTCATGATGGTTTCTTTTTTAAATATCTAATTCGCTCATGCCAATCACTGCATCATTGTTTCCTGTAAATCTACCTTTGATCACCAGAGTCCCAGTGCATGCTGTGATAGGGGTACACGGGAACACATAAAACATTAGGATCAACCAAGGTTTATAAACTTTGTTGGTGTGGGTTTAGGATACACTCTTATGAGGGCAAGGGATCCTTCCACAACAAAACAAGATATTCTGATCGGAGAACATCCTAAGCAAAATAGTATTAGGATAAGCTAAACTATAATTAAGTATCAAGGTCCCTAGTCTAGTGGGCGATACCTCGTAGAGTTCTCCAGTTTCTTGGCAGTGTCTTTAGGTAGGAGAATCTAACACTTCCAGACTACAGTCAACACTTATGATAACAACCAATGGGGACTAGGAGGGAACACATTAGAAACAAAAGATATATATCTCAGAGGTCCAACTATGGGAATGCTGCTCTCTCCCCCACATTCTCTACTCTAGTACAGAGTCTGAGGGGTATAGCACTCTGCACACTTCTTGGCTTCTCTTACCAGCACGTACTTCTCCTCCTAGCATTAGGGTATGCGTCAGGCTCGGATATTCTCACCCACCAGCCTATCATGGAGCATTTGATACAGTGGATCACGGCATTCTGATTGATCGGCTCAAGAATAAAATGAAGATCAGGGGCTCTGCATTGGCATGGATTGCCCCCGTCTTGTAAGATAGAAGTCAGAGGGTGAAGATAGGTAATTTTATCTCCTGCAGTGTTCCTTCCACAAGGGTCATCATGATCTCTTTGGTTTAATATTTTTATGCACCCATTAGCCCAGGTGGTGGATGTGTTTGGACTTGACTGGCAGATCTATGGCAATGACACAAATCCTTGTTGATCTTCATGGGGACAAAGAAGATGTACGGAGGGTGGAAGATTGTCTTTGGGTAGTTCAACGCTGTATGCAGGATAACTACATGCGTCTTGCTAACTGGATGTTTTCCAGCTCGTCTTTTCCATTCAAATGGGCAGTATTGTTCGGCTCTCTGCCGAAATCAACGGACACAGTTAGGAACCTTGGTGTCCTATTTGACAGCGGCTTTCTTTTTCTCCTCAGGTGGAGGCAGCGGTAAAGCCCGCTCATTGTCATCTACATCATTTAAGTAGATGTAGCAATCTTTTAGATGAGAAAAATTGTAAAACTTTAGTGCAGGTAGTGGGTCGTTCCAGAATCTAATACCATAGGTCACTGTATTTGGGAATTACTAAGACATTTCTAAATAAGCTTCAAACCGTTCAAAACAGAGCAGTCAGGATGGTGCTGCTGTTAAGAAAGTATGATCATTTCTTTTCAGCTATCGTCATGCTGAGCTGGTTGCAAGTCGAGGATCAAATCGATACTAGAGCAAGGTTTCAAAATTGGAAAATCCGACGTAGGTTTGCTCCAAACCATTTGTCAACTCTCGTTGATCTTCCTGTTCCAAAGTGGGTGTTTAGTCTATATTTATAGAGCGCCCTGATGCATGCTGGCACTCAAATATCCATACCTTCTGCAAGCTTAAGAGAAAGTATATGTAATGGACTTGAACTCTAATTGCATGCTGTATAATGAAGTCCAATTCCCAAGCCATGCAAAATTCCTTGCAGAGAGAGCAGATACATTTTGGAAAAAAGCCAATACGCAGCTCCTTCACAAAAGAGATTCATAGGGAAAGACTACAGTTACTACATGACTGGACCCACAATCTACACCACACCTTACGCAAATCTAATGACCAGAGAGGACACAAGAGAACAATTAAGAGTAGTGTCTTGTAATAACGTCTAACCCATCTTTGGAAATTACATATAATACAAGTTCAAATATCATTGGGATAAAGTCTAACGTATATTGGCAAATTAAATTGAAATCAAATCCAAGAACCTTTGTGACACCACAGTCTAATATATGTTGAGAAACTTCGTGCAAAGAAACTCCAGAATCCTAGGGAGAGCAAAGATGAACATACGTTGGGATCTAAAATGAATGCAGTCTAATTAATCTGTGCAGTAACAAAATTCGAAAGGGGTTTTGGAAAGAAAAGTCCATTGGAGCGAATTTGCAGTTTTTAGGATCTATGTCTAGTGGAAAGAAAGGATGATTGCAGACTCATTGTTAAAGCTACAGTTCAATCACACTTGAAAAACAAAGACATTGCATAGATCAAGGATAGTTTTGAAAATAAAGTGTGCCATATTGGGAATGGGAACAACCTTTTTAATACGCATGCTGACAAACAAGCTGGAATCTTCCAGTGTGCACAAAAGCAAAAGGCCTGCATGTAAATTTCGCGTGTTGGCCCAGACCATGTTGGTACTGAGTATTTAATTAAAATATAAGTATTAAAACTACCTAAACAATTGATTACCAAGTAAATGTCATTCCATACGCAACAGCCCACCACACCTCAAACTGATACAAGCCCCACACTAGATTTCAGTTTTGGGATCAAATAGGTTATTCACCAACATTTGCAAAAGGTGATCTTTCATTTGACGTTTTAATGCTTTTAAACCATTGGTGAACAATTTATATTAACGTATGAAAGTGTGCGAGACATGTAGGGTACTGGAACAAACATGGCAGAATATACATTACTTCACTCAGTGCATGATAGTACCCACAGGACTACAATTCCCAGATAAAACTGGCAAACAGAGCAGAAGCCCAGAGCACATCCCCAGGATACATTCTCTGCCCCTCAGAATAGGGGTCCTAAAATGACTGATGTTCCTTAAAAATCTCTATGATAGTCCCTCCAAACCTTCCAGACAAATCCTTAGTTCCCTTAAATGTCCTTGCAAAAATATGCTGGACATTGCATTCAAACAATAGGTTGCGTTTTCACATAGCACTTACTGTCACACCTTTGTCAATTTCTAGAGCTGAAATGACAGGTTGACCAACTGAGTGACATCAATGAATATAAATTTAGAAAGATGGAAGGCTGCGAGTACCTTTCTGGGATTGAAACCCGTTGTCAGACACAACCAAAGCGCTAGGGGTGAAATCATTGAGCTATTTATCTTCAACCAAAGGGGCCTGAAAATCCCCCGGATGTTCTCAAAATCATGCAGATTCAAACATACAAATCCTCATAATGACCAACAAAATCTCTATGTTCTCCCAAATCATACTTCTTCCTACACATTTCACAAATGGTCTCGCCCACATTTTTCTTAAATGTTTGCTAGCAATTACCTCAGTCTACAGTACACTGGAAATCACATTGGTGCATAGATATTTTAACACCCAGGCTTGCTGTTCTAGACTCAATTTTGGAGACACAAAACGTCCTAGAATGCAGGCAGGGCATGTGCTTGGCGTGGAGGGATTTATTTTCTTCGATTGCAGGTGGCTGTTGGTATGACTTGGGGCTAGCACGGAGAAGTCTGCGAAGAGGGGCATGTACACTTTACAAGTGAAAACTGCAAGTAAAAGAAAATAACGCAGCAACCTACGCCACAGGGCTACTACATATTCAAAGATGAATTCTAAAAACATCACAGAGAATCCTGTAATACATCACATTCCGAAAAGTACTTGCCTCACTCGGCAAATTCACTGACAGGACCATAAGACCCAGAATGCACACTTTCTCCAAGTTTTCATGAATACCAGTAAACACCAACTCTGTACAGATGCATCCCCTACAGGACCTCATGACTAAGATTACACTATGCTTCAGTCAGTAAGTACGCAGGCCCTCACAGCGGTATGTCCCAGAATGCACTCTCCCTGTGCTCCATAGAGATGCCCCCTGGGATTGGTATTTTACAAAATAAACATACTCCAAAAGTACTACGTCTTCCCAGGAAAGACAGTGAACAGGATAACCTTTTCCAGAATTAATGTTGCCTGAATTAGTTAATTTTAGGAAATGTAGTCCTGTCTTGCTTTTGCACTCCTCGCTTAGTAGGCATACTCCACGTTGGTACACATCCAAAAATACACTTGCCACAAAGGGGACAACTGTCAACTCACACAAATGGTGTTTTCACTCCAGCCCTGCCCTTTAGCCCACAGTTTCAACTCCCAATGTCTGATACCTGGACGTGAAGGATTTAAGGGCTCAAACATATCTGGAATTCGTAACATATACACCTTACCTAGAAAGGAATCGTATACTGGCGCTTAGTTCAAGGTTACTCCACCGAGGGAACTTAGTATTGACTGGTTTCGGACCCCCATCCAGTGGTGCAGACCATTTCAAAGTTTGCAGGTGTGGTTTCTTCAAAACCAAGAGAACGCCTCTTAAAAGTTCAAAAGAAAAAGGAAAGTTTTTTAAAATGAAAACTGTTGCAAAAAATTCTCTCAATAAGGTCTCTGCCCAGTACCAGAGTCAATTTCTGCCTCTAGGGATAGTGCAACTTGACCGGGGGTTGCTCCGTATGTCCATTTCCAGGAATATTGGTCTCAGAGCCCTCCCAGGCTCTGGTTTTTCAGCCTCAAATAGGCGGCAGGCACTTGCCGCCCAGTTCACTCGCTCTCGTGTTAGCCCGTCCTGGGCTGTGGGTTTCTCGGTTGGCCCTTCACAGACTATGGGCTTCTTAAGCCCTAGAGGTTTCTCGGCTTGTCCCTTGTGGGGCTATAAGCATTCCTAACTAGGGGTGTCACAGTATTAGTTTTATGACGGTATGATAACCTTCTTGCCAAATGACGGTATATCATGGTTATCGCGGTATAGCAGGTGATGTTAACTAATCTTAACAAATATTTTCTAAAAGGTCATAAATTGTCAGATTTATCATTACAAACAAAATCAGGCACCCAGGGCCAGAATTGGGCTTTTCAACATACTTTCCACTGAAATGCCACCCCTTGCTTCCACCAAACACACATGTGGAGAGAAGGAGGGGGGGGGAGCCCTGCTGCGACTAGCAAAGCAAACTGAATAGCTTTTCTTAAGTGGTCATTTAGGCTTTTAGCTACCCCACTGGCTACTGGTGAAGATGAACATGTTGCCATCTTGATAACCTGCATGCCACAGCTCAATGGAGGCTGATGGTAGTATACGCTTGTGCGCATACACACCCACACACACACTCTCTTTACGTTACAGCCTTTAGTTTACTTGCGGGCCAAAAGGTGTTCAGTAATCACGGACATGTTACCCTTTGGTATGGCAGCAGGGAATACCCACAGAGATTAGTACATTTTACAGTGTAACTTATTATATGTAAATTCAATGATAGAACCAGGGAAATCCCCCATTGTCATATGTTTAGCAAACATTATCCATTATAAGGAACAAGTTACTTACCTGTAACTGTTGTTCTCCAGCATGGGTCTGGCATGGATTCACATGCTCATGAATATTCCCCGTCGTCAGGCTGGGAATCCTCGGTAAAGAAAAAACCAGTATCAGTTTCGTTTCTGATCTGTCTTTCGTAGTAATAACCAATCACTGGTCTCTGCGTCATACTGACCACAGCCAATGACTGCCCTCTACCTAAGCACCGCCTCTGGCAGCCATCTTCAGATTTGGAAGCACGTAAAAGTGGCAGTATGACCAAGTGAAGAGCCGCAGAGGGGTAGGCGGGAGGGTTCGCATGTGAATCCATGCCAGACCCATGCTGGAGAACAACAGTTACAGGTAAGTAACTTGTTCCTTCTCCAGCATGGGGTCTGGCATGGATTCACATGCTCATGAATAAAGAATACATAGCAGTACACACATGCACAACCACGGGAGGTGGCAAAGGCTCAACATTAAGCATTACATCAAACTCAACATTAAGCATCTTACCTCCTCACCAGGCTCACCTCAGGCGAACAGGTTGCGCAGCACTGCTTGGCCGACCCTGGACTCCTCCCTGGAATCCCGGTCGACGCAGTAGAATTTCGTGAAGGTGTGCGTCGACCTCCACGTAGCAGCCCTGCATATGTCCAGCAGGGGCACACCAGAAAGGAACGCCGTGGTAGCTGCGATCGCTCTGGTGGAATGGGCTCTCGGACGGCCAGGCAGCGGTCGGTTTGCCAACCGATGACAGTACATGATACAGCCGGAGAGCCATCTGGAAATGGAAGCCTTCGAGAGAGCCTTCCCCTGATTGACAGGTCCAAAGTTCACAAAGAGTTGTGACGTCTTCCGAAAACACTTCGTGCGGTCCACGTAGAACTTCAGCGCTCTAGCCACATCCAGCGAGTGCAAAGTCCTCTCAGCCGGCGACGAAGGCGACGGGAAGAACACAGGCAACACCAAGGGTTCGTTGAGATGGAAGTCCGACGGTACCTTGGGCATGAAGGAGGGGTGCGTCCTGAGCACTACCCTCGTGTCGTGGAAAGTCAAGTACGGGGCCTTGCAGGAAAGGGCCTGGATCTCTCCCACTCGTCGTGCGGAGGTGATGGCCACAAGAAAAGCTGTTTTCCACGATAGAAACTTCAACGGGGCCGAGTGCAGAGGCTCGAACGGAGGTCCCATGAGCTTGGTCAGCACCACGTTGAGCTCCCACGCCGGGGCCGGAGCCTTCACCGGCGGGAACGATCTGAACAGTCCCTTCATGAACTCTTTCACCAGACGATGAGACCACAAGGACGTCCGCCCCGTGGTTCTGGTGTATCGGGAGATCGCAGCAAGATGAATCTTGATGGACGCGTGTGCCAGACCAGCTTTGGCCAGCGTCAGCAGGTACGGCAGTACTTGGGGAGCCGTAATCCGTAGAGGGTTAATCTTCTGTGCGTGGCACCAGACAGAGAACCTCTTCCATTTGTGTCCGTAGCATTTAAGAGTCGAGGACGCCCTGGCCTTTGCAAGAACCTCTCTGCAATCGGCCGGTATGTCGTATCCTCCAAACTCTAGCGCTGCAGGAGCCAGGCCTGCAAGTTCAGCGACTTCGGGTCGTGGTGGAGGATGGCGCCTCCTTCCCTGGAGAGTAGATCCGCGTCCGCCGGCAGCTTGATCGGCGGGGACGCTGACAAGTCCAGCAAGTCCGGGAACCATATCTGCCTCGGCCACGCAGGTGCGACGAGGATCATCCTGCACCGTGACCTCTTGAGCTGGTTGACGAGCCGGATTAGCAGAGGCAAGGGAGGGAACGCGTAGAGGAACAGGCCCTCCCAGGGGAACGAGAAAGCATCGCCCATGCTCCTCGTCTGGGGAAACCTGCTGGCGAACCTCCGGCACTTGGTGTTCGTCGCCGTCGCAAACAGGTCGATCTGGGGTGTGCCCCACCGTCGGAAGAGGCGATCCACCAGATCCTGCCGTAGTTCCCACTCGTGGCACGAGCGCAGCTCCCTGCTGAGTGAGTCGGCGATGGTGTTTTTTATCCCTGCCAGATGAAACGGCACCAGAAAAATCCCTTGGGCGACGGCCCAATGCCACAGGTCCTGCGCCTCCTTGGACAGCGCTGGGGACCTGGTTCCGCCCTGTTTCCTGATGTAAAACATGGTGGTGGTGTTGTCGGTGAAGATCCTCACCACCTTGCCCTTGAGGGACGGAAGGAAGGACCTGAGGGCCCAAAACACTGCACGGAGCTCCAGGACGTTGATATGCAGGGACTTCTCCGTCGGGAGCCAGAGTCCCCTTGCGTGCAGATTTTCGGTGTGCGCTCCCCACCCTTCCAGGGAGGCATCCGTGGTCACAGTCTCCTGGTGGGCTGGGGTCTGGAAGTCCATGCCCGCCGTCAGATGCGCGCGGGTGCCCCACCACCGTATCGCTCGTCGAAAACTCTCGTCGAGCTTGATCCTTTCCTCGAAGCTGCCCGTCGTCTGGATCCAGCGCGCATCCAGGAATTCTTGCAACGGGCGCATCCGGAGCCTGCACATGGGAATGAGGTAGATGCAGGAAGACATCATCCCGAGGAGGGACTTGATGGACCTCACTTTGGCCGCGTCGGCCACCAACATCCGTTGCACCTTGCCCAAGATGGTCCTGGTCCTCTCCTCCGACGGGGAGGCCAGAAGGGACACTGTGTCGAGCCTCGCTCCCAGAAACAGTGCGACTTGCGCGGGCACCAGGTGGGATTTGGCGTAGTTCACGGAGAATCCCAGGTCCGTGAGGAGTTGGACGGTCCTTGCCGTGTGGACCACGGCGAGCTCCCTCGTCTTGGCGCGGATGAGCCAGTCGTCCAGGTAGGGGTAGACGTGAATCCCCTCGCGGCGCAGCTGCGCCGCCACCGGTGCGAGGCACTTGGTGAATACCCTGGGTGCCGACCGTAGTCCGAAGGGAAGGGCTTTGAACTGGTAATGACGCCCCTGGACCACGAACCTGAGGAATTTTCGGTGCCCCTTTAGGATGGGAATGTGGAAGTAGGCATCCTCCAAATCCAACGACGATAGGAAGTCTCCTTCCTCCAGCTGACCCAGGACGTGCTGGAGGGTGACCATCCGGAACTTCTGCGCCTTGATGAACTTGTTCAGACGTCGCAGGTCTAGGATGGGGCGCCATCCTCCCGTCTTCTTCTTCACGAGGAAGTATCTCGAGTAGACTCCGGAGCCCCGAAGCCTCTTTGGGACGAGTTCGATGGCGCCCTTTCTGAGCATCGCCTTTACCTCCAGGAGAAGTTGAGGGACGTGAAGTTCTTTCCTGGCCACGGGGGGGACGCGCGGGCACCTTCTTTGAAACTCGAGCGCGTGGCCCCGGGCCAGGGCGTCCAGCACCCAACGGTCGGTGGAGATGGACTCCCACACGCTGACGAAGCCCGCCAGCCGGCCTCCCACCGGGGTGCTTCGGTGGGGGCCCGACCCCACGGCCGGTTCAATCCTGCTTGGACGCGGCCTTGCCGCCTTGACCTCCTTGGCGACGACGGCGGGGTCCGCTAGACTTGCCTCGTCCTCTGTAGGCCTCTTGCGACGACGAGCGGGCCGCTTGACGGTAGGAAGCGAAACCGCCGCCGGAACCTTTGGAGGCGCCCTTGCCTCCGCCGCTCCGAAAGGGCGTCCGTCGTTGCTGCAGAACTCCAAGGGCCCGGGCCGTCTCAGTATCCGCCTTGATGGCCTGAAGGGAATCGTCCACTGTCTTCCCAAACAGGTTGTTCCCGTCGAAGGGCATGTCCAGGACTCTGGTCTGGACGTCCTGCCGGAAGTCCGTAGCTTTGAGCCATCCACGACGCCGAAGGCAAACGCCGTTGCCCAGCTGGCGGAACCCAGTGTCGGCGATGTCCGTCGCCACGGTGATGGCGTGGTCCGAGGCCACCTCACCTTCCTGCAGGATCTCCAGGGCCTCCGCCCTCTTGTCGTCCGGCAGAAAATCCAGCAGGGGAGCTATCTTGTACCACAGCTCCCTGTCGTAGCGAGCCACGATAGCCAAGGCGTTGGCCGCTTTAATCGTCGTCGCTGCCGACGAGATGACTCTACGTCCCATAGCATCCAATTTCTTTCCCTCGCCGTCCGGCGGGGAAGTCGATGTGGAGGCCGCACCCCCCCCCGCTTTCTTCCTGGCTGCCGCGGAGACGACGGAATCCGGGGTAGGCTGCGCCCGGAGGCATAGGGGGGCCGTGTCCGGGACCCGGTACTTTTTCTCGTACCGGTCTCTTCTAGCTGGCGTCGTGGAAGGGTTCTTGAGGAGGGAAAGGCCCTCATCCCAAATGTCGTCCAACAGAGGCACTGCGAGGACCGTCTTCCTCTTGGCCTCGCGCCGCTGATAAAGGAAGCCTTCCTTTTTCTTCTCCTCAGGGCAGAGTTGGAAAAGCTCGGAAGCCCTGGAGATCATGGAGTGGAAAGATCCGATCTCGTCGGGCGGAGAAGCCCTGGTGGGAGGCGACGACGGAATATCCTCGTCGTATGCCTCGTCGTCCGTACCCGTCGCTGCCGTGTCAGTCCCCGTATCATCCCCTCGGGTGGACGGGGAGGAGGGCTGGACGGGGCGCGACGGTTGAAAAGGAGGTGGTGGATGGATCCTTCTTTTCTTGGTAGGGGGAACACCAGAAGGTCCCGGTTCTGGATCCCCCGACGGGAGAGGTTCCTCCGTCGGTAACGGTAGCCTCGTCCTTATCTCGGAGCATAAGGACTGTATGGCCAACAAAATGGCCGCCGAGTTGTCTTGCGGCGCTGGCAGAGGGGAATCCGACGGGCGAGCAGGGGCCCCGTCGGTATCCTCGACGATGTCGTCGTCGTCACCTGCGTCGGGGTCCATTCCGACGGGCTGGCCTTCTTCCACGCCTAGGCCGTGGCTTAAGACCTCGATCAGCTCCTCTTCTGAGGTTGAGGCCGAATCTACGACGACGCCCTGCCCCCCCCTTCTTCTTCCCCACGGAGGGTTTCACGGGGGTCCTATCGATGGGCACAAAAGAAGACTCCCTCCGAGGAGGCAGGGAGATTCTGGGCCCTGAGGTCGCCACCACTGGTGCAGCCTCCACAGGCTGGGCCAGGGCCGCCGCGACCGTTTCGATAGAGGGCTTGGTCGGATGGATCAAGGCCTTCACCACCTCAGGTGCGCTCACCGCCTTATCCTTGAGGGAGGGGGCACTGCCACGCTCCTCCTCTGCCTTAGAGCTCGACCGGGGCCTCTCCAGGAGCTTCGCCGGGTGCTCGGCCTTCCTCTTACCCGACCCAGAGCGTTGGCTCGTGGTTGATGGTGCCGGGGAGGGTGCGCCCTGCCTGGCGCCCGTAGAGCCCGACCGTTCGGCGCTCCCGGTGCCAGCGGACTCGCGGTGCTTGGCCTTATGTTGGGCCCCCGTCGTCTTAGAAGACCGCTCGGATTTCTTCTTCTTCTCGCCAGACGGGCTCTTACCCTCCAGCCAGTTGGCTAGACGTTGATGGCGGTCCTTCATGGTCCGTTCCGACATGTTGCCGCAAAACGCACAGTCCTTCTCCACGTGCGTCTTGTCCTCATGAAGGCAGTAAAGGCAGAAAGAGTGTTCGTCCTCCTTAAAGACGTTCTGCAGCTGGCATCCAGGGCAGACCCTGAACAGGTTTCCGGGCGTCGAGCTTCCCTTCTCCTGGGCCATCTCCGAGACGGGGCCTGAGAAGCTTCTGGAGTCCTCCGAAGTGTAGCTCGACGAATCTTCACCCTTGAGGGGCGCAGACGAATCCGACACGGGTCCCCGTTGATCGGATGTAGGATCGGTGGAGCTTGAGGCTCTTTTGACCGAAAGAATCGAAGTTTTTGTGAAAAAAGCGCGAAAAATAGCACTAACGCTAGAGAGCAATAGCACGAGGATCCCAACACAAGAACGTGCGGTAAAAATCTGAAGATGGCTGCCAGAGGCGGTGCTTAGGTAGAGGGCAGTCATTGGCTGTGGTCAGTATGACGCAGAGACCAGTGATTGGTTATTACTACGAAAGACAGATCAGAAACGAAACTGATACTGGTTTTTTCTTTACCGAGGATTCCCAGCCTGACGACGGGGAATATTCATGAGCATGTGAATCCATGCCAGACCCCATGCTGGAGAAATATATAAACCCAAAGCCGCCATCCCAAAGTAAACCCTTTTCCTTCTTAGCACTGTATTTATTCTTCCTATTGCTAACATATTGATTTTATGTCAGGCACGTGTGATTTATGGAATGGCATTAAAAACTGCTCCAACTGTAACTACTTGGCAGATGGCACATCCAACAGTGCAAGACCAAGACTGTGCAGCACTTGCTTACTGCAGCCTTTCCAAATCAGATTGAAAAGCACACTTAACGGTATAAACGGTATACCGGTATAAACAATGTGACGGTTATTATTATTCAATTAAGTGGTTCACGGTATCTTTAACGGTATACCGTTACATCCCTATTCCTAACACTTGTGGTTTCTTGGTTCACCCCTCGTGGGCTATAGGCTTTGCCGATTCTTGTGGGTTCTCAGCTCGCCCTTCACGGGCTAAGAGCGTCTTTTACCTCTGCAGTTCGTGGGACCCCTTGCGGGTCACAGGCGTCTCTCTGGTTCCTCAGTTTACCTCTCCCAGGTTATAGATTTCTTCCATCTTTGTGGTTTCTCGGTTTTCCCCACGTGGACTGTAGGCTCCCTCGCCTCTGCGGATGTTCTTTGGCCCTCTCGTGGGCTATGGGCACCTCGCCCCTGTGTTTACCTTAGTATGAGCCTTGTGGGTTGAGCCTTTTAAGGGTTTCACTGAGTGGGAAACTGTGGCGTCTGCGATTCCAGATGCAGGCTTCCTTCTCCTTTGGTGGTGGCAGTGCTCCCTGTCTCAGGAGCCCCATAGTGCTTGTGGACTCATCTTAGTCAGTGCTCCAGCCTGCTCCTCCCACCTTGGAGTGTATTTCAAATGGGACTCCTCAACTTGGTTTGCTCTGCACATAGGTGCTTCTCACTCCTCTGTTTCAGGTATCTGGCTGCTTGCATGTTTCTACCTGGGATCGAAGGAACAATCCGGTTGGTCCCGACGTTCGCCAAAAGGCGTCACCACATACAGGTCAGAAACCAAGCTGATCACTTTAATGGGACCCTGTACCCGATGGCCTTGATCAGTTCCCATTTATCTTCTAAATATCTTGCAGTTTGAGTTAAGTGGAGGGTGGATACTGTCAATAGGGCATGGCATTCCATCCGAGGGGGGGGGGGGGGTCTAGTCCCCGTATTTGTTGCATGCTTTTAAATGGTGTCAATGTCTTGGAATTAATTGTTTATATATTTGAATATATATGTATATGTGTGAATTGTGATAAAATTGTTAATATTGAATACGTTGCATATTCTAGTATATGAAGTGTTTTAATTACATCATCTTTAATTGGGTATTATGAATTTGTAAGAGTTGTTGTAAGGTTATACAGAGATTAGCATTATAGAGATTGTCAAAGGTGTTGAGGTTATTTCCGGTGAAGTGCTTTGGAGTGTAATAGCTGGGAACCCTTCGATTGCACATTGCGGTATTAGTAAACAAGCCACTGGAATGCAGTATGGTAGCATTTAATTTGCGGTACAGTTGTAAAATAATGCATGGCAGACTAGCAAGGTCAATGGAGAAGGTCAACATTAGGGACAACACTGTAGAAGGGTAACTGTCCATTATAAGGCTCTTATCCCGAGGCGGCTGGCACCTTAACCACCTGTGGTCCTAAGGAAAGCTGTGAGGAACTAAGGGCACTCTTAAATGAGGGCAGCTATTAGTCATTGGCTCCACTGGGAGAAAGGTCCTGATCAAGCTGCCTGAAAGTTCTTGAGGCCTAATATGAGCTTTATGGGGATGGTAATTGTGGTGTGGGAGGCACGACGACCCTTGGCCAGAGCCTTGGCTCTTCAGTGAGAATCGGCATAATCACATTTCTCAAACTGGGCTGAAATTACCTTTTCCTGTTAAAAGAGGGCAGCAGAGTAATCTTGGGTGATGAAGCTGTTTCTACTGTGCATGGACTCTGCACAGAGGAGATACAGTATTGTTTTTATGAATTAAAAATGTCATTTTAGTTGTTTTCTGTTAGCTATGCTGTTATTTTTATCACTAATTTGTTATTAATGACAAACGTCGTGTTTTAATTGATTTGCGGTCTTCTGGACTCCAAGCATATAACATTTTACATTTCCTTCCACGCATCACCTTAAATATTGTTTTTTGGTGTCATTTCTATGTACAGCAAGAATACATAAGACATGCGTCAGCACTTGTTTGGACGTGTTCGACTAGTGGGGGCACGTAGCCCTGCCAGTTTTCCTTTGGCAAAACAAGGTACCATTCTCTTTACTGTTTTGTACCTCAGTCCCCAGTTTTAATTAGAAACTTCCTATTCTCAATACACCATGTATCCTTCAGTTATGAAGAGAGAAGAAAATGTAGATCTCTCAGAGGCAGCAAATCCCAAATATTTTGGACCCTCAATCTAGCTCATATATGACATTGTTTATTACAACTACAAAATCTTTGTTCAAAAAGCTAGAATGTAAAATCACCAATGGAACGCTACAACTAGCTACCAGCTCTTATTTACAGTTAACTGAGGACCTGGTAGGAGAGCGGTTGCTGTATTCTAACAAGAGTTCGACACCTCGGATAAAGTGCGATGTGTCAAAGTGCACATATTCCAATAACAGCAGTATTCATACGAGAGCTTGGTTATAGTAAGAAACCTCCCACCTAACCCTTTGGCACAATCAATTACATGCCATTTTCTCATATTAGGCCCTGTATTAGGCAGTGAGCTATTAAACGGTGTTAATGTAGCAAAAATACTCCCTATGGATCCAAATAGATCTGAGGTTTATGCATGTACCAAAAGAAAATGCTTTTCTACTGAACTTTTAAACTTTCAATCAGCCTTATCCTGCCCATTGGAAATTATAGGCGTTTTTCCTTGGACTTCCCGCTTAACTCAAACTTGACTCTCTTCCTTCTATGTTGTGCACTTTCATAAAATTGTACACAATCGTTTATCACTCCACAATACACATACAAAAAGAATCAGTAAAAGAGGTGGTCTTGCATGTAGTACCAAAAAACAGTCTATGTAAAGATTTACCAGCAACGTTGTGGAAAAGTGAGTAGATTAAAAGAGACATACCACGTTTCTCACAACACAACTGCTTTTCATTTTATTTACCCTACCCCTTGGTCGGACTGTATATGTGTGGATGCATTCTGACCTATTACAAGTAACGTTTGATAATTCTAACAACGTTTTCCAGGGAGATCTAATTTAACTGAAAGATTTATTTTTCATCTCCTTGGGTACAAGTGGATTTCTGTTCAGATACTGGCAAATACTATCCAGATAAATTGGTCTTGCAATTTCCCTATTCATTTTTCTATTGTGAAAACAATATTCTGGCCAGATAGGGAAAACTAATATTGAAATAACTAATACAGGCAACGTATCTAATATTACTACTTCAATGTACATAATACCTTGAATAATGTTTTTTCTCACGTCATTAACAATAGTGAAACAGAGATTATATTTATTTTATATACTCCATCTATGGATTCTCTAGTACCAGACAATCTCAAAAATAAATCTTAGTCGTGGTGTTCACAAGACCTCACTGAAAATAAAAGATCTGTAAGGCAGTTAGAAAAGTTATGGGGAAAAAAGATCCCTCTAAAAGCTCACTTCACTAAATAAGCACAGTTCGAATGAACCAGGAAAAAATGATGCAACTGACAGATCTAGTATTTATACTGTAATCATTTCAAATGCATTTCAGAAATCCCAAAATAATACATCATTGCTTGAATCCACTCCTAATTACTCCAAAAAAATGCAATTCAATCAATTTGTTCTTCGTTGAGAACATTTATAGTAATAGGGACCTATCTAGGAAAGTTCTTTCTCCCATCATTCCCTCTCTAAACTCCAAGTATAAACCCTACCTGGGACTCTCTTCAACCTCGCTCTACGCGATAATTATCCTCATTATCTCTTTATAAAGCCTCAGTTCTAAGTTAATGATCTTATTCTGGCTTAAATTTAAAAAAGGTTTTTTGAAAAGATCTTCCACCTTCTGCTCTTTTAAAGCCAAGTTGTGTGGTTAATTTATCAATAACCCAGGGCATTTTTCCATTGTACCACAATACCGTAAACATTTCCCCTCTTTTGCAAAAGCTGTTCTTGGACATTGTCGTACTCAATTATCCTACTACTGGCCTCCCATTATTTGGCAATATTCTTGAGAAGGCAGCAGCTTTCCAACCAGTGAACCATTTTGCTAATCATCAACTTATGTTCATAGAATCAGGATTCCATAAATAGCACTGAACACCCCACATTCAGATACTCCTAAAACATCCTTCTCATTAATGATGTCGCAGACGCATGTCTGTTGACCGATCAGCAGCCTTCAAGGCAGTCAACCATGATGCAATAGTAAACATTCTTCGTGCCTGAATTTGCCTCAATTGCAAATTTCTGACTTGGTTCATTTCCGCTCCCTTTTCTCATCAGTGCTTAGTCCTTGACAAATTGGGAGCCTTTTTCACTAATTACACCAACGACACCCAGGTTGTGGTGGAATTGAGCGGGGACTATGCACAGGATAGCGCTGAGGTGAAAGGACTATACAAATCCATCGAGAATTGGATGAACAACAACTGGCTGTATTTAAATGCAAAAAAAAAAAAAGACAGAACTAATGGTCTTTGGATTAAATCAAGCCAGAGCCAAACTTGACAGCCAGTACCAATCCTTTCTCATAAATGACTCTCAAATAAAGGTGGTCAACAAAGTAAAAATGCTAGGAATGTACTTGGATGCATCCCTGAGCGCAGAAGCCCAAGTCCTTCAACTAAACAAGAACTGTTCCCATCACCTACGCTCCTCAGAATAATTTGCCTTTAACTGAGCGAAGCCAATTGCTCCACGATAGCAAGAGCAACTATTCTTTCAAGATTGGATTATGGTAATGCCCTTATGTTGGGTGCCAATAAATGACTCATTGCCAAGTGCCAAGTAATCCAAAACAGCGCAGTCAGGATCATCAAGAATAAAACAAGAAAGGAACACATCAACGAAGACAGAAGAAACCTTCATTGGCTAGGTGTGGAGGACAGAATACTATTGAAATCCTTGACACTAACACACAGATGCATTTATCGGAAGGCTCCATCCTACCTTAAAATTAAATTGGTTACGTATGTGCCAAGACGTGCACTCAGGTCGGAGCCTAAAGGCCTAATTAAGATAACCAGGGTTAAGAAAGCAAATGGTTTGGGCAAAGCATTCCACACTTAAGCCGCCATGATGACGAACAATCTTCCCCTCCCTATCAGGTTAGAAAAGAATTACACAAGCTTTTGGAAAAAAACTCAAGACCCACCTCTTCAAATAATCCACTGCGTACCAGACAAAAACCCCAACCACATACTTGAGCAAACTGTCCCATGATTACGTGTTTTGTACCAACTGTCTCTATGTTAGCGCCATGATGCTTGCAAGCGACCGGCGCTATATAAATAAAATAAAAATAAATCTGTTAGACGGTGAATGTGTCTGGGATGTGTGGCAGTGGCATCCCACAAGGATCCATTTGATTGCCAATTCTACTTAACTCTTTAAGGGGAACCATTGGGTCATCTGGTTTATAGGTTTGGGGTCAAAATCCATTGATATGCCACTGATACCCAACTTTACATTCTGGTTTTATTGGTGGATGCCATTTAAAACTTAGCAGGCCCGTTTATCTGAAAGAAAGAATTGGATGGCATCTGCCAACTTGAACTTAACAGCATAAAATCAGAATGTATTTTGTTTGCCCATTCAGGGAAACAATCTAAAGTTTTAGTTCAGATATTCCAATTTGCTAAAGATGAACTCCTATCGCCTTTGTGCCAGTTGTAAAATCTCCCAGCTATTAGCTGGATTATAGAAACATTCAGTAAAAAGCCATATTGAAAAGCGAGCACAACAGCTTATTTAAAACGTTCTTTCATCCCAAAAATGTAATTGTCATACCGGAGGTCTGTGTCACTCGAACTTTAATTCTCTCCCAGATAAAAAAGAGGCGATTTCATCCTGCTAGCAGCATACACTAGTGCTACTTAACCCCTCATGTCCTCCCTGCATGCAGCCACCCGTACGTGAATGGGAGCAGAAATACAGATGTATTACACCAATGCTGGCTGATCTGCATTCTGTGTTATTGGAAGCCTGGATTCTTTTCAAATTAAGATTTATTGTCTGAAGGGCTCTTAGGTCAAACACCTTACCTAGCCAAAAAAAAAACATTTCTGAAGGCTAGCGTAACACAAGAAGCCCAGACACTGCCAGGCTAGAAAACAATACATTCAAAAAGGAAGAAACAAGAAAAGAAGACTTTCTGCCATGCACAATGGAGCACCATTCTGTCGCACATCAAGACGGCCACCTGCCTTACACATTTCATGAAGGAAAAAAATGGCTTTATTGCAGGCTCCAGGTAACATGTTTAAGTGGAGTATTGTTTTCTGGTGTGGGATGACAATTCCCATCCCCAATGGGGGTATTTTCCAGGCGAGGAAAACATATTTTAACTCTAAAACAGAAGCACCAAATAATGTATGCAAATTAAAATCTATACCTTCACCTGAACACTCCTTTTCAGATCAGGCAGCATTATTAAACCTTCCTGTGGCACAGCTGGTACCACTGATCCGAGCACAGCACAACCTATCTGACCACTGTTTCCTCTTGGCTGGTGGTATTTTTGGTAATTTGTTTGTGGGAGCATTTGCCAGTTTATGGGGAGTAAACAGTGTCCTGAACACAGCTTTCTAGAAGGGCCATCCATATTCACCTCGCCAGCCCTTGATTGCTGGAGCCTAGTAAAAAGCAGATCCCAGACACATATTTCAGCGCTGGCCTTCCACGGATCTATTTTACCACTCCTTAATTATATATTACTATTGACTCCCAGTGGGGTTTGAATTTCCAAAAACCAATACAAACGATTTAAAGTGTGTTAAAAAGAATCATCAATTGGTGACTTTGGCACCGACAGCCTGGGTTTCTACTTGTGTAGCAGTCCCTCTCCTCTGCAAATCATTGGCAGATGACAGGATCTCCAATGTATCCATACGGAGAACCCATAGAATAAGATCAATCACACAGCATTTGTAATCAGTAATATGCCCAAGGTTTTAAGAAGGCAGAGAGTTTCTCTTATTGGGAGGGCAAAACAGTATTTTGGGAAAAGCTTCCCTTAAAAGTCAGAGTGCTTTACATTGCAAAGGAGTTCAAGGGAGATTTCTACTTGTAATGGAGATCAGCATTCAAAGCCTGAAGCAAAAACACAAAAAGGGATATAACCAAGAGTAAATGCTTACAGAACTGAAAAAACTACAGAAATGTTCTTCACCGCGGTTGTAGCCATATCCTCCGTAGCAAATTTTAATGGAAAATCGTACACAGCAAACAAAAAATGTGGCACTTGTGTTATACTACCTAAAACTGAATAGATTTTGTAAGGCTTGTTGCTAGGATACCAACAGTAATGACCCTTTCAGCAAGCCAGAACCAGTTCTTCAATTTGCCATGTTAAAAGCAGGACATGGATATCCCCACTAAAGGGAATCAGTTCCCTTTTGCATGAATAGCTGCAAATCTAAAACATGTGTTGGAAGGGTGCGAATGAAATACGAAACAATGGAACGTGACAGATGAAAGCCATGGGGGATTTTTGCAAATGACACATTGGTGAAAAATAAATCATGGGCCCTCACTGATTTTGTTGTCGATTTCTTGCAAATTCTAAAATTGAAAGCCCCCTCGGAAGAACTTGCAAAAAAATGCTACCCATCTCAAAGATGGGCAAAAGCAGAAATCGCACTTTTCTTCACAAGAAAGGAAGAAATCAGTACTCTGCTTTAATAAGGAAAGAGCATTTGTTCTCTTTAATGGACATTACTCCTTTGGGGTAGTAGTACTCTAGTTAACTCACCAGCCAACCTAATTGCATACGAAACAATGTTTCTATATGGGAGTGGTGTAGACTTTTCTAAACATGCTTATTTACATCAGCGCTTCATGTATGAAGCAACAGTTTCCCTTGGTGAGTGAGGCCTTATATCCAGTCTGGTGGCGCTTTCAATTTCACATTGTAGCCTGCTTTAAAAGAATTACCCCAGATTTCATTCCCCTAAATGGTACTTAACTGCTCGGATATCACAATGAACCTTTTGTGTGGTTTACAACACCCTTATTTTCAGTTCTGTTAACGCAGGAGGTCCTACAACATCCCATTCTGGACTACTGCAGCTGATTCATCACAGCTGCCTTAGCTGTTGAATTATCTAGCGCTTTGATTGGTCTGGCATTTGTGAAGACTACGTTGAAGTTGTCCTACTACACCCCAGTGGCGGATTATTTACCTTCTGTTGGTAATGTCCTGCCACCAAGGACATTTGTTTTTCAGTGCACAATTGGAAGAGTCCTCTGAATTTTTGCTTCTTTGATTCTCAGTTCAGTGTTGCTGCATCAATAACCAAAAGAGACCAGATTCACAATAAAGAACACAAGTCATCATCAGAGTCACTCCTATTAAGATGGGAAGAACAAGTTACTTGCCCATGGTAACGTTCTTTCGACTGGATGTTTTTCCCACGTATTTCTCATCTTATGATATTTCCATATCTACCTTCAGCTGCTTGAGAAGTTTTTTCCAGCAGAGGGTGCTGCGCGTCAATGTCTGTCGACTCGATGTCCTTCGGAGGCCTCCGAATCGATGTCGTTGATGGAATAAAGCGCGTGCAGCGACCGTTGGATTCAGTTCCGTTTTTAAAGCATGTAAAGGATAACCTACACCCGAAAGTTACTTCTCCTGAAAGAGCGAAGACTGCAATCGCATGGAAAATTCTACTGCAGGGCAGGTTGGGAGGGGCAATGAGGAATACGTGGGAGGAACATCCAGTCGAAAGAACGTTACCACGGATAAGTAACTGGTTTCTGTCCTGCCACGTATTCCTCATTTTATGATAAACTACGAAAGCAGTGAAAGTATTCCTGGTGGACGGAGTCAGAATTTTCAGACTCATAATAATTTAGGAGTTCCTTCATAGGTCTGTGTGCACAGAATTTACCACTGCCTATCCAAATAAACCTTCCTGATTTGAGGAAGAGTCCAGATTATAGTGTTTGGTAAAGGTGAGTACGGATGACGGACGACCATGTGGCTGCCGCACAAATCTCTCTAATTGGGACACCCCTCTGTAATGCAGAGGAGGTAGCCATGCCCCTGGTTGAATGAGCTTGAAGACCTTCCGGGGGATCGTTTCCAGCTAATCTGTAGCATTCAGTTATTCCTAAAATAATCCATCTTGACCAGATTTGTTTTGAAATTGCCATGCCCAATTTATGGCCCATGTAACCTACAAAAAGTTGATCATTGTGTCTTATCTTACACATACTGGAGATGTAAAATGTCAGTGCATGCCTAGGATCAAGCTTGTGTAATCTCTCATCTTCCTTTCCAGAATGAGGAGGAGGATAAAAGGAAGGTGGAATTATTTCCTGAGTTAAATGGAACTCATACACAATCTTAGCCAAGAAGGTCGGTTTCACCTTAAGGAGAATATTGTTCACTCACTTTTCGGGCTGATTTAATGGTCACGAAAAGGATGGTCTTTAAGGTCAATACCTTAAAGGACAGGTATGTATAGGCTCAAAAAGGAGCATACATTACAAATCTAAATACTAGTTTGTGGTCCCAAATTGGGAGTTGGAATGGGACTGGGGAAAATGTATTTGTCATGCATTTTAAGAATTGTACCACAAGGGGAATCTTTATGAAAGATACCTCTTCAGAGGAGCGTCCCAATCCTTGTAGCTCAACCTCTCAGAAACCATGCATGAAGATGGAGTATTGACCTCTTGGGGGAGGGGAGGAGAAAGGGAGAGAGGGGCAGAGGGAAAGAGGGAGAGAGGCCTTTCAACCTCAGAAAGTCGAAGGCCGGAAGACGCTGGGCACTCTGGAATTTGGTGACCATCTGCAGAATGTCTTGAGCCCTCACCTCTGGAGGCGAGGCTTTCCGCAGGGATGCATCTAGGACTGCTCCAATGAATAGGAGCTTCTGAGATGGTATCATGTGAGACCTCTTGAAGTTGAGAGAGAAGCCCAGTCTGTGAAGAGAGTGACGGGTGGCGCTGAGATGTTCTAGGGCCCGTTCGGGGGAACGTGCCCTGATCAGCGAATCGTCCAGATAGGGGTAGACATGAATCCCCCCCCTCTCCTGAGGCTCGCAGCCACCACTGCCATTAACTTGGTGAAAACCCTTGGGGCGGAGGTCAGCCCAAACAGAACTCAAAACTGATAATGAGAACCGCCAACAGCAAACCTCAAGTACCTTCTGTGTTTGCGATGGATTGCCACATGAAGGTAAGCATCCTAAAGGTCCAATGATGCCATCCAGTCCTGAAGCTGGAGGGCCTGAAGGATCTGAGAAAGGATAACCATCTTGAACTTGACCTTCCTGAGGAACTTGTTCAAGTGTCTTCAGTCAAGGTGTCTCAATCCTCCGTCCCTTTTTGGAATTGGAAAGTACGGGGAGTACCAGCCTTTGTTGCCCTCAGCTACAGGTACTGGTTCTATAGCACCTTTATCTAGCAGGGTTAATATTTCCTGCATAGGGAGTGGATCTGGAACTTTGAAAGAGCTGTTCCCCGTTGGATGACAGGCTTTTTTTTAGAAAGGGAAGGCAGTAACCCTGGGCAACTGTTTACAATGCCCATGCATCTGAAGTAATGCCTCGCCATTCTTTCAGATGCAGTGAGAGTGCCTACCGCTGGGGTCTTGTGAACTAAGAACTCAGAGGTTTTGAGGCAGCTGGAGCAGTGGCCGATGGTAAAGCAGCCAATGCTGGGCCGGTACTATGATCTCTTCCCGGTCCACTATGGGGAAATCTTTTCTGACCTCTTTGATTGGACAGTCCTCTCCCCCTTCCAACTGAGGAGTAAAAGCCAAAGGAGCTACCCCTCCAAGGTGTGCCGGTGGGGCGGTTTCAGGTCTGTCTAATAGCAGCACCAAAGGACTTTGCTGCCGCTTTAGAGGTCTGCAATTTATCCAGGCTCTCGTCAACCTTGCTACCAAATAAATGTGTTCCCATCAAAGGGCATGTTAAGCAATCTGGATTGCACATCTGGAGCAAAACCAGACTCTCTTAAAGCAAATCTGCGCATAACTGTACTAGTCGCCATGGACCTGCTGAAGCTGTCAGCAGTGTCAAGACCGTCTGGAGGGATTCGCACATTGCAGCTGTCCCATACTTGACTAGATTTAAAAATCCATCCCTTTCCTCCCCTTCAGGGATATGATCCGCCACCATTGCTACACATTCCCAAATAGTGTGAGTGAATCTTGCCAATGTGTACGTAGCATTTACTGACTTTAGGGCCATACTGATCGAAACCCCTCTGTTTTATCATGGTTATACGACACCACTGCCACCCGCCCTCACCAACAAGCACTTCACTCATACAAAATGAGTCACCCGTAAGCAGGAAGGAAGAAAATGATGAGATGTCTGAAAGATTTCTGGCCTTATATGAGTGGGAAAAAGGGGGGCGGGCACCCGGGCACAACGCTGCAAGCAGCAAGAAATGCAAAGAGCTATCTCAAAAGCAACCGAAGGAGGGAGATTGGGAGGAAAAAATAAGATGAGTCTTCTGGCCTGGGGCTAGACACAATAGAAGACCCTAGACATCCACATCAGTCAAATAAATGGTATGCGGATATGAGATCCACCGCAAAACAGACAACTAATGAGAGTTGTTACGTATGTTCCTTGATTCCCCACACCTCAGACACACCAAAGGTACTACTGCCTCAAGAATTGCCTCTTGCAAACGCCTAGTGTCTCCATCTCACCCTATGTAGAATTAAGAACACCTTCCAGGCACACACAGTGTCTTTTGAAATGCTGCAAAACGAAAAGACTTGCTGCTCAAGAGCCAAAGGAGTGATATGTTTGAAAGAACCTTTTTTCGTGATCAAAGGTACATTGTTTTCAGAAAATAACTGGAAGGATGAAGTAATAACATGTAAAGCAGAAGCATTACGAGTATTGCCAGCAGAGAAACTACGATGGGTCGAGAAAACCTGCACACCTGTTTGAACATATCACAAAGTTAACATGGGTGACAGCTATAGAAAAGCCGTTCAAGCTGCAAAAAGAAATATCCTATGAACTATGCTTCCTTGGTGAGGGGAAAAACAACATGGGCACAAATAAGAGCTGCAATCGGACACTCAGTATCCCAGACATGAAGAAAGGGACAGCAGCACTTATGGACACTTACTGGGTCTGCGGTAAACAGGAATACCTACACCTCCCACAGTCTTGGAGGGGCACATGTTCTCTGGCGATGCTGCAATCAGACCTGATGGTGATCCCAGAAAATCACATCGAAGGAGGAAAAGGATTGCAAGCCGACAGTCGCCCAGAAAATCCACAAAAAATAGAAGAACCACCATTGTATGACCTGTCCACGGACAACATACAAAGTGTGATATCACGAAAGCGGAGATCGTCCAACTACATATCCAAAGCCTCCTCAGATCTGTTGGCACAAATTCCTGACAAGTACCGGCTGTTCAACTCCGCTGAAACATTCTTTGCCTGCCTCGTCCCGAGTATCCAAGCGCGAGCCAACGCAAAATGGCTGCAAATCACACGCTGGGAGTTGATCCAACTGGCCAACGACACTGAAGAAGGGTTCAACGTGATCAAGGTGGAGCTAAAGGCCCTAAGGCTAATGACCATGCAGAACAGGTATGTCCTAGACCTGTTTACGGCAGTGGATGGAGGCGTTTGCTGAAAAATCGGGGGCGCGTGCTGCACATTCGTGCCCTCTGAAGACGCGGATAATGGAACACTATCACACATTATTGCGGCAGTTCACAATTTGGGGGAGCGGATGAAGAAAGAAGGCGGAGTGGACCAGAGCTCGTGGCTTGACAACATTTTTTCCTGGGTACCATCCTGGCTAGGATTGACTATCAAAATGCTGGTACCGATCATCATATTTTTACTACTGATTTTTTGTGTGTGCCAGCTAGGTCTTCGGTGCTGCGCAAACGCAGTTCCTAATGGTGCAATGATGATGGTGACAATGGGCAATACTAGAGGAACAGCACAGATCATGCAGGAGGCGCAAGTACAGACAGGTGTGGATCCCGAACCCAAGTATAGAATGGTGCCGTTATACTATGACGGGAATATATTGGACAGATTATACCACACAACAATAAAAGAGCCCCTGGAACGAGAATAGAATGGTATAAAGAGGTATGGGTAGATCTAGAGGGAGATGGGGGATGTATATATATATATGACCTGTACACCATACGAATATGCTAGGAGGGGGGAAAGTCTCTGAGGGACGTGTAGAGCCTGGATGCCAATAAAAGGGACACCGGCATGGGATGAAGCGGTTGCAAATGAAAAGGAACGCCAGAGGTTGGGCAAGTTGCAGTATTCGTTACTTAAGTAACAAAAGGGGGGAATGTATGGATCCCCCTCCCCTGCATTGCCCACCTACGTGAGGCTTATGACTCGTCGGCAGCCCCCCCATGCACCTGCGCCCGGGAGGCAGGGCGGCTGCGGATCGACACGCGAGGCTGCACGGCCAGTAGCCTGGCATAACCTAGACACCATTTTGTAATAAACAGGACTACATTTTAAGCATACTGAACCCAGGCCCATGCAGAATAGCTGGTGTACAAAGCTGCAGCTTGACCCCCACTTGACCGCACACAGAGAGGCCTGCACTTCCCCAAACCTCCACCCCATAGTAGATCCGCTGAAAGTCCGTTCTCACGAGCAACTAGACACGAACAAGTAACAGAACAAACATTATCATTTACCTTCCGCAGTGCATCATTGCCCTAGGAATGACCGGACTCGTAGTTGGAGCCTGGAAAAGAACAAAAAAAAATCCCTTTCAAATATACCCCAACACCGCACCTAATCCCTGTATGAGTAATATATGGTGTCTCTGACCCCCCCTGCCCAGTCCCTCAGATGAGGTGTTAACCACATATACTAAACCTTTGAGTCTCTCAGCCTTATTCCTGTTGCTCAAGAATGTGTAGTAATTAATGGTAAATGTATAATACAGACTACTTATATTAAAGCAAAGTGACCCCGCACACCCTCAAGATGCTTTCATGTTCCAAGGCCCAGTGTATAACTACTCAAAATATGTACCCTGTGCCATCCAATGTTTGCTGCTATTGTAAAAAGGATAAGTGAAAAAGCAATATATAAAATGCTTTTGTATGACGTAACGAAATATGACATATTACATGTAAGCTACGTAGGGTATCGAATCAGTTGTAGTATAATTGAAACGTTACATTAATATGCTGCTTTCGTGCTCCTGAGGGTATGACCCAACCTGATACTACCTCATGTTTTATTCATCCGCCGTTCTTATGAATTACAAGTATTAAGACCGACTAATATTATGTACTGTAAGTGATAGTGACAAATCTTTATTGTTATGAACTTAGTAATGTAGACAAGGTAAACAACGGAAATGTGTAACTTCCCAAATGCTCCCAGCTTTAACATTCATTACCTCCAATGGTATAGTGTGCCGCCCCGTGAATAGAGAGTTGCTTAGAGCTACAAGGCCATATCCCCCTCCTCCCGCCAAGGCCCGCAGGGGCTCGCTGGTGAGCGAGCAGCACAGCCTCATCTCCCTACATTCCTGCTGGACCCGCTTCAAGTATTTACCTCCCCCATGGCAGAGACCGCCGTGGCTAGGCCAAATGAATATAAGCTATCTGGTCCTAAATCCCACCGCCTTTGAGTTGTCAGTTAGGTGCCCCCACTGACGCAATGGTACCCCAGTTCACCCCGAATCCAACAGACCACAAAGGCAGTTATCCGTCCTTGTGCAAACATCCCTCAGAGTCATCCTTTACTACATCAGAGTAAAATGATGAAGACAGCCTGACCCATGCCCCCGGATAAGATACCTGGTCCCACGAGACTGGACCCATTGCAACTGACAATTCTATGATGATGTATAGAAATAGCCTTGTATTACATATTGTTTTCCTGTGTCCCCACATAGGTATTAGGTTAATGTGTTAGAAGTTTTAAATAACAACTTGGTATAAATGAATGTGATGAATGGGCATGAAAGGCCACAAGGGCAAGTTTCTAGAACTATTGTGGTGAATCTTCATTGACAGCCAGTGCTCATGAGCTCCACCCCCGATGAGCCCAGCTGACCCAAGCACGTCGGGATGCCACCACGTGGATCTCTGCCAATCATGGAGCACCGAACTTACAGCTAGACATATGCCATCCAATCCCCAAGACTCTGTGGCCCCTATAGCTTGCCTCATGCATGACGTGTATTTGTAATATAACTGACTGTCTTTGCTATTGTCAGACAGAGCGCTCTCGGAGTTTGCAGAGTCCTTTGCATGCCCTATTTGATTTAGATAAAAACCTTTAACTTCACCCGCACTTGGTTGTGGTCTCATTCCCTCCTGAGGTGTGTCCTTTATTGCCTCTCAGTACGAGGGGGTTTTCTACCTCATTGGGGGCGCATACTTTCAATACTTCCCGCAGAAAAAACCTTCTTGGCCCAGGCGTCGTAACGCTGGTCATATGAATAGTTGGGTATGCGTTCTGTTTAGAAGTTGATGTGGCAGCTTGTACCACTAAACTTTCAGGAGTGGCATGCTTTGTCAAGTAACTGGGGTCACTACTGAATGCCCTGTATTTTGATGTTAATTTTTTATTTACTGCCGGAATAAATTCTGGCGTCTCCCAATTTGTACTCGCTCTCCTTTGCAATGCCACATTAAAAGGAAGAATAGGATCCTCCTGGGGTCCCTTATTTAGGATGCCAGTCAGATCATCCTGTTCATATGTTGGTGTTGGTCCTTTCCACCCTGTATTCTCTACCACCCTGGACATTAACTGTCTAGAAGACCTGTCAGCATGGTCAGTAGAGTCCAGTCTCCCAAACTAATTCTGGGGACGTATCTAGTCCACTTACATTTTGCAGGACTCCTGTACATTTGTAAGCTTTGATTCCTCTGAGATCAAAGACTCAGGACCCCAGGATTTCCATATTGAAGACCAAAACTAACTAAATCGGAGAAGGACGTTGTTGCTTTTACAAATCGTTGTAACAATTTAGAAAATAGAAATGGTAAGAACAACCTCAGAGTGGCCTTGCAGAAAGATCAGGGAGAGTGTTTCCAATTAAACTCTGTTCCTCCTTTTTTGCGTGTAAAATTGTGAAATTTCCTACCAGCATGCACAATTTACAAAGAGCCCAGATACATGGCTCAAATTTCAAATCCAAACCTAGAAGCAAACCAAACTCATGCTGGTTTTGATGGTGCCTTGATAGTGCCGCCCTTGGACCACAAATCGTAGAAACATTCGATGTCCTTTGTGTATGGGGATGTGGAAGTAGGCGTCTTCCAAGTCCAGCGACGACAGGAAGTCGCCTTCCTCCAGTTGTCCCAGCACGTGCTGAAGGGTGACCATCCGGAACTTCTGGGATTTGTGTATTTGTTGAGGCGGTGAAGGACTAGGATGGGCCGCCAGCCGCCGTTCTTCTTTCGGACGAGGAAGTACCGCGGGTATACTCCGGAGCCCAGGAGCCTCTTTGGGACGAGTTCTATCGCACCCTTTCTTAGCATTGCTCGTACCTCCAGAAGCAGCTGTAGAACATGGTTTTCTTTCCTGGCCACAGAATGGAAACGGGGGCACTTCCTTTGGAACTCCAGAGTGTGCCCATGGACCAGGGCATCCAGCACCCAACGGTTGGTCGAGATGGACTCCCACACGCTGACGAGGTTCGCCAGCCGGCCTCCCACCGGGGGTGCTCAAGTGGGGGCCCGACGTCACGGCCGGTTCAATCCTGTTTCGCTGAGGCCTTGGCACCCTGGGCTCCTTGGCGACGATGACTATATCCACTGGCCTTGCTGTGGCCTCTGTAGGCTTCTTGTGATGAGCAGCGGGCCGCCTGATGGTACGACGAGGAACTGCCGCCGAATCCTTTGGAGGCACCTTGAGATTTGCCTCCAGAGGTCCGAAAGGACAGCCGTCGCTGATGGAGTGCCCAAGACACAGGCCATCTCAGTGTCCACCTTGATGGCCTGCAATGACTCGTCCACTGCCTTGCTGCACAGGTTGTTCCCCTCGAAGGGCATGTCCAGTACCCTGGTCTGCACGTCCTGATGGAAGTCGGTGGCCCTGAGCCAACCGCGCCGGCGAAGACAAACGCTGTTGCCCATCTGACGAAATCCAGTGTCGCCGATATCCGTGGCTACCGTGATGGCGTGATCTGAAGCCACTACACCCTCTTGCAGGATTTCAAGGGCTTCCGCCTCTTGTCGTCCGGGAGGAAGTCCAGGAGGGGAGCTATCTTGAACCACAGCTCCCTATCATAGCGGGCCACGATTGCGAGGGCGTTGGCCGCCTTGGTGTTCGTCGCTGCCGACGAGATGACCCGACGTCCCATGGCATCTAGCTTCTTCCCTTGCCGTCCAGCAGGGAAGTCGAAGATGACACCGTCGCCCCTCCGCTTTCTTGTTGGCTGCCGCGGAGACCACTGAATCCGGGGTCGGTTGCGTTGGTGAGGGATGAAAAGGTGGGGGAGGATGGACTCGCCTCCACTTGTTTGGAGGACTCTCCGACAGTCCAGGCGCTGCTGGGTCGTCCGCTGGAGGTAAGGGCAACCTTGTCCTCATCTCTGTGCACAGGGTCTGCAAAGCCAGCAAGATGTCATCCAACCTGTCCTGCGGCGGAGGCATCGGTAGTGACGGGAGCGTTGATAGGGGCATGGTGTCCTCCGGTTCCTCCTCAGCCCGCCGCTCCTCGTTGGCTCCCCCGTTGCTCTCCATGTCTGCCTCGTCGGGATCATTTCTGTAGGTCCTGACCTCTTGTCCAGGACTGCCTTGATGCCAGACAGCTCATCCTCGGAGGAGGTATGCGAGTTCTTTAGGACTACTGCCCCCCCCTCCTTCTCGGTCCTGGGCTTCACAGGAGTCTTCTCGATAGGCTTGAAAGACTATTCCCTCTGGGATGGCATGGAAACTATGCCTGGGGTTCGCCTCCACTGGGGTCGCCTCTGCGGGCTTCGCCAGGGTCGCCATGACTCCCTCAATCGAGGCCTTAGCCGGGTAAATCTGGGCCTTCACGACCCTAGGTGCGTCTGAGGCCTTCAATGTGGGGGGGGGAAATCACCACCTCGCTCCCCCTTGGGTTCTCCATCAGGATCGACTGGGGCTTCTCCCTAAGCATACCCGGGTTCTCCGACTTCCTTTTCATCGAGCCAGAGCGTTGGCTCGTGGTTGACGCGTCGGTGATGCTGCGCCCAGCCTGGTAGCCGAGGAGCCCGAACCAACGCGGCGCTCCCGGTGCCCACACCCTCGCAGTGCTTTGCCTTCTGTTGGGCCCCCCTCGCCGGAGCGCCATCAAAGGTCTTAGAAAACCGCTCAGACATCTTCTTCTCACCTGCTGCTGGGCTCTTCGCCTCCAGACAGTCAGCGAGACGTTTACAACGGTCCTTCATGGTCCGGACGGGCATGTTCTTGCAGAATGCACAGTCCTCCTCCACGTGCAACTTGTCGGCGTGCAGGCAGAGGCACCAGGAGTATTCATCCTCCTTAAAGACGTTCTGCAGTCTACATCCTGGGCAGTTCCTTTGTCCTGGGCCAAGTCCACGCGGGGTAGGCTTCCGGAATCATCCAAAAAGTGGAATTTGACGAAAATTGGCCCTTGAGGGGCATAGAAAATTCCGAAACGGGTCCCTGTTAATCGGAAGAAGAATCAGTGGCTCACATTAACCGAAAAAATAAAAGTAAAGTCTTTGAAAAAACGCAATACTTAACACTTTATCTTTTTAATCCAACTTCCAATAAAAAGAAAGAAAAGAAGCAACCTCCTCCCCCCTCCTCCCACTCAATCTCAGAGTTCAATTTCCAATCCCAAGATACTGACCCTCAGTCCGATTTAACTTTCTGTCCCACCCTCCTCTTTTCATTTTTTTAGCACCGACTCCAGGAATCTTGCTGTCACAAAATTCACTCTTGTTTTCACATCAATAGATGGTTCCCACCATTTTTCAGCATCAAGACCACCCGAGTTTGAGATTTGTTTATACAAGAGGATAGTTCTTAAATCTTTCAATTTTGAACAAAATAGAGTTAGAGGTTTTAACGTTTCCCTCTTCCGGTTACACAGACGACATTGAATTATATCTTTGCAAAGTGGTCTTATTATGTAAGACATGGAGTCTAAATCTCAAAAGCAACTCCCTTTGCTTATTATGTGGCAATTTTGATAGATATTCCGGTGTCACATTCATGTTTCCATACTTATTTTTTGAAAGGGTATGTATAGGAGACGTCGACCTTTCCTCTTCTGTAATCCGCCATTCATCCGCCCACATAATTATCTTTGCCAGCAATGGATTGTTGCAGAGCGTCAACGGATATGCCCAAGTTCTCTGGTATTGTTCTACAGTCTGGTTTCCATTCTTTGACAGCCCAATCCATCATACCTGGATTGCACATCCCTATGACTCGAATTGAGGGGGAGAATTTGTAAGATTTGCCTTCCTATCTAGCCTCAGCTTGTTCCAGACAACTTTGGCCCGTAGTCATATTAACCCCAGTTCGTGGCGGATCATTGGTATTGCACTTGGTAGCCTTAGGATGCTTTTCCAAAAGGAACCTTCTAAAAAGGTCCCAAAAGTCTAATCGAAGACTCAGACAGGTCTCTCCCCCAAAAGTAAGCACAAATTACACTTTTTGCTTGTAGAAAGTTATAATAGGTTGGATGGAGAATTTGCCGAACCTTCTATCCACCGCCTTTCCTTGAGCCGTTAGTCTTTTCACTTCATCCTAAAGTCCTCCATCCAAGCGTTCTCTCCCGTAGTATGTTATACCAAGATATTTAATTTCCAAGCGTTTTACATCAAGTGTCCAGCTTTCTTTCAATTTTCGTGCCACCCAATATCATGATCTCCGATTTAGCAGCATTTAGTTTTAGACCATTTCTGTCCACATAACTCTGTAGCATATTTAGTTTTTGTGGAGGCCGATCTTTGGCTGGTCCACAAAGACCAAATCGTCCGCGTATAGTAAATAATCTACTTACTTCAATTCCGTTCAGTTTTGGTGGAAATGAGGTTTTATCATTCAGTGCCCTGTTTAGATCTTCTATGAAAACATTTAACAACATTGAGGCTAATGGGCATCCTTGTTTGAGCCCCTTTGCACTGTTGATTTTCTTGGATAGTGTCATACAGATTTTTTTGTTTTTTGTGGGCAGCCTTTTTTTTTTAGTAGGCCGAGTATTAGTAAATTAAGGCTGCATCCCACCTCTTTCACAAAACCAGCCTGTCTACTGTCAAAGTTTTTAGTCCTCTCGATCCACTCTTTCAAACATTTGAGGAGTAGCATCGCAAAGATTTTACCCACGAAACCGAGAAGCGCGATTGGCCTATAGTTTGATGGTGATTAACAATCCCCTTTTTTAAAAATATATTACAGCCTTCCACGATTCTGGGACTTGTCTCAATTATTTTGAATATCATTTCACAAAGCTCAGCCCACTTTTTCAGTGCAGCCTTTAATGTCGCATTGGAGGTGCCATTTGGGCCTGGTGCCAGTGATCGACTTGTTTTTTTAATGAGCGCTTCAATTTCCTCTTTCTCAAATTCCAGTTTCCAGCTTTGGGGAACTTTCTTTTCTCCTTCCCTGCTCGAATGTTTATTATTGGCAACATTAAACACCTGTTTGAAAATGTTGGATCCATTTTTCTTCAGATATTGGATTTGGGAGACATGGGTCTTGAGACCGGCCTTTATCATTTAGCAGTTGCCATACGTTCCTCCTGTTAGTATTACTCAAAGCCTTTAACATTGTCTCTGTATCCTTTTGGAGGAGACTGGCTTTGTATGACCTGTTCTTAGAACGTGGTCTTTTTCGCATCAATGCTTTCTTGTTTGAAAGATTCAAAGTTTTCAACAACCGTAGGTCTTTCCTCAGCAGCTTCTTTTGTTTGTTAACTTTTATATAATATGCAAGGACTGCTGTAAATTTTGGTTTTCGATGTTTATATTTAGTCTCTTTAAGGGCTAATAGAATTTGGTCATATTCAACCATAATTGGTTCCAATTGGTTCCACCCGTTCATTCCAACAGTAGGTATTATCGTGTGTCATTTCTGAGATCGTTACTATAATTGGATCATGGTAACTATGGTGGACTTGCTTAACCTCCAATGAAATATCTGGCCGTAGATTTTCAGGTACAAAAAAGTATTCTAACATAGCCTGCATTGTTCTATTTGACAAAGTGGGAGCAGCCGGTATGTCTCCTATGGTGTTTCCATTGAGGCAGTGGATTCCTCTTTGTTCCATTTCCTCCATCCACATTTTTCCACGATTGATATCTTATTATCAGAGTTGGGGTGGTTTCCCTTTTGGTCTCCCATCATGCAATTTGCATTCAGATCTCCACAGATGATTTGAATATTCCTGTGCCTCTCTGAAAGTTGGTCAATCCAGTCCATGACCAGGTCTATGAAAGAGGTGCTCTCAGCAGTTTCTGGGTTCCAACATAGATTTAGTAGAAGTAGGAAATCACTTTTCCTGTGATTTCTCCTTCCCAATTTAATCTGTAGAATTTAGATATAGGGATTTGGGTTAAGGACCTGTAGATCTTCCATATTTAAAGAGTTCTTTATCATTGTCATTAATCCTAAGGATGGTCCTCCTTTCGGGCCCTCTTTCGCTGGATTTAGATGAACGCCGTAACCATCTATTAAAGGCGTATCTTTCAGCCAAGATTCTTGTATGCATACGATATCCAATTTTGCAATCGTTGGTAACAAGTCATTAAAGAGGTGCCTGAATCCCTGGGTGTTCCAACTCCCAATATCCATCTTTAGAAAGGCACTTCTTCTGGCCCTATTTTTTTGTTGTAATAGCCAGTGTACAAGTTAACCAGCCCCATGAACTCTGATCTTGAGAAAACAGTGGTGTGTATTGCGTGGTTGGCTTCGTGGTACTAACAGGGACAAATGACTCCCTACCTCTGATGGTAATCCGCATCTTATTTAGCCGTTCCTTTTCCTTTAATGTCCTTGAGGAATGCACCTCTTCCTTTGCACTTAGTTGCCTCAGGGTCACATTGTGGACCACATCTTGTCGCTCGTAGGGTCTTCTCGCGTCCTCATGTCTCAGGCATGCTTATTTTTGTAGGTGATCTAAGCCTTCCTTTTCTATTTGTTTCCTGTTTTTGGGGAGTCGCTGACCTGTTTATATCAAAGCCCAATGATCGAAAATCATGGTTTGCATCTATCATTAATCTTGCTAATGCTATGGCTCTCATTAGTATGACTACCTGGTCGGTAATTTTCACATCTGGAAAGCTCACAGTCATGATGATGCATTAGCGTCATTACGTTGGATCTGTGTAGAATTAAACCATTGTCTGCTTTCAGTATTCTCTCCAACATAATGGATCGATTCCAATCCCAGACTCCCTAATTTTTGTTGTTTTCTAATTTGTCATAAACTCTCTTCAGGTTCTTCATATCCTGATTTTTTGTAACAGGAGATGTCGACATCAATTTGTTTTTTGCGAGAGTTAGTGAGAGCTATTTCCACTTTTTCTGCAAGCTTGAATACTGGTGGGGTGCATCGATTTTTAACATGTTTAGCTTTGATTGGGAGTTAGCACCTCCACTTGCTTTTTTTTGTGGCCCCTTCATTTCCTTGTCCGAAGATGGAAAAAGGGTTATTCTTATCAGTTTCATTGGCATCGTTTCGATTTCATGGGCTAGTGTTGGTGTCAGCTAGCATGTTTAGGGATTCCATCGTCCTTTGGTTACATGGGCTTGATACATCAATCCGAACCACTGAGGTTGCTACAGGTTGGCTAATTGAAGCCGGATATTTCATTTCATTTCCTCTTTGTAACATATGCACTATGTTACTCGTAGGGCTTATTTCTTTATTTGGTATGACAGCATGGATTATAGCACTGGGTCTAGAATTCTCGCTTGCAGGCTCCGCTGTACTTGTACATATAGAGTTGATGCCCTTGTTTTGGCTTTGCGGGTTTGGAGACCAAGATGCAATTTCTCGTACCCCCTCTAAAAATATTAGTTTTTCAGATCCCGCATCTTGTAGTAGTTCCATTTTTCTCTACCTTTTTTTCCTCGCAGCGATTCAATAACTGATTCCACAAATATTAATTTGGAATTCATCAGGGCAATCAGCATCGACTGGTCCTTATAATTTTCACTTTTCATACAGTTTAAGGAAAGGAGCCAAAGATATTGTAACAGCTGGTGAAATAGTGGCTTGCACGCCATTAACCCAAACCGGCATATTTTCGGCTTCTTCTAAGGATTGTTTTTGATTTTGCTTTTTTTTTCTTGAAGGAGCTTTCTTCTGAAACTCTCTTCATTTAATTTGAGCCCAATTTTCACAGTCACTGCACCCAGATATAGAGGAATCAGTGGAACTTGAGAGGTGCCTCTAGCCGTGAGCAGCTGTCCTAACCGGAACTTTTGACTTTATAAACACTAAATTTCTGTTAAGTTCACCGGGATTTTGCTAATAGTTCCTCTGTCTTGAATGGTGGTCGTTCTGGCTCAACCTCGGGTTCTTTTACCAGTATTGGTTTGGAGACCTAATGGACTGCAACGTCGGAACCCTCAGAGGCAAGCCTGTCTGTATAGCAGGAAATAGATGGTGGCACATTGCCATTTCACGGTCTTTGTTCCCTTCTTTGATCCCTGCAGGGAGCATATTCCTGAGGCTCCCTGTCCTGTAGCAGGTTTTATTCAACGTCCTAGGCCAAGGTCTCTTATTTTGGTGGCTTCTGCTGTCAACTTTCTGACCGGCCTGAAGGGATAGAGGGTTTGCTATGTCCGCACAGGACGTAAAAGTTCTCTGATCCGCATTCCACTGATCGCTTTGTCACATCTGCTATGGGTAATGTCAAACGTAGGTACAGTGATGAAAAATTGGTGCACACTAATAATTAATGGTAAATCTGAGTATCTAAATTCAATCATTTTAGATATTCAAGGTGCGGGGGAGACCGGGGGGGGGGGATGGTCCTGGCACAGAACCAATATTATATACAGAAAAGGAAAAAGAGGATCCAAGATTGGAATCCTCGCGTCCCCTGAACACAATAATGTACTGTCCATAGACAGTTCTTGATTTAATTCATAACATAGAAATGTTCAATTGCAATCAATATTAACAAATCCTACATCAGTCTTGAATTCTAAAAGTAATCATATTCAATAAGAAATAAAGTTTCATTTACAGAATTCTCAAAAGCAACATCCAGGCGTTCCATATTAGAAGCTGCCGTGTTTCGAGGCTTTCTCCTCTTCTTCTTGAGCCTAATTGAACTGTAAACAAACATTACACAAGAAAATACCATAAGCTTATTTGCCAATGTCAAGTTCTTATAGGACTCGCAACATACCAGTTTATCGCATGTAACATTAACAAGTACGATCATATACAACAGAGGGGTTTTCACTGTATATACAACATTAAAGACTGAACGGATGTGCATACAAGCCCTAAAACACCAGCTATATTACAAACTCATGTCAAACAAACACGTGATTTTATCCAGGCTTATTTGATAACTCCCTCGGTCCTTCAATAGGGAGCAGGGGGATGCAGATTTCTCCATGTTTGTATTTTCTAGGGGGCGCTCCAATGTTACCTTTTGAAATTCTTTTCCTGCCCCATCTTTCTCATCACCAAAGGGTGTTTTAGATTGGCTCTCGGAAGCTTTGCTTGCTCTTTCCACTGCATCTCCAAAGGATTGCATGTCTCCACCCCTCGGCAAACTTTCTGGGTTTCTGTGTATTTCAACTGTGCTTTTTAGTAAGTCCTCATCTGTTATTTCTATCGAATTAGTTTTTTGGTGGTTTGAAACCCCAGACTGTTGCTTTAAACTAGGTATGGGCATTGCTCTTAAATACAACTTCAATGTTCCTATGTCAGAGCTTGGCAAACTTCTCTTGCTGGCAACCTTCGACAGAGGCTTACAGTCATTTACTGTTGCCAACCATGCTTACCTTTCATAGCTCAGTCTTGGACCTGGCAGGGCATCCTTCAGACCAACCTCGTAAACCGAATTCGTATTGACAGGCGGGTCCGTTTCCTGCAGCGTCTACGCTCTTCCCCCCCATTGCCGGTTTTACCAGTTGCCAGAGCCGGGACCTCTCCACTCACTGCCACGGTCATAAAAGAGTTAGGCTCATCTGTTGTCACTACTATGGGGTAGCAGACTGGCGAGGCTCTTGGGCACTCGGGAACGCTGCTGTCCCAGTTTGCTGCGCTGGCATTTTGATATGGCATTTTGATTAGGCCGTAAGTAGGACTGTTATTTTTCTTGTCGGAGAGATCGATTGTGGGGCTCGCGGGGATTGACGATTCACATGCTCATGCTAAATACATTCCTCCTCGACTCGGCTGTAAGTTTAAATGTTATTGCGCTGGCATGGCGGACAGTCGCCTTGTAATCGCATTTGCAGAGCTTTCAGCAGCGTCTCTGAAAACGTATGTGTCATGCGGCTTGCTAGGTCTATGATGGCCGTTTTAGCATTTAAACGTACCTGGCCTCTCGTTCGCTGGTTCCCTTTACAGTCATGTTCCGCTTCCATGGGATAAGCACAGCTCTTCCTCTTGCAGCGTCGCGACATGCTGCAAACACTCTGCCTCATTTTATACTGACATTTCCCATACACTATGCCCTCAACGTCTTCGGTGTTATTGTTATACATCTCTTAAATGGCGCAACTCGCCCAAGGGCCTCAGTACGCAGCACGTTAGAGGAAAGATGTGAGAGAAAGGTAAAAACCAGGGAATCAAGAGGCTAACGTAGAGCTATCCATCCACCGCAAAAAGATGCGTTTTAAGAGCCTTTTCAAAGAGAGATAGTTCATCAGACAAGCAAATACGGGCAGGGAGAATATTCCATAGGACCAGGGAGTTGTCTAACATCAAGTTTTCTATCAGGCTATAGATATGGTTGAGATTCAAAACATATTTTTCGTAGTTACTAGTGAGTTCAATAATAATTGAGTGTCATCAGCATAATTGGTGTACTTCACGCTGAGACTGTCCAGAAGTTTGAAAAAAGGGCAAATATATAGATTAAAACGGGTGGGCGAGAGACAAGCTCCCTGTCGGACGCCACAAGTAAGGAGTTCTGAGGAGGATTTGAAGCCATAAGAGGCAGCCCGAGCTGATCTGGGGCCCAGGAAGGAGGACAACCATTGAAAAGCACTGTTACAGCATTTGGCAATGCTCCCCAACCTCTCAAGCAGCAGGGAGTGATCCACAAGATTGAAGGCTGCTGAGAGGTCGAGGAGAATAAGAAGGGCAACCTGGCCTGAATCGGTTATTTGACAAAGGTCGGCCTTAAGGTCAATCAGAGCAGTTTCAGTATCGTGAAGGACAGGAAAGCCAGACTGAAGCGGACAAGGCACGTTATTAGTTTCAATGTGTGCTTGTATTTGAGAGTAGGCAACCCTATCAAGAATCTTCATAAGAAGAATGGTATTGGTTATAGGCCGATAATTAGAGACCGAACAAGGGTCCAAAGAGGCTTTTTTAATCACTGGAGAGATCCATACAATTTTGAGAGAATCAGGAACAGTAGAGGTTACAAAGGAGGTGTTAACCAGATGAATAATTAAAGGAATCAAACACAAATGGATCTTTAATTTTAGAAGATGGACAGATGTCATCAGGACACGAGGACGGTTTTAAAGGAGAGATAATCTTCGAAAGTTCATTGTCGCTAATGGATTCCAAATTAAGGAAGGAGTAACTGGCGAGGGTAGGGTGGAATTGGGGCAGTTGGAAAGGGTAACTCTTAGTGCAGGGAAGCGAAGATTGCATGGAGTCAATCCTACTACTGTGGGAATTCAATTAATCCCGAAAGCCCTGTTGGATTTCTGAACACCAATGGTTACTTTTAACCAGGGCAAGGGGGAAAATTATCTTTCCCCTCAAAATCCCTTAGAATTATAAACAATTCTTTGTGGGAGGAGTGAGCAGAATTAATACGCATGTCTTGGAACTCTCGGTTGGCCGTGACTATAGCAAGTTTGTAGTTGAGGGGGCATTGCTGTTTTTCTGCCATGCCTGCTCGTTCTGCCTTTTGGTTGTTCTAAGAGGAGAATATCCTCAGAAAACCAGGATTTGGCTACTCTTTCTGATTTAACTGTGTTAACAAAGGATGGAGCTAGAATATTGGTAATAGTAGATTATACTGGCTGACAAGAAAGTCAGAACAGTTAGGGTGGGCAAGATTAGGTAGAAGGGGAGAGGCAAGATTCCTGACTGCCGATTGAATCCTCGGGTTGGTATTCACCCCGGCTGTTTTGCACGGCAGGTCCATAATAAAGGAAATTAAAAATTAAGCAATTTCAGGCGGTGCAAGAGAACCCAGTCAAGAATATGTTTGTGGGTAGGGGTCGATATATGTTGTTGAAGCCCATACGCTTCTAATGAGACAGATAGGCTAATGGCTTGGTGTTCTTCAGTGTGTGAGGCCCAGAGATTAAAATCACCCAGGACAACAACATAAGAGGCCATTTTAATAATGTCTTCAATAAGCAGGAGGAGTTGTTCGTCAAAGAGAGGCATGTCTATAGGAGGCCGATAAATATTTATCAGACAAATGGTTGTGTTAGCGTCAATAGCAATTTTTACCACAGTAAGTTCACAATCATCTATGAGGATAGTATTGCATTTATGAGCAGCAAACGTGTCTTTGATAATAATTGCAGTACCCCTCCCCCTACCATGGTTCAAAACGGTATGGAACATTTGATAGGCATGTGGGGTGGCAGATTCAGCTGCATGGTTGGAAGCGCCTAGAGCAGATAGATGCAGGGGATCAGCGGAAACCAATCAAGTCATCAGGCTGTGTTGTGGCAGGCGTGAGTGGCAATAATTCAGATTTGGTGTGCATTCTTTATCCGGAGTATACAGAGAATTTGTGGACATCACTCATGACGGGGCAAGATTGATTTCGGGATCACGAATATATAGTAGGGTATCATAGGGATATAATGAGATCAACTGTGGAGAGGCATTAATAGAACCCCTCTAAGTGTTTGGAATGAACCAGTGCAGCTAGGTATTCAATTGTGAGGGCAAGTAATAGGGGGAAAAGAGGGCATCCCTGTCATGTGCCTCTGCCTAGTGGGAATTTATTCAAGAGGGCATAGTTAGTTTTTACCGCAGCACTGGGGTCGGTGTAGAGGATTTTAATGTAACTCGGGAATTGTGGGCCGAACCCAAAGCATTTCAGAATGGTGAACATATATTGCCATGACACTGTCAAACGCTTTCTCTGCATATAATGATGCCACCACGACTTTGGCCTTGTGGTCTAATTGGGCTATGATGGCGAAAAGTCTACGCAAGTTCAGAAAGGTCGATCTGGTGGGTATAAATCCTGAATGATCAGGGTGTACCAAGTGAGTCATAAATGGTTGCAGGCGGTTAGCAATGACTTTGGCAAATATTTTGGCATCCAAATTAATTGCAGATAGTGGGCCATATGAAGCAACTTCGTAAATGAGATAAAGCACAAGCTTTAGATGACTTTCTGCAAAGCACACACTCTTCCACTTGCTCATACAGGAAGGTTCTATAGATAGGAAAGCTGGAAGGAATTATGAGCACTCTGAAATGAAAGTGGGTGGTCTGTCGCTCGACTGGGAGAAACGTCCTTGATCAGGCTGCCCGGGAGTACTTGAGGCCTACTAGAAGCTTTATGTGGATGGTAATGGTGGTGTGGGAGGTTAGACTCCTCTTGGCCTGAGGGTGGGCTATTCTGGGAGTTAAAGCTGCATCCTCCAGCTTTGCCTACCCTTCTCAACCAAGGCTGCGGTTACAGCATCCCATTAGTTATAGAGACAAAGAATTGTGCCAAGAGGATGCCAAACAAAAATAATAGTAGAGGTTGTACTCCACAAGACCAATTTTCATCATGAAACAGATAACATATGACAATGGTATTGTTTGCATCTCGCATGGAAGCACACTACATATCAGTTCGTCATTACAGCTACCTTCGGCAACTGCACATCAAATCTTTATTTCGATCCACGTAAGCTTTACTAGAAATGTTAGTAAGAGTTGCTCTTAATATCGACTTCTGGCAAAAAGTAGTATCTTTTCTTCTTTCTGTATTTGGAACATGATGGACAATGGCTACAACAATTTGTTAGGCTTTCCCAAGGATCACTATTACAAGATATGTGAAGTTGCTGGACTATGGGGCTTTTTTCAACTGCTTTATATAAAGTAATTGTGATCTGAAGTTACTCCAGTAACACTTAACAAGGATATGTTGCATCTGGTATATGGTACGGATAAACCAGATATCACAGGATATGTACACAAAGCACTGAAGTGCTGGGTCAATTGTTGCTGTCTTTCTAAAAGTAATACTTAATTCATCACAATACAGATTACCAATTCACAAACTAGTATTTCTCAAACACACCTCACATTGTTCATTCTAAACATTGTGTGATCACAAACATATCCCACAGTTATATAAAATGTAAGATCAGTAAAACAGTGCACTGCTAATTGAAGAGGTTAAACATCGCCCCCGTTATAAATGTCTTAAAAAGTGAGTTTAGTATGTGCCATCAGCAGATAAATAAGATATAGGATTAAAAACAAAGATTAAAAACATAAAACAGGAGCAATTTCTCACAATTAATATCCTATCGTCCAATGAGCCAAACCACATGTACTCTGTGACTCCAGGATACCTCAAACATGCTTAAACAGATACTATAGAATAAGAAAAAACATGTCTGCACACTGGAGTTCAGCTAATTTCTCTGTACAACTGATTATTCAGAGGATGGCCTCCATTGGGATTAGCAAAATTTTAACTCGGCCAGTGGCATCCCACTGGATTGTTTTGTACTGAGTCCATTATCATTCCAAATGTAGCAAGCTTGTTTTTTTAAAATGTATTTTATTATTTTATTAACCATAATGTAACTTAGACTTCTGTAAACATTTACATAACAATATGCATCTGGATCATGTCTGTGCCTCCCTGCCCCTGCTACCTCCAACTATCCACCCTCACCCCCGCCTATCCACCCGCTTGCTGATATATGCCACATTGACTGTTTTCTTGTCCATTCCTATAATCCGCCTCTCACAACGGGGTTGCTGTTGCCTGTCCTATTTCAGTGTGCCTTGAGGCCATCAGTTCTTTGCCCATATGCGATCATGAATCTAAGTCTGCACTTTGTTCCCCTTCGCCTCTACAGGCAGCCTCCTACCACACTGCGGTTTCCGCTAGTGTACCTTTCTTAAGGTCGTCCACCATTCGTTTCCATCCAGACCTTTATGCGTTTTCCAGGTTATCGCTATCCTGCGTTTCGCTAAGATGTATACCAGGTCCTTCAGCTTAGACACATGTCTCGCCTGCTTTGCGTGACCAAAAAGGCAGATCATGCAGGCTTGGGGGATCCTGTATCCAACATGATACCTGCCTTGGCTAAGACAACCGCTATGTCGTCCCAATACTGACGGATCTTAACACACGGCCAGAACATATGTACCAAGTCAGCATCAACCAATCCGCATCCTGGGCACTTCTGTTCTGTGGCATTGTCAAATTTGGCTATTTTCCCGGGGGTGAGATACGCCCTATGTGTTATGTACAATTGGATTAGCCGGAGCCTCGCATTCCTGGACACTTTCTTATTCTAAGATAGTATTCTACCCCATGCTGCATCTGCAAGTTTCTCTTGAAAGTCCACCTCCCAGCAAAGCCTAGTCTGTTCCATCCTATCGCACTCTGGGACATTAATAGCTCATATCTCTTCGACACAGCGTGCCCACCTTCTGAAATATCATAAAAAGTTTCTATCTTGTTGTCTTCATTTAGCACCACCCATCTGTTCCCGGCCATTTCCGCTATAGTGTAGTGATGAGCGAGGCATGTATTATATGTTGTCCTCCGTGTATGCCCATCTCTGAAACAAGTGCACCAAAGTCCATCAGCTTACCCTCTCATAGCAAATCTCCCACTGTTAGGACTCCGATGGGTTCCCAATATTACTCAAATTTAATCTGAGTTGACGGTCTTCCTCTTTTAGCGTCAATAATGGGATCTGGTGGGAGTATGGTATTGTTCCCTTTAAAAGGTGTATCCCCTTTGCCAGATTGACTTCCCCAGTGTCAACAATAGTAGGTGTTTTGGGACCCGCTGCGCCGCCGTCCATATTACCTCCTTTACGAAGAATGGGGTGCATGCAGGTTGCAGCATCCGCATTTCCTGGGTCTGCTCGTCCGACAACCAACTTGTGACGAACTGCAGCTGGCACACCACAAAGCAAGCCTCGAAGTCAGGTACCCTGATACCACCATGTTCATACGGCCTCTGTAATTTAGTCAATGCTATCCTGCAACTTGTGTTATGCTATAGAAACCTACACCATATGGTGTCCAGTTTCCTCAAGAAACCTTAAGGTATATTATGTGGGATATCAGTGAAGAAATGTAAAAGCCTCGCAAGTACTACCATCTTCAACAATGCTGCCCTACCCATTACAGAGAGCGGTAACCTGGCTAATAAAATCATGGATTTCTCAATATTGTCTACGGCCCTCATCGTATTCCATGTGTTTTGTCTTAGGGTCGTGAAAAATGTCCACTCCCAGGTATCTGAATGAATTAACTTCCCACTTGATGGGTAACACTGGCAATTCACTTAAGGGTTTCCCTTTGTACCCAACCAAAGGGAACAGGCACGATTTATGTACATTAATCGTGATACCGTATAATTCTGCATCTCTCTCAAGTAAGTCTAAAATATACTGCAAGTTGGTTTCAGGGCTCTAAGTATAGAAACAGATCATCCGCATATAACGATATCAGGTTATCAATGCTGCCCCCCACTATGATACCCGCCTCTCGGTATTATTTCCTGAGAGATGCCGCTAATGGTTCCAGGGCCAGAATAACATAGATGACCACAGGCAACCCTGCCTCGTGCCTTTCTCCAACAGCCATTGGTCCGAAATGTAGGCACCCATCCTAACCCTCGCTATTGGCCTGCTGTATAGCAGCTGCACCCATCTTATGAATGTAGGTTCCATGCCGAACTTCTGCAGGACCGCCAGCATCCATGGCCACCTGACCGAGTCAAAAGCTTGACCGCATCCAACGAGGCCACTGCATACGGCTCAGAACTGTGTGGAGTATGATCTATAATGTGGTGCAACCTCCTCAGGTTACATGTGATATTTCTGTCTGGGACATATCCAGTCTGGTCTGTATGTATTACTTAGCTATAGCTGGCTTAAGCCTGTTGGCCATTAGGGCCATAAGTATTTTCCTGTCCTGGTTGAGCAGTAATAGGGGTCTGTATGATCCGCAGTCTGTGGCTGACTTGTTGGGCTTCAATAATGGAACAATAACCGACTCGTGCAACGACATTGGCAACTTGCCGGTTTCTAGTGCTTCGGTCAGCATTGCCAGCAGCGAAGGGACAACGTCCTCTGAATTCACTGGGCAGTCCATCCGTCCCCAGTGCTTTGCCTGTCGGCAGCCCTCTGATGGCAGTTTCTAGTTCTTCCTTAGTTATGGGGGCTTCCAGCTGGCTTGCTGCCTCTGCATCTAGTTGTGGGTGATCTATCTGTGTCAAGGCTTCCTCTATGTCCGAGTCTTTTATTACTAATGTTTCTGTGTATAATAACTTGTAATACTCCTGAAAGCGCTTATTTATACTTTCCTGTGTCCTGTAGACCTCTCCGTTTACCCCCCATTATCTCACTCATCATTTCCCATTTATGTTCACTTTTGCATAGCCAGACCAATAGACGTCCCGGCTTGTCCCCCTCGGCGTGTTGTCTTTCCACATATTTCCTGTAGTTCAGCATGCCTAGTCTTTCCCAGTGCTCTAAACATTCCTGCTGCAATCGGGTGACCTCACAGGCTTGATCCCTAGTCAAATTTCCTACATTATCTAATGCTTCTAATTTGGTTTCAGTGTCCCGTAGATCCCTTTCAATTGCAGCCTGCATTGTTCTTGCCCCTGCTATCGCCGTCCCCCTAATCACTACTTTAAAGGCTTCCCACAGCATGCTCACCGATTCCACACTCCCTGTATTGTTCTTGAAATAATCTCTCACCCCCTCTCTGAGGTGCCCCAAGGGGGGTATGGTCTAATAATACCTCTGCTTTGTATTCGGCACCCTTAAATTCTCCCAGGGTCTCTTCCCCCGTGAAGACATAGTCTAGTCTGGTGTGCAAGTTCTTGGGGCCGTGTAATGATAATAACCTTGTGCAATCGGGTGGCCAGCAGTGTGCTTAGGGCTTTGGCTGCCAGGCTAGGGTGTGTTCATTTGTCATCTGACCAATCTAGTTCGGTCATAGCGTACAGTTAAAATCTCCTCCCCACACCAAGGTCTCATCTCTGTATGTATTTATTTGAAATTCGTATAATGCTCTTTTTGCCCACAGATCGCAACAAGAAAAACAAACAGACAATACAGACAAAACAAAAATCCAGCCAGAGTAGATATACAGTGGGACCAAGGATACTGTAGATCAAAGTTTCAGATAGCATGTCTAACTCAGACCACTAGTCCAAGATTAGAAGAACCCCAGGGTAAACATTTACAAAGTCTCAGATAGCGGGGCAGTGTACTACCACTACACTCCACAACAATACAGTCCTTATTCCCCTGGGAACACCAGCCATCCAGCGCAACGAACGACCCCGGGCCCAGATCTTGCACAAAGCCAGGCTAAGATTTTATTTCAGAGAGCATCACTGGGCTCATTCTGGGCGCGTTTCATAACATTGATAATAACAAAGTTTCTATGATCCAAAACCAGGGCTTTGATGGGCTCATCTTTTGGAATTGGCAAGATGGCCTTTGACTAAAGCTTCTTTAATAAACCAAACTTGGATTCAGGGATTCAGCCGGACCAACCAAAGGAACTTCCCCTGACGCTGCTAAGTGCTCAGGAAGAACATGAGGAACAACCTGTGGTGGTTTATTCTCTAAAAGCGACTGAAGAGGTAGAGCCTCTTTCACAGCTGCTGCCAAAGACTCCAGGCAATGATCAGGAGCTCCTGCAGTATGCACAATGTTATCAGCTTTCTTGACAGGCGAATCGGTTTGTGACGATGAGTTTACTTTGATAATGGGCACATAACTAATAGGTGGAACATGAGCAGGATGAAAACATTTTCAAGCATAAGGTAGTGGTATTTTTCAGCTGAAATATCTAAAGATACCTGCCAGGCATCAAAGTCCAGAGAGGTGGCACAATTATTTAGCTCATTAATGAGGGTAATCTTCCAGTCCCACCAGGGCTCCGTGGTCATGGTGCTATCGGAACCTCCCGGGGAGTCTGATCGAACTAGGAGGTTAGACGTTACAGCCTCCTTCAACCTGGGGGTTTGCCACAGATGTAAAAATTGACAATCCTCACTATTATTGGAGTTGAAGGGGGAGACAAAGCTGGATTTAGTGACCCCCTCCACCAGAGGAGAGCATGACAGGGGGTTGACTGTTCTACAAGGTTACAATTCACAAGGGCAGCAAGGGGGTTCTTTATTGCAGAGCATGTTAAGTATAAATCTGATGCCGATCCTTTAAAGGGAGTTCCAATGTGCCAATATGTGGATATAATGTGCGGAAATAGGTTGCCGTATCATGATTTGGTGCCTAAGTGCCGATTATGCTCATACTTTTGTGTTCCACGGGTCCCTGCACCATCATCCCCCTCCCACATCTGCAAAGGTTTTAAAGGACCTTAAACGGCACTGTTGGAGCAATCCATATCAAAACCCCTCTTGCATATGCAGAATAGGATGACCCCAGAGTTGTCCCCCTCCATTTTCGAGCTAGGACAGCTTATTTCCCAGCTATAAGATCAGTCTCCTGTAAAAGCGCTATATCTATTTTCTGGCACCTTAAATAGGTCATTATCCTATGTTGTTTAGTATAACTATTGAGGTCTCTGACATTCCACAAGTCTATTTTAAGTTCCCCCATCGTGCATTTTCATCAACGCTTGTCAACAGTTCAATGTGCTTCACCGACATGTTTGTTTCCATAGGCTAACTCCCAACTAACGACCCCCCCCCCCCCCAACAATTGCCAAGCTCAATACCTTGTGCTCAGGCATACCTGCTTCCCACCCCTACCCCAATCATCTGTACTGGTGTTGGGGTGCAGCAGGCGGATACGTAAACGTAGTATCCTCAAACAGTACCACTCTCGGGTGAAGAGCACTGCTCCCCGGGTGCTCCTGAATGGGAACTCCTCTGTTGGCTCCTACTATCCTCATATATGCCAGATTTTCACAAATAATGCATATTCTCGTGCACACGGTCAGAAGTATCTGGAGGTTCTTACATTGTTCGCTTGTGCCCTCCTCCCTCGATGTACGGTCGCTCTCTCCGTTCGGCATATTCACCATATCCATCCATTTGTGGGCATCTTCCGGAGTGTCAAAGAAAATGGCGCTCCCTCTGCTTGTTATTTTTAGCCATGCCGGGTACAGCAGCATATACTTAAGGTTTGACACTTGCAGCCTTCTATTCACGGAAGTAAAGTTCATCCTCGGTCTTTGCACCTGCATAGTGTAGTCCGGTGACACCGGCTGAGGCTCGATGTATCATGCCACATTTCCAGAAGTGTTCCAGTATCTTTTTCCTGTGCTTGTAATTTAGGATCCGGGGCTCTAATTGGCCGCGGTGGGGCCCCAGGTGGCAGTTTCCTCATCAGGGATCTATGCACTCTTTCCACCGTGAAGCCTTGGGTTAGGTTGCCTGGGTCAATTTGTTGTAATAACATGGTCTGTATAAAGTTGGTGAGATTTGCTCCCTCCTCTCCTTCTGGAAGTCCTATATTTCTGACATTATTGCGTCTGGCCCTTCCTTATGCATCTTCACTTGTTATTGCAACACCGAGATCTTTCTTGAAGTGTCTTTGAGGCTAGCAGTGTTGACTGCGACTTCCTTCTCTAGCACCAGAGTGCACTCCGCCAGTGCCCGGACATCTTGTCTCAGGAGGTTCATATCCGTGCCGATTGCATCCATTTTGGATCCCAACGCTATTTTCAATGCTGCAATAGCGTCCAGTACTGACAAAGTTACTCACCGTAGTGACTACCTTACTCCTAAGTCCATAGTCAACTGTCATACTCCTACGTCCTGTCCCCTTTCCTCCATACTTGTGGGAGATTCCCCAAGCACGGATCATAGGTATTATGGGTGGATGGAAAATTCCCTCATTGGAATAGGTTCTTTAGAACTGCCTGACCAAATTGGGCATCAGCCCGGGAGCTCAGATCGAGACAAAAGGGTCTACAGAAAGTCGATTGAGAGGCCCATGAACTCCCACGGGACATACATTTGAAAAGCAACAGCGGCCGATTTGCCGTGGACCAGATGTGCATGGATACACTTTGGTGGTTGAAGGCCCTGTGCGCTGTAGGCTTCCGAAATAGATGACGCAATCCAGTGGGAGATGGAAGCTTTGGAGGCTGGTTTCCTCTTCAGGTCGCCGAATGTGACGAACAGTTGTGAGGAGCTTCTGAAATCACTAGTTCTATCAAGGTAAAACTTTAGAGCTCTCCTAATGTCCAAATTGTGCAGAACTCTCTCAGCATCAGAGGCCGGCTTGGGAAGAAGACTGGTAAAGAGACTGACTGTTTTAAACGAAAATCAGTAACCACCTTAGGCAGAAAGGATGAGTGCGAAACACAACCTTATTCTTGTGGAAAGTGAGGAATGGATGTTCCACAGAAAGAGCTTGGAGCTCACGTGCACGTCTTGCCGATGTGACCGCAATCAGAAAGACAACCTTCCAAGAAAGGTATTTGAGATCAGTAGGGGCCATTGGTTCAAACCATTAATGGCATAAAGCGGTGAGGACCACAATCGAGTCCCATTTGGGATGAGGAGTTTGAACCAGCGCGAAACGGTGTAAAAGTCCTGCAAAGTGTCTCTTGAGGACAAAGTTAGTCAGCGAAAAAGAGCAGCTGTCTGTAGACAGAAAAGTCGCAACGGAGGACAAGTAAGTCCTGCAAGACAGAACGTGTATACCAGAGGCCGCCAGGTCCAATATGAAAGACAAAACAGTGTCGCTAGATGCCCGTCTGGGGTCAAAGCTCTTGGCCAAACACCAGTGACAGAAGCCCAGAACCTGGCTGGCCATCACAGTGCTATGAAGAGGAGAGTGCAGTTGGATGCGCTCCTGAGCTTCCAAAGCGATCAATGTATTAGTGGCCGAGGAGGCAATGCATACGCACTAAGGTTGTCCCCCGAGATCTCGAGGGTGTCCCCCAAGGAGGACGCTCAGAGCCCATCCCTGGACACAAAGTGGAAGTTTGTTGTTCGACGATGTTGCAAAGAGGTCCATCTACGGGGTGCCCCATTGCCATCTGGCTGGGAACCTTTGCGTTCAGTTCCTATTCTTAAGTCGCCGTACATTGACGGGTGAGCGAGTTTGAGGTCACATTGATGTGGCCCGGGATATGCACAGCTTGGAGCCAGACATTGTGCTGGATGGCCCAATCCCAGATTTGGATAACCAGGTCCACCAGAAGGGGAGACTTGGTGCCCCCTGCTTGTTGATGTAAAACAGTCACAGAATTGTCCATATGTATTCGCACCACTCTGTTGGTGATCGGGGGCTGAAAAGCTTTAAGCGCCAGAAAAACTGCCAGAAGCTCCAGATAATTGACATGGAAGCGCCTCTGTTGGTGCGTCCACAAATCAAATACTCCGAGGTGAAGCAGTGTAGCACACCACCCCATGAGGGAGGAGCCCGTGGTTAGTGTTACTTGTGGGCAGGGCTCCTGGAAGGAGTTCCCCACTAAGAGGTTGTCGGCAGATGACAACCATTGAAGATACACCGTCATACTGAAAGTAACTGGAAGAATCATCTTGGAATCTGGGTCCGTAGTCTGGGACCAGCAGCTCCAAAGAGCAAGCTGCGTGAGCCTCGTTTTCAGGCGTGTGAGAGGCAGAACTAACACACAAGAGCCCATGGGGCCCAGAAGTCTCTGGAACCACCAGGCTGACATATGGGAGTACTGCAGGAAGAGCTGGCATGTGGCCGAAAGGGCCGTAATCCTGTCCTCTGTCAGGAAGACTATGGTACTGATGGTGTCCCAACGGGAACCTGGAAAGGTCAGGTCTTGAGGGACCGTCATCGAAGATTTCAGCCAGTTCACTGACAGCCCAAGAAGTGACTGAAGATTGGTCGAGTAGGCCTGTGGGCAAGGAGTGCGCAGAAACCAATCGTCCAAAAGGGAAAATCACATGAATCCCCCGGAGCCTGAGGAATACCACAATGAACGACATCTTGGTAAAGACACGCAGTGCTGAACTAAGACCAAACGGGAGCACACGATACTGGAAGTGTTCCATTCCCACAGACTACTGCAGATATTTTCGGTGCGGACTCCAGATCAGAATATGCATGTAAGCATCCTGAAGGTCTACTACGCTGAGCCAATCGCCCTTCTGGAGAGAGGACTATCTGGCCGGACGTAATCATCCTGAATTTCTCTTGGGGTAGGAAGAGATTAAACTTGGAGAGGCCGAGGATAGTGCACTGGCCAGTCTGGTTGGGTTTGGGCACTGTAAACAGACGGGAGTAAAGCCCCTCCCCTTGCTCCCTGAGGGGGAACAGGTTCCACTGCCCTGAGGTCTAGAAGCTTCTGTACCTCTGCTCTGAGGGAGGGTGTCCCAGTCTGAGGAAGAGGAGGGTGGGAAGGTCAGGAAGGGGGAAGGGGCAAGCGAAAGCCCGCCCAAGCGACTGACAAAACCCATCGGTCTTCGGTGATTGTCTGCCACGCCTCCAAATGAGACTAAATTTGTCCTCCCACCAGAGTCTTGTGCGACCGATTGAAAATATAATGTATTTGTTTTATCGGTGGCGAGACCACCCGTTGCTGTGGAGGACAGCTGCTGGCTGAGAGAAAAACCGGCCCCCCTGGCATTTCTGTGTACAGTGGGGGCCATCATTGGGGGCATCAGAGCGGCATGCCCGTTGGTCCTGAAACCTGCTGAAGCCAGAGAAGGATCTTGTCTGAGCCCCGACCTCTTAAGGTGTCTTCGCAAGGACAGACAACGACTTAGCAGTTTGAGTACTGGCCTTAGTCTTCATCAGTTCCTTGTCCGTGGAGGAGTGGAACAGTTCTTTCCCCTCAAAAGGGAGGTCAAGCACCTTGTCTTGCACTTCCTATGAAAACTTCGCAGCATACAGCCACGCCTGTCAGGAGATGTCAACTCTGACCATTAGGCCTTGAGCTGAAGTGTCTACGTAATGGGCTGCAGCCTCGAGTAGAGCCTGCGCCAAAACGTTTGAAGTTGTCAAGCCTATCCGCAGGAACGCAATCCTAGAACTCAGCTAGCTTTAGCCCAACGTAGCTGAAGAGCCGAATTGGAAAAAATCCTCTTCCCAATGGCGTTCAGAAGCTTGCCCTCCTTGGAAAGGATCTGGGATGCTGCTGTAGAAGACGAGACCGGCTTTGACTGGAGCGTAGCCGCAGCCACCACCATCAACAAGGGGAGCGGAAATGAAGACCAGGATATGTCCTCAGACGCATGAAGCTTATAGGGATGGTCTATTTTCTTGTTTAGGTGCTGCCCAGTATGAGGTTTTTACTATACAATACGGGCCTCGGCCAGAACGTCCTTCTGTAGAAGCAAGCCAGTGTGCTCCTGTAGCGACAAGGTGAAGGCTCCAGAAAGTACCCCCTCCTGAGGAGCTGGGGGCTTGGGTATTGGAATGTCCATCAGCGCCATCATATCAAACACCCGGTCGTGAAAGGCTTGAATAGAGCGGGGCTGGGTCACTGCTATCCTGGTCCACCTGAGCCTCGTCCAGTGAAGCAGGAGCAGAGGACTGGTCCGCTAGACGTGGCGCCTCAGGTCCTAAAGTGGCATCTAGCAGAGCCACTGCATTCTTTTCCACTGGGGAAAGAGGAGGCAAAGGCGGCAGTGGGGGTGGAGGCCCCGCATGCAGCGGTGGCGAAACCGGAATCAAAATAGGTATTGCTGAAACAGGGACCGGTTCAGGTGGTTTAGGGTTCATTCCTTAAAGTATGCCTTTTTGGGATCAGATTGCATAAGCATCTGAAACTTCCTAAAAAACGCATCCTCAGATGAGGGCCTGTGCAAGGGAGTGGACAAAGGTCGCTCAGATGGGCCATACCCCCAGGAATGCAATGAGGATGGTTGCTAGGATGGCCCTCCACCAGCTAGATCTACAAAGATCAAAGGCGCGGACGCAGGAGGGATAGAGAATGTATGCAGCAGCGGAATCCAAGCACGCCAATCTATTGGAGGGTGGAACAGGTCCTTGTTGTCCACGAAACATGGGAAAGGCTACTCTGCCACAAAAACAGGCCCCTCAACACCAGCCGTGGTGGACGTTGGGGTAAGAGAGGTAGTCAATATGGGCAGCACAGACCACAGGGTTGGACCTCCATTTTGGCCACGCCTGAGGTAAACTGCGTCACAGGCGTCAGTGAGACAGTGGACACCACAGGGGAGTCAGGGGTCTTATGTGCCATCTTAGCCTTGAGACAAGGAACCTCTGCAGAGCCGGTACCAGTATATCTAGGGTGGTTTTGAAACACCTTAGGGACTACTGACAAATTAGCCCCAAATAGCGGAGCCCCGGCAGAGCCAGTACAAGAAGACTTATGGTGCATGACCGGCTTCTGTGCCCCCTCAGCAAGATTGGTAACACCACCGGTGTTGTGGCTAGGCTTGGAGTCGCCCCCTGAAGCCAGGAACCTCACAAGGGGCCCCTCAATCTTGCCGGTCTTAGATGTAGCTCCAAGAAGGGGAACATCAGGAGTGACCCCGGTACGTTTAGTCACCTTGAGAGGGACCTCGAGCTGACGCTAAGTACGCTTAATTCCAGAAGTGGAAACCTAAGGGCTGACCCCAGTGAAAAAAGCGGCAGAAGACCTGGGCCCAACTTTAGCCCCCGAAAAGGGAACCTCAGATTAAGATCCGGTCTCGGCAGTCCCTCTACAGGGGCCTTAGAAGATACTCTGGTCCGCCTATTAGATCCCTTGCGGGACACCTCAGGATGTCCATGGTAACTTGAGCCCCTCTGGGACCCAGAAGACACCGGGAAGTAGTCCCATGGCCGGAGTGCCCTGAAAAGGAACAAACTAACCGGTCGTCTCCTTTTTTCTTCAATGAAATCTGTAAATGGGGAGGAGGAATGCGCTGGAACACTTCCTCCCACCTGACAAGACGCTGTTGGAGTGCCCGGACAGAGAGGGAGTCGCAGTAGAAGCAGGCGTCCCAACGGTGTGCCAGGCTTAGGCACTCCAGGCAAAAGGAAGTGGGGATCTGCCCTGGAATAACGACGTTCACTAGATGAACAGGACACGAATCCCAGTTTCTCCAGCATAGACGGAAGAAGAGATGACTGCAGAACCAGAGCAGGATTGAAGGACAAGGGAACAAAAAGAAAAATATTCTGTGCGATGCGCTGAGAAAAGGACTGAAGGGCGAAGCGCATGGCGGAGCTCAGGAGGGTGGGGCTGTGGTCACATGCCATAGCCGCGTAAAATTAAAAGGACAAAAAACGTGATGCTTTTAAAAAAAGGTTCTCCGGTCTCGTCCCGATGGACGGAATGTCCCACAAGTATGGAGGAAAGGGGACGGGACGTAGGAGTATTGCTGATCACATTTCGCTTGATCTGCTCCTCTTGTGGTGATGCGTTAGCCGGCGTAGCCGTCTCTGCTGAAGACGTGGTTTTGGTAAAACTGTCCAGTGTGGGTTGTTTGGCTTTACCTTTCTGCGTTTTCGACGCCATGGCGCGGGCCCCATTGCTGGTTCCTCCGCCACCACCTAGTTCTGCACTTGCCGTCTTCTGGACTAAGACCTGTTCACTTATTGTTGGGCACGTTTTGTTGCGTCTTCCAACACTGCACTATTGTCCCCACTCTGCCCACCTATGATCCTCTGGTATGCAATACTCCGACCCGTACTGGATGGCCTATTTGGTGTATTGGCGTGGGAGATTGGTTGCTACTCCGCTGTTGTCGTCTCAAAGAGCTGGTGTCGCTTGCGACTCGTCCTCAGGAGTTTGGTCACTGTCTGCCTAGCCTCTGTGTAGTTGTGCCTGCTGAAGAGTTTTAATCCTGTGTCTTGCCAATACCTAGTGCCATTACTTATGTATCCGATCCCGTCCTGATAAGTTGTTCAAGCCTCAGTTCCTCTATCTTGGTCCTTGTTGTTTCAGCCCGCAGTATCCGCCGGCTATTCTGACATGTTGTCACTTATGTCCTACTGAGTGGCTGGACTTCACCTCACTGCACCAACCCTTTACAGTACTAAATCAGCCCACTGTCTTGGGTCGTTCCTGGTTCCTACCACTGCCTTGTGCTCTCCAGATGTGGGGCACCGCCAAAGTGCAGGGTGTGCCGGTAGCACGTGTTTCCTTATTACACCAATAGTGTGTAGTATGTGCAGGGGTGTGTTCCAGGCTTAATATGCCCACTGCCATCTGCCGTGGTGCGTGCCCATCCCAGCAATCGTGACCCATGTGCCCCAACTATATATGGGGAGCCGGTTGCCGCTCCATCTACCTCTGAGCTGCTATGTGTACCAGGTTTCAGTTGCCACCATCTTGTTCGTATTGTGGTGCCTCACAAGCATGCAGGCTCGTTGTCTGGCCACTCTCCCTCATGCCTGTACATTACAGTCTCTGCACCAACTTACGTTATGCGACCCCCGATCCCTACAATCGCTCGGTACCTGTAAGGATGTGGATTGCCGGGGTGCAGCGCCCCCGGCAACGTCTCTTCCTCCCTTGCTCCACTGTTAAGACTGCTGGCGTAGATGGGTCTCCCCGTCCCTGCAGAGTCTCTCCTTTCTCTTGCTCCCTTCACCGGCACTGCATCCGCGACCACCCTCCCAGGTGTTCTAACGGGATATGGGGTCTCTCCTGGCACCGGTCGCTCTCCGACCTCCGGACGTCCCGGCACCCACTCTGCGCAGCACTCCGGTTGTTCAGTAACTGAACCGCCATGCGTCCTGTCCCTCAGGTCGCAGCCGCTTCTCACCTTGCACCACTTTAACCGTGATTCTTGCTGCTCTGCGTTGGTCCCAGTCTACCCACAACACAGACCTGCGCCACTGCTACTTTGTCCAGTCTGTAGCCGGCCATCCATCCATACGGCTGTAGTCGGTTCCTGCTCCGGTCGCCATTTTCAGCACCCAGGTTGCCGCAGACAAGGAAGTCCAGAGACGCTACGGGCACCGGCCCCCCAGTACCTTAGTTTACTTATAGTGCTGGTCTACAACTTTAAACCTCCTTGAAACACTTTCACGATTAGATTATGAAAATCAACAGACACTGGACCGTTAGGAGCCACTCTCTTTCTCTGCACACACACTTACTCGAAAAATAATGCCCACCAGCAGAGATCGCCAGGACCTCGAAACATAGCATTCAGCACCTGCCACCTTACTCGCAACAAGTGTTCTAAAATGGCAGAAAAGCAGCAGGTTTCTGCAATACACATTTCCTAAACACATTGTACAAACGAAATACAAATCTCTCCAAATTGTGGCGTCAGGGTGGTGTACTTTATTCTGGGTCAAAAAACATATTTTGTGGCATAATCTCCTCATTCTGCCACTTTATCCTTCAATCGCTTGATCAAGGAAGGCGACGTTATTGATAAACAAACTGGATTTTTAGTTGTGCTTACGCAAGGAGTCAAAGGGAAGGGTAGTCTGGTTTTAAAAGGGCAAGCCTATGGAAAGTGAATTTATAGTCCTAGATTCCTCCAGATTTGACTCAACAGATTTTGGATTTTAAGAATAGCCACCTGGCGTGCCAGTATAATTGGGTTTGTTTCAAAGGGGATCTGAAGTTAATCAAGAGTGTGCAGTGCACCTTATGAGATTTGAAAGTGGGGGTATTTTACTCCCTATTTTTTTAAATTGGGAGTCAAATGATTTTTGGAGGAGTAAAAATGTATGTCCAATTCCCAATGGAAGCATTTTATAAATCGGGTAAAAATAGGTTTTAACTGAAAAAGTAAAATGTTTTTGTAAGAATTATTTCTTTGCACCTAGTTATTCATGCACAATAAAGAATACAGGTTTAGTTCTTCCTATCGGGCAGTAATATTAATAGTTTCTTCCTGTGGTAGCACGGGCACTACTGGTGCAAACAAATCCATGGAGATGTATGTCCGTTTCCTATTTTAGTTTGGGAATATTTTTAGTCCCCATTTCATTTTTTGGTGTGTATGTACCCATTTTTAGGGAGTAAAAGTAGCCGATACAGCCCATATCTGTAGGACTGGAAGGGTTTCCCAGAAACAAGGGGCCAGAACACAGATAGAATGGCCACCTAATCGGGCACAGCAGAAACCGGCAATGGTCCGATAGACAAGTTAAGCAGAGTGGAAACTTGATATAATCATAGCTTTAGGGGCTGGGAGAAAAGGAGCAAATACAATCATAATATGTGGTCTACATACAAAGTGTATACTTACTTCATGCTCAATGAGCAATCATTTTCCAACATATGTATGCTAAGACAAAGATATTGGTCTGTTACCACTAGTGGGCCGCGAGGATAGCTCAAGGGCAACGAGTTTGTCTTGGAAGCAAGACAACTCATAACACAGATTCGAATCCCGGTCTACCGCTTAGTAACTGATCGCCGGTGTCAAGCGCGTTATAAATTAACAATTGTTATAAATTAGTTGCATCTCTGATACTGAGCAGAAACATGGGGTGTGTGTAGGTCACGCTTTATTTAAAACACACCATGAATTCTGATGCAAATATTTCTGATTCACCTCGATAAAAATTGCATAAAGCTGAATGATTATGATACGTTTTTTAATTCCTCAGCTTGTGAACATTCTCTATACACTCTCTGAACTGAACTGAGGTCGGTGGGCTTTTGGTCAATGAATTGCTCTTTCCTGTGCCAGCATTTTGATGTTCGTTTTGTCTTCTACTTCAACTTTGAAAAGTTTGGCCATAAACTGACACTTAACTGGTTACAACAAAGGAAGTCCATTGTCTGCCACCCTCTTCAAAGTTAGTTTAAATTTGGTGCATTTCAAACAAAAAAATGATCATCAATTCCTCTGCTATTAAAAAGGCACTGGACACCCGTCAATACATTATTGCTAGACAATTAAGTACATTTGCACTCCCTTTACACTGCCACCTTTAGGGCAAGTTCACTGCCCCCCTGTCCACCAGCCTTCCCCGTTTGAAACGTCTAAAACATTGCCCCCCATATAAAATGCCTTTTGTGTTAGGTTAGAAAAGCCCCTAGTGCCCCTATTCTCCTCATCTAGAAAATTGACTTGGCTGCATCTCAGATGCCACTCGGGTGTACATTTTTTTCCAAAATTCAAAGATGATTTTTGCCGGGACTGTCTCGGTATTTGGTGCTCTGTCCCCTCCTTCTCAAGATTATGTGCCATTAGTGGTCACGTTTTTTTGTAGCAAGTCTTCACAGCTGGCTGGCAGGAATGCACAATCTCGCACAGAAGAAATGCTGCATTTTACAAAATAAGATCATGTTAGTTTGTGATATATAAATTATATTATGTGATTCTTTGAACAGTAACCCCCTTCTCCGCCAAACGCTACTGAAGTGTAGTGCCTTGACAGCCACTTCAAGAGTTAGCCCTACTTTTATGTTAGTTGCCCCGTTCAGATTTAAACGTAGAAAAACAGGTCACCCTAGTTGTGGACCCCTTTCCTGCTCATTACAGAAGCTCAAACCCAAATCCCAAACACTTCTACAAATCAAGTCTCAAAACTTTCATCATTTGAATTCCAATAATTGTACCCCCGGCCCCTTTTTTCCATTGCTGTCTAAGCCGCTTCAGACATTCAGCCAGGGTCTGCCAATGATAGGACAGCTGCAGAGATTGCGAAGACGTCCATAATGTGAACAAAGTGCATCACCATTGGGCAGACACAGGTTTCAAATACACCTGTTATTCACACTATTGTGCTCCCAAGTATTAACCTCTGCATGTCTATTTATTGGCCACTAGAACAATGTAAATTTGCCATCCCTTGTCTGGTATTTTTTACACAGATCAAAGAAGCCTTTCAGAGTCAATAGAAACTCCAAAAAGACATCTCTGCATATTTACAAGGTGGCTGCCCAGGCACAACTAAATGTTTTGCCCGGCCCCCAGCGCCTACGCATTCACTCACTTCATGGCCACATCTCAACAGGAAACACTCCCACCCTTGACAGACAAGCCTTGCCAGCAGCACAGCAATGCTCCATCCCCCTACGTCACAATATGCCTCATCTTCCAACCTACAAAACAGCAGGGCCCCCTAAACCCTTACTCCTCCCTGCTACGCCAAGGGAAGGAGCTCCACAACAGAGTTGCATTTCTAGCATTGCAACAAAGCGCTCTCACCAACTAATTCCACAACATGGCATCCAATTTCTCCCCAATGCCAACTACTCTACCGCAACCTCCCAATCCCAGTTACCCCAGCTAGCATCACTGTGCTGCTCTGCCTGCCCTTCAAAATCAAATACAAATACTGTGTTAACCATCACTATGGGTAATAATTCCCACTTTACCAGACCCAAACAACAAAACGCTCACATTCACAGACTGGGAACCGTCCAGATCAGGCGTATGACTCAGCTGCCCATTGTCTTGCCAACATCGATCCATGTCTTACCACCCCCTGCAGATGCTCACATAAAACGGCCACTTCTAAGGAATTCTAGATCCACATCCTACACCAACTTTCCTTTAGAAGAGTGCTTAAACCATAGCCAAAGTCCCATCACACTATCGACAACCACATGCCCTTTGTGCCCACTCACCCTACCCACAACTTCCTAATGCCACTATGCCATTTCGACCCACAATGCCCCCAACAACCAATCGTCCAGGCCATGTCCCTCATTTCTTGCCGCCATGCCAACCCCTGGACCCACATACCTCTGCCTCTCCACTGCCCTGCCATCATCAAAACACACATTCTCCCCATCCCTCCAGCCAACACCTAAATCCACATTATGTGCGTCTTTCAATCGCGTGGACAGGTGGCATCTGCCTGCACATCACCATACAAACCATTCGCCTGTGACATCTACACCAATATATTCATGTCCCTTCCGATATCCTGACACAACCACACACATCTGTGTAAATTGACACCTTGTGACCAGTTCACCCCCTAAAAACGAGTACATTTGGCCTCAACCCACTATTCCAAAACGTTCTGCAGCTCTTAAAAAATGCCCAATTAATTCCAAAACCTTCCGCCCTACAAAGAGACAGACTCTTGCAGACACAGCACATAAACCCAAAGACTGCTTGTTAACATCCAGATTTCACCTCATCCCTGCACAAACACAATGCAATCCTTAACATCTTCAAAAAGCAAGACGCCCTTACCCAGTTACCCGAAAAGAGCCACACACCGACAATCTCCAACACAGGCTTAGTCCACTACCGACACCAGCTCTCTAGCTGCAAAATCAGAGGATACAAAGAACGCCATCAACCTTAAGCCGCTGGGAACAAGCGCAGCTATTATAAATAGAGCAGTCCCCCCATGCTCCCCCCACTTTAGCACATACCTGTTCACAGCCTTCACGAGCACAGGAAGAGAGATTTTCGTCACTGCCAGTGGAATCCTACAACACAGACTCCCACGCGTGGGGACTCTTCACAAAAAAGGAAACCCAGACAAAGGCACCGTCCACACAAAAAGGCCTTTAGGACGCCAAACACCGTCTTCTATCCCCCTGGCAGGAGAAAGGACGATTCCACTACTACTCAGGAATTACTATGGGGCAGTAAGCCCCTAACCAGTAGTGGGAGATGTCAGTGCTACCAATGCTCTAGGGGAAATACAAGAGAGCACCCATCAACCAAGATTCCAAACGCTATCACTCCATCACCAATGTATGCCTCTTGGCGTCCACGTCCTTGGACTGATCAAGTTCTCAAGAAAGGATATTAGCACCACCGAACGTTCGACGATTCTCGAGCCACAGATAATGGGTTACCTCTGCTGTTTGCGGGGTGCGGCGCCCCTGGTGCCACGCAGATCAGAACTCAGCACACCGAGTGAAGCCTGGTCTCTGCAGCTTCCTGGCTCCCACATTCAGCAGAGCTGCTCTGGTTGCTAGGCGACGTCGTGATGCTGCAGCGCTGCACCATTTCACTGCTCTGCTGAGATGTGAACCCGGTCATTAACACTTTCCTCTCTGTGGTCGTGCTGGGAAAACCACTTCCCGCCCCCTCCTCTTCCATAGAGCGGAGTTCCTTACAGAGACAGCGGACGTAAGCTTGTTGTCACCTGACTGCGAGGAAAAAAGCTCACACAAAATGCGACACCGTTAAGCAAACAGACCCAGGAGTTCCGTATGTGCAAACGTCAGAAGTTACCCAAATAATATTTCACAAAACGGGAGGTCAACAGCTCGTTTACGTCTAGCAAATCTAAAGGGGAGGTGACTCGGCTGTGATGCATCCGTCTGCTGTCCTCTTTGCCCGTTTGTAAACCAGCCGGCATCCGTTTACAACTGTGTGCGATGAGGGGAAGGGGCTGGGGGATGTCGGACAATCACACAAATGCCCTGTCATTGTTGTGCCCCTTACTTTGTGTTTTATCACAAGATATATTTCAAAAGATGTTATATGCTTGTCAGACTGCTTAATCACAAAGAAATGCTTCTGTTGAGCTGACAGTAGTTATTAGGAAATTAAACTGTGGGTTCATGTGTACCAACTTTTGATTTTCACTACGTGGGCAGAAATTCCCCCATCCATGTCCTGAATATAGGCTGGCGACCAGACCAACCCACCCCCTCGCCAAATACATTTGATAGCACTTTTTTATAAGGAATTTCTAAAAGTCATAGGCTCATCCACATGCTGCAAAGTAGGACTGATGTGAAGCCCTGAATGAAAGGTACTGTCTCTTACAGAAGCTGGCAGTTACAACAGCACCCTCTCTGTGTGTTAGGTCCGGGGCCACACCGGCCCTACACCTTGACGATGAGGTGGTCGCTTAGGACACACATCGAGAACGCCACTGTGTAAGTCGTGGGTGTGCATTGTTTGAAGGAAAGGCTCTGGACACGCAGCGAGATGTTCCCGGTCTCTGCAAACTCACAGCGAGGCATGGAAAGAGGCTAGCTACACTTGCCTGAAAAAAATGCCTGAACAAAAATGTATTTAAATAAAAAACAGTTTGGTTGGTGGTAATCTGCTCATGTGAGGTCGATGTTGGCAAGGTCTTCCATGAGGGCTTCCACCAGACATTTCTTAAATGACCTGAAGGTTGGTCCGATGGGTTTCTGCTGGGAGTGCTTCACTGGGATGGTGTGCAGGGAGAGGAGAGCTGTATTGGAGGGAAGTCAGTGCGGTGATTAGGTCGAGGAGGTTACCTTTCTTGCACATTTGGTCTTTTATGAACAGTGTGAAGTCGCATAGGAAGATGTCATGCTTGAGGGACATGGTGGTGACCAGATCGGTGAAGTCTCAGATGACGGCAGTGTTGGGTTTGGGTGGCGTGTAGAGGAGCTGGAAGGTGACTGTCCATTAGGGAGAGCGGGAAGTGGCACGAGAGGACTTTGTCAGAGCCAATGTTGTCAACATCAAGTCTGGTGCAGGGCCACAAGGTCTTGTGGATGACTGCGAGGCCTCCGCCTGTCTTGTTCAGCTGGTCTCTGTGCTGTAGCCCTCGGGGACATGAACATCTAGGATGTGGGTGGAGGTGGTTGTCAGCCAGGTCTCGGTGATGAAGATGGCGTCAAGGAGTGCATAGTGATGAGGTGAGCAATGTCTGCTGCATTAGTGATAGCTGAGCAGAAGTTGGCGAACATCAACTTCCGTGTTGTGGACGGTGAATGGGGGCTGATGAGCTTGAGACTGATGTGGGCAAGTTTGCTGCATTGAAAAGTCCATGGCTTAGAGGAGGGGCGATGTTGGTGTTGCCTGGTCATGGTGGGGATGGCCTGTGGGGACAGAGCGAGAAAACGCAGGTCAGCGCATGCTTACCTGTTGACTGAGCTGGGGTTCAGGCCCTGGGTCTTCCCTAGCGCGGTTTGGTGATTTTCCCCTTTTCTCATGGTAGGAATACTCCAATTCTACTCCTCTCACTCCCTGATTTTAGTGCTTCTTTTTATCACATTAACACAGTTTTAAGTTATTAGCTTGCTTTCCACTTGCTCATCCTGGCTGCTAGGACGAGTTTCTCTGCGGCTATAACGATTCCCTTTAGGCTTCACTGTATTCACGTTCTCCTCATTACCTTCTGTGTCTCTGGTGCCTGCAGGTACATGGAATCCGCTTATTCCTTACATTTAGTTCTCCAATCACTTTCCATGCTGTTCGCTTTGTATGCGTTCTGGTCTTTTACTCTGCTTTTCAATACCACTATGAGTAATCGAATCAGGAGTTGCTTCCTCTCTGGTGGGGTCGGTATCGTTGAGAGGGCAGCCTGCCCACTACGACAACTCCGTGATCACGCCACCACTGAGCTCTCCACTCCAGCCATCCTGGCTTTCTGCTCCTCGTACCCACTGTGCTTCCAGCATTTCCTTCTCTGCCTCAAAGCGGTCCTGAAATTTGAGGGCTCCGCGGTCTAGGTCAGCTCCACCTCCTTCAGGTATTCTACACACAGGGAGCTTCCCAGTCTGTCTCGGTCTTCCACTCTCTCTCTCACCCCACTTGATCTTCATTCCAGTCATGGAACTTAATACTGATTTGGTGTATTAGATATTGCCATATAGGCTATCGCATGAAGGGCATCAGGGAGTTCCTTGAGGGAACAGTAGTGCTTGTCCCCAAAGGGGGAACAGGGGGTGGATGGGAGGGGGGGGGGGGGTGACGAGGGGGAGTCTCTCCCAATGAGGTCCCACTTGCCTCGACACCTACTGGGATGCTGCCGAGCGGGCTCACTTCCTCACATTATCATTATTATTATTAGGGTATCTATTGAGTGCAGACCTAACTTCGAGAAGCAACAGATCACTTTTCAATCATAGGGGGAAGAACACAGTGAGGGTAGCAGAGAAAAAGGGAGCCAACAGGAGAGGACGAGGGTTGGCAATTGGCAGCAAGGGATCTATATGCTAAGAATTCATGTGCAATACTTACCTGATCATTTCAAGTGTGCTGGTTCTAACAAAATAGAGGTCAGGGGCCTGGTAAGTTAAAGGATACATTTTAGGTTGCAGCAGCGGCAATTGTTTCGGACTTGTATCCTTGTGGGAACTGCCAGTACCACAACATTCTGCAGGTGCAAGAGACAAAATAAAAACTGTGCTAGCGGCCGTCTGAGCAGAAAACATTGTTAAACAGCACTTGGTCAAATTGGAGTAAAAATGCCTTTGTTAAGAAGGCTGGGTGTGTATCTAATTCGCCTGCTTCGTGGGGCCTAGTCAGTATATGATGAATTCTCAGCATTTTTCCTTCTTTGACCCACTATTCCATGCTTTCATTTCGTGGTAAAGTTCCGTTGTTATAGAATGCAGCTTCTTGCCTGCCTATCCAGTGTTGATGGCCGTCTGCTGCTCTCATGACTTTCCTATTTCAGTGCAGCAAGCATTATTTAACTTTCAAGTCGAACCCCAGCACTTGCTTAGCTTTATGCTGTTTGCAGTAGGGATGGGCATACTGTCTGCCCATAATACAGCAGAAGCAAATGGGCAGACAAACCACCATCCACAATACGGATTTCCTGGCAGACGTCAGCCCTCTAATCGATCTGTGCAGATTCTGCCTAATTAGAGAAGAGGGAAGCAGGCCTGGCCCGCAAAGTTTTAATCCAATCAGGAGGCCAAAAAGTTCTTCACATACTGACTGGATGCTGAAGGCCAATCGGATCATAGTACATTCAGGCCTACAGGAAAAGCTCATGCCGGAGCTAGCATTCATTCAGGTGGATCTTGGGAGCAGGATGCTAATATTTCTGTGAAGTCCAAGGCAGAAATTTCAGAGGCAAAGGCCACTTCTTCTGCAGTTAACTTTTCACCCATTCATTGGTAGATCGATGCCAGCCACATTTTGAACGAGCCTTTTCTGACAGTATTTGAATTTTTCCGAAGTACTGGCACAGTCTATGTTCTTGGTAACCCAAGTTAAAAAATCATGTCAAGTACTGGCCTTTAAAAGTGGTAATACTGCAAGAACTCATCTAATAATACTTTGCAAGGGTGAGGAGGTGAGAGCTTACTGAAGTCGTTTTTTGTGCAAACAGCAAGACGTTGCCGTAAACCTAGAAAGCATGAGATGCTCAACACCATCCAATGCAGATTCATTGAAACACGTCCTTGTTTTGTGATAACAGTCACCAACATCAGCTCAGATTAAACTAGCACTACACATACAAACGTTTTAGAATAGCCCGTTAATGGAGATTTCTGTAGTGTACTAACAGATCACAGAACAGACAAGAGATAGTCTTAATTATAAACTTAGAAACACTGGCATTTTCAAAAGGAAAAAAGATGCTGCCACAACAAAAGGATGAACAAAAAAAGAAAAAAAAAAGAAAATCAGGAAAGGAATTTATTCCACATGAACTAGAGAGACATAACCTTTACGTATCAGTCCTGGAAATAACAGACAAACATATATAGAACTCAAACTTCTAGTTATAATCGGATTCTTCAATGCGAGACACTAAAAGAAAAAGGACAATACACTAAGAAAACACCACATAAGGAATGCGTAATGAAATAGAAGAGCAAAGGGGTTCAACCATAATCCATGGTTCAACGGTTCCCTCCTCACTATCAAACAGGAAGCCAGACGCCTATCAGAGACTGGCTAATGAACCCATGCCCCACCACCAGTACACTGCCAAATCAGTGCTGCAACAAATTCAAAACAGCCATACCCCATTCCAAATCCACCCACTACCTCCAAAAACTCCAATATACCACCATCCACAGCTTTTATTCCCCCAACCCCCTTTAGTTCAGTATGCAACTCCCTCATGGACCATTTCAACTCTAAAATGCACAAAATCTCTGGCAAGCCTGAACATCCCAACACATGGGACACCTTCCACCCCACTGACAAAGACACTCATCGCCCTCTCTGCCAGAACAAAACCAGCACACTTCGTGGGTGATGCATGCTGTTAAGGATTTCAATCAGGCGACACACAACTTGGTCTCGGCCTAGTACGTAGCGCACAAGTGAGATGCTTTTCTTCTTATTTCCTGCAGATTCAATTTGAGATGGTACACAACTTGTATCACACCCCCTTTTCAAATACCCCGGGTCACTACATGAACTAGGCTGGTAAAATGCAATATTTATTTATTTTAAAATTCTAAAAAGAAATCATACCATTTTTAATATGGGACAGCAATCACCAATGGGGTGATAATTACAATGAGGATGTAAACAATACACTTGGTTTAACCTTCTAGTGGACCCTATACAAAACACCAGGGAATAGGAGCACTTTTTGATTTAGGAAAGATAGCACCCAAGTTAGGATTTCCCCCTGCAATGTTCCCTCAACCCACAAACAATTGAATTCCGAATGGATAGCAGGACACAGCAGGCAATCAGGAATAAGATGCAGAAAACTGAATCCAAATCCGACCTTCCCTCAGCAAATAAGAGTGGAAAACGGATTCTAAACCCCTTGCAATGTTATGAAATGACACTCGGAAATGGACAAACAATTAATGTGCGGTTAAAACATTTAAGGTAAATACAATTTCTCACTAAAGCAACAATGCATATACACCAACAATCACAAGCACGGATTACCAAGAGCATATCATTCGAAAAATGATTGGAAAGTTTAAAACACGTTGCAGCAAAATGACATGTGTAAAAGTTGCATTTCCTTTCAATTCCGTGTAAATCCACCCAAACGATTTTTAATACAAAATGGGTGAAATACTGTGATTTGGAGTGCAGTTTTTGGGCTGGGGGATAGATATATAACACAGGTACAACATAGAGGTGAAAATAGGTCTCTAGCTGGTGAATCGAGAGAGAGATTTGGAAGGTAGAGTGAGGTTTGTTTTTTACGAAAATATAGCAGTGAAAAAGTAAAATCCGATTTTAAAAGTGAAAGGCAAAGTTTACTTAGACTAGATTTAATGGCTAAGAAAAGAGTAACGCCATCCGTGAATATAAAAGTTACGCTGCAGTTGTAACCCTTCACGCAGTGTACCCCTTTTCTTTAGGGAAAAGTAAATTATTTAAACACAATATTGCTAATGATTTATGATCTATGCAAGACAGGAATGAAGAGAAAAGTGGCGCTAACGCTTGGAGATCAAGGGCAAGAACAGAGAGAATTCTGACAGTTTTAACAAGTTACCAGGACAAGGATAGGATGGCTTAGAGAGTGGGATAAGGACAAATGCAAGACAAGGTAGACTATGGATTTCTATGGGGTAGGGATTAGACTTACAGTCTACTTTTAGTTTGGGATTTTGGATCGTCCGTGGTTCCGGTCACTACACGGCAGCACGCCTGGCAAAGGACAGCTGGGCAGGTCAGGTCACTGGATGGCACAGGTACCTCTGGATGCAGTTAGTGGGCAAGCAGTTAGTGGGCAGCAAGCCAGGCTGGTTCAGGATGCTTCCCAAAAGAATACCACAGCTTTCCCCTTTTTAATGCGAGATTAGTGGGTTGATTCTGGATCAATGGCCTTGCTGGGAATAGGATCAGCACAGCTTGGGTTTTGCAGTAGGCCCTGGAGTATGGTCAGCAATGCTTTGGCCTTGTAGTTGGGATCTAGACTCAGCAGTATGAATGAAACAGGAACGGAACGCCGGCGCAGGAAAAATCAGGAAGAGTCTGTTTGTGTCAGGGACTCTTATTTATAATGCACAGTGACATCATCCAAGTATATGGCTGGGCAGGCTTAGCTAAGCACACCTCTAACTGACGGGATTGGCCAGGGGTGCTAGTCTCCGCCTCGCTCTCAACTGGTTGGATTTCAAAGCAGGAGGGCAGATTTGTGATGCGAGTTTACAATGTTCAAAAACATCCCAGTTATTTTAACCAAAATCCGATTTCGCCACAAACAGTACATTTATACAGTGGAAATCTCTTAGCAAATTATATATACAGGTTACATATTTTATGTAGCGCATAGCACTCCAACTCCGAAATCTGAGACATTGTTTCGCCCTTCTAATACTTTTTGGTCATTTTGAGTATGAACAAGTCGCCCTAAAATTCCAAAACTTTATACATGTGTGGATTAACATAAGGGATGTATGGATACTTACCTTGTATTCGCCGATTCTTTGCCATTTCCATTCCCAAAGGGTCAGTGAATTCTACCATGTCTTAAATGAAAGCCCAAAAAAAAAATCACTTTTAAACATGCAAAATGTTTACATTTTTACAAAGTCTTGCTGCAGAGATAAGAGTCTCATTTTTATTCATAAATAGTCTTTGGAAGCAAATAGCAGTCCTTTGTCGGTCACTGGGCCATTTTTTTCTAATTCAGCTGCCACCAACTGTAATTTCATCCAGAGCAAGGTCAGAGGTTAACATCTGGATTGAAGGTTTATTGCCCCCCCACTTCACACTTCCTTGTCCTGGAAATCCCACTGTCAGTGGGTTCAGCCTAGACGAGATTCTGTCCAACCTAATACCTAAACCTAAACACTGGGGTGTTCGTATCTGCCGAGAGAGGCCCTCCTGCTTGGTAACAACCCCCCGCCCCCAAGCAGAAACCTATTTTTCTTTTGGAACTTGCAAAATCCAGCCAATATGGTTTAACAGTTTTACTTTCTTATATTTGGTCCTGAATTAAACAAACCAGTTGAATAAAATAACCCATGTGTGTATTTTCCCCAGCAACAACCCCCTTCCCAATGGTAGATAATGGCAGGCTTTCATTAAACAGTTTTACTTTTAAAATGGGCCTTTCTCTCCTTCAGTCTGCAAAGCCCATTTTACATCTGTGGTGCAAAGCTGGCATTTCTTTTTTTGTAAATTCGGTTTTGCATCGCCCTCTGGATTCCCTTGCAGCTATAGTTATTTTCTTGTGTGCAGGACTTTAGTTTGAATCACAGATGTATTGAAATTGACATGGGCCAGATAGCTTAAGTTTCTTTGAACTACCGAGTTTTGCGTTTTCCTGTGCGGGAAAAGTGAAGCTCTTTGTTGATTTTCCTCAGAGTTGATTTGACAGGGCCTGTCATTCAGAAATCATGCCTTGTTTTGCTGAAGCACAATGAGATATACTGGGCAGGGCAGGGTCTTATTAATCACAGTGGTTTAAGGAAAAAATGATGGAAATGGCGTCAGAGCAGCATTTTTTTTAAGGTGAAAAAGTTTCCTTTTTAATGGAGATTTTGGGCTTTCAGCAAAGCAGTGCTGCCTTTTCACCATATTCCATCTGTATATGTCAGAACACAATGGCACGCTCCCTCAGTTGAGTACCCTTGTTCCATCCTGGGCAATGTATGCTTGGCAAGACTGTACAGGCATTTTTTTGTTGCTGCAAAATGCAGTTTTAAGGCCATGGTGCTCATAGGAGCCAGCGCAACCATTTCGCTGTTTCTGCGCAAATGCAGCTTGGTTTTGGCAAAATTCTTTTCAGTGGGTCAATGGAGCCCACAATGCCCGCCAAAGCCACATCACCACCCTCCCTCTGCGCTGGCTCAACACACATGGACATGGTACTATCCCCTTTGCACTGAAAGCTGACAAATATCACCAGTCTTAAAAATAAAAAAAAATAAAAAATCCATCTCTCAACCCCACACTCCCCGAAAACCTCTGCCCCATTTCCGCCATACCTCGGCAGAATCATGGAACGCTCCATCACAACCAAACTAAAACACATCACCACACACTACCTCCCCAATCTCTTCCAATCTGGTTTTTGACCTGGATAGAGTACCAAGACTGTTACACTTCACATACTCTATGACCTCCACAGCATCACAGACAAAGAAAACACAGCCCTACTCAAACTCCTCGACCTCTCTGCAGCCATCAACCACAGCATTCTATTAAACATCCAATCCTACAGGATGAAACTCTCAGGCACAGTCCTAAAATGGTTCACCTCCTTCCTCACTGACAGAACACACTGGCTCCATGACCCCTTTTCGTTCAGACCACATCCCGGTGAAGTCCGGGGTCCCATAAGTCTCCTCCCCGTCTCTACTCCTCTTCTGCCTGTAGTGTCCCTTAGACAGGCCATTAATGTCCATTTCGACTAATATGCAAACAAAAGCAAATCTACTTCCACATCTCATCCCCTTCATGAGTCCAAACCCTCAAAAGCAGTCGGTCCACCATCACAAGCTGGATGGCACCCACTACCTCAAGCTAAATCCTTCCAAAACCGAATGCCTACTCGTCTGCCGCCCCAGGCACAAACCAGACCTCTTCCCTTGGATCACATAATTCACCACAGACAACCCACACATAGCCCTCTGCACACCTGTCAAATCCATTGATTTCACCATCAAGCCCCACCTTTCCTTCACACACCACATGGCTGTTGTCACACCAAAACATGCAATCTACAACCACACGTCCTACTCAAAATCAGACATGTCCTTCGCCCTGACTACTTCTGCACTACAGTTCAAGCACTGATTCTGTCCAAACTGGACTACTATAATGCACTCCTCACTGGACTCCCCACATCAGCACCCTTGCTGCCCTGCACGCCATACAAAATGCTTCAACAAGACTCAAATCTGCCACCTACCCAAACATTCATACATCACCCGTGCTTAACTGGCACCCCGAAGTCCAGAGAATTGCCTTCAAAGCATTTTGCATTGCATACAGAGCTAACCACCTCAAAACCGTATTTTACCTTGAAGACAAACTGAAATCCATTACCCTCACAAACACCAGACAAGCGAGCCTGCATTTTCTACATGTTTCACTCTGCAAACTAACACGTACACAAAACAAGCATTTACGCAGTGGGCATGCAGAGCATGTAACATGTTACCGCTTCACATCAGCACTGCACCCTCCATCACATCTTTCCAGGAGAGCCTAAAAATATACTTGTTTCCTCACACGTAGTCTCAGTCCTGGAAATAACAAACATACATAGAACTCAAACTTCAGCTCCTCCACTTCCTCTGCTGCCACTTACTATCTTAATCTTCCTATCCTAAAAATATTTTGTAACTTCTGTTTCACCTTCCACCTTTTGTACTTTGTAAGGCACTCCGAGATCCTCTGGGTCGGGCCAGCACTGAACAAAAGCTCAAATAAAATAAAGTGTGGATCCCGATCTTGCCTGCTCGTCACACAAAACAGGGTCATTTCTTAAAGGTCACTGGAATTTTACATATTGGTCCTGTTCTGCACTCATCTGGAGATCGACTGATCTTCCTTCTACACATGAAAATAATTCAGACAACTATCCAAATATGGGTTATTGCCCCAGTGACCCTTTCCTCATAAAACTGCACATTCACGCCTACGGCAACCTGCATACTTTGTGTACCACGCTCAAACCTCCACTCAGCAACTGGAATCTTATCCTACCAAATTACCACTGTAACCATCCACCCTCTCAACATTCCAAATGAGCCCATAACCTGTTCTCAGAGTTTTAGCATTGTTAAACACTTGTAACTTTCAAGGGATTGAGAACTTTAGACACCTTCCATATGAAGCCAGGTACTTCAATCACATCACCAACTTAAAACTTAAGGACTTTGCAACACTAGCAGGCATCAAAACCGCTGTTGATGTACACCTGCATCTCTTCTACGTCCATTTCTAACGCCTGTAGGTAAAGAGGAAGGCAATATTCTCTTTAGTCTATCTCAACAACCATTATAGTCTGCCAAACTATGAAGATTTCCTGCTCGGCATCCACTCGGAGATACCAGGGTCACCAAATGTAGGGTGTTCTTGTAGGTCTCAATTTCCAGTAGCCTCTGAAATGTCAACAGCGCCATTTGAACACCATTCTTCATACCCAGCCATATCTTTTCACTAGGCCATTGGTCCATGGAGATTACAAACACACTGTTGTCTAACAATTCAAATCTTGTAAAAAAAAAAAACAATTTCACCATATGATAGTTGTACAGTGTATTCATAAGCAACTTCTCTGGCCTTCTCACATCTAAATATTGCCCTCCTAAATGCAATCGCTTTGATTCTTATATTTAATCTAAAAGGACGAACCACAGCTAATGCTAGTTTTGGTCAAGGGCCGTCTGAACATTCATAGGAACCATGGGAGCATTATAAGTTCGCAATTCTTTGTGACCTTTGCTCAAATAAGGAATCTATTATAAATCGTTCCACTTGCTGGTCAACAAGGATGTTCTCATATTGTACTTCATTGCCATAACACCCAAATGTTCTTTGTGGGCATTATGAATTAACTTGCCCCCTCATTCCAACAGGCAGCACAACCTTGACACTCTTATCTGATGGCCAATGTCCTTTTACACCAACATATGATCATTCTTGTTTGTATCAATCCAGTTCTCCTTTAATAAGGACATGCTAACACCGCTACATACATTTTCTAGGTAAGCAATGATTTATTACTTATAATGAAGATTAGCCCTGCTACAGCGCAAGTAGTCTTGATTCTATTAAAGACACGGAGGGGAGCATTATGCTTCAACGTCCTTTATTTCTACTCTTGCAGCAGATTTAAATCTTCATATTTCTTTAATAACACTTTTTCTTACAACTCCAAACCAGAAAAATATCCAAACACTTCACATCCCATGAACCCCAGTGTCTCTGGTAGTCCCATGTATATATCCTGTCCCTGGACTCCATGAGCTACTTCCTGCCCAGGTCGTTTCCTCTTCTTTTATGCCTTCCAGCCGACATCCTAAAAAACGCAGAACATACTCCAAACAGAAAAAACAACACGTCCTCAACTACGGCTGAACTGATGCCCTCCGGCAGAGGGCTCTTCATGGCCAATGCTGGCAACTTCTCACGCGATACTTTGCCACTTCCGATCTCAGACTCTCAGCCAGCTTTCTGGTCATCACCCATCAGAGAAGACATGTATTAGGAAGGGTAATACTATGCAACGCACCACAAACACATGATAGATTATACACACATCACCAATGCTTTGTGTCGCTGGGCAAGATGATGCTCCCCTCTGTGTCTTTAATAGAATCAAGACTCCCTGAGCTACAGCCGGGGTAATCTTCATTCCATGTCAAGACCGGAGGCAAGCATTACGCTTGATCACAGCTATACACTACAGCCGCTGCCACAATTGCTATTGGCTTAAAATAAAGGTCTTAAAAAGTGGAGTCGGGGGGTGCTGTTGTGCGCCGAGCAAGATGGCCGCCTAAAGCGTGAGCTCCGTGGCGGGCAGACTTCATGATCCTGTTTTTGGCACATTTGCCCCTTTGCAGCCGCTCACGGGGCACACGGCTCTGTAGCCGCTACCTCAGGGATCCTGTCGACCCAGTCCCGACGTGAATCGGGGCCGGGAGGAGCTTTCCCCGGACTTCGCGGTGCCCATCCCCCATCCCCCAGCCGGCCGAGCTACTGTTTCTGCTGGTGCCGGGTGGCCTGAGGCGCCCTGCCCCGGCGCTCCTGGAGGAGCGTCCGGCCTGCGGCGAGGCCGCCCCGCTCTTCCTCCCCAGCTGCGGGAGCCGCCGCGAGATCTCCTCGCCCTCTCCTTGGAAGTCTCCTCCCCCACCCCCCATCAGCACACGCTGCGCTGCTGGAGCGGCGCGGCTTCCGGGTGCGTGCTGTGGGGGACTCCACTGTGATCCTGTGGTCCCAGCCCCGGAGTGAGTGGTGGGTCCGGGAGGAGCTTTCCCCGGACCTTGATGTGCCCACCCCCCCGCCTGCGACGCTCCTGCGCGCCTACACCCAGCCCCGGCAGAGAGTGGACGAACCCGCCCGGGGTCTTGCCGCACCTTTTCCCGCATCTGCTTGCATAAGTGGGGGCTGGCCAGCCTCTCCCTTCTCGGCGGCGGGGTCGACGGAGACCTGGGACCGTGACTCGCCGGCCGAGCTACTGTTTCTGCTGTGCCGGGTGGCCCGAGGCGCGCTGCCCCGGCGTTCCTGGGGGGACGTCCGGCCTGCGACTAGGCCGCCCCGCTCTTTCTCCCCAGTTGCTGGAACCGCCGCGGGGACTCCTCGCCTCCTCTCGTGAAGCGCGGCCTCCAGATACGTGCTGTGGGGGGCTTCACTGACTTCCCGTGCCGGAGTTGCTGCCTTCCTCCCTCTGTTGAGGGGTGCCCGTGGTTCTTTCACTGGCGGCTCCCGGCCTCGGGGCCCTGGTGTCACCCCTATCTGGGGGGCCGTCTCTCCTGCGGTGGGGGCATCGGAGGCCCACAAACAACAACAACTGACCCCGCCTGGTGAGCTCGAACTCTTCCTGGCCCTCCTACTTGGAGGCCCCGCTCTTGACTATCCCCCCCACTGGGGGCCACTCTGCCTTCGCTGCCCACGCATTTTCTCCACCCTGACTGGAATCCTAGGCTCTGGGTGGCCCTACTGCTCATCGGTGGCCTGTTTCTCCCCGCTTCATTACTCTCGGGGCTGCTGCCTCTCCACCCGGAGGGATACTCTGCTGGGGGGTGCTGGCGGTGCCGCTGGTCCCCACTCTCCCATATCTGGGGTCTCCCACCTTCAAAGCCCTCTGGTGCTGATTCCTACGCCCCCCTGAGTGGGCTGGTCCCCCGCGGTCTACACTGACAGTCATAACACTTCACCGGTACGGTCTCGCGGCCACGGCTTTCCCTGCTTCCCTCTCTTGTTACACACCCTACCTGGGTTACTGGCTCGCGTGGCCCGGGTCCCCCCCCCAGCCCCCCGCGCCCCCCCCCCCCCTATTGGGGCGGCCAGCGCTTCCCCCTTCATCCCACTCAACCCACTCAACCACCATCTTCGTCAAGATGACCAAGGGGGGCGCGAGGAAACAGAGCTCCATTAACATGTTTGCGAGGGCTGCTGTGAGATCGCCGGAGGAGCCCACTGAGCAGGCCCCTGTTGCATCATCATCCGTCGAGGCACCGGAATCCCAAACCATGATGGACTTTATCAGGGAGGGCTTCACTGCTCTGTACTCAAAACTGGATGATATGAACGGCACAATATCTTCGATCAAAGCCCACATTGAGAGGACCGATAGTCGTGTGTCTGAGGTCGAGACACGGGTCGGTTCTGCAGAGGATGCACTGGGTGCCCTGCGCTCCGAGGTTGTCGCTCTCTCTGGCCGAGTCCTCGAGGTGGAGAAGAAGAACGAGGACTTGGAATCCCACTCAAGGCGTAATAACCTTCGCATTATCGGGGTTCCTGAGAACGAAGTCCACGAGCCAATGGAGGACTTCGTTGAGCACACACTAATGTCACTTCTGGATTCACCCAAGCTCTCCCCTCACTTCGCTATTGAGCGGGCGCACCGTGCCCTTACGGCTAAACCCAAACCCGGGGCTCCGCCTCGGCCCATCATTGCCCGGGTCCTGAACTACCGAGATCGTGATACCCTGCTTAGGGCCGCGAGGATCAAGGGCGAGCTGTTCTTGGGTGGTGCAAGGATTCATCTTTACCCCGATTTTTCGACTGCCGTCCAACGGGAGCGTAAGACTTTCCAAGCGGTGAAGCGGAGGCTGCGAGATCACTCCATTAAATATGCTATGCTCTACCCTGCCAAACTGCGCATAGAACATGCTAACCAGGTGTTCTTCTTCACGATCCCAGAGGAGGCCTCTAAGTTTTTGGACGAACACTTCCCAGGTTGACTCCCTTCTCCTGTACACGGCTCTGCAGCTACCCCCTTGGGCCCTACGGGGGGGGAGGCCAGGTCCGGCCTTTCCCCGGCGCTGGAGCCGCATTGATCCTCTTCCTCGGATTCGGCTTGTTCAAGTTTGTTTAGTACAAATAAGTGCCATGTCGCTATGTGCAAGACACTTTGCCTAACTCAGGCGCTGATGCCTCTAGTTTGGTTTTGGTTGAGGGGGGTTGGGACTGTCATTCCTCTGTTTGGGAGGGGGATGTGGGTGGGGGTGGGACATGTTTGGGGTATTATTATCAGAAAATTGGCGCTGGCAGCGAAGGCGGACCGTGATGCAGCATTCATCCATTGGTCTTGGTCACTTTTTTTGACTGTAACACCATCGTATCTATGGCTGAAGGGAACTTGACCTTTATGAGTTGGAACATACGGGGGCTGGGTAACTATAAAAAGATGAGGCAGCTCCAGCTGCAGGCTGAGCGCCACGGATCCAAGATTCTTTTTTTGCAGGAGACACATGCTCGCACGGAACAATGCGTGCGTTTCGCCAAAACCTGGGGCCCCCATAGATTCTTTACCGATTTCTCTACTCAAAGTCGTGGGGTCATGACCCTCATTCACAAAAGTCTCCGGTTCACCCTCATTTCCTCACAAATTGACCCCCTGGGCAGGTATGTTCTGTTACATGCCACGCTTCAGGGGAAGGAAGTGGTTCTGCTGAACATTTATGGCCCCAACCTGGATGACCCTGAGTTTAACAGACAGGTCACGTCTCTTCTGGATGGCTTCCCCCTTGTTCCAATTCTCTGGGGGGGTGATTTTAATACTATCTTCGACGTAGCCCTTGATAGATCTGGGTCCAAGCCCCGTCATCTCTCCAGGGCAGCCTATGCTGCATTATCATCCTTACCTCGCTTGGCCATGGTGGACGCATGGAGGTTCTTTTACCCCGACTCCCGCGTTTATTCGTTCTACTCCTCAGTCCATGACTCATACTCCCGAATTGACCGTTGGGTGATCTCCAATACTTTGGTTAAGGACGTGATACAGTTAATGATTCTGCCCAGAACCTTGTCCGACCACTCTCCAGTGACTATCACTGTGAGTTGGAGTCCTGATCCCGGCCGGACCCGCTGTTGGAGATTGAAACCCCTCGCTCTGCTCGACCCAGAGTTCCGCTTCGAGCTCTAGGACTCTATTGAGGAGTTCTTTGAGATGAACGCGGGGTCGGTACCATCACTGGCCACACTATGGGAGTCTTTTAAGGCTTATATTAGAGGGATTGCACTTTCCAAAGAAAATGGGGTCCTTAAGTCGATCCGGAGAGACCTAGCCGAGAGTGAGTCCAAGTTATCGACCCTAGAGGCTGCGAGCTCACTTCACTCTTCCCCGGGTAACCTAGCGGCCATTGGGGCGGAATTAGATACGTTCCGCTCCCTTGCTGAGCGCGAACAGAGGTTTCTGGACAACCCAGGCACTGCGAGGAAATACGGGGAGGGCGAGCGCCCTGGTCGTCTCCTTGCGAGGTTGATACGACATGAGACGGGTTCCCCACACATACTCGGGATCGAGAGACCTGACGGCTCCTTGGCTGTCTCCTCTCGGGACGTCAACACAGAATTCTTTAATTTTTACGAGTCCCTATACTCTAACTCAGACGAAGTGTCGGTGGTAGAGATTGACTCCTTTCTCGATTCCCTCCCCTTGTCGACTTTACCCCCTGAGGCCGCGGGCTCTCTTGATTCCCCACTCACACTGGAGGAGCTCTCTGACGCTATCGACTCCTTATCCTCGGGGAAGGCCCCCAGCTCGGATGGTATCCCAGTCGAATTTTACAAGTCCTATAAGTCACTCCTGCTTCCCCACTTGTTGGCTGTTTGGGAGGAGTCGGTGGAGGCGGGGGTGTTCCCTGCTTCACTTCGTGAGGCCACGATTACAGTATTACTAAAGGCTGGCAAACCCCCCTCGCATTGTGGCTCGTATCGTCCGCTTTCACTTATGAATTGTGACGCCAAAATATATGCAAAGGCCCTGGCGCTCAGGTTAGCCCCCCTCCTACCATCCATCATTCATCCCGATCAAGCCGGCTTTGTCCCGGGGCGCTCCACCTCCCTTAACTTAAGACGTATATTTAATATAATCGATAGGATTAGCCCAGAGACTCAGGCTGTGGAGGCCACGCTTGACATGCAAAAGGCCTTTGACTCGGTCTCATGGCAGTTTCTTTGGCGGGTTCTCGAGAGCTGTAAATTTGGTCCCTCCTTTCTCTCTTGGGTCAGGCTACTCTATTCATCTCCCGTGGCTAGGGTCCGCACTGACGATCACTGCTCCCCTCTCTTTGGGATCGCCAGGGGGACGAGGCAGGGGTGTCCATTTTCTCCCTTGGTTTTCGCGATTGCCATTGAGCCCTTCGCAGACATGCTCCGTCACTGTCATGCCCACAGAGGCCTCCGAACTGCGGGTAAGGCGGACATAGTCTCCCTATATGCGGATGACGCACTGTTGTTCATTCGTTCTCCATCCATCAACTTGCCTCCAGTGCTTGAGGATATCATTCATTTTGGCCGGGTCTCGGGCCTTAGGGTGAATTGCTCGAAGTCCACCCTTTTTCCACTAACGGAATGCACTCTCTCCCCCCCTGACACTCTGGGATTCACATGGGCTCAATCCACGTTCACCTACCTGGGGATAGAAGTAACGCGTCAGCGGGCGCTGACCTTCGAGGAGAACTTTCGGAAGTACCTTACACATCTGTCCGTTAAAGTTTTAGCCTGGGACAAGCTCCCGCTTTCCCTCGCAGGCAGAATGGGACTCCTGAAAATGGTGGTGTTACCCCAGCTGCTTTATAGGTTTGCCAATATACCCTTGTGGCCAGGCGCGGACTTTTTTCGCGACTTGACTCGTACAGTTAACTCCTTCCTTTGGCACTCAGGTGCGGTCCGGCTTAAGTTTGAGACCCTGTCCACTCCTATGGCCAACGGGGGCTTTGGCGCTCCTGATTTTCTTAAATACTGGCTGGTATCCCAGATCCAATATATCTCTCATTGGTTTAACACGACTGACCCCCCTCCTCATGTCCGGCTCGAGAAGCTCGCGGTCTGCGACCGCGACATCCGCTCTTTGGTAATACAACCCGCTCCTCTGGTACTGAATTCACAGAGCCCGGTCGCGTGCACATCCCTTGCAATGGCCAAAACATGGAAGCTGCTTGGAATTGCCCACGTCTTCCACGGCAACCTTCCTCTCTGGAACTTCCTCCCAGGGGTCCCCCAGGTTGCACCACTCACTGTTCGTCGCTGGGCCGAAGCGGGTTATGAGTTGCTGCGGGACGTGTTTGACCAGGGTATATTCATCGAATGGCTTGACCTCCCTCTGCCCTTGAGGAAGGACAGGAGTGTCTGGCTTCAATACGCGTCACTCCGCAAGACCCTCAAGCGTAATTATCAAATGTTCCCTGCTTCACCACCAGACGATCCGGCCATTGAGGAACTTACCTCCCCCTCACCCATGAGAGGTAAAATCTCCAGGTTATATTCTATGCTGCAGTCCAGATCCTTCCCTGAATTTGCTAAACTTAGACGGTCTTGGGAGGTGGACTTGGGGGTGGAAATGTCAGATGACCGCTGGCCACACTTATGTGAACGCACTCACCGGGTGTCCTTTAATTCTCGATTTAAACTTATTCAGTTCAAGGTGCTGCATAGGTTCCACTATACGCCGGTCAGATTGCATCGCATGTCCAGTGACCATCCCTCCAGTTGCCCTCACTGCGGTCATGTAGATGCGGACTACATCCATATGATTTGGTCCTGCCCCCGCCTCTCACAGTTCTGGGGAGCGGTTTGCTCGACGGTATCTGCTATTTTCGATCACCCCATTGACCCTTCCCCAGCATTGTGTCTCTTCCACGACCTCCATGGCCTCTCACAAAACTCCAAAAAATTGGCCAGCCTCTGCATGCTCTTAGCGGTTCGGTCCATCCTGCTTTGCTGGCTTCGCCCCTCTCCCCCCACACATGCCCAATGGTTAAGGGCAGTCACGTGGGCCTCCGACTCCGAGGAAACCTGGTCTCACATGCAGCCCTTCCATTCCAGGCCTAGGGACATCTGGCTTAGGTTCCGTTCCTACATGTCCGACCTCAACATGACTCCGGTAGCTTCCCCTCCACCTGCTCTTCCTCACTAGTTTGAGATCTCCCTCCATATCATGAGGTTTGGCCACCCTTCTTCACATGTTACTTGTATCTATGTTCCTAAATCGTTTTGTGTGCAATCTCTGTATGCCTGTACCATGAATAATATTGACAGATTGTACTTGCTGGGCGCTGTTCGCCTGTTGTTTTGCTGCCACGCTGCCTAATAAAAAAAGAATTTAAAAAAAAAAAAAAAAAAGTGGAGTCGCTGGACCAATCCGCTGCCTTAAAGATGTCCTGAAGACTTGTTCCGGCTCCAAAAGCTTTGGAAGCCGTGGCATCTCTAACTGAATGCACCCTGAAACCGTGTCACGTCTACGCCTGCCTGGGACATGATCTCTAGCACCAATCAGGCTATAGTCGCTGCTGCCACTGCCTTATATGGCTTCCTGCGCATGATTAGCAATTGCGACACTGCCAGTCACACCTAGTCTGTCCTCGCCTTGTATTCTTCGATACAGTTGGCCACGCACAATTTAGGCTGATCAAGAAAATAAGGGTACGAAATAACTGATGAATGGCTCTTAGTCCTTTTCGCAATGGAGAAGGTCACCCACTCCAGACAGAAGGTCTTCCTGTCCACTTCAAGTGCTCTCGCCTCTGACACTCCTCTACAGGACACCAGGGATAAGAGCACTGATAGCTTCCCTGAAAGCTGTTGGATGGACAAATCTCTGTTATATGGCCAGCTCATAACAGTCGCAAGACTGCATCAACATCCCATAGCTGCACGCATTTAGGGATGGGTGGCGTACTGACCTTAACGCGCGCATCAGACTCACTACTGCCGAGTGCTCCCCTAGAGGGACTCCATCCAACGAGTCATGCCCAGCTGAGATCGCTCATCTATAGACCCCTACGGCTCCAAAAACATTCCCACCTCTGGCTACGGATGCTAGAAAATGGAGCACCTGCACTAAAGGGGCTGAAACGGGATGAAGGTCACGCTGACTGCGCCACAGGCACCCCCCGACAACACTGCCCCATGCTGCTTCAAAACGGAGCATATAGAAGGCCCAGGAATGTTTGGTAAAATCTGCAGCTCGTCCCAAAATGCCCGGCAGGCTCAATCTGCTCCCGATACCCTGCACGCTAGCAGAGGTAGCTGCGCAGTTTTCATCGGGGGATAATTTCCTGACGGGTCTAACAGAAGATCCTCCCTGAGAGGAAGCACTTGTGGGAAATCCAACGAATGTTCCATCAGAACTGAAAACCACACTTGCGATTTCCAGTTCGGGACTACTATGAGAGCTACCGCCTTCTCCATCCTGATTTTCGCTAGAACTCTGTCTAACATCATGAAGGGGCGAAAAGGCGTAGTGCACTGCGCTCGACCACGCATGAAGAAAAGCATCCGCCGCTGGCGCTTCCGGGACCAGTCTCCTGCTTAAAAAAAAACTCTGGCTACTGTCTGTTCATCCTGGATGCGAATAGATCAGTGTCTAGATGTGACAAATCAACTTCCGGGGCACCAGTAGTCCAGAGATGAATATCGGTGTCTAAACCATCAATCAAACCCACACCTCTAGTACACCAGAAGGAATCCTAACAGATTGGAATACAAGTAAATTATAAGACCTCCTTGTCCAATTTTGGTAACGTGGACGAAACGGCAGGCTGATCTCTGCAAGGTCGTGGATCATTGGTTAGTTATAACACAGCGAAAATACAATTATTGCCCAATGATAAAGATTGTATAAAAGTATCTACTTTATTATTACTACAATAGACAGTTCTAGCACACTACAATTACAATCCCCCCCCCACAGTTAAGGAACACAGAGGACAGACAGTTTTACAAAAGAAATGGACGCACTCTGGATACTGGCAGGAGGGTAGTTGGTAAAGTAATCAGTCTTGTAGTTCAAGATTATTTGGCTTCAGCACCAAAGGGGCAAAGGGTTGTAACGGTCTCTATGGGCCTTCGTAGAAGGACCAGTGGGGCAGAACCACAATATACCTGGTGCTGAATAAGTTCTTGGTGCTAGACACGGTCGAGGCAGTTCCAGGGTATTTTGCAGCCCGTGAGACAGAGTTAGTGGCGGGAGACAGCTGCGGGTACCAGGCGGCAGACAGTTCGGCAAGCAAGGCTGGACAGACGTCTGCAGGCTGTCCGGCTCGGGGACAAGGATAGTTGTCTCTGTGCTGGTTGGTGGATCTGGAATGCTGGCCGAGGCATCTCGGACGGCTCTGGCGACTGCGGCATGACAACAGTCAGTGATGCAGCCGGATGCGGTTCGAGGACTCGACTGTCTAAGTTGTCCTTAGAAAGATGGATGCTGGATGTTGCTCATGTGGCACTCCTCTTAGCTTCTTCGCAGGGCTCGTGTCCTTTCAAGGCGGACGGCCCAAAGCTCAGGAGGGTTTTAGCAGGCAACAGCCTTGTCCTTTGTCCAGAGACACTCTGGCATGTCCCACCTTGGAAGCTTGCTGTCGGAACCTAGCAGGGCACGCTGTATGCTGGCTTAGTACTGGTTCTGGAGCTGCTGGACGGGTCCTCCATCTCCTTCTGTTCCCTGGGAGATGTTTAGGGGAGGGATCTAGTTTCCCTCTTGGAACTCCTAGCCTTCCTTCACTGGCAGAAGATGTAAGGTAGACTGTACCTCCAGCTCAGGTCCAAATGAGTTGTCCTTACTCCTTGCAAAGTCTTTAGGTGATCTGATCAGTGAGGGGCTCAGCCCTCTTAAAGCCAAACGGGCCCCAGTGATTGGTGCAGGCTACGCCCACCTTAATGAACCAATCCTGGGTACCCACCAACACTCTTCAGTGATGCTTTAGGTCAGAATCAAAGCACTTGGCAACAGACAGGGGAAGGATGACAACATATTCCCACCCATCCTCCTGTCTGCTGTACATCAAGTGTCTCCCTAATTAACTGAGCCCTAAGCAGCGGTTGGTCACAACATGGGCCAACTTTGAAGAAGGGGGTCTGCAGGCAGACATTCGTCTCCTACAATTCACATGCTTCCCTGCTCTGAAAGGAGCGGTTCCAGACAGGACATTCACTGCCCTTTCATACCAGATCGCCTGTCCATATCTAATCCTTGTAGGGATATGGCCCACCGCAAAAGCTTAGGGTTCTCCCCTTGCATGGCCATTAACCATCGCAGAGGCCTACGGTCCATCTGGATCATAAAGTCAGACCCAAAGATGTAGGGTTACTGCTCCTTTACGGCCTACACGACCGCATACGCCTCTTTCTACGACAGCCCAGTTCCTTTCCCTTTTTGTCAACCGCCTACTAACGTAGGCAACAGGTTGCTCTACCCTTCAGAGTTCAGCTCCAATCCCAAAATCACAGGCATCTGTCTGGATAATTAATTCCTGACCATAGTCTGCCACTTTCAAAACTGGGGCCCTGCACAATCCATCCTTTAAATCCTGAAAGGAGGTTTGACAGGCAGGGGTCCAAGTTACCTTCTTTGGCATCTTTTTAGACGTTACATCATTCAAGGGCATTCAAGGGCATGGCAATGGTCCCATACCCTCTAACAAACGACTGGTAGTACCTAGAAAGGTTCTCACCTGTGTCTATGTCGTGGGGATGTCCCACTCCTTCACAACCTGTACCTTTGGCTCAAGAGGTTGTTTCTTGCCTCCAACGACCACGGAACCCTGCGCTATCTGGAACTTTGTGGCCTTGATAGTCAGGCCTGCATTCTGCAGCGCCCAACGCACTTTTTTCAGGTGGGATACATGATCCTCTGAGGTGTGGCTAAACACAGCAAAATCATCTAGAAAGGCGACGCTGACGTTTTCCATCCGGGCAAAACCTGGTCAACCATCATCTAAAAAGTGGCAGGAGCATTCTTCAATCTGAAGGGCATCACAGTGAAATGAAAACGTCCTTGCGGGGATCAGAACGCAGACCTCTCTTTCGCTCCATATATCAAGCCGACCTGCCAATACCCCGCTGTGAGGTCAAAGTACTCATGTACTTGGCAGCTTAGAGCTTGTCAATTAGCTCATCTGCCTGAGCAATGAGGTGAGCATCTGTCTTCGTGACAGAATTGAGCCCCCTGTAATCCACACAAAAGCAAACTTCAGTCTTCTCACTACTTGTCATTTTAGGGACCAGTACCACTGGGCTAGCCCAGGATCTGTGGGATAACTCAATCACTTAGGCATAACATCTTGGAAACTTCCTCCTTAATGGTGTCCCTGACCTTACCGGACATCCAGTGGATTCTACTCTTCACCGGTTTACTGTATCCAGTGTCCACATCATGGGTGCACTAATCTGCGCGACAGGGAGTCAGTGAAAACAGACCAGCAAACTGTCCCAGTAAATGGCGACAGTCTCAGTTGCTGTTCTGACAGGTCTGTTGCATGGTCACCTTCAACTGACCCATCTGTGGCTTCAGTGTGCAGGAGGTGTGGGAGGGGAATCGGTCTCCTCCTCAGTCTCTCCACTAGTCATCAACGCCATGATCAAGTCATGGGGTTTTAGCAGGTTGACGTGAAAGACCCTGCACATCTGTTTAGGTCCTTTCACATCAATGAGAGAATTCACCTCACTGACCTTTTCCAGCACACAGTACGGCCCAGTCCACTTGTCCTGAAGGGCACTGGGTTTGACAGGCTCAATATCCACATCCACTGGCCTGGAGAATAGACTGTCACCTTTTGGGTCATGCCAGTGCTTCATCAGCTCCCGACTGGCCTTTAGATCGTTGGTTGACTGTTCCATGTACTTTGCCATTCTAGACCAAAGTCAGAGTACATAGTCCACCATATCTCTGGACAGGGATGAGTGTTTGCTTTCCCATCCCTTCTCCACTAGACTGAGGGGACATCGTACAGGTTGTCGTAACAGAAGCTCAAAAGGGGCTAAAGCCTACTCCGTTCTGTAGCACCTCCCTGTAGGCGAACAGAAGGCATGGCAGAAGAATATCCAATTTTCTCCTCAGGTGCTCTTCCAAGCCACCCATCATGCCTTTCAGGGTCTTGTTGAACCACTCAACAAGCCCATTGGTTTGTGGATGAAAGAAAGTAGAGAACTGGCAGGTGACGCCATACTCTTCCCACATAGCCTTCATATATGCTGATCCCCTTTCAGAAACTACTTCCTTTGGAATCCATCACGGGACAATATCTCAATCAGAGCCTCCACAACCACAGGGGCTTTGATGCTCCTCTGAGGGACAGCCTCTGGGTATCTCGTGGTGTGGTCCACCACCACCAAGATATATCGGTTCCCTGAGCTAGTTTGAGGATCCAAAAGGACCCACAATATCCATGCCTATTCTGTCGAAAGGCCGCCCAACCACAGGTAGCGGAATTGAGGGGGCCTTTGTGGCACCACCTGGCTTGCCAGAAGCTTGACAAGTCGGGCAGGACCGGACAAATTCCTTAACTTTTACGATGAACTGCGGCCAGTAAAAGTGTGCAGAAACCAGTCCGATGTCTTAGTTACTCCTAAGTGACCCGCTAAAGGAATTTGGTGAGCCAAATACAAAAGTCACTTTCTGTGGCACTGGGAAACCGCCAATCTTCTGGTGTCCTCGCCCTCAGAATCCTTTGGCTCACTGTACAGGAGTCCATCCTCCCAGTGCACTTTGAACCGTCCCGGGGCCTCGCCCTTAGCCTGCTCCTCTGCCTGCTTCCGCAGACCCGCTAGACTGGGACACTCTTTCTGGGCTGTGTAGAAGTAAGTCTGATCTGGGACCCCAGCCGATGCAAACTCATCCAGCGTGGGCAGAGCCTTCAGATCTGCTCCCACCTGGTCCTCCACCTCAGGATCCTGTGCTGCGCCAGGCAACTCTGAAGTCGCAGGGTCCCCTGCTACCAAATTAGGGTCCTTTGTGGCTACTAACCACTCTCCCGCAGGCAGGTTTAGGTGACTCAGTCTGTGGAACTGGACTAAGGGCTACCGGCCACGCTAGTCCTTCCAACAAGGCCTCCTGAAGCACTCCACACCCTAAGGCTTTCAGAGAGTTAAATCTGACATTCTATTTGGCCCTCAATCGTGTAGCCGCAGCGACTATTTCAGGATCAATTAGATCATTACCAAACAGACATGGGACAGGGATGGAGTCTTTCATCGATAGACGGTGCTGGGTTGTTACACCTCGCCAGCTGAACTCACTATTGCCAAGGGGCACTTACTCTTACCATCAAATACACTTATGCACAACTCGGGCCCATCAATATGCTGGCCAGGCTGTTCCCACTGCCAGGTGACAGAGGCGACGCTAGCCACGGTCCGAGGGAGTTTTGTGTCCATTGGTGTACACATGCTCTAGATAGAGATGAGTATTATTGGCAACTGGGGTCTCTTCCGGAGATCTGGTACCGTTCCCACTCATTGTGCCCAATCTACATTGAGCCAGTCTCTGGCCTAGTGGGAAATCCTCCTCCGAAAGGCCCACTCTAATGATGGCCTCTTCCATTAGTCCAATATTCACTATGGCTTGCTTGGGTAAGCCCTTGCAAGCAGGATCCCCTTTCCTAGGGCCCAGCTCCTTACACACAAAACAAGCTTTGGGTGGTGAGAACACAGGTGTGCCAGTATGAGGGTTGCCTGCGCTCTTCTTTTCGGTATGCAAGGCTGAATTAGAGTTTGGGGGTTTCCCTTCGCTCTTTTGGGGACCGGACTTTGAATAGGATTGGACCTTTGTCCTTCCCATCCTGGTTTACTTTTGTGCCTTCTGATTTCTCTTCCGGTTTGGGTGTGCTCGCCTGAGCCTTTTTCTGGACTCAAGTACTCACAGACCGGTTAGCAGCCTTTGCAAGCTCCCTAGGATCTGGGATAGTCTTGTCCACTAGATGCTGGTGTAGGTCAACCTCACAATTTCTCAACACATGCTCACACTCAAATTGTACATCCCTTTAAATGTGTCCACTTTGTTACCAGTCACCCACCCGCTCAGAATGCTTCAAAAATGTCGTCCACTTTTCTTTCTGAGCTCTGTGAAGCTCTTTAGATACTGTTCTGGGGTTTTACAGAACTTCCTGAGGTGGTCTGCCTTTATGCACTCATAAACAGGCCTTTCCTCAGGATTTAACTGAAGAATTGCATCAGTCCCTGGTGTCGGTAAGCGACTCAACAGGGCTGCACCCCACAGTACCTCATCCACCTCCTGCAGCTGGAATGCCAGCTTGAGCACTTCAAACAAGCCAAAAGTATTCTTCCCCAACTCATAAGTCTGTACTAAATATTTGGGGATGTGCCGTCGGGGCTTATCCCGGGCACTCTTGTTTGAGCTTCTTTCTGTTCTTCAAGTGCCAGCTTGTGCAGATCCATGATGACCTTGTACCGCTGGTCTCCTCTCTCCTCTCCTGGAGCAGGAGCTTCCTAGCCGCTACCTCATTTACAGCCGGAACAATTACTGGGACACTTAGAGACTGTGCTGAGGCCTGGGACCTGTGGGATGCCGCACTAGCCCGTTGTCACTAACACTCGAGTGTAGAAAAACCAAACTTACCCACCCCGGCGGGATGATTGGCGAGAGACACTGCTCATGCAGTGGTGCTCGTCATTTACCCCCTCCGGAACGTCTTGTCCGTTCGGGTACATAGGGCCTAACCTGTACCCTGGGGTCTTCTCCCCAACCGCCCTCACTTCAACCCAAGCTTGGAGGCTGGTCAGCAACTCAGGTTTATTAAGCTTAGTACTGAGGGCAAGTCCCATCTCTTAACATAAGACACGCATGACATCCTTGGTCATGCCTTTTATAGTCTCCATGTCCAGCTCCATGACTATTACTATTACCTAGCTGTGACTAAACATTGCCTGCAACAGTACTTTTATCGTTGGGCGACTAAGCTGTGCGCAAGGCTCCAACTGATCCGACCGCTTGCCACCAATGTGACGAATCAATTTACGGGGCACCAGTGTTCCAGGGATGAATATCAATGTCTAAACCATCAATCAACCCCACACCTCTAGTACACCAGAAGGGATACGAACAGATTGGAACACAAGTCAATAATAAACTCCTTGTCTGATTTTGGTAACATGGACTGAACGGCAGGCTTATCTCTGCAAGGTCATGGATCGCTGGTTAGTTGCAACACAGCGAAAATACAATTATTACCCAACTATAAAAGGGACTGTCCAGTCAAGGTTGTAAAAAAAAGAATCTACTTTATTATTACTACAACAGACAGTTCTAGCACACTACAATTACAAACTCCACTGTAAAGGAACACAAAGGACAGAAAGACAGTTTCACAAAGGAAAGGGATGCACTAGGGATACTGACAGGAGGGTAGTTGGTAAAGTAATCAGTCTTATAGTTCAAGAGTATTTGGTCTCTGAGTCTGTCTGCCTGCCTGTCCGTCCGTCCGTCCGTCCGTCTCTGCCTCCGTCTGTCTGTGTGCCTCTACCTGCCTGTCTGCCTGTCTCTGCCTCAATCTGTCTGTGTGCCTCTGCCTGCCTGTCTCTGCCTCAATCTGTCTGTGTGCCTCTGCCTGCCTGTGTCTCTGTCTGTCGGTCTGCCTGGGTCGGTCTGTGTGGGTCTGTCTGCCTGGGTCGGTCTGTCTGCCTGGGTCTGTCTGTGTGCCTCTGCCTGCCTGTCTGCCTGCCTGGGTCTGTCTGTGTGCCCCTGCCTGGGTCGGTCTGTGTGTGTCTGTCTGCCTGGGTCTGTGTCTGCCTGGGTCTGTCTGTCTGCCTGGGTCTGTCTGTCTGCCTGGGTCTGTCTGTCTGCCTGGGTCTGTCTGTCTGCCTCTGCCTGTCTGTCTGCCTCTGCCTGTCTGTCTGCCTCTGCCTGTCTGTGTGCATCAGCCTGTCGGTCTGCCTGGGTCTGCCTCTGCCGTCGGTCTGTCTGTCTGCCTGTGTCTGCCTGGGTCTCTGTCCGTCGGTCTGCCTGGGTCTGTCTGTGTGCCTCTGTCCGTCGGTCTGCCTGTGTCTCTGTCCGTCGGTCTGCCTGTGTCTCTGTCCGTCGGTCTGCCTGTGTCTCTGTCCGTCGGTCTGCCTGTGTCTCTGTCCGTCGGTCTGCCTGTGTCTCTGTCCGTCGGTCTGCCTGTGTGCCTCTGCCTGTCTGTGTGCCTCTCCCTGTCTGTGTGCCTCTCCCTGTCTGTGTCTCTGTCTGTCGGTCTGCCTGGGTCTGTCTGTGTGCCTCTGCCCGTCGGTCTGCCTGGGTCGGTCTGTGTGCCTCTGCCCGTCGGTCTGTGTGCCTCTGCCCGTCGGTCTGCCTGGGTCGGTCTGTGTGCCTCTGCCGGTCTGTGTCTCTATCTGTGGGTCTGCCTGGGACTGGTCTGTACTCTTTAGGGATTTTAATTAGCTAAATGCCCCAGGCCCTATATGCGAAGAATGCAATCTCGTATTTTTAAAAAGGTTCAACCATTCTAAGTAGGCAGTATGTTATTCAAATTCAAAAGAGGATTTAGCAGTAGATAAACATTTCCCAAAACGGTTGTACCTGTATTAGGCAGAAGACATCAAAAAACGTAGGACAATACTCTAGAACAACAACTGGGACTATGTGTTAGCCATAAGTAAGGACATGTTATCTGAAAATACAAACTTGGATGAGTCAATGTTATAAGCACAAGAAAAAACTACATGACAATGCCACACCTTTTGCTTGCTAAGTAAGGAGAATTCCTTTGTTAGTTAAAAGGCAAAGTAAACAAGGAATAGGTTTGTTAATCCACTGAAGATCGCATTGAGTCAACAAAGCCCAATTTGTGGTTGGTTCCAACTGTAGGAGCAAGAAAAGTCTAGCAAGATCAGAATTTGCAGATCTCGGATCTTAAAAATGACACACAAAAACGATATATATATATATATAACTATTTAACCCGCAAAGTGTAAAATCCAAGTACGTTCGAGTCATAATCTCCATCAAAGGTAGCCCATTTCACACCTTGAAACACTTTTGTATAGGCATGTTATAAAATGCCATATCATATCAAGAAAGACCTGCCCAGTGAGATTAAAGATACAATAGAAACTCAAACCAAGGACAAGCTGAGATGGTTGCTAGGACTCATGGCAATATGTGAATTGCTGGATTTGTGCTTAGGTGTACCTTTCTTCCCGTTGATAGGTAAGTAATATAGATTTACATTGCACAATAATCACACCTTTGGTTGAGGTGGTGTCCACTGTGAATGGGATGTGAACAGCAACACTTGGAGTGGCTCAGTTATGGTTACAGGAGTATGAGAGGTAAAATATGTGCCATGCAAGACGAATTGTATAGCAGTTTATCTAGATAATCGACCTTGGTATGCAACTGCTGGAAGTAAGCATAGGGATACGTTTAATCTCATAAGGAGACGTATGTGCATTCAGAAAAGGACAAAAAGATTCTGCTTTCCATAAATAAATAGTTTTAACAGATTAGCATAGTGATGGTGCTAGGTTAGCACCAGAAACTATAAAACAAGATTATGGAATTGTGACCAATTGCAATTTGGCAAGGGTATAGAAGCCCTGACTTTTTAGATTTTTATTAATAAAATGATGCGGGTAATTCCATCTTTGAAAGGGAAAAAAAAAAGGAAAAAAATAACAAATTCAGCCAATCCCCTTTCATAGGGTCCATGCCAAAAGCATAGAGTACACATGTGCTCTGTTGCATCAGTAGCCTGATCTGCAGCACCTGCCCCTCCATTGGCACAGAACAGGTTCATAGGTCAGAGGTGCCCATTTGAAAGCTGCAGTAACAGCCAAGCCTCTGCTGAGCAGGAGCTGCATTTAAGATATGCAACCCTGTGCTAAAACCCAGAATTATCAGTCTACTGTTCTAGTGGCAGACATCTCTAAATATAAGCCATGACCGAATTAGGGTATGGTGGATATTTCTCATAATTCTTGCAGCCACATAAAATTAGCTTCACACGCGTCAGCCCTGTTAACTCAGCTCAACTGTGAAAGGATGTGTATTTACCCCAGACAGGCTAATCATTCTGCAGTCAAAAAGACTGTAGCCTTGGGGGTTGCCACTTTGCTCCTTTATGAGGTCAGTTAATGGTACCCTTCCCCAGCAGGACAGCCACTCCACATAAAGCCGGCCTGGGAACAGGAATCAAAGGTCGCACCCATTCACAAAGGATGCTACATCTCCAAATGCCTTTGGTTCTAATGAGAACGAATGGGGCAGGTTTTGTTACAGAGGGAGCTCATTACAGTTGGAGGAAGGATCCACGATCTTGTTTCTCCCTGCCTCTATCTTTCCCTACTGCTCCACCCGCCCCCACTTCCCGCATAACAAAGCACTTTGGGTGCAATATCAGAAGGCAAAGTCCACATGTTCCAACAACAGGGATTTGGCCCCTAAAGCAGGTTAGCGAAGGGGTCTTCCATCACTTCTTAGATTCACTCTGGAACAAACACTGCAATGCTGATAACATGATCACTCATAACATGGTTGTAATGACATTCTGGTGGATCCTTTAATCCCTGCAGTTTGTGTGGGCACAATAGCCAAACAAATGATTTAGCAACCTTTTCTGTACAGCTCATCCATTCAGAATTTGACACTAATCTCTGATAGTGCCCTTTGCCATCTTGGCCGCTGTCAGAGAAAAGAGAAAAACAAATCTAAAACATCAGTTTTACAGATGATAGATCTAGCATTTCAGATGACTCAAATATCAAACTGACCAAGAAACAATGTTGGGCTTTAAAATATTAGAATGGTTTACCCAGAGTGAATCATGAGCATTATTAGGAGTACTGGTTGATACTGAAATTGCCATGTTGGGGTAAACCATTCTAACCTTACATAGCTTACACCATGTCAGTTCCTCTTTACATTTATCTTTTCTTCGCCTTCCTGAAACATGGTTATGTCAAGGCGATGCTGCTCAAGCTGCACTTTCTAGCTCCAACTTCTCTCAGAGACCAAGATCATATGGTGTTGGAAGTTATTGTTCCAACCTCAGTGGGGGACCTCTGCACATAATATTTGTCTACCCACTGTTTTGCCATTTGAATTCCATTTTACTATTTGTTCTACTCCAACTCCACTAGCTGATCTAGTTATTCATCACGCTCCAGTAGCTAAAAGATGGAACTGGCTGAGTTTAGTTTAGTTTTGTCTCGCCCAGAGCAGGTCAATTCCTTTTATGAGAAATGCAATCATATGCATCTTCTGTTGAGATACTTCTTGGGCTTTGGGATTTTAATACTCATATCCCCCCAAGCAGAATCTTCTCATTGTCCTTGATTGCCAAAAATTCTCCATCTTACAATCTTACACTTCTTCCATCTCAGATATTAAAGGTAGGTACTCTACAATTCTTGTTAACTTCCTCTGGGGCTATTCATTCTGCCACCCCATGTGCTACTTTTATTCCATCTAGTCTACTGCTCACTTTTTCATATCTTCTACATCATCACTTGTTTCACCAACCCACCAATCTACCATGAATTCAAACACATTTTCTCATGGTTTTCGTCATGTATCACCCCTTGAATTAATGATTCTATTCTTTTCTCTCCCTGATTTTTATTCTCACAATGTAAATTCATGCATGTATAGTTTTAACTCGCCTACTTTATGAGTTTTAATGTCTTTGGGTACCTAAACATCTAGTATCCTCCCAGATCTTAGTTTTCAGATTCTAAAAAGAAAAAAGGAAAAAAAAAAAAACACATTGAATTTTACTTTGTACGGTTGAACGCCATTGGCGAAAGGATAAATCCTCTACGAGTTTCTCTTCTCTCTACACGATTACCTCTGAATCAACTGGTCTTTGAAATGCTGAAGTTAATTATTTTCAGTACCTTATTGCTTTGAGTTTCTTCTCCAACAGCTTTTATTTTAGATTAAATGATCAACTACTCCTGAACCTGCTTTAAACTCTCCTTTTGGACCGATGATGTGGCTTCTTTTTTATTTTCTTAAAAGGTGAAAGTCAATCCTAATTTATTAAAACACAAGTTCAGATTTCTGCACTCTCTAATTGCAAGAGTTATACTACAAATCATTCCCTCATTTCTTCTTCTTTGATTGAGGAATCTGAGGTTATCCAAAATTAGTGTTCATTCTAATTCTATGGCTGCCCATACAAATCCTTTGCTTGCATAGTTGATGAAGTCCGTTTTTCCTGTCCTCTCTTATATGGGTTGTATTTTAATTCTTCACTACAATCTGGCATTTTTCCTTGTTTCCTTATTACAAAATAAAAATAAGCTAATCTTGATCATGCAGATGTTCCTACCTGCCAGATATCCCTCTTGCCTCGTTGTTCTGAACTTCTGGAGAAGCTGGTTTATTCTCAATTATCTAAATTGGTACTGTCTTTTTCGGGTCTTCATTCTGGCTTTCACCCAGGCCACTCTGAGACTGCTCTCTTAGCTGTTTTAGACTCTACTCTGTATAGGCTTGTCACCATAAATTCATCCTTTTTAAATTTTGCTGAATCTCAGTGCCACTTGGAACACCGTTGATGACTGTACTTTGCGTCAGGGCTCTCTGGTATGGTCCAATGGTTTTTATCCCATCTTTAAAATGTTGCCTTTTCTGGATTTTGGGAAGTTCGAACTTTGTTTTCTAATGTAGGAATTCTTCAGGGTTCGGGTCTGTGTCCTTACATTTTATGCTATTCTACTCATGTATTCTGCCTTTTGGATTTAAAGGCCCATTTGTGACCTAAAACTCAAATCATTTTCTTTCCCTTCCTTTTCCAGTGATATTCATCAGCTAGTTTAGTTGCCATGGATACATGGACGGCTTTTCATTTTCATAGCTTAAATCCCCAAAACACTGAAATTCTTTTCTTTTAGCATCTCCTACATTCACCCTGCCCACACAAACATGGATTTCCTTTTCTCCTTTAATTGCTACTCATTTCAAAATCTGCATGCAATACAGGGTTTATTTATTTTTTAACACAATTTTTTCTTGCCAGGATCAGTGTAACTGTAGCTAGAGCTGGTCGTTTCCAGCTTTATAATATCCATGTGATACATCACCTTGTTACTTTTTCTGCTTGCAAGTCATTGTTGCAAGCTCTGATTTTGTCTCAACGTAATTATGGTTGAACTCCCTCTATATAGGGACTTCCCCTCTATGCTCTTGAGCCTCTCCAATGAGTCTTAATATTTACGGTTTGTATTCTCCATCCTCTTCCTTCTTCCATCTTTCCTTATTTAGCACAGCTTTGATGGCTTTCTAATCCAGCAAGATTTGTTGTATGCATTATTTTTAAATGCATTGATGCTCTGGCTCCCAATTATGTTTGGGACGTTATCTCTTTCTAGCAACCATCTCACTAACTTTATTCTTTTTTCACAGCATCCTCCTTGTGCTTCTTGCTTCCATTCATTTCAACTTTTGCCTCCTAAACTTTAGTATATTTCTCAGCTGATGTTCACTCCCTCTATACATTGGACTTAAAAACGTTGAAAGGATCAATAATTAGCTAAAGATGCTTCACGTGAATATATTTCTGGCTTGGAATGTATGTATTTGTATCTGATCATATTGCTTTGTGTTATATACTTTTCATGTCTACTACATTTTACTGCTTCCTTCTACCTTTGGAAAGTGCTTTTGGCAAAAGCTGTTCTATGAACAATAACAAATAAAATAACCACTGGAAAGATTAAAAAAAAAATACTACCATTCACAAACCACTTGGCCTTCACATTCGGTTTATGGATAGAGAGAATGAAAAGGAGCGTGCAGAGAGCACTGTCAAGGGGACCCCATGTGTCTATAGTCTGCTCTGTCATCTTACAATTCAGAAGGCAAAGAGAAAGTGGCGAAGAGAGGAAGGATACCAGGAGGATGCGACTAGTTTTACATAAAGAAAGTGGCAGGTTCTGCTTCTGAGACCAAAATAGTTCATACTAGTACTCAGCAGGTATGCATGGACCTCAAACCAGGAAACTCAAATTACTCACTATGAAACTTCACTGGAATTAAAAAGACATCTACAGTATTGCTCAGATGTAACCGCATTCTTGTCACCACCCTTCACACACGCACAGGAAACCGAACACACGTCAGACCCAAACTCAAATACTGCCTCACTAAACCAACACACAAACAATCCACCAACAAATATTGCCCTCCATATCCCACATTAAGACACCCTCTTCCCCAAAATAACACTACCTCTGCCTACTACAACATGCTCACACACTCCCCTCTACGCACCGACACACACACTAGTCATGATCTCCCAACACATGCCTTCTGTACTATAATCCATTTGTGTTTCATTAGAGTAGTTACCCAGAAGGCCAGATACCGCTAGAGCAGGTGTCGGTGCTCAGTCTGAGCTGAAAATCCATCAACTGGCCGTAATCCACACCCCCACATTTCTTTTAGAATATCACCATTTAGCCAGTAGGGGTTGAAATTCAAAGCAATAAACTGTGTGCAATGCAACCAACAGTTTAGGTTATTTGGCATTTTTAAGTAGAATGATAAACTGCCATGGGTTTGGCATTGCAGCACGGAATGACAATGTATTAATGCATTTAATACATTTAAAGAAATTGCATTTATTTGCCCTAGTGGGTTGGAGACTAAAATCTAAAGCATAACATTTACAACGAAATAGCAATACAACATTTCTAAACAGTCTTAAGGCTGTCCAGTAATTTAAACAATACACTAGAGGCAAAAACTATGTGCAGCGTGTGGTGTACTGTTTGAAGCAAAATCAATTGCACGTATTGGTTGCATGAGGGTACAAAATGGAGTGTGATGCCAAGTGAGAATGTTCACCTGAAGAGCAGGCGGTAGGTAGTGCAACAATTGTTTGAGAAATGGTGTAGGATAATGAATTTAATGTTAAAAGCGAGGAAAGGCGTATAATAAACTAGGAAATAGATTTTCCTGTTCCTCGTCAATAGTGCCAGGTCACATCGACAAGCACTTTTGAGGCAAGACCTGGATTTCCTGAGAGGTTTCAGCGACTGCACCAGGGCAGAGAGGTAGGTGGTGTGGTTGTTGTCACTGATAAAGGCCAATATAGAAGTATAAAGGGATGCAGAAGGGTATTTGTAAAAGGACTCATAAATCATGCTCTTTTCATCAAGCACTATTGAGTCAATGGGAAAGACTGCACACAAGTTGGATTCTGAAGGGACGCATACAGACAGATTTAAGGATAAAATATCTCTAATAATTGTGTGTTAACAGTGAAGGCCCATCTGAGCAAAGTTCACGTCCTTGTAATAAAAGGTGTGTATGGAGCGAATACCCTCGCACTTTCTGCCAGTGATATAAAAGGCCTGGCTCTAAATTTGGACAAGGAGCCAATCGGGAACGGGCTTGGGGTTTGGGTAGGGAGGTCCTGTATACAACGTTGAAAAACCATGCATGGGTATATGGACATACATGTAAGCAAATCTCCGAAGTGAAATGTCACGTCAGGCTAACACTCAAAATGGCCAATGGCAGAGTGCTGTGCTCTCAACAAAAAAAAGGAAAACATGGTAGATGGAAGCATGCAACATATGTTTTGCAGTAGCAGTAACAGGTATGATATGTATATCCGTGTAAGTGTTTGACGTGGATAAAGGGACTAACGGTTCAGCAGGGTCTGCATGAGAGGACTTGAGCAGCACATTATCCGTGCCAATTCATAGTATATCTAAACATTAAATGTACTTCTTCTACGCAATAGGCTGCGGTCATATCCCTGTGCCTCGGGTCATCCCATAAGTATGGAGACAAGGCGACATGATGTAAGAAAACGGCCTTTTCAGTAGGAACAGACACATCAAAACCATTTCATTTAATAGAAAAAGGGGGTTAGTACTGAACTGGTAGGTTGGTTTAAATGTGACTTTGAAGGCCTATAAAGAGTTAAATGTTTTACCCTGCTTTCATTTCTTTGGTGGGGAAGGGAATATGCTTGGGGAACAATGAATTTGCACCATAAATGATAAACCCTGGGAAATCTGCATTAGGAGCCCTCTCAGTTATGATCTATGCACCACGCAGCCAGCCAACTACCTCAGGAGATAGAGGTGGCTCCCCAAATATCTTTTTCAACATTTTAAAGGCACCCCACGCATCTCCAGCCCGCACGGAAATCACCATAATAAAGGAGGGGCACCACTATAATCGGTTTGCTCCTTTGCATGACAAAGAGCATTTTGGCAACATAAATGAACACACTTTTTTTCTATATTTTTTTCTATAGGACATATGTCTGACAGCGATTCAAGCCTGCAGCCCTTCTGATCACATAATGCTCACCGTCCTTGCAGCTCATTTTATTTATGAAAACAAACACCCCATCGGTAAAATGACTGCAGTAAACCACAAGTCATATATAGCCTTTTGAACAGCTGCCGCCTTTGGGAAAGAGACACTGGCTGCCCTGCTTTAGTAGAAGACTGCTTCTTCTTCCCTTGGATGTATTCCTTTCACAGCATGTTGAACACTCGATGCATCCCCCAACCCTACCACTATTGTAAAGTAGCCCAAGTCTCTTGCGCATGGCTCTCAGGCTCTTGATGCACCCTTACGGGGGGAGGGAGGAAGCCCCAGTTTAGGGGCAGTTTCCAGCGACTGCCAGGGCTCTAAGAAGGCTAGCTTAAATCCACTTAAAACCCTAGCTTTAAATCTGTCGTAGACGCAACCTTTATCGCACTTCTCAGCTGAAGGTCCTAGCCTCACAATCGATTAACAAGACTACTCTTTGTGCTGGCAGCTTTAGTTTCTACCTCAGACTAAATAACCGATTTGCCAATCAGACGTTCAGGACAACTAATCAAAATTGGGGGACGGGGACAACTTCCACGTACTTGTTCGTAGGCGCAGGACGGTGCAACATTCGTCAACACACGCCTAAAGCAACGATAAACCGAAATGGCACCCAGTCCATCAAAAAGTCCTTAATATCGTCAAGTGTTCCTGTACATGACGATTAAACAGGGCGTCCAGCACGCCGATTTTGGCCACCCTGCAAAACGCACACACCCAAGTGCTCACCATTTTGTACGTTGCGCATGTTTGTATCTGGACTGTGGGGAGAAAGGTACTTAGTTTTACTTGAGCCCCACAGCCTCTCTCCAGTAGACAAACATCCCCAACCCTGAAAGAGCAGGCCTGGGTGGGTGACTCGAGTAGGCACAGAATACTGCAATCAGCTGGGATCCAACATCATGACATCCGCCCAGACTTGAATTTGTTCAAGACCAGCCTTGCTAACAGGGAATTTTTGACCTTCAGGCTCCCTCAAGTCTAGAGCACATGGTCCCAGCAGCGACCCCTTGGTGCAATGAACTTGCTTTTTGCGTCTGCCTGTTGTTTAATTTGTTTAAATTAAAAGGCCTAATGCCATGGTTGGAAGCCACTGGGGGAAGCACGTTAGCACTACACAAAATCTGTTTTATTTAATCCGTGGATGGAAGGCTTGGCTCTGGCCGCCCTGTGGTATTTAAAAAAAAACGACTTCCTTCAAAGCCATCGTCCTGCTCCAATATAGAAAATATATTTCAAGGAAAAGATGATAGGGCTGTGTGAGAAGCAAAGGAGAGAGATGCCGACTAAAGGAAGGAGAGGGAGAGAGGGCAAAGGCTGCACAGAGCACCACGGCAATGAAAGGGTGGGAAGCTGGCTGAGGAGGGACAAGGGGAGTGACTGATGGTTACAGCAGATAATCGGGGAGGATCGAGGGGTTGATTGGTCCTTTTCTCTTGTCTTGGCAGGAAGAAGCACAGAGCGTCACGTGGGTGTACTGAAGTGAGGAGGGCTTTCCGTTGCGCCGCCTAGGCACCGTTGGTGAGCGGCCCGCATTGGGGCCGAAGACACACAGAAAAGAGCACGGATACGATAGGTGCTGGTTCATTGAGCCAACAATCACAGACATGTGGGCAGAGGTGACTGACAGCGGAGTGCCGAGGAGGAGGTTTAGATTGCACGCCCGCTTCCTCACAGTGACACCACGACGTGGGGCAGTCGGTCCCTTGGAGAAGGAGAGGGACATTGGCGTTTCCTTATTCCCCCAGCCCATATCTTCAGAACTGACAAGAGCTGATCAAAGACCCAGAGGGATCAGCATGGTTCACTGTTCTTGTTGTACTACAGCGCCATAATCCCAGTGCCTTGTCAGAGTTCCACTGAGTCTGTTAAATAAAAGGTTGAATTAAAAAATCTCACGAGAGTCTGTCCTTATTCCCACACTGCACACGTTTACAGGCTGATGCACAAAGAAGTTACCAGTAACGACTCGGACTACTCCCGATTTATTTTTAGAGATTATTCGATTGAAAAATAGCTGTTGTACAGACCCAATGTTCAATTTCCAAAAATGGAATCAAGAGCCATCTTTCACCAGATCCTAGTCCAATGTTGCTACCCGTTTTCAAAACAGTAAAGGGCCCCATAAACAGATGGACCGATTCTAAGATTGACAACGCTTTGGGCCCCCAGGAAGGTAAACAAACGCATCAGCTACCAGCTGCATTTTCATTGATGACCTAACTTCACTGATTGTGGAGTCTGGGTGTAACAAGACGGAACCTAATCAAACATAAAAATAATCTATTAAAGACTTTTCAATCTTTGAACACGTGAAAATTCATTCTAAAGACGCCAAAGGAGACAGAAGACAAGTCACGCTTCGTCTTTCATCGGCAGAGGAGCTAAGAACCAAACCAAAACGAGAAGGTCCTCTAACCAGGAGGTGCAGTCCTTTGACAGCAAAAACACTACCTGCTCTAAGGAAGATTAAATCCCAATAGATCACACACGGCAATAACTTGTGGGCATGACCTGGCCAGCCGCGGGAAATCCTCAATAACAGTAGAAGATTTCTTAGCAGACAAGGCCGCATGAATATTAGTCAGCACCTCTCAACAGCGGACGAGATATTCCTAGAAGGAAGTGGAACAGATGCGTCAAGGGAGCTTCGCAAGACTCTAGAGAATCCTGAGGCGGGAAAATCCTGTACCCTTTACTTCTCGGCAGGACACTCTGCAGTCCATTTCCTGACTTTAGAAGAAAGGTGTAAGAAACTGGGGCCATCGAAAGACTGGGTTTCCCTGCACTCAACTGCCCTTAGACACAGAACAGAAAAAGAAACACCCGGGATTAGAAAAAATAATGTCAATGCTTACTCGTTGTCAAAATCAGATAATTTACCTGACCAACAAAGAGCGACTTTAAATGAAAAAAAAAACAAAAAAATGTCCAACCATCGAAGTTGTAGATCTTCAACTCCAAATTGGCACAATGAAACCTCAGAAAATCATGCCCCTCAACCACATCATAGGCAAGCGAACGATTCCAAACAGTGCCAAAAAACGGGAAGCGAGCCAGTCTTGGGAATCAAGAGCTATACGTACTTTCAAACTGGAACAAACAAGAGACAATCATGAGGATCTCGTGCTGAACAGGAAAACTGTCCTCAAACTCTTCAGCTCGATCCATAAATTTAGATCACTGAGGTCAGAAGACTTTATATTCGTGGAACCGTACCACAATGGGAGCATAGTGAATTCCGATCTGCACATAATTGCTTCCTCGATCAAAACATATAAAAGATGATTTACTGAATGTGGGCTTCATTCTAACACAGGTAACTAGAAACCAGTCTTGTGAAAGAAAACATGAAAAGGAGATCGAAATCCTAAAACCTAGACCCCGTCACACTTCAAGAATGGAGGCATACCACAGAAACAGCAAAAACGGAAAAGAAGCCCACTCCAACCACAGATCAAGACGTAGGAGAGAAGACAAACGCCCTGTGTTAACATTGGAAGAAAAAAGCACAGTATCCTAAAGAATACACGGTTGGATAAGCCTACAATGCTATCAAGGGCCGGGGCATCCCCAGTAGCGGTAGAGATACCAGACGTTGAGAGACTCCCGAGAGGCCCCTTACCTAAAATCGAAAAAACAGTCATACATGATCTACAAGTGTCCTTTTCTGATAGTACATGAAAGGGCTCAGCTTCTGTGCCCCTGAAACTATGGGCATGGCTCCCTAAGGCACTTTCAACCAACTCAAGGAAATCGCAACCCGCCGTTTCTAGCCGACTTCATCACAACATTCCCTTGACAGACGACCAAACTGTTACTGAAACAGTTCTGTGAATGGGATCCTGGAACACGAGGGGCCACCAACATCTTACAGCAACTCGCGGGCCGGACCTGGGAGACCGGACCTGGGGGACTTTGACATCCTCTGCCTCCAGGAAACCCAATTGGTCTAAAAACCAACTCTCAACGGTTACGCTCTGGAACCCCCCCCCCCCTGTCCTGAAAGGGCCTAAAGGGTGTCCATCTTCAGGACTTCTATCCGCCGTCCACTCCGGAAGCTGCTTCCACATTAAAGAGACCCTAATTGCAACCCCCTCCCAGCTGGCACTTTTGCTGAACTGGCAACATCTCAACACGCAAACGGGCAAAATGATCCACACTCTGGTTATCATCATTAACGTTTATTGGAACCCGCAAGCTACCTCAAATAGAACTTTCCTATTGTCAGTGGAACAAACAATAGGACAAAGCATATGTGGACCACCAAGTGTTGCACATAATTATTTGTGGCGACCCAAATGCGACTTGCAACAGGGTGGATTCATCTATCACCGGAGAAAAATTAAGGTCCCCCTCAGAGAAGCGTGGAGAGCTCTGGTTGGAACTAATGGATTCTTGGGGCTTCTTTAATATCAACCAGTTATTCCATCAACCAAACCGCATCCCCACATGGGAAAGGGAAGCAACGTCAGCAACAATTGACTACATATTCGCATCATGCCAGATGCTACCACAAACAACCTTGTTTGAGGTGAAGAAAACCAAGCAAAGTGACCACAACCTTTTGGCAATTACATGGGCATCTTTGTCGCTTCTGAAACGCCCCAGCTCAATTGGAAAGAAACATCCAAGGCAATCGCCTTCGACTGAGTGCTAGAAACATCAAGGATCTAATGAAGAAATACAGTACGCTGTCTGCGGACAATAGAGTCAGAAAAATTCTGCATCAATTAGTTATCAACCGCTACTTACAGTATACAAGGTTGCAGCGAAAAAAAGCCTAACACTTTTCTTCCCTCGAAAAAACATACCTTTGACAAAATTATGGTGGAGAAGAGGCACCACTTACGGAAAAATCAAAAGAATGGCGTCCAAACACAACTCAAGAATCTACCGAATGATGCTCCATGAAGAAACAAAAAAATACAAGTCTTGGGTTAAAAGCCATCGTATAAAACTCTACCAGCAGGACTCGGAGGCCAGGTGAGCGGCCAAAATTGCCGTGAATTTTGGTCTTTGATTACATAAACTGAAACTCAAATTGACACAGCCCTAACAAACAGTGTGGGCAAAGCTACGTGGATGAATTACTTAAAAAAAGTGATTCCTTTTACCATCGCCCAACATTCCACCTCGGGAAGAGGCAAAATGTAATCTGGGAAGATCAAAGCAACAGAGAAAACATCGAAGAAGTCATACAGAAATAAAAAACTTCAAGAGCCCCGGGCCTGGACGGGTTGACGAACATTGATCTGAAAAACCACCCTGTTGAATGGGCAAAGTTCATCAGCCAAATATTCAAAAAGGTGCAAGGACTGGAAGTCCATCCCATCATAGACTTCATCGGTGGTGGTCCCTATTTTCAAGAAGGGTAGTAAAGACGACCCCAGAAACTACCGCCCGATTACATTACTCAATGCAATCAGGAAGGTTTTCGGCTCCCTTCTACTAGCTAGGTTTCAAACGTGGGCAATGTCTCCATCCAGCGCTGACCCTTGTCAAGCAGGGTTTAAGAAAAACAGTGGTACCTCGATCAACATAATGCTTTTGAGCATTATAAAAAGAAAAATCAAAGAGGGCAGCCCCAGGGTCTTTTTGGCGTTTATCGAGCCTTCAATCAGGTTGATCGTGAAAAACTATGGACCAAGCTTTCTGCCTGGAACTGCCCTGCGAAGATCCTAGACCGGATAAGAGCACTACACACAGACACCAAAATGAGTGTCTGCTTATCCAACGAAATTCCAACTATAAAGGGTGTCAAACAAGGATGTCCCCTGGCACCAGCCCTTTTTTTATTGCCTACCTTGGCGATTTCAAAGAAACTGAGGCCAGCGTCAGGTCATTTCTACCTAAAGTCGGGCAAGCGGCAGTATCCCGACTGCTGTACGCAGACAACATGATACTTTTAGACCACACACCAATTGGCCTTCAAAGGCAATTTGATAATCTCTCAAAGTATATACGTCAGAACAATCTGGAAATAAACCAGGAGAAAACAAAGGTCATGTCCTTGGAAAAATCTAGCAAAAGAAAAGAAAACCTAAGCTGGTACCTCAAAGGCTCCACGATCAGGCAAGTCTGAGAATTAAAATATCTTGGAGTCATGCTAGACAGCTCCAGAGTCGAAATCAGAATGTAACAAGCACTATGGGATAAAACCCGGAAACTGGCATCTCAAACCCGAGCAGTAGACAAAAAATGTGGTCGTTTCTCTCTCCTTTCCGGCACTAAGATTTTACAGAGCAAAAGTGGTTCCTTCACACTTGCATACGGGGCAGACGCCATGCTGTCATGTCCGATCACACATCCACCACTCGCCCAGTCCCTTGTGTTCCCCAGTCTCACTCACGAACCCAACGGCAGCGGCTCAGCCTGAAACAGGGCTTTCGAGCTGGTAGACCGGGATCCTAGCTGCCTTTTCTACATTGGCAGTCGCTGTGGCAATTCCCCCGTGCTCAGCGGCACTACACGGGCGTTTGGGACTCCTCGCGTCACGTGATCAGGAAACCACAGCAGCATCACGTGAGGCAACACCAATCCCTGTCTACATCGTGGGACACGTGACACACTGCCCGCGGTCACGTGACTCGCGTCATGTGATTTTCCTCGCATTCAAATGGATTGAGCAAACGCGGAAGCAACGCTTCAAAGCTGCTTCCTCGGAGGACTGTTTGGCGTTTTGGTTTTCTCTTGCAATTCCTGCCTTATCACGACCACGGAACGTTTACCTGGACTGTCTTTGATTCATCTTTGGATTTAGGCGCAACTTTTGGTTTTTCTGATCCTCGCCAGCCTTCTGCTGCCGCCGGTTACTTTCCTGCTTCCATTTCTTCAGAGTCCCTTCCTGTTCCCACTAGGTAAGCTCCTGGTATTACCCTTATCACACTGAAGTACTTCTCACTGTCAGTGTGTAATATAACCATTCATTGTCTTGCAGTGGTCGGAGGGTTCTTCCGGTGTTCCTGGTTCCAGGCTGACGACACTCTACACCTGTGGCCTCAAAGATTGCACGAGTAGTGGTTTTCCTTCTACTCGTGTGGTACTTGGGGACGGAGGTTCCTACTATCTGCACGACCATCAAGACAGAACACATGCCTAATATCCCTAAAGATATTTGGCTGAAACTGGAGGGTTACACTTGGAGAAGGGTATTAAAATCGACCAAAGTCTACTCTGATGCCACTAATCGGGTGGGAATTGAGTCTGCACTCGCTGCAAGCCACGGTTGACTGCAGCAGCATGCTGCTCTTCAGAAAAATCTTGATGCCGGAAAGTCCACCGATGTGCAATCTGATAAATAGTGGAAAATCGGGGGCTGTAAAATGAAGACGCAATAGGCCAACGAGAAGACAACGCAGTTGGAACTGATTCAATGTACAGAAGACGGCCTAATACACAATCCGCAAAGGATAAAAAGGAAGATGGATGACCTTGACTGGGTCTGTACTCAAGAACTTGCAGAGAAATACAAACTGACAACCCATCTTCCTCAGACTATAAAAAAGCTAAATCAGCACCAGGAATTCATTAAGTAATTCCCCAACAAAACGCTAAGTTTTTCCGAGAGCCCGATTAAATCTATTGGCAACCAATAAAATCAGGGCAGTGAGAAATCCCTCTAACTCCAATGCATGCAGACTGTATGAAGACCAAACACAGATGGAGACCATCTACTCTTGTCCTGCCCTGAATCTTTAACTTACAGAAACGCATATGTAAAACCTTTAATGTCACCATTTCTCCTCTGTAAAGAAGACCTCTGGTGGACCCACCTGATTTCCGGGGAGAAGACTAAAAGGACAATTGCAGCATCAAAAATCCTTGCCAACGCAATGGAAAAAACTTAGAAAAATACCATCTAATATTACTCAAGATTGTTCCCTCTTCTACTCTTTCATTCTGTCACTACATTTTTCCAATACTGGTTTTCTGCTTTTCTATTGGGTCCTTCAATCACTTTGTGATTTTAGAAAAGAAAAATTAAATGTGTAAAGAACGTTGCGATCTACCTTGTAAAAATAATTTATGGATTCACACAATAAAAAAATTGCTGTTCATTCAAAATTAATCCACACACAACTACAAATATAAATACATTAAAAACAACGAGATAAAATGTACTTTTAACATAAAAAAATGCAAACAAATTATGAAAGTAAACATCCCAATGACAGATCAAGCAGTCGTCAATTTGTGAACATCATTAAATTGGGGACAAATTCCTTATTTGCTAGGATGGGGGTGGAGAGGTGCCACGTTGCAAGCTTCTTACTAGCTATACAAAGTCACTTGCCATCTAAATTCCACACATACTATTTCTTACTGGCCAAGAGTCAATTATCACTAGGGAGTGCATATTTTGAGCCCTGTGTTAGGTGACTCACAGCATAGGGCTGATACAGCCATACGATACAAACCCCACACCCACCACATAAGGACTATGCACTTGCCTCTTAATACTAAGTAGCTTTTGCAAATATAAACAAAAAAAAAAGTGCATTGTAATTGTCCACCATGACAAAAGCCCATACATTTGACCATGAAAGTGGCAAGGATCAATACCACGACAATTTGGTGCAAAGAAACAGCAATGATTTAGGATCCTAAATTCCAAATACGATCCCCTGCCCAAAATGAATATTGCTTCCACAGAAGAGCTGCCGATCACAAGGTTGGACGGCTTCATTGGGTTTTCATCCTCAGCTCAGGTGCAGCACTTCTCTTAACAACTCAGTATCAGACATAAGCAAACAGCAATGCCAGAGCCAAAATTCAGTGAGACCAATGTTATATAACACACTATTCACATAGCCCCACCACGTGCATTTTCCTTAAGTGAAATTCATCTAAAGCGCTTCTGAATGTTTTTCTTCTAGGTGCCATTATTTGAACAGCCTTATCTTGCCAAAGTCATAATAAAGCAGCCAGGTCCAACCGGACACAAATAGAGGATGAAAACCTAGTAAATTGTAGCAGTTAGCAAAGTCAATCTCCACAGGTTCAAAACTGCTTATGCCAGAATTACTCCACAATTTTGCTGCATGGAGGGAGGTTGCCACTGCCTTCGTTGGTACACTTCTAATGCAGGCGATCTAGACAGCCATTCCGCATTACAGATAACCCACTTTTCAGTATTTTCGTTTTCCAAGACAAGTTATTAGTAAAGTGGATCCCAAAATAATCTTAACAATCAATCACTTCCAAATGCACATTTGAGACACAGCATTTTTATTCATGTACTCCCTCATTTCTGTCCCATCTCTATGGCCATTACTTTGGGCTCAGCCGTGTCTCACAACATAAACATCCTCAATATGAAATGGCCAAGAAAAAATGCCCTGTGGTGCCACAGCAGACTCTTGCCAGGTTATTAAAGGGAAAGGATCGTAGCAAATCCTCTCGGCTACAATCTATTCCTGTTCCTAAGCGCGTTTCCTACAGGAGGTTTCTACTAATGATATGATAGGTTATTTATAATGTGCTTAATACCCAGAGGTTTCTAAGCGCGAACCCGGGGATCAAACCTGTGGTGCTCTGTGTCGTCTTGCTTCCAAGGCGAGCACGCTGCCCCTGAGCTATCCTCCCGAGACAAACAGAAGCGAAGCCCTGTACGCATTCTACAAAAATCATAAAGAACTTCTTTCTTCCTTAGTAACATTTTTTGACAAGCAAAAATAAGATAATAAAAGCCTGTTTAATGGTCCAAGTAAGTGCCCGTTCTAAAACCCGCCTGTGCTTTGTGAAAGAAACTTGCACCCTTTCACCCAGGACCAGAACATAATTCACGCAAAAATGTTAAACGTTGCATGAAGAATAGAGATTTGCCTATAGTTGGACGGAATTGATTTAAAACACAAGAAATATGGTATGTATCCGGGGGGGAGGAACCCAGAATAACACGCACAATCCAACCAAAGTACAACTGGTGCCCAGTTAGAGGGAGAACAAAGTATATATATTTTTTTATTTGAATAATTTTCAGTCCAATACAATACAGCACAGTGTTGAGCTCCCCTTCCCCTCACCTCCCCCCACCCTCACTGCCAGATATAATACCATTCCTCTTATTATTGGTAGGTCTATTCATAATTCAAAAAATATCCAGAATCCTCATCTTGTGGGGGCACAATTGCGCAATGTTGTCACTCTGTAAATACAACAATATCGTGCCCCAGTCTTTTCTAAATGCTTCCTGGGCACCTTGAATCGTGTATGTTACCCATTCCAACAAGACAAAAGTCGATACTTTCCGGAGCCACTCCTGGCTTGTCAGAGGCTGGCGATGTTTCCATTGTTGTGAGATTGCCAGTCATGCTGCCATTACAAGGACCATGAAGCCTCTTTTCTGAGTCTTCGGTTTGTGGGATCCCTCTCAGAAAAAACTCACAAACTTCCACACCTCTTTGCCGAGCAACTCCGTCACTTTTTTCCATCTGCAATGTCCATTCTCCCCAAAAAGTTTGTAGAATGGGACAGTCCCACCATATATGTGCCCAGTCTCCCACCCTCTCCAACACTGGGGGGGGGGGGCGGGGGGGCACTACTTTAATGCTCGGGTCAGTTAACCAGTGTTTTAATTGATTATATTTAAATCTCTTACCAGCACCCCAAATTCCCGGATATATTCCTCAAATGTTCGTAGATCCTGGCCCTGAAACAGGTCAGGGGGCTTATTATGAATATATATATCGATATGCTAAAGAAAGTTTTAGAGACCCGTTTAGGTAGGGCTATAAAAGCATGGGCAATACCACCATCTTTATTTTCGTCACCCTCCCAACCCAAGAGATTTAATTTTTGTGACTAATGGAAGATAATTTGCCCTGTATAGCTGCCCTATCGTATTAGTGAGGGTTATCCTAGGTAGTGGATACCTTTTTCCACAATTTTCAAACCGGTTTGTGAGCTTAGTTTAGCAACCCTATCGGGTTGAGTCGATAAATTCAACATTTCAGATTTCTGCCCATTAATCTTCAATCCTGAGATTAGCCCAAACCCCTCCAGTTCTTCCATCAGCACCAGCAGCGAGTTAACTGGGTCCGATAGCGCTATCAGAATATCATCTGCAAATGCTATTGCCTTGCGTTCCTCGCCCGCCATTTCAATCCCCTTAATCTCGGCCGCACCGCAGATCTAAGCCAATAATGGCATATAATAACGTTGACAGAGGGCATCCTTGCTTTGTGCCCGTCTCAATTTTTATAATATTAGAAAGCGTTCCATTTTCAGCTACCTTATCGTAGGGGTTGTATAATTAACCCAAAACCATATGGAGAAAATCCATGCCCAGCCCCATACGCTCCATCGTGCTAATTAAGAAAGGCCATTCCACTCGATTGAATGCTTTCTCAGCATCAAGGGATACCATCAACGGTGGCTTCAGTGTTTTAGACGTCTTCTCGACCAAGTGGCATTTTCAGCTTGTGTTATCGTGGGTCTTTCTAATTGGTATAAAGCCTGATAGATCCTGGTATATTAGTTTTGTCAGCAACAATGACAACTATCCGCCAATATTTTTGCATATAACTTAGCAGCTAGATTGATCAATGGTATAGGCTTGTAAGAGTCAGGCAATGTGGGATATTTACCCTGCTTCAAGACCACTACCATTTTTGCCTCATTCATTGATGGAGTGATGGAGCCCTTCATTTTCAAAGTATTGAACAATTTTGCAAGTCTTGGAGCTAAAGTATCTAGGTTTTGTCTGTAAAAGCCCACCGGGTACCCATCCGGGCCCGGGGCCTTATTTCTTGGGAGTGATTTAACTGCCCATTTAACTTCTTCGACCTGTATGTCCTTCCCCAGTAGTTTCTTTTCATTTCAGCCTCAGATTTGTGGTAACAAAACCGTTGCTAGAAACTTTTCCTGTGGCAAACTCGAGGGTTCATCTGCGGAGTACAGAGACTGATAGAATTCCTGAAAGATGGCCCCAATCTAGTTTGTTGTCGGCAGCTCCCCTCTTCTATTTTGGAGTTTCATGATCGTTTGTGAGCGCACCTTCTCCTTTACTTGCATTGCCAGTTACCTATCCGCTTTATTGGCCTTTACATAATACCATTGTTTCGTATACAATAATGCCTTTTCACCCAGTTTCTTGCGCAACGCTTCTAACTGGCCTTGGATATGTTACTGCGTCCGCTGCAGCTTCTTATTCTGGGTCCTAGCAAGTTCCCCTTGGAATGCTCTTGGATTCCCCTCTAATTCCTCTTCCCACGCTCCTTTGCTTATCTTTTGCTGCTTTCAAGGTTATCAACTGGCCTCACAAAACAGCCTTAAATACATCCCAAACCATTTCTGCCACAGTATCGGACGATTCATTTTCCATAAAATATTTTTCTATCTCTGAGAGACTCCACCATGACCTGGTCACTTAATACTTCCATAGGAAACTTCCACTTCCAGGTCCCCCTTTGGCGTTCCCCAATGAAATTGACACTAGCAGTGAGACATGATGAGACTAAGAAATGGGCCCAAATTCCATATTGTTTATTTTCCCTACCAATTCCGTGGAGATCCAAATATGATCTTTCCTGGAAAAGGATGCATGTACATGGGAATAATAAGTGTATCCTTGGGCTTGTCCCTTTAGTGCCCGCCATTCGTCATGTAAAGCTAGCGTTGTAATTTTCGTTTTCAGAGTCTTAACTTGCTGTAATGGCCGGGAACTTTTCATTTGAGGGACCCATGCCAAATTGAAATCCCCCGTCATGATTATATCCCCTTTCGCATAGCTTTCCAATCGCAACAGCACCCCTCTCAAAAATCCATCCTGGCCAGTGTTTGGAGCATATAATGTTGCCAATGTCATGCCTATACTGACATTCAAAAATGAAAAAACCTCCCCTCTGGGTCTTGATACAAGTCTACAACCTGTCCTGCAATGCAATTAGAACCCCAGCTGTTTTGTCACCTGGCTTGATACAGTTGTGAGAACCCCTTGATTCTTATGTTACCCTTATCCCATTTTCTTATACGAGTTTCCTGATACATGATGATATCTGGCTTCTCTGCCTTCAAAAGTCCCTCCAACTTCTTTTGCTTTATAGGGGTATTCAGCCCCCTCACATTAAACGACAGAAATGTTTAAGCCATCACCACAGCTACAGAGCTGCAATGTGCCCACCATCACCTGATTCGTTGACTCCCTGACATTTTCCTCTGGCGGCACCCCCCTCACCCCACCCCCTCACCCTTTCCCAACTTCCCCAACCTTTAAGAACTCTAAACCATTCCCCACCCATGCCCTTCTTCCCCCACCCCAGAGGAGGGCACCAGTACCCATGGCCGCTCAGGCGTATTGCCCACTGCGCCTAGCCCTCATACAGTCCAAGAGAAATACTGTGGGGATTACTAAACCCCACTCTCGGATCCCACCTTTTCCTCCCCTTCAACCATATCCCCCACCGCCGCCATCCCATTGTACGTGTATAGGTCTTATCCCTAGATTGTGGTAGTCCCCCATCCAGTATATACATATTTAACCACTTCCTCCCCTTAAATATGCTTCACATGAAAAATTCTTCCCTCTTGTTGCACCGATTATCTTCACGTCCTGACCGAGCTCTTGCCTTTTCTCATTACGGTCTTCCATTCCCACGCCTTCCTTTTAGCCTCTCCTCCCCTCTGAGCAGCATCCCGATCCTCCGCCACTTCTTCTTGCAAGTTCAGAATCTGTTCCCCTTCCTCACAAGTCGGGATCCTATGTTGTTGTTCCTCCCATGAGAATAGAAGGCCAAACAGAAAAGTCCGTTTACATCGAACTTGTTTCTGTGCCAGAAACCTCACCATCGGACCCATCTACCTTCTCTTCTGTAATGTAGATTGAGCGAGATCCGGTTACAACTCTGTTCACCCTCGACGGGCCCAGAGATCTCGCCTCCTTCAGGATCTGTTATTTCTAGGAGTATGATGTAATCGCCGCCAAAACATCTCTTGGTCGGAAGCCCGGTTCCCTCCCTCTCTCCCCAGGCCCAACTCTATGAATACGGTCTAGCTGCACCAATTCTTCTGAGTCAGTTGCCAGGATCTCGCAAAAACAGTTGTCCTGTGGCCCAAGTCCACATCTGCAACCGACTCTGGGAGGTTTTTTATCCCGATGTTGGATCTCTGAGAACGATTCTCCAGATCTTTGCACTGGAGTTCCAAAATATGTGAGTGGCGCAAGAGATATTCCAGGGCCTCGTCTGATTTCTGCAGATCCTCCTCTACACGCTCCATAGTATCCGTCCTTTCCTTAAATGTTGCCACCTCCACTTTAATGTTCTGTACCGATTGTTTCATCTCCTCAGTTAGCGTTTCAAACTATGATTGAAATGTTGTCATAAACTGGTCCTGGAACTCCTTGAACCAGCCCTGCATATCTTCCTTGCGCATTGCCATTGTTCCTTCCTCCTGGGTTCGCTGCGGTAGGGGATCCAGATTGCTCTGCCCACTTGCCGCTTGTGGAAAAGTCTCAGCACTCCACAACTGTCTTAAACTTGTTTCCTGGTGTGCCTTGGAGGGTTTCGGATTGGTTGTCAACACTTTCCCCCTGTTCTCGGACATGAGAGTGGGAGGGAGCGTTCGCTCTGCAGGCACAGTCTCTATGTCCTGGACCCCTCGGTGTGTTCCAATATTCAGACTCGGCCAAAAGATCCTCAACCTACCTTATGTCGACTGGTTTACACACACTTCTGCCAGCACATTAATAGTAGTCCCACCGGATCTAGTACAAATATGCAATATATGCCCAGCAAGTATGGCACCTTGATCCTACTATGTCTCCATATAATTCCTATGGGCCCCCCCTCTCAACCTTTTGGGGGTGGGGAGGGGTCGGGGAAGCCTCTGCCGGAACTATTTATTGCCTCGGTTTACTTCCCAATGCTGGCCCAATGAGGCCCTCTGCCTCGTCACCCCCACTTGGTTGGCTTTAATATAAGGTATTTTGAGTTGCTCCCGGGGTTTTACAGCCTCCGTCCGTGCACCGGCTCTGGTTCTGATGCGCCTCCTCTCCACTGCGTTGCCGGCTCCAGGGCACCTTGCAGCTCCTTCCCTTAATGTTCTTTTGTTTGAGTTATGGGCCGCCTCCAGCTCCGCGGTGGCCTTGAAGTGCTGTATGCTGCTACAGCTCTCGGATCCAGAGCTGGGCATTCCCTTTCTGCACCTGATCCCTGCGGGCCATGGCCGCTCGGTCAGCTGTTCTCCTCCCCACTCCACCACCTCCTTCTGTTCTCGGGAGCTTTCCTCACAGCCACTGTTGCTCCATTACTCTCGCGGGGGTCACTGGAAGTGACGCTTTGTCACTAAACACAATGCTTTATTTTTAACTGCAAATGCGGCCCGCTGGGGGACAAGACGTTTACACACATCCGCCTCTGCCTGCCGCCATCTTGGGAACAGCAGGAAAAAAAAAACATTTGAAAAAAAATTATAAAAGTATCAAAAACATCACGGGTCACAGTCAGGAAGAGGTGCTTTTTTCTAGATCCGAGCCTTGATGGCATCCTATAATTCTGGGCGTTATTTTGTTAAATCAGGCCCACAGAATTCCAATCCCCATTATCTACCACTTTCTCATTTATCCATTCAGTGCAAAAATAAGTTACTAGAAGTCATTCAGACTTACTCCTAAGGAAAAACATTTAAGACAGGACTAACTCATTCACCCCTGCTAACTTTTTTGTCAATTTCTCCATGTGCTAATTTTTAAGCTAAGGAACACATTTGTATTTTGCATCACCAAATATAAATATTGAATGCATTCCAAGTCAGTATGTTGAACCTTGCTGGCCAGCTCATTTGAGGAGTCTTCAGGTTTTTGATCTACCCTGAACCATCCCACTCCAGGTAGGCAACACAGTTTCCTATGAGCAGTTGCATAACAGTCAACCTATGCAAATGCTCGATTAAAATATGCTACCCTGATTCCAAGATGGCGGCCGGTGTAGGAGGACATGCATGTCTCTCCCCCCACCGGGCCGCATTTGTAGCTGAAAGATAAGCAACATGGACAAGTAGGGAGTGGACTCTGCACCGCAGACATGTCAGGAAGAAGGAAAGTGAAGCGATGTTCGAGCGAAGCATTGGGCTGGCAAGTAGTTATATAATGTGGCCGACGGAGTTAGGAACAGGCAAAACCCAGCAGCGAGGAAGAGAAGTACCGTTGCGTGGTGAGGAAGGAGAGACGGCACACATCCCCCTGGTCGTGGAGGATGAAGAGGGGGCCCCCGAATTCAGCAAAGGCAGAGTGAGGAACCAACAGTGCCAGGTCCGGAGCAGGAGGTGGGGTGAGGAGAAGCATGCAGACTAGGGAGGCAACAGCAGAGGTTCCCCGTCCTGTGCTGTGAGGAGAGAAAGAATATTCTGGAGCGGGACATAAAGAAGCAGGTCCGGTGAGTCCAAGAGGCTGGAGGAGAAGAGAGAAAGGTACAGGAGCCTATCCTATGACACAATGGGACATGAGTGGTGACTCCGCCCACAGGAGGGCCAGAAGAGGCCTGCTGCCACTGAGAGGGAGCCAGTGGTATATAAAGACTCATTGGCAATCAGGAAAGCCCAGAGGAGACTGTGGGGAGGTTCCTCCCCTTCAAGTTAAATAGAGGTTCCTAGTTCAAAGTAAGTCCCTTGAAAGCAGGAACAAGAAGGGACTGTTTGGAGTTGGCATGAGGGTGGCTTTAAGAACTCAAACCTAGGCAGGCTGGGGGTAATAAAAGGTTGGCAAAACCACAAAGAGGTGCCCCTGCACCAGTAAAGGACAAGAGCACAAGATCAGATATTCAGTGCAGTCTGGGGAGACCCCAGTTGAGCCCATATGTCTGAAACATGGGCGAAGGTGGTGTCGGAAGCTCAGAAAACCCCACCAGGTCAAACAAGAGGAGAGTATTGTGGAGCTGGGAGACTTCTTTGCAGACTAGAAGCGAGGGGCGGTCTCAGTTTGAGACTTTGAAAGAGGAAATGAAACAATCAGTGCAGGAAAAATCGACGTGCCAAGCTAGAAGAGAGGACAGATACGTTGGGAAAGGTTTTCCAAAATATAAGAGGAGGAAACGCAGAGGAATAATGAAGCTTTGGAACGCCTCTCTCGCCCATCGCATAACTTGGAGATCCAGTGTGAGGACCTGGAAAATCGCTCACAGAGATCGAATATCGGGATAAACAATCTATCGGAGTCAGGGGTTGACAAGGATTTGAAGGGCGCAGTCCAGCAACTCTTTGCAGATATTTTGGAAAATAGCTCTGAAGATTCGGTCCAGGTGGACCACATACTTCAAGTAGGCCCACGGAGAGGAGTGGGACCAGGCTTGTGACCAAGGGAAGTCATGGTGGCAATAAAATCATATGGTCAGAAAGAGCAGATCCCAAGGATGGCGAGGACAACGGGTCAGGTGTGAATCAAGGGAGAGAATTTCAGTTTGACCAAGACCTTGCACAATCCACATTTCAAAAAAGGATATTGATGGGCCTGGAGGTGAAACTGTTGGCACAGAAACAAGTTTGGTATAAATGCACATTCCCCTTTTGCCTTCTATTTTCGTGGGAAGGTCGCCAGAATAGGATTACCAAATGCGGAAGAAGGTGGACAGATTTTGAACTTACAGGGACAAAGCGCAGATACCCGAGGGGAGCAACCGAGAGGAGAAAGAGGGCACAAGAAGCCATGGGAGTGGAAAACAGTGTCGATGAAAATCCAAGGGGGGAAGAAAAAATTGAAGAAAAGAGGCTGCCCCTGTTCGATGGGCAATATATTAAGGTGGATGTATGCAGGAGGGAAAAGCGGACATATTTGGAAGCCTGGTTATTGGGGTAAGACTTCTACACAGCTTGCAGCCCATGGGGTTCAGGAGGGGGTGGAGAGACTTGGAATCCTTAGAGGGGTTTTGTATTCCCCACAATGTTTCTCTGGGATATATTGAGGGCCAGGCACGGTGGACAACATGTCCGAGCTATACTAGGAACCTGTGCCTTCCTCAGAGGAGGAGATGGAGGGGGTAGAGGAAGGGGAATTCAAGTTGAGGGGGTTATAGGCTTGTTGGGCAGAAGAGGGGTTGGGGGAGGCATCAGAGGGAGAAGTGGGTTTCATGGTCAAGAGGCAGTGGGGGGGGGGAATTCAGGGATCACAAAGATGGGGAAGTCCCTTAAGATTTTGTTGTATAATGTAACAAAACTTAAATCCCCTGTCAAGAGGAAGAAACTAGAAGGCTGGGTGCAGGGAGACCCCAGATATTATGAACCAAGAAACCCATATACGCAAAGGTGATAGAGGGAAAATGAGGGTCAAGGGATGCATCAGTTAAATTCTGGGGAAAAGATGGCAGGAGTGCTGATAAAGTTGCAGGATAGGCTGGGGGCGGGTTCTGGAAACCCGTTTAGATCAGGAGGGGAGATAGCTGTTTATGAACCTCATAGTGGGTTCGCAGAACATCATGCTGGCCTCGATATATATGCCCCTAATACGGGTCATGATGTTTTCCTGAGGGGGGGTACGATGGAGACTAGAGGAGTTTGCAAAGGGGGACATTATTTTGGCAGGAGATTTCAATATGGTGTGGGAACCACAAATAGACAAGAGCACCAGACCTACACAACAAACCATGGCCCCCTCCAAGGGACACGAGCTAAAAATGGCAACGATGGCCATTCATGATGTTAGGAGAGCAGTAAAGGGACAGACACAGGGATACACGTATTATTCATCACTCTCCAGGATTTACTATATTTGGGCTTCTACAGGTTTGGTGGGAAAAGTAAATATAGTAGAGGTGGGTTCAATATCCTTGTTGGATCATGCCCCTGTGTCAATGTCGATTACATTGGGGTATTCTAGGGGGAGGAGGCAGACTATGGAAGGGGAGGTTCCCATCAGAAATACTGCACGATCGAGTCCAGGTTGAGCTAATCAAGGAAAAGATAGAACAGTATTTTGCAGAGAATGGGACTCTAGATTCTACACTGGAGATGGCATGGGAAGCATTTAAGGCAGTACTGAGGGGCCAGGTGATAGCAATCAAGGCAGCTAAGGAAAAACAGAGGTGGCAACGGGAGAAAGAACTATAGGTGGAATTAAAGGGGGTTCAAGAGGAATTAACTAAGGGACCGAACAGAAAGTTGGGTAGAGCAATGCAGCATATTCAGGTACAAGTAGAGATGTTTCGTACAAAGCAAGCAGACAAAGCGTTATTATATACGAAACAATGGTATTATTTGAAGACCAACAAGGCGGATACAATTCTGGCTAGACAGTTGAGGGGTAAGGTCCGGTCCAGGATGATCTTGAAACTTCGGGATGGGGCAGGGGCAGATGGGACTACAAACAACGAAATAGGAGAAATTTTTCGGGACTACTATCAAACTGTGTATACATCTGATAACCCCTTGAATTCTAAGCAGAAGGAATATCTTTCCGGGGTTGCGCTTCCGCAACTCCCAGTGATAGAAAAATAAACTAGACGAGGACATCAGCGAAGAGGAGGTGAGAAAAGGATTTAGGCCCCTTCCAAAAAGGCCCCGGATGGGTACCCGGAGGACTTTTACATAAAGAGTACCACAATATATTAGCCCCCGGCTGAAAAGCTTATTTAATACCTTTAAGTCCAAGGGGCATATTACGCAGACAATGAATGGAGCCAAGGTGATAGTGCTTCTTAAACAAGGCAAGGACCCCACCTTGTCGAGCTCTTATAGGCCAATAGCACTGATCAACCTTGATGCCAAATTGTATACCAAGATCTTGGCAAGCAGGTTGACGGAACCGTTGCCGAAACTAATAGGACATGACCAATCAGAGTTTATACCGCAGAGACAAACACATGACAATATTTGCAGGTTTTGTCATTTGATAGAGAAAACATCCACAACTCAGAAATCAGGGCTATTGGAGTCATTAGACACTGAAAAGGCGTTCGATAGGGTAGAATGGTCATTTTTATTCGGTACAAGGAAAGCTATGGGGTTCGGTAGGGAGTATATTCAAATGGTTATAGCAAATTATATTTCCCCAACAATTCGGGTAGCAATGGGACACTCTCAAATAAGGTGAAAATTTGACGGGGTACTAAACAAGGTTGCCCTTTGTCTCCGCTATATATCTAGAACCCTTGCTGGGCAGGGTCCGGGAAGCCGATCAGGTAAAAGGAATAGCAATGGCAGGGGGGGGTAAAAGTATAAGGTAATAACATTAGCCGATGACATGCTGGTAACATTAGCAAATCCGGAGACCTCTTTGCCTGCACTGATGCAGGAACTGGAGGGGTTTGTCTTAGTTTCAGGGTTAAAAGTGAACAGACAGAAGTCAGAAATGCTGAACTCCCAAAAGCAATTGAGGATTGCGGAAAAGGGAATTTCATATTTGGGAATAACCCTCACGAGAACGATGGGGCAGATGTATGGGGTGAATTATCCTCAGTTACTGGCTAAGATTAAAACTGATCTTATGAAATGGAGCCCACTATGAAGTTCCTGTTTGGCAAGACTGACTTCCATAAAGATGGTAGTGCTTCCAATACTGCTGTATTATTTTCAAGTGTTGCCCACGAGGGTCCCGAAGGTCTTTTTTTCCCTCCCTTACCAAAAACTTCCTATATATGTAGTAATAAACCTCAGAGGTTTGCAATGTCTACTTTGACAGCACCGAGGGGACCTGGGATTTCCCCACTTTTATAAATATTTTGAGGCAGCTCAATTGAGGGTTGCGCAAGAGTGGTTTGCGGATAGTCCACAGAAAATTGGGGACTGGGAAGATAGGGGAGTGGTGGGTTTATCCCCATCAGGGCTTTTGGGGCTAAATTAAAAAAATACACAGACACCCTAATGTTCAGGTTAGTCAAATAGTAGGTTTGGGTGTGGCAGTGGATTCAGCAGTAAAGCAGGGAGGGATCTCTCAAATAACCCCTCTCCGTTTTTCCACTGTGTGAGAATCCCGAATTCCCTCAGGGAATGGGAAGGGGCCGTTTAACGAGTGGGAAAGGGCTAGATGGCACAAAATTTGGGATAGGTTTCAGGTACAGACCCTTTGTGCATTTGAGGAGTGCAAGCAGGACCTGGGGTTAGGGCCCAGAGACAGGTTTCAGTACAATCAATTGAAACATTGGCTGAACAGTTAACGGATTAGAGGTGCTGCTACAAGACAGCTGACCCCTTTTGAGGGATATACAACAACCCACACAGGGTGAAGGAAACTGGTTTCTACTCTTTATGGACATCTTACTAGCCATCAAGAATTAGTTCAATGGAAATGTATGAAAGAAAAATGGGGGGGGGGGAGAGACTGGGTCAGACTATCCTTGAAGAGCACTAGGGGTATTCGTGGGGAGTTATCCTGAAATTAACATGCTCAATTCTGATTCAGATGAGCAAAATGTGGATTAAAATTGTAGTTCAGTGGCACTGCACGCCAGACAGGTTGCATGCAGTGTACCCTTCGGTATCAGGAAGTTGTTGGAGGGGATGTAGGATTGTGGGGGACTGGAGGACAGCCCTCCAGATAAGGTGCATTATCAGGCCTTTTTATGCACAGAAATCGTGTCAATACGCCCTTTTAATTCTTCCTTGCGTACAACTTACACGGGCTATTTATGGCAGCAGCCCCATAAATCATGGAGCTCACTAGTGACAGCAGCTTGCAAATCCACTCTCTACTTTAGCAATCTAAAGAAGCAACTGGGATGAGTCCCGTTTTGTTTTTTAATACTCTCCTCCGTTAATGATTCTATCAAGAAAATACATTGAGTAATGTAAAAGGGAATTTGTGTTTTGTTCACTTTGTTCAACTGCTTGCATTTTGTAGGTTACAGTGTTATCAACGCATCTTGAATCATGAACATGATTTTCACTTTGCTTTAGGACACATGTAGTATTGTGTAAAATGAAACAAGAGCTGCATTTCTGCTTCATTTTCCTCGGTCTGAATGTGCTTTAATAGAGGCAGCGCAGTTGCAGCAGCATGGGCATTTCATACTTTGTTTTCTTTTCATCACTGAATCACATGAATTGCATTTAATGGCTTGGGCGTCAAACCATTAAATACTTTTTGGTGTTCTATATGAAGATGTGTTTTTTTAGTTTTAAGACTGCATGTGTTTGCGTGCATGAAAGGGCGCTATACATAGTTGGTTTTCTTAGAGAGCAACAAATAGCTAAGTATGTGGTCTAAACTTTAACCACCCACCGCAAGCAGGTATGATGATATAGGTAGAAGCAGTGCTGTATATATTTTCAGTAGTACAGATTGTACCAGTACCTCTCAGCAGGACTGCGGTCATGGCACAATGCCAAATATTCACAGCAGGGCTGATTACATCCTTTAATGTAATTTCTTAGCAGGACTGCTATGTTTTGGGACTTTACCTGAATTTCTTAACAGAGCTGCTGTAATGACAAAGCACGACCACATGTTGCCATTTTCTGCAGCGAGTTAAAGTACTGAGCAAAAACAGTGTCTGAGCTCTTTCCACCAATATCACTACAACATACCGAACCCCATTACTGTGAGGTAGAAAACCTTGCATGGAGAACAACAAACTCCTCCCCCCCCAAAATATATTGGCAGGTTGGGTAGGGGCAATTAATAAAGTAAGGGGGGTGTGGGGCGGTGGAGTGTGCGCAGGGGGTCTCCCTCCACTTTAAAAATACAGAAAATGTGGTGCTATACATGACAGATTTTCAACCTCACAGTAAATAATTTGGCATTTTCACGTACATCCTTCCACCATCCTCCTGAGCTGGTGTGATACACACTGGCGTATAGTGTGAGAAGATGGCACTGTCATATTCTTCAATCCCCCCTACTTTGCCTTGCGCTTTTCAAAACTTCTGCTTCCCATGTTCGATTACTGAGTCCACTGCCAAAAATTTTGCACATTTCAAAGCCTCATTATGAATCCTGTAGGATAGTCCAAACAGGCTGAGAGCTTTTGACAAGCCAGTTATTAGACAATCCCATACAGGAATTTGAGCAACAGGAAGAGAGAGACCAATGGGCTGCGTAAGAGCAACAAAGAAAGTGAGAAGGACAACGGGTAAATAATAGGACACACAAAATAGTTGTGAGAGAGAGGGATAGAAGCAGAGCAAAAGAGACTTCTAGAGACAGTAAAACAAGAAAACACAGATCAACAGCAGACGGGGAGAGCTTGAAATAGAAAATCCAGACTAAAGAAAGGCATGCCAATAACATAAGACGCAGTGCAAGAAAAATAAATCAAAAGTATTAACAACCACAACCGGGAACCAGGCTCTCCCGAGGAGGGGGGCAGGATCATAAATAGCCCCTTGGGGCGACGCACGGTGAAGAGGTAGGATCTGGCGTCCCTGTGGCAGCGCTGCGGACATTGGAGCGTGTGGGGATGTAATAAATGCGCACCAGGGTGGCCTGGATATCAGTTTGGGCTGAGGTGCGAGTGGCAACGAAGTGGATGACCTGAAAGAGCAGCATCTGCAACAGACAATGAAGGTACGTGGGAGAACACAACCCACCTGAAATCTGTGTGCAGCGCACGCTACCGCATACTGCGGCTCTTTGAAGGGACGTGCCCGGGCCTGGATTGCCTGGGTGTTGCTGCGGAACTGCAGGAAATAGACCTGAAACGACACAAGGGGCCCCAGAACTGCACACGCAGACAGGACCGCATTATGTCAGTTAAAGGACTCAGGGCCAAAAGCAAACAACCCACAATGGACGCCTTTGCTAAAACGCCACAAACTCCCACTGCCCCGGTGTCAGGTCCAGCAACAGATTCCACGGGCGGCACTCCAAGGGGAGAAAATCATCAGGTCCTTGCGGCGATAACAGAGCTGAGGAACACATGGGGGATAGCATTGGCAGACCGACGAACGGCCTTAGAGAACAAGATTGATGCAGTGGGAATTGAAGTTACCCTGCTGCGACAGGATGTTAGGGCGCTGGCGGAAAGAACAAGTGGACTGGAGATTGCGGTGAAAACTAATACAGAAACTAGTACAAACAATGCGAAGGAGGTCCACATATTAAAGCAGCAGATAGCCAACCTGCAGAACCGAGCAGAGGAAGCGGAAGGAAGAGCGAGAAGGAACAACATCCGAGTGGTCGGCTTGCCGGAGGGCGAGGAGGGCCAGGACCCCAAGGACTATGTGGAGCATATGATCCTGCAAGAGATAGGCGCGGACAAGTTGTCACAAGGGTTTACTGTCGAACGAGCACATCGGGCCCTGATGAGAAAACCACGACCCGGGGCTCCTCCTCGGGCGATAATTGCGAAAATATTAAACTATAAAAACAGAAAAAAATCCTGGAATATTTTCGTAAAGGTGGGAGGATAGAAAGGGCATCTACGAACATTACGGCGTATCCTGACTACACAATGTTAGTGCAGAGGCAGAGATACAGCTATGTGGCAGTCAAGAGGAGACTGCGCGCGGCTGGGATCAAATACATGTTGCTGTACCCTGCGAGGTTAAAAGTCTTTCAAAAAAGTAAAGTGTTCTTTTTTGAGACCCTGGAGGATGCAGTGGCGTGGCTGGACCTGCAGGGCTGCCCGGATTGAGATGAGGAACAAGACCGTGGGAAGCACGATAAGTGAGGGGGATGCAGTAAGATCATTGGGGTGCTGAGCAGAGGGGAGCCCATTACGTTATGTTTGAATATTTGAACTGCATTATGTCACTTTCTGACTTATTGATCCTGTTGGACTGGAATATAGAGAACAATAAGCATAAAATTGACTGGGAAATACTAGCAGCAATAAACAGGAGCAGTAGAATGGAGGCAATCTACCCCCCAAGAGTTAGAGTTAGTAGTAAGACAGCCACTAGGGCGGCTTCACCCTGCTGAGCCACGAGTACGGGCTATTGCTCAGGGGTGCCCGAGATCCAGGGATGGAGCTGGGCAACAGTGGGGAGGGTGTTGTTGGGATGGGATAGGGAGGTGGGAGGGTGGGAGGTTGGGGAGTTTGTTATGTTTTTAGTGGGGTGTTTAAGTTGGGATACGAGCCTACAGACAAGTCAAGCAAGTGGATTTGGACCAGACAAGGGAAAGGGGGAGAGGGATTTTGCTATGCCATGGGGGATCTTAAAGTGATAACCTGGAACGATAGGGGGCTCAACAGTTGAGGAATAAGGTCATGCTATACCTACGTAGACAAAGGATAGATATAGCCCTACTGCAAGAGACGCAGTTGACGAGAGACAAGCTGGAGATGGTTGGGAAAAAATGGAAGGGGACGGTGGTGGGGTCGGCGTACTCGGCATATGCCAGGGGAGTGATTATCTGGGTGGCGCCACATGTTCCATTTCAACTACTACAGACGCTGGTTGAAGTGGATGGTCATAGTGAGGGGGCTGGTGGAAAATAGGGAGATAAGTGTTGTGAATACGTATGCCCCGAACCAGAACACAGCAGCATACTTTAAAACATTTGTAATAACCTCAGCATGTGTGCAGGAAGTGCAGTGATCTGGGGAGGGGACTTTAACTGTGTACTAAACCCCAAAGTAGACAGATCAGACGGGAAAATTGATAGACCTGCCCCAGCGGCTAAAGCGTTGCAAACACTACTAAATGACTTTGGGTTTGAAGATGTATGGAGGGTGCGACACCCCCTAGAGAGGCATTATTCTGCCCCTCAGCAATTACATACGAGGCTAGATTATGTTTTTGGCACTCCTGAGATAGTGGCTGAGACCACTCATGTTGAATACAGAGCGAGGGTCCTCTCGGACCACTCGCCTCTGATGCCAGGATGGCAATATCGTCCCCCGAGGGCGAGGATACCAACATGGCGCCTCAGAGCAGAAGCACTAAGGGACCCCCTCTTTAGGGAGGATATGAGAGAGGAGATTGTTAATTACTTCCAGACAAATACTGGCAGCGTGGATTCGGCGGGTACACTGTGGGAGGCCTTTAAGGTAGTGATGAGAGGAGTAGCTAAATCAAAATCCCAAGGTCTGCAGGGAGGGATCCTGGTGGACCTGCGGGAAGTGGAGAGCGAACTGGAAAGGGCGCAGAAGGGAGGGAATAATACTATAGAAGATGGTGATGGGATACTCAGGCTGCAGCAGAAGTGTGCCGGGCACTGGGAGAGATTGTGTAACCTCAACTATAAAAAAAATATATAGAGAGACAGCATGCGGGAGGGGACAAACCTGGGAGGATCCTGGCATGGCTATATAAGAGTGAAACCCCTAGACCCATGATCAGGACGATAACAAGAGAAGATGGGATGGTGGTTGACACCCAGGAGGAAGTCAACCAGGAGTTTGTAGATTACTACGGGCGGCTATATGAAGACGATGGGGAGGATAATTGCACAATGATAATGGAGACATTGGAGGACATAGGATTGCCACAGATTAGTGCTGAGGAGAAGGGGGAATTAGATAAACCGATCACTTTGGAGGAGCTAGAGCAGGTGGTGAGACAGTTGCCCACTAGTAAGACTCTGGGGGCCGACGGTCTCCCAAGTGAATTCTACAAAACTTTCAAGGGAGAGGTGCTTCCCCCGCTGTTGGACATGCTGAACGAGGCATAGGAACGCGGCAGGCTGCCTGAATCACTCAGAGAAGCGATTATAATACCGCTGCCTAAACCAAATAAGCCTGGGCATAGCTGCGTTCATACAGACCCCTATCAATGTTGAACCAAGACAGTAAAATACTGACAGCGGTCTTGGCAAATAGATTGAGGAGGGTCATTGGCAAATTAATAGATCCCGATCAGACAGGCTATGTCCCCAACAGAAACATAACCAATAACCTTAGAAGGCTCCACAGAGTTATTGAACACGGAAATGAGAATGAAGGTGAACTAGCGATTGTGTCATTGGACACAATAAAGGCCTTCGATTCGGTGAAATGGCCAAGGCTGCTGGCGGCCTGGCCGGCTATGGGATGGGGCCTGGATACCTGCAGTGGGCCAAGATGTTATACAGCGAACCACTGGCCAGAGTTAAAACTGGAGCAGTAATATCGGAAAGGTGGCAACTTGGTAGGGGCACCAGACAGGGATGCCCATGGTCCCCTATGCTTTATATACTGGCCCTAGAACCCTTGGCGATCTATTTGAGACAACAATATGATACGATAGGTATCGCTGTGGGAGGTTAACAACATCGGATATCCCTATATGCAGATAATGTGCTGTTGTACATACGACATCCAGAGGAAAACCTCCAATATATACTGGAAGTGATGGAGAGATATGCCGAGATGTCTCGGATAGCGGTGAACCCACAGAAGTCCAGCATGTTTCTGTTAGGCGGATACAAGGAGACCCCCCTGGAACAACTTCCTGTGCTACAGATCCCATGGGTGGTAGGCACGTTTTGCCATTTGGGGATAGACATACCACACAGTGGACGACAAGCATAGGTTCAACACAGAGGTAGCTATCAAGAAAATAGAGAAGTGCATGAAGTTCTTGGTAAAGCTACCTCTAACTATGATGGGGCGCGGGGCGATGCTGAAGATGGTGGTTCTGCCTAGGCTCCTGCATTACTTTGGGAACATCCTGCACTGGATACCAAAGAAATTCTTCGCTAAATTAGACAGAATGTGCAGGGATTTCCTGTGGCATGGCACGCGGAATAGAGTGGCCCTCTGGAAAGTCTATAATTTCCATGAGAAGGGGGGTATAAAATTGCCCAATTATGAAGTCTACTATGTAGCAAGCCAATTGCAATTTGTCGCTAAATGGCTTTCAGATGAAGTGACCTCTGAGGCCAAGCTGTTTGGACAAGATTGTGCCCCATTTTACTTGAAGGAGATGTTGTGGCTGCCCAGGACAGAAATGGAAGGGCGTCCCAAGTTGATGGTACTGGGGTGGAGGATGTGGCGTAGAGCATGCCAGATGATGGAGAACCCATCCCCATGCTCCCCGCAGGTGCCACTTGTGGCACTGGCAGGGGGAGATAAGCAACTGAGGATGATAATCAGAAATCACTGGGAGCCGATTGGGGTGGTAACAAAGGGTGACATCTGGCAAGAGGGGACTATCACAGATTTTGAGGCACTGGGAGAGGAAACTGGGTTGCACACGGGCCAGTATATCACGTACCACATAGTGGTGCAGAGAATTAAGAATACATGGCCTGAAGTGGTATTGTCAGAAGAACCTGATCCTACCATAGATATGATATAGCGGAGGGAGGACATGAGATATCCAGAATATATGAGATGGTGAGGTCTAGGGTTGGTAAGGAAGTAGTACAATTGAGACTAGACTGGGAGGCGGAAGTGGGCACCCCGATGGATGATGGGTTGAGGGAGCGAGCCCAAGGGTACCACAAGAAGGTCTCGAGGAACGCGAGATTGAAGCAGATACAAGTGTATATCAAGCATAGGCCGTATAACACCCCAAAGGATATCGAGGTTTAAAAATGCAGGAAGGCATGCATGCCCCAAGTGTGATGAGGAGAATGCGGGCATGGTGCACATGTTCTGGTCATGCCCGATCATTGAGCGCTTCTGGAGCGAAGTGGCACAGAAGCTACCGGAGAAAGGGGTCAAGATTGTGGTGGATACAGTGTGGGCCTGTTTGTTGGGGGGATTCCCTAGACCACAGAAACTTCAACATGTGAACAAACTAAAAGACCTAGCATATGCGCTCGCAACGAGAAGAATTGCTATGGGGTGGAAGACATGCCATGGGCCACGATTAGAGGTGTGGTGGAAAGATCTGCAGAAATGGGCGGAGGCGGAAACCATGGTATGGCTAGAAGCTAGCAGTGCCGGAGGGGAGGAGGAGGCAGAGACCCTGATGGCCTGGAAATTACTAATATCAGAGTTGTTTGGGACAATACAGGATCCATCGGAACCCATAGAGGGGGAGACCCTACTATAGGATGTGAGAACAAAATATGAGAAGTAGTAGGCTCGGAATGGGGGGAGTGATAAGGGGAGCAGTGCATATGATTAATCAATATATTATGTCAATGTTATCAATATACTGCAAGTTTTGTTTATATTATTTGTTTGAATAACTCAATAAAAATTGTTTAAAAATAAAATAAAAAAAACATATAGCCAGAGTAATGACATGAAAGAACAAAAGGCGTCATATCAACCTATACAGCACAATGTAGGAGGGAACCAGCAATAACAGAATGCAGAGAAGGAAAAGGCAGAGTGACAGAGCAACAGAATTCAAAAACGTGGCATAGCAACACTTATAGGTGGGAGGCAGAACATCAGAAAGTGAGAGACTTGGGAAACAGAGTACCAAAGGGAAGGAGAGATGGAGCAAAAACATGGAATGGCTGTCAAGCGGGTAGTGGCAGGCAGCAACAGTAGGCCCCAGAGGCAGAGAAGTGATGCTGATAGAGCAAGGGACTTGATTTATGATGTAACTAGCTGGCATGTGTAGTAGTTCTTAATAGAGTTTTAGTGTCCAAGTATAATGAAGATGAAGCTGGGTAGTATGCAGTGACAAGTTCTTTGTCACCAATTTATTCGTAAAATTGAAACCGTTAGACATTCGATAGTTGTCAGACACTTTTTTATTCTTGCGACAGAGGAAAATCATTTTTACTCTTGAAATTGGATTTACTCTCGAATTCAAAAAATTGGGAGTAACATATTCAGACACCAAAAGCCTATCTGGAGCAATGCTGGGGGCACATCTGGTGGGACGGCCCGATTTTGCAACCCTTTTGGGAGGAGGTGAACCATCCATTGCAGGGGATATTTCAAGGGGTGGAGCGATTGGAAAAAAGGGTTTGGATGTGCGGTATGTGGGACCCAAAGTCAAAGGAGTTTACCAATTCCCAGAAACGGGGGGATCACAACCCTTGTAATAGAAGCTTGGTTGACAATAGCTCAACATTGGAAACAACAACAGATCCCAACAAGTCAAGAGTGGCTTCAGAAAATGTGGGTTTTTGTGGCAATGGAATGGGTTACTTATAAGTTACAAGGGAATCATGCAGCTTTTAAACAGGATTGGAATATGGTCCTGTCGTACTTACAAAGTGACTTTATGCTGCAATGGTGTCCCCACAAAATTAGTATTTTGGAAATTCTATGATCCCATTGTTACTATCTGGACTGTATGAAGAAGCGGTCTCTCTCTGACAACTAGGGGCGGGAAGGGGGAGTGTGTATTGTAACTTGTTGCATGGAAAAAAGATTTTTTTTTTAAAACAACTGCAACAGAGCAGTAGGTGTCATCTGTCAATTTATATAACCAAGGATAGGCGACCCCTACAACGTGGACCCGGGGAACAAGAAGAAGCCAAAAAACTCGGAGGAAAGGGTGGGTCACACGGCACAACCCGCTAGATCAATCAAGCGAGGTAATTAGACATCAATTAGTAAAACCAAGAAGGGGATAGGCCAGGTCAAGGATAGTATAAAAATAGCATATCTTTATTAATCACATATCAAACCGCATAACAAATAGTGCAAAGTACATAATAAAACTGCATATAAATTCACAGCTCATATTGCATAATCCACCCCGCTTTCAGGCAAAATTATGAACTATCGATTGAAGTGGTGAAACATGAAATTTTATGTGTATAACTACGATTCATATTTGTTATGTAATAACCACAGAATCAGTTGGTTTTTCTTTTTATGTTAAAATAAGAAAATCATTTCCCAGTGATTGTACTTGGTTAATAAGGTTTTAACTTGAAAACTCTGCTGAATGTATATTAATAAATTAAAAAACATTGGGTGACAAAAATATGCTACCCTACATACTCTACCCTCATATCTTCTATGGTCTCCTTATCAGGGAGGTCCCCTGCACCCTTGTTTCCAATTCACTATTGATGATCAAACAGGTTTAAAACTTGGCCTAAAGTCTTCTCCTCCTAACAAGTTAATCGACAGTGTGGAAATATACATTATATGAACATCAGTTCTCTTTCCAGTTTTGCCTGTGGTCCACAAACAGCGAAATCCCAAACGACATCTGTGTGTATTAAGTTGCAGGCACCGCTCTCAAGCTGGAAGCTAGGTAATAAATTAAGGTCAAAATAGAATGCACAAATACCAGATGGTGGGGACTCTTCCCCTTACCTCAGGCTAAGGATAGGAAGGAAAACATGTTGAGTCTTCCACCTGCATGTCTTTATTTGTTCTTCACTACGATTACTCGCCAAGCTTTCTATTGACCCTGCCAGTGATTTATATTCCCGGTGTTATTTACACGTCATGTTAACGCAGCCGAGAAAAACAGTATTTAAAAGAGCGGAAGATTGTAAGTCCGAGAGCACTAGCGAAACATATGTTGTCGCCTCTCTCCGAGCAAGTGCTCATGCTAATAAATCTATATATGTGACTGTATTATTCCTTGAAGGTCTCTCATTCTTGGTTTATATTCCAGGAGGAAAGAACCCTTGAGGGGGGGCTCACAGCCTTACTAAGTTGCACCTTTTAGCAACCCGATTTGCTGTGGGAAACATTCTCAAGGCTTTGATGTTACAAAGTCAATCACTTCCCTAGACCAGCCAGGGCAGTACTGATGCCCTAAAGACGTCGCACTGCACCCAGTGCAGCACTGAACATTTTAACCCAAGAAAATTCCCTCAACAGGAAATGGCACTAAACAAAAACATACGCAAGCAAAAGCAAAGTATCAATTGAATGAACTCATGGGAACGCAAAGAGTTTCACTCGTTCTTCTGGGGGCAGAGCTTTGCCTGGCCCAAGAAACTCTGTGACTGCCAGACGCACAAGAGGATATACCTGGGTTCTACTGCAGTCAAAGTAATAAGGCAATTCTTGCTGACAGATCAGGGGATTGATGGGTTTGGTGGAACAAGCAGAGTAGCACGATTGGGTGATATTTCATCATGGGTCGAAACAGTAGTGAAGCCATGTTCCCCTCTGGCCCGTCCTCTTCTTCGCACCTCCACTCTCCATCAACAGCATACTCGCACTCACCTTCCCCAGAATTGTAACCCAAAACCTGGGTCCTGGCTTTACTCCACAACGCTGTGTCTTACAATACAAATCAAGACAGAAAAAAAACAGTGAAAGAAAATGCATTTAAACTGCCTACATTCGTTTTAGCCATTGCCCCCCACAGCATGCAGCTGAATGTAGCCCAGCTACAAAAACGGGCGATGGATGAACGTCATACCCCCAAGCTACATATCTATCCTCTGAGAGCAAAATAGAAATAAAGACAGACACCAGGGTGTAGACTTGTATTTAGTGTGTTTGTTTATTTTTTTATTGTGTAGCATGTGGGTTTTAATTGGCAGATACTTAGCTGGGCTGGACAAAGAAGAAAAAATAAAATAACGTACAGAACTCTCCTGCCCAGGAGGGAGCTGTACAGGTGACATTGAAGATTCTAAAAATAAAAAAAGGGCGCTGAAGGAAAAAGGCCATGGAGGGCAGAAAAGAGGCAGCAGGAATGAGTGGCTCTACGAGGGGGTGTTGCCTAAAACAGCCCCCCAGGGTCTAATCACTTCTCAAAAATCAGGGCACGTATGGGGGAACAGCCTGGCATCACAACCATGGGCCCAGCACAGCCATGTGCACGGGGCAGTCTGGGGCAAAGACAGAAGAGCCACCCAGTACAGGCCACATGACTGTAAATGCAGGGGGCAGCACGGTCCGGAAGATAAGCCCTCCTGGCCTGGCCATGTCTGCCAGGATGGCCGGAGAGGTGAAGAGAGGAGGTAAAGTCTGCCTCATCGGGCAGGGCAGCGACAAGTCCAGGGCAGTTCCATCACTGCATCCCTGCGTCCTTGCAGCCCAGGTAAAGAGGAGGGCTCTGGACGAAATGTTTTTGTTAGGTGGAGCAAATTGGGTGACTAGAAAGTACCATTTCATTCCACGCCCCTGCCCTAAATAAATCCTGGGAGTGTAAAATTGGCTGTAAAACCATGCATACATCTCTAATGCGTGTTTTTTGGAGCTGGGAGCAACCATACTTCTCCCAAATGGTGCCGAGCTACAGCTCTGTCCATTTTTACCCAGTGTTTGAGATAGTCCGCCGAAAACCATTCCCCGATTACTCTGAGCTGCGCAGCTTCGTGATAGCGGCAAAAATAAGGGAAAGCCAGTCCCCCCCACCCCCTTTGCCCCTAGATGCAGTTAGTAAGCGCTTGGACAGGCGCGGATTCTTGCCCTCCCAGATAAAGTCCTTAACCACTTGATCTAATTTTTTAAAGAAGTTTTCCGGGACCGGTAAGGGAATGGCCTGAAACAAATATACTAGACGGGGAAGAATAACCATTTTTAGAACCGCCTCCCCAGCCAGGATATCCTCAGGGCACCCCAGCACCCCATTTCCTTAAATCTTTTTTGATTGCCAATAATGTGGGCTCATAGTTTGCCCCGAACCAGCCCGACAGCGAGGGGGTTATCCTGACCCCCCCCCCCCCCCCCCCCCAAGTAACGCAGTCCAGTCGGACTCCATTTAAACAAGAGAGCGCCCTCGTCTCTTTCGCTTCCCCCTCCCCTAAGGACAGATTCATTAGCTCTGACATCTGTAGGTTGACACGTAGTCCGGACACTTCCCCAAATTTGGCAAGCAGTTCTAAGCTGGCCTTGATGGACACCTTTGGATTTGTCAGCGTGAGCAGCATGTCGTCAGCAAAAGCCGCTACCTTGTGCTGGGCCCCCCCGAATGGTATTCCCTGAATATCGTCCTCCCATATTGCCTGGAGAAGTGGTTCCAGATATATTGCGTAAAACAACGGAGAGAGGGGACACCCCTGTTTTGTCCCCCGCCGCAATCTAAATGGCTTATACATCTCCCCGAGGAGGGACATTTTTTATTAAATACGCTGGCCAAGTATAAAAAGGTGTTCACCTTTTTAACCCAGCAATATGTAGTGAAATATTCCCTAAAAAACAAAATCTCAATACGAGCATGTACTTTGATTATCATTTTATGCGTCTTGTGGGCAAGTCTCTGCACTGAAAACATGACAACCTGGGTGAAATCCTGGTAGCCAAATGCTTGAGCAAGCTTGCCGACCTCAAAGACACCCAAGGAGGTTTTGTCCGCCCTCTGAAAAAAGATACTCTGTCCACCCACATGTACCCTGTACTTGCGCCATGAAAAGCAGCAAATGGCCACAATCAGGGAAAACCAACTGCAGTCTCCATGATTGCAACCTCTCTTGCCACATCCTGGCCAAATATTCAGGACTCTCTTGCCCTCTCATCATTCACCCTCCTCAACCCCACGTCTGGCTTTCAACAATACTCCGTTTTATAAAGATGATTTGAAAAGTACACATACAATAGTAAGGTACCCACTCAAATACGTAAATCATTAGAGAAATATGTTAAGCAAGTTGCATTATTCGCACCCATCTTGACTGGGAGACTACAAATACCAGAATGCAAGCGAGCAAAAAAAGTGTCTTGGGTTTTGAAAATCTATTTTCAAGACGTATAACATGTAATGTGTGAAAAGGTTACCTCATTGTGTTGTGTTTGACAAATGAAGGGTTCATATATGATAAATATAACATTCTACCAAACATAAACTCCTTTTTGTGTGTTAAATATCAACAGCTGAAAATAATGTAGCTAACTTAAAACTGCTTGGTTTCATACATCGTAATTGACCTAGAGGAAAGTCTACACATATAGGCATTTGACTGGTGCTTCGAGTGTGCTTCAGAATGAAAATGTCCATTTGCATTTCTTGACACAGAAACGTTACAAACATCCCCTCCAAAAATAATGGTCTCTTAAATGGGCGATTGTTCGTAAATCGCCCACACTTTAATGCGCTGCTTAAAGAAAGAGATAAGCAATCATTAAAAGTGCCTGCAGCAGCTGGTGGGCCGCTGGGAGTGGGTGTTGGTCTCTAGAGAGCCACGGCAGATTGGGAGGCAGAACCATGGCCTCATGCGAGCTTCGTATATGGACCTGCACAGCATTTGAAGCAGACACTACTGCCTTGCGGGGCCCCTCTGGCAGCGAGGCCCTGGGCCACCGCACAGACTGCCCATGCCTTTTTCGGATAAGCCTCATCGAATTTGGTTAATTTGCCCTCAAAGTATCTCTGGCCTCCAAAAGTACATTTGGTGCCCTAAACAAGTGGAAAGTGACCTTCCCTCAGTAAAAGCTAAGCCGTTTACTAAAGTGACTTTTAGCCACATAAAATAACTGTAAGAATTCAACAGAATATCATTGGCGGTAAAACAGAAGGAAATCCCCATCTATTTTTCAATCTCTAGACGTTGAACAACGCTGGCATTCCCAGACAGCAAGACGCAGCGCAGCCAAGGTAGGGTACTGAAGAGGGGAATTCAACCTCACAGAAAACCTAAATGACAGCTAAAAACACTAAAGATAAGCATGGGGGCATGGCCTGGAGCGCCATTGTTTTGGCCGCTCCTCTAATGGCCTCCGTGAGAAGCCCAATCCACTACTGAAAAGCTGTGATTCCTGTGTCCAAATTACCCGGAGTAAGAACTTTTGGGGGAGCGGAATGCCTGGGGCGCAGTCTAGAGCAAGCTGAGCTAACGCTCCCCCGTTCTCCCAGCCGAAGCTGCTTCCCAGTGTGCCCGCTCTCAGGACATCCCAAAATGGCGGGCGACCATCAGTGACAGGAGGTGAGAGGACGCTGCGACTATACAATTGGCTAACCTAACCTGAGGAGTACCCGAGAGGCGACCACCTGAGATCAGCGGTCCCCAGCTCGACCTATCACCTGCCAAGACCGCCCACCGTAGCGGAAGTGAGGCTGCAGCCCCGCTGGGCTTCATGGATGGGAGGTGCAGCGTTTCGGTGCCCGGCGCCGTTTAGTTCAGCTGCACTCAGCTCTCAGACAGGTCTTGCAGCGGGGGACCGCTAAGGCGCTTCGGATCCCCAGCCTCTCAGCAAGTAGGGAGCTTGCCCGGCAGCGCCTGCCGCGGCACAGTCGGGAACGGTAAGGAGATGAACCGTTGTCCCCCAGCCTTCTGCATCATATGAAGGGAGACATCCCGGCCCCCAGGCACAATGGCCAGCACTTACCTCCCCCGGGCTCCTGGGCTACTCTCCTCGACCGCTGCTAACCTGGAGAGAACGCCTCCATTACCAAATACATTGCCCAGCCTGCTTTGCACCACATTTTGCTGGCACTGGAGCAGAAGGGGGGCTCCCAGCACTAAACGCCACATACAGAGGCAACCCCTGCTCGCTAAACATGTCAGACAGCTGGATGGGACCGATCCCACCTCGCTGCTCCAAGGACCAGTCGCCCCACTAATTAAAATGAACACGAGGTGCTCAACTACTCAGGGCTCCAACGTCCGATTCCAGCCCTTGATGACAGCCAATTGCCTGCTGAAGGTAGCGCGCCAACTTGGTGGCGGGGTCATCCAATCCTGATGGAAGCACGATATTCTAACTGGGAGACAACCTTGGGCCTTGGGACGAAACACCATAACCTAACTAAGGCATGCGGATCTCTGGCTGCCCTCCTCGCTACCCCCGTCCCAGATCCCAGTGGGAAGCAGGGGAGGTTGTACCCTCTGCGGCACCTTAACATCTCAACACAGCACTGAAAACTGGCGGGCTGAGCTCTCCGAGAGACCCTTTGGTGACAAAAGAAGCAGCGCGCATTGCGGTCTGGAGGAACCAATCGCCCCTCACAAGAGAAGTCTTAATCTGTTCTCATTTGCCACCCCGGAGGGCAACACTCATACTGCGGGACTCCCCATACTCCAGCAGGAGTGGCTAAAAACCTCAAAGCCTCAAGGAGTGCTGATATCACCACCATGCTGCTCCCGTCCGATAGGGGAAAAAAGTCAGAAACACCTAAGTCCCCACCGCAAGCTTCCTCAGATGGTGCGGCCCAACTGGCTACTAAGGGCGACATTCAAGCCTTCATGCTGGACATCAAATCTGAATTTCGATCTTGCATGGCGGAACTCACCACTAAAATATAACAAACAGAACAGAGGGTCGTGGGGGTGGAGCAGAAGGTGGGGGAAGTGGAAGATCTGACCCAAGAACATTCGGCCACGCTTCTAGAAGTACAACGCACAATACAATACCTACGCAAATACGAAATTCAGGAACACAAAACAAGAGGATCTGGAAAACAGAGCTCGATGGAACAACCTATGAATTCGGGGGGTCCCCTCCTCGGTCCCAGACCAAAATTTGACAGAATATGTGGGCGACCTCTCAATCCCTGTTGCCACCCTTGGATAAATCCCAACTCATATTACATGGACCCACAGACTCCGACCCCGGCGGGGGTGGACTCCGACTCCCCCAGATGTCATCACCCGGGTCCATTTCTACAAGACCAAGGAAGCTATCACGGCGATAAGTCGCTCCCAAGATGACCTGACCTTTCAGGATTCCCCCCCCTTCAAATTTTCCAAGATCTAGCAATGGCAACGATTTAGAAGCCGAGAGCCCCGAGGCCCTGACATTGTTCCTTCGGGACCAGCACATCGGCTATCGCTGGTTGTTCCCTACTGCTCTCCAGTTCTCTTACAAGGGGGTCCCCCGAATGATTAGCCACCTGGAGGATGCTGTCACGATCCTGCATCCCAACTCACCTGTACAGACGAATGGAGCCTCACCTGATTCGCCAATAAGTTGCTCTGAAGAAACCCCCCTCCCCACCAAAACCGAAGCTTACGACCTGGACGAAGGTCCAGAAGGGGCGGAGGGGGAGGTGACGGCAAAAAAGACTTCTCTTTCTTCTCGCATGTGCATCAAACTTTCTCCCGCATTGACCCTATACTGGCCTCCCCACAAATCCTTGCCTTTGTCGACAACGTGGCCATAGGGTCACAGGTGCTCTCTGATTATGTTTGATCAAGTTAACCCTCCAAGCTTACGATCCAGATCCGTCCCCTCGACGCTGTTGGAACTTATATGACCCCATCCTGAATGACATGCCACAGAGATTCCATAGACACAGTGATCACAAACTTCTTTCGGGAAAACCCGACGGAAGACACTTCCCCGTCTATAACGTGGGATGCCATGAAGGCAGTTGTGCGGGAAGAACTAATCACACACAGATTGGCGTTCCATAAATGTAAGCAGCAGACCCGCAGGAACTTTGAAGGGGTCCAGACAGCTGAGGCTCACCATAAACAAAAGGGCTGGTCCCCGAGAACCCAACGCGCCCTGCAACTAGCCCGGAGGAAACTAGAAGCCCATTACGCTGCGGACATGGCACACTTGTTGGCTTAATCCAAGCAGGGCTACTATGCCAGGAACAATAAAGCAAACAAACTCCTGGTGGAGAAATTGGCGAAAGCACAGATGAAAAACACAATAGTGGGCCTTCGCGACCCACAGGGCAAGGTCCAGTATGCGGACCAAGACAAGCTACGATTAGCAGTGACCCATCTCTCTGAAACAATGTCGGCGACACCTCGGGACAAAGCAGAACAGCGGTACTTGTAGGGCGCTGCCCTTCACACCTCGCAGAGCCCAACAGAGAGGATCTGGACGCCCTGATCACAGGCGAGGAGGTGGAAATGGCCATTAAGTCCTTGAAACCGAGAGCACCGGGCCCAGGTAGTTTAACAACGAGATTTTATAAAGTATTTCGCCCCCCACTGATAGCCCCACTAACAGCCCCCTTTAATTAATTTGGTGCCTCGGGATCAATCACTCCATCAATGCAAGAATCCATAACCGTGCTCTTGCTTAATCCCGGCAAAGAGCCCAAGGAAAACAGCTCATATAGGCCCATTTCCCTATTGGACATTGATGCAAACATTTATTCAAAAGTCTTAGCGAATCGCTTGGCGACCATCTTACCCAACTTAATAGACCCAGACCAAACAGGCTTCATAACGCATAAGTCAACTGGGGACAATATCCGGAGGGCCCTGAACCTGGTGGATATCGCAACCCAAGACTCACATAAACTAGCATTGCTGGCTCTGTACGCTACTAAAGCCTTCAACAATGTAGACTGGACATTTTTACAACTCACCTTGGAAACCTTTTGTTGTGGCCCAATTTCCATAAATTTGTCTTGGCAAATTATCGGTCACCTTAAACACTCCTTCAGATCAATCACAATCTATCAGACCCAATTCCCTTAACCTGTGGTACCAGGCAGGGATGTCCCTTGTCCCCTCTCCCCTTTGCCATGGTAATGGAGCCCCTCGCTCGAAGGGTCTGGTCGGATCCGGGCATCAAGGGTCTTCCCACTGGCGCCTCCTAGCACAAGATTTCACTTTATGCGGACGATGTGATGCTTTCCATAACAGACATTCGCCCCTCCCTCACCTCAGCCCTCAAAGAGCTCCACAGATTTGGAAGGGTGGTGGGCTTTGCTATTCATTTTGGGAAATCGGTGGCCTTGGGGATAGTCCTGAAACCGGGGGAACGAGCAGCCTTAGAACTGTTATGCCCGATCCAAGGGAGTGAGAATTCTATTCCCTACCTGGGGGTCCGGATCCCGGCCCTGCCTAGAAAGGTATATCTATTGAATTTCCCCCCGCTCTTCAAGAGAGCTAGAGAAAGACCTTGAGCGATGGTCTTCACAGGAGAGGTAGCTTATTGGACGTATCACCACCTGCAAGAGGAATTTCCACCCACGATTTCTCTATGCCTGCTCCCCTCTCCCCACTTCGGTTCCACTACCCCTCCTCCTACCTATGCAGAAGAAAATGCTTGGCTTTATCTGGAAGGGTAGGAAAGCAAGGATCTCCCAAAAGACTATGATGGGCAGCTCTAGATTGGGAGGCTTGGGGGTTCCCGACTTACGCAAATACCAAGTAGCATCACAACTGGCACAGGTTTGGGCGTGGCCCATAACCTCCAGGCATCCGAAATGGGTAGAGTTAGAGCACTCCTGCGTTTTATCCCACATGTCCCACCCTTGCTGCGGCGGACCTGGGTTGGGATCGTAGCTTCCATGAAGCACACCCTCAAAACGTGGGATTGGGCGCTAAAAAATATAAAAAGGTATCCCCTGCGGCTTGGGTCCCCCCCTCCCCGATCTTCCACAACTCAGCTTTTTCTCCGGGCTTTCACCCACTGAACTTGGACTACTGGGGGGCTTGAATGCCTGGGACAGGGATTGAAGATGGCCAACCTTGCTCCTTTGAACAAAATAAAAACGGCCTTTAAACTAACTGAAACAGACAGGTTCTCCTATGTGCAACTTCGACACTGGTGCTCTCAAAGTCGACAAGCAGCTACGCAAGCCCCCATACCACACTACCCTACTGGACCTGCCGCTGTGGAGGAAAATCTCCACACTTTTCCAACTGTTGCAGGTGGATACACTTTCCATGAGAGCCCCCTACATGGCACAATGGGAGGCGAATCTAGGTCACCCACTGGAAGACCAAACGTGGGTGGATATATGGTCTAGAACTCACTCCTCTTCCGTTTGTATCACCAATAGGGAATGTACCCACAAATTACTCCTGCGATGGAACTACCCTCCAACCCGCCTCTATTGCTTTAATCAAGCCCTTAACCCCCGATGTAGGCGTAAATGTGGACAACAAGGATCATACTTTCACATGTGATGGACATGCCCCACGGTACAATCCTTCTGGGCCCAATGCATTTCTATTATAAAAGACATTACCCTTGTGGTGCTCCCGAGTGTGCCGGAAACCATTCTGCTAGGTTCTCAAGCACCAGTGGCCTACCCAAGATCAGGGAGAACAGCTAACCTCCTTACGCAGCTGATACTGGCAGGGGAAATCACAATTGCCCGTACCTGGAAGACAACCGAGGGCCCATCGTCGACTCTTTGGTGGATCAAAATCTGGGATAAACTGGTCTCAGAAAAGGTTACGGCGGCCAAGGCAGGCCTCCTACACCGATTTGCGGACACTTGGGCCCCACTCCTAGACTATGATCAGAGTTTCCTGGCAATGACCCACAAACCTCCATCTGCTCAATGGGCCCTACATGCGAGCATGCGCCAATTACAGACGAACCCGCCTAACCGGACCGGGAGAGGAGTTGAACTGGGGGATGGGGGGGTGGTGTCAACGGGGGGGGGGGGGGGTGTCAATGGGGGAGGATGCTCTCTGGGTCGTCCGCACCACGCTTACTCAGTCATACTGGATTAGAACAGGAGACCATTCTGGGTCTACTATATGCCTGTATTGTTATCACTTGTGCAACCGATTTAAAAGAAGAAGCATAATTGTATTTACAACAAGGCTGACTGGGCCCAGGGCGGCAAATTGCCACAGAAGCAGCATTTTATTGCAGTCTAACTTCAATTTACTGGTTACAGCAACAATATGTATTTTATTTTCAGTGCTGTGAGAAAAAATGAGAAACATGGTTAAAATATATATATATAACAAAAAAAAAAAAACTTTGTTGAGGGGATGTTATGGTTAAGTTGCCCTGACAAAAACCTGTACACTTCACTAAAAAAAAAAAAAAAGAAAAAAAAACCCCTTTATGCTTCAAATTAAAACTGAAAAACGCCTGAAATTAGCCAGTTATGGTAAAGTAAGCCCCCAACTCTGCCACCACCCCTGTGCACTGCTAACACTAACACCCAGACCATGAAATATGTCATCTCAAATATGAATGCTGACATCAATGACGACATCACTTGTTTAGCCCCTTTCTTTTCCTTCCCTGCCATACATATATATGTGCATTCAGTAAAAAAAAAATTCACTAAAGGAATGTTATACTTCACAGTGCAACCAAACACCACTGCACATTCCCCCATTATAGTAAGCTAAGCAACCATAAATCGCACCATCTACGTGCATTGCTAATACTAACACCCAGGACATCAAAGATGACATCACAAATATCACTGATGACATCACATGTGAAAATAATATCCCTAAAAAGTCCCTGCCTACAAGGGGTTCTTTCTATTACGTTGGTAGCAAGATGTCAGGGGTGATTGTGTAATGTTACACATGTAATAACTAGTTCACAAATGTACACTTAATACACACTTGTGAGATGACATCTTTCATGGTCTGGGGGTTAGTGTTAGCAGTGCACAGGGGTGGTGGCAGAGTTGGGGGCTTACGTTACCATAACTGGCGAATTTCAGGGGGTTTTCGGTTTTAATTTGAAGCATAAAGGGGAGGAGAAAAGTTTTTTTTTGTGAAATGTACAGGTTTTTGTTAGGGCAACTTAACCATAACGTTCCCTCAACAAGGTTTTTTTGTAGTGAATTTCACTGGTTTTTGGGAGGGCAACTTAACCATAACGTCCCCTCAACAAAGTTTTTTTTGTAGTGAATTTCACTGGTTTTTGTGAGGGTAACTTAAGCATAACATCCCCGTAACAAAGTTTTTTTGTAGGGAATTGTATAGGTTTTTGGAAGGTGGAACGTAAGCATGAAATTGTGGCAATGAAGTCGTTGAGCAGAATATACACTGTAATCATGTGATTTTGAGAGATATGTAGTATAATCTACGTACTTGGCATACATTTAACATAGAACATACAGAACCCCCTCCCTATTGATATTGGAAAGGGACAGACTGAGCGCCTGTTTGCGGACGGGGTTGGACAGGATCAACATTACCCAAAGAGGCGAGGGATAGCTGAAAATGTACTATTGTCTTACACAAAAAATGTGCCACGTAGAAGAAGGACATAAAGATATTATAAGTAGTAATACGTAAATTTGGAAACCTGAAGCTGGGAAAAGAAAACGACACGTTTAATAAACCATCTAGAATAAAGTGGATGGTACCATAAAAAAGAAAGGATGCCTCCAGCGTAATCACTTCATAGAAACTCGGCAGCCTGGAACGACAGTGGACGGACGCAGTAGGACGAAGGGACATTACAGCAAAAGAGTGAGTGCAGGTCATTTTTTTTTATATGGGTGATGTTTTTTTGTGGTATGTGGTGCAGAAATAATTTCTTTGTTGTTTTGACTCAGAAATGGCTAGTACTTTGGAGTGCCTGGAGGAGTATTTCCCGCACGGGAAAATGTCTGAAGACAGCGACAATAATGGTACATCGTGCTCTGCATATGCAAAATAGTGACCAGTATTTTAGAGGCATTCAACTTATGTTTTTTTGTTTGAACAGACCAGGAAAGAAAAGAAGAAAGGGCAATAAACGAGACAGAAGAAAACAGGATAAAAAGGATAGAGCAGAAAAGGGGCATATTGAATGACAATTTTCAAAGTTTACGGGAGTTTGTGGAGGACTGTGTCAGAGGAAAAGTTCGTTATCATTGCCCCACCTGCACCTGCCCTGCTTCACCATTCCCTAGTGAACCTTCCCCAAACCTTGAACAGGAAAACAGACGTTTTGACGAAACATCCATCCCTTCTTCCCCTCAGAAATCTTCTCCTCATAACCAGCCCGTGTTGAATCCTAATTCCCCCATATTTGTTTCAGTGTCCGCTTCCCCCGGTATATATATATGGGATACATTACTCACCGTAATCGTATTTCTGATGCTTGTATCTGCTTAGATTCACATGCTGTGCATAGGCCGACATCTAGTGGAAGCTGCAGAGTATTACAGTTTGTTTTTCGAAGTCGAAAAATGGGCGTCGACACAGGGCGTGCCAGTAATACTATCCCTAGTGTGACGTCCCCTGTACCCATGATCCCTCACGCGTCTAGGATCCCCAGATTGTGTTTTTCCTGACATGAGGTAGCATGAGGAGTAGCGTGAGTACAGATAGTCCAAGCAGATAGACAGAAAGGTAAGACTACAAGCAACCATGCGCCTTCTCTCGGAGGGGAGGAAGGGTGGGTCGCATGTGAATCTAAGCAGATACAAGCATCAGAAATACGATTACGGTGAGTAATGTATCCCTTCTGAGGCTTGTGGAATCTGCTTAGATCACATGCTGTGCATAGATTAGCGAGCAGTACCAGAAGAAGGAGGTGGGATGGGAGAAGGGTCATGAGCAAACAGGTGTCTTAGAACCGCTTGTCCCACTTGTGTATCTGCCTTGGAATGAGTGTCAATGCAGTAATGCTGAGTAAAAGTGTGAATAGAGCTCCAAGTAGCTGCTTTGCAAATGGTGTCAAGGGGAACATTTGCAATGAAAGCCAGAGTGGCCCCAATGCCTCTGGTAGAGTGGGCCCTTGGCGTAAAAGGCAGAGTTTTTTCAGAAAGAGAGTAACACAGCTGTATACAGTTGATAATCCACTTTGAGATAGCGCCCTTAGAGACGCGATCCCCCTCTCTGCCTGTAGCTACGGAGACAAACAGTTGATCTGTTTTCCTTAGCGGTCTGGTTTTATTTACATAGTATAAGACCGCCCTACGCACATCTAGGGTGTGTAGTTTCACCTCAGCTGAGCTTTGTGGGTTTTGGAAGAAAGCCGGAAGCTCGATGGACTGGTTTACATGGAACTTGGATATGAATTTTGGTGAGAATCTAGGGTGTGTGCGTAAAACCAGTTTGTCCTTGTGGATAGTAAAGAAAGGATCTTGCACTGACAGAGCCTGAATTTCACTGACCCTTCTTATGGAGGTAATGGCTACTAAGAAGGCCGTTTTATAAGTCAGGTGTTTGAGACTACTTTTATGCATGGGTTCGAAGGGGGGCCCCATGAGCTTAGATAGCACCACATTGAGATCCCATCCTGGCGGTGGGTTCGAGATAGGAGGGTGAAGTCTCTTTACTCCTTCCATGAAGGCTTTAACCACTGGTACTTTCCACCACGAAACCTTGTTATGGGATGTGGTGTAGGCTGAGAGGGCTGCCAGGTGTACTTTCAGAGAGTTAAAAACCAACCCTGCATCCAGCAGGTGGAGCATGTATGTTACAACGTTGGAAGGAGTGCAATCAACCGGGTTGATTTGTTTACACTGGCACCAGATAACGAATCTTTTCCACTTGTCAAAGTAACAGTGCCTTGTATTTGGTTTCCTAGACTCTTTTAGAATGTCCATACACCTCTGTGGTAATTTGAGATGTCCAAACTCTATGACTTCAGGAGCCATGCTGCTAGGTTCATAGAGTTGGGTTCCTGATGCACTGTTTGACCTTGTTGCTGGGACAGAAGGTTGTACCAGGCTGGGAGTCTGATGGGCTCGCAAACCGCCATCCTGCGTAGGTGTGGAAACCATGGTTGTCTCGCCCACATGGGAGCAACTAGGATGAGCGTCATCGATTCCTTGTTCATCTTGTACACCACCTTCCTGATGAGAGGAGTTGGTGGGAAAGCGTACGCAAACATCCCTGACCAGTTCATCCACAGGGCATTCCCCTGGGAGTCCGGTTCTGGGAACCTGGATGCAAATCCTGGGCATTGTTTGTTTTCGCTTGTGGCGAATAGGTCTATAGTGGGCAAACCCCACTGAGAGAAGAGATCTTCTACTACGTCTCTGTGAAGGACCCATTCGTGTTCTTCTGGGAGGGAGTCTCTGCTTAGAGCATCCGCTAGGGAATTGAGCTCCCCTGGAACATGTTGCGATGACAGGAAGATGTTCCGTCTGAGTGCCCATCTCCATATTTTCTGGGCAAGCTTGGACAGATTTGGCGAACGAGTCCCTCCTTGCTTGTTCAGATAGAACATGGCTGTCGTGCTGTCCGTCCTGATCTGCACCGACAAGTTTAGTAGATGGGGCTCGAACGCCTGCAGCGCTCGGAATACTGCCAGAAGCTCTAGCAGATTGATGTGGTTCTTGGCTACTGAGTGAGACCAGAGACCCTGAGCTGTGTGGTGGAGATGGTGAGCTCCCCACCCCGTCAGGCATGCATCTGTAGTTACCACTGCCTGTACTTCGGGATCGTAAAAGGGTTTCCCCTTTGCGAGATTCTCTCTTGTCCACCAGTGTAGGTTCTGTACAAGTGTTGGCGAAACGACCACTAGATCGTCCCACTGACCACTTGCCTGAGACCACTGTTTCGCCAACCATTCCTGCATGGGACGCATGCGCAGACGCGCGTGGGGGACCAGGTAAATGCATGACGCCATCATGCCGAGTAACCGCATAGCTTTGCGTACTGTTATCTGTTGACCTGACTGATAATGCGGAATTTGCAGAAGTATGTTCCGAATTCTCTCTTCCGAAGGGAAGGTCAATCCTTTCTGAGTATCTAGGATAGCTCCTAGAAACTGTTTTGAGGTGCTTGGCACCAGACTTGACTTTTTCTCGTTGATGGAGAAGCCTAATTCGTGGAGGAGGTCGATGGTCCTCTGAATGTTTGACCTGCAGATTCCTGGGGTTTCCCCCGTTATGAGCCAGTCGTCCAGATAAGGGTACACTGGGATTGCCTCCCTGCGTAGGTGTGCAGCTGCCACCGCCAGTACCTTGGTGAATACCCTTGGTGCAGAAGCTATCCCGAAGGGCAGTACCTTGAATTGGTAGTGGCGACTGTCTACCTTGAAGCGCAAGTATTTTCTGTGCGCCGGGAGCATGGAAATATGAAAATAGGCATCTTTCATATCCAAGGTTGCCATGTAATCCCCCTTTTTTAGGAGTGGGATTACCTCTTGTAGTGTGGTCATACGGAATTTTTGTGGCTTGACATACTTGTTGGCAGGCCGTAAGTCTAAAACTGGGCGCATTGTTAAATCTTTCTTTGGCACAAGGAAGTAAGTTGAATAGATACCCTTGTTTACCTGGTGTCCCGGGACGAGTTCTATCGCGTCCTTTTCTAGCAGAATGGCGATCTCCTCGAGGAGGATTTTCTGATGTTGTAAAGAGTGGACTTTTTGTCTTGGAGGATGGTTTAGGGGACGTTGCAGTAGTTCTATGCAGTACCCATTGGATACTGTTGACAGCACCCATCTGTCGGAAGTTATCCCTTCCCATGCCTGGGTGAAACTTGATATTCGTCCCCCTACTGGGGTTGCATGGGAAGGGACCCTGAACTGAGCGTCACTGCTTTGGTGGAGGCGTGCCTCCTCCTTTACTGGGGCTGCCTCTGCCTCTACCACGTCCTCTTTTACTACCCCTACCATACGCCTGGGTAGACTGTTGTGAGCTGGTGTTCCACTGTGTACCCTGGGTGTGGGAGTAGCTATTTCCTCTATTGGAATTTTGGCCGCGGGGGCGACGAAAATTGCCATTCCCTCTTTGGTTAGGTGGTTTGGTAGTTAACTGGCCAAGGGATTTGAGGGTGTCGAATTCTTCCTTAGCGTTTTTTAGAGCGTCCTCGACTGCCTTCCCAAACAGGAGATCACTTTCCACTGGTTTGTCTAAGAGCGCAGCTTGTGTTTCTGCTTTGAATCCCGACTGCCTCAACCAAGCATGCCTTTTGATGACAGTCCCCTCTGCTATAAGTCTACCCGCATTGTCAGCGGCGTCCAGAGTTGCTTTTACAGTGCAGCCTGACACGTTCCTTCCTTCCGCACAAATGCGAGCTAGCTGGCTTTTAAGGGGTTCGGGAGCAGAGTCTATTAGTGCTGCCACTTCTTCCCACTGGTGACAGTTGTAGCTAGCCAACAGTGTGGTGGAATTCGCGATTCTGGCTTGGTAGGCTGCCGTGGAAGCTACTTTCCTGCCAAAACCATAAAGTTTTTTACTTTCTTTGTCGGGGGGAGCCTCAGAGGAAGATAATGGTGTACCAGCTCTTTTGCGGGTGTTGGTTACTACTAGAGAGTCTGGCGTAAGTTGACCTCTAATATATAGGGGGTCCGACTGGGCTGCTTTAAACAGCTTCTCCACTCTCGGATTTACAGGTCTTGTCAGGTTTGGGTTGACAAGGGATGGTGCTATTCTGCGTTGAACAGATTTTAGGATGGGAATGGTCTGGGCTACTGGCTTCCTTTCCCCTATTAGTTCTTCCGCAAAGTCCCTTTCTTCCTGGACACCTTGTGTGTCTATGTGGAAGTGGTTAGCTGCCCGAAAGAGCAGTTCATTCAAGAGGGGCTGATTATCTATTGGGGAGTCAGACACTGGGGCTTCCCTTTCGACTGGTGAGTCCATTCTGAAAATATCTGGGCTATTTTCTGGCTCATCCTCGTCTTCGTCTTCGCCGTAATAATCTGATCCTGCAGGATCTTCTGGCGTGTCAATTTCCTGACCTTCTATAAGGGAAGAGTTTCTTTGGTCTGTAGGGAAGAGGTAAGAATAGGGTTGGACCTCGATGGGGTCTAAAGGCCTAAATGGTGTCTCGACCCGGGGTCTTTTATTTGAGGGGATAGGGTCCCTTGACCCTGAGGGAGAATGTTCCTGAGGGTTTAAAGCTAGGAGTTGTTCAGGGTGTCTTTCGAAAAAATTCGCCAAGGAAGACATCCTTGACATTACTCTGTCAATGTCCTCGCATGACCAGAGTTTTGAGCTTGGGGTGACCTCGCTGGGACTTTCTATGGATTGGCCCTGAGAAGACTTGGTCAGTTCTTTTGTAGTGGAGGACTGCAAGGGTTGTTTCCTTTGCTGTTTACCCCCTTCCCCGTGGGTGGAAGTGTGTTTCCCCTTTCCCTTATCTTTCGACGCCTGGCGTCGAGGATCGGAGGTGGAATCCCTGTCTTTCGAACTAGCCTTCGAAACTGGCCCCTCTTTACTCCCAAGTAATGTACCCTTTTCCTGGGGTGCAGTCTGGGGGTGGAAGTCGTGTTCGTCTCCGGACGATTGATCTTCCGGGATATTAATGGTTGAGGCACTCTGTGCAAGTGTGGAGGCTTGCCTGACGTCGTGCGGCGACCTCGACCGGGACCGCCCAGAGGACGTCCTTTCGGACCGCTCCTTCTGTGCCTCTTTCCGAGGTTTCGACGACGTCGAATCTCGGGTGGATTTTTTGTGTTTAGCGTGTGTATGTGTAACGCTTTTGTCGCCGGGGGACTTCCCCATAGTCGCCGGGACGGACGACCTTCCGAGGCCGGGGACGTGCGTTCGGCTGTCCTTCGACGCCTTGGTGCCCTCGCCGTCCGAAAGTTCGGCGTCGCTGCCGTCGCTGAAGGTACCCTCCGCCTCCATAGCTGCTAGCTTGGCGTGGTGGGCCCAACGCTTGGTGGAGCGGTCCTTAAGAGTTTTTGCCTTAAACCTGCTACAGGCCCTGCAACCCGTCTCGGGGTGGTCTCTGGGTAGGCAAAGGTTGCACGTAGCGTGCTTATCTACCCAAGGGTATTTCTTATTACACTTGGGGCAAAACTGAAAGGGCGTACCCTCCATACGCGCCTGTGGGCAGCGGGCAAGTGTGTGTAGGTAATAAGGTGTCGAGTGTGGAAGTGTACCACCCCCACTCTCCCTACTTGTAGGGCCGAGGCCAGCGGCCCAGGCCCGAGCCGAGGCGGAAGCCTCAAGGCCCAATCCGTCGGGTATTCGACGTTGATCTCCTCCCCGGTTCGGCGTCGAGATGTTGATCGACGAAAGGTTGGCCAAACGGGGCAAATTAGAATTAGTTTAGAGTGAAAATATGGCAAAGCCAGGGAACTCCGATGAAGTGCTTCCGACCAGAATGGCGGAAAAAAACAATCTGGGGATCCTAGACGCGTGAGGGATCATGGGTACAGGGGACGTCACACTAGGGATAGTATTACTGGCACGCCCTGTGTCGACGCCCATTTTTCGACTTCGAAAAACAAACTGTAATACTCCGCAGCTTCCACTAGATGTCGGCCTATGCACAGCATGTGATCTAAGCAGATTCCACAAGCCTCAGAAATATATATATATATGTGTGTGATGTTTTTGTACAGTAGTTGTAGAGAAAGAGTTGTGTAGAATTTTGTTTTTTTTAAAACAAAATGTTTGCGAACAGCGCACCTGTTCGACCTATCCGCAAGGAATGGAATAGGGGGCTGTCTAATGTCAAGTAACACGGATGTGATGTGTGACTGCACCATCTGTTGAAATTGTGCGTACATAAACAGAAAGGGGTGTCCAAAGGATATACTACCTCGGCGTACCGCTTGGAAACAAGATAATACATATCCGTAGAACACACCAGATGTCCGGAATGGATGTAAATGAGGAAAATGGGAGTGTGTGTGGGAGTGTGTGAAGTACAGTATAGCGGTCTGTATCGGCCTCAGCCAAAATGGTGCCGTCCGTAGAACAGGCACGGTGGCCGGCAAGTTCGCAGGCAAACAAAATGGAGTTGTCCTAAAGACACTGGAACTGTCCGTACAGTGAACATAGCATGCGTGCACATGCGCAGTAGAAACTTATGTATTGCGAACAGCGCGCCTGTTCCTAACTGTCCGTCTCACTTGTGTCGCACTTTAAAGTAGTTTGAGAACCCGAACACTGTCCATAGGACACTTGTGCGCATGCGCACGTTTGATACCTTGCATTTGCTGTCCAGGGGACTTTTATTACTGGGGCGGATGTGTTGAGGACGTCATCATGTGACCGCACCTACGTTGAGCGTGGGGACTCATTTCCGCGGTTGGTGTTCCGCAACAATACAAATGAACTTGTGGACACAAGGCAAAGTATTGTAGAGTGTAAAAATGTAATTTCACACATCCCAAACAATAGGCCACCTCAGGACTTGCTGTGTAAAATTTGTGTACCGTTTTGTAGGGATGAAGACGGTCATGAGGCACACCCCTGCACCCCTACAAAAGGCCACACCCCCAAGCGCATCTTCATTGTCCTTCTAGCTATAGCAGATTGAGGTGTGTTGCCTTTACGTCTGTAGGAACCAAAAGGAAACAAATCGGTATGGCTTCCATGGCTGCTGTTGGGTCATTAGCCTCTGCACCCCCCCCAAACCCACCACCACCTCACCAAGGGCCTGCAGAGAGAGATATGGGTGAGGATGTAGAGATCGAGGAGGAAGAGAATGAAGTGGAGGAACTCTGCACTAGGAGCACTCGGTGGGAGTCGTGGGTGTGGCGGTTGTTTTCCGTTTATGGGAAAGTACCAAAAGCATGTGCGAACCTTGTGAAGTGTAACCAGTGCGAGGTGGTGTTGAGTCGCGGGAGATTTGGAGCGTACAGTTTTGGTACGACAACCATGAAGCGACACCTCACTTCATTCCACACTGCGGACATTCGCAAGGTGATGCCATGTGAAGAGCGTAGTCGTTTGAGTTCCTCCACAGCATCCTCTGTATCCGATCCTCCCACCACAAGAGACACTCCTGTGGCGGAGCGCCTCCCTCCAGCTGCCTCACAAGCCATTGCAATGCTGTTGACCCTTACCTTTCAAAGGTGACAGTAGTGTGCACGTATTGTGACGCAGTACTCTGCAGGGGGGGAGAGTTTTTGAAGTACTTTTGAGGCTGCAGTCACCGAGCACCAGAAAATCTGCTCCTTACCTAAATAAAACTCACCCTAAATCTCTGTTCAGTTGCCCTTTTTTATCCCCGTGGCTGGTGTCCCTTCCCTACCCTCCTTTTGCCTCTTCTCCTAGTGTGCCGTGTGCTGGTAAGCAATGAACGTAAAAACAACAAAAATTACACAAAAGTCTCTTTTCAGAGCCACCTTTGTCAGTATAACAATAGAACTATGAAGTGACGGCCGTAGACCCCTGCGGAGTTCTGAAAAAGTTTGCAGACAGTCAGAGGAAAAAAGGGAGGGTGCAAGCGGAGCAAACGCAATTAAGTGTACGTTGGGAGTAAGTAGCGGCTCTGAAAAGAGCCTTTCGGTGGTGTGTTGTTTGGGTCAAAAACAGTGGATTGGGGAATGCGGATTGTCAGATAGGTTAGTGTGATTGCAAAAGAGGTCGCAATGCATTTTGTACATTGCGAAGAAAAATCTGATTGCCAGCATATGTGAGGTGGACTCCATCTCTGCAGAAAATGAAAGTGCTGCAAAACAAAATGTTTTCATTGTGGAAAGAGGATATGCCAACATCTCTTAAAAATGCACACAAAGCCTTATTCACATTGCATCTCGCTTTCTCCGTTTGTGGGCCAAACGCAGAAGAACGCAGCCATATTTGTCTTTGGGCAATACAGGAAAAAAGTATTTCACAATTTGAAAACATGCCCTTCCTTCATTGCAAATTGCAAAGAAATTCCAGATACATGGCCTAAACTGTTTCCTCCACAATGAATGATCAGTTTATCTGGAGGACGCTCTGTCAGTAAAGTAACACAAAGAGGTGCCAAGTCCAGCCATCTCATGCCACGCACGCCATGCCAGTGCACTTACGCATGTGGAAATCTGAGATTTGTAGATAAACTGCAGCTTTCTGCATGCACCTTCAACGAATGTTTCCACGAGTCTCCCAAAATCCAGATCATCTGTTTTCAAGCATGGAAAGCCATGGCTGTGTGGTCTCCTGTGAGGGAGAAGAAGGTCTTACAAAAGTATGTCGGTTAGAACACACCTAATGAACTTTATGGACCAATCCCTAGCTCCGCTCATTCTCATTTACATGCGGCTCCACCCTTGAATCCCCGGTGGTGATATGTGCTGGCTTCTAACTACCGGCATGTTTGCGGACATGTACAGGATCAGAGCGTGACGACGGTACATTAAAGTACTATTCCCTAATCTCCCTCCTGGGAAAGCTCCGGGTGCGGATGGGTACTCCGCAGAGTTTTATAAGACCTTCGCGTCCTTTTTGACCCCGTACCTAACCAGTTTAACACGTTTAAGGTCTCGGGGCGCATAACGCCGTCTATGGAAGAGGCTAAGATGACGCTGATCCTCAAATCCCATAAAGATCCATTAGAGAGGAAGTCGTATAGGCCAATTGCGTTGATTAATACTGAGACAAAAGTGTTGGCCAATAGACTGGAGGGAATGTTTCCGGACCTTATTCATAGGGACCAGTCCAGGTTTATCAAGGGGAGGCAAACTGCTGATAATATCAGGCGGATTGCCCACTTGGTTGATAAATAGCAAAAGACGAACACTCCCGCGGTCTTACTCTCCCTGGATGCGGAGAAGGCTTTTGACCGTGTGGAGTGGTCGTGCCTTTTCCGCACCATGGAGGAGATGGGTTTAGGCGGAGACTTCCCAAGAATGGTGAGGGCTAACTATCAAGAACCAAAGACTCGAATTCTGGTAAACGGCACCCTCTTGCGCGCCTTTAGATTGGCTAGGGGTACAAAACAGGGCTGCCCCCCTCTTGCCCTTGCTCTATGCGATATATCTAGAGCCCCTCCTGCAAGCGATACGAGAGGCGGACGAGATCCAGGGCATCCCTTTCGGCAGGAAGCAACAAAGTAACGGCTTTTGTTGACGATATGTTGCTCTCCTTGGTTAACCCTGTAGAATCGTTGGAGGCGGTGAAAGGTGTTCTGGAGGAGTTTGCCGTAGCTTCCGTCCTTTGCATTAATCTAGGTAAGTCGGAGCTGCTGGTCTTATCCCTAGGGAGGGAAGTTGGAGCTAGGCTCCAACGCGAGACACCATTCGTTTGGTCCCCCGGAGGGATAAAATATCTGTGCATCAGAGTCACCCCTTCGCTAAAGGGGTGGTTTGCGGCGAACTATCTCCCCCTATTGGAAGGGATAAAGAAGTATCTTCGGAAGTGGCGCAATTTGCGCCTATCGTGGCTGGGATGTATTGCGACTATTAAAATGGTGATGCTGCCGCGCTTACTCTATTTTTTCCAGGCTATACCGCAAGTGGTCCCGGAGAAATTCTTTAAGGATCTCCGAGCCATAACCAAAGACTTCATTTGGGAGGGAGGAGGGGGGAGAGCTAGAATAGATAGGCGTTTATTAGAGGCGCCCAGGAGGGAGGGGGGTCTAGCCTTACCAAACTTCAAGCAGTATTACGAAGCGGCTCAATTGCGGATTATTAAGGAGTGGCTGCGAGGGACAGGGGAGCAGATATGGGTAAACATGGATAGAGCGGTGACCCAGTTTAGTCTTGGGGAGGTGGCTGAAGAGGGAGCATAGGCCTACCCATATGTATAAAAGCACCATCTGGGAGTTAATGGCGGTTACTTGGGATCGCTTGGTTAGAAGGAAGGGCATCACATCCTTTCCCTCCCCATTCACCCTGCTTTTTAATAACCCCGACTTCACCCCAGGGACAGAGAAGGGAGCTTTCGCGAAATGGGAGAAGGGGGTTTGCGCGAGACTCCGGGACATGTTTTCGAATGGCGAGATTCTTTCTTTTAGGGAGTGCAAGGAAGCCTTCGGAGTGGGTGAAGGGGAGAGGTTTCGTTACACCAAGTTACGTCACTGGCTGTTGCACCCATCGATTAAACAGGCAGCCACCAGAGAAGCCATTCTCTTTGAAAACTTCTTGCTAACCAACACTGGTGATAAGGGTCTTATATCCAATTTATATAGGATTCTTGACGAGTCTTCTCCTTCCCCAAGCTGGGCATTCGTAAACAGATGGGAGAGGGTGGTGGGCAGGGCTATGGAAATGGTGGAATGGTCAAGATTATGGAGGAGAATCCCTAAATTAGCCAAGGCCTCACAGTTGCAAGAGGGTTGGTATAAAATTATTTATGGTTGGCATTACACGCCGGTCGTATTGCACAGGATGTACCCCGATATTTCAAGGCCCTACTGGAGAGGGTGTGGGCAAGATGGGACGGCTGAACATATTTGGTGGAGGTGCCCGGAAATTGTCACCTTTTGGGAGGAGATTCAGAAAGCACAGAATCAGGCATTTGGTGTAAGAGGCAGCAGGCCACCGGAACTGATAATCCTGGGCATAAAAGTAGGCGACGAGCTGGGAGAACCGCGAGGAATAGAACGGGCAAGAACTATCTTGACACTGTCTGCCATGTTTTTAATCGCCCAAAATTGGAGAAGCACAAATGTTCCTACATTTCATGATTGGTTAAGTAAAGTATGGTAAATAGTGGGGCTAGAGTGGGCTTCTTATGCAATGAATGGGGAAATGGGGAAATTCGCTGGGGGGTGGGGGGGGAGATCTTGGCTTTCTTGAAGGACGATTTCAGGATTATGTGGTGTCCCCAACGCCTGAAACTACTGGACTTGGCCTGAAGGGATTTGATTGGCTTAATCCAAGAGACGTTTCGATCTGTCTGACCTAGCCCGCCCAGGAGGAGGAGGGGGGGGGGGGGTTTGTTTTGTTAAGATGTTTACATGGTTCTAAAATCAATAAAAAGAATTTAACAAAAAAAAAAAGAAAAGTACTCTTCCCCTTTTCCCCCCTTTAAGGTATGCTCTGAAAAGAGCCATTTTTATCTTATTTTTGCCCAGATACCGTACAGACATCTGGTATTTTATGTATTTTTTTGTATTTTTGTCCTTGCTTTACTCTTGCAAAAATTACAGAACCTTCTCTAAAGCAAGCCTTACGTTCCAAAAGTACATCGCATTTCCCAAAGAAGATAGCGCAACACCATCTCCTTCAAAGTAATGCGCATTGCTTGGAACAATGTTATCGTGGCTACAAAAAAAACATACCAACTCGTAGCATTAATGCACGCAGTGTTGTTCCATTGTACTCTCGGGAGTAAAGCAGAAAAAATTACTTTCGTTGTTGGGAAGATGGTCATGAGTGCTTCAACCAACTGTGCCAAATCTGCCAACAAAGTACATGAAGTCAGGTATCCCAAATGGCAAGCACCGTAGTGCAAAATTACCACATGAGGAGTGGTCATTCTACGCATGTCTCTACAAACTTGCAGAATTGCCGCAGCATTGGCATCAGTGTCAGCCCTCCATACCACCTCCACTCCTCGCACATCGAACTGGTGTGCCACATGCCTACTCTCGGCATAGTGTTGTAAGCCTCCCACAAAAATGTCTCCAAGCATCAAAACCCTGACCCTCTCCACCTCTGCCATCTTCAGTGTGCACACCGTCTTTCCACACAATAGAGTAATGTGAACATCTGATTGGCTGATGCCTACAGTCGCCTTTCCATGAAGGATTTGCTGTAGAAACCTGTATGCGACACGCCCTACCAGCGGACAAGCGTTGCCTACGTGCGTCACATAACTCTTACCCAGTCCTTCCACCCTTTTTACAGCGGTACCAAAGAGAGTCCCTCATTGGCCACAACTAAGTGGTCGCACAATCATCTACCAATCACATAGAAGATCGCTAATTTTAACTCCGTCATCAACATTGCGCACTTCAAAATTACTGCCGATGATTCTGAATGGAAGTCGAATACCATTGCAAAGCACCTACTTCACAAGCTACTGTGCAAGGATTGCGAATTTCTATGTACAGCTCCATACATGTCCACATGCATCAGTATAGAGTACAGGTATGTATATTTTAATCAGAGAACATGTGGAAGCCTTATTATTTAAATTAGACAAAATAATGCTGCTAAATGTCCATAGGTAATACAGAACAACGCTCCCCCTTTAAAGTGCAAGATTGCCGATTTGTCATTCACAAATCGCACGACTGCTTACTGTCTTCCGCATAACCTGTACATACGTTGCAAGCATGCCTATTTAGGGCAGACCTCAAATTTCTATGTGAAAATGTCGGAGTTCTGTACTCTGTACGACCTGACATTTTCTTCTGAGGATCTCCCGATTTTTCGACATTGTGCTTTTCATTAACAAGTACTAAATGTTTCCCCATCTAGTACTTTGCCCTATCGCTTACAAACCTCTCTCCTATGCATAGTACACTTTGTAAAGAACAAGGCATTTCCATAACCTTAAAAGATTTAGTTATTTTGAAGGACTTTCAAGTACCATATTGCAAGTACTATGGAAAGATTGCACAGAGTGAAGTGAAATGTGCACGTGCACTGGGTTGAAATATGAAAGTTCAATCCTCTGACGAAAGAAGCACAAGTAATGTCTGCAGTATCATCACTGCTGCAAACACACAAAGTAATTGATTTTGTTTTTTTTAATTCGCAGTGACGACTACTCTCCTGAGAATCAACAGCATCTACACTGCAGACGACATATCCGAAGAAACCTGGTCATCTTGCACAAAAAAGTAAGTACAGTACAACCTTTATATTGTAACCACTCCTTAAAGAGGCTGCATGGGTTATTTATTTATTTTGGGCACCAAAGCAAGCATTGATTTGTAAACCATTCTACCTACAAATATCCATTTATTGAACAAAGAATAACAGGCAGAATGGCAGACAAATCCCTGTGTGTTTGGTACTGAAATAACATGGGTAATCCTTAGAAGGTTAGATTGTGAAAAGAAGTTGCTGTAGCAAGTTTTGGGCATTTCGGTTATTAATAATGGTTCTCGTCACAAGTAGGCCACTTTGTACTCATCTGAAGCACATTGTAGTAGTATACAAACAGTAAAGTAGCCTTACCAAATGATTGTTAGAGTTAACTGTATGTTGACACACCATGACAAAGAGCTTCCCCATCAGACTTATGCACACAGCACACATACATTGGACAACAGACCAAAGTATATATTTTTTTTCTCAACAGACACCAAAGAATGCCTACCAAAAAGCAACTCCGTAGAAAGGAACGCAGAATTAGAGCAAAGAAAAATAAAAAGGTGCCCAATGTAAGCATCCACCTGTTGTAGAGTTTGTAGAGAACCTTGGTACAAACCAGCTAATGCAGTTGGGTAACATAATAAAGGAAGTCTCAACACCGAAACTTTAACTCCTCCATCAAAAAGTGTCACAAAACACAGAAATGTTGTAAAACAAACGGCTGCCAGTCCAGCTAACAATGTTCCTAATAATCCTGATAGTGTAAGAAGAACCCATAGTAAAAAAAGTATTTTAGCAAAAATGTTTCACAGAGTCCTTCAGAATCTACTAAGAAGAGGACCAAAATCATCCTCACCCCTTAAAACGTACCGTAGAAAGTTAATCCTACAAGCACTCATGAACAGTGCAATCCTTCTCAAAAGGAAGTTGTTCATATTAGTATTAAATAGGATGAAAGCACTAACAAAACTAAGTAGCAAACTACAAAAGAAACTCAGAAATAAACTGAATGTGAACAAAAATAATTTCTTGCAAGTTTGTGGTGGTGAATGGAGTCACACAACAACCACAAAGCCATATTTTAATGAAGAAGCATACAAACAAAATCAAACAAACACAATTGCCATCCAAAGCAGTGGACGAGGGTATGAGAAAATCAATACTACCATCATGAAACAAGAAACACTGCTTACAAAACTATCTCCTGAAAACTCAGAATTACCTCTCCATTCAGCAGAACCATACCGTCCAGTATACAAATGGCCATGCACATCAGTGTGTGCCATTCCAAACAAAGCTTTCAAATCTTTACGTCAGTTCCTCAATCAATATGTAAAAGGTAAAGACAAAGTAAAATGAAAATGCTGCAAAATATGGATATTTCTGCAGTGCGGAAAGACACAGGACTAAAAGGACATTCATTAGCCTGCATTTCTGGGCCTATTTGCAAAAGTACCTTCCATGATATCAAAAGAATATCAGTACATCATTCCAAAGTAAGAAATTTAGTGTATAAAATATACTATGCAAAAAGTCCATCTTCAGAATTAGGCAATTTCAATACCACTCTTCTGCATGGTACACCCAAATACTTACAAGAAGAAATTGACCGTATTCAGAAAAAGTATTTTGGAAGCGAGAGCCACGCAGAAAATGCAACAGTTTTAGAAAATAGTAGCGACAATTCTGCACATAGCAACCTTCTATTACACACATACAGAAAAGAAATAGTAAAATTTAAAAGGTCATCGGCTGAAGTACCAAACCGTGTGTGTGTGTTGCCGCAGAACGTTTTACAAAAGAATAACAAAAAATGTGGACATAGCATACAAAATACAAAACAATGAAGACTCTAAATGGTTTGAATTAGCTTTGTACCTTTCAGCTGAAAACAAATATGAAATAACTGAACGCCTAATATGTTGCAGTTACTGTACTGCAAAATTAGACAACCACACTCCTTCAAGTGCTATTACAAATAATGTGGAATTGTTTCCATTACCAAAAATCCTGCAGCAGCTCAATTTGTACGAGAGCATAATAATTCCAACAGTTCACCCATTTCAAGCAATTATACGCCTTCATCCAAAAACAGCAAAATTACCTTCCTCTGAATTGGTGAAAGGCATTTGTGGCAAAGTAGTTTACTTGCCATTAGATCTAACGGAAAATGTACACACTCTAGGAGTGGAACCTTCAATAGAGCATTCTTTAATAGTCTTGGTAAATGGAGTACCAACAAAGGACAAAAAAATTTGGCAACAATTAGTGGGCTTACAGAAAGTTAGACAAGCATTGCAATATCTAAAAGACAATGAGTACTACAAGGAAATAAATATTGATGAAAGCTTAAGGCAAACAACTGAAATAATTCAAGAGCCATCAGAAACTGGACAATTTGAACTTCTGGATCCAGCTACAGTATCCAATCTTTAGGGCCATTACACAATTCATCCATTGCATTCCAATGAAAGCATAGATGATGCACTAGAAACTTACCAAATGCGGCAAACCAAAGGGTCACCAATGAGTATTTGGGAAAAATGTATAGGACGACGTGCTTTTCCACTGCTATTTCCTACTGGCAAAGGTGGAAGATACGATGATAGACCCACTCAAATTGGGGCATCAGAATACCGCTCATTGCGAATGTAGTCGCAAGATCCCAGATTTAGACAAAATGTGGAATACATATTCCACCTACTCTATGAAAGTGAATTAGCAACACTATGTTATGGAGTTGCACACATTCTTAAATCGGCAACGCACTTTCAAAATATGTCGGCTATGCAGTTAATAAAAAAAGTACAAGATTGTCATTAAAAACTCTGCAACAGAAAGAACTATATTACATGTCTCGGTTACAACTTTTCAAACCATAGAGAAAAGAGGAAGACATACTAGATAATTATGAGTGCTATGAAGATGCTTTCAAAGCAAATGAAATCACTATCACCGATGTGAACTTTACATAGTACAAAACAATGTTACACAATGAGCAGCAACAGGAAGAACTACTTCAGGCCCAACTAGATAAAGACTCTTCCGACAGTAGTCAACCTTCTGTAACAGGAAGTCAAGAACCATTAGGACAACCACTAATAGCAAATGAGGCTGAAGGAGCTATGACAGAAGTAGAAAACACCATGTATCAGTATCAAGAATATACAGAAGACTTAACTGTACAACAAGCAAAACTTAACAACGATCAGCGCACCATTTTTGAAGACGTAACAAAATTGTACATGGTATACAACACGAAAATAAAGAATGTACCTGCCAAAATTACAAACCTATACTGCTGTACGTCAGTGGAGAAGCTGGATCAGGGAAAACATTCTTAATCAAAATCATCAGCAAGTTCCTTCAACAATTGACAAACAACAAACTGTCAGCTGTTGCAACAGCCCCCACAGGTTTAGCTGCATACAACATAGGCATCAAAATAAATTAGACTACTACAAACTTTCTGCAGAAGCTGCAATGGAATTACGTAGAGTATTGAAATAAATGAAAATGCTACTATAGATGAAGTGAGCATGGTCTCCAACCTAATGTTGGCTTTGATTCATCTCAGATTGCAAGAAGTACTTAAAAGTAATAACGAAGAACTCTTTGGAGGGAAACACATTATCGTTTTCGGAGATCTTCTACAATTGACACCAGTGAAAGGTGAACCAATTTTTACCTTAGGCCACAAACTCTGCCGGAAAACTGTTGGTAGCATAGGTAATGTTAACCTTTGGCAACATTTCCAATACAGAGAATTAACTGAGACCATGCGGCAATCTGCAGATCGCACTTATGCCAACATCTTAAAAAGTATTAGAGTTGGTGTATTATCGCAAGAAGCACAAGCTGTATTGAAAAACCGTCATATACATGCACTTTATGGCGATAATGCATGTGCAACTGATGTTATGGAACAAACAGCGCACAAAAATCTCAATTGTATGGCCTTAATGCCAACTCTTGCAAGCTGTTTCAAATTCAATGAAACAATGTTAAAGAAAGAAATGCAAGCAATAATAAAAATTAGCGCCACAGACAAACTAGACGTACATGGTATGACAGTACCCATGTGTGAACAAGCCAGAACAAGACTAAATAGTTTAGAAAATTCAATCTCCAACACAGCTGGGTTGGAAAAAATATTGAAAGTATCATTAAATTTTAGAGTAATGCTTAAATGTAACCTTGACGTAGAGCTAGGGCTAGTTAATGGAGCACTGGGCACAGTTGTTGGCTTTCAATCATACCCACGTGATAGCAACATTCAGTTTGTAAATATTCGCTTTGATAAAGTTTCAGAAGTGAAAAGGATAGGGCGCTCAATTGCTCGATTCCTTCTCTCCAAAGACATATGTACGTAGAGAGCAATTTTCTCTAACTCTTGCATATGCAGTTACCATTCATAAATCCCAAGGTTTTACCCTAGAGAAAGCATTGATAGATATAGGAAACACCGTGTTTAAGGAAGGCATGAGCTACGAAGCATTATCACGCTTACGTACACTTGACGGTCTATTGCTAATAGACTTTGATTCAAGTAAAGTCAAAGCTGATATTCCTTGCATTCTAGAATACAATGGATTGCGTTCAATGTACACCCCTCATCTGAAACAATACCCTGTTCCAGATAAATTGAAACGTGGTAAAAGAAAAGTAAATGCAACAGAATGCAACAGCAAATTCCGCAAAGAAAAGAAAAGATATAAAGTGACATCAATTGCCGTAAACATAGAAGAACCTATTAGGGAATGTAAACCAGGCACGTCGGCAAAGAAGCAACAGAAAAACCGAAAAATGCACTCAGATACAGAACTTGCTGGCCCATTCAAATTTACAAATGAAAGTGGGGTAAGTTGCTATGCAAATGTAGCAATGAATATTCTATTTCAATTGCCACCAATTGTTAACAATATTTACCTGCACAGTACAGACCAATTGTGTTTGCAAATGTTAGTGCTGCATAGAAATGCAACAAGCAATCCTGACAACACATACAGTGTTCATGAAGTAAGGTAACAATTGGACGACTGTGCTGGAATGGTGAAATTCACTATGAACTCACAAGAAGATCTACAAGAATTTCTAATGTACATACTATTCGTATTGGAAAACAAAAGCATACCTGTAAATTAAATCTTCCAAATATCGTACATGTGGAAACATACATGCACTCTCTGTAGCAAAGTGATACAGGAAGAAATCCCAAATGAGCGATTTGTGTATATTTCCACACCAAATAGTGAGAGCATTCCATTTCAGCAACTTGTACAAAATGCAAACCATGGCAGATTATGTAGTATTTGCAATTCAGACAATCGCTCCACCTTACTGATACAAATCACATAGTGCCTACATAATACTTATGCTTCTACGTTATAATGTAGATGGCATCAAAAACAACAGCAAAATGACTGGATTCACACACGGTCAAGTGTCACTTGGAAAGAAAACCTTTACAACAATAGGAATAATCTACCATGCCGGAGCTACAACCAATGCAGGCACTACACTGCATACATTAAAAAGAATTCTGGATGGTTTGAATGTAATGATAACACCATTACTCTAAAGCAGAGGTTGCCAGCTAACCTAACAAATGCGTATTTAATGTTCTTGAAGCCAAAATTTACAAAATAATGTGTACTTCAAGATTGTCAACAAAGTATGTGAAAGACTACAAACAGTTAGAATACGCCCACAGGTATCCAACTACCCAACAGGATGGAAGAAAGACACAAATAAATGATTCTCACAGATCGTTGGAAACAAATGCAAAGGTAGAATGCGCCTATAGGTATCTAACTGTTGTTAAAAATCGGCAGGCAGGCAACAAAGAAAACATAATGGGAAAGATGAAGGAAACAAGATATAACAACGACACAAATGAATGAGTATCACAAATCTGTAGGAACAAATGCACAGTTAGAATACGCCTACAGGTATCTAACTATTGTGAAAAATGGGCAGGAAGGCAACAAACATTGATCAGAAAGATGAAGAAAACACTGAAAGGAAAAAATTAAGTAGTTAGTACCATAGGAAATGAATGGTATTTTTTAATCCGACAAGGATTTTTTCCCCCCAGACCCAAGGATTAGAAAAGCAAACACAGAAACTGAGCGCAATGCACAGTACACTGGTTTGTAAACTAAATATGAGGGTAAAAAAAAAATGTTACTGTCTATTATGCAATGTAGTACATTTTAAAAAAATGCAAACACGAACACACCTTTTTGTTTCATCACAGAAATGAAAAAATTATACTTCCGCCAAGTACGATGGCCAAATAAAAAAAAGTATGTGGTTACTGAACAAAGTAAGGAGCAAGTATATTGGCAGGCATTTTCTACACATGGGAATCTACACGTCTAATCTATGGTACTAATATGCTGCAGTGCCCGTAGGCTGCCCTTCCATCTTCAGTGAGTAACCTACCACCTATGCCTTACAACCAAGGAACAAGGATTATAGTTCCTATCCACAACCATTGCTGCATATGGATACCATGGTCCTTGTAAATTAGCTGCTTATAAATTTACTTTTCGGACCATCGTCTGCAGCCATGAAGTTAAGACACTAGGGCATCAACACAACTAGCACATTCCACCACACCCATATTGACTTGTAACTCCACTGCTTTTGACTTCAGTCTTGCATGCATGGGCTTTAGCCATGCACCCAAGAGTGCAGGGTCTCCCCACAACCACCTCGGTGATGTGTGGTAGTGGGGGTTAGTCTATAGGTGTGTTATCCTTCAGTACCTCAGCCCAGAGGCTCCTAGCTGTATGTCTGTAGAACTTACATGGGATGGGTGTGCAGTGTCTTCCACTTCTAATACTTACCACTTTGTTCTTGGGTGCATGGCCTTTGGCCATGCACCCAAGACTGCACGCACTCCCCACAACTTGCCAATCAAAATGCAACACTACGGGGGTATGCATGGGTAGCACATGCAGCGGTGGTTGTGGCCAGGGCCTACAGTCTTGGAAGTAAGGCCTTCGGCCGACGGCCATGCATCCAAGGCTCTAGGCCCTGGCCACAACCACCATAGCATGTGCCACCCATGGCGACATACTAATGAATATAATAATAGCCATTGGGAAAAACGAATGCATTCCCAGCATGTTGTCAATTTCAATGTTCCCTAACACCAAACATGTCCTTACAAATGTAACAACTCCACCGTGCACTGCACGGGCTGAAATACTGGCCTTATTGGACCTCTCATTTTCTGTGCGTACAAGGAGGCCATAGAACATACGGCATTAAGTAGGTATAATGCGTACAAGATGTCAATAGAAATTACATAATGAGGCCCGACCCCCAGAAGAAATGCATTGATCACCCATATCTTAAGACTGTAGACCCTGGCCACAACCACAGTAGCATGTGCCACCCATGGCGGCGTACTAATGAATATAATAATAGCCATTGGAAAAAATAATGCATTCACAGCATGTTGTCAATTTCAATGTTGCATACATATACGCGTGTGCTTTCAACAGTTACAAATTTCCTGTCCACTACATGGACTGAAGTGCTATCGATATTACACCCCACATTTACTGTGCGTACAAGGTGTCCATAGAAATTACATCATGACGACCGAAGAACAAATGCATTGATCACCCATGTCTTACTGTCTGAAACTTTCCCAATGCTCTGTGACACAGCAAAATAGTTTCATGAAAAAAGCATGTGTACGCTGGTTGTTGCTCCGCTTTCCACGGATCCAAGATGTCGGGCGCAGCCAAACCATCTGACACAGAACACGTCTCGCAGCAGCCAATGGACAGAGATGTTGCATGTCCGCGGTCATGACGCCAGCCCCTTAGCCAATCGGTATCTTGTTCGTCGCCCAAACAGGGAAGTGTGACCGCGGAGCGAACATGGATATCACTAATTATTTCAGACCTACTTTTTTATAATTATAAAGAAACATACTGCACGGATGGTGACCAAATTTACAAAGCACGCTTTCTGGACCAAGCCCTGTACCTCCGCAGATAGTCAAAATCCGTCCAGCGGTTTCACCTGTAGCCGTGCGCAACCTTTTTCCCCCATTCACTCTATGGGAAAAAAAGATGTTTTGGGACCCCCCCCCCCTCCCTATAGCTTTGCCCCCCCTGGCCCAAACATCTCCACACTTGCAAAAATATTCAGAATTCCCCATATACTTTTTTTGCAAAGTTTGGTGAGGATTCATCCAGGGGGAGCAGAGTTATAAGCTGCCCAAAAAGTGCTCTTCCTATGGAAACAGCAACTTAACCATAACTACACGGCCACAGTAATATATATATTTCACTAACAAAAACATTGTTAAAAAGGGACGTTACGGTTAAGACGCACTAGCAAAAACCTATGAAATTCAACCGATAAATGTTGTTATAGGGATGTTATGGTTACAGGTAAAACCGAAAAAAAAAAAAAATTCAACAGTTATGGTAAGCTAAGCCACCATATCTCGTGCCAGCAGGGTGCACTGCAAGGACTTACACCCATGACATCAAAGGTGCCATCACAAATCTCATTCATGACATCACATGTGCATTTAGTTTTAATAGGAAGCCTCCACAAGGAATTGTTATTGTAATGGTGGCAAAAAGCTATCAAAGATTATTGGAAGAACTATCATGAGAGAAGTAGGTCATGGAGGAATGCATTGCTAGACACACCATTGTACTGCACACTTCTTCACTGTACACGAAGGAACTCATGTGCAAACGTAGCCATTGTCTGCACCATGCCTCATGGAAGTGTAACCTTCAAAATCTTTCCATGTTACATAGTGAAACCATGAATGCATTCGTTTTAGAATATCGGGAACTGTGACACATGTAAGAAGTAGCTAACATTGCCTTTATGACTACATAATTGCACTACTGCACAGAAACCATAAAGACACCACAATGCATACAAACATGACCATATAAAAGGGAATTAAAGTAAGCTAAAAAAAAGGAGCAGTATTATCAGAAACTGTTCATTACATAACTGATTATCTTCATGCACAGAAACCAGTGCTGTGTTTTACGCTTTCCTCTTCCCCTATATGTATATGTATCATATGATGTGAGTGAACCATAAAGAAAGTTGTGTAAGAACATATGAGAAAGGTGCCGTACACAAATAGAGAACCTTTTGAATTGCTTGTTCCCGACTGTTAGTCAAGAAAAGCACCTGCCCTACTTATGGTAGTGAACAAAGCAGAGGGAGCCACACATGTGATGTCATGAATGAGATTTGTGATGGCATCTTTGATGTCATGGGTGTTAGTCCTTGCAGTGCACACTGGTGGCACGAGTTAGGGTTGCTTAGCTTACCATAGCTGTCGAATTCTGCTTTTTTTTCAGTTTTACCTGTAACCGAACGTCCCTGTAACAAGGTTTTTCCATTGAATTTCATAGGTTTTTGCTAGTGCAACTTAACCATAACGTCCCTTTAACAATGTTTTTGTTAGTGAATTTCATAGGTTTTTAGTAGGGCACTGTAAGCAGAATGCTGCTTTAGCACAGCGTTTTCTGTAAAGAGGATAGGTATTTGGTACGGCAACATAACCACAACGTCCTGTTAACAACGGTTTGTTACTGATTCCTTGGATGCCCTCATGATAAGGTGTGGAAAGGGCAAATTTTCTGTTGTATGTATCCATTTGTGCTACCCCTTACTTTTACGAATAGTGTTGGTGTATCGTACCAATTACAGATGTACATAGTAAATGTTGTTTAGTGTGTCAGTAGGCTCTCTTTTTGTGTTAACAGTGCATGATAAGCTTGTGCCGCACACTCCTGGCCGAGATGACTACAGATGAGCAATATGGGCGTTTCCTAGGTAGACTGCACCTGGTTGGCGTATGTGCAATCACACTGCAAGTATCCTTAGGACGCCATTAGTGGCTGCATATCCGCATCTTCGAATGCACTTTTAAGTAGTTGTGGAACCTCACGCGTTTCCGTTCTATTCCTAGACCCATGCATAGTTCATCCACTGTATGCTGGTAACCCCACCCCTGACGCCAGCCCTGCGGATTCATGCAATAGGCTACCGCATTTAAAGTACTGCTGCCGACTTCGTGGGTGGCTCTGCAAAACTACCAATGTGTGGCTAAAGTATTCTTAACTGTCTAACGGCCACTGGTAAACAAGGAACAGCAACCTGCAGTGTCACGTGGGCATGTTAAATGTCGCATTACTTTGATTTATCTGCTGCTTGCCTTTCCATGACCCGTGAAACAGATGCATTGTGTCTGCCCTCAGCAGTGCGACGGAAAGTATCAAGAGGTCGCTTGCCAGTCATACAGTTAAAGAAAACATGTAACTGCAGGTGGGACAGTTTGTAGTAAGTCTGCAAAATGGCAAAGCTGGTGCACCTTCCTCACGCACATACTAGTGCATGTAAAGACAAGTAAGGAAACAGCAGAATATGCAGAGCGCAAACAACCTTAGTGGTGGTTAATAAAGCGATGTAGCTGCATGGGTCACACAGAATAAATGGATTCTTGCTGCACATAATGAAGCTGTGCTTCGCGTTGTTGTGAACATTCTTGTATTCCACAATGTATGTATATCCGTGAATGCTATCCCTAACACTAATGGCGTAGCATAAAGTGTTTGTACTGTATGTGACAACTGAAATGAAAGCACAAGGGACCAGTGGGCAGGCTACTGCCCTTCCAACAATTACATAGGGTACTTTCATGTACAGCATTTCCCACATCTGCTGCGGGCAACAAGAGGGGCACTCCTGTAGGGCAGCAGAGCTGTAAAACAACCTTTGCAAACCATATGCAGCGCTGCAGACCCTCACCAGGCAAAGGGCATTGTATTGTGCATGAACTGCAAAGCGCTACTGTACAGAGGGAAGGTACTTGGAAGTGCATGGGAACGGTCCTTATGGGAGCATTACAAGGACTGGTGCCTATGTAGGCGAGAGGCACCCAATAATTCTGTCTCCCGGCACGTCCCCTATAGTATCCAGGAAGGCGCTGCCCCTTCTGTACCAGACCTTTCCTGCCGTTCCTTCTGCGGTGTGTGTGAGAACACCATAATACATTAAAATGAACTTGGAAAGGAGAAAAGGTAAATAAAGAAAACACCTTTCACAGATCAACAACAGAATTGCAAATGCATGCATGCATGGCGGGAGGCGTTGCAGTGTGGTAAAGAAAGAGGGGGGGGGGTCGCTGTACAAAGAGGTTTCTTTACGTGTTGCAGAGCGTTTTCAAGAGAGTCAGTGCGCAAAATCACTATTTTCAAGAAAAGGGCACCAAAGCCAAGATGGAGTGTGCAGAAATCGGGAGGGCAGGCATAGTAAGATGAACGTTATAGCTGGGGAAAAGTGTTCGTGTTGTGAAACGTCATATTCCCATGGGCGAAGTATGCCATTGGCACATGTCAAACAAAGGCACAAATCCACTTCTTTGCAATGTACCACGCTGTCTGCATTCACTGACCAAATAGAAAATGACGCTGCCACATTGGTGGCTGCATAATGCAATAGAAGCGTATGCAAGAGATCGGAAACAAACGCATGAACTGGGCAAGTGCCTCCTTCATCGCAAACGCCACTGAAACTCTTGTAACATGCTGTGCAATTTTCCCTGCACAATGAACAATAATAATATTGGCATGATTGCGTGCCACCAAAGTGTCACACAGAGAAACCAAAATCAGGCCATTCATTGTAGCTACTCCATAGTACTACATATGCACATGATAGATTGCAAAGTGAGTAGCCACTGCACAGTGTTTTCCATTCTCTTTCAGTCAATGTATGTCGGTATCCCCTAAAACCCGCACACTGTTCCTCATGAAACACACAGCCATAACTGCACCCTCTGAATTTCTGTCAACAAATACACTGTGTAGCACAGCCTGTCCGTACACACCACACCCACAAACTTTATTGCCCAAACCCGTAGCCTCTGCAGGCACATTTCTATGGCCGTCATGAAGGGGCATATGTAACACGTGCCACCCTGCAACTATCGTGATATTCGTGATGGGCAGGAATGGGGGTGGGGGGGGAAACTTTCAACCAGGGGAGCAGACGTCGTTAGTTGTGGTGGCACTTAAAAGAACCTTTAGTTTTATTTTTTTTATAAAAGGTGCTTCCCTAGAAAAATATTTTTTGCAGTTTTCATACGTAAATGTGTGTTTTCAATGTCAGCTCACATTCTTACAATAGAGTCTTCAGTGCAGTGTGTAGATTGTGAAACAACATTTCATTGCCACTGTGTGACATAGACATGCCATTTGCCTTCAATAGGTGTATGTATTGCGAACCAATGTTCTCATTCTCACAAGAGAACATCCCAGCAGCACTCAAGAAGTCACACATGCTTCTGTTGATGAGACCCCTTCCGACCTCTGGCTGGCGACAGGAATCATTGTAATACTTCCACACTATTCTCGGGGGTATACATGAGAAAAGCATCTTGGCAGTAGGAAAAATGCACTGCACTGCTTTCATCATAATCTTCAGTTGACGGAACACACAGGAACAAGGTATGTAACACATAAAGAAGGCTCCAAAGTGCACAATCACAACATGTACAGTTGCCAAAAACGCCACGCCTCAACATTCTACAAGCAGTCTGCCGAAACAGCACACTTCGACACTACACCACAAAGCGCCCACTCCCTCCAAACCGAAATTGCCAGACAAGTCTTCTTGGCAAGCATACACGCAGAGATCTTCCACAAAGCCATCGCCCACGACGAAAACTGTGCATCTTGCCATGTTTGCCAGCCGCGGTACACAAAGTAATGGAAAAAGTGAATGCCGCCCTTTCCAGTGACGCACACCAAGGGCACCCGATAAAGGCTAAAGGCCATAGTCCCATTCCCATTGGCCACCATGGTGAGAAGCGCAAAATGTGCCACGTGCCTTCCCCCCCCCCCCCCCAATGACAGCGAGGGCCGTGCCCCGGAGAAGCAGAATTCCTCCTTCCCCCTATTGGTGCTCTTTCCTGTGACCTACACCCGAGCATCTGATTGGCCAAAAGCCATAGTGCCATTCCCATTGGCCAGCATGCTGAGAAGCACAGAATGTGGCACATGCCTTTCTCCAAGTAACGCGAGGACTGCACCCCCAATAAAGCAGGGGGGAGTCCTTTTTCCTATTGGTGCGCTTTCCTGTGATGCACACCCTGAGCACCACCCAATAGGACAACAGTCCCAATTCCATGGGCCAGGATGGTGAGAAGCACTGAATGTGGCACGTGCGGGTCCTCAAGTACATCAAGGGCCAGGCCCTAGTGAAGCAGGAGTCCCTCTTCATATTGCCGCACACCCTAAGCATCTAATTGGACAATCCCCACAGTTCCATTTTTGTGGCTGCCACCCACAAAATCCCCAGATGTAGCTTTCGTGCTGCATGCTGGCATGAGGGAATAACTTGCAACCAGGGTAGGGGGGAGTTTGTGGTAAGGGGCGACTCTTTCAGTCTTTATTAGCTTTTGTGCTCACATTAGTACAGTAAGCTCTTCACCGCATCCTGTAGACAAGCAAACAAAACTGCATTGCCAATGGGTGACAACAAAATGCCATTTTCTTGGGAAAACTTTGCATTTTCACAACTAATGATGTCATTGTTGCAGAAGAACATTCCACGAGCAGACAAAAAAGTATACATGCTTCCGTTGATGAGACACCTTCCTGCGTCTGGCTCGGAACATCCATGAGCAGTGGGCCATACTCTTCGTGGTATTATGGATGAGAAAAGCACCTCGGCTGTGGGAAAAAGCCTCCTCACGACATCCAGCAATCTCCTCAGTTTACGGAACAAATCTAAGCAAGCCAGGTAACCCATATGCATGCCGCCATAATGGACGATGATAACATCTACTACTGGAAAAGTGGCAAGGTCATTGCAAAGTACATGCATATCGGCGAAATTGCACTCATACACAGCATTCCACAACACGTCCACTCCTTCCAAACCAAAATTGACTTCAAAGTGTCTTTGCAGGGCATAGTTGTGCAGATCTATGACAAAGGGATCACCTACAGTCGAACACAATGCGTTTCGCTATGTCAGCCACCCTCAGTACGCAGAGTATAATGTACAACAGTTTCACCTCCCCTTCCTGTTAACCGCACCCACACTACCTGATTGGCTAATCCCCACACTGCCATGGCAATTGGGCAAGTTGGTGTAAAGGGCAGATTTTGGCACGTGCGCCTCCCAAAGTAGCGCGAGGGTTGCACCACTGTAAAGCTGGAGCAGTCCTTCCCTCTGCACTTTCTTCTCTGCAGCTCTACTTCTTTGGGTTGTGCATAAATAGGCACACACGCATCCATCAAGCGCATCAAAGCCGCCATCATCCACCACTGTCAGTCTTGTACAACACTTGAAATGTACCGTTAAACATTTACAGTACAAATGTCATGCCATTCCAAAGCACGTCCCCTACAAAGCTCAATGAAAGTATGCACGATTTTTGCATACATCCACATAGCCACCCAGGATGTGGCATGTGTAATCCCGAAAGTACTGCGCAATCCACTACCTTTTCGTGATAGTGAGGGGCGGTGGGGGGTAAACAATATCAAACTGGGTAGGGGATTCAGTCTTCCATTGTAGATGTATTAAGGTTTTTTTTACGTGCGTGCAAGCAACTTTTTTCTCTTTATATGCGTTTGATTGCCTCTCCTCACATTTTTACCACATTCTAGTCAATGCTTCTTGCAGTGTAAAAGAAAACGGCATTGCCAATGACGCTCAAATAAATGCCATTTCTAAGGAACAATTCCTTATTTTGTGACCTCATGATCTCATAGTGGGTGGATAACATGCCAGCAGTCTGCATAGACTCATGCATAATTCTGTTTATAGCACACCTTCCGACCTCTGGCTGTGGACAAATTACACCGTCATGGACCCATACTCCTCTTGGTGTTATGCATGAGAAAACGACCTTGGCAGTAGGAAAAATACGCATCACCACAGTCAGCAACCTCTTCAGGGGACGGATTCATCGTCCACACGACATGTAACCCAACTGTAGACTTCCATAGTGCACCACGACAAAGTCAACGTTCGTGACAGGTGCCACATATCTGCAAAGTCGAACCATCTCGCCAAAACTGCAGTCACCCTGAAAGGCCCAGAAAGCGTCCACTCCTTCCAACCTGAAATTACCAGCAACGCCTCTGCACAAAACACCTGCACAGATGGCGCACAAAAGGTATCACAGAGGATAAGCAATGTGTGTCTCTCCATCTCAACCACCCTCACAACACAGTTTTGGGATGAAATGGTACCGCCCCTTTCTGTGAACCACGCCCTAAACTCCTAATTGCCCATTTCCCTTAATTCCATTTCCCTTTCCACCCTGCTCATGGTGGCAGGATGTGCACATGCGTCTTCCCCATCTACAGTGAGGGCCACGGCCCAGTAAAGCTCAGACAATACTTCCCTTTGCACGGTCACTTTTTGCAGCACTCCCCCACTGGGTGCTGTTAAGTTTTAAAACGCGCATGCAGCAATCGCATACAAAACCTCTGCATTGCACACTGACATTTCTATACACCAATCCATATTTACCATTACACACACTCAGTACACGTTCCGTTTGATTGCAAAGCCCAACCACCAGAAACCTCTGCTAAAGAATGCACAATTGCAGCATCCACAAAGATCCTAAAACGCACCCAGCACACCCTTTGGCCATGCACAAAACATTGCAGCCCTTTTCCACACCCACCACAACACTATACATCCAAGCAAGGGACCATGTGGCCACAAAAGTAACATACGTAGCGGCACGTCTACCCAAGTCCCCTACACCATAAAACATCCATTCACAAAAACGTGTCACACTTAGCAGAATCCACAAACATACCACAGCCTGCACCACCCCTACGCACTGCCATTCACAAAGTTTTTTTTTTTTTTTAATTGATTTAGTTGTTAAAAACAACTTTTCAATATACAAAATTCAAACATTTTAAAACCCAACAAACATTTCCATTTAAAATTCATTTAGGATGTACAAACTCAAACAGCGACAGTAGTATTATTGCTTTAACATCACAAAAGACATATTGGTACATATCAGTCAGTCTACACCCCTCAGGTAGCTATTACATCACAATTAGAACATTCATAAAACACAGTTTATCTGGTAGATGACTTAGCAAACAGTTACCCTTCTTTAAGTCGGTCGCTGCTTGAGATTGAAACCGCCTCTCAGATAGAAATGTCCCAGTTTATGGCCATCAAAAAATTACTTAAGGCCACCTTGACAGAGTAATAGTTAGAACACAATAAAAAAGACCAGCCATGTCATAGGCAATGATTGTTAACGTACTCATCACCTTTGAAAAATGTTTTGATCTTAAGATAGATAATTGGGCACAATTGCAGACCAAGTGTTCAAGGGATTCAATCGTGGTGGAATCTTTACAGAATCTGCATGACATAAGTGCTCGAGGTCTCAAATTGCGTCTCACTTGTACTTGATGAGTGGGCCATAGATCAAATCGTGCCCTCATTATTCCTGATCTTAATGCTACTGATGGAAATTTTAGTAGATAAGACTCTGGACTTTTTACCGGTTTGGGCCAGAATCGATACTTACATGGTTGGCGGTATTTTTGGCATTTCTCTAAGGTCTTAATCCAGTCTAGTTGGTATAAAAGATTTTTTGCCTTTGTTGGATTAGATATTAACAAGGCTATTGGTATGCTTGCGGCCGCAAGAGCTTCTAAACAGAAGTCAATCCATAATTTTACAAAGGATTTATCCGATGTTAGCATAAAGCCAGAGATGATCGACAGAATAGTAACTTTTTGAGAAGCCACTATGCATTTACGCAGAAACATACAACAACGCCATGTATAGATAGCATGCATTCACAAAGTATTGTGTCACTGGCAACCTATGCACAACAGCTTCACAACATTGGTCCTACTTCAATAAATCTGCAAACAGCAGAGTACCCAACCACATATAAATTGCACTTAACCATACCCACTTCCATACTCAAATTACGTACACACTGCACCCTGTGGCCACACTACACAACTTCTCACTGCACCATCTCCTGCCACACACCAAATACTGTTGCATGTTCTAACTATCACCACAACCATGGAATGCAAAATACACACTTTGCAACTCACTTATGGTGCTGTAGCACGCCGACAATGTGCTCCACGCCAATTCTCCAAAGATCACCACCCTGTGCCTCATGCACTGTCAAACCTGCATTGCTCCAGTGGGTGTGCTCCTTGCACACATTCCCCGCACTATAATGCAACCATGTATATCAGCATGTCACCAACTACCACTATGCACATACGCACCACTGGCACCAGCACTCCTAACCAACCTCCACACTGCAATGGGCATGCACAGCATTACATGCAACAGTTACCATAATGTATAAACATTACACCTTCATTCACATACTATTGTCTTACCCACTTCCACTCAAAGTATTGTGTCACTGCCAACATTGCCCATACTGCAAGCATTGTGCATACAGCACACTATTCAAGCACATATAAGCTGCCCTTCAACCATACCCTCTACCATACTGACAGTATGCGAACACTGCACCCTGTGCCCAAACTGCATGACTTTTCACTGCAGCATCTCCAACCACAGCGCACCGCCATTGAGCTATGCAGCAACTAACTGCAAGTTACCATGATGTACAAGCAAAACACCCTCCCTGCATCCCTGTGCACCTTCAATCACATACTATGGGCGTACCCACTGCCATTCACAAAGTACTGTGTCACTGCCAACCTACCCACATTCTGTTTGCAACACTGGCCCTACTACAACCAATCTGCACACACCACACTATGCAAGCACCACCCTCTACCGAATGCAGAGTCAAACATGCGTTCCTGCGGTGGGTATGTTGCAGCCCTATGCTCGAGTGCATTCCCTACACCCTACGGCCTTCAGCCATGCACCCAATGGTCTAATCCTTCCACAGACCCACCGCACCTTCAATCACCAATGCATGCCACCATGTGCCCAACTACTGCATTCCATCTGCAGCGCACAGCCTCCACCCAACCTATGTCATGTGCAATTCACTCCCCTTCTGCAATGGACCTGCCACCACTCACTACGAAAAGAGGTCGCTGCAAACAGGTTGTGGCACAAGCTATGGGGCCGTTACGACAGCTGCCTCCAATCACCACACTAAGTACTTGCCTACATATGACACATGAACTACTTCCCACTCCCTCCAGCCAACCACCAGCCACGTCCAAACTTCTCAGACCTCACGCATTACCACGAGCCAATTACACTTCTGTCCACGCAGCGAACAGGGAAGTGGGTCCGTGGAGCAGACCCTGATATCACAAATTTTTGGGGACGTGCATTTCAGTTCTTTGCAACAAAAGTACTGGTCGGATTGCCACCAAACACACAAAAGCACGCTTTCTGACCCAAGCCCCCGCTCCTGCCGCAAATTTGATGAAAATCCGTCCAGCCGTTTGGCCTGTAGACATGCGCCAAATTTTTCCCCAGACAGTCTTTGGAAGAAGAAAAAATTGGGATCCCTCATAAAAGTTTGACTCTGCACAAAACCTCACCCAATTTTGCAAAAGAATCCAGAGCTGACCATATACTTTCTTTGCAAAGTTTGGTGGGGATTCAGCCAGGGGAGCAAAGTTATAAGCCGCCGAAAAAGTGCTCTTCCTATGAGTTTAGCAACTTAACCATAACTACACAAACGCGGGCCGTGAAATATATATTTACAACTCTCACAGACATAAAGCTCTTTGGTCATTCTTCTCTTCCAAAAATGCTCTTTAATATGCAAAACTGACAAAACCTCATTGGTTTTATTGGTGCCAATTCACATTATTTTAGGAGTTCTTTCTAATCAATACACACAACGCTGTGTTAAGCAATCACTTTTATATTCAAATACATGAGATTCATTTTTAAACCATTGCAAAAATGATTGTTTCCCCTTCAGAAAAGAAAAGGTTAAAAATGATGCATCATTTTACAATATTAAACAGAGTTCACCCCAGGTAACAATAAAATGATGCTCATATGGAAGCACTCATTGCCCTCCCCACATTTCAGAGGTCTGTGGACGCACAAAAGATGAAAAAATGAAATAGATCATAGAGAAGTTAAAATGGTGACAAGAAAATCCAAATGCGCAAGTGCATCAAGAAACCTGTGAAAGGATACCCAAAGCCATAGAAGGGCAAGAACAGAAACTGTGGGCCAAAGGTACACACTGTTTCACAGCTGTAAAGGTGTCCCGAAAAGGTATCCATTCAGCCATCTTTACAGAAGCTGCTCCGTGCTAAGCATGTAAATGGCATCCCTGCTGGGTTTATCATATGTCTTTAATGACATTTTGCTGCATGCTCAGTACTACTAGGAGAACCTACTGCAAAGTAGGTCGCACAATGCATAACTGATGTTTATAAGTAATCTTTACATTAATTATATTTTAAATACACTCAAATGTAGAACACACTGCCTTCTCAAAATCCTGGGCAGCAGAGATCCGAAAACACTCTTTCAACTAACATAAAAGACAGGCTTGAATTAATAGTGGAAGCAATAACTTTCTAATCCCGGCAATCTTAAAAACATCCTTATAATGTTATGGAGGCAAAATGAGGGACAAAATACGTTTATTTAGTATGCGCGAAAGCCCATGGGTGCCAAAGCAGAATACCAAGGCATCCTAACAGGCAGGGACAATGAGTAGCATAGTCGGGAGAAGACCAAAGCAAAAGATTGGGTGCAGAGGGAGTCGGTCAGCATTTAATTAAGAAACAAATGTAAGTAAAAAAAATAAATCATATTTTATAAGTGTTTTCAACCTTTTCCTGAAAGGTAGAAGGAAGAGGTGAAAACATATAGCAATGGGAAGAGAATTCCACAGTGTCGGCACCAAAACCTGGAATGATTTGCCACCTGCCCGGGTACGTTTGAAAAGCCTAAGATGTTGAGAGCCTGAGCGCAAATCTCAAGTTGGTTTCTGCCATCTAAGGCGATCTTCCAGATATTCTGGTGCACTGCCATGTAAACATTTATGTGCTATTTGTTAGTTTTTTAAACTTAATCCGTTGGATGATTGGAAGCCAATGAAGTTTTTTCAGAACTTGTGAGATATGCTCCCAGAGAGCAGTGTTGGATAGGTGTGAAGGGCATTTGGACAGCGCGGACAGAGTTTGTTGAAGGGACGGAATCTGGTGAAGGTGCAAAGTCTGGCAGAGGTAGCGTAGAGCTGGAGGGGGACATGCGCTTATTTGGGCCTAGAGCAGCAGACTGAAACTAAGCCATTAACGAGTAAATACTGCCCAGTTCATAGACTCAGTGATTGAAACAGGCAGACCTGGAAACTGAGGAAGAAAGTAACAATTAGCAACACAGACCTCATCTAAAATGAAACCTACTCTGACTGCATTAAATCTGAAGACATAAGAAAGCGCTACTTTACAGAAAATCCAATTAATAACTGACGTCCCAAGGCGAAATGAGGAACAAAACATGCAAAAGCTATTTAAGGACACTTGCCCGACAATAGAAAAGAGGGAATATCGCAATAGCCTGTCACAATACGAGACTCCCAAAATGCCAGCGTTATTCCTACAAGAGGACCCGACCAGGGCCAGACGGTGAACCCTTTGTTGAGTCTATATAGGGTGACCAGATTTTCAAGACAAAAAACCGGGACAGCCAACAACATAAAAGATTGACTTGCACCCCAATCCCTCCCGTACCTCCCCTCTCCCAGACCTTCCCTTACCCTATTCCCACAGTATATGTATAAAGATTGAGCAGCTTGAAGTGTTGATAAAGGCACTTAAGCATGATACTGATTGTACAAATTTAACATTAAAATACATAATTCAATGAACGTGACTGTTATTGGTATTTATTGTCAAAATGTTGAGCATCTTAACTATAAACACTGAAAAAAACATTTAACTATTAATAACAAAAGGTGATTTTGCTGTTTGACATTACATATCTTGGTATGTACCTTCCTCTCAGCTTCTGTGGTGCAAGCAGTTAATGCATAAGGCGTTAGGGGTTCGAACCCATCTTAAAATGACAACATTCTTAACATCCAATACTGGTTGTACAGTTGATAATAGTTTGTGATTAAAGAAAAAAAAAGAGAAAAAAAAAAAAAAAAAAAAAAAAAAAAAAAAAAAAAAAAACACACAGGACTGTCACTCTCCCCAAAACAGGGACAGGGTTTTTAAAACATAAAAACTCTCGTGACAGGGTAACAGGTTGTCTGGTCACCATAAGTATGTACACCACATACTATCAAATCAGGTGCTGCTGGTCTCTAAATAATGCCCAACGAATACACAAACATGTATATACCAAACAAATAGTGGATCTTTATTCGTGAAAATAAAGCGCGATTCTATTGGCATCAAGGTTACACTTATTCATGTTATTTCAGTCAGAAACCACTTTCCAACCTTGGACCCGTAACTCCACCCCCCTTTCCTTTTTCGTGACTAGTATGGGCCCTTTCAAATGGTATGGGTAAACTACTCTGCATCCTCCAGATCTCGCTCATTTGCCGTGAATCCAACTACTCACACTCACTTCTCTCCCAGAAGAATCCATCCCTAACCCCCGCACCCCCTTCACCACCGTTCCCCTTCCATAGCATTCACTCCTTCATCCCACCTTCTACTACTCCTCCAGGCCCCCCACACTGGTTTCCTACCCAGTTACTCCAACTACTCACATTCAATTCTCTCCCAGAATAATCCATCCCTATACTCCACCCCCGCCTCTTCACCACCGTTCCCCTTCCATAGCATCCACTCCTTCCCCCCACCTTCTACTCCTCCTCCAAACCCCCTACACAGCCACCGTCTATTCCGCAACCCCACTTTCAATTCCTAGACCCTCTTGTCTCAGTTTCATTAAGCATCACCACCCTGCGGTCAGATTATGCCCTATTTCATCCCCAGTTTTGGTAGTCCATCATTCTTCCCACAACCTCTTTAACCGCCTCCTCTGAACCTATATATAATTCACACTCACACACTGCCCCTCTCCCATCCTCCCTCGCTCCCTCCCACTCAGATCCCCTCCTCTACGGCTCTACCCATCTCCTTTGACCTATGCATCCACATCCCCTCCCCCATAACCCGTTTATAATCCTGCCTCTAAGAGCCTTAGACGCCTCGCTCATCGCACCCGTTCCCACTACCCTGCTCACCGATCCTCCAGCTCCGGCACCACTTTTCTCATCCTCTTGCAATCTAGCCGGTTTTGGTCCCGTCGCGAAGGCACGCCTCAGCCTCGTTTCGAAACACTCTCCTGGCCTTCGATTGGTTATCCCGTCGATCATTCACCTAAAAAGGGGGGGGGCATTCGTATCTTTCAATGCTCACTGGATACAATGGCTGTCAACAGTAGGTCTGGAAAAGCCCTCACGCTTCGTTGGATTTTTTAAAGGCATAGAGCGCACTTCAATACGTTGCCCACAATGCACTCTAGAAAATAACGCTGAATAATTAGGCGTATTAAAAAATAAATTAGATCGTAGACCGGTGAAATTGTGCCATGTCTGTGTGTGTGTGTGTAGCTCATCGAGGGGCATGGTTCGCATTTTGGAACTTGACGGCTCCCTTCCCATTTGAAATATAAAACTACAAGTCACAGAATACAAATGCAAGAAAGGTTTATGTGGTTTTGGATTCATCTATCTCAACTTTTCACAAACGAGCTGGGACTGAGTAGGCCATCTCTACTTTTATTCTCTACAGTCTGTGACTTGGGGTTTTGCTTTCATCGTTTTAAATTCAGGACTACACGCCCCAGAATGCAAAGACAAACATAACTGGAGGACCTACTCTTGGATGCATACATGCCAACATTCTGTGACCAAAAATCTGTAGGAATCTTAAAGTTTGAAAAATAGGCAGGCGAGGAGGTAATGATAGGAATAGGGCGTGTCAGCAGCCCATTGTCATTGAATGAGCCCGCCACCGCGGGTGCATTCAATAACAATGAGGCGCCTGCCACACCTTCTGCCACCAAGCCAGCTCGGGGGAGCCCTTGAAAGACTCCCCCAAGCTGGCGTGGTGGGGCTAATGGTGCCTTTTGTCAAAGGCACCCACGGCGGAGGGGCGCATTTAGCCTGTCGCTGTGGGCGCCTTTTACGCCAAAAGCCTGCATGCCGCGCCTTCTCCCGCTACGCAAGCTCGGGGGAGCCCTTGAATGACTCCCCCGAGCTGGTATGGCTAAAAAAAAAATTACAAAAAAAACATCGGTATTTGTTGCCAATAAATCGTTAGGCGGTAGGACTGCTTAAAAAGCGGTATCCTACTGCCTAAATCGGTAGGGTTGGCAAGTATGCTATTAGCGCCGGATCACGGGTTTGGCGGAACGGTTAGTGCCCATTCCCCATTGGGCCCATTCGGGAATTCCTCATTCTCCATTTGGCCCAATGGGGAAAATTTCCGCTATTACCGGTAATAGCACCGAAAATCGGCAAATTTGCAGTGGGTTTTCCCCCAGCTCAGAGCTGGGGGGAAATCTGCCAAGGCCATGAACTGCTGGACCCTAAAATGTGGCGGTAATAGCGCTACCGCCGCATTTAAGGGTTACCGCCAAATTCATGATGAGGCCCTTTATGTCTCATAAATGCTACATTTATGCTGAACGTGTTGTATCTCCAGTGGTGAGTTCATGGCCGTCGCATGGGGAACCTGTATGGTGGTGTGATAGGGTGTTATTGCAAAAAGGCGGGTCCGAGGAGGTGCAAATACCGTTTTCAATACAATAGCCTAGATTGAGTGTCAGTAATGTCTAGATACATTCCTTATCGTATAGGTGGATTCTGTATCTATAAGGTAATATAACTAGTCAAGCGAGGAGTTCTGTTTCATGGAATGTCAATATGTTAAATAGGTTAAGACCCTAATAGATAATCAAAAACAATCATCCATGTGCTTATCCTCAAAGCCATGCTCACAATCTGTTATTCACAATAATTCTGATAATTGTGTGACTTCTATACAATTCACTGTTGTTATATTAATGTCTTGTGATGCATTTTTCTTACATCGAGTCAGAGAATGTATAGGTTTCTCAGTCACATGACACCACTATATGATGCATTCACAAAAAGGCTTCTAAATTGTATTCTTCGTTCATCCCATCTGGGGCTAAACTGTTCAGTGTCTCCATTCAAAAGATCTCCCTTTGGTCCATACGTTTCGCATGATTCCCACCTCTCTGTGCTTTCTAAACTACTTCCAATATGATCACTTTTAATTAAGCTACATTGTGTCTTCTTTCATTAAAGTGGTGAGGTACCAGTGACTTAATGTTGGTGGTTCTGATACTGCTCTTATGCTCGTTCCACCTGTCCTTTGTTTTTCTGATGGTCTGACGCTGTGATGCTGGAAATGCATTGGAGGGACAGGGCCTCCGTGCCCTTGTCCTATAGTCCTTTTTCATATGTGTTCTGTATTGTTTTCTGCCCAGGAGTCCATGTGGGACTCCTGGCAGTGCAGCTCTTCCTATTTTTGGTTTGGTTTACAGACCCTTGGGATACCCTTATGGCACCCATGCGTGGGTGTACAATCCTGTGCCCCTAGTGTATGTTTTTGGGCCCCTGTGTGTGGCCCACAAAGCAGGGCATGGGCTGGTGGTAGCTCCATGCTGACTTTGACAGGTGCTCTGAGTATCCACCATTTTGGGGATATCCAGGCCCTGCCATTGGAATCAGTTGATTCCTGATAGGAAACAAGATGGCCCCTGTGGCCTCTTGCTTTATATTGCTTGTTACCTTATTTTCCCCAAAGTCCTGGGAAGCCCTGCCTCTGTCCCTTCCCCCAGACTGGCTGTTGGGTGGAAGTTCCATATATGGTATTGTGGGGAAGTCCAGGCCAGACTGGCTGGAGCCTTCTCAGTGACTGTATGTTGGGGGTTACACCTTTGGGGTGGGACCTGGATGAATGGAGTGGATGATCATCATGCACTTCTTGTTATGGGTGTCTAGATTCTGGTATGTGACACAAAGACTGAGACAGCCCTGCCCGAAACTGGTATGAATGCAGTGTGGAGTGCTGAATGGCTGGGTACTTGTCCCAATACACATTCCTTGTTGTGAATGTCTGAGGGGGAGGAGAATGGCCGCCTGAATGCACCATAAACCTTATTGGCTGCCTGACTACTGAATGCTCTTCTGAGTGATTGCTTGCCTGAGTGTGACCCAGCAGAGTGAATGAGAGACAGAACAGTATATCTGGGGGCATCTGACTGCTAGAAATCGTTCAGAAGCTGAAGTTGAAACTGATCCTTAACCTTGAAGCCCACTGGAAGAAGAAGAACCACTGCTGCTGTCCTTCGTTAATCTGAAAGATGCTGTGCCTTCAAGGAACTGATACAAGAAAGGACCTAGCTAGGAGACCTCTTCCCGAGCTACAAGGGACCATCGTGCACCAGCTGATCTTTGCCAAATCTCCCTGGACGTCAGACCCTCGAAAGGCTGCCAACCGGAGACGGGGACCGCCGCAGAATCACAAAGTGAAGCGCCCGGACATTGAAGTCCATCACCGTCGACGACCTCCGTCGTCGACCGCAGCCGCAGTGCTCCTTTGCCTAAGCCATTCGATCCAAGGACTCCCTTGCTCATCCTCGTCGACCGCTTTCGTCCTGCCGAAGAAAGTCAAGGCCGCCGACGAATGAGGAGAATACACTGGTGGGCTTCCCGCTACCCAAAGACCGCAGAGACGCTGACGACTCAACGTTGTTGCTGGGTCAAAGTTCTTCATTGACTCCTTGTGGCAACGAACACTCGTCATCCCCGTGCACCGCATGCCTCCGCTTTCAGGACGTTATCGGCCGATTGTCAACGAGCAGCGCAATAACCAAAGCTGCTGCCTCAACTACAGTGTTCACCCTTTTTCCTCGGGGGATCTCGATGATCCGTGGCTCCTGCCTTAAAGAGAGCTGCTCAAGAAGGATCCGTCGATGACCCGACATCGACCTCTGCTATTCCAGGTACATTGGGGTTGTAGAACTATTTAGAAGGAATTAGCAGGGTAATTCATAGAATTCGGCACACAAGTGGCGCACAGTGTGCGCGTGCGGCAGTCTGCGCCAGCCACGTGTGCCAAAACCCATGTCAGCGCACAGCGTATTCATGGATTCTAACATCCAAAACCAGCCGTTATGCAGAGTGCCGCAGAGACCCTGCAGCAGCGCCAGTTACGCCCCCAACCCCACCCCGTGCGCCATGAACAGCGCACAAATCCAGTACATGGTGCAAAGGCCAGTGGACCAGCATACATCCCCCAACCACGAAAATGCATCTAAAACACCCCGTGCACCCCTCAGAATACACGTCTCCCTCTCGCACTAGCGAAATCGCGTGTAAAACTCCCTGCTCACCCCTCAGAATACACGTACCCCCCTCGCGCTAGCGAAATCGCGTGTAAAACTCCACCCTGTGGTGTGGGCAGCCAGTGGGCATGCACTGGGGTGATGGGCTGCCTGTGGGGAATGTTGAGGGTGGATGGGGTGCATGCGTGCAATCCTGGGGTGCGGCCGGAGTTCCACACGTAATTTTGCTGTCTGAGCGGGGTACGTGTATTCTGAGGGGTGTTGTCATGATGCCTACCTCCAAGGAGCCAGGTCCGACCCAGCAACCCCAGAGGGAGGCATCATTCCCCCCAGGGAAGTGCCAGCGGGCCCAAGCTGAGGCCCTTTGGACACAGTCCTGGCGCCTTAGGCGCCAGGCTCATGTTGGACCCCTGTCCTGGCGCCTTAGGCGCCAGGCTCATAAAGCTAGACATGTGTTCAAGTGTTTTAATGTGCACTTACCTGATGCAGACCATGCTGCTACATCCAGGCCCTCTTGAGGCCTGAATGGAACTACTTTACCTGTGGGACTACTTTCTACCTGGGTGTGGTCGGGGAAGGATACATACCTGATCGGTGGAAGGATACATACCTGGAACTTCTTCCAAAGCTATTTAAACCACGCCCGATCAGCAACTCACGCTTCGCGTTGTTCTGCTCCTCGCAGCTGGACGCTCACCGTGTCAGCTCCTGCATCTGGACTTCAGCCACGCCTGTCAGCATCCTGGGTCGCCTGCAAAGGGAGATAAGAGAGAATTGGTGAGAAAGAAGACCTTACCTGCTAAAGCTGCATCACGGAGACATCACACCGACGATCCTGAAAGGGAAGACATCATTTTAAAAGCATTTCGCTTCGATCGCTGCAGCGCTGCATTTCACTCACCTTTCCTGGGTGCCTCCATCTTCAGCAGCGATCATCCGGATCCGCACCCACTTCCCAGAGCCTAGAGAGAAAGACAGGAAAACAAGGTGAGAGAAGGAAGGGAAATAGGAAAAGCTCAGTTTCCTTCTAAGACTTACCTGTTGGGTCATTCCCATTTCATTTCGGGTCCTGCCGCTTCCTGGCATTCCAGACCCCGGCCCCTATGGGGAAAAAAGACAAAGACATTGAATGAGCGAATGCAAAGACATTACCCGAACGCTCATCCAGAACTTACCTGTCATTTACTGGAACTGCACGTTTCACTTCGGGTCGGCGCCATATCTCCGGCATTCCGAACCCCGGCCCCTAAGGGGAAAAAGACATAAGCATTAGCGCTTGCTGCAATAAGACAATGAACATTATTATTAAGCTTGAACTTTTGAACTTGCAACAGAACTCTTACAGCGCCTCACCTGAATAGTCAAGCTTATTTTGAACTCCCATCAAACCTCAATCCAGTGAAGTAACTGGGTTTCAACGCGCCCCTGCATCAGAAGCAGGATGGAGAACTCATCCTTCCAGACCCTAAGGTGAGACTTCACGGGGAATCGTGGAAGGGTATCGTGGAGGGTTGGAAGGGAGTGGGAGGCTTGAGCATTATTCCGTCAGTAGGTAATACTCCCTTTTCACGCACGGGAATATTCCTGCGAGCCAGAAAAGCCAGAGTAGAGGGGCCCTTCCTGTCCATCTTCAGAGTCCTGCGCTTCACCATTGAAGAAGCATCAGCACTCGAAGCCAGACCTGCGCCTCCGTGGGAATCAGGTGAGCGTGACAGGTGTGCAGGGAGTTGTTACGTGGTACATTTCTGATTCTGCACTTTCTTTTGGTTCGAGATACATCACATCTGAAGCAGGAACACTGGCCTAATGATTTGACATAAGGACTGGCCTAAACATCTAACAGCCATGAAAGCAGATGTCGCAGAGAACCACCAGAGCACAACCAGCCCAGCTAGCTGTGGAATGCCGCAGGCCTCGCAGAGACGGGCATGAACAGCCCTCCCTTCGAGAATGTACACAGTTCGGATGCTGCTGGCTCAAGTCCCAAGGTTGATAAGAGCCTGACTTGCAAAGACAATCTGAAGTTACGAAATGTACTTGATTGCCTTTTCTTCGGCGAAATGAACTATTGTTATGAATACGTACGGCTAATGGGAGGAGATTAATATGTAGCTTTGCATTGTACATAAGTATGAGCCAGGCCTGGGAGGGGGCAGAGTCGATGCAGCCCTCCAGAGCCTGGTGTGTGTGTTAACATTACAGCACTTTTACAACCCCACTTCTGGCTTTGTGGGTTATTTGTGTCCGAGTGCCAAGTGCGTGGAATGCCTGAGACGGTGCGAGGGAGCTGGATTTGCACTAGTATCGGGGAGAGCAGGACGAACGATTGTAACATATGGTGCCGAAACCCGGGAGCTCTTCTGTTCATCAAGTGCACAGAGATAACAGCAATACAACGGGTAAGTGAAAACATTTTCGCGGACCCTGTTGCATGTTGCGGTAGTGGAATTTGGAGTCTTCAGGGACTCTAGGAATAATACAAAGATAGGGCAGAGCATTCTTAGGCACCTGTAATACAGTCAGAGCACCGGGGCGTGGAGAGTGGGTGTAGGGTCGATGCTGTAGAGGGCACAGAGTGGGAGGTCTGTCTGAAGGTTGAGTAAAAGAGGAATAAAAAGAGGAATAAAAGAGGAATAAAAGAGATTAAAGAATACAGATTACAGAATACAGTTTCAGTGGCAACATGGCAGATGCCGGTCCACTGACAAGGCAAGAGGCGGGTGAAGATCTGTCATATAAGTCGGGGGCAAGGGCTGTGCTGGAAAGGCTGAAGAGCATGTTGCACAATTGGGATGTGATCCCCCAGTCGGTACAAAGGAAGAAGGAGTTTGGGGCTGCCCACGAACATCAGTTACAAAGGGTGGTTGAAGGGAATGTGGAGGAAAGGTTAAGATCCGCCAAGGGGTGGGCAGACATTCTGAATGCAGCTGATGACGCATGGCTGAAAATGAAAAAAACAGTGTTAGTAAAGGAGGGGGAGGAGAGAGGACACAAAGAGGGGCAGGAATGTGAGGTGCCAGCACCAGTGCCTTTGGGGGTTGGGGTGGATGACGCACAACGCTGTGGGGATGGCTCTATGTATTTCCGAGAAAGGGAAGGAAGTGGGGGAAGATACCGGAGGGAGGACATTTTGGAAGAGAGAGATGCAATCACTTATTTGGCAAACGGGGTCCTGACAAAATGGGGGAAGGCATGTCCAGACAAAGGGGCAATAAATAAACTGAATTTCAGAAGGACAGGTGACTGTGCAGTGTGCACCTTAGACAAGGAATTGAACAAGATGATAGTGAAAGGTGTAGTGTCAAGCGAATACATGCCAGAGAATGTCAAATCACAACAAGACGCTTTCAGGGCATGTGCACCAGAGAAGCACATTGACAGGCCCACATATGAAGTTGGTGGTCAGTGTCAGCGTCACTTAATAGTGTTTGGGGGGGAAAGAGCAAAGCATGGTGAAGCACAATCAGTGGTGCTGCATCTGGGAAGAAAGATGGTAACTGCATCTGAGCGAGAGTGGCCCGTGGCACCTGACAATGATCCACAGCCAGAGCTAATGGCATCCATAGAAGATAAGGAGTGTCATTTGATGGAGGGGCCACAGCTTGAAGTGGTGGAGATTATCTTACAGAAGAGCAAGAAGCAGGATCAAAGGAAATGTGAGCGCCTCCTGGGTATTTGGAAAGCAGAGGATGAACTAATGATTCAGCTTCTCAATGCAGAGAAAGGGCAAGACAATGCATTTCAGTGCCCGACAGAGAGGGCCTGGGGGCCCACAGCAAAAGATGAGTGGCAGGAGCACATGGACATTTGTGTGGCTCAATGGAAGAACAAACAGAAAGAGGTGCCCAAGAAGGAGCAGTTCAAACAGATGGATGAGAAAGACACACAGTGGCAAGACTGGCTGTCATTTGTTCTCCATGGACTGCTGAGAGAGTTTTAAGCGACCAGGTATTCACCATGGAAGATGCTACTTGGGAAAAATATGACAAGCACTGACAAGTGGCTGCTGACACTGACTGCAGGTGCACCTAGGGAATGGGAGGTACTAGAGGGTTACTATCTATTGGAAAGTAAGGGAGAGTTTGACTTGGACAGTGCAAACAAACATGACAGGCACATGTATGTGGTGTTGCTGAATGTGAGAGTGACAGGGATGCTCAGAGCTAGAAAGGGCGGGACATGTAGTTATGTTTGTTTTAGATGCACTGTAGATTATGGCTGAGGTTAATAGGTGGCAGTGTTTATGCAATACAGTACAGTGAAGGGCTTTAGATGAGTAAAGACATAAATAAGCTGTCTTAGTTTGGTAATGTTTTTTGGTTATTTTTCTGCTTCTTTATTGAGTAAGAATAGTTTTATTACAATGTGCTTATGTAGAAGTAGTGCAAGGGTTTTCGTTAGTGATTGATAGATAAAATAAGAAGAGATGAAAAAAAAGTGGGCACATGTTACGTGGTACATTTCTGATTCTGCACTTTCTTTTGGTTCGAGATACATCACATCTGAAGCAGGAACACTGGCCTAATGATTTGACATAAGGACTGGCCTAAACATCTAACAGCCATGAAAGCAGATGTCGCAGAGAACCACCAGAGCACAACCAGCCCAGCTAGCTGTGGAATGCCGCAGGCCTCGCAGAGACGGGCATGAACAGCCCTCCCTTCGAGAATGTACACAGTTCGGATGCTGCTGGCTCAAGTCCCAAGGTTGATAAGAGCCTGACTTGCAAAGACAATCTGAAGTTACGAAATGTACTTGATTGCCTTTTCTTCGGCGAAATGAACTATTGTTATGAATACGTACGGCTAATGGGAGGAGATTAATATGTAGCTTTGCATTGTACATAAGTATGAGCCAGGCCTGGGAGGGGGCAGAGTCGATGCAGCCCTCCAGAGCCTGGTGTGTGTGTTAACATTACAGCACTTTTACAACCCCACTTCTGGCTTTGTGGGTTATTTGTGTCCGAGTGCCAAGTGCGTGGAATGCCTGAGACGGTGCGAGGGAGCTGGATTTGCACTAGTATCGGGGAGAGCAGGACGAACGATTGTAACAGGAGTTCCACACACGATTTCGCTGTCTGAGCAGCGTACATGTATTCTGAGGGGTGCGCGGGGAGTATCACACGCGATTTCGCTTGGAGATCGGGGTACGTGTATTCTGAGGGGTGCGTGGGGATTTTCACACGCGATTCCGCTTCGAGAGTGGGGTACGTGTGTTCTGAGGGGTGCGCGGGGAGTATCACACGCGATTTCGCCTGGAGATCGAGGTACGTGTATTCTGAGGGGTGCGCTGGGATTTTCACACGCGATTTCGCTTGAAGAGCGGGGTACGTGTATTCTGAATGTTGCGCGGGGAGTATCACACATGATTTTGTTTGGAGATTGGGGTACGTGTATTTTGAGGGGTGTGCAGGGATTTTTACACGCGATTTCGCTTGGAGAGCGGGGTACGTGTATTCTGAGGGGTGCAGGGGGAGTTTCACATGCGAATTCGCTGGCTGAGCAGGGTACGTGTATTCTGAGGGGTGCGCGGGGAGTTTCACACGCGATTTCGCTTGGAGAGCGGGGTACATGTATTCTGAGGGTTGCATGGGAAGTTTCACACGCAATTTCATTTGGAGATCGGGGCACGTGTATTTTGAGTGGTGCGCAGCGATTTTCACACGCGATTTCGCTTGGAGAGCGGGGTACGTGTATTCTTAGGGGTATGCGGGGAGTTTCACACGTGAATTCTGTGGCTGAGCCGGGTATGTGTATTCTGAGGGGTGCGCGGGGAGTACCACACGCAAATTGGCAGTGTGGGTCCTCCCAGGTGTGCCCTCTACACCCTCCCCAGGCCCTGCAGGCAGGCCACACCACAGGGGCTTACCCTGCACCCCTGGCCATGTCCCACAGGCAGCTTATCCACCCTGGCCATGACCCACAGGAAGCCCATCCACCCTGGGCATGCCCCCCAGCCAGCCCACATGTCACCATGCACTAGTGAGCACTGACACATGTCCCCCTGCACCCCCACCCATCCAGCATTGATGGACAGGCCCCGACTCATGTCCCCCAGCACCCCCACCCACCCAGCATTGACGGGCAGGCCCCGACTCATGTCCCCCTGCACCCTCACCCACCCAGCATTGACGGGCACCTGCCAGCAGGCCCCGACTCATGTCCCCCTGCACCCTCACCCACCCAGCATTGACGGGCAGGCCCGACTCATGGCCCCCTGCACCCCCACCCACCCAGCATTGACGGCACCTGCCAGCAGGCCCCGACTCATGTCCGCCTGCACCCCCACCCACCCAGCATTGACGGGCACCTGCCAGCAGGCCCCGACTCATGTCCCCCTGCATCCCCACCCACCCAGCATTGACGGGCAGGCCCCGACTCATGTCCCCCTGCACCCCCACCCACCCAGCATTGACCGGCACCTGCCAGCAGGCCCCGACACATGTCCCCCTGCACCCCTACCCACCCAGCATTGACGGGCACCTGCCAGCAGGCCCCGACTCATGTCCCCCTGCACCCGCCCCACCCAGAATTGACGGGCACCTGCCAGCAGGCCCTGACTCATGTCCCCCTGAACCCCCACCCACCCAGCATTGACGGGCAGGCCCCGACTCATGTCCCCTGCACCTCCACCCACCCAGCATTGACGGGCACCTGCCAGCAGCCCCCGACTCATGTCCCCCCAACACGTCATCAAGATCCACAATCATGGGCCTCATGTCCACCAAAATCCCACTGCACGCCACCCCACTCTGAAGACCCAATCAAGTATTCCATCCACCCCACAAAGAAATGCCAATTACATGACACAACCCAAATGTCAAGTATGTACATCAACACATGTCCATCTCACACACACACAATGGGTGCCAGTGATTTCGAAAACCCACATTGTGACATGCATGAAACCGAGAGAATACCACACATCGAAGTAATAAACCAATATGTATTATACATAAAATGAAGGTAATGAAATGAAAACATAAAATATTTCAAACAAGAAATGAAATGCAGCATGTCCCAAACAGAAAAAAATGAACGAAGTCTCAATTCAAAATAATCCAAATTACATTTTGTCCAAAGTCTCTGGCCACCAAAGCAAATCCAAAAGAAACGAAAATAGTAAAATCCATTGCTCCATGGTGAGAAAAAAATAAGATAAATCCACTGTTCAACTATGTACAACAAATAAATCCAGGGTCCATGAGCCATGAGCCCAACAAATGAAATGAAACCTATAAAAAAAATACCTAATAAATAACTATATACAAAAAGGTGGGGCATAGTCCAAGCGCCCCAAATCAATGCAAAACAAAAATGAAACCTAAAACTACAAACTATATACAATGGCGGCGGGCAAGTCCTACGGCTCACTTTTCGATTTCCCGGGCCAGGACATCATCGAACTCCTGGTCTATGTCCTGGAGGCGGGCCTGTTCCATGGCCATGAAGTTTCGCAGGGACGATGCCAAGCTCACCTCCAACTGCCTGCGAATTGCCTCGAGGCACTCGGCCCGCCTCAGCGCCCTGCGCATGGAGTTCTCCGACCCCTGACCATTGTGAGCTGTGCCTCTTCCGCCCGCCGCTGCTCCGCATCTATCCGCTGGCCCAACCGCTCCCAAACGGAAGACACTCCCAATCCATGGTCCTCCTGCCCTCCGGCTGATGCCTGCCCCTCTGATGTTGTAGGCCCCGAGCCATCATCGCTCCCACCTTGAGCCTGCTGCTGCCGTGCATGTGCCCTGCCTGTTGTTGCCTGCACGTCATCCTCCCGCTGGGGTCCAGTTGTTGGGGTGGCCACCCCTGCTAGACCTCTGACTCCCGACTGTGGCAGGGATGTGCCCTCCACCAGCCTGGCCGCTGGGTCAGGGGCAGCTCCACAGGGCGCCCAGGTGACACTTGGGCAGGAAGTTGGCACGGAGGACGACTGGCGCATAGGAGGTTCATTGAGGAGGGGGTCGGTAGAAGCTCCAGCACACGGAGGAACCCAGCACTGGTGACCCCGCCTAGTAGGTTGACGCAGTCTTCGAGACATTCTAAATGACGTGCACTGTCCTCACGAGAACCCTGCACGTCATCCCGAATGTCACAAACACGCAACGCCACCCCACCCAGGACAGGCTCAAGCGGGTCCCGGATTGCCACGTCCACAGGGAGAGGAAGGCCAGTTGTTGTGCGGCTATCCCCTCCCTGAAAACAGATCTGGACGAAGGTATCCCTGCTGGTGCGGGATGATGCAGTCACAGGATCGGGGACAGGATTACACACAGGCACCTCCGCGGTGGCCTGTGCTGCCTCCTGTCCCTGGCCCTGGACTGCACCACTGGCACCAGTGGAATCCCCCCTCCAGGCCCTGTGTGTGTGACATATACGGCCTCCTCCTCAACCAAACCCCCCACCAACCTGGATGACTCCGTGCCATCTTTCTCCATAGGCCCCTGTGGGGTCTCAGCTGCCCCTTCTGCTGCCGAGGAGTCCACCTCCGACCTCCGCCTCTTGGACCTACCCCTGGCAGCTGCGGCCACAGAGGCGGCACCAGACTCCTCACTCCCCGACGAGATGGCAACCTGGGAGGGGAGCTGGGCCTTGCCTCTCCGGCTGGCGGTGGGATCCCTGCCTCTGTGCTCGACAGCACCGTCTCTGCCCTCTTCATCAGTTGACACTGCAGACAGGGAGAGACAGAACACAGGCATCAGGGCTCTGTACAATGGTATGATACACACATGACAGTTACACATGAGTGGCAGTTCCAAAATGCACACACGCCATCACACTCCCCAACCCACATATCATTTGAACACACACACATGCGCAATTTAACAGGAATCGTGCAGCAGGCAGCAGCATCCATACACATACAGCAGCATGTTCATCCGCAGGTCAGCCTCACGTCACATGCAACATGGGGACTGCCAAACACATGCACACACGTCACCAGACATAAATGCATCTGTACAACTCCACCACCTGTCACAGTGAAATCATCGCCATCCATGTCACATCTGCAAATTACTCCCCTACATGCATCCATGGTGTATCACAGTTGCACATTGCGCAAATACACACACATGCGCATGGTGCAGTTACATGCAGGTGGAACCAGCATCCTTGTGTGACACCACATCCATGGCAAAGTACATATACCGAAATTCAGATATGTGTGCACCCACCCATGCATTTGGCCAGCATGCATTTCAACACATACAACATTGATGTGTCTCACACATGACATGACTCACATGTGGCAGGCTCATTTCCCTGTGCATACACATTCACACATGGCCCTACAAACACATTTGTCCAACATGCACACTCCTGGCACACCTCTACATGCACAGTGTCCAATCAGTACGCATGTAAACTTACCGCTCGACTCCGGACGGGACTGCCTCTCAAGGACCTGGATGTGGAGCGCTGGGCGTATACGTTCCAGGACCCTCATCTGGAAGTCGGTTAGGCGGACCGAGCACCCCTCAGCATCCGCTGCCTTCAAGAGGCGCCGGCCTTGCTCAGGGTCCTGGACCTGAAGTCCTCCCAGCGCTTCCGGACATGTTGAATGTCGCGGGCTGCCACCTCCTCCACGTTGATGGCAGCCACAATGTCCATCCAGATCCTCTTCCGTCCTTCATTGTCGGCGCGTGAACTTCCAAAGAGGGCATCATACTGCCCCAGGACTTGCTCCACCAGGATATCAACCTCTTTGGCACTGAAGCTGGTAGCCCTCTGCCTCTCTGGCTGGGGGTTGCCAGTGGTGTCCGATGGTGTTTGCCCCGACATGGCAACCCCCGAGACAGGTGTGGGTGGGCAACTGGGCCCTGGGCTGGGCTGTGGAGCGATGGTACTCCAGTCGGGAGTCTTCAGTTCCAGCAGGGGTGGTCACAGCAACTGGACCCCTACAGATGGCTGACGTGCAGACACCAAATAGCAGGGCACTTGGCCAGCAGGCAGGCAGTCGCAGATGGCAGGTGGGAGCGTGCTCGGGCCTCTGGGGGGCAGGAAAATGGCCTTTTGGGCAGGAGCGTGGTCTTCCGTGTGTTGTCGCGTGGCCAGCTTGATAGGGAGTGATTTGGCACGTTAAAAAAGTGCACGTCAGCGTGTAATTCGAGGAAAGGCCCTTAGAGTGTAAGCGCGTCTGTGACGTTACGCACACGGGCGTTGCCCTCGTGACGGGTGCATAGTGATTCAGCACGTGAAAAAACAGCACGTCCGTGTGTTAATGCGTGTAATCCGAGGAAAGGGCCTAAGCGCGTAAGTGATGTGACGCGCACGGGTGTTTCCCTCAGCACAGGTTAAAGGTGAGCGGGGCCAGCAGTTCGCTGTACGTGCCTTTCGTGGAGACCGACGTGTGTGTTGCTATTTCGTGTTGTTTCGCGCACCATCACAACTTCACAGCGGATCAAGGACGTATCTCTTCTTTTGGCGGGGGTATTGGCTATGCGGGTTTTTCATTATCACGCTAGTCCGAGAGTGAGTAGCGCATGCTTTTTTTCCCACTGCAGGTGCCCCTGTGTATCGCTTACCCATTTTCGAGGTCATAGTATCCTGCGTGTCCCACGCGTACATGTTTTCCGTGTCCCTGGGTGCCACCGCATACTGCGGGAGGTTAATTCCACACATGTGGGTTACCGGGGTTGCGTGCACGGTTTTACTGCAGTTTTGGGGTGCCTGAGCGTTGCGTGACCCGACACTTCATCACCGGGGTCACATACAGCCTTGTAGGTGCAGGGGTGCTTTTAACATCTTGTATCCCACCCCCTTCACCCCAATTGCCCAGGACAATTGTTGTGTACACCTCCAATTGGCACTTCTCCATCTGTGCCGGTACTACTCCATCTGTGCCATGGTTGAGAGGCCACCAAAAGGTGAGGGGCACCTCAGCTGGGCCTACTCCAAGTGGAGGGCGTGGTCAGGGACGTGGCCGGGGTGACCAGGGAGTAGGGGGACTCCAGGGTGTCCAGGGTGGCCGCAGAGGGGGAAGAGGCAGGGGTGCGCCACTTCAGCACGATGTTGTGCCATGTGTTGGTGCAGTCATGCCACCACCCCCTGTTGTTCCGGGAGATGCAGCTTCTGCAACTGGCCCTGGCGCCCATGTGACCCGGCAGTCCATTTCATCGACTGCCACGGGCCCAAGGGTAGTGGTAGCTGCAGGTGCAGTTGTGGACACCACCACCCAGGCTCAGGGTCTGCCAGCGCAGGCTGCGTTGGCACGTGAAGAGTCCATGGAAGATTCCCAGCAGATCAGGAGGAACACCGTAGGTGCACGCAGGACTGCCCTGACTGAGACACGTGTCCCTGGGGCAGTAATATCATCTGCTGCCCCGACCAGCCGGGTGTTGGCAAGTGCAGGGGCAGATGCAGCCAACAACACCCCGGTTGTGAGTCTACCAACCAGGACAGTCGCGGTCAATGAGCCTGCCACAGCGGATGTTGCTGCGCAGGGTCCATTCCAGGGCACACAGCAGCCACTGATGCAAGTCAAGCCTTCGGTCGTCCTTCCACCTGCCACGCCCTTGGTTCAATCCACCGGTGCCACTGGCCATACTGATCAGGGTGGCATTTGCCAGCCAGGGTCCGCGCCACTATCCAAGAGGAGGGAGGTTGCACCTGCAGCACAGGCTGGGACCCCACACACAGCCACGACCTCCTGCACATCGAGGAAGAAGCCTTTCTGTGCGCAGGAACTGGACTTCCTTATGGACTACGTGCGTATACTTGCCAACCCTACGGATTTAGGCGGTAGGCTACCGCTATTTAAGCAGTCCTACCGCCTACCGATTTTTCCTGTCAAACTACGGATTTATAGGCCTGGCTGCTTGAGGCCAAGAGCAGAGCACTGCAGCATCCTCCAAGGTGGGTGTGAGGTGTTAATGGCCCTTCATGTTGATTGATGCCTGGCCGACGTGAAACAGACACGCAGACTCAGCTCTGCGTATTCCATGTCCAGGCAGTGTATGTGTCAGCGTGACACTGCCATGAGATCCCATGCCTCTATCTGAGCAGAGCTGCCTGCAGACTGCTGTGAGCTCCGAGCCGGTGTAGTCTCTAATCTTTGTTCTAAACTAAACATTTGTCTGTGTTCCTCCGATCTGCTGTACATTATACAGCTGTCTACTGCAAATGCGGTTGTCTCCAACCTCTGCAGGTAAAATTACTTTAACTTGTTTGAGGGCAGGCCAGGGTTGTGTGCACTTGACTTCATGTGTCAGCTTTCTGCTCTAAAGTATCCCATCTTGAAAGAATTAGCCTATGCTTAGTTTCATTAAAGCCTTGTAATTATGGTGAGTAAACGTGCGCCCAGTTGCCCGTGGCATTTGATGTTATGCATATTGTGGTGCAGGTGTTCACACACAGGCCATGCAAGTGTTGCCAACGGTGAATAAACAGGCCTAAAACAATGGGGTGACTGTGTTTGTTTGCAGACACCTTTCTAGAGAAAACTGAAAATTGGCTGTTGTAAACAAAAACTTCTTGTTCTGGTTATTTGTTTTACATCAATGTGGTTTCGTTTGACATAGCTCTACTTTGAGAGATTAAGTAAGAAACGAAAACATCTCCCTGGAATGCCAAAGTGCATTGCACGATGCCCATGCCCGTTTTGACATTGCTTGGCATTTCCAGAAGCCCTTATTTTCAGAGACGCCCCAAGGAAATGAACTGCACATTTCAGTTCCCAGGTTTAAATCTTGCAATCGGGAATAATAGCAATCAGTGTGTGCATTGAGGCAGCTCAGCTCAAAGGAATACCCATGTGATTTAACCAAAGCTCCAGTCTTTTTGTTACAGCACTGCAAAGGCTCTTACCTGACCTATTGCAGAAGCTTTTTTAGGCTGCTACCTTCATGAACTCCCTACCCACAGTCCAAGCTCACTAGCCATCCCTATGCCAGACACAAACAGTTGTGTACCATACATAACACCCCGAACAATGCTGTGCCCACCACCAAGCCAATGTCTTCAGCCCCTGCAGCGGCGCGCACTAATCATGGACCCAACATCGCCCCAGTGCACTCGCTCCTTGCAGACATCGCATAGCTCAGCATGTGGGCTGCTGAGCTTAGTGCTGTGGAGTATAATACCACTAAACCTAAGGACAGCTAAGTAGATGGCAGAAGCTCTGGATTGCGGAGAATAGCAGCAGTTTTAAAAGGTAGTGTGGCAGCGTGCGTTGATTTTGTAACAAACCCGCACATTTGCAAACACGCAGAAAAAACTTCCTGTGGTGTGCAGAATGTACAGTTCTCCCTGAAGCCCTCCCTACGCGCTGTGAATGCCGTGGCCGAAGCTCTTTTGGTGCATGACATGCGCAGCTCTTGAGCAAGGGGCCGGGAAAAGTGAAGCACTTTATTGGGACGTGCTCATTCTCAGGGGGACCGTTTCCGTTGTAAACACTACAAAACAGTTAGATTGGTGCCCATATCTTTCACAATATGCTTGACAAATTGATGACGATTGAAATAGAGTTTGTCCTCAAATTCGTGTGCAGCCTTAGTTTTGAACAGGGAGTGTGGCAGGGCCAATTGCCATGATGCTTTTGCATGGTTCCTATGCAATGAAAAAGCAATTCTGCGTGAATAGCATTGTAATACAGAGCACCATTTACCCTATTATTCCTAATCCCTGACGAAGTCACCAGCCTCCAACTGTACAAAGAATTCTGCTTTTAACACCACAGCTAACTCATATGCGAGGCCCTATCATTTCCTCATTTGGGGGTGGGGAGGTGGTTAGCAGTGCACTTACTGCGGCCACCCTTTGCAACTACTGCAGTAGTTCGTAAGGGGACACTCACTGCACTTGCTCTGTGGATGGTTTGGGTGACTGCTGCTCCTGCATGCTAAATTTTGGGACCACACTGGGTTTTCTTTGCTGGCTGTGTGCAGACCATTCCTGCTTTCAGTGCGCTTGCAAAGCAAAATGCTGTAGGGCACCCCTACTCTGCACCTGCTATGGACACGGTTTAAGGCACTGTTGCACCTCTCCCGATGTTTTAAGATGCAGGTACACACAACCTTCTGATGTTTTATGGCACAGCTGCATTTCCTCTTCAGATGTTTGTGGGGACAGCGGCACAGATGCATTTATTTTTCAGATATTTTGGGGAACAGCTGCACACCAACTCCTTAGATGCCACTTGCGCGTGAGCTAATGGATGGTTTACAACCTCCTTTAGCTAGATCAACAGGAGATTTTCAGGTATTTGACAGGCAGAGCAAGGGAACAGAACTAAATGTTCATTCCCAACACTCCAACACCCATATATTTCTCTCTATATTACTTTTGTTCTGGGGCTTCAAATGTGCGCTTTGCAGTGCTCACCTCACAAGCTGCATTTGCGAGAGTCGTTGCGGCCATTTCTTCCCTTGGGGTATACAGAAGTGCTATCAACTCATTGTATGTTTGAAGAGGAAAATATACACCACAATAACTTCCTCATTGGTAATGAGGAAGAAGCTGGTCACAGTTCTCACAGGCCACTCGTGTGGTAAATTTCTTTCTCATGTTGGGTCAGAGGACTGGCACTCCTTTCCTGCGATCTCTTCAAGGCCATATGCCAAGTGGACTCACTTCCTGTGATCTCATAAGATCAAAGTTCTCGTGACATAATTTATTGTGATGTCGTCCTGCCATGTCATCGGATCAAGTTATGATATTTCCTGTGATGTCATTATTATGCTAATTACTGTGTTTGAAATGTTAAGATTCCTACCGATTTTTGGTCACAGAATGTTGGCATGTATGCGTGCGGGACCACAACCGTGACATGCTGGTGGGGCCTAATTGTCAAACTACGGCTGCCCATCGTGATACCCACTGAAAGAAAGTTGCGGAAAATGTGAGTGCATTCGGCCATGAGGTGCGCACGGCGCAAGAGTGCAAAAAGCGTTGGAATGACCTCAAATGCAGCACTTAGGCAAAGCGTGCCTCAAATTACAACATGACTCTGGTGACTGGCAGTGGGCCGGCACCTCAGGAGGAAGACCTCCCTGCACACGAGTCACTTGTTGCGGAGTTCATACCACCTGAATTGGTCGAAGGAGTGGGAGGGATGCAGGACTTTGATGCCCAGTCCAGTGAGTGTTGCTGCGTGTTTGTCGAGGCCATGTGTGTTTTACTTGTGTGATGTGCTGTGCATGACTGCCACTACATGTCATGTGTACATGGTTCAGATGTGGAAGTAATGCAATGCTTCACTGATGCATGGCTGCTCTGCAGGATGGTGGACATGTGGAGCAGACGGGGACTGTCCTCATCACCACACTTGCACCCTACTCACATGCTGGTCACCTCGATGCCCCTCCGGTCCATGTACCATCTCACTGGCCCTTCTGCATGTAGCCTGGGGTGTCCTTCCTCTCCGCAGTGGGACTATGCCATGGCATGACTGAGGTGCATGTGTCCTCTGCCTGAACGTGGGTATTCCACCTAGGCATGCTCCCTTGCCCCTCCACCCCACCTGCACCCCAATTTCACCTTTGCACTGGTGTGCATCATTTTGCCGTAATGCAATGGCCTGTTCATGCCTCCTGTGTACATGCTAACTTCCACCAGCCAACCTGCCAGACACATGCAGTGGGGTACATCCTTTGTCCTTGATGTAGGGTGTCGCACTTGGACTGTGCAGATGGCAGATGCTCCGCAGGGACATGAGTGCCCATTCATGCTCCATGTGCATTCCATGCATGCCCCTATGTGTCCTTGAGTGGATGATCATTGTAGTACGTATCCAGGGTGACCTACATTTCATGGCATTTCATCAGCCTTCCCATGCCCACTGTGGCTCAGACCTGCGTCCCACACATGTTTAGGGTGTGGCAGTCTGTGTGGCTCACAGGCCTCACCCTGTTTCTGGCCCACTGACTCTGTCCAACTGGTGTAGTGTCTTCTGCACACATGGGTGTACTACTGAGGGTTCATCATGTGTCCTGCTTACTGTCCCATCATCATCTTCTGTGTTGTCAGTTGACTCAGATGATGCAATTGATGCTAGTCAACACTGTCTGCCAATACCAAGGTCTCTGGTCATCCTTTTGATACCATGCAAGGCATCCCTGCATTTCCACTTAGGGGGAGGGGTGGTTTGCTTGTAGCCATGTAACCCATTGCATGCACATTGCACGTGATGCCTGAACTTGACCTTGCACTGCCTTCACGTTTTCTGATACACATCATGAAGTACTTGTACATGTAGATAGTGAGTAACGTACACATGTTCTGCACTGCATGCACCCACTTCTGAGCCGTATAACACCCTTCTACATGCCTAATCACTGAAGCAATGACAAGTTGACCCGGCATGCATGGCAGGTTCTCTTTTGTGTGTGACATGTCTGCTTCATGTGTTCGCTGTCTGTGTGATATCTATGTGTGTGTATGTTGTGTGCTTCTAACATGTGTAGTAATCTTTTTTTCTCTCTACTTTTCAGTTGATGACGCAATGGAGCCAGAGGATGATGTTGTCATGCCAGTCACAGGGTTGTTATCACTACAGCAACCCGGCACAAGTGGGGGTCGTAGGTTGGTAGACCACGAGAACACACATGTGCTACAGACCATCTTGTCTTTGGCTGGCAATGAGTCCAGCCCAGATGTCCACTCTGACGTCCATGTTGAGTTGGATGTGCATCAGGTCCATACGTCGGGGGTGAGTGATTCTGATGTGGACACTCTTCTGTCCGTGACACCTGCACTGAGGGGTCAGACAGTGGTGGGACCTCTGCCTGTGGTGGATCGGGACGCAGGGTCACCCTCCACACCAGTCGCTGATGGGTCTGCGCCATCACGTCGATGGGGGCATGTAGTCGTGCAGCCGCGGGCGGTGCCAACCCAACGAGGACGGCCGGTCCTTGGTTCCCACGGGTGTCAAGCCCAGCAACGCGGTGGCCGTGCACCACCGAGGTATACTGAGTGGGAGCAAGACACGACTACCAATTCAGAACGTCAGGGGCCAGCAATGGAAAACATCGCTGTGAGCATGGAGCTTGTGGCCCAATCCGTGCTCCCCCTGCTAGGCAGGTGCTTCTCCAGCAGCGGGCAGCACAATCCACGGCCCGCTCGCTCAGGCTGGGCATGGCAGCCTCAGACAGGGCACGCCAGGCTGAAATGTTGTCTTTGCGCAGAGGCACACATGGAGGCCATGTGGGGTGAGTTTGAGTCCCTCAGATCCACTCTGGGTGTCCTCTTGATGTCCCAGAGGGCGCGGTCAGAGGAGAGGTATGAGCAGCTTGAGCGTACCATCTCGGCTGAGCTACGTGCTTGCCGGGAGGTGCATCAGTTGTCCAGCCAGGCCTTGCAGGAAGAACTCCGTGTTACACGTGTTCCCTTGCAAGAGGAAGCATGCGTATCATGGGAGGTTCTGCATGCAGACCTACGTGTCATCGTGGCACAGAACCAGGCTCACCCGTCCGGCAGACTTGCTGCCGGCGAGGGGCAAACTGCGGCTAGGCTTGGTCAGGCTCCTGTGCCACGTCCTCCTTTTCAGGATGAGCCAGACTCGGACGACAAGGTATCTCCCACACAGGTCGGGCTGTGCAGGCGTTGGGCCCATGGAGGTTTTTTTTTACTCAACATCATCGCATGTGGGTGTTGAGCTGCACCCTGTACCTCCTGCCTCCTGGATTCCTCCCCCCCGGGTCGTATGTGGCCATTTTTGATTTTTGATTTTAGTTTAGTTAGTTAACATTCAATTTGATAGTTAGTTTAATTAGGTTATGTAGGTTTTTTATAGTTAGTTTAATTAGTTAATGTAGTTTAAAATTGCTTGTCTATTGTGCTTTCATGTGAAGGTGTGGTGCTTTGTGGCTTTTGAAAGCATCCACTGTCTGTTCCAGCTGGGCCCTTCAAGCTTGTCTCGTGTATGTGTTTGCAGCTTGAGGTCCTGACTCACATAGGCCACTCATGCTTCCCTTATCCATGGGCTCACAAGGATGATTCGGTGTTACAGTCAATTTCACAAGGGCTTTGGACTGTCATATCGGTGGCCTGTCTGCTGCTGCACTGCTTGTGTTAACATCCCTAGTGGGGATTGTAGGGGTCTTATCGACAGCATTTCAGCATTAGAAATGGGTGGTTTCATGAATCAGGTGTCCATTAATTACTATACATTGTGTTGTATGTTTATTTTCTTTACTGTACATGTGCTTGATGCACTTCATGCTATAGAGAGTGTCCGCCACCCTTTGCCTGTCAAAGTCACACTGATGGTGGGATGAAATCTGATGTACGTCTCTGACATGGGCCAGTCATAACCAGCATGAAGAGACACACACAGGGGACTTTCCAGCATTAATTCTGTGTTTTGTGCCCTTTCTGCAGGAGAATGAGCCTCCAGACCACCTTTTCCGGCAGACATGGGCCAGTGTACGTCTGGCAGCTGGCCACGTTCGGTGGTGCAGACATGCGCATGTGCGCGCAAGCAGTGCCACAGGGCTTGTGCCCATACATCCAACAGAAGCAGACGTGTTTCCAGGAACTCCAGGTAAGGTGAGCAGCACAAGGGGCACACACCACAGCCAACCTTCCACCAGGCCTGTTGCACATGCATGCTAAGTAGCGCCACTGACGGTGAGCTTGGACAGTTATTGGTGTTGAAGCGAACAGTACAGCTAAGATGAGTTGGTGGACACATGGCAAGTTGCTTTCCAAGTTGTCACGGGCACATGCAGGGGCTGTCGCACATATCCTCCAGTCCACCATGCTCCATAGAAGCAGATGTATAAGCCCAGTAGCGTTCAAAGCCAGAAAAAGAAGCTGCGCACAGAGACACCCAGCGAGGGACAGACTTGTGTGCAGTGCATATCATTTGCATGTTCAAATTGACACATGCACTACCTCTTTTATTTGGGGGATGCCAGAACACTACTTGTACTGAAGTCGTACCTCGCTATATGCATCTAGCTGCTTACCCAGGGACCATTGCATGATGTGTGAATCTTGACACATTGATCTTCCATTTGCCACGCGCCCATGTGCGCCTGACTTACTGCATTGACAGTGTATGAACCATCAGGGGGGGGAATCTTACGTATGGGTACAAAGCAGCAGACAAGAGTGTTTGTTTGTGGAGGAGTTACTTGCTTTGGGGCATGTATGGTGTTGTGTGTATGTTATAGACACACACAGATTAGTAACTCTTACTATCTTTGCAGCATTGAACTGGTCCTGTTACCAGACCTGAGAGCACGCAGGCAGGAGGGCAGCACTCACCCCAGAGATAAGTCTCTCTTTGACTTCCATTTGAGTCATTTGGTACAATGTGCATGACGACATGGTTTCTCTGATTGAGTATGTGTTATTGTGAATAGTAGATTTTTGTCTTTTCCCTACTTTCCCTTGACAATCCGACTCCCCTCTCCTGCCCCTCTTTCCGTATATCCTGACTAACAATGCCTGTCCAGATAACATATCCCTGACCCTCCTTCCCCACTGTGGTCTCAGAGGCCTGTGTAAATTTGACCTTGCAGGCGCCCAGACCATGGAGGGGGTGGTTGGTTCGTGCCACTCCTCCGCCTGGACACCGGAGCAGTGACACTACCCATCAGTTGGTGCTGCATTGTTGTATATTATGTACCAAACATGGTACACATCCTGTTGTAGCATTGTGTAAGTGTGCTAACTTGGTTGTTCCATCATTGTGCTTGTACATGTGCTTTGAAATTTACTGCTACTTCAAGTCATCTACTGGAGACTCTTCAAGTGTTTTTTGCTGCCTACAGGCTTTTTGCCCGGCTTGTGTGTTTGGCTCCTTTGAATTCTCTTCGATTTGGTCATTTTTGCCAGTCAAGCTGGCCTCTGAGTGTGCTGGACACTATTTACACGCAAGTTGGAAGATGGAGACAAAGGGGTAGCATGATCCTGTGGCCAGGTAGACTTCAAGGAAGAAGGCTGCATACCCCAGACACAGTTGTTCAGTAGGTCATGGTGATATGTGAATGAGGGAGGGTGTTTGGTTGTTGGGCAGTTGTCTTGGCCTACAGTGTGATGGGCACCCTGACATTGTTATTGTGGTGTCCTATGTACATGATGTGTTCTGCTGGTCAATGCCTGTTCCTGTGTGTGTTTACCTTTCAGGTGTGAGGGGATTGGTGTGGTTTGACATGTTGGGGTGTGCACATGGGCAATGTTCACATGTGATGTGTAGAGGACACTGATGGTCACTTGATTGGACATGCATGTATTGAGTGCATGTCCCTACTGACACACACAGTCGCACTATGATCCACCACATGTACATCCACCCTTCCATGTCCACATGTGCACAGACCACTGTGTCCCTGCAGCACATGATCTATGACCATTTGTGGATCCTGTACATGCGTCAATTGTTTATTTATTTGTTAATTTTGTCCTTTTCATGTGATGTCAAGGCATGTCTCTGACACAATGGCTGGTCACTATGCTGTGTGCTGAGCAATTTGTTGCAGGAGGCGCACACAGCATACGGATTCAGGAGTAGGGATTTTGCCTTGCCCAATGTGCATGTGAACAGGCATTGATTGTTATGTTCATGCAACAACTGTTGGAATGCATTTGGGTAAGGCTTATTTTGTGTGGGAGGTTGTTGGTCAGTCATTTCATCTGATTCCATGACATGCGTCATTGTCTAAAGCCACTTTCCATTTATCACATGTCACTTCGTATATTATTGGTAATGTGTTTGGCTTTTGCTATTGCTTGCCATGTCATGGTGTGTCAGACAAGGGTGATGTGGTTTAGGAGGGTTTGGATGACATACCAGGGATTGTGATGGCCTGTTTTGCATGGGTGTGTGATACACACCTTGCATGTGTTTTTTTTAGTCACACACGATTGTTTATGTTTAAGTAGCTAGGGATGCACACAATGTAGCACTACTTCCATGGCAACATTCTCAGGGTGGTAAGGTTGTGACAATTGACTGTCTCTTTGTCATCATCGATTGTCACCTGGTATGTGCCAGGCCTGTGTGCACTCCGCAGGGGTGGGAGTTTAGGTGAAAAATGCAGCCACAAGCTGGGTCCGGGCTTCCTCGCCACGTGCCCTATCCCCTCCCATGGGCAGCACCTGTGCCTGTGGTTGGGAATGGTGGGCCACCACCATGTCCACCGGTACACCCTGCTGTGTAGAATTGTGCAGGACACATGCTGCCATAATGATCTTGCACACTACTGGGTGTGCATAGAGTAGCTGCCCACCAGAGCGGTCAAGGGAGCGGAAGCGTGACTTTAGCACTCCGAATGGGTGCTCCACTATGCCCCTGGTTGCAATATGGGCAGCATTGTATCTTACCTGGGGTGGTGTGGTGGGGTTCCGGATTGGCGTCATCATGTGGTTGCTCAGAGGGTAGGCACTGTCCCCTGGAGAGGTGATAATGGTTGTGATCATTGGGGTTTGTGTATTTGTCTGTGTGTGACATGCATGCATGTGCACGGGCATTTGCACTCACCTAGGACCCATGTGTCGCCATGCTGCCCAGCCTTCAGGGCCCGGCTCAGGGCGGACATTCTGTATATGAAACTGTCATGGGTGGAGCCTGGGTAGTTTGCATAGACAGAGGTGATGATTCCCTTTGCATCACATACCACCTGCACATTGATGGAATTGTTACGCTCACCTGGCTCCCACAGGGGCGTCGGTCGGACCCGGACAGCTGTGGTCTCCACCCACGTGATGCGTAGTGCAGGGATGACTGACTGGATCTGCCCTCCTAATCTTGTCTGCTTAACCTGTAGAAATATTCTCCTGCAAGTGGAGAGATGGATTTAGCCACTTGTGGATTCAAGTGATGGCACCCCCACAGTCCTCCCCAACTAATCACCTCCGAAATGCCCTCACAGCAATCTCACCTTATATTCTTGAAAGATGAGCTCTCCATCCTGCGTGGATTTGCAGGGGCACATCGATTCCAGTTACTTCACTGGTTTGAAGGCTCGGGAGAGTTCCGGAGAGTATTGACTCTGAGGTTCCTGGTGAGGACCAGTAAGTATTATGTTCATAGAGTTCAATATGACCGATGTTCACTCTTGTTCCCCCCTTCCTTTCTTGTCTTGCAGCTGGCTCATGAAAAGATGCTCTTGTGGCAGCTGGTGGCGCTCAGGTAAGAGTCTGTATTACCCGGCGCTGTCCGGCAAATGTTGCACGAGGAAAACGTGTTGTTTTGTCTCTCTTTACAGATGCGGCACGTGAAAATATGGAGAGTCAGAAAAGGATGCCTCTGGTGGTAAATCAGGTAAGTCTATGGTGGTAAGAATGATATTTGTTGGTTCCCTCGGCTCACCTTGTGGTTTTCTTTTGTCTCATAGGTGCCGAAGTTCGGCGAAGAAATGATGGAGGCAGCGCCGACCCGAAGGATGCTGTGAAGACTGGTGAGTATGGCGCGGCGCTGCAGCTGGAGGTGCGGCGAGTGCAGAAATGATGTTCTTTACAGGCCCGGAGACAAGTTGGATCCAGAATCAGGTGTGGAATAGAAATAAGTTTGTTTTCTAATCTTGTCCCTTTCTTTCCTCTTTGTTTTAGGAGCTCCGGGTTCGAGGCGGGCGTGGCAGAAGACTGGATGCAGGCTGCAGGCACGTTACGCTGCTGGATGCAGAATAACGCAAAGCGTGTGTTGCTGGTCGGGTGTGGTTTAAATAGCCTCAAAAGTAGTCCCAGGTAAGAAGTCCCTAGAACCACACCCGAGTAAAAAATAGTCCCTGTAGAAAAATAGTCCCTTTCAGGCTTCATGTTGGATTGGAGTCATTTTCAGCATGGTCTGCCTGAGGTAAGTAATGACTATGAGCCTGGCGCCTTAGGCGCCAGGACTGATTCCTACTATGAGCCTGGTGCCTAAGGCGCCAGGACTGAACCCAGATAGCCCCTAGCCGGGGCTGCTGAGGTTTTACTAAATGTCTAGATGCCTACTCCCGGGGCTGATGGGCTTGGTCCGGATGCCTGGGGGTAGGCATCATGACAGGAATGCCAGTGCTTGCAGTTTCGATAGATGTGCTCAGTGGCCCTAGGTGGACGTAGGGCCACATGGGTCATGGGTGCAATCTATGGCACCGAGAACTTTGGGGAAGTGTGCCACCCTGTAAAAGTCCTGGACTATGGCCTGCCTTTCTGCAGGTGTTCTGGGCATGTATATGTGCCTGGGGACTGAGGGGCGCGCAGTCATGATTGCCAACACCTGGTGTAGGCAGCGTGACTGCGTGGCCTGTGAGACCCCCCCCCCACTATGGCAGTAGTCCGCTGAAATGACCCAGTGGCCAAAAAATGCAGGACATTGAGCACCTTCTCCAAGGGGCTCAATGCTTGGGAGCAGAGGGTGGGGGATGTAAGGTCATCTTCCCACTCCCTGACCAGGTCTAGGATGATACGAGGTGGAAACCTATACCTGCCGTAGACTTGGTCGTCAGGCATCCCAAAAAGGCTAGTCCGGGTGGAAAAAATTCAGGCCCTGGCTATTCTCCTCCTCCTGCGGTGTCCCACGATCAGTGCTGCGACAAATGGGGCATTCATCGTAGCTGGATGTACGTGTTTGTTGTTTGCGCGCACTTTTATACTGTGTGCGGGGAAGCTTACGCCTGTCTTCCTGTGGCGGACGTGTTGCTGCCTGTGCGTGTCTTTTTGCGTGCCCTTGTTTCCCGTATTCGATTCCATGAATACGAGTTGTTCGCGTGCGTGTGGGCGTTCCGTGTATTTCCCTGCAGTCCTTCCCCAGTTCCGCCTTCTTTTTCACGCCTTGTTCCCCATTCCGCGTGTTACGCCCCGTGTCCCGCCCCCTTTTTGGTGTGTGCGCCGATGTTGTGTGTTTTCCCTGTGTGCGTCGCGCATGCCGTTCGGGTTGTTGCAATGACATGTGCGCCCGTGTGCGCCACGCAAAGATTTGACCCACAACAAGTGCAAAACACGCGCATGCACTTGCTTGAATCGCACGTGTGCACGTGCGCTTGCTTTTTCACGCTTGCACCACCTTGTGCCAGCTTGCGCTAAGATTTTCGGCACAGATTTGTTCCATGAATAGGCCCTATAGACTGTTGTGAACAATATATGGACTGGGCCTGTAAAATATATCTTTATTTACAGGTTGCCCATGTGGGGGGATCCTCACACAGAACTATCTCTAGGGGTAGAGGCCAGTATTCTGCCAATTTTATTTTTTTAATTTATTTATTTGTGTATGGTTTTATTAAACCTTTATAAAAAAAGAAGTCAAAAACAGTAATAAGAATTTACAGTACATAGAAGTAATTCATATATAATACACCTATAGCCAGGGAATGTAAGCAAAAAAATCAAAGCCATATAACAGTCATCGTGTAAAGTTAAAATAATAATAATTATTGGCTAGAGAGGCCTATCTATTAATACACAACTTCAAGCACTTTATCACATATGGTCCAAGTGGAGGTTACGAATAAAGCCAGACAATGCCAGACCCTCACGCGTAGTTTGAATGCACAGACAGCGTTGCCATACCAAGACAGTTGGTAAACCCAGATATAGGAGTTTTAGTGCATTCAAACAAGAGTCACTGAGGATGCTAAGTTGCGTGCAAAACAGGATGAGATGTTTAGCCATTTCGGGGACTGAATTGCAAAATCTACAAAGGCTGTCTTCCACCATAATTTGTTTCCACCTCAGTTTAGTGTCCAGTGTTGGAAGAATATTCCAGCGCAATCTTAATAAGAAATGTCGATGGTTTCGATTAAAGCAGAGACTGTTGGATGAGTCAAACAAATCCGTTCATCCAGATCAATCAAAGTGTGGTATAGTCTAGGAGAATGTGCATGGCTCTGATTAGCGTCCCATGAGCTTGCTTTCCCGGCAGGGTCTACATTAATTGGATCAACGCCTTCAATAATATTTGTTAGGGCAGTTGGAGTATTCTGGGACAGGCCCTCTTGAGGCAGTAACATCGAGTTTGCAGGGATTTCATCAGCAGAGGGCAGGTCCATCGCTTTATCTGCACATTCGATAATACTAATGTCAGTAATATTATTATTGCCGCCAAAAAAAGCCTGGGTAGTCATAGCTGAGGGGTCCAGCATAGCATTGCCTCTGAAAGCTTTGGCTAATTTGATTTCAGTGCTGGTAGAGGTTGCCTTCAAAATATATTTGTCCATAAATGTTTGGCCTGGTACAGCCTGAGTTAGTTTTGATTGTCTGGGAGTTTTATGATGCAGTTTCCCATTGGGAGTAGGTGTGATAACAAAGGTACCTACAGCCTCAGAATTATGAATCAGGGCTTTGTGAGTCGTTGCAGCGGGACAAATCTCCTTGTAGATTGGAATTGTGTGCTTCGCTGTAGAAAAGCTAGATGACAGTCCCTCTTTTTAATGTGAGGTAATTTGCAAAGGTGCAGCACAAAGTGAGGATGAGGAAGTTAATTGTCCGCTGGTAGGAAACCAACACTTAATCAAAGTAGGAGGTAGTTGGCTGCTACCCACTGGGTCGCCAAAATCGCATCTGGGGGCATAGAAGACCCTTTTTGACTGCGTAAGCCCGACCTCATGGTTGTAGAGAGTATTAAGAGAGCCTTAGGGCAGGTGAGATGAACAAACTTCTAAAAATGGTTAAAATATTTGTGAACAGGTCCAGGGTGATTACGCTAGGCACAAGGCACCTTAAACTGAAGACAAGTATTACCAGATCAAAGAGTTTGCAGTTGTAGTATCAGATCTGCAAACCCTGCAGTCTCTGGTAAAATACAGTATAGAGGAGTAAAGATGCTTCTCAGTATCCGGAGCGCACAGCGTGGGTAGAAGCAACATCAGCAACTTGTGAGCTATTCAGACCAGATATAAAAGTAAAATAGTAGATCAAAGATGTCCAGAAATTTCATGAAATAAAATGCTTACTATAATGCAGCAGCATCCGGCAGCCGTCCACGCCGAACAGCCAAACAGCCAAACAGCATCAGCCCGTCTGCCACCAGGACTTACGCTGCAAGGGTGGCTTCGTGGCAGGTTTAAAGGTCCTTGTGTGGTCACGTGAACGTGTCACGTGCTCCTCAGCGGCTCCGCCTCCCGAAGAACAGCAAGAGCCCAGTGCTCGCAGTGCTGTGTGGAGGGGAGAGCTGGCTGGTATAAAATCAGTTTTTTCTCACTCAAATGCAATCCTGTAACTCTGTATCACCAACAGACCAGTCACCTAACGCCGCTCGGGCGGCTTTGAGGCGGATTTAAAGGTCCTCGTGTGGTCACGTGACCGTGTCACGTGCTCCTCAGCGGCTCCGCCTCCCGAAGAACAGCAAGAGCCCAGTGCTTGCAGTGCTGTGTGGAGGGGGGAGCTGGCTGGTATAAAAGCAGTTTTTTGTCACTCAAATGCAATCCTGTAACTCCGTATCACCAACAGACCAGTGCTTTCACTTAACGCTGCTCGGGCGGCTTCACGGCAGATTTAAAAGTCCTCGCCTGGTCACGTGATGGCATCACGTGCTCCTCAGCGGCTCCGCCTCCCGAAGAACAACAAGAGCCCAGTGCTCGCAGTGCTGTGTGGAGGGGAGAGCTGGCTGGTATAAAAGCAGTTTTTTGTCACTCAAATGCAATCCTGTGTCAAGGATGGCACTCTGTCAAGAGTGGCACAGGGCCCCCAGGTAGGGTTTGGGTGGCTGTGTTGATGTAAGGTGAAAGATAAGTACACACAAAGCAGGAAACTCATCAAGAAAGAAAAGTAGGCAACAGTAGTTGTGAACAGAAAGGGGCAGGAAATACAAAGATACAAACAAACTGGATTCCCTCTTGGGGTGTATGCAGATATGGAAAAAGAGTGTTCCACGGACCTTTAGAAACTCCAGCCTTCTGCACGGATTACTATTACAGAGGCCCACTCTGTCTGCTCATGGCTGGGAACAACAGCTGTGGGTGTCTGTTAAACAGAAAACGCGACAAGGGAAGGGACAGAGGTTGCCTGCCGGAAACCAACAGTCAAGCTCTGTACAAAGGATCAACATAAAACACAAGAGAGACAAGAACAGAAATAACCAGGGGCAAGGATGTCTAAGAGAAATCTAGCAGAAGGGAATGAAGGAGGAAACAGTACAATAGAAATGGGAAAACTAAAGGGGAGGACAGAGGAGTCAAGGAAGAGAAGGACAGGGATCAAGAACAAGGGGTTGCAACAAGGAAGAGAGCAAGGGAGCAGCAGCCAGGAAAGAGGGGGGCTGCTAACAAGGAAGCAGGGCTGCAGTACCAAATGGTACAAGGTACAGAAAAACTGTAGTGGATTGCAGACGACTGTAGTAGGCTGCTAGGCAGAGAGTCCAGAGGAGCAGGACTGAGAGCTGTAGTAGGCATCAGACAGAGAGCCCAGAGGAGTATGGCAGCAAGGAGCTAACCCAAAGGAACAGGGCGTAGAGGCAGAGACACCCGAGGGTCAGGGCTGAAAGCAGAAGATAGTAACAGGCTGCAAGGCAGGGAGCCCAGCAGAGCAGAGCAGCAAGGAGCGAGCTCAGAGGAGCAGAGCAGCGAGGCAGGGAGCCCGGAAGGCTATGGCTGTAGGCAGCGGAATGTAACAGGCTGCAAGGCAGGAAGCCCAGAGGAGCAGGGCTGTGAAGCAGGGAGCCCAAAAGGCTAGGGCTGTAGGCAGCAGGGTGTAGCAGGCTGCAAGGCAGGAAGCCCAGAGGAGCAGGGCTGTGAGGCAGGGAGCCCAAAAGGCTAGGGCTGTAAGCAGCAGGGTGTAGCAGGCTGCAAGGCAGGAAGCCCAGCGGAGCAGGGCTGTGAGGCAGGGAGCCCAAAAGGCTAGGGCTGTAGGCAGCAGGGTGTTGCAGGCTGCAAGGCAGGAAGCCCAGAAAGAGCACTGGAACAAAAGCAGGAAAATGCAGCAGCAAGAACAGCATACAAATTCAAGACAAAAGGCAAAAAGGGGCTGGGAGGACTCTTGATGCAAGAGACTGAGCTCCTGCAGGCAGCTGCTTAAATACCGCTCTGCCCTGTACTGAGGCAGGCTAATTGGCAGCACCTGGAGCAGCACACCTGAAAACAATCTGCCTCCTCCCTCTCTGGTCCTGAGATGGTGGAAGCAGCACTGATTCCTAGGGCTTCTGGGGATTGTGGTTCCAATGCTGACGAATGGGAATGGCCAGGAATTGATAGCTGTAGCAAGGTGCATTGTGGTACATGTAGTTAGTTGAGTTATATAAGAAGGCACCAAAGTCACGCAAATGGGAATTAAGTACCAAAGTGTGAATAGGGGTTGTTCCAAGAGTATTCTGAAGATAAATGAATTACAAATAGTCCATGATGGTTGCCAATGTGTGCGCCCATGGCGCGGGCATGACATCCTGTAACCCTGCATCACCAACAGACCAGTGCTTTCACTTGGTATTCTGCCAATTGTTCTAACCAACTGCTTTCCTCCTATGTCTATTGTTGGTCCCTGCATTAATTAATTTGTGTGACATTTGACCAAAGTACAGTTGATGCACTTTAATGAAATCTGATAGTAATTGTGGTACCACGTAGAACTGTGTATGTATTTGCCATTGTAGATTAACTGAGCACAAAGGGAGTTATTGTGATTGTGTATATAACCTTGAACCTTAATTATATAAGCACTGTGTTTTCACTAATACAGTGTGTGGACATTCCTTTGTGGGTGCTTGGGGACTACTGTACTTAAGAACCAGCCTGCATCACCTCTTGAGAGCTTAAGCCTTGATTGCCCGTCCATAGCTACCGAAATAGAGAACCTTGGATGGGGTACTCTGTGCCTCTCCTTTACCATATAGAGAGCAGGAGTACAGATACCTTCCTCTAGTCTTTACAGACACACATCATAAATGCCACAAGGCCAACTTAATGCACAGATAATGCATTTAGTTTTGCAAGTTGCATAATCATTTCATCTGATTCTTTAACCATTTTTGGGATATCTGATGTGGCTTCCCCTCATTACATTATTGCAGTTGCTGCAATTCAAACAGGGAAATGTGCCTGTCTTCCTCATCTTTATAGTTTGTTGTTTATCCCTTGCTGGTCTTTCCACCTTAACAAGTTGATCCTTAAAGTTCTGTCCTCTTTTTGTATGCGATGATTGGTGGTTTAGGGAACAGTTGATGAAGCTGTGGGTCCAATTCTATCAATCTCCAGTTTCTTCTGATCAGTCTCGTTATATGATGGCTTTGCCCTAAGTACTGAAGGGCATACAGTAATGGTGTTTCACTCAACTTGCTTTTAGGGACTAGAAGGTCTTTCCTCTCCAGGATCTCAGTCTATTCTCTTGCTATTTTGATGATGTCTTCCGGGTAACCCCTCCTTTTATATTTCTCAGTGATTTTCAAATGTTCCTCTTCCAGTGAATTTTCAGATGAGGTTATTCTTGTCAAACACAGAAATTGACTGTAAGGTAAGTTGTTTTTGAGGGGTTGCGGATGGTGACTTAAGTAATGTAGAGAATTGTTTACATCCGTTGGTTTATGATAAATGTTTGTTATTATTTCATTCCTCTTGATTTCCAATTCCACATCTAAAAAGTGCAGTTTGGGTGTTCCCACTTCCGTCGTGAACTTAATCCGTTCATGAATGGAGTTCAGAAATTCCAAAAAGTTATCAAGTTCCGGTCTATCTCCTCTCCAGATGACTTGGATAGACTTGTTCATATATTCCCTCATTGTAGTGTGTGACACAATAGCCTAGGTAGCACCCAACCAGAAAGGAGAAGTGAGATATCTTTCTAAAAAATCAACAGCATCACAGACAAACACGCAACCACACTTGTGTTTCATGAGACCGAGGCCAATCGAATTTTAGAACTCATCAAGGATATTGAAAGTAGCATACCTACAACAACTAACCCGGAAAAACCTATATCACAATTAGGACTACTAATCAGGAGAAATATCTCACAGGAGCTACATGCTACCACTCTGGCACAATATTATAGGGCTCAAAGGATCCCAAGAGGATTAAGAGTATATCTTAGACCAAGAGGAATGAAATAATAATGAACATTTATCATAAACCAACGGATGTAAACAATTCTCTACATTACTCACGTCACCTTCCGCAACGCCTCAAAAACAACTTACCTTACCGTCAATTTCTGCGTTTGAGAAGAATAATATAATCTGAAAATTCACTGGAAGAGGAAAATTTGAAAATCACTGAGAAATATAAAAGGAAGGGGTTACCCGGAAGACATCATCAAAACAGCAAGAGAAAGACTGAGATCCTTAAGAGGAAAGAGCTTCTAGTGCCTAAAAGAAGTCAAGTGAAACACCATTCCCCTATGCCCTTCGGTACTCGGGGCAAAGCCATCATATAACAAGACTGATCAGAAGAAACTGGAGATTGATAGAATTGGACCCACAGCTAAACCGCCCATCATCGCGTACAAAAGAGGACAGAACTTTAAGGACCAACTTGTTAAGGCGGAAAGACCAGCAAGGGATAAACAACAAACTATAAAGAAAAGAAAGACAGGCACATTTCCCTGTTTGAATTGCAGCAACTGCAATAATGTAATGAGGGGCAGCAGCATCAGACATCCCAAAAATGGTTTTAAAAAATAAGATTAAATGATTACGCAACTTTCGAAACTAAATCATCAACTATGCATTAAGTTGCCCTTTGGGGCATTTATTATGTGGGTCATACCATCAGAAATGCAAAGGAGAGGTGGAACGAGCATAAGAGCAGTATCAGAACCAACAAAATTAAGTCACCGGTAGCTCGCCACTTTAATGAAAGAAGACACAATATAGCCCAATTAAAAGTGATCATATTGGAAGAAGTTAAGAAAGCACAGAGAGGAGGGAACCATGCGAAACGTATGGACCAAAGGGAGATCTTTTGGATGGAGACACTGAACAGTTTAGCCTCAGATGGGATGAACGAAGAATACAATGTAGGCGCCTTTTTGTGAATTAAGCATCTAATAGTGGTGTCATGTGATTGAGAAACCTGTACATTCTTTGACTCGATGTAAGAAAAATGAGTCACAAGAGATAAATATAACAACAGTGAATTGTATAGAAGTCACACAATTATCAGAATGATTGTGAATAACAGATTACGAGCATGGCTAAGAGGATAAACACATAGATGATTATTTTTGATTATCTATTAGGGTCTTAACCTATTTAACTTATTGACATTCCATGAAACAGAACTCATCGCTTGACTAGAAGTTATATTACCTTATAGATACAGAATCCACCTATAAGATAAGGAATGTATCTAGACATTACTGACACTCAATCTAGGATATCTAGACCGAACATCTACCCACTAGCAGTAAACAACATAGGACATAGAGTACATAGTTGGATAAGAATAGATATAACATCACTATGAAATGTATCTGATACTAGGTAATTTTGAACCAGGCTAATATACTATTGGCCCAACACTAAATGGTACATTAACTACTTATAAAGGGCTGAGTAAAATAATAATGAAAAAAATCAGAAACAACATCTATTTAAGAAAGGTCAGTTGATTTCTTATTGATGATTATAGTAGAAATTCAAGATTTCCCTATATTTCAGGAGTACATGCTACAGATACTGACAAGGTATTACATATATAGACATAGAGTAGACATCTAACAGTTTCGAATTAATCTTTTTAACTTTTTGAATTCCACTTTACAATATGTTGAATGTGGAGGTAATTCACAAATACACTGCATCATTACTTGGTACAATACATTAGACACGGATACGGTCATGTTTACAAATGCGATCGCATATTTATCTAAAACGGGATGACGTTTCAAAACAAAGAGCAGCCATCTTGATTCCTGAATACCTCGTGGCTCAGATTGGCAAACAGGATCTCTGGAGCAAGATTCTACTACGGGTAAGAGACACATGGAAACTTCCTGATATATACAGATTAGGACTTTGGAACTGGTTTTAATAACCAGAAATATTACATTCTTTGTATTCATTTACTTTGACAGGATAATTCCCACTAACAGTTCACTGTCAGCAGCATTGATGTAAACAACTAAGTACCCATCTTTAAGAGAACATTGAGCTATGGGACACAAAATTGCTAAGCCATTGTGATCTGGTTATGAGAGAGATACAATTAAGCAATTGTAGATTATAATTTAACAACCATCTTCATAAAGACCCTTATTGATACAACTCATCCCTATTATTATTATTATTATGGTCAGCTGCTTGAGAAAGAATTACCCCATGAGGCATTGTGAGATAGATAGTGACCAAGTGGAGGATTCTTCTACATTTAACAGTTCTATGCTGAAGAGCGCCGCCTGACAGGTAACATTGTACAGCTTGACTACGTCGGATTACTCATTAATCCTGTACAAATATTGCTTTCTTTAGATCTATTGTGATAAAGGTCTTTACATTTTAAGTTTTTGGTAATAAGCAAGTTTTTATAAAAAAAGTTTGCTACTTTTAAACACAGAGTGCTGAAATTGACTCATTACACTTCTCCTATTTTCAGGAGGAACTTTGCCAAATCAAAGCAATTTGAACATTAGAGTATTTGAGCAGAATCTATAAAAGACATTGGGCCTCATTATGATTACAAGGTAGGAGGTTTAGCACCATGGCTACCCACTTACCGCATTCTGGGTCCGTGTTCCCGAAATAGGGACTTACTGGGTCATTCCAACCTTGGAGGACCCAGTAAATCCCCATTCCGGGAACCATTCCCCATTCCCATTCGAGCCCCCCATAGGGCTCAATGGGAACAGGGATGGAGCTAATAACGGTACCGCAATTTGCGGTACCGTTATTAGCTCTGAAGTCCCTTGACGGGTCCCTTCCATAACGCCTGGTAAAACCAGACGTTAAGGAAGGGACCCGCAAAGGGACCTCGGAATAGGGTGGTAAGGGATTACCGGCACTGGTGTCCTCACCGGTGCCGGTAATCCCTTACCACCTACCTCGTAATGAGGCCCATTATCATCAAAGTGATTATCTGATCAGGATACATGACAGATATTATTTTTCATAAATATCTTTTACTTGTTTGAAAACAAAATTGAATCTAACAGATGCTTATTATATGTTATATGTTATGGATAAGAAACGGATTTAAAACACGCAGAGCAGAAAGCTCCTGATGAAGGGGAACACCCATCTGAATCTGTTACAACTACAACAATTATCTTAGTGGAAATCACCAACCCTGCAGTCCTAAGATAGTATTGTCCCTGTCACGAGCTCTGGGGTCACAGCAGGTCTGAAAATGAAATTGGATGGCACCTGCCAGCATGCCTTGCCATTTTGGGGCACAACGTCAAGTAAAACTGTAATTCCATACACAAACATGTCAGGGTCAACAGGAATGCCGCTAACCCAGTGGCGCTGGAAGTATGGGTGCTGGAGGTGCTGCAGTCTTACTGCTGACAGCATGGAATGCAACCGTTGTGGCACATCAGGTTTTTTTTTTTACAGATATTCCAGACAACTCTTTGAAGTTCTGTGTCTTCTGTTGGGTCATTTAATAGAGCTAGTTTTTTTAATGAAGGACATGGACGTTTTTAAACAATGTATTCATTTTGTTTTAAAAACTCTAGCTTTCACTTCATTTCCAGCAGAGCGAGTGATTCCGCACAATTGTGTTTACATTGTTTTATAACATTAGAGAATATTTGCAAGCATTTTTTTCCTATAGAATTTAATGTGTTGCCGGTGTTACAATCTTGCTCCTGTTTTTCTTATTCTAGTAGAATGTAATGAAGGCCTTCCACCTGCATAGGTTTCCTAGGTGTCGTTATCAGGTTCAGATTGCAGAAAAAACAAAAAGCATTTGTTTTGTACATTATAAGTGTGCTGCAAAATTTGTGAAATACCGCAGAAAAGGTGCAAAGTATTGTATTTTAACCATCTCACATGAAATTTAATGAGTATGAGCAACAAATCGGTGTCAATTTCAGATATCCAATGCCCACAGCACTAATGGCCCCGATCCCCACATACTTACTTTGTAGGAGATTGTTTTAAATCTAGAGGCACAATAAGAATAGAAATGGAAATCTGTGTCCATACCTATCTTAATTAATCATAAATGCCTCAAATGTATATATTTGTAACACAATATTTCATTTTTCTTTTTGCAAAATTTGGAATTCAATTCCGCAATATCCAGAGGGTCTATAAAAATAGGCAAGATGGGCAGAGAGCGCGAAACACCTTCCTGTGTCCTCTGCTACCTGACCCTGCCGCCTTCGGGTCTGCCCCGATTGGTGGTACCCAGGCCCCTAAGGGGGCGTTCAGCATCGGCCGGCACCCCAACGACCTGGCTGTGCGGAGCCCTCGGTAGTGTGAAGCAGAGCTATCGGTGTAGCCTCCGGGGAGCCGGTGCCCGCGGCTGCAGTCTTCCTGTGCCGGGACACTACCCATTGATCTTGCAGCGACAGAGGAGCCTTGACGCCAAGACTGCCCCTGCCTGCCCCCCCCCTGCGAGGTGGACCCTGTGGTAAGCATCTGGTGCCCCCCCCCTCCTAAGGCCTGCTCTTGTCCTGGGCATGTGGTCCATATAAAACAAAGCCCATTGTGAGGGCTGTGCGGTCAGGGGTCACTGAAGTCCCTCCTTGAGCGCTACATTGGGGTGCTGCGCCCCCTCCTAAGTGCTTACCATGCTGACAGTGGTCAGGGGAAGGCTCCTGCGACACACCTACTGCACACACATTTCCGGACCCCCCCAGTGGCAGTCCGATCTGGGCTCCTGGCACCACCTGGCATCTTGCACAATGGCTGGAACCGCCGGAGTGATGTATAATCCAATCACTCCGAGATCCGCACTTTGCACCCCTCTGGGTGTCTCTCCTGTATTTGAAACATCGGGAGCGCCTTGGCTCACTACTCTGGTTCCCCTTTTGTGTTGGCTGATTCCTGATACTAAGGTCTGTACCTCTGCAAGAGTGCAGCCCATCTATACACCTTGGCGAGAAGCACAACCTGCAATTCACATTGGCCCCTGCCGCCTCTGTTTCGCCCTTGGGAACCTAACGCCATGAACAAAGTCACGTGTGTGGTGTTGACGGGCACTGGTGCACCTTCCAAGCACTGGTTCCCTTCCCTCACCTCATGATGCAACCTTGTGACTCTGTTACACAGTTGATGGTCGTGCAGAGTATGGGCTATCCCTCTGTCCCCAAATATCAAACTGACATCCACAGTAATACCTGTCAGAATGAATGTTAGGGCCAAAGATGGTAGTCCGTGGAGTCAGGACGCAGGAACAACCGGAAGAACCCCTGGAGCGCTGTAAGGGAAGGTATATGGTTATGTAATGTTACAGAATGCAGTATCTGAGTATAAACACCCGAACCACTGAAATACCTGTGAGTGTTGGAGCGTGGACCCAGGGAGGTTCTAAGGACAACAGGTCCGGGTGAAGCTTGATAAAGTCCTGGCAGGCAACCACCTAAGGCAGGACCGAGGTCCAAAACAAATAAGGGCTAGACACAAGGCAGTCCGTAGAGCAGCGTGGAGGTCGGCAACAGATGAACAAAGTTCCAAGGCAAGTTAGGGCAAGACACGAGGCAGTCCGTTATGGGAAAACAGTTCGGCAGCCAAATATATCCAAAGTTCCAAAGTTGACAGGGTTTAGACGAAGAATAATCCGTAGTACAAAAGCCGTGGTCCAAAGTGAAAAAAGTCCTGAACGAAGCGCGAGCGACACGTGATCCCAAAAGAACAGCTGTGAAGCAAGGCTGTCAGTAACTGGACTCCTTTTATCCGACGTAGGGAAACACGTGACAACGGTCACGTGACGCAAGTTACCAAGGCGTTGCAGTATTGCTAGGCAACTAGTCACGTGATCTGCGCCGTGTTGTGTCGGACAGTCCTCCGTGAACAGTGTGATTGTTTGTGATGAAGGAGCCTCCAGTTAACTTGCCACAAACGTGAAGGGCGATAAACTCCAGTTTTGTCAAGCGTGCCATGTCGTGCCCTACAGTGTGGAACCTGTTGAGGCAGTAAGGTACCTCTGTTGGGATGTGTGGATTTGAGTGCTGCTTGAGAGGAGGACATAGAGGGGCGTGTCTTTTGTGCGGGGGGCGGTGTGACAGACTCCCCTTGACACATTACTGAGCAATATGACTAAAGGCACAGGAAAGAAGCAATCCTCTATGAGTATGTGTGCCAAGGTCACCCCCAGGGCCCAGGGCAGAGCAGAGGGCGCTGGAGGCAGGGTATCATAACCCGAAGAACCCAGTGAACTGCAACGCATGGTGGAGTATATGCGTGAGGGGTTTAGAGCTATACATACTAAACTCGATGATATCAGCGGCACTATCTGCTCCATCAAGTCCCGCATGGATAAATTGGATGCTTGCATCATGGCGGTGGAGACTTGGGTGGGGAGAGCTTGTCAAAACAAGTGCTAGCAATTAGCAAAAATAATGAGGACCTGGAATCCCGCTTGAGGCGTAACAACTTGCGGATAATAGGAGTACCTGAGGATAAGATTGATGGCCCCATGGAAGAATTTGTTGAACGCACCCTCCTCACCCTATTGGATGCCCTAAACTGTCAACACAATTTGCTGTAGAACGGGCCCACCGATCACTGACCTGTACCTGGGGCTCCCACAAGGCCAATAATGGCCCGAGTACAAAACCATCCAGATAGGGATGCGCTGCTGCGGGCTGCTAGGGCTAAAGGGGAGTTGCTCCTGGGCTCCAGCAGGATCCACCTATACCTTGACTTTTTCGGTCACAGTTCAACAGTAGTGAAAAAGCTTTATGGCTGTAGAAAAAGACTCAGAGACTTGGGTGTCAATATGTTATGTTATACCCAGCCAAACTGCAGATCGAACATGCTGGAAAGATTTATTTCTTCACCATAACTGAGGAGGCCACAAAGTTCCTTGATGACCACTTTCCTGGGTAGACCGCTGCGGCACTACTTCATCAAGCGTGGGCCTCAGTTGTCGTCCCCCGTTGGTACATAAATACAACTAAGACTACCAAGAAATTAATTAACTGAGTCTCACTTAATTGATGTAATGTTCACTTGGTAATGTTCTCCTGCAACTGATTTACATGATGTAAGCAAGGCTGTGATGTGAGCTGGGCCAGAGTTGCCTTACAGCCCCCCCATGCAAAGCTGCAAATGTTGTTGGGTTTTTGGGGTTGGGGTATTCATTCCTCTGATTGGGAGAGGGATGGGGCGGGATGGGGTTCCCTGAGGGAAAAAAAAAAATGTGCTTGACATGTGTGTTACAATTTTGAAATGGTGGTACACCTTGGTAACTATTCTTGTGCAGCATTCTCGACTCGCCCATGCTGTGCTCCGGACATACACAACACACTGGCTAGATGTTGGCTGAGACACTGCGATGTATGAGCTGGAATGTGCGTTGTCTGGGCAACCCAGTTAAAATGCGTAGTCTCCAATTAAAATGTTGAACGGCACATGGTCTGAATTTTGTTTCTGCAGGAAACACATGCACTGGTGAGCGGCTGCGATGGGTTCCCTAAGAGCTCGGGTGCGCAGTGTTACTACACGACATATTCCACTCAGAGTCGAGGGGTCATGAGTGACACTTATCCATAGATTGATACCATATAAACATAGAATTGCACACCTGGACCCACTAGGTAGATACATGCTACTGTATGACGAACTGCTAGGTCAAGAGGTACTATTGATGAATGTCTATGGACCCAATGTAGATGATCCTGATTTCTACTTTCAAATGGCAGACATCCTGGCATTATATCCCTTGGTGCCCATAGTGTGGGTGGGGGATTTCAATACGATCATTGATATAAATCTCGATAGATCTGGGAGTAGACCTTGACAGTTATACTAGAGTGCAAAGTACTGTTGGCTGCCAGCTGCGTCGTCGCTTTGTCCTGGGACTTGGATTTGGACTTGGGACTTTGCCTACTTTGCCCTGCTTCCCTACTCGGAGCACGGCTGGTCTTTTCCATTCAACGCGCCCTCGACCGGAGGACGTCCTTTTTGGTTGCACAAAAGTGCCTGACTCAAGGAGTTCCTGTAGGAAGCGGGCCCGCCCCCTGTGAAGCCCCCCGCCCCTTCGAGCCTCCTTATCAAACAGCCTCTGGCGCACCCGCGCCGCGCACCGCGAAGTACTTGCAAAGTACTGTTGGCTGCCACCTGCGTCGTCGCTTTGCCCTGGGACTTGGATTTGGACTTGGGACTTTGCCTACTTTGCCCTGCTTCCCTACTCGGAGCACGGCTGGTCGTTCCATTCAACGCGCCCTCGACCGGAGGACGTCCTTTTTGGTTGCACCGAAGTGCCTGACTCAAGGTGACTGTTTCATCCGAATTATTGACCTTGAGTTATCATTGCGTGGGGTGCACCGGGCTGTGTGCCCATTGAATTTTGCTGGGTTGAGTGGCCAAACGGGCTCTGTGCCCTTCGACACTTACTGGGTTGGGTGGCCCTACTGGTGGAGTGTTGCCATTGGGAGTTGTGTTTTTGTGGGAGGTCCCACGGTTTTGAGTGCCTTACAACAGAACTCTAATCAGCGTGCTTTCTTTTCCTTTTTTTTTTTTTGAAGGAGTTCCTGTAGAAAGCGGGCCTGCCCCCTGTGAAGCCCCCCGCCCCTTCGAGCCTCCTTATCAAACAGCCTCTGGCGCACCCGCGCCGCGCACTGCGAAGTACTTGCAAAGTACTGTTGGCTGCCGGCTGCGTCGTCGCTTTGCCCTGGGACTTGGATTTGGACTTGGGACTTTGCCTACTTTGCCCTGCTTCCCTACTCGGAGCACGGCTGGTCTTTCCATTCAACGCGCCCTCGACCGGAGGACGTCCTTTTTAGTTGCACCGAAGTGCCTGACTCAAGGTGACTGTTTCACCCTAATTATTGACCTTGAGTGATCATTGCGTGGGGTGCACCGGGCTGTGTGCCCATTGACTTTTGCTGGGTTGGGTGGCCAAACGGGCTGTGTGCCCTTCGACACTTACTGGGTTGGGTGGCCCTACTGGTGGAGTGTTGCCATTGGGAGTTGTGTTTTTGTGGGAGGTCCCACGGTTTTGAGTGCCTTACAACAGACCTCTAATCAGCGTGCTTTCTTTTCCTTTTTTTTTTTTGAAGCAGTTCCTGTAGAAAGCGGGCCCGCCCCCTGTGAAGCCCCCCGCCCCTTCGAGCCTCCTTATCAAACAGCCTCTGGCGCACCCGCGCCGCGCACCGCGAAGTACTTGCAAAGTACTGTTGGCTGTTCGCGGGTCGCGGGGCGCCTCGAGGTGGAGGTGTGGTGCTTGTCACACCTTAAGAAGGGCTGGTGGCGAATCTCTCTAAGGGGCTCTTAGAGGTACGCCTCGTATTTGAACCAGTAGTTTGGAAATACTTATTGTGTGCCAGCAAGGAAGGTGTGTGTTTAGAGCAGAAGCACAGAGGGGCTATTCTATACTTCTCCTAAGTTTTTAGGTTCCTTCCTGCCGACGGGAGACTGTGGGCTAAAAGCATTTGATCCCGTCGGTTAGAGGTGCTTGCTCTATCATTTTGAATTACTGTATGTTTACCATCGTAAGTGTACAGTTCCAGGCATCCTGTAAACGTTTGGTTGCCGTTTGCTGTCACATGCGATTTTGTTGTCACGTCTGTTCCAAATAGGGATGATTTCTTTGCTATATGGTATAGAGTAAAGTTTCATACTTGAGCTAGCGTTGGACACCACTTCTTTCTGTTTGGAGTTGTTGCATTGGCTAGTGACTTTTACTTAAGCATTTCTTGTCACTACTGTGGAAGGTGTAGTTTTGTTCTTTCCTCAGGCTACATTGTGTATATACAAACGGGCGGGGTACTACAACTCGTACTTGAGGTGCGTTTAGTATTCTAGTATGAGCCCAATTCTTAGAAGTGGTTGCAAAACAGGTGCCACTGCGAAGACAACCAAGAATCACGCGGGGAATAGAACCCCTAGCAATTCCCTCCCATCGCCAACCGGAACCAAAAAAGCCTCTGTAAAAATGTCTAATTTTCAAGTGGAGAGCGTCACTAGGGTGGTTTCGGACAAAGTTTTTGTTAGTAATGCTGTAGTCCCCTCGTTAGAAAATTCTATTTCTGCCCCTGGGATTTCCAATTCCTTGGCTCAGCCAACATTTACCGTACAAGATGCTAACGACATGGATGGGGTGGTGGGTGATGTAGATGTGTTTTCCCAGGACCCAAATTGTGCCCTGGTCCATGAACAAGGAGGTCTTCCTTACAATTTAGACACCTCTATGATGGCACCTACTGTAATTAGTGAATTAGCAAAAAGAGTGCGCCTCTCTCTTGGCCCCTCTTCTCCCGCCTTGAGCTTGTTCCTTTTCCGGGAACAAGTACACTTCCACCTGCCAACAGAAAGAAACACAAATATTGACGTCAAGCTAACAGACCAGGCCTTAATGACGTCGGTGAAAGGTTTGCAAGCAACGCCTGTGCCTCATTATGACAACTTTCTAGTTGACGAGGGTTTGCCAACAGGGATGTTTCTTCCACCTAATATCGACCCTTACTCCCTTGGAAATGAGGATGCTGACTTGTCTGCTCCGAAAGGGGAAGCTAGATCGGCCTCTACTCCTGAAGATTCTTCTTCCATTACCCAGCAACATGAGTCTTTTAATTTTCCCGTCATCTCCCGCATACTTAACTTGTTGGACATGGGGCATGAGCTTACCCATTGTTCAATAAGGGAGATGCAGGGTTCGCTGGGATCCATGAAAGACAAGATGTCAAAATTGGAAGGCTATATCTTAGCTGACAATCAATCCAAAGCCTTCTACCTGGCTCTATTCGAAAAGATGTTGGCAAATGTCAATTCCACCCTGCAATCCTCGCGAGATGACATTTTGACCTGCTCACAAGGTACCCAAACTGTCTTTGGAATTCATCTTGCCTTCATGCCCCAACGATCCTATTCACAAGTAGTGCAGGGAGATAAGAGACTCACCTTAGATTATGGGGATTCAGAGGCCATTGACCTTTTTGAACTAGCTAAATTACAGCATGATCGGCTACTGCAGGTGGAACAACTCCTGTATAAGATGGCTGGGACTCCACCGCTCCAGGACGGACTTGCTTCTTTTACCAAGAGTCATGAAGCTGAAGAGGAGAGTGTCGTCCCTCTGGACAGTCCTTCGGTGTTGACGGCGCTCATTGATCCCCTGGTTACGATCTCTATGGTGGAACCTACTTCGACGTTGGAAGTCGAAGAGGGGCCAGTGGAACATGAAGGAAGGCATTTCATCTCTCGCAAGGCAAGAAAGTCTTTTTTACGAGCCCAAAAACGTCTCAAACAGACAAAGGCCATGCAGAGTAAAGTAGCCATCAATGCCCCCCCCAGGTAGGCCAGTGCAGATGCCCCTTGTACCCTGCTTACCACATATTGCTAATAATCTGAGTAACAACGACGATTTGGGTTTAGACTTGGGGGATCTTGACGAGGAAAGTAGGAAACACCTGCAGATTGCAGCCCTAAAAAGCGGGAATGTGCAGTTCCCCGCTGGTGCCGTTCCTAAGACACCAACGGCAAAAAGGCAACCGCTATTGCACTGTTTCTTTCCAAATATTGAATCGAGAAAAGTCCTTATTAGACAGCCAGTTGGCACAAAGGTGCCTCCAGTTGCAAGCCTTGCACCTGCCCCAGAGCCCACGGAATCTCCTCCTGGTGCGCAGGTGAGTGAATCGGTCGCCCTGCCAGCCATTGCTGCTGCAAGCTTAGCATGTCCCTACGTGCCCCCGCCACGTTCAGCCGGAGGTTATGAAGCTGTTGTTGCAATTTTGCCAGAGGCTGCCATCGACAGGGAAGCACATGAAGACTTGGCCCACCATCCCCAGTCTGCCCAGTTGCCGTCTGACCTGAGCCGGCATGGTGTAGTTGGGAATTTGCAGAAGTGCCCAGCCCCGGCAGTAGAGACCGCCAATGAGGCTTTGTCCTTTGCACAAACGCCCAAGGATATGAAATTAATCATTGGGTGGTCTAGTAACCCCGAGATTAATGGCCCTGCTCGGATTAATAGGTCATTCCTGATGAACTCTTTCTTTCAGATTCCAGCCTTAAGAAACTTATCACCCAAGGACCTGGATTGGGTTAAGCTGGCGACCCATAACAACCACAGAGTGCTCTGCAGAGTGCAATCCCAGATTATAACCAAAATGCTCTTGGAGTTCGCAGATGATTTTTACTTAATTGGGCTTGTTCCGCATCTGTTGTTTGGATATGGAAAGTGCTTGGGACTTTCTAGATTGGGTACCTGAGACGCCAAAAGAATGCCCCGCAGAACCCACTGCAGTCATTTTTGAAGCTCACGCCAACCAACTAGCGGTACAATTGGCCTCGCTCAACCAAACCCTTAGCGGTTTAGCGTGGTTGGAGCCTTTGCTAAAAGTGGCGGCAGTTATAAAAGGGCCTACTTCTGAATCATAACTGCACAGTCTCTCTGTTGCCTCGTGGAATTGCTGTGGTTTAAGCAATCTCGGGGCATGGCATAGACGGGCTGTGCCTGAGCAAAAACTTGACATTCTCTTTCTGCAGGAAACAACGGCCATGTGCGAACTCTGCCTGGATGGCTATACTTGCTTTTCGGTCCCTGCCTGTCGACAAAAATTTGGTCGCCCTGCAGGGGGAATTGCCATATTAATCAACAATGGCTTGAAGGCAGTGTTAGCCCTTATGGACACCTCTGACTCATGCCTATTGGTTAAGGCCTCGTTTGAGCATTGTTCTATCTCAACTCTTTTTCTCTTGTCAATTCATTGGAACCCAAACGCGGTGTCGTTGAACTCGCTTTTAGAAGATTTGGACTGTATGTTAGGTCTTGCGGCAGGCATATGTCCCGACCATGAAATTGTCATTGGAGGTGATTTGAATTCTTATCTGCCCCTCAACAATCCTGCATTGCCTACTCCCAACTACTCCGCCTATGCCCAACAAGCCCGCCGTAGAGGAGATACCTTGGCACTCTTTTTTAAGGAAAGGGGGATCTATCCTATACAACTTGCGAATCATTCAAGTAGATCGTCCTGGAGGCGTAGGCAAGCCGCATCCCTCATTGACTATTTGCTGGCCTCGAGTGCGTGCACTGGGCTCCTCGACCCTATCCTTATTCGGGATGTGGGTCTGAGCGATCACCATATGCTGACTTCACGCCTACACATTAAGAGTGTGGCCCACGAGGTTTCAGCCCCGGTTTGTCTGGTCAAAGGAGATAGGCACACTATCTCGGTAAACTGGCATCCGTCAGTGTGCCGGAAATTGGTGTACCTGGTTAACAGGGACCTGTTGGTGTCCCATGATGATTTTGCCTCTGTGGGTAACATGGAAAAAATTAATGAGATAAATTTAGCAATGATTCATGGGCACCTAGCCAACCTTTTGAAAGACTCGCGCGACAACAGCAACTTGCGTGACTTCCGTGATAATGTCGACGCAGTCGCACTATTAAAAAGTTAAAAAAACAGCAAGCTACACAAGCTGAAACGAATGTCGTTGTACATTTCCGGCTACATTAGAGAAAAGAACTACATTGTTGCCCGATTTAAAAGGCAATTAAAATCTCTTCGACAGGCTTCTTTCACTCTAGCCAATCAAAATATGATCGAGTTGCCATGCAAAAAAAGAACTCGTGAAGTATGGGCTATTCTAAGAAATCCGACGGGAAAAGTGGATACGCGAATGGATGCGTCCATCACAGGCGTAGAATGGGAGCAATTTTTTCATCAAAAATATGAAGTCCCTGAAACACACCGTCGGAAGCGCTGACAATGCAGCTGTCGTTCCCACGTGTTTGTCCGTGGGCTCTTAAAGATATCATATGGGCAATTGCCCAACTGAAATTTTCAAAGGCGGCTGGGCCTGACGGGTTACCTCCTTGTGTGTTCAAGGATGACCCGAATTTTTGGGCCAGGTACTTGCTGCCACGCTTCCAGCTGGTTTACGAATCCGGCAGAATTCCTAAATCATGGCTAAGGGCCAGAGTGATTACTATCCACAAAAAGGGTGCTTTAAGCAACCCGACAAATTTTAGACCTATCGCCTTAATCGACACATCAGCAAAAAAATTTGCAAAGCTGGTTCTCTGCGAGCTGGAAGTGCCTCTCCCATTTTTGCAAAAGCCCAAATCGGCTTTCGGAAAGGAATGGGCACCCAGTTAAACGCCTTGACTCTTGCCCATCTTCTACACGCTGCCCATTCTAAGACTACTGCCACCATATATATGGCAGCATTAGATCTCTCAGCTGCCTTTGATAATGTCTTACGAAATCGTCTGTGGCAGAAGATGTTAACTTATGGTATTCCCGCTGCATTAGTAGCAATAATAGCAGACTTGCATCAAAACACGTTTTACAGGGTCCGTATTAACTCGGAGGGGCTTCTATCAGACATCATCCCCACGTGTATAGGGGTGAAACAGGGGTGCAACTTGGCAGCGGTTTTATTTAATCTCTATCTGGCGGATATCGAGCAGATATTTCTAGGTACCAACTCCTTCCCGGTAGCATTGGGTAAACTTCGGCTACACTGGTTGGCTTTCGCCGATGACGTAATCCTATTCGACAGGGTCCCTTTTGGTCTCCAAAATAAATTAAATACCTTTTATGAGTATTGCACTCTTAATAACATGACCATCAATCCAGTAAAATCTCAGATAATGGTTTTTACTGCTAAAAAAAAAGACTAAAATTCAACTTTGTGATTAATGAGCTTCCCATCACAAAAAAAGAAGAAATAACCTACCTAGGTTACCACCTGTCGAATGGAGCGTCTGTCGGTGCATGGCGCACAGTGCTGAATTCTAAGCTGACTCCCTTGCTGGTCCAAATGAGAATCATTTTTCGAAGATACTGTAGATTCTCCCTCAGCCCCTTGTTCCAATATTATACCCTGAAGGTAGAACCTATTCTGCTCTATGCAAATGATGTCTGTCTTGTGAACTTGGGGCCTGTTTTAAATTTGCTCCAAGGTAAATTGTGGAAAACTATCTTGGATTTGCCTGGTTATCTCCCCAATCCTATCATTCTACATGAACTGGGTCTTTATCCTTTAGCAGACAAATATCAGTGGCGTATGGTAAATACCTTTTGTAAAATGCTTACTCCGCCTCCAAACTCCCTCTATGAGGATTTCCAAACAATGTTAGCTCAAAAACATCCAACTTCGATGTGCGAGTTTAACGCCCGAATACAGGCTATTTTAATCTCTTTGAACATGTCACAACAAGACCTAATAGATCACCCGCATATGGTCAAAATGCGTTTTTTTAAAAATTCATGGGCTCACAATTCGGACTTGATCGGGGGTTATTCCTCCTTTTCTACCTATGCCACATTTAGGCAGGCTGTCTCCCCTGGACTACCATATTTATTATGTTGCCCTGATAAAGCGGCAAGAAGAACCTACATGCGCTTCCGCTTCGACCTAATCCATACGCCCTATCGGATCAGGAATTGGTCCGTTTATAAGGCCCAGGTACAGTGGGAAGTGTGCAGATTCTGTCTTAAGCCTTCCGAGAGTGAAACCCTGGAACATCTTTTTATGTATTGTGACTTCTTCGACAATCATAGGCGTCGTTGTTTGGGTGCCTTTTTGTATTCACACTCTACCTTTGAACGTCACTTAGTTTGGCTTCGTTGCATGCAGGGTAATACCACCTCAATTATTCTAGCAACAGTTAGACTTGTTCTGCTCATCGAAGAACAGCTGCTACAACACAACTTGGCCTTACGAAGTGTGCAGGTGTCTGAGGAGTTGCATGGAATCTGGCCAAATGTTTGTATCGTATTTATGAGATACCACTTGTTTTCTAGGAGCAGGTGCTGGGGCCATTGTCATCATTTTGATCGTCTTAGAAGTGGTGTTTTCTATGAAGTTGTTTTATAGAGTTTCAGTGTAAAATGCTCTCTCTTCTAATGTGGGTATAAAGAAAGCTCCAAGATGCTTGGTGTCTGTTTTCCTCTTTGGTTAAAAGGACCCTACATGGTGCTCATGGTGACGGTCTAAATTTTTTAAATTTAGTATTTTTCTGCTACCCCCTAGAGTTGGAGGTGACTTTGACGGTTGTTGAGTCCCTTTTAGGCTTTTATGTGTTATGTATGTGTGAATATTGTTGTTTTGTGTCAAGAGAGACAATATTGATTTGTTTTAACATTTGTAATACTTGATTTTAAGATGTAATATTTGTAAAGGTGTAAATTAATTTTGCTACCAATACAAATTGAAATTAAAAAAAAAAAAAAAATAGAGTGTCTCACCAGCCTGGGAATGGTGAATGCCTGGAGACTACTAAACCCGACATCCCATATATACTCCTTCTATTCCACAGTATACGACTCCCACTCACGCATTGATATGTGGCTGGTCTCTGGTGACTTCATAGGGCATGTGGGAACTGCTAGTATACTACCTAGAACCTTTTCAGACCACTTCCCAGTCACAATGTCATTAATACATAGCACTGCAGATAGAGTGAGGCGCGTCTGGAGACTTAAGCCACAAGCACTACCTGACCCCGTATTTGCAGCCGAAATAGGGAAATGTGTAGAGGAATATTTTGAGATCAATGCAGGTTCTGTCAACTCCGGTGCAACTCTGTGGGAGGCCTTTAAAGTCTATATCCGTGGTATGGCCTTGGCTAAGGAATCTGGGATGTTGAGGGTGATAAGGTGCAATATCCTGGATTGTGAGACCACACTTCACCAGCTTCAGCAGCAATACACATCACTCCCTACTGCTATCACACTGGGTGACATCAAGTCGGAACTTGACAACTCTCGTGACCATGCTGATAGGGAAATGAAGTTTCTTGACTACCCTGGGTTGGCAAAGAAATATGGTGAGGGGGATCACCCTGGCAGGCTACTCGCTAGGGAGAATGGAAACCATCATGTTCCTTCGGCAATGGCCCACACGCAGTCTGAGTTGAATCAGGTATTCTGCTCCTTTAATGAAAGGCTCTATGCAAATTGCGATGTTGCGTCTATCCCCAACATTGAAGCATTCCTAGAGGGCGTACGACTATCTGTGCTATCCGATGAAGCAATGGAAGCACTAGAATGGCCAATGACCCACTTGCTGCCCTATGGGATGAGTCCTGTGCACTTGTAGCGCTCCCCCCCTCACTGCGTGAAGCGGTTATAATCGTCTTACTGAAGCCTGACAAGTCGGCAGCGCAGTGTGGGTCCTACTGACCCCTCTCACTCAACACTGATGTGTAGATATTTGCTAAGGCACTGGCCCTGCGACTTGCTCCTTATATGAAATACATAATCCACCGGGATCAGGATGGCTTTGTCCCTGTGCGGTCAACGGCGCTCAATTTGAGGCCTCTATTTAACATCCTTGCTCAAATAAGCCAGACAGCACAGGCGGTTGCAGCAACGCTAGATATTCAAAAAGTCTTTGATTCAGTATCTTGGCAATTCCTCTGGGTGGGACTGGAGAAATGCAACTTCGGTCCGCGCTTTATCTCGTGGGTGCGCCTGTTATATACACGCCTTAGGGCCAGGGTCAGCGCAAATGAGCAACTTTATACTTTTTTTGACACATGTAGAGGGACTCGGCAGGGATGCCTACTCTCGCCTTTGATATTTGCGGTAGTGATGGCGCTTCTGGCCGACTGGATCAGACACAAGCATGCGCATAGAGGAATTAGGCTTTTAGGTACACCCGAAATAATATCACTTTATGCAGACGATGCATTATTATTTGCATGTGATCCGGACATACACTTTGCTCCAGTTATGCGTGATGTCTTGCCTTTGGGACCCTGTCTGGGCTTTAAGTCAATTGCACCAAGTCCTAACTATTTCCATTACCGGATGCGACTACAGCCCCACAAGACCTCATGGGGTTTGCCTGGTCCCCCCAAGAGATTAAATACCTGGGAATTATGGTTGCATGACACTTGGCCACGCTATATGAGCGTAACTACGGGATATACTTCCCCTAACTCCTAGACAAGCTCCTGCGGTTGGGGAGACTCCCCATCACTATCACCGGGCAGGTATTACTCCTTAAAATGACTATCATGCTAGCTTTTCTCTATTATTTTCTAAATGTGCTACTATGGCCGGGGTCAGAGTTCTTCAAAACGCTGAAAGCGCAATCAATAACTTCATGTGGTCCGACTGAAGTGGGACACTTTGACCAGACCATACAATCAGGGTGGCCTTGTGGCACCCGATCCTGAAAAATACTGGATAGCAGCACAGGCACAATACACAACCTATTGGTTCGGTGAAGTGTCCCCTCACCTGCATGTTAACATCGAACGGCGCGCAGCTGGTACTCGTGCTGTACGCTCCCTGGTGCTACCACCACCAAGGAGGGGATCCGAAGGGACAGGCCCCGTCGGCATGACGGCCCTGGCTTGGGGTAAGATATGGATGTTGATAAATATCCCCCGTTTGTTCCACTGAGATCTTCCACTATGGCACTGCCTCCCGACATTCCCAAAAATAAGCAGGAGTGATGAACGCAAATGGGTACTAGATGGTTATGCCACATTGAAAGATGTGTACGATATGGGATCCTTTATTGCTCTGGTACGGCCCATGGTAAAGTGTCCAGGATATACAACTTGCTACAGAACCAGGGCGATAAACCACTTACTAAGCTTCGAAAGACCTGGTCCGTAGACTTAGGCAAAGACATCACAGATGAAATCTGGGAGGCCATGTGTACACAAACTAATCATTTAACTCCAGATTCCGCTTGATACAATTTAAACTACTACACAGGTACCATTATACCCCTGCTAGACTACATCACATTTCACATAACCAATCTTCCCACTTCCCTAGGTGCCGTGCCGAGGAGGCGGGATACTTCCACATGATATGGGACTGCCCAAGGGCATTCAGTTCTGGGGTTTGTGACACTATGGCCCTCATTACAACCCCGGCGTTAACCAATGGCGCTTTTAGCGCCATGGTTAACGCCGGTAACTTAATGATTCTGCCATGGTGAAATGGGGAATTATCACCCCATTCCAAGGTTGGTGGGGCGGTAATTCCCCATTTGCCATTGGCCCTTCCCCATTCCCATTTTTGCCCCATAGGGCTCAATGGGAAAGGGGAAGGCGGTAATTACGGTACCGCAAGTTGCGGTACCGTAATTACCTTCAAGGTCCCTTTGCGGGTCCCTACCTTAACGGCTGGTCCAGACCAGACGTTAAGGTCGCGAGCCGCAAAGGGACCTCGTAGTAAGGCGTTAAGGGGTTAACGGCGCCGCAACCTTTTACGGCGCCGTTAACCCCTTAATGCCTGGGTCGTAATGACCTCCTATGTCTAAGATGTTTGACTGCACTATCGACCCTGACCCGATGACCTGTTTGTTCCACAAACTCACACTCCCCTGCAGTAGCTACCATAAACTTGCCAGTGTCTGTATGCTGCTGGCTGTTCGTTGCATACTGATACTGTGGCTACGCCCTGCAGACCCAAAGATTGCGCAGTGGTTGCGTGTTGTTACATGGTCCTCTGACCAGGAGGAACACTGGTTCTCCTTGTAACTGTTGAACAGCAAGCCGGTTGATATTTAGCCCCCTTCTCACGCTTATCTACAGTGCCTACATGGACATGATTCTGATACTGAATAATTGGATAATCTATTGTTTGCTTCTAAGTGTATCCTTACTGGTTGTTTGATCTCTGCATAGTCCTGTACAGATCTGCTGTTTGCGCTGCCTTGCCCTATTGGCGTTGTAGAAATGCTGTGCATGAACTGGTGTAATGTAACCATTGTACTGATGTGTCCTACCATCTTTTTTCCTCCTGCTGTAATGTTTAGCACTCATAAAGAAAAGTTAAAAAAATTTAACAAAAGGCAAGATAGTCTTCTGCACACTAAGCAATGGCTGGGGGTGGGGGTAGTTCTGGGGCAACGTGCTTAACTTGGAAGCAAGACAACGCAGTGCAACACAGGTTCGAATCCCGATCCTGCGCTTTGAAAATTAAGCAATTTATAAAAGAACAATTATAATTAGTACATAAAAGGGAGCAAGACAAACCACTTCCTTACTGCAAAACTTTGTCACTGCACTGAAGGATGAGTTGGGAAGGCTCAGAGGGGAGAATGGGATAAACCTAAAATAATAGCATTAGCATCATACTATAAATGAGTCATAAAAAGGAGGTCACTAGACTCGGACAAATTAAAAGAAGGTGGAGGGGTACGACAGCGAGTTCCAGAAGCAGATAAGTAATTGCTAGAAGAAGCAATTTCTCCTGAGGAGCTAGGAAGAGCGATTGATGTCTTACAACGGAATAAAGCCCGCACAGATGGGTTTAGGAATGGCAACAAAAAGGTCTACAAAACAAGCAGTTAAGTAATTGCTAGAAGAAGCAATTTCTCCTGAGGAGCTAGGGAGGGCGATTGATGTCTTACAACGGAATAAAGCCCGCACAGATGGGTTTAGGAATGGCAACAAAAAGGTCTACAAAACAGCACTGATGAACCGTTAGCCAAGCTATTCAGGGATCAAAATAAAGAGTTATTGAGCAGGAGCTAAAAGCAGCTCGTAGGTCTCAGACATCCCCCATTAATCAGGAGCTTATACATAGCAATTTGCAATTCTAACTTCCACCTGAGATGCACTGTGTAATATTTTGCCCACTATACATGTCACAACCTGAAGTGATACAGATATGACTCCCACTTTGGGTGTTTCTTCACTCTGAGAAAGTCTTGAACACGATGTAAAAAAAGACTTTCCCCCCAAGAGCGCAGCCTGCAGGAATTTAAAACACCTGACAGGCCGGGGGCTTGAGTGAAAATGCACGAGCAGCAACAACAGAGCTAAGGGAACAAAGAATAATACAACAGTTCAGAAAAGCAGCCAGGAATGCCGGAATACAGCAATCACCACCAACAATTACCCACTCTTACCTGCTCTGTAAAGAAGAAGGCCAGCATCCTACTTGTAGTCAGTGGGAAAGTGATGGGCTGTGATTGGTGAAGGAGGAAGTCCCAAATCCAGAAAGGCTTTGCAGAGCCACCTAACCCGAACGGCACGAGGGCGCAAACTAAAGTAATAGTCCAGAACCAATCCAAAGGACAAAATCACCAGAGTGTCCCAAAGAATTATAAAGCAATCCAACAAGTGAACAGTTAAGCAGGAGAGCGTCCAAATAGGTCACCGATGTGTTCAGGGTAATGATCCTTGTGATAAGCAGGAGAGTGTCCCTGGGAATCCAGAAGAAAAGGCTTTGGTGAGTCAGTGGGGATTAGGTGAAGAAATAAATGGAGCGAGGTGTAATAAGAGAGCACACGGAAAGAGCTTGAATCAGGGCTTTTAGTGCTATGAATACTAAACGCTATCCCCCACGGAGAGCAAGGCCCAGAGTTCAGAGGCGTCACACAAAAGGGCTAAACAGGAAGAAAGTCGATGGAGCATGTATCGGAGTTCGGTAACCATGGGGAACAGCAGAGGGAACCAGGCGCCGAGAGACCAAAAGGACAAAGGCAGTAGAGCATTCCTTGTTGACAGACTGGGTCGTAGTAACAGGATATCAAGAATAACGGGATACAAAGTACTCGTAACTATTTAGTTAAGGAGCACCCGTTATGTGAAGTGACAGGAATTAAATACTCAAGCCGCGCGAAGACGTGAAAGCACGTTGCGTAGGCGTCACGTGACCGCGGGAAGGAGGACTGATGGGAAGTGTAGTTTGATGAACCCTGTGGACCGAGTGGAGTTGTGAGAGATACCAGGGTAGTCTCCAGGTGTTGACAGGCATCCCCAGACGCCACCACCTAGGAAACCACGGTATGACAATACACGACTTGTTCTGCTTTAAATGTATTATACATGTATCCTAATGCACATTCATACTCATTCCCAAACACACACTTAACATCACATAGGTATGTGTGTATGGCACCAATTGGCATGAATATGTGAAGCTAATCAGGCTCTATTAACTTAGAAGCAGGAACTAAATTGTGTCCAGCTCCTCGAAATGTCTAACCCTGCTACTCAACACAATTAGCTTGGTAGGAGTGGTTCACAAGCGATGGAAATGTCAACTACCATGCTAGTATTAAAGTCAGGGAAGGACCATCGGAATGGGCAGCATATCGACCTATAACTCTTCTCAACAGTGATGCTAAAATATATGCAAATATTTTAGCAACCCGTCTGATGTGCATATTCACTGGAATAGTTCACCTGGATCAAACAGGATTAATCCTGGAGTATAGTACGTAGGACAATATTAGAAGGGTCATAAACGTAATTAATGGAGGAGAACCGGCCAGAAATGTGCATTGCTGGCATCAGACATCCAGCGGGCATTTGATATCTTAGATTGAAAATATACAGAACTAGACTTAGGAGCCTATGGTTTTGGACTGAAGTTTGCCAAGATGGCATTAGCAAATTACAAGACCCGGACCATCAGAATTAATGTTAATAGGGAATTGACAGAACCTATTCACTTTTGGAGAGGAATGGGGCAGTGCTGCCTGCTACCCACCCTTGCCTTTGCCCTAGCTATAGAACCCCTGGCCTGCCTAATACGGAATGACAATAGGACAAAGGGGGTGACTTGCACAGGGCAGTAACGTAAAATAGCATTATATCTGGGGGACCCGAGATATTCCCTATCAGTAACCCTGAAGGAACTGCACTGGTTTGGTAAGGTTTGGGGATTCACTCTAAATTATGGGAAAGCTAAGGCTCTCAACATCACAGAGGACCCATAAGTGAAGGAGGAGCTGAAGAGGGTGCCCCCTATAATGCGGGTGGAAGAGAAGGTGGAATATTTAGGAGCTACCATAACCCAAACATATGAAGGATTATATAGGGCCAATGTCCCAGAATTCTGGGACACTGCCCTGAAAGATATGAGGTGTTGATACCTACAAGAATGATCCTTGTTTTCTAGAATTGCAGCTATTATATTTAGAGCCTTGCCTATAGTCATCCCATTTTAAAAGATTAAACTCCTGCAGGGGGAGATCTTCTCATTCATATGGAATAAAAAGCGGCATAGGATACAGCAATCCATACTAATATGCCCCCCGCTTCCCCATTGTGGGCAGGCGTGAGTCACAGATATCGGGAAATATCTACTAGCAGAACGAATTCTGCCGATGATGGAGTGGGCCTTGAATCCTGGATGTAAATGGTGGAAAGATGTGGAGCAGCAGGCTGCATCCAACCCTCCATCGAAGATTCCCTTTATTTGTGGTGGGGTGAAGGACAGAGGAGGATACCTACTGTCCTCATCAAAATGTGAATTGCATTACTGGGTCAGGTGACTGAGACTAGAGGGGATTAAATTGGGTCTTGGACATCTATCACCAATAACTGATGATCCGGAATACGCCACAGGGATGGCCAAGAATTATTATGATTGATGGGAAAGAAATCGATTGCTCACCCTGGCTAACATGTATGCAGAGGGAAGACCCCTGACATTTGTATCTTGTAAAGAGAGGTTTACAATAGGGCCACTGGATATCTCCTAGGGAAGTGATCCAAGTTGGTTGCAGGAATCTGGGAGGCTTAGAATTGACAGTAAGGCCTGGGTCAATAAGGGCAAAGAGCTCTAAATTGTACAAACCGACAAATAGGGGGGCCCCTGAGGACAATTCTTTCTAATGCCTAAACAAGAGCCACACCTATTGGCTTTGCTAATGCTTGCTATTAACAGGCATTCAGTGCAAGGACACACATTCTGATTATAAATCAACTGCCTGAAGGCACACTTGGTTGAGATATTTTTATTACACCAGGAGCTGGTCTGTAATTGCTAATATGCCATTAGATTACTGAAGACTGCTAAAAATGACATAGGCTACCCCTTAAAAGAAGCACAGAGCTCGCTCAAAGGGAACCCTGGGGGAAGGATTTTTAGATAGAGCGAGGCATGTAGTGGTTGAGAATGGGTATAGGGACTAGCATGGCCTTGAGCGGTCAATGGGTGGATAAATATCCAAACAATACCCACAGCATGTGTGCCCCCCACACATTCCATATCTCTACTCCTAGCTTCAATTGCCATGTAAATAGTTGCAGCTTATAGTTGGTGCTTAACGTGCCACTTAATTGGCAACTTCTAATTCCAGCGCTCTGAAATTTCAAGGGGGCCATGTGTGAGAAGGCCACCCAGTCCTATTGCTTCCCCTTTGGAACCTGGAACTTGTAGTTTTTTCTTTCCCATTTGATATTCAGGAAACCTACAAGTTCCAGAATTCCAAGCAAAGCAGGACTGGATGGCCTTTTCACACCTCACATGGCCATGGGAAACTTGAAAGCGCTGTGGTTCGGGCCTCTGTGCCACTTTAAGACTTAGGGCCTCATTACACGGTAGGCGGTAACCATGGCGCTATTAGCGCCATGGTTGCCGCCGGTATTTTACCTTGTCCGCCTTGGTGGATGGCGGAATTACCGCCCTACTCCAAGGTGAGCGGGGGCGGTAATTCCCCATTCACCAAGGCACTTCCCCATTCCCATTTTTGCCCCATAGGGCTCAATGGGAATGGGGAAGGTGCTAATTACAGTACTGCAAATTGCGGTACCGTAATTAGCACCAAGGTCCCTTAGCGGGCCCGTTCCTTAACGGCTGGTAAAACCAGACGTTAAGGTCGGGTCCCGCAAAGGGACCTCGTAGTAAGGCGGTAAGGGTTTACCGGTACCGGTGCCCTTACCAGTACCGGTAAACCCTTACCGCCTACCGTGTAATGAGGCCCTTACACATTTGAAATCGGACTGCAATATCCATGAGCTGAAACATACTTCAAGAAAGAATTTTGATTTGCCTTCATCTGCAAACCAATGTTTAGGGTGGTATATTGTGATTTGCCCATAACCATTTTCCCCTCCCATCTCCCCCCATTCCAGTCTCTAAAACGGGGTAAACTGAAAATAAAAAGTGTTGCTGTACATATTTCAGCAAAGAATATGGGAAATGCAAAGATTTGTCACTTGGCCACTCAAAAAGTAGTCACAAAATTGTGTGCGTAAGTTTAGACAAACTAGAAATGGAGCACACAGCATGCAGAAAACACATGGGCCTCATCACGAGTTGGGCGGTAACGTCGGCACTATTACCGCTGGTGCTATTAGCCCTACCGCCAACCCCCAGGCGCTATTAGCGCCGGATCATGGGTTTGGCGGAACAGTTAGTGCCCATTCTCCATTGGGCCCATTCGGGAATTCCTCATTCCCCATTGGGCGCAATGGGGAAAATTTGCGCTCTTACTGCCGGCGGATTTCCCGCCGGCGGTAATAGCGCCGAAAATCAGCAAATTTGCAGTGGATTTCCACCCAGCCCCACAGCTGGGGGGAAATCCGCCAAGGCCATGATCTGGTGGACCCTTAAATGCGGCGGTAATAGCGCTACCGCCGCATTTAAGGGTTACCGCCAGACTCGTGAAAAGGCCCATTGCATTAAACTATAAAATAATCAAGGAGATGGAACTATTTACCTTTTGAAAACTTACACTGTGCAAATGCCCGAGTCAGCACAGAAAAAAACACTGAAACAACACTGGTTACTAATGAATATCTTTCGAAAATCAATATTGTGGCTTTTCTTACCCATCATCCACTACATGTTTGGACCAATAATTACCAAAAATATTCTGGTAATGGAGGTCAGGCGTGAATAAGACGGTTTGCAATTTCATTGGATACAGCTTATTTATTGAGAAACAAGGCAATGGATACCTACTTAATAAATTGATAGATCTAAAGAATACATTGCCTCAATAGAATGAATGCAATAATGGTGAGCAATGAGCACCACAGGTTTAAAGTCACTCATGAGCATTCACAAATCAAGACATGTTATTGTAACCAGAAAACATATCAGGATTAGCACATTTTAAAGTGTGGAATATGCCTTGTATAATAGTCAAATGAAATCACATTACTTTACAGATGTGATACTGCTCGGAGTGAGTAGTAAGACAAAAATAAGATAAAACTGGTGGTTTTATCAGTGCTTGTTTTTAGCAGTACGTTGCTGCAAGGACCAGATATAAATCAAGGGGCTGCAGGCACACTTGGTTAAGACATTGGGCCTCATTACACGGACGGCGGTAAGGAAATAACGTTACCGGTAATTGAATACCGGTAACGCTAAATTTCCTATCCAATTACGACCCGGACTTGCCGCTATTAGCGCCATTGTTAAGTATGGTGGCACTAATAGCGGAAAGTCCTTGGGCGCGCGACCCCCAGGCCGGAAATAGCGGCATGGCGATAATAGCATCCCATCACAAGGTAGGCGGACATGGCAATAGCGGCATGGAAAAGACCCCAAAACCCCCTACCGGCATGGCGCTAATACCGGCATCGCGAACCACCCGTTAAGAGACCTGAGCAGTGTGTCCACCTGCCACAGGTGGACACATCCAGCACAGGTGTAGGCGATGGAGACTGTGGCAGCACAAAAGGGCACACCACACCCCTTCCCACACCCCTTCCCACACAAAAATGCTTCCAATACTGCCCGCATTACATGGGCTGGAGGATATGATTGCAGTGCGGCAGTATCAACAACAGGCAGCACAGAGGAGACGCAGGAGGAGTACGAGTAGGAGTAGGGTACGACAGGCGCAGCAAGCACCAGCAGGGCACCCAGAAATACCACAGAACCAGCAGGGTTAGGACAAGAAAATTGCACATAGCCGTACCAGCGCTGTGATGGACCAGGCATCTGGCCTCTACAACACACAGCACTGCTCCCTAAGCGTGCCGGGCGAAGCCCTCCTGTACGGCCATGACAAAGTGCCGAAGACAACCATGGCATGTGTGATGCGGGACTAAATTTACATCAGACGGAATGTGCCTATGCCACCTGACATGCAAGCGCAAGATGAGGATGATGTGGATGGTGATGAGGATGGCCGAAAAGGCCCGCAGGGACATGCAAGTGGCAATGTCCAGGAGGGACACGATGTGCGTCAGCATCTGATGTATCAGATTCCATGACATCCAAGGTATGACCATTATGCATAAAGATGGGTATTACTGCCCTGATACATGTGGTCAGTCCCACAAAGAATCATCTCCCCAATACAGTACACACACACAATGATGAATACCAAGCCAGTGTAAAGTTTTCAACAGTGTATTGTGAACAAAAGACAACAATAAGTGCATGGCCCCAACTGTGAAAACACCCCTACCTCCCTCCCTCCCCCCACAACACTCCCAAAAACACCCCTACCCCCCTCCCCCCACAACACTCCCAAAAACACCCATCCTCACCTCCCCCCACAACACTCCCAAAAACACCCCTACCCCCCTCCCCCACAACACTCCCAAAAATACCCCTACCCCCCTCCCCCCACAACACTCCCAAAAACACCCCTACCCCCTCCCCCCACAACACTCCCATGTGACCCTCATGGTATGAACGTGTCCTTCTCAACATGTTGCACCTAGTCCTTGCCCTAATTGTCAGTTCCTGCCCTGCCATTTGGTGGTTGTGATGTGGTGCGCCTCAGGTTGCGCAGAGACTGGCGTAGGGGGCTAGTTTGCCGGGAACTCCCAGAGGAGGTGGTGGCCGGTTCATCCTGGGTTGTGAGTGGGCATCAGCGCTCAATTGCGTCTGCTATACAGTGCATGGCCTGCCTGAGTTGGCTCATTTCGTTGCAGAACCTGTCGTTGCATGCCTCCATGCCCTCCCTTGTCTGCTGTGCAAGAATACCGAGGTCCTCCCTCAGACGGCCTACCTCAGCCACATGCTGCCCTACTAGGCCAGTGATCTCCGTCTGCCTCTGAATGATGGCTGTGAGGTCATGTTGCATGGTGGGTGCTGGTGGGATGGCTGATGCGCCTTGTTCCATGGCACTGGCCTCAGGTGAGAATACCTGGGGGCTCCATGACCCTTTAAGGGTGGGGGTGGGTGACCCTCCTTGGCTACCCGGACCTGTAGACAACCTCGGGCTTGCCAGTATGGAGCGTGTTGGTCTGGGGCTCTGGCTTAGATCCACAATGCCAGGTGCCTCCTCCTCATCCGAAAGTGGGGCAGTGGCTGCTGCCTCACCCGTTGAACTTGTGGCAGCAGAGTGTACTCCCTCAATGCTGCCTTCACTTGCTGGGAGACACACTCGCGTGGGTGCCGCGACGGCAGCAGGCATGGCCTCTGGCTGTGTTGAACTGGTGCCCCTGCTGCCTTTGTCCCTCTGGTCATGGTCACTCCTCCTGGTTCCCCTTGAGGATGTGGCGGTGTCCCCTGTGGCATCCCTCCTGGCTTTTTTGCTGGATGTGGGAGCAGGTGTCGCAGTGCATGGCTTATCAGTTTTTGTGTGTGATCCTGTAGGGGTGAGAAATGGGGATATTCATCATTCATGGGTCGACCTGCCTTATGCTGAATGATTACGTCATGACATTCTATGCATTTGGGGCTCTTTAGTGTGGATGCAGGTAATGGGGATGTTGGGTGGGTCATGCATAAATGGATCTGGGTTGAACGGATATGTGGTTCTGCATGCATGTCTGTTGGTGGCTGGATCCACGACATTCATATGGACACATGATTGGGGGGCCCATCACACTTCACTGTGCATTGTTGGGTGCATACACTCACCTCCATCGGACGAAGTGGGCACGCCATGCTCCATTTCTCCTACTCCCTCTATGCATTCCACTCCGATTGTGGATGCACAGGTCTCCTCCCACTCACAGAGCTTAATAGGCGATTCGCTGCCTCCTCCTGTGCCTGTAGCCAGGTTGCGGTTTATGGCCAGGATGTTCCTCACACGTAGCCGGAGGTCATCCCACCTCTTGCGGCAGTCTTTAACTGTGCGGGTGGTGGTGCCTACCGCGCTGACCTTGGTGGCTACCTCTGCCCAGATGGCCTTCTTCTTCAGGACGGCCTCCCGTCGCATGTCGTTGCAGAAGACCACCTGTTCATTTGCCACCAGTGTCTCAGTCAGCATTACAAGCTCCTCCTTGCAGAATTTCTCCTTGCGTTGCCGCTCTGTAAATTTTTTCACGGCCTTGGGCATCTTTAGGCTGTCCTGGAAGGAGTTTTGTTCGGGTTTCCTGGTAAGGTGTCCTGGATAAGGAGGATTGCAATGGATTGTGTTTTTAAAGATGGCCGCCGTGCTCTTTCCCGTTCCTGTGCGATGACGCTATTTCCGGTTCCGCAAAATAATGGTCACCGCTATTAGCGGTGACCGCTAATGGCGATGACCGCTAATGGCGGTGACCGCTATTTGCATGGGGCGGCAGGTCGGAAGTGCTATCAGTGCTTTCGACGATGCCGTTAAGGGACTTTTTGGGGACTTTAGCGGCATGGCGGTAAGGTCATTACCGGCCTGGCGCTATGCTCGTGCCCGCAAACTCGTAATGGCACGCAATTGGCGGCCTCTTGCGAGGGCGGACACGCTAATTGCGCCATGCCGGTAATTGCCAATTTTTACCGCACAACGTGTAATGAGGCCCATTGTATTACACCAGTAGCACATTTTACAGCTGCCATAAGCTATTACATCTCATCAGACAGCTCATAAACAATACTGGCAGGCCAAAGTTTGATGTTATTGTTTTATAAAGATATCTCAAAGATCTCAGTGGGATGTATTGTGGACAGGGAGGGGCAGTTACTGTGTGGAAATGGCCATAGGAATTAGCATGGCTATGGTCAGTCAATGGGTAGGTAAATAACCAAAAACCTACAAACTGTATATCCCTCCTCATATACCATCTTCTTCCTAGCCATAGTCCAATGCAATCATTTTGGCACTGAAGCACCACCTTATAGCCAAAACTAAAGAAATTTGCTCTTAGGTGTGCATTTATCATAGATTAGGGGCAGATGATGATTTTTAAATCTCCCTGTGCCAGTTACATTGGTCCAAATTACCAGCTGCACTGTGCGATCAGTCATCAAACTAGAACACATTGGGCCTCATCACGAGTTGGGTGGTATTCCGATGGCAAATCCACCGGAATACCACACAATGCAATTACAATTACCGCCACTTGATTACCGCTGGCTTGCAAGGCACGGTGGCGGTGTAAGGCCTGATTTTATTGAGTCCATAGGACTCAATGGGACATTTTTGGCGGAAATACTGCGGCAGTAATTGCGCCGCAGTAATTGCGCAGAAAATGGGAGGAAAGGCAGCGGATTTACCTCCAGCTCATAGCTGGAGGTGAATCCTCCAACTTTCTGCCTATCTCGTATTTGGATAATGCGGCAGTAACGCTATTACCGCTGCATTTTTACTGCACTGCCCAACTCGTGATGAGGCCCATGACTCTCAAATGCAACGCATTCAAGTGGCACACAATGGCCCAGTGGCAGTCCCTTCATTTGTAAAAGAGTACAGGAAGTTGTTGTGAGTCTGACAGAGTGTAAAAATGGACAGAGCATGCAGTCTGAAGAACCCCCTTTCCCCTTCTTTGGGATTTATATTGCTTTTTGTTAGGCATTTTGAGGAGCTACCACCACTACAACTGCACCAGTACAAAAAGTGGGCAACTATTCTACTGAGGAGGAATACCCATATTTTCGAGCAGGGCCTGTATAATTCTAATACTACATAACTATTACTTAGCAGGGTTGACATGCTTTAGAAAAGTAATTATAAAAGCAATTCAGAAATAAATGTATATTTTTAAAGGAACAGTGCCACCATGTCTCATTAGGTATTTTATACTTTTTTTATTGAGACAGTGCATGAATAGAAGCAATGGTTGAACTCATCTCTCCCTCTTCATAAGCAAGTGTTATGAACTGCATGCAGTGTGAAAGTCTTGAATTGCTATCAGAGACATACTGCATAGTGGGTTCAATGTGGCCTCTTTCATGGCCTCTACATCTCAAATGACTGAAATACAACGAAAAGTGTGCCAGACCTACCAGCCTTTCAAAGGCACCAACCAACTGAGAAATATCCTTATTTGCATAGAGGACAGACCTTTCATTATCTTATAAGACTCAAGCAGCGCCAGTCACAAAGTAATCAAATGTTACATGTCACAGGAAGAAGGTACCTTCTTCCATATACTGCAGGAATGCCCCCGGATCCAGAAACTCTGCAGCGTTGTTGCGATAAATTGTCAACAGTCCTGGGCCGCACCATTCCTAGAGACCCTAAGTTGATGCTATTGGGTGTGGAGGAGAAAGGGGATATGACACAATTCGAGAAATTGTTTCTTTCCACACCCACAGGACTGATCGAGCGCAACATAGCGAAACTGTGGGGATCTAACATAACCCCAATTTACGCACAATGGGTAACGGATGTGGACATCTGCAGATTAATGGAACAGCGTATCTATAGAGCCAGGGGATGTCATGGGAAAGCACAGAATATTTGGCAGAAGTGGGAGGATGCACAATAAATTGGTATAACTTCAGTATAAATATGATATGTGACTGGGTTGCATGTAAGAACTGTAACACACTGTACTAAGAATGCTGAATTTAATGGATCTGTGTTTGTTATTGTTTTTATTTTGGTCTACGACTGCTTTACCCACACCTGAAAATCTAATTCCTGGCCAACTCAAGCAGGTCTCGTTATCAGAACCCACTTTATGTGTGGCTTCAAATATACCGAGTAAAATAACATCTAAGGACACAATAGCAAAGTACTTGCTACTGAATACACGTTCACTGGTAAAGTACTGTCATGAGGTGGCCAACCTTATTGTGCAAACCCAAGTGGATATTTGTGCTCTAACAGAAACCTGGGTACATGATGCTGCTATCCATTCCCTTCAGATGGTCTCCCTGCCTGCTTACTAGTTTTTTCATTCAAAAAGGCAGGAAAAAACGGGGTCGAGGAGTGGCTCTAATATATAGATCCGCCCTTAAACTACATGATCAGGTAAACCCGTATTGGATCAATGTGAGGTGCTCTTTCTTAAACTTATCCTTTACCCAACATCTTCCCTCAATATATTGCTGCTTTATAGGCCCCCTATCCATACACCTCTTTTTGAAGAACAAATATTAGCTTTTGTTGGTAATTCTTGTAAGTCACACTCTCCTACTATTATCATAGGAGATATTAACCTATAGGCTAACGATTCATGGGATGGAATCGCTATTTCCCTCGCTGAATCTTTATCTTTACTTTTTTGTTACTTTTACATTACTTTTTGCTCAGCATATTAAGGTTCCCACTCATATAGGTGGTAACATATTTGACTGGGTCCTATCCAAAAATGTTCCTATCACAAACATCAAAGTGGATAAATGTCTCTGGTCCGATCATCATTTAATATGCTTTGAGACGGATCACCACAATATCGTTTGTACTGACAAACAGTCATCCATACCCTGGATGACTAGGAACGTATGAAAAATCACGCAATATGCTTTTCGTGCCACGGTTCTCCCTTTGTTATCATCACTTGAAGAACCGATGCCTCTTGAAGGCTACGTAGCTAATATAAGATCCGCAGTTTATGAAACATTTGATGCACTCGCTCCTCTTAAATCCTCTGTAAAAAAAGGAAATAATCCATCCTATACCACTTTTACAGCTGAGATAATTGAAGCTTGTGCAAAAAAACGCCAAGTGGAATGATCATGGCGAAAGCATCTGTCTGAGACAAGCCTTACCTCATATGGGCTTGCTGTCAGACATTATAAAACCCTTATCCTTCTTAATAAAGAACTACATCTAAATTCTCTGATTTCTAAAGCCAAATCTAGCTCAAAGGAGCTTTTTACCATCCTTCAGGAACTGAAGGATTGCACTACGGCTTCCGTACCTCATGCTGATAGCTTGTGGTGTCAAAACATCCATAATAGTTTTATTTAAAAAACTCTTACCAAAATAATATTAATGCCCAGGTCAAATTAATTTCCAAACACATGACCTCTATAATAGATAGTACAGAATGTGTCAGGGATTCTCCTGTTTTTTTCCTTCAGCATAGTCTCTACAGAAGAGGTTATTGATATAGGCCCTCATTCCGAGTATGGAGGTAAGTACCTTCCCTTACCGGCATGGCGCAAATAGCGTGTCCGAGCTGGCAGTAGCCTGCTAAAAGCGCACTATTACGAGTTCGCGGGCACAAGCTTTGCGCCATGCCGGTAAGGGACCTAGCGCCATGCCACAAAAGGGCCCGAAAACCCCCCTACCGGCATGAATCGCACCTAGACAACACTACCGCCATAGACCAATGCGGCATTAGCGGTGACTGTAAATAGCGGTCACCGTTATTTACGGTCACCGTTAAATTGCGGAACCGGAAATAGCGTCATCGCACAGGAACGGGAAGGAGCACGGCGGCCATCTTTAAAAACACAATCCATTGATCCATTGCCATCCTCACCACACAGGACCCCTGGCACACTCGTGACCGACCGGAAAGTTCCTACAACCACCCAGGAATGCCCAAAGCACCAAAGAAGGGAGCTGCCCGCCTCCGAAAGGAGCGGTTCATCCCAGATGAGCTACAAATGCTCGTAGATACCCTACACAAGCATGCTGGGACTGTGTTTAGCAGCAACATGCGGAGGCAGGAGGTGCTGCAAAAAAAAGAAATCTGGGCACTAGTATGCCAGAAGGTGAGCGCAGTGGGCAACACCCCACGCACGGTACAGGATTGCCGCAAAAGTTGGGATGACCTGCAGCTGAGGGTGCGGAGCATCCTTTCTGCGAACCAAAACTAGGCCTTGGATACCGGAGGAGGATCAAGTTCGCCAATAAAGCTCATGCCATGGGAGGAGACATGTGCGGGCCTGTGTTAAATAGCAGGCAGGAGTCAGTAATTCAGGTTAAATAAAAGAAGGGGTTTATTCAGGCATTCAAAACGGAATTGCAGCTTTTGTAACTCATATCACAAATAATGCAAAATAAATAGGCTTCTCGATGGCACTGTGCATTTAGAACCAAAGTAAAGAAAAGTCCTGCCTCGGGTTTGCCTTCTTTAAATCAGAGTTCAAGTGTCCCGGGCAGAAAGATATAAACGAGGCAGAGAAAAAAGAACTAAAAACTTCCCTATCCCGTACTTTGCCCACACCGAAGCTCTTCCTTCCACGGCTATAAGGAAAAGGGAACTTTTCCTTCCTTGTATGCAACCCCCTTTTATTCATTTTTGGTTTAAAAGGAATATATTTGTTTTGACCCAGAGGCATTATGGGAGATGTAGTCCGTGGTCCGACATCTACTGTTGTTGAACTGCCTGTACTTCCTAACAGTGACATATTGACCTTTCTTGTGTTATTATTAGTGGGAGTCACTGCTCTTGGTGACTCTGGATCATTCGACTTAACTCCCTGGTGGGAGTTTTCTTGTGGTTTTTCTGTTTTGCCTGGCCATTGCCGGCCAGTCCCACAGGAACTGGGTTTTCCAACCTCACAGCATGATAGGGGCAGAATCCATTGAAGGGGTCGGAGAAATGGAGTGTGGCGCCACGTCATCCGCTGATGGAGGTGAGTGTCCAAAGTAAATACTGATAAGGCAAATGTGATGAAAGTCACTGCTAATGTTTAGCCAAAGAGTGACGCCATGGTCGGCCACACACACCCCCCCCTGTAAATTATGCCGAAGCAAGTGAGACACAAGCCAGTGCCTGGTGCAAGGCCGTAACGTACATGACACATACCACACAAAGTTGCTAATTCCATGAGGCACACAGGGTCGTTGATGTAAACAGTGTGCATGTTAGACAGCACAGTACCTGGCCAACATGAGTGACACCGGCATATGCATGCATTTACCACCCATGTATGGAATGACGTGCCGTTCCCTACACAAATTCTGATTACCCATAATTGTCTGAATGTGCAATCGTAGCCATGTATGAATGCTGGCTATCCAAAGATCACTCATGCCGTCCCTCTCTTCCACCACCACAGGCAGTGAGCATGACAGTGAGGAGCAGGACAGCAACCGTCCCAGCACATCCAGGGGCCAAGGCAGGGGCCACTGTGTCCCAGCGACAAAGACACCACTGGGACGTACACCACCAGCACCAGCAAGGCCCGTGGAGGGTGCACCACCCCCACCCCTCCCTGCACTGCCTGCAGACACCTGCCCAATGCCAAGGTCCGAGGAGTTCAGTGTGGCTGGGGAGGTGGCAGCCACGGCCCCCCTCAAAGTTGAGGACAGCCCCAATGACATCTGGGAACAACTGAGGACGACACTGTGGAAGTTGTGCACACCCCTGAAGATTTCTCAAGCCCCCAGGTATCCTTCAGTGCCTCTGGTGAGAACGACACACTGGAGCAGTCTGGCCAAGAACAGACACAGGGACATGGCAGTCCCGTGTACAGTCCCGTTGAGGAAGCGCCGGCAGGACATGTCAGCCCGATCCCCAGCAGGGCCACTGCTTCATCCGCCGGTGCACAGCGGGCTTACCAGCTCTCTGCCCTGATATTGGAATTTGTGCAGGACAATTGCCAGGCCAGGGAGGAGTGGCGTGCTGATTTGAGGGCAATCCATAACCGAAAACACTAACCGCCTCTGCGAGGTGCTCGGCCACATAGCCGATGCTTTGGAGGCTGCTCATCCCGGTCAACAGCCTCAGCATGAGGACACACCATCCACGAGCAACTCCACCCAGACCAGCCCGCTCCGTCAGTCGCTCGGTGCGCAGCGCCGACTGATGCCTCCCCCTGGCTCCGGGAGCGCAGAGTGACTATACTGGCAGCCTCATGTGGGCTACGTGGACCCTATGGGAATAGTGTGGGGTTGTTGTGGTGGGAGAGGGAGGGGGGTGAGGGTGTGTGGGGGAGTTGTGGGGGAGCGTGAGGGGGTGAGGGTGTGTGGGGTTGTTGTGGGGGGAGGGGGAGGGGGTGAGGGTGTGTGGGGTTGTTGTGGAGGGAACGCGAGGGGGGTGAGGGTGGTGGAGGGTTTGTTTTTCATGTTCATATTTTCACTTTTAATACACCGGTTGTGATAATAAAAAAATAACCAGAGTGGACATTCATCATTGCGCATGTGTCATTTAATCTTGCACAATGTACAGTGTACATGTATCCCCACACCCAGTGCCCTATGTCCTAACATTATGTCACCCTCTGCTGACTTGTGTGTCTGAAATATTGTATGATCAATGACTGCCACACAGCACGTCCCTCCTGTGCATCGGCACCGTGATGATGTCCTGCCACATCTTCCTCCTCCCCTTCATCATCATCAGGTGGTAGCATTTCCATGCCAGGGGCAGGGGCACGTTCCGACGGATGCACATATTGTGCAGCATTACACATGCCATGGTGATCTTGGCCACCTTCTCATGGCTGTAGAGGGGTGCCCCACCCGATCGGCTGAGGTAGCGAAATCGTGCCTTCAACAGGCCAAAGGTCTGCTCAATCACCACACGTGTACTGGTATCGGAACGATTGTAGTCCTCCTCGTGCCTGTTCTGTGGGTTTCGGACAGGGGTCATGAGCCACGGCTTCAAGGGATAGCCACCATCACCTGCATGAGAGGGGAATGAAGGTAAATGTTCGCACATTCATGTTGGACAACTGTACTAGTCTCACATGGCAGCAGGTAATCTGTGCCCACGCGCACATGTCCCTGGATGCATTGACACCATTTCTGGCCCGCTATGTGTCCTGTGCAATGGACTAATGGTGTGGGTTGCATCTTCCAGATGGGTCATGGTGTGCACTGACATCTTGTTGCACGTGCATCGTATATGTATAGTATACAGCAGTGTTGGTGTAAAATCAGTGATGAGTTGTGTTCTGTGGGATTTGGTAGTAGGGACCGTTGGCTGTAGTCAGTCCTATATTGGGCATTCTGCACTGATCAGTTCCATGGTGACATGCAGCACTCCTATGGGTATGCCGAACCAGTGACACACTGTGGTATCCCTGGTTGACTCAGTTCAATGCACTCCCAGGGATGACTGTCCCGTGTGGTGATATGCTGGAGACAGCAACATAGTGCATATGCAGTGCATAGTGCAGGATGACCTTACGGTGTGTGAGGGCCGTTGATGAGTGGTGCATGTGTTGTGGGATGTGGGCTGGTTACCTGTTAGTCATGTAGTGATAGGTGTCGGCCTTACTTCATCACTATGGGATTTGGTTGTCATGTACCATTTCAGTTGCTTTGGGGCACAGTGTTTGGTGATGTGCACATCGTGCACTGACGTCAACATTCCCACCCAGGTGGAGTATGCATCCCCCCCCTTCCCAGCCAAGTGGAGTATGCATCCCCCTCTTCCCAGCCAGGTGGAGTATGCATCCCCCCCTTCCCAGCCAGGTGGAGTATGCGCCCCCTCTTCCCAGCCAGGTGGAGTATGCATCCCCCCCTTCCCAGCCAGGTGGAGTATGCGCCCCCTCTTCCCAGCCAGGTGGAGTATGCATCCCCCCCTTCCCAGCCAGGTGGAGTATGCACCCCCTTCCCAGCCAAGTGGAGTATGCATCCCCCCCTTCCCAGCCAGGTGGATTATGCATCCCCCCACTTCCCAGCCAGGTGGAGTATGCATCCCCCACTTCCCAGCCAGGTGGAGTATGCAGCCACCCACCTCACAACCCTGATGCACTGCTATGGCCCAGTCAGGCAACTCACCAAGCAGCCAGGCACGTCGTCCAGCACGTCGCTCCATGTAGCGTGGTAGCATGGAGTTCCGCAGTACCAAAGACTCATGAGTTGATCCTGGATATCGGGCACAGCAATGTGTGATGATCTTGCTGGTGTTGCATACCATCTGCACATTGATGGAGTGGTATTGCTTGCGGTTGCGATACACCACCTCCATGGCATGCGGGACCACCAACTCCATGTGGGTGCAGTCGAGGGCACCTACACAATTTGGCATGCCTGCCAGTGCATGGAAGGCAACTTTTGTATCGAATATCTCCTGGGGAGTCCGTGGTAGGGATATGTATTCCCTTGTGTGCTTGAGGAGGGCAGGGCATCCAACACTTGGTTCAGTATCTGGGAAAATAAGGGTTGCGATATGCCATGCATGTGCCCCACTGTGTGCTGATAGGTGCCTTTGGCAAGGAAGTGGAGCACAGACACTACCTTCAGTAGAGGGGGGATGGTGGTGCGTATTTCTATGAGGCTCACTATGTCATTGTGTATCAGATCCACTATGGTGGTGATGGTGTCACGGTCAAACCGGTACAGGGTGTGGATCTGCTCAGGTGTTAGGTTGAAGGGGGTGGCTCTGATGCGACGGATTGGGGGCTGCCGGCGTGGTCATGGTGGCTGCACTGGTGGGGCATGCTGGGCCTGTCTCACCCTCCTTCTCCTCCTGCGTCTCCTCTGTGGTGGTGGCTGTTGTTGTTGAGGCATTGCAAGCAGGGCCTCCAGCTCCAGTAATGCTACTACTATTGGTATCATCTTGGTGTGGGAGGGGGTGTGGTGTGTGGGTGTACTCCTTTTGTACTGGCCCTGACTCCATTGCCTCCACCTGTGCTGATTGTGTGCACCTGTGGCTCTTGGAAACACTGCTCAGGGTTCTTAACGCCTGGTCGGCGATGCCGGTATTTACACCATGCCGGTATGCACTTTTTCAGCCTTCAGGTGGCCGTTATTTGCATGTCTGCATCACTTGTGATCTTCTCCGGTTTACGGCATGCCGCTAATGCCGGCATGGTGTGTCGCGTGCGCGCGCCCTGACCGCTATTTACGGCATCGTACTTTACAGTGCCGTAAATAGCCGTCTGGTTGGTCAGAATAGCCCGTAGCGGTAAGCGATGCCGGTAATCCTTTGCCGGCATCGTTTTTCCCTTACCTCCATACTCGGAATGAGGGCCATAGTCTCTAAGCTCAAACCTACCTCGTGTAAAGGGGATGTATTTCCTGCCACACTATTTAAAGAATACATCTCAACTCTTGCCCCATGGGTGACAACTTTCATTAACCAATCTTTCCATGAGTCATATTACCCTGAAAACATAAAGGAAGCATGGGTTACACCCCTGCTTAAGAAGGAAAACCTAGATCCAGCAGAGGCTGGGGACTATTGGCCGATCACAAATGTTCCTTTTATCCTAAACGTTTTTGATAAAATTGCCTACTGTCAATATCAGACTTTTGTTGAAGAACAAGACATATTAGCTACACAACAGTCCGGCTTCCAACCTAATCATGGCCTTGTTGCTGCTTTTGGATCTGTCTGCCGCGTTCCATCTTGTTGATCATCAACTTTTGGCGGACAGGTTAATTTCAGTTGGCAAATGTACTAAAGAAGCAACAGCATGGTTTAAATCCTTTCTGGGTGCACGAAATATGAGAGTAACTAAGGACAACACGTTTTCCATTGCCTCTACACTATTATGTGGTGTTCCTCGAGGGTCGTGCCTTTCGCCCTTACTTTTTAATATCTACTCATGTCTTCTCTGTGCTCTCCTGTCGGCTATAGGCGTATATATTTTGCCAACTATATGCCGATGATAGGCAGGTTGTTATCAAACTCACTGGTGAGTATCAAAAAGATCTAGAGCGTATCAATCACATCTTTGCAGAAATCCAGAATTGGATGGCCTTGAATTCCTTGGCTCTTAATAATGCCAAAACTGAGTTGCTTGTTTTGAGCACTCATATGAAATACGACAACTTTCTGATTGGTCAGCACGTTATTCACGTATCAAAAAATGCAAAAACTCTTGGGGTCTTTTTCGAACCTCAACTGTCTTTCACTCAGCAGACTAACTATCTTAAGTCTTCCTGCCATTTTGCAGATTCGGCCCCATCTGTCCAGAGAAAATCGTGCATTGATCGCAGCTGCGATTGTGAATTGCAAGCTGGATTACTGCAACAGCCTCTTGATTGGTACATCCCAGGCGAATCTTAGAACGCTGCAGGTGATCCAGAATAGGGCAGTGCGAGCTGTGCTTGGACTCAAGCGCAATATGCATGTCTCTGAGGCTAGGCGCAGCCTGCACTGGCTGCCTGTTCAACAGCCGCTGCAACATAAGGGGTTGTCCATTGTGTACAAATGCTTGCATGGCAAGGCCCCGTCATATCTTATTGCTAGGTTAAAAAAGAAACCCGTTGGTCGTCTACTACACTCGAATTGCAATATCTCTTTGGTCCAACCCCTGTCCATTCTGAAGAGATTTGGAGGAGCTGGTTTCAATTCCTGGGCTCCTGCCCTATGGAACTCCATGCCAAAATATCTGGCTGACATCAGTTCACTAACTGTTTTTAAGAAACAACTAAAAACTCTCTTGTTCGATATAGGTCATGGGTAATTCTCCCTCTCCTTATGCTACTGATATTCACTCCTACATTGCCACCTATGTGCAACATCACATGATTTCTTCCTTTTTGCTCGCTTGTATGATGATTATTGCCCTCCTATCTTGCCTTTCTTGATTTTTCTGTTTTCTGTTGTCTGTTTCTTCCCCTCTCCGGTGTGCGCCCTGAGGCCTTAGGGTTAGTGGCGCAATACAAGAAGATAGATAGATAGATAGATAGATAGATAGATAGATAGATAGATAGATAGATAGATAGATAGATAGATAGATAGATAGTTCAATCATGGATGGTTTACCATGTGATGTTCAAGGTGTAAGTTGCACCAAGCACCTGTAAATCTAACAAAATGTGTTATTAAAAAAAAATGTTTTACATGTTACTACATTGCACAGGTTTTGTAGTCTCCACCCTGCTGCGAAGCATATCTCATTCAGTTAATACTCCCACTGTAGAGACCTAGACATAAACTGTAGTTCCAAGGCTCCAAACCTGGTGAGTTTGCTTTGTGAGTTAATGGGCCTCATTGCGGGTCCGGCGGTAGCCATGCCGGTAAAACCGGCAGGTAGCTGCTGGACCTGTAATGAATTACCAGCGCGTAACTTCTTGGTGCCACCGGGCTATTCCAAGTCCAGAGGCTGGGAAATCAGGCGCCGGTAATTTTTTTAGTCCCCATTTCCACGGAGTCCTATAGAACTCCATGGGAATGGGAATACAGGAGCACTGAACCGTTAACAACGGTGCTGTTGCTCTCGTGAGAACTGTGCGAGTGGGTGCCGTCCCCCCCTGGCGGGCGGGACTGCACCCACCTGCAGAGTTGTACTGTGCCGGCCCGGTAACAATGGTGCCAGTAGGCTTACCGGCACTGTTGTTACCAGACCGGCACAGTTATATTGAGGCCCAATGTGTCTGCTGCGCAAGAAAATGTTCAAAATTAATACCATGGGTCTCATTACAAGTTTGCCGGTCCGGGAACTATGGTACCGGTAAGCTTGCCGGTACCGTATTTCTCAGACTGGCAAACTACGAGTTCTGCTCACGGGTGACATTACGGCCGCAAGGTCAAACCTGGCGGCCGTAACGGTACCCGCGAGCAGAGCATGTTGGATGCACCAGCACCATTCTCAATGGTGCCAGTGCATCCGAGCTCCCCATTCCCATTGAGCCCTGTGGGGCTGAAATGGGAATGGGGAGCATTCCATTCCGGCGCCTGCGAATGGGCAATTGCCGGGTCCGACAGGGCTGAAATGACCCGGTAATTGCCCATTTGTGGTTGATGGAAAAAATTGCAAGTTTGGCGGCAGCCTGCCGGTTTTACCGGCAAGGCTACTGCCAAACTTGTAATGAGGCCCCAGGGGTTTGAATTGCAGCAGTCTTACAGTTATCATCTGAACAGCTGGATCTCTAATACAGCAGTGCCACACCTCTCTGCCGTTCTGCTATAGTTTTAATGGAACAATATTGTACTTTTCTTGAGGACTATTGTAAAAATAAAAGGGATTCCAGGGGGCCTCATCAAAATGGCTATACTTTTAATCAGATAGTAATGACACTTAGTCGCATGACTGCATGTCTGCAATGTCCTTCTTAGGGCAATAGGGTTGTACATCCCATGCTGTCAAGACATAGCATTCTGCATCCCTTTTTCCCCTGTTCCAGAATGGACTGCATCACATTTTGTATTTGCTTCCACGTGGCAATGACTATTTGAGTCAATCGTATTGATCAGCATCTGTAGGATATTCTGACTAATCGGGGACTGGAGGATAGCTCTCGGGCAACGCATGGGTCTTGGAAGCAAGACGCTGAGCAATCACAGGTTTGAATCCCGCATCCGGGACAGGTTTGAATCCCGCATCCGGGACCGCGTGTTATAAATAACCTACCCTTACACAATGAAACTAGCACCTAAATACCTACTGGTTCTGTGCACCATAAATAAATGCAAAAATAAATAACTGGAACACCTGGATAGTTATGTGCAATTTGTGGAGTTCCAACCTGGATTTGGGATCACCAAGAGTGTCAGTATTCCCCTTATACACAGTTCCACTACACTACATGGAGTAGAGGTGTTCCGCCCATTCTTCTAGGCCAGATCAGCATTTTACAGCAGGACATCTGTACTTTCTATAGGACAGTACTCCACTTTTATAATGGCTGCTATTCTCCAAAAGGGACAGAAGGACTTCTCAGCGTGGCTGCTATACATTTCATGGTCAATTTCATGTGGCAGCTCGTGTCTGAAGAGCTACTTTACTTTTAGTAGTGCATGACATGCACCATTTTTAATTGCAGCATAACGTCCAAGAATGTAACTTACATGACATATGAGCACCTGCTGATCCTCTCAAGCCAGTAGAGTGAACACTGATACAGTACAAAAATCACACGTTTCACAATCTCTTCCATATTTCATTTGGCTGATGCTGCACAGATCTTTAAGAACTATATCTTATGTTACAGCATAACACAGTTGTAGTTTTTGGTTTCGTGCGTGTACTGAGAGAGAAGCATGACATTCTCCCACGTTGCTGGATAAACATTCCAGTTTGCTTTTTGTTTAATATCTCATGCCAAGTCTCTGCACTTAGCAGACGTTCTATCGCATAACACTGAGACCATGACATTGACCAGCACCCCTTAATAGATGGACACAGGTTTATCTACAATTCAATTTCTTGCATTAGCCACTGGACATGTGTACACATGCCACATACATGATTTTCTTTTTTTTAATAACACATTTTATTCATTTTATGAGAACAACACTTAGTCAATACATTCCAAACATACAGGCATACTTAATGCACAGCTCATACGTTTAAGCATTGTATGGGTACTTCTACATATCTCGGCAGGTAGCCTTATGTTATATTTACAGATCAGGTCGTCTCACGTGTTTATCAGGCCTCGTGTGTTACAGATTAGTGTCACTAATTTTCCTCCCATCTTTGCCAAATTCTATGCGCCTTTCTGGGGCAACCTCTGGCGGTGTATACCCTGATCTCCATTGCAATACATGCATCCACATCTGCCACCCATTGCTCATATTGTGGAGCAAGATTTGAGCCCCACATATGTGCCAAGTTCCTTTTAGCAAGTCCTGTGACGGTTGAGAATAAAAGTCTTTCGAAGCGGGACATCTCTGTGTCGACATCCACTCCCAGTATCAACAATTTGGGATCCATGGGTACTACTCGCCAATGACCGTTGAGAGTCTGTCGCAACATTTCTGCCAAAAGAGTAGGATTTGTGCACATTCCCACAGGATATGGTAGAAGGTTCCCCTCTCTTGGCGACATCTCAGACAGTTGGGGTCCTGTTGCTTTCCCCCATTGATATAGCGCCTGGCTTGGGTAGTATAGCCTGTGCAGTATTTTGAGTTGAACCAGTCTGATTCTAACAGAGAGGGCCGTTTCCCTGGGGTACATTAGGGCTGTGGTCCAGTCCTCTGGTTGCAATGGTCCCACGTCTTTTGACCATTTGGTTTTTAGGCTACAGAGCTCTGGTGTTGCGAATGAGGAAATTGCAGTATACATTGTGGAGGTTATTTTGACATCAATTCGGTCTAGGACACACTTCCTTTCAATTGGTGTCCATTCAGGCATATTGGATAGGTCTGTCAACTGTGTTGTAAGTGCGTGCAACATTTGCCTATAGTGGAAGTGTTCTGTCAAAGGTAGGCCGAATCTATTGATTAGGGTCTCAAAAAACACTATTTTACCATCTTGTGTCACGTCCCCGATGCTGGTTACCCCAGCTGCTTCCCAACTTGCCCCCTTTGGAAGCTTGTTGAGCTCTGGTAGATGTCTATTTCTCCACAGAGGCTGCACCGGTGTAATCTTCCCCTCCCAGCCTAGGTGTTTATGTGTGTCATCCATACCTGTGCTCTGTGAGCAGTTGTGCTAGGAGTTGGGCGTGCTATGATCTGATAAAGACTCTCCAGTGGGGAGAACCCCTGTCCTACATGCGTATCCACTCGGATGTGTGGGAGGTCGGCATTGTTGTGTAAGATATCATTTACAACTGCCATTTGGGAGGCCCAATAATACGTTTGCAGGTCGGGGAGTTCAATGCCTCCTTCCCAGATAGAACGTTGCAAGGTGCTTAGGGCAATCCGCGGGTGTCTGCCTCCCCATAGCAATTTCCTGAGTATGCTGTCTATTTTGCGGACCTCTGTCTTGGGTATATGTATTGGTGCGTTCTGTAGAATGTATAGGAACCGCGGGAGGGCCAGCATCTTAAACAACGCCGCTCTCCCCAGTAGAGTAAGCGGAAGAACCATCCAATGTCTCAAGTCATTCGCAAATCTATCAATGATTGGATATAGGTTTCTGGGCACATAGTTTATGAGGTCGGTCGTGACCTGTACGCCGAGGTAGCGGAATTGTTCGGTTTCTACTCGGTATGGGCAGATATCTGGGGTCATGTTGCTTATCCCTATAATCGGGAATAGTATCGATTTGTTCCAATTTACCCTCAACCCACTAAAAAACCCATACCTCTTCAATATTTGTGTGACAACGGGACAGGATTCCAACGGGTTACTTAGGTAAATCAGCAAATCGTCGGCATAAAGGGAAACTCTATCTTCCCAGTCGTAAGCCCAGTGAAAACACCTCCACGATTGTGTGTCCCTCAGTAGTACTGCCAGGGGTTCAATCATCAGTGCGAATAGCATTGCAAACAGGGGGCATCCTTGTCTTGCTCTTTTGCCCAATCTAATGCTGCGCGAGGACCATCCATTTACTCTAACCTCAGGTGGTCGGGGCGCTATATAGGGGCCTAGCCCAGCCCATAAATTGATCACCAAATCCCATTGTACTCATTATTATCCACAGGGCCTCCCAATAGACCGAGTCAAATGCCTTCTCAGAATCGATTGTGAGGAGTGCAAGTGACTCCTGTAGCGCCGGGGCTCTCTCAATGGCCACGTGAAGCCTGTGGATGTTCATCCATGTGGACCTTTGGGGCATAAAGCCGCACTGATCTGGGTGGATGAGAGAAGTTATTACCTTTTGTATTCTATTGGCAAGGATCTTCCGTAGGACTTTGGCCTCTGCATTTATAAGCAAGATCGGCCTGTAGGAGCTGCATATATCTGGTGGTTTGCCTTCCTTGGGGATCACCACTATGCTGGCCTTCCACAGGTCTGGGGGGAGGATTCCCTTTTCTTTGGAGTGCAGAAACATGTTAAGCATGTGTGGTGCCACTTCACTACTCCCTATCTTCTTCCATGTTTCCACTGGGAACTCATTAGGGCCTGGGGTTTTCCCAGTTTGGAGTTGGGATCGAGCAGTTACCAGTTCTTCTTCTGTGATCTCTCTTCCTAGGTTCATTCTTTGTGCATCATCTAGGGACGGAAGGGTAACTTCGTCTGATGTGGCAGGATCTATCGGATCTGTGGGGCAGGGTACAGTGTCTCATGATAGGCCGCAAAGCACTCTGCAATGTCCTGGTCAGTTGAGTCCTGCCCTACATTTACAATGATTATGTTTCTAACTTGCTGATGTCCTTCATCCCTCTTTTGCAACCATGCTAACATCTTACTGGCTTTGTCCCCGGTCTCATATAGCCTAGCACGCATTGTTCTGTGCGCTTGCTTTGCACAGTTCAGCGTTACATTTTGTAGATTCTTTTGCACCAGAACTAGGGTTCTGTTATCCTCAACTGTTCTTGTGTTTGTATAAAGTGTCTCAGCTCTCTGCACCTTGGTTTCAGCATCCTCCACATCTTTCCTGTGCGCTTTTTTGTGTGCTGCTATCCACCCAAGGATTTCACCCTTCAGAACTGCCGTATACGCCTACCACAGTATTACATTGTCATCTATCGAGCCCTGATTCAGCTCGAAGTATGAGGATGTGGCCTTTTGGATTTTCTCCACCAGATCCGGGAAGCCCACGTAATAGCTGTTTAGCCGCCAGGTTGGTGGGGGCTGGGGTTTTTCTGTTTCAAGTAGTATCATTAGCGGAGAATGGTCTGATATACCTCGGGGAAGCAGGGTTGCCTCCTTTACCTTATGTACGTTTCAGCAGGAATGAAGAAGTAGTCCAACCTGGATAGTGATGCATGTGCACCGGAGTGGAACGAGTATTGACGCTCTGTAGGGTGTAAGTCCCGCCACACGTCCCTCAGCCCCAGTGCTGATGCGAAGGTAGCCAGTTTGGTTGGTATTGCTGGGTTTCTACCCCTTATATGTGTGCGATCTTCCTCGACATTCATTATCTCGTTGAAGTCCCCTCCTATTATCAGGGTGTCTGCTACATTGTTAGCTATTATGGGTGTGATATATTCCAATAAGGCGGACATGAGTGTTGGGGGTGAGCAGACCACTAGTATGCCAAAAGTCTGATTCCACAGTGTACCATGTATGTATACAAACCTTCCCCCTGTGTCTTGGATTATGTTGGAGATCTCAATGGGAGTTTTTTTATGAATTAATATCAATACTCCTATCAAACCCATGGAGAATCCTGCATGTACTGCTGTACGATACTTAGTTCTCTTGAAGAATTGGCATGTTGCGCCTGCCAGGTGGGTTTCTGTGAGGAGTACTATGTCTGGATTATGTCGATTTAGAAACTGTGTCACCAACCTTCTTTTTATACTATTACCTAGGCCGTTCACGTTCCATGCTAGGAGACAACATTTTTTGTTGTTAGGCCCAGTTAGGGCCATTGTGTGATTTATAAACATCTGCATTTAGGCTGTCACAGCCTCTATAGGAGGAGTTCTTTATTCTTTTGATCTGGGGTACACTGATACATTCTGTGTTTGGTGTGAACAATCGAGCCGGAAACTTCCCCAATTCCCCCCTCCCCATACTCCATCCCAAACTGAAGCATCTGTCGCCCTAACATATTAAACATAAAATTAACCAATCAACTCCTTACGTTCAACATCACCAAACCTGCAAATTCTGGTATACAATACTTAGCTAAAGAGTGTTACCTATCCCAATCTCAAGGTAACTTTAACGGGGGTTCATGCGGTCTGGGGCCGCCAGCTATTCTGAAGTCAGATGCATTTTGATCACTCCAACTTTCGGATGTTGTGAAGCAGCGATCAATCCGCTTCATTGCTTATCTCTTTGCATAACATTAGCAGCAAGGGTCTTCGCGGTTTGAGCTGCTGGCTGTTGGCGATAGGTTCTGCAGCAGCATTAACAGAGTCGTTGTGTGGTCGTGTCTTGGTGTCATATCTTAATGCATCTCTTATTGCTTCACCTTCGTTGTGCTTCTGTCAGTCATTATCTTTGTTCGCGATTGCTTCAGGTTCTTGTTGTGGGTGCTCAGGAGATGCTCTCTCCGGCCGTGGTCTGTTCCTGACATTTTCTTGCCTTCGGTTCAGCCTCCAGTCACCCTCTAGATGGTTCTCTGCCCAGTTCCATGCTTCCCTGGGGTCCGTAAAGTGTACAGTTGTTCCATTGTAATATATTTTCAAATGTGCTGGGAACAAGAGCCCGTATTTTACATAAAGGGACTGCAGCATCCTCTTAAGTGGTTCGAAGGATTGTCTCGCCTTTTGAACCTCCCTGGTGAAGTCAGGGAAGAAGGCAATTCTGGATCCATTGTATGTCACAGAGCCTTTGGTTCTGGCCATTTGGAGTATGGCATATTGATCCCTATAATTGAGGAGTTTTTCAATCACTGTGCGCGGGGGAGCTTCCGGGACTTGTCTGCCCGCTGGGATACGATGAGCGAAATCATTTGAAATTTTTTTTGATGGGGTCTTGGGAGCGAATAGATCAACAAGCGATTGCTCAAGAAATAACTCTATGCTTGGGCCCTCTGACTTTTCTGGCAGTCTGAGAATTCGGATTTTGTTCCGTCTCGCTCTTCCTTCTCCCTCCTCCACTTGTTCCTCCAGTGTTTTGAGACATGCTAGTGCCCCTGTCATTTGCTGACTCACAGTTCTCAGGCCGTCTTCTGTTTCAGATATGTGGCCCTCAGCTTCTACCTTGCGGGCTGTAAGCTTTTGTAGATCGTGGCGCAGGAGTGATACCTCTGTGCCTATGCCGTCAATCTTTTTTTCAATAGAGGTTCTTGAATTGGTTATAGCATTCATAACATCCTTCAGGGACAGATGGTTTTCAGCATATCCCATTACCTCGCCAGGGTTGCTTTGCTCCTGTGTGAGAATCTGGGCAGGGGTTGTGTACTGCTCCATTTTGCTCTGCATACTAGCATTCTTTGCCCTGTCTTTCCCCATAGTGGCGTGGCTGATATTGCCTCAATTTAGTACTCTTGGCGTTGCGCAAGGCCCACTGTTTCCTATCGAGTGGGCAACCCACAGCGCCGTGTGTCATGTCGGTGAGCGGTGTGTGCGCAAGATGTTGTCTTGGCTTTATTTGCTGCTGTTTGTGCTGCTATAACGCCTCTCCAATGACAGTTTGGTACATTATGTGGTTGGCACTTCAGCCTCAATGCGACAGTGTATGTCCCCCTCTCCCTTTTAGTAGTAGTTGGTACAGTATCAGATTCTATGTCTCACTTAGTAGCCGTCCTTCTTGTTATGGAGCCGTGTGTATCCGAACCCAGTGGGACGCCGTAGTAGTGCCGGGGCGTTGTAGCCACCATACGCCAAGCCCAAGTGGAAGCCTGCTGCTGTAGTACTGGGGGACAGCACCCCTCTCTCACACTTCAGCAAGGGTCTATGTTTGATGCTGGTAATGCCCAAGATGTTGTGTAGTCGCGTTTATGCTCCAAGCACAGCAATGGCAGCGGTGTCACTTTGGCAAACTGAGTGATGATCTAGCCAAATGTTCTGGTCTTGTGGCTCTGTCTGGGTTCTCGTGTTTCTGTTGCTTAACTCCAGGATGGAAGGCCTCCACAATGTCACCCAGTGTCCGCTTACTTCCGTTAGTGCCTCTTTATTGGGAGCCCAGTTCTGGTTCGACTGTTGCGGCTTGTGTATGATGGCACTGCAATGTTCCCTGTCAGTGGGACACAGTGTGGCACAGTATATGTGTGTAGACTTTCTTCTATTCTGCTCGGCTCAGGGTCTCCACTGCCAATTTCTTCACCTCTCGGAACTGCCCTTGTCTGGTGTTCGATCAAGTCCCCAAGCAATCCTAGAGGGGAAGACCTATCCTGTCCTTATGTGTTCTGCTGGGCATCCGGTGTGTTTGTTGGCTGCTAGAGCCATTGTTTTTCGCCCGTGCGTCTGGCTGTTTCCCTAACCTGGTTCAACTTGTTGCATTCTGGGCCGGCATGCTGCCCTCACTCATCCCACGGCATTCGCCCACACATTGTCCGCTGCTTACCATCAGTTGTAATCGTCGCTCGGATCAGGCGTCATACGTCCAGCAACAGGCTCTTGTCGCATGGACCCACAGCAGGCGCCTGGAGCCCAGAGGAACCGCTGTCGCAGTGTTTAGACCATCCATCGGTTCCGTTTGGTCCTCGCTTTTGCTCTCGTTGAAAGGGTGCTTACTCCCGCCAGTTCCATGCACTTCTTGCTGCATGCAATGTTTCTCCGCCCGTGCGCTACCTCCGGCTGCTTGGTTCTCAGAGTGCCTCAGGGCATGTCATCTTGCTTCGCTTTTCGCCACCTTTCCCGCTGAGGCCTTGACGGTATGGTTTCCAGGATCTCCTCTACGTGGGCTCCCTCCGGCACTTTCCCGCAGGGTCGCGCCTATACGTTCCGGGTCCTCAGAAGGCATTTGTCACTCGTATTTGGGGGAGTGTTTCCCTCTGCTCCAGGCTATTACCTTCGAAGGCCGTTGGCCATTCACAGCGGCCTTCTCTCCGGCACCGTGTGCGTTGTGCCTCCGCAAGGCACTCAGGTCAGCAGTGTTACAGACTTGTTGGTTTCCCCTCTCTCAGCTCGTTGGTCCGGCGGCCATCTTAGCTGGTCTAGGCATCCGACCACCTCCACGTTTGCTGGCGCGCACCTCGGCAACCAGGCTCCGATTTTAGTCGGTATTGCAGCGACCCGCTGTAGCCAGGTTTCCGCCGTCTGTTGCTGCTGTTTTTGGGGAGTGGGCAACGCAGAATCTCAGGATTTGAAGCAGGATCTAGCTGGCAGCCTGGGAGCGACGAGGGATCACGTCCTCATTGTCTGGTCATTGACCACGCCCCGCCACATACATGATTGATGAACTTTCATTGGTGCACAAAGAGGAGTCCTTAACTCTCTGCTCTATTGCATTAGCTTTTACCTCAAATAATTAAATACTGTCCATCCATTCCTTACAACATTCATAGATTTCTTTATATCTGGAGAGCATAGTACCTTATTACTTTCAATATATTCAGAAACGACCTCTATATGCATGCAATGTGCATTCTCGTTCCAAATGTATGCATCCAGTTTTTCTGTGCAGGCAAAAAACATGTGAACTCTATTTACTTACATAGAGAAAATGGTGCCAGAGGGTTGCAGATGTTCGTTGTGTGCATGTGCACATGTAGTTTATGCATTAATTAATTGAATTACTGATCTGTCTCCTCCCTGTATGGTGACAGATTAAAATGGGCAGAAAAAGCCTGACCAGTCAGTCACTGTAGTGGTGTGGTTCTTTCCCATAGCCCTTTTACAGCAACCGAAGGAACACTTAAGAGACCATTTCAATGGTGAACCTGCTTTCAAAAAAAGGCACAACCTCAGGCATATCCTATCTTTAGTATACATGTTGAAAATGTGCTTCCAAAACACTGCTGGATTACATATTTTCAAAAGTATTTTCCCCACACTACACAGTCCCACTGAATGGAGTTAGCATGTTTGCTACACCTACTGGATCATTAGCATCAGGTATTTTGATGCCTCTATGATTTTGGTGACATGACATCATTAGCCAGCACCCCCAGCACACAAAGTGTTCCAGCGCCACTGCACAAACCACCACCTCTCCTCCTCTGGCCTTTATTATCACACATCCCTGGGGTTGCAAAATTATCCCTCTGTCTGTAAAGGAGATGGTCATGTTCAACTTGCTAAGGCGGTCACACCCTAGTAAATTAACTGGGGATGTTTCTGAGCATAATAGCATGTACCACTTTTCCTCCGATTTTTACATCTACCTCTTTTGTATAAAGATCTGTGGCGACAGCCCCAAAAAAGCCCTGCTTGTCAAGAGTCTCACCTGATAGTGGGAAGTCTCCCTCACTGATGCATGATTCAGTGGCATCCATGTCAACCATAAATATAAATTGTTTGTTACCTATCTCAGCCCCACCAAGGGTTCCTAATCAGGGTGGGTTGTCACCGACAGGACTTGGCAGGCAAGAGCTTTCTGTGGGCTGTCCTAGTCAGGATACGTATTGGACCCTGGGAACGTGAAAGGGTTGCCTCCCAAAACACTCACCCCCCCGATAAGGTGCTACTGTTCCTGCAGGCATTGAACCGCTGCATGATTGGTTATGTGGTGCTGCTTGTGCTGGGTCATTGGGCGGGGGAGGCAGTTGTGCTTGTGGATACCACAGGGGTAGCTGGGTGTATGCTTGGTGTATCTCGTATTGGATGGATATAGGCATGGGGGTGCTAGGAGGTACTGTTATTGTGACATGGGTCTATTTGTGAGTGAAGGAAAAAGCCATAGTGAACCCGGAGGAGGGAGGCTAACAGTCGAGAGGGGTCTGAGCCTGGACGAGGGAGATCCATGGGTGAAGCCATCACTCAAAATCCATTAAGAGAAGGAACTGTTATTTGATTTGTGGAGTACAATTTGTGAAGGGTCAGAGCGCGGAAGAAGGGGACCAAGGGGTGAATCCATCACCTGAGAAATACGTAGAACAGAACGTTGTGTTTGTTTGTTGTTTTTTTCTTGATAAACCAATCAGGCCCGTGGGACCAGGTAATCACAACCCCAAAGGCCTTGATATCGATAGGAACTGTTTTATGATCTAAGCCCAGAAGAGGGAGATCTGAGGGCTGAAAACCGATCGCCCAACACCACGAGGAATAGGGGTCAGTGCCCAGAAGAGGGGGACCCAGGAGTGGAAAATCCTCACCCTAAGTAAAACAAGGAGACAAACTTTCATTTTGCTGAAGGAACATTTTGTTTTGTTATTGAATACGTCAGGCCCTTGAAGGCAAGAGACTTTCAAGAGAAACAAGACTTGGCCATCAAAGGTCCTGATAGCTGCAAGTGGAACTGTCGGCTCGTGCTTGGAATGCTCAAGTGTGTGCTGTGCTCCAAGATTCCATCTTACCCCGTGCTCAAACCGTGGGGAAGGAAGACTTAGGCTACCGCATCCTGACATATTATTGGTGAACACTTCTTTCTTTTCTTGAGAACTATTCCACACCCTTTTTGTATTCGTTGTAAGGTTTGGCAATAGTTTTCTTAGTATAGGCCCTTTTTATTTGACAACAACGCCACTAGGACTGCCTTATTTTCATTTGATGGTCGATGTTTGCTCCCATATTAGATTTAGGTTTAGATTAGGCATTTTTCCACCCTGCATACAGTTTAATAAACACCCTTGAACTGTGATCACTTCTGTGTAACGCTCACCTGGCTCCCACGGAGGCGCTGGTCTGGTCTGGGTTGCTGTGGCCTCTTCAAGCGTGATGCGCAGAATTCGGACCACCGATTGAACAGGACCCCCAAATCTTGCTTGTCTGGCCCGTAGGAATATCCTTCTGCAGATAAGAAAGGGGATAACTGTCTGCTGAATAGTGTGCTTGCTTCCCCCTTTCCCCCTTCGTTCTCCTCTGACTTCCTCCAAAACCCCCCGGTTTAAGCTCACCTTATGGTTTGGAAGGATGAACTCTCCATCCTGCTTCTGGTGCAGGAGCGCGCGTTCGTCCAGTTACTTCACTGGTTTTCAGAATGGCGCTGGCAAATCCACTTGACTTTTCTGAGCGATACACCGTAAGTATGAAGATGCTAAAGTTCAAGTGTGAGCCTCCTTTTATGTTGTTTCTCCTAACCTGTGATCTGTCCTTTATTTCAGGTGCAGAACCAAGGCGATGCGTTGAGGGGTTAAATTGCCGGTGGTAAAATCAGGTGAGTTAGTGATGAGGGCGACCCCTCTAAATGTCTTTATAATTCCCCAGTAATGTCTTTTGTCCTTTCCCCATAGGGGCCGGGGTGCGGTACCTGCTAAAGATGCGGCGCCGACCCGAGATGTGGAATGGTTCACCAAGAAAAGCCGGTAAGTAATATGGCTGAAAATTCGGCCTTCCTCTTGTGTTCCATTGCTCACCTTTTGTCTCTTCTTCTCTCCCCTAGGTGCAGAGATGTGGTGACTGGTGCTGAGAGCCGCGATGGAGCCGGGCGGTGTCTCGGGAACAGGTGAGTGAAGCGCGGCGCTGCAGCGAGCAACGCGGTGCTTTTAAATGGAAGTCCTCCTTCAGGAATGCTGGCGTGAAGATTCCGGATGCAGGTAAGAAGGTTGAATAAGTTCTTGGTTTTCACCTTTCTCTTCTCTTCTTTCCTTACAGGTGTTCCAGGTTCGAGGCGGGCGTGGCTGGAGTCCAGGTGCAGGAGCTGACACGGTGAGCGTTCAGCTGCTGGGATGCAGAACAACGCGAAGCACGTGTGGTTGTCCGGGCGTGGCTTAAATAGCCTTGGAAGAAGTTCCAGGTGAGTATTCTTCCACAGCCCCACCCAAGTAACAAAATAGTTCCCTCAGAAAAATAGTCCCTCCTAAGCCTCATTTGGCTTGGTTCTTCATGCAGCATGGTCTGCATCAGGTGAGTGTGCAGCATGGTCTGCTTCAGGTAAGTGCACCAAACACTTCCCCTTATGAGCCTGGCGCCTATGGCGCCAGGACTGATGTCCAACATGAGCCTGGCGCCAACGGCGCCAGGACAGAGTCCAAAGAGCCCCTATAAAGGGCCGCTGGGCTTTTACCCGGGGGCGTGATGCCTGCTCCCGGGGGTGCTGGGCCTGGCCTGGTACTCCGGGGGTAGGCATCATGACATTGTGTCTGCCTTTACTGTTGCCACCATGAGTTCCTTACAGTGGTCAGGGTAGATTTTGATCTTTCTAAAATGGCAAAGACGGCATGTTCCACGTAGAGTGTCACTGAACAGCCCATCACAACTGTGGAACTTTTGTCGATAGCAAATGCTGCAACTGCAAGTGCTTGTTTGCAAGTGAACTGCCCTTGCATCACCGGATCTAACGTGCCACTATAATAGGCCAATGACTTGTAGCCCATCATGCTTTTTTGTGTCAACACGGCAGTCATGAGATGGCCGTTAGAGTGTGAGAACAGGTAGAATTCCTGTGTATAATGAGGAGTTGTGTGAGAAACCAGAAGGTGTCTCACCTTCTAGTCCCTGGGGATCTGTCCTCCAGGTGGCCAGTACATGGCCATTGCTTTTGGATCCAGTTCCTGGGGGTGGACCAGTGCAGGAGGATCACCTGGGTGAGGTGTCTTTGGGGAGTGGGAGTGGGACACCGGATGGTGAGATACAGTATCCCCTTCCCTGTAACACCTTTACCCCATCCTACCAGGTAGGGTACTTAGATACTCAGGCCCCTCCCCCCCTTTCACAACACAAACACTTTCTCACGGACAGCCCGCTATGAGAGAAAACAGGCTAACACCTGAGACATATACCTGACGTGTCCCAATACAATGGTCAGGCAGGGACAAACAATTACTGACCACCATGCATACCTTACTTCCATTACACTTCCCCAGGCAGAGCATGAGAGCACACTCTGAGCGAGGCAAAGCACACGAGGAAACAGCAGTTCCAAGATGGCAGTTTAACACGAGGAGAAAGACCGCGAAACTGAAGGGGATCACAAGTTCCCTTGACCTTTTCGACAAGGAACCGTTACTTTCATGAAGCCTCGAGAATAGAAATCATAAGACCAGGAAACCAGGCTGAGGAATTCTGCATTGTGTGTTGGAGATACAGTTGTTGATACTGCCAAGAAAGTCGATGGCAAGGGGGCGTGGCTTGCCATGTAGCCATGAAGAGAGCCTTAAGTGAGCTCCCGGGGCTGATCCTGGAATCGATCCTTTGCGTCTAGGCACTGGCATGATCCTTGCCATAATTAGGTGCAGGAGGGCCTGGTGAGCACCCAATACGGAATTTGGTGCAGATTGGTAGACCCAGACAGCTGCCCCCCAACAGAGTTTGAGTACGAAGAGGCAGCAAGATGGCGACCAGAACTATATTGGTGTGCCTCCGGTCGAAGTGAAGGGCACGCGGTGGAGGAGGAGCCGAGCACCACCGCCTTGGAACATAGCGAGACGGCTGTTGCAGCTACACAACTGCCTAGCCTGACTTTTAAATGGCTCTGGGGAATCCTAAAGCAGGTCGTTGGCTGACGGGGGAGGCTCCAGTGAGGACTTTGGAGTGGATAAAGAGGACCGAAGCACCGGGGGATCAACAAGGCCAGAGACGGACCTGCTGATGTCACAGCTCGCGGGTAGTGAGACCGGCGTACACCAAGGCGCGGCTTCATCTGAGCACTGAAAACAGGAATTTGCTATTAGCCCGACTGGTGCAGTAAGAAGCGACAGGGCAGGCGCTGATGGCTGAGGACCTGATTTCAGATGGCCATCGGGGAGCCCGGCCTGCGGAGAAGGCCCCTGACTGCTGCATTGCTGCACATAGAGGGGTGAGCGTTGCCTATACCCAGCTTCACAGACCACTGCAACACGTGTGACCGAGTACTTTCTGCTAGCGCTGAGGCCATAATAGACGGCGGCCCCTGTTAATGTCAACTCTATGTGGATGCCAGGCCTCCTGCATGGTAGACTGGAGAAGGGTCGGATAAGGGCTGGATTAGTAGCTCTGGGCCAGTGGAGGGGGTTTTTGTGTCCCGGCGGGGAAACGAGGCACAGGAACTGTACTATCCAGCTGCTGGCACCAAAGCATACTAAATAAGAAGGACTGCCACACTGTCGCCTACTCTCTGCGGGCAACCCTGCCCATATCCTCAGGGTGGATAAGCACGCACATTGCTTGCAACCTTAAGTGGTGCAACTTTACAGCACACGCGGTGCTGACAGTAGTAAAGAGGATACTGGGGAATTTTAAACGGCTTACACATCACCACAGCAGCCCAACACTCCAGGGGTTTCCCCTCAGGCCAAAACATCAGAAGAGTTCAATCTTGATAAACATCCGGATACCTCTGAGTGTGGCACAAGGTCCACAATACTTGTTACATACTACAGGGGCGCTCAAGACAGACTGGATGCCTCCGAAAGCAGCCAAATTGAGAGCCACCCAGACGACTCTGGATAATGACGCCAAAAACCTGCAGCAAGTACCTGTGGTGGACATGGCGTCATTGCAGGAGAAGGAAGGGGACGCCATAGAGATGCACAATCAAGTGATGCAGGCAATTGCAGGCTTAAAGGCCACATTGGGCACTCAAATAGAAGCTGTCATGATAGACGTGGGACTATTCCACCAGGATGTCATGAACCTGGGAAGCCCAAGTGAAAGAAAACACGGAGGGGCTCCAGAAAACGTGCACCAATGTCCATATCCTACAGCAGAAAGTCAGCCTACTTAGGACACAGAAGGGAGGGCCTGTAAAAACAATGGCCGCATTGTTGACTTGCCGGAGGGCGAGGAAGGTAACGAACCCCACAACGTACAATGAAAATATGTTCTTACAAGAAATTGGACCGGGAAACCTCACACAAGGCTTTACAATTGAAATACACCTTACGGCAAGATTCTGCTCACTTTGGGATTGACACCCCCATGAAGGGAGAACAGGCCCATAACTGCTGATGTCATGCCCTCTTGGCTTCTTTTTGTTTTTCCTTTCCCTTTTATTGTTTTTTCTTCTTTTTGAGGGCACTTGTTTTTTACGCCCGCCCGCTGTGCACAATCCTCGGGTTTACATACCAGAGGCGACCGCGAGAAGCGGATATGTTCGAGCATGGGTAATGATGCTGGGCAATTGCTTTCAGTTGGGGAAGTTGGGAAAGTTATTGAGGGTTATGTTTTGCCTGTACGAGAGCCCGAGAAGAACGTCCGTAAGATTACTTTGCATCGCTTGCCGTCCTGCATGGATGCGGGACGCCTATTTGGTCAGTGGGGGGGGGGGGGCGTTTTCACAATACACAAACGCTCATGTCTAGCGCCGTAGATGTACTTACATGGAATGTCAAGGGCTTGAACAATTATGTGAAAAGGAATAGGTTCTACTCCTACCTGAGGAGAAGTAAAATTGATACTGCTTTGCTGCAGGAGACACACTTAACAGCTGATAAACAAGCTTTCTTGTCCAGTAAATGGAGTGGGTGGGTATTTGGTTCCCCATACCCTGCATACACTAGAGGAGTCTTGATTTGGATAGCACCTACAGTACCATTTGGGGACACCCAGGTCAAGACTGACAACGAAGGCAGAATGGTGCTGGTACAGGGGCTCTTAGAACACATAGACACATGCTTGATAAACACATACGCTCCAAACCACAATACTGCAGGGTTCTTCCAAACGCTATACCCAAGGCTTTGCCCTTACAAAAACAGATCATCATATGGGGGGTGATTTTAATTGTACTCTAAATCCAGCATTAGACAGATCAGACACCAGATTATGCAGACCTACTCCACCTGCTAGGTCTCTACAGACGCCCCTGACATCATTGACCTGATAGACATCTGGAGGACACTGTACCCAGACAGCAAACACTTCTCCCATTTCTCCACTCCACACGCAGTCCACACCAGGATAGATACATTCGTCATTGGTCAGGAGACCGCTGACAGTTTTACACTTCCCGAGTACAAAAGCAGAGTTCTATCACACCATGCTCCTCTCCAACTGCAATGGCAGTATGTGCGCCCTAGACTCCCAATACCCACGTGGAGACTTAGGAGCGAATCCTTGAATCCTTGCATGATATACCTTTCCGAGACCATATTAAAAACAGCATTGCTGGGTACTTTACGCTTAACTCGGGCAGTGTCCCCAGTGCAGGAAGCCTAGGGGAAGCTCTTAAAGTTGGCATTAGGGGCGCCGCCATTGCAAAAACCAGCATTGTTCAGACTTTGATAGGCAAAGAACTAGCCTCTACGGAGGAACAGTTACAGACGCTGGAACAGTCCCACATGGGTCAGAATGGCATAGATGCAGACGCAATGGTGTTAAGGAAGAGGTGCGCGGAATGTTGGGAAAGACTGGGCAAACACAACTACTCCAAATACATCGAGAGACAACATAATGTAACGCTCACCTGATTCCCGTAGAGGCGCCGGTCTTGACTGGGCGTATACCGTATCTTCAAAGGTGATGTGTAACACACGGCTGGCTCTTTGGGCTGGACCTCTGTGCACTGTATGTCTGACTCGAAGGGTAAGATGTCTGCAGATAGAAAATATGGGATTAATGAACTGGGTTATTGAATGTCTCTCTCTTCTTCCCTTTCTCTTCTCCTGTAGAACCCCAAAGGTTAACGCTCTCACCTTAGGTAAGTGAACGCCGTGCTCTCCATCTGCCTCGGGGCAGGGTGCTGTAACCAGTTTCTTCACTGGATAAGGGGAGCAGGCCTCTTGACTTCAGAGGACTGCTGTCCGTCGTTTACTGCACGAACGGTAAGTTTCGAGTAATTCTAATGTCTTTAAAAGTCTTTAGTAATGATGTCTCTTGTTTTGCAGGGTTCCGGCGATGGCGGATGACGGGCTGAAGTGAGTTGAAGATGGAGCCCGTGGGATGAATAGAAGCTCCTGGAAGCACGTAAGTAAGCGATTGTTGCCTGCTTCACGATGCGCTCTAACTGTCTTTTTATTTTGCAGGTACAAGTTCGGAGCGGCTGCAGGGTGCCGGAATACCCACTGGGTTAGATGTGGAAAGGAGTAATGGCACGTGAGTATTAAAGTTCCCCAATGTCTTTAAACGCACCTTGTTTTGTCTTTCAGATGCGGGATGCAGCGCCAAAGGCCTCCGGAGCGTGCGAAGAGTTGGTAAGCTTTTGTCTTTCAGATGCCGGAATGCAGTGCGAAGACCTCCGGAGCGCACGAAGAGTAGGTAAGCCTTTGTCTTTCAGATGCCGGAATGCAGCGCGAAGACCTCCAGAGCGCACGAAGAGTAGGTAAGCCTTTGTCTTTCAGATGCCGGAATGCAGCGCGAGGCGTTGGTGACAGCCGATGGACCAGGTAAGTGAAGCGCTGTCACTGAAGACCGTAATGCTAACCTGTTCTTTCTTGTCTTTATAGGTGTTGCTGAAGACTGGATTCAGGATGGTAAGCCTTTTTCCTTAGGCCCAGGATCAGATGCAGAAGACACGATGAGCGTTCTGCTGCAGAGGATGCAGAATAACGCAAAGCAAGATTCATCCATCGGGTGTGGTTTAAATAGCCTCCTGTAGTGCTTAGTTGTCTCCTTCCACAGCCACGCCTAGGTAAGAAAAGTGTTTCTGCTTTCCAGAAGAGTTCCAGTGTTCTGAACCTAGGGAGTGGCTCCTGCCCCACCAAAGAGGAAAAGTAGTTCCAAACAGAAGAGGATCAGAGGCTCAACTGGCAGGCAAGTAAGCAGCATGGTCTGCTGCAGGTAAGTCCACCCAAGCATTATGAGCCCGGCGCTTCCAGCGCTGGGACTGGGCATATTTATGAGCCTGGTGCCACTGGCGCCAGGACTGGGTCCAAAAGGTCCCAATTGGGACTGGTTGGCACTCGGAACCTGGGTTATGGATCTGCTTCCAAGGGAGTTGGGAAAACCCTGACCTTTTGGAAGCAGAGATCATGACACATAAAGAGGGGGACAAGCCGGGTAGGTTGCTAGCCTGGTTATATAAAAGATAAAAAAAACCATCCACTTGATATAAACGCAGAATGGTGACCTATGTCATACCCAAGTGGGAATTAACACGGCTTTTAAAGAATTTTATCACACCCTTTATCAGGAAGGGCCCCAGGTATCACACGTGCCTATACAAGAAGTGTTAGATGAGATAAACCTCCCTTGTTTAGGCCAAGATGCGTTTGACAGTTTGGAAGCACCCATCACACTGGATGAAATACGGTCCACGATTAGATCATTGCCGACAGGCAAAACCCCAGGTTCGGATGGTCTGCCCGGCGAGTTCTATAAGGAATACGCAGACAAACTGGCCCCTCAGCTCCTGAACGCATTCACTGATTCCTATGAAGCAGGAGTTCTCCCTCTCAGCCTGAGCGAATCGATTATTGTTCCCATTCTTAAGCCCCGCAAACCACCAACGGAGTGCGACTCCTACAGGCTCCTGTCCATGCTTAATCAGGATAATGAGATATTGACTGCTACACTAGCAAGTCGGCTGAAAAGGGTAATCCGCACAATTATACATTCTGACCAAACTGGTTACGTGCCAGGCAGAAGCATGGCCTGGAATCTGCAGCGGTTGCACCATGTTATGGATAGCATTGCATCCTGGGAGACCCCCTGTGCAATAGCAACGCTCAACACTGTCAAGGCATTTGATTCAGTGAGGTGGGAGTGGCTTTATGCAACGTTGCGCCAAATTGGCATTGCACAGACGTACATAAGATGGGTACGGCTGATTTACACTCAACCAGTCGCAAGAGTCAAGACAGGCAGACACATCTCAGACTTGTGCGGGCTAGAAAAAGGTACCAGGCAGGGGTGCCCTCTGTCCACATTGCTTTACATCTTGTATTTGTATTTGTATGTATTAGTTTATGTAGCGCTTTACGCCAAAGCGCTGCACAATTGAACAACTTGATATAAAGAACATAACATAACAATAGAACGATAGAAGCACATTACAGTATGAATCAATCAATTAACAAACCATTAAGAAGAGCAATAAGACTGGAGGGAATAGGGAGAGAAAAGTAGTGGGAATGTGGGGGAGAGGAGAGGAGGGGAGGAGAAGGAGGATAGGGGGGAGGGTGAGAGAGGGCTGGTAGGGAGTGGAGGGAGGGAATCAAGGGAAAGGAGAAAGAAAGGAGGGGGAGCAGGAAGGGGAGGGAGTTTCAAGGCGGGGGGTGGAGAAGGAGAGATTTAAGGGAGGAGCGAAATGAGGAGAAAGTAGGAATAGAACGAATTGAGAGAGGTAGGGAGTTCCAGTGCATGGGAGCTAGGAGCTGGAAGGAGCGGAAACGGGAGGGAGCACAAGGGGACGGAGGGACAGTCAGAAGGAACTGATCAGCTGAACGAAGGGAGCAGGAGGGAGTGTAGAAAGGGAGAAGGGAGGAGAGGTAGGGGGGAGCGAGTACATGGAGAGATTTGAAGACAAGGCAGAGAAAGTGAAATTTAAGTTGAGAGTGAAATGGAAGCCATCCAAGGGAGGAGAGGGAACCTGAGATAGAGTCGCGGAAGGTAAGGAGACAGAGGGTACGGACAGCAGAGTGGTAGATAGACTTGAGAGGATCAAGATGAGAATTGGTAGGCCAAAGAGTAAGGAGGAGCAGTAGAAGAGGCGAGAGAAGATAAGAGAGGAGATTAGGAGTTTAGTAGCATGAAAGTGAGAGAAGGGCGGATTTTGCGAATATTGAAGAGGTGGTAGCGACAGGCACGAGAAGTGAGAGAGATATGGTGGGAGAAAGAGAGTGAGGAGTCAAAGTGGACGCCTAAATTACGGGCGTGGAGAGAGATAGGGAGATTAGTGGGAGGGAAATTAATGAAAGGGGGAGGAAAAGGAGGGGGAAGAGAGTTGGAGGGGAAAAAGACGACTTCAGTCTTGTCAGTGTTGAGGGAGAGAAAGCGGGAAGACATCCATTTCTTTATGGCAGTAAGGCAGGAAGAGAGTTTCAGGTGGAGGTCGGATGAGAAGGAAGAAAAAGAAAGGAAGAGTTGAGTTCGTCGGCATAGAAATGGTGGGAAATGCCAAACGCGGAGATAACATGGGCAAGGAGGGAGGTATAGAGTGAGAAAAGGAAAGGACCAAGCACTGAGCCCTGAGGTACGCCGTACTCAAGAGGTTGGGATGGAGAGGACCGGCCACCCCAGGAAACAGTGAAAGAGCGGGAGGAGAGGTACGGGGATAGCCAGTTACGGACAGAGCCTGTGAATCCAAAGGAGGAACCGATAGCGCATGGAACCGATAGCATAGTACTTAAGGACAGAATATCTTGCGGCGGGCATAGTCATAGATGATGTAAGTCACCTAATATCAATGTACGCTACGACACCTTACTATACATACAAAACCCAGAGGACAACTTAGAGTTGATCATGGAAGCTCTGGCGCTGTTTGCGAAATTATCAGGGATTACGATCAGCATAGATAAGTCATCCCTGTTCCCGATAGCAGGCTTATCTAAAAAGGGGCGGAACACGCTCCAAGTCTTGGCACTGCAGTGGCCGGTTGACATGTTTAGATACCTTGGAGTCAATATATACCGTGAACCAGCGTCAGAACATGCCAACAACACTCTGAACCCCCTGCAAGGTATCAAGAACTCTATGAGGTTCTGGAACAAATTGCCCCTCTCGTTAATGGGTAGGGAAGCTCTGTTGAAAATGGTGGTCTTGCCCAGGCTACTGCACTATTTTGTAAATGTCCCGTACTATATACCCAAAGCCTTCTTCAAGACGTTGGACTCTGTATGCGGTGGATTTCTATGGCAAAATGGTAGGTGCAGGATAGCACTGTCCTCCCTATGCAGACCTTATGAGGAAGGAGGGATCAGGGTCCCACACTTTGAGTTAAACTACAAAGCGGGACAGCTACAATTCGTGGTGGACTGGTTAGCAGAGGACCCCACCCCAGACACGCAGATGTTTCAGCTCACAGAACCACACTTTTACCTAAGGGAATTGATATGGAATAAGAGGCCCTGTGCCCGCCATAGGTCACACTTGGTGTCTTTAGGGGTGCAAGTGTGGGACAGGGCACTCACACAGATCGGACTTACGGACCCATTCTCAGCACAGATTTCCTTGATATCGGTGGTATCGACCTTTACACAAGCGCAATTGGGGATACAAGTGAATTGTAAATCCAGTGGTATTGCCACAATAGGCGACCTACTGCATGACACAACCTTCATGCCCTTGAGTGAGTTCGTTGAACAAATGGGTCTGCATTGCGGCCAATATTTGCTACATTGCACCATTAAGAGGGAAATCATACGTCGATGGCCCACATATGGCAAATTTATGGAAAAACACTAAATCGTTGACATCCTGTATGACATCTCAGAGGGAGGACATACCATATTCAGGATATATGACTTACTTCTAATGGGAGGACCCCCACAATATTAGTGGTAAAATGCAAGTGGGAGGAGGACCTCAGTGACCCTTTTTCAGATATTCACTGGAAGGAAATTCTGGGATACCACAAGAGAATGTCCCGGAACGCTAGGTTGCAGCTGATTAAGCTGTTTGTGACACACAGGGCATTAATGACACCCTTGAGAATTTCACAATTCCCTATCGCTGGAGCACAACACTGCACTTGGTGCAATTCCGAAGATGCAGGTATGCTACACATGTTCTGGGCATGCCCCACAGTGTGGATATATTGACAAGAGGTAGCAGCCAGAATGAACAGGGAGGGTTGGTATTGGACGTACTTTCCCCTGGGGCATTTTTGCTGGGTCAATTCTCATGTCCCAAACGTGCAAAGTACATCCATAAGATGAAAGATTTAGCGTTATTCTTAGCCAAACGCAGAATTGCTATGGCATGGAAAGCAGGCTGAGACGGATGCTTGGAGTGGAGGGGGGGTGGTACACTTTTGCCTATCGGCTGCCGGTGAGGATGTTGTGGTATGGGATGCCCTGATACAAAGTCTGTATGCTCCTGTAGCCACAGATGCAGATAAGGAGAATATACCCCCATAAACATCATGAATATTATGGATAACGATGGCAACCTGAGCTTGATGGAATGACATTAACACAAGTTACGGGCTAGTACTAAAGGCGAATTGATGGGAGGGAACCGGGAGGGAAGGCATGGACAGTTGGGGTAAGCTGTTAATGGAGGGTTTATACGTGATTACTGTTGATAATGTACACGATTGTAACATAGAATGTTTATTTTGTGGATAAGTCAAACTCAATAAAACATGTTTAAAAAAAAAAGAAGAAAGTTGATGGCAAGGTAGATAAAGTTGGTCCGAGCCCGAACGTGGGAGATCAGTTGAAAGTTTTGGGTTAAAGCAAGTTTGTGTTAAAAAGTATTTAAGTACACTATGCCTCTGTCTGTGAATGATATCGTCATGTTCAGCTTGCTGAGCAGATCCCTGCCCGACAGGTTCACTGGTGAGCTTTCAGAATACAGTAGGGGTGCTTGTACCACCTTCTACCCTATTTTGATGTCAACCTCTTTAGTGTATGGAACCGTGGAGACAGCCCCAGAGAAGCCCTGCATGTCAAGAGTCTGGTCCGACAGTGGTAAATCTCCTCACTGATACATGATTTTTTAGCACTTGTGTCGACCATGAAAATGAAGTGTTTGTTTCCTATCTCTGCGCCCATCAAGGGTTTGTCAGGGCAGACAGTCATAGACTGGGCATGTAAGCGCTTTCTGAGGGCTGTCCTAGTCAGGGTATGTGCTCGTCCTGGGGAACATTAAAGTGTTGTTACCCATCACGCTCAACCCTCAGTAGGGCACTATGGTGCCATTCGGCACTTCGTTGAGTGTGTGCCTGCTGGCATTCCCGTGCTGGGTCATATTTTGTTGTGCATACTGCTGTTGTGAGTGCTGTTGTATTTCATAGTGTATGGATGCCATTCTTGGCGGTGCCATCTGTTGTGGATTCTGCAGTGGTGGGTGATAATTATTGTACGTGTTGTATCCTAATCCTAGCCTGCTTCTACATTCTCTTTAAAAAGTTCCCCAATTTCTGCAGTTCCAACACTGTGAGGAGACCATACACGCCTCTCTCTTATCCCATTCCTCCAAAGCCCCCGCTTCTCTCCTAAATCCACCCCTCCCGCGCTGCTGACCTCCTTGCTGACACTCCTGTGTGGGGTACTGTTGTTTGCCGCCCCACTTCCCTTTTCCTCCTTCTGCCCATAAATCCGCTATTCGAACATCTGCAGACCCCAGCGTGCTCCCTGTTGTCTTCGTCTGTGCAGGTGTGGACAACACCCCCTCTACAGCTATCTTAGCCAGCTTCCTCTGTACCAACGTTCCCTCATTTGCCTGCAACTGCTGTACCGTTTCTCTCTCACGTTCCTTTATTCATTTGCAGTGGTGTATTATTATACACTGAATTTCCACCCACCCCTTCGCTTCAATGCCCACAATTTTGTCTAGTGCCTTCTGCACCTCTTTTGGTAAGCCCCTTTTGATAATGAAATAGAAAAGAAGAACTGATTGGTCCCACTGGCCCCCAGTCTCCGCCCTCCACATCTCGTGAACCTTAATAATGTGCTGCGCGGGGTCTTCATCATCTCCCATAGTGTTTGTCATGATGAACTGGAAGTCTGAGGTGTCAGGGTAGGTACGTCGAAGCGCGCCCCACACCTGCGTTCTGATGTTGTTGAACAGTGCGCCATCGTCCATCCTTACTCTGGGGTATCCTGCTTTAATCCACACATCCCCAGCCTGCTCTCCTACTATCGACACTAACAAGCTCTTTATATCATCTACAGCAAGGGGCACACCCGCAGTCTGCTTCTCAAATGCATATATCCACTTCCCTGCTGTGAGAAACCTTAGGGTAGTCACCCGAGTAGACCTCGAGAATCCCTTATTCAAGTGGCCAGGGAAGGACTGGCACTCTCAGATCCCAAACCTGGGGGGTGGACGAGCGAGGGAGGATCACCTGGGTAGGGCAGCCTGTGGTTATACTCAGGGGAAAAGTCCCAGTTGAAGCGTAGTATTATACAGAGGAAGAAGGAGAGGAGGACAAAATCCCTGAGGCCTTTGTAGGCCGTACTACATCTGCCCCCTTCCTCCCACTGATGCTCTCTGGCTCAAATCCAACAACCCCTCTGTATATAACAAATCCCCTAGGATTCCAAACCCTGTTGCATTCAGAAACCATCTCTCCCAGAATCCCTGTTGTCCTGGGTTCTACTCAAAACCTCCCTGTCATTCTTTTCCACGTCCCTCTGATAATTAATTCCCAAACGCCCAGTCTACGTTGACAAAACACTACTGTTCTCACAATCCTCTTTACTCATTTCACGATCCCAGCTTTTCCTGTTTGCTTCACAAACCCTACAAAACCTACACTTCCGAGATCACCACAAACCCTAGGACGAGGGTTATAATTACATACAACACCTCTTCCCTATCCTACACCATAGGATACTCTGACATTATAACTCCCCTTTTACGACACAAACACTTTTCTACACCACCAAAAACAACAGACTTATACAACTGCTGTAAGCCTGACATGTCCCAACCGAAGGGCCAGGCAGATTCAGGCAATTAACCAATATCACACACACCTGACAACCCTTTCCTTTCCCCACAAGGATAAAAGGTGGAGCACGAGAGCACAATACGAGCAAGGCAGACCGTACGACGAGACAGCTAACCCAGCATGGCAATTCAAGAGGAGGAGAAAGGCGGCAAGAACCGAAGGGGCATCAAGGAGAGAAGCTACCTTGCACTTTCTGACCCAGACCCGTGAAGCCTCCCTGAAATGAATTGTAAGACCGCGGACAATAGCTATCCAATGTTGGAGCAGATGTCAACGGTACAAAGAGCATGCCTACACTGGTAAGCAGGACAGAGAGATGCCTACTACTGTGGTACCGTCCTTGGCTCCAGATACATGAAAAGGCAAGCGGTTCATCACAGCCGATGAATCGAGGGGAGAACCGATAATAAAACGAACTGTGTTGAATGAAAGTCGCAAAGTGGCACAAGAAGGGACGTTTAAAGATCTATTAACTTTGACCCCTTAAGTGCCAAGGACGAGATAGCTCGTCCTTGGCACTTAAGGGGTTAATGAAGGAGAAATTGTTAGAAGGCTTTGATTGGTGAAATACCAAAATCACCAAAAAAGGCCTTGGCACTGTGGGGGAAAGCCCATGGTAGTTAAAAGGTTAAGGGAAAACCAGCTGCAGAGGGGTCCGGACCAACGTGGGTGCTCACTCAATAGACTCTGGCGAATACCGCATTTGTTGAGACTACTGATACCAGAAGGCCGTAGGAGAGCCGCAAACAGGAGGTCAAAGTGGTCATCAGGAGGAAACAAGTGGACTCCCGTGGCCGGCCTGCGGAGAAACGAAGCAGGGACTGAGGGGAGAGGCCGGTGAGTAGCAGCGGGAGAGAGGAGAAAAAACGAAAGAGGAAAGAGAGCGAGAAGGCGACCCGCGAGAGGGTCGAGCCAGAAACAACAGAAGACACGGACAAGGGTGGCCGTGGGGAATAGGAAAACTAGCGCATAGACCCAAAAGTTGTGAAAGAATGCACAGAAAGGGGGTTGCAACGCAACAACCGCTGGGGGAAGCGGAGCTAAGTACCTCCCAGCGATCGCCATGTTGAAAAACCTCTAGACCGGCAGTCTACGCAGGGGACGGAATGTGGTGGAACGCCAGCCCCGGCCCCTGTCGAGGATCCGCCAGCGTGGAAACAGGCGCCAAGAGCGGCGACGGATGGCACCAAGTTACTTCACTGGTGCAAGCCCCCCTGTGTCACGACTCGCTCCCTTCGCTCCCGTTCCCGCCACTTGGGGGCATGTTTTGGGGCTTATTCCTTGCTGGACATTTCCTCCAAACCTAATGCCACAGTGCTGTAATGAATTGGGAGCGCTAAATCCCTATTTTCCAAACTACTTCCCTTCCGGATCCATTCCAGGTTTTTGGCAGCCAGCATGCTTCTTTAACCAAATGACTGTGCTTCCCAGAATGCCTGGCCCACTGCTCCACCTCCACCCTTGCAGGACAAGGTTGGGTGGAGGATAGGCAACACCTGTGGCTGCAGGTGCAGCAGTCAGCACACCCGAGGCGTATGCTCGTTAAACAGCTTTAAAAGCCTCAGTCTCACTTCAGTCCAGCGCTGGTCATCGATTGCAGTGTTCCTGTTTTTGACTAGTCCCTGGTTCCTGGTTCCTTGCCTTTGTACCTTCTTCCTTGTTCCTGTTTCCTTGTTTCCTCCGCCCTGAATTTCGGATTCATGAGCTAATTGATTTCTGCTCCCTTGATTTCCCTTTTTGTCTTCCTCTGTTTGCAGGCAGCAATTCTCAGTGTTTTCCCCTTTTAGATGCAGCCCAGTTTGTCTGTGTTCTATATTTCTTTGACTCTGTCTTTTGCTGCTGTTACCCATTTGCCTTAGCCTTCCTCTTAGTTTAGTTTCCTGTCTTTTCCTTGGAGGGGTAGGGAGAAGTTTGCATAGGTTATTTCGTTTTTCCCTGCTCCTGATCCTTACTTTCTAGAGGATCCATTCCATGTTTTCCACTGCACTTCTGCATTTATTTTCCCTTTGATTATTAGGTGTGGTGTGCGGTAGTAGCTAGCTCCTGTGTGAATGCTTATGTTTTCCTCACTATTTTGTAGACACTATTCCCACTTAGGTATTTAGTTTTCCTTCCATTGCTGTTCTTGCCTTTCGAGGTCCCAGTTTCTTCAACAGGATTCGTGGGCTAGCTGACATTCAAGAGGTTTATCTCGTCCTCGTGAGTACAGTTCTTAAGTTCCCTTCTGTAATACCATCAAGAGTGTTAGTACACAGATCCTGTCATTGCTTGCCCTCCACGTGGGTTTAGCGCTGTCAGTACCTGTAACAGCAATTGGGGGTAAGGCGCTTGCCGACTTTCCTCGCGGTCAGGTGCTTACCCCACATCCCTTTTCATATATTGGTTTTGATGTCACACTCTATTTGCATTCCTGGGTTCTAGCATACCTGAGTCGTAGCTCCTTGGTGCACATTTCCCTTGCCATATTCGCTGCCTTTGTACTCGCCTGACTAATCCTGACACCCTGTGGGAATCCAGGCCTGCTGCGACTCTGTAGGTTAGCTGCTTTACAGTCTTTATATGCAGTTCTTATGTTCCTCTTAGTTCAAATAATAATGTCTTGCTTCTTTCCTTTTGGTATGGAAAGGTATTTTGGTGTTGTCATGCAGTTTGAAGATGAGCATGGGCCGGTAGGCAAAAGCGTGGTGTGCGCGATGCTGTCCGGTGAGTAAAGCGCGATGCGCGCCGCTGTTTTGCCTTTTATATTGCTAACCTATGTCTTTTCTCTCCTTGCAGGTTGCGATGTTCCTCGCCGAGCGCCGTAATGTTCCAGCAATGATACTGACCAGGAGATGACTACCCAGGTACGATTTGTGTGGCTTTCTTCATTCGGGAGGAAACGTGAGTTAACGCTTACTAATGCTGTCTTTCTTTCTCCTCTTTCCAGGTTATGGTATTCCAGGAGGTTACCAGTCAAATGGTCGAAAACATTTGGTCGAGAGACAATTTGGTCGACACCATTTGGTTGAATGCCAAATGGTCGAATTTTTTTTTTTTTTTTTTTTTACCCATTTTTTGGTTTTTTTTGGGGGGGTCCCCCCCCCAGCCCCCTTTTTTTCTTTTTTATTTTTTTTCCCCACACGAAAACCCACAAAACACATATATATAAAAAAAAAAAAAATTCGACCATTTGGCATTCGACCAAATGGTGTCGACCAAATTGCAGTCGACCAGTTTGTCGTCGACCAGTTGACTGGACACCATTCCAGGATGCATGCGGTGCCGGATGATGGAATTCGTACCTTCAGGTGAGTGGAAATGAAGTCGGCGATGGATTGAAGACAGGATACTGTTCCAGGTAAGTTTCATAGTGTTCTTTCTCTCTCTGCAGGTCCTTGGTTTCAGGGAGCTTGCATCAAAGAACATGACTCGGTGAGCGTTACGCTGTCCACAGCAGAATAACGCAAAGCATGTTCTGCTGTTTGGGTGCGGTTTAAATAGTCTCAGGTAAAGTAGTCCAGGTAAAATAGTCCCAGGCCTGCCACACCCAAAGTAGTCCAAGTAAAGTAGTCCCAGGCCTGCCACACCCAAAAGACTAGACCGCATAGCTCATTTCCTTGTAACTGAGCTATGTGTGTGCCTCCATGTTGGCTGATCCCCCCCAAGTTAAATAGTCCCAAGTAAATAGTCCCATTCTAATGTTGGTCTTCGTGATGGTTATGAGCCTGGCGCCAAAGGTGCCAGGACTGACTCCAGGCGAGTCTTGGATGAGGTTTTAAGGCCTTTCACCTGGCCCTAAACGGAAGGCTGACTTGCCAGTGAGGGCTAGGGGCAAGGGTCATGACAGCACCCCTCTCTCACTGTGGCACTTCTGCCTGGTCCTGGTTTGGCTGGGTAATTCTGTTGGAACTTTTTAATTAAGCAAGGTGCATGGATGTATTCACTAGGTTCCCATGATCTGTCTTGAGGGCCGTATCCCTTCCAATCAACTAAGTAGTATAGTTTGGATGTTTGAGTCTAGGATATCCTTTACTTCAAACTCTGGTTCTCCGTCAACTAATACTGGTTTTGGTGGTGTTGTAACCCGAGTACCGGGTTGTACCGGTTTCAGGAGTGATACGTGAAACACAGGATGAATCTGCATAGTGGGTGGTAGGGCTAATTTAACTACCACTGGATTTATTATGGATTCAATAGAATAAGGTCCCAGATATAGGATGAAAGGTCCGAGTCCCTTTTATGGGCACATATTTTGATTCTAACCAGACCTTGGGCCTGATCACGACTTTGGCGGTAACCCTTAAATCCGGTGGTAGCGCTAATACCGCCGGATTTAAGGGTCCGCCAAATCAGGACTTCGGCAGATTTCGCCCCAGCTCTTAGCTGGGGGGAAATCCGCTGAAAATTTGCGCTATTACCGCCGGCGGGAAATCCGCCGGCAGTAAGAGTGCGAATTTTCCCCATTGAGCCCAATGGGGAATTGGGCATTCCCGAATGGGCTCAATGGGGAATGGGGAATTACTTTACCGCCGAACTCGTGATCCAGCGCTATTAGCGCCGGAGAGTTCAGCGGTAGGGCTAACGCCCAAGTCGTGATCAGGCCCCTTGTCTCCAATTTGATAGTCGGGGGCTTTACTACGATGTTGGTAAGCAAATTTCTTTTGTCTGTTCTTGGCTTGGAGTAAATGTTCTGCTGCTTCTTTGAAGGCCTGGGTAATAGTCGTATGTAGGGTTTTAACCGCTGGCATTTCCAAAGGGGTTGGAAGATCCAATTCTGAATTACGTGGATGTCTACCATATATAGTGTAGAAAGGGGTTTGTCCAGTGCTTGTGTGTAATGAATTATTATCGGCATATTCAGCTATCCATAACAAGTCCTTCTAATTTCTTTCCACTTGATGTAACATGCAACTTAAAGGCATGGTCTAGTAAAAAATGTTATTGTCCCTACGGGTCGGCCATGTTTTTTTAAGCCTAAGTGGCTCGATTTTAGAAAACTTTCCTATGGACCTTCCCCGAGTTTTCGTCCATTAAACGCACGCGAAAACAAGCACCAGGGCGCCGCCATTTTCTGATAATCCTATCACTTGCCGCATCGCCCTGGCTGACCTGCTTTTGCGGCACTAAATCAATTCCCCCGCCCCTGAGCCTGACATTATCCAAACATTCATATTCCCCTCCTCTCTCCGTGACGTTACTGTGCTGCGTAGGCAAACGCGCCCAGTCGTCTTCTACGCGACTCCACACAGAACCCGGAAACCAACACAGACCATCTCACAACACAGCGCGCCACAATTGGGAATATGAAACTGTACTTTAAAATCAAACAGCAACACGGTACATTTGGTAAAGTACATTTATTTTACATTAAATGTTTAGAGAATATTCAGCAATTGCCATATGAACTCTGAAAGCCATTTATTTTCTTTTATCTGTATCCGCCATGGTACACAGGGTGTTGCTTTTCGTTAAAAGAAGCATTTTGGGAGCACAGTGAACCGCAAGGCTGTTCCATCAACTAGGCACTAGTCCATTGTAAAGGTTGATATGTTGCTTCTAGCCACTAGTACAGCGTAAGGGCATGTGGGCCCTTGGCGATCGTCCCATAAAATTGTCAGTGTGCTCCAGTTGTTCACACGAAGCTGCAGGTGTCTACTGTAAAAGCCATCTGCTGGTGTCTCAAACTGATGGCAGTAGCAGAAGGGGAGCAAATACCTGTTATGAAAACAAAAAAATTATAATTAGTCTCGCCAGCCGATCTTCATTAATATTACTTATTTTATTTATTACAGCCGATCAGAAACTATTTGCTTGCAAGGATAGTTCAATGGAGTATGTTCGGCTCTAAAATCAATGCGAAAAGTAACTAAATAAATCGAGGCCAACACACAATGATAAACGACAGTTAGTCTACATGCGTGAGGAATGATATGATATATGATATGGCATTTGTAACGCGCCTATACTCAAGTGTTTCTAGGCGCGACGAGGCAGGTGGGGAACAAGGGCAGACAGACAACGATCCTACTAGGCCAGGTGTCTTTCTGATCACGCATGGGGAAGGGGGGAGGGGGGCAAAAGTGCTGTACATGGTTAGTTGAATACAAATTAAATAATAGAGCCAGCTGGTGGCAAGTGCAAGGTAAATGCCGGGAGAAGGGGCTGAAGGATACAGAGACAGTCCCGTAGTGCAGGTAGGCAGTGCAGGGAAAAGTGGCTGGGCCAAGGACCGAGATCGGTGAGACCAGTGGACCAGCATGCCCATGTGCCCACTACGAACACGTTTTCCTTGCTTTTCCTAGATCTTCATTCATTCATTTATTCATGCATCCATTCATTAAATCTTCATTCCGGTATAAAAGCGTGTAAAGATTTACTTACATTATATTTGAAATTTCCATTGTGTCTCTTCGTAATGCAGTCTGTAAAACGGACCGTGCTCTTGACAACGATTTTTCGTATACTGAACTAAAATGAAACTCGGTCTAGTTTCTGAATTTTCTGCCTTATCGTCTCTTACGTTATTGCGCACCCCCTTCAAATGTAGTTCTTTCGGCATGGTCCCTGTCTCAAGGTCAAAAAACAATAGACCTTTATACTTCCAGTGCGACTTGTGGGCCTCATCTGGGCGCGAGCTGAAAATCAAAGCCGCTGTCCTTTGTATTCTTTATTTGCAACATCACGTAGTATAGGCATCATTGAGAACTTGAAGTTTAGAATCCGTCTATGTAGTGCGCCTCAATGTGCAAATGCGAACTGCTTCTCTCCCAAATGCCACGGCACGCTTGGCTGGAGCATTCTAAGTGCCCCAATTTTGTCCCCGTAGTCTGCAAGCTTTGCAGCCTAAATTGAGACATTTAATTTTTGGCGGAAGGTCAGGGAAAGTATAAAGTACCACAGGAGTTGAGTTAAAAGTGAGATTTATTGTTTGTTTGTTTGTTTTATTATTTGCAATACGCAAGCCTCCCCTCCGTTAACAGTGCGCAGCATTTACATTTACATGAGATGAGACATGAGAAAAATATATACATACACATAGGTTCTCATGTGCAGACCATGAGAACCTATGATTTAACCTACAGGCGGCATTTATTTTGACGTTACTGCCTTTTATTTGACGAGTTACATTAATCAATGGCTTCCCACATACTTTCCCTCTAATGGAATGCACACATTTCAGCATACTTATAATTTCCATCAAACAACTGTCGAATACAATGTATTTGCTCTCTTTCATTAGACTGTCATCCTGCGTCAACGTTGTTTCGGCCTGTGACGTTGTGGAGATTTCAACACATTGGAAAGTAATATCGCTGATATCAAGTTCTGATGCGTCTATGGGTGCTGCGGCTGGTTCATTCTCTGTCATTTCGACATCTATTACTTCAACATTGATGGGAGAACACAACAATGTCGACAGGTTTTTTTGGTGGCAAATTTTTGGCGGGTGTAGATTGTGTGAATTGATCTGCAACTACTTCAGAGCTATCTTCAATACATTCAATAACATCTTCTTGTGGTGGTGCGGTCGCACTGTAGCTATGGTCAAATGCAACTTTGCTGTAGTCTCCAAACACAGTTAATTCATGTTCTGGCCATTGGACATGAGCATCTCGAGCCTGAACACGCCTCGCCTCAATTAATAGTTCCTCCATAGTGTACACGGTCTGGCAAGCCACATCTCTCATTCGCTTCACTGTCTATGTATGTATAGTTCTGACACCCACGGGTAACTGGAGGAGAGATTGGAAAAGGGATGTTCACTTTAAACACAAGATAAAGTGTAGTACAATTGACCGGAAAAAAACATAAAATAGTCCCCAGCACAAACATTTTTTTAAAGTTATGAACTGTTTGTAACTAACCTTTTTTTGTTTTTTTTTCTTTGCAACTTTTTTGACTCGACCTTCAACATCTGCACGCTGTAGCTCCGATTCGTTTCCGCATGTCCTCCCTTCCTCTTGCGCTGCAACGACTATATTTTCTGTATCCGCATAGCAGCACGGAATGAGGCTCCATCGTCTCCCTGAAACATAGTACTTTCATTACTATGTATCAAAATATTGTTAGCATAAAACACACATGAGGACGAACACACGGGTACATCTCAATAGCCAAACACGATTTAAACATTGTGTGCAACAATCAAACGACAAGTATTCGACCAGTGATGATCTATTTCGATGGAGCTGTCAGTATCCATACCTCTGGCTCTGCATGGACTGCCATGAATGGTTGTATTGGAGAGGAGGCATCTGCATCTCCATGAAACACAGTACTTGCATTAGTATGCTTTTCAATATTGGAAACACAACACACACTTGGTGTCGACGGCACAGGTACATATAAAGAGATAACCACAAATGATGCATTGTCCAAAAGAATCAAGGAAAATCTAAATATGATCACATTTCATCGATTTATTTCTCCGATTCCTTTACATCTGCATCATCTAAATGAGATGTTGTGATTGTAGTGGAAGCTCCTTCGTCTCCCTGAAACACAGTACTTGGATTTGTATGGTTTTCAATATTGGAAACATAACACACACTTGGGGTCGAACGCACAGGTACATATAAAGAGATAACCGCAAATGATGCATTGTCCAAAAGAATCAAGGAAAATCTAAATATGATCAAATTTCATCGACTTATTTCTCCGATTTATTTACATCTGCATCATCTAAATTGGATGTTGTGATTGTAGTGGAAGCTTCGTCGTCTCCCTGAAACACAGCACTTGCGTTAATAGGGAAGAAAGTATAGCAAATGGAATCACGTTATATGATCACGCATGATGGAGCTGTCATTATCCATACCTCGTGCTGCTGAAGAATATCTATGGATGTTGCAAATGTAGTGCGCACTTCCGAAAGCTGTTGCGCCGATTCGTATACGCATGGTCCCGCTTCCACTTCCCCTGGAATTACTTGAATGTCACGCTCTGCATCAAGTGCAGGGCTTGACGCTCCATCAACTGCCTGAAACATAGTACTTGCATTAGTGAGGATTACAATAGTGAAAACATAACACACACCTGGGGTCGACAGCACAGGTACATATCAACGGCTAACCACGAATGAAACATTGTGTAAAACAATCAAACGACAAGAATTCCAGCTCTGATGATGACGCTCGATGGAGCTGTCAGTATGCATACCTCCTGCTGGTGAAGAACATCTTGAAATGTTGTAGATGTGGCGGACGCTTCAGCATCTCCCTGAAAAGACAGTACTTGCATTAGTATGGATAACACTAATTATAACTGAAAACAAACACCAGTGGACGATAACTAAGGTGTATATCAATTGGAAAGCACTAACCAAACATTCGGTAAAATAATTACACGATAAAATAAAACTATTACTTGACATGCATAAAACAAGCGGATTAGCCTAGTAAGATTACCTGATACACGCTAGAAGTGGTTGATAACTGCGTCAGAACACCTATAATATCAATTAATCCGTTCGGATACCTACACACTACCGCAAGGCCTAAAGCTAAATCCGGACACTTGACTCACCGGTGGCGGAATGTGGACGAATAGAGTGGGAATAGCGTTTTCGAGCAATTTCCGTGTCGTTCGCCGTTTATTCTTCTTTGTTACCCAAGATGTTGTGTACATGTCCAAGGAAAAGTGCCAGCTGCAGATGCGGTATCGATCACCCCTCTTGTCCTGTAAGACTTGTTGGACTCTACTTTCCAGCTCATCCAGTGGATATCCGCAATGTCTGACCCATTCTCTTATTCGATCAACAGTTTTCGGGAATACATGCATTTTAGGGCCTTCAGATTTCGCATTGGGTCTTCGAAGGGCAACCGCTAATCGAACAGGCAGGCATTGTTGATAAATCTGAAAAGTAAATATCGACATTATTATACAATCTTTAAGAATAAAGATTTGATACAAAGTAAATGAATCATACAATGATCAATGCAAGGTTTGTTTTGGTCACAGGAACTATACCAGTTCATTATGTGCGGCTTAGTATTTGCATAAGTTGCAGAAATGTATAAATGATATGACTAAAATCTGAACATGTGACTCATCCCTTGGATGTTCTGTATTGCACGAGAAGGAAACATGCTTACATTATAGACTGGACCGCCGAAGGATCCACTTCGATGACAATAGACACAGATGAAAATAAATAGATCTATTGATAGCATAGCAATGGAAACTCAAGTCAATAGCAATGAGACCAATGAACATAGCACTATTGTGTACTCAACTCGCAAATAGATACAAATTTAAAAATCTGCGAAATGTGACTAGGAAACATGGCCTTACCTTGACCGACAAACAGTTGGATTCAGTAAGCAGAGCAGTATGTTGCAGGAGAATAGGTGGGTGGCCACAGGTAGCACACTGATGGGTTTGCTCTAAGCGGTCACAGGAGTTCACGGATAGCACGGTGACGAGCAGATTAGCGTAGATCTCAGTGGTTGCCAGGTAACACGTTCAGGAGTTGACTTGCAAAGCACAAAGATGTTCTCATGAGACATATCAAGTGGTTTATAAAGTATTAGAAACAGGGGTGTGTTTGTGAATGAATGATGTATGTATGTCATGGTCTTAGGGGGGCGGCCTGCTTCAAGGGGAGGCCTGGCTGGAGACACAGGGTCTGAGGAGGCCATGTGACCGATGGCCCCTTGGCGTGGGATACCTTTTGAAGTGTACATGTAGTTTGGCACCTTGGCCTTTCGCGCCCCTGACAGCCCCCCATGCCAGCGCTCATCCACTGGCGCGAACCGCCTTTACATCAATATATAGTATATCGCCTTTATATCAATTATAGTATCTCGTTGCTTATCAATAACAAATGCCACATACCGGAGATTCTTGTGAGCACAGACCCACACTTCAACCGGTGTATTATAGTGGTCAAGACCCTAAGGCCTGAATAATCCAATGGTAATTGTTAGTATAGATATATGTGTGACTTTTATAGAGACATAGGGCCTCATTCCGAGTATGGCGGTAAGGGATAGCGGCCACCGCTAACGAGAGCGGTGGCGGTAATCCCTTACCGCCATACTCCGAGTTCCCTTAGCGCCATGGTGCTTTTAACACCTGCTTTTAGCAGGCGTTAAATACCATGGCGCTAAGGGACCTTGATGTTAATTACGCCACCGTAATTTACGGTGGCGTAATTGACGCCTTCCCCACTCCCATTATGCCCTATGGGGCAAGAATGGGAATGGGGAAGGGTAAATGGGGATTGGGGAATTACCGCCCCGCCAACCTTGGAATGGGGCGGTAATTCCGCCAACCACCAAGGCGCTGCCGGTCCGGGTACGGCGTCAACCAAGGCGTTAATAGCGCCATTGGTTAGCGCCGTACTCGGAATGAGGCCCATAACCTACTGAAAGACTTTGAACAAGTGTTATTTAGTGCATGCGTTATCGAGAATATGTTATGTTAGCTTTGATAGATAGTGACCACCCTGCTTCACAGCGAGCAGACCTTCACCCATTCGGAGCACAGATGTCTGACGTCCATCCTTGAATGGAGACACACTTGATTCATTTAAAAAATCGAAACAACCGTTGTTAAAATATATGTGGTGTTTTATTTTGTATCTTATTTACATGACACAAAAATACAAGACTTTAAAGATTATACAGGTCAGGTTGCAGCACAGCGAGAGAAAATCCCCTGTACTGACCGCTGTCACTCGGGAACGTTTCTCTAATGGCACGAACGGCACAGGCGGGTATCACTCTTCGAACGCGGTGTCCAAGCCTCCCGTGGAGCCACCATGTAAAGGAACGATAGGCCACCAGTCTGTACCACCTGTGAAAATGAATGAAACAAACTGTTTTTAAATGACCAATATAAGTTTAATAAACGTTTGTTGTCAATGACAATTCTTGTAACTAATGGCATTCTACACGGACAAATGCTATCTAGACAATGCACACTATTGAACTACTTACATGCGTTACAATGATATGTAGATGTAATTTTGGATATAGTAGAAGAACATGAAATAGGAGTGGCATGACAAGCAGAGTATACTTACTCGTTACTCGGATTACGAGGACGAACAGTTGCGCGAAGTTCGTGCATAAGCACCATCATTATCCTCAACACGGCCCGTGTGAGGCAGGCTGCCCTGAAGTCTGGCAGCTCGGTGATGCATTGCGGTCGTGGCTCGCCTTCCGAAATGTAGGCCAGGCATCCCAAGTTTTCTCGGCAGCAGCAGTTCTCCTCCTCGGTCGGCATTAGCTCGCACCGATTGCATGTGCACCAGGTGGAGACGCCGTCCATGCGACTAGGCCCAGGCTCTTCATCTGTTGATTCGTCCTGCCAACTGCCGTCCGAATCCCCATCGTTTTCGCGTGCTTCCCTTTCCAGTAGTTCCTCCTCGGTATACTCGGGCTCATACATGTAGGGCATTATTGTAGCCATTGTGTGTTAAACAAACTAAAATAATTTATAGCGGTGGTACTGGTATCTGTTCACACGGGCTACAAGCGGCGAAGGTAGCTGACCAGAGCACTGAAACGAGTCACAGAATACTCAAAGTAACACAGAGAGAGGAATGGAATCGAAAATCTGCTGCTGTGTGTTGTGAAACGGTCTGTTTATACTTATTGAGGAAAGAGGCGTCCTGCCATTTCCATGGCGACACGTCATTAGCTGAAGCGCAGCGAATGTTGACACAAGACGTGCTTTGGCGTTTGGAAATGGGCGGTACGAGTCTGCTGATGACAGGCTCAGGGGTGGGGGATTTGATTTAGTGCCACAAAAGCAGGTCAGCCAGGGCGATGGGGGAAATGATAGGATTATCAGAAAATGGCGGCTCCCTGGTGCTTGTTTTCGCGTGCATTTAATGGACGAAAACTCGGGTAAGGTCCATAGGAAAGTTTTCTAAAATCGAGCCACTTAGGCTTAAAAAAACATGGCCGACCCGTAGGGACAATAAAAATGTTTACTAGACCATGCCTTTAAGTATTGCTCTAGGGTTTGGTTTGTTCTTTCTGTTTGGCCATCTGTTTGAGGATGGTGACTTGTGGATAGTCGAATATCAATTTGGGCCATTGAACAGCATTTCCTCCAGAAGTTGGATACGAACTGACTACCTCGATCTAAAATCAAGACAGATGGAAAGCCATGTAGCCGTGCGATTTCCTCCAGGAATACTTTTGCTAAATTGGATGCATTTGGAAGACCCTTAAAAGGAATAAAGTGTGCCATTTTAGAGAACATGTCTACAACTACTAAGATGGTGTTGAATCCTTGACTGGGAGGTAGATCTGTAATTAAATTAAGGGACAGTGTGTGCCATGGTGCGGGAGGAATTTCCAATGGTTGGAGAAGACCAGCTGGTTTCTGCTTTTGGGACTTGTTTTGTGCACACATACCGCAAGATTGGATAAATTGTATGATGTCTTTACGCCATGTGGGCCACCAATAGTTTTGTTTTACTTTAGCTAGAGTTTTGGCAATTCCAGGATGACCTTCAATCAGGGAGTCGTGATAACCCGAAATAACCTGCTCTTGTAAATCTTTACTTGGCAAGTATAGACGGTTCCTAAAATATGGTTACTGGTCTTTAATGGTGTAATGTTCTCCTTGAGTACACCACTCTTGTGAGAAAGTTGGATCCATTAAGAGTTGGATCTTGTGTTGGAGTTCACCCTGTGTCAATGTTGTCATAAGACCCAGGAGTTTATCTATTGGAATGATGGCTACTGGATCTGGAGTTATGTATACCTTTTCATCAACACCCATGCGGGACAAGGCGTCAGCCTTTCCGTTTCGGACTCCTGGCCGGTAGGTGATCACATAGTCATATTCAGTGAAGAAAAGAGCCCACCGCAGTTGACGGGAAGATTGAGCCTTTGCTGTTTTTAGGTATTGCAGGTTTCGATGATCAGTTATGACTGTGACAGTATGTCTAGCGCCAAGGAGATAGTGTCGCCATGCCTTGAAAGCTGATTTTATAGCCAAGAGTTCTTTGTGTGTGATAGCATAGCTGAGTTCGGGAGGTGAGAATTTTCGTGACCAGAAGGCCACAGGGTGAAAATGGCCAGCTCCTGGGTCCCTTTGTGAGAGAACAGCTCCCATAGCCATGCTAGAGGCATCTGTTTCAACTATATAAGGGAGGTCTGGGCAAGGATGTCATAGAACTGGAGCAGAAGTGAATTTTTTCTTAAGTCCTTGAAAGGCCTTCTCTGCTTCTTCGGTCCAATTGAACTTTTTATTGTTTTTTCTCAATAGTGATGTAATTGGATGCACTATTTGGGAAAAATCTGGGATGAATCGGTGGTAAAAGTTTGCAAAGCCCAACATACTCTGGATTCCTTGAAATGAAGTTGGTGATGGCCAGTTAAGAATGGCATCTACATTGTGCCTATCCATTCTGATACCTTTTGGTGTGAGGATAAAACCAAGGAACTCCACTTCGGTGACATGAAAAGAGCATTTTTCAAGTTTAGCATACAGTTTATGTTGGCAGAGTTTAGTAAGGATGGAGCGGACATGCCTGACATGGTCTTCTTTTGTAGCAGAATACACTAAGATGTCATCAATGTAAACCAGGGCGCAAACGTCAATTAACTCGAGCAAAACATCAATCATAAAGTACTGGAATGCAAAAGGAGCATTGCAAAGTCCAAAAGGCATTACCTGGCATTCATTCAAGCTGTATTTGGTACGAAAGGCGGTTTTCCATTTGTCTCCTTTCTTCACTCGAACAAGATGGTATGCCCCCCTAAGGTCCAGTTTGGTATAGATTTGGGCATCTTTGACTTGATACAATAATTCAGGAATAAGGGGCAGTGGATAACAGTTTTTTACTGTGATCTGGTTTAATGCGCGATAGTTGATGCAAGTCCTCAAATCTCCTTCCTTCTTTGGTACGAAGAATAAGGGACTGGCTGCCGGTGATTTAGATGGGCAGATAAATCCATTTGCCAGGTACTGATCAAGATAAGATTTCAAATGGAGGTTTTCTGGTTCAGTAAGTGCATAGATTCAACCACAAGGAATTTGCGTACCAGGTATGAGGTCGATCTGACAATCGTAGGGCCTGTGCGGTGGTAGAGTATTGGCTTGTTCTTTCTGGAACACGTCTTGAAAATCTTGGTATTCATTTGTTAGAGTACTAGTCACGCCTAGTACAATCGCCACCGTACTGGGAGTAGCAGATGTATATGAGTATGTTTTCCCCTTTTCTTGGTAATAACAGGTGTGAGCACAATCATCGGAAAAGGCCAACTTCTTGGCACGCCAATCTATTAGAGGGTTGTGAGCTACCAACCATGTCATCCCTAACATTAGTCGAAACTGAGGAGCTTTGATGAGGTCGAATGCAATATTTTTCTTGGTGTCCATCCTGGCACAGTAGGGTTAGTGCTGCTGTGCATTGGGTTACTGGTCCGGAAGCTATTTCTGTCCCATCAACTGTAGTTACTTTTTCAGTAGTTGACTTAGAGCATAAGGGAAGCTGCCAGATCTTGGTCTACATAATTCCCAACTTCTCCGCTGTCTATGTATGCTCAGACAGCATGCACCCGAGACGGTTGTTGGTGATTGATCAAAATTACTGGTAATGCAAAGTGTGAGGTCTGTGGCTCATCCTTCTCGCTCGACAAGCGGACCTCTACACTTGCCGGGCTTGGTAGTTTTCTGACTCCCTTGTTATTATCTTCCTTCTCTGTGGCTCCAACAGTTCTCCTTGGTGGTTTCACTGGACATTCTTTGAGGAAGTTGTCTGATTTTCCACAATATAAGCATAATTGCTGTCGCCTTCTCTTGTCTCTTTCAGTTTTAGTTAAAGGGGGGCGTACACCTCCGATTTGCATGGGTTCTACCGTGTTTTCCAATGTACGTGGAACATTATCCTTTGACCGGACATACACAGCTCGAGTGTCTAACCTTATTCGGTCTGCTTTTCGGTCTTGTAATCTGTGATCTAATTGCACCACAAGGTTGATGAATTCTCCACAGTCTTTAGGTGGGTTAACCACTTGAGCAAGGACATCCTTTAGTTCCCCTCGTAGACCCTGATGAAATAGTGTGGTCCTTTTTTCCTCAGGCCACCCATCTTCAACGACTAGTCTGTTAAATGTTGCTATACATGTAAGCAAGTCTTAACTTCCTTGACGGAGTGACAAAGGTTTGTTGTCTGATGCTTGGCCTTGGGTATGACGAGCAAAGAGTTTTTCCATTTCCATCTGGAAACCCCCAAAGTCATGTAACAACGGTTATCCTGACTTACCAATGGTACTCCCCAATCCGCAGCACTGCCACTCAGATATGACAAGACAAAAGCAACCCGCGCTTGGTCGTTAGGAAAAGCCCCAGGTCTGCAAAGGAAATGAAGACGACACTGGTTAATGAACGTTGCGTACTTCTTGGGGTCCCCTATAGATCGTTCATGTGGAGCTAAAGGAACTGCCCCAGGAAGGGTTATTTGTACTGGATTGGTGGAAGAAGTTGGTACAGGTGCTGGCGGAATGTTACCAGGCAATGGGGTCTGTCCTGCCTGTGATTGGAGCAATTGTCTACTTATTTTGTCGGTACGATCCTTAGTAACAATCAAATCCCTCCTAAGAACGTTGGTTTCTTGCCTGGATGAATGTACTTCAGCGCGTAATTGTCCCAACAACTGAACTAACTGGTCAGTCTCTGAAGTCTCCATGACGCCCAAGTGGATAATATTATTGAGGCTTTGCATTCTGTTACGCTCACCTGGTATCCACGGGGACGCCACCCAGCCCTGGTTGGATGGTTTGCACTCTCAAACCCTCTCCCAGTTCCTTGGTAAGGCCTCTGGTTAAAGATGGGTCTGCAATATAGGAGAGCTGGATTCAATACCAGATTATCTTTATGTCTTCCCACCTCCCTTGGCCTCAACTCCTTCCTCCCCCTTGGGCCCTCTCCTCACCTTAATATTGTAAAATGTGGATTCTCCGTCCTGCTTCTCGTGGCAGGGGCGCGTAAATGTGGGTGGCGAGCAGCGACCAAGTTACTTCACTGGTGCAAGCCCCCTGTGGGAATCCAGGCCTGCTGCGACTCCTTAGGTTTGCTGCTTTACAGTCTTTATATGCAGTTCTTATGTTCCTCTTAGTTCGAATAATAATGTCTTACTTCTTTCCTTTTAGGTATGGAAAGGTATATAGTGCTGTCATGCAGTTTGAAGATGAGCATGGGCCGGTAGGCGAAAGCGCGGTGTTCGCGATGCTGTCCGGTGAGTAATGCGCGATGCGTGGCACTGTTTCGCCTTTTATATTGCTAACCTGTGTCTTTTCTCTCCTTGCAGGTTGCGATGTTCCTCGCCGAGCGCCGTAATGTTCCAGCAATGATACTGACCAGGAGATGACTACCCAGGTAGGAATTGTGTGGCTTTCTTCATTCGGGAAGAAACGTGAGAAAATGCTTACTAATGCTGTCTTTCTTTCTCCTCTTTCCAGGTTATGGTATTCCAGGATGCATGCGGTGCCGGATGATGGAGTTCGTACCTTCAGGTGAGTGGAAATGAAGTTGGCGATGGATTGATGACAGGATACTGTTCCAGGTAAGTTTCGTAGTGTTCTTTCTCTCTCTGCAGGTCCTTGGTTTCAGGTAAGATGGCATCAAAGAACTGGACACGGTGAGCGTTACGCTGCCCATAGCAGAATAACGCAAAGCATGTTCTGCTGTTTGGGTGCGGTTTAAATAGTCTCAGGTAAAGTAGTCCAGGTAAAATTGTCCCAGGCCTGCCATACCCAAAGTAGTCCAGGTAAAGTAGTGCCAGGCCTGCCACACCCAAAAGACTAGACCGCATAGCTCAGGTCCTTGTCACTGAGCTATGTGTGTGCCTCCATTTTGGCTGAACGCCCCCAAGTTAAATAGTCCCAAGTAAATAGTCCCATTCTAATGTTGGTCTTCATGATGGTTATGAGCCTGGCACCAAAGGCGCCAGGACTGACTCCAAGAGAGTCTTGGATGAGGTTTTAAGGCCTTTGACCTGGCCCTAACTGGAAAGCTGACTTGCCAGTGAGGGCATGGGGCAAGGGTCATGACAGTCTGAGCCTGGCAGAGGGAGACCCTGAGACAGGTGTTTGAGTAATTGTGAAAACCAGGTCCGAGCCCGGCTGAGAGAGACCTGGGAAGAAATAGATCTGAGTCTTGTAGAGAAAGACTAGGGGAGGTGGATTGTCCTCCTTGGCACTCAGCAGACCAGAAGATCAAGAAAGACCAGGGGAAGAGGATTGTCTCCCCCGGCACTTGTGGAATAAAAGCTGTTGTGAACCCAACTGAGGGAGGCTGATATTCAAGAGAGGTCTGAGCCCAGAAGAGGGGGACCCGGGGTGAAGAATCATCACCCTAAATACAATTGGAAATTAACTTTCATTTGTTTTTTTTATTACATCAGGTCCTCGAAGGAAAGAGACTTTTTATCAAAAGAAACTTAACCGTCAAAAAACCTGATAGCTGAAGACGGAACTGTCAGCTCATGCTGGGAAAGCTTGAGCATGTGCTATAATCAGGAGTGCCACCTTGTCCCGTGCTCAAAATGTTGGGAAGGGAGACCCCTGGCTATCCCATCCTTACTTATTATTTGTGAACACTTCATTCTTTATTGTAAACCCTATCCCACACTCTTTCTATATTAGTTGAAAGGACTGGCTATACTTTTTTTTTTAGTATAGGCCCTTTTACTTTGACCAGATGCCACAACGACTGCCTTATTTTTCATTTGATGGTCGAAGCTTGCTCCCATCTTAGAATCAGGTTAGATTAGGTGTTTTTCCAACCTGCATAATGTTTAGATAAACACCCTTGAATTGTGATCACTTGTGTCTGTCTTTACTGTTGCCACCATGAATTCCTTATATATGGTGTCAGCGGTGGGATATAATTCAACTGATAATAGTTGGAGAACCCACTTAGATGACGAGAGACCAAATGGAGTTTTCCATGCTTTACCCACAGTGTTAGAGAGAGAGCAAACAAACCTCTCTCCCTAGTATGACTCTGAAATGTTGGAGTCAAGAAGCAAACGATTTCAAGCCCCTTTTTCCATCAATGGGGAGAAATCTAGGGAAAGCATGACACCACCCTTCCAGCCCTTGAACCAGAGAACGGGAGTCCAATTGTTTTTCCTGACCTCTCGAGCCATTCTGCCTATCTGAAAGGATATTGAGGGCAACACCTACTATCTTATTTGTCTGCAGGATTATTTGCTACAGGGAAGGGACAAGGTTCTAGTCTATTTGCAAATAAGAGTAAAATATCCCTTGGGTTGGTCCTTTTTTATTTTGCCTTGTAAAGAAGGTAAGGTCAAATTGTTACCTCCTATCTCCCGCGAAGACATAGTAACCTTAGGTTTTTTGAACTTTTCCACAAGCCCAGCAAAAATGTATAGGGGAGACCGAGTAGGGATCCTAGCATATGAAACCGCTTGGAAAACCCCCAGAGAGAACCTCATATGTGAGACCTTCGGAGAACTATCACCTGAGAAAGCATCAGGAGGAAACCTAGAGAACTTGGAGACCTAGAGATCCCTTCTACAGGAAATAAAGTCCCAGAACTCCATCCTTACTATTCGAAGGGGACAATAGGGGGCGAGCAAGGAAGAGAGAAGGAGAGAACCCCAAGCGAGGATATGCGAGAAGAACCCTATATTAACCTGGCGGGACAAAAACTAGAGAACCATAACACCCTGGAAAACATTTTTAGCCCCCTGAATAAGAGTAAGGGAGGATCAACCTCTACTACATCTCTGCCATGATTCCTGCCCCTCATGTCCCCAGTCCTCCAAGATGTCAAGCTGGAGCCAGGCCACGATCACCTACATGGCCCTCAAGGTCCTCTCCATCCCTCCAAAGACCCACCTGGAGTCAGACTTGGCGCTTGTGGCACCAGACTCACTCACTCCCATAGGATAACATTGGGGATTGGACTTGTAGTGCATTGATGGGGACAAGATGGATGCGCCCACATATTTCGGTTTCCAGAACTGCATGTGCGGTCTAGTCTTTTGGGTGTGGTTCAGCCCAGAGGCACCTGGGACAGCCAGAGACTATTTAAGCCACACCCAGGCTGAGAAACATGCTTTGCGTTTTCTGCATCTGCAGCGTGTTCGGATCGGTCTCCAGTAGGCCTGCATCTTTCTTCTGCGCTCAGCTCCTGCAAGAACAAGAACACTGTTAGGAACAGCCTTACCTTGCGGCGCTTCTGCCCATCAGTCATCACTCCTTCTGTTCTGCGGGCATCTTCGGCGGTGTCATTCCCATCCGGGCACGCCGCTTCCTAAGGAAGAGGGAAAAGAACAGAAAAAAGGCATTAGTAAGCATTCTGCAAACCTTAGCTTATTTTAAAATACTGTACAAGCTTCAAACGCTTACCTGAATCCCAGCCACTCTGGGGGAACACTGTCTCCGGAACTTCTCATCCATCTGCAAGAGGGAAAAGACACTCCAGGTTAGCGTGGAAACATCTAGAGGCGCTGCATACCGCGCTTACCCACCGCATTTGTTCTTCATAACTGGCATCCACACTGAAAACGTCGCAGCACCTAAAAGACACAGAAAAAGAACTCAGTTCAATGCAAATAGGAAAGGGGTGCATCGCGCATCGCGCTCTCACTCACCTTCAGCGCTACTCATCTCAGCAGCACGCCGCCATCCCCGGACGCCGGCCATCATCTAAGGAAGCAAAGGAACGAAGTTAGAGAACTGTTCAAAAGACTCATTATACTTACTTGTCAGACTCTTGCCAGTGGAGTAACTAGGCAGCAACAAGCCCGCATCAATCAACGTGCCCCTGCGCTGAAGGCAGGACGGAGAGCACACTATCCAAGAAAACAAGGTGAGCTGTGGATCAAAGGGAAGGATTGGACCCCGGGGAAGAAGGGGTTCGAGCAGACAGAGACAATAGGGAGTTAAACTCTACAAATCCTGTGTTTCAGGCCCAGTCTCCAGTCGAATAGCCTCCAGGGAAGGGTTCGAGGTCGTAAGAGGTCAGAACAGGCTGAGTGACGTCCCCGTGGATACCAGGTGAGCGTTACAGAGCGCAAAAACTAACATCAAAATCCACCTGGGCGTCATGGAAACGTCAGAAACCGACCAGTTAGCCCACATGTTGGGGCAGCTACGTTCCGAAGTACATGCAGCCAGGCAGGAGACCAACACCCTGAGGAGAGAGCTGATAGTAGCCAAAGAACGCACTGATGATTTAAGCTGGCAACTTCTCCAGTCACAAGCAGGGCATGCACCATTGCCGGGAAGCGTGCCCTCGATGCCAGCGCCATCAGCCAATCCTGTTCAGATAACCCTTCCTGGGGCAGTTTCCTTGGCCCCGCCCGAATGATTTACGGGGATCCCAAGAGGTCTGCAACATTCATGAACCAGTGCCACCTGCACTTCCTTTGTAGGCCAGGGGACTTTCCGAATGACCAATCACGGGTCGCTTTTGTGCTATCCTACCTGAGTGGTAGCGCCGCGGACTGGTCTGTACCCTTTGTGGCCCAAGACGATCCTTTGCTGCATGACTTCAGGGGCTTTCAGCAGGAGGTGGTAAAAGCTGTTCGCCCGTCGTACTCATGGGAAGCATTAGAAAACGAACTTCTGTCCCTACGCCAAGGGAATCAAGACCTATAACATACATAGCCACTTTCAATAGACTCGTAGTTGAAGCAGAATGGCCAGTGGAGAAGAGAAACACGTTATTTCATCAGGGGTTGCAGGGGGAGCTCAAGGATGTTCTCGCACAAGTAGGGAACCCCCCGAAAGACTGCTCAGAATTCATTGACCTTGTTGTTCAACTGGATCATAGGTTGCAGGACCAAAGAGCAGATCAAACCAGACCGGACCCTCGCCCTATGTATGTGCGTTCACAGGACAATACTGCTCGAACAACTGAAGGTTCAGGAGAACCAATGCAAATCGGGGGGGGGGGGTCATATCCCCCTTGTCTAAAGCAGAAAGGGATAAAAGGAGACAGCAGCAGTTATGTCTGTACTGTGGAAGGTCAAGTAATTTCCTTAAAGAGTGCCCTGTGAAGCCACCAAGGAGGACGGTAGATGGCACGGACAAGGAAGATACCATCAAGGAATCGGAAAACTCCCCAGCCCGGCAAGTGTAGGGGTCCAGATGTCGAGCGAAGAAAGTGAACTACACACCTCCCATTTTGCACTATCTGTGATCTTCATCAATCACCAACAACCATCTCGGATGCACGGAGTAAGAGCGTACACAGACAGTGGAGCCGTTGGGATTTACATCGACCAGGATCTTGCGGCAAAGATGGGGCTTCCATTACGCCCTAAATCAACCACCGACACTGTTACCACAGTCGACGGCACGGAAATAGCTTCTGGTCCAGTATCCCAAAGCACTGCAGCTTTAACCCTTCTGTGCCAGGATGGACAACAAGAATCTATCGTTTTCGACCTCATTAAGGCACCACAGTTCCGGTTGATTTTGGGAATGCCATGGTTGGTAGCTCACAATCCTCGAATCGATTGGCGAGCAAAAGAATTGGCCTTTCCCGAGACTTGTGCCCACACATGTTATCGCCAAGAGAAACAACCAATAGACACCAGAACCTCCACGCTTGCGACTGTGGCAATCGGCACCCTACCAAGTGAATACCAGGACTTTCAAGATGTCTTTCAGAAAGAACAGGCTAATACCCTGCCACCACATAGACCATACGATTGCCAAATCGACTTGATACCAGGCGCACAAATCCCTTGTGGGTGAATTTACGCACTCACAGAACCAGAAAACCAGCACCTGAAGGCCTATCTTGACCAGTACCTGGCCAACGGGTTCATCCGTCCCTCGAAGTCTCCAATAGCCAGTCCTCTATTCTTCGTACCGAAAAAGGAGGGGGACTTGAGAACGTGCATCGACTATCGCGCCCTGAACCAGATTACCGTAAAAAATCGCTACCCTCTGCCACTGATCCCTGAATTGCTTGATCAAGTCAAAGATGCCCAAATCTACACAAAACTAGACCTGAAGGGGGCATATCACCTTGTTCGCGTAAAACAGGTCGACGAATGGAAAACCGCTTTTCGCACCAAATGCGGCTTGTACGAATATCAAGTAATGCCCTTTGGCCTTTGCAACTGGCCTGCTGCATTTCAATACTTCATGAACGATGTCCTACGGGAATTGATTGATGTCTGTGCTCTAGTGTACATCGATGATATCCTAGTATATTCCGCATCAAAGAGGACCACGTTAAACATGTCCGATCCGTATTGGAGAAACTCCGTCAACACCAGCTCTATGCCAAACTCGAAAAGTGCTCATTCAACGTCTCCGAGGTGGAATTCCTGGGCTTTATTCTCAGCCCGAATGGAATCCGAATGGATGTACACAAGGTAGATGCTATCCTGAACTGGCCATCCCCAAATTCATTCAAGGGGGTTCAAAGTATGCTGGGTTTTGCAAACTTCTACCGCCGGTTCATCCCAGGATTTTCGCAAATCGCGCATCCTATCACGTCATTACTAAGGAAAAGCAACAAAAAGTTCCAGTGGACAACAGAAGCCGAGGAGGCTTTCCAGGAACTCAAAGCAAGATTCACATCTGCCACAATCTTATGCCACCCTCGCCCTGATCTCCCATACCTGGTGGAAACGGACGCCTCAAGCATGGCTATGGGAGCCGTCCCCTCACAAAAGGACCCAGAAATGGGCCAGTTACACCCTGTTGCCTTCTGGTCGCGTAAATGCACACCCCCTGAACTCAATTGCGCTATCACAGACAACAAACTCCTGGCCATTAAGTCAGCCTTTAAGGCATGGCGGCACTACCTCTTGGGCGCCAGACACACAATCACCGTAATAACTGACCACCGGAACCTCCAGTACCTAAAAACGGCAAAGGCCCAATCCTCACGACAATTACGTTGGGCTCTTTTTTTTGCTGAATATGACTACGCGATTACATTTCGACCAGGGGTGAAAAACGGGAAGGCCAATGCCCTTTCCCGTATGGGGGTGGAAGAGCAAGGGTATCAGACCCCTAACCCAAAAGCAATCATCCCGAGTGACAAGCTTCTAGGAATACAAGAACCATAACTCAGAAAGAATTACATTAAGAAATCCAAAACCTGATGAGTCCGGAGCAATTACAAGCGTTGAGTGCACAAGGAGAACATTACATGATAAAAGATCAGTTGCCCTACTTCAGGAATCGTTTATTCTTACCAAACCAAGAACTACGAGAACAAGTCATGTCCGGTTACCATGATTCTTTGATCGAGGGCCACCCTGGAATCGCTAAAACCCTAGCCAAGGTAAAACAAAATTATTGGTGGCCCACGTGGCGTAAAGACATTATCCAATTCATCCTATCTTGTGGAGTGTGTGCTCAAAACAAGTCATCCAAGCAGAAACCGGCTGGGCTATTACAACCATTGGAAATCCCACCAGCACCCTGGCACACATTGTCCCTCGATTCTGCCACCCAGTCAAGGGTTTAACACTATTCTTGTGGTCGTGGACCTATTTTCAAAAATGGCACATTTCATTCCTCTTAAGGGGCTCCCAAATGCTTCCACTCTGGCAAAGGTATTTCTTGAAGGCATCGTACGGCTCCATGGGTTTCCTTCAGTTTGTGTCTCAGACCGAGGTACTCAATTCGTATCTAACTTCTGGGGAATATGCTGCTCTATGGCCCAGATCGACATCCGGCTATCCACCAGTCACCATCCCCAAACGGATGGTCAAACTGAGAGAACAAATCAGACGCTCAAGCAGTATCTGTGTTGCATGTTACACCAAGGTGAAGGAAGCTGGTTCGACCTATTATGGATAGCTGAATACGCTTCTAATAATTCCCTACACACCAGCACTGGGCAGACACCCTTTTACACCATGTATGGCAGGCACTCACGTACTTCTGAGTTGGACGTTCCTACAACCCTGGAAATGCCAGCAGTCAAAACCTTGCACACGACCATTTCTCAAACCTTTAAAAGGGCAGCTGAACACCTACTTCAAGCTAAGAATCGCCAAAAGAAGTTTGCTGATCAGCACCGAGCAAAGGCTCCTAACTACCATGTGGGAGACAAAGTCTGGCTGGCGTCTAAACACGTGTCCATTAAAGGAGCCCGAACTTTCCGTCCAAGATACTTGGGTCCATTCACCGTCACCTCTGTGATAAATCCGGTGGCGGTTAGACTAGCCTTGCTGTCAAACATGCAAATTCATCCTGTGTTCCACGTGTCTCTCCTTAAACCTGTTCAACCTGGGACCCGGGTAGCAACGCCACCGCAGCCAGTAGTAGTCGCCAGGGAGCCAGAATTCAAAGTCAAGGACATCCTAGATTCAAAGTACGTCAGATCCAAATTATACTACTTAGTAGACTGGAAGGGGTATGGTCCACAAGACAGGACATGGGAGCCTTGTGAGTACATCCACGCACCTCGCTTGCTTAGACGATTTCACCAAAACCATCCAACCAAACCAGGACCAGACAGAAGAGCCACCTTGAGAGGGGCATTGGGGGGGGAGTGCTGTCATGATTCCTGCCCCTCATGCCCCCAGCCCTCCAAGATATCAGGCTGGAGCCAGGCCACGATCACCTACATGGCCCTCAAGGGCCTCTCCATCCCTCCAAAGACACACTTGGAGTCAGACTTGGCGCTTGTGGCACCAGACTCACCCACTCCCACAGGATAACATTGGGGATTGGACTTGTAGTGCATTGATGGGGACAGGATGGATGCCCCCACATATTTCGGTTCCCAGAACTGCATGTGCGGTCTAGTCTTTTGGGTGTGGTTCAGCCCAGAGGCACCTGGGACACTCAGAGACTATTTAAGCCACACCCAGGCTGAGAAAGATGCTTTGCGTTTTCTGCATCTGCAGCGTGACACTCACCGTGTTCGGATCGGTCTCCAGTAGGCCTGCATCTTTCTTCTGCGCTCAGCTCCTGCAAGAACAAGAACACTGTTAGGAACAGCCTTACCTTGCGGCGCTTCTGCCCATCAGTCATCGCTCCTTCTGTTCTGCGGGCATCTTCGGCGGTGTCATTCCCATCCCGGCACGCCGCTTCCTAAGGAAAAGGGAAAAGAACAGAAAAAAGGCATTAGTAAGCATTCTGCAAACCTTCGCTTATTTTTAAATACTGTACGATCTTCAAACGCTTACCTGAATCCCAGCCGCTCTGGGGGAATTCTGTCTCCGGAACTTCTCATCCATCTGCAAGAGGGAAAAGACACTCCAGGTTAGCGTGGAAACATCTAGAGGCGCCGCATACTGCGCTTACCCACCGCATTTGTTCTTCATAACTGGAATCCACGCTGAAAAGGTCGCGCCACCTAAAAGACACAGAAAAATAACTCATTTCAATGCAAATACGAAAGGGGTGCATCGCGCATCGCGCTCTCACTCACCTTCAGCGCTACTCATCTCAGCAGCACGCCGCCATCACCGGAAGCTGGCCATCATCTAAGGAAGCAAAGGAACAAAGTTAGAGAACTGTTCAAAAGACTCATTATACTTACCTGTCGGACTCTTGCCAGTGAAGTAACTAGGCAGCAACGAGCCCGCATCAATTAACGCGCCCCTGCGCTGAAGGCAGGACAGAGAGCACACTATCCAAGAAAACAAGGTGAGCCGTGGATCAAAGGGAAGGGTTGTACCCCAGTGAAGAAGGGGTTCAAGCACACAGAGACAATAGGGAGTTAAACTCTACCAATCCTGTGTTTCAGGCCCAGTCTCCAGTCGAATAGCCTCCAGGGAAGAATTTGAGGTCGTAAGGCTGAGTGATGTCCCCGTGGATACCAGGTGAGCGTTACAATCTCTAAACTCTCTGGATGAATCAGAAACATCCCAAGTTTACCAGTGCTTATTTTGTGGAGAGTGGGACCATCTTACGGAGGTCTGCCCTGAAAATATAGAGGAGGAGTTGATGGAAACTCAAGAGAGGGAAAGCAAGATCGAGAGAGAAAGAGAGGTAAGAGAACTTTTGAAATCATCTCCCACGCAAGCCTTTAACGACCAGACAAAGGTGGAAAGCCCCAGCAGTAATAAACTTTATAGACTCGAGGGCAAGACCAACCCGAGTTATATGCTGGAAGGCTTGGAACAGCAACCTTGATGTTCCACGAAAATGTCTCTCAGTGAAACAATCCTGTCCAACCAGCATAGGGGAAGGGTGTGTGAGAAACCTGAGGGTATTCTCCCCAGTAGACCTTGAGAATCCCTTATTCAGGTGGCCAGGGAAGAGCTGGCACTCTCATATCCCAAACCTGGGGGTGGATGCGCGACGTAGGATCACCTGGGTAGGGGAGCCCGGGGTTATGCTCGGGGAAATGCCCCAGATGAAATGCGGTATTATACAGAGGAAGAAGAAAAAGAGGACGATTTCCCTGAGGCCATTGTAGGCTGTACTACATCTGCCCCCCTTCCTCCCACTGAAGGTTTCTGGCCCAAATCCAATGGCCCCTCAGTGTATAACAGATCCCCTAGGATCCCAAACCCTGTTGCATTCAGAAACCATCTCTCCCCGAATCCCTGTTGTCCTGGTTTCTACCCAAATACTCCCAGTCATTCTTTTCCATGTCCCTCTGATAATTCATTTCCATTCTGTTAAAAATCCTGGACAGAGTCGCCTACATCCAGATTCAGGAGTACCTGGAATCTAACCAACTGCTAGGTGTACGTCAATCTGGCTTCAGACCTCAACGTGGAACTGAAACCGCTCTGGTTGACCTCAAAAGCCAGATTGATGAAATCAAAGACAAAGGCAATGCAGCAATACTACTTCTCTTAGACCTCTCAGCGGCCTTCGATTTAGTCGACCACAAAATCCTATGCAACCACCTATCTATCACAGCCCACTTCTCCTCCTGCTGCTGACCCGATCCCTATCACCTGCGGAGTCCCACAAGGCTCCTGTGTCTCCCCCACCTTGTATAATATATTTACGAAGCCTCTATTCGACAAACTGGACCGTCTGGGTGTCACCTACACCAACTATGCAGATGACACCCAGATTCTCCTCTCCATCTCAGGCAACTACAATGTGGACATCACCCGGATCAACAAAATCTTCTCCATCATTCGGGCATGGATGGCCACCCACGGCCTCTGCCTGAATGATGAGAAGACGGAGCTTCTGCTGGTCGGCTCTCCTAATAACCTGTCTAAACTCAGTCCCAGCTACAAGAACATCATCATAGACGGTAACACCATCCCTATTGCTAAAAGTGTGAAAAACTTAGGCTTCCACCTTGATGCCAACACCAACCTCTCCAAACAAATCAACTCAACCGCCTCGGCAACTGCCTATACGGGTAAGCTAATCAGAGCTAGCCGACCCTTCCTATCCCCCGACAGCTGCCTCACTCTGGCCAAAGCACTCATTCAATCCAAACTAGACTACTGCAACAGCCTGTATCTAGGAGCCAATCAATCCGTAACTAACAAACTCCAGGTTCCCCAGAACAATGCTCTACGCGCAGCACTCAACATCCCAAGGCGTGAGCACATCGCCACAACCAGGAAAGCGTGTAAATGGCTCTTCATACAGCAAAAAATTGACCTCAAAACTATCTGCCTTACTTACAAGGCCTTAAACAACCTAGCCCCACCGTACCTCTCCAACAAATTCACTTTAAAATCCACATCCAGAACCACTAGATCATCCAACTCCTTATGCCTGTTAGTGCCCAGATTTGCCTTAAAAAGAGCAGGAGGCGCTAGCTTCACTGTGCTAGCCTCCCAACTTTGGAACACCATACCACTCAAAATTAAAACCACTGAGTCCTTCCCGATCTTTAGGAAACTTGTTACTGGCTGGTTACTGAACAAAGAGTAGCATTTACCCTCATCTCTAATATCTAACAGCCGCAACCATACCTGTATTATAGGTAAATTGTTGTACTATGTACATTTTGTTTTGTAAATTGATGTACTTTGTAAATGTAAATGCATATCTTATGCCTGTAACCGCTTCCTTAAGTGCCCTTCTACCCACGGGTCCGGAGTGCTCTACAAATAAATTAAACAAACAAACACCCAGTCTACCTTGACAAAACACTACCGTTCCCACAATCCCCTTTGCTCATTTCACGATCCCGGCTATTCCCGTTTGCTTCACAAACCCTACAAAACCTACCCTTCCAAGATCATCACAAACCCTAGGATGAGGGTTATAATTCCATAAACCTCCTCCCAATCCTACCACATAGGATACTCTGACACTCTAACAACCCCCCTGCCCTTCCGACACAAACACTTTTCTACACCACGAAAAACAATGCCTGACATGTCCCAACCCAAGGACAAGGCAGAGTCAGGCAATTAACCAGAATCACACACACACCTGACGCCCCTTTCCTTTCCCCACAGGGATAAAAGGTGGAGCATGAGAGCACAATATGAGCAAAGCAGACCACACGATGAAACAGCTAACCAAGCACAGCAATTCAAGAGGATGTTACGCTCACCTGATCTCCACGGGGGCGCAGAACGGAGCTGGATGTTCTGCTGATGAGTGGTTTCTTGTGCCCCCCCTCTGACTTCGTCACGAAAGCAGGTTTGCCTAAAAATGTTAAATCAAATGTTACCCAACCATAAGGACGAGGGCAACTCCCGCTTCCCGTGACCTCCTCTTGCACCCCTCTGCTATGTCTCACCTTTGTATTGTGAATGTCGGGCTCTCCGTCCTGCGTCTCTATGCAGGGGTGCGTAGTAGTTCTAGGATCTAGTTACTTCACTGATCCTGCAGAGTTCCAAACAACTATGACTCAATAGGTAAGTCTCTTTCCATTGGTATGGATTGCTTAAGAGTTCAAGTTGTGAAGTCCACTCCTGTGCCCCTTCCCACAGGTTTCCCCTCGTGCTTAATATGGAGCGAGGTCCTTTTCAGGAATGGTAGCTGGCTTCCAAAGGTAAGTTTTGCGCCAGCGCTATGCGAAAGTCTTTCCCCACGGTTTTGTTCTCTGCACAACTAACCTGCTGCAGGTTGCATTCTGCAGGTGTGGAATCTCCAGAACAGAGTTTGCGTGAAGATGTATTGCGGGTCCGCAAAGAATTGCTGTCTCCGGGTGAGTAGCGGTGTTGCGCAAGATTTGAAGTCTAAATGAGGCTTTCCCCACTGCGCAGCTAACCTGATGTCTGCTTTTATGTTTCTACAGATGTGGCAGCTCCGGAGTGGCGATCGGATGATGGGCGGCGATCGCGTGATGGTGCTCCGATGGACCGCTGGACTGAGCAGGCTTCTGGTAAGTATTAGCGTTGCGCTGAATAGCGATGCAGCTTGCGTGGTCTGCGCAGCTAACCTGGTGTCCTCTCCCTTGCAGCTCGGCAGTAACAGAGACTCCAGGAATACCGAGATGGAAAATCAGGTAAGTGTCTTGTTCTGCTCTCTTTTCTCTCTTTCTTCCTTGCAGGTAGCTCGAGACAACTGGACGGGCGTAGCTGAAGACGGCCTGGAGTTTGCAGACACGGTGAGCGTTACGCTGCAAGAGTGATGTCATGATGCCTACCCCTGGAGCACCAGGACAGGCCCAGCACCCCCGGGAGCAGGCATCAAGCCCTCGGGTAAAAGCCCAGCGGCCCCTAATAGGGGCTCTTTGGACTTTGTCCTGGCGCCTTTGGCGCCAGGCTCATGTTGGACATCAGTCCTGGCGCCATAGGCGCCAGGCTCATAAAAGAGGGTGTTTGGTGCACTTACCTGACGCAGACCATGCTGCATGAAGCCTCAAGCCAAATGAGGCTTAGGAAGGACTATTTTATCAAAGGAACTATTTTACTTGGGTGGGGACCGTGGAAGAATACTTACCTGGAACTTCTTCCAAGGCTATTTAAACCACGCCCGGACTGCCACACGTGCTTCGCGTTGCTCTGCATCTAGCAGCTGAACGCTCACCGGGCCTCCTCCTGCATCTTGCCTCCAGCCACGCCCGCCTCGATCTTGGGATACCTGAAAGCAGGGCTTTAAGTGGGGAAAGAAATCGAGAGGGGGCCCTCATTTGGGGGCGTGGCTTCTGGGAGGGGCGTGGCCTAAAAAGCACGCAAATGGTCTGCACACAAATATATATACATGTTATATATCTGTGTGCGTACCTTACTATGGTTTGTGTACTTTGCAGGCCATCTTAATACACAAACCATAGTAAGGTACGTACACAGATATGTAACATGTATATATATTTGTGTGCGTACCTTACGGTTTGCCTAGTTTTCAGGCCATGTTTTCGGGTTTATAAAAGATGGCTTTGAAAGTGCACAATTCAAGCCATCTTTTATAAAGCTTTGACTACGGACAAAATTGTCCGTCGGCAAAGCTTTATAAAAGATGGCTTGAAATGTGTACTTTCAAAGCCATCTTTTATAAACCTCGAAATATGTCGAGGAATCCCCAGGTTCGCCGAGGGTTAAAGACGCCTCGGCGACCTGGAGAAACAAAGGAACAGTAACTGCCTCTGATGACCCCTCGCGCGAGGGGTCACCAGAGGCAGTTACTATGACTGACAGAAGTGGCAGCCAGGCACAGCATCGCTGTGGTTGGCTGCCACTTCTGTCAGCTAGCCTGACTTCATGGCAGGCGCATCTCCCGTCGCGGCTGCGGCCGCGACGGGATAATGCATCCCGCCAATGTTGCGTGCGGTGGGACTGGGGGCCCCGGCAGGGCCCCGGCTCAGCCCCACTTTTTGGAGACTGCCGGGGCCCGGCCCCGGCAGGCCCCGGCCCACTTAAAGCACTGCCTGAAAGGAAGGAAGGGAAGAGAAAAGGTGAAAACCAAGAACTTAATCTAACTTCCTACCTGTGTCCGGAACCATCACGCCAGCGATCCTGAAGATAGACATTCTTTAAATGCATCGTGCTACTTGTTGCAGCGCCGCGCATCACTCACCTGCCTCGTGGGCTCTTCATTATCCACCTCGACCTTCTGGGCATTCCGCCACATCTCTGCACCTGCAGGGGAGAAGAAGAGACAAAAGGTGAGCAGGAGGAACAAATGAGGAAAGCCTGATTTTCCGTCACAAGACTTACCTGGCCATATTTGACGGAACCACTCCTCATTTCGGGTCGGCGCCACTTCTTGGCCTGGTACCGCACCCCGGCCCCTAAGGGGAAAAAAGAAAGACATTACTAGAGGGATTCAAAGACATTTAAAGGGATCATTTTATCACAAACTCACCTGAGTTTATCCGTTAGTATGGATCAGCCAGAGAAAGGAATCCAACTCTAGAGTCATGCGATGGTTCTTGGACCTTCTGCCATATTGCTTCTCAGTGGAACATCGAAAAGGTAGAGAGCAAGATAACGTTGACTACCTTTCGAGGTTCCCCTGTGAAGCCCCTAGGTCCAACCTGCATTGGGGAAGAAACCTGAAGGTACTCTCACCTCTACTCCCCTGGGATATTCTGTTCAGGTGGCCAGGGAAGGGCCATCGCTCTTGGATCCTGACGCTGGGGGTGGACAAGCGAAGAAGGATCACCTGAGTGGAGGGTCCTTGAGGGTTGGAGAGAGGGTACCTGATGGTGAGACATGGTATCCCCTCTTTCCTGACATTAATCTACCCTCCCCTCACTAAACCTTTATGGGCTATTGCCAATCACAGTCCGCCACCCCCTATAAATGTCCCTTGCGTACTGGGAAAAGGAGGCAACTAGGGGCAGTGAGGATTTCCTATTGTGAAAACCACTCTGGTACTGTGATGAAGAAGAGAGGTTTAGAGGCATATTGCCATGAAGATCAGGCATATCACACTAGTGGGTTTATACAGGGCTAGGAAATTAGGAATACCTTGTTACACCTGCAACCCATCAGTAATCAGGGAACGTATAAAAAGTGGCGTTCAGAACCACAGAGAGAGAGAGAGGTGCAGGGGGTGCAGAAGTTGTGACCATGTTCCATGGAGAGGAGAATCGTCATGATGAGGGGTGAGAAGCTGAGACGCCGAAACGCTGACAAACATCTCGGGAGTCCTGCCGAGAGTGCCATGCATGACTGGGTACCCTTCAGAGGGAAGGCGGAGAGCGACTGCTGCAAAGGAGCGGATGCGGAGCCTCGCATGAAGACCGATGTGCGCAGACTGAAGCACCCGGTGAAAGGAGCTGCAGCCCGGTAAGTGTCTGTCGACACTCAGAACTCCAGGGAACTCCGAAAAGGGTTGTTGAGCCCAACGCTTGCAAATATTGAATACTGAATGTAACGAAAGGGGCTGTTGAGCCCGAATCACTACCAACTTGCATATATTGAGTGATGAACGTAACGAAAGGGGCTGTTGAACCCACACAGCAAAGACTTGCACAATTGAATATCAAACTTCATGAGAGAGACAGTTTGAGCATGTATCAGTGAAACTTACACTCATTGAATGCTGACCTTGATAAAAGGGGCTGTGCGAGCCTGAAATTGCATATATATTGTCAGAGAATCACCTAAAGGGGTAAAAAGGAAAGACATGAACTGAAATGGCAAAGTTGTTTTCTTTGCCACTGAATATCAGCTATGGAAAACGTATGGTTGTGCGATCTGTAATGGGTGGACCGTGTGGTCTGACTATGCCTAGACCAGTAGGTTTCCTAATGTCAACCGTGCTAACATCAAGACTTAAATCACAAGCAGAATACGTGGTTGCTGGTTGCGTGACCTGTGAATGGTGGACCATGTGGTCTAACAACTGTGCCTAGACCAGAAACCACTAAGATTTTTGATAAAATGTGATGCAATTTGTGCTTTTTAAAGAATATTTATTAAGCAGCACTGGTCAAAACTACTAGCCACATAGTGAAGTAACTCATCAAACTGTCCCACAGTGGCCAAAAAAGTGGCCTACTTTGTCCAGAAAATCTGGCCCACACCAGCATTTTACGTTTTTGGTTCGGTTAGGACAGTGGCCTCTGGTGCCACAATAGCAGAACGCAGGCAACCAGGAGGCAGTGAACGTAATCATTTTACGGGTACCACCAAGCTTCACAACACCGGCAAGGGACGGAGAAAATGGAAGCGCAGCACCAAAGGGGTGACAAGCCAATTCACAAAACGGGCCAGCAAAGGAGTGGGGCTCCAGTTGAGAGGTGTCAAATAGAGCCTGTGCAGAAACGACGCCACTGAACCACTAGGGATTCATAATTAAATGAAAGGCCGCGTGACGGCCTAACACTAGCCCACCAGGGATATTTTATTTTATGAATGAAAAGGCCCCATGATGCCGTATCCCACTAAACCACCAGGGACTATATTATTATTTTGAAAGGGCTTGCGCCCCTTCAGGAATCCAGAGTCCCGGGACCCCAGCAGGGTCCATGTTGCGAAAGGGACGGGCCTTACTGGTCCTTTTAAGCCCTGCCTTGGCCTTCCCCTGTCACACCCCCTGGAGCCAGGTAAGACATTGGTTAAGGTAAGTGGCCAATCCTGGGAGGGAGTGGGGTATTTAAGGAAGTGTGTGAATGTGCAGTTGCAGGTTAGTTGGGTGAGGACAAGAGGAGGTGGAGGATGTCTGAGAGACCAGTGAAGGTGGGAGCGTTTTGGAGTTTGGAGTGTTTGTAAAGAAGTAGGAGTAGTAGAGTGGGGTAGTAGTAGTGGCAGAAGTAGTAGGTGTTGGGAGTAGAGTTAGTAGGTGGTGGGAGTAGTGAGCAAAGGATATTCGTGGTACAGTGAGAGTTATTAGTAGAAGGGTGAGCAGGGCACCATATCCCTGGGTGTGCAAGGCCACAATATCCCTGGGAGTTTCTGAGGGTGAAACAGGGGCTAGTATAGAAGGTGAGCAGGGCACCGTATCGCCAGGGGTTGGTAATATTGAGAGAGATGTGCAGGGCACCATATCACTGAGTGATCTGGAAGGTGGTAGAGAGAGGTAGTGATACTAGCGCAGTGGGAACAGTTTTCGAGGTAGTTGCAGGAAGAGTGACAATGAGTGGGAGAAAAGGAGTAGCTAATGCAATAGAGTTGAACAGGAGTTAGCATTAAAAGAATAGTAGGAGGCAAAGAAGTCGAGTGAGAGGAAGGAGGAAAAAGGAATAACAGAAGTAGAAGGATAGTTGGGAGTAGACGCATTAATAATAACAGTGGTGGCAAAGGAAGTAAGATCGAAGGGTGGAGGTGGAAAGGTGGAGTGAGAAATTGAAAGGGACAGTGACGTGGTGGGAGGAGAAAATTTGGAAGGGATTTGTACAGCTAAGGGACAGGAGTGAGAGGTTGTGGAAGGAGTGTACGTGAGGCTGGATGAAAGAAGGCACCATTCCCTATTCCCCAGCAATTAACCCTTGATAGGTTAATAGGAGAGGGAGAGTAAGAGGTTCCCCAGGGAGTCAGATAGCCAACGACTTAGGGAGAACACCTTTAGTTGTAGTGAGAAGAGACAGTTAGGGGTTACCGATCAGTAGACTACTAACAACCCAGTAGGGATTTCTGAGGTGGGGTTCCAAGCCCAGGGAAGTCGAAAGAGGAAAGGGATGGCCTTAGCGCCAATATTCCCCACTCCCTTAAAACCCCAAGAGAAGAGAAAAGCAGCTATGCTGCCAAACTATTTTAAATAAACACCTTTGAACTGATAATCGAGAGTCAGCATGGTTCTTTGTGGTGAGCCGCCCCATCATAATATACACAATTACATCAACACAAAGTAATTTGAAGTAATTACAATGTAGTAAAGTACCTCAAAGTAATTTACTTCGTTAAAACAACAGCATACCCTTTTGGAGTGCTTAGCCATTCTGGTCTGTCACACATATTTTTGGGATACACTTTGATATCCTCTTTCTATATCTATTGTATTCAATTTGCAAAATGTTCTTTTTTTTTCCTCCGAAAATCTGTTTACCCCACCGGGGGATGTTCACATTATTATTCTCCTTCCTTCAATAACAGTCAGAGGATCTGTCTTGACTACGGCGATGGCTTTAACCTGCGGGTTTGTTTTTCAGAGCCGGGTCAGATTCTCTATTCTTTGGCTTGCTCTTTGGTGCTCACACATGTAATTTTTCTTTCTCTGCTCTTCAATCACCATGTTCCCTAGTTTGGCCAAGGATCCTGGATCTGTGTGCCGGTATAGATGATGGAAGGAGGCTAGTCTGCGGGATGGGCTGCCTGTGTGAGGGCAGGATTGTTTGAATATTCCTTAGAAATCTGTACAGTGCAAAGCTCAAGTACTCAGCCTCGCCCATGTGCTAAGTGGATTACCCTGTCAGGGTTCTCATGAACCCTTAAGCATCTCTGTTGGCTTTAGGTCAGCCTGGGTCGATACAGTTGTGTTTCACAGGTACAGTGTTCTTTCATCGCCAGGCTTTCTAACGCCTGCTGTTTCAACGTGGAAAGAATTTTGATTTTGATTTGATTTTTGAATTTGTAACGCGCACATAACAGAACGAACCGTATAGAGGCACAGATGTAACAATAAATTAAACAGAGGTTAGATTGGAATCCAAGAAGTGAAGCAACTCAGCACAAAAAAGAAAGACAAACCTATCTAAATAGAAAGGTCTTCGCTGCCTTCCGAAATTGAGGTAATGAATGGCGAGTCCTAATTTCCAATGGAAGTGAATTCCATAGTTTTGGCCAAGACACAGCATATCTTCTGTCTCCCCTTGAGCTGTATACAGAGCGGCGGATAGCCAGAAGATACTGGTCATTAGAGCGTAACTGTCTTGGAGATTGGTTTGGTTGAATCAAATCTCTTAGATATTCTGGGGCAAGACCATTAATACACTTAAAGACTAGACACGCCAAATTGAATCTAATCCGGTCTTCCACTGCCAACCAGTGTAGCACGTACCGCGATGGTGAGACATGTGCATGTCAACCTAAGCCAAAAATAGTTCTTACTGCGGCATTCTGAGCTTTTTGCAATCTTAGCATTCGTTTAAGCGGGATGCCAAGCAGCTGGCTGTTACAATAGTCCAGGTGCCCGTTGGTTAATGCACCTACTACCCGCCTGAGGAGCCAAAGGACAAAGTGTACCGCACAAACCTTAGCTCCGACTTGAGCTTCACTAACCAGGTCATCCTGCCAAATGCAGCTTAGATTCTTGACCTTGGAAACAAATTTCAAATTTGACCCCAATACTATTGGGATGGGTAGATTCTTAGCAGCTGTTAAAAGATGTTTAGGTCCAAATAGAATCAGCTGCGCTTTAGCAGCGTTCAACTGAAGCTGATTACAGGACATCCAACTACTTACCTCATCTAGGCACTGCGCCAATTTACTAAATGCATCGTCAAAGTTAGAAACTCTGATAAAGATCTGAGTGTCATCTGCGTAGGAATTAAAATTCAATCCATGACGCCTCAAGCTCTCTAGGAGAGGCCGGATGTACAAGTTAAATAGTAATAGTGACAATGATGACCCCTGTGGCACACCACAAATCAGTCTGATAGCATCTGACAGGAAACCTTCCAACCCTACTTGCTGTTAGTGGTTGGTAAGAAATTATCTGAACCAGAGCATTGCATGTTCTGATACCCTTCCCACCTTTTGTAGTCGACCCAAAAGGGTAGTATGGTCGACCGTATCAAAGGCCGCAGACAGGTCCAGCATCACCAAAAGGGACAGCTCACCCTGATCCACGGCCCTCAGCAGGTCCTCCTGTATGGCCAAGATGGCCGTTTCCGTTCCAAACCTAGGTCTGAACCCAGATTGAAATTTGTCCAGTAACATTATCCTCTCTACAAAATCCTGCAGTTGACCATTGACTACCTTTTCTAAAATTTCTGGAGGATTTCAGAGTCCAGAGTAGTTTTCTTTAATAAAGGAGTAACTATCGCATGTTTCAAGCTGAGGGGTACCATCCCCTGGGATAGGGATTTATTGAAAAATGTTGTTACAAACGGCGTCAGGTCAGATGCCAAACGCTTAGCCACATAAACAGGGAGAACAAAAAGGGAGTCATTTGTTGGCTTAAGTGTGTCCAGCAAATGATAACGAAAACGTTTCATCTATTTTTTTGGGGGGGTGGGAAAGGGCAGATAAGGGGTAGGTGGTTCGGGAATAGTTAAAAAAGCAGTGGGTGAAGGGGAGTTTGGGGGGGCGCAACCCACCTTTAAAAAAATAAAAACATTGGATGAACGTTTTCATTATTCTTTCCACGTTGAAACAGCAGGCGTTAGAAAGCCTGTCGATGAAAGAACATAAAAACCGTTTCACAATAAGGCAGTCCAGGTAGCTTTGACATTCTCAGCCTTTGAACAGTGTGCCATTGTCCATCTTGCTTGCCTTTGGTATGCTTTGGAAGCTTTTTTCCAGTTTTGGTATCAAGGCATCCACACTTCTGAATGGTACAGTTTTGACCTCTGGGTACCTTGAACTGTCATCCACAACTGCTGCAGGACGCTGCCCTCTTGACAGGGAACAGAGGTCTGTGCTGACCATCTATCATGGTTTGCAACCACTATACTGAATGCGGATAGACAGAGGCCGATTTACTGAACAGGTAGCCTGGCATGAAATGCAGTTGCCTTATGGTTTCCTCCACCAAATGACCAACTCTGTGGACCCACACTATCTCTTATAGATGTGCTTTGATCTAGCTAATTCATAGGGATATCATTTCACCCAAATGCTTGGGGAAGTGCAAGTGACATCACACGACCCTTGACTTCCCTGATGACATCACAGAAAGTGTTGGCATTTGACTCTGCCCCAAAGTGACATCATAGGAAGTGGTGCACACAACCTTTCACCACTTGACATCACAGGAAGTGGCCACATCTGCTTTCATACACAACTCGAATGACAATTTGCACAACACTTCTGCCATAAGAACGCAGCTACATTTCATGAAAAAATTCGAATTATAGCTACACACAAAATGACTATCCTCTCGCATACCCCCTCTACACTACCTCTCTCCACCCACCCACATGCCAGCTAGACATGGGTGGCTATCAGGAACTTGGTCACCCCTTCATATTCTCGTATTGGCTATAATCCACACACACATAATAGCACCTCCTCAAATTTCCCATACCTTGCACTTCGGTCCCCCCAGAGGGTATTCAAACTACAGCACGTTGTGACCATCCCAATGGTGAAAGGTACTATGCAAATGATGCATTACATTACATAGCATCGTCCCATGTGCAACCATCCGCCCATACCATGGACAGGGTTTTGCAAGGAACCATGAGTTTGATGAAATTCCAACCCGCGAGGCCCAGAGAACTACTCAAATGCTTAGGAGCAACATGGGGATGCACAGTGATGAAGTAAGCACTGACAGGTTTTGAGCTTATGCATCTTTTTAAAAGGATGAGGGTTCTGTGACTGCATCCCTCTGTAGAGATGCTGTTGTGAGGCCCGGGATGGTTTGAGGCCTTTTATGTATCCTCTTAAAAGGTTCCCTGGCAGACATTTTCTCCTCTTTATCTTCTTTGGTGTATCTATTAGGGCCCAGAACATCCACTGGCCTAACTTAGTTTCTTCCTTAATTTCAGTGTCCATAGAAAGATGGTTTCTAGACATCTCGCCTTGGTGAGGAAAAAGGGAATAAGATCTTTATGGCACATGCTTTGTGACAGATTAAGAGAGCCCCCCCCCTTGACAAGGTCGCATTATTTTTCTGCGTTCATCATAAAGCTCATTGTATCAGGTGTCATCATGTTTTCTATGTCTCTGTGACCCGCCAAATGGCCACTCTGTCTCTTTCTTCCCATCCGACCTACCACGTCATCGCTTAATGCTGCTCTCAACCAGTGGATGCGTCCGTCCCCAGGCTTCATCTGTACATCCACATGCTTGGAAAATGACTGCATTTCTGATGTACCACAAATCTATGCCAATTCTAAATAAAGCATATGGCACCCTATGCATTACATATGTCAACATTTCCTACTACAAACCCCTCAAACTATCTTCAGACCATTGTGGGGGTCTCTCTACCTCCTCTTTGTGGAGAGGGGAAGTGCGTGTTGGCATGGGGAAAGACCAGATTTATGATGTTGATGGAAAGATCCTTCTTTTAGCAAGAAAGCATGGGAATAGAGCAGTAGCGCACTCACCCATCGGCAAGATCTAGAGGCTCCACATTATATCAGGTGCTGCACGGAGGGTGGCTGGAAGGAGGCATCAACTACTGGCAATGCCACGTTGTAAACAACCTCAAAGACTTGACTGGCATCTGGACACATGTGTCTAGCCCACTGCTTACAAGTGTGGGGTGGCCCCCTTTTCCGTTGCAGCCCCCAAGTGTACAAGGCACGGAGAGAAGATCTGTGGTGACCCTTAAACCAACCAAATCCACCCCTGCATCCCCAATGACAAGAATTGAGGGATCAAGGAGGCATTTCAGAAGAAAAAGATCAGGAGGAGGTGAAACGAGGGAAACTAGATGAAGAGAGGATAGGAGGAGAAGTGGAGGAGGGATGGAATTACTGTCGGGAGGAGGTAGCGAAAAGCAAGTGCTGTAAAGTAAGGTCCAGGAAAGGGAAGGTCCAGACAGTTTTAAAAAAAGAAAACAAATATTTGTTTTTTGTTTTTTTGCCCAGGGGTAGGAAGGGAGACAGCAGGGGTGTCAGCTGTGACCCCTAGTGACCCCCAAATGACGTCCCTGCTACTTCCTCAGTGTCCTTCATTTGTTAATAGGAGGACTCTTGTGGCCAGAATGTATGCATCCTCCTTAACTGCAGGCCCTCTTTCAGCCATCACAGCTTCTTGCAAATGGTGGCCATGGCTGAGAGTACCACTTGGACCCATGCAGTGTCGCTAGAATGGTTTGGAGACACTTATCATTTTCCTTCTATAATTTTCTTTTCTTTGTCTTGCACCTCGTGGGGTTTGATGGTCTTCAATGGCAAGTGGAAGTTGGTTAGGATGCCTATGCTTGCAGAAGCTGGAGCATCCACTTTTTGATCCTGGCTGGGGGACAGTGCCCTGAAAAATAGTGACAATTTTGTTTGTGGGAAATGATGGGCTTGATTTCGTGTCAATCATCAGCTCAAAAAGAAAACATCTTAAATGTATAAAAATTAGATTTTCTGTTGAGAAATGAGTGCAACAAGGCACAAATGCACACAAACAATGAATTCAATGTCTCACCATAGCCACTCACAACCTGCTGGGGGCACACAGAGTATGATGTATCATGGTAAGTGGTCCACCTCCTGTCAGGGCTGTGGTGGAGGCCTGAAAGTATTTTGGGGGTAGAAGGAAATGCACATGTGTGGTGGAAGGGTTGACCGCATGTCCAAAAAGCATTTTTCGGAAGGCAGGTCATTGGTTGGGTGAGGAGCATGAGGGGTACAATCGGCAAATCCCCTTCCCCAAGAACAGAGGCGGCAGAAGAGGTCCGGCTAGAAAATGGCCAGCAATGGAGCTGGAAAAGCAACAGCAGAGTGGACAAGGCGGGTGGGGGAGATCACAGCGCTATGGGCAACAAGGGCTAGACAGTCGGTGGGCATCACAGTGTGGCTATAGGGCAACTGGGAGCAGCATGATTGAGAGTTGGGGGAGGGTCAGGAACCAGGTAGTTTGGTAAATGGGTGCACAAGAAGTCAGAGGAATTAGGAGGGCAAATTGGGCTTTTAGCGATTGAAGTATGGCACACCATGTGTCCAAAAAAGGTGATAACCACCAGAAGGTGTAGTGAATCGTTTTCAATGTGTTGGGTGGATGTGATTAATCCCCATAGCACAACAACAGTTTCTCTCTTTATCTGGGAACACCGTTGTTCAGTCGGGAAGCACTAGCTGCCAAATGTGGCTGGGTGAGATTTTCAAAATTTGTCAGGTTGTGTCAAGATCACACAGAAGACAAATGGGCGCCCTTCTCGTGAGGGGGAGCACCCCTCCCACCCCTGTAAGGCTAGGGAAGTTTTCCTGCTCCGCAACACCCGCCCAAGCAGTCGAGGCAAGTGGGACCTCACTGAGAGAGACTCCCTCTTAGGGCACAAAAGACTTTCCCTAACCCACACCACTTGATTGCATATATGGAACTATTTAATATACAAAGCAAGTGCAAGTTCCAAGACTTGGCTGAAGAGAAAGTTAACTTATGATATTACCAGGAAGAAAAGAAGTTGTTTCAAATTAACTGCGACAAGTAGGTTGAAGAGTGAGGACACACTGAACAAACAAGAGAGAGAGCGATAGAGACAGATACAGCCAGAAACTGAGACGGGAGACCCCCTGGAAACAAAACACCTGAAGGAGGTGGGGATGAAGTGAGCAACGAAGCCTGTGAGGTTCAGAAATGCTCTGAACAGGAGAAGGAAATGCTGGAAACTTGGCATATGCCAAAAGCGAGAAACCGAGACGGATGGAGTGCAAAACTCTATGGTGGTGTGACCACAAATCAATCGTGGTGGGCATGCTGCTCGTTCAACAATGGCGACACCACCCCAGGGAAAAAGCAGCTAACGGGCTACGTACTCATAGCAGTATTGAGACAGAGAGAGAGAGAGAGAGAGAGAGAAGCAAGACATGTACGCCGCAGAAAGCGAGCTGACAGGGAAACGGAAGGAAGGAGAAGGTCCCAAGCATCTATGGGCCCAAGAGACATCCTCTACAATATTGAAGGTAACTGGCAGAATGCGAGAACCAAGAAGCCAAATGGAACTCATTATATAATCAGAGAGTCTCGTCCCAGTACAAGTGACAAAAACCTGAAAACAAAGTTGATGAACTTGAACGGTATCAATGTGAGAAAGAGAATCAAAGAAACTCTGAAGAAAGAGAGGAATATAATTTGTGTATCAATACCCTGGGAGAAGGGGAAAGTAACATGTTATCCAAGAAGCAAAGAGTGGAACACATTAGAGATAGAGAACTATCAAATGAAGGCCAGAGAATAACCTTAGGGTAAACAATATACTAAACAGGCCATACCAGGAAAAGGTGAACTATAATTATCCAGAAAGCAAAAACCCCACAGGAAAATACACGCTACAGGATTACTCAGAACCCTTTCTCACAGATCGAAGGATTCAACAAATGTCAAGGAAAGCCCTCAATAAAGAGGAGAGAAACGCTAACAGTCCCTTGAGGGAGAAACATGAACTGGCACAGAGAATAACGAGAGACTATCTAAGAATTGTATATTAGCAAGGACTCTAAAGAAAAGAAGACAAGTGCAAAACACAACCATCAGCAGAAGGGAGTCATTCTCCTGATCTTAGTTATTTAAAATAGTGATAGGGTCAGTTAGGATTAGTTTTGTACAGCAAACGTATTCCTTTGGACATTTACAGACGCCTGACGAGCACCTGACTTAGTAATATAGGCAGGGAATACCCCATAGCGATAGGGAAAGTTAGGCCTTATTCTTATTCTTTAATAAACACGTCTTGGAAAATGTCCTCAGAGTGTCCACGCCCTTCTTCTGACCTGCCACATATGGTATCAGAATTGGGATGTATACCAACTGATAGAAGTTGGGGACCCATACTATTCACTAAGTTGAGTCTGCGGGCCAAAGCCGCTTCAGTGGCCACTGCTGAGCCCATAAGGTTTGACCTACAAAGTACTGAAGAAATTGTGATATCACCCCAGTGAGAGACACCTGATTCCCACAAGACTGACACTACCACTCCCCAAGGAACCTGTAACAGACTAGCCTCCAAATCTGGTTTGGCTTGGAGATATAGGGCCTCATTACACGGATGGCGGTAGGGATTTACCGGTACTGGTAAAATACCGGTACCGGTAAATCCTTACCGCCTTACTACGAGGTCCCTTTGCGGGTTGGGGGATTTAACGCCTGCTTTTTGTAGGCGTTAAAATCCAACCCGCTAAGGGACCTCGGAGCTAATTACGGCACCGCAAAATTGCGGTGCCGTAATTAGCGCCTTCCCCATTCCCATAGAGCCCTATGGGGCAGAAATGGGAATGGGGAAGGGCAATGGTGGAAGGGGGATTTACCACCCCTCCAAACTTGGAATGGGGCGGTAAATCCCCTTTCCGCCAAGGCGGTGCCGGTATTTTACCGGCATGAGCCATGTCGCTAATAGCGCCATGGCTCATCGCCTACCGTGTAATGAGGCCCATAGATTGGATATAGATTGGATGTTATGGTGGGAGCCATCAATCCTGACTTCCCAGGGGGCTATTCAAATCCTCCTACACAATCACAGGAATAACCCATATACCGTAAAAGAGGGGGAGAAGGTGACTCAAGGGATCCTTGAAAAAACATTGTTCCCGGTACCACAAGAGGTGAAACAGAGCAGGGATCCAAGGTTTTTGGCAAGGCAAACCTTCCAACAGCAGTGAGAACTCTCAGAGAATAAGGAGAGGTTGCCCCCTTACTTGATCTCACATTCGCCAGGAGGAATGACTACATCCTCAGGGAGGCCTTCAGTAGGGTAACCACCAAAGAAATTGGACGGAATCAGGCCAGGACATTCTTTTTTAAAAAAAAGAGGTTACTCTTCGAGGGTGATGTAACCACCAAAGGAGTATGGTGAAAACAAGTATGTAAAGACTGGAGGGGGGGTGTCTATACTTCCGCTCTCTATATGGTAGAGGAGAGGCACAGAGGACCCCAGCCAAGATTCTCTATTATTGGTAGCGTAGTCGAGCAATCAAGGCCTAGCTTCTCAGGAGGTGATGCAGGCTGGTTCTTAAGTACAGTGTAGTCCCCGAACCCCCACAAAGGAATGTCCACACACTGTATTACTGAAAACACAGTCTTTATATAATTAATATTCAAAGGTATGTACACGATCACAATAACGCACTTTGTACTCGGAAATCAACAATGATAAATATATACAATTCTACAGTGGTACCCCCAATGTTATCAAATCTCATTAAAGTGCATCAACTGTACGGTTAAAATGTCACACAGATCAATAACGAGGAAACCAGCAATAGAGATAGGAAGGAACGTAAGATGGTTGAAACAATAGGCAGAATGCTGGCCTATACCGATAGACACAGTTCTGTGTGGAGATCCCCCCACCTGGACAACCTGTAAAATAAAGATATATAGCACAAGCCCAGTCCATATATTGTTCAATAGGCTTATTTCCTCCTATTAAGGTTTTACCCCCCCAATGTACCTGGTGGAGTAGAGTTCTTCGAAGACGCGTCGAAGGATCCTTCTTGAGTGACTCCCTTTAAAGCAGGAGCCACGGATTGTAGAGAGGCGTCGAAGATGGTGAACTTGTCGTCAACGGCGGTGATGAGAAGTTCAAGGGTGCCGAGACCCCGATATCAATCCAGGCGGTGCTCGTCAGTGACGTCCTGCGAGGACGAGGTGTGCGGGGCACCTCGGCGATAGATTTTTCAGGACCGCAAAGAGTTTCAGAAGAGCTGTGGGCCAACGAGGGCGTTGAGTCATCAAAGTCTTTGTGGCCTTCAGGTGGCGGGAAACCCCCCGGCGGATTCTCCTCGGCGCGTTGGTCGACCTCGACTTTCTCCGGCAGGACAAAGCAGTCGTCGATGCGGACAAGGGAGTCCTTGGATTCAAATGTTCTTAGGCAAAGGAGCGGGCGGCTCCGGTCATCGGCGGCACAGCGTCAAGTGGTCCCCACGGCTGGGCAACACAACTTCGACGGGCCTCCAGCGGTTACACAAACCTGCGAACCCTGGTCGACGGCAATAGACTTCGACAGCGGCGAAGTCCAGGTGCTTTGTTTCGTTCTCATCAGCGGTGCCGTCTCGGGTCGGCAGCCTTTCGAGGGTCTGACTTCCAGGGAGCTTCGGCGAAGGTTAGCGGTGCTCGATGGTCCCTCGGAGCACGGGAAAAAGGCGCCTTACCAGGTTCTCTCTCGGATCAGTCCTTGACGAGTTCGGCAGCTTTCAGACCAGGTCGAAGCAAATGCAACAGCAAGTCTTCGTCTTCCAGCTGGGCATCTAGGATCAGCAGTTCCAGTTACTCTTCAAGTGTAGACACAGCTTCTGTACGCTTCTGAACATTTTCCAGTGGTGAGAGGTCCCCAGATATACTATCTTGTCTCTCATGCACACTGCTGGGTCACTCTCAGCAGCCAATCATATAGAAGGGCATTCATGTAGTCAGGCACACAGTGCATTCAGGCCATCCTCCTCCCTCTCAGACACTCACAACAAGGAATGTGAATTGGGACAAGTACCCAGCCATTCAACACTACACACTGCATTCAGGCCAGTTTCGGGCAGGGCTGTCTCAGTCTTTGTCTCTCATACCAGAAACCAGACAGCCACAACAAGAAGTGCATATTGGTCACACACTCCATTCACCCAGGTCCCACCCACAGGGCGTACCCACAACATACAGTCACTGGGAAGGCTCCAGTCAGTCTGGACTGGACTTCACAACAACACCATATATGGAACTTCCACCCAACAGCTAGTCAGGGGGAAGGGGCAGAGTCAGGGCTTCCCAGGACTTTGGGAAAACAAGGTAATAGGTAATAGAAAGCAAGAGGCCACAGGGGCCATCTTGTTTTCCATCAGGAATCAACTGATTCCAATGGCAGGGCCTGGGTACCCCAAAATGGAGGATACTCAGCGCACCTGTCAAATTCAGCATGGAGCTGCCACCAGCCCATACCCTGCTCTGCGGGCCACCCACAGGTGCCCAAAAACATACACCAGGGGCACAGGGTTGTACCCCCACCCATGGGTGCCGTAAGGGTATCCCACGGGTCTGTTCACCAAACCAAAAGAGAGAGAGCTGCACCGCCAGGAGTCCCACATGAACTCCTGTGCGGAAAATATGACAGAACACACGATAAAAAGGCAGTAAAGGACAAGGATACGGAGGCCCTGACCCTCCGATGCATTTCCAGCTTCACAAAGTAGTGGTTCAAAGAAGCCATCAGCGAATCGTTTTACAGTTATCTGAGACAGGCATGGTATGAAGAGATGACACAGACAACAAACATAACAGTTTCAAAAACCTTTATTAAAATATTAGGATGGGTGTAATGCTTAACTTGCCCTAATACTATGGTGGGTATTGCCGTACCTAAAGAAACTAAAGTCTGTCTGTGTCAAAACCTATGATTGCACTCACATTTAATACTTCAATGTAGTTTAGGGATATATATATATTTTTTATTGAAACTTTGATGAGTACGTGACAAGGTGTGGCATAAGACAAGATCAAAGATACAGTTAACATCGAAATTTCATTTTGTAAGAATGTCAAGGAACAGGTCCCCCAACAAAGGACCAAGGAAAGGTAAAAGAAAACACACGTCTAAGAACAGTGGCATTATTGTACGTAACCCGCTATTTCTCACACATAACACTAGTATGATTACTGCCAAGCTAGGTGTTTCAATGACTGTGGCCGATAGAACATATGTTCCCTATTAGAAACATACTCCAGAATAGGGCCCTAGGTCCGGGAGAACTTATACATTCGGCCTGCCTGGAGTGCTGACATTTTCTCCATCCCCATAATCTCCCACACTTTGACCCATCAGTAAAAGGTGCATGGGCCATCTGTTGTATTCCAAAAGCATGCACAAGTGATCCGTGCAGCCATCATCAATTGAGATATCAGATCTGCCTTGGGACCCGCCATTGAAAGCATGCCATCTTCAAGGACATCCCCAAACAGGATGGTCAGCGGTCAAATGGGGAGCAGGGTGCCTGTGATCTCCTTAATTTTAGATCAGATCTTTTGCCAATATGTCTGTATGATTGGCAGGGCCACCACATGTGAGCTAAGTTTCCCAGATGTCCGCAGCCATGACAGCAGCGGTCAGGGCAGTCAGGGCAAATTGCATGCAGTCGCTGAGGGGACAAGTACCAACGGAAATATAGCTTGAGGTCTCCTTCCTTAATGAGAGTACATCGAGAGCTTTTATGCACATAGGCCCATATTTTCAGCCAGGACTCCTCTGGTATTTCCAGTCCCAGCTCCCTCTCCCAGCGCAGCATATATGGGAATTCTTCCCCATGAGATGCGTTTTCAAGTAAACGATAACATGTAGGATTACACCTTATGCAAACTCGGCCCTCCAGCAACCGTGGGAGAGCGATAGCCCACTTGCCTGACACCATTATTAGACGTAACGGCGCATTGCGAAAGCGATCCGTCTCCAATAGATTAAACCTCTCATTACATTCAATAAACATGAGCGGAGCCTCCTTTTTATAGAGATCCCTTAGCCTTTGGAGCCCCAATGTTTGATCGTTTGTGTGCATGCCTGGTGAGAAAGCAGGGTTTTGGAGGATCGGTGAGAGAGGACCCAACGCTGATCTGAATCCCTGCTGCACGCATGCATTGTTCCAATTCTGCAGGATGGTGAGAGGGGTCACTAAAAGAGTGCCATGAGATCTCCTCGCTTCTTTAGGGAGGAAGGGGAGGTGACTCTAAGGGAAGGGGGAAGCGGCCTGTTCTATGTACTTCCATTTGGGTGAGTTCTCCGCCAGGGCCCATTCTAGCATTGGAGCAATTTGGAAAGCAAAGGTATCTCTGGATCGATGGGACCCTGAGCCCACCCAGCCGCTTTGACCTAGTGAGGAGTTTGCGAGGGATTTGAGGCTGTCTACGCTGCCAAATAAACTGCCCCACTGCTTTTTGTAGTCCAAGCAACTCACCTTCTGGAATTAGAATTGGTAACGCCTGAACGATGTATAGTAATTTTGGGGGCAGAGTCATTTTGAGAGCGCAGATCTGGCCCAACCATGACATCTCCTGAGAATCCCAATGCTGCAGTAAGTCTTTGGCTTCTTTTCATAGCTGCAGAATGTTGGCCATATTCAGGGTGGTATAGGTTGAAGTAATATGCACCCCCCAGGTAAGAGAATTCCTGGTCTGTCTTAAGGTAGCCAAAGCCTCCAGGGTTTCAGTCAGGCCTAGTCCTACAGATTTCCCGTAGTTACTACAGAACCCTGATACCCTGGCAAAATGATCTAGGAGTTCCAACAGGACCGGCAAAGAGGATAATGAATCGCAAAGGAAGCATAATACATCATCAGCGTACACTGCTACTTCATGACACTTCCCTCCATATATGAAACCAGAGATATGGGGATGAAGACAAATTCTTTGCATCAGCGGCTCCATAGCCAGGACAAAAACGTGAGGAGACAGGGGGCAGCCCTGTCTGGTTCTTCTGCACAAGGGAAGTAAGGGAGACCAGAATGAGTTAACCTTAATTCGGGTGGCAGAAATCTGGAAGTTTGCAAGCACCAGCTTGGAGAAACGAGGCCCAAACCTGTATGCTGGCAGCAATAGCTATAAGTAGTCCCATGATATGCTATCAAACGCTCGATGAGTATCCAAAGATAGCAGGGACAATCTCCCTGGAATTTGAGAGGCTAATGCGACAAGGTGTTACTCACCACTCCGAAGTAGGCCCAAGACGTGGATGAGTGACCTTGGAGATGATGGTTGTACAAGAATCAATATTTAGCTTTCTATCCCAGCTCCCCTGAGTACAAGACTCAGGCTTCCTCAAAGAGGGCTCTTTTCTACAATGTACATCTCTTCTGTTTCGATTGGGACAGACAGAGGTGTCAATTGAATAAAAGAGTGGGGAGAACACACACCGCCAATACCAATGCTGCAAAAGAATACAAAGATATTATACAGTGTTGAGAATAAACCAAGCAATCAGAACAGCAGTATAATACTGAAAATACCTAGGTAAGTATTGGAGTGGAGCTTCCGCGGGGTGAATCTACAAAAATATAAAGTATTGAACCAATGACAACCAACCTGATACATGGGTATTTTGAGGATGGATAATAGTCCAGGAAACAGGAGACAACGATAGGAGAAAACAACAAACAGGAATGTTAGTATAGGGAAATAAACCCGAGCGGCACGAGGGCTGCACAATTGCCGGGTTGGTGCAGAATCAGCAAAGCGTCTATATGCACTTGAAGACAAGTTCACAAGACAGGGTAGATCACTCAGTGTCCCAAAATCCAGCAAAAGGAAAATATCCAATCAAGACAGTAGGGAAATGAATTCAATAGCAGAGATGGAGTTGCCAACTACAAACGGTACCTGAGCACACACGCATCCAGATAAGGCGTGGAAGAGTTCCGGGTGGTTGATAGCAAGTCACCTGTGAGGAGGGCAAGGTTGTCCCACGTCTGGTAACAGCTAGCTGGGATGAGGTACCACAAGAGGCAGCAGGAAGCAGGAAGAATAATCCAATAACGTTCTGTGTCAAAAGCCAGGCGAGGACCACAGGATTAAAGGAGGAGGCAAGCCAAAACAGGAGAAGTCCGGGTCAGAAACATAGCGGTCAGTAGAAAACTGATCCAGAAGCCAGGCAAGGGTCAGGACCAGGTAAGCAGATTAGGAATTCGTGTGGAGGAAACACGAAGGAGTAAACGGACGTAACCGCTGTAGCTTGTAACGCTAATTAGCAGCAACGAGCCCCTTGAAAGACGGTGGTTTTAAAGCCGTATGGGCCGTGTCTTGCCGTACGTCTTCCACGTACAGGACTTGTCAGCTGACACGGACTCCGTCGTAGTTTGTGCAGGCGCCATGGCAAACTGTATCTGCTCCACAGAGGCGCTTGTAAAGGAGTCGTATTCTGCAAGGAAGCCCGCAGAGAAGCCCGAAGTGTAACAGCATCCTCCCCCAAAGACACCGGCAACCCCCTGGCGGAATGGAAACTACTCTGAAGCTCTGGACAATGTAAGTTAGACAAAGGCTCCCAGGTACAGTCCTCAGGCCCATAACCCTTCCAATCCACCAGGTAGAACAAAGCTGTCATGTCCTCGGGTAGTTCCTACGACCTTGTCTCGACACCCAGTCCAGTGTCCTACCCCTCCCATTCACCTGTCTCCCGGGGCTCACGTAGGCAACCCCGGTTGGCTCGCGCGCTGGCCAAACAAACGCCATACACCCTGCAGTCACGATTGCGGCCGTTTCTCCATTGGCAGTTGCCTTGGAGATTAGGCCACCGCTCGAGCAGTAACACACTCGCTCGTGCTGTTGTGGCCCGATCACGTGACCCGAGGAAACGGTCACGTGCCCCGGTTTCGCGGTCACGTGACTCCGGTTGACATCATGTGACCAGGAAGTGGACGATATTTAAGCAGTGCAGTGCCGGTATCCTACGCTTCACAGCTGGTTTACCAGGAGTACTCTGTTTGACTTTCTTTCCTGTATTGCTTACCTGGCTTCCTTGGACTTGGCTTATGTTTACTGGACTTCTTGTGGATCACGTTTGGATTTGGCTACATCGGCTTTTCTGCTCATCACGGCTCCTGACCCCAGACTGAACTACGAACTTCCTCTGGATCTCGTTCTTGTTTATCCCTTTGGTGTAGACTGCTCTTCCTGGCTTCAGACCTTCGTCTGCAACGGATCTCTGTTGGGCCTCCCTGATTGCACCTCTACACGGGGAATCTCACTCTCCAGTTGGTGGCTGCCACCTGATTACCTGGGGCCCTCTTCAATACACTCTCCAGGTGGAGACTGGCGAGGTACATCTAGACCTATCCTGCAGGGTGGGTCTTTTGCCTACGTGAGTCCCGGAACCATCCTCCCATTCTGGTTTTCCATCCCTTTCATCAGATCCCCGGTAAGACTCTGACTGTATTCGGATTATTGTATGTAGTGTCCTGACTGCTTGGTATCTAATCATTGCCTTTTTCCACAGCTGCCTTGGGGTTCCTAGTACTTCGGTTCCGGCTTCGGATTATCTCCACCTGTGGCCGCAAAGGTTGCACAGGGAGTGATTTAGTGATTCTCCCTGTGCGGCACTTGGGGACAGAGGTCTTCTATATCTTCACGACTCTCAACACAAGACAGACTGTGAAGCCTTGTCGTGCAAGATATGGAGGGTGCCGCCGAAGACCCCCTGGCTGCTGTCATCCAAGCAATCACGTTACTACGAGCCGATATGGTGGCGGCTAATACCGCGGTCCATCAGCGTCTTGACCTGTTACAAAGCACCCAACACCCCTTACCCTTGGACCCGGAGCTCGGAGACGCCCCTCCAGCATCGGTACCCCTTGTACACCCAATCCCGACTCCCTCGGCTCCTGTTCCGGTGGTTTTGCCTTCACCCTTTCCTTTGGCTGCCCCAGAAAAGTTCCATGGGGACCCAAGAAGGTTTAGGACTTTCCTTAACCAGTGTAAGTTGCATTTCTTGTGTCGACCCCTTGTTTTTCCGGATCCTACCACCAAGGCGGCATTCACTCTCTCTCACCTAGCCGGCACGGCTGCTGCTTGGGCAAACCCGCTGTTAGAAACCAACCATCCTGCCCTCTATGATTTCGATCAGCTAGTATTGGAAATGTCCCGAGTGTTCGACACCAGGTATAAAGCACAATCCCATGATCTAGAACTACTGGACCTGTCCCAGGGGAAGGGCTCTCTTATTGAATTCATCACAAGATTTAACCAACTGGCAGCAGAGACCTCCTGGCCTGAAAGTAAGAGATCGGTGGTATTCTATAGAGGACTAAGCAGTCCTATGAAAGACGCCTTGGCTATGGTACCGTCTCTGCCAGTCCAGTTCCCGGCCCTGGTGGACCTGGCTCTCCAAGTAGACGCACGACGCTCCGAACGCAGGGCTGAGGCCGGGTTTTCCCAAACGGCCAGCTCTGCTATTCCGTCGTCGTCCTCTGAAGCCACCGGTGAGCCGATGCAAATAGGAGGTGTTAGGAGTCCCATCACCTCGAGAGAGAGAGGGAGCGCAGAAGGGCTGAGAATGCCTGCTTTTATTGCGGCTTAGGGGGGCATTTTGTGAAGGAGTGTCCCCGGAGACCCAGACCCAAGAAGCAGGTTTTTCATCCAGCTCGATCCTAGATACGGGGGTAGGATCGAGCTCCCCATGCCCTTCCCCGAAAATCGTTCCATCATTTGGTCAGATTAGGCCCATTCAGGTAGATGCCACCATACAACCTGCCCCTGGGATTATCCACCCCGTGCGGATCATTATCGATTCCGGGGCCTCCGGGAACTATATTGATATCGCTCTGGCTCGGACATTGAACCTACCCCTGATCAATAAACCCCGACCCGAACCGGTTCAAGCAGTTGATGGGACGGAACTCGCTTCTGGTCCCATTAAGCAACAGACCACCCCCCTCGTCCTCACTATCCTGTCAGTCCATAGAGAAACCCTCCATTTTGATCTAATAACCACGCCTCAGTTCGGCGTCATAGTAGGCATACCCTGGTTACGAGAACATAACCCGCATATAGATTGGGGAACGGGACACGTCCATTTCGAATCTGAACTCTGTCAGAACTACTGCCTCCCCGTGGACAGTGAAACAGACACACCAGCATTAGCACTCGGTGCTGTCGCCCAACTCACGATACTGGGCGACGACATTCCCCCTGCCTCACACATAGTGGGTTTAGTCACCGCTCCCATCCCTGTGGCTTATCAGGATTACACCTTGCTATTCGATCAGGGCTCCTCTGAAGTACTCCCTCCTCACCGCTCCTATGACTGTCCGATCGACCTTGTGCCTGGGGCCTTGGTACCTTCAGGCCGCATCTATTCTTTGTCCATATCGGAAGACCTGACTCTTGAGGAGTACATTGATAAGGCGCTGCGTTTGGGTCACATTCGTCCTTCCAAGTCGGCTGCAGCCAGTCCCATATTCTTCGTGCCCAAAAAAGAAGGCGACCTTCGTCCCTGTGTGGATTATCGTCGGCTTAACGCCGTCACGGTGAAGAACCGTTATCCGATTCCACTCATCTCTCCCCTCCTGGACCGGTTAACCCACGCCTCCATTTATACCAAGCTGGATTTGCGGGGGGCATATAACCTCGTCCGCATCCGAAAGGGTGACGAATGGAAGACCGCCTTCTGTACGCGGTATGGCCTTTTGGAATATACGGTCATGCCCTTCGGCCTGTGTAACGCCCCTGCCACCTTCCAACATTTCATGAACGACATCTTCTCGGACATATTAGACACGTTTGTGGTGGTGTATCTTGATGACATTCTCGTCTTCTCTCACACCCTGGAAGAACACATACAACACGTACGAGAAGTATTGTCCCGACTGCAAGAACACTCATTGTTTATCAAACCCGAAAAATGTCTGTTCCATGTGTCTAACGTGGAGTTTCTGGGGTTTAACATCACGCCTGGTGGTCTGGCCATGAATCATGCCAAGGTTCGAGCTATCCTCGATTGGCCAACACCAAAGACCCTAAAGGCTTTGCAATCTTTCTTGGGTTTCGCCAATTTCTATCGGCGCTTTATCTCTGGATTCTCTTCTCTCGTGTCGCCTCTTACGTCCCTTACCAGTCCTCTTGTTCCTTTTGAATGGCAGGAGATACACCAGCAGGCCTTCGAGGCGTTGAAGAACGCTTTTACCACTGCCCCGGTGCTCCAACACCCCGATCCCGAACAACCATACGTCGTTGAGGCCGATGCCTCTTCCTTTGCGTTGGGGGCGATTCTGTCACAGGTTTGTTCCACTACAGGGCGGTTGCATCCTGTGGCCTTCCATTTGCGTAAGTTCAGCCCCGCAGAGTCCCACTATACCGTAACCGAAAAAGAGCTACTGGCGGTAATGGACGCCTTCCGAACTTGGCGTCACCACCTGTTGGGGGCCAAACATAAGGTTACAGTATACACAGATCACAGGAACCTGCAAGACCTGGCAGCCTTGAAATGTGTAAACAGTAGACAGGTCAGGTGGCATCTGTTCTTCGCCGCTTTCGACTTTCAGATTAAGCACCGCTCTGGCACAGAACATAGCAAGGCGGACGCTTTGTCTCGCTCCCCTGGGGGGGTTTCGTTACCGGTGTTTCCCGACACACTCTTACCCCGGGGACATGTTGTCTGTACATGCACACCCCCTCTGGCACTACTAGAAGACATTCGTTCCTGGGTTCAAAGGCACCCCGATCAGCTGTCAGAATGGGATCCCACCTATCACAACGGTTTGCCATATGTACAGGACCGTCTAGTACTCCCTACCACTGACACCAGAAACCTAGCCCTAGAGTGGTCCCATGACGCCCCGATCAATGGTCACCCGGGCCAGGCCCGCACATTGGATCTCCTGAAACGATGGTGTTGGTGGCCGTCCATGAGCACGACGTGGGCTGTTACGTCAACACATGCTCAGTCTGTGCTCAGGGCAAACATCGTAGGGGTCGTCCATTGGGGCTACTGCGACCCTTACCCGTGCCACCAAAACCCTGGCACACCCTGAGCATGGATTTCGTAACCGATTTACCCAAGATCCAGGGTTACGACACCATATGGGTAGTGGTCGATGTCTTCACCAAGATGGCTCAATTCATCCCTTGTCATGGTATCCCGTCTGCCCCTGCCTTGGCCAAGTTATTCTTTGACAACGTTTTCTGCCGCTACGGCCTTCCCTCTGTCCTGGTGTCCGATCGAGGCTCTCAGTTCACGTCCCGTTTTTGGCGTGCATTGACCGCTCTTCTAGGTATCGATGCCCGGTTCTCCTCCGCTTATCACCCGGAAACCGATGGCCAGACCGAGAGAACAAATCAGTCCATGGAACAATATCTGCGTTGTTTGATGCTACAACAACAATCAACCTGGTTCCAGAACATACATTACGCTGAGTTCGCCTACAACAACGCTACTCACTCCTCCACGGGTCTCTCTCCATTTTACGCCATGTATGGCCAGCATCCCAGGGTCCTCCCTATCCCCGACATTTCTCCCACCGAGAACCCTGCAGCAGTAGCCTGCGTTCGAGACATGTCAGCCCTCCATACCTAGGTTCTCGTTCATCTGCAGGAAGCACAGGCATCCATGAAGGCCTCCGCAGACGCTAGGCGTACCATGGCCCCGTTGTATCCCGTTGGGTCCCGGGTTTGGCTGTCCTCCCGTCATCTCCACTTGAAGGGCTGCCGCAAACTCATGCCCCGTTTTGTGGGTCCTTATGTTGTTTCCCATGTCATCAACCCGGTGGCCTATCGCCTGGTTCTCCCCTCCTCTTGGCGGGTACATCCTGTGTTTCACACCTCCCTCCTCAAGCCCTGCCCATCCTCGACGCGTCTTCGCCCTTCTCCTGCCCCCGTGTCCCTGGATGCACCTGATGTTTTCGAGGTCTCGGGCATATTGGGGTCCCGTTTCCTTCGGGGTCGCCTGCAGTACCTTGTTGACTGGTTGGGTTATGGTCCGGAGGAACGCACCTGGGTCCCCGCCTCGGATGTCCATGCCCCTCGATTGATCTCCCGGTTTCATAGGGAACATCCTTCCTGCCCACGGGGTCGTGGGCCTTTGAGGGGGGGCTCTGTCATGTCCTCGGGTAGTTCCTACGACCTTGTCTCGACACCCAGTCCAGTGTCCTACCCCTCCCATTCACCTGTCTCCCGGGGCTCACGTAGGCAACCCCAGTTGGCTCGCGCGCTGGCCAAACAAACGCCATACACCCTGCAGTCACGATTGCGGCCGTTTCTCCATTGGCAGTTGCCTTGGAGATTAGGCCACCGCTCGAGCAGTAACACACTCGCTCGTGCTGTTGTGGCCCGATCACGTGACCCGAGGAAACGGTCACGTGCCCCGGTTTCGCGGTCACGTGACTCCGGTTGACATCATGTGACCAGGAAGTGGACTATATTTAAGCAGTGCAGTGCCGGTATCCTACGCTTCACAGCTGGTTTACCAGGAGTACTCTGTTTGACTTTCTTTCCTGTATTGCTTACCTGGCTTCCTTGGACTTGGCTTATGTTTACTGGACTTCTTGTGGATCACGTTTGGATTTGGCTACATCGGCTTTTCTGCTCATCACGGCTCCTGACCCCGGACTGAACTACGAACTTCCTCTGGATCTCGTTCTTGTTTATCCCTTTGGTGTAGACTGCTCTTCCTGGCTTCAGACCTTCGTCTGCAACGGATCTCTGTTGGGCCTCCCTGATTGCACCTCTACACGGGGAATCTCACTCTCCAGTTGGTGGCTGCCACCTGATTACCTGGGGCCCTCTTCAATACACTCTCCAGGTGGAGACTGGCGAGGTACATCTAGACCTATCCCGCAGGGTGGGTCTTTTGCCTACGTGAGTCCCGGAACCATCCTCCCATTCTGGTTTTCCATCCCTTTCATCAGATCCCCGGTAAGACTCTGACTGTATTCGGATTATTGTATGTAGTGTCCTGACTGCTTGGTATCTAATCATTGCCTTTTTCCACAGCTGTCTTGGGGTTCCTAGTACTTCGGTTCCGGCTTCGGATTATCTCCACCTGTGGCCGCAAAGGTTGCACAGGGAGTGATTTAGTGATTCTCCCTGTGCGGCACTTGGGGACAGAGGTCTTCTATATCTTCACGACTCTCAACACAAGACAAAAGCACCCCTAGACACCCTGCAGTCCAGAATGCGCAAAACCTCGTACTCCTCCTCGCCGTCCACCAAGATCGGCGAAGGACGTGTAAGCAGGCGAGTCCCCTGGATGAATCGCTTGATCAGGGAGACCTGAAAAACTGGGTGTATATGCCATGAACGCAGCAGGGAGAGCTTGACCGCCACAGGATTTATAACATCAGTAATGGCATACGGTCCCACATATTTAGGCAAAAGCAAACGTTTGCCCGCAATCCGTAAGTTACGGGACGACAACCACACCTTCATGCCACTCCAATAGACCGGTGCCGGGGATCGATGCACATCAGCATATTTTTTGGCACGGTCTTGAGGACGGAGCAAATGACAGTGTACGTCCCGATGAATGTTCTCGAGATCTCTCACGCAGTCTCTTGCAGCTGGGTTGACAGCCGGCAGTGCCGGATCGAGTGGGAGTGCCCTAGGATGACCACCATACAGGGCAAAGAAGTTGACGTATGCATAGAATTGTTGTATGCAAACACTGTGTAAGGCAGGGAAGTAAACCAGGACTCTTGGAACTGAAGACATAAACAGCATAGGAACTGTTCGATAGTAGCGTTGGTTCTCTCAGTCTGCCCATCTGTCTGAGGATGGTTTGCCGAGGAATATCTGTCCTCGATGCCCAGGGAAGCCGTAGGAGCCTTCCAAAACCGTGAAGTAAATTGTGTACCACGATCGGAAACAATGATCGAGGGTAAGCCAAAGAAATGAAACACATTCGTCATGAACAGTCTCGCCAATTCCGGAGCCGAAGGCAAGCCGGAACAAGGTATGAACAGTGCGTATTTTGTGAAATAATTGTCATGATGCCTACCCCCGGAGCACCAGGCCAGGCCCAGCACCCCCGGAAGCAGGCATCATGCCCTCGGGTAAAAGCCCAGCGGCCCCTTTTAGGGGCTCTTTGGACTCAGTCCTGGCGCCTTTGGCGCCAGGCTCATGTTGGACATCAGTCCTGGCGCCATAGGCGCCAGGCTCATAAAGGGAGGTGTTTTGTGCACTTACCTGATGCAGACCATGCTGCACGCTTCAGGCCTCCCTGAGACCTGAAAGGGACTATTTTTTCATAGGGACTATTTTTTCACTCGGGCGTGGCCAGGGAAGGATACATACCTAGTTGGGGAAGGATACATACCTGGGACTTCTTTGGAGGCTATTTAAGCCACGCCCAGACAGCAGCTCATGCTTCGCGTTGTTCTGCTTCCTGCAGCTTAACGCTCACCATGTCTGCTCCTGCTCCTGGACTCCAGCCACGCCCGCCTCGAACCTGGAAGACCTGCAAGGAAGGAAGAGAAGAGAAAGGTGAAAACCAAGGACTATTTCAAACTTCTTACCTGCATCCGGAATCTTCTCGCCAGCATCCCTGAAGAAAGACTTCCATTTAAAAGCATCGCGTTGCTCGCTGCAGCGCCACGCTTCACTCACCTGTCCTCGAGACATCTCCCGGCTCCATCGCGGCTGTCAGCATCGGACGCCACATCTCTGCACCTAGGGGAGAGAGGAAGAAACAAAAGGTGAGCAGAAGGAACAAAGAAGGAAAGCCTGATTAACAGCCATAATACTTACCGGCTTTTCTTCCACATTTCGGGTCGGCGCCGCCCCGTTGGCAGGTACCGTACCCCGGCCCCTATGGGGAAAGGACAAGAGACATTTCTGGGGAATGATAAGGACATTTAGAGGGATCGCTCTCATCACTACTCACCTCGGCAGTTTAACCCCTCGACGCATCGCCTTCATTCTGCACCTGAAATGAAGGACAGATCACAGGTTAGAAAGACAACATAAAGGGGGCCTCACTTGAACTTTGAACTTTCATACTTACGGCGCATCGCTCAGGAAAGTCAAGTGGATTTTGCCAGCGCCATTCTGAAAACCAGTGAAGTAACTGGACGAACACGCGCCCCTGCACCAGAAGCAGGATGGAGAGTTCATCCTTCCAAACCATAAGGTGAGCGTAAACCGGGGTTTGGAGGAAGTTAGAGAGGAACGAAGGGGGAAGGGGGAAAGGGGGGAGCTAGCACACTATTCTGCAGACTGTTAATCCCCTTTCTCATCTGCAGAAGGATATTCCTACGGGCCAGGCAAGCACGATTTGGAGGTCCTGTCCAATCGGTGTTCCGGGTCCTGCGCATCACGCTAGAAGAGGCCACAGCAATCCAGACTAGACCAGCGCCCCCGTGGGAACCAGGTGAGCGTTACAGAACGCGAAGGCTTCCTACAAATTCCCACCCAGGCGCTATGGAAACTTCCAAAACTGACCAGTTGGCCCAATTACTGGGGGAATTACGGGCCGAAGTACACGCCGCTCATCAAGAGACTAGTGCCCTCAGGAGGGAAGTGATTGTAATAAAGGATAGAGCTGATGACCTGGCTAGACAGCTTTTGCAAGGTCAAGCTGGACAAACTCCTTTACCCGGTTCCGGGGGGAACCCTGCTCCTGTGGTTTCCAGTAACCCAGTGCAGATTAATCTACCTGGAAACATGCCGCTGGCCCCACCTGAACGCTTTGCTGGGGACCCCAAACGATTCGCCGTATTCATGAATCAGTGTCGTTTGCACTTCCTATGCAGACCTGGGGTCTTCCCTAATGATCAGACCAAGGTAGCCTTTGTGTTGTCATATCTCAGCGGCTGTGCCGCCGATCGGTCAGTCCCACTGGTAACTCAAGATGACCCGATTCTTCGTGATTTTCAAGGATTTCAAACAAGCATGGAAAGGTTATTTGCTCAACACTCCCAGGGACAGGCTCGGGATGACGAACTTCTATCTCTGCGACAGGGCAATCAAGACCTTCTATCCTACATTGCAACCTTCAATAGACTAATTGTGGAAACTGGTTGGTCAGAGGATAAAAGAATCACGTTATTCTATCGAGGTCTACGCGGAGAACTTAAAGATGTCCTGGCACAAGTTGTAAATCCGCCCCAAGAATGCACTAAATATATAGACTTAGTGGTCCAATTGGATCACAGGCTGCAAAACAGAAAAGCAGATAGGTCCAAGTTTGAAACCTGGGTGTTGGCCAAGACCCACGCTAACCCCAAGGGGGCTGATGCCTCGGAGCCTATGCAAATCGGAGGTGTTAAAGGACCCCTAACTCAAAAAGAACAGGAAAGAAGACGACAGATGCAATTATGCCTTTATTGTGGGTCCTCTGGACACTTTCTACGAGATTGCCCGGTTAAGCCGCCCAAGAAGGTGGTAGGAGCCGCTGATAAAATCCATGGAAACTTTGTATCGGGAAACTAACACGCCCGGCAAGCGTAGGGGTCCGCTTGCCGAGCTTGAAAACTAACTCTCAGACCTCGCATTTCATTGTGCAAATGGTCCTCGTAGATCCGGAACAGCCTAAACAGTCGCATGCTATAAAGGCATACATCGATAGCGGGGCTATAGGAAACTATGTGGATCGAGAATTGGTCTCTAGGATAAACCTCCCTCTGCGTCCTAAAACCAACAAAGATGTCATCACCACAGTAGATGGAACCGAAATTGCCTCTGGACCGGTAACACATTCCACAGCTGAGGTGACACTTGTAGGTCCGGATGGCCATCGGGAGGCAGTTGTGTTTGATGTAATCAAGGCTCCACAGTTTCAGCTTATTCTCGGAATCCCTTGGTTAGAGACACATAATCCTCAAATTGATTGGCGAGCAAAGAGAATAACCTTCCCGGATTGTGCACAAACCTGCTACCCAGAAAATCCAAAGATTAATCTAGCATCAGTAACTCTGTCCCCGTGCAACTACCTCCAGAGTACCAAGACTTTCAGGACGTCTTCCAAAAGGAACAGGCCAACACGTTACCTCCCCACAGATCGTACGATTGCCAAATCGATCTGGTGCCCGGTGCACAACCCCCTTGTAGCAGGATTTACGCCCTTACTGAACCAGAGAATCTGCATTTGAGACAATATTTAGATCAATACCTCGCCAATGGTTTCATTCGCCCGTCAAAGTCCTCGGCATCCTCAGCTTTGTTCTTCGTGCCTAAAAAAGCAGGCGACCTTAGAACTTGTATCGATTACCGCGCATTGAACCAGATAACTGTTAAAAATCGTTACCCTCTGCCTCTGATCCCTGAACTCCTTGACCAGGTGAAGGACGCTTGCGTATACACCAAGTTAGATCTCCGGGGGGCTTATCATCTGGTACGAGTAAAAGAAGGCGACGAATGGAAAACGGCCTTCCGTACAAAATATGGACTATTCGAATACCAGGTGATGCCTTTCGGGTTGTGCAACGCGCCTGCAGCCTTCCAATTCTTCATGAACGATGTCCTTCGGGAACTCATCGATGTCTGTGTTGTCGTGTATATCGATGACATTCTTGTGTACTCCTCTTCGGAATCTGATCACAGAAAGCATGTCAGGGCCGTCCTAGAGAAACTGCGCCAGAACAAACTGTTTGCCAAGCTGGAAAAATGTGTTTTCCATACCACCAAGGTTGAGTTTCTCGGATTCATCCTGACACCTAAAGGGGTCCGAATGGATTCACGGAAAGTGGATGCCATCCTCAAATGGCCATCACCTAGTTCGGTGAAAGGTGTCCAAAGCATGCTTGGTTTTGCCAACTTTTATCGCAGGTTTATCCCGGAGTTTTCACGTGTGGTGCAACCCATCACTGCACTCTTGCGAAAAAATAAACGTTTTGAATGGACCGAGGAAGCCGAACAGGCCTTTCAGAAGTTGAAAGCTAAGTTCACGTCCGCACCTATTTTGAAGCACCCGCGTCCCGATCTCCCATATATAGTCAAAACCGACGCGTCCAGCTTAGCCATGGGAGCTGTCCTGTCTCAGAGAGACCCTGAAACCAACCAACTGCACCCCGTAGCATTTTGGTCCAGAAAGTTCTCGCCGCCGGAGATAAATTATGCGATCACCGATAAGGAACTATTAGCCATTAAGTCCGCCTTCAAGGCTTGGCAGCATTATCTCCTCGGCGCCCGGCATACCATCACCGTGATCACTGATCACCGAAATTTACAATATTTAAAAACTGCCAAGGCTCAATCGTCTCGACAGCTCAGATGGGCTTTGTTCTTTGCTGAGTTCGATTTTGTAATCACCTACTGCCCCGGCTATAAGAATGGTAAGGCGGACGCTCTATCCCGAATTGGAATGGAAGAAATAGACACAAACTCAGAACCTGTGCCTATAATTCCCGAACAAAGAATTTTGGGGATAACCACTTTACAAACCCTTGAAGACATTCAAGCACGAGTGAAACAATTCCTGGACTCTTCAGCCTTGCAGGATTGGATCAAAAGGGGGTCTAACTTTTCAGTCAAGGATGGCTTACCTTACTTCCAAGGACGCTTATTTTTGCCAGAAAAGGAATTGCAAGAACTGGTTATTTCCCGTCATCATGATACACTGATGGAAGGACATCCTGGCATTGCCAAAACAGAGGAAAAGGTTAAACGACAATTCTGGTGGCCTTCATGGCGAAAGGATATTAAATCTTTCGTGATGTCTTGTGGAGTTTGTGCGCAAAATAAAGGTCAAAAGACAAGACCCGCCGGTCTTCTTCAGCCCTTAGACATTCCACCAGCACCTTGGCACACCCTGTCACTAGATTTTATCACGGACCTTCCCTCTTGTAATGGTTACAATACTATTCTGGTCGTGGTGGATTTATTTTCCAAAATGGCCCACTTTATTCCGTTGAAAGGATTACCTTCAGCCTTTGTTCTTGCCAAAGAATTCCTCGAAAATATCATCCGTTTGCATGGATTCCCGTCCATACTAGTCTCCGATCGGGGAAGCCAGTTTATTTCTCATTTTTGGAAAAAGTGTTGTCAACTGGCACAAATCGACGTAAGACTCTCGACCAGCCACCACCCACAGACCGAAGGTCAGACGGAGAGAACGAACCAGACCCTTGAACAATATCTACGATGTATGTTGCACCAATCGGAGGGTAATTGGAAGGACATTTTATGGGTGGCAGAATATGCATACAATGGGCCTCATTACGACTCAGGCGGTAAGGGTTTTACGGCGGCGTAAACAGCGCCGACCCTTACCGCCTGAGTACGAGGTCCCTTAGCGCCATGGAGGTTTTAACACCTGCTCAGGTGTTAAAATCCATGGCGCTAAGGGACCATGGAGTTAATTACGCCACCGTAATTTACGGTGGCGTAATTAACGCCTTCCCCACTCCCATTATGCCCTATAGGGCAAAATGGGAATGGGGAAGGGAAAATGGGAAAATGGGGATTTACCGCCCCGCCAAGGTTGGAATGGGGCGGTAAGTCCGCCTACCACCATGGCGTAAACATAGTTTACGCCATGGTGGTAAAGTCACGGCCCAGGCGGTAACTTACCGCCTGGGTCGTGATGAGGCCCAATAACTCGATACACTCTGGAACTGGTCAGAGCCCCTTTTATACCCTATATGGACATCACCCTCGTACTTCAGACTTGGACTCACCTCTGAGCCTTGAAATGCCCGCAGTGGACCATTTGCATTCTACGATTACTCAAGCCTTCAAGGATGCAACTGCACATTTGCAACATGCGAAAGGGAAATACAAAAAGAATGCGGATCTGCATCGAAGAGAGGCGCCTCCATACCAAATAGGGGATCAAGTATGGTTGGCTACCAAACACCTATCACTCAAGGGGCCTCGAACTTTTAATCCAAGGTATTTAGGCCCTTACTCGATCAAAGCTATAATCAACCCAGTGGCAGTCAAGCTCGATCTACCAGCTAACATGCGGATTCACCCCGTTTTTCATGTGTCACTTTTGAAACCAGTGCACCCAGGAACCAGATTAACAAAGCCACCAGAACCGATTCAGATTGATGGGGAGCCTGAATTTGAGGTGAAGAACATTTTGGATTCTAAGATCTCAAAATCAAAACTTCTATCTAATTGATTGGAAAGGGTACGGGCCTCAGGAAAGGTCTTGGGAACCCAGTGATCACGTACATGCACCTCGGCTGGTAAAAAGGTTCCATCGGAATTTCCCAAACAAACCGAAACCTCCAGAAGGAACGACCTTGGGAGGGGCCTTGGGGGGAGTGCTGTCATGATGCCTACCCCCGGAGCACCAGGCCAGGCCCAGCACCTCCGGAAGCAGGCATCATGCCCTCGGGTAAAAGCCCAGCGGCCCCTTATAGGGGCTCTTTGGACTCAGTCCTGGCGCCTTTGGCGCCACGCTCATGTTGGACATCAGTCCTGGCGCCATAGGCGCCAGGCTCATAAAGGTAGGTGTTTTGTGCACTTACCTGATGCAGACCATGCTGAATGCTTCAGGCCTCCCTGAGACCTGAAAGGGACTATTTTTTCATAGGGACTATTTTTTCACTCGGGCGTGGCCAGGGAAGGATACATACCTAGTTGGGGAAGGATACATACCTGGGACTTCTTTGGAGGCTATTTAAGCCACGCCCAGACAGCAGCTCATGCTTCGCGTTGTTCTGCTTCCTGCAGCTTAACGCTCACCGTGTCTGCTCCTGGATTCCAGCCACGCCCGCCTCGAACCTGGAAGACCTGCAAGGAAGGAAGAGAAGAGAAAGGTGAAAACCAAGGACTATTTCAAACTTCTTACCTGCATCCGGAATCTTCTCGCCAGCATCCCTGAAGAAAGACTTCCATTTAAAAGCATCACGTTGCTCGCTGCAGCGCCACGCTTCACTCACCTGTCCTCGAGACATCTCCCGGCTCCATCGCGGCTGTCAGCATCGGACGCCACATCTCTGCACCTAGGGGAGAGAGGAAGAAACAAAAGGTGAGCAGAAGGAACACAGAAGGAAAGCCTGATTAACAGCCATAATACTTACCGGCTTTTCTTCCACATTTCGGGTCGGCGCCGCCCCGTTGGCAGGTACCGTACCCCGGCCCCTATGGGGAAAGGACAAGAGACATTTCTGGGGAATGATAAGGACATTTAGAGGGATCGCCCTCATCACTACTCACCTCGGCAGTTTAACCCCTCGACGCATCGCCTTCATTCTGCACCTGAAATAAAGGACAGGTCACAGGTTAGAAAGACAACATAAAGGGGGCCTCACTTGAACTTTGACGGCGCATCTCTCAGGAAAGTCAAGTGGATTTTGCCAGCGCCATTCTGAAAACCAGTGAAGTAACTGGACGAACACGCGCCCCTGCACCAGAAGCAGGATGGAGAGTTCATCCTTCCAAACCATAAGGTGAGCTTAAACCGGGGTTTGGAGGAAGTTAGAGAGGAACGAAGGGGGAAGGGGGGAAGGGGGGAGCTAGCACACTATTCTGCAGACTGTTAATCCCCTTTCTCATCTGCAGAAGGATATTCCTACGGGCCAGGCAAGCACGATTTGGAGGTCCTGTCCAATCGGTGTTCCGGGTCCTGCGCATCACGCTAGAAGAGGCCACAGCAATCCAGACTAGACCAGCGCCCCCGTGGGAACCAGGTGAGCGTTACAATAATCCACAATCACCTAAATAGTGTCGTGACCCTGGACGTCGGGTAGTTCCACAATGAAATCCATTGACACCATCTGCCAAGGTTTGTACGGAACAGGCAGAGGTTGTAATAAGCCTACTGGTTTGGCTCTAGAAGTCTTACATTGGGTGCATATGGCACAGGTCAAAATGTAGTCCTTTACATCGCGAGCCATGGAAAGCCACCACGCCCAACGCCGTGAGGCCTCAAGAGTTTTTTGACTTCCTGGGTGTGCTGCAACCAAAGAATCGTGGGACCACTGCAGAGCCAAGGTTCTAGCTGGACCTGATGGTACATAGAGGCGCCCTTGGATAAATAGCATACCCTGAATTACTTCTAGGTTGAAGTCAGCGATTTCCTTTGGATGGGTTGAGACCCAATCAGGGATGATCGAACGTAAAGAGGGCTGAACCGAACACCCGCAAACAACTTTGTTCAGTAGGAGAGGAAGTGCTTCGACCAGTTGGGACTGGCCACCCGCATGGAGGCGGGAGAGAGTGTCAGCCGAGACTTGAGCTTTAGCAGGATGGTATGTGATAACAAATTGGTACCGTGAAAAGAATAAATGCCACCGCGCCTGTCTAGCCGTAAGACATTTCATGGATTTGAAGGCTAACAGACTACGGTGATCCGAGTATACCGTTACAAGATGTTTGGCCCCCAGGAGGTGATGTCTCCATTCCAAGAATGCGTCTCTGGTGGCTAGGAGTTTGCGTTCCGTAATGGAGTAGTTCCTTTTGTAAGGTGTCAATTTACGATAGAAGTAGGCAACGGGATGAATCTCGCCCGAGTAACGACAGGTTTGTGACAACACAGCACCAAGAGCATAGCCCGAGGCGTCAGCCTCCACAAAGAATGGGAGATCGGGATCGGGATGTTTGAGGACAGGGGCGGAAGTGAAGGCGGCTTTTAGCTGATCAAAAGCCTTCCGAGTTTCAGAAGACCATACAAATGGCACCTTGGCACTTGTCAGGGAGGTAAGAGGTGCAGAGAGTTCAGAAAAGCCGTTGATAAAGCGTCTATAGAAATTTGCGAATCCCAGAAATGATTGCAAAGATTTGACTGAATTGGGCACAGGCCATTCCAGGATTGCGCTAATTTTGGATTGGCTCATGCGCACCCCGTTGCTAGTAAGGTCATACCCCAAGAATTCCACCTCTGAGGCGTGAAATAGGCACTTTTCGGCTTTTACAAACAGTTTGTGATCCCTCAGACGTTAGAGCACTGTTTTGACATGTAGTTCGTGGTCTTCCTTGTTTCGTGCATAGATCAAAATGTCATCCAGGTAGACTACAACAAACTGGTCAAGGATGTCATAAAACAAATCGTTCATGAATGGCTGAAAGGTGGCCGGGGCATTACATAGCCCAAAGGGCATCACCAGGTATTCAAATAGACCGTAACGTGTTTTAAAAGCGGTCATCCATTCGTCCCCCCTTCTCATATGGACCAAATTGTAAGCTCCTCTGAGATCGAGCTTGGTAAATACTTTGGAGGATCCCAACTGATCGAGGAGAACAGAGATCAGGGGGAGGGGGTACTGGTTCTTTATGGTAGCTGCATTCAATGCACGATAGTCAATACAGAATGACCCTGTAGGCCGGCGCTTTGATGATATCGAATGATATCTCTTCAGTATGGCCTTTGTCGCTAATCATGTGCAATGGAACCATCTGGTGAGTTACCATTCCGGATAGAAGGATCGAACCGTCCACTGCATTCACTGTTTCAGGTATAGCTTTGCCAATCAGTGGTATCCCTGACATAGAGGCAAAGCATTGGTCAACATAATTGCCCGTTGCTCCTGAATCAATTACTGCTGTTGTCTGGAATGAACCACCATGACTCAAGGAAAATGTAACAGGAAGGCAGACTAGATGGCTCGGGTTCTGTACTGTAGAGTCCAAAGGTGAACTTCCTGACGTAGGGACTCCGTCTACTGTCGGGATTTGACGTTTCCCGCCTTTCTTTTGGGTTTTTTGGGACATTCGGGCAGTAAATGGTCAGAGGCCCCACAATACATGCAGAGATTGTGCGATCTACGGTATTCTCGTTGAGCAGGGGTGAGTGGACCCCTAACCACACCAATCTGCATAGGTTCTGGCGCAGGAAGTGAAGAGGACGATGTCTCCGCTGGAATCGTGCTGAACAAAGCAGGTTTCTTTTCACCACGTCTTTCGGATTTACGTGCATCAATCTGAAGGACTAGATCTAGCAGTTCCCCAAATGCTGTGGGGACTACCGGAACAGTGGAGAGGATGTCCGTTAACTCATATGAGAGGCCTTGATAGAAGACTGCAGTTTTCTTTTCTTTGGGCCAATCTGTTTCTGCTGCCAGCTGATTGAAACGGGCCAAATAGACCAATAGGGAGTTGTTCCCTTGCCAATGCTTTAAGAGTTCCAGGTCAGTAGCTTGAGTAGTATAACGTGTATCAAACACTTTACTCACCATAGCAAGAAGGGCATCACAATTGTAGAGAACATGACTGTTGGATTCTAACAATGGGTTAGCCCACGCGGCTGCAGTGCCTCCTAAATGTGACAAAACAAAAGCTGCTTTAGTCGTAGAAGTAGGGAATGAAGCGGGATGGCACAAAAAATGCAGTTTGAATTGATTGATGAACGTTCGGTATTGTTTAGGATCACCCAGGAAGCGTTCAGGAGGAGCTAGAGGAAACTGGGTTGTAAGCATAATAGGTTTTGATTCCTGCTGTGGAGGCGGAAACCCTGATCCTGAAGCTGCAGCACCAGCACAGGCCATCTGTGGCGCTGGGGTGGTAACCAAGGCCTGAATGGCGCCCATACGTTGGCGCAGTGCCTCTTGTGCATTGGTCAAGTCGGTTCGTAGATCCGTGACCATTTGCATGATTTGATTCAAAGCATCACTGGCCTCCGTGGACATTGTTCGTGGCTGCTAATTCTGTTACTCACCACTCCGAAGTAGGCCCAAGACGTGGATGAGTGACCTTGGAGATGATGGTTGTGCAAGAATCAATGTTCAGCCTTCTATACTAGCTCCCCTGAGTACAAGCCTCATGCTTCCTCAAAGAGGGGCTCTTTTCTACAATGTACCTCTCTGCTGTTTCGATTGGGACAGAGAGAGGTGTCAATTGAATAAAAGAGCGGGGAGAACACACACCGCCAATACCAATGCTGCAAAAGAATACAAAGATATTATACAGTGTTGAGAATAAACCAAGCAATCAGAACAGCAGTATAATACAGAAAATACCTAGGTAAGTATTGGAGTGGAGCTTCCCCGGGGTGAATCTACAAAAATATGAATAACCACAGTGAGTGGAAAGAATTCTAAAGAGACTTCCTAAAGTATTGAACCAATAACAACCAACCTGAAATATGGGTATTTTGAGGATGTATAATAGTCCAGGAAACAGGAGACAACGATAGGAGAAAACAACAAACAGGAATGTTAGTATAGGGAAATAAACCCGAGCGGCACGAGGGTCGCACTAGTGCCGGGTTGATGCAGAATCAGCAAAGCGTTTATATGCACTTGAAGACAAGTTCACAAGACAGGGTAGATCACTCAGTGTGCCAAAATCCAGCAAAAGGAAAATATCCAATCAAGACAGTAGGGAAATGAATTCAATAGCAGAGATGGAGTTGCCAACTACAAATAGATACCTGAGCACACACGCATACAGATAAGGCGTGGAAGAGTTCCGGGTGGTTGATAGTAAGTCACCTGCGAGGAGGGCAAGGTCGTTCCGCGTCTGGTAACAGCTAGCTGGGATGAGGTACCGCAAGAGGCAGCAGGAAGCAGGAAGAATAATCCAATAACGTTCCGTGTCAAAAGCCAGGCGAGCACGACAGGATTAAAGGAGGAGGCAAGCCAAAACAGGAGAAGTCCGGGTCAGAAACGTAGCGGTCAGTAGAAAGCCAATCCAGCAGCCAGGCAACGGTCAGGACCAGGTAAGCAGATTAGGAATTCGTGCGGAGGAAACACGAAGGAGTAAACGGGCGTAACCGCTGTAGCTTGTAACGCTAATTAGCAGCAACAAGCCCCTTGAAAGACGGCGGTTTTAAAGCCGTATGGGGGCGTGTCTTGCCATACGTCTTCCACGTACAGGACGTGTCAGCTGACACGGACTCCATGGTAGTTTATGCAGGCGCCATGGCAACCTGTATCTGCTCCACAGAGGAGCTTGTAAAGGAGTCGTATTCTGCAAGGAAGCTCGCAGGGAAGCCCGAAGTGTAACACAAGGCCTATCACCCACCTAGTGTTATTTTGTGCAGCTTGCGTTTTTATGAAGCCTGTGTGGAGACTATTAACAGTGTAGGGATATTCTAACTCAAAATAGTGTTCAAAGTAAGAATCTGGGGCAGTCTCTAGCTTCCTCTACCAAGTTGAGGCTACAGTTACAAAGGACAATATTCTCAAGATGCTGTAACGCTCGCCTGATTCCCGCAGAGGCGCCGGTCTTGACTGGGTGAATGCCGTATCTTCAAAGGTGATGTGTAACACACGGTTGGCTCTTTGGGCTGGACCTCTGTGCACTGTATGTCTGACTCGAAGAGTAAGATGTCTGCAGATAGAAAATATGGGATTAATGAACTGGGGTTATTGGTTGCCTCTCGCCTCTTCCCTTTCTCTTCTCCTGTAGAACCCCAAAGGTTAACGCCCTCACCTTAGGTAAGTGAACGCCGAGCTCTCCATCTGCCTCGGGGCAGGGTGCCGTAACCAGTTTCTTCACTGGATAAGGGTGCAGGTCTCTTGACCTCAGAGGACTGCTGTCCGTCGTTAACTGCACGAACGGTAAGTTCTGGGCACTTCAAATGTCTTAAAAGTCTTCTGTAATGATATCTCTTGTTTTGCAGGGTTCCGGCGATGGCGGATGGCGGGCTGATGAGAGTTGAGGATCGAACCCGCGTGAGGAATAGAAGCGCCTGGAAGCACGTAAGTAAGCGCTTGTAGCCTGCTTCACGATGCGCACTAACTGTCCCTTTTATCTTGCAGGTACAAGTTCAGAGCTTTAGAGAAGCTGAAGGGTGCTGGAATACCCACTGGATTCGGCGTGGGAAGGAGTAATGGCACGTGAGTAATAAAGTTGCCCAATGTCTTTAAACGCACCTTCTTTTGTCTTTCAGATGCGGGATGCAGCGCCGAAGGCCTCCGGAGCGTGCGAAGAGCTGTTAAGCTTTTGTCTTTCAGATGCCGGAATGCAGTGCGAAGACCTCCGGAGCATGCGAAGAGTAGGTAAGCCTTTGTCTTTCAGATGCCGGAATGCAGCGCGAGGCGTTGGTGACAGCCGATGGACCAGGTAAGAGATGCGCTGCCACTGAAGACCGTAGTGCTAACCTGTTCTTTCTTTGTCTTTACAGGTGCTGCTGAAGACTGGATTCCAGGATGGTAAGCCTTTGTTCCCTTAGGCCCAGGATCAGAAGATACGATGAGCGTTCTGCTGCAGAGAATGCAGAATAACGCAAAGCAAGATTCATCCATCGGGTGTGGTTTAAATAGCCTTCTGTAGTGCTTAGGTGTCTCCTTCCACAGCCACGCCTAGGTAAGAAAAGAGTTCCTGCTTTCCAGAAGAGTTCCAGTGTTCTGAACCAAGGGAATGGCTCCTGCCCCACCCAACAGGAAAAGTAGTCCCAAACAGAAGAGGATCAGGGGTTCAACTGGCAGGTAAGTAAGCAGCATGGTCTGCTGCAGGTAAGTCCACCCAAGCATTATGAGCCCGGCGCTTCCAGCGCTGGGACTGGGCATCTTTATGAGCCTGGTGCCACTGGCGCCAGGACAGGGTCCAAAAGGTCCCAATTGGGACTGGCTGGCACTCGGAACCGGGGTTATGGGTCTGCTTCCAAGGGAGTCGGGCAAGTCCTGATCTTTTGGAAGCAGAGATCATGACAGCACCCCCCCTCAAGGCCCCTCCCAAACCGGGCTTCTCCGGGGGTTTGGGCTTGCTAGGAAATGTTCGATGAAATCTTTTGATTAGACGAGGCGCGTGGACATATTCTGCAGGTTCCCAGGATCTTTCTTGGGGACCGTAGCCTTTCCAGTCAATCAGGTAAAATAGTTTAGATTTGGAGATCTTGGAATCCAGGATGCTTTTGACTTCAAACTCGAGTTCTCCATCAACTAGAATAGGTTTTGGAGATGTAGTTAGTCGGGTTTGAGGTTGCACGGGTTTTAATAGAGAGACGTGGAAGACCGGATGTATCTTCATGTGAGGGGGCAAGTCCAACTTGACCGCTACTGGATTTACTATGGTAGTGATGGAATAGGGACCAAGGTATCTTGGGTTGAATGTGCGTGGTCCTTTTAGAGGTAGATATTTGGTGGATAACCAGACTTGATCTCCTACTTGATATTGGGGGGCTTCGTTCCGATGTTGGTCTGCTCCTTTCTTGTATTGTTCTTTAGCCCTTTGAAGGTGAGAAACGGCTTCCTTAAAGGTTTGGGTGATTGTAGAATGCAGGTGGTCTACTGCTGGTGTTCCAAGATCTTGGAGTGGATCCAACTCCGAGGTTCGAGGGTGACTACCGTATAAAAGAAAAAACAGGGTCTTCCCAGTTCCCGAGTGGACAGAATTATTGTAGGCATATTCGGCTATCCAAAGGATATCTTTCCAAGTTTTTTCAGTTTGTTGTAGCATGCAGCGCAAATACTGTTCCAGAGTTTGATTGGTCCTCTCGGTTTGTCCGTCGGTTTGAGGGTGGTGGCTGGTCGAAAGTCTCACATCAATTTGAGCCGACCGACAGCAACTTCGCCAAAAATGAGAAATAAATTGACTACCTCGATCCGAAATTAGAACTGAAGGAAAACCGTGCAGTCGGACGATGTTTTCGAGAAATTTTCGGGCCAGAGTTGCTGCTGTTGGTAAGCCTTTGAGTGGAATGAAATGCGCCATCTTGGAGAATAGGTCCACGATCACTAGGATCGTATTGTATCCGGATCATGGAGGTAGACCGGTGATGAAGTCCGTAGAAAGCGTATGCCAAGGGCGAGGCGGGATGTCAATAGGGCGTAAGAGGCCGGCTGGTTTTTCCTTTTGACTCTTGTTTTGGGCGCATACTCCACAGGACATTATAAAGTCTCTGATATCTTTTTTCCAAGACGGCCACCAGAAGTGGCGCTTGATCTTTTCCGAGGTCTTGGTCATACCGGGATGTCCTTCCATTAAAGAATCGTGATAACAAGAGATTACCTTTTTCTGTAAATCTGTGCTGGGCAGGTATAACCGTTCTTGGAAATATAATAGGTTGTCCTTCACCGTAAAGTCCTTTCCCTGCAGATGCCAATTCTGTATGTCTGCTGGAGTTACCAGTAGCCTGGCTTTATCCTTAACTTCCTCTATGGATTGTGTGGCGATTACACCTAGAATTCTTTGTTCGGGAATGATAGGTACAGGTTTAGGATTGATCAAATGTTCTTCCACTCCCATCCGAGAAAGGGCATCAGCTTTACCGTTTGTTGTACCAGGTCGATAGGTAATTATGAAGTCAAACTCGGCAAAGAATAGTGCCCAACGGAGTTGCCTAGAGGATTGAGCTTTTGCGGTTTTCAAATATTGCAGGTTTCGGTGATCTGTAATCACAGTAACGGTGTGTCGGGCCCCCAGAAGATAATGCCGCCAAGCCTTAAAGGCGGACTTGATAGCTAGAAGTTCCTTATCAGTAATAGCGTAATTGATTTCAGGAGGCGAGAATTTGCGGGACCAAAATGCCACGGGATGCAACTGATTGGTTACTGGGTCCTTTTGTGATAGAACTGCCCCCATGGCAAGGCTCGAAGCATCAGTTTCAACGATGTAGGGGAGTTCTGGGCGAGGATGTTTTAAGATCGGTGCAGAGATAAATCTAGTCTTCAAATTCTGGAAAGCTTGTTCCGCCTCGGTAGACCATTCTGTCATGAGGGCTGGAGGCTGGAAGTTTTGGTCCCGATGGAAGCACCATTAAACTACACATTACGGCACCTCCAGCGCCGTTCTAGTAGTTACGTTTCGGAACATTCATAACGAGGTTAGCCACGCCCCCTCAGTGCGTTGCAACTATCTTTGTTTCCTCGCTCCACGGTAGCCCTGTACTTCAGTGCTCCCAGCGTTTTCCAGCCTCGGATTTCTCTCCCCTCCTGCATTGCCTTCCCATCTGATTCCCATCCTCTTTGTCCTCCTGACTTTCAGCACCTTTCGTTCATTAGTAATCCTCTGGGTTCCCTTCCGTTTTATTCCTGTCTTCCGCTTGGTCTATCTCTATAACTTTTCTTGCTACTGGCGTTTTTCTGCCGTCTTACCCGCCTTACCGTCTCCGATTCTTTCCCCCTGCTCTTTCTCCTGTGCTTACTTTTTCACGATATCCGGTGTTCATACCTGTTTCTAAGGTTCCGGTTTCATAACGGCTCGGTGAGTTTTTCTCTTGGTCCATTTTCTTCCTTCTTTTCTTTATTCCTTCTTTTGCTTTCGTATTTCCTTCAGTGATACTCGCTCCGTCTGTTCGGCTACTTGAAGCCCCTCCTCCTTAACCTCCTGTGTCACAGACTTACCTTCCATCTGGATATCAGGTGCTTTGTGAATCCTTCAGCTCCTGGTTATACAGTCTACTTACTTGGGAAACTCCTGCCCAGCCTCTACTACTGAACATTCTAGGAATTCTCCGGCTCAGCCTAAGTTTAATTACTGTTTGCGGAATCTCAAGACCAAGACTCGGACACGCCTCCTCTTTCTGTTATCAGAGTTGAATACTACTGGGGTTTTTTCATGCCGATGGCTTTTTTCCCCCATATCGGGCTGTAGAGGAAAGGTGCCATAAATTCTTGCAGTCTGTTTCCTAACAGCAACCATTGTGGCGCATTCCCGAAACAGACCCTATCTCTTCTTTAAAAAAGGGTATTCCGAAGAGACAACAGAACTACCCGGATCGGAATTATCCTCCAGTGAATCAGACACCGAGATACAGGTGAGCTCCACCATTGACAGATTGCAACGCCCAAAGATGGCCACGGCAGAACAAGTCCAGGAGCTAATAAACGCTGTACAGAACTTTTCCATCGAACTGCAGGAAGTTAAAGCAGAGAACGCTGTTCTCCGTCAAATGGCAGTCGCCAGAGAAGCCCACCAGACGGATTTACCACCATTGTCCTTGGCAGCAGGAAAGTTTGATGGCTCACCCAAAAAGGTTAAGGTGTTTCTGGATGCTTGCATGATATACTTCACCTTCAGACCTACTACCTATGCTCTTGATCGCACTCGTGTGGGATTTCTCATATCCAACATGATCGGAAATGCCCTTGCATGGGCAACTCCGTTGGTCACGTCCAACAATCCTGTCTTACAAGACTATAATGCCTTCACAACCCTGCTGCGCCAAACCTTTGAAAGACAAGAAATTGGATTTTCTGCCGGAGAAGCCTTGTTTGATATTAAACAAGGTTCGACGGACTTAATGTCTTATATTTCTCACTTTAAGAAGCTGGCGGCGGAAGTGGGCTGGCCAGACACAGTGCAATACACGGCATTCAGAAGAGGTCTGCACGACGACCTGAAAGACGAATTGGCACGAGTTCCTAGACCGGCTACATTAACCGACTTGTACACTTTAGTCCTGCAGATAGATTACCGACTTATGGAAAGACGATTTGAGAAAAGAAAAAACCGAACTCTTTCTATCCCTGGACCGTCACCTATTTTCCCGCAGGGGTCACATCGCTCTAGCGAAGAACCCATGCAGATTGGTACGACCAGGGGTCCTCTTTCAACTACAGAAAGAAACCGACGGAAGGAAAAGGGCTTGTGTATGTACTGTGCATCAGAAACACACCTCCTCAGGGATTGCCCGGAGGTTCCCCCGAGACGTCGGGGAAACGACGGACCCCGGTCTTAGAAGGAGCAACTTACCGGGGTTCAGTGGAAGGCTCACATTGTGCTCAGACATCAGGAGAAGACACCCGACTTATGGTCCTTCAAGTGTCACTCCAGTGGAAGAATTGCCCAAAAAGAAAAAATGCCTTAGCCCTCATCGACAGCGGGGCGGCTGGTAATTTCTTAGACATCAATTGGGCTAAACAAGAAGGTATTCACCTGGTAGATAAGACAGAGGAACAAAAGGTGGAAGGGGTGGATGGCCGTCCCTTTATGTTCAGGACCTATTGTTCAAGCTGCCGTCGACATCAAGGTAAACATCTCTCTCCATCAGGAAACCCTTACCTTTGATGTGATAAGAGCAGCACATTTTCCCATAATATTGGGAATCCCTTGGCTCCGTAAACACAATCCTGATATTAACTGGTCCCTCAACACCTTAAAATTCGAATCTGAGTTCTGCTTCCAACACTGCTGCTCTTCTAATCAGACGGAAGCAACTGTTATCTCTAGCCCATCAGGAACTTCTAGTTCCCTTCGAGTTCTTAACATTCACCCCATTTTTCATGAGTTTGCTGATGTGTTTGAAGATAGAATACCCAAAGATTTGCCCCCTCATCGCTCCGAAGATTGTGCTATCGATCTCGTTCCGGGTACTACGGTTCCCTTTGGACGTATGTTCTCTTTAACCTTCCCAGAAAAACAAGCATTGAGGACATATCTAGATCAAAACCTCCAAAACGGATTGATTCGTCCTTCCAAGTCTCCAGCAGGGGCTTCCTTATTTTTCATAGCCAAGAAGGACACAAGTGAACTACGCCCGTGTATAGACTATAGGGGCTTAAACAAGATCACAGTCAGAGATCGCTACCCAATGCCTTTGATAAAAGATATCTTGGAGGCAGTTGAAGGATCATGTATATTCAGCAAGCTAGACCTTAGGGGAGCTTATCATCTCTTAAGGGTCAAGACGGGGGACGAATGGAAGACGGCATTTCGTACACCCTTTGGGTTATATGAATATCGAGTAATGCCATTTGGCTTAGTCAATGCCCCAGCAGCCTTTCAGAGGTTTATGGATCATCTTTTTGCTGATCTCTTATTTGTCTCTGTTATAGTGTACTTAGATGATATCCTGGTCTTTTCTGGTAGCCCTATTCAACATCAAGGTCATCTCGCTGAAGTTATGGAACGCTTGAGACGCCATCAACTCTTGGCTAAACCGGAAAAATGTGTGATTGCAGCACCTTCGGTTCCCTATCTAGGTTTTATCCTATCGGAACATGGTATCAAGATGGATCCCAAAAAGGTCTTGGCTATACTCTCCTGGCCAGCCCCCTCTTCGGTAAGGGAGGTACAGGCCTTTTTGGGTCTTTCAAATGTCTACAGACGATTTATCGTCAACTTTTCTGAGCAAGTTCTTCCGATAACAGCTCTACTCAAGAAGGATGTTCCCTTTATTTGGAATCACAACGCAGAACAAGCGTTCCTAGGATTAAAGAAGGCGTTTTGTTTGGCTCCTATTCTCAAACAGCCAGACCAACGAAGGCCCTTCGTGGTTGAAACTGATGCATCGTCAGGGGCAATAGGGGCTGTTCTCAAACAAGAACACGATGGTAAGGAACACCCAATAGCCTATCTTTCTCGCACGCTTACGCCTAGCGAAAACAACTACTCTGTTATAGAGAAAGAGCTTCTGGCCATTAAGCAAGCATGTTCGGACTGGAGACATCTTCTCCAAGGGTCAAGACATCCGTTTGAGATTCGCACGGATCATAGCAACCTTAAAGTGCTACAACAAATGGAGTGTAAGAATACTCGACAAGCCCGATGGGCTTACTTCTTTGCCCAATATGATTTCTTTATTACCTACCTCCCGGGCAGTAAGAATGTCCTAGCGGATAGCCTATCTCGTAGCCCTTCCAGTTGGGGGAATCCACCCTTTAAGGGGGAACTTTTGTTACCTGAGGTCCGAATTGTTCATACAATCTCAGGGTTTCTACAGGACGTTAAGAAAGCAACTCCGGTTGCTATACTACCTCTTTCCAAGCCGGTTCAGGAACAATTAAGCAAGAAGGAAGGACTGTGGTTCTACAAAGGAAAGCTTTTCATTCCCAACACCAAGCTACAGTCACGAGTCCTTCATTGGGGTCATGAATCACGGATCGCTGGTCACAAGGGCCTAACGGCTACCTCCGACCTGGTCAGACGAATGTTCTGGTGGCCGAACATGCTGTCTGACATTAATTTATATGTGGGTTCTTGTCCTATCTGCGCCAGGAGCAAGGTTCTGACGTCAAAACCTGCTGGTTTATTGCATCAACCTAAACTCCCCACAGCTCCGTGGGCACACGTTTCTACCGACTTTGTGGTAGACCTCCCTAAGTCCCAAGGATACTCAGCAATCATGGTAACCATAGACAGCTTCAGTAAGATGGGCCATTTCTCACCGCTGAAAGGAGTGCCTTCTGCACCGGAGATGGCGCAGGTATTTTTAAAGGACATTGTCCGACTCCATGGCATCCCAGAAACTATTCTTTCGGACAGAGGTTCCCAGTTCACTTCAACTTTTTGGAAGACCTTATGTGATCTACTGGGAATAGAACGGGCCCTTACTTCAGGTTACCATCCACAGTCTAATGGACAGACGGAACGTCTCAACGCCACTATGGAGCAGTATCTTCGCTGTTTTGTTAACGAACAACAAGATAACTGGGTCTCTCTTCTTCCAATGGCCGAATTTTCTTATAACAATACCCTCCACTCGGCTATTAAAATGACACCTTTTTTTTGTGTGTTTGGTCATCATCCTCGTTCTTTTCCCCTGAGTAATATTCAGGCTTCATGTCTACCCACGATAGACTCTCTCTTGGAAAACATTGCCAAAACACAGAAGAACTCTCTTATCAACCTACAGGAAAGTAGAGCTCGATCTAAACATCAAGCTGACACACATCGGATCCAGAATCCTGACTGGCAAATAGGTGATAGAGTCTGGCTCTCAACCAGATACTTACCTCGTTGGACACATCCTTCTAAATTCTCTCCCAAATATCTGGGCCCTTATACCATCACTGCTCGCATTAATCCTGTGGCTTTCCGATTGAAACTCCCTTCTCAGCTCAGCAGAATTCATCCGGTCTTCCACTCTTCTCTGTTGAAAAGGTTCATCCCAGACCCCCACCGCAGGAAAAGAAGAACTTTTCATTTAAAAGACACTAATCCCCAGGCAGACGAATATGAAGTGGAGAGGATAATGGATTCAAGATACTACAAAGGTCGACTCCAGTACCTAGTGAGATGGAAAGGTTATTCTCATGCCGAGGACTCTTGGGAACCTGTGTCTAATCTCTCAGCTCCCAGATGTGTACGACAGTTTCACACCCTTTATCCGGGTAAGCCTGGGGTCGGTACCCCAAGAGGGAGGCATACTGTCATGAGGGCTGGAGGCTGGAAGTTTTGGTCCCGATGGAAGCACCATTAAACTACACATTACGGCACCTCCAGCGCCGTTCTAGTAGTTACGTTTCGGAACATTCATAACGAGGTTAGCCACGCCCCCTCAGTGCGTTGCAACTATCTTTGTTTCCTCGCTCCACGGTAGCCCTGTACTTCAGTGCTCAAAGCGTTTTCCAGCCTCGGATTTCTCTCCCCTCCTGCATTGCCTTCCCATCTGATTCCCATCCTCTTTGTCCTCCTGACTTTCAGCACCTTTCGTTCATTAGTAATCCTCTGGGTTACCTTCCGTTTTATTCCTGTCTTCCGCTTGGTCTATCTCTATAACTTTTCTTGCTACCGGCGTTTTTCTGCCGTCTTACCCGCCTTACCGTCTCCGATTCTTTCCCCCTGCTCTTTCTCCTGTGCTTACTTTTTCACGATATCCGGTGTTCATACCTGTTTCTAAGGTTCCGGTTTCATAACGGCTCGGTGAGTTTTTCTCTTGGTCCATTTTCTTCCTTCTTTTCTTTATTCCTTCTTTTGCTTTCGTATTTCCTTCAGTGATACTCGCTCCGTCTGTTCGGCTTCTTGAAGCCCCTCCTCCTTAACCTCCTGTGTCACAGACTTACCTTCCATCTGGATATCAGGTGCTTTGTGAATCCTTCAGCTCCTGGTTATACAGTCTACTTACTTGGGAAACTCCTGCCCAGCCTCTACTACTGAACATTCTAGGAATTCTCCGGCTCAGCCTAAGTTTAATTACTGTTTGCGGAATCTCAAGACCAAGATTCGGACACGCCTCCTCTTTCTGTTATCAGAGTTGAATACTACTGGGGTTTTTTTATGCCGATGGCTTTTTTCCCCCATATCGGGCTGTAGAGGAAAGGTGCCATAAATTCTTGCAGTCTGTTTCCTAACAGCAACCATTGTGGCGCATTCCCGAAACAGACACTATCTCTTCTTTAAAAAAGGGTATTCCGAAGAGACAACAGAACTACCCGGATCGGAATTATCCTCCAGTGAATCAGACACCGAGATACAGGTGAGCTCCACCATTGACACATTCAAAACATTTGTTTTTCTTTAACAAGGCGGTGATGGGCTGGACTATTCGAGAGAATTCGGGGATAAACCTGCGGTAAAAGTTAGCGAAGCCTAACATGCTTTGAACACCTTTTACGGAGGATGGCGATGGCCATTTGAGAATTGCATCGACCTTCTTTGAATCCATACGCACTCCGCTAGGTGATAATATGAATCCCAAGAATTCAACTTCAGTCACGTTGAAAACACATTTTTCCAACTTAGCGAAAAGTTTGTGTTGACGCAATCTCTCGAGGACCATTTTCACGTGTTTCCGATGTTCAGTTTCCGATGAAGAATAAACGAGGATGTCGTCAATGTAAACAACAACACACACATCTATGAGCTCTCTGAGGACATCGTTCATAAAATATTGAAAGGCGACCGGGGCATTGCAAAGTCCGAAGGGCATGACCTGATATTCAAATAGCCCATACTTGGTGCGGAAGGCCGTCTTCCATTCATCGCCCTCTTTTACTCGTACCAAGTGGTAGGCTCCTCTAAGATCCAGCTTTGCATTTATGCATGCTTTTCTGACTTGGTCCAGGAGTTCAGGGATCAAAGGTAACGGATATCTATTCTTAACGGTGATCTGGTTCAGGGCGCGATAATCTATACAAGTTCTAAGGTCCCCTTCTTTTTTTGGAACGAAGAACAAAGCTGAGGAAGCAGGGGACTTGGAAGGACGAATAAACCCATTCGCTAGGTATTGATCCAGGTATTGTCGGAGGTGAAGATTCTCAGGCTCGGTGAGGGCATAAATTCTACTACAAGGAGGAGTAGATCCAGGTATCAGGTCTATCTGGCAGTCATAAGACCTATGAGGAGGTAGAGAGTTAGCCTGATCCTTCCGGAAAACATCTTGGAATTCTAGGTATTCAGGAGGTAACTGGGGAGCCTCCGAGGAAATTGCTGCCAGTGCAACACCAGGTCGAGGGTGACAAGTAGAGACATTCTGGAAACTGAACCGTTCTTGCTCGCCAATCGATCTGAGGATTGTGCTTCTCTAACCAAGGAATTCCTAGAATAATCTGGAACTGAGGGGCCTTGATCACATCGAACACGATCTTCTCATGGTGTCCATCTTGACTTACTAGCGTCACTTCTTGGGTGGTATGCGTTACTGGTCCGGAGGCTATCTCCGTACCATCCACCGTAGTAATGACGTCCTTTACAGCCTTTGGACAAAGAGTCAGATTCATCCTCAAAACCATTTCATGATCCACATAATTGCCGATGGCACCGCTGTCGACGTAAGCTTCGATCGCATGTAATCGATCCGGATGTTCAGGGCTAATGAGGACCATAGGTATCACGAAATGCGAGGTCACGGAACTGGTTTTAACGCTCTGCAAGAGGACCTCTATTCTTGTCGGGCGAGGTCGTTTCCCTGCTCAGAGTTTGTGACCCTGGTAACTGCAGCTCCTACTGCCTTCTTGGCTGGTTTCACCGGACAGTCTCGAAGAAAGTGCCCCGAGTTTCCGCAATAGAGGCATAATTGCAGCTGTTTTCTCCTTTCCCGCTCCTTTTGTGTTAGTGGTCCTTTTAGGCCCCCTATTTGCATGGGTTCCCCGGAGTCTACTCCTTTGGTAGGAGTTGGTGGTTTGGAAAATACTCGAGCATCAAACTTGGAACGATCGGCCTTCCTGTTCTGCAGTCTGTGGTCAATTTGAACGACTAAGTCAATATAGTCCGAACAGTCTTGCGGGGGATTCACTACTTGGGCTAACACATCTTTGAGCTCTCCACGTAGACCTCTATAAAACAGCGTAATCCTTTTGTCCTCAGGCCATCGAGTTTCCACTATCAGTCTGTTGAAAGACGCAATATAAGCCAAAAGGTCTTGATTACCCTGTCGCAATGAAAGGAGCTCATTGTCCAAGGCCTGCCCCTGTGAATGTCTTGCAAACAGTTTTTCCATACTGAGCTGAAAAGCTTGAAAATCATGGAGAACCGGATCATCTTGATTAACTAGAGGGATCGACCAGTCTGCCGCATTGCCACTAAGGTACGAAAGCACGAAAGCTACCTTAGCTTGATCAGTTGGAAAGGCTGCTGGCCGGCATAAGAAGTGCAACCGGCACTGATTAATAAATACTGCAAACCTCTTTGGGTCACCAGAAAATCGTTCGGGCGGAGCCAGAGGTACATTCCCAGGTAGGTTGATCTGCACTGGGTTCGTAGAGGATGTTGAAGGAAGATTTGCCCCTGATGCGGGTAACGGAGTTTGTCCGGCTTGTGACTGTAGCAATTTTCTAGCGAGATCGTCTGTTCGCTCCTTGGAAATAATCAGTTCCCTTCTTAGAGCATTCGTTTCCTGACGGGCTGCATGCACTTCTGCTCTTAGTTCCCCAAGTAACTGGGCTAGCTGGTCGGTATCCGAGGTTTCCATAGCGCCTGGGTGGGAGTTTTGTGGTAGGCTTTGCGTTCTGTAACGCTCACCTGATTCCCGCAGAGGCGCCGGTCTTGACTGGGTGAATGCCGTATCTTCAAAGGTGATGTGTAACACACGGTTGGCTCTTTGGGCTGGACCTCTGTGCACTGTATGTCTGACTCGAAGAGTAAGATGTCTGCAGATAGAAAATATGGGATTAATGAACTGGGGTTATTGGGTGCCTCTCTCCTCTTCCCTTTCTCTTCTCCTGTAGAACCCCAAAGGTTAACGCCCTCACCTTAGGTAAGTAAACGCCGAGCTCTCCATCTGCCTCGGGGCAGGGTGCCGTAACCAGTTTCTTCACTGGATAAGGGTGCAGGTCTCTTGACCTCAGAGGACTGCTGTCCGTCGTTAACTGCACGAACGGTAAGTTCTGGGCACTTCAAATGTCTTAAAAGTCTTTTGTAATGATATCTCTTGTTTTGCAGGGTTCCGGCGATGGCGGATGGCGGGCTGATGAGAGTTGAGGATCGAACCCGCGTGAGGAATAGAAGCGCCTGGAAGCACGTAAGTAAGCGCTTGTAGCCTGCTTCACGATGCGCACTAACTGTCCCTTTTATCTTGCAGGTACAAGTTCGGAGCTTTAGAGAAGCTGAAGGGTGCTGGAATACCCACTGGATTCGGCGTGGGAAGGAGTAATGGCACGTGAGTAATAAAGTTGCCCAATGTCTTTAAACGCACCTTCTTTTGTCTTTCAGATGCGGGATGCAGCGCCGAAGGCCTCCGGAGCGTGCGAAGAGCTGGTAAGCTTTTGTCTTTCAGATGCCGGAATGCAGTGCGAAGACCTCCGGAGCATGCGAAGAGTAGGTAAGCCTTTGTCTTTCAGATGCCGGAATGCAGCGCGAGGCGTTGGTGACAGCCGATGGACCAGGTAAGAGATGCGCTGCCACTGAAGACCGTAGTGCTAACCTGTTCTTTCTTTGTCTTTACAGGTGCTGCTGAAGACTGGATTCCAGGATGGTAAGCCTTTGTTCCCTTAGGCCCAGGATCAGAAGACACGATGAGCGTTCTGCTGCAGAGAATGCAGAATAACGCAAAGCAAGATTCATCCATCGGGTGTGGTTTAAATAGCCTCCTGTAGTGCTTAGGTGTCTCCTTCCACAGCCACGCCTAGGTAAGAAAAGAGTTCCTGCTTTCCAGAAGAGTTCCAGTGTTCTGAACCTAGGGAGTGGCTCCTGCCCCACCCAACAGGAAAAGTAGTCCCAAACAGAAGAGGATCAGGGGTTCAACTGGCAGGTAAGTAAGCAGCATGGTCTGCTGCAGGTAAGTCCACCCAAGCATTATGAGCCCGGCGCTTCCAGCGCTGGGACTGGGCATCTTTATGAGCCTGGTGCCACTGGCGCCAGGACAGGGTCCAAAAGGTCCCAATTGGGACTGGCTGGCACTCGGAACCGGGGTTATGGGTCTGCTTCCAAGGGAGTCGGGCAAGTCCTGATCTTTTGGAAGCAGAGATCATGACAGATGCTGGGGCTCCCCTTCCCCAAGCTACAAGCATTAAGTCACATCACTGTGTTCCAATAAGGCTTTAGGCTCTTCCCCAAGCTGTAGGTTCTGATACACAATCAACAAAGACAATACCGTGTTCCAATAAAGCTCAAGGCTCTTCCTGCAACGGTATGTTCTGGTGCACAATCAACAAAGTTCTAAAGGGCTCAGGGATTTTCCCCAAGCTTCAAACCATAGTTCACAATTCAGTAGATCAAAGGAGCTCAGGTGTTCCCTACCCCAAGCTTCCATCCTTGGTTCATAATACATATGTTCACAAGAGTTCAGGGGTTCCCATGCCCATGCTTCAAACCGTAGGTTACAATACAATAGTTCAAAGGAGATCAGGGGTTCCCTCCCTCAAGCTTCCAGCCTCCTTATGAATGGGCTACAACCTCCCTGGTCTAGGCGCAGTTAACGGGCCGCACGGCCCACCCATTACAGGTCATGCAACCAGTGGTCCCTGCCTCACTTTCTGCCACCTTGTTAATTCCTTCAGGCTCACCAGTTTGCCGCCACTCATAGAAGTCCATCTATTTTGTATAAATCTGAGGCTTTTTCGTGGTCTTTAATACACCATTGGCTTTCTATCAAAGCCTTTATTCTGTTGCTTTAATGTAGGTTCGCTGGTTAATGTTGTTCTACCCATTGTGTATTTTGCTCCCACTTCATTGGCTTCCCTCGGCTGCACATTCACTCTGTCAGTGTTTTAATTTCAGCAGCTAGTTTGTCTTGCTTTCTGAACTTCAAGCCTTTATTATTAACTTTAATCAGAGGCATTTCGGCAAAAATGCCATCTGCTTGCGAGCACCCGGATGCAATGTAATGCTTTAAATCTTGCATTCGTTTCAGTCAATTTCACTCTGAGACTTTTGCTAATGAGCCTCATTATGAGTTTGCCGGTCCGGAAACAAGTGTGCCGGTAAGCTTATCAGCACCTGGTTTCCGGACTAGCAAACTATGAGTCTGCCTGCTGGAGCCACTGTGCCCGACAGGTCTGACCCTACTGAGCGCAGCGGCCATGGTAGGCAGACTGCTCACGGAAGCACCAGCACCGTTAGCAACGGTGCCAGTGCTACCGTGTCCCCACTCCCATAGAGTCCGATAGGACTCAATGGGAATGGGGACTTACAATTTGCCGGCGCCTGACTTCCCGGGCCGCCGGACTTGTAATGAGCCAGTGGCACCGGGAAGTCAGGTGCTGGTAAATTATTACGGGTCTGGCGGCAACCCTCTGGTAGCACCGGCAGGGTTATTGCTGGACCCGTAATGAGGCCCAATGTAATGCCTTTGCTAGCATATGCACACCGTTTTCAGCACATCTCATTGAAACACACCAGCTGCTGCGTTCCTTTCTTTAGTTTCTCTCATCAACTTCTTTGTAGAACTTGAGGTCAGGATGTTACTGCCTGCCCCTCAGAAACCCCTGAAGGACTCCTCCGTTCAGGGGAACGAGCACTTCTCGGTCATGCCAAAGGGACTGTTAAGCTCCATGGCTCCCTTCTTCGGCTTCTTGGAGACACGGCTCCCTCGCCACACGGTCCTACTTGCAAATCTCGGCATGCCCTTTCTCCTCTGGTCTTCTACGAGTAGTGTTGGCCCTCCTGCTACTGCACTCAGGCCTGCTTCACCTCCCTTCTTCAAACTTGGGCCTCTCCTTTTATACACCTGTGCCTCTTCAAGTGGTTCCAGGTGTGCACAATTCTCCCTTTTTGCCTGACCACAATCAGGCCAATTATTGGGACGTGCCTGACCTTCAGATCTGTAACTCTCAGGCTCACTCTTCTTCATCCTAGTACTATAATGGCACTCTACATAGGTAATCTGTATTAATTTTGGGATGATCGTCTTCTTCCCAGTACTGGTCTTCACTTTAGGGGGAAAAGTAGGATGAGAACGACAATATCCTACAAAACATGAGGGAGGGTAAATTATTTCACTGTCAGAAAATGGGGGATACCTTGTCTCACCCTCTGGCACTCTCTCCCCAATCCCCAAGCACCCTCCAGCCAGGTGATCTTCCCTCGCTAATCCACCCCCAGGGTCAGGATCCATGAGTGAGGGCCCTTCCCGGGCCACCTGAACAGAAGAATCCTTGGGAGTAGATGTGAGAGTATTTTCCAGTTTCTCACAGTAAGCACGCTCCCATCTGACAGCCGCCCATCAAGGAGTGGAGAAGACCCAAAGTCAGATAACCCCCAGGTTCTATTGGCCTGGAGTCTTCGCTGATGTCAAGAATTGTGTACTGGCATGTGAGATCTGTCAGAAAAAGGCAACCACTCCGGCTACGGTCGTTACCCATCATTGAAGTCCCATTTTCAAGGATAGCAATGGCATATTTGGCCCATTAGAAACATCTAAATTAGGAAATTGCTTTTTCTTAGTAATCATAGACTATGCCACTCGCTCTCCAGAAGCCTTTCACATGCGTAACAACACAACACAACAAATATTAAAACATCTATTACCTTTTTTTTAAAGTAGGATTTCCAAAAGAGATCTTTTCTGGTCCAGGGCACCAAATGTATGTCTAGTTTGATGCAGGAAGTAAAATAAATGCTCAATATTAAAACCTTAAAAACATTGGTATACCATCCCAAGACCGACGGTTGGGTGGAATGCTTCAATCAAACGTTAAAATGAATCTGATTGAAAAAAATGGGAAGAACTGGGATGTGATGATACTCTGGACATTATTAGCAGTCAGGAAGACCCCGACAGTGCTCCCATAGGATATTCCCAGTTAGAACTTCTCTATGGGAGGGAACCCTAAGACGTTGAGACATGCTAAAAGAAACTTGGGAGGAAAGAGAGAAGGGCATTTTATCAATTTCTCTGACTGCACAAAAATCGAAATCCCATATGGCAGCAGTATGAGAAATTGTAAAAAAAAACATCTGGGACAAGCCCAAGAACAACAAAAGGCTGTCTATAATAAGCGTTCAACTGGACAGTCAATCTTGGTTCTCCTGTCCACTTCGGAAAACAAGATGATTTTCAAGTGGTAGGGACCTTATTAAATCTTGCAAAAGAAAGGCCCTTTGAAATATCTCATCTTCCAACCTGATAGACATCAGGCAATGCAAGTCTATCATATCAAATTGCTGAAAGGGTGGAGAATAGACAATACCGAGAATACTACCATTACTATGGCTGCTCTACTTACTGGCGCTGATAGGTAAAACACATTAGTTTCCTCTGATCTGTCACCTTCTGAAAAGACCGACATTAGTTAAGTATTGGACCAGTTTCCCAAGGCATCTTCAGAACAACCAGGCAGGGTTGCAATTTTTTTTAATTTCATCAGAACTCCGGCAGGGAAAACCATTGATTAAAAACCTTACCGAATCCCTGAAGCCCAGAAAAAAATAATTCACAACGAGATAGAGGAGATGCTCAAGGCACACATAATCGAGCCCTCTGAGAGTCCTTGCTCCTCACCTATTGTCTTAGTAGCAAAATCAGATCAATCTTGGCATTTCTGCATAGACTTAGTTGTCTTGGGAGGATAGCTCAGGGGCACTGTGCTCGCTTCGGAAGCAAGACGATGCAGAGCAACACAGGTTCAATCCCAGAGTCCGGGCTTAGAAACCTCTGGGTATTAAACGCATTACAAATAACCAATTATAATTTATAATTATAAAAAACCTAAATTCAATCTCAGTATTTGATAAGTACCCTATGCTGAGAATTGATGATCTAATTTAAAAGTTGGGCTCAGCCAAGTATATTTCAACCCTAGATCTAACCAAGGGTTACTGGCAGATCCCCTTGAATCCAACCGACCAAGAAAACCAGCCTTTTCAACACCATACGGCCTATTCCAAGTCAAGGTCTTACCTTTCGGTCTTCATGGGGTCCCAGTAACTTTTCAATGCATAATGGACAGACTGTTAAAACCCTACTTAGCCTTTTGTGGAGCATGCGTGGATGATATTTTGGTTCATAGTGATAGTTGGCTTGAACACATTCACCATCTGTACAAAATCCTCCATGCGCTGAGAAAAGCCAGCCAAAGAGCCAACCCACGGTAAGGTCATCTTGCACACTCCGCAGTGAAGTACCTTAGATTTTTCATAGGAAACGGCCTGATCCAACTACAAACAGAAAAAGTCAAGGCAGTCCAACAAATTCCCACCCCCAAGACCAAGCAAGACCTTTGTGCCATTGTGGGGTTAACTGGATATTATAGGAGGTTCATACCTAAAGACTCCACACTAGCCGCTAACCTAACAGAAAAATTAAAGAATGTACAACCACCGAAACTACTCTGGGCTAAAGAGGATCAAGCAAGTTTCAACGGCTTGAAAAACATACTCTACAACCAACCCATCCTTAAGATGCCCGACTTCATTTAAGAGTTTTTGTTGCAAACCGATGCATCTAAGGTGGGCTTAGGTGCTGTACCATCGCAAGAACATGATGGTGTTGAACAATCCGTGTTATACATGATCCGGAAGCTTTTTCCCAGAGAACAATCCTACGCTACTGTAGAACTGGAGGCCCTGGCTATGAAATGGGCTGCTACACACTTAAGATATTATCTGTGACTCTAAGATGGCCGCCGGCACCAATTAATGAAAATAAGGCACCAGAAGTGAAGAAACCCCTCTCCCAGGCGAAGAAATTGCAGAGCAGAGAGAGCCGACATAAAAGGGCGCATCCAGGACAACGAGATGTGCAGAAGGAGGAGGGGGCGTAGGACCTGTGGCCCAGGTGCCGCGAAGTGCCGAGGACGGATCGGAGGCAGGCTTGAGGACACTCACACAGCCAGCAGAGGAAGCGCAGAGCGGGGCAGAAAGAGAAGTGGAGGCCTGGCTGGGCCCCTCCCGCCCTATACTCCGACACAGAATTGAGTATTGAGGCACCGCAGTGGGGATCAGCCCGCCTGCATCCGGAAGGGCTCGGGAGCAATCTTCCCCCTTGCGGGGGACAAGGCCGCAGTGGGCCTGCATTTCCCACTCCCCCGGGAGCTCCATAGACCGGGTCGTGTGGAGGTGGGGCTACTGACGGCGGGGCTGGTACAGAGAAGGAGGAGAAGGCAGGCGACTGGCAGCATCAAGCAGCAAAAAGGGATTAGCTGTGAGAAAAGCCCACAAGGGACACGGAGGAGGCGCCCACAGGCAACCCCTAACCATTCATCCTGAAGTCTCATGCTGAGGCACATTTGAAGGAGCCCAGCCTAGGGAAATCCTAGTGGCCCAAATGTGATAACAAAACAGCGATGTCACACATAAAATACCCAAATCATGGAAGGCACCAACCTGTATCAGAGGCAGCAGTTTGGTAGAATGGAGAATCTACCTGGGTACCCTATTCTCCCCTGCAGCAAATTAGCCAGGGCAGGATAGAGCCCCCAGGGAAACCCTGTGTGGACGAAAACCCTAGGTCCTTGTTCTTGCTGGATCTGGGCCCTCCTGATTGCTGGATAGTAGATGGGCTTCTCGCAGGAGCATCACAGGCGATTATTTCAAAAAGTACTGCAAGGAAAAGGGAGAGTTAGTGGGAGGATAGGCAAGAAACTATAGGGATAATGGAAGTGCGACTGTTTGGATTACCCTTCTGGCTGTCTGGAAGGAAAGAAAGACTGCTCCCAATGGCGGGTTAGAGTCTTCGTGAAGATGGACTGAGCGATCGGGAAGGCTTAGTGTTTGCGGACCAGAGCGGGCTATGGGTGCAAGAGAAATCAGTGAGTGTATGTCGGAAAGCAGGGAGGAGGGTGGTCTGCCAAACCAAACCTACCATGAGGTGTTCTCTGTGAGAACGAGACAGGTTCCACAGAAGCGAGGGTGCGGGGAAGGCAGTTTGCTTATGTGTGGGACAGGACCCAGCACCGCTGCCGAGGGAGAGGCCGTGAGTTTCTGTTGAAAGAGGAATAGATGTGAATGGTGAAAGCACATAAGGATGTTAGGTTGAATGGGAGCAAAAACTCAAGAGGAGACGTACCGTCGGCTGCAAAGTACCAGGGATTCTAACAAAGAGATTGATTCTGCTATGGGGAATGAGAGAGTTGCGGGAGAAGGGTGGAGCTTCTAGCAGAGAGCGAAGAATACGAGAAATGTTAGGAATCATTCTTCTGGAGGGAGTCTGATAGAACAGATCACTAGAGAGCGAATTTACGAAGCGTAGCTGGGGAAGGAGTAGCAACGCAACGCTGTTCTGTTCGGGACTCTGGATAATCTCCGTCAGACACAGGGGGCAGAGCCAGGACCGCAGGAGCATTGGGAAAGCCTACAATGTTGCAAATACTTTGCGGCCCCATCTTGGAGGAACCATTACAGACCAACCCAATCTGTTTCCATCTGTGCCACACAGATCATATGTGCCTACTGGTCATGACAGTATGCCCCCTGCGAAGGGAAGAGGTACCCGGCTTACCGGCGTGCAAAAGGTGAAATCGGCACACAAGGTGAAGAGCATGAACTGTAGCAGCGGGTTCCCATGTCCGCTCCTCGGGAGAGTACCCTTTCCAGTCAATGAGGTACTACAGAGTACCCCTGCGATAATGAGAATCACAGATACCTGAAACTTCGAATTCAGGCACAGATGTTGTAAGTACATGGGGAGATTTCGCAATCCCCTCCGATAGAATCGGCCACGGACATCCTGCTTGAGTTTAGAGACATGAAAGATAGGATGGATCCTGGCCCAGGAGAGGGGTAGTTGCAAATGAAAGGCTGCCAACCCTTTCTGGCCCAAGACTGTGAAGGGACCCAAGTATTGGGGGATAGTTTTAAAGGGACCAGATGCCACAGGAGAAAGCGGGAGGCCAACCAAACTCTGTCCCCAACGTTGATCCTGGGTGCCGGGGTCCGGTGATGGTCTGCAAAGAACTGAACACGCTCCTGTGCCACCTGCAGGGCCGTCTGAGCGGTCCTATGGCCTTGCTGAATGTTTTCAATCAAACCCTTAATGTATGTGAAGGATGTGGTAGGGGGTACGATGGTCGGGAAGAAGGTAGGATGACACCCGTAGGTGCTATAGAATGGACTAGATCTGAGAGATGTATGTGACGCATTGTTATATGCGAACTCAGGCAGAGGAAGGAGTTCCATCCAATTGTATTGGGCAGAGGAGATACAGCATCGGAGGTACCCCTCAAGGGTCTGGTTCAGCCGTTTCGTCTGGCCGTTCATCTGTGGGTGAAACCCGGAACTTAAGGCTCGCTTAATCTTGAGAATAGAGCAAACCTGTTTCCAGTAACGAGAGGTGTATTGCGAACCCCTGTCCAAAATGATTGTCTCTGGAAGTCCATGGAGAGAGAAGATGCAGTCAATGAAGATCCATGCCATTTGTGCCGCTGAAGGAACCCCTGGCCGGGATATGAAATGGGCAAGTTTAGTAAAGGAGTACCTCGACTCCCTTTCGATCTTACATAGAAAGTCAGTGACGACATGTATAAGCACCGCCTTGGGAAATATGGGCTCAGTATGGAACGGGTAGAACCGCACCTAGAGGTTGACTCTTCCCGCAATAAAGGTAAAGATACGGGGGAAAGAAGTGAGCCCACCGGGTTTGTCAGCTGTTTCTAGTCTGAGCGTACTCTGAGGCTCTTAGATTGTGGTGGTCAGTTCTTATTTCCACAGCGAACTTGGCCCCAGTAAGAGATGTCGCCATTCCTCGAACTATCTTTTTATGGCAAGCAGTACTTTCTCAAGGACAGTGTAATTTAGTTCTGAGGGAGACAAGGTTTTTGAAAGATACGCAACCAGACATTCGATTCCTTGACTGTCTTCATTAAACAAACTGCTCCCAATGCATGATGAGAGGCATCGGACTCCAGAACGAACTTCTTGTTCTGATCCGGGGATATCAATATCGGTGCGGATGTAAAGCGTTCCTTTAAACTGTTGAAATCTTGTTGGGTGTCGGCTGACCAGATGAACGGGGCTTCTTTCTTGAGGAGGGAAGTCAATGGACGGATGATGGCAGAGAAACCTGGGATAAATCGCAGATAAAAATTGGCAAAGCCTAGGAATAGTTGTATCTCCTTAACGGAGGTCGGGGACGGCCAATCCAGAACTGTAGCCCCCTTCTCCGGATCCATGGAAACATCTCCTGATGACAATATGTACCCAAGATAGAAAACACTGCTCTGATTGAACTGCATTTTTCCAATTTGCACAATAAATGGTTTTGCTGGAGATGACTACAGACTTCCTGGACATGAAGCACATGTTTTGATATTGAGGAGGAGAACACCAAGATATCATCTAGATAAACAATGACATAGTGAAGTAGAATGTCAGCGAAGAGATGGTCCATGAATCGTTGGAAGATGGGCGCAGCATTTGACAAACCGAAGGGCATCACCCGGTATTCATAGTGCCCAAAGGGCGTGCGAAAGCCTGTCTTCCATTCATCACCGTTTGTTTGTTTTTTTTAAGCATGTTTTTATTACCTTTATATCACATATAGGTACATCATAAACAACATAAAACTGACCTCCACCCCCACCGGAAGATCATCTTCTGTGTCCATCCTCTTAGGAAAGTCTCTATTTCTGCTTCAAGTGAAAAGATCAAGTATTCTTATTTTACGTGGGCACCATTGTTCTTTATAGTGTGTTTGCAGATAGTCCAGTACCATACCTCAGTCCGTTCTAAATGTTTGATGTTCCCCTTGAATATTGTATGTTATATGCTCTATAGCTAAGAATGACCATACTCTTCTTGTCCAGTCCACTGCCTGTGGTGGGTGTTTCCGTTTCCATTTTTGACCTATTTCCATCCAACCCCCTATCAATAAGCCCATGAAGTTTATTTTCTGTGTCACATTCAGCAGTTTGTCCCGGGGTTCCCATAGGCCCCCTAGCCACACTTCTTCCCCCAAGCTTTCCACGCCTGGGAACATTTTCTGCATTTGGGTTTTAACATCTTCCCAGAATTGATGAAGGCTGGGGCAGTCCCACCAAATATGTCACCAGTCACCCCCCACTCCACATTCCCTCCAACATCTATCTGGGGAGTTACTGTACATCATATGCAGTCTTTCTGGGGTATAATGCCATTGCACCAGCATTTTCATCCACATTTCTTTAGTTTGAATGGCTCTTTTCAGATTCGGTATAACCCCCCATATATATTGCCACCGTTTTTTAGGGATTGGATATTTTAGTATTTTCTCCCACCTTATCATGTACTGCCACTTGACAATTTCGATTTGTGCATTTAAGTGCTTGTATGCATTTTTTTTTTTTTTTCTTTATTTGGTATAGCTGATAAAATCAACCTTTCAAATATATGAAAACACAATTAACAATATACAATTACACTTCCACATTAGATCATTAATCATAAAAATGTAATATCATTATTATCATTAGATAGAATAGCATTTAAGAATTGTATTATTGCAACTCTAATAGATAATTTTGTGCTCCTGAATAATCTAATCCAAATTTCATTTTCATCCATAGGGACATAAGCACACAATAAATTAGTAAAAAAAAGATTTCTCATTAATATTAAAGCTGGGCAGGTCACTAACAGGTGCTGTAAAGTCTCAGAAGCGTCTGAGTTTTCACAAAAACGACAATAATTTAAATGTTTTGAAATCAGCCCTCTCCTTGCCATTATTTCTCTTGTCGTTAGTAAGTTAAACCTAAATCGTAAATATTGTTGTCTCGTATGTGGCGCTGGAAATTTGACTAAGTAGTCTGCCATAGTGCGCAGCTTTTTTTGTCCAAACCATTGTTCATTAAAATCTTTGTATGCGCAGCATTTGGCCGTATTGCGTATCCAATCATATTGGAACAGCTTTAACTTGGCTCGATCAGGGTTTGTGAGGAGTGTCTCAAGCGATATACTTGCATCTGCTAGGGCGTTTAACACACAAGTTCGCCATCTAATTGGAAAAAGATCTTGGGAGTTAGCAAGATAAAACGCTACTGTGCTTAAGATGTTATTTTTAGCCAACCCTAACAAACATTTCCTGAATAGTGCGCACATTTTCCATATTAATTGTGAGAATAGTGATATCAAACCCATTTCAAAACGAATCATGGGGAGTGGGGCACAATTCGGTAGTTTTAAAACAGCTCTCCAAAACCGTGCTTCACATAATTCCCATATGTTGCTTCTAATAGGGAGTTTGGTGTCAACTCCATATAATAAAATCGGAACTACTTTCGTTTGATAAAAGGTCATGATGTGAGTGTATGAAAACTTACCATAACGATGCACAAGTATATTGGCTTGTGATTTCAATGTGTCAAGTTTGGAATTGAGGGTGGTAACATAGGCTTTTTCACTTTGTGTGTTATAAATGGTCAAGCCTAGATATTTATAGTTTTCAACATTCATTAAGGTGACCTTATTTAAATGCCATTTATATTTTTTCGCACTAGAGCTGTTGTTAACTTTTTGACAAACAACTACTTGTGTTTTCTCTAGATTAATTATAAGATTATTTTCCGTTGAGTATGCATATAGTTTATCTAATAGATTCTGTAACCCTTTAGGGGTTTGAGATAAGAGGACTAAGTCATCCACATACAACAACCAGGCTATGCGTTGAAGGCCCAATTTTGGTGCATCACTAATTATGTCTACAAAAGATTCACCAAGATCAAGAATAAACAAGTTGAATAAAAAGGATGCCAGAATACAGCCTTGCTTAAGGCCTCGGCCAGTAAGAATTAATTTAGAGAGCAGGCCTTCCATGGTGAGGCGAACTTGGATCGAGGTGTTAGTATGAAGTTGTTTTATAATGGAGATTAAAGAAGAGGGACATGAAAAGCGAATTAATTTTTGATAAAGCAAATGACGGTCAATAGAGTCAAAAGCAACCCTGAAATCGATGAAGGCCAAATATAGCAGGCTATTTCGAACTATGCACTGTGATTTCAACATATTTAATATCATGATGTTTGGGGCTGTTCCTAAACCTGCCACAAAACCCGCTTGAAAGGGATCTCTCGTTTTTAAATTAGAAGCCCAATTATTTAGGTTACGGAGTACAATGCGATTGAAAATCTTTCCCGGGGCATCCAACAAGGCGATGGGTCTGTAACTTGCTGGATCAGATCTATTTCCTTTTTTGTAAATTGGAAGAATAATTGAACGCTTCCATGAATCCGGGATTAATTGTGTCTGAATTATATTTGAAAACATATTGTATAATATCTCAGACCAAATTTCGGGGTGTTGCTTTAACGTAAAATTCGAAAGCCCATCAGGACCCGGAGCTCGAGAAGCGCTTGCTTTATTTATGAAAAATAGTATATCTTCTTTGTCAAAAGTTAAAGTAAAATGGTTTGTTAATTCTGGCAGGTTCTGTCTATTTATGTTTGAACATGGCATGTATAAATTTGAAAAGTGCGTAATCCATGCTTGTTCAGACACATTGTTAGATTGTTGATTTATTTGGTGATTTGTAGTCACCTTATTAATTATCGACCAAATTTGTGAAGTATTTTTTTCCTGCTATCATGTTTAGCATGTTGGAGCTGTCATTTTGATATAGAATCGCTCGGTGTGATCTTAGCCAATTTTTATAGTTTGTCCTTAGTTGGGAATTGACAATATTTCTTAAATTGGGCGACAGTTTCAAAGCTTGTCGCTTTTTCGAGCGATATAGTGTTTTTGCAGCTTCCACGACCCTATCGGAAACATGCATAGTGCGAGTGCTAGACAACATACATTTTTTAGCTTTATGTTGAAAAAGTTGCATTACTTTATGGTAAGGCGTTTGTATCATGGAGTGTATATTAGCTTCAGATGTTAATCTGGCATAGAAATGATTAAATCTTTTTAGAGAGGTGTCACTCCAGCATAGGCGATTACCACCATAATTGACAGTTACGAAATCTAGGGTGTTATTAGTGGCCTGAACGCTTATCGAATCAATTATATTCCAGTGCATAGAGAGGCAATTGTGATCACTCAAAGTTGAGGGATTTACTTCAAACTTAGAAACTTGTGAAATGAGAGATTGACTTACATAAATGTAATCTATAATTGCTAAGGACTGACCTCTATGCCACGTTGGCTGTGGGGGAATGTCATCTATAAATGATCCATTTAGCATTTGAAGATTATGTGCCTCGATAAAATGGTTCCATAATATCAATCTATTACAAGATTTATGACGATCAAAGTAATGCAAATTTAGATCCCCTGTTATAATAATATGTTTTATAGTGTTGTCAAGACTCACCAAATGCATTAAAGAATTCATGTCTCTCATGAATAAGTGGTCGGAAATATTAGCAGGGTTCCAATATACGTTTATTAAGGCATATATTGATTCACCAATCTTAAGTTTTATCATCTGCTGGAAACAATTTGGAGATGACCAATGTTCAGATTCTATGAGAGGATTTTGTTTAACCGCTATTAGAAGCCCTGACGTCGGTCGTCCATGATTTGATTTATGGGCTGAATTTGTGTGTATATTATAATTGTCCCAAGTTGGGGCACTAGTGAGCCAAGTTTCTTGAAGCGTGGCTATATCAACGTCATCAAGGCTTAATTCAACAGTATTCAATAAATGACGAAACCCTCTCGTATTCCAACTAGTAAGAGAGACATGAGTTCGAGGCTTAGATGTATCTAGCTAGTGCTCATTATGAGTTAACTGGCAATTGCAAGACTTTCTAAAGACAACTGAGGAGTCCTGGGTGGTAGTTGTTTCAATGTTCTTCTCATGAGTGTCATTTAGAGGCGAGGATTTTGTCGTCGGAGTTTTAGATGAGAGATGACTGACTTCGACGACAAAACCTAAATCATATAAATGATTCTTAGCTGACCATATGGTATTGACAACCACTCTAGAGTTTATCCACAGTTTTACTGAAGTGAGAATCTGGGCATCTTCAAACTCTACCAACTGAATGTCATTTGAATGTATATCTTCTAAATCAGGGATTTCAGCAAAGATGGTAAGTATGGAGCTGCGATTTAGATCATATTGCACATTTGGCGGTTGACGACAAGCAATGATCAATGAATGCAATGCTGGTCGTTTGGGCTCATTTTTGAATAATCTTTTGTTCTGTAACGGAGCAGGGTCAGACTTAGCTGGAATCGATTCTGGTGAGACTTGTTTGTCTAGAGAATTTGCTATGGTTGTTTCAATTAGTCGTTGTAGTTGTGGTCCCAGTGCTGTTAAAAGATGTTTTTCTTGTAGCGCATTGTTTATATCAGGCATTATTTTTTCCATTAGTGGTGGATTGACTATGGAGGTTTGATTGTTTGCCTTAATGCAGTTAAGTCCAAGAGAATGCTGGGATACGAGTTGAGTCTTAGCAGTCCCAATTTCAGCCTCACAAGCTTGACGAGGGATTTCTAGTCTAGGAATAGAGGTTTCTTGACCATGGAGAGAGAAGTTGCTAGTTGGGTCGTAGTGTCTAAAGTATTTTTGTGCTGGTTGTGCTGACATATATGCGTCTACTGCACACCGAATCTCCTTTCTATGTTCTTCTAAAGTCTGCTGGGAAGATCCGTGTGAAAGAAGATTATGATTGATTTGCTTTTCAGATTTATTTTGTGTAGACGGTAGAGTGTACTCTGAACTATCCACAGTGATAGCCAGGCTGTCTAGATTGGATTTTACATGATGTTTAGCAGCAATGGTGGTTTTCCCTTGATCGTTATTAACATTATCTTGACGTGCTAAAGTCTGTAAATGGTATTTTTTAGAGATTGCTTTTGATGCCAAAACTATGCGTTTCTGCGAAATGACTGTGGGCTTGATCGATCGCTTCGCCATAGAGATACCACAATTTTTTGGGTGGACCATGTTTTTTGTTTCTTTCTTGTCTGTCAAAGAAGTTATACTTTTGTTTGAATCAAGGGTCGTACGAGAATTAGAGACAACAGGTTCTCTCTCATGAGTGAATGATGTTGAAATCGCATCTGGTCTTTGGCTTGCGTTTGCAACATATACTTCATTTGAGCCAAGTGGAGGTAAAGTTTTAAATTTACCAGTGCCAAGTTTTATTTCTATCTCATGATCAAGTATTGGTGATTGATTTTGACCATGATGATGATTTTTTAGAAAAATGGGGGCAATGGTCCGCGGGGCCTCTTTGGTTTGATTAACAGTACTACTAGGTGGAGATGATAAAACATTTTTTAAAAAACTTTTTCGTAGGAAAATTGGAGCTATTTTTAAAGTCTTCTGTGGAGATGATGTAGAAGATCCTGTGGATTGATCAAAGGTCACTTTGGTGGTCTGCGAACTTGTTGACGTCATCAATGTTGTTTTCTTTACCCTCTCCATATCATTTGAAAGAACTACCTCTTGATTTTGTTTATTGATTGTAGTACTGCTCTTAACAATTTTTTGAGAGGTGTGCTTTTTCTTGTGTTTCATGTTGATGCCTTGGTCACGTAATCTTTTTTTCCTTCTCGCTTCTTTTTTTCTTTGTTTCTTTCCTCCTGATGACGAGGATTGTTGTGGACATGGAGTATGCACCACACCTTGCTCTTCATTGATGGGGACCGGATCAATTGTTATATGTGTGTTTAAAATATTCTCATTTTCACACTCAATACTTACATTAGCCAGTCTTCGAAATTCATCAAGAATTGACTCAGACAAGGGAGTATCGTCTAAAGGCTGGCATATGTCATTATTAGTGGCTTGAGTGAGTAAAGACGGAGCTTTGATGGCAGAATTTTGTATATGATTGAGAAGCTCCTGAAGTGAATTTTTATTGGATTCTTCTAAAGTGTTTTTAAGAGCCATGGATCTCTGAATGGCAGAGAGAGCCATTCCTTGTTTTGCTGATTCTACTTTGAGTTCTTGTATTTGTTGCAAAAGATTGTTGTTGATAAGATTGCAACAACCTACCATCGCACCATCCAAAACAGCAACTTCTTTAGTTAATTCAATAAGGGAGCCTGTCTGTGATTGAACTTCACCCTTTAGCAATTCAAAGACAGAGACTAAGGAATTTAGAACATAACTAAGAGCATGTAGAGTATGTGCAGAAGGACCAGGTGGACTTTGAAGAGGCTCGTTCTGCAAAATTTGAACTTCAGACGGGGTATGAGGCATTAGTAAATTGATATCTTGGTCAGAGGATAAAGAGTCTGAACTCCCATCTGAATTTGATAGATTTATCTTCTCGAGGGGATGGATGGTTGTATCAGAAATTGGTGATATTGGAGCAGGAACGGCTTTAGTGGATGCGGATTCACCATGAATGATCACCGGGGCAGCTTCTTTGAGAATTATTTTTCCACCGAAGTGATCGTCGATTTTTTTCTGTATCTTTGATGTTGTAACAGTGAATTCGAGTCCTCTTTTCCAGTTTTCAGTTAGGAGAGGACAAGCTTCATGAGTTGCGTGTGCTCTATTAGGAGTTAAAATAGGCGACTCTAAATGAATTTGTGCTGTAGTTTGTGGAGGCACTATATTAGAGGAAGATGATGGCGCAAAATCTAGTTGTGTGCTCATCGGTGTATCATCGGGTATCATGGTTGATATAATAGGCTCTTCCCATTCAGGTGTCTTCAGATCATTTTCAGTCGGATTGCTACGAAGTTTCATCACTTTTAAGTATAGAGTGGTTTTTAGATAGAACTTTTAGAATGAGCACCTTGTTGTATAATTTTAATTGAAAATAGTTAATAACAGGCTCACTTACTTCTACTAGCTCATCCGAGTCAAGGACTCAAGAATTCACAGTTTATTCAATTATCAAGATACCTTGTTTCCAGGTGGCGGGAAGTGCAGCGAGTTTGACTGTGTGACGGAACTCGATGTCTATGCCTCTCAGAGCCAAACAGCAGCAAAACAGTTCTTGTAAAAATAAGAAGGCAACGCCCTTTACTCCGCACCGGGCTTAACGCCGCAAGGGTGAGCGGGGTTGCTTTTTAAGATGTGATCAAGTCACGTGATAGGTCAAGTGACCGCCGATGGGCTCCGCCTCCTCCAGGAAGCGAGCGCGGGCTGAGAAGGCAAGAGTCCCCCTGGACTCGCAGTGCCAGCCGCTGATGTTGCAGATAACAGGAGTCGAATCAGCAGGATATCAGGTTTGAATAAAACAGAAGCATTTGAGACAAACTTATGTGTTCCTGTGTGTGTCATTATGTAAGTTTCAAATGGAGTTAAATCCCTTGTCGCTGCCCTTTTTATGAGCGGTGTATTCAGCCAGTGGTGTAGTTGTTCGTACTTGTACCTGTCTTTATGGGTCAGATTCAGCTGTGTCGAGCAGTCTGCAAATGTTTTTATCTGCTGATCTTGAAACATGTCCCTGACCATTTTACACTCGGCCTCCTCCCATTTCCGTTCCCGGTGGGAATTCTGGATTTTTAAATAAGGGCATGAAAGGGGCTAGATCCTTTGTTAGGGTCCCTTTCTGTGTGGCCTCATCCCATACACTCAGGGTCGCTTTCATTATTTCTCTAATATGTACATTGGGATGTCTATGTTGTTTGCTCAGCCATAGAAGGTGTTTGGTGGGTGTTTTTGCCACCACCCTATCCTGTGACACCCAGATTTTCTTTGCGTTTTCCGGTATCCATTCTTTTAGTACCCATAGCTGTGCGGCTTTGTAATACTTCCCAAAGTGTAGGAGGGCGCACCCCCCATCTTTTCTGTGTGCCGTCATAACCGCACTCGATACCCTTGGGGTTTTATTACTGCGATATGTATGTTGTTACCGCTTTCTTGAGTGACTTAAAAAAGGAGGAGGGATTCTTACCGGTAGGGTTTGGAATAGATACATAAGTTTTGGGAGTATGTTCATCTTCACTGCCGTTGTCCGGCCCCACCACGATGTTGATAGAGGGTCCATTTCATTACATTCTGTATGATTTTGTCCATGAGTTATGGATAATTATGAGCGTATAGCTCATCTACGCGCCCAGTGAGTGTGGTTCCCAGGTATTTGACCCCAAAGTTCGCTACCTTCAGTTGGAGATGCGCTGCTACTGCTTGGATGCTTGTTCTGTTACCTTCTAATACCAGAATTTCTGACTTTTGTCTGTTAATTTTTAGCCCTGAAAACGCGCTATATGTTTCAATCTCCTTGCATGAGAATCGGGTCTCCTAACGCCACTAACATGTCATCCGCATATGCCATTACATATGTGCGCCTGTCCCGCCATATCTATGCCTTTGATTTCCAGCTTTTCTCTAATTTTTGCCATTGGGGCTCCAAATATATCGCATATAGAAGGGGTGATAGCGGGAAAGCTTGTTTGGTCCCTCTCATTATCTGCACTATTTCTGACAATCCCCCATTCACTGCTATCCTTTCCGTCAGGGATTTGTAGTTGGCCCGGATCATAACTATGAATGCTTCTCCCATGCCCATTTTCCTCAGTATTTGGAAGAGGAGCGTCCACTCGACACAGTCAAACGTTTTCTCTGCGTCGAGGGCGATCATGACCGCTGGGGATTGTGTAATCCCTATTTTTTCCACCAGGTGTATTACCCTTCTGATGTTATCATGTGTTTGTCTATTCGGGACAAACCCGGATTGATCCTGATGGATCAACCTTGGGAGGAGTTGTGCCAGCCTAGTAGCCAATATCTAAGTGTATAATTTTGCATCCAAATTGATTAATGCTATCAGGCGGTACGCGCTAGGGAGCTGAGGATCCTTCCCTTGCTTATGAAATACCAAGACTTTTGCCTCATTCATAGAGTTGGTAACATTTCCATTCTCCCTTAATGTGTTAAACAAGTCTGTCAGGACTGGGGCAAGTATATCTTTATAGGTCTTATAAAATTGTGCAGTGTAGCCGTCCGTGCCTGGAGCTTTATTTTTAGGGAGGTCTTGGATTGCCTTATTGACCTCTTCTATTGAGATCTCCCTATCTAAGTATTGTTTTTCTTCCTCCGATATTACTGGGAGGTGAACCCCTCTTAAGTATGACTTCTGCTGCTCCTCTTCTGTGATGTGTTCTCTGATGGCCTTTCCCATGATTGGATCTCTGATATTTTCCTCTGGGAGGGGCCAGCACCATAATCGTAAATGGTCTTCTTTCCATCTAAGGTCTGCCCACAGCATGGCATGGTCTGAGAGTGTAATGGGACCTACGTCCAAATGCTGTACTTTCCCTAAGAGCCCAACCGAAACCCATAAATAATCTATTCTTGAGCCTGATTTGTGGACATGATGTGAGAAGTATGTGAAGCCTTTCTGATTGCCATTCATGTTACGCCAGACATCTACCAGCGCTAAGTCTGTCATTTTCTGCTTTAGTGCTTTGGACGGGGTGCCCTGGTCCTGTTCTTTGGATACCGATCTATCCAGGATGGGGTTACACGCCATGTTTAGGTCCCCCCCATCACAATCTCCCCAGTGGCATGATGTTCTAATTTGTCTAGTATGTCCCTAAGGAAACTATACTGGCCCAAATTTGGGGCATACACTGAAGCCAATGTGAGGGGTGTCCCTTCTATTTTTATATTCGCTATCAGATATCTCCCCTGTTTGTCTCCCAGTGTGTCTGATATATGTGCGTGTAGGAATTTGCATAGTGCTATCAGAACTCCCGCTCTTTTCTCTTGTGCGTTTGCATGTATTATTTGGTTATAGCCTTTAAATCAAACTCTATTTTTGTCTTGTCCTTTAATGTGTGTTTCCTGGAGCATTACAATGTCATATGAGCCCTGTCGAAGGAGTTGCTCCACCTTTTTCCTTTTGACCGGGAAGTTCAGACCTCTGACATTGAACGTTAGATTTTTTAACCCCATCCTATTTTCTAAGTTTGGTGGCTTTCCTGACCTTCTCGCTTTCCCTTTCACTATGAGTGTTTTTTTCCCGGTTTTCCCCCTCTCCCAAACTGGCCTCCCCCCCATTCGTGTTACGCAACCCCCAACTGGCGTCACCCTCCCTCCCCCCCTTAAACTGCCCTGAGGAGGGCACAATGGCCTATGTTCGCTCAGGCGTGTCACCTTTTGCGTCATCTCCTCTTGAACACTCAGGGATAACTTTGAAGGGAATCCTAAACCTTTCTCCATGACCTCACTTGGGTCCGGGTGTGCTCCCCACTACCCTCCCGGTACCTGTTTGGACGGTCTCTCGCTCCCACGTGAGCTTCGGATGGAGCTTCACTGCTATCTGCCTTTGGATTCATTCTGCGTGGCCAAATATCTATTTCCTTTTGCTTGGATGCCGCACCCTTCTATTGATTGTCTTCCATTCCCAGGGGGTCTTTCTCTCGGGTGGGTCCATTCCGCTTGTTTGTGGGAGATCGCTTTCCTGATCTTGCAGGTTCGGTATTCTAATCCCTTCTTCCCTTGTCGTTATTCTCTGCTGGGTCCCTTCCCACGCAAACAGGAGTCCAAAGGTGAATGTCCACTCGTACCTGATCTGAGGTGAGGTTAGTTCCTTCGTCACCTGGGCCATCTCCCGTCTTTTTTGAAGTGTCGATTGTGCCAAATCTTAAAACACGGATATGTCCTCTCCGTTCATTCTAATGTGGTCCATTGTCCTTGCGTTCCTGAGGATTTGTTCCTTTTGGGAGTATATGGCTAGGGACACCAATACGTCTCGGGGGCGGACGCCTTGTCATCACCCTGTTTTATCCTGATGAGGTGATAGGCACCTCGTAGGTCTAATTTAGTGTAACATGGAACCCTTAACCGCCTCTAGGATATCTGGAATGAGTGGCATGGGGTAAGAATCGGGGACAGTGATCTTATTGAGGCAGCGAAAGTCAATACAGGTATGTAGGTCAGTAGAATTTTTCTTAGCTATAGAAAAGGGAGGCTCCAGCTGGAGAAAAGGATTCTGTTATCAAGCCATTCCTAAGGTTGACCTGGAGATATTCTTTCAGAACTTCATTTTCCCGAGCAGACAGAATTTACATTCTCCCAAACGGCGGAGGGTGGTCAGTGATGAGGTTTATAGTACAGTCCTCCCTACGATGCAGAGGCAGCTCTAAATGTGCTGCTGTAGAAAAGACCTCCCGATAACGTTGGTTTGGCTCAGGGATCTCCTGTATCTGGTTAAGGATGGTGGTGTTGGCAGACCCACAACTGGAGGCTGAGGGAGTATGAAGACCTATGATTCCCTGAGGAAGACAATGTGCTAAACAATGTTCAGAACCCAAGAAAAAAGTCCCTGCAAACCGGTTCACCAAAGGGTTATGTACTCTCAGCCAGGGCAGAGCTAGTATGACCGGATAATCTGCGGCATTGATTTTGTCCAGGACAATACTCTCTTTGTGAGTGGTGATCCTCATCTGAAGGGGACAGGTTTGCTCGATGATGGGCCCAGAAGTGAGAGGACTCCCATCAACACTCTCCACTGGAATCGAGATGGCCTTGGGTGAGCGGGGGATACCATGATCACCAGCCCATCTGTCGTCTATTAAATTTCCGTGGCCCGCTGTCCACTAAGGCCGGTACATTAATGACTTGGCAGTCACCCCAAGAAAAGGTGATCAGCATAACCACCATGGGAAAGTCAGAGGTATCAGTACAGTGGGAAGTAAGGCAAGGTGAAGGGGAACCAGTAGGGCATTCCCGAACCGTGGTTCCCCCTACGGTCGGGCAATGGCGTTTCCCTGCCTCCTTGGAGGGGCAAAGGGACAGTCTCGAACTAGATGGTCTTTAGACCCACAATACATGCAGAGGCCTAACGGTCTTCTGCGGGCTCGTTCCTCTGGTGATAAAGGGCCTCCAGCTACCCCCAACTGCATGGGCTCGTCTGGAGGAGGAATTTTACTACTGTTCGAGGGCAGATTGGGAAGGGTTCTACTGGGTCTTCCCTTCCTCCTTTCTGAATGTCTCTCCTGCAAACGGTAATCTAGTTGCATGACTAATGTGATCATTTCTGCCAAGTTCACTGCTCGAGAAACACGGGAGACTTCATCTTTCAGCTCCTCCGAAAGACCTCTGCGAAAAATAGTAATAAGGGCATCATCAGGCCAGGCTGTATCTGCCGCCATCTGCTTAAGTCAGATTATATATGTCAGTAGGTCTTGCTTTTCTTGTTTGAAATCTAAGAGGTGTTCTTGAGATGCAACTGTGATTTCTTGCCTTCCAAACATAGCTTTAAGGCTATTAGAGAAGGAGGGATATGAATCTAGGATAGGATTGTTCGTTGTCACCAAGGGGGTGGCCCATGCCCTGTAAAATGGGAAATCATGTGTCCCACTTTATCCCTATCCGTTGGAAAGAAAGCAGCCTTAAAGGTGAATTGTACTGTACATGCCTCGATAAATTATTTTAACTTGTGGTGGTTCCCATCGAACCTACCATTAGGAAGAGGACCCGGTGGCAACTCAGAGCTTTGTGGGGACCGGACCATTTGCTGTCTTAAAACAGCGTCCTCTTGTTTAAGGTTCTGCACTTCAGCAGTCAAAGACTGCACTGAGGCGACTAACTGCTGCATCTGATCCATGCTAGAAAATGGGCGTTGCTAACTGTGATAACAAAACAGCTCTGTCACCAAACAAATGCACAAATCATGGACAAGGGGAGAGTTAGTGGGAGTATAGGCAAGAAACTATAGGGATAATGGAAGTGCGAATGTTTGGATTACCCTTCTGGCTGCGTGGAAGGAAAGAAAGACTGCTCTCAATGGCGTGTTAGAGTCTTTGTGAAGATGGACTGAGCGATCGGGAAGGCTTCGCGTTTGAGGACCACAGCGGGCTAGGGGCACAAGCAAAATCAGTGAGTGTATATCGGAAAGCAGGGAGGAGGAGGAGGACGGTCTGCCATACCAAACCTACCAGGACATGTTCTCTGTGAGACCGAGACAGGTTCCACAGAAGTGAGGGCGCGGGGAAGGCAGTTTGCTTCTGTGTGTGACAGGACCCGGCTCCGCTGCCGAGGGAGAGAGGGAGAGGTCGTGAGTTTCTGTTGAAAGAGGATGAGATGTGAAGGGTGAAAGCACGTAAGGATGTTAGGTTGAATGGGAACGGAAACTCGAGAGAAGACATACCGGCGGCTGCGAAGTCTGAGAGATTCTTACGAGGAGATCGATTCTGCTATGGGGAATGAGAGAGTTGTGGAAGAAGTGTGGAGCTTCTAGCAGAGAGGGAGGAATACGAGAAATGTTTGGGATCATACTTCTGGAGAGATTCTGATAGAACAGATCAGTACAGAGAAAACGCTGCTCAGTTCGGGACTCCGGCTAACCTTTGTCAGACACAGGCGGTGGAGCCAGGACCGCATGAGCATCGGGAAAGCCTACAATGCTGCAAATATTTTGCGGGCCATCTTGGGGGAATCATAACAGACCAACCCAATCCGTTTCCATCTGTGCCTCACAGACCATCTGTGCCTACTGGTCATGACACCAATACAAAACAGAGGGCTGCTGGGGGAAAGATGGAGGGGGCACCGCTCTTGGGCCCATACACTAGAAAGGACAGCAGGAGACCCGGAGGCCTGAGGACCCCGCAGGGAGGAGGTGAGAGGAGCCGGGAAGTGGTGACCAGCAACAAACCCTGAAAAAGGGAAGGACAGCGAGGACCCAGACTGAATTTAATTAAGCCCAGCAAAGAGCACTGGGAGGACCACCTCAGTTCTTCTGTCAGGCCTTCCTAGAGAAAGGTAGTACAGTCCTAGACTTACTATGTTATCGGAAAGGAAAAGAGTAGGGTTGAGCGGACTTGCGCAATCCCAAGGAAGGAGCCTGAGGTAACGGAGGGGCAACAAGAGGAGATGAGGTTTATACCTGCCCACATACATAAGAACCGCAGTAATGTCCAAAAACAAGGGGAAAGACTTACACACTGGCCCTAGGTCAGCCAAGAAGACGCAGGAGGGAAATCTACAGAGGCTGTGGCGAAGGGAGGGGGAGACGGCCCAGATACCGAGCAGGACCCGGCCATGGGGAAAGAACATGAGGCAGCTGGGGGCATGGAGAAAGAACAAGTGGTCACCCAAGACATTCTCCGCCAGTACTTTCAGGACTTTGGGGGTAAGATTTCAGAGACAATCCAGTCGCAACTGAGCCTGATTCGCACAGAGCTCTCGCTTTCATTGCAGTAGGGAAAGGGGACATAATGAGCCTGGAACAATGGATGGACGCAGCAAAAAATGCCTTACAAGAAATCACCGAAGATAATCGCAGGATAGGCGAGCTGGTGGAACGACTGGCATGGTCACCCAAAATCTGGAACTCCAAAACGAAGATCTCGAGAATCACTCATGAAGGGCAAATATCAGAATAAAGGGCCTGGCGGAAACGGTAGCCGACAAGGACTTGCGGGAGGCTGCCCAACAGGTGTTTGCAGACCTGATGGAGATAGAGAATGGGTCCGAGGTACGTCTGGATTCTATCCACAGAGTGGGTCCTAGAAGAAGAGAGCCAGGGGCCTGGCCCCGGGATGTGGTTGTAGCCCTACATAGTTTCGATCAGAAAGAACAGATACTAGCAGCAGGGAGGAAAACCAGAAGGATTACCTATGGTGGTTTGTAGATCCAACTATTCCAAGACCTGGCCCAGTCCACTTTAACCAAACAACGAATCATGGGTGAGGTGGTGTGGGCACTAGCCCGGGCAGAGGTCCGCTATCCCATTTGGGAGGGGAGACAACACCGGATAACGACCAGTGAGCAGGGCATGTAGATCTTGAAAATAGAAGAAGAATTCACCCTACAAGAAAGGAGACCACCAAGGGGAACAGCGAAGCGGAAATGGTGGGAATGGTCAATGGTCCCAACAAGGGGTTCTAAGAAGTGGGTCCCGAGTGGCCCGGCTGAGCCTCCTGACAAGGAGGGGGCTTCAGAGGGCAACCCCAAGCCAACGGAGGGAAGCCCACCAGACTGAGCTGAGAAAGCAGAGAGGAGGCAGGAAGATTAGGTACTGGCCACCTGGGGAGAGGGAGAGGCACAGCAGCGCTGGGGGGGGGGGGGTGGAGGCGTTATCATCTTGGTTAGTCGATGGGTTGTGGGAGACCTGCACAAATTTGCTCGGGGATTCTAAATGGGCTCAACTCTGAGGATGCAAAGCTGGGGGCGGCTAGAGGCTGGTTGAGCCGGTCCAGACTTGGGGGGTGGGGGAGATACGGTCGGGAAGGGGGACAGTTAGAGGGTGGTTACAGGAAGGGTGTAGGGGGGAAAGCGGGGCACCAACAGGGGAAACCCGGGCATGGACATGATTTGCAAACAGACCCAATATGGGGAGTGGGGTGACACTCTGTATCACTACCCTAAATGTTAGAGGGTTTAATTCCCCAGTCAAAAGGAAAAAGGTGGAGCAGTTCTTGGAGAGGGGCAACCAGAGATTGTTGCCCTACAAGAAACGCATATCCAAAAACGGGATAAACACAAGTTAAAACTCCAAGGATATGATCATGTATTCCAGTCCAATGCCCAGGGGAAGTTGGGAGGGGTCTTAATCGCAATCAAGACCCTAGCGGGTATCAGTATAAAAGCCACAGAGAATGATGGAACCGGCAGATATATTAGCGGTCACTTTTTATTGGGAAAGGAGCACAATTCACACACCTAACACGGGCAGGAGGGGTTCATATGGATAGTATTGCGAAGATTAGAGAAATTTGCTATGAGGCTTCTAATATTGGTGGGAGATTTTAATCTGGCATGGGATCCGTGGGCCGATAGGAGTGCAAGGATTTTCAGAATTGGCAATTTTTTCAAATTAATTGATCGTATGGTAGTTTGGGTCGAATTCCAACAGTGCCATTTGTTCGATTCAATTTGAACAAATTGGGTAATCAATAGCGAACATGGGGAGCGGGAGTTGCAGGGGTGCCCCCCATTTCCCATGTTTGGTAGTGATTGCCTTACGGGGCGGCAGGGGTGACCCCCAATTCCTGAGTACTGGAGGTGGGGGATGAAAAAAAGACATTTAAAAAAAGAAGGAAGCGAAAAAGCAAAAGTTAAGTGGGGAATGGTGAGGGGATGTATTGGGGAGGACTGGGGGGTCAAGGTTTTTCTGCATTTGACCAGGGCAAAATTGTATTCACAGCGAAATTGACCACAGTCAATTCCGCCGCAAACAATTCTGCCATGGTCAAATTACACATATCTGGATTTTCTATAGCCAAGGGTCCCCTTCCAATGAGCTCCGGGAGCGCATGGTCCATCTGGGGTTGGTGGACAGCTAGAGAGAACTGAAAGGGGAGGATAAAGAATACACATTCTACTAACATGTGCATAGAACGTTTTTGCTTATAGATACGCCTGCGTCTCTAGCACGATTTTGAGGCATGTGCTGAGGCGTTGTTAGGGGGGGCTAAGGAGGCTATGGCCCCGGGTCTTTTGGTTGTAGCCCCGGATAGAAGCTCAGGGGTTACAACCAAAAAACTAGATAGCCCTGACAGTCCTGCCATTCGCGTAGCCCCAGATCTTTTCCAGGCCTAGCAACACCCCTGGGCATGTGGCTGGGGTAGAACTGGGGGCAATAGTGTTATCCGACCATGCACCCATAACGGTAGCCCTCCGAGGGGGTAAAAGGGAGTCAGGGTACTGAGGGGGCCAAGAAGCACGTGCTATGGGTTGCCTTTAAGGCTACAATGAGAGGGAAGCTGATAGCCATGAAGTGCCAGAGGGATAAACAACGTGGCCAGCTTCGGGTGGAGCTAGAAGAGAAACTTAAACAAATAATGGAGAGGATGGCAGATAACGTGCGGAGGAAACTGCAGAGGGAACACCGCCTAGTCAGGGGTCATTTAGACATGCTGCAAACCAGGGAGGCGGAACAGGCTCTTTTACACCTCCAACAAAGGTACTATGTGAAGGTGAACAAGGCCGACCGATTCCTGGAGCGCGAAATAAGAAAGAAAGAGGCATCAAGGACGATACTCAAGATAAGGAGGAAATCGGGCGCCACTCGTACGGCCTTGCTGGATATCCTTGAGGAAATCGTAGAGACTATACCACCTTATACTCGTCAGACTCACTGAAGGAGGAGGACCTCTCCAGGTATTTGCCAACTGCTCCCACCCTAGGATCTCACCATAGGAGAGGAAAGACTTAGAGAGGGATGTCTCCCCTGAGGAAATAAGGGCAGCTAACACAGCCCTCCCCTTGGGAAAGTCCTCGGGATCGGGTGGTTTCCCGGCAATCTTTTATAGGACCTTTCTGTGAGAAGCTGCTTCCTCGACTGGCATGGCTGTATAACTTATTTGACAGGGCCGGTGACTTACCCCTTCAATGGAGGAAGCCAAAGTTATATTCATTCCAAAACCGGGCAAGGATCCAGTACTCTGCAGATCATACCTCTCGATAGCACTTATGAACTTGGATGCACAAATCTACACAAAGGTGCTGGCATCCCGGTTAGAAGCCCTCCTTCCCAAGATGATCAACCCTGACCAGTCTGGTTTTATAAAACAGAGACAGACCTTTGAGAACATTCATAGGGTGTGCCACCTACTTGAGAATGTTGATAAATCAAAGAGCCCTGCACTGATGCTGGCACTTGATGCAGAGAAAGCTTTCGGCTGTGTCGAAGGAGAATTTCTGTTCTAAACAATGGAGGCCATGGGGTCTGGGTCTAAGTTCCTCTCATTAATTAGCGCCAACTTCCAGACGCCCCTTCTCCAACTCGCAATCAATGGGCACCTGTTGCAGGGGATAAAAGTAGCAGAGGGACCAGGCACGGATGCCCTCTTTCCCCGCTTCTGTATGCAATCCATTTGGAGCGGCTAGTGGCAAAGTTCTGGACTAGCGAGGACATAAGGTGGATCACTTTCGGAGAAGAAGAGCACAAAGTCATGGCTTTCGCAGATGACCAGCTCCTCCAGATCACTGATCAAGTCGGGACACTCCTGGCGATTACAATGGAATTCTGGCTCTTCGGAGCAGAAGTATGGTTAAAAATAAATACGCACAAAAGCCGAATTACTAAATCTGCTTGATTACACCTCCAGAGCCCAGAAGATCTGTGGCCCTGTGCCATATAGGTGGGCTGTGAAACAAGTCCAATATCTGGGGGTTCAAATTACAGACTTGTAGACTCCCTCTATCAAGCGAACTATTTACCACTATTAGAGAAGGTGAAAAAAAGACCCCTCTATACATCTCCTGGTTGGGGAGTATCAACGTTCACAAAATGGTGATCCTACCCAAGATTTTGTATTAATTTGTGGCCCTCCTGGTGGCACTGTCACGGGGATTCCTAAGTAGAATGCAAAAATTGGTGGGAGCCTTAATTTGGAATCACAAGAAACCCAGGGTCTGAATGAAATTACTCATGGCCCTGAGATGCAAAGGTGGGATGGGAGTTCCAATCTTTGGTCTCTATTACTTGGTGGGACAGATAAGAGTGGAGCAGGAGTGGTTCATGGACAACTGCATGAAGAATTTGGTGGCGGATGGATAGAGCAGCAGTAGGAAGGCCATTAGAGGAAGTGCTCTAGCAATCTAAAGAGGATCAACCCAAAAAATTGTATGTAAGCCAGTTGACAGCATTAGTAGGGGTTTCGTGGGATGAACTGCAGTGGTGGGCAAATCTGATTCTACACCCCCCCCCCCGCTAACAACCCCTTTCAGGAATCCTGAGTGGGAGAAGGTGGGATGTTATAAATTAAGGGATATGTTTGAAAATGGGGAAATCAAATCCTAAGAGGAATGTAAACGCGATTTCAACTTGGGGGAGGGGGTGAGATTTTGATATTCACAACTGAGACATTGACTCCTGAACTCTTCGCTTAAACTGGCAGCCACAAGGGACCTTACCCCCTCGAGAAGTATGTCACAACAGATACAGGGAACATAATATTGGAGAACCTAGCCCTGAGAGAACAATAAAATGTAATCTTGATGGTGGCAGCTATGTTGTTAGTGGCGCGCAAATGGAAGCAGAAAGAAGCCCCAACGGAACACGAATGGGTGGGTAAAATATGGAATATTGTGGCTCTAGAATGGGTGACCTACACGATCCAGGGGGAACACCAAAAATTCCTGAAGGACTGGGACATAGTTTTGCAATTTCTACGAAGAGACTCAACAGCTGTTTGGAGCCCTAGAGGACTGCAATTGCTGGATCTAGGGTAAATAAGGGTAAGAAGATAATAAGGGAAAATCATTCAATGCCCGCAAGGATCAAAGGAGTATGCTAGGGGCTGCCCTGGGAGAGTGGGAAGGAATGAAGCGGACAAGGGAAGACTGAACTAAAGACTGAAGTCGACATTCAGGGGGAGGGTTAGTTTGATGGAAAGGGTTACAAGACTTGTCACGTTAATGAAGAGAATGTGCATAAACACTGGATTGCTATGTTGGTGTTAGGGATGGGTTAGAGGGAAGGGAGAGGGCAGGGAGGAGGAATTGGGAGAAAGAGTCTGGGGGAAATGTCGGTATACGTTTGGAAATGCCAATAAAAAGCATTGGGGAACAAAAAGATATTATCTAACCGGCAGACACTTCAGATTGATTACAGACCAGTCCCTTTTAACCTGGATGAGCTTACGAAAGGACACCAATGCCAGAGTAATGAGAGGGCCCTTTTGTTTTACTGCCGCACATCAAAAGGGCCAAGAACAGGAGAACGTTGACTTCTTAAGCTGCTTTCCTGTCAATCAAGAAGGGGAAGCCAAGAGCATAAGGGGAGGTGTATGTGTGACAAATCGAGGGAATTCATCCCTTCTCCCCACGGGGGAGCCCCCCATAAGTCTAGGGATGTGAGTCCGCTTCACAACACCCTCCTTAGGGGTGGAGGCAAGTGGGACCTTACCCGGAGAGATTCACCCATAGGGGCAAGGACTCCAGTTCTTGTGAGGAACTCCCTCACCCACTCCACGTGATGGCATAATTGCAAGTTCCAAGACTTCTCTGAAAAGAAAGTTAACTTATGCCATTACCAGGAAGACAGGAAAGTTGTCTCTTTAAATAAAAATCTCCAATTCACGGAGACAAGTGGGTTGAAAGAAAGGACAGGTCGAACGAACAAGAGAGAGAGAGAGAGCGAGAGAGAGAAGAACAGAGTCACCGGCAGGGGAGGCTCCCTGGAAGCAGAACACCTGAAGGAGGTGGTTGGAGCCCTGTACAGGAGAAGGAAATGATGGAAACCAGGCATATGCCAGAAGCAAGAAATGTAGCTATGTGAGATTTTCAAAATGTGTCAGGTTGTATGAAATCCACACAGGAGGCACATGGACTGGCATCAACTATGACCTCTCTGCCTTACTTGATGTCAAAATAGTTCACTGTATTGTCTGCCATGAGGGAATCTTTGGGTTTTTTGGAAAGCCTCTTGATGCTGCTCTTGCCATAGCCACTTCCCTTGGGTCTTGGCCATATCATGCAGTGACTCTGTAAGCAAGTAATTGGAAATCTAAGGAGGTTTTTGCCAGGTTTTGAACTCAAACTTCTGCGGGGGCTACTCTGACACACTGGCCCCCTAAAGTATGTGCTCCCCGAACAATTCTGAAGCTGTGTTGCATCTACAGACCTGGTTGAAAAGGGGAAAGGGACAAAATAGTGAACACCAGTGTCGGACACTAAAATCGAACAACAGGACAGTGGGCCTCATTATGAGTTTGGAGGTAGCCATGCCGTTTTTAGCAGCATGGCTACCTCCAAACTCGGGTCCGGGTCCCGCAAAAAGGGACTTACCGGGCCATTCCTACCTTGGAGTGCCCGGTAATTCCCATTCGCGGGACCCGGACCGGGTACATCCCCATTCCCATTTGAGCCCCCATAGGGCTCAATGTGAATGGGGAGGATGCTAACAACGGGCCCGTTAATGACGGGCCCATTGTTAGCATCCTGGTCTGCTATCGGGTCCCGCTCTGCATGTCTGGTCTGACCAGGCGTGCAGAGCAGGGCCCACTGCAGACCTCGTAATGTGGTGGTCCGGAATGAACGGTGCCGGTCCCTTACCGCCACACTTGTAATGAGGCCCAGTATAAAATTCAGTCTCTAGGATGGAGCTAAGCTTTCTTTTCTGCCCTACCTCATCTCTTTATCAGTCCCTAGCAACCTCTGCAAGAAGCCCGGAGATTCTCGGTTAGAGCGTATATGTACAACTACATTGCTTTCTTCAAGCCTGGCTACTGGAGGATGCTTTGTTTGACAATGTAACTGCACAATCCTGTATAATCCTGTCTTTCAGATTAAAACATCTGTATATCTGGGTTTGTCGCAGATAGGTTTTTACTTCAACTTGAAACCCTCCAAGTGTCTGACTGACTTTCCTCAGTAAATTGTTTTCTTCCTGATCAAATAGATTTCTCTTGGGTCGATTGTTGGTATGTAAACTCTACTTCTTATTAACTTAATGTCCCTAAAGAACCACTAATTTAGTAACTGAAATAAGAAACTACTGTTTCATGACTTCTCTCCCGGGGACAGTAGCCTAATCAGGTCATTTTAAAAAGAAGCCTTCCTTAGGTACCTTAATCTTCTTTCTAAAAACACAACTAGTCCGTCTCTGTGTTACAGTTCTTGTGTCAAAGACACAGCTCCCTTCAGACACATTAGACTCAGCACCCCTATACCTTGTGACAGCACTGTGCTTCAAACCGTCTGAATGACTGCCTCTAGTCCCTGTCAGCGCAAGTAGTGCCTCATAGATAAACAATCTCTCTGAACATTGGTCAAATACCCTGTTCTATGATATTTCTTCCATTCAGGAGGGTGTGATGAATCCTGCGGCGTCCTCACAAAGACACTACCTAAAGTCTCCTTCCAGGTGGCCGGCGAAGGCAGCTGCTACCTGATGCTGGCCCTGTGGGAGGATTACCTAGGAGGAGAATGGCCCCCAGGGAACAGGAGGACTCTGTTGGGAGGGACACTGTATTTGTCTTCCTCAGAGGAATAAATGTCAGTGATGCCAGAATATGTAATAGCTTGCTATCTGAGGGAGGTTTTCCTAACCAAAGTTAATTATCTTGATGGTGGTGAAAACTGTCATAATCAATCGTTTATTGGGAGTAAGTCCCCCCTCACAAAGTCACCCATATTTATGCTGATGACAGCTCCTGTGTATTTATTGTTCACTTGTTAGGTGCTTATACAGCAAGTGAAAACAGTTTCAAAGGGCCCACGGGGCAACGGGAGGGAAAAATGGGGTGAAACACATTAAAATACACAAAATGGTAAAAACAGTGGAGGGAAGAAGGAAAAAAGAATGAACGTGCAAGTGCAGCAAGGAAGAGGTCAGGTAACATTGAGCCTCTGGGGGAAAGGGAGAAAAGGCAGAATTCCTTTAAGAAGGAAGAGCTGAAAGTGGGACTTCTTGGCAATGTCCTGTGTGTGAGGGAGGAAGGAGGGGGGGAGTCGAAGATGATGCCAAGGTTTCTGGCTTCTGAAGAAGGAGCAGGGGGAGAGCCCATGGAGGAAGGCCAGAGTGAAGGGAAGAAGGAGGGCGCAGGGGTCCCGATAGGAAGGATCTCAGGCGTTGAGGCAGAGCTCGTTGGAGATGTAACAGGACTGGATGGCAGATAGGCAGTCAGGGATGATGGAAGAGGGTCGGCAGGAAGTTTGAAAAGGAGTTGCGTGTCGTCTGCATAACACTGGAAGTTGGGGGAAAAGGAGGTAATGAGACATGCCAGCTGAGCAAGGTAGATGTTAAAGAGCCAAGGGGAGAGGATAGAACCCACAGGTGGAGAAGGAAGTAGGAGAGGAGAAAGTGCCCAGGATGACTTTGGCTGAGCGGTCAGTTAGGAAGGACGTCAGCCAGTCCAGTGACTGTTCCAAGATACCATGGGTATCGTGGAGCCTTTGTATGAGGATGGAATGATTGACTGTGTCAAAGGCAGAAGAGAGATCGAGTAGGATGAGGACAGCTGGGGAGTTGTACTCCAGAGATGCAAGCAGTTCTTCACAGGTGTTCAGAAGAGCATTTGCCGTGCCTTTGGAAGCTCGGAACCCAGATTGATGGTTGTGGAGACCACCAACAAGTTCGGTGTGCAAGCTGAGTTGGGGAAAGGCCAGCTTCTCCAGCAGTTTCCCCAGGAAGGGGGTGATGGAAATAGGGCGGTAGTTGGCAGGACAGGTAGGGTCTGCTGAAGGTTTTTTCAGGAGGGGGCACACAAAGGAGTGCTTGAGGGAGGAGGGGACAGATCCAGTGGCAAAAGAGTGATTGCAGAAATCAGCAAGTATGGGGGCAAGAGAATCAATGATGTCCTGGATGGTTCTGGACGAGCAAGGGGAAACCTGTTTAGAAGAGACCTTCATGGAGCAGACAACTCTGGTAACTTCTTCAGGTGTGACAGGGGAGAAGAATGGGAAGTAGGAAGGAGGAGGGTGAGAGGACAAGGGAGGCAAGGGGTGAGGGATGGGTTGGGAGGGTGAGTAAAAAGGGTGTTTAGCATGTCCTACGTTTTGGTGATGAAGTGAGTGGCCTACGCGTTGTGGAGGGCCTGGGAAGGGGAGGAGGAGACTGCTGAAGGGTTGGCTAGTTCCCTGTAGATCTTGTAGAGTTCAGCCGTGTTGTTGGATGCTCCAGAAACCCGTGCCTGAATGTGGGCTCTTATCTTGGCATGGATGGAGAGTCTGTATTGCCTTTGGAGCAGGTGGCAGGCTAGTTTGTCAGAGGATGAGCCTGTGGAGTGCCACTTCCGTTCCGCCACTCTACACTTTCGTTTCAGGGCTGAAAGTTCGGAGTCGTACCAGGTGTTACACTTAGAGGCAGGTTTCAGGCAGATCCTCATGACTGGGGCAAGAATGTCAAGCGTATCGCTGATGGCCATGTGAAGGTTGCTGAGAGCAGAGTCAGTGCTAGAATCTGAGGTAGGAGGGCAAGGAGGATGAAGGTGGAAGCGAAGGCAGCAGCTGACACTCGTTTCATTGGGCGGATGTTAGTGAACGAGGTTGGCAGGGCTTTTGGGGGGCGGTCAGAGGGCCAACGGGATACAGGTGGGAGGAGAGGAGAGAATGGTCTGACCAAGAGTGAGTGGTGACCAGTGGGGAGGAGAGGTAGAGGTCAGAGTGGATGAGGGCATCCACAGTGTGTCCAGCCGTGTTGGTTGGACCAGAAGGGAGAATGCAGAGGGATAGAGAGGTGCAGAGGTCAATAAAAAGAGTGGATGCTGTGACAGGGGAGTCCAATTGGATGTTGAAATCGCCCAAAAGGAGGAGATTGGAGGTGGAAGAAAGTAAGGAAGAACAGAAATCAGACCATTCAGAGAGGAATAGGGTGGTACCGCCAGGAGGCTGGTAGATGGTAGCAATGATCAGGGTGGAAGAGGGAGAGGTGACCAACTTGCACACCAGGCTCTCAAAGGAAGAGTAGAGCTGCGTGGGTAAAATGGAAGAAGGCACCCAATCAGGGAAGATTAAGGCAACCCCACCACCAGCACGGTGAGGTTGAGGCCTGGAAATGATCTTGAAGCCGTCAGGGAGGAGGGAGTCAAACAGCGACTGAGCTCGCATTGAACCATAGCTCGGTAAGAGCGAGAATGTCCAGGTCAATGTCTTCAAGAAGGAGGCAGATGTCAGCTGAGTGTTTGCTGGCTGAGAGGGTGTTAAGAGTAGCCAGGTGAAGGAGGTCTCAGCCTTTGAAGGTTTTCTGAGGTGGGGTACAGGGGCGTGGTGCACCTGTCAGAGGGGGAGGGATAGAGAGAGTAGTGCGGGGAGAGGCAGGAGAAGGAAGGAAGTTCATGAGAGGCGGCAGGTTCCAGTCAAAGAGAAGGAGGATGGGTTGAGGACCCTGGACCAGGATAGTGTCTGTATGGTAGACATTAACGAAGCAACGCGGAGATGAGAATCCGGCTAAGAGGACTATCCACTTGGTGCCACCGTTAATGGGAGAGCATGTGAAAGGAGAGAGAGTAGAGATGAGATGAGGGGTCCATAGATCTGGAGAGGGGACAGAGAAGAGGTTATCAGTGAAAACCTCTCTGGAAGACTCACTGGCATAGGAGTCTCTGATGGGAAGGCCAGAGTATGCACTCAGGATGTCTTTTTGCACTTTTCCTTCCAGACTTCGTGAGAGAGGTGGGAGATAGGTGATCGTGTAGCAGTTAGAGAAGATGGGTGAAATGTGAGTGTCATATGGGCGGCAGAGGTCATATGGGCGGCAGAGGTTAGTAGATGAATGAAAGAAGAGAGGATGCACAGCACAGTTCTAGATAAACTCACCAGGTGGACTAGTAGTCACAAAAGGCACAAATGCAATCCAAAAAGGAATTCCAATTTCAAGAAACAGGGGCACAGATGCAATGCAAAGAGGTGCACAGATGTAAAGGCACACACACCTAAATTCGATATCCAAGAAAGAGAGAGAAATGCAGTGAGATAAGAAGTAGGTTAGTTGAGGCAAGGCAAGTAGAGAACATAGGCACAGTAATTGGATCATACAGTTAGTGGAGGAAGCAATGGGAGAGTTCAACCATCACTCACTGGTAGATCTGCAGGGAGCGTAGAGGTCCACGGGTCAAAGTTCATGAGGTAGCAGTATATAAGTCTGAAGGCCGATTCATAGTTTGAGGAGGGAGAAGGAGAAGGACCTCAAGGCCCGGACAGGCACAGACAGGGCCTTAGAAGTTGGCCTCTGGTGATGGGGGCCGGTTAAAGCCTCTCGGCTCCCAGGATTGGTCCTTATGGATGGACACAGGCCAATCGGTGAGGCAGCTGGGAGTCAGTGCAGGCACTCATGGGCAAGTAAATATGGTGGCCATCTTGGAGGTAGACACAAAGGACCACAGCATATACAGCCCAACTGGACTTTTGCAGAAATAAATGGCCAGAAGAAACTAATCAGTCCAGGAATACTGCCATGTGTGAAACACACAGTAACAATGCAAATGCAGCAATTTAGAGTGTTCCCCGCAAGAGAGGAATGTTAAATACGAATCTCAAAACATTAACATCTTAGACTCTAAAAACTCTAACTCTCCTGTAAATCAAAACCACTCATTGGGCCTCATTACAAGCCTACCGGCAACGTTGTTACCGGACCGGCACAGCACGACTGTGAGGGCGGGTGCCGTCCTCCCCGCCAGGGTCAGACCTGGCGGGGTCGAATAGCAGCGGCCCCAGAGTTTCACGGAAGCAACAGCACCGTTATTAACGGTGCAGGTGCTTCCTGGGAATGGGGATTTACAAATTCCAGCGGCTGATTTTCCGGAACGCCGGGGTTGTAATGAGGCCAACTAAATCCTTATGAAACTCCATAGGAAGTTGTAATTACGGATAGAAATGAAGTTGGTAAATTTGGAAACATCATTCATACTAAAAGAGGTCATTTGAACATTCGGGATGTCAAGTCTCACAATGCCCAAAGTACTGGAACAAAGAAGTGGGATGCAGAGGCATTGGATTGCTACTTGCAGTCTAGTAGTATGACCCACACCTGAGTGGGAGTGAGAAGGTGCAGGCCAGGAGGAGAAGTAGTGGGAGGTGGAGTGATTGCAGTAGCTCCACGTTGCAGTTGCAGCAGAAGTTAATGGAAAGCAGAGACACCGTAGCCAACGCTATTCGCAGAGAGGATGCCAGTTCTAAGAGGGCCTCTACCTTCGAAGACCTTGTGTGCAGAGTTTGCACAGCGAGATGCGTTGTTTTGGAAAGCTTTCTTCCTGATGGCCGTGAATGGAGATGTCGCACGGCGGGAGCGTTAATTTGATAAGCTTCCCCCATTGTGAGCTGGGCTCCGGTTGCAGGTGAGCGCCGGAGTGTCCCTGGAGCGAGGAACGCTCCTTTCCTGACTGCCATGGGCCACAGGAATCAAAGAGAAGCAGTTTGCCAAGCAGAATGTAGCAGAGGAAACAGAAGACCTGGAGGCAGTGGAGCGAGTGGACACGTATGCAGGACCCAGTGAGTTCACTAGCATTGTGTGACCTCAGAACGCTGCATGATCGCCCGTTGGCCATATCTAATTGTTTCAAATTCCAAACTGATGTAAAGAAATTGAAGTGGCAGAATAATAATAACTTTGAATACCGAGCTGATACAAAGAAGCTAAAGTGCCAGAATAAGAACTTTGGGAACAGACAAGAAAGGTATAATTATACTTATAAAGGTCATAGTATTTGACAAAACCAAGAGAGGAAACTAGTACAAGAAGCTAGTAGGAACTATTATTGCTAAAGCCAAGAGAGGGCAATAACCAAGCAAGTTAATAAGAGCCAACATTGCCAATGCTAAGCAAGGGCAAGTAAGAAGCAAGTTGATTGTAACCCCTATTGCCAGAGTGAGAAATAGTCGGAAATGACCTAAGCTAGCATTGTCTAAGCCAAAGAAGAGCAAGTGTGAGAAAAAGCCATTATCAGCACTTCATTAATATAAGAGGTGCAAAACAAGAGTGGCAGAAGAGCTGCCCTCCGGAGAGAAAGTATTCAGGAGGAGAGGAGCCTAACCTGCATTGCATGTGGCAATCACAAATGTGGAACAAACAGCACCAATGTGGTTCATGTCCTCTGAGAAAAAGTAGTCAAAACTGATGTTGTGGAAAGACTTTACTAAGTTGTTTGAAGTAAACTTTACCACAGAAGTACTTGTAGTATTATTAGGAGTTTTACATTGAGTCCTGGCAGGCGAATATACCAGGGCAAGGGACTTTGTAGTAGTAGTTCTGGCAGGGGAGTGGACCAGGAAGAAGTAATTGCAGTACTGTGTTGTGTTTAAGGACTGTGAAGAAGAAGTGGCAAGACCAGTAAAGTATATTGTGAAGTGTTGTGGAATCATCCTGACAAATCTTTATCACTAATGCAAATATTTGGTGAACTTTTTATGGAACCATCCTGACAAAAGCATTATTGTTGATATAAATGAACTGTGAAGTGTTCTTGTTTTCGAAGAAAAACTTGTGTTGAACTCTCTACCACAAGTAGAGAGATAAAGACTTGCTGAATATTTTGAACTGTTGCTAAGTCCAAGTGAGGGACTTTTCTTGGAGCAAGAAGAACGTTATTATTAGAACTTGGATGTAAGACTGAACTTTCCTATTTTAAATTGTTGATTGAAATCCTGTTTGAATCTGGGGAAGGGGATCTCACCCAGGTTACTAGGAGAAGCGGTTATCAGGTTTATATTGAGCATAACTTTTATTTCTGTTATATTTGAATTGCCATATATTACCTTGTTAAGTTTGTTGTATGTATTAGAGTGAGAGTCAGATTCCTTTTGTTAGAGTGTTTCCTTTAGTTTATTTTGATAAGCAGGGAAATCCTTGTCAGGGTAGGGATAGTGAGGCATTTGTCAAACCATTAAAATGGCATTTTATGAAAATCCTCTACCAAGTTGTCCGCCTCACATTTCTGACCCCTCACAAGGGTCTGAAACCACAGTTTAGTTCACTGCACCCTTCACAGAGGAGAAATAATCCTTTGCATATCAGTTAGGTTCCACCCACAAGTGCAGTCCAGCACCGAAATGCTAGGCAACTCTCCTTTGAACAAGAGTACCCTCAGCAACCTGAGGCACATGTTTTCAGCCTCACATTACACGCATCTACACAACAACAAAAATACAACATGTGCCTCTCTCGGTTCAGCAGAACCCTTTGCATAAGTAGTGTAAGGAACTCATCGTGGCAACAGTAAAGACAGACACAAGTGATCACAGTTCAAGGGTGTTTATTGAACAATGAATGCAGGGTGGAAAAACGCCTAAGTTAAACCTAAATCTAAAATGGGAGCAAGCGTCGACCATCAAATGAAGTGGCGTTGTGTCAAAATAAAAGGGCCTATACTAAAAACAAACTATCGCCAATTCCTTACAAATAATTATAGAAAGATAGTGGGATAGGGTATCAAAATAAAGGAAATAGTGTTCAAATAATAAAGTCAGGATGTGATTTGCCTTGAGGTCTCCCTTCCCCGCAGTTTTTTGCACGGGACAAGGTCGGACTTTGGAGCACAGCACATGCTCAAGCTTTCCCGGCACAAGCCGACAGTTCCGTTCCAGCGATCAGGTGCTTTGCTGGTAAAGTCTCTTTGCATTAAAAAGTCTCTTGTCTTCGAGGCCTGATGTATCCAACAAACGAACACAAACAAAAAGTTCTGTTACACAGTTCTCGTTGGGTGATGGCTTCACACCTGGGTCCCCCTCTTCCGGGCATAGACCCCTCACGTGCCGTATTCAACCAATCAATTGAACAGTTCCTTTCTCAATGAACTTTGGGTGATGGCTTTTCACTCCTGGATCTCCCGCAACTGGGCTCGGACCCACTTGACAAGCAGGACAATTCTTTTCCCCTGGTCTTCCAATACCTTTTACTTTCACAACTCTTAATGTCTTTTTAAACAGCACTTCAGGCTTGGTCTCTGATTGCCTGGTTGCCTCTTCCGGGTTCACTCTCACCAACTTTTACCACACACTATTCATGCGCTCATTTCACCAAGTGGGATTAATTTCCCTTAGCTTCGCAATCATCTGTCGGTCAAAGACTTTCGATTGTACAGAGGATTTTACAAGACCCCTGTATGACCACGTTGACCTCTTTTTGCTTCTTCCCAAGGGCTTCTGGTAGTTTCTACTCTCAGGTAATCGGCCAGAGTTTCCCGCTTGAGAACCCACGTGGTGCCGGCCTCCTCTGTTTCTGATTTTCCCCCTCTTTCCTCAATTGTATCTTTAATTCTTTCAAAGTTCAAATTAGCCATTGGCTACTTGACGTTCAATACAGTTCGGTTTCTTATCGATTCTCTCCTCGACTCACCGGCTGTGATGAACCGCTTGCCTTTCTTTATCCTTGGAGTCAAGGGTGGTACCTCCGAGACCAGCATCCTTCCCCGGCTTGGTTATCAGCAGAGGAGAGTCTTGCATACCGTAGACATCTGCTGCAACATACGCTGGCTATTGTTCGCCGTCTTATACTTTCTGCAGGGGTTTCACAGGCCTTGGTTAGAAAGGGCAAGGTCGCTTCTCTCCTTGTCAAACTCTCTGTCTGTGCCGTCTTTTTCCTCCATTTGAACTGCCTTGCTGAGTTAGCTCTCACGTCATGCGGTTTGCCTTGCTCGTCTTGTGCTCTACCTTTTATCCCTGTGGGGAAGGGAAAGGGCCGTCAAATGTACATGATTCTGGTCAATAGCCTGACCCTTGTATTGGGACATGTCAGGTAAATGGCTCTGGTGTTAGTCCGTTGTCTTTCGTGTTGTGCGAAAGCATTCGTGTGGGAAAAGGTGGGGGCATTGTTTTAGAATATCCTACGTGGTAGGATGGGGAAAAAAAGGTGTTGAAAGAATGGAGCTACTGCATCTCACCCATCGGCGTCCCACTCCCCAAGGACCCCCATTCAGGTGATCCTCCCTCACTGGTCTACCCTCAGCAACTGGATCCAATAGCGATGGTTGTGTCCTGGCCACCTGGATGACAGATCCCCGGAGACTAGCTAGGGAGACACTGTCAGGTGTCTCACAGTAGATAGCATGTAGCCTACCACATGAAAGCTTGCAGACAAATATGCTGAATGCAGAACAATTTCAGCAAAGCACCACTTCTTAAGCAAACACTGTAACATAGCAAGTCTGCATCAGGGCTCTGATATGAGCATAACACACAAACACAAGCTTGAAGCAGCATGACATAGACCTAACATGAGAACATTAGCCAAGCACAACGTGTATAGTCCTAAGCCTTATAAGGTTGTTTGCTTGAAGTCTCTAACAGCCTGTTCCTTCACAAGTTGTATGCAATTTCTAAAACGAAAAAAATGTGCTATAAAAGTTATGCAGTCTTCATTGGGTAACCACATAATTCATGCTCTATACACACTCTACTTACCTTTGGCCCAGGAAGCTCAAATGTGTGTCACCTGGCCAGATTGTAGCAGGTGAAAACTCTGTTACGGCTTTATACACGACGTGATGATGGCATGTGTTTGACTACGAATCCTACAGTCAGAGCTTTCTGCAGAACGAGACACATGGCAGCCATTTGTGGCTCTCTCCCGGACTGCATGAGTTTCTGCGTAATGGGGACGTGGACCCGAGAGTGCGTGGGAAGTTCTTCTTCCAAGGTACATTGTTACGCAGTGGAGACCATTACCTGTCCCTTGCCGCACGTGATAATTACCAGCACCCAGGAGGGGCATCAGCCGGTTTAAATGGAGTTCCTGAAGGCACACAGACCGTCACCACGAACTCTGAATATTGTAGTCTGTGGCCCCATAATCCCACATCTCCAGGGCTTGATAACACATGCATGGTGGTTGTAGCCACACAGACCTTCAGGTCTTCCAAACCCCACACACCTGATACTGGGAAAGCACCACTCCCTCAACCAGGTTAAGAATGCTTGCGTGCATAATAAGCGATTGGTGCTGCATGGGGATAAAGTAATCTGTTAATAAAATATGGCTGAAACCTAAAGAACTATTGAAAACAAACAACATTGACACACTCAATAGTAAGCAAGGAAATAGAGGGTACTTATCTACTATCAGAATATCAAAGAAAGAGGTTTTTGGGGTCAAGGGGCATAATCAAGCAGCAAAACCAACAAGTTTACACTTTAACATTAAAACACTTCCTTCTTCAAAGGGCTGTCTTTAAACATCCAACTAAAATTTTTCTTGTGAGACAGGCATGGTATCAAGAGAGACACAGGGCCTCATTACACGGTAGGCGGTAGCCATGGCGCTACTAGCGCCCTGGCTACCCCCTTACCGCATTCCAGGTCCGTGTTCCCGGAATAGGGACTTACCAGGTCATTCCGACCCTGGAGGACCCAGTAAGTCCCCATTCCGGGAACCATCCCCCATTCCCATTTGAGCCCCCATAGGGCTCAATGGGAATGGGGAAGGAGCTAATAACGGTACTGCTAAGGGACCTCGTAGTAGGATGGTAAGGGATTACCGGCACCGGTGCCCTTACTGGTGCTGGTAATCCCTTACCGCCTACCGTGTAATGAGGCCCACAGACTCAAAGGTGTTAATTGTAAAACCTTTATTTACTAAGATTCCTGGGTTGGCGTAATGCCTGACTGGCCCTAACGCTAAAGGGATAGTTCCCTTAACTGATGTTTCTAATAGCCATTGCTGTCTAATAGTCCAAAATAAAAGTCTGTCTGTGTCTAAACCTATGTTTGCCCTCACTCTTTACAAAAATGTGATAGGAAGTCTTTTAAAAGGAAAAAATAGTGGTTCAACAGAAAATTGTAAACCAAAGTTGGTTTCAGGTGCTCTTCTCACCATGTGTAGTTTGGTCCATGTCACAAAAATGAGTTCAATCAAAAAGGGCTGTTAGTAAACCGTCTCCACAGAACCCTTGCAGTGGTTTCAAATACCTTCAGTATCTTTGGGTTCCTTGGGGTTTCCTTCTCCACAGAGCCCTTGAAGTGGTTTCAAATACCTTCTGTGTCTTTGGGTTCCATGGGGTTTCCTTCCCCAAGCTTCAACTTGTTCAAGTTCCAAACGGTTTATAGTGATAATACCGAACTTTAAAATCTCGAAGAAAAAAAAATCTCGAAAAAAAGGCCGAAAAAAAAAATATTGAATTTATTTTTATGATGGTTTTTTTTCGAAATGGGGGGGTTCCCCCCAACCCCTCTTTTTTTCTATTTTTTTTTATTTGAATCCTTTTTTTTACTTACCTGACCCCAAAAACACATATAAATAAATAAATAAATAATTCGATATTTTTTTTTCCGAGGTTTTTTTTTCGAGATTTTTGTCATTCGGTATTATTTTTTCGGCCTTTTGACTGACCACCGTTCCAAACACCACAAAAGAAATATAACAGTTCCTTTTGTAGCTTCTCAGGGTTCCCTTCCCCAAGCTTCAATCCTTTAAACACTACAAAAAACAATAGGGGCCTCATCAGGGGTTGGGTGGAGCGGTAGAAATGTGGCTGTAATATTATTACTGCTGCATTACCGCTCCGCCCAATCCAGAGTTTGGGCAGAAAGCTGGAGATTTACCTCCAGCTATGAGCCCGTTCTAAGTGGTAATAGTGGTGAAACTTCCCATAGAGAAAATGGGGAATGACTGCCTTACCACTAGTCGGGATCCAGCGCTAATAGCGCCGGACTAAGTAGTGGTAATGCTAATAGCGTTGGCCTTATTCTCCCGCAATTACCACCAGGATACCGCGATAGTTTCCAACTTGGTCCTTTCATGGGCTAGAATCAGAGGCTTTCGAAAACGCCAGGCTCTTTGCTCTTCCTAAACGCGACCACTCTGGTCATTTGCCCCGCTCTTTATTTCTTACACTTGCTTTCCTTTGTAATTTTTATCTTCAGGTGCTTTCCTATTGTGCCTTTTGCACACTTCTTTCACTCTTCCGTGCACACCTGCACTTATTTCCTTCTTTCTAGGTTGTTTGAACCGTTTTCTTTTACTCTGGACTTCGCTTTTACTTCTGCACCGCTAGTGTGCCTTTTGCTTTCTTCTGTGCAACTAGTGCACTTTCTCCTTCTTTCCATTCCTTGTTCCTTCTTTCTTACTTTCTGTTTCTTTAAACTGTCCTTCTCGCTTTCCTCTCTGTGCTGCTTTACAAATCTTGCTTTTCTCCCTTTCCCACTCCAGCCACCCGCACGCTCCTGAGTTGCTCTCTCACTCATGCGAAACTCACTGGGTAGCGTATTGCTGGTGAGCGGTCTCTCTTGGATGCTTTGGGTCGAGGTCAGGGTCTCACCACCTGCCCCTCAGACACCCTTGGGATCGGCCCAAGGGAAAGAGCAATTGCACGGACACTGCTAGCAGGATACCGGCTGCCTCGCTCAGGCTCTCTGGATTCACGGCTCCCTAGCCAGGCTGCAGTCCCTCACAAACACTCTGGATCCTTCTTTCTACAGCACCCAGCTTCTTGGCTAGAATGATTAGGGGAAAGTGCCTGACTCTGCCTGACTCTATTAGTGGGACAATTCAATGGTAGTTGGTAATAGTAGGCCTCTTCCTGCCTTCCCATGTTACCTATAGGGGAAATCGTCTTTGCTCTAGAACGCCTCTTCCTTGTCCCGGTATTTGTTGAAAATGGGGAAGGGGGGTCAAGGCAAGCTGGGAATTAATATTTACAGGCTATATTATTACACAGTGATTGGTAAAGGATAGGGGGATCCCCTGGCCCTGGTTTTGTATACAAAAGGTGATTCTCTTTGTATCAAATTACTCCCTATGTTACACACCCAGACATGCAAGCACAGGTCTGTTTAACAGTCCCATGATCTAAACTAGGAAAAAAACAAAGAAGTGTTGGGATTGAGGTTATGTTGTTGTCTTACCTTGCTTTCTGCTTTTCCAGGGTTTGTTCTGGGATGACCTGTCTGTCTCTCTTTTGGGTTAGGGACATTGGGACCTGCATAACCCATAAAGGCTTCTGGGATCTCTTCACCTATCGTCCTGTTGGAATACCGCGTCTCTCCTTGGGTACTCTCCTGAGGGCAACCCCGGACTGCCCTACCCAGGTGATTCTCCCTCGCTTGTCCACCCCCAAGGTTGGAATCCAAAAGCGATGGCCCTCCCCAGGCAACCTGAATAGAGGATTCTCGGGGTCTATATGGGAGAATAGCTCTAGGTTTCTCACATTCAACTCCTATCACGTGATCTCACCCTCCATTCCGGGCATGCCTTCCCATGTAAATGTCTGTGAAACTCCATTTTCTGCCACTTGCGTTGCTGCTCGAGCAGCAAGCAAGATAAGTGACTTTGTTTTCTTTCTTGGCTTGATTATATATATGTGATGTGCTATAGGTAGAGTGGCGCAAATATACTTGAGACGCGCAATCAGAGGCGAGCAGACTCCCCGCTTGTTAGTGCGAATGTGTGCCTTCACTTGACAGTGCATAGCTGTGTGTGTGCAGACATCGAGGAGCGGGGAGGCCAGCGTCGGAACCCGGTTATGAAGTTCTGGTCACCGGTCTCTTTGCTCCCTGCAGCCCGCACAGAGAGTGGAGAGAGTGAGAACAACTTTGTCAGCAATCTGACTTACCCGACACTGGCGAGCATAACTGCCATTCGCGAACACCTTATTAATATGCAGATTAATATGCAGAGGCAGCCCGTGAACACCATACTGCTCAGCAGATGGCTGCCTAAAAACATGCAGCCAGACAGCACCCACGGCAGCACCTCAGACAAGAAATAAAGACAGCCAGCTGACAGGGCATGCCCAGACAACCTGATTACATAGAGCTGGTGCAAGCATTTGCAGCAGCCACATAAATACTCCACTGACCCTGAGAAGATCTTTTCAGACCATAAAATGGAGTATGTAGGAGACTCATCCTCTGGCTCATAGTCTCCGCGCGCTGGGCTATCAGGCTCACACTGGTTGTCTGCAGACCAGGAGCAAATGTTACAGACATCGCTTTGGGTGGGATTGGAGCCTATCTCAGGTAAAGCTGACCTCCTGCAGGACTAGTTCTCCTTCTCTCAGGACCCCAGGGCACTCCACCCTTTGCTAAAGAAAATCAAGGACAGAGGTGATGAGGGGAAGAACGCGCAACAAGCGCAAGACCTGTGTGGCTAAGAAAGCCTTGGCCCCCATGGGTTCCTTGCCCAAGCATCACGGCAAGCCCGGCCAATCAAAGACAAAGCTGCCATGGTCTACAAACCACATGGGCATGTACTCTCTGACCCAGAGGAAGCGCAAAAGGGTGATGATGGCAGTAGCATTCCTGGCTACACTGGAGATGAAGGTCTGAGGTCTTGGATTGCTCCTCGGAGACCGAGAGAGAGCAGAATAGAGCCACAGGCAAACAGAAGAGGGACAGAAGTCTGTTTGGACATTCCAAAGGAGAATTCAACCCTGATCTGCTGGTACATCCCAGATCAGCGGAATGGGAGCCTTCAAAGAAAGTAGCAGCCTACCTGAGTAAGCTGTCAAAGGAGGTGCAGACTAAGCTTTCATCTGAATGTTCGAGGCCCCTGCTTCTGGACGGGACGCGGGTACATCAATTATCAATCCCAAAATGCAGACTTTCCTGGAAAAGTATGCGAAAGACATCAGAAAGGGCATTGACAGTTCCTGGTCCTTGTGCCAAGATAATTTGCTAGACGCCTTGGGGCCACTGGCCAAGATTAGGGAGATGGCTGAGGAGGCCAAGCAGCTGGAGAGCAAAATGGATCTGCAGGTCCTAGCAGGCTGGGCGCAGAGAGCAGCTTGCTTAATGGGGAACGCCAACTGGTCTCTGGGGCAGAGGGACTATGTTCCATTTTGGTAAAGGCTGACCCTAAATTAGGGGAATTCGCATCCTCAGTGGTGGCCGCATCGGCTAAAGGATGCCTCATCGGAGACGCCTTTATCAAAAACGTGACAAAATTTGTGCAGACATTCGCTGCTTTGGATAAGGTGCAAGTATCATTACAGAAAGTCTTTGCCCCTAGAGTTTTTGGCATGTCCGTGCTAGAGGAAGGCCCTTATATAGAGTATCCTGGCACACACAGGATAGCAGAAGACTGAACCCCATCTTCCCCAGCAGAGGCAGAGTCAGGGGTTGTGGTTGGAGAGGTGCCAATGCAGCTCAAGACAATAAAACAAGTGACAACGCAGCCTGCGGCAGAGAACACCGGGCAGGCTTCACGCTATAGGCGGCAGGTTAGCCACACGCTTGCAGGCATGGCAAGAGATCACTGGGGATACATGGGTGCTAGCTACAGTTCAGGGCTTTCAACTAGATTTTTACACGGAGCCCGAGCAGACAAAACTTCCCAGGCCATTGATACTCTCCTGGCAACATCTTATGTCAGAAGAAATATTAACACTTCTAAAAAAAATAGGCCAACAGACATGCTGACTACGAAGCAGAAGGTTTCATGAGCAATCTCTTCCAGGTGAAGAGGAAATAGAAAGTAAGGCTTATCATCTCAGAGCCCTTAATGTTTTCCTTGTTTATCAGAACTTCAAGTTGGAGGGCATCCATTTGCTGTGAGACATTCTGCAGTAAGGAGATTGGCTAGCACGCATAGACCTCAGAGACCCATATCTAGCGTTTCCTGTGTACGAGCTGCACCTGCGTTTCCTCCAAATCCTTTGGAAGGGATAAAGATGGTAGTTCACCTTCTTCCCATTTGGATGTCCTGAGCGCCTTGGTGTTTTACTAAGGTGCTAAAGCCTGTAGTGAGAGTTGCATCAGCGTGGAGTGAGGTTGATTGTCTGTTTAGATGATATCTGCATCATGGCGCAAGACACCAGACTGCTGCGAGCGCAGGTAGCAGAAGCGACGCAACTACTGGAGTGTCTGTTTTTTTTGTGAATTGGGAAAAATCTCAAGTAATCCCCACGCAGAAGATTGAATTTCTGGAGTTTGGGCCTCATTACACGGAATGCGGTAAGGTTTTACCGGTAAGGGCACCGGTACTGGTAAACCCTTACCGCCTTACTACGAGGTCCCTTTGCGGGACCCGACCTTAACGGCTGGTTTTACCAGCCGTTAAGGAACGGGCCCGCAAAGGGACCTTGGTGCCAATTACGGTACCACAATTTGTGGTACCGTAATTAGCTCCTTCCCCATTCCCATTGAGCCCTATGGGGGCAAAAATGGGAATGGGGAAGTGCCTTGGTGAATGGGGAATTACCGCCCCCGCTCACCTTGGAGTAGGGCGGTAATTCCGCCATCCACCAAGGCGGACACGGTAAAATACCGGCGGCAACCATGGCGCTATTAGCGGTATGGTTACCGCATACCGTGTAATGAGGCCCTTTGTCATAGACTCAGTACAAGGGACGCTGAGCCTGCCATTTCAAAAGATCAACAATATCAGAAAAGAGATCAAGGCAAGTCTCACCAAAGGGCAGGTGTCTCTAAGGAAGTTAGCCAGGATAGTAGTAAGGCATGTGTCCTGCATCCAAGCTATATTTCCCGGTCTCCTTCACTACAGGGCGTTGCAGTGGCTGAAGATACAACACCTGCAGCAAGGCCTCTCGTAAGAGCACAAAGTCCCGCTGACACAAGAAGTGAGGACAGAATTGCAATGGTGACGGCAGCAAATGGAGACCTGGAACGGGGAAAGTCATCTTTGGTTCCATTCGGGACCTGGTTATAGAATCGGACGCCAGACGCAGGGTCTAGGGAGCCTGCTGCGGGGCAATCTCAACCAGCGGACGCTGGTCACCCCCGGAGACCACGCTGCAGATCAATTGTCTGGAGTTGTTGGCGGGCCCCTTTGAAATCAGGAGCCTGGCGCAGGACAGGGAGCAATGCTGTATTTTCTTGAAAATGGAAAACGTCTCAGCCATGAGATTTATCAAACGGCTGGGCAGTACCAAATCCAGGATCTTAGCGGAGATAGCCAAAGAATTCTGGCACCTCTGCCTAGCCAGGAAAATCAGTGTGACGGCAGATTATCTGCCCAGTTTGAAGAAACAGGTTACGGACTGGAACTGCTGGTACCTAAAGGATTCCAGCATATTAGCAGATGGACAAACGGTTTTTCACAATATGAGTCTGAAAGAACCCTGAGAGACAGATCTTTTCGCATCCCGGCTCAATCACCAACTGACATGTTTTTTCAGTTTGAGGCCAGGCTCGGAGGCAGCCACCACGGATGGTTTCCTTCAGGAATGGGGGCTGAAGCTAGTCTATGCCTTCCCTCCTTTTGCAATGATAGCGAAGACCCTAGCACAGATGAGGAAGCAGAGGTCGAGGCTGGTTCTTGTCATGCCAGCCTGGAAGAGTCAAGCATGGTGCCCGACCTCCTTGATCTGTCATGCAACGATCCGGTATTGTTACCCAACTGGCCATGGATTCTTTGGGATCCGATGGAGCTCCCACACCTGTTGGTACTCGTGGGAACCCCCCTTTTGGGAGCCTCCGTGATCTCAGGGGTACCTGGAGAAAGCCAGGCCTATCGGGAGAGGCTGACAGGCTCATCGGAGAATCATGGGCACCCAAAACAACTAAGTGCTACAGAGCAGCCTAGGCAAAATGGCGTGATTGGTGTCTGGCTAGGAATACCCATCCCGCTTCTGCGGATGTGATCCATGTCCATTTTTTAGCAGCTCCAGCGACGCAAGGCAAGGCATTCAGGACCGTCAACACCTTCAGTTCAGCCATCTCAGCGGTCGATGAGCATGTGTCAGGCGCTCCTATAGGCGAACATGCTCTAGTCTTGAGGTTACTCAAGGAAGTAAAAGCCATTCGGCCCCCCAAGCCGAAGTATACACATGCTTGTGGGACGTGGATATCGTAGTGAAGTTTTTACAGAGATGGCAAGATAACCAAGAGCTGACCAGGAAAAACATCTCTACTAAGTTGGCCATGATTCTTTTTCTAGTAGCATACAAGAGAGTGTCCGACATGGGAGTGTTAGAAGTGGACAGCAAGTCTTTTTCCCCGGAAGGAGTTACGTTCCACGTGAGGATGTCAGACCCACAGAGGAAACAACACAACTTCACCCTGTCGACAGAAACTGATTGGAAGTCGACTCTCTACCATAGGGTGGCACGGGTGCATGGTTTATGAAAATACAGGTCACCACGTGGCAGCCAGTGGGGGGAAGAGGGCTAGGGAGAAGTTGTGGATAGGTAGGGGGAATGAGGGAAACCAGGAAGAAGTTTAGGAAATGTAAATGGATGGGTAGGGAAAAACTAGGGAAACACATAACATATGAAATCACAGTAGTTGATGAGTATCCAGTACTCTACTGTCCATGCAACCAGAATGCCCTTCCTTAATCAAGAGCCCAGTTTTCTAACACCTCCTGACCTCCTGTCTCAGCATATTTCCACAATCATGGCCCAATTAGCAGCAGATGGTTGCAGACGATGCAAAAGCACATGTAAGCACATAAAATGATGTTGGTGAGGACTGAAAAACAGCAGCACTATACATTAGACAGACAACAGAAGTGTGGCATGAGTAGAATAGCGAATGAAGTAGCAGTACACCCAGAGTTCAGCTCTTGTCCGACTTGGCTTCCCCACTTGCTCTGGGGAGAAACTGTGTCCCTCAAAACCATGCACTCAACTACTGGTGTATGTTTTGTCTTTGCCCCCACAGTCTTTGCATTTGTCTGACTTAGTTTGCGATCAGGTACTTAACTTTCGCCAGGGGACCCATCCATGGAGCCCCAGGCGCAGTAGAACCTGCAGAGAATGCTGCAGAAGGAATGATTCTTAGCCCTCTGACCTCCTGTGCCTCTGCTGGCAGCGGGCGTGGTGTAGTTCGGTTCTCAGGTTCTGAATGAGTAGTCCAGCACACTGCGCACCCTGAATGCCTGCCACCGCCTCTCTGCTGCAGCGCACCACCATGCGCCTCTCCCACAAACTTGGCATCCATACCGGCCCGCACATCGGCCCGTGCCTGCTTAATTCAAAAGTCACCAGCAAGCATCACAGGCCGGGGTGGGACTAAATAGGCCAGCAAGGCAGTCTCTGACCACACAATTGACACATGTTTGCCTCCTAGCCTACTGGGAAGTGTAGTTTGCCCTCCAACGGCAGGTTTCTACTGCCTGACACCGTCAGAACCTATGAGCCCTGACATCATGACTCCTGCCACAATGCCACAAACTAGCACCCCAATACCCAATCCTCACATTACCGCCCTCCTCCCCCAAGGGGCCTTCCAGGTCTGGACTTGTCCGGATGTAAGCGATAAAACAATCTTACCAGTCTCGGAGCATGAACTGGCTCTGCCGGCTACCAAGAATTATCCTTAGGCCCGTACCCTGCCCATTCAATGAGATACCATACATGACTTCATCTCATTCTGGAATTCAGAATCCATCGCACCTCATACTCTTCATGTCCGTTTGTCAGCAACACTGGAGGCTTCTGGGTCCGGGCAGAATTAACCGCAGGTTTCACTAAAGAAATATGAAACACAGGGTGTATTTTCAAGCTTGATGGCAATTTCAAATGCACTACTGTCTTAGAAACACATTTCACAATAGCGTAGGGGCCATTGTTTCATGGCAAAATGTGCAAGATCCAGACAACTTAATTTTCTGTGTAGCTAGCCACACCTTGGCCCTCATTACGACCCTGGCGTTGGACCATGGTGCTAATAGCACCATGGTCCATGCCGGCAACTTAGCGACTCCGCCATGGTGGAATGGGGAATTACCGCCCCATTCCGAGGTTGGCGGGGCGGTAATTCCCCACGCCACCATGGCCCTTCCCCATTCCCATTTTTGCCCTATAGGGCTCAATGGAAATGGGGAAGGCGCTAAGTACGGTGCCGCAAATTGCGGCACCGTACTTAGCACCAAGGTCCCTTTGCGGGTTGTTTTTTTTTTTTTTTTTTTTTTTTTTAAAGATTTATTTAACATTTTCTCTTACAACAATGTGAACCCCAGACCATTCCCCAACTCCCCCCCAACTCCCACCCCCCTCCCACCCCAGAAGGTTCTCGTTTGTTCTTCATTTCTGTGCAGGCTTATGTTCTCATTAAGTCCGATATTCTTATATTATGAGGGCACCATTGCTCCATGTAGTCTGATTGCAGATATTCTAGTATTTCTCCCCATTCCTTTGTAAAGGTCTCTTTCGTTCCTTGCAATGTATGTGTTAGCTTCTCCATGGTCAGTTGTGTCCATACTTTCTGGAGCCATGTGAACATAAGTGGGGGCTCTCGTTTCTTCCAGTTTTGGGCTATTGACGCCCAGGCGGGTATTAGTAGACCCATGAAGCCCCGCCATTGTGATTTCCTGAATTTCCTAGCTGCCTGATCTTTGAATCCGCAAAGCCATACTTTTTCGCCTAGGAATTCGGCCTCTGGAAATATTTTTACAATTTCCACCTTCAGTTCAGACCAGAAGGTTTTGATTTCCCGGCAGTCCCACCAGATGTGTCTCCATGTGCCCACCTCCGGGCAGCCTCTCCAACACGTGTTTGTTGTTTGTGGGTACATGGCGTGTAGTCTCTCTGGAGTGTAGTGCCATTGGGCTACTATTTTTATCCACATTTCTCTTTTTTGGACTGATCGGGTCATTTTCGGTATGGAGTTCCATAGGTCTTCCCACTGGCGTTTGTGGATTTCCTCCCCCAATGTTTTCGTCCACTTGACCATGTATGACCATTTGAGTTCCTCCCCAGTGGTGTTAATGAATGTGTAGAGCGAGGAGATCAATTTTCTTGTTCCTGAGTTGGTGATTAGAAACTTCTCGAATGGCTTGAGATCCCTTGTGGCAGCTGTTTTGATGTCTGTGGTTGTGAGCCAGTGTCTTAGCTGTCCGTATTTGTATTTGTCTGCTTCCGTTAGATTTATTAGTTCTCTGCAGTCTTTGAAAGACCTTATTTCTTTGTCTTGGAACATTTCGCCTATCTTTGTGACTCCTGCTGCTTCCCATTTCTCGTAGGCTCCCTGTTCCATTCCCGGTGGGAACAGTGGGTTCCGACAGATGGGTGTGAAAGGCCCCTCCACTGTGGTCATGATGCCCTTCCTTGTCTGCTCGTCCCAGGCCTCGAGGGAGGTCGTCATGATTTTGCTTATGCGAAGGTTGGGGTGCCTATGTTGTTTTGCTTTCCATAGTGTTTCCTCCAAAGGGGCTCTGGCTACCGCTCTGTCCTGAGACACCCATATTGTTTGTTGATTGTCCCCCAGCCATTCTCTCAGGACCCATAGTTGCGCGGCCATGTAGTATTTGCGAAAGTGTGGAAGGGCCATTCCCCCCTCCTTTGTTGGGGCAGTGAGGGTCGCTCTGGCAATCCTAGGGGTTTTTTTGTTCCATATATAGGATGAGATGGCTTTGGTCAGTGCTCTAAAGAATGATTTGGGGACCTTGATTGGGAGAGCCTGAAAGTAGTAAAGCATTTTGGGAAGGATGACCATTTTTATGGCTTGAATTCTACCCCACCATGAAACCACTAGGGGGTTCCACCACTCCAGGTCTCTCTTTACCCTTCCCAGTAGGGGGGGGTAGTTCTCATTGTATAATGTTTCTATCTTACTAGTTAGTGTGACCCCTAAGTATTTAATTCCTTTATCGGCTATTTTCAGGTTTTGCGAGATTGCTATTCTTTCCGTTTCCTGCCCCCCTCCGGACAAGAGCAAGAGTTCTGATTTGTTCTTATTAATTTTGAGGCCCGATATCGCCCCGAAGGTTTCTAGCTCTGTAATAGCTTGAGGAAGTGCTGTTCCCGGGTTCTTAAGGGCTAGCAGCATGTCATCTGCGTATGCTATTACTTTGTGTTGTGAGCCTCCCATTTCTATTCCCGTAATGGCTTCTGTCTCCCTTATTCTAGTTAGAAGTGGTTCCAGGAAAATGGCGTATAGGAGAGGGGACATTGGGCATCCCTGTTTTGTGCCTCGTGTTATTTCTATTTTGTCCGTGACCGCCCCGTTAATGGCTATCCTGATGGACAGGGAGGTATAGTTGGCTTTCACCATTTTTATGTACTGGTCTCCGAAACCTATATGTTTTAGTGTTTTAAATAGTATTGACCATTCCACCCGATCGAAAGCCTTCTCGGCATCTAATGAGAGCAGGGCTGCTTGTGTTTGGGTGATCTCGGACTTCTCAAGCAGGTGTATTATTCTTCTCAAGTTGTCATGCGTGAGTCTCCCTGGGATAAATCCTGATTGGTCTGGGTTTATTAGAGACGGGAGAAGTGGGGATAACCTGTTTGCCAGAATTTTAGTGTATATTTTTGCATCGATGTTAATCAGTGCTATGGGGCGGTATGAACTGGGGAGGGATGGGTCTTTCCCTTTTTTGTGGAATACCAGGACCTTTGCTTCATTCATTGATTGAGTCACGTTGCCCTGTTCTTTAAAGGTGTTTAGAAGTCTCGTGAGGACGGGGATAAGCAAATCTGCATATTTTTTATAGAATGGGGCGGTGAAACCGTCTGGTCCGGGTGCCTTATCTGTTGGGAGTGCCACAATTGCCTTTTTTACTTCCTCCTCCGTGATCCGGTTCTCTAGTGCTATTTTGTCTTCCTCTGGGATTCTCTTTAAGGGGAGGGATTGCAAATAAGCGTCTTGGTCTGCTTCGTTCGGTTGTTCCGAGGTGTAGAGATTTTGGTAAAAATCCATGAAGATTCTCCCTATGTTTGTGGTTTGTGTATGTAGTTCTCCCTGCTTGTCCTGCATGCTCATTATGTTTATTGACTTTTGTTTCTGTCGCAGCTGTCTTGCTAAGAGTCTGTCTGCCTTGTTGGCTTTTATGTATAGCCGTTGTTTTAGAAATTGGAGGGATCTTTCTGCTGCTTTTGTTCGAAGCATTTCCAATTGCCCCTGTGTGTGTTTTAGGGCCTTTTTTAAGGCTCTAGTAGGGTGGGATATAATTTCTTCCTGTATGTCCGAAATTTTCTTTTCGAGTTCTTTTTCCCAGCAATGTCTTTGCTTGTCTTTGGAGGCTTTCAGGGCTATGAAGTTGCCTCTGGTCACTGCTTTGAATGCCTCCCAGACCGTGCTTAGTGGGGCCTCGCCTGTGTCGTTTTGTGAAAAGTATTCCGATATCTTGTCCCTAATTGATTCTCCCATTACTGGATCCTGTAGGATGTCCTGTGGTAGCCTCCAGCGCCACAGCCCTCCTCCTTTTTCTGGGGTTGTTAGGTCCAGCCACAGTGGGGCGTGGTCCGACAGGGATAACGACCCTGTTTCAATATCTTGGATTTTCCCCATAAGGCCCACCGAAACCCAAAAATAGTCTATTCTTGACATTGGCCCTCATTACGACCCTGGCGGAAAGTGACTGACCGGACCGCCACAGCGTAAATAGCGTTTCCGCCATTGCACGATGGAGCAAAGTGCGGCCCATTCCGACCCATCGGGCACGAGCACCACGGCATGGCGGAAGTGCAAAGTCCGCGATGGCGGAAATGACCCCAAAACGGCCCAAACCGCCGCCGTACGGCTCCCTAGGTGCAATACCGCCACCCATCTTAGCGGACACCGCAGTGAGCGCCAACCGGAAAGTACGGTGACCGTAAATATACGGAAACGGAAGTAAAAACATGGGCCCGGAACGGGAAACAACACGCCGTACACCTATAAAACCACAAAATCCACACAACCACTAAAAACACTACCCTGAGACACATCCCAACCCGTCATCCACCCTAGTGAAACCAAGAAAAATGGGAAAAGTAGCGAAGAAAGCGTGCGACCGCAAGCGGCAGGTCCACTTCTCACGTGAGGAACTCACCGTGCTTACAGAGACCCTCCAGGAGAATGCCGCCGCCGTCTTCTCCACGCAAATGACCAGGACGGCACTTGCGAACAAGAAGGCCATATGAGCCCTGGTGGCACAGCGGGTAAGTGCGGTGGGGACCGCACCCCGCAACCCACAGCAATGCAGAAAGCGATGGGACGACCTGCGGATACGCGTCCGTAGCATACTTTCTGCCAACCGCAACATTGCCACAGCCACCGGGGGAGGATCGGAATCACCCATCAAGTTGACCCCCTGGGAAGAAATCTGTGCCTCCACCATTGGAATGGAGAGCATAGAGGGAGTCGGAGGGATGGAGAAAGGAGTGCAGACATCCGGAGAATCCGGTAGGTGGCCCAAATAAAACCATGCCAAATCCACAATGTCCAATCATGTGAATCACATGTGTCCACATAGCGCAACAGCAACACATGGCCAGGAGAACGTCCACACACATTGGCCTGATAGCGCACTTTAAAACTCACAATAAATACATAAATAATTAAAAACCCCAAAAACACCCACTACACGTGCAGCAGGCACACCCTAACTGCAGGCTGCCAAACAACTGCACCCTCACTCCACACACAAATGAAAGCACCTCCAAGGCCCCGACCCAAATCACCCTCAGGTACCACCCCAATGCATGTGATACATTGCCATTCCAATTCCCACAGACCCATTAATAACGCTCGCCCTCCTTTACTCCACCACAGGGTCCGATCCAAACGACGAGCTTCAGGACACCCCTACCAGCACACCTGCAAAGAGGGCCAAGACCAACGGCCAAAGACCCTCCACCTCAGCTGCACGCATCAAGACAGCAGCACAAATCAAGTGGCAGCACAGAGGAGGGAACATCAACAGGCACCCCAGCAGCCAGCATGCCCACAACAGCAGCACCACAGGTCCCCCCAATGGATGCCACAGAAGGCACTGCCTCTGGTGGCAGCAGCACCATAGGTGACACCCCATTAATGGCAGCATGCTCCGACACAGAAGACGGGGATGTCGAAGTCAGATCCATCCATGACCTGTCCCAATCCCCCTGTCTGTTCCATCCCGTACACCATGAGGATACCACGCAGGGGCACCCACAAGACGACGACTGGCCATCCCCCACAAGCCCTGTGGCAAGGCAACATGAGGCGAACAGCCACTCTGTGACACCACCGCAAATGGCCATGGCCCAGCAGAGGCAACAGTCCCTCGACCAGTTAATCGTGCAACAGCAGCAACTGGCCACGCTCCTCAAGGACCATGCCGATGAATGTGGGGGCACTAAGGCAGACATAGAAACATCAACTGAGACACTTAGGGCAGAAATGGAGAGAAGTACAGAGACACTAAGGGCACAAATGGAGAGTAGCACCGAGTGCCTGAGAGTACAAATGGAGAGTAGCACCGAGAGCCTGAGAGTCCAAATGGAGAGAAGCACCGAGAGCCTGAGGGGGGAACTGCATGCAACGTCCAAAGACGTATGTGCCGAACTTGCCGCAGTGCGCCGTGTGCTCACTGAGCTCTCACAAACCCTTAGGGACATGCATGGACGTGAGCAGGCAGAGACATCATCCGTTGCAAGTTCCGTCCAGGGCAGCCCCCAACGTAGATCTGGGAGGAACCTGCGCTCCACAGGCAGGGGTGCCCCTGATACCTGCAGAGGGGGCTTGCAATAGCGACTGCCCACTGACAATGAGCATCTTTGGACACTGGTGTTCGGGGGGGAGGTAGGAGGGTGGAGGGGGTGTGTTGGGCTCACTTGGGTGGCGGGTCGATAGGGTGTTCAACATGATATCACATATGCCATAAACAATGCACGATCAACCAATGAGATGTGTGGACAATGATCTTTGTGTACTAGGCCATCATAGGCGTACAGTATATATTGTGCATGTACCAGACACACACAGTGCCACGAGTCCCGTGTCCATGTATCAGCCACCAGGCGTGAGTGCTAGAAGCATGCATCAATGAGATGCTGACGAATGTCACGGCCCTCCTGTGCCTCGCGGACTCCTTGAGGTGCTGCCACATCCCCACCCTCATCATGACCATCATCAGGTGCTTGCAGTTCTGCGTCAGGGGGCATGGGCACATTTCTACGTACGCACATGTTGTGTAGCATGACACATGCCATCACCATCTTTGCAACCTACTCATGGCGGTACAGGAGTGCCCCGCCAGACCTGCTGAGGCACCGGAAACGAGTCTTCAGTAGGCCGAATGCCTGTTCAATGACTACACGGGTACGTGAGTGGGCATGGTTGTAGTCCTCCTCATGCTGGTCCCGTGGGTTCCGGACTGGTGTGAGGAGCCATCTCTTCAGTGGATATCCGGCATCACCTGTATGTGGACGATAAACGAATTATGTGGAATGCCATTGCTACGTACGCACCCCCCCCCCTTCCTGCCAGGTCATTGCCGCATCACATACCCCACATCATCATGCATGAAATGAGACTCACCGAGTAGCCAGGATCTGTACCCTGCGTGTCGCTCCATGTAGCGTGGTATTGTTGAGTTCCTCAAGACCATAGAATCATGGGTTGATCCAGGGAATCGGGCACAACAATGTGTAATGATCCTGTTGGAGTCACACACCATTTGTACATTCAGAGAATGAAATTGTTTTCGGTTGCGGTACTGGGCCTCCATGGCATGTGGGACGACCAATTCCGCATGGGTGCAGTCGATGGCACCAAGGCAACCCGGTATGCCGCCAAGTGCATGGAATCCCACTTTTGTGTTGGTAATTTCCTGCTCCGAGCGTGGTAGAGAGATGTAGTCGTCTGCGTGCTGCAGGAGGGCATCGAGCACTTGCAATAGTGTCCGTGAGAACAGTGGCTGAGAAATGCCATGCAACTGTCCGACTGTGTGCTGGTAGGTGCCTGTGGCCAGGAAGTGGAGTACAGACACCACCTTCAGTAGGGGTGGGATGGCGGTTGGGCTATCTATCATGCTGACAAGGTCAGCCTGTGTCATGTCCACAATGGCGGCTATGGTGTCCCGGTCCAAACGGTAGAGGGTGTGGATCTGCTCATCAGTGAGGTTGAACGGATGTGCTCGGAGGCGTGGGATTGCGGGCTGCCTGCGTGGTGGTAGTGGCTGTGCTGGCGGCCCTTGCTGGCCCTGCCTTGCCCTCCTCCTCCTCCTGCGTCTCCTCCGTGCGGCCGGTTGTAGTTGGTGTTCGTCTTCTTCTTGGAGTTGGAGTACTTGCAGTGCTATCAGGTCCCCCAGGGCCAACATCGCGAGTCCTGCCGGTAGCATTTCGGAGTGGGTGTGGTTGTGGGAGGAGACTGGGTGTGCAATTTATGTGTTTTCAGGCTGTATGGCCTCCACCTGTGGTGATTCATTCCACCTGTGCAAGCTGCTCTCCCCTTTGGCCGAGCACGTCCCGCACACAACGCTGCAATTCGAGGAATGGCATCTTGCTATTACAATCATGTATTTGTACCCAATGGCCGTGTAACATTGGTTGATATGTTCATTCGGCTATGGTCCCATTGTTTCACATACAATCTTTGCAGTCGCGAACAGACTTGTGAAGGGTCAGTGGAACGTAGTACTCGAGTAACGGTGGACCCTCATGCATCACTGTACCGAGTTGCAACGACGGGCGGGGCGTCCCATTTGTGAGTGAAGGCAGTTGCCATTTTCACACACAGCCGCACTAGATGGATTAATTTGTGATTTCAAGCGGCCACAGATGCCTTTTCGACGTGATGTTGCAAATGAGGAATTCGAAGGGCGGCGCTTTCGGTTATCAGCTAGCGGCGAGGAGATGCCCACAGGTCTGACTGCAAATATAACGTTCTATTGTTCAATGTCCTTGGGACAGGGGCCATGGCGAGGATGCAATGATTGATATGAATAGTTTGGGATGCGCAATAGCGAAGTGGACGATGAGGCCGGACGTTCCCAAATACATGTTACTTCACAACACTGGAATTACGGGCTGGGGCACAGTGGATTTTGCAGGCTGCATAACGCACAGACTCAATGGAAATTTCTAATGTTATGTGAGTAAATATTCAGGCGTTTTTATACCGGGATGAGGGAATGATGAATGGATGCATGGACAGATGATTTGATACAGTGTTTGCCATGTACAGGGCTTCTTGGAATCTGTCCGCCTCCCCTGCGCTATGTGATGCAGGGCTGCCATAGTGGGACCATCGTCTATCTGGCCTTGTTGAGCCCTCCCTGTCTCGACGCGCCCTCAGACACTTGTGTCCATGCACGTTACCAATCCCATCTGATGGATTCTGTTTTCACAGACGCATGCACAGGTACACTCGTTTGTGATGGTGTTTACACCTCGATATAGATAGTTATGAGTCGCAAGTGGTTTTGGGGTGGTGATGATCCTTTGGAGTGGGCTAGCATGCATATGGCTGTGGATTTAGTGTGATCATTGAAGTGAGTTGTTCGAATGTAGTTCTGATGGCCATTCTGTTCTTTTTCTTTTCTTTTGGTTGACAGGTATCTCCTCCCCTTTTGCCACTGCCATCTGTATGCCACTCCTGCAGATGGCTTTTACTCCCGACACCTGCTGCTTCGTGTTAATCAGTGGAGCAGCATTACGATCTTATGGGACGATCGCCAATGGGCCACATGCCCTTACGCAGTACTAGTGGCTCGGAGCAACATTTCGGCCTTTCAGCTGGACTAGTGCCTCCCCATTGGGACGGCCCTGCGGTTCTGTGCGCTTCCATGTTGCCTTTTCGTACGAGAATGTGGCCCTGTGTACCATGAAGGAACAGGGCGTCACACAAGAAGTAGCTGGTCATTTCTTGCGGATGCAGCCCACAATGGTGAAATGTGTTTTGGAGTTCATGGCCTAATGGCTGTATGGGCTTGGTGAATTTGTTGTGCATTAAATTTCTATTCTGATATGGGCCGTGTAGCGTTCTTCTTTGCAAGTGATGTGGCATATTCCTATTTGGGGAGCGATGTATTGTGAGGAGATCTGCATTGGGTTCCAGCTTCGGAGTATAGTTGCGTGGTACTGTGCTGGGCGCGTTTGCCTACGAAGCCCAGTGAGGTCAGGGATGAGGGCTGCCAATATGACTGTTTGAATGATGTCATGCTCAGGGGCGGGGGATTAGGTTTTGTGTAACAGATGCCGGTCAGCCAGGTGGACTGGTGGAATGATGTGATTTTCGGAATATTGCTGGTCACAGGTGCCTGTGTTTGCGTGCGTTTCTTGGTGGGGGACTGAGGTCATGTCCATTGGAATGGCTTCTGTATTCGTGCCATCTGTGCCCTGCAGCTCCCATTGGCCCCTCTTGAGATTCTTTTGTTCGTTGGCATGCGTGGGTGACTTGTACATTTCACTGGTTGCATTGTGACTTCATTGCACCTACGGGGAGTTGTACTATGTGGCCAGGGAGCGGTGTACAGGCACTCAGTGGGGCCGTTTACGGTTGATTCGCGATGCCGTACTTCTCACCATGGCGGAATGGTACTTTCCGCCGCGCTTGATGGCGTTAGGTACATGTCTGCTAGGGTCGGAATTCGCGTACCCTTGCGCCATGGTGGTATTTACGGTTTGGCATGGCGCGCGCGCGCGTACTTGGTGCAGTTAGCGTTGGCGTTCACTACGGTGTCGCTAATGGCATCGTACTTTGCGGTGACGGGTCATAGTCGCACCGAGCGCTATTCGATGGCGGTATTGCATTTCCGCCATCGTTTTTCGATTTCCGCCAGGGTCGTAATGAGGCCCATTGTGTTGTAGACATGAGAGAAATAGGTATAGCCTCTCTGCTGGCCCTTTTGCCGTCTCCACACATCGCAGAGTGCGAGTTGGTCCATTTTTTGTTTGAGTCGTTTGGAGGGGGCACCCTGTGTGGAGGGGCCCGCTGAGCTTCTGTCAATTTGTGGCTGCCCTGCCAGGTTTAGGTCTCCTTCCAAGATCACCTCTCCCTTTGCAAAGCCCTCTAGCTTCTCGAGAGCCTCTCAAATGAATCCGTCTTGTCCCGTGTTTGGTGCGTAGATTGTGGCCAGAGTTAGATGGGACCCGTCCAGGTGGACGTTGACCATTGCTAGTCTCCCTTCTTTATCCGTGTGCCTGTCCGTTAGAGTGACCTTAGCTCCTTCTTTAATGGCTATGAGGACTCCCGCTTTTTTGTCCGTGGCATTCGACTGTGCCCATATCCGATATCCCCTGAGGCGTATATTCTGCTTGTCCTGTGCTTTGATGTGCGTTTCTTGTAGCAGGAGGACGTTCGCCTTTTCTCTCCTCAGCAGGGACTCCAGTTTCTTTCTCTTTATCGGGGAGTTCAATCCTCGTACGTTGTATGTTAGGATTCTAAGTTTTCCCATTTCGTACTGAGAGATTGGGAGAATCCCATTTCCTTACGATGTGAGAACTGTGCGTCTTCCGGAATCTTTCCCTCCCCCCTCCCTCACCAACCCCCCAACTTCCAACTTTTGAACGTATAACTTCCCGAGGAGGGCCCGGGTACCTATGGTTGCTAGGGCGTTGCGCCTATCGCTCCCGGCCCTCAAAATGCTCGGTAACAGTTTCGCGGGGGGTCCTAAACCCCGCATGATCTCCGACTTTCCTGAGTTGCGATTCCAAGAGGGCCCTTCCCGGGCCGCCAGTCAGTGTTTTCCGTGGGCTAGTGTTGAGTTGAATGGTTACCCATTTTGCTTCTTTCTTTTCCGTATCTCTTCCCATCCTCTCAGCCTTTTCTGCAAGCCGCCCCTTGTTCTGTCGTGCGATTCCGCCGTTTCCTCTGTTTGTATGTCCATTATTTGCAGTCCCTCATCGCATGTTGTCACTCTTCGTTGTTTGCCTTCCCAGCTGAACAGTAGGCCGAAAGGGAATGTCCATTTGTATCTAATTTCCTTTGACACCAGTACCTTGATTAGCGGTGCCATATCTCTCCTTTTTTGAAGTGTGATCGAGGCTAGATCTTGGTACAGTTGTATGTCCGTTCCGTTCATCCTGATGTGGTCCAGTTGTCGCGCCTTTCTTAAGATAAGTTCTTTTTGTGGGTATGAAGATAGGGCTACTAGAACATCTCTGGGTCTTTCTCCGGGTGCCCCAGTTCTTTTTGGGCCCACTCTGTGGATTCTGTCTATCCCTATGGTGACCGTTTCCTGTGCCCCCAAAATGTCTCTAAAGACTTCCTGTACTGCATTCTTGAGGTCCTTGTCGAGTACTGCCTCCGTGATGTTCTTGATCCGTATGTTGGATCTGCGTGATCGGTTCTCTAAGTCCTCGCACTGGATCTCTAGGTTGTGGGTTAGGCGTGCTAGGTGTTCCTGGGTCTCACTGTTTTGGGTTGTCTCTTCTTCTAGGTTTTGGATTACTTTTTCCACCGTGTCGGTTCTCTCTTCCAGTTGGGCGATGTCTCTCTTCACTTCTTGGACTACCTGTTTCATTTAGTTTCTCATTGAGGTGAACTGGTCTTGGACGGTGGTCATAAACCTTTCCTGTAGCTCCGCGAACCAGGAGTGCATGTCTTCCCTTGATGGAAGGGCTGGAGTTGCATTGGTGTGGTTGCGGTCCTCTGGGGAGTCTTCCCGGGGTCTCGCCCTGGTGTGGATCTGTGATTCAGCCGACCACATTTGGACAAGGTTCGCCTCTTGTTTAGAGGCCTGCGAATTCGGGAGTACCGTGTTCCCCTTCCTCTTTGATTTAGACATGCCTTCCTTGGGGGATCCTCTTCTCCTCCAGGTATGGGGAATGGCGGTGTGCTTTTGAGAGGCCTCTGGGGGGGGTGTGTCTTGCTTGTAGTCCTCGCTGGTTTCCCCCCTGTTATGTGGGGTTGTTGGTGGGGTTGAGGGGCTTCCTGCGGGAGCCAGGTGCCCTCGAGGGGGCTTCGTCTGTGGTCAAGCCTGAATTGTCCTTTTTTTTTTTTTTTTTCCCCCTTCAGCGCTCCCCCTCTCATTGGTGTGCTCTGTCCGGGTGCTGGGCCGTAGGCTGGGCGCTGCAGCGGCTGCCCGCGTCTCCCTGTTGGTCCCCCTCTTCTGCAGGAGCTCGTGAGCGGCTCCGGGGGGGGGAGGGGTGGCCGAGCCTAATTTGTCCTTGTTTTCCCCCTTCTTCGGCGCTCCCCCTCTCCTCCCGGCCCCGGAGTTGGGCTGGTATGATGTTTGCCCCCCGAGTTTATTGGTGTTGTGGAGGGGGGGAGGGGTGGGGGGCGCGCTCACCTTGTGCGCCTCCGGGCGACCGAAGACGAGTTTCGAGGTGGCTGGCCTTCCTTCTTCCAGGCGGGCCGCGCGGTGTTCTGCCGACCCTCACCCCAGCCGCTGTTCGTCTCCTCCTTGGGGGAGGGGGGGCGCCGGCACCCTCCCTCTCCCTCGTTTGCTCTATCCGGGTGCCGCGCCGTGGGCTGGGTGGCGCAGTGGCCGCCCGAGTCTCCCTGATGGTTCCCCTCGTCTGCGGGAGCTCGTGAGCGGCTCCGGAGGGGGAGGGGCGGCCGCTCCGCTCGGTTCCCGCGTGCCACGTCTGGGTGTCCCCCGCCGATGCGAGGTCGTCTCCCGTTGCCGAGTGCTGCCCTGCACTTCCCGGGAGTGTTGTCGTGGTAGATTCCACGATTCCGAGGTGCTTTATTTTCAATTCAGCGGCGGCCCGGGCGGAGCGCGACCTATGTGCGTCTCCCTATCCCGGCGGCCATCTTGGAATACCATCTGCGGGTTGGTTTTTAATGCCTGCAAAAAGCAGGCATTAAAGTCTCCAACCCCCAAAGGGACCTCGTAATCAGGCGCTAAGGGATTACCGGTACGGGTACCCTTACCGGTACCGGTAATCCCTTAGCGCCAGGGTCCTAATGAGGCCCCTTATCTCCCACTACATACTTGGGATCCTCCTGTCAACATACTTCTTATGTGATTCCTTTGCTCTTATTAAGTGTTGCCGTGCCTTCTGTCTGATCTTGGAAAGCTCCTGTTTACGCTCGGCCACCTCTGGAATTTTGTTATTAGTAGGCAGCACTTCAGGCAGCATGTTTAACTTCTGTCCATACAAGCATCCATTGGGTGACATATCCAACGAGGTATGATACAAATTGTTACAGCAGAATTCTGCAAGCCATAACGCCTGCACCCAAGAAGTAACTCCATCTGCAATGAAGCAACGCAGAAACTGTTCCATCATCTGATTTACTCTCTGTCTGCCCATTGGTCTGAGGATGATAACTTTTGGATAGAGCACAGGAGATTCCCAACATAGGACAAAAGGCTCGCCAAAAACTGGATGTGAACTGTGAACCACAATCTGACACAATAGACCACGGCCAACCATGCAATTGTACTACATGCTGTAGAAACAACCTAGCCAATTTCCCAGCATTGGGTAACCCCACACAAGGAATAAAGTGAGCCTGTTTGGAGAAATAATCCACAACCACCATTATGGTGTCATACTTTCGGTCCTTCGGGAGCTCAGTTACAAAATCCATGGATATAAGTGTCCACGGTTCCTCCGGAGTTGGCAGGGGCTGTAGCCACCCTACTTTCTTCGCATGAGCTGTCTTAGATCGCATACATGTCTCGCACTACTGAATGTAATTGTGAGTATCAAGGGCCCTTCCAGGCCACCACAAATATCTTTGTAGCATCTTTAATGTCTTCCTTTCACCTGCATGACCTACCAACCTGAGATTTGTGGCACAATAGCAAGGCCTTATCCTGCAAAGGTTTACTGGGAAGGTATAGTTTGCCTGCTTGATATGTTACCCCATCCCGAATTCTCCTGTTTCGGCACTTGTCTTTCCAGTTCTGCATCTCCTGAGTGGGGATACTCCTCCGTACTTTCATCAGGATATCCCTAGTCACAGCCCCAATTATTCAGTCCACTGCTATAATATTTCTATTCTCCTGAACAGTAACGTCAGTGTTTCCATGTCTGGTTAGAGCATCTGCCTTCCCGTTGTTTTATCCTGGCAGATAAGTGACTACAAAATCAAATTCCTCCAAAGACTGAGAACGCTTCAACTGACGTGGACTCAAGTCTTGGCTGACTTCAGAAATTGTAAATTCTTGTGGTCAGTAAGCAGTGTTACCAGATGACGCGCACCCATTAAATAATGCTGCCACTCATGAAACGCTGCCCGCATAGCCAACAACTCATTAACAGTAATGGCATAATTATACTCACAGTTGGTCAGTTTCCTAGAAAAGAAAGCCACTGGATTCATCATCCCATCTTCAGCCCGTTGAGACACAACTGCACCTATCGCAAGATTTGCAGCATCTGTCTGTACCTGAAAAGGTCTTTCCAAACCTGGATGCTGCAAAATTGGAGCTTCCGTAAAGGCAGTCTTTAACTCCTTAAACACGGCTTCTGCCTACTCATCCGAACCTGAACTTTGTGGCCTTCTTCAATAATCATGTGATTGGGGTAATGATATGTGAAAAATTGCTAATAAAGCGCAGATAGAAATTGGCAAACCCCAGGAATGACCGAACATCCTTCACACATTTACAAGATGGCCACTGAGTGACGGCTGTGAGAAACCTGACAGTGTCTCACCCGCTAGTTCCCAGGGATCCATCATCCAGGTGGCCAGGACATGGCTATCACTTTTGGATTCAGTTCCTGGGGGTGGACCAGTGCGGGCAGATCACTGGGATGAGGGGTCTTTGAGGAGTGGGAGTGGGACGCTGGATGTGAGACGCAGTGTCCGTGTAGCACCTTTTCCCCATCCCACCAGGTAGGATACTTAGGAACTCACCCCTCACCCCCTTTCCCGACACAAACACTTTCTCACGGACAGCTCACTGTGAAAGAAAACAGACTAACACCCGAGCCGTACATCTGACATGTCCCAACATAATGGTTAGGCAGAGTCAGGCAATTACTGATCATTACACACATCTGACTTCCATCACACTTCCCCACATGGATAAAAGGCAGAGCACGAAAGCACACTCAAATCAAGACAAAGCACACAAGGAAGCAGCAATTCCAAGATGGCAGTTTAATACGAAAGATGGCAAGACCAGAGAGGGTTGCAAGGAGGGAAGTGCCCTTGACCTTTTCAGAGAAAAACCGCTACTTTCACAAGCCTTCAAGATTAAGAAACAAAAGAACTGGGATTAAAGCTGAACAAACCTGCATTGTGTGTCAGAGGTACACAGGCCTCTCCCGGGGCGATAACCAATGCGGGAAGGAGCAATTGCTGCTGTGGTACTGTCCTTGGCTCCTACAACAAAGCAGCACTAGTAAAGTCAGCACAGCCGGTGAGTTGGAGAGACTGATAGCAGACCAGAGAGATATCGCCTACAGAGTGGTCCGGCACCACGTGGGTGATCATTCAAATGTCTCTGTTAGGTATCCAACTGAGAGGTGGCAAATGTAAAAAGGAATTGTGGTATCGGAGTGGTCCTGCAGCGGGTCAAGCTAAACCCTGTGCACATTCTAAAGTCTTCGATAGTTAATATGAACTGAAATTGGGCTGAGCCTGGCTGAGGGAGACTAATTGTGTAAGAGGTGAGAGAAAGTTTCTGAGTCCAGCTGAGGGGGATCCAGGGTGAACCGTGAGTCACCTGAGAAAGAATATTCTCTGAACATTGGAAAAGGGAATCTGAGCTTGGAAGAGGGGATCCAAAGTAACAAGCATTGAATAAGAGTGATCTGTGCCCGGCTGAGGGAGATCCAGGGTGAAGAGTGACTCATCCAAATTGAGTACTTGTAAAAGGAAAGGAACTTTTCATTTGTTTTGGTACATCAAGTTTGTGAGAAGAGTCCAGTACACCAGCCCCAGAACCCAAGGAGGAGAATAGACACCCAACCCACATTAATCAATCCATCAGCATTAGAACAGCTACAAAGCTCGCTAGAATAGAACGGCGAGGAGCAATCAGAACACTCAGAGCGTGTTAGAACAGCACAGGGAGCACCTCACACAAACCAAACCCTGTCAGGCGTAACCCCTTTGCCCACCCTGATGAGATTGGGAGGATTGGCGAGCGCCAAACTCGGACATATTTCTGAACTTTTGTTAAACTCCATGCAACCAACTAACAAAAAACTCAGAATTTCTGCAGACTTATCTCACTCAAAAATCTCACACAACCATCTCTCGCACAACAACCCGCACGCACTTCACAACACTGCAACACCACATAAGCAACACCAACAGCACACAAGGACTGACATCGATCCGATACTCGCACTGAAGCTCACCACCCAGTGTATAGCGAGTTGAAGCTGCCAACAGAACACCACTCCTCTCACTATCCTACTCCCGCTTCACCTACTAACCCATCCCACCTTCTCATTTGGAGATCCGCCAGAGTGCCTGGGGACCAACTCCGTTGGTGACGGTGCGCGGTACAAATACCTTTAACATTTAACACTTAACATCAGGCCCTCTAAATCAAGAGACTTTGATAAGTAAGAAGACTTGGGCCCAGAAGGCCCTGATGCTGGTCTATGAACTGTATCCACATGCTAAAGAAGCCAGAGATTGTGCTAGGCTCGAGTGAACCGCCTTGTCCCGTGCTGAAAACGTGGGGAAGGAAAGCCAATGGCCTGAACATCCTTACATATCATTTTTGTCAACACTTCTTTCTTTTTCATAAATACCACCCCACACTATTTGTATTTAGAGGTAAGGACTGGCAATGGGTTTTTAGGCTAGGCCCTTTTATTTTGACGAGACTCCACTAGCACCACATTATTATTATTTGATGGTCATAGCTTGCTCCCATCCGTAGATTTAGGATTAGATTGGCGTTTATCACACCCTTGTTGAACTCCAATAAACACCCTTGAACTGTGGTCACTTGTGTCTGTTTTACTGTTGATACCATGCCTTCCTTACACGGCCTATACCTTCTTCTCATCCATCAACACTCCCGACGGAGTGAGAATGAACCCCAAAAACTCTACCCGGGCGGTATGAAATTCACATTGCAAAGAGATGTTAATCCTGCAATCGTTTGAGCACTGCCTTAATGTTTGAACGTGTTCTACAGAATTGGAGAAAATCAAAATGTCATCTATATGCACAATGACAAAAACATCCAAGACTGAAAAGCCGCAGGAGCATTACATAATCCAAACGGCATCACCAAATACTCAAAAAGGCCAAACTTAGTGCAGAAGCCATCTTCCCCTCATCCTCCTCTTTTACCCAGATCAAATGATAGGCCGCTCTCAAGTCCAATTTAGAATAGATCTTGGCTGTTTTCAATTGATCAAGAGAGGTGTGAGAAACCTGATGGTGTCTCAACCGCTAGTCCCCGGAGACCTACCATCCAGGTGGCAGAACACGGCCATCACTTTTGGATCCAGTTCCTGGGGGTGGACCAGTGCGGAAGGATCACCTGGATGAGGGGTCTCCGTGAGTGGAAGTGGACACCGAAGGGTGAGACGCGGTATCCCCTTCCTTATGAGACCTTTCCCCATCTTACCAGGTAGGATACCTGGGAACTCAACGACCCCCTTTCTCGACACAAACACTTTCTCACGAACAGCCCACCATGACCGACAACAGATTAACCCCAGAGCCGTATACCTGACATGTCCCAATACCCTGGTCAGACAAGGTCAGGCAATTACGGATCATTACACACACCTGATTTCCATCACACTTCCCCACACGGATAAAAGATGGAGCACGTAAGCACACTCTGAGAGAGGCAAAACACACAAGGAGACAACAGTTCTAAGATGGCAGTTTAATGCAAGGAGAAATATGGTGAGAACAAAGAGGGCCACAAGGAGGGAAGTATCCTTGAACTCTAAGGAATACATTACTCACCGTAATCGTATTTCTGGTGCTTGTATCTGCTTAGATTCACATGCTATGCATAGGCCGACATCTAGTGGAAGTTGAAGAGTATTACAGTTGTTGTTTTGAAATTTGAAAAGGGACATCGACAAGGCGTGCCAGTAAACCCAGGCGGGGAGGAGCGATTGCTGCCATGGTACTGTCCTTGGCTCCTACAACAAAGTGGCATCAGAAAAGACAGCACAGCCGGTGAATCGGAGAGACTGATACCGAACCAGCTAGTGTTTTGAACCAAGGTTGCAAGCAGAAACTTTATATAAAGAGAACAGTGTGTGAGGCGTTGGCGATGAGCGACGCAAATATAATTGGAAACTAACAAGAGTAATTGGACTTTGGGAGGTCAAGTCAAGATACCATATTCAGAGTGGTCCGGTGCCACATGGGCTCTTATTCGAAAGACTCTGTTTGGTATCCAACTGATGCTGAGTATAAGAAAAAGAAGAGTGAGTTCTAAGTGTTCATGCAGCGGGTCAAGTTAAATCCTGTGCACATTCGAAAGTGTTCGATCATTTAAAATACATCGCCATTGGTCCAAGCCCAGCTGAGGGAGACTAATTCAGTGGGATCTGAGCCCGACAGAGGGGGATCCAACCTGGAACATTTGAGTGAAACGTTTTGCTTTGACAGGATCTGACCCCAGCTGAGGGGGATCCCGGGTGAACACCCGAATTGTGTACCTGTGAAGTAGAGAAGAGAAAAGAACATTTACCTATTGTTTTGTGCAGCAGGCTCTCTGAGTTAAGAGACTTACAAGAAGTAAAGAGACTTGTATACAGGAGGTCTTGAACTGTGGAAGTGGAACTACATTCTCGTGCCCCAGAAGCCAGAGTGTGTGCTTTGCTCGAGTAACCCGCCTTGCCCCGTGCTGAAAACGTGGGGAAGGGAGGCCAACGGCCCGAGAATCCTGACATATTATTTTGTGAACACTTCTTTCTTTTTAATGAACATTACCCCACATTATTTGTAGATTAGTGGTAAGGATTGTCAAATGGTTTTTTTCAGTAGAGGCCCTTTTTATTTGACAAGACTCCACTACGACTGCGTTATTATTATTTGATGGTCCTAGCTTGCTCCCATCTATAGATTTAGGTTTAGATATAGGCGTTTATCACACCCTTGCGAAAGTTCACTAAACACCTGTGAACTGTGGTCACTTGTGTCTGTTTTACTATTGCCACCATGAGTTGCTTACATAGGACAGATATTAACCTTTTAACTGCCATGGGTTTTCCCCCCCAGTGCCAAGGCCTTTCTTTTGGTGATTTTGGTATTTCGCCATTCAATGCCTTCTTAAGTTTTCTGTTTCATTAACCCCTTAAGTGCAAAGGATGGGGTATCTTGTCCTTGGCAACAGGGAGGTAATCCCAAGGACGAGATATCTCGCCCTCGGCACTTAAGGGGTTAAAGGTAAAGGGAAGCTGTTTTTTATGGTAACCTTATTTATGGCTTGTTAGTTAATATAAGTCCTCAAGGTACCCTTCTTCTTAGGCACAAAGAACAAAGGGGAAGAGACTGGTGATTTGGAGTGCTGAATGAACCCCCAGGCTAACATATCGTTCAAGTACTGTCACAAACGTTGTGTTTCCTTCTCGGAAAGAGCATATATATGACTGCATGGCAACTTTGCAATAGGCTCAAGGTCAATTACACAATCGTAAGTCCTATGCAGAGGCAAGATCTCCACCTTTCCCTTGTCAAAAGGTTCCACAAACTCCTGATATTCCTCTGGCAGATCTGTAACCACTGCCCCAATACTGGCTTGAATTGACCCCTACACCAAATATGCTGTAGGACCCAGGGCCTCTCTTAAGTGGTCCTCACACTGTAAGGATTCAATTGTTAAAGTACGCTCCTCCCAAACAATCCTTGGATTATGTGCCACCAACCATGGCATTCTTGAAATCAATCCAAATTGAGGGGCCGGCAATCAAATCAAAGGTGATCACCCCCTCATGTCCTGTTGCACAGAACCTCTTCAGAGGTTGTGTTTGTCTCGTGATTGGTCCAGGCAGTAAACAAGATCCATCCACTGCTCGTGCTGGTTCAATTATCCCTTTTGACCTACTGGGCACCCCCAACTTGGTTGCAAGTGTAATATCTAAGAAGTTTCCTGTTGCACCAGAATCTACCATCATTGGTGAATAGTAACTTCACAAGTAAGTACAAATGGGAAGTCTTATTCTGAATGTTATTGTCCACCGGACTTGGGAACTCATTTTCAGCAAGGCTCAATGTAGTCGTTCCCCCATCTACTGAGCCAACTCTTTTCCCGACTCCGTACCAGAGTATTGGGACAATTTCTTATGTAATGCCCTGATTTACCACCATATAAAGAAAGGTTATTTGACCTTTGCTTCTCCCTCTCCTCTGCAGACAAAGGTCCGCTCACACTGCCAATTTGCATTGGTTCTCCCTCGGTTGACCTCAGTTGACTTAGCCAGAGCCTCCTTACCCCGAACTAAACATGCAAATGGAACCACCTCCACCTTTTTACTCCCTCCTCTTCTCTCGCTAATTCTATGGTCTAACCTTAGTGCCAAGTCAATTAGTACACTGTACGACTCGAGTTGTGGTTTCACGTGGGCTATAGCATCCTTCACTTCATCACAGAGACCCTGATAAAAACAGTACTACCTGCTTGGGTTCAGGTCAATCCGTCTCCGCCACCAATCTGTTGAAATGTGTATTGTAAGCTACCAAGTTCCTATTTCCCTGTCTCAACCCCAGCAACTACTCATCCTGGGCTAAAGAGACATTTCTTCTATCGAACAATTGCTTGAACTCTTCTATAAACTGACTCAATTATATAACACAGGCTCTTCTTTTTGTACCAAAGGAATGGCCCAGGCTGCTGCATCTCTAGACAAATAAGAAATTACAAATGCTGTTCTCGCCTGAGTGGCCTCAAAAGCTGTTGATTTACTTACGAAGTGTAACTGGCGTTGATTCAAGAACATGGAGCACTTCCTTGGAACCCCAGCAAACCTTTCAGGTGCCGCTAGCAATACCCCAAAGGACTGCTGTACCACTACCGTGTTTGACCTACTGTAATAGTGTTACCTGTGCTATCAGTCCACTAACCTGAGTCTTCAACAAATTAGTCTCCTGTCGAGCATTCACAAGCTCAACTTGAATATCATGTAAGGCCTTTAACACCTCGGCCAACAGCGAGTGTCAGACTCCATTCGGCTTGGGTGGTGTTTCTTTTCCTGTATTGGGGGCTGGTGATTATGTCAGAGCCACAGAGGAAACACAACTTCACCCCGACCACGGAAGCCAAATGGAAGTCGATCCTCCACCCTAGGTTGGCACGAGTGCCTGGTTTACGAAAATACAGGTCACCACATGGCAGCCAGTGGGGGCAAGAGGGTTAGGGAGAAGTTGTGGATAGGTAGGAGGAAGGAGGGAAACCAGGAAGAGGTTTAGGAAATGTAAATGGATGGATAGGGGAAAAATATAGGGAAACACATAACATATGAAATCACAGTAGTTCATGAGTATCAAGTACTCTACTGTCCATGTAACCAGAATGCCCTTCCTTAATCAAGAGCCAGTTTGCTAAGACCTCCTGACCTCCTGTCTCAGCATATTTCCACAATCATGGCCCAATTAGCAGCAGATGGTTACAGGCGATGCACAAGCATGTGTAAGCACATAGAATGATATCCCTGAGGACTGAAAAGCAACGGCACTATACATTAGATAGATAATAGAAGCGTGGCATGAGTGGCATAGAGAATGAAGTAGCAGTACACCACAAAGTTAAGCTCTTGTCTGACTCAGCTTCCCCACTTGCTTTGGGGAGAAACTGTGTCCCTCAAAACCATGCACTCAACTATTGGCGTATGTTTTGCCTTTGCCCCCACTGTCTTTGCATTTGTCTGACTTAGTTTGCGATCAGGTACTTATCTTTCACCTGGGGACCCATCCGTGGAGCACCAGGTGCAGTAGAACCAGCCTAGAGTGCCACAGCAGGAATGATCCTCAGCCCGCTGAGCTCCCGGGTTTCCTGAATGGGAAAATACTGGGCCATTCCGACCTTGGAGGCCCCTGTATTTCCCCATTCAGGGAACCCGGACCATCCCCATTCCCATTTGAGCCCCCATAGGGCTCAATGGGAATGGGGAGCATTCTAACAACGGGCCTGTTAATGACGGGCCCGTTGTTAAGATGCTGGTCCCCTCGCGGGACCCGCTAAGGACGTCTGGTGAACCAAGCATCCAGAGCAGGTCCCGCGAGGGGACCTCATAATGGGGGGGTAAGAGGTTAACGGCGCTGGCACCTTTACCGGCGCTGTTAACCCCTTACGGCCTCTCTCGTAATGAGTCCCACAGACTGTTGTCACCTCTGTGTCATACCCGAGCTTCCCATGGCAGCCTAAGTAGTTGTGCCTAGTCAGAAGTCTTAAGGGGTAGGAAGCAAGAACTAACTGACTCAGATCTGCCAGGGAAAGCAGCTTGTTTATCGCCCTGCGTAGGCCTTTTAAAGCAGTTTCGGTGGCCACCTTCCTCCGCTGGGTCAAGTGGATCATGCTTCAGGCAGGGATCGACATAGAAAGATTTGGGGCCCACTCATCATGAGGTGCCATTGCCTCGAAAGATTTTGTGAGTGGAGCGTGGCCTCAAGACTTCATGAAAGCCACTGATTGGTCGAGTCAGTCAACCTTCAAGACCTTTTATTTTAAGCCCGTGGAACAAGTGGCACTGTTGGTGGTAAGTAAGCTTTGAGCAAGCATAATACAAGCCTCTCTGTGTCTTGATGTAGAATTCAGATTTTCTAGACTAGCGTGCAGGAAAGTCATAATTCTATTAAAGACACAGAGGTGAAGTATTATCCCACCCATGCAAATCGCTGAGCGGCTAGAGAAGGCAGTAGGCGCTGTGAGAAACCAGAAGGTGTATCACCCGCTAGTCCCTGGGGATCTCTCTCTCAGGTAGCCAGGGCATGTCCATTGCCTTTCGATCCAGACCCTGGGGTGGATCAGTGTGGGAGGATCACCTGAGTGATGGGTCTTCAGGGAGTGGGGTGAGGAAGCTGATGGTGAGACGCGGTATACCCCCTTTTTGTCTAACCCATCCTATTTGTTAGGATTCTCTGAGGTCCCAACTCCCCCACCTTTTTACACAAACACTGGGCTGAGGAAGAGCGTGTCTGAGAGTAACAAGACTGACTCTCATACATCGTACTGATCATGACCCACTAATCGGGTCAGAGAAAGTCAGGGACTTGACTACAAGTGCATAAACCCAATGCCGATAAGCACTCCTCACACGGATAAAAGGCAGAACCTAAAGACACACGTTGAGCAAGGCGGAACACGAGTACGAGCAGAGCTCCGGGACGAAGTCACACCAATGGAGCAGAGTAACAGAGCAAGGGACAAGAGCAGCAGGTCGAGAATCCAGAGAGTTCCCTCCTAGAGGTTGTTGCCTCTGAGAGGCCACGAAAGACACGCCGAAAAGGCCAGATCCCAATGCATAAAGCTGCATTGTGTTCCGCGGATGCCAGCGACCCTCCCAGGTGAACGTCGGAGTTGGGGAGGCCAGGCTAGGCCTCTGGCTTTAACCTTGACTTGTGAATGGGAATCGTAAAGCCAAGAAAGAAACACACACAGCCAGTGTAGCGATAAAAGTGAATGAACTGCAAAAGCAAAATAAGCAATATTAACCCAGAGAGAAGGGGAGAGTAAAAAGCTGAACAGTGAACTTTGATTCAAAGTGGTCCTGCGGAGGTCTGTAAAGAAAGCCATGCACATTCGAAAGTCTTCGATATCTGAAAGCAGTCTGAGCCTGACTGAGGGGGGCCCAAAGTGTAATAAGCTTGGGGAAGGGAGCCCTTTTGCAAGTTTTGTTGAACTTTGTTCTGATGAGGTCTGAGCCCATCAGAGGGGGACCTATGTGAACTTTATTGTGAAAGGTCTGAGCCCGACACAGGGAGATCCATGTGAACTGTGTTTGTGAAAGGTCTGAGCCCGACAGAGGGGAACCCATGTGAACTGTGTTTGTGAAAGGTCTGAGCCCGATAGCAGCAGAGACCCACGTGAACTGTGATTTGAAGGGGTCTGAGTCAGTAATATTATTTGGAAGTGAAAAGAGAGACTTTAACGTGGAAGGCCAGACGGGTCTCGATCCATGTTTTGGAACTGTTTATTGTGTTGAAATCCTGAGCCAGAGGGTGTCATCCTGTCTACAAGGAGCACCTTACCCCATGTGGTTTAACGTGAGGACGAGAGCTGATTCAGTCACCTTTAATATTTTGAACACTGATTTTTCCTTTGCATACATTTCTCCTTTATACACATTTTTGTACAAGAGATAGGGCAGGCATTGGGTTTTGTTAGCATAGGCCATTTTGATTTGACATACTCCACTAGGACTGTTTTGTTTATCGTTTGATGGTCGAGACTACTCCCATCTTAGTTATAGGGCAAAGTAGGAGTTTTTCCAACACCAGAAACTTTAATAAAGGTTTTACAAATTGTATCTATTGTGTCCGCGTCATACTTGTTATACCATGCCTCCCCTACAGTGCATGCTGAGTGATGCGCATCGCTGCGCAAGCAACGAGACCAAAGAATGGGGAGGAGGGGTAGTGTAAGTGCATGTGGTTGCCCATCCCCACGACAGATGCCGGTGTCTATAACATGTTTTATTCTTCTAGAGACGGAGAATAAGCCAACAGGCTCTTGAGGAGGCAAGCAAGATCCAGCTCGGAGCATAATCCAGTTGAGGAGGTTGTGCCTTGTTGGGCACCATCAGTTCATCTTGTTTGGACTTGGCAAGGTTCAATTACAGAGCTCGAGACAGTGGCAGAAAGAGGAAGAAAATGGAGGGTCGCAGACATTTACATGGGAAGGCATGCCTGGATTGGAGGGCGAGATCACCTGATAGAAGTTGGAGTATTCGAGTTTGGATATTTGAAGACTGTCTGTTGAAGAAAGAAGTGCTTTAATGTTCATCTTTAAACTTGTTGGTTTAGCTGTTGGAGTGATGAATAAAGAGAGCAAGCATAATACTTTGCCTGTGTCTTTAATAGAATTATGACTACAGAACGCTCGTCTGGAGAATCTGAAATGGTGTGGACAGTCACAGGATTTTCCTGTTAAACTACTCCCTTTTGCCTTATGTTCGTGTGAAGTGTAGTTTACTTTAACTTTTTTATATGAGTTACTATATGATGCTGTTCTCTGAGATAAAAGATTGAGAAGCATAATATGAGCCTCCGGTCACAGAATTTTTTATTTATTTGGCCTTTCGTAAGAGAAGAAAGTGCACAGGACAAATGAGCAGTTAACTTTCAGAAAATGAATTAACACCTGAAAAAAAACCTAATAGAGGATTTCCTCTAACTTTGCTGTTGAAGTATAAAAGACACATACTTTTTTTAACCCCAGTAATCTGTATTGAAATAGTCCCTTTAGAGCAAAATCTCAATAAGACGTTTCACATTTGTTTCAATTGCATTTTCAGTTGGTATAGCTGTTAAGTGATTGGGATGGGAGCAGAACAGAGTTTGAATCCCAGTGCTGGACTTAAAATGCTCAATAGTGGGAACACACTTCTTTATTCTTTTACTCCAAACACCCAAGAGGAGTGGCGTCTGCTCTCTGAAAAAACTGGGTGGACACCGTCCAACAGCATGTACCACTTGAGCTCTGAATGGTGGACCTGTGGGGAGGCACTGGTGTCCAAAGAAGAATGTTGTGTCGGATACTGAAGGATTCTGCTTGTGTTCCTGGCCATATTATTGGCTGGTGACTATCCCTCAGGTGATAATCACACTACCTGTGATGTCAATAGATATGCAAACTAGGGCGGTTTTGGGACTGTGGAATTGTCATTTTCAAACAGGTCTGGGACTCTCAAATTCTAGAACCTCCCCAGACTAAGTATACACAGATTTTGTTTATATGCACTGATATGTTTAATACAAAGGTTTGTGGCATTACAAAACTCTCAAGTTTCCCATTTCACTCAGATGAATATTGGCTGGGCGATCAGATTTCGATAGCTATAATATGTCCTTTAGTCTGGGTTCACCCACTGCTAGTGCCATCTGTACCCAGCGCTTCTTGGTTGAACACATAGACCATTCTTTTATCACCCTGATTTGCGCAGCGCGATAATATGTCAAGAAATTGGGGGGATCCATCCCTCCCTTGTCTGGTGGCAGCATTAATGTAGCTTGGGCTAATCGTGGGGGTTTATTTTGCCACACGAAGGTAGAGACTGCCTTATGTATTTTACGGAAGAAGGATAGTGGTACTTTGATAGGTAGTGCTTGAAACAAATAAAGTGCTCTGGGGAGAGTACCATTTTCACTGAGTTGATTCTGCCCAGCCATGAAATCATAAGCGGAACCCATTTTTAAGTTAAGATTCAAGGTCCTTTAATAAAGTGGTATAATTGGCTGTATATAAATCTTTAAGGGATGGGGTGATTCTTACCCCTAGCAGTGTAATTCCCTCTTTAGCACATCCAAAACATGTCCGTGACTGCAGGTCTAAAGCTTCTGAGGGAGATAGTGATAGATTCAGAATCTCTGATTTATGCGCGTTTATTTTCAGTCCCACCACTGTCCCAAATTTCTCGAATGCGTGGGCTTCCTGTATCGTGTTTGATGGCTCCGTTGCCATATGTAGCATGTCATCGGCGTAAGCCATTATTTTATGTTGAACACCACCAAACATAACGCCTTTTATTCCCTCTATTTGTCTAATTCTGGACAGTAAAGATTCCAAGTGTAATGCATATAACATAGGAGAGAGAAGACACCCTGTTTGGTACCACGTTGAAGGGAGATTAAAGATGTTACGTGTCCATTTATTGACAATTTTGCAGAGGGATTTTAATAGTTTGCCTTAATCCAGTGTATATGATTCGGTCCAAATCCCATCTTCTATAGGGTGAAAAAAAGAAACGACCATCCTAGACCGTCAAAAGCCTTTTCGGCGTCTATGGAAACTAGAACCGCAGGGATCTTATTCACCTTCTCCACGATGTGGCAAACTCTGCGTATATTATCATGTGTTTGCCTTGATTTGATAAAGCCTGTTTGGTCCGTGTATTAGTGATGGTAAGAGATCTATAATCCGGTTAGCCAACACATTGGACAACATTTTTACATCTAGGTTAATGAGAGCGATTGGATGGTAGGACCCACAGATTGTTGGGTCTTAACCCGGTTTGGGGAACAAAATTATTTTAGCTTCTTCCGTAGTGGGTGAAATTTGGGTGGTGGGTTAAATTTGTCCCTTATGCGGAAAAGAATTAAACAGCTTAGTTAAGATGGGAGCTAAAATGCTACTATATGTTTTGTAAACCTGGCCGGAAAAACATCTGGGCCAGGTGATTTTTGTGATAGGAGTTCCCGTTAATACCCCTAGTACATCATCCGTTGTGATAGGATTTTCTAACATTTGGGTATCCGCTGACTTGAGTCTGGGGAGTTCAATTGGGGATCCGGCATGTCAGATCTGTATAAGTTAGAGTAGAATGTGTGGAATTGTGTGAGGATACCGGTGGTTTCAGAGGTTATCTCCCCTGAGGGCAGTCTGATTTAACAATAATACAAGCATGCGCTGTGCGTAAAACTGCAGGTGTGTTGATCGCAGTTAAAGAGGGATGTGGTTTTCAAATAATTGGCATCAAAACACACAGGGAGGGCAGATATGCTTTTGCGGTTCTAAAGATATCATCCATTAAACTAACAGCATCAATATATGCTCCTAACTCGGGCCAAGATGGATTTTTGAAACAAGTGATGGGTTTACTGGCACAATTCATGGACAGAGATTTATTTATATTGGGGGACTTTAATTTGGCATGGGAATCGGTACGGGACAGAAGCAAGGTAACACATTGGGCTGCACCCTTCCCCTTGAGCAAGGTGCAACGCATGTTCGCAGATCTCTCTTTAGTAGACATTTGGCTTACTCTGAAGAGGGAGGAGAAAGGTTACTCCTTTTATTCACATGTACATAGGTCATTCTCCTGTATAGACTATGCCTGGTCCTCCACTCCACTATTGGGAATAATTACACAAATCACCAGACATCCAATCACGCAAACTTCTCCTGCCCTCCAGAACCCCACCCTAAGAGTTCCCTGGTGTGAATCACAGTTCCTAACAATTTCTGGAACTAACTCATCCGGCTGCGTTCCACCTTCAAACCCAGGGGAAAGGGCGGGAAGTCCTAGCTCCCCCATCTGCTACTAAGAACAGATAGATTCCAAAAGGAGAATGTCATGTTCCGTCTTGCTGCATGTCGAAGATACAAAGGTCCATGATTAATCCATCCAGGAGAGATGTGCAATGTAGTTCAGCCATGTGTTGTTGTTAAGATGATGATTTAGAGATCGGACCTCTCATTCGCGAATGCCAGTCGTCCTTTTGCTGGTCTCTGCTGTTGTCTTTTTTGGCCGTGTGCTAAGCTGCCAGTCGCTGGCTGTGGATTTTATGCCTTTTGTTGCGACCTTAGGTTGGGCGCTTCACAATGACGCACTTTTGGACTCCTCTTCCATTTGTAGCAAAGTCAGTCCTGCATACCTGGTCGTTTTGCTTTGGTGCTTGCCATCTAGGCTAAATGATAACCTGAAAGGAAAGGTCTGTCTATATCTAATGCCCCGGGTATGACACAACTTCCTGTAGGTCTCGGCGTTTTTGGAGTGTTATCCTCGAGAGATCTTGATACAATTTGATTTCTGGGCCATTATATGAAATCGTCGCTGAAGCCCTCGCTTCCCTGAGTATGAGTTCCTTTTGAGGGTATGAAGCACAGGCTGCCAGAACATCCCATGGGTGGGACCCAGGTTCTATTCTTTTTCGGTCTGACCCTATAAACCCTGTCTAGCGGTATGTCAATGGGTTCTTCTCCAGCTAAAAGATTAGTGAATATCTGAACCGTGGCGTCTTTTAGTACTGAGGCCAAGATCGTTTCTGGAAGGTTCCTAATCCTGATGTTAGAGCGACGTGATCTATTTTCAAGGTCCTCATATTGAAGTTCTAGGTTTTGAGTTATTCTGGACAGGACTTCTAGTGCTACAGACGTTTGTTTACAGTCAGAGTCTAGAGTTTGAATACCTTTTTTGTTTAGATAGACGCGTTCAGCTAACAATGTTATTTCCTTGCTGACCTTGGCCAGTGAAATCCTAATATCTGCCGTGAATGCTGTAAATTACGACTGAAAGTTCAGGATAAAGCGATCTTGAAATTCCTGAAAGCTTTTTGTGAATTCTTCCCTTGAAGGTGTCATATCTGGGGGTGCTTGTTGCTGCATTGGTGAAGAGGGGTACCTTGGTGTGGCTGTGGGTGCAGAGATAGTTTTACTGCTTGCCCAAAGATTTTCCAGTGGTTTTTGTTATTTTTTGCTGTAGCATGGTTTGCCCAGCTTGAGTTTGTTTGTCTCCACATCCCGACATACATCAACCAGCGTCAAGCTCTTGAAAAGATCTGCCTTTGTGCTTGAGGTAGCCATCCCTTTTTGAAAGTTAGCTTGATCTTGGCAATCCTTTCTTTAAGGAGGCCGTTAAGTCTCTCACATACCCGTTTGCTTGCGGGTGATAAGCAGAAGAAAATGTATGCTTAATGTTTAATAAAAGCCCTATCTGTTCAAATACTTCATTGACAAAATATGGTCGATAGTGGGATCTCAGCACTTCACACACACCCCATCTTGAAAAGAATTTGCGCACTAGAAACTTTGCTGTGCAAGTGGCATCAAGGTATGTACACGGTTGGGTAAACCTGCCTTGATCCTCCTGGAGAAGGTACACACCACCAGTATCAGATACCTGTATCCACTACACACCTGCAGCATATCATTAGTGTGCCAATCTGCCCCCAGGGTGCCCAGACCGTACTGCCCCACACACAGGGAGACCTGTGCCACATTTCTTAGTGACTCTCTCCGCCCACCCCAAACGGAGGGGGGTGTACCTCACGCAGCAGTTTGTAGGAGGCCCAGGGAGGTCTGCATGAGGTGCGCCCTGACCCATTTGAGGTGAGGGGGGAGAGGGCAACCACAAAATGTCAGACATGCCCCCAATGGGTGGGACAGTATGTTTTGGGCACCCTAGGGGCAGAATGGCACACTATTGTGCCCATCTGCGCCAACGGGAGTTGGGTAAACAAAGCAAAAAAGTGAAAATGGTAGACAGCATTTTAGGGGGGCTGTGGGGCACCCCAATGTGCCAGGGAATTTTGCAATGGGAATCGGTGGTGGCCCTCTGTCCCCCCACCCAAAATGGAGTGGGGGCCATGTCATGCAGCCCTCCCTGGAGCAGATTTCTGCTCCTAGGAAGGGACACCTGCCCCCAGGGAGGAGTGCATGACAGCCCCCCTTATCTGGCCCCAGGGAGGGCTACATGAGATGCCCCGCAACTCCATTTGGGGGGTGGAGAGGTGCAACCCCCTTCATATTACAAAATGCCCCGGCGGTTTAGGGTGCCCCTCAGCCCCCCCTAAAGTGCAGCCTGCCATTTGCAATGTTTTTCTTTGTTTACCAAACTTGCCTTGGTGCAGATGGGCACATTGGTGTGCCAATCTGCCCCCAGGGTGTCCAAACCTTACTGCCCCACCCACTGGGGGGCCTGTGCCAAATTTTCTGGTGGCTCTCTCCCCCCACACCAAATGGAGGGGGGTGTACCTCACGCAGCCGTTCGTAGGAGGCCCAGAGAGGCCTGCATGAGGTGCCCCCCACCCATTTGGGGTGAGGGCGACCACCAAATGTCAGGCAGGCCCCCAATAGGTGGGACAGCAGGTTTAGGGCACCCTGGGGGAAGAATGGCACACTATTGTGCCCATCTGCACCAAGGGGAGTTGGGTAAACAAAGCAAAAAAGTGAAAATGGTAGACAACATTTTAGGGGGGCTGTGGGGCACCCCACAGCACCGGGGAATTTTGTAATGGGAAGGGGTGGTGGCCCTCTGTGACCCCACTCAAAATAGAGTGGGGGCTATTTCGTGCAGCCCTCCCTGGGGGCAGATATCTGCTCCTAGGAATGGACACCTGACCCCAGGGAGGAGTGCATGACAGGCCCCTCTTATCTACCACCCGGGTTCGCTACATGAGATGGCCTGCTTCTCCATTTGGGGTGGGGATGGAGAAGGGGAACCCCCCCCTTTACATTTCAAAATTCCACAGTGGTTTAGGGTGTCCCTCAGCCCCCCCTAAAGTGCTGCCACGATTTTTAATTTTTTTCTTTGTTTACCAAACGTCCCTTGGCGCAGATGTGCACATTGGTGTGCCAATCTGCCCCCAGGGTGCCCAAACATTACTTCCCCACCCACTGGGGGGCCTGTCCCACATTTTGTGGTGGCCGTCTCTCCCCCGCCCCAAATGGAGGGGGTGTACCTTATGCAGCCGTTCGTAGGAGGCCCAGGGAGGCCTGCATGAGGTGCCCCCCCACCCATTTGGGGTGAGGGGGGAGAAGGCCACCACAACATGTCAGACAGGCCCCCCAATGGGTGGGGCAGTAGGTTTTGGGCACCCTGGGGGCAGAATGACACACTATTGTGCCCATCTGCGCCAAGGGGAGTTGGGTAAACCAAGGAAAAAAGTGAATATGGTAGACGGGGTTTTAGGGTGGCTTTGGGGCACCCGAAACTGCTGGGGAATTTTCTAATAGGAAGGGGTGGTGGCCCCCTCGACCCCCACCCACAATGGAGTGAGGGCCATGTCATGCAGCCCTCCCTAGGGGCAGACTCCTGCTCCTAGGAAGGGACTAGGAAGGGACACCTGACCTCAATGAGGAGTGCATGACAGCCCCCCCCTTATCTGCCCCGAGTGAGGGCTACATGAGATGCCCCACCCCTCCATTTGGGGGGTGGAGAGGTGCACCCCATCACATTACAAAATTCACTGGTGGTTGAGGGTGCCCCTCAGCCCCCCTAAAGTGCAGCCTGCCATTTTCAATGTTTTTCTTTGTTTGCCAAACTTGCCTTGGTGCAGATGGTCTCATTGGTGTGCCAATCTGCCCCCAGAGTGCCCAAACCTTACTGCCCCACCCACCACTATCAGATACCTGTATTCGCTACACACTTGCAGCATATCAACATAGTCAATATGTAAATATTGAAAAGGACCATTCGTTGAGGAATTACTCCTCTAATCATTCTCACTGTATGCCAGCAGTAAACCTTTGACATACGATGCAGTTTACTACATAAAATGCAACGTGTTCTAACAGATTTGGAATAAACCAGTCTTCTGCAATTGTTACAGCAAGACTTTCCCTAGTTACATGCGTGGGTAATGCAGCTGTTCAAGCGCGATCTTTAAAAATGCTACTGTCATCACCGGCTTTCCATTGCTGTTCTGTCGCCATAATGCTTCTGTGGGTGATAAGGAACATCCCCTTTGCTTCCATAATTCCTGCTCTTCCTGTGGTGCACTTCCTTGAATCTTCATTAATATGGTTATCAGTAATTTACTAAACCCTTCTTGCACCACCCTACTTGCACCTTTTCTTTGACATTCGATGTATCAAAACTTGAAATATCTGGAGAATATGCAACCCTCTTGGCTTCTAGATCTGCGGCTTCGTTACTGCAAGAAATAAGGTCTGTTTGCTTAGTGTGAGCGGTACATTTAATGATCGCTATGGCTACTGGGAGTTGTTGTGCCTTAATAAGACTATCCAATAAGGATGCGTGCTGCACTGGAGTGCCGTACGCTAGCAGGTAGCCCCTCCTTTTCCAACACTCTAGCCCTGCGTGTATGGTTGACGTCACGTAAGCGGAGTCACTGTACACCGTCACTTCCTGCCCTTTGTGTTTCTCGAGCGCGACAAAGAGCACTACCAATTTTGCTGCTTGCGCTGAAAAGTGAGACAGAAGCTCTCTGATATGTCAATGTGCCCTTAGGTTTCTCTTAGATGACAAATACAGCAATGCTTGTAGACTTGTCATTTGTGTGACAAGCTGCCAATAACTGTTCGCAAGGAAAGTGTCATTTCGTAACTGGGTCTAAAATCGCACTGTAATATGCTAGAGGTTTGTACCCCAATGTAGTCCTCTGTGTAAGCACTGCAGTTATGACTGTCCCATTCGCATGCGAGAATACATAAAATTCATCTGCATAATTAGGAATCCCCAAAACAGGAGCTGTAAAAATTGCTTTCTTCAACTCCTCAAAACCCTCCTCCCTCTCCTCAATCCATTCTATTGTAACTTTGTCCACTTGTGCCTTTTTTTAAAGCCTGTAAAGGGGGCCTTGTGTATGAACCATAATCAAACACCCAGGCTCTTACATAAATACATAGTCCCAAAAACTGTTGCATCTGTTTTACCATGTGCGGTTTTGCGATTTTCATAATTGATTCAGCCCTTACAGGTGTCACCTTCTTTCCCTCATGTGAAATCAACTGCCCTATGTATAACACCTCTTCTTGGCAATACTGCAATTTTTCCTTGTCCACCTTGTGCCTTATCTGCTAGGACAGTCATCAACTGAATCGAGTCTTGTCTGCACTCATCTACTGTAGTGCTACAAATTAAAATGTCATCTACGTATTGTATCACCATGCTTTTCAAATCAATATTGCCTAAATCCATCTAGAGGACTCTGTTAGAGATCGATGGACACTCATAGTACCCAGATTTCTGCCCCCAGGCATGAGTACATAAGGTTGCCCCCCATCCAATTGGAGGGGGGTGAGGGCCACCGGGAAAGTGTGGACAGGTCCCCCAAAGGATGGGGCCTGCAGTTTAGGGTCCTCCTGGGGCAGATGGGTGCCCATCTGCCCCCATCTGCCCCTAGGGAATGGGCCTTACGGAAAAAAAAGAAGGGAAAAAATGGATGGTGTTGAGGGGAGTGCCCCTCCACTAGACCACCAGGGAATTGTTTTTATGGAAAGGGGGTCTCCCCCCACCCTCCCAAAATGCACTGGGGGCCATGGTATGCACCCCTCCCTGGGGGCAGTTATCTGCTCCTAGGAAGGGGCATCTGACCCCAGGGAGGGCTGCATGAGAGGCCCCCCTTTTATCCGCCCCCAGAGAGGGCTGATTGAGATGGCCCCCCTTTCATTTGGTGTGGTGGCGGGAGAGGGCCACCCCCTTTACATTGGAAAAGTCCCCGGAGGTTTAGGGTACCCCTCAGCCCCCCTAAAGTGTAGTATACCATTTTTAATGTTTTTCTTTGTTTACTAAACTTCCCATGGCGCAGATGGGCACATTAGTGTGCCAATCTGTCCCCAGGTTGCCCAAACCGTACTGCCCCACCCACTGGGGGGCCTGTGCACACATTTTGTGGTGGCCCTCTCCCCCCACCCCAAATGGAGGGGGGTGTACCTCACGCAGCCGTTTGTAGGAGGCCCACACTGGGGGCAGAATGGCACACTGTTGTTGTAACGCTCACCTGATTCCCACAGAGGCGCAGGTCTGGCTTCGAGTGCTGATGCTTCTTCAATGGTGAAGCGCAGGACTCTGAAGATGGACAGGAAGGGCCCTCTACTCTGGCTTCTCCGGCTCGCAGTAATGTTCCCCTGTGCGTGAAAAGGGAGTATTACCTACTGACTGAGTTATGCTCAAGCCTCCCACTCTCTTCCAACCCTCCACGATACCCTTCCACGATTCCCTGTGAAGTCTCACCTTAGGGTCTGAAAGGACGAGCTCTCCATCCTGCTTCTGACGCAGGGGTGCGTTGAACCCAGTTACTTCACTGGATTGAGGTTGGATGGGAGTTCAGGTAAGCTTGATTATACTGGTAAGGCGCTGTAAAAGTTCTGTTGCAAGTTCAAAAATTCAAGCTTTAAATAATAATGTTCATTGGCCCTCATTACGACCCTTGCGGAAATTGACTGACCGGACCGCAACAGCGTAAATAGCGTTTCCGCCATTGCACGAAGGAGCAAAGTGCGGCTAATTACGACCCATCGGGCACGAGCATTACGCCATGGCGGAATCCGAAAGGCTGCGATGGCGGAAATGACCCCAAAACGGCCCTTACCGCCGCCGTACGCTGCACCAGGTGCAATACCGCCACCCATCTTAGCGGTCACCGTAATGAGCGGGCACCGTAATGAGCGGGCACCGCAAATTACGGGCACCGTAAATATACGGAAACGGAAGTAAAAGCATGTGGCCGGAACGGGAAACAGCACGCCGCACAACTATAAAATCCGAATCCCAACACAACCATTAAAAATCCGACCCTGACACACATCCCAACCCGTTAGCAACCCCAGTTCAAAAAATAAATATGGGAAAGGTAGCCAAGAAAGCGTGTGATCGCAAGCGGCAGGTCCACTTCTCCCGAGAGGAACTGACCGTGCTGACCGAGACCCTGCAGGAAAATGCCGCCGTCGTCTTCTCCAGTCAAATGACCAGGACGGCCCTTGCCAACAAGAAGGCCATATGGGCCCTTGTGGCACAGCGCGTAAGTGCGGTGGGGACAACACCCCGCACGCCACAGCAATGTCGCAAGCGGTGGGACGACCTGCGGATCCGCGTACGCAGCATACTTTCTGCGAACAGGAACATCGCCACAGCTACCGGGGGGGGATCAGAGTCGCCCATCAAGTTGACCCCCTGGGAGGAGATCTGCGCCTCCACCATAGGAATGGAGAGCATAGAGGGAGTCGGAGGGATGGAGAAAGGAGTGCCGACATCCGGAGAATCAGGTAGGTTTGCCAAGAGAAACAATGCGAAATCCACAAACCACGAACATGTGCAGTACCATGTGACCCCATAGTGCAATACATACTTTGCCCTGACAGCGCCCTCTAAAAGTCAGAATGAATAAACAAATTAATCAAGATGCCATAAACAACCCCTACATGTGCAGCATGCACCCCCTAACTGCAGGCAGCCAAATGAATGCATCCTCAATCCACACGAAAATGAGACCACCTCCAAGGCCCAGTCCCATATCAGCCTCATGTACCACCCCAATGCATTTGATACGTTGCCATTCCAAATCCGACAGACCCATAACTAACGCTCGCCCCTCTTTACTCCACCACAGGGTCCGATACCAACGACGAGCTGCAGGACACCCCTACCAGCACGCCTGCAAAGAGGGCCAGGACCAACGTCCCAAGAGCCTCCACCTCAGGTGCAAGGATCAAGACACGGCAGCAGCAGGAATCAAGTGCCAGCACACTGGAGGGGACTGCAACAGGCACCCCAGCAGCCAGCAAGTCCACAACCCCAGCACCACAGGTCCCCCCAAAGAACGTATCTGATGGCACTGCCTCTGGTGGTAGCAGCACCATAGGTGACACAGCTGTCATGCCAGCATGCTCCGACACGGAAAACAGTGCTGGCGACGTAGGTACCATCCATGACCTTTCCCAATCCCCCTGCATGTTCCATCCCCTACACCATGACGAAACCACGCAGGGGCACCCTGAAGACGACGACTGGCCAACCCCCACAAGTCCTGTGCCAAGGCAACATGTGTTGAGCAGCCCCCCTGTCACACCACCGCAAATGTCCATGGCCCAGCAGAGGCAACAGTCCCTCGACCTGCTGATCGAGCAACAGCAGGAAGCGTCCACGCTACTCAAGGACCATGCAAATGAATGCGGGGGTTCCAGGGCAGCCATGGAAACATCCACCGAGACACTCAGGGCACAAATAGAGAAAAGTAGTGAGAGCCTCAGGGGAGAAATGGAGAGAAGCACCGAGAGCCTGAGAGCACAAATGGAGAGAAGCACCGAGAGCCTGAGGGGGGAACTGCATGCGACGTCCAAAGACGTTTGTGCTGAACTTGCTGCTGTGCGCCGTGTGCTCTCGGAGCTCTCACAAACCCTCAGAGACATGCATGGACGCGAGCAGGCAGAGACGTCATCCGTGGCAAGTTCCGTCCAGGGCAGCCCCCAACGCAGATCTGGCAGGAACCTGCGCTCCACGGGCAGGGGTGCCCCTGATACCCGTAGAGGGGGCTTGCAATAGCGTCTACCCACGGGCAGCATGCATATCTGGACACTGGTGTTGGGGGGGGAGGAAGTAGGGTGGAGGGGGTGTGTTGGGCTTCACTGGGTGGCGGGTCCATAGGGTGTATGAATCAAATCACATTAACAATACAGCACTTCATTATCATCCAATGACATGTGTGGACATTGATATTTGCGTACGAGGCCTTCATAGGCGTACAGTCCACTATGTGCCTGTACTACACACACACAGTGCCACAGGTCCCCTTTCCGTGTAATAGGCACCATGCGTGGTTGCTAGAAGCATGCATCTATGATGCTCTGTCGGATTGCACGTGCATCCTGTGCCTCATGGACTCCCTGGGGTGCCTCCACATCCCCACCCTCATCATCATCATCTTCAGGTGCATGCAGTACAGCGTCAGGGGGCATGGGCACATTCCTACGTATGCACATGTTGTGCAGCATGACACATGCCATGACCATCTTAGAAACCCTCTCATGGCTGTACATGAGTGCCCCGCCAGACCTGCTGAGGCTGCGGAAACGAGCCTTCAGTAGGCCGAATGCCTGTTCAATGACCACACGGCTACGTGAGTGGGCATGGTTGTAGTCCTCCTCATGCTGGTTCTGTGGGTTCCGGATTGGTGTAAGGAGCCATCTCTTCAGTGGATACCCGGCATCACCTGTATGGGACGAATAAAGGGTGTCAGTGGAATGATAGTGCTAAGTAGCCCCCCCCCCCTCCTGCAAGGTCATTGACGCATCAAATGGGCCACGATGTCATGCATGGAATGAGACTCACCGAGTAGCCAGGATCTGTGCCCTGCGTGTCGCTCCATGTAGCGTGGTATTCTTGTGTTCCTCAGGACCATAGAATCATGGGTAGATCCTGGAAATCTGGCACAACAATGCGTAAAGATCTTGTTGGAGTCACACACCATTTGCACATTGATTGAATGAAATTGTTTCCGGTTGCGGTACTGGACCTCCATGGCATGTGGGACAACCAATTCAACATGGGTGCAGTCGATGGCACCAATGCAACCCGGGATGCCGCCAAGTGCATGGAATCCCACCTTTGCGTTGGTAATCTCCTGGTACGTGCGTGGTAGTGTGATGTGGTCGTCGGCGTGCTTCAGGAGGGCATCGTGCACTTGGGAGAGTGTCCGTGAGAACAGTGGCTGTGAAATGCCATGCAACTGTCCCACTGTGTGCTGGTAGGTGCCTGTGGCCAGGAAGTGGAGTACAGACACCACCTTCAGTAGGGGTGGGATGGCGGTTGGGCTATCTATCATGCTCACGAGGTCAGCATGTGTCATGTCCACAATGGCGATTATGGTGTCCCGGTCCAAACGGTAGAGGGTGTGGATCTGCTCAGCAGTGAGGTTGAACGGATCAGCTCGGAGGCGTGGGATTGCGGGCCGCCTGCGTGGTGGTAGTGGCAGTGCTTGTGGGCCTTGCTGACCCTGCCTTGCCCTCCTCCTCCTCCTTCTCCTCCGTCTCCCCTGTGCGCCCGGTTGTTGTACCTGTTGTTGTTCGTCGTCTTCTTGTAGTTGTAGCACTTGCAGTGCTATCTGGTGCCCCAGGCCCAACATCGCTAGTCCTGCCGGTAGCATTTTGGAGTGGGAGTGGTTGTGGGAGGGGTTTGGGTCTGCTATATATGTGCTGTCGGCCTGTATGGCCTCCACCTGTGCTGATTGAATGAATCTGTGGCAGATGCAATCCCTTCTGGCCGAGCACGTCCCGCACGTAAGGCTGCATTTGGCCGCATGGCATCTTGGGATTGGAATCATGTATCAAATCCCGATGGCAGTGTGATGTACTTTGACTGATTTTCATGCTATGCTCCCATTGTTACACATGCTATGATTGCAGCCGCTTACATACCTGTGAAGAGTCAGTGGTATGTAGGGCTCGATCGATGGCCGACCCTCATGCAGCACAGTATCGTACTTCACCGACGGGCGTGGCGTCCCATTTGTGATTGCAGCCAGTTAGCATTATGACACACAGCCGCACTACATTGATGTAATTGTGAATGCAAGCGTTCACAGAAGCCTTTTCGACGTAATGTTGCAAGTGAGGAATTCGAAGGCCAGGATTTTTGGTTGCGAAGTAGCGGTGAGGAGACGCCCACAGGTCTGCCTGGAAATGTAACGTTCTATTGTTGAATGTCCTTGGGACAGGGCCCATAACGAGCAAGCAATGAATGACATGAATTGAATGGGATGCGCAATAGCGTAGTGGACGATAAGGCAGGACGTTCCCAAGTCCATCTAGCTTCACGACACTACAGATCCGGCCAGGAGCACAGTGGTTTTTGCAGACTGCATTACGCACAGACGCGATGGAAGTTTCACATATTATGTGAGTGAATGTTCATGCGTTTTCATTGCGGGATGAGGGAATGATGAATGGATGCATGGACAGATGATTCCATTTAGGGTCTGACATGTACATGTGTTTTTTGATTCAATCCCCTTCCCCTGCGCTATGTGATGCAAGGCTGCCATAGTGGGACTTACGTCTATCTGCCCTTGTCGGATCCTCCCTGTCTCGACGCGCCTTCATACACTTGTGTCTAGGCACGTTACTAATCCCATGTCATGGGTTCTATCTTGACGGACGCATGCACAGTAACCGACGTTGCCAATGGTGTATTAACCTCGATTGGTTTCGTTATGTATCGATACTGATTTAGGGGTGTGTATATTCCTTTGGAGTGGGCTAGCATGCATATGGGTGTGGATTTGGTGTGTTGAATGAAGATAGTGATGCATCATGTGTCATGTAGTGCAATCGGTTAATTTGTGTTTCATTTTGGTGACAGGTATCTCCTGCCCTATTGCAGATGCCATCTGTACGCCACTCCTCCAGATGGTTTTTACTCTCGACACCTGCAGCTTCGGGTGAATCAGTGGAGCAGCATTACGATCTTATGGGACGATCGCCAATGGGCCACATGCCCTTACGCTGTTCTGGTGGCTAGGTGCAACATTTCGGCCTTTCAGCTGGACTAGTGCCTGCCTCATGGGACGGACCTGCGGTTCTTGCCGCTTCCATGTTGCCTTTTGGAACGTTGATGTTGGCCCTGTGTGCCATGATGGTACAGGGCGTCACACAAGTGGAAGCTGGTCAATTATTGCAGATGCAGCCCTCGGTGATGATGGATGTTTTGGTGTTATTTTACAAATTGCTGTGAGGCCTTTGTCATTTGGATGTGCATTTAAATTGTATTCCGATATTTGGCGTGTTGCGTTATTCTTTGCAGGTGATGTGGCGATTTTCGATTTGTGGCGGTATGTATTGCGAGATGATCTGCATTGTGTTCCGCCTTCTGAGTTGAGTTGTGTGGTACAGTACTGGCCGCTTTTGCCTACGTAGCACAGTGTGGTCACGGATAGGGGCTGCCATTGTGACTGTTTACATGATGTGCTGTTCAGGGGCGGGGGATTGGCTTTTGGCCGACTGGTGCCTGTCAGCCAGGTCGATTGATGGTATGATGGGATGTTCAGAATGTGGCTGGTCACAGGTGCCTGTGTTTGCGTGCGTTTGTTGGAGGGGGACTGGGGTCATGTCCATTGGAATAGCTTCTGTATTCATGCCATCTGTGCCCTGCAGCTCCCATCGGCCCCTCTTGGGATGTGCCTGGCTGCTCAGTCACTCTGCCAACTTGTGTGGTACATGCTTCTGCTGATGGTTGGTTTGTTTACTGGCAAGAGTACAGGTCTGGTGCAATCCCCCTCAGGATGCTGTTTTGGATGTTGCCTTGCGCTGGTGGCAAGCGATGGGGGACTACTGTTGTTTTGTGTCATGTGTTCTTGATTTCCATTTTGATGTCTTGTACCTTCACATGCCTGTGCTGCATCAGTACGGCTATGGTGAAATGCCGTACATGGATGCCCACTCACGGGGCGCTTCGAACACCTGCATGCATTTCTACGTTGGCATGCATGGGTGAATTGTAGATTTCACTGGTTGCATGGTGTGAGTACATTGCGCCTGCCAGGAGTTGTGCAATGTGGCCAGGGAGTGGAGTACAGGCACTCAGTGGGCCATTTACGGTTGGTTCACGATGCCGTATTTCTCGCCATGGCGGAATGGTCCATTCCGCCATGCCTGATGGCGTTAGGTACATGTCCGCTAGGGTCGGAATTGGCGTACCGTTGCACCATGGTGGTGTTTGCGGTTTGGCATGGTGCGCGCGCGCGTGCTTAGTGCAGTTAGCGTTGGCGTTCACTACGGTGTCGCTAATGGCTTCGTACTTTGCGGTGACGGGTCATAGTCGCACCGAGCGCTTTTCGATGGCGGTATTGCATTTCCGCCATCGTTTTCCCCTTTCCGCCAGGGTCGTAATGAGGGCCATTGTCTTTTTTCAGGTGATGAATGAAGATTCCTTTGGAGACTTCTTGCAACAAAGCGCTGATGTTGATGTCTTTTCCCCATAGGGGCCGGGGTTCGGAATGCCGGAGATATGGCGCTGACCCGAAGTGAAACATGCAGTTCCAGTAAAGATCTGGTAAGTCCTAGATGAGCGCTCAGGTAATGTTTTTGCATTCGCTCATCTAATGTCTTTGTCTTTTTTCCCCATAGGGGCCGGGGTCCTGCTTGGAAACAGCAAGACCCGAAATGAAATGGGAATGACCCAACAGGTAAGTCTTAGAAGGAAACTGAGCTTTTCCTATTCCCTTCCTTCTCTCACCTCTTATTCTTGTCTTTTTCTCTAGGCTCTGGGAAGTGGCTGTGTATCCGGATGATCGCTGCTGAAGATGGAGGAACCCAGGAAAGGTGAGTGAAATGCAGCGCTGCAGCGATCGTAACGAAATGCTTTTAAAAATGATGTCTTCCCTTTCAGGATCGTCGGTGATGTCTCCGTGGTGCAGATTAGCTGGTAGGTCTCTTGTCTCCCTTTGCAGGTGACCCAGGATGCTGACAGGTGTGGCTGAAGTCCAGATGCAGGAGCTGACACGGTGAGCGTCCAGCTGCGAGGAGCAGAACAACGCGAAGCATGAGTTGCTGATCGGATGTGGTTTAAATAGCTTTGGAAGAAGTTCCAAGTGTGTATCCTTCCTCCGATCAGGTATGTATCCTTCCCCGACCACACCCGGGTGGAAAGTAGTCCCACAGGTAAAGTAGTTCCTATTCAGGCCTCAAGAGGGCCTGGATGTGGCAGCATGGTCTGCATCAGGTAAGTGCACATTAAAACACTTGAACACATGTCTAGCTTTATGAGCCTGGCGCCTAAGGCGCCAGGATAGAGGTCCAACATGAGCCTGGCGCCTAGGCGCCAGGACTGCGTCGAAAGGGCCCCAGCTTGGGCCCGCTGGCACTCCCCTGGGGGAAATGATGCCTGCCTCTGGGGTTGCTGGGTCAGACCTGGCTCCTTGGAGGTAGGCATCATGACAGTACCCCCCCTCAAGGCCCCTCCCAAGGTTGTTCCCTCCGGGGGTTTGGGCTTGTTCGGAAATCTCCGGTGAAACCTTTGTACTAATCGAGGTGCGTGGACATGGTTACTAGGCTCCCACGATCTCTCCTGAGGTCCATATCCCTTCCAGTCAACAAGATAGAAGAGTTTCGACTTTACCACCTTGGAGTCTAAAATGTCTTTAACTTCGAATTCTAATTCCCCTTCAATTTGAACTGGATCTGGAGGCTTGGACAATCGGGTTCCTGGTTGTACTGGCTTCAAAAGTGATGCATGAAAAACTGGATGAATACGCATGTTGGATGGTAGATCCAATTTAAAGGCCACTGGGTTGATTATAGCTTTGATGGGATAAGGTCCTATGAATCTGGGATTGAAGGTTCGCGGGCCCTTGAGGGGTAAATGTTTAGTTGCTAGCCATACCTGGTCTCCTACTTGGTAAGGAGGAGTTTTACTTCGGTGCAAATCAGCGTTTTCTTTATACTTTTTCTTGGCTTGCTGTAAATGAGTTGCAGCTTCTTTGAAGGCTCGGGTTATTGTGGAATGCAGATGATTTACTGTGGGCATTTCCAGGGTCAGAGGTGGATCTAGATCAGAGGTCCGAGGATGGTGACCATACAAAGTATAAAAGGGGGTTTGTCCCGTTCCAGAATGCACTGAATTGTTGTATGCATATTCTGCGATCCAAAGGATGTCTTTCCAATTTAACTCGGATTGGTGTAACATGCACTGAAGATATTGCTCGAGAGTCTGATTGGTTCTCTCGGTTTGTCCGTCGGTCTGGGGGTGGTGGCTGGTGGATAACCGCACATCTATTTGTGCTAGTTGGCAACACTTCTTCCAAAAATGTGAGATAAATTGACTTCCACGATCCAAGACTAAAATGGAAGGGAAACCATGTATGCGAACTATATTCTCCAGGAATTCCTTGGCCAAGGTGGAAGCTGAAGGCAAACCCTTTAAAGGGATAAAGTGGGCCATTTTGGAGAATAGGTCCACAATTACAAGGATTGTGTTGTAACCAGCACAAGCAGGCAGATCTGTTATAAAGTCCATTGACAGGGTGTGCCATGGTGCCGGTGGAATATCCAAGGGTTGAAGTAGGCCGGCTGGCCTTTTCTTTTGAGCCTTGTTTTGGGCGCAAATTCCACAAGACAGTACAAAAGACTTTATGTCTTTTCTCCAAGAAGGCCACCAGAAGTGGCGTTTGATTTTTTCCTCCGTTTTAGCGATACCAGGGTGTCCTTCCATTAAAGATTCATGATGATGGGCAATAACAAGTTCTTGCAATTCTTTACTTGGCAGAAACAACCGCTCCTGGAAGTAGGGTAAGTCATCCTTAACGGTGTAATGAGGACCCTTTTGACTCCATTCCAGTAAGGTTGAAGAGTCTAGAAGTTGTTTTACTTGTGTTTGGATATCCTCAATATATTGCAATGAAGTTAAGCCTAAGATTCTTTGCTCAGGTATGATGGGCACAGGCTCTAAGCTCCAATTAGGTTCTTCCATGCCAATCCGGGATAAGGCGTCTGCTTTTCCATTCTTGCAGCCAGGGCGATAGGTAATTACAAAATCAAATTCCGCAAAGAATAGAGCCCATCGGAGTTGTCGTGAAGATTGAGCTTTGGCCGTCTTTAAATACTGTAAGTTTCTGTGGTCCGTAATTACGGTGATGGTGTGTCTTGCCCCGAGAAGGTAGTGACGTCAAACCTTGAAAGCAGATTTGATGGCCAGTAACTCTTTATCGGTAATTGCGTAGTTGATTTCAGGAGGAGAACATTTTCTGGACCAAAAGGCCACTGGGTGTAGTTGGTTAGTTTTTGGGTCTCTTTGCGACAGGACAGCTCCCATGGCCGAACTGGAAGCATCGGTTTCCACTATGTACGGGAGATCTGGGTGCGGGTGCTTCAATACAGGTGCATAGGTGAATTTGGTTGTCAGGTCCTGGAAGGCTTGTTCGGCCTCAAGAGTCCATTCGAAGCGTTTGTTTTTCTTTAGGAGAGCGGTGATGGGTTGGACTGTTCGGGAAAATTCCGGGATGAATCTTCGATAGAAATTGGCAAAGCCGAGCATGCTCTGAACTCCCTTCACCAAGCTTGGAGATGGCCATTTGAGGATGGCGTCCACCTTTCGCGAGTCCATTTGGACTCCTTGAGGTGTCAGGATGAATCCGAGAAACTCAACTTCTGTGGTATGAAAAACGCATTTTTCGAGTTTTGCAAATAGTCTGTGCTGGCGCAGTTTCTCAAGAACTGCCCTAACATGTTTTCTGTGATCAGATTCTGAAGAAGAGTACACCAGGATGTCGTCAATGTAAACAATGACGCAGACATCGATAAGTTACCGAAGAACATCATTCATAAAGTACTGAAAGGCGGCAGGTGCATTGCACAAACCGAAGGGCATCACCTGATATTCGAAAAGCCCAAATTTGGTGCGGAATGCAGTCTTCCATTCGTCGCCTTCTTTTATGCGCACCGGGTGATATGCTCCTCGGAGATCTAACTTGGTGTACACACAAGTGTCTTTCACCTGGTCGATAAGCTCAGGGATCAAGGGCAGAGGATAACGATTCTTAATCGTTATTTGATTTAGGGCGCGATAGTCTATACACGTTCTAAGGTCGCCTTCTTTTTTTGGCACGAAGAACAGAGCTGAAGAGACAGGAGACTTGGATGGGCGAATAAAACCATTGGCTAGGTACTGATCTAAATAGTGACGCAAATGCAGGTTCTCAGGTTCCGTAAGAGCATAAATCCTACTACAAGGTAGTTGAGCATTGGGTACCAGATCGATCTGGCAATCATAAGACCGATGGGGAGGTAACGTGTTAACCTGTTCTTTCTGAAAAACGTCTTGGAATTCTTTGTATTCTGACGGTAGCAGGGGTGGAAGTTGCTGTGGCTAGACCCATAGCTGGATTTCTTGGATAACAAGTTGGTTCACAATCAGGAAAACTTCTTCTTTGCTCGCCAGTCAATTCTGGGATTATGTGTTTCTAACCAAGGAATTCCAAGAATTACTTGAAATTGTGGGGCCTTGATCACATCAAACACGATTGCTTCCCGATGTCCATCCTGACCCACCAGTGTCACTTCAACAGTGGAATGCGTTACAGGCCCTGAGGCTATTTCGGTTCCATCTACTGTAGTAATGACATCTTGGGTTACTTTCGGGCGGAGAGGAAGCTTAATCCTGGAAGCCAATTCACGGTCTATGTAATTTCCAATAGCTCCACTGTCGATGTATGCTTTTATAGCATGCAACTGCTGAGGCTGTTTTGGGTCCACGAGCACCATTGGCATGACGAAAATGCGAGGTCAAAGAGTTAGTTTTCAAGCTCAGCAAGTGGACCCCTACGCTTGCCGGGCTAGGTCGTTTCCCGAATCAGGTGTCACTAATTCGTTATCAGTAGCTCCAACCACCTTCTTAAGTGGTTTAACTGGACAATTTCGAAGAAAGTGACCGGAAGTCCCGCAATACAGACAAAGTTGCATTTGCCGCCTTCTCTCTCGTTCTTTCTGCGTTAATGGTCCTTTAACACCACCAATTTGCATAGGTTCAGATACGTCGGTACTCTTGGAGGTAGCGTGGGTTTTGATCGGTGCTCGGTTTTCATACTTGAACCGATCTGCTTTTCTATTTTGAAGTCTGTGATCAAGTTGAACCACCAAGTCAATGTAGTCTGCGCAGACCTGGGGTGGGTTTACTATCTGAGCTAGAACATCCTTAAGCTCTCCGCGCAGGCCTCGATGAAACAATGTGATCCTTTTGCTTTCTGGCCATCCAGTTTCCACAACTAGTCTGTTAAAGGTGGCTATGTAGGACAGAAGATCCTGATTACCTTGTCGTAAGGATAGCAGTTCGTTATCAAGGGCCTGTCCTTGAGAGTGTCGAGTGAACAATCTTTCCATGCTGGCCTGGAAGCCCTGAAAATTCTGGAGAATGGGATCATCCTGATTTACCAATGGAATCGACCAATCGGCAGCACTGCCACTGAGGTAAGATAGCATAAAGGCTACCTTGGTCTGGTCCTTAGGGAAGGCTCCGGTCTGCATAGAAAGTGTAAACGACATTGGTTCATAAAGACGGCATATTTCTTGGGATCCCCCGCAAAACGTTCAGGCAGGGCCAAAGGCATGTGTCCATGTAGATTAATTGGTACCGGGTTACTCAAACCCATTGATGTGGAAATGTCTCTGGAATTAGGTAAAGGAGTGTGCACTGCCTGGGCCTGTAATAACCTTTTGGCTAGGTCATCAGTTCTTTCCTTAGATAAGATCAGTTCTCTTTTGAGAGCGTTAGTCTCCTGGCGGGCTGAGTGCACCTCTGCCCGTAATTCCCCCAAAAGCTGGGCCAGCTGGTCACTGTCACGCTCACCTGATTCCCACGGAGGCGCAGGTCTGGCTTCGAGTGCTGAGGCTTCTTCAATGGTGAAGCGCAGGACTCTGAAGATGGACAGGAAGGGCCCTCTACTCTGGCTTCTCCGGCTCGCAGGAATGTTCCCCTGTGCGTGAAAAGGGAGTATTACCTACTGACTGAGTTATGCTCAAGCCTCCCACTCTCTTCCAACCCTCCACGATACCCTTCCACGATTCCCCGTGAAGTCTCACCTTAGGGTCTGAAAGGACGAGCTCTCCATCCTGCTTCTGATGCAGGGGCGCGTTGAACCCAGTTACTTCACTGGATTGAGGTTGGATGGGAGTTCAGGTAAGCTTGATTATACTGGTAAGGCGCTGTAAAAGTTCTGTTGCAAGTTCAAAAATTCAAGCTTTAAATAATAATGTTCATTGTCTTTTTTCAGGTGATGAATGAAGATTCCTTTGGAGACTTCTTGCAACAAAGCGCTGATGTTGATGGCCCTCATTACGACCCTGGCGGAAATCGAAAAACGATGGCGGAAATGCAATACCGCCATCGAATAGCGCTCGGTGCGACTATGACCCGTCACCGCAAAGTACGATGCCATTAGCGACACCGTAGTGAACGCCAACGCTAACTGCACCAAGTACGCGCGCGCGCGCCATGCCAAACCGTAAATACCACCATGGCGCAAGGGTACGCGAATTCCGACCCTAGCGGACATGTACCTAACGCCATCAAGCACGGCGGAAAGTACCATTCCGCCATGGTGAGAAGTACGGCATCGCGAATCAACCGTAAACGGCCCCACTGAGTGCCTGTACACCGCTCCCTGGCCACATAGTACAACTCCCCGTAGGTGCAATGAAGTCACAATGCAACCAGTGAAATGTACAAGTCACCCATGCATGCCAACGAACAAAAGAATCTCAAGAGGGGCCAATGGGAGCCGCAGGGCACAGATGGCACGAATACAGAAGCCATTCCAATGGACATGACCACAGTCCCCCACCAAGAAACGCACGCAAACACAGGCACCTGTGACCAGCAATATTCCGAAAATCACATCATTCCACCAGTCCACCTGGCTGACCGGCATCTGTTACACAAAACCTAATCCCCCGCCCCTGAGCATGACATCATTCAAACAGTCATATTGGCAGCCCTCATCCCTGACCTCACTGGGCTTCGTAGGCAAACGCGCCCAGCACAGTACCACGCAACTATACTCCGAAGCTGGAACCCAATGCAGATCTCCTCACAATACATCGCTCCCCAAATAGGAATATGCCACATCACTTGGAAAGAAGAACGCTACACGGCCCATATCAGAATGGAAATTTAATGCACAACAAATTCACCAAGCCCATACAGCCATTAGGCCATGAACTCCAAAACACATTTCACCATTGTGGGCTGCATCCGCAAGAAATGACCAGCTACTTCTTGTGTGACGCCCTGTTCCTTCATGGTACACAGAGCCACATTCTCGTACGAAAAGGCAACATGGAAGCGCACAGAACCGCAGGGCCGTCCCAATGGGGAGGCACTAGTCCAGCTGAAAGGCCGAAATGTTGCTCCGAGCCACTAGTACTGCGTAAGGGCATGTGGCCCATTGGCGATCGTCCCATAAGATCGTAATGCTGCTCCACTGATTAACACGAAGCAGCAGGTGTCGGGAGTAAAAGCTATCTGCAGGAGTGGCATACAGATGGCAGTGGCAAAAGGGGAGGAGATACCTGTCAACCAAAATAAAAGAAAAAGAACAGAATGGCCATCAGAACTACATTCGAACAACTCACTTCAATGATCACACTAAATCCACAGCCATATGCATGCTAGCCCACTCCAAAGGATCATCACCACCCCAAAACCACTTGCGACTCATAACTATCTATATCGAGGTGTAAACACCATCACAAACGAGTGTACCTGTGCATGCGTCTGTGAAAACAGAATCCATCAGATGGGATTGGTAACGTGCATGGACACAAGTGTCTGAGGGCGCGTCGAGACAGGGAGGGCTCAACAAGGCCAGATAGACGATGGTCCCACTATGGCAGCCCTGCATCACATAGCGCAGGGGAGGCGGACAGATTCCAAGAAGCCCTGTACATGGCAAACACTGTATCAAATCATCTGCCCATTCATCCATTCATCATTCCCTCATCCCGTAATGAAAACGCCTGTTTCCATACTCACATAACATGTGCGAATTCCATTGAGTCTGTGCGTTATGCAGCCTGCAAAATCCACTGTGCCCCAGCCCGTAATTCCAGTGTTGTGAAGTAACATGTATTTGGGAACGTCCGGCCTCATCGTCCACTTCGCTATTGCGCATCCCAAACTATTCAAATCAATCATGCATCCTCGCCATGGCCCCTGTCCCAAGGACATTGAACAATAGAACGTTATATTTGCAGTCAGACCTGTGGGCATCTCCTCGCCGCTAGCTGATAACCGAAAGCGCCGCCCTTTGAATTCCTCATTTGCAACATCACGTCGAAAAGGCATCTGTGGCCGCTTGAAATCACAAATTAATCCATCTAGTGCGGCTGTGTGTGAAAATGGCAACTGCCTTCACTCACAAATGGGACGCCCCGGCCGTCGTTGCAACTCGGTACAGTGATGCATGAGGGTCCACCGTTACTCGAGTACTACGTTCCACTGACCCTTCACAAGTCTGTTCGCGACTGCAAAGATTGTATGTGAAACAATGGGACCATAGCCGAATGAACCTATCAACCAATGTTACACGGCCATCGGGTACAAATACATGATTGCAATAGCAAGATGCCATTCCTCGAATTGCAGCGTTGTGTGCGGGACGTGCTCGGCCAAAGGGGAGAGCAGCTTGCACAGGTGGAATGAATCACCACAGGTGGAGGCCATACAGCCTGAAAACACATAAATTGCACACCCAGTCTCCTCCCACAACCACACCCACTCCGAAATGCTACCGGCAGGACTCGCGATGTTGGCCCTGGGGGACCTGATAGCACTGCAAGTACTCCAACTCCAAGAAGAAGACGAACACCAACTACAACCGGCCGCACGGAGGAGACGCAGGAGGAGGAGGAGGGCAAGGCAGGGCCAGCAAGGGCCGCCAGCACAGCCACTACCACCACGCAGGCAGCCCGCAATCCCACGCCTCCGAGCACATCCGTTCAACCTCACTGATGAGCAGATCCACACCCTCTACCGTTTGGACCGGGACACCATAGCCGCCATTGTGGACATGACACAGGCTGACCTTGTCAGCATGATAGATAGCCCAACCGCCATCCCACCCCTACTGAAGTTGGTGTCTGTACTCCACTTCCTGGCCACAGGCACCTACCAGCACACAGTCGGACAGTTGCATGGCATTTCTCAGCCACTGTTCTCACGGACACTATTGCAAGTGCTCGATGCCCTCCTGCAGCACGCAGACGACTACATCTCTCTACCACGCTCGGAGCAGGAAATTACCAACACAAAAGTGGGATTCCATGCACTTGCCGGCATACCGGGTTGCCTTGGTGCCATCGACTGCACCCATGTGGAATTGGTCGTCCCACATGCCATGGAGGCCCAGTACCGCAACCGAAAACAATTTCATTCTCTGAATGTACAAATGGTGTGTGACTCCAACAGGATCATTACACATTGTTGTGCCCGATTCCCTGGATCAACCCATGATTCAATGGTCTTGAGGAACTCTACAATACCACGCTACATAGAGCGACACGCAGGGAACAGATCCTGGCTACTCGGTGAGTCTCATTTCATGCATGATGATGTGGGGTATGTGATGCGGCAATGACCTGGCAGGAAGGGGGGGGCGCGTACGTAGCAATGGCATTCCACATAATTCGTTTATCGTCCACATACAGGTGATGCCGGATATCCACTGAAGAGATGGCTCCTCACACCAGTCCGGAACCCACGGGACCAGCATGAGGAGGACTACAACCATGCCCACTCACGTACCCGTGTAGTCATTGAACAGGCATTCGGCCTACTGAAGACTCGTTTCCGGTGCCTCAGCAGGTCTGGCGGGGCACTCCTGTACCGCCATGAGAAGGTTGCAAAGATGGTGATGGCATGTGTCATGCTACACAACATGTGCGTACGTAGAAATGTGCCCATGCCCCCTGACGCAGAACTGCAAGCACCTGAAGATGGTCATGATGAGGGTGGGGATGTGGCAGCACCTCAAGGAGTCCGCGAGGCACAGGAGGGCCGTGACATTCGTCAGCATCTCATTGATGCATGCTTCTAGCACTCACGCCTGGTGGCTGATACATGGACACGGGACTCGTGGCACTGTGTGTGTCTGGTACATGCACAATATGGACTGTACATCTATGATGGCCTAGTACACAAAGATCATTGTCCACACATCTCATTGGTTGATTGTGCATTGTTTATGGCATATGTGATATCATGTTGAACACCCTATCGACCCGCCACCCAAGTGAGCCCAACACACCCCCTCCACCCTCCTACCTCCCCCCCCGAACACCAGTGTCCAAAGATGCTCATTGTCAGTGGGCAGTCGCTATTGCAAGCCCCCTCTGCGGGTATCAGGGGCACCCCTGCCTGTGGAGCGCAGGTTCCTCCCAGATCTACGTTGGGGGCTGCCCTGGACGGAACTTGCAACGGATGATGTCTCTGCCTGCTCACGTCCATGCATGTCCCTAAGGGTTTGTGAGAGCTCAGTGAGCACACGGCGCACTGCGGCAAGTTCGGCACATACGTCTTTGGACGTCGCATGCAGTTCCCCCCTCAGGCTCTCGGTGCTTATCTCCATTTGGACTCTCAGGCTCTCGGTGCTACTCTCCATTTGGACTCTCAGGCACTCGGTGCTACTCTCCATTTGTGCCCTTAGTGTCTCTGTACTTCTCTCCATTTCTGCCCTAAGTGTCTCAGTTGATGTTTCTATGTCTGCCTTAGTGCCCCCACATTCATCGGCATGGTCCTTGAGGAGCGTGGCCAGTTGCTGCTGTTGCACGATTAACTGGTCGAGGGACTGTTGCCTCTGCTGGGCCATGGCCATTTGCGGTGGTGTCACAGAGTGGCTGTTCGCCTCATGTTGCCCTGCCACAGGGCTTGTGGGGGATGGCCAGTCGTCGTCTTGTGGGTGCCCCTGCGTGGTATCCTCATGGTGTACGGGATGGGACAGACAGGGGGATTGGGACAGGTCATGGATGGATCTGACTTCGACATCCCCGTCTTCTGTGTCGGAGCATGCTGCCATTAATGGGGTGTCACCTATGGTGCTGCTGCCACCAGAGGCAGTGCCTTCTGTGGCATCCATTGGGGGGACCTGTGGTGCTGCTGTTGTGGGCATGCTGGCTGCTGGGGTGCCTGTTGATGTTCCCTCCTCTGTGCTGCCACCTGATTTGTGCTGCTGCCGTGTCTTGATGCGTGCAGCTGAGGTGGAGGGTCTTTGGCCGTTGGTCTTGGCCCTCTTTGCAGGTGTGCTGGTAGGGGTGTCCTGAAGCTCGTCGTTTGGATCGGACCCTGTGGTGGAGTAAAGGAGGGCGAGCGTTATTAATGGGTCTGTGGGAATTGGAATGGCAATGTATCACATGCATTGGGGTGGTACCTGAGGGTGATTTGGGTCGGGGCCTTGGAGGTGCTTTCATTTGTGTGTGGAGTGAGGGTGCAGTTGTTTGGCAGCCTGCAGTTAGGGTGTGCCTGCTGCACGTGTAGTGGGTGTTTTTGGGGTTTTTAATTATTTATGTATTTATTGTGAGTTTTAAAGTGCGCTATCAGGCCAATGTGTGTGGACGTTCTCCTGGACATGTGTTTCTGTTGCACTATGTGGACACATGGTACTTCACATGATTGGACATTGTGGATTTAGCATTGTTTCATTTGGGCCACCTACCTGATTTTTCGGATGTCTGCACTCCTTTCTCCATCCCTCCGACTCCCTCTATGCTCTCCATTCCAATGGTGGAGGCACAGATTTCTTCCCAGGGGGTCAACTTGATGGGTGATTCCGATCCTCCCCCGGTGGCTGTGGCAATGTTGCGGTTGGCAGAAAGTATGCTACGGACGCGTATCCGCAGGTCGTCCCATCGCTTTCTGCATTGCTGTGGGTTGCGGGGTGCGGTCCCCACCGCACTTACCCGCTGTGCCACCAGGGCCCATATGGCCTTCTTGTTCGCAAGTGCCGTCCTGGTCATTTGCGTGGAGAAGACGGCGGCGGCATTCTCCTGGAGGGTCTCTGTAAGCACGGTGAGTTCCTCACGGGAGAAGTGGACCTGCCGCTTGCGGTCGCACGCTTTCTTCGCTACTTTTCCCATTTTTCTTGGTTTCGCTAGGGTGGATGACGGGTTGGGATGTGTCTCAGGGTAGTGTTTTTAGTGGTTGTGTGGATTTTGTGGTTTTATAGGTGTACGGCGTGTTGTTTCCCGTTCCGGGCCCATGTTTTTACTTCCGTTTCCGTATATTTCCGGTCACCGTACTTTCCGGTTGGCGCTCACTGCGGTGTCCGCTAGGATGGGTGGCGGTATTGCACCTAGGGCGCCGTACGGCGGCGGTGTGGGCCGTTTTGGGGTCATTTCCGCCATCGCGGACTTTGCACTTCCGCCATGCCGTGGTGCTCGTGCCCGATGGGTCGGAATGGGCCGCACTTTGCTCCATCGTGCAATGGCGGAAACGCTATTTACGCTGTGGCGGTCCGGTCAGTCACTTTCCGCCAGGGTCGTAATGAGGGCCGATGTCTTTTCCCCATAGGGGCCGGGGTTCGGAATGCCGGAGATATGAGCGCTGACCCGAAGTGAAACGTGCAGTTCCAGTAAAGATCTGGTAAGTCCTAGATGAGCGCTCAGGTAATGTTTTTGCATTCGCTCATCTAATGTCTTTGGGCCTCATTACAACCTTGGTGCTAAGTGCACCAACTTTACCACCATGGTGTAAACTCCGTTTACACCATGGTGGATGGCGGATTTACCGCCCCATTCCAAGGTGAGTGGGGCGGTAAATCCCCATTTCCCATTTTCCCTTCCCCATTCCCATTTTTGCCCCATAGGGCATAATGGGAGTGGGGAAGGCGCTAATTACGCCGCCGTAAATTACGGCGGCGTAATTAGCACCATGGCAGGTTAGCGCCATGGATTTTAACGCCTGCTAAAAGCAGGCGTTAAAATCAGAATCAGGCGTTAAGGGTTAACGGTGGCGTTAACCCTTAACGCCTGAGTTGTAATGAGGCCCTTTGTCTTTTTTCCCCCATAGGGGCCGGGGTCCTGCTTGGAAACAGCAAGACCCGAAATGAAATGGGAATGACCCAACAGGTAAGTCTTAGAAGGAAACTGAGCTTTTCCTATTCTCTTCCTTCTCTCACCTCTTATTCTTGTCTTTTTCTCTAGGCTCTGGAAGTGGCTGTGTATCCGGATGATCGCTGCTGAAGATGGAGGAACCCAGGAAAGGTGAGTGAAATGCAGCGCTGCAGCGATCGTAACGAAATGCTTTTAAAAATGATGTCTTCCCTTTCAGGATCGTCGGTGATGTCTCCGTGGTGCAGATTAGCTGGTAGGTCTCTTGTCTCCCTTTGCAGGTGACCCAGGATGCTGACAGGCGTGGCTGAAGTCCAGATGCAGGAGCTGACACGGTGAGCGTCCAGCTGCGAGGAGTAGAACAACGCGAAGCGTGAGTTGCTGATCGGGTGTGGTTTAAATAGCTTTGGAAGAAGTTCCAAGTGTGTATCCTTCCTCCGATCAGGTATGTATCCTTCCCCGAACACACCCGGGTGGAAAGTAGTCCCACAGGTAAAGTAGTTCCTATTCAGGCCTCAAGAGGGCCTGGATGTAGCAGCATGGTCTGCATCAGGTAAGTGCACATTAAAACACTTGAACACATGTCTAGCTTTATGAGCCTGGCGCCTAAGGCGCCAGGATAGAGGTCCAACATGAGCCTGGCGCCTAAGGCGCCAGGACTGCGTCCAAAGGGCCCCAGCTTGGGCCCGCTGGCACTCCCCTGGGGGAAATGATGCCTGCCTCTGGGGTTGCTGGGTCAGACCTGGCTCCTTGGAGGTAGGCATCATGACAGTTGTGCCCATCTGCGCCAAGGGGAGTTGGGTAAACAAAGGAAAAAAGTGAAAATGGTAGACAGCATTTTAGGGGGGCTTGTGGGGCACCCCAAAGCGCCGGGGAATTTTGTAATGGGAAGGGGTGGTAGCCCTCTACCCCCGCACCCAAAATGGAGTGGGGGCCATGTTGTGCAGCCCTCCCTGGGGGCAGATATCTGCTCCTAGGAAAGGAGACCTCACCCCAGGGAGGAGTGCAGGACAGCCCCCCTTATCTGCCCCCAGGGAGGGCCACATGAGATGCCCCGCCCCTCCATTTGGGGGGGGTGGAGTGGTGCAACCGCCTTCACATTCCAAAATTCCCTAGCGGTTTAGGGTGCCCCTCAGCCCCCCCTAAAGTGCAGCCTGCCATTTTCAATGTTTCTTTTTTTTTACCAAACTTGCCTTGGCGCAGATGGGCACATTGGTGTGCCAATCTGCTCCCAGGGTGCCCGAACCTTACTGCCCCACCGACTGGGGGACCTGTCCCACATTTTTTGGTGGCTCCCCCCCACCCCAAATGGAGGGGGGTGTACCTCACGCAGCCGTTCATAGGTGGTCCAGGGAGGTCTGCATGAGGTGCTCCCCCACCCATTTGGAGTGAGGGGGCAGAGGGCCACCACAAAATGTCAGACAGGCCCCCCAATGGGTGGGACAGTAGGTTTAGGGCACCCTGGGGGCAGAATGGCACACTATTGTGCCTATCTGCGCCAAGGGGATTTGGGTAAACAAAGCAGAAAAGTGAAAATGGTAGACAGCATTTTAGGGGGGCTGTGGGTCACCGCAAAGTGCTGGGGAATTTTGTAATGGGAAGGGGTGGTGGCCCTCTGCCCCCCCCCCCCACCCAAAATGGAGTGGGAGCTATGTTGTGCAGCCCTCCCTGGGGCAGATATCTGCTCCTAGGAAGGGACACCTGACCCCAGGGAGGAGTGCATGACAGGTCCCCCCCTTATCTGCCCCCCGGGATTGAACATAAAATGGCCTGCCGCTCCATTTGGGGTGGGGATGGAGAGTTGCACCCCCCCCTTTACATTTCAAAATTCCCCGTCAATTTAGGGTGTCCTTCAGCCCCCTTAAAGTGCAGCCTACCATTTTAAGTGGTTTTCTTTGTTTACCAAACTTCCCTTGGCGCAGATGGGCACATTGGTGTGCCAATCTGCCCCCAAGGTGCCCAAACCTTACTGCCCCCTCCCCCACTGGGGGCCTGTCCCACATGTGTTGGTGCCCGTCTCCTCCCCACGCCAAATTGAGGGGGGGTGGTGTACCTCACGCAGCTGTTCGTAGGAGGCCCAGGGAGGCCTGCATGAGGTTCCCCCGCCACCCATTTGGGGTGAGGGGGGAGAGGGCCACCACAAAATGTCAGACAGGCCCCCAATGGGTGTGGCAGTAGGTTTTGGGCACCCTGGGGGCAGAAAGGCACACTTTTGTGCCCATCTGCGCCAAGGGGAGTTGGGTAAACAAAGGAAAAAAGTGAAAATGGTAGACAGCATTTTAGGGGGGCTCTGGGGCACCCCAAACCACCAGGGAATTTTCTAATGGGAAGGGGTGGTGGCCCCCTCGACCCCCACCCACAATGGAGTGGGGGCCATGTCATGCAGCCCTCCCTGGGGGCAGATATCTGCTCTTAGGAAGGGACACCTAACCCCAGGGAGGGGTGCATGACAGCCCCTCCTTATCTGCCCCCAGGGAGGGCTACATGGGATGCCCCACCCCTCCATTTGGGGGGGGTGGAGAGGTGCACCCCCCGTTCACATTACAAAATTCACCGGCGGTTTAGGGTGCCCCTCAGCCCCCCCTAAAGTGCAGCCTGCCATTTTCAATGTTTTTCTTTGTTTACCAAACTTGCCTTGGCACAGATGGGCACATTGGCGTGCCAATCTGCCCCCAGCGTGCCCAAACTTTACAGCCCCACCCACTGGGGGGGCCTGTCCCACAATTTTTTGGTGGCCCCCTCCCCCCTCACCCCAAACAAAGTCTTGGCGCCCAGGCAGGTTCACCCACACATGTGAGGCAGCGTTTTCATCGCGACACCTGTGGGAACGTGGGAAGGTAGGCCATGTGTTGTTGGCAGCGTGTTTCGGTGTGTGAGCCGAGTGAAATGTGTGGAAAATTGTTTTTTTTTCTACATTTCGGACTTTGCCGGGGTTTCTGGGTAATACATTCTGGGCCGATTTGCGCAAGTCAGACCTCTGTGGATTCCCACGGGGTGTCCTCTTTTCGGAAATGCATGGGGTTCCCTGTTTTCCTTGGTGGCTTGGACACCCTAGGCCCATATCTGTATGGTGTGTGCTTCTGAAAAAATCCTGAAATTCCGCTGTCGGAAAAGACTTGGGGTTAGCCGTGTTTTAGGCTTTCCCCTTGGCACCCAGGTAGGTGCACCCACACATGTGAGGTACCATTTCCGTCGGGACACCTGTGGGAACGTGGGAAGGTAAGACATTTTTTGTGTTTGCATGATTTTCATCACATTTCGACCCATTTGCTGGTGCCCTTTATCACACAACCCTGTTATGCTCACCTGGTCTCTGTAAAGGCGTTGGGGCATGGTTGCAGCCCTCCCTGAACTTGAATCACCCCCTTCAGGCCTCTCCCTCAGTAGAAAAGCTGTGAGCTGTGGTACGTGGTGATACTGCTCCTGAGTGGAGATAAGAGTGTGTGAGTGCGCCAATCTGTGATTGTTGTACCTCTCAAACCCTTCATCCCAAAGTACGGTTTCTGTGAGCATACGCCGGCCCATAAAGCTCCCCTGTGAATTATGGAAGATAAGCTCTCCATCCTGCTACTTCTGGCAGGGGCGCATCGAATGGGATCTAGTTCCTTCACTGATCCCTGATAAGGATTAGTCCAGTCCAGCTGTGACTATGCTTCTCCTTATGATTGGTAAGCCTTTCTTGAGCTCTTGTGATGCTGTTCGTTCTGTTTAACATCTTTATATGTTGCTCCCATTAATGCCCGCAATAATGTCTCTCTTCTGTTTTCTTCCCTTAGATGGAAATGCGGCCTCAATGCAGATGCGAGACGCGAGACGTGGCCGGATCGAAGATGGATGGTCCCGCAATGTTCGACAGCAGATAAGTGATGGTTTAAGGAAAAGCGTGAAGTATGGAGAAGCGCAACCTTAAACTGACTGTTTTTCCGATGTCTAACCTTGTCTTCTGTTTTTCCTTGCAGGCACTGCTGTCGACGATGGAGCGTGTCGTGCTGCAGTGTCAAGATGAAGATTGGCGTTCTGGAAAGTGTAAAGATGAATACTTGGTTTGCCGAAGAGATGTACAGTAAGAACAGCTTCCCCCAGAAGGTAAGTATGCTGGCAGGAAGCAGGATGTCCAGGAAGTGGGATCTTCAAAGGTAAGTGTGACCTCAGGCGACGGTGAGCGTTACGCTGCTTGCAAGTGCAGAATAACGTGAAGCGTCTGTCTTGAGGATCGGGGCAGCTTATATAGATGAGATCGTGGGCATGCCCATTAGGGCCGGTTTATCAGCCACACCCTGCCACTCCTAGAGAGTGAGCACATGCAAAGGCAATCCATTAGCAGCCACACCCAAGAATACATTTGGGGCTGCTTAATGGATGGAATGTTCAAGGTTAATGCATCCTGCTTAATGGATGGAATGTTCAGGGTTAATGCATCTGAAGTGCTATGTCCATAACAAAAGCTTTTTGGTGTTAAATGGATGTTCTTGTTTAGTTTTGTTCATGAGCCTGGCGCCAAAAGTGCCAGGACAGTGTCCACCCAGGTCTTCTGTGCTTGCGACCCCTGCATGCCTGTGCCCCTGACTTCATGACCATGACAGCACTCCCCCTGAAGGCCCCTCTCAAGGGTGGTTCTCCTCCCGGTCCTGGTTTGGTGGGATTATTGTGATGGAACTGTCTGATTAAACGCAGAGCATGGACGTGTTCACTGGGTTCCCAAGTCCGGTCTTGAGGTCCGTAACCTTTCCAGTCAATTAGGTAATACAATTTTGATCAAACCACCTTGGAGTCCAGGATGGATTTGACCTCATATTCTGGTTTTCCATCTATTACTTTGGGCTCTGGCGGAGAACTAAGCCGTGTATTGGATTTCATTGGTTTGAGGAGAGAGACATGGAATACGGGGTGAATTTTCATGGGAGATGGTAACTCCAATTTTATGGCGACAGGATTGATTATGCACTTTATAGTATAGGGGCCCAGGTATCTTGGGTGGAAAGCTCTTGGCCCCTTCATGGGAATATATTTTGATGCTAACCACACCTTTTCTCCAATCTGGTAGGCGGGAGCTTCCTTCCGATGTCGATCAGCAAACAGTTTTTGTCTTTCATTAGCCTTGGTCAGATGCTCTATCGCCTCCTTAAGAACCTGAGTGATGGTTTTATGCAAATTATTTATGGCTGGCATTCACAGGGTATCAGGTGGATCAAATACTGATGTCCTCGGATGTCTTCCATGCACAGTGTAGAATGGGGTTTGCCCTGTGCTTGTGTGAACTGAGTTGTTGTATGCATACTCAGCTATCCAGATCGTATTTTCCCAAGAATCCTCGGACTGTTGCAACATACACCTGAGATATTGCTCTAAAGTTTGGTTGGTTCGTTCAGTTTGCCCATCAGTTTGAGGGTGATGGCTTGTGGACAACCAGAGATCGATTTTGGCAATGGTACAACACTTTCTCCAAAAGGCAGAAACAAATTGAGTTCCGCGATCAGATACTAATATTGATGGAAATCCATGCAATCGAACAATTTGCTCTAGGAACACAGAAGTGAGAGTTGACGCAGTTGGGAGTCCCTTCAGAGGGATGAAATGGGCCATTTTGGAGAATAAATCCACAATGACTAATATGGTGTTGTATCTATTGCAGGGTGGAAGATCTGTGATGAAGTCCATCGACAAGGTATGCCAAGGTGCTGGCGGTACTGTTAGGGGATGTAGTAAGCCAGCAGGGTTCTGTTTCTGAGACTTGTGTTGTGCACAGACATCGCAGGTTTCAATAAATTGGGCGATGTCTTTTTGCCAGGTTGGCCACCAGTAGTTTTGTTTTACCTTAGCCTGAGTTTTGGCTGTTCCTGGGTGTCCTTCCACTAATGAATCGTGGTCATTTATGATGATTTGCTTTTGCAGTTCTTGGACATATAATCCTCCTTGGAAATACGGTAGATTGTCTTTGATGGTGTACTGGTCACCTTTTAACAGCCATTCCTGTTGTGTTGAATGATCCATCAGAGATTGCAAACTGGTTCTTTGGTCATCCACACACGTGGTGGCAGCTATTCTGGTTTGAATCCTTTCCTCAGGAATTATGGCCACGGAGTCGGATGCTCTAAAAGCCTCTTTTTCTTCACTCATGCGTGATAGAGCGTCTGCTTTCCCATTGCGTACTCCAGGTCTATAAGTGATAATAAAATCGTATTCCATGAAAAAGAGAGCCCAACGAAGTTGACGCAAGGATTGTGCTTTTGCGGTTTTCAAGTATTGCAAGTTACGGTGGTCCGTGATGACAGTGACCGTATGTCTCGCCCCAAGAAGGTAATGTCTCCAGGCCTTGAATGCTGCTTTAATCACCAGTAATTCCTTATCTGTGATTGCGTGGTTCAACTCGGGGGCTGAAACTTTCCAGGACCAGAATGCGGTGGGGTGTAGTTGTCCTGTTTCAGGGTCTCGTTATGACAATACTGCTCCCATGGCTATTTTTGAAGCATCTGTCTCAACTATGTAAGGTAGGTCTGGTCGTGGGTGTCGAAGGACTGGTGCTGTAGTGAATTCTAGTTTCAACTTCTGGAAGGCTTCTTCAGCTTCTGTCGACCAATGGAACTTTTGATTTTTCTTTAACAAGGAGGTAATTGGATGTACAATTTGTATAAACCCAGGAATAAACCGATGGTAAAAGTTGGCGACTCCGAGCACGCTTTGCCCTCCTTTTGTGGATGTTGGTGAGGGCCATTGGAGGATTACATCCACCTTTTGTGTATCCATATGTACGCCTTGTGGTGTGAGCATGAAACCAAGAAACTCGACCTCAGTTACATTTCAAAAAACATTTTTCCATCTTGGCATACAATTGGTGTTGTCGAAGCTTCTCTAAGACTGCCCGGACGTGGCCTACACGTTCTTCCATGGAATTTGAGTAGATAAGAATGTTGTTAATGTAAACAAGAGCGCAAACGTCCAGTAGTTCACGGAGTACATCATTCATAAAGAATTGGAACGCCGCAGGGGCATTGCATAGCCCAAAGGGCATGACCTGGTATTCAAAGAGGCCGTACTTCGTGCGGAAGGCCGTTTTCCACTCGTCTCCCTCTTTTACTCTTACAAGATGCTATGCTCCTCTTAAATCCAGTTTTGTGTAGATTTGAGCCTGTTTCACTTGGTCCAGGAGCTCTGGTATAAGTGGTAAAGGATATCGATTTTTTTACTGTGATCTGATTGATGGCTCTATAGTCGATGCAAGTTCTTAAGTCCCCCTCCTTTTTAGGCACGAAGAATGAGGGCGAGGAGGTAGGTGACTTGGACGGGTGAAGGAAACCGTTCGCCAGGTACTGATCCAGATAAATTCTAAGATGCTGATTTTCCTGTTCTGTCAGAGCATAAATTCAGCTGCAAGGGATCTGGGCTCCGGGTACAAGATCTATTTGACAATTGTAGGGTCTGTGCAGGGGCAGACGTTGGCTTGCTCTTTTTTGAAGACATCCTGGTAATCTTGGTATTCAGGCGGTAAGGAACTGATGAGGCCCAACACGATTCCTTTCTTCGGTTTCAGATTGGTGTCATCTTTTTTGTAACATGTGTCGGCAAAATCATGGGGAAATATCAGAACTCATTTTCGCCAGTCGATCCTAGGATTGTGGGTCTCCAGACAGGGCATTACCAATATCATCTGTAACTGAGGAGCGCCGATGAGATCAACAGTAATGTCCTCTTGATGCCCGACCTGACACAGAAGCTTTACTTTCTCAGTGTATTGTGTCACCGGGCCGGATGATAGCTGAGAACCATCCACAGCAGTGATGTTTTCTGATTTCTACTTCTGTCAGAGAGGAAAGCCTATTCGGAGAGCCAAATCTTGGTCAATGTAGTTACCCACAGTTCCACAATCAATATATGCCTCCAAGGCATGTATTTTTGATGGTTGCTTGTGATTCACCAAAAGCACTGGAAGGACTAGATGTGAGGTCTGTACGGATTCCTTTTTCATGCTCGACAAGCAGGTCCCTACACTTGCCGAGCATTGGCGTTTCCCGAGTTATGTTCTTCTTCTTCATCAGTTTTGTCTGTTGCCCCAACCGTTTTCTTGGGTGGTTTTACCGGGCAGTCACGGAGGAAGTGACCTGCTTGTCCACAATATAAGCAAAGCTGTTGTTGTCTTCTTTTTTCACTTTCTGCTTTGTTAAGGGGACTTCGTAATTCACCAATTTGCATTGGCTCAGACTGTTCATGTGGTTTAGTCTGATTCTCACGAGGTCGTACGTAAACTGACCGTCCCTCTGATCTAGCTCGATCCATTTTCCGATTCTGCAACCTATGATCGAGTTGCACCGTCAGGTCTATGTAGTCCGCACACCTCTCAGGGGGATTCACCACTTGCGCCAACACATCCTTAAATTCTCCAAGTAACCCTCGGTAAAAGAGTGTAGTCCTCTTCTCTTCTGGCCAGTTGGTCTGGGCGATGATACCTCTGATAGCTCAGAGGGGTATGATGAAGAAGAGTCGGATAGCCCATCATCATAGGAAATAGAGGTGATATCTTCAGAAGAAGAAGAGAGAGCTACTAAGAAAAAGAAAACACAGGACATAGAGGGGGAAGGAGACGAGTTTGATCCAGACACTCTCATTCACCCAAGGTCCTCACAATGGGAGTCACCGTCCAAGATTGCGGTGTATAATAAGAAGAGGATAAGAACACAGCTGGCTAAAGAAGCGAGAATAAAATTGAGGGCCGAGTGACCAAGGCCACACCTGCCAGAAGGGATCGCGGAAACCTCGGACATTTATGACTGCATGGTCACGTTCATGGGGAGGTACGTGAAGGACATAAAGAAAGGTTTGGACAGATCCTGGCAATCTTGTCAAGATAAGATCCTACATGTGTTTGGACCACTTATGAAAATGATGGAATTGGCAAAAGAGGCGAAGGGTAAAAATGAGCTCATTGACCCAAATATCTTATCGGGTTGGGCCCAGAGAGCTAGCTGCTTATTAGGAAACGCCAACAGCGCGCTTATGGCGGAAAGGAGAAGGTCAATTTTAGTAAAGATTGACCCAAAATTGAGCGAGTCGGCCACCTCAGAGGCAGCAGCTACAGCAAAAGGGAAGCTATTTGGGGATACCTTTATAAAGGAGCTAACGCAATTTGCCAACTCCTATGTGGCGATTGACAAGACACAAGCCTTGCTGAATAGAATATTTGGCATACGTGTTTTTGACAGGGCTGGAAGAGGTAGGAGCCGCTCTGCCAGCCGTTTAAACTATAACAGTTTCCAAGGGGACAGATACCAATGGAAACAAGATGAAAGAAAGCCAAATCCATTCTTCCTGTCGAGAGGAAGAGGCAGAGGGCATGGGTGGAGACACCCCGGAAGCCAACAGCAGCCTAACACAGGTGAGGAGAAATGCGCAAGCGCAAAAGATCCAAATGCATATTCTCGCAGTAGGGCGGAGAGTAGCGAAATGTGTCCAGAAATGGAGATGGATTTCTTCAGATGCTTGGCTTTTAGACACTGTACAGGGTTTCCACATATATTGGATAAGCATACCATATCAAGGAAGATGGCCGAAATTATTGAGGCTTAGCACGGCAGACGAAGAATTACTAAACACAGAGATAAGAGAATTAGCACAGAAAGATGCTATATAACAAGTAACCGACACAAGGGACAGCTTCATAAGCAACATGTTTATAGTGAGCAACCGTCACAAGACAAGGCCGATAATACATTTAAGAGAACTGAATACGTTCGTAGTTTAGAGACACTTCAAAATAGAGGGCAAACACTTGCTGAGAGATATTTTACAACAAGGGGACTGGCTTGTGAGAATACATCTCAAGGAACAATGAAGGTTGATGAGGTTTCATTGACAGGGACAAGTTTAGGAATTTGCCTACCTACCATTCGGGCTAGCATCGGCCCCTTGGTGTTTCACGAAAGTGATGAAACCGGTAGTGACTTTCCGAAGGCAGAGAGGGATCAGACTAATCATATATCTGGAAGACATTTGTATAATGTGCCAGGACAAAATGTTGATCAGGGATCAAATTGAACTTACGATAGAGCTGTTGCAACAATTGGGTTTTTTAATAAACTGGGAAATGTCAAGCCTACAGCGAGAAAAGAGCATGGGATTTCTGGCCTTCAGATTAGACACAGTTCAGGGAACGATAAACCTTCCTCTGAGCAAGGTGAACGACATACAGAAAGAGATTCGGAACAGATTATCAATAGAAACTATAGCCCTGAGGGAACTAGCGAGAATAGTGGGAATCCTGGCGTCGTTGATACAGGCGAATTCCCGGGACCCCTATATTACAGGGCCCTTCAGAGACTAAACATCCAACACCTCAGGAGGAAAGCATCATACGAGCAAAGGATACCCCTGTCTATACAGGCAAAAGAAGAACTACAATGGTGGTTGCAGCACATGGATGCCTGGAATGCAAGGACAATATTTGGCTCATCCCGGACCTAGTGATAGAATCCGACGCCAGCAGGTGGGGATAGGGAGCCAAATGCAGAGATCTCTCGACAGGGGGCAGATGGTCAGGATACAAATTAAATTGCCACATAAACTGCTTGGAGCTTCTAGCAGATACAGGACAATGCACGATGTTGCGTACTCCTCAAGATGGACAATGTGTAATCAGTTTGCTATATAAACAGATTGGGAGGCATGAAATCGAGGATGCTAGCGGTGCTAGGGAAAGATTTTTGGCACTTCTGCCTACAGAGAGGGATATCAGTGACGACGGAATACTTGCCAGGTCGTCAGAACGAGACAGCAGACTGGAACTCCAGATTCCTCAGGGATGCTAGCGACTGGAAGCTGGAAGAGAGTGTTTTCCAGGCACTGATGGAGAGATGGGTTCCATGCAGGACAGACCTCTTTGCATCGAGGCTGAACAAGCAACCTGGTCGATTTTTCAGCTGAAGAACGGACCTGGAGGCGGTAGCGATAGATGCTTTTCTGCAAACGTGGGGTCTGGGCAAGGATACGCATTCTCTCCCTTCGCGATGATTGCGAGGACTCAAGCGCAGGCGAGGAGACGGCATGTATCCATGACACTGATTACGCCAGATTGGAGGGGTCAAGCATGGTTCCCGGACCTGCTAGAGATGACCTACGACAATCCGATAGCACTGGCGAGATTAGAACTCATAGTGAGAGATCCGACAGGGGAAGGTCACCCTCTAGTGAAGTCAGGCAGCCTCAGCTACATTGCATGGGCAATTTCAGGAGAGCCTGGTCTAGGCCAGGATTATTGGAAGAGGCTGAACCGATTATCGACGAGGCTTGGGCACCTGGGACCAAGAAGGTATATGGAACAGCCTGGTCAGGTTGCAGTTGGTGTGTGGCAGGGGACATACATCCCTCTAGAACAAATGTAGTACATGTGGTTAATTATTTGGTTCAGTTAGCAGCCCAAGGTAAGGCGTATAGGACAGTTAATACAGCCAGATCAGCTATTTCTGCGTGACACCCAACAATTGAAGGGCTAGCAGTGGGAGAACATCCTTTAATTTGCAAACTGTTGAAAGGGGTTAGAATAATTAGACCTCTAAATCATAATTATGATCAGGTATGGGATGTAGACAAAGTCTTAAAGATGTTTTTATCATGGCCAGACAATGATGAACTATCTAGGAAGGCTTTATCAGCCAAGTTGACTATGTTATTATGTTTACTGTCATGCAAGAGGGTCTCAGATGTAAAGGCTTTAGAGATTAATAGGAAGTCATTGGGCCTCATTACGAGGTTGGAGGTAGACATTTTGTTTATACCGGCATGGCAACCCCCAAACTCGGGTCCAGCTCTGGGTCCCGCGAAAGGGGAATTGCCGGGCCATTCTACCCTCGGAGGGCCCAGTAATTCCCCTTGCACGGGACCCGTAGCCGGTATGTCCCCATTCCCATTTGAGCCCCCTTAGGGCTCAATGGGAATGGGGAGGATGGTAGCAGCGGTACCGTTCATAACGGTACCGTTGCTACCATCCAGGTCTGCTCATGGGTGCCGCTCTGCACGCCTGGTCTGACCAGGCGTGCAGAACCGCACCCGCGAGCAGAACTCGTAATATGACGTCATGGTAACAATGGTGCTAGTAGCACTACCTGCGATGTTGTTGCCTTTCCGCCACAATCGTAATGAGGCCCATTGTCTCCTCAAGGTGTGACCTTCGATATAGTGTAGAGAACTAAGATGTGTTTGAGATCAATTTCATATCAGGCATTCCCAGGACAACCAAAATTATGTCCAGTGAGATGCATTACAGAATATGAGTCTATGACTAGGGGAAGGAGACCCCCAGGGGTAAACCAGTTACTCATAGCCATAAGGAAGCTGTTTGGGGCAGTAGCATTGGCCACGTTAGCAAGATGGATTAGATGGGAGATGACACAAGCTGGAGTAGACACAGATTCTTACGAGGCTCACTCAGTGAGAGGAGTAATGGCCTTGAAGGCTTTCCTATCAGGAGCCAGACTAGAGAACATGAAGGCAGCAGACTGGTCGAATTAATCGACATTAAAAACTTTTTATTTTAAGCCAGTGGAAGAAATAGCTACGTTGGTGGTATATAAGCTTTAAACAAGCATAATACGAGCCTCTGTGTCTTGACATAGAATTCAGATTTTCCAAACATTTGTTACAGAAAGCCATAATTCTATTAAAGACACAGAGGTGAAGGATTATCCCACCCAGTAATCGAGATCGTAAATATGAATGTACTGCATTCTGTGATGAAAATTTTATAAAAGTAGTTATTGTTGTCAAAAGGTATACGGATAAGTGTTCATGTCGATTACCCACCTTAGGAACATTAGTCTTAAATATGGTTTGTATTTCAGGTTCTACGGTGCAAAATAAATCGAATGGTTCATGAGGTCATGGTTCATGGAAAGCATGAGGAATAAAAGGCTGTGGTTAACAGCGTTTACCGGTTGGGACGCAAGGTTGACTTAAAGTTGGATACAGACAAAGAAAGAGGAAGGACTTGAGAGTGTTGAAGAGGATAAAGGACATTGTAGGTGATGATTGGTGGAAGGAATCACCTGTTTTGTTAGTTCATGGACATTAAAAGAATGAAACTCACATACGAAAGACTTTATGGGAAATGTAGTTTTGAATGTGTTTATTTTTTGATGATGTAAAGTTGTTTGATTTATGCTGCTCGAGTTTGAGTAAAGAATAGAGAAGCATAATCCTTCGCCTCCGTGTCTTTAATAGAATTATGACTTTCTGTAACGAATGTGGGAAAATCTGAACTACACCTGGCAACCCCAACACACAAACGCCAGTATCCTTTTCAAACAGGTCTGGAACTCTCAAATCCTAGATCCTCCCTTAACTAAGTATACACAGATGTTTTTATATGCACTGTTATGTTTAATACAATGGTTTGTAGTATTAACAAAACTCTCAAGTTACCCATGAAGGAGAAGGCCATCCAGTCCTGTTTCGTATCCTTTTGGATTCTGAAACGTGTAGTTTTATATTTACCATTTGAAATTTAAGAAAACTACATGTCCCAGAATTTTTTTTAAAAATAGGACTGGAAGGCTGTGGTGTCGTCACTGACTCATGTCACGTGGGGAGGGACACAGGGCAGTGGGAAGAGGAGGGGCGTACAAAGGAAGGCAGTTCAGTTCCAGTTAAGCGTTGCTTGAATAAAGAAGTGTTGCCCACCTCCCTCCTCCGCCTCTCATTAATGTGCATGAAGCATAGCAGGGCCTCGGGAGGGTAAGGCGGTCCACGTGGGACACTACATTGGCAAAGAGGCGTGTGTCATGGACCCCACACTATCCTACGTGCCAGCTGGAGCGGCCACACTCGTGGCCGTGCCACAGGCCCCAGCGAGGAGTCGCTTAGAAGACATTGGAGAGGGCCACGGGCCCTGCAAGTGGAGCACGCTATGTGCGGTGGAGAGGCGGTTCTTCCACTCGCCGCAGCAGCCCATCATCAAAGGGGTGACAGAGCGCGAACGCTCCCTGTTATAAATCATCTGGGCGGTCGGAGAACATTTCTCCCGCCTACGGACACTTCAGCAGGGGGTGAAGGCGCAAAGGCCTTCTCCAGCACAGCTACAACCGGGAGTGGCAGGAAAACGACCCGCCCACCAACGGACGGCAGATCACCAGCGGGTGGGAGCACAGAGGCTCCCCGATGCCACAGTCCTCAAGTAGGACACACATCATCCTCAGCCACCCCACAATAAGGTCAGGCCACACCCCCAGAAGGCAAACTGAGGGAAACACAAGGTTTGCACTGCACGCACCAGACTGCGGGGGCAGGACAAATCCCCACCCACCACCGTTTCCACTGCAACTTCTCCCAAAGCACACGGAAAATGAAGGGAGTAGGACATAGCCTGGCCCACCCAGCATAATACAAACGCCATGCTCACCACCCGGAGGCGAATCTCAAACCCAGAAGCTGAGCCTGTCACACATCCTCGCACGAACCAGCCCCGCACGATGTGAGGAGAGGAAGCACTGACTGTACCAATAACGCCTGCCCGTGTGCTTCCACCAAGAATGGCTGACGGCCTACTGTCTCAACTGCCCTCACATTTTGATCTCAGTGACACCGCACCCTAGGACCACGTGGAAGAGGTGGTTGAGGGACTTTCATGTATGTCTCAAAGCAGTTGGCCCGATCGATGATGAGAAGAAGCATGGCTTGCTAACTCATGCAGTAGGCTCAAACGTAAGAGACATATTGGATGAACTCGCAGAAGGAGACACGAATACATACGCTAACCTGAAGACAACTCTCACAGACTACTTTATGCCACATACAAACGTGGACTACGAAAAACATGTTTTTCACACCACCAAACAAACCAAGGGCGAGACCATGGATGCATTTGTGATGAGACTAAAATTAAAAATGAAACATTGTGACTTCAACAGATACTCAAATGAAGAAGCACTACGCTCACAGATCATACTCGGTGCAAGAGTGCAGACTTCAGAAGAAGACTACTACAAAAGCCACATAATCTGGAGGAAATTCTACGCCTGGCCTGGTCAGACGCAGCTTTGGCAGTGCAAGTGGAAGGACTTGACGACATCAAAATCACTCATGGGAAACAAGAAAGCCTAAACAGACTTGAAGGAACCGCGAAAAGCAACAGTGACCCCTTTTGCTACACGTGCTGTCACGAATACCCACATGAAGGACAATGCCCTGCCATGGGGCAACGTTGTTCCGCTTGCGGGGGATAAAATCACTACAAAGCAGTCGTCCCATCTTTTGCAGCAAAATGCGTGGGCCTGGGAGAAATGGGGGGTCAACACTAGACCAAGAACAGGCACAACAAAGCCCCTTCCGTGCATCAAACCACCCACACAACGCTGCACGTCGCAAATACTGAGAGGACCAGCCAGACAGACGAGAAGACAGAATCTCGAACGCCTGGAGACACAACAAACCCACGACATCCAGGCAAAGGAGGAGACCCCAAAGATATGTGAGATACCTGTTGGAACAATCACAGTCCGACACTGCATCAAGTGCATCCTCGGAGGACAACACCAGAAGAAGCAAAAGACCCAAGGAATAACCACGGAAAAAGGGTTACCTGTACGCACTGGGCAACCAAACAGCGAAAGAGCACAGCCCGACGCTAATGATCCAAGTTAATAAGACAGCAGCTGAATTTCTGGTGGACACAGGAGCCACCGTCAACGTGATCAGTGAAGAGATATACAAACGCATACCCCATGCCCGCCCCCTACAACCGGCCAGAGCACTCATATTCCCCTACGGTTCCAAGACGCCTTTAACCTGCAAAGGATTCTTCACAGCATCATGCACCTACAAAGATCATGCCAGAGATATACCCATGCACGTCCTGGAAGCCGTCACTGACAGTGGATGCGTTCTCAGCTACAAAGCGCCCATCAAATGGGTCTTATTCATATCCTCTATAGACTTATGGTGCACAAATACCTGGATCCCACCGCAAGCATCGAACAGGCAGGGCTGGACTGACCCACCGGGACACCAGGACTTTCCCTTTTCTTTTCCCTTGTCTTGCTTGGGGTGATGGTCCTGGGTCTTGAAGGAAGGATACATAAATATGGCGAACGAACACCGAGGCCAGTCTGGGTAGTTCATCTGGATGTGGCTGGTGCCTTTCCTTTCTTCTGCCCGGGGCTGGGCTCGCAGCGCGCCTGCGCACTGATGATGGGCACCTCCAGGGGAACGAACCGCACGTGCCCCTGCAGCCCCTCCTGACTGTGCTGCTTGATAATGTTTGCGCCGGAGCAGCAGAGCACAGCCAGCGCCCTCTGTGCTGACTGAGACTCTGCTGTGCAGCTGAGTGCCATTTGATTTTAAGGTGAGGTGCGGGTGAATCGGTGTGAATGTGATTGCTAAGTTTATATATTTGGCAATGGTATATGTTTTTGTGTTGTTATGGGCCATGCAGCCAGTCACGAGTTCGCGTCCCCTTCTCCCCCATTCCAGCATCCCGTGTGGCCCTGGGTGCTCATAACACAACCTATGCCGTGCTCACACTCCACAGCTCTGTGTACACAGACTGTGCATGTTGGCCACGGTTCATTTGCTTACTTATGACAACTGGTGGGGTAAAACACTGTCTCCGTGCGGTCTCCTTATTTTTTGTTATCCCCCGTGTCATGTACAACATCCAGAAATACTATTTTTCATTTGGTACAATGAAATATGGAGGTACTATGTAATATGAAATTATGAGAAGTCAAATTGGGCGATGGGGGGTGGAGGGCGCATGCAAGGTTGTACTAGGACCAGAATAGAAAATGTCATCATAAAAGAGTGAGCAATGTCTGGCGGGCAGGGCTGAATATGTGTAATGAATTGACATTTCAAAGCACGTTTCCTCAGCAACATTGTATACAGCATAAGCTGCACAGTGCTGTAAGGTCAGGGGGTGCATAGTAAAAGTGGCCTGTGAGGCTGACCCCTCTATCGTTGCCCCAACGGCCAATTCGAGCCGGCACCCTGGCATCTAGCTTAAGTCTACTGTGGTAGCTAAATGAACCATGTAACTAGGTAGAAAGTCGCAGAGCCGAGTTCTGACCCTCCCAGCTAATCCACCTGACCACATTGTGTGATCCCGGGTGCGTTTCCCCAGTTCCCTTAGCACTTGGAAGTGAAAAAGCTTCTTAATTTGCCTTCACACTAGTTGGAGCCCTATTCTGAGATTGCGCATAGGGACCCTGTTTATGTGAACCCACCATCAAGTATGTCTGTGCATCCCACAGCTAATGCACACAGTGACCTTGCTGAGTACACGCAAAATGAGGTAAGCACAATTGAACTGTTCTCTGCCTTACTGCATTTCTGCATCTCTCAGTTGAATATTTTACGAAAACCAATAATTCCTGAAATATCATCTAAGGTCTAGAACTAATTAATACACACGCAGACTCTGGAGCTAAGGTGCAGTTTGTCCAAGTGTTACAGAGATGTGGACTGTGCAGTTGCATTGCCCCTGCACCGGGTCAAAGCACACCACCCAGGAGTGTTGCTAGGTCTGGAAAAGACCCGGGGCTACGCTGATGTCAGAACTGTCGGGACTGGGGGCTAGCTAGCCTTTTGGTTGTAGCTCCTGAGATTCTATCCGGGGCTACAACCAAAAGACCAGGGGCTATAGCCCCTTTAGCCCCCCCCCCCAGCAACGCCTCTGATTGTTGAAAGGGAGAACGATGGACATGGACGACAGGCCCGGTCCTATAGGTAGGAGGTGGGGTTGTGCTGCGGTTTCATGTAATCACAATAGAACAAGTCTCATAAAAGGAGTTCGGGCTGGGGCTTGATATACAAAGCCTTTTTTCCAAATGCACCAGTAATTTCTGCTCCTTTCATCGCTACTTGTGCTTTTCCGATACAATACTTTGAATACCTCCAAATGAATCCGCAGGAGCTTTCCAAACGGGGCACAGGTGTATAAAGCCTGGAATGGTGAAAAGGTTGAGCCTGCTCGGTCTGGAACCTCTTCTTGACCTTCAGACCTGTTAACCCATTGAACTATCTCTGCACTTCGAGCGTTTCTCCCACTTATTCAACCATTCTGATTACGTTGCCCCCGACTCCACATGTTGGTACAGCCAGGGCAGGGAAAGTAAGCTAGAGAGGTAGAAAGCACCATGTTCGGATAGCCTGCTGCAATGCATTCTCACTGCACTACATTCTGCACGCAGCAGCTCTGGCTGCCATGGGCGCGCCAAGATATTGTAGAAGTACCTACCAAGCTTGCTTAGAGCAGAAAAGGGAACCACAGATGCCAGTCCGAAAACTGCAGCAACGCAGAGAAGTCAGCAGAGGACCTTCCTCCTAACAAGACTGTGGGGCTGTGAGAGATAAAATGAAAACCTAGGCGTGGTATGGGGTGAATATCTTCTGTAGAGGAGATGGGAGGGGCTTTCCGGGGTCAGAGGACGGGTAGCAGGTCTGAATGCAGGTACAACCTATTCACTTGTTTATGGTGGGTAATACTTTGTCTTCATCCGTAGCCCAATGCCAGATTCCTTCCCCCTCTAAGCACTTTAAGAGCAGGTGTTATTATTAAACCATTTGAGACCTTGAAAGATGCTATTCCTCATGTTCAAACTTGTGTGCAGGTTACAAGTCTCAGAAAGCAGCGATTTACTCATCGCCCATCCATGGAGTAACGTTGTGGCGCTGTTACGAATGTATCTAAAATAAAATGCTGCTTTTGCGTGGGGCACCTTTTTTTGAGGAACTAGCAGGCCCTTTGCAGAATGGATAATTAATAAACGGCACGTCTACTTCACGACTGTACACAAACATGACCATTCCATGTGGGAGATGATAGTGCAGTTCTGCTTTTGTTTTCCTTTTCTTTACAAGGCGTATATAGCTGAGGTTCCCAACCCTATAATGCTACTGCGCAAGCATAAACCAGGGTAATCCTCCTGAATGGACTGAGTCACGCTGACATGTATCCGACAGAGCCCTTTTGAAATGTCATAATCTCCATTGAGTTACCCTTCTATCCAATGGCACAATCTGCACTTTACTTTTCAGCATCATTTTAATATAACTAGATCCCACAGTGCCTAGCTTTATCAAGCCCCTCTAATGCATTCCTAAATTCCGGGTGCACCCTCACAAGCAGTCCACCCTCCTTCCCCCAAATTCCACCAATTGTGCCCACCACTCATTCTAGTACTGCCACATGCCAAGAACCTACACTACAGCAAAGGCAGAGGGAGGCTCGATTAACACTTTTTGGTGCAGGGCAATCTCAGCGTTAACCTGATGATGCTCTTCACAATCAAGATTTGCAAGTGCAATGGACTCCTTCCACTAACAGTACTTTTGGCAGAATGGGTACCATAATTCAGAAAGGCCAAGAAGTGGATGACACGGGAGGGCCAGAGATGCGAGAGCAAAGACAGCTGTATGCCAAGTGGAAGTGATGGAGAAATCAGAGCAAAGACAGAGCTGCAAACAGTGTTGGTTATGCAGTAGCAGGGACGTGGGCAGACTAGTCCGTTATGCTTATGTATCTTGATGTCCTCTGTGTCTATGTCTATCGTCTCTTTTTAAGCACCTTACTCTCCAGTAAATATCGGCCTGCTCACTTGTATTCAGAGGGCACTGTTATGAGGGACGGTCAAATGGGAATGCAGTGTTTTCATCCATTCACAACCTCACCTCTTAACCTGCCATAGGGTCCTGCAGGGCTAGTGTGTTCGTTGAGCGTTATAAGGCGAAACCTTGTTAAAACATTGAACACCTGGTTCTCTAAAAGGTGTCACACTTCAGAGCGTAGGGCCAGCTGGTGCCCTGAGGCTTAAGAAGCACCTCGTCTGACTGCTACCTCTCACAGGTCTAAGTTCCTAAGCACTGTATGCTGGGGACATTTGAGGTGATTCTGATGTGAGCATTTCTTAACGTGGCAGTAGTAACTGAAGCCGAGGGAAAATGTCTATAATATTAGCACCCAGTTAGAAGGGTGTAGGTGTTGCAATCTGTGGAAATAATTGTTGGTCCTGCCAGCCCACTTGACCTCCACATGACCAGGCAGCTGAACCTTACATGGAACTCAGAGCTAGCTGCATACATGGGATCTTAGCTAGCTTGCCATAATAGGGATGGATAACTTAGCTGTCCATCACATAATTGGTGACCCTTCTGCCACATGGACTCCTGAGCTTGCTGTGCTTGTTTTATTCCCTTAGTTCCCTTCGTTCCCTCCTCCTTCCCTCCTTCTGCACCCTCCTCACCTGAGCTGCCGGAATTGTTGTTCGTAGACTGTAGATTCCGCCTGGCCAGGTAATCCTTCTCCCTTCTTGGATGAATGTGCTTGTCACGGAAGGAAGCCACAGTTACCGCTACGAAACAGCAGTTCCGTGGCCCCTTTTCTGGAATCAAGCCGAAGGAAGGGGAAAACCCAATCGGGAAGAAAAAACCCTTCGTAGCACTTTTTCCTCTCCATAGGTGTCGGTGAAGGCTAAGCAGGAAGCGAACGAGCAGAATGGCGTGAATATTGGCAGCGCCTTTGAAGGAGGCAATGAGGGAAACAACACTGGCAGAAGAGACCTCCGGAAGGTAAGCCGGGGACGGGTGAGTCCGCCCAGTAGCCCCGAAAGAGAGAGCCGAATCTGGTAAGGAAAGGAAGAGAGGGCAGAGAGGAATCCAGGGAGTCCAGCCAGGAGGCGGAAAGAAGGGAGACAGAAACAGGTATGAAGGAGAAAGGTAGGTCCGGAGAAATAAATAACCGGACCTAATGAGAAACACTGAAGAACGCCCAAAGGAAAGCGTCAGAAAAAACACTTTGCGGGAAGAGCGAAGTGGAGGACAGTGGAGCGAGGAAAGGCCACAGCAAAGCAAGGAGTGCCAAGCCTCGGGAGCGCATAAACCCGGAAGAGAGACTTCCGAAGCGGGTTGCAACGCAGAGTCTGCTGGGAAAAAAGGAAGTTTTAAACTCCCGGCAGGCACCGCCCACAGGAATGGCTGAGAATTATGACCATAGAAAGAGGACTAAAACACACCGCCCCTGTGCCGCCACCTGTAAAGCAGAAGAATCCGCCAATCGCGGCGGCGGCGGATGACACTTGCAGTCAGATTGGCTTCTATAATTAATAACACATGGGCTCCATAGTATAGTCTTACTGGCTTTTGCATGTCCCTGTCAGTAATGTGCCTGGACTTTTGCATTCTTATAGGCTCCTGGGCTTGCTGTCATGTGAGCTGCTGAAATCTCAGCCCTATTGGTTACAGGGATCACTTGCAAGGGTTCCTAATTTTTCAGTCTCGTGGGATTTTGGGATTACTGTCAGATATTGCAGTCACACGTGCTGGTGGGTTCAGTAGCACAGGGGCTGCAGATTTTGCAGTCTTATGATTGCCTTGAATTGCTGTCGGGAGGGATCCCAATTTTGCAGTCTCAAAGGCTTTTGGGATTGCGGTTACATGGACTGTTGAGATTACATTTTTATGGATAGCTGTAATCCTGTACTATCATCTACTGGTCATCGCCAATGCCCTAAACTCCCCATTATGTATGCTGCTGAACTCACCTTTATATGGGCCCCTGAGCTCACTGTCTCATGAGCAATAGAGCTTAGTGTAATATAGGTGTAAGAGCTGGGCTCACGCGCTGTACTCGCACCTTTGGCGAAATATGGGGCCACTTTGAAAAAGAATTCCAGGGCCACTTTTGGTTCCCAGTCCAGCCCTGCGAACAGGTCTTCCCAGCACTGTTCAAGGGACTAGGAAAACTGAAAGGCAGGCAAATTGAATTACATATTGTCACACCTGTCACCCATGTTCCTCTTGTGCCCACGGCTCCTCGCCTTCGAGGGACTCATTTTGCACATAGAACGGCTAGACCGTTCTATACGCAATGGAGATTGTTTGATTCCTTTCTAGGAAAGCAGAGTTTTCAATATTCACGCCGCTAATGTCACATGTGCTGGTCCTAATCACGTGATCAGCTACAACCTATTTAGCAGCGTTGTAGACTTCGCTTGCTGCTTCTGATTAAGTTGTTTCTGCAATTTCTTCTTCCTGAAACTTTGGTCCATTGGAATCCTGTGGATCTGTTACCTTTCTACAATAATTGCTGATTGCTTTTTGGTCTACTTGCCGCTTGCTTCCAAGCAGTATGTCACATATTGCCCATGGAAAGTATGGAGGAGATGGTCGATATGGAAGAAGGACTGAATTATTCCATGCAATGCACAGCGCGTTCTAGTCTTCCAGTATTAGCCGCCTTAAAGACCAGCAGATGAGAAGCACCTGTGCGTTGCAACTTCCTTACTTTGCTCCCGCGAGTAAGTTTGCTTACGCTCCCTCTTGTGTTCCCTTCCCGGTTTCTGCCTACCTTGTTGGTTGTTTGATAGTGGGTTGCTTCCCACTCGAAGAGCTCCTTGCCTCCTTCCGTTCTGGACTACTGTCCTCTCCGCTTGTGTGGCGTCTGTTGCCGTAACCTGTTTGCATCTCTCTCCGCCCTTCCTGCTACTGCTGTACTCTCTCCCGCGCTGGGCGGTTCCCCAGCTTTCATTGTTTTCTGTGAGCGGTGTCTAACCCTGGAGCGGTGTGTTCCCGACACACAGTTCTTTCCTTGGGTACCACTATATCCGCGTGTTATCCGCACACCAACTGGACCTCTACTCGGACAACAGGCAATCGCCAACTACGACAACAACCAGTGCATTCTGGTACTTGTAGGCAATACTACTCTTGCCTTCACTCTTACTGGATTTCTCTACGGACTACATCAACTACCATCCATATCAAGATCTACCAGGGTTTTTTCCTCCGGTTTTTCCCTGGTTTGGGGTGGGCTCCCTGGAGTCCCCGCTGCCGGGCACATAGCCTCTTTGGCAAAGTGGACTCTAGGCGAGCCCGTCCTTCTATCTTCAAATCCAAGAACAAGATCGAAACCAGGTCCACAAGAACCACCTGGAGAGAAAAGAAGAAGGATTCTACAGACAAATCTACTGCATCTCCAACAGATTCATCAGGTGAGGAGTGGGCTAGTGGGGCTAGTTGTGTAGACACTGTACTTGATCAACCTGTCAAACCTGAGAGATTGCAACGCCCGAAGAAGATGGCTAGCCTCGAGCAATATCAGGAAATGGCCAATGCCATACAGGCTCTAACTGTGGAAATGCAAAACCTCAGAGCGGATAACGCCGCTTTGAGACAGCAAGTTCAACAGAGAGAAGACACCAAGGGAGACTTACCTCCCATTTCCCTACCCTGTGGAAAATTTGATGGCAACCCAAAAAAGGTGAAGGAATTCCTCGATGCTTGTACAATACATTTTACCTTTCGCCCTAAAACATATGAGCTGGACAGGGCTAACGTGGGATTTCTGATTTCCAATATGGTAGGTAACGCCCTGTCCTGGGCAACTCCCTTGGTGACCGCTTCAGATCCAGCCTTAAACAACTATGGCACCTTTGTAACACATTTGAAAACAAGATTCGAAAGACCCGAAGTCTTCTATTCAACTTTTCAGAATCTACCAGACATTCATCAAGGAACCTTGGACCTACAAACTTATGTCACCAACTTTCAGAAAGTAGCAACCGAAGCCGGATGGCCGGAGACGGCTCAACAGGCCATTTTCCGTCACGGTCTGCATGAAGACTTAAAAGACGAATTGGCAGGAGTGGCCAGGCCTGCGTCTTTCCAGGAACTAGTGGCCTTGGTTTTGCAGATAGACTACCGTATTACCGAAAGAAGAGCAGAGAAAAAGAGACCCCGTTCTTTTTCTGCCCTACATAGCCTACCCCAAACACCTGAAAAGACACCAACTGAAGAACCTATGTAGATAGGAACAGCAAGAGGACCGCTTACTGCATGCGAACGAAAGAGACGCAAAGATCTCGGGCTGTGCATGTACTGTGGCTCCAATACTCATTTGTTACGGGACTGTACCGAGGTACCTCCCAGAAGACAGGGAAACGAAAGACCCCGACCTTGAACAGGGAAAAGGAAGGGGTAAGTACAATTAATCCCTGTGCATTGGCTCAACCCGCTGTAATTGACAGCAACAGTCTAATGGTTATCAAGATTCTTATTGACTGGAACATTGGAAATCCTGTTGAATGTCTAGCCATGTTGGATTGTGGGGCAGCTGGTAACTTTGTGGACGATAAGTGGGCCCTTGCGCATCAGATACCAAGGCGCTCAATTACGACCTATCCCAGTTGAAGGGGTTGATGGTACCCCGTTAACCTCCGGACCCATCAGTCAAGAGACAAAGGAATTAAAGGTCCAGATGTCCAATCATCATGAATATCTATCCTTTGATTTGATAAGAGCAGCACATTTTCCTATTATCTTTGGCAAACCATGGCTTCGAAGACACAACCCAAGCATAGACTGGTGTCGGAACTCGGTTGAATTTCAATCCCATTACTGCTGTCAACATTGTTTGATTCCAGAACCTGCAAAGCCGAAAGTACAAACAATGGCACACAGATCCATAAACAGTGTCAGCTTGATACCTGAACAATACCAAGAATATACTGATGTGTTTTTAAACACTCAACCACGGAATCGTCCACCTCACCGAAAGGAGGATTGCAAGATCAAACTGGTTCCAGACGCAGAAGTACCGTTTGGAAGAATGTTCCCTTTGTCACTACCTGAAAAGGAGGCCCTCAAGGAATACTTAGCCACAAATCTAAAGAAAGGACTAATCCGTGAATCCACCTCATCGGCAGGGGCCTCCTTTTTTTTTTATTTCAAAGAAAGGGACGACAGAATTAAGACCATGTATCGATTACTGAGGGTTTAACAGTCTAACCATAAAAGACCGGTATCCCATGCCATTGATGAAAGACATTATAGGGGCTGTCCAAGGAGCTCGAATTTTCACCAAATTAGATCTTAGGGGAACGTGTCATCTTCTGAGAATCTGTGAAGGAGATGAGTGGAAGACGGCTTTTAGAACACCTCTTGGACTTTACGAGTACAAAGTCATGCCCTTTGGTTTAGTGAACGCACCCTCACAGTTCCAACGGTTTATGGACAAAATATTTGCGGATGTCCTATATTCTTTGGTTGTAGTATATATGGATGATATACTCGTTTTTTCCAACACTCTGGAAGAACACCGCCAACATGTTCAGGAGGTACTACACAGGTTGAGAATGAACAGTATGTTGGCAAAACCAGAGAAGTGTGTCTTTGAAGCTACAACCGTACCTTACTTGGGATTTATACTCTCAGCAGACAGTGTGCAAATGGACCCCTCCAAAACACAAGCAATAACTCAATGGCCAGTACCCACATCAGTAAAGGACATACAGAGATTTTTAGGTCTTGCCAGCTTTTACCGTAAATTTATACCCAACTTTTCAGAAATCATCTTGCCCATTACTAATCTCTTAAAGAAGGGTGTTAAATTTATTTGGGACCAAAGGCCAGAACAAGCTTTCCAAAGACTTAAGACAGCTTTTGTGACTGCTCCCATATTGAGACAACCAGACCAGTCCTTACCTTTCATTGTGGAAACTGATGCTTCAGGCGGTGCAATTGGGGCAGCACTACTACAAAGGAAGGAGGATGGATTGGAACACCCCATCGCCTACTACTCTCGTACGCTTAGCCCAAGTGAACGAAATTACTCTAAGAGAACTCCTGGCTATTAGGCAAGCATGCTAAGGATGGAGACATCTATTACAAGGAACCATTCATCCTTTTCAGGTTCGTACTGCCAAAATCTGAAGGTACTCCAGAAGATGGAATGTCAGAATTCCAGACATGCCAGATGGGCCTATTTTTTCTCTCGGTTCGACTTTGTTCTGACATACTTACCTGGAAAGGACAACCCCCTTGCTGATGCTCTCTCACGCAGTCAAGGAGACTTTAGAGGTTATCAGGGTCAGGAGATCCTTTTAGCAGGGAAGCGGTTTGTTAATACCCTTAACACTTTTCTGCAACAAGTACAATCCGCCCAGAGCAAGGAAAAGGACCCTCTAAACAAGGGTATGACTGAAAGAGGAGAACTGTTATTCAAAGAAGGTTTGTTGTTTCTGCCTATGACCAACTTACAAGAACAAGCAATGGCCTGGTGTCATGATGTACCATTAGGAGGACACAAGGGACAAAATGCCACTTTAGAATTGGTTTCTAGACAATTCTGGTGGCCCATGATGGCAAAAGATGTCAGGAACTATGTCGTCTCATGTCCTGTATCTGCACAGAATAAGAACGCATATTGCAAACCCCTGGGTTTTCTACAGCAGGAAACCCCTCCAGAAGGTACGTGGCCACACATCTCCACTGATTTCATTGTAGACATACCCGTTTCTAACGGGTACTCAGCCATCATGGTCACGGTCGATTCATTTAGGAAATTGGCTAATTTCTCACCCTTAAAAGGGTTACCCACAGCAGGCATTACTGCAGAGGTGTTTGTGAGAGACGTGGTCAGATTACACGGGCTACCCCAGACCATAGTATCAGATTGCGGCTCACAATTCACATCAAAATTCTGGACTGTTCTATGCAAATCTCTAGGAATAAAAAGATCTCTTTCGTCTAGGTTTCATCAGGAAAGCAATGGACAAACCGAACGTCTCAATGCCACTTTAGAACAGTACATACAGTGATTTTGTAATCAAGAACAGAGTGATTGGTATCAGCTTCTGCCCATGGCAGAATTTTCATACAACAACACCAGACATTCCTCTACAGACATGAGTCCCTTCTCATGCACCTATGGATTCCATCCCCGACACATACCTCTGTTTGGTCAGAATTCTTCTAATGTACCCTCCGTTGATCTGCTCATGAATACTCTGCAATATCTTCACAGGAAGACAAGAGCCAACCTTGAGATGGCACTTCATAAGAGCAAAAGGTGGGCGGATCTCAAGAGACAACCCAACCCTGAATGGGAAATTGGTACCAAAGTATGGTTTTCAACCAAATACCTACCCAGGTGGATACACCGAGGCAGGTTCTCTCCGTGTTACATTGGACCCTTCCGGATCACGGCTAAAATCAATCCGGTAGCCTTTCGCTTGGCTCTGCCAGCCAAACTACAAAGAATCCATCCGGTATTTCACACCTCATTACTGAAAGAATACACAGAGGACTTACACAAAATAAAAATAAAAAAGACAATCGGATTCCAGTAGAAAGAAAGCACCAAGGAATACGAAGTCTCCAGACTCCTTGATTCCAGGTACAAGAATGGCACCTTGCAGTATCTGGTACTATGGAAGGGGTACCCAATGTCTGAGAGCTCTTGGGAACCTATTAGACATATATCAGCACCTCGTCTCATTCAGAAGTTCCATCGACTGCACCCGGGAAAACCAGGAGGATGTCTACTGAGAAGGGGTCATACTGTCACATATCGCCCATGGAAAGTATGGAGGAGATGGTCGATATGGAAGAAGGACTGAATTATTCCATGCAACGCACAGCGCGTTCTAGTCTTCCAGTATTAGCCGCCTTAAAGACCAGCAGATGAGAAGCACCTGTGCGTTGCAACTTCCTTACTTTGTTCCCGCGAGTAAGTTTGCTTACGCTCCCTATTGTGTTCCCTTCCCGGTTTCTGCCTACCTTGTTGGTCGTTTGATAGTGGGTTGCTTCCCACTCGAACGGCTCCTTGCCTCCTTCCGTTCTGGACTACTTTCCTCTCCGCTTCTGTGGCGTCTGTTGCCGTAACCTGTTTGCATCTCTCTCCGCCCTTCCTGCTACTGCTGTACTCTCTCTCGCGCTGGGCGGTTCCCCAGCTTTCATTGTTTTCTGTGAGCGGTGTCTACCGTTGAAGCGGTGTGTTCCCGACACACAGTTCTTTCCTTGTGTACCACTATATCCGCGTGTTATCCGCACGCCAACTGGACCTCTACCCGGACAACAGGCAATCGCCAACTACGATAATAACCAGTGCATTTTGCTACTTGTAGGCAATACTACTCTTGCCTTCACTCTTACTGGATTTCTCTACGGACTACATCAACTACCATCCATATCAAGATCTACCAGGGTTTTTTCATCCAGTTTTTTCCTGGTTTGGGGTGGGCTCCCTGGAGTCCCTGCTGCCGGGCACATAGCCTCTTTGGCAAAGTGGACTCTAGGCGAGCCCGTCCTTCTATCTTCAAATCCAAGAACAAGATGGAAAACAAGTCCACAAGAACCACCTGGAGAGAAAAGAAGAAGGACATTTCTACAGACTAATCTACTGCGTCTCCAACAGATTCATCAGGTGAGGAGTGGGCTAGTGGGGCTAGTTGTGTAGACACTTACTTGATCAACCTGTCAAACCTGAGACAGTACTTCCTGGTCTTTTGTTTCCCGTTCCTAAAGGGAGACTTCGATACCGTTTGCTGCCTGTTACATCAAAACAGACTCTTTCTCCTCAGATCCTCGCTAGGCTGCTCCCGTATTGACATCCTCCCCTGCTGTCTTCTACAACTCGCAGCAGCCAGCGTGGTTCTTTACTTACCTTCAGCCACGTTGACGTGGTCAGCATTTCCAGCTGCGCTTGCACTACGGCTGCTCCAGTTTCAGTATCTTCAGCTGTGCTGACACAGCGGTTGCTCCAGTCTGCTTATCTTAACCGCAGCTACACAGCGGTTTAATTGATTGTCAAAGTTCCACTTAAACATTACGAGGCTACTTCCCAAGACTCCATGGTTAGTGCTCTTCTCCTCTAACTGCGCACTAACCCACCAGTTGGGATTTTCTCCTGAGAACTGTCTATATTCTGTCTGAAGGGCATTGGTTACTTTCTGCCGTCAAGAACAACTACACACCATTTTGCTTACTCTTATTTTCCACCATTGTTTACACAAGTCTTCATCGACGCTATCCAGTTGTGCACCAACCCGGCATTAGCGTGACCCTTGTTCCATTCGGGATTTTTTCCCTTTACTAACCTTCCTTCCCTGTCGTTGTTTTCCTCTGGGATTGACTTGGCGTTTTCTGTGACGGACTTGTTCTGAAGTTACATATGCCAACAGGTTAGTGGTTACCTTATAATTCAGATCCAACAGTCTGATTGCATACTGACATATTCCTTATTATTCTCACAGCCTGGCGAGTGTTTTGTGTTTCCTGCCCTTTTCATTGATTCCTCCCTCTGACTGTGGAAATTATACAGTCGCAGAGTATCATCAATTGTAAGGTCTCATTTTTGACCAGATCGTTCTATTCAAGCTGTTTCTTAAATCCTCAGGACCAGGAGACTACCCTCAACACGTGTATCCTTTAAGGTGGTCATAGACCTGTATCCATTTGTTTACACTCCTAATTGTGATAGTGATATATCCATGACAGAATCAGAAGCCATGGAGGGTACAGATCCTTTGGTAGTCCTGACTCAGCTGATTGCTGACTTAAGGAATGAGATGATTACGGCTCAGGATACTTTACGCAATCGCATGGACGTGTTACAAGAGGCCATGCGTTCTTCCCTACAGTGGATGGAGATCCCGCCTGCCTCTGCATCAGGTTCAGGGTTCCCTACACCTCAACGTGAATCCGTTCAGGTGGTAATGCCGCCACAATTCCCTCTGGCCCCACCTGAGAGGTTCACGTGGGATCCTAAGGCATATTGCATGTTTGTCAATCAGTGTTGCCTTCATTTTCTTTGTCAGCCCAATTAATTCCCTGATTTGACTACTAAAGCCGCTTTTGTGCTCTCGCATTTAGGGGGTACTGCTGCTGCTTGGGCAAATCCATTGTTGGAAACAAATAGCCCATTGCTTTATGATTGTGATGCCCTTTTAGCGGCCATGAGCAAGGTTTTTGATATGCGATATGCAACTCAAGCTACAGATTTGGAATTATTGAACGTACAACAGGGCACCCAGTCGTTATTGGCTTATGTTGCCAAATTCAACGAGTTAACAGCCGAAACTCAATGGCCAGAAGACAAGAAAGCGGCTGTTTTCTATAAGGGTTTGTCAGAAGAATTGAAAGACACCTGGTCTACAGTTCCAGTGGTCCCTGCAGGGTTCACTGAGCTTTTGGATCTCATCCTCCAGTTAGATGCACGAAAAGCCACCAGAAGAGATGAGAGAAGACCCAACATGCAAGCTCCCATATGGACCGAAGCTCCTGTTGCTTCCTCCAGCGAGCCTGAACCTATGCAGATTGGGGCTATTCGTGGTCATCTGTCTACTGCAGAAAGGGAGAACTGACGAAAGAACAATTTGTGCATGTATTGTGGTTCCTCTGACCATTTATTGGTTTTGTGCCCCAAAAAACCTGTCAAATGCTCGGGAAACACCAAGACTCGACACTAGCAGGAGTCCCTGTGTCAGGTCTTAAACTGGACTCCAGTAAAGTTCTGTCATTGGCTCCTATAGCAGTCTCGGTGACACTTTGTTTTGGTCATAATACTGTATATTCCACGGCTATGGTTGATTCTGGGGCCACAAACAATTATATCGATGTTACTTTTGCTAAAACGTCCTCTATACCTACTGTAGCAAAAGCTAAACCTGAAACTGTTAACACCGTTGACAGATCTGTATTGATTTCTGGTATGGTGACTGAAGAGACCATCCCTATTCGGTTGGTGTTGCCTAATGGCCATACCGAGGAGGTGGTTTTTGACGTGATTGCGGCACCTCAATACAAGCTGTTATTGGGGCTCACTGGCTCTCACTTCACAATCAGTCATTGACTGGGTTACAGGACAGATACAGTACCCATCTACCTATTGTAATGAACATTGCTTCCCAAACCAGGAAGTAACCACAGCCACGCAGATTCTGGCCTTTTTGGAAGGGTCCACAACCATTAGTGCTGTTCTTCCTACTAGCTAACGTGTTCCCTGTGAATACTCCGAATTCGCGGATGTGTTCGACAAAGGTAATGCGGAACAACTGCCACTGCATAGGCAATATGATTGCCCTATTGAGTTACTACCAGGTGCCAAGATACCTACGAGCCGTGTTTACTCCTTAACACAACAAGAGGACGTCGTATTGAAAGAGTATATCAACAAGGCTCTTGAGATGGGGTTCATACGTCCTTCACAGTCATCTGCTGCCTCACCATTGTTTTTTGTCCCGATAAAAGAAGGGAACCTCAGACCCTGCATAGACTACAGGACACTCAATGCATTTACCATAAAGAATCAGTACCCCTTACCATTGATTAATGTTCTACTAGATCAACTAGGTACTTAAGCATTCTTTATGAAACTGGATCTGCGTGGGGCGTATAATCTCGTCCGCATTCGTGAAGGCAACGAGTGTAAAACCGCTTTCAAGACGCATTATGGCATTTATGAATATCTCATGAGGCCTTTTGGCCTTTGTAACGCCCCTGCCACATTCCAGTTCTTTATGAATGACATATTCAGTGACATACTAGATCAGTTTGTCGTTATTTACTTGGACGACATACTGATATATTCCTCCACTTACCCAGAACATGTCGGACATGTTTCCAGGGTCCTACAAAGATTATGGGAAAACCGACTCTTTGTTAAGGCCGAGACATGTGTGTTTCACACATAGGAGGTGGAATTTCTGGGCTACGACATAACCAGTAAAGGCATTCGGATGAGTCATTCTAAGGGCAAATCCATATTAAACCGGCCTACCACTCATAATGTCAAAACACTGCAGTATTTCCTAGGCTTTGCAAACTTTTACCGTTGCTTCATTCGGTCATTTTCTAGGATGGTGGCTCCTCTTATGGCCTTAACTAGCTCTAAAGTACCGTTTTGTTGGAACAATGATGCTCCGATGTCCTTTGATACTTTGAAAGAGGCGTTTACTACGGTCCCCATTTTACAACATCCGGATCTTGATTCTCCTTTCATAGTAGAAGCCGATGCCTCTGGTGTTGCAATTGGTGCCATACTCTCTCAGAAATGCATGCACACAAATGAAGAAGACCCATTGCTTTTTTTTCTCGCAAGCCAACCCCTTACGAATGGAATTATACTGTTACTGAAAGGTAACTGCTTGCAGTCAAGGATGCGTTCCTGGAATGGAGGCATCATCTTCTGGGAGCTATACACCAGGTCGTGATTTGCTCTGATTATCGCAACTTGCTAGCGTTCAAAACCATGAAGTGTCTCACAGCACGTCAGGCCCGGTGGCATGTATTTTTTGCACAATTCAACTTTCATATCACATACTATCTCTCTAAACAACACGCTAAAGCTGACGCTTTATCGCGCATCAACGGCGACGTCAGTGAATCACGTCAGGATCACTGTTCAGTTCTGGTGGATCATGCAATATGGACTTTTTCGGCGCAGCCATCACTAAAACAGGAAATACAAAACTGGGTATTGCAGAATCTTTGTGAAATACAAGACCTAAATCTGGACGTACAAAAGGGGCTTCCTTTCATACAAGGTGTTCTATACCTTCCAACTGAGCATACCCGGAACAGAGCTGTTCAGTGGGGGCACGATTCCATGTTAGCAGCACATCCAGGACAAAAAAAAAACCTCGAGTTAATGAAACAATGGGGCTGGTGGCCTTCTATGACACGGGATGTAGTAGACTACGTGTCTGCCTGTTCGGTGTGTATCCAGTGTAAAAACAGCCCGGGCAAACCTATGGGTTTGTTACGTCCTCTGCAAGTGCCACACAAACCATGGTATACGGTATCGATGGATTTTGTGGTTGAATTGCCTCGGATCCAAGGGTTTGACACCATATGGGTTGTGGTGGACTATTTCTCTAAACTTGTCCTTTTTGTCCCTTGCACGGGAGTACCCACAGCTCCTGTACTGGCTGATTTGTTTATGCGGAATGTGTTCCAGTTTTTTGGCTTACCTTCCATTGTAATAACCGACAAGGGTTTGCAGTTTGCCTCCCGTTTTTGGAAAGCGTTGTGCAATGCCTTATTCATTGATGACAGGATGTCTAGTTCATATCCTCAGACAGATGGGCAGACAGAAAGTATTAACAGCACTATGGAACAATACCTGCGGTGCTTGTGTCTCCAATTCCAATCCACTTGGCTCTCAGTGCTACCGTAAGCTGAATTTGCTTACAACAATTCCTTGCACTCTTCGATTGGTACTACACCCTTTTATGCACTATATGGGCAGCATCCAAGGTCTATTGCTCTGGATCCTGAGCTGTCTATGGACAATACAGCTGCAGCTAACAACGTCAGGGACCTCACTGTACTGCATGCCAAGATCAAACAGAATCTTACACTGGCACAGGAGCGCTCAAAAACCTACGCGGACATGCACAGAGTACTAGCCCCTACCTATTGTACGGGTATGGCTGTCTACCAAACATCTAAAGATACCCGGGAAGAAAAAGCTGTTGCCTAGATACATTGGGCCTTATATGGTGACCCATGTGGTAAATCCTGCGGCGGTCTGCCTGGAACAACCACATCGCTGGCGTGTGCACCCGGTTTTTCATGTTTCCCTTATTAAACTATGGACTTCCATTACTAGATTGCCTATCCGCCCTTTAGCAGTTTTGGTGCGTGGCTCTGAGGAGTATGAGGTGAGAGACATACTGGACATGCGTTTGCGCTTTGGTTAACCTTAATACCTAGTGGATTGGAATGGTTACGGCCCAAGGAAAGGTCCAGAGAACCATTGTCCAAAATTCATGCCCCTGCATTGTTCCGTCGTTTCCACGCTAGGTGGGGTGTGGTGTTCCCTTTGGTGGGTGGCACTGTCTCGCATGTCACCCCTGTTCCTCTTGTGCCCATGCCTCCTCGCCTTCGAGGGACTCATTTTGCACATAGAACGGCTAGACCGTTCTATACGCGATGGAGATTGTTTGATTCCTTGCCAGGAAAGCAGCGTTTTCAATATTCACGCCGCTAATGTCACGTGTGCTGGTCCTAATCACGTGATCAGCTACGACCTATTTAGCAGGGTTGTAGAGTTCGCTCGCTGCTTCTGATTAAGTTGTTTCTGCGATTTCTTCTTCCGGAAGCTTCGTTCCGTTGGAATCCTATGGATCTGTTACCTTTCTACAATCATTGCAGATTCCTTATTGGGCTGCTTGCTGCTTGTTTCCAAGCGGTACTTCCTGGTCTTTTGTTTCCCGTTCCTAAAGGGAGACTTTCAATACCGTCCGCTGCCTGTTACATCAAATCGGACTCTTTCTCCTCAGATCCGCGCTAGACTGCTCCCATATTGACATCCTCCCCTGCTGTCTTCTGCGACTCGCAGCAGTCAGTGTGGTTCTTTATTTACCTTCAGCCACAGTGACGCGGTAAGCATTTCCAGCCGTGCTTGCATGACGGCTGCTACGGTTTCAGTATCTTCAGCCACGCTGACACGGCGGTTGCTCCAGCCTGCTTATCTTAACCGCGGTTACACAGCGGTTTAATTGATTGTCAAAGTTCCACTTAAACATTAGATGCCTACTTCCCAAGACTGCATGGTTAGTGCTCTTCTCCTCTAACTGCGCACTAACCCACCAGTTGGGATTTCCTTCTGAGAACTGTCTATATTCTGTCTCAAGGGCATTGGTTACTTTCTGCCGTCAAGAACTACTGCACACCATTTTGCTTACTCTTATTTTCCACCATTGTTTACTTGTGCACGAGACTTCATCGACGCTATCCAGTTGTGCACCAACCCGGCACTAGCATGACCCTCGTGCCCTTCGGGATTTGTTTCCTTTACTAACCTTCCTTCCCCGTCGTTGTTTTCCTCTGGGATTGACTTGGTGTTTTCTGTGACGGACTTGTTCTGAAGTTACATACGCCAACAGGTTAATGGTTACCTTATAATTCACATAGTCATTGGATCAAACAGTCTGATTGCATACTGACATTTTCCTTATTATTCTCAGAGCTTGGTGAGTGTTTTGTTTTTCCTGCCCTTTCCATTGATTCCTCCCTCTGACTGTGAAATAATACAGTCACAGAGTGTCATCAATTGGAAGGTTTCATTTTTGACCAGATCGTTCTACTCGAGCTGTTTCTTGAATCCTCAAGACCAGGTGACTGCCCTCAACACTTGTATCCTTTAAGGTCGTCATAGACCTGTATCCTTTTGTTTAGACTCCTAATTGTGATACAGTGATATATCCATGACACATATTGACACCAACATCACACCAGTGGCACAGCATTACAGGGGAATTCCCATTAACATACAGAAGCAGGTGGAAAATGAACTAATCAAACTGTTGGAGGCAGACATAATTGAGCCACAAGAACACCCCACACCATGGGTGTCCCCCATAGTGCCCGTACCCAAAACATACTCATTCGACATCCGCATATGCGTGGACATGCGACGGCCAAATGAAGCCATCATGAGAGAACGCCACCAAGCTCCAGACATCACTGACATGGTGCACCTCCTGAATGGAGCTACAATCTTCTCGAAACTGGACCTCAACAAAGGGTACCACCAACTGGAGCTCAGCAAAAGGTCCAGATACATCACCACTTTTGCCACTCACCTAGGTCTATACAGCTATAAACGGCTTGCCTGCGGCAGAAATTTTCCATTCAGAGATCCACAATGTAATCAAACATGTGCCAAATTGTCTGAACTACAGTGACGATATTCTAGTATTTGGCCAAATGCAAGAATAGCATGATGACACTCTCATGCGAGTGAGTGTGCATGGCTCTGGAGGAAGTTCAACTCACCCTAAACAAAGAGAAATGTGAATTCCGGAAAAGAACACTTTGGTTTTTTGGTCACTGTCACGCTCACCTGATTCCCACGGAGGCGCAGGTCTGGCTTCGAGTGCTGATGCTTCTTCAATGGTGAAGCGCAGGACTCTGATGATGGACAGGAAGGGCCACTCTACTCTGGCTTTTCTGGCTCGCAGGAATATTCCGCTGTGCGTGAAAAGGGAGTATTACCTACTGATGGAATAATGCTCAAGCCTCCCACTCCCTTCCAACCCTCCTCGATACCCTTCCACGATTTCCTGTGAAGTCTCACCTTAGGGTCTGGAAGGATGAGTTCTCCATCCTGCTTGTGATGCAGGGGCGCGTTGAAACCCAGTTACTTCACTGGATTGAGGTTTGATGGGAGTTCAAAATAAGCTTGACTATTCAGGTGAGGCGCTGTAAGAGTTCTGTTGCAAGTTCAAAAGTTCAAGCTTAATAATAATGTTCATTGGCCCTCATTACGACCCTGGCGGAAATCGAAAAAGGATGGCGGAAATGCAATACCGCCATCGAATAGCGCTCGGTGCGACTATGACCCGTCACCGCAAAGTACGAAGCCATTAGCGACACCGTAGTGAACGCCAACGCTAACTGCACCAAGCACGCGCGCGCGCGCCATGCCAAACCGCAAACACCACCATGGCGCAACGGTACGCCAATTCCGACCCTAGCGGACATGTACCTAACGCCATCAGGCATGGCGTAATGTACCATTCCGCCATGGCGAGAAGTACGGCATCGCGAATCAACCGTAAACGGCCCCACTGAGTGCCTGTACACCGCTCCCTGCCCACAAAGTACAACCCCCCGTAGGTGCAATGAAGCCACAATGCAACCATTGAAATGTACAAGTCACCCATGCATGGCAACGAACAAAAGAAACACAAGAGGGGCCAATGGGAGCTGCAGGGCACAGATGGCACGAATACAGAAGCCATCCCAATTGACATGACCACAGTCCCCCACCAAGAAACGCACGCAAACACAGGCACCTGTGACCAGCAATATTCCGAAAATCACATCATTCCACCAGTCCACCTGGCTGACCGGCATCTGTTACACAAAACCCAATCCCCCGCCCCTGAGCATGACAACATTCAAACAGTCATATTGGCAGCCCCCATCCCTGACCTCACTGGGCTTCGTAGGCAAACGCGCCCAGCACAGTACCACGCAACTAAACCCCGAAGCTGGAACCCAATGCAGATCTCCTCACAATACATCGCCCCCCAAATAGGCATATGCCACATCACTTGCAAAGAAAAACGCTACACGGGCCAAATCAGAATAGAAATTTTATGCACATCAAAATCACTAAGCCCATACAGCCATCAGGCCATGAACTCCAAAACACTAATCACCATTGTGGGCTGCTTCCGCAAGAAATGACCAGCCACTACCTGTGTGTCGCCCTGTTCCCCCATGGTACACAGAGCCACATTCACGTACGAAAAGGCAACATGGAAGCGCACAGAACCGCAGGGCCGTCCCAATGGGGAGGCACTAGTCCAGCTGAAAGGCCGAAATGTTGCTCCGAGCCACCAGTACTGCGTAAGGGCATGTGGGCCATTGGCGATCGCCCCATAAGATCGTAATGCTGCTCCACTGATTAACACGAAGCAGCAGGTGTCGGGAGTGAAATCCATCTGCAGGAGTGGCATACAGATGGCAGTGGCAAAAGGGGAGGAGATACCTGTCAACCAAAAGAAAAGAAAAAGAACAGAATGGCCATCAGAACTACATTCCAACAACTCACTTCAATGATCACACGAAATCCACAGCCATATGCATGCTAGCCCACTCAAAAGGATCATCACCACCCCAAAACCACTTGCGACTCATAACCATCTATATCGAGGTGCAAACACCATCACAAACGAGTGTACCTGTGCATGCGTCTGTCAAAACAGATTCCATCAGATGGGAATGTTAACGTGCATGGACACAAGTGTCTGAGGGCGCCTCGAGACAGGGAGGGCTCAACAAGGCCAGATGGACGATGGTCCCACTATGGCAGCCCTGCACACATAGCGTAGGGGAGGCGGATAGATCCCAAGAAGCCCTGTACATGGCAAACTCTGTATCAAATCACCTGCCCATGCATCCATCCATCCATCATTCCCTCATCCCGGGATCAAAACGCCTGAATAATTACTCACATGACATTAGAAACATCCATTGAGTCTGTGCGTTATGCAGCCTGCTAAATCCACAGTGCCCCAGCCCGTAATTCCAGTGTTGTGAAGTAACATGTATTTGGGAACGGACGGCCTCATCGCCCACGTAGCTATTGCGCATCCCAAACTATTCATATCAATCATTGCTCCCTCGCCATGGGCCCTGTCTCAAGGACATAGAACAATAGAACGTTATATTTGCAGTCAGACCTGTGGGCATCTCCTCGCCGCTAGCTGGAAACCGAAAGCGCCGCCCTTCGAATTCCTCATTTGCAACATCACGTCGAAAAGGCATCTGTGGCCGTTTGAAATCACTAATTATTCCATCGAGTGCGGCTGTGTGTGAAAATGGCAACTGCCTTCACCCACGAATGGGACGCCCCGCCCGTCGTTGCAACTCGGTACAGTGATGCATGAGGGCCCACCGTTACTCGAGTACTACGTTCCACTGACCCCTCACAAGTCTGTACGCGACTGCACAGATAGTATGTGAAACAATGGGACCACAGCAGAATGAACATATCAACCAATCTTACACGGCCATCGGGTACAAATACATGATTGCAATAGCAAGATACAATTCCCCGAATTGCAGCGTTGTGCGCGGGACGTGCTCGGCCAAAGGGGAGAGCAGTTTGCACAGGTGGAATCAATCACCACAGGTGGAGGCCATACAGCCTGAAAACACATAAATTGCACAGCCAGTCTCCTCCCACAACCACACCGAAATGCTACCGGCAGGACTCGCGATGTTGGCCCTGGGGGACCTGATAGCACTGCAAGTGCTCCGACCCCAAGAAGAAGACGAACACCAACTACAACCAGCCGCACGGAGGAGACGCAGGAGGAGGAGGAGGCCAAGGCAGGGCCAGCAAGGCCCACCAGCACAGCCACTACCACCACGCAGGCAGCCCGCAATCCCACGCCTCCGAGCACATCCGTTCAACCTCACTGATGAGCAGATCCACACCCTCTACCGTCTGGACCGGGACACCATAGCCGCCATTGTGGACATGACACAGGCTGACCTTGTCAGCATGATAGATAGCCCAACCGCCATCCCACCCCTACTGAAGGTGGTGTCTGTACTACACTTCCTGGCCACAGGCACCTACCAGCACACAGTCGGACAGTTGCATGGCATTTCTCAGCCACTGTTCTCACGGACACTATTGCAAGTGCTCGATGCCCTCCTGCAGCACGCAGACGACTACATCTCTCTACCACGCTCGGAGCAGGAAATAACCAACACAAAAGTGGGATTCCATGCACTTGCCGGCATACCGGGTTGCATTGGTGCCATCGACTGCACCCATGTTGAATTGGTCGTCCCACATGCCATGGAGGCCCAGTACCGCAACCGAAAACAATTTCATTCCCTGAATGTACAGATGGTGTGTGACTCCAACAGGATCATTACACATTGTTGTGCCCGATTCCCTGGATCAACCCATGATTCTATGGTCTTGAGGAACTCTACAATACCACGCTACATGGAGCGACACGCAGGGAACAGATCCTGGCTACTCGGTGAGTCTCATTACATGCATGATGATGTGGGGTATGTGAATTGGCAATGACCTGCCAGGAAGGGGGGGGGGTGTGCGTACGTATCAATGGCATTCCACATCATACGTTTCTCGTCCACATACAGGTGATGCTGGATATCCACTGAAGAGATGGCTCCTCACACCAGTCCGGAACCCACGGGACCAGCATGAGGAGGACTACAACCATGCCCACTCACGTACCCGTGTAGTCATTGAACAGGCATTCGGCCTACTGAAGACTCGTTTCCGCTGCCTCAGCAGGTCTGGCGGGGCACTCCTGTACCGCCATGAGAAGGTTGCAAAGATGGTGATGGCATGTGTCATGCTCCACAACATGTGCGTACGTAGAAATGTGCCCATGCCCCCTGACGCAGAACTGCAAGCACCTGATGATGGTCATGATGAGGGTGGGGATGTGGCAGCACCTCATGGAGTCTGCGAGGCACCGGAGGCCCGTGACATTCGTCAGCATCTCATTGATGTATGCTTCTAGCACTCACGCCTGGTGGCTGATACATGGACACGGGACTCGTGGCACTGCGTGTGTCTGGGACATGCACAATATGGACTGTACGCCTATGATGGCCTAGTACACAAAGATCAATGTCCACACTTCTCATTGGTTGATCGTGCACTTTTTATGGCATATGTGATATCATGTTGAACACCCTATCGACCCGCCACCCAAGTGAGCCCAACACACCCCCTCCACCCTCCTACCTCCCCCCCGAACACCAGTGTCCAAAGATGCTCATTGTCAGTGGGCTGTCGCTATTGCATGCCCCCTCTGCGGGTATCAGGGGCACCCCTGCCTGTGGAGCGCAGGTTCCTTCCAGATCTACGTTGGGGGCTGCCCTAGACGGAACTTGCAACGGATGATGTGTCTGCCTGCTCACGTCCATGCATGTCCCTAAGGGTTTGCGAGAGCTCAGTGAGCACACGGCGCACTGCGGCAAGTTCGGCACATACGTCTTTGGACGTCGCATGCAGTTCCCCCCTCAGGCTCTCAGTGCTTCTCTCAATTTGTGCCCTTAGCGTCTCTGTACCTCTCTCCATTTCTGCCCTAAGTGTCTCAGTTGATGTTTCTATGTCTGCCTTAGTGCCCCCACATTCATCGGCATGGTCCTTGAGGAGTGTGGCCAGTTGCTGCTGTTGTTCGATCAACTGGTCGAGGGACTGTTGCCTCTGCTGGGCCATGGCCATTTGCGGGGGTGTCACAGAGGGGCTGTTGTCCTCATGTTGCCTTGCCACAGGGCTTGTGGGGGATGGCCAGTCGTCGTCTTGTGGGTGCCCCTGCGTGGTATCCTCATGTTGTACGGGATGGGACAGACAGGGGGATTGGGACAGGTCATGGATGGATCTGACTTCGGCATCCCCGTTTTCTGTGTCCGAGCATGCTGCCATCAATGGGGTGTCACCTATGGTGCTGCTGCCACCAGAGGCAGTGCCTTCTGTGGCATCCATTGGGGGGACCTGTGGTGGTGGTGTTGTGGGCATGCTGGCTGCTGGGGTGCCTGTTGATGTTCCCTCCTCTGTGCTGCCACCTGATTTGTGCTGCTGCCGTGTCTTGATGCGTGCAGCTGAGGTGGAGGGTCTCTGGCCGTTGGTCTTGGCCCTCTTTGCAGGTGTGCTGGTAGGGGTGTCCTGTAGCTCGTCGTTTGGATCGGACCCTGTGGTGGAGTAAAGGAGGGCGAGGGTTATTGATGGGTCTGTGGGAATTGGAATGGCATTGTATCACATGCTTTGGGGTGGTACCTGAGGGTGATTTGGGTCGGGGCCTTGGAGGTGCTTTGATTTGTGTGTGGAGTGAGGGTGCAGTTGTTTGGCAGCCTGCAGTTAGGGTGTGCCTGCTGCACGTGTAGTGCGTGTATTAGGGGTTTTTAATTATTTATGTATTTATTGTGGGTTTTAACGTGCGCTATCAGGCCGATGTGTGTGGACGTTCTCCTGGACATGTGTTTCTGTTGCACTATGTGGACGCATGGTACTTCACATGGATGGACTGTGTGGATTTGGCATTGTTTTATCTGGCCCACCTACCTGAATCTTCGGATGTCTGCACTCCTTTCTCCATCCCTCCGACTCCCTCTATGCTCTCCATTCCGATGGTGGAGGCACAGATTTCTTCCCAGGGGGTCAACTTGATGGGTGATTCAGGACCTCCCCCGGTGGCTGTGGCAATGTTGCGGTTGGCAGAGAGTATGCTGCGGACGCGTATCCGCAGGTCGTCCCATCGCTTGCGGCATTGGTGCGGGGTGCGGTCCCCACCGCACTTACCCGCTGTGCCACCAGAGCCCATATGGCCTTCTTGTTTGCAAGTGCCGTCCTGGTCATTTACGTGCAGAAGACGACGGCAGCATTCTCCTGGAGGGTCTCTGTTAGCACGGTGAGTTCCTCACGGGAGAAGTGGACCTGCCGCTTGCGGTCGCACGCTTTCTTCGCTACTTTTCCCATTTTTCTTGGTTTCGCTAGGGTGGTTGACGGGTTGGGGTGTGTTTCAGGGTAGTGATTTTAGTGGTTGTGTGGTTTTAGTGTTTTTATAGGTGTACGCCGGGATGTTTCCCGTTCCGGGCCCATGTTTTAACTTCCGTTTCCGTATATTTCCGGTCACCGTACTTTCCGGTAGGCGCACACTGCGGTGACCGCTAAGAGGGGTGGCGGTATTGCACCTAGGGCGCCGTACGGCGGCGGTGTGGGCCGTTTTGGGGTCATTTCCGCCATCGGGGACTTTGCACTTCCGCCGTGGCGTGGTGCTCGTGCCCGATGGGTCGGAATGGGCCGCACTTTGCTCCTTCGTGCAATGGCGGAAACGCTATTTACGCTGTGGCGCTCCGGTCAGTCGCTTTCCGCCAGGGTCGTAATGAGGGCCATTGTCTTATTGCAGCAAGCGCTAATGCTTATGTCTTTTTCCCCTTAGGGGCCGGGGTTCGGAATGCCGGAGATATGGCGCCGACCCGAAGTGTAAGTTCTGGATGAGCGTTCAGGTAATGTCTTTGCATTCGCTCATTCAATGTCTTTGTCTTTTTTCCCCATTGGGGCCAGGGTCCGGAATGCCAGGAAGCGGCAGGACCCGAAATGAAATGGGAATGACTCAACAGGTAAGTCTTAGAAGGAAACTGAGCTTTTCCTATTTCCCTTCCTTCTCTCACCTTGTTTTCTTGTCTTTTCTCCCTAGGCTCTGGGAAGTGGGTGCGGATCCGGATGATCGCTGCTGAAGATGGAGGCGCCCAGGAAAGGTGAGTGAAATGCAGCGCTGCAGCGATCGAAGCGAAATGCTTTTAAAATGATGTCTTCCCTTTCAGGATCGTCGGTGTGATGTCCCCGTGATGCAGCTTTAGCGGGTAAGGTCTTCTTTCTCCCCAATTCTCTCTTATCTCCCTTTGCAGGCAACCCAGGATGCTGACAGGCGTGGCTGAAGTCCAGATGCAGGAGCTAACACGGTGAGCGTCCAGCTCCGAGGAGCAGAACAACGCGAAGCGTGAGTTGCTGATCGGGCGTGGTTTAAATAGCTTTGGAAGAAGTTCCAGGCATGTATCCTTCCACCGATCAGGTATGTATCCTTCCCCGACCACACCCAGGTGGAAAGTAGTCCCGCAGGTAAAGTAGTTCCATTCAGGCCTCAAGAGGGCCTGGATGTAGCAGCATGGTCTGCATCAGGTAAGTGCACATTAAAACACTTGAACACATGTCTAGCTTTATGAGCCTGGCGCCTAAGGCGCCAGGACAGGGGTCCAACATGAGCCTGGCGTCTAAGGCGCCAGGACTGTGTCCAAAGGGCCCCAGCTTGGGCCCGCTGGCACTTCCCTGGGGGGAATGATGCCTGCCTCTGGGGTTGCTGGGTCGGACCTGGCTCCTTGGAGGTAGGCATCATGACAGTCACATTTTTTCTGAAAGAGGAATGCCACCTGACCCTGAGAAAGTCAGTGCGCTAACAGATGCAGAACCACCAAACTCCCCTTCAGAGCACTCACCCAGCTCAACTCAGAATTCTACTGGTCTGATAAGTGCCAAGAAACTTTCCAACTCATCAAGGATTGCATAGCAGATGCCAAGAACCTGGCCTACTTTGACCCCAGAAGGACCACTGAACTCATTGTGGATGCAAGTCCAGTTGGCATCATAGCCATCCTGACCCAACTGGATGGAAAGGACTGACAAGACAAACATATTGTATCATACGCAAGCCAAAGCCTATCGAAGACTGAACAAGCATACCCGCAGGCTGAAAAGGAGAGTCTACCCGTGGTCTGGGCTTGCAAACATTTTAATTTATTTCTATACTGGAAGCCGTTTACAGTCGTTACAGACCACCAGGCATTGTTGTTCATCTGTGGCAACCCACAGGCCAAGATGCCGCCAAGGATAGCGAGGTGGGCATTACGGCTACAAGACTACCAATTCAACAATATCCACAGACCGGGAAAGGGGAAAAATCCAGCAGACTTTCTCTCGCGACCCCCATGCAAGGAATTCATGGCAGACACATCTATTGCGGATCAATACATCTGATACGTGATCCAAGGTAACACACCACAAGGTCTCGAAGAAGACCAAATAGCTAGGGAGTCCAACGCGGATCAGGGACTGCAGATCATCCTAAGATGCCTGGAGACAGGTTGCTGGAAGCAAGCAAGGCAATTTAAAGAAAACGTGGGGGAAGATGCAAAACAAGACATCACGTGCCTACTGGCTGTCAAGGAAGAACTCGCCAAGTCGGACGAGGGACTACTATTGAAGGGCACTAAACTTGTAATCCCACGCATCCTAAGACAAAAAGGTCCTCGAGCTGGCACACGAGGGACATAGAGGAATAGTTCAAAAAATAGAGGAATAGTGTCCACAAAAAGGATATTGAGACAAAAACTGTGGTTCCCGCATCTCGACTATCATGTGGAGGAACTGCTCAAAAGCTGCCCCACATGTGCAGTCATAAACCATCACACCAGACCGGAGCCCCTATGTATGACTACGCTACCAGAAGGAGCCGGGGAGGATATTGCAGTGGACTACTTCGGGCCACTAGAAGGAGGGGAACACATATTGGTAGTGGTCGATGAATACTCACGATTCCCGGACTTATAAATTGTGCCATCCACATCAGCGTATCACGCCATTCCTGCTCTAGACAGAATGTTTGCCACATATGGCATCCCCAAAGTTGTGAAAATAGACAACGGGCCCCCATTCACAGGGCAAGACTTCAGAACTTTCGCAGAATACATGGGTTTTCGCCATCGCAAAATAACACTGTTACGGCCCCAAGCAAATAGTACCGTCGAAAGGTTCATGTGCAACATCAAGCGCACCACCCAAATAGCTCGGCTCACAGGGGAGCCTGTGGAGAAGTTGTTGTGCCAACTGATGTGTGACTACAGAAACACCCCGCACAGCACCACCGGAAAGACACCCTCAGAAGTGATGTTGGGAAGAAACATAAGAACCCGACTTCCCCACATCACGCCAGAAGAAGACAGATACAAGAGATACAGAAATGCGGAAGCAAGATGCCCTCACAAAAGCTGACATGCAGAAAGGTGTGGACGGGAAAAGGTGAGCCGAAGCAAATGACCTAGAACCAGGAGACGTGGCCATTGTGAAACAACCCGAAGGTCGCAAAAACCTGGCTGCGTTCAACGAAGAATCCCTCACCGTTGTCGAAGTAAAGGGATCCCTAATCACCGCAGAGGGTGACCGAAAGAGTACCTCCTCCTATTTCAGGCGGATGCCTGGGAACATACCAGTTGCTGAACCATTTTCACCTGAATCCCTCCACGAGTGAGATGCACCCTACGAGAGAGACAGAAAAGATTCTGGCAATGAGGCCCAGGACAGTCAGAGAAAACAGACCAGCGACCTCAAAGAACTCGGAAAAAGCCTCACGGGCTCATTGAAGAAATGTTTTGAAGCAAGGACTTCATGTTTAGTAGGGGGGAGGGTGTGGTGTCGTCACTGACTCATGTCATGTGGGGAGGGGCAGTGGGAAGAGGAGAGGCGTAAGAAGGAAGGCAGTTCAGCTCCAGTTAAGCGTTGCTTGAATAAAGAAGTGTTGCACCCCATCTCCCGCCTCCGCCTCTCATTAATGTGCATGAAGTGTAACAGGGCCTCGGGAGGGTAAGGCGATCCACGTGGGACACTACAGAAGTCTTCTCGCACATGGCCACGGGAAACTTGAGAGCCCTGTAATAACTTAGTGTGACAGAGCTCTAGTTTCCAGTGGCCATTATGCGAAGGCTATTCACATAGCTATCAACTCACACACTTTTGGCGGTTGTCACCCGCCTTGTAAAGGGATGACTCACCCGCATACATGCCATCCCTCCCAATTTAGGCGGGAGACTCCCGATTTTTAGGTGAAAAATATTGCTATTTTTCACGGTCTCCTGCTGTTGTGTTCCCAGCCCCGCGGTGATGCGTGCGCGGGGGCTGGCTCATGACGGGTAGGCCGCGCGGCCTATGTCGCAGCTCCAGCGGGAGCTCGAATAAATACGCCACACTCTCAGCGATGGTCTGCCTGGAACTCACCTCCCGATCTCAGGGGCGGGGCTTTTATTTAGCGCGCCCTGCATCACCGTGTAGCGGGACGCAGGGCGGATGTAACATTCCTCCTTTATTTCAAACAAAAGAACATTAACATAAACACGGTCAACTGTCTTCAAACACTGTCCAAACATCGGGTACACAAACCAAACCAGCCCATTATAGTTTGTGGTTCATGCGTGCTAACTACCACACATAGTCATTTAGCCTGGTGGGCAGTTTTGTAGCAGTTCTCAAACCGTACCGCCTTGCTCAGGGACTAGCTCCCACAAGCTCCTGGGTTGGCTCACCTTCACTGTCCGGGTCCTCCAGGCCCGGCGCCATCACCGGCTCCCAAGTTCGTTCACCCGCTCCTGCCTCATCCGGGATGAACATGGGCTCTTCTTCGCCAGGCTGAGCTTCTTCGTTTTCCTGGTGGCATTCACCATCAGTCCACAGATTGCGTGGTACCGCCTTAAACCACAACGCATTCCTCGTCACTTGTCGACGTCCTCTCGTCACAGTCACCATGGTTCCTTGCCTGTCACTGACAGTCCACGGAAGCTCTTCATATCTGGTGTCCAGTTTCGACTTGGTGGGGTTGCGTAGCATGACGACTTGGTCCCCCACTTGGTGATTGGACTGCCTCGCTCTCCTCTTGTCGCTCATGTGCGCGTTGCTGCTCCTTCTCCTCCTTTCCGTGCGTTCTTCGTTGACCTCATCTGGGGTCCTGCTTGGATGATGCGGAATCGAGGACGTGATGACTGTGCCAAACATGAGGTCCGCAGGCGGTATGCCTGTCGTGCTGTGGTGGGTGACCCGATAGTTCCGTAGGAAACGATAAAGGTCAATTTTCCATGGGCTCGAATTCGCCCTTGATACCCTTAACACTTTGTTTATGGTCCTCATAAATCGTTCGACATCACAATTTGCCTGGGGCCACCTCGGCATGATATGGTGGTACTTTATATTGAGGTCATGCATATACTGTTTTAAGTCCTCTCCTGTAAACGGGGGCCCATTGTCACTTTTGATCGAGGTTGGTAGACCATGGGTTGCAAACATTTTCTCAATGGCCGGGATAACCACTTCCGCTGCTGTGGATTCGACTATTTCGACTTCTGGATAGCGGGAGTGGTCGTCAATAGCCACCAAGAGGTAGAGGCCTTCCCGTAGCGTACAGAGGTCAATGCTGATAGCCTCCCATCGGGCGCAGCCACGTTCTGCCGACAGAATTGGTTCTGGTTCCGGTGGGGCCCCAGTTATCTGGCAGGGCATGCACGTGCTTATGAGTGTTTCAACTCGATCATCGATCTGAGGGAACCATACCCTGTGCCTGATTCGAGCTTTAGTTCTTGCAAGCCCTTGGTGTCCCTCATGTGCTAGGGCCCCTATCCTGTCTTGTAGATTCGGTGGAATTACGATGCGATTTCCTCTTAACAGCAGTCCTCCTTCGGTGATCGACAGATCTTGTCGGACGGTGAACATGCCAGACAGAAAACCTTTTGCTTCCACCGTTCTGTTATGTGTATGCCTCATAAATGTTTTCCAATCCTCTGAAATGATGGCGTCTTTCACTAGATCACAACAAGGATCTCTGTGAGTTTCTGACCCAATGTCCTCAATGCTGACGGCCTTTGGCCTCATGGCGCGTACCACTTGGCATATATGTTACTCGGTCTCTTCGGCCACTAGGATTTCTTGTTGGGTTGCCGCTCGAGGATGCCTCGAGAGAAAATCCACAGGGTTGCCACTGCCTGGCTGGTAGACAAGTTCAAAGTTATACTGCTGAAGGTGGAGCAGCCATTTTGTGATCCTTGCCGGCGGGTGTGATGACGTGCCCATGAAAATGAGTAGTAGGGGTTTGTGGTCAGTGATCGTCGTGAATCGACGTCCATAAAGGTATAGATGAAAATGCCGACACCCCCACAGCACGGCAATGGCCTCCTTTTCGATGTGGGAGTATCTCTGTTCTGTTGCCGTGAGGGCTCTCGAGGCGTATGCAATGGGCCTTTTCTCCCCTTCCTTTGTTACCTGCATTAGGATGGCTCCAAGCCCTACAGGGCTCACGTCCACGAACAGTTCTGTGGGAAGCTCAGTGTTATAGTACGCCATCTTGGTGTCGACGGACAGGGATTCCTTGATGTTTTCAAAAGCTTCCTGGCACTTCTGCCCCCAGTCCCATTTGGTGTTTACTTTGGTCAGTTCGCGTAAAGGCTCAGACAGGGTGGCCAGGTTTCGGATGAACCTGCCGCAGTAGGTGGCCATGCCCAAGAAACTACGTACTTCCGTGGGAGTCATTGGTGGGCTTGCGGCCTGAATGTCTGCGACCTTCTGTGGATCAGGGGAGATGCCTGTGCTGCCGAACTTGTAACCAAAGAAAGTGATTTCAGATTTGAGGAATTCACATTTCTCCCTGTGTATGGTGAGTCCAGCATCTTCCAGCCTGCCCAGCAGGGTTTGAAGTCTCTTGATGTGTTCTTCTTTGTCGGGAGCGTGAATCAGGATGTCGTCGCTCACATTCAGAACCCCAGGTATGCCCCTGATGACCTCTTGAATAGGTTGTTGAAAAACTTCAGCGGCTGACGAGATCCCGAAACTCAGGCGTTTGTATCTCCGCAGCCCTAGATGCGTAGAGAATGTTGTAATGTAGCGAGAGTCTCTGTGGAGCTTGAGCTGGTGGTAGCCCGCCTTCAGATCGACTTTGGAGAACACACAAGACCCCGTGAGGTCAGCCACAATTTCATCGATCGTCGGTGTAATGTGTCCCCTTTTAATTGCGGTGTTGTCAGAACTTGGCTCCTCTTCCCCTTTCTCCTCCTCACCTGTTTCTTCTTGTATCTCCTCCAACTTTAATGCTTCTGTCTTCTTCCTGGTTCTTATGTTTTCCACTGGCCTCTTCTCCTTTTTCTGACGTAAGTAAGGACGCGCTCCCTCGGTGGCCACCTTGATCTGGATGTTTTACAGATCTTGGGGAAACCCGAGGAGCATGCCCTTTGTGCTGGGAAAAAGCCCAAAGGCAAAAAACCCTGAGAGATGTTAACCGTCCGTCTTCAGATGTGGTGAGTGTTTGTTAGTACCTTTCAATTGTCCTTTGGGAAGGGTACCAGAAAAGTCTCCAAAGACTCCTCTGATAGATTAAGGAAAGGCTGAATAGAGGGAAAACAGACTCCAGTTGTTCTCACAAAAAACGGAAAGGAACCGGACACCGGCAAAGAAAGAAAGAAATAGAAAAATGTAAAGACTTCCGATACACAGGAAGGCAGTAAATATAGAGAGAAAGGCTGAGAGAGATAGCCGAGATAGACACTTATATGGAAATAGCGGCAGACACAAAAGGTGGTTAGCGCTACGTGTACGAACGAACAGCGAAACAGAACCAACCGCTACCTTACCTTAACCTGTAGACACCCATGTGAGGAGATAAAGGTGAAGTACATACAGAAAGGAGAGTAGGAGAGAGAAGGAGCTCTGAACTGCAAGTCGTCTGTGGGAAAGAACTGGCAGTGTACGTAACAAAGTTGATACAACGCGCCGAGCGCCCGAATGCATTGTTGTTTATAGGTTCCGGCGGCCATGTTGGATAAAAACTAGACCGTCAACCTGGAACTATCAGAACCATGTTAGTGGTATTTCCATCCATGCATGAACTTCCAGGGCTGGTGCATGACAGGTGTTTGGAAGACGCATGTCTATGCAAATCCAGACTTTTCCGGGTTGTTTGGGCTTCCTTGTCACCACCATGGGAGAGACCCACGGTGTGGGTCCTGTGACCTCCTCTATGATGCCAGCTGCTTCCAGTGCCTTAAGCTCTTTCTCCACTTGTTCCCTCATATGGAATGGTGTTCTCCTGTGCCTCACTGCTCTTGGTTGTACTGATTCATCAATGTGCAGTCTGATGGTTTTGCCTTTCAAGCACCCTATTCCATCTTGCAGCTTGGGGTATAGACTTAAGATGTGTTCTACCTCAGTGGCTATGTCAACATGGCAGATGAATTTGACCACGCCCAGGTCCTCCGCTGCATCCCCACTCAGAAGGCTTTCAATCCCTGCCTTTACGACATAGACTTTCGACCATAACCTGTTTTTGCCGTGGCCCAGAGTGGTGCGGAATCTGCCAACGACCGGTAGGGGCTTCCGGCTGCCGTATGCAAACAACAGCGTGTCTGTGCTTTTCAGATCTGGTTGTGGGTTTAGGGTGTGGAATACGCTTGTGGGCATAACATTCACCGAGGCACCCATGTCAATGGTCATCAGAATGTGCTGGTCCTGGATGGTGACCATGCACTTGCGCCTTCGGACAGTTTTTCTCTGTGATTCTTGACCCTGGTTTAATGCAGACACCAGGTAGACCTTCCTCCCTTTTCTGTCATTCTCCTTACCGGTATCCTGTTTCATGGCCGAGACATCATCCCCTTCTTCCTCCGTTGAGGAGTTGTTAACCACGACCCTCCTTGTGCTGGCCTGCTTCTTTTTCTTGGTCGCGTTCTTCTCCTGAGGGTTCTGTGAGGGCTGTGTCGTCATGCTCACAGATCTGCATATTTTCGCATAGTGGTCCTTTCTGCCACATGCTCTGCATGTGGTGCCTTGTGCTGGACAGTTTCGTCGGCCATGTCGCGGTCCACCACACCAACCGCATTCTGTGGGCCCTGTAATGCGAGGTTGCCACCTGTTCTGAGCATAACCCCCGCTGACTTCATCCCTTGTGAATTGTCTGTTGTTGATCTGGGCCACCATGGCTGTATTGAGAGCGGGTTGTAATTTGTGTAGTGTGGCCTCCATATTGGCAGCTCTGGTGTGTGCTAGTTCCCTTTGTCGTCCCAATGCAAGGATCCGTTGCAGGGGGATACCTTTCTCACTGAGTACCAGCCGCCTTAGCTTTTCTGAATGGATGCCATTAATGATTTGCCTCCGGATCTCTTTCTCAACATTTGTAAACTCACAGGACATGGCTAACTTCCTCAACGTGTGTGGTAGGCATCCAGGGTTTCGTCTGCTGCCTGGATAGTTGTGCAAAAGATAAATGTCTCATAGTCTGGGTTTAGTTGTGGGAGAAAGTGTGCTGTTAAGGCATCTTTTGCACTCAGGTATGCATCTTGGCCATCGTCAACGTTTAGGGAGTTAAAAATGCGAAGTACCTCATCGCCCACACTGAGCAGTAGGTGTGCCTTCATCTTTCTGGCCGTCGTTATATCTTTACATTCCATCGCCATTTTGAAATTTTTGGATCCATAACTGCCATCTGGGTCCACTTGACGATGGGTCTGTGAAGGGGTCAAAAGGTTGAACCAGTGCCGATGAGCCTCCATGTGTGCGAGGTTGTGGTGATGCCATCGACAAGTTTGCTGCGATTCTTGATGGCGTGGTGGGCCCAGGGGTGGATGTACCGGCTGCCATGATGACGTGCACCCGTTCTGACTTGGTGTGAGTCCTTCAGATGAAAATGCGTGCCGTCTTTCTGGGCCTTCCCGACTATGCTGCAGCTTCCAGTCTCTGGAGAGGTGAGAGTGTGATCAAGTGCTCATTCGTCGTGACTGTGGCCGTTTGGAGAGTTGCAAATTGCTTCTGGTGACTAGATGACACCACCGGAGATGGCGCAGAAGAAGATAAGGAGAAAAAAAAAACATGTTTTTTTTGTTTTTTTGGGCGGGGGGGTCACGTGTGCGTTTACCCCCCACCGGGTGTCCAAAAATTGTTGCGCGATGTCTGCGGGGCATCCGCGTTTTATAATCTGCCGAGCGCGTGTAGACACAAGCTCCACCTCGTCGTCATTGTTGTGTTCCCAGCCCCGCGATGATGTGTGCGCGGGGGCTGGCTCATGACGGGTAGGCCGCGCGGCCTATGTCGCAGCTCCAGCGGGAGCTCCAATAAATACGCCACACTCTCAGCGATGGTCTACCCGGAACTCACCTCCCGAACTCGGGGGCGGGGCATTTATTTAGCGCGCCCTGCGTCACCGCATAGCGGGACGCAGGGCGGATGTAACACCTGCCTAAAATAACTGTAGCCCCAATGCATTCCTATGGGGAAATATGCTTCAATCGATTTCCCTGTGGAAATCTCCCTCCCCGGTGCATCTGAATGTTGGCATGTATGCACCCGCCAAGCCTCCTGCACGCCCATTCATTCCAATGGGCGTCTCACCCGCCAAAAACAAAATCGGGTGATTTCACCCGCCTTTGCGAAACAAATGGTTGAGAGCTATGCTATTCATGTCTTGGACATGTCATTTTTTTCTTTACCTTTTGAAATTTTAGAAAAGTATAAGACCCAGAATTTCAAGCAAAACAGGACAGGTTGGCCTTCTGAAGCATGGCCACGGGAAACATGAGAGCTCCAGTTTGGTTATATTTTAATGACCTCCTTTTATATATTTGTCCACCACTATTTGTAGTATGGTGTGGGGGGAAGACAAAAACACGGCTTACCCGGATCTGAATAGAAGAAGTCTTCATTTTGTTTCAGATGAACTGGAAGTCGCCACTTGAAAGGCTACCGGCGACTAATTAGCGTCCGATGGTTCTTTCTTTACACAATTAGAGCTCTTCCAAGAGGGCCGCCGTGTTTTCACTATAACTGGGAGTGCGTGTCGGCTTTCGTCCCTTTTCACTGTCTATTTATTTGAGGTTTTTTTTTTAAGCTACTCCTCCTCGTGACGTGGAGAGAAAACAGAGCTGCAGTAGCGCTTTCTGGTTCAACTATCTTCCGTACCACAATTCCAGCACAACCATGAGCAACAAAGAAGGTGTGTTTAGAAAAAGGAAATATGACAATTTCCCTAACTCCCAAAGACGGGAAGATAAGAATATTACTGTTAATCCTTCATCCTTGGTGATGAAAGCCTTTAAATCCTTCCAGCATGACCTGGATACGAGACATGACAAGTATGAGAGACTTGTGAAACTGGGTCGCGATATAACCATTGAAAGTAAAAGAACCATTTTCCTCCTGCATAGAATTACAAGCAGCCCCAACAAAGAGGATATACTGGCCGAGTCGGAAAGCAAAATGGATGCTGTCCGGCAGAAGATTAAGCAGGTCGCGCAAGAACTGATCGGCGAAGACATGTATCAGTACCACAGAGCCTTTACGCCGGGGCTGCAGGAATATGTGGAGGCTGTGACTTTCAAACATTTCATTCAAACAGGATCGCTGATCAGTATCGAGGACATAAACAAACAACTGGTGTTCACTACCAAAGAAGAGGAGGAAGCCACCGCGTCTCACGAGAAGCCTGTGTCCAATTCTCTGGAGAAACCCACGCCTGATTCACTTGAAAGTGCGCCCGGCGAGTTTACGCTGCAGCCGCCGTCTGGTTGGAGCCTACAGGTGACTCCTGTGGATTATCTCCTAGGCGTGGCTGACCTCACTGGAGAGCTTATGCGACTGTGCATTGGCAGTGTAGGCAACGGTGACATCGACACGCCTTTCGAGCTGAGTCAATTTTTAAGGCAGATTTATGATGGGTTTTCATATATTGGAAACACCGGACCGTACGAAATATCGCGGAAGCTGTACACATTGAAACAAAGTCTAGCGAAGGTGGAAAATGCGTGCTACACCTTGAAAGTGAGGGGCTCGGAAATCCCGAAGCACATGTTGGCTGACGTGTTTGCCTCCAAAGCAGAAATGACTGAACGTGAAGATAACATGTCTTGAATAATGTTTTTTTTGTTGTTTTTGCCTGAGGGCCTTTATTGGTAAAACAATATGCGTTTGTAAAAACAATTTGGATTTGTTTTTTTTTTATCAAAAACCTTGTAAAATAACGTGGCAATATTTTAAGCTGTTAGTTTCCAGATACGTAAATGTAGAATAAAGTTTATAGAATTAAGTTGTCTTCAACGTTTTGATGGCCTTGTTTGGCAGAAGTCCATAGGTGGTAAAACAATGTGTGTGTAAAACATTGTTTTTATCTGAACCCTAGTGTAAAATATATGGCTACTTGTTAAGCTTGTGTTCTGAGATAATATATCGCAGTATAAGCGTTCTTTTTGGAAAACGCATGAAGTCTGCTGGTGAACAAACAAGTCCTCCAAAGGATCCTTGCTTTATTTCCCTCTCTTCAAATCCTATTATATATATCGTGTTTTATATTTTCATTTACCCTTTGGTGCTCTGCTGTTATTGAATCAAAGCCACAGAAGTATTGCCTGATAGATGGGTTCAGAATTGGCTAGCAATATTTACGTACATGTATCAAGTTGCTGACGAATGTTTTTACATAGTTCAAATTCCATAGTGTTCTGAACGGATGTTTGCAGAGAAACCTTGGGTCTGGGTCCTTTAATTGCTAGTTTACTGTTTTAATGTATATGCCATGTTTAGTTGTGCTACTCGCAGTTTTTTAGAAGAGGAGCGGGGACAAATGTTTCTGTAATTAAAAATAATAATAATACTTAAACGTACAATGATTCTTATTTGTGCTCTATGGCCTGATATGTTTTGACCTGAACCCATACAGTGCAGTATTTAGAATGGGGGTTTCACGGAGGGCAGCCTCAGAGGGATAAGGTATGGTATGTATAGTAGGAAATAATTCCTCCAGGTGCTTTACTTTTGCAAAAAAATCTTCTTACCACAACCCACTCAATGTAATTTTGCTTCATAATTTCATGGCTTTAGTACCAATTAGAGAAAGCTGTTAATTTACCACGTACATAGTATTGCTACAAAACAGATTCTGTTATGTTAACTATTTGTACAGTGCGCCGACACCACCGCAGTGGTCCCCAGGTGCTCTGGTGTATCTGAAAAGGAGTGTGAAGAAAAGGGGGAGTGGGAATAGGAAAGTGAGAATTGTGATGTCCTGTTGGTAGCTTCAGTTTGCACCGTTCGCTGAGCTTAAGTGCGGTTTTCGTGTTGGTGCGAATTCCCATGTGATGTTGTGCCGGGTTATGTGTTGTTAGTCTGTTGCAGTGTGGTGACATGTATGTGGAAAGTTGAGGTTTTAGAATTGGTGTGTTTTTTTTTTTTCCTTTCCTTACCTCTTTGTCTTTGAATTTCTGCGCTGTACATTCATGATTGTCCTGTGTATTCGGTATTATAATTTGTCTGCCTAGTTGGCAGACTTGTTTAGGAGTGGCAGTTTCCTCTGTTTGCTCTAGTGGTATGTGTGCTTTGTTTATGCCGGTGTGTTTTTCCACCCTGGGGATGGCAATGTTTAGGGTAGGGCTATACTGGTCCCACCCAGCCCATCCTGTGTGGGGGACTTACCTAAGTTTCCTCTGTGGAAAAGTGGTCGGGCTGTCCCTTTGCCACACCCGGCCTCTCGTTGTGGAAGTTTGAGATATGGGTCATGGTTTCATCTTGGCTTTCTTGTTTCCTGTTGGGTCTAAGCTTCCTAGTCGTTTCCTCCTGTTTCTGGAGCAAAGGGACCATTTTTGAGTACTTATCTGAATTCCAGATGATCCCTTGTGTTGTGTATGTTTTTTGGGAAGTGATTCCAGGTTATTGCTGCCAGGTGAGAGAAGGCTGATCCTCTTTTATTATTTGGTTTTGGTTCTAAGCGGATGTCGTTGCTTGATCCGAGTGGTCTTGTCGGATGGTGGACGGTTATTTTCTCATTTGGGAACTCTGCTCCTTGGCCGTGGATTGCTCCGTGCGTTATGCACATGGTTCTGAACTTTATTCACTGTTTTATTGGTAGCCAGTGTAGCAGTTTCAGCGCTGTGAGTGTTTTGTGAGTGAAGGATAGGAATGGTAGGATCCTTTTTACCACGTGTAGTACGAAGAAACATTTCTTGATTATAGCATTTACTTGTGGCTCAAGTGTTAGTTCGTTGTCCATCAGGACTCCCAGGCTCTTTACTATCATTGATGGAGTTGGTGCTGATCCCGATTCCGTCGGCCATGGGATGTACTCATTTCCCTCCGCTTTTGCATATGATCATTATTTCTGTTTTGTCAGGGTTGAGTTTGAGGCTGTTGGTCTTCATACAGCTGTAGAGTTCTTGCGGGCAGTCTTCCAGGGTTGTTTCCTTACTGCGTATCTTGTATTTTGTATTGTATTATGTGTTTTTATGGGTTTGATAAGTGGCATCTGGTATATGTTAAAGAGCAATGGAGAGGAGGAGGATCTTTGTGGTACTCCACAGGTAAATCCCCTTTTGGTGGATTTCAAAGGTTTGTTCCATATGGTTTCTAATTACAAGTATACAATAATTTTGCTTTTATTTATGAAATTGCATTGCAGAGTATATTAAAAAACATACATTTTAACCCCACAAAGTCTAAAGCTTTTCGACTTCTGCTGCACACAGAACAAGTTTTTTTCTTTTTTTGAAACAACTTGCTTTTATGTTGGTCTTTTCCCATAAAAGCGCCAAATTTCTTTTTGTGAGAATAAATAGCACACATGAAGTCTTGCCAGAAAGTTTAAGGTCATGTCTTCTCAAGCAGGTATACTTCATCACGCCCTGCCCCATTCTTCCATTATTCCTGCTCCTTCACCAAACCATGTCTCTTTTTCCCACTCAACATGGTGTCCTAGTTCTCCTCCACCGCATTAGCCAGCAGTATTTTCTTTGGATGCAAGTCCCAATTTTGACCAACACTTACTGTCTTGTACTTCAGAAACGCACATTCTGGTGTCCCAAGCATTCCCAAATTAAGGGGTCCAAGGTCCCCTTGTCCTCCTTAGAATTTAAGCACCTGTCAACAAGCCACCTCCCCATCCTAATTCCTCTTGCGTGTCTGACATTGTTCTTTTCATGGATTCAGCCCTCAATATCTGTTGTAGCTGAACACTGCTTTGTTTGCCTTTATCTGCATGTGCGTGTTGTAGAGGAGCCCCTCAACGCTCGCATCAGAAAAAATACAACCCACTGGGGAAACATGCCCAGCCCACCTCTTGTAAGGAGAACAAGTTTGTATTCTCGTAAAAAAACAAGCATGCAATAGGAAAGAGCTCTGCTGCCACTGAGCGCTCTAACGAAACCAACATCGAGGGTAGCTTATAAGGGCAAAAAGCGTCATAACTGACATACATCACATAAGGTACAAATCCACATAGCTGGTTGGTACGCCCCTATACATAGGTGGCCTGGTCCATATGGGATGCCAGGTTATTGGTCCCCGCTCCTCCTGTCCATCTTCTTCCACATTGGGCTTTTCTCACCGCGTCATCTGGCGCCGGGCTCGATAATTAGCAATTAAGTCTACAACTCATAACATTCCATAGTCGAGGCCTGATGTGCACCTGGTACTGCAGACTTGGTCGCAGAGGCTACATTCGAGGTGCTTTTATAAATAAATATTGTCTTAGCTAACCCCACCTTGATCCCAGATGCAGCAGCGCCATTCCAGGCCTTCCCACCCTGAGCGCTAAATTTGTTACGTTCCCTCCCTGGCACCTCGCACCACTAATCACTGGGGCCTTTAATATTCTGTTTGTAATCTTTGTAAGGAATGTGTGCTCAAATGGCTCTATGGTCTTGGGCTGTCTGGTGCTCTGGAATGTTGATGTCTTGGGATGGGGGGGAGCTGGTCACTATAAAATAGATTTTGGGCCGGACTCAGGGGCTCATGCCCTCCTTTTTTGTGGGATAGCACCCGCCCCACCCCCCAGCGCCCCATGGCCTTGTAGGGTGAATTCTTTCTGGGTTACTTGTTTTAACGATACGAAACAATGAGAGGTTTATGGATCTGTGAGAGCCTGGCCTGTCCCACTCCCTCCCCAGTCCGTTTTCTATCCTACTGTCCTGGCTGCAGTACCAGTCCTCGATTCAAAGATGGCGTTTTGTGTCTAGTGCATTCTGTATCTATTCTCGCTATATCTTATTACCCAATATGACAATTCCTACCGACACCACCCTCCCTATGCACTCCCCCAGTAGCTACAACACTGTCTTGGGCCTTTACCACATTCCAAACCTCTTGGTGGGGGGCTGGGATGATCGCCCCCTGCTTCTCAACAGCGTATATATAATACTTTGTTCGGCATGTCACTGTGAAATGCAGTCGCAGCACCCACACGTGGGTGCTGGGAGCTGGCTATACATTAGTGTCAGGATGCAGAGAAGTTGGGCTCTCTGTTCGTGAAACACTCATGGCTTTGGGCACTTGTTCGGAGTGGTAACTGCGTATTTGAAATATTCGATATGTTATGTTTTCAGGAAACCTGGTTGTTTTCATTGCCTTGCCTTGATGATTACTCTGTGTATGTGAACCCAGCCAAGAAGGGAAAGGTTGGCAGACCCACATCAGGCCTGTTATTTATCTTGAGATCTGGGCTGAACATGGAAGTTGTCGCTGTGTATAACTCGTCTTATTTATCAGGCCACCTACAGGCATAAAGATCACAAACCCTGCTCTTATTATATGCAATTTGTAATGGAACCCAGAGACCGTTATTGGCCACACTTTGATGGCAGACTTTGCTGACTCCCTGGATGCTGCATCGATCTTGCCCCGGACCACGTAATTATCATCTGGAGATTTCAATATGTCATGTTTAAATGGGCCCCAGAAGCTCAGAGGGTACATCGCCCCTGTAAACGGGGCGGTGGGGCAATAAGAGAGTTGTCTTCAAGAGATGGGCCTGAGAGATCTGCATATTTTGAATGGGCATGTCTGAGGTGATATTCCAGGGAAATCGACCTGGAAGAGAGTACATCCTCGTTAACAATCCACTACATCTATGTGTTGGGTAACCTCTTCCAACGGGTTGAAGTCAAGCACACGGCCAGTAGCCTTACAGATGAACATAGTCCCAGAGGCTAAGTGAGTGAGGTATTTTGACTGACTTTTTAACACAATTGGGGGTTGCCCAAAGCTAGAAGATGAGCGGGGATTAGTAACTTGGCACATTGGGATAAATAGTGAAGACATAATCACCCGGATAAAAAGAGATATCAGTTCTAGGATTACTAACATGTTGAAAGAAGACCTAGTGTTGTGGACAGAATTTATAGTGGTCTTATTTAAACAAATTACTAAAGCAAGAGCCGTCTCCAAGTCCTGGAAAACTTAAATTGTGGTACCTGTCTTCAAGAAGGGGGTGGGGATAGTGAGGATCCTGGGAATTACCGCCCTATATCCCTTCTTGACTTGATTGGGAAGTTGTTTGCATCGGCGCTTTTGCAAAGACTTGATGACTGGGTTCTGAAACAGGGCCGTTCTGACCTATTCCAGTTGAGTTTCATGAGAGAAATGGGCACAAGTTAAAATGTCCTTTTGTTGAACAATTTGAAGGCAACAGTCATTGCGAAGGGGAGGAAGATATACCTAGCATTTATAGACTTGGCGCAGGCATTTGATTCAGTAAATAGGGCCATTTTATGGGACTAACTGAATCAGTGGTGCTGTCCGACAGGCTTAGTGCAAGCCATTCGGGCCTTATACTCTGGAACATCTTTGATAGTCAGATTGAATGGAGCCTCGGCTGCTATCAAGCCCAATAAACACGACTCGGGCTGAAACAGGGCTTTCCTTTGGCTCTGGCTCAGTTTAATCTGTACATCTCGGATGTTGGTGAAACCTTGAGTGGGATAAGGAGTTTTCCCTCCTAGTCTAAAATGGGGGACCGTTTGGTCACATTTTATATACAGACGACTTTGTCCTCCTAGACCAAACGCCAATAGGTTTGCAAAGGTAAATTAAACGCTCTTAAAGTGTATGTTGATAGGAATGGGATGAGGATTAATGTGCCTAAATTTAGGATTGTTATAATCAAATCACCATTGGGTAGACTGGGCAGGTCAGGGAATTGGTATCTGGAAGGAGAACCATTGGAAAGAGTGGAGACTTTTACCTATTTGGGGATGCTATTAAATTCCAGTCTAAAAGATGCACCTGCGGTGGAGCTTTTGAAGGCGAAGATCAGTAGCCTGTCTGCGCAGGGGGCCATTCTGTTAAAGAGGTTTGGAAAATGTACATTGACTCTGCTGATTTGTTTTTATCACCAAAAGGTGGTACCAATTGTAACATATGGTGCTGACTGGTTTTTCGCTACCCTTTATAAAACGTGGCCGATTCTTGAGGAAGAATTTGTGGCTTCCCAGGTGAGTCTCCGTTTAGGTTGTCAGACAGGAATGGGTCTAATTTTCCTACAGGCGATGGTCGTATGGAAGATCCTTTCCCTTTATCGGAAGCATGTATTGGAAAACCCTGTTAGCGGGTTTGATTTGTTGAAAGGAGCTATACTCAACAAGAGCGAATCGATCCTAGTGGAGTGGAGGGTCGCTTGCCTTAAGATTTTAATGGACTTCGACACGAATGACGAGACCTTGCTCATGAATCCCTTGTTTGTTAAAGACAAAATGGGGAAAACGGATTGGTGTCTAACATGCAACCAAGGGTCAGCCTTCACCCTATTCCCAACGCCTCTTTTTTTTTTTTTGTGAATGTCATCCTTTTAATGTTTTGCCGAAAAACTTCACAAAATTTCCCTGCAGCTATCTTTGCTCCCAATTTATGAGATACTGTATTAATATATATCCCACAAAGGAAATTGTGTTTGCTCAGAAGCAGTCGAAAAATGAGGATCCAAACTGCAGGTTTTGTAACGCAGTGGGGGTCAAAGAAACACTACAGCATGTGGTCAGGGAATGTACTGGATTGAGCGATAAAATAAACCTGTAATTAGGTAGATTCTTTGAGGATTTACCATTTATTACACCAAAAGAAGGATGGATAATACTGTGGTGTGGAGAAAGTGTTTCTATGGTCATCGCTTCAATTAGGTTGTTGAAAGAAGTTCTTTTGACCATATAATAACTGGGGGACGATTTGTTTACAGGAGATTAATACAGGTTTTATTTTGGATGGTACATAATCAATGGATGTGAATGATCAATTAACGGGACACATTTTAAATGCGTTTTTTATTGTAAATTTAGCTCTTTCGTAAGAGAAACAAGTATAAGAAGAATTGTTGATATGTATGACGTTGTGTTGGATTATGGCATATGGTTGAAATGATCTGTTTTACTGTGAAAGCTTTAGCTTAAAGCCAAACGCCGATATAAATAAAAATGAGTGACATATTTATTTATATGAGGTTCTATAACCTGCTGTGAGTGGCAGGGTGATCGTTCGCTCAGGCCTTTGCTTGGGCAGCTGTGCTTCGAGGGTTATATTGCACTTAGCACTCAAGATGTGTGGATGTAATACAATTACAGTTTTGGTTGTGATTGTATTCCTTTTTTTTAAAGGTATTTGAAGAAGGGAGGCCACACAGAGTTCTTCTCGGCTGTACCTCCTCCCTGGCTGTGCCCCCAGCCTCCCCCCTCTCCCTGCTCCTCACCTTCTTTTCCTATGAGAGGGGGAGTGGGCGGCACCCACCAAAGGAAACAGCCTTTCCCTGTCTGGCAGCTCGAGGGAAAGTGGGGAGAGCGTCCCCCTGCAGCGCCACGCTCCGAGGCGCCGCGGAGACAGTCCCTCTCAGGCCCCCACCTCTCCACAGGCCTCTTCCCGTCTTCGGACCTGCTCTCCTCACTGCTAGCGACGCGTTCTGCTTCCAGGAAGCCGTCGCTGGGCTCTGCGGCAAGCTCCGTATCCCATCCTCGTCGCCACTTGAAGAAGGGAGGCCACACAGAGAAACAGGTAAGTGAGTTTATTTCTCACGGAGCTCGCCGGTCGCCCTCCTCGCTACAAGCCGCTTTTCATCCCTCAGTCAACCGCCGTCCTCGCTGCGGTCGCGCGACTCTCATTCGAAACGTAAACACGAGAGCACGCGCGACCGCCGCGAGAGACTTCATTCTCTACAGTATTCATGGCATTCGCACCAATGTCTGCACATTGTGTGTGCTTATGGCTCTACAGGAGGGCATGATGGGGGGAAGTTATTGAGAGGGTGGATAGCAAGCAGCATTCGGGCTGTTCAGAACGGCTGGCCCTGGCTGCTAATGATGGAAACCATGTGTTGCGACCGGAAGCACTACCAAAGTCGACCATAAGGGGCCGGGGGTTGGGGGGAGTGGCGGCAATCCTGTAGAGAGGTGTCTTACAAAAGAGGAAATGATACTGAGACACCAGGTGATATGGCAAATGAGACACAGAAACCAGAGACCGGACAAGACAAACGACAGAAAATAATTAATTAAAACTGGAAATGTGCTAAGTCTCAGGTGTAGTAGTGAGGTGGTGGGCAGATATTATAGAGGGGAAGTGATGGCGAGGGTAGTTATGTTCTTTCTAGGCTCAGGTGATGGAATTTCAATGCACGTTTTAAGGAGTAGATTGTGGTGTGTATATATCCCAGTGGGGATCTTTTCAGGGTGGGCTGAAGAACAGGGCATTCTGAGAAACGAAGGAGAGCAGAGAGGGAAGGTATTATACCACGATCTACTCCTTTAAACGTGAATTGAAATTCCATCACCTGTGCTAAGTCTCAGGTGTAGTAGTGAGGTGGTGGGCAGATATTATAGAGGGGAAGTGATGGCAAGGGTAGTTATGTTCTTTCTAGGCTCAGATGATGGAATTTCAATGCACGTTTAAAGGAGTAGATGGTGGTGTGTATATATCCCAGTGGGGATCTTTTCAGGGTGGGCTGAAGAACAGGGCATTCTGAGAAACGAAGGAGAGCAGAGAGGGAAGGTATTATATGGATGTTAAAGAGAGATGGGGTCGGGAGGGAAGAGTGGAATCTGTAGGTGGAGGAAGTAATGCATTGTATTGGGATTGGCTGAACGGGAAGTGTGAGCTGAGCGTCCAATAGGATTGAAGGATAGCACAGTAATTGGAACATTACAGAGCATCTGTAAATCAAAATAGCAATGATTATACAATACAGGGCGTTAGGTGTCCTAATTGGCAATGATTAATCAGTACAGAGCCTTGGGCAAACAAAAATGGCAACGATTAAGCAGAGCGTAGCCTTAGGTGACTGACCTGGAAATGTTTCTGGTTGATAGCGGGGGGAGTGCAGGTAGTAGTCTTGGGGAATGTGCTTAAATGGACTACCGGCACATGCATGGCAAAAGTAAAAGACTGAACATAAAACCATCAGGAACTATGAAGACTCATATAGTTTGTGGTAGATACCCTGATGGAAGGTTAGGGTGTTGCAGGAGAGGTAGAATGAAAAGATTAGGGGCACACTTTAGGGCAGTGAGGAAGGGAGATAGGCCCTAGTACCTAACAGTATGAAACTGACAACACCCTTAGCTGAGAGTTCCTTGTGGATGCCTGGTGCTGGGATGGCTGGGGTCAAGGCTAAGCGGTTGGTAGAAGACTGGGCCAATAGGCTGATTGTCTGCATTGAAAATTGCCATCTATTTAGGCCAGGACGGGCATTCAGGTTGAAGGACCTTGAGTGCCTGCTATGAGCAGGTTGAAGTGTTGGTCCCTGAAGGAGGCTGTTGATTCCAAGCAGAGCCTCTCGGAGAGCTTTAGTGGTGTGGCTACTAGTACTAGCTACTCGGCTTGGTGGCCTAAATCAAACTTGACGTTTTTTCCCATACACATTTCCTGTGATAATAGTGGCTCCCATAGTAGAACAGTCCAGTACAAGGAAAACGGGTGGAGGGGCTGTACCTTCTCCAATAATGCAGAGAATTTGTCTTGGCTCGCCAAAACCCTCCAACCATATCGTGCCGAGAAATGATTAGCAAAACCGGAACTTTAGTTGCTACCCTATCAAAGTCCTCTCGTGGAATACCTGGGGGTTTTTGGACCTATTTCAAATAGACAATAGATTTTAAATCTTGACATCTTTTTATTTCAGGTAATTTGGCTTCAAAAGAATCCTCTACTAGATGGGTACTCACTATTTCTAAACCCTGCCAAGAGCGTATGCTTAGGTCACCCTTTTGGGGGCCCACGGGTATGTGTTAAAAATGGCTATGGTATATCTGTTAGTAGTTGGTTGCTTCCAAACCCTTTTATACAGGCTGTTGAGCTAACGTGGAACGTGAAGACCTTCCCTGGTTTTAATTTCTCCTTGCTTATTAACATCTATTGGAACCCAGAGTATTTCCAAGGGCACCGTATTTGAAGCAATTGGGGAATTTTTGGACAACTGGCAGTGTATTGATCTGTGGTGATATTCATTCTCTCTGTCCTGATTCTAATGAGGACTGTTGGTCTTGAATGAATGAATGAATGACACAGCCAATCCCTTCGTCAGAGTGAGGGCTTGAATGTCTCTGATGCACAATTGAGGCTTTTTTAAACTCAACAGAAATATAAAGGTGGGCTTGCTGCGGCCCCCCCATATGTGATCCTGTGGGGCCACTTTAGATTACATGTTTGCAACCAATACTATTTTTGAAACCTGTGAGGCATTTAAAGTTCTTAACACAAGTGAGAGTGATCATCTTGTTATATATATATATATACGGAATAGACAACCTTTGGGTTGGGCATGAATAAGATGTTATGTGCCAGGGATTTGGAGATCAATTAATGGGTCTGAACCTGGAGCTATTTACCCTATTACCTCCCCCTTGTAGTAAACAGAAAAGTAATACTTTGAAACTTTTTTTTAAAGAACTGTCTACGGATTATTATTTTTTAAACTTAATTTTATTTGCATTTGTAAAGAGAACAGTACATTTAAAGAAAGCAGAAATTACAGATGTAAACAACCACACTGTCAATCTAGGTCTCCCCCTCTCCTCCCCCAACCCTCCCTCTGCTCCTGCCCCTACACGATCCCCCTCCCCGCACCCCCCTCACTCAAACCCCCTTCTTAACCCAAACTCATTCAGTGGTACAGTTCGACCTCATCCATGTCTCCGAGGCTCTTTTCCTCATTATGTCTGTCTTTTACCCTTGTCGGCTCCCTCCAGGGACTCTCCCCTCTCCCTCCTGATTTAAGTTCCACTCATTTGCTTATTCGACCCCTGTGGTTTCCTTCATCCAATCCCCATTTGAACAACAGAGAGCACCACTCTGCTTGAAACTTATTCATTCTGTCGTTCACTGCCTCTGTCAGCCTTTCCATTATCATCATGTTATGTACTTTCCCTCCAAAACCTCTTTCGAAGGTGAGTGTTTTGCTTTTCCAATCAATTCTGGGCTATGGCCAGTCTCCCTGCCCTTAACATTGCTTCCCACATCTTAGGGAGTCGGTATTCTTCCCTTTCTTTTTGCGGGATCCGTAATAGAGACTGCAGCGGGTCCAGGCCCATCCCTATTCCTGTGATCTCTTCCATCCAGCACAATGCCTCTTTCCAAAACACGTGCACCTTGGGACACCGCCACCACATGTGGGCCAAAGACCCCAGACTCCCACAACCCCCTGGGGCACATGTGAGAATCTCCTGCAAACATCCTGGACAATCTCGGGGCGGGGGGGGGTCTCTATGCCAGCCAATTAACATTTTGAAGTTGTGTTGTAGCGTGGCGGTGAATAGACCACCCTGGAAAACAATTTTGTAAATACGTGCCCAGTCCTCCTCGGAGATCTCCTCCTCCACTAGATCTACCCAGTGTCTCAGGAATGTTTGTCTCCCCTGTAGACGCGTCTCATTCATGGCTTTGTACATCTTGGACAGTATACCTTTTCTTGTTGTAGACAAGTCAATGACTTGTTCCACTGCTGTTAATTCTCTTGCCACCAATCCACCCCACTTTGTGTCTGTTAATTTACCCTTGATGCAGAGATATTCAAATACTGATATTGTATCCCTTCCCAGTACCTCCTGAATCATTACCAACTCCAGGAAGACGCCATCTTTAAACAGTTGTCCCACCCGTTCAAGGCCCACATCTGACCATGTTTGTGAGCGGGCTAGTCCCTGGTGTCCTAAGTCAAATGGGGGCCCCCATATGGAGGACATAAGGGAGGGCCATGTTGTGTACCCAAGTGTGCCCTTGGATTCAGCCTAGACGGTCCTAAAGACCCCCAGCGTGGGGTGGGACCTTAGTCGTTGCGGGATGGACCTGATTGAGACCAAAAATAGTGCCTCACCTTCAGTGGGTGTGCAGCTAGATCCTCCAAATAGGTCCAATAGATCCTCAGGTCGTCCCTCATGTGTTCAAGCATCACCCTAAGTTAGGCCGCCTTATAGTATAGGCGGATGTCCAGGACCCCAAATCCCCCTTTATGCCTTGGAAGGGTCAGGGTTGCCATATTTACCCATGGCGTCTTATTTTTCCAGATGAATCTAGAGCTCTCCTGTAACTTCCAAGAAGAACTTCTCCAGGAGCTGCCTCGGGATGGCTGCAAACAGGTATAACAGTCTGGGGAGCACGTTCATTTTTATTGAGGTCATCCTACCATATCAATTGGGTCCGGAAGGGATCATAGTTGGCTGCAACATCTCCTCCAGGTCCCTAGTGACTTTAATACCCAGGTACTGTATGCTCTTTTGGTCTATCTTCATGCCTTGGTATCTCCTTTTCGAGTTGATAATGGGGCTCTGCTCTAGTATTGGCATTATTCCTGATTTCCCTATGTTGATTTTTAACCCCGAGAGACGGCTGTACTCGGCGATCTGGCTCATGAGTGCTTTGAGGGAGTCCTGAATGTTAGTGAGGTAAGCCGATGTGTCGTGTGCAAAGAGCGAGAGTTTGCACTCAAACCCCCACCCCACACTATGCCCATGACTTGATTTGGTAATTGACCCGAATCGCAATTGCCAAAGGTTCCATGGCTAGGGCGTATAGCAGTGGGGAGAGGAGGCATCCCTGTCTTGTACCTCTTGTTAGTATGAAGGTATCCGTGAGTGCTCTATTAACCTGGACCCTTACCCTGGGCCTGGTGTAAAGTTCTGCCACCCATCTCATGAAATTCATTCCCAGCCCCATCCTCATCAGGACCTTCATCACGAAGGGCCATTCAACCCTGTTGAAGGCCTTCTCTGAATCTAGCGAGACATTTTGTATTGTATTGCGTACATTTCCCATGCAAACATTTCCGTCGCAGGTTATTTACCCCCGGACAAATCAAGTAGATCCGAATTTTCAGGCTGCGTTCATACGTACGCCACCTGGTGTCTTCCAGCTACGGAATTTTAAAAACATCTTGTAAAACAGGTTCTGAAAATATGTTGGATGCTTTTTCTATGAGGAATACTTTGGATTTTGGTAACTTCTTGATCTAAACTCCAACGTCAAGTGAATTTCCAAACAAAACCTATTCTTGAAGATGATTGGGTTAACCATGTCCAAACTACTTACTCTAGGGGGAATGCCCCCCCTCATATGACATGCCACTTCATGTAGCCCATGTGGCTATTGCAATTTAACACCGAGGACATATGAATTGATATTTAAAAGTAAAAGATCTCACGCTCCTGGGCCAGATGGCCTTTCTAATGTAACTTTAAAAGGCAACCCTTCACTTTGGGCACCCGTTTTAGCAGCCCTTTTGAAATATATTTTGTGCACTTGTATAATCCCCATGTCCTGGAAAACATCTCATGTAGTTTCTATTTATAACAAGGCCAACCCTCTGAACTATCACACAATTGCTTTACTTGATGTCCCAAGTAAAAATAAAATCTACGTTGGTCTTAGAACAACAGGATAGTTGGGCAAAAGAGATTGGTAAACATGATAGACACCAGTCAGGTTTTATGCCAGGGCTAGGCCCTTCATTTAATGGTTTTATCTTGCATCTTTTAAAAGATGGAGCTGTCACAAAGGGACAGACAATTCACAGGGCCTTTTTTGGATCTTGCAGTGGTGTTTGATAGGGTTTATAGTGATAATGTCGAAAAAAAAAAAGTCGACGTACAAAAATGTCGAAAAAAAGGACTAGTTAGTGTACTTAATAACATGAAATACATAAAAATAAGGAGTATTGTTTAGTGGGGGGGGTCCCCCCCAACCCCTCTCACCGGCCCCCCTCACCCAACATCCCGAACCACACCAGCCCTAAACCTCCCCAACAACCACGATCACCCACTCATCTGACATACTCGAAAAAATTTGTTTACGAAATGGTTAATACAATAGGTGACAACTTCGAGTAAAGAACCTTGTTTTTTCACCAGGAAACTAGTAACGGCTGTGGAAAACCGTCATTACCTGACAGAACATCTCCTGAGAAAGTGCTGCAGGCAATCGATTGAGGTTCATTCAGATACAAACCAGGTAAGACAAACGAACATGAAAGTAAACATCATTAAATCATATAACACACAATAGAATAAAAAGACATATAGATAAAACATAATTTTCTCTGTTACTTTAGGTTGGCAAATGGAGAACAAAGTGGAATTCATAACCACGCAAAAGGGAGGAAGGCAGTTAATTTTGAATGGCTACGTATTCTACAAAGAAAGCCAAAGAAAGGACAGAATTTACTGGCGCTGCACAGAATATACAAAATCTAAATGCAACGCAAGAGCAATAACAGTGGGCTCAGAAGTACAAGGCAAAAATGAACACAACCATATGCCTGATCAAACTAATATAATCATCAGAAAAACCTTGACAGAACTAAAAAGAAAAGCCATTGAAGATCAAAGGGAAAGTAGTGGATCTGTGCTTAGAGATGTTTGTGGCAACTTACCAACCCATATAACAGCACAGTTGCCAGCAGAGAAACTAATGCAACGCACAATAAACCGCACAAAACAAGTGAAAGAAAATCTGCCACCGGCACCGATGTTATTTAAGGATGTAGTAATCCCGGATGTTTTCAAAGTAACTGCAAAAGGCGAAAATTTTTACCATGCCACAATTGAGATGAACAGTGAGAAAATATTAATATTCTCTACAGCAACGAACTTTGAACATCTAGCTCGTAGTAAAAAAATGGCAAAGTGACGCGACATTTAAGATATGCCCACAACCATTTTACCAATTTTACACAGTGCATGGAACCATAAATGATAAAATAATACCACTAATATATGTTTTAATGCCGAAAAAAACTGAAGAAGCATACAAAATCGTGTACAGTAAAATTAAAGAAACGGCACCAGAATCAAATCCATAAACAATAATCATGGACTATGAATCAGCTCAGATTAGAGGATTTTCGACAGTGTACAGAGAGATTAGGGTTCAAGGATGTTTTTTTCATTTTACGCAGAGTGTTTGGCGAAAAATACAGAAATTAGGATTGGGTACAAAATATACAGAGGACAGTTGCTATCAGTTTAACATTAAAAAACTTTTTGCTTTAGCTTTTGTACAAGAAAATTATGTTATTGATTTTTACGAACATTTGATAGACAGTGATTACTATAAAAATCATGAAGAGGAGAATACAAACTTACTAGACTACTTTGAAAACACGTGGATTGGGCAGTTAACTCGAAGTGGAAATAGGCGCAGACCAAAATACCAAATACAATTATGGAATTGTTACTAGGCAACTTTGGACAATACACCAAGAACAAATAACACACTAGAAGGCTGGCATAGCCACTTAAATAAGAATTTCAGCATACACAATCCAAATCTATGGCATATTCTGAAAAATTTAAAAATAGAAGAACAACACCAGGAGTTTCGGTTGGCACAAACACTGTCATTGGCAAACCAAGGACCGAAACATAGGAAATATAGAGATTACGAAAATAAACTAATTCAAATAGTACACGATTTCAACGTGGAAAACAAAGAAAACCACCTAAATACTGTGGCATGCAACTTAAAATGTTAATAAAACTTACGATTCAACGTACTCTGGATTCCATTGTGGGATAGGTACAGTAAATCCAGCCAATCCAACCGGGAAATCCATTAATCCGAAAAAAAAACAGTAAAAAACAAATCCAATACTCCGGGAAGAAGGACTCCAAAAAACCAATTGTCAAACTGCAATCCATGAGAATATTCAACGAAAAAAGCCATGAAAAAACCATAATCCAGGAAAGAAAAAAGTATTAATCCAGACGAAAACACAGAAGAAAAAAAAAATTCCACGATGCATAGAGGAGGAAAAAAAAATCCAAATCCACACGACCCAGTAAATCCAGTGATCGAAACAGGATGCATCCAAGTTAAAAGCAGAAAAAATCCCAAAAATCCAAGAGCGGAGTAACAGTGTGTCCACCGCGGGAGAACCGTTCGCAGAATGAACTTTAAAAATGGCGGTTACGTTTATGTAGCAAGACGTAACGAACGTAAGAAACAAAAACAAAATATTAGTAGCTAACTAAATATATGTTTGAAGCAAAATCACCATCTAGTGCACATTTCATATATTACAGATTTCAAAGTTGAATTAGAACATATATATATATATATTTCTGAGGCTTGTGGAATCTGCTTAGATCACATGCTGTGCATAGGCCGACATCTAGTGGAAGCTGCGGAGTATTACAGTTTGTTTTTCGAAAGTCGAAAATGGGCGTCGACACAGGCGTGCCAGTAATACTATCCCTAGTGTGACGTCCACTGTACCCAAGATCCCTCACGCGTGTAGGATCCTCAGATTGTTTTTTTCCGCCATACTGGTCGGAAGCATCTTGCGGAGTTCCCTGGCCTTAGCCATACTTTTGCTGTTATTATAATTTTAATTCTTATTCATTCCCTTCCCCACCCCAACGTCGACCCTCAACCTCGACGACGGCTGGAGAAGTCATCGACCGTCGACTGCTGCACGACGGATCTGGGCCTCGGAAGGCCGCTGGCCTCGGCCCGGGCCTAGTAGGCCGCTGGCCTCGGCCCTTACAAGTAGGGAGAGTGGGGGGTGGTACATACTCTTCACTCTTGATATATAGTTACATTTTATATATTCCTACACTTAGCAGCCCGCTGCCTTAAGGTGCGTATGGAGGGTACCCCTTTTCAATTCTGCCCCAAGTGCAATCGCAAATACCCTTGGGTCGACAGGCACGCCACGTGCAATCTCTGCTTGCCGAGGGATCACCCCGAAGCGAACTGCAGAGCGTGTAGTAGGTTTAAACCTAAGACACTTAAGGACCGTTCGACAAGGCGTTGGGCCCACCACGCCAGGCAGGAGGCCATGGCAGCGGAGGGCGCCTTCAGCGATGGCAGCGACGCCGTACTTTCGGACGGCGAGGGCATTATGGCGTCGAAAGACAGCCGGCGAGCGCAGGTCCCCGACCTCGGAAGGTCGTCCGGCAGGGCGGCTATGTGGAAGACCCCCGGCGACGCAAGCGCTACACACCTAACACACACTAAACACACTAAGACCAACCGGACCTCGACGACGTCGACTTCCCGGAAAGAGGCACAAAAAGAACGGTCCGACTCGGTGTCCTCTGGGCGCTCTCGATCGAGATCACCTCACGACGCAAGGCAATCATCCACTCTTGCCAAGAGTGCCTCGCTACACACATTAACGGAAGTTCGATCGTCGGGAGACGAAGACGACTTCCACCCCCAGGCCGCGCTCCAAGATACCGAGACCGCGGTTAACACCAGTGAGGCCCCACGCCCGAAGCACACAGATACCTCTCCAGACCCTCGGCGCCAGGCGTCGAAAGTCTATGGGGCCTCCAAGGGACAGGGAAAACATTTTTCCACGCACGGGGAGGGGGGGAAACAGCGGAAAGCACAGCCTTCCACCCCTGTAAAGCCATCCTCTCACCCTAGGCAGACAAGTAAACACAAGTCTACCCTTGAAAAGTCCCATAAATCATCACCTGCTAAAGTAATACCCTGTTCCAGGGAATGGTCCAGTGAAGACATAGACAGGGTTATGTCTAGGATGTCTTCCTTGGCTGATTTTTATGATAAGAACCCAGAACACTTTCTTTCATATAACCCTCAAGGGGCCACACCCTCAGGCTCCTCCGATCCTATCCCGCTAAGTAAAAAGCCCCGGGTCGAAAGACCTGAACCCTTCGAGGTTCAGCCTTACTCCACTCCATATTCTACTCCACTCCCCAGTTACCAGGGACAAGTTTTCCCTGAAGAGGACCAGGAGTTTGAAATTATGGAAGAACAAACCGGGACAGATTACTATGCAGAGGATGAGGACCTGGAGGAGGGAGAAGATGAGCAGGAAATTTACAGAGTAGATTCCCCAGTACAAAGCGAAGCCCCAGTTACTGACTCTCCAGTTGATAACCAGCCCCTCCTCAACGAGGTTCTCGCTCGAGCAGCGGAACACTTCCACATCGACACCCACGGTGTACAGGAGGAAAGGGACTTCGCGGAGGAGTTTGTAGGAGAGAGAAGACCGGTCGCTCAGACCATCCCTATCCTCAAATCCATCCAACGAAGAATAGATCCTTCCCTGGTGAATCCTAACCTCACCAGAGCTGTCAACCCCAGAATTGAAAAGATTTTCCGGGCAGCCCAGTCTGACCCTCTGTATATAAGGGGACATCTTAAACCAGATTCCCTAGTGGTGACCAACACTAGAAAAAGGGCTGGCACGCCCTTATCTTCATCAGAAGCTCCTCCCGACAAGGAGAGCAAAAAACTTTACGGGTTTGGCAGAAAGGTAGCCTCAACGTCCGCCTACCAAGCAAGGATTGCGAATTCCACCACCCTGTTGGCTAGTTACAATTGCCATCAATGGGAAGAAGTCGCGGCGCTCATTGCCTCTGCTCCAGAACCGTTAAAGGGCCAGCTGGCTCGGATCTCGGCAGAGGGGAGAGCCGTGTCTGGTTGCATTTTAAAAGCAACTTTCGACGCCGCTGACAACGCAGGGAGATTGATAGCAGAAGGTACTGTTATCAAGAGACATGCGTGGTTACGGCAGTCGGGATTCAAGACAGAAACCCAGGCTTCTTTAATAGACAAGCCAGTGGAACCCGACCTATTGTTTGGGAAAGCGGTCGAAGACGCACTTAAAAATGCCAAAGATGAATATGAGACTCTCAAATCCCTTGGCCAGCTTACCAACAAACCCCCTAACCAGAGGGGGAACAATAATTTTCGTCGCCCACGCGGCCAAAATTCACAAAGAGGCAACTATGCCCAGGGACAAGGTACACAATGGAATAACAACCAGCAGTCTACCCAGAGTTACGGCAGGGGTAACAAGAGAGGTCGTGGAAGAGGCAGAGGCAGCCCCAACAAGGGAGGTGGCACGCCTCCACCAAAACAGTGACGCTCAGTTCAGGGTCCCTTGCCACGCAACCCCAGTAGGGGGACGCATTTCCACCTTCACCCAGGCTTGGGAAGGGATCACCTCAGACAGATGGGTGCTGTCAACAGTATCCGCAGGATATTGTATAGAACTACTGCAGCGTCCCCGGAATCATCCTCCACGACAAAGAGTGCACTCCCTAGAGCATCAAAGGATCCTTCTCGAGGAGATCGCCATTCTGCTAGAAAAGGACGCGATAGAACTCGTCCCAGGACACCAGGTAAACAAGGGTATCTATTCAACTTACTTCCTTGTGCCAAAGAAAGATTTGACAATGCGCCCAGTATTGGACTTACGGCCTGCCAACAAGTATGTCAAGCCCCAAAAATTCCGTATGACCACGCTACAAGAGGTAATCCCCCTCCTAAAAAAGGGGGATTACATGGCAACCTTGGATATGAAAGATGCTTATTTTCATATTTCCATGCTCCCAGCGCACAGAAAGTACTTGCGCTTCAAGGTGGACAGTCGCCACTACCAATTCAAGGTACTGCCCTTCGGGATAGCTTCAGCACCAAGGGTATTCACCAAGGTACTGGCGGTGGCGGCTGCACACCTACGCAGGGAAGCAATCCCGGTGTACCCTTATCTGGACGACTGGCTCATAACGGGGGAAACACCAGGAATTTGCAGGTCAAACATTCAGAGGACTATCGACCTCCTCCACGAATTAGGCTTCTCCATCAACGAGAAAAAGTCAAGTCTGGTGCCAAGCACCTCAAAACAGTTTCTAGGAGCTATCCTAGATACTCAGAAAGGATTGACCTTCCCTTCGGAAGAGAGAATTCGGAATATACTTCTGCAAATTCCGCATTATCAGTCAGGTCAACAGATAACAGTACGCAAAGCTATGCGGTTACTGGGCATGATGGCGTCATGCATTTACCTCGTCCCCCACGCGCGTCTGCGCATGCGTCCCATGCAGGAATGGTTGGCGAAACAGTGGTCTCAGGCAAGTGGTCATTGGGACGATCTAGTGGTCGTTTCGCCAACACTCGTACAGAGCCTACACTGGTGGACAAGAGAGAATCTCGCAAAGGGGAAACCCTTTTACGATCCCGAAGTACAAGCCGTGGTGACTACAGATGCATGCCTGACTGGGTGGGGAGCTCACCATCTCCACCACACAGCTCAGGGTCTCTGGTCTCACTCAGTAGCCAAGAACCACATCAATATGCTAGAGCTTCTGGCAGTATTCCGAGCGCTAAGGGCGTTCGAGCCCCATCTACTGAACTTGTCGGTGCAGATCAGGACGGACAGCACGACAGCCATGTTCTATCTGAACAAGCAAGGGGGGACTCGTTCGCCAAATCTGTCCAAGCTTGCCCAGAAAATATGGATATGGGCACTCAGACGGAACATCTTCCTGTCATCGCAACATGTTCCAGGGGAGCTCAATTCCCTAGCGGATGCTCTAAGCAGAGACTCCCTCCCAGAAGAACACGAATGGGTCCTTCACAGAGACGTAGTAGAAGATCTCTTCTCTCAGTGGGGTTTCCCCACTATAGACCTATTCGCCACAAGCGAAAACAAACAATGCCCAGGATTTGCATCCAGGTTCCCCCAGCCGGACTCCCAAGGGAATGCCCTGTGGATGAACTGGTCAGGGATGTTTGCGTACGCTTTTCCACCAACTCCTCTCATCAGGAAGGTGGTGTACAAGATGAACAAGGAATCGATGACGCTCATCCTAGTTGCTCCCATGTGGGCGAGACAACCATGGTTCCCACACCTACGCAGGATGGCGGTGTGCGAACCCATCAGACTCCCAGCCTGGTACAACCTACTGTCCCAGCAACAGGGTCAAACAGTGCATCAGGAACCCAACTCTATGAACCTAGCAGCATGGCTCCTGAAGTCATAGAGTTTGGACATCTCAAATTACCACAGAGGTGTATGGACATTCTAAAGGAGTCCAGGAAACCAAATACAAGGCACTGTTACTTTGATAAGTGGAAAAGATTCGTTATCTGGTGCCAGAATAAACAAATCAACCCGGTTGATTGCACTCCTTCCAACGTTGTGACATACATGCTCCACCTGCTGGATGCAGGGTTGGTTTTTAACTTGCTGAAAGTACACCTGGCAGCCCTCTCGGTTTACACCACATCCCATAACAAGGTCTCGTGGTGGAAAGTACCAGTGGTTAAAGCCTTCATGGAAGGAGTAAAGAGACTTCACCCTCCTATTTCGAACCCACCGCCAGGATGGGACCTCAACGTGGTGCTAGCTAAGCTCATGGGACCCCCATTCGAACCCATGCATAAAAGTAGTCTCAAACACCTGACTTATAAAACGGCCTTCTTAGTAGCCATTACCTCCATAAGAAGGGTCAGTGAAATTCAGGCTCTGTCAGTGCAGGATCCTTTCTTTACTATCCACAAGGACAAACTGGTTTTACGCACACACCCTAGGTTCTCACCTAAATTCATATCTAAGTAAGTTCCATGTAAACCAGTCCATCGAGCTTCCGACTTTCTTCCAGAACCCGCAAAGCTCGGCTGAGGTGAAACTACACACCCTAGATGTGCGTAGGGCGGTCCTATACTATGTAAATAAAACCAGACCGCTAAGGAAAACAGATCAACTGTTTGTCTCCGTAGCTACAGGCAGAGAGGGGGATCGCGTCTCTAAGGGCGCTATCTCGAAGTGGATTATCAACTGTATACAGCTGTGTTACTCTCTTTCTGAAAAGACTCTGCCTTTTACGCCAAGGGCCCACTCTACTAGAGGCATTGGTGCCACTCTGGCTTTCATTGCAAATGTTCCCCTCGACACCATTTGCAAAGCGGCTACTTGGAGCTCTATTCACACTTTTACTCAGCATTACTGCATTGACACTCATTCCAAGACAGATACACAAGTGGGACAAGCGGTTCTAAGACACCTGTTTGCTCATGACCCTTCTCACATCCCACCTCCTTCTTCTGGTACTGCTCGCTAATCTATGCACAGCATGTGATCTAAGCAGATTCCACAAGCCTCAGAAGGGATACATTACTCACCGTAATCGTATTTCTGATGCTTGTATCTGCTTAGATTCACATGCGACCCACCCTTCCTCCCCTCCGAGAGAAGGCGCATGATTGCTTGTAGTCTTACCTTTCTGTCTATCTGCTTGGATTATCTGTACTCACGCTACTCCTCATGCTTCCTCATGTCAGAAAAAATACAATCTGAGGATCCTACACGCGTGAGGGATCTTGGGTACAGTGGACGTCACACTAGGGATAGTATTAGTGGCACGCCTGTGTCGACGCCCATTTTCGACTTTCGAAAAACAAACTGTAATACTCCGCAGCTTCCACTAGATGTCGGCCTATGCACAGCATGTGAATCTAAGCAGATACAAGCATCAGAAATACGATTACGGTGAGTAATGTATCCCATATATATATATATATATTTAATATAACAGTTTTTAGATTACATATTGTTACATCTAAAATACATATTGTTACATTTCGAAAAAATTTCGACATTATTGTATTTCTACATTTTTTTTTCTAAAAATGTTTTTCGACATTTTGACTGTCTAAATTATTGTGGTCTAAATTATGACTTACCACCGTTTGATAGCATCAATCGCTTACTATTATGGTGCAAGTTACTGAAGGGTGGTTGTCCTCCCCATCTTGTGGATATTGTTGACACAACCATCCAAGTTAGGTTGAACAGTGAAGGATAGTTATCCTCTTCCATCTCCACTGAAAACAAGGTTGTGCTCTAGTGCCAAGTCTTTCTAATTGATTTATTTCTGACATTGAAGAAGCCCTATTAAATCCTAGATCTTCCCCTCCATAATTGGTCATTCCTGGGGAGTTGAATGGCTGTTAGAATCGGAAACTACCACCCCCGATGACTCCTCACCTGACTCCTTAGAGGAATCTTCCTGGATAGAAGTCTTAGGTCTTCTTCTCCCCTCCTTCTTGATATCCTGCGGGTCTTTGTCAGTCTTAGTACTCTTCCTTCCCTTCTTGTCTTTCTTACGCTCGTAGAGATAGGGACGAGCTCCGCTTGAGGCCACCCTGACAGTGGTGAGAACAAGCAGTCAGGTGGACCCAGGGGAGCCAGTCCCCTAACGCCAGGGAAAAAGCCAGTGACGGCAGAAAAAACCCTGTTAGATGGCGAGTCCTTGCTGGCAGGGAGTGTGTCGGAAGTGGAGGAGGCCGGTGAATGGTAATTAGCAAAACAGTACTTGAATCCAAGTATAACCGGACGAGGTATGCTGATGTCGAAAAGGAATGGAAGTGTGTCCACTGGGTACAAGACAAGCTGGAGCGGAGACTGCACACGAGCAGTTAGGAGGGAAGGTAAGGCTAAAACACAGGTAAGAGAGAGAGAGAGAGAGAGCTGGAACAGAAGAGCGAGAGAGAGAGGACAATGAGAGAGCGAACAGAAGTGAGAGCGAGCAAGGAAGGGAGAAGGAGAGAAAGAGTGAGGGAGAGCGAACGGGAGCGAAAGCGGTAGAACAGTGTAAGGAATTAAGCGCAAGGGAGAGAGACAGCAAGCCGGAGAGAAATAGCGAAGGAACGCGAAGGATAGCTACAGTACGGCACCCAAAAAGGAAGAGGGGCTGAAACGAGGGAGCGGACAGAAGGACGCGAGACAGAAAGAGCCGAGAAACAGGGAAAACAGATGCGGGCAGAGTACTAGGTAGAAAAGAATCAAAGGAGCAAGCTCGAGGAGCGGCACTGCAGGCGAAGTTAGCGAAAGGCTGACAATGCGAGTTGCAACGCACAGCGTTGTGGGCGTGGCTACCTTTAAAGGAAAAGGACCAGAAAAGACTACAACGGTAAAGGACCGCAAGGTGCCTAAGTAAGCCTCCATCTTTCCCACAGTGTCCAGGGTCGCGTTGTGACAATGGCCTACGCTGGCGACTTATTGATTTTAGACTTAACGCATATTGGGCTCCAGCGAAAATGTAATGCCCTTTAATTATATGTTGGAGTTAACGATCTGACTCCCAACCCTTTGAAAATCAATGTCTTAATCATGAGATAGTATAAATAAAATAAGATACATTTTGAGCGGAGAGTGAATCAGTTTAGCCTATAGGTTGTCCCCTCTATTATTTACTTGAGTTGCACATAAATGGGTTTGGTAACAAAAACGCCTGAATAAACAGTCATGCTATAAATTGAAGGTTTTCCCGATTTTCAGTTGTGATGCAGTAGTTTTAAACTCTGGTAATAATGTTCATTGGCCAATCCTTGAAGGGTTATTTTGGAAAAACGTTTCACAGTTACCCAAGGGAGTACCTATTCCAATTATTAGTTATTAACTTGGGTTAGTCTCTTTACAGATCTATGTAAACTGGAAAATCCTGTCTCTTTTTAGATCATTTTTAGAGGCACCTGGATGCTCCCTGTTTGGTTTTTGAAAACCATGTATGATAATTTAGGTGATCCTGTTTTTAACATTTGCATTATGAATTGTCACTTTCTGTTAGAATCTCTAGACGTTACCATTGATATCTTGCTATCTAGACACTTGGAGGTAAAAGGGAAAAATGCGCGGCAACAAGATTGGATAAGGATGATTTGAAGATTGTAAAAATTCCAAATAATTCTCTTATCTCATCTTGTCTGAGAAGCCACTCAATAATGTGCCAGTTTATCTGAGATTGTTCCCTAATCCTCATAGGTTGGGGTTATTCCTTGGAGCGCGATTTAATTTGTGTCTGTCAGGAATCGACGTAAACATTGACCCAGGGTTTCACATAAACTTACTGTAAACTCTTCACATACTGGGAAGCGTTCTTTGCATAATGCTTCTCAGCTCCGCTCCCCTGTCGGGCAGTCCACGCATATACAGAAAGTGCAGCCTCTCCTAGCGTGGAGGTTGCCATGGCGACGCTGAAAGCCTCTGCCTACACGACGTCGAGCGGCCGTGCATACGGCACCCAATGAGAAGACCGGCCCCCGCGGTCACGTGACACGCAGAACGTTGTGTGAGTTAAGGAATAAGTATTGCCTCACCCGGCAACACAGCGCTTCTGATTAGAGTTGTTCCTTGACTCCATGCCAACCTTGTTACTTCTTGATACTACATTGCTGACATGATTTTGTTTCCCGGATTTCGTACTCTGCTTCATCCCTGGAACTGTTTGACTCAGATTGCATAGGAGCAGAGAATTAGTAAAGATTCTAAAGGGGCTCCCTCTATCCCTTCTTCTGTATCCTGAGGAGCTAGGCTTACCTAGGATGGTGGTCCAGCAGGAGACGCCACTAACTGGGCAGATCAAAGGTGGCAGGATTCCGGTAACCTCGAATTTAAGAGAGGACACCTACACAATAGAAAATGGGCCTACAAATCGATTGTGATTTCAGTTTCTTATTACACTGTGGGAGGTTGATATATTTGGTGGAGAGCCATATCTGAAAATGCCCCTTGCTGGACTGGTCTTGTTTTTGGTCAGTGTATTTCTTGTATTGTAATTTGACCTTAAGTAAATTGTCTTCAATTATATATACTTCACAACTGGATTACCACAACAATCGACCAGATCACAAAAGAAGATCACAAAAGAAAAACCTTTCAGTCCATACTGCAAAAGAGCAACAGCAAAATGGTTCACCCCACCACTAGGCACCATGAAAAGGAAAATCGAAAACTAGAACTAGAATGGAGGGTCAATAAAGACTGCGTAAAAAAATTCAAACTTCAACAACATACCCGTTCATACAAAAAGGAAATACCAAAAGCAAAAAGGAAATACTACGACACCAGAATCCTCAAAGCACCAAACGCCCAAGAAGAACTGTTTAAAATCATAAATGAAATTAAAAACCCTCCTAGCTGCAACAAAATCCCAATACCATCTAATAAATTATGCAGTAACCTTGCAGACCACTTCAAAAATAAAATCATGAACATTCAACAGACCATTCAAAACAGACCATTCAACCACTACATTGAAGACGCTGACCGATGCAAGGAACACCAGAACAAACTCCGAAACTTCCCACACATATCAGTGGAGACTTTCATCAAACTTGTAAATCATAACAACAAATCTGGCTCCCCCGCGGATCCCTGCCCCCCTGACATCTACAAATCAATCCTTGCACATGGAATACTACAGAAACATCCTCAACCAATCAATTTCAACAGGAAGAGTGCCTCAAGCCTTCAAACCAGCATACATCAAACCACTCCTCAAGGATACAACAGGAAACGTAGAGGACCTCTCCAACTACAGACCCATCTCCAACATCGCCTACCCAGCTAAACTCCTGGAAACACACATATATAGAACAACCCAAGATTTAATTGAAGAACATCACCTATTGAACCAGGCAAAAGTAGGCTTCAGACCGATGAGAGGAACAGAAACAGCACTTATTTCAATCTGGGATGATCTAAAGGCTAACGTAGACTCAAACAACAGCACCGCTCTGATACTTTTAGACCTCTCTGCAGCATTCGACACAGTTAACCACGACATCCTCATCATCAGACTGGAAGAATTCGGAATCACTGACAATGCCTTACTTTGGGTCAGATCGTTCCTAAAAAACAGAACAGAAACAATATGGATGAAACCTTCAAATCAAGCCCACGAGAATTATCATGCAGAGTCCCACAAGGATCGTCCTTCTCGCCACTACTATTCAACATCTACCTGTCACAACAAATTAAAATAATTGAAAGACATGGTCTCACCTGTTACAATTATGCTGATGACGCACAAATCCACAAAATACAAGACTCACAAGAAGACAACGCAACACTAGAGAACTGCTTCGTGAAATATACAACTGGATGAACTGAAACTACCTCAAACTCAACCCAGGCAAAACAGAAATAATGATCATCACAAAAGACAGAGAAGACAACCTCTACATCCCGTGGCCAACCAAACTTGGCGAAACCCCAGCCCCATTATCGACTGTAAAAAACATGGGAGTCCTGATGGACAACAAACTCACGCTAGAGCCACAAGTAAATGCCCTAATCAAAAATCTTTTTTTCTCCTCTAATCGGTTAAAAGGATCCTACCATTGCTCTCATTCACCAACAAAACTAGTGCTATCATTGCCCTCATCATGTCCAGATAAGACTACGCCAACAGCCTATATCTAGGCTTACCAGAACAACTCCTAAATAAACTCAACGCATACAAAATGCAGCGGCCTGACTGCTCCTTAAACTACCTAGAAGAGAACACATCACACCAGCTCTGAAAACGCTACACTGGCTACCCATCAAACAGCTGATCAAGTTCAAATCAATGTGCATAACCCACAGAGCAATCCACGACCAAGGCGCAGAGTTTCTCAGAAGAAAACTAAACGTACATCACACTGCAAGGCCACTGAGATCCAGCAGGGACATCTGCTTGGAACCTAAATCATACAACAAAAGGAAACTCGAAGGGTCCTCTTTTTCTCACCTCGCCCCAGAAACCTGGAACGAACTACCCAAGAACAAACAGAACACAAGAGATCACCTACAATTCAGGGAACTCCTCAAATCATGGCTCTTCACCCCATAACCAGAAAGAATGCCCATAAGGACATACACAGCGGAACTAGGCTGAGAGAAGAACATATCTTGATTTCCTAAATCATCAACCCTTATAAAGTAAGGATATACAGATCTGCAACATATCCACTTATCAATTAAAAAACAAACCACATGAATCATACCATGAAACACCCCAGATCCATCGGGGCAGCATGGTATGACCCAGAAATAGCACCTGGCATCCCTCGAAGGCACAGGCAGCAATGGACCACCAACGGTAATAGATGGGAAGGAATGTGGATTGATAATATAACTCCACTACCTAAGCAGGGATTATGCTCGCCCCCTGGGTGTACTAAGGTGAACCTTAGAAAGAGGCCAGCCTCAACCCTGAAACTAGACAGTCAAGAAAAGGAAGAGAAGATTATAGCACCCAAGGGACCACCAACAATAAATAGATAGCAAGGAGCTTGTTAGGGATAATATAACACCACTATCGAACTAGGGGACAATGTTCACCGAACCTGGGGTACTTAGCCAAATTAATCTGCTGGAACCAGCCACAGTATCACCACAGAAACTAGACAATCAGTAAACCAAGAGAAAGAATATACCAACCCAGTATGACAACTTGATACATAAACTAAACTGCAGGAATTATGAGACATACAACCCACTAACCAAAATCTCAAATTTCTGCATACTTAATTCACACAAAAACCCACACAACCACCTCTCTCACAGCAAACCACACAGACTTCACCACACCGCAACAACAAACAATCAACACATAGATCGCAACAACAGCGTGCAAGGACCTGCTTTGATCCTATATAATGATAATGATGTGTTATTTATATAGCGCCTTAATCCAAAGCGATTTACAGAGCACATATTTACATACAATATTACCCAGCGGAAATTGGTACTCGTTTATCGACCTCGGAAGGATGAAAGGCTGAGTTGGCCTTGCCGGGATTCGAACATGCGACCTACAGATCACGCTCAGATCGCAGCAACGAGTGCACAACACGCTGAGCTATCTTACCGGCAGCTCAGCCCACAGTAAAAACTGAACTGAAACTGCCAACAGTGCACCACCTCTCACTTTCCTATGCCCTCTTCACCCACTAACCTACCCCCACTGTTTTTCTTTACAGATCCGCCTGAGCGCCTGGAGACCAACACTGTTGGTGACGGTGCGCTATATAAATACCTTTAACATTAACATTCTGCATCTCTATGCACTTCTATCATCCTAACCAAAATCCCATGAGCCGCAAGGAGCAGGAGGATGATTTCAGGTGTACCTGTGTGCAGCAAAAAACAGACACATGCCAATTTAAGTGTGATAGTGATTTGTATGTGCAAACTCTCTGTGATTGCCTTTCTCTGTAAGCCTGTCTGTGAGTGGAAGGTAGTCAAATGTAGGACCTGAAAGCCTAGCTGCTGGACTAGTGTTTGATTGTCATGTGCAAACCACTGGCGTAACAGGGGCCCCCGCAGCAGAAATAATGTCTTTATGAAGTCAGAGTGACTTCAAAAAGAAACAATCAGCCTCATTACAAGTTTGGCTGTAGCCTTGCCGGTAAAACCACCAGGCTGCCGCCAAACTTGTGCTTTTTTCCAGCATCCGCGAATGGGCAATTACTGGGTCATTACGGCCCCGCCGGACCTGGCAATTGCCCATTTGCGGGCGGCGGAAAAAAATGCGCCCCATTCCCATTTGATCCCCATGGGGTTCAATGGGAATGAGGAGATCGGATGCACCGGCACCATTCATAATGGTGCCGGTGCACTCGACATGCTCTGCTCACGGATGCCGGTACGCCTGGGGAAGGCACCCTCGAGCAGAACTCATAGTTTGCCGGTCTGGTAACAACAGTACCGGCAAGCTTACCGGTACCGTTGTTACCGGACCGGCAAACTTATACTGAGGCCCAATTTATTTTTGAAGTAATAGGGCTCCCCTCAACCCCACGACGTGTGTGTGTGTGAGTGTATGGTGAAAGGGTGCACACTTAAATGTATAGGTGGCTGCCTGGGTGTGCCTGCATGGTGAAAGAGTGCACACTTAAATGTAAGGATGGCTGGTGTGCATGCGTGTATATGGTGAATGGTGTTTGTGCTTGTGCTCAGGGGCGCAACAAAACCTACATTTCAGGGGGATGATGCTTCAAATGTTGGGGGAGGCGCTAACTTCACGGGTGGTGGGGTAGGCAAACTTTTTTGTGTGGGGGCATCTAACTTCTTTACGCATTTTAATGAGACTATTCTAGAGCAGCTTCAATGTTACAAGCAGTTAACTCTCTCCTTTAAGTGTGAAAGCACCCACTTATGAACTGTTGTGAGAATGAACGGTCTCCTGTTCCCTTTCTACACTTCCAATCACTTCCCTGCCATGAAAGTGCTAAACACACATCACAATTTCAATTGCCTAAAAGATTTGGCATTTGAATGCAGGTACTAACAGTGAAATGCTTTACGTTAGTAACAGCTTGGCCCTTGTTAACCCAGGTGCCGTTTAACACCAGTGTCCTGTTCTGTCCGGTAACTGCTCTGAAGGTCAGCCAGGTTGAGTCAACATAGCCCAAAATTACTGGGGGCGAGTGCTGCAGCCCAGTCAACTGAATATTGTTAAGACCCTACTTGTGTTTAATGCCTTAATTACTTATTGGTAAACGTCATTACTCCTAGCCCTATTCTTCCTTGTCCCTGTAATTGTGCATGAGGCAGTACTTGCCTCATACACAAGCACTGGCATGAGGCAGAGGTACATGGGGGTAATGCCTGACTTAGCTACCTGTATCTTCATTACTCCTAATCCCACTCTTTCTCATCCCAGTACTTACCTATGAGGCCAGGAGCCTCAAATGTAAGCTCTAGGACAAGGAGGAGGAACGTGAAGGTAATTCTGGGCCAAGGAGCTGATTTTGGAGGTTGGGGTAGGGCATGGGAGGGAGACGGCATGTGTGGGAGGTGGGATTGTGCGATAAATCATAATGGTTGTCCATGTCCAGGCGAAGCAGGCATGCTATGTGGTATTAGAGGCTAGAGGGGCATTTTGGTGCAGCCAGTCTAGTTATTCCTTAATTTGGTATGACTTTTTTTTAACTGCACATTTCTGATAAAGCAGTCCTGCTAAGTGTAATTTCCTGGCTAGATTGGCATTTGGGTGCTGCCAGTCTAGCCATTTCTTACTGCAGCATTGTATATTTTTTTGAGCATCTGTGATAAAATGATATGATAAAAGTCTATTATAACACGCCTGTACACAAGTGATTCTTGGCGCGATATGCAATGGAGGGAAGATAGAGGGAGTGACAAGACAAATGATCTTACTAGGCCTTGTGTCATTCAAATCGTGCAAGTGCGAGAATGAGAAATGCAAGGGGAAAGGGAGGGGGGAGCGCAAGGAAGAAGGGCGGGGAAAACAGGGCTGTAATGCTCTGAGTAAGTGCAGCCAGGACATTGCACCTCTGGGTAGTGCAAGGAGAACAAGGCACTGTAGGGTTACAGTCCCTAAGTGCATGGTAGGCCATCGGCAGTGCAAGGGTGACTGATCAAGAAAGAGCCTGGACTCAGTGAGACTCTGAGGTTAGCCAAGCAACCAGTCGGTACAGAAGACAGGTAGGTCAGGTAGGTCAGCAGGGGAGGGAGAGAGCAAAAGCAGAGGAGAAGAGGATCGTTTTGAGCTGCTTCCGAACATCAGGTGGTCCGCTAAAGTTTGAGAGGGGCAGGGAGGCCATTCCAGAGGGAGGCATCTGCAGAGGAGAGAGATCTACCACCCCGACTCACTGCCTGAAGAAGCATCTAGCCCTTAGAGAGTTGGAGGTAGCCGGTGGAAGGGCTAGAGAAAAAAGGTATTTTGGAAGAGAGCGTTGGTTGTAGTGTGGGCCTGACCCCAGAAAGCCTTGTACCCAGAAGGTAGCTTGAGAAAGAGGCTGTTGCAATAGTCCAGCCTAGAGAGAAACAGGGCTCTGGAGACAGTGAGCTTCTGGGGGAAAGTGAGAAAGGGAAGAGTCCCTTTGAGGAGAAGCAGCTGGTGGGTAGTGGGACCTCTTGGCGACGTCCGAGATGCGAGGAGAGAAAGAGAGAGTAGAGTCGAAGATGACACAAAAGGTTTTTTGCCTCGCAGGAAGGGAAAGGAAGAGGGCCCAAGGTGGGTGGCCAGAGTGAGAGAGGGAAAGCAGGGGCAGGGGTCCCAATGAGAAGGATCTCCATCTTAATGGCACTAACGTCAATATCGTTGGAGGTCCACCAATCCTGAATCACGGATAGACAGTCAAGAATGAGCAAGAGATGAGGGAGGCCTGAAGGAAAGCTGAGTGCCATTCGCATAACACTGAAAGTTAGAGGAGAAGGTAGAGATTAGGTGGGCCAAAGGGGTCAAGTAGAGGTTGGAAAACCAGGGTGAGAGGATAGAGCCCTGGGGAATGCCACAGGAAGCGTGTCCAGTCATTTGGTCGACTACAAACTGGTCGACTGCAATTTGGTCGACGTCATTTGGTCGAAAACCAAATGGTCGAATTTTTTTTTTTTTATTTATATATGTGTTTTGTGGGTTTTCGTGTAGAAAAAAAAAAGAAAAAAAAGGGGGTTAGGGGGGACCCCCCAAAAAACCCCCAAAAAAGGGGTAAAAATAAAAAAAATACAAATTCGACCATTTGGTTTTCGACCAAATTGATTCGACCAGTTGTCCAGTCGACCAATTGTTTTCGACCAAATGACTGGCAACCCACAGGAAGACAGAGAGAGGTGATGGAAAAAAAGAGACCAAGTTGGACCTGGGAGGGGCAGTCCAAGAGGAAGGAGGTCAGCCACTCCAGACCCTGATCTGTGATGCCCAGGTTCTCATGTAGTCGATTGATCAGGATAGCGTGGTTGACTGTGTCGAAAGTCGAAGAAAGGTCACGGAGGATTAGGAAAGATCCAGTCTAGGTCTGTATAAATGTGGCCTGGTATGGTTTACTGTAATTTCATAACATGTCTACACTAGTCTACATTGTGCAGCCAGTGGGACATGTTTTCAATGTGGCATGGCATTTTTAATAGCAAAGCATTAATGTTCATGTGGTGACTTGCATATATTGGATTGGTGTTACCGTACAAAACAATTGCAAACACTCTGGATTTTTGGCCAATTATTCTCAGAAAGTTTGCTGTAAATTGCATTAAAACACATATTTATATCTTTCTCCTAGTACAGTGTCCGGCATACCCTTCAGCAGCACGTTCATGCGTATTGTGCAAGCGTGATAATCTAGGCCGGCCCAGAGTGTGGCACGACCGTGATTTGTTGCCGAGATGGGGGGGCCCCCTCAGTATGGCTCGCAGGGGGGCACCCACATTTTGTGTTATGCCACTGGTGCACACTCTGGCTGATTGACTCCCTCTGCCTACCTATCAGTTTGTGGTTGAAAGGAATTCCAATGTTGGACCTGAAAGCCTAGTTGATGGACGAGTGTGTTGCAGATTTTAGCAGTGAACTGTGCTCCCAGGTCGTACACAATTTCATCTGGCAGTCTGTGCAGTCTGGCCACCTGTGGCACAAAGTGCTGCACTGACGGTAGTTTGGTTATCGTTACGAAGTGGACTATCTTGGTGTATTTATCACAGGTAGCTCAGATGACCAACCTTTTTCCGGATAGGGGGCCCAGTGGTCAAGAAATACATCATCAACTTTCGCTAGCGTCAATAGGCAGAGTGAAGGGATTACAAAATGCCTTCAGGTGCCTGTCTTCTATCTTAATAATGGGCACACATGTTGCAATCCTTAATTTAATGTTCAATGTCCGTTTGCATCCGGGACCACCAGCACCAGCCATGGACCATGTTGGTAGTCTGTCTTCTCCCTAGGTGACTGCTCGAGGTGAAATTGTGCCACGACTCGATGAGGTTTTCTCTGTGTCCCCTATTTTGGAATGTATAGTCATTTATGATACAGGCGGGGCCCTTCCTGGGTTTGCCTGAACTCATCTTGCTGTTGTAGCAGCCAAATGACATACAGGTCGTACATAATCGCCTGTATTCATTATTCCAGGGTGACCGGCGATCACATCCGTGGTGCTGTTTGTGGACTAAGAACAGAGAGCTGCTCCCCGCTGGCATTGCTTGGTGGATCCATCCCAGCTAAAGTGGATCTGTGAGGTTTTCCTGATTTAGTTTCTTCTCCAAAATATGTTTATTTGGGCTGATTTTATCAATTTGTTTAACTGCAAAAAGCAAGGGGAGCCCACTGCACACCACTCCACCCCCTTTTATATACCTTACCCCAATTTACCATCTCCATTTATACAGACTAAAAAGTGGTAAAATATGCAGGGGAAACAATTCAGATTGTGAGGTAGTGTACCAGATTGATAAGACAAGGTTTGCAAAAACAGGGCAAAAAACAGCAGGTAAAGCAAGCATCGTTTTAAAAAGTAAGTTTTGTTGCTGACTGTCACCAGTCCGCTGCGGGCGACACTGCGGGAACCGGACGTTTTTGGGGGATTGGGGTAAGTCTTACTAGTAGAGATCCTCAATCTATCCATCCAGGGGGAGTCTTTGAGTCTGACCAAGGCCTCGTCCCTCTTTAAATGACAGCCTGAAGGTATTAGGTATCTGGGTTTATCTCTATGTTTGTATGTTTGTTTGTATGTTTATTAATTTGTATAGCGCACCTGACCCAAAGGTATATGGGCGCTTAATCTTCGAGTTACAGGCAAGGTAGGGTACAATTATACAGTGATGAAGCAAAGGTATACAAGACAGGATAGCAATTCGTGCATAGACAGTAATATAGCAATTCGTGCATAGACAGTAATATGCTGGCATGGTGCAAAATACAATCAAGCAGGAGGTATGCATTCAATCGTGGTAGGTTAATTGTTGAGTAACCAGGTGATGACCTTAGTTCTGAAAGGTTGGAAGGTGGGTGTAGATTTGATATCCAGTGGAATGGTATTCCAAAGTTGTGAAGCCAGAACTGGGAAGCTGGAACCACCAGCTCTTTTGAGGGAGAATTTGGGCACAGTCAATTGTAGTGTATTAGAGGATCTAGTGGTTCTAGTGTTCTGTCTTAGTGTGAATTTGTTGGTGAGATAGGGCGGGGCAAGGCCGTTGAGTGCTTTATAGGTGAGGCAGATAGTTTTTAGATATATTTTTTGTTGGATGGATAGCCATTTGCATGCGATTCTGGTAGCCGAAATATGTTCTCTTCTGGGAATATTCAGGGCGGCACGGAGTGCATTATTTTGTATATAAAATTAAAATTATCCTGTCCCTGAAACCGTCTAATTACCAGGGAGATCTATGCCCTGCACAGCTCATTAAAGATGCTGCCCGCGACCTCTCCCCTTTCATTACAAAATTGATCAATGCCTCCTTTGCCACTGGCTCCATCCCTACTAACCTAAAACAATCCTGGGTACTACCTCTACTGAAAAAACCCACACTTGACCCAGCCATACCCACAAACTACCGTCCCATAACTACTGTTCCCTTTCTACTAAAAATTCTGGACAAGGTTGCCTATGTACAAATACAGAAGCACCTGGAAGAACACAACCTCTTAGGCTCTAGACAATCTGGATTCCGTCCCCAACACGGGACTGAAACCGCCCTTATTGACTTGAAAGCGCAGATCGATTCGCTCAGAGACAACGGGCAAGCCGCCCTACTCCTCCTCCTCGACCTTTCTGCAGCCTTCGATCTGGTCGATCATTCTGTCCTTTGCTCACACCTCCACACTTCGGCTCACTTCTCCAGTGAGGCCATCACCTGGATCACATCCTTCCTTAACGGCAGGACTATGAGGGTCTTCTCTCCCACGGCGGCAGCAGACCCTATACCCATCACATGTGGTGTACCTCAGGGCTCCTGTGTCTCCCCCACATTATACAACATATTTACCAAGCCCCTTTTCGATGATTTGAATCATCTCGGTATCACCTACACTAACTATGCAGATGATACTCAGATCCTCCTTCCGCTTTCAGGAGATTATGGAAAGGATTTGGCCTTGCTAAATAGGGTGTACATCATCATCCAGGCATGGATGGCTACTCATGGACTATGCCTGAATGATGATAAAACAGAACTCATCATCTTAGGCACCACAATCAGTATAAAGAAACTTGGCCCGGCCTATAACTCCTTCATGATTGACGGGAACAACATCAAAGTCGGACAAGAGGTCAAAACATTGGGATTCTATCTAGATTCCAATTTTTCCCTCAAAAGACAAGTGAGCTCCCTTGCATCCTCCACGGCTTACACGTGCAAATTAATCCGTGCAGCCAAACCTTTCCTGTCTGACACTAGCTGTCTGACACTCGCCAGAGCCCTCATACTGTCTCGCCTCGACTATTGTAATGCCCTCTACCTAGGATCCACCAAGGCCACCACCAATAAACTGCAAACCCTTCAGTACAACGCTCTCAGAGCAGCTCTGGGCATTTCCAGAAGAGAACACATTACAGGTTTCAGCCAACAGAACAATTGGCTCTCCACCAGAGATAAAATTCTCTTAAAAACGGCATCTCTCACCCACAAGTCTCTCAACAACGCAGCCCCAACCTACCTGATCAACAGGTTCCACAAACAATCCTCCTCAAGACCCGTCAGAACCGCATACAAAGATTGCCTATCTGTCCCCCACTACAAACGGGCCACCATAGGAGGCAACAGCTTCCCGGTAAAAGCTGCCAAGCTCTGGAACTCCCTGCCTCCAAACCTTAGAGTAGACTTGCCTTATCAGAACTTCCGTTCCAAGTTAATCTCCTGGCTGAAACTGGAGACCCACTAAGACTAGGTAGTGTCCAGCGCTACACGCACACATCGTAACCACGTGTGCCTCTTGCTTACCTGTATATTACATTACCGCCTGCTGGCCTTACTGATGATTTGTATATACTGTATATAACATTTGTGCACCTATTTTTGTATTATGTATATTCCTCGTGTACTGTAACCAAGCTTCGAAAATTCTTGTAAAGTCTGCGCCCTGATACCCCCGGGTACGCTTGCGCATTATAAATAATAAAACAAACAAACAAACAAACAAACAAACATAACTTGCAGTTTATTGATTACCGTTTTGTTGGCACCTACGTAGAGACTATTGCAGTAATCTAGTTTAGATTGTATAAGTGCTCTGGCTAAGGTGAGGCAGTTGTTAGGGGAGATCAGCGGTCTACAGGCCCTGATTAGTTTGCCTGTGTAGGCCGTGGCTGAGGCAGTCATATTAATTTGTTTGGCTAGGTTAGTGTTCGTGTCGAGGTAAAAGCCAAGGGTTTTTACACTCTTGGCGATAGTGATGGTGTTGCCGTCAATGGTAAGGCTAGTGTAGCTAGGACTAAGTTTCCGAATGGTGTTGGGTGAGCCGACAAGGAGCAGTTCAGTCTTGTCATCATTCAGGCAGAGGCCATGTGTGGCCATCCATGCCTGAATGATGGAGAAGACTTCATTGATCCAAATGGCGTCCGAATTATAGTTGCCGGTTAAGGTGAGGAGTATCTGGGTGTCGTCTGCGTAGTTGGTGTAGGTGACACCCAGATGGTCCAGCTTGTCGAATAGGGGCTTTGTAAAAATGTTATACAAAGTGGGTGATACACACGATCCTTGTGGGACACCACAAGTAATAGGAATAGGGTCGGCCGCTGCTAGGGGTGAGAAGACCCGCATGGTCCTATTGTCCAGGAAGGATTGGATCCATGAAATTGCGGAGTGGGAGAAGTGTACTGCCGATGACAGATGGTTGCACAGGATTTTGTGATCAACCAGATCAAAGGCAGCGGATAGGTCAAGAAGAAGAAGGATGCCAGCTTTACCTTTGTCTTTGAGGTCGTCTATCTGGCACTTGAGATCGACCAGGGCCGTTTCTGTCCCGTGTTGTGGACGAAAGCCGGACTGGCGAATTCCTAGTAGATGGTTTGTCTCAAGGTAATCCTGGATTTGTAGATAGGCCACTCTATCAAGAATTTTTAGTAGGAATGGGACAGTGGTGATGGGTCTGTAATTTGTGGGTATATCTGGGTCGAGGGTAGTTTTTTTTAGTAGTGGTAGGACCCAGGATTGTTTTAGATTACTAGGGACCGAGTTATCAGAGAAAGACAGGTTTATTAATTTTGTGATGAGTGGGGAGAGATCCCTTGCAGCATCTTTTATAATCTGAGCGGGACAGCTGTCCCCCTTGCAGTTCGAAGGTTTCAATGACGCTATGATTTTCTGTACTTCGGGTATGGATACCTTTTTGAAGGTGAATCCTGGGCTGGAGGCTGTAGGAGGGGGAGGGGTTGGACTGGAGGTCGGAACATAGGTGAGTTGTTGTTGTTTATTGTCAATTTTAGACTGGAGCCCTGAAATTCTGTTAACAAGGGCATTCTGGATCCCTGTGCACCATTGTTTATTTTTAGTGCAAGTATCCGTGGGAGGAATGGGGTTTTCTAGTTCCTTTAGGATCTTAAAGAGCTCCTTTGAGCTGGAGCTTGCCTCCGAGATCCTGGAGTTGAGCGATTCTTTCTTTGCGCGTATAATCTCATTTTTGTAGAAAGTGGAGCTATTAGTGAGATTCGTTCTGTTAATTGCTGAGGGCGCTGATTTCCATAGTGCTTCAAGTTTACTTTTTTGTTGCCGGAGGGATTTAAGTTCTGGGGTGTACCATGTATTCAGGTGCGCTTTTGGTTTCCCTTTGCGCATTTTTAGTGGGGCAATAGTGTCAACAGCTATGGCCATGGAATTATTGTAGACGTTACCAATTGGTTCAGGTCGGTTGTGGCTGGTAGTGCGTTCAGGATAGGGGTTACCAAGGGTATTAAGGCTTCCGCTGTGATGTTACTCTTTTTCCTAGTTAGGCAGGCTGGTGCGGTAACAGGCTTGTTATGCACTAGGCTGCTAGTGTTAATGTCAAATGGGAGGAAATGATGGTCAGTCCATAAGAGCTGTATGGGATCCTTCATGGTAATGTTGCAGTTAAGGGCGGTTACCCAATCGAGGATTCTGCCCTTCGAATGGGTAGGTTTGGAGCAGAATTGTTGGAGGCCATGCTCCTCTAATGCTGTGGCCAGGGCAGTGGCTGGGACGTCGAGGGGGTCATTAAACCCAAGATTGAAGTCTCCAAGTATAATCATTTGTGCTGAAAGTTTGGAGCTTTCGGCAACTAGTGAGGTGATGTCTTCCTCAAAGGAGCCTGGTGGGCCCGGGGGTCTGTAAATTAAGTGCATCGTAATGGTGTTCTTAGGGGACGTTTGTAATTTGAATGTGAGATGTTCACATGATTTAAGTGGGGGAGACGAGGCTAGTCTAATATTAAGCGAGGACTTGAAGATGATAGCTACACCGCCTCCTCGTGCGTTAGGTCTATCTGCTCTGAGGATGGTATAGTTGTCTGGTATAGCTAGGGTGAGAGATGGTCCTGCAGCATCATGCAACCAAGTTTCAGTAACAGCAAGGAAGTCCAAATTGTTTGTTAGAATGATGTCGGCTACTTCTATGGAATGGGCGACTAGTGATCTAACATTTAGGAGAGCTCCTTTAGGAGTAGAAAGGGTGGAATTGCTAGGTATTGCAGTGTGATTGATAGTCTTGCAGGGTCGCTTAACTAGGGGTATGCTGATCTTATGGTGGGTTCTGGCACCGAGTCTTTTGTTCCGATCAATAGGGGTGAGGGTGGTGGTTCTAGAGACAGTAAGGTCAGCAGTTGTAGAGGTACTGGGACCAGAGGTGGGGCTTGAGGTACTTATATTGGTAGGGTTCCGCTTGGAGGTATCTAGGTGATTAGTAGCCGGGACATCAGAAGAGTATGCGTGGTAATGGGTCGGAGAGGCGGATTTTGAGACTGGGAGGAAGGCAGGAGTGGTAGGCAAGAAAGGTGTGGGGCATATAATGGGGTAATGTCTTGGGCAAGCCGGCCTGGCTAGACCGTTTTTATAGGCTATGTAGCTATTGCCATTGCAGGGTATGTTACTTTGCATGACACAGAAGGGGAACATGATTGCGAAGAGGTAGGAAAGCATGCTATGGCAGGGGCGACTTGCGGGAAATTGGCGAGTATGAGGCATTGGTGACATACGGTAGGCACACAACAAGTCAGATGCGGTCTGGGGGCGACCATAGGGCACAACACAGTTCAAATGTGGTCTGGAGGCGACCATAAGGCAAAACGCAGTTCAAGTATGGTCTGGGGGCGACCATAAGGCACAACACAGTTCAAATGTGGTCTGGGGGCGACCATAGGGCACAACACAGTTCAAGAGTGGTCTGGGGGCGACCATAAGGCACAACACAGTTCAAATGTGGTCTGGGGGCGACCATAGGGCACAACACAGTTCAAGAGTGGTCTGGGGGCGACCATAAGGCACAACACAGTTCAAATGTGGTCTGGGGCCGACCATAGGGCACAACACAGTTCAAGAGTGGTCTGGGGGCGACCATAAGGCACAACACAGTTCAAATGTGGTCTGGAGGCGACCATAAGGCACAACGCAGTTCAAGAGTGGTCTGGGGGCGACCATAGGGCACCACACAACTCATATGCAATGGGGTTGTAAGTTGGCGGGAGTACATCAAAGTATTTGAGTGCGAGGCTGGAAGTGGAGGGCAAGAGGGTGGCAAGGTGGGTGCGGGGTAAGGCAATGAGCATGAGAGTGAGACAGTGGCTGACGGGCCTTGAATGTCACAAGAGAATACAAGGCGCATGCATGTGCACGTTGCCTAGGGCCTTTATAGGGCAACTCGGAGCACTTGAGTGCATTTATACCATAGTGAGGCAGATTTGAGGCTGGATGACCAGCACAAACAAAGATAAAGAATAGCGCAATGTGGCAGCGCTTACCAGGTATCTGATCCCGGAAGGTTTCCTAGCCAAGTCTGCTACTTCTGCGATGTCATGAGCTCCTGCTCAACCGCTGCGTTCCACGGTGTAAGCCCATGTATTGTCCTGGGGCATCAGAGGGTCATAAATGTATAATATGGGAACTCGCCACGCGCCGTAAGCGGCGAACAGGGGCAAACAGGGCCTTAGAATGGCCTTTGAATGTGGCCGGCTCTTCCGCCTGCCGGCGGATGTTGTGTGCTATGAAGCACGGTTGCTTAGCAACCAGGATGCCGAGCCTCGCTCTGGCGCCGCATCGCACCCGACATTTTGTTTTCTTTTTTTTTTTTTTTCGAAATCGGCGCGTTGCTGGAGCGCGACCCGGGCCGCTTCTGGGTGAGGGGTGGCCGATGGGGTGGTGAAGAGTTCCTCTGGGAGGGGTGGGCAGCACAAAGGTGCTGGCGGGGGCTCGTGGGGGCCTGACTGGACTGCGATCCTCTTCGTGCTTCGTAGAAACTTGAAACAATTTATTCAGCTAGTTATGGACCACTCTTAAGCAAGGTGAAGGGTACCCACTCTCAATATCATGGCTGGGAAGGATAGCTATGACTAAAATGGTGGTGTTGCCGAGGCTGTTACATCTGTTTACAGTTCTTCCCATACCTTTATTGGCTTTTGGACAATTGAATAAACTCATTGCTTCATTTGTGTGGAATGAGAAGAAGCCATGATTGATCTTCAGTACCTTGATTGCTCCTAGATCCAGAGCATGCGTATAACTTCCTAACTTTCAGGTGTACTATGAGGGGACCCAGATACGTGTTATATGGTATAGGTGCACTAAGGACACAAGTAGGATTTGGGTTAGAATGGACTGGGCTGTGGTGGGACACCTGCTCGATAAAGATTTATGGCTACACAGGATCCACAGACCGGACGACATGCATTTTAGCCAAATCACGAGGTTGGTGGAAGACACGTGGGACACTTAAGTTGGGAAAACAGGATCACGTTGGTGCCCTCCCTTTCATTCCAATCCATCACAACCCACAATTTTCACCAGGGTCAGACCAGGGATCATGCATCCATTGGGGAGAAGCAGGATGTAGGAAAAGTAGAGATTTGTTTAAAGCAGGCGAGGTGAAATCCTTTGACAAGGATAGATTCCAGTATTATCAACTGTGCCCCTTGGTGACTGTCCATGAAAACAGGGAAGCTGCCACGAGACACCTTACGCGGTTTGAGCTGTTTCTGGTGACTGAGACAGGCTCTAAAAATCTGATTTCCTCATTATATAGGATTTTCACGGACATAGGTCCGAACATACACTGGTCATATATACCCTTGTAGGAGACAACACTGGGCAGATAAATTCCTCGGGAAAACTGGGTCTTTTGTGGATGGAACATACCCAGCCTTAGCAGGGCTATCCAGCTTAAAGAAATGTGGTACAATGTGTTGATACAACGGCACTATACACCAGCTAGGTTGTAGAGTGTTGGAGAGGATGTGTGTAGTGATGCGCCTTTGGAATTTTGGGGCACGCAAACCAATCTCCCTGCATTGTTCGGAGCTTGGTTCACGTGACCCAGAAAACCGTTGGGGAGGTTGTTGAGTAGTTGGGCATGACGGGCCCCTTTCCGAAATAAACTTACTTGTTTGTTCAGTCAATGCGCCTCTCCCTCATTCTTACATTGGCGACGAGGTGAGGAGAGGCGGCCCACCACGGCGCTCCGACTGTCCGCAGCCACGGCCAGTGAGCAGCTGATCCGCCGCACTAAGCTGCAGCGCCACTTCAGCCCCTCCCTCCTGGGCCTCGCCAGTGCGGTCGGCTGCAGGCCCAGGGCTGTGAGGAGCGGCAGCGTTGCTGAAGCTGCCGGAGCCATTGGGAGGAGCCTCGCAAGGCGCTGGTTACAGCTGCGCTTCCCTGCCGCAGCCGCGCTACAGAGGCGAGGAGGAAGAAGAGAAAAAAGGGAGGCAGGGGCGGACAGAGGGAGGCGGCGTCAGAGCAGCATCTGCCTTCGCCTCGGGAGAAAAACAATCCCAACTGGCCTAAAGAAAAAAAAAAAAAGTGGGCTGAAATTTGAAGCAGAAAGCTTTAATAGAATTCTGTTCACACGTATGAACATGGAAGAGAGCACATAAGGCACAGAAGTTGTGAACGTTTGTCTACATTGCCCAATCATATCTACAGAGAAAGCAATTGCAAGCAAAAAGCAAAGCAGTCAAGTGGAATAGTTGGACATTTACAAGTGAAACCAGGACCTGCTGGTTGGAGCAGGTGACATTTCTTGCCCATCATGGCAGCAGCTAGCATGGCCCCGCCCCGCCTTTCTTATATGAGCCAGGAGCACCGCCCATAAGATGGGACAGGTGGAAGAAGATTTTTGACACCTACCTGGTGGCAATTGGGGGCGACAAATTTGCTGCAGGGAGGAAAGAAGCGATTCTTCTGCATAACCTGGGCACTGAGGGTCGCAGTGTCTACGATGGTTTGCCTCAACCTCCACTAGAGGGGCAAGGTGATATGGACCAATACAATATAGCTGAAAGGAAACTGGAAATACACTTTGAAGCAAAAAAGAACGCAACATTCGAAAGGCACAAATTCTTTCAGAGGGTCCAAGATCCACAGGAACCAGTGGAAAACTTTGTGGCAGCGCTAAGATCCTTAAGTCACACCTGTGAATTCGGAGTGCTGACTGACTCATTGATACGTGATCAAGTAGTGCGTTGCACGAGCAACATGAAGATACAGGAGAGATTGTTGACCAAGGATGTATCTCTGGAGGTGGCGATTGAGATTGCCCGGAGTATGGAACAGACCCACAAATACATGTCCACGATGAAAAGTGATAAACCAGAGGGCGAAGTAGCGGAGTCAAATGCTACAAATGTGGCAGCAATCGTCATATCTCTACGAGCACATTTTGTCCTGCTGAGAACATTTTCTGCTTGAAGTGCAAGAAGAAAGGGCATTTCGCTAGAGTGTGTAGGGAAGCAGGGCAAGTGCAGTACATTGGGTCAGGTGCGAGAGTCTCTGAGCAGGAAGAAAACGCAGATGTTGCTCAACTGACTCAGGCCAAACACGTGTTGGAATTCTCGGAAGTTTCCGGCAAACGAAGTGCTCCCACCGACGTATTTATGATGAACGGGAGAGTAGTGGCTTTGAAGGTGGATAGTTGCTCTCCATGGACTCTGATTTCGAGGAAGACGTATGAAGTCTGTTTGCAAAGAAGAGTAAGCGAATTGAAGGAGCACGGCATAGAGCCATATGCCTATGGTAATGTGAAGATAGACGTGCCGGGCAAATTCCAAGCAGTGATTAAGTATAAGGGCAGGAGTTGTGATTCGGAAGTGTTTGTCACAAAGGAAGGCTCGTCCTTGTTAGGCTGGGAGGAACAGTGCAAACTAGGAATCAGGATACAAGTAAGCGCCAAGGAACCAGTAACAGTGACTGAGATTCGCGACTAGTGGGAGGAAGAGTTCCTGAGGGTTTTTAAGGAAGAATTGGGGATGGTTAGAGATTTTGAACATGAGATTCGCCTTAAAGCAGGAGCGGTCCCCAAGGTGCATAAGGTGAGGCCGATACCTCATAACCTGAGAGAGAGACTTAAGACAGAGATTGAGTCCTTGTTACAGAAAGGAATTATTGAAGAAAGTGAGGGCTCAGAATGGCTATCGCCAGTCGTTGTAGCAGCCAAGGCAAATGGTGATATAAGACTTTGTGTTGATATGAGGGACATCAACAGGAACATTCTTGTGGACAGGTACCCTTTGCCGATCATCAGTGACAAGTTGTCGACTCTCGATAAGGCCAGGGTATTTTCTGTGATTGACCTCTCTCAGGCGTATCACCAGATACCTTTGAAGGAAGAGTGCCAGCATTTGACGGCGTTCATTACAGTTTTTGGAACTTTCAAGTATCGGAGGATGCCATTCGGACTTGCCTCGACAGCGGCCGTATTTCAGAGAGTCATGGACAAAGTTATGGAGGGTGTGAGGAATGTTGTAGTGTTCCAAGATGATATGCTTGTGTATGCAAATTCTAAGTCTGAACATGATGAGGTTATGAGGCAAGTGCTAGGAAGATTGTCAAAGGCCGGTATGACTGTAAGAAGGAGCAAGTGTAAGATTGCTGTGGGGAAGGTGGAATATCTCGGGCATGAGATCGATGAACTGAGAGTGAGACCAAAAAGATGTTTGGTAGAAGCGGTGGGAAAAGCCCCTGTGCCGAAGGACAAGGACCAAGTGAGGTCTTTTTTAGGCCTTGCAGAATATTACCATCGTTTTGTAAAAGATTTTGCTATAGTGTCGGCCCCAATAAGAATGATACTTAAAAAGGGGTCGAGATTTGAGTGGTCTCCGGAGTGTGGGAGAGCATTTGAAAGTATCAAGGAAGCAATCACTAAGGCGCCGTCTATTGGGAGGTTTAATCCCATGGATAAGACAGTACTGATTGTAGATGCCAGTTTGATGGGGTTGGGGGCCACATTGGTGCAATTGGATAAGGAGAATAAGGAGAGAGTTATTGCCTTTGCTTCAAGAGCGTTGAGTGGGGCGGAGTCCAAGTATTCAGTGATCGAGAGAGAAACTTTGGCCATGTTTTGGGCTGTGGTGCATTTTAAATTTTTCTTGTGGGGCAGGCAATTTGTAGTTCGCTCGGATCATAAGCCTTTGGTACAGTTGTTTGAGAGTGGAAGGTGGGCTTTAGGTTTGCCAAGGATAAGCAGGTGGGGATTGGGTCTTCAAGGATATAATTTTGACCTGAGTTTTCTGCCTGGGAAGAAGAATGTTGTGGCAGATTGCCTATCGAGGATGCCTTTAAGTGATAATGAAATGGGAGAGGATGAGACAGTGGAAGAATCTGTGGTGGCTGAAATTAATGAGGCAGTGGCTCAAGAGAAGTGGTTGCGGGGAGAGAATTCTGATGAGGAACTAAAGTTGATCAAAGAATGGACGGTGAAGGGATGGCCCCACAAGAATAGTTTGGATAGGAGATTTGACATATGGTGGGAAGTCAAAGAGGAGTCGAACATAAGTGAGGGCAGACTGAGAAGAGGGCGATGTATTGTGCCCCCAGAGACGATCAGGCAGACTCTGTTGGAATTAGCTTATGAGGGTCACCCAGAGGAAGGTGCAATGAAGAGGAAACTGAGACAGAATTTCTGGTGGCCGCGCATTGACAAAATGGCAGAAAGGTGGGTGAAGGATTGCATGGAGTGTCAAATGAGTGACAAAACTAAAGTGATGAGGGAGACCCCGTTAAGTCCTAACACGGTGCCAGAGCAGCATTGGTCTAAAGTTGCTGTGGACATCAGGGGACCCATTAAGGGTTTAGGAGATGGATTCAGATTTGCGTTTGTGCTAGTGGATTTCCACATGAAATTGATTGAATGGGAAGCAGTAAGAGAGGTCACAGCTAAAGAGCTCATTGTGTTCTTAGAGAAAATTTTCTTTAGAGAGGGGGTGCCCACTGAACTTATTTCTGACAATGGGGTTGAATTTGTCTCGTTGGAAATGAAGAAATTTCTCAGCAGTTATGACATTAGACATGTTAGAATTGCGTTGTATCACCCAAGGGCCAATGGCCTAGTGGAAAGGGTCAACCGGTTTTTGAAGGAAGGTTTGCAACTAGCCATGAGGGTAAGGCAGCCATGGAAGCAGATGTTAGAGATTATGGTGTGGAATTATCTTACCACCCCGCATTCTGTGACAAAGATATCACCATTTGTTTCTCTTAAGGGAAGAGAACCAGGAACCAAATTGTGTCCAGGGTGGCTGGGAGTAGCAGGTGTAGTCCAGGTAGATAGAAAACAGATAATGAAATGTATCAAGGAAAGCCAAGAAAAAAATAAGTTGTGTTTTGATGCCCGTGAGAAAGTGAAGGAGCGTGAGTGGAAGGTAGGAGATATGATATATATAAAGAATCCCAGGTTGGTGAACAAATGTTTGGACAGCAAATTTGTGGGCCCAAAAAAGATTTCTGCAGTAAGGAAGAGTGTGGTTATATTGGAAGGAGGAGAGGTCTGGTCCAAAGGAAAAATTGCAAGGGCACATAGAGTGGATGGGAGAGTGGTAACAAATGAGTCTAATAACGACAGCAAAAAGAAAAGAGATGAAGAGGGTGAAAGTGTTCAAGGTGGCATTCAAGGTGAAAGTGAGAGTGCCCAAGCTGGAAGTGGTGCACATGACAGTTCCGGTAGTATTCAGAGATCCAGATCTAAACCAGTGTGGATGAAAGACTATGCATCTTATTGAAACTTTAACAAGAATGTCTATCGTCCGTGCTAAAAATGGTTATTTGTCTACGTTTGTGTACTTCCTGATACAAGCGTAGCAGTTTTATTTGCACGTATTTTTCTATATGTGGTTTTTCTCTATTTTATGCAATAGGTAGATTGTTAATCTTAGTTCACAAATTGAAATGAAAATGATCTTTGTTTTCTTTAAGGAGGAAGGTGTGTAGTGATGTGCCTTTGGAACTTTGGGGCACGCGAACCAATCTCCCTGCCTTGTTTGGAGCTTGGTTCGCGTGACCCAGAAAACCGTTGGGGAGGTTGTTGAGTAGTTGGGCACGGCGGGCCCCTTTCCGAAATAAACATACTTGTTTGTTCAGTCAATGCGCCTCTCCCTCATTCTTACAATGTGCACAGCGAGGAGACTGGAGCCATATTTGGTGGTCTTTCCCTGCCATGGAGGTGTTTTGGTTGAGAGTGAGAACGCATATGCAGGAAATGTTTGGCGCAGGTCTGCAGATGGGTGTGTTCAAATGTATACTAGGGTTATGGGACCTGGAGCCAGCCCCTCATGAAAAACCTCTCTTTAAAACGTATGTGGTGATAATAATGGCAGCGTTACTATTAATAGCGCAACAGTGGAAAACTAAAGAGGCCCTATTGGAGCTGGACTGGATACAGAAAATATGGAACTTTGTGGCTATGGAATGGGTTACACACTCAATCCAGATGGAGTATCTAAGGTTTCGGGAGGAGTGTTTATTTATTGTTCGCTTGTTAATTGCTTATACAGCAAGTAAATACTGTTTCAAAGCACCCACAGGGCAACAGGGAGGGGACATGGAGATGAGAAACATTAAAATACATAAAATATACAGAAAATATTAAATACAGTGTGGTGGGGAAGGGCAAACCTACTATGCCTTGTGAGTGTTCAGAACGGGCAAGTGCAGAAGGGAGGGGACATGGGGGTAAGTGCTGGGGTGCTCATGGGTGACCAATAGGTGAAGTACAAAGTATGATAAGTGCAAGCCTCCAGGATGGAGGGTGTGCCGAGGCAAATGCTGAGGATAGACGGAAGCTGGGGGCGATTAGGTGTGGGAGGTCATGGCTCCAAGGATGCACAAGGGCACTGGACACCAAACAAGCAACTGCGAGATTAGCAGAGGAGAGAAGGGGGGAGGGAGGAGATAAAGAGGAAAGTCTTGAGGAGCTTTCGGAATTTAAGAAAGTCCTGCTCAAGACAAAGATGGAGGCGGAGGCTGTTCCAAAGAAGGGAGCCAGCTGAGGAAAGCGATGGATCTCCTGCCCTCTGTTTAGTGAAACACTTTGCACACAAAGAGTTGGTGCCAGAGGAGCGCAGAGGTTTAGAGTGGGAATATTTAGTATGAAAGAGCTGCAGATAGTGTGGTCCTAGGCCCCAGACAGCCTTATGAATGATACATAGTGATTCGATTTTAATCTGTGAAGCAACCGGGAGCCAGTGAAGACTTTTTAGGGCAGGAGAGATGCAGTCTGTGGGCTTGAAGCCAAGGATAATACTTGCTGCCCTATTCTGGATTAGCTGGAGGGGTCGCAAAGTGGAAGAAGGTAGATTCAGGAGGAGGCTATTGCAATAGTCAAGCCTATAGAGAACCAGGGCTCGGGTAACATTGAGCTTCTGGCAGAAGGTGAGAAAAGGTAGAATTCCTTTGAGAGGGAAGAGCTGAAAGTGGGACTTCTTGGCAATGTCCTGAGTGTGAGGGAGGAAGGAGAGATGTGAGTCAATGATGACTCCAAGGTTTCTGGCTTCAGAAGAAGGAGCAGGGGGAGAGCCAATGGAGGAAGGCCAGAGTAAAGGGAAGAAGTCGGGAGCAGAGGTCCCAATGGGAAGGATCTCAGTTTTTCTGGCATTGGGGCAAAGATCATTGGAAGTGCACCAGGCCTGGATGGCAGATAGGCAGTCAGGGATGATGGAAGGTGAAAGAGGGTCAGCAGGAAGCTTGAAGAAGAGTTGTGTGTTGTCTGCATAACACTGGAATTTAGCGGAGAAGGAGGAGATGAGTGGCAGCTGAGTAAGGTAGATGTTAATGAGCCAAGACAAGAGGACAAAGCCCTGGGGGACACCACAGGTGGAGAAGGAAGTGGGAGAGGAGAAGGTGCCCAGGATGACTTGGGAGGAGCGGTCAGTTAAGAAGCAGGTCAGCCAATCCACTGCCCACTCCGAGATACTATGGTGTTGTGGAGCTTTTGTATGAGGATGGAGCGATTGACTGCGTCAAAGGCAGAAGAGAGATCAAGAAAGATGAGGACAGCTGGCGATTTGGAATCCAGGGATGCAAGCATTTCTTCACAGGTGTTCAGAAGAACAACTTCCATGCCTCTGGATGCTCGGAATCCAGATTGATGTTCGTGGAGACCACCAACAAGTTCAGTGTGAGCGTTGAGTTGGGGCAAGGCCCACTTCTCCTGCAGTTTCCCCATGAAGGGGGTGATGGAGGTAGGGTGGTTGTTGGCTGGACAGGTACGGTCTGCTGAGGGGTTTTTAAGGAGGGGGCCCAAGGGAGTGCTTGAGGGAGGAGGGGAAAGTGCTAGTAGCAAAGGAGTGTTGCAGAGATCAGTGAGTGTAGGGGCAAGAGAGCCAATGTTGTCCTTGATGGTCCTGGATGAGAAAGGAGAAACCTGTTTGGAAGAGACTTTCATGGAGCGCACAACACTGGTTACTTTTTCAGGTCTGACATGGGCAGAAGAGGAGAAGGAGGAGGGGAGTGGCCAAGGGAGACATGGGGGTGAGGGATGGGTTGCGAGGGTGAGTAGCAAGGCTGTTCAGAATGTCCTGAGCTTTGGTGGCAAAGTGAGTGGCCAGTGCGTTGCAGAGGGCCTGATAAGGAATAGGGGAGGAGGAGACTGCAGAAGGGTTGGCTAGTTCCCTGCAGATTCTGAAAAGTTCAGCCGTGTTGTTGGATGCGCCAGATGCCAGTGCCTGAATATTGGCCCTTTTATTGACACGGATAGAGAGTCTTTATTGCCTTTGCAGCAGGCGGCAGGCCAGTTTGTCAGAGGGTGAGCCGAAGTTTGCCACTTCCGTTCCACAGCTCTGAACTTTCATTTCAGGGCTGCAAATACAGAGTCATACCAAGAGTTGCGCTTAGAGGCGGGCTTCAGGTGGATCCTCATGACTGGGGCAAGAATGTCAAGGGTGTTGGTGATGGACAGGTGGAAGTTGCTGAGAGCAGCATCAGTGGTAGAGTCTGACTTAGGGGGCAAGGAGGGATAAAGGTGGAAGTGAAGGCAGCAGCTGACACTTGTTTCATCAGCGGGATGTTCGTGAACAAGGTTGGCAGGGCTTTTGAAGGTGCGGTCAGAGGGCCATAGGGACCCAGGTGGGAGGATAGAAGAGAGTGGTCTGACCAAGAGATAGAGGTGCCCAAGGAGATGAGAGAGGCAGGTTGGAGTGGATGAGGGCATCCAGAGTGTGTCCATCAGACTGGGTTGGACCAGAAGGGAGAATGGTAGAGAGGTGCAGAGGTCAATGAAAATAGTGGATGCTTTGCCAGGGGGGTCCAATCGGATGTTAAAGTCACCCAGGAGGAACAGGTTAGAGGAGGTTGAAAGTAAGGAGGAACAGAAATCAACCCATTCAGACTTTTTACCAAAGGACTTTATCTGTGCATTATACCCACAAAGATTGACACTTCTGAACCTGATGTAGGGATGATTTTGCATTAGGATGACATAATTGTGCAACATGAGAATCTTTGGGTCTTTGGAATCGTGGGAGGTGGGGAGAAGTATCTGGGGTTCAGTTTCTATGTTCATTTACAGGTTGTCATTGAAAATATCAATAAAAACAAATGATTCAATCTTATTGTTGTTGGGCACAATGGATGAATTGACCCTACCAAATAGTGCCTCAAGTGACTGAATCTCACTTAAATGGCTAATAGTTCTTTGCTGTGATAGGAAAGTTGCATTGCACCGGATTTAAGTGTTTCAAGCTGCATGCAACCGAGTGAAGCAAGCCATCTGAGCCCTATTACAAATGGATCACACCAATGGAGATGTTGGGTATGCCAGCCCCCTCACAAAAGGTGTAGTGGGATCTGGGGCGTTATGTGATTTTATTGCTGACAAAACATCTAAATAGATTTATAAAGGCACATTCATAACTTTAAAAAAAATAACGACGCACCTGTTGCATCACCCATATTATCTACATGCAGATGTATATATCTACTGTTTCTATAGTCTGTTACTGCCATCTTGTGGACCTTCTATGAATTACAATCCTGGTTTTGTGCTTATTAATTGTCTTTTCACTTTTACCATATTACTTTCTGCCTATTTTGCCATGCTAATATCCTTTTACGGGGGGACACCCGTTGAGCCCCGGGTCCACTTATACTTGTCTTTCGTGTCCACTTATACCTGTCTTCCTTTTTTTTGTCCACCCCTTTTTCCTTTTTTTTTTAACTGAATTCTATTATTCCCTACTTAAACCCAAACCTGCAATACTATATTATTGGCAATTGTTCAGTATTTTTCCATCCTAACACTGTTTTTTTACCCTCTTCCCTTTTGTATTTCGTTTCTTTTACCTCTTTATATATCGTGCCTCTATTTATTTCTGCTCCTGCAATGTAATTACAAGTTACCGGGATCTGGCTGAATAAAAACTGGAAGCTGTCACATTGCTGAGGGAACACACAATTATTAACACTGGAAAAAGTTAAAGGGTATTTTTAAGAAAGTCAGTCCATGCGTTTGCATAGAAATTGTTTAGGGATGGCTGTAATATACATTTTCCTGGAAAACGCAGTCATTGAAAGCAGGAATATATAAGAAGGATGGCAAATAAAAAGCATACAGAAAGTTCAAGACATGAAGGTCTCCTGATTAATGATTTTTAGAGCTCAATTCTTATACTTTCTTCTGGGGACCACAAGGCCTCTCTAAGGATTATAGTGCTTCCTTCCTTTGCCAAGTTTCCCAAAGGTCCTCCCCTTTATTGGGGCTCCCCATCTTCCAGGGCCAAGGGGATCTCCTCTATTGCACATATTCTTTCCTGGGGATCAAAGTCACTATGCATTGTAGCACACTCCTCTTCTGGGCTCTCGAGTCCCTTGTACCCCTCAGTTGAGCACTCCCATCCTCTAGGGTTCAAGATGTCTCCTCTTCTGCTACACATTCCATCCTCTGGGGGTCAAAGTCTCTCACATGCTTGATACTTTTTACCACCTCCCTTTAGATCAGGGGTCTCTTCTGGTCTCAAGGCACTCGCCTCCCCCCGTCTTCTGTGGTCCCAGAGGCTCATATCCTCCTCACAGAAGCACACCCTTCTTCTGGGGTTTAGGGGACACTTCTACCCCATAGCAGAGAAAATCCCTCTTCTGTGGTTCAAGGGGTTCTTCTCCTCCTCATTGGAGCACACCCTTCTTCTGGGGTTCAGGATGCCCTTCTCTCCCTCACTTGAGCACACCCCTGTTCTGCGGTACAAGGGGCTCTACTTGGCACAAAGGGTTCCCCTTCTATGGTGCTCTCCAGCTTTCTAAATAAACTCCTCTCCTCAGCTCCCAGCTCAGAGGCACAGTCTGTTTATGTTAGCATCAGTTTTAAAGCCTTCCACATCCTAGCACTGGCTAAAGCAAACTTTCCAACTAATTGGTTAATTGGCTTCCTTTTCCAAGAAATGGGAGGGAAGTCGTTAAAAGGCTTGCCACCATTTTGGAATTTCCTGTGCTAGTGATTGTCTGCTGCTCTGCTCCTGCCTTGCCTCCTGGCTTCCCCCCCCCTGCACTGAGGTTTGTTTTGTGGGTTTCCGGTGTTGAAAGCTCAACCCGTTTTATTTTTCTCCTTAAAACTGTAGCAGCAGGGGAGGTAGAAAATATCTTTTATTCACAGGCACTGTTATTGGGGGTGGGGAGTAGGGTTTTCCCTTCGAGGATCTGTACCTGCTGCCACTCTGGATGTGCTAGTGTTTCCTTTCCCCATAACATATCATTTTCAGAATCCCTGCAAGACATTCGGAATCCACTCCAGGTTTTGGATTTCTAAACCTGATGCATCTTGGGAGATGCAGTCTAGAATAACATGTTTCTTTAGGACCTGGTAGTTCCTAACTAGTTGCTCTCTCAGGGGGTTTGTGAATAGTGCAGGGCTGATCTTTCCAGTCCTGCTCTCAGGTGAACTGGGTGCTGGATGCAATGTTGGCACTGTGAGTTTGTCACAAGGCCTCCTTGAGCTGGTCGAAAGCTCCTTGCTCTGTCCTGAGCATTGAACGGGTAAGTCCTTCTCAGTATAATGAGAAAGTGGTTTAAATATGGCAGAGAAGTACTTGATGAACCACCAATAGGAATCTAAAAACTATGGGAGCCGTTTCACATCTGTTACTGATGCAGGTGGTGGCCACTTCACTGCTGTTAGGATCTTCTTTTGGTCCCTCTGGTGCGAGTACATAAACCAGGACTTAAACACTTCTTGTAAATGGAATTGACTTATTTCCAAATTAGTGCAAAGTCTGTTCGACCTCAGTCTGTGCAGAATGTCTCGTACTTGGCCATCTGTTTTGGTAATGAAGAGGAGTAAATCAGGATGTTGTCTAGATACATGTCCAAGAATACCTCACATATGTGTTAGAAGACGTTGGGTATGAAATTATGAAAAGCTACAGGGGAATTGAACGATCCCAGCATAATCACAGTGTATTCAAAATGCCAAACTCTTGTCTTGATAGCCATTTTCCACTTGTCGCTTGCCCAGTTTCTTACACGGCTGTTAGGCACCCCACAAATCAAGTTTAATGAACCACGTTGCACTGTACACCTGTTCGATAGGAACCAGCAGTGGATATTTGTTCTTCACAGTGATGTGGTTGAACGCTCGACAGTCGATGCATGACTGTAGTTTCCATTTCGTTCTTTACAATGTATGAGACCCTACTTGTGGGGCAGGAGCAGTGATTAATTGAGGGAATTTGCCCCTTCTCCCCAAGGGGAAGTCTCCCCTTTGAGGCATGGGAGGTGAGCCTGCTTTGCAAGAGCCTCCTTAGGGGTTTGGGCAAGTCGGACCTCACTGGGAGAGACTCCCCCTTTGGGGACAAGGACAAGGACTCCCGTTCCTGTGAGGAACTCCCTAAGTCATACTCCATGGTGGCATACATGGCACTTTTAAATGTAAAGACCAGTATGCAATACAGAGACTTGGCCGAAGATAAAACTAAAATATACTGTTAAAAACAAGAAAGAAGATCTGTATCTTTAAAGAAAGACCTCAATTTAATTGCAACAAGGAGACTGAAAGAAGAACACATGCTGAGGCGGGGCAGAGAGACGCGTACCCAAGCAAGAGAAGCCCCTTGGCAGCGTAACACCTGAAAGAGGCTGAGCCAGGGAGAGCTGCAGAACCTGCAATTCTTTTTGAATGTCTCTGAGAGCAAGAGTAAAACGCTGGATACCCAGCGACCATACGGAGAGTGAAATCGAGGGGAAGACCGTGGTGTCATGACCACTAAGACATCAACTGACAAAAAGTAAGGGTTGCTATTTTAAAGAACAGACAGTTTTTATTGCTACTGAAACACTTCAACAAGAAGTATTGAGACTATGTCACAACTCTCAAGCAGCAGGACATCAAGGCTTTCTGAGTACCCTGGATTTGGTGCAAAGACACTTTTGGTGGCCTTCCTTTGTTCTGCCAGGATGTGCAATAATACATCGCCTCCTGCGTGAAATGTTTGCAAACCAAGACACCTCGCATCCCACCAGTAGGTGGATTGGTCAAAATGATCATCCCTTCCAAGCCTTGGCAGGTCATTTCGACCGATTTTATTGTGGACCTACCTACGACGGAAGTACCACGATCATGGTCACCATCTATTCTCTGACGAAGCTGGCTCATTTCATTCCCTTGTCCAAGGTTCCTTCAGCTGCTCACATGGCCAGGATATTTCTGAAACGCATCTTGTCACTGCATGGATTACCGGAAACAATAATCTCCGATCGACGTTCACAATTTACCTCTCTGTATTGGAAACAGGTATGTAGCATCCTTGGAATCTCCTAAGTACTCAGTTCAGGTTACCACCCACAAACCAATGGGCAAACTGATCGCTTGAACCAGACTTTGGAGGGATATCTGCGCTGCTACATCTCTTCAGCTCAAGATGCTGTTGGCGGGATTCGCATACAATAATGCTACTAATTCTTCTACCAAGGTCAGTCCATTCTATTGTACATATGATTACCATGCTTTGGTTTTTCGGACTCTAATTCCCCAAGCCACCTCTTTTCCGGACATAGACAGTTTGGTGGACATCATCTAGCAAGGATATCGGACAGCACATCTTGCCTTGCAAGAAGCTCAATCCAGGAGGAAGATGTTCGCTGATAGGAACCGGACACCTGCTCCCTCTATTGCAGTGGGTGACTCGGTTTGGTTATCCTCTTGGTTCCTTCCCCGGTACCTGGTTCCGTCAAAATTGTCTCCCAGGTACTTTGGGCCTTTTCGGGTTTTGGAATGGAAAGGCACAGCTGCTTTCAAGTTGCAACTTTTGTGTACTTGGAGTCTAATGCATCCCACGTTTTATGTCTCCCAACACAAGCCTGATAGGTGTAATCAGTTTCATCATTCAGTGACTGGGAGTCCTCTGCCGGTTTTGACCACCTCCGGTCAGGAGTTTGAAGTAGCTGCGATTTGTGATTCACGTTACCACAGGGGCACCCTTCAATATCTGGTGGACTGGAAGGGTTATTCCCCTGCAGAACGCTCATGGGAACCTGCTTCCGCGGTTCACGGCCTGTGTTTGTTTCATTCATTTCATCTCTGCCACCCGGGGAAGCCGGGGATCTCTGCCCTTCGGAGGGGGCATACTGTGATGATTCAGCACCGCCGATGGTAACTGTGACATTGTTGACGCTGTGTGTTAGGATTATACAGAGGTCCACTCAAGATAACGATAGATCCACAGTGCAATGTTTCATGCTTCCTTCAGGTACTGCAAGATTGGATCGGCCCCTTCTACCAGTGTCAGTACTTCAGGAGCTGAAACCTGAGCAATAGTGTGTTTCTACTCTAACAGTGGCCTTGTTACGTGAGTTCGTACCTAGACTTAGTCTCTCTACACAGTGGAGCTTACATCACTTCTCCCATCTCGTTTCCTGTTTCTAATCAGTACACTTCTTCCATCTTAGGCCCGGCTCTTTCTCCGTCCCCAACACACACACCTCTGATCATCGGTACTAGCCACTCTTGAAGTTGTCATAATCCAGAGAAATACATATTTTCATATAATTTTCTATTTACTTTATCTCGGTACAATTCCGTGACTCTCCATAACCATCTCAGTATTTTCTATAAATTACATGGCTCGCTTACCTTTGGACTACAATACCCATCCTTCTTTGCGTTTGCATGTTTCCGCTAACACAATTTCCTTCACTTGAAGCAGACAGGAGTTCTTCTTCTGGTAGGAATAAAACCCCTTCTAATACACACACATCCCTTCTCTCGATACCTTTTCCTTACCTGAAGCTTCCCCTCTTCTTGATCTTGGTAGGTCGAGTTATCAGGAGTCCTCGCCTCCATACTTTCTCTTTTGTTTTCGATACCCATGGACTGCTACTACCGGGTAAACATACAAACCTTTCTTAAATTAGGTCTAGTTCACCTATACCTCCTGCTGACCATATCCTTTCCATTACAGCCTCAGACAGGCTGAACGGAAGAGAGGGGACAGTGGATGCGGAACGATCAACCTGACATCGCTAATCAACGCACACTAGCAGCACAGGGGGTTTCCCCCGTGAGCATTACCCTGGCGGCCTCTCTCTGCTCTGACTATTCCGTTGTGGCGGGGAGGGGAGACCAGGTAGATCCTCCTAGCGTCGAACGGTGGAACAGATCCAGGTTGGTGTTATCATTTATTTTGACTGTTGAAGTATTATCAGGAGTGTCTTTATATAAATCCAGCATTAAAATTTGTGGGTAGGGAATCCGCACAAAGATTTTAACACACTGAATATTTGGGTAAGGTTCTGTCAGACCACACCCGATGGTGATGATGTTTAGAGGAATCACCAAACGCATGGCTATACCGACATGGAGATTGAATGTGGACTTTTGGGCCGTCGAACGAGAGGAATTAATGGCCTTCCGAGAGCATAATGATGGGTCAGTAGAGGAAGTGGGCAATATGTGGGAAGCCCTAAAAGTAATAGTCAGAGGGGTCTGTATCCCTAAGGCAGTGGCAGTATGGAGAACAATGTTGAAGGCCCTGACGGAATCTGAACAACAGATTAGAGGCTTAGAGATTGACATGAGTAGTGGGTAGAGGGTGGGGAAAGACCTAGCGAAAGCACTTCTAACCCAGGGGGAACACCAAGAGGCATTGTCCAGGTTTGACAAGAGTCAAAACACAAAAGGTATACAGGGCGAGGGAGACAAGGCTGGGAGTCTATTAGCGTGGCTGATAAATGGGGAAGGCGTGGCCTGAGTGCATGGAGTGAGTAGGTGTATTGATGGAGCTCCTGTCTTGATCCTTTGGAGGACCTATATTTTGGTGGAGTGACAGTGCAAAGAGGGCAGAGTAACAACCCACCGATGTGAGAAAGGATTGTCTGCGCCCCTATAGCAATTGCATTCGAAATTGGAGCTCCCTGGAGGCTGGAGGGGCAGTAGAAGACAGGGACCCCCGGTGAGCAAAGATGGCTGATGGTGCCGCAAAGTAAAGCGAGCTGGGTGAAGGAGTGCGAACCAGCCGTGGGCTGCCAGTGTCTGGCCCCTAGCGATCCACAGAGGTGGAAACAGACTGGCAAGAGGGACAACTACTACTGACCTGGGCAGCTGCCTGGCGCTGCTGGCCCGATGCGGTGCTGCCAGGACTCACTACCAAGTGGAGAAGAACGACAGGCATTTTAAACACACACACAGACTAGTTCTGTGTTGCGGCAGCGGCCCATTGAAGTGGAAAAAAATGAGGGGCGCAGGCAGCTGAATGAGCTCCAGGATCGCCGGTGCTCAGGGCGACAGATCCAACCACACGCTTGGTGAGGCGCAGTGGCGACTGGGGGCTCTGTTGTGAAACAGAGAGACGTTACTGAGAAGGGAAGTGTATGTGCTGCGGGAGCCCTTTTGATCAAGCACGCACAGGGCAACGTTGCAGCTGAGTAGTCTACGGCCTGTTATAGTGAGAACTGGGCATCGTATGACTACGTACCGCATCTTGCAGCGAGCTGCAGTGAATCACAGGGGAAACTGAGGTGCGTGAGACTGAGGGGAACATAATGAAGAAGGCTGGAACCAGTGGACATTGTGCGTGGCGCAGCCCCATCTCACTTCAGGTGATACAGAGTGGTAAACATTGACTGGGGGCATGGGAACGCCCGGCAAGAGGAGACAACTCACTGGTGGACAGTGCTGTTGGGCTGACACTATCTGGAAGAACAACAGCAGTACTGATAAAGATACAGCAAGGCCGAATAAGAGCGAGAAATTGATCTGGCAATCACACGATATCAACGGAAAAGACACATCTGCAAGCAAAATGTGGCGATCATTAACGTGCTGTAGAGCCCGCAACACTACACGGGTGAGTGATTGAGGGGCCCACTGTGACTGTGGGGAGACGTGGCGTACTAGGGAATCCAGTGGCGGGTGTGAGGCACCACTACTATATGGACTGCTCACCAGCTTGTCTGCGGTCATGAGATACAAGGGAGTCCGTGAACCCTGGTGCACATAGATTAACATAGTATGAGGAAGCCATTGTGTGGAAAGGCCATCTGATCACACTCTGGGGAAGCGGTGGAGACTGGCTGGGAACCGCTGATCGGGGCAACCAGATGGGGAGCGAAGTGAGAGAGGAACGAGGTGCAGAACGACACCCAGACCCAACGGTTACGGACTCTAGCAGGTGATAGGGCTGCTGCCCTAGGGGCGGGCACGACAACAGCTCAGGCAGACAGACAGGAGTCACACCAGAGACGTAGCAGAGCAGCCTGGCTAACTGCGGCCATGGGCACAACTGAGTACCGACAGCATCCATTGGTACCGTGTACAAGAAAGTACTGAGCAACAACAAAAAACAAAAAGGCAAAAAGGGGTCAGACACTGAGCCACTGTCAGAAACCTACCCCCACAACAATAGACACAGATATGTCCCCGCCTAAAGGGAGGAGCAAGAGCACAATCATGGATTCCTATAATACAGCTAAGTCTTGTGAACCAATGCAGGGCAATGCTGCGGCACTAACTGTAGCAGGTGCACCAGATGCTGGTAACAGAGATGATCAGGTGCTAGCGGCAATAGCGGGACTAACATCTATCAGGTTAAAGTCAACATGTTGCTGATGAGGCAAGATGTACGAAACCTAGTGAAGAGAGTAACGACAGTGGAGGCTGGACTAAAGGACACCAGCGAGACCACGAAAGATCTGGAAATGAGACTGGAAGAGCTGGAGAAGAGGAACGCTGTGTTGGAATCACGTTCTGAAGACGCTGAGGGATGGGCCCGGTGAAACAATATGAGATTGCTGGGAATTCCCGAGGGGCTGGAGGGTCCGAATCCCACGGGATTCGTTGAGAACCTACCACTACAAGAGGTCGGCGCAGGCAACCTCTTACAGGCATTTGTGGTGGTGAGAGCCCATAGGTCCTTATAGAAAAGACCCCCACCAGGGTCGCACCCTCGACCGATGATCGCAAAAATTCAGAACTTTCAAGTTAGGGAAGTCATACTAAAATATTCACGGGAAGGTGGGGAGATACGATGAGAAAATGCAAGAATAGCTATATATCCTGATTACACGGCTGCAGTTCAAAGGGCCAGGAACTCCTTTGTCCCGATCAAAGCTAGACTCTGACAATTGAACATCAAATACATGCTGATGTATCCGTCTAGACTCAAGGTGATCTACAAAGGCTGGTCTATCTGCCTTGAAACCCTGGCTGCGGCCGCTATGTGGCTGGAACATAACAGCTTGGACGGAGGAGAAGAAACTGTCACATGAGCGGCTGACCGACTCAAGGCGGCGATGGGAGTGGGGAAACTCTGATGTTTACTAAATTGGTTGTTATTGGTTGCTGAAACGGAACAGACTCTAAGCCACATCATGTCAATGAAACACAGATTGGACGGGGGTGGCCCCTGGCCACCTACCTTTGACTCATAGGTCTAACCCACGCAAAGGTTGGTGCCGGCCTCTTGCCGACACAGTTCAGCCCACTCGCGAAGGCCTGGATGGGTCGTGAAGCTGCAGGGGCACCTGAGAGCTCCTCAAAAGAAGCAGCAGCTGGGTGCAAAGGTTTGGTTCTGTTTGTTGTTGGGACTGTTTTATGTTCTTCACGTACAAAGGTAATAGAAGGGGAATGGTCATTAGGGATGGTGTATGGAAGGGGGTGGTCGGGGATATTGAGGCTGGTTGTGGGGGCAGATGTGCGGGAGTTGTGCAGTCTGGGGAACAGAAAGGAGCAGATACACATGACCATGGCAGCTAACATCAAGGTATTGACATGGAATATATGGGGGATGGGTGCATACTTACGTAGGAATTGTGTGAAATTATTCCTTAACAGGAAAAAGATGTCCATTGCACTACTGCAGGAAACCCATCTCACTGAGGGCGAAATGGCAAAAGTGAAAGAACACTGGGGGGACAGGGGTACGGGGTGGCATATTCCAAATACGCTGGTGGGGTCTTTACATGGATAAATGCTGCTGTGCTCTTCCGGTTGCTGGGGTTGGAGGCGGGTGCAGATGAGAGGTATCTAATAATACAGGGTCACATAGAACAAGTACAAGTATGCATAGTTAATTCCTATTTCCCCAATCACGGAATCCCATCTCACCTTAACATGTTATGTGCGAACATGACACCATACCGGGAATGTTTCTTTATTTCGGGGGACGACCTCATTTGCATTAGGGACCTAAACTTAGATAGATCTCTCCTGCCCGTGAACTGCACAGGGCCGGATCCCACTGCACTGAATGTAATGCTACAAAACTTGGACCTGGTGGATGTATGGAGGGAGTTACACCGTAACAGTAGGTGCTACTCCTATTTCTCTCCGCTCCATCGCCTGTACACCTGGATAATTACGTATTTGTGGGTAGAACCCATCTAGCGGAAATAGAATTGGTACAATACCTGGGCAGGACAATTTCAGACCACTCACCGCTACTGCTGGAGAGGAAATGGCTGGGTCTAAGGCCCCCACGTACCATTGTGGCGTATGCCCACAGACGCCTTGATGGACCAAATCTTCAGTGACAGGCTTAAAACGAAACTGGAGGAATACTTGGAGTGAAATGTTGGCAGTGCGAAGGACAGGAGCACAGTGTGGGAAGCAATGAAAGTAGTGGTGAGGGGGGATGTCATTGCCAGTGTGGGGGATATACGGAAGACACTAAGGGTGGAACTGGGGAAAAGGGAAGAAAATATTAGGCAAATGGAGGCTCGAGCACGGGGGAACAGAGATGAGGAGGTAAACCTGGCTGAAGCCAGAAGATGCTGTCAAGATGCCTGGGAAAGATTATCTAAATTCGACTACATGGTTAAAATTACTAGGGCGCATGCAGAGGGAGATAAACCAAGTAGACTATTGTTGTGGCTGTGCAAGAGAGAACATCTGTGGCACTTAACCACAGAATTTATAGATGACGAGGGCAATACACATAAGTCACAAAAGGCAATTAACGATATCTTTGCCGAATTCTATTCCCACCTATATAAGCATGAAAACTTAGTACTTCAAGACGATATATTGGGCACTCTAGAGGAAATAGGGTTGCCTAGGCTGGGTAGTGCACAATGCGAAACATTAGAACAAGACATATCGGCCAAAGAAATAGGCTAAGCAATTTAATCGCTGGCCACTACCAAGACTACGCACCGGTGTTGACCCCAATTTTACATGAAGTGTTCAAAGAGGCTTATGAAAAAGGAGTACTTCTGCCAAGCATGAGAGAAACCCTAGTGATTCTGATCCCCATGCCAGGGAAACCCACTGACAAATGTGACTCATATCGACCACTGGCAATGTTAAACTACAACATTAAGATATTGACGACAATATTGGCTAAGCAGCTGTCCAGGGTGATTGGTGATTTGATACATGGGGAGCAAAGTACAGCAATGAATGTGCGCCGACTATACCACATTATAGCACAGACAGCTGACTCACAGGAACAATATGCAATAATCTCGCTAGACGCGATAAAAGCTTTTGATTCATTGTATTGGGAGTGGCTGCTTGCAGTGTTGAGAGAGTTTGGGTTTGGTGAACAGTTCATTCAATGAATAAAGATGCTATATACTGCACCAGTGGCGAGGGCTAAGTCTGGGAGGTTGGTGTCGTCGGCCTGGGAAATAAAAAGGTGCACCAGGCAAGGGTGCCCGCTGTCACCCATGCTATATGTGCTGGGGCTTGAGCCAATAGCAATCTATCTTTGGAAGCAGTTCTTGGAGGCGGGTATATGGGTAGGTGGAGTTGGCCATCTGGTTTTGCTAAATGCGAATGATGTACTATTATACCTGAGGGACCCACACCTCAACGCACCGCTGATAATGGAAGTACTAGATAATTATGCTAAGGTATCTGGAATCTGCTTCAGCAGAGCGAAGTCCTGCATATTCCCGCTTGGAGGTTTGAGAGGGAAGAGGGTGGAGGAATTGCCGAGTGTGGGGCTTTCATGGCAGCTGGAATCATTGCAATACTTAGGGGTAAATATAGGGCACCCACCTGGGACAATGCATGAGGGTAACACGGCAACTCTGGTGAAGGGTTTAAGAAAGTCCATAACATTCTGGTCCAAGTTAACGTCTGTGATGGGTAGGATTGCAATAACCAAAATGATCATCTTGCCGAGATTTTTGTACTACTTCAATAATGTCCATTACTATATCAAGTCCCCCTTCTTCCGCTGGCTAGAAGCAAAGTTACGGGGAGCGGCGCCCCCAGACATTTTTTATAGGGGTGGCCTGACAAGGCCACAGGAAGTCTTGGGGTGGCACACCAAAACAAACACATAACTGAATTTCAGGAAATCTATTATGCCGATGTAGCATACAATCCAGTTGAAAACTATGTATTTATGAGAGTTAAGGAATTGCATATTGATAGTCATAATCCCAGCACAGGAATACAGATCCCATTCAGTAAAACTAGGGAGGCAAGGAACTTCATATCCATCAGTGGGTCAACAGTAGCTTCAAGCTTGGCCCAAGAGAAATTTACCTCACTCTTAGCATTGTACCCATAGGCTCATTACACTTACATTGCCTTCCCTATCCTCAACATGGCCGCCGCTAAGTCCATAGATACCTCACAGTGCATTCTACCGCTGTTGCAGAGGGAGCTACTTAAACCCCGCCTCCGCTGGAGCTCTCGCTTTGCGTCTTCTCCGCTGACAGCGGGTAGCGCTTCCAGCGATCTCCTGACAGAACCTGTCAATATAAGAAAACAAGTCAAAGATATTAATTTCCACAGTAAAATCAACACAATTGCAGTAGAATTGTAAATACTTACCGAACCAACGTTTTTTCCAAGTATTTTCCTCAGTCCGCTGTTATATTCGTAGTTTCTGCATCTTCTGTTAGAAGCTCCGTCGCAGCCGCAGCATTATTTCTCTCAGTAGCTTTCGTTCGCGGTCGCAGTGTATTCTTCCTAAAGTTTTCCTCAGCAGTCTCTGCATCGTCCGAAGTTATTTTCTTCAACAGTTTCTCCGAAGACCTGCAAAACAAAGGTATTTAATGAATGAATGAATGAGCTTGTAAAAAGGAAACTAGGTTACTAGGGGAATCCAGACGTGGACCCCATGCTCACTATTCTTAGAGAGGCACAGATCCACCCTACTGATGAGGTCCAACTAGACCGAAACACGTGTCTGGGGTTGCTGTTGGTACTCTTGTTCAGAGGAGAATTGCCTAGCATTTCGGTGCTGGACTGCCCCAGAGCAGGACAAAGACTGATATGTTTGGGATATTTCTTCTCTGTGAGAGATAGTGAGCTAAAGACTCTGGGTAAGTCTCTCGTAACCAGGACTAATGTCTGGCAGAGGGACTCCCAGGACCCCCCTTGTTAATTTACATATGTGTTTACCTGAAGTCTCAGCAAGGATTTTCTTTGCTTATTTCTTACTGCACTCTTTTTTGAAGGCAGCTATTACTCTGTTTTTTTGACGAACTGACGTAAATTAATGTTTCCTCAAAAGGAGTATAGCTGCAGCCTTACCACAGCATCAGCCCTTGTTAGGGAACTACGAACCTGCAAAAATTAAAGGTAATTCTAGCAAGCGAGATCTCTCCAATGTAGGGACCATTCAGTATCTGATGAACTGTATATCATTATTATTTTCACCAAAAGACTCGCCCAAGATACCTTTAGAAGACGTTTTGGACATTGTTCAGTTAAGAATCTTTCAACACCAGAACCCCCTCAGGTTAAAGTCACCTTCCCAACGCGCCCCTGTAGAATACAGGATGGAGAGCTCCACAAAACAAAAGCTCAGGTGAGAAGGGAGGGTTATTCCAAGGTACACTGTATCACAGTTTTAGTTTATGAATGGGGATTACAATAGTGGTTTTGTAATAATTGTTGTTTCCACAGAATCAGTGCCCAGACAACAGGTCCTCAGCTGAAAAGGCATTACGCTTCCGCAGAGACCTAAGGTAAGCATTACAGAACGCAAAGTCGTACTTAAACAACTCCACCTGAGCGCTAATGGAGGACCCAGGAATAGATAATTTATCCCATCTTCTGGGAGAGTTCAGAGCAAAGGTTCATGCAGCAAGGTCTGAAACCAACTCTCTTGGAGGACAGTTGGTGATTAAAAGAGAGCGCACTGAAGAATTGGGTCGCCAGTTGCTACAGTCCCAAGCAGGGCAGGCACCACTTCCTGATGGGGCTTCACAAATTCCTGCTTCCAGCCCTCCACTACAAGTAGTCTTACCCGGAAATATTCCCCTAACAGCCCCAGAGAGATTGACAGGAGATCCACTGCGTTTAGCAGTATTTATTAAACAGGGTAATTTGCACTTTCTATGTAGACCTGGAGTCTTTCCTTCTGATCAGGCCAAAGAGGCATTTGTGTTATCTTATTTGGGAGGACATGCTGCAGATTGGTCCATACCCTTATTGAACCGAGATGATCCATTACTGATGAATTATCCTGGTTTCCGGCAGGAATTAGAAAAACCTTTTGCTCATCCTGCTCAGGGTCAGGCCTTAGACAACGAGTTGCTTTCCTTACGCCAAGGTAACCAGGAATTGTTGGCTTATATAGCCTCTTTCAATAGATTAGTAGCTGAAACAAATTGGCCTGAGGAAAAGAGAACTAGATATCTGGAAGAAACAGACCCAGACGTCATTCTGAGAGATCAACTGACAAAAAGTAAGGGTTGCTATTTTAAATAACAGACGGTTTTTATCCCTACTGAAATGCTTCAACAAAAAGTATCGAGACTGTGTCATGACTCTCAAGCAGCAGGACATCACGGTTTTCTGAGTACCCTGGATTTGGTGCAAAGACACTTTTGGTGGCCTTCCTTTGTTCTGGCAGGATGTTCAAGAATACATTGCCTCCAGCGCGATATGTTTGCAAACCAAGACGTCTCGCATCCCACCAGTAGGTTAATTGGCCAAAATGATCATTCCTTCGAACCCTTGGAAGGTCATCTTGACCAATTTTATTGTGAACCTCCTACCACTGACAGATGTACCACGATCATGGTCACCATCGATTCTCTGATGAAGCTGGCTCATTTCATTCACTTGTCCAGGGTTCCTTCAGCTGCTCACATGGCCAGGATATTTCTGGGACGCATCTTCTCACTGCATGGATTACCGGAAACAATAATCTCCAATCGAGTTTCATTTTTATTTTTTTTTGTTTTTTTTTTCTTGGCAAAAATGCCTTTAAAAAAGAAGAACAGATATTACACTACAATTTGTTCTCACTTCTCTCCCTTTAAATGTCCGGGTAACTCTCATCTGTTAAAACCTTAACATCATAAGCTCACAAGCCGCATTCGAGCCTTCGCCAGCTGGGAGCCTCTTTAATGCGTTCTAACAGTTTTTCCCTTGTTTTAGGTATTATGTCAGTAGTTTTTTCAACAGGCTCAGGAAGCGAATTAACGCGTAGTTCAGTTGTTTCTCCCGGCTGTCGAACAGGGCTTGCCGTTATACAAACAAGGAACTGACCTCATCCCATCAAAAATATTTATCTTGTTACACACACTGTTTTTTCGTGTGGTGCTCTATGAACAGAAGGCTTAAGACTAATTCGCCTATGAAACAATAAATGTTGAACCCAAATACTCTGGATATCTAATTAATTTGATATCTCAGGCTACCCCGAAGCATCAAGTTTTGCTGCCTTGGAGCAAAAGACAATATATAGAGAAAATTACTGTGATAGCTTAGTGGCTATTTATTAATTGTACAGTTATTGTTTAGCAAATAGACATGATCTCCCAAAAGAGCATGTACAAAAAATGGTACTTTCAGAAACAGAAACCATGATCATTAAAGTGCACAGTGAATTGCATCGAATAGTATGCAACATACATTCTGGTATTTGGCAAGAAATAAACATTTTCAAACAAAAACCATCCACACGATGTGTAACTGAATACACAGTCTATATAATGAGTTAAAAAGACAAAGTGAAGAGAAGAAAACAACAAAAAGCAAAATCCCAACACGTCCTGGTTGTGTGTGATAGGGCAAAGCAACCAAATGCGACCCCACCAGAGTCTGATGTATTAGTGGCCACGGCCAAAGAACCAAATGTCAAGTCCTAGGGTTTGAAGCCCAGGGCATGTGTGGTTCCAAACCAATGCCAGAGGTCAGGTCCTCCTGGTGACTTGGAGGATCAGCTGGTGGGAGTTTATCAAGAGACCAATCCTAGGTCAACGTCGGTGGTTATATTCCTGCTGATTTTGAAATATGGGCCGTATAGCAATTACGTGTCCAATAAGACGTTTCGGCGGGCAGTGAAGGCTACCTTCATCTGGACCTGCGGATATCGCTCTGAACAGAGAAGAGGGGGGTTGTAGAAAAGAAGCTCCAATGATCAAGGTGACCAAGGAGAGGGCCCGTGAAGAATGTGCACCGGTACTGTGTGGAACCGTGGTTGCAAGAAGCAGGTTCCTCCGTGGGGGCCCGGAGCCAGTCGAGCAGAAGGTGAGTTAGAGACCCGATGTGTCAAAACTGGAAGGCTACAGACACGCTGTAAGTCATGTCAGGAGCCGGCGTGGAGCTTGCAGTTAAGTGGATCATTCCAGAGTAAAAATCAGATTGTGGCTGGAGATCCCGTCTCCAAACGGCGTGTAGAATGAAGCCGTCGCTGTGAAGAGATTTCGAAGATGCGTGCCGGTCCGCATCCCGTGTCGCAATCTTCGAAATCTCTTCACAGAGACGGGATCTCCAGCCACAATCTGATTTTTACTCTGGAATGATCCACTTACCTGCAGCTCCACATCAACTGCACACCCATCTCTGGGTTTGACTGATTGACGCGCACACCGGCTCCTGACATGACTTAGAGCGTGTCTGTAGCCTTCCAGGTTTGACACATCGGGTCTCTAACTCACCCTCTGCTCGACTGGCTCCGGGCCCCCATGGAGGAACCTGCTTCTTGCAACCACGGTTCCACACAGTACCGGTGCACATTCTGCACGGGCCCTCTCCTTGGTCACCTTGATCATTGGAGCTTCTTTTCTACAGCCCCCCTCTTCTCTGTTCAGAGCGATATCCGCAGGTCCAGATGAAGGTAGCCTTCACTGCCCGCCAAAACGTCTTATTGGACACGTAATTGCTATACGGCCCATATTTCAAAATCAGCAGGAATATAACCACCGACGTTGACCTAGGATTGGTCTCTTGATAAACTCCCACCAGCTGATCCTCCAAGTCACCAGGAGGACCTGACCTCTGGCATTGGTTTGGAACCACACATGCCCTGGGCTCCAAACCCTAGGACTTGACATTTGGTTCTTTGGCCGTGGCCACTAATACATCAGACTCTGGTGGGGTCGCATTTGGTTGCTTTGCCCTATCACACACAACCAGGACGTGTTGGGATTTTGCTTTTTGTTGTTTTCTTCTCTTCACTTTGTCTTTTTAACTCATTATATAGACTGTGTATTCAGTTACACATCGTGTGGATGGTTTTTGTTTGAAAATGTTTATTTCTTGCTAAATACCAGAATATATGTTCCATACTATTCGATGCAATTCACTGTGCACTTTAATGATCATGGTTTCTGTTTCTGAAAGTACCATTTTTTGTAAATGCTCCTTTGGGAGATCATGTCTATTTGCTAAACAATAACTGTACAATTAATAAATAGCCACTAAGCTATCACAGTAATTTTCTCTATATATTGTCTTTTGCTCCAAGGCAGCAACACTCGATGCTTCGGGGTAGTCTGAGATATCAAATTAATTAGATATCCAGAGTATTTGGGTTCAACATTTATTGTTTCATAGGCGAATTAGTCTTAAGCCTTCTGTTCGTAGAGCACCACACGAAAAAACAGTGTGTGTAACAAGATAAATATTTTTGATGGGATGAGGTCAGTTCTTTGTTTGTATAACAGCATTTTCGATGCCCCTAACCTGACCTTCCCAATACATAGGGCTTTCCCTCCAGTTTACTTGAACAGGGCTTGCCACCAGTCGCCCGCGCTTGGCATTTGAAATTTCGTTAGATGAGGCCCTAATGTCAGTGTTCTCTCCCGATGTAGTCTCTTGCAATAGAGTGTCAGATGTTTTAAGGTTTCTTCCATCTGATTGCAAAATCTCTTCCATCTGATTGCAAAATCTACAGGCTATATTGAGTTCTTCTGTTTTGCGTAGCGCTCTAGACCACTCTCTTGTTTTAAATGCGTTTAGTCTAAAGTGTAAAAACAGGGCTCTGCTGCCATTATCTGGGAACAATTCGATGTAAGACTGTAGAGTGTTTAGGTTTCTAGCTTCACACGGGACATCCTTCATTAGATTTTTAGCTGATCTTAAGTTCCCAGTCACAATGTAGTCCAGTCGCCAGACCTTAGTTTTTACGGCATCTGGGTTGTCGTGTAGGATTTTTAGGTCGATGTCGTAGAAAGCCAATATTTCCTCGCAGCGTTTATACCACAACGACAGCAGACAGTTGGGATTTCCTTTGCTTGGATTTTGTAGTATTTCAAATTGCAAGGCCACTTTCTTCATGGTCACCTTTCTGAAGAGGCTCAACAGGTTCCAGCTAACTCGTGCGTTGATTGATATTAAGTTTAGCTCATATCTGATACATGCAGTTGATGTACCCTTTGGTAGTTGCAAAAGTCTTACCCAGAAGATGTTTTCTAGGGTGGACCAGACATCCGCAGAGCATCCGAGAGCGTTTTCTGCGGCAAAGATCAGGGCCGGCACTACCTTTTGGCAGTAGAAGTTCCTTACCGGTTTTATTGAGAATTTTCCATATTTCTTGTGTAATACGCTAGCTTGGCATGCAAACTGCCGGCATTTGGTTTTGGCTACCTTTTCCCATTGACTGTCGTTCAGGCTTGAATTGATTTGCATGCCTAAGTATCTTGTGTTTGTTGTGTTGCTTAGCCACTCTTTTCCCAGGTGCCATTTAGGTTTTTTGTGCTTTGAGGTTTTCAAGTTTTGCAGCGTTAGCACCTCACACTTCTTTTTGTTGATTTGTAAGCCGTTAGCTCTCACATATAGTTCCACTGCATCAATCTTTCGCTGTAGGCCTATAGGTGTTACATCTAGCAATATTAGGTCATCGGCATATAACATCCAACTTAGTGGGGCTCCGTGTATTTTTGGAGAAAAGGAACGTACTCTGTCAATTGCTCCTCCAATGTCCGATAAAAATAAGTTGAATATTATCGCAGCTAGTGGGCAACCCTGTTGAACCCCGCAGAAGGTGTTTATCGCTTTGGACAGGGTGCCTTTTTGATCCAGGCGAATTTGAATGCTTGTACCAGTGTGGAGCTCTTTGATGGCCGCTATCAGATCTTCCGGCCATTCCCACATCTTCATTTTCTCCCATAGTAGCTCTCTATCTATGCTGTCGAAGGCGTGTGAGAAGTCTATCTGTGCAAGGTACACCTTAGTTCTTGTTCTTATGGCTTCCATTTTGAGAAGATTGATTAAGAGGAGATTCAAGGCATAGCCTACACCCTTGACAAAACCAGTCTGTCGTGGGTCCAGATGTTTTGAGTCGGCTGCCCATTTCACAAGTTGTTGTTGTAGCAGAGTCGCATACACTTTGCCTAGAACGTCTAGCAGCGCAATGGGTCGATAGTTTGTCGGGTCAGAATGGTTCCCTTTCTTGAAAATTGGAATGATTATTGCGCATTTCCATGAATCCGGGCTTTTACAATTGGCTACTATTCTTTTGAACATCGTGTGGCATAGCTCTGCCCACATCTCTGGATTTTCTTTGATTGTGTGGTTTGTTAGACCATCCGGGCCTGGTGCTCTGGAGGAGCTAACTCTTTTTATTATCTCCTCGATGTCGTTTTTATCAAAGTCTATCTTCCATTTTCCTAGGTTAGGTGATGGAGTCTCTACTGCGGTTGTTTTTTTACTGTACAGCTTCGAGAAGTGTTGTATCCCCTCAGCTTCAGTAATTACATTTGTCAGTAATGCCAATTGCGGGGCTCCTTCATTGTTGATTATCTTCCAAAAATCAGAGGAATTTTTGTTTGGCAATTTTTCCATTATTAGTTCTGAATCGTTCTGCATCATATCTGCTTTGTGTGTTCGTAACCAGTTTTTGTACTTTTGTTTACACTCTCTTTTTGCAGTTAGATAACTATTGGAGTCAGTTTTCGGTAGATGTCTTATTTGCGCTCTTAATTCTCTTTTTCTTTTTCTCACCTCTAGGTCAAATTTATGTTTTGCAACAAAGCCACGAGCTTTGGATCCTTGATGTTTTTCTTTGAAGTCGTCTAAGAGATGGATGTATTCAGTCTCCTTTTGCTCATCCACATATGTGGTTAGTATGTTTTTAACCTCTGTCTTCTTTAATTTCAATCTGACCCTGTTGGATTCAATCATTACCGGGAAGTTCCATGTTGAGGTTTTAGCTCCATAGGCTGTGATACATGACAGAATGACTAAGTCATGATCACTGTTGGTCATAGGGTCCACCACGAGTGATATCGAGTTTTGGTGTATTTTCTCACTAACGTAAAAGTAGTCAAGCGTCGATCGTTGGGTGCCTCTAGACCAAGTTGGTTTAGCTGGAATATCACCTGCTAAGTTTCCGTTCATTAGCGTGAGGTTTCTTAGCTCCATCTCTGTCGGCCATTGACTGGCGAGTTGTGTTTTGGTATAGTTATTTGGATTCGAGTCAATGTTTGATGTTAGACAGTTCATATTCAAGTCTCCACAGATCACAATATCAGCGCCAGCGTCTGCTTCGAACCAATCATCTATGACAGTTGTAACTTGGTCTATATATCCACTGCTGCTTATTATCTTGTGGTTCCAGTATAGATTCAGGATCTGGATTTTCTTGTTTCCTACGTTACTTTGTGCGATTGTCATTGCCTAAATGTAGGGAGTCCCGTTATCGGTATTGAGGATTTGGTATCCGGAGCTTTTTTTGACCAGGGTAATAAGGCCTGTCATGGGCCTACCCATCAATTGTTTGATAGCTGGGATGAATGCGATCTCATATTCTCCAGAGATGGGACAGTTGTCCAGCCAAGTCTCTTGAAGGCACACGACATCCAACCCTGGAAAGCAGCTCTCTTGGTATACATGCACAAATCCTCTGGTGTTCCAGGAGCCAAACTTGACAGTCGGGGGTGAGTTTTCTAGTTGGCATTAGCTTTGAGTTGATTTATTCAGTGCTTTTGCAAGCCACCCCCAGTTGTCCGATGATTCGTTTTTGTTATTTTCCAGTTCCGCTGTGCGTTTTTTCTTGTTGATGGCTTGATTACCAACAACTGTGATTTGGATTTGTTCCGCCAAGTCGTTTTGAGCGTATTCCACTTTTTTTAGGCCCCAATCGCTGTCGTTGCTCTGGTTTCTATTATGTCGGCCAACCTCTCGCGTTTTCTCAGAGCTCTTCACTTCATTGCCTTTCTTCCAAAAGGGTGAGACTAACTGTGGTTCTGTAGTTTTGTTAGAGTGGTTTTTGTAAATGTCTTCATTGGTTAATATCAGAATGTCAAATCCAAGTGACATCAGCTCAGGTGTTGCATCTAAGATACTGTTGGTTATCATTTTTGATTTCAGAGGTAGTATTATGAGATCATTTTGGCCTTCCTCTGGAAATTCCACTGTTTGGATGTCATACGATTGTATCGTTCTCAGACACGGGACGCAGTGGAGTAATCGTAGAACATTATTGCGGTTCATGATCACGTCATCCAGACTTTCTATTCTTTCCATCTTTATTTTATAGATGGATGTGGAAGTTTTGTTGCCTGACTGCTCATTTTGGTGAGGGGCACTTCCTTTGTGTTCGCAAGACGCTTGTTTTATAGCAGGAGCTTTGATCGCCGATAGTCCTTTCCCATTGCACTTGTTTGGTGCAAATTTTCGAACATCAGAATAAAACTCATGATTTTCGTTCCTGCGTTCTGGCTGGGGAAAGCTTTTGGGTAATGTTGTCATTTGACACTCTCTAGCCTTGTTTTTCTTGAGCATCTTTTCCCGTCTTTCTGACAGAGTGAGGAAGATAGAACTAGCCTCCACAGGTAGGGCTTTTTCGGTATTTGCGATCTTGGGGATCATTGAACAAATTCTTTGTGACGTTGTAACATGTGAAGACAACAATGTGGATGTTGGGTTTGGTTCTATACTCGTTTTTTCTGTCTCTTGTGGTGGCTCATTCTGACTTGAAGGTGACCCAGTTGAAGTCTTAGGTTCCGTTGGCTCCAATTCATCAGTGTCCTTATAGGTTGACATATTCATCAGCTTGTTCATTTGTTCGGCTTCCTTGTCAGATTCCTCGCTTTTTTTTATCTCAGAGCTCACCTGTCACCTCCTTTTCTAAGCTCTTTTTATTCAGGGTTGGATCCACAGGTTTTATGTTCTGGTTTACAGTTATGTTTACTGTTTTTATGTTACGTAAGAACTTTCTGGAGTTGTTGCCACGTCGAGAGTTCTTAATGCGTTGATTTTTGTTTTTTTTAGTTTGTGGTTGCTTGCTAGTTTGATTTATGTGTGTCCCAGTAATCTGATTAGTGTTTCCCTTAAATATCGCAAAGATGCCGTTTTTCCTTTCAGCCTCAGTGTCAAGATTCCCGGAGGCACAATCTTGCTGTCTGCCACATTTCTCGATGTCAGTTGAGGTAGTTGGTATTTGTGGGTCGAGGGAGGCTGGATTCAGTGTCGATCTCGTTTTATCTAAGATTGTTTGAAAGCAAGCCTTTTTAAGTTGTTCCTGTAACTGCATACTAGGTGGAATAACTTTTGTCGCGTTATCAAGTACTTCAGGATTCCTTATCTCCTCCAATCTTATGTCTTCATGTGAACTTTTCTGCTGTGTGGAATCATCTTTGGTTAGATCTATCGGGGGTGGCAGAGGGCTAGTCACCTCTTGGATTCCGGTTGTGATGCTCTCAGGTTGTTGCAATGGAGAATTGCGTTTATTCAAATCGGGCTCCAGGTTGCTGCTCGCCTGAGCACATGTTTTGTTATTCATGCAGATAATCTCTTGGGAATCCGGATGGATACTAATGCTTTTATCGTTGGCAAACTCGTTGGGGTTTTCCTTGTTTTTAAGAGGTTGAGTGCTTCTTTAGTGATTTCTGCCAGCAACTTTTTTTCCGATCCGTTAGTTTTCCTTTGATCCAGAAGAGTATTCAGGTAAGCCTCAATTCATTTATTGGAGTCTCGTTGAACTTGGTTCGTTAATGTGATTTCCATGTCCAGACCTACCAGTTTTGAGTTGATCATTGCAACTAGTGTGGACAGATCTCTGAGGTACCCATCTACTTGCTCGTATAGTTTTAGAAACGGAGCTATAGTTATTGCAAGAGAAGACATCACTAGCGGTTGAATCTCTTTCATTATACATCCGACTAGTTCAGAAGAAAGCTCCTCATGCTTATTTTGTGGGGTTAAGTGCATTCGGGATTTGGGGCACCTTGGTTTGTTGTACTGTTGCTCTGAGTAAGAAGAGTCTGACGATGATGACGAAGAGAGGGGTGATTGTCTCGTCTCAAGGGCACCTCCGTGCCTGGATGGGGGTGTTGTTGGTCTCATTAAAGTCTGTAGAGGGACTTTCGTGCCTTTTCTCTGTGAACACGGTAGGGTAGGAGATAGGCTGTGGTCGATGTGCCTACGTTTCCCATGGGCGTTTTTCCATTGCGATAGAGGCGGAGCTCCCAAGGTCTCCTTCATTACATCTGCAATGTCTTCAATGGCCTCAGTGACACCGGGCTCGTGGATCGGAGTGTCCGGTCTGTCTTTTACTGTGGAGCCTCGTGCTTTATTTATTAGTGTGATGTCGTTTAGTATCTTGTTAACGACCTCCAGTGAATTTCTCCTGTTGGATCCCATAGCAGTAGACTCATTGATGCAAAGAGTCTCGATTGTGTCGTGACGTGCTTGAAGGAAAACTTCATCGTCTTTAGGAGAGCCAACCCATTCATCCCTGAGTCCCATTTTTTGCTTTAGATGCAGATCCACTTCTCCGTTTGCCGGTAAGTTGTTTGAGGAGATTGGGGAGGAGTCAGCTCTATTTGTGGTTGAGCTTTCCTTCGTCGCTTCTATCTCGATGACCTGTGGTATGATGCCACTTTCATCGGGGATCAAGGCCTGGCCCATGTCGACTTCTAGAAGTAGTTTGCGAGGAGAACCATTAGTGCCTGACTCGATGTCGCAGGTATCATTACTCGGGAGCGCAATTGAAGGGTCACTTTCTGGGGATCCTTCTGTGTTAAGGAGAGCGAGACATAAAGCCGCTGGGCAGCTCGCTATCCGGTTTACCCCCGCGTTCTGCGGACTTGTAGGGCGCAGCTGATTAGTGATCATATCATCAGGAGTTTTCAATTGTCTTTCTCTTATTTGCGCCTGGTCTAGATCTTGTCTGTTTTCGGGATCAGATGTTGATGATGAAGAGTTTATCTCCCCCGTGCAGTCACAGTCACAGTCTGACTTGCAGTTGGGTTTGCAATCGGGCTTGCTCGGCTGCCGCCGTGTGGGTTTGCGTGAGGTAGCCAGCGAGTTCCATCGTCGCAACTGTAATCTTGTTTGTGGGTGTAGCAAACTTTCCGCGTGTAGGCGGCCAGCAGACGCCATTTTATTCCGTGCTATTAGGTCCGCGTTAAGTTTTCCAATAGGGCCTTGTGTTTCGGTCATTCTCTTATTGGGATGAGTGCTCGAGTCTGTACAGTTGTGTGTTCAGCTCAGCTCAGTTTAAGAATGATCTCCGTACTGTGGGGGATTAGGAATCAAAGGGGTCAGGCCCCCCGCAGTCTTCCGAGAACACCCCACCCAAATAATAGACTATTTGAATCTGGCATTATGAGCTTTTTGCTCGGCTTTCAGAAAAAGGTAGTATCAGATGTTTACTTAAAGTGCGGGGTTAGCTCACCTTGTTTATCCGAAGCGCTGAGTTCAACCGGACTCCAGTCTCAGCTCTGGGTAAGAACACTCAGATGTTGTTTATCGTCAGTCAGTTACCTTTATACTGCACTCCTCCAGCGCCAAACAGCCGCACAACAGCCAGCGCCCTTTACCCCGACTGGCTTATCGCCGCAAGGGTGGATTGGGCTGTGCTTTGTGGCAAGGAAAGGTCACGTGACTGTTCACGTGACAGCCACGGTGCTCCGCCTTCTCCTGGAAGCAAGCATGTGTCTTAGCGTGAGTTCTTGGAAACTCCCAGCGCAAGACAGCCGGCAACAGTAGCACGCAGCAGCAGGCAAGAAAAGCGTTTGTTTTTTCAAAATTGCAAAACACATGCCGCTCGCTTGGATTGGGCTGTGCTTTGTGGCAAGGAAAGGTCACGTGACTGTTCACGTGACAGCCACAGTGCTCCGCCTCCTCCTGGAAGCAAGCGTGTGTCTTAGCGCGAGTTCTTGGAAACTCCCAGCGCAAGACAGCTGGCAGCAGTAGCAGGCAGCAGCAGGCAAGAAAAGCGTTTGTTTTTTCGAAATTGCATAACACACGCCGCTCGCTTGGATTGGGCTGTGCTTTGTGGCAAGGAAAGGTCACGTAACTGTTCACGTGACAGCCATGGTGCCCCGCCTCCTCCTGGAAGCAAGCGTGTGTCTTAGCGCGAGTTCTTGGAAACTCCCAGCGCAAGACAGCCGGCAGCAGTAGCAGGCAGCAGCAGGCAAGAAAAGCGTTTGTTTTTTCCAAATTGCAAAACACACACAATCGAGTTTCACAATATACCTCTCGGCATTGGAAACAGGTATGCAGCATCCTTGGTATCTCCCGAGCCCTCCGTTCAGGTTACCTGTCGGGAATAAGGGCCTGTGGTGCAGGAGGAAGCAGGTACGGCATATCTAAAAACTACAATTCCCAGCAGGCATGGGGAATGTGTAGTTCCTTGGCCCTGCCGGTACTCAGCTGCCGGCACTTTGCAATTAGGGATTGAGCTATCAACCGCCGCCCGCTCGTGCTCAGTTGCTGTTGATTAATGTTGGAGAGCACGGGCGGCGGCGGCGGCAGGAGCGAAGCAGCAACGCTAGCGGTGTAAGCGGGCGGCGTGAAGGAGTCACGCCGGCTATGCCTCCATGCATCTTTATTCCCCGGGTTGTGGCGGTGCACACTCCTTAACCTGCTCCAGTGCTACAAGTCCGGGCCATCCGCATGAGGCTCCCGGACCATCAGTTAAGTGTTTCTGTGTTTGTTTGTTTTGCCGGGTTGCGGCGGTGATATGGAGTGAAACAGATGCTTCAAGCATTTATGTCCGGACGTAACAAGGAAAACGTCCGGACCATGAGTTAAGTGAACTCTCATAAATCATTGGTCTAATGTGATAACGAGGTTTTGGGCAAGATAAACGCCAGTCTGGTTGCAGGCACATTGTTTTCTTCACGTTCTAAATACCAGGGAAAAAACAACCCTACTAATCTGCATTTCCAGTTATTTGGCTTTTCTACAAAAGCGCCTTTCTATGTGCAGTGTGTTATGTTAATCCATGTTTGTGAGGCATGTGTTTGTCTCAATGTTCTCTGCTCACGATCTGTGTATTGTGGCTTTAAGTCATGAGTGCTAACATCCCTACTAATCCGCATTTCCAGTTATTTGGCTTTTCCACATGGAGAAAAGCGCCTTTCCATGTGCGGTGTGTTATGTTAATCCATGTTTGCTCACGATCTGTGTATTGTGGCTTTACGTCATGATTGCTAACATACAGGAGGTCATGTATAATGAGTTATATATGGTATGAAGGTTATGTTATGTTCTACTAATTACTGAAGATAGAGTCAGGTCAGGTTGCAGGAGTATTAGGCTATCTAGTCAGGAATTGTAGGGGTCTTTTGCTGTTTATGTCTTTTTGTCTTCCCTTCCTTCCCTTTATTTGTCCATCCCCTTTCCCTAACTCCTTCTTCCCCCATTGGCTGCCACGTGGCTACCTGTAATTCGAACATCCAGGCGCCCGTGCCAACCACGGTGGGAGGGGTCGATTTATTCGGCTTCTGTGGTTCGGGAGAGGGGATTGAAATCCTCCTCCCTTAAGTTCAGTTGTGACAGAATCAACAGCCCCCGATTTCGGGATTACTGAACCACCCAGGCCAAATGGATAACCCTCCCTCATTAGCGGAAGTGCTAAAGGCACTACAGGATATTCAGGTGGAATTGATACATGTCAGACAGGAATCTAGCACTTTGAAGAATCAAGTGCAAGGATTGGTAGCACAAGGGACTCTGTTGGAGGAAGCAGAGGCTTCTACCGGTAGAACAGGAACAAGAACACCCACTGTTGTGGTTCAAGCTCCCAGTAGTGTGCCCCTGGCAGCGCCCGAAAGGTTTTCTGGGGACCCAAAAAAATAATTGACGTTCTTGACCCAGTGTAGGTTACATTTTCTGTGTAAACCATCGGCCTTTGAGACTATTCAAGCAAGAACTGCCTTTGTAATTTCATACCTAACAGGAGATGCGGCCGCTTGGGCGATGCCATTGGTACAGAAAGATGATCCATTATTGTATAATTGGGATAATTTTCTGGCAGAATTTGGTCGATTGTTTGACCGAAGGGAAGTGTCATTGGCACAAGACAAGGAGTTATTGGCACTAAAACAGGGTACCAGAGATTTGGTTTCTTATGTGACACACTTCAATAGACTGGTAATTGAAACAGATTGGCCAGAGAATAAACAGACAGTTTTATTCTATCAGGGATTGAAAGAAGAATTAAAAGACGCTATGGCACAGGTGAAGCCTCAGCCCAACACATGTACAGCTATGATTGATTTGGCATTAAGGTTGGATCATCGGATGAATGAAAGAAAGGGAGATAGGAAAAAACCAGAGGTGGTACCTTTTGTACGATTGGATAGAGGAAGGGTGAACAGAAACGGTGAAGGTGAACCTATGCAGATTGGAGGGGTGAGGGGACCTTTATCGGCTACAGAAAAGGAGCAGAGGAAGTTTAACAATTTGTGCTTGTACTGTGGTCAACCCGGACATTATATTCGTACTTGTCCAAATACTCCCAAGAAGATAGGTGGTGGAGATAAGAGCAAAGGCGAGTCGGGAAAAGGATTGGGCCGGCCTTAGGGGGAACACAGGTGTCAGGCTCAGTGGTTGAAAAGTTCCCCACTTGGGTAGCAAATACTTCACGAAAAGGTAATTCTCATTTGTATATTCTGGTAACTTTATTTTTTGCTTGTACAAAACAGATGGTGTCAGCCATGATAGATTCAGGGGCAACTGGAAATTTTATTGACATTGGTTTGGCCAAAAGACTGGGGTTGCCATTGAGAGAAAAGACTCAGGTGGAAGGGGTGCAGTCGGTGGATGGGTCGCCTTTAATTTCAGGACCCATTGGTCAGCAAACTCAACCCATAGAAATGAGGTGTCAGTCTGGACATGTGGAGGACATTGTACTGGATCTAATCGCAGCTCCCCAATTTGGTCTTATTTTAGGAATTCCTTGGTTGACTCAGCATAATCCAAGAATTGATTGGGTAGCTAGAGAGATTTTTTTTGAGAATCCAGAATGCATTGGTCACATTGAGGAGGAGGTGAGCCCTGCATTGTTTTTGGCAGATCAGCCACGGGCAGTGCAAGTGGTGGGGGCTGTGGGGTTACAGGTTCCGGCTCAATATCAAGAGTTTGTAAATGTGTTCGACAAAGGAGGAGCGGAACAATTGCCTCCCCATAGACCATATGACTGTGTTATAGAGTTAGAACCCGGGGCTAAACTGCCATGTAGCAGAATCTATGCATTAACGGAAACTGAAAACCAACATCTGAGAGAGTATTTGGATGATATGTTAAAGAAAGGATTAATTCGACATTCCACATCACCATCCCCATTGTTTTTTGTGCCTAAAAAAGAAGGTACATTGAGGACATGTATTGATTATCGTGCATTGAACAAGGTGACAGTAAAAAACAGATATCCACTCCCTTTAATTTTTGGACTGCTGGATCAAGTGAAAACCGCAGTGGTGTACACACAACTTGATTTACAGGGAGCTTATCATTTGATTCGTGTCAAGGAAGGTGATGAGTGGAAAACTGCATTTAGAACTAAGTTTGGATTATTTGAATATTTGGTTATGCCTTTTGGTTTATGTAATGCTCCTGCGGCATTTCAATTTTTTATGCAGGAGGTTTTGAGTGAGTTTTTGGACATCTTTGTTATTGTATATATTGTTGACATTCTAATTTATTCCAATTCACAAGAACAGCATGTGAGCCATGTAAGGCCAGTGTTAAAGAAATTACAAGAACATCAGTTATATGTGAAATTGGAAAAATGTGCCTTTCATGTGAAAAGAGTGGAGTTTTTGGGCTTCATATTGACCCCGGAAGGGATAATTATGGACAAAAGCAAGGTGCAAGCAGTCCTGGATTGGCCCAAACCCCAGTGTGTTAAAGATATTCAATATTTTTGGGTTTCGCCAATTTCTATAGACGATTCATTACTAACTTTTCTCAGATTGAGGCACCTATAACAAGATTATTAAGAAAGGCAACAAGTTTTTGATGGGATGTGGGGGCGGAAAAAGCTTTTCAAGAATTAAAAATGGCATTTACCTCAGCTCCAGTATTACGACATCCAGATTTGGATAGGATGTTTCAAGTAGAAACTGATGCGTCCAATGTGGCCATAGGGGCGGTGTTATCTCAGAAGGATCCAGAAGGAAGTTGGCATCCAGTAGCCTACTATTCACGAAAGCTCACTCCATGTGAACAAAATTATTCCATCACTGATAAAGAATTGTTAGCTATCAGGGCAGCCTTCTTGGAATGGAGACATTATTTACTGGGGGCTAAACATCAGGTATTGCTAGTGACAGACCATAAAAACCTACAGTACTTTAAGACGGCTCACACATTGAGTCCTAGACAACTACGGTGGTCTCAATTCTTCAACGAGTTTGATTTTGTGGTGACCTTCCACCCGGGAAAAAGAAATGGAAAGGCAGATGCCTTATCACGCCAACAAAACATGGACAACATGGTATCTGAAACAAAATCTATAATCCCGGCAGAGAGGGTTGTAGGGGCCGTAGTCTCTAAGTTGATGAAGCAGGTGAAACAGGCAATGAGGAATCAAAAGAATCAGAGTTGGGGAGTGAATAACCCTTTGGAAACATTTAAAGAGAATCTCCCTTATTATGATGGAAGATTATATTTGCCTACTGTGGAACTCCAAACGAAGGCTATGCATGGGTGCCATAATTCCCCTTTGGCTGGACATTCAGGGAGTAAAAAGACACAGACTCTAGTGGAAAGATACTTTTGGTGGCCCAATTTGAGACAAGAAGTAACCAGGTACGTGCAGGAATGTGAAACATGCGTACGAAGTAAAGCTGATCACACCAAGAAGTCAGATTTACTTAAACCATTGCCCACTCCCACCAAAATATGGACACACATATCAATGGACTTTATCACAGACTTACCACCGGATGATCAATATGATATGATATGGGTGATAGTGGATTACTTATCTAAACAGGGTCACTTTGCGCCTTGTATAGGCATTCCAGGAGCAGGGGAATTGGCAGAATTGTTTTTGCAGCATGTGGTTCGCCTTCATGGACTACCACGTACTATTGTGTCTGATAGGGGACCGCAGTTTACATCAAGGTTTTGGCGCGCTTTCTGTCAGATGTTAGGAATCAATTGTGCCCTGTCCACTAGTTATCATCCCCAGACCGATGGACAAACTGAAAGAGTTAACCAGACGCTGGAGCCATACTTGCTCTATTATTTACATGAAGGAATGGAGTCGTGGGTTCAAGCATTATGGTTAGCTGAATTCACCTATAATAATGCTGAACATGCTTCCCTGGGAATGGCTCCCAATGAGTGCTTGTATGGGCAGGTACAGGAAATGTTGCCGGAGCAGCTACCAAATGTTGAAAATTTTCCAACACTCCAAAACAGAAAACAATTGCTTCTAACCATCAGACAGAAGGCGCGAGATAATCTTGAATATGCAAAAACTCAATATAAGATGTATGCAGACAAAAAGAGACGGGAGGCTCCTCAGTACAAGGTGGGGGATAAGGTGTGGCTATCCACACGCAATTTGCCTCTAATAGGATCTCGAAAATTTGCTCCTAAATTTATTGGACCCTATGAAATAGTAAAAATCGTGTCAGAAGTTGCTGTGAAATTGTGTTTGCCTAAGTCTCTGAGAATCCACCTGGTATTCCATGTGTGTCTGCTTAAACCCGCAGCACCTGGAACACGCATGCAGAGACCTGCAGCCATCCACAAAAAGGGTCATGTGGAATATGAAGTAAAGCAGATTTTGGACTCAAAAAGGAGGAGACAAGTGTTGTGGTATCTGATCCGGTGGGCTGGATATGGACTGGAAGACTGCTCCTGGGAACCTGCTAGTGCAGTTCATGCACCTCGTCTGGTAAGAATGTTTCATGCAAAATATCTGGAAAAAGCAGGTCCTGGTAAGAGCCCTGGAAGGGGAGGTAATGTCAGGAATAAGGGCCTGTGGTGCAGGAGGAAGCAGGTATGGCATATCTAAAAACTACAATTCCCAGCAGGCATGGGGAATGTGTAGTTCCTTGGCCCTGCCGGTAATCAGCTGCCGGCACTTTGCAATTAGGGATTGGGCTCTTAACGGCCGCCCGCCCTTGCTCAGTTGCTGTTGATTAATGTTGGAGAGCACGGGCGGCGGCGGTGGCAGGAGCGAAGCAGCAACGCTAGCGGTGTAAGCGGGCGGCGTGAAGGAGTCACGCCGGCTATGCCTCCATGCATCTTTATTCCCCGGGTTGCGGCGGTGCACACTCCTTAACCTGCTCCAGTGCTACAGGTCCGGGTCAGCCGCAGGAGGCTCCCGGACCATCAGTTAAGTGTATCTGTGTTTGTTTGTTTTGCCGGGTTGCGGCGGTGATATGGAGTGAAACAGATGCTTCAAGCATTTATGTACGGACGTAACAAGGAAAATGTCCGGACCATGAGTTAAGTGAACTCTCATAAATCATTGGTCTAATGTGATAACAAGGTTTTGGGCAAGATAAACGCCATTCTGGTTGCTGGCACATTGTTTTCTTCACGTTCTAAATACCAGGGAAAAAACAACCCTACTAATCTGCATTTCCAGTTATTTGGCTTTTCTACAAAAGCGCCTTTCTATGTGCAGTGTGTTATGTTAATCCATGTTTGTGAGGCATGTGTATGTCTCAATTTTCTCTGCTCATGATCTGTGTATTGTGGCTTTAAGTCATGAGTGCTAACATCCCTACTAATCCGCATTTCCAGTTATTTGGCTTTTCCACATGGAGAAAAGCGCCTTTCTATGTGCAGTGTGTTATGTTAACCCATGTTTGCTCACGATCTGTGTATTGTGGCTTTACGTCATGATTGCTAACATACAGGAGGTCATGTATAATGAGTTATATATGGTATGAAGGTTATGTTATGTTCTACTAATTACTGAAGATAGAGTCAGGTCAGGTTGCAGGAGTATTACGCTATCTAGTCAGGAATTGTAGGGGTCTTTTGCTGTTTATGTCTTGTTGTCTTCCCTTCCTTCCTTTTATTTGTCCATCCCCTTTCCCTAACTCCTTCTTCCCCCCATTGGCTGCCACGTGGCTACCTGTAATTCGAACATCCAGGCGCCCGTGCCAACCACGGTGGGAGGGGTCGATCCATTCGGCTTCTGTGGTTCGGGAGAGGGGATTGAAATCCTCCTCCCTTAAGTTCAGTTGTGACATTACCACCCACAAACCAATGGGCAGACTGAGCGCTTGAACCAGACTTTGGAGGGATATCTGCGCTGCTACATCTCTTCAGCTCAAGACGCTGTTGGCGTTGGTGGATTTCGCATACACTAATGCTACTCATTCTTCTACCAAGCTCCATTCTATTGTTCATATGGTTACCATCCTTCGGTCTTTTCGAACTCTAGTTCCCCAGGCCACCTCTTTTCTGGACATAGACAGTTTGGTGGACATCATCCAGGAAGGACATCGAACAGCACATCTTGCCTTGCAAGAAGCTCAATCCAGGATGAAGATGTTTGCTGATAGGCACCGGACACCTGCTCCCTCTATTGCAGTGGGTGACTCGGCTTGGTTATCTTCATGGTTCCTTCGTCGGTGCCTAGTTCCGTCAAAATTGTCTCCCAGGTACTTTGGGCCTTTTTGGGTTTACGAACGGAAAGGCACAGCTGCTTTCAAGTTGCAATTTCATTCTTGGAGTCTAATGCATCCCACGTTTCATGTCTCCCAACTAAAGCCTGATAGGCGTAATCAGTTTCATTGTTCAGTGACTGGGAGACCTCTGCCGGTTTTGACCACTTCCGGTCAGCAATTTGAAGGCGCTGGGATTTGTGATTCACATTACCATAGGGGCACCCTTCAATATCTGGTGTACTGGAAGGGTTATTTCCCTGCGGAACGCTCATGGGAACCTGCTTCCACGGGTCACGCCCCGTGTTTGGTTCATTCATTTCATCTCTGCCACTCGGGTAAGCCGGGGATCTCCGCCCTTCGGAGGAGGCATACTGTGATGATTCAGCACCGCCGATGGTCACTGTGGCATCGTTGGTGCTGTGTGTTAGGATTACACAGAGATCAACTCACGATGGAGTTAGATCCACAGTGCAAAGTTTCATGCTTCCTTTAGGTACCAGCAAGATTGGATCGGCCTCTTCTACCCATGTCAGTACTTCAGGAGCTGAGACCTGAGCAACAGTGTGTTGCTACTCTATCAGTGGTCTCGCTATGTGAGTTCGTACCTAGACTTTACTCTCTCTGCACAGTGGAGCTTACATCACTACTCCCATCTCCTTTCCTGTTTCTAATCAGTACGCTTCTTCCATCTTAGGCACGGCTCTTTCTCCGTCCCCAACACACACTCCTCCGATCATCGGTGCTAGCTACTCTTGGAGTTGTCATCATCCCGAGAAGTACATATCTTCATATAATTTCCTTTTTACTTTATCTCGGTACAATTCTGTGTCTCTCCATAACCATCTCAGTATTTTCTATAAATTACGCAGCTCGCTTACCTCCGGACTGCAATACCCATCCTTCTTTGCGGTTGTACGTTTTCCACTAACACAATTTCCTTTGTTTGAAGCAGAAAGGCATTCTTCTTCTGGTAGGAATAAAACCCCTTCTAATACACACACAACCTTTCTCTCGATCCCTTTTCCTTTCCTGAAGCTTCCCCTCTTTTTGATCTTGGTAGGTCGAGTTATCGGGTGTCATGATCTCTGCTTCCAAAAGGTCAGGGTTTTCCCAACTCCCTTGGAAGCAGATCCATAACCCAGGTTCCGAGTGCCAACCTGTCCCAATTGGGACCTTTTGGACCCAGTCCTGGCGCCAGTGGCACCAGGCTCATAAATATGCCCAGTCCCAGCGCTGGAAGCGCCGGGCTCATAATGCTTGGGTGGACTTACCTTCAGCAGACCATGCTGCTTACTTGCCTGCCAGTTGAGCCTCTGATCCTCTTCTGTTTGGAACTACTTTTCCTGTTGGGTGGGGCTGGAGCCACTCCCTAGATTCAGAACACTGGAACTCTTCTGGAAGGCAGGAACTCTTTTCTTACCAGGAACTCTTTTCTTACTTGGGCGTGGCTGTGGAAGGAGACACCTAAGCACTACAGGAGGCTATTTAAACCACACCCGGTGGATGAATCTTGCTTTGCGTTATTCTGCAACCTCTGCAGCAGAACGCTCATCGTGTCTTCTGCATCCGGTCCTGGGCCTAAGGAAAAAGGCTTACCATCCTGAATCCAGTCTTCAGCAACACCTATAAAGACAAGAAAGAACAGGTTAGCATTCCGGCATCTGAAAGGCAAAGGCTTACCATCCTGAATCCAGTCTTCAGCAACACCTATAAAGACAAGAAAGAACAGGTTAGCATTCCGGCATCTGAAAGGCAAAGGCTTACCTACTCTTCGTGCGCTCCGGAGGTCTTCACACTGCATTCCGGCATCTGAAAGACAAAAGTTTACCAACTCTTCGCACGCTCCGGAGGCCTTCGGCGCTGCATCCCGCATCTGAAAGACAAAACAAGGTGCGTTTAAAGACATTGGGGAACTTTAATACTCACGTGCCATTACTCCTTTCCACATCTAATCCAGTGGGTATTCCGGCACCCTGCAGCCGCTCCGAACTCGTACCTGCAAAATAAAAAGACAGTTAGAGCGCATAGTGAAGCAGGCAACAAGCGCTTACTTACGTGCTTCCAGGCGCTTCTATTCATCACACGGGCTCCATCTTCAACTCACTTCAGCCCGTCATCCGCCATCGCCGGAACCCTGCAAAACAAGAGACATCATTACTAAAGACTTTAAAGACATTTGAATGACTCGAAACTTACCGTTCGTGCAGTAAACGACGGACAGCAGTCCTCTGAAGTCAAGAGGCCTGCGCTACCTATCCAGTGAAGAAACTGGTTACAGCACCCTGCCCTGAGGCAGATGGAGAGCTCGGCATTCACTTACCTAAGGTGAGAGCGTTAACCTTTGGGGGTCTACAGGAGAGGAGAAGAGGAAAGAGATAGGGACACCCCAATAACCCCAGTTCATTAACCCCATATTTTCTATCTGCAGACATCTTACTCTACACGTCAGGCATACAGTGCACAGAGGTCCAGCCCAAAGAGCCAACCGGGTGCTACACATCACCTTTGAAGATACGGTAGTCGCCCAGTCAAGACCGGCGCCTCTGCGAGAATCAGGTGAGCGTTACAGAACGCAAAGCCTACCGCAAAACTCTCGCCCAGGCGCTATGGAAACCTCGGATACTGACCCCCTAGCCCGGTTACTTGGGGAACTAAGGGCAGAAGTGCATGCAGCTCGTCAGGAAACGAATGCTCTAAGAAGGGAACTAATTATTTCCAAGGAGAGAACAGACAATCTTGCTAGACAAGTGCTACAGTCACAAGCCGGACAGACCCTGTTACCCGCATCAGGGGCAAATCTTCCTTCAACATTCTCTATGAATCCAGTGCAGATCAACCTACCTGGGAATGTACCTCTGGCTCCGCCCGAACGATTTTCTGGTGACCCAAAGAGGTTTGCAGTATTTATCAATCAGTGCCGGTTGCACTTCTTATGCCGGCCAGCAGCCTTTCCAACTGATCAAGCAAAAGTAGCTTTTGTACTTTCGTACCTTAGTGGCAATGCGGCAGACTGGTCGATCCCTCTAGTTAATCAAGATGATCCGGTTCTCCATGATTTTCAAGCCTTTCAGCTAAGTATGAAAAAACTGTTCGCAAGACATTCACTGGGGCAGGCCTTGGACAATGAGCTTCTTTCGTAGCGACAGGGTAATCAAGACCTTTTGGCTTATATTGCATCTTTCAATAGACTAATAGTGGAAACTCAATGGCCTGAGGACAAAAGGATTACGCTGTTTTATAGAGGTCTACGTGGAGAGCTCAAAGACGTTTTAGCCCAAGTAGTGAATCCCCCACAAGACTGTTCGGATTATATAGACTTGGTCGTTCAAATAGATCACAGGCTGCAGAACAGGAAGGCCGATCGTTCCAAGTTTGATGCTCGAGTATTTTCCAAACCGCCAACTCCTTCCAAAGGAGTAGACTCCGGGGAACCCATGCAAATAGGGGGTCTGAAAGGTCCTCTAACACAAAGGGAGCGGGAAAGGAGGAAACAGCTGCAATTATGCCTATATTGCGGAAACTCAGGGCACTTTCTTCGAGACTGTCCGGTGAAACCTGCCAAGAAGGCAGTAGGAGCTGCAGTTACCAAAGTTACAAACTCTGAGCAGGGAAACGACCTCGCCCGACAAGAATAGAGGTCCTCTTGCCGAGCGTGAAAACCAGTTCCGTGACCTCGCATTTCGTGATACCTATGGTCCTCATTAGCCCTGATAATCCGGATCGATTACATGCAATTGAAGCTTACGTCGACAGCGGTGCCATCGGCAATTATGTGGATCATGAAATGGTTTTGAGGATGAATCTAACTCTTTGTCCCAAGGCTGTAAAGGACGTCATTACTACGGTGGATGGTACGGAGATAGCCTCCGGGCCAGTAACGCATACCACTCAAGAGGTGACGCTAGTAAGTCAAGATGGACACCATGAGAAGATCGTGTTCGATGTGATCAAGGCCCCTCAGTTTCAGATTATTCTAGGAATACCTTGGTTAGAGAAACACAATCCTCTGATCGATTGGCGAGCAAGAACGGTCCAGTTTCCAGAATGTGTCTCTACTTGTCACCCTCCACCTGGTGTTGCACTGGCCGCAATTTCTTCAGAGACTCCCCAGTTACCTCCCGAATACCTAGAATACCAAGATGTTTTCCGGAAGGATCAGGCTAACTCTCTACCTCCTCATAGGTCTTATGACTGCCAGATAGACCTGATACCTGGATCTACTCCTCCTTGTAGTAGAATTTATGCCCTCACCGAGCCTGAGAACCTTCACCTTCGACAATACCTGGATCAATACCTGGCAAATGGGTTTATTCGTCCTTCCAAGTCCCCTGCTTCTTCAGCTTTGTTCTTCGTTCCAAAAAAGGAAGGAGACCTTAGAACTTGTATCGATTATCGCTCCCTGAACCAGATCACCGTTAAGAATAGATATCCGTTACCTTTGATCCCTGAACTCCTGGACCAAGTCAGAAAAGCATGCATATATACAAAGCTGGATCTTAGAGGAGCTTACCACTTGGTACGAGTAAAAGAGGGCGATGAATGGAAGACGGCCTTCCGCACCAAGTATGGGCTATTTGAATATCAGGTCATGCCCTTCGGACTTTGCAATGCCCCGGCCGCCTTTCAATATTTTATGAACGATGTCCTCAGAGAGCTCATAGATGTATGTGTTGTTGTTTACATTGACGACATCCTCGTTTATGCTTCATCGGAATCTGAACATCGGAAACACGTGAAAATGGTCCTCGAAAGATTGCGTCAACACAAACTTTTCGCTAAGTTGGAAAAATGTGTTTTCAACGTGACTGAAGTTGAATTCTTGGGATTCATATTATCACCTGGCGGAGTGCGTATGGATTCAAAGAAGGTCGATGCAGTTCTCAAATGGCCATCACCATCCTCCGTAAAAGGTGTGCAAAGCATGTTAGGCTTCGCTAACTTTTACCGCAGGTTTATCCCCGAATTCTCTCGAATAGTCCAGCCCATCACTGCCTTGTTAAAGAAAAACAAAAGTTTTGAATGGTCTACCGAGGCGGAACAAGCTTTCCAGGATTTGAAGACTAAATTTATCTCTGCACCAATCTTAAAACACCCTCGCCCCGAACTCCCCTACATCGTGGAAACTGATGCTTCAAGCCTTGCCATGGGGGCAGTTCTATCACAAAAGGACCCGGTAACCAATCAGTTGCATCCCGTGGCATTTTGGTCCCGCAAATTCTCGCCTCCTGAAATCAATTACACGATTACTGACAAGGAACTTCTGGCTATCAAGTCTGCCTTTAAGGCTTGGCGGCATTATCTGCTGGGGGCCCGACACACCGTTACTGTGATTACGGATCACCGAAACCTGCAATATTTGAAGACCGCAAAAGCCCAATCCTCTAGACAACTCCGTTGGGCATTATTCTTTGCCGAGTTTGACTTCATAATTACCTATCGACCTGGTACAAAGAACGGTAAAGCCGATGCCCTTTCTCGGATGGGAGTGGAAGAACACTTGGTCAACCCTAAACCTGTACCAATCATTCCCGAACAAAGAATTCTGGGTGTAATCGCCACAGAATCCATAGAGGAAGTTAAGGATAAAGCCAGGCAACTTGTAACTCCAGCAGACATACAGAATTGGCATCTGCAGGGAAAGGACTTTGCAGTAAAGGACAACTTATTGTATTTCCAAGAACGATTATACCTACCCAGCACAGATTTACAGAAAAAAGTAATCTCTTGTTATCACGACTCTTTAATGGAAGGTCATCCCGGTACAGCCAAGACCTCAGAAAAGATCAAGCGCTACTTCTGGTGGCCGTCTTGGAAAAAAGATATCAGAGACTTTATAATGTCCTGTGGAGTATGCGCCCAAAACAAGAGTCAAAAGGAAAGACCAGCAGGCCTCTTACGCCCTATTGACATCCCACCTCGCCCTTGGCATACGCTTTCTATGGACTTCATCACCGATCTACCTCCATGCTCCGGATACAATACGATTCTAGTAATCGTGGACTTATTCTCCAAGATGGCGCATTTCATTCGGCTCAAAGGCTTGCCAACAGCAGCAACTCTGGCCCGAGAATTTCTCGAAAACATCGTCCGACTGCACGGTTTTCCTTCGGTTCTAATTTCGGATCGAGGTAGTCAATTTATTTCTCATTTTTGGCGAAGTTGCTGTCGGTCGGCTCAAATTGATGTGAGACTATCGACCAGTCACCACCCTCAGACCGACGGACAAACCGAGAGGACCAATCAAACTCTGGAACAGTATTTACGCTGCATGCTGCAACAAACTGAAAAAACTTGGAAAGATATCCTTTGGATAGCCGAGTATGCCTACAATAACTCTGTCCATTCGGGAACTGGGAAAACCCCGTTTTTTCTTTTGTACGGCAGTCACCCTCGAACCTCGGAGTTGGATCCCCTCCAAGATCTTGAAACACCAGCAGTAGACTACCTGCATTCTACAATCACCCAAGCCTTTAAGGAAGCTGTTTCTCACCTTCAAAGGGCTAAAGAACAATACAAGAAAGGAGCAGATCAACATCGGAAGGAAGCCCCTCACTATCAAGTAGGGGATCAAGTCTGGTTATCCACCAAATATCTATCTCTAAAAGGGCCACGCACATTCAACCCAAGATACCTTGGTCCCTATTCCATCACTACCATAGTAAACCCAGTAGCGGTCAAGTTGGACTTGCCCCCGCACATGAAGATACATCCGGTCTTCCACGTCTCTCTATTAAAACCCGTGCAACCTCAAACCCGACTAACCAAATCTCCAAAACCTATCCTAGTGGATGGAGAACTCGAGTTTGAAGTCAAAAGCATTCTGGACTCCAAGATCTCCAAATCTAAACTATTCTACCTAATTGACTGGAAAGGCTACGGCCCCCAAGAGAGATCCTGGGAACCTGCTGAATATGTCCACGCTCCTCGCCTAATCAAAAGATTTCACCGAACATTTCCTGACAAGCCAAAACCCCCGGAGAAGCCCGGTTTGGGAGGGGCCTTGAGGGGGGGTACTGTCATGATCTCTGCTTCCAAAAGGTCAGGGTTTTCCCAACTCCCTTGGAAGCAGATCCATAACCCAGGTTCCGAGTGCCAACCTGTCCCAATTGGGACCTTTTGGACCCAGTCCTGGCGCCAGTGGCACCAGGCTCATAAATATGCCCAGTCCCAGCGCTGGAAGCGCCGGGCTCATAATGCTTGGGTGGACTTACCTTCAGCAGACCATGCTGCTTACTTGCCTGCCAGTTGAGCCTCTGATCCTCTTCTGTTTGGAACTACTTTTCCTGTTGGGTGGGGCTGGAGCCACTCCCTAGATTCAGAACACTGGAACTCTTCTGGAAGGCAGGAACTCTTTTCTTACCAGGAACTCTTTTCTTACTTGGGCGTGGCTGTGGAAGGAGACATCTAAGCACTACAGGAGGCTATTTAAACCACACCCGGTGGATGAATCTTGCTTTGCGTTATTCTGCAACCTCTGCAGCAGAACGCTCATCGTGTCTTCTGCATCCGGTCCTGGGCCTAAGGAAAAAGGCTTACCATCCTGAATCCAGTCTTCAGCAACACCTATAAAGACAAGAAAGAACAGGTTAGCATTCCGGCATCTGAAAGGCAAAGGCTTACCATCCTGAATCCAGTCTTCAGCAACACCTATAAAGACAAGAAAGAACAGGTTAGCATTCCGGCATCTGAAAGGCAAAGGCTTACCTACTCTTCGTGCGCTCCGGAGGTCTTCACACTGCATTCCGGCATCTGAAAGACAAAAGTTTACCAACTCTTCGCACGCTCCGGAGGCCTTCGGCGCTGCATCCCGCATCTGAAAGACAAAACAAGGTGCGTTTAAAGACATTGGGGAACTTTAATACTCACGTGCCATTACTCCTTTCCACATCTAATCCAGTGGGTATTCCGGCACCCTGCAGCCGCTCCGAACTCGTACCTGCAAAATAAAAAGACAGTTAGAGCGCATAGTGAAGCAGGCAACAAGCGCTTACTTACGTGCTTCCAGGCGCTTCTATTCATCACACGGGCTCCATCTTCAACTCACTTCAGCCCGTCATCCGCCATCGCCGGAACCCTGCAAAACAAGAGACATCATTACTAAAGACTTTAAAGACATTTGAATGACTCGAAACTTACCGTTCGTGCAGTAAACGACGGACAGCAGTCCTCTGAAGTCAAGAGGCCTGCGCTACCTATCCAGTGAAGAAACTGGTTACAGCACCCTGCCCTGAGGCAGATGGAGAGCTCGGCATTCACTTACCTAAGGTGAGAGCGTTAACCTTTGGGGGTCTACAGGAGAGGAGAAGAGGAAAGAGATAGGGACACCCCAATAACCCCAGTTCATTAACCCCATATTTTCTATCTGCAGACATCTTACTCTACACGTCAGGCATACAGTGCACAGAGGTCCAGCCCAAAGAGCCAACCGGGTGCTACACATCACCTTTGAAGATACGGTAGTCGCCCAGTCAAGACCGGCGCCTCTGCGAGAATCAGGTGAGCGTTACATCGGGAGTCCCCGCCTCCATACTTTCTCTTTCGTTTTCGATACCCACAGACTGCTACTAGCGGGTAAACATACAAACCTTTCTTAAATTAGGTCTAGTTCACCTAAACCTCCTGCTGACCATATCCTTCCCATTACAGCATAAGACAGGCTGAACGGAAGAGAGGGGACAGTGGATGCGGAACGATCAACCTGACATCGCTAATCAACGCACACTAGCAGCACAGGGTTTTTTCCCCCTGTGAGGGTTTCCCTGGCGGCCTCTCTCCGCTCTGACTATTCCGTTGTGCCGGGGAGGCGAGACCAGGTAGATCCTCCTAGCTTCAAACGGTGGTACAGATCCAGGTTGGTGTTATCATTTATTCTGACTGCTGAAGTGTTATCAGGAGTGTCTTTATATAAATCCAGCATTACAATTTGTGAGTAGGGAATCCGCACTAAGATATGAACACGCTGAATATTTGGGTAAGGTTCTGTCAGACCACACCCGATGGTGATGATGTTTAGATCAATCACCAAACGCCTGGCTATACCGACATGGAGATTGAATGTGGACTCCCTAGAAGATGTGGCATTTCGGGCCGCGGTACGGGAGGAATTAATGGCCTTCCTAGAGCATAATGATGGGTCAGTAGAGGAAGTGGGCAATATGTAGAAAGCCCTAAAAGTAACAATCAGAGGGGTCTGTATCTCTAAAGAAGTGGGAGTATTGAGAACGATGTTGAATGCTCTGAAGGAATCTGAACAACAGATAAGAGGCTTAGAGATTGACATGAGTAGTGGGCAAAGGGTGAGGCAAGACCTAGCAGAAGCACTTCTAACCCAGCGGGAACACCAAGAGGCATTGTCCAGGTTTGACAAGAGTCAAAACACAAAAGGTGTACATGGCGAGGGAGACAAGGCTGGGAGTCTATGTTAGAAAGAATTCTCTCTTTAGGCTGAATTTCCTTACCTAGTGAGTCCCCCAGCAGCTTTGCTGGATTTCTGGAGTTTGTTTTTTTCTCCTGCCAAGAGTGAGACTCTTTTTCTCCCACTCTTGGACATGATTTATGGTGTTCCTTTGACTGTTAATGTGTTTTCTGGGCTATGGGGTCCTTTACTCCATAGGGTCTCATGTGTTTTTACTATGTGTGTTACACAGCACCCTCCGTGCAGTGACACAGGGGTGTCATAGTGACACCCCACCATAGACTCCATACCCTGGGACTGACTACTGTCTCCCAGGGCATGTAAAGTCACCATTGGCTTTACTAGTCCCAAATTATTAACAGAAACCGGTACAAACCATCATATTGTGGACGTACTGGTCGGGGCAATTCGATTGCCCCGGGGTCTGTTAGTCGAGGGGACACGTCTCCGTCCCCCCTGATCGAGTTTTGGCTGGTGGCAGTGGATACTACTTTTTATATTCGACCGCGAATATGTCCCTTTGGGATTTTCCCATTGTTCGAGGCTACCAACTTTAATTATTTAATTCTCATAGCCTCGAACATACCGCCGGTTATTTATTTAATATTAATTCGCTGGTTGGTATTTTTTGCCAGGATTCGATTTGAAAATGGCATTTGTGTTCTCTTTTGTGACTCCAACCCAAGTCGAGCCCTTTGTTCCACTTTTTGGCGGGCTTCTCCACAGAAGCCTCCAAAAGTGGTGCCACTCTGTCTGGGTACCACAGGGGGTGTGGGAAGGGGTTTAGGCACCCTGGACTGAGTTACCTTGGTAACTCAAGTCGCACTCTTGTGTGATTGGCCCAAGTGGTGAGCCGGCCGGCTCACCACTTAGCATGTTTGATTGACAGCTAGGCTGAGTGAATGGGGGTGTGCTGCATAAAAGCACGGCTTTGGGGACTGAAACTTCAGAAGTCGCCACAGGACCTGAGAATTCGACGTGGGAGAAGCTGAGCTGACCTACTACGATGACACCACTGGTGGAGCCCTGCGGAACCGACTCACCACTTCCCAACGACAGAGAAGATCTCCCGGCTGGAGAGGCTTCTTCCCCTGACTGGTGGGCACAACCAGTTTACCCTCTCTTCCCCCGGACGAAGCACCGACTTGCATCCGCTGCCAGGAACAACTGCCCCTGCTGGAGTATTCTCACCACCTTAAGGTACCGTGTCCGCCAGGCCTCCATTTCTAAAGATTGCTACAAGGTAATAATAATCCCTTAACCTTCTGGACTGGGCTGGCCGCCTTGACCATCTAACTGGTCCCTTTCTTTGGTCCAACTCTTTCTGAACCTTTTCAAGACTTTATGTGCACTTCAACAGTGTGACCTTGGACACATTTCGTTCTGATACTCTTAAAGTGGATCCGGCCTTCTGAACTCTAACTTCACGGTTTTACTTTGCCTTCCTCTCTTGTTGTGTTCTTGTGAAAGTGTTGGGATCTGTTTCAATTTATACTCTCTATCCACTTGTCCGTTCTATCCTCTCATCCACTCATCCACTCATCCACTCATCCACTCATCCGCTCCATCCGCTTCATCCGCTCTATTCCACTCACCCCTTCTACGCACTCACCCCCTCTACGCACTCACCCCCTCTATGCACTCACCCCTCTATGCACTCACCCCTCTATGCACTCACCCCCTCTATGCACTCACCCCCTCTATGCACTCACCCCCTCGACGCACTCACTCCCTCGATGCACGCACCCCCTCGACGCACGCACCCCCTCGACGCACGCACCCCCTCGACGCACGCACCCCCTCGACGCACTCACCCCCTCGACGCACTCACCCCCTCGACGCACTCACCCCCTCGACGCACTCACCCCCTCGACGCACTCAGCCCCACAACGCACTCAGCCCCACAACGCACTCAGCCCCACGACGCACTCACCCCCACGACGCACTCACCCCCACGACGCACTCACCCCCACGATGCACTCACCCCCATGATGCATTCACCCCTCTACACACTCATCACTCTACGCACTCACCACTCCTATGCACTCATCCCTTCTATGCACTCACCCCCTCTACGCACTCATCCCTTCTATGCACTCACCCCCTCTACGCACTCATCCCTTCTATGCACTCACCCCCTCTACGCACTCACCCCTCTAAGCACTCACCCCTCTGCGCACTCACCCCTCTACGCATTATCCACTCGTTCTCTCATCCGTTTTATCCATTTGTCCGTTCTGTCCTCTCATCCACTCTGTTCGCTCATCTGCTTTATCCATTCATTCGTTCTATCTACTCATTCCCTCATCCGTTCTATCCACTTGTCCGCTCTATCCTCCCATCCACTCGATTCGCTAATCCGCTCTATCCATTCATCCGCCCTATCCACTCATTCTCTTATCCGTTCAATCCTCTCTTCCGGTCTATCCACTCCTCCACTCTATGCACTCCTCCGCTCTATACACTCCTCCGCTCTATACACTTCGCTCTATACACTCTTCCACATTCTATACACTCTTCCGCATTCTATACACTCTTCCACATTCTATACACTCCTGTATTCTATGCACTCCTCCGCTCTATACACTCCTCCACTCTATACACTCCTCTGCTCTATACACTCCTCTGCTCTATACACACCTCCGCTCTGTACACTCCTCCACTCTGTACACTCCTCCGCTCTATACACTCCTCCGCTTTATACACTTCTCTGTTCTATACGCTCCTCTGCTCTATACGTTCCTCCGCTTTGTACATTCGCTAGGACTACAAATTCTTCACATTTCTATATTCATGCGTTGCCCATATTGGTGTGCTCTACGTACTCATCAGGTTCACATATTCGTCTTTCTCCAGCATGGGGTCTGGCATGGATTCACATGCTCATGAATATTCCCCGTCGTCAGGCTGGGAATCCTCGGTAAAGAAAAAACCAGTATCAGTTTCGTTTCTGATCTGTCTTTCGTAGTAATAACCAATCACTGGTCTCTGCGTCATACTGACCACAGCCAATGACTGCCCTCTACCTAAGCACCGCCTCTGGCAGCCATCTTCAGATTTTTACCGCACGTTCATGTGTTGGGATCCTCGTGCTATTGCTCTCGAGCGTTAGTGCTATTTTTTCGCGCTTTTTCACAAAAACTTCGATTCTTTCGGTCAAAAGAGCCTCAAGCTCCACCGATCCTACATCCGATCAACGGGGACCCGTGTCGGATTCATCTGTGCCCCTCAAGGGTGAAGATTTCGTCGAGCTACACTTCGGAGGACTCCAGAAGCTTCTCAGGCCCGGTCTCGGAGATGGCCCAGGAGAAGGGAAGCTCGACGCCCGGAAAGCTGTTCAGGGCCTGCCCTGGATGCCAGCTGCAGAACGTCTTCAAGGAGGACGAACACTCTTTCTGCCTTTACTGCCTTCATGGGGACAAGACGCACGTGGAGAAGGACTGTGCGTTTTGCGGCAACATGTCGGAACGGACCATGAAGGACCGCCATCAACGTCTCGCCAGCTGGCTGGAGGGTAAGAGCCCGTCTGGCGAGAAGAAGAAGAAATCTGAGCGGTCTTCTAAGACCTTTGAGGGCGCCCCGGCGACGGGGGCCCAACATAAGGCCAAGCACCGCGAGTCCGCTGGCACCGGGAGCGCCGAACGGTCGGGCTCTACGGGCGCCAGGCAGGGCGCACCCTCCCCGGCACCATCAACCACGAGCCAACGCTCTGGGTCGGGTAAGAGGAAGGCCGAGCACCCGGCGAAGCTCCTGGAGAGACCCCGGTCGAGCTCTAAGGCAGAGGAGGAGCGTGGCAGTGCCCCCTCCCTCAAGGATAAGGCGGTGAGCGCACCTAAGGTGGTGAAGGCCTTGATCCATTCGACCAAGCCCTCTATCGAAACGGTCGCGGCGGCCCTGGCCCAGCCTGTGGAGGCTGCACCAGTGGTGGCGGCCTCGGGGCCCAGAATCTCCCTGCCTCCTCGGAGGGAGTCTTCTTTCGTGCCCATCGATAGGACCCCCGTGAAACCCTCCGTGGGGAAGAAGGGGGGGCAGGGCGTCGTCGTAGAGTCGGCCTCAACCTCAGAAGAGGAGCTGATCGAGGTCTTAAGCCACGGCCTAGGCGTGGAAGAAGGCCAGCCCGTCGGAATGGACCCCGACGCAGGTGACGACGACGACATCGTCGAGGATACCGACGGGGCCCCTGCTCGCCCGTCTGATTCCCCTCTGCCAGCGCCGCAAGACAACTCAGCGGCCATTTTGTTGGCTATACAGTCCTTATGCTCCGAGATAAGGACGAGACTACCGTTACCGACGGAGGAACCTCTCCCGTCGGGGGATCCAGAACCGGGACCTTCTGGTGTTCCTCCTACCAAGAAAAGAAGGATCCATCCACCGCCTCCTTTTCAACCGTCGCGCCCCGTCCAGCCCTCCTCCCCGTCCACCCGAGGGGATGATACGGGGACTGACACGGCAGCGACGGGTACGGACGACGAGGCATACGACGAGGATTTTCCGTCGTCGCCTCCCACCAGGGCTTCTCCGCCCGACGAGATTGGATCGTTCCACTCAATGATCGCCAGGGCATCCGAGCTTTTCCAACTCTGCCCTGAGGAGAAGAAAAAGGAAGGCTTCCTTTACCAACGGCGCGAGGCCAAGAGGAAGACGGTCCTCGCAGTGCCTCTGTTGGACGACATTTGGGATGAGGGCCTTTCCCTCCTCAAGAACCCTTCCACGACGCCAGCGAGAAGAGACCGGTACGAGAAAAAGTACCGGGTCCCGGACTCGGCCCCCCTATGCCTCCGGGCGCAGCCTACCCCGGACTCCGTCGTCTCCGCGGCAGCCAGGAAGAAAGCGGGGGGGGGTGCGGCCTCCACGTCGACTTCCCCGCCGGACGGCGAGGGAAAGAAATTGGATGCCATGGGACGCAGAGTCATCTCGTCGGCGGCGACGACGATTAAAGCGGCCAACGCCTTGGCTATCGTGGCCCGCTACGACAGGGAACTCTGGTACAAGATAGCTCCCCTGCTGGATTTTCTGCCGGACGACAAGAGGGCGGAGGCCCTTGAGATCCTGCAGGAAGGTGAGGTGGCCTCGGACCACGCCATCACCGTGGCGACGGACATCGCCGACACTGGGTTCCGCCAGATGGGCAACGGCGTTTGCCTTCGACGTCGCGGATGGCTCAAGGCTACGGACTTTCGGCAGGACGTCCAGACCAGGGTCCTGGACATGCCCTTCGACGGGAACAACCTGTTTGGGAAGACAGTGGACGATTCCCTTCAGGCCATCAAGGCGGATACTGAGACGGCCCGGGCCCTTGGAGTACTGCAGCAACGGCGGACGCCCTTTCGGAGCGGCGGAGGCAAGGGCGCCTCCAAAGGTTCCGGCGGCGGTTTCGCTTCCTACCGTCAAGCGGCCCGCTCGTCGTCGCAAGAGGCCTACAGAGGACGAGGCAAGTCTGGCGGACCCCGCCGTCGTCGCCAAGGAGGCCAAGGCGGCAAGGCCGCGTCCAAGCAGGATTGAACCGGCCGTGGGGTCGGGCCCCCACCGAAGCACCCCGGTGGGAGGCCGGCTGGCGGGCTTCGTCAGCGTGTGGGAGTCCATCTCCACCGACCGTTGGGTGCTGGACGCCCTGGCCCGGGGCCACGCGCTCGAGTTTCAAAGAAGGTGCCCGCGCGTCCCCCCCGTGGCCAGGAAAGAACTTCACGTCCCTCAACTTCTCCTGGAGGTAAAGGCGATGCTCAGAAAGGGCGCCATCGAACTCGTCCCAAAGAGGCTTCGGGGCTCCGGAGTCTACTCGCGTTACTTCCTCGTGAAGAAGAAGACGGGAGGATGGCGCCCCATCCTGGACCTGCGACGCCTGAACAAGTTCATCAAGGCGCAGAAGTTCCGGATGGTCACCCTCCAGCACGTCCTGGGTCAGCTGGAGGAAGGAGACTTCCTATCGTCGTTGGATTTGGAGGATGCCTACTTCCACATTCCCATCCTGAAGGGGCACCGAAAATTCCTCAGATTCGTGGTCCAAGGGCGTCATTACCAGTTCAAAGCCCTTCCCTTCGGACTACGGTCGGCACCCAGGGTTTTCACCAAGTGCCTCGCACCGGTGGCGGCGCAGCTGCGCCGCGAGGGGATTCACGTCTACCCCTACCTGGACGACTGGCTCATCCGCGCCAAGACGAGGGAGCTCGCCGTGGTCCACACGGCAAGGACCGTCCAACTCCTCACGGACCTGGGATTCTCCGTGAACTACGCCAAATCCCACCTGGTGCCCGCGCAGGTCGCACTGTTTCTGGGAGCGAGGCTCGACACAGTGTCCCTTCTGGCCTCCCCGTCGGAGGAGAGGACCAGGACCATCTTGGGCAAGGTGCAACGGATGTTGGTGGCCGACGCGGCCAAGGTGAGGTCCATCAAGTCCCTCCTCGGGATGATGTCTTCCTGCATCTACCTCATTCCCATGTGCAGGCTCCGGATGCGCCCGTTGCAAGAGTTCCTGGATGCGCGCTGGATCCAGACGACGGGCAGCTTCGAGGAAAGGATCAAGCTCGACGAGAGTTTCCGACGAGCGATACGGTGGTGGGGCACCCGCGCGCATCTGACGGCGGGCATGGACTTCCAGACCCCAGCCCACCAGGTGACTGTGACCACGGATGCCTCCCTAGAAGGGTGGGGAGCGCACACCGAAAATCTGCACGCAAGGGGACTCTGGCTCCCGACGGAGAAGTCCCTGCATATCAACGTCCTGGAGCTCCGTGCAGTGTTTTGGGCCCTCAGGTCCTTCCTTCCGTCCCTCAAGGGCAAGGTGGTGAGGATCTTCACCGACAACACCACCACCATGTTTTACATCAGGAAACAGGGCGGAACCAGGTCCCCAGCGCTGTCCAAGGAGGCGCAGGACCTGTGGCATTGGGCCGTCGCCCAAGGGATTCTTCTGGTGCCGTTTCATCTGGCAGGGATAAAAAACACCATCGCCGACTCACTCAGCAGGGAGCTGCGCTCGTGCCACGAGTGGGAACTACGGCAGGATCTGGTGGATCGCCTCTTCCGACGGTGGGGCACACCCCAGATCGACCTGTTCGCGACGGCGACGAACACCAAGTGCCGGAGGTTCGCCAGCAGGTTTCCCCAGACGAGGAGCATGGGCGATGCTTTCTCGTTCCCCTGGGAGGGCCTGTTCCTCTACGCGTTCCCTCCCTTGCCTCTGCTAATCCGGCTCGTCAACCAGCTCAAGAGGTCACGGTGCAGGATGATCCTCGTCGCACCTGCGTGGCCGAGGCAGATATGGTTCCCGGACCTTCTGGACTTGTCGGCGTCCCCGCCAATCAAGCTGCCGGCGGACGCGGATCTACTCTCCAGGGAAGGAGGCGCCATCCTCCACCACGACCCGAAGTCGCTGAACTTGCAGGCCTGGCTCCTGCAGCGCTAGAGTTTGGAGGATACGACATACCGGCCGATTGCAGAGAGGTTCTTGCAAAGGCCAGGGCGTCCTCGACTCTTAAATGCTACGGACACAAATGGAAGAGGTTCTCTGTCTGGTGCCACGCACAGAAGATTAACCCTCTACGGATTACGGCTCCCCAAGTGCTGCCGTACCTGCTGACGCTGGCCAAAGCTGGTCTGGCACACGCGTCCATCAAGATTCATCTTGCTGCGATCTCCCGATACACCAGAACCACGGGCCGGACGTCCTTGTGGTCTCATCGTCTGGTGAAAGAGTTCATGAAGGGACTGTTCAGATCGTTCCCGCCGGTGAAGGCTCCGGCCCCGGCGTGGGAGCTCAACGTGGTGCTGACCAAGCTCATGGGACCTCCGTTCGAGCCTCTGCACTCGGCCCCGTTGAAGTTTCTATCGTGGAAAACAGCTTTTCTCGTGGCCATCACCTCCGCACGACGAGTGGGAGAGATCCAGGCCCTTTCCTGCAAGGCCCCGTACTTGACTTTCCACGACACGAGGGTAGTGCTCAGGACGCACCCCTCCTTCATGCCCAAGGTACCGTCGGACTTTCATCTCAACGAACCCTTGGTGTTACCTGTGTTCTTCCCGTCGCCTTCGTCGCCGGCTGAGAGGACTTTGCACTCGCTGGATGTAGCTAGAGCGCTGAAGTTCTACGTGGACCGCACGAAAGGTTTTCGGAAGACGTCACAACTCTTTGTGAACTTTGGACCTGTCAATCAGGGGAAGGCTCTCTCGAAGGCTTCCATCTCCAGATGGCTCTCCGGCTGTATCATGTACTGTCACCGGTTGGCAAACCGACCGCTGCCTGGCCGTCCGAGAGCCCATTCCACCAGAGCGATCGCAGCTACCACGGCGTTCCTATCTGGTGTGCCCCTGCTGGACATATGCAGGGCTGCTACGTGGAGGTCGACGCACACCTTCACGAAATTCTACTGCGTCGACCGGGATTCCAGGGAGGAGTCCAGGGTCGGCCAAGCAGTGCTGCGCAACCTGTTCGCCTGAGGTGAGCCTGGTGAGGAGGTAAGATGCTTAATGTTGAGTTGATGTGATGCTTAATGTTGAGCCTTTGCCACCTCCCGTGGTTGTGCATGTGTGTACTGCTATGTATTCTTTATTCATGAGCATGTGAATCCATGCCAGACCCCATGCTGGAGAAGGAACAAGTTACTTACCTGTAACTGTTGTTCTCCAGCATGGGTCTGGCATGGATTCACATGCGAACCCTCCCGCCTACCCCTCTGCGGCTCTTCACTTGGTCATACTGCCACTTCACGTGCTTCCAAATCTGAAGATGGCTGCCAGAGGCGGTGCTTAGGTAGAGGGCAGTCATTGGCTGTGGTCAGTATGACGCAGAGACCAGTGATTGGTTATTACTACGAAAGACAGATCAGAAACGAAACTGATACTGGTTTTTTCTTTACCGAGGATTCCCAGCCTGACGACGGGGAATATTCATGAGCATGTGAATCCATGCCAGACCCATGCTGGAGAACAACAGTTACAGGTAAGTAACTTGTTCCTTCTACACACTTATCATGTATACGCTCATCCGTTCTTGACATTCATTTGTTTTACGCACTTCTGCGTTCTCCTTGCTTCCCTGTATTTCGCGCTCATCCGCTCTACATGCTTGTCCCTTTTACACATCCAGCCGCTCTACACACTCATCCATTCAACATGTTCATCCATTCCATACACTCATTCGGTCTACATATTCATTCGGTTCCCACATTCATTTAAACTATATAGTTATCTGTTCTTCTACGCCATTCCCTTTGTTCACTCCGCATGCATTCTATCCATTTCTGGAGCTTAAATCTCTTTCATGTTCCCTTATGATTTACTCTTATTAACTATTTCACTGCTTTGATCTACTTTATTAATTTAATTCTGTTTGCCCTTCTAGATTACATTGGGGGTCGTTAGCTGTCAGTTTCTTGCATCAAGAGGTTTGGTGGATTGGTGTCATTGAGTTGCTGTTGGTCTGTTTGGGTTAGTTTGGTACAGGTTGGTTTTAGGGGAAGAGCCAGGTTTTCAGCAGTTTGTGGAAATCCATTAGATCCTCAGTCTGGCGGATGTGGGGTGGGAGTGAGTTCCATAGCGTGGGGGCCATGGCTGAGAATGATGATCCGCCTAACCTAATTGAGTTTGTCTTCGGAATGACTAGGAGGCCGGCTGAGCTTGATGTTAAGGTGCGAGGGGGGTTGCAGGGTTTTAGCTTGTCTTGAAGGTATTGAGGTCCGTTTTATGCAGCGCTCGATGGGAGATGCACAAGGTTTTGAAAGTCACCCTGCGGGCTACTGGAAGCCAGTGCAGCGTCTTAAGGGCTGGGGAGATGTGGTCTCTTGGGCCAAGCGCAAGAAGCAATTTGGCTGCCGTGTTTTCTGCTCTTTGGAGTTTATTCAGTTGGTACGCGTGGACTCCGAGGTTAAGGAGGTTTGTGTAGTCCAATCTTGATATAACCATTGTTTGGACCGCAGAGAGTCTGTTGGGAAAGGAGAGATATGGAAAGATGCGCCTAAGGGTTTTAAGGTGGTAGTGGCAGGACTTTGAGACGTTGTTGACTTGGCGCGAAAGTGTTAGGTCAGAGTCAAGGGTGCATCCAAGATTTTTCGCTTAGCTCGAGGGAGTCAGAGACTTGCCCATGGCAGATGGCCAGGGTAGTGGTTGTGGGAGAAGTTCCAGGTTGCCACACACCACGATTTCCGTTTTGGAGGGGTTAATAGGAGGTGGCTTTGGGTCATCCAGAGTTCTATGTCAAGGAGGCAGGAGGCCAGGTCAGGTCTGCAGTTGGGTTTTGAGTTCAGGAGTTTTAAAATTAGTTGAGTGTCGTCGGCGTAGTTGTAGCACAGGATGTTGTGCGAACGATTTATTGGTGGGAGGGTGATCAAGTAGAGATTGAACAGGAGGGCGGAAAGGCACGCTCCTTGTGGGACTCCCGTGTCGACTGATCGGGCTTGGGATGTATAGTTGGAGAATATCGTTATTTGGTTCCGATCCTTGAGGAATGAAGCTATCCATTTAAGAGCGGTTCCACGAATTCCTAGGGAGTGGAGGCGGTCTAGGAGGATTGAGTGATTGATTGTGTCGAAGGCGGCGGATAGGTCCAGAAGGATTAGTGCCGCACATCCCACGGAGTCTGCAGTCATTTTAAGGTCATCCCAAATTGAGGTTAGGGTGGTTTCAGTTCCTTGACGGGCTCTGAAACCTGATTGAGTGGGGTCTAGGAGATTGTTGGCTTCGACAAAGGCATTTAGTTGGGAGTAAGCAGTTCGGTCAATGAGTTTGGCGAGGAATCTGGTGTTTGAGATGGGGTGGTAGTTTTTGGGCTCGAGAGGGTCGAGAGAAGGTTTTTTAATTAGAGGTTTGACATAAGTCGTTTTGAATGCGTCGGGAAAGATACCAGAGGAAAGGGAGAAGTTTATGATGGATCTTGCGTGTTCACCTGCGCAGGTGGAAGTGAACATTTCTTTGAGGGTTGTGGCTGGGCAAGGGTCCAGTGGCGAGCCAGATGGTTTGCGGGCAGATAGAAGTTTGTGAAATTGCTATGGCGATATTGGACTAAAGGATTCAAACGTTGGTTGCGTAATAGTTGCATCTGGTGGGGTGGCTGGTATGGCGGGAGAATTGCTTAGAGGATGTAAGAGAGCTAGGTTGGTGGCAAGAGTATTTGTTCTTTCGAGAGCCGTGGTGAAGAAGTGGAGGGAGAGTGAGTCGCACAGTGATTGTGAGGGAATCGGGACGGTCATGTTGCAAGCCGGGTGGGTGAATTCGGAGATGATTTTGTGGAGTTGTTTGCTTGGGTTTTTGCAGTTTTGGATTTGGGAGTTGTAGTGGGCTTTTTTTGATTTCCGGATTTCAGCCTTGTACTGATACAGGTGTCGGATCAAGGTTGCCCTATTCATCTGGGTTTTGTCTTTTTGCCATTTGCGTTCTAGGTATTTATAATGTTGTTTAGTGATCTTCAACTCAGGAGTGAGCCGTCTGGGGAAGAGGTTGCGGTGGGTTGATGGTTTGCAAGGGGGAGTGAGCCGCGTCAGAGATGCATTGAGCCATGAGTCAAAGGCATAGGGGGTTAGTTGTTTGTCCAGTAGGTAGGTAGGTGGTGGAGACTGGAGGAGTGCGTCGGCTAGGTCTGGGACGATTATTAGTTTTTTCCAGCATTTGCGTAGATTCAGAGGTTCAGATTCGGGTACGGGAAGGCGGTCGGGTGAGTGAATGGTGAACGAGAGAATGAAGTGATCGGACCAGAGGATAGGGTTGGGGGTTTTAAATGAATCAGGGTGTTGGAGCTAAAGATGGCATCAAGAGTGTGTCCTTTGAAGTGAGTCGGGCCGTTTGTGTGGGGTTGGAGGTTAATTGCGTCCAAACCGTCGACCAGAGAGTGTGTCATAGGGTTGGTGGGGATGTCGAGCCATATGTTGAAGTCTCCAAGAATGGTGAGATTGGGGTGGTTTAGTTGAAGGGTGGCAATAGAGTCTCAGAGGTTGTTTGCGAAATGTCTATCGTAGCCAGGGGGTCTGTAGATTATTAGGAAGCTGCGTGAGAGCGACGGGGAGAGGGATAGTCTAACGAGGAGAGATTTGCAGGATGGAATGGAAGGTTGGCTGTCGATGATTGTGGCGTGGAAGAGAGACTTGAAGACGAAGGCTATTCCTCCTCCTCTAGAAGGACGGTTCAGTGGGATGAGGAAGTATTCAGGGGGGAAGGCTTCACTGGCGATTGGGGTGAAGTCGTCCGAGAACCAAGTTTCGGTGATGAAAACCAGATCTGGTTTGTCCGAGGAGAGGAGGTCAAAGATGCAATATCTGTTTTTTGCTACGGAACGGGCGTTAAATAGGATGCAGTTCACATCGGGTGGCGAGGTTGGTCTCGGAGCTGGAGCGGAAGGTGGTGGTGGCTGAGGGAGAGGAAGCTGGGGAGGTAGAGGGGTAGGTTGGGAGACGATCGATGAATAGTGGGCGCGCAGCGGCATTGGCAGGTTTCGGGTGGGAATGGGTGGCTGTGTGAGTTGGGAAGCTCGGGATTGGCTCGGGGATTTGAAGGTAGGGTGTGGGTGGTTAGGACTTTCGGTTGTAGTTGAAGAGAAGTCAAGGTGGAGGGGTTTCAGGCGGGGTGAAGCTATGGGGGAAGGCAGTGATTGGGGTACAGAGGTTGCGGGTCGAGACAGGGAAGGCGAGGAGTGCTGAGAGATTGAGGGGGACCAGGTACGGTTCCTCTTTAGTTTCTTTATTGCGATTGGAGTGTGGGAGAGAGTAGGTGGGTCGGAGGGGAAGAGGGATGCGGCTTCGGTTCTTGCTAAGGCTCTGCGTGCAGTTTTTAGGGAGGGGAAATGGTGTGTTTGGGGAGCGGAGGCGGTTGGTGTTTGTGGGTAAGGCGGGGGGATGCTTGCAGGGCGGGGTGTGCTCGCTATGGTAGTGAGGGGAGCATGGGTAATGTGGGCTGATCGGTGGTGATGTTCGGGGGCGTTTTCTTAGGGTGGTTGGTTCGCCATCGTGCCCCTCTGGCTTGGTGTTTGGACAGGCGAATGGTAGGGAGTGCAGAGGAGGGTGGGACGATTCGGGAAGGGGGAGACGGGAGGGGAGGCAGAACGGGGAGTGGGTGCAGATTATGGTGGTCATTTCTGACGGACTCTGGAGGAGTGGATGCACTCATGCCTAGAACGAGCTGTTTGGCGTAGTCTCAAGTGCAACTTACAGTTTATTGGACTTTATAGTTTCCGCTGTTTCACTGGCTGTGAGTAGTTTTGTACTCAAGGTTCCAAAAAGTTGGGAGATATTATTCACTTATTCTAGGTTTAGTGTACAGTTTGTTCTAGGTTTAGTGTACAGTTTGTGCTAGCTTGCAGATATTAGGCCGTTTGAGATGTAGCTAGATCAGATAGATTAGTTGTAGCTACAGCACAGTTAGCACAGTTACGCTAGATCCTAGGATTTACTAACTGGGTGGCCTATTTAGTTGTAGCTACAGCTCAGTTACGCTGTTGGGTAGGCTCTCTTCTAGTAAGCTGAAGTACAGGTTTGCTTAATATTATTTTTGGCGGAGTTAGCGAGGCTGTTGGGCAACTTCTAAATTTAGTTTCTAATGCACATTTTTAGAATTACAGAGAGGTTGTTGAGGACACTTCTAGATTCAGCTTTCACCGAGAGGCTATTGGGCACACTTCTAGCTGCAACTTTCACAGAGAGGCTATTGGGCACACTTCTAAGTTCAACTTTCACAGAGAGGCTATTGGGCACACTTCTAGGCATCTACCTTCTCCCAGTGCAATGAACGGAAGGGACTTCTGCACGTATTTGCAACTACAGAACTGCAGCTAGTAACTGATGCACATATAAACAGCACAAGGTACAGAATGTGCAAAACCACCTTTTGGAAGTACAAACCCCAAGACTATTATATCTCCAGCAATGTATTTTGCGCTTTGAAACACCATTTGCTGTATAGGCGCATTATAAATACCCCATAAATAAATGCATTTTATCAGTGGGGAATGAAACGCTAACCAAATGCAGCCTTAAGTAACCCCTTGTCTATTACTATCTTGTTCTTCCATTCATTCTTTCCATTTGTATTTGTAATTTTTACTTCACAGACTGATAACAAATGAAGGGCTGTTGAACTCTGGTTGCCCTTTTTGGTCTTTCTTTTTCCTCACCTCATTGTATCTTAAGATGTCCATTCGAAAAGAAAATACGGTATATTTAAATATATAAGGAAAAATGATGTCTTGAGTTTTGAAAATGCAGATTATTTTTGTGTTGCCTAAAGCCAAAAGTACTCTATTTTAGACAAAAGAAGCATATTCATCACTTTTGCTCACAGCCTTGCAAAAGAACCGTGGAAGGATCAAAACACGTGCCGGCTGTCAATTGTAATTGTACTTAGAAATAATCTGCCTAAATTAGAACATGTTATGACAGCATGCACTGGAATGTCTTTCACATAGAATAAAAAAGAGAAACTGTTACAACATTATTAGGAATTGTTGGTAGCATACCACGTATTGACACATATCTTGACAGCAAAACCCAGAGCTATATCCTCTCCTAGACCTGCTAACATCCAACCAGCTTCTGCTTAATGTTCCTTACTACAGACATTTCAGCAGAAGAGACAGATTTAATGGTGCCACTTCCAAATTGTGGAATCTCTCGCCCATCCACATCTGACAATCTGCCTTCTTGACTCACTTCGGAAAACTATTGCATACCTGGTAAATTTAATTGATTGCTCCTCTGGTGACATCCCTTCTAATTCTTTTTTACTCACTGCATTCTCTGCAGTATTTCTCTTCTTATCCACCAACACCTCCTACTTCTCCCCCCTTCAGTTCTCTCCTGGCTTTCTCTGCTCTCTTTTTCCCTCCCACACTCTTCCCTCTGGCTCTCCAACCTAGCACTAATCGACAATTAGCACATGAAGGAGAAATTCCGGCCAATCAGGTGACCAGGGACATGGGTAGAATGTGGGTAACAGCCTGCATTCTGTCCCGGCTATCAATGCCTCTCCCATAGGTTTGCCATTTTTTTCCAGCTCCCACAAACACCCTGAACCTACCCTCCACCCCCTGCTTACCCAGCAACCATGGAACCACTTACATGTCCCTCACCTGGCCCACTGCCTTGTTGATGCTGGTGTCTTCCCCTAGAGGAGGCCACAAAGGAAACGGTATTGGTTTAAAATTTTTGATGAGAAATAGGTACGGGTAAGATATGCAAACTGATTTCGAATTAAAAACGGCTGTTGAACAGAATGTTGCCTGGGCGTTACTGGCCAGTTTTAGGGCTCACCCCACAGGTAATGGTGCGAGTCCTCATTGTGGTGTCACGTGCCCTTACGCAAAGGGTCACGTGACGCGGAAGGATTAAAGGAATCACCGGAACTGGCGTAACAACGCCAGTCCGGGTTTAAGCATCGCAACGACGAGTCGTGTGTTATTGCGCTGCGACTGTTCCCGCGCAGCGCCCCGGAACCAGCCCGCCCACACCTACCAGTGAAGGCCAGGCCACAACACTAACATCACACTGGCGACGAAGGTAATTTACAAAACCCGACGCGGACCCGCGCCTCCTCCTCACGCGGAGCCGCGTACCAACGCCCGCACCAACGCAACACCCCGGACACAGCCACGAGCTGCCACGCAGCTGAACATAACGCTGTGCACGAGTTGGTCGAAGCCCCGCTGATGCTCAAGACAGGGGCTCCCACACGCAGCTAAAATAAGGCCGTTCAACGCTCCTCCTGCACCTCCTAGAGAAGTCTGGCAAACTAAAGCAGGTACTGCGCAGCTGTATACAGGCCGGCCGCGCTGGCCCCTGCGAAATTAAAGTGTCACTCTCTGCACCGCCACCCTAGGCCTACGCCCCAACGCTAGGGAGAACACGCAGTATACTGACATGTCCAGCCCAGCAGCCCTGGGAGGACCAACATGAGTCCATCCTCCAGGAGGAGCCTCTCCAATGAACACCCCGACCCAACACAGACATCATTCATGCCGCCGTTTGACCCATTCACCACGGGCGCTGCCATTAGATGGGAAATCTGGCTCCAACAATTTGAGATGCACCTCGAAGCCAGAGATATTACCATGCCAAAGAAGATGCGCACTTTCCTCCTACTCAACATCAGAGCGGCGGCCCTGCGCCTCTTCAATGCAACACCTAACCGCGGAAACGCAGACAACTATGTCGCAGCGAGATCTGCACTCACAAACATGTTCAAACCCGATCTCAACCCAGACTACGAACGTTTCCACTTTTGCATGGCGAGGCAGCGAGAGAAAGAGACAGTAGACAAATTTCACGCTCGCCTTCGCGAAATGGCTGTAGGCTGTGAGTTCCCGGACGAAGAATTCGCCATCCGTCTCCAGATCATCAACGGAATATCCTCTGAAAAGCTGAGAAGGGCCATACTATCGGAACGAAACATACGCCTATCGCGCATCCTTGAAATGGCGCACCTCCGCGAGCAAACGGAGGACCAGGTAGCAGTCATGGAAGCAGCAATCCAGAAACTACCATTAGACAACTCTGGATCCGCGGAGGACGTAGCAGCTATTTCCAGACGCCAGAACACTCGCACGAGGCAAGATTGGAAGCCCCACCCATCACGAGGGCGGGACAAGAGCTGCAAATGGTGCGGAGGCCCGTGGCACAAAGGCGATTCCTGCCCCGCATGGGGGTGCACGTGCAGGAAATGCAATCGCCTCAACCACTTTGCCGCAGTCTGCCTGAACCCGCCGGACAAAGACTCTGCCCCGCGCCAGCCGCAAGAACACCAGAAAAAGTTTGCGCCCAGGGAATCCTCCCACCAACAAGCACGCAATGGAAAAGCTGGGCCGTCGACGAATCCCAAAGGTCCCCAGACTCGAGCGACAGCGACGACAGCGACAGCAGCACGTCCCCTGATAGGAAAGACAAAGGAAGACAGAAAAAGGGAAGCAGACGAGTACACCGCATACAACTCATATCTGCAGTAGAACCACATCGGTCACGACAGAGGAAAAGACCTTCGTGCACCGTTCTCTCCAATGGAGAACCACTGAAAGTGGTCATCGACACTGGCGCAACAGTGAACGTCATGCCAGTGGCAGCATTCAACAGACTTCACCCGAAACCCAACCTCCAACAGGAGAAAATCAGGCTATATGCTTACGGATGTAAGAAACCCCTCCCCGTGCGAGGGTCGTTCAAGTCAAACTTCGCCCACGAGGACACCAACTGTCGTGCACGCATATATGTAGTGGACGCCGGCTGCGAGACGCTATTGAGCTGCAGGACAGCAGAGAAGCTGAAGCTAATACATTTCGCCTTCAGCCTCCAACATGACGAACTCAGCAACCTACTAAGACGACACAGAAAGCTATTCCAGGGCATCGGGTGCCTCAAGAGGAGAACCATCAAGCTTCACATAGACCCCACCATTGAACCAAAAGCAGTTCGACACAGACGGATCCCATTCCACCTGAGAGGCGCAGTAGAAAAAGAACTGGCCAAGCTCGAAGAAGAAGGGATCATTGAGAAAACATCCGGACCAACTCCGTGGGTCTCACCCATGGTTGTTGTCAGAATCCAGTTGCCCACGTCGTGTAGCCGAAGAGTTCTTCCTCCCGATGGAACCCTCTGGCCCCAGGAATGGACAGCCAGAGCGATCAATCAGAGGAAAGAACGGATACCTGATGAGACCCAGAGGACGCAGGAGTTGTAATGTCGATGACGCAAAAGTTGTAATGCAGAAGTCAGGGTGGTACGAGTAGCCGAGGACAGGCGTTGGATCTGTAGGTGAGGAGTTAACACAATACAGATAATATAACAACCGCCCTTCTGACCAAACCCGAACACAACAGAAAGAATGCAATACGTTGATCCCAATTCTGATAACAACCCCTAGGCTTACCGTTACTCCGGGGAGAACCAGATGGAACCAGGAAGAGAAGAACTCCGAAGTCCACAATGCAGAATACCAGCAAAGCTCAACCACCTATCCCGCCGGCACGAGGACGCCTACTACACACTAGATAGTGTGCGTCACAAGGAAACCCCAGGTAGGAGGTTCATAAGTTCCAAGTTCAACAATCCAAAGTTCAAGAGTTCCAAGGTCAACAATCCAAAGTTCAAGAAAAGTTCCAAAGTTCCTCAAAAAACCCAGATGCAGTCCAGATGATTGATGATCCAGAAGACAACCGAAGAGCAACCAAAACTAATGGGCGAAGGCTAGGAAATCCGTGAGCGGTCCGAGGTCGAAGAATGATGCGGGCAGCAAACAAGAACAAGGCAGTCCAAAATCCAAAGCCAGGTAAACGGTCCGGGTCGAGGCAACGAGGTAATCAGAAATGCTGGAGGGAAGGGGAAGGGAAAGGGACAGAACCGGGATGATAAGGAAAACTGGGTACAAGGTACAAGATACGAGGCGCCACCAATTGTAAATCAGAAGCACCGATCTGGAGTGTAGGCGGAGAATATAAAGGTGAGGTCACATGACAGCGTTCCGCGGCTTCCAGCGTCGACCGTGGGAAACGCTGAGAGGACGCCAGCGTTGCCATGCCAACTTCCAAGCCCCTGGTTGTAGTGTTCTTAAAGGGCTATGCATCCGTTTCTTGACACTGCTTACACGCCGGTACATGACAGTTGTAGCACAAAAACCCAAACAGCCGAACGCAGTAAGAATATGCATAGATATGAGGCTTCCCAACGTAGCGATCGGGAGAGAGCACCATGTAACCCCCACGATCGATGAACTCTTCGTAGACCTCACCGGAGCAACAGTCTTCAGTAAACTTGACCTCAGATCAGACTATCACCAGCTAAGACTATCCAAAGAATCAAGATATATTACCACTTTTTCGTCTCACCTCGGCCTGATGAGGTACAAACGGCTCAATTTTGGAATATCTTCTGCCGCAGAAGTGTTCCAACATGAAATCCGCAAAGTCATCACAGGATTAGAAGGAACCACCAACATCAGCGATGATATCCTTGTATACGCCCCAAACAAAAGCGAGCACCATCGACGCCTGGCGGCAGTCCTGAAAAGGCTCGAAGATGCAGGCCTGACACTCAACGCAGAGAAGTGCGAATTCAGCAGGAGTGAACTGTGTTTCTTTGGCTACATATTCAGCGCGGAAGGGGTATCCCCCGACCCGTCGAAAGTGCGAGACATAAAGGACTCCAACGCACCGCAATCAGCCTCCGAAGTGAGAAGTTTCATGGGGATGGCTACCTACTGCGCACGCTTTATCCCCGACCTCGCAAGCATCGCAAGCCCGCTCAGGGAGCTAACAAAGAAAGACCAGAAGTGGGAGTGGACCGCAGCTCATCAACAAGCGTTTCAACAAATCAAGGACACTCTATCTACCTCCACCACCATGGCCTTCTTCGACATAGAAAGGCAGACTGAACTCCTCGTGGATGCCAGCCCAGTTGGCCTAGGGGCAGTGTTGACCCAAACGGATAACGAAGGCAAAGTGTTCCCCATCGCATTTGCCAGCAGAGCACTCACAAAACCCGAACAGAACTATGCACACATAGAAAATGAAGCTCTAGCCATCTTGTGGGGATGCTGACATTTTAAAGTGTACCTGCTAGGCAAGCAGGCGAAAGTATTCACAGATCATAAACCCTTGATCCCGATCTTCCGAGGCTCTGCCCCCCACCCACCGGCACGCATTGAAAAATGGATGCTGCAGCTACAACCGTACAACATCGAGGTGGAGTATCGCCCAGGATCGGACAACCCGGCAGACTACCTGTCCCGTCACCCGAGGCCAGCCACTGACAGTGAACAACACCACGCGAGGGAGACCGATGAGCATGTCTGTCACGTAGTTGCCTGCGCAAGACCGAGAGCCCTGACACTGCAGGAAGTGGTGCGCGAGACAGAAGAGGATACCGTCCTACAGCACACAGCCGCAGCCATCCATTCCGGCAATTGGAAAAACTATCTCATGTCAATAGCCCAACGCACAACATCGGCACAGACCAAACTCAGAGCGCTGTTCGGGATCAGACACGAACTCTCAATAGCCCCAGAATGGGTGCTGTTAAAGGGGCACCGAATCATACTACCAGAGTCCCTGGAGGAAAGAGCTCTCAAGTTAGCCCACAGCGGGCACTAAGGGATCGTAAAGTCAACAGCATACCTCAAGTCTAGGATGTGGATGCCTAACATGCAGCAAAGAGTAGTGGAGTTAGTAGAGTCCTGCGCAGCCTGCCAAGCATCCAGGAGGCCCGAAAACCCTGAACCAATCAGCAGTGTCCCGAGGAGCTGCACACGCTGGGACGCAGTCAGCATGGACCACTGCACCATTGCCGGAGAAGGCTACCTGTTCGTGATAATCGACGAGTTTAGCAGATATCCGGAAGTAGAGCACGTAGCCTCTACTAACGCCGAAACCACCATCCTCGCACTGGAGAAGATATTCGCTACTCATGGAATTCTGAGGAAAGTAAAAAGTGACAACGGCCCTCCTTCACCAGTCAGGAACTACGCGAATACTTTAAAGAAGTGAACGTCAAACACCAGCGGATCACCCCGAGATGGCCCCAAGCAAATGGAGATGCTGAGCGATTCATGGGGTCGCTCAACAAAGTCATCAGAATTGCCAAGGAACAAGGGCACCCGTGGCTGAAGACTGTATATCGGTTTTTGAGGACACACAGACAAACCCCGCACTCAGCCACCGGGATCAGCCCCGCCGCCCTCATGTTCAGGGTACCCATACAGGCAGAACTCCCCGTACACCCCCACTGGACAGCCCCAGAAACCGACATCCCAGCAATAGACGCCAGACGGCTAAGGAGGAACGAACAAGAGAGCATCGCCAGGCGAGCCTGCCACCGAGAACTGACCCCAGGAGACACCGTCATAGTCAAGAACCGCGCACCGCCCAAGAAGATGTCCCTAAACTTCGAAGTGCGACCATGGACAGTCAGTACGACCAACCACAGCATGGTCACCGCCACACGAGGGGGGGAAACCGTGACAAGAAATGTGTCGCACTTCAGGAAAGTACCTCCGGAAATGTGGGAAGAACTGTCAACGCCCCCGAGAGAAGACGAAGGAGAAACGCCGCAGACACTTCAAGGACCGACACCACCGGGTAGTCTGGCCACACCAGGAGAGCTAGACAGACCGCACCCGCTCGATGAGAGAACCGAAGCGGAAGTCACCAAGAAAGACATGCCCAAGGAAAGAAGCACCCGCTACCGTCTGAGGGAAAAACCCAAACCGTCATGCCGCCTCCAGGGGTATGTAGTAGACGGAGTCTATCGTCAGACACCCACGCCAAGATGAACCCTGAAAGCAGTGAATGAAAGCAGATGCATTATATTGTGTATTTCGTAGGTCGCATCAGTTTACAAGAGTCGTTGTTAATTGCCGTTGTTGTTAATTGTTGTATATTTATATCTCCAAGTTGGGGAGGAATGTGGTGTCACGTGCCCTTACGCAAAGGGTCACGTGACGCGGAAGGATTAAAGGAATCGCCGGAACTGGCGTAACAACGCCAGTCCGGGTTTAAGCATCGTAACGACGAGTCGTGTGTTATTGCGCTGCAACTGTTCCCGCGCAGCGCCCCGGAACCGGCCCGCCCACGCCTACCAGTGAAGGCCAGGCCACAACACTAACATCACACTCATGAAAGCCGGCCATCTCCGGCTGTGTACGCCCTGGCACTTGGACATTAATGCTACATCGGCCGCTCAGTCAATCTGACACCAATCAGCTTCTCGTGCACTGCTCCGATGTCTTCTGGGCGCTATATAAATGGGAAAGGTGCTCTGCTTAGATTTTGTTCTGTTTGTGAGACATACGCTCTACATTCCCAATGCAAAGTCTACTTCGGTTGTTTGTTACCACTGGCTGCCTAATTTAACTTCTGTGGTGTGAATAATGTAAGACATTGAATATAAACTTTTATTTTACAAACATTTCTATGATCAATAAAAAATCCATTTGATAAAACCATAACATATTTGTATAAATCAGTTGTGACGCATTTTGCTTCCTTGTGGAGATAGCCAGGGGAGAGGACTCCACCAATAACAAGAACTCTGTTTATCACAATTATCCCACGCCCACTTTTACCACATAACCATCCCAAGTGTTGGGAGGATAGTTCAGGGGCAAAGTGCTCGCCTTGGAAGCAAGATGACATGGAGCAGCACAAATTCTATCCCTGGGGCCGCATTAAGCGCGTTATTAATAACCTGTCACATCACATCATAACCATCCGGAACTGAAGGCCATGCAGCATGGCACCACCACACTAGCTCTGCAGTAGCTCCCCACCAAAAATACCCAAGGCAACACACTTTGTGAAGGCACTGACGAAATAGGTGGTTAAAACATGGGTTGGCAACACAAAAGCATGCCCTTTTCACTAGCAAATGCTTATAAATATACACATCCACGACAACAAAAAACACTATCAAGCTAATTGAGTCACCATCTCCGGTTTATTTACTCAATAAAACCAGAAGTGCCATAACAGTTCAGCCATGTATGCAGCTAGGTGCTTCTCGAATGTTCCTCACATAGATCCCATTAAACCAGAGGGCAGCTCACTGGTACAAAGAACAGGTGACTACCGACTCTGCAAATTAGCAGCACGGGGGATAATCTTTGCCACCAGCACCTCGTACACCATACATTTAAATAAATGCTGATTGTAATAGAACCATGAAACCAGGGGTTATTTTATAAGAAAATGCAAATTGATATCGACTCTGTGGCACAAAGCAATTCACGTAGGGTAGAAAAAGATATACATGTGTATACCTAACCCATGAAATAAAAGATAAAGTGGGGGCGGGGTGTATTTTCAAGAGGCGGATTGCTAAATGGTTCTTAATTTCATGCTGGAGGCATGTGGTGTCATTTTCCGGGTCCCACAGATCATAAAAGTATGGCAGGAAATGTGTGTCACCCTGGTTACCACACCTTTTATACGCTGCAGGATTTGGACATGTTTGTCAGGCTAAATTAGAGAATGGAATTAACACTTCCACCAGCTCTATTAAGATTGCCCGCCAAGCACGATTGTTTTCCCGCCAGCATATATTCTTCTGCTGGTGAAAACCAACGCATTCCTATGGAATCCGACTGAAATTCCTACCTGGTAAAAGTAGGGTGGGGGTGGGAGGGTGGGTGTCCCATAGCAATGCATTGTAAATACTTCCGGCAATCATTAGTGGAAAAGTGAAATGTAAAGGTGATTATGCCTCTGTTTTTACTCTTTACGATTACACTGTTGTATCATGGGAAAGTTAAATATTACACCCAGGGAGCCTTTTTGCACAAAAGTGCAAATGAAGCCAGTTCTAGCAATACGTTACAAACCATGCCATTTTTGCGCCTTGTCTGGGTGGAGCAGAGTGACAGAGTAAAAGGACAGCATCTGCCACTCTTTTCGCTCTGTGCAAACATTTGCAACATCTCAGTTCTGCGTGGATCTTAATGTGGGGGAAGAGGGACAACTCCACAGGGAATCAGGCAACTGTTGCTTCCTGTACACAGACATTTCAGGCGGCATTTACAATCTTTTTCATGAGCGGCTGTTACTTCTGCACAGAAACTAGGGTCTTCGCGGTTTTCCCTTCTGAATTGAAAACCATTTGTGAAAACAATCAAAATTGCATACAGCACTGCTTATGTGTAAGTGTACACATAAGTGGTCCTCTCTGTGAAATTTGAGCTCTCTGGTTTCCCTATTCCCTGGTTGACAAAGCCGCCCAGCCACGTTTTTTTTAAAAGAATACTTGGATTTGTGTTCTGATTTTAAAATGGAAACGTTAACTGCTTTGTTTTTCTTAATTATACCAACCTACCCGCTTAAATGTTTTACGCGCTCAATTCAGATTTTAAACATATTCATTAAAGAAAGTCATAATTCTATAACTGCCATGGCCCCCCCCCCCCCAGTGCCAAGGCCTTTTTTGGTGATTTCGGTATTTCACCATTCAAAGCCTTCCAACATTTTCTCCTTCATTAACCCCTTAAGTGCCAAGGACGAGCTATCTCGTCCTTGGCACTTAATTAAAGACAAGGAGGCAAAGGATTATGCTTCTCTTATACTTTACTATCTCGAACATCACAACGATAACAAGAAACAAAGAAGCGAGTGGTACCCCAGTGTTATTTCAACATCCAGACTTCCCCATTTCCTTGCGACCGTTGTGAGTCCCAACATCAAGGGTCCATCTGATCCCCCCCCGGCCCCGGACTCCAACAGCATCTTGGGGTCTTGGATTATTATGGGGAGAACGCCTGCGGATCTCATCCAAAAAAGAGTTTGCCGTCTCTGGCGATTTAAAGAATTGTGTCTTCCCATCGTGTTGAATCCAGAGTTTTGGCGGGAACAGCATGGAGTACCGAATACTGCAGTCTCTAAGGCATCTTTTAACCCCTGCAAAGGACCATCTTGAAGCCTGCACCACTGCAGAAAAATCTGGGTATATCTGGATTTTATCCCTGTCGTACTGGAGATCTCCTTTCAATCTGGCAAAGCGAAGGATATTGTGCCGGTCCCTATAGTTCAGGAGGTGAGCAATGACGGGGTGAGTGGGCGCTCCAGGTATCGGGCGAGCCGTTGGTATATGGTGGGCCCTCTCAACCACAAACAGGGGGGAAAGCTTGGATCCTTTGAAGAGCTCCTTGCACAAAGTTTCAACAAATTCCTCCATCTTGAACTGCCCCAGCTGTTCTCCGATTCCCATCAAGCGGATATTGTTCCTGCGGGCCCTTCCTTCCAGGTCCTCATTCTTGGCGGTCACTGACTTAATCTATACCTCGAGGGAGGACACCCTGGTGACAAGTGAAGCCGATCCATTCTGTAGCCCCGACACTCTCTGTTCTACCTCGTCTAAGTGATCGCCATGTTTGTCTAGCCGACACTGCAGTAGGTCGACCTTGGAGGAGAGTGCGTCCAATTTGGTGTCCCGCCCCAATGCCTGCCTTGAGATCCACTTCTGGGATCTGGGCAGCTCCATCTGTCATCGTCTCCATCGGTTCTGGCATCTCCACCTGGTGTTGCGGTTTGGGTGTCTTGGAGGAGGTCCCCCCTTCACAGGTAAGCTTTCGATGTGTTTTGTTGGATTTGCCCATATTGAGGGAGGCCCACCGTCAGTCCCAGGTTGCTGGTGGGGCATGTTCTGTCAGAGGGCCCAATCTCAGAGTATTTACGGTCTCTTGCACGGCACAACGTTGTTCAAGGACAAACCGAGGTCTCCACAGAAACGCTCTCCCAGTGCACTGATTATGCCATGTGCTCCAGCAAAGTGGATGTGGGATTAGTCTGGCAAAAGCATGGGACCATAGGACCTGTGCTGGTGTTGTGGTGTGGCCCAAAGCAGTGGGGGAAGGCAGTGGTGAAGCTGACCCCCACACGAGAAAGGGGGAAAATGTGCCTCATCCAGTCCCGGGGGATATTTGTGTCAGCTGGTGCCTGGTCTCAGCTGAATGTCCAGGAGGATCAATGGTCCCTCAGGGTTATTGGTCTGTTTTTTTCTTTTACCAAGCCTAAGCAGAGGCACACCAATGTCTCGCAGGCAAGCTCCTTATCTTGTGTGACCTCAAAGTTGACTGTGCAAGGGTCATAGTAGAGTCACTGCAATCAGAAGGATATTGAGGAGAACCCGTCATCAGGGGACCACACTCGCACGTGTCTGGCCCCAGACCGAGCTCCACCTGAGCCCCACCTTCCACAGCCAGTCAGCACCCCACTCCGCTCTGGGCCACATAATCTGCTGGCATACATTCTGGGCAGCCTCCCAATCAATCTCAGTGCTGACCCCACACTCGCTACTATCCAGATGGCTGAGGGGCAGCGGTCCGTATTGCCACCACAACTGTGTCTCTTCCCTGTTGTCTGCGCAGACTGGCAGCCCTGGCTGATGCTTCCTTGCACCAGGAGAGGGCTCCAGATGGCCTCGGGCACCTGGCTATGCAGCGGAACACTGCAGCACCTCTTACCACTTATGTTGGGCATGCTGGCTCACCGGACCAGCCTGCCCCTCGTCCCTCCAGCAACGTCCAGGCCCCCGTTCCGCCTGGTGGTCCCAGCTTTCTTGCTTCACCGTCTGAGTCATCCGGCACCCTTGGACAATGCCATTGGCATCAGGGGCGGGCTCCAGACTGCCTTCGCTCCCGGGTCGCACAGCAGTGCTCTGCGGCACCTCTCAGCAGCTGTCCCCAGTCACACCTAGCTTGGGGAAAGGCCGGGTCCCTGCCAGCTTTGGTCAGCATTGTTGGTCTCGGAGGTGGGCTCCAGACTGCCTGTGCTCCCGGGCTGCACAGTATAGCTCTCCAATGCGTCTCCCCAGCTGCTTCTAGGCTCACCTCACGAAGGGGGGTGCTACCTCATTGTCTCTCTAGCGGGAGAAGCCAGCCCAGGGACTCACACCCACAGCGCTCCACCAGCTCCCTCATCCAACTGCGTTGCAGCCGGGTCTGTGGTGTAGATGTAGCAGGATCTTCAGCCACTGTGGACTTTAAAATACAGGGGTGAGGGGTTGCACACTGCTCTTCGTGTATGCCAGGTGGATGATTGAGGCTGCCTCAGGAGCGGCTATTTTCAGGATTTATAGGAGCCCTCGCTTGCAGCTCAACGGGAGTCCGCCATCTTGGTCGGCCTCTCTAGCGCCACTTCTACCTCCTCCTCCGAGGATTGCTCTTGCCACTCGTCATCTTCCTCTGAGCTCTCCAAAGATATGTCTTGACACCTGCTCACTTTCCTCTTGGACCGTACTGCTTTTTCTTATTGTATTGTTAAAAGAAATCTTGCCAGAATTTACAAAGGGGGGATCATCCTCAACAGGATCAACAGGGTTGGTCCTTTCCGCAAAGGCCCAAACTCCCACCAAGATACTGTATTATGAATTTGTACAGAGAAGTCCTGGTTACCTTGCAGTTAGACGTCATATATTAGACCCTTGTAAATTATGAGGATCTCATGCAGGTTGCTGTGTCTTTGTATGTGATTTTATTGTCCATGAATGTGGACACATAGTTAGAAAGAGGGTGGTCAGCCGACACGTGTTTCAACCCCGAAGGGTCTTTATCAAGGCTGATGGTTATACAAATAATGGCCACAGATGTCACATTTTTGTTTCAAAGGTAAAGTGTTGTGACAAGAGTGGCCAAAGTGACATAGTGAGAGTGAGTTCAATAACCAAGTTGCATTAGAATTATGGTTGTGTTAATGGCACAAAGACAATAATTGCCGCTAGGCAGCATGGGGTAACAATGAAAGGCATGGTCTAGTAAAAAAATGTATTTAAAAAATAGATAGGCAACATAAAAAAAATACTAGCATTCTCTTTTTTAAAACTTCCTATTTAAAATTTTGATCTATTGAAGCTCAAAATTCGCAAAAGCAAGCACATGGGCACATCCATTTTGTGAAATAGATGCCCTCCTGTGCTGGCGTTTGCTTTTGCGGCACTAATGAAGGAAAAGCCAGCCGGCTGTAGTAAACAAAAGCTACCGCTGGGTGGCTTTCCCTTCATTAGTGCTGTACGCGGAGGACGGGGACCGGAGACCATAGCAGGAAAGCTGCAGCTGAATCTCGGTAAGTGCTATTTATTTTTTTTTTAAAAATAAGCACTAGCTGTGTTTTTTTTTCTAAGTTTTCCGGGCTGGAGGAGCCCGGAAAACTTAGAAATAAAACCGCAGCTTTAAAAACGTATTTATGTTTGCGGTCACTTTTGAAGCGACCGCAAACATAAATACAACGTTATTGTGTTGGAAAACGCTGCAGTTTTTCTTTCCAAGTTTCTCAGGCTCCTCCGGCTCGGAGGAGCCTGAGAAACTCGGAAAGAAAAACCGCAGCGTTTTCCAAAACAACCGCGTTGTGTTTCTGCCTGCTGTGGCTATCACTTTGGGTCTCCGGTGCTCCCAGGGGAGCCCGAGAGCCCCAAATGGGAAATGCTAAATGCTGCGTTGTTTCTGCCTAAATATGCTTTCCCATTTGGGGCTCTCGGGCTCCCCGTGGGCTCGGAGGAGCCTGAGAAACTCGGAAAGAAAAACCGCAGCGTTTTCCAACACAACCGCGTTGTGTTTCTGCCTGCTGTGGCTATCACTTTGGGTCTCCGGTGCTCCAGCACCGGAGACCCAAAGTGAAAGCCACAGCAGGCAGAAACACAACGCGGTTGTGTTTACATGCCGCGTAGTGTTTCTGCCTACAGTTGATTTCCCATTTGGGGCTCTCGGGCTCCCCATGGGGAGCCCGAGAGCCCCAAATGGGAAATGCTAAATGCTGCGTTGTTTCTGCCTAAATCTGCTTTCCCATTCAGGCAGAAACAACGCGGTTGTTTTCCGCAATGCCGCATTGTTTCTGCCTGAATCTGCTTTCCCATTTGGGGCTCTCGGGCTCCCGTGGGGAGCCCGAGAGCCCCAAATGGGAAAGCAGATTCAGGCAGAAACACAACGCGGTTGTGTTGGAAAACGCTGCGGTTTTTCTTTCCGAGTTTCTCAGGCTCCTCCGAGGAGGAGCCTGAGAAACTTGGAAAGAAAAACCGCAGCGTTTTCCAACACAATAACGTTGTATTTATGTTTGCGGTCGCGAAAGGCGGCCATTGTGCAGGTGGCGAATACTACAGAAGGCTTTATAACTAATACGTTTTTGGTAAAAGGAAAGCACAAGCTAAGGCCGGTTATCAATCTGAGAGAGCTGAATAGCTTTGATGTCTACAGACATTTCAAAATGCGGAACATTTTATAACATTTTACAACAAGGGGTCGGGTTGGCCAGGATAAACCTCAGGGACGCCCACTTGACGGTTCCCATTGCAGCGGAACACCAGAGATATTTGAGGTTCCACTGGGGGGACCAAACATGGAAGTTTACATGCCTACCATTGAGCTTGGCGTCGGCACCGTGGTGTTTAACCAAGCTGATGAAACCCGTAGTAACCTACCTGAGGGAATAAGGTATCCGTCTCATTATATATATATGGATGACATATGCATAATGTGTGAGGACAGGAATTTGATCAGGATCAAGTGAACGCTACGATAGTTACTTCAGGCTTTTAATAAATTGGGAGGAATCCCAATTACAACCAGAGCAAACCATGGAATTCCTGGGGTTCGTGGTAGACATGATCCAGAGCACACTTCAAAAAACAGATCAGAAATACTCTGGCGAAGGAAATGATGTTGTTGAGGGAGATTGCCAGAGTAGTGGGGCGATTGGCTTAATCAATTCAGACTATATTCTCGGGTCCACTACACTACAGGCCCTTGCAGAGGATGAAAATTCAGCACCTGAGACGTGGCATATCTTTCTAACAAAATGTTCGATATCACAGGAAGCAAGAGTGGAACTGGAGTGGTGGCTACAGCATATGGATGCCTGGAATGGGAGAGCAGTATTTGGCTCATCCCTAGACCTGGTAATAGAGTATGATGCCAGCAAATGGGGTTGGGGTGCACGATGCATAGACCTATCAACACGAGGCAGATGGTCAGAGCAAGAATTGGGTCTATACATCAACTACCTAGAATTGCTAGCAGGATCGTTCACAGTGATATGTTGGACCCAGGAGAGAGCTCAATGCTGTGTTCTCCTCAAAATGGACAACATGTCTGGTGTCAGATAGATAAACAGGCTGGGCGGCACGAGATCCAGGATACTGGTGGAATTGGCAAAATAATGTTGGCACCTGTGGCTACAAAGGAATTTGTCAGAGACAGTGGAATATCTGCTCGGTCAACAAAACGAGTTAGCCGACTGGAACTCCAGATTCCTCAGGGATGCCAGCGATTGGAAGCTGGATGAGAGGGTGTTTCAGGAACTGGTGGCACGATGGGGACCGTGTTGGACCAACTTCTTCGCATTGAGGTTGAACAACCAGTTACCTCGGTTCTTCAGTTGGAGACCAGATCCGGAGGCGGAAGCAATGGACGCTTTCAGCCAGTCATGGGGTCCGCACACAGAATATGCATTCCCACCATTTTCAATGATAGTGAAGACTTTGGCCCAGATGAGGAGGCAGAAAGCCTCTCTGATTCTGATCACTCCAGATTGGAAGGGTCAGGCTTGGTTTTCCAATCTCTTGGAAATGGCGCACAACCACCCGAAAGCTCTGCCGAGGAACAAATTGATTGTGCGGGATCCCAGGAGGGCAGTCGCCCGCTGGTGCGAGCAGGCAGCCTCACCCTGATTGCATGGACTATCGGGTGAGGCAGAGAGCATTATCAAAGAATCCTGGGACCCAGGGACTCAAAATGCATATAAATCAGCACAGGCGAAAATGGCATAGTTGGTGTATGTAGATGAACGTGCGTTCCTCTAGAACAGATGTAGTGCATGTAGCCATTCTCTTAGCTCAAATGGCAGCTCAAGGGAAGGCTTATAGACCATTAACACAGTACGCTCAGCAATCTCGGTGGGCCACCCGCATGTCGAGGGACTAGTGATAGGAGAACAGCCTTTAATATTCAGATTGAGAGGAATAAAAAGGCTTAGACCAACAAAAGTGAAGTACTCTCAAATGTGGTATGTCGACAGAGTATTGAAATTATTCTCAGCATGGCCTTATAATACAGATTTATCTATAAAGGCATTGTTGGGAAAATTGACAACACTTCTATGTCTCTTACTTAAGAGAGTATCTGATGTGAGGGCGTTGGAGGTTACCAGGAAGTCGTTATCTCCAATGGGAGCGACATTTTTCATCACAAAAAGGACAAAAAACGTTTTGAGAGCAGTGTCTTATGACTTATTCCTGAACCAGCCTAAACTACGCCCAGTTTGGTGACAGAAGATCTAAGACCCGCTGTGTCAATTGCTCAATTGCTCAATTGCTCAAAGCATTACGCAGACCATACGGGGCAGCAACCCTGACGACCCTGGAGAGGTGGATAAGATGGGTGATGCAGCAAGCAGGTATCGACATAGAAAGTTATGGCGCTCATTCAGTGAGGGGCGCAATGGCCACAATGGCATATAACATAGGGGGTCATTTGGAGGACATCATGAAAGCAGCAGATTGGTTGAATGAGTCAACGTTTAAGACCTTTTATTTTAAACCAATTGAGAGAATGGCATCGTTAGTGGTAGGTAAGCTTTGAGCAAGCATAATCCGAGCCTCCTAGAATTCAGATTTTCAAAACTAATGTTATAGAAAGTCATAATTCTATTAAAGACACAGAGGCGAAGGATTATCCCACTTTAACAATTGTGGATGTTGATGCAATGATGTTTCATGATGATGTAATATGATACTTTACTGTTATTATTGATGATGTCATGCCACGATTATCCATCCATTTAATCAGTGTTCTGAGCTATGTTTTTATGTCATAGGTTCAAACGCAGACAACAAGCCGTAAGGGACCTGAGAAATGGATGGACGTTATATCACAGTTCGCGTTTACCTGTTGGGTCGCAAAAGTTATAAGGATCAGCAAAAGAAAGCGGAAGATACAAGATGTGCCAGTATTTATGGGACTATGTATGTGTTGATTGGTCTAGAGGATCACGTGTTAAGGAAAGAACAATAATATTTTGAACTACCAAAGACTCTAACTAAATGGGACTTGTAGTTATGCTTTGTTACTGTTTATATTATTGGTGTTCTGATGGCTGCTCGAGAAGTAAAGTTGAGAGTTGAGCATAATCCTTCGCCTCCATGTCTTTAATAGAATTATGGCTTTCTATAATGTTAGTGTAGAAAATCAGAATAATTTTTGTCTCGGCCAGATAACCAAGGAATGTCGCTAAAACAATTATCTGCAAAATGGATGATGCTGCTTCGCCTTATCTCCTTTAGAAAGGTTACTGAAGTTAAAGCTTTAGATACCAATAATAGATCTTTTACACCATTTGGAGTATGTTTTCATGTTACAAGACCCATCAAGTGTGTTTTTTCTCTCACGTAGTCTGCCTTTTCTAATCAGGATAAACTTTGGTAAAATGTTTAAAACACTCTGAACGAGCAAAAGCCGATCTCAGGGTCGCTCACAAATCGCAGCTGTTAATTTAATAAAAGACACCAGTGTCCTCTCCTTACCTTGCCATGTGGGTCAGATAGGTTATGTCTTCAGCCGGCATTGATGTTTCTATTTTTGGGGCCCACTCCTCCAGAGTGGCCATGGTATCAAAGACTTACCTGGCAGAGGAGTTCCCTTCAGGAGATTTTAAGGTCGGTTGATTGGTCTAGTGATTCCACTTTGAAGGTGTTCTATTTTAAACCAATCTTGTACATTTCACATTCTGCGGAAGATGCTCTTTAAACTTGCAAAATTGCAACCTCTGTGTCTTGACCTAAAATTATGATTTTCTTAGCAAGCCCCAACCCCTTTCCCTGGTGGCCTATGGGACGCAAGGAAGGGTGGATATGGGACTCGCTGCTGCTGAAAAAAGCTAAGTGGGGGAATGGTGGGAGGATTAAAAAAAAAAGGAACTGTGGGTGGGGGGGAAGATGGCGGTGGGGGGAGCCAGCCGTCAGGCAGCTTGGAAAGCCTTGTGACTGGTGGTTCAAGCCCACATTACTAGCCATCTGATTGGCTGGCTCCCCCCGCCCAAGTACTAATGTATAGTCTTTGCAGCTGGCAGGACACTAGAGGTTTATTTATTTATTTATATGGTGCACAAAACCCAGCGATATCTCGGCGCTTAAGCTTAAGAGATTGGTTACAGTGCTTCTGGTCACAGAGAGGAAGCTCAGGAGGTGATTACATAATAGATAAACGTACAGAGGTAATTACATCACAAGCAAAGTGCAAAAAGAGTTCAAAGTGGGCACATTCATGGACCCTCACCCCAGGTTGCAGGGCGGCTGTGACACAGATGCAAAAGTCAATCAAAGTGGGCACATTCATGGAGCCTCACCCCATGTTTCAGGGCGGCTGCGACACAGATGCAAAAGTCAATCAAAGAGGGCACATTCATGGAGCCTCACTCCATGTTTCAGGGCGGCTGCGACACAGATGGAAAAGTCAATCAAAGTGGGCACATTCATGGAGCCTCACCTCATGTTGCAGGGCGGCTGCGACATGGATGCAAAATTCAATCAAAGAGGGCACATTCATGGAGCCTCACTCCATGTTGCAGGGCGGCTGCGACACAGATGCAAAAGTGAATCAAAGTGGGCACATTCATGGAGCCTCACCCCATGTTGCAGGGCGGCTGCAACACAGCTGCAAAATTCAATCAAAGAGGGCACATTCATGGAGCCTCATGTTGCAGGGCAGCTGCGACACATGCAAAAGTCAATCAAAGTGGGCACATTCATGGAGCCTCACACCATGTTGCAGGGTGGCTGCGACACGGATGCAAAAGTCAATCAAAGTGGGGACATTCATGGAGCCTCACCCCATGTTGCAGGGCGGCTGCTCTACAAGGATGCAGAGCAACAAGTAGGCATACGGAGGACAGTTGGATGCAGAACACGGTCCCACAGACACACAGATACAACAAGGGGGCAGCTAGAAACAAATATGCAGTAACAATCACAGAATTTTACGCCAAGACGCGTTCAGGGAGCAGGCAGGGGCCTTAGGAAGTGGACCTTTGGTGAGGGGGCTGGAAAAAGCCTGCCGGTCCCCCATTGGTGGTGATAATGCAGAGCAGGCCAATGGGTGAGCCCTTGGGAAGGACTCACAACATACCATAAGGTGGCGGCCATCTTCAAATCGCTGCAATGCGGCCCGTGCCGGTGCTAACAAAGGACCTCTGGGTCCAAAAGAAGGAGAAGTGTAAACGCTGCAGAAGCAGCAGGCAGCCATAGAGAGAAAAGTATTTTCCAGCGCATTTACTGCATTCTTTTTCATTGCGCTTAAAAATAAAAACCAGCAAACAGCTGCTGTGGTAAATCTCCAGCGGTTACACATACCTCTTTCCGTGTGCGAAGTCAGCTGCTGCACTGCCTACAGGCAAGTGCTCAAGATGGTGAAGAGCAGCTGGAGGGCTCAGATGGAATGAAGGAGCGAGCAGCACAGGGAACGGGGCACAGGAAGTGGGCCTTTGGTGAGGGGGCTGGCTAAAGCCTGCTGGTCCCCATTGGTGGTGATAATGCGGAGCAGACCAATGGGTGAGCCCTTGGGAAGGGCTCAGAACATACCATAAGGTGGCGGCCATCTTCAAATCGCGGTAATGCGGCCCGCACCGGTGCTAACAAAGGACCTCCGGAATCTAGTAATAACTGTATAATGTGAAAGGTTTAAGTAAACCAAAACACAAATACATTTTAAAAAGTGCAAAATCTATGCCTATGTTGTCTTTATTAAAATCTGAACGTTCCAGTGTTTTGCTCTGCGATAGTACTCGTGGTATCACAAAACATCAAAAAGTATTCAATATGTTCTAGTATTTTATAAAGCAGATTTTTCTCCCTACAGTTAGTACAAAATGCATGCATGTCCGCTCGGAGCTTTCAAATGGTAGCGTATTAATTTATATCACATGATAAAATCATGCCTGGATTTCACCAGGGATGGATAAAGGCCTATATTGGATTCGGATGTGAGACACCGAAAACACACCAACCGGAAACCAAGGAGCCCGGAAACACGCCAAAAAGAAACCAAGGAGCTGGGCGTGTTTCCAGCAGTGTTGCCAGGTCCGCTTATTATAAACGACTTTGGGCTTCTTTTTGCCCAAAGTCGCTTATAATATTTAGAAGTAGCTTGTTGCGGTTTTTGTCCACTTATTAACTGCGTATTGTTGAGCTTGTTCAGTTAATAGCGGTAATAAGCATACAAAAACTGCAAAAAGTACAATGACTTCACCGCTGCAGCCCTGATTAATTAACAGGAATGAACTCGAGTGAACTTCCCCGGCCGTCCTTCACTATCTGCTTTCTTCTTTTCTCTTCAATCACTGCTGCGGCACCAAGTCCTCCCCCTGCTGCTAAGTGCCATTACGCAGGGGTCATTGAAGGGAAGATAAGAAAGCTGATAGCGACGGCTGAGGGAAGTTAACTACTCCATGAATGAGGCGGGACACAGCAGGAGCAAGCAGCAGTACACTGATTGCAGTGCATCAGTGTTCACCTCTATATTCACGCTTTTCTGCCTGTTTTCTCCGGTCTGCGTCCTCCGAGTCCCGGCACCAATGAAGGAAAAGCCACCCAGTGGTAGCTTTTGTTTACTACAGCTGGCTGGCTTTTCCTTCATTAGTGCCGCAAAAGCAAGCACAGGCGGCATCGATTTCACAAAATGGATGCCCCCATGTGCTTCCTTTTGTAAATTTTGAGCTTCAGTTGCTCAAAATTTTACATAGGGACTTAAAAAAAAGTGCCAATCTATTTTTTTTATTATTGCCCATCTTTTTTTGCAATGCATTTTTTTGGGCGAACCATTCCTTTAACATATTTCTGTAAGGAATACTATATTGCTGTAGTATTTTAATTATAATGTCTGTACTTTTCAATTCTGATTTATAAAATGGAGTGTTGTTAAAAACCAAACGTTGTGAGGAGGGGAAATGATCAGAGGGCCCATTTGTTGGGATGATTTCCCAGTTCCATGGAAGTGGGAAGAGAGGTTGCTGGACTGCTGATTTTCACAGTACAAGTTGAGATTACATGTGGGTTGACAGTGTCCGCCCACTTTTTTCACAGTGCAGACTCCATCCCCCTTGTTGTGCTTTGAGGCCAGCCTGCAAAAAAGCTTCTTTGTTCAGTTTTAGCCCACAAAAATTTGAACCCAATAACCCATAAAACCACATGAAAGTGCCTTCAAAGCACACATCTTCTATTGGTATTTTGTTTTCCATAAAATATTTTATTTTAATGTAGATTTTGGGTTAAAAGGTGCATACCTTTTATACTTTGCCAGTAGTGTTCTAGGAAAATCTCCCCTAGCTGTTATTGTTCAGAGTATGATTTTGTGAAAGGCAATGTTTATTTCTATTTAGAATATTCTTCTATTAAAAAAGGCAAGTTTAATTAAATTTGCATATTTCACTTTAGGATGCGTTCAGTCCCTGTGCCTATGTTAATGATCCCCATAATTTTTCTGGACTTCAGCCCTATTGATGACATTCGAAGACCTCTGGAATTGCTCACTCTCACTTCCTCAGTACCTTTCTGGTAAATAGGCTTTAGGATTGCACTATCCTGCAGACAAAGCACTTTGCCCTGTCTGGTCCAGGTCCAATCCCTGCCCTTACATCCTTAGAATGTGCAGTCGCATTAGGTATGTTGGGATTACTTAGCGGTTTCAAAGAACGTGTAATGCCAAAAAAAGGCTTTTCAAAGTATGAGCTTGCAAGGATGGTAGGGTGAGGACCAGAAGGGTGCCTGCCCAGAGGAAAATGACTCACCAGGGAGTCAAAGACCAGGAGTACGACAGACCAGAGGAGCAACACACATCTCATAAGGGAATAGTTGCCCAGTGGGCCCGTTTCATGCATGATGACAGGATCTAGTCCTTGATTTTCACTTGGATAATGGTACTTGTAGGCTATGCCTATCACAGGAAGCACAACAATGGCAGTGCAGCATTCAACAGGAGATGCCCAGACTGGCCCACATTGTCACACATGACTTGGGGCTACCTGGCAACTATGTCAGGGAGCCAAGGACCAGAGGGCTCACAGACTCAAGAAGACAACAACCAAAGGAGAGCGGTTCACCAAGGAGCCAAGGACCAGTTGGGCGATGGACCAGAGAAGCCAATTACATACATTCCAACTTTTACAGTGAAAAATACTGCTATCTTTCACGTTCTCCCACCTAAAATTATTCTTTGCCCAATGCATTCCTATGGGGACATTGTTGTCTCCCGATTTCTCTGAAGAAATCTCCCTCCCAGATGCCTCAGAATGTTGGCATGTATGCAATTGCGCCCAAAAATAGGTGTTAAGTTGACACCTTTAGCCCCGCCAAACTGATATGATATGACATGATAGTTTATTTATATAGCGCCTATACACAATGTGTTTCAAAGCGCTTCAAGGCAAGGAAGGGAACAAGGGAAAATACAATGACATTTTTGATGATTGGGCGGACCCTTAAATGCAGCGGAATTAAGGTTTATCGCCCAACGCTTGAGGACACCCTATGTCTGATTTCTCTATGTATATTTATGCTATTGGGTTTGTTTCTTACTTTTGAGACCAATCCATAACGTTTTATGTATGCGCTTGGTTTTTCTTTTTATTTGTATGGGAATCAGCTTGTTTTGGGCTTGTTTTCGAAGGGCGTCCAGCTTATTTTTTCTTTCCAACCTGGTAAGACTGGCTTCCGGTGCCGCTGGCCTGGTTGGTTCAACTTTAGGACCTAGCGTCTGCTTCCTGTTTCCTCCGTATTGGAAAGTGTGCAGCAGCACGATGCTCTCCGCGCAGCAGTACGGCAGTACCTTTCAATCGGCGTCCATCGCAAGTTTAGTATCGGTAAGAAAGAGGCCTTGGAATTAATATTTTAATGGAAAGCGGAGTGAGTGACTTTTCACTTGAAAGAGCATGTTTATTCGCGTCCTGCTCTCAGATTCGAGTTGTATCTGTTGTTCCTGTTAGTAACCGTGGGTTCTACACTCCTTGTATCCGGGTTAAGGCAGAGCTGTGGGTTTGTGCGATTTGAGTTTCCTTACCGCTTTCTGGAGGTCCCCAGGCGGGAACTGTAAAGAAAGCGAGTGCAACCGAAAAGAAGCGTGTGGCAGGAATGGATTACTGCTGGGGGAGGGAGTGAGCATTCGGGAACCTGTGAAACTGAGCATTGTGAACGGTATCGACGTTTTTTGGATGCAACATAGTGCGGACGGCGAGGGCAACATAGTGCGGAAGGCGAGGATTGTGGCGGTGGAGGCAAACTATTTAAGGGGTAGGCGATTGATGTGGAAACCCTTCCAATGTAGGTTGGTAGGCCCAATGTCATTGTCCTTGACTGGCTGTTTTGCGTTTTGTTTAATTTGTGACCGTTGATAACCTGCTCAAAGAGGTGGAATCGTATTTCCTTTCCGAAGTGGCTCCGGCCATTCAGAATATGTATGTAAAACCAAGCTTGAACTTCAACCTTTTAAAACGTATTGTGCATATTCCATGTAAAGATGCAAAACAAATAATTTAAATAACCGTATGTTGCGTTGCTTGGATTACAGTAACCAAGTGTAAATATAATGGCTATAATTTTCTATGGCATGGAGTGCAAACGTGAGGTGCAACGGCACAGCATGTTATATTTACTCAGCCGTAAAACAAACAACTCCTGTGGAACAGGCAGATTTCAATGGAATCCATTGTAAATGCTGTTTACCATGTGTAGTTTGCAGGCAGCATATATACTTGTTTTCAGTTGGCGGTCCCCTGCGTGCAATGTGTACTAAATATTAGTATGGTGGTGTCTACTTCCCATCCGAGAAACATACCATAGCAATGCCATGCCTACTCTTCTTCACCCGACTTCATGATTTTCGTGAGCAATTTTAGTTAGCGGGAAGGCTTCGGCTGCCAGTGCAAGCACAACTGGAATCTGCGTGCTTGCAGAGGCGAGTGTGGTGTGGGTGTGTTGCCCGTTTAAGGGGATGTGTTGCTGCCCTGGCCCAAGCTAATAAAAGCCCCTCTAGGCACGTGCAACAGAGCGGCTGCAGACTCCAGAAGAGTGATTGAGTCAGACTGCCGGCCTACACGTGGAGGCACAGGTGCTGGCATGAGGCCCGCATTGTCAGGGGCATGGCTGGCTGTGCCCTCACCCCCCCATTGGTGCTGGTGTCCTGAAGTGCCGTGGGGCCTGCTTGATGTCCAGGGCAGGCCCCAACCCCACAGGCACAGGGCCTGTTGAGTGCTAGTGTCCATTACGCGGGGGGGGGGGGGCGGCGCCGGATGTCCATCGCGGCCCTTACCCACAACAGGTGGACCTTTTTAACACCAGACGGAGCATACGACTGTCATGCAACTGGGAGGGATGCGGCTGCAGGAGCAGGAATCGCAGCAAGGCTTTGGCTGCAAGTACAACTGGTATCTGTGTGCCTTTGGCTCGCTGCGGTGAAGGTGGGCATTTTATTTGGGAATGTTTCTGCAAGACACTAGATGGACAAGACGAAGTCGGACGCTCTATCATTTTTCTGAGCAGGAACCAGGAAGGCTCTGGCTGTAAGAGCAACAGGAATAATCCAATTGGCATTTTCTTTGGGATACCGTGAGAGTTCCTGCAAGATTGAGACGGGGGAGTGGGCATTAACTTTAAAAATAATCATCTATTGAACGTGAAGGGTATGGAGGGCTGAGAAAAGGAACAGTTCAGGGGCAGTGATGGTGGTGTTTAACTGATCGAAGGCTGGTTCCATCTGCGTGTGATTCGGGAGAGGCATGGGTCTGCAAGGGGGGTGGGGCATCTTGCTACAAGGATGGGGAATTATGGTATTGTTTTACAGGGAAGGATGGGGTTATGTTGGTGTGATCTGAATAGTTGCATAGGGGCACGCTGGTGTGCATTTTCGTGGGATGGGGCACATTGATGTGGGTCTAGAGGGGGGATAGGGGCAGATTGGTGTGGGTCTGGAGGGAGGGTCAGGAAATTGGTCTGTCTGGGGGGGTGTGGGGGGATGATGGTTCATCTGGGTGTGGGTCTGGAGAGCGGGATGGGGCATCTTGGTGTGGCTCTGAAGGGGGTGGATGGAGGCACATTGGTGTTGGTCTGCAGGGAGGGGTGGGGCATCCTGGTTTGGGTGGGATGGGGATATTGGTGTGGGTCTGGCAGGATGGGAGCCATTGGTGTGGGTCTGAAACATCTATGGGGCATCTATTGGTTTGGAGGTTGGTGTGGGTCTGGATAGCAGGATGGGGCATCTTGGTGTGGGTCTGGAGGGAGGGGATGGGGCACATTGGTGTTCTGAAAAGGGTATGAGGCATCTGTTGGTCTGGAGGGTGGCATGGGGCATCTAGGTGTGGGGTATCTTAGTGTGGGTGGGGCATCTTGGTGGGGTCTGCAATGGACGGGGCACATTGGTGCCTGTCTGGGACAGGTATGGGAAATCTGTTGGTCTCGACGGTGGGGACGGGCATCCTAGTGTGGGTGGGATGTTTTGGTGTGGACGGGTGTTGGTGTCTTGTGTGGGTCTGGAGGGATGTGGCTGTCCACCTATCAGCGCCCAGCATGGGGTATAAGCAGCCTGAACCCAATGTCCTTTCCTCTTTGCCATTAGTCTACATTTTGTACGTGAACAGTCAATAACGTCGAAACCCAAGCACTTGTTAACTGCTCCGCTCCTGTAAGCAAACTTGGTCCAACGGGGACAACTTGCGATAACTTCTTTTAAAATCAATCCTTTGAGGACGCCTTCTGGTCATCACCTATGCGAACAGGAAAGGCACTGTGAGGGTGGGAATAAATAAAAACTGGAATATAATACATTACAGATTATTTCTTTGATATTCCGGGCGGGTTATAATGCTCACCTCCTTGTCCTTAATAGAATGAAGACTTCCTGAGCTATCAGGTTGGGCAATCTTTATTCTATGACAAGACAGGAGGCTTGCATTATGCTTGTTCAAAGCTTGCCACCACCCTGTTCAGTATATCTGACACCGGTTTGAAATAAAAGTCTTAAAGGTCGACTCAGAGGACCAATCTGCTGATTTCATGATACCTTGAAGAGACACTCCTGCTGTAAAAGCTCTGGAAGCCATTGCCCCTCTAGCAGATTGCGTGCCAAATAAGTCTACGCCTGCCCATTTTATCACTTCTCTTACCCTTCTAGCTATAGTCGCTGTTGCTATTGCATGGTGCGGTTTCCTGCACGCTATAAGCAACTGGGTCACTCCGCGAGGCCTAATATGTGCTGTCGCTGCCTCGTAATCTTTAATGCATTGCGCTACGCATAATTTCTTATTCTCTGCAAAATACGGGCAAGAAATCACTCTAGAATCGGTCTTTGTTCTCTTGGCAATAGAGAATGCTACTCCTTTGGGGTAAAAAAATCTTTGTCTATCTCTAGAGCTTTAACGTCGGACACGCTTCGGCACACCACTAGGCATAGAAGCATAGCTAGTTTCCCTGATAATTGGGATAAGTGTACATTCTCTGGCCACCTCAGGAATAGATGGAAAACGTCTGACGTCCCACAATACTGCCTATTTAGGTTCTGGCAGTCTTCTCAACTTAATCCCTTTCAGGAGCCGCAATACTGCTGGACGCTCTCCGACGGCACTCCCTTCCACTTTATCGTGACCAGCTGAAATTGCTGATCTGTAAACTCCTATCATTCTGTAGGCACTTCCTGCTTGGAACCTTGAGGCTAGAAAGTTGAGAACTTGCACTAGAGGAGCTGAAACGGGATCCACGCTGTGTTCTGAACACCATAGGGTCCAACTGTTCCAAGTGGTGCTATAGCTCCTAATAGTGGAAGGCGCCCAGGAATCTTGGATGCAATCTGCAGCGCGCTCCGAAATTCCTGGCAATTGCTATCTTTTCCTGAAACCCCTGCATGCTATCAGCTGTAACGTGCTCGCTTGTATCCTCGGATGGACATGACCTGTCAAGTAGAAGGTCCGGCAGACTCGGAACCACTCTCAGAAAATCCGAAGAAAGTTCCATCTCTACTGGAAAGCAGGCCTGTGTTTTCCAACAAGGCAGCACCATCACTAGCTCGGCTTTCTCTGCAGACTTTCGCCAGTGCTCTCGTGATCGCGAACAGTGGGAAAGCGTAGTGGACTGCTCCGCTCCACGGGTGTAGGAATACGTCCGTACCCGCTGCCCCTGGATCCATCCTCCAGCTGTAGTAATTTTGCGTCTGTGCATTCAGTCTGGATGCAAACAGATCTATGTCCAAGGGTCCCCATAACGCTTGCAAGCGTCTGAATATATGAGGATGTAACCTCCAATCGCTAGAGTCTGCAAGATATCGAGAGTTCCAGTCTGCTACACTGTTCTGACTCCCGCAAAGATATTCCGCGGTGACTGCGATCTTGTTCTGCAGGCAGTAATGCCAAAAATCTTTTGCTAGCTCCGCTAACATCTTGGAATTCGTTCCCCCTAATTTGTTGTAGCGAACGGCTGATATATTGTCCATCTTGAGCAATACGCAGCATTTCATTCTGTCTTTTGTATTGCGAAGGAGCCTGCCAGGAGCTCGAGGCAATTTATGTGCAGGCTCAATTCGTCTTCCAACCACTTTCCTCCTGTCTGAATCTGTTCGCACCTTGCCCCCAAACCAGACCTGCTTGCGTCTGATTCTATAACTAGATCTGGAACGTCTCTGAAAATAGCTTGGCCTTTCCAGGCTTCCGTATTCTCTAGCCACCATTGAAGTTCCGTGATGGCTTCCTGATCCAAGCTCACTATGCGATGGTAAGCTAAACCTCCGCAAGTGTCTGATATTGAGCCTCTGTAGTGCTCGGTAATGTAACAGTCCTGGAAATATAGCCTGTATGGAGGCCGCTAGTAGACCCATTACTCTGGCTCTATTCCGAAGCGAAATAGACTTCTTCGCTATCACTGTTCTGAGTTCCTTTTTAATCACCCTCACTTTGTGATTTGGGAGTTCTAAAATAGCTTTTACTGTATCTATGGTGAAGCCCAGAAATTCTATTCTCTGAACTGGTGTGAGCTGGGATTTCTCCAAGCTCACTAAGAATCCTAGGGAGGATATGAGCTTGAAAATCCATTGGACGTCTTTCGCTAGGATTTCCTTGCTGGAGCCCATCACCAGAACATCGTCTAGGTAGATTATAGTGCAGATCCCTCTCTCTATGATGGCTGCGGCCACTGGTTTCATCAATTTTGTAAAGGCCCAAGGGGCTGATGCTAGGCCGAATGGTAGGCACGTAAAATGCCATATCTCCCCTTTCCATCAGAAGCAGAGATATTTCCGAAAGGCTGGCGCTAGCGGGATTGTGAGATACGCATCCTTGAGATCTAGACGCGCTAGCCAATCTCCTGAGCGTAATAGGTGCCAAAGGAGGTGAATCCCCTCCATCTTGAAATGATTGTATCTCAGCCAACAGTTCAAGTTTATGATGGGTCGGATCTTGTCTTTCCTGTGAACTAGGAACATGTTGCTGAGGAATCCCTGTCCTCCTAGTAATTTGCGCTCTATCGCGTTCTCTTCCACTAGCTTTATTAGCTCGCTGTGTAAAAGCGATTTCTCCTCTCGCGGCATATAAATGGGGTGAGGCTCTATCACTTGAACTGTGTCGGTTATAAACTAACCCTGTTATCGCTTCTAAAACCCAAGCATCGCTGGATAAGGCTTGCCATTGAGTCACAAAGAGAGGGTCCTCCCACCTACTTGTATATTTGGTGTACTCACCGCCTGCTGCACCGGGTTGCCGATAGGAGCCTCTTCCTCTGCGGCCTCTCGTATTCCTTCCCCTGGCTGGAAAGGTGGTGTCTTATTGGCGGCCTTCACTATATTGTGCTCTTGGGCCTTGAAGTCTGCGCTGATGGTTAAATCGACCGGACGAACTACCTCTGAAGCATCCGGTCCCGGGAAAATTTTCCTGATGGAGCTTTGGGCTCTTTCAGCGCTGAATATGTCCCCACGAACTGCGCCATCTCTTTAGCGAATGCTTCCCCAAAAAGCAGTCCTTTGGGGCCTTCACCCGCCTCGTAAGTGGCTAGGTCGCACAGTTTACTGTCTATTTTTAGGAGGACACCTCTCCTCCTTTCCAAAGAGTGCACAGTTAGCATTTCCTAGGAGGCAGACCGCCCTCTGTGCCCATTTACCTAGGGCTTGGGGATCAACAGTGTCTTTTGATTTCTCCACCAAATCCATAATCTTGGCTGGTGGTCCTGCTAAGTCTAGAACTTTGTCTTGACAGCCTTTCCAGGCACGGTTGACACCTTTTCGGAGACCATTTTAGGGTCAAGATCTGGCGTGTCGGCGAGCTTTCCTGGAAGCTCTGGTCTCGGGCAGTCTGCCCTCATGCGTGATCGGCTTTCTGTCCAGTGGCTTCCTAATATGGTGGGCCATATATATTGCCACTCTAGGCGAAGGCGCCCATTCCTATGACTTTGGGTGCCTAATGGCTTCCGGATCAAACATATCTAATATGTTCTCCTCTTCTTCGTGAACATTTGACTTCGCTCTATTACGGCTTACTCATCGCCACTTTCTTCGTCGGGTGTATAACCCTCTTCATAATCCCCTGAATTGTCCACGCCTGGGGCAGGGGGTATATCTTTGCCATCTTTGCTAGAAAGGCTTCTTTTAGTCTGGCGACAGGGTCGATATGCCTTTGGGGAACAGGGTTAACCCTTTCATCCGTGCACGTGGGGGTCAGAGTCGGCGCTCTTCTGGGCTTTCTTACACCCCTTATTATCAACCCCTCTTTTGGGGTGTCCTGCTGACGTCCCCTCCCCAGGGCTATTAGCCCGTCTCTTTCTGTCTGTTAGGTGTTGCTGTTGTTCAGCCATAAATGCTTCCAGCATATCCAACCTTTGAGTCAAAGGTTGCACTCCCCGTGAAACGGCCTGCGTCAGGAGTACCCCAGTACCTTCTTAAAGCTGAGGGATAGATCAAAGTCCTGCATTGAGGGTACCTCTTCTTCACTCCACTCTGGAGTGGTGGATTGGGATTCTCTGTGAGCTTTCTGAGCCATAATTCAATGTTAGCATGGCTAACTTCTGAGGAGTCAGCTAAAATCTGGCTCTGATCGAGTCAATGAAGACAAAGACTCTGCCTTCCCAGCAATTCTTATATGCCTTGGTAATAGAGACTTTGAAATTAATCTTCTTGTTTTTTTTTTTTTATATCCCTTTTGAAGAGAAAAGGTGCCGGACGCAAACCGCTCAGTTAGTTTTGCAATTTCGCACTGAACGAGCGTTGGCATTTGTCAGAGAATGCTGGGGAATCTGAGTCTGCTAGGCATTCCTGGGTCCTAATGCCCGTCGTGTTCGCCAGCGCTGGTTCGTGCCCAACGTAATGCAGAGTGGGGACAGCTGCCTAATGCGAGCGGCTTTGCCCACGGCCCCATCTCTCCCCCGCTCTGAAATAACTGTGCTCAATCTAACGCCACATTCCGAAAACGAACGGGGGGAAGCAAGGTAAGAGAACGCGCGCTTGCGACTGACTGAAATGCCTTAGCTGTTAATCTGACGCTGCGCAGATTGCTGTTACAATTCTAAAACCAATATTACCACGAAACGGCCACTTTGACCTATTGTATTCATCACTGTAGTAAATATCATGACAATGCCATATTACGAGCTTAACACAATACACAACATTTTGCACTCATCTGAAAATGGCAGCCAAAAGAAAGAGGAAAGGACATTGGGTTCAGGCTGCTTATACCCCATGCTGGGCGCTGATAGGTGGACAGACAGAGGGGGGTTCCGGACTACTGAGGGCCTGAGGGTCACGGGAGCCGTGGTTCCCAACACTCTTTGGAGATTTTGGAGATGTTTACACTTGGAACTTAGAAAAAAGGTAAACATTAATGTTATATCAGAAAAAATATTAAAATAAGATAAGTTAATATGTTGAAATGCTGAGATAGCAGAATTAAAGAAAGATGAGCATAATGTGATCCTCCTGCCTTGTCATAGAATTGGAACACATGGATCCACAATAATGCCAATTGAGAAGAATCTTACTTTGGTCCAATTAAATGGTTATAATCTTGAATATGATAAATATGTAAGAACCAAGAAATTTACTTGAGTAGTTGAAAATAAGGCCTCCTTTAACAATACTTTCATGGAATATGAATGCCTGAAAACATGAAATCAATGAAATAATTACATATTACAACAATGAACTGAGTGACAGCATAAAAAAGGAGAGCACTGTGACCATGTTTCTAGGTGGACACATAGCAATGGCGCTACGAGACCCTGGTGGGGGCCCATACCTTCAGAAAGAGAATAGCCAGTATATAAGGTATTCCTAGGGCATCTACGCTGTCCACTTTCTCCTTTGCCAGATACAGATCTGTAATTCAAGACCTGGTAGAGTTTTGAAGAATGAACAACTCTGCATTAGAAGGCCAAAAGGTCTGCATCGTGTTTGCCGTCTCTCACTAACTTCCTTCCTTCTCCTACATCCCCCCCCCCCCCCCCCCACTACTCTCCTTCCTCTGACTGGTGTACCACGCCCCTGTACCCCACCTCAACAAACACTGCCAACATCTACCTCCTTGACATTCGAGCTCTTACCGAGACCTGGTTCAATTCCAGCTCAGTCACTGCTTTTGACTCCCTCCTCCCTGACGGCCTCAAGATCATATCTAAGCCTCAACCTCACTGTGCTGGTGGTGGGGTTGCCTTCCATTAGTGGGTTCCTTCCATCTTACCCATCCATCCCTACTCTTCCTTTGAGAGCCTGGTATGCAAGTTGGTCATCTCTCCCTCCTCCACCCTGACCATTGCTACCATTTACTGACCTCCAGGCTCTACCACCCTGTTCCTCTGAATGGGCAGATTTCAGATCTTCCTTACTTTCTTCACCTCCAATCTTCTCTTGGGTGATTTCAACATCCAATTGGACTCCCCTGTCACAGCTTTCACTCTCGTCATTGACCTCTGCACCTCTATCACTCTCCGTTCCAACCCACTCAGCTGGTCACACTCTGGACGCCCTCATCCATTCTGACCTCCCGCTCTCTTCCCCACTGGTCACCCCTCTATCCTGGTAAGACCATTCTCTGCCTTCGCCTCCACCTTCCTCCCTCCCTGCCCCCTTCCTCAGATTCTTCCACTGACCCTGCTCTCAGCAACCTCCATCTGGCCACCACCAATACTCTACACCCTTGCCCCAGTCATCAGAATACACCTGAAACCTGCATCCAAGTGTAACACCTGGTATGACTCCGATCTTGTAGCCCTGAACAGAAGTGGCAAACCCCAGGCTCATCCTATGACAAACTAGCCTGCCACCTGTTCCAAAGGCAATATATCCCCCAACCCCCGTGCCAAGAAAAGGGCCCACATACAGGCACGGGTTTCTAGTGCATCCAACAACATGGCTGAACTTTTCAAGATTTGCAGGGAACTAGCCAACCCTCTGCAGTCTCCTCGTCCCTGTCTCCCTCACAACGCACTGACCACTTGCTTCACCACCAAAACTCAGGACATCTTTAACTACCTTGTCGCTCACTCCCAACCCTTCCTACACCCCCTTGCTTTCCATGGCCCCTCACTCCTCTTTCCTTCCTCCTCCCTCCCCCCCCTCACACCTGAAGAAGTTGCCATTCGTCCACTCCATGAAGGTCTCTTCTAAACAGGTTTCCCCTTGCTCATCCAGAACCGGCAGGGGCAACATTGGCTCTTTCCCACTCACTGATTTCTGCATCACTCTTTTGCCACTGGATTTCACCCCCCCCCCCCCCCCCCAAGCACTCCCTTGTGCACCCCCTCCTGGAAAAAAACCTTCAGACACTACCTGTCCTGTCATCTACCGCCCTATTTCCATCACCCCCTTCCTGGGGAAACTGCCGCAACTCACACACTGAACTTGTTGGTGGTCTCCACGACCATCCATCTGGATTTCGAACATCTAGAGGCACGGAAACTGCTTCTGAACACCCGTGAATAACTACTTGCATCTCTGGACTACAACTCACCAGCTGTCCCCATCCTACTTGATCTCACCTCATTTGACAGTCAACCATTCCATCCTCATATAAAGACTCCACAATACCCATGGTATCTCGGATCGGGCAATGGACTGGCTGACATCCATCATAACTGACCTCTCGTCCCAAGTCCTCCCGGGCACCTTCTCCCCTCCAACTTTGTCCCTCAAGGTTCTATCCTCCACCCCTGGCTCTTTAGCATCTACTTTGCTCTGCTGGCACGTCTCATCTCCTCCTTTTCCCCCCAACTTCAGTGTTTTGCAGACAACACTTTCTTAAACTTCCTGCTGACTCCCTTGCACCTTCCATCATGCATGGCTATCTGCCATTCTGTCCTGGTGCACCTCCAATGATCTCTGCCTCAACACCTGTAAAACAGATCATTCCCATCTTTTTCCCTGCACCTTCTTTCATCACTATGGCATTCCTCTGGCTCCTTCTTCTGAAGCCAGAAACCTTGGAGTCCTCTTCCCTCACACTCAGGACATTGCGAAGAAGTCACACTTTCTCAAAGGAATTCTCCCCTTTCTCACTTTCCCTTTCTCACTTTCCCCCAGAGCCTCAACATTACCCGAGCCCTGGTTCTCTCTAGGCTTGACTATTGCAATAGATTCCTCAATCTACCTTCCTCCACTCTGCGGCCTCCCCAGCTAATCGCGAATAGGGCAGCAAGACTGATCCTTGGCCTTAAGCCCAGGGATCACATTTCTCCTACCCTAAAAAGTCTTCACTGGCTCCAAATTGCTGCTCAGATTAATTGAAAATCCCTCTGCATCATCCACAAAGCTGTCTGGGTGTTAATGAATGTGCCCAAGTCCTTGTGTGTATGTGACACAAAGGGATTGGCTCTTTCGAGTAACTCGTCTTCAGATCTAGTGGTTTGTATGTTATAAATTGTCAACTGCCAATTTGAAGTCAAGCAGTGCTGTTATGGTAGCTGCCTGGCCCCCACCATGGTGCCTGCTGCAGGCAGCTGCACAGTAACTCCGCCAACCTTGAACCTCCTCATCTGCCAACTTCATTGCATACCCTCAAGCTCAAGTGTCTTTTTCACAGTCCATCCTGTAGACCTTTGTTTGCTTGTTGGGTGCTTAAACAGCAAATTCATACTATTGGAACAGCCTCCCCTTCCCTTTGCTCCTTGAGCAGGACTCCTTAAATTCGGGAAGCTCCTCCTTCCCACATTCTCATCTGCTAATCTCGCAGTTGCTGAGATTAGTGTCCTGGGCCCTTATGCCTCATCGGGGCTTCTGTCTTCTCCCTTGGAGGCTTGCACTTACACCCAACACGGCTCCAAGCCGTGTAGCACTTACCACACCATGCCCTTCATCTGTTGCTCACTCACGAGCACAGACACTCCAGCACCTACCACCTCTGCCCTCTTCCTTGCTGCACTTGCACACGCTGAATTACTCGGAAGGCATAGTGGGTTTTTTTTCTTCTCACATCCCCCCAACCCCCACTTGTGTATTCGATGCATCACTCCCTTGTTCCCTCCCTTTGCCCTGTGGGTACTTTGAAAAAGTACGTACTTGCTGTTTAAGCACCTAACAAGTGAACAAAGGTCTGCAGGATGGACTGTGAAAAAGACATACTTGGGAACTAGCCTATTCACAGTGAAGCACATATTTCCCAGTAGTGAAACGCTTCTCCAACCTGGAGAAGCAGAAAGGGCCTCTGTCGCGGAGAAGGCTAGTTCCCATTAGACTAATCTAAAATCCATTATTATGCAGGACTTGACCTCTTGGGGCAAAAAGGCCAATTTCTCTAATGGAACTACTCGCAATGAAACGGCTATTTCCCATCTGAGAAATGGCCTTAGCAAACAAAGATCAGTTTCTCAGATGGGAACTAGTATCAACCATATTAGTACCTGCTGGTGGGGGGCGTGGCTGAGCCTCCTCAGAGCGGCTGCTATCTTCCTCCACCGGTTGTCACTGGCCCACTTAGCTTTTGTTTCCTTCTGCCACATACGCTGGGTGCTTTCCTGATGCACTGGTTGCCATGGAAAGGGAGAAGGGACTACATGTAGTTCCCGTATCCCCAGTTCATGGCAGCCATTGCAATATTATCCGAGGGGCATTTCTGGGACTCCTCATATGGTGTCTGTGCTCTCTTACTCTCTCGTTAATGGTGGGAGGCCCCCCCGGCTACCTTCCTATCCTCTAAGGTCATAAAACATGTCTACCTCAATGGCACGGTCTTGGTCCGAGGACCTCAGGCTAACCTCCTTCTCTTTGACGGATGCTTCCCGCGCCTTACCAATTTCCTTTCCTCTCCTTCGGCTCCCTTGCCTCTTCCTTTGCCACTACTTTGGCGCCTTCCTCCTCCTCGGCTACCTTGCCCTCTCCTCCTACCTCCTCTGCCCTCCCCCTGGCTCCTTCCACACCTCTGCAGGGAGTACCTCTGATTGGTACCCTTAACCGGAAGTCTTTCAAGGATGACAACCTTCTACATCTCTCCACTCTGAACTCTCTCTCAGCTGTCCAACACTCCTGACCTCTGCAGTCTCCTTGAAGAACTCAACCTTGATGTCCTTGGTCTCTCCAAAACATGGTTCAACGCTAGCTCTGTCACACGCTTCAGTACACTCCGCGCCAAGATCCAACCGGCCCGGTTGGGGTTTAGCCTTGATCTTCCCCGAGTGTATTTCTGCCTCCATCAATCCTATGCAGGCCTATTCCTCCTTTGAATGCCTGCTCTGTTGACGCTCTCCTGGCCACTCTCACAGTTGGCACTATCTACCGGCCACGTAGTCGATCGCCTCCTTCCTCTCCGAGTGGGCTTACCTCGCTTCCTCCGGGCCTCTACAACTCAACTCCTCTTCGTGTTAGTCTTCAACATCCACCTGGATGCTTCATGTCCTGGCCCGACTCATTCTGCATGGCACACTCTTGGTGCTCTTATCTCCTCAGACTACCCCCCCCCCCCCACACCCCCTCTCTCGCTCATCACTCCTCTCTCCTGGAGTGACCACTTTCTCCTCTCATCCCTCGCTACCCCTCAGGCCAAGCCTACCCCCACACTGCCACCCATCTTCCCAGTCATTCGGCCCATGAAGCGAGTGTCAGCTGAGGCATTCGCTGCATACTTCTCTCCCCCTCCTGCACCTTATCAATTTCCTTTACTCGCCTGCTGTCCCTTCTCTGCCTCCTTCGGCTCACTTGCCACACACACCCGGACAGTCCTTTCAACGCCCCTTTCTGCTATATCCAATACTCTCGATTTACTTACCCCTGTTGAGTATCTGCACCCTTAAACGCAAGAGTATGCTGGCTGAGAGGAAATGGTTTGTATCTTGTGCACCCTCTGACAAACTGGCCTGCTGCCTGCAAAGGCAATACCGACTCATTTGTCACCAAGGAATGAGATTGCATCCAAGCCCACGTATCTAACCACTCAGCTGAGCTGGCCAATCCTGCCACTGTCTATACCGCTCCTGTCCCCTCCCAAGCCCTCTTTGCGGCCCTGGTTTCTCACTTATCGCTAAAACTCAGGACATCCCGTCCACCTTTGCTCCTCCTCCTTCCCCATGCGCCCACTCCCCTCCCTTCTCTATTCCTCCTCTCCCCCGATGAGGTATCTAGACATGTCCGATCTATGAAAACCTCATCTAACAGGATACCCTTGCCCCAGCATTGCTAGACTTCTGCAACCACTCCTTTGCCTCTGGTACCTTTCCCTCTTATCCCCCCAGAAGCACTCTTGTACACCCATCTTCTCAAGAAGCCCTCAGCCCACCCCTCGGTTCCGGCTATTTCTAGCCCAAGCTTGATCACTCCTTTCCTTGGCAAACTCCTGGAAATCTCCCAGCTTAATCTTCACACTGAATCTGTTGGCTTTCTCCATGACCATCAATCTGGTTTCAGAGCAGCCAGAAGCATGGGGACTGATCTCCTGAACATCCGTGAAGACTTGCTATCCACCCTGGACTCTAATCTCCCTTCTCATCCTACTCGATTTCTCCTCTGCCTTCAACACGGTTAACCATGCCATCCTGCTCAACCGCCTCTGTAATCACCTGGGTATCACTGATCAGGCTCTGGCCTGGTTAACCTCTTTCCTCTGATCGACCATCCCAGGTCCAGCTTGGCTCCTTCCTCGCTTCTTTTTCTCTCTCCACCTGTGTTCCACAGGGGCCTAACCTCTCTCCCTGGTTGTTCAACCAATGCCTGGCACCTCTCGCCCGCTGCATTGCTGCTTTCTGCACCAACTTCCAATGCTATGCGGATGATGTCCAAAACATCTCCAGCGTTCTCTTCTGAAGTATCTTCCTACTCCAGCCCTTTGCTCCTCCAACTCCTTGCGGGTCAGGCGTTTTTCCAAGAAACAAGCTGGAGGCAGCCTCTCTGAAACTTGAGCAGAATCACCTTTGGTTCCGGAAGCAGCTCAAGACTTTCCTCTTTGCTTCTGCCTTCTCTCTCTCTTCCGTGCTTATCACAAATCTGTTACTGCACTGGTTACCTGGCTACCCTCTGAACCACGGGTCCAGGTCCCTGGACTTGGAGCTGTATCTGTCCCCTTACCTGCACTATCCATCACTTGTTCTGCACTTAACCTTGCACTACCACCTGTTGGCTGCGCTTCTTGTTTGTTGTGTCGTGATCCAATGTCCTGCAATTCTCCTCCCCTTCCCTCTGCACTTTCCCTCTTAGTCTCCCCATGCACTTGCACGATCTCAATGTCACTGGGCCTAGTAAGATCGTTGTCTTGTATCCCCACCACCCCCTGCCCATCGTGCTTTGAAACAAATGTTTGAGGCGCTATGACTAAAATATATCCTATTGTATTTGGTTATTTATATAGCCCGCTTTCCCCATTTAGATGACCTCAATGAGTTTGTAGTTGGAACAGTGTTGGTGACCGTAGTCAATGTGTTGGAGGTTCTAAGAGTTTTAGATTAGGAGATGCATGTGTGCATGTTTGCCGGACTAAGGTGTCTGGATAGGCTCGACTAAGCAGCCCAAAAAAGGTCAGGCACGTGGCTGGGTGCTGTTGGTGATTTGCGATGGGGGTGGGGCTATTGTTGAGTCGATGTGTGGCCAGCTATACAGAGTTCCTTTCAGTTGGTAGTCGCTGTATGCTGCCAGAGGTGTTGAGGCATGTCCGGTGTTGTCTGGACGGCTATATGCAATGCTAGACTGGAAGAGTGTAGCCATAGCGGCATTCTACGGTGCATGGATGCTTGGCTGTGTCTGTGGCCTGTGTCCACACTGGTGTGAGAGATGCGTACCGTAGGCTTTGAAATTGTTTGGCTGAAACAATCTTTGTCCAGTCCAGCAGAGGAAACAGGCCTTGTACCGAGGGTGGTGGGGGTGAGGCCTAGGTTTCGACTAAATTGCGTTTTACAGTATAAAGGCATTTATTGGTGGAAACTATTATTTTTGGGGATCCTGTATACTGGGTTTCACGTTACAATTTGGGTACAGGGGAGACGCACCTAAATTGGAGTCCTAGGTTTCACAATGCCGTTTGGGTACAGGAGAGACCACCCAGATTTGAGTCCTGTATAGTGGGAGAGAGGCCTAAGTTTCACAATATTGTAGGTTTCGCAATATAATGGGCAGAGGTGGAGGCTACACCTAGATTTCAGAGTACAAAAGGTTTCACAATATGAGCAGCGATGGAGGCTACACCGAGATACGTGCTAATGTCCCAAGTTCTAGAGGTGGTGCGTGAATATATCTGCATTTTTATGTAGATGCGGCACAGGTGAATATTCACAGCCCAGTCTAGATGCCAGTATCGTATCTCAAAATCAAACGAAGAAGTAAAATCGCAGCAATAAAGGATTGAAATGGCACGAGAACATTTGCTGATAAAGTACATTCTATCACAAATTATCCTCTGGATCTACACCCAATGATGAAAATATTGCTGCCTTTCTACAAAATATTAGATGACCAAACTATCTGGCTATTAATGCAGACTTGCTCAATTCCCCCACTAGGCAAAATGAAATCATCCAAGCTATACAATAGCTTTAAAAAGGTAAAGCACCAGGTCCTTGACGGATTTTCAATTAATTTCTATGCTCATTTTAAATCATGACTCACCCCAAAAGCTATATGAACTTTTCTCTCACTTTGTGTTGAACTCAAAATCCGAGGGACTTTTACTGAAGCTATACTTCTGCCATTTCCTAAACATAATAAGGATCCAGAGGTGCCACAAAGCTATAGACCCATCTCCCTAATCGACACAGACTGCAAAATATGCGCAAGAATATTGGCAAATAGACTTACCCCTTTTATGGCCAGGTGTCTCCCTTTTTCCCTTTGGGTAGATGTACATGGCAAGGATGTCGTCTTTCTCTTGTTTATTTTAGCCCTGGAATATCGTAAGTTAAGCAAGTGCGTGAAAAGAATGTCACCCCTTATTGTAAATCATTAATCTATAGCCACATGACTTCACAAGGGACAATGTGAAGCATGTATTGTCGCCTCCACCTCAATGGTCCCTACATTTCAAATGCATTATTTAATAGTCACTGTTTTGCTGTTTTGAACTTGCTTGTTAACATCAAAGCTGGAATAATGTCTTTAGGTCTAGATGGTTATTTTCTTAATCTGTGGGATCAACATCCGGAATAACCTGTGGTGTATTTGTCCATTGCTTTTCAATCTTTATCAGGTTGTGGCTGCCACGCTCCTGAAATTCAGATCCATTACTACCAACACAGGCGACGCAGAGTTCATGCGTTACAAATGGGTCCTCCACATGCCATGGGTCATCTCTTAAAAGTAAGAATGTGCACTTTCGCTGATTCGCTGCACAAAGCATAAATGGACCCAAAAAACAAAGTGCTTCCTGGTTTCCAGGCCACTAATCACTTTGGTTCCTTGGGTGTTATTGGGAATTATTAGAGCTGGCGGGGGATTGGGTCGGCACAGGTTAAAACTGGGGCTCTGGCCTGATCTTCATCTTGGGTATGTGCCGATAGCTCAACAGGATCGTGCTCAATCTGACTTCCTGTCCCGCTCCAGCCACTCATTGGCTGGGACAGAACAGGAAATCTGGCGTGAGCGCTCCTGTGGTGTGGTGCACATTTGAAGGTTCACCGCCCCCCTGTTCCCTACCCTCGTCACCTTCTATGTGCCCACCCTTTAAAATTTGCAGGCAGTGCCCCCTTATTCCCACAAAACCATCAGTGCAACCAATTTCTCACCTTACTCCCAATGGCATGCTTTTTCTCAGCCCTCTTGCACTGCTTTTCTCGTTCCCCTCGCACCCCTTTTTCTTGCCCCCCAATCCCAGACTCAGACCTTTTTGCGCATCCGTTTTCCTGGCTCGGTTCGCAATTGGCCTTAAGAGCCAGACCTGTGCCCCTTGGTCTGCCCTAGCCAAGGCATACCCGACTCTCCCAGCCCTATGAGTTATCTTGTGGGCTATATGCGCTGGAGGGTTGAGATGGGCGTGGGGGGGGGGGTATTAGAATATGGCAGATTTGAAGGACTTTTCGTGCGTTCTCAGTGACTGCCTGATGTGGAATGCGTCCCGTTGGATTTGGTTCAATCCTTTGCTGCATTGGGGGTGAACCGATATTTCAACAGGATTGCTCTTGGATACATTGTTTAGGGGTCTGTTTTTATGGGACATGCATGTAGGGGAGCGGCGTGTAGCTTTTCTGTGTCATGTTCTTGTTTAATTCAATGTCCCCTCGAGGTTTTAAGATACTTGATATGATAGGTTATTCATAACGCGGTTAATACCCAGAGGTTTCTAAGTGCAGACCCGGGGATCGAACCAGTGTTGCTCTGCGTCGTCTTGCTTCCAAGGCGAGCGCGCTGCCCTTGAGCTATCTTCCCAGGACTTTGCGCACTTTTTTAGACTTGCTTTTGATTTTCTACTTTCAGACTTTGACACTGCTGTTTTTTTCTTCGTTTTTTCTAGCCGTGTTGGTACTGCCACCTCAAATGTCCATCTTTAGGCAACAAAGAGACGTGGTGATGCGATGCTAATGCTGCTTTGTGGAGTTATTTAATGGGGTGTGATGTGGATCAACCAGCTGAAGCTATTCGCCCCCCCCCCCTACTACGGTGGGTTCTGGACCATGGTGTATTTGTATTGCATGTGAATGGGTTACACAATACGGCTATGGGCTCATGTATTTTTAATGGGGTGCTTTTACAGGTATCTGTGGCTAAATCGGCGATGAATGATTACCATTTGATGAACTTAATGAAGAGTTGGTATTTAAGCAGGATTACTTTGATGATCCAGCTGTGTTGCAGTGTGTGTGTGCTAGCTATTTGTGGAATTTAGTGTGAACTGTTTCTGTTCGCTCTAATCAAAAAACGGTCTGCTAATGAAAATTTTAGCATTTGTTTCCTGTCTTCACTTTTTTGCCATTCATGGGACAGTATGTGTTCAAAATGGCAGGCTTTTCTGGAAGCGCTCATTAGCCTCCCCTAATTCCACGATAAAATATTTGTTTTTAAATTGGTTCTGAGCCACCAGTGTATTGAATGGAAATTAATTGCTGAATCGGTTGGCCTGGGTAAATCTGGAAGGATGCTAATCGAATGAGCTCCCAATGCGAGAGTGCCACTTTAGTCTGCAGCAGCTAAGCATTTTTTTTTCCTTTTTAAATGTGTGGTTGGAGGTATGGAGTTAAACAATCAATGATGACCCATGAAAAAGCGACCGTCCCAACTAATAGCTCCCAATCCTTTGCAATCGCTACCTAAAACGAACAAAATCCTATGCGATTCCAGGAAAAGTGCTAATGTCGTGTAGGTTTGTCCTGAATTCCTATAAGGAATCGTTGAAGTCCATTTGGGGTTGTGTGTGAATGTCTTAATTGTCGGCAGGGACATGCGAAAACCAGGAAGCAAAATGAGTGGGCACCACTGGAACATGAATCCACTTATTATTGATATACTAAGTCTCTGATAAATACCAGTCTTTTGAAAAGTAGTTTTTTGTGTAGGAGCAGGCTGTAAAAGGTTTGGAGACACCCAAGCCCAAAATAACAACTAAAGCAAGAGACTAGGTGAAATACCCAGTCATACAGCCGCTCTCTCTGGAGAGCGGCTGTATGACTGGGTACATGCGAAAACCAGACCAACTGTGCTTGTGTGGTGGGTTTTTTGTTTTGTAAGACTTATTTAAAGCCGGCTTATTTTGGAAGCGTGAGAGGCTTGGGCTTGTTTAAACTAGCTATTGTTTCCTTTTGATCATTTATGTAAAAAATGTAGGTTTTGATGTGCCGTTGTGTTTTTGGGGGTTGATTGATTGAAACACTGTATAGGCGCTATACAAATAAAGCGCTTCAAGGCGGGAACATGGGACAATACAAGTACATTCTTACAGGTCCTTGAAACAATTCAGAATGTGAAAAATAACTATCAAATCATAACGGTACAAGTGCATGGAACAATAAAGGGGGAGGAAGGAAGGAGGGAGACAGTAGCAGTAACACTACTATGTCTGATAATTGTTGCAGTTCAAGAGTGACAATAGGTGGGGGAATTAAGGGGGGAGAGGAGAGAAGGGGTGAGAAGAACAAAACGGGTGACTCCATTTCAGGTCGAAGACTGTTAAAGAGAACACTGGGACGGGAAGGGGGGGGGGACAGACAAGCTGTTATCGGTGATAAGAGTAAGTGCTAAGAAAAGTATAGAGGAGTGGGGGGGCGGCTACAAAGACGGGTGCAACCAATTACTATGCCTGACGACAATTGGGGTAGTGCTGGAAAATGACAGAGGGGAGGATAGGGTGGTAGAGAGGGAGGAGAGAAGGGGGGGCACCGGGCGTAACGTAAGTAAAGGGTAAGGGTGCAAGAGAACAATTACAGGGGGCAAAGGGAAATTAAGAGCGGGTGGGACTAGTTAATGGGGCAGGGGAGACATGGGGACACTGGAGTACCATGGTGGACAGGGGTAGGCGGGGTATTTGTTGTGGGCCTTCGGTAGTGGTGGCAGGCTCCCGCCTCCCGGTTGCCCTGATTGGCTTAAGGGCCAAAGGCAGCCAGTGGGGGGGAGGGAGGGTGCAGGGTCAGACCACACAAACAGAAGTAGATGAGTAAATGAAGCAGCCATTTTTTAAATGGCATTTAACACAGGCGGGGCTGCAAGATGCCCATAACAAGGGGGACAAAGGCGATGGGGAGGACATTTGTCCAGCAATGATGAATATTCGTTGTGCAGCGGCCATGGGGCATATTTTAAATGCAATTTCAGATCAAAAGTCGGAAATGTTAAGGGCACGAGTGTATCACCAGTGGGGAACAAGGTCCTAGTATTTAACATGCTACACAATTAACTTCTACGGCATATGCAAACTAACTTTGTCCGCTACATGTCAACCATTATGCTTCAAATGATATGTATTACACACATGATATATGTATTACACACACCTCCAAAGCATTTAGGGTGTGGTTTTCGGGGTTCGTTGTGCTAAGGGGTTGTAAGTAGCACCCCAGTGGCGGTTGGTCAAGTCGACTAGGATCTTCTTGGCTATAATTTAGAGAAATGGTGCCCATACATTTCACGTTCTGGAAATACGGCATGGGTTTTGCTGGCATCATGTGTCCGCTTGATCAAGCTGTACTTAATGCTCTATGGCAAAAATTATGCTGCAGAAGCACTGCCTACGGGTTGAAGTTGGTGATGCTCTATTAAGGCATTTGGGGATCTGTTTTTCTTGTTTCGTTTTCTTTTCTGCAACATCAGGATGCAATGAAATACTTACTTTTTGCTGTACTTGTGGGGGACGAGGGGTTGTAGATATGCTTCTTAGCCATGTGCTCCTTTTTACTAATAGTTCTTAAACCTTTTTCTAATATTTAGCATGTGGCAAACTGACACTTGTGCTCTTTGAAGATTAACTTTTACACATGATCCCTTAAGGGTTCGCAGTAGGTCAGGACCGCTGTAATTTTAAGAAGCATTCGACTAGGGTTCTTTCTCCTTAGAGCCTTACATCACAACAATAACGGTCATTTGGCCTAGGTTGCCCTTTCCGAGATGCAGATGCTTGGGTGAAATGGCTTTTTCTTTTAACCTGGTGATTGACTTTAATTGTCCTTTTCTCACCAGATCATGCTCTATAGGTTGTCGTTCAGTTGAAGTTATGCATGCCCATTTAGCTGGTAGCAGATGGAAGCCTCTTGTTGGTGGATCACTTCCTAGTACAGACTCTACTTTATTATTAACTGCGTTGGATGGGGATTCAGTTGTGGATCTGTGATGAAGAAATGCCACTGGCTGAATCTGGTGATGAACTGGTATTTAAGCAGGATTACTCTGAGATCCAATGCCCCATTGCTTTGGAGTGAGGTGATAATTTGTTTTATCTCTGTTTGGCATACTAAGGTTTTATTCCTCTGTTTTAGGAATGTTGAACTATTATCGTCATGAGGCCACTAGTGGGACGGTCCCATATTCGAGCAGGACCGATTGGTAGAGTTCTCCTAGATGTGAGGTAAGCGCACTGTTCTTCTCGGCTTGTAATCTTGTGTAGATTATCGGTAGACTTTAGAATCTAATGTTTTATTGTCAATGAATATCTTTGTGAATGATGATTGGGGGCTTTTGTTATGAGATAGTGGCTGGATCAGTGATGAAGAAAATGCTGTTAGCTGAAGCCAATGAAGATTTGGTATTAAAGCAGGATTACTCTGAGATCTGGCTTGTGAGTATATGGGCTGCATTTTCATTTCCAAGATGTGGGCTTTATGGTGACTTGTTGAAAGGCCAGAAGAGTGGTAAGGTAGGATTTATTCAGAAAACCTCTGCAGCAGATGTTCCCTGGGTATAATGAGGCGATGATGACTCAAGCCGTCCCTCACCTGGGCCCTTAACTTGGGCGGCGGTGTAGTTACCAGAGGGTCGGCCTGCCGCTCAGGTGCAGATCTCCATTGGCACCTGTGTAGATTCCCTACATTGGTGATAATGGTGTCTTAAAAAAAAAACTGCCTTTATCCCTCAGCTTTGCGTTGTGCTGATTCAGGTGAGTCTGTTTTCAATGTTTGACTCTGGTGCCCTCAACATGAAACCGGGGTTCCCTGAAAGCAGCGCTGCGCGGCACTGGGATAAAGGCATGTTGGATCACCCACCCCATTTTTTGTTTGTTACTAAATTCTTTTTACACCCATGCACCACTGGTAGGACACTATACGGGTGGTGAAGGGGAAGTGGTGCTGGCCATTATGTGCTGAATGCAGGCTTGTACCGTACAGCCCGCATTCCAAACCTCTTGCTTGGCTCCACCCAGGGTGCTAATGAGCGTAAGCTGACTTTTTAGCAAGGAGATGGGGATGCCTTTGGTGTTTCAGACATATGACTTATTTTGACGGGGTGAGTTTGTGTTTTTAACTGCTTTGTATACGGGTTGGATTGAGTGCCTTTTTAATATTCAAATCCAATGTAGGTATATAAATAACGTTCTGCCTCTGAATAAGGTGACCTCATTGGGCATGGTGCATTATTTTGTGACTTAGGTTAGCATGCAAGACTAATCTTCCCCACCCCGTGCCTTTCCCAGCAGTGCACAAACAGAACACAACTAACTTGCAAGTTACCTCCAACTACTATGCTCGATTTGTATCCGTTTGTTTTGAATACTACATTTCATTTCTCCATCCTAGGCATGTTGGAGTATGGTCATGAGGCTGCTAATGGGTCTGTCCATGGTTGAGCAGGACTGTTGGTAGGACTCCTAGATGCAAGGTAATCTTGGGGCTGGTATTGTGCGTTATGTTGGATGGTATTTGTGTAGTGTAAATCATCAGGAGAACTAAATAGAATTTAATGTTTTATTGTGTATGAATATCTTTGTAAATTTGGTTGGGCTTCTTGATTGGGGGACGGTTGGGGGGGCTTTTGTTATGAGTGGCTGGATCAGTGATGAAGAAAATGCCTTTGGCTGAAGCCAATGAAGATTTGGTATTTAAGCAGGATTACTCTGAGATCTGGCAGAGACTATACTTGGTGGGTTTTTCCGGGAAGGTCTTCACTTCCAAGATGTGGGTATTAGGGCGACTGGTTGAAAGGCTGGAAGAGTAGTACAGTCGGGTGACTTCCTTTCAGAGCTGGTAGAAAACCTCTTCAGAAGTTACATGGGTATACTGAGCATGCGCTTACCTTTCAGCAAGGAGACGTGGATGTTTGTCAGACGTATGACTTATTTTGGCAGGGTGGATGAGAACTGCTTCGCCTAGGGGTTGGATTGAGTGCCTTTTAATGCTGCAATTAAATTGACTATATACACATCTTTGCTTGTCATTTTTCTTAAATTCCGGTCCTATGTAGATACATAAAAGGCCTGCCTGGGGAAAACGGCGACATTAGTGGACACAGTGCATCATTTTGTCATTTAGGTAAGTATGGAAGGCTAATCTAGCAAAGGCATGACTGGATAAGTGACAAAACACTTGGGTTCTATACTTTATCATCCGCTGTCTGCATAGATCAATTGATGTGGTAATGGCTGGCACTGATGAAAAAAATGCCATTTGCTCCACTCTGCATATTTGAGCTTTTACATGTTTTGCTTTAATGTAGTTTAAAATATAGATTGGTCTGCTTTGAAATAACTATGCACCTGCTTGCTCATAGCTGGTAACCTAGGCGCTTTGGTTTTATGTTGTACATCGTTATTCGGGGTGCACTGACCAATGGTGTTTATCAATAAACGGCACAACTCAAATTCACAGACTTATGGAATGTGAGGTGGTCAAAAGGCTCTGCTGATCTGGATTGATGTATTTATTGGAAGTGATGCATGCATAATGCAGTAGCTAGGTAATAGCATTTTAAGAAAACTCTCCCGTGACCTTCTCTCCCTCCCAGTTACTGCCCTATTTCTCTTATGTCAAAACTGAACGCATTGTCTCCGCTCATCTCCAACATTTGGCTACTCATTACTTGCTTCCTCTGTCAATCAAAACTTCTATTCTTGTTTTACTTGATCTCTGTGGCTTTTGGCGCTGTTGATCACCTTTCTTTACTGTCTACACTTTCATCTATAGGTTTCTCTGGCAATGTTTTATCTTGGTGTTCAACCCACCAGCTCTTTAATGTTCTTGGTCAAATATGTTCTTTCTGTAACTGCTGCCAAAATTCTTGTTTCTGCCCTTGTATTCTCCTATCTGTTAGCTCCTCCCTTCTTTTGGGTGTCCTTGCTTTCCGCCTTGCTCCTTTGCTCTATATGTAATATGTTCTTCGTTCTATGTTTAGATGTGGCCTTGCCCCACCTTATCTTTACTCTGATCTTTCTATTCCCCCTCCTTGCTCTCTTCGTTATCAGCCTCTTTTTCTCCTCTGTACCTAAACCACCATGCCCACAGTCCCGTTAATTTTCCCTTTTAGCTTCCAAATATTGGCACACTACCGCTTTACGTTTTCTTCCTATGTTTCATACTCCTTTCAACTCCTCTCACCAAATGGAATTTGTTATATTTCTTTAATCGTTTCCATGTTTTATTTTCATTTTACAGCATTTAGGGTTAAGCACTTGAACAAGTACAAAATGGCAGTAGACCTCCATATTTCCACAGGGTTGAATTGGAATCCGAATAATAGGTTTCAGTCAGCACATTTTTTAAACCGAACCACGTTAGTTACATGTTTTGCGAGGGATACTATGTAAGAGCACCATACCTAGCCCCCCACAAGGATTCAGCATGAGTGCAGGCTGCACACCAGCACATGAGTATTAGTCAGTGTGCATGACTGACTTATAAAGAGCCCAATTCCTGTGCTGGTGTGACAATTGGGCGCACCTCTTCTGATTGTGCTTTACAGACATCCATGTCAAGCAACTCCTTATTCTTTGACATTTTTAGTGCAAGATGGTGGATTTTCTTTGGTCATTCCAGCTAGTTTTTCAGTGCTTGCCCTCTACTGGACTCCTGCTTCCACACATATGGATCTTTGCAGTGACCAGATAGACAATGGGTGCATAGCTTATGTTACCTCGCAGGACTAAGGAACATGACTTGACCTGATATCTGGCCTTTGGTTACCTACAGCCCCATTCCAGTTTGGAACTTGCACCTGCTTCTTCTCAGACAACCATCATCCTTCCCTTTATTCTCACCCACCTACAGGCTTTCTTGAGCTGCATCCTTCATTGCCTTTACTTCAGATATCTTCGACCCTCCCATCATGCACCATGACTCCTTTCCTTCATCGTTCTACTCTTCTTTCATAACCTTCAACCTCAAATCGGTCGGATTTCTGCCTCTAGCCTCCACACTGCCTTCACCTCCATGCACCCACACCTTTCAAACAAGACTCTTGTACTCGTAGGATCTCCAACCTCATTTATTACTTGCCTACTGAATTGGACCTGCTCCTTCCCCCACTACAACCCCCCCTTAAGTCCTTCCCCCGAGGCCCCTATCCTGCTATGTGTGGGCCTTTGGGATGCAGGGCCCATCTGCATTAGGTCTTGCTACATCACTGACTGCTTTGATTTTTATCACCCTCAACTTTCACTTATCGCGGAAACCTGGAGCTCCCCTCCTGACTTGCACTAGCAGCTCTCTGCACTGACTCAACTACCTTCTACCACTCTCTCCAACTTGATTGGGAAGGTGGTGGTGTGCAGTTCTTTATCAATAAGCTCAAAACTGTCCACCCTGGCGTCACATCTTCCTAACTTTTTAATGTTCCACTATTCAACCCCTCCCTCCTACATCTCTCACAGTTCTAACTATCGGCCTCCTTGTCCTATTAACTCCTTCCCTGATCTGAACCTTCTCCTTTAACTTGCTAGAGACATATTCATTGTCATGTTGGGAGAGTGGTGGGGGTTAGCTTTCGGAGCCCCTTTGCAGCTACCACCTTGAGCTCCCTCTTAACTGATCACGGCCAGCCTACCCACTCCAGTGGGAACTCTCTTGACCTTTCTCTCAATTCGCACTCCCTCTAATCAAGCTGAGACTGGGACCAACATGTCATCAATACGGAGGTTGAGCAATCCACCCAAACTGACTGTGTGCAAGTTACGAAGTTACGTTCAAATGCACTTGATTTGTATCCATTTTGGAATACTACGATTTTATTCCCCATCTTGGAGTATTAAAGTGGACCATTGCTGCTCTCTATCCAAAATGATGCTGCAGAGTTGGTGTTAAGGGTATTTAGGAATCTGTTTTCTATTTCTATGCGGGGGGTGGGAGGTCGGGCAGTTGTAGTGTTACTTCATAGTCCGTATTGAACATGCAGCACACTAGAGCTGCAGAAAACCATACTGGATCGGGGGGGTGGGGGAATAGAGAGGGGGGGAAGGAGTCTGGTTACAGTTGTGGATCTGTGATGAAAAAATACCCCTGGCTGAATCTGGTGATGAACTGGTATTTGCAGGATTACTCTGAGATCCAGTGCCTACTTCTTTTTTGAGGGTAGTTCTATCATTTCTTCTTTTTTTTAAATGCTCCCTATTTTTCACCCCCAACCGTGCACACTGAACCACCTGAACTATGTGCACGTTTCCTTCAACTGCACTTGACTTTTATCTCCTTTTGGAATATTAAGGTTTTATTCCTCTATTTTAGGAATGTTGGGGAATTAATCGTCATGAGGCCACTAGCCTGGCCATCCATGGTCGAGCAGGACCGATTGGGAGGACTCCCTTAGATGTGAGGTAAGCACTGCTCTTCTCGGCTGAGATTCTCGTCTAGATTATCAGCAGACTTAAATAGAATTGAATGTTTTATTGCGAGTTAATATCTTTGTGAATTTGGCCGGGCTTCTTGATAGCGAGATGGTTGGGGGCTTTTGTATGAGATAGTGGCTGGATCAGTGATGAAGAAAATGCCTTTAGCTGAAGCCAATGAAGATTTGGTATTTAAGCAGGATTACTCTGAGATCTGGCAGTGACTATATGGGTGGGTTTTTCCAGGAAGGTCTTCACATCCAAGATGTGGGCATAAGGTGGCTGGTTGAAAGGCTGGAAGAGTGGTACAGTCTGGAAGTTCCATGGGTATCCTGAGCAGATGGGTGCATTTTGTGTCGGATGTATGACTTAGTTTGCGAGGGTGGGGTTTGTTTAGGGGTGACGGAGTGCCTGAAGGCTGCAATTTAAGCACACTATATAAAGTTTTTTTTTCTCTTACTTAGAGGCTGTTGCAGTAGTCCAGCATGGAGAGGACCAGAGCCCTGGAGACGTTGAGCTTCTGGGGGAAGGTGAGGAATGGAAGAATGCCCCCGAGGAGGTGGAGCTGGGAAGTGGGACTTCTTAGTAAGGTCCATGATGTGAGGGGTGAAGGGGAGCAGCATCGCAGGTGACCCCAAGGTTTTTGCCCTTACAGGATGGATGGATGGGTGGGTGGTCATCCACAGCTCATCCGCTCTCGGCAGCTCATCCGCTCTCCGCAGCTCATCCGCTCTCCGCAGCTATAAGTTCTACGCCCTCCTCCGTTCTATTTGCTACTCTGTATTTATGTACTCATCAACTCTACACGAACTCGTCAATCCTACACGCTCGTCCGCTCTACACACCCAACCACTCTACACACTCATTGGCTTTAGTATGTTCATCTATTCCATCCGATCTCTATACTCATTTGGTCTTTCTAGTCATCTGTTCTTCCACTCCTGCACTCTTCCACTTAGTGCATTCATCTGTTCTATACGCTTCATCCATTCTATTTCATCTGTCATTCACTACGTTCCCTCCTCATTCATTATGTCCATTTCATCAGTTTAGATCTCCTTACTTTCCCAATGATTTATTCCTACTGTCCACTTCACTGTTTTGATCTACATTACTCGTTTAGTTCTGTTTCTTTCTAGTTTACATTTGTTTATTAGCTGTCAATTTCTCGCTTCAGGTAGTTTGTTGGGTCTGTGTTATTGTGATGTTAGTTTGGCAAACCGGTTGGTTTTAGGGGAAGAGCCAGGTTTTCAGTAGTTTGCGGTCGGACCTTAAATCCTCAGTTAGGCGGATGTGGGGTTGGAGCGAGTTCCACAGGGTTGGGGCCAGGGCTGAGAATGATGATCTGCCTAACCTGACTGAGTTTGTCTTAGGAATTACTAGGAGGCCCGCTGAGCTTGATCTTGGGGTGCGAGTGGGATGATAAGGTATTAGCTTGTCTTGAGATATTGAGGTCCAGTTTTATGCAGTGCTCGATGGGAGAGGCATAAGGATTTGAAAGCCACTCTACGGGCTACTGGAAGCCAGTGCAATGTCTCGAGGGCTGGGGATACGTGGTCTCTTGGACCGAGCGCAAGTAGCAATTTGGCCGCCGCATTTTGTGTCCTTTGGAGTTTATTCAGTTGGTAGGCATGGATTCCGAGGTATAGGGGGTTTACGTAGTCCAGTCTTGATATAACGATTGATTGGACCACGGAGAGTCTATTGGGAAATGAGAGATATGGGAAGATGCGCCTAAGGGCTTTAGGTGGTGGTGGCATGACTTTGAGACATTTTTGACTTGGCGCGAGAGTGTTAGGTCAGAGTCTAGGGTGCATCCAAGATTTTTCACTATGTTGGAGGGTGTCGGTGAGTTGCCCATGGCGGGTGGCCAGGGAAGTGGGTGCGAAAGAAGATCTGAGTTGCCGCAAACCATGATTTCTGTTTTGGAGGGGTTTAACAAGAGGTGGCTTTGGGTCATCCAGAGTTCTTTTAAGGAGGCAGGATGCCAGGTCAGGTCGGGAGTTGGGTTTCGTGTTCAGGAATTTTAGAATTGGTTGCGTGTCATCGGCGTAGTTGTAACAGGATGTGTGAACGAATTATTGGTGGGAGGGTGATCAGGTAGAGATTGAACAGGAGGGCGGATAGACATGCTCCTTGTGGGACTCCCGTGTCGACTGGTCGGGCTTGGGAGGTAAAGCTGGAGAGTGTCGTTATTTGGTGTCTGTCTTTGAGGAATGAAGCTATCCATTTAAGAGCGGTTCCACGAATTCCTAGGGAGTAGAGGCGGTCTAGGAGGATTGAGTGATTGATCGTGTCAAAGGCGGCCGATAGGTCGAGAAGGATTAGTGCGGCGCATCCCGCAGAGTCTGCTGTCATTTTAAGATCATCCCAGATCGCGGTTAGGGTGGTTTCGGTTCCGTGACGTGATCTGAAACCTGATTGGGCGGGGTCTAGGAGATTGTTGGCTTCGACAAAGGCATTTAGTTGAGAGTAGGCGGTTCGGTCAATGAGTTTGGCAAGGAACCTGGTGTTTGAGATAGGGCGGTAGTTTTTAGGTTCGAGAGGGTCGAGTGAAGGTTTAATTAGAGGTTTGATGTGTACCATTTTGAATGCGTCGGGAAAGATACCGGAAGAAAGGGAGGCATTTATGATAGATCTTGCGTGTTCTCCTGTGCAGGTGGAAGCAAACATTTCTTTAAGGGTTGTGGCTGGGCAAGGGTCGGGTAGTGATCCAGAACGTTTGCGGGCAGATAGAAGTTTGAGAAATTGTTCTGGTGATATTGGACTAAAGGATTTGAACGTTGGTTGCGTAGAGGTCGCAGGTGATGGGCTGGCCGGTACGGGCGGAGGATTGCCTGGTGGCTGTAAGAGAGCCAGTATGGTGGTTAGAGTTTTTGTCCTTTTGATAGCCATGGTGTAAAAGTGGAGGGAGAGTGAGTCGCAGAGTGATTGTGACGGGGTCGGGACGGTTGTGTTACAAGCCGGATTGGTGAATTCGGAGATGATTTTGTGGAGTTCTTTGCTTGGGTTTTTGCAGATTAGGATTCGGGTGTTCTAGTGGGCTTTTTTCTTTCCGGATTTGGCCTTGTACCGGTACAGGTGTCTGGCCAAGGTGGTCCTGCTCTCGTGGGTTTTCTTTCTGCCATTTGCGTTCTAGGTATTTGTATTGACGTTTAGTGGTGTTCATCTCAGGGGTGAACCATTTGGGGAAAAGGCCACGGCGGGTTGATTGTTTGCAAGGCGGGGTGAGCCGCTTCAGAGATGCGTTGAGCCATGAATCAAAGGCCTCAGGGGTTAGTTGGTTGTTGAGACGGCAGGTAGGTGGTGGAGACTGGAGGAGTCCCTCGGCTAGGTCCGGGGTGATTATTAGTATTTTCCAGCATTTGCGTAGATTCGGAGGTTCAGATACGAGTATGGGAAGGGGGTCGGGTGAGTGGATGGCGAACGAGAGGATGAAGTGATCGGACCAGATGGGGGTGGGGGGCTTTAACTGAATCAGGGTGTTGGAGCTAAAGATGGCCTTGAGTGTCCTTTATAGTGAGTCGGGCCGTCTATGTGGGGTTGGAGATTAATTGCATCTAAACCGTCAACCAGGGTCTGTCATAAGGTTGGTGGGGATGTCGAGCCATATGTTGGAAGTGTCCAAGGAGGGTGAGGTTGGGATGGTTTAGTTGGAGGGTGGCGATAGAATTGTAAAGGTTGTTTGCAAATTGTCTATCGTAGCCAGGGGGCCTGTAGATTATTAGGAAGCTGTGTGAGAGCGACGGGGAGAGGGATAGTTTAATGAGGAGAGATTCGCAGGATGGAATGGAGAGTTGGTTGTCGATTATTGAGGCGCAGAGGAGAGATTTGAAGACTAATGCTACCCCCCCTCCTCTGGACGGACGGTTCAGTGGGATGAGGGAGTAATTGGGGGGGGGGGGGGGAGGCTTCATTGGCGATTGGGCCGAAGTCGTCTGAGAACCAGGTTTCAGTGATGAAAACTAGGTCTAGTTTGACAGAGGCGAGGAGGTCAAAGATGCAGTGTCTGTTTTTTGCTACAGATCGGGCGTTAAATAGGATACATTTCACATCGCAGGCAAGGTTGGTCTCGGTGCCGGAGCGGGATGGGGCGGTGGCGGAGGGAGATGGGTAGGGTGGTTGCTAGATGGGAATAGTGGGCGAGCAGAAAATTTGGCAGGCTTCGGGCAGGGTTGGGTGGCTGCGTGTGAAAGGATGGTCGTGTTTGGGTTGGGGGATTTGATGGTGGGATGTGGGCGGTTAGGAGTTTCCGTTGCAGTTGATGAGAAATCGAGGGAGATGGGTTTCAGGAAGGGGGAAGCTACGGGGGAAGGAGGAGATTGCGGGAGAGAGGTGGTGGTTTGAGACAGGGGAGGCGAGGAGTGCTGAGAGATTGAGGGGGGCCAGGGATGTTTCCTCTTTAATTTCTTTGCTGCGATTGGTGTGTGAGAGATGGTAGGGGGGTGGGGAGAGGGAAGCAGCTTCGGTTCTTGTTAGGGCTAGGCGTGCAGTTTTTAGGGAGGGGAAAGGGTGCAGTCGGTGGGGGAAGGTGGCAGGGGTATGAGGGCAAGGCGGGGGTGGGTGATTGCAGGGTGGGGTGTGCCAGGTATAGTGAGGGGAGCAGGTATGGTTAACGCTGGCGGGTCGGGGGTCGGGTTCAGGTGATGAGTCTTAGGGTGAGTGGCTCACCATCATGCCCCCCCCTGGCTTGGTGTTTGGAGAGGGGAATGGCCGGGAGTGCGAATGAGGGGGGGGGACGGGAGGGAAGGCAGATCGGAGAGTGGGGGTGGACCACGGGGGTTGTTTCTGACACACAGGTGGAGTGGGTGCGCTCATGATTGGTGCGAGCTGTTAGGCTGATTTAGGAGGGCTTTCTGATTGTAGTTCCAAGATCGGAGGTGGCACGTTTTTAGGCAGACTTCCAGGCTCAACTGCTCAAAGACGATACTAGACTATTTGGTGCTTTCTAGATACAATGGTAGACAGAGATTAGTTTATTAGGTACACTTCTAAGTTCACCTGTACACAGAGAAGATATTCGGTCAGTCTCTAGATTCAATTTGCTTAAAGGGGGTATTAGATTAATTAGTCACTGTTGTATATGCTACATTTACACAGCTATACTGTTATACTAATAGGATTGAATAGGGCACGCTAGTGGGTGGACTTCTTTCAGTTCACTTTTATACAGGGAGGGTATTAGGCATGAATCTAAATCAACTTTGTATTAGATTAGTCACCGTTTCAGATTCTACATTACACAGCTATACTGTTAGTTATATTAATGATTATTTAGGGCACGCTAGTAGGTGCACTTCTTACAATTCTTCTAAATGCAATTGGGTACACTTCTAAATGCAACCTTCTCGGAGAGGCTATTGAGCACAACTTCTAAATGCAATTGGGTACACTTTTAAATGCAACTTTCTCAGAGGCTATTGGGTATAGCTGCTAAATGCAATTGGGCACACTTCTAAATGCAGCTTTCAAAGAGGCTATTGGGCACCCTTCTAAATGCAACTTTCCTCAGAGAGGCTATTGGGCACAACTTCTAAATGTAATTGGGCACACTTCTAAATGCAGTTGGGCACAACCTCAAGATGCAACTTTCTCAGGGAGGCTATTGGGCACAACTTTAAATGCAACTTTTTTCGGAGACTATTGGGCACACTTCTAAATGCAACTTTCTCGGAGAGGCAATTGGGCACACTTCTAAATGCAACTTTTCTTGGAGAGGCTATTGGGCACAACTTCTAGATGCGATTGGTTACACTTCTAAATGCAATTGGACACACTTCTAAATGCAATTGGCACAACTTCTAAATGCTGTTTTTCTCAGACTGTTGGGCACACTTCTAAATGCAACTTTCTCCGAGAGGCAATTGGGCACAACTTCTAAATGCAATTTTTATCAGAGCGACTATTGGGCACACTTGTAAATGCAACTTTTCTCAGAGGCTATTGAGCACAGCTTCTAAATGCAACTTTTCTCAGAGAGGCTATTGAGCACAACTTCTAAATGCAACTTTTCTCAGAGAGGCTATTGAGCACAACTTCTAAATGCAACTTTTCTCAGAGAGGCTATTGAGCACAACTTCTAAATGCAACTTTTCTCAGAGAGGCTATTGAGCACAACTTCTAAATGCAACTTTTCTCAGAGAGGCTATTGAGCACAGCTTCTAAATGCAATTGGGCACAACTTCTAAATGCAATTGGGAACACTTCTAAATGCAGCTTTTCTCAGAGAGGCTATTGAGCACAGCTTCTAAATGCAATTGGGCACAACTTCTAAATGCAATTGGGCACAACTTCTAAATGCAATTGGATACACTTCTAGATGCAATTGGGCACACATCTAAATGCAGCTTTTCTCAGAGGCTATTGGGCACAACTTCTAAACGCAATTGGGCACAACTTCTAAACGCAATTGGGCACAACTTCTAAACGCAATTGGGTACACTTATAAATGCAACTTTTCTCAGACTATTGGGCACAACTTCTAAACGCAATTGGGTACACTTATAAATGCAACTTTTCTCAGACTATTGGGCACACTTGTAGATGCATTTGGGCACACTTGTAGATGCATTTGGGCACACTTGTAGATGCATTTGGGCACACTTGTAGATGCAACCTTTCTCAGACTATTGGGCACAACTTCTAAATGCAATTGGCAACAACTTCTTAATGCAATTGGCAACAACTTCTTAATGCAATTGGGCCCACTTTTAGATGCAATTGGGCCCACTTTTAGATGCAATTGGGCCCACTTTTAGATGCAATTGGGCCCACTTTTAGATGCAATTGGGCCCACTTTTAGATGCAATTGGGCCCACTTTTAGATGCAATTGGGCCCACTTTTAGATGCAATTGGGCCCACTTCTGAATGCGGCATTTCTCAGACTATTGGGCACACTTTTAGATGCAATTGGGCACACTTTTAGATGCAATTGGGCACACTTTTAGATGCAATTGGGCACACTTTTAGATGCAATTGGGCACACTTTTAGATGCAATTGGGCACACTTCTAAATGCAGCTTTTCTCAGAGAGGCTATTGGGCACAACTTCTAAATGCAATTGGGCACCCTTCTAAATGCAACTTTCCTCAGAGGCTATTGGGCACAACTTCTAAACGTGATTGGGTACACTTCTAAATGCAATTGGGCACACTTCTAAATGCAATTGGGCACACTTCTAAATGCAATTGGGCACAACCTTGAGATGCAACTTTCTCAGGGAGGCTATTGGGCACAACTTTAAATGCAACTTTCTCAGAGGCAATTGGGCACACCTTCTAATTGGAATTGGGCACACCTTCTAAATGGAATTGGGCACACCTTCTAAATGGAATTGGGCACACCTTCTAAATGGAATTGGGCACACCTTCTAAATGGAATTGGGCACACCTTCTAAATGGAATTGGGCACACCTTCTAAATGGAATTGGGCACACCTTCTAAATGGAATTGGGCACACCTTCTAAATGCAATTGGATACACTTCTAGATGCAATTGGGTCCACTTCTAAATGCAGCTTTTCTCAGAGAGGCTATTGGGCACAACTTCTAAACGCAATTGGGCACACTTGTAGATGCAATTGGGCACACTTGTAGATGCAATTGGGCACACTTGTAGATGCAATTGGGCACACTTGTAGATGCAATTGGGCACACTTGTAGATGCAACTTTTCTCAGACTATTGGGCACACTTTTGAATGCAGTTGGGCACACTTTTGAATGCAGTTGGGCACACTTTTGAATGCAGTTGGGCACACTTTTGAATGCAGTTGGGCACACTTTTGAATGCAGTTGGGCACACTTTTGAATGCAATTGGGTACACTTTTGAATGCAATTGGGTACACTTCTGAATGCAGTTTTTCTCACACTATTGGGCACACTTCTAAATGCAATTGGGTACACTTCTAAATGCAGCTTTTCTCAGACTATTGGGCACAACGTCTAAATGCAATTGGGTACACTTCTAAATGCAGCTTTTCTCAGACTATTGGGCACAACTTCTAAATGCAACTTTTCTCAGAGGCTATTGGGCACAACTTCTAAATGTGATTTGGTAACTTCTAAATGCAATTGGGCACACTTCTAAATGCAACTTTTCTCTCTGAGAGGCTATTGATCAACTTCTAAATGCAGTTGGGTACACTTCTAAATGCAGGTGGGCACACTTCTAAATGCAATTGGGGACACTTCTAGATTCAACTTTTCTCAGAGAGGCTATTGGGCACAACTTCTAAATGCAATTGGGTACACTTCTAAATGCAGTTGGGCACACTTCTAAATGCAATTGGGAACACTTGTTAATGTTAAAGGACATTTGTACCGCGCACTATCGCCACCAAAGTGGTCCCCTGGCGCTCTCGCGGCTCTGAAAAAGGGGCAGAGGGGGGGGGGTGGCTTAGTGGGAATAAGATGGAAAAGTGCAAGAGAGCAGTGATAAGTTAGTTGGTGAAAGGGGGAGTGACTCACACTCTTTGCAGGCCAGCTTGAGACAGTCTAAACAATCTATTGGGCAACTGGATAAAACATCTACAAAGGTAAGAAATGTAGCCATGGGTAAACAAAGGGGCCCGATGAAATTTCTAAAATATTTTCCGGGCTGCTCAAAGGAGAGAGAGAGAACAAGTGGAGGAGGCAAGAAAGGAAAATAGATAGATGACCCAATAGTTGTACTAGATACACAATCGCAGTTGGCAATTGAGGGATGCGCCATGGACGCAGCACAGGACGAACAGAACTGCAATGAGGAAGTGGTGGAGATTTCACGGATGCAGCCACTGCAAAAGAATAGGAGAAAGAAGAAAAAGAAAAAGGCTAAGGGCTGCAAAGACACAACGATTCTCCCTGCTTTGCAGGAGGAGGATTCTGAGAATTACATAGTTGCAATTGTTGATGGGGGGGATTTGGATGAGAGTGGATAAGAGTGAGAATCTGGCTGAACCACCAATCTCCACCACAAGAGTTACTTGCAAGAGGAATGAGACTAAAAATTATGATGAGGGAAATTTGGTCAATTGGGAAGGAGTGAGCTAGATGTAATTGAAAGCCACTCCCTAGCAAAGAGTTGTCCTGTGGAATACCAGAGGGCAGAGTTGCTGATGACCAAGTGGCGACACAACGTCCATATATGCTTATTAAAGCACATGAAGTGGCTAAAATAGACACCACACATCCATTCTGTGGGATGTCAAGGTTGGGTAGACCTCTTGAAACACATGTGAGGTACTGCACTAAAAGCAATACCATGAACCAACTGACTAGCATGGAGATTGCGGTTAGCTTCTACAAATCAGACATTTTATGACGATTGATTACGAACAAAACAAGGTAAATATAGCGACACAGGCATTTGCCAAAGGATACTATACACTACCAGATGTTTCCAGCAATACCACCTGACGACCCTATTATTGAGGAACTCACCTCCCCCTCACCCACTAGAGGTAAAATATCCAGATTATACACTATGCTGCAGTCAAGATCCATCCCAGATTTCTCCAAACTGAAGCGAGCATGGGAGGCGGACCTGGGTGTTGAAATGTCCGACGAGCGCTGGGCGCACCTCTGTGACCGCATACACCGTGTGTCTTTCAACTCTCGTTTCAAGCTGATTCAGTTTAAAGTTTTACACAGGTTTCACTTTACCCCGATCAGATTGCACCGCATATCCAATGTTAACCCGTCTAGCTGCCCCAGATGCGGTCAAGACTCGGCCGATTACATCCACATGATTTGGTCCTGTCCCCGCATCTCACAGTTTTGGGAGGCAGTTTGCTCGACGATGACTGCTATGCTCGACCACCCCATCAGCCCCTCCCCGTTGGTCTGTCTCTTTCACGACCTCCCTGGCCTCCCCCGGAATCCCAGGAAACTTGCCGGCCTCTGCATGCTTCTCGCAGTACGTTCCATCCTACTTCGCTGGCTTCGCCCCTCACCTCCCACACATGCCCAATGGCTAAGGGCGGTCACATGGGCCTCTGACACAGAGGAAGCCTGGTCTCACCTGCAGCCTACCTACTCCAGACCCAGGAATATCTGGCTTAGATTCCGATCCTACATGTCGGATCTGAGTACGACATCGGACACATCCTCCCCAGCAGCTTCTCCTCGCCTTCACGGGGCCTCACCCCTCACATAACACCCGGCCACTTTGCTCATGTCCTCCAAAATGCCTAATGTTTACGTTTATATTGTAATGTAACTGCTGTATGTCTGTTTTGCATATAATGAGCTTACACTGTATTCTCCTGGCGCTGTTCGCCCATGTTTTGCTGCCATGCTAAATTAATAAAAAGAAGTTTAAAAAAATAAAAATAAATGCATACCTGCCCCCATGAAATTGCTGCAGTACATAAAAGGGTTTCCCAACCCAACCATTACAAGGGACTGTTTGTGAATAAAATTAAACATGGTACGGTCCAGGGAGGTTGGGCATGGCAGAAGATGCAGATTTTGTTGTCCATGCATTCTGAAAAGCACTAGACTCCTTTCTGACAGACCGTATTACACGTAACGTTAAAAGAAAACTCACTTAGTGGAATATGGTGGTGCTAAGGCGACTGATTTGGCATCAATGTACATCTGGGATAAGTATATGGCGTGTGATGACTAATTAAATATCTGACACGATTATTGCAGGGCATAGAGATGCTCTTACTGAAATAATGAACCGGTTATTGAATATGTACAAATTAATGAGTTGGATATTGAACTTGATATGCAGTGTATTGGAATCGGTGTGTTGGATGGAGTTGATGATGTAACTCGTGTCAGACACGATTGTGGTGGGGAAGGAGCTATTTGGGCCCCATGGCATTACCTGACTCTGTAATGCCCCTGCCGCAAGGGGCATATTGCCATTAGTACCCCAGCCGGCAAGATCGGGGTACTAAAAGCAATTTTTTCTGTCCCGAAATGGAGTCTGTTTTCCCTTTCCATGGCGGCCTTCGGGAGCGGACTTGCTGGGAACACTTCTACTCCCAAAAAATAGAGAAGGTAAGTGGGTTTGGGAGGGCGGGGGGGGAGGATGGGGAAGAAAAAAGTACCTCGGTCCCCGGTGGGGGACGATGGCAGCCTCCAGCTGTGTGGAGGCTCTGAGCGGGGATGACCCCGCTTCGAGTCTCCACACGGCCGGAGGCTGCCATCGTCCCCCTGCCGGGGACAAAGCAGGCAGGAGGTTAGTGGGGTTTGGAGAGAGGGGAGAAAAAAATATATACCTGAATCCCTGGCAGGGGAACGTAGGTGGCCTGCGGCCGTGTGGCGGCTCGCAGCGGGGATGACCCCGCTGCCACACCCCCGCTGGGGACAAAAGCATGGAATCCGAGGGATTCCCGACCGGGTAATGCCCCGGCGAGGGACAATCAGAATGGTGCTTTCATTCTGATTCCCTCACCAGGTACTAATTTTAAATATTTGCTCTGCTTGTGTACATCTATAAACTATTTTTTATAGATTGTATCTGAATGGACTGCTGCACTGGAATGCCCATTTTCTCTCCCTTTAGTGAATGTGTATGATGGATTTGAAGTACGAAAGGTCTTAAATAGAAGATCCATTATACTAAATTACTAAACATAAACTGCTCCCCTTTATCTCTGCTCAAATCTTGACTTCAAGCCAATGGGCGTGTGGTTGTCCCTTTCAAACCAACGTTTGGGACAACCTCCCAGGTAGGTTTGAGGGCTACTAGGAGTTCTTGGATTCTTGGAATGCCCCCCACACCCTATCCCCAAGGATCATGGACCCACCCAGCCAGACAACAAGTTTAAACTGCGGTTTATTATAGCAAAAACCAACAGGGATCAATAAAAGGATGGAAGAAATCCATACATCTCAAAGTCTCCTGGCTCGCAGGTCTACTGTATTGGTCGTCAGGATCCTAATAACCTATATAATCCCCTATATGAGTTATTCTACTAGCTCGCACGTAGGGTGGCTGGCCTGCTCCATCCCCAAATTACTATCTCTAAACAATGTTGCAGTGTGAGGGTCTTACCATTGGTTCTTGCCCATTGCTACCCACCCCTCTAGGTGTCTGAACTGTGATTGGCTAGTGCGGACCTGCCAAGGCCTGGGACCCGCAATGGTCTTCAGCTCTCGGTGTACATTCTCAAGGTAATAAGAACGAATATCTGTATTGTAACATCTTTGTTGCAAGCTTCTGTCTGACAACTTCTGCAAGCTGGACTATGGGAATTCTCACCAGATGCCCCAATACCACAACCCCCCCACATTGCCCCAAGCCATACAGAACCTAGCAGCAAGACTCCACCTGCACTAACCCAAACACTTGCACATCACCCCAGCTCTTGCTTGTCCCCATAGCCCATTTAATTACCTTCAAAGGACTCTACTTTATCTAAAGCCATCAACCTCAAAACCCCTTCACAATAAAACTGAAACCCATCATCCCCACAAACACCACACAAGCTAGGGAAAAACTATTTTCTGATGCTCGTTAATCTGCTTAGAATCACATGCTGTGCATATAGTACCACATCTACTGGTAATCGCAGAGTATTACATCTTTCTTTCGACGATCGAAAGGGGAGGTCAGCAGGGGCGTGCCTGCGACACTATTCCTAACGTGATGTGTAGTGTACCCAAAATCCTTCACATTTCGAGGTCCCGGAGATTGTTTTTTTTCCACCCCAACTAGTTGGTTGCCTTATGCAGAGCTCGAAAGAATTGTATTGCAAATTTATAATTTCTTTGTCTCACGACCAGTGGTTGTCTAGTCTTCAACTTTCCTCTTTGACGGCTGCTTCGTGGACCCCTTCGCTGTAGACTTCTACGGCTTTCGGCGGCTGGTGCATCGGTCGACCGCGTGGCCTCTGCCCTCCGGCCAGTCCTATACACTAGGGAGTGGGGCCCCAGGGTTTAATTCTCTGAGAATGCATTTCCTTTTCCCCATTATTTCCCTTTCTGATCTGACTGCCGCCCCTTACCTCTACTATGGCGCGGACTCCTTTTAAAATACCCTTGGATGGACACCCATCGCAAGCGTAATAGGTGCTTACCTCGCAATCGCGACAAGAAGTCCTGCAAGTCTTGCTAACGTTTCCGTCCAAAGACGCTAAAGGATAGGCGGATGAAACGGCGGCCTACGTGATGCAGGCCGAGTGTGGTTCTCCCGTAGGCGCCGTCACCAACAGCGGGGATTCTAGCGGCAGCCATGGCTCAGATGTGGAGGCCATAGACCTTTCAACGGGACCATCCAGTTGGCCGTCCCCGGCCCCGACAGGTATGCCGATGGCACTGATGTAGGGAGATCACACCCCGGCGACTGGGGCACGCACACCCGCGCCATCAAAGGCTAAGCATTCAACCCCAAAGGCTCCCTCTAGGAAGCATCAGGCGTCAACAGGCCCGCTGCGGTTTTGATGGCGCCTACTGATCCTGGTGATCGGCTGCCCTCCCCGCAATCGTCATCTCAGCATGAGTCAGGGTATTCAACCCATAAGGGCTTATCTTCTTAAAGTCAGCCCCAAAGGCTTCTGGAGCCGAAAACCACAACGCCTGCAGGTGGGTCAATCTCCCACTCATCTACCGGAGCTACATGAGTATCGCAGCTTTTGTTTGGGCAGCAAATAGGCCAAGAAGCACATCCTCTCATCGAGAGGTGTACTCAGAAGGGTCCCAGTCCTTTCTAAAACTTTGTCTGAGAAGTCCCTTCCTTCTAAGGACCCCTGTTCTCCTGGAGCCCCCCTCCCCTCCTGTTTAATCCCTGTGGACCAGAGTGAGGTTTGATAGCTATATGGGCAAACTTTCACAGTTTGTGGACTTCTCAGAAAGGTTTATAACCACCAAGAGACCTAGGGAGGAAGATACCTGCCCTAGTTTACAAAGGTGCAGAAGCTTTCATGTCATACTCCACAAAAAGTAGTATTTGAACTCTCGGAACCTGAAGAGGTCTATGAGGATACCTGTGGCCAGGATGACGATGCTTTTGGCCTGACCAGTGCCCAGATTGGGGTTGAGTTTGGCCTGCAGAGGAAGTACCTTGGCTTTCCCCCACTCCTTCTCCTGACTCGGACACCATTTGTCTGGACCCTTCCTCCTCGCCTCCACAGAGGCAGGCATCGCCTATTGACGATCAGATGGCTTTTAATGCAATCCTGAAAAGGGCTGCAGAACATTTCCAAATTTCCACGCAGGAAGATGTAACGCTCACTTTGTTGGGGACATTCTGAAGGAGAAAGCCCCCACAAGTCAGGCAAGCCCCTTATTAAATTCCATCAAACCCCTCCCACCATCTTTGCTGTGTACACTCGAGTGGAGAAATTTTCACCCATCTCCTTCTGACCTGTTGTACATCTGAGGGCATGCCACCCCAGACTCCCTGGTTGTCACTACCTCCAGGAAGAGGGCTGGGGTACCACGAACTACTGCAGAAGCATCCACCCCCCGACAAAGGCTACATAAAATTGTACACCCTTGACAAACGCATCACCACGGCAGCATATTCAATAAGAAATGGTAATAATTCAACCCTTCTTGCAGTTATAGGGATGTGCAGTGGAACCTGCTTCATGGAGGCCTCCAAGAAGTCCCTGAACCGGTGTGATCACGCCTAATGGCTATTGCCTCGGAAGGGAAACGGGTGACCCACAACACCCTGAAAAAATACTTTGGATGCAGCAGAGAGGCAAGGGCAGACTCTGGCCCAAGACGCTCTTCTCAAAAGGCACGCGCACGCCTGGCCTAAGAATTCAAGGTTTTAGCCTCCTTAATAAACAAACCAGTGGAAGACCCATTTGTTTGGCAAGGCTGTGGATAATGCCTTGGAGACTGCGAATAAAGAGCACAAGACTGTAAAGTCTCTTAATCAGATTACTGCTAGACCTTATTAACTGGGAGGAAACTCTCGCCGTTCCTTTCAGGGCCAGTCTTTTTCCCGATCTCCACACAACCAGTATGGTACAGGAGATGCATCATGGTCCTCTGCGCAAGGTGCAGCAGGCACCAGCCAATACCAGCAGATGGGACAATGGAGAGGCAAAGGTAGGGGCAGAAATACCCCCCTCCCCCCACCTCCCCACCCCAAAAGAGGCTCCCGAGTCCTCTGCTCACAAATGACTCACCAGTCCAGGGCCCCTCTCATGCCTCCCCGGTCGGGTGACGTTTAACCTCTTTTCGTCACACATGGGAATGAGGGTCACTTCAGACCAGTGCGTTCTCAAGACTGGTGCCCACGGTTATTATATCAAGTTCCACCGGCCACCTCGATAACATCCACCAAGACACAGATGCCTATCGCCAGCACACCTGCAGATACTGCTGGAAGAGGTGCAAATCCATCAAGGAAAGGGCGCCATAGAAGTTGTTCCCATTACTCAGGTAAACGCAGGTATTTATTCAGTGTACTACCTTGTACCCCAAAAGGATCTCACCAGGCGCCTTGTTAGACCTGCATCCAGCGAACAAATTTGTCAAGCCACAAGTTGCAACATTGCCGGAAGTAATCCCTCTGAAGCAGAGGGATTACATTGCAACACTGGATATGAAAGATGCATACTTACATATTTCAATGTTGCCAGTGCACAGAAAGTACCTAAGGTTCATGATCGAGAAAAAGCACCATCAGTTCAAGGTTCTCCCCTTCGGCATTGCCTCTGCCCCAAGGGTGTTTAAGAAGGTACTGGCAGTAGTATCGGCTCACCTGCGCCGGCAGTCCGTTCCAGTCTATTCTTACCTCAACGACTGGCTAATAACCAGGGATTCGTACGGAACATGCCTATCAAATACCCAGAAGACAGTAGATCTCCTATTCAGTCTGGGATTCTCGATCAACGAGAGTCCAGCCTAGACCCCAGCCAAGTCGAGCAATTTCTGGAGGCTCTAATTCGGTAAAAGACAGGCTTGTCTTCCTCTCAGAGAGGGTTCAAAACATACTGTTCCATATCCCTCACTATGTAGCCAATCGCGAGGTGACCGTAAGCAAAGCCATGCGACTGTTGAGGATGATGGCCTCCTGCATCTACTAGTTCATGTATGTCGGTGTATGCACTCCATCCAAAGTGGCTCTCGAGCCAATGGTGTCAGGCCAGCGGACAACGGGACGATCTAGTGGTTGTCTCGGCAGCCCTCGTTCAGTCTCTGCAGTGTTGGTCAAGGGAAAAGCTCATGCAGCAGGGAGAAGACCCTCTCCCCCCTCCCCCCCCCCCCCCCCCCCCCGGTAGAAGCCACTCAACCACGGACGCATCTCTGACGGGGTGGGGGCCTCACCTCTCATCAGACGGCGCACATCGTGTGGTCCTCAGCTGTAGCAACCAACCACATTATTTATTCGTATTTGTTTAAAGCGCAAAGCAGCCCGTAGGCATCGTGGTCCTGTTACATATATGAATATCTGGTTACAAAGAAGGCTCATTTGTTACATTGGTGATTGAATTTACAGTACATCTTGGAGTTACAAAGTAATGGCAGGCACAAAGTATGCAGTACGGTTCATAGCCAACAAGCGGAGGAGGTGCTTAGTGGGTTAGCGGGCGCTGTGGAGTAGGGAGGGATATGAGAATAGTGGTGTTCTAAGGGATTTGCAGAAGGCTAGTAAGGAGGGTTCCACTCTTAGTGCGATTGGGAGAGTGTTCCAGAGTTTCGGTGCTATGTCGGGGAAGCCAATGCCGCCAGCGTTGGCTCTTTTTATGGAGGGTACACTGAGTTGGTTGGCAAGATGGCTTCTTATGGGGCCAACAGAGGTGTTTGGTACTGCTAGCAGTGTTCAAAGCCCTGAAGGCATTCCAAACGGACCTCCAGAGGAAGATGCCCCTAGTTCTTACGGACCGTACCACAGCCATGTATTACCTGAACAAGCAAGGGGGCACGCACTCTCTAGGGGGTAGGGGAGGAAAGTCTGGCTGTTATCAGTGGTTTGGGACCGATGATCAGAGTAAGTGCTAATAAGAAAACTATAGAGGAGTAGGTGGGGGGAGATGACTGCAAAGACAGGCACTAAGAATTACTATGCCTGACAATTCGGGTAGTGGTGGAAAATGACAGACGGAGGGGAGGATAGGGTGGTGAAGGGGTAGGAGAGGCGGGGGGCACCGGGTCGTAAAGGCAGGGAGAGAAGGGTGCAAGAGAACAATTAAAGGGGGCAAAGGGGAATTAAGAGGGTAGTAAGAGGGGGTGGGGACTAGGTAATGGGGCAGGGAAGACACAAAGACACTTGCAGGGTGGGGGAGACATGGGGACACTGGAGTACTGTGGTGGACAGGGTCTTTGTTGTGGGCCTTCGGTAGTGGTGGCCGGCTCCTGCCTCCCGGTTGCCCCGATTGGCTTAAGGGCCAAAGGCAGCCAATGGGACGGGGGAGCAGGGCCAGACCAAACAAACAGAAGTAGATGAGAAAACAAAGTGGCCATTTTCTGAAATGGCATTTAACACAGGCATGGCTGCAAGATGCCCAGAACAAGGGAGACAAAGGCGGTAGAGAACGTTTGTCCAGCAATGATGAATATTTGTTGTGCAACGGATGTGGGGCAGATTTTAAATGCAATTTCACATAAAAAGTCGGAAATGTTAAGGGCGCCAGTGTATCACCAGTGGGGTACGAGGTCCTAGTATTTAACATGCTACACAACTGGCTTTTTCTTTTAACTTCTGGTGATTGACTTTGTACTTTTCTCACCAGATCATGCTCTATAGGTTGTCGTTCAGTTGAAGTTATGCATGCCCATTTAGCTGGTAGCAAATGGAAGCCTCTTGTTGGTGGATCACTTCTTAGTACAGACTATACTTTATTAACTGCGTTGGATGGGGATACAGTTGTGGAACTGTGAAGAAATGCCACTGGCTGAATCTGGTGATGAACTGGTATTTAAGCAGGATTACTGAGATCCAATGTCCCATTGCTTTTTGAGTGTGGTGGTGATTTGTTTTTTTTAATGAAATACATTTTATTCACCACCACCACCACGGTGCACACTGACTCACCCAGCTAACTCTGCAAGTTACCTTCAACTGCTCTTGACATTTATCTGTTTGGCATACTAAGGTTTTATTCCTCTGTTTTAGGAATGTTGAACTATTATCGTCATGAGGCCACTAGTGGGACTGTCCCATATTCGAGCAGGACCGATTGGTAGAGCTCTCCTAGATGTGAGGTAAGCGCACTGTTCTTCTCGGCTTGTACTCTTGTTTAGATTATCGGTAGACTTTAGAATCTAACGTTTTATTGTCAATGAATATCTCTGTGAATGATGGTTGGGGGCTTTTGTTATGAGATAGTGGCTGGATCAGTGATGAGGAAAATGCCGTTCGCTGAAGCCAATGAAGATTTGGTATTAAAGCAGGATTACTCTGAGATCTGGCCGTGAGTATATGGGCTGCATTTTCATTTCCAAGATGTGGCCTTTTATGGTGACTTGTTGAAAGGCCCGAAGAGTGGTAAGGTCGTATGATTTAATTCAGAAAACCTCTGCAGCAGATGTTCCCTGGGTATAATGAGGCGATAATGACGCAAGCCATCCCTCACCTGTGCCCTTAACTTGTGCGGCGGTGTAGTTACCAGAGATTCCCTACATGGGTGATAATGGTGTCTTCAAAAAAACGTGCCTTTATCCCTCAGCTTTGCGTTGTGATGCTTGACTTGTGAGTGTTTTCAATGTTGATTGACTCTGGTGCCCTCAACATGAAACAGGGGTTCCCTGGCAAGCAGCGCTGCACTGGGATAAAGGTATGTCACCCCTTTTTGTTTTTTACAAAATCTTTTTTTTTTTCACACAAAACCCATGCGCCAGTGTAGGACACTATACGGGTGGTGAAGGGGAAGTGGTGCTGGTGGGGGGCTTTAACTGAATCAGGGTGTTGGAGCTAAAGATGGCCTTGAGTGTCCTTTATAGTGAGTCGGGCCGTCTCTGTGGGGTTGGATATTAATTGCATCTAAGCCGTCAACCAGGGTCTGTCATAAGGTTGGTGGGGATGTCGAGCCATATGTTGGAAGTCTCCAAGGAGGGTGAGGTTGGGATGGTTTAGTTGGAGGGTGGCGATAGAATCGTAAAGGTTGTTTGCAAATTGTCTATCGTAGCCAGGGGGCCTGTAGATTATTAGGAAGCTGTGTGAGAGCGACGGGGAGAGGGATAGTTTAACGAGGAGAGATTCGCAGGATGGAATGGAGAGTTGGTTGTCGATTATTGAGGCGCAGAGGAGAGATTTGAAGACGAATGCTACCCCCCCCCCCCTCCTCTGGACGGACGGTTCAGTGGGATGAGGGAGTAATTGGGGGGGTGGGGGGGGCTTCATTGGCGATTGGGCCGAAGTTGTCTGAGAACCAGGTTTCAGTGATGAAAACTAGGTCTGGTTTGACAGAGGCGAGGAGGTCAAAGATGCAGTGTCTGTTTTTTGCTACAGATCGGGCGTTAAATAGGATGCATTTCACATCGGCAGGCAAGGTTGGTCTCGGTGCCGGAGCGGGATGGGGCGGTGGCGGAGGGAGATGGGTAGGGTGGTTGCTAGATGGGAATAGTGGGCGAGCAGAAAATTTGGCAGGCTTCGGGCAGGGTTGGGTGGCTGCGTGTGAAAGGATGGTCGTGTTTGGGTTGGGGGATTTGATGGTGGGATGTGGGCGGTTAGGAGTTTCCGTTGCAGTTGATGAGAAATCGAGGGAGATGGGTTTCAGGAAGGGGGGAAGCTACGGGGGAAGGAGGAGATTGCGGGAGAGAGGTGGTGGTTTGAGACAGGGGAGGCGAGGAGTGCTGAGAGATTGAGGGGGGCCAGGGATGTTTCCTCTTTAATTTCTTTGCTGCGATTGGTGTGTGAGAGATGGTAGGGGGGTGGGGAGAGGGAAGCAGCTTCGGTTCTTGTTAGGGCTAGGCGTGCAGTTTTTAGGGAGGGGAAAGGGTGCAGTCGGTGGGGGAAGGTGGCAGGGGTATGAGGGCAAGGCGGGGGTGGGTGATTGCAGGGTGGGGTGTGCCAGGTATAGTGAGGGGAGCGGGTATGGTTAACGCTGGCGGGTCGGGGGTCGGGTTCAGGTGATGAGTCTTAGGGTGAGTGGCTCACCATCATGCCCCCCTGGCTTGGTGTTTGGAGAGGGGAATGGCCGGGAGTGCGAATGAGGGGGGGGGACGGGAGGGAAGGTAGATCGGAGAGTGGGGGTGGACCACGGGGGTTGTTTCTGACACACAGGTGGAGTGGGTGCGCTCATGATTGGTGCGAGCTTTTAGGCTGATTTAGGAGGGCTTTCTGATTAGTTCTAAGATCGGAGGTGGCACGTTTTTAGGCAGACTTCCAGGCTCAACTGCTCAAAGACGATACTAGACTATTTGGTGCTTTCTAGATACAATGGTAGACAGAGATTAGTTTATTAGGTACACTTCTAAGTTCACCTGTACACAGAGAAGATATTCGGTCAGTCTCTAGATTCAATTTGCTTAAAGGGGGTATTAGATTAATTAGTCACTGTTGTATATGCTACATTTACACAGCTATACTGTTCTACTAATAGGATTGAATAGGGCACGCTAGTGGGAGGACTTCTTTCAGTTCACTTTTATACCGGGAGGGTATTGGGCATGAATCTAAATCAACTTTGTATTAGATTAGTCACCGTTTCAGATTCTACATTACACAGCTATACTGTTAGTTATATTAATGATTATTTAGGGCACGCTAGTAGGTGCACTTATAATTCTTCTAAATGCAATTGAGTACACTTCTAAATGCAATTGGGTACGCTTCTAAATGCAACCTTCTCGGAGAGGCTATTGAGCACAACTTCTAAATGCAATTGGGTACACTTTTAAATGCAACTTTCTCAGAGGCTATTGGGTATAGCTGCTAAATGCAATTGGGCACACTTCTAAATGCAGCTTTCAAAGAGGCTATTGGGCACCCTTCTAAATGCAACTTTCCTCAGAGGCTATTGGGCACAACTTCTAAATGCAATTTTTATCAGAGCGACTATTGGGCACACTTGTAAATGCAACTTTCCTCAGAGGCTATTGGGCACAACTTCTAAATGTGATTGGGTACACTTCTAAATGTAATTGGGCACACTTCTAAATGCAGTTGGGCACAACCTCAAGATGCAACTTTCTCAGGGAGGCTATTGGGCACAACTTTAAATGCAACATTTTTCGGAGACTATTGGGCACACTTCTAAATGCAACTTTCTCGGAGAGGCAATTGGGCACACTTCTAAATGCAACTTTTCTTGGAGAGGCTATTGGGCACACTTGTAAATGCAACTTTTCTTGGAGAGGCTATTGGGCACAACTTCTAGATGCGATTGGTTACACTTCTAAATGTAATTGGACACACTTCTAAATGCAATTGGCACAACTTCTAAATGCTGTTTTTCTCAGACTGTTGGGCACACTTCTAAATGCAACGTTCTCCGAGAGGCAATTGGGCACAACTTCTAAATGCAATTTTTATCAGAGCGACTATTGGGCACACTTGTAAATGCAACTTTTCTCAGAGGCTATTGAGCACAACTTCTAAATGCAACTTTTCTCAGAGAGGCTATTGAGCAGAGCTTCTAAATGCAATTGGGCACAACTTCTAAATGCAATTGGGTACACTTCTAAATGCAGCTTTTCTCAGAGAGACTATTGGGCACACCTTCTAAATGCAATTGGGCACAACTTCTAAATGCAATTGGATACACTTCTAGATGCAATTGGGCACACTTCTAAATGCAGCTTTTCTCAGAGAGGCTATTGGGCACACTTCTAAATGCAGCTTTTCTCAGAGGCTATTGGGCACACATCTAAATGAGGCTTTTCTCAGAGAGGCTATTGGGCACAACTTCTAAACGCAATTGGGCACAACTTCTAAACGCAATTGGGTACACTTATAAATGCAACTTTTCTCAGACTATTGGGCACACTTGTAGATGCATTTGGGCACACTTGTAGATGCATTTGGGCACACTTGTAGATGCATTTGGGCACACTTTTAGATGCAACCTTTCTCAGACTATTGGGCACAACTTCTAAATGCAATTGGCAACAACTTCTAAATGCAATTGGGTAAACTTCTGAATGCGGCATTTCTCAGACTATTGGGCCCACTTTTAGATGCAATCGGGCCCACTTTTAGATGCAATCGGGCCCACTTTTAGATGCAATCGGGCCCACTTTTAGATGCAATCGGGCCCACTTTTAGATGCAATCGGGCCCACTTTTAGATGCAATCGGGCCCACTTTTAGATGCAATCGGGCCCACTTCTAAATGCAGCTTTTCTCAGAGAGGCTATTGGGCACAACTTCTAAATGCAATTGGGCAACCTTCTAAATGCAACTTTCCTCAGAGGCTATTGGGCACAACTTCTAAACGTGATTGGGTGCACTTCTAAATGTAATTGGGCACACTTCTAAATGCAATTGGGCACAACCTCGAGATGCAACTTTCTCAGGGAGGCTATTGGGCACAACTTTAAATGCAACTTTCTCAGAGAGGCAATTGGGCACACCTTCTAAATGGAATTGGGCACACCTTCTAAATGGAATTGGGCACACCTTCTAAATGCAATTGGATACACTTCTAAATACAGCTTTTCTCAGAGAGGCTATTGGGCACACTTCTAAATGCAGCTTTTCTCAGAGAGGCTATTGGGCACACTTGTAGATGCAATTGGGCACACTTGTAGATGCAATTGGGCACACTTGTAGATGCAATTGGGCACACTTGTAGATGCAACTTTTCTCAGACTATTGGGCACACTTTTAAATGCAATTGGGCACACTTTTAAATGCAGTTGGGCACACTTGTTAGTGCGCGGTACAAATGTCCTTTAACATTATCACCACCAAAGTGGTCCCATGGCGCTCTCGCGGCTCTGAAAAAGGGGCAGAGGGGGGGTGGGTTAGTGGGAATAAGATGGAAAAGTGCAAGAGAGCAGTGATAAGTTAGTTGGTGAAAGGGGGAGTGACTCACACTCTTTGTTTAGACTGTCTCAAGCTGGCCTGCAATCTATTGGGCAACTGGATAAAACATCTACAAAGGTAAGAAATGTAACCATGGGTAAATAAAGGGGCCCGATGAAATTTCTAAGAAATATTTTCCGGGCTGCTCAAAGGAGAGAGAGAGAACAAGTGGAGGAGGCAAGAAAGGAAAATAGATAGATGACCCAATAGTTGTACTAGATACACAATCGCAGTTGGCAATTGAGGGATGCGCCATGGACGCAGCGCAGGACGAACAGAACTGCAATGAGGAAGTGGTGGAGATTTCACGGATGCAGCCATTGCAAAAGAATAGGAGAAAGAAGAAAAAGAAAAAGGCTAAGGGCTGCAAAGACGCAACGATTCTCCCTGCTTTGCAGGAGGAGGATTCTGAGAATTACATAGTTGCAATTGTTGATGGGGGGGGATTTGGATGAGAGTGGATAAGAGTGAGAATCTGGCTGAACCACCAATCTCCACCACAAGAGTTACTTGCAAGAGGAATGAGACTAAAAATTATGATGAGGGAAATTTGGTCAATTGGGAAGGAGTGAGCTAGATGTAATTGAAAGCCACTGCCTAGCAAAGAGTTGTCCTGTGGAATACCAGAGGGCAGAGTTGCTGATGACCAAGTGGCGACACAACGTCCATATATGCTTATTAAAGCACATGAAGTGGCTAAAATAGACACCACACATCCATTCTGTGGGATGTCAAGGTTGGGTAGACCTCTTGAAACACATGTGAGGTACTGCACTAAAAGCAATACCATGAACCAACTGATTAGCATGGAGATTGCGGTTAGCTTCTACACATCAGACATTTTATGACGATTGATTACGAACAAAACAAGGTAAATATAGCGACAAAGGCATTTGCCACAGGATATTATAAATGCATACCTGCCCCCATGAAATTGCTGCAGTACATAAAAGGGTTTCCCAACCCAACCATTACAAGGGACTGTTTGTGAATAAAATTAAACATGGTACGGTCCAGGGAGGTTGGGCATGGCAGAAGATGCAGATTTTGTTGTCCATGCATTCTGAAAAGCACTAGACTCCTTTCTGACAGACCGTATTACACGTAACGTTAAAAGAAAACGCACTTGGTGGAATATGGTGGTGCTAAGGCGACTGATTTGGCATCAATGTACATCTGGGATAAGTATATGGCGTGTGATGACTAATTAAATATCTGACACGATTATTGCAGGGCATAGAGATGCTCTTACTGAATTAATGAATTGGTTATTGAATATGTACAAATTAATGAGTTGGATATTGAACTTGATATGCAGTGTATTGGAATCGGTGTGTTGGATGGAGTTGATGATGTAACTCGTGTCAGACCCGATTGTGGTGGGGAAGGAGCTATTTGGGCCCCATGGCATTACCTGACTCTGTAATGCCCCTGCCGCAAGGGGCATATTGCCATTAGTACCCCAGCCGGCAAGATCTGCGAGACCGGGGTACTAAAGCAATTTTTTCTGTCCCGAAATGGAGTCTGTTTTCCCTTTCCATGGCGGCCTTCGGGAGCGGACTTGCTGGGAACACTTCTACTCCCAAAAAAATAGAGAAGGTAAGTGGGTTTGGGAGGGCGGGGGGGGGGGGTGGGCAAGAAAAAAGTACCTCGGTCCCCGGTGGGGGGCGATGGCAGCCTCCAGCTGTGTGGAGGCTCTGAGCGTGGATGACCCCGCTTCGAGTCTCCACACGGCTGGAGGCTGCCATCGTCCCCCCGCCGGGGACAAAGCAGGCAGGAGGTTAGTGGGGTTTGGGGAGAGGGGAGAAAAAAATATATACCTGAATCCCTGGCAGGGGAACGTAGGTGGCCTGCGGCCGTGTGGCGGCTCGCAGCGGGGATGACCCCGCTGCCACCCCCCCGCTGGGGACAAAAGCATGGAATCCGAGGGATTCCCGACCGGGTAATGCCCCGGCGAGGGACAATCAGAATGGTGCTTTCATTCTGATTCTCACCAGGTACTAATTTTAAATATTTGCTCTGCTTGTGTACATCTATAAACTATTTTTTATAGATTGTATCTGAATGAATGGACTGCTGCACTGGAATGCCCATTTTCTCTCCCTTTAGTGAATGTGTATGATGGATTTGAAGTACGAAAGGTCTTAAATAGAAGATCCATTATACTAAATTACTAAACATAAACTGCTCCCCTTTATCTCTGCTCAAATCTTGACTTCAAGCCAATGAGCGTGTGGTTGTCCCTTTCAAACCAACGTTTGGGACAACCTCCCAGGTAGGTTTGAGGGCTACTAGGAGTTCTTGGATTCTTGGAATGCCCCCCACACCCTATCCCCAAGGATCATGGACCCAGCCAGACAACAAGTTTAAACTGCGGTTTATTATAGCAAAAACCAACAGGGATCAATAAAAGGATGGAAGAAATCCAGACATCTCAGTCTCCTGGCTCGCAGGTCTACTGTATTGGTCGTCAGGATCCTAATAACCTATATAATCCCCTATGAGTTATTCTACTAGCTCACACGTAGGGTGGCTGGCCTGCTCCATCCCCAAATTACTATCTCTAAACAATGTTGCAGTGTGAGGGTCTTACCATTGGTTCTTGCCCATTGCTACCCACCCCTCTAGGAGTCTGAACTTTGATTGGCTAGTGCAGACCTGCCAAGGCCTGGGACCCGCAATGGTCTTCAGCTCTATGTGTACATTCTCAAGGTAATAAGAAAGACTATCTGTATTGTAACATCTTTGTTGCAAGCTTCTGTCTGACAACTTCTGCAAGCTGGACTATGGGAATTCTCACCAGATGCCCCAATACCACAACCCCCCCACATTGCCCCAAGCCATACAGAACCTAGCAGCAAGACTCCACCTGCACTAACCCAAACACTTGCACATCACCCCAGCTCTTGCTTGTCCCCATAGCCCATTTAATTACCTTCAAAGGACTCTACTTTATCTAAAGCCATCAACCTCAAAACCCCTTCACAATAAAACTGAAACCAATCATCCCCACAAACACCACACAAGCTAGGGAAAAACTATTTTCTGATGCTCGTTAATCTGCTTAGAATCACATGCTGTGCATATAGTACCACATCTACTGGTAATCGCAGAGTATTACATCTTTCTTTCGACGATCGAAAGGGGAGGTCAGCAGGGGCGTGCCTGCGACACTATTCCTAACGTGATGTGTAGTGTACCCAAAATCCTTCACATTTCGAGGTCCCTGAGATTGTTTTTTTTCCACCCCAACTAGTTGGTTGCCTTATGCAGAGCTCGAAAGAATTGTATTGCAAATTTATAATTTCTTTGTCTCACGACCAGTGGTTGTCTAGTCTTCAACTTTCCTCTTTGACGGCTGCTTCCTGGACCCCTTCGCTGTAGACTTCTACGGCTTTCGGCGGCTGGTGCATCGGTCGACCGCGTGGCCTCTGCCCTCCGGCCAGTCCTATACACTAGGGAGTGGGGCCCCAGGGTTTAATTCTCTGAGAATGCATTTCCTTTTCCCCATTATTTCCCTTTCTGATCTGACTGCCGCCCCTTACCTCTACTATGGCGCGGACTCCTTTTAAAATACCCTTGGATGGACACCCATCGCAAGCGTAATAGGTGCTTACCTCGCAATCGCGACAAGAAGTCCTGCAAGTCTTGCTAACGTTTCCGTCCAAAGACGCTAAAGGATAGGTGGATGAAACGGCGGCCTACGTGATGCAGGCCGAGTGTGGTTCTCCCGTAGGCGCCGTCACCAACAGCGGGGATTCTAGCGGCAGCCATGGCTCAGATGTGGAGGCCATAGACCTTTCAACGGGACCATCCAGTTGGCCGTCCCCGGCCCCGACAGGTATGCCGATGGCACTGCTGTAGGGAGATCACACCCCGGCGACTGGGGCACGCACACCCGCGCCATCAAAAGCTAAGCATTCAACCCCAAAGGCTCCCTCTAGGAAGCATCAGGCGCCAACAGGCCCGCTGCGGTTTCGATGGCGCCTACTGATCCTGGTGATCGGCTGCCCTCCCTGCAATCGTCATCTCAGCATGAGTCAGGGTATTCAACCCATAAGGGCGTATCTTCTTAAAGTCAGCCCCAAAGGCTTCTGGAGCCGAAAACCACAACAGCGCCTGCAGGTGGGTCAATCTCCCACTCATCTACCGGAGCTACATGAGTATCGCAGCTTTTGGTTGGGCAGCAAATAGGCCAAGAAGCACATCCTCTCATCGAGAGGTGTACTCGGAAGGGTCCCAGTCCTTTCTAAAACTTTGTCTGAGAAGTCCCTTCCTTCTAAGGACCCCTGTTCTCCTGGAGCCCCCCTCCCCCAGCCCCTCCTGTTTCATCCCTGTGGACCAGAGTGAGGTTTGATAGCTATATGGGCCAACTTTCACAGTTTGTGGACTTCTCAGAAAGGTTTATAACCACCAAGAGACCTAGGGAGGAAGATACCTGCCCTAGTTTACAAAGGTGCAGAAGCTTTCATGTCATACTCCACAAAAAGTAGTATTTGAACTCTCGGAACCTGAAGAGGTCTATGAGGATACCTGTGGCCAGGATGACGATGCTTTTGGCCTGACCAGTGCCCAGATTGGGGTTGAGTTTGGCCTGCAGAGGAAGTACATTGGCTTTCCCCCACTCCTTCTCCTGACTCGGACACCATTTGTCTGGACCCTTCCTCCTCGCCTCCACAGAGGCAGGCATCGCCTATTGACGATCAGATGGCTTTTAATGCAATCCTGAAAAGGGCTGCAGAACATTTCCAAATTTCCACGCAGGAAGATGTAACACTCACTTTGTTGGGGACATTCTGAAGGAGAAAGCCCCCACAAGTCAGGCAAGCCCCTTATTAAATTCCATCAAACGCCTCCCACCATCTTTGCTGTGAACACTCGAGTGGAGACATTTTCACCCATCTCCTTCTGACCTGTTGTACATCCGAGGGCATGCCACCCCAGACTCCCTGGTTGTCACTACCTCCAGGAAGAGGGCTGGGGTACCACTAACTACTGCAGAAGCATCCACCCCCCCGACAAAGACTACATAAAATTGTACACCCTTGACAAACGCATCACCACGGCAGCATATTCAATAAGAAATGGTAGTAATTCAACCCTTCTTGCAAGTTATAGGGATGTGCAGTGGAACCTGCTTCATGGAGGCCTCCAAGAAGTCCCTGAACCGGTGTGATCACGCCTAATGGCTATTGCCTCGGAAGGGAAACGGGTGACCCACAACACCCTGAAAAAATACTTTGGATGCAGCAGAGAGGCAAGGGTATCTCTGGCCCAAGACGCTCTTCTCAAAAGGCACGCGCACGCCTGGCCTAAGAATTCAAGGTTTTAGCCTCCTTAATAAACAAACCAGTGGAAGACCCATTTGTTTGGCAAGGCTGTGGATAATGCCTTGGAGACTGCGAATAAAGAGCACAAGACTGTAAAGTCTCTTAATCAGATTACTGCTAGACCTTATTAACTGGGAGGAAACTCTCGCCGTTCCTTTCAGGGCCAGTCTTTTTCCCGATCTCCACACAACCAGTATGGTACAGGAGATGCATCATGGTCCTCTGCGCAAGGTGCAGCTGGCACCAGCCAATACCAGCAGATGGGACAATGGAGAGGCAAAGGTAGGGGCAGAAATACCCCCCCCACCTTCCCACCCCAAAAGAGGCTCCCGAGTCCTCTGCTCACAAATGACTCACCAGTCCAGGGCCCCTCTCATGCCTCCCCGGTCGGGTGACGTTTAACCTCTTTTCGTCACACATGGGAATGAGGGTCACTTCAGACCAGTGCGTTCTCAAGACTGGCGCCCACGGTTATTATATCAAGTTCCACCGGCCACCTCGATAACATCCACCAAGACACAGATGCCTATCGCCAGCACACCTGCAGATACTGCTGGAAGAGGTGCAAATCCTTCAAGAAAATGGCGCCATAGAAGTTGTTCCCATTACTCAGGTAAACGCAGGTATTTATTCAGTGTACTACCTTGTACCCCAAAAGGATCTCACCAGGCGCCTTGTTAGACCTGCATCGAGCGAACAAATTTGTCAAGCCACAAGTTGCAACATTGCCGGAAGTAATCCCTCTGACGCAGAGGGATTACATTGCAACACTGGATATGAAAGATGCATACTTACATATTTCAATGTTGCCAGTGCACAGAAAGTACCTAAGGTTCATGATCGAGAAAAAGCACCATCAGTTCAAGGTTCTCCCCTTCGGCATTGCCTCTGCCCCAAGGGTGTTTAAGAAGGTACTGGCAGTAGTATCGGCTCACCTGCGCCGGCAGTCCGTTCCAGTCTATTCTTACCTCAACGACTGGCTAATAACCAGGGATTCGTACGGAACATGCCTATCAAATACCCAGAAGACAGTAGATCTCCTATTCAGTCTGGGATTCTCGATCAACGAGAGTCCAGCCTAGACCCCAGCCAAGTCGAGCAATTTCTGGAGGCTCTAATTCGGTAAAAGACAGGCTTGTCTTCCTCTCAGAGAGGGTTCAAAACATACTGTTCCATATCCCTCACTATGTAGCCAATCGCGAGGTGACCGTAAGCAAAGCCATGCGACTGTTGAGGATGATGGCCTCCTGCATCTACTAGTTCATGTATGTCGGTGTATGCACTCCATCCAAAGTGGCTCTCGAGCCAATGGTGTCAGGCCAGCGGACAACGGGACGATCTAGTGGTTGTCTCGGCAGCCCTCGTTCAGTCTCTGCAGTGTTGGTCAAGGGAAAAGCTCATGCAGCAGGGAGAAGACCTTCTCCACACCCCCCCCCCCGTAGAAGCCACTCACCACGGACGCATCTCTGACGGGGTGGGGGCCTCACCTCTCAGACGGCGCACATCGTGTGGTCCTCAGCTGTAGCAACCCACCACATTATTTATTCGTATTTGTTTAAAGCGCAAAGCAGCCCGTAGGCATTGTGGTCGTGTTACATATATGAATATCTGGTTACAAAGAAGGCTCATTAGTTACATTGGTGATTGAATTTACAGTACATCTTGGAGTTACAAAGTAATGGCAGGCACAAAGTATGCAGTACGGTTCATAGCCAACGAGCGGAGGAGGTGCCTAGTGGGTTAGCGGGCGCTGTGGAGTAGGGAGGGATATGAGAATAGTGGTGTTCTAAGGGATTTGCAAAAGGCTAGTAAGGAGGGTTCCACTCTTAGTGCGATTGGGAGAGTGTTCCAGAGTTTCGGTGCTATGTCGGGGAAGCCAATGCCGCCAGCGTTGGCTCTTTTTATGGAGGGTACACTGAGTTGGTTGGCAAAATGGCTTCTTATGGGGCCAACAGAGGTGTTTGGTACTGCTAGCAGTGTTCAAAGCCCTGAAGGCATTCCAAACGGACCTCCAGAGGAAGATGCCCCTAGTTCTTACAGACCGTACCACAGCCATGTATTACCTGAACAAGCAAGGGGGCAAGGGGGCACGCACTCTCTAGGGGGTAGGGGAGGAAAGTCTGGCTGTTATCAGTGGTTTGGGACCGATGATCAGAGTAAGTGCTAAGAAAAGTATAGAGGAGTAGGTGGGGGGAGATGACTGCAAAGACAGGCACTAAGAATTACTATGCCTGACAATTCGGGTAGTGGTGGAAAATGACAGACGGAGGGGAGGATAGGGTGGTGAAGGGGTAGGAGAGGAGGGGGGCACCGGGTCGTAAAGGCAGGGAGAGAAGAGTGCAAGAGAACAATTAAAGGGGGCAAAGGGAAATTAAGAGGGTAGTAAGAGGGGGTGGGGACTAGGTAATGGGGCAGGGAAGACACGAAGACACTTGCAGGGTGGGGGAGACATGGGGACACTGGAGTACTGTGGTGGACAGGGTCTTTGTTGTGGGCCTTCGGTAGTGGTGGCCGGCTCCTGCCTCCCGGTTGCCCCGATTGGCTTAAGGGCCAAAGGCAGCCAATGGGACGGGGGAGCAGGGCCAGACCAAACAAACAGAAGTAGATGAGAAAACAAAGTGGCCATTTTCTGAAATGGCATTTAACACAGGCATGGCTGCAAGATGCCCAGAACAAGGGAGACAAAGGCGGTAGAGAACATTTGTCCAGCAATGATGAATATTTGTTGTGCAACGGATGTGGGGCATATTTTAAATGCAATTTCACATAAAAAGTCGGAAATGTTAAGGGCGCCAGTGTATCACCAGTGGGGTACGAGGTCCTAGTATTTAACATGCTACACAACTGGCTTTTTCTTTTAACTTCTGGTGATTGACTTTGTACTTTTCTCACCAGATCATGCTCTATAGGTTGTCGTTCAGTTGAAGTTATGCATGCCCATTTAGCTGGTAGCAAATGGAAGCCTCTTGTTGGTGGATCACTTCTTAGTACAGACTATACTTTATTAACTGCGTTGGATGGGGATACAGTTGTGGAACTGTGAAGAAATGCCACTGGCTGAATCTGGTGATGAACTGGTATTTAAGCAGGATTACTGAGATCCAATGTCCCATTGCTTTTTGAGTGTGGTGGTGATTTGTTTTTTTTAATGAAATACATTTTATTCACCACCACCACGGTGCACACTGACTCACCCAGCTAACTCTGCAAGTTACCTTCAACTGCTCTTGACATTTATCTGTTTGGCATACTAAGGTTTTATTCCTCTGTTTTAGGAATGTTGAACTATTATCGTCATGAGGCCACTAGTGGGACTGTCCCATATTCGAGCAGGACCGATTGGTAGAGCTCTCCTAGATGTGAGGTAAGCGCACTGTTCTTCTCGGCTTGTACTCTTGTTTAGATTATCGGTAGACTTTAGAATCTAACGTTTTATTGTCAATGAATATCTCTGTGAATGATGGTTGGGGGCTTTTGTTATGAGATAGTGGCTGGATCAGTGATGAGGAAAATGCCGTTCGCTGAAGCCAATGAAGATTTGGTATTAAAGCAGGATTACTCTGAGATCTGGCCGTGAGTATATGGGCTGCATTTTCATTTCCAAGATGTGGCCTTTTATGGTGACTTGTTGAAAGGCCCGAAGAGTGGTAAGGTCGTATGATTTAATTCAGAAAACCTCTGCAGCAGATGTTCCCTGGGTATAATGAGGCGATAATGACGCAAGCCATCCCTCACCTGTGCCCTTAACTTGTGCGGCGGTGTAGTTACCAGAGATTCCCTACATGGGTGATAATGGTGTCTTAAAAAAAACGTGCCTTTATCCCTCAGCTTTGCGTTGTGATGCTTGACTTGTGAGTGTTTTCAATGTTGATTGACTCTGGTGCCCTCAACATGAAACAGGGGTTCCCTGGCAAGCAGCGCTGCACTGGGATAAAGGTATGTCGCCCCTTTTTGTTTTTTTACAAAATCTTTTTTTTTTCACACAAAACCCATGCGCCAGTGTAGGACACTATACGGGTGGTGAAGGGGAAGTGGTGCTGGCCATGAAGTGCTGAATGCGGGCTTGTACCATACAGTACAGCCCACATTCCAAACCACCTGCTTGGCTAGCGCCTCCACCCAGGGTGCTAATGAGCGTAAGCTGACTTTTTAGCAAGGAGATGGGGATGCCTTTGGTGTTTCAGACATGACTTATTTTGACGGGGTGAGTGTGTTAACTGCTTCGTATACGGGTTGGATTGAGTGCCTTTTTTAATATTCAAATCCAATGTGGGTATATAACTAAAGACCTGGCTCTGAATAAGGTAACCTCATTGGGCATGGTGCATTATTTTGTGACATAGGTGAGCATGCAAATCTAATCTCCCCACAACGTGCCTTTCCCAGCGGTGCACTAACAGAATGACACAACTTTGCAAGTTACCTCCAACTACTACACTTGATTTGTATCTGTTTTGAAAACTAAATTTTATTTCTCCATCCTAGGCATGTCGGAGTATGGTCAGGAGGCTGCTAATGGGTCTGTCCATGGTTGAGCAGGACTGTTTGTAGGACTCCTCGATGCGAGGTAATCTTGGGGCTGGTATTGTGCGTTATGTGGGTGGCATTTGTGTAGTGTACATCAGGAGAACTAAATAGAATTTAATGTTTTATTGTGTATGAATATCTTTGTGAATTTGGCTGGGCTACTTGATTGGGGGACGGTTGGGGACTTTTGTTATGAGTGGCTGGATCAGTGATGAAGAAAATGCCTTTGGCTGAAGCCAATGAAGATTTGGTATTAAGCAGGATTACTCTGAGATCTGGCAGTGACTATGTGGTGGGTTTTTCCAGGAAGGTCTTCACTTCCAAGATGTGGGCATTAGCGTGACTGGTAGCAAGGCTGGAAGAGTAGTACAGTCGTATGACTTCCTTTCAGAGCTGGTAGAAAACCTCTTCAGAAGTTCCATGGGTATGCTGAGCATTAGCTGACCTTTCAGCAAGGAGACGTGGATGTTTGTCAGACGTATGACTTATTTTGGCAGGGTGGATGAGAACTGCTTCGCCTAGGGGTTGGATTGAGTGCCTTTTAATGCTTCAATTAAATTGACTATATACAAATCTTTGCTTGTTGTTGTTCTTAAAGTCCGGTCCTGTGTAGATGCATAAAAGGCCTGCCTCGGAAAACAGTGACATTAGTGGACACAGTGCATCATTTTGTCATTTAGGTAAGTATGCAAGGCTAATCTCATATGGAGTTGTGAATGTTAGCCTGCCCACACCTGGACGAGTCTCTAAACACTAGCCTGCGCCACATCTAGATAATAGTGTGAGTGTTGGCATGACCACACCTGGATGGAGTCCTAGACATTGGCCTGCGCCGCGTCTGGATGGGAGTGTGGGGGCCAGCAGGTACCACACTCAGACAGAACTGTGAATGTTAGCATGGTAACGGTCAGGTAACCCACTAACCAATATAAGCTCAAACTCTGCATACTTATCTCACTCAAAAAGCTCACACAACCATCTCTCACACAAGCCGCACGCACTTCACAACACTGCAACAACACACAAGCCAGAACAGCAGCACACGCGGACTGACTCTGATCCGATGCCCGCACCAAAGCTCAGCACCCGGTGTATACTGAGTTGAAGCTGCCAACATAACATCACTCCTCTCACTATCCTACTCCCTTCTTCACCTTACTAACCCATCCCACCTTCGTTTACAGATCCGCCTGGGGACCAATTCCGTTGGTGACGGTGTGCGGTACAAATACCTTTAACACTTAATCTAGCAAAGGCATGACTGGATAAGTGACACTTGGCCTTGACTTGGGTTCTCTAATCAATTTTGTAGAGAAACTGTATCAGCTGTCTGCATAGATTAGTTGATGTGGTAATGACTGGCACCGATGGAAAAAAATGCCATTGCTCCACTCTGCACATTTGAGCTTGTACATGTTTTGCTTTAATGTAGCTTACAATATAGATTGGTCTGCTTTGCAATAACCATGCACCTGCTTGCTCATAGCTGGTAACCTAGGCGCTTTGGTTTTATGTTGTACATCGTTATTCGGGCTGCACTGACCAATGGTGTTTATCATTAAACACAACTCAAATTCACAGACTTATGGAATGTGAGGTGGTCAAAAGGCTCTGCTGATCTGGATTGATGTATTTATTGGAAGTGATGCATGCATAATGCAGTAGCTAGGTAATAGCATTTTAAGAAAACTCTCCCTTGACCTTCTCTCCCTCACAGCTACTGCCCTATTTCTCTTATCTCAAAACTGAACGCATTGTCTCCCCTCATCTCCAACATTTGGCTACTCATTACTTGCTTCCTCTGTCAATCAAAACTTCTATTGTTTTATTTGATCTCTCTGCGGCTTTTGGCGCTGTTGATCACCTTTATTTATTGTCTACACTTTATAGGTTTCTCTGGCAATGTTTTATCTTGGTTTCCTCCGACCAGTTCTTTAATATTGTTAGTCAAATCTGTTCTTTCTGTAACTGCTGATAAAATTCTTGTTTCTGTCCTTGTATTCTCCTATCTGTTTTATTGCTCCTCTTCTTTTGGGTCTCCTTGCTTTCCGCCTTGCTCCTTTGCTCTATGTAATATTTTCTTTGTTTTATGTTTAGATGTTGTGGCCTTGCCCCACCTTATCTATTTCCCCTCCTTGCTCTCCGTTTTCAGCCTCTTTTTCTCCTCTGTACCTAGACCATCATGCACACAGTTCCGTTTCTGTTCATTTTCCCTTTTAGCTTCCAAATATTGGCACACTACCGCTTTACGTTTTCTTCCAATGTTCCACACGCCTTTCAACTCCTCTCCCACCAAATGGAACTTGTTACATTTCTTTAATCATGTTCATGTTTTATTTTCATTGCACAGCATTTAGGTGTAAGCACTTGAACAAGTACAAAATGGCAGTAGACCTCGCCATTTTACAGGGTTGAATTGGAATCAGATTAATAGGGTTCAATCAGCAAAGTTTTTAAACCGAACCACGTTAGTTACATGTCTTGCGAGGGATGCTGTGTAAGGGCACCATACCTAGCCCCCCACAAGGATTCAGCACGAGTGCAGGATGCACACCGGCACATGGGTATTAGTCAGTGTACATGACTGACTTATAAAGAGCCCAATTCCTGTGCTGGTGTGACAATTGGGCGCGCCTCTTCTGATTGTGCTTTACAGACATCCATGTCGAGCAACTCCTTATTCTTTGTCATTTTTAGTGCAGGATGGTGTATTTTCTTTGGTCATTCCAGCTAGTTTTTCACAGTGCTTGCCCTCTACCGGACTCCTGCTTCCACACACATGGATCTTTGCAGTGACCAGATAGACAATGGGTGCAGAGCTTATGTTACCTCGCAGGACCAAGGAACATGACTTGTCCTGTTATCTGTCCTTTGGTTACCTACAGCCCCATTCCAGTTTGGAACTTGCACCTGCTTCTTCTCAGACAACCGTCATCTTTCCGGTTCTACTCACCCACCTACGGGCTCTTACTTGAGCTGCATACTTTCTTCATTGCCTTTACTTCAGATATTTTTGACCCTCCGATCACGCACCATGACTCCATTCCTTCATCGTTCTACTCGCACTTGTTTCATAAACCTTCAACCTCAAATCGGTCGGATTTCTGCCTCTAGCCTCCACACCGCATTCACCTCCATGCACCCACACCTCTCAAACAAGACGCTTGTACTCGCAGGATCTCCATCCTCATTTATTAGACTTGCCTACTGAAGTGGACCTGCTCATTTTTCTCCTCCACCCTATCCTGCTATGCTTGGGCCTTTGGGATGCAGAATCAATCTGCAATGAGTCTTGCTACATCACTGACGGCTTTGATTTTTATCACCCTCAACTTTCAGTTATCACGGAAACCTGGATCTCCCCTCCTGACTTGCAGTAGCAGCTCTCTGCACGGACTCTTCTACCTTCTATCACTCTCTCCAACTTGATGGGGAAAGGTGGTGGTGTGCGGTTCCTTATCAATAAGCTCAAAACGGTCCACCCTTGCGTCACATCTTCCTACCTTTTTAAAGTACCACTATTCAACTCCTCCCTCCTATGTCTCACTGTTCTAACTCTGTCGGCCACCTGGTCCTATTAACTCCTTCCATGGTTTGAACCTTCTCCTTTAACTTGCTAGAGACCTATTCATTGTCATGTTGGGGTGTGGGGGGGCTTTTAGCTTTCCGAGCCCCTTTGCAGCTAGCACCTTGAGCTCCCTCTTAACTGATCGCTCCTTCCACAGCCAGCCTACCCACCCCGTTGAGAACTCTCTTGACCTTTCTCTTAATTCGCACTCCTCTAATCACTCAATTGTCTACTTCAAGATCTCGGCCCCTTTTCTCCTCCGACTATGGGGGTAATTCAAGCAGCACTCTATTGTCCCTTAGCTTGATGATGTGAGGACGTTACCCCTATTCATGCCTCTTCCGTTGACCATGCTGTTTCTGTTCAGTTAGACTTTGTTTGACACACTATCCTGCTTGCACATTCACACGTTGCTGTCCGTCCCCATGCCTGTATCACCTCAGATTCGGACCCTGAAAACAAACCTGCACAGTGACTTCTGACTCAATTACAAATTCTAGACGACCTAGCCTTTAAAAAATCCTTGCTGCCCTCACCTTTTGGACTTTAGCTTTTTGAAGCCGGAGGATTAAGCAATCTTTTTCATTCACTCCTGTAAGTTTTGCTCACCTCCAAAGTTCATATCCATCACCTCTTTCCTTTCTGCTAATAGATTTGCCTGCTACATTTCCTGTAAAATACGGAACTCTCTGAGCACTAATCTGTTCCCCAAAACTGAATTCTGTCCACACCTATCAGTCTACTTCTCCCTTGATTCTTAATGAATTGTCAACCATCATTTGCAGCACCAACCCATCTGGTACTATTGACCTTTTCGCTTCCCAGATGGTTAAAGACTTACACTCAGTCACCTGCCCTTATTGCTCTGAGCTCTTTAACCTCTCTGCTAGACTCTTCCCTGCCTCCTCAAATATGCAAATGTTACCCCCTGGAAGCAACCCTCTGCTGACCTAAACGTCCGAGCTAACTATCGCAGTTTCTCTCCTTCCCCTATTATTCAGTGGTCCTTAAGTAAGTAGTCTTCAACCGGATCAGTAATTACCTTGAGGATAATTGCCTTGGAGATCCACTTTATTCTCCAGCATGGGGTCTGGCATGGATTCACATGCTCATGAATATTCCCCGTCGTCAGGCTGGGAATCCTCGGTAAAGAAAAAACCAGTATCAGTTTTGTTTCTGATCTGTCTTTCGTAGTAATAACCAATCACTGGTCTCTGCGTCATACTGACCACAGCCAATGACTGCCCTCTACCTAAGCACCGCCTCTGGCAGCCATCTTCAGATTTTTACCGCACGTTCATGTGTTGGGATCCTCGTGCTATTGCTCTCGAGCGTTAGTGCTTTTTTTTCGCGCTTTTTCACAAAAAACTTCGATTCTTTCGGTCAAAGAGCCTCAAGCTCCACCGATCCTACATCCGATCAACGGGGACCCGTGTCGGATTCATCTGTGCCCCTCAAGGGTGAAGATTTCGTCGAGCTACACTTCGGAGGAATCCAGAAGCTTCTCAGGCCCGGTCTCGGAGATGGCCCAGGAGAAGGGAAGCTCGACGCCCGGAAAGCTGTTCAGGGTCTGCCCTGGATGCCAGCTGCAGAACGTCTTCAAGGAGGACGAACACTCTTTCTGCCTTTACTGCCTTCATGAGGACAAGACGCACGTGGAGAAGGACTGTGCGTTTTGCGGCAACATGTCGGAACGGACCATGAAGGACCGCCATCAACGTCTCGCCAACTGGCTGGAGGGTAAGAGCCCGTCTGGCGAGAAGAAGAAATCCGAGCGGTCTTCTAAGACCTTTGAGGGCGCCCCGGCGACGGGGGCCCAACATAAGGCCAAGCACCGCGAGTCCGCTGGCACCGGGAGCACCGTACGGTCGGGCTCTACGGGCGCCAGGCAGGGCGCACCCTCCCCGGCACCATCAACCACGAGCCAACGCTCTGGGTCGGGTAAGAGGAAGGCCGAGCACCCGGCGAAGCTCCTGGAGAGGCCCCGGTCGAACTCTAAGGCAGAGGAGGAGCGTGGCAGTGCCCCCTCCCTCAAGGATAAGGCGGTGAGCGCACCTAAGGTGGTGAAGGCCTTGATCCATCCGACCAAGCCCTCTATCGAAACGGTCGCGGCGGCCCTGGCTCAGCCTGTGGTGGCTGCACCAGTGGTGGCGACCTCAGGGCCCAGAATCTCCCTGCCTCCTCGGAGGGAGTCTTCCTTTGTGCCCATCGATAGGACCCCCGTGAAACCCTCCGTGGGGAAGAAGGGGGGGGCAGGGCGTCGTCGGAGATTCGGCCTCAACCTCAGAAGAGGAGCTGATCGAGGTCTTAAGCCACGGCCTAGGCGTGGAAGAAGGCCAGCCCGTCGGAATGGACCCCGACGCAGGTGACGACGACGACATCGTCGAGGATACCGACGGGGCCCCTGCTCGCCCGTCGGATTCCCCTCTGCCAGCGCCGCAAGACAACTCTGCGGCCATTTTGTTGGCCATACAGTCCTTATGCTCCGAGATAAGGACGAGGCTACCGTTACCGACGGAGGAACCTCTCCCGTCGGGGGATCCAGAACCGGGACCTTCTGGTGTTCCCCCTACCAAGAAAAGAAGGATCCATCCACCACCTCCTTTTCAACCGTCGCGCCCCTTCCAGCCCTCCTCCCCGTCCACCCGAGGGGATGATACGGGGACTGACACGGCAGCGACGGGTACGGACGACGAGGCATACGACGAGGATTTTCCGTCGTCGCCTCCCACCAGGGCTTCTCCGCCCGACGAGATCGGATCTTTCCACTCCATGATCTCCAGGGCTTCCGAGCTGTTCCAACTCTGCCCTGAGGAGAAGAAAAAGGAAGGCTTCCTTTATCAGCGGCGCGAGGCCAAGAGGAAGACGGTCCTCTCAGTGCCTCTGTTGGACGACATTTGGGATGAGGGCCTTTCCCTCCTCAAGAACCCTTCCACGACGCCAGCTAGAAGAGACCGGTACGAGAAAAAGTACCGGGTCCCGGACACGGCCCCCCTGTGCCTCCGGGCGCAGCCTACCCCGGACTCCGTCGTCTCCGCGGCAGCCAGGAAGAAAGCGGGGGGGGGGGTGCGACCTCCACATCGACTTCCCCGCCGGACGGCGAGGGAAAGAAATTGGATGCTATGGGACGTAGAGTCATCTCGTCGGCAGCGACGACGATTAAAGCGGCCAACGCCTTGGCTATCGTGGCCCGCTATGACAGGGAGCTCTGGTACAAGATGGCTCCCCTGCTGGATTTTCTGCCGGACGACAAGAGGGCGGAGGCCCTTGAGATCCTGCATGAAGGTGAGGTGGCCTCGGACCACGCCATCACCGTGGCGACGGACATCGCCGACACCGGGTTCCGCCAGCTGGGCAACGGCGTTTGCCTTCGACGTCGTGGATGGCTCAAAGCTACGGATTTCCGGCAGGACGTCCAGACCAGAGTCCTGGACATGCCCTTCGACGGGAACAACCTGTTTGGGAAGACAGTGGACGATTCCCTTCAGGCCATCAAGGCGGATACTGAGACGGCCCGGGCCCTTGGAGTCCTGCAACGACGGACGCCCTTTCGGAGCGGCGGAGGCAAGGGCGCCTCCAAAGGTTCCGGCGGCGGTTTCGCTTCCTACCGTCAAGCGGCCCGCTCGTCGTCGCAAGAGGCCTACAGAGGACGAGGCAAGTCTAGCGGACCCCGCCGTCGTCGCCAAGGAGGTCAAGGCGGCAAGGCCGCGCCCAAGCAGGATTGAACCGGCCGTGGGGTCGGGCCCCCACCGAAGCACCCCGGTGGGAGGCCGGCTGGCGGGCTTCGTCAGCGTGTGGGAGTCCATCTCCACCGACCGTTGGGTGCTGGACGCCCTGGCCCGGGGCCACGCGCTCGAGTTTCAAAGAAGGTGCCCGCGCGTCCCCCCCGTGGCCAGGAAAGAACTTCACGTCCCTCAACTTCTCCTGGAGGTAAAGGCGATGCTCAGAAAGGGCGCCATCGAACTCGTCCCAAAGAGGCTTCGGGGCTCCGGAGTCTACTCGAGATACTTCCTCGTGAAGAAGAAGACGGGAGGATGGCGCCCCATCCTGGACCTGCGACGTCTGAACAAGTTCATCAAGGCGCAGAAGTTCCGGATGGTCACCCTCCAGCACGTCCTGGGTCAGCTGGAGGAAGGAGACTTCCTATCGTCGTTGGATTTGGAGGATGCCTACTTCCACATTCCCATCCTAAAGGGGCACCGCAAATTCCTCAGATTCGTGGTCCAAGGGCGTCATTACCAGTTCAAAGCCCTTCCCTTCGGACTACGGTCGGCACCCAGGGTATTCACCAAGTGCCTCGCACCGGTGGCGGCGCAGCTGCGCCGCGAGGGGATTCACGTCTACCCCTACCTGGACGACTGGCTCATCCGCGCCAAGACGAGGGAGCTCGCCGTGGTCCACACGGCAAGGACCGTCCAACTCCTCTCGGACCTGGGATTCTCCGTGAACTACGCCAAATCCCACCTGGTGCCCGCGCAAGTCGCACTGTTTCTGGGAGCCAGGCTCGACACAGTGTCCCTTCTGGCCTCCCCGTCGGAGGAGAGGACCAGGACCATCTTGGGCAAGGTGCAACGGATGTTGGTGGCCGACGCGGCCAAAGTGAGGTCCATCAAGTCCCTCCTCGGGATGATGTCTTCCTGCATCTACCTCATTCCCATGTGCAGGCTCCGGATGCGCCCGTTGCAAGAATTCCTGGATGCGCGCTGGATCCAGACGGGCAGCTTCGAGGAAAGGATCAAGCTCGACGAGAGTTTCCGACGAGCGATACGGTGGTGGGGCACCCGCGCGCATTTGACGGCGGGCATGGACTTCCAGACCCCAGCCCACCAGGAGACCGTGACCACGGATGCCTCCCTGGAAGGGTGGGGAGCGCACACTGAAAATCTGCACGCAAGGGGACTCTGGCTCCTGACGGAGAAGTCCCTGCATATCAACGTCCTGGAGCTCCGTGCAGTGTTTTGGGCCCTCAGGTCCTTCCTTCCGTCCCTCAAGGGCAAGGTGGTGAGGATCTTCACCGACAACACCACCACCATGTTTTACATCAGGAAACAGGGCGGAACCAGGTCCCCAGCGCTGTCCAAGGAGGCGCAGGACCTGTGGCATTGGGCCGTTGCCCAAGGGATTTTTCTGGTGCCGTTTCATCTGGCAGGGATAAAAAACACCATCGCCGACTCACTCAGCAGGGAGCTGCGCTCGTGCCACGAGTGGGAACTACGGCAGGATCTGGTGGATCGCCTCTTCCGACGGTGGGGCACGCCCCAGATCGACCTGTTCGCGACGGCGACGAACACCAAGTGCCGGAGGTTCGCCAGCAGGTTTCCCCAGACGAGGAGCATGGGCGATGCTTTCTCGTTCCCCTGGGAGGGCCTGTTCCTCTACGCGTTCCCTCCCTTGCCTCTGCTAATCCGGCTCGTCAACCAGCTCAAGAGGTCACGGTGCAGGATGATCCTCGTCGCACCTGCGTGGCCGAGGCAGATATGGTTCCCGGACCTTCTGGACTTGTCAGCGTCCCCGCCGATCAAGCTGCCGGCGGACGCGGATCTACTCTCCAGGGAAGGAGGCGCCATCCTCCACCACGACCCGAAGTCGCTGAACTTGCAGGCCTGGCTCCTGCAGCGCTAGAGTTTGGAGGATACGACATACCGGCCGATTGCAGAGAGGTTCTTGCAAAGGCCAGGGCGTCCTCGACTCTTAAATGCTACGGACACAAATGGAAGAGGTTCTCTGTCTGGTGCCACGCACAGAAGATTAACCCTCTACGGATTACGGCCCCCCAAGTACTGCCGTACCTGCTGACGCTGGCCAAAGCTGGTCTGGCACACGCGTCCATCAAGATTCATCTTGCTGCGATCTCCCGATACACCAGAACCACGGGGCGGACGTCCTTGTGGTCTCATCGTCTGGTGAAAGAGTTCATGAAGGGACTGTTCAGATCGTTCCCGCCGGTGAAGGCTCCGGCCCCGGCGTGGGAGCTCAACGTGGTGCTGACCAAGCTCATGGGACCTCCGTTCGAGCCTCTGCACTCGGCCCCGTTGAAGTTTCTATCGTGGAAAACAGCTTTTCTTGTGGCCATCACCTCCGCACGACGAGTGGGAGAGATCCAGGCCCTTTCCTGCAAGGCCCCGTACTTGACTTTCCACGACACGAGGGTAGTGCTCAGGACGCACCCCTCCTTCATGCCCAAGGTACCGTCGGACTTCCATCTCAACGAACCCTTGGTGTTACCTGTGTTCTTCCCGTCGCCTTCGTCGCCGGCTGAGAGGACTTTGCACTCGCTGGATGTAGCTAGAGCGCTGAAGTTCTACGTGGACCGCACGAAGGGTTTTCGGAAGACGTCACAACTCTTTGTGAACTTTGGACCTTTCAATCAGGGGAAGGCTCTCTCGAAGGCTTCCATTTCCAGATGGCTCTCCGGCTGTATCATGTACTGTCATCGGTTGGCAAACCGACCGCTGCCTGGCCGTCCGAGAGCCCATTCCACCAGAGCGATCGCAGCTACCACGGCGTTCCTTTCTGGTGTGCCCCTGCTGGACATATGCAGGGCTGCTACGTGGAGGTCGACGCACACCTTCACAAAGTTCTACTGCGTCGATCGGGATTCCAGGGAGGAGTCCAGGGTCGGCCAAGCAGTGCTGCGCAACCTGTTCGCCTGAGGTGACCCTGGTGAGGAGGTAAGATGCTTAATGTTGAGTTTGAGGTAATGCTTAATGTTGAGCCTTTGCCACCTCCCGTGGTTGTGCATGTGTGTACTGCTATGTATTATTTATTCATGAGCATGTGAATCCATGCCAGACCCCATGCTGGAGAAGGAACAAGTTACTTACCTGTAACTGTTGTTCTCCAGCATGGGTCTGGCATGGATTCACATGCGAACCCTCCCGCCTACCCCTCTGCGGCTCTTCACTTGGTCATACTGCCACTTCACGTGCTTCCAAATCTGAAGATGGCTGCCAGAGGCGGTGCTTAGGTAGAGGGCAGTCATTGGCTGTGGTCAGTATGACGCAGAGACCAGTGATTGGTTATTACTACGAAAGACAGATCAGAAACGAAACTGATACTGGTTTTTTCTTTACCGAGGATTCCCAGCCTGACGACGGGGAATATTCATGAGCATGTGAATCCATGCCAGACCCATGCTGGAGAACAACAGTTACAGGTAAGTAACTTGTTCCATCTGGCTTCTGTAGTGAACACTTCACTGAGATTGCACTCCAGCATGTCTCCAACTTTCTTTGTTTGCAAAATCTATCCCACTGGCATTGATGAGATTTAAGGAAGGGCTGGCTACATTTGTATGGTACTCCACCTTGCTGGCAAGTATGAAATTTACTAACAAACGTTACAGTAAATAGCAAATACGAGTTTCCTTGTGCATGGCTGGCAGCATTGCATCAAATAAGGGTGCATATTATATGTTCCATTTTACAGTGGTACTGGTAAATATTCAGTCACCATGGGGCGAGTGCATTTCTCGTGGTTCAAGTATGTAGACTAAAACTTTAAGTATTGATAATGCTGGGGTGAATCTGCTGTGTGAGGTATTGGAACACTGGGGTCACTGTCTCCTGCGAAGGGTGCCTTCTATTGTGCAGGCAACCTTCATAGGAATGCCTCCCCAATCTGTAAAAGTGTTACTGTAAGTAATTTCCGATTGAAATTGACACATGCTCTTCAAATAAATACAAAAATAGACCAGTGACTGAAGGCTCTGAAGAGAGGTCCGCAATGGTAGAATAAATCCAAAAAGTGCTCAACCTACTGATGAGGTTTTGGAAAGCTGCGGTGTGCTTCATGGAGCAGTGCTCCCATCAACAACTTAAGTTACACATTTTTAAACTGAGTTGCAGTGCAACAGCGTCTCTTTGATCTCCAGAGAAGCATAGACCAGGTTTTGAAAAAGATGTAGAATACTTATGGGGGGGCGGGGGGGTTGTGCTTTTAGCTACATTTACTTGCAACAGATGAGGCCTGGGAGCTTGCTCAGCGCCATGTGTAGAGCTAGTTGAAGCTCAATAGCTGCCACAAAACGTAAACTGATTTCAAGTCTGCACCCTTTAGACTTGCCTAGTCGATTGAGTACCATTAAATGGGCACATTTTTTATAAAAGCCCATTACATGCTCATAAGTGGGAGGAATCTGGCATGCATCGCTATATAGACCGTTTGTTTTCCCCTCTCCTTTCATGGCTTCCTCTTTTAACTTCCTAGCCCTTGCAGGTGTCTCCGTCTTCACTTCCACCATAACATTCTACCCACCTCTGTACTACTTTCACGTTTATCTTCAATGGGAATGCAAACTTTTCAGTGGCTTCAGAACCCCCTTTAAAAATGTATATATCTGACCCCCTTCCCTTTTTGCTCTGTCCTTCCTCTCCTGTGCTTTGTTTCCCTGCCTTCCCGTTGCATTCATGTGGGCATTAAACGCACATTCCGCACTGTACGTCAGTGAGTGCCTCAGATTTTTGGTGCGTATTTTTTAAAAATACACTTGTATGCACCCTTACTCCCCCTGCTTCTGCCGTGTAATTGTATGTTAAACGCGTAGCAATGCAACAGAATTGTGAGGCTGTTTTGGTCCTGAACTTTGCTGTCAAAATATTTTTTTTAAGGAAAGACCACTCCAGTCCTGCCTACACACCTAGTGATAGACAATATCTGTTTGGTTAAGTTGGTTTTAATTACTCGTTTTCAATGGATTGGTCTTATTTTTCTTTGCCTGCTATACACTTCACATGGAGGACCAATTTAAGAGCACCCTACCATTGGCAGGGCGGCACACAGTAGTCCTAGTCACGTGACGGAAAGTGGTTTTCGTGTCAGGCTACATAGTCGGGTGTTCACCCATGTCTCTTCAGTGCAGTAGTCATCCTTAAACTGCTTTGGAGAAATGGCCAGTCTGTTCTAAATCTAGATAGGTGTTGACTCTAACAGACATTTGTTGTGACGGAAGGTGCTATCGCATACACATTTTCAACCGTTCGGCAGCCTGGTTAGTTTAGCTAAATATGTGCTTTGTGTGTTTTTTTTGGGGGGGGGGGCTGAGGGGGAGCTGAGACGCCAAAGCAATGGCAGTACAAATGTGCACCCCCGTCACCCTTCTGTAATTTATGGAAATGCAGGCGTTGAAATAAAGGTTTGCATGTGCTATGAGCAGCTCTTGGGATCCAACGTCAACAGTGGGGAACCAAGGGACTATATAACTTGTCAACCAAACATGCCACCAATCTAACTTCTACATCCTATGCAAACTAACTTTGTCAGCTACTTATCAGCTGTAAGAATGTCAAGGTGGATTGAAGTTTCACGACGTCTGTCCGAGGCATCCTAATTCACTCTACCTACAGTGAATTTGAAGACGGTACTTGAAGAAAGTGAGTACATTTGTTTAAGAAGCCACTGAAACCGGTAGGCCAAGACCAAGAGCCGACAGTAATTACAGGTTCCAGCTTGCCACACTACTTGAGTACACTCGTATTATAGGTTCCTCGAGTGTGACAGCAGTTTTACGTCTTCGTCACCCACTGCATGACTTGCATGTCAGTACGAACAAGTGAAAGGTTCTCACAACTCTTAGTCAACATGAAACTCCTGACTGCACAAGATAACTGGTGATTCGGATTATCTTGATTTAATTTTCACACACACTAGTTTGGGTCTATTGGCTATTAAAAAGTAATTTGTTGCCACAAGTAGAACAGTCGTGTGTTTTTTACTTTGCCTATGACTCAACAAGCAGCATTTCCTTTGCAGTGTGTTTGACGTAGTTTTTTTTTTTTTTAAACGGAGGTTAGGCCCAACCCTTACCAATCACCCGAGCTGCATACTAGCATTGTGATTTACTTCCATTCCGTATCCTGTCTGCTTTTAGATAAGCGGCACACCAGCACTACCTAGCACTGGAGGGCTAACGGGTAGGGATAGTTAGAACTTCCGTCTATCCTTCCGTTTACTGCGCTTGGTTTGATAGGCATGCTCCTGGCTGCGTCTCCCTCTGTTGTGTTCTATATTGATTCTCTCACGAGTATCTCAATTGGAACAATGTGTTTTTTATTTTTTTTAATATATGGGGTTGATCCCCTGATTGTGTGATAATACGAATGCTGGGATTCACCTCGCAACAGATTTAATTGGAAGGCATCCCCATAGTGTTTTTTTATACTTTAAATGTGTACTTTATTTTTCCTAATGGGGGACGTTTTTTTAATTTTTATATATGCTTTGAACAGTTCATGCCACATAACGATGTTGGTTTTTGAATCGTTTGGGCTGGGGAGTCAGTAGGTCCTGGTAAGTTTGTCAAATAAACTAGGCCATTGTGTGCTAGAACAAGGAACACATGTTGCCCATACGTTTCGAGATCTGAATAAGTGGCAGAAGTAATGCTTTCATGTATTCACGTAACTGTTGCTTTATTTCACTTATAAAGCACACAAACAGCCTGGAGGCATCGAGGTGCTGTTACAAACCAGTTGCTCAAATTCAACTTTAACCATTTAGCAATGGACATAGTTTTGAAGACTGTTTTTCCAAATGAGTAGCCAGTGTACTGATCTACTGGCAGTGGAAATGTGTTCTCTTTTGGGGCTGCTCGGAGTGCATTGTTTTGAATAACTTGCAACTTCTTGGATTTCTTTTAGAAGATGTGCCAGCGAATCAGAAGTTGCAATAGTCCAGCCTCGAGCCAATAACTGCCTGAGCAATGGTGAGTTCCCTATCTGTAGATGGGAAAGGTTTAGCTCCGTTGAGTAGTTTAGTCGCATAGGCAGCCATAGCGTGCGTTTGATGGGACAGATAATGTGTATGATGTAAAACCCCAGTGTCTTAAATGAAGCTGAGACTGGGACCAACATGTCATCAATAAGGAGGTCGAGCGATCCACCCAAACTATGTGCAATTTACGTTCAAATGCTCTTGATTTGTATCCATTTTGGAGTACTATGATTTTATTCCCCATCTTGGAGCATTAAAGCGGACCATTCATCCAGCTAACATAGCTGCTCTCTATCCAAAATGATGCTGCAGGGTAGGGTGATGGTGTTAAGGGTATTTAGGGATCCGTTTTGTATTTCTATGCAGGGGGTGGGGGGGGGGGTCTGGCAGTTGTAGTCTTACTTCAGTCCCATATTTAACATGCAGCAAACTGGGAACTGCTGGGAACCCATACTGGATCTGGGAGGTTGGGGGCGGGGGGGAGGGGTTTACAGTTGTGGATCTGTGAAGAAATACCATTGGCTGAACCTGGTGATGAACTGGTATTTAAGCAGGATTACTCTGAGATCCAGTGCCTACTTATTTTGTGAGGGGAGTTCTATTTCTTTTTTTTTTTTTAAATGCTCCCTATTTCTCACCTCCAACGGTGCACACACAGAACCACCTGAACTATGTGCAAGTTTCCTTCAACTGCACTTGACTTTTATCTCCGTTTGGAATACTAAGGTTTTATTCCTCTATTTTAGGAATGTTGGGGTATTCGTCATGAGGCCACTAGTCTGGCCATCCATAGTCGAGCAGGACCGATTGGTAGGACTTCCTTAGATGTGAGGTAAGCACTGCTCTACTCGGCTGAGATTCCTGTGTAGATTATCAGCAGACTTAAATAGAATTGAATGTTTTATTGCAAATTAATATCTTTGTGAATTTTGCCGGGCTTCTTGCTAGGGAGATGGTTGGGGACTTTTGTTATTAGAGAGTGGCCGGATCAGTGATGAAGAAAATGCCTTTAGCTGAAGCCAATGAAGATTTGGTATCTTAAGCAGGATTACTCTGAGATCTGGCAGTGACTATATGGGTGGGGTTTTCCAGGAGGGTCTCCACTTCCAAGATGTGGGCTTTATTTGGCAGGTTAAAAGGCTGGAAGAGTGGTCCAATCGTACCACTTCCTTTCAGAGCGGGTTGAACACCTCTTTGGAAGTTCCATGGGTATCCTCGGTAGATGGGTGCGTTTTGTGTCTGACAGATGACTTATTTTGGCAGGGTGGGATTTGTTTACGGGTGACCGAGTGCCTGAAGGCTGAAATTTAAGCCCACTATATAAAAAATGTTTTTTTTTTTTTTCTCTTACAAATCGGCTATTGCAGTAGTCCAACTTGAAGAGGACAAGAGCCCTGGAGACCTTGAGCTTCTGGGGGAAGGTGAGGAATGGAAGAATGCCCCAGAGGAGGTGAAGCTGGGAAGTGGAACTTAGTAAGGTCCATGATGTGAGGGATGAAGGGGAGCGGCATCACAGATGACCCCAAGGCTTTTGCCCTCACAGGATGGGGGTGTGGTGGGTATGGGGCCCAAAGAAGGTGGCCAGAGAGTAGGAGGAAAAAAGGGTGCAAGGGTGCAAGTGTCAGAGTACCACACACTTTTTCAAAGCATTAGTCTTACCGGACTCATGGAAACGTAGTACAATTATACCAGTCTATAAACGTGGGTCATGAACACTACCTGCTAGCTGTAGGATTTTAGCTATGCTAGATGCACCTGCTAAAATATTTGGAAAAGAAAGCCTTGTTGGAAGCATGATTGGGCCTATACATACACCTTTTTTTCATACAATCAGACCGGATTCAGGAGTGGACAGTCCACAATGGCCAACCTTATGGCTCTGGTCACTGTGGTAGAACAGGAGAAAGCCAGATATAAACAGGCTTCATATGCAACCATTGTGGAATTCAGTGCCACGGTCAATGCTCTTGGTATGCATGGACTATGGCACAAGTTCGATAACTAGGGCATTTTTCGCAGGGCTTATCAAAAAGAATTGCCCTACACGAGAATTCCATGGGACGGGTTAGGTATACACTTGATGGGGAAAGGAAGTGAGGAAGTAAATGCATTCACTGGTCTGAAACAGGGCTGTGTACTTGTTTTCAATTGCACTGGCTTATATCTACCTAGACTGGGATTAGAGGGTGGGGGGCTGTGTTATGCAGATGATTGAACACTGATAAATATTCAGGGATTATGGTTGATTGCCACTTAACATGGGCCTTGCAGATAGACCAGACATGGACTGTTCTTAGACAATGAAATGCGGGCATGCTAACATTTTGTAAGTGACATGCAGGAGTTCGAATGGAAGCTATGACCGAAAACCTGCTTAAAATTTGACGGACTAGGTTCTGAAATCTGGTGAATTGGGAAGGGGAGTGAGCTAGATGAAATGGAAAGCCATTGCCTAGCAGAGTTCTCCTGTGGAATACCAGAGGGCAGAGTTGCTGATGACCTCCATTAAGTGGCGACACAACGTCCATATATGCTAATTAAAACACAAAGTGGCTAAAATAGACACCACACATCCATTCTGTGGGATGTCAAGGTTGGGTAGACCCCTTGAAACACATGTGAAGTACTACACTAAAAGCAATACCTTGAACCAACTGACTAGCATGGAGATTGCTGGTAGCTCCTTCAAATCAATTAAGACATCGATTACGAACAAAACAAGGTAAATATAGCGACAAAAGCATTTACCAAAGATTATAAATGCATGCCTGCCCCAGGGAAATCGCTGCAGTACATACAAGGGTTTGCCAACCCAACTATTACAAGGGACTGTTTGTGAATAAAATTAAACATGGTACGGTCCAGGGAGGTTGGGCATAGCAAAAGATGCAGATTCTGCTGTCCATGCGTTCTGAAAAGCACTAGACTCCTTTCTGACTGTATTACACGTAACATTAAAAGAAAAACGTACTTAGTGGAATATGGTGGTGCTAAGGCGACTGATTTGGCATCAATGTACATCTGGGATAAGTATATGGCGTGTGATGACTGATCAATTAATAATCATCTGACACGATTATCGCAGGGCATCAAGATGCTCTTATTGAATTAATTAACCGGTTATTGAATATGCACAAAGTAATGACTTGGATATTGAACTTGATATGCAGTGTATTGGAATAGGTGTGTTGGATGGAATTGATGTAACACGTGTCAGACCTGATGGTGGTGGGGATGGACGAAACAGTCTGTTTTCCCTTTCCATGGCAACCATCGGGAGCGGACAGGCTGGGAACACTTCTGTTTCCACGGCGTCCGCTCCCAAAAAAATAGAGAAGGTAAGTGGGGTTGGGAGGGCGGGGGGGGGGAGGAGTACCTGGTTCCCCGGCAGGGGACCATGGAAGCCTCCAGCCGGGTGGAGGCTTCTATAAACTATTTTATAGATTGTATCTGAATGAATGGACTGCTGCACTGGGATGCCCATTTCTTTTCTCTCCCTTTAATGAATGTGTATGATGGATTTGAAGTACGAAAGGTCTTAAATGGAAGACCCATTATACTAAATTAATAAACCTAAACTGTTCCCCTTTATCTCTGGTCAAATCCTGAGTTCAGGTCAATGGGCATGAGGTTGTCCCTTTCATATCAACCTTTGGGACAAACTCCCAGGTAGGTTTGAGGGCTACTAGGAGTTTGCGGATTCTTGGAAGCCCACCCCCCCGCCCCCCAAAAAGGAACATAGACCCAGCCAGACAACAAGTTCAAACTGCAGTTTATTATAGCAAAAACCAAGAGGGATCAATAAAAGGATGGAAAAAAATCATACATCTCAACGTCTCCTGGCTCGCAGGTCTACTGTATTGGTCGTCAGGATCCTAAACCTATATAATCCCCTATAGGAGTTATTCTACTAGCTCGCATGACGGTATGGCTGGCCTGGTCATCCCCAAATTACTATCTCTAAACAATGTTGGAGTGTGAGCTGGACTATGGGAATTCTCCTCACCAGACACCCCAATACCACCTCCCCCCCTCCCACGTTGCCCCAAGCCATACAGAACCTAGCAGCAAGACGCCACCTGCACTAAACCAAATGCTTGCACATCACCCCAGCTCTTGCTTGCTCCCCGTAGCCCATAGAATTACCTTCAAAGGACTCTGCTTTATATAAAAAGCCATCCACCTCAAAACCACTTCACAATAAAACTGAAACCCATCGCCCACACAAACACCACACAAGCTAGGGAAAAACTATTTTTTGATGCTTGTTAATCTTCTTAGAATCACATGCTGTGCATATAGTACGACATCTACTGGTAATTGGAGTATTGTTTCTTTCGACGATCGAAAGGAGAGGTCGACAGGGGCGTGCCTGTAACACTATCCCTAACGTGATGTGTAGTGTACCCAAAATCCTTCACACGTCGAGGTCCCTCAGATTGTTTTTTTTCCACCCAACTAGTTGGTTGCCTTATGTAGAGCTCGAAAGAGTTGTATTGCAATTCATAATTTCTTTGTCTCGGGACCGGTGGTTGTCTAGTCTTCAACTTTCATCTTTGACGGCTGCTTCGTGGACCCCTTCGCCGTAGACGTCTGCGGCTTTCGGCAACTGGTGCAATCGGTCGACCACGTGGCCTCTGCCCTCTGGCTACGCCTATACAGTAGGGAAAGTGGGGCCCCAGGGTATAATTCTCTGAGAATGCATTTCCTTTCCCCTTTCTTTCCCTTTGTGGTCTGACTGCCGCCCCTTACCTCTACTATGGAGAGGACTCCATTTAAATTTTGTCCGTCTTGAAACGCAGAATACCCTTGGATGGACACCCACCGCAAGTCTAATAGGTACTTAGGAACTCTATCTTCTGGCAGAGGTGTTCAGAGACTTCCCACTACCAGTAGAGTAAGAATGGCAGTTACATGAAGACATTGTTATCAATGTCTTCGCAGACTGGGGCTTCCCAGAGATCGGCTTGTTTGTAACTCTGGCGAACGCACAATGCCCAGATTACACCTCCAGATACCTGCAGAACCACTCCAAGGTTAGAGTTCGGACACCTCCAACTTCCTCAAAGATGCATGGCCATACTTGGAGAAGCACAAAACCCTAACACCAGACATTGCTACTCCAACAAATGGAAATGCTTCGTCATCTGTTGTAATACCAAGAGCATCAATTGACTGCCAATACATATTGTCCTGTACCTGACTCACCTACTAGATTCAGGCCTGGTTTTTAATTCCTTAAAGGTCCACTTAGCTGCACTTTCAGCTTACACCACATCCCAGAAGGTTTTGTGGTGGAAAATTCCAGTGATCAAGGCTTTTATGGAAGGGGTTAAGACTTCATCCGCCTATCTCCAACCCAGCTCCCGGATGGGACCTGAATGTTGTACTGACTAGACTAAGGGGACCTCCCTTTGAACCTATGCATAAGGCTAGCCTTAAAGCACTCCTATACAAGACCACCTTCCTGGTGGCAGTTAAATTAATGCGGAGAGTTGGTGAATTGCAGGCCCATTGAGTTCTAGAACCATTTGTCATGATCCACAAGGTGTTCCTGCGCACACACCCACGGTTTGGGCCTACATTTATTTCAAAGTTCCATGTGAACAATCAATGGAACTACCCACCTTTTTCCAGAACCCCAAAAACGTGGTAGAAAGAAGCCTCCACAAGCTAGATGTTAAAGGTATTTGTACCGCGCACCGTCACCAACGGAATTGGTCCCCAGGCGCTCAGGCGGATCTGTAAACGAAGGTGGGATGGGTTAGTAAGGTGAAGAAGGGAGTAGGATAGTGAGAGGAGTGGTGTTCTGTTGGCAGCTTCAACTCTGTATACACCGGGTGCTGAGCTTTGGTGCGGGTATCGGATCGGAGTCAGTCCGCGTGTGCTGTTGTTCCGGCTTAAGTGTTGCAGTGTTGTGAAGTGCGTGCGGCTTGTTGTGCGAGAGATGGTTGTGAGTTTTTTGAGTGAGATCAGTATGCAGAGTTTGAGCTTATATTGGTTAGTGGGTTACCTGACCTTTACCATGCTAACATTCACAGTTTTGTCTGAGTGTGGCACTTGTTGGCCCTCACATTCCCATCTAGACGCGGCGCAGGCCAACGCCCAGGACTCCATCCAGGTGTGGCCACGCCAACACTCTCACTCCCACCCCCACCCAGATGCGGTGCAGGCGAGTGTCTAGAGACCCGTCCAGGTGTGGGCATGCTAACATTCACAACTCCATCTGAGCGCCACGCAGGCTGGTGTTCACAACTCTAGGTGTGGCACATGTTAGCATTCACGTTTTTCTAGGTGCGGGCATGTTATCCTTCAATCGATCCTATCCAGATGCGACGCAGGCCAGAGTCTATCTAGATGCGTCTGCCGGTCTGGATGTTTTCGTCCGGTACGTACGAGCGGGAGTGTCAATTGGGCTTTCGTGTGGGTCTAGGTATGTGGTCAGTCTCTGCAACCTTCCTTTGGCTATTTTCCATGGTGTTTTATGCTCTGTCAAGTGGTTGGTTCTTTGGTTTGAGTGTTTGTCCAATTTGAGAGTGGTCGAGGTTGGAGTTATTTTCGTCATTGTGAGGAGAGCAATGATGTATTATCTGGAGAAAGACCAGTTTTATCGTTTTAGTGGCAGTTGGTAGAGAAGGGTACCCTATCTCTAAATCTGCCATGATCTGTCCTTCAAGCCTGGAGCACGCGCTACTCTGGGCACTGGGATTCCATAGCATTCATTGCAAATGTTCCTCTTGAGTCCATTTGTAAAGCTGCAACCTGGAGTTCTGTACACACCTTTACACAGCACTAGTGCCTAGATGCACACTCTAGGTCTGACTCTCAGGTGCGACAAGCTGTGCTAAGACCTCTTTGCTACTGTTCCTTCACACATCGAACCACCATCTCTGGGTTCTGCTTGTTAGTCTATGCACGGCATGTGATTCTAAGCAGATTAACAAGCATCAGAAGACCTGCATTACTTACTGTGATAGCGTTTCTGTTTATTGTATCTGCTTAGATTCACATACACCAACCTATCCTCCCCTCTTGGAGTTGAAGGAACAGACATCTTGCACCTCTCTGCACTCGCTCACGGTAGTCATGAGGCTCCCTCACAGCAAAAAAAGCACAATCGGAGGGACCTCGACGCGGGAGGGATTTTGGGTACACTACATGTCACGGAAGTGTTACAGGCATGTCGACGTCCCCTTTCGATTGCAAAAAAATGCAATACTCTGTGATTACCACTAGATGTTGGACTATATGCACAGCATGTGAATCTAAGCTGATACAATCATCAGAAATGCTATTACGGTAAGTAATGCATGTCATACATTCCACTCTGCAAAAATAACGCACCCAACAATAAAAATTCACCCAGTGGTCACCCCAGAGCTTAGAACCCTGTCCTTCAAAGGTGGCAACTGACTTTCACCTAGGTACCTTCAACCCTTGCTCTGCTGTTAAACACTCTTTTGATATGTCTCCTTGAAGACCTTGACATTCTCACTCTCACTGAGACGTGGTGCACTGCCAGTTCTCGCTGCTTTTGACACACTCCCTGATGGCTACAAGATCCTCTACAAGCCTAACCGGTCTGGACGCAGAGTGGCTTTGTTCTTCCCTGATTGGGTCCCTGCTACTATCATTCCCACTCAGAGCTAATCTTCCTTCAAATGCCTGGTCTGAAGGCTTGGTGTCTCTCCAACCCTCAATGACTCTCACACCATCCACAGGATTCCTCACCTCACTTCCTTCTCTTCTTGCCTCCACCTCCAAGCTTCTCTGAGACTTCCAAGCTCCTCTGACGCTCCCGATTCTGCCACTGCACTCTTCCTCAGCCTCTGACTTTCCCTTACCATTCATCCCACTGGTCAGACACACTGAGCTGGACGTACCTTGGATGCTCTCATCTCAGCAGATCTCCCCATCTCCAACCTTCCCACTAGATCTCTCTCCCTCCCTCCTGGTCTCACCATGTTCTCCTGTCCTCTCACCTGGATCTCTTAGGTCCCCGGTTAAGCCTCTGCCTGCACTGCCAGGCACCTTCTCCACCATTCGACCGATGGAGCGAGCGTCAGTTGCTGCTTTTGCCGCCACTTCCATTCCCCCTTCTCACTCCTGCCTCGGACTCCCACACTGATTCAGCCCTTGCTAATCTTCACCTCTATCACCAAGCTCAAGCGCCAAAGCATAGCTGGTGTTCTATGATCAATAGAGGTGACCCCTACCTACATAGGACAAAGATCCTAGGCTCAGGAGTAACTATGCTTGGCTAAACTCTGGAGAATCTTGCAATAGTCCAAGAAACACCTAATAACCCAGCTTAAAATTCCAACGGGGACCTGGAAAATGGGCCCTCCGAGTGGCCACGACAGAACGTCTGGAAAAGGACTGCATGACCGAGGACGCAACATACTCACTGCCCAATTTACCTCTATATCAAATCCACTACTACAATCCAGCTAGACAGGCTCAGCCCGGGGCACTGAGCTCTGAAAACATCCCAAGTGATAACTAGACACTCATTTCTACCAATATGCCCACTTAACATCAACAAACGGTAGAACGCAGCTACACCCCTCGATCAATTTGGCCTAGCTGCACACATACCTACATCGCTCATGGAACACCTCAACAGCATGATAGACGCAGCAATAACGCTTGAAAAAATCGGCCTAGCAGCACACAATCTCCTAGACTTGCCCCACAGCAGCCAGAATGCAGGCTCCACTTTGCTTGGTGCGCACATTACACTGAGCTCTCGCATCCATCGCACCACACCTGGCATTAGAATGCAGCCAACCTATATGCTACACTACTCAACTGATATGGACCATGGTCCCAGAGGGGCGTGCATCCCACAGCACTTTGAGATCATACCTATGGTACATAAGGCGCTATGCAAATGCATTTTAACATATCTTTGCACCCGTCATGAGAATTGCATGAAGCCTGCTTTGAAGCACAACACCTGGTATGACTCTGACCTAGCCTCTCTGAAACGCAAGTGCCGAGTGGTTGAGCAGAAGTATCAGGCTTGTCCTCAACAGACTGGCCTGCAGCTTGCTCCAAAGGCTATACAGACTCCATCCGCTCGAAGAAGAGGGCACATATCCAAGTCTGCATCTCTGGGGCCACTAGCAACACAGGATAACTGTTTAAAATCTGCAAGGAACTCTCCAATCCTACTAGTGTCCACTTGTCCCCTGCCATCCCTGAGCCTCTGTACCACGCTGGCCTCCCACTTTGTAACCAAATATCTGCACATCCTGTCCTCACTCTTCCCTACCCCCTTCCCTCCTCCTGCCCCAGTTCTTGGGCCTCCGTTGCCCCCCTCCTATGCTCCTTTGTTTGCCATAGCACCGGATGAGGTCTCTAGACCAGTCCCCTCTATGAAGGTCTCCTCCAGAACCATCAAGGACAGCATTGTCTCCCTTGTGCCAGCCTTGGCCGATTTCTGTAATCACTTCTTTGCCTCTGGCTCCTTCCCGCTACTCATCAAGCACTCCCTTGTGATTCCTCATCAAAAAGCCCTCTGCCAACCCCCCTCACATCCCCCTTCTCAGCTAAAACTGCCATATTGCCATCACCCCCTTCCTGGGCAAACTCCTGGAGAGGCTGGTCGTATTGCCCTGCCCCGCCCCTCCCCCCACACCCAACCGATCCGACACACTGAATCTGTTGGTTGTCTCCATGACCACCTGGCTTCAGAGCAGCCAGAAGCACGGAAACTGCTCTACTGAACACCTGTGATGACCAGATTTCAAATCTCTATTCCAACTGTCAGTTCTTTTGGATCTGTCCTCTGCTTTTGACGCGGTCAATCATGCCACCCTTATAAATCGCTCCGACACCCTTTGCATCACGGGCCTGGCACCTCATTCCTCTCCGACCGACCTTCCCAGGTTCAACTGGGCCCTTTTCTCTCTCTCCCCTATCTCTCAAACAGCCTGGCGGCATTGAGGCGCTGTTACAAACCAGTTACTCGCATTCAACAAGGACAGTTTAGCCAGAAAAACTGCTGCAGGTGCCTATAGTAAGTCTTTTCAAATAACAGGGTTTTGAGGAATACCCATTAGGAGGGTTCAGCTCTTGAGGCAGGGTGCTAGCTGTGTTGTAGGGGAAGCTTTGGTGTGTCTGATTTTGGGTTGCACGATACGATGGGTGTATGAGTTATTGTTGGTTGGGCAGAGTAAGCTCTAGAAATGGTCTGAGGTGGGGGCGGCAGTGTCGGACAGGCACGTGTGGGTAATGGGCATAGTTGAACATGCGTTTCCTAATGGGTAGCCAGTTTGCTGATCTGCTGGTAGTGGAAATGTGTTCTGTTTTGGGGCTGCTCGGAGTGCATTGTTTTAAATAACTTGCAACTTCTTGGATTTCTTTTAGAAGATGTGCCAGTGAAGCAGACTGCAGTAGTCCAGCCTCGAGCCAATGACTGCCCGGGCAATGGTGAGGCACCTATCCATAGACCGGAAAAGTTTGGCTCTGTTGAGTAGTTAACTCGCATAGGAGGCAAATATGTAGGGTTGAGGTAAACCCCTAGTGTCTTAAATGAAGCCGAGACTGGGACCAAAATGTCATCAATAAGTAGGTTGAGGGAACCACCCGAATTATGTGCAAGTTATGTTCAACTGCGCTTGGTGTTTCTGTTTGGAATACTATGGTTTTATTCCTTTTTATATTGGGAATTTTGGAGTATTAATCAGACTGTTCATCGAGCTAACATTGCTGCTCTCTATCCAAAATGATGCTAAGAGTTGGGTGATGCTTTTAAGGGTATTTGGGAGTCTGTTTTCGATTTCTAGGCGGGGGGGGGCTTTGTAGTGTTACTTCATATTCACATATTTAACATGCAGCAATCTGGAGCTGCTGGAAACGCATACTGTATCTGGGGAGGAGAGGGGGTGGGGGGTGGGAGTCTGGTTACAGTTGTGGATCTGTGATGCAGAAATGCCACTGGCTGAATCTGGTGATGAACTGGTATTTAAGCAGGATTACTCTGAGATCCAGTGCCTAATTCCTTTGCGAGGGTAGTTCTATCATTTTTTTTTTTTAATTCTCCACATTTCTCCCCCCACCTCCCCCCCACGTTGCACACTGAGATCCACCTGAACGATGTGCGAGTTTTGTTCAACTGCGCTTGGCTTTTATCTCTGTTTGGAATACTAAGGTATTATTCCTTTTATCTTAGGAATGTTGGGTATTAATCGTCATGAGGCCACTAGTGGCGGCCGTCCATGGTCGAGCAGGGCCGATTGGTAGGACTCCCCTAGATGTGAGGTAAGCACTGTTCTTCTCAGCTGGGATTCTCGTGTAGATTATCGGCAGACTTTATTAGAATTTAATTTTTTATTGTGAATCAATATCTTTATGTATTTGGCCGGGCTTGGTTGGGAGATTTTGTTATGAGAGTGGCTGGATCAGTGGTGAAGAAAATGCCTTTAGCTGAAGCCAATGAAGATTTGGTATTTAAGCAGGATTACTCTGAGATCTGGCCGTGACTATATGGGTGGGTTTTCCAGGATGGTCTTCACTTCCAAGATTTGGGCATTAGGGTGACTGGTTGAAAGGCTGTAAGAGTGGTACAGTTGTATGACTTACTTTCAGAGCAGGTAGAAAACCTCTTTAGCAGAAGTTCCATGGGTATACTTGGCATAAGCTGGCCTTTCAGCAAGGAGGGGGTGGGTGTTTTTTTGTCGGACATTTGACTTATTTTGGCAGGGTGTGCTTTGTTTAGGGTTGGCTTTGAGGGCCTCAATTTAAGCCTCCTATATTTTTTTCCTTGCATTCAGATCCAATATAGGTATATGAAAGACCTGCCCCGGAATGGTGAATTTAGTGCATTATTTTATCATGTGCAAGACTAGTGAGAACACTTGACATTAATGTGGATTCTGTAGCCACTGGGGATTTCGTAGAGAACTGTGTGATCAGAGCTCTGGCTCCTTCTTTGAGAAACTCTTCAGAGCAGTCGTGTAATTGTTGAACATTTCAAGCTTTTAAATTTGTTTTAATGGATGTAGCTTTAAAATATTGATGGGCTTGCTTTGCAATAGCTTGTGCATGCTGGTAACCTAGGCATTTTGGCTTTGCATAGCACATCATTCAGGGTAGCTGGGCAATGGTGTGTGATTTCTGCTTGTACTTGCTAATGGCAGAGACGTATGGTATGTGAGGTGGCTGTGAAAAGCAACCAGGCATGGAGCCAGTCTAGGAAGTGGTCCGGTGATGCGCGAGGTTGCTCAAACCGGAGTATTGGAGGTGTGGATGGTCTTTGGCTAGGGGAGGGTCTTGGACCTAAAAGGATACGATGGGTACACTGAAATGGCCATGGGAATTTGTTGCAGTCTATGAGCACATTAAATTGCAGTGAGTGAGGTCAGGGACCTTGCAGCTTCACTGGGTAATATTTTGATTGGTTGTTATGAGTTAGTGGATGGAGAATTGGACTTTTTCCCATATTTTAGTGCTGTAAAATATATTTGACCTCATGTTCAGTTTATTTTTTGCTGGGAATATTGCTCTGCTTCAATCTATTTAAATGTGTACGTGTTGTATTTTTAACGCCTATGTTTTTCACCCTGGCAGCCTCACCACAATGGAAGCAGCCTTCACCAGTACCCATGCCACCTGTAATCTTTAAGATATTTAGTCAACGACTACCTGATGGTGACCATCTGCAGACTTCCCAAGACCATGGAAACTGAATCTATGACGAAAGCTCATTTTTATATTCGTTTTAATACATTTTTGTAAAATAATTGTGCAGATTAAAGAGCATGTGCCTGGGTCCAGGTTGTTGCAGTTCAAAATCTGTAGGTATTGCTTTCCAGCAAGTATTTCTCGAAGACTAAATCTGGACTTTTCTAGTTCTCAGTGGGTTGGTTTCACGTCAATGAGAAAACAGCTTAATGTAAAGCAGAGGCAAATGTATGGCGTTCAATTGAGTCTAGGTGGTTTGGTTAGCATGGATTAGTTTAAGCGAACTGGTGAGGCAGTAAATCTGTAAATGCTGCCTGGTACTCCTTTCAAGAGAATGTAGGTTGCGGAGGGCTGAGTACATGTAGTATTTCAAAGGAAGGGTCACAATGTAAACATTAATTCTACTTTTGCACATCCTTCTTAGTGACTTATGGTGTGTTTAAAGTGCCTCATACCTTGATGCTGCTACAAAGTGTTCAATGAAAATTGGGGTGAAAAAGGTCAGTCTGCTGCAACAGTATTGGCTTAACCTGCTACTCATTGTTCAGCAATGTAAGTTGTTGCTTCTCCCCTGGCAGATGTGGTCTCAAAAACCATGAAAGGCCTTGGGAGCAACATTCCCATCCTCAATGGATTTGATACAAGTCATTTGTAACGCGCCTGTACACAAGTGTTTAGGCGTGACAAGTGACGGAGGCAATACAGGGAGGACACGACAAACTATCTTACTAGGCCTGGTGTCCTTCAGATCCCGCAGGTGTGAGAACGAGCTGTGAAAGCTAAAGGGAGGGGGTTGCAAGGAGAACAAGGGACTGTAGGGTTACAGTCCCTAAGTGCGTGGTAGGCCCAGGAGGCAGTGCAAGGGCGACTGATCAAGGAAGCCTGGTATCCAGTGAGACGGAGGGTAGGCAAGCAACCAGTCGGTACAGCAGACAGGTAAGTCAGCAGGGGAGAGAGGGAGAGGAGGAACGTTTTGAGCTGCTTCCAGAACTTCAGGTGTTCTGGCTCAAGTTTGAGTGGGGTAGGGATGCCATTCCAGAGGGAGGCTCCTGCAGAGGAGTGATGTACCCCTTCCCCCACTCTGCCTGCAGAAGTGTCTAACCCCTAGAGAGTTAAAGATAGCTGAGCGAAGAACTCTAGGGAAGGTATTTTGGAAGAGCGCTGGATGTTGTGCGGCCCTGGCCCCAGAGCCTTGTGGACAATGCAAAGGGTCTTGAACTTGATCCTTGCAGCCACCAGGAGCCAATGGATAGATTTCAGGTTTGGAGAAGCACGGTCCCTGGGCTTGAGGCCAAGGTTAAAATCTTGCAGTCCAGTTCTAGATTAGCTGCAGAGGGCGTAGAGTAGAGGAAGGCAGCTTGAGAGGCTGTTCCAGTAGTCCAGCCTAGAGAGAACCAGGGCTCTGGAGACAGTGAGCTTCTGGGAGAAAGGGAAGTGTCCCTTTGAGGAGGTGCAGCTGGTAGTGGGACTTCTTGGTGATGTCCAAGGTGTGAGGAGAGAGAGAGAGAGAGGAGTCAAGATGACACAAGTTTTTGCCTCGCAGGAAGGTGAAGAAGACCAAAGACAGGTGGCCCGAGTGGGGGGGAGGGGAGCAGGGGTCCCAATGGGAAGGATCACAGTTTTACTGGCATTAAGGCAGAGCTCGTTGGAGGTGCACGAATCCTGAAAAGTGGACTGGGAATAAGCGCGAGAGGAGGCTGAAGGAAAGCGGTCTGCAAAACACTGAAAGTTAGAGGAAAAGGTTGAGATCAGGTGGGCGAAAGGGACAAGTAGTGTTTGTGAGCGGATAGAGCCACAGGTAGAGGTGGCATAGAAAAATGGGCCAAGTTGGCCCTAAGTGGGGCGGTCCAAGAGCAATGTCGGCAACTCCAGGGCTTGATCCGTGATGCCCAGCTTCTCACAGAGTTGATTGATCAGAATGGTGTGATTGACTGTGTCGAAAGCAGAGGGATCACAGAGGAGGAGGAGGATAGGATTGCTAGAATCAAGGCTAGAGAGCAGATCTTCACAGGTGTTGAGAGCATTTTCCATGCCTCTGGCAGCTCCGAAGCCAGGCTGATGGTCATGAAGGCAACCAACCGATTCAGTGTGGAGAGTAAGCTGGGAGATGGCCAGCTTTTCCAAGAGTTTGCCCAGGAAAGGGGTGATGGAGATTGGGTGATTTATTTCCGGGCAGGTAGGAGCGGCAGACTGCTTCTTGAGGGGGCCAGGGGGGTGCATAAGGAAGTGCTTGAGGGGAAGGTTCCAGCAGCGAAATGGTGATTACAGAAATCAGTCAAGGCTGGAGCAAGGGTCTCCATATGGTTCTGGAGGAGCAGGGGAGCACCTGTTTGGATGACACTGTCATAGATCGGACTTGTCTGAAAATCTCATCAGGTGTTGATTAGGGAGGTGGTCCCAGATAGGATTAGTAACTGGGAACATGTTAGTACAATTTTTTAAATAAAATATGGATATTTGGGAGGGAAACAGCCAACCTATTGCCTGTACTGAAATTTGTCAAAATTGGGATCAACTCAAACTGTGAAGGCAGGCACCCAACGTGCACAATTTTCCAATAGACCAAAATAATACACCCCGTCAGGGCATGAGACCACGAGGTGAATTGCAAGGATACATGTGTATAATAAAGTTAGCAAGCAAATAACTGCTGCCTGAGAGCGTTCTGCCAAACAATACACGGGTAGCACATTATAAGGGTAAAAATAATCAGCAACTGCATTACATAGGGTGCAAATTCGGGGTGTGGATTGGATGGGCCATGTGGCAGTTTGTTCTGTAGGGGATGTCTGGTTGCGATTGGCTGCTGCTTCCCAGTCACTCTGGTTGCACGTGGGTCGGCTGGGCTCATCTATGCAGTGAAGGTCAGTTGAAATATGAAACATTCCTAATCTAATACAACACGAGCTGATATTCTGAGAATAATTGCAACCATAAATTCTTTGCATGAATGCGGGCACATGGAGAAGTGTAGGTTAATATATTGGTATTCCGACCCTCTTTGATACCAGGGCCCTGCACAAAGTTGTCTCCCGTTGGAGGTTTGCTCTACTACAGACATGTTTTGGATTGGAGAAAATATACTACTATGCAGGATTAAGTCTATGGTAGGTGTTCTGGGGTGGTCAGTATGAGGTCAGATGAGTATCAACATGAAAGAGGGTGGTGGGATGGGGACTGGTGGTCCCTGGTCTGGCTGGTGGGGGTTGAAAGGGTATGGGCACTTTTGTGGAGATGGATGGGCGTGTGTGCTGAGGCTCGCATAATCTGGGGGAAGGTATGCTACGCAGTTGCAACAATAAAATGATTGAACTGAAGTGAGAACAAGGCTCGCGCAGAGCTGGCAGGGAAGTGAGGTGGTGGTGACGGGGACTTGGGCTCTCTGTGCGAGGCCCTGGAGATGGGAGAACTGAGTTCTGCAGAGGGATGATTTTTGTGCCTAGCAAAAGATGGTGTCTGTTCTAATACAAAATGGCATCTAATGGCGGGGCTGTGGGTTATGCGGGTAAATCATAAAATAATGTGCCATGGGGGTGGGGTCTTCTCCCCCTTAGCTTACACGTGATCCATTCACTGCAGGAATGGTGGGGGGGGGGGGGCGGCAGATTGGACCACCTCCTCCCCAACATTCCCTCCTTTGTTACTACAGTAGCAAATCCCCTTCCCCAATAAGTCTACATTCCTCAGTCCTTTTTACTGCTTCATTCCAGGTGGGGGTGCCCTTAATGGGCATCCATCCTCTGCACACACTTCTCATACTCTCTCCACGTCATGCATCCACTTCAGGAGTGCATGTCGTGTAAATCCTGTCGCACAATAAGATCTCTGGTCATTATTCATAATTACTTTTGGTTTTTACTGTTACCAATTGTGTTAACGCTCGCCTAACTTGCCTTCCAACAGTACTAAACCCTTGTGTGGTGGCTATACCTAGGTAGTGCTGGTGGGCCGCTTATCTAGCGTGAGGGGATAGGTGAAGAAACTGGCCCTATCACTTAACTATTCCAGTCACTTTCCATATATTCTAAAAAAACATGTCAAAGATATGATGTCATGTGCCGTCTGCCTCGCAAATTAAATCTAGTCAACTTTATTCATTTTCTTTGCTTAGCATGTAAAAACAACAAAGCAACATAAATGTATAAATATATTAATCGGTTAGTGGACCGAGTTTCATCGGTGTTCCAACTGAACATTACATAGTAATGTGGTTTTTAGTTCTCGTTAATAGAACACACTTTTCATCCTCCATGTAGAGAGGGAGAGGTACCTTTTTACCAATCCAGTGGTCCCTCTTCAAAAAAGGTCCCACCAGCGCTAACTAGGTATAGCCGCCACACGACGGTTTAGTTTAGATCTGTTGGAGGGCACAGGTGAGTGTTACACGATTGGCAATAGTAAAAAGCGAAGCTAATTGTGAATAATGACTTGGGATCTTGTGTGACACGATTATTAGGGTAATCGTCGAGTGTGTGTGACCCCCCCAATAAGTCCAAAACGTGTTATGTGTTATATATATATTATATATATATATATATATATATATATTTTTTTAATATAAATACATCCCCCAGCCAGGTCGACCCACACCTCCTTATAGTTCTCAAGATCTTGGGGCTGTTTGATAGTAGTGTGAAAATAGTTGTCTACCTCATTCCCTGTGTGGTATATTGCCACCATATGGTATTTGGGCTCATCCGTTTCACCAGTTTGCACTTTGGCTTCCCTAGTATCATGAGGCACCTTATTGTTTACATTTCTGTTTCCAATTGTCACCATCATCCTCGCACTATTCTGCACTGCTCTTGTGCAGCACCTGAGTCCTAACTGGCACACACAGAAAATCAGCAGGAAGAACACAATGATGGGCACCACAATCTTTATAATTGCCAAGCCATGAGGTTACCCAGCTGAATGCCATGCTGAACCAGTCATCGTTCTGTATCCCTCCTTTTCTCATTTTTACGCCAAGCTCGTGTACAGCTGCAATCACATGTGATAATGTTCAATTTTCAGCATCTGAAGAAGGCACAAATGTGCTACATGAACTCCCGATTCTTTTGCAAACACCACCTTCCATGGCTGTGAGAAGGTCCAACACATACCTATTTTGCATTGTCATTAGTCGGAGGGCCCGCAATTCCATCTTGATGACGTTGAACGATTTGGAGCCATTTTGTGGTTGCTCTTGTCTGGATACTGGGCACAAGTGATGCAAAGAACGTTTTTGCTGAGCTTAAGAGTTTGTATTCATCAGGGATTTGAGCAAGGAGGTCGGAGGATTCTTTCTACAGGTAGTTAAATATTTGAAAGATGGGTGGGGGGGGTTGCTCTTCAGTTGGTTGAGGTGCCTTTGGTCGCTCTTGAGGCACCTCTCCCCTGTTTACATGCTCTTCCATTATCACCAGCTGTGTGGAGCGCAGTGTTGCAAGCGAACAATAACCCCTCCATGATGGCGGGAGGTGCAAGTACGCCTGTTTGCCGCACACCCAATAGTAGTCCATTAAGGCAGCCGTTCCTTTCCGGCGATCAGGAATGACTAGGGTTCTGTTGCAGTGTGTGTTAGAACTCATAGACCCCTTTCCCTCGCCATAGAAACAGAGTTCGTAATTTTCTTCCCGTCGGACCTTGATTGGCTTTTCGATGGCTGTGACTCATGTCAGCTTTGTGATATGCTCTGTCCATATTTGTGCACAGGTTTGGTCCATCCATTCTAGACTTTGATCGGACAGGCCACGCAGTGCTTCATCTTTGCACATGTATGTTGATTATAGCGGTTCATTTTCTGCGAAGCTTGTGCCCTCGATTGCCAGGAATGGTTCCTTAAAACAGTTGGGAACTTGTGACCATTCTTTGCAGAGCTTCTCGTCGGGTGGGAGGAGTTCGAATTTCACTGCGTGCCTGGAAGGAGTTATTCTACAAAGTGCGAGATGGCGGAGACATTGGTCTTCGACTAAGGTGGCACTGACATTTTTGGTGTACCAGAGGCATGGGGTATCAAGGAATATATGTAGCAACTGCCATTGGTGGTTTTTTCCAGTTGCACTCGTATCAAGAGTTCCAGCTGTTAGATTGCCCAGGGTGACGAAGATCCTCAACCATGTCTAACCCCAACCCATTGTAGGCATCATATCTTTGTTGACATGCCTGTCTTTTCCTTCTACTATGCAAGAGAGGTAGTTGTCCTGTAAACATTTTACACATTCTATCAATAGTACATAGTGACCATTGGGCATTTGTGGGCTGGTGACTGTAGATGGGGAAAATACCATTATTTACATCTATTAGTCCTTGTAGAGTATTGCGTATACATCCCAGGGACAGAGGAGGAAACAGGTTTCTCATTAGACGCTGGGGCGTGGAGCACATTATGCATTTCACTAAGCAATGAGGTAGGCACTATGGTAGGTTGTGAGGTAGCTTGTGAAGCTGTAAACATGTTAGGTGGTGGCAGCGTGACACTTAGACCCTTCAACCTACTTTCAGTTTCATTGTTGAGAACAAATTCTATTTGTAAGATCAGTTTAGTGGCATTTTTATACTTTGTGGTTAAATTCAAAGATTCATTGCTGCCACCTTTCCATAACACCCCCTCCCCCTTTCTTTTATATGGGGCCCCCAGATAAAGGATGCTGCCCATTATGTTCCCAATATTAGTATAGTTAATGTAAACACAATAACAAAATTCAATCCACATTTATAGCTATATGCACGTTTAGCGCGTATCCTATTCCTACTGCTATCTAACTGTGCCTTTGTTTGGTGTTGATTCCATCATTGTGGCACCTAAAGAGATAATAAAAAATGGGGTGGGTGTTGAGTCACCAGTGGGACAAGACGGGGGTACAGTTGTGCTTGTGAAAGCAAGAAATATTGTGAAAACAAAAGCGAGAAGGGATATGGAGAGAGAGTATTGGATTGTATCTTACAATATTCTTTGTTTTTATGCTATTTATCATGCTCATTATTTACATCTAGTACTGTGTTTTTTCTGCCATCCATCTATGGTACTCCAATATTTGTTTGATCATTTAGTGTTTCAGGTGCTACGCTATCATGTGCTTTTCTGACATCTGAGGTGGATCCAATACCATAGCCCCTTCACTTTTACAGCAAGGGGTGTACATTAGATCACCTCATAAGGTCCATGGAATCTCGGGGAGTTCAATTTTCTTACAAAACTCTGCACATAGACTAATTCACCAAGCTTTAAGGGTTGTCTGTTGCTGCAGTTGTCAGTTTCGCCATCTCTTGTGAATGGTGGTTTAATATGTTTTGCAATACATCTTACTGCCAGTGTGAGTTGGGTGAGAGATTCTTTAAATTCCTCTACTAAAACAGTTGCTGTCCTGTGTTAGACAGTCTCCTCACTGGTGATGGAGGCGTTAACATGCATCTACCAGTTACTATTTCATGGGGGGGGACAGGTGGTGGTCCTTGCTGGGTTGCGTGCCCAGCTGGAAAATGGCTAAGGCCAAGCAGTATACTCAATTCTTTTTTAGGGAGTGGCACAATTTGGATAACCTGCTTTTAAGGAGGCTGTTGATTTTCTCAACCATTCCGTTCGCATGCAGGTGGTAAATTGAGCACATTTTGTATTTTCTACCCAATAGTGAGGTCGCCTCTTTTGAAGTGCACCCAATAGCCTCTATGTGAAAGTTGAATTCAGAAGTGCGCCCATATAGCCTCTGTGAAAGCTGAATTTAGAAGTGTGTTCAATAGCCTCTATGTGAAAGTTGAATTTGGAAGTGTGCCCAATATCCGCTCTGTGAAAGTTGAATTTGGAAGTGCGGCCATATCGCCTCTGTGAAAGCTGAATGTGGAAGTGTGCCCAATATCCGCTGTGTGAAAGTTGAATGTAGAAGTGTTCCCAATACCATCTCAGTGGAAATTTGAATTTAGAAGTGTGCCCAATAGCTTCTCTCTGAAAGTTGAATTTGGAAGTGCACCCAATATCCTCTGAAAGTTGAATTCAGAAGTGTGCCCAATAGCTTCTATGTGAAAGGTGAGTTTAGACATGTGCCCATATAGTCTCCCTGTGAAAGCTGAATTTAGAAGTGTGCCCAATAGCCTCTCTGAAAGTTGAATTTGGAAGTGCGCCCAATATCCGCTCTGTGAAAGTTGAATTTGGATGTATGCCCAATATCCTCTCTGTGAAAGTTGAATTTAGGAGGGCACCCAATAGTCCACACTGGTTGAATTTGGAACAGTGCCCAATCGCCGCTCTGTAAAGCTGAAATAAAAAATGTACCTAATAGCCGCACTGTGCAAAACCTGAAGTCAGAAGCGCGCCTAAATATCCCTTCTGTGCAAAGTTCAACTTAGGAGTATGGCCAATATCTCTGTGTAATGTAGAATTTAGAAGTGTACCTAATAGTCTAATTAAAAAGAGAAATAAGTGGGCACCACAACGTAAATGTTATTTGACGTCTTTTGTCCAAAGAATCAAAACACTTGCAGGAGCAGGCTGTGATGGGTCTGGAGTCACCCTGACCCGAAAACAAGTGAGGCAATAGACTCGATGGGAAACCTAGTCACACAACCGCTCTCCGTTTGTACCCGGTCTGGGTAATTTTGTTTAAAAAAACAGTTCTAAATAGTGTTGGTTTTATTCATCCTAATCTAGGAATTGTTCATAAGAAATAAGTTCCAAGACTTTGTTTGTGTAATGTATATATTTCTTTATGAAAAAAATCAAAAGAATGATTACTAATCAAATCTTAGTGAGGACGCAGCTGACATATTTCATTATGCAAGTAGACTTAAAATGCCAATGCATTTCGGAGTGTAAACTCCTTCATCAGGGCAAGTCTGTGTTATTAGGAAACAGTAACATCAACAAACACATAAGAAAATGTATATAAAACAAGAGATACAAAATGAAATGTAATGGTGACATAATGATCATAAAGCACATAAAAGAATAATGGTTACATACCCCAATAGAAGAATTCAAGTCAAGGTGTAATATGTAAAAAACAATAGAAAAAATGGAAATCAGTACAAAATCATGGTGGCAACCATTCAATTATTGTCATGTGCTCGTGAGGAAAAGAAATTTACCTCGCTTAAAGAATGGAGTCGGGCGCGGTGAAAAAGAAAGAAACAATATCAGACGTATGTTTTCACAAAGAACACGATCGGGTGCTGGAAGGGATCCAGTATACGATCTGTAAAAACGAAACCAACTTTAGTGGGTGCGGTTAAAGGAGGTAAGTAAACGGAGTCGGATGAGCCACAAGAAGCTCGATTACCTGAGTTCACAGAATGGTGTCGGCGGTGAACACAGCGAGCTGTTGTGCATCGCTGACTGAAACCGTTGCTAGGGAAACGGTGAATGAAATAGACACGTGACCGCAACACGCTGGGCGAACCCGCGCGATGCGGCATGTAATTCAAGAGGCAGCAAACTGCCGTTAGGGACATCAATGATGCAAAAAAAGAAATTAAGGAGGCTGTGGGGGCTGAATCATAAATACTAAGAAGAAAAAATGTAAAAATTGTGCATGACATAGACATAGAAAAAATACTATTATCAAATACAAGAAAAGGCCACATTATAAGCCAAACATAACCTATGTATGAGAAATGTAATCAAAATCCATCATATCAACAAAGTATTGCACAGAACTGTAACTCCTTGAGATAAAAGGAATATCAAAGCATTCATAAAAAGTGTTCTTGCGAACGCTAGAAAATGCCTAAGATGTCTAAACTGATAGATGTATACAATAACATGATGAACATTAAGGAAAGCATAGGAAATGTATAGAACCGATCTGCGAGTGGTGGTGCCGGGTGGCCACACCTTGGGTCCCAGTCGGATGACCAGGAGTAGCAGACTGGTTGTGGTAAACCATAATATATCTCATTTGCAAAATAAAACAAGCAGGTGGAACACTGATCATAACCATGTGTGTCTACGCTTATTGACATATATAACAAGCACTCAGGGCAGCGTGGGCAAACATGCAGCAAGACTGAAAACGGTGGTACGGAGAAGTACCACCCTGTGACCCAGTCATGTGACCAGGAAAAGCAGACTTGATATGATAGACAATGTTATACCTTATTAAGAGAGTGAGGAGACACATCAACATAAAAACCTGTGCATACCAATGGTAACAAATATATTGCAAGTTGAAACATTAAATATAGCAATGATAGTTAATCTCATCGTTAAGACCATTGGGATATAAACTCCTAAGTTTATCAATCCAAAATGTTTCTCTTTGGTTAAGGCGAAGACTCAAATCCTCATGTGGATTAACCTTGGTCAGTACTTCCAAAATCAAGAACCTGATTTGTGTCAAACTATGCCGTTTCTCATTCCAGTGTCTGGCCACTGCTGAATTTGGATTCGAATTCCGGATGCACGAGCGATGCTCATTCCATCGTACTTTAGCAGCTCTCGTGGATTGGCCAACATAGTATTTCCCGCATGGGCACTTAATTCCATATATTATGTTCACACTATCACAAGTACCGAAAGACTTCAGAGGAATCTTGTTGCCTGTACGGGGATGGTACACAATGTTTCCTTTGATCACCATATTACAGTTAGCACAGTGTAGGCAGGGGTATGTGCCTGTCCGTTGGGTGCTTGGTTCTTTTAAAGGAGGTCTGGTACGGACAAGTTCATCACGAAGATTCCTACTTCTCTGATAGGCAAATACTGGTATTTGGTCAAATAGTTTCTGAACTCTCACATCGTCCTTGAAAATGCCCCAATGTTTCTTAATGGAATTCTTGATTTTATTGCTTTGAATCGAATATTTTGAAACATAAACCGGTGATTTGAGTTCCCTTTTGGATTTAGTGACATTGGTCAACAAGGTCTCACGATTTAAAGCATTCACTTTCTCAGATGCTAAATGTATTTCTGCTTGCTTGTAACCACGTGCCAGGAATTTGTCCTTCATTTCGATTTGTTGGGCTAGACATTCTTCTGGGTCACTCGCAATCTTTTTGACTCTCAAGAGTTGAGTATATGGGAGATTTCTCAAGAGAGTAGGCTGATGGAAACTGAGACGGTGTAACAAATTGTTACGGTCGGTAGTTTTGCGGAATAGAGTAGTACTGTAGCCGCTGTTTTTCTTTTCTATTACAACATCAAGGAATGTGATCCTATCTTTGGATATCTCACTCGTGAACTGGATTCACGGATCAATGTTGTTGAGGTATTCGAAGAAATTATTGAATGTGGATTCGGAACCTGTCCAGATTCCAAAAATGTCATCGATGTACCGTAACCATAAGTGAATATTACAGTTCCATTCTTGGTTCTTCAATACGTGTTCTGTTTCAAATTTATACATGAAGCAATTTGCATATGATGGTGCCGGCATAGTTTGACACAAATCAGGTTCTTGATTTTGGAAGTACTGACCAAGGTTAATCCACATGAGGATTTGAGTCTTCGCCTTAACCAAAGAGAAACATTTTGGATTGATAAACTTGGGAGTTTATATCCCAATGGTCTTAACGATGAGATTAACTATCATTGCTGTATTTAATGTTTCAACTTGCAATATATTTGTTACCATTGGTATGCACAGGTTTTTATGTTGATGTGTCTCCTCACTCTCTTAATAAGGTATAACATTGTCTATCATATCAAGTCTGCTTTTCCTGGTCACATGACTGGGTCCCAGGGTGGTACTTCTCCGTACCACCGTTTTCAGTCTTGCTGCATGTTTGCCCACGCTGCCCTGAGTGCTTGTTATATATGTCAATAAGCGTAGACACACCTGGTTATGATCAGTGTTCCACCTGCTTGTTTTATTTTGCAAATGAGATATATTATGGTTTACCACAACCAGTCTGCTATTCCTGGTCATCCGTCTGGGACCCAAGGTGTGGCCACCCGGCACCACCACTCGCAGATCGGTTCTATACATTTCCTATGCTTTCCTTAATGTTCATCATGTTATTGTATACATCTATCAGTTTAGACATCTTAGGCATTTTCTAGCGTTCGCAAGAACACTTTTTATGAATGCTTTGATATTCCTTTTATCTCAAGGAGTTACAGTTCTGTGCAATACTTTGTTGATATGATGGATTTTGATTACATTTCTCATACATAGGTTATGTTTGGCTTATAATGTGGCCTTTTCTTGTATATGATAATAGTATTTTTTCTATGTCTATGTCATGCACAATTTTTACATTTTTTCTTCTTAGTATTTATGATTCAGCCCCCACAGCCTCCTTAATTTCTTTTTTTGCATCATTGATGTCCCTAACGGCAGTTTGCTGCCTCTTGAATTACATGCCGCATCGCGCGGGTTCGCCCAGCGTGTTGCGGTCACGTGTCTATTTCATTCACCGTTTCCCTAGCAACGGTTTCAGTCGGCGATGCACAACAGCTCGCTGCGTTCACCACCGACACCATTCTGTGAACTCAGGTAATCGAGCTTCTTGTGGCTCATCCGACTCCGTTTACTTACCTCCTTTAACCGCACCCACTAAAGTTGGTTTCGCTTTTACAGATCGTATACTGGATCCCTTCCAGCACCCGATCGTGTTCTTTGTGAAAACATACGTCTGATCTTGTTTCTTTCTTTTTCACCGCGCCTGACTCCATTCTTTAAGCGAGGTAAATTTCTTTTCCTCACGAGCACATGACAATAATTGAATGTTTGCCACCATGATTTTGTACTGATTTCCATTTTTTCTATTGTTTTTTTACATATTACACCTTGACTTGAATTCTTCTATTGGGGTATGTAACCATTATTCTTTTATGTGCTTTATGATCATTATGTCACCATTACATTTCATTTTGTATCTCTTGTTTTATATACATTTTCTTATGTGTTTGTTGATGTTACTGTTTCCTAATAACACAGACTTGCCCTGATGAAGGAGTTTACACTCCGAAATGCATTGGCATTTTAAGTCTACTTGCATAATGAAATATGTCAGCTGCGTCCTCACTAAGATTTGATTAGTAATCATTCTTTTGATTTTTTTCATAAAGAAATATATACATTACACAAACAAAGTCTTGGAACTTATTTCTTATGAACAATTCCTAGATTAGGATGAATAAAACCAACACTATTTAGAACTGTTTTTTTAAACAAAATTACCCAGACCGGGTACAAACGGAGAGCGGTTGTGTGACTAGGTTTCCCATCTAGTCTATTGCCTCACTTGTTTTCGGGTCAGGGTGACTCCAGACCCATCACAGCCTGCTCCTGCAAGTGTTTTGATTCTTTGGACAAAAGACGTCAAATAACATTTACCTTGTGGTGCCCACTTATTTCTCTTTTTCTTGCCCCTCCTGTTTTGAGTCACACGTAAGTGGAGGCACACATTGCTTAAAATCATCTATTTCACATTTGATTGTTACGAAACATGTCCTTTGAAGATATTGAAGGACTCTCGTCTAAGTGCGCAGAAACCTTAGGGTTTTCCACTGAGGAGGCAGCTGCTATTCTCGGACTGATCAGCGAAACTACCATTGGCCCACATGCCACTGCAACCAAAGATCCGGCTAAACGGATCAAACAGCTTGAATATCTAATACGCAAAGAAATCAACCGCAAGCTCCATGCCATTACCCTGGGTCGTTACTTTAAAAACCAACGCATCCCAAGAGGCTTACGCATCCAACTTCGACCGACCCTTTGCAAGGAAAGCAAAGAATTTGTACGCAAATGGGAAGCTATTTTGAACAAATGCTCTTTAGATCTCATTCTATTAACCATTCAAGAGTTGTCTAAAAATTTGATTTCCCTCAATACAGAAATCCAAGAGATTGAGAAGGAACTCGTTGGTTCATTGGGCAAGGAGGATTATGATATAATTCTAACGGACATCAACTCGAAGCTTGAAACTTACAAGACAGAGTTAGAACAGAAAAAGGTGAAGAAGTTCAAACGCGACACCTATGATTATATCAACGAAGAGGTATATACATGGATGGACAAATACGGACCAATAGCTCCTAAGAAGCTCCAGCGATACCCACTAGACCACACATCTAGCTCTGACTCAGATGCACAAAGAGATTCAGATACACCAATAGAAGAGACGTCCAATGTTTCCAACCGCACAACTAATCCTTCCACCCAAACACCAATGACCCCGTCTTTTTTAGGAGCACGACCAAAGGAACCCGCAAAGGGAGGAGGAAACCCCAGAACCAAGCCTCAAACGAGACTCCAACTGAGGAAAACTTAGTGATCAATATATCTCGTAGAGTATTAAACAAAACAGAAGTAAACACGCTACAGAAGGGACTTAGTTTTGTGCCTACATACAGCACGACCCTGTTTGATACCAAGATCGAACTTTACAAATTCGTAAGGAAATTGAAACTTAAGGTGTTCTTCGAAGAGCTTGAAACTCAGGAAAGCATTTCTGATGCCCCTGATTTTCAGGAGTTCAGAGTAAAGAGTGGATTCATACCACCAATATCGGTACCATCCATTGATATTTTCCAGAAAATGGTCACCAGAGATCTGGAACGCATCAGCTACAAAGTTCCACCCCATAAAAATATGAAACCCCATGAGATGAAAACCATCAGAGACCTCTACTGTGACAAAGATATAACCATTCGTCCAGCAGATAAAGGAGGAGCCTTGGTAATCATGAATACCTCTGATTATGATGCAGAATGCATCCGACAATTACAGGACCAGACAATTTACGCACCCCTTGACTATGATCCTACAGTATCAATCAAACAGAATTTGGAAATTTTACTTGACAGGGCAATGGAACTGGATTGGATAAACGAACACACTCGCAAATTTCTTAACAACAAGCATCCCAGGATTCCTAATTTTTACACTTTACCAAAGATTCACAAAGATCAGGCTAAACCACCAGGGAGACCGATAGTTGCTGGTATGGACAGCATTAATCAACCATTGGGAGTCTATATCGACTTTTTTCTTCAGCCACTCATACAAAAAACCTCCACCTATATCGGGGACACAACACACCTCCTGCAAAAACTCAACTCTATTTTCCAATACGAACACTTGATGTTCACCATCGATGTTAAGAGCCTATATACATCCATACCGCATGATCTAGGCATTGAATCTGTTGAATGGCTTTTATTAGAAACACCTGAGGTCCGTGCTCAGAAAGAATTCATCATTGCTCTTCTTCAATTCATCACAGAGAATTCATATTTTCAATATCAGAATAAGTTCTTTCTTCAAACATCCGGTACATCGATGGGCGCCACTATGGCACCATCATATGCAAATTGCTTCATGTATAAATTTGAAACAGAACACGTATTGAAGAACCAAGAATGGAACTGTAATATTCACTTATGGTTACGGTACATCGATGACATTTTTGGAATCTGGACAGGTTCCGAATCCACATTCAATAATTTCTTCGAATACCTCAACAACATTGATCCGCGAATCCAGTTCACGAGTGAGATATCCAAAGATAGGATCACATTCCTTGATGTTGTAATAGAAAAGAAAAACAGCGGCTACAGTACTACTCTATTCCGCAAAACTACCGACCGTAACAATTTGTTACACCGTCTCAGTTTCCATCAGCCTAGTCTCTTGAGAAATCTCCCATATACTCAACTCTTGAGAGTCAAAAAGATTGTGAGTGACCCAGAAGAATGTCTAGCCCAACAAATCGAAATGAAGGACAAATTCCTGGCACGTGGTTACAAGCAAGCAGAAATACATTTAGCATCTGAGAAAGTGAATGCTTTAAATCGTGAGACCTTGTTGACCAATGTCACTAAATCCAAAAGGGAACTCAAATCACCGGTTTATGTTTCAAAATATTCGATTCAAAGCAATAAAATCAAGAATTCCATTAAGAAACATTGGGGCATTTTCAAGGACGATGTGAGAGTTCAGAAACTATTTGACCAAATACCAGTATTTGCCTATCAGAGAAGTAGGAATCTTCGTGATGAACTTGTCCGTACCAGACCTCCTTTAAAAGAACCAAGCACCCAACGGACAGGCACATACCCCTGCCTACACTGTGCTAACTGTAATATGGTGATCAAAGGAAACATTGTGTACCATCCCCGTACAGGCAACAAGATTCCTCTGAAGTCTTTCGGTACTTGTGATAGTGTGAACATAATATATGGAATTAAGTGCCCATGCGGGAAATACTATGTTGGCCAATCCACGAGAGCTGCTAAAGTACGATGGAATGAGCATCGCTCGTGCATCCGGAATTCGAATCCAAATTCAGCAGTGGCCAGACACTGGAATGAGAAACAGCATAGTTTGAGACAAATCGGGTTCTTGATTTTGGAAGTACTGACCAAGGTTAATCCACATGAGGATTTGAGTCTTCGCCTTAACCAAAGAGAAACATTTTGGATTGATAAACTTGGGAGTTTATATCCCAATGGTCTTAACGATGAGATTAACTATCATTGCTATATTTAATGTTTCAACTTGCAATATATTTGTTACCATTGGTATGCACAGGTTTTTATGTTGATGTGTCTCCTCACTCTCTTAATAAGGTATAACATTGTCTATCATATCAAGTCTGCTTTTCCTGGTCACATGACTGGGTCCCAGGGTGGTACTTCTCCGTACCACCGTTTTCAGTCTTGCTGCATGTTTGCCCACGCTGCCCTGAGTGCTTGTTATATATGCCAATAAGCGTAGACACACATGGTTATGATCAGTGTTCCACCTGCTTGTTTTATTTTGCAAATGAGATATATTATGGTTTACCACAACCAGTCTGCTACTCCTGGTCATCCGACTGGGACCCAAGGTGTGGCCACCTGGCACCACCACTCGCAGATCGGTTCTATACATTTCCTATGCTTTCCTTAATGTTCATCATGTTATTGTATACATCTATCAGTTTAGACATCTTAGGCATTTTCTAGCGTTCGCAAGAACACTTTTTATGAATGCTTTGATATTCCTTTTATCTCAAGGAGTTACAGTTCTGTGCAATACTTTGTTGATATGATGGATTTTGATTACATTTCTCATACATAGGTTATGTTTGGCTTATAATGTGGCCTTTTCTTGTATATGATAGTATTTTTTCTATGTCATGCACAATTTTTACATTTTTTCTTCTTAGTATTTATGATTCAGCCCCCACAGCCTCCTTAATTTCTTTTTTTGCATCATTGATGTCCCTAACGGCAGTTTGCTGCCTCTTGAATTACATGCCGCATCGCGCGGGTTCGCCCAGCGTGTTGCGGTCACGTGTCTATTTCATTCACCGTTTCCCTAGCAACGGTTTCAGTCAGCGATGCACAACAGCTCGCTGCGTTCACCGCCGACACCATTCTGTGAACTCAGGTAATCGAGCTTCTTGTGGCTCATCCGACTCCGTTTACTTACCTCCTTTAACCGCACCCACTAAAGTTGGTTTCGCTTTTACAGATCGTATACTGGATCCCTTCCAGCACCCGATCGTGTTCTTTGTGAAAACATACGTCTGATATTGTTTTTCTTTTTCACTGCGCCTGACTCCATTCTTTAAGCGAGGTAAATTTCTTTTCCTCACGAGCACATGACAATAATTGAATGGTTGCCACCATGATTTTGTACTGATTTCCATTTTTTCTATTGTTTTTTACATATTACACCTTGACTTGAATTCTTCTATTGGGGTATGTAACCATTATTCTTTTATGTGCTTTATGATCATTATGTCACCATTACATTTCATTTTGTATCTCTTGTTTTATATACATTTTCTTATGTGTTTGTTGATGTTACTGTTTCCTAATAACACAGACTTGCCCTGATGAAGGAGTTTACACTCCGAAATGCATTGGCATTTTAAGTCTACTTGCATAATGAAATATGTCAGCTGCGTCCTCACTAAGATTTGATTAGTAATCATTCTTTTGATTTTTTTCATAAAGAAATATATACATTACACAAACAAAGTCTTGGAACTTATTTCTTATGAACAATTCCTAGATTAGGATGAATAAAACCAACACTATTTAGAACTGTTTTTTTAAACAAAATTACCCAGACCGGGTACAAACGGAGAGCGGTTGTGTGACTAGGTTTCCCATCTAGTCTATTGCCTCACCTAATAGTCTAATTCCCATCTGTACAAAATTGAATTTAGAAGTAGGCCTAATATCTGTGTAAAGTTGAATCCAGAATTGTGCCTAAAAGCGCCTCTCTGCAGAATTTGAATTTAGAAGTGTGCCTAAATATCCCCTCTGCCCAAAGTTGAATTTAGAAGTGTGCCTAAATATCCTATCTGTGCAAAGCTACATTTAGAAGTGGACCAAATAGCGCACCTGCCCAAATTTAGAAGTGTGCCTAATAACTTGCCCTAGTTGAATTCAGAAATATCCCTAATACCATCTGTGCAAATTGAACTTGGAAGTGTGCCTAATATCCTGTGTACGTTGAACCTGGAAGTATGCCTAATATCCTCTGTGTACATAATATCCCTCCCTGTGCAATAGTGTGCCCAGTAGCGTTGAGTTATTAGCTGAATATTGAAGCACCCCCAATATCCTATCTGTACAAAACTCAAACTTAGAAGTGGGCCTAATAGCGCCGCTTGCTTGAAACTAGAAGTGTGCCTAATAGCATGCCCCCATTGAATTTCTAACTACAATTAGAAAGCCCTCCTAAACTGCACTTAAAAGTCCACCTAAAGCCATACCTGTGGTGTTGCTACATTCAATTTCTCCCTAATAGCTTACCTGTATTCCAACTTACTAGAAGAAAGCCTACCCAACAGCGTAACTGTGCTGTAGTTGCAACTAAACTGGCTGCTTAATCAGCATATCCTAAGGTCTAGTTACACTTCAAAAACGGCCTAATACCTGCAGCCTTGTAAAACTAGTACACTAAAACCTAGAATAAGTGAATAAAATCACCCTGCTTAGTGGAACCCTGAAACCAAGACTAATATCACCAATGATATAGCCAAACTTATAAAGTCCAATAAAAGTGCAAGTTGCACCTGAAACCACACCTAATAGTTCATACTAACCATCAGTGCACCCATTCCACCACGGTTTACCGGAAACGACCACTGTGGACTGCCTCCACTCTCCGGTCTGCCTTGCCTCCCGTCCCCCCTTCCCAAATCATCCCACCCTCCTTCACATCCCCTACCCTTCCCCTTTCCAAACACCAAGCCTGAGGGGCACGATGGTGAGCCAACCACCCCAAGACCACTGAGCCCCCAAACACCACCTCCAACCAGCCTACGTTGATCATGCCCGCTCCCCTCACTATCATACTGGGCACACCCCGTCCTGCAATCATCCACCCCCTGCCTTTGCCACAAACCCCCACCATCTTCCCCAGACCAGTTTCCCCTCCTTAAAAACTGCACGCCTAGCCCTAGAAAGAACAGAAGCCTCACCCCTCTCCCCCTCTGACCCCCCTACCCTCTCACACCCATCGCAACAAAGACACTAAAGAGGAAACATACCTGGTCCCCCTCAATCTCTCAGCACTCTTCGCCTCCCCTGTCTCGGCACACCACCTCCTTCCCCACACCCCCCTCGCTTCACCCTTCCTGAAACCCCTCTCCCTCGATTTCTCACCAACGGCAACTGAAACTCCTAACCGGCCACACCCAACCTTCAAATCCCACGGGCCAAACCGAATCATCCTAATACGCGCATCCACCCACTCCCACCCGAAACCTGCCAACCTTTCTGCTCGCCCACTTTTCCCATCGATCATCAACCACTCTACCCCTCTCCAGTTTCCACTCTCCCCCCCACTACCTTCCACTCCAGCACTGTCACCAACCTCACCTACCGAAGTGAACTGCATCCTATTTAACGCCCGATCTGTAGCAAAAAACAGACACTGCATCTTTGACCTCCTCGCCTCTGACAAACCAGACCTGGTATTCATCACTGAAACCTGGTTCTCTGACTTTGCCCCAATCGCCAATGAAGCCTTCCCCCCCTGACTACTCCCTCATCCCACTGAACCGTCCCTCTAGAGGTGGGGGAATAGCATTCGTCTTCCACGCCTCAATCGACAACCAACCCTCCATTCCTTCCTGCGAATCACTCCTCGTTAAACTATCCCTCTCCCCATCATCCTCACACAGCTTCCTAATAATCTACAGACCGCTTGGCTCCGATAGACAATTCTCAAACAACCTATGCGACTCTATTGCCACCCTTCAACTTAACCATCCCAAAATCACCCTTCTTGGAGACTTCAACATATGGCTCGACATCCCCACCAACCCTATGACACACACACTCTGGTTGACGGTCTAGATGCAATTAACCTCCAACCCCACACAAACTGCCTGACTCACTATAAAGGACACACTCTTGATGCCATCTTTAGCTCCCACAACCGGATACATATAAACCCCCCCCCCCCCAACCCTATCATCTGGTCCGGTCACTTCATTGTTTCCTTCGCCATTCGCTCACCCGACCCCCTTCCCATACTCGAATCTGAACCTCCAAAGTTACGCAAATGCTGGAAAAAACGAATAATCGTGCCTGACCTAGCCGACACACTCCTCCAGTCTCCACCTCCTACCTGCCAACTCAATAAACATCTAACCCTCGACGCTTTTGACTCATGGCTCAACACCCCACTTATGCGGCTCATACCGTCTTGCAAACCATCGTTCTGCCATGGCCTGTTCCCTAGATGGTTCCCACCTGAGTTGAAGACCACTAAACAACTATATAAATACCTAGAACGCAAATGGCAGAAAGACAAAAACCAAGAGAGCAGAGCCACATTGGCCCGACACCTTCATCAGTACAAGGCCGAAATCCGGAAAGCAAAAAAAGCCCACTACAACTCCTGAATCCTAAACTGCAAAAACCTCAGCAAAGAACTTCACAAAATCATCTCTGAATTCACCAAACTGGCATGCACGACGACCGTCCTGACCCCCTCACAATCACTATGTGACTCTCTCACCACTTTTATGCCACGGCTCTCGATAGAACAAATGCACTAACCACCAAACTGGCTCTTACATCCACCAGGGAACCCTCCACCCCCCCCCCCCCCATATACCGGCCAACCCACCACCTGCGACCAATACGCAACCAACGTTAGAAGTTTGAGAAATTGGTCTGGTGATATTGGAATAAAGGATTCAAACTGCCCGCAAACCATCCGGCTCTGCGCTGGACCCTTGCCCGGCCACAACCCTCAAAGAAATTTTTGCTTCCACCTGCGCAGGAGAACACGCAAGATCCAGTATAAATGACTCCCTTTCCTTGGGTATCTTTCCCGACGCATTCAAAACGGTTCATGTCAAACCTCTAATAAAAAAGCCTTCACTCGACCCCAAAAACTACCGCCCCATCTCAAACACCAGGTTCCTTGCCAAACTCATTGACCAGACTGCCTACTCCCAACTAAATTCCTTTGTCGAAGCCAACAAACTCCTAGACCCCGCACAGTCAGGTTTCAGAGCCCGTCACAGACCTGAAACCACCCTAGCCTCAATCTGGTATGACCTTTAAAATAACAGCAGACTCTGTGGGATGCGCCACATTAATCCTTCTTGACCTATCCGCCGCTTTCGACACAATCGCTCAATTCTCCTTGACTGCCTCCACTCACTAGGAATTTGTGGAACCGCTCTTAAATGGATAGCTTAATTCCTCAAAGATAGGTACCAAATAACAATACTATCCACCTATTCCTCCCAAGCCCGACCAGTCGACACAGGAGCATGCCTATCTGCCCTCCTGTTCAATCTCTACTTGATCACCCTCCCACCGATTATTCGTTCACACAACATCCTGTGTTACAACTATGCTGACGACACTCAACTTATTCTAAAACTCCTGAACTCAAAACCCAACTGCCGACCTGACCTTGCCTCCTTGACTTAGAGCTCTGGATGACCCAAAGCCACCTCTTGTTAAACCCCTCCAAAACTGAAATCATGGTATGTGGCAACATCAAATTTCTTCCACACCCACTACCCTGGCCATCCGCCATGGGCAACCCTCCGACCCCCTCTAACTCAGTAAAAACCTTGGATGCACCTTTGACTCTGACCTAACACTCTTGCGCCAAGTCAACAATGTCTCAAAGTCCTGCCACTACCACCTTAAAACCCTTAGGTGCATCTTTCCATATCCCTCCTTTCCCAACAGACTCTCCGCGGTCCAATCAATTGTTATATCAAGACTGGACTACGCAAACCACCCTCTACCTCGGAGTCCACACTTCCCAATTGAATAAACTTCAAAGGGCACAAAACGCTGCAGCCAAACTGCTACTTGCGCTCGGCCCAAGAGACCACATCTCCCCAGCCCTTAAGAGACTGCACTGGCTTCCAGTGGCCGAAAGGGTGACTTTCAAAACCCTATGCATCTCCCATCGAGCACTGCATAAAACTGGACCTCGATATCTTCAAGACAAGCTAAAATCCTATCACCCATCAAGCTCAGCCGGCCTCCTAGTCATACCTAAGACAACTCAGTCAGGCTAGGCAGAGCATCATTCTCAGCATTGGCCCCCACGCTGTGGAACGCACTTCCACCCCACATCCGCTTAACTGTGGATCTAATGTCTTTCCGCAAACTACTGAAAACCTGGCTCTTCCCCTAAAACCAACCCGTATGCAAACTAACCAACAGAATAACAGCATCTCAATGACACCAATCCAACAAACCACCAGAAGCGAGAAATCGACATCTTTATTCTTTTTATTGATATAGTTGATCAACTTTTCAATACATAAGTGCAAAAAATTAAAAACAGAAATATATAAAAAACAGGAAAAATAAACGCATCATATTAAAACACTATATTAACTCCATTTACAGGTTATAAGACAATGCAAATATCGGTAGGCAATATTGTTAAAAGTAATCATCTGGAAAAGAGATATATTCACATTTCATATTTTCACTTTCTGAATTGAGCATGAAAATGAATATAACCCAACAGAATATTAAAATGATTATTGCAACTACCTAACCTTTTCTATCGCTATAAGGTTCCTGCTGTTAATGTTGTGTATATTCGGTTAGTTCTACAAGCTGCTATTTTTCCTGGTTCCGGCCGTTATTACAGATTCAATTCAGGGCCTTCCTTTAATTTCAACGCTGTCAGATAATTGACAACTGCTAGTCTTATTTTTGTTATTTGAGTGTTTAACACCAAATGCCAAAAATGCTCAGTCGATAGGGCTATATATGTTTCAAAATGTCTTTTAAAATACTCAACCCTTTTATCCAAGAACATAGGACATTCTGCAATGAGATGGATTATGGTTTCAGGAATTCTGGAATCTTTGCAGAAGCGACAAGTCTTCCTTCCTTGTAATGATATTCTATTTAGCTAGAACATTTCTTGTATGCCATAAGTTCATTCTGAATCTTAAAAAGGAGTCTCTGGCTTTAGCGCCAGGAAATTTCAACAGATAATTTTCAGGAGTTCTTATTTTCTTCGCAATTGTTTTGTAGACCTTAGCATGTTTGGTATTTTGGCATTGCTCATATGTATTAATCCAGTCCCATATCATGACCTTCTCCTTAGCTCTGTTAGGATTTTTTATGAATAATTCCTCTGATACCTCTGCACTTTGTAGGAAGCATTCCACACTTTGTCGCCACTTACCCATGGCCTTATGCTCACTTGTTTTCATATACATTGACAAAACATACAAAAGTGAGCTTTGTTGTTGACTCGCGATGCATTTTCGATACATACTACTTAGTCTCCACATGTACATGCAGTATAAAGAGGATAAGCCCAGCTCATACCGTAATAAGCACATCTGAACTGTCTTAAGCACATGTAATATGTTTTTCCAGAATTGTCCTTCCAATCTCGACCAGTTCCAATCTCGTTCTTCCATGATCTGGACTCAGCACCATATAGTACCGTAGGTACAACCTTTTGGCAATAGAACATGATTATAGGTTTCAAAGAAAAGGTGCTGTATTTCTGATTTATAATAGACGCTTGTGAGATGGCGGTTCGGATTTTCTTTTTTAATTCTTCTAGATACGGAATGTCAGAGGTGGATATATTGACGTTCATTCCCAGATACTTATATTGCATTACGTTTTCTAAAGGCTGAGATATTAGGGACCATGTAGGGCGAGATGCTCTGGCTTTGCTGTTGGGTACATTCTTCATTATTTTTGTTTTGGAAACATTTATAACGGTCATTTTCTTCAACATATTTCCCTAACTGATAAAGTAAGGTTTGTAAGCCCCTTGGAGTTTTTGCCAGTAAGACCAAGTCGTCGGCATAAAACAACCAAGGGACTGCATCTGATACCACGTCTCTAAATTCCTTCACCATGTTTGCTATGAAGTAATTGAATAGGGTGGAGGCCAAGAGACAGCCCTATTTTAAGCCTTTTATGTGTTAATGGATTTGGATAAAATTCCATCCATTGTGAACCACACTTGAATGGAAGTTTCAGTGTGAAATTGAATTATCCAATGCTGCAGGTATTTGGGACATGAGTTTTTGATTAATTTGTTAAATAAGATTCTTCTAGATACAGAATTGAAAGCATGTTTGAAGTCGATAAAGACCGATTGTTTAACTTGCAGCTCATGCTGTTTGATAGCATTCAAGACCTGCAAGTTCACAGAGGTGCCCAAATCCACTACACAACCCGTTTGGAAGGCATCATTTAGACCAGCTATTTTAGACCATTCGTTGAAGTCTCTTAAGACCAATCACGCAAAGATCTTCCCTGGGGCATCGAGTAGTGCGATTGGCCTATAATTTTTTGGGTCTGATCTGTCCCATTTGTTGTAAATGGGGACAATGATGGACTTTTGCCAGGAGTTGTTTTTGTTGCTAATTATGATCTGATTAAATATTGCACCTAGTATAGCTGCCCACGCCTAGGGTTTTTTTCTCAACATAAGGTTGGTAAAACCATCTGGTCCCAGAGCTCTCGATTAGCTCAATTTTTTAATGTAAATTTCAATATCTAAATTGTCGAATACTAATTGCTTGTCTCCATTTGAGCCTGGGTCCATTAGCAGCGTCGGAATATGGGTTTCAGCATATATATAAAGAGTTGTAATACTACACCCATATTTCTTCTGGTAATACATTTATTCGTCTTATCAATTGTTTTCCCCCCATGGGTAGTTTTTATTAGGCCCCATACTAGTGCTGAATTCTTTGAAATTCTAGTATGCCACATGGTTTGAGCATCTTTCAATATCATGTTTGCTTTTTGCTGTTTTATCTAGTTATTATATCTATTTTTGTATCTGGATACCATTAGTTCTTTGTTGGCAGCATTCTACTGCTTTATGAAACATAATTCTCTCCTAAAATCTGCTTTTCTAATTTGATCTCATCGTACACATGTTCATGTGGTCTCTGGAAGAAGTTTGTTCTGGTTTCTTGAATAGCTGTAAAGTACCCACATAATCCCCATCTGAGTAATGTAGGTTAGGACTCGGAATGTCTTTCAGATACGACACAGCTACAAGAAGGTCATTTAAGACCGCAGGAGTCCATCTGAATCGGTTACCATTAGTAGAGAGCGCCAGACTCTTAGAATATTTTTGATGGGGCTTTTTCACAATGTTAGTGGTCCATGTTAGAAGAAGAATATTATGGTCACCCTTGGACTGATTTAATATTCTAAAAGGGGTAACATGACAAAATAACTAATTGTTAGTGTAGACATAATCAATTGTGGAGGCATAATTGCCTTGATGCCAGGTTATTTTAGGGGGTACATCACCAAACACTGCACCATTTATCATGTTAAACCTTATCTCCTTCATTAGACATTTCCATGTTTTCACTGTTTCCCTCAACTTCCCTGTTTTTTCAGTGATGCAATTCATATTTAAATCACCAGCTATGATAATCTGCTTTATATTGGGGTCTTTGTCAATCATATTTAAGCAGTGGGTGAAATCTCTGAAGAACCGATTGTCAGTAATACTTAGATGGTTCCAATACAAATTTAAGCAGGCAACGATTTTATCATTCAAAGTGACACGGACCAACTGCAAATAACTATTTGGGGAGGCCCATGCTTCAACTTTCAAGCCACTTGACAATTTTACAGCGGTTATAAAACCCTCCCTAGGCCAACCTTTTGATTGTTTGATGGCCGGTTCCAGAATTACAGTGATTTTCCCACACCGGAGTGGAGGTTAGCCATACTTCTTGCAGCATGATAATGTCATAATTGTCCAGAATGGACATAGAGGTCGACGTAAGGTGAGCATGGCCTCTGGTATTCCATGAAGCTAGCTGAATAATTTGATTGCTTTCTTCAGTGGGTAGCTAACATCCATTCAACCCCTTTCCCTGAGAAAAGCTTGTTACCATTCTTATCTGATTGTCATTAGCTGTAAAACAGTTTATAGTCGAGGAATCGGGGGAACCTGCAGCAAACCGTACCTTTCCATGTTGGATGTTTGAATGTGTATTAGCTATATTCAATGGATAGGTGTTAGTTGCACTTGGTGTTGATGTTGGATTAAGCAGCAGGAAACCTAATTGATATATTTCGTCCCTTGCTTGCCAAATTGTATATTTGACTAGGGCTGATAACATCCAAATTTTTACAACTGCTCTATCATGATCATGATCATGAATTAACTCAATTTGTGATATGTCATCAGATTTTGTGCCCTGTAAGATTGGAATATTTTGTAGTATGTTCAATACTGTGGATCGGTTCAAGTCATATAATCCAAACTCTCCACCCCGACATTGCAAAATTAAACTCATGTGTTGAGTCATTACATTTGTTATGTCTATTCTTCACAGGAATTTTCATTTCCTTTTGCTTGTTTTGCTCCTTAGAGTTAGTACTTGCAGGAGTTGTTCCTGCACCACAGAAGATGTTATTTTGATGGGATTTCAGGCCACACATATTAGGATGATATTTCCCGGTTTGAATCGCCGCAATCTCGTGCGGCTTGGCAGCATTTGATTTGGTGCTCTGAAATTTCGTGCAAAAAAGATACCCATTGATTTCATAATTTCTTCCCGCTTATCTTCCAATGTCAGAAACGAAAGATCTTGTGGTCTGTTATCTAAATCCCCTCCCAGCTCTTTCTCCTGTACCAACTGTGAGGGAGGGTATGTTCTTAATGCATCAGCAGCTTGTTCATTTTTTGCGACCTCATCCACAAGATTATCTAGGGGATCGTATCTGAGATCCATAGTCGGAGTTTTGTTTTCTTTTGTGGCCAGTTTAACAGTGGAGTGACAGCTTTGCTTCTATTAATAGCAGTGTATTTTTGAACAATAGCTGCACTCTTCTCTTGGCATCTTTTATCTGGTAAGGTCAAAAGCTTAATAGACGAGAATTTGTATTCTTCTGCATTTTCGTAATCTTTTGATTTTTAGTTTTTTTTCATCACAGAATGTTCAAGTTTTTTGTCTTCCCCTCTTAGTCACACTAATTATGTTATGTCTCATTGTTGGGCACAGGGGGCACACTCACTTGTTCCTGGGTTCTTTCCGCTACTGTTTTCTCCATTTCCTCTCGATCAATGATTTCAATTACACTTTTATCATGCATCGCACATCCAGTGCCAACTTTCTTTTCATTCATGGACAATGTACTTGACCCTTTCTCATCTTGATCATTTCTATTATCTAGCATGCTGATGACAGATTCTTTTGGTTTAACTAAGTTCGGTTTCTGGGGACTTATACTAATGACCGCCTTGTTTTCAATTACTGGGGCAAGTACATTTTAACTTTCTCACAGCTCTTAGTAAAAAATTTGGATCCATTATTCTGGCATCTATTGTTTCAAATAGCTTGGCTAGCGAAAAAAGGGCCGTGTTCATGGCCTGTAGCGTTATTTCTGAAGGAATCAGTGAGACTGGGTTTTGGGGGCATAGGTTCTATATTATTATGCTTAGATTGCTTAGGGGAGTGTTGCGTGAAAGATATAGATAAGGTGGATGATTCTAGTGAGCATTCTGGAAACATTACAGGCGATTGTGACCAGTGATCCACATCCGCTTCTGCATTTAGCTGTTTCACCAGGCCACTGCTAGCCGGTGACCCATCATTTATTGTATTGGGACTGTCCTCAACATCGTCATTTTCTACATCATTATTAGAGGATATAAGTCATCAGAATGTTGTATAGGTTCCGTGTGTATAACTACATCAGTAGTAGATTTAGAATTCGCTGGCTAGGTATAATCACCCAGCAAATTGTGTTCAGAAAAGGCAGCTGGAAGTGAATCAGACGGTGTGCATAAGTCGACTGCAGTCGGTCCCGTTTTAGTATTTTCAGGGATCAATGTAGTCGCTTCGGATTCGCCACATGCTGATTTTACTTTTTTTTAATTATTTTTTTATTTTCTTTTTTTTCCTCCCTTTCGTGAAATCACATTCAACCCCCAGCAGGCCATCAGAATAAAACTTCCTAATGTCGCTGGTATGCGACAATGATCTACCACGGGAAGAAACACGTGGGGTGCCCATTCACAATTCGTTTTGGGGTTGTATGAAAATCATACGGTCATTCAGTTAGTGGTTCAACCGCAGGCATATTTGTGCGCAGCGTGTACAATTTCACCATTAAGATTGTTTTAACAGTATCATGCTTAGAAAAATTTCAAAACTTTCCCACAAGTGGTTATACAAAAAGAGATATTGAATGAAAATATTATTATTGGGGCTTACCCTCGCCACCCTCCGCACAATCAGCCCCTACAGAAAGCCCTTGCTCAGGAAGCGCGCACACTCGGCTAAAGTAGAGAATGCTGGGATGCGGAGGTGTGGCTCAGCCATCACTACAGGGGAGAACCAACGTCCGTGTTCACAGAAATGTCCTAAAGCGCTAAGTCTTTGTTTAGAATGTGTGAATGCACTCTACAAATGTAGTAATACCGTGGTGAGAGGCATGTTGAGGAGAGGGAGTTGATGAGGGTTCGGTTGTCTGTGCTGGGAGTGGCTGACCTGAGTGGAAAGGCTTTGCTGGGAGGAGTCGGGGTGAGAGGCAGGGAGAGGAGCAGTGTGCTGCTAGATTTTGTGGGGCGTGCGGTGGGAGGAGTTATGAGAATGTGAGGGCTGTGTGTAAGATTGGTGGGGTAGGTGCACATCATTATTTTGGATGGGGAAGCGCCTGCGTGGGTCTGCCCACGCATTCGATAATTTGAAAGAAAGTAATACCGTGGTTGTAGCAGGTGAGAAACACGAAGTCCAGATCACGTAGTGTCACACAGGTAAGACACGGGTTCCTCAGCACAATCGGCCCTTACAGAAAGCCCTTGCTCAGGAAATTGACATCTAATAATTGCTAATATAAACTAAAAGGACAAACAAAATTAAACGAGTAAAGTAGATCAAAGCAGTGAAGTGGACAATAAGAATAAATTGTACGAAAACAGTAACGAGATTTAAACTAATGACATGTATGTAATGCATAACGAATGCTTTGAGCAGATGTGTGTAGATCGGATGGATAATGAATGAAGAAAGTGAATGTAGTGGATGAAATAGTTAGAATGGATGAAGCGTGTGGATTGGATGAATGCACTGATTGGATGAATGCGCTGAACGAATGAGTAGGTTGGGTATGTAGAGCGGTTGGGTGTGTAGAGCAGATGAATGTGTGCATAGAGCAGGTGATGGTTGAGCTGAGCGTGTGGTTGAACCGAGCGTGATGGGTGAGTAGAGTGGATGATTGCAAAGAACAAACTAGTGGGTAGTGCCGATGAGTGCATATGAGCGGGTGAGTGCATGGAGCAGGTGAGTACGTAGAGCTGCTGAATGCGTAGAGCGGACGCAACGGGTGAAGTATGGATGGAATGGGTGACGTATATGGATAGAACGAGTGATATATGTGCATAGAATGGATGACGTATGTGGATGGAACAGACTGGAGTGTGTGGGATGGAACGTGTGACGTATATGGATGAAACGGGTGACTTAGGTGGATGGAATGGGTGACGTATGTGGATGGAACGGACTGGAGTGTGTGGGGCAGACTGGAACGCATAGAGTTGCGTGACTTGCATGGAATGGTTTGGAGTGCAGGGAATGTTTGAAAGAGCATATAACCCATCATATCACATCACCACGCTTACTCTCCTCTTTACACCACTACTCAACTAGAACACAGAGATACTATGACATCATTCGGTATAACTGTTCTCATACCAACATCTGCCGCATACTCCCCATCACTCTAAGTAAACACTGCTGGTTACACACACCCCAGCCAGGCGTTCTCCTCAGGCCTAACGCAGCCACTTTCGGTCTGGATAAATCCTGCCAGAACGAACACATTCTCCTGATCTCTCAACCACCCCACCTACCGCTAAGAAGCAGCTATTACACGAATGCTGCGCCAGCTTCACACATATCCGGTGCTCACACGCACCTTTTGACTTTCTTCTCTCTCTACTGACTTGAACTCCGGTTCCCAAGGGCGTTCAACCTACCAGCGCCTTCAGACCATACCAATGGTACGTAAGGCGCTATAGAAATGCAAAGTAACATAACAAATCATTACGAAATGACTTCTGTTGTTGGAACGTGTAAAATCAGATTCCCCAGTGGGGGGAACACCTGTCATGAGGAATTTTGCTGCTCACTTTGCATCGGGGTGGGTGCAGGGCCTTGCCTCCACCCATCGTGATAAGGGACACACACCACCACGATCAAGTGTTGTGCTCCATTGCACCTTTCTCCCATGTCTGCATAATCAAATGTGCAGCTCACTGAAGGGACCTACAGGTGGGGTAATGTACTTGGCAGGTTACACATTCTATCTCCATTTTGTTGACATATTCCTAGAGGTTTGGAATAAACCAGTCGTCCTGGAGATCTGCAGTGATGTGCTGCTTATATCTATGTGCTGGGAAGTACAATTTTTTTGAATGATGCACCCATTAATTCTACGGGCATGACCACTTTACCTTGCGTTTCCTGTCGCCACAGTAAATCGGTGGGGACTGTGCACACTTGTTTTGTCCATAGTGCTTGTTCTGCGGGTGGGGATCTTTTCTGTAGCTCCATGTTCTGGGAAATAGAAAATCAATTGCATCCTTCAGTTTTGGGTCCTCCTTCTTTGGTTATCAATATGCATTCTGTGCTCGGGTATGGGCAGATACGCTAGTTCTTTGGCAACGGCATCAGTGGCTGTGTTGCCTAAGGAGATTTCGTCATTCGTGTGTTGGCATTTTGCTAGAGCCACTACAGAGGGTTCTGCGAGTTCCTGTCATGACCATTGTGAGGGGGCACAATTTGTGCCACAAGCAGGCTCCCACCAGAACCCTGAGGGCTATAAAACCACTGTAAAAGGGCTCCTGGAGCCAGTCCTGGCGCCTTTGGCACCAGGCTCATTTGTAGGAAGCAAGGGCTGTTCAAACTAGGTCCCATTTATGTACATGGGCCTTTAAATCCAACATGGAAGCACCCACACAGCCTAGGACTAAGAACCAAGCCATGCAGTCTAGTGTTTTGGGTGTGGCAGGCCTGGAACTACTTTCCCTGGGCTATGTAAACCACACCCTGACTGCAGAACACGCTTTGCGTTATTCTGCAACCAGCAGTGTGACACTCGCCGTGTCCAGCTCCTGGTCTTTAGCATCTTCCTGTAGTCCTGCAAGAACAAGATTATTCTGTCTTACCTGAGAAAACACCATCCAGCACTCAGGATCTCAACTGGGCTGCAAATCTGTGGAAACCGAGCGAAGAAGAAACCTCACTCGCCTGTGAGTACTAGTTTAAGGACTTCCAGCGAACCGCTACCACAGCTGCTGCTTGAACATCGCGACCTGCAATAACGAGAAAAGGAAAAACAATATTAGAACGCGCGTGCTTCCAAAACATTGAATAACATCAGTCTTTCCTGAATTCCATCGTGCTACGCCTCACTTCCCATTTGCAGCACCACAGCGGCTTGTGAGGAGAAGAAAACACAGGTTAGCTTTAAAAGACAATAAAGGTGCTGCGCTTTACGCTTTTTCTTACCTAGAAACGTGCCTCTCCATCTGGCACGCCAGCATCAAGACCTTTGCACCTGAAAAGGAGATGAAGACATCAACGAATTCCCACCATAAACAGAACAAAGACTTACAATTAACAAACCTACCTGCCTACCAGCAGATTCGGGGTCCCAGCAGGCCTGGGCCCAAGGAAGGCGTACTGCACCAGTGAAGCAACTCTGGCAGAACGCCAACAAACGTCAAGCGCCCCTGCACAAGAAACGCAGGACGGATAGCTCACCCTACAAATAACTAAGGTGAGAAAAGAACCCAGTGGGAAGGGAATCGGTCAGATGAAGGTGGGAGATTCACCCATTAGAGACATTTATCACACATCCTCCCTTCTGTAATGGCAGATTCATTATTCAGCACTGGGCAACTACGCATCCAGGGTTCCAGATCTCAGAGACATCCAGACGCCCCTGGGTATATCGGGTGAGCGTAACAGTGCCTCGATTAGTTTATTCAACAGTTCTGCATTTTGTACTGGGGACCCATCGGCTCTCCTGAACCCCCCCCCTTCTCCATCTCTATAATCCAGCATATACCGTAGTGGTTACATATGCTGAATCAGAATATATCATTACTGCACACCCCTTTGCTACATGGAGTGCCTCAATCCATGCCACTCGCCCGGTGGCTTGCGTGGAATAGTGCATGGGCAGTTTTTAATCAGTACTGCATGTTACCCCTTATTCCAACCTCAGTACTGCTGCTCCGACATGCCTTTCACCTGTTTCTTGGCAAATGGACGCTGACCCATCTGCAAAGAACACTTCTTCCTGTAATGCATTTTCCTGTGCTCTTGGAATGTCATCCCCTTCTCCCTCGTATGTGGCACAATCATGCTCTTGCAGTGCATGGCTCTGTGAGGAAAGTGGCTGGGTTTACTGTTTTGCAGCGTGCCACATGGATATTGGCTCTTGAAAGGATTATCTCCTAGGCTGATGGCCTTTGGGTGGTTGGAGTGGATTCTGATCTTTCCAGGATTGCAAACCGGGAGTGCTCGATGTACTGAGTGATGGAGCACCCCGTGACAATTGTTGAACTCTATTCAATAACGAAGGTGGCAGCTGCGAAGGCCTGTTTGCACGTGAAGTGATCCAGCATTATCGAGTAGTGTGTGCCCCTAGTATGCTAGTGGTTTATGGCCCATTGATGTTTTGTGTTGATACCGCTGCCATTAGTGTTCCATTGGAGTGAGAGTAGGAACATTCTTGTTCATAATCTGGTGTGGCTAAAACTGGAGCTGTGCTGATCAATTATTTCAGGCTCTCAAATGCTGTCTGCATCTCAGCTGTCCATGTTATGTGTTTTGTCTTTTTGAGCTTCCTTGGGGCCTTGTGTAAACTGAATAATAGTATCCAGGCCCTAAAGTAGCGGAAATTCCAAGGAATTTCTGCATATCTTTAACTGTGCGGTAGGGCTGAGGCATGCACTGTGGCGGCCCTGTTGGGTATTATTCTTTTACCATCTTTGGAAATCAATTGGCCCAAGTACAGGACCTCAGTCGGACAGTACTGAGCTTTTTCTTGTCTACCTTGTAGGTGAGTAGTTGGAGCAAGGCAATTGAGTCTCTTAGACAAGTTTCTTCACTCTCACTGCAGACCAGAAGGTTGTCTACTTATTGTATGATCGTGCTCGGGACTTGAATAGTACCAAGATCTTCGTGCAATATCCTGTTGAGTATGCTAGGGCTCTTGCAGTACCCTTGGGGCAGTCGACAGTGTTCATACCTCCCGCCCCCCCGACCCCCCCGTGTAAATGCTGTGAGATATTGGGAGTCGGGATCAAGGGGCACTGAAGAAAACACAATCGACCACAGTAAAATAAGTGGCCTGTTTGGGATGCTACATAAAATGGAAGCATGGTTTGGGACAACAGAGAACACCTTCAGCACTTTCATTAAGTAGGCGGAGGTCCTGGATGATATGCCACGCCCCTCCTGTCGATTTCTTGATTGGATACAATGCGGTATTGCATGGAGAGTTTGAGGGAACAATTCTACCTTGCTGGAGTAATGCATGTATTGTTTCTTTGATACCTTCCTCTTGGGACCTTGGGTACTGCTTCACTCGGTAGGATTGCTCCTGGTTTAAGGGTGATTTTCACATGGGTCACTTCCCTCAGTAGCCCTACATCATTGGGGTTTGTGGTCCACAGGTGAGGGGGCACATGTGCGAGAGCATATCTGTGTCCTAGAAGGAATGTGGTGCACTGCTATGAGGGAGCTTGGCACCATCCTATATTGCACCATCACTTCACATGGCCACACGTAGATGAAATTGTGAATGATAGCATGTGCCACACTTAGATGGAATTGTGAATGGTAGCATGTGCCTCATCTAGATAGAATATAATTGGTAGCATGTCCCTCACTTAGAATTATAAATGATAGCATGTGCCACACTTATATTGAATCAAGATTGGTAGCATATCCCTCACTTGGATAGAATTGTAAATGATAATGTGTCCCAGAAGTAGATGGAATTGTGAATGATGGAATGTGCCACACTTAGATGGAATTGTGAATGATAGCATGCGCCACACTCAATGGAGTTGTAAATGGTAGCATGTGCAGCACTTGGATGGAGTTGCGAATGGTGGCATGTGCCATGCTTGGATGAAGTCGCGAACATTATCCTGAATCACATCTAGATAGAAATGCAAATTTAAACGTTAACATGCCACCCTGTATCACTGTGTACCCTGCTTTCCTGTGCCCCCTGTCTGTGTCCATGTGTCGCTGCGTTCCCCGCCATCCTGTTCACGTGCCTGGTCTTGGGCTCTTTAAAGATAACCATCTTATGACATCACTATGCTTACTCTCTACTATACACCATCATCCAACTAGAACACAGCTATACCCTTGCTTAATCGTCCTAGCTGTTCACATACAAATACAACACCATGACCACCTCATCACCCTAATAAAACTCAGCTAGCCGAGCAAATTCTGGCATTGTTGCTCACATGTGTCCTTCAGGCCTAACGCAGCCAGAGCCCAGTCTGGGTGTCCACCCACCAGACTGCACACATTCAACTGATAATCTTCAGCACCTCACACTTGGATGCAGCTACCATCAGGCAATTGCATCAGCTGCACACATAACTTGTGCACCCATGCACCCTATGTCTCTCCCTCTCAACTGACCAGAACTACGGTTCCTGAGGGCATGCAACCTACCAGCGCTTTGAGGTCATACCAATGATATATACAGTGCTATATAAATGCCAAGTAACATAACTTATTTCTAAAATTATTTCCCCATCATTGTCATCAGTTCCTCATCGGTTAATTCGCGCAAGGGAATGTTTGGGTCAATGCACAGTACTGTGGGCCATTCGCATTCATGCGTGTCCATCCCTATTGCCACTATTCTTTTTTTTGCAGATAGCTGTACTCCAGTCTAGGGACAATATTGTGCCAGCAACTATTTCGGGGGCAGCTACAGGTTGGAACACAAAATCTGAGGGCACTCTCCGTTCTTTCCTGGTCAGTTTGTGCACTGCCCTAGCCAAAACCCTTACTCCGTACCCGAACATGTCGGGATCTACTGGTACCCCTCTCACTTAAGTTCATTAGCCACATTCTGTAGCAACAACATTGCTCTGAGGGGACACATGCCAGGAGTGGACCAAACAATTCCTCTGTCAGTGTTATTGTCTTTTTTAACTTACTCAGCAAATCTTATACTAGTAAATTGACAGGGGAGCGTTCATAATAAGCGGGGCTCATACTCTCCCCTATTTTGACATCCAATTCTTCTGTAAAAGGAACTGTGACTACAGCCCGAGAGATCCCTTGCGTCTCGAGATTTTTGCCAGGTAATGGAAAATCACCTTCACATATGCATGATTTCTCTGCCCCCGAATACACCATAAAGATGAACTGTTTGTTTCCTATCTCTGCTCCCAACAGTGGTGGTTCTTCTGGATCTGGGCAGGAGAAAATATTTTCACGAAGCACGCATGCCCCATGGTAGGGTGCCGGTGTGCTGTTTGGGGTGGTGGCAAAAGGGTTATTATGGTGCTGGGCCATCTGGTTGGGGCTGTTTGGGTGTGATTTCATACTATGCAGAGGGTGTTGTAGCCAGGTGGTGGTGGTGGATGGTGAGGCTGTGCATCTTCTTAAGTTTGCTGGGGGAGGCTGTATGGCTTCGTGGGTGGTGGTGTCCACATTGAGGTTGACTGTGATAGGGTTGGTTGTACTGATAGTTACCACCTTGCCAGTTACTTCATTCTTGTGAAAAGGGACCCCATCTCCTGCATGACCAGCATTGCCCAGGATTCCCCTCTTCTGGGACCTTGTCCCCTGTATTCCTCTCTGTCCCTGGGAACCCACCTCGTATTGCTGGTCTTCCTTGCCACTGGGGTCCCATGTACTGCTGCTCCCCTCCCCACTGCTCTGTCCCACATTGCAGCCATCCTTGCCTGCGTTGCTACAGACACACCGCCCTCCTCCCCTGGCTGCTCCGAGGGCAGTGCTGCCATGATGGGTGCGACCTTAGCCAACTTTAGCTGAAGAAGCAAAACTAGTACAGACCATCTCCTCTGAATTGTTTCCTTCTCCCTCTTTGATCCTCCCACAGTGGTGTACCATAATGCTCTGAATCTCAGGCCATCCTTTGGCGTCTATTCCAGCTATTTCATGAAGGGCCTTCTGTACTTCCTTGGGGAGGCATCGCTCAATTATGAAGTAAAATAGGGAGGTGGACTGGTCCTACGCTGTTCCTGCCTCCATGCGCCACATCGCCTGCACCCGAAGAATGAATTGTGCAGCATCTTCCTCATCCCCCATACTGCATTATGGAATGTAAATCGGGGGTGTCGGGGAAGGGTCTCTGGAGGGCATCCCATTGCTGGGCTTGAATGTTGTTGAAGGATGCCCCATCATGGGTGTAATTATTTATGCCCACTTCCGGGAAACCTGCTTTCACCCACAGTCTGCCTGGTCACCTACTGCAGACACCAAGAGACCTTGTAATGTCTCCTATCGCCAGAAGCATACCTGCAGTGTTCTTTTTAAAAATGTAAATCCATTTTCCTGTGCCTGCTATAAGTGGTGGGAGGGATTTGAGGTTATTTTCATCCATCTGTGCCCAGGGCACATAGTGGGGCTGTCCCGCTCCCTTATGGATAAGGGGCATCTGTAGCTTTGATTTTACCTTCCTGCTACTCACCTTTGATCCTTTCTTTTTTGCTAAAGCCATTCTTCCCATTCTATTCCGGAGCCTCCCTTCCCATGCTTCATGTACCCTTGGGGAGGCCATTGCACTTGCTCTATCCCTCCCATGGCTACTTCTGATTTGTCAGTCACTCCAGTACTCTTCATCCCTTGCTGAGGCCACCGCATCATAGCCCAAGCACTCTGTCTCCCCTTCCCGCTCTACTTGGACTGCCTGTATAGGTGCACTGTCCACCCCTAAAGAGGAAGTCCCCTGATTTCTATTTGTCTTCTGGTAGGAGAGAGGAGCTTTCCAGGGGTTGGGGCCTTCCCTCAGATACTTGTGCGGTTTCGCATGTTGCTTGCAAGTGGGCTAGTTCTGTTTGTGTGGATGTTCAGTACTTGGTCCAGTGGGGGCAGGGGTGGTGGTTGATGGGTCGTAAGGTGGTGGTGGGGCTGTACTGGGTATGGTTTGTGCACTCCCTCCAGGTACATATGTTGAATCTGTGTACCCTTCTGCTTTTCTTGCAAGCAATGTATATATTTTCTTGGGTTCTTCCTCTCCTTTTCCCTTCTCACCCTTGTCGTCTTTCATTACTGCGGTTGACCCAGACCCCTTCTCCTTATTTGGGGTGGGCGTTTCCTTGAACATCTTCCACATTCCCCTTATATTTCGCTGTCCGATATGTGGATAGGTGTCTAATGTCCCCTTGTCAAATGACCCCTCTTCTGTCTTCTTGCCAAGCATGTGATAGGCACTCCCCATTTGTCTCATTTACCCATTGACTATGATGCCTCCTTTATTCGCTCACTGCACAGGGGGAGATGCTTACAAATGTTTGACAGTGGGGTGTTCATTCTCATGACCAAATATCTTTTCCCCTTAAGGTATTGGGTCCCTGGTATTCGTGGACCTGATATTGCTTTTATCCCGCCCCTGCTCTGCCCCCTTGCGGTTACTAAGGCTTACTCTTCGGGATGATCATTTAATGTCTTAGATTCTTTGTCACACAATACACTGTACAATTACATACGAAAACATGGCACATCTTAAAAGTTAACAAACTTACCAAGAACAATAAATGAAACACGTATACCCTGCCACCCTTTCTTAGAGCATATTCATTTCCTCACTCCACATTCACATCACCTCTGCCCCTCCTGGGCCTTCCTCCACATATTATAAAAACACTGAAAATAAAAAGCTAAAATAACACGCTAAAACAATAACCACTACTTATTCCTGAGCCCTCTAATTATATGGGGTTCCTACTTTTTGTCTCCTAATTTATCCTCTGCAGTGGTTGGGACTGTGCACTGCAGTGCTGCCTTCTACTCTCTTTCGGAACTAGGTTCTTGTATCTCCATTTTCACTTCACCTCATAAAAAAAAAAAAACGGCCATGGAAAAGAAAAAGCGCTTTGTTTCAAACAATCACACTATTCATTCATATCCAATCCTTGCATGTTCCCTTCACTCATTCTCTAAATTCCCCACAGTTGTTGTTCCTTGCAATTTATACTCCCGTGCACCTGTTCTTCCTAGAGCCTTCATTTGCAGTCTATCCACAACACCTGTGCTTCTCCCGGCTCAGGTGAGCAGTGGGGTATTCGCTAAACCAGAACCCACAAGAACCTTTTTCTTCTGTGCATGTGTTTTCTGCCGACTGGTCAGCTGTTAGTGTGGGTAGCCTTGCTGGAGAAGCCCTGGATCTCCCTGCAAGTATGAGGTTCTCGGGGGAAATCACACAAAGGAGTCCCCAAATGAAGGCGGGCACTCCATGCATGCACATTTTCCAATGGACCAAAATAATAACACACCCTGTCGGGGAATGAGATCACAAGATGAACTTCAAGGATAACAAACTTTGTCAAATAAAGTTAGCAGAGCAAATAACTGCTGCCTGAGAGCGCTCTGCCAAACAATACATGGGCAGCACATTATAAGGGTAAAAATAGTCCGCAACTACATCATCAGGGGTGTGCCATGTGGCACAGTTTATTCTATAGGGGATGTCGGGCTGTGATTGGCTGCTGCTTCCCAGTTGATCTGGTGGTAAGTGGGTCAAATGGCTCATCTGTGTGGTGAAGGTCAGTTCAAATATGAAACATTCATAACTGTCTAACCTAATACAACAGGAACTGATAACATGAGAATAATGGCAACCATAAAATGCTTGCATGAATGGGGCAGAGAACTGTGGGTTAATATAGTGGCATTCTGACTGCTGCATTTGGACCCTCTTTGATACCGGGGCCCTACAGCTAGGTGCCTCCCCTTGGAGGTTTGATCTACTACAGACATGTTTTGGATTGGAGAGAATATACTACTATGCAGGATTAAATCTATGGTGGATGTTCTGCGGTGGTCAGTATGAGGAGGTCAGATGAGTATCAACATGAAAGAGGGTGATGGGTTGGGGACTGGTGGTCCCTGTTCTGGCGGGGTGGGGGGCAGGGGGGAATAAAGGGCATGTGGAGAGCATAATCTGGGGAAGTGATGCTTTGTTTTTGAACTACCATGGTTAGCTTTACCAGAGCTGCGAACAGCCGCAGTAAATACAAACTGCGGGAGCCATCTTTTTCAAAATGGCGCAGAGCCATCTTTGACAAAATGGTCCCTGTTCTTTTTTTGCCATGTCTTTGTGGAAAAGTCTTTCTAGAGATTTTCTCTGCGTGCAAAACCATGTTTTGGTCTATCTGTTCATTTCGCCTTTGGCGGGATTCAGGAGTGAAACCCGCCTCTGGCTCCAGAGTGTCTGGGGTAGGCAGTGAGGAAGGTGCCCAAAACACCCTGTGCTTAGTCTCCTAGGAGACCCAAATGCATTATGTGGCGATTGGCTGGCTGACTGTGCAGCAAGGACAGCCACCCTGCTGGGTGACTGACGGCTAGGCTGTAATGAATGGGAGAGAACTGAATAAAAGGTGAGTCTTTTGGCTTGGAAGGCAGAGTCGACCACTGGACGAAAGAACCGAAGAAGAGCTTGAAGAGGACGCCTGCTGCAACTCCTGGACCGTTGGTTTGCCCGGTGAAGCTGCTGCAGTGCCGAAATGCCAAGTTTGCATCGACAGAGAAGCCCCTGCAAGGACGACTTCTCCCTTTGAGTTGGTGGGACCAATCCACTCCAAAGTAAGCCACCTGGACACCCATCTCGGAGCTGGTTGAGTTGCCTCAGAGTTGCTGCAGGAAACTGTATAGCCAGGGAGAGGGACACCAGATTGTGTGTTACATTTAAGCTGGCCTAAAGCTTTTGGAAGATCCTCTGGACTCCCACGAAGCAGGACTGACCAAGCCCGAGCCCCCTCAGCAGAGAAGCAGTGAGGGGGCATAGATTAGGTTTTTTTAACAATGGAGTAATCCTTGCTTTTTTTTTTTATTAATATTACCGGGAAATTCGTTCGCTGAAAGGGAGGCATTGACAAACTTGGTTAAGGCTGGAATGAGAACCGGGGAACACTCTTTAATTATGAGCGAGGAGCAAGGATCTCCTTTACAGCTTGTCTAAGATAATTTCTAATTTAAAAAGTACAAGTCTTGCTCTGAGATGGGTTGAAAGCTGAGCACAGCTTGATCCTCTGGTTTTTCTGGTGGAGGTCAAGGGCCTATTTTCTAGACCCTGAGGCGATAGATTGAGTTTCTTCGCCTCAATGCCCTCTCTGATTTTAACCAGTTTTTGGATAGGGCAGATTGAATCTCCGTACACCATGCCTCATCTTTATTAAAAGTGGCTTGAGCAGGTCTGGGTGCATGAGCCTGTTGTTTTAAGATTTTAAATAATTCACGGCTATCTGATTTGGCCTCTATAATCCTGGTGTCAAAGGATTCCTTCTTGGCAGAGTAAATTGCTGTCTTGTAGACTTTTGCAGCTTTTTCTTTTTTTTTTATAAGCGACAAGGTCTGTGCAATTTTTATTTTTGCGCCAGATGTGTAAGAGCTTGGTTTTCTTAGATTTAAGTATCTGAAGTTCTTTACTGAACCATGTGTTGCGTACCTCTGCAGATATTGATTTAATTTTCAATGGGGCTAAGGTCTCTGTAATAGAGCCCAACGCCTCAGAAAGGGTACAGGACATTTCATCCAGATTGTCCGTACTACTAATATGTTTGTTGAGAGATGTGGCCCATTCCGCCATATGTGTGAGGTTTAACTTCCTACGGTTACGGATCATGATAGATATTTTAGGAGGAGGTGCTTTCTTTTCATAATAATCCCTCTGAATTGAGAAATGAAAGCAGGAATGATCAGACCAAGGGCACACGAGTAACTGTTGATCAACAAGACTAAGATTCGAAACCCAATCCAGGGTGTGTCCCTTAATGTGAGTTGGAACTCGAATATGTTGAGACATCTCAAGAGAATCAAGGATGGTTACCATGTTCTTGGCTAGAACATCCGTAGCACATCCCAACCACAAATTAAAATCACCCACAAGAAGTAGTTTAGTTTTTGGTTTGAGGAATGCCAATAATTAGCTGTTAAGAGAGGCTGCAAAAGTAGTCAGTTGAAGGTGCTCTATATAATACCACAACATTCAAGGTGGTTTCTGTATTAATGGATACTTTAACTCTCAAACGTTCTGAGCCCTGTATAGAGTCAATCTTACATTCCCAGGTTTTAAAATATGATTTAATGAGTGCAACCCCTCCACCCCCCCCCCCCGCCCCGCTTGAAGTCCTATCCAGTCTGACAATATGATTCAAGCAACGTGTCACCCCCCTGACAGGATTACATGCAGAGGATTAAATCTCCATTAACAGGGTATATGATTTTATACAAACCTGGATGTTACAGAATTGTTTGGCCCTGAATAAAGAAAAGACAGAACTTGTGGTGTTCGGCATGGCATGCAGAATAAGATAAAGAAGTTGGGACCTATGTATGATTGTTTCTCTATGGCTGAGTGCAAAATTGTATCAAAAAAGAAAGTTAAGACCCTAGGCATCGTTCTTGATCATTCACATTTAAATATGAAGGTGCATGTTATTAGTTTGGTCTCATCAGCCTACTACATAAAACTGTTAACCCACCTCCAGTCTTTTATCACCCAGATTAATGCAGAAGCCATTGTAGGGTCTTGATTATTATTGTAGTCCCCTGATCAGGATTTCAAAATCCACAGTGCTGTTAGAGTGGTTAAATGCCTTAGCTGGCGAGGTCACATTTCAGAGGCCAGAAGGAGCTTGCATTGGCTCCCAGTGGAATCCAGACTAATGTATTGCCTGTTGCTGGTCACTCATAAATGTCCCAGATGAGTGATGCCAGTCTATCTGCAGGAGTTGCTTATTGAGAAATCTAATGTAAAACGCCTCAGAACCTAACAACTTACATCATTTGAAGACTCTCACATGTAACACCAGTAAAGCTATGAAAGGTGCATTTGTTAAAGCTGGGCCTGGGGCATGGAATGCCCTTCTGTTAGACTTAAGAGACACAAAATCAACAGAGGTTTTTAGGAAGAAATGTAAGGGTTTATGTTCCTAGATGCCTTAGTCCTGCTACTTTCTCATGAGCCAATTGTTTTTTTTTTTTTGGATGTTGCTATAACTTTGTCGCACATGGGGGGGGGGGGGGAACTGGGCCCTGAGAGAGGAGATGGAGGAAAGGATGTCATGAGTTTTAGGGGAGAAGTGAGAGGCCAGAGCTGTACAGAGGGCCTGGGAGGGAACAGGAGAGGTAGACACTGTAGCAGGATTGGCCAGTTCCTTGCTGATTTTAAAAATTGTGGCTGTGTTAGAGGCCGCAGAGACGCAGGCTTGAATGTGTGCTCTCTTCCTGAGCTGTATTGACTGGAAGCGCCAGTCTATGCATTTTTTTATATTATTTTTATATATAGATGTTCTGGCTGGCAAGAGTGATAAAAAGGTGGAGTGCATGGATATGATGGACACGGTTGAGACTAAGGCCATAGCACAACTGCCATTCTGGTGAAAATTACCGAATTTGATATACACAATGCGAGTGTTGACCTACCAAGCAAATGTCTTCTGTGCACACTACCATTATCAGGCCCGTGAGGTGGCAACTACTTATTTTTTTGCCAAATCCACTAAGGTGACTTTGAGCAGGTTATACAGAGTTCATCAGCTGAGGCACCGAATGTGAATTGGGGGGCGCTCTGTGTTAGTTGATACAAGCATTCTCTTCAACACACTAATCTAGTAAAACAGAACCACTTCCAGACAATACCAAAATTAACAAGAGGGAGGGAGGAGGGGGCTGGGGCTGGTTTCTCCTCCCACAACTGCAGAAGCTAGCCAAATTGTGGGAAGTATGAATGGGACTGACACTATACACAAATGTGGTGGTACCGGCTGCCTCATTGACAATGATTATGGAGGGTGCACGTACACACTCCTGGCTAATGATGATGACTGGGTGCACAGTCTGCACACCTCAATAACCAACCAAAGGAAGCGCAAAAAAGATCAGGACTTGTAATAAGTTGGTTCAACAACGAGGCAAAAGCAAGTACAAAACTCCTGTAGTAAAAATACATTTTTGACAAGTTAAGGGAAGGAAGACAGACAAAATGACACTTGATCGTATAAACCTACTGAAGCAGAACAGGAAATCGAGAATGTCGTGCAAATAATATCAAAGTCCACGAGAATTGTGGCTGAACAATCATGGAAGAGAATGTGCAGTGCATACAAAATAGAATTTCTACGATGGCTACTGTGATATATCACGGCGCTGCATGTGAAAAAGAACCTAGGGTCAAAGCCACATTGCTAAATTAATAATGACAATGCTAGACCCTAAATGCAGTGTGTCCCACAGCCAGCAGATTTGGTACTTCCAGCAGGTAACTCGCTTGGAGGACACTCCTGCTTACCCACGAAGACAAACACATGTATGAGAAAAGAGCTGTGCAACGTTTAATTTGCGTGCCCAGAGAAGACATCGGTGCCGAAATGACCACTTTTGTTATCACAACTGCTTATTAACAGCCAGGATATGCTTGTGGAGCAGTTGAGCGCCAATGAAATATGTTTTAGCAATGTGTTCTGTACTGATTGATTATGTAGATGGATATATTGGTGAACTGAGAAAATGTGTTTCCTATTTATAACTTTATAAACTGGTCTCCTTGATACACAGCACATACAACGAATGGCCTTACTACATAAATACCCAGACAACATACAAGAGCTTAAGAACTGGTATTGGGCATAATGCTACTAAGAACGTCAGCCTTGTGATTAACAGACCATGTAAAACCTATAGAGCTCCTGAAATGATAGAATGGGACTGGTTGGTGTTGGCACGCAATGGAAGGTAATTGAGAGGCTCTAACAAAGATTTAAATTTAATCAGGACAGGTTTGGTGGATGGTAGTATGATCTATACAATAATGGCACTACAAGAAACTTGGGCTGTCACTGAAATAACGCCGGATGGCTGAAACACCATACCGGAACTTGCCATTGACGTTGATAAAAGAAGGCCTGGGGTGGCTTGCTATGAATAAACGACACATTGAGGAACTAAGTACATTGTGCATACGAGAATGGATTGGTGGCACTCCTCATGGAGGGGAGAAAACGGTAACTGGGGTTTACTGGAACAATTATACATCATAAACCTTTCATGATCATGTGTGCAAAAGTGAAATTTAAAAATATGCGTAATTGTGTAGGGAAGATACTGGCTGACCTGGGAACTATACCAGTAAAATCCATGATGTTGCTGGTTCATTTAATTATAAAATGTTGGTAGACCACTTACTACTTCATACAAAGGAAAAGTACACCACTGTTAACATGCCTCCTGCTAAGCTAAGGACGATTGACACGGACATCAAAGGGAGGGTGTTGTGTGACTAACTGAACAACTATGGTATGGTCATGATGAATCGCCTGAGTAAACGGGACACGCCTGGTGAATATACTAGGGTTTATAATAACTAAATTGGACTCCATATTCTTAGACCATAATAGTTCTCATCACATCATAGAATGAATGGTCATGCCATGGTATGAAATCAAGCATTACCTGCTTGTGGCAAAAGTGTGATGTTATGGGAAATGAACAGGATTACATTTGCTTGGTAGCGGTAGCAAATCAGGAAAACCCAATCAAATGGAGTGCTCCCAACCTCAAGCGGGCTATTGATGATAGAAATAGTTGAGGCACCACCGGATAACAGTATGCCTAGGAACACCTAGCCTTCCAGCAACTGATATGGACAATAATATAATATTGGGATGCATGTACATTTGAAGACCCAAGATAATTAGCTTTTCATATTGAAAAATGTCAAGTGCCCCATCAGTAGTATTAGGACTCCCAAGCCACGCACCAATGAAATGTTCAGGGTCAAGGGAGGCAGAGACAAGTGTCTATGGTAAAGTCCCTTACGAAGGACTTAAAAAATACACAGAACACATATGGATAGGCATAAAACAATTAAGTTCTAACATGAGTAAGGTTGCATATAAAAATGCTTGAAAACTCACTGTGCGTTACACAGGAATTGACGCTGGCAAACACTCATTGAAGTGAAGAAGACTTACCAGCCTAGAGTACTTTGGAAATTGGTTAATGGTGATAATACTGGTTGGAGTTTGGCAGTTGGCGTGTTATGAGAGGTGGGTCTCACATGTAAAAGAAACCATAGGAATGGCACTTTCAATACCCCCTTGCCTGAGTTAGGGAACATCAGATAGACTTCTATTGGTACACTGTCAGATATTGAGAAGATAATTGGCACAATCAGTAATTCTTGAGTACCCAGGCCTGGGGTAAAATACTTTTTATTTTATTGAGTATTTGTTAGGTTCTTTATACAACAAAATTGTGTTTCAAAGCGCCACAAGGCTAAAAGGGAACGGGAAATAACAATGGCAGTGGCAAAGACAGTAAAGTACAGTCATGGGCCCACTAGGCCTTGTGGCATTCGGACGTGCAAGTGTACTGAGGGGGATAAGAGGAGTGGACCAGTGCTGTTGGAGGGCCTCGTAGGGCTGTGCTAAGGAGCGGCAAGAAGGAGAACCTCCGGTGAAGTTCTAGTGCAGGAGGCTCCCAGAGGTGTGATGCAGAGCTGCCAAGCGGGGGCCCGCAAGGGCAGTGCAGTGAGGGAGGGTGCTGGTATCAACAGGGAGGGGGGTGGGGGAGGCCTGGAATCCCGTGAGTTTCATGAGGATCAGGCCACTGGTTACAGTGGCAGTGAGGTGATTAGCTGGGAAGGGAAAGCAGAAGTGAACATAAGGAGGTCTGGCTCAAGTCTTTGAGGGTCAGGGAGGCTCTTCCAAAGGGAGGCACCAGCCACAGAGAGAGACCTCTCCGCCCACTCTTTGCTTGGAGAAGCGTTTGACAGTCAAGGAGTTGGAGTTAGAGGGGTGTAGGGCTCTAGCAGGGGAATATTTAGAGAGGCAGAGTTGGAGATCACGTGGTCCCAGGCCCCAGAAGGCCTTGTGGATGATGCAGAGGGTCTTGAACTTGATCCTTGCAGCTGCCAGAGAGAGTTTAGGTTTGGAGATATGGTCCCTGGGCTTGAGGCCAAGGATGAGTCTTGCACACCTATTCTGGATTAGCTGGAGGTGGCTGTAGGGAGGAAAGGGGGAGATTGAGAAAGAGGCTGTTGCTGTTATCTAGCCTGGAGAGGACCAGAGCCCTGGAGAACTTGAGCTTCTGGGGTGAAGGTGAGAAATAGAAAAATGCCCTTGAGGAGGTGGAGCTGAGAAGTGTGTAAGGTCCATGATGTGAGGGGTGAAGGAGAGAGCGGAATTGAACATGGCCCAAAGGTGTTTGGTCTCTCAGGATAGGGTTGGGGGTATGAAGCCCAAACAAAGCGGCCAGAGGGTAGGAGGAAAAGAGGGTGACGGTGTCCCAAAAGTACCACACATACTTTTTCAAAAGATTAGTTTTACCAGACACATGGAAACCTAGTGTAATTAATTATACCGGTCTATAAACGTGGCCAATGAACAGTACCTGCCAGCTATAGGATTTTAGCTATGCTAGATGCACCTGCTAAAATATTTGGAAAAGAGACTTGTTGGAAGAGCTACAACATTGGGCCTATACATACAAATTATTACATACAATTGGACTGATTCAGGAGTGGACAGTCCACAATGACTAACCTTATGGCTCTGGTCACTGTTGTAGAACAGGAGCAACCCAGATATAAAATGACTACATATGCAACCATTGTGTAATTCAGTGGCGCGTTCAAAACTTGTTATGCATGGACTATGGCACAAGCTCCATCAATAGGGCATTTTGCAGGGATTATTAAAAATGATAATTGCCCTACACGAGAATACCACAGGGAGGGTTTGGTATACACAGGATGGGGAAAAAGTGAGGAAGTAAATGCATTCACTGGTCTGAAACAGGGTTGTGTACTTGCCCCCACTCTCTTCAATCTGTATTTGGGTCACTTGAAGTTTTCAGTTGCACTGCCTATATCCAACTAGGCTGGGATTGAAGAGGGTGGGGTCGCTGGGTTATGCAGATGATTGAACACTGCTAAATATTTAGGGATTATGGTTGATTGCCACTTAACATGGGCTTTGCAAATAGAGCAGACATGGACTTTTCTTAGACAATTAAATGCGGGCATGCTGATATTTTGTAAGTGACATGCAGGATTTACAAAGGAAGCTATGACAGAAAACTTGCTTACATTTTGACCGACTAGGATCTGATATCTGGTCGATTGGAAAGGGGAGTGAGCTAGATGAAATGGAAAGCCATTGCCTGCGCACTATTGCCTAGCAAAGAGTTCTCCTGTGGAATACCAGAGGGCAGAGTTGCTGATGACCTCTATTAACAGTGGTGACACAATGTCGATATATGCTAATTAAAACACTTGAAGTGGCTAAAATAGACACCACACACGTCCATTGTATGGGATGTCAACGAAGGTTGGATAAACCCCTTGAAACACATAAGTTTACTACCCTAAAAGCAATACCTTGAACCAACTGACCAGCATGGAGATTGCTGGTAGCTCCTACAAATCAATAATTTAAAGAAATGTTAAGATGATTGATTACAAACAAAACAAGTTAAATTTAGTGACAAAAGCATTTGCCAAAGAATATGATGAATACATACCCGCCCCAGGGAAATTGCCACAGTACATACAAGAGTTTCCCCAACCATTAGAAGGAACTGTTTGTGAATAAAATTCAACATGGTACGGTCCAGGGAGGTCATCTGGGCATGGCAAAAGATTGCTAGAAACCGCAGAACATGCAGCTTTTGTTTTCCATGCGTTCTGAAAAGCGCTAGACTCCTTCTGACAGACTGTACTACACGTAACTAAAAGAAAAACGCACTTAGTGGAATATGGTGGTGCTACGGCCGATTTGGCATGTTAAGGATTTCAATCGGGCAGCACACACCTTGGTCTCAGCCTAGTATGTAGCGCTCGATTGATATGCCTTTCTCTTTATTTTATGTGAATTCAATTTGAGATGGTACACCACTCGTATCACACCCCCTTTTTCAAATACCCTGTGTCACAATGGACCGTGAACCAGGCCGGTTGGTGAAAATGCAATAGTTATTCATTTTTATAATCGAATGAAATCAGACAATTTTAATATGGGGCAGCAATCACCAATGGGGTGATAATTACAATAGAAATGTAAGCAATGCACTTAATTAAACGTCTCTCAGAACATATACACTGCACAATTGAATAGGAGCACTTTTTGATTTTAGGAAAGATAGGACCCAAGTTAAGGTTTCCCCCTGCAATGTTCCCTCAACCCACAAATAATCAAATTCTGAGTGGATAGAAAAAAACAGCAGGTAGCCAGGAATAAGAGGGAGAAAACAGGATCACAATCCGAACTTTTCTTCACAGGATGAGAGGCAAAAACTGACTTTAAACCCTTAGCAAAGGCCTAAAATAACACTCGAATTTTACAAATAATTAATGTGTGGTTAAATTATGATATACATATGTTTTATCACAATAGCAGGTATGTTATATCGCTGGCAATCACAAGACAATGGATCGACAAAAGGCATACACTTCGAAAATGAGTGGAAAGTTTAGAGCATGCTGCAGCCAAATGCCATGTTGGAAAACCTGCAATTTTCTCAATTCCTGCTTTAAATTACCCAAACGGTTTTGAATACAAACGGTTGAAATACTCTGATTTGGATTGTGGTATTTGGGATAAGGAATAGATATATATCACAGGGACTATATAGAGGTGAAAATAGGTCTCTACCTGGTGAATTGAGAGAGATTTGGAAGGTAGAGTGAGGTTTGTTTTTTAGGAAAATAGAGCAGTTAAAAGTGAGAAAATCGGTTTTGAAATAAAGGAAAATGTTACTTACACTAAATTAGCTAGGCTATATTGTTAAAGAGGAACACAGAAAGCACCAAGGTTGATTCACAAGGTCAACCTTGTCACCCCAGTGCTCAACCCCAACAATAAAATATACAGAAATGTATTTGATTACTCCAAATATAACTAAGGGCTTATAATTTACACCAGACAAAATGGAAAAGAGATGACGCTAGCATTTAGAATTATCCTCGTATCCTGTCCTTAATGTTTAACAGTTTCAACAAGTTACCAGGGTGTAAATATGACTACCTAGAGAGTGGGATAAGGACGAAGGCAAGAAAAGATAGGCTATGTGTCTCTATGGGGTGGGGATTATACTCATTCCACTTTTTAGTTCTGGGATTTTTGGACAGTCAACAGGTTCTGGTCACCACACAGTGGCACGCCTGGCAAAAGTCAGCTGGGCAAGGTCTTGTCACCAGGTAGCGAACAGCTGGGCAATTCGGGTCACTGAATGGCACAGGTATCGCTGGATGCAGTCGGTGGGCAAGCAGTTAGTGGGCAGCAAGCCGCTCTGATTTCAGGATGCAAAAGGTACCCCAGCTTTCCCCTTTTTAATGGGAGATTAGTGGGTTGATTCTGGATTGCTGGACTTGCTGGGATAGGAATCAGCTATGCTTGGGTTTTGCAGTGGGCTCTGGAGCAGGGTCAGCAATGCTTTGGCCTTGTAGTTGGAATCAGCCAGATGAATGGAGCAGATCAGGAACGCAGCACAGGAACTTCAGGAAGAGTGTCTGTCTAGAGCCCTGTCATGGACTCTTATTTATAATGCATAGTGACATCATAGCAGAATATGGCTGGGAAGGCTTAGCTAAACACATCTCTAACCCAGTGGATTGGTCAGGGGTGCTATTCCCCCGCCTCGCGCTCAGCTGATTGGATCTAAAGGGCAGGATGGCAGATTTATGATGAGAGTTTTACAATGTTCAAAAACCTCCCACAGTGGTACATTTATACAGTTGAATTCTCTTAGCAAATTACATAAACAGGTTACATATTTTATGCAGAGAATTGCAGTCCAACTCTGCAACCTGTGAGGCATTGTTTTGTACGTTTAATAATATTTGGTTATTTTCAGTATGAAATGTTCGGCCTAGAATTCTGTGACTTTACACGCGCGTGCATACTATCATGGGGCCTATTTCTGTTAATTTTTAACATTCCATCATGTGTCCTTTCACCATGATTCACATTCTTCTGGCGTTCGTGTCCCATACATGCTATTGACAGCCAAGACCTCTTATTTGAAAGCCACACAAAATCACATTTAAACTACTACATTTTTACAAAGTCCTGTTGCAAAGATAACCATCTTCAAAGTGTCTTAATAAAATAGTCTTTTGAAACAAATGGGCATCCTTTTTCCCACACTGGCCGATTTATTTTCTTTTCAGCTACCATCAACTGTCACTTCTCCCAGAGGGAGGATGGGGGTTCCCAGCTTGATTGAAGGTTTATTGCCCCTTCTCCACTTCGCGCATCTGTGTCCTGGAAATTCCATTGTAGTGGGCTCAGACCAGACCAGATTCTGTCCAACCTAGTAATTATCACTGGGGTGTTAGTATCTACTGACAGTGCCCCTTTTGTTTGTCATCCTCTCAGCAGAAACCTGTCTTGGGCTGATTCCTCCCCCCATGCAGCCACTGAAGTTTGATTTTAAGTATTTTTATTTTTGTTCTGAATTGGAAGAAAACCTGCTGAATAGAACCATTTCATACATTGTATTTTCACAGTACAATCCCCTTTCACTTTGCTAGGCAAGAAGTTTTTGTTCAACCTAGTACTCTCAAACAAGCATTTTTCTCCTTTAGTTTGCAAAGCCCATTTTTACACATGTGGTGCAAGCTGCTAGCACTTTGCTTTCAAATTAGGTTATTGACTTTCTATCTGGATTCCCACACTGTTTTGCAGCTATAGTTATTTTCTTTTAGGCAGTAGTTTATTTGAACCACCTATGCACTGAAATTGACATAGCCCAGAGCTGGGGTTTCTTTGAATTGTTTATCCTTAACACTTTGTAACATGAAGCTTTTTCCCGTGCGGCAGAAAATGACGTTTTTTTGTTGATTTTTCTCAGATATGGTTTGATAGAGCTTGTCATTCAGAGGTCCTGCTTGGTTTCGCTGAAGCACAATGGGGTTATGAATGGGCATGGCAGGGCCTTATTACTAACAGTAGTTTGAGGAAGAACGGATAGAAATAGCATCAGAGCAGCATCATTTTAAGGTAAAATACCCCCTTTTCAATGGGGACTTTGGGCTGGCAGCAAAGCAGTGCTGCTATTTCACTCTATTTCTTTTGTATATGGAAGAACACCCTGGCAGGCTGCTTCAGCGTGCCTCCCTTGTTCCATCCTGCCCAATATGTTCTTGGCAAGATGGTGCACCATCTTTTTGTCGCTGCAAAACCCAGTTTTGAGGCCATGGTGCTGACTGGGGCCAGTGCAGCCTTTTTGTTTCTGCTGAAATGCAGCTTGGTGATGTGGGGAAATACAGCTGAGTTGGGTCAATATATCCCACAGGCACCAATGTACATCTGGAATAAGTATATGGCGGTGATGACCAATCAATTATATATCTGACACGATTATGCCAGGGCATTGAGATGCTCTTACTGAATTAATGAACCGGTTCTTGGATATGCACAAATGAATGACTTGGATATGCAGTGTATTGCAATAGGCGTCTGGGATGGAGTTGATGATGTAACTCGTATCAGACCTGATCGTGGTGGAGAAGGACAAGCTATTTTTAAGTACTATTTGCCTTGCTTGTGTATGTCTAAACCATTTTTTATAGATTGTATCGGAATGTGCTGCACTGGGGTGTACATTTATTTTCTCTTCCTTTTAATGAACAATGTGTATGATTGAATTTAAGTAGTGTATGGAAGGATGGGTCTGTGAGGCCCCCCTCCCCTGCATTGCCCACTTACATGAGACTCATGACTCATCGGCGGGCCCCCATGCACCTGGGTCCAGGAGGCAGGGCGGATACGGATCGACACGTGAGGCTGTACGGCCAGTAGCCTGTCATAACCTAGACACCATTTTGTAATATACAGGACTCCATTTTAAGCATGCTGAACCCAGGCCCATGCAGAATAGATGGTGTACAGAGCTGCAGCTCGGCCCCCACTTGACCGCACACTGAGAGGTCGGCGCTTCCCCACAACCTCCACCCCATGGCAGATCCGCTGAAAGCCCGTTCTCACGAGCAACTAGACACGAACAAGCAACAAAACACTATCATTTACCTTCCGCAGTACATCATTGCCCTAGAAGTGACCAGACCTGCAGTTGGAGTCTGGAAAAGGACAAATTCCGCCCCTCCCAAATGCACCCCAACCCCGTGCCTAACCCCTGTACAAATAATATATGGTGTACCTGACCCCCCCGCCCAGTTCCCCAGGTGAAGCCTTAACCATACATACCAAGCCCTCGAGTTTTTCAGCCCAATCCTCGTTACTAAAGAATTTGCAGTAATGTATGGTAAAGATGCAGTGCAGACTACTTATAGTAAAGCAGAGTGACCTCGTATACCTTCAAGATGGCTCCCCCCATGTCTAAGGCCCAGTGTACAACTACTCGATATATTCAATCTGTGCCAACCAATGTTTTGCTGCTATTGTAAAAAGGATAATTGAAAAAGCAATATATAAAATGCTTATGTATGATGTAACGAAAGATGATGTATTATATGTAAGCCAAGTAGGGTATCGAAGCAGATTGTAGTATAAGTGAAATGCCACATTAATATACTGCTCTTATGCTCTTGAAGGTATGACTCAACCTGATACTACCTCATGTTTTATTCGTCCACCTCTCTCATGAATAACACGTATTAAGATCGACCAATGTTATGAATTGTATGTGTTATTGTTATGAACTTAGTAATATAGACCATGTAAATAGGAAAATATATGTACTTTCCCTAACACTTCTGGCTTAAGCATTCGTCCCCTCCCAAATGGTATAGTGTGCAGCCCCGTGAATAGAGAGTTGCTTCGAACTACAAGGCCATCTCCACCTCCTCCTGCCAAGGCCCGCTGGGGCTCGCTGGTGAGCGAACAGCACAGCCTCACCTCCCCACATCCCTGCTGGACCCACTTCAAGTATTTACCTCCCCCATGGCAGAGACTGCTATAGCCAGGGCAACTGAATTATGAGCTACCTGGTCCTAAATCCCACCGCCTTTGAGGTGCCAGCTTGGTGCCCCCACTGACCCAATGGTATCCCAGTTCACCCCAAATCCAACAGACCACAAAGGCAGTTATCCGTCCTTGCACAAACATCCCTTGGAGTCATCCTTTACTGTATCAAACAGAGTAAAAATAATGAAGACAGCCTGACCCATGCCCCCAGATAAGACACCTGGTCCAACGAAACTAGACCCCCTGCTACTGACAATTTTATGATGATGTATAGAAGCGGCCTCGTATTGCATATTGTATTCCTGTGTCCCCACATAGGTATTAGGTTAATGTGTTAGAAGGTTTAAATAACAACTTGGTACACGTGAATGTGATGAATGGGTATGAAAGGACACAAGGGCAAGTTTCTAGAACTATTGTGGTAAATCTTCACTGACCGCCAGCGCTCACAAGCTCCACCCCGATGAGCCCAGCTGACCCAAGCATGTCACTATGCCACCACGTGGACCTCTGCCAATCATGGAGCACCGAACCTATAGCTAGACATCACCATCCAATCCCCAAGACTCTGTGGCCCCTATAGATTACCTCATGCATTATGTGTATTTGTAATATAACTGACTGTCTTTGCTATTGTCAGACAGAGCGCTTTCGGAGTTTGCACAGAGTCCTTTGCATGCCCTATTTGATTTAGATAAATACCTTTTAACTTCACCTGCACTTGGTCGTGGTCTCATTCCCTCCTGGGGTTTGTCCTTTATTGCCTTTCATCAAGCGGGGTTTTATATCCATTGGGGGACGCGTACTTTCAGTGGTGACTCCGACGTGATTCATCTTAATTGTTCCCTTTTGGCATGAGACGACCCCGGCCGCAGTGGAAACGCACAGCGCGCCCGCTCAAGAGAGCTGCCCACCTACGGCAACTGGTACTCTTAGACGTGCGCACGCAGTAGGGCAAAAGGGTATGGGTCCCATTCCAAAAAACCCTTAGTACCGCTTGCCGGAGCCGGGGGCTGCCATTGAGTGTGAAGCAGCGCCGCCTGGACGGACCAAGTCCGGAGAGTCTCGGATGAAGACAGGCACGTGAGTATTAAATGCGAGTGACACTAAAAGGAGAGGGATATTAATAAGGGTGCACGAGGTCGACCAAGAGGGAGGGGTTCTTTTAGGAGTAAACTGCCTGGTACTTTAATACTTTTATCTTTTCTGTTGCATATGGCCATTAGGATAAGTTAAGGAGATTACAAGGTGAAAAAAGGAAGACGGGAACCTAGCTCTGCAAGGGGGTAGAAGACGCCGCCGCATAGTGCTATCTTGACTAGTACTGGGAATAGTGGAAATAGAAAAAAAGGTGTCTGAGAAAAGGGAGACACTGTGTAAAAAGTAGAAACTGCTTTTTTCTTCTTTAATTCCAGGTGAATTAATGCTAGGTAAACTACTATAAACTCTGCTATGCTGTCTATGTTAAGAAACATTGCATTACAAAGTGATAATGTTGAATTAATGATGCAAAGGTTTTTTTTTTTCGTATGGTCATTGTAAGTGTGACCCGGTAACATTCAAGACAGATACATTGTGTAAAAGTATTTTAACTTTTGAGAATTGTTAGTAATACAAAAAACACACGCACGCACGTCACAGTAATTGTCGCAGATAACGCAGGAGGGTGAACGACTAGAAAATAACATGGGGGAGGAAACAGCCCTGGCCCATATTTGTAAAAATCTACCTGGCTATGCAGAACGTATAACCAAGTACCACGACCAGTGGGTCACAGAATTAAAAGGAGAGGGGCTACCGCAGGTATGGCCACAAGGAGGGTCGTTTGACAAAAGTGTCTTGGACATGGTTGCCACATGCATATTCATAAAATATAAAGGAAAACAATTCCACAACAGGAGAGAGATACTCAATCTGTGGAGGCTGTTTGAAGAGGTCCCCCCCACTTAAAAGACATGGCACCAGAACAACCCACTACTACCAACATGCCATGGCGGATGCCTCAGTAGATCTTGATTTGCTATTAACCAACCAAACTTGTGCTAAAATCAAGATCCACCAATATGACTGGTGCACTAATCAATCTAACTGTTTGAGGTATAAAGATTTTGATCGCAGGACATTTGGTCATAAGACTTAAAGATCCACGGCGGATTACTTGCTTAAATTTCCTTCATCCACTTTTTGCAACAAGCTCCTCCGCTTTCGATTAAATCTATGGCCAACCTTAAATGTCTTGGCCAGGAGGAAACTAATTGCAAAGGATGAAAATATCTGTTGCTTTTGTAAAACTCCTAACCAAAGAGAAACTTTGGAGCACTGCCTGGTCTATTGCCCTTATCTTGACTCTCTACGCAAAATCCATTTTGGAAATTATTTTGATGACTTAAATCCACTTTCTGAGTCTGATTTTTGGCCTCGAATATTTTCTTCACCTAGCTTGGCCATAAAAGTTGCGAGTGTACATTTTCTGGATGCGATCCTTCCCCAAAAATAGTCTGTCCAGAATTATTTATCTTTCTACTGATGTAAAAAAGTACTAAACACTTTCTACAAGTCCAATTAATTGTTCTTATCTTAATTTTGTTTAGATTATATTTATTTTCCTTGTATGTTGTTAAGTTATGTACATTTTTGTTAACTATGTTGTCTGTTGAATTGTTTTTTTTTAAAAAAATTCTTTCATGTTGAGATGTTAAGTATTCTTTTATCTCCTTTACTTCTCATACTCCTTATAACAATTTAATTGGTTTTTATATTCGTTAAAGGCTGTTTTAAATGTGTTCAATGTTGTTGACTGAAGTTGTTTTTCCTTGAAATTAATTGTAACATTTTTGTAAATTTGAAAGGTTGATTTTATCAACTAAACAAATAAAAAATAAAAATAAATAAAAATATACCAACACTCACATGGTAGCAAATGAAAGTGAAGGTGAGGGTGGGGGGAAAGAAGGGCCAATAGAGGTAACATGGCAACACCCTCTCTTAAACAAGCCAGTTCCCGCTGAGGGGTATAGTGACCCTGTGTATGTGCCAGCCCATACCCCTGCAGCTGCCCCAAAGCCAACTGCACCACCACCATATGATTGCCCCAGGATTAGTGGGCAGGTAAGTACTCCTGCAGTGGACATTGAAAAACTAACAGAAGATTTAGATTCCCGCCTATCTATGGATAGAAGTGAGCTATCTACGATACGAAACATATGTGGGCAGAGTGGAATGAACATGTCAACCACCGAGAGTACAAATGCTTAACAGGTCCTCTGAGGAAGGGTGGAAAAAGGGGGAAATATTATTATGGATACAGGAAGAGCCAACTAGAATAATTGAATTGGAATCACATGATCTCTGAGAAAACACAGGGGAGGAAGGGATGGCCACTGGGGGAATGGAAGAGCTGTGGTGTGATATAGTGGATGATGAGCAGGAAGTTGGAAGACGGGGTAGCAGAGGGGGGAAGGTCGGGAGACTGGATGAGATGCCCCTGGAAAGGGCCATGGAAGAAGAATGAACAGGGAGGTTAAGAAACAGGATGGGAAGAATGGCCACAGTGGGGAGGAAATGGTTGAAGATAAGTACCAGAAAAGGAATCAAAAGTAAACTGCAGCTTCCATTGATACATAGAGGAGGAGGGAGGCCAAACTACATACCCTGGGCCAAGATGGATAAGGCAAATTTATTAAAACTATTGCCCCCGCTGTCGGGAGGGGCAAGTAAGTGGATATATGCATTCGAAAAGCACACTGCAGGAGTGCCATTAGCACTGGTGGATGTCAAAAGTTTGTTGGTATCAGCAGTAGGTGACCAAGCAGACAGGGTTTGGACAAAGGCAAGTTTTCCGGCAGTAACTCTGGATTGTGACCGCCATAATGGGGCCTCCTTTAACACCGTACGTGCAAGGATATGGGAGGCTTTAAGAGAAACATTCCCAGACACACCAGATTTACAGTCTGTAATGCAATGTACCATGAATGATGGGGAAGATGCTATGGATTTCATCTTTCGAGTGCAGGAGATGTGGAGAGCGGAGACAGGTATGGCCTGGGATCAGTCAACATCCCTGTTTTACTTTATAATAAAGAGGGGGCTCCTGTTACACTATACCTGCGATGGCAGGTCAGGCGGCATTGGTCTCTGTGCGGAGGCATGCTGCGTAACGTTTCCTATACGACTAGAGAGAAATGCCTCTGCAGTCTCTCTCTCTCTCTCTCTCTCTCTCTCTCTCTCTCTCTCTCTCTCTCTCTCTCTCTCTCTCTCTCTCTCTCTCTCTCTCTCTCTCTCTCTCTCTCTCTCTTCTCTTTCTTTTCTTGTGTGCCACTATTAATAATCTTAACTTTGTTAGGAACTCCTTCTCTGTGGATCTAGAATCTTCCCAGATTCCCGGACCAGTCCACCCTAACGATTTAATTCCCTCCTCATTGGTCTTCAATAAGTGCAGTTCCTATCCAAAGAATTTCAGTCCTTAATCCTCTGCTCCCTCTGTACTTAACTGTCCTTCTTTCGCCTTGTAGGACTCCTCTCCACCTTGAGAAGGATCTACAACCCAAGACACCGATCCAAGATGTCCAGGGTTTTTTCCCCCCAGAGGGTTTCCCTGGGGTTTGTGCTCCTCCTCCCTGGTACTAAGATTTCCGGTAAAGAGGAGGAGCAGGGGCTCCCGGGTGGTCCTTGCTTTCTGCAGTTGTTGCTCCAGACAAGTCGCTGTCCTGTAAGGTTAGTGTTTTCCATTACAAGTTCTCTTATGAACTCTGGGGATAATAATAGTGTACCGGTAATGGTTTATTGACGCTATTGTAACAGCTCCCAAAAGAAGTGCAAAAAGCACTCGACAAAATAGCAGGGATTGAAGCAAAAGGATGGCCAGAAATTCAAAGTATAATAGTGCACCACTGCATGATAATTAAAGAAAGAGAAAAGGAGATGGCACAGAAAAGGTTGGCAGACGAGGCGAAATTAATACAGACGAAATTGGTCAAGATCGCCGCAGCCAAAGCAGCACTCCCCACAGATAGGGATACTGTTACGCTCACCTGGCTCCCACAGATGCGTCTATCTGAACTGGACAGCTGCGGTCTCCACCAATGTGACGCGTAGGGCCGAGATGACGGACTGGACTGGCCCGGCGCACCTAGCTTCGTTTGCTTGGCCCGTAGGAATATTCTTCTGTAAATGGAGAAAGGGAATTAACCACCCGTGGGGTTGAGCGTAAATCCCCCCCACCCCCGCTGTTCTCCCCACAGATCACCTTTGATTTCCCCTCTTATAGTCTCACCTGATGGTTTGAAAAGATGAGCTCTCCATCCTGCATTGAGCGCAGGGGCGCGTTGATAACCAGTTGCTTCACTGGCTCGAAGGAATTGGTGAGTTCCAGAACAATATTGACTCCGAAAAGTATGTAGTTCGTAAGAGTTCACATGTCTGACTTTCACTCTTGTCCGATTCCTTGCAGTTTGCAGCTTGACCTCAGCAAAGAGTTCCTCGTGGTAGCTGACGAAGTTCAGGTAAGGATTTGGCTTATCCTACACAGTTCAATAAAATAAGGCCAGAATGTAACCTGTGGCTTGCTCCCTTATTCAGGTGTGGAGAGAAAATATGAAGTTCGGGGAATAATGCCTCCGGTGGTAAAATTTGGTAAGTCTGTTGTGGTGAGAAGAGTTCCCCTTGTTTGTCCCTTCGTCTCACCTTGTTGTCCTTTTGTTCCCCTTAGGGGCCGGGGTACGGCTAGGATGCAATGGAGACTGTGCCGACCCGTGAAGAGGAATAGTACCCCCGGCGGTAATCAGGTAAGTCCATGGGGGTAGTTACTATTGCCTCTGTTTATTCCCTTGGCTCACCTTTGCTCTTCTTGTGTTCCCCTTAGGTGCCAGAGTGCGGCGGGAACATGCAGAAGGATGCAGTGGATCGTGAGGATGCTGCGAAGGCAGGTGAGTTCAGCGCGGCGCTGCAGCAGGCGAGGCGGCGTGCGTAAAAGGCTTCTTTCTTCCAGCTCGAAGGCGCGGTGGATCCGGGATTCAGGTAAGGATCGAAGGTTTTGCTCTTATTCTAACCTCTTCTCCTTCTGTTCCTCCCTTTTTCTAGGAGCTGCAGACTCGAGGCGGGCGTGGCAGAAGACTGGATGCAGGCTTGCAGACACGGTGAGCGTTACGCTGCTGGATGCAGAATAACGCGAAGCGTGTGCTGCTCTTCGGGCGTGGTTTAAATAGCCTCCAAAGTAGTCCCTGGTAAGTATTCCTCCCCAGCCCCACCCGAGCAAAAAATAGTCCCTATGTAAAATAGTCCCTTCCAAGCCTCATTTGGCTTGGAGCTCTGCAGCATGGTCTGCATCAGGTAAGCTTGCAGCATGGTCTGCATCAGGTAAGTTCTACTCTATGAGCCTGGCACCATAGGCGCCAGGACCGCACCCAAACAGCCCCTAGCAGGGGTTTTTGGGCTTGCTCAAAAATAACTTGATGCCTGCTTCCGGGGTTGCTGGACCTGGTCTGGTTCCCCGGGGTTAGGCATCATGACAGATACAGAGGGGGAGGAGGGACCAGTAGCAATACAAGGGAGGATGGCAGCAAATTGGGCAGGCACTGGGCAGACTGGACAGGAGCAATACGGAGGACTGCAGTGGCAAGTGTGGAGGCCCCGGGGAGGAAGAGGTGGGTACAGAGGGCGCAGAGGGGGTGGTCAGGGGTACCGAGGAAATGGCGGGTACGGGGGACAAGGACCTAGAGGAGGACAAGGGAACTGTTGGAACTGTGGAAGGTGGGGACACTTCTTACGAGAATGCAGGAGCAGGCCAAATAACTATCAAGATGATCAATCTTATGGTCACCCGCATCCGGGTAGTCCATATGAGCTACCAATGGGAGGGGGACAAGGACAGCAGGAACAAAGGTGCCTAGAATAATACAGGGAACAACCACATAATGTCCAGCAGCACCCACAATGCAGCAAACATATACCATATACACAGAATAATCCTTTTGCCACAACAGCAAACGGTGCACCTGCACCGTATGGGGGAGTGGCAGTGGCATCAGGAAATGTATTCAGCCAGGGGGGAACACGAGACATCCAGCATAGGACAGACCCCAGAGAGCACTTGCATGTCCAGTACTATCGGCGACCTACAATGCAGCAGAGGAACCATTGATAGCGGCGGAGATAGGGAACAAACAATTTTTATGGTGGATTTGGGAGCTGAGAAGTCATGTCTACGGGAAGGCCTGTTTCCGCTATCTAATCATAAATTGGAGACGCAGGGGTTCTTTGGGGCGGTGGTCGAAGTTCCTTACACAGAAGAATTGGACGTCACAGTAGGGGGTAAAACATTAAGGGTACCCCTATTGTACTATGAACAGTCGCCGATTAACTTACTGGGGAGGGATCTCCTCAGCAAGCTTAACATGACCATATCTTCACAGAGAGAGGAATAGTCTGCTCAACACCAGGGATCTGCCCTATGCACGTAATGCTAGTGGTGCAAGCGGGAGCAACAGCGCCAGAAGTGCGGGGCATACCAGTGGACCCTGACATGTTCATTCAAGGGCTAAAAACTTCGGCACGGGTGGTCCCAGAATTGAAGACCCTAGATTGGAGGGTGCCTGCAGAGTTTATTTTCCGCCCCATTGCACGCCCGGAGATATTGCCCAGGACAAACATTTTCCAGAAAGTTGACCTGTCATGGCGTGCAATGAATTACTGAAAATGACTGAGACACGTTTAACACCCCCACTAACATGGAACATTACACTGCACATATAGGACATATGAAGGTGTGAAGAAATGTGTAACACCCCTATCACATGGAACATTTACACTGCACATATGGAATTAACTTGTGCTTACGAGGTGCTTGGATACACGAAACTCATATGGAGCCCAAAAACCTAATCAGGGCACAGATTGCTTTCTAAGCGCTTGTTTGATCAGACTTCTGGAGGCATAACACTAAACGTGTCGTAACTAGAACATGGTGCGCATATCTATCTCACACAGTCTTTTGAATATAGAAAACACACTTAACTGCTTGCCCGGACGCCTTTCCCCGACATCCGGACACAACCGAACATGTAAATCAACTCAAGATGTGGTCGCTTTCAAATCACTGCCGCGACCCGAGGATTTAGCAAAATATAAACATGTTTGTCCACTTAACTGGCTATCCGGGTGCCTTCCGCAGCTGCCCCGGCCCATAAGATAAAATTCATCGATTACTTTCACTGCCGAGACCCGAGTCGTAGTCTGCCTGCTTCACTGGTCCATCTGATGCCTTGTCGCTACCGCCCGTGCTCTCCAACGTTAATCATCAGCACCTGAGCACGGGCGGTTGGCTGTAATGTACACGCCAGCTGATTGTCTGGAGCTGAGCACTGGCACGCATAGGGAACTACGAATCCTCCCGAAGCCTACTGGTAAGTGTAGTACCCAACTTATTATGAAAGATACGTTTTCTCTGCACCCTGTTCCTTAACCCCTGAAACCTGACATATGCCCTGTGATATCATGATACAGGAAAGACAAGTGCCAGTACAACTAATGCCTGTGGTAGGATCACCACCTTCTTTCTTTGATGAAGACATGCAATCAGTACCGAGTGGCCTATGGACCACCGGCCCCCATGATGTGGGATTATTGCATGGGGTCACACCAGTTAAAATAAAACTCAAACCAGGAGCCATACTGCCCAGGGTAAAACAGTACCCCTTGTCCCGAGAAGCAGAAGAAGGGATAACAGAAACAATCAGCGCATTATTAGCACAAGGAATAATAGTGCCCTCAAACTCACCATGTAATATATGTATCTACCCTATTAAAAAAGCAAAAGGAGGGGCATGGAGGATGATCCAAGACCTACGCCCACTCAATGATGTCATCCAAAAGGAGTTCCCTTTGGTCCCCAACCCTGCATCCATCTTGTGCAGTATCCCAAAGGATGCGTCTCATTTCACAGTGGTGGATTTGAAGAACACATTTTTCTCAATCCCACTTGCAGAAGAGTGCAGATACGTAACAGCATTTACCTTGGGAGGAAAATTATACGAACACTACAGGTTACCCCAGGGTTAGTGTGAAAGCCCCAGCATATTTAACAGAATTCTACATGAAGATCTAGGGAATATGACCGCAGACAGTGCAATTATTCAATATGTGGATGATTTACAGATCTGCGGAAAAAATGAGGAGGAATGCAGAAAAGACTCTATCACCCTACTAACACTGTTGGCCCACAAAGGTTACAAAGTAAACAAAGGGAAACTGCTGTATTGCCAACGAGAAGTGTTATACCTGGGACATCTAATTTTAAAGGACGGAAAGAAAATAATACCAGACATGGTGGCAGCCATTAAAGCAGTAGGAAGACTAAAGACAGTGAAAGAGATGCAAACATTTCTCGCCATGTGTAACTACTGCCGAGCATGGATATTAGTTTACGCAGCATACACAAGACCTTTATTGCAAGCACTCAAAGAAGCTCAAAGAGAAAACACTGAGATACAATGGTCTGCAGAACTAGATGATGCATTCACATCACTCAAAGAACTGATTTCAAGCGCTCCAGTACTCGCAAACCCAGATTATGAACGCAAGTTCTATCTGTTTTCACATTGTAAGGGATCCCTCATGACAGCAATACTGACGCAAAAGACATCACTGGGACACAAGCCCCTGACATATTACAATGGCACATTGGATGCAGTGATGCAAGGACACTTTGCTTGCGATCAATCTCTCGCAGCTGCAGCGTTCACAATTGAAAAGAGTGCAACAATAGTGATGGGGTGTTCCGTGACATTATTCGTAGAACACTCACTGTTCGCAATCCTGGAACGATCAAAAAGTACACTCACAACACAAAGAGCCACTGCGTATGAAATCATTCTGTCTAGTAAAAACATACACGTAGTAAAATGCAAAACGGTGAACCCAGCAAGATTCATTACAGAGCCATGCACGTTAGAGGACATGAAAGCACACGATTGTACAACATACAAGGGTGAGGAGGGAGAAACCACCATAGTGAGCGAAATTGCACTGAACGAAGGAGAGGTATTCTTCATAGACGGGTCAACATCAATACATTCCGAAACAGGGGAAAAACACGTAGGGATAGCTGTTGTGAGGTTGGAAGAAGGTGAGTACGAAGTACTAATACAACAACGCCTACCTACCCATTTCTCAGCTCAAGCAGCAGAGTTGATAGCACTCATTGAGGCTTTGCATGCAGCTAAGGGGTGTGCAGTAACAATATACACAGATTCAGCCTATATGACTACCACCGTGCATGGGAGGATTAGCAAGATGGGGCCGGAGGGGGTTCCGCAGAGCAGATGAGTCACCCGTACAGCACGCAGAGCTTCTAAAAGAACTGATAGAAGCATTAAAGGACCCCACCATGGTAGCCATAGTTAAGTGCCAGGCCCATACAACTAACATAGACGTGATCTCATTGGGGAAACGCGGCAGCAGACGCTGCCGCCAAGGAAGCTTCTTACTTGATAAAGGAGAGAACAGGGGAGTACTTGATACAAAAACACATAGAAGAAGATCTCCCAGGTGGCTATAACACCATGCCCATGTCACAAATACTAGAGCTGCAAGATGGGGCAACGATCGAGGAAAAGGAGCTGTGGGAAAAACGGGAATGTAGCCAGTCAGCCACAGATCTCCTATGGCATCAAAACAACACAGGTAAGGTAGTGATGCCAATCAAACTATTAGAAATATCTTTCCAACAACTGCATTTTCCAGAACATAATGCAAAACAGCATATCGCAGCAGAGATTCAGGAGAACTGGTTCGTCCCAGATCTACAGGAACAACTTTCAAGAATGGCAATGGAATGTACGACGTGCCAAATATACAATTCGGGAGTGACACTGAGAACGTTGTGAGGGACAATCCCAAAACCTACAGGCCCCTTCAGAGAGCTGCATATTGACTATGCAGACATGGGGGAGAGATGTAATGGGGCACGTTATATGATAGTAGTGGTTTGTCCATTTTCAAGGTGGGTTGAAGTAGAACCCTGTGCACATCCGGATGCCAAATGCGCTGCAAAGTTCTTGTTAAGAGAGGTGTTCCCGTGCTGGGAATCTGCGACGTAATTCGCTCGGATAATGCCACACACTTCGTCAATGATCTTTTCAAGGAAGTAACAGCGTTGCTATGAATCAAACATAAGTTATGCTCGATTTATCATCCGCAAAGTAATGGCGTGGTCGAGAAAATCAACAGCCTCCTAAAGGGGAGATTGTCAAAATTATGCTTCTCACTTAAAAGGAATTGGGTGCACTGTCTGCCCTTGGCCTTGTTCGAGCTGAGAAATCAGCCTAGCAAGGACCACCATCTGTCACCACACGAAATAGTGACAGGAAGACTCATGCACACAGCACATTCCCCGCTCCACAGACATTCAGACGCCCAAAGAAGCGCCACTGTACTAGGTGAAGAATTTAATGAGTATCTAAGAAAACTCACCAAAGCAGCACGAATGATAGCAGGACAGCTTGCACCACCATTCACACGTGAGGAGGGAACTGAAGTAGAGTCACTCACAGACAAGAATCCAACAGGCCAAGTAATGCCAGGGGAAAAGGTGTATGTCAGGAGTTTCGTGCGTAGGTGGAATGCCCCAAGATTTCATGGGCCGTACGAGGTAGTGTATTGCACGCCGATGGCGTTGAAGGTGAAGGGCCTGAGATATTGGATACATTTAACAGACATACGAAAAGCCTATGATAGTGTCACAAAAGGAAAGGACATGATGAGGGGATGCAAAACACAGAAGAATCATAAACAATAAGACAAGGAAGAGATATACAGCTACATGATATGGTTAAACAGAAGGAGGTACAAAAAGTAAATTAACTGTATACAGTAAATGTGTGAGATGAAAAGTGTAAATAATTTTGCAAATGTACATATTGAAAGTTTTCTCTCTCTCTCTCTCTCTCTCTCTCTCTTTCTCTCTCTCTCTCTCTCTCTCTCTCTCTCTCTCTCTCTCTCTCTCTCTCTCTCTCTCTCTCTCTTGATGAAAATGAGACATATATAACTATTTGAGGATGTTTAATGCACTTTTTGTTTTGGTGTATAGGAGAAACCATGGAAACGAATGGACAGCCCACACAGAATAATGTTAGGGCAGTTAGACATGGCAATGAGACGTTTGATTTGCGGAGCTATTTGTATGAATGTGGTCTGTTTGTATGTGCTGTTATATTTTTTGCAATGATGTTTGGACTACTTTTCTACTGGGCAATTACATTAATCTCTTTCGAGATGAATGAGGGGGAAGGGAATGGAACCAACAATGGAACAAACATGGGAATTGGGACAAAGATGGTTAGGGAAGGGTCCTATTTAATATGGTATGGCTTCCAACTCGTATGGGGTTATGACGTTCACCCTGATCATGCACAGCACCCAAATGACACCAGCAATGGTCTGACCCCACGCCTAACCATCCTGCACAACGCTTCTGAATATAGCATTCATGGTTTAAATGATCGAAACCCCTCTGTTTGATCATGGTTATATGACACTACCGTCACCCCGCCCTCACTAAAAATCACTTCACTCATACAAAATGAATCACCGGCCAGCAGAAAGGAAGAAAATGATGAGATGTCTGAAAGATTTCTGGCCCTATATGATGAGTGGGAAAAGGGGGCGGGGTGGGCGGGCAAAAGGCGCCACATACTACAAGCAGCAAGAGATGCGAAAAGTCACCTCAGAAGCAGCAGAAAGAGAAGGGAGGTGTGGAGGAAAAAATATGACGAGTACTATGGCCTGGGGCTAGATACAATAGAAGACCCTAGACACCCACATCAGTCAAATAAATGGTATGCGGATATGAGCTTTACTGCAAAACAAACAACTAATGAGAGTTGTTATGTGTGTTCCTTGATTCCCCACGCCTCAGGCACACCTAAGGTACTGATGCCTCAAGAATTGCCTCTTGCAGATGCCCAGTGTCTCCTTCATCTCACCCTATGTAGAATTAAGAACACCTTCCAGGCACACACAGTGTCTTTTGAAGTGCTGCAAAACGAGAAAACCTGCTACTCAAGAGCCCAAGGAATTATATGTTTGAAAGAACCTTTTTTCGTAATGAACGGACATTGTTCTCGGAAAACAAGTGGAAAGAAGAAGTAATAACCTGCAAAGCGGAGGCACTACGAGGATTGCCGGGAGAGAAGCTACAATGGGTTGAGAAAACCTGCACACCAGTGTGGACGGAGCATATTACAAAGTTAACATGGGTGACGGCTATAGAAAAGCCGTTCAAGCTGCAAAAGCGGTTAATTCTTCGAGGATGGAAAGGTTGGATCCCTCCTTCATTTGAGGAATGGGTCCAGGAAATGCACTGCCTGTCAAGAACAGAAAAATTGATTTACAAATTGAAATGTAAATTGTCTTTATATGAGAAGATCTGGTGTGCTTAATGATTTCTTTTAGTTTTAGTTTTTTTTTTTACTTTTCCTTCTGTACTTTTCTGACTGTTGCTATGATATTGTTTCTGTACATACTTGCAAATAAATAAATAAATATATAAATAAATAAAAAAGAAATATCCTATGAACTATGCTTCCATGGGGAAGGGGAAAACAACATGGGCACAAATCAGAACTGCAATCGAACACTCACTATCCCAGACATGAAGAAAGGGACAGCAGCACTTATAGACACTTACTGGGTCTGCGGTAAACAAGCATACGTGCGCCTCCCACAATCTTGGAGGGGCACATGTTCTCTGGCGACACTGCACTCAGCCCTGATGGTGATCCCGGAAAGCCACATCGAAGGAGGACAGGGATTGCAAGCTGCCCGTCGCCCAGAAAATCCACAGCCAACAGACGAACCACCAATGTATGCCCTGTCCGCGGACAACGTACAAGCTATGATATCGCAAAAAAGGAGATCGTCTAACTACATATCCAAAGCCTCCTCAGAACTGCTGGCACAGATTCCTGACCAATACCGGCTGTTCAACTCTGCTGAAACTTTCTTTGCCTCCCTTGTCCTGAGTATCCAGGTGCGAGCCAATACAAAATGGCTCCAAATCACACACTGGGAGTTCATCCAACTGGCCAACGACACTGAAGAAGGGTTCAACGTGATGAAGGTGGAGCTAAGGGCCCTAAGGCTAATGACAATGCAGAACAGGAATGTCCTAGACCTGTTGATGGTGATGGATGGAGGTGTTTGCCGAACAGTCGGGGGCGCATGCTGCACATTCGTGCCCTCTGAAGACACAGACAACGGAACACTATCACACGTTATTGCGGCAGTGCATAATTTGGGAGAGCGGATGAAGAAAGAAGGTGGAGTGGACCCGGGTTCTTGGCTTGACAACATTTTTTCCTGGGTACCATCCTGGCTAGGACTGACTATCAAAATGCTGGTACCCATTATCGTATTTTGTACTAATGATTTTTTGTGTGTGCCAGCTAGGTCTTCGATGCTGCGCAAACGCAGTCCATAATGGTGCAATGATGATGGTGACAAAGGGCAATGCTAGAGGAACAGCACAGATCATGCAGGAGGCACAAGTACAGACAGGTGATGACCCTGAACCCAAGTATAAGATGGTGCCATTATATTATGATGGGGACATAATGGACAGATTATACCATACGACAATAAAGGAGCCACCGGAACTAGAATGGTATAAAGAGGTATGGGTAGATCTGGAGGGAGATGGGGGAGATATATATATATATATATATATATATATATATATATATATATATATATATATATATATATATATATATATATATATATATATATATATAACATGCACAACAGACGAATATGCTAGGAGGGGGGAAAGTCTTCGAGGGGTATGTAGAGCATGGATGCCGTTAAAAGGGACACCAGCATGGGATTGATGATGTAACTCCTTTCGGACCTGATCGTGGTGGGGAAGGACAAGCTATTATTTGCCCTGCTTGTATATGTCTAAACTATTTTTTATAGATTGTATTGGAATGTGCTGCACTGGGGTGTACATTTATTTTCTCTTCCTTTTAATGAACAATGTGTATGATGGAATTTAAGTAGTGTATGGAAGGATGGATCTGTGAGGCCCCCCTCCCCTGCATTGCCCACCTACATGAGGCTCATGACTCGTCGGCAGCCCCCCATGCACCTGGGCCCGGGACGCAGGGCGGCTGCGGATCGACACGTGAGGCTGCACGGCCAGTAGCCTGGCATAACCTAGACACCATTTTGTAATAAACAGGACTCCATTTTAAGCATGCTGAACCCAGGCCCATGCAGAATAGATGGTGTACAGAGCTGCAGCTCGACCCCCACTTGACCGTACACAGAGAGGCCGGCCCTTCCCCCCAACCTCCACGCCATGGCAGATCCGCTGAAAGCCCATTTTAACGCGCAGCTAGACACGAACAAGCAACAAAACAAACACTGTATCATTTACCTTCCGCAGTACATCATTGCCCTAGAAGTGACTGGACTTGCAAAGAACAAATGCCATCCCTCCCAAATGCATCCGACCCCACGCCTAACCCCTGTACAAATAATATATGGTGTACCTGCCCCCCCCTGCCCAGTTCCCCAGGTGAAGTGTTGACCATACATACCAAGCCCTCGAGTTTCTCAGCCCAATCCTTGTTACTAAAGAATATGCAGTAATGTATGGTAAAGATGCAGTGCAGACTACTTATAGTAAAGCAGAGTGACCTTGTATACCTTCAAGATGCCCCCCATGTCTAAGGCCCAGTGTACAACTACTCAATATATTCAATCTGTGCCAACCAATGTTTTGCTGCTATTGTAAAAAGGATAATTGAAAAAGCAATATATAAAATGCTTGTGTATGATGTAATGAAAGATGACGTATTATATGTAAGCCACGTAGGGTGTCGAAGCAGATTGTAGTATAAGTGAAACGCCACATTAATATGCTGCTCCTATGCTCTTGAAGGTATGACTCAACCTGATACTACCTCATGTTTTATTTGTCCACCTCTCTCATGAATAACACGTATTAAGATCGACCAATGTTATGAATTGTATGTGATATTGTTATTGTTATGAACTTAGTAAAATAGACCGTGTAAATAGAAAAATATATGTACTTTCCCTAACACTTCTGGCTTTAGCATTCGTCCCCTCCCAAATGGTATAGTGTGCAGCCCAGTGAATAGAGAGTTTCTTAGAACTACAAGGCCATCTCCACCTCCTCCTGCCAAGCCCCAGAGGGGCTCGCTGGTGAGCGAGCAGCGCAGCCTCACCTTCCCACATTCCTGCTGGACCTGCTTCAAGTATTTACCTCCCCCATGGCAGAGACCGCCATGGCCAGGCCAACTGAATTATGAGCTACCTGGTCCTAAATCCCACCGCCTTTGAGGTGCCAGCTTGGTGCCCCCACTGACCCAATGGTATCCCAGTTCACGCCAGATCCAACAGACCACAAAGGCAGTTATCCGTCCTTGCGCAAACATCCCTTCAAGTCATCCTTTACTGCATCAAACAGAGTAAGAAATAACGAAGACAGCCTGACCCATGCCCCCAGATAAGACACCTGGTCCCACGAAACTAGACCCCCTGCTACTGACAATTTTATGATGATGTATAGAAACAGCCTTGTATTGCATATTTTGTTTCCTGTGTCCCCACATAGGTATTAGGTTAATGTTTTATAAGGTTTAAATAACAACTTGGTACAAGTGAATGTGATGAATGGGTATGAAAGGCCACAAGGGCAAGTTTCTAGAACTATTGTGGTAAATCTTCACTGACCGCCAGCGCTCACGAGCTCCACCTCGATGAGCCCAGCTGACCCAAGCACGTCGCGATGCCACCACGTGGACCTCCGCCAATCATGGAGCACCGAACCTATAGCTAGATATTGCCATCCAATCCCTAAGACTCTGTGGCCCCTATAGCTTATCTCATGCATGACATATTATTTGTAATATAACTGACTGTCTTTGCTATTGTCAGACAGAGCGCTCTCGGATTTTGCAGAGTCCTTTGCATGCCCTATTTGATTTAGATAAAGACCTTTTAACTTCACCCGCACTTGGTCGTGGTCTCAAGCCCTCCTGGGGTGTGTCCTTTATTGCCTCTCATCAAGGGGAGTTTTATACCCATGGGGGGATGCGTACTGTAGGAAAGGTCTTACAATTAAACCCGAATAAATCTCACATCCTGGTATTATCAAACAAAAGAAAATTGGTAAGATATCAGTGGAACATAAATGGCCATCTGATTCCACGTTCCTTAGGTATGATTTACCTGGGCTATAACTTGAATAACTCAGATTCATGTGATAAATGGAATAGAGAAATTTCTATTAAAGCAATGCCCTTGATTGCACAAATGAAATTAATCTACCTAAGAATTTGCAAGTTCTCCATAATTCCATTATTAGAATTTTATAAGCTTAAAGTTGAAGCTATTATTCTATATGGTTTAGATTTGTGTTATGTTAACATCGGCCCAACATTAAACAAAATACAAGGGCAAATTTGGAAGAAGGTTTTACAGTTGCCTATGTCCCTTCCGAACTCTATTATTATTCATGAATTAGGTCTATCTTCCTTGGCTACCAAACACCTATGGAGAAAGCTTGCGTCTTATGCTAAAATCCTGGAGCCCTTACCAAATTCACTGTATGAAGATCTTCTACACATGATAAAGGGTAAGCCTGTGTCAGTGGTGATTGAATGGTAAGGGATGACCTTATAAATCGTCCTCAGATTGTAAAGTCTAAGCTCATGCAATTTGATTGGGCAATTAATTCAGATAAAATTGGAGAATATTTTTTATATAAGGAGTATGCAAAATATCGGCACAAACAGTCATGTTTACCAATATATCTGAAATTGTGTCCTAGCCATAAGATGCGCACTATGTATATGAGATTTAAATTTAATCTAATTCCAACATTAGAGCGTACTAAGAATTGGCTAAATTGTTCTGCCAGGGTAAATAGGTGTTGTAGATTTTGCGATAATTCGCAAAAAGAAACGCTGAAGCATCTTGTCTTGCAGTGTTTATATTTTGAAAAAACACGTCAAAATAGTTTGTTAAAATATCAAAGCATAACATCTGAATACCAAAGTGAAATGTTGTGGTCCCAATGTATGTGGGGCTATCGTATGCCAATGATTATTGACTTAACACAGTTGTTGTTTATAATCGAGAAAAGTTTATTGTCCAAAAACACATGTGAAACTGGTGTAGGGTATAAGTTAAGTGATTTTCCAGCTAAATTATGATTAGGACACATGATAGATGTCTAAGTATTACAAAAGGAGAAGTGCGTAAAGATGTAAATGACTGTGTACAACTCAGGCATCTAATATGATTTAAGACCTGGTGGTATAGAGTTAATACAATGATATCTTATGTGCTTTGTTTGCTAATATGTGCTGCTATGTTATGTCCATTTTAAATATTAAAGTTATGACAATGTATTAGAGTTTTAATAATCTGTAACTGTTAGGTATAATGCATTGGAATGTATTCTTAAATTGATTATTTTAAGTTTTGTAATCAATCCATTAATTTTAAGAAAATGTTGTAAAGATATTTGTATCGGAAAACAACAAATAAAAAATAAAAAAATAAAAAATAAAAAAAAAAAGTCTTAAATATAAGACCATTATACTAAATGTTTTAAAAAATCAACTGCTTCTCAAATCTTGACTTCAAGTCAATGGGCGTGTGGTTGTCCCTTACACCAAAAAGCACATGGGCATAAACCTAAGCAGTAATGGGGAGAAGAGTTGGAGCTGTAACGTGCCAGAAGAGTCTAACTGGGCTGTTCCAGCAATTCCAGAAAAAACTCCCAAGTTGGGCAGCTACTGTGGAGTGGGGTTGTTGAAAATGCTGCCAGTGTGTGGGATGTTACCTTCAGCCTCTGACCCTTAGCTCGCCTCCGCCCCTTCTGTGAAGCTCATTGAGCTTGTGACTGATGATTTGCCCTAAAGTAACAGTGTCTCTTGGTGTTACTTGTGTCAAAAAACATGTTACATTTTGGAAATGTGTATAGCTGCCTAATAGGAGTATTGGTTTGTGGTAGCCTTTGAATGCAGACAGCCTTGTTACTAGTGCTTCCTCCTGGCTAACTCAGATTGAAATCTAGTGGGAGGTCCTATACCAAGACCATATTCCTATGGAAGTATTTCTAGGGGATACTCTGAGCATGGCTAGGTTAAAACGTTGTCATTGAGAGGCCATTTTACCGGTTTAATTTAATTTGGAGAGCTTGCAAAGGTAATAAGGTGGCCAACAAAACACATTTTAATATATGCCTGAAGTTGGTACCCTTACCGAGTTGCTCGAAAATGTGGATTGTCTTTTATTTTGTAGAATTGAAAGATTAAGCTAGGCTCATGGAAGACTTACTGGCCCCTGCAACCTTCCAAGACCCTCCTGGCATAAAAGTGGTTGGGTACCTGTGGGCAATCTGCTCAACTATTGGAGCGATCAAATATTGTGCTCTCCTCCTTTGTGCCCTCTGGGAGCCTTCCATGAGCTGGGCTAGATGCTGGCAATGAAGAGCCTAAAGTACAAGAAGCAACTTCCTGGTGATAGTTTGAACACTGCCCAAACTGAAAAAAACACTATCAACCAACTACTGGTGCCAGCTCCTCACAGTGTCTCCTCTGCAATCTCTGGATTCCACCTGCACCTCCCTGTCCCTTATCATGAAAAGTGTCTAGTCACTTGCATTAGCTTGCACTTGCATTGACCTACTGAGCTATCTTGCGTGAATTTAGAGCTTGGAGGAAAATGCTGAACCAGCCAGGCCTCTAAGACTGAGTGAGCCAGCATGCTTGCGAGGGGTTAACTGCGAAGGCCCTTCTTGAGACATAAATATCTTTTTTTGCAAGAAGCCCTGTGCAGCGTTTAGGAGCCAGGCACTGCCATTCTCTTCTGCGCTCTGCACTTGTAAGGTGCACTGATAACACAGGAATGTAGAAGGCGCTTCCCACAACATAGTACACAGAGCCTGGGAGCCAAGACGGGCAGTAACTTTCCAGTAAAAAACATGTTTTGTTGCCTGGAAGGTTTAGCATAGAAGATTCTCAAAGAGCTGGTACGTCATAGTGATTGATGTGCAACCCCTAATAAGAGATCTATACCTGGGCCGGTTAGGGGAGGACTCTTCCTGAGCTGTTGGGGAGACACGCACACGTAGAGAAACAGTGCCTGGATGACCAGCCAGCACTAGAGGGCAGAGGCTCCTGCCACCACATCTCCACTCTGGTGCAGGCTTTTGGGGGCTAGGCCAGTCCCTGAGGGGTGCCGGGCCCTGAGTGGCGTGGGTCCTGGGTGTGCTTCTATTGTATCGGCATCAACGATTCCTAGGAGCGTAAGATCAATTGCATATTCATCTGTAACTGATAATTTGTATTATTCAGTTTGCACTTTCATTCCCATACTATTGAAAACTGCTGCTTGATTCTGATTAGTCACTGTAGTAAATAAATGCAAGGATAAAATCTTCTGAGTGAGTGGCTTTCTTCCAGATTGAGTTCATTGTGACTCACATAGCTTTTCACTAGTGAGGGAAAGTGATTAGAAGTGATATTGCACTAAGGGCTGGCCCCAGGGGGGTGCAGGTTCCTCTTTTCACTACATTTGGCGTAGTCGGTAGCAGGATTTGCAAGCACAATGCCTTTCTGGAAGAAACAGGGGAAGGATGAATGCAATGAAGGAGTTAGTGCACTCTGTCACATTCCAGGGTGGCCGGCAACAAATGCCTGGTCGGGTGTGGCAGACATTTTGCATTGGTACTCTGCGCCAAGGGCATGGGACATGCTTGAAAATGATGTTTCTCCGGCGATAATTAGTGATTGTTTGGAGAGTTTACCGCTTGGGAAATGCAGAAGGGAGCAAAAAGCAGCAGATTCGTGGGCTGGTTGTTCCTGCAGGTGCTCAGGAAGTTGCATGAGAATGAATTACTTACAGATGCACAGATTTGTTAATTAAATGATGAGATTTCCCTGCTCCAGGAGCAACAAATCATAATGAGAGACACCCTTGAATCGTCCGTTAAGCAGGCTGATCAGATGGAGGACAGGTGTGCCTCTTTAGCTGTGTGTGTAGCCACGCACAAGCGCAGACAGCGGCAAGGCAATCCGTCAAAGGTAAGAATTCGAGCATTAATTAGAAAAGATACTTGGGACCCAAATTTATGGTCTGGTGAGGTTAGTCATAGCGAAACCGAACAGACATTTGACTGGGACGAACCCGTTGAAGTCAGACTTGCAGAGCTAGACTGTTCTGAGGGAGAGGAGCTGGAATGTGCTCCAAAGAAATGTGTTTATCCAGCGTGGCCGTTAATCACTAACAAATCAAAAGGCCAAGCTGGTGGTGGAAACATTCAGAATACTAGGATTGTCTGTGATTATACACAGACAGAGCTTTTAGACATTGGCAAGCGACAGACAGCGACCAGGCGAACCGCTTTTGAAATGGTACCTGAGATTGTGGGATGCCGGGGCCTATGGCATCTTCTTAACCCCAGAAGAATTATTAAAAATGGGTTCAATCACTACTAATGTAATGCTGGGACAGATGGTGCGCGGCGCGCTGGGGCAGCAAGGGTTGCATTCCTTGTTTAACTGGCTTCAGCCTGCTTTAACAAATTTGTATGCAAGTCCAATGGAAATGGAAGAAATGTGGAGCCCCTAGGGTTCACTACCCGAAGTGACAGATCAGCTTAGAGAGATGGGTTTACAGTGCGCAATATACAATGCAAATTTTGAAGGGCCTGATATGGAACTTTTTACTGCAGGCATGCGCAGGCGCTTACTGAGAAATGCCCCAGGCCACATGAAGGGAGCATTGTTTTCATTGCTGGGTCCAGTGCAAGGTAGAGCTATTGGTGAAGCTGCACTGTTACTTGGGCAATTAGACGGGCTGGATGTGCGCAAAGCCGCGCGCCGAGTGGCTGCAGGTGTTTATTCCGGGAAGAATCATGGCAAAAATGCAAAGTCTAAAGAGAAAACTGACACTATTGAAATTACACGCAGGCGAATGTGGGAGGACCTGCTAAAAGTGGGAATTCCAAAGGAACAGATAGATGGTAAACCCACACCTGTACAGCTTGAGAAATAGAAAAAATTGCAGAAGCAGGGGTCAGGCAAAACTAGGCCTTCTGCACCATCTGAGGAAGAGGTGTTGAAGCCCAAAGTGCGGGCAAAAGTGTACCCTGATTTGGCAAAGGACAAATGGGAGGTCCCAGACCCCATTTTTGATTGAAGGGCTGGCTTTGTCTTTGAGGTATGGTTAATAAAGAGAACCAGTCCCAGAGAAAGACGCCCTTTTGTACCACTTACCTTGTATTTGAATGACAAAGTGAACCATTTTGAATGGCAATCCCAATAAATTATCTGGTCCCAGAGTTTTGGTTAATGGTTATGGGGGAGCAGAAACTGTTGCAAAAGCATTCAATGTAAAGATGTCAATTGGTGAGGGATTTCCCTTCACAGCAAATGTCCTGATTGCAGACATACCTGAGTATATACTGGGAATGGATGTGTTGTTGGGCAAAAGTGTGACTAAAGATTTAGGTGAATTTGTTTTTGGCAATCGGAAAATTCATGTGAGAGTTGTTAACCCCGTGGTGGTTGGGCATGCAAAATGGTCCCCCTGCATTTATCCCCTCCTGCTGAGCCAGTGTGCGTGAAACAGTACAGGCTGCCAGGAGGGCACAAAGAGATCGGTGAAACTATTGAGTCATTGGTAAATGCTGGCATAATGAGGCCGGCAGTCAGTCCATTCAACTCTCCAATCTGGCCTATCCGCCGCCCAGATGGGGCGTGACGTCTGACAATTGATTTTCACGCCTTGAACAAGAAGGTGCCACCCTTAGCTGTGGCGGTGCCAGACATCATTACTCTGATTGAAAACCTTACGAGAGAAGTGGGTGAATGGCATGTGGCCCTTGACTTGGCCAATGCATTTTTCTCCATTGATATTGACGCTGAATCACAAGACCAATTTGCTATCACTTGGGGAGACAGACAATTTACATTTACTAAATTGCCCCAGGGGTATTTGCATAGTCCCACTCTGTGTCATGGATTGATTGCCAGAGACTTAAAGATGGTACAGTTGGATGATGTGTATGTTGCCCTCTATATTGATGACATCATGCTAACCAGTGTTGAGAAAGAACATGTAGAAAAAGCTGCAGAAAAGTTGATCACACACATGCAAAACTGGAGGTGGGCTATAAATCCCAAAAAGGTACAGTGGCCCGCTCAAGAGGTGACATTTCTAGGTGCAATCTGGTCTGAGTCAGTTAAGAAAATTCCTGTCCCTGTGATTGACATGGTTCAGCAGATGAGTCCACCAGCAAATAAAAAAGAGGCAAAAAGATTTATTGAGTTAATGGGTTTTTGGAGAAATCACATACCTCATTTAAGCCTGATACTGAAACCGATCTACAAAGTCACCAGAAAGAAACATGTTTTTACATGGGGCCTAGAGCAACAGTCTGTCTTTCAGCAGGCTAAAGATGCTTTGCAGAATTACATCGCTCTGGGTCCCATGACGAAGACTGATCCTTTTGAACTGGAAATTCTTGTCTACAATGATGTTGGTGTGTGGAGCTTGTGGCAAAAGCAAGGACAGAAAAGAGTGCCCCAAGGTTTCTGGGCAAGAAAACTCACTGATCCTATGACAAGATACACTCCGCTTGAGAAACAAGTTGCTGCAGTGTACTGGGCTTTAGTTGAGACTGAAAGAATCACAGGCGAGCAACTAGTGGCAATTTGCACAGAAAGTCTGATCATGGGCTGGGTGTGCGACACTGCTGAAAGTGGAAAAAGTGGCAGGGTGCAAGACGCCACTCATGTCAAATGGAAATGGTATTTACAGCAACGTGTGAAAGACGGCCGCACAGGGGTTTCCAGAGTGCAAGAACAAATGCTGGAGGCAGTGGATCTGGAAGTGATGCCTGAACCAAGCACCCCAGTGGTGTTGCCAGAATCTCACCTTCCAAGTCGCACCCGCCAATGATACATTGACGGAGGAAGAACAACATTTTGCATGGTTCACGGACGGCACAGCAAAGTATGATAAAGGGCAAAGACACTGGCAAACTGTTGCATTCCAGCCCCACCGAGAAACACTGCTGATGAGAGAAGGTGTGAGGGGATCCAGTCAATATGCTGAACTGCAGGCGGTGGCCTCCGTGATTGAACAGGTGAAAGAGACAGAGACTGCATACATATACACGGACAGTTGGGCCACATATCAGGGCCTGACGCATTGGGCACTGGCATGGAGAAGAGACAGATCAAAAACCCTCCGATCTGGGGAGGGCTGGACATCTGGGAAGAGATGTGGCGCAAAGGTGAGAGGTGCAAAATCTGCATTGGGCATGTCGATGCACACATGCCCCCTGACACCTCACTGGCTGCCCTGTTCAACAACGAAGTGGATCAAATGGCTAAGATTCGCCCAGTGACAACACCTGAAGGAGCTGAGGTATTGCAAGGAATGGCCGACTGGGTACACCAAACCTCAGGGCATCTAGGGCAAGCTGGAACCTATGAAGGGGCTAAGAGGAGACAATTGCCCATTACCATGGATCATGCCAAGCAAGATGCTTGTGTGCTGCGAAGTGAAGCAATATCCACTGGAGAGGAAGCCTCAAGGCCCTTTCAGAAGAAGTGAAAGAGCTGCTAGCGTATGGCAAGTTGACTACATTGGCCCTTTGTCACCCAAGAATGGGCAGCATTATGTGTTGACCATGGTAGACACATATTCGGGACTGCTGCTAGCCTATCCAGTTGCCCATGCAGATCAACGGGCTACCTTGCAAGGAATGGAATACCACATTAGGCACTATGGCATTCCGGATGAAATCCAATCAGATCGAGGCAGACATTTTGCTGGACATAATGTGCAGAACTGGGCGCTAGAGCAGGATATGAAATGGACACTGAACATCAGTCGGTACCCCGAATCCTCTGCTCTGGTGGAGCGCAGCAATGGGCTGCTCAAGCAACAAATAAAGAAACTGACTAAGACTCACACTCTCAATATCAAGGGGTGGTCCAAACACCTGGCACAAGCACTGTTTGAATTGAAAAATCGTCCATTGGGAAACCGGCAGACACCCTTTGTGAGACTGACAAGTGAGAAGGTGGAATCCACAAAGACTCTTATAGTGTGGAAAACAGACAAAGAAGCAAAGCTGCCTGTATTGGACTTGATTTATCTACCTATGAAGATGATGTTATACCAGCGGGGCAAACCAAATCCATATTGCTGGGTATTGCCATCAAATGGCCGTCTGGCACTTATGGACGCATTGTTGCACGATCCAGCCTGGCGAAAAAAGGCATTGACGTTTTGGGAGGTGTGATTGATCCTGATTATCGAGGGACTGTTTCGGTACTTTTACATAATGCTGGTGCATCTGCAGTACCATTAACCAAATATGACCGAATTGCACAATTGATTTGTGAGCATGCAGTTGTTCCCCTAGTGGTTGAAAGTGAGCAAGCCCCAGACACCACACTGAGGGGTGAAGGAGGCTTCGGTAGCATCGGGAAAAAGGTATGTGTGACTTTTATAGCGACATAACCTACTGAAAGACTTTGAACAAGTGTTATTTAGTGCATGCATTATCAAGAATATTTGATGTTAGCTTAGATAGATAGTGACCACCCTGCTTCACAGCGACCAGACCTTCACCCATTCGGAGCACAGATGTCTGACGTCCATCCTTGAATGGAGACACACTTGATTCATTTAAAAAATCAAAACAACCATTGTTAAAATATATGTGGTGTTTTATTTTGTATCTTATTTTCATGACACAAAAATACAAGACTTTAAAGATTATACAGGTCAGGTTGCAGCACAGCGAGAGAAAATCCCCTGTACTGACCGCTGTCACTCGGGAACGTTTCTCTTATGGCACGAACGGCACAGGCGGGTATTACTCTTCGAACGCGGTGTCCAAGCCTCCCGTGGAGCCACCATGTTAAGGAACGATAGGCCACCAGCCTGTACCACCTGTGAAAAGGAATGAAACAAACTGTTTTTAAATGACCAAGATAAGTTTAATAAACGTTTGTTGTCAATGACAATTCTTGTAACTAATGGCATTCTGCACGGACAAATGCTATCTAGACAATGCACACTATTGAACGACTTTCATGCGTTACTATGATATGAATATATCATTTTGGATATAGTAGAAGAACATGAAATAGGAGTGGCATGACAAGCAGAGTATACTTACTCGTTACTCGGATTACGAGAACGAACAATTGCGCGAAGTTCGTGCATAAGCACCATCATTATTCTCAACACAGCCCATGTGAGGCAGGCTGCCCTGAAGTCTGGCAGCTCGGTGATGCATTGCGGTCGTGGCTCGCCTTCCGAAATGTAGGCCAGGCATCCCGAGTTTTCTCGGCAACAGCAGTTCTCGTCCTCGGTTGGCATTAGCTTGCACCGACTGCATGTGCACCAGGTGGAGACGCCGTCCGTCCATGCGACTAGGCCCATGCTCTTCATCTGTTGAATCGTCCTCCCAACTGCCGTCCGAATCCCCATCGTTTTCGCGTGCTTCCCTTTCCAGTAGTTCCTCCTTGGTATACTCGGGCTCGTACATGTAGGGCATTATTGTAGCCATTGTGTGGTAAACAAAGTAAAATAATTTACAGAGATGGTACAGGTGTTCACACGGGCTACAAGCGGCAAAGGTAGCTGACCAGAGCACAGAAACGAGTCACAGAATACTCAAAGTAACACAGAGAGAGGAATGGAATCGAAAATCTGCTGCTGTGTTTTGGGAAATGGTCTGTTTACACTTATTGAGGAAAGAGGCGTCCTGCCATTTTCATGGCGACGCGTCATTAGCTGAGGCGCAGCGATTGTTGACACGAGACGTGCTTTGGCGTTGGGAAATGGGCGGTACGAGTCTGCTGATGACAGGCTCAGGGGCGGGGGATTTGATTTAGTGCCGCAGAAGCAGGTCAGCCAGGGCGATGCGGCAAGTGATAGGATTATCACAAAATGGCGGCTCCCTGGTGCCTGTTTTCACGTGCGTTTAATGGTTGAAAACTCGGGTAAGGTCCATAGGAAAGTTTTCTAAAATCGAGCCACTTAGGCTTAAAAAAACATGGCCGACCCGTAGGGAAAATAACAATTTTTACTAGACCATGCCTTTAAATCAAGGTGTTGTCAGTACTTATGTTGTACTATTGCAGAATTCTGACATGCCTGTTTATATCCCTGCTACTAGGCTCACACCACGAACATAGTGCGACATGAAGGGGATGGGACTTGCCTTGCTGTGGGTGCTCCTGACCTGCCAAGCAAACACTTTCTCTGTAATTAATGGGTTGATGCAAGACGCTACATGGACTCTGAGAATCGCATGCACTACACCTGATTCTCCAGTCCTGCGTGATGATAACAATCGCACAGTAACCTGTGAGAAAAGCGCTACAAATGAGTATCCACATGAAACTGCTAATGTACTGGCTTTGCATATTGTCGGACACCTTTTGTCAATGACTCATATGACTGGTGCTTATGAAATCCTAGGCCCAAACGTTTCAGTGAATGGACCCAACAATTAGTTTGATGTTTCATGTTTTTTCTGCCCCAAGAACTGCAGCGAGTGTACTCGCCAAGATTTTGTGGACTATAACTTGACTAAATGCATTTCATACAATTGTGCGATGAAACAGCCACTGCCGGATGGTAGTATGGTGTTTGTATCCAAAACCATTATTGTATATGGCAGGCATGCCACTTGGAGAATGGTGTTTTTTAAATCACAAAAAGTAGAAACTGTGCACATGCTAGATTTTCCAGTAGTAAGACAACATTTAAATTGCCGGCCCGTAATGCACGCCTCTATTATTACAGAGGTACACTTAGAGATAGATTTGTCACGAGGTAATGTCTCATTATTACAACCAAGCTGCGACAAATGGAGTCGATTTCTGTGGCCCATCGCCAAATTGTGCGTAGCTAGAGGACTAGATTAATTGATTGCGGAAGCAGCTGGGGTGGGAACGGGAGCTTTAAACGCCTTTGACATAGAAACTGTGCGCAATAAGTTAGCCACCATGGGTTCTGATGCCAGCGCTGCTATAAAACTTCTGGCCCATTGGGGCCCATTGATAAGCCCTACACTGCAAAACACTGCTATAAGTATTGCCAGTCATTGGAGATGGCACAATTTTAGCTATGAAGACATCTTTTCTGCCATAGGGCAGGTCAATAAGACTGCAAAAGACACCCGATGCATTTTATGGCAAACCTTGTTAAATCAGCAGGTGTTGGCTTTTCGCTACGAGTGGGGGCGACTATCCTCAACCCACTGGCACACAGAGCTACAGTTACCAGCAAACATATGGATTAAACTGCTTGCTTTTGATTGCATGAATAACACATTCCACGCTTTAATGCAAGTTAGTAGAACCTCTTATGTATTCGAAATATGGTGCCCTTTTATAGTCTTGCCTATGAAAATAAATGGTTCCTGGTGGGTTCCGCAGATACGAGGAGAATGGTTAGACAGCCAGCACTACACCATCCACAGTCAAACCTGCATGCCCTGGGATCAGGGGTGGGTGTGTCCCCAAACTAGGAGGAGCCCGGACCCATGCATGCATCCCATAGCAAGGGAGTGCACCTGGATGCAGTACCACATTAATGGGACTGACATTTTCCAGATAGACCAGCACAAGGCCTGTATAGTTAATAATCATTCCTTGCTTATTAATAATTATAGGTTGCTAGGAAACCCTCAAGTATTTTGCATAGATCAGGCCGTGACTATCCTAGACATTGTTACTCACACCTTATATTCATTGACCCGGTGGTCTCATACTACTTTACATACCGAGCTCACGCATCTGCTTAACTGGACTCTACCCTATGGGGTGATTACTTCCCGGGTTCAAGCTATAAGACAATTTGCTCATACTGCTTGGAAAGATTTCCAAACGTTAGCTACCTCGGTTATCTCTGCAGAGTGCAAGATGAGGATAGACAGGAATCAATTAATCAAAACTGCTGATCATCTGCAATCAGTCACTACTCACCACTGGTGGGATGTATTCACTGGATGGTCACCTTCCTCCACTAAGCTGCTTAATATAATGTTGCATCCATTGCTGTGGCTGCTGATTTCCCTAATACTAATTGCTATAATGTTCACTGGGCTCTTGCCCAGAATGACTTTCCTCTATAATAGAATGACTGCGCTAGAAAAACGTTTGATCGGCCTACAGCACACCGTACATGCTTCTAGATCATGGAACTAAGTCAGCATTTTCAGGCCTCACTTCGAAAGGGGTGGAATGTCATGAAAAGTATCTAGGCACTTGCATTAACCTGCACTTGCGTTGACCTACTGAGCAATATTGCGTGTATTTAGAGCTTATTCGAAGCGTGGAGGAAAATGCTGACCCAGCCAGGCCTCTAAGACTGAGTGAGCCAGCATGCTTGTGAGGGGTTAACGGCAAAGGCCCTTCTTGAGACGTAAATATCTAGTTTTGCAAGAAGCCCTGCGCAGCGTTTAGGAGCCAGGCACTGCCATACTCTTCTGTGCTTGTCAGGTACACTGATAACACAGGAATGTAGAAGGCGCTTCCCACAACATCGTACACAGAGCCTGGGAGCCAAGACTGGCAGTAACTTTCCAGTAAAAAACATGTTTTGCTGCCGGGAAGGTTTAGCCTAGAAGATTCTCGAAGAGCTGGTACGTCATAATGATTGACATGTAACCCCTAATAAGAGATCTATACCTGGGCCGGTTAGGGGAGGACTCTTCCTGGGCTGTTTGCCAGACGCGCGCACAGAGATCAACAGCGCCTGGATGACCAGCCAGCACTAGAGGGCAGAGGCTTCTGGCACCACATCCCCGCTCTGGTGCAGGCTTTTGGGGGCTAGGCCTGTCCCTGAGGGGTGCTGGGCCCTGAGTGGCGTGGGTCCTGGGTGTGCTTCTATCGTATCGGCATCAATGATTCCTAGGAGCATAAGATCAATTGCATATTCATCTGTAACTGACAATTTGTAATATTCAGCTTGCACTTTCATTCCAATACTATTGAAAACTGCTGCTTGATTCTGATTAGTCACTGTAGTAAATAAATGCTAGCATAAAATCTTCTGAGTGAGTGGCTTTCTTCCAGATTGAGTTAATTGTGACTCGCATAGCTTCTTACTTGTGAGGGAAAGTGATTAGGAGTGTCATTGCACTAAGGGCTTACCCCAGGGGGGTGGGGGTTCCTCTTTACACTACATACCTGTAGCAGCAATATGCACCATTTAACTTTCTGTGCAGCCTCCTTCAGCTATTTTCCTTTGGAGTGAAGACAGCACTGGATGATGATGGCATAAGAATGCTGGTACCTGCAGAAGACAGTGTAGTCCCTTACTAGAGCAGTGTGAGACTGAGAGAAGTCTCACACTAGTTGAGATCTGCGGAAGCTTCCCAATTGCAAATGAAATCCTTGCTCAATGGTTTTTCTAGGTTGTATCCACCCCAACCAAAAATAATGAATGTGGTGCTTTTTTAAAAAACATTTTTGTACTCCAACCTGGTTCAGTACAGTATATTGTCATTGGGTGGCTGTGAGACAAAACCCACCTTAACCTAGACATCCTTGCCATTCCCTATTTTATAATCGGTTTCCTGTTGAAATACATTGGCTTCACTTGGAAATGTAAGCACTTTACTATGGGCGTCCATCGCAAATGTCATTTTGTGTTCCCTCTTGTAAGGGCAGACCGAGCTAGGTTTTCTTCCTAGATTATTTTATGTTCCCTCCTGGCCATTGGTGGGGGATAAAAAGGTGTCTAAAAACAAAGCACACAACCAGGAGCCTGCAGATCAAAATCTGTCACAGCACCCCTCGGAAACACCTATTTACATACACCTGCATTCTCATCACCTGCACATTCTCTCCAGGCATGCTCCTTCGCAGAGACATGGCTGAATCTGCACTACACATCCCTGAAATGTACTCCACAAACTACCTCAACCACCCGCACAGAAGAGGTGGTAGCATTGCTATCATTTACAGAGACGCTGGAACCCCACTTGCCCTCATAACCACCACCATAAACCTTTTCCCACCCTCTTCCATAAATGGGAAGCCAGGCCAATTGAAAGAACCTGGCAAAAGAACCTATGCCCTTCTACCAAGAAATCCATAAAACACTGTTGCAATACATACTAGAGACTCATACGCAACACCAAAGCTACCCGTTACCTCCAAGGACTCAACAATTTTGAGAAGTGTCTGTATAGGAAAATGCACATATTCAGACAGGCCTTCCCATCTGCTCTGCCACTCCCAAACCTTCCTACACATGGGACAATTTCTGCCCCAAAAACCAAACCAGCATACTTTCTGGACAATGCATACCCAACTTAAGCCAAATCACCACTCTGGCTCCGCACTAGATCAACATCGACTCCTCTCACATGGTGCAATGCCCAACACACTCAACACTGGAACAATCTCCCCCTTCTCAAAACCTTCACTCGGCCGCTGGGCTCCTTGAGAACTACTGCTCCATCATTATCCTGCTACGCCTCACCAGAATCATGGCATGCTTCGTCACAAGCCAACTTCAGCAACGCATCACTACAAAAGACTACCTCTACCACTTCCAATTATGCTTTTGACCCGCCGACAGCATTGAGGCTGCATTACTGCACCTCTTTGATTACCTCCACAACATCACTGACGGACACACAGACCTGCTTACACTCCTCAAATTCTCTGCATCATTTGACTTCTTTACACAAATCTCAATCTCTTAACCTAGCCCAGAGGAGGGAAGCTCAGGCACGGTTATTGACTGGTTTACCTCCTTCCTCACTGGCAAGGCACACGTTGTCTCGATGCCCAATTACTGACCCAAGTCCAACCTTACACATACTTTCAAACCTCACCCTCCACACAATTCCACACCCTAAATAGCTGTCCCTCTGCCATCACCACCTGGATGGACAGACACTTTCTCATTGCAACCCTTCTAAAATGGAACACCTCATCTCACCCCCTCAGGTACAAACCTGACCTTACCACAGACACCCCCTGCCCACTCTTCATGCCTGTCAAATCACCTTCCCTCACAAGCCACATAGCTGCTGTCAATAAAACATGCAACCTGCAACTACCCCATCTCCACAAAACGATCCCCCTGACAACTTCTGCAAGCTGGAAACACATCTTGCCGCCCCTGATTCTGCCACTGCACTCTTCCTCAGCCCCAGTGACTCTTTCCCTTACCATTCATCCCTCTTGTCCGACACACTGAGCTAGACATACCTCGGATGCTCTCATCTCTGCAGATCTCCCCATCTCCAACCTTCTCACTACATCTCTCTCTCCTGGTCTGACCATGCTCTCCTGTCCTCTCACCTGGATCTCTTAGGTCCCCCGGCTAAGCCTCTGCCTGCACTGCCAGGCACCCTCTCCACCATTCGAATGATGGAGTGAGTGTCAGTTCTACTTTTGCCGCCACCTCCATTCCCCCTTTCCACTCCTGCCTCGGACTCCCACACTGACTCTGCTCTTGCTAACCTTCATCTCTAGCCCAAACACCGTGCCTGCCTTTGACATCATTAACCACTCAATCCTCCTCGACCTGCGCCACTCCGTTGGAATCCGAGACTTGGCACTCAACTGGATCACCTCATTCCTTAACAGGAAACAAATCACTATCCTCCCACTTTTAGCTCCTCAGCTCACCCAGTGAACACTGGGGTACCCCAAGGCGATTGCCTCTCTTCGCTCCTTTTCAACCTCTACATGACCCCACTGTCAGGGATCATCTGCTCGCACAACCTCACCTGCTACAATTATGTGGACGACACCCAAATTATCCTGAGAATCCCAAAAATGAACTCCGATCATCCCACCGACCTAGCAGCTTGCCTCAGTGATATAGACCAGTGGATGACTAGAAACCACCTCCTTCTCAACCCAGGGAAAACAGAGATCATGGTGTGGCAACACAGCTCTACTCCTGCAACCAGTCCCATGGCCGTCCTCCCTCGGCACTACCCCCTCCACCCAACACAGTCAAAAACCTTGGCTGCACATTGGACCCAGGCCTAACCCAGTGCCATCAGATCAATAACGTATCCAAATCTGGTCACTACCACCTCAGGCTGCTGAGATACATATTGCCTTATCTCACCTTCCTCAACAGCATGACTTCTATTATGTCAATTGTCATGTCCAGACTGGAATATGCAAACTCCATGTATGTTATGTTACTTGGCATTCATATAGCGCCTTATGTATCATTGGTATGATCTCAAAGCGCTGGTAGGTATAACACCCCCAGGAACCTCAGTTCAGTCAGTAGAGAGAGAGAGAGTGGTATGGTGCGTGGGCGCACCGGATATGTGTGCAGCAGGTGTGGTTGTTGCATGAAAGCTGCTTCTTAGCGGTAGGTGTGGTGCTGAGGAAATCAGTTGGATGTGTTCAGTCTGGAGTACCTGGGTGCTCCGGCATACCAACTTAACATAATCCAAAGAGTCCAAAATGCAGCTGCTAAACTCATCCTTGGGCTGGGACGAAGGGACCACATCTCGGCTGCTCTCAGCACCCTCCACTGGCTACCTATTGGACGAAGAGCCACTTTCAAAATCCTGTGCATCACCCACTGAGCAGTGTACAAGATCAACCTTACCTACCTCCAAGGGAAGACTATGCGCTACCGCCCAACACACACCCTAAGGACAAGCACGCCCCTCCTACTAATCCCAGCCTCCAATTCAGCCAGACTTGGAGGGTTAGCCTGCTCTACCTTAGCACCAACTCTATGGAACTCACTACATCCCCCATATCCGACACAACCAGGACTACATGGCCTTTTGTAAAGCGGTAAAAACATGGCTTTTCCTAAATCTGTGAAAGGGTCAACCTATGGCCACAAACCCTTCCCCAATGGGCAACGTTCTGTGAGAATCAGCTCTAACAGGAAACACAACAGAAGAACCACAGAAGACAGCTGACCAATTAATTACCTCACCCCGAAAGAAAGAAACAATCGGGGCACAGAAACAGGCCTACGCAGCTGCAGGCCGCACGCTCCTAACTCAACTGGCAAAGCATAATTGGTGTTATATGATCAATGGAGGCATCCCCTACCTACCTAGGACTAAGATCCTAGGCTCAGGAGTAACTATGATTGGCTAAACACTGGCGTATCGCACAGTAGTCCAAGACACACCCAATAACCCTGTTTAAAATTCCAACAGGGACCCAGAAAATGGGCCCTACGAGTGCCACTACAGAACATCTGGAAAAGGACTGCCCGACTGAGATAACACAACATACCCTCACTGGCCAATTTACCTCTCTATCAAATCTACTACCACAAACCAGCTAGACAGACTCAGCCAGCTCACTGAGCTCCGAAAACGTCCCAAGTGAGGCGGCCACCAGCCGATAACCAGACACTCATTCCTACCAACATGCTCACTCTCTGCTTTACATCAACAAAAGGGAGAACACAGCTACACCCCTCGATCAGTTCATCCTAGCTGCACACATAATTACATCGCTCATAGAACACTTCAACAGCCTGGTAGAATGCATCTATACCCCACGTAAAAAGCGGCTGAGCATTACACATAATCTCCTACAAATGTCCCATGGTAGCCAGAATGCAGACTCGGAATCCACCCTCCCTGCTGCGCACATTACACTGAGCTCTCACATCCATTGCACTACACTTTGCATTAGAATGCAGATAACCTGCTCAAACCACTCTGGCTGCCTACATACCAAGTGCACCCAACCACTATATGCTTCACTACTCTCTCAATTGATACGGTCCCCAGGTCGTTCATCCCACAGCTTTGAGATCATACCAATGGTACATAAGGCGCTATACAAATGCACTATAACATATCCTTGCCCTGTCATGAGGATCCGCATGAAGTCTGCTTCCAAGCACAACACCTGGTATGACTCCAACCTAGCCTATCTGAAACGCAAGTGCAGAGTTGCTGAGTGGAAGTGGCAGGCATTGGGCACGTCCTCTGAGAGACTGGCCTGCCGCTTGCTCCAAAGGCAATACGGACGCTCCACCCGCTCGAAGAAGAGGGCCCATATCCAAGCCTGCATCTCTGGGGCGACTAACAACACAGGCAAACTGTTTAAAATCTGCAAAGAACTCTCCAATCCTACTGCAGTGTCCACTTCTCCCCTGCCATGCCTTAGCCCCTGAACCTCACTGGCCTCCCACTTCCCAACCAAAACTCAGGACATCCTGTCCTCACTCTCCTCTACCCCCTCCCTCCCTCCTCCTTCTTTCCCAGTTCTTAGCCCTCCCTTGGCCCCTCCTCCCTCCTACGCCCCTCTTTCTCAGCCATAGCACCGGATGAGGTCTCCAGACAAGTCCTCTCTATGAAGGTCTCCTCCAAACAGATGCTCCCCTGCTCCCCGAGAACTATCAAGGACAACATTGCCTCCCTTGCACCAGCCATGGCCGATTTCTGTAATTACTCCTTTGCCGCTGGCTCCTTCCCGCTACCCCTCAAGCACTCCCATGTGCACTCTTTCCACAAAAAGCCCCCTACCAACCGTTCCTGCCCAGCTAATACCGCCCTATCTCTATCACCCCCTTCTTAGGCATACTCCTGGAGAAGCTGGTCATCCCCAACTGATCTGGCACACTGAATCTGTTGGTTGTCTCCACGACCACCAGTCTGGCTTCAGAGCAGCCAGGGGCATGGAAACTGCTCTACTGAACACCTGTGATGACCTAATCTGAAATCTCGATTCTAACTCTCCATCCGTTCTTATCCTTCTGGATCCGTCATCTGCCTTTGACACCCCAATCATGCCACCCTAATAAATCGGCTCTGACACCCTTGACATCACGGGCCTAGCGCCTCATTGCTCTCCGACCAACCATCCCAGGTTTAATTGGGCCCTTTTCTCTCCCCTAGCTCACTCTCCACCTGCGGCATGCCTCAAGGATCTATCCTCTCGCCGTGGCTCTTCAACATCTACCTTGGTACCCTGGTTCACCTGATGATCTCGTTCTCTCCTCATTTCCAGTGCTATGCAGATGACATGCAGCTCTACTTGAAGCTTCCCTCTACTTCCTCCTCTCTCATCCCCGACTGTCTGACTGCTATTGAGGCATGGTGTGCTTCCAAAGATCTCTGCCTTAATGCCAGTAAGACCCAGATCCTTCTCATTGGGACCCCAGCTTCCTCTTACCCTCTGGTCCCCTACCCCTCTTGTGTGGCAAAAACCCTTGGTGTCATCTTTGACTCCTCCCTCTCGTCACATTGCAGACCTTGCCAAGAAAGCCCACTATCAGCTGCACGTCCTCAGAGGCATTCTCACTTTCCTCACCTTTCCCCAGAAACTCAATGTCTCCAGAGCTCTGGTCCTCTCTAGGCTGTTCTACTGCAACAGCCTCTTCCTCAATCTTCCTTTATCCTCCCTTCGCCCCCATTCAACTAATCCAGTATAGGGGTGTGAGACTTATCCTTGGTTAAGCCCAGGGACCGCATCTCTCCAGCCCTAAACTCTCTCCACTGGCTTCCGGTTGCTGCTAGGATCAAGTTTAAGACCCTCTCCATCATCCACAAAGCTTTCTGGGGCCTTGAAACCAGCTACAGCCAACCCTCTCTCCCTAAATACCTCCCTGATAGAGTCCTTCGTTCCTCTAGTTCAAACTCTATGCAGATCAGACACTTCTCTAAGCAGAGAGTGGGGGGTAGATCTCGCTCCTCCACAGGAGCCTCCCTCTGGAATGGTCTCCCGGCCCCTCTCAGGCTTGAACCAGATCTCTTTAAATTCTGGAAGCTCCTCAAGACCCTCCTTTCCTCCCTTCTCTCTCCCCCGCTAACACCCCTGTCTGCCGTAGTTGTCTGTCTGTCTGGTTCCCTATGAGTTCTACAGGGCTCCAGCCCCCCCACTCAGTCCACCCCTCTCCTCGCACTTAGCACTGCACCCTCACCCCTGCAATTCCCTGGCACTTTCCCCACCCCTAGCACTCACCTAGCCCTTTGGCCCACTCCCCCCCTCTTTTCACTTGTACTCCCTTCTCTTACCCTGCTCTTCCCTTCCCACCCTAGAACTTTGCATTTGCGACGGCCTGCACTCCCCCCACCTCTGCCTAACACTTCTTGTTACTGCACTTGCATGATCTGAATGTCACAAGGCCTAGTAGGATCGTTATTGGCATCTTTCTCCCTTGTTACCCACCCTTTTGCCTTGTGGTGCCTTGACACACCATTTGTTGTAGAGGCGCCTTACAAATTTCCAATAAATAAATACTTCCGAAAGTCCACAACATCCTCCATCACCACCTTCTGAAAAAGCCTCAATACATTGATCCCTACGAACACTGAATCCTGTCTCGCCATCTGCGCTGCACTGCCTGTCTATACTAATTGTATCTTGTCATGACATTTTTTTTTAACCTCTGTTTCACCTCCCACCTCTTTATAATTTGAGCCTTCGTTATGTGCTCTTTGGGTAGGGCCAGCACTGAACAAAACATTCAAAATTAGGTAAGGCATTCAGGCCATATCATGTTCATCAAACCAGTCATTCAGAACATGGATCAAAAGCAGGACCTGTATATTCAGACAAGAATTCTTAAAGAATACACTGCAAGGTGCTAAACAACATCAAAATAATGATAACTGTGAAAACCCTGCTCTGTTTGACTGCTCACATCTTGGCAATTGCATCATAGTTGTGATCCAACCCTTTGCAGCTCGGTCCTTATTAGTTTACCATAACTTCAGGACCACCTCCGACGCCTAGGTGAGGGCCCTATAGGACCAATGCCAGGTGTGAAAAAATAGGCAGAGTTTAGGAAATGGTTAAACATTGCTATAGCTGAGGGAGGCAGGCCTGTAACATTCGTCTCCAGAGAGCTGATCAAAAACCTCCCTCCAAAATGTCTCCACTCTGGGTCACCTGCAGAATATATACCTTAGCAAAGCACCCCTTGCCTAATAGGAACTGCATGTTTCAGTTGACGCGTTTCTCAACAGTATCCCAGATGACCAGAAGTGCCTCAACAAAACAAAAAAAAACATGTTGCATAACACAACTGCAGGGTTCAAAATTGCTGAGAGCTATTTAGCTCATGCTTCTATCCTAGGAGAACATGGCTAGCATTAAACCAACAACTACCAGGGGCTCCCCTGGCAAACAAGTGCCTTACAAACATGCATATGTGACACTAACTTTGAGTGTTTGAGAATGTTAACAAAGAAGAATTAGCACACATTTAAACATCCTACGTAATGGCCAAAAAGTTCAACTGGCCATCTCCTGTGGAAATTAGATTTTCAGTGTGCTGTGTACTCGCTCCTGGTTCCCCACTGGTAGCTCCTGCTTCCTGGGTGACGCCAAAAGCCCAGGAGCTGGTTTTAGCTCTTGTTTATCAAACCTTAATTTCGAATCCTGCAACTGACATTGGCCCTCATTACGACCCTGGCGGAATCCGGAAAACGATGGCGGAAATGCAATACCGCCATCGAATAGCGCTCGGTGCGACTATGACCCGTCACCGCAAAGTACGATGCCATTAGCGACACCGTAGTGAACGCCAACGCCAACTGCACCAAGCACGCGCGCGCGCGCGCCATGCCAAACCGTAAACACCACCATGGCGCAAGGGTACGCCAATTCCGACCCTAGCGGACATGTACCTAACGCCATCAAGCATGGCGGAATGCACCATTCCGCCATGGTGAGAAGTACGGCATCGCGAATCAACCGTAAACGGCCCCACTGAGTGCCCATACACCGCTCCCTGCCCACAAAGTACAACTCCCCGTAGGTGCAATGAAGTCACAATGCAACCATTGAAATGTACAAGTCACCCATGCATGCCAACGAACAAAAGAAACACAACAGGGGCCAATGGGAGCTGCAGGGCACAGATGGCACGAATACAGAAGCCATCCCAATGGACATGACCACAGTCCCCCACCAAGAAACGCACGCAAACACAGGCACCTGTGACCAGCAATATTCCGAAAATCACATCATTCCACCAGTCCACCTGGCTGACCGGCATCTGTTACACAAAACCCAATCCCCCGCCCCTGAGCATGACAACATTCAAACTGTCATATTGGCAGCCCCCCATCCCTGACCTCACGGGCTTCGTAGGCAAACGCGCCCAGTACAGTACCACGCAACTAAACTCCGAAGCTGGAACCCAGTGCAGATCTCCTCACAATACATCGCCCCCCAAATAGGCATATGCCACATCACTTGCAAAGAAGAACGCTACACGGGCCAAATCAGAATAGAAATTTAATGCACATCAAAATCACCAAGCCCATACAGCCATCAGGCCATGAACTCCAAAACACATTTCACCATTGTGGGCTGCATCCGCAAGAAATGACCAGCCACTACTTGTGTGACGCCCTGTTCCCTCATGGTACACAGAGCCACATTCACGTACGAAAAGGCAACATGGAAGCGCACAGAACCGCAGGGCCGTCCCAATGGGGAGGCACTAGTCCAGCTGAAAGGCCGAAATGTTGCTCCGAGCCACCAGTACTGCGTAAGGGCATGTGGCCCATTGGCGATCGTCCCATAAGATCGTAATGCTGCTCCACTGATTAACACGAAGCAGCAGGTGTCGGGAGTAAAACCCATCTGCAGGAGTGGCATACAGATGGCAGTGGCAAAAGGGGAGGAGATACCTGTCAACCAAAAGAAAAGAAAAAGAACAGAATGGCCATCAGTACTACATTCCAACAACTCACTGCAATGATCACACTAAATCCACAGCCATATGCATGCTAGCCCACTCCAAAGGATCATCACCACCCCAAAACCACTTGCGACTCATAACTATCTATATCGAGGTGTAAACACCATCACAAACGAGTGTACCTGTGCATGCGTCTGTGAATACAGAATCCATCTGATGGGATTGGTAACGTGCATGGACACAAGTGTCTGAAGGCGCGTCGAGACAGGGAGGGCTCAACAAGGCCAGATAGACGATGGTCCCACTATGGCAGCCCTGCATCACATAGCGCAGGGGAGGCGGACAGATTCCAAGTAGCCCTGTACATGGCAAACTCCGTATCAAATCATCTGTCCATGCATCCATTCATCATTCCCTCATCCCGGTATAAAAACGCCTGAATATTTACTCACATAACATTAGAAATATCCATTGAGTCTGTGCGTTATGCAGCCTGCAAAATCCACAGTACCCCAGCCCGTAATTCCAGTGTAGTGAAGTAACATGTATTTGGGAACGTCCGGCCTCATCGCCCACGTCGCTATTGCGTATCCCAAACCATTCATATCAATCATTGCATTCTCGCCATGGCCCCTGTCTCAAGGACATTGTACAATAGTACGTTATATTTGCAGTCAGACCTGTGGGCATTTCCTCGCCGCTAGCTGAAAACCGAAAGCGCCGCCCTCCGAATTCCTCATTTGCAACATCACGTCGAAAAGGCATCTGTGGCCGCTTGAAATCACAAATTAATCCATCTAGTGCGGCTGTGTGTGAAAATGGCAACTGCCTTCACTCACAAATGGCACGCCCCGCCCGTCGGTGAACCTCGGTACAGTGATGCATGAGGGTCCACCGTTACTCGAGTACTACGTTCCACTGACCCTTCACAACTCTGTTCGCGACTGCACAGATAGTATGTGAAACAATGGGACCACAGCAGAATGAACATATCAACCAATGTTACACGGCCATCGGGTACAAATACATGATTGCTATAGCAAGATGCCATTCCACGAATTGCAGCGTTGTGCGCGGGACGTGCTCGGCCAAAGGGGAGAGCAGTTTGCACAGGTGGAATGAATCACCACAGGTGGAGGCCATTCAGCCTGAAAACACATAAATTGCACAGCCAGTCTCCTCCCACAACCACACCGAAATGCTACCGGCAGGACTCGCGATGTTGGCCCTGGGGGACCTGATAGCACTGCAAGTACTCCAACTCCAAGAAGAAGACGAACACCAACTACAACCGGCCGCACGGAGGAGACGCAGGAGGAGGAGGAGGCCAAGGCAGGGCCAGCAAGGGCCGCCAGCACAGCCACTACCACCACGCAGGCAGCCCGCAATCCCACGCCTCCGAGCACATCCGTTCAACCTCACTGATGAGCAGATCCACACCCTCTACCGTCTGGACCGGGACACCATAGCCGCCATTGTGGACATGACACAGGCTGACCTTGTCAGCATGATAGACAGCCCAACCGCCATCCCACCCCTACTGAAGGTGGTGTCTGTACTCCACTTCCTGGCCACAGGCACCTACCAGCACACAGTCGGACAGTTGCATGGCATTTCTCAGCCACTGTTCTCACGGACACTATTGCAAGTGCTCGATGCCCTCCTGCAGCACGCAGACGACTACATCTCCCTACCACGCTCGGAGCAGGAAATTACCAACACAAAAGTGGGATTCCATGCACTTGCCGGCATACCTGGTTGCATTGGTGCCATCGACTGCACCCATGTGGAATTGGTCGTCCCACATGCCATGGAGGCCCAGTACCGCAACCGAAAACAATTTCATTCACTGAATGTACAAATGGTGTGTGACTCCAACAGGATCATTACACATTGTTGTGCCCGATTCCCTGGATCAACCCATGATTCAATGGTCTTGAGGAACTCTACAATACCACGCTACATGGAGCGACACGCAGGGAACAGATCCTGGCTACTCGGTGAGTCTCATTACATGCATGATAATGTGGGGTATGTGATTCGGCAATGACCTGGCAGGAAGGGGGGGCGGGGGGGTGTGCGTACGTAGCAATGGCATTCCACATCATAGGTTTCTCGTCCACATACAGCTGATGCTGGATATCCACTGAAGAGATGGCTCCTCACACCAGTCCGGAACCCACGGGACCAGCATGAGGAGGACTACAACCATGCCCACTCACGTACCCGTGTAGTCATTGAACAGGCATTCGGCCTACTGAAGGGTCGTTTCCGCTGCCTCAGCAGGTCTGGCGGGGCACTCCTGTACCGCCATGAGAAGGTTGCAAAGATGGTGATGGCATGTGTCATGCTCCACAACATGTGCGTACGTAGAAATGTGCCCATGCCCCCTGACGCAGAACTGCAAGCACCTGATGATGGTCATGATGAGGGTGGGGATGTGGCAGCACCTCAAGGAGTCTGCGAGGCACCGGAGGGCCGTGACATTCGTCAGCATCTCATTGATGTATGCTTCTAGCACTCACGCCTGGTGGCTGATACATGGACACGGGACTCGTGGCACTGTGTGTGTCTGGGACATGCACAATATGGACTGTACGCCTATGATGGCCTAGTACACAAAGATCAATGTCCACACATCTCATTGGTTGATCGTGCACTTTTTATGGCATATGTGATATCATGTTGTACACCCTATCGACCCGCCACCCAAGTGAGCCCAACACACCCCCTCCACCCTCCTACCTCCCCCCCGAACACCAGTGTCCAAAGATGCTCATTGTCAGTGGGCAGTCGCTATTGCAAGCCCCCTCTGCGGGTATCAGGGGCACCCCTGCCTGTGGAGCGCAGGTTCCTCCCAGATCTACGTTGGGGGCTGCCCTGGACGGAACTTGCAACGGATGATGTCTCTGCCTGCTCACGTCCATGCATGTCCCTAAGGGTTTGCGAGAGCTCAGTGAGCACACGGCGCACTGCGGCAAGTTCGGCACATACGTCCTTGGACGTCGCATGCAGTTCCCCCCTCAGGCTCTCGGTGCTTCTCTCCATTTGGACTCTCAAGCTCTCGGTGCTACTCTCCATTTGTGCCCTTAGTGTCTCTGTACTCCTCTCCATTTCTGCCCTAAGTGTCTCAGTTGATGTTTCTATGTCTGCCTTTGTGCCCCCACATTCATCGGCATGGTCCTTGAGGAGCGTGGCCAGTTGCTGCTGTTGCACGATTAACTGGTCGAGGGACTGTTGCCTCTGCTGGGCCATGGCCATTTGCGGTGGTGTCACAGAGGGGCTGTTGTCCTCATGTTGCCCTGCCACAGGGCTTGTGGGGGATGGCCAGTCGTCGTCTTGTGGGTGCCCCTGCGTGGTATCCTCATGTTGTACGGGATGGGACAGACAGGGGGATTGGGACAGGTCATGGATGGATCTGACTTCGACATCCCCGTCTTCTGTGTCGGAGCATGCTGCCATCAATGGGGTGTCACCTATGGTGCTGCTGCCACCGGAGGCAGTGCCTTCTGTGGCATCCGTTGGGGGGACCTGTGGTGGTGGTGTTGTGGGCATGCTGGCTGCTGGGGTGCCTGTTGATGTTCCCTCCTCTGTGCTGCCACCTGATTTGTGCTGCTGCCGTGTCTTGATGCGTGCAGCTGAGGTGGAGGGTCTTTGGCCGTCGGTCTTGGCCCTCTTTGCAGGTGTGCTGGTAGGGGTGTCCTGGAGCTCGTCGTTTGGATCGGACCCTGTGGTGGAGTAAAGGAGGGCGAGGGTTATTGATGGGTCTGTGGGAATTGGAATGGCATTGTATCACATGCATTGGGGTGGTACCTGAGGGTGATTTGGGTCGGGGCCTTGGAGGTGCTCTCATTTGTGTGTGGAGTGAGGGTGCAGTTGTTTGGCAGCCTGCAGTTGGGGTGTGCCTGCTGCACGTGTAGTGCGTGTTTTAGGGGTTTTTAATTATTTATGTATTTATTGTGGGTTTTAACGTGCGCTATCAGGCCGATGTGTGTGGCCGTTCTCCTGGACATGTGTTTCTGTTGCACTATGTGGACGCATGGTACTTCACATGGATGGACTTTGTGGATTTGGCATTGTTTTATTTGGGCCACCTACCTGAATCTTCGGATGTCTGCACTCCTTTCTCCATCCCTCCGACTCCCTCTATGCTCTCCATTCCGATGGTGGAGGCACAGATTTCTTCCCAGGGGGTCAACTTGATGGGTGATTCAGGACCTCCCCCGGTGGCTGTGGCAATGTTGCGGTTGGCAGAGAGTATGCTGCGGACGCGTATCCGCAGGTCGTCCCATCGCTTACGGCATTGCTGTGGGGTGCGGGGTGCGGTCCCCACCGCACTTACCCGCTGTGCCACCAGAGCCCATATGGCCTTCTTGTTTGCAAGTGCCGTCCTGGTCATTTGCGTGCAGAAGACGACGGCAGCATTCTCCTGGAGGGTCTCTGTTAGCACGGTGAGTTCCTCACGGGAGAAGTGGACCTGCCGCTTGCGGTCGCACGCTTTCTTCGCTACTTTTCCCATTTTTCTTGGTTTCGCTAGGGTGGATGACGGGTTGGGGTGTGTCTCAGGGTAGTGATTTTAGTGGTTGTGTGGTTTTAGTGGTTTTATAGGTGTACGGCGGGATGTTTCCCGTTCCGGGCCCATGTTTTAACTTCCGTTTCCGTATATTTCCGGTCACCGTACTTTCCGGTAGGCGCACACTGCGGTGTCCGCTGTGATGGGTGGCGGTATTGCACCTAGGGCGCCGTACGGCGGCGGTGTGGGCCGTTTTGGGGTCATTTCCGCCATCGCGGACTTTGCACTTCCGCCATGCCGTGGTGCTCGTGCCCGATGGGTCGGAATGGGCCGCACTTTGCTCCTTCGTGCAATGGCGGAAACGCTATTTACGCTGTGGCGGTCCGGTCAGTCACTTTCCTCCAGGGTCGTAATGAGGGCCATTGAGGTAATGTCTCTTCATATGGCCACATAAATCCTCCCCCGTTTGCCCAAATATCCTGATAGACAAATCTGCTTCCCATGCTACTCTGGCTTTGTATTCTGCACATTTAGGATCGTGCCTGGCGGTCTAGAGTTAATGGAGCGTTTCTGCCTTTGATCTATCGGATTCCACCAACTTCTAAATAGGTGATATATGTGAATCTCTCATGTGGCAGAGCCATTTAGGGAATCCATAGGGAAACTGCAACTGATAACTCTGGTCTCTGTTGGGTTGTTTATATTCCACTTTTAAGTATTCAGAGGTATGAAGAGAGTTACCAGCCTGTAACTCTGTGGCTTTCAGAATACTCACTGCAATCCATGTTTTACAATACTATTTCGTATTCTGCCATGTTATAGCGCGGTTGCCCCACAGTAATTCCCTAGGGTGTAGTAAATAGTTAACTGATTATAGACCTGCTATCCTGACCTCCCTGTTGATATTGCAATCACGTGGTTTAATTGACACTACATTGTCAAAGTCTTCAGCCCGTATAGTTTTTTACATTCACGTTCCCGTGCAAGTCACTTGGGGTGTCATTGTTTTCCATGACTGTAAACCACAACCTCCTGTAGTGTGCAGCGTGAATGACTTGCTAATTTTTCACCACCAGAAGTACAAACCCTCCTATTTGTAAAATCGCCCAACTAGATTCTGCAAAGCAATACAACCAACTATTTCTTGATCAACTTCACCTCGCTTCATCAGATAGAGGGACAGACTGTCCTAAATATTCAACAATTTATGAGGTAAACATTTTTAAATGGTGTCAATTTTCTCCATATAAAAACTGGTTCAAGTACTGCCATCATTTTATATCTTCAGCACCTATGATAACCCTTGGAATTCTCATTGATTGCAACTTTGAGGTGTCACATTATTTTCCGCCTCATATATGCCACTCCACCTAGACCATTTCAGCCTAATATACTGAAACTCCCATGATGGAAGCCTTTGAGAGGGGTAACACTGCACTCTTTTTATTTATTTGACTTTATAGCCTGTGTTAACAAATCCCGGTAATGCCACCCCCTCGGGTTCTATTGCTTTAATAAGTCATGGGTGGAACGCATGCTTCGCCAGTATCTACACCTGTAAGTGCCACCTGGCTGTGCTCTCAGTGAGGTAGTTAGGGCATTAATCTCCTTTCCTGTCACACCTTTACCCCCTCCTACCCGGTAGGATACCTGGGAACTCAACCCCCCCCCCCTTTCCCGACACAAACACGTTCTCACAGACAGTTCACCATGAGCGAAAAAGGACTAACACTAGAGCTGTATACTTGACATGCCCTACTACAATGGTCAGGCAATTACTGATCATTACACACACCTAACTTTCATCACACTTCCCCACACAGATAAAAGGCAGAGCACGAAAGCACACTCTGAGCAAGGCAAAGCACACGAGGAAGCAGCAGTTCCAAGATGGCAGCTTAATACAAGGTGGAAAACTGCAAGACCTTTTCACTGACAAACCACATCTTCCAGGAGCCTTCAAAAGTAGAATGCGTAAGACCTGGAATAGAAGCTAAAGTTCCTGCATTGTGTGTCGGAGTTACCCGGTGCTCTCCGTCGATAATCAAGATGGGAGAGGCGATTGCCATGTGGTTCTGTCCTTGGCTCCTACAACAAAGCAGCACAGCTGATGAGTTGGGGAGACAGATACCAGAACGGTCTGTGTGGAAATAAAGGTGGCAAAGGGCAACATTGTAGGAAGATTATTAAGACAGCCAATGAGTGAATGGACTTTAAAGCTAAAATACGATACAGTAGACAGAGTGGTCTGGCATCACGTGGGTGCTCATTCGTAGGTCTCTGTTAGGTATCCATCCAGAAGGGTACGAATGTGAATTGTGAAATCAAAGTGGTCCTGCAGCAGGTCAAGCCAAACTGTGTGCACATTCAAAAGTCTTCGATACTTGATGTAAAATTGACATTGGTCCGAGTCCAGCTGAGGGAGACCAATAGTATAGAAGGGATCTGAGCCCGGCAGAGGGGGATCAGTGGTGAACCATGAGTCACCCTAAAAAGGAAGAACCTACGAATATCGTGAGCAAAGTAAAAAGTGAAAGACGGATTCGAGCTTGGCAGAAGGAAGCCTGTGCGGAACTGTATGCTAAAGGGATCTGAGCTCGGTTGAGGGAGATCCGGGGTGGATACTGAATCACCCGATGTGAATAATTGTGAAAATCTGAAAGGAGAAAAGAACTGGTTGTATATCTGGTTGCATCAGGCCCTAAGAGTGAAGAGACTTTGAGAAGCAAGGAGGCCCTGATGCTGATGAGTGAACTGTAAAGTCGTGCCGAGAAGCCAGAGACTGTGCTGTGCTCGAGTGAACTGCCTTATCCCGTGCTAATAATGTGGGAAAACCTGGCATATCATTTTTTGAACACTTCTTTCTTTTTCATAACATTATTTCCCACACTATTTTGTATTTAGAGGTAAGGATTGGCAATAGGTTTTTTAGTATAGACCCTTTTATTTGACAAGACACCACTAGGACTGTTATTATTATTGTTTGATGGTCTTAGCCTGATCCCACCTGTAGATTTAGGTTTAGTTAGGCGTTAATCATACTCTGTTTCAAGTTCAATAAACACCCTTGAACTGTGGTCACTTGTTTCTGTCTTACTGTTGATGCCATGCCTTCCTTACAGTATAGAGAGAAATAAGAGAAGCAAGATAGGATGGAGCCAAGCCATGAATACATTTGGGAACTGTACAGAGGAAGTGAAAGAGTAGACACTTGTTGAAGGCCAGATGAGAGGCAGATCGGAGGTATATAGTAACAGTGGCCCGAGGGTGTAGGGAGAACATAAGACAAATTGCTGAATTGAAGACAAAGTAAAGGGGGGTTAACATGAGATGCAAGAGATGACCCAGTAGGACGGAGAAATAGTCGAGCCGCGTTAAAACTAGAGTAAAAATACATTTGATTTGCATGTAAAGAAACAAAAGGTAGTGCACAGTGAATGTTGTAGAGTTGGTAGTAGGCAGTAGTCAAGATTTGAGAGTAGAGAAAGATATGGATGAGTCAAAGGTAGACCCAAGATTCCTAGTGGAGGAAGAGAAAGGGAGGAATATAGGTGGAAATGATATACCTAAGCGATAGACCGAGAGGGACGGCATGGTACCTGCAAAAAAGAGAAGTTCCATTTTGTTTGGAGTTAGATGAAGAGAATGAGAGTGCATCCATTGTTGGACAGTGGCGAGACAGGCAGAGACATTAGCATGGAGAGTGTTAGAGAGAGAATGAAAAGAAAATGTGTGAATCATCCACATCTCTAACACTCTTGATATACTTGTCCCTGTCATGAAGGTCCACTTGAAGCACAGATCCAAGTTCAACTCTTGGTACGACTCCGACCTTGTCAACCTCAAACGCAAGTGCAGGGTGGCTGAGAGGAAATGGAGGGCATCAGGTTTACCCCCTGGCAAATTGGCCTGCCACCTGCTCCAAAGGCAATACAGACTCTGTCCTCGCCAAGAAGAGAGCTCACATCCAAGCCCACGTCTCTGCAGCATCTTACAACTCTGCTGAACTGTTCAAAATCTGCAAGGAGTGGGCCAATCCTACTGCAGTCTCTAACTCTCCTGTTCCCTCCCAGGCCCTCTGTATGGCCCTGACCTTTTATTTCTTCACTAAAACTCAGGACATCCTCTGTTCCTCTTCCTCCTCCTCCTCCTCCTCTTCCACTCCTGGCCTGCCTATGGCCGTCTCTCCTTCTCCCGCCTCTTCATTTCCCTCGCTCTCCGCTAACATTGTTTCTAGACAAGTCCGATCTATGAAAGTCTCATCAAAACAGGTTCTCCCTTGTTCATCCAGAACCATCAAGGACCATCGGCACCCTTGATCCAGCCTTGGACGATTTCTGCAACCACTCCTTTACCACTAGAACCTTCCCTTCCCCCCTTAAGCACCCAGTTGTGCACCCACTGCTAAAGAAGCCCTCTGCCGATCCTTCCTCTCTGGCTAACTACTGCCCGATTTCCATCATCCCTTTCCTGGGCAAACTCTTGGAAAAGCTGGACATCTCCCAGCTCAATCTGCACACTGAATCTGTTGGCTGTCTCTACGACAACCCGTCTAGCTTCAGATCTGCCAGAAGAATGGAAACTGCTCTCCTGAACACACGTGAAGTTCTGCTCTCTAACCTTGATTCTAACCTTCCTTCTGTCCTCATTCTCCTCAATCTTTCTTCTGCCTTTGATACGGTAAACCATGTCATCCTGCTCTATCGCCTCTGTGATAACCTGTCTATCACTGATCAGGCCCTGGCCTGGCGGACCTCCTTTATCACTGACCGACCCTCCCAGGTCCAACTGGGGTCTTTCCTCTACTCTCTCTCTCTCTCTCTCTCTCTCTCTCTCTCTCTCTCTCTCTCTCTCTCATTCTCTCTCTCTGTTTCTCTCTCTCTCCCGCTCTCTCTCTCTCTTTCTCTCTCTCTCCACTTGTGGCGTTCCCCAAGTGTCTAACCACTCTCCCTGGCTTTTCAACCAATACCTGGCACTCCTTGCCCACTGCATTGCTTCCTTCTGCTCAAACTTTCTGTTATGACTTGCCAATACTTTTCTGTGAGAGCAAGGTTTTCACTCAGTGTTTCCCAAAACAATAAGACAAAAACGGTTCCTACCTTGTCTTCTTAATTGGAATGAGGCTGAGGAGACTTTACCTGCCTCGCCCTCTCCCCGCCTCCAACACGGCGGACAGAGGATGCGGCAGAGAAACCCTCGAAAGGGAGAAAACGCTGAGTCACTGGAGAGCGGAGGTGAACAGTAAGCGGACTGGATTCGGTCGTTTTCCCTGGAGGTGTTCCTTCTAGACGCGGAAGTAAATACCTTCGAGGTCCGGAAATGGGAGCGGGTCTGTTTCAGCAGCTAACAGGAGCTTTAGGATGAGAAGGGAAAACAGGTGAGTATTCGTGTGAAAGGAGGTTGACAGATCGGAGAGAAAAGAGTGGTTAGGATTCTAACCGACCTGGTAAAGATGCCATTTGAAAGAGAGGAGGAATTCCGGAAATGCACGCTGGGGGTTGTAGTCCAGAAATCTGCTGATCCCTGAATTAGACGGCAAAGTAAAGTGTAAGTATAAGACTATGTTTCGCTAGGGTTAGTAGAATGTGGGACAGGAGAGGAAAAGAATATGACCTACAGGTCTGAGGAGACTCGAGTGGCTGATCCAGCTGTTGATGTGATTGTTAGCTCGGAGGAGCGGTTTTCGAAAGGGTGGAAATGTCTATGAAGAAGGCAAGATTGGAAAGGAAGGATTTAGTACGCGGAAACCTTGGTAACAGGCAATAAGTATTCGGGCAGTGAAAACAGGAGTTTCCTATGCAGGAACATACGGAGCGTGACCACCAAAAGCAGTAGCAACGCACTGCGGTTTCACTTCCGGTTTGTTACATACCGTGACCTGGTTAGTGGGAGGAGACTCCCCAGCGAACACTGGAACGTCCGTCTGCCCACACAGCGCCATCTTGGGAGAAATGTTGTGAAGAGACGGCATAAAGCGCCAGCGGCGCAGCATGGACCACCTCTGTGCGGCGTTCGTAACACTTTCAGTGTCATGCGGATCACACCCAGCTTTCCTTCAGGCTCCCCTCAGACTGTCTGACCGCAATTCAGGAATGGTGTGCTGCCAATGATCTTTGCCTTAATGCCAGTAAGACTGAGATCCTCCTCATCGGACCACCAGCTCCCTCCTTTCTTCTCTTTCTCTCTCTATGGACGCCCACTCGGGGCCCTCTTCCTGCTCCTACCTGTTAGACTAAGAACCTTGGGGTTATCTTCGACTCCACCCTCTCCTTCTCTCCTCACATCTCTGACATCTCTAAGAAGTCAAACTATCAGCTGCACCTCAGAGGTATTCTTCCTTTCCTCACTTCCCCCAGAAGCTTACTGTCTCCAGAGCTCTGGCCCTCTCTAGGCTGGACTCTAGGCAACAGCCTCTTTCTAAATCTTCTTGCCTCTACTCTCCGACCTCGACAACTTATCGAGAACAGGACTGCGAGACGTGTCCTTGGCCTCAAGCCCAGGGATCATATCTCTCCAGCTCTGAAATCTCTCAATTGGCTCACAGTGGCGGCAAGGATCAAGTTCAAGACCCTCTGCATCATTCACAAGACTTTCTGGGGCCTGAGAACGCATTACCTCCAACTCTCTCTTCCTAAACATCTCCCCTCTCAAGCTCCCTGCTCATCCACTTCCAACTCACTGAGTGTCAGTCGCTTTTCCAAGCAGAGAGTTGGGGGCAGATCTCTTTTTTTATTTTTATTTTTATTTTTTTATTTGTATATGGTTTTGAAAACCTTTACAAAATTAAAGAACTTAAACATTTTGATCACAAGTAGTCATATGACATCAACAACATACACTTCTATAACCATCAACAATATGTCGGAGTGTCAGGTTCCTCCATTTAAGTCAATGCGTCTTTTTGTTCCCATTTCTACAATCCCATATCAGGAAAGAGATTTAGAGGTTGAAAACCATCCTTAGTTTCCAAATCCACATTCTTTTAGTAATGTACCACAGAAAATGTCAAAGTTGTTTCATAACCAGATATAATTCTGTTCCGGAAAAGATCAGATATTAACCCCTCCTCATTCCTTACATGTTTTCTGAATAGAGCCAGTCTCCTATTCCAGGTTTCTTCACATTCCATTAACAGGTGTCTCAATGTTGGTTCAGAGGGCACCTCACGTGTTTTACACAATTTGTGTGTTTTTTCCTCTTGCTTGCGTTTGGCCAGGATTTCCCCAGTGGGTAACAGATTCAGTCTTATCTTGAGGAAGTTAGTCCTAACCTGCCTGTCCGGAAACATTAGCAGATATCTCAAAAGGGACCCCAGCTTTCTATCCATTGATTGGAAGGAATTAGGTATTTTCGAATTTCTCACCTTTGCAATTGTGTAAATCCAATTGCCCTGCCTCCCTGCCATTTTTACTTTCTGAGGGATATAAACCAGTGTCTCAATATTTGAGTCTATATTACCTAGATGTTCCTTTACTTTCAAATCCAGTTGTGCCAACAGCTTAAGGGCTTCACAGAAGCGTTTTATAATGGCAAAACCCGATTGGAAAACGCTCTGTGAATCAGGCCCTAAATCTTGAGTTTTCGAGCTCGGCTTTGATGTCACTGTACAGCGTGTTATGCTCTGGAGAAATAATCTACCAGTAGAGTGAGATCAATTTCCAGTTTACAGCTGAACCCAGTGAATTCAGCCCCAATTCAAACCTCAGGTTCCAGGATGGTGTACTCATTGGAAGTCCGAGAACTTGCTTCCAAATGAGGGCCTCTATTTTGTCCCAATTAATGTTCCAAAGCAAAGGTTTAGCCTCTAATCCATAGAGGATAACTGGTATCACCTTTGCCTTGATAAACTTGATCAAGGGAACAATCGAAAACTTACAGTACTTAATGTAAAGCTTTTTCAACTGGGGGATGAGTTGCAAGGCCTTCATCTCCACTTCTGACTCCACTTTGCAGATTGCGGGGGAGCCATGTATTCTATACCAAAGGTATAGCAAGTGCTCGACTATGGGGATTCTGTTAGCGTCCATTACCCAACCTGTGTGCTGAACCTTTTAGCCAAATACAAAATTGAAGAAGAGGGGCGCTCCCAAGCACCCATAGCTCACTCCTCTCTCCACTCTACTTGGGTCAGAAAGGTGTCCCTGCTCATCCAGCCAGACCCTCAGTGTGGTATCTTTGTGTAGCTCGATCAGCATTTCAAGCAGTGCCTACGGCATCCCCAATCTCCTTAGTTTACTCCAGAGGTGTGCTCTATCGACCTGGTCGAACGCCTTTGAAAGGTCCACCCATGCCCCATAGAGTGGGACTTCATTCTTCCCTGTTGTGTTTTCACTGACCAAGTTTAAGACAAGCCCATTCAAGGCGGCAGAGAGACCCCGTCTGAAGCCCGTTTGGTTACAGGACAAAATCTGTCAGGAATCTATCCATTTTGTGACTTCTCGTAACATTATTTTCATGAAGAGTTTGCTGTCTATGTATAGGAGGGTGATCGGGCGATAATTCGACTGATTCAACCGATCGCCCGCCTTGAAGAATGGTATAATTATTGCCATCTTCCATGAAGAAGGAAACCTGCGCTGTTTAAGGATTTCTTTAAATACTTGGTTTAAGAATCTTGACCACAAGACCGGCTCATTTTTGAGTACCTGATAGATGAATCCATTAGGACCTGCCACACTAGAGGCTGAAGATTTGGAGATGATTTCCATAATGTCCTCTTCCTCCATGGGTAGGTACCAGGGGACATTCTGTCTCATAACCATTTCTTCTGGACGAGGGTTTTCAACGTTTTTAGATGGATAATCAGCCCACTTAGATTCTGGGACTAAGGGCCTCATTACACGGAAGGCGGTAATGGTTAACGGCCACCGTTAATGGTAACGGTGACCGTTAACCATTACCGCCTTACTACGAGGTCCCTTAGCGGGTTGGTGCTTTAACGCCTGTTTTTTGTAGGCGTTAAAAACCAACCCGCTAAGGGACCTTGTTGCTAATTACGGCATCGCAAAATTGCAGTGCCGTAATTAGCTCCTTCCCAATTCCCATTATGCCCTATGGGGCAGAAATGGGAATGGGGAAGGGGGAATTACCGTCCCACCAACCTTGGAATAGGGCGGTAATTCCCCTTTCCACCAAGGCGGTGCCGGTAATTTACCGGCATGGTCCAGGGTGCTAATAGCACCCTGGATTACCGCCTTCCGTGTAAGGAGGCCCTAAGTTACAGAGAGTGGTGTTGTAATTTGGTTCTAACTCTCCCACGACTGACCAGAAGTTTGTTGAATTATTTTCACTAATCAGTCGCAGCATCAGTTCTCTGGCTAGTTGTAAACGGCCGTCCTTTGATTTACGGATCACTGCCTATATTCTTGGCGTGCCTTTTTAACTCCCAGTTTATAGTTGCTTATGTTAGTTTGCACTTTCTTCAGCCTTCTAGGTTTAGCTCTGAGTTCCCTTTTTTTCTCTCTAGTTGCCTCATCGAAACAATGCATGTAGATTTGTTTCTTACCCCCAGTGGATTCACTGGGTGGAAGGATAGACCAGATAAAGTTGATAAAACTATCCGGGTGGCAGTTTTCCGATAAGAATGGGCCTGATCACGACTTGGGCGTTAATACCGCCGGCGGTAATAGCCCTACCGCTGAACTACCCGGCGCTAATAGCGCCGGATCACGAGTTTGGCGGTAAAGTAATTCCCCATTCCCCATTGAGCCCATTCGGGAATGCCCCATTGGGCTCAATGGGGAAAATTTGTGCTCTTACCGCCGGCGGGAGCGAATTTTCAGCGGATTTACCCCCAGCTAAGAGCTGGGGCAAATTCCGCCAAAGTCCTGATTTGGTGGACCCTTAAATCCGGCGGTATTAGCGCTACCGCCGGATTTAAGGGTTACCGCCAAAGTCGTGATCAGGCCCATAGTCTGGAACTTTTTCCAATTTATTGTTACATTTTTTCCCATCCTGTCTGTATTTCACAAGCCTTATTTTACCTTTGGTGTTACCTGTTATGGCTTGAGGGTGGATATCAGATGCTGTTACTAAAATATCCGGAAATAACAACTCTAACCGAGAATGATCACTCCCACCTTCCTGCCTTATTATCAAGGAAGAGTCCCGGGAGAGTAGACCCAGAGAAATGAAAATGTAATCCAACGTGGATGAGGAGTTACCCCGATGCCATGTTGCATTTGCATCTATCTTTTCCCCAGTAGACCCATTCAGCATATTCAGACCCCAAGAAACCAACAAGTCCATCCAGATTCGTCTTTTGCGGGATTCTCTCCCCTCCACTTCATGGATGCATTCCGCATTAAATCCCCCTGCTGCAAGAACCATATTCCTTCCCCCAAATTTCATCTTGATTTCTTCCAACAGTGAGTTCAATAGTACTAAAAAAGCCAGCAGTTTGGAGCAGGCGGGGCTCCAATAAATATTTATGACAACTAAATCGGGATCTGGCATGTCGCACTTCAGACGCACTTTGTACGCCTGTATTCCAATTATGTTATTGAAAATTGGTAATATGGCATGTACTGTAGAGTTTTTAAATGCCATCAGGAGACCCCTGACGGCCTGCCCATTGGTTTCTGAGAAGCAGATAAGCAATGAACTGTATAACCCTCCGTTTCAATGGGATTGACTAGCCACGTTTCCTGCAACATTAAGATGTCATTGATCCCAAATGTTTGATCTCTAGTATTTTTGGATCTAAACACACTGGATCCCTGCGTGTTCCATCTTACTAGTCTGACTTCCTTGTTTCTAAAGGGGTTGATCTCTATCTTCGGCTGGGGCCTCCCTCTGGAACGGTTCCGGAAGCAACTCAAGACCTTCCTCTTTGCTTTCGCTTTCTCTCTTCCTCTGCCCTGCTGATGTCCCGACTGCGCCACGCACTGGTCGCCAGGTTACCCTCTGAACTTGGGTCCAGGCTCCTGCATGTCCAGTTGCAGTTTGCACTGCTTCTTGGCTCTCCTAGCACTTGTGGCCTGTACCTGCAACCCTACAGTCCCTTCTCTCTGCACTTTGAGCCACCCATTGGCTGCACATTTGAGTTACCTGCACTTCTCCCTGCCTCCTCCCTGACCCCTGGCACTTCTCCGCCTCCACTTCCCGCACTGCGCGATCTGAATGACGCAGGGCCTAGTAAGATCTTTGTTTTGTCCTCCCTATGTACCCCCTCCTTGTCTTGTAGCGCCTAGAAACACTTGTGTACAGGCGCATTATAAATGCAATATCATATCATAGAAGTGGGGGAGAGATTAAAGGGGATAAAAGCATAGAAGGAGGATTGGCATAGAGCGGGAAGTGTTCCAAGTACTGAGCCCTGGAGAACACCATATTGTAGGGGCAAGGGACCGAAGTGTGGCAAGCCCAAGAAACACAGAAGAAGCAATTTGAGCGATAAGAAGTGAACCACTGAAGCACACTAATGGAAAGACCAAGTGAGGTGAGGGATGAAAGAAGGGTGGAGTGATCTATAGTGTCAAAAGCAGACCATAAGTTAATGATAATGAAAATTGAGGAGTGTTTGTTCTGCTGGGATGAGTGAAAGAAGTTAGAGACAAGGGCAGTTTTCATAGAGTGGGATGGGCAAAAACCTGATTGCAGAAGAGGATGTAGGAGGATGTATGGAGTAGAGATGTAGATAAAAGGAGGCTTGAAAGTAAACAATGAATTCCAACAATTTGGAAAGGAAAGGAAGAAGAGATAGGATGATATTTAGCACTAGAGGAGGGATCAGGAGAAGGTGAGGGTACACCAAGGGTATCAAAGAGGAGGGAAGAGGATCAAGAGGGGAGGAGGTGGCTAAGCACAATGTAGGTAACTAGCTGTATCGGATTTAGAAAATAAATAAAATGAAGAAAAAGAAGGCGAGGAAGAACATAGGAGGAAAGATGGGGATTGTGTTGGAGAAGCAGTCAGAAAATGAGGAACGAAGATGTGAGACTTGAGGAAATGAAATAATCAACGAAAAGAGTTGCAGAGAGAGAGAGAGGAAGACAAAGAAGAATCAGGGGGTTTAGGAGAGGGGGATTCTAGTAAGAAGTTGGAAGAGACAACTGGGATGATGAGAGAGAGGCAGTTCAAGTGGAGAAACAGCATTTTTTGGTATCAAGTAAAAGGAAGCCATAGAAAGAAAGGAGAGGGAGGCAAGGTCATTAAGAGAGTGAGATTTTGTCATTAAGAGATTGAGATTTTGTTCTAGAGTCGCTCAGCCTTCAGAGGGAAAAGGGAGGGTTATAACCAAGGTTGTGGGGTTTATTGTGAGGAAGAAAAGGGATGAGAAGGATATCGAGAGTCAAGAGTGGATAAAAGATTGTAAAGGAGTCAAAAGGAGTCAAACAAGTTCAGAAATATGCCTTTAAAGCATAACTCGTGGTCTTAAATCTCAGTAAGGCTGATAGAACAGGGCCAGGGAAACAGAACAATGTATATATACCTTCATATCTTCTTTCAGTGTCAAGCTGGAATTCTGGGCTCTTATGATCGAGTTGGTGAGCTGGCTTGACGGGATGCAACAACTTAGTGTAATTCCACAAGTGTCAACGGCTTGTGGCTTGAAGGCTCGCGTTGGTCTGGGTGTGAGGAAATCGGAGATTTGGCTTCAACAATGAGCTAGCTCGAATGGATTCAACAATGCGGTGCAGTTCGACATGTGGCAATGGCTCTTGGCTCGGAGAAGCTTGAAAAGGTGGTGATGTTCAGGTCAGTGTAGCTCAAAGGCACTCATAGCAGCTCAAAGTTAAAAGGTGTCCGAGGCAGCTCTTTACAGTGGCTAGAAGCTGCTTGAAGCACTCACAGCGGCTCGAAATTGCAGGGAGAACCAACGGCAGCTTCCAAGGGTTGACACCAGAAGAGAACAAAGGGGAACCCTAAGTCCTAACACTCAGCAGCCTGAAGTGAGAAACCGACATACAACAACCAGAGACATCCTCACACACCAGCAATGCTGAAAGATTATATCGGGAACAGATAAGGAAAGATGCTAACAAAGAAAGTATCAACTACCAATTAAATTCTTTAATTGTTTGATTTCCATCTTAAACAAAAAACAAGTACAATTACATAATATTCTATACAGACTTCAACAATATATATATCTTGAGATAATGTGTCATTTGCAAACATTAAAACATAAAACTTTTCTAAAAAGAAGAGACTTTCTTGTACGTCTAAATATGAATAGTGTTCTGACCCTAAACCAAACTACATAAATTAATAGTTAACCACTTGTTAGGATAGGATACAACGTGTTGAGGTTTATACTTGCAGAGTTCAATAACTATCTCCTAACAAAAGTACAACCCCAAAACTTCTACAAGTACACACTTAGAATTCCTAACCTAGCTTGCGTCCCATCTAGACAGAAATGTGATTGTTAGCATATGCCACACCTAGATGGAATCTCAGAAATGTGATTATTAGCATATATGATTCTCAGCATGCACCACACTTAGAGTTCTGAACCTAACTTGCATCGCATCTAGATAGAAATGTGACTGTCAGCATGTGCCACACTTAGAATTATGAACCTAGCTCGCGTCAAATCTAGATAGAAAAGTGACTGTCAGCAGGTGCCGCACCTAGATGGAATCCCACCATTGCAAGGACAGCAATGCCAACTAACCAACCAACTAACAATTCCATCCCTCTGCATACACCTCTCAAACTCTAACCAAACACAACCACAAACCTAAAACGCAGCAATCCGCACAAACTTCACAACAATGCAACAACAAAACAAACCACACATAGACTTGCACAACAGCACACGATGACTACGGACCACAAAACACCCCAAGCCCAGCCAACGGACCCACCGGGCTGAGGCTGTCAACAGCATATCACTGCTCTCTTGCACTTTTCCTGCTTCCTCCCACTAACTCAACCTCCCCTCCTCTTTCAGAGCCGCCAGAGCGCCAAGGGACCACTACAGTGGTGATAGTGCGCGTTACAAATGTCCTTTAACATTAACATTAACAAGAAAGCAAAGTGCATTCATTGATTATAACAAAGTGCATAATGCAATAGTTAAATCATAGCAGTAGCCCCCAACATTTCAGAAGCGGTAAATTAGAATCAGTTTAATAGGATTCAGTCAGCACATCCTTTAAACAGAACCAAATCAGCTGAATATGTTTTGTGAGGGATGCAGTGTATGAAAACCTTATCTGGCTCTACATAGCTTCAGTATAAGCGCTGGAGGCTCCAACACTCCCTACTCATGAGCAATAGTGCATGTACATAACTTCTTGATAATAAAGAGCCCGACCCATGTGCGGGTGCAGAAGAATTGTGAGTGGGCCGCAAACATATTTAACATGCGTACAAGCGGCCTGCCTGGTTGTGCTTCACAGACATCAATGCCAAGCATCTCTATGTTCTTTGAAATCTCTAGAGCTGAAGATGAAGAATTTTCTTCTAATGATTCAAGACAGGACTTCAACGAGCTCACCCTTTACCCGACTCCTACTTCCATGCATAAGGCGTTCTTCTACCCATTGACTTTCCAGTCACCGCAGAGATTCTGTTACCTTACAGAACCAAAAACCTTACTGTTTTTGACATGTTAGATGTCTTTTGGTACCTACAGCCACATTCTAGCCCAACACAGATACACCTGTTTCTTCTCAGCCAGCAATCCGCCTCTTCTCTTTATTTATTTATTTCATTTTTTGTAAAGCGATGCATGCCCATGGGCTTCAAAGTGCACAAAACAGACAAACAGGGGTCAGGCATCAGAGGATCGGTGATCAGGGAGGGTGTGCGTGGAGGAAACGAGTTCAACCTGGGTTAAGGTTGAACAGGTACATTTTAATTTGCTTCTTAAATAGTGCCAGGTTATTAGCCAGGCGTATAAGCCCTGGAAGTGAGTTCCAACGCAACAGGGCCTGGATGTCAAATGATGTCCCCAGCACGCCAGCTTGTAACTGGCCTGTGCAAGGGTGGGGTAGGCATAGGAATGGAGCTGTCTCCCTGATGTATGGGTCTTCACTCGATCAACTAGATATGTTTAACAAGGATTGATTCAGCATTTAGATGACAGTGTCAGGATCTTGTGAGTGATCTTGTGTTGAACTGGCAACCAATGTAAGGTCCTCCTGGTGTTGGATACATGAGCACATCTGGACATACCATGGATGGCTCGAACTGTGTTTTTCTCTGCAACCTGTAATGCTTGTATATTTGAGCGTGTTGTACCAGCTAGGAGGCTATTGCAATAATCGAGTCTGGAATTTATTAGAGCAGTGGCTAATAGCGCGCGGTTCTTGATAGTGCGGAACGAGTGGATGTAGTTTAATAACTTGGAGATGAGGTCACTAGCGGATCGGATGTAGGAGACATGCAGACTAATGGTTAGTTCATCATCAAGGACAACCCCTAGTGACTTGACTTTCTTGAGCACATTGATAATATTACCCGCGATGCAAAATTTGGCATAGGCCGGGGCCATTTTACTAAGGCGGGCTCTGGGTGCCACGATCAGAAGCTCGGTTTTGTTACAGTTCAAAGCGAGTGAGTTGATTGCCCTCCACGTCTGGACTACGTCATAGATTTTGTTTATGGCCGCCAGATCCTGCTCATATTTCCCACTCAGCTCAAGGACAACCTGAGTGTCATCAGCACAGTTTGTATACTGTACACCCAGACCACCCAATAAGTCGAGCAGGGGCCTGATGTATACGTTGAACAGGGTGGGCGACAGGCAAGAGCCCTGGGGGACACCACATGTTTGAAGAACAGGGCAGGAACTTTCTTCGCAGACTGCTACCCGGGCAGTCCGTGGGCCAATAAATGAGGATATCCACTGGGATGCCGGATTGGAGCAGTTTACTATCTGCCCGAGCCTTGTCACCAGTAGAGAGGGATCCACCAGGTCGAAGGCCACAGAGAGATCCAAGAGCATCACCAAAGCGGGATGACACTCTTAAACAACAGCGACTGCAAGGCCAATAAAGTGTTCATACTATAACTGAGTAAAATTATTTTGGTAAATAACTACTTCATATGCAAGAACCAGTCTTACTTACAAGCCTCAGGAACTTCTATGGGCTCATCAATGGCCCCAGCCTATGCTAACCTATTTATGTATCACCTAGAAAGCCCACAAATACTAAATGAGCCGAGATGGAAAAACAATCTAATAATCTGGAAAGGATTTATAGATGATGTTTTCACAATCTGGAGAGGAACTAGAACAGAGTTGGATCTATTTTTAGAATTTCTGAATTCCTTACATGTGAGAATAAAATTCACGATGGAAGTTGGTTCACCCAAACTTCATTTCTTGGATGTGGAGTTGGAGATTGGACCAAGAGGGATTACAAGAACAATATACCATTAAAAAACCCAACGTCAACAACTCACTACATTATTTGAGCCACCATCCAGAACATTTACGGAATAACTTACCATACAGTCAGTTCCTACGGCTAAAAAGAATCATATCATCACCAGAAACATTAGAAGAGGAGAACTTAAATATGGTTGAGAAATACAAAAGGAGAGGGTACCCAAGAGATATCATCGAGAAAGCAAGAGAAAAGACAGAAAGGCTGGACAGGAATTAATTACTGACCCCCAAAATTAAATCAGGAGAAACACCCTTCATATATGCTTTAAGATATTCAGGACATAGTCACCATATAACCAGGATGATAAAGAAAAATTGGAGAATTGTTAAAATGGACACACAACTGAACAAAATATTCCCCAAACCTCCAATCATAGCCTACAAGAGAGGCCGTAATTTTAAAGACCAACTTGTTAAGGTGGAAAGACCTTCAAAAGACAAACAACAAACATTGAGGCAGAAGAAGACAGGAATCTTTGGTTACCTTAATTGCAGCCATTGTAATAATATAATCAAAGGCAGCTATGTAAGACACTCATACAATGGAACAAAAAACTAATTGAATGATTATGCTACTTGTGATTCAAAATCAGTTATCTACAAACTCAGCTGCCCATGTGGGATTTCTTATGTGGGACAGACAATCAGAAAAGCCAAAGAACGCTGGAATGAACATAAGAGCAATATCAGGACCAGCAATACAAGATCACCTGTGGCACGACATTTTAATGAGAACAAACACAATATATCCCAACTGAAAGTAATAATCTTGGAAGTGGTAAAGTACTCTCCCAGAGGAGGAAACCACACAAAACGTATGAATCAAAGAGAGATTTATTGGGAAGAAAAGCTCAATAGTCTATCACCCAGGGGACTACAATGTGGAAGTTTTTCTTCAAAGCTTGCCTCTAAAATGGATTTTTCTCTAAAATTATTCCTCTCAAGTTCGTTGTCCCAAAAGCTCTTTCCTCAAAAATTATGAACAACTTAGAGAATAAATGTTACAATATGAACATTTAACTACACATCTAAATATCATGGTATAAGAATGGATACCACAGAAGAGAATAATAAGACATTACTTTGTAACATAAGGTCATCACATTAAAGAATATATGATTTATGATCATTACGTCAATAGAGTGTGAACAGGATGGACAATAGAGTGTGAGCAGGATGGATATGTAATAAACATCTAGAGCATTTGAAAACAATCCTAACAGGAATACGGTTCACAGTTTAAATTATTGATCCCATAAAAAGTGTTAAAACGTTTAACACATACAAAAATCATGTACTGCTTTACTGGTTTATGTCAATGTAATCACACAAAGCCATGATTGTTCTAAGAATTCTTTATTATTTAAAGAGTATATTATTGTTTTGAAACCCATGGACGAGTGTAAATAATGTACTGCTCACTGTAAAAATGACATCAGAGCATGACATTAGATTGTGAACATAATCTATATGTCATAAGCACCTGCACCAATAGGTAGGCTATTAAATTAAATAATCACAATTCCAGCATAACGCACAGTAAGTCATGAGATGACGATAAGGACACGGCTACGACATCATCATGCAATAACGTGATGACATCATAATGTAAACAAACATATGGCGGCCATCTTGCCACTCTGCATTTTGTTTGTGGCGCAGCATTAATGGAGACAGAACCATACAAGGAGCCTAAAAAAACATTAATTTTGGTAAGAATGAGAAACACAGGAATGTTATAGAGTGATGTACTCCATCATTGGACTAAGACCCTGAGTAAGAAATACTTTTTATACGTAAATTAGACATTGGGCGGTAAAATACAACTTTGTATATTACTCTGCAGGATTTACCCGTGTGGGACTGCCATTACCAATATTCTAATCCAGAGAACTTTATCCCAGATGTTCCACATTTAAATATTTAATAAGGTAAGAACTAAGTGAAACCCATGGGCAATGATTTCATGTACAAAAAGCTAAGAAGGGAGAGCACACCCTTCGTGGTTATATAATTATTATAGCTTCCAATATTATTAAGCTCCTACGGCTCTCTGAATCTTGATGAGTGTTGAGGGTGCGGGGGATTAAACAATGACACTGGCATCACAAGTCAATGAAAACATGAGAACAATACAGTATACATAATCAATGGGAACTCACGTCCCCTGCACACCTATATTTATTGGAACAAATTTCCAATCAAAATTAGTTACAATATTCAAATAAAAATGATTATGCTTTCAGGAGTATTATTTATATTATTGATTCACATATGTATTCTTAATACACTTCAGAATGAAACCATATTAGTGGTCATCATGAGAAATGTATTCTTTTGCACTTTTATCTCATGGAATTCAAAATTCAAAAATTAAATAGGAAATGGATACAGTGCAGAGCTCTACGCATTTCGAGAGTAAATCTCTCTTCTTCAGGAGCAAAAAATAACAAAAGTAACTTTTTTCAGCACCATTTCACATATAGTTTGCAGTACAAATTAAACCACTTCGTCAACATAATCACAAAGAAATGTATCTTTCAATGTTCCTTATTTCGTTGTGCAATGATGAAAACATCATCTAGTGTTGTCCAAATTAGTGCCAATATTCAATTTTCAACTGATGCTGTTCAACTGTAAATAAAAACGAACTAATGTTATTACTTGTCAATTATGTCAACCATCAACTTACTAACTCAATAGTCAATAAATCCTGTTACCTTTCAACGGATTTGATCTTCCTCTCTCCGTATATACCCGGAGATGATATCCCTTGTGGGTTAGAGATATTCCCTGTCATTTACCAATCTCTAGATCGAACTTCTGGCATGTTGTTACATGTATTATATTATCATACGTGTACTTGGGCCTTCCTTCCGGTGTTGGACTGCACCTTTTGTACCAATGATGTGTACGTGTTTAGTAACCTTATCAAACACTCATAATCCTAATGTCTGTCACTTTGAAATGGTTGAGAGTACTCACCATTTAGCCACCAGTGGGAGGAGACTGAGGTGGAGCCTCCCAATCTCTACTTCAGCATGCGTTATCTGAAAAAATCAGATACCCGTTAGTTTTATGGACCGTTCTGGAATCCTATCATCTAACCCGGCATACTCCGTTCTCAATAATAATGCTTACCCAATGGCTTCAGACAGCACAAATGTCCTGCGCGGTGCCTGTGTGGTTTGCCGAATGACTTAGTCCACTGTGGTGTGAACCTGTCACTAGGCAACACCTGATTCTTAAGGTGGCGTGCTCAACGTGGATTAGTCACGTGATATTCATGTGTGAAGTTATGGGAACTGTAGTGCCTAATCGTTCCATTCTGAATCGCTGTACTATGTAGTGTCATTTTTTAATCCAAGTTCCACCAAATCGAGTTATTAATACATGGAAAAATAGTGTCCAGCGGTGTCACACAATAACTCGGCGCCGCTAGATATTACAGCGTGCCTGAAAACCATCACATACCGAGTCATAGTGCAATGCCACTGCACATTATTTAAATGTAATTGTCATGTGGTTCTCAGCGACAATTATTAGGTGCCGTGAGATCTTAAAATGTGCCTGATATGCATGACGTACTGAGTCATAATGCAATGCTTCTGCGCATACTTTTAATGTAATGTGGTTCTCAAAGAGACATTGTAGAAATTACTGGATATAAGGTGGAGGACAGGATTTTACAATTAGATTGTTTTGATTTTGTAGGAAGCATTTTTTAAGTCCACTGAATGGACAATTGGCTAGAAGAAATTCTTTAAAAGAAATCCTGTGAGAGGATGGAATGCAGGTGATTATGCGATTCTGAATCATGGCAGAGAATAACAGGTATTGTTAAGCAAATGATGATTATCAAGAGTAGAGTAACTGAAATTATGATTAATTATTTACTGTAGATTGGAATACTGAAATAACGAAGTGAGCAGACAACTCCTGAAGAAGGGGAGAAAAATACCGCAAAATGCATAGAGAAAGAAAACAAGGATTGGATATATTAGAGGATATTGATTGGCATAACTTGTCTGAATACAAGATCGGATCATATTCAATGCTTGAAATTGTTTACTCAGTTAGGATCAAAAACTATATTTTGATATGTTTAAAAATTCTTTTGTTTTTGAATTTATCACAAATTAATAACCACATATTAACTGAATACAATAGATCGACCAATAGTTGATGAAATTAAATATTTGATCTATTTTATGAACAACAGTAGTATGAATGGAATTATTTGAATTCGATTTACTTTACTTGTAATTTAATCAACTAAAAATTGATTGTTTATACAATACAAATAGGGAGTGCAGGGGACGGGAGAGTTCCACAAGGTTGTGGACATCTCTTGTTTTATATTCATAGGTATAACCCAGTGTCAGGGTTGGTTTTCTCCCCAGAAAACCTTTACTTCATCATTAATCATTTAATTTTTTAATTAAACACAGGAGTGCACTAAGTAAAATATATCGAGACTCTGTCTGCTATGCCAGCCTGGGTGGATTTGAGATCTAGCATTGTGGTTTCAGTCCTGTGCTGAGCTCTAAAGCCCGATTGGCGTGAGGAGGATCTTAAGGACAAATGGCACGTTTGTAATAGGTCGATAACTGCCAATAAGGCAGGGGTGGGCAATGGCCTTTTTTAGTAATGGTTTGATCCAAGCCTCCTTGAGGGAGGATGGAACCACGCCTTCATCAAAGCAGAAATTAATGAGTTTAGTCATCCAAGGGGCCAATAGCTCCAGTGACTCTTTGAAGATATCTGCCGGACAACAATCGCCAAGACATGAGGTGGGGTGGGTTTTCAGATCGCAAATGACTTTGGCAACTTCTTCCTCTGAATAGTGCCAGTAATCAAAGATGGGAATTTTGTCCAGTGCTGGGGTCAGGTCCTGAGAGACGTTAGTGTGAGTATTGCATCCCTGTGAAGATGTCTGGATGTTGCTAATGGTCTGTGGACTGCAATCTTGTCCAGGGATCCATCATGGATTTCCTGGCACCATGTGGAGTCCTTTATTAAGTCTTGATTGGTGGAGGGGGTGTCCTGAAAGACTTTCGGGATCTTAAAAAACCTGCTGGTATTAGAGCGTGCATTATTGATCCTGTTGTTAAAGTAGGTAGATTTAGAGGTAATGATGGCAGTTTAAAATTCCTTCACTGCTTGTTTATATTGAGCTAATGTAGCCGGGCTGGCTGGGGTTCTTGCGCCAGGCTCTTATTCGTGCTCTCTTTGTCTTTCTGATGGTGATGATATCATTGGTGAACCATGCGTTTTTATGTGCCTCAGGTTTAATTATTTTTCTTTTCAGTGGTGCTAGAACTGAGATGACCTCCTTTATAGATGTAGTAAGGTGTTCCACTAGGTGAGAGGACTGAGAGAAGTTGATGAGCGGCTTAAGACTGGATGATAACAGAGCAGTGAATTTAAAGGGGTTGCGTGACAGGTTTTTGGATTCTGGGCAGTGCATTCATTTTTGCTGTTGGTGCAGGGAGATGCCCAGTGGCATGGATCAAAAAATGATCAGAACATGTGCAAGGCGAAACATTGAGGTATGACACGGATGAATGTTGCGATACCAACCAGTCAAGTGTGTGACCACCTCTATGTGTGGCCTCTTTCACCCATTGTGTAAACCCTGTGGAATTCAGGGAGTCAATGAGTGAGGATGTGTAACGCTCACCTGATTCCCACAGAGACGCTGACCCGAACTGGACTGCTACCGTTTCTTCTATCGTGAGGCGCAGGGCCCGGAAGATGCTCTGGACGGGGCCTCCGAATTTGGATTGCCTGGCTTGTAGAGTAAGTTTTCTGCAGGTGGAAGAAAAGGGATTGATTACCAGCTGGGGTGGATAAGTGTTCCCACCAATCTCCCGTTTCTCACTCTTCTTGACCCCCAACTTGGTTTCTGCGAGCTCTCACCTTAGGTATTGTAAAGATGAGCTCACCATCCTGCTTCAGGTGCAGGGGTGCGTAGAATCCAGTTACGTCACTGGATGGGAAATAGTTGCGGACACTGTGTTCTTCGTTTCTCCTACGGTAGCCGTAAGTATGAGTGTCTTTTCTCCACAGGAGCCGGGGCCCAGAAACCTAAAGCTGGTAAGTCTCTTGGTGAGTATTTGTTCTCCGTGCTTAGTTAGTGCTCACCATGTATTCCTCTTATGCAGGTGCTGGGATGTAGCTGGCGTCGTAGCCGCGGTGGAGGAAGGTAAGTGAAAGAAAAGCGACTGCTTACTTCTAATGATTGTCTTTTTCTGCTGACAGGTGCCGAGATGCTGCCGGCGACACAGCCGCTGTCGCGCGTGATGAGGCACGTAAGTAAGTGGAAGAAATGTGGCCGCTTTAGAGCGGGCACCTCTAATGACTGTCTTTTTCTGTTTTTCAGGTGCCGAGATGCTGCCGGCGTCGTGGCCGCGGTGGAGTTCGGCGAGGCCACAGATGGGTAAGGCAAGGCGGCGCGGCTGCGAGCGTTTGAGAGCGCTGCTAATCTTGTACCTTTCCTTTGCTGGATCGTCGGAGGTAGGATTGCTGAGGCCGGATTCCGGTAAGTAATTTCTAATGCTCGCCTTCTCTTTTCTTGTCTGTTTGCAGGTGTTCCGGGTGCTGGCGGGCGTGTCAGGAGCCAGGATGCAGGAGCCGACTCGGTGAGGGTCCTGCTGCTGATGCAGAATAACGCGAAGCACGTGTATTCCATCGGACGTGGTTTAAATAGCAGAGAAGTGCTTCAGGTGTGTGTTCTTCCACTGGCCCCACCCAGGTATGAAAAGAGTTCCTGAATAGAGGAAATAGTTCCTCCCAGCCCTAATGGCTGGGGACTTCAGCCAGACTGGATTGTTCTGGGTAAGTATGCAGCATGGTCTGCCTCAGGTAAGTCCACCCAAGCATTATTACACAGTTTATCAATATGAGCCCGGCGCCCATGGCGCCGGGACTGAAGTCCTTTATGAGCCTGGCGCCAAAGGCGCCAGGACACGGTCCAAAGGGCCCCTGTAGGGGCCTGCTGGGTCCGGAGATGTGGAAGAAAGGTCTGCTTCCAGGGGCGCTGGGCCAGTTCTGGTTCCTCGGGAGTAGTGCTCATGACAGCACCCCCCCCCCCTCAAGGCCCCTCCCAAAATTGTCTTCCCCGGGGGTTTTGGTTTATCCGGAAAGGTTCGGTGAAATTTCTTGATTAGACGAGGAGCATGGACGTGGTCATAGGGTTCCCATGACCTCTCTTGAGGCCCGTAACCCTTCCAGTCAATCAGGTAAAACAGCTTTGATCTGATGATCTTAGAGTCCAAAATGTTTTTAATCTCGAATTCAGGTTCCCTATTCACTTGCATTGGTTCTGGAGGTTTGGTTAGTCTGTTTCCAGATTGCATGGGTTTCAAAAGCGATATGTGAAAAACAGGATGTATTCGCATATGAGCTGGCAATCCTAGTTTAACGGCCACTGGGTTTATTATGGCCGTAATTGGATATGGCCCCAGATATTTGGGACTAAAAGTGTGAGGTCCTTTGAGTGATAAGTGTTTGGTGGACAACCAGACCTGGTCCCCAATCTGGTATTGAGGGGCCTCGCTTCGGTGTTGATCTGCTCCTCTCTTGTACCTTTCTTTAGCTTGTTGTAAATGTGCAGCAGCTTCTTTGAAGGCTTTGGTAATAGCAGTGTGTAACTGATCCACGGCGGGTGTTCCAAGATCTTGAGGTGGATCGAGGTTGGAAGTTCGAGGATGAATTCCATACAAAGTGTAGAAGGGGCTTTGCCCGGTTCCAGAGTGAACAGAATTATTGTATGCATACTCAGCTATCCAAAGGATGTCCTTCCAGTTGGTCTCTGACTGTTGTAGCATGCATCGTAAATATTGTTCGAGAGTCTGGTTAGTTCTTCCAGTTTGACCATTGGTCTGGGGTGATGGCTGGTTGAGAGTCTTACATCGATTTGGCCAATTGACAGCAACTATGCCAAAAATGGGAAATAAACTGGCTTCCTCTATCTGAGATTAGTACCGATGGGAATCCGTGTAACCGGACAATGTTTTCAAGGAATTCTCTGGCTAGTACCGAAGCTGAGGGTAAGCCTTTTAACGGAATGAAGTGGGCCATCTTGGAAAACAAATCCACAATAACGAGAATAGTGTTGTACCCGGAGCAGGAGGGTAAGTCTGTGATAAAATCCATAGAAAGGGTGTGCCAGGGAGACGGTGAAATGTCTAATGGTTGGAGAAGACCAGCCGGTCTTTTCTTTTGACCCTTGTTTTGAGCTCACACACCACAGGACATCACAAATCCTTTTATGTCTTTTCTCCACGAAGGCCACCAGAATTGTCTTCTCACTTTCTCTTCTGTTTTGGCAATGCCAGGGTGGCCCTCTATCAATGAATCGTGATAGCAGGAGATTACTTGCCTTTGCAAATCGGCGTGTGGTAGGAATAATTGTCCCCGGAAATAAGGCAAGTCATTGTTTAAAGTGAAATCCATTCCTTTTTGTAGCCAGTTCTGCAAGTCTGTTGGGTTCAGAAATTGTTTAACTTTTGCCTCAATGTCCTCGATGGATTGTGAAGAAATCAGGCCCAAGATCCTTTGTACAGGAATTATTGGTACAGGCTCTGGGTTGACAATGTTGTCTCCCATTCCAATCCGGGAAAGAGCATCATTTTTGCTGCCGGGGCGGTAAGTGATCACTAAGTCAAATTCGGCAAAGAACAGGGCCCAACGGAGCTGTCGAGAGGATTGAGCCTTGGCGGTTTTCAGATACTGTAAATTCCGATGATCGGTGATCACCGTGATGGTGTGTCTGGCCCCAAGGAGATAATGACGCCAGGCCTTAAAGGCGGATTTAATAGCTAACAGGTCCTTGTCTGTGATGGCGTAGTTAACCTCAGGCGCCGAGAATTTTCGTGACCAGAACGCCACGGGATGTAATTGGTTAGTCTCTGGGTCTCTTTGTGAGAGGACCGCTCCCATTGCTAAGCTGGATGCGTCGGTTTCGACGATATAAGGGAGATCTGGGCGTGGGTGCTTCAGTATTGGTGCAGAAGTAAACTTGGCTTTTAGCTCTTGGAAGGCTTGTTCAGCTTCTTCAGACCACTCAAAACGTTTATTCTTTCTTAAGAGAGCCGTGATGGGTTGTACCACTCGTGAAAACTGCGGAATGAATCTGCGATAAAAATTGGCAAAGCCTAACATGCTCTGAACGCCTTTTACAGAAGTAGGTGATGGCCATTTGAGAATAGCGTCCACCTTTCGCGAGTCCATGTGGACGCCTTTGGGTGTCAGGATAAAACCCAGAAATTCGACTTCAGTGGCATGGAAAACACATTTTTCAAGTTTGGCAAATAGCTTGTGTTGGAGAAGTTTTTCAAGTACTGTTCTAACATGATTTCGGTGATCTGCTTCCAAAGAGGAGTAAACAAGAATGTCATCTATGTAGACGACAACACAGACGTGAATGAGCTCCCTGAGGACATCATTCATAAAATATTGGAAGGCGGCCGGTGCATTACATAGTCCGAAAGGCATCACATGGTACTCAAATAACCCATATTTAGTGCGAAACGGCGTCTTCCATTCATCGCCTTCCTTGATCCGTACCAAGTGATAAGCCCCCCGTAGGTCTAGTTTTGTATATATGCAAGCATCCTTCACCTGGTCAAGGAGTTCCGGGATCAGAGGTAAAGGGTATCTGTTTTTTACCGTTATCTGATTCAGAGCGCGGTAGTCTATACAGGTTCTGAGGTCACCTTCTTTTTTTGGCACAAAGAACAGAGCCGAGGATGCAGGGGACTTTGATGGACGAATAAAACCATTGGCCAAGTACTGGTCCAGGTACTGTCGCAGGTGAAGGTTCTCGGGCTCGGTAAGGGCGTAGATCCTACTGCAAGGAGGAGTTGCACCGGGTAGTAGATCTATCTGGCAATCGTATGACCTGTGGGGCGGTAAGGTGTTAGCCTGTTCCTTTTGGAAAACATCTTGAAACTCTCGATACTCTAGCGGTAATTGCAAACTGTCGGCCGTTACTGACGCTAGGCCAATGTCTGATAGTAGATAGCAGGTTTGTGCACACTCTGGGAACGTTATCGTCTTTGCTCGCCAATCAATCTGAGGATTGTGTTTTTCCAACCAAGGGATTCCCAGAATTATTTGAAATTGCGGAGCCTTGATCACGTCGAACACTATTACCTCCCGATGCCCGTCTTGGCCTAGTAATGTCACTTCAGTAGTGGTATGGGTTACCGGCCCGGAGGCAATCACAGTCCCATCCACAGTGGTGATGACATCTTTAACAGCTTTTGGGCAAAGAGGTAGGTTCATCCTGGAAGCCAACTCGCGGTCCACGTAATTTCCTATAGCTCCACTGTCCACGTATGCCTTAATTGCATGCAATCTTTCTGGCTGCTTGGATTTACGAGGACCATTGGCATAATGAAGTGCGAGGTCAAAGAACTGGTTTTTAAGCTCGGCAAGCGGACCTCTACGCTTGTCGGGCAAGGTCGTTTCCCGGCTCAGACTTTTCGGAATTCTTGTCGGAAGCTCCTACGGTCTTCTTAGGTGGTTTTACAGGGCAGTCTCGAAGGAAATGTCCCGAGTCCCCACAAGAGAGACACAGTTGCATTTGCCGTCTTCTGTCACGCTCTTTCTGGGTTAAGGGGCCCTTTACAACCCCAATCTGCATAGGTTCAGTGCGATCGACACTTTTGGAGTTGCTCTCAGTCTTAGTGAAGATTCGGGTTTCAAACCTGGATCGATCCGCCTTCCTGTTTTGAAGCCTGTGATCTAATTGGACCACCAAATCAATATAATCCGAACAGTCCTGAGGTGGATTTACGACCTGGGCCAGGACGTCTTTGAGTTCGCCGCGTAGACCTCGGTGAAATAGCGAGATTCTTTTCTCCTCGGGCCATCCAGTTTCCACAACTAACCTATTGAAGGATGCAATTTAGGCTAAGAGATCCTGGTTGCCCTGTCATAGGGAAAGGAGTTCATTGTCCAGGGCCTGCCCCTGGGAATGCCTCGCAAAAAGTCTTTCCATACTCGTCTGGAAGGCTTGGAAATTCCAAAGGATTGGATCATCTTGAGTAACCAGTGGAATTGACCAATCGGCGGCACTGCTGCTAAGATACGAAAGTACAAATGCTACCTTGGTCTGGTCATTCGGGAAGGCCGCGGGCCTGCAGAGAAAGTGCAATCGGCATTGATTTATGAACACTGCAAATCTTTTAGGGTCTCCAGCAAAACGTTCAGGTGGTTGATTTGAACGGGATTGGTTGAAGTAACTGGGGTAAAATTCCCCCCTGGATTGGGCAGAGGGGTTTGCCCCGCTTGGCTCTGTAATAACTGTCTGGCAAGGTCGTCGGTTCGTTCCTTTGACACTATCAAGTCTCTCCTGAGGGCGTTCGTCTCCTGGCGAGCAGCATGAACTTCAGCCCTTAATTCCTCCAGTAGCTTGGCCAGTTGATCTGTATCAGAAGTTTCCATAGCGCCTGGGTAGGAGTGTATTGGTAGGCTTTGCGTTCTGTAACGCTCACCTGATTCCCACAGAGATGCTGACCCGAACTGGACTGCTACTGTTTCTTCTATCGTGAGGCGCAGGGCCCGGAAGATGCTCTGGACGGGGCCTCCGAATTTGGATTGCCTGGCTTGTAGAGTAAGTTTTCTGCAGGTGGAAGAAAAGGGATTGATTACCAGCTGGGTGGATAAGTGTTCCCACCAATCTCCCGTTTCTCACTCTTCTTGACCCCCAACTTGGTTTCTGCGAGCTCTCACCTTAGGTATTGTAAAGATGAGCTCTCCATCCTGCTTCAGGTGCAGGGGTGCGTAGAATCCAGTTACGTCACTGGATGGGAAATAGTTGCGGACACTGTGTCCTTCGTTTCTCCTACGGTAGCCGTAAGTGTGAGTGTCTTTTCTCCACAGGAGCCAGGGCCCAGAAACCTAAAGCTGGTAAGTCTCTTGGTGAGTATTTGTTCTCCGTGCTTAGTTAGTGCTCACCATGTATTCCTCTTATGCAGGTGCTGGGATGTAGCTGGCGTCGTAGCCGCGGTGGAGGAAGGTAAGTGAAAGAAAAGCGACTGCTTACTTCTAATGATTGTCTTTTTCTGCTTACAGGTGCTGAGATGCTGCCGGCGACAGAGCCGCTGTCGCGCGTGATGAGGCACGTAAGTAAGTGGAAGAAATGTGGCCGCTTTAGAGCGGGCACCTCTAATGACTGTCTTTTTCTGTTTTTCAGGTGCCGAGATGCTGCCGGCGTCGTGGCCGCGGTGGAGTTCGGCGAGGCCACGGATGGGTAAGGCAAGGCGGCGCAGCTGCGAGCGTTTGAGAGCGCTGCTAATCTTGTACCTTTCCTTTGCTGGATCGTCGGAGGTAGGATTGCTGAGGCCGGATTCCGGTAAGTAATTTCTAATGCTCGCCTTCTCTTTTCTTGTCTGTTTGCAGGTGTTCCGGGTGCTGGCGGGCGTGTCAGGAGCCAGGATGCAGGAGCCGACTCGGTGAGTGTCCTGCTGCTGATGCAGAATAACACGAAGCACGTGTATTCCATCGGGCGTGGTTTAAATAGCAGAGAAGTGCTTCAGGTGTGTGTTCTTCCACCGGCCCCACCCAGGTAAGAAAAGAGTTCCTGAATAGAGGAAATAGTTCCTCCCAGCCCTAATGGCTGGGGACTTCAGCCAGACTGGATTGTTCTGGGTAAGTATGCAGCATGGGCTGCCTCAGGTAAGTCCACCCAAGCATTATTACACAGTTTATCAATATGAGCCCGGCGCCTATGGCGCCGGGACTGAAGTCCTTTATGAGCCTGGCGCCAATGGCGCCAGGACACGGTCCAAAGGGCCCCTGTAGGGGTCTGCTGGGTCCGGAGATGTGGAAGAAGGGTCTGCTTCCGGGGGCGCTGGGCCAGTCCTGGCTCCTCGGGAGTAGTGCTCATGACAGGATGCCTGTTTGTCTGAGGGATCGTCCGCCCAGTGATTGAAATCCCCCATGATGATCACTTGTTTTTTTGGTTTGATAAAATGAGCGACCAGCTTCAGGAACTGTTCCTCAAAATGTGGCATGTCTCTGGGAGGCCTGTACAGGGCCAAGATACTTAAGGAAGAGTTGGCCGAGGTCTTGATCTTGACCCACAATGATTCACAGTCATCTGGACTGGTGTGAGTAATGGTATGGCAATCAAGATGCTTTTTGCACATTAGTACTACCCCTTCCCCTTTGCTGCTTAGTCGATCTGATCGAAAGATAACATAATTAGGGGGATGGATAATGTAGCGTCACTAGGTACGGTTGGGTTGAGCCAGGTTTCCGTTAAGGCGAACGCAATGCTGGAAATGCATTGGAGGGACAGGGCCTCCCTTTCCTTGTCCTGTAGTCCTTTTACATTTGTGTTATGCATTGTTTTCTGCCCAGGAGTCCATGTGGGAATCCTGGCAGTGCAGCTCTTCCTGTTTTTGGTTTGGTGTACAGACCCATGGATTACGCTTATGGCACCCATGGGTGGTGGGGGTACAACCCTGTGCCCCTAGTGTATGTTTTTGGGCACCTGTGTGGCCTACAGAGCAGGGTATGGGCTGGTGGCAGCTCTATGCTGAATTTAACAGGTGCTCTGAGTATCCTCCATTTTGGGATACCCAGGCCCTACCATTGGAATCAGTTGATTCCGTATAGGAAACAAGATGGCCCCTGTGGCCTCTTGCTTTCTATTGCCTGTTACCTTGTTTTCCCAAAGTCCTGGGAAACCCTGACTCTCTGTCCCTTCCCCCTGACTGGCTGTTGGGTGGAAGTTCCATATATGGTGTTGTTGTGAAGTCCAGGCCAAACTGGCTGGAGCCTTCCCAGTGACTGTATGTTTTGGGTACACACTGTGGGTGGGACCTCGGTGAATGGAGTGTGTGACCAATATGCACTTCTTGTTGTGGATGTCTGGTTTCTGGTGTTTGACACAATGACTGAGACATCGTGCCCGAAATTGGTATGAATGCATTGTGTAGTGTTGAATGGCTGGGTACTTGTCCCAATACATATTCCTTGTTGTATGTGTCTGAGAGGGAGGAGAATGGCCTGAATGCACTGTATGCCTGATTGGCTGACTGACTGACTGCTGAATGCCCTTCTGAGTGATTGGTTGCCTGAGTGTGATCCAGCAGAATGAATGGGAGATCAACTAGTATATCTGGGGGCCTCTCACTGCTAGAAATCGTTCAGAAGCTGAAGTTGTAACTGATGCTTAATCTCCAAGCCGAGCTGGAAGAAGAAGGTTGACTGCTGTCTCTCTTCGCCGAAATCCGAAAGCCATCGAGACTGATCCAAGAGAGGACCTGGTTAGGCGCCCTCTTCCGATGCACTGAGCGACCATCGAGCACTGCTAACCTTTGCCGAAACGCCCTGGAAGTCAGACCCTCGACAGGCTGCTGACCGGAGACTGGGACCGCTGAGGAGAACGAAGATCATCATCAGTGGTCGAAGTGAGCGGGAGCGGTTGGGAGTGGTGCTCCTCTACTTTTTTAAATTACGTTTTACAGCTCCTTTACTTTTATTCCGGAACGGTTTCATTTTAAAATAACACTGTAGAAAGAAGTTGAAACTTTCACGTTCAGTGCACTACACTGAACGTTCCCTTAAACAGCAGGCAAATGTGTTTGGGGGTTTGTATTGTGTGTCGGAGGGGGCAGGGCAATGGGGTTTGTGTGGAGCGGGGTAGGTTAGCATGCAACATAGTTCCACTACTTCTTTTCTTACACCTCGACCACTGATCAGCATCGGACATTCCGTGCACCATCGTTGACCAGGGTTTGCTATAACTGCTGGAGGCCTGTCGAAGCCGTGTTGCCCAGAAATGGGGACCGCTTGATGCCGTGCCATCGAAGACCGGAGCCGCAAGGCTCCTTTGCCTAAGACTTTTGATTCACGGACGCGCTCGTCCGCACCGCCGCCCACCTTATCCTGCCGGAGAAGGCCAGGCTATAGACGCGCCGAGGAGCCTCTGCCGGTGGGTTTCCCGCCACCCAAAGACCGTAGAGACGCCAGACGACTCGATGGCCTTGCTGGGCCACAGTTCTTCACAAACTCTTTGCGGTCCTGAACTATCAACATCGAGGTGCCCCGCACGCCTCTTCCTTGCAGGACGTCTTCGCTCCGTCGTCGACAAGCACCGCTGGGACTGAAGCTGCCGCCTCGACGCTGAGTTCACTTTCTTCAAGGGATCTCAATGATCCGTGGCTCCTGCTTTAAAGGGAGCCACTCAAAAAGGATCCTCCGACGACTCGTCGTCAAACTCTGCTATTCCAGATACATTGGTGTGGTAGAAAACATGTAGAAGGAAATAAGACTGGTAGAACAATATATGGACTGGGCTTGTGATATATCTTTATTTTACAGATTGCCCAGGTGGGGGGATCTCCACACAGAACTGTGTCTAGGTAACGGGGCCAGTATTCTGCCAATTGTTCTAACCAACTGCTTTCATCCTATGTTTATTGTTGGTTACCTTTATTAAGTGATTTGTGTGACATTTAACCAGAGTACAGTTGATGCACTTTAATGAAATCTGATAATAATTGTGGTACCACTTAGAACTGTATATATTTGCCATTGTAGATTAACTGAGCACAAAGTGAGTTATTGTGATTGTGTATATAAGCTTGAACCTTAACTATATAAAGGCTGTGTTTTAACTAATACAGTGTGTTGGCATTCCTTTGTGGGGGTTTGGGGACTACACTGTACTTAAGAACCAGCCTGCATCACCTCCTGAGAAGCTAGGCCCTGATTGCTCGTCCATTATCTTCAAAAAAAGCTAATACCTTATCACCCTACCCGCACCCTTAGATCAAGCTCAGCCGGCCTCCTAGTAATTCCTAAAACAAACTCAGTCAGGTTAGGCGGAGCATCATTCTCAGCCCTGGCCCCAACCCTGTGGAACTCGCTCCCACCCCACATCCGCCTAACTCAGGACTTAACGGCCTTCCGCAAACTACTGAAAACCTGGCTCTTTCCCTAAAACCAACCAGCCCCAAACCAGCATCATCACAATAACACCAACCTAACATACCCAAAAAAATAAATAAATAAATAAATAAATAAATAAATAAATAACCGAACTAGATTGTAACGGACATTAAGAAAAAGTACTGAAACGAATAAAGTAGATCTAAACAGGGAAATGATTAAATAGAAAGAACCACTGAATAATGGAAAGAAGAGATCGTGGAGAGCGGATGAACAAGGAGAGCGGATGAGCATAGAGGACGCGACCGGATGACTGGAAAGAGCGATTAAGTATGGATGAGTATAGATGAGTATGGACGAATGTGAGGGAAAATTCTGTCGGCAAATGAGCCTGGAGAACGTGCAGAGCGCATGATCGTGCAGACCGAGTGTGGGGAGCGTATGAGTGTACGGAACATATGAGTGTGGGGAGTATATGAGTGTGAGTAGCAGATGAATCTGGAGAGCGGATGAGTCTGGAGAGCGGATGGGTCTGGAGAGCGGATGGGTCTGGAGAGCGGATGGGTCTGGAGAGCGGATGGTCTGGAGAGCGGATGAGTCTGGAGAGCGGATGAATCTGCAGAGCGCAAGTGTCTTGAGAGCGGATGAGTCTGGAGAGCAAATGATTGTAGAGCGCATGAGCACGTGGATTCAGATGAGTGTCGAGAACGGATGAGCGTCGAGAGCTGATGAATGAAGAGGGCGGAATATGTGGAGAGCGGATGAGTCTGGAGAGCAAATGATTGTAGAGCGCATGAGCACGCGGATTCAGATGAGTGTCGAGAATGGATGAGTGTCGAGTGCTGATGAATGAAGAGGGCGGAATATGTGGATGATAAGAGGGCGGAGGAGAGAATGGCTGAATGTGGGGAATGGCTGAGTGTGGGGAATGGCTGAGTGTGGGGAATGGCTGAGTGTGGGGAATGGCGGAGTGTGGGGAATGGCGGAGTGTGGGGAATGGCTGAGTGTGGGGAATGGCTGAGTGTGGGGAATGGCTGAGTGTGGGGAATGGCTGAGTGTGGGGAATGGCTGAGTGTGGGGAATGGCTGAGTGTGGGGAATGGCTGAGTGTGGGGAATGGCCGAGTGTGGAGAATGGCCGAGTGTGGAGAATGGCCGAGTGTGGAGAATGGCTGAGTGTTGGGAATTGGCTGAGTGTGGGGAGCAGAGCGTACGAGTTGTGCCGATAAGTCGATAAACCAGATGAGTGTGAAGATCCAATGAGCATGCGGATTGACCAAGGGTGTTGACGGGTGTGGATGCGATCGAGTGTCTAGATCAGACGACTGTATGTAGCAGTCGATCGTATGTAGAGCGGACGAGAACATGTGATGCGGATGCCGGTGTGGAGCAGATAGCCGTATGGAGCGGATGCCTGTGTAGAGCAGATGCCTGTGTAGAGCGTATGCCTGCGTGGAGCCGACGCCTGTGTAGAGCAGACCGGATAAGCGTGCAGACCGGATGAACGCATAGACAGACTGGAGTGCATTCGCGGGGACGACGGGAATGCATGCATTTGGAATACATGAGAGCATGCATGAAGCACACTGAAAATGAGGGATTAACTAGAGCACGCAAGACGAACTATGAACGCGCGAGTGTGCTCCTGATCGCATAAATTGCATGACCTACATAATATGCATTGGTGTGCGTAAATTTGAATCAACATATATCATACCACACCCCACGCCTACTCTCCTCTTTACACCACCACTCAAATAGAACACAGGGATACTATGACACCATTCGGTATAACTGTTCTCATATCAACATCTCCCGCTCACTCCCCATCACTCTAAGTAACCACCGCTGGTTTAACACCCCCAGCCTGGCGTCTCTCCTCAGGCCTAACGCAGCCACTCTGGAACTGGATAAATTCGGCCAGAGCGTACACATTCTCCTGACCTCTCAACCACCACACCTACCGCTAAGAAGCAGCTACCACATTAACCCCGCACCAGCTGCACACATACCTTGTGCGCACACGCACCTTTTGACTCTCTCCACCCTCTCTACTGACTCGAACCTCGGTTCCCAAGGGCGTTCAACCTACCAGCGCCTTCAGACCATACCAATGGTATATAAGGCGCTATATAAATGCAAAATAACAATAACAATAACAATAACAATTGCTACCAACAATAGAAAATACTGGCTGGGGTCCTCTGTGCCTCTCCTCTACCATATATAGAGAGCAGAAGTACAACCCGCCCTCCAGTCTTTACAGCGAACAAGTCAGGGGCCAAATTGAGAGAGATAGTCTACCATTCAGCCCCATGTTTAAACAATGATCTTGTGTTAAGCAGGGAGAACCGAGAGTGAAGTTGGATGCGTCATTGTTCCTAGAATGTGTGTAGTGGGTACTGTTAGTCGTGTCATCTACTTCAATTTCAAGGGGACAGGTAGGCCCTTCATTGTAGACTGGATGGGCTATGGGACACATTCTGCAGGTGGATTAAACAGGATAAGGCAACATGCACTCTGCCTTTGTAATCGGTGTGATCTGTGTTACTTTCAGCACAGTCCTTGCGAGACGCGCTGCCGCCGAGTTTTGTAACCGTTGGGCTGGTACGAACTGTGGTTCCTTGATGACCTGCGTGCGTTAATACAAGAGATATAAATATGGGCGGGCAGCAGGCGAGGCGGGACTATGGGACATACTGTGGTGGTAATGTAAGGTTGCTCAGTCACTTCCATATTCACAGCACATATGACATCTACACAGTATATCTTAACTGATCAGTGAGCTACCTCAGATGCCTGCTTTTCCTTGTTATAAACAGTTTCTAAAACCTGCCAGCTCTTAGTTATATATCTTACCGCTTCTTCCACCTTTTCTAAATCATCAAACCTCTGGGGTACCAATTTAGGTCATCCCTTCAAGGACCCGAGATATACCTTTATCGTCCTCTTCTCAGTAGCCGGATAGAAAACTATATATTGCTTAGTACCTGTATGAATAGTGAAATGCACATCTCACACTGGTAATACAATAAATTTACACAACTATTCTTACCCCAAAACTACCTCTTTCCTACCAAACTATATCCAACCCCTTCACCTTCCCAACGCACTCTATTTCGAACCAATACTACCTGTCCATCCACTAGCTTACTCAAACACTGCAACGGTGGGGGCTGTAAAGGCCATAATTCCCAATTGGACCCAAGACTAAACCATAGGTCTGGACTCATTCCTGGGGCAGAGATCAGGTACCCGAGGCATTCATGGGCAGCTCAATTTCCCATACTTCATGATGGGTTAACCACCCCCAGTTACACCCTGACCACAGTCCGGGCAGTATTCTGCTGGCCAGTGCTTGTTGCCCTCTGATCAGCTCATATGCTGTGAATGAAAACTTCTTTTCTTCACAATAAAATTGGCAGAATAAGTCAAGGATGTCCACAGCGCTTGTGCAGTGTATTTAAACAATTAGCACCAGGCAGCGGGTGTCTGTAAGGTGTGGGTACACTGCCAATCTACTGCCAGGTATACAGATAATTAACACAGAGTCCAAAGACACACTGCGCCAAGAAAGTGCAAAGATTTTAGCTGCGGTCTGAAGTTTATTCAAAGGGATCAGAACAGCTTGACACGTGTTTCAATCTCAACTGGCTCTTCATCTGAGGCTTGTGGTTCAAATGAATGGTTCAAATGTATAAAGGCATCATTTTGCCTGTGAGTTGGGCAACCCTAATGCATCGAGGATGCAGTAATATTCCGAACAATAATCAAACTTGCAAAAGCGGACGGCTCCAACGCCTTGGAGCCGTCCGCTTTTGCAAGTTTGATTATCAGATGGAGAGCCAGTTGAGCTCGAAACACTGTTTCAGGCTGTTCTGATCCCTTTGAATAAACTTCAGACCGCAACTAAAAGCCTTGCACTTTCTTGGCGCAGTGTGTCTTTGGACTCTGTGTTCATTTTCTTCACAATACCAACTGCATTATTTCCAGAAATGTCTCTATTGACACAATTGTTTCGGTATTCCAGCATCATTCGTCAACAATCTGGACCAACAATTATGCTGCATATCTTTTCATTCCACATTCACATCCCAGCTTCCATCACACTTTCCATCAATTTCTGTAGGGCACCCTTGGTAAGCTGACTGAGGGCGGCAATCATGTGTCGCTCACCATTTCGCGCCTCATTTCCCGTCAACTCTGCCCCAGATATGAGCCTATTGACCTTTCCTAATCGGTCAACATGACCCTCTAAATTTGTACCTTTATAGAACCCCCACGTGGCAAGTGTTCCAGTCATCTGGGACACCCAACCCAGACTTACTCTTGCTAATGTATGGGGAGGAGACAGAGGAGCAACCGAGAAAGAATGGATGCTTAATCAGCATGACAAGGGGGCCACAGCACCAACAGCTCCTCCTACTCCCCAGAACAGTGGTCTGCCTTCGGAGGCATAGTGATTATATCCATTAAGGGCATTAAAAGGGGTTGAAAAGGGAATTATACAATTTACCACGCCCGTTTACTGCGACCCCCAAAAATGCCAACTTTTTATTTGTTTCGACCCCCTTTTCACCTCCTATATATATATATATATATATATATATATATATATATATATATCCAATGAAAAAACTTTGTTAATGGGACGTTATGGTTAAGTTGCACTAATAAAAACCTATGCAATTCAATGAAAAATCTTTGTTAAAGGGACGTTATGGTGAAGTTGCACTAATAAAAACCAATGAAATTCATTGAAAAAACATTGTTAAAGGGGCTTTATGGTTACAAGTAAATCCGAAAAACCTCTGAAATTTGGGAGTTATGGTAAACTAAGCAACCATAACTCGCGCCACCACCATGCACTGCTAAAACTAACACCCAGGACATCACTGATGACATCACATATCTGGCCCACTTGTATGTATGCAGCCCACTTGTTTTTGTTCACAGACATATCTAGGCCAGGTGGTTTTGCTCACTGACAGTCAGAATATTACAATTGAAAAGTTGCTATATATCTAGATGTTTTAACCCTGTCATATGTTCTTAAAGTACGTTCCATAGAATTTAGTCTCAGCTGATGGTGCACATACATGGGGAAATAAGCAGGCCTCAAACACACAATTCATTTGTATACATGAAGATAAACTTTAATGTTATTAACATTTTCTGATGATGCTGTTTCTTTCTTCCTTACTTTAGTTTCCCTGTATGTGTCTCTGATTTGTATTCATTGTCGTTCTTCATATGTATTGTTTGCACTAGCACAAGTGTAGTAAGTCTTGAATTGTTTTCCAAGATGGGACCCCCCTCTAATTTTGCCCCCTCTTGACAGAATCCCACCAAACTTTTCAAAAACATTTATATCGAGATCTATAATCATTTTGCCAACTTAAGTGTAGGTTCGTTAAATCGCACCACATTTATAAGCCTTTAAAATATTTTGCCTCCCTCTAATTTTGTCTCCATTTGGCAAAATCCATTCAGGCTTTAGAAGCTCATTTATATCTAGATCTACATCTTTTTGCAAACTTTTGTGTAGATTCGTCACATTGCACGACATTTATAAGCCTTTACGATATTTTGGGACCCTCCTCTAATTTTGCCCCCTCTTGACAGAATCCCATCAGACTTTGGAAACCCATTCAGAATCTGTTTTTGAATATAATTGCATAATTTCTTGCAATTTTATTAAGTGGCGCAAAAGTTATAAGCCATGCAAGAACTGTTTTTCTCCAATCCTGTAATGCAAGAGTGTTCACGAACTTCTCTGGACTGTCCGCGAACATCCGTTTCTTTGCTTCCTGCAGCCATATCCTATCCCATCCTCATCACCCCTCAGCCCCCAGTGATTATTTGACAAGTGCAATGTTGTGTTTTGTAATATGTTTTTACTGTGATGTCTGCGGACATCGCCAGCTGTCCACGAATCCAAGAAGGGGGGCGTTCCCAAAAATCTGATGCATTTCAGCTTTTCACCATTCAATCCGTGGGCGCGTCGTGTCCGCAGACCGAACTGGGAAATGAGTCTGCGGACCGGACACAGATATCACTAATTTATTTGACTTACTTTTTGGCCATTAAAAAAAAAACACTGGACGGATTTACACCAAATTAACAAAAGCACGCTTTCGGGACCAAGCCGCCGCTTCTGCCACAAATCTGGTGAAAATCCATCCAGCAGTTTGGGCTGTAGGCGTGAGCAAAGTATTTTCCCATTATGTCTATGGAAAAAAACTCATTTTTGGGACCCCCCCCCTTGACAAACTTGGCAGAGAGAATTAAGAGTGGGCCAGCTACTTTTTTTGCAAGGTTTGGTGAGGATTCGTCTACGGGGAGCGAAGTTATAAGCCGCCCAAAAAGTGCTCTTCCTATGAGTTTAGCAACTTCACCATAACTACATGGCCGCTACAGCAGCCATGTAATATATATATATATATACATATATATATAACAGAGGGGGTGTGGGAAACTCTGCCCATTGACTTGTTCTTGGGTGGATGGCCCCTGGGAGAGTCTCAACCAAGTCTTTAGCTCACTGTTCTTTTCACAGAGAAGAAATTTCCCCACATATCAGTCTTTGTGCTGCCCAGGGGCAGTCCAGCACCAAAATGCTAGGCAATTCTCCTCTGAACAAGAGTACCACAGCAACCCCATAAACGTGTTTCAGCCTAGTTGGACATCATCAGTGAGGTGAAGCTGTGCCTCTCTAAGAGCAGCGAGCAAGGGGTCCACGTCTGGATTCCCCTGGTAACTTAGGGTGCGACCCAAAGTTACTTGGTATGCAAAACAGAGGGGGGGGGCTGGGAAATGATGTGTACGTGTTTAGTAACCTTATCAAACACTCAAAGGGGACACACATAAGACACCCTTACACAGGCCAAAAAATCCAACTGCTATGTCCAAATACTATGTTGGGCAAACCACAAGGAGGGTGAAAGACAGAATTTCAGAACATAAATCAAACATAAGGACCAAGAATATAAAATCACCAGTATCTAGACATTTTCTGGACAAACATCATACGATCTCACAATTAAGATTTGTGATTTTAGAAATAGTAGCGCGACCACACAGAGGAGGGAATCTACAACAAATACTCTCATGTAGAGAGATGTTTTGGATTCACAAGTTAGAATCATTGGAACCCAGAGGAATGAAGGAGGAATTCTCACTGAGTGTATTTTTGTAATTCATGTAATTGATCAATTTAACTGAACATCACAAGACATAAATGAAGCTGAACAACTGATCATTCCCTCCTTAAAATCTGCATCTCATGATGCTGAACCTGATCCAGTGTTCTGATCTTGATGGTCGTGCAGATTATTGTACCTCCGTCCCCAAGTACCGCACAGACAGAAATTATACACTGCCTGTGCAATCTTTGAGGCCACAGGTGTGTTGAGCCGTCAATCAGGTAGCAGGAACGCCGGAAGGACCCCCTGACCACTGTAAGGCAATGGGTGAGGGTTAAATAGGAGCAGTGTAAATGGTACAGGTAACAATCAGTAGTAACAAGGCTTACCCAAGTGTGCTGTAGGTAGGGCCCTAAGCGTGGCGTGGGCAACAGTCTGCTGATGGTGGTAGAAGAGATGTTCTGCACGGCTCGTGGGTGAGTCACACCTGGGTCTGATGTGGATGGACCAACAAGGCAAAGGAAGTTGAAACCAAGTTCCAAGATTCAAGGTTCAGAGGGGTTAATCAAAAGGCAGTCCAAGAGAGAGTTCCAAGGTCGAGGAGCCGGGGAAACAAAGCGGGATCCAAGAGGCAGAAATCCAAGGAGCAGGAAAGACAAGTCCGTTGAACAGTCCGAGGTCGCAAAGTCTGTGATCAAAAGGTAAACCAGAAGCACTAAACAATCCTCAAGGGATCAGCTGTGAAGTGCTGCACCCGCGTTGTGAGGATGTTTTTAAACTCGTTAAGCAGTCACGTGATGTGTCCCGTGATGTGTCCCACGGACGTGCGAGACGTGACGTGATCACGTGGTCACGAGACACCGGATGTTCGGGGTTGCTGTGGGAGTCTCCGTGGGCGTGGCCAGCCGTGAGTGCGCTTCCATGGCAACTGCCAGCAAAACGAAGGACGGTAAACACCGGGGCTACAGGCTGGTGTCCTCCCACGCCAGCCGAACTGCTCGTTCTCTCTGTGTGCAGGGACTGCTCTTGTGGGTAGGTGTGGTGTGGGGCGTGTGATCGTATGATTCCTGATAGGACGAGCAACGGGAGACGTGACAGAGCCCCCCTCAAAGGCCCACGACCCCGTGGGCTGGACGGGCTATCCCGATGAAAGCGAGCAACCAGACGCGGGGCATGGACGTCCCAGGAGGGAACCCAAGAGCGCTCTTCAGGGCCATACCCCAACCAGTCAACCAGATACTGGAGGCGACCCCTGCGGAGACGAGATCCCAGAATAGCACTGACCTCAAATGTATCCGGGGAGGACACAGAAACAGGGGCAGGAGACTGGACCATCCGGGTGGGAGCAAGACAGGGCTTGAGCAGGGAGGTGTGGCACACCGGGTGGATATGCCAGGTAGAGGGAATAGAGAGCCGTAGGGCCACCGGGTTGAGAACACAGGTAATCTTGTAAGGACCGACAAATCGGGGCAGCAGCTTCCGGCAACCAGGGATCCGCAAATGGCGAGTCGACAGCCAAACACGGTCACTTACCTGATAAACAGGGGCCGCTACCCGTTTCCTGTCGGCCTTGGTTTTCATAGAGGTCGGGCTTCCCGCAAATGGATCAGTGTCTGGGCATGGATCGAGTGTAGATCGCGAGCACAGAGACTGGCGGCGGGAGTGGAGGAGGAAGAAAAATCGGGGAGAGGGAGAGAACGAGGGTGCTGCCCATAGAGCGAATAGAAAGGGGAGAAACCAGTGGAGGAATGCCAGGCATTGTTGTACACGAATTCGGCCAAATGGAGCAGGTTCAACCATGTATCCTGATACTGAAGGGTCAGGCAGCGCAGGTACTGGTCGAGGGCCTGGTTCACCCTCTCAGTTTGGCCATTGCTCTCCGGGTGGTAGGCTGAGGAGAAGCGGGCATCAATGCCAAGGATTTTGGTAAGGGCCTGCCAAAAACGAGATGTAAACTGCGAGCCGTGGTCGGATACAATGACCTGCGGAAGACCAAAGAGACAGAAGATCGACTTGAAGAATAGCTGGGCCAGAGCAGGGGCTGAGGGTATCCCGTGACATGGAACAAAACGGGCCATCTTTGTGTAGGAATCGACAACCACCCAGATGGAATTGTACCCTTGTCTGCGAGGCAAGTCTGTAATGAGGTCCATAGAAACCGTATGCCATGGTCTGGGAGGGATAGGTAGGGGCTGAAGGAGACCCACGGGACGACCCCTGCATGTCTTGCACTGTGCACAGATGGAGCAAGTGTTTACATAATGTTGAATGTCGCGCCCCATAGATGGCCACCAACACCATCGCTTTAGTAACTCCAAGGTGCGGTGCTGTCCGGGGTGCCCATTGATGGCCGTGTCGTGGGACCAAGCAAGTGCCTGGTTACGTACGTTGGTAGTGGGGAGGAACAGCCTATCTTGTATGAACGGCAACCCTTCCTGGAGTACCAAATCCCATTCCGTTAGTGCTTGTGGATGGTGTGAAACCCACTGTCGGATGAGAGCTAGCATGGAGGGAGGAGGAGTACACATGCATATGACATGACCTTCGTTTAGAAGTGTATCTGGGTATAGGGGCAAAGAATCCCCCCCGGGCGAGCGGGATAGGGCATCGGCCTTACCATGTGAAAGCCCTGGTCTGTGTTTTACCACGAAATCATAAGCGGCAAAAAACAGGTGCCAACACACTTGTCTGCTGTTCAAGCACTTAAGGGAGGCCAGGTCTTGGAGGTTTTTGTGGTCTGTGTAAACCACGGTTTGGTGTTTGGCCCCAATGAGATGGTGTCGCCAGGTCAGTAGTGCATCCTTAATGGCCAGTAACTCCTTCTCGGTGGCTGTGTAGTGATACTCGGGAGGTGTGAACTTCCTTGAGTGAAATGCTACGGGGTGCAGCTGACCCGTGGAGGGACAAGGTTGGGAGAGCACTGCGCCTAATGCAAAGGAAGAGGCATCGGCTTCCAAAACAAACGGGAGTTCGGGGTCGGGATGCTGTAGTACAGGAGCTGTGGTGAATCTGGCTTTGAGTGTCTCAAAAGAATGCTGGTGTTCTGAGGTCCAACAGAACTGGACCCGAGGACTGGTCAGGCCAGTCAGTGGAGAGACAATGGATGAGAAACCGGCAATAAATTGCCGATAAAAGTTGGCAAAACCAAGAAACGATTGGAGCTGTTTGAGACTGGTTGGGGCGGGCCATTCTGTGATGGCACAGACTTTGGACATGTTCATGGATAGGCCTCCGGGTGTAATAATAAAGCCTAGGAATTCTACTTCTCTAGTATGAAACACACATTTCTCGGGTTTGGCGTACAAGGAGTGTTTTTTTAGTCGAGTTAGTACTTCTGTGACATGGCCTATGTGTTCCTCCAGTGAGGACGAGAATATCAATATGTCGTCTAGGTAGGCCACGACGAAAACGTCTAAGATGTCGCAGAACACTTTGTTGACAAAGCGTTGAAACGTAGCAGGGGCATTGCAGAGACCGAAAGGCATTACAGTATACTCGAACAGCCCTTGTCGAGTACAAAATGCTGTCTTCCACTCGTCTCCGCTACGCATACGAACCAGGTTGTCTGCCCCCCTAAAGTCCAACTTAGTGAAGATGGATGCCCTGGTTAATCTGTCTAGAAGCGTGGAGATGATGGGTAAGGGATACCGATTCTTAACGGTAACAGCGTTCAACCGTTTGTAATCAATACAGGGATGTAAGTCACCCTCCTTCTTAGGCACGAAGAAGATCGGACTGGCAGCCGGGGAGTAAGAGGGTCATATGTGACCTAAGCGTAGGGCCTGTTGAATGTATTCCTTGAGTACCAACTCCTCCGATGGAGATAAGGAGTATATCCTGCCCTTCGGTATTGTTGCCTCAGGAACCAAATCAATGGGGCAATCATAGGGTCGATGTGGTGGTAGGCCCTCTGCCGTGACTTTGTCAAACACCTCTAGGAATCCATGATAGACAGCGGGGATCCCTGCTATAACGGCCCTCACAGTGTGTGGGACGTTTGCAGATGGGCACGTCTCATCAAGGCTGGCGGATGCCATGGCCCCAAGGACGGTGGCCGGAGATGCAACCGTAGTGGACTCAATCAAACAGAAGTACTGGCAGACCTCGGATTCAAATGTGACCTGCCCAGTGCCCCAGTTAATCAAGGGATTGTGCTGTTTCAGCCATGGGATGCCTAGAATGATACCAAACTGCGGAGTGGTGATGAGATCGAACGTTAGCGTCTCTTGGTGCGTGCCCTGAATCACCACTAACATGGGAGCGGTTTGGTACTCAATGGGACCAGAGGCAAGTAACGTACCATCGGCTGCTTGTACCGGCTCCGGGTACTTCTTCTTGATCAAGGGTAGATTGAGGCCGTGAGCCAGTGAGATATCAATGAAGCAGCCAGTGGCCCCGGAGTCGATCACGATCTGTACTGAGTGTGCCAGATCTCTGGTTGGTTTCAACTGGGCCTGGACCACAATCGGTCTGATGAGACCAAATACGGGTTCAGTGGGGGTCAGAGAAGGACTCGCCCGTACCCCCATTCTTAGGGGCGAGCCTTCTGAAAACCTGATGCTTTATTTTTTGGGCGGCGGGGACATTCCTTAACGTAGTGCCCTAGTGTATCACAGTAGAAACAGGCGTTATCGGTTCTCCGACGCTCCCGCTCGGCCTGGGTGATGGGACTCCGGATCCTGCCGATTTGCATGGGTTCCGGAGCAGAGACGGGCGGGGCTGGGAGTGCCTGGTTGGAAAAAGCCGTCTCCGCCCTACGCTCGGACCTGCGAGCATCCACTTGTAGAGCCAGGTCCACTAGTTCGGAGAAGACTGAGGGAAGAGCTGGAACCACAGAAAGAGCGTCTTTCATGTGCTACAGAGACCGCGGTAGAACACTATGGCTTTCTTTTCTTCAGGCCACAAGGTCTCTGCAGCCAGTTGATTGAAACGGGTGATGTAATCAATCAGCGTTTGCTTTCCCTGTGTAAGATCAAGCAATTCCAGGTCTCGGGATTGCGCCTTGTACCTGGTGTCAAAAACCTTTGCCATCTCTGTCACTAGTAGGTCGAAATTGTACAGGGCAGGGTGATCGCTCTCTAGTAATGGGTTCGCTCAAATGGCCGCTACACCCAATAGGTGAGAAAGAAGGAAAGCTGCCTTGGTAACGGAGTCAGGAAAGAGCTGGGGTCTACACAAGAAGTGAAGTTTGCACTGGTTGAGGAAGGTGCAATATTTCCTGGGATCCCCCTGATAGCGCTCGGGGGCAGCAAGAGGAAAGGAGATTGGAAGGACCACTGGAGTGGGGACTGTGGGTGCTGTGGGCAGAGGTGGAGGCGGAGCTGGGGGGTTGGGGTCGCCGAACTCGGCATCTGCGGGTAAAGGGGCACGTGTGCTTTGCAGGGCGTCGAGTCTATGGTGAATGGCCGTTGTGGCTGCGGCCATGTCGATCCTAAGGGCTGCAACCGCTTGCATTAGAGCAGCCACAGGGTCCCCGGAGGAGGTATCCATAATCTGGACGACCAGGAAGGCTTCACAGTCTGTTCTGATCTTGATGGTCGTGCAGATTATTGTACCTCCGTCCCCAAGTACCGCACAGACAGAAATGATACACTGCCTGTGCAATCTTTGAGGCCACAGGTGTGTTGAGCCGTCAATCAGGTAGCAGGAACGCCGGAAGGACCCCCTGACCACTCTAAGGCAATGGGTGAGTGTTAAATAGGAGCAGTGCAAATGGTACAGGTAACAATCAGTAGTAACAAGGCTTACCCAAGTGTGCTGTAGGTAGGGCCCTAAGCGTGGCGTGGGCAACAGTCTGCTGATGGTGGCAGAAGAGACGTTCTGCACGGCTCGTGGGTGAGTCACACCTGGGTCTGATGTGGATGGACCAGCAAGGCAAAGGAAGTCGAAACCAAGTTCCAAGATTCAAGGTTCAGAGGGGTTAATCAAAAGGCAGTCCAAGAGAGAGTTCCAAGGTCGAGGAGCCGGGGAAACAAGGCGGAATCCGAGAGGCATAAATCCGAGGAGCAGGCAAGACAAGTCCGTTGAACAGTCCGAGGTCGCAAAGTCTGTGATCAAAAGGTAAACAAGAAGCGCTGAACAATCCTCTAGAGATCAGCTTTGAAGCTCTGCACCCACGTTGTCAGGATGTTTTTAAACTCGTTAAGCAGTCACGTGATGTGTCCCGTGATGTGTCCCACGGACGTGTGAGACGTGACGTGATCACGTGGTCACGAGATGCCGGATGTTCGGGGTTGCTGTGGGAGTCTCCGTGGGCGTGGCCAGCCGTGAGTGCACTTCCATGGCAACTGCCAGCGAAACGAAGGACAGTAGACGCCGGGGCTACAGGCTGGTGTCCTCCCACGCCGGGCGAACTGCTGGTTCTCTCTGTGTGCAGGGACTGCTCTTGTGGGTAGGTGTGGTGTGGGGCGTGTGATCTTGTGATTCCTGATAGGGCGAGCAACGGGAGACGTGACATCCAGGTACATCGACAAGAAGATCAAAAATATTGCATGAACAATTTGAATATGAATTACTTGATGTGATGCATTTAATCAGACAAATTCTATGTTGCTAGATTTAAGCATTGACAAAGCCATGAATGCAGATTTTGAATATGAATTACTTGATGTGATGCTTTTAATCAGACAAATTCCATGTTGCTAGATTTAAGCTTTGACAAAGCCATGAATGTCAACTTTTGGTCGTTATTATAAACAAAATTTAATAGCACACCACAGTAATGACATTGTGGAATAATGGAATAACTATCTACACATTTAAAGTAATTTCTACAAATTATCGTTGAGAACCACATTACATTAAAAGTATGCACAGAGGCATTGCATTATGACTCAGTACATCATGCATTTCAGGCACATCTTAAGATCTCACGGCACCTAATACTTGTCGCTGAGAACCATATGACAATTACATTTAAATAATGTGCAGTGGCATTGCACTATGACTCGTATGTGATGTTTTTCAGGCATGCTGTAATATCTCAAGGCGCCGAGTTATTGTGTGATGCCGCTGGACACTATTTTTCCATTTATAGATAACTCGATTCGGTGGCACTTGGATTAAAAAATGACACTACAAAGGACAGCGATTCAGAATGGAACAATTAGGCACTACAGTTCCCATAATTTCACACATGAATATCACGTGACTAATCCACGTTGAGCATGCCACCTTAAGGATCCGGTGTTGCCTAGCGACAGGTTCACACCACAGTGGACCAAGTCGTTCGGCAACCCACACAGACACCGCGCAGGACATTTGCGCTGACTGAAGCCATTGGCTAAGCGTTATTATTGAGAAAGGAGTATGCCGGTGTAGTGATAAGCTGCTAGGCGCTTGCAGTAACCTGCATTTGCACTAACCCACTGAGCTATCTTGTGTGTATTAGAGCCTATTCGAAGCGTGGAGGAAAATGCTGACATCAACCAGGACTCTCAAACTGGATGAGCCTGCATGCTTGCAAGGGGTTAATTGCAAAGGCCTTTCTTTTGAAGACATAAAACATCGTGCTTTAGCAAGAGGCTCCATGCAGTTCGTGGGAGCCAGGCATAGTTTTGCCCGTCTTCGCTCTGCGAGTCAGGTGCACTGACAAGACAAGAATGCAAAAAAACACAGTGCCCGAAGCCTGGGAGCCAAGACTGGCTGTTTCCAGTCTTGTAACTTTCCAAGCAAAAAACATGTTTACTGCCAGGAGGGAAGAGCCTAGAAGCTTCTCGAAGAGCTGACACGTCATGATGATTGACGTGCAGCTCCTAATAAGAGAACTATACTTGGACCAGGGAGGGGGGACTCATCCTGGACTGTTGGAAAGACGTGCGCATCAAGGACAGTGCCTGGACGACCAGCTGTGCGCTATCAGGGCCGAGGCTCCTAACATCACATCCCCGCTCTGGTGTAGGACTGTGGGGGCTTGGCCAGTCCTCCCCTCCTCTGCTGAGGAGTGCCGGGCACCGGTAGCGGCGAGGGTCCTGGATGTGATCAGATCGTATCTTCATCTACATTTCATTAGGAGCGTAAGACCAAATAACTGCATATTCATCTGTGATTGATAATTGGCATTATATAGCTTGCACTCTCTATTTCCACATTATTATAAATTGCTGCTTAGTTTGCATTAGTCATTGTAGATAATAAATGCAAGCATCATATTCTGTGTGATTGGCTTTTTTCCAGACTGAGTTCATCGTGCTTCTTAAACCTTATTTGTGTGGGAAGGTAATTAGGAGTGATTTACTTTGCACAAAGGGCTGGATCCCAGGGAGGTGCGGGTACTGTTTATCACTACATTTGGCGCTGTGAGCAGGGTTTACGAGCACGATGCCCTTCTGGAAAAAACATGCAAAAGATGAATGCAATGGGGAAGATAGTGCACTCTGTCACATTCCAGGATGGCCGGCATCAAATGCTTGGTCGGGTGTGGCAGATATTTTGCATCGGTACTCGGCACCGAGGGCATGGGACATGCTTGAAAATGATGTTTCCCCGGCGGTAATTAGTAAGTGCTTGGAGAGTTTACCGCTTGAGAAATGCAGAAAGGAGCTAAAGGCAGCAGGAAACATAGGCTGGTTATTCCTGCAGGCGCTCAGAAAGGTGCATGAGAATGAATTGCTTAAAGATGCTAAAATTAGTAAATTAACAGACGAGATATCCCTGCTCCAAGAGCAACAAATTATTATGAGAGAAACCCTTGAATCGTCCGTTAAACGGGCTGATCAGATGGAGGACAGGTGTGCCTCTTTAGCTGTGCGTGTAGCCACGCACAAGCGCAGACAGCGGCGGGGCAATCCGTCAAAGATAAGGATTCGCGCGCTAATTAGGAAAGATAACTGGGACCCAAATTTATGGTCGGGTGAAGTCAGTGATAGTGAAACTGAGCAAGCACATGACTGGAATGAGTCTGTTGAAATTAGACTTGCTGAATTAAATTGGTCTGATGAAGAGGAGCTGGAATGTGCTCCAAAGAAATGTGTTTATCCAGCACGGCCGTTAATCACTAACAAATCAAAAGGCCAAGATGGCGGTGCAAATATTCAAAATACAAGGATTGTCCGTGATTATACACAGACAGAGCTTTTAGAGATTGCTAAGTTATTTAGACAGAAGCTAGGTGAAGCACTTTTGACTTGGTTCCTTCGCATCTGGGACACGGGTGCCGATAGTATCTTCTTAACCCCAGAGGAACTGTTAAAGATGGGTTCACTCACTACTAATGTGATGTTGGGACAGATAGTGCGCGGTGCGCTCGGACAGCAAGGTTCTCATTCCTTGTTTAATTGGCTTCAGACTGCCCTAATGAATCTGTATGGGAGTCCAATGGATATGGAAGAGAGTTGGGGCTGTTGGCAGTCACTAACTGAAGCAACAAACCAGCTTAGAGAGATGGGTTTGCAGTGTGCACTGTACAGTGCAAATTTTGCAGGGCCTGACATGGAGTTGTTTACAGCTGGCATGCGCGCACGTTTGTTAAGAAATGCACCGAGTCACATGAAGGGCGCATTGCTTTCATTGCTGGGTCCAGCGCAGGGCAAAGCCATTGGTGAAGTGGCACTTCTGTTAGGGCAACTAGAAGGGCTGGATGTACGCAAAGCAGCGCGTTTAGTGGCTGCAAACAATGATTCAGAAAAAAAGCGTGGTAAAAATGTAAAGTCTAAAGAGAAAGCTGATACTGTTGAGATCACACGCAAACAAATGTGGGTGGACCTGCTAAAAGCAGGAATTCCAAGGGAAGAGATAGATGGTAAACCCACATCTGAGCTGCTTGAGAAATGGAAGAAAATAAAAAGACAGGGACGGGAAAAAACTAAGCCCTCTGCCCCCTCTGAAGAGGAGGTGTTAAAGCCCAAAGAGCGAGCAAAAGGTTACCCTGATTTGGCAAAGAACAAGTGGGAGGTCCCAGACCCCATTTTTGATTGAAGGGCTGGCTCTGTCTTTGAGGTACGGTTAATAAAGAGAACTAGTCCCAGAGACAGACGCCCTTTTGTGCCACTTACCTTGTACTTGGATGAGAAAGTAAAACATGTTTTGGCTCTATTAGACACAGGAGCTGAGGTAACCATTCTGAATGGCAATCCCAGTAAAATGTCTGGTCCCAGAGTTTTGGTCAATGGTTATGGGGGAGCAGAAACTGTTGCAAAAGCCTTTAATGTAAAAATGTCAATTGGCGAGGGATTGCCTTTCACAGCAAATGTTTTGATTGCAGATATACCAGAGTACATCCTTGGCATGGATGTGTTGTTGGGCAAAAGTGTGACTACAGATTTAGGCGAATTTGTTTTTGGCAATCGAAAAATCCATGTGAGAGTTGTTAACCCTGTTGTGGTTGGGCATGCCAAATGGTCCCCCTTGCATTTACCTCCTCCTGCTGACCCAGTGTGTGTGAAACAGTACCGGTTGCCAGGAGGACATAAAGAGATTGGTGAAACTATTGAGTCATTGGTGAAAGCTGGCATAATGAGGCCGGCAGTCAGTCCATTCAACTCGCCGATCTGGCCTGTCCGCCGCCCAGATGGGGCATGGCGTCTGACAATTGATTACCGCATTTTGAACAAAAAGGTGCCGCCCTTAGCCGCGGCGGTGCCAGACATCATCACCCTGATTGAAAACCTTACGAGAGAAGTGGGTGAATGGCATGTGGTCCTTGACCTGGCCAATGCATTTTTCTCCATTGATATTGACACTGAATCACAAGACCAATTTGCTATCACTTGGGGAGACAGACAATTTACCTTTACTAAATTGCCCCAGGGGTATGTGCATAGTCCCACTCTGTGTCATGGATTGATTGCCAGAGACTTAAAGATGGTGCAATTGGATAATGTATTTATTGCTCATTACATTGATGACATCATGCTGACTAGTGTTGAGAAAGAACATGTAGAAAACGCTGCTGAAAAGTTGATCACACACATGCAAAATCGGGGGTGGGCCATAAATCCCAAAAAGGTACAGGGGCCTGCTCAAGAGGTGAAATTTCTAGGTGCAATCTGGTCTGGGTCAGTTAAGAAAATTCCCGACCCGGTAATTGATATGGTTCAGCAGATGGCTCCACCAGCAGATAAAAAAGAGGCACAAAGATTCATTGGGTTAATGGGGTTTTGGAGAAATCACATACCTCATTTAAGCCTGATACTGAAACCCATTTACAAAGTCACCAGAAAGAAACATGACTTTACATGGGGCCTAGAGCAACAGACTTCCTTCCAACAGGCTAAAGATGCATTGCAAAATTACATCACGCTGGGGCCCCTGACAAAAACTGATCCTTTTGAATTGGAAATTCTTGTCTACAATGACGTGGCTGTGTGGAGCTTGTGGCAAAAGCAAGGACATAAAAGAGTGCCACAGGGATTCTGGTCAAGGAAACTCACAGATCCTATGACAAGATACACTCCTCTTGAGAAACAAGTTGCTGCAGTGTACTGGGCTCTAGTTGAAACTGAAAGAATCACAGGCGAGCAACCAGTGACAATTTGCACAGAAATTCCAATCATGGGCTGGGTGCGTGACACTGCTGCAAATGGGAAAAGTGGCAGAGCACAAGACGCCACTCATGTCAAATGGAAATGGTATTTACAGCAACGTGCGAAAGCTGGCCGCACAGGGGTTTCCAGACTGCAAGAACAAATGCTGGAGGCAGCAGATCTGGATGCGATGCCTGAACCAAACACCCCTGTGGCGTTGCCAGAATCTCCCTTCAAAGTCGCACCCGCCTATGATACATTGACAGAAGAACAACAAAAGTCTGCATGGTTCACGGACGGCACGGCAAAGTATGATAAAGGGCAAAGACACTGGCAAGCTGTCGCATTCCAGCCCCATCGAGAAACACTGCTAATGAGAGAAGGTGTGGGAGGATCAAGTCAGTATGCTGAACTGCAAGCAGTGGCCTCCGTGATTGAACAAGTGAAGGAAACAGAAACTGCATACATATACACAGACAGTTGGGCCACATATCAAGGCCTGACACATTGGGCACCGGCATGGAGAAGAGATGGTTGGCAGATCAAGAACACGCCGATCTGGGGAGGGCCAGACATCTGGGAAGAGATGTGGTGCAAAGGTGAGAGGTGCAAAATCTGCATTGGGCATGTCGATGCACACATGCCCCCTGACACCTCACTGGCTGCCCTGTTCAACAATGAAGTGGACCAAATGGCAAAGATTCGCCCAGTGACAACACCGCAAGAAGCTGAGGTGCTGCAAGGGATGGCGGATTGGGCACACCAAACCTCAGGGCATCTAGGGCAAACAGGAACTTACCAATGGGCAAAAAAGAGACAATTGCCCATTACCATGGATCAAGCCAGACAAGCTGCCTCCCAATGTTCCGTGTGCAGTGAAGTGAAGCACTACCCTCTGGAGAGGAAGCCTCAAGGCCCTTTGAGAAGAGGTGAAAGAGCTGCTAGCGTATGGCAAGTTGACTACATTGGCCCTTTACCGCCCGAGAATGGAAAGCATTATGTGTTGACCATGGTAGACACATATTCTGGACTGTTATTAGCTTATCCAGCTGCCCATGCAGATCAACGGGCTACCTTGCAAGGCATGGAATACCTCATCAGACACTATGGCATCCCGGATGAAATCCAATCAGACCAAGGCAGCCATTTTGCTGGACACAATGTGCAAGACTGGGCACTAGAGCAAGGCATAAAGTGGACACTGCACATCAGCCGATACCCAGAATCCTCTGCTTTGGTGGAACGTAGCAATGGGCTGCTCAAGCAACAAATAAAGAAGCTGACTAAGACTCACACTCTCAAGGGGTGGTCCAAACATCTGGCACATGCACTGTTTGAACTGAATAATCGTCCACTGGGAAATCGCCAAACACCCTTTGTGAGACTGACAAGTGAGAAAGTGGAATCTACAAAGACTCTTGTTGTGTGGAAAACCGACAAAGAAGCTAAGCTGCCTGTGCAAGCCACTGCAGGCAGCATTGGACTTGATCTATCTACCTGTGAAGATGATGTTATACCGGCGGGGCAAACCAAATCCATCTCGCTGGGTATTGGCATCAAATTGCCGGCTGGCACTTATGGACGCATTGCTGCACGATCCAGCCTGGCAAAACAAGGCATTGACATATTAGGAGGTGTGATTGATCCTGATTATAGAGGGACTGTTTCGGTACTTTTACATAATGCTGGTGCATCTGCAGTACCATTAACCAAATATGACCGAATTGCACAATTGATTTGTGAACAAGCAGTTGTCCCCCTAGTAGTAGAAAGCAAGCAATCTCCAGACACTACATTGAGGGGGGAAGGAGGCTTCGGTAGCACAGGAAAAAAGGTGTGGGTGCACCATCCTAACAAAAAGCCTGAGGCTGGGGAAGTGTTAAGTCAAGGTGTTGGAAGCACTTATGTTGTACTTTTGCATAATTCTGATGTGCCTGTTTATATTCCCGCTACTAGGCTCACACCACGAACGTAGAGCAGTATGAAGGGGATGGGACTTGCCTTGCTGTGGGTGCTCCTGGCCTGCCAAACCAACGCTTTCTCTGTAAAGAGTGGGTTATTGCAAGACACTACATGGACTCTGAGAATCGCATGCACTACACCTGATGCTCCAGTCCTGCGTGATAACTACAACCGCACCGTAACCTGTGAGAAAAGCGTTACAAATGAGTATCCACATGGAACTGCAAGAGTTCTAGATTGGCACATTGTTGGACACCTTTTATCACTAACTCATATGACTGGCGCCTACGAGATTTTAGGTCCAAAAGTTTCAGTGAATGGATCAAATAATTTGTTTGATGTTTCATGTTTCTTTTGTCCCAAGAACTGCAACGAGTGTACTCGCCAAGATTTTCTGGACTATAACTTAGCCACATGTTCTTCATATAATTGTACGTTGAAACAGCCTATACCAGATGGTAGTATGGTGTTTGTATCAAAAACCAATATTGTACATGGTAGGCATCCCACTTGGAGGATGGTTTTTTTCAAATCTCACAAAGTGGAGTCGGTGAACTTGCTAGATTTCCCAATAGTAAGACAACATTTAAATTGCAGACATGTGATGCACGCTTCCATTATTTCAGAGGTACACTTAGACATAGACTTGTCACGGGGCAATGTCTCCTTAGTACTACCAAGCTGCTATAAATGGAGTCAATTTCTATGGCCCATCACCAAATTGCGCGTAGCTAGGGGTTTAGATTCATTGATTGCGGGTGCAGGGGGAGTGGGAACGGGGGCTTTAAATGCTTTTGACATAGAAACTGTGCACAACAAGTTAGCCACTATGGGTTCTGATGCCAGCGGCGCTATAAAACTTCTGGCTCAGTGGGGCCCATTGATAAGTCCCACCCTGAGCAACACTGCTACAAGTATTGGCAACCATTGGAAGTGGCAGAATTTCAGCTATGAAGACATTTTCTCTGCCATAGGACAGGTCAATAAAACTGCTAAAGACACACAATGTATTTTATGGCAAACTTTGCTAAATCAGCAGGTGTTGGCTTTCCGCTCCGAATGGGGGCGACTATCTTCAACCCACTGGCACACAGAGCTACAGTTACCAGCAGACATATGGATTAAGCCGCTTGCTTTTGATTGCATGAATAACACCTGCCATGCGTTAATGCAAGTGAGTAGGACCGCTTATGCTCTAGAAATATGGTGCCCTTTTATAGTACTGCCTATGAAAATCAATGGTTCCTGGTGGGTTCCGCAAATACGAGGGGAATGGTTACACCATCCACAGTCACACCTGCATGCCCTGGGATCAGGGGTGGGTGTGTCCCCTAACTGGGAGGGCTCCGGACCCATGTATACATCCCGTAGCAGGGGAGTGCACCTGGATGCAATACCACATAAATGGGACTGACATCTTTCAGATAGATCAGCATACAGCTTGCGTAGTTACTAATCATTCCTTGCTTATTAACAATTATAGGTTATTAGGGAATCCTCAAGTATTTTGTGTAGATCAAGTTGTGACTATCCTAGACATTGTTACTCATACCCTATATTCTTTAACCCAGTGGTCTCACACTACTCTGCATGCTGAGCTCACGCATTTGCTTAACTGGACTCTATCCTATGGAGTGATTACTGCCCGGCTTCAAGCTATTAGACAATTTGCTCAAACTGCTTGGAAAGATTTCCAGACGCTAGCTACCTCAGTTATTTCTGCAGAGTACAAGCTAATAATAGACAGAAATCAATTAATCAAAACTGCTGACCATCTGCAATCCGTTACTACTCACCACTGGTGGGATATTTTCACTGGATGGTCTCCTTCCTCCACTAAGCTGCTTAATATAATACTGCACCCATTGCTGTGGTTGCTGATTTCCCTAATATTCATACTTATCGTCTTCATTGGGCTCTTGCGCAGAATGTCTTTCCTTTATACTAGAATGACTGCGCTAGAGAAACGCTTAATTGGCCTACAGCACACTGTGCATGCTTCCAGATCATGGAACTGAGTCAGCATTTTCAGGCCTCACTTCGAAAGGGGTGGAATGTAGTGATAAGCTGCTAGGCGCTTGCAGTAACCTGCATTTGCACTAACCCACTGAGCTATCTTGTGTGTATTAGAGCCTATTCGAAGCGTGGAGGAAAATGCTGACATCAACCAGGACTCTCAAACTGGATGAGCCTGCATGCTTGCAAGGGGTTAATTGCAAAGGCCTTTCTTTTGAAGACATAAAACATCGTGCTTTAGCAAGAGGCTCCATGCAGTTCGTGGGAGCCAGGCATAGTTTTGCCCGTCTTCGCTCTGCGAGTCAGGTGCACTGATAAGACAAGAATGCAAAAAAACACAGTGCCCGAAGCCTGGGAGCCAAGACTGGCTGTTTCCAGTCTTGTAACTTTCCAAGCAAAAAACATGTTTACTGCCAGGAGGGAAGAGCCTAGAAGCTTCTCGAAGAGCTGACACGTCATGATGATTGACGTGCAGCTCCTAATAAGAGAACTATACTTGGACCAGGGAGGGGGGACTCATCCTGGACTGTTGGAAAGACGTGCGCATCAAGGACAGTGCCTGGACGACCAGCTGTGCGCTATCAGGGCCGAGGCTCCTAACATCACATCCCCGCTCTGGTGTAGGACTGTGGGGGCTTGGCCAGTCCTCCCCTCCTCTGCTGAGGAGTGCCGGGCACCGGTAGCGGCGAGGGTCCTGGATGTGATCAGATCGTATCTTCATCTACATTTCATTAGGAGCGTAAGACCAAATAACTGCATATTCATCTGTGATTGATAATTGGCATTATATAGCTTGCACTCTCTGTTTCCACATTATTATAAATTGCTGCTTAGTTTGCATTAGTCATTGTAGATAATAAATGCAAGCATCATATTCTGTGTGATTGGCTTTTTTCCAGACTGAGTTCATCGTGCTTCTTAAACCTTATTTGTGTGGGAAGGTAATTAGGAGTGATTTACTTTGCACAAAGGGCTGGATCCCAGGGAGGTGCGGGTACTGTTTATCACTACAGCCGGTTTAGATGATAGGATTCTAGAACGGTCCATAAGACTAACGCGTATCTGAATTTTTTGAATAACGCATGCTGAAGTAGAGATTGGGAGTCTCGACCGCAGTCTCCTGCCACTGGTGGCTAAATGGTGAGTACTCTCAACCATTTCAGAGTGACAGACATTAGGATTATGAGTGTTTGATAAGGATACTAAACACGTACACATCATTGGTACAACAGGTGCAGTCCAACACCGGAAGGAAGGCCCGAGTACGCGTATGATAATATAATACGTGTAACAACACGCCAGAAGTTCGATCTAGAGATTGGTAACCGACAGGGAATATCTCTGACCCACAAGGGATATCATCTCCGGATATATACGGAGAGAGGAAGATCAAATCCATTGAAAGGTAACAGGATTTATTGACTATTGAGTTAGTAAGTTGATATGTGACATAATTGACGAGTAGTAACATTAGTTTGTTATTATTTACAGGTGAACAGCATCAGTTTAAAATTGAATATTGGCACTAGTTGAAGTTTTCATCATTGCACAATGAAATTAAGGAACATTGAAAGATACACTTTTTTGTGATTATGTTGACAAAGTGGAGGCCACTGTGACCGGATGAGGACCAAATCCCAGGAACCTCCCAGGAGTCACCCAAATCCAGGGAAAAAGCCGTAAGGCTGATAAAACCCTGAATGATGATCTCGCTTCCTTGTAGAGGTGAAGGCGAATCAGACCAAATTTTCAGAGTAGTATTACTTCTGGTTTCAAAATGTCCATTCTGTAAATCCTTCCAGGAATGCTGCAGCAATAAGGTACAGACTGCAAGGGTTATTAAAGAAAATAATGAGAAAAAAGTCCAATGTTCGATTCCACCAGTCCGAGTCGCCGAAGGATGGGAGGCGCTCAAAGAGCAGGTAAGAAGCTGGAAGGGTACGGTCTGCAAGGATGACTTACGAAGCAAGAACCGAATGGGAGAGGAACGCCAAGAACGGCGAACCTAAAACCCAGTCGATCCGGAGGCTCGTCAGATATGTAATAGCAAGGAAAGCGGAAGCTAATAGAACAGTACAAAAATGAAAATAAAGAAAAAGAAAGAAATGAAGTCAAGGTAATAGGTAAGCAAACAAAAAAACGATAAGAGAATAGAAACAGAGACTGAGGAGTATAAGAGTTACCTCAAGGTACGATTAACAGGGAAAAACAAACCTCAATGAAGAAAGTTACCCATAAGTAGTCAAACCGCAGTGATAAGTAAGTCGAAAGAGAAAAATATAACTATAGGCTGGAGAAGTATTTAGAACGAAAGGGCTCAGTAACAGCGCTGGTTGAAGACGAAAGTACTTCGATACAACGCATCGGGGCACCGGTGCGTCGTATGTAAATATATGCTGGTGGCCATCGTGAATGAGGCATAGACCGCCAAAAGGGGTTCCTAGCCACCATGTTAAATGTGCTTCCACCAGTACCAGACCGTCCAAGGCTGGTGCATTACAACTGCGAACTAGAGACAAAGAAGCTTAAACAGGAAATTATATTTCTTTTCTGAAACCGTGGGGTTTCCCCATATACCATATACCAAACAGGTAATTATTAGACCATCTCATTTATTTTAGACATCAAGTTTTAGTTAAAAGTTAATCATGAAATCAATATGGATATAAATAGGTCTTATTTGGATATAAGGTGGAGGAGAGGTTTTTACAACTAGATTGTTTTGATTTTGTAGGAAGCATTTTCTAAGTCCACTGAATGGACAATTGGCTAGAAGAAATTCTTTAAAACAAATCCTGTGAGAGGATGGAATGCAGGTGATTATGAGATTCTGAATCATGGCAGAGAATAACAAGTATTGTTAAGCAAATGATGATTATCAAGAGTAGAGTAACTGAAATTATGATCAATTATTTACTGTAGATTGGGATACTGAAATAACGAAGTGAGTAGACAACTCCTGAAGAAGGGGTGAAAAATACCCTGAAATGCATAGAGAAAGAAAACAAGGATTGGATATATTACAGGATATTGATTGGCATGACTTGTCTGAATACAAGATCAGATCATATTCAATGCTTGAAATTGTTTACTCAGTTAGGATCAAAATCTATGTTTTTATATGTTTAAAAATTCTTTTGTTTTAGAATTTATCACAAATGAATAACCAAATATTAACTGAATACAATAGATCGACCAATAGATGATGAAATTAAATATTTGATCTATTTTATGAACAACAGTAGTATAAAAATGGAATTATTTGAATTCGATTTACTTTACTTTTAATTTAATCAACTAAAAATTGATTGTTTATACAATACAAATAGGAGGTGCAGGGGACGGGAGAGTTCCACAAGGTTGTGGACATATGTTGTTTTATATTCATAGGTACAACCCAGTGTCAGCGTTGGTTTTCTCTCCGCCACCCCTTTACTTCATCTCATTTAATTTTTGAATTAAACACAGGAATGCACTAAGTTAAATATATCGAGACTCTGTCTGCTATGCCCGCCTGGGTGGATTTAAGATCTAGCATTGCAGTTTCCGTCCTGTGCTGAGCTCTAAAGCCTGATTGGCGTGAGCCGAGGATGTGGTGGTCTTCAATGTGTCTCTGTAACTGCAGATATGCTAATTTGTACATGATCATAAGGACAAATGGCACATTTGTAATAGGTCAATAGCTGCCAATAAGGCAGGGGTGGGCAATGGCCTTTTTTAGTAATGGTGTGATCCAAGCCTCCTTGAGGGAGGATGGAACCACGCCTTCATCAAAGCAGAAATTAATGAGTTTAGTCATCCAAGGGCCAATAGCTCCAGTGACTCTTTGAAGATATCTGCTGGACAACAATCGCCAAGGCATGAGGTGACTTTTCAGATCGCAAATGACTTTGACAACTTCTTCCTCTGAATAGTGCCAGTAATCAAAGATGGGAATTTTGTCGAGTGCTGGGGTCAGGTCCTGAGAGACGTTAGTATGAGTATTGCATCCCTGTGAAGATGTCTGGATGTTGCTAGTGGTCTGTGGATGCAATCTTGGCCAGGGATCCATCATGGATTTCTGGCACCATGTGGAGTCCTTTATTAGGTCTTGATTGGTGGAGGGGGTGTCCGGAAAGACTTTCAGGATCTTAAAAATCGTGCTGGTATTAGAGTGTGCATTATTGATCCTGTTGTTAAAGTATGTAGATTTAGAGGTAATGATGGCAGTTTAAAATTCCTTCACTGCTTTTTTATATTGAGCTAATGTAGCCGGGCTGGCTGGGGTTCTTGCGCCACTCTCTTACTCGTGCTCTCTTTGTCTTTCTGATGGTGATGATATCATTGGTGAACCATGAGTTTTTATGTGCCTCAGGTTTAATTATTTTCTTTTCACTGTTGCTAGAACTGAGATGACCTGCTTTATAGATGTAGTAAGGTGTTGCACTAGGTGAGAGGACTCAGAGAAGTTGATGAGTGGCTTAAGACTGGAAGATAACAGAGCAGTGAATTTAAAGGGAGTAAAGTTTTGAGGTTGCGTGACAAGTTTTTGGATTCTGGGCAGTGTATTCATTTTTGCTGGTGGTGCAGGGAGATGCCCAGTGGCATGGATCAAAAAATGATTAGACCATGCGCAAGGCGAAACATTGAGGTATGACACGGATGAATTTTGAGATACCAACCAGTCAAGTGGGTGACCACCTCTATGTGTGGCCTTGTTCACCCATTGTGTAAGCCCTGTGGAATTCAGGGAGTCAATGAGTGAGGATGCCTGTTTGTCTGAGGGATCGTCCGCCCAGTGATTGAAATCCCCCATGATGATCACTTGTTTTTTTGGTTTGATAAAATTAGTGAGCAGCTTCAGGAACTGTTCCTCAAAATGTGGCATGTCTCTGGGAGGCCTGTACAGGGCCAAGATACTTATTGAAGAGTTGGCCGAGGTCTTGATCTTGACCCACAATGATTCACAGTCATCTGGACTGGTGTGACTAATGGTATGGCAATCAAGATGCTTTTTGCACATTAGTGCTACCCCTTACCCTTTGCTGCTTAGTCGATCTGATCGAAAGATCACATAATTAGGGGGGATGGATAGTGTAGCGTCACTAGGTATGGTTGGGTTGAGCCAGGCTTCTGTTAAGGCAAATGCAATGCTGGAAATGCATTGGAGGGACAGGGCCTCCGGTCCTTGTCCTGTAGTCCGTTTTCATTTGTGTTCTGTGTTGTTTTTTGCCCAGGAGTCCATGTGGGACTCCTGGCAGTGCAGCCCTTCCTGTTTTTGGTTTGGTGTACAAACCCATGGGATACCCTTATGGCACCCATGGGTGGGGGTACAACCCTGTGCCCCTAGTGTATGTTTTTGAGCACCTGTGTGTGGCCCACAGAGCAGGGTATGGGCTGGTGGCAGCTCCATGCTGAATTTGACAGGTGCTCTGAGTATCCTCCATTTTGGGAGACCCAGGCCCTACCATTGGAATCAGTTGTTTCCTCATAGGAAACAAGATGGCCCTGTGGCCTCTTGCTTTCTATTGCCTGTTACCTTGTTTTCTCAAAGTCCTGGGAAACCCTGACTCTGTCCCTTCCCCCTGACTGGCTGTTGGGTGGAAGTCCCATATATGGTGCTGTTGTGAAGTCCAGGCCAGACTGGCTGGGGCCTTCCCAGTGACTGTATGTTGTGGGTAGACCCTGTGGGTGGGACCTGGGTGAATGGAGTGTGTTACCAATATGCACTTCTAGTTGTGGATGTCTGATTTCTGGTGTTTGATACAATGACTGAGACAGCCTGCCCGAAATTGGTAAGAATGCATTGTGTAGTGTTGAATGGCTAGGTACTTGTCCCAATACACATTCCTTGTTGTGCGTGTCTGAGAGGGAGGAGAATGACCTGAATGCACTGTATGCCTGATTGGCTGACTGACTGCTGAATGCCCTTCTGAATGATTGGTTGCCTGAGTGCGACCCAGCAGAATGAATGGGAGATCAACTAGTATATCTGGGGGCCTCTCACTGCTAGAAATCGTTCAGAAGCTGAAGTTGAAACTGACGCTTAATCTCAAAGCCGAGCTGGAAGAAGAAAGTTGACTGCTGTCTCCCTTTGCCGAAATCCGAAAGCCATCGAGACTGATCCAAGAGAGGACCTGGTTTGGCACCCTCTTCCCATGCTCTGAGGGACCATCGAGCACCGCTAACCTTTGCCGAAGCGCCCTGAAGTCAGACCCTCGACAGGCTGCTGACCGGAGACTGGGACCGCTGAGGAGAACGAAGATCAGCATCAGACATTCCGTGCACCATTGTTGACCAGGGTTTGCAGGTTTGCTCTAACTGCTGGAGGCCTGTCAAAGCCGTGTTGTCCCGAAGCAGGGACCGCTTGACGCCGTGCCATCGACAACCGGAGCCGCAACGCTCCTTTGCCAAAGACTTTTGATTCACAGACACGCTCATCCGCACCGCCGCCCGCCTTATCCTGCCGGAGAAGGCTAGGCTGTCGACGCACCGAGGAGCCTCTGCCGGTGGCATTCCCTCCACCCAAAGACCTTAGAGATGCCAGACGACTCGACGCCCTTGTTGGGCCACAGTTCTTCACAAACTCTTTGCGGTCCTGAACTATCAACATCGAGGTGCCCCGCACGCCTCTTCCTTGCAGGAGGTCTTTGCTCCGTCGTCGACAAGCACCGCTGGGACCGAAGCTGCCGCCTCGACGCGGAGTTCACTTTCTTCAAGAGATCTCGATGATCCGTGGCTCCTGCTTTAAAGGGAGCCACTCAAGAAGTATCCTCCGACGACTTGTCGTCAAACTCTGCTATTCCAGGTACATTGGCGTGGTAGAAATATTGTAGAAGGAAATAAGACTGATAGAACAATATATGGACTGGGCTTGTGATATATCTTTATTTTACAGATTGCCCAGGTGGGGGGATCTCCACACAGAACTGTGTCTAGGTAACGGGGCCAGTATTCTGCCAATTGTTCTAACCAACTGCTTTCCTCCTATGTTTATTGTTGGTTTTTTCGAGCTCAACTGGCTCTTCATCTGAGGCTTGTGGTTCAAATGAATGGTTCAAATGTATAAAGGCATAATTTTGCCTGTGAGTTGGACAACCCTAATGCATCGAGGATGCAGTAATATTCCGAATGATAATCAAACTTGCAAAAGCAGACGGCTCCAATGCCTTGGAGCCGTCCGCTTTTGCAAGTTTGATTATCAGATGAAGAGCCAGTTGAGCTCGAAACACTGTTTCAGGCTGTTCTGATCCCTTTGAATAAACTTCAGACCGCAACTAAAAGCTTTGCACTTTCTTGGCGCAGTGTGTCTTTGGACTCTCTGTTCATTTTCTTCACAATACCAACTGCATTATTTCCAGAAATGTCTCTATTGACACAATTGTTTCGGTATTCCAGCATCATTCATCAACAATCTGGACCAACAATTATGCTGCATATCTTTTCATTCCACATTCACATCCCAGCTTCCATCACACTTTCCATCAATTTCTGTAGGGCACCCTTGGTAAGCTGACTTGAGGGCGGCAATCATGTGTCGCTCACCATTTCGCGCCTCATTTCCCGTCAACTCTGCCCCAGATATAAGCCTATTGACCTTTCCTAATCGGTCAACATGACCCTCTAAATTTGTACCTTTATAGAACCCCCACGTGGCAAGTGTTCTAGTCATCTGGGACACCCAACCCAGACTTACTCTTGCTAATGTATGGGGAGGAGACAGAGGAGCAACCGAGAAAGAATGGATGCTTAATCAGCATGACAAGGGGGCCACAGCACCAACAGCTCCTCCTACTCCCCAGAACAGTGGTCTGCCTTCGGAGGCATAGTGATTATATCCATTAAGGGCATTAAAGGGGATGAAAAGGGGATTGTACAATTTACCTCGCCCGTTTACTGAGACCCCCAAAAATGCCAACTTTTTATTTTTTCGACCCCCTTTTCACCTCCTATATATATATATATATCCAATGAAAAAACTTTGTTAATGGGACGTTATGGTGAAGTTGCACTAATAAAAACCAATGAAATTCATTGAAAAAACGTTGTTAAAGGGGCGTTATGGTTACAAGTAAACCCGAAAAACCTCTGAAGTTTGGGAGTTATGGTAAGCTAAGCAACCATAACTCGCGCCACCACCGTGCACTGCTAAGACTAACACCCATGACATCAAAGATGACATCACAAATGGCATTGATGACATCACTGATGACATCACATATCTGGCCCACTTGTTTTTGTTCACAGACATATCTAGGCCAAGTGGTTTTGCTCACTGACAGTCAGAAAATTACAATTGAAAAGTTGCTATATATCTAGATGTTAACCCTGTCATATGTTCTTAAAGTACGTTCCATAGAGTTTAGTCTCAGCTGATGGTGCACATACATGGGGAAATAAGCAGGCCTCAAACACACAATTCATTTGTATACATGAAGATGAACTTTAATGTTATTAACATTTTCTGATGATGCTGTTTCTTTCTTCCTTACTTTAGTTTCCCTGTATGTGTCTCTGATTTGTATTCATTGTCGTTCTTCATATGTATTGTTTGCACTAGCACAAGTGTAGTAAGTCTTGAATTGTTTTCCAAGATGGGACCCCCCTCTAATTTTGCCCCCTCTTGACAGAATCCCACCAAACTTTTCAAAAACATTTATATCGAGATCTATAATCATTTTGCCAACTTAAGTGTAGGTTTGTTAAATGGCACCACATTTATAAGCCTTTAAAATATTTTGCCTCCCTCTAGTTTTGTCTCCATTTGGCAAAATCCATTCAGACTTTAGAAGCTCATTTATATCTAGATCTACATCTTTTTGCAAACTTTTGTGTAGATTCGTCACATTGCACGACATTTATAAGCCTTTACAATATTTTGGGACCCTCCTCTAATTTTGCCCCCTCTTGACAGAATCCCATCAGACTTTGGAAACCCATTCAGAATCTGTTTTTGAATATAATTGCATAATTTCTTGCAATTTTATTAAGTGGCGCAAAAGTTATAAGTCATGCAAGAACTGTTTTTCTCCAATCCTGTAATGCAAGAGTGTTCACGAACTTCTCTGGACTGTCCGCGAACATCCGTTTCTTTGCTTCCTGCAGCCATATCCTATCCCATCTTCATCACCCCTCACCCCCCAGTGATTATTTGACAAGGGCAATGTTGTGTTTTGTAATATGTTTTTACTGTGATGTCTGCGGACATCGCCAGCTGTCCGCGAATCCAAGAAGGGGGGCGTTTCCAAAAATCTGACACATTTCACGCTTTTCACCATTAAATCCGTGGGCGCGTCGTGTCCGCAGACCGAACTGGGAAATGAGTCTGCGGACCGGACACAGTTATCACTAATTTATTTGACTTACTTTTTGGCCATTAAAAAAAAAACACTGGACGGATTTACACCAAATTAACAAAAGCACGCTTTCGGGACCAAGCCGCCGCTTCTGCCACAAATCTGGTGAAAATCCATCCAGCAGTTTGGGCTGTAAGCGTGAGCAAAGTATTTTCCCATTATGTCTATGGAAAAAAACTCATTTTTGGGACCCCCCCCCCTTGACAAACTTGGCAGAGAGAATTAAGAGTGGGCCAGCTACTTTTTTTGCAAGGTTTGGTGAGGATTCGTCTACGGGGAGCGAAGTTATAAGCCGCCCAAAACGTGCTCTTCCTATGAGTTTAGCAACTTAACCATAACTACATGGCCGCTACAGCAGCCATGATATATATATATATATATATATATATATATATATATATATATATATATATATATATCTCAGAGGGGGTGTGGGAAACTCTGCCCATTGACTTGTTCTTGGGTGGATGGCCCCTGGGAGAGTCTCAACCAAGTCTTTAGCTCACTGTTCTTTTCACAGAGAAGACATTTCCCCACATATCAGTCTTTGTCCTGCCCAGGGGCAGTCCAGCACCAAAATGCTAGGCAATTCTCCTCTGAACAAGAGTACCACAGCAACCCCATAAACGTGTTTCAGCCTAGTTGGACATCATCAGTGAGGTGAAGCTGTGCCTCTCTAAGAGCAGCGAGCAAGGGGTCCACGTCTGGATTCCCCTGGTAACTTAGGGTGCGACCCAAAGTTACTTGGTATGCAAAACAGAGGGGGGGGGCTGGGAAATGATGTGTACGTGTTTAGTAACCTTATCAAACACTCAAAGGGGACACACATAAGACACCCTTACACAGGCCAAAAAATCCAACTGCTATGTCCAAATACTATGTTGGGCAAACCACAAGGAGGGTGAAAGACAGAATTTCAGAACATAAATCAAACATAAGGACCAAGAATATAAAATCACCAGTATCTAGACATTTTCTGGACAAACATCATACGATCTCACAATTAAGATTTGTGATCTTAGAAATAGTAGCGCGACCACACAGAGGAGGGAATCTACAACAAATACTCTCATGTAGAGAGATGTTTTGGATTCACAAGTTAGAATCATTGGAACCCAGAGGAATGAAGGAGGAATTCTCACTGAGTGTATTTTTGTAATTCATGTAATTGATCAATTTAACTGAACATCACAAGACATAAATGAAGCTGAACAACTGATCATTCCCTCCTTAAAATCTGCATCTCATGATGCTGAACCTGATCCAGTGTTCTGATCTTGATGGTCGTGCAGATTATTGAACCTCCGTCCCCAAGTACCGCACAGACAGAAATGATACACTGCCTGTGCAATCTTTGAGACCACAGGTGTGTTGAGCCGTCAATCAGGTAGTGGGAACGCCGGAAGGACCCCCTGCCCACTGTAAGGCAATGGGTGAGGGTTAAATAGGAGCAGTGTAAATGGTACAGGTAACAATCAGTAGTAACAAGGCTTACCCAAGTGTGCTGCAGGTAGGGCCCTAAGCGTGGCGTGGGCAACAGTCTGCTGATGGTGGTAGAAGAGATGTTGTGCACGGCTCGTGGGTGAGTCACACCTGGGTCTGATGTGGATGGACCAACAAGGCAAAGGAAGTCGAAACCAAGTTCCAAGATTCAAGGTTCAGAGGGGTTAATCAAAAGGCAGTCCAAGTGAGAGTTCCAAGGTCGAGGAGCCGGGGAAACAAGGCGGGATCCAAGAGGCAGAAATCCAAGGAGCAGGAAAGACAAGTCCGTTGAACAGTCCGAGGTCGCAAAGTCTGTGATCAAAAGGTAAACCAGAAGCGCTAAACAATCCTCAAGAGATCAGCTGTGAAGTGCTGCACCCGCGTTGTCAGGATGTTTTTAAACTCGTTAAGCAGTCACGTGATGTGTCCCGTGATGTGTCCCACGGACGTGCGAGACGTGACGTGATCACGTGGTCACGAGACACCGGATGTTCGGGGTTGCTGTGGGAGTCTCCGTGGGCGTGGCCAGCCGTGAGTGTGCTTCCATGGCAACTGCCAGCGAAACAAAGGACGGTAAACACCGAGGCTACAGGCTGGTGTCCTCCCACGCCGGCCGAACTGCTCGTTCTCTCTGTGTGCAGGGACTGCTCTTGTGGGTAGGTGTGGTGTGGGGCGTGTGATCGTGTGATTCCTGATAGGACGAGCAACGGGAGACGTGACAGAGCCCCCCCTCAAAGGCCCACAACCCCGTGGGCTGGACGGGCTATCCCGATGAAAGCGAGCAACCAGACGCGGGGCATGGACGTCCCAGGAGGGAACCCAAGAGCGCTCTTCAGGGCCATACCCCAACCAGTCAACCAGATACTGGAGGCGACCCCTGCAGAGACGAGATCCCAGAATAGCACTGACCTCAAATGTATCCGAGGAGGACACAGAAACAGGGGCAGGAGACTGGACCATCCGGGTGGGAGCAAGACAGGGCTTGAGCAGGGAGGTGTGGAACACCGGGTGGATATGCCAGGTAGAGGGAATAGAGAGCCGTAGGGCCACCGGGTTCAGAACACAGGTAATCTTGTAAGGACCGACAAATCGGGGCAGCAGCTTCCGGCAACCAGGGATCCGCAAATGGCGAGTCGACAGCCAAACACGGTCACCTACCCGATAAACAGGGGCCGCTACCCGTTTCCTGTCGGCCTTGGTTTTCATAGAGGTCTGGGCTTCCCGCAAATGGATCAGTGTCTGGGCATGGATCGAGTGCAGATCGCGAGCACAGAGACTGGCGGCGGGAGTGGAGGAGGAAGAAAAATCGGGGAGAGGGAGAGAATGAGGGTGCTGCCCATAGAGCGAATATAAAGGGGAGAAACCAGTGGAGGAATGCCAGGCATTGTTGTACACGAATTCGGCCAAATGGAGCAGGTTCAACCATGTATCCTGATACTGAAGGGTCAGGCAGCGCAGGTACTGTTCGAGGGCCTGGTTCACCCTCTCAGTTTGGCCATCGCTCTCCGGGTGGTAGGCTGAGGAGAAGCGGGCATCAATGCCAAGGATTTTGGTAAGGGCCTGCCAAAAACGAGATGTAAACTGCGAGCCGCGGTCGGATACAATGACATGCGGAAGACCAAAGAGACAGAAGATCGACTTGAAGAATAGCTGGGCCAGAGCAGGGGCTGAGGGTATCCCGTGACATGGAACGAAACGGGCCATCTTCGTGTAGGAATCGACAACCACCCAGATGGAGTTGTACCCTTGTCTGCGAGGCAAGTCTGTAATGAGGTCCATTTAAACCGTATGCCATGGTCTGGGAGGGATAGGTAGGGGCTGAAGGAGACCCACGGGACGACCCCTGCGTGTCTTGCACTGTGCACAGATGGAGCAAGTGTTTACATAATGTTGAACGTCGCGCCCCATAGATGGCCACCAACACCATTGCTTTAGTAACTCCAAGGTGCGGTGCTGTCCGGGGTGCCCATTGATGGCCGCGTCGTGGGACGAAGCAAGTGCCTGGTTATGTACGTTGCTAGTGGGGAGGAACAGCCTATCTTGTATGAACGGCAACCCTTCCTGGAGTACCAAATCCCATTCCGTTAGTGCTTGTGGATGGTGTGAAACCCACTGTCGGATGAGAGCTAGCATGGAGGGAGGAGGAGTACACATGCATATGACATGACCTTCGTTTAGAAGTGTATCTGGGTATAGGGGCAAAGAATCCCCCCCGGGCGAGCGGGATAGGGCATCGGCCTTACCATGTGAAAGCCCTGGTCTGTGTTTTACCACGAAATCATAAGCGGCAAAAAACAGGTGCCAACGCACTTGTCTGCTGTTCAAGCACTTAAGGGAGGCCAGGTCTTGCAGGTTTTTGTGGTCTGTGTAAACCACGGTTTGGTGTTTGGCCCCAATGAGATGGTGTCGCCAGGTCAGTAGTGCATCCTTAATGGCCAGTAACTCCTTCTCGGTGACTGTATAGTGAGACTCGGGAGGTGTGAACTTCCTTGAGTGAAATGCTACGGGGTGCAGCTGACCCATGGAGGGACAAGGTTGGGAGAGCACTGCGCCTAATGCAAAGGAAGAGGCATCGGCTTCCAAAACAAACGGGAGTTCGGGGTCGGGATGCTGTAGTACAGGAGCTGTGGTGAATCTGGCTTTGAGTGTCTCAAAAGAATGCTGGTGTTCTGAGGTCCAACAGAACTGGACCCGAGGACTGGTCAGGCCAGTCAGTGGAGAGACAATGGACGAGAAACCGGCAATAAATTGCCGATAAAAGTTGGCAAAACCAAGAAACGATTGGAGCTGTTTGAGACTGGTTGGGGCGGGCCATTCTGTGATGGCACGGACTTTGGACATGTTCATGGATAGGCCTCCGGGTGTAATAATAAAGCCTAGGAATTCTACTTCTCTAGCATGAAACACACATTTCTCGGGTTTGGCGTACAAGGAGTGTTTTTTTAGTCGAGTTAGTACTTCTGTGACATGGCCTATGTGTTCCTCCAGTGAGGACGAGAATATCAATATGTCGTCTAGGTAGGCCACGACGAAAACGTCTAAGACGTCGCAGAACACTTCGTTGACAAAGCGTTGAAACGTAGCAGGGGCATTGCAGAGACCGAAAGGCATTACAGTATACTCGAACAGCCCTTTTCGAGTACAAAATGCCGTCTTCCACTCGTCTCCGCTACGCATACGAACCAGGTTGTCTGCCCCCCTAAGGTCCAACTTAGTGAAGATGGATGCCCTGGTTAATCTGTCTAGAAGCGTGGAGATGATGGGTAAGGGATACCGATTCTTAACGGTAACAGCGTTCAACCGTCTGTAATCAATACAGGGACGTAAGTCACCCTCCTTCTTAGGCACGAAGAAGATTGGACTGGCAGCCGGGGAGTAAGAGGGTCATATGTGACCTAAGCGTAGGGCCTGTTGGATGTATTCCTTGAGTACCAACTCCTCCGATGGAGATAAGGAGTATATCCTGCCCTTCGGTATTGTTGCCTCAGGAACCAAATCAATGGGGCAATCATAGGGTCGATGTGGTGGTAGGCCCTCTGCCGTGACTTTGTCAAACACCTCTAGGAATCCATGATAGACAGCGGGGATCCCTGCTATAACGGCCCTCACAGTGTGTGGGACGTTTGCAGATGGGTCCGTCTCATCAAGGCTGGCGGATGCCATGGCCCCAAGGATGGTGGCCGGAGATGTAACCGTAGTGGACTCAATCAAACAGAAGTACTGGCAGACCTCGGATTCAAATGTGACCTGCCCAGTGCCCCAGTTAATCAAGGGATTGTGCTGTTTCAGCCATGGGATGCCTAGAATGATACCAAACTGCGGAGTGGTGATGAGATCGAACGTTAGCGTCTCTTGGTGCGTGCCCTGAATCACCACTAACATGGGAGCGGTTTGGTACTCAATGGGACCAGAGGCAAGTAAGGTACCATCGACTGCTTGTACCGGCTCCGGGTACTTCTTCTTGATCAAGGGTAGATTGAGGCCGTGAGCCAGTGAGATATCAATGAAGCAGCCAGTGGCCCCGGAGTCGATCACGATCTGTACTGAGTGTGCCAGATCTCTGGTTGGTTTCAACTGGGCCTGGACCACAATCGGTCTGATGAGACCAAATACGGGTTCAGTGGGGGTCAGAGAAGGACTCGCCCGTACCCCCATTCTTAGGGGCGAGCCTGCTGAAAACCTGATGCTTTATTTTTTGGGCGGCGGGGACATTCCTTAACGTAGTGCCCTAGTGTACCACAGTAGAAACAGGCGTTATCGGTTCTCCGACGCTCCCGCTTGGCCTGGGTGATGGGACTCCGGATCCCGCCGATTTGCATGGGTTCCGGAGCAGAGACGGGTGGGGCTGGGAGTGCCCGGTTGGAAAAAGCCGTCTCCGCCCTACGCTCGGACCTGCGAGCATCCACCTGTAGAGCCAGGTCCACTAGTTCGGAGAAGACTGAGGGAAGAGCTGGAACCACAGAAAGAGCGTCTTTCATGTGGCTACAGAGACCGCGGTAGAACACTATGGCTTTCTTTTCTTCAGGCCACAAGGTCTCTGCAGCCAGTTGATTGAAACGGGTGATGTAATCAATCAGCGTTTGCTTTCCCTGTGTAAGATCAAGCAATTCCAGGTCTCGGGATTGCGCCTTGTACCTGGTGTCAAAAACCTTTGCCATCTCTGTCACTAGTAGGTCGAAATTGTACAGGGCAGGGTGATCGCTCTCTAGTAATGGGTTCGCCCAAATGGCCGCTACACCCAATAGGTGAGAAAGAAGGAAAGCTGCCTTGGTAACGGAGTCAGGAAAGAGCTGGGGTCTACACAAGAAGTGAAGTTTGCACTGGTTGAGGAAGGTGCAATATTTCCTGGGATCCCCCTGATAGCACTCGGGGGCAGCAAGAGGAAAGGAGGTTGGAAGGACCACTGGAGTGGGGACTGTGGGTGCTGTGGGCAGAGGTGGAGGTGGAGCTGGGGGGTTGGGGTCGCTGAACTAGGCATCTGCGGGTAAAGGGGCACGTGTGCTTTGCAGGGCGTTGAGTCTATGGTGGATGGCCGTTGTGGCTGCGGCCATGTCGATCCTAAGGGCCGCAACCGCTTGCATTAGAGCAGCCACAGGGTCCCCGGAGGAGGTATCCATAATCTGGACGACCAGGAAGGCTTCACAGTCTGTTCTGATCTTGATGGTCGTGCAGATTATTGTACCTCCATCCCCAAGTACTGCACACACAGAAATGATACACTGCCTGTGCAATCTTTGAGGCCACAGGTGTGTTGAGCCGTCAATCAGGTAGCAGGAACGCCGGAAGGACCCCCTGACCACTGTAAGGCAATGGGTGAGGGTTAAATAGGAGCAGTGCAAATGGTACAGGTAACAATCAGTAGTAACAAGGCTTACCCAAGTGTGCTGTAGGTAGGGCCCTAAGCGTGGCGTGGGCAACAGTCTGCTGATGGTGGCAGAAGAGACGTTCTGCACGGCTCGTGGGTGAGTCACACCTGGGTCTGATGTGGATGGACCAGCAAGGCAAAGGAAGTCGAAACCAAGTTCCAAGATTCAAGGTTCAGAGGGGTTAATCAAAAGGCAGTCCAAGAGAGAGTTCCAAGGTCGAGGAGCCGGGGAAACAAGGCGGGATCCGAGAGGCATAAATCCGAGGAGCAGGCAAGACAAGTCCGTTGAACCGTCCGAGGTCGCAAAGTCCGTGATCAAAAGGTAAACCAGAAGTGCTGAACAATCCTCAAGAGATCAGCTTTGAAGCGCTGCACCCACGTTGTCAGGATGTTTTTAAACTCGTTAAGCAGTCACGTGATGTGTCCCGTGATGTGTCCCACGGACGTGTGAGACGTGACGTGATCACGTGGTCACGAGACGCCGGATGTTCGGGGTTGCTGTGGGAGTCTCCATGGGCGTGGCCAGCCGTGAGTGCACTTCCATGGCAACTGCCAGCGAAACGAAGGACAGTAGACGCCGGGGCTACAGGCTGGTGTCCTCCCACGCCGTGAGAACTGCTGGTTCTCTCTGTGTGCAGGGACTGCTCTTGTGGGTAGGTGTGGTGTGGGGCGTGTGATCGTGTGATTCCTGATAGGGCGAGCAACGGGAGACGTGACATCCAGGTACATCGACAAGAAGATCAAAAATATTGCATGAACAATTTGAATATGAATTACTTGATGTGATGCATTTAATCAGACAAATTCTATGTTGCTAGATTTAAGCATTGACAAAGCCATGAATGCAGATTTTGAATATGAATTACTTGATGTGATGCTTTTAATCAGACAAATTCCATGTTGCTAGATTTAAGCATTGACAAAGCCATGAATGTCAATTTTTGGTCGTTATTGTAAACAAAATGTAATAGCACACCACAGTAATGACGTTGTGGAATAATGGAATAACTATCTACACATTTAAAGTAATTTCTACAAAGTATCGTTGAGAACCACATTACATTAAAAGTATGCGCAGAGGCATTGCATTATGACTCAGTACATCATGCATTTCAGGCACATCTTAAGATCGCACGGCACCTAATAATTGTCGCTGAGAACCATATGACAATTACATGTGTTGTACCTTATGGTCGCCTACAAGACCACATTTGATTGATTTGTGTTGTGCCTATGGTCGCCAATAGACCACATTTGCAACCCCTGCTTACTAGCAACACTGCCCACATCATGTATTGGTGCCTATCTACTCTCATCCACCTACTGTATATCTACACTAGACGTTGGACTAGTCAACCTAATCCATTTCCTAGTCAAGACACTTACACCTACACACTCATGTTAACCACCACCATCACCTCGTGGCCTATCACCATGACACCTGCTAACCCGTATTTGGATGATCCAGCTCTCTGGATACGCCACTTTGCTACCAGACCAACACCTAACCAACCTTGTACTACGGTCATTAGAAACACTAGATTGAATTCTAGAACTAGCCCACCTACCTTTCCATGCTCCCACCACCCTAGCATTTTAACCAGAAACTTTAGATTAAGAGCCCGCAGCATGAAACATTTGCATACTGACCACAACCCTGCCAATTCGACCACTGACTCAGTCAAGTTAGCCCATACCCATTTGCACGACCTATCTGTACCACCTGAAAAATCTTCCCAAAAAGACAAACTCATTAAAGCAGCTCTGGTGAATGCTAGGTCTCTTCCTGCCCATGCTCTCGACATCGCTGACCTTATATCTCACGAAAAGCTCGATCTCCTCGCAGTCACGGAAACTTGGCTTAATGCTGCCTCCGGTCCATCTCTGGCCCTTGCTATACCTAATGATTATGCTATTATTAGATGCGACAGAAACACCACTCAAACGAAGGGAGGTGGACTCGCCATCATATTCAGAAATACATTCGACATCAAAGTCATCCAGGACTCTCAAATCCCCTCTGCTGAATCCTTGTCTATTAAGCTTCCTCTATCACCTAACCACACGGCATCTTTGCACCTTATTTACCGACCACCAGGTCCCATTTCCTCCTTTATAGAGGACATTGCATCACTCATAACCACAGATACCAAACCCAGCTCTCAAACGATCTTACTTGGGGACTTTAATCTTGGTTTTAACGACCCTAAGAACACTAACGCCCATGACCTAGCTAACACCTTATCAGATTTGGGTCACACGCACATTATTCACGAGCCCACTCATATCAAAGGCAGAACACTGGACTGGATCACTCACCTCAATTGCTCTATTGACCTTCTATCCAATGACCCATGCATTTGGTCGGATCATCACATAATAACCTTCTCTATCAAAGCCAATACACCTCACCTGGCGCCCATCATCGCCCCAGCTACCAGCACGAGAAATAAGAAAGATATTACACCTGACAAACTCTTACCAATACTACTCCCCATCCTGAACAATATCGACTCAGAGGCTGACCCCACAGTCTCAGTCGATATCTACAACCAGGCTATACTTAAAGCACTGAACACCATTGCCCCCCTAAAATTGCGGAAACCCAAACCACAGCGTCACCTTAACACTTGGTTCACGCCGCAGCTAAGAGAATTACGCAAAGCTAAGAGAACCGCAGAGTCACATTGGAAAAAACATCCCACAGCATCGAATAAGACTGAGCTAACCCTAGTGTTAAGAAAGGAAGAAGGCATACTATGGCAAAAGGGAAAGTGCACACAGTTGCACTGTGAACAACTCTGAATCTAACAACGTGTATATAATACCCAAGTCTTGTGTATATATGTAAAACCCAGGAACGTCAATAAGATAAAACAGTATTACCAATATAGGAAAAGGGATGTGGGGTAAACACTTAGGACCTCCTTATGACTGAAAGGAAAGTCGGCAAACTCTTTACCCACTATGCTCTTACAGATACTGACAGCGCTAAACCCACGTAGCGGGCAAGCAAGGACAGATTCTGTGAACTGACAATCTGTAGAATACTGAATAAGGCAATTATAAACAGTACTCACGAGGACCGGAAAGACCACTTGAATGTCAGTAATTTCACGAACCCTGTAGATCAAACAGGGACCCAGAAGGCTGTAAAAGCAAAGGGTTAAAGATAACAAAATACATAAACCCTAGTAAAAGGCAAGTCTGAATTGTGATAATAAATCGTGAGGAAAACTAAAAGGGGAACACTCTGGAACTTGTAACAACAAAACCCACACCTAATAATCAATGGAAAATGAATGCAGAAGTGCAATGGAAAACATGGAGTGGAATAATAAATCGTGAGGAAAACTAAAAGGGGAACACTCTGGAACTTGTAACAACAAACCCACACCTAATAATCAATGGAAAATGAATGCAGAAGTGCAATGGAAAACATGGAGTGGAATAATAAATCGTGAGGAAAACTAAATGGGAAACACTCTGGAACTGGTAACAACAAACCCACACCTAATAATCAATGGAAAATGAATGCAGAAGTGCAATGGAAAACATGGAGTGGAATCTCAATAAAGTTGGATTAGGAGCAGGGAAAATGATATCACAAAAGGAAACCTTTCCCACCCAATCCGAGGAGAAAAGGCAGTAACTAATTCTACGAAAGTAAATAGTAATACATCATGCTTTTCAGTAACCAGGACAGCATAAAGGGACAGAAAACACCGGCAAACTGGGCTGCATCAAATAGTAAAGTACAGAGAAAGGCTGTCTGCAGACAGAGGAAGACAGAAAGGGAAATTCAGAAAGCATAAATCAAATAAGCGCATAAATCCGAAATCCAGGACAGAGGAACAGGACACAGGAACTAGTAACTGGGCACAAAGCTAGGAACAGGAACTAGGTACAAGGCATGGAACTAGGAACAAGGAACTGGAACTAGATACTTGGCACAATATCTATGAACAAGGAACTGGAACTAGGTACAAAGCACAGAAACTAGGAACAAGGAACTGGATATAGATACTTGGCTCAATATCTATGAACAGGGAACTGGAACTAGGTACAAGGCACAGAACAAGTACAGGAAACAGGGACTAGTCACAACAGGAACACTGCTACAATGACCAGCGCCGGACTGAAGCAAACTGAGGCTTTTAAAGCTGCTTAACGAGCACACCCCCAGGCGTGCTGCCTGCTGCACCTGCAGCCACAGGTGTTGCCTATCCTCCTCCCAGCCTTGTGCTGCAAGGGAGGAGATGATGCAGTGAGCCAGGCATTCTGGGAAGCAAGAGGTGAAGCAGTGAGCCAGGCATTCTGGGAAGCAAGAGGTGAAGCAGTGAGCCAAGGCATTCTGGGAAGCATAGTCATTTGATTTGAGTAGCATGCTGGCTGCCAGGGAGGAGGTGAAGCAGTGAGCCAGGCATTCTGGGAAGCAGGAGGTGAAGCAGTGAGCCAAGGCATTCTGGGAAACATAGTCATTTCATTTAAATAGCATGCTGGCTGCCAAAAACCAGGAATGGATCCGGAAGGGAAGTAACTGGGAAAATAAGGTTTTAACGCTCCCAATTCATCAGAACACTGTAGCATAGGGTTCGAAGGAAATGTCCAGTAAGGATTAAACCCCAGAACATGCCCCCAAGTGGCGGGGACGGGAACGAAGGGAGCGAGAACGGGAGCGAAGAGAGCGAGCCGTGACACTATACCCCCTTCCACGGCCGACTCCAGGCGGCCGTTACTCGCACAAAACATCTTCCTTCCATGACTGGAGCGCTTTGTCTTCGGAGGTGGCACTGACGAAAACAATGATCCACGGGCAGAAGCAGAAGGACTGGAATGAATAGAATCAGGCTGCAGTCTATAAGAGTCATAGGCAGGTTTTCGGTGAGGAAAGGACTCATGGGTTGAAGAAAGGCATGAAGGACTTGCAGGACCCGAAGTAGAGTTGGAAAGTCCAGGAAGCTCAGTCTCTGGGAGCGAACACTCATACATCATTGAGGAGGGAGACTGGTTGGTGCATGATTTGGACAATGATAGATACTCTGGTAGCCCCCCTGCTGAGAGCGAACACACAGGAGGTGAGACAACAGCGGATTTCAGACAATGTTCATGTTCAGACAAAGAAGGTGGTGACTGGTTCAAGGCCTGTGGTTGAGGGTGACCAAGGTTTGATTGCATTTGTTCCACACCTTGGGGGCCTGGAAGTCCAATGGGTTGTACAAGGCTGGTATTCCTGATGTCAGTCAAATGGCGACCTTGTTGCACGTGGGATACAACCACAGGGACGTTTGGCATACCGATAGGAGTGATAGACGCAGTACTTGGTACATCAGGCACACTCGAAGCTGGAGCAATAACAGACACATCTTGAACTGCAGCAGTCATATCCTCCCTTTGGCTACTAGCACCCGAATGGTGCAGCAGTTGGGGAACCGTGCCCGTCCCTTCCTTCAGGCTCATGTGAGATCCGGCAACAAAAGGGCTGTCAAGCGGTTTATCCAAACCGGCCCCCAAATGTGAACCGTCCGGCCCGTTATCCTGGTTGGCTGCTTGTTCGATGTATAGGCCATGGCTGATGGTATCCGTCACGCTCTTGTAACACTCTAGGCAAGTCCAATGGCCTTGCATGTAAGGCTCTCCCAAGTCATGAACCAGCTTGATGTTTTTGGCAGAAGTCTCAGACTCAGATGTAGCATATGCGGGAGGTGCTAATTCTACAGACAAGCAGTTGGGGGAATTAGCTTGTGTAAAAGGCAGGCCTTCTGGTGATCCTCCTGAAGCATAGGATGGGCAGATTGGATGTTCATCCGTAATAAATGGCTGGGATTTAGGAGGTAGCTCTGAAGTAGAAGAATCTGCAACATGATCAAACAGAGCAGACAGGTTCACCTCCGATATTGGCAGCGAGGCTGAGCAGGATACAGGTCTTTCATGAACTGAAGCCAAACTAGCAGTAGGCTCTGGGACCGGAGACAGGCACTCAGGATGTGCTACCGGAGGCTTCATGGCTGAAGGATAAACTGCTGGATGAGTCACTGTATCTGAAAACAGGCATGCCAGAGGAAATTCAGAGGCTGAGGGCATGCAAGCTGGAGCCGTCTCGTTAGCTGAAGACAAACTTGTCAAGGTCTTTGGCTCTGACCACGTACATGGTGAAGGCTCTTGAGTGACTGGCAGATATAGCAATTGTTCATTGATTGAAGACACGTTTGACAATGATGACTGCAGAGCCGTGGACTGGGTAGTCGTAAAGTCAATAGTTGTAGAAGGACAGACTGAAGTCCCAGAAGTCGACAGACATATTTGTGGCTCAGGAATGGAAAGCACCTTTAGGGCGATTGACTCCATGACACCATTAACCAAAGACTGAGCTGGACCCATGCCGCACCTTTCCTTAGTGGATGACACAGAGTCATTTCCAAAGTCTCTGTTAATCAGGATTTCGTCAAGTGTCCATTCCTTTGTCTTAACTTCTGAAGGTGGTAGATTATCAATCAACAGTTCAGGAAGCGCTTGCCTGGTCCTTGTTTTAGTATACTGTGGAATGAGTCCATCAAAACAAGAATTATGTACTGTCTTTGATTGTTCATTGTGACAAACTTTGGCAGAAGGAGGAGTGAACACAGAGGTAGCATCGTTTTCCACATCAGCTTGAATGTTTACTTCAGTCTCAGCAGCTGGATCAAGGGCTGAACCTAAGCCTACAGTAATGACTGATTCTGTGTACGCAACCATTGTGGATTGTGTTTGAAATACAGAAGCATGTATGTGTTCAAACTCTGAATTATGACTGACTGCTACGGAGGAATTCTTAGGCAAAGGTGTGACTTGTAAATCTTCTACTAACAGCAATTCCTGACAAACGGTAGAACAATTGTCAGAATCTGTGCTCTGAATAAGTGCTGTGCAAGAAAGAGGACTTTCACTCCCAATAGGTTTTTCATATTGACAAGTATCATGACCTACTAAAACCTCCTCACTCAGAGATTGAACAGTATTCACTTCATCAACGGATAAAGTTTGAGGTGTAGTCAGAAAAATTCGTAAAGTTTTATTCTCCTCTAATAAACTGATGTATTCTCGTCTTAATTCCTCAAATTCAACTCTTAACATGCCCAGGCTTAACTGTACATCCCTATCAGTAGTCACAAGGGAAGACATGGTGGCATCGGGGCTGGAACCTGCCCTAGTCATCTGGACGTGTACTGATTGTACATCGTCGTTTACTGCTTGCAGGTCTTGTGATCTATACTCTCGCTTACCGACTTGGTCTGTGTTACCCTTAAGTAAACTACTGACATCAGACCTCTTGACATTAGGGACTACAGTAAGTACTTGTGCAGAGGAGTAAGCAGTTGGCTGAGGGCTGAAAACAGAAGTTATGTAATGAACCCCTTCATTCTTTATGTTTGAATCATGAAACTGTTCAATCTGAGGTAAAGCACAACCGGAATCATGGGGTTCAACAACAGATGTACCCATATTTAGTAAATCTAACAGTGTTTTATTTTCCGCTGCTAAGGCTTGTGCGGACATATCTGGATCAAAATTAAAAACAGAATTAGGATCAGGCAATGTATGATGGGCCAGGCGATGGGTAAAATATCTTGCACGTAAATACCCATTCGTGTCAAGGAGTTCATTTAAGTCTGGATCAGTGTTTTGATTATCACAGGCAAACGTAGTCAAAACTTTCTGTACACATTTTTTAGTAGCCTTGCTACCCTTCTTTCTTGATCTGGCCGTATACAAACGGGAAGAAGGGCTGGTCATTCTGTTAAGAAAGGAAGAAGGCATACTATGGCAAAAGGGAAAGTGCACACAGTTGCACTGTGAACAACTCTGAATCTAACAACGTGTATATAATACCCAAGTCTTGTGTATATATGTAAAACCCAGGAACGTCAATAAGATAAAACAGTATTACCAATATAGGAAAAGGGATGTGGGGTAAACACTTAGGACCTCCTTATGACTGAAAGGAAAGTCGGCAAACTCTTTACCCACTATGCTCTTACAGATACTGACAGCGCTAAACCCACGTAGCGGGCAAGCAAGGACAGATTCTGTGAACTGACAATCTGTAGAATACTGAATAAGGCAATTATAAACAGTACTCACGAGGACCGGAAAGACCACTTGAATGTCAGTAATTTCACGAACCCTGTAGATCAAACAGGGACCCAGAAGGCTGTAAAAGCAAAGGGTTAAAGATAACAAAATACATAAACCCTAGTAAAAGGCAAGTCTGAATTGTGATAATAAATCGTGAGGAAAACTAAAAGGGGAACACTCTGGAACTTGTAACAACAAAACCCACACCTAATAATCAATGGAAAATGAATGCAGAAGTGCAATGGAAAACATGGAGTGGAATAATAAATCGTGAGGAAAACTAAAAGGGGAACACTCTGGAACTTGTAACAACAAACCCACACCTAATAATCAATGGAAAATGAATGCAGAAGTGCAATGGAAAACATGGAGTGGAATAATAAATCGTGAGGAAAACTAAATGGGAAACACTCTGGAACTGGTAACAACAAACCCACACCTAATAATCAATGGAAAATGAATGCAGAAGTGCAATGGAAAACATGGAGTGGAATCTCAATAAAGTTGGATTAGGAGCAGGGAAAATGATATCACAAAAGGAAACCTTTCCCACCCAATCCGAGGAGAAAAGGCAGTAACTAATTCTACGAAAGTAAATAGTAATACATCATGCTTTTCAGTAACCAGGACAGCATAAAGGGACAGAAAACACCGGCAAACTGGGCTGCATCAAATAGTAAAGTACAGAGAAAGGCTGTCTGCAGACAGAGGAAGACAGAAAGGGAAATTCAGAAAGCATAAATCAAATAAGCGCATAAATCCGAAATCCAGGACAGAGGAACAGGACACAGGAACTAGTAACTGGGCACAAAGCTAGGAACAGGAACTAGGTACAAGGCATGGAACTAGGAACAAGGAACTGGAACTAGATACTTGGCACAATATCTATGAACAAGGAACTGGAACTAGGTACAAAGCACAGAAACTAGGAACAAGGAACTGGATATAGATACTTGGCTCAATATCTATGAACAGGGAACTGGAACTAGGTACAAGGCACAGAACAAGTACAGGAAACAGGGACTAGTCACAACAGGAACACTGCTACAATGACCAGCGCCGGACTGAAGCAAACTGAGGCTTTTAAAGCTGCTTAACGAGCACACCCCCAGGCGTGCTGCCTGCTGCACCTGCAGCCACAGGTGTTGCCTATCCTCCTCCCAGCCTTGTGCTGCAAGGGAGGAGATGATGCAGTGAGCCAGGCATTCTGGGAAGCAAGAGGTGAAGCAGTGAGCCAGGCATTCTGGGAAGCAAGAGGTGAAGCAGTGAGCCAAGGCATTCTGGGAAGCATAGTCATTTGATTTGAGTAGCATGCTGGCTGCCAGGGAGGAGGTGAAGCAGTGAGCCAGGCATTCTGGGAAGCAGGAGGTGAAGCAGTGAGCCAAGGCATTCTGGGAAACATAGTCATTTCATTTAAATAGCATGCTGGCTGCCAAAAACCAGGAATGGATCCGGAAGGGAAGTAACTGGGAAAATAAGGTTTTAACGCTCCCAATTCATCAGAACACTGTAGCATAGGGTTCGAAGGAAATGTCCAGTAAGGATTAAACCCCAGAACATGCCCCCAAGTGGCGGGGACGGGAACGAAGGGAGCGAGAACGGGAGCGAAGAGAGCGAGCCGTGACACTTAGCCTCCTCTAGTTACAAAGAAGCCATCTTTATTGCTAAAAAGGACACATATAACAAAAGGATTACACAAGCGGAATCCAACACAAAGGAACTCTTTAAGATTTTGAAAGAACTAGAATCCCCCATTGCCCCCATAGACAAATATGTTACAGATGCACTATGGTGTAGTAATATTCAGAAGGCCTTATTAGATAAAATAGCTCGCCTACAATCTAAAATCAACGCAAAAAAATCCCTGCTACTTGCTGACCCGGACTACAAACAATTACCTAACAAATCACCTACCTTTATGTCAACTTGTAAACCTTTCAGCTTCTCACCCCTCTCAATCTAGGAAGTAGAAAACATCATCAGGAAACTTAAACCTTCAAATTGCCAAGGTGATGCCTGCCCTGCCCCGATCATCAAAGCTGCTGCGCACGACCTGGCACCATTCATAACCAACCTCATCAATGCCTCCTTCAAAACTGGAGTAGTGCCTGATAACCTAAAAGATGCGTGGGTCATCCCACTCCTTAAAAAACCTACTCTTGATCCAGCCAACCCGTCTAACTATAGACCGATAACAACTGTACCTTTCTTATTAAAAATACTGGACAGAGCAGCCTATTTACAAATACAGGCCTACTTAGAATCAAACAATCTCCTAGGACTTAGGCAGTCAGGTTTCCGACCTAGACACGGTACGGAAACTGCATTAATAGATCTCACTACCCAGATCCAAATCCTGAAAGACAATGGTAAACTTGCACTCCTCTTATTGCTTGATCTGTCAGCAGCTTTTGACCTGGTCAACCATCAAACACTATGTCACCACTTGCAAACTGCAGCACACTTCTCAGACGCAGCCACAGCCTGGATCAGTTCCTTCTTGGCGAACAGAACCATGAGGGTCTTCTCTCCCACTGATTCTGCTGAACCTTCACCAGTACCCTGTGGAGTCCCGCAAGGCTCCTGCGTGTCCCCGACACTCTATAATATATTCACAAAGCCCCTCTTTGATATCCTTGACTATCTGGGTGTCACATATACCAATTACGCGGACGACACCCAGATACTCATTCCTATCTCGGGGAACTATGAAACAGATAGCAAAACCCTTAATGAAATCTACTCAGTAATTCAAGCATGGATGGCACATCATGGACTTTGTCTCAATGACGAAAAAACCGAGTTGATCATCCTTGGCACTCACGCCAAACTCAAAAATCTCAATCCCGCATTTAAATCCTTCACCATAGATGGCAATCTCATCCCCGTGTCAAATAACACCAAAACCCTTGGGGTTTACATCGATGCCACCTTATCCTTCTCCAAACAAACTAATGCAGTAGCATCATCAGCCGCTTACACCTGCAAGCTGATCACTGCATGTAGGCCGTTCATCTCCTCACCCAATTGTATTACTCTTGCTAGAGCATTAGTCCTATTCAAGATAGACTATTGTAATGCCCTTTACTTAGGCACTAGCCACAAAAATATCAACAAACTGCAAGTAATTCAAAATAATGCCATCAGAGCTGCCCTCAACATCCCCAAAAAGATGCACATCTCGGAGACCAGACGCAAACTACGTTGGCTTCCAGTCAAGCACAGAATATCCCTTAAAACTCTGGCCCTTACACATAAAGCCAGGGCCAACCTTGCACCAGCCTACCTCACCAACCAACTTACACCTCACACTTCTTCAAGACCACTTAGAGCAGCACAAGCTAACACTATGTCCATACCGAGATTTAAACTTCATAACTCGGGTGGTGCTAGCTTCCCTGTACAAGCCTCTAAATTATGGAACACAATACCTGCGCTTTTGCGTGCAGAACCTTCATTTAACCTATTTAAACATAACACGAAGTGTTGGCTTCACAACATGGACTCTTTGACACCCTAACCGCCTGACCCCAGCATGATCGACTGTCACTGGCACACTTTTGTAATTAATGTACTTATACTAGACTATGTATATATGCATTTGCACGACTAAGTTTATACCCACCTGTAACTGCAATGTAACGTAACCCTTATTGACTGCTTTCAATTGCAACTGTAACCAGATCTAACTTATGCGCCCGTATGCCCCCGGGCCTGGCTGCGCTTTATAAATAAATAAATACAAATAAATAAATACAAATACATTTAAATAATGTGCAGTGGCATTGCATTATGACTCGTACGTGATGTTTTTCAGGCATGCTGTAATATCTCAAGGCGCCGAGTTATTGTGTGATGCCGCTGGACACTATTTTTCCATTTATAGATAACTCGATTCGGTGGCACTTGGATTAAAAAATGACACTACAAAGGACAGCGATTCAGAATGGAACAATTAGGCACTACAGTTCCCATAATTTCACACATGAATATCACGTGACTAATCCACGTTGAGCATGCCACCTTAAGGATCAGGTGTTGCCTAGCGACAGGTTCACACCACAGTGGACCAAGTCGTTCGGCAACCCACACAGACACCGCGCAGGACATTTGCGCTGACTGAAGCCATTGGCTAAGCGTTATTATTGAGAAAGGAGTATGCCGGTTTAGATGATAGGATTCTAGAACGGTCCATAAGACTAACGCGTATCTGAATTTTTTGAATAACGCATGCTGAAGTAGAGATTGGGAGTCTCGGCCGCAGTCTCCTGCCACTGGTGGCTAAATGGTGAGTACTCTCAACCATTTCAGAGTGACAGACATTAGGATTATGAGTGTTTGATAAGGTTACTAAACACGTACACATCATTGGTACAACAGGTGCAGTCCAACACCGGAAGGAAGGCCCGAGTACGCGTATGATAATATAATACGTGTAACAACACGCCAGAAGTTCGATCTAGAGATTGGTAACCAACAGGGAATATCTCTGACCCACAAGGGATATCATCTCCGGATATATACGGAGAGAGGAAGATCAAATCCATTGAAAGGTAACAGGATTCATTGACTATTGAGTTAGTAAGTTGATAGGTGACATAATTGACAAGTAGTAACATTAGTTTGTTATTATTTACAGGTGAACAGCATCAGTTTAAAATTGAATATTGGCACTAGATGACGTTTTCATCATTGCACAATGAAATTAAGGAACATTGAAAGATACACTTTTTTGTGATTAGGTTGACAAAGTGGAGGCCACTGTGACCGGATGAGGACCAAATCCCAGGAACCTCCCAGGAGTCACCCAAATCCAGGGAAAAAGCCGTAAGGCTGATAAAACCCTGTATGATGATCTCGCTTCCTTGTAGAGGTGAAGGGTTCAAACGAATCAGACCAAATTTTCAGAGTAGTATTACTTCTGGTTTCAAAATGTCCATTCTGTAAATCCTTCCAGGAATGCTGCAGCAATAAGGTACAGACTGCAAGGGTTGTTAAAGAAAATAATGAGAAAAAAGTCCAATGTTCGATTCCACCAGTCCGAGTCGCCGAAGGATGGGAGGCGCTCAAACAGCAGGTAAGAAGCTGGAAGGGTACGGTCTGCAAGGATGACTTACGAAGCAAGAACCGAATGGGAGAGGAACGCCAAGAACGGCGAACCTAAAACCCAGTCGATCCGGAGGCTCGTCAGATATGTAATAGCAAGGAAAGCGGAAGCTAATAGAACAGTACAAAAATGAAAATAAAGAAAAAGAAAGAAATGAAGTCAAGGTAATAGGTAAGCAAACAAAAAAACGATAAGAGAATAGAAACAGAGACTGAGGAGTATAAGAGTTACCTCAAGGTACGATTAACAGGGAAAAACAAACCTCAATGAAGAAAGTTACCCATAAGTAGTCAAACCGCAGTGATAAGTAAGTCGAAAGAGAAAAATAGAACTATAGGCTGGAGAAGTATTTAGAACGAAGCAAAAGGGCTCAGTAACAGCGCTGGAAGAAAACGAAAGTACTTCGATACAACGCATCGGGGCACCGGTGCGTCGTACGTAAATATATGCTGGTGGCCATCTTGAATGAGGCATAGACCGCCAAAAGGGGTTCCTAGCCACCATGTTAAATGTGCTTCCACCAGTACCAGACCTTCTAAGGCTGGTGCATTACAACTGCGAACTAGAGACAAAGAAGCTTAAACAGGAAATTATATTTCTTTTCTGAAACCGTGGGGTTTCCCAATATACCATATACCAAACAGGTAATTATTAGACCATCTCATTTATTTTAGACATCAAGTTTTAGTTAATAGTTAATCATGAAATCAATATGGATATAAATAGGTCTTATTTGGATATAAGGTGGAGGAGAGGTTTTTACAACTAGATTGTTTTGATTTTGTAGGAAGCATTTTTTAAGTCCACTGAATGGACTATTGGCTAGAAGAAATTCTTTAAAACAAATCCTGTGAGAGGATGGAATGCAGGTGATTATGAGATTCTGAATCATGGCAGAGAATAACAATTATTGTTAAGCAAATGATGATTATCAAGAGTAGAGTAACTGAAATTATGATCAATTATTTACTGTAGATTGGGATACTGAAATAACGAAGTGAGTAGACAACTCCTGAAGAAGGGGAGAAAAATACCCTGAAATGCATAGAGAAAGAAAACAAGGATTGGATATATTACAGGATATTGATTGGCATGACTTGTCTGAATACAAGATCGGATCATATTCAATGCTTGAAATTGTTTACTCAGTTAGGATCAAAATCTATGTTTTTATATGTTTAAAAATTCTTTTGTTTTTGAATTTATCACAAATGAATAACCAAATATTAACTGAATACAATAGATCGACCAATAGATGATGAAATTAAATATTTGATCTATTTTATGAACAACAGTAGTATAAAAATGGAATTATTTGAATTCGATTTACTTTACTTTTAATTTAATCAACTAAAAATGGATTGTTTATACAATACAAATAGGAGGTGCAGGGGATGGGAGAGTTCCACAAGGTTGTGGACATATGTTGTTTTATATTCATAGGTACAACCCAGTGTCAGCGTTGGTTTTCTCTCCGCAACCCCTTTACTTCATCATTAATCATTTAATTTTTGAATTAAACACAGGAATGCACTAAGTCAAATATATCGAGACTCTGTCTGCTATGCCCGCCTGGGTGGATTTAAGATCTAGCATTGCGGTTTCCGTCCTGTGCTGAGCTCTAAAGCCTGATTGGCGTGAGCCGAGGATGTGGTGGTCTTCAATGTGTCTCTGTAACTGCAGATATGCTAATTTGTCCATGATCTTAAGGACAAATGGCACATTTGTAATAGGTCAATAGCTGCCAATAAGGCAGGGGTGGGCAATGGCCTTTTTTAGTAATGGTGTGATCCAAGCCTCCTTGAGGGAGGATGGAACCACGCCTTCATCAAAGCAGAAATTAATGAGTTTAGTCATCCAAGGGCCAATAGCTCCAGTGACTCTTTGAAGATATCTGCTGGGCGACAATCGCCAAGGCATGAGGTGGGTTTTCAGATCGCAAATGACTTTGGCAACTTCTTCCTCTGAATAGTGCCAGTAATCAAAGATGGGAATTTTGTCGAGTGCTGGGGTCAGGTCCTGAGAGACGTTAGTATGAGTATTGCATCCCTGTGAAGATGTCTGGATGTTGCTAATCGTCTGTGGATGCAATCTTGGCCAGGGATCCATCATGGATTTCCTGGCACCATGTGGAGTCCTTTATTAGGTCTTGATTGGTGGAGGGGTGTCCGGAAAGACTTTCAGGATCTTAAAAACCGTGCTGGTATTAGAGTGTGCATTATTGATCCTGTTGTTAAAGTATGTAGATTTAGAGGTAATGATGGCAGTTTAAAATTCCTTCACTGCTTTTTTATATTGAGCTAATGTAGCCGGGCTGGCTGGGGTTCTTGCGCCAGGCTCTTACTCGTGCTCTCTTTGTCTTTCTGATGGTGATGATATCATTGGTGAACCATGTGTTTTTATGTGCCTCAGGTTTAATTATTTTCTTTTCACTGTTGCTAGAACTGAGATGACCTGCTTTATAGATGTAGTAAGGTGTTCCACTAGGTGAGAGGACTCAGAGAAGTTGATGAGCGGCTTAAGACTGGATGATAACAGAGCAGTGAATTTAAAGGGAGTAAAGTTTTGAGGTTGCGTGACAATTTTTTGGATTCTGGGCAGTGTATTCATTTTTGCTGGTGGTGCAGGGAGATGCCCAGTGGCATGGATCAAAAAATGATCAGACCATGCGCAAGGCGAAACATTGAGGTATGACACGGATGAATTTTGAGATACCAACCAGTCAAGTGTGTGACCACCTCTATGTGTGGCCTTGTTCACCCATTGTGTAAGCCCTGTGGAATTCAGGGAGTCAATGAGTGAGGATGCCTGTTTGTCTGAGGGATCGTCCGCCCAGTGATTGAAATCCCCCATGATGATCACTTGTTTTTTTGGTTTGATAAAATTAGTGAGCAGCTTCAGGAACTGTTCCTCAAAATGTGGCATGTCTCTGGGAGGCCTGTACAGGGCCAAGATACTTAATGAAGAGTTGGCCGAGGTCTTGATCTTGACCCACAATGATTCACAGTCATCTGGACTGGTGTGACTAATGGTATGGCAATCAAGATGCTTTTTGCACATTAGTGCTACCCCTTACCCTTTGCTGCTTAGTCGATCTGATCGAAAGATCACATAATTAGGGGGGATGGAGAGTGTAGCGTCACTAGGTATGGTTGGGTTGAGCCAGGCTTCTGTTAAGGCAAATGCAATGCTGGAAATGCATTGGAGGGACAGGGCCTCCGGTCCTTGTCCTGTAGTCCGTTTTCATTTGTGTTCTGTATTGTTTTTTGCCCGGGAGTCCATGTGGGACTCCTGGCAGTGCAGCTCTTTCTGTTTTTGGTTTGGTGTACAAACCCATGGGATACCCTTATGGCACCCATGGGTGGGGGTACAACCCTGTGCCCCTAGTGTATGTTTTTGAGCACCTGTGTGTGGCCCACAGAGCAGGGTATGGACTGGTGGCAGCTCCATGCTGAATTTGACAGGTGCTCTGAGTATCCTCCATTTTGGGAGACCCAGGCCCTACCATTGGAATCAGTTGATTCCTGATAGGAAACAAGATGGCCCTGTGGCCTCTTGCTTTCTATTGCCTGTTACCTTGTTTTCTCAAAGTCCTGGGAAACCCTGACTCTGTCCCTTCCCCCTGACTGGCTGTTGGGTGGAAGTTCCATATATGGTGTTGTTGTGAAGTCCAGGCCAGACTGGCTGGGGCCTTCCCAGTGACTGTATGTTGTGGGTAAACCCTGTGGGTGGGACCTGGGTGAATGGAGTGTCTTACCAATATGCACTTCTAGTTGTGGATGTCTGATTTCTGGTGTTTGATACAATGACTGAGACAGCCTGCCCGAAATTGGTAAGAATGCATTGTGTAGTGTTGAATGGCTAGGTACTTGTCCCAATACACATTCCTTGTTGTGCGTGTCTGAGAGGGAGGAGAATGACCTGAATGCACTGTATGCCTGATTGGCTGACTGACTGCTGAATGCCCTTCTGAATGATTGGTTGCCTGAGTGTGACCCAGCAGAATGAATGGGAGATCAACTAGTATATCTGGGGGCCTCTCACTGCTAGAAATCGTTCAGAAGCTTTTGGAGCCGTCCGCTTTTGCAAGTTTGATTATCAGATGAAGAGCCAGTTGAGCTCGAAACACTGTTTCAGGCTGTTCTGATCCCTTTGAATAAACTTCAGACCGCAACTAAAAGCTTTGCACTTTCTTGGCGCAGTGTGTCTTTGGACTCTGTGTTCATTTTCTTCACAATACCAACTGCATTATTTCCAGAAATGTCTCTATTGACACAATTGTTTCGGTATTCCAGCATCATTCGTCAACAATCTGGACCAACAATTATGCTGCATATCTTTTCATTCCACATTCACATCCCAGCTTCCATCACACTTTCCATCAATTTCTGTAGGGCACCCTTGGTAAGCTGACTGAGGGCGGCAATCATGTGTCGCTCACCATTTCGCGCCTCATTTCCCGTCAACTCTGCCCCAGATATGAGCCTATTGACCTTTCCTAATCGGTCAACATGACCCTCTAAATTTGTACCTTTATAGAACCCCCACGTGGCAAGTGTTCTAGTCATCTGGGACACCCAACCCAGACTTACTCTTGCTAATGTATGGGGAGGAGACAGAGGAGCAACCGAGAAAGAATGGATGCTTAATCAGCATGACAAGGGGGCCACAGCACCAACAGCTCCTCCTACTCCCCAGAACAGTGGTCTGCCTTCGGAGGCATAGTGATTATATCCATTAAGGGCATTAAAGGGGATGAAAAGGGGATTGTACAATTTACCTCGCCCGTTTACTGAGACCCCCAAAAATGCCAACTTTTTATTTATTTCGACCCCCTTTTCACCTCCTATATATATATATATATCCAATGAAAAAACTTTGTTAATGGGACGTTATGGTGAAGTTGCACTAATAAAAACCAATGAAATTCATTGAAAAAACGTTGTTAAAGGGGCGTTATGGTTACAAGTAAACCCGAAAAACCTCTGAAGTTTGGGAGTTATGGTAAGCTAAGCAACCATAACTCGCGCCACCACCGTGCACTGCTAAGACTAACACCCATGACATCAAAGATGACATCACAAAAGGCATTGATGACATCACTGATGACATCACATATCTGGCCCACTTGTTTTTGTTCACAGACATATCTAGGCCAAGTGGTTTTGCTCACTGACAGTCAGAAAATTACAATTGAAAAGTTGCTATATATCTAGATGTTAACCCTGTCATATGTTCTTAAAGTACGTTCCATAGAGTTTAGTCTCAGCTGATGGTGCACATACATGGGGAAATAAGCAGGCCTCAAACACACAATTCATTTGTATACATGAAGATGAACTTTAATGTTATTAACATTTTCTGATGATGCTGCTTCTTTCTTCCTTACTTTAGTTTCCCTGTATGTGTCTCTGATTTGTATTCATTGTCGTTCTTCATATGTGTTGTTTGCACTAGCACAAGTGTAGTAAGTCTTGAATTGTTTTCCAAGATGGGACCCGCCCTCTAATTTTGCCCCCACTTGACAGAATCCCACCAAACCTTTCAAAAACATTTATATCGAGATCTATATTCATTTTGCCAACTTAAGTGTAGGTTCGTCAAATGGCACCTCATTTATAAGCCTTTAAAATATTTTGCGCTCACCCCTCTAATTTTGTCTCCACTTGACAAAATCCATTCAGACTTTAGAAGCACATTTATATCTAGAACTACATCTTTTTTCAAACTTTTGTGTAGATTCGTCACATTGCACCACATTTATAAGCCTTTACAATATTTTGGGACCCCCCTCTAATTTTGCCCCCTCTTGACAGAATCCCATCAGACTTTGGAAACCCATTCAGAATCTGTTTTTGAATATAATTGCATAATTTCTTGCAGTGTTATTAAGTGGCGCAAAAGTTATAAGCCATGCAAGAACTGTTTTTCTCCAATCCTGTAATGCAAGAGTGTCCACGAACCTCTCTGGACAGTCCGCGAACATCCGTTTCTTTGCTTCCTGCAGCCATATCCCATCCCATCCTCATCACCCCTCACTCCCCCAGTGATTATTTGACAAGTGCAATGTTGTGTTTTGTAATATGTTTTTACTGTGATGTCCGTGGACACCGGCAGCTGTCCGCGAATCCAAGAAGGGGGGCATTTCCAAAAATCTGACGCATTTCACGCTTTTCACCATTCAATCCGTGGGCGCGTCCTGTCCGCAGACCGAACTGGGAAATGAGTCTGTGGACAAGACATAGATATTACTAATTTATTTTACTTACTTTTTGGCCATTTAAAAAAAAACACTGGACAGATTTACTCCAAATTAACAAAAGCACGCTTTCGGGACCAAGCCGCTGCTCCTGCCGCAAATCTGGTGAAAATCCGTCCAGCAGTTTGGGCTGTAGTATTTTCCCATTATGTCTATGGAAAAAAACTCACTTTTGGGACCCTCCCTAATAACTCCCTCCCCCTTGACAAGCTTGGCAGAAAGAATTAAGAGTGGGACAGCTACTTTTTTTTGCAAAGTTTGGTGAGGATTCGTCTACGGGGAGCGAAATTATAAGCAGCCCAAAAAGTGCTCTTCCTATATGAGTTTAGCAACTTAACCATAACTACATTGTCGCTACAGCAGCCATATAATATATATGACGTGTATTGGCACAGAAACCGGTCGGAGGAGAACACCTGTGGCTGAGAAGGTTTACTGTGCAGGGAACTGGAGTGCGCCCCTCTCCTCTTTTTTCAACACATTTGCAAGTTTTCTGAAGGGTGGAATCTTCAGAAATCTTATAGGGTGCTGCACCGGGGTAATATATGCCCAACTTTGGAGTGCCTCACTGTAGGCTACTCCCCCCCTTTCCCCATTTATGGGATTGGGTGTGAGTCTGTTCCTTGCAAACCTGATGACTACAGCTACCAGAAGTCCTTGCAGCAGAATTATCACTAAGTGTTAACACCTGCACTTGCTGTGAGCTGCAAGTTAAGACAGCCTCCCTGATGACGTGTATTGGCACAGAAACCGGTCGGAGGAGAACACCTGTGGCTGAGAAGGTTTACTGTGCAGGGAACTGGAGTGCGCCCCTCTCCTCTTTTTTCAACACATTTGCAAGTTTTCTGAAGGGTGGAATCTTCAGAAATCTTATAGGGTGCTGCACCGGGGTAATATATGCCCAACTTTGGAGTGCCTCACTGTAGGCTACTCCCCCCCTTTCCCCATTTATGGGATTGGGTGTGAGTCTGTTCCTTGCAAACCTGATGACTACAGCTACCAGAAGTCCTTGCAGCAGAATTATCACTAAGTGTTAACACCTGCACTTGCTGTGAGCTGCAAGTTAAGACAGCCTCCCTGATGACGTGTATTGGCACAGAAACCGGTCGGAGGAGAACACCTGTGGCTGAGAAGGTTTACTGTGCAGGGAACTGGAGTGCGCCCCTCTCCTCTTTTTTCAACACATTTGCAAGTTTTCTGAAGGGTGGAATCTTCAGAAATCTTATAGGGTGCTGCACCGGGGTAATATATGCCCAACTTTGGAGTGCCTCACTGTAGGCTACTCCCCCCCTTTCCCCATTTATGGGATTGGGTGTGAGTCTGTTCCTTGCAAACCTGATGACTACAGCTACCAGAAGTCCTTGCAGCAGAATTATCACTAAGTGTTAACACCTGCACTTGCTGTGAGCTGCAAGTTAAGACAGCCTCCCTGATGACGTGTATTGGCACAGAAACCGGTCGGAGGAGAACACCTGTGGCTGAGAAGGTTTACTGTGCAGGGAACTGGAGTGCGCCCCTCTCCTCTTTTTTCAACACATTTGCAAGTTTTCTGAAGGGTGGAATCTTCAGAAATCTTATAGGGTGCTGCACCGGGGTAATATATGCCCAACTTTGGAGTGCCTCACTGTAGGCTACTCCCCCCCTTTCCCCATTTATGGGATTGGGTGTGAGTCTGTTCCTTGCAAACCTGATGACTACAGCTACCAGAAGTCCTTGCAGCAGAATTATCACTAAGTGTTAACACCTGCACTTGCTGTGAGCTGCAAGTTAAGACAGCCTCCCTGATGACGTGTATTGGCACAGAAACCGGTCGGAGGAGAACACCTGTGGCTGAGAAGGTTTACTGTGCAGGGAACTGGAGTGCGCCCCTCTCCTCTTTTTTCAACACATTTGCAAGTTTTCTGAAGGGTGGAATCTTCAGAAATCTTATAGGGTGCTGCACCGGGGTAATATATGCCCAACTTTGGAGTGCCTCACTGTAGGCTACTCCCCCCCTTTCCCCATTTATGGGATTGGGTGTGAGTCTGTTCCTTGCAAACCTGATGACTACAGCTACCAGAAGTCCTTGCAGCAGAATTATCACTAAGTGTTAACACCTGCACTTGCTGTGAGCTGCAAGTTAAGACAGCCTCCCTGATGACGTGTATTGGCACAGAAACCGGTCGGAGGAGAACACCTGTGGCTGAGAAGGTTTACTGTGCAGGGAACTGGAGTGCGCCCCTCTCCTCTTTTTTCAACACATTTGCAAGTTTTCTGAAGGGTGGAATCTTCAGAAATCTTATAGGGTGCTGCACCGGGGTAATATATGCCCAACTTTGGAGTGCCTCACTGTAGGCTACTCCCCCCCTTTCCCCATTTATGGGATTGGGTGTGAGTCTGTTCCTTGCAAACCTGATGACTACAGCTACCAGAAGTCCTTGCAGCAGAATTATCACTAAGTGTTAACACCTGCACTTGCTGTGAGCTGCAAGTTAAGACAGCCTCCCTGATGACGTGTATTGGCACAGAAACCGGTCGGAGGAGAACACCTGTGGCTGAGAAGGTTTACTGTGCAGGGAACTGGAGTGCGCCCCTCTCCTCTTTTTTCAACACATATATATATATATATATATATATAAAATATATTATGGTTAAGTTGCTGTTTCCATAGGAAGAGCACTTTTTGGGCAGCTTGTAACTTCGCTCCCCCTGGACGAATCCTCACCAAACTTAGCAAAAAAAGTATGTGGGCCACTCTGATTTTTTTGCACAGTTTGGAGATGTTTGGTCCAGGGGGGCAAAAGTTATAGGGGGGGTCCCAAAACGTCTTTTTTCCCATAGACTGAATGGGGGAAAACTTTGCGCACGGCTACAGTTCAAACCACTGGACGGATTTTCACGAAATCTGCGGCAGGTACAGGGGCTTGGTCCAGAAAGCGTGCTTTTGTAAATTTGGTGACCTGCCCTGCAATACTTTTCTTTACAATTATCAAAAAGTAGGTCTGAAAAAATTAGTGATATCTATGTCCGCTTCGCGGTCACACTTCGCAGTTCGGTCCACGGACAAAATTCCGATTGGCTAAGGGGCTGGCGTCATGACCGCAGATAGGCAACATCTCTGCCCATTGGCTGCTGCGAGACGTGTTCTGCGTGAGGTTGTTTGGATGCGGCCGACACCTTGGATCGGCCGAAAGCGGAGCAATAACCAGCGTACATATGCCCTATTGATAAAACTGTTTTGCTGTGTCACAGACCGTTGGGAAAGGTTCAGACAGTAAGACATGGGTGATCAATGCATTTGTTCTGGGGGTCGGTCTTCATGATGTACTTTCCATGGACAGCTTGTACGCACAGAAAATGAGGGGTGTAATAACGATAGCATTTCAGTCAATGCAGTGGACAGGAAACTTCTAACTGTTGAAAGCACACGCGTAGTGGTAGCCAACATTGAAACTGACAACATGCAGTGATTGCATTACTTTTCCCCGATGCCTATTATTATATTCATTAGTGCGCCACCATGGGTGTCACATGCAACAGTGGTTGTGGCCTGGGCCTAGAGTCTTGGATGCATGGCCGTCAGCCGAAGGCCGAAGGCCTTACTTCCAAGACTGTAGGCCCTGGCCACAACCACCACAGCATGTCACACCCATGGATACACCCGTAGTATTGAGTTTCCATTGGCAAGTTGTGGGGCGTGCGTGCAGTCTTGGGTGCATGGCCAAAGGCCAAAGGCCATGCACCCAAAAACAAAGTTATAAGTACTAGACGTGGAAGCCACTGCACACCCATCCCATGTAAGATCTATGGACATACAGCTAGGAGTGAAGCCTCTGGCCAGAAGCACTGAAGGATACCACACCTATAGAAAACCCCCCACTCTCACACATCACTGAGGTGGTTGTTGAGGGACCCTGCACTCTTGGGTGCCAAAGGCCTTACTTCCAAAACTCTAGGCCCTGGCCACCAATACTTCAGCATGTCACACCCATGGATACCCCCTTACTAATGCGTATCGATTACCTGGTTGTGGGGAGTGTGTGTACTCTTGGGTGCAAGGCTGAAGGCCATGCCCCCAACAACAAAGCTATAACCTCTTCACTTACAAGTCCACATGGGTTTCATGTAGTGCGGTGGTTGTGGACAAGATGTGTACTTTTGGGTGCACGGTTGCAGGCTGTATGCCATACACCCAAGCATGCACCCAACAGGAAACTTGTAAGCACTGCAGTTATAAGACACTTCACAACCATATATTGAAATGTATGGCCATAAACCTACAATTTTAAGCCCTGCGCACAAACAGTGCAGCATTTCAGAGCTACAGAGACACCCCTAGTATTGAACATCAGTCAGGTGGCTGTGGGGAGAGTCTGCAGTCATGAGTGCATGGGCGCAGGCCATGCACCCAACAGCATAGTTATATGTAGTGTACTTACAAGGCACAATGGGTACGATATGGTGTGGTAGTGCATCACTCTGGCGGCTGTGGGGAGGGGCTGCAATCATATGTGCATGGCCGAAGGCCATGCCCGCAAAAGTACATTTGTTTGTAGTGTACTTATATGCCACAATGGATGTCATATGGTGTGGTAGTAGTGGCCAGGATGCAGAGTATTTGAACAAAGTAATAAGCACTGCAGTTGTAAGTAACAATGCATTTTAAATACTGTATACCCATACATTCATAATGCTATGGCCTCAAACTCACCTCTGTAGCCTGTGGCTACAACTACTGCATCATATCACAGCTCTTGGTACACTTGTACTATGCAACATCATTAAGATGGTTGTGGGGAGGGTGTAGCGTTTTGGGAGCATGGTCAAAGGCAATGCTCCCAAAACAAAGTTTGTACATAGTACAATGACAAGGCACAATGGTTCCGATATGCTGTGGTGTTTCTAGCCAGGACCCAGACTCTTGATTGCTTGCTCAAAGGCCATGCACCCAAGACTGAAGCCATAAGAAGTGGAGTTAAAAGTGAATATGGGTGTGGTGTAATGCACTTGTTGTGTGAACGCCCTAGTGTCTTGCCTGCATGGCTACAGACGATGGTCCGAAAAGTAAATTCATAAATAGCTAATTTACAAGGACCATGGTTTTGATATGCAGCAATGGTTGTGGCTAGGACCTATACTCCTTGTACCTTGGTTGTAAGGCGTACATGGTAGGTTACACACCGAAGATGCGAGGGCCAGCCTACAGGCACTGCAGCATATTAGTACCATAGATTAGACGTGTAGATTTGCATGTGTAGAAAATGACTGCCAATATACTTACTCCTTACTTTGTTAAGAATCCACATACAATTTTTAAATGGTTATCGTACTTGGCGGAAGTATCCCTTTTTCCATTTCTGTGATAAAAGAAACAGGTATGTCTTTGCATTTTTTGAAAATTTACTACATTGCTTAATAGACAGTTTACCTTTTTTTTACCCTCATATTTAGTTTACAAACCAGTGTACTGTGCATTGCGCTCAGTTTCTGTGTTTGCTTTTCTAATCCTTGGGTCTGGGGAAAATAAAATCCTTGTCGGATTAAAAAAACTCTTCATTTACTATGGTACTAACTACTTCCTTGTTTCCTTTGAGTCTTTCCTTCATCTTTCCGATTAATGTTATGTTTGTTGCCTTCCTGCCGATTTTTACCAACAGTTAGATACCTCTAGGCGTATTCTAACTGTGCATTTGTTCCTAAAGCTTTGTGATATTCATTCATTTGTGTCGTTGTTATATCCTGTTTCCTTCATCTTTTCCATTAATGTTATGTTTGTTGCCTTCCTGCCGATTTTGAACAACAGTTAGATACATGTAGGCGTATTCTACCTGTGCATTTGTTCCCAACGATCTGTGATATTCATTTCTTTGTGTCATTCTTACATCCTCTTGGGTAGTTAGAAACCTGTTGGCGTATTCTAACTGTTTGTAGTCTTTCACATCATTTTTAAAAAGAAATCTTGAAGTACACATTATTTCATAAATTTTGGCTTTAAGAACATTAAATATGCATTTGTAAGATTATCTGGCAATCTCGTCTTAGAGTAATGGTGCTATCATTACATTCGAACCATCCACAATTCTTTTTAATGTATGCAGTGTAGTGACCTGCATTGGTTGTAGCTCCTGCATGGTAGATTATACCTACTGTTGTAAAGGTTTTCTTTCCAAGTGACACTTGACCGTGTGTGAATCCAGTCAGTTTGCAGTTGTTTAGTGCTATCTGCATTATTACGTAGAAGCATAAGTATTATGTAGGCACTATGTGATTGTATCAGTAAGGTGGAGCGATTGTCTGAATTGCAAATAGTACAAAAACTGCCATGGTTTGCATTTTGTACAAGTTGCTTAAATGGAATGCTCTCACAATTTGTTATGGAAACATACACAAATCGCTCATTTGGGATTTCTTCCTGTATCACTTTGCTCCAGAGAGTGCATGTATGTTTCCACATGTACGAAATCTGGAAGATTTCATTTCCAGGTATGCTTTTGTTTTCCAATACTAATAGTATGTACATTAGAAATTCTTGTGGATCTTCTTGTGAGTTCATAGTGAATCTCACCATTCCAGCACAGTCGTCCAATTGTTGCCTTACTCCATGAACACTGTATGTGTTGTCAGGATTGCTTGTTGCATTTCTATGCAGCACTAACATTTGCAAACACAGTTGGTCTGTACTGTGGAGGTAAATATTGTTAACAATTGGTGGCAATTGAAATAGAATATTCATTGCTACATTTGCATAGCAACTTACCCCACTTTCATTTGCAAATTTGAATGGTCCAGCAAGTTCTGTATCTGAGTGCATTTTTTGGAATTTCTGTTGCTTCTTTGCCGACGTCCCTGGTTTACATTCCTTAGTAGGTTCTTCTATGTTTGCGGTATTGAGGAAACTTTAGCTTCTTTTCTTTTCTTTCCGGAATTTGCTGTTCAATTCTGTTGCATTTCTGTTTCATTTAGCTTTCTTTTACCACGTTTTACTTTATCTGGAACAGGGTATTGTTTCAGATGAGGGGTGTACAGTGAACGCAATCTATTGTATTCTAGAATGCAAGGAATATCAGCTTTGACTTTTCTTGCATCAAAGTTCCTTAGCAATAGACCGTCAAGTGTACGTAAGCGTGATAATGCTACGTAGCTCATGCCTTCCTTAAAGACTGTGTTTCCTATATCTATCAATGCTTTGTCTAGGGTAAGACCTTGGGATTTGTGAATGGTAACTGCATATGCAAGAGTAGAGAAAATTGCTCTCTACGTACATACATATCTTTGAAGAGAAGGAATCGAGCAATTGAGCGCCCTATCCTTTTCACTTCTGAAAGTTTATCAAAGCGAATATTGACAAACTGAAGGTTGCTATCACGTGGGTGTGATTGAAAGCCAACAACTGTGCCCAATGCTCCATTAACTAGCCCTTGCTCTACGTCAAGGTTACATTTAAGCATTACTCTACAGTTTAAGGATAATTTCAATATTTTTTCCAACCCAGCTGTGTTGGAGATTGAATTTTCTAAACTATTTAGTCTTGTTGTGGCTTGCTCACACATGGGTACTGTCATGCCATGTAGGTCTAGTTTGTCTGTGGTGCTAATTTCCAGTATTGGTTGCATTTCTTTACTTAACATTGTTTCATTGAATTTGAAACAGCTTGCAAGAGTTGGCATTAAGGCCATACAATTGACATTTTTGTGCGCTATTTGTTCCATAACATCAGTTGCACATGCATTGTCACCATAAAGTGCATGTATGTGCCTGTTTTTCAATACAACTTGTGCTTCTTGCGATAATACACCAACTCTAATACTTTTTAAGATGTTGGCATAAGTGAGTCCCCTTGCACACCCACCCCCCAGCAGTGCAGGGCACCTGCCAGCAGGCCCCCACTCATGTCCCCCTGCACCCCCGCCCCCAGCAGTGCGGGGCACCTGCCAGTAGGCCCCCACTCATGTCCCCTTGCACACCCACCCCCCAGCAGTGCGGGGCACCTGCCAGCAGGCCCCCACTCATGTCCCCTTGCACACCCACCCCCCAGCAGTGCGGGGCACCTGCCAGCAGGCCCTCACTCATGCCCCCTTGCACACCCACCCCCCAGCAGTGCGGGGCACCTGCCAGCAGGCCCCCACTCATGTCCCCTTGCACCCCCACCCCCAGCAGTGCGGGGCACCTGCCAGCAGGCCCCCACACATCTCCCCTTGCACACCCACCCCCCAGCAGTGCGGGGCACCTACCAGCAGGCCCCCACTCATGTCCCCTTGTACCCCCACCTCCCAGCAGTGCAGGGCACCTGCCAGCAGGCCCCCACTCATGTCCCACTCATGTCCCCTTGCACCCCCACCCCCCAGCAGTGCAGGACACCTGCCAGCAGGCCCCCACTCATGTCCCCCTGCACCCCCATCCCCCAGCAGTGCAGGGCACCTGCCAACAGGCCCACATTCATGTCCCCTTGCACCCCCACCCCCCAGCAGTGCGGGGCACCTGCCAGTAGGCCCCCACTCATGTCCCCTTGCACACCCACCCCCAGCAGTGCGGGGCACCTGCCAACAGGCCCACACTCATGTCCCACTCATGTCCACTTGCACTCCCACCCCCCCAGCAGTGCGGGGCACCTGCCAGCAGGTCCACACTCATGTCCCACTCATGTCCCCTTGCACCCCCACCCCCAGCAGTGCAGGGCACCTGCCAGCAGGGTCCCACTCATGTCCCACTCATGTCCCCTTGCACCCCCACCCCCCCAGCAGTGCAGGGCACCTGCCAGCAGGCCCCCACTCATGTCCCCTTGCACACCCACCCCCCAGCAGTGCGGGGCACCTGCCAGCAGACCCCCACTCATGTCCCCTTGCGTACCCACCCCCTAGCAGTGCAGGGCACCTGCCAGCAGGCCCCCACTCATGTCCCCTTGCACACCCACCCCCCAGCAGTGCGGGGCACCTGCCAGCAGGCCCACACTCATGTCCCCTTGCACACCCACCCCCCAGCAGTGCGGGGCACCTGCCAGCAGGCCCACACTCATGTCCCACCCATGTCCCCTTGCACCCCCACCCCCCAGCAGTGCAGGGCACCTGCCAGCAGGCCCCCACCCATGTCCCACTCATGTCCCCTTGCACCCCCACCCCCCCCAGCAGTGCAGGGCGCCTGCCAGCAGGCCCCCATTCATGTCCCCTTGCACACCCACCCCCCAGCAGTGTGGGGCACCTGCCAGCAGGCCCCCACTCATGTCCCCTTGCATCCCCAGCAGTGCAGGGCACCTGCCAGCAGGCCCCCACTCATGTCCCCCTGCACCCCTACCCCCCAGCAGTGTAGGGCACCTGCCAGCAGGCCCCCACTCATGTCCCCTTGCACACCCACTCCCCAGCAGTGCAGGGCACCTGCCAGCAGGCCCCCACTCATGTCCCACTCATGTCCCCTTGCACCCCCACACCTCCCAGCAGTGCAGGGCACCTGCCAGCAGGCCCCCACTCATGCCCCCTTGCACACCCACCCCCCAGCAGTGCGGGGCACCTGCCAGCAGGCCCCCACTCATGTTCCCTTGCACACCCACCCCCCAGCAGTGCAGGGCACCTGCCAGCAGGCCCCCATTCATGTCCCCTTGCACCCCCCACCCCCCAGCAGTGCGGGGCACCTGCCAGCAGGCCCCCACTCATGTCCCCCTGCACCACCACCCCCCAGCAGTGCAGGGCACCTGCCAGCAGGCCCCCACTCATGTCCCACTCATGTCCCCTCGCACCCCCACCCCCACAGCAGTGCAGGGCACCTGCCAGCAGGCCCCCACTCATGTCCCCTTGCACCCCCACCCCCCAGCAGTGCAGGGCACCTGCCAGCAGGCCCCCACTCATGTCCCCCTGCACCCCCACCCCCCAGCAGTGCAGGGCACCTGCCAGCAGGCCCCCACTCATGTCCCCTTGCACACCCACCCCCCAGCAGTGCGGGGCACCTGCCAGCAGGCCCCCACTCATGTCACTTTGCACACCCACCCCCCAGCAGTGCGGGGCACCTGCCAGCAGGCCCACACTCATGTCCCCTTGCACACCCACCCCCCAGCAGTGTGGGGCACCATCCAGCAGGCCCCCACTCATGCCCCCTTGCACACCCACCCCCCAGCAGTGCAGGGCACCTGCCAGCAGGCCCCCATTCATGTCCTAATCATGTCCCCTTGCACCCCCACCCCCGTAGCAGTGCAGGGCACCTGCCAGCAGGCCCCCACTCATGTCCCCTTGCACACCCACTCCCCAGCAGTGCGGGGCACCTGCCAGCAGGCCCACACTCATGTCCCCTTGAACCCCCACCCCCCAGCAGTGCAGGGCACCTGCCAGCAGGCCCCCACTCATGTCCCACTCATGTCCCCTTGCACCCCCACCCCCCAGCAGTGCAGGGCACCTGCCAGCAGACCCCCACTCATGTCCCCTTGCGTACCCACCCCCTAGCAGTGCAGGGCACCTGCCAGCAGGCCCCCACTCATGTCCCCTTGCACACCCACTCCCCAGCAGTGCGGGGCACCTGCCAGCAGGCCCACACTCATGTCCCCTTGCACACCCACCCCCCAGCAGTGCGGGGCACCTGCCAGCAGGCCCACACTCATGTCCCACCCATGTCCCCTTGCACCCCCACCCCCCAGCAGTGCAGGGCACCTGCCAGCAGGCCCCCACTCATGTCCCACTCATGTCCCCTTGCACCCCCACCCCCCCAGCAGTGCAGGGCGCCTGCCAGCAGGCCCCCACTCATGTCCCCTTGCACACCCACCCCCCAGCAGTGTGGGGCACCTGCCAGCAGGCCCCCACTCATGTCCCACTCATGTCCCCTTGCATCCCCAGCAGTGCAGGGCACCTGCCAGCAGGCCCCCACTCATGTCCCCCTGCACCCCTACCCCCCAGCAGTGTAGGGCTCCTGCCAGCAGGGCCCCACTCATGTCCCCTTGCACACCCACCCCCCAGCAGTGGTGGGCACCTGCCAGCAGGCCCCCACTCATGTCCCCTTGCACACCCACTCCCCATCAGTGCAGGGCACCTGCCAGCAGACCCCCACTCATGTCCCACTCATGTCCCCTTGGACCCCCACACCCCCCAGCAGTGCAGGGCACCTGCAAGCAGGCCCCCACTCACATCCCCTTGCACACCCACCCCCCAGCAGTGCGGGGCACCTGCCAGCAGGCCCCCACTCATGTTCCTTTGCACACCCACCCCTCAGCAGTGCAGGGCACCTGCCAGCAGGCCCCCATTCATGTCCCCTTGCACACCCACCCCCCAGCAGTGCGGGGCACCTGCCAGCAGGCCCCCACTCATGTCCCCCTGCACCACCACCCCCCAGCAGTGCAGGGCACCTGCCAGCAGGCCCCCACTCATGTCCCACTCATGTCCCCTTGCACCCCCACCCCCCCCAGCAGTGCAGGGCACCTGCCAGCAGGCCCCCACTCATGTCCCCTTGCACCCCCACCCCCCAGCAGTGCAGGGCACCTGCCAGCAGGCCCCCACTCATGTCTCCCTGCACCCCCACCCCCAGCAGTGCAGGGCACCTGCCAGCAGGCCCCCACTCATATCCCCTTGCACACCCACCCCCCAGCAGTGCGGAGCACCTGCCAGCAGGCCCCCATTCATGTCCCCTTGCACACCCACCCCCCAGCAGAGCGGGGCACCTGCCAGCAGGCCCACACTCATGTAACCTTGCACACCCACCCCCCAGCAGTGTGGGGCACCAGCCAGCAGGCCCCCACTCATGTCCCCTTGCACACCCACCCCCCAGCAGTGCGGGGCACCTGCCAGCAAGCCCACACTCATGTCCCCTTGCACCTCCACCCCCCAGCAGTGCGGGGCACCTGCCAGCAGCCCCCCAATCATGTCCTAATCATGTCCCCTTGCACCCACCACCCCCCCAGCAGTGTAGGGCACCTGCCAGCAGGCCCCCACTCATGTCCTCTTGCACACCCACCCCGCAGCAGTGCAGGGCACCTCCCAGCAGGCCCCCACTCATGTCCCCCTGCACCCCCACCCCCCAGCAGTGCGGGGCACCTGCCAGTAGGCCCCCACTCATGTCCCCTTGCACACACACCCCCCAGCAGTGCGGGGCACCTGCCAGCAGGCCCCCACTCATGTCCCCTTGCACACCCACCCCCCAGCAGTGCGGGGCACCTGCCAGCAGGCCCACACTCATGTCCCACTCATGCCCCCTTGCACCCCCCACCACCCAGCAGTAGAGGGCACCTGCCAGCAGGCCCCCACTCATGTCCCCTTGCACACCCACCCCCCAGCAGTGCGGGGCACCTGTCAGCAGGCCCCCACTCATGTCCCCTTGCACACCCACCCCCCAGCAGTGCGGGGCACCTGCCAACAGGCCCACAATCATATCCCACTCATGTCCCCTTGCACCCCCACCCCCCAGCAGTGCAGGGCACCTGCCAGCAGGCCCCCACTCATGTCCCCTTGCACACCCACCCCCCAGCAGTGCGGGGCACCTGCCAGCAGGCCCCCACTCATGTCCCCTTGCGTACCCACCCCCTAGCAGTGCAGGGCACCTGCCAGCAGGCCCCCACTCATGTCCCCTTGCACACCCACACCCCAGCAGTGCGGGGCACCTGCCAGCAGGCCCCCACTCATGTCCCCTTGCGTACCCACCCCCTAGCAGTGCAGGGCACCTGCCAGCAGGCCCCCACTCATGTCCCCTTGCACACCAACCCCCCAGCAGTGCGGGGTACCTGCCAGCAGGCCCACACTCATGTCCCCTTGCACACCCACCCCCCAGCAGTGCGGGGCACCTGCCAGCAGGCCCACACTCATGTCCTACCCATGTCCCCTTGCACCCCCACCCCCCAGCAGTGCAGGGCACCTGCCAGCAGGCCCCCACTCATGTCCCACTCATGTCCCCCTGCACCACCACCCCCCAGCAGTGCAGGGCACCTGCCAGCAGGCCCCCACTCATGTCCCCCTGCACCCCCACCCACAGCAGTGCAGGGCACCTGCCAGCAGGCCCCCACTCATATCCCCTTGCACACCCACCCCCCAGCAGTGCGGGGCACCTGCCAGCAGGCCCCCACTCATGTCCGCTTGCACACCCACCCCCCAGCAGTGCGGGGCACCTGCCAGCAGGCCCACACTCATGTCCCCTTGCAAACCCACCCCCCAGCAGTGTGGGGCACCAGCCAGCAGGCCCTCACTCATGTCCCCTTGCACACCCACCCCCCAGCAGTGTTGGGCACCTGCCAGCAAGCCCACACTCATGTCCCATTGCACCTCCACCCCCCAGCAGTGCGGGGCACCTGCCAGCAGCCCCCACTCATGTCCGAATCATGTCCCCTTGCACCCCCCACCCCCCCAGCAGTGCAGGGCACCTGCCAGCAGGCCCCCACTCATGTCCCCTTGCACACCCACCCCGCAGCAGTGCAGGGCACCTCCCAGCAGGCCCCCACTCATGTCCCCCTGCACCCCCACCCCCCAGCAGTGCGGGGCACCTGCCAGTAGGACCCCACTCATGTCCCCTTGCACACCCACCCCCCAGCAGTGCGGGGCACCAGCCAGCAGGCCCCCACTCATGTCCCCTTGCACACCCACCCCCCAGCAGTGTGGGGCACCTGCCAGCAGGCCCACACTCATGTCCCACTCATGTCCCCTTGCACCCCCACCCCCCCAGCAGTACAGGGCACCTGCCAGCAGGCCCCCACTCATGTCCCCTTGCACACCCACCCCCCAGCAGTGCGGGGCACCTGCCAGCAGGCCCCCACTCATGTCCCCTTGCACCCCCACCCCCCAGCAGTGCGGGGCACCTGCCAACAGGCCCACACTCATGTCCCACTCATGTCCCCTTGCACCCCCACCCCCCAGCAGTGCAGGGCACCTGCCAGCAGGCCCCCACTCATGTCCCCTTGCACACCCACCCCCCAGCAGTGCGGGGCACCTGCCAGCAGGCCCCCACTCATGTCCCCTTGCTTTCCCACCCCCTAGCAGTGCAGGGCACCTGCCAGCAGGCCCCCACTCATGTCCCCTTGCACACCCACCCCCCAGCAGTGCGGGGCACCTGCCAGCAGGCCCCCACTCATGTCCCCTTGCGTACCAACCCCCTAGCAGTGCAGGGCACCTGCCAGCAGGCCCCCACTCATGTCCCCTTGCACACCCACCCCCCAGCAGTGCGGGGCACCTGCCAGCAGGCCCACACTCATGTCCCCTTGCACACCCACCCCCCAGCAGTGCGGGGCACCTGCCAGCAGGCCCACACTCATGTCCCACCCATGTCCCCTTGCACCCTCACCCCCCAGCAGTGCAGGGCACCTGCCAGCAGGCCCCCACTCATGTCCCACTCATGTCCCCTTGCACCCCCACCCCCCCAGCAGTGCAGGGCACCTGCCAGCAGGCCCCCACTCATGTCCCCTTGCACACCCACCCCCCAGCAGTGTGGGGCACCTGCCAGCAGGCCCCCACTCATGTCCCACTCATGTTCCCTTGCACCCCCAGCAGTGCAGGGCACCTGCCAGCAGACCCCCACTCATGTCCCCCTGCACCCCTACCCCCCAGCAGTGTAGGGCACCTGCCAGCAGGCCCCCACTCATGTCCCCTTGCACACCCACCCCCCAGCAGTGCTGGGCACCTGCCAGCAGGCCCCCACTCATGTCCCCTTGCACACCCACTCCCCAGCAGTGCAGGGCACCTGCCAGCAGGCCCCCACTCATGTCCCACTCATGTCCCCTTGCACTCCCACACCCCCCAGCAGTGCAGGGCACCTGCCAGCAGGCCCCCACTCATGTCCCCTTGCACACCCACCCCCCAGCAGTGCAGGGCACCTGCCAGCAGGCCCCCACTCATGTTCCCTTGCACACCCACCCCCCAGCAGTGCAGGGCACCTGCCAGCAGGCCCCCATTCATGTCCCCTTGCACACCCACCCCCCAGCAGTGCGGGGCACCTGCCAGCAGGCCCCCACTCATGTCCCCCTGCACCACCACCCCCCAGCAGTGCGGGGCACCTGCCAGCAGGCCCCCACTCATGTCCCCTTGCACACCTACCCCCCAGCAGTGCGGGGCACCTGCCAGCAGGCCCACACTCATGTCCCCTTGCACACCCAACCCCCAGCAGTGTGGGGCACCTGCCAGCAGCCCCCCACTCATGTCCTACTCATGTCCCCTTGCACCCCTCACCCCCCAGCAGTGCAGGGCACCTGCCAGCAGGCCCCCACTCATGTCCCCTTGCACACCCACCCCCCAGCAGTGCGGGGCCCCTGCCAGCAGGCCCCCACTCATGTCCCCTTGCACACGCACACCCCAGCAGTGCAGGGCACCTGCCAGCAGGCCCCCACTCATGTCCCACTGATGTCCCCTTGCACCTCCACCCCCCAGCAGTGCGGGGCACCTGCCAGCAGGCCCACACTCATGTCCCACCCATGTCCCCTTGCACCCCTACCCCCCAGCAGTGCAGGGCACCTGCCAGCAGGCCCCCACCTATGTCCCACTCATGTCCCCTTGCACTCCCACCTCCCCCAGCAGTGCAGGGCACCTGCCAGCAGGTCACCACTCATGTCCCCTTGCACACCCACCCCCCAGCAGTGTGGGGCACCTGCCAGCAGGCCCCCACTCATGTCCCCTTGCACCCCCAGCAGTGCAGGGCACCTGCCAGCAGGCCCCCACTCATGTCCCCCTGCACCCCTACCCCCCAGCAGTGTAGGGCACCTGCCAGCAGGCCCCCACTCATGTCCCCTTGCACACCCACCCCCCAGCAGTGCTGGGCATCTGCCAGCAGGCCCCCACTCATGTCCCCTTGCACACCCACTCCCCAGCAGTGCAGGGCACCTGCCAGCAGGCCCCCACTCATGTCCCACTCATGTCCCCTTGCACCCCCACACCCCCCAGCAGTGCAGGGCACCTGCCAGCAGGCCCCCACTCATGTCCCCTTGCACACCCACCCCCCAGCAGTGTGGGGCACCTGCCAGCAGGCCCCCACTCATGTTCCACCCATGTCCCCTTGCACCCCCACCCCCCAGCAGTGCAGGGCACCTGCCAGCAGGCCCCCACTCATGTCCCACTCATGTCCCCTTGCACCCCCACCCCCCCCAGCAGTGCAGGGCGCCTGCCAGCAGGCACCCACTCATGTCCCCTTGCACACCCACCCCCCAGCAGTGTGGGGCACCTGCCAGCAGGCCCCCACTCATGTCCCACTCATGTCCCCTTGCACCACCAGCAGTGTAGGGCACCTGCCAGCAGGCCCCCACTCATGTCCCCCTGCACCCCTACCCCCCAGCAGTGTAGGGCACCTGCCAGCAGGCCCCCACTCATATCCCCTTGCACACCCACCCCCCAGCAGTGCTGGGCACCTGCCAGCAGGCCCCCACTCATGTCCCCTTGCACACCCACTCCCCAGCAGTGCAGGGCACCTGCCAGCAGGCCCCCACTCATGTCCCACTCATGTCCCCTTGCACCCCCACTCCCCCCAGCAGTGCAGGGCGCCTGCCAGCAGGCCCCCACTCATGTCCCCTTGCACACCCACCCCCCAGCAGTACGGGGCACCTGCCAGCAGGCCCCCACTCATGTTCCCTTGCACACCGACCCCCCAGCAGTGCAGGGCACCTGCCAGCAGGCCCCATTCATGTCCCCTTGCACACCCACCCCCCAGCAGTGCGGGGCACCTGCCAGCAGGTCCCTACTCATGTCCCCCTGCACCACCACCCCCCAGCAGTGCAGGGCACCTGCCAGCAGGCCCCCACTCATGTCCCACTCATGTCCCCTTGCACCCCCACACCCCCAGCAGTGCAGGGCACCTGCCAGCAGACCCCCACTCATGTCCCCTTGCACCCCCACCCCCCAGCAGTGCAGGGCACCTGCCAGCAGGCCCCCACTCATGTCCCCCTGCACCCCCAGCAGTGCAGGGCACCTGCCAGCAGGCCCCCACTCATGTCCCCTTGCACACCCAACCCCCAGCAGTGCGGGGCACCTGCCAGCAGGCCCCCACTCATGTCCCCTTGCACACCCACCGCCCAGCAGTGCGGGGCACCTGCCAGCAGGCCCACACTCATGTCCCCTTGCACACCGACTCCCCAGCAGTGTGGGGCACCAGCCAGCAGGCCCCCACTCATGTCCCCTTGCACACCCACCCCCCAGCAGTGCGGGGCACCTGCCAGCAAGCCCACACTCATGTCCCCTTGCACCCCCACCCCCCAGCAGTGCGGGGCACCTGCCAGCAGCCCCCCACTCATGTCCTACTCATGTCCCCTTGCACCCCCCACCCCCCCAGCAGTGCAGGGCACCTGCCAGCAGGCCCCCACTCAAGTCCCCTTGCACACCCACCCCCCAGCAGTGCGGGGCACCTGCCAGCAGGCCCCCACTCATGTCCCCTTGCACACGCACCCCCCAGCAGTGCAGGGCACCTGCCAGCAGGCCCCCACTCATGTCCCCTTGCACACCCACCCCCCAGCAGTGCGGGGCACCTGCCAGCAGGCCCCCACTCACAGGGCCGGTCTTTGCATCAGGCAGCCCAGGCGGCTGCCTGACGTCAGTCAGCCTCTAGGGGGCGCTGCACCAGCAGTCCACAGTGCCAGTGCTAGAATACACGTGTAACACGTTAGTTTCCTAACATTATAAAAACAAATGTGACTGTTCATTTTTATAATGTTAGGAAACGAACGTGTTACTCGTGTATTCCACCACTGGCACTGCTGCAGGCTGTGGCCTCGGCCAGGGCAGTTTCTAGTCCATTTGGTGCCCAGCGCGAAACATTAGGAAGGCGCCCCTCTGCACCTCATCCTATGCGCCACTCCCACTGCACCCCACGCTCCACTCCCGCCGCACCCCGGGCACCACTCCTACTGCACCCTACGCGCCATTCCCAAACTACACAGTTGAGGAACTCCTACCCAAAGTCAAACAGTCTGTCACACACGGAATTAATTGCCATTTGCAATGGTGGACCACTTATTCACTGGTGCCCAAGACAATTTTATGCCCTAGTCCCACTTAGACTGCAGATAATGAGGACTGGGCACACCAAGAGACCATGAATATGGCATAGGATGCAGTATATACAACCAACAAAGAACACAAGATGCTGAAGGGGGTTTGGAGGCAACCTAAGCCAAAAGGGCAATGACAAGGAGACACCTGAACCCAATAAACAATCACTTTAACATTCTTTGAATGGGAATGAAGTGTATGCTTTGATACAGTAAAGTCTTGACTGTTGTAAGGATACATGGAGATGGATAATTTATTTATTCATGCAATGTTTGTCAGGTACCTGCATATTTATTTATTTATGCAATGTGTGTCGGATACAGGTATCCGATAAACATTGCATAAATAAATAAATTATCCATCTCCATGTATCCCATACAGACTATATCACGGTGGGTGGCGTCCCCCTCCCTGTCTTAGGCTATGCCGATGATATGGATTTAATTTCCCGTACCCCCAGAGCTTTACAATGCCTGGTGGATGTCTACACCCAATTTATGGCTTCCCATAAACTGACTGTGAATTCACAAAAATCAGCAGTTATGGCATGTAAGAGTTCGGGTGTTAGACATCTCAAGATGCGCACAATATGGAGTGGAGGCAAACCTATCCCGAGGTTCACCAGCTTTGATTATCTGGGAATTTGTTTTACGGAGAATTGGCAAGGGTTTGGCCATGTCGATAAGCAATGTAGGAGGATGAGACAGGCGCTTGGGGGTTTGTCCCGCTTTCAACATAACTGCTTGGGGCACCCAATCAAATTAATTCTCGAAGTATACAGGGCTCAAACAAAAACTGCCACTAATTATGGGGTAGCATTGTGGGGTATGGAAAGGATTCCAAAAATCGAAAATGTGGAGAAATCCTTTCTTAAAAAACTGCTTGGGCTACCACAGTCTGCTCCAAACTGTGGGACACATTTAGAACTGGGATGTCCACACATTGCCGATGAGTGGCTATTGCCTCCAGTCTCGCATTGGCTGGCACTATGGGCTAACCAGAAAGCCACTCCTTCGCATAAGATCATAAGAGCCCTGGTGAGTAGCTCAGCTGTAAAGAAAATTCCCTGGCTTATATACATCCATAAATGCATTAGACAGTTAAATTGTGCTGACCTTGTCTGCCCCTCAGTCTTCTTGACCCCCTGTGCGGTCAGAGCATACAAACAAATGTTTAATTCCATCTTGGTGGCAAATAGGGAGTCCGCTGCCTTGGGCATTCTTGCAAATAGAAGGCATATTGTGTTAACATCTGCAGACGCTATTCAGCCGTACTTGCTCCACAGTGATAATCCTGCAGATCGCTGGGTCTTGACCTGAGCCTGGTTTGATTGCTTATGGTTAGGGGCTCGAACAAAAAGCTGGACTCATAATGTGAAACCTACAGCTTGCCCCTGCTGTCAGTGGCCAGTGGAGGACCTTCTACACTTTGTGTTGTTTTGCCCACATTACACAGACCTAAGACAAAAAACACTTCTGCCACTACTTAGGTCTGCTGGCTTGTCTCAGGCTAGGCCTGCTTTATGCTATCTGCTTTCAGCCGCTACGATACTAGTGGCCTGGGGCATGGTGGACTACTTGAGAAGGGCTTGGTATCGGAGAACTAAATTCACTGTCCAAAATATGATCGAACCCTGAACATTTTATTGAATCGTTTGGACGCTTCCTGGGGATTTTCTCTTGATTTACACACATGCACATTTTAATCTTTTTATACATATGTAATGTTTGTAAGTTTATACCGTGGGCTTTTTAAAAAAAAGAAATGTTGAATTGGATTTTGTATTACTATGCAGTTCTATTTTGTGTATGGTTTATGGATAATAAGCTTCCGAATAAACTTAATATGATATGATAATGAATAAATAAACCGTTTTGTGGCTTAAAGAATATTTACTCAGCAACACTGGTCAAAACTATTATCTGCATGGTGAAGTAACTCATCACCATTGCCATGGAAGTGGTTTAAAGTGTAATTGATATATAGTTTGGAAAAGAAGCGGCATGAAAGAAATAGCGCTGCTTTAAACTAGTGTTTTGACCATTTTCTGGGCTTGCAGGGACGCACCATGGGCCCAAACGGGTCTCCGTTTATACCGTGTCGGGGCCCACGGTGCGTCCCTGCAAGGCACACCCACTCCCCACAGCCCACTGCACCTCCCCTCCCATCTCAATGCCAGCACAAAACCATTTAGTGACTAATGGGCCACCATTAGCAGTTTCCTGCCGGCATTGTGATGGAAGGGGCTGGTCTTAGGTGCAGGGAGACCTAAAGTGTTTTTATTGGTGTGCTTATGCCCCCCACCCCAAGTGGCGCGAAAGTGGTCAGAGGGAGCCTCTGACTTCTGTAATGTCACATAGTACGTTTGTACTACGTGACATTACAGTCAGAAGGGGCAGCACCAGCACCTGACCTGCGGAACTTTCCCCACGTCAATGCGCCGCCCCACAAACTGGGGAATTCCATCCACTCCAGAGGCTCCAGGGACCGGGGTAATTGCATCCTCCGGGGCTATTGCGCCCATGGCAGTTGCTGCCTCAACCATGGGCGCACGTACAGTGTGCCCTCCTCCAGGCTATGGGCGCGCACTGACACTGAAGTGTGGATGGATTGGGGCTGGCTGGTGTTGTCGGCCCCGGCCATTACAGAAAAGAGGAGCGATTGGGTCACTAAATCCTGAAGTTGTCCCCATCACAAGCACACACTGCCAAGCAGCAGCAGAATCAGCAAATACAAACATTTGCCGCATCCTGCCCTCGCTGATTGGGCCTTGTTTCAGGAAATCCGGCAGTAACTACCGCCTGCCGAGGCAAGCACACTTCTTTCCTCCTGCTCCCGTCCTCGCAGGTGAGGCCTATTGCTGCATAGGTGTTTTATTTATTTTAAAATGGTATTGCGGAGATGACTGGGCCAACCAAGAAAGGCCTTTGGAGGCCACAAAGCTAGACATTTTTGTAAAGGCTCAAGTAGTCATGAAAAAGGAAGCGAGCACTGGTGGTGGACTCTCCTCAGGAGATCAAAAGGCTGGTTCTCGGAAGACCTGGGCAGAGTGTCACCGTCAGCAGATCTTACACGGTTGCACGTTCCAGCGGGGTTGGATTGGTCCGTCCTTCGGCCATTCGGCCCGTGGCCGGGCCAAAATCACTTTGAGGGCGAGGCCCTGGGGGCCGGTACGACGCTTGGGCCGGTTTGGGGATTACTACGCCTTGGGATTTGTGAATGGTAACTGCATATGCAAGAGTAGAGAAAATTGCTCTCTACGTACATACATATCTTTGAAGAGAAGGAATCGAGCAATTGAGCGGCCTATCCTTTTCACTTCTGAAAGTTTATCAAAGAGAACATTGACAAACTGAAGGTTGCTATCACATGGGTGTGATTGAAAGCCAACAACTGTGCCCAATGCTCCATTAACTAGCCCTTGCTCCACGTCAAGGTTACGTTTAAGCATTAATGTACAATTTAAGGATAATTTCAATATTTTTTCCAACCCAGCTGTGTTGGAGATTAAATTTTCTAAACTATTTAGTCTTGTTGTGGCTTGCTCACACATGGGTACTGTCATGCCATGCAGGTCTAGTTTGTCTGTGGTGCTAATTTCCAGTATTGGTTGCATTTCTTTACTTAACATTGTTACATTGAATTTGAAAAAGCTTGCAAGAGTTGGCATTAAGGCCATACAATTGACATTTTTGTGCGCTATTTGTTCCATAACATCAGTTTCACATGCATTGTCGCCATAAAGTGCATGTATGTGCCTGTTTTTCAATACAACTTGTGCTTCTTGCGATAATACACCAACTCTAATACTTTTTAAGATGTTGGCATAAGTGAGTCCCCTTGCACACCCACCCCCCAGCAGTGCGGGGCACCTGCCAGCAGGCCCACACTCATGTCCCTTTGCACACCCACCCCCCAGCAGTGCGGGGCACCTGCCAGCAGGCCCCCACTCATGTCCCCTTGCACCCCCACCCCCAGCAGTGCAGGGCACCTGCCAGCAGGCCCCCACTCATGTCCCACTCATGTCCCCTTGCACCCCCACCCCGCAGCAGTGCAGGGCACCTGCCAGCAGGCCCCCACTCATGTCCCCCTGCACCCCCACCCCCCAGCAGTACGGGGCACCTGCCAGTAGGCCCCCACTCATGTCCCCTTGCACACCCACCCCCCAGCAGTGCGGGGCACCTGCCAGCTGGCCCCCACTCATGTCCCCTTGCACACCCACCCCCCAGCAGTGCGGGGCACCTGCCAGCAGGCCCCCACTCATGTCCCCTTGCACACCCACCCCCCAGCAGTGCGGGGCACCTGCCAGCAGGCCCACACTCATGTCCCCTTGCACCCCTACCCCCCAGCAGTGCGGGGCACCTGCCAGCAGGCCCCCACTCATGTCCCCTTGCACCCCCACCCCCAGCAGTGCGGGGCACCTGCCAGCAGGCCCCCACTCATGTCCCCTTGCACACCCACCCCCCAGCAGTGCGGGGCACCTGCCAGCTGGCCCCCACTCATGTCCCCTTGCACACCCACCCCCCAGCAGTGCGGGGCACCTGCCAGCAGGCCCCCACTCATGTCCCCTTGCACACCCACCCCCCAGCAGTGCGGGGCACCTGCCAGCAGGCCCACACTCATGTCCCCTTGCACCCCTACCCCCCAGCAGTGCGGGGCACCTGCCAGCAGGCCCCCACTCATGTCCCCTTGCACCCCCACCCCCAGCAGTGCGGGGCACCTGCCAGCAGGCCCCCACTCATGTCCCCTTGCACACCCACCCCCCAGCATTGCGGGGCACCTGCCAGCAGGCCCCCACTCATGTCCCCTTGTACCCCCACCCCCCAGCAGTGCAGGGCACCTGCCAGCAGGCCCCCACTCATGTCCCACTCATGTCCCCTTGCACCCCCACCCCCCAGCAGTGCAGGGCACCTGCCAGCAGGCCCCCACTCATGTCCCCCTGCACCCCACCCCCCAGCAGTGCAGGGCACCTGCCAGCAGGCCCCCACTCATGTCCCCTTGCACACCCACCCCCCAGCAGTGCGGGGCACCTGCCGACAGGCCCACACTCATGTCCCACTCATGTCCCCTTGCACCCCCACCTCCCCAGCAGTGCGGGGCACCTGCCAGCAGGTCCACACTCATGTCCCACTCATGTCCCCTTGCACCCCCACCCCCAGCAGTGCAGGGCACCTGCCAGCAGGGCCCCAGTCATGTCCCACTCATGTCCCCTTGCACCCCCACCCCCCCAGCAGTGCAGGGCACCTGCCAGCAGGCCCCCACTCATGTCCCCTTGCACACCCACCCCCCAGAATGCGGGGCACCTGCCAGCAGGCCCCCACTCATGTCGCCTTGCACACCCACTCCCCAGCAGTGCAGGGCACCTGCCAGCAGGCCCCCACTCATGTCCCACTCATGTCCCCTTGCACCCCCACCCCCCCAGCAGTGCAGGGCGCCTGCCAGCAGGCCCACACTCATGTCCCCTTGCACACCCACCCCCCAGCAGTGCGGGGCACCTGCCAGCAGGCCCACACTCATGTCCCACCCATGTCCCCTTGCACCCCCACCCCCCAGCAGTGCAGGGCACCTGCCAGCAGGCCCCCACTCATGTCCCACTCATGTCCCCTTGCACCCCCACCCCCCCAGCAGTGCAGGGCGCCTGCCAGCAGGCCCCCACTCATGTCCCCTTGCACACCCACCCCCCAGCAGTGTGGGGCACCTGCCAGCAGGCCCCCACTCATGTCCCACTCATGTCCCCTTGCACCCCCAGCTTTGCAGGGCACCTGCCAGCAGGCCCCCACTCATGTCCCCCTGCACCCCTACCCCCCAGCAGTGCAGGGCACCTACCAGCAGGCCCCCACCCATGTCCCCTTGCACACCCACCCCCCAGCAGTGCTGGGCACCTGCCAACAGGCCCCCACTCATGTCCCCTTGCACACCCACTCCCCAGCAGTGCAGGGCACCTGCCAGCAGCCCCCCACTCATGTCCCACTCAGGTCCCCTTGCACACCCACCCCCCCAGCAGTGCAGGGCACCTGCCAGCAGGCCCCCACTCATGTCCCCTTGCACACCCACCCCCCAGCAGTGCGGGGCACCTGCCAGCAGGCCCCCACTCATGTTCCCTTGCACACCCACCCCCCAGCAGTGCAGGGCACCTGCCAGCAGGCCCCCACTCATGTCCCCTTGCACACCCACCCCCCAGCAGTGCGGGGCACCTGCCGACAGGCCCACACTCATGTCCCACTCATGTCCCCTTGCACCCCCACCCCCCCAGCAGTGCGGGGCACCTGCCAGCAGGTCCACACTCATGTCCCACACATGTCCCCTTGCACCCCCACCCCCAGCTGTGCAGGGCACCTGCCAGCAGGGCCCCAGTCTTGTCCCACTCATGTCCCCTTGCACCCCCAGCTTTGCAGGGCACCTGCCAGCAGGCCCCCACTCATGTCCCCCTGCACCCCTACCCCCCAGCAGTGCAGGGCACCTACCAGCAGGCCCCCACTCATGTCCCCTTGCACACCCACCCCCCAGCAGTGCTGGGCACCTGCCAACAGGCCCCCACTCATGTCCCCTTGCACACCCACTCCCCAGCAGTGAAATGGCGATCCCACGACACAAACCAAAAGTCAACTATGTACATCAACACATGTCCGCCACATGAAGGCATGCGGTAGCGTCCCTGCGCATTAAAAAAATGTGCGCTAACAAAAAGCCGTATATACAGCTCCGATGAATGTCCCATACTGTGGCCCTCTAGGACAAATGACATGCAAAGGGGTATGCAACAAACACGGACACCCGCTGTGTCAAAAATAGCGTGTATTTCAGGGGCTCGCGGGAAGTTTTACACACGATTGTGCCTGGGCGAGCGGGGTACGTGTACTTCAGGGGCTCACGGGAAGTTTTACACGCGATTGTGCCTGGGCGAGCGGGGTACGTGTACTTCAGGGGCTCACGGGAAGTCTTACACGCGATTGGGCCTGGGCGAGCGGGGTACGTGTATTACTGTGGAAGTACAGGAGGCAAATGCGCGGAACGCCCACACGCACACGCCAAAAAAGATGCGCTAATCCAGAAACACGTACGCAAGCAGGAAGCAGGCATACGTTGACCCACGCAGCATAAAAGTGCGCGCAAACAACAAGCAAGCTCAGACGCCAGGATGAATATACCGTTCCTAGCAGCAGTGGCCGTGGGATACCGCAGGAGGAGGAGGAGGAGGAGGAGGATAGTCAGGGCCAGAATTTTTACACCTAGAACCAGCCTTTTTGGGATGCCTGATGACCACGTGTATGGGAGGTACAGGTTTCCACCTCACATAATACTCGACCTGGTCAGTGAGTGGGAGGATGACCTCACATCACCCACCCTCTGCTCCCAAGCACTCAGCCCCCTGGTGAAGGTCCTTAATGTACTGCACTTTTTGGCCACTGGATCATTTCAGCGGACAAGTGCCATAGTGGGGGGGTGTCACAGGCCACGCAGTCACGCTGCCTACACCAGGTCTTGGCCATCATGACTGCACGCCCATCAATACGCAGGAACATATACCTGCGCAGAACACCGGCAGAAAGGCAGGCTGTCTTCCAGGATTTTTACGGGGTGGCACACTTCCCCAAAGTGCTAGGTGTCATTGACTGCACCCATGTGGCTCTACGTCCCCCCAGGGCATCTGAGCACATCTATAGAAACCACAAGCACTGGCATTCCATCAACGTCCAGGTAGTATGTGATGCCAAGGGAATCATCACCTCAGTATATGCCAACTATCCAGGGTCCACCCACGACAGTTTCATTTACAGAATGTCAACCCTAAACCGGGACCTAGAAGCTGGTCGGCATGGCAATGCATGGCTGATTGGTGAGTATAAATGCCACAGCACATGCATGCATGTCAGATACTGAGTAATGTCACAACCCCACTAATGATACCCATCACCACCTCCCCAGGGGACAGTGCCTACCCTCTGAGCACCCACATGATGACGCCAATTCGGAACCCCACCACGCCACCCGAGGTAAGATACAACACAGCCCATATTGCAACCCGGGGCATAGTGGAGCGCACATTCGGAGTGCTCAAGTCACGCTTTCGCTCCCTTGACCGTTCTGGCGGGCAGCTGTTATACGCTCCCCCAGTAGTGTGAAGGATCATAGTGGCAGCATGTGTTCTGCACAACGTTGCAACACGCCGGGGCCTGCCCGTGGACATGGTGGTGCCCCCACATCCCCAACCACATGCACGCCTGCTGCTCATGGGAGAAAAAGGGCACGGGGTGAGGCAGCCCGTACGCAGCTGGTGGCTAATTACTTCACCTAAAATCGCAACCCTGTGGAGTGCACACAGTCCTGGCACATACCAGCTGACTATCAATGATACCATACCAGCCTGAGATTGTTCATCCCTACCTACACAAACACCACCAATTGTAAGAATTTCAATCACTAACCTGATGGTGCAGCAATCAACGAGGCACTTGGGGAGCCCCCTAAGGACCCTGACACCTCCCCTCTCCTAGAAAGGGAAAAAGGGGTTGTGTGAGGGATCCCAGGGAAATCCTCCTGGGGGAGAAAACCCTGCCGGAACGAAGATGTAGCAGGATGGATCCAGTCGTCCTCGGTATGCCGCTCTTCAACGCAGGAAGGATTCTATTTGCGGGACTCTGACTGCTTCTGTACTCTAATTAAACAAACAGGGTATGAGCTGAAGGATAGACATTCGGAAAAAACAGAGAGAAGTGAAAAAGAGCAGTACCCAGCGTGTTGGGTGGGAGTGACTAACGAAGAGTCTTGAGGAGTCTCGGATGTCGGGAGTGGGAGGCTGGATAAGGACACAAGTCTGTAGGTAGGTAGAGAGAGAAGGTAAGGTAAAGGCGAGGATGTAGGTAACATGCACCCTAGCTGCGAACTTACGGAGCATCTGGGGGAGAAGCGACGCGCTGAGCTGTGGTTCCGCTGCACCATATCCGGGATCCCTGGAACAGCGTGGTGACGTCAGAGGACGTCTGACTGAACACGGAAACACTGCACCGCTACCCATAGTAACAGGAGCCATGCTGGGAGAGGGAAATAAAGACATAGTCCGCAATCTCCAGCGCCGCCAAAGGGAGCCGCGGCGCCAGCGAGACATGACACCAATGCTGTGTCATCAAAAGACACACTTCTATGCTGCTAAAACCATTACCCCCTTGCAAGATACAACATGACAACAGTGCCATGTCACCCAACACCTCCCCAGCACCGCCACCCAACACACCATGGCATGTCATGCTATGTGAGAGCAAACAAAGGAATCCCCAAAACATGACACAAGTGTCACAAAGTACAGTGTCCGAATGGAAAATGGCCACACACAATATGCTCCCATTAATGTAGAACTGACAACACACATGACCAAAGACTTACCACAATACAATGCAGCTAGCCACCCCAAACATAGCATTCACATGACAGTACTAAGTTAAAGGATACGTAGACTTACAACCTGGTGATGCTAGCACATCGACCACTTCCAACTGTACAGTGTTGGTGCCACGCAAATCTGGAAGTGCACTGCTTACAGCATGAACTCCATCTCCAAAGTAGACGGGCTTGTGAAGACATGAGGAATGAACCTGCAAATTAGGAGGGAGACATGGATGCACAAGCACACATCAATACACCATGCAGTGTACAATACTACACAATATGCACTAGGAATGTATACACAGTATTGACTACAGACTGCCCACACATGTCACGGGAGTCCAACGTCACTGTGTAAGTTACTGTCACTTGGGCACACCCTTTGCAAGCCCATGGTAACGGGAAGCAGGAGGGGTGTGTGTCTCACGAACCCAAGCATCTAACCCAAACTCAGGACAAGCCTGGATGTGCCCAGCCGGAATACAGTGGATGCCCACGGGAGCCACACAAGGCAACACACTGTAACAAAAACTCAAAAATCAAAAACCAAAAATGAAAAATGAAAAATGGCCATGTGGGGGCCAGGGGGGGTGGGGGAGGCCACCCAGGAGGTCCGAGGACAAGGTGCACACCAACAGCCACCTGTGTGGATGTTGCGAAAAAAAAACACCTCCATGGGCTCATGGCCTGCACGGCTACGCTATCGTGAGAGATTCAGAATCGCTGTGGTCGCCACAAGAGGTGGTGGTGCTATGGGAGGCAGCCCACGCAAAGCCCTAGTCTGGTCCTCCATGGCAGCAAGCATGCGGGTGTGGAAGGTCTCGTTCTGGAGGAATATGGTGCGGAGATCCCCATGCACCACCTGACGTGATGCCCGGACCTCCTCCCGAGTTCCCTGCATCTCTGCTGAGCGTACGTGTGACCAGCTCCAGCAGCTGTTCTGTCCTCGTGACACTGGAAGCCTCAAGCTCCACAAGAGTCTGCCTGAGGTGACGGACTTCTACCCTCAGGGCTTCCCTCTTGCCCGGGGACTCTAAAGAAATGGCTTCCCGCAGAGTGTCCATGACCACCCGTCTGTCCCTGTTGGACGCCAACATGTCCTCCCTGAGTGATTGGCAAATGGAGTCTGTTGCCTGCTGTAGTTGCTCCATCTGCCTTTCTGGGGGGACAATGGAAGTGACCACCCTCTCCATAGCTTGAGCCATCATCTCAGATGCTGCTGCCTGTTGGTTTGCCATACCGTATATGGATTTCTCCCATGCGGTATTGCCTGGTGGCGTACGGCCACTGCGTTGGCGGGCACCACACCTGTCTGGGGCAAGGCAAACTGTGCCTTGCTGTGTCGGCACTGCCTGAGGCTGCAGGACTGCATTCTCCCTCTGATCTGCTGGCCCAGGAACAGGATCAGATGTTGCGGAGTGTGGCCCTGCATCCGTAACCACCAAAGGTGGACCTACCAACACTGACATCCCCATAGTGGGCTGTACCCCTGGTGCAGGTGGGTCAGACAGAACAGAATCCCTCCCAGAAACACCTACCTGCGAAGCCACATAGGTCTCATCATCCGAATCAACACCCGAAAAGAGGTCTGGGGAGGTGCACCCAGAGACACCCCTGGAGAGAACGGTCTGCAGCAAGAGTGGGTTCTCACCCACCACCACACCCCATCCCCCACTGGTGCCCGGTCGTGCCTGAGATCCCTCCTGGGTCTGCACCATCTCCTCACCCTCAACAGCATCAAGTGCGTCATCCCCTGCAGAAACATGAAAGACAAAAAATGGAAACAGGCATTAGCACCATGGCACACAATTAGGCCTCACAAGCTACAGAACCAGTACTTGATTGACACATGTCCCACATGACTATAACCCTCCCAGGCATGCACTGTCACTGAGTTTGAAGGGGAGGAAAATGTCAGACACTGATGACACCAAGATGGAAGAGCAACACATTAGCTGCATGCTGGCTAGCAGAGTCATCACACATTGGCCTGTGAGTGGCATGTCCAATCCACATACATGACACATGCAATCACACAGATGGCATGTACCATAGGCATGTCACATATCTTTTGACAATAGGGCTGAGAAATGCATAGTGAAAGTGGGGGGATTGAAACAATCAGCCTGAATGAACAATGAGAAATACGGAACAATGTTGTTGCAAGATGCCACTTCAAGGGCAACTGGCGTGATGTTGCACAAAAAGTCTACTGTGGGCAGAAGGGATACTGTAATACCCAAATCCAGGTGCGCAGAATGTTTTGGATGATGCACATGGGTGACCCAAACCACTCAGGCACACACACCCTCACCCTCACACACACAACATACACATGGATCACACACACATGCATGTGCACTCACCGGACAATGCCTCGTAATCTGGCAGATCTCCCACACCTTGGATCTGTTCCTCTGTGACGTAGGTCCCAGCAACAGACTCATGTACAGTGAGTTCAATGTCCGCTTGTGGAGACCCACCTCCAGTCACCAGAGTAGCGGCATGACTTGAGGCCAGCTTTTTCTTTGCCCTGCGCTTAAGGTCATTCCAGCGCTTGTAGCACTCACCAGCTGTGCGCCTCACTGATCCAGGGGCACTTATGATGTCCGCGACGGTCTGCCAGTGTGCCTGACGTCGGGAAGGTGTGGTCTTGCACCCTGAAGTGATCAACATTTCGCTGTCATATGCGGACACATACTGCATCACGTTCGGCATCATTGAAGCTAGGCTTCCTTTGCATGCCGGACTGCGTAGCCGTGTCTGGGGTATCAGCCTGTAGTGAACGAGCACTCTTCCTCTTTTTTTTGGAAGGTGGTGGGGATCCTGAGTGGCCTACGCCACTCTGGCCACTAGGGGCAGGAGCACCGGTGGACTGGGTAGTTGGAGTGTGGGAATGCACTTGGGACTTGGTGCAGGCATTGGCTGAAGTGTTATGTAGTCAGGGTGAACGTTAGCAAGATGGACTGGGACCAACACTGCCCTGGCTGGGAGAGTCAGAGCTGGGGTGGATGGAGCTGCAGCTGCCCCTGCAGCCTCCCCACCCTGCCTACTCGGGGCAGCAGATGACGTAGCTGCCCCTGATCCACGTGGCCTGGTGACACCAACTTGCACCGCCACACGTGGCCTAGCCTTGGCAACCTGGAAGTCAGCCTGGGAGTCACCCTCTGCCAGGTCAGGTGCCACAATGGGTGGTCCAACAAGGGCTGAGCAGAGATGGTGTCAGACACATTTTCCTCAACTATGGGGGGGGGCATGGGTGTCCCTGACTGGTCCTCCACACATGGGGGGCTAAGGGTACCCTGCAAATCCCAGCCACGTCCCCTACCGCGCCCACCACGGCCACCTCTTGAGGCTCGGCCACCTTTGCCACCTTTGCCACCCTTACCGCTTGGTCGCCTCCCAACCATGGCACTGATGTTGTTGTGCGTATGGGAGTTGCAGTAAACTATTGTCCTGGGCAATTGGGTGTCAAAGGGGTAGGGTACTAGATGGAATTCGTACCCTAGTGCTATAGCAAGGCTGTATGTGACCCCTGGGGAAAGATGATGGGTCACGCAACGCACAGGCACCCCAAAAACAGAAAATAACGTGCACGCAACCCCTCGTAGACCACGTGCGTGGAAAAATGAACCCGCACTACGCTGTGGCACCCAGAAACACAAAAATGAATGTACGCGTGTTACACGCAGCCTACAATGACCTCCGAAGGGGTACGCGACACACGGGGCAAGCACAGTTGGTAAATACGTGCGCGACTCACCGTCTGCCTGGAAAATGAGCGTGAAAAATATGCGCGTGTGCGCGTTGGCAACACCCCCGCCAAAAGAAGAATTGTACACTGTCTGAGGAGACAGGACAAAAGAAGAAGTGAACGCTGTTTGAGGAAACAGGCCCAACAGAAAATCAGAAAAAAGCTGTCAGAGGTAACAGGGAGTACGAACTAGAAATGCTGTGAAGTAAATCGCGTGTGAACCAACAAGAAGTACAGAATTCACCCACTCGCTCTCCACGAAAAGCACGTACAAGGAAATTATGTCCTACACGTGCCTTTTGAACCGGCCCACACGTCCAACGTCACTTCCGCGTATACGCGCTAAGGCCCTAACCTCCAATTACACGAGCTGACACTCGGATGTGCAGTTCTTAGACGTGTAACATGCACCCGGGTTCAGGGAAACGCCAGCGCGCGCACGTCACAGACGCGCTTACACGCTAAGGGCCTTTGGTCCAATGAAATCGCGTACGCTTGCTGACGCGCTTACGCTCCAAGGGCCTTTCCTCGAATTACACGCTGACGTGCTAGATTTTCACGTGCGAAATCACTCCGTATCAAGCTGGCCACACGTTCACACAGGGAAGACCACGCTCCTGCCCAGAAGGCCGAATTACTGCCCCCCAGAGCCCCGAGCACGCTCCCACCTGCCATCTGCTGCTGCCTGATTGCCTGCTGCCCACGTGCCCTGCCATTTGCTGCCTGCACGTCAGCCCGGGGTGCTGTTGCTGTGACCACCCCTTCTGGAACCGAAGACTCCCGACTGCTATTCCATCGCTCCACAGCCCAGCCCCAGGACCCAGTTGCCCACCCACACCTGCCTCTGGGGTTGCCATGTCGGGCACTACACCATCTGGCACCACTGGCAACCCCCAGCCAGAGAGGCAGAGGGCCACCAGCTTCACTGCCACCGAAGTTGGTGTCCTGGTGGAGCATGTCCTGGGGCAGTATGATGCCCTCTTCGGAAGTTTGCGCGCCGACAAGGAAGGACGGACCAGGATCTGGACGGACATCGTGACTGCCATCAACGCGGAGGGGTTGGCAGTCCGCGACTTCCAACATGTCAAGAAGCGCTGGGAGGACTTCAGGTCCAGGACCCTCTTGAAGGCAGCGGATGCTAAGGGGTGCCGGGGCCACTTGTCGGAACATCAGATGAGGGTCCTGGAACGCATACGCCCAGCGCTCCACGTCCAGGTCCTTGAGAGGCAGACCCGTCTGGAGTCGAGCGGTAAGTGTACATGCATACTGATTGGAAGCTGTGCGTGTGGTGGTGTGCCAGTAGTGTGCAGGTTGTACATGCGGTTTTGTAGGGCCATGTATGGATGTGTATGTACAGGGCTGTGAGGCTGACACATGCAAGTCCTTTCATGTGTGAGACACATGGATGGTGTATGTGTGGGTAAGCATGCAGGCCAAATGCAGATGTGTGAGCACACATGTTTTGATTACTGTGTATGTAAGTTGGCATGGTTGTGGTGTCACACATGGATGTTGGTTCCAGCTGCATGTATCTGCACCATGTACATGTGCATGTGTGTGTATTTGACATGGGTGCAACAGTGATGCAACATGGATGCATGTGAGACTGATATGTAGAAGACTGATTGCCAGATGTGACATGGATGCCCATCCCATCACTGCGACAGTTGGCGGAGGTGTACACATGCATGTAATTGTGGTGGTGTGTGTGCATATCTAGTACACTCCCTGTGTTTCATGTGATGTCTGGCTCACCTTTGGCTGCTCATGCTGTTTGTATGTGTATGGATGGTGCTGGCTGTTGCAATATGGCTGTGGAATAGCTCATGTGTGTGAGTTGCAATGACATGTGTGTTGGGGATTGTGATGCCATGTCTGAAGTTTGACAATGCCACTCATGTACAACTGTCATGTGTGTATGAGTCCATTGTACAGTGCCCTGATGCCTGTCTCCCATCTCTCCCTGTCTGCAGCATCAACTGATGAAGAGGGCGGAGAAGGTGCTGTGGAGCACAGCGGCAGGGATTGCACTGCCAGCTGGAGACGCAAGGCCCGGCTCCCCTCCCAGGTTGTCATCTCGTCGGGGAGTGAGGAGTCCGGTGCCGCGTCCCAGGTCGCAGCTGCCGAGGGGAGGTCCAAGAGGCGGAGGTTGGAGTTGGACTCCTCGGCAGCCGAAGGGGCAGCTGAGACCCCACAGGGCCCAACGGAGGAAGATGGCACGGAGTCATCCAGGTTGGTGGGGGATTTGGTGGAGGAGGAGGCCGTGCAAGAGACAGAGACGGGGTCTGGAGGTGGTGCTAGTGGTGCAGTGCAGGGGCAGGGACAGGAGGCAGCACAGCCCGCCGCGGAGGTGCCTGTGTGTAATCCTGTCCCCGATCCTGTGACTGCATCATCTTGCACCAGCAGGGATACCTACGTCCAGACCCGTTCACAGGGAGGGGATTGGCTTACACCAACTGGCCTTCCTCTCCCTGCGGATGTGGCTATCCGGCACCGGGTTGAGCCTGTCCTGGGTGGGCTGGCGTTGCGTCAACGTGCCATGAGAGCTGACCTGCAGTCTTTTCATGAGGAGACTGCACTTCTTCTCGCATGGCTCGTTGACCGCGTTGACCCACTGGGACAGCTCACCATGGCCGGATTCCTCCGTTTTGTGGACCTTGTTCCGACCCCCTCCTCAACTGAACCCCCTATGCGCCAGTCGTCCACCGTGCCATCTTCCCACCCATGTCTCCTGGGTGCCCTGTGGAGCTGCCTCTGACCCTGCGGCCAGGCTGGTGGAGGACACATCCCTGCCACAGTCGGGAGTTGGACGTCCATCAGGGGTGGGCACCGCAACAACTGACCCCAGCTGGAGGAGGATGTGCAGGCAGCAGGAGCCAGGGCACCGGCAGCGGCACAGCAGCAGCAGCAACAAGATGGGGGCCATGATGGCTCGGGGCCTTCATCGTCGGAGGGGCAGGCATAGGCCGGAGGGCAGGAGGACCCTGGACGGGAAGTGTCTTCCGTGTGGCAGCGGTTGGGCCATGCGATAGATGCGGAGCGGCAGCGGGCGGAAGAGGCACGGCTCACGATGGTCAGGGCGGAGAACTCCATGCGTAGGGCCCTGAGGCGGGCCGAGTGCCTCGAGGCCATTCGCAGGGACCTGGAGTTCCAGATGTCATCGTCCCTGCGAACCCTCGGGGTCATGGAAGAGGACCGCCTCCGGGACATTGAGCAGGAGTTCGATGATGCCCTGGCCCGGAACATCAACATGTGAGCCGTTGGACTTGCCCGCTGCCCTAATAAATAGTTAGATAGTGTTAGGTTTCCTTTGTTTTTTTCTTTATTTTGGTTGCGCTTGGACAATGCACCACCTTTCTGTATATAGTTTTTCATTAGGTAGTATTTTTGATAGGTTTCATTTCTTCAGTTGGGATCATGGACCCTGGATTGTTCTTCTGTATATAGGTCACTATTGGATTCATCTTTTTTATTATTTTATTTCCACATGGAGCAATGGTTTTCACTTTTGTTTTTCCCTTGGATTTCATTTTTTGAACTGTGACTTTGGACACCTTTCCTTTGGATTATGATTTGTTGTTTTTCATTATTTTACGGACATGCAGCTTTTCGTTTTTAATTCCCTTTGTTGTTTGTTTGTTTTTTATTCCATTCATATTGCTTTTAATAAATGTTTTGTTCATACTTCGATGTGTGGTATTATCTCATTGGTTTCATGCGTGCCATGACATGGGTTTTGACATTCACTTGCACCCATTGTGTGTGTGTGACGGACATGGCATTTCTATGTGGGTGGATGCAATACTTGGGTGGGTCTTTGGCATGTGGAGGCTGGCCATGAGGGCCAGGGATCTAGATTGTGATGACGTGTTGGCTGGGGGACACGAGTGGGGGCCTGCTGGCAGGTGCACCACAATGCTGGGGGGTGGGGGTGCAAGGGGACATGAGTGGGGGCCTGCTGGCAGGTGCCCCACACTGCTGGGGGTGGGGGTGCAAGGGGACATGAGTGGGACATGAGTGGGGAGCCATCTGCTGCTGCCTGTCTGCCTGCTGCCCACGTGCCCTGCTATTTGGTGCCTGCACGTCAGCCATCTGCAGGGGTCCAGTTGCTGTGTCCACCCCTGCTGGAACAGAAGACTCCCGACTGGGATTCCATCGCTCCACAGCCCAGCCCCAGGACCCAGTTGCCCACCCACTCCTGCCTCTGGGGTTGCCATGTCGGGCACTACACCATCTGGCACCACTGGCAACCCACAGCCAGAGAGGCAGAGGGCCACCAGCTTCACTGCCACCGAAGTTGGTGTCCTGGTGGAGCATGTCCTGGGGCATTATGATGCCCTCTTCGGAACATCACGCGCCAACAATGAAGGACGGGAGAGGATCTGGGACGGCGTAGTGGTTGCCATCAACGTGGAGGGGGTGGCAACCCGCGACATCAAGCACGTCAAGAAGCGCTGGGAGGACTTCAGGTCCAGGACCCTCCACAAGGCCCGGCGCCTCGCGGAGGGGGGCCGGGCACGCCTGAGTGCCATCCAGATGAGGGTCCTGGAACGCGTAGGCCCAGCGCTCCACGCCCAGATCCTTCGGAGGCAGACCCGTCTGGAGTTGAGCGGTAAGTGGCCAAGCATTGCTGTGTGAGACAGTGCATGTTGTAGTGTGCTGGTAGTCTGATGCTTGCCTGTATGTGTGACATAGGCCATGTATGGATATGTGTGTGTGCAGGGACATCATGGTCATGCATGTGAGACCAGTTATGTGTGAGCCACATGGTTGGTGCATGTGTTTTAAAGCAACATGGGGAGCTCTATGTGGAATGCACACATGAATGCATGGCTGTCTCTGTTCCTGGACATGGAGGGGGGGTGAGGAATGGGTGCTGATGTCATGTACATGTATGGTGCACATGTGTGTGTGTGTGTGCCTGAGAAGTGTGTGTGTGACTTTGAAACGCCATGGATGCATGTGACTTTGAAGGCAACATCTTGGTTTATAGGGGCCCTTCTACATGGATGTTGATGTTGATTGCAGGCGCACGGACTGTTTCTGCATGTGTGTTGTGTGCATTCACCCATGTGTTGTGGAATTACAGGATGGAAGTGACATTTGACAGTGCCACTCATGTGTTATTGCTTCCTGTCTAGGGTATTTTGTACTGTACCCTGATGCTTGTGTTCTCTGTCTCCCTCTACGCATCGTCAAGTGAAGAAGAGGGCGGAGACTGCGCTGTGGAGCCAAGCGGAGGGGATGCCTCCACTGGGCGGCGACGCAAGGCCCAGCCACCCTCCCAGGAATTACCATCATCCGGGAGCGAGGGGGCTGGTGCTGCGTCTGCCTCAACGGCTGTGGCGGAAGGGCCGGGTGAGCCCCCAAAGGGGCTTCCAATGGCGGGAGACGGTGTGGAGACATCCAGGTTGGTGGTCTCCACAGAGGAGGAGGAGCCCGCTACTGAGCCACACATGGGGCCTGGTGGGGGTAGTACCACTGGTGCAAGTGGTGCAGTCCAGGGCCAGGGTCAGGAGGCAGCACAGGTCACCGCGGAGGGGCCTGTGCATGTCGCTGTCCTTGACCCTGTGACTGCACCATCATGCACCAGCAGGGAGGCCCCATCCCAGGCCCGTTCGCAGGTAGGGGAGAGTGCCATATCACCTGCCTCTCCACTACCTGTGGACGAGGGGTGCAGCGACCGTATGGGATCAGTCCTGGTGGGTGTCGCATTGCGCACGCGTGTCATTCATGATGACGTGCGTTCTTCCTGGGCGGAGAACGCACGCCATCACGAAGAGCAGCGTCGTGACGTGGCACTGCTGGGAGGGGCCCTGGTCAGAGGGTTCCTACATGTGACGCGCACTCTGGCGGACCTCTCCTCCTCTGTGGAGGCTATGGGCCGGTAGTCCTCCACATCGTCTTCCGGCCCAGATTCCACCAGTGCCCCCTGTGGACCTGGCCTGACCAACACAGCCAGCTTGGTGGAGCTCACATCCCTGCCACAGTCAGGAGTCAGCGGTCCAGCTGGGGTGGACACCACAACTGGAGACCAGCAGATGGAGGATGTGCAGGCACCATCAGACAGGGCACATGGACAGCAGCAGCAGCAGCAGGAGCAGGCTGTAGGTGGGAGCAATGATGGCTCGGGGCCATCAACATCGGAGGGGCAGGCATCGGCCGGAGGGCAGGAGGACGGGAAGTGTCTTCCGTGTGGCAGCGGTTGGGCCATGCGATAGATGCAGAGCGGCAGCGGGCGGAAGAGGCACGGCTCACGATGGTCAGGGCGTAGGGCCCTGAGGCGGGCCGAGTGCCTCGAGGCCATTCGCAGGGACCTGGAGTTCCAGATGTCATCGTCCCTGCAAACCTTCGGGGCCATAGAAGAGGACCGCCTCCGGGACATCGAGCAGGAGTTCAATGATGCCCTGGCCCGGAACATCAACATGTGAGCCGTTGGACTTGCCCGCTGCCCTTGTAAATAGTTATTTAGTTAGTATTAGGTTTCCTTTGTTTTTTTCTTTATTTTGGACCTTTTGGATAATGGACCACATTTTTGTAAATAGATTTTTTATTAGGTAGGAGTTTTTGATAGGTTTCATTTCTTCAGTTGGGATCATGGACCCTGGATTGTTCATCTGTGTATAGTTGACTGTTGGATTCTACTTTTTTGTTTGGATTTCCCCATGGAGCAATGGTTTTCACTTTTGTTTTTTGTTAGGGAGAATTCTCTGTTTAGGCTGAATTTCCTAACCTAGTGAGTCCCCCAGCAGCTTTGCTGGATTTCTGGAGTTTGTTTTTTTCATCCTGCCAAGAGTGAGACTCTTTTCCTCCCACTCTTGGACATGAATGTGGTTGATTCCTTTGAATGTCAATGTGTTCTATGGGCTATGGGGTCTTTTACTCCATAGGGCCTCATGTGTTTTGCTATGTGTATTACACCGCACCCTCCATGCCGTAACACTGGGGTGTCCTAGAGGATCCCCACCATAGACTCCAAACCCTGGGACTGACTACTGTCTCCCAGGGCATGTAAAGTCACCATTGGCTTTACTAGACCTAAATTTACTAACAGAACTAGTACAAACCATCCTATTGTGGACGTACTGGTAGGGGTAATTCGATTACCCCTGGGTCTGTTGTTCGAGGGGCCACTGTCCCGTCCCCCCTCGTCGAGTTTTGGCTGGTGGCAGTGGATACTACTTTTATATTCGACCGCAAATATATTCCTATGGGATTCTTCCCATTGTTGGAGGCTAATACTTTTTCACGTTAGTCTCTAACATACCACCGGTTTATTTATCTTAAATAAATTCACTGGTTGGTATTTTCTGCCAGAACTCGGTTTTTAAAATGGCGTATGTGTTCGCCTCTGTAACTCCGAACCAAAGGTTGAGCCCTTTGTTCCACTTTTGGCGGGCTTCTGCACAGATCCCTCCAGAGTGGTGCCATTCTGTCTGGGTACCACAGGGGGTGTGGAAGGGGGTTTAGGCACCCTGGACTGAGTTGCCTTGCCAACTCAAGTCACACTCTGGTGTGATTGGCCCAAGTGGTGAGCCGCCCTGCTCACCACTTAGCGTGTTTGATTGACAGCTAGGCTGAATGAATGGGGGTTTTCTGCATAAAAGCAGGGCTTTTGGGACTGGGATTTCAGAAGTCGCCACAGGACCTAAGAATCTGACGAGGGTAAAGCTGAGCCGACCTGCAACGACGACACCTGCGGTGGAGCCCTGCTGAACCGACTCACCACTTCCCAACGACAGAGGAGATCTCCCTGCCGGAGAGTCTTCTTCCCCTGACTGGTGGGAACAACCAGTCCCTTGCTTTTTCTTCGCTTACAGGACGTCTAGTGGTCGAATTGCCCGTGCTGAGCACCCCGGCAACCGGATAGCCACTAACCACTGTACCGCGACCAAAAGGTGGTGCCTTGTGGCGGAGCACTCCGCGGCTGGTCTCTTCCCTAGTGGTGCAACGATCTTCAACTTTTCCTCGATGACGAGATCCTCTCATCTTCTGGCAAAGCCCTGACTTGCATCCACCACCAGGAACAACTGCCCCCGCCGGAGCTATCTCTTCACTCTCAAGGTACTGTGTCCGCCTGGCTTCCCTTGTGACGGTTAGCGTGAGGTGTCTTAAATCCTTACCTATCCATTGGGTCGCCTCCAGACCTTCTTAACTTTTGTTCTAAAACTGGTCCAACCTTTCTGTGACATTTTGCTACAAAGACTTGAAGTGCATTTCCACTGTGATACTTTTGGGACATACCGCCTTGCCTCCCTCCGAGTGGGCCTGGCCTCTGAACTTTGTGATCAGTAGACCCTGCCTTGCTTGCCTTGCATTTGCTTCGTAAAAGTGTTGGTACCGAGTTGGTTTCATACCCTGCCTTTTCTCTCCCTTTCAAACGAATATTAGAGTGCCATCTAGGTTAAAGCATTCACCTCTGTCTGCAAATAAGTGGTGCCGTTGAACCTAGACTTGTCGAAATATTGTTATGGGATTGATATCTACTTATAGTAATTGTGATTGAAGTTGTTTGCCATATTAGTGCCAGTGTGTTTTTCATAGATGTGTTTTTAAATAAATAATTATATATCTTTACACCCAAGCTCTGATCCGTGTCTGCTTGTTCTACTGTGTAAATTGCCTTGTATACTCCAAATACGGCCTAACTCATCTTGAGAGAAGTCTGACTGCTCAGCCACAGCTACCAGGTAAATCTGGGTGGTACAGACTGCTACCAATTGGGTTTACTGCTAACTTCTGTAGACAAACTTTTTGCAGTGGTCCCAGAGGGAACCGCACAGGTTTCTGCCTAACACTGGTGTACAGCGGTGGGATTTGTATCGAGTATACAGTTTAGAGTGCTTTTCAACACTTTAGGATAACTAACCACAAAGCTTATCACTAAAAAACAACTTTCAAAAAACATGTCTACTATGGAAGTTTACAGTCAAGAGTCCTTGTCAGGTAAAAATACTGAGAGTTTGAGAGCTCTCTGTAGACAAGAGAATCTTTCTGTAAGAGGCAAGAAAGTAGAATTGATAGCGAGATTGCTGGAAAACCAAAGTCTGGGTACTGGTTCAGAGGAACCAACGTCTCCAGCAAATGTAGATAACAGTAATGGTGTTGATCTAAATCAAAGTTCTGATGATAGTGATGAAGAGGCTGAAGAGGAAGGAGAGGCTAATGAAACTGTCTCCCCTGCTCCCCTGTCTGCCTTACCAGCTGTACCTACTGGGCCTATAGCAGGTCCCACACTAAGTCCTCAAGTCCTTGAACTAGAAAAAATGAAAATAGACTTGGAATTCAGAAGGATTACTGCTCAAACTGAACAGAAACACCAAGAAATGCAACAAATTCTTAGGCTCAGAGAAATGGAGCTCAAGCATGAGTTAGAAATGAAAAAGTTGTCTGTCGAAACTGCTTCTGTCTCTGGCTCCTCTAGAAGTTCCAGTCCCAAAAGACCCCGGATGCCTAAGGAATTAATTGGTATGTATGAACCAAAGTTGGATGTGTTGGATTGGCTGAGTTTGTTTGAGTGCAACCATGGGCTCCAGAACATCACAGGTAATGAGCTACTTACATGGTTGTTCTCTAGGCTCCCCCTTGTTGCAACTGATGTGGTAATGGAGTTGGGGGAGGAGGATAGGAAAGAGTATAAAAGTGTGAAACTAGCTTTCATAGCTAGATTTGGGAAGACCCCTTCCCAGTATCTTAAGAGGTTTAGAACCCTCAAAAAGCATGATGGTACCCCTTGGGCTACCTGGGTGAGTGAAGGGTTGAAAGATCTAGAGGGATGGATTAAGGGTTACAAGGTGAACACTTATGAGGGTATGAAGAATCTTTTTATGTTAGAGTCTGTTTATGATGCCTGTTCTCCTGAGCTCAGACAGCACTTGGCTGATTCGAAGGAATTGGATTCCAGGAAGCTAGCTAAGGCTGCTGACTTGTGGGTTGCCAACAGGGCTACTCATAAGGATTCTGGGGCAACTCAGAAAAAGGATGAGGGAAAACAGCCTAAAAAAGACTCAAAAGAGAATTCTAATAACTCAAATTCAAAAGAGGGCCCCAAACAAAACCATAAGGGTAAGCCACAAGGAAAACCGCAGCAGAATAGTGTACCTTCTGGTGCCAAACCAGAGGGAGGCCAGAACAAGCCACCATTCCAGAAAGCATTTGGTAAATGCTTTGTTTGTGGCTCTACTGACCATGTGAAAGGAGATCCCAGATGCAAGGGTAAACCTTCAGGGGTCCAGCTTGTCTCCTTAGCCTTTGCTCCAGAGGAGGAAGTCCAAATGGCAAGTGGAAACTTTCTACTGCTGGCTGATGAACCCATTGGAGTCTCAGCCAGTGTTTCTTTAGTGTCTCTGGGTTTGTGGGAACAACAGAATTTAGATGTCTATAATTCTATCCCAGATATAACTAAAGAGTATTCTAAGGACAGTGTCCAGGTGAATGGTCAGGAGACTCCTGCCATTAGGGACACTGGGGCCAGCATAACTGTGGTGGATAAATCTTTTTTTCAGGCTGAGGATGTTGCTAAGGCACCCAAACGCCTCACCAAGTTACCTGCAGGGCCTGTGCAGATGCGTCCCCAATTACCAGTTCTCATCCAATGTAATGACATGACTGTGAAGATACCTTTCAGCATACAGAGTGAGGTACCAGGACGAGTTCTGTTGGGTAACGATTTAAAAACTCTCAGAGTTGTGTCTCATACCCCCAGACCTATTAGTAAACGGTTACAGGAGCTAACCAGACCTGCAAGGGAGAGAACAATGAGAGGTACTCCCCAGGAGATGATGAAGAAGGATATCACTCCTACTCCACTGGAATTGTCAGCTGCTGTCTCAAAGAAATCAGAAGCGAAAGGGAAACCTAAAACTTCTATACCGAAACCAGCAGCCAGCATTCCAGTGCAGCCAACAAGGACTTCCCCTCGGTTGTCCAAAGTTACACCAGTAACTCCCCCTCCAGCTGAGGCTGAGAGGGTGGTACAACCCTTTGTGGTAGAATTAGACTCTGAAGAAGAGCTAATGGAAGGCCAGGAACTCATTGGAGATCTGGATCCTGTTGACCATCCTGAGCTGCAGTCTTTACTGGCAGCAGGTGGACCCAACAGGGCAGACTTCAGTAAGGGACAGAGAGAATGTCCAACTCTGGAAGGTCTTCGCCACCAGGCAGAAGCTCAGGCTGAAGGGCAAGAGCCTGGGAAATACAGGTTGCACTGGGAAGATGGCCTCTTCTACAGTGAACCGACCGAGTCTGAACCTGGAGACTACAAACGACTTGTAGTACTCCAAGAGAACAGACAACAGTTCTTGCAGTTAGCCCACGAGATTCCTTTGGCTGGTCACTTGAGTTACAAGAAGACTAAGGAAAGGCTCTCTCTCTACTTTTATTGGCCAAAGATGGGGGCCGAAGTAGAAAAACACTGCAGGAGCTGCCACACCTGCCAGACCTCTGGTAAGGTTGGCTCCAAGAATGTGGCACCTTTATTGCCTCTCCCAGTTGTGGGAGTCCCATTTGAGAGAGTAGGGATTGACATTGTTGGTCCCCTTGATCCTCCAACCTCCTCAGGCAACAGGTTCATACTTGTTGTACTAGACCATGCTACTAGGTATCCTGAGGCAATTTCTATGAGGACTGTTACAGCTCCAGCTGTGGCTAAGGCCCTCCTTGGTATTTTTACCAGGGTCGGGTTTCCTAAGGAAGTAATCTCTGACAGGGGGTCAAACATTATGTCCCACTACATGAAAGCCATGTGGAAAACCTGTGGAGTTCCTTACAAGTTCTCAACAGCTTACCACCCACAAACCAATGGGTTGGTAGAAAGGTTCAACCGAACCATGAAGAGCATGATAGGTGCTTTAGAGGAACCCCTTAAAGGAAAGTGGGATCTTCTACTGCCATGCCTTCTCTTTGCTTATAGAGAAGTCCCTCAGGAGGGAGTAGGTTATTCTCCCTTTGAGTTTCTCTATGGTCATCCCGTCAGAGGTCCATTGGCCCTGATTAAGGAGGGGTTGGAGAGTGCTCCTTCCCCCAAACCAGTCAGAGTGACTGACTACATGATAGGTCTCCGGAGGAGAATGTCACACATGATGGCGGAAGCAAGTGATAACTTGAAAGCTGGAAAAGCATTGGTCAAGCACTGGCATGATCAAAAGGCTAACATGGTTGAGTTCACTCAAGACCAGCTAGTTCTCGTTATGATCCCAACAAGGCAGAGGGCCTTGCAAGACAAATGGATGGGACCCTTCAGAGTTGTGGGTAAACTCAGAGAGGTCAACTATCTGGTGGACTTGGGAAATCCCAAGGAGGCTCCGACAGTCTTCCACACCAACAGACTCAAAGCGTATGTCTCGAGACCTGATGTAGGAGCTTTGCTTCTAGCATCATCAGAGGAAGAAGAAGCGAGTGAAGCTCTTCCGGATCTCCTCAGAGGCTTACCTTTAGACGAAAAAATTGAAGGAGTAAATCTCTCTTCAAATCTGACACCTGAGCAACAAGAAGAGTGCAAATCTATGTTGAATCAGTTTGCCTCTCTGTTCTCACTTTCACCAGGCTTGACCCCTTGGGGCCTGCATGACATACTCACTGGTGACTGTCTGCCAGTCAAAAGCAGAGGATACAGAATGTCAGAAAGTGTAAGAACCCACATCAAAGGTGAGGTCAGCAAGATGCTTGATCTCGGGGTAATAGAGCCCTCTACTAGTCCATGGTCTAGCCCAGTTGTGTTAGTACCAAAGGCAGGATCTAAAGAACTTAGATTCTGTGTGGACTATAGAGCTCTTAATGCAGTCACCAAGACTGATGCCCACCCTTTGCCAAGAACAGATGAGTTGGTGGATAGACTTGGTTCAGCCAAGTTCCTCAGCACATTTGACTTGACGTCAGGCTATTGGCAAATAGCCCTGACAGACCATGCCAAGGAGAAAACTGCATTTTCTACCCCAGTTGGCTTATACCAGTTTAAGGTAATGCCCTTTGGATTGAAAAATGCTACATTTCAACGGATGGTAAACCAGGTTCTGAATGGGATGGAGGACTTCTGCATGGCATACTTGGATGACATAACAGTGTTCAGCAATTCCTGGAAAGAACATGTAACCCACCTAAGAGATGTTTTGCAGGCTCTTGGACGAGCCAATCTGACCATAAAGGCGAGTAAATGCCAAATTGGACAGAGTAAGATAGTCTATCTTGGACATGAGGTAGGAGGTGGAGAAATAAGGCCTTTGCTCAGTAAGATTGAAGCTGTGCAAAATTGGACAACACCTACTACTCAGACCCAGGTGAGAGCCTTCTTAGGTCTCACTGAGTATTACAGGAATTTCATTGAGAACTATGGGACCATAGCTTCTCCTCTGAATGTCATCTCCTCTCCAAAATTCCCTAAGAAGGTTAGATGGAACGAGGAGTGCAATCAGGCCTTTGAAAACCTGAAAAAGGCTCTTTGCCAAGCCCCAGTACTCAGAGCTCCTGATTACCACCAAACTTTCATTGTGCAGACAGATGCTTCAAATGTAGGAATAGGTGCAGTACTCAGTCAACTGGATGGGAAAAGTAGGGAGCACCCCGTTTGCTTCATCAGCCGCAAGCTGAAGGATCCTGAAACAAGGTGGGCAACAATCGAAAGAGAATGCTTTGCTATCGTGTGGGCTCTGAAGAAGTTTAGGCCATACTTGTATGGTTCTACTTTTGTCATTCAGACTGACCACCAACCCTTGAGATGGGTAATGCAAATGAAAGGGGAAAACCCAAAACTACTGAGATGGTCAATCTGTCTGCAATTGTTTCATTTCACCATTGAGCACAGGTCACGGTGTCACCACCAAAATGCTGATGGACTCTCTAGGATGTATGTCATCGACTAGAGGTATGAGATTCATCCAGGAGTGGATTAAATCCTCCTGTCCCTTAGTCTGGGGGGGCGAGTGTTAGGGAGAATTCTCTGTTTAGGCTGAATTTCCTAACCTAGTGAGTCCCCCAGCAGCTTTGCTGGATTTCTGGAGTTTGTTTTTTTCATCCTGCCAAGAGTGAGACTCTTTTCCTCCCACTCTTGGACATGAATGTGGTTGATTCCTTTGAATGTCAATGTGTTGTATGGGCTATGGGGTCTTTGACTCCATAGGGCGTGCCGTAACACTGGGGTGTCCTAGAGGATCCCCACCATAGACTCCATAGCCTGGGACTGACTACTGTCTCCCAGGGCATGTAAAGTCACCATTGGCTTTACTAGACCTAAATTTACTAACAGAACTAGTACAAACCATCCTATTATGGACGTACTGGTAGGGGTAATTCGATTACCCCTGGGTCTGTTGTTCGAGGGGGCACTGTCCCGTCCCCCCTCGTCGAGTTTTGGCTGGTGGCAGTGGATACTACTTTTATATTCGACCGCGAATATATTCCTATGGGATTATTCCCATTGTTGGAGGCTAATACTTTTTCACGTTAGTCTCTAACATACCACCGGTTTATTTATCTTAAATAAATTCACTGGTTGGTATTTTCTGCCAGAACTCGGTTTTTAAAATGGCGTATGTGTTTGCCTCTGTAACTCCGAACCAAAGGTTGAGCCCTTTGTTCCACTTTTGGCGGGCTTCTGCACAGAAGCCCTCCAGAGTGGTGCCATTCTGTCTGGGTACCACAGGGGGTGTGGAAGGGGGTTTAGGCACCCTGGACTGAGTTGCCTTGCCAACTCAAGTCGCACTCTGGTGTGATTGGCCCAAGTGGTGAGCCGCCCTGCTCACCACTTAGCGTGTTTGATTGACAGCTAGGCTGAATGAATGGGGGTTTTCTGCATAAAAGCAGGGCATTTGGGACTGGGATTTCAGAAGTCGCCACAGGACCTAAGAATCAGACAAGGGTAAAGCTGAGCCGACCTGCAACGACGACACCTGCGGTGGAGCCCTGCTGAACCGACTCACCACTTCCCAACGACAGAGGAGATCTCCCTGCCGGAGAGTCTTCTTCCCCTGACTGGTGGGAACAACCAGTCCCTTGCTTTTTCTTCGCTTCCAGGACGTCTAGTGGTCGAATTGCCCGTGCTGAGCACCCCGGCAACCGGATAGCCACTAACCACTGTACCGCGACCAAAAGGTGGTACCTTGTGACGGAGCACTCCGCGGCTGGTCTCTTCCCTGGTGTTGCAACAATCTTCAACTTTTCCTCGATGACGAGATCCTCTCATCTTCTGGCAAAGCCCCGACTTGCATCCACCACCAGGAACAACTGCCCCCGCCGGAGCTGTCTCTTCACTCTCAAGGTACTGTGTCCGCCTGGCTTCCCTTGTGACGGTTAGCGTGAGGTGTCTTAAATCCTTACCTATCCATTGGGTCGCCTCCAGACCTTCTTAACTTTTGTTCTAAAACTGGTCCAACCTTTCTGTGACATTTTGCTACAAAGACTTGAAGTGCATTTCCACTGTGATACTTTTGGGACATACCGCCTTGCCTCCCTCCGAGTGGGCCTGGCCTCTGAACTTTGTGATCAGTAGACCCTGCCTTGCTTGCCTTGCATTTGCTTCGTAAAAGTGTTGGTACCGAGTTGGTTTCATACCCTGCCTTTTCTCTCCCTTTCAAACGAATATTAGAGTGCCATCTAGGTTAAAGCATTCACCTCTGTCTGCAAATAAGTGGTGCCGTTGAACCTAGACTTGTCGAAATATTGTTATGGGATTGATATCTACTTATAGTAATTGTGATTGAAGTTGTTTGCCATATTAGTGCCAGTGTGTTTTTCATAGATGTGTTTTTAAATAAATAATTATATATCTTTACACCCAAGCTCTGATCCGTGTCTGCTTGTTCTACTGTGTAAATTGCCTTGTATACTCCAAATACGGCCTAACTCATCTTGAGAGAAGTCTGACTGCTCAGCCACAGCTACCAGGTAAATCTGGGTGGTACAGACTGCTACCAATTGGGTTTACTGCTAACTCCTGTAGACAAACTTTTTGCAGTGGTCCCAGAGGGAACTGCACAGGTTTCTGCCTAACACTGGTGTACAGCGGTGGGATTTGTATCGAGTATACAGTTTAGAGTGCTTTTCAACACTTTAGGATAACTAACCACAAAGCTTATCACTAAAAAACAACTTTCAAAAAACATGTCTACTATGGAAGTTTACAGTCAAGAGTCCTTGTCAGGTAAAAATACTGAGAGTTTGAGAGCTCTCTGTAGACAAGAGAATCTTTCTGTAAGAGGCAAGAAAGTAGAACTGATAGCGAGATTGCTGGAAAACCAAAGTCTGGGTACTGGTTCAGAGGAACCAACGTCTCCAGCAAATGTAGATAACAGTAATGGTGTTGATCTAAATCAAAGTTCTGATTATAGTGATGAAGAGGCTGAAGAGGAAGGAGAGGCTAATGAAACTGTCTCCCCTGCTCCCCTGTCTGCCTTACCAGCTGTACCTACTGGGCCTATAGCAGGTCCCACACTAAGTCCTCAAGTCCTTGAACTAGAAAAAATGAAAATAGACTTGGGATTCAGAAGGATTACTGCTCAAACTGAACAGAAACACCAAGAAATGCAACAAATTCTTAGGCTCAGAGAAATGGAGCTCAAGCATGAGTTAGAAATGAAAAAGTTGTCTGTCGAAACTGCTTCTGTCTCTGGCTTCTCTAGAAGTTCCAGTCCCAAAAGACCCCGGATGCCTAAGGAATTAATTGGTATGTATGAACCAAAGTTCGATGTGTTGGATTGGCTGAGTTTGTTTGAGTACAACCATGGGCTCCAGAACATCACAGGTAATGAGCTACTTACCTGGTTGTTCTCTAGGCTCCCCCTTGTTGCAACTGATGTGGTAATGGAGTTGGGGGAGGAGGATAGGAAAGAGTATGAAAGTGTGAAACTAGCTTTCACAGCTAGATTTGGGAAGACCCCTTCCCAGTATCTTAATAGGTTTAGAACCCTCAAAAAGCATGATGGTACCCCTTGGGCTACCTGGGTGAGTGAAGGGTTGAAAAACCTAGAGGGATGGATTAAGGGTTACAAGGTGAACACTTATGAGGGTATGAAGAATCTTTTTATGTTAGAGTCTGTTTATGATGCCTGTTCTCCTGAGCTCAGACAGCACTTGGCTGATTCGAAGGAATTGGATTCCAGGAAGCTAGCTAAGGCTGCTGACTTGTGGGTTGCCAACAGGGCTACTCATAAGGATTCTGGGGCAACTCAGAAAAAGGATGAGGGAAAGCAGCCTAAAAAAGACTCAAAAGAGAATTCTAATAACTCAAATTCCAAAGAGGGCCCCAAACAAAACCATAAGGGTAAGCCACAAGGAAAACCGCAGCAGAATAGTGTACCTTCTGGTGCCAAACCAGAGGGAGGCCAGAACAAGCCACCATTCCAGAAAGCATTTGGTAAATGCTTTGTTTGTGGCTCTACCGACCATGTGAAAGGAGATCCCAGATGCAAGGGTAAACCTTCAGGGGTCCAGCTTGTCTCCTTAGCCTTCGCTCCAGAGGAGGAAGTCCAAATGGCAAGTGGAAACTTTCTACTGCTGGCTGATGAACCCATTGGAGTCTCAGCCAGCGTTTCTTTAGTGTCTCTGGGTTTGTGGGAACAACAGAATTTAGATGTCTATAATTCTATCCCAGATATAACTAAAGAGTATTCTAAGGACAGTGTCCAGGTGAATGGTCAGGAGACTCCTGCCATTAGGGACACTGGGGCCAGCATAACTGTGGTGGATAAATCTTTTTTTCAGGCTGAGGATGTTGCTAAGGCACCCAAACGCCTCACCAAGTTACCTGCAGGGCCTGTGCAGATGCTTCCCCAATTACCAGTTCTCATCCAGTGTAATGACATGACTGTGAAGATACCTTTCAGCATACAGAGTGAGGTACCAGGACGAGTTCTGTTGGGTAACGATTTAAAAACTCTCAGAGTTGTGTCTCATACCCCCAGACCTATTAGTAAACGGTTACAGGAGCTAACCAGACCTGCAAGGGAGAGAACCATGAGAGGTACTCCCCAGGAGATGATGAAGAAGGATATCACTCCTACTCACTGGAATTGTCAGCTGCTGTCTCAAAGAAATCAGAAGCGAAAGGGAAACCTAAAACTTCTATAACGAAACCAGCAGCCAGCATTCCAGTGCAGCCAACAAGGACTTCCCCTCGGTTGTCCAAAGTTACACCAGTAACTCCCCCTCCAGCTGAGGCTGAGAGGGTGGTACAACCCTGTGTGGTAGAATTAGACTCTGAAGAAGAGCTAATGGAAGGCCAGGAACTCATTGGAGATCTGGATCCTGTTGACTATCCTGAGCTGCAGTCTTTACTGGCAGCAGGTGGACCCAACAGGGCAGACTTCAGTAAGGGACAGAGAGAATGTCCAACTCTGGAAGGTCTTCGCCACCAGGCAGAAGCTCAGGCTGAAGGGCAAGAGCCTGGGAAATACAGGTTGCACTGGGAAGATGGCCTCTTCTACAGTGAACCGACCGAGTCTGAACCTGGAGACTACAAATGACTTGTAGTACTCCAAGTGAACAGACAACAGTTCTTGCAGTTAGCCCACGAGATTCCTTTGGCTGGTCACTTGAGTTACAAGAAGACTAAGGAAAGGCTCTCTCTCTACTTTTATTGGCCAAAGATGGGGGCCGAAGTAGAAAAACACTGCAGGAGCTGCCACACCTGCCAGACCTCTGGTAAGGTTGGCTCCAAGAATGTGGCACCTTTAGTGCCTCTCCCAGTAGTGGGAGTCCCATTTGAGAGAGTAGGGATTGACATTGTTGGTCCCCTTGATCCTCCAACCTCCTCAGGCAACAGGTTCATACTTGTTGTAGTAGACCATGCTACTAGGTATCCTGAGGCCATTTCTATGAGGACTGTTACAGCTCCGGCTGTGGCTAAGGCCCTCCTTGGTATTTTTACCAGGGTCGGGTTTCCTAAGGAAGTAATCTCTGTCAGGGGGTCAAACTTTATGTCCCACTACATGAAAGCCATGTGGAAAACCTGTGGAGTTCCTTACAAGTTCTCAACAGCTTACCACCCACAAACCAATGGGTTGGTAGAAAGGTTCAACCGAACCATGAAGAGCATGATAGGTGCTTTAGAGGAACCCCTTAAAGGAAAGTGGGATCTTCTACTGCCATGCCTTCTCTTTGCTTATAGAGAAGTCCCTCAGGAGGGAGTAGGTTATTCTCCCTTTGAGCTTCTCTATGGTCATCCCGTCAGAGGTCCATTGGCCCTGATTAAGGAGGGGTTGGAGAGTGCTCCTTCCCCCAAACCAGTCAGAGTGACTGACTACGTGATAGGTCTCCGGAGGAGAATGTCACACATGATGGCGGAAGCAAGTGATAACTTGAAAGCTGGAAAAGCATTGGTCAAGCACTGGCATGATCAAAAGGCTAACATGGTTGAGTTCACTCAAGACCAGCTAGTTCTCGTTATGATCCCAACAAGGCAGAGGGCCTTGCAAGACAAATGGATGGGACCCTTCAGAGTTGTGGGTAAACTCAGAGAGGTCAACTATCTGGTGGACTTGGGCAATCCCAAGGAGGCTCTGACAGTCTTCCACACCAACAGACTCAAAGCGTATGTCTCGAGACCTGATGTAGGAGCGTTGCTTCTAGCATCATCAGAGGAAGAAGAAGCGAGTGAAGCTCTTCCGGATCTCCTCAGAGGCTTACCTTTAGACGAAAAAATTGAAGGAGTAAATCTCTCTTCAAATCTGACACCTGAGCAACAAGAAGAGTGCAAATCTATGTTGAATCAGTTTGCCTCTCTGTTCTCACTTTCACCAGGCTTGACCCATTGGGGCCTGCATGACATACTCACTGGTGACTGTCTGCCAGTCAAAAGCAGAGGATACAGAATGTCCGAAAGTGTAAGAACCCACATCAAAGGTGAGGTCAGCAAGATGCTTGATCTCGGGGTAATAGAGCCCTCTACTAGTCCATGGTCTAGCCCAGTTGTGTTAGTACCAAAGGCAGGATCTAAAGAACTTAGATTCTGTGTGGACTATAGAGCTCTTAATGCAGTCACCAAGACTGATGCCCACCCTTTGCCAAGAACACATGAGTTGGTGGATAGACTTGGTTCAGCCAAGTTCCTCAGCACATTTGACTTGACGTCAGGCTATTGGCAAATAGCCCTGACAGACCATGCCAAGGAGAAAACTGCATTTTCTACCCCAGTTGGCTTATACCAGTTTAAGGTAATGCCCTTTGGATTGAAAAATGCTACATTTCAACGGATGGTAAACCAGGTTCTGAATGGGATGGAGGACTTCTACATGGCATACTTGGATGACATAACAGTGTTCAGCAATTCCTGGAAAGAACATGTAACCCACCTAAGAGATGTTTTGCAGGCTCTTGGACGAGCCAATCTGACCATAAAGGCGAGTAAATGCCAAATTGGACAGAGTAAGATAGTCTATCTTGGACATGAGGTAGGAGGTGGAGAAATAAGGCCTTTGCTCAGTAAGATTGAAGCTGTGCAAAATTGCAACACCTACTACTCAGACCCAGGGGAGAGCCTTCTTAGGTCTCACTGAGTATTACAGGAATTTCATTGAGAACTATGGGACCATAGCTTCTCCTCTGAATGTCATCTCCTCTCCAAAATTCCCTAAGAAGGTTAGATGGAACGAGGAGTGCAATCAGGCCTTTGAAAACCTGAAAAAGGCTCTTTGCCAAGCCCCAGTACTCAGAGCTCCTGATTACCACCAAACTTTCATTGTGCAGACAGATGCTTCAAATGTAGGAATAGGTGCAGTACTCAGTCAACTGGATGGGAAAAGTAGGGAGCACCCCGTTTGCTTCATCAGCCGCAAGCTGAAGGATCCTGAAACAAGGTGGGCAACAATCGAAAGAGAATGCTTTGCTATCGTGTGGGCTCTGAAGAAGTTTAGGCCATACTTGTATGGTTCTACTTTTGTCATTCAGACTGACCACCAACCCTTGAGATGGGTAATGCAAATGAAAGGGGAAAACCCAAAACTACTGAGATGGTCAATCTGCCTGCAATTGTTCCATTTCACCATTGAGCACAGGTCAGGGTGTCACCACCAAAATGCTGATGGACTCTCTAGGATGTATGTCATCGACTAGAGGTATGAGATTCATCCAGGAGTGGATTAAATCCTCCTGTCCCTTAGTCTGGGGGGGGGCGAGTGTTAGGGAGAATTCTCTGTTTAGGCTGAATTTCCTAACCTAGTGAGTCCCCCAGCAGCTTTGCTGGATTTCTGGAGTTTGTTTTTTTCATCCTGCCAAGAGTGAGACTCTTTTCCTCCCACTCTTGGACATGAATGTGGTTGATTCCTTTGAATGTCAATGTGTTCTATGGGCTATGGGGTCTTTGACTCCATAGGGCCTCATGTGTTTTGCTATGTGTGTTACACCGCACCCTCTGTGCCGTAACACTGGGGTGTCCTAGAGGATCCCCACCATAGACTCCATAGCCTGGGACTGACTACTGTCTCCCAGGGCATGTAAAGTCACCATTGGCTTTACTAGACCTAAATTTACTAACAGAACTAGTACAAACCATCCTATTGTGGACGTACTGGTAGGGGTAATTCGATTACCCCTGGGTCTGTTGTTCGAGGGGGCACTGTCCCGTCCCCCCTCGTCGAGTTTTGGCTGGTGGCAGTGGATACTACTTTTATATTCGACCGCAAATATATTCCTATGGGATTCTTCCAATTGTTGGAGGCTAATACTTTTTCACGTTAGTCTCTAACATACCACCGGTTTATTTATCTTAAATAAATTCACTGGTTGGTATTTTCTGCCAGAACTCGGTTTTTAAAATGGCGTATGTGTTCGCCTCTGTAACTCCTAACCGAAGGTTGAGGCCTCTGTTCCACTTTTGCCGGGCTTCTGCACAGAAGCCCTTCAGAGTGGTGCCATTCTGTCTGGGTACTACAGGGGGTGTAGGAGGGGGTTTAGGCACACTGGACTGAGTTGCCTTGCCAACTCAAGTCGCACTCTGGTGTGATTAGCCCAAGTGGTGAGCCGCCCTGCTCACCACTTAGCGTGTTTGATTGACAGCTAGGCTGAATGAATGGGGGTTTTCTGCATAAAAGCAGGGCTTTTGGGACTGGGAGTTCAGAAGTCGCCACAGGACCTAAGAATCCGACGAGGGTAAAGATGAGCCGACCTGCAATGACGACACCTCTGGTGGAGCCCTGCTGAACCGACTCACCACTTCCCAACGACAAAGGAGATCTCCCTGCCGGAGAGTCTTCTTCCCCTGACTGGTGGGAACAACCAGTCCCTTGCTTTTTCTTCTCTTCCAGGACATCTAGTGGTCGAATTCCCGTGCTGAGCACCCCGGGAACCGGATAGCCACTAACCACTGTACCGCGACCAAAAGGTGGTGTCTTGTGACGGAGCACTCCGCGGCTAGTCTCTTCCCTGGTGGTGCAACGATCTTAAACTTTTCCTCAATGACGAGATCCTCTCATCTTCTGGCAAAGCCCCGACTTGCATCCACCACCAGGAACAACTGCCCCCGCCGGAGCTGTCTCTTCACTCTCAAGGTACTGTGTCTGCCTGGCTTCCCTTGTGACGGTTAGCGTGAGGTGTCTTAAATCCTTACCTATCCATTGGGTCACCTCCAGACCTTCTTTACTTTCGTTCTAAAACTGGTCCAACCTTTCTGTGACATTTTGCTACAAAGACTTGAAGTGCATTTCCACTGTGATACTTTTGGGACATACCGCCTTGCCTCTCTCCGAGTGGGCCTGGCCTCTGAACTTTGTGATCTACAGTAGACCCTGCCTTGCTTGTCTTGCATTTGCTTCGTAAAAGTGTTAGTACCGAGTTGGTTTCATACCCTGCCTTTTCTCTCCCTTTCAAACGAATATTAGAGTGCCATCTAGGTTAAAGCATTCACCTCTGTCTGCAAATAAGTGGTGTCGTTGAACCTAGACTTGTCGAAATATTGTTATGGGATTGATATCTACTTATAGTAATTGTGATTGAAGTTGTTTGCCATATTAGTGTCAGTGTGTTTTTCATAGATGTGTTTTTAAATAAATAATTATATATCTTTACACCCAAGCTCTGATCCGTGTCTGCTTGTTCTACTGTGTAAATTGCCCTATCTTGTATACTCCAAATAATAATAATAATAATAATAATTAGGCTTTTATATAGCGCTACAAACCCTCAGGTATCTGAGCGCTGCTTATTATTACCCACAGTGTGTGGTGCTCATTTATCGACTTTGGAAGGATGAAAGGCTGAGTTTGGCCCCACCGGGATTCGAACCTGCGTTAACAGGCTCTGCACGGGTGTCAAAGCGGGCGCTCTACTCGCTGTGCCACTTGACCGGCAAATACGGCCTTACTCATCTTGAGAGAAGTCTGACTGCTCAGCCACAGCTACCAGGTAAATCTGGGTGGTACAGACTGCTACCAATTGGGTTTACTGCTAACTCCTGTAGACTTAAACTTTTTGCAGTGGTCCCAGAGGGAACTGCACAGGTTTCTGGCTAACACTTTTCCCTTGGATTTCATTTTTGGATCTGTGACTTTGGACACCTTTCCTTTGGATTACGATTTGTTGTTTTTCATTATTTTACAGACATGCAGCTTTTCTTTTTCAATTTCCATTGTCGTTTGTTTGATTTTAATTCCATTCATGTTGCTTTTAATACATTTATTTCTTCAAACTTCGATGTGTGGTATTATCTCATTGGTTTCATGCATGTCATGATATGGGTTTTGAGATTCACTAGCACCCATTGTGTGTGTGCGAGGGACATGTCTTCATTTACATACTTTCCATTGGGGTTGTGTCATGTAATTGGCATTTCTATGTGGGTGGGTGCAATACTTGGGTGGGTCTTTGGCATGTGGAGGCTGGCCATAAGGGCCAGGGAACTAGATTGTGATGACGTGTTGGCTGGGGGACATGTGTCAGGGCCTGCTGGCAGGTGACCTGCACTGATGGGGGGCGGGGGTGCTGGGGGACATGAGTGGGGGCCTGCTGGCAGGTGCCCTGCACTGCTGGGGGGTGGGGGTACAAGGGGACATGAGTGGGGGCCTGCTGGCAGGTGCCCCACACTGCTGGGGGGTGGGTGTGCAAGGGGACATGAGTGGGGGCCTGCTGGCAGGTGCCCTGCACTGCTGGGGGGTGGGGGTGCAGGGGGACATGAGTGGGACATGAGTGGGGGCCTCCTGGCATGTGCCCCGCACTGCTGGGGGGTGGGGGTGCAAGGGGACATGAGTGGGGGCCTGCTGGCAGGTGCCCCGCACTGCTGGGGCGTGGGGGTGCAGGGGGACATGAGTGGGACATGAGTGGGGCCCTGCTAGCAGGTGCCCTGCACTGCTGGGGGGTGGGGTTGCAGGGGGACATGAGTGGGACATGAGTGGGGGCCTGCTGGCAGGTGCCCCGCACTGCTGGGGGGTGGGGGTGCAAGGGGACATGAGTGGGGCATGAGTGGGGGCCTGCTGGCAGGTGCCCCGCACTGCTGGGGGGTGGGGGTGCAAGGGGATATGAGTGGGGCCTGCTGGCAGGTGCCCCGTACTGGTGGGGGGGTGGGGGTGCAGGGGGACATGAGTGGGACATGAGTGTGGGCCTGCTGGCAGGTGCCCCGCACTGCTGGGGGGTGGGGGTGCAGGGGGACATGAGTGGGACATGAGTGGGGGCCTGCTGGCAGGTGCCCTGCACTGCTGGTGGGTGGGGGTGCAGGGGGACATGAGTGGGACATGAGTGGGGGCCTGCTGGCAGGTGCCACGCACTGCTGGGGGGTAGGGGTGCAAGGGGACATGAGTTGGGGCCTGCTGGCAGGTGCCCCTCAGTGCTGGGGGTGCAAGGAGACATGAGTGGGAGCCTGCTGGCAGGTGACCCTCAGTGCTGGTGGGTGGGGGTGCAAGGGGACATGAGTGGGGGCCTGCTGGCAGGTGCCCTGCACTGCTGGGGGGGTGGGGGTGCAGGGGGACATGGGTGGGACATGAGTGGGGGCCTGCTGGCAGGTGCCCCACACTGCTGGGGGTGGGGTGCAACGGGACATGAGTGGGACATGAGTGGGACATGAGTGGGGGCCTGCTGGCAGGTGCCCCACACTGCTGGGGGGTGGGTGTGCAAGGGGACATGAGTGGGGGCCTGCTGGCAGGTGCCCCTCAGTGCTGGGGGTGCAAGGGGACATGAGTGGGGGCCTGTTGGCAGGTGCCCCACACAGCTGGGGGTGGGTGTGCAAGGGAACATGAGTGGGGGCCTGCTGGCAGGTGACCTGCACTGCTGGGGGGTGGTGATGCAAGGGGACATGAGTGGGACATGAGTGGGGGCCTGCTGGCAGGTGCCCTGCACTGCTGGGGTGGGGGTGCAAGGGGACATGAGTGGGGGCCTGCTGGCAGGTGCCCTGCACTGCTGGGGGGTGGGTGTGCAAGGGGACATGAGTGGGGGCCTGCTGGCAGGTGCCCTGCACTGCTGGGGGGGTGGGTGTGCAAGGGGACATGAGTGGGGGCCTGCTGGCAGGTGCCCTGCACTGCTGGGGGGTGGGGGTGCAAGGGGACATGGGTGGGACATGAGTGGGGGCCTGCTGGCAGGTGCCCCACACTGCTGGGGGGTAGGGGTGCTGGGGGAGATGAGTGTGTGCCTGCTGGCAGGTGCCCTGCACTGCTGTGTGGTGCGGGTTCAAGGGGGTAATGCGTTGGTGATCACTAGTGCAAGGTGACATGTGGCTTGGCTGGGGGGGCATGCCCATGGTGGATGGGCTGCCTGCGGGACATGACCAGGGGTGCAGGGTAGTCCCCTGTGGTGTGGTCTGCCTGCAGGGGCCGTGGAGGGTGTAGATGGAACACCTGGGAGGACCCACACTGCCAATTCACGTGTAGGACTCCCCTGCACCCCCGAAATACACGTACCCCACTCGCACAGGGCCTATCGCTTGTGAAACTTCCCCGCACCCCTGTAATACACGTACTCTGCTGTAATCGCGTGTTGAACTTCCCCGCACCCCAGAAATACAGGTACCCTGCTGAAATCAAGTGTGTAACTTCCCGCGCACACCAGTGAGACACCTACCCTGCTGAAATCGCGTGTTAAACTTCCCCGCACCCCAGAAATACACGTACCCTGCTGAAATTGCGTGTGTAACTTCCCGCGCACCCCAGTAATACAGGTACCCTGCTGAAATCACATGTAAAAGTTCCCCGCACCCCAGAAATACACGTACCCTGCTGAAATTGCATGTGGAACTTCCCGCGCACCCCAGTAATACTGGTACCCTACTGAAATCGTGTGTAAAAATTCCCCGCACACCAGTAATACACGTACCCTCCTGGAATCGTGTGTGGAACTTCCCGCGCACCCCTGTAATACACGTAACCTGCTGTAATCGTGTGTTGAACTTCCCCACACCTCAGAAATACACGTAGCCTGCTGAGATCGCGTGTGGAACTTCCCGCGCACCCCAGTAATACACGTTCCCCGCTCGCCGTTTGCTGTTTGGCAGCCCTGTATACTGGTCCAGGGTTAGCGCAGCCCTTTGCGATGAATTGTGAATTTTGATGGCTTTTCCTTGCGCAAGGGCTTTCTTGGGGGCGTAACTGGCGCAGCTGCAGGGTCGCTGTGCCACTCTGCGCCACGGCTGGTTTTGGAGGCTGAAATACATGAATACGCTACGCGCGGATATCGATTTTAGCGCACGCGGCTGGCGCAGACATTCGCATTCGCACGCACACACTGTGCGCCAGCCGCATGCCCCACTTTTGTGCGAAATTCTATGAACTACTCTGTAGGTTGGAGACCATGCTCACTTCATCTATTAGTAGCATTTTCATTTGTTTCAATACTCTGCGTAATTCCATTGCAGCTTCTGCAGAAAGTTTGTAGTAGTCTAATTTATTTTGATGCTCTACTGGAAGCAGTAGTAATCGGTGTAAAGTGACACCGCCTATGTTGTAGGCAGCTAGACCTCTGGGGGCCGTAACAACAGCTGACAGTTTGTTGTTTGTCAATTGTTGAAGGAACTTGCTGATGATTTTGATTAAGAATGTTTTCCCTGATCCAGCTTCACCACTGATGTACAGCAGTATAGGTTTGTAATTTTGGCAGGTACATTCTTTATTTTCGTGTTGTACACCATGTACAATTTGTTTTGTTACGTCTTCAAAAATGGTGCGCTGATCGTTGTTAAGTTTTGCTTGTTGTACAGTTAAGTCTTCTGTATATTCTTGATATTGATACATGGTGTTTTCTACTTCTGCCATAGATACTTCAGCCTCATTTGCTATTAGTGGTTGTCCTAGTGGTTCTTGACTTCCTGTTACAGAAGGTTGACTACTGTCGGAAGAGTCTTTATCTAGTTGGGCCTGAAGTTCTTCTTCCTGTTGCTGCTCATTGTATAACATTGTTTTGTACTGCGTAAAGTTCACATCGGTGATAGCGCTTTCATTTGCTTTGAAAGCATCGTCATAGCAGTCATAGTCATCTAGTATGTCTTCCTCTTTTCTCCATGGTTTGAAAAGTGGTAACAGAGACATGTAATATAGTTATTTCTGTTGAGGAGTTTTTATGACAATTTAACATGATTAATTAAGCTTCGTTTGGTTAGTTTCACTAAGCTCCCTTCACAATCGGTCACTCTAAATCTACGTTTACTTTCATCTGGTTTTACATTATTTTTGTATGCAAAGTTTTGAGCTATGTGGTATAGACACGTGCTTTCCAGAGTGCTACTCCTGTTTGGATAGTATGTGTGTTTTTCAGAATGTCTTGGCTGTTGGGATCATTTCTGGCAATTGTTTCTATGTCCTCATATAATTTTAGCACTCTTTTCTAGATTTTGCAGGACCAAGACTGAGTCATACTATGTTGTCTGATTTTCCATACAAAGCAGTACCGGTTAAGCGATCTGCTGCTTCATAGGCGCCACATTCTCTATCAGAGAGAATTTTTATGCTGAGGCTGTACAATTTCTGTAATAATGTTTTGTCTGATGCTAGGTCATCCCAGAGGTCTTAAAGCTCTGTTCTTTCTGCTTTTGTTAACTAGGCTGTAGCATATCGTGCAACATCAGTGGAATTGTCTGCAATGTACTGCAGATCTATGTTTGCATTTCATAAGAGGGCAATGATTGCATTGTAATCATTGATATATTTTGATTCTTCCCTTCTTTTTATGTAATACGTGTTCTTAGGTGATTTACCTTTAACACTATGACGAACTGAAGACATGAAGTTGTTTACTTCATGTCTAGGGAAACCAAAGCGGCATTTGGTGTAGTATTTACCTTTGTTTTTGTATTTGCGGTGACAATATTTGCCACATTTGTGTCTTTGAAATTGTAAACTCTGCCCATGCAGCTCACTATGTGTCTGTTCAGAAGGGATTTCACAAGTGACATATTTTTGGATAAACTGTAAAACAGTGCTGTCACTGTAGTGACCAAATTTCAGTGCACCTTTGATCCATAACAGCATGTGAATATGTGGTGCTCCTCTCGCTTAATATTCTTTTCTCCAAAAGAAGTGCTGCACTTCTCCAAGGGGGGGGGGGCAGTTTTACTGCAAATAAAGTGTAGCATGGCAATGAAACGATGATGGAAATATATTGACACATTAACTGGATCTAGAGAGCAAAGTTCTCCAGGTGTTAATATATCTATGTTGTTTTTGTTGCTGTTTGCTATGCGTAGGAACTCATGTAAATCTTCCCATGCATATTCAGCACAACTTAGCGTAACAAACCAAGTCGGTGGTCCTAGGTTTCTGATCATACAACGCACGTCTCCGTGCCGTCTGAACCAGTATTCCTTTGTACCACGCTTGTTTGCAAACAAGTTTGTTATACTTGATTGTAAAACCTCATCTTTTTCCTGTACTTTTTGTATTAACTGCGTTGCTGACATATTTTGAAAGTGGGTACCAGATTTAAGAATGTGTGCAACTGCGTAACATAGTGTTGCTAATTCACTTTCATAGAGTAGGTGGAATATGTATTCCACATTTTGTCTAAATCTGGGATCTTGCGAATACATTCGTAATGAACGGTATTCTGATGCCCCAATCTGAGTGGGTCTATCATCGTATCTTCCACCTTTGCCAGTAGGAAATAGCATTGGAAAAGCAAGTGCTTCTATACTTTTTTCCCATATACTCATTGGTGACCCTTTGGTTTGTCGCATTTGGTAAGTTTCTAGTGCATCATCTATGCTTTCATTGGAACGCAATGGATGAATTGTGTAATGGTCCAAAGGAGTGGATACTGTAGCAGGATCCAGAAGTTCGAATTGTCCAGTTTCTGATGGCTCTTGAATTATTTCAGTTGTTTCCCTTAAGCTTTCATCAATATTTATTTCCTTGTAGTACTCATTATTGTCTTTTAGATATTGCAATGCTTGTCTAACTTTGTGTAAATCCACTAATTGTTGCCAAATTATTTTGTCCTTTGTTGGTACTCCATTTACCAAGACTATTAAAGAATGCTCTATTGAACGTTCCACTCCTAGAGTGTGTACATTTTCCGTTAGATATAATGGCAAATAAACTACTTTGCCACGAATGCCTTTCACCAATTCAGAGGTAGATAATTTTGCTGTTTTTGGATGAAGGCGTATAATTGCTTGAAATGGGTGAACTGTTTGAATTATTATGCTCTCATAGAAATTGAGTTGCTGCAGGATTTTTGGTAATGGAAACAATTCCAAATTATTTGTAATAGCACGCGAAGAAGTGTGGTTGTTGTCTAATTTTGTAGTACAGTAACTGCAACATATTAGGCGTTCAGTTAGTTCATATTTGTTTTCTGCTAAAAGGTAGAGAGCTAATTCAAACCATTTAGAATCTTCACTGTCTTCTATTGTGTATGCTATGTCCACATTTTTTGTGCTCCTTTTGTAAAACGTTCTGCGGCAAAACACACACATGGTTTGGTACTTCAGCTGATGACCTTTTAAATGTTACTATTTCTTTTCTGTATGTGTGTAGTAGAAGGTTGCAATATGCAGAATTGTTGCTACTATGTTCTAAAACTGTTGCATTTTGTAAGTGGCTCTCACTTCCAAATACTTTCTCTGAATACGGTCAATTTCTTCTTGTAAGTATTTGGGTATACCATGCAGAAGAGTGGTATTTAAGTTGCCTAATTCTGAAGCTGGACTTTTTCCATAGTATATTTTATACACTAGATTTCTCATATTGGAATGATGTATTGATATCCTTTTGATATCATGGAAGGTGCTTTTGCAAATAGGCCCAGAAATGCAGGCTAATGAATGTCCTTTTAGTCCTGTGTATTTCTGCACTGGACAAATATCCATATTTTGCAGCACTTTCATTTTACTTTTCTCTTTACCTTTTACATATCGATTAAGGAACTGACGTAAAGATTTGAATGCTTTGTTTGGAATGGTACACATTGATGTACACGGCCATTTGTATATTGCAGGGTGTGGTTCTACTGAATCGAGAGGTAATTCTGAGTTTTCAGGGAATACATTTTTAAGCAGTGTTTCTTGTTCCATGATGGTAATATTGATTTTCTCATACCCTCGTCCACTGCTATGGATGGCAATTGTGTTTGTTTGATTTTGTTTGTACGCTTCTTCATTAAAATATGGTTCTGTGGTTGTTGTGTGACTCCATTTACCACCACAAACATGTAAGAAATTATTTTTGTTCACATTCCGTTTATTGCTCAGTTTCTTTTGTAATATAGTACTTAGTTTTGTTAGTGCTTTCATCCTATTTAATACTAATATAAACAACTTCCTTTTGAGAAGGATTGCACTGTCCACAAGACTTTGTAGGATTAACTTTCTACGGTAGGTTTAAAGGGGTGAGGATGATTTCGGTCCTCTTCTTAGTAGATTCTGAAGGACTCTGTGACAAAACATTTTTGGTAAAATACTTTTTTTACTATGCGTTCTTGTTACACTATCAGGATTATTAGGAGCATTGTTAGCTGTACTGGTAGTCGTTTGTTTGTCAACATTTTTGTGTTTTGTGACACATTTTGATGGAGGAGGTAAAGTTTCGGTAGTTGAGACTTCCTGTGTTTTGCAAACCATCTGCATTAGCTGGTTTGTTCTAACATTCTCTACAAACTCTACAACAGGTGGATGCTTACATTGGGCCCTTTTATTTTTATTTGCTCTACTTTTGCGTTCCTTTCTACGGAGTTGCTTTTTGGTAGGCATTCTTTGGTATCTGTTGAAAAAAAAGGTGTACTTTGGTCTGTTGTCCAATGTCTGTGTGCTGTGTGCATGCGTGCATGAGTCTGATGGGGAAGGTCTTTGTCATGGTGTGTCGATGTGCATTGGACTTGTGCAATGATTTGGTAAGGCTACTTTATTGTTTCTATACTACTACAATGTGCTTCAGATGAGAGTACAAAGTGGCCTACTTGTGACGAAAACCATTATTAATGAACGAAATGCCATAAACCTGCAACAGCAACTTCTTTTCTAAATCTAACCTTCTAAGGATTACGTATGTTATTTGAGTTCCAAGCACACAGGGATTTGTGAGCCATTCTGCCTTTGTTCAATAAATGGATATTTGTAGGTAGAATGGTTTAGAAATCAATGTTTGCTTTGGCGCCCAAAATAAATAAATAACCCACACAGCCTCTTTGAGGAGTAGTTACAATATAAAGGTAGTACTGTACTTACTTTTTTTTGCAAAATAACCATGTTTCTTCGGGTATGTCGTCTGCAGTGTAGATGCTGTTGATTCTCAGGAGAGTAGTCTTCACTGCGGTGCAAAAAAACAAAATCAATGACTTAGTGTGTTTACAGCAGTGATGATACTGCACACATTAATTGTGCTTCTTTCGTCACAGCATTCTACTTTCATATTTCAACTCAGTGCATGTGTGCATTTCACTTAACTCTGTGCAGTCTTTCCATGGCATTTGCAATATGGTACTTGAAAGTCCATCAAAATTGCTAACAATTTTAAGTTTATGGAAAAGCCTTGTTTTTTACACGGTGTACTATGTATAGGCGAGAGGTTTGTAAGTGATAGGGCACAGTAGTAGATGGGGAAAAATGTTCTACTTGCAAATTAAAAGCACGATGCCGAAAAATCGGGAGACCCTCAGAGCGAGATGTCACCACAGCAAACGGGAGCGCTTACTTTTCTCATACGATTACATTGCAAGTAGCATTACTGTAGCCCGTAGACAGTAGACAACTCTGACATTTTCACATACAAAATTGAGTTCCGGCCTATATAGGCATGCTTGCAATGTATGTATAGGTTATGCGGAAGACAGTAAGCAGTCATGCGGTTTGTCAATCATAAATCAGACATCTTGCACTTAAAAGGGGGAACGTTGGTATGTATTGCCTGTGCACATTTAGCGCCATTAATTTGTCTAAATTAAATCATAAGGGTTGCACATTTTCTCTGATTAAAATATACATACCTGTATTATATACTCATGCATGTACGTAGAAATTCGCAATACTTGCACAGTAGCTTATGAAGTAGGTGCTTTGCAATGATATGCAACTTCCATTCACAATCATTGACAGTAATTTTGAAGTGCGCAATGTTGATGACGGAGTTAGAATTAGCGATGTTCAATGTGATTGGTGGATGGTTGTGTGACTGCTTAGTTGTGTCCAATGAGGGACTCGACTTGCTACCGCTGTGGAAAGGGTGGAAGGACTGGGTAAGAGTTACGTGCCACATGCAAGCAACGCTTGTCCGCAGGTAGGGCGTGTCACATACGGGTTTCTACAGCAAATCCTGCATGGAAAGGGGACTGTAGGCATCAGCCAATCTGATGTTCACATTACTCTTTTGTGTGGAAAGACGGTGCTTACAGTGAAGATGGCAGAGGTGCAGAGGGTCAGGGTTTTGGTGATTGGAGACATTTTTGTGCATGGATTACAACACTATGCCGAGAGTAGGCATGTGGCACACCATTTTGATGTCAGAGGAGTAGAGGTGGTGTGGAGCGCTGACACTGATGGCAATGCTGCGGAAATTCTGCAAGTTTGCACAGACATGCGTACAATGACCACTCCTCATGTGGTAATTTTGCACTACGGTGCTTCCCATTTGGGATACGTGAGTTCAAGTACTTTGTTGGCCGATTTGGCACATTTGGTTGAAGCACTCATGATCATCTTCCCAACAACTAAAGTAATTTTTTCTTCTTTGCTGCCTAGAATAAAATGGGACAACAATTCTGTTTTCTGTCCAGACCAAAGTATTGGGAGGTGTATCATCAATCGCAGCATGCGTGCATTCATGGTACAAACTGGTATGTTTTTCTGCAGCCACAATAACATTGCTTCAAGCAATGCGGATTATTTCGAAGCAGATGGTGTTGCACTATCTTCTTTGGGAAATGCGATGTTCTTTTGGAACGTAAGGCTTGCTTTAGAGAAGGTTCCGTAATGGTTGTAGGAGTAAAGCAAGGACAAAAAATACAAAAAATAAAATAAAATAACAGATGTCTGTAGGGTATCTGGCCAAAAATAAATAAAAACGGCTCTTTTCAGAGCCCATCTTAAAGAGGAAAAAGGGGAATGACACTTTAATGTACCGTCGTCACGCTCTGATCCTATACATGTCTGCGAACATGACGGTACTTCGCAGCCAGCGCGTATCACCAACGGGGATTCAGGGGTGGAGACGCATGCAAATGAGAATGAGCGCAGCTAGGGATTGGTCCATGAAGTTCAGTAGGTGTGTTCTGAACTACACACTTTAGTAAGACCGTCTTCTCCCTGACAGGACACCACACAGCCATGGCTTTCCATGCTCGAAAACAGATTATCTGGATTTTGGGAGACTCATGGATACATTGGTTGAAGGTGCATGCAGAAAGCTGCAGTTTATCTGCAGATCTCGGATTTCCTCATGTGGAGGTGCACTGGCATGGCGTGCATGGCATGAGGTGGTTGGACTTGGTACCTCTCTGTGTTACTTTACTGACAGAGTGTCCTCCAGATATACTTATCATTCACTGCGGAGGAAACTGTTTGGGCCATGTCTCTGGAATTTATTTGCAATTTGCAATGAAGGAAGGACTTGCGAAGCTCATGGACATGTTTCCGAATCGTCAAATACTTTTTTCCCATATTGCACAAAGACAAATGTGGCTGCGTTCTTCTGCTTTTGGTCCACAAATGGAGAAAGCGAGACGCAATGTGAATAAGGCTGTTTGTGCCTTTTTAAGAGATGTTGGCATGTCCTCCTTCCACAATGAAAACATTTTGTTTCGCAGCTCTTTCATTTTCCGCAGAGATGGAGTCCACCTCACATATGCTGGCAATCACATGCTGGCAGAGTCTGCAGAGTCTCTTGGAGTGACCAGTGACCAGTGGCTCTTCTCTTTGCTTGCTGAAGGCAGAACTATTCTACATATACCCAGACTCACCGCGGAGCGTCCGCGGAGTCTGCAGAGTCTCTTGGAGTCTGTGGAGTTCTGTGGGAGTTCTGTGGGAAATGGGACCCGGAACCACACAACAGCCCATTAAACCTAGTGTGAGGTGGTCCAGAGGCAAATCTTCTTATTCCCATACTGGCCCGCTTGCTGGACCTCACCCCCTCACCAGGCTTCAACTGCGCAAGGGAGCCCTTGGACTGGAGGGAAATAGCTCCCTCACGGCACCCCTAATGGTCTCCAAGCAACAAGTGAGTAACCAAATATCACCTAAATTGATGATCTTTGCCACTACTAGAGTGCCATGTTTAGAGGCACCAGATCAAGCCCACTGTGATGGTGACGGTGTTTGGGTTGATTTAAACATACAGTGTGTGAGTACTGCCACATGGAAGGATGTAACAATTGTAACAATTGTGAACAGGCGGACTGTGAACTTGCAGACTGTGAAATAGCTGAATCAGTGGACTTAGTGAACCTACACGCAACACATGAAATGCAGCAGCCTGCTATGACTGCTAAAATGAGCAGGCCAGACTTAATTGCGACCAATTCATCGCTATGTGGAAAAATGAAAGCGAAACTTACATTGGCATGTGCGGACGAGCTGGAGTCTGCCGACTTGGCTGGCGGTGGCTGTGTGGAGGAGTGCTGGGCTCCCGCTGTCGCTGCCGGGCTGGTGGGTGCTGTGGGGGCCGCTGGTGTGTGTTCCACAGCCGCGGCCCCCTCGTTCTTGGGCCAGCCGGCTGGTGCGGCTGCCGAGGCTGGTGGGGCTGGTGAGGCGGCTCCGGCCGCCCGGACGTGTGGGTCCGCGGGCTCTCCTTGTTTGCTGTCGTCCGTGGACGCTGCTGCGATGCGGGCCGCCTCGCCCGCCGTCCTGGGTCGGGTGGCAGCGTGCAGGGTGGGGGCGTGCCCGGGCAGATGGATGCCGGCTGCAGTGTCCCTCGGGTCTGCGTGTCTCCTCGAGGCATGTCTGGAGGGGAGGAGCCATCGCCAGGAATACGAAACGAAAAAAGGACTAAACCTGGCCATGAGGCTAGAAATAAAAAATGGACTGCAGGCTCTCTGGACATTATGCATACTGGAGAACAGATTAGCACCACAGATACAAAGGAAATATGTTCTGATGAACGAAGTGCAGAAGTCTTTTTCTCTGCCAATTTATATCCAGACCTCTCGTTTGGAATTATTCCTGAGCCGCCTGTAAATATCTCTCCCTTCATAGTCCAGCTACAACACAAGGATCAGATAGAAAGAAGACAATCATTGGAATTAGTAAACAAACTATTAATGGATCTAACTCTCATCAACCAAAAACGAAAAGATCAAAATCCAAACCTTTCTATGCTGAATTCAAGCAAGATAACTAAGAATATTAATTCATACGCAAATAGGTGCAAAGATGATGAACCCCAGGCAGGTGTACAACATGATGACAATAACACAGATGAAAACATAAGCAACGAGGATGAGTACACTGGACAGCGGATCATTCAGACAAATACCAAATCCATATGGCCGAGTGGAACAATGGAACGAAGAAGAATAATGGACAGTGAGTCTCCGAAGATTCTCGGCTCAAATTGACATGGAGCCATCTGAAAAGGCGCTTACAGACAAATCAATAAACATCAATGAAACTGATAAATGACAAGTGTCGAATAACACTAAGACGGCAGAGTCCTCAATGGATACTTCCTCAGACGAAACCAGTACGGAGTCCTCTATAATGGACCGTGAGTACCCGAAAATCAGAAGAACGTATTACAAAACTAAGCACAGAATGCAGAATGTGCAAAGAGACACATCTGATCATTTGGAGGACACAATCAAAAAATACATAAAAGAATTAATGCCTGCCTTGTCCTCCGTAATGTCAATGACCATCTCGCCATTCCTGAAAATGTATGAGCACTTAAACGAAACAATAAAGGATCAAACTACTTTGATCGCTTTGATGAATTCTAAGCTAATTAGCATCGAATATAAAACGACACATGACAAACAGTGTTATAAAGAACTTGCTCACAAAATTGATGGAATGATAACCACACTAGCGACACAAAAACGGAATAATACTGAAGATAAAAAGCTATTGGCTGAAATTGCAAAAGAAGCACTCTCCCTGTTAAAACAGGAGAAAAGTACCGAAGGAACTAATCCCATACCAAAAAAGATGTGTGTAAAAAGCAATCTGAGTATGGATGTACCTGCTCCACAAAAAGAAGTAACAAATGAACATCTTTATGGGGAACCAACTACTATGAGTCCAATGAACAAACAAACAAGTACTGCAGAACCCAAAGTAATTTATCTGACAATACAAGAACCATTAAGCGTGGCAAGAGCCAATCTGGACCTAGCCACAGAGAACACATCGACCATCAATGAAATTCAGCAACAAACCAGGATTCAGCCGCAGGAGTCAGGTATAAGCCTCTCCTTTAAAGACGTACTTGCATTATCTACTAGAGCAGAAAATGGAGCTAATACAGATAACCAAAAACCTTCCACATCCTCAAATGATAAACCTGAAATAACAGAGGAACACGCAATAAATCTGGCACCTGAAAAGCTGACGACTAAGCCACCTGAACAGACTCTGTTTGACATCTTCAATGCACTTAAACAACCTGCAAGATCGAAGCGTGCAAATACAGCACAAACAAAAAAGACCAAAAATCAAGTTATGAAAAAAAATAATACAACCAATAGCTCAAGAAAGTTTCTACGAAATCTAAAAACTGTGAGCTTTACAATAAATCCAGGTGAAGATAAAACATTGGAAAAGGTGAAGGATCCCCATACTGGAATGAAAGAAAACAAAAAACAACAGGAAAGCTGTAAAAATATAACTATCGATATGGAAAACGCAAACGATTTAATGGAGCTATCGATATATGAAGATGCAGATGAAAGCGAAACTAAGAGTTCAGAGGACATCGTAGCCGGTGATCAACCCAAACCGCACGACAACCCCTCTCTGGAGGCCATGCAGGAAGCCAAAGACAAAACAAATGAAACTGTCTGTGTCCCGTCCACAATGGAAGGTCAGGATATAACAGAAGCGCGTGTATGCGTGATGGTGCCAGTAATGAACACCGAAAAAAGCAAGAAGGTAAATGAAAGCAGTCCTGGGTTTCGAACAATGGAGGAAAAACGGAATCAGCTAGCTTGTAAAGAGCCGTACATCAGTGACCAGCCCAAGAGAGCTAGTGGATCCATAAGTCCATACATGCACAAGAAAGTTGCGACTGAAACCAGAGCTGTTGCAGTTAGCCAATGCGCCTCAAAGAACAATTCCAATGGCCCAGCGTGGATCCCTCCTTGCCAAAGAGCTCAAACTGAACACGCTTATAAAAAGAACAGTCGGCAGAATGGTAAACAGGAACCGGAACGAAAACCTCTATTTAAATATTGTCTCGGGTTAGAACGGACATTTACAGGAAAAGACGGTCTAACACTGTACCGTACAAATGTCCTACAACTCTTTCACTACGTCCCGGCGCTAAGGACAATTGAATCCGGAGACATTAAATGTGTCGAATTCTTCAAAGAACCGGAAAACGATAAAGTAAAGCTCCATCTTGACTCTAGAATAGTATGTGACATCCTCCTAGATGCAACGGCAGTCTTACTCTCGCTAGGATTTGATATATTTGAAGTCAACAAGAAGGAAGACCGAATCAACAGCAGACCAAAACATTCAAACATAAATATGCCATCCCCGATAAGAGAAAAAGTGAAAGTAAATTATGAAGATTTAGACAATGAGAAGATGGCAAGAATGTATACCTTAACCGACAATTCAATAACAAGTGAAATTGTACACAACGAAGAAGTAGAAATGCAAGTAGAGAAAGAACAAATCCAAATCACGTTCACATGTAACAACAACCAAAGAAAGGACAGTAATACAAGATCGTTGCTGCCTGAGAACGATGATGATCTAAAAAACTGGAACTGGATCCCGGTTGCATTGACAAAATCCAATAGAAAAAATTAACGCCAGGCCGTTCCAGCTAAATCAACAATTAGCTGTGGATCATGGAACACACGAGGATACAAACATCTTCTACAACAGGAGTGGATGAAAGGCCCAGACATAATTGAGGCCGATTCATGGAATAAATGTGCGCCGAAAATACCGGCGCAGAGGGGCCTATACGTGCGCTGCGCCGAAAAATAGCGAAAAGCGCAGGGAAACCAGCGCACGTCGATTCATGGAAGTCCGTGCGTAAGAAAAGCATAGGACGTGCGCTGAAAAAGTGCGCGGCGCACGCCGGCGCACAGGTCAACCAACGGCGTGCGCCACGGCCACTGCGCTATCACTCCGAGCGCAGCGCACAGCTCTAAAGTAGGCGGAACACAGGGCGGGACACTCGGAATGGGGAATAAAATGGGGCACAACACTCGGAATGGGGAAGAATGTGGGCGGCACGGGGAAGTACAGGAGGCAAGTGCGCGGAACGCCCACACGCTCTCCGGCAACACGTATTCATGGATTCGAACAGGGCAAAACAGCGCTCGATCAAACCAGCGCACAGGCCCAAAAACGTACGCCACAAGTAAGCAGGCGGTAGCGTCCCGACGCACTCAACGAAAGTGCGCCAAAACCTGCGCCAACAAATACCACCCACATACAGCAATGGGCCATACCGTGACCCCAAAGGACTAATGATGTGCAAAGGTGTACGCCATTTACACGGACACCCACTGTTCAAAAATTCGCGCGTGTGTGTACAACGGGTTGCGCGAGAAGTCACTCGCGCGATTGCCCTGGGTACGTGTATCCCGGGGTGCGGGGAAGTCCCACACGCGATTGCCCTGGCCACGTCGATACCAGGGGTGCGTGTGAAGTTCCACACGCGAAAAGCCAGGGTACGTCATTTACAGGGGTGCGCGGGAAGTTTCACACGCGAAAAGCTAGGCTACGGGAATTCCAGGGGTGCGCGTGAAATCCTACACACGAAAAACTAGGGTACGTCATTTACAGGGGTGCGCGGGAAGTTTCACACGCGAAAAGCTAGGCTACGGGAATTCCAGGGGTGCGCGTGAAATCCTACACGCGAAAAACTAGGGTACGTCATTTACAGGGGTGCGCGGGAAGTCCCACACGCGATTACAGCAGGGTACGTGTATTTCATGGGTGCGCGGGAAGTTCCACACGCGAATAGCCTGGCCGCATGTATTTCAGGGGTGCGCGGGAAGTTCCACACGCGAATAGCCTGGGCGCGTGTATTGAAGGGGTGCGCGGGAATTTCCACACGCGAATAGGCTGGGCGCGTGTATTACAGGGGTGCGCGGGAAGTCCCACACGCGATTACAGCAGGGTACGTGTATTTCAGGGGTGCGCGGGAATTTCCACACGCGAATAGCCTGGGCGCGTGTATTTCAGGGGTGCGCGGGAATTATCACACGCGATTTGGCTTGGTACGTGTATTACAGGGGTGCGCGCGAAGTTCCACACGCCAATAGCCTGGCCGCGTGTATTTCAGGGGTGCGCGGGAAGTCCCACACGCGATTACAGCAGGGTACATGTATTTCAGGGGTGCGCGGGAAGTTCCACACGCGAATAGCCTGGCCGCGTGTATTTCAGGGGTGCGCGGGAAGTTCCACACGCGAATAGGCTGGGCGCGTGTATTTCAGGGGTGCGCGGGAATTTCCACACGCGAATAGGCTGGGCGCGTGTATTACAGGGGTGCGCGGGAAGTCCCACACGCGATTACAGCAGGGTACGTGTATTTCAGGGGTGCGCAGGAATTTCCACACGCGAATAGCCTGGGCGCGTGTATTTCAGGGGTGCGCGGGAATTATCACACGCGATTTGGCTTGGTACGTGTATTACAGGGGTGCGTGCGAAGTTACACACGCGATTAGGCTGGGTGGGTCCTGTCACCCTCGACGGCCCCTGCAGGCAGCCCACAAAACAGGGGACTACCCTGCACACCTGCTCATGTCTCCCACCACCCCCACCCCCCCAGTCACCAGGGGTACCCTCCACCAGGCCCCCACTCATGTCTCCCACCACCCCCACCCCCCCAGTCACCAGGGGCACCCTCCACCAGGCCCCCACTCATGTCTCCCACCACCCCCACCCCCCCAGTCACCAGGGGCACCCTCCACCAGGCCCCCAACCATGTCTCCCACCACCCCCACCCCCCACCATCCAGGGGCACCCTCCACCAGGCCCCCACTCATGTCTCCCACCACCCCCACCCCCCCAGTCACCAGGGGTACCCTCCACCAGGCCCCCAACCATGTCTCCCACCACCCCCACCCCCCACCATCCAGGGGCACCCTCCACCAGGCCCCCACTCATGTCTCCCACCACCCCCACCCCCCAGCAGTGCAGGGGCAGGCTCCACCAGGCCCCCACCCATGCCTCCCACCACCCCCACCCCCCGCCACCAGGGGCACCCTCCACCAGGCCCCCACTCATGTCTCCCACCACCCCCACCCCCCAGCAGTGCAGGGGCAGGCTCCACCAGGCCCCCACCCATGCCTCCCACCACCCCCACCCCCCCACCATCCAGGGGCACCCTCCACCAGGCCCCCACTCATGTCTCCCACCACCCCCACCCCCCACCATCCAGGGGCACCCTCCACCAGGCCCCCACTCATGTCACCCACCACCCCCACCCCCCAGTCACCAGGGGCACCCTCCACCAGGCCCCCACTCATGTCACCCACCACCCCCACCCCCCCAGTCACCAGGGGCACCCTCCACCAGGCCCCCACTCATGTCTCCCACCACCCCCACCCCCCAGCAGTGCAGGGGCAGCCTCCACCAGGCCCACACTCATGTCTCCCACCACCCCACCCCCCCCAGTCACCAGGGGCACCCTCCACCAGGCCCCCAACCATGTCTCCCACCACCCCCACCCCCCACCATCCAGGGGCACCCTCCACCAGGCCCCCACTCATGTCTCCCACCACCCCCACCCCCCAGCAGTGCAGGGGCAGCCTCCACCAGGCCCACACTCATGTCTCCCACCACCCCCACCCCCCCAGTCACCAGGGGCACCCTCCACCAGGCCCCCAACCATGTCTCCCACCACCCCCACCCCCCACCATCCAGGGGCACCCTCCACCAGGCCCCCACTCATGTCTCCCACCACCCCCACCCCCCAGCAGTGCAGGGGCAGGCTCCACCAGGCCCCCACTCATGTCTCCCACCACCCCCACCCCCCAGCACTGTGGGGAACCTGCCAGCAGGCCCCCACACATGTCCCCCTGGCCCCAGGTCCTGACGATACACAATCATGGCAGTAATGGCCAGCATACCCAGCACAAACACCCAGGCAAGGATTGCATCCACCCACATAGTGAATGCAATCACATGACACAACCCCAATGCCAAGTATGCAAAAGAACACATGTCCGTCACACACACATACACAATGGGTGCAAGTGAATGTCAAAACCCATATCATGACATGTAACAAACCAATGAGAAAATAACACAAGTGTAAGAAAATATAAAAAATGTATTAAATACCAAAAATAAGTGAAATTTTCAAACATACAACAATGTGGCTAAGTAAATAAATGGTCCATGTCCGAGAACAAAAGTGATAAACAAAAAAACAAAGGGAAAACAAATTAAAATGAATTTGTCCAAAGCAATATCATGTAATAGGAAATTAATGAAAAACCATTACGTCATGGTGAAAACAATAAGAAATTAAAAAAATGTATCTCCCAAAAAAACAAACTATATACAGGAATGTTCCAGGGTCCATGAGCCCAACACCAAAAATGAAACCTACCACTAACTAATGAAAAATATATGTACAAAAAAGTGGCCATTGTCCGAGCGGTCCAAAATAATAAAAATAAATAAAGGAAACCTAGCACTAACTAACTAAATAACTATATACAAAGGCAGCGGGCAAGTCCTGCGGCTCACTTGGTGATGTTGCTGGCCAGGGCATCATCGAACTCCATGTCGATGTCCTGGAGGCGGGACTCTGTCCTGGCCCCGAGGTCTCGCAGGGACAACCCCATGTCCACCTCAAACTCCCTGCGAGCTTCCTCGAGGCACTCAGCCCGCCTCAATGCCCGACGCATGGAGAACTCCGCCCTGACCATGGCGAGCCGCTCCTCTTCCGCCCGCTGCCGCTCCGCACCTATCCGCTGGCCAAACTCCTCCCACACGGAACACACCACCATCCCAGGGTTGCCCTGCCCTCCGGCCGATGCCTGCCCCTCGGATCTTGATGGCCCCGAGCCATGATGCCTCCCACGTCGAGCCCGCTGCTGCCTCCGACGCCACTGCCTCTGCCAGCACGACGGCATCCAGGCTGATGGAAACCACCGACGCCGTCGTGCACGTGCCCTGCCCGATGATGCCGTCACATCTTCCATCTGCTGGGGTCCACTTGCTGTGTTGTCCACCCCTGCTGGACCTCCGACTCCCAACTGTGGCAGGGATGGGATCCCCACCGAGCTGGCTGCATTGGTCGGGGCAGGTCCACAGGGGGCCCTGGTGGCATCTGGGCCGGAAGACGGCAAGGAGAACGACCGGTGGATAGCCTGCACAGAGGAGGAGAGGGCCGTCAGATTGGCCAACACATGCAGGAAACCCCCGAACATGGCCGATCCCAATTGGGCCACGTCGGCACGGTGCACTTCGTGATGACGTGCGTGCTCCTCCCGGGAAGCACGCACGTCATCACGAATCACAGCCGTGCGCATCGCGACCCCAATCAGGACCTTCTCCACGCGGCCAGGGGTTACCACGTCCGCAGGTGGAGGGGAGTCAGGTGACATGGACATCCCCTCTACCTGCGGACGGGCCTGGGACGGGGCATCCCTGCTGGTGCATGGTGGTGCACTCACAGGGTCAGGGACAGTGACATGCACAGGCCCCTCCACGGTGACCTGTGCTGCCTCCTGCCCCTGGCCCTGGACTGCACCACTTGCACCAGCAGGGATGCTCCCACCAGGCCCCATGTGTGCACCAGTGTCGGCCTCCTCCTCCTCTGTGCAAACCACCAACCTGGATGGCTCCTCACCCTCTCCCGCCGTAGCAGGCCCCTGTGGGGGCTCACCCACCCCTTCCGCTGCAGCCGTGGGGGCATCCCCGCCGCCTTGCTCCACAGCGCCGTCTCCGCCCTCTTCTTCACTAGCCGCTGCGTAGAGGGAGACAAAGGACACAAGCATCAGGCTACTGTACAATGGTCCCCTAGACAGGAAGCAATAGCAGATGAGCACCACTGTCAAAGTACACTTCCATCATGTCCCTCCACAACACATGGGTCAGTCCAGGCAAAACACACACAGTAACAGGCATGGTGCATGCCATGGACATTTCCATGCATGTCCAATGGACTCTAGAAACATTCAATGATATGTAACTCACATGCATCATGGCTCATGCATATCACATGCACACACTTCACCTCAGTCACATCCATCTGGCCCCAAACACACCGAACACAGGCGAAACAAGGGTAAGTTGGGTGCGTCACTGAATCTGTGCATTGTCACACACATGTGTCATGCATCCATGGCATGCACAAGTCACAGACACGCAGGTCAGGCACACAGACATGGCTACCATATATGTACCTGGCATCAACACCCATCCTTCACCCCCATCCATGTCCAGGTACAGAGACTGGCATGCTCTCATGTCCAAAATCTGCATAGGGCTCCCCATGCCGCATTTCAACACATGCAACAACCATGTGGGTCACACATCACTGGTCGCACATGCATTACCATGATGTCCCTGCACACATACATGCATACATGGCCCATGGCACACATACAGGCAAGTATCATAGAACCAGCACACCGCAACATGCCCTGTCTCACACAGTACTGCTTGGACACATACCGCTCAACTCCAGACGGGCCTCCCTCTCAAGGACCTGGGCGTGGAGCGCTGGGCGTACGCGTTCCAGGACCCTCTTCTGGATGGAACTCATGCGGCCCCGGCCCCCCTCCACGAGGCGCCGGGCCTTCACAAGGGTCCTGGACCTCAAGTCCTCCCAGCGCTTCTTGATCTTCTGGACGTTGCGGGTTGCCACCCCCTCCGCGTTGATGGCAACCACACAGTCGGCCCAGATCCTCTCCCGTCCTTCCTTGCTGGCGCGGGACGATCCAAAGAGGGCATCATACTGCCCCAGGACATGCTCCACCAGGACACCAACTTCGGTGGCAGTGAAGCTGGTGCCCCTCTGCCCCTCTGGCCTGGGGTTGCCACTGGTGCCAGATGTGGAAGTGCCCGACATGGCAACCCCAGAGGCAGGTGTGGGTGGGCAACTGGGTCCTGGGGCTGGGCTGTGGAGCGATGTAATCCCAGTTGGGAGTCTTCAGTTCCAGCAGGGGTGGACACAGCAACTGGACCCCTGCAGATGGCTGATGTGCAGGCACCAAATGGCAGGGCACGGTGGCAGCAGGCAGGCAGGCAGGCAGCAGCAGATAGCACGTGGGAGGCTGCTCGGGGCACTGGGGGGCAGTAACTCGGCCTTCTGGGCAGGAGCGTGGTGTTCCGTGTGTTTTCGGGTGGCCAGCTTGATACGGAGTGATTTGGCACCTGAAAATCCTGCACGTCAGCGTGAAATCCGAGGAAAGGCCCTTAGCGCGTAAGCGCGTCAGCACGCATACGCGATTCTATTGGACCAGAGTCCCTCAGCGCGTAAGCGCGTCTGACGTGACCCGCACGGGCGTTCCCCACTCAGCACGTGATGACGGAACACACGTGGAAATACTGCACGTCAGAGTGTCATCGCGTGATTGGCCTATGTACGTGTATTTCATTGCGTGTAATTGGACAAAAGTGCGCGTACACGCGATTGGCCTATGTACGTGTATTTAATGGGTGCGCGGCCACTTACACACGCAAGTACGTCAGCGAACCTGTATCCCGTGGTGCGTGTGAATTTCCACACGCTATTGGACTGGGAACTGGATTCCAGGGGTGCGCGGGTCACACGCTCGCCTAGAACACGCGCAAAGCATAAAATTGCGGACTTTAACAATAACAAGCTCAGACGCCAGGATGAACATACCGTTCCTAGCAGCAGTGGCAGTGGGCTACCAAAGGAGGAGGAGGAGGATAGTCAGGGCCAGAATATTCACACCCAGAACCAGCCTTTTCGGGATGCCTGATGACCAGGTGTATGGGAGGTACAGGTTTCCACCACACATCATACTGGACCTGGTGACTGAGTGGGAGGATGTCACTATACAGAAGTAACAGGGGAAACCAGGGGAATCTGATTACTATGACCTGGCCTGGATAGAACACAGAAAAAACTCAACATAGAAGGTCAGAGTAAAGTTGTGTTTATGTGGTGAGTACCAAAGTAGTCTACTCCATAGAGTGAAACAAATAGCTCAGTAACACAACAATGATATAAACGTGTCTAATCATGAAACATTCACTGGGTTGAAATAATTTAATTCAATCCATCGACACAAAATCTCAATTCAATATTATTTATTAATATATTTAGAATTTGTAAAAAATACACAATATCATGAATGTTAATATCAATCAATTTATGCACCAGTCCACTCGATTCATCTATGGGCTGGTACAATATAACATTTCCATCTAAAACCACAACCGACCCCACTACAACCATACCTCACTCACACTCAAACCATTCATCAAAACATACAACTATAACAAATATTTCATAGTCATCAAACCTATCATGCTAAAATACAACATTACAAATTTTGTCCATTGTAAATATGGACTCTATATTGTCACTGCTGAGTCAATCTTTTCTAATACACATTGTACTGACTCAAGCTAGTTGACCTTAAAACTGTTTATAATTAACAGTGTACTCCCCAACCCGACATGTTTCTTTCCGTATAACACATTATTAGACAGAAATTCTTCAGGGGTACTATGGTCCCACGTGGTCAGGTGAAATGTAGATGGAGAAACGAAGAAGATGTAGACTACACCGGAAAAAACTCACCTAAATATAAACATAAAAATGAATATAAATAACACAACATCAATCTAGCTACATTGCTCACATTATTAGATTGATCATTACAACCGCCGTACCAATGAATCAACGGGGTGTAGAGAGGGGTTTTAAATACCCCGACATTACCTTCACCATAAAAAGACAAGGTCACCGGAATACGGAACCATGCAGGGATCGTTGCCAAAATTGGTGTATCCCCAGTAACATCACCTATACCAGCACCATGTGACAACGTAGGACAATCTAGAACTAGTACTCAGGCACCCGACAGTAGATGGTTCGGAAGACCAATACCGAAATATGAATCATGCATATTAAAATAAAAGTGAGAGTCAAAAATGATCCATTACAGACCCAACACTTACAGTCACTCTACTGTAGATATCTCCTCTATTGATAACTGTCGGACACGATACCTAAGCGCCCAATGGCACCATTAAGATCGGCAGACCCATAAGAAGAAAAGGTCAGCAGACCAATTATTGAAGAAGGGAGCGTGTGTATAAGGCCGATTCCATGGGACCTCTGTATACACCTCAGTCAATGATGGGACCACTATACACAAAGGAAGAGCAACAAAGAGAAAAAAAAGAAAAAAACAAAGAGAAAAGAGAGTGGAAAATTCAATCTCTTATAACCATCTACAGGAACACTCATAAAGGAGTATATATTACTCCCTCGATAGGTACTGTCTCTGCCCATATGGACATCATCAATACAAAGTGCATAAACATTTTACATGGTACACAAGAGTTTTAATTCAAAGTTGTTTTGCCATAACATTATACACTCCATATTTTGCTTACCTCAATCCTCAGGATATGCACCTATACGTTTTGTGCATTGAAAAACTGCAAACTAGCAGCCAACACCCTCACGAACAAATCCAGAAATCTGGTCTATAAGGATCGGGTCAATGAATATCAGACCCAATGTTGATATGCGTGCTAGGAAGATAAACAAAAAGAAAGACAGAAAGAACAACAACACTCATCAGTGAGTTCTACCACTATAACAGATGGTTCAAAGGAATATTAAAAAAAGATAACCCAACACTGTCAACCAGTGACAAAACGTTCGTAGCTACAGGAGCATTTAGAATGACTTGAACAGTCTATTCCCTGTACTCGCCGTAGTAAAAGAAACCACCTGGTCAAGTCAGTCGAAATCTCTCCAACTATATAATTAGGCCACACGATCTCGGTCCTTTCACATTAAATAGAAGTACTAGTCTACAATCGCATTGCTTACCTCCACTGCTCCCGAGCATGTTCCGACGAAGACCGTAGCAATCCCGTGATTCCACGCAACCAGTGTTCCGGGATCCAGCTTCCGGCACATATACGTGATCACCCGATCACATGGTGACCACGTGATGTAAATAATTAAACGATGCAGCAACTCAAGCGTAAGACAAATACGTACACGTCAGTAATCACGTGCCCGTCAGTGGCCTCGTCGCCTCCACGGCTGACCTTCATACTGCAGTATATCAATCTAGTCATCCGCCCCAGTCACGTTTGGCCAGTTAAGGGACGAGTCCCATTTTTTGTTGAAAAAACATCAGCAATTACTATAGACATAATCACTTCATCCCACAGACGTGGTTGGGTGGGGTCATTTAATACTCGACTAGGACCGTAACCGTTGGCAATAAAGAATATAGTTAAGAAATAAAAAATAAAGTTTATTTGTGTGAACGGGAGAATAAATTGTAACGACAGTGATGACTGGTATTATCACAACGCTACAGCACACATCAGCAGTGGTAAATAGTCCTGAATCAATGGGGGATCGATATCTGTCCCAGTCATCACGCACAGCATGGTGGCTATAACAATAAAGTCGCCTGAAAAGCAATGTAATAAAAAGTGACTAAAAATTCCAGTCAATCGCCTCATTAAGACCAACCTCGTGGCTCTTGCTCAGAAAAATAAGTTTTGTTTCTTCCTTCGACAGAGTTTGTTTATCCATTGCAGTATTGTTAGTGGCAACCACTTTCTTCAATACTGTCCACCTCAATTCGTCACAACCATGGTTTCTCATTACAAAATGCCCTACTAGGGGGGCTGTGAGATTTTTCAATCTAATGCAGCTCCTGTGTTCGCAGATACGGGTTTTAATTTTTCGTTCCGTTTTGCCAATGTATATTTTGTCACAAGGACACCAAATAGCATAAATTACATGGCTGGAGTTGCAATTTGAGAAATCCATCTGAGCCCACGGTCTTCTGAGGCCAATATCAACCTCGGTGGACCGTCTAGTCAGTGGGCAGCAAACACACCTACCACAAGGGGCGTGTCCCCGCAATCGTGGAAGCCCCCACTGTTGGGTAATGGTGACTTGTTTGTCCAATTTGATACTGATGTCGTTCCTACTTACCATCTCCTTTACATTACGTCCCCGTTTAAAAGCACATCGTGGACTAGCTACTGGTATTTTAGCCTGTGCTAGGAGATGCCAGTGCTTCTTGATAATCTTTATCACATGATTAGACAGATGGTTGTAGGTACTGACAAAAACAAGTGAATCTGATAAGGAAGAACTAGATTTAGGTCTGTATTCAAGTAAGGCTTCTCGATGATTATTAGAGGCTCTCTTAAATGATCTGTTAACTATCTTGCTGGGATACCCACGTTGGATCAGATTACCACTTAGAATCGAGGATTCAGACTCAAACATGTCCTTCTTACTACTATTCCGCTTGAGACGAAGAAATTGTCCAAACGGTAAATTATCCCGCAGAGACTTGGGATGAAAGCTATCGTATCGTAGGAGGGAGTTTCTATCAGTCATTTTATGAAAAGGTCTCAATCCCAACACATTAGTGGATAAATCAGAGTAGATGGTTAAGTCCAGAAAATCAATCTGTTCCTTATGGAAATTCATAGTGAACTTCAAAAACGGGTTAATCCCATTTAGCCATTGAAAAAAAGCCAATAAAGTAGTCTGGTCACCATGCCATATCAAAAGTACATCATCAATGTACCTTCGCCACAATGTAATGTGGTCTCTGTAAATGTTCTCTTCGCTGTAGACGCTCATATGTTCAACATAGTCCACATAAAGATTAGCCAAGGAAGGTGCAACAGCCGAGCCCATGGCAGTACCATGAATCTGCTGATAAAAGCGGCCATCAAACTGAAAATAATTTTCAGTCAGGGCCAATTCTGTACACCATAGTATGAACGAGTTTGGTGTAATCCCGGATGTACGTTTGGATAAAAGTAACTCCTCAATAACATCCAAAGTCGAAGCTTGAGGGATCTTAGTATATAATGAAACAATATCCATGGTGACGAGAATATCCTCATGTGGATTAAAATGTAAATTCTCAATCAAGTTAATTACTGTCATAGAATCTTGAACATAGGACGTCATTTTACTAACAAACCCTTTCAAAAAAGAGTCAGCAAATTTGGCTAATGGTTCCAGTATTGTATTGGTGCCCGATACTATAGGTCTTCCCGGAGGATTAATCAGTGTCTTATGGATCTTAGGCAGAATATAAAACAAAGGAACGCTGGGATCTTTTTTAACCAAATACTCAGCTTCCTTCTGAGTTATCCAATGCCTGTCTTTAGCTTTCTCAACTTTATGGGTAATCAAATTAATCAGGCGTACAGTAGGATCCTGTTCAACCAATTTATAAAAAGATGTATCTGAAAGTTGTCTCAGGCACTCCATAACATAGTCTTCTCGATTCAGTAATACAATCGCGCCGCCCTTATCTGCGCTACGTATTACTATAGATGTATTACTTTTAAGAGATTCAAAGGCTTTTCGTTGTGCTGTCGAACAATTTTGGAAAGCATACGGTGAATGTGTGCGTTCCAAAGTGTCTAAATCATTCAGAACCCTTCTTTCAAAAACCACCGATTCCGGACTATGGCTTGTGGTAGGTGGGCAGAAGGAAGACCGGTTATGTAAACCAGTATTCCTTTCTTCAGCCTCAAATGGATTTTCATGAAAAAATTGTTTCAAATGTATTTTCCTAAATAATTCCTCGATTTCAACCCTCGAAACAAAACGGTCATAGGCAATGGTAGGGACAAACCCAAACCCCTTCTCCAGGACCGATGTTTCAACTGGTGTAGGGATGTATGACGATAAGTTGATTAATAAGCTTTGTTGCTCCTTGTTACCGGGGGTTCGTAATCCCAATTTTGTAGGTCCTGATCTAAAAAACCAACCGATGGACCTCTACCTCTTGGGAATGGACGGGTATTCTGAGACCTACGTCTATTAGCATTTCCACGTCCACGGTTGTTACCACGTCTTTGCTGTCTTCCACTTACACCACGGGTGAATGTATCGTCATCCGAGCTATGAGAGCTAAACGAGGTGTTAGTGAATCTTGCGTTTTTCTGTGGTTGTTGTCTAGGGGCCCCGTCATAATGTTGATCAGGTACATACCCCTCTTGGGTATACCGATAAGCTTTCTCATGTGAGAAGTCAGTAATATCAGTCTTAAGTCGTCGGATACGATCCCTTACAGTAGATTCCTTAAAATCATTCATTTCACGAATAATCTCATCAAGTCTCTTGGTATATACTTCCAAGGGTACCAATTTTTTGATAGCCTCTTCTAACTTCTTAAGTTCTTCCAATTGTTTCATGGACATCTCCTTTGCGGTGTCAATTATTAAAATTAGCCAATCACGTCCGCACTTATTTGCAATGTAGCTCCACCTAATGATGAATTCTTTATTATCAAGGAATAAACGTGGTTCATTCCTCACCACCAATCCTTGTGGTAAGACACCATTGCGCAAATACTCCAACATAATAGTACCGTGGAGTTCTGTGCGGATAGATCGTTTACGTAATTGGAAAAGCTCATCCCAATTGCTAATATTAGTTAAAGGTGAGCTTTCCCCATCATTGGAAAATAATGAGGACTGAGCCAATAGTTCGGCCACATATTTGTCATCGTAGCTTCGAATTTTGTCTGCTGCCATGATGAAATAGCACCTCTGGGCACTATAACTCAACTTAGCGGTCACTGGTTTAGCCCAAAATTGTCCAAAACGTGTAACACGGTGCTAGATGATAATAGTGTAACTCAATATAGTGAAGGCAAGTAACAGAAAAAATCCCACGATCAAAAACCGTGCAAAAACATCACTATACAGAAGTAACAGGGGAAACCAGGGGAATCTGATTACTATGACCTGGCCTGGATAGAACACAGAAAAAACTCAACATAGAAGGTCAGAGTAAAGTTGTGTTTATGTGGTGAGTACCAAAGTAGTCTACTCCATAGAGTGAAACAAATAGCTCAGTAACACAACAATGATATAAACGTGTCTAATCATGAAACATTCACTGGGTTGAAATAATTTAATTCAATCCATCGACACAAAATCTCAATTCAATATTATTTATTAATATATTTAGAATTTGTAAAAAATACACAATATCATGAATGTTAATATCAATCAATTTATGCACCAGTCCACTCGATTCATCTATGGGCTGGTACAATATAACATTTCCATCTAAAACCACAACCGACCCCACTACAACCATACCTCACTCACACTCAAACCATTCATCAAAACATACAACTATAACAAATATTTCATAGTCATCAAACCTATCATGCTAAAATACAACATTACAAATTTTGTCCATTGTAAATATGGACTCTATATTGTCACTGCTGAGTCAATCTTTTCTAATACACATTGTACTGACTCAAGCTAGTTGACCTTAAAACTGTTTATAATTAACAGTGTACTCCCCAACCCGACATGTTTCTTTCCGTATAACACATTATTAGACAGAAATTCTTCAGGGGTACTATGGTCCCACGTGGTCAGGTGAAATGTAGATGGAGAAACGAAGAAGATGTAGACTACACCGGAAAAAACTCACCTAAATATAAACATAAAAATGAATATAAATAACACAACATCAATCTAGCTACATTGCTCACATTATTAGATTGATCATTACAACCGCCGTACCAATGAATCAACGGGGTGTAGAGAGGGGTTTTAAATACCCCGACATTACCTTCACCATAAAAAGACAAGGTCACCGGAATACGGAACCATGCAGGGATCGTTGCCAAAATTGGTGTATCCCCAGTAACATCACCTATACCAGCACCATGTGACAACGTAGGACAATCTAGAACTAGTACTCAGGCACCCGACAGTAGATGGTTCGGAAGACCAATACCGAAATATGAATCATGCATATTAAAATAAAAGTGAGAGTCAAAAATGATCCATTACAGACCCAACACTTACAGTCACTCTACTGTAGATATCTCCTCTATTGATAACTGTCGGACACGATACCTAAGCGCCCAATGGCACCATTAAGATCGGCAGACCCATAAGAAGAAAAGGTCAGCAGACCAATTATTGAAGAAGGGAGCGTGTGTATAAGGCCGATTCCATGGGACCTCTGTATACACCTCAGTCAATGATGGGACCACTATACACAAAGGAAGAGCAACAAAGAGAAAAAAAGAAAAAAACAAAGAGAAAAGAGAGTGGAAAATTCAATCTCTTATAACCATCTACAGGAACACTCATAAAGGAGTATATATTACTCCCTCGATAGGTACTGTCTCTGCCCATATGGACATCATCAATACAAAGTGCATAAACATTTTACATGGTACACAAGAGTTTTAATTCAAAGTTGTTTTGCCATAACATTATACACTCCATATTTTGCTTACCTCAATCCTCAGGATATGCACCTATACGTTTTGTGCATTGAAAAACTGCAAACTAGCAGCCAACACCCTCACGAACAAATCCAGAAATCTGGTCTATAAGGATCGGGTCAATGAATATCAGACCCAATGTTGATATGCGTGCTAGGAAGATAAACAAAAAGAAAGACAGAAAGAACAACAACACTCATCAGTGAGTTCTACCACTATAACAGATGGTTCAAAGGAATATTAAAAAAAGATAACCCAACACTGTCAACCAGTGACAAAACGTTCGTAGCTACAGGAGCATTTAGAATGACTTGAACAGTCTATTCCCTGTACTCGCCGTAGTAAAAGAAACCACCTGGTCAAGTCAGTCGAAATCTCTCCAACTATATAATTAGGCCACACGATCTCGGTCCTTTCACATTAAATAGAAGTACTAGTCTACAATCGCATTGCTTACCTCCACTGCTCCCGAGCATGTTCCGACGAAGACCGTAGCAATCCCGTGATTCCACGCAACCAGTGTTCCGGGATCCAGCTTCCGGCACATATACGTGATCACCCGATCACATGGTGACCACGTGATGTAAATAATTAAACGATGCAGCAACTCAAGCGTAAGACAAATACGTACACGTCAGTAATCACGTGCCCGTCAGTGGCCTCGTCGCCTCCACGGCTGACCTTCATACTGCAGTATATCAATCTAGTCATCCGCCCCAGTCACGTTTGGCCAGTTAAGGGACGAGTCCCATTTTTTGTTGAAAAAACATCAGCAATTACTATAGACATAATCACTTCATCCCACAGACGTGGTTGGGTGGGGTCATTTAATACTCGACTAGGACCGTAACCGTTGGCAATAAAGAATATAGTTAAGAAATAAAAAATAAAGTTTATTTGTGTGAACGGGAGAATAAATTGTAACGACAGTGATGACTGGTATTATCACAACGCTACAGCACACATCAGCAGTGGTAAATAGTCCTGAATCAATGGGGGATCGATATCTGTCCCAGTCATCACGCACAGCATGGTGGCTATAACAATAAAGTCGCCTGAAAAGCAATGTAATAAAAAGTGACTAAAAATTCCAGTCAATCGCCTCATTAAGACCAACCTCGTGGCTCTTGCTCAGAAAAATAAGTTTTGTTTCTTCCTTCGACAGAGTTTGTTTATCCATTGCAGTATTGTTAGTGGCAACCACTTTCTTCAATACTGTCCACCTCAATTCGTCACAACCATGGTTTCTCATTACAAAATGCCCTACTAGGGGGGCTGTGAGATTTTTCAATCTAATGCAGCTCCTGTGTTCGCAGATACGGGTTTTAATTTTTCGTTCCGTTTTGCCAATGTATATTTTGTCACAAGGACACCAAATAGCATAAATTACATGGCTGGAGTTGCAATTTGAGAAATCCATCTGAGCCCACGGTCTTCTGAGGCCAATATCAACCTCGGTGGACCGTCTAGTCAGTGGGCAGCAAACACACCTACCACAAGGGGCGTGTCCCCGCAATCGTGGAAGCCCCCACTGTTGGGTAATGGTGACTTGTTTGTCCAATTTGATACTGATGTCGTTCCTACTTACCATCTCCTTTACATTACGTCCCCGTTTAAAAGCACATCGTGGACTAGCTACTGGTATTTTAGCCTGTGCTAGGAGATGCCAGTGCTTCTTGATAATCTTTATCACATGATTAGACAGATGGTTGTAGGTACTGACAAAAACAAGTGAATCTGATAAGGAAGAACTAGATTTAGGTCTGTATTCAAGTAAGGCTTCTCGATGATTATTAGAGGCTCTCTTAAATGATCTGTTAACTATCTTGCTGGGATACCCACGTTGGATCAGATTACCACTTAGAATCGAGGATTCAGACTCAAACATGTCCTTCTTACTACTATTCCGCTTGAGACGAAGAAATTGTCCAAACGGTAAATTATCCCGCAGAGACTTGGGATGAAAGCTATCGTATCGTAGGAGGGAGTTTCTATCAGTCATTTTATGAAAAGGTCTCAATCCCAACACATTAGTGGATAAATCAGAGTAGATGGTTAAGTCCAGAAAATCAATCTGTTCCTTATGGAAATTCATAGTGAACTTCAAAAACGGGTTAATCCCATTTAGCCATTGAAAAAAAGCCAATAAAGTAGTCTGGTCACCATGCCATATCAAAAGTACATCATCAATGTACCTTCGCCACAATGTAATGTGGTCTCTATAAATGTTCTCTTCGCTGTAGACGCTCATATGTTCAACATAGTCCACATAAAGATTAGCCAAGGAAGGTGCAACAGCCGAGCCCATGGCAGTACCATGAATCTGCTGATAAAAGCGGCCATCAAACTGAAAATAATTTTCAGTCAGGGCCAATTCTGTACACCATAGTATGAACGAGTTTGGTGTAATCCCGGATGTACGTTTGGATAAAAGTAACTCCTCAATAACATCCAAAGTCGAAGCTTGAGGGATCTTAGTATATAATGAAACAATATCCATGGTGACGAGAATATCCTCATGTGGATTAAAATGTAAATTCTCAATCAAGTTAATTACTGTCATAGAATCTTGAACATAGGACGTCATTTTACTAACAAACCCTTTCAAAAAAGAGTCAGCAAATTTGGCTAATGGTTCCAGTATTGTATTGGTGCCCGATACTATAGGTCTTCCCGGAGGATTAATCAGTGTCTTATGGATCTTAGGCAGAATATAAAACAAAGGAACGCTGGGATCTTTTTTAACCAAATACTCAGCTTCCTTCTGAGTTATCCAATGCCTGTCTTTAGCTTTCTCAACTTTATGGGTAATCAAATTAATCAGGCGTACAGTAGGATCCTGTTCAACCAATTTATAAAAAGATGTATCTGAAAGTTGTCTCAGGCACTCCATAACATAGTCTTCTCGATTCAGTAATACAATCGCGCCGCCCTTATCTGCGCTACGTATTACTATAGATGTATTACTTTTAAGAGATTCAAAGGCTTTTCGTTGTGCTGTCGAACAATTTTGGAAAGCATACGGTGAATGTGTGCGTTCCAAAGTGTCTAAATCATTCAGAACCCTTCTTTCAAAAACCACCGATTCCGGACTATGGCTTGTGGTAGGTGGGCAGAAGGAAGACCGGTTATGTAAACCAGTATTCCTTTCTTCAGCCTCAAATGGATTTTCATGAAAAAATTGTTTCAAATGTATTTTCCTAAATAATTCCTCGATTTCAACCCTCGAAACAAAACGGTCATAGGCAATGGTAGGGACAAACCCAAACCCCTTCTCCAGGACCGATGTTTCAACTGGTGTTTCACATCACCCACCCTGTGCTCCCAAGCACTCAGCCCCCTGGAGAAGGTCCTCAATGTACTGCACTTCTTAGCCACTGGATCATTTCAGCGGACAAGTGCCATAGTGGGTGGGGTGTCACAGGCCACCCAGTCACGCTGCCTACACCAGGTCTTGAACATCATCACTGCACGCCCATCAGTCCGCAGGCACATATACCTGCCCAGAACACCTGCAGAAAGGCATGCTGCCGCCCTGGATTTTTACGGAGTGGCACGATTCCCCAAAGTGCTAGGTGCCATCGACTGCACCCATGTGGCTCTACGTCCCCCCAGGGCATCAGAGCACATCTATAGGAACCGCAAGCACTGGCATTCCATCAACGTGCAGGTAGTATGTAATGCCAAGGGAATCATCACCTCAGTATATGCCAACTATCCCGGGTCCACCCACGACAGCTTCATTTACCGAATGTCCACCCTATGCCGGGACATAGATGCTGGGCGGCATGGCGATACATGGCTGCTTGGTGAGTATGTATGCCACTGCACATGCATGCATGTTGGATACTGAGCAAGGTCACAACCCCACCAATGATACCAATCACCACCTCCACAGGGGACAGTGCCTACCCTCTCAGCCCCCACATGATGACGCCAATTCGGAACCCCACCACGCCACCCCAGGTAAGACATAACACAGCCCACATTACAACCAGGGGCATAGTGGAGCGCAAATTCGGAGTGCTAAAGTCACGCTTTCGCTCCCTTGACCGTTCTGGCGGGCAGCTGTTATACGCTCCCCCAGTAGTGTGCAGGATCATAGTGGCAGCATGTGTCCTGCACAACGTTGCAACACGCCCCCACATCCACAACCACATGCACGGCCGCTGCGCATGGGAGGGGAAAGGGCACGGGGGGAGGCAGCCCGTACGCAACTGGTGGCCAACTTCTTCACCTAGGAATCACAGTGCTGGCTAGTGCACACTGCTCTGGCACATACCATCTGACGATCAATGATGACACTACCTGACAATGTCACAAAATTTCTTGGCAATAAACTGTCAGAAACACATCAGCCTGAGATTGTTAACATGGAAGTGTCACTATGTGTGCACCCCTACCTACACATACACCAGCAATGCATAACTATGAAAAGACACAACTCCATTCATCAAAAATGCATTGGCACAGGCGAATTGCTACATTACAACATTGCCATGTCACCCAATCCCTTCACAGTCCCGCCACAGAGGACACCATGTCATGGTATGTGAGAGCAAACAAACGGACCCTCACAACATGACACCGGTGTCACAAATTGCAGTGCCCCAAATGGAACATAGCCGCACTTGAACAGCTAACCGTGATGGAGGCACTACTACACACCTGTGTAAGAGTCATTTCAATCAAATTACACACCAACCCACCCTGAAGCCCACCAAAACAAGACACAATGCATGTAATCAATGGTAGTCTCAATACCTGATTGTGCTGGTATGTCCTCACCGTCCAGATGTACAGTGATGGCGCCACGCAAAAGTGTCACTGCACATCTACCGACATGTAGTCTGACTCCAGAGAGTATGCCCGTGTGAAGAACTGTGTGAAATACCTGCAAAACATGAGTAACATATGTAAGTTGAGGCACATATCAAACCATCATGCATAGTTAGGTGCAACAACAATGTACACCATGAATGTCTACACAGTATTGACTATGGACTGCCCAACAGCTCATGGAAGTCCAATGTCACCGTGTAATTTGCTGTCACTTGGGCACACCCTTTGCAAGCCCATGGAAACGGAAGCAGGAGGGGTGTGGATGCCAGATACCCAAGCATCGAAACCAAACTCAGGACAAGCCTGCATGTGCCCAGCCACAATACAGTGTATGCCCAGGTACCCACACAAGGCAACACACTTGAAAAACAAAAATATGATAAGAAAAAATGGCCATGAAAGGGCCGGCGGGGAGGGGGGGGCCACCTATGAGGTCCGAGGACAGGATGCACGCCACAATCCACCTGTGTGGATCATGGGAAGTAAAAACACCCCATAGGCTCGTGGCCCACACGGCTACTCTGTTGTGGGAGATGAGTCGCTATCGCTCTGGCCAGACCCTGCAGCTGACTCAGGAGGTGGGGGAGCTGCCTCAGAAGATGGTGTGACAATGGGAGGCAGCCCACGCAAAGCCCGAGTTTGCTCCTCCATGGCTGCAAGCAGGCGGGTCTGGAAGGTCTGGTTCTGGATTATGATCATGCGGAGGTCCCCATGCAGTAACTTCCGGGATGACCTGACCTCCGCACGAGTTGCCTGCATCTCGGCCGAGAGCGTCCGTGTCAGACGCTCCAGCTGCTCCTCTGTCCTTCTATGGGATGAAGCCTCAAGCTCTGACAGGGTCGACCTGAGGTGATGGAATTCTTCCCTCAGGCCTTCCCTGTGGCGCTGGGACTCCATGGAAAGTGATTCCCGCAGAGTCGCCAGTCCTGCCCGCCTGTCCATGTTGGACGCCAACATGTCCTCCCTGTGTGCCTGGCAGATGGACTCTGTAGCCTGCTCCAGTCGCTCCATCAGCCTTTCTGGGGGGACAATGGAAGTGGCCACCCTATCCATGGTCTGTGCAATCATCTCGGATGATGCTGCCTGTTGGGTGGCCATACCGTAGATGGATTGCTCCCAAGCGGTATTGCCAGGTGGCATACGGCCACCACGTTGGCGGGCACCACACCTGCCTGGGGCAAGGCGGACTGCGCCTTGCTGTGCCGGCAAAGCCTCAGGCTGCAGGACTGCATTCCCTCTCTGATCTGCAGCCCCAGGAACAGGATCAGAGATTGTGTGGTGTGGCCCTGCATCCGTAACCACCGGAGGCTGAGCTGCCGACACTGACATCCCCATTGAGGGCAATAACCCGGCTGCAGGTGGGTCGGACAGAGGAGATTCTCTCCCAAGAACACTCACCTGCGACTGCACATAGGTGTCATCCTCCGAGTCTACACCTGAATACTGCTCGGGGGAGGAACCCCCAGAGACACCCCTCGACAGCACGACCTGCAGCACTTGTGGGTTTTCACCCACAAACACACCACGTCCCTCACTTGTGGAAGGTCGGCCCGGGTTGCCCTCCTGGGACGGCTCCACCACCACATCCCCAGCATCAACAAGTGCGTCGTCCCCTGCAAAGACATGAAAGAGAGAAATGGAAACAGGCATTAGCACCATGGCATACAACAAGGGCTGATGAACAACAGAGCCAGTAGTTCAATGACACATGTCCCACATGACTGGGAAACCTCCTACGCATTCACCATCACTGGGTCTGGAGGGGAGGCTCAGGGCACACAATGATGACACAGAGAATGGAGAGCAACGCCTGCTCCCCATGCTGCCTAGCACTGGCATCACACATTGGCCGGTGATTGCCATGTCAAATGCACATGCCATCACACACATGGCATGTGACATAGCCACCAAGTGAAGAGGGAGAGGAGGGCAACTATTTTGGATTTTGGCCACTCTGGTCCTGACATTGCTTCATCACATCAAGAAGTTAACATGTTGGACATGGATCTGCTAGTCCCAATTGGCCACGATGCACAGTGCCTTGTCAACATTAACAAAATGCAGTAAACAATGAGATTCCACCTCCCCATCACCTGTAATGGATTCATATAGCATTCGTGAAGCACCTGTACAGAAATGTATGAAGGAACAGCGGAGCACTGAGGGGTGGTGGGGCAGAAGGGGATGCCATTCAACAATCCTACTGGTGCTGGTGTCATTCATGTAACGCAAGTGCAGAGGTGGGTGGCACAATGAAGTGCAAGGGGAAGTTGCGGCTGGTAGTGCTGTACAAGGTAAGTAGGACTTAACGTCGAGGGCAGATGGTGGTAGGCGCAGACAAGTGCTGGGGGGGTGGCCTATAGGGGTACAGAGACAGTCATGCAGTGCTGTGGGCTCGGAGGGGACAGGGGAGGTACACACTGCATCTGGCTTGGCAAGGTCCTTGCAGATTTCAATGTGTCCTGCAGAGTTGTCAGATGCCGCAGATATGTGCCCTTGGATTGGGGCTCTCATCTTGGTGAGAAGGGTGAGACGCTATTGCCTTTGGAGCAGGCGGCAGGCCAGTTTGCCAGAGGATGAGCATGATGCAGGCCATTTCCTCTCTGCCACCCGGCACCTGTGTTTTGGGTTCACAAGATGCGAGTCATGCCAGGAGTCAGCATTGGCATGGGGCTTCAGGCGGATTGTCATGACCGTGGCAAAGACATCCAGTGTACCTGACATAGAGTGGAGCATGGAGTGGGCCCTGTCAGGATGGGAGTGAGCCTAAGGGGGAGCTGGATGGGGGGGAGATTTTGGCAGCATAAGCCTCGACTGACACACACTTCATGGGTTGGAATACCAAGAAGGTGTGTGACAGTGGTGAGGGTGGCTTTGCCTGTGGGGTGGTGAGGGTGAGGTGGGAGGAGAGGAGAAAGTGATCACTCCAGGAGAGAGGAGTGCAGAGAGGGATGGAGAGGGGAAGGTCAGATGAGATCAGAGCATCAAGAGTGTGCCCTGCAGAATGAGTAGGGACAGACGGGAGTTTAGAGGCTGATAGGGAGTTGCTGAGGTCACGGAAAAGTCACGTGGGGGGGACAACAAGCATGCAGGTGGATGCGTACATCACCAAGGAAGAGGATTTCAGTGTCTGGGGACATGAGTGAGGAGGAGAGGTGAGGCCACTCAGAAAGGAAGTAGTACATTTGACCATTTTTCCGATACACAGTACGCACAGTTTGTGAATGTCGAGGTGAGATGGAGAGAGACGTCACACAAGCCATTCCAGAGGGGAGTAGGTCTACGTAGGAGTGACAGTGGCAGGAATACCCTCAGGGAAGGCAAGGGCACACCCCCCCCTGCACAGTAGTGCCGGGCCAAGGAGAGGATCTCCTGAACGTCAGGTAGGAGTGTGTCAAAGATGCAGACAGAGCTGGCCGTCAGACATGTTTCCATGAGACCAAGGATGTCAAGGTGCATTACCTCATGTAAGTGACATATATTGGAGGAATGCCTGATGCAGCGGCAGAGTAAGGAGTGTAAATGTGGAGGAGGTTGACAGCCTTGTAGGACTTACGGGGAGTGCTACAGATCAGAGGTGCAGCTTGTGTAGGAGTTGGAGTGGGAGGCGGAGAAGGATCATGGGAGGGTGCAGGGAGGCAGTGCAGGATAGATGAGGAGAGAGGAGGGGGGACAGCAGGAGAGGAAAGGAAGTTGATGAGATGTGGGTAGCATTTGTCAAGGAGAATAAGGTTGGCCTGAGGTCCTTGGACTGAGATGCTCCCATTACCATACTCATCAATTGTGGCCTCTGAGGATTGGAAGGAGGCCAAGAGTACACCCCAACGGGTCACACCATTGATGGTGGAAGAGGAGCAAGGAGAGAGGACTGGGACCATGTGAAGGGTCCATGGGACAGGCAAAGGCATGTATGAGCAGATGTCAGTGAGAGTTAACCTTGAGTAGGCTCAGATGTACTTGTCAGCAATAGGGTGGGTCGCATTGGAGGGCAGGGTGCCCTCATTTGACTGTTTGCAAGCAGGTGTCGTGAGTAGGGCACGATGGTCTGAACAGTAGAAGTCAGGGAAGATAGACCATGAAGAGCAGCATGGAGTGTGAGGGAATGGGGCTTGAAACCAGACGGAACAAGAGCACACAGGTAGGAGGTGGGTGTCAAGGCAAAATCCAGAGTATGACAGCATGTTGAGTGACATGTATATACAGAGGACGCATTAGCATGTGGTATCATTGCATGTCAGGCATGTGACGATGGAACTTGAATGGCTGGGGGAAAGTGTAGGAATGGTATGTAAGACATAAGATGAATAGACAGGGGAGAATGAGCAACAATGTCGTGACAAAATGACAATTCAAGGGGAACTTCCATGGTGTAGGGCCATATGTGCACTGTTGGCAGTAGGGATAGTGGTGTGGGCACATGGTGTTGCACTGAACATACTGGATGAGGCACATGGGTGACACTATCAACTCTGCCACACACCCCCTTGACAGGCACCCAACATGAAGGCTTCGCACACACACCATGCACATTGATATAACACACATGCATGTGCACTCACCGGATGATGCCTCGTAATCAGGGAGATCTCCCACACCTTGGAGTTGTCCCTCGGTGACGTAGGATCCAGCTACGGACTCGTGTGGTGTGAGTTCTATTTCCTGTGCTGGGGACCCACCTCCAGTCACCAAGGTTGCGGCATGACTTGAGGCCAGCTTATCCTTTGCCCTGCGCTTAAGGTCATTCCAGCGCTTCTGGCAATCATTAGCTGTGCGCCTCACTACTCCAAGGGCACTTATTTTGTCAGCAATGGTCTGCCAGTGTGCCTGGCGTCTGGCATGTGTGGTCTTGGACCCTGCAACGATGACCATTTCCCTATCATGGTCTGACACATACTGAACAAGTGCATTCAGTTCGGCGTCTGTGAAGCTGGGCTTCCTTGATGGGCCGGACTGTGCAGCCGTGCCTGGGGCATCAGCCTGTGCCGGACGTGCACTCTTCCTCTTCCGCTTGGAAGGGGGTGGGGATCCAGAGTGTCCTACGCCGCTGTGGACACTAGGGGCAGGAGCCGTGGTGGACTCAGTACTGGGTGTGTGGGATTGCACACTCAGCATGGGAGTAGGTGCAGGCATTGGGGGTAGAGGGATAGGGTCAGGCCTGATCTGAGGTGCATGAACTAGGACCGACACAGTCTTGGCAGGGTGTATGAGAGGTGGGGTGGATGGAGCCACACCCTGGCCACGGGGGGCAGCAGATGACCTATCTGGCATAGATGCGCGTGTCCTGATGACACCGATGTGCACCGGTGCACGTGCAGTGGACCTGCTGACCTGGATGTCAGCGATGGAGTCACCCTCGGACAGGTCTGGTGCCACAATGGGCTGGTCCAACAAGGGCTGATCAGGGTTGGTATCAGCCACATGACCCTCAACCTGGGGGGGGGAGGGGGGGGGCATGGGTGTCCCTGACTGGTCCTCCAGACTGGGGGGGACAGGGGCACCATGCAAGTCACAACCACGTCCCCTAGTGGATCCTCCACGGCCACCACGTGTGGCTCGGCCACCTTTGCCACCCTTACGGCTTGCACGCCTCCCAACCATGGCACTGATGTTATTGTGCGTATGGGAGTGGGTGTGCACAATTGTCCTGGGCAATTGGGTGTCAAAGGGGTTGGGTACCAGATGGTATTCGTACCCTAGTGCAGTGGCAAGGCTATATGACACCCCTGGGGAAAGATGACGGGTCACGCAACGCACAGGCACCCCAAAAACCAAAAAAGTTAAGGAACGTGCACGATACCCCTCCTAGACCACGTGTGCGTATGAAAAACCCTGCACTACGCTGTGGCATCCAGTAACACAGTAATGAACGTATGCGTGTCACACGCAGCCTAGATTGACCTCTGAAGAGGTGCGTGACACACGGGGCAAGCACAGATGATAGATGCGTGCGCAACTCACCGTCTGCCAGGGAGAAATGCGTCAAAAAGACGCGCGTGTGCGCGTTGGCAACACCCCCGCCAAAAGAAGAATGGGACGCTGTCTGAGGAGACAGGACAACAGTAGAAGGGAACGCTGTGTGAGGAAACAGGCCCAGGAAAAAGAGCAAAAGAGAAAAAGCTGTCAGAGGTAACAGGGAGTACGACCTTTGAACGCCGTGAAGTAAATCGCTTGTCAACTGACAAGAAGTACAGAATACACCAACTCGCTCTCCACGAAAAGCACGTACAAGGAAATGGCGTTCTACATGTACCTTTTATGCAGGCCCACAGGTCCTGCGTCACTTCCGCGTGTAGGCGCTGAAGGGCCAGCCTCCAATCACACGCATTGACACTGGCTTGTGTTTCTTTCACGCGTGTTGGGAAACGGCCGTGCGTTATAGACGCGCTTACGGGCCTGGCCCTTTGGACCAATCACGCGTGTTGGGAAACACCCGTGCGTCATAGGCGCGCTTACGCACCTGGCCCTTTGGACCAATGAAATCGGGTACGCGTGCTGACGCGCTCGCGCGGCACGTGTTTATTTTTCACGTGGGTTGGGAAACACCCGTGCGTCATAGGCGCGCTTACGCGCCTGGCCCTTTGGACCAATGAAATCGGGTACGCGTGCTGACGCGCTCGCGCGGCACGTGTTTATTTTTCACGTGGGTTGGGAAACACCCGTGCGTCATAGGCGCGCTTACGCGCCTGGCCCTTTGGACCAATGAAATCGGGTACGCGTGCTGACGCGCTCGCGCGGCACGTGTTTATTTTTCACGTGGGTTGGGAAACACCCGTGCGTCATAGGCGCGCTTACGCGCCTGGCCCTTTGGACCAATGAAATCGGGTACGCGTGCTGACGCGCTCGCGCGGCACGTGTTTATTTTTCATGTGGGTTGGGAAACACCCGTGCGTCATAGGCGCGCTTACGCGCCTGGCCCTTTGGACCAATGAAATCGCGCACGCGTGCTGACGTGCTTACGCGCTGAGGGCCTTTCCTCGGATTCCACGCAGACGTGCATGATTTTCACGTGCCAATTCACTCCGTATCAAGCTGGCCACGCGTTCACACACGGAAGACCACGCTCCTGCCCAGAAGGCCGAGTTACTGCCCCCCAGTGCCCCGAGCAGCCTCCCACGTGCCATCTGCTGCTGCCTGCCTGCCTGCCTGCCTGCCTGCTGCCACCCTGCCCTGCCATTTGGTGCCTGCACATCAGCCATCTGCAGGCGTACAGTTGCTGTGTCCACCCCTGCTGGAACTGAAGACTCCCGACTGGAAGAACACCACTCCACAGCCCAGCCCCAGGACCAAGTTGCCCACCCACTCCTGCCTCTGGGGTTGCCATGTCGGGCACTGAAACATCTGGCACCACTGGCAACCCCCAGCCAGAGAGGCAGAGGGGCCCCAGCTTCAGTGTCACCGAGGTTGGGGTCCTGGTGGAGCGAGTCCTGGGGCAGTATGATGCCCTCTTCGGAAGTAGCCGCGCCAACTATGAAGGACGGACTCGGATCTGGGACGACATCGTGACTGCCATCAACGCGGAGGGGGTGGCAGTCCGCGACAACCGACATGTCAGGAAGCGTTGGGAGGACTGCAGGTCCAGGACCCTCTCAAAGGCCCGGCGCCTCGTGGAGGGGGGCCGGGGCCACATGAGTTCGATCCAAATGAGGGTCCTGGCACGCATACACCCAGCGCTCCACTCCCAGGTCCTTGAGAGGGAGACCCGTCTGGAGTTGAGCGGTAAGTGTGCAGGCATTGCTGTGTGAGACAGTGCATGTTGCAGTGTGCTGGTTGTGTGATGCTGTATGTGTGGAATGGGCCTTGTAGGCATGTATGTGTGCAGTGTTGTCATGGCGATGCATGTGCGACCAGTAATTTGTGGATCACATGGTTGTTGTATGTGTTGCTATGCAACCTGAGGAGGCCTATGCAGATTGGACACATGTGAGCATGCAAGTGTATGTTCGTGGACATGGGTGTGGGTGAGGGATGGATGCTGATGCCAGGTACATGTATGGTGTCGAGGTTGGTGTGCTTGACCTGCATGTCTGTGACTTTTGAATGGCATGGATGCATGACACATGTCTGTGACACTGTACAGATTCACTGATGCTGCCTAATCATCCTTGTATCCACTGTGTTTGTGATGTACGAGGCCACATGGATGTGACAGAGGTGAAGTGTGTGCGTGTGATTTGCATGACCAATGATGCATGTGTGTTCCATGACATCGTACTTTAGAAGAGTGCAGTGGACATGTATGTTGATGTGCATGCCATGGACCATGGGTGTTGCGTGTGTGTATTGCCTGACCCATGTGTTGTGGAGGGACATGATAGAAGTGTACTTTACCATTGCCAGTCATCTGATATTGCTTCCTGTGTAGGGGACCATTGTACAGTGCCCTGATGCTTGTGTTCTATGTCTCCCTCTATGCAGCGGCTAGTGATGGAGAGGGCGGAGACGGCGCTGTGGAGGTAGACGGCGGGGATGCTCCCACGGCTGCGGCGGAAGGGGTGGGTGAGCCCCCACAGGGGCCAGCTACAGCGGAAGAGGGCAAGGAGCCATCCAGGTTGGTGGTTTCTACAGAGGAGGAGGCGGCCGAGACTGAGGCACACCTGAGGCCTGGTGGGGGCATCCCTGCTGGTGCAAGTGGTGCAGTCCAGGGCCAGGGGCAGGAGGCAGCACAGGTCGCCGTGGAGGTGCCTGTGCATGTCGCTGTCCCTGACCCTGTGAGTGCACCACCATGCACCAGCATGGATGCCCCGTCCCAGGCCCGTCCGCAGGTGGAGGGGGTGTCTATGTCATCTGACTCCCCTCCACCTGCGGACGAGGGGACCCGTGGGCGCATGGAAAAGGTCCTGATTGGGGTCGCGTTGCGCACGGGGGTCATTCGTGATGATGTGCGTGCTTCCCGGGAGGAGCACGCACATCATCACGAAGAGCACCGTGCCGACGTGGCCCAGTTGGGATCTGCCATTGGCGCGGGTTTTCTGCAGGTGATGGCCAATGTGTCGGGCATCTCCTCCTCTGTGGAAAGTATGCGCCGGTCGTTCTCCTTGCCGTCTTCCGGCCCAGTTGACACCAGGGCCCCCTGTGGACCTGCCCCGACCAATGCAGCCGGCTCAGTGGGGATCCCATCCCTGCCACAGTCGGGAGTCGGTGGTCCAGCTGGTGTGGACACCATGGCAACTGGACCCCTGCAGGTGGAGGATGTGCCGGCATCATCAGGCAGGGCACGTGCACGACGGCGTCGGTGGATACCATCAGCCTGGATGCCGTCGTGCTGGCAGAGGCAGTGGCTGCAGAGGCAGCGGCAACGACGTGGGAGGCGTCATGGCTCGGGGCCATCAACATCGGAGGGGCAGCCACCGGCTGGAGGGCAGGAGGACCCTGGACAGAATGTGTCTTCCGTGTGGCAGCGGTTAGGCCACGCAATAGATGCGGAGAGGCGGCGGGCAGAAGAGGGGCGGCTCGCTATGGTCAGGGCAGTGGACTCCATGCAGAGGGCCCTGAGGCGTGCCGAGTGCCTCGAGGAGATCCGCAGGGGCTTGGAGGTGGACACTGCGTCAGCCCTGCGGGCCCTCGGGGCCATTGAGGAGGAACGCCTCGGGGAGATAGAAAGGGAGTTCGATGATGCCCTGGCCCATAACATCTCTCAGTGAGCCGCAGGACTGGCCCGCCGCCTTTGTATATAGTTATGTAGATAGTAGGTTTCCTTTATTTTAATTTATTATTTGGGTTGATTGGACAATGGCCCACGTTTTTTGTATATAGTTCGCATTAGTTAGGTTTTGGGTAGGTTTCATTTTATGGTTTTTAGGGATATTGGACCCGGACAATCATCTTTGTACATAGTTTGTGGATGTTTTCGATTTTATTATTTGGACCATGGGGCAATGTGTTTGTTTTTGATTTCCATTTTGATTGACTTTGCACCCGTTCTTTTGGATTTCACCTTTCATTAGAATTTTTTTTTTTTTTCCTGTTACTTTGTGTATTCATTTAGGTGTTTATTTTTTTTTCTTTCTTACATTTTAATACATTGTTCTTTTGATTCTATTGTGTGGACTTCTCTCATTGGTTTGTTGACTGTCACAATCTGGGTTTTCACAGTCATGTGTTGCCATTGTGTGAGTCTGACGGACTTGGACTCATGCGCATACTGCTCATTGGTTATGTATCATGTAATGGGTATTTGATTTTTGAATGGATGTGTACCTTGGATGTGTGTATGGACTGGGGTGACATGGGGTGGGATGTGGTTGCCCATGGGATCCTGGGATCTGTATTGTGATTTCCTATTGGTAGGGGAACATCTGTGTGGGCCTGGTGGAGGGTGCCCCATGACTGCTGGGGGGTGGGTGTGGTGGGAGGCATGAGTGGGACATAAGTGGGGGCCTGCTGGCAGGTGGCCCACAGTGCTGGGGGGTGGGGGTGGTGGGAGGCATGAGTGGGACATGGGTGGGGGCCTGGTGGAGGGTGCCCCATGACTGCTGGGGGGTGGGTGTGGTGGGAGGCATGAGTGGGACATAAGTGGGGGCCTGCTGGCAGGTGCCCCACAGTGCTGGGGGGTGGGTGTGGTGGGAGGCATGAGTGGGACATGAGTGGGGGCCTGCTGGCAGGTGCCCCACAGTGCTGGGCGGTGGGTGTGGTGGGAGGCATGAGTGGGACATAAGTGGGGGCCTGCTGGCAGGTGCCCCACAGTGCTGGGGAGTGGGTGTGGTGGGAGGCATGAGTGGGACATAAGTGGGGGCCTGCTGGCAGGTGCCCCACAGTGCTGGGGGGTGGGGGTGGTGGGAGGCATGAGTGGGACATGAGTGGGGGCCTGCTGGCAGGTGCCCCACAGTGCTGGGGGTGGGTGTGGTGGGAGGCATGAGTGGGACATAAGTGGGGGCCTGCTGGCAGGTGCCCCACAGTGCTGGGGGGTGGGTGTGGTGGGAGGCATGAGTGGGACATAAGTGGGGGCCTGCTGGCAGGTGCCCCACAGTGCTGGGGGGTGGGGGTGGTAGGAGGCATGAGTGGGACATGAGTGGGGGCCTGCTGGCAGGTGCCCCACAGTGCTGGGGGGTGGGTGTGGTGGGAGGCATGAGTGGGACATAAGTGGGGGCCTGCTGGCAGGTGCCCCACAGTGCTGGGGGGTGGGTGTGGTGGGAGGCATGAGTGGGACATAAGTGGGGGCCTGCTGGCAGGTGCCCCACAGTGCTGGGGGGTGGGGGTGGTGGTGGTGGGAGGCATGAGTGGGACATGAGTGGGGGCCTGCTGGCAGGTGCCCCATGACTGCTGGGGGGTGGGAGTCATGAGCAGGTGTGCAGGGTAATCACCTGTGGTGTGGACTGCATGCAGGGGACGTGGAGGCTGTACAGGGAAGACCTGTGAAGACCCAACGATCGGAGTAGCGTGTTCAAATATCCACGCCCCCCTGAAATGTACGTACCCTGGCTTTTCGCGTGTGAAACTTCCCGCGCACCCCTGAAATGGACGTACCCTGGAATTTCGCGTGTGAAACTTCCCCGCGCACCCCTGAAATGGACGTACCCTGGAATTTCGCGTGTGAAACTTCCCGCGCACCCCTGTAATGGATGTAGCCTGGCTTTTCGCGTGTGGGACTTCCCGCGCACCCCTGGAATTCGCGTAGCCTAGCTTTTCGCGTGTGAAACTTCCCGCGCACCCCTGTAATGGACGTAGCCTGGCTTTTCGCGTGTGGGACTTCCCGCGCACCCCTGGAATTCCCGTAGCCTAGCTTTTCGCGTGTGAAACTTCACGCGAACCCCTGTAATGGACGTAGCCTGGCTTTTCGCGTGTGGGACTTCCCGCGCACCCCTGGAATTCCCGTAGCCTAGCTTTTCGCGTGTGAAACTTCCCGCGCACCCCTGTAATGGACGTAGCCTGGCTTTCCGCATGTGGGACTTCCCGCGCACCCCTGGAATTCCCGTAGCCTAGCTTTTCGCGTGTGAAACTTCCCGCGCACCCCTGTAATGGACGTAGTCTGGCTTTTCGCGTGTGGGACTTCCCGCGCACCCCTGGAATTCCCGTAGCCTAGCTTTTCGCGTGTGAAACTTCCCGCGAACCCCTGTAATGGACGTAGCCTGGCTTTTCGCGTGTGGGACTTCCCGCGCACCCCTGGAATTCCCGTAGCCTAGCTTTTCGCGTGTGAAACTTCCCGCGCACCCCTGTAATGGACGTAGCCTGGCTTTTCGCATGTGGGACTTCCCGCGCACCCCTGGAATTCCCGTAGCCTAGCTTTTCGCGTGTGAAACTTCCCGCGCACCCCTGTAATGGACGTAGCCTGGCTTTTCGCGTGTGGGACTTCCCGCGCACCCCTGGAATTCCCGTAGCCTAGCTTTTCGCGTGTGAAACTTCCCGCGCACCCCTGTAATGGACGTAGCCTGGCTTTTCGCGTGTGGGACTTCCCGCGCACCCCTGGAATTCCCGTAGCCTAGCTTTTCGCGTGTGAAACTTCCCGCGCACCCCTGTAATGGACGTAGCCTGGCTTTTCGCGTGTGGGACTTCCCGCGCACCCCTGGAATTCCCGTAGCCTAGCTTTTCGCGTGTGAAACTTCCCGTGCACCCCTGTAATGGACGTAGCCTGGCTTTCCGCGTGTGGGACTTCCCGCGCACCCCTGGAATTCCCGTAGCCTAGCTTTTCGCGTGTGAAACTTCCCGCGCACCCCTGTAATGGACGTAGCCTGGCTTTTCGCGTGTGGGACTTCCCGCGCACCCCTGGAATTCCCGTAGCCTAGCTTTTCGCGTGTGAAACTTCCCGCGAACCCCTGTAATGGACGTAGCCTGGCTTTTCGCGTGTGGGACTTCCCGCGCACCCCTGGAATTCCCGTAGCCTAGCTTTTCGCGTGTGAAACTTCCCGCGCACCCCTGTAATGGACGTAGCCTGGCTTTTCACGTGTGGGACTTCCCGCGCACCCCTGGAATTCCCGTAGCCTAGCTTTTCGCGTGTGAAACTTCCCGCGCACCCCTGTAATGGACGTAGCCTGGCTTTTCGCGTGTGGGACTTCCCGCGCACCCCTGGAATTCCCGTAGCCTAGCTTTTCGCGTGTGAAACTTCCCGCGCACCCCTGTAATGGACGTAGCCTGGCTTTTCGCGTGTGGGACTTCCCGCGCACCCCTGGAATTCCCGTAGCCTAGCTTTTCGCGTGTGAAACTTCCCGCGCACCCCTGTAATGGACGTAGCCTGGCTTTTCGCGTGTGGGACTTCCCGCGCACCCCTGGAATTCCCGTAGCCTAGCTTTTCGCGTGTGAAACTTCCCGCGCACCCCTGTAATGGACGTAGCCTGGCTTTTCGCGTGTGGGACTTCCCGCGCACCCCTGGAATTCCCGTAGCCTAGCTTTTCGCGTGTGAAACTTCCCGCGAACCCCTGTAATGGACGTAGCCTGGCTTTTCGCGTGTGGGACTTCCCGCGCACCCCTGAAATGGACGTAGCCTGGGATTTGACGTGTGACACTTCCCGCGCACCCTTGAAAATCGCATGGGCCGCTTGCCGTGATGGTCCAGGGTTAGCGTAGCCCCTTGCGCTGGTTTGTGATTTTTATGAGATTTCCCAGCGCAAGGGGCGTTCCTGGGGGCGTAACTGGCGCTGCAGCGAGTCGCTGCGCCACTGTGCGCCACGGCTGCCTGGGGAGGCTAAAATCCATGAATACGCTGTGCGCCGGATTCGGTTTTGGCGCACGCGGCTGGCGCAGACTATCGCACGCGCACGCTGTGCGCCAGCCGCGTGCGCTACTTGTGCGCTGAATTCTATGAATTACCCTGCAAGTGCATAGAAGATAATACATCAGCGCACATGAGCGAGTCTACCACAGCTAAGCAATGGTGTATAGAGATGGAAGCACGAAAGATGCATATGCTTAATGGAAACATGCCTGGGGATATTCCAGCTAACATGACCTGGAGAAGAGACAACCAGAAATCCATTTTAGATTACTTCTTCGTATCCGAGACCTTGCACTGGAGAATAAAGACCATGCAAGTCCACAAAAAGCAAGAAAGCGACCACAACTTGTTGGAAATAACTCTGGCCAATATAACATCAGAATCCCGAGCTTATTGGAAACATGATGTTGTCATTGATTCGACAAGACCCCGTTTGAAACTTGAGGACTCGGATGTTAAAGACATTACAGCTATGTATAATTATGAAAAAGATGTACTGGAATATGATCATATTCTCGCGCAATTCAAGGAAAAAAATCATGGCCTTAAAAGACCAGGCTTTGTACCAAAACATACATTTGATCTAGAGATTCTAAAACAAAAACATAAAATGAGATCACAAATACGAGCTATACAAATAACAAATATTCCAGAAAAACAAAGCAAAAAAAAATACATTATGCAAAGGTACAAAAACTGGTTAAAGTCCCATAAATCGATCGTGAAGCAACGCAATGCCGAAATGATGTTAGCAAAGCTCGATAAAACCAACACCAGAGACTTCTGGAGTGTCATTAACCAACATGGTACCTCGCAACAAGGAATCATGACAAATGCAGTAAAAGAAAAAGACTGGATAACTCATTATACAAATGTATATTGTAAAAAAGAGAATGCAAAAGAGCCAAAATTCGCACCCGTAACATCGTGGGACTTAACCTTTGCGTATGATGAGATTCTAACAATCATTAAAAATCTAAATCGCTCAAGAGCTCCGGGCCCAGATGGGCTGAACAATTACATATTAAAACAGAATCCAGATGAATGGACCAGCTTCTGTCATGTACTCTTCCATAAAATTGCGACTTCACGCTGTACCCCGAAATCCTGGAAAAGTGCTATTGTAGTCCCTATATTCAAAAAGGGAGATAGAAGCAATCCGAAGGACTACCGTCCAATAGCACTTCTAGATGTCTTGGGTAAGGTATACGCAACAATGCTAACACGCAAATTAAACCAATGGATCCACATTACAAACCAACTGGACCCAAGACAGACAGGATTCGTTAAAGGAGTCGGGTGTGCCTTGAATCTGCTAATTGTCAACACTCTAAAAATGGCAATGATAAGATTGGGCAAAAAAATATACATCGCTGTCATAGATTTTGCTCATGCTTTTGATAGTATTCCTCGAGAAAAGGTATGGGCCAAATTACACGCTTGGAAATGTCCCATAAGTCTTATATTGGCAATACGCGAATTGCACACTGAAACCAATATACAGATTAGACTGGACAGAGCTGGTAAATTATCGGATGCCATACCTACCCACTGTGGAGTCAAGCAGGGGTGTCCATTGGCATCCATAATTTTCAATTTATTTCTTTCTGATATAGATGTCACTCTTGATCAGATCCAGTCACTCCCACCAAAAATAAATGGTCAGCAAATAAGCCGTCTTCTCTATGCGGATGATCTAATTTTATTAGATCTTACTCCTATAGGCCTGCAACGAAAACTAAATGCCCTATAGAGATATGTTCAAACTAATGGACTTACCATCAACACGGCAAAATCTGAAATTCTCGTGCTAGAAAATCTTAAAAGCAAAAGCAAAGGCAGAGTAAGTAAATTCCGCTGGTCATTAGAAAAGACTTTCCTTCAAAACACACCATCGATAATTAATGATACACCTTGGGTTGCTAGTGTTAAATCTAAATGCCAACAATTGGCAAATCAAGCATGCATTATCCACCAAAAATATGGACAATACTCACTCCTCCCAGCCTTGGCGTTTTACAAACAAAAAGCAGTTCCAGCACTCATACACTCATATATGGAGCAGAATGTGCATTTGGGGCCTCATGGGAGCTGTGGAATTCCCTTGAAAATACCTTTTGGACCAAGGTCCTACATTTGCCTCAAGGTACTCCGACAGCGTGCATCAGATATGAGCTCGGCCTAATATCAATTGACGCCAGAATCTGCTGGAACGTGCTAAATCTCTACTCGAAAATAACCAACATAAATACTCCTCTTCAATTTGAGATCTTAAAAAACATTGAAAACTCCAAGGAACTAAATGTGCTAACTTCATGGGTGGAGAGCTGCAAGATGATTTTAAAGAATCTTGATACTGATACCGAAACCTTACACACTAACCCAAACTTGGTGAAAAAATACCTATGGAGAAGCGACTGGATCGCAACAGAAGAGAAAAGAAGAACTCACAAATTGATGGAAAATGTACCACATGAAAAACGAGCATACAACGAAATTCCAAATTACCTAAAATTATTTCCAGAGGCGTGGTGACGTGATTTGTACTTTAAATTCAAATTGAATCTATTTAAGACACAAGAGCGAAAAATCTTATGGCAGAAAAATAAAAACATGACAAAGATCTGCAGATTCTGTGGGCTATGTGAGGAGATGTTAAAACATCTTACTTTGTTATGCACAGCCCTCACAAGGGAACGAACAAGCTGTCTCGGAGACTTGATCACCAAAAGACTCTTTCTAAATGCTGACGAGTGGTGGCAAATCTTGTTTGATGAGACAGATAGGAAACTAACTTTTGCCCTTACCTTTTTTATAGATATTGTGGAAATTAAATTAAATAGCTTTGAAAAGGAAACTGCTTAAGTAAACGGCCGAAAAAAACTGTTGAGCAAAACTGCAACAAGCTGTTGAATGAAAATGTTTATGTTATGTTGTGTGGATTTGATGATGTAATCATATTTTAAAGGTTTGTAATAAACCGTATAAAATAAAATAAAATAAAAAAATATGCTGGCAATCAGATTTTTCTTCGCAATGTACAAAATGCATTGCGACCTCTTCTGAATTCACACTAACCTATCTGACAATCCGTTTTCTCCAATCCACAGTTTTTGACCCACACAACACACCACCGAAAGGCTCTTTTCAGAGCCACCACTTACTCCCAGCGTCCACTTCATTGTGTTTGCTGCGCTTGCACCCTCCCTTTTTCCCCTACGACTGTCCGTGAACTTCTCCACCACTCTGCGGAGGTTTACGACCGTCACTTCATAGTTCTATCTTTAAACTGAGAAAGGCGGCTCTGAAAAGAGCCTTTGCAGTGATTTTTGTTGTTTTCACGTTTATTGCTTCACAGCACACGAAACACTAGGAGAAGAGGCCAAAGGAGGGTAAGGAAGGGACACCAGCCACGGGATAAGAAAGGGCAAGTGAACAGAGAAAGATATAGGGTGAGCTTTATTTAGGTAAGGATCAGATCTTCTGGTGCTCTGCGACCATAGCCTCAAAAGCACTTCGAAATCTCTCCCCCCTGCAGAATATTGCGTCACAATAATTACACACTATTGTCACCTTTGAAAGGTAAGGGTCAACAGCAAGGTCGGATTGGCCCCTGGGCCTTTGTGTGTGGGGGCCGGTTTCTGGCCATGCCTGGGCCGGTTTTGAAAAGAAAGTGAAAAAGAATGTGTTTTTCCATTTTTTCTTTTTTTTTTAAAAAAGCTTTCATCCTTCTTAGGTCGATAATGAGTACCGACACTGGTTGGGTGATATTGTATGCATATTTTTTTCATAAAAAAGAGCTTAAGTGTAAGTGCTATACAATAACATATTACCATTTGGCCTTGGACGTCTCCTTAGATTCACAGTAATTTAGTGTACTTCGGTACAATGCTATTTGATGACACTTCCTGTTTTGTCAAGGGGTTAAAGGCCGTGTTTCATCGCTTCTCAGGATGTGACTTTGAGGTGGAGTCAAATGACATCACTTCTGGTGATGTCATCAGAGGTCAAGGATTCTGAGGCGAGGGGTGGGCCACTTTTTTTGGGTGACCGTGCCTATTTCTTGTTCCAGTCCAACCCTGGTCAACAGCATTGCGAATGGCTTGTGAGGCAGCTGGAGGGAGGCACTCCCCCACTGGAGTGTCTCTTGTGGTGGGAGGAACGGACACGGAGGATGCTGTGGAGGAAATCAAGCGACTACGCTCTTCACATGGCACCACCTTGCGAATGTCCGCAGTGTGGAACAAAGTGAGGTGTTGCTTCATGGTTGTCGTACCAAAGCTGTATGAACCAACTCTCCCGCGACTCAGCACCACCTCACACTTGTTACACTTCACCTGGTTCACACGTGCTTTTGGTATGTTCCCATAAATGGAAAACAACCGCCACACCCACGACTCCCGGCGAGTGCTCCTACTGCTGAGTTCCCCCACTTCATTCTGTTCCTCTTCTTCTTCCCCGCTCTCTACATCCTCACCCTTATATCTCTCTGCAGGCTCTTGGGGAGATGGTGGTGGTGGCGGGTTTGGGGGTGGTGCAGAGGCTAATGAACCAACAGCAGCCATGGAAGCCATACCGATTAGTTTCCTTTTGGTCACTACAGCAGTAAAGACACTACACCTCAATCTGCTATAGCTAGAAGGAGAATGAAGATGCGCTCGGGGGTGTGGCCATTTGTAGGGGTGGAGGGGTGTGCCTCGTGACCGTCTTCATCACTGCAAAGTGGTACAAAAATTTTACACATCAAGTCTTCAGGTCAACTATTGTCTGGGATATGTGAAATTATATTTTTACACTCTACAATACTTTGCCTTGTGTCTACTATTTCTTTTGGACTGTTGCAGAAGCACACAAACTGCGCAAATTAGTCCACACGCTCAGCGTGGGTGCGGTCACATGATGACGTCCTGAACACATCCACGCCAGAAATGATAGTCCGCTGGATAGCAAATGCAGAGTACAAACGTGCGCATGCGCGCAAGTTTCTTACTGATAGTGTTCGGGTTCTCAAACAATTTCAAAGTGCGACACAAGTGAGACGGTCAGTTAGGGACAGGCGCGATGTTCGCTATACTTATGGTTGTACTGCGCATGTGCATACATGATATGTTCACTGTACGGACAGTTCCAGTGTCCTTAGGACAACTCCATTTTGTTTGCCTACGAACTTGCCGGCCACCGCGCCTGTTCTACGGACGGCACCATTTTGGCTGCACCCGATTAGTACAGGTATACTGTCCTTCACACACTCCCATTTTGCTTATTTACAGCCATCCCGGACATCTGGTGTGTTCTGCGAACATGTTTCATCTCGTTTACAAGCGGTACGGTGAGGTATAATGTTCTTAGGACGCCCCTTTCTGTTTATGTACGCACAACTTCAACAGATGGTGCGGTCAAACTTCAAGTTCATCTTACTTGACATTAGTACTGCCTTTACAGCACCCACATTCCATTCCTTACGGATAGGTCGAACAGGTGCGCTGTTCGCAAACATTTTACCTCTTTTTAAAAAAAATATAAATCTCCTCACTCTCTTTCACTACAACTACTGTACAAAAACATTCCAAACACACACAACACACTTCAGTCCAAAGAAATAGCGGGGGAAGCGGACATTGACACGAATATGGGGAATTAGGATTCAACACGGGCTGGTTATGAGGAGAAGATTTGTGAGGGAAAGAAGGGATGGATATTTCGTCAAAATGTCTATTTTCATCTTCAAGGTTTGGGGATGGTTCACCAGGGAATGGAGAAGCGGGGCAGGTACAGGTGGGGCAACGGTAACAAACATTTTCTCTCACACAGTCCTCCACAAAATCCCGTAAACTTTTAAAATTCTCATTCAATATGTCCATTTTCTGCTCAATCCTTTTTATCCTATCTTCTTCTATTTCGTTTGTTGCCCTTTCTTCTTTTCTTTCCTGGTCGACGTCACATGTTTAGTCCCTTTGTTTTCTTTCCCTGCCATATATATATATGCACATTCAGTAAAAAAAACTTTGTTAAAGGAATGTTATACTTCACAGCAAAACCAAAAAACACTGATCATTCCCCCATTATGGTAAGCTAAGCAACCATAACTCGCACCATCTATGTGCATTGCTGAGACTAACTCCCAGGACATCAAAGATGACATCACAAACATCATTGATGACATCACTCATGACATCACATGTCTGCCTCACTTTTTTTTGTGCATTGAAAAATGTAGCCCTGGTGGTTTTATTCACTGACAATCAGAATAAAAAAATTGAAAAGGTGCTGTATATCTAAACGTTACCCTTGTCGTGTCTTCTTAAAGTACTTTCCTTAGGGTCTGGTCGCAGCTTATGATGCACATGCATGGGGTAATAGCAGGCCTCAAACACACAATGAATTTGTCTACAGGAAGATAAACTTTCTCATGATGCTGTTTCTTACTTCCTTACTTCAGTTTCCCTGTATGTTCCTCCCATTTATATGCATTGGGTCTTCATATGTATTGTTTGTACTAGCACAAGTGTGTATTAAGTCATGATTTGTTAGCTAGTTATCACATGTTTAACATTACTCAATCACCCCTGACATCTTGCTCCCAACATAATACAAAGCACCCCTTGTAGGTAGGGACTTTGCCTCAACATTCTTTTGACATGTAATGTCATCAGTGATGTCATCAATGATGTTTGTGACGTCATCTGTGATGTCCTGGGAGTTAGTCTTAGCAATGCGCATAGATGGTGCGAGTTATGGTTGCTTAGCTTACCATAATGGGGGAATGAGCAGTGTTTTTTGGTTTTGCTGTGAAGTATAACATTCCTTTAACAACGTTTTTTTACTGAATGTACACACATATATATATATATATATATATATAGCAGGGAAAGAAAACAAAGGGACTAAACATGTGACGTCGTCAGTGATGTCATCACTGACATTTGAGATGACATCTTTCATGGTCTGGGTGATAGTGGTAGCAGTGCACAGGGGTGGTGGCAGGCTTGGGAGCTTAGGTTACCATAACTGTCGAATTTCAGGGGTTTTTCGGTTTTAATTTGAACCAGAAAGGGGAGGTCGAAATTATTTTTTTAGTGAACTGCACAGGTTTTTGGTAGGGCAACTTAACCATAACGTCCCTTAAACAAAGTTTTTTTTGTAGTGAAATTTACAGGTTTTTGGGAGGGCAACTTAACCATAAAGTCCCCTCAACAAAGTTTTTTTTTTTTTAGTATATATATATATATATATATAAATATAAAACAGAGGGGGTCTGGGAAACTCTCTACCAGCATGAACACAGCCCATTGACTTGTTCTTGGGTGGATGGCCCCTGGGAGAGTCTCAACCAAGTCTTTAGCTCACTGTTCTTTTCACAGAGAAGAAATTTCCCCACATATCAGTCTTTGTCCTGCCCAGGGGCAGTCCAGCACCGAAATGCTAGGCAATTCTCCTCTGAACAAGAGTACCACAGCAACCCCATAAACGTGTTTCAGCCTAGTTGGGCATCATCAGTGAGGTGAAGCTGTGCCTCTCTAAGAGCAGCGAGCAAGGGTTCCACGTCTGGATTCCCCTGGTAACTTAGGGTGCGACCCAAAGTTACTTGGTATGCAAAACAGAGGGGGGTCTGGGAAACTCTTTACCAGCACGAACACAGCCCATTGACTTGTTCTTGGGTGGATGGCCCCTGGGAGAGTCTCAACCAAGTCTTTAGCTCACTGTTCTTTTCACAGAGAAGAAATTTCCCCACATATCAGTCTTTGTCCTGCCCAGGGGCAGTCCAGCACCGAAATGCTAGGCAATTCTCCTCTGAACAAGAGTACCACAGCAACCCCATAAACGTGTTTCAGCCTAGTTGGGCATCATCAGTGAGGTGAAGCTGTGCCTCTCTAAGAGCAGCGAGCAAGGGGTCCACGTCTGGATTCCCCTGGTAACTTAGGGTGCGACCCAAAGTTACTTGGTATGCAAAACAGAGGAGGGTCTGGGAAACTCTCTAGCAGCACGAACACAGCCCATTGACTTGTTCTTGGGTGGATGGCCCCTGGGAGAGTCTCAACCAAGTCTTTAGCTCACTGTTCTTTTCACAGAGAAGACATTTCCCGACATATCAGTCTTTGTCCTGCCCAGGGGCAGTCCAGCACCGAAATGCTAGGCAATTCTCCTCTGAACAAGAGTACCACAGCAACCTCATAAACGTGTTTCAGCCTAGTTGGGCATCATCAGTGAGGTGAAGCTGTGACTCTCTAAGAGCAGCGAGCAAGGGGTCCACGTCTGGATTCCCCTGGTAACTTAGGGTGCAACCCAAAGTTACTTGGTATGCAAAACAGAGGGGGTTTTGGGAAACTCTCTACCAGCACAAACACAGCCCATTGACTTGTTCTTGGGTGGCTGGCCCCTGGGAGAGTCTCAACCAAGGTGCCTAGCATTTCGATGCTGGACTGTCCATGGACAGGACAAAGACTGATATGTGGGGATATTTCTTCTCTATGAAAAGAACAGTGAGCTAAAGACTTGTTTGAGACTCTCCCAGGGGCCATCCACCCAAGAACAAGTCAATGGGCTGTGTTTGTGCTGGTAGAGTGTTTCCCAGACCCCCCTGTTTTATATATATATATATATATATATATATATATATATATATATATATATATATGGGGAGTTGGGTACAGTATGTAACGGATGAAGGAGGGACTGCAGGGGGTCTCCCCCTGCACATATACAGGGTGAAAAGGGGGTCAAAATGAAAAGGAAGTCAGCATTTTTGGGGGACGCAGTAAACGGGCGCAGTAATTACATAGATCCTATTTAAAGCAGCACTAATCCTACATATCTGCCACCTGCATATAGTAGCTAAGACGTTATAGGTGGAGGAAAAATATGTAAACCAAGATCAGTGTCCACACATAACAGAAGCAGACAAGGAGGTCCAAAGAGAGAGAGGCAGGCAGGCTGGCAAGGAATAAACGGCGATAGTGCCAAATGAGTGGGAAGGAGGACAAATAAGGCTTAAATTAGATGCCAAGAGCATGGACAAGTTTAAAGAAAGGGAAAGGGAAGTTAGAGAAAGGCAAGAGAAACAAGAAAAGAGAACACGAGGAACGCAAAAGAGATTGGAAAAGGGAGGAATGAAGAGCAACGGGAGAAAGAAAAGAAGCGAGAGGCAGACAGAGAAAGGGAGAGGAGACCAAAAGAAGAAAAAGAAAGGGAAGAGATGCAGAAAGAGAAAGACAAAAGGACAAAGAGAGGGACAGGGAGACACAACGAGAGATAGAAAGAAGTAGAGAAAGGCAGAGAAAAGAAGTTGATGATATTATAAGGGGACGCAAGCTCCCAGACAAAGAGAGAAACAGGAGACAAGAGCAGAAAGAGAGAGAGAAGCTGAGAAAGACGCCACAAGGAAGTAGATGAAATATTTGAGAAACATACTCTTCCAGAAGAAGGAGAAGAATGGGCCATACGAAGTAGGGTTGGTAACCTGTACAGGAGTAGAAGGGATGGTACCATCAGCATGATGGGGAGAATAAAAGGGTCTTCACAAGGTGGAGTGAGGAAAATATTGAAGGAAGTGATGAGTAGAACATTTAGGTCAAGTCCCCTTGGGAGACTAGCTTTTGAAGACCGAGAGGATGATGGCGATGATACTATGTTTGAAGATGAAGAGAGAGAGAGGAAACTGGAGAGGAAGAACCAGCATAAGCCCTGTCTACAAGCATGGTACTAGGGAAAGAGATAGCATGGTTAGATTGAGAAGAACCGATGAGGAGGCCCGAGCCCAATCATCCAAAGGCACAATCAAGTAATTTAGAAGATAAAACATTGTATGTAAATAGGCTGAGAAATGTACTGGAGCAGGAACAGAATTAGTATGACACACACAGGGACAAAGACAAAGACAAAGGATGTGGCTGCACTCGGACAGGGTGCTGGGTTTACACAGTTCCCTTTATTAGACAAATGGGGAGGACAGTCACTATATATACCATGGCCACAAATGGACAAAAATAATTTAGTTTGTAAACTACCAACACTGACATCGGGGGTGGGTAAATGGGTTTTACGAATTGGAGAGAATGAAAGCTGGGATGACCTTAGCAGTAGTTGACATAAAACGGTTGCTTGCTGCCATATTAGGAGAGTGGTCAGATGACATTTGGATGCAGGCAGGCTCTCATGGAGTGGCGGTACAAAATACTGATCAAGTCAAAGCACCCTTTAATAACTGTCGAGCTAACATATGGAGGGCACTTAGGGTCCAATACCCAGAGTCGTTAGACATGAGTGCTATTATGACTCGTAAAATGAGAGCGGGACAAGATCTGACGATTTATGTTCAGGAAATTCATGAAAAATTGAGGCTAGAAATGGGAGAACCGTGGGTAAAAACATAACAATCTTTTATCCCATTTTATGCCAGGGGCTTCCAGAGGAAGTGCAAAGACAATTGAAAAAAGATTGTGGGAATGGAAGCGAAGCCGTGGGCAGAGATTCAACTGATTATTGTTCACCATTGTCGGTTAAAACAAGAGAAAGACAGAAAGTTGAGGATAGGAAGATTAAGGAAGCAAGATTTGTTCAGAAGACGCTGTCAAAATTCACAGTGGAAGGGGCATTATTGACAAGTGGAGGGGAAGGCTTTACACAAGGGCCACAGCAGGTACAGCCAGCAGCAAATGGGCATTTTTCAGGAAGAGGAGAGTATAATTATTTCCCACAAGGGTGCGAGTGTGCACCCAGGAGCAGAGGGTTTAGATTCCAAGTTCCACAATGGGGAGGAGGGTTCAATGGGGGACCGCCTAGATTTGGAGGACAGCCACAGCAATGTTGGGGATGCAGAAAGATGGGGCACATTTTATGACAATGTAGAAGCAGGGGAGGGATGCAGCAGAACTGGCAAGAAGCTGGCCCAAGAGGGGGGCACTTATGCCACACCATATAGCGCCGATTCACCTGAATATTATGCAGGCTAGAAACGAGAGATCTGTGGGACAAAACTATAACAATCTTTTATCACATTTCAAGCCAGGTGCTTCCCAAGGAAGTACAAAGACAATTGAAAAAGATTGTGGGAATAGAAGTGAAGCCGTGGGCAGAGATTCAACCGACTATTGTTCACCACTGTCGCTGAAGCAAGAGAACAACAGAAAGAAGGTTGAGGACAGGAAGACTGGGGAAGCAAGATTAGTTCAGAAGAAATTATCAAAATTCTCAGTGGAAGGGGCAGTATTGACCAGCGGTGGGGAAGGTTCTAATATTCAGGGGACACAGCAGGTGCAACCAGCAGCTAACAGGAATTTTGCAGGAAGGGGAGTATAATTATTTCCTGTGAGGGTTCGCACTTAGGGGCCGAGGGTTTGGATTCCAAACTCCACAAGGAGGAGGATTTAACGGGGGCAACCTAAATTTGGTGGACAGACAAAGCAATGTTGGACATGTGGGAAGATGGAGTACATATTACGTGCATGCACAAGCAGGGGAGGGATGCAACCGAACTGGCAATCAGCTAATTCAAAAGAGGAGACCGCTTACCACCCACCATATGCCCACGGTCAGACGCAGTAACAGACACAAGCACCAGCAATACACCAGATGCAGCAAGGGATGCCACCCCAAACCACAGCACACACCAATGCATGTGCAGCAAGCCCTGATACAGATACAAGCATCAATGCAGAAATCAAGCACCAGCACACCAAAATGCAGTAATGCCATGGAACGTGAACATATTGCCACAAGAACCCACACCTAGAATAGGGGGTTTACATTAGTGGGTGGAAATCCTTTTACCGGCACAGTAGTGGACATATGCCCACAATAGGTCAGCCCACAGGAAGACTTGATGTTCCCCACCTATCTGTTACACCAGACCCACAAGAGGAACCGAGAATTGGGGTAACCATAGGTGACAAAACATTTTTTTTTAGTCGATAAGGGGGTGACTAGATCCCGTGTTAGAGAAGGGAGATTTTCAATGTCAGGCATTGCCACGAACGCACAAGGATTTTCTGGGGCCACAACTACGGATCCTTTTACAGACGCTTTACCTATTACTGTTGGAGAACACGAGATGTCCATGCCATTATTGTATTCCCACAAAACACCACTTAACATATTGGGGAGAGATTTGATGAGCAAATTAAACATGACGATATCATTCACTGACCAGGGAATAATATGTTCTACCACAGGGATTCGTTATGTAAATGAACAAGAATTTATAACAGCATTTTATGGCCAGGAAGCACAAAGGGGCATGCGATTAGACCCAGAAGTATTCCTTTATGGAGTACACATATTGTTAGCATGGGTTCCAAGAATACAGGACCAACTATTGCAGTTACCTACAAAATTGTTGCTTCAACCAGAGGTAGGGTAGATAATTACAAGTGAGCTAGAAGAAGCAATAGTGAGTTGATGGGGAAGGGATAAACTGGAGGACAGTGATAGCTCTTGATGAAGGTCATAAACTGACTGAATTAACAGATAAAGACCTGTTTACAGACAAGGGGCCTCATTACGGCCATGGCGCTCCCGTAATGAAGGGTGCCGATACAGGACCGGCACTCTTCATTACGGGATGCCCCATTACGAGGTTCCCTTGCGGGACCCGGTAAGGACGCCTGGTAAAACCAGGCGTCCTTAGCGGGTCCCGCGAGGGGACCAGGGAGCTAATAACGGGCCCGTTATTAACGGGCCTGTTATTAGCTCCCTCCCCATTCCCATTGAGCCCTATGGGGGCGCAAATGGGAATGGAGATGGGTTTTTCCAATGAGGACTTACCGGGTCCTCCATGGTTGGAATAGCCCGGTAAGTCCCATTGGAGGAACTCGATACTGGAACCCAGTATGGAGGCAGCCATGCCCTTACTAAGGGCATGGCTTCCTCCATACTCGTAATGAGGCCCAATGGCTCAGATGAGAAAATGTTGTTAAACATAAGCCTCAACTATCAGTTAAAAGTTAAAAATAGGGACGTATTGCAGAGAATGTCCTTAGTGAAAAATGTACCATTCTTTCTCCACAAAGATTTGGCACAAGTACCAAGCACATTGTGGACCAGCAGTTCATAATATGTTGGTCTGTTAAAAGAGGTAGGGGCAGTCAAAATGAAATTGAAGCAGGGAGCTATTTTACCTCAAGTGAGACAATACCCCATGTCGAAAGAAGATGATGAAGGTATTGATGACACCATTGCTGCCTTAATGCGACAGGTAATATTAGTACCATCTGAATCCCCATGCAACACGGCTGTGTACCCAGTAAAAAAGGCAACAGGGGGAGTTGTGGAGATTTATTCAGGACTTCCGACCCCTAAACAATATTGTTGAGGCAGAGTTCCCATTTGTCCCAAACCCAGCTACAATATTCTGTAACATCCCATCCAAAGCTAAATATTTGACAGTGATCGATTTAAAGAATGCTTCATTTTCCATCCCATTACATGAGTCAGTATTTGACCTTGTTTACCTACTGTGGGATCAAGCTAAAACATACTTGTTTACCCCGGGGATACTGTGAGTCACCTTCGGTCTTCAATCAGGTGTTACAGAAAGGTACAGACTGACAGCACAGTAATACAATATGTAGATGATGTTTTAGTGTGCAGTGTGATGAATCCTATTGTGTCATCACTAATTCCCTGGCACAGACCTCCTCAGGATGTGTGTATCAAGGTCAGGGTCTCACCACCTGCCCCTCAGACACCCCTGGGACCTGCACACGTACCAGGGGAACAAGCACTGGTCTGGATATGGTCAACTGTTCACAGCTTTCCCCAACCCAGCTTCATGTAGACACGGCTGCCTTGCCACACTGCAACCACTCTGACGCACCGGGTTACAGTCCTGCCATCCCATTCTCCTCCGGATCCCCTGGGTTCCACCAGCTAAAACCGCCTGTTCTCTGGCTTCCACGATCCATCCAGCAACCCCAGCACGCTCATTTACTCAGGCAGAACTCCACCTTTTATACCTTAACCAAAGGTCATTTAGAGTCAGGTTTGTATGGTTAGTTTCAAGTGCCTGAATACTGTCAGACTATTATGGGCACATGTTAGTAGTAGAATGGGGCCCCTCCATTCATCTTTCTCTTCACAGTACTTTTCACACAGGTAATCTCTCTAACTCTCGGTTGCCTCTTCCTCTTCCTCGTCCCAGTACTGGTTGAAATGGGGAGGGGGAAACAGGACAAGACGGAAACTGATATCTATAGGCTGAATAATCATAAGGTGATTGCAAAAGGAAAGAGAGGAATCCCCTGGCCCTGTTTTTATACAACAGGGGTGATTCCCCCTTTGTTAGATTACTCCCTACCCCTGGTACTCTGCCATGAAAGTACTGGTCTTGACAGCACACCCTATGGTCTGAAATGGTGTTGAGGTCAAAGCCATGCTTTTGTCTCATCTGACCCTCCTCACTGCCTGCTTCTGTTCTGGTACGATATTTCCGCCTCCCTCTGGGATCAGGGAAGGTGGGACCTACATATCCCATAAAGGCTTTAGGGTACTTCTTCCTCCTTGCCAATCATCCCGTTGGGATACCACTTCTGATCGGGGGTCTTCGCATGGGCGCAACCCCAGACTCCCCTACCCAGGGGATCCTACCTCGCTCATCCACCCACAGGGTTGGGATCCACAAGCGATGGCCCTTCCCTGGTCACCTGAGCAAGGGATCCAAGGGGAGTAAATGTAAGGGCACCCTCAGGTTTCTCACAGAGTCCTGACATTGTCTCCACTTGGTGCTCTTGCTCAGGTGGCCAAGGAAGGGCGATTGCTTGTAGAGCACGACCCTGGGAGCAGACAAGCGAGGGAGGATCACCTGAGTAGGAGGTCCCTTGGGAGTGGGAAGAGGATGCCTGAGGGTAAGACACAGTACCCCCTTTTCCAATCATCCATCATCCTACTCTCCCTCAACCTTTACAGGGTATTACCATTGTCCCGCGTCACCCTCCCCATTTTCAACACATACTGAGACGAAGAAGAGGCGACCGAGATTCAGAAAGATTACCTATGAGAAAGGTACTGTGATGAGGAAGATGAATGGAGAGGCCTACTACACTACTAGGTTGTCCCTTTAATGGGGTCAGGCACTTAACAGAAATTATCCACACCTGCAACACCACTTTAGTACTGACAAGGAGAAGAGGAAACCTAAAGGTCAAGCATGTTCCATTCAGTGGACTAATGAGAGTCAGGCAAGGGAGGCCAAGGACTCACACCTGAAACCCTTTGACAGGGTTCAGGTGTATAACATGTGGGGCACTCAGCAGTGTAGAGAGCAGCAGTTGGGAGAGCAGAAGGGAGGCTCTGTGGCTGAGTCCAGCAGGGGATCCCTTCTCAGTCTCAGACCAATGTTTGCCAGGAAAGCTGAGGGTGCTGGATGGACGAGGCTACAGATGGAGGAGCCCGAAGGATCTGGAGGAGAACGGGATGCCGAGACGCTGACCCAGTGTGTCAGAGGGGTTTCAGCGTGGCGAGGGAACCGTGACTCCAGGGAGCTGGATCGGGCAATGCTGTATCCTGTTGGCCGTGTCCAGGCCAGTGCTCATTCCCCTGGAAGGTGGCCAGGTCCCAGGGATGTCTGAGGGGCAGGTGGTGAGACCCTGATCTTGACGGTAAAACCTTACGAGTCTGCCGCTCTGCCCAGTGAGTTTCAATAAAAGGGAGAAACTCAGTGGCGTGTGGGACGCTGGACCGGCATCGTTAGAAGAGAAAAGCACAAGCGGAACAACAGTGACAGAGCGAGAGACAAAAAGAAATATCGTCATGAAAGAATAGAAAAAGGAAACCGTGTGAATTGTAAAGAAAAGGAAGAAACAAGAGAAAGTTTTAAAGGTGCGAGCGGCATGAAATATAAAGGGAAAAGAACAAAAAGCATGCAAGCGGCACGAGGAGAGAAAGACAGTTAGCAGTTTGCAAGTGGCAGGGAAAGACAGAAGGTGCCAACGGAAAGCAAGAGACAAGAAAAGGAAAGGCAGAAGGTGCCAGAGACATGGGGGAAAGGCAAGTCCCATGAAAGCAAGATAAAGAGTATAAGGAGAGGGGGCCATATATCACAGTGGTCGCGCATGAGGAGGAGTAAAGGCCCTGCGTTCTTGAAAGAACCCCAGTGTTAGAAAGAGGAGGTGTACAGCGGCACTTGTGTGAAGGTGGAAAGGGGGAGCAACACTGAGAGGGAAGTGGGAGCGAAATCCCCAAAGTAAAAGAAAGTCTGTTGAAAACCCAAAAGAAGGAACTGTAATTTGAGAGGTGCATCCTGACAAGATGAACTTTTGTGTTTTATATTTGTGAGTCTTGAAGTGAACCTTTTGAGACCCGAGGGGCCAAGGCTTGGGGAAAGGAACCATTAGAGGCCCAAAAGAAACTGTGAGTGAAATTGTGGTAACAAGAAAGGACTAGGCTTGGGGAAGGAACCATGAGAGGGTTGAAAAGAAGTTGAATTGAACTGTTGGAACCAGATGGGCCTCGGCTTGGAGAAGGGATCCCTGAGAGGCCCAGAGGAATTGTGACCTAAGGAATTGTGAATCTTTTTGAACCAGAGGGGCCTGAGCTTGTGGAAGGGGTCCCTCAGAGGCCCAGTGGAACTGTGAACTAAGGAATGTGAATCCTTTTATGATATGATATGGCATTTGTAACGCGCCTATACACAAGTGTTTCAAGGTGCGACAGGACAGGGGGGGAACAAGGGGAGAACAGACAACAATCCTACTTGGCCAGGTGTCATTCAGATCGCGCAAGTGCAAGGGTAAGGAGACTGGGATAAGTGCAAGGGGAAAGGGAGAGGGGAAGTGCAGTACATGGTTAGTAGAATAAAAAACCAGAGGGGCCTAAGCTTGGGGAAGGGATCCCTGAGAGGCCCAGGGGATTGTGAACTAAGGTATTGTGAATCTTTTTGAACCAGAGGGGCCTAAGCTTGCAGAAGGGAACCCTGTGAGGCCCATAAGAACTGTGAACTTTAAAAAAGCTTGGGAAAAGGAATCCAAGCGACCAGAGGAACTTTTGGTGACACTGTTGAATCAAAGGGGGCTTACGCTTTGGGAAAGAAACCATGAGAGGCCTAAATGAACTGTAAGCTTTAGAAAGCTTTGGTAAGGGAGCCCCAGGAGAAATTCTGTGAACTGTTTTGTTTTTGTTGCAAGAGCCCTGCATGGAACATCCAAAGGGCACCCTTTTTGGGTTGAACTATTTTTGAACTGGCAGAACGAATCCTGACAATGAGGCCACTTGAATCCAGCTTTATTTTGCATTTATTTTTTAACCACAATTTTTCTTTTAGGAAGACCCAACACCCCATTTGTTTCAAGAGTGAGGGGAAGCATAGGTTTGACACAGACAGATTTTGTTTTGGGATTTACGGACCTCGACTCTCCTTAGAAACATCAGATGAAGGAACCACCCCTTCAGAGATAGGGCAAGTTAGGCATTCCACCAACCCTACTACTTTTAATAATAAAGGTTTTCAAACTGTTATCCTTGTGTCTGTGTCTCTCTTGATACCATGCCTGTCTAGCAGCACACACACTCCTTCAGAAAACACAACAAAACTTGCAATACGCACAGGCAACAGATTTCACTGCAGTAACAGAATACACTACATAGGAATGTGCACTGCCAGAAAATGTTAAACTCTATTGAGGTGAACTCACCCATCCTTGTCATATCTGTGTAGCGAAGCAGATGTGCACGCCATCTATAGCGTCTGTTCCTCACCTGCGTCATATTGGAAGAATAACAAAATGACACTGTGCATGACACCAGGTATCATCCCAATACTGCATCGAATATATGAGAGACGTTATGCGCTCAGACAACCGTATTGAATGTACCCTCAAACTGACGTGGTAGATGGATGCCTGCAGAACCAATTGAACATAGAAGAGCTATAAGTGAAGTCTGACAAGTGTGAAAGCGATGTGATGAAGAGAAGACACAAGGACACACTGAAACGATACGAATACTTAAAGAATGAAGATGTAACTCAAGTAAAGTGAACATTTATATGAATATGAAGGAATCATATACACTGAGAAGATAAGTGAGAAAAGACGCAGTAGATGTATAGACGCAGAAATGCAAGGTAGATGAGATATATAGAGGCTTGCTGCAGTAGAGAATTTAACATGGGTAAAGCAGCCATGATGAGAAAATGGATGTCGACTCTATATGAATGGTAAGTGAGAAGCCTGAAGGAGAGAGACCAAGGCTGCAGACCTGACATGCGCTGGAAAACAGCTTTGTGCAAGGAACAAAGGGTATTTGCTTGGTTTGGGATCAAGGATGGCACAGCAAGAAGCAACTGCCAGGCACGAAAGGAGTCGAATAGGATAAGCTACATACGCATGACATATTTCTCTTAGATTAAGTAAAGGAGTGAACATTCGCAAGTGCCAATCAAAGATGCAGAAAGCATATGTAAAATGGAGAAACCAAGTCTCCAGTGGCCAAGCGGAGCAATAGCACCCAATATAATTGAATCAAATAGCACTAAATAGGAGGTTAGAATGGACAAAATCATGGTCTCCTTGGTGCAAGACCAGAAAACAAGGCATATTCATTAAGCTCCAAGTAAAGATAGCAATGTACCTTCACGCCCATTAAAGTTCACAGGAAGAGAACAGTCAGCAAGGTCAACTACAAAGAAGAAGCCTTGGCTTAGGGCCTAACTGATGAGAGAGGGTAGGCTAATTGGCCAAGTAGACAGTTGTCTGACGTTCCCCGCACCTGGGCTTTTCGTTTTGCTTATGTGCTGCTAATGAGCCGAATGTCCAAGGTTGGGAGAGAATGCCAACCAATCATGAGGGTCTATGACATGATGGAAGGCAAACTGGTTCATTGGGGAAGCTAGGGACTCTAACTGAGCAACAGATGTAAGTAGAGCATCGAAAGATGCAAATAAAAGGGGAGGGAATGTATGGTAAGTGAATATATATACATATATATATATATATATTAACAGGATTTGTTTTAAGAGAGAGAGAGAGAGATACCTCGATTCCTAGTCCCAAGGGGACAGAAGGGCATGCATTACACTCTGTCTTGATATTGGGCAAAATCTTCCTCGGGGCCAGCCCTTTGAGAGCAAAAATACCCAATTCAGCCCAAAATACAGGTTCTATTGTGCTGAGCAGTGATCTCATGCTAGTGACAAATGACACCCTCAAAGCTTTAGCATATTTATTCTAAGCAGTGAATTTCATATACATTTGGGATTCAAGTTAGAGAATATTACAAAGCATAAAACAAAGAGCAATGCAAAATATAGTGAAACATGGAACTTAGATAAACATAGAGAAACATAGAGAAATATAGAGAAACATAGAGAAACACAGTCTTACGTCCCTTTAAGCAGCACTGGGGAGACCTTGGGCCCTCATAAGCTAGCTGTAAACAAGCCCCGCTCAGAGGACAATGCTGAAGGACACCGTATGAGCCAATGCCGGGCACCTGTTTCTGCACGAATCAAGTCCACAGGCGATCTCCCCCTGATCCCATGTGTGCATGGATGTTTTATAATCTCTTGCTGTCAGTCACCATGACGCATAGTTCCAGAACTTTCTCTGTGAGGCTGGTTCATGGAAAAAACCCAGCTCTCTCTGAGATGCTCCCTGCTCGCTCCTACCCCCTCCCTTGGTTCCCATCTGCGCTGGCTGAGGAATGTCTTATCAGTACCTTCCCAGAGAAAAGGAAGATTAGCTTGGAGCCAGGCCTACCGTTAGTGAGGCTGAATATTCTAAGGGAAGCAGGGATGTATTAACCCCATCTGCAAGCTCTAAAAGGCATGCACTCATAGCTTAGTGTTTATAGCGCTTAAGACTGGCTATCTAAGCGCTATATAGGTGCCATGATGTTCCAAACACTCCAAAAATACCTATTAGCTACATAGCTAGGGGCCCTCCCTGCCTGTCTATCAACAATGCTTAATTTGACCTATTTCATACTAGGCCTGCATATTCCTTGTAGCTCACTACTGCATAATGGAAGTGCTACAACAGACTACTGTCAGCATTTTTAGCACATACTTTGAATACACTATTGGCTTTCAGCGGCTAATGCTGTCATCTAAAGCCCTGATTGGCAAGGTTGCAATTTCGTGTATCACTACATTCCACCCCTATTCAACGTTTGTGCGACAAATGCTGACTAATACCTATCAATATAGTATTTAGTGCAGTGATAAAGACCTTGGGGCTTTGCAAGAGGTTTAAGCAAACTATCTTATAGCGGTTAGTTAGCGTGGCATGCAAGGTAAAACACTACCTAAACAAAAATGTACACAAAGTGAACAGTGACATATACCCTTGCCAAAACCTGGCCTACACAAAAATACCTACGCCAAGTGAACATGGACATTTACTCTAGCCAAAACATGGCCTACACAAAAATACCTAAATCAATTTTGTATAACTGATTGTCAGTTAAAAAGCAGCATGCAGTTAAAATGTCAAGGCAATCCAGTGTAGTCTAATCTACAATGCACTATTGCATTTATGTATGGTTACCAATTCTAAAACCTGGCAGCCTTTCACCCTAAGGGCCTACCCTCCCCCTGATCCCAGGGCATTCAAGCGTGACTATGGGCTGTGTGACTAGACACTTCCCCCAGGTAGGTGGAACCCAACCAGAAACCATCTAATTTCGTGAACAAGGTGAACCCATGGGCACCAGGTTGTCTAAATAAAAACAATTCTACTAATTTACATCAAAGCATGGCATGTGTTATTCATGCAATCAAAAAGCAAGCAATTCAATCCATATGTATGCTGGTAACTGTAGCTCTGCGTGCCAGTGTGTGGAGGATGGTTGCCCCCACCCAGTAAAAAGCCAACACCTGCTGATTTAACAATGTTTGCCATACAATGCATTGTGTGTATTTAGCAGTCTTGTTGACCTGCCCTATGGCAGACAAAAATGTCTTCATGTCTAAAATTCTGTCATCTTCAATTGGCTGTCAATACTTGTAGCAGTGCTGGGCATATCAATGGGCCCCACTAGGCCAGAGGTTCTATAGCAGAGCTGGCATCAGAACCCATAGTGGCTAGCTTATTGTGCACAGTTTCTATGTCACAAGCATATAAAGCTCCTGCAATTAATGAATCTAGCTCCCTAGCTACGCGCACTCTAGTGATGGGCCATAAAAATGGACTCCATTTGTAGCAGCTTGGTAGTACTAAGGAAACATTGCCTCATGATAAATCTATGTCGAAGTGTGGCACTGTAATAATGAAGGTGTGCATTACCAGTCTACAATTTACATGTTGTCTTACCACTGGAAAATCTAACAGGTTCACAGTGTCTACCTTCTGTGACTTGGAGAATACCCTTCTTCAAGTGGGATATCTACCATATACAATATTAACTTTAGCCACAAACACCATACTACTATCCGGCAGTGGCTGTTTCATCACACCATGGAAAAAATTCATTTAGTCAAGTTATAGTTCATTAAATCTTGGCGAGAACACTCGCTGCAGTTCTTGGTCAGAAAAACATCACATTAGACAAATTAAACAAATGGTATCCATTCAGTGACAAAAGATGCCTGACAATGTGCCAGGCCAGTACTCTAGCAATTCCATGTGGATACTCATTTGCAGCGCTTTTCCAAAGAATTATTCCAAATGTTTACAATCAAAAGGTGACTCTTTGCATTAGTGTGCTGGAGACAGCTGTCCCCACAAAAACATGAAACTGGTTGGTTTAACAAAAAACCGTGTCACACTCTGTGTCATAAAATCAAACATCAAGTCAGTCATGGTTTCATTTACCTGCCTTAAGCTGGCTGTAAAAGTATCCAGTGTTTCAAAGATTACCATTTCAAATTATAGCTCATACACTTGGCAGCATTACTTCAATTAAGAATCTTAACCTACGCACAGGTGACTTTGATGTGCGCACTCATCTTATCTCAAAATAAATTACACTCCTGCTTGCATAATTCTGCTGCCCCAACAGTTCATAAATCATTCTCCTGCCTACGTGCAATGTAGAATATTTTTTTTTTTTCAAAAAACAAAACATCTCTGGTTAAAGCCATTCAGTTGGAAGAGTAAAACCATTTGGTTTTTTCAGATTCATCTCAACAGTGCATTTAAAAACCATTTTTCAATGTGTTAGCATTCAATTGCTGTGTCACACAGCTGTATGTGGTGCCTGATGTTACAGTCCACAATTCATTGTCCATAGTCCTTTAAACAAGAAAGGGCAAAACATGTCATTTAAATGTGTAGCATCAAATACTTGATAATTAGCCAAGTCTGCACCGTGCCAGTTCAGCAAAAGTTATTACTCTGTTGGACACTATTCGCAGGTTACAGCATTGAGTGCGGTGCAGGGCACGTTAAAGTTGAAATAGCATGTCGCAGTGGCTCGCTTTCTCTGAGAATGCGTCTGACCCTTCTTTGATCAGTGTCACCCACAAACTGCATATTCACTCTCTGATATTGTAAAATGTCGTGCTTTGTCTAGGCAAAATACAAACAGAAATGTTAGGATGTCATCAAAACTTCAATATCAGCGTTATCCACCCCTTCCCATAATACCACCCCCATCTTCAAAAAGTCTCATCAGGTAACTACACACTTTGTCATTGCTACTGCAATTATTTATCACCTTTCTGCATGTTTCTGGGGGCTTATTTACACTCAACCATACGGGGTGTAACTGCCTAATCACAAACTCATTTGTGCAATGCAATCATAGCTGGTCAATGGTACCTCAGACTGATCTGTGCTTTTACAAAGCCATATAGTAAGTACCCAGGTCGCACAATGCTTTTCTTTTTCACCAAAGCGATCACCAATGCCAGGCGCCAACTTGCTTCCAGTGTCTCATGATCTTGGTTCAGTTTGCCCTGCTGGCATCACTCCATTTTTCAAAGGTAAAGTCTTTCAGTCCAATACCGCTTGCAGTTGTACGAGCAGCTTTGTTTATTTATCTTTCTTTTCTTAGCAGTGTCTTTTCAAGCCTCTGGTTTTTTCACTTGTCATTTTTTCAAAGGGCGTTTGCTGTTTTTGAACCACCCCTTTGAGTGCGATAGTCTAAGCCAGTTTCTTTTGTTGCTTCAACAAATCATTCATTCTTGCACTAAGCCGTGTGGCTTCTGGATCATGGCTAATGTGCAGTGTTCATGTTGTACTTCAAAGCCCCGCTCTGCATGTTGTCTCTTGCAAAACGGCTAAGCACTTTTGTCAGTTTTGCTTCCATCTGGAATGCCATAATGTCTTTGTCAGTTACTCCATCCCCTGGCAATGTAGCTTGCAGTTTGCCAGATGTGTATTTTCTCTTCTCAAAGCGCCTAGAGGTTTCTTCTCCAGTGCACAGCGCTTTACTTCAGTTCACATCACATGGAGCATTGGAATGCAGCTTGCACAGCAATAGCGTTTTACTTCACTTCACATCACATCACATGGGAATGCGGTTTGCACAGTAATGTCTGTTGGAATGGGCAGCTGTCTTTTCTTGGCCCATTCACAGATGCATAGGTAAATGTTCAGATGTGATGTGCCCGTCTGCCATCCTGCATGAAGCCTTTGCTCCGTACCACAGTTTACTGGGCAAATTCTTTACTTTTTGAACAGCTCTCTGTTTTTGCTCCCCCTTCCTCAGGAATGCAGGCATGTTTATCTTTCGTGTGCACCTGGCAGCGCCATTAGCACGCAGCTTATCTCTTTTGCCTATAACTCTTATACTGTGGCGGCTTCACTCGTTTCAGACAGTTCATCCAAATTAACTCTTTCTTGTACTGTTTCTGCTTTTGTTTGCCTTCACACACCTCGCCCAAGACAGCTTCAAGGCACAAGCTCTGCACACACAGCAAGACTCTTGTTTTCAAAAGCGGCACTTTTCTTGTCATTTTTCTACTCCATGTAATTTTGCAAAATGTCAAAGCGTCTTTTTTTTCTTGTAATGTGCGATCTTTCAAGAGAACTCACAACCCATTAAATCTTTGTGCTATCTTATCACACACAGATGTCAATTCTGTTGTACCATTGCCAAACTATAACCACTCATTTCAGTGCATTTAAAAAATAAAAATGCCATATTTAGTGCAGCTCCCTGCACGTTTTTTTTTCTGCAAGAACAACCCACACTCTATTGCTTGTGGGCTGTTTAATGTGTCAACAACATTTTTCCCCATGTATCACAGTCAACAGGTCACTATTTCCAAAGCATACATCACTTATAAGGCAACAGCACAAATCCATGGCATAGCATGGGATCAAAAAATACTCCAGGGGCAATTTAGAAAAATATAAATTGTTTTTCCCCCCAACCATTGCAAACTGGTTCTGCAATTTCAAATCAGTACACAAAAATCGAAAATCCAAATAACATTCACTCACTTTCCTTTTAAGTGAGTCTCTCACCCAATATAAGCATGGCACAGCCTAAAATGCAATATAACCATTTTAGTGTGTTTCCTTTAAACAGAATTTGCCACCATTAGCACATGGAATTTTACAGTTGCCAAAAGAAAGAAAAAAACTCTTTAGGCTCTCAGCACAGATGTTACTCATTCTCCTAAGCATGGCTCATTCCCCTTCCTCATTATTCAGGAATGCCAACCCTTCAAAAGCATATATCAAAAAAGACGAACTTTCGCCTCCGAACATTACAGCCCCCACTCGCTAGCACACTGGGGCTGAGTCAATGGTTAAATCACTATTCACAATTTGCATGTCAAATCCCTGCAATTATTTTTTTTTCCTGCCCTCATGACAGAATAGAGATGAGAACTCCGTCTCATTATGCATTCCAAATTACAACTTTAAACTTGGGAAACCACATGATAAAATTCTTTTTCTAATTGAGCATACATCTTTCTTAACCATTCATCGGAGTGCTTTAAACAAAGCCATTTCCCGCTCGTTTATTGCCTTGTACTCCCTGGCACCAATCCCATGCAATAAGTCAGTCACGACTGATTTACTGAAGGGAGTCTTAACCACACAAGCTATCGGCCACGGCAAACCGACACAACATTGCTGCCTTTTGAAGTCTCAGAGCTGCAGTGAGACCATCAAGGAAATGCGACAGCCTGCTCCCCACTCTACACTGTGTTCTCTCACACCATTTGTCATGTCATGGCACTGCTCTTCACAAATCCCACAAAGCTGCCACCAAATGTCTTGATATTGGGCAAAATCTTCCTCGGGGCCAGCCCTTTGAGAGCAAAAATACCCAATTCAGCCCAAAATACAGGTTCTATTGTGCTGAGCAGTGATCTCATGCTAGTGACAAATGACACCCTCAAAGCTTTAGCATATTTATTCTAAGCAGTGAATTTCATATACATTTGGGATTCAAGTTAGAGAATATTACAAAGCATAAAACAAAGAGCAATGCAAAATATAGTGAAACATGGAACTTAGATAAACATAGAGAAACATAGAGAAATATAGAGAAACATAGAGAAACACAGTCTTACGTCCCTTTAAGCAGCACTGGGGAGACCTTGGGCCCTCATAAGCTAGCTGTAAACAAGCCCCGCTCAGAGGACAATGCTGAAGGACACCGTATGAGCCAATGCCGGGCACCTGTTTCTGCACGAATCAAGTCCACAGGCGATCTCCCCCTGATCCCATGTGTGCATGGATGTTTTATAATCTCTTGCTGTCAGTCACCATGACGCATAGTTCCAGAACTTTCTCTGTGAGGCTGGTTCATGGAAAAAACCCAGCTCTCTCTGAGATGCTCCCTGCTCGCTCCTACCCCCTCCCTTGGTTCCCATCTGCGCTGGCTGAGGAATGTCTTATCAGTACCTTCCCAGAGAAAAGGAAGATTAGCTTGGAGCCAGGCCTACCGTTAGTGAGGCTGAATATTCTAAGGGAAGCAGGGATGTATTAACCCCATCTGCAAGCTCTAAAAGGCATGCACTCATAGCTTAGTGTTTATAGCGCTTAAGACTGGCTATCTAAGCGCTATATAGGTGCCATGATGTTCCAAACACTCCAAAAATACCTATTAGCTACATAGCTAGGGGCCCTCCCTGCCTGTCTATCAACAATGCTTAATTTGACCTATTTCATACTAGGCCTGCATATTCCTTGTAGCTCACTACTGCATAATGGAAGTGCTACAACAGACTACTGTCAGCATTTTTAGCACATACTTTGAATACACTATTGGCTTTCAGCGGCTAATGCTGTCATCTAAAGCCCTGATTGGCAAGGTTGCAATTTCGTGTATCACTACACACTCCCAAAGGGGTTATTTTTTAGGAATTCCTGAGGCAAGACCGATATGAAGAATGTGTGTCACACTCCAAGATGGGGTAAACTGGAGATAAGATACCTTTACTAGAGAGAGTAAGAGAAGGCGATTGTAGACAGTTATAGTGCGCATTTGTTTGGGGTTATAAATATGTCAGCGTAAAACATTTGATTTGTTTAAGCTAAAAAACATAAAACGATAGTAATAATCTAGTTGGATCCCAAACTCTAAAAATAAGCAATTGAGGTCAATCATAGGAGGATAACAGTTAAGAAAGAATAGTAAGTATAATAAGATTCCTAGAGTGTCAGTAATAAAACATCAGGACAACCGATATATCTATAAATGGAGGAATAAGGAGAACATTATTGCGTAGACTTGAAAATTGGTTAAAGAATTATTTTTAGGGTTATGGGTGACGATTGATGGTGCTTGCCCGAATTGATTGTTCTGCTATAATTGAAGTAATACCAGAATAAAAGGTCCAGTAAGTATTGACAGTTAAAAACAACTTGTCAGTATGGGGGACACTCCCCTACTACACTTGTGCAAAACATTACAGATATGCACACCAAGATTAGAAAGAACAATGCTGAATGGCTAAAAGGCATGGCTGACAAAATGTTCATGCCTTGGCCTCAAAAAGGTTCTCTAACAAGAACTGTATTACAACACATGACAACATATCTACATGCTGCATACACAGAATGACCACGATACCGCTTGTCTAAAATGATTCTGTTCTCTTACCTATACCTGTACACTCCCTCAAAACTATAATATGCTCGTTTTTTTTTTCTTTTCTTCCACATGGCGTGTATTGATATGTTCTTACTGCACTGTTATGTTGTTTCTCGCCTATACTCTGTATGTAACCTAAGCTTAAGTAACCTTGTACCTGCTGCGCCCGGCTACCCCTGGGTTTTGTGCGCATTATCAAATAAACAATACAATACAATACAGAAGAAGTTACAGAAAAGATTAGCCATTTTAGAACTTTGGAAAATGTATCAGAGCGAGAAAGAAGACTCACCCGAAAATGAGTGGATGCTTAATCAGCAGGAAGGAGAGGGTTCAATGCCCTTGCCTCCTTTCTCATTCTGAAAAGCAAGAGTACAGACACTGAGAATACAGACATGGGCTGATGAGCATGAGGCAGAAGGCATAGGGAAAAGGATTGGGGATTTATATAGGCAAAAGAGGGAGAACGATGGTTACAAGACCAAAGGGAGTATCTAAGGTTCTCCACCGAAACAGGAGGAAGATTGCATGACATAATGATGGACGAACCTAGAACGCTGTCCTTAAGTAGACTAGATCTTGATGATGAGGAAAAGGACAAAAGCCATACCAGCTGGGGTATAATGATGTCAGATGAAGAAAGGGAGGAAAACTAAAGAGCACGAAGAGAAGGTGCATGTGTTATTTCGATAGATCCAAATATAGAAAGAGGGGTAAAGTGGTCACATTTAGAAGATCTGAAAGAAAAAACACCAGAACCAACACCATATTCTGAACGACCACGAGCACGGCTACACAGTGCAGGGGATATATCCCCACCTTATGTAAGTAGATTAAGGTAATTGCCAGGACAAAGACGAATGGGTGAAAGTAGCCCCACCTGGAAAACAAGAAGTATAGGTGGGTACGATTGGGGACCAGGATTTACACAATAACCATTGTTAGAGAAAGGGGTTTGATGACCACAATATATACCATGGCCACAAATAGTCAAAGATAATTTTAAATGTAAATTATCTAGTTTGACTGCAGGTGTGGGAAAATGGATTTATGAGTTAGAAAGAATGATAGCGGGAATGACGTTAGCAGTGGGTGACATCAAAGGCATACTAGCAGCTATTCTAGGAGAGAGAGCTAACGACATTTGGAGATGTGCAGGATAAGCGAGTATGAAAGCACAAAACACGATGGAGCGCCATTTACCAATTGTAGAGTAGCCTGTAGAGCAGGTGCTTAGGGCCTCATCACGAGTTGGGCAGTATCCCGGCAGTAATACTGCCAGGATACCACCAGGGCTAATAGCGTTACTGCCAATTAGTGCTGGATCCCGAGTTTGGCAGAAATTGAAATCCCCATTGGGCCCATTTGGGAATTCCCCATTCCCCATTGGGCCCAATGGGGCATTTTCAGCGCAACTACCATCAGCGGTATTACTGCACAGTAATTGCACCAAAAATCTGCAAATTTGTGGCAGATTTACCCCCCAGCTCACAGCTGGCGGAAATCCTGCCAAACCCATGATTTGGAGGACCCTTAAATGCGGCAGTAATAGCATTTCCGCCACATTTAAGGGTTATCACCAAACTCGTGATGAGGCTGTTAGAGTACAATATCCTGACACATCAGACATGGGTCCGATTGTGACAAGGAAAATGGGTGAGAATGAAGATCCTGTTGCTTTTATTCAAGAGATTCGAGAACATGGGCATCTCGAGATGAGGGAACCGTGGGATAAAATAGCAACATTATTCTATCCTATTTGATGTCATGGGCTGCCTGAGCCAGTGCAATGGCAGATGAAGAAACAGGTAGGGATGAAAGCCAAGCCATGGGCAGAAATACAGTTGACCATTGTACATCATTGTTGATAATTACAAGAGAAAAATAAGAAAAAAGCTGAGAATAGAAAGGAGGAAGCAAAGTCAATTCAGAAGTTTCTTTCAAAATTTGCCATAGAGGGAGCAGTATTGATGAGTGGTGAAGGTATGGCAACACAAGAGTTACAGCCAGCGCAGCCAAGCAATATAGGGTTCCCTATAGATCAAGGTGGGTATAATATTTGGCCAAGAGATAGAGGGAACGGACCTAGAGGAAGAGGATGCAGGTTTTAAAACCCTCAGGGGGGGGGGATTTAAGGGAGGACAGCCACAACAATGCTGTAATTGTAGGAGGACAGGACATCTGGCCCAAACGTGCAGAAGTAGAGGAGGCATGCAGCAGAACTGGTAAGCTCCAAGAGGGGGTATGGGCTTTTCTCCACAATATAATACAGAACTGCAGGAGGATTATGCCCAAGATCACATGCAGAATCAAACAAGTGTGCTGCTAATACAGCAAGTTCCGTTGCAATCACAGTCGCCACAAGGGCAACCACAGCAAGCGCTTAAGCAAACACAACAAGTGCAGACCCAGCAAGCACAGACACAACAAGCAATAGTACACAATGGAATGCGAATAAAGGAGCCCCACAAACATCCATACCAAGGATAGGGAGTGTGACAGTAGTAGGAGGCAACCCTTTTTCAGGTAAAGGGGTGAATTTATACCCACAATCGGAAAGCCTAACAGAGCGACCTGATGTGTTCAGTACTATCAGTGACAGCAGACCCCCAAGAGGAATCGAGGGTCAAGATAAAAATAGGAGGCAAGACATTTTTGTTTCTTGTAGACACTGGAGCGACTCGTCCCTGTGTTCATGAGGGAAAGTACACAATGATGCGCAGGGATTCTCTGGGGCTATCAGTTTATTTCCTTTTATGAATGAATTACGAATTTCTATAGGAGAACATGATGTGTCTATGCCATTATTGTATGCTCGGCAGACACCAGTTAACATATTAGGAAGTGGCTTGATGACAAAACTTAACATGATGATATCTTTCACTGACAAAGGGATAGTGTGTAAGAGAATTCATATTAGCTTTTATACAGGCAAAAAGGCATTACAAGCAGCTTCTTTTAGACCCAGAAGGGTTTTTGTATGGAGTAAATATTTTGTTGACATGGCTTCCCGAATTGATAGGTAAACTGTTGAGAACACCTGATGAATTTTTGTTTAGGCCAGAAATACCAGTGGATGATGAGGAAGGATAGATTATTCCCATAGATTTGCAAGAAGTGCTAGTGAGAGAGGAAAGGGTGATTATTCATGGGACAGATGATGAGTGAAGATGAGTAATAGCCCTTGATGAAGGATACAGACTAACAAACTTGATAGATGAAGAGCTGTTTAGAGATAAGAATTCAGACGATGATGTAACACGGCTGTGTTCCCAGTGAACTAATCAACAGGGGGGTTGTGGAGATGTATCCAGGATCTACGTCCCCATAACAATATTGCTGAAGCAGAGTTTCCTCTGATTCCAAATCCAGCTACGATATTATGCAACATTCCAGCTACAGCCAAGTATTTTACAGTAATAGATTTTTAAAATGCCTTCTTATCAATTCCCCTCCATGAGGACTCACAAGATCTGACCTCATTTTTGTATATAAACAAGCCCTGGAAACATACAAGATTACCACAGGGGTACTATGAATGCCCATCGATCTTTAATAGGGTTCTTCAGATGGACCTAGGTAACATACAACTTGAGAGAACAATAATTCAGTACGTAGATTATATACTAGTGTGCAGCGAGACAGAAGACAAATGCAGAAAAGATTCAGTTCATCTAATGACCATACTAGCAGAAAAAGGATATAAGGTAGACAAAGAGAAATTACAATATTGTCAAGAAGAGGTCCTGTACATAGTACAGCTAATCTCTCAAGAAGGGAGAAAAGTGACACCTGAGGGAGCAGAAGCATTTATGAAGACTCCAAAACCTGAGACAGTGAGGGAAATGCAACATAGACCTATGTAATTATTGCAGGTCCTGGGTTTTTGATTACACTACATTTATTCAACCACTTTTAAAAGGACTCAAGGAAGCACAGATAGGTAAAAGTGAGATCATATGGACAGATGAGATGACTGAATGATTTGACGAATTAAAAAGGGCAATTCCTACAGCTGCTGTTTAAGGGATCCCAGACTACAACAAGGAGTTTCACTTATTCTCACATTCAAATGGAGAAGTAATGCTAGCAATCCTCACTCAGAAGAAATTAGGACATGTACATAAACCATCAGCCTGCTATAGTTTAGACCCAGTAATGAAAGGACATTATCCTTGCAAACAAGCATTAGCTGCTGCTGCCTTCACAATTGAAAAAGCTGCGAGTATTACAATGGGGTGTTCAATGACATTATTCATCGAGCATTCCTTATTTGCCATTTTAGAGAAACCCATTGACTACGCAAAGAGCATCAGGATATGAAGTAATTATTTCAAACCCAGTGATCAAAATTGTTAGATGCAGAGTAGTGAATCCATCGGCATTTATAGCAGAGCCAGTAGGGAAGAAGGACTATGTACGTGACTGCACAATGTGCACTGAGTTTTATGACGCTATTCCCCATATTAGTGAAAATGCTCTCGGAGGGGTGGGGGGGAATTCTATTTGATGGTTCTTCAAAAATTGACCAAATGACAGGAGAAAGACATACGGGATCGGCAGTAGTGAAGCTAAAAAAGACTGATGACTTTGAAGTAGTGACAACTGCCAGACTGCATTCACATGATTAAGCACAGGCTGCAGAATTAGTGGTGCTTATTGCTGCACTTCAAAGGTATGAGGATGAGGAAGTGACAGTGTACTTTGACTTCGCCGATGTGACATCAACCGTACATGCTTGAAAAGGAGGGGTTTCCTCTGCACAGACAGCACACCAGTGCAACATGCATCTCTATTGATAAATTGATGAAGGCACTAAGAGGGTAATTCATAGAAATTCGCACAAAAGTGGCGCACGCGGGTGGCGCACAGTGTCCCCGTGCGATACACTGCGCCAGCCGCGTGCGAAAAAATCCTTTTCATCGCACAGCAAATTCATGGATTTTAGCCTCCGAAACCAGCCGTGGCGCAGAGTGGCGCAGCGACCCTGCAGCAGCGCCAGTTACACCCCCAAGAACGCCCTCGCGCAAGGAAAAGCCTTCAAAATTCCCAAATCATCGCAAAGGGCTGCGCTAACCCTGGACCAGTTCACAGGGCTGCCAAACAGCAAACGCCAAGCGGGGAACGTGTATTTCAGTGGTTCTCGGGAAGTTTCACACGCAATTGTCCTGGGTACGTGTACATCAGGGGTGCGTGGGAAGCAACACACGCGATTCCATCAGGGCACGTGTATTCCAGGGGTGCGTGGGAAGTATCACACGCAAATGCAGCAGGGTATGTGTATTCCAGGGGTGCGCGGGAAGTATCACACGCAAAAGCAGAAGGGTACGTGTATTTCAGGGGTGCGCAGGAAGTATCACACGCGATTCCATCAGGGTACGTGTATTCCAGGGGTGCGCGGGGAGCACCAGACGTGAATTGCACGTGTGGGTCCTCCCAGGTGTACCCTCTACACCCTCCACGGCCCCTGCAGGCGGCCCACACCACAGGGGCCAACCCTGCACATGTCCCGCAGGCAGCCCATCCACCATGCCCATGCCCCCCAGCCAACCCACATGTCACCTTGCACTACTGCCCACCAACGCATGTCCCCCTGCACCCCCAGCCCCCAGCATCCAGGGGCACCCTCCACCAGGCCCCCACTCATGTCCACCTGCACCCCCACCCCCCAGCAGTGCAGGGCACCCTCCACCAGGCCCCCACTCATGTCCCCCTGCACCCCCACCCCCCAGCAGTCAGGGGCACCCTCCACCAGGCCCCCACTCATGTCTCCCATCACCCCCACCCCCCCAGCAGTGCAGGGCACCCTCCACCAGGCCCCCACGCATGTCCCCCTGCACCCCCCCCAGCATCCAGGGGCACCCTCCACCAGGCCCCCACTCATGTCTCCCATCACCCCCACCCCCCCAGCAGTGCAGGGCACCCTCCACCAGGCCCCCACGCATGTCCCCCTGCACCCCCACCCCCCAGCATCCAGGGGCACCCTCCACCAGGCACCCACTCATGTCCAACACATGTCTCCCAGCACCCCCACCCCCAGCAGTGCAGGGCACCCTCCACCAGGCCCCCACTCATGTCCCCCTGCACCCCCACCCCCCAGCATCCAGGGGCACCCTCCACCAGGCCCCCACTCATGTCCAACACATGTCTCCCATCACCCCCACCACCCAGCAGTGCAGGGCACCCTCCACCAGGCCCCCACTCATGTCCAACTCATGTCTCCCAGCACCCCCACCCCCCAGCATCCAGGGGCACCCTCCACCAGCCCCCCACTCATGTCTCCCTTCACCCCCACCCCCCAGCATCCAGGGGCACCCTCCACCAGGCCCCCACTCATGTCCCCCTGCACCCCCCACCCCCCAGCAGTCAGGGGCACCCTCCACCAGGCCCCCACTCATGCGCCCCTGCACCCCCACCCCCCAGCAGTCAGGGGCACCCTCCACCAGGCCCCCACTCATGTCCCCCTGCACCCCCCACCCCCCAGCAGTCAGGGGCACCCTCCACCAGGCCCCCACACATGTCTCCCTGCACCCCCAGGCCCCAGCAGTGCAGGGCACCCTCCACCAGGCCCCCACACATGTCTCCCAGCACCCCCACGCCCCAGCAGTGCAGGGCACCCTGCACCAGGCCCCCACTCATGTCCAACTCATGTCTCCCACCACCCTCACCCCCCAGCAGTGCAGGGCACCCTCCACCAGGCCCCCACTCATGTCTCCCATCACCCCCTCCCCCCAGCATCCAGGGGCACCCTCCACCAGGCCCCCACCCATGTCTCCCATCACCCCCACCCCCCAGCATCCAGGGGCACCCTCCACCAGGCCCCCACTCATGTGCCCCTGCACCCCCACCCCCCAGCATCCAGGGACATCCTCCACCAGGCCCCCACACATGTCCCCCTGCACCCCCACCCCCCCAGCAGTCAGGGGCACCCTCCACCAGGCCCCCACACATGTCTCCCTGCACCCCCACCCCCCAGCAGTGCAGGGCACCCTCCACCAGGCCCCCACACATGTCTCCCAGCACCCCCACCCCCCAGCATCCAGGGGCACCCTCCACCAGGCCCCCACTCATGTCCAATTCATGTCTCCCAGCACCCCCCCCCCCGCAGCAGTGCAGGGCACCCTCCACCAGGCCCCCACTCATGTCCCCCTGCACCCCCACCCCCCAGCATCCAGGGGCACCCTCCACCAGGCCCCCACTCATGTCTCCCATCACCCCCACACCCCAGCATCCAGGGGCACCCTCCACCAGGCCCCCACTCATGTCTCCCAGCACCCCCACCCCCCAGCAGTGCAGGGCACCCTCCACCAGGCCCCCACTCATGTCCAACTCATGTCTCCCACCACCCCCACCCCCCAGCATCCAGGGGCACCCTCCACCAGGCCCCCACTCATGTCCAACTCATGTCTCCCAGCACCCCCACCCCCAGCAGTGCAGGGCACCCTCCACCAGGCCCCCACACATGTTTCCCAGCACCCCACCCCCCCAGAATCCAGGGGCACCCTCCACCAGCCCCCCACTCATGTCTCCCTTCACCCCCACCCCCCAGCATCCAGGGGCACCCTCCACCAGGCACCCACTCATGTCCAACTCATGTCTCCCAGCACCCCCACCCCCAGCAGTGCAGGGCACCCTCCACCAGGCCCCCACTCATGTCCCCCTGGACCCCCACCCCCCAGCATCCAGGGGCACCCTCCACCAGGCCCCCACTCATGTCCAACTCATGTCTCCCATCGCCCCTACCACCCAGCAGTGCAGGGCACCCTCCACCAGGCCCCCACTCATGTCTCCCATCACCCCCACCCCCCAGCAGTCAGGGGCACCCTCCACCAGGCCCCCACTCATGTCCCCCTGCACCCCCACCCACCAGCATCCAGGGGCACCCTCCACCAGGCCCCCACACATGTCTCCCATCACCCCTACCCCCCAGCAGTGCAGTGGCACCCTCCACCAGGCCCCCACTCATGTCCCCCTGCACCCCCACCCCGCAGCTGTGCAGGGGAACCCTCCACCAGGCCCCCACTCATGTCCCCCTGCACCCCCACCCCCCAGCAGTCAGGGGCACCCTCCACCAGGCCCCCACTCATATCCCCCTGCACCCCCAGCCCCCAGCAGTCAGGGGCACCCTCCACCAGGCCCCGACACATGTCTCGCTGCACCCCCACCCCCCAGCAGTGCAGGGCACCCTCCACCAGGCCCCCACACATGTCTCCCAGCACCCCCACCCCCAGCAGTGCAGGGCACCCTGCACCAGGCCCCCACTCATGTCCAACTCATGTCTCCCACCACCCTCACCCCCAGCAGTGCAGGGCACCCTCCACCAGGCCCCCACTCATGTCTCCCATCACCCCCACCACCCAGCATCCAGGGGCACCCTCCACCAGGCCCCCACCCATGTCTCCCATCACCCCCACCCCCCCAGCATCCAGGGGCACCCTCCACCAGGCCCCCACTCATGTCCACTGCACCCCCACCCCCCAGCATCCAGGGACATCCTCCACCAGTCCCCCACACATGTCTCCCATCACCCCCACCCCCCAGCAGTCAGGGGCACCCTCCACCAGGCCCCCACTCATGTCCAACTCATGTCTCCCAGCACCCCCACCCCCCAGCATCCAGGGACATCCTCCACCAGGCCCCCACTCATGTCCCCCAGCACCCCCACCCCCATCAGTGCAGGGCACCCTCCACCAGGCCCCCACTCATGTCCCCCTGTACCCCCACCCTCCAGCAGCAGGGGCACCCTCCACCAGGCCCCCACTCATGTCCCCCTGCACCCCCACCCCCCAGCAGTCTGGGGCACCCTCCACCAGGCCCCCACACATGTCTCCCTGTACCCCCACCCCCCAGCAGTGCAGGACACCCTCCACCAGGCCCCCACACATGTCACCCAGCACCCCCACCCCCCAGCATCCAGGGGCACCCCCACCAGGCCCCCACTCATGTCCCCCTGCACCCCCACCTCCCAGCATCCAGGGGCACCTTCCACCAGGCCCCCACTCATGTCTCCCATCACCCCCACCCCCCAGCATCCAGGGGCACACTCCACCAGGCCCCCACTCATGTCCCCCTGCACCCCCACCCGACAGCATCCAGGGGCACCCTCCACCAGGCCCCCACACATGTCTCCCATCACCCCCACCCCCCAGCAGTCAGGGGCACCCTCCACCAGGCCCCCACTCATGTCCAACTCATGTATCCCAGCACCCCCACCCCCCAGCAGCCAGGGGCACCCTCCACCAGGCCCCCACTCATGTCCAACTCATGTCTCCCAGCACCCCCACCCCCCAGCAGTCAGGGGCACCCTCCACCAGGCCCCCACTCATGTCCCCCTGCACCCCCACCCCCCAGCAGTCAGGGGCACCCTCCACCAGGCCCCCACACATGTCTCCCTGCACCCCCACCCCCCAGCAGTGCAGGGCTCCCTCCACCAGGCCCCCACACATGTCTCCCAGCAACCCCACCCCCCAGCATCCAGGGGCACCCTCCACCAGGCCCCCACTCATGTCCCCCTGCACCCCACCCCCCAGCAGCCAGGGGCACCCTCCACCATGCCCCCACTCATGTCCAACTCATGTCTCCCAGCACCCCCACCCCCCAGCATCCAGGGGCAGCCTCCACCAGGCCCCCACTCATGTCCAACTCATGTCTCCCAGCACCCCCACCCCCAGCAGTGCAGGGCACCCTCCACCAGGGCCCCACTCATGTCCCCCTGCACCCCCACCCCCCAGCAGTCAGGGGCACCCTCCACCAGGCCCCCACTCATGCCCCCCTGTACCCCACCCCCCAGCAGTCAGGGGCACCCTCCACCAGGCCTCCACACATGTCTCCCTGCACCCCCACCCCCCAGCAGTGCAGGGCACCCTCCACCAGGCCCCCACACATGTCTCCCATCACCCCCACCCCCCAGCAGTCAGGGGCACCCTCCACCAGGCCCCCACTCATGTCCAACTCATGTCTCCCAGCACCCCCACCCCCAGCAGTGCAGGGCACCCTCTACCAGGCCCCCACTCATGTCCCCCTGCACCCCCACCCCCCAGCAGTCAGGGGCAGCCTCCAGCAGGCCCCCACTCATGTCCCCCTGCACCCCCACCCCCCAGCAGTCAGGGGCACCCTCAACCAGGCCCCCACACATGACTCCCTGCACCCCCACCCCCCAGCAGTGCAGGGCACCCTCCACCAGGCCCCCACACATGTCTCCCAGCACCCCCACCCCCCAGCAGTGCAGGGCACCCTCCACCAGGCCCCCACTCATGTCCAACTCATGTCTCCCACCACCCCCAACCCCCAGCATCCAGGGGCACCCTCCACCAGGCCCCCACTCATGTCCAACTCATGTCTCCCAGCACCCCCACCCCCAGCAGTGCAGGGCACCCTCCACCAGGCCCCCATTCATGTCCCCCTGCGCCCCCACCCCCCAGCAGTCAGGGGCACCCTCCACCAGGCCCCCACTCATGTCCCCCTGCACCCCCACCCCCAGCATCCAGGGGCACCCTCCACCAGGCCCCCACTCATGTCTCCCATCACCCCCCAGCATCCAGGGGCACCCTCCACCAGGCCCCCACTCATGTCTCCCATCACCCCCACCCCCCAGCATCCAGGGGCACCCTCCACCAGGCCCCCACTCATGTCCCCCTGCACCCCCACCCCCCAGCATCCAGGGGCACCCTCCACCAGGCCCCCACGCATGTCTCCCTGCACCCCCACCCCCCAGCAGTCAGGGGCACCCTCCACCAGGCCCCCACTCATGTCCAACTCATGTCTCCCAGCACCCCCACCCCCCAGCAGTCAGGGGCACCCTCCACCAGGCCCCCACTCATGTCCCCCTGCACCCCCACCCCCCAGCAGTCAGGGGCACCCTCCACCAGGCCCCCACACATGTCTCCCTGCACCCCCACCCCCCAGCAGTGCAGGGCTCCCTCCACCAGGCCCCCACACATGTCTCCCAGCAACCCCACTCCCCAGCATCCAGGGGCACCCTCCACCAGGCCCCCACTCATGTCCCCCTGCACCCCACCCCCCAGCAGCCAGGGGCACCCTCCACCAGGCCCCCCCTCATGTCCAACTCATGTCTCCCAGCACCCCCACCCCCCAGCATCCAGGGGCACCCTCCACCAGGCCCCCACTCATGTCCAACTAATGCCTCCCAGCACCCCCACCCCCCAGCAGTCAGGGGCACCCTCCACCAGGCCCCCACTCATGTCCCCCTGCACCCCCACCCCCCAGCAGTCAGGGGCACCCTCCACCAGGCCCCCACACATGTCTCCCTGCACCCCCACCCCCCAGCAGTGCAGGGCTCCCTCCACCAGGCCCCCACACATGTCTCCCAGCAACCCCACCCCCCAGCATCCAGGGGCACCCTCCACCAGGCCCCCACTCATGTCCCCCTGCACCCCACCCCTCAGCAGCCAGGGGCACCCTCCACCATGCCCCCACTCATGTCCAACTCATGTCTCCCAGCACCCCCACCCCCCAGCATCCAGGGGCACCCTCCACCAGGCCCCCACTCATGTCCTACTCATGTCTCCCAGCACCCCCACCCCCAGCAGTGCAGGGCACCCTCCACCAGGGCCCCACTCATGTCCCCCTGCACCCCCACCCCCCAGCAGTCAGGGGCACCCTCCACCAGGCCCCCACTCATGTCCCCCTGCACCTCCACCCCCCAGCAGTCAGGGGCACCCTCCACCAGGCCTCCACACATGTCTCCCTGCACCCCCACCCCCCAGCAGTGCAGGGCACCCTCCACCAGGCCCCCACACATGTCTCCCATCACCCCCACCCCCCAGCAGTCAGGGGCACCCTCCACCAGGCCCCCACTCATGTCCAACTCATTTCTCCCAGCACCCCCACCCCCAGCAGTGCAGGGCACCCTCCACCAGGCCCCCACTCATGTCCCCCTGCACCCCCACCCCCCAGCAGTCAGGGGCAGCCTCCAGCAGGCCCCCACTCATGTCCCCCTGCACCCCCACCCCCCAGCAGTCAGGGGCACCCTCCACCAGGCCCCCACACATGACTCCCTGCACCCCCACCCCCCAGCAGTGCAGGGCACCCTCCACCAGGCCCCCATTCATGTCCCCCTGCGCCCCCACCCCCCAGCAGTCAGGGGCACCCTCCACCAGGCCCCCACTCATGTCCCCCTGCACCCCCACCCCCAGCATCCAGGGGCGCCCTCCACCAGGCCCCCACTCATGTCTCCCATCACCCCCAGCATCCAGGGGCACCCTCCACCAGGCCCCCACTCATGTCTCCCATCACCCCCACCCCCCAGCATCCAGGGGCACCCTCCACCAGGCCCCCACTCATGTCCCCCTGCACCCCCACCCCCCAGCATCCAGGGGCACCCTCCACCAGGCCCCCACGCATGTCTCCCTGCACCCCCACCCCCCAGCAGTCAGGTGCACCCTCCACCAGGCCCCCACTCATGTCCAACTCATGTCTCCCAGCACCCCCACCCCCCAGCAGTCAGGGGCACCCTCCACCAGGCCCCCACTCATGTCCCCCTGCACCCCCACCCCCCAGCAGTCAGGGGCACCCTCCACCAGGCCCCCACACATGTCTCCCTGCACCCCCACCCCCCAGCAGTGCAGGGCTCCCTCCACCAGGCCCCCACACATGTCTCCCAGCAACCCCACTCCCCAGCATCCAGGGGCACCCTCCACCAGGCCCCCACTCATGTCCCCCTGCACCCCACCCCCCAGCAGCCAGGGGCACCCTCCACCAGGCCCCCCCTCATGTCCAACTCATGTCTCCCAGCACCCCCACCCCCAAGCATCCAGGGGCACCCTCCACCAGGCCGCCACTCATGTCCAACTCATGTCTCCCAGCACCCCCACCCCCAGCAGTGCAGGGCACCCTCCACCAGGGCCCCACTCATGTCCCCCTGCACCCCCACCCCCCAGCAGTCAGGGGCACCCTCCACCAGGCCCCCACTCATGTCCCCCTGCACCCCCACCCCCCAGCAGTCAGGGGCACCCTCCACCAGGCCTCCACACATGCCTCCCTGCACCCCCACCCCCCAGCAGTGCAGGGCACCCTCCACCAGGCCCCCACACATGTCTCCCATCACCCCCACCCCCCAGCAGTCAGGGGCACCCTCCACCAGGCCCCCACTCATGTCCAACTCATGTCTCCCAGCACCCCCACCCCCAACAGTGCAGGGCACCCTCCACCAGGCCCCCACTCATGTCCCCCTGCACCCCCACCCCCCCAGCAGTCAGGGGCAGCCTCCAGCAGGCCCCCACTCATGTCCCCCTGCACCCCCACCCCCCAGCAGTCAGGGGCACCCTCCACCAGGCCCCCACACATGACTCCCTGCACCCCCACCCCCCAGCAGTGCAGGGCACCCTCCACCAGGCCCACACACATGTCTCCCAGCACCCCCACCCCCCAGCAGTGCAGGGCACCCTCCACCAGGCCCCCACTCATGTCCAACTCATGTCTCCCACCACCCCCACCCCCCAGCATCCAGGGGCACCCTCCACCAGGCCCCCACTCATGTCCAACTCATGTCTCCCAGCACCCCCACCCCAGCAGTGCAGGGCACCCTCCACCAGGCCCCCATTCATGTCCCCCTGCGCCCCCACCCCCCAGCAGTCAGGGGCACCCTCCACCAGGCCCCCACTCATGTCCCCCTGCACCCCCACCCCCAGCATCCAGGGGCACCCTCCACCAGGCCCCCACTCATGTCTCCCATCACCCCCCAGCATCCAGGGGCACCCTCCACCAGGCCCCCACTTATGTCTCCCATCACCCCCACCCCCCAGCATCCAGGGGCACCCTCCACCAGGCCCCCACTCATGTCCCCCTGCACCCCCACGCCCCAGCATCCAGGGGCACCCTCCACCAGGCCCCCACGCATGTCTCCCTGCACCCCCACCCCCCAGCAGTCAGGGGCACCCTCCACCAGGCCCCCACTCATGTCCAACTCATGTCTCCCAGCACCCCCACCCCCCAGCAGTCAGGGGCACCCTCCACCAGGCCCCCACTCATGTCCCCCTGCACCCCCACCCCCCAGCACCCCCCAGCAGTCAGGGGCACCCTCCACCAGGCCCCCACACATGTCTCCCCTGCACCCCCACCCCCCAGCAGTGCAGGCTCCCTCCACCAGGCCCCACACATGTCTCCCAGCAACCCCACTCCCCAGCATCCAGGGGCAACCCTCCACCAGGCCCCACTCATGTCCCCCTGCACCCCACCCCCCAGCAGCCAGGGGAACCTCCACCAGGCCCCCCCTCATGTCCAACTCATGTCTCCCAGCACCCCCACCCCCCAGCATCCAGGGCACCCTCCACCAGGCCCCCACTCATGTCCAACTCATGTCTCCCAGCAACCCCACCCCCAGCAGTGCAGGGCACCCTCCACCAGGCCCCCACTCATGTCCCCCTGTACCCCCACCCCCCAGCAGTCAGGGGCACCCTCCACCAGGCCCCCACTCATGTCCCCCTGCACCCCAACCCCCAGCAGTCAGGGGCACCCTCCACCAGGCCTCCACACATGTCTCCCTGCACCCCCACCCCCCGGCAGTGCAGGGCACCCTCCACCAGGCCCCCACACATGTCTCCCATCACCCCCCACCCCCCAGCAGTCAGGGGCACCCTCCACCAGGCCCCACTCATGTCCAACTCATGTCTCCCACCACTCCTACCCCCCAGCATCCAGGGGCACCCTCCACCAGGCCCCCACTCATGTCCAACTCATGTCTCCCAGCACCCCCACCCCCCAGCAGTCAGGGGCACCCTCCACCAGGCCCCCACTCATGTCCCCCTGCACCCCCACCCCCCAGCAGTCAGGGGCACCCTCCACCAGGCCCCCACACATGTCTCCCTGCACCCCCACTCCCCAGCAGTGCAGGGCTCCCTCCACCAGGCCCCCACACATGTCTCCCAGCAACCCCACTCCCCAGCATCCAGGGGCACCCTCCACCAGGCCCCACTCATGTCCCCCTGCACCCCCCAGCAGCCAGGGGCACCCTCCACCAGGCCCCCCCTCATGTCCAACTCCATGTCTCCCAGGCACCCCCACCCCCCCAGCATCCAGGGGCACCCTCCACCAGGCCCCCACTCATGTCCAACTAATGTCTCCAGCACCCCCACCCCCCAGCAGTCAGGGGCACCCTCCACCAGGCCCCCACTCATGTCCCCCTGCACCCCCACCCCCCAGCAGTCAGGGGCACCCTCCACCAGGCCCCCACACATGTCTCCCTGCACCCCCACCCCCCAGCAGTGCAGGGCTCCCTCCACCAGGCCCCCACACATGTCTCCCAGCAACCCCACCCTCCAGCATCCAGTGGCACCCTCCACCAGGCCCCCCACTCATGTCCCCCTGCACCCCACCCCCCAGCAGCCAGGGGCACCCTCCACCATGCCCCCACTCATGTCCAACTCATGTCTCCCAGCACCCCCACCCCCCAGCATCCAGGGGCACCCTCCACCATGCCCCCACTCATGTCCAACTCATGTCTCCCAGCACCCCCACCCCCAGCAGTGCAGGGCACCCTCCACCAGGGCCCCACTCATGTCCCCCTGCACCCCCACCCCCGAGCAGTCAGGGGCACCCTCCACCAGGCCCCCACTCATGTCCCCCTGCACCCCCACCCCCCAGCAGTCAGGGGCACCCTCCACCAGGCCTCCACACATGTCTCCCTGCACCCCCACCCCCCAGCAGTGCAGGGCACCCTCCACCAGGCCCCCACACATGTCTCCCATCACCCCCACCCCCCAGCAGTCAGGGGCACCCTCCACCAGGCCCCCACTCATGTCCAACTCATGTCTCCCAGCACCCCCACCCCCAGCAGTGCAGGGCACCCTCCCCAGGCCCCCACTCATGTCCAACTCATGTCTCCCAGCACCCCCACCCCCCAGCAGTCAGGGGCAACCCTCCACCAGGCCCCCACACATGACTCCCTGCACCCCCACCCCCCAGCAGTGCAGGGCACCCTCCAGCAGGCCCCCACACATGTCTCCCAGCACCCACACCCCCCAGCAGTGCAGGGCACCCTCCACCAGGCCCCCACTCATGTCCAACTCATGTCTCCCACCACCCCCACCCCCCAGCATCCAGGGGACCCTCCATCAGGCCCCCACTCATGTCCAACTCATGTCTCCCAGCACCCCCACCCCCAGCAGTGCAGGGCACCCTCCACCAGGCCCCCATTCATGTCCCCCTGCGCCCCCACCCCCCAGCAGTCAGGGGCACCCTCCACCAGGCCCCCACTCATGTCCCCCTGCACCCCCACCCCCAGCATCCAGGGGCACCCTCCACCAGGCCCCCCACTCATGTCTCCCATCACCCCCCAGCATCCAGGGGCACCCTCCACCAGGCCCCCACTCATGTCTCCCATCACCCCCACCCCCCAGCATCCAGGGGCACCCTCCACCAGGCCCCCACTCATGTCCCCCTGCACCCCCCACCCCCCAGCATCCAGGGGCACCCTCCACCAGGCCCCCACGCATGTCTCCCTGAACCCCCACCCCCCAGCATTCAGGGGCACCCTCCACCAGGCCCCCACTCATGTCCAACTCATGTCTCCCAGCACCCCCACCCCCAGCAGTCAGGGGCACCCTCCACCAGGCCCCCACTCATGTCCCCTGCACCCCCACTCCCCAGCAGTCAGGGGCACCCTCCACCAGGGCCCCCACACATGTCTCCCCTGCACCCCCCACCCCCCAGCAGTGCAGGGCTCCCTCCACCAGGCGCCCACACATGTCTCCCAGCAACCCCACTCCCCAGCATCCAGGGGCACCCTCCACCAGGCCCCCCCTCATGTCCAACTCATGTCTCCCAGCACCCCCACCCCCCAGCATCCAGGGGCACCCTCCACCAGGCCCCCACTCATGTCCAACTCATGTCTCCCAGCACCCCCAGCAGTGCAGGGCACCCTCCACCAGGGCCACACTCATGTCCCCCTGCACCCCCACCCCCCAGCAGTCAGGGGCACCCTCCACAGGCCCCCACTCATGTCCCCCTGCACCCCCACCCCCCAGCAGTCAGGGGCACCCTCCACCAGGCCTCCACACATGTCTCCCTGCACCCCCACCCCCCAGCAGTGCAGGGCACCCTCCACCAGGCCCCCACACATGTCTCCCATCACCCCCACCCCCCAGCAGTCAGGGGCACCCTCCACCAGGCCCCCACTCATGTCCAACTCATGTCTCCCAGCACCCCCACCCCCAGCAGTTCAGGGCACCCTCCACCAGGCCCCCACTCATGTCCCCCTGCACCCCCACCCCCCAGCAGTCAGAGGCAGCCTCCAGCAGGCCCCCACTCATGTCCCCCTGCACCCCCACCCCCCAGCAGTCAGGGGCACCCTCCACCAGGCCCCCACACATGACTCCCTGCACCCCCACCCCCCAGCATCCAGGGGCACCCTCCACCATGCCCCCACTCATGTCCAACTCATGTCTCCCAGCACCCCCACCCACAGCAGTGCAGGGCACCCTCCACCAGGGCCCCACTCATGTCCCCCTGCACCCCCACCCCCCAGCAGTCAGGGGCACCCTCCACCAGGCCCCCACTCATGTCCCCCTGCACCCCCACCCCCCAGCAGTCAGGGGCACCCTCCACCAGGCCTCCACACATGTCTCCCTGCTCCCCCACCCCCCAGCAGTGCAGGGCACCCTCCACCAGGCCCCCACACATGTCTCCCATCACCCCCACCCCCCAGCAGTCAGGGGCACCCTCCACCAGGCCCCCACTCATGTCCAACTCATGTCTCCCAGCACCCCCACCCCCAGCAGTGCAGGGCACCCTCCACCAGGCCCCCACTCATGTCCAACTCATGTCTCCCAGCACCCCCACCCCCCAGCAGTCAGGGGCACCCTCCACCAGGCCCCCACACATGACTCCCTGCACCCCCACCCCCCAGCAGTGCAGGGCACCCTCCAGCAGGCCCCCACACATGTCTCCCAGCACCCACACCCCCCAGCAGTGCAGGGCACCCTCCACCAGGCCCCCACTCATGTCCAACTCATGTCTCCCACCACCCCCACCCCCCAGCATCCAGGGGGACCCTCCACCAGGCCCCCACTCATGTCCAACTCATGTCTCCCAGCACCCCCACCCCCAGCAGTGCAGGGCACCCTCCACCAGGCCCCCATTCATGTCCCCCTGCGCCCCCACCCCCCAGCAGTCAGGGGCACCCTCCACCAGGCCCCCACTCATGTCCCCCTGCACCCCCACCCCCAGCATCCAGGGGCACCCTCCACCAGGCCCCCACTCATGTCTCCCATCACCCCCCAGCATCCAGGGGCACCCTCCACCAGGCCCCCACTCATGTCTCCCATCACCCCCACCCCCCAGCATCCAGGGGCACCCTCCACCAGGCCCCCACTCATGTCCCCCTGCACCCCCACCCCCCAGCATCCAGGGGCACCCTCCACCAGGCCCCCACGCATGTCTCCCTGAACCCCCACCCCCCAGCAGTCAGGGGCACCCTCCACCAGGCCCCCACTCATGTCCAACTCATGTCTCCCAGCACCCCCACCCCCAGCAGTCAGGGGCACCCTCCACCAGGCCCCCACTCATGTCCCCCTGCACCCCCACCCCCCAGCAGTCAGGGGCACCCTCCACCAGGCCCCCACACATGTCTCCCTGCACCCCCACCCCCCAGCAGTGCAGGGCTCCCTCCACCAGGCGCCCACACATGTCTCCCAGCAACCCCACTCCCCAGCATCCAGGGGCACCCTCCACCAGGCCCCCACTCATGTCCCCCTGCACCCCACCCCCCAGCAGCCAGGGGCACCCTCCACCAGGCCCCCCCTCATGTCCAACTCATGTCTCCCAGCACCCCCACCCCCCAGCATCCAGGGGCACCCTCCACCAGGCCCCCACTCATGTCCAACTCATGTCTCCCAGCACCCCCAGCAGTGCAGGGCACCCTCCACCAGGGCCACACTCATGTCCCCCTGCACCCCCACCCCCCAGCAGTCAGGGGCACCCTCCACCAGGCCCCCACTCATGTCCCCCTGCACCCCCACCCCCCAGCAGTCAGGGGCACCCTCCACCAGGCCTCCACACATGTCTCCCTGCACCCCCACCCCCCAGCAGTGCAGGGCACCCTCCACCAGGCCCCCACACATGTCTCCCATCACCCCCACCCCCCAGCAGTCAGGGGCACCCTCCACCAGGTCCCCACTCATGTCCAACTCATGTCTCCCAGCACCCCCACCCCCAGCAGTTCAGGGCACCCTCCACCAGGCCCCCACTCATGTCCCCCTCACCCCCACCCCCCAGCAGTCAGGGGCAGCCTCCAGCAGGCCCCCACTCATGTCCCCCTGCACCCCCACCCCCCAGCAGTCAGGGGCACCCTCCACCAGGCCCCCACACATGACTCCCTGCACCCCCACCCCCGAGCAGTGCAGGGCACCCTCCACCAGGCCCCCACACATGTCTCCCAGCACCCCCACCCCCCGGCAGTGCAGGGCACCCTCCACCAGGCCCCCACTCATGTCCAACTCATGTCTCCCACCACCCCCACCCCCCAGCATCCAGGGGCACCCTCCACCAGGCCCCCACTCATGTCCAACTCATGTCTCCCAGCACCCCCACCCCCAGCAGTGCAGGGCACCCTCCACCAGGCCCCCATTCATGTCCCCCTGCGCCCCCACCCCCCAGCAGTCAGGGGCACCCTCCACCAGGCCCCCACTCATGTCCCCCTGCACCCCCACCCCCAGCATCCAGGGGCACCCTCCACCAGGCCCCCACTCATGTCTCCCATCACCCCCCAGCATCCAGGGGCACCCTCCACCAGGCCCCCACTCATGTCTCCCATCACCCCCACCCCCCAGCATCCAGGGGCACCCTCCACCAGGCCCCCACTCATGTCCCCCTGCACCCCCACCCCCCAGCATCCAGGGGCACCCTCCACCAGGCCCCCACGCTGGTCTCCCTGCACCCCCACTCCCCAGCAGTCAGGGGCACCCTCCACCAGGCCCCCACTCATGTCCAACTCATGTCTCCCAGCACCCCCACCCCCCAGCAGTCAGGGGCACCCTCCACCAGGTCCCCACTCATGTCCCCCTGCACCCCCACCCCCCAGCAGTCAGGGGCACCCTCCACCAGGCCCCCACACATGTCTCCCTGCACCCCCACCCCCCAGCAGTGTAGGGCTCCCTCCACCAGGCCCCCACACATGTCTCCCAGCAACCCCACTCCCCAGCATCCAGGGGCACCCTCCACCAGGCCCCCACTCATGTCCCCCTGCACCCCACCCCCCAGCAGCCAGGGGCACCCTCCACCAGGTCCAACTCATGTCTCCCAGCACCCCCACCCCCCAGCATCCAGGGGCACCCTCCACCAGGCCCCCACTCATGTCCAACTCATGTCTCCCAGCACCCCCACCCCCAGCAGTGCAGGGCACCCTCCACCAGGCCCCCACTCATGTCCCCCTGCACCCCCACCCCCCAGCAGTCAGGGGCACCCTCCACCAGGCCCCCACTCATGTCCCCCTGCACCCCCACCCCCCAGCATCCAGGGGCACCCTCCACCAGGCCTCCACACATGTCCAACTCATGTCTCCCACCGCCCCCACTCATGTCCAACTCATGTCTCCCAGCACCCCCACCCCCAGCAGTGCAGGGCACCCTCCACCAGGCCCCCATTCATGACCCCTGCGCCCCCACCCCCCAGCAGTCAGGGGCACCCTCCACCAGGCCCCCACTCATGTCCAACTCATGTCTCCCAGCACCCCCACCCCCAGCAGTGCAGGGCACCCTCCACCAGGCCCCCACTCATGTCCCCCTGCACCCCCACCCCCCAGCAGTCAGGGGCACCCTCCACCAGGCCCCCACTCATGTCCCCCTGCACCCCCACCCCCCAGCAGTCAGGGGCACCCTCCACCAGGCCTCCACACATGTCTCCCTGCACCCCCACCCCCCAGCAGTGCAGGGCACCCTCCACCAGGCCCCCACACATGTCTCCCATCACCCCCACCCCCCTGCAGTCAGGGGCACCCTCCACCAGGCCCCCACTCATGTCCAACTCATGTCTCCCACCACCCCCACCCCCCAGCATCCAGGGGCACCCTCCACCAGGCCCCCACTCATGTCCAACTCATGTCTCCCAGCACCCCCACCCCCAGCAGTGCAGGGCACCCTCCACAGGCCCCCATTCATGTCCCCCTGCGCCCCCACCCCCCAGCAGTCAGGGGCACCCTCCACCAGGCCCCCACTCATGTCCCCCTGCACCCCCACCCCCAGCATCCAGGGGCACCCTCCACCAGGCCCCCACTCATGTCTCCCATCACCCCCCAGCATCCAGGGGCACCCTCCACCAGGCCCCCACTCATGTCTCCCATCACCCCCACCCCCCAGCATCCGGGGGCACCCTCCACCAGGCCCCCACTCATGTCCCCCTGCACCCCCACCCCCCAGCATCCAGGGGCACCCTCCACCAGGCCCCCACGCATGTCTCCCATCACCCCCACCCCCTAGCAGTCAGGGGCACCCTCCACCAGGCCCCCACTCATGTCCAACTCATGTCTCCCAGCACCCCCACCCCCCAGCATCCAGGGGCACCCTCCACCAGGCCCCCACTCATGTCCAACTCATGTCTCCCAGCACCCCCACCCCTAGCAGTGCAGGGCACCCTCCACCAGGCCCCCACTCATGTCCCCCTGCACCCCCACCCCCAGCAGTCAGGGGCACCCTCCACCAGGCCCCCACTCATGGCCCCCTGCACCCCCACCCCCCAGCAGTCAGGGGCACCCTCCACCAGGCCCCCACACATGTCTCCCTGCACCCCCACCCCCCAGCAGTGCAGGGCATCCTCCACCAGGCCCCCACACATGTCTCCCAGCACCCCCACCCCCCAGCAGTGCAGGGTACCCTCCACCAGGCCCCCACTCATGTCCAAATCATGTCTCCCACCACCCCCACCCCCCAGCAGTGCAGGGCACCCTCCACCAGGCCCCCACTCATGTCTCCCATCACCCCCACCCCCCAGCATCCAGGGGCACCCTCCACCAGGCCCCCACTCATGTCCCCCTGCACCCCCACCCCCCAGCATCCAGGGGCACCCTCCACCAGGCCCCCACTCATGTCCCCCTGCACCCCCACCCCCCAGCAGTCAGGGGCACCCTCCACCAGGCCCCCACACATGTCTCCCTGCACCCCCACCCTCCACCAGGCCCCCACACATGTCTTCCAGCACCCCCACCCCCCAGCAGTGCAGGGCACCCTCCACCAGGCCCCCACTCACGTCCAACTCATGGCTCCCACCACCCCCACCCCCCAGCAGTGCAGGGCACCCTCCACCAGGCCCCCACTCATGTCTCCCATCACCCGCACCCCCCAGCATCCAGGGGCACCCTCCATGTCTCCCAGCACCCCCACCCCCAGCAGTGCAGGGCACCCTCCACCAGGCCCCCACTCATGCCCCCCTGCACCCCCACCCCCCAGCATCCAGGGGCACCCTCCACCAGGCCCCCGCTCATGTCCCCCTGCACCCCCACCCCCCAGCAGTCAGGGGCATCCTCCACCAGGCCCCCACACGTCTCTCTGCACCCCCACCCCCCAGCAGTGCAGGGCACCCTCCACCAGGCCCCCACCCGTCTCCCAGCACCCCCCAGCAGTGCAGGGCACCCTCCACCAAGCCCCCACTCATGTCCAACTCATGTCTCCCACCACCCCCATCCCCCAGCATCCAGGGGCACCCTCCACCAGGCCCCCACTCATGTCCAACTCATGTCTCCCAGCACCCCCACCCCCAGCAGTGCAGGGCACCCTCCACCAGACCCCCACACATGTCTCCCAGCACCCGCACCCCCACCCCCCAGCATCCAGGGGCACCCTCCACCAGGCCCCCACTCATGTCTCCCAGCACCCTCACCCCCCAGCACTGTGGGGCACCCTCCACCAGGCCCCCACACATGTCCCCCAGCCAACCTGTCATCATAATCTAGATCCCTGGCCCTTATGGTCAGCCTCCAAATGCCAAACACCCACCCGAGTATTGCATCCACCCACTTAGAAATGGCAATAACATGATAACCCCAATTGCAAGTTTGGAAATGAACACATGTCCCTCACATACACCCAGTGGGTGTCAGTGAATGTGAAAACCCATATCATGATATGCATAAAACCAATGAGATGATACTACACATTGAAGTTTGAAGAAAAAATATGTATTAAAAGCAACATAAATTGAATCAAAAATAAACAAACAAAAATGGGAATTTAAAAAAAAAAAAACAGCATGTCCGCGAAATAATGCAAAACCACAAATCATAATCCAAAGGAAAGGTGTCCAAAGTCACAGTCCACAAAAGTAAATCCAATGGAAATTTAAAATCGAAAACCATTGCTCCATGGGTAAATCATAAAAGAAAATGAAAATCCAACAGTCAACTATATACAGATAAACAATCCAGGGTCCATGATCCCAACAGAAGAAATGAAACCTATCTAATAACACTACCTAATAAAATAAAACTATATACAAAAATGTGGCCCATTGTCCAAAAGGTCCAAAAAAAATGCAAAACCAAAGGAAACCTAACACTAACTACATAACTATTTACAAGGGCAGCGGGCTAGTCCGACGGCCCACTTCGGGATGTTCCGGGCCAGGGCATCATCGAACTCCTGCTCAATGTCCCGGAGGCGCTCCTCCTCCATGGCCCCGAGGGTCCGCAGGGCCGTCGACATGTTCACCTCCAACTCCCTGCGGATTGCCTCGAGGCACTCGGCCTGCCTCAGGGCCCTCCGCATGGAGTTCTCCGCCCTGACCATCGTGAGCCGTGCCTCTTCCGCCCGCTGCCGCTCCGCATCTATGGCGTGGCCCAACCGCAGCCACACGGAAGACACTTCCCGTCCTGGGTCCTCCTGCCCTCCGGCCGATGCCTGCCCCTCCGATGTCGAAGGCCCCGAGCCATCATGGCTCCCACCACGTTGCTGCTGCTGCTGTGCCTCTGCCTGTGCACTGCCTCCTGCTGCCTGCACATCCTCCGCTGGCTGGGGTGCAGTCATTGATGTGGCCACCCCTGCTGGACGTCCGACTCCCGACTGTGGCAGGGATGCCTCCTCCACCAGCCTGGCCGCACCGTCAGAGGCAGCTCCACAGGGCACCCAGGTGACTAATGGGTGGGAATATGGCATGGAGGACGACTGGCGCATAGGGGGTTCAGTTGAGGAGGGGGTCTGAGCAAGCCCCATCAAACGGAGGAATCCGGCCTGGGTGACCTGTCCCAGTAGGCCGACGCGGTCAACGAGCCATTCGAGATGACGTGCAGTCTCCTCATGAAAAGACTGCAGGTCACCTCGCATGGCCCGTTGATGCAACACCACACCAGTCAGGACAGGCTCAACCCGGACCCGGATAGCCACGTCCGCAGGCAGAGGAAGGCCAGTTGTTGTGAGCTCATCCCCTGCCTGAAAACGGGTCTGGACTTAGGCATCCCTGATGGTGCAAGATGATGCAGTGACAGGATCAGGGACAGGATTGCACACAGGCACCTCCGCGGCGGCCTGTGCTGCCTCCTGTCCCTGGTCCTGCACCACTAGCACCAGTGGAATCCCCACCTCCAGACCCCGTCTCTGTTGCTTGCACGGCCTCCTCCTCCACCAAACCCCCACCAACCTGGATGACTCCGTGCCATCTTCCCCCGTTGGGCCCTGTGGGGTCCCAGCTGCCCCTTCTGCTGCCGAGGAGTCCAACTCCAACCTCCGCCTCTTGGACCTTCCCCCCGGCAGCTGCGGCCTGGGACGCGGCACCGGACTCCTCACTCCCCAACGAGATCACAACCTGGGAGGGGAGCCGGGCCTTGCGTCTCCGGCTGGCGGTGCGATCCCCGCCGCTGTGCTCCACAGCACCTTCTCCGCCCTCTTCATCAGTTGATGCTGCAGACAGGGAGAAATAAAACACAGGCATCAGTGCACTGTACAATGGACACATACACACATGACAGTTATACATGAGTGGCATTGGCAAACCTCAGACATGGCATCCCAATCGCCAACACACATGTCATTTCAACTTGCACACATGAGCCATACCACAGTCATATCACAACTGCCAGCACCATCCATACACATACAACAGCATGAGCAGGCAAAGGTGAGCCAGACATCACATGTAACACAGGGAGTGCACTACACATGCACGCACACCACCACACTTGCATGCATGTGTACACCTGTGCCAACTGTCGCAGTGTTCAGATGGGCATCCATGTCACATCTGCCAATCAGGCTTCCACATCCCGCTGTCACATGCATCCATGTTGCATCACTGTTGCACCCTTGTCAAATACACACACATGCACATGTGCACAGTGCTGATACATGCAGCTGAAAACAACATACATGCGTGACTTCACGAACATGCCTACTTACATACACATTCATCCAAACATATGTGCCCACACAACTGCATTTGGCATGCAAGCCTACACACACAAGCACCATCCATGTCTCACACATGACAGCCCTCGCATGTGTTAGCCTCACGGCCCTGTACACCCCCACCCATACTCGGCCCCATACAAATAGATGTGCAACCTGCACACTACTGGCACATCACCACACGCACAGCTTACAATCATGATGCATGTACACTTACTGCTCAACTCCACACGGGTCTGCCTCTCAAGGACCTGGACGTGGAGCGCTGGGGATATGCGTTCCAGGACCCTCATCTGATCTTCCGACAAGTGGCCCCGGCGCCCCTTAGCATCCACTGCCTTCAAGCGGCGCCGGGCCTTGTTGAGGGTCCTGGACCTGAAGTCCTCCCAGCGCTTCTTGACATGTTGGAAGTCGCGGTCTGCCACCCCTTCCGCTTTGATGGCAGTCACGATGTTCGTCCAGATCCGAGTCCGTCCTTCCTTGTCGGCGCGGGAACTTCCAAGAGGGCATCATACTGCCCCAGGACTTGCTCCACCAGGACACCAACTTCGGTGGCAGTGAAGCTGGTGCCCCTCTGCCTCTCTGGCCGGGGGTTGTCAGTGGTGCCAGATGTTGCAGTGCCCGACATGACAACCCCAGAGGCAGGAGTGGGTGGGCAACTGGGTCCTGGGGCTGGGCTGTGGAGCGATGGAATCCCAGTCGGGAGTCTTCGGTTCCAGCAGGGGTGGTCACAGCAACAGCACCCCTGGCTGATGTGCAGGCAGCAAATGGCAGGGCACGTGGGCAGCAGGCAGTCAGGCAGCAGCAGATGGCAGGTGGGAGCGTGCTCAGGGCTCTGGGGGGCAGTAATTCGGCTTTCTGGGCAGGAGCGTGGTCTTCCATGTGCTTACGCGTGGCCAGCTTGATATGGAGTGATTTGGCACGTGAAAATCCTGCACGTCTGCGTGTAATTCGAGGAAAGGCCCTTAGCGCGTAAGCGCATCAGCACACGTACGTTAATTCATTGGCCCAAAGGCCCCCATGCGCATCTATGACGTCACGCGCATGGCCGTAGAGAATGGCGCGTGTAAAAAAAAAGATACACGTCCGAGTGTCAAAGCGTGTAATTGGTGGAAATGGCCTCATCGCGTATGCGCGTCTGTGACGTGTGTATAAAAGGTACGTGTAGAACGCCATTTCCTTGTACGTACTTTTCGTGGAGAGCGAGTGGGTGAAATCTGTACTTCTTGTCAGTTGACACGCGATTTACTTCACGGCGTTTCAAGTTCGTACTCCCTGTTACCTCTGACAGCTTTTTCTCTTTTCCTCTTTTTCCTGGGCCTGTTTCCTCAAACAGCGTTTGTTAGGGAGAATTCTCTGTTTAGGCTGAATTTCCTAACCTAGTGAGTCCCCCAGCAGCTTTGCTGGATTTCGGGAGTTTGTTTTTTACCATCCTGCCAAGAGTGAGACTCTTTTCCTCCCACTCTTGGACATGTATGTGTGTAATTCCTTTGAAATGTCAATGTGTTCGATGGGCTATGGGGTCTTTTACTCCATAGGGTCTCATAAGTTTTTCTATGTGTGTTACACCGCACCCTACGTGCCGTAACACTGGGGCGTCCTAGCGGACCTCCACCATAGACTCCATACCCGGGGACTGACGACTGTCTCCCCGGGCATGTAAAGTCACCATTAGCTTTACTAGACCTAAATTTACTAACAGAACTAGTACAAACCATCTTATTGTGGACGTACTAGTAGGGGTAATTCGATTACTCCTAGATCTGTTACTCGAGGGGGCACTGTCCCGTCCCCCCTCGTTGAGTTTTGGCTGGTGGCAGTGGAAACTACTTGTTATGTTCGACCCCGAACATAACCCTATGGGATTCGTCCCATTGTTGGAGATTGACTCTTTTTCTCGTTAATCTCTAACGTACCACCGGTCTCCTTATCTTAAATAAGTTTATCGGATGGTATTTTCTGCCAGAACTCGGTTTTTAAAATGGTGTCTGTGTTCGTCTCTGTGACTCCTAAACCAAAGGTCGAGCCCTTTGTTCCACTTTTGGCGGGCTCTGTACAGAGACCCTCCAAAGTGGTGCCATTCTGTCTGGGTTACCAGAGGGGTGTGGGAGGGGGTTTAGGCACCCTGGACCGAGTTGCCTTGCCAACTCCGGTCGCACTCTGGAGTGATTGGCCCAAGTGGTGAGCGTTCCCGCTCACCACTTAGCTTGTGTTGATTGACAGCTAGGCTGAATGAATGGGGGTCTTCTGCATAAAAGCAGGGCTTTTGGGACTGGATCTTTAGAAGTCGCCACAGGACCTAAGAATCCGACGATGGTAACGCTGAGCCGACCTACAACGACGACACCTCTGGTGGAGCCCTGCTGAGCCGACTCACCACTTCCCGACGACAGAGGAGATCTCCCTGCCGGAGAGTCTCCTCCCCTGACTGGTGGGAACAACCAGTCCCCTTTGCTTTTTATTCGCCTCAGGACGCAGTGGTCGAATTGCCCGTGCAGAGCACCTCGGCAATCGGATAGCCACTACCCCTGTACCGCGACTAAAAGGTGGTGCCTTGTGACGGAGCACTCGGCGGCTGGTCTCTTCCCTGGTGGTGCACCGGACTTCACTTTCCTTTGACGACGAGATCATCTCTACTCTTGGCAAAGACCCGACGTGCATCCACCACCAGGAACAACTGCCCCCGCCGGAGCTGCCCTCCACAACAAGGTACCGTGTCCGCCTGGCTTCCCTTTTGTTCGGTTCGAGTGAGGTGTCTTAATCCTCTCCGTTCCGCTGGGTCGCCTCCAAGCTTTGCTCATTCTTTGTTCTGAACTGGTTCAATCTGCCGATAACAATTTGCTATAAAGACTTGAATGCATCTCCACTAGAGACTTTTTGGGACATCGCACCTTGCCTCTCTCCGAGTGGGCCTGGCCTCTGAACTTTATGACCTATTGTGATTCTTGCCTTCCTGCCTTGCATTTTTTCCGCGTAGGATTGAACTGTGTTGATTTCATAACCTGCCTATCTTTTTCTCTCCCGTCCTAACTAATAATCGAGTGTCATCTAGGTTGAGGTATACACCTCTGTCTGAAAATAAGTGGTACCAGTAGAACCTAGAGTTGTCGATATTTTGCTAGGGGGATTGATCGTTTTCTACTTCGTAGAGTAATTGTGTTTGATTTGTTTGCCGTGATTTGCTTTAGTGTTTTCCATAGATGTTGTGTTATAAATAAATACCTTGATATCTTTACACTAAGCCTTGGTGCGTGTTTGCTTGTCTTGCTGTGAAGAATTGCCCTATTTTGTATACTCCACATACTGCTCAACTTTTCTTGAGAGAAGTCTGACTGCTCAGCCACAGCTACCACGTGAATTTGTGTGGTGCAGACTGCTACCAAGTGGGTTCACCGCCAACGCCTGTAGTCCTAAATCTTTTGCAGTGGTCCCAGAGGGAACTGCACAGGTTTCCGCCTAACAGCGTTCCCTTCTACTGTTGTCCTGTCTCCTCAGACAGCGTACAATTCTTCTTTTGGTGGGGGTGTTGCCAACGCGCACACGTGCATATTTTTCACGCTTTTGTTCCTGGCAGACGGTGAGTCGCGCACGTATTTAACATCTGTGCTTGCCCCGTGTGTCGCATACCCCTTCAGAGGTCATTCTAGGCTGCGTGTGACACGCATACGTTCATTCTTGTGTTTCTGGGTGCCACAGCGTAGTGCAGGTTTATTTTTCCACACACGTGGTCTAGGAGGGGTTGCGTGCACCTTACTTCCCTTTTTTGGGGTGCCTGTGCTTTGCGTGACCCGTCATCTTTTCCCAGGGGTGACATACAGCCTTGCTAGAGCACTAGGGTACGATTACCATCTGGTACCCAACCCCTTTGACCCCCAATTGCCCAGGACAATAGTTCACAGTGACTCCCATACGCACAATAACATCAGTGCCATGGCTGGGAGGCGAACAAGCCGTAAGGGTGGCAAAGGTGGCCGAGCCCCAAGTGGTGGCCGTGGTGGATCCGGTAGGGGACGTGTCCGTGACTTGCAGGGTGCCCCTAGCCCCCATGTGTGGAGGACCAGTCAGGGACACCCATGCCCCCTCCCCCCCCCCGGTTGAGGGTAACGTGGCTGACACCATCCATGCTCAGCCCTTGTTGGACCAGCCCACTGTGGAACCAGACCTGGCACAGGGTGACTCCATGGCTGACTTCCAGGTCAGCAGGTCTAGGCCACGTGCGCCGGTGCACGTTGGTGTCATCAGGCCATGTGGATCAGGGGCAGCTAGGTCATCTGCTGCCCCGCGTAGGCAGGCTGGGGAGGCTGCAGGGGCAGCTGCGGCTCCATCCACCCCACCTCTCACACACCCAGCCAGGACAGTGTCGGTCCAAGTCCATCCTGCTGACATTCCCCCTGACACCATCACACTTGAGCTAATGCCTGCACCAACTCCCATGCTGAGTGTGCAATCCCACACTCCTAGTACAGAGTCCACCGGGGCTCCTGCCCCTAGTGTCCAGAGCGGCGTAAGACACTCAGGATCCCCACCACCTTCCAAGCGGAAGAGGAAGAGTGCTCGTCCAGTAGAGGCTGATGCCCCAGACACGGCTACACAGTCCGGCCCGTCAAGGAAGCCCAGCTTCAATGAGGCCGAACTGAATGCACTTATAGAGTATGTGTCCGCACATGGCCGCGAAATGGTGAACGTTGCAGGATCCAAGACCACACCTGCACAACGTCAGGCACACTGGCAGACCATTGCCGACATCATAAGTGCCCTTGGAATCGTGAGGCACACAGCTACTGAATGCTACAAGCGCTGGAATGACCTGAAGCGCAGGGCAAAGAATAAGCTGGCCTCAAGGCATGCCGCTACTCTAGTGACTGGAGGTGGGTCTCCAGCAGAGGACATAGAACCCACTCCACATGAGCATGTTGCTGGGACCTACGTCACGGAGGAACAGATCCAAGGCGTGGGAGAACTGGCAGATTACGAGGCATTGTCCGGTGAGTGCACATGCATGTGTGTGTCATCCATGTGCATGGTGTGTGTGTGAGGGCTTCTGTTTGGGTGCCAGGTGAGGGTGTGTGTACCTGAGTGGTTTGGGTCCCCCATGTGCCTCATCCAATATATTCTGCGCACCAGCATCTGGGTATAGCAGTATCCCTTCTGCCAACATTAGACATCTAGCCCAACACCATGCCAGTTGCCCTTGAAGTGTCATCTTGCCACAACATTGTTGCTTATTTTCCTCTGTTTATTCAGGCAGATTGTTTGCATACCAACACTTTTACTAGGCATTTCTCAGTCCTATTATCACATGTCTGACATGGCTATGGTACAGTGGACTGACTTTGTTTCCTGGATATGATTTGTTTAGACATGTCCCTGTGCTATAGGACCATTTTGGACTGGCAGCTCCAGGTTAAACATTTGAACCATTTCAATGAAAAAAACAATTTCATGAGCAAACTAGACTGAATGAACAATTGGTGCCCTCCTCTCCCTCTTCACTTTATGGCTAGGGTACATGCCATCTGTGTTTTGGCATGTGTATTTGACCTACCAATCACAGGCCAATGTGTGATGCCACTGCTAGGCAGCATGCAGCAAATGTGTTCATCTTCCATCTTGGTGTCATCAATGTGTGCCATCTGCCTCCCCTTCACACGCAGTGACGGTGCATGCATGGGAGGGTTTTAGTCATGTGGGACATGTGTCAATCAAGTACTGTTTCTGTACCTTCTCAGCCCTAATTGTGTGCCATAGTGGTAATGCCTGTTTCCATTTGTTTTCTTTATGTCTTTGCAGGGGATGACGCACTTGATACTGCTGGGGTTGTGGAGATGGTGCAGAACCAGGAGGGGTCTCAGGCCCGACCGACCATCAGTGAGGGACGTGGTGTAGTGGTGGGTGAGAACCCACAACTGCTGCAGGTCGTGCTCTCAAGGGGTGTCTCTGGCTGCACCTCCCCCGAGCTGTATTCAGGTGTTGATTTGGATGATGAGACCTATGTGCCGTCGCAGGTGAGTGTTCCTGGGAGGGATTCTGTTCTGTCCGACCCACCTGCACCAGGGTTAGAACCCTCAATGGGGATGTCAGTGTTGGCAGGTACGCCTTTGGTGGTTACGGATGCAGGGTCACACTCCGCAACATCTGATCCTGTTCCTGGGCCAGCAGATCAGAGGGGGAATGCAGTCCTGCAGCCTCAGGCAGTGCCGGCACAGCAAGGCGCAGTTCGCCTTGCCCCAGACAGATGTGGTGCCCGCCGACGTGGTGGCGGTACGCCACCTGGCAATACCGCATGGGAGTAATCCATATACGGTATGGCAACCCAAAAGGCAGCATCATCAGAGATGATGGCTCAGGCCATGGATAGGGTGGCCACTTCCATTGTCCCCCCCGAAAGGCTGATGGAGCGACTACAGCAGGCAACAGACTCCATCTGCCAGTCACACAGGGAGGACATGTTGGCGTCCGACAGGGACAGGTGGGCGGCACTGGCGACTCTGCGGGAAGCCATTTCCATAGAGTCCCAGGGCCACAGGGAAGCCCTGAGGGTGGAACTCCTTCACCTCAGGACGACTCTTGTTGAGCTTGAGGCTTCAACAAACAGAAGGACAGAACAGCAGCTGGAGCGTCTCACACGTACGCGCTCAGCTGAGATGCAGGCAACTAGGGCGGAGGTCCGGGCATCCCGTGAGTTGTTGCATGGGGACCTACGCACAATTATCCTCCAGAACGAGACCTTCCACACCCGCATGCTTGCTGCCATGGAGGACCAGACTAGGGCTTTGCGTGGGCTGCCTCCCATAGTGCCACCACCTCCTGATGCAGCTGCAGAGGGTGAGGAGAGTGACGGCAGTGATTCTCTCACAATAGGGTAGCCATGCAGGTCATGAGCCCATGGAGGTGTTTTTTTTCGCAAGATCCACACAGGTGGGTTTTGGTGTGCACCCTGTCCTCGGACCTCCTGGGTGGCATCCCCTACCCTCCCGGGCCCATTAATGGCCATTTTTGATTTATTTATTTATTTTTAAAAAAATTGTTTTTTGGACATTGTGTTGCCTTGTGTGGCTCCCGTGGGCATACGCTGTATTGTGGCTGGGCACATGCAGGCTTGTCATGAATTTGGGTCAGATGCTTGGGTTTGTGTGACCCAAATTCCTGCTTCCCGTTTCCATGGACTTGCAAAGGGTGTGCCCAAGTGACATTGACGTACATGGTGACGTTGGACTCCCATTTGATGTGTGGGCAGTCTGTAGTCAATACTGTGTATACATTCATAGTGCATATTGTTGTTGTATTGTACACTGCATGGTGTATTGATATGTGCCTCTGCATCCATCTCATCCTCCTAATTTGCAGGTTCATTTCTCATGTCTTCACAAGGCGGTCTACCTTGGAACTGGAGTCCATGTTGTAAGCAGTGCACCTACACTCTTGCGTGGCGCTAACACTGTATACTTGGAAGTGTTCGAAGTTCTGGCATTATCAGGTAGTGAGGCTACCAATTTTTTAAGTCTGTAATGTCATGTTTAAGGTAGGTTGGAGGTTGTGTAGGTGATTGGTATTCTTGGTAAGTATTTGGTAATGTGTGTTGTAGGTCCTGCATTACTGTGAACATTTCATGTGTGGCCAGTTTCCATTAGGGCACTGTAGTTGGTGACACTTGGGGCATGTTGTGGGGATTAATTTGTTTGCTCTCACATTGCATGACATGCCATGGTGTGTTGTGTGGCCGTGCCGGGGAGGGGTTGGGTGACATGGCACTGTTCTCATGTAGTATTTTGCAAGTGGGTATTCATTTCTGCTGCATGGAAGTGTGTCTTTTGATGACACTGCATTGGTGGTGTTTGTGTAGGTACGGATGCACACATTCTGACACTTCCACATGAACAATCTCAGGCAGCTATGGTTCTGACAGTTGACTGTCCCTTTGTTCGTCATAATTGTCAGGTCGAGTCATCATTGCTTATCAGATGGTATGTGCCAGGGCTGTGTGCACTCCACAGGGGTGTGATTTCTATGTGAAGTAATTAGCCACCAGCTGCGTACGGGCTGCCTCACCCCGTGCCCTTTCCCCTCCCATGCGCGGCGGGCGTGCATGTGGTTGAGGATGTGGGGGCACCACCATGTCCACAGCCAGGCCCCGGCGTGTTGCAACATTGTGCAGGACACATTCTGCCACTATGATCCTGCACACTACTGGGGGCGCATATAACAGCTGCCCGCCAGAACGGTCAAGGGAGCGAAAGCGTGACTTGAGCACTCCGAATGTGCGCTCCACTATGCCCCAGGTTGCAATATGGGCTGTGTTGTATCTTACCTCGGGAGGCGTGATGGGGTTCCGAATTGGCGTCATCATGTGGGTGCTCAGAAGGTAGGCACTGTCCCCTGGTGAGGAGGTGATGGGTATCATTAGTGGGGTAGTGGCATAACTCTGCATCTGACATGCATGCATGTGCAGTGGCATTCATACTCACCAAGCAGCCATGTATCGCCATGCCGCCCAGCTTCTAGGTCCCGGCTTAGGGTAGACATTCGGTAAATGAAGCTGTCGTGGGTGGACCCTGCATAGTTGGCATATACTGAGGTGATGATACCCTTGGTATTACATACTACCTGCACGTTGATGGAATGCCAGTGCTTGCGGTTCCTATAGATGTGCTCACATGCCCCGGGGGGACGTAGTGCCACATGGGTGAAGTCAATGGCACCTAGCACTTTGGGGAATTGTGCGACACCGTAGAAATCCAGGGCGGCAGCCTGCCTTTCTGCAGGTGTCCTGGGCAGGTATATGTGCCTGCGGACTGATGGGCATGCAGTGATGATGTTCAAGACCTGGTGTAGGCAGCGTGACTGCGTGGCCTGTGACACACCACCCACTATGGCACTTGTCCGCTGAAATGATCCAGTGGCCAAGAAGTGCAGTACATTAAGGACCTTCTCCAGGGGGCTGAGTGCTTGGGAGCACAGGGTGGGTGATGTGAGGTCATCCTCCCACTCACTGACCAGGTCCAGTATTATGTGTGGTGGAAACCTGTACCTCCCATACACCTGGTCATCAGGCATCCCAAAAAGGCTGGTTCTGGGAGTGAAAATTCGGGCCCTCACTATCCCCCTCCTCCTCCTTTGGTAACCCACGGCCACTGCTGCTAGGAACAGTATATTCATCCTGGCGTCTGAGCTTGTTTGCGCGAACTTTTATGCTGGCGTACGTGTTTCAGGATTGGACCATTTATTTTTTGGCGCGTTGTAGGCGACCGTGTGAATCTTCCCGCCCACCCCAGGAATACACGTAACACGCTCTCCCAGGCCCAGTCGCGAGTAAATATTCCCGCCCTCCCCTGGAATACACGTACCCCACTCTCACAGGCCCAGTCATGTGTGGAACTTCACGCGCACACCGAAATACACGTACCTTGCAAGTTCGCGTGTGAAACTTCACACGCACCCCGAAATACACGTACCCAGGGCAATCGCGTGTGGAACTTCCCGCGAACCCCGTAATACACGTAGCCTGCTGGTATCGCGTGTGGAAGTTCACACGGACACATAATACACGTACCCTGATGGTATCGCATGTGAGACTACCCGCGCACCCCAGGAATACACGTACCCAGGCAAATCGCACGGCTGGGGGGTGGGGTGCAGGGGGACATGTGTGGGGGCCTGGTGGAGGGTGCCCTGCACTGCTGGGGGTTGGGGGTGATGGGAGACATGAGTGGGGGCCTGGTGGAGGGTGTCCTGCACTGCTGGGGGGTGGGGGTGATGGGAGACATGAGTTGGACATGAGTGGGGGCCTGGTGGAGGGTGCCCCTGGATGGTGGTGGGTGGGGGTGCAGGGGGACATGAGTGGGGGCCTGGTGGAGGGTGCCCCTGACTACTGGGGGGTGGGGGTGATGGGAGACATGTGTGGGGGCCTGGTGGAGGGTGCCCTGCACTGCTGGGGGGTGGGGGTGCTGGGAGACATGAGTTGGACATGAGTGGGGGCCTGGTGGAGGGAGCCCTGCACTGCTGGGGGGTGGGGGTGCTGGGGGACATGAGTTGGACATGAGTGGGGGCCTGGTGGAGGGTGCCCTGCACTGCTGGGGGGTGGGGGTGATGGGAGACATGAGTTGGACATGAGTGGGGGCCTGGTGGAGGGTGCCCCTGGATGCTGGTGGGTGGGATGCAGGGGGACATGAGTGGGGGCCTGGTGGAGGGTGCCCTGCACTGCTGAGGGGTGGGGGTGATGGGAGACATGTGTGGGGGGCAGGTGGAGGGTGCCCCTGACTGCTGGGGGGTGGGGGTGGTGGGAGACGTGTGGGGGCCTGGTGGAGGGTGCCCCTGACTACTGGGGGGTGGGGGTGATGGGAGACATGTGTGGGGGCCTGGTGGAGGGTGCCCTGCACTGCTGGGGGGTGGGGGTGCTGGGAGACATGAGTTGGACATGAGTGGGGGCCTGGTGGAGGGTGCCCTGCACTGCTGGGGGGTGGGGGTGATGGGAGACATGAGTTGGACATGAGTGGGGGCCTGGTGGAGGGTGCCCCTGGATGCTGGGGGGTGGGGGTGCAGGGGGACATGAGTGGGGGCCTGGTGGAGGGTGCCCTGCACTGCTGGGGCGTGGGGTGATGGGAGACATGAGTGGGGGCCTGGTGGAGGGTGCCCCTGACTGCTGGGGGGTGGGGGTGCAGGGGGACATGAGTGGGGGCCTGGTGGAGGGTGCCCTGCACTGCTGGGGGGTGGGGGTGATGGGAGACATGTGTGGGGGCCTGGTGGAGGGTGCCCCTGGATGCTGGGGGGTGGGGGTGCAGGGGGACATGCGTTGGTGATCAGTAATGCAAGGTGACATGTGGGTTGGCTGGGGGGCATGGCCATGGTGGTTGGGCTGCCTGCGGGACATGAGCAGGGGTGCAGGTTAGTCCCCTGTGGTGTGGTCTGCCTGCAGGGGCTGTGGTGGGTGTAGAGGGAACACCTGGGAGGACCCACACGGTCAATTCACGTGTAGTACTACCCGGCACCCCGAAATACACATACCCTGCTGAAATCGCGTGTGGAACTTCCCGCGCACCCAGAATACACGTACCGTGCAGGATTAGCGTGTGGCACTTCCCGCGCACCCCGGAATCCATGTACCCTGCAGAATTAGCGTGTGGAACTTCATGCGCACCCCGGAATACACGTACCCTGCAGGATTAGCGTGTGGAACTTCCCGCGCACCCCGGAATCCACGTGCCCTGCAGAATTAGCGTGTGGAACTTCACACACACCCCGGAATACACATACCCTGCCGAATTAGCGTGTGGAACTTCCCGCGCACCCCGGAATACACGTACCCAGGCCAATCGTGTGTGGGACTTCCCGCGCACTCCGGAATACACGGACCCAGCCAATTCACGTGTGGGACTTCCCGCGCACCCCGGAATACACGGACCCAGGCTATTCGCGTGTGGGACTTTCCGCGCAGCACAGAATGCACGCACACGCAATTTTTCACACAGCGAGTGTCCGTGTTTGTCGCGTACCCCTTTGCACGTCATTTGTCTTAGAGGGCCACAGTATGTGACATTCATCATAGCTGTATATAGGTGCTTTTTGTTGGCGCACATTTTGGCGCACATTTATTTCAGGGGCAGGGACACTACCACCTGCTTTCTTGTGGTGGACGTGTTTGGGCCTGTGCGCTGGTTTGACCGTGCGCTGGTTTGCACTATTGGATTCCATGAATACGTGTTGTAGGCGAGCGTGTGGGCATTCCGCGCACTTGCCTCCTGTACTTCCCCCGTGACGCCCACATTTTGACGAGTTGTTCCCCATTCGGAGTGTTACGCCCCATGTTCCGCCTACTTTTGTTGTGTGTGCCGCTCTATATGCGATTTCGCTGTGGGCGTGGCGCACGCCGTTAGATATCCTGTGCGCCGGCATGCGCTGCGCACTTTTTCAGCGCACATCCGACATTTTTCTCGCGCACGGCCTTCCATGAATCGATGTGCGCTGGTTTCCCTGCGTTTTTCGCACTTTTACTGCGAATCGCACGTTTTGGCACCTCTGCGCTGGAATTTTCGGCGCACATTAATTCCATGAATCGACACCTAAAACTCCCATTGGCTATCACCATGGTGAAATGTGCAGAAGTAGAACGTGTTAAGCAAATGTCAGGTTGATGTGTGATGGTGAAAGAATGTTTTAATATGTTATCCATTTTACAGTTAATTGAGCTACAAGGTCGAGCTCCACAAGAAGAATGGGATTTATGGAAGAGACAGGGGTGTTCTTTATCCCCCACAGAGGCTATATGTAGACAAGATAGTACTGAAAAGCCAGTTATGCCTCTAGCATTATTGAAGGTGGCACTGGAACAGCTTCACTATCCCGCTCACACAACTAGAGAGAGTCTTGCTGTCATGATCGCAGAAGCCTGGTGTTCACCAAATTTGTTAGAACACGTGATACAGTTTATTGTGAACTGCATTATTTGCCAGAAGTACACAGCAGGGCACACTTTGCGAACAGTGAGAAGATCAATCCCCAGACCCAATGGTCCTTATCAGCATCTACATATAGATTATGTGGATATGTTGCAAACATGCAATAGCTATAGATACATGTTGGTGGTAGTATGTCCCTTTTCCAGATTGCTTGAGGCAGGTCCATGTACGCACCCTGGTGTCACATGTTTTGCCAAGTTTCTCATACGTGAGGAGTTTCTTAGATGGGGTGTGTGCAAAGTCCTGTGGTCTGACAATGGGCCATATTTTGTAAATTAAATGTTCAAACAGATCACTCTTTTATTGGGCATAAAGCACAAGATTTCATCTGCCTATTACCCACAGGCGAATGATATTTGTGAGAGGCTAAGTGGACTCCTTAAAGAAAGGATAGCTAAGATCAAGATGACTTTGAAGAAAGTATGGCTGCATTGCCTACCCCTTGCATTATTTGCACTGAGAAACAAGCTTGGCTCAGATAACCACCTGACTCCTCATGAGAAACGGATACCCATAGTGTAGCAAAAACATTAGGGGATTGTTTACTTGAAAATAATAAAAAAGATCCCCAGATCTGCATCTGGCCTCTTTCCTTCCATCTTCGAATTTCTTCTGCAGTTTTTCCTGGGCTTTCAAGCCTCCTATTTACTTCCCATCCGATTCCAGCTCTTTTCACTCAAGGCTGTTCATATCTTATCACATGATTTCTGGTGTGTACTCTTGCTCTTGTCTTTGTGTCTTGGACATAATCCTCTTAATCTGGAGCTGTCCATTCTGTAGCCCATACTAAAGAAGCTGTTCAACCCATGAATTGCCCTCTTGCCAGGCAGAGTGCAACATAAGATAGGCAATGTGCTGTCTGAACATCTATTTCAATGTCTATGAATATCTTAGACGTCCCCATGGTGTAAGGCAGGAGTGCACATAGATAGCATTCCTCCTCAGACGTTTGTTTGCACACCTCTTTCATATGCTGATACCACATGCTGTTTCCTAAATGTGCTGTACTGTCTAGATAATCATTTAATTCATGATCATCTTCCCTTGTACCCCTCTTAGGTCTCTTTCTTTGTTTCTCTTTCAATTTTTGGATCTGATGTGCAGTGATAAGATCTATGAGGGTCCTTCCTGCATAAGGATTCCTAGGGATAGCTGCCACAGAGCTAGACATCTCCTTATGGACCACTACAGTAGGAACAATTGGTTCCTCACAACTGCTATATCTGTACTTTCTTGCTGCATATGACGATATATAGGATCTCCTACTCTTTGTGGACCAACATAATAAGCAGTGCATATTGTGAGAGATAGAAGAATAACAATGAACATCATACATGTATATATTATATACCAGTACATCCACTTCCAGCAGTAATAGCTCCTTGCATGCCGTGGTGTGCCCTCATTGTTTTCCACCACATTATCATTACTATCAATATTTTCAATATTGCCTGTAATTACTTATAAGGAAGGAAAAACAGCCTTTAATCAGGCAATCTCATGAAATTCTCTGGCAATTGCTGAATGTGCTTCACAAGTTCCACAATATGCGAGCTGATCACAAAACGATTGACAGGATCTCTGATAAATACAAAAAGGTCATCTTTTCGCAAAAACCAAATGAGAATGCATTTCAAGCAAATAGTAAAAGGTTAAAGCCAATAGATTGTGAATTTCATCACTCAACAGCACCATTTATGCCCTCAACAAGATGTTCAGGTAAGAGATGGATCTGCTCGTTTATGTCATGAAGCAATGAATTAATTGTAAGTTGATTCCTGGGATCTCTTAGGAATGAACAAACGTCTGTTTGTCTCCCAACAAGATGTGGGCGTTCTTGAATCAACAAATAAAAAACCGTTCCAAGTAATTTATGGGCGTCTTCGTCAGATAGAGGCATTTGTACTTTCCATGCAGTACTCAGGAAGCTGGAGGGTGTGCTCATTGATAGCTGAGAGCAACCTCCTTACGACTGGACCATTTTGTAGGATCTTGCAGAAACAAGTGAATGTTACAAGTTCTCCTAATCAGCGCAGGATATGAACAAAGAATGAAGAGGAAAACAGCAAGAATGAGCCGATGAGTGTTGCCATCAGACACCACCATGGGTGCCTCCAAAAAGAAACTCAGCAAGGAACAACTCAGCATATTGCTCCCTCTTTCGGTTGTCAAAAATGAAATTGAGATCTGGAATTTCTCCTTCAGGATTCCAATACTTCACAGTCCGCTGTTAAGAAGTTCCTGTGGCTCAAAACCAATAGCTTTTTCCCTCCTTGCTTAGCAGCTACAAAGAGTGTCTTGAACGAACTACAGTCCAAAGTACCCTTTATCTGTCTACTGGATAGTCTATGGGCCTTAGCCATGGCTACCCCTTACCGCATTCCGGGTCCGGGTTGTCGGAATAGGGACTAACCGGATCATTCCAGCTTTGGAGGACCCGGTAAGTCCCCATTCTGAAAACCATTCCCCATTCCCATTTGAGCCCCCATAGGGCTCAATGGGAATGGGTAAGGAGCTAATAATGGGCCCGCACATAGCAGGCCCGTTATTAGCTCCATTGTCCCTTAGCGGCTCCCGCTAAGGGCGGCTGGTAAAACCAGCTGGCCTTGGTGGGACCTGCTAAGGGACCTCGGAATACGGAGGTAAAGCGTTACCGGCACCGGCATCCTTACCGGTGCTGGTAACCCCTTACCTCCAACCTCATAATGAGGCCCTATTTGTCCTTCTTCCTCGTCATCGATTTAGTCTGCATGTGCTGAACTTCTTCTCCGTGGCTTGCTTCCGAATGGGGTGGGGGTCTCTCCAGCATAGATTTTCATGTCTCCTGGGTGCATCCAAGCGCGTCTTCCTAAAACCTTTACTGCTGATGGAGTGACATCCTCTACTAAAAAAGGCCCATTAAATCTGGGCTTGTGCCACCTTCGCGTAAAATTCTTAATTAGCACTTTGTCACCTGGAAACAGTCTGTGTACAGGTAATTCTTCAGGTCTGGTTGCTGTATGGTCTTCATCTGTGTTCTGAGTCCGACACCCCATCTGCTTGACTAGATCTGTAATGACAGAGATACTTGCGGTCCTACATGTTAAATTAGCATGTAACTCATTTCCTAACAATTCTGCTGTTGTCTGGGCATCACTCCTAGTCCTCGATGGAGGAGATAGGGGCATTCTCATTCGCCTTCCAGTAACTAGTTCATGGGACGTGAGGTGATGGTCAGAGCCTGGTATATTCCTCAGTGCATATAATGCAAGGGGCAGGCAATGCAGCCATCCCTTTTTCAACATTAGTTTTAACTTGGCTATCCTCTCTTTAAGTAGGCTATTGAGCCTCTCACAGATCCCATTTGCTTGTGGGTGGTTAGCAGAAGAAAACATGTGTTTTATACTGAGCAATAAGCTAATTTGCTCAAACACCTCATTCACAAAATGGGGGCCATTTTCTGATCTCAACACCTCACATATTCCCCATCTAGGAAATACTTCTCGGACTAAAAACTTTGCAGCGCAAGTGGCGTCAGGGTGTGTGCATGGACCAGCCTCGATCCACCTAGAAAAGGGGCACACCACCACTATCATATACTTATAACAACTACAAACTTGCAGCATATCAACAGTCAATATGTAAATGCTGAAATGGACCATTCAGTTGAGGAATAACACCTCTGGCTGCTTGCAATGTGTGCCCAGCAGTAAACCTTTGACATACGATGCAATTTACTACATAAAAAGCAACGTGTTCTAACAGGTTCGGTACGAACCAGTCTTCTGCAATTGTTGCAGCCAGACTCTCCCTAGTGACATGCGCAGGGTAGTGTAGCTGTTCTAACGCCACCCTTAACAAGGCTACAGGCATTACTGGTTTACCAGTGCTGTCTTGTCGCCACAGTGCCTCGTGGGGGATAAAGAACATCCCCTCCATGTCCACAGGTCTTTCTTTTCCTGTGGAGCTCCACTTTGAACTTCCATTAATTATGTCTTTGATAAATTATTAAAGCTTTCATTGACCATCATCGTCACCACCATTCTTTCATTCACATCAGGTGTATCAAAATTCATTATCTCAATCGAGTATGCAATTCTTTGTGCCTCTTCGTCTGCTGCTTGATTTCCACATGAGATCAAATCTGCTCTTTTAGTGTGCACTGTGCACTTCATTCTTGCAATGGCTACTGGGAGTTGTAGTGTGTTAATAAGCCTGTCCAATAAGGTGGCATGTTGCACTGGAGTGCCGTCCACTCGGAGGTAGCCCCTCCTTTTCCAACGTGCTAATTCTGCATTTACTGTCAATGTCACATAGGCGGAGTCACTGTACACTTTTACTTCCTGGTCTATGTTTTTCTCAAGCGCGGTAATCAGCGCCACTAATTATGCAGCCTGTGCTGAAAAGTGAGATGGTAGTCGTGCACTTATCAAAACTTCAAATTCTCTGTTAGCCCTGTGCCTCACCACAGCGGCCCCTGAATATCTTTGCCCATCAGTTTGATCGATCCTTGAAGAACCATCAATAAAGAGAATCTCCCCAGCTGCTAAAGCATTTTCTTTCACCCTCGGAATCCCATCATAGAATTCTTCATAATTTGAGCAATCATGAGCTTGGTCTTCCTTTGCCATTGGCTCAGCTACAAACATGGCAGGATTCACTGTCTTACATCTGACTATTTTAATTGTTGGATTCGATACAACTACCTCATAGGCAGAAGCTCTTTGAGATGTCAGCGTACCTTTGGGTTTCTCCAGAACAGCAAATAATGCATGCTCTGCAAATAACATCATAGAACATCCCATTACTATGCTGTAGGCTTTTCAATTGTGAAAGCAGCGGCTGCCAATGATTGTTTGCAAGGTAAGTGACCCCTCATTACTGGGTCCAAAATCCCACTGTAATATCCTAAAGGCTTGCGCCCCAACATAGTTCTATGTGTAAGCATAACTGTTCCATTCGTGTGCGAAAATAAAAAGAATTCCTCCGAATAATTGGGAATCCCCAAACCTGGAGCCGTGCATATTGCCATTTTTAACTCGTCAAATTCTTTCTCCATTTCCTCAGTCCATTCAATCTTTTCCTGATTCACCTCTGCTTTTTTCAGAGCCTGCAACAAGGGTCTTGTATATGAAATGTAACCAAATACCCATGCTCTGACATAATTGCATAATCCTAAAAATTGCTACATTTGCTTTTATCATGTGTGGTTTTGAGGTTTATCATTAACTGAACTGAGTCACAGCTGCACTCATCTTCTGACGAGCTACAGACCAAAATATCATCCACGTATTGCAAAACAACGCTCTGCAAATCAATATTGCTTAAGTCCATCTGCAACACTCTATTAGAAATCGATGGAGATTCACAATACCCCTGGGGTAATCTTGTGCTTTTCAGTTTAGTCTGTCTAAAGGTAAATGACGACAGATCTTAAGAATCTTTATGCAACGGGATTGGGAAAAATGCATTTTTCAAGTCATTCACCGTGAAACTTTGTGCATCTGGAAGAATACTACACAAAATCGTTGCTGGGTTAGGAACTAGAGGGAACTCCTCTCTACAATCTGGTTAATTGGGCGCATGTCCTGAATTAAATGGCACAAACCCCCCCTTAGATTTCCTGATAGGATACACTGCAGTATTGCATAGTGACTCTGACATCACTAGAATGCCCTGATCCATCATCATGGCGGATATCGTTTTAAAAATACCCTGATCTGCCTCTCAAGACATGGGATACTGTCTTGCTCGAGGTAAAATTGCTCCTAGCTTCATCTTAACTTTTCCAACCACCTTTAATAGTCCTACATCATAGGGGCCTGTAGTGCATAAAGAAACCGGCACTTTCGCCATGTCTTCATCAAAAAATGCAGGACGATGCTGTACTACAACATCTTCTGTGGGACCTCTTGTTTTACTGCCCTTATCCAATGTGTGCTACTCATCTCAAATTTTACCTCGTCATCTGAGGGGTCATCTTTAAATATGTCTTCATCAGTGGCGTCAGTCAATTTGTAACCTTCCCCAATAGCGATCACTGTGCTCCATGACCTACCCTCATCGTCAAATGTCATGAGCATTGTCAATTCCCCTCGTACCACAGCTGCTTGTAATTCTAAGGGGAAAACTTGTCCCCCCTCTTTGTCCACAGGAATCTCTGACCTGAAGAGAAATTCATCAGGTATTCTCAGTCTTACACACTAAACCAGGCAGCCATGTTAACAAAATGTGTACTCTATAATAGAAAACCTCTGCTTCCAACGGTTCCCCTCGTATGTCTATTTGCCCTGTAAATGCCATAATAAATTCATTTACATTCAAATAATGTATTCCCGGGGTAGAACACACTATGCCTTCATCAGTGAAAGAAATTGTCATGTTCAGCTTTGTCATTAAATCTCGACCCAGTATATTAACATGCGTCTGCCGTGAATACAACAATGGACAGACATATCACATTCTCCTATGGAGACTGGCAAATTCTCAGTAAAAGGAACTCGACTTGTAGCTCCTGAGAATCCCTGAGCATGCATGGCATTTCCCGATCATTAAAAATGTTCCCTCTCGTATACATGAGTAAGTTGCTCCAGTGTCTACTAAAAAAGAAAAGGATTTGCCTCCTATCGTAAAGTAAACCCTTGGTTCCTCTTGAGGATTAGGCATGACAGACAGTACTGAACTCATCAAGTCACCCAGTGAGCTGTCCTATTGTGGGTGCATGCTTATTCCTGTGCCCGTGAAGGGATTCCCACCCTCTATGGGGACACCCCCTACTCTAGGAGTCATCAACTGTCCTGTGTTTGTGCTCTACTGTATCTGCATGGGTGTGTGCTGCGACTGCCCTTGTGGCGGATTCAATGGTGCTTGCTGGGATTGCAAAGCCTGTTGTGTTTGCAGCGCTTGTGTTTGATACGCTGTTTGATCTTGGGCAAACCCGTCCCTACCTTGTGAGCCATATCTAGGTGTATAGGTGGCCCCTCTCTTCAGAACTGACCATTCTGTACGTACCCTTGGCTTCCACATGTTCGTATAATGTGATCTGTCATTCCACATGTCCAACACACAGGAGGGACTCTCCTAATCTGCCCTCCGTGCATGTTTTGACCATCATTCAGTATATTTTGAAACCCTCCTTGGTTATTCTAGAAGCCTCCCCGACTATTCTGGAAGACTCCTCTTCCGCAGAAGTTTCCCCTTCCTCGTGATACAAACCCATTCCTCCTTGATCAAACTGCTGTTGGTTATTCACTTGCGGCACACTTGTTGTCCACTGTATTCCTGTCCATTCCCCACTGGTTAACATCGCCCCTTCTATAGCATACTTCGATAGTTTCTTCTGTACTAGCTTAGCTTCCTCAACCTTTCTAGTGTCCTCCTTCTTTCGATTTTTCTCTTGCACCAAACGGCAATGATGTGCGATGGTCAGCTGTATTTCTAGCCTTGGCTTTGCCTCCATACCCACCAGTTTCTTGAGCTGTCTCTGTACCTATTCTGGCAATCCTTAACATAATATATGATAAAACACTGGTATAGATTTTCCGCATGGCCCTTGAGTTTCCAAAAACCACTGCTCTTCAAAATGTTGAATATAAGCAAGCGGATCTTCGACGTGCTGCATTTTGCGTGCCTTTATAGCTCCCATATCCGACGTGTCAGGATACTGTACTCTAAGTGCTTTACAGACTGCTGCTCTACAATTATTAAATGGTGCTCCATCATGAGCTGTGTTCTGTGCAGTGACACCTGCATATCCTGCCCTTGACAAAATGTCATCAGCGCTCTCCCCAAACATAGTAGCTAGAAGACCCTTAATGTCCCCTATAGCTAGCGTGTTTCCTCCTGTCATTTTTTCTAATTCATATATCCATGTCCCCGCACCTGACGTCAGACTCAGGAGTTTACACCTTAAATTGTCTTTATCGATCTGGGGCCACGGAATATACTGGGGTCTGGCTACTCCCTTTTCTAGCAGCGGGAACTGCAAAATCCCAAAATCGCATCCATCCCCCATCGTCTGTCTGTCCATAGCAGGGACAATGGTTCCACACCTCCTTCTTCCTGGAAGTGAACTTAGCCTACTTACAGAAGTTGGCGAGTCCCCCCCTCTCACTATGGGATTACCCTTTAGGTCGATCTGGCAGTGCCAGGGGCTCTCGCGTCCTCGGTTTAGGTAGGTCCAGATCCAACCATCTCACTTCTTTATCCGCCTTGAAACACCCCTCAGGTCCATATATACTCATACCTTCTTCCCCACAGAAGGTTTTTCTATCTTGTCCCCAACTAGTATGACTCTCATCTTTCTTGTCTCTGTTTAAAGTTAACTTGTCCAGAGACACGGCTCTATGTTTGAGGTTAAACAGACCCCCCTCTTTGCCCCACAACTGAGCTCCTTCAAATCGATCGTCTTTCCCTTTATTTTTTATTCACTTTTTGTCCTCATCTCCTGATAAACTTTCTCGATTCTGTCTCTGATAGCTCCTATATCAAAAGTATCTTCTAGGTCTAGTCTAGAAAGTCCTGCAATTGGTTCTTGCGTCGGGAAGAACTCTTCTATATCTTCCCATGCCACTACTGGATCTGGGTCCATTAACTCTCTTTCCATGCGCTGAAAGTCGCGCGCTCTTTGGGCCTCATTACGACCCTGGCGCTAATGGGTTAACGGCGCCGTAAAAGGCTGCGGCGCCGTTAACCCATTAGTGCCTGATTACGAGGTCCCTTTGCGGGACCCGACCTTAACAGCTGGTCTAAACCAGCCATTAAAGTAGGGACCTGCAAAGGGACCTTGGTGCTAAGTATGGTACCGCAATTTGTGGTACCGTATTTAGCGCCTTCCCCATTCCCATAGAGCCCTATGGAGTGAAAATGGGAATGGGGAAGGGCCATGGTTCAATGGGGAATTACCACCCCGCCAACCTTGGAATGGGGTGGTAATTCCCCATTGAACCATGGCGGACCCGTTACAACACCGGCACCAACCATGGTGCTAATAGCGCCATGGTTTAGCGCTGGTGTTGTAATGAGGGCCTTTGTCTTCTCTTTTGTTCTATTTCATCATCAAAATCTCTTTGATTTTTAGCTTCTTCTCTAACCCTTTCCTCTTCTTGTCTTTTTTTCTCTCTTCTCTCTTTTGCTCTACACACTTCATCTCTTCGTCTTTGAATTCTTTTATCCCTTATTTTCTGTTCTTCCTCTTCTCTTCTTTTTTCAAGTCTATCTCGTTCTTCAATTGCTCTTTGTCTATTATCATATTTTCTCTGTTCCACTGCTCTTTCCTGTTTTTTCAACTGTTCCTCTTGATAAAACTGTTCCCGTCTTTGTCTACTCTTTCTTTTATCCTCATCTTCCTTCAATAGTTTCTCTTGTTCCTTGTCTTTTTTTATCTTGTTCATTCTGATCAGTCTTTTGCCTTACCTCCTCGATGCTCTTTCCATCTGTCGTGTAATACAAAGTGCCATACTTGCCAATTAGGGCTTCAGATGACAGCATTAGCAGCTGGAAGCCAATAGTTTATTCAAAGTATGTGCTAAATGCTGAAAGTAGCGCCTCCATTACGCTTTAGTGAGCTATAGGGAATGTGTAGGCCTAGTAGGGGTGGTAGGTCACATTATGCATTGTGCATAGACAGGCAGGGCGGAGGCCCCAGTTCAGTAGCTAATTGAGACATTATTGGAGTGTTTGGAGCATTATGGCACCTATATAGTGCTTAGATAGCCAATCTTAAGCACTATGGACACCAAGCTATGAGTGCAGGCCTGGTAGAGCTTGCTCACTTGCTCACATGGGGTGAATTGATTTCGGCTTCTCCTAGAATATTCTGCCTTCCCTTAGCCAGGGCTCTGCCGTGCTTCGTAAACAAATCCTCTTTCCCTGAGAAGGCCTGGTACGGCCTTGCCCACATGCTGATAAGGACATTCCAGTGCTTTCGCGGAGAGGGCTCCTAAGGAGGGGTAGGAGCGAGCAAAGAGCATCTCAGAGGGAGTTGGGTTTTTCCATGAGCAAACCTATATTTTGCACAGGGAAAGTTCTGGAACTGTGCGTCATGTTGATTGACGGCACGAGAGCACAAAAGGTGCACGCACCCAGAACTGGTGGGAGATCGATCCGCGGACTTGCTCCGAGCAAGAGTGAGTGCCCGGAACATGAGGCTCTGTGCGGCACCCTGCAGAGCTGTCATCTGAGCGGGGCTGGCAGCAGCTAGCGCAGCAGCTAGCTTAAGATGATCAGGGTCTCCAGCGCTGATTGATGATACCATCTTAAAGGGGCTTAAGACTGTGTTTCTCTAAGTTGTGTAGTTTTCTCTATATTTTGTGTTTCTCTAAGTTTTGTGATTGCTCTAAAGAGCTTTGTAATCTTCTCTAACTTGAATTCCAAAGTGCTGCTAAATTTACTGTTTATGCTTTTAGTCTAATAAATGCTAAACATTCTGAAGGTGTCATTTTTCATTAGCATGAGTTAATTGCTCAGCACGATAGAACCTGTATTTTAGGCTGAATCAGGTAATTTTTGCTCTCAAGGGCTGGTCCCGAGGAAGATTTTCCCCTTTTCAAGACATTTGGTGGCAAGCTTTGGTGGGATCGTGCAGAGCAGTGCCTTGCTGTGAAATAACAATTGTGTGAGAGAACACAGTGCAGATTTAGGAGCAGGCTGTCACATTTCCTTTGTCGTCTCACTGCAGCTCTGAGACGTCAAAAAGAAAGCACTTATGTGTCGGCCTGCCGCAGCCGATAGCTTGTGGGTTTAAGATTTTCCCCTTCAGTAAATCAGTCGTGGCTGACTTACTGCTTGGGAATGAAGCCAGGGAGCAGAAGACGATGAACAAGCGGGAAATGGCTATGTTCAAAGCGCTGCGGTGAATGGTGAAGAAAGTTTTATGTTTAATTAGGAAAGGATTTTTTCATGCGGTTTCCCTTGACAAAGTTGTAATTTGGATTGCAATGTGAGACGGGAGTTCTCGCTCTATTTTGGCATGAGGGCAGAGAAAAGAAAAGTTGCAAGTATTTGACATGCAAATTGTGAATAGTGATTTAAACATTGCGATTCAGCCCCAGTGTGCTAGCGAGTGGGGGGTGAAATGTAAGGAGGCGAAGGTCCGCCTTTTTAAAATGTATGCTTTTGAAGTGTTGACATTCCTGAAGATAACGTGGGAATGAGTTGAGGTTAGCAGAAAGAGTAACATCTGTGTGGAAAAGATTTGAAGAGGTTTGTTTTTGCCAAATGTAAATCCCATGTGCTGGTGGTGCATTCTGGTTAAGGGAACACACTAAATTGCCTGCATTGCATTTTAGCTGTGCTTGTTTACAATGGGTGAAAGACTCACGGAAAAAAGTAGGTGAATGGCATTGGCATTTGATTTTTGATTTCGTGCATTGATTTGAAATTGCAGAATCAGTTTGCAATGGTTTGGGGGGAAAGACAATTTATATGTTCTAAATTGCCCCAAGAGTATGTGAATGTTCCCACGCTATGCCATGGATTTGCTGCTAAAGACAAAGTAATGTTGCTTTTAAGTGATGTATGTTTTGGAAATTCTAGTGACATGTCGACTATGACACATGGTGATAATGTTTTTGACAAATTGACAGCCCACAAGCAGAACAAAGTGTGGGTTATTCATGGAATCATGCAGGGAGCTGCACTAAAAATGACACTAAATGCACTATCGTTTCGCGCTGTAAAGTAAATAATTGGTTTTGGTTTGGCAATGGTACAACAGAATGAAAAATCTGTGCGTGATAAGACAGCACAAAGCTTCAGTGGGTTGCGGGTTCTTTTGAAAGATCGCACATTGCATTGGAGTGAGTTTGTGAAGCCAAACTACAAAGTTACGAGGAAAAAATATGTGCTTTTGAATGGGACATTGATCAAACAGGCTAAAAAGACGCTTTGCAGTTTTGCAGAATTACATGGAGTTGAATCTGATGACAAAAAAAAGGGTGCCTCTTTTGAAAATGAGAGTTTGTGTCGGCTTGCTGTGCAGAGCTTGTGGCTTGAAGATAACTTGCGCAGAAATTCCTGTCATGGGCTGGCTGCGAAAAATGGCTGTGGGAGGAAGGCAGAAAAGCAGAATGCCGCGCTCCTGTTCAGTAAAATGGTGTTTACAGAAGCTGGCAGATATGGGAGCTTTTCTGAGTTGCTGGAGCAGCACAGAAAATAGTTAATCTGGATGAACTGTTTGACACGAGTGCCTCCATTTAAAGTCGTGCCAGAGCGCAGAAACAGGCATTATTCGCGCACAGCACAGCCATGCTCAGACAAGATAAACAATGGCCAGCTGGGTGCATTCCATTCCCCTCGACTGTCAGTGTGAGCAAAGGAAGAGGTGGGGGTGCAAGCCAGAATGCTGAAACTGAAACTGAACGGTGGGCAATAATTGCCGTGAGTGAGAAGATGAAAAGGAGCGCAATCTACCTTACACATGCCGATTTACGCATGCTTTCTGACACTGGCATGCAATAACAGAGCTGATCAGAAGCAAGGAATTCGCCCAGTATCAACACTGGAAGAAAAAGAAATGCTGCATGCAAATTGCAGGCTGGGCGCATCGCGCATCTGAACATTTTGGGGAAACTGTGCACCTGTGAATGGGCTAAGGAAAGACAGCTGCCCATTACAAAAGACATTGCCGTGCAAGCTGCATCCCAGTGCCCCATGTGATGTGAAGTGAAGTAAAGCGCTGTGCACTGGAGAAGAGAACCTCTAGGCACTTTAAGAAGTGAAAATACACAGCCAGCAAAATGCAAGCTACATTGCCAGGGCTGGAGTAACTAACAAAGACATTATGGCATTCCAGATGGAAGCAAAACTGACAAAGGTAGCAGTTTTGCAAGAAGCAACATGCAGAACTAAGTATAACATGAACACTGCACATTAGCCATGATCCAGAAGCCTCACGGCTTAGTGCAAGAATGAATGATGTGTTGAAGCAAATAAAGAAACTGACTCAGACTATCGCTCTCAAAGGGGTGGCCCAAGAAATCAGCAGACACCCTTTGGGAAAATGACAAGTGGAAAACCAGAGGCTTTAAAGACACTAGCTGTATGAAGAAAAAATAAACGAAGCTGCTTGTGCAACTGCAGGCGGTATTGGACTGAAGGACTTTGCTTTTGAAATATGGAGTGATGCCAGCAGGGCAACCTAAATCAAGATCATGAGACACTGGAAGCAAGTAGGTGCCCGGCGCCTGGCATTTGTGATCGCTTTGGTGACAAAGAAAAGCATTGATCCATTGAGAAGTGCAACCTGGGTACTTAATATATGGCTTTTGTAAAATCACAGATCAGTCTGAGGTACCATTGACCAACTATGTTCGCATTGCACAAATGAGTTTGTGATTAGGCAGTTACAACCCGTATGGTTGAGTGCAAATAAGCCCCAAGTAATACGCAGAAGGGTGACAAATAATTGCAGTAGCAATCATAAAATATGTAGTTACCTGATGAGACTTCTGAAGGTGGGGGTGGTGTTAAGGGAAGGGGTGGATAACACTGATATGGTACTTTATTTTCAATACTTACCATTATTTTACACAAATAAATGCTTCTCAGAAAAATAATACACTATTAGCATGCACCAATCGTCGCAGCTCAAAGCCTCTATGTTTCACTTTACTTCAATCTACTTATTCAATAAACACCATCAGTCAATTAAATAAATAATAAAATGTCAATGTTTTCACCACAATCTGTTACCTTTTCACTCTTCAATATTTCCTCAATTCTTTCTTCCACTTCAGATTTTAAAACGGGTTCTTCTATATGTGCCTTGACATAGGTTCTCTGGGCTATTTTATGGATCGCTCATCGTCCATATACTTTCTATGACGCTCTTCGTCCTTTAACCAAAAATTATATAATAATACTACTTCCCCACCAACCCTCCATTTCTCTTTCCCCGTTATCAATTAATGCTCATTTATTGTTTGCCATCTCACTCTATCTACTCACCATTCGCGTTTTCAGCTCTTGACCATCGGGATCGTCTCCTCCTCAACTAGGGCTGTACCGAACTTCGGCTTCGAGTAAGTATCCGGCTGAAAAGCAGCTATACGCTTCAGCTTAATAGGTACTTGAATCCTTACTCGAAGCCGAAGTTGTGCACAAAGTAAGTAGCCCAGGAGATGCCCGCATGGGCAGAGAGGCAGCCCACTGCAGCACTTGGTACTGCATGGTCATAAAGCGCAATGGTTTCGTGCTTTCTCGGCTGCTGTGCTGGGAGGGGGGTGACCTCATTCAGAATTTTAGATATGGTGAGTGACATGTGAGCAGGGACGTGCCGCCCGCATCAGCCCTTCCCCCTGCATGAAGCGTTTCTCTCAGAGCTGCAGCTGTTGCTCTATTACCCCCTTTGCGGCTGTGGACCAGCCCAGTCGAGTCTTGGGAAGAGTGTAAAAATAGGTCAGCAGAGGGGAAGGGGCAGGTGGGTACAGACAGAAACTGTCCATTAAGATTCTGTGCTCACCCCAGGGCCATGCGACCCTATGATCCTTTACAATCCCTCAAAAGTTCAAAACTATGCAAAACACAATGGGCCTCATTACACGGATGGCGGAGAACCATGGCGCTATTAGCACCATGGTTCATGCCAGTAAAATACCGGCATCGCCTTGGTGGAAAGGGGAATTACCGCCCTATTCCAAGGTTGGCGGGGCGGTAATTCCCCCTTCCACCATTGCCCTTCCCCATTCCCATTTTTGCCCCATAGGGCTCTATGGGAATGGGGAAGGCGCTAATTACGGTACCGCAAATTGCGGTACCGTAATTAGCTCCACTGGTCCCTTTGCGGGTTGGTTTTTAACGCCTGCAAAAAGCAGGCGTTAAATTCCCCAACCCGCAAAGGGACCTCGTAGTAAGGCGGTAAGGATTTACCGGTACCGGTAAAATACTGGTACCGGTAAACCCTTACCGCCATCCGTGTAATGAGGCCCAATGTACACAGTCTGGAAGAAACCCACTCACAAGAAGATTTTACACTTGCATTTATTTACTAATAAATCAACTAAATCCAAGCAGTAATTTTGTATAAAATGGGAATTAAAATGCAAGCTAAATAATGCAGGTTATTGGTTACAAGTGAGATGCAAATATTTTACGCTCCTAGAAATCGCTGATCTTGATGCAATCTGGTCACACCTAAAACCCACGCCGCCCTCGTGCCCGGCACCGCTCCGGGACTGGCCTAGCCCGGCAGCCTACACAGAAACGGGATGTGACAGCAAGAGCCTCTGCCTTTCAGTGCTGGCTGGTATTCCAGGCGCCGCTTTATGTGCACATGGTCCAAACACCCCAGGAGAGTCCCTCCCCCCATGCTCATGTGAAGGCTTCTTATTATGGCCTGCTTGTCTATCAATGTGACGTATTAGATTTTCGAGAATCTTCTCGACAGAGCCCTCGGTGCACAAAAACATGTTTTTGATAGGAAATTTCCAAGCTCTTTGGCTCTCAGGCTCTCTTCACTTTGTTTTGGGAAGCTTTGCTTCTCTACATTCCAGTCTTATCAGTGCACCTAGCGAAAGCGGTGCAAGGCAGTGCCGGGTTGCAAATGGCTGCGCAGAGCCTCTTGCAAGAAATAGATGTTTACACGCTGAGGTGCTTTTGCAGCTAACCCCTCACCAGCACAGATGGGCTCACCCCAACCATGTGCTGAACAGCATTTTTCTACACCCTTCGAATAAGCTGAATATATGTGCAACAAGCCATAGGCCAAAAAAGCACAGTTAGCTCAATGGGTTAATGCCAGCGTCTAGATACTTTCCACTACATTGCACTCCTTTCAAAGTGTGGGCTAGAAAATGCTGGTTTAGTTCCAGGATTTAGAAGCATATACAGTGTTCTGTAGGCCTGTGAACCGTTTTTCCACCTCAGCCATTCTATTGTAGAGGTAAGTCAATCTGCGCAAAAGTCCAATGAAAATTATAGCAATTAGTATGGGGGCTATAAGCAGCCACAGCAATGGATGCAGCATTATATTAAGCAGCTTAGTAGAGGCGGGAGACCATCCGGTGAATATGTCCCACCAGTGATGAGCAGTAACTGATTGCAGATGATCAGGAGTCTTAATTAGCTGATCTTTGTCTATAGTCCTTTTACACTCTGCAGAAATAACCAAGGTGGCTAAAGTTTGAAAGGCTCTCCAAGATGCTTGAGCAAATTGTCTTATAACTTGAAGCCTGGAGGTAATTACCCCATAAGGTAGAGTCCAGTTAAGCATATGCGTGAACTCTGCACGCAAGGAGGTGTGAGCCCACTGGGTCAATGAATATAAGGTGTGAGTAGTGATATCTAGGATACTCACAACCTGCTCTACACAGAACACTTGGGCGTTCCCCAGCAATCTATAACTGTTAATAAGCAAGGAATGATTAGCAACTATGCAGGCCTTATGTTGATTTATCTGAAAAATGTCCGTTCCATTAATGTGGTACTGCTTCCAGGTGCACTCCCCCGCTAAGGGATGCATGCATGGGTCTGGGATCCTTCCAGTTTGGGGACACACCCATCCCTGATCCCAGGGCATACAGGTATGATTGTGGATTGTTTAGTTCTGGGTGTCTAACCATTCCCCTCGTATTTGTGGAACCCACCATGAGTCATTTATTTTCATAGGCAAGATTATGAAAGGACACCATATTTCTAAAGCATAAGCAGTCCTGCTAACTTGCATTAAAACGTGACAGGTGTTATTCCTGCAATCAAAAGCAAGCGGTTTAATCCACATGTCTGCAGGTAAATGTAATTCTATGTGCCAGTGGGTTGAGGACAGTCTCCCCCACTCAGAACGAAAAGCCAACACCTGTTGATTTAGCAGGGTCTGCCACAAAATACATTGTGTGTCTTTGGCAGTTTTGTTCACCTGCCCTTTGGCTGAAAAGATGTCTTCATAGCTAAAATTCTGCCACCTCCAATTGTTACCTATACTCTTGGCAGCATTCCGCAGGGCAGGGTTTATCAGTGGGCCCCACTGTGCCAACAGTTTTATAGCAGCGCTGGCATCTGACCCCATGGTGGATAATTTGTTACGCACTATTTCTATGTCAAAAGCATTTAAAGCTCCCGTTCCCACTTCCGCTGCTCCCGTGATTAATGAATCTAACCCCCTAGCTACGCACAGTTTAGCAATTGGCCATAAAAACTGACTCCATCTGTAGCAGCTTGGTTGAAACAGTGAAACATTACCTCTGGACAAATCTATTTCTAATTGTACTTCACTAATAATAAAAGCATGCATTACAGGTCTGCAATTTAAGTGTTGCCTCACTACTGGAAAATCTAACATGCAAACAGTTTCCACTCTTTGGGATTTAAAGAACACCATTCTCCATGTGGCATGCCTGCCATACACAATGTAATTTTTTTATATAAACCCCATACTACCATCCGGTAGTGGCTGTTTCCTTGCAAAATTATATTGATCACACTTAGTCAAGTTATAGTCCACAAAATCTTGGCGGTCACACCTGCCACAATCCTTTGGACAAAATAAACATGAAATATCAAACAAATTGGTGGATCCATTCACTGAAACATTTGGGCCTAGAATTTCACATACGCCTGTGATATGTGTCAGGGACAAGAGGTGTCCGACAATGTGCCAAGCCAGTACTTTAGCAGTTCTGTATGGATACTCATTTGTAGCGCTTTTCTCACAGGTTGCAGTGCGATTGTTATCATCACGCAGGACTGGAGCATCAGGTGTAGTGCAAGCAATTCTCAGAGTCCATGTCGTGTCTTGCATCAACCCATTCTTTACAGAGAAAGCGTCTGCTTGGCAGGTCAGGAGGACCCACAGCAAGGCAAGTCCCATCCCCATAATGTAGCACTACGTTTGTGGTGTGAGCCTAGTATACAACATAAATACTTACCATCCCTTGACTCAGCACTTCCCCAGCCTGAGGCTTTTTGTTCGGATGATGAACCCACACCTTTTTCCCAGTGCTACCAAACCCACCCTCACCCCTTTGCGTGGTGTCTGGGGCTTGTTTACTTTCAATCACTTGGGGAAAATTTCCTTGCCCACAAATCAATTGTGCAATGCGGTCATATTTGGTCAATGGTACCTCAGATGAACCAGTGTTGTATAACAGTACTGAAACAACTCCCCGATAATCAGATCAATCACACCTCCCAAAATGTCAATGCCTTTCTTGGCCAGACTGGATCGTGCAGCAATGCGACCATAGGTGCCAGCTGGCAATTTGATGCCAATACCCAGCAATATAGATTTGGTTTGCCCCGCTGGTATTACATCATCTTCATAGGTAGACAAATCAAGTCCAATACTGCCCGTGGTAGCTTGTACAGGCAGCCTCACTTCTTTTTCTGTTTTCCAAACAATAAGAGTCTTTGTTGTTTCTACCTTTTCACTTGTCAGTCTTACAAAGGGTGTTTGCCGGTTTCCCAAAGGGCGATTATTCAGTTCAAACAAGGCTTGTGTCAGGTGCTTGAACCACCCCTTGAGAGTGTGAGTCTGAGTAAGATTCTTTATTTGCTGTTTGAGCAAGCCATTGCTACGTTCAATGAGAGCAGAAGCTTCGGGATACCGACTGATGTGCAGTGTCCATGTGATGCCTTGTTCCTGAGCCCAATTCTGCACATTATGTCCCGCAAAATGGCTGCCTTGGTCTGATTGGCTTTCATTTGGAATGCCATAGTGCCTTATGAGATATTCCATTCCTTGTAGGGTAGCCCGTTGAACTGCATGGGCGACTGGATGGGCCAACAGCAATCCGGAATATTTGCCTACATGGTTAACACATAATGATTTCCATTTTCTGGTGGCAAAGGTCTGATGTAATCAACTTTCCATATGCTGGCTGTTTTCTCGCCTCTCCTCAAAGCGCCTTGAGGCTTCCTTTCCAGCGGATAGAGCTTTACTTCACAGCACACAGGACAGTGGGAGGCAGCTTGCTTGGCATGATCCATGGTAATGGGCAGTTGTCCCCTCTTCATAGGTTCCCTGTTACCCTAGATGTCCTGAGGTCTGGGGCGCCTAGTCTCCCATTCTGTGCAGCACTTCTGTTTCTTCAGGTGTTGTTACTGGGAGAATCTTTGCCATTTGATCTGCTTCATTATTGAACAGTGCAGCAAGCAAAGTGTCAGGTGGCATGTGTGCATCAAAATGCCCGATGCAGATCCTGCATTTCTCACCTTTGCGCCACATCTCTTCCCAGATGTCAGGCCCTCCCCATATTGGAGTGTTTTTAATCTGCCAGCCGTCTCTTCTCCATGCCGGTGCCCAATGAGTCAGGCCTTGGTATGTAGCCCAACTGTCCATGTATATGTATGCAGTTTCGGTGTCTTTCACCTGTTCAATCACGCAGGCCACTGCTTGCAATTCAGCATATTGACTGGACCCCCCCACTCCTTCTCTCATTAGCAGTGTTTAGTGGTGGGGCTGGAATGCAACAGCTGGCCAGTGTCTTTGCCCTTTATCATACTTTGCAGTGCCATCCATGAACCATGCAGAATTCCGTTCCTTTTCCGTCAATGAATCATAGGCGGGCGTGACTTTGAAGGGAGATTATGGCAATGCAACAGGGGTGCTTGGTTCAGGCATTGCATCCAGATTTACTGCCTCCAATATTTGTTCTTGTAGCTTGGAAACCCCTGTGCGGCCAGCTTGAGCGCATTGCTATAAATATAATTTCCACTTGACATGAGTGGCGTATTGCGCCCTGCCACTCTTTCCGCCCCCAGCAGCTTCGCGCACCCAGCCCATGATAGGAATTTGTGTGCAAATTGTCACTGGTTGCTCGTCTGTGATTCGTTCAGTCTCAACTAGCGCCCAGTACACTGCAGCAATTTGCTTTTCAAGCGGAGTATATCTTGTCATAGGATCTGTGAGTATTCTGGACCAAAAACCTTGTGGCACTCTTTTCTGTCCTTGCTTTTGCCACAAACTCCACACAGCAACATTAATATTGACAAGAATGTCCACTTCAAAAGGATCCGTTTTCGTCATGGGACCCAGAGTGACGTAATTACGCAAAGCGTCTTTGGCCTGTTGGAAAGCAGTCTGCTGGTGTAGTCCCCATTCAAAATCATGTTTCTTCCTGATGACTTTGTAGATTGGTTTCAATATCAAGCTTAAATGAGGTATGTGATTTCTCCAAAAACCCATTAACCTAATGAATCTTTGCACCTCTTTTTCATTCACTGGTTGTGTCATCTGCTGTAACATGTCTATCACAGGTTCAGGGATTTTCTTTACTGAACCAGACCAGATTGCACCTAAAAATGTCACCTCTTGAGTGGGCCCCTGTACTTTCTTAGGATTTATAGCCCACCCACGGTTCTGCATGTGTGTGATCAGTTTTTCAGCAGCCTTTTCCACATGTGTTTTATCATTGCTGGTTAACATTATGTCATCTGTATAATGGGCAACATACACATCGTCCAAATGCACCATTTTCAAGTCTCTGGCAATCAATCCATGACACAGAGTGGGACTGTGGAAGTACCCCTGGGGCAATTTAGTAAAGGTAAATTGTCTGTCCCCCCAAGTTACCGCAAATTGATCTTATGGTTCAGTATCAATATCAATGGAGAAAAATGCATTGGCCAAGTCAATTACCACATGCCATTCACACACTTCTTTTGTGAGGTTTTCAATCAAAGTAATGATGTCTGGCACAGCCACAGCCAAAGGTGGCACATTCTTGTTCAAGGCGCGAAAATCAACAGTCAGACACCACACCCCATCTGGGCATCTGGGCAGCAGAGGGGGCACACCGGAGAGTTAAATGGACTGACTGCTCGCCTCACTATGCCAGCTTTCACTAGTGACTCAATGGTTTCACCAATTTCTTTGTGCCCTCTCGGCAGTCTGTACTGTTTCATGCACACTGGCTCAGCAGGAGGAGGTAAATGCAAGGGAGTCCATTTTGCATGCCCAACCAAAACAGGGATTACAATTCTCACATGGAATTTCTGATTGCCAAGTCTGGAGTCACACTTTTGCCCAACAACAAATCCACCCCCAGTATGTACTCGGGTATGTCAGTAATCAACACATTTGCAGTGAAAGGCAATCCCTCGCCAACTGACATTTTTACATTAAAGGATTTTGCAACAGTCTCGCCCCCCCCATAACCATTGACCAGGACTCTGGGATCAGATAATTTGTTGGGATTGCCATTCAGAATTGTCACTTCAGCTCCTGTGTCTAATAGAGCCAAAACATGTTTCACCTTGTCATTTAAATACAATGTAAGTGGCACACAAGGGTGTCTGTCTCTGGGACTGGTTCTCTTTATTAACCGTACCTCAAAGACAGAGCCAGCCCTTCAATCAAAAATGGGGTCGGGGACCTCCCATTTTTCCTTTGACAAATCCGGATACATTTTTGCAGTGAAAAGTTCCATATCGGGTCCTGCAAAATTTGCACTGTACATTGTGCACTGTAAACCCATCTCTCTAAGCTGATCTGTCGCTTCGGGTAATGAATTCCAATGCCCCCACGTTTCTTCCATATCCATGGGGCTTGCATACAAATTTGTTAAAGCAGTCTGAAGCCAATTAAACAATGAATGTGAACCTTGCTGCCCTAATGCGCCGTGCAAAATCTGACCCAACATGACACTGGTAGTAATTGAGCCCATCTTCAATAATTCTTCTCGGGTCAGGAAGATGCCATCAATGCTCTTATCCCACAATCTCAGAAGCCACTTCAAAATCGGTTAGCCTGTTCTTTGTCTAAACAACTTGCCAATGTCTAACAGCTCCGTCTGGGTGTAATCTCTGACAATCCTAGTGTTCTGAATATTTCCACCGCCAGCTTGGCCTTTTGATTTATTAGTTATTAACGGCTGCGCTAGATAAGCACATTTCCTCTGGGCACATTCCTGCTCTTCTCCCTCTGAATAGTGTAACTCTGCGACTCTCACTTGAAGCGGCTCATCCCAGTCAAAAATCTGCTCTGACTCACTGTCGCTTACATCGCCAGACCATAAATTTGGATCCCATGTATCTTTCCTAATTAATGCCTGAATTCTTATCTTTGAAGGCTCTTTTTTTCTCTGCCTGCACTTGTGCGTGGCTATGCGCACAGCTAAAGAAGCACATCTATCCTCCATCTGATCAGCCCGTTTGACCGATGATTCCTAAGTCTCCCTCATTATGATTTGTTGCTCCTGGAGCAGGGATATCTCATCATTTAATTTTCAAATGTGTGCATCTTTAAGCAAGTCTTTCTCATGCATTTTCCTGAGCGCCTGCAGGAACAACCAGCCTACGCTCCCTGCGGCCATCAGCTCCTTCCGGCTTTTCACAGATGGTAAACTCTCCAAACACTCACTGATAACCGCCAGGGAAACATCATTGTCAAGCATGTTCCATGCCATCAGCGGAGAATACTGATGCAAGGTATCTGCCACAGATGACCATGCACCTCCCAGCCCATCCACCCCCTCCGTGATTGGCTCATTCGCCCCACACTGTAGCCCTAGTGAATTGCGTGCACCGTAGGCTCGCATTTGTTCCTGCGCTCCGGAGAGTGTTTTTTAAGGTGCTGCAATCTCTCTGTGTGCCCAAATTCAATAGTTTGGCCCATGTTGTCCAAGGCCCCAGGCCTTCTTCCAGTCCATCTCCCCCTGCTTCCCTGCTCCCACTTCCCGATTCCCATCCCTCCCGCCGACCAGCCCGCCCACCCCCTCCGTGATTGGCTCATTCTCCCCACACTGTAGGCCTAGTGAATCGCCTGCACCGTAGGCTCGCATTTGTTCCTGCGTTCCGGTGAGTGTTTTTTAAGGTGCTGCAATCTCTCTGTGTGCCCAAATTCAATAGTTTTGCCCGTGTTGTCCAAGGCCCCAGGCCCTCTTCCAGTCCATCTCCCCCTGCTTCCCTGCTCCCACTTCCTGATTCCCATCCCTCCCGCCTCCCAGCCCGCCTACCCCCACTGAGATTAGTTCTTTCTCCCCACACTGTAAGCCTGGTGAATCGCCTGCACTGTAGGCTCGCATTTGTTCCTGCGCTCCGGTGAGTGTTTTTTAAGGTGCTGTAATCTCTCTGTGTGTCCAATTTCAATAGTTTGGCCCGTGTTGTCCAGGGCCCCATGCCCTCTTCCAGTCCATCTCCCCCTGCTTCCCCGCCCCGCCCCCACTTCCTGATTCCCATGCCTCCCGCCTCACAGCCCGCCCACCCCCTCTGTGATTGGCTCATTCACCCCACACTGTAGGCCTAGTGAATCGCATGCACCGTAGGCTCGCATTTGTTCCTGCGCTCCGGTGAGTGTTTTTTAAGGTGCTGCAATCTCTGTGTGTGCCCAAATTCAATAGTTTGGCCCGTGTTGTTCAAAGCCCCAGGCCCTCTTCCAGTCCATCTCCCCCTTCTTCCCCGCCCAGCTCCCACTTCCTGATTCCCATCCCTCCTGCCTACCAGCCTGCCCACCCCCTCAGTGATTGGCTCATTCTCCCCACACTGTAGGCCTAGTGAATCGCGTGCACCGTAGGCTCGCATTTTGTTCCTGCATTCCGGTGAGTGTTTTTTAAGGTGCATCAATCTCTCTGTGTGCCCAAATTCGATAGTTTGGCCGTGTTGTCCAAGGCCCCAAGCCCTCTTCCAGTCCATCTCCCCTTGCTTCCCCGCCCCGCTCCCACTTGCTGATTCCCACTCCTCCCGCCTCCCAGCACGCCCACCCCCTCCGTGATTGGCTAATTCTCCCCTCACTGTAGGCCTAGTGAATTGCATGCACCGTAGGCTCGCATTTGTTCCTGTGCTCCGATGAGTGTTTTTAAGGTGCTGCAATCTATCTGTGTGCCCATATTCAACAGTTTGGCCCGTGTTGTCCAAGGCCCCAGGCCTTCTTCCAGTCCATCTCCCCTTGCTTCCCCGCCCCGCTCCCCCTTCTGGATTCCCATCCCTCCGGCCTCCCAGCCCGCCCACCCCCTTTGTGATTGGCTCATTCTCCCCACACTGTAGGCCTAGTGAATCGCGTGCACCGTAGGCTCACATTTTGTTCCTGCGCTCCAGTGAGTGTTTTTAAGGTGCTGCAATCTCTGTGTGTGCCCAAATTCAATAGTTTGGCCCGTGTTGTCCAAGGCCCCAGGCTCTCTTCCAGCCCATCTCCCCCTGCTTCCCCGCCCCGCTCCCACTTCCTGAATCCCATCTCTCCCGCCATCCTAGCCCGCCCACCCCCTCCGTGATTGATTCATTCTTCCCACACTGTAGGCCTAGTGAATCGTGTGCACTGTAGGCTCGCATTTTGTTCCTGCGGTCCGGTGAGTGTTTTTAAGGTGCTGCAATCTCTCTGTGTGCCCAAATTCAATAGTTTGGCCCGTGTTGTCCAAGGCCCCAGGCCCTCTTCCAGCCCATCTCCCCCTGCTTCCCTGCCCCACTCCCACTTCCTGATTCCCATCCCTCCCGCCTCCCAGCCCGCCCACCCCCTCCGTGATTGGTTCATTCTTCCCACACTGTAGGCCTAGTGAATCGCGTGCACCGTAGGCTCACATTTGTTCCTGTGCTCCGGTGAGTGTTTTTTAAGGTGCTGCAATCTCTCTGTGTGACTAAATTCAATTGTTTGGCCCGTGTTGTCCAAGGACCCAGGCCCTCTTCCAGCCCATCTCCCCCTGCTTCCCCGCCCCCACTCCCACTTCCTGATTCCCATCCGTCCCGCCTCCCAGCCCGCCCACCTCCTCCGTGATTGGCTCATTCTCCCCACACTGTGGGCCTAGTGAATCGCGTGCACCGTAGGCTCGCATATGTTCCTGCGCTCCGGTGAGTGTTTTTTAAGGTGCTGCAATCTCTCTGTGTGCCCAAATTCAATAGTTTGGCCCTGTTGTCCAAGGACCCAGGCCCTCTTCCAGCCCATCTCCCCCTGCTTCCCTGCCCCCACTTCCTGATTCCCATCCGTCCCGCCTCCCGGCCTGCCCACCTACTCCGTGATTGGCTCATTCTCCCCACACTGCAGGCCTAGTGAATCGCGTGCACCGTAGGCTCGCATTTGTTCCTGCGCTCCGGTGAGTGTTTTTTAAGGTGCTGCAATCTCTCTGTGTGCCTAAATTCAATAGTTTGGCCTGCGTTGTCCAAGGCCCCAGGCCCTCTTCCAGTCCATCTCCCCCTGCATCCCCGCCCCGCTCCCACTTCCTGATTCCCATCCCTCCCGCCTCCCAACCCACCCACCCCCTCCGTAATTGGCTCATTCTCTCCACACTGTAGGCCTAGTGAATCGCGTGCACCGTAGGCTCGCATTTTGTTCCTGCACTCCGGTGAGTGTTTTTAAGGTGCTGCAATCTCTGTGTGTGCCCAAATTCAATAGTTTGGGCCGTGTTGTCCAAGGCTCCAGGCCCTCTTCCAGTCTATCTCCCCCTGCTTCCCCGCCCCGCTCCCACTTCCTGATTCCCATCCCTCCCACCTCCAACCCACCTATGATTGGCTGATCCCACTGGTCTTAACTGATCCTCCCAGGGCAGCCCTCTGCCGGAGCACGCCCCGCAACCCGATTGGCCCTCTAAAGAGTACATCTCTGACCACTGCAGGGCAGCCCTCAGCCCGTGCAGCCCCATCAGCTAAGGACCCTGAGGCAAAGGGCAGCTCCTAGAGAAGCGGCTCCAGATCGTATCTGCAGGTATCCGCAGGAGAAGCAGGAAGCCAGCACCCGCCAGAAAGTAAGTGTGGCAGGGACAGGGACTGAAGCAATTACTTCACTCTATACTAACCTAACACTCATTCCTGCAAACCCTACTGTTGTAATCTCTTATATGTAAACTGTACTCCCAATAACTTGAGCGCACCCGATTTGTTCCAATAAATTGAATCTCACTTCTAGATAGTCCGCACAAACATCATAAAATCCGAATGTTTGCCTAATAGCATAACTGTGGAAACTGTGGAAAATCTCACCCTGTAGTATAGTTCAATTTAGAAACTGTGATTATTCTCACCCTGTGGTATAGTTGAATTTAGAAACTGTGAATAATCTCACTCTGTGGTATAGTTGAATTTAGAAACTGTGAATAATCTCACCCTGTGGTATAGTTGAATTTAGAAACTGTGAATAATCTCACCCTGTGGTATAGTTGAATTTAGAAACTGTGAATAATCTCACCCTGTGGCATAGTTGAATTTAGAAAGTGTGAATAATCTCACCCTGTGGCATAGTTGAATTTAGAAACTGTGAGTAATCTCACCCTGTGGTATAGTTGAATTTAGAAACTGTGAATAATCTCACCCTGTGGTATAGTTGAATTTAGAAACTGTGAATAATCTCACCCTGTGGCATAGTTGAATTTAGAAAGTGTGAATAATCTCACCCTGTGGTATAGTTGAATTTAGAAACTGTGATTATTCTCACTGTGTGGTATAGTTGAATTTAGAAACTGTGAGTAATCTCACCCTGTGGTATAGTTGAATTTAGAAAGTGTGAATAATCTCATCCTGTGGTATAGTTCAACTTAGAAACTGTGAAAATTCACACACTGTGGTATAGTTGAACTTAGAAACGGTGATTATTCTCACTGTGTGGTATAGTTGAATTTGGAAACTGAGTAATCTCACCCTGAATTTAGAAACTGTGAATAATCTCACCCTGTGGTATAGTTGAATTTAGAAACTGTTAATATTCGCACACTGTGGTATAGTTGAACTTAGAAACTGTGATTATTGTCACCCTGTGGTATAGTTAACGTTAAAAACTGTGAATAATCTCACCCTGTGGTATAGTTGAATTTAGTAACTGTGAATAATCTCACCCTGTGGTATAGTTGAACTTAGAAAGTGTGAATAAACTCACCCTGTGATATAGTTGAACTTAGAAACTGTGAATAATGTCACCGTATGGCATAGTTGAATTTAGAAAGTGTGAATAATATCACCCTGTGGTATAGTAGAAATTAGAAACTGTGAATAATCATTGCTGTGGTATAGCTGAATTTGGAACGTGTCCCTAACTGTGGTATGACCAAACTTAGAAACTGAATAATAGCATAACTGTGGGGTAGTTCAACTTGGAAAGTGTCTCCAATATACTCACTGTGTCTAAGCTGCATCCAGAAAGTGTGCCAATAGTATAACTGAGGTCTAGTTCAACTTAGAGAGTATATGAAATAGAACAAGTGTCATCTAATTCAATTTAGAGAGTGTGCTTAAATAAGCTCGTAGTGTCAAAGCTGAATGTAGAAAGTGTGTCTAATAACCAACGATGTTTAAGTTGAATCAAGAAAGTATGCTGATAGCGTAACTGTGATCCAGTTAATCTTAGAAGAATGTACCCAACAGCATAACTGTGGCCTGGTTCATTTTAGAAAGCGTCTAATAGCCACAGTTGTGATACAACTGAACTTAGAAATTTTAAATAATAACAACCAGTGCCACAGCCAATCTAGAAAGTGTTTCTAACTGCGGTATAATTAAACTTTGAAAGTGTAAATAATACCCTCTGGTGTTTCAGCTGAACTTAGAAACCACCCCTAACTGTGGTTTAAATAAACTTAGAGAGTGTGGATAATATCGTCCAGTGGCCCAGTTTAACTTAGAAACTGTCCATAACTCTGGTCTGGGCAAACCTAGAAAGAGAAAATAACATCTAGCTGTGGTTTATGTCGAACCTAGAAACTACCCCTAGCTGTTTCTGTTGAAGCTAGACACCATCCCTAACTGTGCCTTAGGTAAACTTAGAGGGTGTGGTTATTATCATCCAGTGGCCCAGTTGAACTTAGAAACTGTCCATAACTGTGGTAAAGGCAAACCTAGAAAGTGAAAATAACATCTTGCTGCTGTGGTTTATGCTGAACCTAGACACTATCCCTAGCTGCAGTACAGTTAATCATAGAAAGTGAGAACAATGAACATCCGGTGGTACAGTTGAAGTAGGAAGGTGTGAACGAAATCATCCGACGCCAACTATAACACAGTAGTTCAAACTTATCCAAACCATGAGTCCACCCAACCCACCAAGGCCCGCCGAAAACGACCCGCTCGCGCCCGCCTCCCTTTACCTTCCCGCCCCCCCACCTGCCATCCCCCTCTTCCTCAAACCATCCCGCCCTCCACCGCATCCTCTGCCCAACCCCTATCCATCTTTCAAACCAGAAGAACCATCCCAACCGAACCCACTCTCCATCTCGCCCCCACCCCATCCCCTATCCAAAGACCAAGCCAGAGGAGCATGATGGTGAGCCAACCATCCTAAGACCCCTGCTCCTCCCTTAACTGCCACCCACCCGCCCACTATCCTCATACCCGCTCCCCCCGCTCCTCCATCTAACGGCCCGCCTAGCCTCCCAAGCACACCCACCCCCACACCCATCTACCCCCTGTTCCCCTCATCAACTCCTACCATCATCCCCCTCCGACCCCACTCCTTCCCCTCCCTAAAATCTGCACGCCTCGCCCTGGCGAGAACAGTAGCCACCTCCCTTTCACCCTCCGACCCCCCTACCCTCTCTCACACTCCAAACGCAACAAAAACACTGAAGAGAAAACGTACCTGGTCTCCCTCAATCTCTCAGTAGTCCTCGGCACTCCTGTCTCGATCCACCACCTCATTCTCCCAATCTCGATCGTCACCACCCTCCCCCCGCCTCACCCTGCCTGAAACCCCTCTCCCTCGAATTCTCACCAACCACAACTGAAACTCCCAACCCCCCACACCCTGCCTTCAAATCCCCCGACCCAAATCCTACCAACTCGACACACCAGTCCAACCCCTCGCCCCCTAAACCCACCGCCTCAACTGCCCACCGCCTCAACTGCCCGCCTACTCTTCCCACCGACCACCCCCCTCTCTCCCACCCCGGTCTCCACTCTCTCCCCTCCATCCCCCCACCTCTGCCACTCCCTCATCATCCTCCTGTATCAAAGTAAATTGCATCCTTTTGAATGAATATACACAGCATCTTTGACCTCCTCGCCTCTGACAAACCGGACCTGGTCTTTATCACGGAAACCTGGTTCTCTGACGACTTCGCCCCTATCGCCAATGAAGCCTTCCCCCCAGACTACTCCCTCATCCCACTGAACCGACCCTCTAGAGGAGGAGGACTAGCAATCGCCTTCAAGTCACACTTCTCTGCCTCAATCATCGACAACCAGCCAACCATTCCTTCCTGCGAATCACACCTCATAAAAATATCCCTCCCCCTCCTTTCTCCCACAGCTTCCTAATCATCTACAGACCCCCTGGCTACGACAGACAATTCTCAAACAACCTCTGCGACTCGATAACCACCCTCCAACTAAACCATCCTACCCTCACCCTTCTAGGAGATTTCAATATATGGCTTGACATCCCCACCAACCCTATGACACACTCTCTGGTTGACTGCCTAGACGCGATTAACATCCATACCCACATAAACGGGCCAACTCAAAATAAAGGACACACCCTTGATGCCGTCTTCAGCTCCCACAACCTGATACACCTAAACCCCCCCTATCATCTGGTCCGATCACTTCATTGTCTCCTTCATCATTCGCTCACCCAACCCGCTTCCTGTACCCAAACCAGAACCTCCAAATCTACGCACATGCTGTAAGAAACTAAAAATCCTTCCCGACCTAGCCGATGCACTCCTTCAGTCTCCTCCCCCTACCCGCCCTCCCAATGAACACCTAACCTTGACGCCTTTGACTCATTGCTAAACACCTCATTAATCCTGCTCACCCTCTCCTGCAATCCATCAGCTCGCCATGGCCCTTTTCCTAGATGGTTCACACCTGAACTGAAGACCACTAAACAACTATATAAATCCCTAGAACGCAAATGGCGGAAAAACAAAACCGCCCTGAGCAGATCCACCTTGGCCCGGCACCATCACCACTACAAAGCCGAAATCCGGAAAGCTAAAAAAGCCCATTACAACTCCCGAATCCTAAACTGTAAAAACCCCAGCAAAGAACTCCACAAAATCATCTCCGAATTCACCAAACCATCATGTACCACCACTCAACCAACCCCCTCACAATCACTCTGCGACTCACTCTCTCTCCACTTCTACACCACTGCTCTTGAAAGAACAAACTCTCTAAACAACAAAACAGCCCTCCTACACCCACCACGCAATCCACCGACCCTACCTGCCATCCTTGACTCCATTAGCAACTGACCAATTTCTCAAATTTCTCTCTGCCCGCAAACCATCCGGCTCCCCGCTTGACCCCTGCCCAGCCACAACCCTCAAAGAAATATTTGCATCTACCTGCGCAGGAGAACAAGCAAGAACTATCATAAATGACTCACTCTCTTCTGGAGTTTTTCCCGATGCATTCAAAACTGCTCATGTCAAGCCTCTTCTAAAAGCACCTTCCCTCGACCCTCTCGAGCCCAAAAACTACCGTCCCATCTCAAACACCAGGTTCCTTGCCAAACTCATTGACCGAACCGCCTACTCCCAACTTAATGCCTTTGTCGAAGCCAACAATCTCCTAGACCCCGCTCAATCAGGTTTCAGAGCCCGACACAGAACCGAAACCACCCTAACGTCAATCAGGGATGACCTTAAAAACACTGCAGATTCTGCGGGATGCGCCGCATTAATCCTTCTTGACCTATCCGCCGCCTTCGACACAATCAACCACTCAATCCTCCTCGACCGCCTCCACTCCCTGGGAATCCGTGGAAACGCTCTCAAATGGATAACATCCTTACTCAGCAACAGGAACCAAATAACCCTACTCTCTGCCTATGCTTCCCATGCCCGACCAGTCAATACCGGAGTTCCACAAGGGGCATGCCTATCAGCCCTCCTGTTCAATCTCTATATTTCCACCCTCCCACAAATAATCTGCTCGCACAATATCCTGTGCTACAACTACGCCGATGACACACAACTAATCCTAAAACTCCTTAATTCAAAACCCAACTTCCAACCCGACCTCGCCGCCTGCCTCCTTGACATAGATCATTGGATGACCACAAACCACCTCTTGCTAAACCCCTCCAAAAAACGAAATCATGGTATGTGGCAACACCAAACTTCTTCCGCACCCACTAACCTGGTCATCTGCCATGGGCAATTCCCTGACACCCTCAATCTTAGTAAAACACCTTGGATGCACCCTAGACTCTGACCTAACCCTCTTGCTCCAAGTCAACAACATCTCTAAATCCTGCCACTACCACCTCAAAACTCTTAGGCACATTTTTCCTTACCTCTCCTTTCCCAACAGACTCTCTGCAGTCCAATCAATTGTTATGTCAAGACTGGACTATGCTAACCCCCTCTACCTCGGAGTCCATCCGTACCACCTGACTAAACTACAAAGAGTAGAAACTGCTACTAGCACTTGGCCCAAGAGATCACATTTCCCCAGCTCTCAAAACTCTGCACTGGCTTCCGGTTGCCCGAAGGGTGACCTTCAAAACCTTATGCATCTCTCACCAAGCAATGCATAAAACCGGACTTCAATATCTTCAAGACAAACTAAAACCCTACCATCCTCCACGCACTCTTAGATCAAGCTCTGCCGGCTTCCTAGTTATACCAAAAACCAACTCAGTCAGGTTAGGTGGATCATCATTCTCAGCCCTGGCCCCCACTCTGTGGAACACTCTTCCACCCCACATCCGACTCACTGAGGACATCATGTCTTTCTGCAAATTACTGAAAACGTGGCTCTTGCCCTAAAATCGACTCTTAAATCAAACTGGATAACAGCAACAAAGACTTTAGCCCAAGGTCGCTATTTAAAAAAAATAACAATCCAGCATCGAGACCCGAGCGAGGAAAATCAAAACTACTAATGTGAATTAAAACTGATAAACTGAATAGAATGAGTGAAGTGGACAAAAGGAATGAAGTGGACGAAAGGAATGAAGTGGATGAAAGTAATGAAATGGATGAAAGGAAAGAAGTGGATGTGAGGAATTGTAGTGATAAGCAGTACCCGCACCTCCCTGGGATCCAGCCCTTTGTGCAAAGTAAATCACTCCTAATTACCTTCCCACACAAATAAGGTTTAAGACGCACGATGATCTCAGTCTGGAAAAAAGCCAATCACACAGAATATATGATGCTTGCATTTATTATCTACAGTGGCTAATGAAAACTAAGCAGCAATTTATAATAATGTGGAAATAGAAAGTGCAAGCTATATAATGCCAATTATCAATCACAGATGAATATGCAATTATTTGGTCTTACGCTCCTAATGAAATGTAGATGAAGGTACGATCTGATCACACCCAGGACCCTCGCCGCTACAGGTGCCCGGCACTCCTCAGAAGAGGAGGGGAGGACTGGCCAAGCCCCCACAGTCCTACACCAGAGCGAGGATGTGATGTTAGGAGTCTCGGCCCTGATAGTGCACAGCTGGTCGTCCAGGCACTGTTCTTCTTGATACGCGCGTCTTTCCAACAGCCCAGGATGAGTCCCCCCTTCCCTGGTCCAAGTATAGTTCTCTTATTAGGAGCTGCACGTCAATCATCATGACGTGTCAGCTCTTCGAGAAGCTTCTAGGCTCTCCCTTCCCGGCCGTAAACATGTTTTTTGCTTGGAAAGTTACAAGACTGGAAACAGCCAGTCTTGGCTCCCAGGCTTCGGGCACTGTGTTTTGAAAAGATCAGACATTCTTGCCTTATCAGTGCACCTGACTCGCAGAGCGAAGACGAGCAAAGCTGTGCCTGGCTCCCAAGGGCTGCATAGAGCCTCTTGCAAATGCTAGATGTTTTATGTCTTCAGAAAAGGCCTTCGCAATTAACCCCTTGCAAGCATGCAGGCTCACCCAGTTCGAGAGTCCTGGTTGATGTCAGCATTTTCCTCCACCCTTCGAATAGGCTCTAATACACACAAGATAGCTCAGTGGGTTAGTGCAAATGCAGGTTACTGCAAGCGCCTAGCAGCTTATCACGACATTCCACCCCTTTCGAAGTGAGGCCTGAAAATGCTGACTCAGTTCCATGATCTGGAAGCATGCACAGTGTGCTGTAGGCCAATTTAGCGTTTCTCTAGCGCAGTCATTCTAGTATAAAGGAAAGACATTCTGCGCAAGAGCCCAATGAAGACGATAAGTATGAATATTAGGGAAATCAGCAACCACAGCAATGGGTGCAGTATTATATTAAGCAGCTTAGTGGAGGAGGGAGACCATCCAGTGAATATATCCCACCAGTGGTGAGTAGTAACTGATTGCAGATGGTCAGCAGTTTTGATCAATTGGTTTCTGTCTATTATTAGCTTGTACTCTGCAGAAATAACTGAGGTAGCTAGCGTCTGGAAATCTTTCCAAGCAGTTTGAGCAAGCTGTCTAATAGCTTGAAGCCGGGCAGTAATCACTCCATAGGATAGAGTCCAGTTAAGCAAATGCGTGAGCTCAGCATGCAGAGTAGTGTGAGACCACTGGGTTAAAGAATATAGGGTATGAGTAACAATGTCTAAGATAGTCACAACTTGATCTACGCAAAATACTTGAGGATTCCCTAATAACCTATAATTGTTAATAAGCAAGGAATGATTAGTAACTACGCAAGCTTTATGCTGATCTATCTGGAAGATGTCAGTCCCATTTATGTGGTATTGCATCCAGGTGCACTCCCCTGCTACGGGATGTATGCATGGGTCCGGAACCCTCCCAGTTAGGGGACACACCCACCCCTGATCCCAGGGCATGCAGGTGTGACTGTGGATGGTGTAGTTTTGGCTGTCTAACCATTCCCCTCGTATTTGCGGAACCCACCAGGAACCATTGATTTTCATAGGCAATACTATAAAAGGGCACCATATTTCTAGAGCATAAGCGGTCCTACTAACTTGCATTAACGCATGGCAGGTGTTATTCATCCAATCAAAAGCAAGTGGCTTAATCCATATGTTTGCTGGTAACTGTAGCTCTGTGTGCCAGTGGGTTGAAGATAGTCGCCCTCATTCGGAGCGGAAAGCCAACACCTGCTGATTTAGCAAAGTTTGCCATAAAATGCATCGTGTGTCTTTAGCAGTTTTGTTGACCTGTCCTATGGCAGAGAAAATGTCTTCATAGCTGAAATTATGCCACTTCCAATGGTTGCCAATACTTGTAGCAGTGTTGCGCAGGGTAGGACTTATCAATGGGCCCCACTGGGCCAGAAGTTTTATAGCGCCGCTGGCATCAGAACCCATAGTGGCTAACTTGTTGCGCACAGTTTCTATGTCAAAAGCATTTAAAGCCCCCGTTCCCACTCCCGCTGCACCCGCAATCAATGAATCTAAACCCCTAGCTACGCGCAATTTGGTGATGGGCCATAGAAATCGACTCCATTTATAGCAGCTTGGTAGTACTAAGGAGACATTGCCCCGTGACAAGTCTATGTCTAAGTGTACCTCTGAAATGATGGAAGCGTGCATCACATGTCTGCAATTTAAATGTTGTCTTACTACTGGAAAATCTAGCATGTTCACAGTTTCTACTTTGTGTGATTTGAAAAACACCATCCTCCAAGTGGGATGCCTACCATATACAATATTGGTTTTTGATACAAACACCATACTACCATCTGGTAGAGGCTGTTTCAACGTACAATTGTATGAAAGGCATTTGGTCAAGTTATAGTCCAGAAAATCTTGGTGAGTACACTCATTGCAGTTCTTGGGGCAAAAGAAACATGAAACATCAAACAAATTATTTGATCCATTCACTGAAACCTTTGGACCTAAGATTTCATCAGCGCCAGTCATATGAGTTAGTGATAAAAGGTGTCCGACAATGTGCCAATCTAGAACTCTTGCAGTTCCATGTGGATACTCATTTGTAACACTTTTCTCACAGGTTACGGTGCGGTTGTAGTTATCACCAGGACTGGAGCATCAGGTGTAGTGCATGCGATTCTCAGAGTCCATGTAGTGTCTTGCAATAACCCACTCTTTACAGAGAAAGCGTTGGTTTGGCAGGCCAGGAGCACCCACAGCAAGGCAAGTCCCATCCCCTTCATACTGCTCTACGTTCGTGGTGTGAGCCTAGTAGCGGGAATATAAACAGGCACATCAGAATTATGCAAAAGTACAACATAAGTACTTCCAACACCTTGACTTAACACTTTGTAGTGATACACAAAATTGCAACCTTGCCAATCAGGGCTTTAGATGACAGCATTAGCCGCTGAAAGCCAATAGTGTATTCAAAGTATGTGCTAAAAATGCTGACAGTAGTCTGTTGTAGCACTTCCATTATGCAGTAGTGAGCTACAAGGAATATGCAGGCCTAGTATGAGTGATAGGTCACATTATACATTGTTGATAGACAGGCAGGGAGAGGGCCCTAGCTCTGTAGCTAATAGACATTTTTGGAGTGTTTGGAACATTATGGCACCTATATAGCGCTTAGATAGCCAGTCTTAAGCGCTATGAACACTAAGCTATGAGTGCATGCCTTTTAGAGCTTGCAGATGGGGTTAATACATCCCTGCTTCCCTTAGAATATTCTGCCTCACTAACGGTAGCCCTGCATGGCCCCTAAGCTAATCTCCTTTTCTCTGGGAAGGCACTGATAAGACATTCCTGAGCTTTCGCGCAGATGGGCTCCAAGGAGCCAGGGAGGGGCTCAGAAGAAGCACAGTGGAAATTAACAGAGTTGGGTTTTTTCCATGAGCCAGCCTATATTTTGCACAGGGAAAGTTCTGGAACTGTGCGTCATGGACGGGCAGCACGAGATTATAAAATATGCATGCTCACATGACTCGGGTGGGAGATCGTCCTGTGGACTTGGTTCGAGCAAGATCAAGTGCCCGGAATTGGAGCTCTGACGGCACCCAGCAGCGCTGTCCTCTGAGCGGGGCTTGTTACAGCTAGTTTATGAGGGCCAGGGTCTCCCAGTGCTGATTGAAGGGGCGTAAGACTGTGTTTCTCTATGTTTCTCTATGTTTATCTAAGTTCTATGTTTCTCTATATTTTGCATTTCTCTAAGTTTTGTGCTTTGTAATCTTCTCTAACTTGAATCCCAAATGTATATGAAATTCACTGTTTAGAATAAATACTAAAACTTATTGAAGGTGTCATTTGTCACTAGCATGAGATCACTGCTCAGCACAATAGAACCTGTATTTTGGGCTGAATTGGGTATTTTTTGCTCTCAAAGGGCTGGCCCCGAGGAAGATTTTGCCCATATCAAGACATTTGGTGGCAGCTTGGGGATTTGTGAAGAGCAGTGCCTTGCTGTGAAATGACAAATTGTGTGAGAGAACACAGTGCAGAGTGAGGAGCAGGCTGTCGCATTTCCTTGGTGGTCTCACTGCAGCTCTGAGACTTCAAAAGACAGCAGCGTTGTGTCGGCTTGCCGTGGCCGATAGCTTGTGTGGTTAAGACTCCCTTCAGTAAATCAGTCGTGACTGACTTATTGCTTGGGAATGGAGCCAGGGAGTACAAGGCGATAAACAAGCGGGAAATGGCTTTGTTTAAAGCGCTCCGATGAATGGTCAAGAAAGATGTATGTTCAATTAGGAAAGAATTTTATCATGCGGTTTCCCCAGTTTAAAGTTGTAATTTGAAATGCAAAGTGAGACGGAGTTCTCACCTCTATTCTGTCATGAGGGCAGGGAAAAATAGTTGCAAGGATTTGACATGCAAATTGTGAATAGTAACCTAACCATTGATTCAGCCCCAGTGTGCTAGCGAGTGGGGGCTGTAATGTACGGAGGCGAAGGTTTGCTTTTTTTAATGTATGCTTTTGAAGTGTTGACATTCCTGAAAATAACGTGGGGAATGAGCCGTGTTTAGGAGAAAGAGTAACATCTGTGCTGAGAGCCTAAAGGGTTTGTTTTTTTTCTTTTGGCAACTGTGAATTCCATGTGCTGGTGGCGAATTCTGTTTAAAGGAAACACACAAAAATGGTTATATTGCATTTTAAGCTGTGCCATGCTTATAATGGGTGAGAGACTCACTAAAAAAAAAAAAAAAAAGTGAGTGATGTTATTTGGATTTTCGATTTTTGTGTATTGATTTGAAATTGCAGAATCAGTTTGCAATGGTTTGGGGGGAAAAAACAATTTATATTTTTCTAAATTGCCTCTAAATTGCCCCTGGAGTATTTTTGACTGTTCCCACGATATGCCATGGATTTGTACTGTTGCCTTATAAGTGATGTATGTTTTGGAAATAGTGACCTGTTGACTGTGATACATGGTGAAAAATGTTGTTGACACATTTAACAGCCCACAAGCAATATAGAGTGTGGGTTGCTCTTGCAGACAACAGAAAAAAAACGTGCAGAGAGCTGCACTAAACATGGCATTTTTTAAATGCACTGAAATAAGTGGTTATATTCTGGCAATGGTACAACAGAATGAAAAATCTGTGTGTGATAAGATAGCACAAAGATTTAGTGGGTTGTGGGTTCTTTTGAAAGATCGCACATTGCATTGGAGTGAGCTCGTGAAGCCAAACTACAAGGTTATGAAGAAGAGAAGAAAAAAAACGTATGCTTTTAAATGGGACATTAATCAGTTCAAACCAGGCTAAAAGACGCTTTGACATTTTGCAAAATTACATGGAGTAGAATCTGATGACAAGAAAAAGTGCCTCTTTTGAAAATAAGAGTCTTGCTGTGTATGCAGAGCTTGTGCCTTGAAGATAACTTGCACTGTCTTGGGCGAGGTGCGCGAAGAAAAAAAAAACTGTTGGAGGAAGGCAGACAAAAGCAGAATACTGCGCTCCTGTTTAGTAAAATGGTGTTTCAGATATGGGAGCTTTTCTGAGTTGCTGGGACAGTGCAGGAAAGAGTTAATCTGGATGAACTGTCTGAAAAGAGTGCCTTCCATTGAAGCCGCCACAGTGTAAGAGTTATAGGCAAAGAGATAAGCTTGCTGCGCGAAAGATAAACAATGACATTCCTGCATTCCATCCCCTGTGAGAGACACCGTCAGTGTGAGCAAAAAAACTGAGGAGAGGGGGTGCAAAGACAGAAATGCTGATCAGAAGTAAAGAATTTGCCCAGTATCAACACTGGAAGGAAAACAAACGCTGCATGCAGGATGGCAGATGGGCACATCACATCTGAACATTTGGGGAACCTGTGCATCTGTGAATGGGCTAAGAAAAGACAGCTGCCCATTTCAAGAGACATTGCCGTGCAAGCTGCATTCCCATGCACCATGTGATGTGAAGTGAATCGACATTGCTGTGCAAGCTGCATTCCAGTGCTCCATGTGATGTGAACTGAAGTAAAGCGCTGTGCACTGGAGAAGAAACCTCTAGGCGCTTTGAGAAGTGAAAATACACAGCTGTGTAAAAATGCAAGCTACATTGCCAGGGCTGGAGTAACTGACAAAGACATTATGGCATTCCAGATGGAAGCAAAACTGACAAAAGCGCTTAGCCATTTTGCAAGAGACAACATGCACAGCGGGGCTTTGGAGTACAACATGAACACTGCACATTAGCCATGATCCAGAAGCCTCACGGCTTAGTGCAAGAATGAATGATTTGTTGAAGCAACAAAAGAAACTGACTTAGACTATCGCGCTCAAAGGGGTGGTCCAAGAAATCAGCAAACACCCTTTGAGAAAATGATAAGTGAAAAAACCAGAGGCTTGGAAGACACTAGCTGTATGGAGAAAAAAAATGACAAAGCTGCTTGTACAACTGCAGGCGGTATTGGACTGAAAGACTTTACCTTTGAAATATGGAGTGATGCCAGCAGGGCAAACTAACTCAAGATCATGAGACACTGGAAGCAAGTTGGCGCCTGGCATTCGTGATCGCTCTGGTGACAAAGAAAAGCATTGTGCGACCTGGGTACTTATTATATGGCTTTTGTAAAAGCACAGATCAGTCTGAGGTACCATTGACCAACTATGATCGCCTTGCACAAATGAGTTTGTGATTAGGCAGTTACACCCCGTATGGTTGAGTGTAAATAAGCCCCCAATAACATACAGAAGGGTGACAGATAATTGCAATAGCAATGATAAAGTGTGTAGTTACCTGATGAGACTTCTGAAGATGGGGGTGGTGTTATGGGAAGGGGTGGATAACGCTGATATTGAAGTTTTGATGACATCCTAACATTTCTGTTTGTATTTTGCCTAGGTAAAAAAGCAAGACAGGTGCGTGCCATTATTGAAGTAGATGTGTTCAATTTGCGGGTGACACTGATCAGTCAAGCAGACGCATTCTCAGAGAAAGCGAGTCACTGCGTGATGAAATATGCGAACATTGAACGTGTCCTGCACCGCACTCAATGCTGCTAACATGCATGACGTATGAGGACATTTGTTCTGCAACCTGCGAAAGGTGTCCAACAGAGTAATAACTTTTGCTGAACTGGCACGGTGCAGACTTGGCTAGTTATCAAATATTTGATGCTACACATTCAAATGATTCAGTTGCTGGAAATAACTTAATTGACATGTCTTGCCTTTCTTGTTTAAAGGACTGTGGACAATGGGTTGTGGACTGTAACATCATGCACCACAAACAGCTGTGTGACACAGCACTTGAATGCTAACACATTGAAAAATGGTTTTCAAATGCACTTTTTGAGATGAATCTGAAAAAACGAAATGGTTTTGCTCTTCCAACTGAATTGCTTTAACCAGAGATGCTTTGCTTTTTTGAAAAAAAAAACTTCTACGTTGCACGTAGGCAGGAAAATGATTTATGAATTGTTGGGGCAGCAGGATTATGCAAGCAGGAGTGTAATTTATTTTGAGATAAGATGAGTGCGCACATCAAAGTCACCTGTGCGTAGGTTAAGATCCTTAATTTGAAGTAATGCTGCCAAGTGTGTGAGCTCTAATTTGAGATGGTAACCTTTGAAACACTGGATACTTTTACAGCCAGCTTAAGGCAGGTAAATGAAACCATGACTGACTTGATATTTGATTTTATGACACAGTGTGTGACACGGTTTTTGTTAAACCAACCAGTTTCATGTTTTAGTGGGGACAGCTGTCTCCAGCACACTAAAGCAAAGAGTCACCTTTTGATTGTAGACATGTGGAATAATTCTTTGGAAAAGCGCTACAAATGAGTATCCACATGGAATTGCTAGCGTACTGGCCTGGCACATTGTCAGACATCTTTTGTCACTGACTCATATGACTGGTGTCTATGAAATCCTAGGCCCAAATGTTTCAGTGAATGGATACAACGATTTGTTTAATTTGTTTTTTGTGATGTTTTTTCTGACCAAGAAATGCAGCGAGTGCTCTCGCCAAGATTTTATGGACTATAATTTGACTAAATGCATTTCACACAATGGTGTGATGAAACAGCCACTGGCGGATGGTAGTATGGTGTTTGTAGCTAAAACTAATATTGTATATGGTAGATATCCCACTTGAAGAAGGGTATTCTCCAAGTCACAATAGGTAGACACTGTGAACATGTTAGATTTTCCAGTAGTAAGGCAACATTTAAATTGTAGGCTGGTAATGCACACCTCTATTATTAGAGTGATACACCTAGACATAGATTTATCATGAGGCAATGTTTCCTTAGTACTACCAAGCTGCTACAAATGGAGTCCATTTCTATGGCCCATCACTAGAGTGCGCGTAGCTAGGGAGCTAGATTCATTAATTGCAGGAGCAGCGGGGAGTAACAGGAGCTTTATATGCTTGTGACATAGAAACTGTGCACAATAAGCTAGCCACTATGGGTTCTGATGCCAGCGCTGCTATAGAACTTCTGGCCTAGTGGGGCCCATTGATACGCCCAACACTGCTACAAGTATTGACAACCACTGGAGATGGCAGAATTTTAGGTATGAAGACATTCTTTCTGCCATAGGGCAGGTCAACAAGACTGCTAAATACACATGATGCATTTTATGGCAAACATTGTTAAATCAGCAGGTGTTGGCTTTTTACTGGGTGGGGGCGACCATCCTCCACACACTGGCACACAGAGCTACAGTTACCAGCATACATATGGATCAAATTGCTTGCTTTTGATTGCATGAATAACACATGCCATGCTTGATGTAAATTAGTAGAATTGTTTTTATTTAGATAACCTGGTGCCCATGGGTTCACCTTGTTCACAAAATTAGATGGTTTCTGGTTGGGTTCCACATATATGGGGAAGTGTCTAATCACACAGCCCATAGTCACGTCTGAATGCCCTGGGATCAGGGGGAGGGTAGGCCCTTAGAGTGAAAGGCTGCCAGGTTTAGAATTGGTAACCATACATAAATGCAATAGTGCATTGTAGATTAGACTACACTGGATTGCCTTGACATTCTAACTGCATGCTGCTTTTTAACTGACAATCAGTTATACAATAATTATTTAGGTATTGTTGTGTAGGCCAGGTTTTGGCTAGAGTAAATGTCCATGTTCACTTTGTGTAGGTATTTTTGTGTAGGCCAGGTTTTGACAAGGGTATATGTCACTGTTCACTTTGTGTACATTTTTGTTTAGGTAGTGTTTTACCTTGCATGCCACGCTGACTAACCGCTAGAAGATAGTTTGCTTAAACCTCTTGCAAAGCCCCAAGGTCTTTATCACTGCACTAAATACTATATTGATGTGTATTAGTCAGCATTTGCCGCACACACTTTGAATAGGGGTGGAATGTAGTGATACACAAAATTGCAACCTTGCCAATCAGGGCTTTAGATGACAGCATTAGCCGCTGAAAGCCAATAATGTATTCAAAGTATGTGCTAAAAATGCTGACAGTAGTCTGTTGTAGCACTTCCATTATGCAGTAGTGAGCTACAAGGAATATGCAGGCCTAGTATGAGTGATAGGTCACATTATGCATTGTTGATAGACAGGCAGGGAGAGGGCCCTAGCTCTGTAGCTAATAGACATTTTTGGAGTGTTTGGAACATTATGGCACCTATATAGCGCTTAGATAGCCAGTCCTAAGCGCTATGAACACTAAGCTATGAGTGCATGGCTTTTAGAGCTTGCAGATGGGGTTAATACATCCCTGCTTCCCTTAGAATATTCTGCCTCACTAACGGTAGCCCTGCATGGCCCCTAAGCTAATCTCCTTTTCTCTGGGAAGGCACTGATAAGACATTCCTGAGCTTTCGCGCAGATGGGCTCCAAGGAGCCAGGGAGGGGCTCAGAAGAAGCACAGTGGAAATTAACAGAGTTGGGTTTTTTCCATAAGCCAGCCTATATTTTGCACAGGGAAAGTTCTGGAACTGTGCGTCATGGACGGGCAGCACGAGATTATAAAATATGCATGCTCACATGACTCGGGTGGGAGATCGTCCTGTGGACTTGGTTCGAGCAAGATCAAGTGCCCGGAATTGGAGCTCTGACGGCACCCAGCAGCGCTGTCCTCTTAGCGGGGCTTGTTACAGCTAGCTTATGAGGGCCAGGGTCTCCCAGTGCTGATTGAAGGGGCGTAAGACTGTGTTTCTCTATGTTTCTCTATTTTTATCTAAGTTCTATGTTTCTCTATATTTTGCATTTCTCTATGTTTTGTGCTTTGTAATCTTCTCTAACTTGAATCCCAAATGTATATGAAATTCACTGTTTAGAATAAATACTAAAACTTATTGAAGGTGTCATTTGTCACTAGCATGAGATCACTGCTCAGCACAATAGAACCTGTATTTTGGGCTGAATTGGGTATTTTTTGCTCTCAAAGGGCTGGCCCCGAGGAAGATTTTGCCCATATCAAGACACACTTCCCCAGCCTCAGGCTTTTTGTTAGGATGGTGCACCCACACCTTTTTTCCCGTGCTACCGAAGCCTCCTTCCCCCCTCAATGTAGTGTCTGGGGATTGCTTGCTTTCTACTACTAGGGGGACAACTGCTCGTTCACAAATCAATTGTGGAATTCGGTCATATTTGGTTAATGGTACTGCAGATGCACCAGCATTATGTAAAAGTACCGAAACAGTCCCTCTATAATCAGGATCAATCACACCTCCCAATATGTCAATGCCTTGTTTTGCCAGGCTGGATCATGCAGCAATGCGTCCATAAGTACCAGCCGGCAATTTGATGCCAATACCCAGCGAGATGGATTTGGTTTGCCCCGCCGGTATAACATCATCTTCACAGGTAGATAGATCAAGTCCAATGCTGCCTGCAGTCGCTTGCACAGGCAGCTTAGCTTCTTTGTCGGTTTTCCACACAACAAGAGTCTTTGTAGATTCCACTTTCGCACTTGTCAGTCTCACAAAGGGTGTCTGGCGATTTCCCAGTGGACGATTGTTCAGTTCAAACAGTGCTTGTGCCAGATGTTCGGACCACCCCTTGAGAGTGTGAGTCTTAGCCAGCTTCTTTATTTGTTGCTTGAGCAGCCCATTGCTACGTTCCACCAGAGCAGAGGATTCTGGCTATCGGCTGATGTGCAGTGTCCATTTTATGCCTTGCTCTAGTGCCCAGTCTTGCACATTGTGTCCAGCAAAATGGCTGCCTTGGTCTGATTGGATTTCATCCGGGATGCCATAGTGTCTGATGAGGTATTCCATGCCTTGCAAGGTAGCCTGTTGATCTGCATGGGCGACTGGATAAGCTAACAGCAGTCCAGAGTATGTGTCTACCATGGTCAACACATAATGCTTTCCATTCTCGGGCGGTAAAGGGCCAATGTAGTCAACTTGCCATACGCTAGCAGCTCTTTCACCTCTTCTCAAAGGGCCTTGAGGCTTCCTCTCCAGAGGGTAGTGCTTCACTTCACTGCACACGGAACATTGGGAGGCAGCTTGTATGGCTTGATCCATGGTAATGGGCAATTGTCTCTTTTTTGCCCATTGATAAGTTCCTGTTTGCCCTAGATGCCCTGAGGTTTGGTGTGCCCAATCCGCCATCCCTTGCAGCAACTCAGCTTCTTGCGGTGTTGTCACTGGGCGAATCTTTGCCATTTGGTCCACTTCATTGTTGAACAGGGCAGCCAGTGAGGTGTCGGGGGGCATGTGTGCATTGACATGCCCAATGCAGATTTTGCACCTCTCACCTTTGCACCACATCTCTTCCCAGATGTCTGGCCCTCCCCAGATCGGAGTGTTCTTGATCTGCCAGCCGTCTCTTCTCCATGCCGTTGCCCAATGTGTCAGGCCTTGATATGTGGCCCAACTGTCTGTGTATATGTATGCAGTCTCTGTTTCCTTCACCTGTTCAATCACGGAGGCCACTGCCTGCAGTCCAGCATACTGACTTGATCCTCCCACACCTTCTCTCATTAGCAGTGTTTCTCGGTGGGACTGGAATGCGACAGCTTGCCAGTGTCTTTGCCCTTTATCATACTTTGCGGTGCCGTCCGTGAACCATGCAGACTTTTGTTCTTCTTCTGTCAATGTATCATAGGCGGGTGCGACTTTGAAGGGAGATTCTGGCAATGCCACAGGGGTGTTTGGTTCAGCCATCGCTTCCAGATCTACCGCCTCCAGCATTTGTTCTTGCAGTCTGGAAACCCCTGTGCGGCCAGCTTTCGCACGTTGCTGTAAATATCATTTCCATTTGACATGAGTGGCGCCTTGTGCTCTGCCACTTTTCCCATTTGCAGCAGTGTCACGCACCCAGCCCATGATTGGAATTTCTGTGCAAATTGTCACTGGTTGCTCGCCTGTGATTCTTTCAGTTTCAACTAGAGCCCAGTACACTGCAGCAACTTGTTTCTCAAGCGGAGTGTATCTTGTCATCGGATCTGTGAGTTTCCTTGACCAGAACCCCTGTGGCACTCTTTTCTGTCCTTGCTTTTGCCACAAGCTCCACACAGCCACGTCATTGTAGACAAGAATTTCCAATTCAAAAGGATCAGTTTTTGTCAGGGGCCCCAGCGTGATGTAATTTTGCAATGCGTCTTTAGCCTGTTGGAAGGAAGTCTGTTGCTCTAGGCCCCATGTAAAGTCATGTTTCTTTCTGGTGACTTTGTAAATGGGTTTCAGTATCAGGCTTAAATGAGGTATGTGATTTCTCCAAAACCCCATTAACCCAATGAATCTTTGTGCCTCTTTTTTATCTGCTGGTGGAGCCATCTGCTGAACCATATCAATTACCGGGTCAGGAATTTTCTTAACTGACCCAGACCAGATTGCACCTAGAAATTTCACCTCTTGAGCAGACCCCTGTACCTTTTTGGGATTTATGGCCCACCCCCGATTTTGCATGTGTGTGATCAACTTTTCAGCAGCATTTTCTACATGTTATTTCTCAACACTGGTCAGCATGATGTCATCAATGTAATGAGCAATAAATACATTATCCAATTGCACCATCTTTAAGTCTCTGGCAATTAATCCATGACACAGAGTGGGACTATGCACATACCCCTGGGGCAATTTAGTAAAGGTAAATTGTCTGTCTCCCCAAGTGATAGCAAATTGGTCTTGTGATTCAGTGTCAATATCAATGGAGAAAAATGCATTGGCCAGGTCAAGGACCACATGCCATTCACCCACTTCTCTCGTAAGGTTTTCAATCAGGGTGATGATGTCTGGCACCGCCGCAGCTAAGGGCGGCACCTTCTTGTTCGAAATGCGGTAATCAATTGTCAGACGCCATGCCCCATCCGGGCGGCGGACAGGCCAGATCGGCGAGTTGAATGGACTGACTGCCGGCCTCATTATGCCAGCTTTCACCAATGACTCAATAGTTTCACCAATTCTCTTTATGTCCTCCTGGCAACCGGTACTGTTTCACGCACACTGGGTCAGCAGGAGGAGGTAAATGCAAGGGGGACCATTTGGCATGCCCAACCACAACGGGGTTAATAACTCTCACATGGATTTTTCGATTGCCAAAAACAAATTCGCCTAAATCTGTAGTCACACTTTTGCCCAACAACACATCCATGACAAAGATGTACTCCGGTATATCTGCAATCAAAACATTTGCTGTGAAAGGCAATCCCTCGCCAATTGACATTTTTACATTAAAGGCTTTTGCAACAGTTTCTGCTCCCCCATAACCATTGACCAAAACTCTGGGACCAGATAATTTACTGGAATTGCCATTCAGAATGGTTACCTCAGCTCCTGTGTCTAGTAGAGTCAAAACATGTTTTACTTTCTCATCCAAGTACAAGGTAAGTGGCACAAAAGGGCGTCTGTCTCTGGGACTAGTTCTCTTTATTAACCGTACCTCAAAGACAGAGCCAGCCCTTCAATCAAAAATGGGGTCTGGGACCTCCCACTTGTCCATTGCCAAATCAGGGTAACCTTTTGCTCGCACTTTGGGCTTCAACACCTCCTCTTCAGAGGGTGCATAGGGCTTAGTTTTTTCCAATCCCTGTCTTTTTAATTTTTTCCATTTCTCAAGCAGCACAGATGTGGGTTTACCATCTATCTCTTCCCTTGGAATTCCTGCTTTTAGCAAGTCCACCCACATTTGTCTGCGTGTGATCTCGACAGTATCATCTTTCTCTTTAGACTTTACATTTTTACCACGCTTTTTCTCTGAATCATTGTTTGCAGCCACTAGGCGCACTGCTTTACGCACATCCAGCCCTTCTAATTGCCCTAACAGAAGTGCCACTTCACCAATGGCTTTGCCCTGCGCTGGACCCAGCAATGAAAGCAATGCGCCCTTCATGTGACTCGGTGCATTTCTTAACAAACGTGCGCGCATGCCAGCTGTAAACAACTCCATGTCAGGCCCTGCAAAATTTGCACTGTACAGTGCACACTGCAAACCCATCTCTCTAAGCTGATCTGTTGCTTCAGTTAGTGATTGCCAACCGCCCCAACTCTCTTCCATATCCATTGGACTCCCATACAGAGTCATTAAGGCAGTCTGAAGCCAATTAAACAAGGAATGAGAACCTTGCTGTCCGAGCGCACCGCGCACTATCTGTCCCAACATCACATTAGTAGCGAGTGAACCCATCTTTAACAGTTCCTCTGGGGTTAAGAAGATACTATCGGCACCCGTGTCCCAGAGGCGAAGGAACCATCTCAGAAGTGCTTCACCTGGCTTCTGTCTAAATAACTTAGCAATCTCTAAAAGCTCTGTCTGTGTATAATCGCGGACAATCCTTGTATTCTGAATATTTGCACCGCCAGCTTGGCCTTTTGACTTGTTAGTGATTAACGGCCGCGCTGGATAAACACATTTCTTTGGAGCACATTCCAGCTCCTCTTCATCAGAACAATTTAATTCAGCAAGTCTAATTTCAACAGACTCATTCCAGTCATATGCTTGCTCAGTTTCACTATCACTGACTTCACCCGACCATAAATTTGGGTCCCAGTTATCTTTCCTAATTAGCGCGCGAATCCTTATATTTGACGGATTGCCCCGCCGCTGTCTGCGCTTGTGCGTGGCTACACACACAGCTAAAGAGGCACACCTGTCCTCCATCTGATCAGCCCGTTTAACGGACGATTCAAGGGTCTCTCTCATAATAATTTGTTGCTCTTGGAGCAGGGAAATCTCATCTGTTAATTTGCGAATCTGCGCATCTTTAAGCAATTCATTCTCATGCACCTTTCTGAGCGCCTGCAGGAATAACCAGCCTATGTTTCCTGCTGCCTTTAGCTCCCTTCTGCATCTCTCAAGCGGTAAACTCTCCAAGCACTTACTAATTACCGCCGGGGAAACATCATTTTCAAGCATGTCCCATGCCCATGGTGCCGAGTACCGATGCAAAATATCTGCCACACCCGACCAAGCATTTGATGCCGGCCATCCTGGAATGTGACAGAGTGCACTATCTTCCCCATTGCATTCATCTTTTGCATGTTTTTTCCTGCTCACAGCGCCAAATGTAGTGATAAGCAGTACCCGCACCTCCCTGGGATCCAGCCCTTTGTGCAAAGTAAATCACTCCTAATTACCTTCCCACACAAATAAGGTTTAAGACGCACGATGATCTCAGTCTGGAAAAAAGCCAATCACACAGAATATATGATGCTTGCATTTATTATCTACAGTGGCTAATGAAAACTAAGCAGCAATTTATAATAATGTGGAAATAGAAAGTGCAAGCTATATAATGCCAATTATCAATCACAGATGAATATGCAATTATTTGGTCTTACGCTCCTAATGAAATGTAGATGAAGGTACGATCTGATCACACCCAGGACCCTCGCCGCTACAGGTGCCCGGCACTCCTCAGAAGAGGAGGGGAGGACTGGCCAAGCCCCCACAGTCCTACACCAGAGCGGGGATGTGATGTTAGGAGTCTCGGCCCTGATAGCGCACAGCTGGTCGTCCAGGCACTGTTCTTCTTGATACGCGCGTCTTTCCAACAGCCCAGGATGAGTCCCCCCTTCCCTGGTCCAAGTACAGTTCTCTTATTAGGAGCTGCACGTCAATCATCATGAGGTGTCAGCTCTTCGAGAAGCTTCTAGGCTCTCCCTTCCCGGCAGTAAACATGTTTTTTGCTTGGAAAGTTACAAGACTGGAAACAGCCAGTCTTGGCTCCCAGGCTTCGGGCACTGTGTTTTGAAAAGATCAGACATTCTTGCCTTATCAGTGCACCTGACTCGCAGAGCGAAGACGAGCAAAGCTGTGCCTGGCTCCCAAGGGCTGCATAGAGCCTCTTGCAAATGCTAGATGTTTTATGTCTTCAGAAAAGGCCTTCGCAATTAACCCCTTGCAAGCATGCAGGCTCACCCAGTTCGAGAGTCCTGGTTGATGTCAGCATTTTCCTCCACGCTTCGAATAGGCTCTAATACACACAAGATAGCTCAGTGGGTTAGTGCAAATGCAGGTTACTGCAAGCGCCTAGCAGCTTATCACGACAGGAATGAAGTAGATGCAGTGGGTGAAATGGATGCTGCGGATGAAATGGATGCAGCGGATGAAACGGATGTAGCGGACGAATCAGAGGCAGCTGGTGTAACGGAGGAAGTGGTTGGAAGAGATGAAGTGGACGGAACTGATGAAGTGGACGGAACGGATGAAGTCGACAGAACGGATGAAGTCGACGGAACGGATGAAGTGGATGGAACGGATGAAGTGGATGGAACGGATGAAGTGGATGGAACGGATGAAGTGGATGGATCAAATGGAACGGACGGATCGGACGGAGTGGATCGATCAAATGGAACGCATGGAACGGTTAGAGTGGATGGAATGGATAGAGTGGATGGAACGGATAGAGTGGATGCAACGGATAGAGTGGATGGAAATGATGAAGTGCATGGATCTGATGTAGTACTTGGAACAGATAGAACGGATGGTGTGGATGGAAAGGCTGGAGTGGATGGAAAGAATAGAGTAGATGAGATATATGGAGTACATGAAACGGATGGAGTACATGAAATGGATGGAGTGCATGGAATAGCTAGAGTGCATGGAACAGATAGAGTGCATGGAACGGATAGAGGGCATGAAACGGATGGCACGCATGGAGCTCATGGGACAGATGGAATGCGTGGGATGGATGGAATGCGTAGGACGGATGGAGTGCACGGGACGGACAAGGTGCGTGGGACGGATGGAGTGCGTTGGACAGATGAAGTGCATGGGACGGATGAAGTGCATGGGATGGATGAAGTTGGTGCGACGGATGAAGTGGGTGCGACGGATGAAGTGGGTGGGACGGATGAAGTGGGTGGGACGGATGAAGTGGGTGAAATGGATGAAATAGGTCGAACGGATGAACTAGACAGATCAGATGCAGTGGTTGGATTGGACGAGTGGATGGATCAAATATAACGCATGGAGCAGATAGAACGCATGGAGCCGATAGAACGGATAGAGTAGTTGGAATGGATAGAGTAGTTGGAACGCATAGAGTGGATGGAACGGATAGAGTGGACGGAACGGATAGAGTTGACTGAACAGACAGAGTGGATGGAACAGATGGAGTGGATGGAAACGGGCAGAGTGGATTGAAACGGGCGGAGTGGATGGAACGGACAGAGTGGATGGGACGGTTGGAATGGATGAAACAGACGAAGTCCATGGAGCAGAGATTATGCATAGAACAAATAGAACAGATGGAGTGCATAGAATGAAAGAAGTGTGTGGGATGGAAGGAGTGCGTGGGACGGATGGAGTGCGTAGGACGGAAGGAGTGCGTGGGACCGATGAAGTGGGTGGGACGGAAGGAGTGGCTGGAATGGATGAAGAAGGTTGGAAAGGATGAAGTGGGTTAGAACTGATGAAGTGGGTGGAATGGATGAAGTGGGTTAGAACTGATGAAGTGGGTGGAACGGATGAAGTGGGCGGAACAGATGAAGTGGGTGGAACAGATGGAAACGACTGAACTGCTGGAGTAGATGGAACAGACGAAGTGCATCGATCAGATGGAATTCATGAAACTGATAGAACTGAGGGAGTACATGCAACGGATGGAGTGCATGGAACAGATAGAATGCATGGAACAGATAGAGTGCATGGAATGCTTGGGGTGCATGGAATGGTTGGAGGGCATGGAATGGTTGGAGTGCATGGAATGGTTGGAGTGCAAAGAATGGTTGGAGTGCCTGAATGGCTGGAATGCATGGAATGGTTGGAGTGGACGTAGCGGATGGAGTGGACGTAACGGACAGAGCAGAGGGAATTAATGGAATGGATGGAACGATTATAGCGGATGGAACAGATGAAGTGGATGGAACAGATGATGTGGATGGAACGGATGGAGTGCATGGAACGGATGGAATGGATGGAACGGATGAAATGCATGGAACGGATAAAGCGCATGGAACGGATAAAGCGCATGGAATGGATAGAGCGCATTAATGATAGGAACGAATGGAGTGGATGGAACGGATCGAGTGGATGGAACGGATGGAGGGCATGGAACGGATAAAGCGCATGGAATGGATAGAGCGCATTAATGATAGGAACGAATGGGGTGGATGGAACGGATCGAGTGGATGGAACGGATGGAGGGAATGGAACGGATGAAGTGCATGGAATGGATAGAGCGCATGAACAATAGGAATGAATGGAGTGCTTGGAACAGATGGAGTGCTTGGAATGGATGGAGTGCACAGAACGGATAGGGTGCACGGGATGGATGGAGTGCATGGAACGGATGGAGTGCATGGAACGGATAAAGCGCATGGAACGGATAAAGCGCATGAATGATAGAAACAAATGGAGTGGATGGAACGGTTCGAGTAGATGTTACGGATAGATCGGACGGAGTGCATAAAATAAAGGGAGCTCTCGGAACAGATGGAGCGCATGGAACTGATAAAGTGCATGGAATCTGATTGAGTGCATAGAACCGATGGAGTGCATAGGACAGATGGAGTGCATGGGACGGATGGAGTAGATGGAACGTATAGTGTGGATGGAACGAGTGAAGTGGATGGAATGGATGGAGTGGAAGGAACGGATGGAGTGAAAGGAACGGATTGAGAGGATAGAACGAATTGAGATGGCGGATCGGATGGAGTGGATGGAACGGACGGAGTGGGCAGAATGGATAGAATGGAAAGTGGAGAGTAGGACCCACAGGCACACCCTAGTAACAAGAGTAACAAATTTGAGAAGATGGGGTTGGTTTCAAGTTTGTTAGGAAACTAAGTAAAAAGAGGTAAGAGGTGCAGAGGAGAGAAAGGCAACCTTGACACCTAGGTTGCTCTATATATAACAGGACAAAAATAAGTTCCCAAGATAGGAACTTACGTCCCCTGCACACTATCTAGTATCTGGATGACCAGACCAACATTTATAGAAAGAGTAGTAAAGTAACTCTATGTAATAAAGTCTTAATACAAGTCGTGTTGGTATGAGAACAACAAATTCTTAATAAAGGACAACATTCAATCGTTTAAGGTCACAAGAACCAATCTTCATTATTTATTCTTGGTGGTGGAGCTGTGGTAGGCCCGAAGCCCACAGCTCCACCACCAAGAATAAATAATGAAGATTGGTTCTTGTGACCTTAAACGATTGAATGTTGTCCTTTATTAAGAATGGATAGAATGGGCAGAATTGAATGGAGATGACGGAATGTTTATGTAGATGAACGATCAAATGAAGGAATGAATGGAATGACTAGTAAACCAAATGAAGAACCAAGCAAAATGTTTGAATGGACACAGTGAATAAAACAGATAGAATAAATGGTTCAGATGTGCGCTCAATCTCAAGCACCTTACTGAAAACCACCATATCACATCACCATGCTTACTCTCTCCTATACACCACCACTCAACTAGAACACAGCGATATATGACACATTTGGTATAGCTGTTCTCATACTAACACCCGCCACATACTCCTCATCATCTTAAATAAACACAGCTGGCTTAGCACACCCGCTGGCCTATGCATCTCCTCAGGCCTAACGCAGCCAGAAATCAGTCTGGGTATCACTGCACCAGAATGAAAACATACTCCTGATCTCCAAACCACCACACCTACCGCTAAGAAGCAGCTATCATAAGAGTGCCACACCTGCTGCACACATATCCGGTGCTCCCACGCACCTTATGACTCTCTCCCTCTCTCTCTCTACTGACTTGAACTACGGTTCCCGAGGGCGTTCAACCTACCAGAGCCTTGAGATCATACCAATGATACATAAGGCGCTCTATACATGCAAAGTAACATAACATAACATTTGTTGCCCACGGTTTCCTTCATTGCATTCACCTTTCCCCTGTTTCTTCCAGAATGGCATTATGATCGCAAATCCTGCCAAGACCACGCCAAATGTAGTGAAAAGGGTATGTGCTCACCTCGGGGCCAGCCCTGATGACCCTATGACCCTTTACAACCCCTCACAAGTTCGAAACTATGCGAAACACAATGTACACAGTCTGGAAGAAACCCACTCACAAGAAGATTTTACACTTGCATTTATTTACTAATAAATCAACTAAATCCAAGCAGCAATTTTCTATAAAATGGAAATTAAAATGCAAGCTATATAATGCAGGTTATTAGTTACAAGTGAGATGCAAATATTTTACGCTCCTAGAAATCGCTGATCTTGATGCGATCTGGTCACACTTAGGACCCACGCCGCCCTCATGCCTGGCACCGCTCCGGGACTGGCCTAGCCCCGGCAGCCTACACAGAAACGGGTTGTGACAGCAAGAGCCTCTGCCTTTCAGTGCTGGCTATTATTCCAGGCGCTGCTTTGTGTGTGCACGGTCCCAACAAACCAGAAAGAGTCCCTCCTCCCTTGCTCAGGTGAAGGCTTCTTATTATGGCCTGCTTGTCTATCAATGTGACGTATTAGATTTTCGAGAATCTTCTCGACAGAGCCCTCGTTGCACAAAAACATGTTTTTGATAGGAAATTTCCAAGCTCTTTGGCTCTCTTCACTATGTTTTGGGAAGCTTTGCTTCTCTACATTCCAATCTTATCAGTGCATCTAGCGAAAGCGGTGCAAGGCAGTGCCGGGTTGCAATGTCTGCGCAGAGCCTCTTGCAAGAAATAGATGTTTTCGCGCAGAGGTGCTTTTGCAGGTAACCCCTCACAAGCACAGACGGGCTGACCCCGACCATGTGCTGAACAGCATTTTTCGACACCCTGCGAATAAGCTGAATATATGCGCAACAAGCCTTGAGCCAAAAAAGCACAGTTAGCTCAGTAGGTTAACGCCAGCGTCTAGATGTTTTCCACTACACAGTTTCAGACTGTACACAATTTATGACACTAAATGACCAGGAGCAATCATCCCTATTATTGAACCTTTCCGACAATATTCCCAATGAGCAAGAAACAAATGTGCTAAATAAAGGCCTTGGCTTTGTACCGACAACTAAATATGACAAATTCCAAACGCGAGTCGAAATAAGACAGCTTTTAAGAAAGATCCACCTACGCCAATATTTTCAAGATAAAACGTTCGATGAACCGGTCAATGAAAGCGGTTTTAAAGCAAAATCCACATTTGAACCTCCTACTAATAGTCATACACCAGAGGCAATAGTTTTAGCAAAACGGGTATGGGAATATCTTTATAAATTAGAACAGGAGTCGGACGCTGGCGTATTTCAGAATTTCAGTAATTTAGAAAGAAAGGCAGTGAAAAGCCTTGCTCAGAATTCTAATATTGTGATACGGAAAGCAGACAAGGGCGGAGCTGTGGTAATTCAGAATAGACCAGCATATATTGATGCATGTACAAGGCAGCTTGCAGACACTACCTTTTACCAGTTGATCACAGATGATCCAACTAATCGGTTACAGAACATGATTAATGATCAACTGTGTAAAGCAGTAGAGAGAGAATGGATTTGTCAAAAAGAATATGAATACTTGAAAGTAGAAAAACCAGTAATACCGAAATTCTACACTCTCCCAAAAATTCATAAAGCTCTAAGGAACCCACCAGGCCGTCCAATAGTGGTTGGTAATGGCTCCTTTCTAGAGCCGCTGTCTAAGTACGCAGATACATTTCTGAAACCGTAAGTGGCTGCAATGCTCTCTTACATTCAAGATACATCAGAAGTTATCAATCTGATTGAGGGGTTAAAGTTTGATAAAGATAAACAACTGTTGGTTAGCTTAGATATTGTTTTCTATATACTTGTATCGCTCAAAAAGACACTCTATCTGTACTGGAAGAGACATTATTAACAAAAAGGACCACAGGAATCACCCATAACAGTTTTATTTTGTGGTGCGCCGAGATGGCCCTTACTGAGAATTATTTTATGTTTAATCAAGACCTGTACCACCAAATCCACGGAACAGCAATGGGCTCATCAGTGGCACCGACAGCTACCAATATATATGTAGAGTATTTTGAAACTCAGGTGATCTATCAAGAAACCAACCCCTTTTTTGACCATATCTCCTTGTGGAGAAGGTTTATAGACGACATTCTTATGATTTGGGATGGAACAGAGTTATCTTTTTCCCTGTTTATGGAATGGATCAATAAACAGAATCCATACCTGAAATTCACCTCCACTTGTGACAACATAGAAGTGAATTATCTAGACATTACCATTAGTGCAAATACTGAGAAGACAATACTTCAAGTTCGGCCGTTCCACAAACCAACAGACAGGAATGCACTGTTGCACTTTGACAACTTTCATCCCCGCCATACAAGGGAAAATGAACCCTTTGGCCAGTTTTTGCGCCTCAAACGCAACAGCACACAAAAGAGTGTTTTTCAGACAGAAGCCGATACTTTATGCTCTAAACTGCTAGCCAGAAGATATCCAAAAAAGATTGTGAAAAGGGCATTCAAAAGATCAAAACACAACAATCGGGAAGCACTTTTGGAATATAAGACTAGAGAACTAAACAGTTCCAAGATGGTGTTTGTCAGTACCTTTTCTCCCAAATCTAACAAAATAATTGGAATCATCAAAAAAAACTGGCACATTTTACAAAGAGGCGAATGCCCTCTGGAAAATACAAAAAAGGTAGCAGGCGCCCCTCTCTCGAAAGAACACGGCATGATAACCTGTTCAGTGGTTATTAACCACATTGAGAGTTCGCAGCCATTGCTTTTTGCTCACTGTACCTTCACAGATGGGAAATATCCATTTGCATATCAGTCTTTGTCCCGCCCACAAGGGCAGTCCAGCACCGAAATGCTATGGCAATTCCTCTCTGAACAAGAGTACCATCAGCAACCCCATACACGTGTTTCAGCCTTGTTGGGCATCATCAGTGAGGTGAAGCTGAGCCTCTCTAAGCACAGTGAGCAGGGAGTCCACGTCTGGTTGCCCCCAGGTAACCTAGGGTGACCAACCCCAAGTTCCTTTGAAAAATACAAAAAAGGTAGCAGGCGCCCCTCTCTCGAAAGAACACGGCATGATAACCTGTTCAGTGGTTATTAACCACATTGAGAGTTCGCAGCTATTGCTTTTTGCTCACTGTACCTTCACAGATGGGAAATCTCCATTTGCATATCAGTCTTTGTCCCGCCCACAAGGGCAGTCCAGCACCGAAATGCTATGGCAATTCCTCTCTGAACAAGAGTACCATCAGCAACCCCATACACGTGTTTCAGCCTTGTTGAGCATCATCAGTGAGGTGAAGCTGAGCCTCTCTAACCACAGAGAAGCGCTGTTTTTTGTTTATCTCTGGGTGCTGTGTCTGAGCGCTACATGGGCAGATCCTTAGCGTAAGGACTGCCGAATGTCGGCGTTCAGCATTGGTGTACATGGTTGCGACCAGAGGAATGTAGGATGGTAGACACGTAGTCTCGTCCAGATCACGCACGGTCACGTGCTACTTACAAACACAATATAGCCCAAGGGAAAGGCATTAGAAGTACGCAGTGCATCCAAATGGGAGAGACAGACAGACAGCCAAGAACATGCGGTTCAGATAGAGACCATGCTGGTGAGTAAGTAGGGAGCTTTAACTTAGCCAACAGTTGGATATTATAGATAGACAACTGTCCACACGGGGACCTGTGTTAACCCTGCTGAAACCGTTTCGTGTCACTTTCAGGCTGTGACTAGCAGCTTTAGTCAACATAGCTGCCGGATTGAGACAAAGCTGTTCCTATGCGCATTCTGCAACAAATACCTATAAAACGTGCAGCAGTAGGAGTTATTCTAGTTTTACTGGAAGTAACCTTTTGTGGACACAAGGTAAACTATGTTTATTTAACCATGCGACCTAGACGTGAGTTTACAGCGATTTACTGTCTAGGGCTTGTGCAGAACATGATGAAGTATACATATACGTGCACCAATTTGTTGTACATTCCAACTAAGGTTTGAGAGTTGAGTGAATTAACAGTAGCAGCTTTAGGCAATTAAAGTAAGTTGTAATATGGTTACATATGGCACACCTATATCAAAGCCTCTATGGTGTTTTTTACAGGGAGCGGTCCAGTCAAAGGACACCTGGACATTCCCATGCGCAGGACTATAAATTTAACCAACGCATGGTAATTGAGGAGAAAGCATAATCCAATGCTTTTGAAGCCTCTGCTGTAGCTAAAACTTACATACTAAGTGGTAATTGCTACTTTTTCTCATTTTTTCCTTCTCTCTCGCCCTCTACCGGTAGGGCCTAGGTACCCTCTCTGCGACTTCAAGAAGTTAAGAAAATTGACCCGAGATCCAATTGTCCAGAAGGGGCTCAAGGAGTCACATTAGGGCGTCAAAGTTTGTCCTATAGAATACATCTTTAATTAGGATTTGAATGGTTCAAGTTCTGTGTTTTGTGTGGAGTGGGATTACGTTGGTCCCCCTGAAGAAGTTCTCATATTTAGAGCAAAATAGCTCCAGTGGAACGAAACATGTTGGGTATGGAACGCTGAGATTTATTAACAGTGTGGCAAGACTGAAGTTATTAATCATGAGATACCTTTCAGAGGAAAGGAGTGAGACATTGTATTCTAACAAAAAGGTTTAAAGGTACCTAGATGAAAAAAGGTCCTTTGAAAAAAACTGTAAAAATCCAACGCAGATTTTGCACCACATCTTTTTGACACCATCATTCAACTTGCACTTCTGCACCTAGCACTTTAAGGTTGATCCATTCATAGTGGACAGTTGACTACTGTGGAGGAATCAACCACACAAAGGGACTTATTTAAGGTTCAAATTAACAATATAAATTATTTTATGATTGTCTATATTGTATTTTAAATGTTTTTTAACCACACTGGGTTGTTAAAGATTGTGTTTTAGATATATATGTATTTTTCTGTGCAATATTGTTAATTCAGACATGTACTAAATAAAATAAAAATATTTTTTTGTATATTGATTGTATCCGAGTGATACCCAGTACCTATTTGGTTCATGGTCTGGGAGACTTAATAAGAGAGGGTTAAGAGAGAAAGTGAGAGTAAAGGTTTTAAGGAGATAAAACACACTGGTTCTTTGGTTTTGACTTCATGGATGTGCTATGGGCAGAACCATTGTGTCCTTAAAATAGCCCACACTGTCTCTTTTTGTTATTACTACTAAACGTGTGCAGAACATGGTCTTCTTTTTAGATTATCAATGTGCAGATCCAAGCACAATCAGACACAAGCGCTTAAAGGTGGATGTTTTACTGACTAATGTTTGTTTTTAATATGTGAGATGTGTAAGTGACCACGTGTCACTAGCCTTTCCCAAAACCAGCGCGGATAACCTCTACCAGGAATTTGAAAAGGCGCAAGGCCCTGTGTCTTGCAGGGAATTGGGCCAAGCACAGGACAGTGTTCTTACCTATTGGTTTTATTTCACTTACAAATAAACGACAGGAGCAGTTGGACTTCTTTTCTAATTGGTACATTATTTAACACCTTGAAAATGTTCTTCTATACAAAAGTTCCCTGGTCTGTCTGCAAGTGCATGAACTCTGCTGAGAATGCGTTATGGGCTTACAAGAGGAGCTCAGTCTGGTAATGTTATGCTCAGCGAGGCTTGGAACCCATCAGAAGGCTCCTGGCGTGTGATGATGTAGCACCCCTTCACCGGCCACAAAGGCAGACTTTTCGCTGTGAATTAGACAAACGGCACAAAGGGCCAACAATGGGAAGCATAAAGACCATTTAACACTATTCACGAGCACCTGAAGAAAGGGGTGTCGACAAATACTTGCAGCAAAGCCTGCATTGTTGTGAGATGAAAGGACACCCAATGAACAGGAAGCATCATCTGTGCCGGCTGACAGTAACCATATAACTGCTAAAGAGACATTTAAGCATAAAGAGGCCTTTCTTAACAACACTTAAGCCCATGGGCCGCACAATGTACTACAAGAGTGCCTGTTTGATTTATTGTGAGGAGAGAAAACGTGCGCTATTCTTCGGGAAGGTAATGAAACCTTTTAAAAATGTTTGTAGAGTTATTTCTCAAAACATAGAAGCCTTTTCTGATCAGTGTGATTTAGTTGCCCTTGGCCAAGCTCCTTTTTTTTTAATGTGCACTTGAGCAATGTCTAAATAACACAGGGCTTTCCGTAAAATGCAAACCGTTGAAATGGAAGACAATTTAACCCAGCGAGTGAAACATGCACGCTTAATGTGTGGGGTATACAGTGTTCACATCTGTGTGCTCTGTCTGATATTTAAAATGAAGATGGGCACATAATGGCACATGTTCTTACAGCAAATAAATATCACAAAAGGTTCTGGTGCACTTGAGTGAACCAAATGAGGGTGCTGGCACAATGTATCCCAATTGAAGTGGAGGTGGGAGCATTGTTCGTGGGCTACTGAAGACCATCATGGTCAAGCCCTGGTGACAGCACATTCCTCTGCTGTGAGTAAAAACAAAACAAAAAAGAGGGTTGGCTAAAAAGTCACGAGAAATAAGGATGCCCATCTTGGTACCTGGTATCTTTGGTAAACCTGCCGCTAGCAGGTGGTCGAGCTCAGAGTCTGCCATGTCGCTGGATTACCCAGACAGCACTCATATTGTATACTAGTTAATACTTCCTGTGGGATGTTTTAACCCACTCTGCTCTGCCCTGCGGCATCACTGTGTGCTGGTGGCACCAGAATCAGCAAAATGGCAGCAAATGTCCTATGCGTGCCAAAACCTATGAAAATTGCACTTTGAAACCAGAAAAGATGGCTGCCAAATCTACTTTGCCAGTTGTCAGTAGTGTTAAGGAGACCTCACTGCTGAAACATGTTACTGGGCTGCCCACCAAGTAAAAATGAACACTGCAGGAAAGGCAGTGCTTTATTGCAAGAAACCCAGAAATTGCTCTTAAATCCCTTTTTCTTGGTTGCTGAAAATACAAAATACCAGACCAAAACACCACAAAACATCCAATGTCTTTGCTGGGTGTTACCCGTCACTTCATGTAAGGAATCATTATGAACACACAATGTCAGGAAAAGCAGAATCTATCATCAAAATATCCACAGTAACAGGTGTGCTTGCCTGTGAAAATCTGTCAAAATATGGGTGCAGTACCAGCGGCCGCCTGTATGACAGCTGTCATTAGTTGCGTCAGAAGCTTAAACTTGGGCAATTGAAATCAAATGTCTATAAATTAAGTGACCTGTTATCAAAAGTAATATAGGTTGCAACTATTTAATCTCCATGGTTTAGAGTCTGGAATTAGAGTTCTAGTTGCCTGTTTTAAAATTGCAAGTTTATTTTCAACAAAGAAACATTTAACAAAGTGACTTTTAAAGTAAGCCTGATGCAAGCCAAAACTACAAAGCAACTTCCCCACTGGTCAAGGCACCTCCCTTCTGCTCTCTGGACCAGGAACTCACATACAGGTGTTGTTTAAGAGGGGAGGGGCACTTCGGCTGCTCCTGGGAGAGACAATGAACCTTCCTTGGCTGAAAGGATATGCAGATTCTATGACAAGACAGGGGGCTCATATTATGCATTACAATCTTTACTCTGAAACCACAGCAGCAAAGAAAAAACTTTTACAAACAAAAAAGTTGTAAAGAACAGAACTAAATTGAGTTCAATGTCAATGCAAGGGAGCTCACCAATCCATCATGGAGGACAGGTCATGCCCTGCAGGAGACCAATGAGCGGGGACCCTTCCTTATATAAGTCCATTACTCTAATCCCAACTCCTCTTTCTTTGCTGCTGACACCGCAGTTAAGTCACTCCTTATAGTTGTGCGTTGCCTGCTATGGTGTCATGTTTTATATTGTATTCATATTAATATAATATGTTTATATTGTGGGGTTTTGTGGTTATACATTATTTATCTACTGTTTTACACTTATAATGTTAAGTTTATGGTTTTGCGCCACTTTATTCTGACATGGGTCTCTGGCGCTCAAGCAGCACAGATGTCCTTTCAGGGATTTGTTGCTTTGAGAGCAGCGCCGAGCAGCCTGCTCTCTTCATTCCCTCCTGTGGGTAATTGGGCTCCAGTCCACGTGTGCGGCTGGATTTGTTTAATGGTCCAAGCGGCCCTTTCGCTCCAAGCCGCGCGGGTGGCTGTGTGTTGATGGTTGGCCTGCCTACTCCTTTCCCAGCGTTCTCCTGCCATGTCAATACTTAGTGTATTTATGGCGACGAGCGTGGCCCCCCTTTCATTTCCTTTTTCAGTGTCTGTGGCGCAACCAGTAAGCATTGTGACTTATACCTGAAAGGTTGGTGGTTCGAGCCAATCCTCCTACATCAAAATTTTGAAAGTGTTTGGAAATAAAAATTACAATTTTAAAAGATGCGCACAGCCCTCTTTTTGTGGGTAAAGCTCTTTTAGTGAGCATTTCTACAGCGTGCAGCTGTATCCTCCTTCTAAATTGAAATGCCTCTATGTTTTTTCTTTATTTATATATATATATATATATATATATGGATATATTGTGTCAGCTTTAACGTGGATTAATTGTTGGGAAATATAAGGAAGGCTTCTGTTTCTGCACACAAGTGAGATGGCTCAATAAGAAAGCTGCAGGTTTACCATGCAGACGGACCTGGGTTTGCTTCCCGCCGTTTCCAGTGTTCACATATAGATGTGTGTGTATATATATTTATGTATATGTATTTACATGTGTATATATATATATATATATATATATAAATATTTGAAACTTGACTTTTTATTTGGTTTTTAAATTGGTTTTATTAGCTTATATTTGACACTAGTTCACCTACTGAAGAGCCTCATACACTGCCAATCTGCTGTTTTATTTATTTATTTATATATTTATATATTTATTTATTTAGGCGCTACACAGGGCATAGGTGATTTACCTTCACTGTAGGTGCCATAACCTGTTCGGTTTCAGGTTCTGCCTGAGTTCTAATGCGAGGTTAACCCCTTGTGTACTGCTGGCTACCACACCCTGCTGAGGTGAGCAGTTTGAGGTACACTTGCTCAGTGTATTCCTCGCTTAAACTTGGCAGTTTTTGTTTAGGTGCTGCTTGTGGCAGATGTCATTATCTACCCTGTAAGGGTGCCGTCACCTGCTGGGTGGCAGGCTTTGCCTGTGTTGTTCTGTGAGGTGTCCCCTCGTATACTGCTGGTTCCACACCCTGCTAGGGTGAGCAGTTTGAGGTACACTTGCTCAGTGTATTTCTCGCTTAAAGTCGGCAACTTTGTTTGTGTGCTGCATATGGCATTGGTGATTACCTTAACTGTTTGTGTGCCATAACCTGCTCGGTTTCAGGTTCTGCCTGAGTTCTAATGCGAGGTTACCCCCTTGTGTGCTGCTGGTTATCACGCCCTACTTCGGCGAGCAGTTGGAGGTACACTTGCTCAGTGTATTCCTCCCTTAAAGTCGGCAGCTTTCTTTTGTATTAGGTGCTGCATGTGGCAGTTGTCATTATCTTCTCTGTAGGTGTACTGTCACCTGCTTGGTGGCAGGCTTTTGTCTGTGTTCTTATGCGAGGTGAACCCCTTGTATACTGCTGGTTCCACACCCTGCTAGGGTGAGCAGTTGAGTGTGCACTTGCTCAGTGTACTCTTTTGCTAAACAATATGTTTAGGTGATGCCTGGAACCCATTTGCGTTTTCAGAATGTCAGTAGCCCGGATAGCTCAATAGGTATCAGCTTCTATAAGGGTGGGGTTCGGACCCCTGTGCGGGCGTAACCCCTCTTCCTTGGATATTTTATATTATTTTATATAATTTTATGTATTTATTAAGTACTTTAAAGAAAAGTGTGTGGAGGTAGTTGTAAACAGATCCATGTGGGGGCTTGTACCTTCCTCTTTAGCCATCACTCTGGTGTTAACCTTCGTCTTTTAGTTAAAATTCTGTCGCCCTTTACATTAGTTAGTTTCAGGACAACTCAGTCCTTTCCTTAGGTTTTGCTTTCCCCGATAACAATTGCTCCACCCAATACCCGTGCTGATTAAGCTGCAGTATTTTTCTCTCAACATGAGGAAGAAAAAGATGATGCGTTATGCCTCTATTGAGGTCTGCAGGGCCTGATGCTCTCTTTAGTGGGTGGCGTGTTTCCCTTACTATGTGTCCCATTATGACATTCATTATACTATTTGGACTATTGGTGGAGACAAGGTCAGCTCGGGGGTATCTGTTCAGTTTTGTTGCAAGGCAATTTGGGCAACCATGTTCTAATTGGATGGAGTGTTTGGAAACACTTGTTGGTATCAGAGGGAAGAGTTGCCAAATAATAACTTTCTGGCGCCGGCCCCATGGTTTTTCTCCCAAGGCTTGGCCTGTTTTCAGCTATCCGTCTAGCAGTGTGTTCCAATTTCTCCTCTGCTCGAGGAGTACAAGCAGGCTTCTGTACCCTCAAGAGAGTTGTTTAGCCTCTTTCTTTATATGTATAGTTTTTCTACAGTTCAGCAAATAGAGTGCTGGCTTTCAGATCTGTGCTGAGCCTACTGATGCAGGTTCCTAATTTGGGAGGGTCTAAATCAGTCTTTCATCCTGCTGAGATCGATAAGTGAACACCTCATATCATGCACCATTGGTAGTAGTGATGAGCAACACTCGTATACCTGAGGGTTCGTAGCACTATATAAGTGCTAGCTTGCTATGGGCAATGTGCTTAATTGTTTCCTTCCCCTGATCCCCATAGTGGCCAGTCAGCCTCACATGCATACCGAGACTCAGACCTCAGTGTTTGAAGGGACAGTTGTCCCAGTATTCTTTCACAACCTTTCATTTACGGGGCATGATAATTATCCCAAAGTCCCTTTCCCCCTCATTCCCCTTCCCGCCATCCTTGGGGGAGATTGCATCATAATATTACATCGCTTGGAGTAACACCTGATGGTTTCCGTTTTTCCTTTTACAGGAGTTCTGGCTCATGAACAGTGCAGACTCGCACTGAGCATTTCCCTCCCATCAGTTTACTTTCCTGGTATTTCACTACGTTAAGCGGAGCCCCCCCTTCCACTGACAGGGGTTTGGTTAGAAGTGTAAGAGTGTATTCATTTTAAGGGTGTAAAGCAGGGCTTTAGTGTGGTCCTCAGGGTAGCCTTCTTCTGGGTTGCAAGGTTTTTCCTTAGATAAGTGGGGGAGGATTTCTCCTCCTTTGGGAAGGCACAATATCCCTTGGTTGGATAGAGGGGTCTGGGAGTGCTTCTCATCTTCCATCCAAGTTATTACGGCCCTCTATCACAAGGCGTTCCAACGTCTCTACGTTATCTATCTCAGAAGGTGTCTGTCAGTGCGATCTCCAGAGGGCTGGGATATACATTTAGTTATTGACTTGTTTCTCCTAGTCTCCTGCATGGCAGGTAGACCTTTTGGTTTTTCACAGAAGATTGTTTTGCAATAAGGTGCCAGCACAGGGTGCTGGGGGCTTCAAGTTTCTTCAGATTGGCTAGGGTAGAGGTTAGTCTTCTTCTGGTGAGCAACTTCATTTTAACTGTTTAGTGATCGGTTCTTTGCAGTTTAGAGTCTTCGCTAAGACTATGGAATTTAGTGGTCCTCCTTCGGTTAATTTATGATCCTCTAGGGGATTTTTTCAACCATGGAGGAGGGAACAAGGTCCAAGCAACTAGCACATCTACAAAGGGGTTCATATATCACTATGATGTTAGCGATTGGATGTAAGATACATGTTTTCTCCTTACCAAGTTCGGTCTCTCAAGGGTCAGGTTTTTGTAAATATCTTCCTTTTGTCAGGATAGCAGAGTCCTTCTTCAAGAGCTCGGGAGATCTGTTGGTCTCCGTCTTGGCGTTTTGGCAGGTTTAACTTTTCAGGTGGGGCCCCTCTCTTCCATTCTGCTTCTACCTCCAGAAGACATACATTTCTTAGTATACACATATGGTTGGGGACAATTGTGGGTTAAGTCTATTGCTTCAGCTCCGCTCAGGATAGGTCGTCCTATTACAAATTAATAAAATGACCTTTTACTCCCATTTTACCTTTTATGAAAGTGTGCCTTTCCCACTTGGTTCCCCAGTGTAGTTATGTGACGTGTCCTGTTTCTAATACGATATCTTTCTCTAACGCATGGGATGGAACCTACAAAGCTTTCACCCCCTAAGGGGTATTTTTCTTTATCTCCAGGAGAGCTAAGTGTTTATCTTCTTTTGTTTGCTATCTAGGTTCCCAAAGATGGTATGAATGTAAGTGTTTTAAATGTTTGATTGGACAACAGGGGAGTTTATTACTCCGATGGGTTTTTCCTAACCTATTAGTATAGGGAAACTTTGTTCAGTGTTTTTCCCCTCTCTTTTTAACCAGTTGGTATTGGTGGCCGGTAAGGAATGCTGGAATTGGCACATCTTCCAGTTGTTTTTCTTGCAGTGTATTGGGCTATGCCTTATAAGACAGTTATTCGGCCAGCCTAGCCTTGGGCAATACTCTTGCGGTCAGCTGATTGATCAAATGAAAACATTTTAAAACATTCTTCTCCTATTATTTTTGTTATATTGTCACTATTGTATTGATCATGTTGTACTAATGGGATGCAAGGGCTTCAAACTTGCATAATATGAGCCTCCTGTCTTGCCATAGAATGGCTTATCCCCCACACTAACGTGAGATGGGGGTTTAGATTCTATTAAAGACAAGAAGGCGTGTATTATCCCACCCTTGATATGATATATGATATGATATGATATGGCAGTTATGACACGCATATACACAGGTGTTTCAAGAGAGAACATTCTTGATTTATTGTTCTTCCCATCCACCCACCCTTCTTGCTTGTTGTTCTTACAGCTACAAGTTGAGGTTCTGATCAGGAGTGTGGATCACAGTTACAAGATGTGGAGTGCGTGGTACGAGAGCTTCGCTGGATTTGTCATCATCGTTTATCATCTGATCTGTGCAGTGGACGTCTGGTTCAAGAAAGCTACAGAAAGAGGAGTTGGGATTAGAGTAATGGACTTATATAAGGAAGGGTCCCCGCTCATTGGTCTCCTGCAGGGCATGACCTGTCCTCCATGATGGATTGGGGAGCTCCCTTACATTGACATTGAACAGAAATAGTTCTGTTCTTTATTGTTTTGTTTGTAAAGGTGTTTCTTTGCTGCTGTGGTTTCAGAGTAAAGATTGTAATGCATAATACTCGCCTCCTTCTCTTTAATAGAATCTAAACCCCCATCTCACGTTAGTGTGGGGGATTAGCCATTGTAAAGTGTTAAAGTGGCCTCTCCCAGGGGGCGGGTTGCTTCAGACCTGCCAGAGAGTCAAGGAGGCGGGGACAGACAACCATTTGTGGATTCACAAAGCACAGAAAGTATATTTTTGAAAAAGACTTGGAAAAAAAGGATTGTGCGAAGTTGTAAAAATTATAAAATTAATAGCATTGTTAATGTGATTCTTTTGTACACATTTTAAGAGGAGCTAGAACTGTGCGATGTTCTGAGAAGGCGCAGTGAAAATTCTGGTTTTGTGCGACTGTATTTATGTCAGAAGCATGAAACTTCATACGATTATGCCCAGATATCATGCGCACATATGTACATATGCACAGATGGACGAATCAGATGTTGTGTCCCGGACAAAAGTGCGAAAATGTGTCAAATCCAGACCCAAGATCCCACCGCAACGAGGATTGGAAGAGGGTTTGCTCCACAAAATATGTGATCTATGTATGTTATTGGTATAAAGATTGTACACATGTAAAGATGTATTATATCAAAAATAGATTTTATGTACAAAAGGCAAAGGGGAAGATGTTTTGCCTCAAACTACATCATCATAGTGACACACTGTTTTCTCCTCCAATCAAGGGAGAGAGCAGACTTTAGCCAATAGATTACCTAGGGGGTGCGCCTAGGATAATTCAGCATACCCACCCCTTTATCAAACACATAAATAGAGACAGCTGAGGACCTAGAAAGACAGACTCATCCACCCACCATCCCGAATTTGGCAAAGCACTTTGAAGGAGATCCATTCATACTCCTTGTTCCAGACTACAAAAAACTTTGCAAGCAGAAAGGCTCAGAGCATAGCTGAACCACTTTCAGCTGGGCCTAACTTCCAGAACCCATTCCTCAACTTAAAGGGGAAACCGAAAGAAGCAGCCAGGCTGTGCTGTAACTGCTTGCCTGCCAAAGAATTATCTTCATAACCAGAAGGGCAGATTAAACCCCGTCTGGTGCCGTGCTGTGCTGTGCAGACCAGAGAGCCATTGCAGATCCAGTCCAGTCGTGCTGTGCCGTGTAGACCAGAGTGCCTTGCTGTCCAGTCCTGCCGTGCGGTGTCCAGAGCGCCTTGCTGATCGCTGAACCAGACCAGTCCGGTGTGCCCAGCAGACTGTCCCAGAAAGTATCACTGACCAGAATCCCTGACGTTTCCATTCAAACATTGGTAGTGAGTATCCATAGTATCGGAATGTCACTTGCCTATGTACTGTCCATAGTCATCCCTATCCAGATCAAATCTATCTTATATCCAGAACTGTATTGTTAGATATCCTTTTTGTCTTGTCTGAACTCTCTCTCCTATCCTATAGTCCTTCTGTAATAATATTGTTAAAATCATCTTTGCACTGATATATATTTTTCTGAAGAAGGCAAGCGTCTCGACCGGCAACAACCTGATCGGAGGTGTCCTGGTCTGGTGGTTGTGCTGCTGTGTAGTTTGTATCTTCATAGACCATCTCTAGTGTAAAGAAACCTTGTTTGTATTTTAAAACCGCATCTTTGTTTTACATTTTGCCTCTATCTGAAAAAAAACGACCTGCACGAAAACGTTCATAACTTCTTCATATTTAAATTTAAGTGTCTACTTGTAGCTAACATCCTAAGCTTTCTAAAGAACCCAAAACCGCACCTCAACTCCTTATAGTTTTTCCGCAATCGCGCTTACCGCACGCAGAAAAGTTTGCCGCAAATTTTCATTTGGCTAAGATCTAGAATGTGTTAAATAGCTTTTCATTGCACCCGACCTCAAAATTAAGTTTTCAACTTGCGTATCACTCTTAAATCATTGCTAGTGTTTGTCTGATACCATACAAAGCGGCTCCCATGAGAATTTCAACAATTTCAGTGAATTAAAACCATTTTCAGTGTTTTACCCATTCATTCAAAGCCAACTTTAAAACCATTTTTGACAAGTTTGCCAATCAATTCTGTTTTTCTCTGGTGTTTGCTGGGGGGAAATTGGGATTGATATCTTTGCTTGAATTCTGCATTCCTGAAACCTGTTCTCTCTCCTTCTATCTCTTCATATTGCATGTTGGGGGGATTGAGGGGTGTGCAGGGGAAATAGTAATCACATTGACATTTGATTTGAACATACAAAAAAGTATTATTTCTGTGCTGCATTATTTTTCCCATCATTACTCCTGGTGATTAAAGAGATTGTTTAGTGTGACATCACCCCATTGGTGATCATTGTATAACCATTAAAAATAGTGTGATCTATATTGTGTTTATATAAAATAAATATTTTAACTTTGCAAACCAGCCTGATTCCTGGTTCATTGTGACTGGGGGGGATTCCAGGAGAGGGGCTTTATATAAGTGTTACATCGTTCAGAATAAAAGAACTTATAGACATAAATAAATAGTTAAGGGTTTCAGTTGTGCATCCCACGCTAGGCATTGATTTAGGTGAAGTGCCGGATTGAAATCACTTACAAGATTGGGTGCTAGTCACGAGATCTCTGAATTAGACATACCACTTGTGACAGTCTAATACAGCGTGCTAACTGACGGGGTACATAAACCCTGTTGGGCTATCACACTGTGTTACACTGTGAAAAGCACCCTTCAATAGGAACGCTCTACGGAATTGGTCAGTTTGCAAGAATAAAATAACTTCTGTAAATCAGAAAGGAAATTAATATTTCTGGAATGGCGACCATGGTAGAAATCAATATGGCAAGGGAACACCTACTGCACAAATTATTTGTCAGGGTTGAATGGACAGAGCAGGATCAGAATGTGTGGTTGCAGGAAATCAAGGAACAGGCCACTGCAACATGATTAAATATATGGCAAGATCAGGGTCCATTACATATGGCACTGAGTGAACTGTATATGGCCCCTAAGGTAAAAGAGGAGCAAAGTAAGATTGCCAGAATAGCGGCATATCTGTACCTCCACATTGGAGCAATACAGGACAAATATGCTGAGAACCTAGATCTGGCAAACAAGCAACTACAATCATGAGAAAAAGCCCAAACTGATCTGGACTCTGCAGAGCAATGGCTACAAAAGAGCCTTGAATCAGAAAATGAAACCAGGCAGTACCTGATGAAAATAAAAGAAGATATGGATATCCTGCAGCGGGAGAAGGTAAAGCAGGATACCAAAGTGCTGGCGCTGCAGAAGGAGTGCCAAGAAAGTTTGTCACCCTGCAAAACCGCCTAGCACCTCCCAGTAATGGATGGGCGGGCATCTGGGTATGGGTTCCCAAGTACTAGGGCCATATTCTCTGATCAGGGAGACTCCAATGAGGGGAGGGTCAGAGAAATGGATCCTCCAAAATACAATTTACCCAGAGACCAGATGGTAACATTTAGTGGGGAACTCCATGAGAGTAGGCCCACTAAGGGCATCCTGAAAACCTCTGTCCTGCTAGGACAGTGGGGCATGGGGTACTCAGCAAATCCTGGGAGCAAGGAGGAATCAGAAGACTCCTCTAAGCGCCACAGGACTCAAGAAACTAGGCCCCCACATTCTGCCAGCCATTCCCAAGCTCGCAGAATCCGGGAGAGCCTAGAAGACCAGACAGGCACCTCTGGTAGCAGTGCCTCTGAGTCAGAGGATGAGTGGACCAGGGTGACTCGAACCAAAAAAGCCAACAAGGTCAAAAGGGCTTTGCTCAAGGATCCCCTAAAACAAATAAAGGCCATTAGGAGCGTCATCACGCCCTATCACAAGAATGCAAAGTATTTGGTTTGGGAGCACCTGGAGCTCTTTGAACAAATGATGGAGACTTTCCATTTGAAGGACAGCCAAAGCTGCATTCAATATGTAAAGTGGACCTTCTCTCCCGAGTACTCCAGCTTCTTTGCGGGGCTGGAGGATCAGAATCATTCCAGATGGTCCACCTATAGGACGGCCATCTTGAAACATTTTTCTGTGCACAGGAAATGTGGGGTAGATCAGGCCCCACGAGAATTTGTTCAAGAATTAAAATGTGCCTTTGCGCAGACCACTAGAAGGGTGTGCACTGACAGCAAAGAGTTTGTAAATACTTTCTTCCATGCTCTCCTTAAGTACATCATGACCCAGCTAGTGAGGGACTTTCACGAGAAAAGATCACTACACTGGGTCATTGAACAAGCCACGCGCATTTATGAGGTGCAAAAGCCAGTGGAAAACAAAAACAATCCAAAAAGCCCCAAAACAACCAACACCCCTGCTGCTGCCAAGGTGGCAGAGGTGAAGGTTGCCCCCATTTTAGATGTAGAGATGGGGGGGCCTAAAAACCTGCCCACACAGAATCAGAAAAACCCCAGACCCAGACGACCCTCGGGGCAATCACAAACGGGGAGCAAGGGAGGCAACCCGCCAAATGGGACCCCTAACTCCCCTGACTACATCAGCCCCTGCTACAAGGGGAATAGACCCATCCTGGGTTATGTGTGGATTCCTCCAACCCAAGGAGGGGGATCCAACCAGACAGCAGCTAACCCAGGGAACTTCCCTGCTCACTTCTCCCAGGAGGGCAGTAATCCCCCAAATACCAGACAGAATTTCTTCCCAAGATACCCGCCAAATTTCAACCCCAAAACAATCCATCCTTCTTTCCCACCTTTCCTGAGCCCAGACAACCCAATCCCGGAAAGGGGAGGCCAAGGGTGGAGGGGTACCCGAATTTTCCTAACCCGGGGTGTTTTGGGAGGAGGGATAGCTACCCTTCCTGGGATCAGCCCAGGGGAGACATGAGGACACCGTACCAACCAGAGCGGGTGTCCCAACTAGAGCACCAGGTCCAAAACATGGCACAGGATCTGGGTTGCATGCTGAGGGCTCAACAGAATCCTCAGATGAGCATGGCGGCGCAGAACGCCTCAAATCCAGGACCTGGTGCTCCAGAGCAATGACGGGGGAAGAACCCGGCACAACCCACCGGTTCCCAGGGAGGAGGCACAAGGGGAAGGGGGGTGTACAGTCTTGGAGGAAGCTTCTTTCCCCACTTGTAAAAAGCCCCTGGAAACCCAGGAACCGGAACCAAAATCTCCTGCCCCCGAAAGTCTACCACCCAAGGAGCAGCGGGGGGGGGGGGGGTCGGAGAAATAAAGAGCCCAAAAAGACCCAATTTGAGGAGGTACAAGTCTTCCAGTTTGAAGGAGAGGGATCCTCAGGGGATCCTGGGGAAAGGATCTTCTCCTTCAGAGATGGGGGAACTTCTCCCAAAGAAAAATGGGTCCCAAAGGATCCAAATCCAGACTGGGTAGATGTGGGGACCGAGTTAGCACCGCCCATCATCAAACCCCAGAATCACCAGCATGAAAATCCCCTGGTTCAAACCCAGCTTGGTGACTGCTTCAACAAAGGGGGAGGGCAGAACAGAACCAGGGGAACCCGAAACTTCCCCCATATCTAGCTGTCACCTTTTTCTTTCAGATTCCCAAGATTCCAAACAGAATTCTGCCCAAATCACTTCTCTATCAGTGTCCAAAGCCAAGAAACTAACCCACCAGTTGTCCAAAAGTGTACATTATCTTTGCCCCCTTGAAGAGAAGGAGGGAAGATTCTATGCCCCGGTCCAAATACAGGGGCAGTGTACAATTTTGGCACTGGTGGACAGTGGATCCCAAGCTACCCTTCTGTCAAAAAGGGCCTTTGATCAACTGAATTCGGGAAGGGGGGAGAAATACCAAATTCCTCTCACCCATCTTCCTGGATAACTTCAGAACTTCGACGGGATGGAAATTCCCGTCGAGGGGACTGCGGATTTGAACATTAAAATTGGGTGACACAAGGTGAAGCATCCGGTCATAGTTGTGACTCCAGAGGGCACACCTTGTTTACTAGGGAATGACATCCTGCGTAGGTTGTTACCCCTAATAGATTGTGTAAACAAGGTCCTCTGGACCCAGACTAGCCAACCAATAAAACTGAAACAGAGTCTCAACCATGTTAGTTTAAACGGCACATGCCACATGGTTGAACAGAAACCTGACCAAATGGAATTTTACTTCCAGAACAACTATATCCCAGATGTGACAGTAATTGCAGTAGGACAACAAACTGGTGATGGGGGTCCTCTCTATTTCTGAAAATCAACCTTCCTTCCAGTCTAAGGTGGCATTCCACACTGGAAGGAAACACTCTGAAATTCTTTACAAATTCACAATCAGAAAATCCCACACTATAGTCCAGAAAGATGAGAAATCAGTTAAAGCCTGGCTGGCTGATATTCAGAAAATTGGAGAGCAGTTGTTCATCCCTATTCCGTTAAATGAAGGGAAGGACTCTGTTCTCTCCTGAGTGTGTTTGAACAACGGTAAGAGCTTCATCAGGGAGGCCATGTACCACAAACTCCCAAAAGATCCAGCCATTCCCACATTTAAACTGATAGACAAATGGGAAATGGACCTGGAAACCCCCAACTCCAAACATCTCCTGCCTAGCAGGTGTATGCTCAGAATTTCCATATGCAACAAGAGCATAGTCCATAATTGTTGGGTCGTGCGATATGTCCCTGCCGCATTTTACTTAGGCAGTGACATTCTCAATCGCTTCGCCATTAGTTTAGACCTAATAAACTTCAAAGCTTGGTCCCGATTAGCGGGTAATCCCATGGGCTTTGATGACCCAGAGAAAGCATTTAGGTCAGCTCAATTGCTGCCTTATGCGGTTGAAATTCAGATCGGAGAGGAAGTCACCATCCCAGAAAGGACCCGACAATTCTCCCTGGAAGTGAAAGTTAAAAGAGGACAGAAACTGAAAAACCCTGACGCCTATATTCATCTCAATGCCCATTTTCAACAGCAAGGGTTGGGGCTAAACCCAACACCACTAGTCAACAAAGAACATGACACCATTCCAATAGAGGTGGATAACAGCGACTTAAAGAGTATCACTCTAGTCGCAGGCACCATTATTGGAATAGCGGTTGATGACCGACATTTTTCCATAGATTTAGGTAATGAACTGTTAGGACCAATCCCCAAGGACTGTTTTGACAGTGATAGCGACGATGATGCAACACCAGTCAGGATCTTCACCCGGCATGGGGGGAATTTCCTGGTGTACACTTCCTGCCCTTATGGTAAGGAAGATGTGACCTGTGACTTCAGGAGGGATAAGGTGATAGTCCAGGTCCGCGAGTACGGCCTTCCTCACCTGAAGCCACTAGTCCAAATCAGCACTTTGACCCGGGACTCCTCCACCCAGCTGGAGGAGGCCGCTGAGAAAGCAAAACCGGAAGTCTTTCCAGGCTTCAGTCAGATGGTTGAAGAGAGAGTCAACCTAGCTGATGCCTGTGAGACTCTGGAGCAAAGGCAAAAATTGAAACCACTTTTCTTAGATTTTCAAGATCTCTTTGCGGTGGACTCCTATGACTGTGGTCGCACCGACATCCACACTACAACAATTCCCACGGACCCAAGCATGACTCCAGTGTTTGTGAAGCAATATCGCTTGCCTCTCGCATCAATGGAGTCCCTTACTGAAATAATTAAGAACCTTGAGTGCCTTGGGATAATTCGTCCAGTCCACAGCACCTTCAATAATCCCGTGCTGGGGATTTTGAAGCCAAACGGCCAGTGAAGACTCTGCGCCGACCTTAGGGAGTTTAACAAACGGGTCCATACTTCCCGATGGCCTCTTCCCTACATTGACCAAGGGCTGGCCCAGATCCAGGGGTCACAGGTATTCACTGCAATAGACCTGACCAATGGGTACTGGACTATACCTGTCAGTAGGGAGGACCAATACAAGCTGGCTTTCGCCTTCGGGGGGCAGCAGTACACATGGACCCGGACTCCCTTCAGATACATCAACTCCGGAAACAAATTTAACATTTTTCTACATAAGGCCATGCCCGACCTGGGTGAAAGGGGTAACTTGGCCTATGTAGATGATGTTTTAGTCAAAAGCTCGACTGTGGAGGAACACCTAGTGGAGATCTGTTATGTTCTGACACAGTTGAGGGCTGTCGGAGCAAAAGTCTCCTTCCAAAAGGCACAGTGGTGCACAACCCATGTCAATTTCTTGGGGCATGAGATTACTCCTTAGGGTCTCTGTCCCCAGGAAAAGAAAGTGGAAGCACTCCAGAAATAAAAAGACCCCACAACTCTGCGGGTACTAAGGAGCCTCCTTGGACTAACTAATTACAGCAGAAAGTTCATTGAGGATTACGCAGAGATCACAAGACCCCCGATCCATCTTTTGAAGGGGGGGTCAAGTGGGAGTGGGGTCCAGAACAAGCCGAGGCAATAAGACAGCTCAAAAGAAGCCTCTCACAAGCGCCTTGCTTAGCTTACCCTGTCAAAAACAAGGAGTTCTTCTTGGAGACAAGGTTCGCAAATACACACTTGACTGCAGTATTATATCAAAAGCATGACAAGGTCAATAAAGTAATCTCCTATGCGAGTAAAACTTTATCCTCTGTGGAGGAACAATTCAATGATTGTGAGAAGGCACTCCTGGCAACAGTGTGGGCATTGAAGAATTACCGCCCATTTATCCAGGGGGAACACATCATAGTGGAGACTCCACGCCAGCCTCTGCAATATCTCCAAAGTGACAGAATCTAGGCCGGAAATGTGAGTAATTCCCGAATTACTTCCTGGATTCTGTCAATGCAAGGCTTTCCTGTGGAGGTCAGATATGGCCAAAACCAGAGGAGTCCCCTCGCGCAAGGTCCGGCTGACTTGCATGATTGTGCCAGAGAAAAATGTCTCGAGGACGAAAGTCTTAAAATCAAGGACAACATGAAGGCGTACCTTAATTCCCCACACAAAGTCTATGAAGAAGACAAGTGTGAGGGAATGTCCATGGTCTATGTGGATGGATGTTCCTACCATGTTGACAACAACGGGGAAAAAGAACTTGTGGCCGGCGTAGGGAATGCATGGGTGAATGATGCCCCAGAACCCTCCGCTGGGTACAAAATCGATCCCCGAAGTAGTCAAGTGGCAGAGTTGATGTGCCATCCAAGGGGATCTACTTGAGATCGAGTCACTGTTGGGGAAATCCAGGGTCACTGCTATCACTAGGTCCCAGACAAATGCTCAGAATGAACTCTCAACTGCACAATGGAGTAAGGAGACCCAGATGCTGATTTGATTACAGCTCAAAAAGGGGATCCAATAATTGGTAAGTTTTATCAACACATTGAGGACCCTGAGAACTTTTCCCTGACGGATACCGATTACATAGGGAAAGAGGACCTCGGAGTGTTGATGAAATGTCCAAAAATGTTCCGAATACAAGACGGTTTGTTGGTGAGGAGATCCCTAGCTGGCCATGATCAGTGGGTGGTCCCTACCTCATTCCGAAGCCTGATGCTAAGTCACGCCCAGGATGCAGCCACAGCCGGTCATAGGGGGTTTCATACAACACTTGAAATCTTACGAGAGGTTGCATACTGGCCACACATGGGGCAGGACTTCGACAAATACTTGAAGAGGTGTCTTGTGAGTGCACAATATCAGCCAACATTCCTCACACCGTGCGCCTCTCCTAAAGAGGGCGATGACACTGCCTTGGTCAGATTTTCAAGTCGATTTTATCGGGCCCCTGATTCGCTCCTCTAGGGGGAACAAGTACATGTTGACCGTGGCATGCTTGTTCACTAAATGGGTGGAATGTCTCCCGGCCCCAAGTTGAAAGACAGAAACAGCAGCTGCCCTGATGATCAACCACATCTTCTCACGTTTTGGACTACCCCAAAGGATGAAGTCAGACCGAGGTAGCCACTTCACTAGCAAAGTAATGACAAAGATGTGGGAGATACTTGGGGTCAAAAGGAAACTACACATTGCCTACCGGATAGCCTCTAGTGGTGGAGTTGAGAGATACAACAAGACAATTGTGAGCATATTAAAAAAGTTTGTGGCAGATTCTGGGCCAAGTTGGGACACTCTTGTCCTGATGGCCATCAGATCTACCCCTTCTTCTGCAACAAAAATGGCACCGTTTGAGCTGATGACTGGACGAAGGATGGTGCTTCCCCAGCATCTTCTCTACAGAACCCAAGAGCAGACTTTGATCAATGCCTCCACAACTCATAAGTATGTTGAAAATCTGAGAAAACACCTTGAACATGCTTTTGCATATGCTCAGCGACATCTAGAACGATCTGCAGACAGTATGAAGACCCACTATGACCTAAAGACTACTAGAAAAGAATACCAAGTAGGAGACCGGGTCTACTTGTACAATTTCCAAAGGAACCAGGCCAAACAGCGCAAATTTCTTCCTAGCTGGCGGGCACCTTTTTTGTAGACAAAATCTCACCAGTCACCTACAAAATGAGTAGTTCCAAAGGCAGTTTGGCAGAGGGGGACGATAAGTGGGTCCACATCAACCAACTGAAGTGTTGCCATCCTAGGCACACTCTACAGCAACTAGAGGATTCATCTGGGAACCCAGATGGGGACACTCCAGACCCCTAGAATTCCAACTATAAAACTATTCCACCTGTTGAAAATGAGTAATAAATTGCAAATAGAAAAGATTGTCATTATATGTCAAAGTGTATGTATCTTCCCCACTACATGAATAGTGGTGGGGAAATGTCTACAAATATGCTCTGTTTTTTCATCCTAGAATTTGAAACCATGGATCCTAAGCATCAAGGAGGACCACTCAGGGACCGGAAGGAAAGACCCAAGGGGCCTGGGGTATCACTCCATACTCTCATCAGGAACCAGCGAGGAGAACCTGTCGATCCAGCACTAATGGCAGAAGCAGATGAATTTTGCCATTTGGACCGGAAAGAAAAAACGGAACATCCCAATCTCGTGACTTCCCCTTGACGGGCAGTCAAAAGTCCAATCGTGAGGGGGGGGCTTTGTGGGATGTTTTAACCCACTCTGCTCTGCCCTGTGGCACCACTGTGGGCTGGTGGCACCAGAATCAGCAAAATGGCAGCAAAAGTCCTATACATGCCAAAACCTATGAAAATTGCGCTTTGAAACTGGAAAAGATGGCTGCCAAATCTACTTTGCCTGTTGTCAGTAGTGGAAATGAGACCTCACTGCTGAAACATGTTACTGGGCGGCCCACCAAGTAAAAATGAGCACTGCAGGAAACGCAGTGCTTTATTGCAAGAAAGCCAGAAATTGTTCTTAAATACCTTTTTCTTGGTTGCTGGAAATACAAAATACCGGACCAAAACACCACAAAACATTCAATATCTTTGTTGGGTGTTACCCGCCACTTCATTTAAGGAATCATTATGAACACACAATGTCAGGAAAAGCAGAATCTGTCATCAAAATATCCACAGTAAAAAGGGTGCTTGCCTGTGAAAATCTGTCAAAATATGGGCGCAGTACCAGCGGCCGCCTGTATGACAGCTGTCAGTTGCATCAGAAGCTTAAACTTGTGCAATTGAAATCAAATGTCTATAAATTAAGTGACCTGTTATCAAAAGTAATATAGGTTGCAACTATTTAATCTCCGTGGTTTAGAGACTGGAATTCTAGTTGCCTGTTTTAAAATTGCAATTTTATTTTCAACAAAGAAAAATTTAACAAAGTGACTTTTAAAGTAAGCCTAATGCAAGCCAAAACTACAAAGCAACTCCCCCACTGGGCAAGGTGTTAGGCAGAATTCTCTGAAAAGGCTAATTTCCCAAACCTAGTGAGTCCCCCAGCAGCTTTGCTGGATTTTTGGGGTTTATTTTTTTCTCCTGCTAAGAGTGAGACTCTTTTCCTCCCACTCTTAGACATGATTTGTGGTGTTCCTTTGACTTTGTATGTGTTCTATGGGCTATGGGGTCCTTTACCCCATAGGGTTTCATGTGTTTTTGATTTGTGGGTTACACAGCACCCTCCGTGCAGTAACCCAGGGGTGTCGTAGCGACCCCCAAACATAGACTCCAAACCCTGGGACTGACTACTGTCTCCCAGGGCATGTAAAGTCACCATTGGCTTTACTAGTCTTAAATTGTGAACAGAACCAGTACAAACCATTATATTGTGGACGTACTGGTCGGGGCAATTCGATTGCCCCGGGGTCTGTTGTTGGAGGGGGCACTTTCCAGTCCCCCCGACCGAGTTTTGGCTGGTGGCAGTGGATACTACTTTTTATATTCGACCGCAAATATATTCCAATGGGATTTTCCCATTGTTCGAGGCTATCACTTTTTAATATAGCCTCGAACATACCGCCGGTTTATTAAAATTAATATAAATTCACTGGTTGGTATTTTTTGCCGGAACTTGGTTCCAAAATGGCATTTGTATTCGCTTCTGTGACTCCAACCCAAGCCGAGCCCTTTGTTCCACTTTTTGGCAGGCTTCTCCACAGAAGCCTCCATAAGTGGTGCCACTCTGTCTGGGTACCACAGGGGGTGTGGGAGGGGGTTTAGGCACCCTGGACTGAGTTGCCTCGGCAACTCAAGTCGCACTCTTGTGTGATTGGCCCAAGTGGTGAGCCGCCCGGCACACCACTTAGCATGTTTGAGTGACAGCTAGGCTGAATGAATGGGGGTTTTCTGCATAAAAGCAGGGCTTTGGGGACTGGAACTTCAGACGTAGCCCCAGGACCTAAAGAATCCGAGGAGGGAGAAGCCGAGCCGACCTGCAACGACGACACCACCGGTGGAGCCCTGCTGAACCGTCTCACCACTTTTCCCGACGACAGAGGAGATCTCCAGCCCGGAGAGTCTTCTTCCTTTGACTGGTGGGGATAACCAGTTTGCCCGTCTTCTCGCCTTCCTGGACCATCTCGTGGCCGCCTTGCCCGTGCCAAGCACCCCGGCAACCGGAATACCACGGTTTACCACTACCGCGAAGAAAAGGGTGGTACCTTGTAACCGGGAAACTCTGCGGCTGGTTTCTTCCCTGGCAGCGCAACGACCTTCAGCTTTCCTCCATGTCAAGACCTCCTCTTCCTCTGGACGACACACCAACTTGCACCCGCTGCCAGGAACAACTGCCCCCGCTGGAGCGTTCTTCCCATTTTCAGGTACTGTGTCCCGTCTGGCTTCCCTTGCGACAGATCGTTCGGGGTGACAGTAAATCCTCGACTTTCTAACCTGGGTTGGCCTGGGGCCCGTTAACTAACTTTTCCTGACTTGATCTCAATCTTTTATGACCTATCTACAAAGACTCTTTGGGCATAACCCGACTGTGTGATCCTGGACACATTTCGCTTGCTCTCTCTAAGAGTGGGCCTGGCATTTGAACTTCCTTGCTCTCCAGTAGACTTTGCCTAACCTGCCTCACTGTGGTTCTTTGAAAAGTATTGAAATTGTGTGCTTTCATAACTTTGCCTTTTCCCTCCCTTTTTCTATAACTTATTAGAGTGCCATCTTATGTTAAGTCCTCACCTCCGTCTGAAAATAAGTGGTGTTTCTCACTAAGACTTGTCTAATAAGTAATTAGGGTTGTATATATATATAATAGTGACCGTGTGTTGAATTTACTTACCTCTTTGTGTGCTAATGTAATTTACAAGTGTGTCTTTAAATAAATAATTATATACTTTTACACCAAAGCTCTGGTCAGTGTTTGCTTGTGCTACTGTATCACTGTACCTATTGTGTATACTCTATATACTGCCTAACTCATCTTGAGAGACGTCTGACTGCTCAGCCACAGCTACCAGGTAAATCTGGGTGGTACAGACTGCTACCAATTGGGTTTACTGCCAACCACCTGTAGTCCTAAATCTTTTGCAGTGGTCCCTAAGGGAACTGCACAGGTTTCTGCCTAACACTGGTGTACAGCGGTGGGATTGGTATTGAGTATACATTTTAGTGTGCTTATAGATACCTTAGTGCAACTAACCACAAAGCTTAGCACTAAAGAAGTTATTTTCTAAAACATGGAAAGTTATAGTCAAGAGTCCCTTGCTACAAAAACTGCTGATTGTTTAAGATTTCTCTGTAAGCATAAGAATCTCCTGACTAAAGGCAAGAAAATGGAGCTAATAGAAAGGTTGCTAGCAAACCAAAGTCTGGATGGTGGTTCAGAGGAACCTACCACTCCAGCAACTGTAGATAACAGCAATGATATTGATATGAATGTTAGTATTGATAACTTTGAGTCAGAAGCAGAAGAGGAGGGGGAAGATGTTAGAGTTGTCTCCCCTCGGCCTCTACCTGCCCTGCCAGCTGTACCTACTGGACCTTTACCAGGTCCCACACTTAATCCCCAATATATGGAACTAGAAAAAATGAAGCTTGAATTAGAATTCAAAAGAATTAGTGCTCAAACAGAACAACGGCACCAAGAACTAAGGCTCAGAGAAATGGAGCTCAACCATGAGCTAGAAATGAAAACATTGTCTGTGGAAAGTGCTTCTCTCTCAGAATCCTCTAGGAGTTCCAGTCCCAAAAGACCCCGGATGCCTAAGGAGTTGGTGGGTATGTATGAGCCTAAGTTGGATGTGTTGGATTGGTTGAGTTTGTTTGAATATAATCATGGGCTCCAGAACATTACAGGAAATTAGTTACTTTCCTGGTTGTTCTCTAGGCTCCCCACTGTTGCAACTGAGGTGGAAATGGAGTTGGGGGAGGAGGATAAGAAGGATTATGAATGTGTGAAGCTAGCTTTGATAGCTAGATTTGGGAATGTCTTGATATTGGGCAAAATCTTCCTCGGGGCCAGCCCTTTGAGAGCAAAAATACCCAATTCAGCCCAAAATACAGGTTCTATTGTGCTGAGCAGTGATCTCATGCAAGTGACAAATGACACCCTCAAAGTGTTATTAGCATATTTATTCTAAGCAGTGAATTTCATATACATTTGGGATTCAAGTTACAGAATATTAGAAAGCATAACACTTAGAGCAATGCAAAATATAGTGAAACATGGAACTTAGATAAACATAGAGAAACATAGAGAAATATAGAGAAACATAGAGAAACACAGTCTTACGTCCCTTAATCAGCCCTGGGAGACCTGGGTTTCTCATAAGCTAGCTGTAAAACAAGCCCCGCTCATAGAAAAACAAGGCTGGAGGACACCGTGAGAGCCAATTCCGGGCACCTGACTGTACACGAATCAAGTCCACAGGCGATCTCCCCCTGATCCATGTGTGCATGGATATTTTATAACTTCTTGCTGTCAGTCACCATGACGCACAGTTCCAGAACTTTCCCTGTGCAACTGGCTCATGGAAAAAACCCAGCTCTCTCTGAGATGCTCCCTGCTCGCTCCTACCCCCTCCCTTGTTCCCATCTGCGCTGGCTGAGGAATGTCTTATCAGTACCTTCCCAGAGAAAAGGAAGATTAGCTTGGGGCCAGGGCTAACGTTAGTGAGGCTGAATATTCTAAGGGAAGCAGGGATGTATTAACCCCATCTGCAAGCTCTAAAAGGCATGCACTCATAGCTTAGTGTTTATAGCGCTTAAGACTGGCTATCTAAGCGCTATATAGGTGCCATGATGTTCCAAACACTCCAAAAACCTATTAGCTACATAGCTGGGGGCCCTCCCTGCCTGTCATATTCCTTGTAGCTCACTACTGCATAATGGAAGTGCTACAACAGACTACTGTCAGCATTTTTAGCACATACTTTGAATACACTATTGGCTTTCAGCGGCTAATGCTGTCATCTAAAGCCCTGATTGGCAAGGTTGCAATTTCGTGTATCACTACATTCCACCCCTATTCAACGTTTGTGCGACAAATGCTGACTAATACCTATCAACATAGTATTTAGTGCAGTGATAAAGACCTAGGGGCTTTGCAAGAGGTTTAAGCAAACTATCTTCTAGCGGTTAGTTAGCGTGGCATGCAAGGTAAAACACTACCTAAACAAAAATGTACACAAAGTGAACAGTGACATATACCCTTGCCAAAACCTGGCCTACACAAAAATACCTATGCCAAGTGAACATGGACATTTACTCTAGCCAAAACCTGGCCTACACAAAAATACCTAAATCAATTTTGTATAACTGATTGTCAGTTAAAAAGCAGCATGCAGTTAAAATGTCAAGGCAATCCAGTGTAGTCTAATCTACAATGCACTATTGCATTTATGTATGGTTACCAATTCTAAAACCTGGCAGCCTTTCACCCTAAGGGCCTACCCTCCCCCTGATCCCAGGGCATTCAAGCGTGACTATGGGCTGTGTGACTAGACACTTCCCCCAGGTAGGTGGAACCCAACCAGAAACCATCTAATTTCGTGAACAAGGTGAACCCATGGGCACCAGGTTGTCTAAATAAAAACAATTCTACTAATTTACATCAAAGCATGGCATGTGTTATTCATGCAATCAAAAGCAAGCAATTCAATCCATATGTATGCTGGTAACTGTAGCTCTGCGTGCCAGTGTGTGGAGGATGGTCGCCCCCACCCAGTAAAAAGCCAACACCTGCTGATTTAACAATGTTTGCCATACAATGCATTGTGTGTATTTAGCAGTCTTGTTGACCTGCCCTATGGCAGACAAAAAATGTCTTCATGTCTAAAATATTGTTATCTTCAATTGGCTGTCAATACTTGTAGCAGTGCTGGGCATATCAATGGGCCCCACTAGGCCAGAAGTTCTATAGCAGAGCTGGCATCAGAACCCATAGTGGCTAGCTTATAGTGCACAGTTTCTATGTCACAAGCATATAAAGCTCCTGCAATTAATGAATTTAGCTCCCTAGCTACACGCACTCTAGTGATGGGCCATAGAAATGGACTCCATTTGTAGCAGCTTGGTAGTACTAAGGAAACATTGCCTCATGATAAATCTATGTCCAAGTGTAGCACTGTAATAATGAAGGTGTGCATTACCAGTCTACAATTTACATGTTGTCTTACCACTGGAAAATCTAACAGGTTCACAGTGTCTACCTTCTGTAACTTGGAGAATACCCTTCTTCAAGTGGGATATCTACCATATACAATATTAACTTTAGCCACAAACACCATACTACTATCCGGCAGTGGCTGTTTCATCACACCATGGAAAAAATTCATTTAGTCAAGTTATAGTTCATTAAATCTTGGCGAGAACACTCGCTGCAGTTCTTGGTCAGAAAAACATCACATTAGACAAATTAAACAAATGGTATCCATTCAGTGACAAAAGATGCCTGACAATGTGCCAGGCCAGTACTCTAGCAATTCCATGTGGATACTCATTTGCAGCGCTTTTCCAAAGAATTATTCCAAATGTTTACAATCAAAAGGTGACTCTTTGCATTAGTGTGCTGGAGACAGCTGTCCCCACAAAAACATGAAACTGGTTGGTTTAACAAAAAACCGTGTCACACTCTGTGTCATAAAATCAAACATCAAGTCAGTCATGGTTACATTTACCTGCCTTAAGCTGGCTGTAAAAGTATCCAGTGTTTCAAAGATTACCATTTCAAATTATAGCTCATACACTTGGCAGCATTACTTCAATTAAGAATCTTAACCTACGCACAGGTGACTTTGATGTGCGCACCCATCTTGTCTCAAAATAAATTACGCTCCTGCTTGCATAATTCTGCTGCCCCAACAGTTCATAAATCATTCTCCTGCCTACGTGCAATGTAGAATATTTTTTTTTTTTCAAAAAACAAAACATCTCTGGTTAAAGCCATTCAGTTGGAAGAGTAAAACCATTTGGTTTTTTCAGATTCATCTCAACAGTGCATTTAAAAACCATTTTTCAATGTGTTAGCATTCAATTGCTGTGTCACACAGCTGTATGTGGTGCCTGATGTTACAGTCCACAATTCATTGTCCATAGTCCTTTAAACAAGAAAGGGCAAAACAGGTCATTTAAATGTGTAGCATCAAATACTTGATAATTAGCCAAGTCTGCACCGTGCCAGTTCAGTTCGCAGTGGCTCGCTTTCTCTGAGAATGCGTCTGACCCTTCTTTGATCAGTGTCACCCACAAACTGCACATTATCTTCCTATATTATGAAATGTCTTGTCGTGCTTTGCCTAGGCAAAATACAAACAGAAATGTTAGGATGTCATCAAAACTTCAATATCAGCGTTATCCACCCCTTCCCATAATACCACCCCCATCTTCAAAAAGTCTCATCAGGTAACTACACACTTTGTCATTGCTACTGCAATTATTTATCACCTTTCTGCATGTTTCTGGGGGCTTATTTACACTCAACCATACGGGGTGTAACTGCCTAATCACAAACTCATTTGTGCAATGCAATCATAGCTGGTCAATGGTACCTCAGACTGATCTGTGCTTTTACAAAGCCATATAGTAAGTACCCAGGTCGCACAATGCTTTTCTTTTTCACCAAAGCGATCACCAATGCCAGGCGCCAACTTGCTTCCAGTGTCCCATGATCTTGGTTTAGGTTGCCCTGCTGGCATCACTCCATTTTTCAAAGGTAAAGTCTTTCAGTATTTATCTTTCTTTTCTTAGCAGTGTCTTTTCAAGCCTCTGGTTTTTTCACTTGTCATCATTTTTTTTTCAAAGGGCGTTTGCTGTTTTTGAACCACTCCTTTGAGTGCGATAGTCTGAGTCAGTTTCTTTTGTTGCTTCAACAAATCATTCATTCTTGCACTAAGCCGTGTGGCTTCTGGATCATGGCTAATGTGCAGTGTTCATGTTTTACTTCAAAGCCCCGCTCTGCATGTTGTCTCTTGCAAAACGGCTAAGCACTTTTGTCAGTTTTGCTTCCATCTGGAAGGCCATAATGTCTTTGTCAGTTACTCCATCCCCTGGCAATGTAGCTTGCAGTTTGCCAGATGTGTATTTTCTCTTCTCAAAGCGCCTAGAGGTTTCTTCTCCAGTGCACAGCGCTTTACTTCAGTTCACATCACATGGAGCATTGGAATGCAGCTTGCACAGCAATAGCGCTTTACTTCACTTCACATCACATCACATGGGAATGCGGTTTGCACAGTAATATCTGTTGGAATGGGCAGCTGTCTTTTCTTGGCCCATTCACAGATGCATAGGTAAATGTTCAGATGTGATGTGCCCGTCTGCCATCCTGCATGAAGCCTTTGCTCCGTACCACAGTTTACTAGGCAAATTCTTTACTTTTTGAACAGCTCTCTGTTTTTGCTCCCCCTTCCTCAGGAATGCAGGCATGTTTATCTTTCGTGTGCACCTGGCAGCGCCATTAGCACGCAGCTTATCTCTTTTGCCTATAACTCTTATACTGTGGCGGCTTCACTCGTTTCAGACAATTCATCCAGATTAACTCTTTCTTGTACTGTTTCTGCTTTTGTTTGCCTTCACGCACCTCGCCCAAGACAGCTTCAAGGCACAAGCTCTGCACACACAGCAAGACTCTTGTTTTCAAAAGCGGCACTTTTCTTGTCCTTTTCTACTCCATGTAATTTTGCAAAATGTCAAAGCGTCTTTTTTTTTCTTGTAATGTGCGATCTTTCAAGAGAACTCACAACCCATTAAATCTTTGTGCTATCTTATCACACACAGATGTTTCATTCTGTTGTACCATTGCCAAACTATAACCACTCAGTTCAGTGCATTTAAAAAAATAAAAATGCCATATTTAGTGCAGCTCCCTGCACGTTTTTTTTTCTGCAAGAACAACCCACACTCTATTGCTTGTGGGCTGTTTAATGTGTCAACAACATTTTTCCCCATGTATCACAGTCAACAGGTCACTATTTTCAAAGCATACATCACTTTTGAGGCAACAGCACAAATCCATGGCATAGCATGGGGACAGTCAAAAATACTCCAGGGGCAATTTAGAAAAATATAAATTGTTTTTCCCCCCAACCATTGCAAGCTGGTTCTGCAATTTCAAATCAGTACACAAAAATCGAAAATCCAAATAACATTCACTCACTTTCCTTTTAAGTGAGTCTCTCACCCAATAAAAGCATGGCACAGCCTAAAATGCAATATAACCATTTTAGTGTGTTTCCTTTAAACAGAATTTGCCACCATTAGCACATGGAATTTTACAGTTGCCAAAAGAAAGAAAAAAAACTCTTTAGGCTCTCAGCACAGATGTTACTCATTCTCCTAAGCATGGCTCATTCCCCTTCCTCATTATTCAGGAATGCCAACCCTTCAAAAGCATACATCAAAAAAGACGAACCTTCGCCTCCGAACATTACAGCCCCCACTCGCTAGCACACTGGGGCTGAGTCAATGGTTAAATCACTATTCACAATTTGCATGTCAAATCCCTGCAATTATTATTTTTTTTCCTGCCCTCATGACAGAATAGAGATGAGAACTCCGTCTCACTATGCATTCCAAATTACAACTTTAAACTTGGGAAACCACATGATAAAATTCTTTTCTAATTGAGCATACATCTTTCTTAACCATTCATCGGAGTGCTTTAAACAAAGCCATTTCCCGCTCGTTTATTGCCTTGTACTCCCTGGCACCAATCCCATGAAGGGAGTCTTAACCACACAAGCTATCGGCCACGGCAAGCCGACACAACATTGCTGCCTTTTGAAGTCTCAGAGCTGCAGTGAGACCATCAAGGAAATGCGACAGCCTGCTCCCCACTCTACACTGTGTTCTCTCACACCATTTGTCATGTCAGCATGGCACTGCTCTTCACAATCCCACAAAGCTGCCACCAAATGTCTTGATATTGGGCAAAATCTTCCTCGGGGCCAGCCCTTTGAGAGCAAAAATACCCAATTCAGCCCAAAATACAGGTTCTATTGTGCTGAGCAGTGATCTCATGCAAGTGACAAATGACACCCTCAAAGTGTTATTAGCATATTTATTCTAAGCAGTGAATTTCATATACATTTGGGATTCAAGTTACAGAATATTAGAAAGCATAACACTTAGAGCAATGCAAAATATAGTGAAACATGGAACTTAGATAAACATAGAGAAACATAGAGAAATATAGAGAAACATAGAGAAACACAGTCTTACGTCCCTTAATCAGCCCTGGGAGACCTGGGTTTCTCATAAGCTAGCTGTAAAACAAGCCCCGCTCATAGAAAAACAAGGCTGGAGGACACCGTGAGAGCCAATTCCGGGCACCTGACTGTACACGAATCAAGTCCACAGGCGATCTCCCCCTGATCCATGTGTGCATGGATATTTTATAACTTCTTGCTGTCAGTCACCATGACGCACAGTTCCAGAACTTTCCCTGTGCAACTGGCTCATGGAAAAAACCCAGCTCTCTCTGAGATGCTCCCTGCTCGCTCCTACCCCCTCCCTTGTTCCCATCTGCGCTGGCTGAGGAATGTCTTATCAGTACCTTCCCAGAGAAAAGGAAGATTAGCTTGGGGCCAGGGCTAACGTTAGTGAGGCTGAATATTCTAAGGGAAGCAGGGATGTATTAACCCCATCTGCAAGCTCTAAAAGGCATGCACTCATAGCTTAGTGTTTATAGCGCTTAAGACTGGCTATCTAAGCGCTATATAGGTGCCATGATGTTCCAAACACTCCAAAAACCTATTAGCTACATAGCTGGGGGCCCTCCCTGCCTGTCATATTCCTTGTAGCTCACTACTGCATAATGGAAGTGCTACAACAGACTACTGTCAGCATTTTTAGCACATACTTTGAATACACTATTGGCTTTCAGCGGCTAATGCTGTCATCTAAAGCCCTGATTGGCAAGGTTGCAATTTCGTGTATCACTACAGGGAAGACCCCTTCCCAGTACATTAAGAGGTTTAGGACCCTCAAAAAGCATGATGGTACCCCTTGGGCTACCTGGGTAAGTGAGTGTTTGAAAAACTTAGAGGGATGGATTAAGGGTTATAAGGTGAACACTTATGAGGGAATGAAAAATCTTGTACTGTTGGAGTCAATTTATTGATGCCTGCTCTCCTGAGCTCAGACAGAACTTGGCTGATTCAAAGGAATTAGATCCTAGAAGACTAGCTAAGGCTGCTGACTTGTGGGTTGCCAACAGGGCTACACACAAGGATTCAGGGGTCACTCAGAAAAAGGCTGCGGGAAAGCAGCCACCAAAAAGGAACCAAGAGATTTCTAATACATCCCAAACCAAAGAGGGCCCCAAACAACAAAATAACCAGGGTAAGCCCCAGGGTAAACCACAACAGGCTAGTGTGCCTTCTGGTCACAAACCAGAAGGAGGTCAGGCCAAGCCACCCTTCCAGAGAGCATTTGGAACATGCTATCTCTGTGGGGCAACTGACCACATCAAAGGAGATCCCAGATGTAAGGGTAAACCTGCAGGGATCAGCACAATCTCCTTAGCCTTCACTCCTGAGGAGGAAGTCCAAATGGCTAGTGCTCACTTTGAAGTCTTTGCTGAAGAACCTTTGGGTTTCCAAGCAAGTATAACAGTAGAGTCCATGGGTCTGGTTAGTGATCAGAATAGGAGTGTGTACAACTCCATACCAGAAAACTCTAAAGTTTATTATATGGACAGTGTTCTTGTCAATGGCGAGGATACTCCTGCCAGGCGAGACTGTGGGGCCAGCAGAACAGTAGTGGATGAAAGCTTTTTCAGGCCTGAGGATGTTGCTAAGGCACCCAAAGGTCCCACTAAGATGTCTGGAGGCCCTGTCCAAATGGTTCCAATTCTACCAGCCCTCATTCAGTGTAATTTGTATTTGTATTTGTTTTATTTGTATAGCGCAGACCAGGCCCAAGGGCAACCGGGCGCATATATTAGTGGAACATTATATTACAGGTAGTGGAACATTACATTACAGTAGTATACATAGCAACATAGAAGTCCCTTTATATTACAGGTAGTGGAACATTACATTACAGTAGTAGACAAATCATCATAGAAGTCCCAGCAGGTTGTACACAGAGTATACAGATGATGTTACAAAATCAGGGCAATAATCAGGGCGGAGCAGGACAGAGCTAGGACCCAGAAGGCCCGTCCAAATAGAAGAGCGGTTGTTAGTGGGATGTTGCTAACCAAAGCTTGGCTTTGTGTTTGAATTAGTTAAAGGAAGGTAGCTTTCTGATCATGAGTGGTACAGTTTTCCAAAGCTTGGCTGCCAGGACAGCGCCCCCGGCAGAATGAAGCTTGAATCTAGGGATCGCAAGACCTTGAGTTTGTGCAGACCTGAGTGCACGTGCTGGAGTATATTGAGTGAATCGCGAGGCTAGGTAAGAGGGGGCCTGGTGGTTAACACATTTATATGTGAGGGCCAGTGCTTTCAGGGAGATCCTTTGGGCAACTGAGAGCCAATTGAGGTTCTTCCTGGTTTTTGAGATGTGGGCTGATCGGGGGATGTTGAGGGCTGCTCTAATGGCATTGTTTTGGGTCGTCTGAAGTTTGTTGAGATTACCCTGGTTAGTGCCTTGGTACAGTGCATTGCAGTAGTCCAATTTGGACATAACCAAGGTCCTGGCCAGGGTAATGCAATTTTGGGCAGTAAGGAATGGGCGGCAGGCCGAGATCAATTTGCAGGTGTATGCAGATGCAGCAGCAACTGCATTGGTTTGTCTTGTGTGTGTAAGGGAGGCGTCAAGGTATATACCCAGAGTTTTGGTGTCTTTAGATACTTTAATCAGATTACCGTCAATGTTAAAGGAGCCAAACAGGGGACTCAGTTTGTTAAGTCTCTGTTGCGTGCCTAAGATGAGAAGCTCAGTCTTGTCATCGTTGAGGTACAGTTCGTGCTGGGCCATCCAGGCTTGTATGACAAGGTAAATGTCATTAAGGGCTTTAGAGTCAGCAATGTAGTTACCAGTGATGGGTATGAGTATCTGGGTGTCATCAGCGTAATTCGTGTAGGTGACACCCAGATAATCAAGCACATCAAATAGAGGTTTGGTGAAGACATTGTAGAGGGTTGGGGAGACACAAGATCCTTGCGGGACTCCACACGGGACTGATGTGGGATCGGCCGATGCAGTAGGGGAGAAAACTCTCATGTGCCTGTTGTCAAGGAATGACCTAATCCAGTTAGAAGCGTTGTCAGAGAAGTGTGCCGCTGACTTCAAGTGCGGACAAAGTATTTGGTGATTGACCAGATCAAAAGCAGCTGATAGGTCCAAAAGTAGTAGTAGGGCCAGTTTACCATTGTCTTTAAGGTCCTTAATTTGGGTTTTGAGATCAAGTAAATCTGTTTCCGTCCCGTGCTTAGGTCTGAAGCCAGATTGTCTTGAGCCGAGGAGGTTATTGGTCTCTAAGTAGTTCTGAATCTGCAGGTATGCTGCTCTGTCAAGTATTTTGAGTAGGAACGGTACGGTGGTGATCGGTCTGTAGTTAGTTGGTGTTTCAGGGTCTAGAGTCAGTTTTTTAGGAGCGGGATAACCCACGCGTCCTTTAGGTTGTTGGGTACCGTACCAGTTAGGAATGAAAAATTGATGAAGGTGGTTATAAAAAGGAGCGAGCTCATGTGCTGCTTCCTTGATGATAGATGCTGGGCAAGAGTCACCTTGGCAGTTAGAGGGTTTTAAATTGCGCACAATGTTTTCAACCTCAAGGATGGTGAGTGGGGTGAAGCTAAAGGGGGTGTGAGTAAAAGAGGCCGTCTGAGTATTGGAGGGTTTGCTGGTTGGTTTAGTAAGGGGGTTGGTGAGTAAGGTAGTTTGTTTTGCATTAATTTTCGATTGCAAGGTGGCGATTTTGTTGAGGAGAGCGTTTTGGATATTGTTACACCATTTGCTGTCTTTAATGCAGGTGTCAGGCGCAGGGGATGGGTATTCCAATTCTTTAAGGATTTTAAATAACTCCTTAGTGTTAGATTCCGCTTGTAAAATACGTTTGTTGTAGGTCTCCTTTTTGGCTTGTAGAATCGCTTCTTTGTAATTGTGGGTGGTGATGATGAGGCGATCTTTGTTGGAGTCACACGGGTGGCTCTTCCAGAGTGATTCAGCCTTATGTTTTTCTTTGCGTAAAGTTCTTAACTACGGGGTGAACCAGGAGTTCAAGTGGGCTTGTTGTTTCGCTTTCCGTAATTTGAGCGGTGCTATTTTGTCAATGGCTTTAAGCAGTGTTTGATTGAAGATATCTACTAGGACTGTAGGGTCGTTATGACGGGACACACATTTATTCAAGATGGGAAGGATGAGTGGGAGGAGTTTATCCTTGGTGATGTATTTTTTATTCCTTGTGGGAATGGCAGGAGCTATCGCGGGAGTAGTGCGAGGGTTGGTCGCTGGTAAGTGGAAGATGATGATGTGGTGGTCGGACCAGGCACAAGCGTGGTTGGAAGTTATGTATGTGTTGCAATTAAGGTCAGTGATCCAATCGAGCGTCCTGCCCTTAATATGGGTAGGTTCGTCAATGCGTTGTTGGAAGCCTAAGTTAACTAATGTGGAAGCGACCTCAGAGGCCAGGTGATCCTTGGTGTCGAGAAGGCCCAAGTTAAGGTCACCTAGAAGCAATACCTGTGAGTTGGGTTTGGTATTGACAGTCATGATGGCTGTGATGTCATCTATGAAGGAGCCAAGTGGACCAGGAGGTCTATAGATAAGGTGGAGAGTAGCAGTGTTAGTTGGAGATAGGGTGAGTTTCACCGAGAGGGATTCTGCGGAGCTGAGCTCAGTGTTGGGGATGATTCTAAGTGTAATATTATTTCTGTGTATGAATGCGACTCCACCTCCTTTGGAAGTTGATTGACGGTCCGCTCTAATGACAGAGTAGCCGTTGGGGATGGGGAGGGCAAGGAGTGGGCCAGAGGCTGCGTGTAACCAGGTTTTGGTAATGGCTATGAAATCGAGGTTTTGGGTACTGATGAGGTCGGAGATGTCCAACGCGTGGGCCGTGATAGATCTAGCGTTGATGAGGGCACCCTTAAGTTCTTTGGCGGAAATGGTGCTAAGGGATGGTGGTGCCTTCTGTGTAGTATTGATGTTATGTGTGTGCTGAATGCCAGCGGCACGAGGGGCACGGGGCAATCTGGATCCAAGTCTAAGATTCCTGACTTGGAGCGTGCACGGTTGATTAGGTGTAGGTTTGGTGGCGAAGTGTTGGAGCCATAGGGCCGGGTCATTGAGGTATGGGTTACTAATAGGCATTGTGGGAAAGTGTGGGGTGAAGTGACGAGGGTCGGTCTTAGTGGTGATGGGAGTGGGGGGATAGAGCAATGTGGCAATGATGAATCCTGCGATGGTAGCAAGAATGAGGTGGCTAACAGGTGGCAGTGGCCACATATCGTGATCCAGGTGTCCTAGCCGTCTGTGTGCTGAGGTGGGCGAGCACTGGGAGGTGCGTAGAGGGGTTCTGCACTGGGCAAAGGTGGGTACGGCCGGGGGGTGGCAGTTCAGGTATAGTTTGCTGGGTAGGTACATGTGCAGTGATGCAGTTGAAGGCTCAGGAGTAGTGGTTCAGCTAATCTGGGTAGGTAGGTACATGTACAAAATGCAATCAGTGACTCAAAGGCAGAGATTCAGCTAATCTGACTAGGTAGGTACATGTGCAAAATGCAATCAATAACTCAAAGGCAGAGATTCAGCTAATCTGACTGTGTGCATGCCGCAAATAGCGAGCAGCTAGATTAACGACAAGCGCTGTGCGGATACTGCGCAAGGAGGATGATGTGCATACATAAGAGCATATAGAGGATGAGGAGTCATAATTTAGCATACAAGCACGTGTGGTCTGTTAGCGACCATGCAAGCCACCTAAAATGGAAAAGTAAACATGGGGCTAAATGCAAGATGTGCAGTGTGCAGGCAAGTAATGCCAACCTACCTAAAATCGAGAATCATACATATGGCAAAAATGCAGTATGCAGGTAAGCAATATCAATACTCCTAGATTCAAGAATCAGACATATGGCAGAAAAATGCAGTATGCAGGCCACTAGCATATTGAGTGGCAACGAAGTGTCTAGGCAGGGTATAACTCAACAAGCACAACGGCAATGGTGGCGGGATGGCGCGAGGTAGAGATGGAAGTAGCACATTATTACAGTTGCACGTAACGCTGGACGCACGCTATAAGCAGTGTTTCAATTTGAGAGGTGCTAGGTCAAGCAGCAGTGTGTTTGAGGGGACCTTATGTCTCGCTCACCTTTGAAAGAGTCTGTTGGAATCTCTGCTCGGCAAACAGTGCGGAAAACAGGAGGCAAAACAGGGCCTTTTCACTGCAGGCCTTTTCACGGTAGGGCCGGCTTCTTCTGCCTGCCGGCGGATGCGCCTCGTTATGAGTGCGAGCGTTGCCTAGCAACGCATGAACAACTCGATGGCGGCCATCTCAGGGGCAGGCCGTGGCCAAAAATTACTACGGCTCGAGTGCTTCTGCAGGGGTTCGTGGGAAAATGGTCACAGAAATGCCCGTAGGGAAGATTTGCAGGGGCACAGGGCACAATAGGAGCACGCTGCAAAAGTCGCGCTCACCTGCTCCGGAGTGCACACGCAGGATGCATGGGGGGAAATCAGCTGCTCCAGCAGCATTAGCATCGATGGATCCGTGTAGGCGACGAGATGGGAGAGTGCTCCTGCCCACCCCGAGGATCCTGCTGCAGTGGGAAGCCCAGAGGCAAAACAGGGCCTTTTCACTGCGGGCCTTTTCACGGTAGGGCCGGCTTCTTCCGCCTGCTGGCGGATGCGCCTCGTTATGAGTGTGGGCGTTGCCTAGCAACGCATGAACAACTCAAGGGCGGCCATCTCAGGGGCAGGCCGTGGACGAAAATGACTACGTCTCGAGTGCTTCTGCAGGGGTTCGTGGGAAAATGGTCACAGGAATGCCCATAGGGAAGATTTGCAAGGGCACAGGGCACAATAGGAGCATGCTGCAAAAGTCACGCTTACCTGCTCCGGAGTCCACACGCAGGATGCGTGAGGGGAAATCAGCTGCTCCAGCATCATTAGCATCGATGGATCCGTGTAGGCGACGAGATGGGAGAAGGCTCCTGCCCACCCCGAGGATCCTGCTGCAGTGGGAAGCCCAGAGGCAAAACAGGGCCTTTTCACTGCGGGCCTTATCACGGTAGGGCCGGCTTCTTCCGCCTGCCGGCGGATGCGCCTCGTTATGATTTCAGGCTAAGATGTTAGGGAAATGGGAACCCCAACCAAGCTCCATCATTGTTCCCCCAGTTTTAGACTCTGTGACTCCCCCTGCTTCTGAGGAAGAGGTGGATAGACCTACTGGAACCCTAACTAGGCCTAAGAGAACTGGTAATTCTCAGTGCTTGTGGAAAACCAGAAAAGAAAAGTCTAAGGCCAAAAACCTTCAGACTGTTGGACCTTCCACAGGAGACTCCAACCCAATTCCTAGTCTTAAGGGGGAAACTCCTAAAGTAGGTAAAGGTAGATCTAAGAGGAAGGAGAAGCATGTACCTTGCTTATCTCCATCCCCTCCAACCAAGAGGCCTAAAACCCAACCTTCTCCCAACAGAGAGGTGGTGAGGACTTCTGGAGGCCCCTCTAGATCTAAGGGAATCCTTTATAAGGACCTATTGAAAAAGCCTATCACAGGTTCAGAGGTTGTACCAACTTCTGAGGGACTGGTCAACCAGATCCCCTATAACTTTAAAAAGACTAATGTTCCTCAAAGGGTTTGTAGGTCATATAGCTTACAAAGGAAAACCTTTCACTCTACCACTGAACATAAGTTAGGGTGTCTCCACCAAAATGCTGATGGTCTCTTTAGGGTGTTTGTAACCGACTAGAGGTATGAGATTCATCCAGGAGTGGATTAAATCCTCCTGTCCCTTACTCTGGGGGGTGGGGGGGCGAGTGTTAGGGAGAATTCTCTGTAAAGGCGAATTTCCCAAACTTAGTGAGTCCCCCAGCAGCTTTGTTGGATTTTTGGGGTTTATTTTTTTCTCCTGCTAAGAGTGAGACTCTTTTCCTCCCACTCTTAGACATGATTTGAGGTGTTCCTTTGACTTTGTATGTGTTCTATGGGCTATGGGGTCCTTTACCCCATAGGGTTTCATGTGTTTTTGATATGTGGGTTACACAGCACCCTCCGCGCAGTAACCCAGGGGTGTCGTAGTGACCCCCAAACATAGACTCCAAACCCTGGGACTGACTACTGTCTCCCAGGACATGTAAAGTCACCATTGGCTTTACTAGTCTGTCTTAAATTGTGAACAGAACCAGTACAAACCATCATATTGTGGACATACTGGTCGGGGCAATTCGATTGCCCCGGGGTCTGTTGTTCGAGGGGGCACTGTCCAGTCCCCCCTGACCGAGTTTTGGCTGGTGGCAGTGGATACTACTTTTTTTATGTGTGATTGGCCCAAGTGGTGAGCCGCCCGGCTCACCACTTAGCATGTTTGAGTGACAGCTAGGCTGAATGAATGGGGGTTTTCTGCATAAAAGCAGGGCTTTGTGGACTGGAACTTCAGACGTTGCCACAGGACCTAAAGAATCTGAGGAGGGAGAAGGAGAGCCGACCTGCAACAACAACACCACCTGTGGAGCCCTGCTGAACCGTCTCACCACTTTTCCTTACAACAGAGGAGATCTCCAGCCCAGAGAGTCTTCTTCCTTTGACTGGTGGGGATAACCAGTTTGCCCATCTTCTCACCTTCCTGGACCATCTCGTGGCCGCCTTGCCCGTGCCAAGCACCCCGGCAACCGGAATACCACGGTTTACCACTACCGTGAAGAAAAGGGTGGTACCTTGTAACCGGGAAACTCCGCGGCTGGTTTCTTCCCTGGCAGCGCAACGACCTTCAGCTTTCCTCCACGTCGAGACCTCCTCTTCCTCCAGACAAAACACTGACTTGCACCCGCTGCCAGGAACAAGTGCCCCTGCTGGAGCGTTCTTCCCATTTTCAGGTACTGTGTCCCACCTGGCTTCCCTTGCGACAGATCGTTCGGGGTGACAGTAAATCCTAGACTTTCTAACCTGGGTTGGCCTGGGGCCCGTTAACTAACTTTTCCTGACTTGATCTCAATCTTTTATGAACTATCTACAAAGATTCTTTAGGCATAACCCCACTGTGTGATCCTGGACACATTTCGCTTGCTCTCTCTAAGAGTGGGTTTGGCATTTCAACTTCCTTGCTCTCCAGTAGATTTTGCCTAACCTGCCTCACTGTGGTTCTTTGAAAAGTATTGAAATTGTGTGCTTTCATAACTTTGCCTTTTCCCTCCCTTTTTCTATAATTTATTAGAGTGCCATCTTATGTTAAGCTCTCACCTCTGTCTGAAAATAAGTGGTGTTTCTCACTAAGACTTGTCTAATAAGTAATTAGGGTTGTATATATATAATAGTGACTGCGTGTTGAATTTACTTACCTCTTTGTGTGCTAGTGTAATTTACAAGTGTGTCTTTAAATAAATAATTAATAATACTTTTACACCAAAGCTCTGGTCAGTGTTTGCTTGTGTTACTGTATACCTGTACCTATTGTGTATACTCTATATACTGCCTAACTCATCTTGAGAGAAGTCTGACTGCTCAGCCACAGCTACCAGGTAAATCTGGGTGGTACAGACTGCTACCAATTGGGTTTACTGCCAACCACCTGTAGTTCTAAATCTTTTGCAGTGGTACCTAAGGGAACTGCACAGGTTTCTGCCTAACACAAGGCACCTCCCTTCTGCTCTCTGGACCAGGAACTCACATTCAGGTGTTGATTAAGAGTGGAGGGGCACTTGGGCTGCTCCTGGGAGAGACAATGAACCTTCCTTGGCTGAAAGGATATGCAGATTGTAAAGTATCAAAGTGTCCTCTCCCAGAAGGAAGGGGGTGGGTTGCTTCAGACCTGCCAGAGAGCCAAGGAGGCGGGGACAGATTACCATTTGTGGATTCACAATGCACAGAAAGCATAATTTTTAAAAAGACTAATAAAGGACTGTGCGAAGTTGTAAAAATTATAAAATTAATAGCATTGTTACTGTGATTCTTTTGTGCACATTTTAAGAGGAGCCAGAAAAATTCTGGTTTTGTAGCGATTGTATTTATGTCAGAAGCATGAAACTTCATACGATTATGCCCAGATATCATGCGCACATATGTACAAAATTGTGGATGAATCAGATGTTGTGTCCCGGACAAAAGTGCAAAAATGTGTCAAATCCAGACCCAAGATCCCACCGCAACGAGGATTGGAAGAGGGTTTGCTCCACAAAATATGTGATCTATGTATGTTATTGGTATAACGATTGTACACATGTAAAGATGTATTATAATAAAAAATAGATTTTATGTGCAAAAGGCAAAGGGGAAGATGTTTTGCCTCATAAACTACATCATCATGGTGACACACTGTTTTCTCCTCCAATCAAGGGAGAGAGCAGACTTTAGACAATAGATTAACTAGGGGGTGCGCCTAGGATAATTCAGCATACCCACCCCTTTATCAAACACATAAATAGAGACAGCTGAGGACCTAGAAAGACAGACTGATCCACCCACCATCCCGAATTTGGCAAAGCACTTTGAAGGAGATCCATTCATACTCCTTGTTGCAGACTACAAAACACTTTGCAAGCAGAAAGGCTCAGAGCATAGCTGAACCACTTTCAGCTGGGCCTAACTTCCAGAACCCATTCCTCAACTTAAAGGGGAAACCGAAAGAAGCAGCTAGGCTGTGCTGTAACTGCTTGCCTGCCAAATAATTATCTTTATAACCAGAAGGGCAGATTAAACCCTGTCTGGTGCCGCGCTGTGCTGTGCAGACCAGAGAGCCATTGCAGATCCAGTCCAGTCGTGCTGTGCCATGTAGACCAGAGCGCCTTGCTGTCCAGTCCTGCCGTGCGGTGTCCAGAGCGCCTTGCTGATCACTGAACCAGACCAGTCCGGTGTGCCGAGCAGACTGTCCCAGAAAGTATCCCTGACCAGAATCCCTGACGGTTCCATTCAAACATTGGTAGTGAGTATCCATAGTATAGGAATGTCACTAGCCTATGTACTCTCCATTGTCATCTCTATCCAGATCAAATCTATCTTATATCCAGAACTGTATTGTTAGATATCCTTTTTGTCTTGCCTGAACTCTCTCTCCTATCCTATAGTCCTTCTGTAATAATATTGTTAAAATCGTCTTTGCGCTGATATATATTTTTCTGAAGAAGGCAAGCGTCTCGGCCGGCAACAACCTGATCGGAGGCGTCCTGGTTTGGTGGTTGTGCTGTCGTGCAGTTTGTATCTTCATAGTCCATCCCTAGTGTAAAGAAACCTTGTTTGTATTTTAAAAGCGCCTCTTTGTTTTACATTTTGCCTCTATCTGAAAAAAACGACCTACACGAAAACGATCATAACTTCTTCATATTTAAATTTAAGTGTCTACTTGTAGCTAACAACCTAAGCTTTCTAAAGAACCCAAAACCCCACCTCAACTCCTTATAGTTTTTCTGCAATTGCACTTACTGCACGCAGAAAAGTTTGCCGCAAATTTTCGGTTGGCTAAGATCTGTAACGTGTAAAATAGCTTTTTATTGCACCCGACCTCAAAATTAAGTTTTCAACTCACTTATCACTCTTAAATCATTGCTAGTGTTTGTCTGATACCATACAAAGCGGCTCCCATGAGAATTTCAACAATTTCAGTGAATTAAAACCATTTTCAGTGTTTTACCCATTCATTCAAAGCCAACTTTAAAACCATCTTTGACAGGTTTGCCAATCAATTCTGTTTTTCTCTGGTGTATGCTGGGGGGAAATTGGGATTGATATCTTTGCTCGAATTCTGCATTCCTGAAACCTGTTCTCTCTCCTTCTATCTCTTCATATTGCATATTGGGTGGATTGAGGGGTGTGCAGGGGAAATAGTACTCACATTGACATTTGATTTGAACAGACAAAAAAGTATTATTTCTGTGCTGCATTATTTTTCCCATCATTACTCCTGGTGATTAAAGAGATTGTTTAGTGTGACATCACCCCATTGGTGATCATTGTATAACCATTAAAAATAGTGTGATCTATATTGTGTATAGATAAAATAAATATTTTAACTTTGAAAACCAGCCTGATTCCTGGTTCAGTGTGACGGGGGGATTCCAGGAGAGGGGCGTGATATAAGTGGTACATCGTTCAGAATAAAAGAACTTATAGACACAAATAAGTAATTAAGGGTTTCAGTTGTGCATCCCACGCTAGGCATTGACTTAGGTGAAGTGCCGGATTGAAATCACTTACATTCCACCTACAGTTACTTCCTCCCCGGAATATCCTGACACAGCCCTTGCGATCCCCCCCCCCCGGCTACCCCCAATTGGTACAGAGTTCTTCGTCCAGTCTCTCTTACTGGGATGGAGTTGGGATGACTCATTTTGCATTTCAGTGCCCTGCTAGAGCCAGAAGGCTAAAGATGGGCAGGCCCAAAGTACAGGTAGACACCTCCCTGTCTCCCCTCAGTGATTGTATACATGCATACAATACTTTTGGACTAGTCTTAGTTGCTTGGGCCTTGCTGAACATGCAAAACCTATTAATACACAAAAATACAAACTGTGCTGTTATTGAACAGTTTATTTTCTGATAATGTATTCCTTTCAGGATTTATACAAACATCTTGTGTAGATAACTTAGAAAAGAAATGCAATAGAGAATGGATATACATATTTTAAAGTGTGTTTTTAATTTACAAAGTGTTTTTCATGTCTACCTAACTTTATTTATAAAAAAATGCAACTATTCGGCTCCATATTCGGCTCCAGCCGAATACTTGTTGAGCTATTCGGTATCCGGCTGAATACTTAAATCTACTATTCGGTATACCCCTATCCTCAACCAGCCGCTTCAACGTTCGGTTCGCTAAGCTTCCTGTAGAAATCGGGAGGGGATTCCGCCTGAAAACAAGGGACCCGTCCCATCTGTACTTGCAAGATTCTTACTTAAAATGGTGACCGCTAGCCACAGGGAGCTTTACGTTCCTCCAGGTAAATGGTGGAGGACATCCGATATTTCTGGGACTCTAAAGCTTAATATGTTGATGTTGTCTTGATATGGGCAAAATCTTCCTCGGGGCCAGCCCTTTGAGAGCAAAAAATACCCAATTCAGCCCAAAATACAGGTTCTATTGTGCTGAGCAGTGAACTCATGCTAGTGACAAATGACACCTTCAATAAGTTTTAGTATTTATTCTAAACAGTGAATTTCATATACATTTTGGGATTCAAGTTAGAGAAGATTACAAAGCACAAAACTTAGAGAAATGCAAAATATAGAGAAACATAGAACTTAGATAAACATAGAGAAACATAGAGAAACATAGAGAAACATAGAGAAACACAGTCTTACGCCCCTTCAATCAGCACTGGGAGACCCTGGCCCTCATAAGCTAGCTGTAACAAGCCCCGCTCAGAGGACAGCGCTGCTGGGTGCCGTCAGAGCTCCAAATTCCGGGCACTTGATCTTGCTCGAACCAAGTCCACAGGTCGATCTCCCACCTGAGTCATGTGAGCATGCATATTTTATAATCTCGTGCTGTCCGTCCATGACTCACAGTTCCAGAACTTTCCCTGTGCAAAATATAGGCTGGCTCATGGAAAAACCCAGCTCTGTGAATTTCCACTGTGCTCCTTTTTCTGTGCCCCTCCTTGGAGCCCATCTGCGCGAAAGCTCAGGAATGTCTTATCAGTGCCTTCCCAGAGAAAGGGAGATTAGTTTACAGGGCTACCGTTAGAGAGGCAGAATATTCTAAGGGAAGCCGAGATGTATTAACCCCATCTGCAAGCTCTAAAAGGCATGCACTCATAGCTTAGTGTTCATAGCGCTTAAGACTGGCTATCTAAGCGCTATATAGGTACCATAATGTTCCAAACACTCCAAAAATGTCTATTAGCTACAGAGCTGGGGCCCTCGCCCTGCCTGTCTATCAACAATGCATAATGTGACCTATCACTCATACTAGGCCTGCATATTCCTTATAGCTCACTACTGCATAATGGAAGTGCTACAACAGACTACTGTCAGCATTTTTGGCACATCCTTTGAATACACTATTGGCTTTCAGCGGCTAATGCTGTCATCTAAAGCCCTGATTGGCAAAGTTGCAATTTTGTGTATCACTACATTCCACCCCTATTCAAAGTGTGTGCGACAATGCTGACTAATACTCATCAATATAGTATTTAGTGCAGTGATAAAGACCTTGGGGCTTTGCAAGAGGTTTAAGCAAACTATCTTCTAGCGGTTAGTCAGCGTGGCATGCAAGGTTAGTAAAAACACTACCTAAACAAAAATGTACACAAAGTGAACAGTGACATATACCCTTGCCAAAACCTGGCCTACACAAAAAATACCTACACAAAGTGAACATGGACATTTACTCTAGCCAAAACCTGGCCTACACAACAATACCTAAATAATTATTGTATAACTGATTGTCAGTTAAAAAGCAGCATGCAGTTAGAATGTCAAGGCAATCCGGTGTAGTCTAATCTACAATGCACTATTGCATTTATGTATGGTTACCAATTCTAAACCTGGCAGCCTTTCACTCTAAAGGCCTACCCTCCCCCTGATCCCAGGGCATTCAAACGTGACTATGGGCTGTGTGACTAGACACTTCCCCCATATATGTGGAACCCAACCAGAAACCATCTAATTTCGTGAACGAGGTGAACCCATGGGCACCAGGTTATCAAAATAAAAACAATTCTACTAATTTGCATTAAAGCATGGCATGTGTTATTCATGCAATCAAAAGCAAGCGATTTGATCCATATGTATGCTGGTAACTGTAGCTCTGTGTGCCAGTGTGTGGAGGATGGTTGCCCCCACCCAGTAAAAAGCCAACACCTGCTGATTAAACAATGTTTGCCATAAAATGCATCGTGTGTATTTAGCAGTCTTGTTGTCCTGCCCTATGGCAGAAAAAATGTCTTCATACCTAAAATTCTGCCATCTCCAGTGGTTGCCAATACTTGTAGCAGTGTTGGGCGTATCAATGCGCACCACTAGGTCAGAAGTTCTATAGCAGAGCTGGCATCAGAACCCATAGTGGCTAGCTTATTGTGCACAGTTTCTATGTCAAAAGCATATAAAGCTCCTGTTACTCCCCGCTGCTCCTGCAATTAATGAATCTAGCTCCCTAGCTACGCGCACTCTAGTGATGGGCCATAGAAATGGACTCCATTTGTAGCAGCTTGGTAGTACTAAGGAAACATTGCCTCATGATACATCTATGTCTAAGTGTATCACTCTAATAATAGAGGTGTGCATTACCAGCCTACAATTTAAATGTTGCCTTACTACTGGAAAATCTAACATGTTCACAGTGTCTACCTATTGCGACTTGGAGAATACCCTTCTTCAAGTGGGATATCTACCATATACAATATTAGTTTTAGCTACAAACACCATACTACCATCCGGCAGTGGCTGTTTCATCACACCATTGTGTGAAATGCATTTAGTCAAATTATAGTCCATAAAATCTTGGCGAGAACACTCGCTGCAGTTCTTGGTCAGAAAAAACATCACATTAAACAAATTAAACAAATAGTTGTATCCATTCACTGAAACATTTGGGCCTAGGATTTCATAGACACCAGTCATATGAGTCAGTGACAAAAGATGTCTGACAATGTGCCAGGCCAGTACGCTAGCAATTCCATGTGGATACTCATTTGTAGCGCTTTTCCAAAGAATTATTCCAAATGTCTACAATCAAAAGGTGACTCTTTTCATTAGTGTGCTGGAGATAGCTGTCCCCACAAAAACATGAAACTGGTTGGTTTAACAAAAACCGTGTCACACACTGTCATAAAATCAAATATCAAGTCAGTCATGGTTTCATTTACCTGCCTTAAAGCTGGCTGTAAAAGTATCCAGTGTTTCAAAGGTTACCATCTCAAATTAGTGCTCACACACTTGGCAGCATTACTTCCAATTAAGGACGTTAACCAACGCACAGCTGACTTTGATGTGCGCACTCATTTTATCTCAAAATAAATTACGCTCCTGCTTGCATAATCCTGCTGCCCCAACAATTCATAAATCATTTTCCTGCCTACGTGCAGCGTAGAAGTTTTTGAAAAGGCAAAATATCTCTGGTTAAAGCAATTCAGTTGGAAGAGCAAAACATTTCGTTTTTTTCAGATTCATCTCAAAAAGTGCATTTAAAAACCATTTTTCAATGTGTTAGCATTCAAGTGCTGTGTCACACAGCTGTTTGTGGTGCATGATGTTACAGTCCACAACTCATTGTCCACAGTCCTTTAAACAAGAAAGGCAAAACATATCAACCAGGTTATTTCCAGCAACTGAATCATTTGAATGTGCAGCATCAAATATTTGATAACTAGCCAAGTCTGCACCGTGCCAGTTCAGCAAAAGTTATTACTCTGTTGGACACCTTTCGCAGGTTGCAGAACAAATGCCCTCATACGTCATGCATGTTAGCAGCATTGAGTGCGGTGCAGGACACGTTCAACGTGACTCGCTTTCTCTGAGAATGCGTCTGCTTGACTGATCAGTGTCACCCGCAAATTGCACACATCTACCCCAATCATGGCACGCAACTGTCCTGCTTTTTTGCCTAGGCAAAATACAAACAGAAATGTTAGGATTTCATCAAAAGTACAATGTCATTATTCTTCACATTAGGATGTCATCAAAACTTCAATATCAGCATTATCCACCCCTTCCCTTAACACCACCCCCACCTTCAGAAGTCTCATCGGGTAACTACACACTTTATCATTGATACTGCAATTATTTGTCACTCTTCTGCATGTTATTGGGGGCTTATTTACACTCAACCATATGGGGTGTAATTGCCTAGTCACAAACTCATTTGTGCAATGCGATCATAGTTGGTCAATGGTACCTCAGACTGATCTGTGCTTTTACAAAAGCCATATAATAAGTACCCAGGTCGCACTTCTCAATGGATCAATGCTTTCCTTTGTCATCAGAGCGATCACGAATGCCAGGCGCCAACTTGCTTCCAGTGTCTCATGATCTTGATTTAGGTTGCCCTGCTGGCATCACTCCATTTTTCAAAGGTACAGTCTTTCAGTCCAATACCGCCTGCAGTTGCACAAGCAGCTTTGTTTATTTTTCTCCATACAGCTAGTGTCTTTCAAGCCTCTGGTTTTCCACTTATCATTTTCTCAAAGGGTGTTTGCTGATTTCTGGGGCCACCCCTTTGAGCGCGATAGTCTGAATCAGTTCCTTTTGTTGCTTCAACAAATCATTCATTCTTGCACTAAGCCGTGAGGCTTCTGGATCATGGCTAATGTGCAGTGTTCATGTTATACTCCAAAGCCCCGCTCTGCATGTTGTCTCTTGCAAAACGGCTACCTTTGTCAGTTTTGCTTCCATCTGGAATGCCATAATGTCTTTGTCAGTTACTCCAGCCCTGGCAATGTAGCTTGCATTTTGCCAGCTGTGTATTTTCACTTCTCAAAGCGCCTAGAGGTTTCTTCTCCAGTGCACAGCGCTTTACTTCAGTTCACATCACATGGAGCACTGGAATGCAGCTTGCACAGCAATGTCTCTTCACTTCACATCACATGGCGCATGGGGATGCAGCTTGCACGGCAATGTCTCTTGAAATGGGCAGCTGTCTTTTCTTAGCCCATTCACAGATGCACAGGTTCCCCAAATGTTCAGATGTGATGTGCCCATCTGCCATTCTGCATGCAGCATTTGTTTTTCTTCCAGTGTTGTTACTGGGCAAATTCTTTACTTCTGCTCAGCTCTGTTATTGCATGCCGGTGTTAGAAAGCATGCGTACATCAGCATGTGTACGGTAGATTGTGCTCTTTTTTCATTTCTCACTCACAGCAATTATTGCCTTCAGTTCTGTTTCAGAGTTTTCTGTCTTTGCACCCCCCTCCTCAGTTTTTGCTCACACTGACGGTGTCTCTCACAGGGGATGGAATGCAGGAATGTCATTGTTTATCTTTCATGTGCACATGGCAGCGCCATGAGCACGCAGCAAACTTATCTCTTTGCCTATAACTCTTAAACTGGCGGCTTCAATGGAAGGCACTCGTTTCAGACAGTTCATCCAGATTAACTATTTCCTGCACTGCTTTCCTCCGACAGTTTTTTTTTTTCGCGCACCTCGCCCAAGACAGTGCAAGTTATCTTCAAGGCACAAGCTCTGCACACACACCAAGACTCTTATTTTCAAAAGAGGCACTTTTTCTTGTCATCAGATTTTACTCCATGTAATTTAGCAAAATGTCAAAGCGTCTTTTAGCCTGTTTTGAACTGATCAATGTCCCATTTAAAGGCATACATTTTTTTTCTTTTTCCTCGTAACCTTGTAGTTTGGCTTCACAAACTCACTCCAATGCAATGTGCGATCTTTCAAAAGAACCCGCAACCCACTAAATCTTTGTGCTGTCTTATCACACACAGATTTTTCATTCTGTTGTACCATTGCCAGAATATAACCACTTATTTCAGTGCATTTAAAAAATGCCATGTGTAGTGCAGCTCCCTGCACGTTTTTTTTTTCTGCAAGAGCAACCCACACTCTATATTGCTTGTGGGCTGTTAATGTGTCAACAACATTTTTCACCATGTACCACAGTTAACAGGTCACTATTTCCAAAACATGCATCACTTATAAGGCAACAGTCCAAATCCATGGCATAGGGTGGGAACAGTCAAAAATACTCCAGGGGCAATTTAGAGGCAATTTAGAAAAATATAAATTGTCTTTTCCCCCCAAACCATTGCAAACTGATTCTGCAATTTCAAATCAATACACAAAAATCGAAAATCCAAATACCATTCACTCACTTTCTTTTTTAAGTGAGTCTCTCACCCATTATAAACATGGCACAACTAAAATGCAATATAACCATTTTAGTATGTTTCCTTTAAACACAATGCACCACCAGCACATGGAATTTACAGTTGCCAAAAGAAAAACAAACCCTTTAGGCTCTCAACACAGATGTTACTCTTTCTCCTAAACGCGGCTCATTCCCCACGTTATCTTCAGGAATGTCAACACTTCAATAGCATACATTAAAAAAAGCAAACCTTCACCTCCGTACATTACAGCCCCCCACTCGCTAGCACACTGGGGCTGAATCAATGGTTAGATTACTATTCACAATTTGCATGTCAAATCCTCGCAACTATTTTCTCTGCCCTCATGACAGAATAGAGTTGAGAACTCCGTCTCACTTTGCATTTCAAATTACAACTTTAAACTGGGGAAACGCATGATAAAATTCTTTCCTAATTGAACATACATCTTTCTTGACCATTCATCGGAGCGCTTTAAACAAAGCCATTTCCCACTTGTTTATCGCCTTGTACTCCCTGGCTCCATTCCCAAGCAATAAGTCAGTCACGACTGATTTACTGAAGGGAGTCTTAACCACACAAGCTATCGGCCACGGCAAGCCGACACAACGTTGCTGTCTTTTGAAGTCTCAGAGCTGCAGTGAGACCACCAAGGAAATGCGACAGCCTGCTCCTCACTCTGCACTGTGTTCTCTCACACAATTTGTCATTTCACAGCAAGGCACTGCTCTGCACAAATCCCCAAGCTGCCACCAAATGTCTTGATATGGGCAAAATCTTCCTCGGGGCCAGCCCTTTGAGAGCAAAAAATACCCAATTCAGCCCAAAATACAGGTTCTATTGTGCTGAGCAGTGAACTCATGCTAGTGACAAATGACACCTTCAATAAGTTTTAGTATTTATTCTAAACAGTGAATTTCATATACATTTTGGGATTCAAGTTAGAGAAGATTACAAAGCACAAAACTTAGAGAAATGCAAAATATAGAGAAACATAGAACTTAGATAAACATAGAGAAACATAGAGAAACACAGTCTTACGCCCCTTCAATCAGCACTGGGAGACCCTGGCCCTCATAAGCTAGCTGTAACAAGCCCCGCTCAGAGGACAGCGCTGCTGGGTGCCGTCAGAGCTCCAAATTCCGGGCACTTGATCTTGCTCGAACCAAGTCCACAGGTCGATCTCCCACCTGAGTCATGTGAGCATGCATATTTTATAATCTCGTGCTGTCCGTCCATGACTCACAGTTCCAGAACTTTCCCTGTGCAAAATATAGGCTGGCTCATGGAAAAACCCAGCTCTGTGAATTTCCACTGTGCTCCTTTTTCTGTGCCCCTCCCTGGAGCCCATCTGCGCGAAAGCTCAGGAATGTCTTATCAGTGTCTTCCCAGAGAAAGGGAGATTAGTTTACAGGGCTACCGTTAGAGAGGCAGAATATTCTAAGGGAAGCCGAGATGTATTAACCCCATCTGCAAGCTCTAAAAGGCATGCACTCATAGCTTAGTGTTCATAGCGCTTAAGACTGGCTATCTAAGCGCTATATAGGTGCCATAATGTTCCAAACACTCCAAAAATGTCTATTAGCTACAGAGCTGGGGCCCTCGCCCTGCCTGTCTATCAACAATGCATAATGTGACCTATCACTCATACTAGGCCTGCATATTCCTTGTAGCTCACTACTGCATAATGGAAGTGCTACAACAGACTACTGTCAGCATTTTTGGCACATACTTTGAATACACTATTGGCTTTCAGCGGCTAATGCTGTCATCTAAAGCCCTGATTGGCAAAGTTGCAATTTTGTGTATCACTACAGATGTGTCTTTAACCATCCTCTGCTACCATGTGAACCCGTGTACCCAACACTAGGCCCTTTAAAACAGGGTAGTAATATTTGGAGATAGATGGGGATGCAAATTATACTCAAACATCAAAAATCAGACCGACTCAGGAAGTTGGCAAAGTATAACTGTTTTATTCTCAATTGTCTAAAACAGGGAGTACACCGAACATCAACGAAACGCTTGATCTTCTCACTCAGTAATTTTCATAACAGAGATTATATAATTAAAACGCATCATCATTGGTGTCGATCTACGTGTCAAACTACAAAAACCTATGAGTAACGGTGGTTGGCTTTCAGGGAACACCTAGGTATACGTTCTATATAGCCGAGGTTGGTGATTGGGTTTCTAACATTAGGTGGGAAACTAAGCCCTCCCCTTGTATAAGTTACTATGAACGTCATCAAATACATGACGTCCCATTGGTTATACAACTATAGGGCTCTTCATAACGTGGCTCCTACAATTGGTTGGTACTCTCATATCCCCTTGTAATATTCCACACACGCTAGCAGCCCGAAGGCTGGCACCCAGATGCTGGTGGGCTGGTCATAACCATAGCTTTCCACCTCATTAGCCTGCTATCTATCATCACTCTGCCGTCTGGCAGTCAATTAGCCCTTTGAACAGTGACCTTGTGAATGTTCTCTGTACCTGGGAATAAAAGGGAGTAGAGGCACACCTGTCTCTTGGTTTCGATACACCCCAACTTCAGTATCTATTTTCATCCGACCATGTGACTGGAGACCATGTTTCAGAGCCTTTTGCTGTATGAAACTCTATTAAATGATGAACCTCTGACGGCTTCAATGTTCTTGCTCCTCACCTCAAACAGAAGTTTGTTCCTTTCACACGGTAATTGTAGCTTCACCATGAACATCCAAGCTCACTGTGGCCTTGACATCCTGGTGCTGAGCCAACCAAACCTTTTTTTGGATTCATCTTTGTTCATTTAGCTGTTTTCAAACTACGCCACACTGGAAAAGCCTTTCTAGTCACTGGGTCCAAGCTCTGCTAAAGTGCGTTGTGGAATCATCCATAGTCCATACATTCTGATGCATATACATTGGCACATCACCGCAATCTAGTTTACTACGTAGCCAGCTGTCTTGATATTGGGCAAAATCTTCCTCGGGGCCAGCCCTTTGAGAGCAAAAATACCCAATTCAGCCCAAAATACAGGTTCTATTGTGCTGAGCAGTGATCTCATGCTAGTGACAAATGACACCCTCAAAGTGTTAGCATATTTATTCTAAGCAGTGAATTTCATATACATTTGGGATTCAAGTTACAGAATATTACAAAGCATAACACTTAGAGCAATGCAAAATATAGTGAAACATGGAACTTAGATAAACATAGAGAAACATAGAGAAATATAGAGAAACATAGAGAAACACAGTCTTACGTCCCTTTAATCAGCACTGGGGAGACCTTGGGCCCTCATAAGCTAGCTGTAAACAAGCCCCGCTCAGAGGACAATGCTGAAGGACACCGTATGAGCCAATGCCGGGCACCTGTTTCTGCACGAATCAAGTCCACAGGCGATCTCCCCCTGATCCCATGTGTGCATGGATGTTTTATAATCTCTTGCTGTCAGTCACCATGACGCATAGTTCCAGAACTTTCTCTGTGAGGCTGGTTCATGGAAAAAACCCAGCTCTCTCTGAGATGCTCCCTGCTCGCTCCTACCCCCTCCCTTGGTTCCCATCTGCGCTGGCTGAGGAATGTCTTATCAGTACCTTCCCAGAGAAAAGGAAGATTAGCTTGGAGCCAGGCCTACCGTTAGTGAGGCTGAATATTCTAAGGGAAGCAGGGATGTATTAACCCCATCTGCAAGCTCTAAAAGGCATGCACTCATAGCTTAGTGTTTATAGCGCTTAAGACTGGCTATCTAAGCGCTATATAGGTGCCATGATGTTCCAAACACTCCAAAAATACCTATTAGCTACATAGCTAGGGGCCCTCCCTGCCTGTCTATCAACAATGCTTAATTTGACCTATTTCATACTAGGCCTGCATATTCCTTGTAGCTCACTACTGCATAATGGAAGTGCTACAACAGACTACTGTCAGCATTTTTAGCACATACTTTGAATACACTATTGGCTTTCAGCGGCTAATGCTGTCATCTAAAGCCCTGATTGGCAAGGTTGCAATTTCGTGTATCACTACATTCCACCCCTATTCAACGTTTGTGCGACAAATGCTGACTAATACCTATCAATATAGTATTTAGTGCAGTGATAAAGACCTTGGGGCTTTGCAAGAGGTTTAAGCAAACTATCTTATAGCGGTTAGTTAGCGTGGCATGCAAGGTAAAACACTACCTAAACAAAAATGTACACAAAGTGAACAGTGACATATACCCTTGCCAAAACCTGGCCTACACAAAAATACCTACGCCAAGTGAACATGGACATTTACTCTAGCCAAAACATGGCCTACACAAAAATACCTAAATCAATTTTGTATAACTGATTGTCAGTTAAAAAGCAGCATGCAGTTAAAATGTCAAGGCAATCCAGTGTAGTCTAATCTACAATGCACTATTGCATTTATGTATGGTTACCAATTCTAAAACCTGGCAGCCTTTCACCCTAAGGGCCTACCCTCCCCCTGATCCCAGGGCATTCAAGCGTGACTATGGGCTGTGTGACTAGACACTTCCCCCAGGTAGGTGGAACCCAACCAGAAACCATCTAATTTCGTGAACAAGGTGAACCCATGGGCACCAGGTTGTCTAAATAAAAACAATTCTACTAATTTACATCAAAGCATGGCATGTGTTATTCATGCAATCAAAAAGCAAGCAATTCAATCCATATGTATGCTGGTAACTGTAGCTCTGCGTGCCAGTGTGTGGAGGATGGTTGCCCCCACCCAGTAAAAAGCCAACACCTGCTGATTTAACAATGTTTGCCATACAATGCATTGTGTGTATTTAGCAGTCTTGTTGACCTGCCCTATGGCAGACAAAAATGTCTTCATGTCTAAAATTCTGTTATCTTCAATTGGCTGTCAATACTTGTAGCAGTGCTGGGCATATCAATGGGCCCCACTAGGCCAGAAGTTCTATAGCAGAGCTGGCATCAGAACCCATAGTGGCTAGCTTATAGTGCACAGTTTCTATGTCACAAGCATATAAAGCTCCTGCAATTAATGAATCTAGCTCCCTAGCTACGCGCACTCTAGTGATGGGCCATAGAAATGGACTCCATTTGTAGCAGCTTGGTAGTACTAAGGAAACATTGCCTCATGATAAATCTATGTCTAAGTGTAGCACTGTAATAATGAAGGTGTGCATTACCAGTCTACAATTTACATGTTGTCTTACCACTGGAAAATCTAACAGGTTCACAGTGTCTACCTTCTGTGACTTGGAGAATACCCTTCTTCAAGTGGGATATCTACCATATACAATATTAACTTTAGCCACAAACACCATACTACTATCCGGCAGTGGCTGTTTCATCACACCATGGAAAAAATTCATTTAGTCAAGTTATAGTTCATTAAATCTTGGCGAGAACACTCGCTGCAGTTCTTGGTCAGAAAAACATCACATTAGACAAATTAAACAAATGGTATCCATTCAGTGACAAAAGATGCCTGACAATGTGCCAGGCCAGTACACTAGCAATTCCATGTGGATACTCATTTGTAGCGCTTTTCCAAAGAATTATTCCAAATGTTTACAATCAAAAGGTGACTCTTTGCATTAGTGTGCTGGAGACAGCTGTCCCCACAAAAACATGAAACTGGTTGGTTTAACAAAAAACCGTGTCACACTCTGTGTCATAAAATCAAACATCAAGTCAGTCATGGTTTCATTTACCTGCCTTAAGCTGGCTGTAAAAGTATCCAGTGTTTCAAAGATTACCATTTCAAATTATAGCTCATACACTTGGCAGCATTACTTCAATTAAGAATCTTAACCTACGCACAGGTGACTTTGATGTGCGCACTCATCTTATCTCAAAATTAATTACACTCCTGCTTGCATAATTCTGCTGCCCCAACAGTTCATAAATCATTCTCCTGCCTACGTGCAATGTAGAATATTTTTTTTTTTCAAAAAACAAAACATCTCTGGTTAAAGCCATTCAGTTGGAAGAGTAAAACCATTTGGTTTTTTCAGATTCATCTCAACAGTGCATTTAAAAACCATTTTTCAATGTGTTAGCATTCAATTGCTGTGTCACACAGCTGTATGTGGTGCCTGATGTTACAGTCCACAATTCATTGTCCATAGTCCTTTAAACAAGAAAGGGCAAAACATGTCATTTAAATGTGTAGCATCAAATACTTGATAATTAGCCAAGTCTGCATCGTGCCAGTTCAGCAAAAGTTATTACTCTGTTGGACACTATTCGCAGGTTACAGCATTGAGTGCGGTGCAGGGCACGTTAAAGTTGAAATAGCATGTCGCAGTGGCTCGCTTTCTCTGAGAATGCGTCTGACCCTTCTTTGATCAGTGTCACCCACAAACTGCATATTAACTTCCTGATATTGTAAAATGTCTTGTTGTGCTTTGCCTAGGCAAAATACAAACAGAAATGTTAGGATTTCATCAAAACTTCAATATCAGCGTTATCCACCCCTTCCCATAATACCACCCCCATCTTCAAAAAGTCTCATCAGGTAACTACACACTTTGTCATTGCTACTGCAATTATTTATCACCTTTCTGCATGTTTCTGGGGGCTTATTTACACTCAACCATACGGGGTGTAACTGCCTAATCACAAACTCATTTGTGCAATGCAATCATAGCTGGTCAATGGTACCTCAGACTGATCTGTGCTTTTACAAAGCCATATAGTAAGTACCCAGGTCGCACAATGCTTTTCTTTTTCACCAAAGCGATCACAAATGCCAGGCGCCAACTTGCTTCCAGTGTCTCATGATCTTGGTTCAGTTTGCCCTGCTGGCATCACTCCATTTTTCAAAGGTAAAGTCTTTCAGTCCAATACCGCTTACAGTTGTACAAGCAGCTTTGTTTATTTATCTTTCTTTTCTTAGCAGTGTCTTTTCAAGCCTCTGGTTTTTTCACTTGTCATTTTTTCAAAGGGCGTTTGCTGTTTTTGAACCACCCCTTTGAGTGCGATAGTCTAAGCCAGTTTCTTTTGTTGCTTCAACAAATCATTCATTCTTGCACTAAGCCGTGTGGCTTCTGGATCATGGCTAATGTGCAGTGTTCATGTTGTACTTCAAAGCCCCGCTCTGCATGTTGTCTCTTGCAAAACGGCTAAGCACTTTTGTCAGTTTTGCTTCCATCTGGAATGCCATAATGTCTTTGTCAGTTACTCCATCCCTGGCAATGTAGCTTGCAGTTTGCCAGATGTGTATTTTCTCTTCTCAAAGCGCCTAGAGGTTTCTTCTCCAGTGCACAGCGCTTTACTTCAGTTCACATCACATGGAGCATTGGAATGCAGCTTGCACAGCAATAGCGCTTTCACTTCACTTCACATCACATCACATGGGAATGCGGTTTGCACAGTAATGTCTGTTGGAATGGGCAGCTGTCTTTTCTTGGCCCATTCACAGATGCATAGGTAAATGTTCAGATGTGATGTGCCCGTCTGCCATCCTGCATGAAGCCTTTGCTCCGTACCACAGTTTACTGGGCAAATTCTTTACTTTTTGAACAGCTCTCTGTTTTTGCTCCCCCTTCCTCAGGAATGCAGGCATGTTTATCTTTCGTGTGCACCTGGCAGCGCCATTAGCACGCAGCTTATCTCTTTTGCCTATAACTCTTATACTGTGGCGGCTTCACTCGTTTCAGACAATTCATCCAGATTAACTCTTTCTTGTACTGTTTCTGCTTTTGTTTGCCTTCACGCACCTCGCCCAAGACAGCTTCAAGGCACAAGCTCTGCACACACAGCAAGACTCTTGTTTTTCAAAAGCGGCACTTTTCTTGTCATTTTTCTACTCCATGTAATTTTGCAAAATGTCAAAGCGTCTTTTTTTTTCTTGTAATGTGCGATCTTTCAAGAGAACTCACAACCCATTAAATCTTTGTGCTATCTTATCACACACAGATGTTTCATTCTGTTGTACCATTGCCAAACTATAACCACTCAGTTCAGTGCATTTAAAAAAATAAAAATGCCATATTTAGTGCAGCTCCCTGCACGTTTTTTTTTCTGCAAGAACAACCCACACTCTATTGCTTGTGGGCTGTTTAATGTGTCAACAACATTTTTCCCCATGTATCACAGTCAACAGGACACTATTTCCAAATCATACATCACTTATAAGGCAACAGCACAAATCCATGGCATAGCATGGGGACAGTCAAAAATACTCCAGGGGCAATTTAGAAAAATATAAATTGTTTTTCCCCCCAACCATTGCAAACTGGTTCTGCAATTTCAAATCAGTACACAAAAATCGAAAATCCAAATAACATTCACTCACTTTCTTTTTAAGTGAGTCTCTCACCCAATATAAGCATGGCACAGCCTAAAATGCAATATAACCATTTTAGTGTGTTTCCTTTAAACAGAATTTGCCACCATTAGCACATGGAATTTTACAGTTGCCAAAAGAAAGAAAAAACTCTTTAGGCTCTCAGCACAGATGTTACTCATTCTCCTAAGCATGGCTCATTCCCCTTCCTCATTATTCAGGAATGCCAACCCTTCAAAAGCATATATCAAAAAAGACGAACCTTCGCCTCCGAACATTACAGCCCCCACTCGCTAGCACACTGGGGCTGAGTCAATGGTTAAATCACTATTCACAATTTGCATGTCAAATCCCTGCAATTATTTTTTTTCCTGCCCTCATGACAGAATAGAGATGAGAACTCCGTCTCATTATGCATTCCAAATTACAACTTTAAACTTGGGAAACCACATGATAAAATTCTTTTTCTAATTGAGCATACATCTTTCTTAACCATTCATCGGAGTGCTTTAAACAAAGCCATTTCCCGCTCGTTTATTGCCTTGTACTCCCTGGCACCAATCCCATGCAATAAGTCAGTCACGACTGATTTACTGAAGGGAGTCTTAACCACACAAGCTATCGGCCACGGCAAGCCGACACAACATTGCTGCCTTTTGAAGTCTCAGAGCTGCAGTGAGACCATCAAGGAAATGCGACAGCCTGCTCCCCACTCTACACTGTGTTCTCTCACACCATTTGTCATGTCAGCATGGCACTGCTCTTCACAAATCCCACAAAGCTGCCACCAAATGTCTTGATATTGGGCAAAATCTTCCTCGGGGCCAGCCCTTTGAGAGCAAAAATACCCAATTCAGCCCAAAATACAGGTTCTATTGTGCTGAGCAGTGATCTCATGCTAGTGACAAATGACACCCTCAAAGTGTTAGCATATTTATTCTAAGCAGTGAATTTCATATACATTTGGGATTCAAGTTACAGAATATTACAAAGCATAACACTTAGAGCAATGCAAAATATAGTGAAACATGGAACTTAGATAAACATAGAGAAACATAGAGAAATATAGAGAAACATAGAGAAACACAGTCTTACGTCCCTTTAATCAGCACTGGGGAGACCTTGGGCCCTCATAAGCTAGCTGTAAACAAGCCCCGCTCAGAGGACAATGCTGAAGGACACCGTATGAGCCAATGCCGGGCACCTGTTTCTGCACGAATCAAGTCCACAGGCGATCTCCCCCTGATCCCATGTGTGCATGGATGTTTTATAATCTCTTGCTGTCAGTCACCATGACGCATAGTTCCAGAACTTTCTCTGTGAGGCTGGTTCATGGAAAAAACCCAGCTCTCTCTGAGATGCTCCCTGCTCGCTCCTACCCCCTCCCTTGGTTCCCATCTGCGCTGGCTGAGGAATGTCTTATCAGTACCTTCCCAGAGAAAAGGAAGATTAGCTTGGAGCCAGGCCTACCGTTAGTGAGGCTGAATATTCTAAGGGAAGCAGGGATGTATTAACCCCATCTGCAAGCTCTAAAAGGCATGCACTCATAGCTTAGTGTTTATAGCGCTTAAGACTGGCTATCTAAGCGCTATATAGGTGCCATGATGTTCCAAACACTCCAAAAATACCTATTAGCTACATAGCTAGGGGCCCTCCCTGCCTGTCTATCAACAATGCTTAATTTGACCTATTTCATACTAGGCCTGCATATTCCTTGTAGCTCACTACTGCATAATGGAAGTGCTACAACAGACTACTGTCAGCATTTTTAGCACATACTTTGAATACACTATTGGCTTTCAGCGGCTAATGCTGTCATCTAAAGCCCTGATTGGCAAGGTTGCAATTTCGTGTATCACTACACCAGCCTCAAGAATTATTTGCCCTACTTGCGTTTACTGCATCTGTACATGTGTAAAATGACTTGATATCGTCATCATTATTTCTGTAGCATGAGCCTCTTCATCTTGAGCCAGAAATGTTGCTCATCTTCTATAGTTCATCTTCAGTTTCTGTAGGATATCTATACTTGTCAGCTTCTTCTGGGTGCATCAGTTCCACGCCACATGACGTCACCAGTCTTCTCCATTGCTCACTTGTCCCACTTCCTCCGGGATTTCATTCAAATGGCCATCCTATCTTTGTGTATTCGTATATGGCTTTCTTAATGGGAACCTTGCCTCCATGATTCTTTGTGGTATAGGTATTCTCACTGGTACTGCACGTGTCTCACACTCTGGCTCCCAACATAAAAGCAGCATGGGAGAGGAGCTTTGAGTGGGAGTACTTGGCTCCACCTCTACAGTATATATGGTCCCTTAACCAATCCCTGCGTCCGATAGGTTTTTACTGTTTGCCATGTAGGAGGACATCATAGCTGACGTACATCGATGTATAAAGCTTTTGTGTAACGGAAATGTATTCGAGGGTGTGTGAGCTGCAATCTGTTTGTTCACCAGGTTTCCCTACTTTATTGAGTATATAATAAAGTAGTATTTTGCCATATTCTTTAAGTCTGTCTGGGTTATTTTGGCATGAGATCATTTATTGGTAATCGCATCTAGCACTTGATACGCTCCAGGTGCAACTGCACATTTGCAAGGACCTTATTCGACACGACTGCACAGTGCCAAATTGCACAGCCGGCCTGGCAAGGTGGGCAGGCCCTTTAGGGAGACAATACTGGGTTTACACCAAGATAACTTAAACACAGATGGAGGCATAAGATCCCATTACTTATTGGCCACCTTTCCTACATTGCTATCGGAGGAATTAATACAGCCAGACCGGTCAGGATATTCTTCCTGTCGTTGTAAGCTGTGACAATTCACAAGATATCGTCACTTCTCCCCAAGAGTGCCACCTATAGTCAAAGTCTGCATTCTCTTTGTTTTCTTTACAAGGGTGGTGCCACCTATACTCAAAGTCTGCATTCTCTTTGTTTTCTTTACAAGGGTGGGTTTGTAGTGTTTGGTTAGTTTGTTGCAAAGTTCCTATATTTTTATAAAACTTAGATTTGACATTCTTTTATTTTGGAACCAATGTCCTATACCTGTTTCATCAGTTCACATGCCTTCTGGAGATATAGCCTGCTCTAACAAAAGAGGTGCCTGTTTCACCTTTATGATTGAGATCACTGCTGGTTTACTAGCATGCCTCTCAGCTCACACGCTTTTGGGGGGTGTCACCCGCCACTTAGGCAGCTCTCACGCCTGCCAAGCTTCCCACATGCCCATAAGAATCAATGGACTTTCACCTGCCAAATACAAAATCGTGTTTTCAGCTGCCCATGGCCAATGAAAGGTTGAGAGCTATGTTAGTAGTAACGTGGGGCTTAGCAGGCATGTACTCCTGTACAGTTGTAGTAATGTTGTCACAAATAAACCTCTCTGAAATTAACTGTATACATTTAGGAGCGTAAAAACAGGACATTTGAAGCAAGACGGATCATCTATACAGGATAAAAAAGTGTAAAGTGTGTATGTCATTTGGGGGATAGATATGCACCAGACAATATATTAGCTTCTGGCTCTTTGACGTATGCATGCACAGTGAAAAGCCAGCACTGGCTCAAAGTGCACACACGACATGGGGGCCAAGCGTCAGCTATGCAAGGCAGCTTCAATAAAAGCATCTAAGTGTTAAATGATTTGTCACTGTATAAAAGCTTTATAACATAACAGCTATTTCGACAACTTGGCTATTTAATTATTTAATGAAGCCTATATTACCAAACCCATGCTAAACTCAGAGAATGTTATTAAATGCCAGCATCTAATAACACCTTTCTAATATTTATCTTTTTAAAGATGGTAGCCCTAAGCGGGAGTAGATAGAATTGACCTGGCAGAGCGCTGCTAGGTGTAATGGGTCACCCCTCCTGGGAGCATGGTATCTCCCATGAGCTTGTGGCAGTAGCCGCGTGACTATAATCAATCAAAGGAATGGGCGGTCTCCCGCTCATTTAGTCTTCGAGTATGCAACCACGTTGTGATGTGTCTTTAATGAGCAGCAGCATGATGGTGCTGCGTAGCTGTCTGAGGGCCTGCCCTGCCAGGCCCTCCACCATGACAGTGCCCCTGCTGGGCAACGCTATCAGGTTATTTGGGGAAACAAGAAGCAAGAGGGAATGCACCTAAAGGAAGGCGTGTGGCCACCTGCACTCACGAAATGGTAGGCGGGCACCTCGCTAGTGACAAGATCACATGGGGAAGGGAACGGAAGAATGGAAAGGGGGGGTTGCAGCTCTCATGAGTGCTTGTGCGCCTTCCTAGGCCCGTGGCCCAGACGCCCCGCCACCGGTGTCTCCCTGCCAGACGCCCCACGTGGGAAGTGTAAGGAGTGGCCTGTCATCCTGTCTCCGGTACCCCGTCATTGGTGTCCTTCCCCCCCAATATGTATATGGACGAAGCCGATGTGGCTCCTGGGCCTCCCCAGGTGCGGCTTTGCCCGCTCCTGAACTGTGGTGTGACTGTCCTGACCTGTTATAGGTGAAAAGCATGAACTGGTCTCCCACAACTCCACAAGTGTGTAAGATGGACACCATAGACATCCCCAAGAAGGCTGGGAGCCTGCAAACCTGTACTTGCTTAAAATGGCCCAGTCAGTGGGCAATGTAAAGATGTGAACATCTGTATGTGTGGATTGCTTTATGTGGTGCCAGGGCTTCCATTTGTGTTTATCAGTGGCTTTATATCCCACACACACAGGTTAATAAAGGGTCCCTTGATGATGTGATGAAACCCCCAACCGTTCCACCTACCCTGTCACCCTCAAAGTGTGTACCTGCCAAAGCATCAATGTAAGTGGCATTGATGTCCCGTATGTTTGTCATTTGTTTGTTCCCTATGGAAAAGGAGGAGTGTAATGGGTCACTCCTCCTGGGAGCATGGTATCTCCCAGGAGATTGTGGCAGTAGCCAGTGACTATAATCAATAAAAGGAATGGGAGGTCTCCCTCTCATTTAGTCTTCAAGTAGGCAACCACGGTGTGATGTGTCTTTATTGAGCAGCACCATGCTGGTGCTGCGTAGCTGACTGAGGGCCTGCCCTGCCAGGCCCTCCACCATGACAGTGCCCCTGCTGGGCAACACTGTCTATCATGGCTGTCTGCCATGCCAGTAGAGCCCCTGCTGGGCAACTCTACCATGTAGAGGCTGGTGCGCCTGCGGGGCAACGCCAGCGTTTTTTGCTGTAGCAGTCCTGGGTGCCACCAAGCCATGGAGGAGCCTGTGTGCTCACGGGCTGACTGGGTGCCTCAGTCCAGAGCTGTCTGCTCTGTGCCCCCAGCCTTGATGTCGTGTTGGGTGCTCCCTGTCTGTAGTCCCACTGCATAGCTCTCAACTCACACGCTTTTGGCGGGTGTCATCCGCCTTGTAAACAGCTGACTCACCCACCAAGCCTCCTGCATGCCCATTCGTTTCAATGGGCCTCTCACCCGCCAAAATTAAAATAGGGTGTTTTCATCTGCCTTCACGACACAAATGGTTGAGAGCTATGCCACTGCATGAACCAGCCTTGGTCTGCTTGGCCTGGGTGCCCTCAGGCCGACATAACACTGGGCTCTCCTTGGAGAAACACTGGCAGATGGTGAGGGTCGTGGTAATGCACGTATATTAGCAACCTTTTCTGCAGGAGCTGAGAAGCTAGTATGTTTGCTATCATCAAAAACGGTTGCATGCTAGATAAGCAAACATCGGCACCACATTCACATGGCGGTACCAAACGATCAAATCAGAAAATACGTTGTGTACCAGCAATGAGTCGAAGTTCCAAGATGGCAACCAAAACGTACTTGTTCTGTAACGGCAGGGTACGAATATAGTCTTACTTTCATTTCCATCTCTAGTCGCAGTGCAAAATGACCCGTTCCTCTAAAAACGCGATCGAGCTGAAAAAATACCGCACGCTCGGTAAGTATTTTAAATGTTGCCATCCATTATCAGAATTGTTTGGGACACTTACTTTTCTTACTTCCCACTTTAAAAAAATAAAAATAAAGCTATTGTAGGGTTCGGATACCCAAGGAAGCCGGAAGTAAAGATTACCGGAAGAGGCCGTTTTCTTCGACTGTTTCCGGCAAGAAGCCATTGTCGTCATATCCTGTATAAGTAGCATCGACCGCCGGCGGGACGCGAGTCCGAGGTGGAATTTTTAATTTTCCTGACTAGAATCCGTCGTGTATCAGCGGCATCCGAACCGCAGCTATGGTAAGTGTGACGGGGGGCAGTCTGGATAATGGCATATATTGACTGGGTGGGATGGGAAGGCCGCGCATTAAATCTGAAAAGACCGCGAATTGAAGTATAAACTGAGTTATGGACGTTGCGATTTGCCGAGCGGGCCCGGTCAGTTGGTTGGATATTTTGCACACGTTAGACGATGTTTGGGTCTCGAGTGCACAGTGGCCCCTCGTTCTGCGCAGAGAAATTTAAACTATCAGTTTTTCATGAGGGCGCGGTACTCTGACAAGAACAATGTACCGAGCCAACTTGCGCTGGTTTTTAATCGAGCCACTTCGGTGAAATCATATAGTGGTGCGTAGGTCCGGTTTTGTTGGAACAAAGATTACGGTGCAGGAGCTGCACTCAGAATAAGTTTGCATTTGATTTGGAGTCACCCGCGTTTCCTATTAAATGAGCTTGAGGGGAGGGAGGGGGGGTGGGTTATGTGTTTGCATTTGTACATTTTGTATCTTTGCTCGTACATTCAACTAACATGAAATTTCTCTCCTCAGACGGTGGGAAAGAGTAGTAAGATGCTCCAACACATTGACTTTAGGATGCGCTGTATCCTGCAAGATGGCCGCATCTTTATTGGTACTTTCAAAGCTTTCGATAAACACATGAATCTGATTCTCTGTGACTGCGACGAGTTCAGGAAGATAAAGTGAGTTCATCCGATTGTATAGACTTTAGTTCGCCGTAATGTTCTAATTGATGTGGATAAACTCTTCGCTTTTCTGCATTGACGTCACCAATTTGAGTCTTTCCTAAACACCTTAGGGTCCCCACAATTGTCCATGCCGAGTTGTGGTAATGGTGTACATTCCCAGTATTATCCAGGTTTACATGCATCCGTCTAACCCCACTGGACAACTAATGCGAGCAAGTTGTTAATCATGTAGGGTATCCCAAGCTACTGTAATAGAACCACGTCTCTCTACATGGATTCATGTGTGGACCAGATTACTCACTGTACAGTAGCCTTACGTCAATATATTTGGTGCATCCTCCCACATCGTCTCGCCCACACGGTTCTACTGTACAAGTAACCGGCGCACACCAACATTGTGGCGGGACAAATGTAATGCGACTCCAGTAGCATTGACATAATTATTGTATTACTTTGCGCAGTTACAATAGACATGCTTGCGTTCCACCTGTTGGTCTGTTGCTAGCCACTCCACTTGAGTGGATGGGAGGAATTCACTGCTATATCGTTGGCCTGCCAGCTCTACTTGCCCCATCTCCCTCCTGGACCTCGCACCCTCCCTCCCCGGAACAGGTTTTTCCTTGATTTCAAGTCTTTTGGATTCTTGAAACCAGTGCCATGATGCCTTATAGTTTCGCGGCCTTTATAAATGTTGACATAAATACACTTGGTGCAAACTATAGCTTTAGAGCAAAGGCATCCTTATTATAGTTCACACATTTCTGGCATTTAGAGAATGGGATGGCACTATGGGGCCAGTTAACTTTGCTGGGTTCATGGGTCTCTTGACGAGTTCACCGATTGCACAAACCAGTCGTTAACAATTTGTACTCAAGTGTAGTGCAATGCACTGACTGGGCAACTTAAACATTCAGCCTTAATTCCTTACACACTACTACTCTGATTTGCTAGCTGTGGGATCTACTCAATGTTGCTGATTACAACCACCTCTATCGCAAATCTCACGCACTTATTGCCACAACAAACACAAGCCGCGCCAACAGCACACGAGGACTGGCATCGACCTGATACTCGCCCAAGCTCAGCGCTCAGTGCAGAGTGAACACCGAACTGAGGCTGCGAACAGGACACCACTTCTCAGTATCCCAGTTCCTCTTCACCTTACTAACCCACCCTTCTTGTTTGCAGATCCGCCTGTGGACCAATTCCAATTGGTGACAGTGCGCGGTACAAACATGCTGTTTTGTGTCCACTTTTTAATGTCACGGAGTTATTTGTACCCAAGACAAAACGAGTAACGAGTGGCTTTCCCCTGAAGTAAGATATTGGTGAGATGAGGGGCTATAAATCTGCATGCGTGGACATAGATTGATACGGTTTTGAAAGGGGTTTTCTGTGCAGATGGTGGTCACCTGGCAGTGTCCTGTATTATATGATTGCCCCATTTGCTGTCTAGTACAAGTTCAGTTTTAAAATCGAAAACGTTAAAGGAAAATCATGACTTAAGACTATCGCCATATTGTTTTGCGGGGAAGGATAAATTGAACTTCAGGTGGACAAGATGCCATTGATATGGTTTCAGTATAGCGTTAAATGCCACTTTCCGGGCAGGGCCGGGACGCTAATTACCCCAGTCTGAGCCAGGTAGGAAGCCTTCCAGTCCTGCATGCATTACTATTGGGGTGCCCAGCTTTGTACAATTCATGTGTCCCTTTAAAAAAAAAATGCACGCCCCTGTGATTGGTTAGCACTCTGGTAAACACCTACTTGTGTATTCATTATGTAAGAGTTAAGATGTAGTGGTTTGTGGACAGCACACTTTCAGAGTTACTGGTGTAAAACATGATGGATAATATCAATAAGTTTGGGATCGCTTAAAGTGAGACCAGTTGCACCAACCAGCAGGTCACATAACTAGGTTTGCCGTCGGAAGCTTTAGTTGATGTAGCTACACTTACCTGAACTTCACTGAATCATGCAGGCGATGCAGTATTTTGGTCACAATACTGTATGTGCATTATACAAATTTCGGCATTGAATTGCAGGACTGTCCTTTAAAAAAAGTAGGGTGGTTGGCTCATTTATTGACTGATGGGGAGGGTTGGAGTTCTTTAAATGTCTTCCAGCCATTTATATGGTTCCCGTTGGTCTGAATCAAAAGTTGCTGTTAGCAGGTGGCCTTGTGCTGAACTGGCCCACCTGCGTGTTCTCGGTTCTGCCCTACCCCGCGTTTATTCTTACTGGTACGCGAATGAATAAGACCTCCCATGGAGGGGTTTGGATGTTATCGGCCCGTGTATTACTTTACGATGCAGCGAGGGGTTTAAGCGTACACTTACGCAGTGCGTTTCTCTTTTGCCGCAAGGAATGTCTTCGCACAATTAAGGGAGGTAATTGTTGTTTTAGACAAATGCTTTAGACATTAAAACCACTTACCATTTAGAAATGCTGGACTACAAACAAAATATAATGCTCAACCGTAGACTGCTGTCTGTAGAGAAAGTACAATAACGGAACTGTGAATGTTAGCCCTCTAGATACGATTGCCAGTTAGATGTTTTCAATTGTTTGCTACACACTGCTTACATTTTAAACATTTTTCTTTAGACCTAAGAATTCTAAACAGCCAGAGCGTGAAGAGAAGAGGGTCCTTGGGCTGGTACTACTCCGTGGCGAAAACCTTGTATCTATGACCGTGGAAGGACCACCCCCAAAAGATGTAAGCGATGCTGTGACACTGCGTGTATTGTATGGATTTAGTGGGTGGTAAAGAAGCTGGATCATTTTCACGGTTCTGTAGCATTACTTATAAACTACTTACCAGGACCATGCGTATATTTGTTCTAGAATGTTACCGTCATGTGCTATAGGCAGGTGTTGACCAGTGTTACCAAAAGGTTCTTGCACGTACTTGGTAAGGGATAGTGCTATTGCCCGGGGCGCTGACGCCTTTTGTCTCTTAAAATGTCAGGTTATCCTATTTGGATTGCATTGACAGTCTTACGATGGTTTATCGCGGATGCCAACATTAATCTTTCGGTACCATTGTTTTTAGTTCTTGTGTAATTCTCTACCTTTTCTTGCAGACTGGTATTGCCCGTGTCCCACTGGCAGGAGCTGCAGGAGGACCTGGTGTTGGAAGGGCTGCAGGGAGAGGAGTGCCAGCAGGTGTACCAATACCGCAAGCACCAGCGGGCTTGGCAGGCCCAGTGCGAGGTGTTGGTGGCCCATCCCAGCAGGTATGTTTCTCGAGGAGGGGGGGGGGGGCATTTGGAGTTCCACCACAGGCCAGGCATAGTCGCGCACCCCCTCAGTTCTCCAGAAGCGCGCACACCATTTCTTATGCACCATGAGATGAGTTATCACTTGCAAGTGACTGGTATACGTGCCAGTTTAACGCCTGAGATTGTTTGGATTCCATGGCTTTGCCAAGTGATTCTCTGTGGTTGCAGTTTGGGTTATTGGGTGTCGCCTAGAAGCCTGAACTACTGCACTGGTGTACATATACGGAGGAATGGCATATGAAGGACCCAGAGCCTTGAGGTGTTCGTTATGTGCTCACCAACCCTGACTTGCCATGCTAATCCCTATGGCCATTCCCACCCAGCTCTTGCACCACCTACCCAAAACGCCTTTTCACAGGAACTCTTTGAGCTCGCTTTATTTTAGCCTGCCTTCCGTTTTCTTTTCTCCAATGGTATTCTGAGAGTTAATGACTTGGAGTTATAACCCTTCTTGCCAGGTCTGCCTTCAGCATGTCCTTCCCGGGAGTCTTGTTAAAACGAGCATTAATTAGGAGTATTGTACATTTGCCATGCACTGCTATTAACCACCCAGGTACTTACCATCAATGGGCAGTGTTTGTATTTAGTTTATATGGCGCTTTAATCCAAAGCGCTTTACATTATAACAAATCAAACCAATACAACAGAGCAATTAACCTGTGAGGGTAAGGGAAGGAGGAGGGAGACATCAATGGCATTATAGTGAGGATGTAAGGAGGGATGGCTAAGGGAAATGGAGAGGGTAGGGAAGTTGAGAAGGGGGGAGATGAGGGAAGAGATAAGTGAGAGGGGGTGGTAAGGGTATCGGAGTGGGGAATGGAGAGATTTCCTGACATGTACGCAATAGACTCATTGCCAATGATTGAGTTTGTGGTTAACAAGTTTCCCTCTGCACCATTTCAAGTTGTGGTGAGATGTGTTCTGTTAATGCATGACGCATTGATCATATCTTTACAGGTGATGACACCACAGGGACGTGGAAATCCATCTGGTGCTAGCATTGCAGGAGCACCAACGCAGTACCAGCCTGGTGGGAGAGGTGGCCCGATGCTGCCAATGGGCCGTGGTGGACCTCCAGGTAAGCAAGGATACACTTTGGGTGTATGGAGGTAGAATGTTGGTTTACAGCGGTTCCCCGTCCCCTTTTTTGCTTAGCTGTCTCCATTCTGCCAAACTTAATCTTTTTGAACTTGTAACATTGAACCTGAAAAGTAAAAGTTACAAGCTGGACTACAGTACATAGGTTTTACGAACCAATTACTAGAAGAGCTTCATGTGTTGACTGGATCAGTGATGAAGCGTGCCAGCGTCTGAATCCAGTGATGTATTGGTACTAAAGCAGGATTACTCTGAAATCCAGGGTGTGGGAATTTCTTTAGTTTGGTTATGGCTAGTTTAAATCCGGTATTGTGTAGCCAAAGTTCCCCATTCGTACATACAGTTCAGCATATTTGTACCTTTTTATTTGACTGACTTCTTATCGCTTTTCAGGCATGATGGGACCACCCCCGGGCATGAGGCCACCTATGGGCCCACCTATGGGAATGCCCCCAGGCCGAGGTGGTTCGATGGGCATGCCTCCACCTGGTATGCGACCTCCACCACCTGGTATGAGAGGCGACCGTTTCTAGAAACAAAAGGTGCGGTTTCAAGTAAGCTTTGTTTGCATGTGTTCAATGCGAATAATTTGGATTACTGAAATTAGGGTTTCTTTTTTCTTTTTTTTTTTTTTTTTTTTTTGGGACAAGTACTTTTTTTGTTTTGTTGCTGCAGTACTTTGTCCAGTGACGCTCATTTACATCAGGCAACCGGTTGTGGCTGGAATTTTTTTCTTTGAAGGTGAAACTTGTGCATGAATATTAGTGACCCGCCATCGATTGAAAGGTGAGGTTCCTGCTTGGTGCCCTTTACAGTAGCCCAATGATTAATGTTAAGGGACGCGTGAGGAAATCAAATATACCGGTCTTTAACAGTTTCTTGTGGATCAGTGATGATGAAAGCCCCTTGCTGATTCTAGTGAAGAGTTGGCATTTAAGCAGGATTACTCTGAGGTCCACCACTTCTTTGAGTGGTTGAATAGGGCAAAGGGCGGTTTAAAAGAAGTCAGTCTATTTGACTGTTACCAATGGGAGTGAGGGATTAATTCCGAGTTTTATTTATTGATTGCAGCTAATTCCTTGAACGTCACTTATTGTATATTTTTTGTTTCAGGTTCACCTCGTGGGAAGCGTTCCTCAAGACCATAAATCGATTACTTGTTTGTGGATTGAAAGTTGATGGATGTGTTGAGTGGATGCCCAGTGCACTTACTGGCAGTTGGAAGCCCTTGATAGTAGCTACTTTTACTTTCAGGAGATCTGGCTGAAGCTGTACATTTTTCTTATTTACATGTAAATGTTGTTTTTAATAAACTTCTAAAATGTCAATTTGTTTCCTCTGATTTGAATCTTCCTGTTGGTCCTGGCTTTACGCATTGATTGCTGAGCCCACGTTAAGACCATTGCACAGATGCTTGTCCCCGACGTCAAAATATATAATTGGTCTTAATTTCTGTACTTGCCCGGCCAGCCTTTTTGTGATGCAACTATGGAACAAACTGCACACAGAAAAATTATTAGTCTTATCTACTGGCCGGTTATTCACACCTCAGTTTTCCATGTGCACCAGTCGCGAGTGTATTTTAGCCCTCAATATTGTATGGTGCGTGTTGCGCACAGGTTGAAGAAATGGGGAAAGCTAGCAATGGGCCTGTCCTGTTTCAGCGCAACGTGATTTACATACCCATTGACAACCCAAACCATCAAAGCTGGGTTACCACAGCTCTTAATCATTTGTATGTTTTTTTTTTTTAAAGCAGTGTATTGTTTGGCTGTTTCATAAAGCGCTCTTTCCCCACTTGTGTGGCCTCAATGTGCCCTTTTCATCGGTTGGAACACCACAGGTGACTGTGCTGGTTGGAAATTCTATGGATTTTAGTTTGGGAGATGCATGTGTGCATGTTGCCATTGCATTCTTAAGACTTGGGTGGCTGGCAAGGCTCGACTAAGCAGCCCAAGAGAGGTCAGACACCTGGGTTGGTGCTGTTGAAGGTTTGAGATGTTGCTATTGAGCGTGTGTGAGACCAGCTATACCCATTCCTTTTGGGCGGTGGTCGCTGAATGCTGGTGGCAGAGGTACTTTGGGTGTTGCAGAATGGACGGCTGTGTGAAACTAGACCGGATGTGCGTAGCCATATTCTATCATGCTTGGGCCGGCCTGCGGCCTGTCCACGCGAGTGGTGACTTATCGTATGCTGGTGAGTTCGGCCGGGACAATATTTATCCAGGAATAGACTTGAGAATCCTATACCAATGGGCCTAGATTTCCTACTGTAGCAGCTATCCGCATATATTACACCAAGATGAGGTTACATCTAGATTTGAGAATCCTGTATAGTGGGAGAAGGGCCAATGTTTTTCAGTGCAGTAAGTTTAACATACAGTAAACCAAGATGGAGGCTACGCCTAGATTTGAGAGCCCTGTACAGAGGGAGAGGCCTAGGTATCTGGGGCTACACCTATAGTTCAGAATCCTGTATAGCGGGCAAGTGGCCTAGTTTTAAAAATGCCTGAGGCCTTGTCTAGGCAGCAAGTGGGGCTACACCTAGATTTGAGAATCCTGCATGGTGGGGGGCGGTCTAGACTTCACAAGCCTGTAGGTTTATGTGGTGTAGCAGTCACTGATGGTTTGTTGTACGTAGGTTTGAGAATACATTTGTGGTGGGAGGTTGCTAGTGATGAGAGCGTCCCTGAATGAGTGGTGCAGGTTAACAGTGGCAGGGATTACTTGGTGATGGGCGTGTGCTACCCTGAGCTACTTATCTGTCTCTTATGTGAGCTGGTGGGCGGGAACACAGTGTTGTGGGTGTGCCACAGCAGAAGCTGCTAGCTTACCTGGAGTGCTTGTCAGGCAGGAGTGTTATGGGTGGGTTGGTATTAGATCGGGTGCGCCACAATGAAAGCTGCTGGCTTATCTGGAGTACTGGTTGGCAGCTGTTGCGCAATATGCGGTTGTGTCAAGTGAAACCGCTGCAAGAGCTGCCGGCCCCTGAGGTGTGATTGATTCAGGGAGTTTAGTAATGGTGTATTAATGCGGTGCAGTGGGATAGAGTATTGGGAAGAGCCAGTTTAACGGCCTTTCTGAATTTCATGTTTTCAGGGTATTGTACGGACAGATAAAAAAAAGCTTAGACTGCGAAAAGTCTGAAATGCATACCACCAAAGGTTTGAACCTTCGGTGACCTGCATTTGTGGTAAGTAAGAAAAGACTGGGGGGTGTCCACCGCAACACCCGGCTCACTATACTTTATAGTATAGTGAGCAGGGGTTGGGGGGACACCCCTGCTGCACGCCCGATAAAGGAAAAACAAACTGGCTGTGGGGTTGTCCCCACAACACCAGCTCACTATACTGTGTAGTATAGCGAGCAGGTTGCTGCGGGGGACACCCCCTGCAGCACACCCGAGGAAAAGAGAGCATGGTGTCCTTCACAACACCTTGCTCACTATACTTTAAAGTATAGTACGCAGTGGATGTGCGGGGGAGAATCCTCCAGCTGCGCTGTTAAAAAAAAAAAAGGGTGGGGGCCCCTGCAGGGCCAGTTCCCAATCACGGAAGTGGAAGGGAACTGGCGCTGCAGGGACAAAGCGTGACAGAAAGGTGTTTGGTTATGGCAGGGGCGGGTGGGAGGGGTGTCGTGGGTGGGGGTGTGGGTATGTGGTGGTTGCAGTGTATGTTCGCATGGGAAATGTACAGAAGATCCTGACTAAGGCAAGCAGCCAAAGATGTTCCAAAGAAGACTGCAGAGCGAAGTTCTTCAGTGGTAACAAAGTCATGGAACTAACAGCCAGGGAACAAGATCAGCAGCAGATAACCCAGACTAATTATATATGGATACCTTGTCTAGTTTGGATATATTTTAATTGCATCGCGCTCGTACACTAGTGTTTTCAGAGCGCAGCAAGGGAGGGGAACGGGAGAAACACAATCTTAGTAGGCCCAGTGACATTGAGAATGCGCAAGTTCATATGAAAGTGAAAAGGGGGGAAAAGTACATGGAAGGGGGAGAGTGGAAAGTGCAGAACAGATAATAAAAATAGATAATAGAGGCAAAAAACAGTGGCAGTGCAGCCCCAAGTGGCAAGTGCAGTGTTTACGGCAGCAGACTGGGTAAGTCTGAAAGTGCAGAAAAAGAAAAGGGAGCGGGGGACTGTATGGGTTAGTCACCATTGCAAGGGGTGGCTAGGAGGGTGGCAGGGTGAGCCGGTACCTGTGCCTGGGGTAACTGTGGCCAGGTGCACGGTGCCAAGAGATAATCGGCAAGGGAGAGGGGGAGCGAAGGCAGAAGCAAAGGGGAAGGTCTTGAGGTGCTTCCTGAACCGGTTCTCAAGTTTTAGAGTAGCAGACTACAAAAGGGACGCCCCAGCCGACAGATCTACCCCCAGCTCTTTTCTTTGAAAAACGACTGACCCTGAGGGAGTTAAGTGGATCAACCAATCTAATTCCTTTTTCCTGTCATATTGTATAATATATCTGTTCCATTTGTTTTCTCTAATATTCTGGACAGTTGTCTTATAGGGGTTTATCGCTTGGGCCCAAAATGGTATGAATGATTTTGCTATGTCCTCTGCGATCAAACCTCCTTCCTCATTTCGCCGTGGTCTTGACCTAGCCAATTTTGCTATGTCTGTTCTTGAAAGGAATACCCCAGGAACAAAAATCCAAGGTAAAAAGTACCTCCCCAGTTTTTAGGTAACCAGGGATACACTTTTTCTTCACATATAAAATAAACAGGATCACCTACATAAACTGGCTCTACCTCCCTATCAAGGAAGGCTATATTCATACATCTAGAGAATGTCCCCACCGAATAGGAACCCTTTCCTCAGGCAGAAGGGGAGAGCATGGACTATAATTTACTGTATAGGAGGGGTGAATTGTATCTTTATTTCCTTCTGGGTTCATATGAAGCGTGATTACAGATGATTTATAAGGCACAAATCTGTCTTGTGGCATCACTACTGTCTTGTGGCATCACTACTGGTGTGATCAGTTGTGCTTTGTGAAATTACAGGTTTCATAATAATTACTTCGAATTCATTCATATTTGTTCTATCTAATTGACCAGTTTCACTTTCGTTCCATTTCCCATAATATAATGCACTCAAGGATGCGTAACATGCAGTACTCAATGGCAACGGCTGCACATATCAACCAATTCTTTTCCCACCATGCTGCGGCAAGTGGGCACATACCCAACAATTCTTTCTCAATATTGAGTCTGTCATGTTCATTAGCAGTAATGTGTTATTCCCATAACCTTCCCTGTGTCTTTCTTCCATTGGGGACAGTGTAAGTAATTACATGAACCGGGCTTTCAGTGTTGGAAATGTTTCCAACAGGCAAGAGTACTTCTAAGGGGTGTATTTATTCCAAGTACCATAATACCAATACTGTCATTATTGGGCTAATATACTCATTATGCACATCACTATTGTTAAGATCAGCATACAATTTTTTTCGGCAATGTTTTTTCTGTAACCTTCCAGTCTCTGTAGCTAACTCATTATCAGCAGTGGTGCAGGAGGGGGCAAAAGCTGGTTCCGGCATTTTTCTCTCGCTTTTCATCTTCATCAATGTTCGTCGTGAATGTCTGTTATCGCTGCACTCATTCGAATGTCAATAAGTTCAGTAAATGTCAACAGTTTGTTCTGCCAGTTCTTAGCAGCCTGGATTTGCTATACGTTGGGCAAGATATCTGTGCATCTGCACATTGCTCAAAGGACTCCAGAGCATTTATCAATTGCCTTCATACCATGTGAGCCCCTCTTGTCCGTAAGGGGTGATCTGCACATCGATTTTTTTTTTTTTAGCATCGCGGAGCCTCACTCTTGGGCTGTCCGATTTGCACAACCCTCACGCCGCTCTCCTCTAGGCCACCGTTTCCTACTTCATCCGCAATAGGAAACAGGCAACAAAGATCAAAAGAAATGATTTGATCACTCCTTCTTCCGGTTCTGCAAATTATACCGCCTTCCTCCTGGTATCGTGTGATCAATGAATAGTGCGGATGCACGTCCATACTCGAGCTTGGAGTCAGCCTGTGGCGCAATGAAAGAGGGTTGGCGCCAAAGTGGTACACATTTTGTCAGCCAGCAATGATGCAGGTTCTGCTGCACAACATTGGGGCACTCTTTGCCCTTCCTCTTTTATAGCAATCATTTAAGGATTCGTTCCAGGCTTTATTTCAGGATCAGACAGATTTTGTGGCAAAGAACTGGCAAAAGTTTCTTTAGTTTCTGAGACCGCTGTCTCTTTCTGGTCGTCTCGATCAGGCAGTTTCTCCGAAGGTTGATGGGACATTTTTAGCATGCGTTGCGTGTATCCACGATTTCCTTCCGTCCACACGAATGATGTTTTTCTCAAAATTCTTGATCAGAACCCATCCTCTGGGTTACAGTGCATGCCCCGGACCGGTGTATCTGATTGGTAATGCCTCCTGCACCTGCTGATGAATCAAACGCAAGTTTTGAATTAACAGATTACAATAAATGCTTAGCACAGGATATTCAAGCTCCCTTCGCTGCTTTGGCTGCGGTGCACACCAAACATTCGCTGGCCTCCCCATCACTATCTCATATGGGGAGAGCCCAGTTCTTGCCTGCGCAGATGTGCGCATGCACAGTAACGCTAGCAGTAATGCATCTACCCAGCTCAACTTGTTTCCTGCACAAATTTTGCCTATTTTGGCCTTTAAAATGCCGTTGTGGTGTTCAATAAGACCGGCACTCATGGGGTGTCTAGAACAATGGAATCTCTTGTCAATCTGGAGACCTGCGCAAATGTGTAATATCACTGCGCCCTCAAAATGTGGGCCATTATCTGACCATATGACACAGGGCAGACCAAATCGAGAGAAATACTCTACATTACTTTTGCAGTGCTCATTGCGCTGCAGTCTTTTAATGGATATGCTTCTACCCACTTACTGAATGCACATATAACCACTATGACATACTTCATGTTTTGCCATCTCTCCATCTCTATGAAATCAAAATGGATTACCTCATATGGCATAGAGGGAGGGCCCAACCTGCCTGTTGGAGTCACTGTCCCTTCCCCACATTGTGTTGTAGGTAGGTGATACAATTCTGCACCAGCCTCTCAGCATTTTTCTGTGTGCGCTCCCATACTGTAGCTCGATGCTGAACTATCTTTTTGGCACAAATGTGTGTAGGGCTGTGGGCCATCGTGACCATTGCAGTTACATTGGAGTTGGGCAGCATCCAATTTTTACTCTGGTCTACCCAGCAGCCTTCTAGATCTAATTCTGCAGAGCCCTCAGCCCACCCTTGCATTTCATCAGCAGTGGCTTCTGGCTGCATCTCTTTGACAGTAGCAATTCCATCATGCAGGGCACTTCCTCAGATTGTACTGTCAACATTTTGGTATTCGAATCAGTGGCAGTTTGCTTCGCAATCCTGTCTCCAAATGCGTTTCTCTCCCACTTTACATGTTTTTTATGCGCCTCGCATTTCACTATTGATAGGCGCTTCGGTCACAAGTGCAGACAGTAACCGTACAATCAAAGGGCCATGTTGAATTCTGGCCCAATGTGATGTCAAGAAACCCCTTTCAGGCCAAAGTTATAAACCACGCCAAAGGCGTATTGGCTGTCAATATATGTTTACACTCAGATTTTCAGAAATCTCACAGGCTCTAGTCAACACTATTATCGCCGTGGCTTGTGCAGAGTGGTAGGGGATTCTTTTGCTTTCTACAATACTCTTCAATGTAGTGATAGCATAGGCAGCAGTTGATGTGCCATCAGGTAATTTAAAACAGGAGCCGTCACAAAACAGTTCTCCATCTGGCTCTTTTTGTGGGGTATCTGTTAAATCAATTCTCCCTTTCGTTTCTTCCTCAGTAACCATTAATCATGGGGAGGTGATTCATTCTCACCTAGTTCTTCTGTGGGCAGTGGCATTAATTCTGCAGGATTCAAAGCGCTACACCTCATAATTCGGATTTGTGGTGCAAAAAGGACAATTTCGTATCTAGTAAATCTAGCAGAGGTGAGGTGTTGCGTCTGCGTTCTATTTAATGGAACGTCTATGGCATGTGGCACCAACAAAATTAAGGTGTGCCCGAATACCATTCCTTCGGTTTGTTTCACTGAAGCAGCAGCTGCTGCAACAGCTCGCATATAATGTGGTAGTGCGCGCGCTGCAGAGTCCAGCGTGGAAGAAAAATAGCCGCATGGCCCATTTCTTCCACCTTGTTCCTGTGTCAATGCGTAACCCTCACTTTCATGTACAATCTGAAAATGTTCTCATAATTTGGTGTGCCCAAAACTGGAGCAGAACACAATGCAGTTCTGACATTCTTCATTCCACTGCAAAGGCATCACAGCATCCTTTTTCGTCAATGCCACCATTGGCTTCACAATCAATGCAAAGTTTACAATCCACTGCCGGCAATATGAAGCCATGCCTATTATAGCTCTGACTCCTTGTTTTTGGAATAGGCATACCAGAAATACACTATCCTCTCTGGCGTCGGTCTTCTCCCCTCTCAAAGTAGGTAGCCCAAATAAGCCACCTCTGTTCGAGAATATTGGAATTTCTTTAAGCTTGCTTTATGGCCATGTGCTGCTAAGTGTGTTAACAGTAAAACAGTGCTCTTTTTGCAAATCTCTGTATCAGCAGCGAACAATAGGTCATCTATATACTGTAACAATACACAACCTGCCGGTAATTCTAGCATATCTAGCTGTTCTTTCAATGCTATACTGTAAATACTCGGACTCTGTGTAGCCCTGTGGAATGCGCGTGAATGTTAATGATCGTCCTACTGTGAAGGCAAACGGATATCTACTTTCCTTGTGTACTGGAATACTGAAGACATTTTTCAAGTCAATAATACTAAAGTACTCTGCCGAGGCAGGAATCATTGTCAAAACTGTGGTGACGTCTGGAACCAATGGGAATTGAGTATCTACTACCTTGTTTAGTGCACGCAGATCAATTATGAAACGATATGGTACCTCATTACCTCCTTTCTTATACACCGGGAGAATGGGACTGTTAGATGCACTGCCTGTAATCTCTTCAATCACCCCCAGTTTTACCAAATCGGAAACAATACTTTTCAATCCTTTCTCTCCTTCCGCCGAAATTTTGTATCGTGGAGTACGCGGTAACGTTACTCCTTCTTTCAGAGCAATTTTTACTTACTCGATATTCAAGCGTCCCACATCATTGTCATTCATCGCCCATATACAAGTTGGCACTTCACTCAATTCTCCTGGCAAAGGTTTGGACAGAAATTCGGACACTGGTACATTCTGTTGCGAAATTGTCAAGAACACCATCTGGTGTGCAATGGTGTCGTGATAAGCTGCTAGGCGCTTGCAGTAACCTGCATTTGCACTAACCCACTGAGCTATCTTGTGTGTATTAGAGCCTATTCGAAGCGTGGAGGAAAATGCTGACATCAACCAGGCCTCTCGAACTGGGTGAGCCTGCATGCTTGCAAGGGGTTAATTGCGAAGGCCTTTCCTGAAGACATAAAACATTTAGCATTTGCAAGAGGCTCTACGCAGCCCTTGGGAGCCAGGCACAGCTTTGCTCGTCTTCGCTCTGCGAGTCAGGTGCACTGATAAGGCAAGAATGTCAGATCTTCTCAAAACAGTGCCCGAAGCCTGGGAGCCAAGACTGGCTGTTTCCAGTCTTGTAACTTTCCAAGCGAAAACATGTTTACTGCCCGGAAGGGTGAGCCTAGAAGCTTCTCGAAGAGCTGACATGTCATGATGATTGAGGTGCAGCTCCTAATAAGAGAACTATACTTGGACCAGGGAAGGGAGGACTCATCCTGGGCTGTTGGAAAGACACGTGTACCAAGAAGAACAGTGCCTGGACGACCAGCTGTGCACTATCTGGGCCGAGACCCCTAGCATCACATCCCCGCTCTGGTGTAGGACTGTGGGGGCTTGGCCAGTCCTCCCCTCCTCTTCCGAGGAGTGCCGGGCACCTGTAGCGGCGAGGGTCCTGGGTGTGATCAGATCGTACCTTCATCTACATTTTATTAGGAGCGTAAGACCAAATAATTGCATATTCATCTGTGATTGATAATTGGCATTATATAGCTTGCACTTTCTATTTCCACATTATTGTAAATTGCTGCTTAGTTTTCATTAGACACTGTAGATAATAAATGCAAGCATCATATATTCTGTGTAATTGGCTTTTTTCCAGACTGAGTTCATCGTGCGTCTTAAACCTTATTTGTGTGGGAAGGTAATTAGGAGTGATTTACTTTGCACAAAGGGCCGAATCCCAGGGGGGTGCGGGTACTGTTTATCACTACATTTGGCGCTGTGAGCAGGGGTTACGAGCACGATGCCATTCTGGAAAAACATGCAAAAGATGACTGCAATGGGGAAGATAGTGCACTCTGTCACATTCCAGGATGGCCGGCATCAAATGCTTGGTCGGGTGTGGCAGATATTTTGCATCGGTACTCGGCACCAAGGGCATGGGACATGCTTGAATGATGTTTCCCCGGCGGTTATTAGTAAGTGCTTGGAGAGTTTACCGCTTGAGAAATGCAGAAGGGAGCTAAAGGCAGCAGGAAACATAGGCTGGTTATTCCTGCAGGCGCTCAGAAAGGTGCATGAGAATGAATTGCTTAAAGATGCGCAGATTCGCAAATTAACTGAGATTTCCCTGCTCCAGGAGCAACAAATCATGAGACCTTTGAATCGTCCGTTAAGCGGGCTGATCAGATGGAGGACAGGTGTGCCTCTTTAGCTGTGCGTGTAGCCACGCACAAGCGCAGACAGCGGCGGGGCAATCCGTCAAAGATAAGGATTTGCGCGCTAATTAGGAAAGATAACTGGGACCCAAATTATGGTCGGGTGAAGTCAGTGATAGCGAAACTGAGCAAGCATATGACTGGAATGAATCTGTTGAAATTAGGCTTGCTGAATTAGATTGTTCTGATGAAGAGGAGCTGGAATGTGCTCCAAAGAAATGTTTATCCAGCGCAGCCGTTAATCACGAACAAGTCAAAAGGCCACGCTGGCGGTGCAAATATTCAGAATACTAGGATTGTCCGTGATTATACAGAGTTTTTAGAGTTTTAGAGATTGCTAAGTTATTTAGACAGAAGCCAGGTGAAGCACTTCTGAGGTGGTACCTTTGCCTCTGGGACACGTGTGCTGATAGTACCTTCTTAACCCCAGAAGAACTGTTAAAGATGGGTTCACTCACTACTAATGTAAAATTGGGACAGATAGTGCGCGGTGCGCTCGGGCAGCAAGGCTCTCATTCCTTGTTTAATTGGCTTCAGACTGCCCTAATGACCTTGTATGGGAGTCCAATGGATATGGAAGAGAGTTGGGGCGGTTGGCAATCACTAACTGAAGCAACAGATCAGCTTAGAGAGATGGGTTTACAGTGTGCACTGTACAGTGCAAATTTTGCAGGGCCTGACATGGAGTTGTTTACAGCTGTCATGCGTGCACGTTTGTTAAGAAATGCACCGAGTCACATGAAGGGCGCATTTCTTCATTACTGGGTCCAGCGCAAGGCAAAGCCATTGGTGAAGTGGCACTTCTGTTAGGGCAATTAGAAGTGCTGGATGTGCGTAAAGCAGCGCGCCTAGTGGCTGCAAACAATGATTCAGAGAAAAATCGTGGCAAAAATGTAAAGTCTAAAGAGAAAACTGATACTGTTGAGATCACATGCAGACAAATGTGGGTGGACCTGCTAAAAGCGGGAATTCCAAGGGAAGAGATAGATGGTAAACCCACATCTGTGCTGCTTGAGAAATGGAAGAAATTGAAAAAACAGGGATCAGGAAAAACTAAGCCCTCTGCACCCTCTGAAGAGGAGGTGTTGAAGCCCAAAGTGCGAGCAAAACGTTACCCTGATTTGGCAAAGGACAAGTGGGAGGTCCCAGACCCCATTTTTGATTGAAGGGCTGGCTCTGTCTTTGAGGTACGGTTAATAAAGAGAACTAGTCCCAGAGACAGACGCCCTTTTGTGCCACTTACATTGTATTTGGATGAGAAAGTAAAACATGTTTTGGCTCTTAAACACAGGAGCTGATGTAACCATTCTGAATGGCAATCCCAGTAAATTATCTGGTCCCAGAGTTTTGGTCAATGGTTATGGGGGAGCAGAAACTGTTGCAAAAGCCTTTAATGTAAAAATGTCAATTGGCGAGGGATTGCCTTTCACAGCAAATGTTTTAATTGCAGATATACCGGAGTACATCCTTGGCATGGATGTGGTGTTGGGCAAAAGTGTGACTACAGATTTAGGCAAATTTGTTTTTGGCAATCAAAAAATCCATGAGAGTTGTTAACCCCGTTGTGGTTGGGCATGCCAAATGGTCCCCCTTGCATTTACCTCCTGCTGAGCCAGTGTGCGTAAAACAATACCGGTTGCCAGGAGGACATAAAGAGATTGGTGAAACTATTGAATCATTGGTGAAAGCTGGCATAATGAGGCCGGCAGTCAGCCCATTCAACTCGCCGATCTGGCCTGTCTGCCGCCCAGATGGGGCGTGGCGTCTGACAATTGATTTCCGCATTTTGAACAAGAAGGTGCCGCCCTTAGCTGCGGCGGTGTCAGACATCACCCTGATTGAAAACCTTACGAGAGAAGTGGGTGTGAATGGCATGTGGTCCTTGACCTGGCCAATGCATTTTTCTCCATTGATATTGACACTGAATCACAAGACCAATTTGCTATCACTTGGGGAGACAGACAATTTACCTTTACTAAATTGCCCCAGGGGTATGTGCATAGTCCCACTTTGTGTCATTGATTGATTGCCAGAGACTTAAAGATGGTGCAGTTGGATGATGTATTTATTGCTCATTACATTGATGACATCATGCTGACCAGTGCTGAGAAAGAACATGTAGAAAACGCTGCCGAAAAGTTGATCACACGCATGCAAAATCGGGGGTGGGCCATACATCCCAAAAAGGTACAGGGGGCTGCTCAAGAGGTGAAATTTCTAGGTGCAATCTGGTCTGGGTCAGTTAAGAAAATTCCCGACCCGGTAATTGATAAGGTTCAGCAGATGGCTCCACCAGCAGATAAAAAAGAGGCGCAAAGATTAATTGGGTTAATGGGTTTTTGGAGAAATCGCATACCTCATTTAAGCCTGATACTGAAACCCATTTACAAAGTCACCAGAAAGAAACATGACTTTACTTGGGGCCTAGAGCAACAGACGTCCTTCCAACAGGCTAAAGACGCATTGCAAAATTACATCACGCTGGGGCCCCTGACAAAAACGGATCCTTTTGAATTGGAAATTCTTGTCTACAATGACGTGGCTGTGTGGAGCTTGTGGCAAGAACAGAAGAGTGCCACAGGGGTTCTGGTCAAGGAAGCTCACAGATCCTATGACAAGATACACTCCGCTTGAGAAACAAGTTGCTGTAGTGTACTGGGCTCTAGTTGAAACTGAAAGAATCACAGGCGAGCAACCAGTGACAATTTGCACAGACATTCCAATCATGGGCTGGTTGCGTGACACTGCTGCAAGTGGGAAAAGTGGCAGAGCACAAGACGCCACTCATGTCAAATGGAAATGGTATTTACAGCAACGTGCAAAAGCTGGCCACACAGGGGTTTCCAGACTGCAAGAACAAATGCTGGAGGCAGTATATCTGGAAGCGATGCCTGAACCAAACACCCCTGTGGCGTTGCCAGAATCTCCCTTCAAAGTCGCAACCGCCTATGATACATTGACAGAGAAAGAACAAAAGTCTGCATGGTTCACGGACGGCACCGCAAAGTATGATAAAGGGCAAAGACACTGGCAAGCTGTTGCATTCCAGCCCCACCGAGAAACACTGCTAATGAGAGAAGGTGTGGGAGGATCAAGTCAGTATGCTGAACTGCAGGCGGTGGCCTTCGTGATTGAACAGGTGAAGGAAACAGAGACTGCATACATATACACAGACAGTTGGGCCACATATCAAGGCCTGACACATTGGGCACCGGCATGGAGAAGAGATGGTTGGCAGATCAAGAACACTCTGATCTGGGGAGGGCCAGACATCTGGGAAGAGATGTGGTGCAAAGGTGAGAGGTGCAAAATCTGCATTGGGCATGTTGATGCACACATGCCCCCCGACACCTCACTGGCTGCCCTGTTCAACAATGAAGTGGACCAAATGGCAAAGATTCGCCCAGTGACGACACCGCAAGAAGCTGAGGTGCTTCAAGGGATGGCGGATTGGGCACACCAAACCTCAGGGCATCTAGGGCAAACAGGAACTTATCATTGGGCAAAAAAGAGACAATTGCCCATTACCATGGATCAAGCCAGACAAGCTGCCTCCCAATGTTCCGTGTGCTGTGAAGTGAAGCACTACCCTCTGGAGAGGAAGCCTCAAGGCCCTTTGAGAAGAGGTGAAAGAGCTGCTAGCGTATGGCAAGTTGACTACATTGGCCCTTTACCGCCCGAGAATGGTAGAGACATACTCTGGACTGTTATTAGCTTATCCAGCCGCCCATGCAGATCAATGGGCTACCTTGCAAGGCATGGAATACCTCATCAGACACTATGGCATCCCGGATGAAATCCAATCAGACCAAGGCAGCCATTTTGCTGGACACAATGTGCAAGACTGGGCACTAGAGCAAGGCATAAAATGGACACTGCACATCAGCCGGTACCCAGAATCCTCTGCTCTGGTGGAACGTAGCAATGGGCTGCTCAAGCAACAAATAAAGAAGCAGACTAAGACTCGCACTCTCAAGGGGTGGTCCAAACATCTGGCACAATCGCTGTTTGAACTGAACAATCATCCACTGGGAAATCGCCAGACACCCTTTGTGAGACTGACAAGTGAGAAAGTGGAATCTACAAAGACTCTTGTGTGGAAAACCAACAAAGAAGCTAAGCTGCCTGTGCAAGCCACTGCAGGCAGCATTGGACTTGATCTATCTACCTGTGAAGATGATGTTATACCGGCGTGGCAAACCAAATCTATCTCGCTGGGTATTGGCATCAAATTGCCGGCTGGCACTTATGGACGCATTGCTGCACGATCCAGCCTGGCAAAACAAGGCATTGACATATTGGGAGGTGTGATTGATCCTGATTATAGAGGGACTGTTTCTGTACTTTTACATAATGCTGGTGCATCTGCAGTACCATTAACCAAATATGACCGAATTGCACAATTGATTTGTGAACGAGCAGTTGTCCCCCTAGTGGTAGAGAGCAAGCAATCCCCAGACACTACATTGAGGGGGGAAGGAGGCTTCGGTAGCACGGGAAAAAAGGTGTGCGTGCACCATCCTAACAAGAAGCCTGAGGCTGGGGAAGTGTTAAGTCAAGGTGTTGGAAGTACTTATGTTGTACTTTTGCATAATTCTGACGTGCCTGTTTATATTCCCGCTACTAGGCTCACACCACGAACGTAGAGCAGTATGAAGGGGATGGGACTTGCCTTGCTGTGGGTGCTCCTGGCCTGCCAAACCAACGCTTTCTCTGTAAAGAATGGGTTGATGCAAGACGCTACATGGACTCTGAGAATCGCATGCACTACACCTGATGCTCCAGTCCTGCGTGATAACTACAACCGCACCGTAACCTGTGAGAAAAGCGTTACAAATGAGTATCCACATGGAACTGCAAGAGTTCTAGATTGGCACATTGTCGGACACCTTTTGTCACTAACTCATATGACTATAACTTGACCAAATGCCTTTCATACAATTGTACGTTGAAACAGCCTCTACCAGATGGTAGTATGGTGTTTATATCAAAAACCAATATTGTATATGGTAGGCATCCCACTTGGAGGATGGTGTTTTTTAAATCACACAAAGTAGAAACTGTGAACATGCTAGATTTTCCAGTAGTAAGACAACATTTAAATTGCAGACATGTGATGCACGCTTCTATCATTACAGAGGTACACTTAGACATAGATTTGTCACGGGGCAATGTTTCCTTAGTACTACCAAGCTGCTATAAATGGAGTCAATTTTTATGGCCCATCACCAAATTGCGCGCAGTTAGGGGTTTAGATTCATTGATTGCGGGTGCAGCAGGAGTGGGAACGGGGGCTTTAAATGCTTTTGACCTAGAAACTGTGCGCAACAAGTTAGCCACTATGGGTCCTGATGCCACCGGCGCTATAAAGCTTCTGGCCAGTGGGGCCCATTGATAAGCCCTACCCTGCGCAACACTGCTACAAGTATTGGCAACCGCTGGAAGTGGCAGAATTTCAGTTATGAAGACATTTTCTCTGCCATAGGGCAGGTCAACAAAACTGCTAAAGACACACGATGTATTCTATGGCAAACTTTGCTAAATCAGCAGGTGTTGGCTTTCCGCTCCGAATGGGGGCGACTATCTTCAACCCACTGGCACACAGAGCTACAGTTACCAGCAAACATATGGATTAAGCCGCTTGCTTTTGATTGCATGAATAAAACATGCCATGCGTTAATGTAAGTTAGTAGGACCGCTTATGCTCTAGAAATATGGTGCCCTTTTATAGTATTGCCTATGAAAATCAATGGTTCCTGGTGGGTTCCGCAAATACGAGGGTAATGGTTAGACAGCCAAAACTACACCATCCACAGTCACACCTGCATGCCCTGGTATCAGGGGTGGGTGTGTCCCCTAACTGGGAGGGTTCCGGACCCATGCATGCATCCTGTAGCAGGGGAGTGCACCTGGATGCAATACCACATTAATGGGACTGACATCTTCCAGATAGATCAGCATAAAGCTTGCGTAGTTACTAATCATTCCTTGCTTATTAACAATTATAGGTTATTAGGGAATCCTCAAGTATTTTGCATAGATCAAGTTGTGACTATCTTGGACATTGTTACTCATACCTTATATTCTTTAACTCAATGGTCTCACACTACCCTGCATGCTGAGCTCACGCATTTGCTTAACTGGACTCTATCCTCTGGGGTGATTACTGCCCGGCTTCAAGCTATCAGACAGTTTGCCCAAACTGCTTGGAAAGATTTCCAGACGCTAGCTACCGCGGTTATTTCTGCAGAGTACAAGGTGATAATAGACAGAAACCAATTAATCAAAACTGCTGACCATCTGCAATCAATTACTACTCACCACTGGTGGGTTATATTCACTGGATGGTCTCCCTCCTCCACTAAGCTGCTTAATATAATACTGCACCCATTGCTGTGGTTGCTGATTTCCCTAATATTCATACTTATCGTCTTCATTGGGCTCTTGCGCAGAATGTCTTTCCTTTATACTAGAATGACTGCGCTAGAGAAACGCTTAATCGGCCTACAGCACACTGTACATGCTTCCAAATCGTGGAACTGAGTCACTATTTTCAGGCCTCACTTCGAAAGGGGTGGAATGTTGTGATAAGCTGCTAGGCACTTGCAGTAACCTGCATTTGCACTAACCCACTGAGCTATCTTTTGTGTATTCGAGCCTATTCGAAGCGCGGAGGAAAATGCTGACATCAACCAGGCCTCTCGAACTGGGTGAGCCTGCATGCCTGCAAGGGGTTAATTGCGAAGGCCTTTCCTGAAGACATAAAACATCTAGCATTTGCAAGAGGCTCTACGTAGCCCTTGGGAGCCAGGCACAGCTTTGCTCGTCTTCACTCTGCGAGTCAGGTGCACTGATAAGGCAAGAATGTCAGATCTTCTCAAAACACAGTGCCCGAAGCCTGGGAGCCAAGACTGGCTGTTTCCAGTCTTGTAACTTTCCAAGTGAAAACATGCTTACTGCCCGAAAGGGTGAGCCTAGAAGCTTCTTGAAGAGCTAACACCTCATGATGATTGGCGTGCAGCTCCTAATAAGATAACTATACTTGGACCAGGGAAGGGATGACTCATCCTGGGCTGTTGGAAAGACGCGCGTACCAAGAAGAACAGTGCCCGGACGACCAGCTGTGCACTATCTGGGCCGAGACTCCTAGCATCACATCCCCGCTGTGGTGTAGGACTGTGGGGGCTTGGCCAGTCATCCCCTCCTCTTTTGAGGAGTGCCGGGCATCTGTAGCGGCGAGGGTCCTGGGTGTGATCAGATCGTGCCTTCATCTACATTTTATTAGGAGCGTAAGACCAAATAATTGCATATTCATCTGTGATTGATAATTGGCATTATATAGCTTGCACTTTCTATTTCCACATTATTGTAAATTGCTGCTTAGTTCTCATTAGACACTGTAGATAATAAATGCAAGCATCATATATTCTGTGTGATTGGCTTTTTTCCAGACTGAGTTCATCGTGCGTCTTAAACCTTATTTGTGTGGGAAGGTAATTAGGAGTGATTTACTTTGCACAAAGGGCTGGATCCCAGGGGAGTGCGGGTACTGTTTATCACTACAAATGGATAACTGCACTCAGTTTTTTCAATAGATTTAACCCCAAAAGGTTTTCCCCACAATTTCCTGTTAAGAAAAATGGACAATATTCAGTGAATGGACCAAATGTTACTGGTACTGGTTGGGACACTAGATTGATTACTGGGGTACCTGCGAACCCTACTGAAATATTCCTTTGCCCTGAAAGTGGTATTTCTGGAACCAATTGGTGGTCTATCAAGCATTTTTGTGCCCCCGTATCTAGGAGAAAGCTATGCTCTCTATTCCCGACTTTCATTTCTACATAGGGTCCTTTTTGATTCACGGGAATAGGCACTGGTTCCGACCCCTGTCTTGGGCTGTCCTATTGAGGAAATAACATATCATCCGATGTGTAATCGCTACTATTACTATAGTACGTATTTGATTGGGTATCAAAAATGTTCCCGCCCCTTCCTCTATTTCCATTTTGCGTGTTCTGTTGGCTCTGATTCTGGGTAAAAGCAGTCTTATTCTGAGCTTGGTTCTGATTCTGGGTATCATTTCCTTGGCTATTTTGCTACTGCTGCATGTGGCTTCTATTCTGCCCATTTGTTCCTGGGTGCCCTCTATGCTGTCTTCTTTGGCCATACCCATTTCTATTTTGTAAATGTGGACATTGCACTCACCAGTGACCTTCCTCTCTGCAGTACGCGCACTGATTTAGTCCCAGAGGCCCTCCATGCATGTTCGAATTACTCCTGCCTTGTGCTGTAGTGATACACAAAATTGCAAATTTGCCAATCAGGGCTTTAGATGACAGCATTAGCCGCTGAAAGCCAATAGTTTATTCAAAGTATGTGCCTAAAAATGCTGACAGTCTGTTGTAGCACTTCCATTACGCAGTAGTGAGCTACAAGGAATATGCAGGCCTAGTAGGGGTGGTAGGTCACATTATGCATTGTAGATAGACAGGCAGGGCGGAGGCCCCAGTTCTGTAGCTAATAGACATTATTGGAGTGTTTGGAACATTATGGCACCTATATAGCGCTTAGATAGCCAATCTTAAGCGCTATGAACACTAAGCTATGAGTGCATGCCTTTTAGAGCTTGCTCACATAGGGTTAATTCATCTCGACTTCTCTTAGAATATTCTGCCTTTATAACTGTAGCCCTGCATGGTTTCGTAAACAAATCCTGTTTCCCTGAGAAGGATTGGTACGGCCTTGCCCACACGCTGATAAGGACATTCCAGTGCTTTCGCAGAGAGTGCTCCAAGGGAGGGGTAGGAGCGAGCAGGGAGCATCACAGAATTGGGTTTTTCCATGAGCAAGCCTATATTTTGCACAGGGAAAGTTCTGGAACTGTGCGTCATGGACTGACAGCACGAGATTATAAAAATGCATGCCCACATGACTCAGGTGGGAGATCGATCTGTGGACTCGGTTCGAGCAAAATCGAGTGTCCGGAACCTGCTGCTCTGTCGGCACCCTGCAGCGCTGTCCTCTGAGCGGGGCTTGCAACAGCTAGTTTATGAGGGCCAGGGTCTCCCAGTGCTGATTGAAGGGGCGTAAGACTGTGTTTCTCTATGTTTCTCTAAGTTCTATGTTTCTCTATATTTTGTATTTCTCTAAGTTTTGTGTTTTGTAATCTTCTCTAACTTGAATCCCAAGATGTTGCTGAAATTCACTGTTTAGAATAAATGCTAAAACCTTTTGAAGGTGTCATTTGTCACTAGCATGAGTTCACTGCTCGGCACAATAGAACCTGTATTTTGGGCTGAATTGGGTAATTTTTGCTCTCAAGGGCTGGTCCCGAGGAAGATTTTCCCAATATCAAGACATTTGGTGGCAGCTTGGGGATTTGTGCAGAGCAGTGCCTTGCTGTGAAATGACAAATTGTGTGAGAGAACACAGTGCAGAGTGAGGAGCAGGCTGTCGCATTTCCTTGGTGGTCTCACTGCAGCTCTGAGACACAAAAGACAGCACGTTGGTGTCGGCTTGCCGCGGCCGATAGCTTGTGTGGTTAAGACTTTCCCCTTCAGTAAATCAGTCGTGGCTGACTTACTGATTGGGAACGAAGCCAGGGAGCACAAGGCGATAAACAAGCGGGAAATGGCTATGTTTAAAGCGCTCCGATGAACGGTCAAGAAAGATTTATGTTCAATTAAGAAAGAATTTTATCATGCGGTTTCCCCAGTTTAAAGTTGTAATTTGAAATGCAAAGTGAGACGAAAGCTTGCTCTATTTTGGCATGAGGGCAGGAAAATAGTTGCGAGGATTTGACATGCAAATTGTGAATAGTAATTTTGACATTGTGATCCACAATGCTTTTTAAATGTATGCTTTTGAAGTGTTGACATTCCTGAAGATAAAGTGGGAATGAGCCGTGTTTAGGAGAAAGAGTAACATCTGTGTTGAGAGCCCAAAGGGTTTGTTTTTTGGCAACTGTGAATTCCATGTGCTGATGGTGCATTCTGTTTAAGGAAACACACTACAATGGCTACATTGCATTTTAGCTGTGCCATGCTTACAATGGGTGAGAGACTCACTTAAAAAAGAAAGTGAGTGAATGCTATTTGGATTTTCGATTTTTGTGTATTGATTTGGAATTGCAGAATCAGTTTGCAATGGTTTGGGTGGAAAAGACAATTTATATTTCTCTAAATTTCCCCTGAAGTATTTTTGACTCTTCCCACGCTATGCCATAGATTAAAGTACTGTTGCGTTATAAGTGATGTATGTTTTGGAAATAGTGACCTGTTGACTGCGGTACATGGTGAAAAATGTTGTTGACACATTAACAGCCCACAAGCAATATGGAGTGTGGGTTGCTCTTGCAGGGAAAACGTGCAGGGAGCTGCACTACACATGACATGTTTTAAATGCACTGAAATAATTGGTTTTAATTTGGCAATGGTACAACAGAATGAAAAATCTGTGTGTGATAAGACAGCACAAAGATTTAGTGGGTTGCGGGTTCTTTATAAAGATCGCACATTGCATTGGGGTGAGTTGGTGAAGCCAAACTACAAGGTTACGAGGAAAAAGAAAAATGTATGCCTTTACATGGGACATTGATCAGTTTAAAACAGGCTAAAAGACGCTTTGCCATTTTGCAAAATTACATAGAGTTGAATCTGATGACAAGAAATGTGCCTCTTTTGAAAATAAGAGTCTTGCTGTGCAGAGCTTGTGCCTTGAAGATAACTTGCACTGTCTTGGGCGAGGTGCGTGAAAGAAAAAAAAAACTGTTGGAGGAAGGCAGGAAAGCAGAATGCCGCGCTCCTGTTCAGTAAAATGGTGTTTACAGAAGCTAGCAGATATGGGAGCATTTCTGAGTTGCTGAAGCAGTGCAGAAAACAGTTAATCTGAATGAACCGTCTGAAACGAGTGCCTTCCATTGACGTCGCCACAGTTTAAGAGTTATAGGCAAAGAGATAAGCTTGCTGCGTGGTATGGCGCTGCCATGTGCACAGGAAAGATAAACAATGACATTCCTGCATTCCATCCCCTGTGAGAGACACCGTCAGTGTGAGCAAAGACTGAGGAGGCGGGTGCAAAGACAGAATGCTGAAACAGAACTGAAGGCAATAATTGCCGTGAGTGAGAAAATGAAAAAGAGCGCAATCTACCTTACACATGCTGATGTACGCATGCTTTCTGACACTGGCATGCAATAACAGAGCTGATTAGATAGAAGTAAAGAATTTGCCCAGTATCAACACTGGAAGGAAAATAAATGCTGCATGCAGAATGGGCGCATCGCATCTGAACATTTGGGTAACCTGTGCATCTGTGAATGGGCTAAGAAAAGACAGCTGCCCATTTCAAGAGACATTGCCATGCAAGCTGCATCCCCATGCCCCATGTGATGTGAAGTGAAGAGACATTGCCGTGCAAGCTGCATCCCAGTACTCCATGTAATGTGAACTGAAGTAAAGCGCTGTGCACTGGAGAAGAAACCTCTAGGTGCTTTAAGAAGTGAAAATACACAGCTGGCAAAAATGCAAGCTACATTGCTGTAGTGATACACAAAATTGCAAATTTGCCAATCAGGGCTTTAGATGACAGCATTAGCCGCTGAAAGCCAATAGTTTATTCAAAGTATGTGCCAAAAATGCTGACAGTCTGTTGTAGCACTTCCATTATGCAGTAGTGAGCTACAAGGAATATGCAGGCCTAGTAGGGGTGGTAGGTCACATTATGCATTGTAGATAAACAGGCAGGGCGAAGGCCGCAGCTCTGTAGCTAATAGACATTATTGGAGTGTTTGGAACATTATGGCACCTATATAGCGCTTAGATAGCCAGTCTTAAGCACTATGAACACTAAGCTATGAGTGCATGCCTTTTAGAGCTTGCTCACATGGGGTTAATTCATCTCGGCTTCTCTTAGAATATTCTGCCTTTCTAATGGTAGCCCTGCATGGCTTCGTAAACAAATCCTCTTTTTCTGAGAAGGCACTGATAAGACATTCCTGAGCTTTCACGCAGATGGGCTCCAAGTAGGGAGGGGCACAGAAAAGGAGCACAGTGGAAATTCACAGAGTTGGGTTTTTCCATGAGCAAGCCTATATTTTGCACAGGGAAAGTTCTGGAACTGTGCGTAATGGACTGACAGCACGAGATTATAAAAATGCATGCCCACATGACTCAGGGGGGAGATCGATCTGTGGACTTGGTTCAAGCAAGATCAAGTGTCCGGAATTTGTGGCTCTGTCGGCACCCTGCAGCGCTGTCCTCTGAGCGGGGCTTGTTACAGCTAGCTTATGAGGGCCAGGGTCTCCCAGTGCTGATTGAAGGGGCGTAAGACTGTGTTTCTCTATGTTTCTCTAAGTTCTATGTTTCTCTATATTTTGCATTTCTCTAAGTTTTGTGCTTTGTAATCTTCTCTAACTTGAATCCCAAGATGTTGCTGAAATTCACTGTTTAGAATAAATACTAAAACTTTTTGAAGGTGTCATTTGTCACTAGCATGAGTTCACTACTCGGCACAATAGAACCTGTATTTTGGGCTGAATTGGGTAATTTTTGCTCCCAAGGGCTGGTCCCGAGGAAGATTTGCCCAATATCAAGACAATTGCCAGGGCTGGAGTGACTGACAAAGACATTATGGTGTTCCAGATGGAAGCAAACTGACAAAGGTAGCCGTTTTGCAAGAAACAACATGCAGAGCGGGGCTTTGGAGTATAACATGAACACTGCACATTAGCCATGATCCAGAAGCCTCACGGCTTAGTGCAAGAATGAATGATTTGATGAAGCAAATAAAGAAACTGACTTAGACTATCGCGCTCAAAGGGGTGGCCCAAGAAATCAGCAGACACCCTTTGGGAAAATGACAAGTGGAAAACCAGAGGCTTGAAAGACACTAGCTGTATGGAGAAAAATAAACAAAGCTGCTTGTGCAACTGCAGGCGGTATGGGACTGAAAGACTTTACCTTTGAAAAATGGAGTGATGCCAGCAGGGCAACCTAAATCAAGATCATGAAACACTGAAAGCAAGTTGGCGCCTGGCATTCGTGATCGCTCTGGTGACAAAGAAAAGCATTGATCCATTGAGAAGTGCGGCCTGGGTACTTATTATATGGCTTTTGTAAAATCACAGATCCGTCTGAGGTACCATTGACTAACTATGATCGCATTGCACAAATGAGTTTGTGATTAGGCAGTTACACCCCGTATGGTTGAGTGTAAATAATCCCCCAGTAACACAAAGAAGGGTGACAAATAATTGTGGTAGCAATAATAAAGTGTGTAGTTACCTGATGAGACTTCTGAAGGTGGGGGTGGTGTTAAGGGAAGGGGTGGACAACGCTGGTATTGAGGTTTTGATGACATCCTAACATGAAGAATAATGACATTGTACTTTTGATGAAATCCTAACATTTCTGTTTGTATTTTGCCTAGGCAAAAAACCAAGACAGTTGCGTGCCATGATTGGGGCAGATGTGTGCAATTTGTGGGTGACACTGATCAGTCAAGCAGACGCATTCTCAGAGAAAGCGAGTCACTGCGAGATGATATGTGAACTTTGAACCTGTCCTGCACCGCACTCAATGCTGCTAACATGCATGACGTATGAGGACATTTGTTCTGCAACCTGCGAGAAGTGTCGAACAGAGTAATAACTTTTGCTGAACTGGCACGGTGCAGACTTGGTTAGTTATCAAACATTTGATGCTGCACATTCAAATGATTTAGTTGCTGGAAATAACCTGGTTGATATGTTTTGCCTTTCTTGTTTAAAGGACTGTGGACAATGTGTTGTGGACTGTGACATCATGCACCACAAACAGCTATGTGACACAGCACTTGAATGCTAACACATTGAAAAATGGTTTTTAAATGCATTTTTGAGATGAATCTGAAAAAACAAAATGTTTTGCTCTTCCAACTGAATTGCTTTAACCCGAGATGTTTTGCCTTTAAAAAAAACTTATACGTTGCACATAGGCGGGAAAATGATTTTTGAATTGTTGGGGCAGCAGGATTATGCAAGCAGGAGTGTAATATATTTTGAGATAAAATGAGTGCGCACACCAAAGTTAGTTGTGCGTAGGTTAAGGTTCTTAATTGGAAGTAATGCAGCCAAGTGTGTGAGCCCTAATTTGAGATGGTAACCTTTGAAACACTGGATACTTTTACAGCCAGCCTTAAGGCGGGTAAATGATACCACGACTGACTTGATGTTTGATTTTATGACACAGTGTGTGACACGGTTTTTGTTAAACCAACCAGTTTCATGTTTCTGTGGGGACAGCTGTCTCCAGCACACTAATGCAAAAAGTCACCTTTTGATTGTTGACATTTAGTATAATTGCTTGGAAAAGCGCTACAAATGAGTATCCACATGGAATTGCTAGCGTACTGGCCTGGCACATTGTCGGGCATCTTTTGTCACTGACTCATATGACTGGTGCTTATGAAATCTTAGGCCCAAATGTTTCAGTGAATGGATCCAACCATTTGTTTTTCTGGCCAAGAACTGCAGCAAGTGTTCTCGCCAAGATTTTATGGACTATAATTTGACTAAATGCATTTCACACAATGGTACGATGAAACAGCCACTGCCGAATGGTAGTATGGTGTTTGTATCTAAAACTAATATTGTATATGGTAGGCATCCCACTTGAAGAAGGGTATTCACCAAGTCACACAAGGTAGAAACTGTGAACATGTTAGATTTTCCAGTAGTAAGGCAACATTTAAATTGTAGGCTGGTAATGCACACCTCTATTATTACAGTGATACACTTAGACATAGATTTATCACGAGGCAATGTTTCCTTAGTACTACCAAGCTGCTACAAATGGAGTCCATTTCTATGGCCCATCACCAGAGAGCGCGTAGCTAGGGAGCTAGATTAATTAATTGCGGGAGCAGCGGGGAGTAACAGGAGCTTTAAACGATTTTGACATAGAAACTGTGCACAATAAGCTAGCCACTATGGGTTCTGATGCCAGCTCTGCTATAAAACCTCTGGCCTAGTGGGGTCCATTGATAAGCCCAACACTGCTACAAGTATTGGCCACCACTGCAGATGGCAAAACTTTAGTTATGAAGACATTTGTTCTGCCATAGGGCAGGTCAACAAGACTGCTAAATACACACGATGCATTTTATGGAAAACATTGTTAAATCAGCAGGTGTTGGCTTTTCGCTCCGAGTGGGGGTGACCATCCTCAACCCACTGGCACACAGAGCTACAGTTACCAGCAAACATATGGATCAAATCGCTTGCTTTTGATTGCATGAATAACACATGCCATGCTTTAATGCAAATTAGTAGAATTGTTTTTATTTAGATAACCTGGTGCCCATGGGTTCACCTTGCTTATGAAATTAGATGGTTTTTGGTTGGGTTCCACGTACATGGGGTAAGTGTCTAATCCCACAGCCCATAGTCACGTTTGAATGCCCTGGGATCAGGGGGAGGGTAGGCCCTTAGAGTGAAAGGCTGCCAGGTTTAGAATTGGTAACCATACGTAAATGCAATAATGCAATGTAGATTAGACTACACTGGATTGCCTTGACATTCTAACTGCATGCTGCTTTTTAACTGACAATCAGTTATACAATAATTATTTAGGTATTTTTGTGTAGGCCAGGTTTTGGCTAGAGTAAATGTCCATGTTCACTTTGTGTGGGTATTTTTGGGTAGGCTAGGTTTTGGCAAGGGTATATGTCACTGTTCACTTTGTGTACATGTTTGTTTAGGTAGTATTTTTACTAACCTTGCATGCCACGTTGACTAACCGCTAGAAGATAGTTTGATTAAACCTCTTGCAAAGCCCCAAGGTCTTTATCACTGCACTACATACTATGTTGATGGGTATTAGCCAGCATTGTCGCACACACTTTGAAAAGAGGTGGAATGTCGTGATATACAAAGTGCCAATTTGCCAATCAGGGCTTTAGATGACAGCATTAGCTGCTGAAAGCCAAAAGTTTATTCAAAGTTGTAGTGATACACAAAATTGCAAATTTGCCAATCAGGTCTTTAGATGACAGCATTAGCCGCTGAAAGCCAATAGTTTATTCAAAGTATGTGCCAAAAATGCTGACAGTAGTCTGTTGTAGCACTTCCATTAAGCAGTAGTGAGCTACAAGGAATATGTAGGCCTAGTAGGGGTGGTAGGTCACATTATGCATTGTAGATAGACAGGCAGGGCAAAGGCCCCAGCTCTGTAGCTAATAGACATTATTGGAGTGTTTGGAACATTATGGCACCTATATAGCGCTTAGACAGCCAATCTTAAGCGCTATGAACACTAAGCTATGAGTGCATGCCTTTTAGAGCTTGCTCACATGGGGTTAATTCATCTCGGCTTCTCTTAGAATATTCTGCCTTTCTAACGGTAGCCCTGCATGGCTTCGTAAACAAATCCTCTTTCTCTGAGAAGGCACTGATAAGACATTCCTGAGCTTTCGCGCAGATGGGCTCCAAGCAGGGAGGGGCACAGAAAAGGAGCACAGTGGAAATTCACAGAGTTGGGTTTTTCCATGAGCAAGCCTATATTTTGCACAGGGAAAGTTCTGGAACTGTGCGTCATGGACTGACAGCACGAGATTATAAAAATGCATGCCCACATGACTCAGGTAGGAGATCGATCTGTGGACTTGGTTCGAGCAAGATCAAGTGTCCGGAATTTGTGGCTCTGTCGGCACCCTGCAGCGCTGTCCTCTGAGCAGGGCTTGTTACAGCTAGCTTATGAGGGCCAGGGTCTCCCAATGCTGATTGAAGGGGCGTAAAACTGTGTTTCTCTATGTTTCTCTAAGTTCTATGTTTCTCTATATTTTGTATTTCTCTAAGTTTGTGCTTTGTAATCTTCTCTAACTTGAATCCCAAGATGTTGCTGAAATTCACTGTTTAGAATAAATACTAAAACTTTTTGAAGGTGTCATTTGTCACTAGCATGAGTTCACTGCTCGGCACAATAGAACCTGTATTTTGGGCTGAATTGGGTAATTTTTGCTCCCAAGGGCTGGTCCCGAGGAAGATTTGCCCAATATCAAGACATTTGGTGGCAGCTTGGGGATTTGTGCAGAGCAGTGCCTTGCTGTGAAATGACAAATTGTGTGAGAGAACACAGTGCAGAGTGATGAGCAGGCTGTCGCATTTCCTTGGTGGTCTCACTGCAGCTCTGAGACTTCAAAAGACAGCAACGTTGTGTCGGCTTGCCGTGGCCGATAGCTTGTGTGGTTAAGACTCCCTTCAGTAAATCAGTCGTGACTGACTTATTGCTTTGGAATGGAGCCAGGGAGCACATGGCGATAAACAAGCGGGAAATGGCTTTGTTTAAAGCGCTCCGATGAATGGTCAAGAAAGATTTATGTTCAATTAGGAAAGAATTTTATCATGCGGTTTCCCCAGTTTAAAGTTGTAATTTTAAATGCAAAGTGAGACGGAGTTCTCAACTCTATTCTGTCATGAGGGCAGGAAAAATAGTTGCGAGGATTTGACATGCAAATTGTGAATAGTAATTCAACCATTGATTCAGCCCCAGTGTGCTAGCGAGTGGGGGGCTGTAATGTACGGAGGTGAAGGTTCGCTTTTTTTTTTTTTTTTTAATGTATGCTTTTGAAGTGTTGACATTCCTGAAGATAACGGGGGAATGAGCTGTGTTTAGGAGAAAGAGTAACATCTGTGTTGAGAGCCTAAAGGGTTTGTTCTTTTGACAACTGTAAATTCCATGTGCTGGTGGTGCATTCTGTTTAAGGAAACACACTAAAATGGCTACATTGCATTTTAGCTGTGCCATGCTTACAATGGATGAGAGACTCACTTAAAAAGGAAGTGAGTGAATGGTATTTGGATTTTCGATTTTTGTGTATTGATTTGAAATTGCAGAATCAGTTTGCAATGGTTTGGGGGGAAAAGACAATTTATATTTTTCTAAATTGCCCCTGGAGTATTTTTGACTGTTCCCACGCTATGCCATGGATTTGTACTGTTGCGTTATAAGTGATGTATGTTTTGGAAATAGTGACCTGTTGACTGTGATACATGGTGAAAAATGTTGTTGACACATTAACAGCCCACAAGCAATATAGAGTGTGGGCTGCTCTTGCAGGAAAAAAAACATGCAGGGAGCTGCACTACACATGGCATGTTTTAAATGCACTGAAATAATTGGTTTTAATTTGGCAATGGTACAACAGAATGAAAAATCTGTGTGTGATAAGACAGCACAAAGAGTTAGTGGGTTGCGGGTTCTTTTTAGAGATCGCACATTGCATTGGAGTGAGTTTGTGAAGCCAAACTATAAGGTTGCGAGGAAAAAGAAAATAAATGTATGCCTTTAAATGGGACATTCATCAGTTCAAAACAGGCTAAAAGACGCTTAGACATTTTGGCAAAATTACATGGAGTAGAATCTGATGACAAGAAAAGTGCCTCTTTTGAAAATAAGAGTCTTGCTGTGTAGAGCTTGTGCCTTGAAGATAACTTGCACTGCCTTGGGCGAGGTGCGCGAAGAAAAAAAAACCGTTGGAGGAAGGCAGAAAAGCAGAATACTGCGCTCCTGTTCAGTGAAATGGTGTTTACAGAAGCTGGCAGATATGGGAGCTTTTCTGAGTTGCTGAAAGCAGTGGAGGAAACAGTTAATCTGAATGAACTGTCTGAACCGAGTGCCTTTCATTGAAGCCGCCACAGTTTAAGAGTTATAGGCAAAGAGATAAGTTTGCTGCGTTCTCATGGCACTGCCATGTGCACAGGAAAGATAAACAATGACATTCCTGCATTCCATCCCCTGTGAAAGATACCGTCAGTGTGAGCAAAAACTGAGGAGGGGGGTGCATAGACAGAATGCTGAAACAGAACTGAAGGCAATAATTGCTGTGAGTGAGAAATTGAAAAAGAGTGCAATCTACCTTACATGCTGATGTACGCATGCTTTCTAACACCGGCATGCAATAACAGAGCTGATCAGAAGTAAAGAATTTGCCCAGTATCAACACTGGAAGGAAAACAAATGCTGCATGCAGAATGGCAGACGGGCACATCGCATCTGAACATTTGGGGAACCTGTGCATCTGTGAATGGGCTAAGAAAAGACAGCTGCCCATTTCAAGAGACATTGCCGTGCAAGCTGCATCCCCATGCGCCATGTGATGTGATGTGAAGCAAAGCGACATTGCCGTGCAAGCTGCATCCCAGTGCTCCATGTGATGTGAACCGAAGTAAAGCGCTGTGCACTGGAGAAGAAACCTCTAGGCGCTTTGAGAAGTGAAAATACATAGCTGGCAATAATGCAAGCTACATTGCCAGGGCTGGAGTAACTGACAAAGACATTATGGCATTCCAGATGGAAGCAAAACTGACAAAGGTAGCCGTTTTGCAAGAAACAACATGCAGAGCGGGGCTTTGGAGTATAACATGAACACTGCCCATTAGCCATTATCCAGAAGCCTCACGGCTTAGTGCAAGAATGAATGATTTGTTGAAGCAAATAAAGGAACTGACTTAGACTATCGCGCTCAAAGGGGTGGCCCAAGAAATCAGCAGACACCCTTTGGGAAACTGACACGTGGAAAACCAGAGGCTTGAAAGACACTAGCTGTATGGAGAAAAATAAACAAAGCTGCTTGTGCAACTGCAGGCGGTATGGGACTGAAAGACTTTACCTTTGAAAAATGGAGTGATGCCAGCAGGGCAACCTAAATCAAGATCATGAAACACTGGAAGCAAGTTGGCGCCTGGCATTCGTGATCGCTCTGGTGACAAAGAAAAGCATTGATCCATTGAGAAGTGCGACCTGGGTACTTATTATATGGCTTTTGTAAAATCACAGATCAGTCTGAGGTACCATTGACCAACTATGATCGCATTGCACAAATGAGTTTATGATTAGGCAGTTACACCCCGTATGGTTGAGTGCAAATAAGCCCCCAGAAACATGCAGAAGGGTGACAAATAATTGTGGTAGCAATGATAAAGTGTGTAGTTACCTGATGAGACTTCTGAAGGTGGGGGTGGTGTTAAGGGAAGGGGTGGATAACGCTGATATTGTAGTTCTGATGACATCCTAACGTGAAGAACAATGACATTGTACTTTTGATGAAATCCTAACATTTCTGTTTGTATTTTGCCTAGGCAAAAAACCAAGACAGTTGCGTGCCATGATTGGGGTAGATGTGTGCAATTTGTGGGTGACACCGATCAGTCAAGCAGACGCATTCTCAGAGAAAGCGAGTCACTGCGAGATGATATGTGAACTTTGAACCTGTCCTGCACCGCACTCAATGCTGCTAACATGCATGACGTATGAGGACATTTGTTCTGCAATCTGCGAGAAGTGTCCAACAGAGTAATAACTTTTGCTGAACTGGCACGGTGCAGACTTGGCTAGTTATCAAACATTTAATGCTGCACATTCAAATGATTCAGTTTGGAAATAACCTGGTTGATATGTTTTGTCTTTCTTGTTTAAAGGACTGTGGACAATGGGTTGTGGACTGTGACATCATGCACCACAAACAGCTGTGTGACACAGCACTTGAATACTAACACATTGAAAAATGGTTTTTAAATGCACTTTTTGAGATGAATCTGAAAAAACGAAATGTTTTGCTCTTCCAACTGAATTGCTTTAACCAGAGATGCTTTGCTTTTTTGAAAAAAAAAAAACTTCTACTTTGCATGTAGGCAGGAAAATGATTTATGAATTGTTGGGGCAGCAGGATTATGCAAGCAGGAGCGTAATTTATTTTGAGATAAAATGAGTGCGCACACCAAAGTCAGCTGTGCGTTGGTTAAGGTTCTTAATTTGTAGTAATGCTGCCAAGTGTGTGAGCTCTAATTTGAGATGGTAACCTTTGAAACACTGGATACTTTTACAGCCAGCCTTAAGGCGGGTAAATGAAACCATGACGGACTTGATATTTGATTTTATGACACAGTGTGTGACACGGTTTTTGTTAAACCAACCAGTTTCATGTTTTTGTGGGGACAGCTGTCACCAGCACACTAATGCAAAGAGTCACCTTTTGATTGTAGACATTTAGAATAATTCTTTGGAAAAGCGCTACAAATGAGTATCCACATGGAATTGCTAGCGTACTGGCCTGGCACATTGTCGGGCATCTTTTGTTACTGACTCATATGACTGGTGCCTATGAAATCATAGGCCCAAATGTTTCAGTGAATGGATCCAACGATTTGTTTTTCTGACCAAGAACTGCAGCGAGTGTTCTCGCCAAGATTTTATGGACTATAACTTGACTAAATGCATTTCACACAATGGTGTGATGAAACAGCCACTGCCGAATGGTAGTATGGTGTTTGTAGCAAAAACTAATATTGTATATGGTAGGCATCCCACTTGGAGAAGGGTATTCTTCAAGTCACACAAGGTAGAAACTGTGAACATGTTAGATTTTCCAGTAGTAAGGCAACATTTAAATTGTAGGCTGGTAATGCACACCTCTATTATTACAGTGATGCACTTAGACATAGATTTATCACGAGGCAATGTTTCCTTAGTACTACCAAGCTGCTACAAATGGAGTCCATTTCTATGGCCCATCACCAGAGTGCACGTAGCTAGGGAGCTTGATTCATTAATTGCGGGAGCAGCGGGGAGTAACAGGAGCTTTATACGCTTTTGACATAGAAACTGTGCACAATAAGCTAGCCACTATGGGTTCTGAGGCCAGCTCTGCTATAAAACTTCTGGCCTAGTGGGGTCCATTGATACGCCCAACACTGCTACAAGTATTGGCAACCACCTCAGATGGCAGGATTTTAGGTATGAAGACATTTTTTCTGCCATAGGGCAGGTCAACAAGACTGCTAAATACACAATGCATTTAATGGCAAACATTGTTTAATCAGCAGGTGTTGGCTTTTCACTCTGAGTGGGGGCGACCATCCTCAACACACTGGCACACAGAGCTACAGTTACCAGCAAACATATGGATCAAATCGCTTGCTTTTGATTGCATGAATAACACATGCCATGCTTTAATGCAAATTAGTAGAATTGTTTTCACTTAGATAACCTGGTGCCCATGGGTTCACCTTGCTCATGAAATTAGATGGTTTTTGGTTGGGTTCCACATACATGGGGGAAGTGTCTAATCACACAGCCCATAGTCACGTTTGAATGCCCTGGGATCAGGGGGAGGGTAGGCCCTTAGAGTGAAAGGCTGCCAGGTTTAGAATTGGTAATCATACATAAATGCAATAGTGCATTGTAGATTAGACTACACCGGATTGCCTTGACATTCTAACTGCATGCTGCTTTTTAACTGACAATCAGTTATACAATAATTATTTAGGTATTTTTGTGTAGGCCAGGTTTTGGCTAGAGTAAATGTCCATGTTCACTTTGTGTAGGTATTTTTTGTGTAGGCCAGGTTTTGGCAAGGGTATATGTCACTGTTCACTTTGTGTACATTTTTGTTTAGGTAGTGTTTTTACTAACCTTGCATGCCACGCTGACTAACCGCTAGAAGATAGTTTTCTTAAACCTCTTGCAAAGCCCCAAGGTCTTTATCACTGCACTACATACTATGTTGATGGGTATTAGTCAGCATTGTCGCACACACTTTGAATAGGGGTGGAGTGTAGTGATACACAAAATTGCAAATTTGCCAATTAGGTCTTTAGATGACAGCATTAGCCGCTGAAAGCCAATAGTTTATTCAAAGTATGTGCCAAAAATGCTGACAGTAGTCTGTTGTAGCACTTCCATTACGCAGTAGTGAGCTACAAGGAATATGCAGGCCTAGTAGGGGTGGTAGGTCACATTATGCATTGTAGATAGACAGGCAGGGCGAAGGCCCCAGCTCTGTAGCTAATAGACATTATTGGAGTGTTTGGAACATTATGGCACCTATATAGCGCTTAGACAGCCAATCTTAAGCGCTATGAACACTAAGCTATGAGTGCATGCCTTTTAGAGCTTGCTCACATGGGGTTAATTCATCTCGGCTTCTCTTAGAATATTCTGCCTGTCTAACGGTAGCCCTGCATGGCTTCGTAAACAAATCCTCTTTCTCTGAGAAGGCACTGATAAGACATTCCTGAGCTTTTGCGCAGATGGGCTCCAAGCAGGGAGGGGCACAGAAAAGGAGCACAGTGGAAATTCACAGAGTTGGGTTTTTCCATGAGCAAGCCTATATTATGCACAGGGAAAGTTCTGGAACTGTGCGTCATGGACTGACAGCACGAGATTATAAAAATGCATGCCCACATGACTCAGGTGGGAGATCAATCTGTGGACTTGGTTTGAGCAACATCAAGTGTCCGGAATTTGTGGCTCTGTCGGCACCCTGCAGCGCTGTCCTCTGAGCGGGGCTTGTTACAGCTAGCTTATGAGGGCCAGGGTCTCCCAGTGCTGATTGAAGGGGCGTAAGACTGTGTTTCTCTATGTTTCTCTAAGTTCTATGTTTCTCTATATTTTGTATTTCTCTAAGTTTGTGCTTTGTAATCTTCTCTAACTTGAATCCCAAGATGTTGCTGAAATTCACTGTTTAGAATAAATACTAAAACTTTTTGAAGGTGTCATTTGTCACTAGCATGAGTTCACTGCTCGGCACAATAGAACCTGTATTTTGGGCTGAATTGGGTAATTTCTGCTCCCAAGGGCTGGTCCCGAGAAAGATTTTCCCAATATCAAGACATGTGCGTTTCCTCTTTCTCTATTGTGTCCCGCCACTTGCTGAAGTAGCACCCTTGTTTTCAAATTCGCCCTATCCTTCACCTCTTTCTCTGTGTTCACTCTATTCTGATAATATTGGGCCATATGTAATACGTTTTTGCTTGCCATGCACTTTCTGATGTCATTATTAGGTCTTGAATTCAAAGTATTAACCCTCTCACATACTTATCGAAAAATAGTCTTTTTCCTGCTTCTGTGCTTACATCCTGTCCACTAAAATCTGTAAATACTTCCTCAAATCTATTAAAATAATCTGTAGCTAACTCATCCTTGCCCTGAACGCATGCAGTCAATTTGTCCCATAAAATTCTTTTTTCTGGAACAATTTCTTTCAATTTCTGTACTATCCGTGTAGGTAACGCCGCCATATTTGCCGATGGTTTTCCGCCCGCCTCTCTATTCTTATCTTCTGCTACTAACTCCGCCCAAGTGGCGCCATAGGCCATGTTATCATCCACTTTCCTTATTTGCTTCCATATGTCTGCTGGCAGAACTACTGGGAATATTAAATCTATATCATCCATAATGAACATGGACGATGTCAAATAGGACTCTATTTCCTTATAGAATCCCACTGGATTCTTATATCGGGAATCGTCTGTTTTATGTTATTCACTTCTGTCTTGATATTGGGCAAAATCTTCCTCGGGGCCAGCCCTTTGAGAGCAAAAATACCCAATTCAGCCCAAAATACAGGTTCTATTGTGCTGAGCAGTGATCTCATGCTAGTGACAAATGACACCCTCAAAGCTTTAGCATATTTATTCTAAGCAGTGAATTTCATATACATTTGGGATTCAAGTTAGAGAATATTACAAAGCATAAAACAAAGAGCAATGCAAAATATAGTGAAACATGGAACTTAGATAAACATAGAGAAACATAGAGAAATATAGAGAAACATAGAGAAACACAGTCTTACGTCCCTTTAAGCAGCACTGGGGAGACCTTGGGCCCTCATAAGCTAGCTGTAAACAAGCCCCGCTCAGAGGACAATGCTGAAGGACACCGTATGAGCCAATGCCGGGCACCTGTTTCTGCACGAATCAAGTCCACAGGCGATCTCCCCCTGATCCATGTGTGCATGGATATTTTATAATCTCTTGCTGTCAGTCACCATGACGCACAGTTCCAGAACTTTCCCTGTGCAACTGGCTCATGGAAAAAACCCAGCTCTCTCTGAGATGCTCCCTGCTCGCTCCTACCCCCTCCCTTGTTCCCATCTGCGCTGGCTGAGGAATGTCTTATCAGTACCTTCCCAGAGAAAAGGAAGATTAGCTTGGAGCCAGGGCTAACGTTAGTGAGGCTGAATATTCTAAGGGAAGCAGGGATGTATTAACCCCATCTGCAAGCTCTAAGAGGCATGCACTCATAGCTTAGTGTTTATAGCGCTTAAGACTGGCTATCTAAGCGCTATATAGGTGCCATGATGTTCCAAACACTCCAAAAATACCTATTAGCTACATAGCTAGGGGCCCTCCCTGCCTGTCTATCAACAATGCTTAATTTGACCTATTTCATACTAGGCCTGCATATTCCTTGTAGCTCACTACTGCATAATGGAAGTGCTACAACAGACTACTGTCAGCATTTTTAGCACATACTTTGAATACACTATTGGCTTTCAGCGGCTAATGCTGTCATCTAAAGCCCTGATTGGCAAGGTTGCAATTTCGTGTATCACTACATTCCACCCCTATTCAACGTTTGTGCGACAAAATGCTGACTAATACCTATCAATATAGTATTTATTGCAGTGATAAAGACCTTGGGGCTTTGCAAGAGGTTTAAGCAAACTATCTTATAGCGGTTAGTTAGCGTGGCATGCAAGGTAAAACACTACCTAAACAAAAATGTACACAAAGTGAACAGTGACATATACCCTTGCCAAAACCTGGCCTACACAAAAATACCTACGCCAAGTGAACATGGACATTTACTCTAGCCAAAACCTGGCCTACACAAAAATACCTAAATCAATATTGTATAACTGATTGTCAGTTAAAAAGCAGCATGCAGTTAAAATGTCAAGGCAATCCAGTGTAGTCTAATCTACAATGCACTATTGCATTTATGTATGGTTACCAATTCTAAAACCTGGCAGCCTTTCACCCTAAGGGCCTACCCTCCCCCTGATCCCAGGGCATTCAAGCGTGACTATGGGCTGTGTGACTAGACACTTCCCCCAGGTAGGTGGAACCCAACCAGAAACCATCTAATTTCGTGAACAAGGTGAACCCATGGGCACCAGGTTGTCTAAATAAAAACAATTCTACTAATTTACATCAAAGCATGGCATGTGTTATTCATGCAATCAAAAAGCAAGCAATTCAATCCATATGTATGCTGGTAACTGTAGCTCTGCGTGCCAGTGTGTGGAGGATGGTTGCCCCCACCCAGTAAAAAGCCAACACCTGCTGATTTAACAATGTTTGCCATACAATGCATTGTGTGTATTTAGCAGTCTTGTTGACCTGCCCTATGGCAGACAAAAATGTCTTCATGTCTAAAATTCTGTCATCTTCAATTGGCTGTCAATACTTGTAGCAGTGCTGGGCATATCAATGGGCCCCACTAGGCCAGAAGTTCTATAGCAGAGCTGGCATCAGAACCCATAGTGGCTAGCTTATAGTGCACAGTTTCTATGTCACAAGCATATAAAGCTCCTGCAATTAATGAATCTAGCTCCCTAGCTACACGCACTCTAGTGATGGGCCATAGAAATGGACTCCATTTGTAGCAGCTTGGTAGTACTAAGGAAACATTGCCTCATGATAAATCTATGTCTAAGTGTAGCACTGTAATAATGAAGGTGTGCATTACCAGTCTACAATTTACATGTTGTCTTACTACTGGAAAATCTAACAGGTTCACAGTGTCTACCTTCTGTGACTTGGAGAATACCCTTCTTCAAGTGGGATATCTACCATATACAATATTAACTTTAGCCACAAACACCATACTACTATCCGGCAGTGGCTGTTTCATCACACCATGGAAAAAATTCATTTAGTCAAGTTATAGTTCATTAAATCTTGGCGAGAACACTCGCTGCAGTTCTTGGTCAGAAAAACATCACATTAGACAAATTAAACAAATGGTATCCATTCAGTGACAAAAGATGCCTGACAATGTGCCTAGGCCAGTACACTAGCAATTCCATGTGGATACTCATTTGTAGCGCTTTTCCAAAGAATTATTCCAAATGTTTACAATCAAAAGGTGACTCTTTGCATTAGTGTGCTGGAGACAGCTGTCCCCACAAAAACATGAAACTGGTTGGTTTAACAAAAAACCGTGTCACACTCTGTGTCATAAAATCAAACATCAAGTCAGTCATGGTTTCATTTACCTGCCTTAAGCTGGCTGTAAAAGTATCCAGTGTTTCAAAGATTACCATTTCAAATTATAGCTCATACACTTGGCAGCATTACTTCAATTAAGAATCTTAACCTACGCACAGGTGACTTTGATGTGCGCACTCATCTTATCTCAAAATTAATTACACTCCTGCTTGCATAATTCTGCTGCCCCAACAGTTCATAAATCATTCTCCTGCCTACGTGCAATATATTTTTTTTTCAAAAAACAAAACATCTCTGGTTAAAGCCATTCAGTTGGAAGAGTAAAACCATTTGGTTTTTTCAGATTCATCTCAACAGTGCATTTAAAAACCATTTTTCAATGTGTTAGCATTCAATTGCTGTGTCACACAACTGTATGTGGTGCCTGATGTTACAGTCCACAATTCATTGTCCATAGTCCTTTAAACAAGAAAGGGCAAAACATGTCATTTAAATGTGTAGCATCAAATACTTGATAATTAGCCAAGTCTGCATCGTGCCAGTTCAGCAAAAGTTATTACTCTGTTGGACACTATTCGCAGGTTACAGCATTGAGTGCGGTGCAGGGCACGTTAAAGTTGAAATAGCATGTCGCAGTGGCTCGCTTTCTCTGAGAATGCGTCTGACCCTTCTTTGATCAGTGTCACCCACAAACTGCATATTAATTTCTGATATTATGAAATGTCTTGTCGTGCTTTGCCTAGGCAAAATACAAACAGAAATGTTAGGATTTCATCAAAACTTCAATATCAGCGTTATCCACCCCTTCCCATAATACCACCCCCATCTTCAAAAAGTCTCATCAGGTAACTACACACTTTGTCATTGCTACTGCAATTATTTATCACCTTTCTGCATGTTTCTGGGGGCTTATTTACACTCAACCATACGGGGTGTAACTGCCTAATCACAAACTCATTTGTGCAATGCAATCATAGCTGGTCAATGGTACCTCAGACTGATCTGTGCTTTTACAAAGCCATATAGTAAGTACCCAGGTCGCACAATGCTTTTCTTTTTCACCAAAGCGATCACAAATGCCAGGCGCCAACTTGCTTCCAGTGTCCCATGATCTTGGTTTAGGTTGCCCTGCTGGCATCACTCCATTTTTTAAAGGTAAAGTCTTTCAGTCCAATACCGCTTACAGTTGTACGAGCAGCTTTGTTTATTTATCTTTCTTTTCTTAGCAGTGTCTTTTCAAGCCTCTGGTTTTTTCACTTGTCATTTTTTCAAAGGGCGTTTGCTGTTTTTGAACCACCCCTTTGAGTGCGATAGTCTAAGCCAGTTTCTTTTGTTGCTTCAACAAATCATTCATTCTTGCACTAAGCCGTGTGGCTTCTGGATCATGGCTAATGTGCAGTGTTCATGTTGTACTTCAAAGCCCCGCTCTGCATGTTGTCTCTTGCAAACCGGCTAAGCACTTTTGTCAGTTTTGCTTCCATCTGGAATGCCATAATGTCTTTGTCAGTTACTCCATCCCCTGGCAATGTAGCTTGCAGTTTGCCAGATGTGTATTTTCTCTTCTCAAAGCGCCTAGAGGTTTCTTCTCCAGTGTACAGCGCTTTACTTCAGTTCACATCACATGGAGCATTGGAATGCAGCTTGCACAGCAATAGCGTTTCACTTCACTTCACATCACATCACATGGGAATGCGGTTTGCACAGTAATGTCTGTTGGAATGGGCAGCTGTCTTTTCTTGGCCCATTCACAGATGCATAGGTAAATGTTCAGATGTGATGTGCCCGTCTGCCATCCTGCATGAAGCCTTTGCTCCGTACCACAGTTTACTGGGCAAATTCTTTACTTTTTGAACAGCTCTCTGTTTTTGCTCCCCCTTCCTCAGGAATGCAGGCATGTTTATCTTTCGTGTGCACCTGGCAGCGCCATTAGCACGCAGCTTATCTCTTTTGCCTATAACTCTTATACTGTGGCGGCTTCACTCGTTTCAGACAATTCATCCAGATTAACTCTTTCTTGTACTGTTTCTGCTTTTGTTTGCCTTCACGCACCTCGCCCAAGACAGCTTCAAGGCACAAGCTCTGCACACACAGCAAGACTCTTGTTTTCAAAAGCGGCACTTTTCTTGTCATTTTTCTACTCCATGTAATTTTGCAAAATGTCAAAGCGTCTTTTTTTTTTCTTGTAATGTGCGATCTTTCAAGAGAACTCACAACCCATTAAATCTTTGTGCTATCTTATCACACACAGATGTTTCATTCTGTTGTACCATTGCCAAACTATAACCACTCATTTCAGTGCATTTAAAAAATAAAAATGCCATATTTAGTGCAGCTCCCTGCACGTTTTTTTCTGCAAGAACAACCCACACTCTATTGCTTGTGGGCTGTTTAATGTGTCAACAACATTTTTCCCCATGTATCACAGTCAACAGGTCACTATTTCCAAATCATACATCACTTATAAGGCAACAGCACAAATCCATGGCATAGCATGGGGACAGTCAAAAATACTCCAGGGGCAATTTAGAAAAATATAAATTGTTTTTCCCCCCAACCATTGCAAACTGATTCTGCAATTTCAAATCAGTACACAAAAATCGAAAATCCAAATAACATTCACTCACTTTCCTTTTAAGTGAGTCTCTCACCCAATATAAGCATGGCACAGCCTAAAATGCAATATAACCATTTTAGTGTGTTTCCTTTAAACAGAATTTGCCACCATTAGCACATGGAATTTTACAGTTGCCAAAAGAAAGAAAAAACTCTTTAGGCTCTCAGCACAGATGTTACTCATTCTCCTAAGCATGGCTCATTCCCCTTCCTCATTATTCAGGAATGCCAACCCTTCAAAAGCATATATCAAAAAAGACGAACCTTCGCCTCCGAACATTACAGCCCCCACTCGCTAGCACACTGGGGCTGAGTCAATGGTTAAATCACTATTCACAATTTGCATGTCAAATCCCTGCAATTATTTATTTTTTCCTGCCCTCATGACAGAATAGAGATGAGAACTCCGTCTCATTATGCATTCCAAATTACAACTTTAAACTTGGGAAACCACATGATAAAATTCTTTTTCTAATTGAGCATACATCTTTCTTAACCATTCATCGGAGTGCTTTAAACAAAGCCATTTCCCGCTCGTTTATTGCCTTGTACTCCCTGGCACCAATCCCATGCAATAAGTCAGTCACGACTGATTTACTGAAGGGAGTCTTAACCACACAAGCTATCGGCCACGGCAAACCGACACAACATTGCTGCCTTTTGAAGTCTCAGAGCTGCAGTGAGACCATCAAGGAAATGCGACAGCCTGCTCCCCACTCTACACTGTGTTCTCTCACACCATTTGTCATGTCAGCACGGCACTGCTCTTCACAAATCCCACCGCTGCCACCAAATGTCTTGATATTGGGCAAAATCTTCCTCGGGGCCAGCCCTTTGAGAGCAAAAATACCCAATTCAGCCCAAAATACAGGTTCTATTGTGCTGAGCAGTGATCTCATGCTAGTGACAAATGACACCCTCAAAGCTTTAGCATATTTATTCTAAGCAGTGAATTTCATATACATTTGGGATTCAAGTTAGAGAATATTACAAAGCATAAAACAAAGAGCAATGCAAAATATAGTGAAACATGGAACTTAGATAAACATAGAGAAACATAGAGAAATATAGAGAAACATAGAGAAACACAGTCTTACGTCCCTTTAAGCAGCACTGGGGAGACCTTGGGCCCTCATAAGCTAGCTGTAAACAAGCCCCGCTCAGAGGACAATGCTGAAGGACACCGTATGAGCCAATGTCGGGCACCTGTTTCTGCACGAATCAAGTCCACAGGCGATCTCCCCCTGATCCATGTGTGCATGGATATTTTATAATCTCTTGCTGTCAGTCACCATGACGCACAGTTCCAGAACTTTCCCTGTGCAACTGGCTCATGGAAAAAACCCAGCTCTCTCTGAGATGCTCCCTGCTCGCTCCTACCCCCTCCCTTGTTCCCATCTGCGCTGGCTGAGGAATGTCTTATCAGTACCTTCCCAGAGAAAAGGAAGATTAGCTTGGAGCCAGGGCTAACGTTAGTGAGGCTGAATATTCTAAGGGAAGCAGGGATGTATTAACCCCATCTGCAAGCTCTAAGAGGCATGCACTCATAGCTTAGTGTTTATAGCGCTTAAGACTGGCTATCTAAGCGCTATATAGGTGCCATGATGTTCCAAACACTCCAAAAATACCTATTAGCTACATAGCTAGGGGCCCTCCCTGCCTGTCTATCAACAATGCTTAATTTGACCTATTTCATACTAGGCCTGCATATTCCTTGTAGCTCACTACTGCATAATGGAAGTGCTACAACAGACTACTGTCAGCATTTTTAGCACATACTTTGAATACACTATTGGCTTTCAGCGGCTAATGCTGTCATCTAAAGCCCTGATTGGCAAGGTTGCAATTTCGTGTATCACTACAACTTCCTGTCTGGAGAAGGGGACGTGCACATATGTGCACATAATGTGCTTCCGTTACCTGCGCTGGTGTCACCTGTTGCAGGAATCTCTACCGTTGGCACAAAAGTAGGTGGGACTTCTCTCATAGGAAATACCGCACTCACTGTTCCTCCCCCTTCTCTCATATGCAATAATATTCCCAAATCAAGTGATAAAGCTGTTTCTCCTGTTCCACGTTCTAGTGCTCTCTTGTATACTGCCATCATTTCAGGGGGGCTGGCTTTCTTCTCATCTATATCTTTGTCTATCAAATATTCAACCATTGTCTGCAGTGCTTTTCTTTTCATTGGCAAGGGGTATTCATCAAATATCTCGTGCATTTCAATTGTGGGAATACTAGGATCTGAAATCCATTTTAACGCCTCTCGTATACATACTTTTAGTTTATCCCGTTTGTATTGGCGACGACAGAAATCGCTGCTGTACATATGGTGTCGCCACCTCCCTCCTTTCTCTCCTAATATCTTTACTCCTCTTCCCCGGTGTGGAAAACATTTCAGCATATTCATCATCAAGTTCATTCTTAAATTCAAAAAGTCTGTCTACATGCTCCCTTATTTCTTCATCTCTCTCTCTCTACAACGTGCTAATGCATTCAAATCCAACAACTGTTGTGGCGGTAGCCTCCCAATTAACTGTTTCCATCTCGCTGTTAAATATCCCCCCATGCATTCCAACAATACCTGACTTTCATTGCTTCTCCTGAAATCATACATCAAAGCTAGCGTTGTCATTTCATCATTCCCGTTTATATACATCTCTGCCTGTTCTTGCAACTCTCGTTTTCTCTCCTTGCTGATCACATTATGGGTCACTCTCGTGCATCCTCTTTGTCCGGTCCCCTCTCTCATTTCAATGAGTTCAAGTTCAGTTATTGGAGGTGCAGATGGGACAACGGGAACGGGAAGCAACTGTTGCAGTGCTGGCTGACTAATGGGAGGCGCTTGTTGTATGGTTTGTGGCTGTGCTGGTGTCTGAACAATAGGGAGGGGCTGAGCAGCTGGAGGGGGCTGAGCAATAGTCACTGGCGCAGTCTTTTTAGTCTCTCCCCTTGGGCCTCGCTTCGTATCAGTCAATATTTTATTTATCAATTCATCTGATGAATGCAACTCTTGTTGTGGGTATATTTTATATATACTCAACTGACCACATCTATTTGATTTTCTCAAACTATCATTCCACTCCTCCTCCTCTTTTTCTTTAACTCTTTCTGCTTTCGACTTATGCCTGCGCGTGCTCCTCTCTCTACATTTCCAACAAAGCATAGCTTCCCTTCTCCAGTCCCTAAGGATATCAAATGCTGCAGGACGTGTTTTCTTTTTCATCAACACCTTCTCCAAGTAATCTATCCTCATAATCTCAAAACTCCCGTGATTCGGCCACCTCAGATCTTCCTCTTTTCTGGTTTTCCTATGCCAATTCTCACAAAACATTATTGCCCCTACACCATACTTCACATACATCTCATAAGCCGGCGACACCTCCGGTGGCGCGACCTAGCCAGTTTCCAAAGATTGTCTACCGCAGCGGAAAAATCCTGCTAAAGTGGACAATACCCCAGGCATGTTTTAACCTTACCCTCGGCTAATCAACCTTACGCTGGGTGTTTGATTTTGCAAAATCAACTCTCAACCAATATCAGGGTTACTTTGAATCGGGGCACGACTCACCTGATCAGTCAAATTGTCTTTCAAGACGTGATTCGTCCATATACTGATGCAACCAATAACGTTGTGTCTGCGTATCTTGACTCACTCTGCCTCGCAAAGGAGTCTCATCACTTTCACAGGGGCGCCCCGAACACCTCTTGATCCCGGCTCGATCGTCCCGTCCTCGCCGTTCTCTCCGCCTTCCTTATTTTACAACGTACACGATGGAACAAGTGGGGGAGGGTCCCTTTTCGGTCGCCATCTTGAAGGGGCCCCTGAGGGACCCTCGCGTATGGAAACAAGTCACAATCACCACACACAAACTGATACGCCAGACACAAGGTTGTATTCCCAAAAGCTAGGGTTTATTGCAAAGCAAATAGTCTCAGTTGGCCAACTGGGTCCCACGCTCCGCGACGTGTTTTTCCATAACCTGGGGGACGCAAGAGAGCGAGAATCGTACAACAGTTACATATATACAAAGCAAGTATCTTACAGTCAGTGGTGACACATTCAATACCGCCCATAATGTATTTCCTTTGAATTGGGTACGATGATTGACAATTGTGACGAGTATGACACCTTCAGACATTTATTTAGCAACAGTTTGCAATTTCATGATCCTGCAGACACAATTCTTTTTCTAAGAACACACTGCTTCTATTCTCTGCAAGCAAGCTGCATGCAGGGAAGAGACACATTCCAGGCCTCGCTATCTCCTAGTTTCTATTCGTGTACTGGGGTCAACTTGCTCTCCAGGGCTCTACAGGGCTCAGAAAAGGGGGGCCGCTAAGAAGAGCATAATTCAAGCCATTTAATGTTCGCTTCTAACATTTCTACTGTATTAACGAGACTAGTTGGCACCTGTGTACTGATTAAAATGCCCCGCTGCTTACTTCCAAGGACTTGTGAGGGTGGAGACCGGGCATTTCTGTCTGGGTCGCTGCGTTATGTTTCAACAAGTCTCTCGCGGCCTTGCGTTATGCATGAACAATAATGTACTAGTGGAGCAGAATAAGCTTTCAGCAAAGCAGTTTTAACAGAAAGCAAAAGGCAAACGTTAGAAAACAAACTGGCGATTTCAGTCACTTCAAAATGGCCGCAGTTTAGTCAAGCTTATGGCTATATATTCTAATACTAAACACATGAGGCGGTTGGTCTTCGGCCAATGAAGTTCATTGCCACACCACAGTTTCCACATTAGCCCATTTCACTAGATCTCTCCACCATCCTTGAGCGGACGGACTCATTGCAATTCTCTGTTTAGCCAGTATGTACGCTAGGTCGTTTAATTTACCAGCATGCTTGGCTCTTCTTGGCCTAGGGAAGCCATCAAAAGACACACCCAGGGGGATCCCACATCCAAAGTATTTCCACTCTGGCCATGATTTGGGCCACCTCTTCCCAGAATTTGCCTACCTCTACATTCACCATCCCGCATTTCAGGCATGCCTGTTCTCCTGCCCTATAGAACTTAAATATTTTATTTGGAGTCGGGTAAATAGCTCTCTGGGTCACATATAGCTGTATCTGTTGGAACCGTACATTTCTCGATACCGTTTGGTGGTATCTTTGCACTCTGCCCCACATCCCATATGACAGTTCTATATGCGGGAGACCTCACGTCCACCTTCCGATAAACTGTAAAACATTTCTATGACCTCTTTCGATTGTGGAGTCTGTTCATCCCCAGGCCACCTGCTCTTTATGATCTTCAGGAGTCGAGAGTATGTGATATATTGTCCCCGATGTTCCCTACCAATTACTCAAACCCTTTGGACATCCCCTCCACCAACAAAACCCCAACTGTTGCTATCCCCACCGGCTCCCATTTCCTCCTAAGGTTTCACCGTATCTGTTCATCCACCCCTTCTAGCGCTACCAGTGGTATCTGCAGTGAGTATAGGGTAGAAAAGGTCATAATTCGACAAACCTTCCGCCAAATCGCATTCCCCAGGTGCAACAGTAGGTGCCCTCCAATCATTCGCTGGTTGGGTAGCCACATTATCTCATTTAGAATGTGCGGTGCACTCTTCGCACTTAGCAACTTGGATTCAGGTGTCTGCACCTCTGATAGCCATTTGGCTACAAATTGGAGCTGACTTGCCACGTAATACACTTCAAAATTGGGCAGTTTGATACCTCCTTGTTCATATGGCTTCTGCAGCTTCCACAATGCTACTCTATTTCTTGCATTATGCCAAAAGAAGCTCCTGCATATACCTTGTTTTTTGTGAAACTTGTTCGGTATTTCATATGGAATATTCGCAAAACAGTGTAGTAGTCTTGGCAGCACTACCATCTTTAATAATGCAGAACACCTCATCATGGATAATGGCAACTTAGTCCAAAAAAAACATATTCTTCTCAACCCCAGATGCCGCTTTCTCTGTGTTATGCCTATGTTCTAGCTTGGTCATGATATATATCTATCCCCAAGTATCTAAAAGAATCAGTTTCCCATTTTATTGGCAGTTTATGTATGGGCCTCCCAAAGTACACTCCAAAGGGCTATAAACTCGACTTCTGCAGATTAACCGGTATGCCCGATAGTGCGGCATATCGTGCCAGCACATCCAGAACAATTTGTAGGTTCTCCTCCGTGTGCTGCAGGTACAGGAGCATATCATTGGCATATAATGAAATCAGATGTCGACCTCACCGTATTCATTTCTCAGGTATACAGCCAAAAGCTCAAGCGCTAATATGAAGAGCATCGGAGACCAGGGGCATACCTGTCTTGTGCCCCTACCCAGCTGCCATTGCTTGGAAACAATGGAGCCCATCTTGACCCTTGCCACTGGTACACTGTTCAACATCTGCACCCATTTAGTGTATGTGTGCCCGATCCCGTATTCTTCTAAAACTGCTAACAGCCAAGGCCATTTAACTGAATCAAACGTTTTTACTGCGTCTAGCGAAACTATCGCCATTTCCTGTGATCCTTCCTGGGTGTAATCAATGATGTGATGTAGACGCCGCACATTATGAGTTATATTCCTGTGTGGAACATACCCAGTCTGATCTGCTTGCACAAGATTACTTATCGGTTTCAGCCTATTCGCCGTGACCACAGTAAGAATCTTCCCATCTTAGTTAAGCAGCAAGAGGGTCGATAGGATCCGCAATCTATATCCGGCTTATTTGGTTTGAGGAGTCAAATTATTATCGCTTCTGCAGCGACTCCGTCAGCCTGCCTTCATTTAGTGCCTCATTCAACATTTCTAATAGTGAAGGGGAGAATCTCTGCTCCAACTCATCTCCCTCACCGGAGTCCTCATACAACTGCATATAATACTCAGAAACATTTGTTCACGCCCTCTTGGGTCTCCGGTAACTCTCCTTCCATCCCTTTCATTGCCCTTATCGTCTACGGGAAGGGCTCACTCTGTATAGCCAGGCTAACAGTCTGCCTGGCTTATCTCCATGCTGTCTCTCAATGTATTTCTTATAACTCAGTTTGCATAGCCATTCCCAGTGATCTCTGCACTCCTTCTGCAACCTTTGGCCTCCTCTGGGGATCTGTTGCCTTCGTGCATAATCGTTTCCAATTTTTTCTCCACCTTCTGTAAAATAATGCGTTATAACCTCTTGCATTCCCTTTGTTTTGGCAATAGCTACTCCCCGCACCATCACCTTAATGGTTTCCCATAATGTCCCAGCCGAGCTTACACTGCCAGTTTTATGTTAAAAATACTCTTTCACCTCCACCCTCAGGTCCTCCCGAAACCCGTTGTCCTTCAGTGCCTCCACCCTCAATCTCCACGTCGGGATCCTGGCCCTAGCGGGGTAAACCTGCCATGTCACAACCAGAGGGGCATGATCTGACAGGACCCTGGCTTTGTACTCAGCAACTGTGACCTTGTGTATCCTTTCTCCTCCTGTGAACACATAGTCTAGCCTCGTGTGTAGGTTCTGTTGGGCAGAACAATGCGAGTACAACTAAGCTTGTGGATGTTTCACCCTCCACACATCTACTAATTGAAAGGCTTGCAGCAATGTACTTAATGCTTTAGCCGAGGTGGTTGGGGACATGGTCTTGTCGTCTGATCTGTCTATCAATGGAACCCGAACACAAATAAAATCGCCCCCCATATCACTGTACTGTCTATCTTGTTGGGTGTCATGACCGACGTTTGGACTATTATGCTGCAACATTTGGTGCTGTGGGCTAAGGAAATCCAAGAGGGCGGAAAAGCCCACATTTGCACCAGAATCCTGGAGAACCGCGCAGTCTTTGCGCACAACAAAATGGTCGCCTGACCTGCTACCCACCAGTGTGAGCGTGAGGGACCGGAAGCGCCATGGGTAAAAGGTGGTGCCCAAGGAAAAACAGCAGGGCCTGTTGGCTCAAAAAACGCTTTGAAATCACCTTTGTTTCTCTGAAATGCAAGCTAAAAATGCCTATTTTAAACATTGCAAGATATTCAAAAATCTCACTGAACACCAAAAGACATTTGGCAGAATGTATTCTTGTGTGCATACTAAATATGGAAAGAGAAAGAGCCCAAAACAATGTTTATAACAAAACTGGCTGAGCTGTGGATGTCAGCAGCTCAAGTTAAATTGGACTGAAAGACGCTAAAATATAAATGTTTAAAATAAATGAGTGACCTACTGTGGAGTGTCACATAGTTTGCAACTGTTAAATGTCATAGTTTTGAATCAGTGTTGTAGCTGCATGTGTAAAAATTGCAAGTTTGGTTTGAATGTAGAAAACTGGGAACCAAAGTGACATTTAGCTAAAGCCCGGCTGAAAGAGTTTGAATTTGCCTGACAACTAACCCCCCGACAGGAGTTGAAACTTGATCAGCAGCTGTGTTCCCAGGCCTGGCTGCATTCTGCTGCCCCTGCCAAAAGGAGATGACACCTCTCTGATTGAATTAGGGGAGTGGCACCTGGGGACTGCAGGAAACTAAACAAAGCACTGTCCTTGGCCCAGGCAAATGTTAAATTAGGGGGGTCGTAAATGGCTTCCTCTTGGAAGGAAACAGGGAGGGGCACTGCATCTGTGAGCGAGCTGAGCTTGGGGGAAGTGGATAAACCAGAAATTCCACCATGTGCTTTGGAAAACCACACCCCTCGGGGCCAGAGCATATTTTTAAAAAGATGGATAATTCATAGTGCGGACTTGTAAAAATTATATAAATAACATCATCATTCTTGTGATTTTTCTGTGCACATTTTAAGAGGTGTTAGAACTCTGTACCATGTTCTGAGGCAAAACCCCATGAATTATGGAGATTGCAGACACAGGGTTCACGCTAGAAAAATGAAAAGTTACTGGAATATGTGTAGAAAGGCGGTGTACATGTGTGGCATTTTTGGTAAACATCCGATATTGGTAAACCAACTAAAAACGAAAATAAGTTTTGCAAGCTCTTAGAAACATCAGAGTTGGAACAGAATGTACCATAAGTAATCTGTAATATGTACATGTAATGTCAACCACTTGTGTATCTGGGAAATATGTATTTGGATCAGAAATAGATTTGTGTGCAATTTGACAAGGGTAGGATCCTCTGACCATAAACCTACCTCATCACTCTGACTCACAACTCAGTTCCCACAATCAAGGGAGAGAGGAGAACTGGGCCAATGATAAGTTGAGAGGGGCAGGCTCAGTTATGGTACGCACACACCCACTTTCTAAAGACATAAAAAGAGCCACTGGAAGCCAGACAGGAACATTCACTTTCCACTTTCTTGCGGGACGCTTTGCCGGGAGACTCCAGACTTCAAATCCATCAATCTCCAGAGACCAGAACTTAACTCCAGAACTTGTAGCAGAGAGGCCTGAATCCACAAACCGAATCCTTTTTTCGCAGGCCTCCAAATCATTTGCAAACTATTCAACAGCTGGGCGAGCTGTTTGAATTCTTTGCCAAGAACTTTTGCCAGAACCGGTAGCAGACCCAGAAGGCAGAATTATCCAGAGAGACCAGAGATCCAGAGAGACCAGACCCAGACCAGATCGCTGAGAGCTGACCCAAATCGCTGTGCGCAGAACCAGTACCCAGTGGCGAGAGAACCGCAGCCAATCCTGACCCGATCCGTGACGAAGTCGCATTCCTGTCCAAAATATAGTGTGAGTACTCAGCCAGAACTGTGCAAAACCAGTCTCTTAGTTTAAAATAATCTAATTCAAACTATTTAACCTATCTAGAACTACACCATAGCATTGTGTGTCCTTCTGTGACTTTAAAGCTGCAAAACTGTCATCTGTCATTCTGAAACTTTAAAATTTCATTTCTGAAAATCTACCTCCACAAAATCGTCTGTATCTCTTGGCCCGTTTGTGATAGAAGCGAGATTTAACTTTTATTTTAAAGCTGAGATTCTAAGCTTTCCAACAAGCTCTAACTTGCTACTCCTTGCTACTCCTTATAGTTCCTCCATAATTGCGCTCGACGCACGCGACTAAATTGCCGCGATTTGACATTTTGCTTCATTTCAGCCACGTGTAAAAATATTTGTTTCTTGCTTTCCTCACCCTGAACCTCTAGAGGGAATTAAAATCATTTTTAGCATATTTTTCCCTTTGCATACCACCTTTTAAGTACTTTGCCTGTGTTTAAAATCATCCCTGTTTCTCTAAGCTTGCTAGAGGGGAATTGAATTCGTATTGTACCGTGATTGTATTCCTGAAGACTGTGTGTTACTTCCACCTCCTTACATTGCATAGAGGAGGGGGGGGTTAATTGCCAAAAGGGGAAAAGTGATTCTATTACCTTTTGCTGAAATCATATCAAGTTTATTCCTGTGTTGCTTCTTTTCCACCTTATTTATTTATTTAAATTTATATAGCGCGCAAGTAACCCATGGGCATTGAGGCGCTGTTACTTGCAAGAGCTTAGTTACAGGCTGCATTTCCTTGTACCATATAAAGCATTCTCAGCTACCTTATCATCTATACTACTCCTAAGTAATTAAACCAGTGTGCTAGTATAACATCATCCATTTTTGATCACTGTCATATGTCTAAGTGTGATATCAAATATTAATTTATTATAAAAGTGTGATATATATCTATTGTTTAATTTTTCAAATAAACCTTTTCAATTTGCAAAACAAACCTACTTCTTGGCTCAGTGGGGTCAGGGGGATTCTCAGAGAGGGGCGTGATACAAGGGTTCATCATCCAGATTATAACTTATCATAAAAATATATAAATAAGGGCTTCCTTTGAGCAATCCCAGACAAGGCACTGACTTAGTGGGACTGCTTGATTGGAGTCTTTAACAGAGTGGGGGCTCGTAGCCGGGGATTCTGGATTAGATCTATCACTTGTGCAGATTAATACAGTGTGCTAACTGACGGGATACATACAACAGGTCGGATCACCACGCTGTGGTACACTGTAAAGCACTCCTCAAAGGAACGCTCTAAGGAAACGGTCTGTTTTGCAAAATAAAATACAAACATCTGTAAACCAGGAAGGAATTCAAGTTCCAGAATGACGACCTTGGTAGATATCAAAATAGCCAGAGAACACCTCTTACATAAGCTATTTGTGAGAGGTGAGTGGGCTCATCAGGACCAGGCAGTCTGGTTGCAGGCAATCGCACCCCAGATCACTGAAACAGGGTCAGATATATGGAGAGATCAGGGTCCCTTACATGTGGCCCTGAGTGAACTATATATGGCCCCTAAGGCCAAGGATGAGCACAACAAGATTGCCAGGGTAGCGGCATATTTATATTTACATATGAGAGCCATACAGGACAAATGTGCTGAAGGCCAAGATCTGGCAAATAGGCAACTGATGGCATTAGAGAAGGCCCAATCTGACCTGGTCTCTTCTGAGCAGAGGCTGCAGAGGAGCCAGGAGTCAGAAAATGATAGTAGGCAGTACATCCTCCCATCTTTGTCTGCAAAGGACTGTAGGAGTTTGAAGGGGATGTGTGGTGCTATCCAAATCAGAAGTCCTCTAGCATATGCCGAGTAGGCTGCCCCAGGGTCATACCATTCAATTTCCACGTAATTGTCTTGCTTCTCCTTCGTTAGGTGGGTTTCTTGCAACAGCGCTACGCCGATTATTTTTTTTAGCGTCTCAAATAAGTCATTACCCGGTTCCTTTTAATATAACTGTTCAGGCCCTTTACGTTCCAGGTTATTATTCTAAGTTCACCCGTCCTCTCCGATCTTGTCCTCCCCCATTCCATTCAGTATTCCTGTTCTTCTGCTCTGTGGTTCGTGTCTGTAGGCCGACCCCGCCCTCCAATAACTACCCAAGCCCCCTTCCCACCAACCCCGTCCCCAACATTTGCCCAGCTCCAAAACGGAATCTCAGGTGCGCCCACTTCTCCCCTTTTCCCGGCTCATTGCCGGTACTCCGAGTGCAGCAGGAGGATACTGTGCTACCAGTACCCTAACTAAACTAACTTGGGGAAAGGGTGATTCCAAACGCCACACACTCCTATGTGTGCATGTGAAGGTAATGGTTACTGAAAGGAGGAGGTATGCTAGTTAGAACTTTACTTTCATTAATGTTGCTCCATGTGAAAATTATAGTGCACACATATGCCTTTGCTTAGACATCCTCCTGGCTCGTAGCACCATGACTGCAGTGCAGGTTGAAAGACGGCTGCTGGAACACAAGTTCCTGTAGGCAGAGGTGGCTTTGTAATTTTCTCCACCTCGGTTTCCAAATGTAATAATCTTATGCCTTAGCCAGTCTGGTGACACGTAAATCTAAGTCGAATACAAGTAAGGCTCCTGATTTTATGGTATTTATTTTTTTATACATTTTCATCCGTATTCATCCATAGTTATTTTCTTGTAAAAGAAATACACTGCAATTAGTATATTTCCCACTTTCATTTGAAAAAAATGGTGCGTTTGAATGTCCGACATATCCTTCTGAAGATCAAGGGAAGCACCATTTTTCTCTCAATTACAACTGGGTTTCTGTGTGTTTAAAATAAATTGCAAACACAGAGAACTGGGCTTCAACAAATCAAAGTTTGGTTTGTACCTTTACTACAAAAAGCAACACTTTCAAACAAGCGCGTTCAGTTTTTCTGTGTGCAAAATGGGTCTCTCATGGAGCTAGACTGCAACAGATAGTCAATCCCATTGTTTTCTTCAGTACACTCATAGACAAATACAAATGGACACATTTGGATTCTGCCCTACACAAGTACAAGAATGAGTTGAGGTTAAAATCCCCACTCAGCCACCATACTGCTACAAACCAAAAGCCAACACAACCAGAACAATAAAACAAGCACAATTAGTAGTTATACCGCCTTTGCCTTTTGTGGTAATGTGGGGGGAAGAGGGGAGGTGGGAGGTGAAGAAAGGCTATACTCCAGAGGAGTGCAAATGTGATTCAGTAGCAACAAAAACAGCAAAGCATAACATTCCAAAATAAAGGGAATGTCCAATCAAGGCACTATAAAAAATAAATATACTTTAAGAAAACACTAAATACTGCATCTAACTAAATAGAGAAACACTCCCCCCCATCCCCCGCCCCCAAGGTAAGACATGAGAATAATCAGATTGCAGCAATGAAGCTTTAAAAAAAAACAACAAAAAAACGTATCTTACACCTCTGATTCATTATTCAATGCTCTTTAATATGTTTCTTGGATGCAAAAAGAGAATGTGGTCTAACCAGTCTCTAGGGCCCAAAACTGGACCACAGGGGCTGTTAATAGTACCGTCTTGTGGTTTGACAGCATCAAACTCTGCAGCGAGCAGTGGAGCGAGTGGACCAAGCTCGGTTTGGGTATGTTGAATTGTGCGCATGGGGCAAGCGGATATCGGGCAGGTTCGAATGTGGTAGCTCTGTGCTGTTCAAATGCAGCTTTCAGCAAAGTGGCCCAGGCCGCTCACTGGGATTTGTCAGAGGCCGGATCAAGTCTAGTTGTAACTGCTGGGAAGCGCCAATGAGTGATGTTCTAGTGGTCTGAGTCAGCAGGCAGTGATTGTTGAAATGGTGATCCTGTTGCTCCAATGCGTGTTTCAGCAAAGCAGCGAGTCTGGTCATCAGGGTGTAACCCCTGGTTCAAGTTAGCAAGAAAGTCTCTGGCAGCTCGAGTTGGGTCCTGGCATAGAGCAGTTGATTTGAGCCTAGCAGATGACTGGCTTGGCAAGGGCACAATACAGCGTCGAATGGGCTTGAGGTGCAGGCACTTGGTTGAAGGTTCTGAAAAGCAGTGCCGTTGGGATCACTCAGCATCAAACATGGCTTGATTTAAGTACAACCGGCATTGGCAGCAGAATGGGGAGCCTTTGCTGATCTGGCCCTCCACAGATGCTGTGATACCGACTTCAGGGGCTCGATGACAGAATGAGTCAATTGAAGGGTCTAATCCTCCCCTTCCAGATTCAAAGCAGGATTTTCAATCAAAAGTTCAAATAAGCAAGGTACGTTTTGTAGCCAAATTCTGATGAAGTTCTTCTTGCTCCAAAAGTATTTCACTTGCACTTTAACCAATAGTTCAAACCTAACAAAATCATCTGTTTCCTTTGTGGGCCTTCTCCTCCCAGGTGATCCACCCAGCTAATACCACACCCAGGGTTAGGATCAGGTAGCTGCTACCTTCTCCATGCCACCTGGGAGGAGACTTTAGGTAGGGATTCTGTGAGGATGCCAGAGGATTGATTACAGACCCCAAATCCCTAGGCTAGTATTCGAGCAGTAGTAGCATTCTACCTTGAACTGCTGGGCCTTTGACTGCACTGCTGTTTCTTGCAAGGGTGACATTTCAACATCTGAAGTAGCTGCACCAAGCTCTGGGTTAATTTCTACTGGATCATTGGGCCACCCACCTTAGCTGGGGTAGTAAACTATGTATTGTACACAGTCATGGATTTTGATATCCCCCTTCTTCATAACTGGAGGCTTGCTGGCTGTCTGTTGCATAAATGTGTTCCCAAAGGGGCGAATTGGGTGTAAGTAGTGCATAACTGCAGGATGTAGTATCACAGGACGATAGCCATTGCTGACAATGGCACAGTTCAAATCCAAGCAAATACAAGAAATGACCCCACATATAGCACAAGACACCTTATTACGTGTCATACAATTTTGAGAGAAGTTTTATTTAAAAGGAAATGTTTAGGACACATTTGTAATATGCAATGTCAGGTTGTACAAATAGGAACTCAAAAAGTACACAAATTATTTGTTGTAGTACACTGGATACCTTTGTGCAAAGTTATATACAAAACATCTTGTTACAGGATAACCATGATCCAAAGAAATGATTGTGAAAATAGACCCGAAGAACAATATAACAGGAGCACAGAGACACAGGTTGCATGACCTACATTGCTATCTAGAGATTATACATTTTTATATACCGTCTTTCTACAGATATATGCTTATGCACAATAAGCCAATAATTCAAAATGTGAGAATGGTATGATGTGGTCTATTTGTGCTGTGATAATTTCTATGGTAACATTTGATTTTAGCATCTTCCTAAGAACTTTGCCTCTCTTGGATGTTATTTCAAGGCTGAGCCTTCATCAGAACACCAGTGTTTACTCTTGTGCTCACCAGTGGTTCTTTTAACAAGTGAAAATAATGACTTCAACCTGCTTGAATCACAACTTGCCTGCAAAGAGAGAACCTGCAAACAATCCTTCTCTTGTCATGCACCCACCCTCTGGAACTCGATCAGTGTCTGGATTCACCCACAAGTCTCCAATTTTGCAAATCTCTTGAAACATGGCTCTTTCAACAACACCTGACCACAGACTAATTCCAAAAGATGCACATACCTCACAGTACTGTGCTACTGTTAAAAGATGCCAGCCGAAATGCTGGCTTACCCACACACTGTACAGTGCCCCGTGCTTTAAACAAAATATAAATAAAATATAGGGGAGAAACACTTTTTAAATGTTATAACATTCACAGCACCATGTTCGAATAGTTGGCAAACTTGAATGGAGGTGTAGCGAAAAGCCTCTAGGCGCTTGCAGTAACCTGCACTTGCACTAACCTACTGAGCTATCTTGTGTGTATTAGAGCTTATTCGAAGCATGGAGGAAAATGCTGAAACCAGCCCAGCCTCTCGATCTGAGTGAGCCAGCATGCTTGCGAGTGGTCAACTGCGAAGGCCCTTCAAGACATAAACATTTAGTTTTGCATGAAACCCTGTGCAGTTTGTAGGAGCCAGGCACGGCCAGTCTCTTCTGCGCTCTGCGAAGTCAGGTGCACTGATAACACAGGAATGTAGAAAGGCGCTTCCCAAAACAACGTACACGAAGCCTGGGAGCCAAGACTGGCTGTTTCCAGTCTTGTAACTTTCCAGGCGAAAACATGTTTGCTGCCTGGAAGGGTGAGCCTAGAAGATTCTCGAAGAGCTGGTACATCATAGTGATTGACGTGCAGCCCCTAATAAGAGAACTATACCTGGGCCAGTGAGGGAGGGACTCATCCTGGGCTGTTGGTGAAACGCGTGCACGAAGAGGAACAGCGCCTGGATGACCAGCCATGCACTACCTGGGCCGAGACTCCTAGCATCACATCCCCGCTCTGGTGCAGGCCTGTGGGGAGCTTGGCCAGTCCTCTCCTCCTCTCTCTCGAGGGGTGCCGGGCACTTCGACTGGCGAGGGTCCTGGGTGTGATCCAATCATATCTCCATCTACAATATCTAGGAGCGTAAGATAAATAATTGCATATTCATCTGTGACTGCCAATTGGTGTTATACAGCTTGCACTTTTCATTTCCATATTATTGTAAAATGCTGCTTCGTTCTCATTAGACACTGTGGTAATAAATGCAAGCATCATATATTCTGTGTGATTGGCTTTCTTCTAGACTGAGTTCACTGTGCTTCACATAAATACTTACTTGTGTGGGAAGGTGATTAGGAGTGATTATTGCACTAAGGGCTGGCCCCAGGGAAGGGTGCGGGATCCCCCTTTTCACTACGGGAGGGTACACTTTTTAAATTACCCTCAAGTAGGTTCTCCAACACTGATGCAGCCAAGTCTTTAGTGCAAGTAGTTTAAAGAGTGTGGCCTCAAGCAGATGCCTTCAAAAAACGGTATAAAGAACCTTATTTATAGTGGCTAGCTCAATATGTTATAGTATTGAATAGCTTGCAAGAACTATGAGCAGTGTGAGGTGATATCTTACCAACATATTTGTGGTACGCAGTACTGTGAGGTTGATGGTTTGTAAAATCGGAGTCAGATGGCACTGGTGTATGCGTGTCTACTGGGTCTGTTGGCTTCTGTGAAAAAGGGTACAATGTGGCATCAGTTACTGCCACAAAATATATCGAAAAGTCCATGGGCCTCATTACGACCCGGGCTGTAAGGGATTACCGGTACCGGTAAGGGCATTGGTAATCCCTTACCGCCCTATTACGAGTTCCCTTTGCGGATCTTCCCTTAACGGCTGGTAAAGGACAGGACCCGCAAAGGGACTTTAGAGGTAATAACGGTACCACAATTTGCCTTGGGGGCTAAAATGGGAATGGGGAAGGGCCATGATGAATGGGGAATTACCGCCGCCGTCAACCTTGGAATGGGGCGGTACTTGCTCCATTCACCATGGCGAAATCGGTAAGGTTTTGGAGGCAACCATGGCGCTAATAGCGCCATGGTTACCTCCAGGGTCGTAATGAGGCCCCATGTGTGATAATGGTGTAAGAATCAAACTATTCTTACCTCTCATATTGTAACCTCATCACCTGAGTTGAAGGTTATATCACTGACCCGCCGGTTACAATGTATTCCCATCTATTTCCTATGTACGTAGTATTTAAACCACTAGGGTCCTCCGCTGGTATTTGGAGGCACGTTTGTATCCACATCTGGGAGGGGAAAGTGATTCTTAGAGGGAGGCATGATATATGGCAGCAATGTTCCTCCGGTTTGAATCCAGGTAGGGACAGGGTTTTGAAAAGAAGACAATGTGCTGTTTGGTGGTGGGGGGGGACAGGGTTTTGAAAAGAAGACAACATGCTGTTGGGGGGGCAGATAAAGAAAGAGAAAGAGAGAAAAAAAAATACCTCACTGCTTATGTTGATAAAATGCTATCTGTGTAAAGGAAACCTCCCCAATCAATAATTGTATAAGCAAATAAGATCCAGTGCGCCTTGCTCCGTTATCTTTATTTAATTCTAAAAAGATGTCTATCAGCATCTTGACCAGGGCTGTAATGAGCGAAACTTGAGAACTGGCCATAAGCCTACACTGTAGATTCTGAGTTAAAATCTGGGAGGGAGAATGGATGAATCATCCAAAACTACCAATTCTGTGACTCAGGCACAAAAAAGGACAAAGCATCACCAGATGAAATAAAGTCTCTATAGAAGCTGATCCATACGGTCTGCAAGTTCGCGTTGCCCTAGGTATGCCCAGCTTTGGACCCACAACCTCAAGAGTAGGAAGGCCTTTTAATCTGAATTTGAGATACCAATCCCGATATAAAGAAGATGGAAATCTAGCTAGATACACTCTTCGACAATTTAGAGGTAGAGGAATTCCTGGCCTGAGTAGAGGCAGGTCTTGAAGATCCATCAATCCATCTCCATTTTTAATCTTCTTTTTCAGGGTGGCGTCTGGCTCGGAGTCATTCAAATAAATAGCAGCAAGCATGTTTTCTCATTGCCTCTTAAGTTTTTTCAAAAAGGGGTTGCCGTCCTTCAGTAGTAGGGCCCTGAGATGAAACTCAAGAGTAGATTGCCCTGCATGCTCTATAGAGAAAGACTCCTCTTGATGTACTGTACTGTGACCACCATGTGGTACATCCCAATTCCAATAAGATAACAGTAATTGGAACTGAGATCGGGAGTCCTAGAACTCGTTTCAAAATGTTGGCCGTCAAAGAACTTCCTATTGGAGACATTCATCAGTTCACAGCCGTAAAGAACAATGGGAGACACTTAAGCTCTATAGAACTCGATCCGTGGGATCAATGAATAAGCATAGTGCAACATTCAATAATGAAGTACACAAACAAATCATTTCGTGATCTGTGTTGTCCATGCTGGTTTCTGACCAATATTATAAAGCCCAAGTAGCAGATTGATTTTAGTCTCTGAATTGCCATGTTATTTAGTTTCCAAGTGTACGTTTTATCTGTTTATGTATTGTACTAACCATTATGTAGGTGTTTCCTGCGTTAATCTGCAAATGATTTATATTCAGGTGCTTTTCCACCCCTAGAAGCTGGTGTTTGTTGAAGTCCGGCTATAGTATAATCCAATAAAGTGAGGTCATCAGCATATGCAATGCAGCCCACTTTCAAGCCTGGCCAGTGTTTCAGCTTAATATTTGCCAGTTGTTACGTTGGTCCACGTCATAGTGACATCTCACTTTGATGTTTGCCCTGTCATTATCTTTTTGACTGGGCCCTCCATAGCATGCTTGGTAACATTCAAAACCTTTTAAAAGAATTTCTTCTTGCTGTTTCATTACTAACTTCTCGATCAACTTCGAGTTGAAATGTACAGCACATATACCCAATCAGGTACGGTTAAATAGATGCACTAATTTCATATGGCACGAAGAGATCAAACTCATATCTGGGATAGGAGGCCCATTAGTATGTGTCTGTTTAGAGGAATGTCCCAGTCATCCTCAAACACAGATTCGAAAATTAGGATATACCCATCACTATTCCGAGACGAGGCGCCATAGCCAGTCTGGATGTACCCATTAGTCCCATTCACATACTGTTGGGCTAGAACGAGACTGCCCCCCTTCCCCCTGGCCTTGTTGACTTGCCTGAGATGAAGTAACGGGCTCAGGGGTTTGCATCTTCCATTTGACCACAGGGTCAATATTGATCCTCCTTTTACATGGTACTTCTGCCAAGTCTGACTGTCCTACTAATAATCTCCCCTTAGTTTTCCTGGGCACGATGGTTGTCGAGGTGCCTGCTGATTCAGAAAGATTGCAGTCTGCCCTTGACACCTTGTTAGTCTTTTTCCGTTTAGGACGAAGAAGGGTTTGTTGAGGAAGAAGAAAATGTCTTGAGGTGCAGTAATCTTGTGTCTTCTCACTGCTTTACCCAGCTTGAGTAGTACTAACCACACTCAGGGTGTCGTCGATAATTATAATCCTTTCAGGAGGCTGTGGATGTTTGTTCTTCTGTAAGGCCCTTTATTTTTTAGCTGCACGAATGATGTTCAGTGAACATTTCTGTGAACCGTTGTTCGAGATCTTTGACTCGCCTTTGATGTTCTTTGGGTTTTTTTGTTGTAAAAAATTGGATTTGTGACTTCATTATTAGATGTGTCATCTGGTGTTGCAACAGCACGCTGCACAGCGTCTTTGATTACAATGGTGCCTATAGGTCGATCTTGGGAGGAGCTAGATGGTTCGGCCAAATTTGACCGCAATAAATAACTCTGGGAGACGCTATCCGGTTGGGCATACTGCTGGGATCCATTTGGTAGAGCTGTCCTAATCTCATTTAATGCTAGGGTGTTCATTCTCACCACATGAGCCACCATGTCATATAGGAAAATAATGGATTGCAACACTTTATTTGGTGCAGCAAGTGAACTCGGACCAGCGTCCAGAGAATCATGGCAGCTTGAGTCATCTCCTTGAAAGGGTGGGGAAGTTCCATCCCTTGTCATTGAAGTGTTGTTAGGAGTATAGGTTACAGGCAAAAGGGTATCCGGGATTACTTCTTCAGGTTCCTCTTGAATTCTAAATAAACCCAGTGACACACTGGGCCTCATTACGACCCTTGCGGAAATGGAAAAATGATGGCGGAAATGCAATACCGCCATCGAACACCGCTCGTTGCGATCATGACCCGTCACCGTAAAGTACGATGCCATTAGCGACACCGCAGTGAACGGCAATGCTAACTGCACCAAGTACGCGCACGCGCGCCTTGCAAAACCGGAATCACCGCCATGGCGCAACGGTACGCGAATTCTGACCCTAGCGGACATGTACTGAACGCCATCAAGCACGTCGTAAAGTACCATTCCGCCATGGCGAGAAATACGGCATCGTGAACCAACCGTAAATGGCCCACTGAGTGCCTGTACTCCACTCCCTGGCCACATTGCACAACTCCTGGCAGGCGCAATGTACTCACACTATGCAACCAGTGAAATCTACAATTCACCCATGCATGCCAACGTAGAAAAGCATGCAGGGGCTCAAAGCGCCCCGTGAGTGGGCATCCATGTACGGCATGTCACCATAGCCGTACTGACGCAGCACAGGCATGTGAAGGTACAATACATCAAAATGAAAATCAAGAACACATGACACAAAACAACAGTAGTCCCCCATCGCTTGCCACCAGCGCAAGGCAACATCCAAAACAGCATCCTGAGGGGGATTGCACCAGCCCTGTACTCTTGCCAGTAAACAAACCAACCATCAGCAGAAGCATGTACCACACAAGTTGGCAGAGTGACTGAGCAGCCAGGCTCATCCCAAGAGGGGCCGATGGGAGCTGCAGGGCACAGATGGCATCAATACAGAAGCTATTCCAATGGACATGACCCCAGTCCCCCTCCAACAAACGCACGCAAACACAGTCACCTGTGACCAGCCACATTCTGAACATCCCATCATTCCACCAATCGACCTGGCTGACAGGCACCAGTCGGCCAAAAGCCAATCCCCCGCCCCTGAACAGCACATCATGTAAACAGTCACAATGGCAGCCCCTATCCGTGACCATACTGTGCTACGTAGGCAAACGCGGCCAGTACTGTACCACACAACTCAACTCAGAAGGCGGAACACAATGCAGATCATCTCGCAATACATACCGCCACAAAGCGAAAATCGCCACATCACCTGCAAAGAACAACGCAACACGACAAATATCGGAATACAATTTAAATGCACATCCAAATGACAAAGGCCCCACAGCAATTTGCAAAATAACACCAAAACAACCATCATCACCGAGGGCTGCATCTGCAATAATTGACCAGCTTCCACTTGTGTGACGCCCTGTACCATCATGGCACACAGGGCCTACATCAACGTTCCAAAAGGCAACATGGAAGCGGCAAGAACCGCAGGTCCGTCCCATGAGGCAGGCACTAGTCGAGCTGAAAGGCCGAAATGTTGCACCTAGCCACCAGTACAGCGTAAGGGCATGTGGCCCATTGGCGATCGTCCCATAAGATCGAAATGGTGCTCCACTGATTCACCCGAAGCTGCAGGAGTCGAGAGTAAAAACCATCTGGAGGAGTGGCGTAGAGATGGCATCTGCAATAGGGCAGGAGATACCTGTCACCCAAAAGAAACACAAATTAACCGATTGCATTACGGGACTCATGATGCATTACAATCTTCATTCAACACACCAAATCCACACCCATATGCATGCTAGCCCACTCCAAAGGAATATACACACCCCTAAATCAGTATCGAATCATAACGAAATCAATCGAGCTAAATACACCATTGGCAACGTCGGTTACTGTGCATGCGTCCGTCAAGATAGAACCCATGACATGGGATTAGTAACGTGCCTAGACACAAGTGTATGAAGGCGCGTCGAGACAGGGAGGATCCGACAAGGGCAGATAGACGTATGTCCCACTATGGCAGCCTTGCATCACATAGCGCAGGGGAAGGGGAGTGATTCAAAAAACCCATGTACATGGCAGACCCTAAACGGAATCATCAGTCCATGCATCCATTCATCATTCCCTCATCCCGCAATGAAAACGCATGAATATTCACTCACATTATATGTGAAACTTCCATCGCGTCTGTGCGTAATGCAGTCTGCAAAAACCACTGTGCCCCTGGCCGGATCTGTAGTGTTGTGAAGCAAGATGGATTTGGGAACGTCCTGCCTTATCGTCCACTACGCTATTGCGCATCCCATTCAATTCATATCATTCATTGCCTGCTCGTTATGGGCCATGTCCCAAGGACATTCTACAATAGAACGTTACATTTCCAGCCAGACCTGTGGGCGTATCCTCGCCGCTACTTCAAAACCAAAAATGCTGGCCTTCGAATTCCTCACTTGCAACATTACGTCGAAAAGGCTTCTGTGAACGCTTGCATTCACAATTACATCAATGTAGTGCGGCTGTGTGTCATGATGCTAACTGGCTGCAATCACAAATGGGACGCCACGCCCGTCGGTGAAGTACGTTACTGTGCTGCATGAGGGTCGGCCATCGATCGAGCCCTACATACCACTGACTCTTCACAGGTATGTAAGCGGCTGCAATCATAGCATGTGTAACAATGGGAGCATACCATGAAAATCAGTCAAAGTACATCACACTGCCATCGGGATTTGATACATGATTCCAATCCCAAGATGCCATGCGGCCAAATGCAGCCTTACGTGCGGGACGTGCTCGGCCAGAAGGGATAGCATCTGCCACAGAATCATTCAATCAGCACAGGTGGAGGCCATACAGGCCGACAGCACATATATAGCAGACCCAAACCCCTCCCACAACCACTCCCACTCCAAAATGCTACCGGCAGGACTAGCGATGTTGGGCCTGGGGGACCAGATAGCACTGCAAGTGCTACAACTACAAGAAGACGACGAACAACAACAGGTACAACAACCGGGCGCACAGGGGAGACGGAGGAGAAGGAGGAGGAGGAGGGCAAGGCAGGGTCAGCAAGGCCCACAAGCACTGCCACTACCACCACGCAGGCGGCCCGCAATCCCACGCCTCCGAGCCGATCCGTTCAACCTCACTGCTGAGCAGATCCACACCCTCTACCGTTTGGACCGGGACACCATAATCGCCATTGTGGACATGACACATGCTGACCTCGTGAGCATGATAGATAGCCCAACCGCCATCCCACCCCTACTGAAGGTGGTGTCTGCACTCCACTTCCTGGCCACAGGCACCTACCAGCACACAGTGGGACAGTTGCATGGCATTTCACAGCCACTGTTCTCACGGACACTCTTCCAAGTGCACGATGCCCTCCTGAAGCACGCCGACGACCACATCACACTACCACGCACGTACCAGGAGATTACCAACGCAAAAGTGGGATTCCATGCACTTGGCGGCATCCCGGGTTGCATTGGTGCCATCGACTGCACCCATGTTGAATTGGTTGTCCCACATGCCATGGAGGTCCAGTACCGCAACCGGAAACAATTTCATTCAATCAATGTGCAAATGGTGTGTGACTCCAACAAGATATTTACGCATTGTTGTGCCAGATTTCCAGGATCTACCCATGATTCTATGGTCCTGAGGAACACAAGAATACCACGCTACATGGAGCGACACGCAGGGCACAGATCCTGGCTACTCGGTGAGTCTCATTCCATGCATGACATCGTGGCCCATTTGATGCGTCAATGACCTTGCAGGAGGGGGGGGGGCTACTTAGCACTATCATTCCACTGACACCCTTTATTCGTCTCATACAGGTGATGCCGGGTATCCACTGAAGAGATGGCTCCTTACACCAATCCGGAACCCACAGAACGAGCATGAGGAGGACTACAACCATGCCCACTCACGTACCCGTGTGGTCATTGAACAGGCATTCGGCCTACTGAAGGCTCGTTTCCGCAGCCTCAGCAGGTCTGGCGGGGCACTCATGTACAGCCATGAGAAGGTTTCTAAGATGGTCATGGCATGTGTCATGCTGCACAACATGTGCATACGTAGGAATGTGCCCATGCCCCCTGACGCTGTACTGCATGCACCTGAAGATGATGATGATGATGAGGGTGGGAATGTGGAGGCACCTCAAGGAGTCCATGAGGCACAGGATGCACGTGCAATCCGACAGAGCATCATAGATGCATGCTTCTAGCAACCACGCATGGTGCCTATTACACGGAAAGGGGACCTGTGGCACTGTGTGTGTGTAGTACAGGCACATTGTGGACTGTACGCCTATGAAGGCCTCGTACGCAAATATCAATGTCCACACATGTCATTGGATGATTATGAGATGCTGTATTGTTAATGTGATTTGATTTATACACCCTATGGACCCGCCACCCAGTGAAGCCCAACACACCCCCTCCACCCTACTTCCTCTCCCCCCAACACCAGTGTCCAAATATGCATGCTGTCCGTGGTTGGACGCTATTGCAAGCCCCCTCTACGGGTATCAGGGGCACCCCTGCCCGTGGAGCGCAGGTTCCTGCCAGATCTGCGTTGGGGGCTGCCCTGGACGGAACTTGCCACGGATGATGTCTCTGCCTGCTCGCGTCCATGCATGTCTCTGAGGGTTTGTGAGAGCTCCGAGAGCACACGGCGCACAGCAGCAAGTTCAGCACAAACGTCTTTGGACGTCGCATGCAGTTCCCCCCTCAGGCTCTCGGTGCTTTTCTCCATTTGTGCTCTCAGGCTCTCGGTGCTTTTCTCCATTTGTGCTCTCAGGCTCTCGGTGCTTTTCTCCATTTGTGCTCTCAGGCTCTCGGTGCTTCTCTCCATTTCTCCCCTGAGGCTCTCACTACTTTTCTCTATTTGTGCCCTGAGTGTCTCGGTGGATGTTTCCATGGCTGCCCTGGAACCCCCGCATTCATTTGCATGGTCCTTGAGTAGCGTGGACACTTCCTGCTGTTGCTCGATCAGCAGGTCGAGGGACTGTTGCCTCTGCTGGGCCATGGACATTTGCGGTGGTGTGACAGGGGGGCTGCTCAACACATGTTGCCTTGGCACAGGACTTGTGGGGGTTGGCCAGTCGTCGTCTTCAGGGTGCCCCTGCGTGGTTTCGTCATGGTGTAGGGGATGGAACATGCAGGGGGATTGGGAAAGGTCATGGATGGTACCTACGTCGCCAGCACTGTTTTCCGTGTCGGAGCATGCTGGCATGACAGCTGTGTCACCTATGGTGCTGCTACCACCAGAGGCAGTGCCATCAGATACGTTCTTTGGGGGGACCTGTGGTGCTGGGGTTGTGGACTTGCTGGCTGCTGGGGTGCCTGTTGCAGTCCCCTCCAGTGTGCTGCCACTTGATTCCTGCTGCTGCCGTGTCTTGATCCTTGCACCTGAGGTGGAGGCTCTTGGGACGTTGGTCCTGGCCCTCTTTGCAGGCGTGCTGGTAGGGGTGTCCTGCAGCTCGTCGTTGGTATCGGACCCTGTGGTGGAGTAAAGAGGGGCGAGCGTTAGTTATGGGTCTGTCGGATTTGGAATGGCAACGTATCAAATGCATTGGGGTGGTACATGAGGCTGATTTGGGACTGGGCCTTGGAGGTGGTCTCATTTTCGTGTGGATTGAGGATGCATTCATTTGGCTGCCTGCAGTTAGGGGGTGCATGCTGCACATGTAGGGGTTGTTTATGGCATCTTGATTGATTTGTTTATTCATTCTGACTTTTAGAGGGCGCTGTCAGGGCAAAGTATGTATTGCACTATGGGGTCACATGGTACTGCACATGTTCGTGGTTTGTGGATTTCGCATTGTTTCTCTTGGCCAACCTACCTGATTCTCCGGATGTCGGCACTCCTTTCTCCATCCCTCCGACTCCCTCTATGCTCTCCATTCCTATGGTGGAGGCGCAGATATCCTCCCAGGGGGTCAACTTGATGGGCGACTCTGAACCCCCCCCGGTAGCTGTGGCGATGTTCCTGTTCGCAGAAAGTATGCTGCGTACGCGGATCCGCAGGTCGTCCCACCGCTTGCGACATTGCTGTGGCGTGCGGGGTGTTGTCCCCACCGCACTTACGCGCTGTGCCACCAGGGCCCATATGGCCTTCTTGTTGGCAAGGGCCGTCCTGGTCATTTGACTGGAGAAGACGACGGCGGCATTTTCCTGGAGGGTCTCGGTGAGCACGGTCAGTTCCTCTCGGGAGAAGTGTACCTGCCGCTTGCGGTCACACGCTTTCTTGGCTACCTTTCCCATATTTATTTTTTTAACTGGGGTTGCTAACGGGTTGGGATGTGTGTCAGGGTCGGATTTTTAATGGTTGTGTTGGGATTCGGTTTTTATAGTTGTGCGGCGTGCTGTTTCCCGTTCCGGCCACATGCTTTTACTTCCGTTTCCGTATATTTACGGTGCCCGTAATTTGCGGTGCCCGCTCGTTACGGTGACCGCTCATTACGGTGACCGCTAAGATGGGTGGCGGTATTGCACCTGGTGCAGCGTACGGCGGCGGTAAGGGCCGTTTTGGGGTCATTTCCGCCATCGCAGCCTTTCGGATTCCGCCATGGCGTAATGCTCGTGCCCGATGGGTCGTGATTAGCCGCACTTTGCTCCTTCGTGCAATGGCGGAAACGCTATTTACGCTGTTGCGGTCCGGTCAGTCACTTTCCGCCAGGGTCGTAATGAGGCCCACTGAGTCGGTCCTGAATGCTCTTGATTGCCTGAATTTCATTTCCCAAACTAACACAGGCATTTAATATGGAGGTATGCAAGATGCCCCACTTGAGATAAAACTGGGCCAGATATGTCACAGTCAGTAATACTCACATTGACTGATTTCACCAGTGTTTTATCGGAAATCATGCACTCCACCTGACTGTATGTTTTCAGTGATTTCTGGGTAAAAAAAGAAGGTAATTTTCCCTTCATCTGTACAGACTGGTGCAGACTCTTTATTGCTGCAGAGATTTCACCATTTTGTCATCGTCAGGGGGAGAGACAACTTCACTCATGAGGTGATATCTTTTTTTTACCTCGCATAGCCAACCCGGACTCCCCAGCAATGTGGATCAAAAGGCGATCCCCCCCCCCCCAACCTCCAGCAGTCTCCACAAATAGTAGGCTAACACAATACTAGATGATTCAAAAGTTAATTGCCAGATGCCAACTATCGTGAACCAATTCCAGAATGCTAGTCAGAAGTGCAAATGCAAATCTTGGCAGTAGGGCAAAGTCTGAGTTTGTGGTCCACTACATGCACCTCCTGTTCTAAAGACAAGATTAGCTGTTTCACTGCGGAAAGAAGGTGGATCGTACGTGTAGAACGGTTGGAAATGGCGGGTTGCAAGACTCCCTGTTCTTTGAGTCTCCGACTGCCGTATAGTTCACACACCTGACCGCGAGGCAAGCCTCTCAATAGTTAATGTCTGGCATTTGTATGGACACAACCTCAATGGGGGAGGCTCTGGCGCCCCGCACAGACTTCACAACTCTGCACTGCTTCACAGACTCTCGAGGATTTTGAAAGAGAGTCCGCCTCCAAAGTATAGCCAGCAAAGACAGACCAACGAACAGCAAAGGGACGCCACAGACTGCACAGCGCCAATTAATTTAATCGGTGCTGTGATTTTTCTCGCAAAAACGTCTTACCAGTGGGGCTTGCAGGTTCAAAGGTCTAATTTTAGAATGAGGTTCCGTTATTCTTCTAGCCCCTGCCCGTGTTTTCATGCCAATGTACCACACGTTACAGGGGCACGATATGGCATATATCGCATTTTTAGTCTGGGAAGTTGTCAACTTGTTCAGTTCCCATGTGAAATAATCAGTTTGAAAAATTGTTGTCTTTTTTGGTAAACGTATAGACCGAGCAATGGCCACAAGGATGCTGACCCACTAGGGGCGGTAGGCCTCGTGGTTCCTTAATTTGTTTGGGGGACTGGTGTGGTCGAGTTAAGTGCGTGGACAAGCTTGTCCTTAAGATTCCAACCCTGTTTAAGTGCTAAGAGGAGTTTTGATCCTATTGTGCCACCAATTCCCTGCACTCTGCATAGTTTGATCACCTCAGTGTTGGTCTTCTTGGCATAAAACAGGCTAACCTTGTGTCTGGGACCCCAAATCCCTTGCCAGTGCTCCAGCAATAGTAGCATCCTACCTTGAACTGCTGGGCCTCTGCCTGCACTGCTGTTTCTTTCAAGGGTGACATCTCAATATCTGAAGTAGATGCACCAAGCTCCGGGTTCATCTCTACTGTGTCCTTGTGCCCCTCCCGACCCCCCACCTTTGCTGGGGTAGTAAACCACATACCTGGTCATTGATTTTGACATCTCTCTTTCTTCAAAACTGGAGGCTTGCTGGCTGTGTCTGTTGCATAGATTTGTGGGCAATGGGTCGAATTGGGTGTAAGCAGTGCATAACTGCAAGAAGTATTTTCACTGGAAGATGGAAATCAGACAGTCGAAGTCCAAATCCAAAACAGAGATTCGTCACCTGATGTCTATCCGACAACGCCTTTGGATTCCTAGAACTGCACCTACTCTCATCAGTAAAGATTAACAGGGTAATTCATAGAAATTCGCACAAAAGTGCGATACACTGCGCCAGCCGCGTGCGATAAAATCCTTTTCATCGCACAGCGTATTCATGGATTTTAGCCTCCAAAACCAGCCGTGCCGCAGAGTGGCGCAGTGACCCTGCAGCAGCGCCAGTTACGCCCCCAAGAACGCCCTCGAGCAAGGAAAAGCCTTCAAAATTCCAAAATCATCGCAAAGGGCTGCGCTAACCCTGGATCAGTTCACAGGGCTGCCCAACAGCAAACTCCAAGCGGGGAACTTGTATTTCAGTGGTTCTCGGGAAGTTTCACACGCGATTGTTCTGGGTACGTGTACATCAGGGGTGCGCGGGAAGTAACACACGCGATTCCATCAGGGAACGTGTATTCCAGGGGTGCGCAGGAAGTATCACACGCAAAAACAGCAGGGTACGTGCATTTCAGGGGTGCGCGGGAAGTATCACACGCGATTCCATCAGGGTACGTGTATTCCAGGGGTGCACGGGAAGTATCACACGCAAAAGCAGCAGGGTACGTGTATTCCAGGGGTGCGCGGGAAGTATCACACGCAAAAGCAGCAGGGTATGTGCATTTCAGGGGTGCGCAGGAAGTATCACACGCGATTCTATCAGGGTATGTGTATTCCAGGGGTGCGCGAGAAGTATCACACGCAAAAGCAGCAGGGTACGTGTATTCCAGGGGTGCGCGGGAAGTATCACACACAAAAGCAGCACGGTACGTGTATTCCAGGGGTGCGCGGGAAGTATCACACGCGATTCCATCAGGGTACGTGTATTCCAGGGGTGCGCGGGGAGCAGTACACGTGAATTGCCAGTGTGGATCCTCCCAGGTGTTCCCTCTACACCCTCCACGGCCCCTGCAGGCGGCCCACACCACAGGGGACTACCCTGCACATGTCCTGCAGACAGCACATCCACCATGCCCATGCCCCCCAGCCAACCCACATGTCACCTTGCACTACTGCCCACCAATGCATGTCCCCCTGCACCCCCATCTGCCAGCAGTCAGGGGCACCCTCCACCAGGCCCCCACTCATGTCCAACTCATGTCTCCCAGCACCCACACCCCCAGCAGTCAGGGGCACCCTCCACCAGGCCCCCACTCATGTCCAACTCATGTCTCCCAGCACCCCCACCCCCCAGCAGTGCAGGGCACCCTCCACCAGGCCCCCACTCATGTCCCCCTGCACCCCCATCCCCCAGCAACCAGGGGCACCCTCCACCAGACCCCCACTCATGTCCCCCTGCACTCCCACCCCCCAGCAGTGCAGGGCACCCTCCACCAGGCCCCCACTCATGTCCCCCTGCACCCCTATCCACCAGCAGCCAGGGGCACCCTCTACCAGGCCCCCACTCATGTCCCCCTGCACCCCCACCCCTCAGCATCCAGGGGCACCCTCCACCAGGCCCCCACCCATGTCCCCCTGCACTCCCACCCCCCAGCAGTGCAGGGCACCCTCCACCAGGCCCCCACTCATGTCCCCCTGCACCCCCACCCTCCAGCAGCCAGGGGCAGCCTCCACCAGGCCCCCACTCATGTCCCCCTGCACCCCCACCCCCCAGCATCCAGGGGCACCCTCCACCAGGCCCCACTCATGTCCCCCTGCACTCCCACCCCCCAGCAGTGCAGGGCACCCTCCATCAGGCCCCCACTCATGTCCAACTCATGTCTCCCAGCACCCCCACCCCCCAGCAGTGCAGGGCCCCCTCCACCAGGCCCCCACTCATGTCCCCCTGCACTCCCACCCCCCAGCATTGCAGGGCACCCTCCACCAGGCCCCCACTCATGTCCCCCTGCACTTCCACCCCCCAGCAGTTCAGGGCACCCTCCACCAGGCCCCCACTCATGTCCCCCTGCACTCCCACCCCCCAGCAGCCAGGGACACCCTCCACCAGGCCCCCACTCATGTCCCCCTGCACCCCCATCCCCCAGCATCCAGGGGCACCCTCCACCAGGCCCCCACTCATGTCCCCCTGCACTCCCACCCCCCAGCAGTGCAGGGCACCCTCCACCAGGCCCCCACTCATGTCCAACTCATGTCTCCCAGCACCCCCACCGCCCAGCAGTCAGGGGCACCCTCCACCAGGCCCCCACTCATGTCCCCCTGCACCCCCACCCACCAGCAGTGCAGGGCACCCTCCACCAGGCCCCCACTCATGTCCCCCTGCACCCCCACCCCCCAGCAGTGCAGGGCACCCTCCACCAGGCCCCCCACTCATGTCCAACTCATGTCTCCCAGCACCCACACCCCCCAGCAGTGCGGGGCACCCTCCACCAGGCCCCCACACATGTCCCCCTGCACCCCCACCCACCAGCCGTGCAGGGCACCCTCCACCAGGCCCCCACTCATGTCCCCCTGCACCCACACCCCCCAGCAGTCAGGGGCACCCTCCACTAGGCCCCCACTCATGTCCAACTCATGTCTCCCAGCACCCACACCCCCCAGCAGTCAGGGGCACCCTCCACCAGGCCCCCACTCATGTCCAACGCATGTCTCCCAGCACCCCCACCCTCAAGCAGTGCAGGGCACCCTCCACCAGGCCCCCACTCATGTCCCCCTGCACCCACACCCCCTAGCAGTCAGGGGCACCCTCCACCAGGCCCCCACTCGTGTCCAACTCATGTCTCCCAGCACCCCCACCCCCCAGCAGTGCAGGGCACCCTCCACCAGGCCCCCACTCATGTCCCCCTGCACCCCCACCACCCAGCAGCCAGGGGCACCCTCCACCAGGCCCCCACTCATGTCCACCTCATGTCTCCCAGCACCCCCACCCCCCAGCAGTGCAGGGCACCTGCCAGCAGGCCCCCACACATGTCTCCCAGCCAACACGTCATCACAATCCAGATCCCAGGCACCTATGCCCACCCAAATCACACCCCACGCCACCTCAGTCCAAACACCCAACCAAGCTTTACATCCATTCAAAATTGAAATACCCATTACATGATAGATAACAAATAAGCAGTATGCGCATGAGTACAAGTCCGTCAGACCCACACAATGGCAACACAATACTGTGAAAACCCACATTGTGGCAGGCATGAAACCAATGAGAGAAGTCCACACATTGAAGAAACAAAAATGTATTACAGTGTAAATGAAGTGAATGAAATCAAAAGAAACAATAATGGCAACAAATATCAAAATGCAGCATGTCCACCAAAATAATAAATAATGAAAATGGGAATCCAAAATAACCGTAATGAAATTGTGTCCAAAGTCACCGTCCAACAAAGCAAATCCAAAGGGAAAGTAAAGTGAAAATCCATTGCTCTATGGTGAAAAAATAATAAAAGATGAAGGCCACAAATCCACTGTCAAACTATGTACAAAGAGCAAATCCAGGGTCCATGATCCCAACGATGTAAATGAAACCTACAATAAAACCCACCTAACTAATAACTATATACAAAAAAGTGGGGCATAGTCCAAGCGCCCCAAATAAAAAAATAAAAATAAAACCTAACACTAATTAACTATATACAATGGCAGCGGGCTAGTCCAACGGCTCACTTCTGGAGGGCCAGGGCATCATCGAACTCCTGCTCAATGTCCCGGAGGCGGTCCTGTTCCATAGCCCCGAGGGTCTGCAGGGACGACATGTTCTCCTCCAACTCCCTGCGGATTGCCTCGAGGCACTCGGCCCGCCTTAGGGCCCTCCACATGGAGTTCTCCGCCCTAACCATCGTGAGTCATGCCTCTTCTGCCCGCTGCCGCTCCGCATCTATGGCGTGGCCCAACCGCTGCCACACGGAAGACACTTCCCGTCCTGGGTCCTCCTGCCCTCCGGCCGATGCCTGCCCCTCCGATGTCGAAGGCCCCGAGCCATCGTGGCTCCCACCTACAGCCTCCTGCTGCTGCTGCTGTCGCTGTCCATGTGCCCTGTCCGATGGTGCCTGCACATCCTCCTCCAGCTGGGGTGCAGTTGTTGATGTGGCCACCCCTGCTGGACGTCCGACTCCCGACTGTGGCAGGGATCTGTTGTCCACCAGCCTGGCCGCACGGTCAGAGGCAGCTCCACAGGGCACCCAGGTGATACATGGGTGGGAAGATGGCATGGAGGACGACTGGGGAATAGGGGGTTCCGTTGAGGAGGGGGTCGGAACAAAGTCCAGGAAACGGAGGAATCCGGCCATGGTGAGCTGTCCCAGTGGGTCAACGCGGTCAACGAGCCATGCAAGAAGACGTGCAGTCTTATCATGGAAAGACTGCAGGTCAGCTCGCATGGCCCGTTGACGCAACGCCACCCCACCTTGGACAGGCTCAACCTGTTGCAGGATAGCCACATCCGCAAGGAGAGGAAGGCCAGTTGGTGTAAGCCAATCCCCTCCCTGAGAACGGGTCTGGAGGTAGGCATCCCTGCTGGTGCAAGATGATGCAGTGACAGGAGCAGGGACAGGATTGCACACAGGCACCTCTGCGGCGGCCTGTGCTGCCTCCTGTCCCTGGTCCTGCACTGCACCACTAGTACCAGTGGGATCCCCACCTCCAGACCCCGCCTCTGTTGCTTGCACGGCCTCCTCCTCCACCAAACCCCCCACCAACCTGGATGACTCTGTGCCATCTTCCTCCATTGTGCCCTGTGGGGTCCCAGCTGCCCCTTCTGCTGCCGAGGAGTCCAACTCCAACCTCCGCCTCCTGGACCTCCCTTCGGCAGCTGCGGCCTCGGACGCGGCACCGGACTCCTCACTCTCCGACGAGACGAGATCACAACCTGGGACGGGAGCCGGGCCTTGTGTCTCCGGCTGGTGGTGCGACCCCTGCCGCTGTGCTCCACAGCACCTTCTCCGCCCTCTTCATCAGTTGACGCTGCAGACAGGGAGAAATTAAACACAGGCATCAGGGCACTGTATAATGGACTCATAAACACATGACAGTTGTACATGAGTGGCATTGGCAAACCTCAGACATGGCATCACAATTCCCAACAAACATGTAATTTCAACTTGCACACATGAGCTATACCACAGCCATATCGCAACAGCCAGCACCATCCATACACATACAACAGCATGAGCAGGCAAAGGTGAGCCAGACATCACATGCGACACAGGGAGTGCACTACACATGCACACACACCACCACACTTGCATGCATGTGTACACCGCCGCCAACTGTCGCAGTGTTCAGATCGGCATCCATGTCACACCTGCCAATCATTCTTCCACATCCTTTGCCATGCAAGCCTACACACACAAGCACCATCCATGTGTCACACATGAGAGCCCTCGCATGTGTCAGCCTCACGGCCCTGTACCCCCCCATACTTGGCCACATAAAACCACATGTGCAACCTGCACACTCCTGCCACACCACCACACGCACAGCTTACAATCAGTATGCATGTACACTTACCGCTCGACTCCAGACGGGTCTGCCTCTCAAGGACCTGGACGTGGAGCGCTGGGGATATGCGTTCCAGGACCTTCATCTGATCTTCCGACAAGTGGCCCCGGCGCCCCTTAGCATCCGCTGCTTTCAGGAGGCGCCGGGCCTTCTTGAGGGTCCTGGACCTGAAGTCCTCCCAGCGCTTCTTCACATGATGGAATAGTCGGACTGCCACCCCCTCTGCGTTGATGGCAGTCACGATGTTCGTCCAGATCCGAGTCCGTCCTTCCTTCCTTGTTGGCACGCAACCTTCCAAAGAGGGCATCATACTGCCCCAGGACATGCTCCACCAGGACACCAACTTCGGTGGCAGTGAAGCTGGTGCCCCTCTGCCTCTCTGGCCGGGGCTTGCCACTGGTGCCAGATGTTGCAGTGCCTGACATGGCAACCCCAGAGGCACGAGTGGGTGGGCAACTGGGTCCTGGGGCTGGGCTGTGGAGCGATGGTATCCCAGTAGGGAGTCTTCGGTTCCAGCAGGGGTGGTCACAGCAACAGCACCCCTGGCTGATGTGCAGGCAGCAAATGGCAGGACACGTGGGCAGCAGGCAGTCAGGCAGCAGCAGATGGCAGGGGGGAGCGTGCTCGGGGCTATGGGGGGCAGTAATTCGGCATTCTGGGCAGGAGCGTGGTCTCCCGTGTGCTTACGCGTGGCCAGCTTGATACGGAGTGATTTGGCACGTGAAAATCCAGCACGTCTGCGTGTAATTCAAGGAAAGGCCCTTAGCGCGTAAGCGCGTCAGCACACGTACGTTAATTCAATGGCCCAAAGGCCCCCAGGCGCATCTATGACGTCACGCGCATGGCCGTTGAGAATGGCGCGTGTTAAAAAGAAATACACGTCTGAGTGTCAAAGCGTGTAATTGGTGGAAATGGCCTCAGCGCGTATGCGCGTCTGTGACGTGTGTATAAAAGATACGTGTAGAATACCATTTCCTTGTACGTGCTTTTCGTGGAGAGCGAGTGGGTGAAATCTGTACTTCTTGTCGGTTCACACGCGATTTACTTCACAGCGTTTCAAGTTCGTACTCCCTGTTACCTCTGACAGCTTTTTCTCTTTTCCTCTTTTTCCTGGGCCTGTTTCCTCAAACAGCATTCCCTTCTACTGTTGTCCTGTCTCCTCAGATAGCGTACAATTCTTCTTTTGGCGGGGGTGTTGCCAACGCGCACACGTGTGTCTTTTTCACGCTTTTTTTCCTGGCAGACGGTGAGTCGCGCACGTATTTAACATCTGTGCTTGCCCCGTGTGTCGCGTACCCCTTCAGAGGTCATTCTAGGCTGCGTGTGACACGCATACATTCATTCTTGTGTTTCTGGGTGCCACAGCGTAGTGCAGGTTTATTTTTCAACACACGTGGTCTAGGAGGGGTTGCGTGCACCTTACTTCCCTTTTTTGGGGTGCCTGTGCGTTGCGTGACCCGTCATCTTTCCCCAGGGGTGACATACAGCCTTGCTAGAGCACTAGGGTACGATTACCATCTGGTACCCAACCCCTTTGACCCCCAATTGCCCAGGAAAATAGTTCACAGCGACTCCCATACGCACAATAACATCAGTGCCATGGCTGGGAGGCGAACAAGCCGTAAGGGTGGCAAAGGTGGCCGAGCCCCAAGTGGTGGCCGTGGTGGATCCGGTAGGGGACGTGGCCGTGACTTGCAGGGTGCCCCTAGCCCCCCATGTGTGGAGGACCAGTCAGGGACACTCATGCCCTCCCCACCCTCCTGGTTGAGGGTAACGTGGCTGACACCATCCATGCTCAGCCCTTGTTGCACCAGCCCACTGTGGCACCAGACCTGGCACAGGGTGACTCCATGGCTGACTTCCAGGTCAGCAGGTCTAGGCCACGTGCGCCGGTGCACGTTGGTGTCATCAGGCCACGTGGATCAGGGCCAGCTAGGTCATCTGCTGCCCCGAGTAGGCAGGGTGGGGAGGCTGCAGGGGCAGCTGCGGCTCCATCCACCCCACCTCTCACACACCCAGCCAGGACAGTGTCGGTCCAAGTCCATCCTGCTGACATTCCCCCTGACACCATCACACTTGAGCTAATGCCTGCACCAACTCCCATGCTGAGTGTGCAATCCCACACTCCTAGTACAGAGTCCACCGGGGCTCCTGCCCCTAGTGTCCAGAGCGGCGTAGGACACTCAGGATCCCCACCACCTTCCAAGCGGAAGAGGAAGAGTGCTCGTCCAGTAGAGGCTGATGCCCCAGACACGGCTACACAGTCCGGCCCGTCAAGGAAGCCCAGCTTCAATGAGGCCGAACTGAATGCACTTGTAGAGTATGTGTCCGCACATGACCGCGAAATGGTGATTGTTGCAGGATCCAAAACCACACCTGCACAACGTCTGGCACACTGGGAGACCATCGCAGACATCATAAGTGCCCTTGGAATCGTGAGGCGCACAGCTACTGAATGCTACAAGCGCTGGAATGACCTGAAGCGCAGGGCAAAGAATAAGCTGGCCTCAAGTCATGCCGCTACTCTAGTGACTGGAGGTGGGTCTCCAGCAGAGGACATAGAACTCACTCCACATGAGCATGTTGCTGGGACCTACATCACGGAGGAACAGATCCAAGGCGTGGGAGAACTGTCAGATTACGAGGCATTGTCCGGTGAGTGCACATGCATGTGTGTGTCATCCATGTGCATGGTGTGTGTGTGAGGGCTTCTGTTTGGGTGCCAGGTGAGGGTGTGTGTGCCTGAGTGGTTTGGGTCACCCATGTGCCTCATCCAATACATTCTGCGCACCAGCATTTGGGTATAGCAGTATCCCTTCTGCCAGCAGTAGACATCCAGCCCAACACCACGCCAGATGCCCTTGAAGTGTCATCTTGCCACAACATTGTTGCTTATTTTTCTCTGTTTATTCAGGCAGATTGTTTGCATTCCACCACTTTTACTAGGCATTTCTCAGTCCTATCGTCACATGTCTGACATGGCTATGGTACAGTGGACTGACTTTGTTTCCTGGATATCATTTGTTTAGACATGTCCCTGTGCTATAGGACCATTTTGGACTGGCAGCTCCAGGTTAACCATTTGAACCATTTCAATTAAAAAAGCAATTTCATGAGCAAACTAGACTGAATGAACAATTGGTGCCCTCCTCTCCCTCTTCACTTTATGGCTAGGGTACATGCCATCTGTGTGATGGCATGTGTATTTGACCTGCCAATCACAGGCCAATGTGTGATGCCACTGCTAGGCAGCATGCAGCAAATGTGTTCATCTTCCATCTTGGTGTCATCAATGTGTGCCATCTGTCTCCCCTTCATACGCAGTGACGGTGCATGCATGGGAGGGTTTTAGTCATGTGGGACATGTGTCAATCAAGTACTGGTTCTGTAGCTTCTCAGCCCTAATTGTGTGCCATAGTGCTAATGCCTGTTTCCATTTCTTTTCTTTTATGTTTTTGCAGGGGATGACGCACTTGATACTGCTGGGGTTGTGGAGATGGTGCAGACCCAGGAGGGGTCTCAGTGCCGACCGACCACCAGTGAGGGACGTGGTGTGGTGGTGGGTGAGAACCCACAACTGCTGCAGGTCATGCTCTCAAGGGGTGTCTCTGAGTGCACCTCCCCCGGGCTGTATTCAGGTGTCGATTCGGATGATGAGACCTATGTGCCGTCGCAGGTGAGTGTTCCTGGGAGGGATTCTGTTCTGTCCGACCCACCTGCACCAGGGGTAGAACCCTCAATGGGCATGTCAGTGTTGGCAGGTACGCGTTTGGTGGTTACCGATGCAGGGTCACAATCCGCAACATCTGATCCTGTTCCTGGGCCAGCAGATCAGAGGGGGAACGCAGTCCTGCAGCCTCAGGCAGTGCCGGCACAGCAAGGCGCAGTTTGCCTTGCCCCAGACAGGTGTGGTGCCCACCGATGTGGTGGCCGTACGCCACCTGGCAATACCGCATGGGAGCAATCCATATACGGTATGGCAACCCAACAGGCAGCATCATCAGAGATGATGGCTCAGGCCATGGATAGGGTGGCCACTTCCATTGTCCCCCCAGAAAGGCTGATGGAGCGACTACAGCAGGCAACAGACTCCATCTGCCAGTCACACAGGGAGGACATGTTGGCATCCAACAGGGACAGGCGGGCGGCACTGGAGACTCTGCGGGAAGCCATTTCTATTGAGTCCCAGGGCCACAGGGAAGCCCTGAGGGTGGAACTCCCTCAGCTCAGGGCAACTCTGGTTGAGCTTGAGGCTTCAGCTAACACGAGGACAGAACAGCAGCTGGAGCAGCTCACACATACGCTCTCAGCTGAGATGCAGGCAACTAGGGCGGAGGTCCAGGCATCCCGTGAGTTGTTGCATGGGGACCTACGCACAATTATCCTCCAGAACCAGACCTTCCACATCCGCATGCTTGCTACCATGGAGGACCAGACTAGGGCTTTGCGTGGGCTGCCTACCATAGTGCCACCACCTCCTGATGCAGCTGCAGAGGGTGAGGAGAGCGACAGCAGCGATTCTCTCACAATAGGGTAGCCGTGCAGGCCATGAGCCCATGGAGGTGTTTTTTTTTCGCAAGATCCACACAGGTGGGTTTTGGTGTGCACCCTGTCCTCTGACCTCCTGGGTGGCCTCCCCCACCCCCCTGGGCCCATTAATGGCCATTTTTGATTTTATTTATTTTTTCAAATTTTTGATTTTTTGGACAGTGTGTTGCCTTGTGTGGCTCCCGTGGGCATACGCTGTATTGTGGCTGGGCACATGCAGGCTTGTCATGAATTTGGGTCAGATGCTTGGGTTTGTGTGACACACACCCCTCCTGCTTCCCGTTTCCATGGGCTTGCAAAGGGTGTGCCCAAGTGACATTGACGTACACGGTGACGTTGGACTCCCATTTGATGTGTGGGCAGTCTGTAGTCAATACTGTGTATACATTCCTAGTGCATATTGTTGTTGTATTGTACACTGCATGGTGTATTGATATGTGCCTCTGCATCCATCTCATCCTCCTATTTTGCACGTCCATTTCTCATGTCTTCACAAGGCGGTCTACTTTGGAACTGGAGTCCATGTTGTAAGCAGTGCACCTACACTCTTGCGTGGCGCTAACACTGTATACTTGGAAGTGTTCGAAGTGCTGGCATTATCAGGTAGTGAGGCTACCAATTTTTTAAGTCTGTACTGTCATGTTTAAGGTAGGTTGGAGGTTGTGTAGGTGATTGGTATTCTTGGTAAGTATTTGGTAATGTGTGTTGTAGGTCCTGCATTACTGTGAACATTTCATGTGTGGCCAGTTTCCATTAGGGACACTGTAGTTGGTGACACTTGGGGCATGTTGTGGGGATTAATTTGTTTGCTCTCACATTGCATGACATGCCATGCCATGGTGTGTTCTGTGGCCGTGCCGGGGAGGGGTTGGGTGACATGGCACTGTTCTCATGTAGTATTTTGCAAGTGGGTATTCATTTCTGCTGCATGGAAGTGTGTCTTTTGATGACACTGCATTGGTGGTGTTTGTGTAGGTAGGGATGCACACATTGTGACACTTCCACATGAACAATCTCAGGCTGCTATGGTTCTGACAGTTGACTGTCCCTTTGTTCGTCATAATTGTCAGGTTGAGTCATCATTGCTTATCAGATGGTATGTGCCAGGGCTGTGTGCACTCCACAGGGGTGTCATTTCTATGTGAAGTAATTAGCCACCAGCTGCGTACGGGCTGCCTCACCCCGTGCCCTTTCCCCTCCCATGCGCAGCGGGCGTGCATGTAGTTGGGGATGTGGGGGCACCACCATGTCCACAGCCAGGCCCCGGCATGTTGCAACATTGTGCAGGGCACATGCTGCCACTATGATCCTGCACACTACTGGGGGCGCATATAACAGCTGCCCGCCAGAACAGTCAAGGGAGCGAAAGCGTGACTTCAGCACTCCGAATGTGCGCTCCACTATGCCCCGGGTTGCAATATGGGCTGTGTTGTATCTTACCTCGGGAGGCGTGATGGGATTCCGAATTGGCGTCATCATGTGGGTGCTCAGAGGGTAGGCACTGTCCCCTGGTGAGGAGGTGATGGGTATCATTAGTGGGGTAGTGACATAACTCTGCATCTGACATGCATGCATGTGCAGTGGCATTCATACTCACCAAGCAGCCATGTATCGCCATGCCGCCCAGCTTCTAGGTCCCGGCTTAGGGTAGACATTCGGTAAATGAAGCTGTCCTGGGTCGACCCTAGATAATTGGCATATACTGAGGTGATGATTCCCTGGCATTGCATACTACCTGCACGTTGATGGAATGCCAGTGCTTGCGGTTCCTATAGATGTGCTCAGATGCCCTGGGGGGATGTAGTGCCACATGGGTGCAGTCAATGGCACCTAGCACTTTGGGGAATTGTGCCACACCGTAGAAATCCAGGGCGGCAGCCTGCCTTTCTGCAGGTGTCCTGGGCAGGTATATGTGCCTGCGGACTGATGGGCGTGCAGTGATGATGTTCAAGACCTGGTGTAGGCAGCGTGACTGCGTGGCCTGCGACACCCCACCCACTATGGCACTTGTCCGCTGAAATGATCCAGTGGCCAAGAAGTGCAGTACATTAAGGACCTTCTCCAGGGGGCTGAGTGCTTGGGAGCACAGGGTGGGTGATGTGAGGTCATCCTCCCACTCACTCACCAGGTCCAGTATTATGTGAGGTGGAAACCTGTACCTCCCATACACCTGGTCACCAAAAAGGCTAGTTCTGGGTGTGAAAATTCGGGCCCTCACTATCCTCCTCCTCCTCCTTTGGTAACCCACGGCCACTGCTGCTAGGAATGGTATATTCATCCTGGCGTCTGAGCTTGTTTGTTGTTTGCGCGCACTTTTATGCTGCGCGGGTCGACGTACGCCTGCTTCCTGCTGGCGTACGTGTTTCCGGATTAGCACGTTTTTTTGTGCGCATGCCTTAGCCCCGTTCAATTCCATGGATATGTGTTGTTGGCGAGCGTGTAAAACTTCCTGCGCACTCCTGTAATACACGTACCCAAGCAAATCGCGTGTGAGAATTCCTGCGCACCCCTGTAATACACGTACCCAAGCAAATCGCATGTGAGAATTCCCGCGCACCCCTGTAATACACGTACCCAAGCAAATTGCGTGTGAGAATTCCCACGCACCCCTGCAATACACGTACCCAGGCCAATTGCGTGTATGCGCACTTTCATCCAATTACACGCAATGATACTCTGACGTGCAGTGTTTCCACGTGTGCTCTGTCATCACGTGCTATGAGGGAAACAACCGCTCGCGTCACGTCACAGACGCGCTTACGCGCTGAGGTCCTTTGGTCCAATGGAATCGCGTATGCGTGCTGACGCGCTTACGTGCTAAGGCCCTTTCCTTGAGTTTCATATTGACGTGCAGGATTTTCACGTGCCAATTCACTCCGTATCAAGCTGGCCACGCGTAAGCACACGGAAGACCACGCTCCTGCCCAGAAGGCCGAATTACTGCCCCCCCAGAGCCCCGAGCAGCCTCCCACGAGCCATCTGCTGCTGCCTGCCTGCCTGCCTGCTGCCACCGTGCCCTGCCATTTTGTGCCTGCACATCTGCCATCTGCAGGGGTCCAGTTGCTGTGTCCACCCCTGCTGGAACAGAAGACTCCCGACTGGTATACCATCGCACCACAGCCCAGCCCCAGGACCCAGTTGCCCACCCACTCCTGCCTCTGGGATTGCCATGTCGGGCACTGCAACATCTGGCACCAGTGGCAACCCCCGGCCAGAGAGGCAGAGGGGCACCAGCTTCACTGCCACCAAAGTTGGTGTCCTGGTGGAGCAAGTCCTGGGGCAGTATGATGCCCTCTTCGGATCGTCACGCGCCAACAAGGAAGGACGGGACAGGATCTGGGACGACTTGGTGGTTGCCATCAACGCGGAGGGGGTGGCAGCCCGCAACATCCAGAAAGTCAAGAAGCGCTGGGAGGACTTGAGGTCCAGGACCCTCTTGAAGGCCCGGCACCTCGTGGAGGGGGCTGGGGCTGCATGAGTACCATCCAGCTGAGGGTCCTGGAACGTGTAGACCCAGCGCTCCACGCCCAGATCCTTGCGAGGCAGACCCGTCTGGAGTTGAGCGGTAAGTGGGCAAGCATTGCTGTGTGAGACAGGGCATGTTGCAGTCTGCTGGTTGTCTGATGCTTGCCTGTATGTGTGACATAGGCCATGTACGCATGTATGTGTGCAGGGACATCATGGTCATGCATGTGAGACCAGTAATGTGTGAATCACACGGTTGGTGCATGTGTTTAAATGCAACATGGGGAGCCCTATGCGGTTTGGACACATGAGAGTATGCCAGTCTCTGTTCCTGGACATGGGTGGGGGTGAGGGATGGGTGCTGATGCCATGTACATGTATGGTATCCATGACTGTGTGTCTGACCTGCGTGTCTGTGACTTGTGAATGCCATGGATGCATGACACATGTCTGTGACAATGTACAGATTCACAGATGCAGCCTAGTTATCCTTTGTCTGGGGTGTACAAGGCCAGATGGATGAAATTACGTTGATGTGTGTGCATGTGATAGGCATGACCCATGATGCATGTGAGTTCCATAACAACATTGTATGTTTGGAGAGTCCCTTGGACATGTATGCAAATGTCCATAGCATGTGCCATGCCTGTTACTGTGTGTGTTTTGCCTGCACTGACCCATGTGTTGTGGAGGGACATGATGGAAGTGATCCTTGACAGTGCCACTCATCTGCTATTGCTTCCTGTCTAGGGGACCATTGTACAGTGCCCTGGTGCTTGTGTTCTATGTCTCCCTCTACACAGCGGCAAGTGAAGAAGAGGGCGGAGACGGCGCTGTGGTGCAAAGCGGCGGGGATGCCCCCACGGCTGCAGTGGAAGGGGTGGGTGAGCCCCGACAGGGGCTTGCAACGGTGGAAGACGGTGTGGAGCCATCCAGGTTGGTGGTTTCCACAGAGGAGGAGGAGGCCGCTACTGAGGCGCACATGGGGCCTGGTGGGGGCATCCCTGCTGGTGCAAGTGGTGCAGTCCAGGGGCAGGAGGCAGCACAGGTCGCCGTGGAGGGGCTTGTGCATGTCACTGTCCCTGACACTGTGACTGCACCACCATGCACCAGCAGGGATGCCCCATCCCAGGCCCGTCCGCAGGTAGGGGGGATGTCCATGTCATCTGACTCCCCTCCACCTGCGGACGAGGGGACCCATGGCCGTATGGAGAAGGTCCTGATTGGTGTCGCGTTGCGAACGGGTGTCATTCGTGATGACGTGCATGCTTCCCGGGAGGAGCTTGCACGTCATCACGAAGAGCACCGTGCCAACGTGGCCCAGTTGGGATCGCCCGTGGTCGGGGGTTTCATACATGTGTCGACCAATCTGGCGGCCCTCTCCTCCTCTGTGGAGACTATACGCCAGTCGTTCTCCATGCCGTCTTCCGGCCCAGATGCCACTAGGGCCCCCTGTGGACCTGCCCTGATCAATGCAGCCAGCTTGGTGGGGATCCCATCCCTGCCACAGTCGGGAGTCGGAGGTCCAGCAGGGGTGGACACCACAGCAACTGGACCCCAGCAGATGGAGGATGTGCCGGCATCATTGGGCAGGGCACGTGCACAACGGCGTTGGTGGATTCCATCAGCCTGGATGCCGTCGAGCTGGCAGCGGCAGTTGCGTCGGAGGCAGCAGCGGAGTCAACGTGGGAGGCATCATGGCTCGGGGCAATGTACATCGGAGGGGCAGGCATCGGCCGGAGGGCAGGAGGACCCAGGACGGGAAGTGTCTTCCGTGTGCCAGCGGTTGGACCAGCAGATAGGTGCGGAGCAGCGGCGGGCAGAAGAGGCGCGGCTCACGATGGTCAGGGCAGAGAACTTCATGCGGAGGGCCCTGAGGCGGGTCGAGTGCCTAAGGGAATCCGCAGGGAATTGGAGGAGGACATGTCGGTGTCCCTGCGGACCCTCGGGGCCATGGAACAGGACCGCCTCCGGGACATCGAACAGGAGTTCGATGATGCCCTGACCCGGGACACCACGGAGTGAGCCACTGGACTAGCCCGCCGCCTTTGTATATAGTTAATTAGTGTTAGGTTTTATTTCTTTTTTTTATTTTGGGGCGCTTGGACTATGCCCCACTTTTTTGCATATAGTTATTAGTTAGGTAGGTTTTATTGTAGGTTTCATTTACATCGTTGGGATCATGGACCATGGATTTGCTCTTTGTACATAGTTTGACAGTGGATTCGTGGCCTTCATCTTTTATTTTTTTTTCACCATGGAGCAATGGATTTTCACTTTACTTTCCCTTTGGATTTGCTTTGTTGGACAGTGACTTTGGACACAATTTCTTTACGGTTATTTTGGAGTCCCATTTTCGTTATTTATTATTTTTGTGGACATGCTGCATTTATTGTTTGTTTAGATTTCATTCACTTCATTTACACTGTAATACATTTTTTTTCTTACTTCAATGTGTGGACTTCTCTCATTGGTTTCATGCCTGTCAAATGTGGGTTTTCACAGTCATGTGTTGCCATTGTGTGGGTCTGACAGACTTGTACTCATGCGCATAAGGCTTATTTGTTATCTATCATGTAATGGGTATTTCCATTTTGAATGGATGTAAAGCTTGGTTGGGTGTTTGGACTGGGATTTAGGTGGGCATAGGAGCCTGGGATCTGGATTGTGATGACGTGTTGGCTGGGGGACATGTGTGTGGGCCTGCTGGCAGGTGCCCCGCACTGCTGGGAGGTGGGGGTGCAGGGGGACATGAGTGGGGGCCTGCTGGCAGGTGCCCTGCACTGCTGGGGGGGGGGTGAGGTGCTGGGAGACATGAGTTGGACATGAGTGGGGGCCTGGTGGAGGGTGCCCTGCACTGCTGTGAGGTGGGGGGGGGTGGGAGACATGTGTGGGGGCCTGGTGGAGGGTGCCCTTGACTGCTGGGGGGTGGGGGTGCTGGGAGACATGAGTTGGACATGAATGGGGGCCTGGTGGAGGGTGCCCCTGACTGCTGGTGGATGGGGGTGCAGGGGGTCATGAGTGGGGGCCTGGTGGAGGGTGCCCTGCACTGCTGGGGGGTGGGGGTGCTGGGAGACATGAGTTGGACATGAGTGGGGGCCTGGCGGAGGGTGCCCCTGGCTGCTGGTGGGTGGGGGTGCAGGGGGACATGAGTGGGGGCCTTGTGGAGGGTGCCCCTGGCTGCTGGTGGGTGGGGGTGCAGGGGGACATGAGGGGGGGCCTGGTGGAGGGTGCCGCTGGCTGCTGGGGGGTGGGGGTGCAGGGGGACATGAGTGGGAGCCTGGTGGAGGGTGCCCCTGGATGCTGGTGGGTGGGGGTGCAGGGGGACATGAGTGGGGGCCTGGTGGAGGGTGCCCCCGACGACTGCTGGGGGGTGGGGGTGGTGGGAGACATGTGTGGGGGCCTGGTGGAGGGTGCCCCTGGATGCTGGTGGGTGGGGGTGCAGGGGGTCATGAGTGGGGGCCTGGTGGAGGGTGCCCTGCACTGCTGGGGGGGGGTGCAGGGGAACATGAGTTGGATATGAGTGGGGGCCTGGTGGAGGGTGCCCTGCACTGCTGGGGGGTGGGGGTGCTGGGAGACATGAGTTGGACATGAGTGGGGGCCTGGTGGAGGGTGCCCTGCACTGCTGGGGGGTGGGGGTGCTGGGAGACATGAGTTGGACATGAGTGGGGGCCTGGTGGAGGGTGCCCCTGGATGCTGGTGGGTGGGGGTGCAGGGGGACATGAGTGGGGGCCTGGTGGCAGGTGCCCTGCACTGCTGGGGGGGGTGAGGTGCTGGGAGACATGAGTTGGACATGAGTGGGGGCCTGGTGGAGGGTGCCCTGCACTGCTGTGAGGTGGGGGGGGGGTGGGAGACATGTGTGGGGGCCTGGTGGAGGGTGCCCTTGACTGCTGGGGGGAGGGGGTGCTGGGAGACATGAGTTGGACATGAATGGGGGCCTGGTGGAGGGTGCCCCTGACTGCTGGTGGATGGGGGTGCAGGGGGTCATGAGTGGGGGCCTGGTGGAGGGTGCCCTGCACTGCTGGGGGGTGGGGGTGCTGGGAGACATGAGTTGGACATGAGTGGGGGCCTGGCGGAGGGTGCCCCTGGCTGCTGGTGGGTGGGGGTGCAGGGGGACATGAGTGGGGGCCTTGTGGAGGGTGCCCCTGGCTGCTGGTGGGTGGGGGTGCAGGGGGACATGAGTGGGGGCCTGGTGGAGGGTGCCGCTGGCTGCTGGGGGGTGGGGGTGCAGGGGGACATGAGTGGGGGCCTGGTAGAGGGTGCCCCTGGATGCTGGTGGGTGGGGGTGCAGGGGGACATGAGTGGGGGCCTGGTGGAGGGTGCCCCCGACGACTGCTGGGGGGTGGGGGTGGTGGGAGACATGTGTGGGGGCCTGGTGGAGGGTGCCCCTGGATGCTGGTGGGTGGGGGTGCAGGGGGTCATGAGTGGGGGCCTGGTGGAGGGTGCCCTGCACTGCTGGGGGGGGGGGTGCAGGGGAACATGAGTTGGATATGAGTGGGGGCCTGGTGGAGGGTGCCCTGCACTGCTGGGGGGTGGGGGTGCTGGGAGACATGAGTTGGACATGAGTGGGGGCCTGGTGGAGGGTGCCCTGCACTGCTGGGGGGTGGGGGTGCTGGGAGACATGAGTTGGACATGAGTGGGGGCCTGGTGGAGGGTGCCCCTGGATGCTGGTGGGTGGGGGTGCAGGGGGACATGAGTGGGGGCCTGGTGGAGTGTGCCCCTGGCTGCTGGGGGGTGGGGGTGCAGGGGGACATGAGTGGGGGCCTGGTGGAGGGTGCCCTGCACTGCTGGGGGTTGGGAGTGCAGGGGGACATGAGTGGGGGCCTGGTGGAGGGTGCCCTGCACTGCTGGGGGGTGGGGGTGCAGGGAGACATGAGTTGGACATGAGTGGGGGCCTGGTGGAGGGTGCCCTGCACTGCTGGGGGGTGGGGGTGCTGGGAGACATGAGTTGGACATGAGTGGGGGCCTGGTGGAGGGTGCCCCTGGATGCTGGTGGGTGGGGGTGCAGGGGGACATGAGTGGGGGCCTGGTGGGGGTGCCCCTGGCTGCTGGTGGGTGGGGGTTCAGGGGGACATGAGTGGGGGCCTGGTGGAGGGTGCCCTGCACTGCTGGGGGGTGGGAGTGCAGGGGGACATGAGTGGGGGCCTGGTGGAGGGTGCCCTTGGATGCTGGTGGGTGGGGGTGCAGGGGGACATGAGTGGGGGCCTGGTGGAGGGTGCCCCTGGCTGCTGGTGGGTGGGGGTGCAGGGGGACATGAGTGGGGGCCTGGTGGAGGGTGCCCCTGGCTGCTGGGGGGTGGGGGTGCAGGGGGACATGAGTGGGGGCCTGGTGGAGGGTGCCCTGCACTGCTGGGGGGTGGGAGTGCAGGGGGACATGAGTGGGGGCCTGGTGGAGGGTGCCCTGCACTGCTGGGGGGTGGGGGTGCAGGGAGACATGAGTTGGACATGAGTGGGGGCATGGTGGAGGGTGCCCCTGGATGCTGGTGGGTGAGGGTGTAGGGGGGCATGAGTGGGGGCCTGGTGGAGGGTGCCCCTGGCTGCTGGGGGGTGGGGGTGCAGGGGGACATGAGTGGGGGCCTGGTGGAGGGTGCCCTGCACTGCTGGGGGGTGGGGGTGCAGGGAGACATGAGTTGGACATGAGTGGGGGCCTGGTGGAGAGTGCCCTGCACTGCTGGGTGGTGGGGGTGATGGGAGACATGAGTTGGACATGAGTGGGGGCATGGTGGAGGGTGCCCCTGGATGCTGGTGGGTGGGGGTGCAGGGGGACATGAGTGGGGGCCTGGTGGAGGGTGCCCCTGGCTGCTGGGGGGTGGGGGTGCAGGGGGACATGAGTGGGGGCCTGGTGGGGGGTGTCCTGCACTGCTGGGGGGTGGGGGTGAAGGGGGACATGAGTGGGAGCCTGGTGGAGGGTGCTCTGCACTGCTGGGGGTTGGGAGTGCAGGGGGACATGAGTGGGGGCCTGGTGGAGGGTGCCCTGCACTGCTGGGGGGGTGGGGGTGCAGGGAGACATGAGTTGGACATGAGTGGGGGCCTGGTGGAGGGTGCCCCTGGATGCTGGTGGGTGGGGGTGCAGGGGGACATGAGTGGGGGCCTGGTGGAGGGTGCCCCCGACGACTGCTGGGGGGTGGGGGTGGTGGGAGACATGTGTGGGGGCCTGGTGGAGGGTGCCCCTGGATGCTGGTGGGTGGGGGTGCAGGGGGTCATGAGTGGGGGCCTGGTGGAGGGTGCCCTGCACTGCTGGGGGTGGGGGTGCTGGGAGACATGAGTTGGACATGAGTGGGGGCCTGGTGGAGGGTGCCCTGCACTGCTGGGGGTGGGGGTGCTGGGAGACATGAGTTGGACATGAGTGGGGGCCTGGTGGAGGTTGCCCCTGGATGCTGGTGGGTGGGGGTGCAGGGGGACATGAGTGGGGGCCTGGTGGAGGGTGCCCCGGGCTGCTGGGGGGTGGGGGTGCAGGGGGGCATGAGTGGGGGCCTGGTGGAGGGTGCCCTGCACTGCTGGGGGTTGGGAGTGCAGGGGGACATGAGTGGGGGCCTGGAGGAGGGTGCCCTGCAATGCTGGGGGGTGGGGGTGCAGGGAGACATGAGTTGGACATGAGTGGGGGCCTGGTGGAGGGTGCCCTGCACTGCTGGGGGGTGGGGGTGCTGGGAGACATGAGTTGGACATGAGTGGGGGCCTGGTGGAGGGTGCCCCTGGATGCTGGTGGGTGGGGGTGCAGGGGGACATGAGTGGGGGCCTGGTGGGGGTGCCCCTGGCTGCTGGTGGGTGGGGGTGCAGGGGGGGGACATGAGTGGGGGCCTGGTGGAGGGTGCCCTGCACTGCTGGGGGGTGGGAGTGCAGGGGGACATGAGTGGGGGCCTGGTGGAGGGTGCCCCTGGATGCTGGTGGGTGGGGGTGCAGGGGGACATGAGTGGGGGCCTGGTGGAGGGTGCCCCTGGCTGCTGGTGGGTGGGGGTGCAGGGGGACATGAGTGGGGGGCCTGGTGGAGGGTGCCCCTGGCTGCTGGGGGGGGGTGGGGGTGCAGGGGGACATGAGTGGGGGCCTGGTGGAGGGTGCCCTGCACTGCTGGGGGGTGGGAGTGCAGGGGGACATGAGTGGGGGCCTGGTGGAGGGTGCCCTGCACTGCTGGGGGGTGGGGGTGCTGGGAGACATGAGTTGGACATGAGTGGGGACCTGGTGGAGGGTGCCCCTGGATGCTGGTGGGTGGGGGTGCAGGGGGACATGAGTGGGGGCCTGGTGGAGGGTGCCCCTGGCTGCTGGGGGGTGGGGGTGCAGGGAGACATGAGTGGGGGCCTGGTGGAGGGTGCCCTGCACTGCTGGGGGGTGGGGGTGCAGGGAGACATGAGTTGGACATGAGTGGGGGCCTGGTGGAGAGTGCCCTGCACTGCTGGGGGGTGGGGGTGCTGGGAGACATGAGTTGGACATGAGTGGGGGCATGGTGGAGGGTGCCCCTGGATGCTGGTGGGTGGGGGTGCAGGGGGACATGAGTGGGGGCCTGGTGGAGGGTGCCCCTGGCTGCTGGGGGGTGGGGGTGCAGGGGGACATGAGTGGGGGCCTGGTGGAGGGTGCCCTGCACTGCTGGGGGGTGGGGGTGCAGGGGGACATGAGGGGGGCCTGGTGGAGGGTGCCCTGCACTGCTGGGGGTTGGGAGTGCAGGGGGACATGAGTGGGGGCCTGGTGGAGGGTGCCCTGCACTGCTGGGGGGTGGGGGTGCAGGGAGACATGAGTGGGGGCCTGGTGGAGGGTGCCCTGCACTGCTGGGGGGTGGGGGTGCAGGGAGACATGAGTTGGACATGAGTGGGGGCCTGGTGGAGAGTGCCCTGCACTGCTGGGGGGTGGGGGTGCTGGGAGACATGAGTTGGACATGAGTGGGGGCATGGTGGAGGGTGCCCCTGGATGCTGGTGGGTGGGGGTGCAGGGGGACATGAGTGGGGGCCTGGTGGAGGGTGCCCCTGGCTGCTGGGGGGTGGGGGTGCAGGGGGACATGAGTGGGGGCCTGGTGGAGGGTGCCCTGCACTGCTGGGGGGTTGGGGTGCAGGGGGACATTAGGGGGGCCTGGTGGAGGGTGCCCTGCACTGCTGGGGGTTGGGAGTGCAGGGGGACATGAGTGGGGGCCTGGTGGAGGGTGCCCTGCACTGCTGGGGCGTGGGGGTGCAGGGAGATATAAGTTGGACATGAGTGGGGGCCTGGTGGAGGGTGCCCTGCACTGCTGGGGGGTGGGGGTGCTGGGAGACATGAGCTGGACATGAGTGGGGGCCTGGTGGAGGGTGCCCCTGGATGCTGGTGGGTGGGGGTGCAGGGGGACATGAGTGGGGGCCTGGTGGGGATGCCCCTGGCTGCTGGTGGGTGGGCGTGCAGGGGGACATGAGTGGGGGCCTGGTGGAGGGTGCCCTGCACTGCTGGGGGGTGGGGGTGCAGGGAGACATGAGTTGGACATGAGTGGGGGCCTGGTGGAGGGTGCCCTGCACTGCTGGGGGGTGGGGGTGCTGGGAGACATGAGTTGGACATGAGTGGGGGCTTGGTGGAGGGTGCCACTGGATGCTGGTGGGTGGGGGTCCAGGGGGACATGAGTGGGGGCCTGGTGGAGGGTGCCCCTGGCTGCTGGGGGGTGGGGGTGCAGGGGGACATGAGTGGGGGCCTGGTGGAGGGTGCCCTGCACTGCTGGGGGCTGGGGGTGGTGGGAGACATGTGTGGTGGCCTGGAGGAGGGTGCCCTGCACTGCTGGGGGGTGGGAGTGCAGGGGGACATGAGTGGGGGCCTGGTGGAGGGTGCCCTGCACTGCTGGGGGGTGGGGGTGCAGGGAGACATGAGTTGGACATGAGTGGGGGCCTGGTGGAGGGTGCCCTGCACTGCTGGGGGGTGGGGGTGCAGGGAGACATGAGTTGGACATGAGTGGGGGCCTGCTGGAGGGTGCCCTGCACTGCTGGGGGGCGGGGATGCTGGGAGACATGAGTTGGACATGAGTGGGGGCCTGGTGGAGGGTGCCCCTGGTTGCTGGGGGTGGGGGTGCAGGGGGACATGAGTGGGGGCCTGGTGGAGGGTGCCCTGCACTGCTGGGGGGTGGGAGTGCAGGGGGACATGAGTGGGGGCCTGGTGGAGGGTGCCCTGCACTGCTGGGGGGTGGGGGGGCAGGGAGACATGAGTTGGACATGAGTGGGGACCTGGTGGAGGGTGCCCTGCACTGCTGGGGGGTGGGGGTGCAGGGGGACATGAGTGGGGGGCTGGTGGAGGGTGCCCTGCACTGCTGAGGGGTGGGGGTGCTGGGAGACATGAGTTGGACATGAGTGGGGGCCTGGTGGAGGGTGCCCTGCACTGCTGGGGGGTGGGGGTGCTGGGAGACATGAGTTGGACATGAGTTGGACATGGTGGAGGGTGCCCCCGACGACTGCTGGGGGGTGGGGGTGGTGGGAGACATGTGTGGGGGCCTGGTGGAGGGTGCCCCTGGATGCTGGTGGGTGGGGGTGCAGGGGGTCATGAGTGGGGGCCTGGTGGAGGGTGCCCTGCACTGCTGGGGGTGGGGGTGCTGGGAGACATGAGTTGGACATGAGTGGGGGCCTGGTGGAGGGTGCCCTGCACTGCTGGGGGTGGGGGTGCTGGGAGACATGAGTTGGACATGAGTGGGGGCCTGGTGGAGGTTGCCCCTGGATGCTGGTGGGTGGGGGTGCAGGGGGACATGAGTGGGGGCCTGGTGGAGGGTGCCCCGGGCTGCTGGGGGGTGGGGGTGCAGGGGGGCATGAGTGGGGGCCTGGTGGAGGGTGCCCTGCACTGCTGGGGGTTGGGAGTGCAGGGGGACATGAGTGGGGGCCTGGAGGAGGGTGCCCTGCAATGCTGGGGGGTGGGGGTGCAGGGAGACATGAGTTGGACATGAGTGGGGGCCTGGTGGAGGGTGCCCTGCACTGCTGGGGGGTGGGGGTGCTGGGAGACATGAGTTGGACATGAGTGGGGGCCTGGTGGAGGGTGCCCCTGGATGCTGGTGGGTGGGGGTGCAGGGGGACATGAGTGGGGGCCTGGTGGGGGTGCCCCTGGCTGCTGGTGGGTGGGGGTGCAGGGGGGGGACATGAGTGGGGGCCTGGTGGAGGGTGCCCTGCACTGCTGGGGGGTGGGAGTGCAGGGGGACATGAGTGGGGGCCTGGTGGAGGGTGCCCCTGGATGCTGGTGGGTGGGGGTGCAGGGGGACATGAGTGGGGGCCTGGTGGAGGGTGCCCCTGGCTGCTGGTGGGTGGGGGTGCAGGGGGACATGAGTGGGGGGCCTGGTGGAGGGTGCCCCTGGCTGCTGGGGGGGGTGGGGGTGCAGGGGGACATGAGTGGGGGCCTGGTGGAGGGTGCCCTGCACTGCTGGGGGGTGGGAGTGCAGGGGGACATGAGTGGGGGCCTGGTGGAGGGTGCCCTGCACTGCTGGGGGGTGGGGGTGCTGGGAGACATGAGTTGGACATGAGTGGGGACCTGGTGGAGGGTGCCCCTGGATGCTGGTGGGTGGGGGTGCAGGGGGACATGAGTGGGGGCCTGGTGGAGGGTGCCCCTGGCTGCTGGGGGGTGGGGGTGCAGGGAGACATGAGTGGGGGCCTGGTGGAGGGTGCCCTGCACTGCTGGGGGGTGGGGGTGCAGGGAGACATGAGTTGGACATGAGTGGGGGCCTGGTGGAGAGTGCCCTGCACTGCTGGGGGGTGGGGGTGCTGGGAGACATGAGTTGGACATGAGTGGGGGCATGGTGGAGGGTGCCCCTGGATGCTGGTGGGTGGGGGTGCAGGGGGACATGAGTGGGGGCCTGGTGGAGGGTGCCCCTGGCTGCTGGGGGGTGGGGGTGCAGGGGGACATGAGTGGGGGCCTGGTGGAGGGTGCCCTGCACTGCTGGGGGGTGGGGGTGCAGGGGGACATGAGGGGGGCCTGGTGGAGGGTGCCCTGCACTGCTGGGGGTTGGGAGTGCAGGGGGACATGAGTGGGGGCCTGGTGGAGGGTGCCCTGCACTGCTGGGGGGTGGGGGTGCAGGGAGACATGAGTGGGGGCCTGGTGGAGGGTGCCCTGCACTGCTGGGGGGTGGGGGTGCAGGGAGACATGAGTTGGACATGAGTGGGGGCCTGGTGGAGAGTGCCCTGCACTGCTGGGGGGTGGGGGTGCTGGGAGACATGAGTTGGACATGAGTGGGGGCATGGTGGAGGGTGCCCCTGGATGCTGGTGGGTGGGGGTGCAGGGGGACATGAGTGGGGGCCTGGTGGAGGGTGCCCCTGGCTGCTGGGGGGTGGGGGTGCAGGGGGACATGAGTGGGGGCCTGGTGGAGGGTGCCCTGCACTGCTGGGGGGTTGGGGTGCAGGGGGACATTAGGGGGGCCTGGTGGAGGGTGCCCTGCACTGCTGGGGGTTGGGAGTGCAGGGGGACATGAGTGGGGGCCTGGTGGAGGGTGCCCTGCACTGCTGGGGCGTGGGGGTGCAGGGAGATATAAGTTGGACATGAGTGGGGGCCTGGTGGAGGGTGCCCTGCACTGCTGGGGGGTGGGGGTGCTGGGAGACATGAGCTGGACATGAGTGGGGGCCTGGTGGAGGGTGCCCCTGGATGCTGGTGGGTGGGGGTGCAGGGGGACATGAGTGGGGGCCTGGTGGGGATGCCCCTGGCTGCTGGTGGGTGGGCGTGCAGGGGGACATGAGTGGGGGCCTGGTGGAGGGTGCCCTGCACTGCTGGGGGGTGGGGGTGCAGGGAGACATGAGTTGGACATGAGTGGGGGCCTGGTGGAGGGTGCCCTGCACTGCTGGGGGGTGGGGGTGCTGGGAGACATGAGTTGGACATGAGTGGGGGCTTGGTGGAGGGTGCCACTGGATGCTGGTGGGTGGGGGTCCAGGGGGACATGAGTGGGGGCCTGGTGGAGGGTGCCCCTGGCTGCTGGGGGGTGGGGGTGCAGGGGGACATGAGTGGGGGCCTGGTGGAGGGTGCCCTGCACTGCTGGGGGCTGGGGGTGGTGGGAGACATGTGTGGTGGCCTGGAGGAGGGTGCCCTGCACTGCTGGGGGGTGGGAGTGCAGGGGGACATGAGTGGGGGCCTGGTGGAGGGTGCCCTGCACTGCTGGGGGGTGGGGGTGCAGGGAGACATGAGTTGGACATGAGTGGGGGCCTGGTGGAGGGTGCCCTGCACTGCTGGGGGGTGGGGGTGCAGGGAGACATGAGTTGGACATGAGTGGGGGCCTGCTGGAGGGTGCCCTGCACTGCTGGGGGGCGGGGATGCTGGGAGACATGAGTTGGACATGAGTGGGGGCCTGGTGGAGGGTGCCCCTGGTTGCTGGGGGTGGGGGTGCAGGGGGACATGAGTGGGGGCCTGGTGGAGGGTGCCCTGCACTGCTGGGGGGTGGGAGTGCAGGGGGACATGAGTGGGGGCCTGGTGGAGGGTGCCCTGCACTGCTGGGGGGTGGGGGGGCAGGGAGACATGAGTTGGACATGAGTGGGGACCTGGTGGAGGGTGCCCTGCACTGCTGGGGGATGGGGGTGCAGGGGGACATGAGTGGGGGGCTGGTGGAGGGTGCCCTGCACTGCTGAGGGGTGGGGGTGCTGGGAGACATGAGTTGGACATGAGTGGGGGCCTGGTGGAGGGTGCCCTGCACTGCTGGGGGGTGGGGGTGCTGGGAGACATGAGTTGGACATGAGTGGGGGCCTGGTGGAGGGTGCCCCTGGATGCTGGTGGGTGGGGGTGCAGGGGGACATGAGTGGGGGCCTGGTCGGGGTGCCCCTGGCTGCTGGTGGGTGGGGGTGCAGGGGGACATGAGTGCGGGCCTGGTGGAGGGTGCCCTGCACTGCTGGGGGGTGGGGGTGCAGGGAGACATGAGTTGGACATGAGTGGGGGCCTGGTGGAGGGTGCCCTGCACTGCTGGGGGGTGGGGGTGCTGGGAGACATGAGTTGGACATGAGTGGGGGCCTGGTGGAGGGTGCCCTGCACTGCTGGGGGGTGGGGGTGCATGGAGACATGAGTTGGACATGAGTGGGGGCCTGGTGGAGGGTGCCCTGCACTGCTGGGGGTGGGGGTGCTGGGAGACATGAGTTGGACATGAGTGGGGGCCTGGTGGAGGGTGCCCTGCACTGCTGGGGGGTGGGGGTGGTGGGAGTGGTGGGAGACAAGTGTGGGGGCCTGGTGGAGGGTGCCCCTGGATGCTGGTGGGTGGGGTGCAGGGGGTCATGAGCTGGGGGCCTGGTGGAGGGTGCCCTGCACTGCCGGGGGGTGGGGGGGCAGGGAGACATTGGTTGGACATGAGTGGGGGCCTGGTGGAGGGTGCCCTGCACTGCTGGGGGGTGGGGGTGCAGGGGGACATGAGTGGGGGCCTGGTGGTGGGTGCCCCTGGCTGCTGGGCGGTGGTGGTGCAGGGGGGCATGAGTGGGGGCCTGGTGGAGGGTGCCCTGCACTGCTGGGGGGTGGGAGTGCAGGGGGACATGAGTGGGGGGCTGGTGGAGGGTGCCCTGCACTGCTGAGGGGTGGGGGTGCTGGGAGACATGAGTTGGACATGAGTGGGGGCCTGGTGGAGGGTACACTGCACTGCTGGGGGGTGGGGGTGCTGGGAGACATGAGTTGGACATGAGTGGGGGCCTGGTGGAGGGTGCCCCTGGATGCTGGTGGGTGGGGGTGCAGGGGGACATGTGTGGGGGCCTGGTGGAGGGTGCCCCTGGCTGCTGGGGGGTGGGGGTGCAGGGGGACATCAGTGGGGGCCTGTTGGAGGGTTCCCTGCACTGCTGGGGGGGGTGGGAGTGCAGGGGGACATGAGTGGGGGCCTGGTGGAGGGTGCCCTGCACTGCTGGGGGGTGGGGGTGCTGGGAGACATGAGTTGGACATGAGTGGGGGCCTGGTGGAGGGTGCCCCTGGATGCTGGTGGGTGGGGGTGCAGGGGGACATGAGTGGGGGCCTGGTGGAGGGTGCCCCTGGCTGCTGGTGGGTGGGGGTGCAGGGGGACATGATTGGGGGCCTGGTGGAGGGTGCCCCTGGCTGCTGGGGGGTCGGGGTGCAGGGGGACATGAGTGGGGGCCTGGTGGAGGGTGCCCTGCACTGCTGGGGAGTGGGAGTGCAGGGGGACATGAGTGGGGGCCTAGTGGAGGGTGCCCTGCACTGCTGGGGGGTGGAGGTGCAGGGAGACATGAGTTGGACATGAGTGGGGGCCTGGTGGAGGGTGCCCTGCACTGCTGGGTGGTGAGGGTGCTGGGAGACATGAGTTGGACATGAGTGGGGGCCTGGTGGAGGGTGCCCCTAGATGCTGGTGGGTGGGGGTGCAGGGGGACATGAGTGGGGGCCTGGTGGTGGGTGCCACTGGCTGCTGGTAGGTGGGGGTGCAGGGGGTCATGAGTGGGGGCCTGGTGGAGGGTGCCCTGCACTGCTGGGGGGTGGGAGTGCAGGGGGACATGAGTGGGGGCCTGGTGGAGGGTGCCCTGCACTGCTGGGGGGTGGGGGTACAGGGAGACATGGTTTGGACATGAGTGGGGGCCTGCTGGAGGGTGCCCTGCACTGCTGGGGGGCGGGGGTGCTGGGAGACATGAGTTGGACATGAGTGGAGGCCTGGTGGAGGGTGCCCTGCACTGCTGGGGGGGGTCGGGGTGGTGGGAGACATGAGTTGGACATGAGTGGAGGCCTGGTGGAGGGTGCCCTGCACTGCTGGGGGGTGGGGTGTTGGGAGACATGAGTTGGACCTGAGTGGGGGCCTGGTGGAGGGTGCCCTGCACTGCTGGGGGGCGGGGGTGCTGGGAGACATGAGTTGGACATGAGTGGAGGCCTGGTGGAGGGTGCCCTGCACTGCTGGGGGGGGTCGGGGTGGTGGGAGACATGTGTGGGGGCCTGGTGGAGGGTGCCCCTGACTGCTGGGGGGTGGGGGTGCTGGGAGACATGAGTAGGACATGTGTGGAGGCCTGGCGGAGGGTTCCCCTGACTGCTGGTGGGTGGGGGCGCAGGGGGACATGAGTGGGGGCCTGGTGGAGGGTGCCCTGCACTGCTGGGGGGTGGGGTGTTGGGAGACATGAGTTGGACCTGAGTGGGGGCCTGATGGAGGGTGCCCCTGGCTGCTGGTGGGTGGGGGGCAGGGGGACATGAGTGGGGGCCTGGTGGAGGGTGTCCCTGGCTGCTGGTGGGTGGGGGTGCAGGGGGACATGAGTGGGGGCCTGGTGGAGGGTGCCCCTGGCTGCTTGGGGGTGGGGGTGCTGGGAGACATGAGTTGGACATGAGTGGGGGCCTGGTGGAGGGTGCCCTGCACTGCTGGGGGGTGGGGGTGGTGGGAGACATGTGTGGGGGCCTGGTGGAGGGTGCCCTGCACTGCTGGGGGGTGGGAGTGCAGGGGGACATGAGTGGGGGCCTGGTGGAGGGTGCCCTGCACTGCTGGGGGTGGGGGTGGTGGGAGACATGTGTGGGGGCCTGGTGGAGGGTGCCCTGCACTGCTGGGGGGTGGGAGTGCAGGGGGACATGAGTGGGGGCCTGGTGGAGGGTGCCCTGCACTGCTGGGGGGTGGGGGTGGTGGGAGACATGTGTGGGGGCCTGGGGGTGGGGGTGCAGGGGGACATGAGTGGGGGCCTGGTGGAGGGTGGGCCTGGTGGAGGGTGCCCTGCACTGCTGGGGGGTGGGGGTGCAGGGAGACATGAGTTGGACATGAGTGGGGGCCTGGTGGAGGGTGCCCTGCACTGCTGGGGGCTGGGGGTGCTGGGAGACATGAGTTGGACATGAGTGGGGGCCTGGTGGAGGGTGCCCTGCACTGCTGGTGGGTGGGTGGGGGTGGTGGGAGACATGTGTGGGGGCCTGGTGGAGGGTGCCCCTGGATGCTGGTGGGTGGGGGTCCAGGGGGCCATGAGTGGGGGCCTGGTGGAGCGTGCCCTGCACTGCTGGGGGGTGGGAGTGCAGGGGGACATGAGTGGGGGCCTGGTGGAGGGTGCCCTGCACTGCTGGGGGTGAGGGTGCTGGGAGACATTAGTTGGACATGGATGGGGGCCTGGTGGAGGGTGCCCTGCACTGCTGGGGGGTCGGGGTGGTGGGAGACATGTGTGGGGGCCTGGTGGAGGGTGCCCTGCACTGCTGGGGGGTGGGGGTGCTGAGAGACATGAGTTGGACATGAGTGGGGGCCTGGTGGAGGGTGTCCCTGGCTGCTGGTGGGTGGGGGTGCAGGGGGACATGAGTGGGGGCCTGGTGGAGGGTGTCCCTGGCTGCTGGTAGGTGGGGGTGCAGGCGGACATGAGTGTGGGCCTGGTGGAGGGTGCCCCTAGCTGCTGGGGGGTGGGGGTGCTGGGAGACATGAGTTGGACATGAGTGGGGGCCTGGTGGAGGGTGCCCTGCACTGCTGGGGGGTGGGGGTGGTGGGAGACATGTGTGGGGGCCTGGTGGAGGGTGCCCTGCACGGCTGGGGGGTTGGAGTGCTGGGGGACATGAGTGGGGGCCTGGCGGAGGGTGCCCTGCACTGCTGGGGGGTGGGGGTGGTGGGAGACGTGTGGGGGCCTGTTGGAGGGTGCCCTGCACTGCTGGGGGGTGGGAGTGCAGGGGGACATGAGTGGGGGCCTGGTGGAGGGTGCCCTGCACTGCTGGGGGGTGAGGGTGGTGGGAGACATGTGTGGGGGCCTGGTGGAGGGTGCCCTGCACTGCTAGGGGGTGGAAGTGCAGGGGGAACATGAGTGGGGGCCTGGTGGAGGGTGCCCCTGACTGCTGGGGGTGGGGGTGCTGGGAGACATGAGTTGGACATGAGTGGGGGCCTGGTGGAGGGTGCCCCTGGCTGCTGGGGGGTGGGGGTGCTGGGAAACATGAGTTGGACATGAGTGGGGGCCTGGTGGAGGGTGCCCCTGACTGCTGGGGGGTGGGGGTGCTGGGAGAGATGAGTTGGACAGACATGAGTGGGGGCCTGGTGGAGGGTGCCCCTGACTGCTTGCTGGTGGGTGGGGGTGCCGGGGGTCATGAGTGGGAGCCTGGTGGAGGGTGCCATGCACTGCTGGGGGTGGGGGTCCTGGGAGACATGAGTTGGACATGAGTGGGGGCCTGGTGGAGGGTGCCCCTGGCTGCTGGTGGGTGGGGGTGCAGGGGGACATGAGTGGGGGCCTGGTGGAGGGTGCCCCTGGCTGCTGGTGGGTGGGTGTGCAGGGGGACATGAGTGGGGGCCTGGTGGAGGGTGCCCCTGACTGCTGGGAGGTGGGGGTGGTGGGAGACATGTTTGGGGGCCTGGTGGAGGGTGCCCCTGGAGGCTGGTGGGTGGGGGTGCAGGGGGACATGAGTGGGGGCCTGGTGGAGGGTGTCCCTGACTGCTGGGGGGTGGGGGTGCTGGGAGACATGTGTGGGGGCCTGGTGGAGGGTGCCCCTGGATGCTGGTGGGTGGGGGTGCTGGGAGACATGCGTTGGTGATCAGTAGTGCAAGGTGACATGTGGGTTGGCTGGGGGGGCATGGCCATGGTGGATGGGCTGCCTGCGGGACATGAGCAGGGGTGCAGGGTAGTCCCCTGTGGTGTGGGCTGCCTGCAGGGGCCGTGGAGGGTGTAGAGGGAACACCTGGGAGGACCCACACGGTCAATTCACTTGTAGTACTACCCGGCACCGCCGAAATACACGTACCCTGCTGAAATCGCGTGTGGAACTTCCTGCGCACCCCGGAATACACGTACCCAGGCCAATCGCGTGTGAGACTTCCCACGCACCCGGGAATACACGGACCCAGGCAATTTGCGTGTGGGACTTCCCGCGCACCCCGGAATACACGGACCCAGGCAATTCGCGTGTGGAACTTCACGCGCACCCCGGAATACACGTACCCTGCAGAATTAGCGCGTGGAACTTCCCGCGCACCCCGGAATACACGTACCCAGGCAAATCGTGTGTGGGACTTTCCGCGCAGCACAGAATACACGCACACGCTATTTTTCACACAGCGGGTGTCCGTGTTTGTCACATACCCCTTTGCACGTCATTTGTCTTAGAGGGCCACAGTATGTTACATTCATCATGGATGTATATAGGTGCTTTTTGTTGGCGCACATTTTGGCGCACATTTATTTCAGGGGCAGGGACACTACCGCCTGCTTTCTTGTGGTGGACGTGTTTGGGCCTGTGCGCTGGTTTGACCGTGCGCCGGTTTGCCCTATTGGATTCCATGAATACGTGTTGTAGGCGAGCGTGTGGGCGTTCCGCGCACTTGCCTCCTGTACTTCTCCCGTAACGCCCACATTTTGACGAGTTGTTCCCCATTCCGAGTGTTTCGCCCCGTGTTACGCCTACTTTTGTTGTGTGCGCCGCACTATGTGCGATTTTGCTGTAGCCGTGGCACACGCCGTTAGATATCCTGTGCGCCGGCGTGCGCCACACACTTTTTCAGCACACATCCGATATTTTTCTCGCGCACGGCCTTCCATGAATCGATGTGCGCTGGTTTCCCTGCGATTTTCGCACTTGCACTGCGATTTTCGCACTTTTAACGCGATTTGCACGTTTTGGCACCTCTGCGCGGGAATTTTCGGCGCACATTAATTCCATGAATCGACACCTAAATAACGTATTAATCAGAAGTTCTGGTTTCAAAAAGTGGCTGGGCTTTGAATTATATTTCACACATTTATTGAAAACACTATTGATCATAATTTTTTCCGATGCCAACACATGTTTGTAGTATCGCTCTTCAGGGAATAATATGTGTGTGGCGGTAGTAATAGCAAGTCACATTAGTACACCTATTTAAATTGTTCAACTAAAATTCCAATTGTACATCATTATTCAAATAAGCAAATTAATCAGTATTATTGCACATAGGTTACCATCATTACTTGTGCCAGAGACGTACAAAAAGCGAAACCACAAAAAAGGCAGAAAATAATACATTAACTACAAGAAAAAATCCCACTCTGATTAGTCCTATAAACATTTAGCACAATTCTGTTCCTGATCCAGAAATAATCTGACAATTATTTGAATACTGCAAATCCGTGAGCAGAATGTATATTTTGAACTATTTAGTATTGTGGACATTGCAATCATGAATAGTAAATTTGACACAGCACAGCTATGTTCGTTATCACACCACTGTCTCAATTATAACATTTGTATAGAAGGACCTTAACGTTGTTCTTATATTGATAGAGCATTTAATTTGCAGAGAAATAATGTTTGACATTCAATGTGGTCTAATAATCTAGCTCTGCTTGTAATACTGGCCATTATACTATGCAGATAACTCACCGCAAAGTTATATTAAAATCAGTGATAAGAGTTTCTTTCAACCAATCTGTGTGCTTTTAAAGGATACAATTGCTCATCTCGAGCAGTATCGATTGTCCATTCTGGAGTTGGGGGATATGCAAATGAGTTAATCTTTAAGGTTCTATGTTCCTTCATCGGTTGTCAAAATGTTACTTTTTATTTTGGGGGGTTGCACCCCAAACTCCCATCCCCTATTCATTTTAGCCTATTACCTACCCTCCACACCTTATATCTGCTTACCCACCCCTCCCTATACATTTTGCAATTCGTTTTTGTCGAGAAAAAAAATCTGAATAAAACCCATAGAAAAAGGACTGGTGATGAATGAACATTATACCATCTTTACGCCGTTGAATAAGCAGGTGATTGCATTGAATAAGTTCATTAGAGTACCTTGTTTATTCTAAAGTTCATATTTAGGTCACTCACCTTAAATTGACGGCCACAAGGTTCTTATGTTTATAATCTTGTGGTTGCACTAGGTCTATAACACAATTGCAGTTATCTGAAGAACTTGGTATTTTTGTTCCATCCTAGTTGTGTACAGCTGCTAGTCCCTTTGGCCCAAAGCTACTATTAATGTTTCTAATTTTATGTACAACCATTTACGTAAATCAGAAACTAATAGTCCCCCTGCAAACAGCGTATTCAGTCTTACACCAATTTGGAGCATGTCCACAGTGGAACTCGGTCATCGTGTAGCAGCTCTTTACTGCAACAAAAGAGGTAACGGAAGGACTACCTGCCTTCTCAACAATAATGATTACTAATGCGGCTGCCATCTTAACGTAATGTTGAATGCTATAAATTGCTCGCCAGTGTCCGTAACACATTGTATCATTATAATACTATAATAAGTCTTTCATATGCATATGTGCTTATATAGCACCTATTCATTATTGCCATGTTGCAACCTTTGTCTGCTTTCTTAATCACTATGTTGTCTATATTAAATCTGTTCAGTGCCTCTATTTTCTTCTTACTAATATCACTCTGGAATGCTATAAACTTAGTGTTGTCTTGTAAAGACTCAAGTTCCTTTACTACAGAGGAAATAAGATATCTATAAGGGTTATGCTAAATCTGATGATGTCATCACTCCTTTCCCGGAGGTAGCTTCTCTTCATGTGGCCAGGGGATGGCAGCCACTACCTGATCCTAACCTTGGCGGTGGCTATGCGAAGGATGATCACATGAGGTGAGGCGACCCTCATAGGGATGAACGGGCATCATCAGATGAGACATGGTATCTCCCTTTCCCTTAAGGGATACCCCCTCCATTCCCCCAGCCTTGATAGCATATTGTGACAACTCCCTACAATATCCTGTAAAAGCTGCTGACAGAACTTATGAACATTTCACACCTAGTACAACAACATGTACTGAGACGAGGAAGAGGACTTCCATGAGAGAGAGTGAACCACAATGCACGGTCTAGTGAATGTGATTGGTTCAACACATTTCCAAACCTGGAGGGCGGGAGTTTAAATCAGCCACTGCTGAACGATGTGGAGAACTTCATTATTGCCATATTGGCGGCGGCCCAATTCACGACCAAACCCCGAAGACAGGCGAGTGGAGGGGGTTGGAGAGGGAGACGACCCAAGCACTCCTGGCTGATCGGGGCAGATTAGGAAGCAGAGGGGACTGAGGAGTTTTGGCTGCAGAGCACTGCCGGCGAAAGGAGAGGTGCAGAAGCGTGCTCCAGTCCAGCCGCGTAGTGAAGCGGTGCCAGTTAGCAGCAGAATCATCAGCCGAAGAAGGAAGTTGCAGCAGGAACTGGAAGCCAGGACAGGCTTTGTTCCAATGCAAGGAGTGAGAACGCTCTGTGCTGCTGACTGGGGAAAGCTGCTTGAGTTCAGCAAATACAGAGGCGAGTACCCGAATATCTACGAGTGGAGGGAAAAGACATATTTGTTGCTGGTGCACTCAGGGGGAAGAATGGGATGCCGAAACTGAGGCAAAGAGACCCTGAAAGAATGACTGGATTGCCGAGAGTTGGGGGAGAGAGTAATCCTCAATGGAATCACTGTCACCTTCATAGCCACAGTACTTTGCCGGAAAGTACCGTGGGGGGGACCCATACCCCTTGCACTGAGTGAGAAAGAGAGATTGTAACCTAAACTCCTGGCAGGAGAGTATACCAGGTGCTTTGGGAGTCTGGGACCCGTACCCACATTATGTAAAGAACTGTATAAAAGAACCTGGCAGGGGAGTATACCAGGTACTTTGCGAGTATGGGACCTCCACACAAATTGTTAACTTGGAAAGAGAATCCCAAGGAAGACCCATTCCCTTAAGATGTGAATTGTATTCAATGTGGAAAAAGGCCTGGGGAATGGACTAATTTCCCCGGGAGTGGATTGCGACACCATGTGGAGGGAGTTATCCTCTTGAGCTATGAAGAACTTGTTGTTCTTTTGAACTTTTGTTTTGCTGGAAAGAAACATGGGGAAGGGAGTCAATCCCCTGAACATTATCCATTTGGAACTTTTGTTGGAGTTATACCTTTTGTTGAACGTGAACAGTTGCGCACTTTCAAAGCCAGAGACAATATCCTTAACACCTTAGATTTCGTTTTAGAATAAGAGGGCTAGGATAGGATCTCGGACACATGACACTTTTGCTTTGGATATCTTGACACTTGAGACCCCCTTAGTTTTGGTTGAGGTAGGGTAATACCTCTTAGATTAGGGATAGTGAGGCATTTTCCAACGCCCTTTATTATTTAATAAAGGTTTATGCCAATCACCCTGAGTCCTCTGTGTCCACGTCTCATTCCTGGTTCCTCACAGTGTATTGTCTGAGAAGTTGGATGTATACCTTGACCACTTTCTCAGCTCACTCTGCAGGGCCGATGTTCTATCCCCAACTCTTTCAGGATTAGTCTCTCTTCAATTTCCTCTGCATCCGCTAGGTAGGGAAGCAGTTCAGTATAATACAAGTCCTCAATTGTCATTGTGGATATTTCCTTCACAGCGGGCTAAAGGTTATTTGTTATTGTGTTTTATGCAATAGTACAGAGACAACTAACACCACAAACCCCCCTCTACAGCCCCCCAACCCCACCAACAGCAGCCAACCAATAAGTGTCATAATCACACTTCTAGTCTTATCGACTATCCTGGTCATCAAACCAAGTCCAGTATTCAGATTCTCTGTGGGCACCAATTCATACGGTAGTCATTATGGAGGAAGCCCAATACCAAGACCCAGTCCCCTTGGAATGTCCTTTGGTCCCGCTGTTGCAGCACCCAAGTCACCCATTCTAATGATCTGAAATGCCATATCTTTGCGATCCATTTATGCTTCGTGGGGACTGCCGTCTTTTTCCATTTTTGGGCCACTAATGACAGTCCTGCTATACTCAGAGTCATGTATGCCTTTCTTAGAGCCTTCATCGGTAGGATCTATAACACATCCCCCATTCCCAGCATAGCCTCTTCATAGTTTCTGCGAATTTGGGGGGCCAAAAATGTTTTTCATAGCCACCATGACACTGTCCGAGAAGGGTTCAAGAGCTGGGCATAGCCACCAGATGTGCCCCCAGGTGCCATCCTCTCCATCCCCAGCAGCAGACCATAGACACTGCGGGATAGTAACTATGTAATTTCTCTGGGGTTAGGTGCCATTGGGCCATTATTTTTTTCCCTCATCTCCCGGATCTGGAGTGCCCTTTTCAGTGTTGGTATACTCTGTCAAAGCCTACGCCGCTACTCGTCCAGTATCAGGTCTCCCAGGGCCCTCTTCAATTGTTTGCCCATTCTGCACATGGCGGGTGATCGGAGTACAGTTTATAGAGTGCTGCTATCATCCAATGATCTCCTGAGTTGGTCATCACATAATATTTAAAGGGAGTTAAGCTCCCTGATTGCAGCTTGTTTATTCCCCAGACAGATAGACATTTTTTTATTGGAGTTTTCTCAAAAATGTATATATTTCAATACATGTATTTGTGATGCCAATTACCTTTAAAGGTGAGCAAGACATTCCTTTATTGAGAATTAGTCTTTCATGTTGGCCAATCATCCAATCAGATACATTTAAGACCAACATCATTGGTCATTTGCTTGATCCCTTTCCTCTAAATTTGAAGCAGGCGTAATAACACCTGATTAGGTTTGTTCTAGAAGTGTTACTTTCTTTTTGGTTGTATTCCTGAACGCCTACCTGTATCCCTTCCTGTACATTTCTATTTCTGCCCAAAAATATGTCCTTTTGTTTTTGGTGGCATCTCTTGTACTGCTTGGTGCACTGGTAGTACCTTCATCTATACCGTGCGTGAGAGCTGGGTGGTGTAGTGGTTGGTGTACTGTTTTGTGAGCTAACTCAACTATCATACTTTATCTGGATGGTACAGACTCTCCTCCCTATAGTCTTTTTTTTATCACAAATTCTTTTTGATTTCTTAAGTTTAACTTCATATTGATATTTTGCCAATATCCTATTTAGAATACCATAATATTTCTTAGTGGGAGTGGATTTATTCATTTCCTCAATTTCATTGGGCCTCATTACAACTCAGGCGTTAAGGGTTAACGCCGTCGTTAACCCTTAACGCCTGATTCTGATTTTAACGGCTGCTTTTAGCAGCCGTTAAAATCCATGGCGCTAACCTGCCATGATGCTAATTACGCCACCGTAATTTACGGTGGCGTAATTAGCGCCTTCCCCACTCCCATTATGCCCTATGGGGCAAAAATGGGAATGGGGAAGGGAAAATGGGAAATGGGGATTTACCGCCCCACTCACCTTGGAATGGGGCGGTAAATCCGCCATCCACCATGGTGTAAACGTAGTTTACACCATGGTGGTAAAGTTGGCGCAATTAGCGCCTGGGTCGTAATGACCCCCATTGTTTCATTGTTTCGAAGCATTTTATATTTTGAATGCATTTTGTCTGCATGCTCTTATTTTTTTCATAATTTCATATAGGACACAATAATGCAGGATGTGGTTACACAGACAATTCAAACATGGCTCTCTAGAGCCCCTCAAAATCCACCATTTTGAAAGTACATTACCCGTTTATGCTCACTAATTTAAACCTTTTGGTAATTCTACTATCATTATACCCCTCAAACGCCAGTTATTTAATCACTTTACTATTTTTTGAGAACAGTAGTTCACACAAGAAAAGGTATTTAAACCTCAGGAGAAATCTAAAGGATTTCTCTGTGACACTGCACTGAAGGTGCCGTTTGTCACCATAAAAAAGTAGATGCCTATGGAGTTTGTCAGACTCCAAAAACACACGAGGTAGTGGAAAAACGGCCTCACTCACTCCAGGGTTAAAACAAAAAAGTCCTAAAGTCCACCAAAACAGCTGGGGGTTTCTAAGGTTGAAGGGATCTAGCACAGAAATGAGAATTCTCCCTAACACTTCTGCTGCCATGTGGAGGTAGGAAAACTCCCCACCTTCTACTACTGCTTTTCTTCACCTTCTCTATGGCCTGCACCCGAGGGGGCTTTTTATGCATCCCAGTCTCCTTCTGGTGTTGGTCCTTATTCCTAATTGACTGCCACTTGCAGTCCTCTTCTTCATCCCCGTATTTTGGGAATTCACACAAGTCCACAACGTCAAATTCAGCTTTTCCCATGAATTCATCATCACCAAATTAATTACTCTCCTTATAAACAATTCCCAAAAGAGTACCATAAGGATTCCATAAAGCACTGGGTTTTGTAGAAGAATGAGGTTTCTCAAGGATTAAATTGGTAACACTTAAAGACTCCTCTTCCTTATTTCTCGGGGACTCCTAGAAGCTTTCATTTCTAATACATGATCGGTTATAATTGTCTTCACCCCATTCTGACAATCAGTTTGAGAAAATAAAAGCTCTCGGACACAAAGTCATTACATACTGTGGCATCAAGGAAATTCCCTTCCTTGAGGAAGACACATACTGCGTCTCATCTCACAAAGCCCTCCTGGGGCCGTTCTCCCCCCAGGTGATCCTCCTGTCTAACACTGCCCTCCGGATCAAGAAGCGTCTGTCTTTCCGTGGCCACCTCGAAGGACACTTTAGTTGCGTTTTTTGTGAGCACTCCGTAGGATTGAACACAAAGTGCAGGCACTACCTAAGTGAGACCTACTTAGCAATAACTGAGATGAGGAGGTGGTGCACAACAAGGAAGAGCAATGCTGAGAACGTGAATAAACCGTCTAGTCTTCTATGTCCGCTTATGATCAGCTCGAAATTAGAATTTACCATCTTGTCATACCCTCCCTGGAGGAAGCAGGAGCCTAGGAGGCCGGCGTGGAGAATAGAAGAGACTGCTGACCAAGACGCTAGCAGGCTGGCAGAAGCACACCTATCCGGTCTACCGTGGAGGACGAACTGGAAAGCTGGAGAAGCAGAGGTGCAGGCGTGCAATGCAGCGGGACCACGTGGTAGAGTGAAGACGCGCATTCTGCGAGAAACCAAATGCTGAGGAACCACTGGAGCACAGCGAAGAGCAGGAGAAGCCACGAGAAACCCGAAACAGAAAGCAGAAGAGCCCAATACCGACCGGCGCACACCAGAAGCGACCCTAAAGGTACAGGGGTTTGACGGGAAGGTTGGAAGGGGCACAACAGAGTCGTGGAAGACTCTTAAACCACAGTGCAGGGGAGAGTAGTTAGCCCTTGGGGGGAGGGGGATAACATTAAGAGTGCCAACAACAGAATAGGAAAAGGTTGTGTATGAGATCCGCAACCACAAAAGAAGATCCATACAAGTCATCTTCTTTATGGCAATACCTGGCAGGAGACTGTACCAGGACTGCTAAATCAAAGCAGTAGAGAAACTCTGGTCTTGGACCCTTCACCCACAACAGAAGAGGAATACAAACCATCTTCCTTGCTGTGGAAGTACTTGGCAGGAGAGTGAACCACGTTTGGAGACTGGGAAGCCTGGGTTTGGGACCCTCAAAATGAAAGACTGAAAGTGTTGAACTGTGAAACCAAAGTGAAAGAAAGGCCAGGAGTAGGTAGTCATGCCCTCTGGTTGCATTGAACTCTGCAGTCAAGATACCAGGGGAAGGGAGTTATTCCTCTTGGTTGTGACAAATTGTAAAATCAAGATACCAGGAGAAACAACTCATTCTCCTGGTAACCAAAGCTGAAAAGACTTTCTGATACGAAGTGTTAAAAGATAAGCAGTATGCCTGCCAAGGAAAAGTGCTGGAACTTTGTCTTTTATGTTGGAGGACACTGTTGACCCGGGGAAGGGAGATATTCCCCTAAGAAAAGCCAAAATGTGAAAGTTAACTTTTATCCCCAGTCCAGAAGAAGGGAGTCATTCTTGTGGACCAACAAGGTCTACTTTATCTATAGTTTAGTTTTTAAGTGGGAGGGAGAGAATTAGGTTTTTTGACACAGGAATGAGGATTATTGATTTACACAGACATTCTGACTGAACCCTTAGTGTTTTAGTTGAGGCAGGGAAACTGCTCTTAGACATAGGGAAAGTTGGGGTTTCTCTTTATTTTCTTGACTAATAAAAGTATATCGCAATCACCATGCCACCTGTGAGTGAGTTGTCTCCTCATTCTGCACCCTTACACTAACTTGTCTTTTACACTTTTGATTTTTGGTTACTTTTATGTGTGTGCCTAAAGACAAGCTGGTGGCAGCCATTACATTTTTACATTATTTTTCATATGCACATTTAGTGTTTACCATGTGTGTCTACTAAACATGGCTGGTGCCCTAAAATGGCCGTGCCACAAGATTTTTGGCTTGTTCTTTGGCCATGTTGTTCTTTGGCCTTCTTCCTGCCTTCCCAGGTCATAAAATCCTGTGTAGGATCATGCATTCGCCCGGGAAACCTGCTGCTTTTGCAGGAAACTGCATGCTTGGTATGTGTGTGCACCCAGTAGGTGAGTGGGACTGTCTGGTCCCACTCCACATCTGGACCGGCAGAGAGTCTAGGTGTGGGGCATGAATAAAACCCATAATGGTCCCTGATTGGACCACTGCTGGCTGTTTGAATGGTGCAGATCCTTACCATTTGTGGGCTAGGACTTGCTTTCAGCCAGGATTTAGGTAAGAAGAGGACTCCTGCAGCCATTTCTTCAGATCTGCATTGGAGCCAAGTATCCTGTGTAGACAGGTGGACGACTGAAGATCCGTGGACGACTCCCTAAGGGGCCAGGCATCCTTGCCTGTGATTGGCCCAGTGAAGTGCTGCTGGACTAACTGATCTGCGGAGGCCTGAGAGGTGCTTGAACCCTTGGATTGGTGGGACCAACCAGTCTCGACGCATTGTCTTGGATCCAGCTTTCCCGAGCCGTTGGAAGTGTCCCTGGACCACCCAGTCGAATTAGCAGCTCTCCGGTGGGCTACTTCGTTAGAATCGTTGTCGTTCTGCGTTCGTCGCCGGAACTTCAGTGGTCGCCACCTCGTGCATAATGGCCTGTGCCACACTAAGATAGAACTGCGATTATTAGCCTGTGCCACACTAAAATAGAACTGCGATTGTTAGCCTGTGCCACACTAAAATAGAACTGTGAATATTGGCCTGTGCCACACTAAAATAGAACTGTGATTATTGGCCTGTGCCACACTAAGATAGAACTGCGATTATTAGCCTGTGCCACACTAAAATAGAACTGCGATTGTTAGCCTGTGCCACACTAAAATAGAACTGTGAATATTGGCCTGTGCCACACTAAAATAGAACTGTGATTATTGGCCTGTGCCACACTGATAGAACTGTGATTAGTCTGTGCCACACTAAGATAGAACTGTGACTATTAGCCTGTGCCACACTAAAATAGAACTGTGATTGTTGGCCTGTGCCACATTAGGATAGAACTGTGATTAGCCTATGCGCCACACTGTATTGAAAAGGGTATTTTTCCCCCCGGGACCAGCCCTTATTGCAATAAATTACCCTAATCACACCCCCATACAGGTTCCCCATGCGACGGCCATGAACTCACCACTAGAGATATAACACCTTCAGCATAAATGTAGAATTTATTAGACATAAGGCATAATATAGCAGAACAGTAAATGTAGCAGCAATTTTAAAAGGAATTCAAGTCAGAGAAATCACACATAATTAGAGAAACACAGTCTTATGTTCTTTGTATGTTATTATTAGCGCTGGGTGACCCAGGTCATCTAAATCCGACCTGCTGCTCATCATTCCTCAGCCAGCTCTGTAGATGACAGCGCCACAAGGAGCCGCCTGGGGCATCATCACGCTCCGGACACTTGCTCAAAGCGAGTCCACGGATGAATCTCCCCCTGAGTCATGTGTATATGCATTTTTGTACCTTCATGCCACCAGTCAGTGTGACGCAACATTCTAGGCTGTTCTCAGTGCAGAAAACATATCCACTGATGGAAAAACCCAACTTGCTAACTCTCCAAGACGCTCCTTCCTCCCCCCCTTGGAGCCTATCTGCCACTTCAGGAATGTTTCTGATCAGTGCGTGCGAGGACGTACCATGCCTTCTCATGCGAAAGAGGCTTTGTTTACCAAGCATGGCAGAGCCACTGCGGCGAAATAGAGAAGCTGAAATAATAATGCATCGCAATTAACCCCTAGTGAGCAAGCTTTACCGGCCCTGTGCTTCACTAGCTAGTGTGATAATGCTTCAAATACTCAAATACAGGTCTATATTAGCTACTAAACTTGGGCCTTTGCCCTGTCTTTCTATGCACAATGTAACCTTCCACCCCTTTGAGGCCTGCGCATTCAATGTAGCTCCTCATGCTACTAATGTAGGCGCTACTAATACATCACATTACTAATTCATCTATAAAGATCTGTTTCAGCATTTAGCACCTACTTTGAATAAACTATTTGTCTTAGCTGTTGATGCAGCTGTTAGCTCAGCAGGCTACTGCACCCGTGAAATTGCACCTTCTGTTCCACTACATTCCACCCCTTTTCAAAGTATGGGCGACAATGCTGGTTTATATCCATTTACATTGTACTGTGCAGTGATAAGCGAGGTAGTTAAAGATCTTGGAATTTTCCAACAGGTATAAGCAAACTGTTGTCACGCTGTTAGTCATAGCAGCATGCAACGTTAACGTAGACCTACCTAAACAAAAAATGAATACAATGTGAATAGTTCCATTTTCCCTAGCCATCACCAAGCCTACTCAAAATATCTACAACATATCTTCTAACTAATCATTAGGTAATAAGCAGCATGTGGTTAATATAGCAAGGCAATCTGGTGTTGGTTAATCTAAAATGCGCTACTGCATTTATGTACAGTCACCAGCTCTAAACCTGGCATCCTTCCAGTATGAGGGCCTACCCACTCCCCTTTTCCCAGGGCCTACAAGCATGACTATGGGCTATGTGGTTAGACACTTCCCCCATGTTAGTGGAACCCAACCGTAACCATCTAATTTCATCAGCAAGACTAACACATGGGCACCAGGTTCAAAAAAAGTTCTACTAATTTGCATCAAAACTCAAATTATGGCTCTAACAATCAAAAGCAACTGGCTTAATCTACACATTTGCAGGTAAGTGTAACTCTTTGTATCAGTGTGCTGGAGACAGCCGTCCCCAGAAAAAATGAAACTTGCTGGTTCAACAAATAGTGTCATAAAATGCATTTACAGTCCATTATGATTTCATTTACCCACCCTAAGGCTGCAAAAAATATCCTCATAGCTAAAATACTCTTGGCAGCATTTCTTCAAAGCAAAACCTTACCATACGCACAGATAGCTTGTGTGCACACTCACATTATCTCAAAGCATTTAACGCTCCTGCTTGCACAACCCTGCTGCCCCAACAATTCATACATCATTCTCCTGGCTACGTGCACCGTAGTAATTGTCTAAAAAAAAACAACTCTGGGTAAAGCACCTGAGTTGAAAGAGCAAAACCTTTAGTTTTCACAGATTCATCTCTAAATGCATTTCACCAATGATAAAACCATTTCGCAGCATTCAAGTGCTGTTTCACACAGCTGTTTGTGTCACATTAAGTCATAGTCCACAACCGTTTAGACAAAAAAGCATAACATATCAAACAGGTTATTAAAACCACTCATTGAATCATTTGAGAATGTGCATCATGAAGTGTCCGACAATATGCCAAGTGAGCACCATGGCAGTTCTATAAAAGTTACTAGTCTGTTGGGCACTTCTCGCAGGTTGTAGTACAATTGTCATCACGCAAGTCAGTAGCATTGAGTGCGGTGCAGGAAATGTTCACAAGGCACCCTGCAGTGACTCGCTTTCTCTGAAAATGCGTCTGCTTGACTGATCAGAAGCACCCGAAAATTGCACACGTCTAACCCCAATCATGGCACACTACTTTCTTGGTTTTTACCTAGGCAAAAAACAAACAGGAATGTTAGAATTTCACAAAACGTCAGTGTTAACCACCCCTTTGCTTAATACCTCCCCTGCCTTCAGAAGTCTTATCAGGTGACTACACACTTTCATATCATTGCTACCATAACCATTTTTCACCCTTCTGTGTGGTATTGGGGGCTTATTTGCCTTCAAACATTAGGGGTGTAACTGCCTGTTCACAACTCATTTGTGCAATGCTATCATAGTTGGTCAATGGTACCTCAGAGGGCCTGTGTTGTCTGCAAAAGCATGTTATAAGTACCCCAGTAGATCACATCACTCAATAGATCAATGCTTTTCTTTTCCCGAAAGTGTTCACGAGTGCCAGGCGGCAACTTGCTTCCAGTATCTCATGATCTTGATTTGGCTTGCCCTGCTGTCATCACTCCATTTCCAGAGGTAAAGTCTTTTAGTCCACTACCGCCTGTAGTTGCTGGCACAAACAGTTTTTCCTTTTTCCAGTTTTCCATACAGCTATTGGCTTTAAAGCCTCTTGGTTTTTCACTTGTCAGTTTCCCAAAGGGTGTCTGCTGATTTCTTGGGCACCCCTTGAGGGCGTTAGTCCGAGTCAGTTTCTTTATTTGCTTCGACCAATCATTAATTAATATTCTTGCACTAAGCCTTGAGGCTTCTGGATCATGGCTAATTGCAGTGTTCATGTTATACTCCAAAGCCCAATTTTGCATGTTGTGTCTTGCAAAATGGCTACCTTTGTCAGATTTGATTTCATCTGGGACACCAAAATGTCTCATCAGTTACTCCAGCCCTTGCAATGTAGTTCGCTATTGCTGGCTGCGTTTTTCACTTCTCTTCAACGCGCCCTTGAGGTTTCTTCTCTAGTGCACAGCGCTTTACTTCACTTTCTATGGGGCACTGGGACGCTGCTTGCATGGCAATGTCCACTGTAACGGACACTTGTCATTTCTTAGCCCATTCACAGGTTCCCAGTTTCCCAAAAATGTCCAGATGCATGATGCACCCAGCCTGCCATTTGCATGCAGCATTTCTTTTTCTTCCAGTGTTGTCACTGGGCGAATCCTTTGCCATCTGGTCAGATCCATTATTGCATGCTAGTGTCAGAAAGCATGCATGCATCGGCATACGCAAGGTAAATTGTGCTCTTTTTCACCTTCTCAATCACAGCAATTACCGCTTTCAGTTCAGCATTCTGGCTTGCACCGCCCGCCCCCTTCTTCGCTCACTGACAGCGTTTCTCAATGGGGATGGAATGCAACTGCTCGCCAGCGTTTCTGTTCTTTCTCATGCATGGCACAGGTGCGACTTCAAAGGGAGACACTCACAGTCTAGAGAGGCACTCGTTTCAGACAGTTGCTCCAGATTTACTGCTTTTAGCATTTGCTCCAGCAACTCGGAAACCCCCGTACTGCCAGCCTTTGTGCGCTGTTGTGAATACCACTTCTACTGGATATGAGTGGCATTCTGCGCTTTGCCGCCTTCCTCCCACAGCCAGTTTCACTCACCCAGCCCATGACAGGAATTTTTGTGCAATTTGTCTTCTCAAGCCACATGCTCCACACAGCAAAATCATTGCCGACACAAACTTTCAGTTGAAAAGAGGCACTTTTTGACATCAGTTTCACCTCACTAGAATTCTGCAAAGCGTCTTTCAGCCTGTTTAAAAGGCAGTCTGCTGATCAATGTCCCATTCAAAAGCATATTTCTTCCTGGTAACTTTGTAGTTTGACCTTACAATTAGACTCCGACGCAGTGTGTGATCTTTCCAAAGAACCCTCAACCCACTGAATCTTTGCGCTTTATCACACACAGATGTTTCAATCTGTGGTACTTGTTATAAAGATGCAGGCGCAGCCAAGTAAGAGGTTCTTAAGATTTATTTAATACTTAACAGCATGAGAAAACCCCCAACCTTTGAGAGTCCCTTCTCCTCCAGCTCTCTCTCCAACTGACAAAGTTAGAACCTTTATTATCCCTCAACAAGGAACTTAATGAACAACATTCTATGACATCATACTAGGGCTGCATCACTCAGAAGAGAAATACCATGGAGGAAAAGATGTTCTCAACTCACACCCCACAAGTCACTCCAACACATCTCCCCCTTTTTTTTTTAAATTCGCTTATATAATATGATCTCGAGATCTCATAATAGTGACCTCAATAACTCATTCAATTTTATTTTCTAGTCTTCGGCACATACTACACATACCCCCTCTTAACCACAGCAATTCTATTTTTATTCCATACTTGCCCTCCAGTCACACGTACGGCCCCCTTCATGACCGCCACAACTCTGACTGGATCCGAATACAGGGAATCTCCTTTTCTTTTCACAATTCCTTTCTTGATCCTAACCCAATCTCCACACTCTACGCGCAACTCTTTCTTACCTCTCTTCAGGTTCTCACGCGCCACCCATTCAGACTTCTTCCTCACCAATGACTTCCTTACCTCATCAATAACCAAATCGGTTTCTCTACTTCTACCCAGCCACGGCGGACACGCCATGGAATATGGCTTCCTGCCCCTCATAAGCTCAAATGGGCACAACCCTGTCGTAGAATGGGGTGCCATTCTTAGGGCCCAGATCCTATTCTGTATCACAGCCAATTTATCCAAACCACATTCTTCCCCCATGCGAACACTCTCCATCACACATCTACTCATCCTTTCAACTACACCGTTGGATTCGGGATGATATAATGAAGCCCTTTTGTGATGCACTCCACATTTCTTTAAGTAGCTTGTAAAATTCCCCCCTACAAATTGGGGACCATTGTCTGTCAATAAACTTTCCGGCAGACCTTCATTGGAAAATATTTCCTGCAGAGTCATTATCATGGTTTCTCCAGTGACATCTCTCACAATTTTATAATTCACCCACCTCGAGAACAGATCCACCACCAGGACTATGAACTTTCCACGTCCATATCCCAATTCCACAGGACCCAGGATATCCATGGCGAGATCACTCCATATCCTGGACGGAAGGCCCACATCCACAAATGGTTGCTTCTTAGCCACCGATCCCTTCCCACTCTTGACACAAAACTGACAATTTTCTAAACAATTTTCTATTTCCCTGTCAAAGCCCGGCCACTAATAGTCTTCCCTCAACACCCCTTTGGTCTTGGTAATTCCTATGTGACCACTGTGTGCCAGCTCTATCACTCTCTTCCTCAGTCCAACTGGAACCACAGCCCTTCCCCATCTGAACAATATCCCGCCAATGACCGATAATTCATCCTTCACTTCCCAATACGGTCTCGCGCCCTCCGCCACTTCCGCTTTGTTAGGCCATGCGGCGGAAACAACATACGGAATTATTCTATTCATATTCTCATCGTTCCTCATCCCTTCCAACCACTCCTGCTTGGACACAATACCATCCGTATTAACGAACACTAATTCCAAATCTTCATCTTCCACAACATCAGTATCAATTACTCTCATCCTAGATAAATTGTCAGCCAATATATTTTCCTTCCCAGGAATAACCTCCATCTTGAAACAATGCGTTTGCATTCTGGTAACCCATCCTGCCACCCTGCGAGAAACCTTATCAAGGCCCTTGTTCTCGAATATGGCTTTTAGCGGTTTATAATCCGTACGAATTACGAACTCAACACCCCACACAAAGTTTTTGAATCTCTCCGCCGCCCAGAAACATGCCAACGCCTCCTTCTCGAGAACAGAATATCTCACTTCCGCTCCCTTGAGGCCCCTTGAGGCATGAGCTATCACCTCCTCGGACCCGTCGTCTTGTCTCTGAGACAACACGGCACCTAAACCACATCCACTGGCATCCACTGTGATGATGGATGTCTTTCTTGTGTCAAAACAACCTAATGGTTGGGCTAAATTTATCTCCTCTTTTATACCATTGAATTCCGCCTCACACTGACTATTCCACTCAAATTCAGCACCCTTCCTTAAAATCTTCCTCATCTCATGTATCTTATCAGCATAATTCATCACAAATTTCTGATAAAACTCTGTCATTCCCAAAAAAGAGCGTAGTTCACTCTTATCAATAGGTCTTTCTATTCTCTTTATGGCATTCACCATCTCTTCCTTGGGTCTGATACCATTTCCTGACACCTCATGTCCCAAATAGTCCACTTTAGTCACCGCAAATTTGCATTTTTCTTCCTTAAGAGTGATTCCTCTTTCCTCGAATATTTTCAACACCTTACACAAATTCCTATCATGTTCCTCCAATGTCACTCCGCTGACTAACACATCGTCCTGAAAACAGAACACACCCCTAATCCCCTTCAACAAGCGATCCATGATTTTCTGGAACACTGATGAAGCGGAGGCTAACCCGAAGGGCATCCTCCTAAATTGAAACACTCCTTCGTGTGTCACAAACGCCGTAACTGTTCTACATCCCTCCTCCAACTCTACCTGATGACATGCTGAGGTCATATCCAGTTTAGAAAAGTACTTCCCTCCACCCACCATGGTTAACAATTCACCCATGTTTGGTAGCGGGTGTCTATCCACCAACACACACTTATTCAGCTCGCGCATATCAACGCACAGCCTCAGATCTCCTGAACTTTTCTTCACAATGACGACCGGGGAAACCCACTCAACTCCCCCAGCTCTTTCAATCACACCTGACTTAAGAAGTTTCTCCAATTCCTTCTTCACTCTGTCCCTTAACACAAAAGGGACGGGCCTGAGTTTCGCCACGGTAGGAACACTGCCTCTTTTCAACAATATCTGGTGCTGAAATCCCTTCACTCTTCCCAATGTCTCATCAAATACCTTTTTATGCTCTCTCACATACTTGCTATACAACGAACACACTTCTGACACTTGCAATACTTGATCAGGATGGTTGGGATCCAATCTGATTCCCAAATTCTTCTGCTCTCTCCACCCTAACAAGGATTGACCTTTCTTAGTCACATACACCTTCCCTTCACAACATCGTCCTTTAAATTCAAACTTACTCCAGACATACCCTAGCAGCTCAATCTTGTCTTCGTTGTACCCCCCTGGACAAATGTCCGGCACCGCCAACGTCGACACTGCCCCTTTCATTTCATCCTCAAATGCGGACTTTGATATCAAAGTGATCTTTGACCCCGAGTCAGCCATCATTGACACCTTACATCCATTTACGGTCAAAACAGTATAGGGACGCTCACAATCATCTAGGACATTATCCCCACCAACAACATTGACCGTGTTCACAATAACATTTTGCAATGCCAGTACGGTGTCATCTTCTGATGACCTCCCTTCCTCCTCTTCATTCACATATAGAACTTTCCTCTGATTCATTTGCCCAAATTGATAGTTCTTGCAACACGTCCCAAAGTGTCCTCTCCTCTTGCACTTATTGCATACTGCCTTCCGCCCTGGACACACCACTGAAGAGGCAAAATGTGTTGCACTGGCACATCTATAGCACAATCTCTCATCCTTTTTATCTTCTCTCTGCGTCGACTCTTGACTTCTTCTTTCTTCTACAATATTCCTCTCCCTTTGTTTGTTTCTTCCCTTCTTCTTGTTCTTCCCTTCATTCACCCTCAATACTTCCGGCTTGGCTTCTTTAGAGTCTCCTCCCTCGGTCTTTGATAACTTGGCGACGCACGCCAGCGAATGTTCTACTCGTTTCGCTAGGTCCAATACCTCGTCCAAGTTTGGCTCGTCCTTCAACCACAGTTCCTCGCGTATCTTATTTGACCTACAATGTGTCATGAACTGATCACGTATGTGCTCGTCAAAGCTCCCCTGAAACTTGCATGTCAGAGCCAGATGACGGAGGGCAGTCACATAGTCTTCAACGGATTCCCCATGGGCTTGTACGCGCATGCGGAAGTTGTAACGTTCTAAGATCGTGCTTCTTTTTGGGTTGAAATGTTTGTCAAGTCTCATCAGAGCCGACTCGAAATCATTCAATTCATCTCCGCTTCCATCACTTGTTAACTGAGGGAGAGTCTCAAAGATTCTTTGGCCTTCGTAATCTAAAAAATGAAGCAATAAGGCTATCTTCCTTTCACTGGAATATGCTGTTCCTCCTGCCGCCTTCATATAATGCATGAATCCCTTGCGCCATTGGGGCCACGCAATTTTTGCCGCCCCTGGCGTAGGCATAAACGTGGGTGGTCCAGATATGCCGGGTAATGCTGCCATGTCTTAAATTACACTTTCAGTCAAGAGTAACGCTTCACTTGTAGCTAAGAGGATCCTCGTATATCAACCCAGCGCCGGGACCACCTTTGCATTCACTGTAACTCTTCTTGCTGTCACAATCCAGCTACCGCCCTCTCAAATAACTCACAATCATTGTCACACATTAAGAATGATGAAATATTTTTCATTTACCTCCTATAACCCCTGTTGCGGTAGTGACTTGACGCCTCCTGACATAACTTGCCCCTCTTTAACAAGGATTACGGTAATCTGGTTAACCGGGTTCCTCCTTCTTCAGGTCGAACAAATGTGGGATGTATCCCGTGTAGGAACTCGCACGGAAATATACAGCACTTACTTGGAGGAGATGCAGGTGCTTGGTGGGCGTTCAACGCCTGTGGAACATCATCATCCTAAACCTGCGAGGGTGGGCGACTGCTCGGCACAGGAGCGGGGCGGAGCAACAACCTTCCTTGCGCCTCTGGTCTTGTCGCGGCCCGCTCGCTCCCACTTCACAGCTACGATGTCTCCCGTGGCCACAAACGGAGTTCCTGACGGCGTCCCGACTTTCACTCCGGGAGCCGCTCACCGCGCAAGTGACACGGAGCAGCCCCACAGCGTCTAGAGACGGGCCGCTCAACGCATATGCGATGCGGAGCAGCCCACGGCGACTCGCGGCTCCTGTCAACTGGACGGGCTGCCACCTCTCTTCACAGGGTTGGGGCGCTGCAGGTCGCTGCTTCACGGAACTCTCCACGCCGACGAACTTCGGCGATCTTCCTGTCGTCCGCGCTAGGCCCGCTCAACGCACATGTGGTGCGGAGCAGCCCAGGGCGAACCGCAGCTCCGACTGACTGGAATGGGGCGGCCGCTCCTTTTTCACCCGGGTTCCATGGCTGTGGAGATCGTCTCTCCGCGGGTACTCGGCGGCCTCCTCTCCACGGGTACTGGCCAGCCTTCAGGGCTGGACAGGCACGACTGGCTGCTGGGGGTCTTCTCTCGTCGCCATTGTTATAAAGATGCAGGCGCAGCCAAGTAAGAGGTTCTTAAGATTTATTTAATACTTAACAGCATGAGAAAACCCCCAACCTTTGAGAGTCCCTTCTCCTCCAGCTCTCTCTCCAACTGACAAAGTTAGAACCTTTATTATCCCTCAACAAGGAACTTAATGAACAACATTCTATGACATCATACTAGGGCTGCATCACTCAGAAGAGAAATACCATGGAGGAAAAGATGTTCTCAACTCACACCCCACAAGTCACTCCAACAGTACTATTGCCACAATAAAACAAATCATTTTCTGTACTGAGCCAAACCACATTGCACTTAAAAATGTCACTTTGTGCAGCTCCCTGCACTTTCTCTGCATGAATTGCCCACACTCTGTTCTGCTTGTGGGCTGTCAATTTGTCAACAACTTTTTCAACGTGTGTCACAGTTAACAATATCTCAACATAATGTTCAATACATTCATCAAGGAATTGCAATATTTCCATGTTTTTAGCAACCAATCCATGGCATAGAGTGGGAACTTTCAAACAAATACTCTTGGGGCAATTTAGTAAATTTAAATTGTCTGTCCCCACAAACCACTGCAAACTGATTCTGCAATTCCAAATCAATACACAAACCAATAATCATATGCCATTCACCCACTTTAGTTAGTTTCTCACCCATTGTAACCAAGTCTAGCACAGCTAAATGCAATGAACCCAATTTAGTGTGTTCAATTAAACAGAATTTGCCACCTTCACAAGGATTTTACAGTTGCAAAAACCTCTCAAGCCTCTCAACACAGAGGTTACTCTTTTTTCCTAACAACTCGACCATTCCCACATTGTATTCAGGAATGTCAACACTTAAAGCATCAGTTTCAAAAGGCGAACCCTCACCAGTCTACATTTCAGCCCCCCACACTCATTCGCTAGTACACTGGGGCTAAATCACGCGTTTGAATCACTAGGCACAATTTACATGTCAAATACTTTGGAACTTTCTGCCCCTCATGCCAAAATACGACGAGAACTCTGTTTCACTTTGCAATCCAAATCTAAACCTTTTAAAAGGAGAACCGCATGAACATTTCTTTCCTAATCAAAGCAATAAATCCTTTCTCACACATTCCTCTGAGCGCTTCCCACAGTGCCATCTCCCACTTTGCGTGCAGCTTTCTGCTCCCTGGCTTCATTCCCAAGCAGTAAGTCAGCCAAGCATTTACTGATTTACTGAAAGGGAAAATCTTAACTACACAAGCTATTGGTCGCGGCAAACTGACACACAAGTACTGTCATTTTGTTGACTCAGAGCTGCAGTGAGGCAACAATGGAATGTGACAGCCTATCCCTCAATCTGCATTGTGTTCACTCACACATTTGTCATTTCTCCAGCATGGCATGGCTGTGCACGATCCCACTTCTGACACCAAATGTATTGAAAAGGGTATTTTTTCACCCGGGACCAGCCCTTATTGCAATAAATTACCCTAATCACATCACCATAGGGGTTCCCCATGCGATGGCCACAAACCCACCACTGGAGATATAACACCTTCAACATAGATGTAGCATTTATTAGACATAAAGCATAATATAACAGAACAGTAAATGTAGCAGCAATTTGAAAACAAAGGAATTCAAGTTAGAGAAATCACACATAATTAGAGAAACACAGTCTTACGTTCCGTGTATGTTATTATTAGCACTGGGGGACCCCGGTCATCTAAAACAGAACTGCTGCTCATCATTCCTCAGCCAGCTCTGTAGATGACAGCGCCACAAGGAGCCGTCTGGGGCATCTTCACGCTCCGGGCACTTGCTTGAAGCGAGTCCACGGATGAATATCCCCCCGAGTCATGTGTGCATGCATTCTTGTACCTTTGTGCCGTCAGTCAGTGTGATGCAACATTCTAGACCGTTCTCAGTGCAAAAACCATGTCCTGTTATGAGGGCGTGCGAGGCTGTACCATGCCTTCTCATGCGAAAGAGGCTTTGTTTACCAAGCATGGCAGAGCCACTGTGGTGAAAAGAGGAGCTGAAAAAATATGCATTGTAATTAACCCCTAGTGAGCAAGCTTTACCGGCCCTGTGCTTCACTAGCTACTGTCATAATACTTCAAACACTCAAATACAGGTCTCTAGTAGCTACTAAACCTGGCCCTCTGCCCTGCCTTTCTATGCATAATGTAACCTTCCGCCCGTTTGAGGGCTGCACATTCAAAATAGCTCCTCATGCTACTAATGTAGGCGCTACTAACACATCACATTACTAATTTATCTACAAAGATCTATTTCAGCATTTAGCACATACTTTGAATAAACTATTAGTCTTAGCTTTTAATGCAGCCCTCTAAGGACCTAATATGTGATATGGTTAGCTCAGCTGGCTACACCTTCTGTTTCACTACACACACTAAAATAGAACTGTGAATATTGGCCTGTGCCACACTAAGATAGAACTGTGAATATTGGCCTGTACCACACTAAGAGAGAATTGTGATTATTAGCCTATGCGACACTAAAATAGAACTGTGATTATTGGCTTGTGCCACACTAAGACAGAACTGTGATTATTAGCCTGTGCCACACTAAAATAGAACTGTGATTATTAGCCTGTGCCACACTGACAGAACTGTGGATATGAGCCTGTCCCACACTAAAATAGAACTGCGAATATTGGCCTATGCCTCACTAAGAGAGAACTGTGGATATTAGCCTGTGCCACACTAAGGTATAACTGTGAATATTAGCCTGCCCCACACTAAAATAGAACTGAGGATATTGGCCTATGCCTCACTAAGAGAGAACTGTGATTATTCACCTGTGCCACACTGAAATGGAACTGTGAATATCTCTCCTAGATGTGCCCGGAAAATTGTACGCTAGCATCCTACTCAAAAGATAAATTAATGGTTAACAAAGAGTGAAAATCGTGACCCAAGACAGACAGGTTTTGTTAAGCATGTTGATTGTGGGCTAAATCTGTTAACATTTAACTTACTAAAAATGAAAACATTGAAGGAGAACAACAAATTATATGTCTCATGTGTGGACATGGCCTCTGCTTTCGATAGGGTTGATCGTGAGATTCTTTGGTACAAGTTGAAGAAAAAAGGATGCCCACAAAACCTACTTGCAGCATTCATCGCCTTGTATTCCAACACAAGTCTACAGATCAGATTAGACCTAGAAGGGTACCTGAGTGACTCTCTGCCAACACAAAGAGGGCTAAAACAGGGCTGCCCTCTAGCGACAATTCTATACAACTTTTATATATCCAATATTAAAGAATGGATAGAACCAGTTAGAGCCTGTCATCAATGCATTAGCGGAAACATCTTGGGGCATCTATTATATGCAGATGATCTAATAATTCTTGATTTGACAGCGATAGGTTTACAACACAAATTGAATGCTCTACAACATTATGTGGATGAAAACAAACAACAAATGAACGCTGATAAAACAGAAATTCTCATTCTTGAAAAAGGGAATAATAAACATTAAAAAAATTCACATACATTACAACAGACGGCAATCAAAGTGAAGAAGTGCGCACAATATCTAGGCGTCACGACAAGTGATGACAGCGGAGAAAAACCGTGGATTTCAGCACTGGAACAAAAAATGGACCAGTTTATAGCCCAAGCCCTACTTGTAAAGAAAAGATATGGAAAATTCTCATTACAACCTGCCGTTGATTTCTATAAATACAAAGTGATTCCTGTGATATCATACGCAAGTGATATATGCTTAGGAATGCCATGGGAAGTATGAGACAAATTAGAGGCCAAATACTGGAAAAGACTTTTGAATCTTGTTAACTCAGTGCCAATAGGAGTAATCCGCCACGAACTTGGCCTATAATAAATCCATATTCAAGTGATTTGGATAATACTGTCAACGTATAGAAAAGTAGAGCTAATGGAATGCCCTCTGCAATACAAAATACTAAAACAGGAAGACAAGGTTCCAGATTTCTGGCCCCTTAAAATGTGGGGAGATGAGTGCAAAATGATTTTAGAAAACCTATTCTCCTGATCTGAAACTCTACGTGACCATCCGAAAAGAGTTAAAACCCTCCTACTATCAATAGATTGGGCACAATCAGAAACAAGTCTGCCAACCACCAAATCTCACATCTTGTCAAAAACTCTAGTGAACTTTGCCAATCAGCTTCCCAGCTACCTAAAGAAGAGTGCCAACCAGAAGCACAGACATCTGATTCTTCGTTTCAGGCTAAATGTTCTACGAACATGACAGAGCCTAAAGAAATATGGCCTAGAAAAATCTGACACATATCAACTATGCAAAAAAAATGAGGAGTCTTTACAACACCTTCTAATGTTCTGCAGTGAATTAAACAGGGAAAGAAATACCTCCAGAACATTTTGGCCCCAACCTGCGGACAAGACTCTGACAAATGGTGGCAAGATCTATAGGATGAATTGAATAAGAAAACTGCAAGAGGTCTCGGCATATATTTAGAAAATATGCTGATAAGAATAACACACATGGTCAAGGACCAGGACAAATTTGAGCCGAACTCGCGGTTTGGAAAGGACCTTTGAAAGAATTTCGAACGAATAAGAGATTGAACAAGGATAATGATTATCTCTCAACAATACCTGTGTTCGGCAATGTAGGAAACTGACATACAGTAATTTTGAAATGCTTAAACAAAAAGTTATGTATTAATTTACGCTGAAATGCTTAATAAAAAAATAAATAAAAATAGAACTGTGAATAATGGCCTGTTACACACTAAAATAGAACTGTGATTACTAGCCTGTGCCACACTAAGATAGAACTGTGAATATTGGCCTGTGCCACACTAAAATAGAAACTGACTATTAGCCTGTCCCAAACTAAGATATAACTGCAAATATTAGCCTGCCTTGCATCCAGAGAGATTAGTAAATGTTACCTTGTCACACATAGAGGACTGTGATTATTGACCTGTGCCACACTAGGATAGAACAGTGAGTATTGGCCTGCGTCGCATCTAGAGAGATTTGTGAATGTTGCCTTGAGTCACACCTAGAGAGGACTGTGATTATGAACCTCTGCCACACTAACATAGAACTGTGAACATTAGCCTTCTTTGCATCCAGAGAGGATTGTGAATGTTACCTTGAGCCACACCTAGAGAGGACTGTGATTGGTAGCCGGTGCCAAACTAAGGTAGAACTGTCAATATTAGCCTGTGCCACTTTAGGATAGAACTGTGAATATTAGCCTGCATCGCAGCCAGAGAGGATTGTTAATATTACCTAGAGTCACACCGAGAGAGGACCCACAAAATGAGTGTGCGTCTCTTCTGACAACAATGCTAATAACCAACCCTACTAAAACCTCACCCCTCTGCATACACCTCTCAAACTCTAACTAAACACAACCATACCTCTAAAACCACAGCAAACCGCAAACACTGCACTACACTGCAACAACAAACAAACCGCACATAGCCTTACACAACAGCACACAATGGATACCGACCGGATACGACACCAAAAAGCTCAGCGACTGGTGTTAACGAACTGAAGCTGCCAACAGCACATCACAGTTCCCTTGCTCTTTCTCCAAACTTTTTCCTACTAACGTACCCCAACCAGCCCCCTTTTTTTCAGATCCACCAGAGCGCCAGGGGACCACTCTGGTGGTGATAGTGCGTGGTATAAATATCCTTTAACATTAACAAGTATATCTGTTCAGTATATTCTTAGTGAATCCCAAAATAAATGTAATTATTCCCCAAAAAAGAGTTCCCGTAGGAAATTATCATATATTAATCTTATGGTGGTTTGTCATCTGGTGACACAAGTTCATTTAATACATGCCCCCAGTCCAGCATCATGCTTTCCTCATGTTTCTGTCCCTTTGTAAAATGTCTTGGTCTGTCTTCACGCCTTTTTCGAACAGCTTTTATCCATTGTTCAGCCAATGGTCATTGTAACTTTTCCATGATACAAACATTTGTTTCTTAGCTAACAGGATAAAAAATGTAGCCATTTTCCTAACAAATCTCTTCTTTTTATCCCCATGTAATATCCCCAATAGGCACATTTTTCGGGTTACAATCAAAGGATCCTTGTATTAGTATATTGTTTTGACCTAATTTATGCCAATATTCTTATATTACTGAGCAATGACGTGTGCCAGTATCCTGCTAGTTTTGGCAACATTCTGGGCATTCGTGAGGTAACTGCAGGCTCCAGTAACATCACATGTAGTAACCTAAGTAAGGACACTACTCCTGTAACCTAAGGAAGGACACTATTAGTCAATAGGCTCAGTATGCGGTTCAGCGAATAACACGATTATGCATTTGGGTGAAACATTTCCTAGTGACTAGATAACGAGGTTATCACTGAACTAATTATACAAGACATAATGTAGGTTGGCAACTGTTAAGATGGATTTCTGAAATCTGACCTGGTGGGCAGAGGTTCAGAAGGCCAGCCTAGTTTCTTGGAACATGGTAACCTTCTGGACAAGCCAGACCAATCACAGTAGTATTGGCGGCAGTCAAGACTAGGTCTCAGAAGGGGTGAGGGTGATTGAAAGCCCACAATGAGCACACACAGTAAACAAAACCACAAATTACTCTCAGTCAGGTGTATATCAAAAATATATATACATTTATTAAAGGCCTTTTAAGTCAAAACACAGTAATTATTCAGCAGTAATAACAAAACCAACACAACACTAATCTAGCAAACATATATACATTAACCAATCGCCTAAAGGAATAGCACACAGTATTGATCCACAACCTGCAAAGAAAGGGGTCACACAGTGTGAATATCGTTTAGGCGGTCCTTCACAATTCAAACCCTAACTAAAAGGCAGTCCAGTCCCTAAGATGAGTGGAGCCTTGAGCTCGAAAGTACTTTTGGTGCTGGTGCACGCGATCGTGCGGTTAGAGATAAAACGGGGTCTCTGGAAGGGGCTGTAGCGACACAGGAATGTGGGTGAGGCAGTGAAGATTAAGTTCCCACTATTCGAGGAGGGTCTCCCCAAGAGGGCAGAACAGGGTCCAAGAATTGGGAATAGCTCGGTAGCACAGGACACCTTAATAAAGAAGAGTGGCCCTCGGGTACACTTGTGCAAAAAAAATTATGGATGCCCCAGGAGCCACCGGTAAGGGTTGCAAGTACTCACTGACCCTCGGCGCATTCTGGACCAAACTTCGGCAGTCGAGTCCACTTTGGTCGCAGGTTCCATGGATGATTCCGTGGCCGGACAGTGGCGATTTCTCCGCTCCTGATGAAGGGATCAGACCAATTCCACTGCAGCGAGTCTGAGGGCACAAGCGGGAACAGCAGCAAGGCTCCCACAAAGTTCATCACCACAGCTGCACGACGCAGTGACCGCATATGCTTGGGTTCAGGTGTACTCTCCTAATTCCAGACCTAGGGATGCTAGGTGTACGAAAATCGGCAGGAGAGTGCCTTACGCGCAAAGCTTACATAATCCAAAGTCTCAAATGTCAACTCAAGACGGCGGCAGTTCCAGGGCAAAGGTTCCTTATGAGCTGGTCAGTTCACTGGGCAGTCCAGGAACACTTCTGAAAATGCTCGCTTACAGGTTAAGTTGGAGGTGCTGAGAATAGTTAGGCTCACTATTCCAATGGGTCGAAGCGCCCTTGCAGGCCTTCTAGGTTCGATCAGAAACAGGGGGTCCAACAGGACAACAGCAGGCTCAGGGTGCCAAACCATCCAGCGGGTCACCAGTGGTTCCACAGATCTGCTTAGTTGATTCAGGATACCCGGCTCCTTTACTAAGTTTGTTGTGAACTCAGAAGATCGACCTGGAATGGGTGTTAGATGTCTTCTCTTTCAAAAATCTTATTTGCGACAAAATGAAGAGAAACTAATGAGAGATCTGCTCACATACAGCCATCTTAGACGTGGACCAATTACTGACCAAGGTGGTCCCAATCATCCTCGCACCCAGGATGTGTATTGGAACTAGACAGCTACAGCCCACATTCTGGAGGCACACACACAAGGCATGCAGAAGCCCACAAAAGCTTTGGTTTGCGAGAGGGTCTGCATGACCAAATAAGGAATTTCCCAGGTCTGCTCGACCTGGGGAAGGCAAAGGGACAAGATCGCCCAAGGACAGAACGACGGACCTTGTGGCATGGCCATTTTACTAGCAACAAAGTGAAAGACTAAGGGAAACAAAGTCTCCCAGTACTGATTGTCTTAAGGGCATGTCAATTTCCCCATTCTCGGATGGATAGCTCATGGGGCAACGTGCTCGCCTTGGAAGCAAGACGACACAGAGCAACATAGGTTTGAACCCCGGGTCCGCACTTAGAAACCTCTGGGTATTAAGCGCGTTATAAATAACCTATCATTATCACACAAAATGAGCAAAAGTCCATCGGAGTACAGCAGAAGGCTGGGCTCCACTGGCAAAAGTCAGGCTAGAATGGCCAGACAACAGCAAAAAGTTGGGGGGTTCACAACTGGAGGGAAAATTACCCATATATGGAAATCTTTCCTAACAGCAACTAAATTGCAGCAATGCACAGCTGCAACTATGTTGTAATCAATTCGACATATAGAAAAGATAGATTATTACACCCAGTTGAATTTTCAATTTTCTCTCTAAGCAAACTAAAGGCTTTCGTAACATTACAACATAAAGTTAAGATCCTGCTATGCATATCCGTTATTAAGACAGTGGTGCGATTTATGTGCTTTGAGAAAGATTATATTCATGATGCCTTATGGTCAGTTGTACATCACATCAGAAATAGTTGCCACTTGTGTGACATGCATATCTGCATACTTATGCTGGATTTATGTCATTAGCTGTTTGCTTCTGCTTACAGTGCCGACACGTGTTTCAACCATAGGTTTTTCTCAAGGCATGTACATTGTAGCTTCTAGTCCCGTGGGGGCCTGGGTCTTTAAGGTCCTGTGTGGGTAGCTGGATAGCTTCCATGCCCGGCGGGGTGAAGAGAGGGCAGCTAGTCTCACGGTGATCGTGCATGTCACAAAAGTGGCAACTATTTCTGATGTGACGTACAACTGACCATAAGGCATAATACATTTAACCTTTCTCAAAGCACATCTTGGTGTTTCTTATCACTGAAAACGGAAAATTGCGCCACTGTGCAACAGGGTTCCAACCCCAAACCCGCACATTTCTAAAAACCGGGAATGCAGGAGCTCTGTCCCCTTGGAACCTCATGGCCAGGCAGCAGGAATTATAGCAACAGACAGACCAATACCTACACACTGAAAAACTGTTTATGTTCTAGCGCAGAGATCCACAGTTCCTTCAAGCTCCAACCCCTAAACCTTGCCATTATGTGTGGCCTCGTGCACAATGTGGTGTATGTATTGGTCCACTATTGAAGGTGTGGACTGAGGTTCCTTGAGAGGGTATCGTGAGAGAAAGTCTGCAGGATTGTTGTCCTTCCCTGGACGATGAATGAGGCGAAAACTGTAGGCTTGAAGTCTTAATGCCCATCAAGAAATTCTGGGGGGCATTTTCGATTGGAGGTTTGCATAGATGAAGAGTAATGCTTGGTGGTCTGTGACCACTGTGAAAGGTTTCACATATAGAAAAAGGTGAAAATGCTCACATGCCCACACCACAGCAAGGCCCTCCTTTTCTGATTGTGAGTAGGCTTCTTCAGTCTTTGATAAGCTCCTACTGGCATAAGAGGTGATGTGACGTATTCCGCCATCCTTTGGGTTTATCTGTGTTAAGATGGCGCCCCAACCACATGGGGCTTGCGTCGATGATTACTTCCGTTTCCCTTGCTGTCTTGAAGTATGCCATGTTTTTGACGACCGCTATCCTTTGTCGAATTATTTCAAAAGCCTGTTGGCACTCTCCTGTACACTCAAAAATTGTTTGTTGTTTTGTTAGCGCTCGTAGTGGCTCACTTACTGATGCAAAGTCCTGAATGTACCGGATGCAATAGCTAGAAAGCCCTATGAAGGATCGTGGGTTGGATATGTTCGTGGGTGGATCTGCCTTAGTGAGTGCGGTTACTTTCTCAGGGTCTGGTGTCATGCCCTGCGCCAAGAATACGTTTCCAAAAATTGAAGAGTGTGCTTTCTGAATTTACAGTACTTTTTATTTAGCGTGAGGTGAGCATCCCAGTGTCATGTATACTCGAGTGAGGGTGTTGTCATGCTGTTCTTGATCCTGTCTGAATATCGGGATATCATCACTGTAATTTAAGCAATTTGGTATATGTTTTATGACATGTATTTCCACCTGGAAGATCTCGGCGGCCGAGGACACATCAAAATGGAGGCATTTGTACCTGTAGAGACCTAGGTGGGTGACTTCTTGCTCAGTTCAAGTTGGTGTTATCCTTTATTAAGGTCCAATTTTTAGAATATTGTAGCACCATTTAGCAGGTGGACCATGTTGGTAATGTGAGGGGCTTGATGACGTTCTCTCAGTATGGCCTTGTTGGGTCGTCGCATGTCCACGCATATTCTGATGTCAGAGGAGTCCTTTTTTGGCACTGGAACAATGGGCAATACCCACTGTGTGGGACGTTCTGCCGACTCTGTGATGTCTGCGTCTAGTAGCTGGTGTAACTCCTCCTCCACCTGTCTTTGTATGTTTAAAGGAATCCCACGGTAGAGTTGGACTACTGGCAGTATCTGTGGGTCAATGTGCAGGTTGATCTCCCGGTCCTTGTGTGTTGCCTAGGCCCTTGAACAGTGATGGGAACAGATGTTCTATTTCTGCGGATGGGTCCAGATATTTGTGTGCCATGAGTCTGTAAAGTACATGTATGAGACCCATGTCTATTGCAGCTTTGAGACTTAAAATGCAACCACTACCTGCCGCGGCATCCAGGACATGCATGGGCATTTTCTTTGTGCTTTGTACCTGCACTGTGCCATGAAGTAGCCCTTGCAGGGTAGTGGTTTTTTTGATGCATATGGGTAGATGTGCACCTCTGCTGGCCGGAGTCATAGAGCATGTAGCAAGTTGTTGTAAATCTCTTCACTAATAACGTTCACTGTGGCTCCTGTGCCTACTAAGAATTCAGCCGCCATGTCGTTTTTCTGGAGGAGTAAAACTGGGCTCTGTTCTTTTGCTGTTGGAGGATTTCCCAACACGTACAGGTATCCTCTTTTCTGTGGTTCTTCTCGAAGGTTCTCCTTTCTCCTTGTGTCTTCTTCTGAAGATGCACTGGATCTACTGTCTGTTTGTGATTGCTCGACTAAGTATCGGACGTACCTCTTATGTCTTCTCCTGGGCCTGGACGTCGTTGATCTGTTCGATCTCCACGATCCTGACGTCCTTTCTTGTGGTTTCCCTTCTTCTTTCTTGTCTCTGTGCCTTCGATGAGGTGGCTCATAGGGTTGGCTTGGAGTCCCTGGGGGACTTTGTGTTCTTCTCTCTCTGCCCTTTGGTAGTCTTCCTCCATAACAATCGCCACTTGCTTGGCTGCGGTACATGCAGCATACAGCTTTGAAATTATTGTCTCCACTGCACACCGAGCATTGTTGTCCGATGACTGGGCATGTGCCCTCATGGAGGAATTCATATCCACACCTGTAGCAAAATGGATCACCGTTGCCTTTGCTTGATTGCGTAATTTCTAGTTTGTAGATGATCTCGGTCTTTCCATGTGAGATTTTGATGTCACTCAGACCCTTCACTTGAAGTGCCAAAGCGCATATGACCGTGCTAGTCATAGTATGTTTTCTAGGTATCAATGTTTCTGTAGTAGCCTCTTCCTGAAGTCAGCGCACTCACACCCAGCTATGCGCAATGATCTTAAGGCTTTGTCATTTGAGTAATTGTTAAAGTCACAATGTTTTACTTTTATGAGTAGCCGCATGGCATAGGTGCCCATTGATTCCCCTTTTATTTGCTTGGCGGTGTGGAACATATGTCTTTCGTAGTCTACAGTGGTGTGTGGTGTGAAGTAGTCAGTGAGAGCTGTCTTGAGATTGGTGTAAGCGTCTGTTGTCCCAGTTGGGAACTCATCCACAATGTCTCGTACATTGGGGCCTATGGATAATGTCAGAAGGCTGTGTTTTTTGTCCTCTTCAAAAGGCCTGATGGCTTTTATGTACACCTTGAAATCTCTTACCCACCTTCTCCATCTGGGACCCAAGCTGATGGATTCTGACAGATGAAAGTGTGTGGGTAGTTCTCTAATGAGATTGTCTTGGAGTCTTGAGGGTAGAGCTGCCGCTGGAGTGAATCGGGACTTTTGGGTTCTTTTCCTCGGACATCTCGGCTGATAACCGTTGTGGCCTTGGGGATGGTAAAATAAATGGCCTGATGTGCTTGTGGTGGACCACGTGCTGCTTTCCCCCTCTCTTGGGTGAGATGGGTTGGGGGCAATCCTCTTTTGTCGTGCTGGGTGACCTTTGCCGGGGGGGCAGGGGAGGGGGTGTGTGGGGGGGGTGTGTGTGTGCGCGCGTGTGCGTGTGTGAGATCCTTGCAGGGTTTCTCCTGAGCTGACTGACCTTGTAATGGTTGTGCACACCTTCAGCTGGATTCAGGACTGTCCTCTCCGCGACAGTGTGCTGTAGGGAATGTGGTTTTTGTTTGAGCTGTGCAGGCTCCTGTGGCTGGGCGTTACGCTGCACGCACATTCTAGGCCCTGGACTCCATGCCCAGACCACCTCCTGGGCCTCCTCACTCTTCCAGAGGGTGAGGCAGGGCTTGCGGGATCGCAGAGCACACGTGATTCTCTTCTGCTGCTGTTATCAGGTTTTCACACCCTTCAGGGTCCAAAGTCAGGGCTAGCGGGACCAATGCGCCCACGAGATCCTCCCCCACAGTTTCGTAGAAGCTGCTGGGCTGCGTGCCACGCAGGGACCCGACACGTGTCCGTTGACACGCTTCGTCGCCAGGTTAACATTCTACCTCATTAGGTCACACCAACATAAGCCCACACAGCCTTCCTTCATGCGGCATGCACTCAAGGAGAGGCGGACACAGGAGGAGGCTTTCCACATACAACTTTATTCAACCTCTACTCCTACATAACTGTCACTCCCCTTCCCTCCCCTCCGGTTCTCCCATGACCCCTTGTTCCCTCTCCACGTGACATGGATGTTCCCTTCATGCGAAGTAACAACAAGCAGAATTCTATGCGCCTATGAAAACACCCATACATTGATACGTTGAAATAATTGTCTTAGAATAATGAATGTGGAATAGCCAGTGGGATGGTAACTTTTTTCCTCACTGAATTACTATATGTACTTCTTACACTGGTAGCCAATCCTTTATGACTTTTTATGGTGAAATTATTCATGTATTAGTAAACATGTTTCTGGTTGGTAGGGAATTTCCTCTGTTTTTCAACCTTTTCATCATGGAAGTCAATGGTTATCCCCGGCATACAGGTCTATGTTATGGTATCCAGGCTGCTCTCCTGGCGGCAAAGGCTTCTTTAGCGCATCTCACTTGTTGCAGAGGCACTGGCCCATCTCTAAGACTGCAGTTGCAGGGAGAGTTTTTCTCCCCTGTACATTTCCCTTCACTGGAGTGAAGTCTGCTTTTATTTTTGGCTATTAAGTAGTGCTTAAGCATTATCTATGAGCCAAAACTATGACATTGGAGTACAGATTGGGAAGAAGGGGGAGAGAAGGGGGCACATACAGTTTGTGGGTGTTTGGTTATTTGCTCTTCCCTCTTGCCCATCCACCCTATGTGACCCCACCACTTCCTCTTGCGACTCTTAATTATGTAATTTTGTATATTTATATAGTACTAGGGTGGTGGGAGGAGAGGTGCGGGTCGCGTTTAGCGAGTCAGGTGGTATGGGGGTGATGTGATGACCTAGGTGTGGAGGAGGTTCTTGAGTTCTTTTCTGAAGCTTGGGGCAGAATCTGAATATGAGGTTCCATAGTCTTGTGGAGTAGGCAGAGAAGGACTCAAACAGGGGTGCCCTTTGGCGCCCGAACTAATCAATCTGTATCTATCTGATATGGAGAAGAGTGGCTCGCATGAAAGGATTTTATATCAGAAGCTCCTCCTTTGGCAATAACAATAGATGACAGACAGCATACTCCACGTCCGGCTATCCAGTCCAATACCAAAGCACCAAACAATAAGCATCTCAATAAACATATGCTCTGTTTTAACCACTGCTATCAAATGCCATGTATTGGCAACACTGTCCACCTGCTGACATTAAATGGGAGTTAAATTACATGCACTGCCAACACAATGCACCTGCTTGCACCAAGTGCCACTTAATAATGTTCTACAAATCTTTGGAAGTACATTTTCCTTTCTTGTAAAAAAAAAAGTTATAAATGGTGGGGCTCCGAAAGCACTAATGCATTTTTTCATTTTAAATAAAATGCTGTTAGAAAGAAACTTTCTTTTAAAGAACTGTATTTTTCTTTACATATAAATGTAATATTTCCCAACCTTTCCTTTCACATTCCTCGTAGTGCCACCATTCTCCACCTCCTCACATCAACTACCACTTAATAGTACCATACCATAGTTTAGCAACTGCATTTCCTTTCCTTTAAAATATTAACATTTTCGTTGTCCTGCTGTACCTATACACTGTATGTTTCCTATTAAAATACAAGTAAAAGTAGGCATTAGTAAAACACATCAGCTTTCCTTATATATGCATGTACAGTGTTTTAAGCCCACTACTACCACATTCCATATAGTGGCACAATATTACACCTCATTACAACAAAAGCCACTTAAAACAGTAGCTACAATATTCTGAGGATGCATGTCCCTTACTTCAAAAACACAGGCATGGTAGAAGTGCGACTATATCCATGCATTGTTTCCCTTTCAATAAATTCCTACTAAAAATAGGCACTCCTACACACAACACCTTTCCTTACATATAAAGGACTAGTGTTTTCCAACCATTGCTATAACACACCATATAATGCCAACATAGTTAACATACTCAGCAATTAATGTACTCAATTATAACTCTACCACTCCTATTACCTACACAAATATAGCACACCCATTTAAGTCAGCAAATAACAGGCCCAGCAAAGCGGGGTGCCTAGCCATCCTGCAAAAAATTAACCTGTCAGTAATTTCCATGCAGAGTCTTCTTGGTGATTCCAAATGTGAATACTTCCTCGCTAAGTTCTGCCTCAGCCATTCAGTCACCCATAGTTTCCTTCTCCTATATAGACCACCCGGCTACGATCGTCACTTTGCCGATTCTCTCTGTGACTCGCCCTCCCCCAAGTTGATCCAGCACCCTGGACTCACTATGTTAGGAGATTTCAACATATGGTTTGATGTCGCCACCAACCTCATGACTCGCTCTCTCATCGACAATCTGGAAGCTCTCAGCCTGTCACAATTGATCTCACACCAGATCCACATCGCAGGACATAAACTTGACACACTTTTCGGCACATCTGACCTAGATTCTCCTCTCACACCTCACCCTCATCTGGTCTTATCACCATGCTATCCCTTTCTCACTTCAATATTTTTCTCCCTTTCCACCCCTGTGGCCCCAAAATCAATTCCTCTTCCACCCCGGCCAAAAGCCCTCTTTGGAATAAAATCATCAATCCAAATCTGGGGCCTCATTACAGGGTAGGCGGTAAGGGTTTACCGGTACCGGTATTTTACCAGTACCGTTAAACCCTTACCGCCTTACTACGAGGTCCCTTTGCGGGTTGGGGAATTTAACGCCTGCTTTTTGCAGGCGTAAAAAACCAACCCGCAAAGTGACCAGGGAGCTAATTACGGTACCGCAATTTGTGGTGCCGTAATTAGCACCTTCCCCATTCCCATTATGCCCTATGGGGCAAAAATGGGAATGGGGAAGGGCGAATTACCGCCCCACCAACCTTGGAATAGGGCGGTACTTCCCCTTTCCACCAAGGCGGTGCCGGTATTTTACCGGCATGGACCAAGGTGCTAATAGCACCTTAGTCCACCGCCATCCGTGTAATGAGGCCCCTGGTCTTTTCCCTCCCTCTTATACTTCCATACCTCTACCGCATGGAAGGACACCCCTCCATCGATCTCTTTGGCCGTTCACTCTGCAAAGCTATGATCTCCCCCTCACACCATCGCATCACCTCCACACAAATAGTGGTACACCCCTACCCTCAAAACGCTCAAACCCTCAAGCATCGCCTAGAGTTAGCTCGGGCAAAACTAAACAGGGCATACCTGTATGAAATCAAGAAAGCAAAAAAAGAACATTATTGGAACAGAATCTCCAACTCCAAAAACCCATGCATCAAACTCCACAAAATCCTAGGGGAATTCAACTCCCCCAGCTGTCTAACCTCCTCCTCCCCGAACTCACACGCTCTCTGCGATTAACTCTCAAACCACTTTCATAACATTGCGCTTAAAGACACAACAACATGCCCCATAAGGAAGAAAGAAGCCGATTCCCCGCCGTCATCATGAGCCACGCGGCCTCTGCCGCAATCAACATACTTCGGGAACCGTGTCTGGGCTCCATGGAAACCGTGCACAACAAAGCGGAAGCTGACTCGCACGCCGCAGCCTGCAGCCCCACCTCTCCCGCTTTAAAGGGAGAGGAGGTCCGCTTCCAGGCAAAGCTGCCACTTGGCAAAGGCCTATGGAAAAGGCCTTTGCCTCTCTTTGCCTCTCTCTGCAGCTCAACGGTGTGCGAGGGTGCATGCCGCCATCACGAAGGTAAGGCCAAAGGCGACCCAGCTTGCTTGGTCATTCTCGGAGTGGGAAGGATTACCACTCGCCCCCTCATTGTCTCCCCTGCCTCATAAGGAATTTGTGACTCCGCTCGCGCACTCGCCCTGCCCAACCCCTCACTCACTCACCTTGCGTTACAACATGCAACTGCAGGCTTGGAGCCAGGTTCCCCTCTGGCGCGCCTGCCTGTGTGCATCCCATACTCGGAACCAGTATCGGTGCACTCCCTACGCTCATCATGCCCCCGGCCGCTGCCGGCACTGTATACATTGCTGATGCACACGTGTCCGGCCACATGGCCCTACAACCACGCCTATCATCCTTAAAGTTTACCACAAAGCCCTGCCGCCTGCCGCAGGATCCTTGCCACAGTCCCGCAGATAACATTTACCTCATCGATGACACAGGAGAACCCCTGTCGCCCAGTTGTGACTCTGTATCCATTACTGGCGCGCCACTACGGTCTGCCTTGTCTGACACTCACTCGCCTTCCCATACAGTTGGAGGCTGCTCTGTGCCCATAATCGCGCATCCGGATCTGGCGCTCACAGGGAAGCGCATGCACCGTGCCAATTCTGTGCCCCGACACCCACCTGCTATTGCCAATATTGTCAAAGTTCCTGCTAATGCTATGCCCTCGCCCATGGCACTACCTGCTGATGTTGATGTGATGCCCACTCCACTACATGCTACTGCTAATGTAATGCCCTCGCCCACGGCATTACCTGTTGATGTTGATGTGATGCTCACTCCACTACATGCTATTGCTAATGTTATGCCCTCGCCCACGGCACTACCTGTTGATGTTGATGTGATGCCCACTCCTCTACTTGCTATTGCTAACGTTATGCCCTTGCCCACGGCACTACCTGTTGATGTGATGCCCACTCCACTACATGCTATTGCTAATGTTATGCCCTCGGCACTACCTGTTGATGTTGATGTGATGCCCACTCCACTACATGCTATCGCTAATGTTGTGCCCTCGCCCACGGCACTACCTGTTGATGTTGATGTGATGCCCACTCCACTACATGCTATTGCCAAAGTTATGCCCTTGCGCACGGCACTACCTGCTGCTCTTAATAACACCAGTCCTTCTATGCATATGCACCAGGAAGTACATGTGCCTGGGCCCCCACTACTACCCACATGTGCTACTGACCCTAGCAGAGCTACGCCCGCACCTCATTATCCGCTCTCTCTCACCCCTCCTCCCACACACACCCTCAAGTGTGGACTCATTAATGCACGCTCATTACCGGCTCATACACTGAACATTAATGACCTCATTACTAATGATAATCTTGACCTATTACTGATAACAGAGACTTGGCTCAACAAAAGTTCCGGCCCTGCTCTATCTCTTGCCATCCCCATAGGTTACACAATACTTACAAAAGACCGAATGCACCAGAGAGGTGGTGGTGCCGCCCTCATTGCAAGGGAATCCCTCTCTATCAGGGAGGCTGAAGGTCATATTAGTCACAGCTGTGACTACCTCCTTCTCAAAATGAATGCTTCTCACAACTGCACCTTCTCTATGCACATTATATATCGTCCCCCAGGGCCCATTTCCGACTTTCAGGAAAACCTTATCCTTTCATTGTCTGACAACATCAAAAGGTCCTCCCAAGTCCTGCTCCTGGGCGATCTGAATTTAGGGGTTAACGACCCCAAGGACTCCCATGCTAAAAACGTCAACAAAGCCCTGACCACCTTGGGCTTCTCCCAGATCATCCATGAACCCACACACATTAAAGGATGCACCCTAGATTGGATTGCTCAGCATAACTGCACTATCCAAGTAATTGCCAACACGCCCATCCCATGGTCTGACCACCATTATATTTAATTCAACCTCCTATTCAAAAAAGGCTCCTGGAAGCCTACCATTCCATGCCCAGCTGCCTTCGCTAGAAGCTCTAGGCAGCTCACTGCAGAAAACATTGCACCTTTGTTATCGGTTCCCGCACTCCAAGCCCCGTTCTCCAAAACCCTGACACTCTCGCAAGCACCTTCAAAGACATCATCACGCAAGCTGTCGACTCTATAGCCCCTCTCTATCTCAAAAAGCCAAAAAAGCCAAACATTCAAATACCTGGTTCTCAAAGGACTTACTTGACCAACGAGCCAAAAAAAGGATAGCACTCTCTGCCTGGAAAGCCAGCCCCTCAGAGGCCACCAGGAGCGCCTTTAAAGCCATCTCTAAAAACTACAAAACCAACATTATCCAAGCTAAAGCTTCCTCGTTTAACTCCAGGATCAACGATGCAAAATCAGGGTCCAAGGAAATATTCACTATCTTACACGAGCTCGAGAAGCCTTCCACTCCTCCTCCCACTCTCCTCAAGGATCAAAACTGGTGTAACAACATTCAGTCCGCTATGCTGGACAAACTGAATACCCTCCAAACCAAAATCCGAGGCCATCAAAAAGCCCTTAGCCTTCTCATAGCAGACTTGCATGACAATTCGCCTGCCGGCTCCAACTCTAACCCGTCCACCCCTTTTGACTTCAAAGAAATGGCAGAACTGGAAGTCATTGCCTTGCTCAAAACCATCAAACCCTCCAATTGTAAGGGCGATGCCTGCCCAGCACAACTCATTAAAGATTCTGCACACCTCCTCACCCCTTTCATAACAGCCTTTATCAACTCTTCATTTAAAACTGTCCTTGTCTGCAAGGACCTCAAGGAAGCCTGGGTTCGCCCACTCCTTTAAAAACCGTCCCTGGACCCATCGGTCCCAGGTAACTACAGGCCTATTACCACCGTCCCTTTCCTCCTAAAAATCTTGGACAAAGCAGCCTACCTGCAAGCTCAGAAATTTCTGGAAGACAACCGTCTCCTAGGCCTGCGGCAATCTGGCTTCTGCCCACGGCAAGGCACTGAAACAGCCCTTCTAGACCTAAAGAATCAAATGGACGATCATAGAGACTTGGGCAAACCTGCGCTTCTATTGCTCCTTGACTTATCAGTGGCTTTTGATTTGGTAGAGCACAACACCCTTTGCCACCATCTTGCCACTGCAGCCAACTTCTCCCCAAAGCCTGTGCCTGGATCAACTCCGTTCTCCAAGAAAGGGCTATGAAAGTCTTCTCCGACTCAGCCTCTGCCACCACCAGCATCATCAAATGTGGAGTCCCGCAAGACTCCTGCACTGCGCCCACCCTCTACAACCTCTTCACAAGGCCTCTATTCAGCATCCTGGACTCTCTTTGCATCTCGTACACCAATTACGCGAATGACACACAGGTGCTTATTCCACTCACTGGCAATTACAAAGAGGACATGATCACCCTCACCACCATATACTCCACAATCCAGTCATGGATGGCGGATAATTGGCTCTGCCTTAACAGCGAGAAAACGGAAATCCTCTTAATTGGCTCCCCCACTACTCTGGGCAATTTGGATCAGCAGTACTTGTCCTTTACTATTGACAACATCCCCATCAAGGTATCCAACAATGTTAAGACTCTTGGTGTTTACCATGACTCGGACCTCACCATGGAAAGACAGGCTGTGGCCTCCTCATCTGCCTATTATTCCAAAGTGCTTAATCCAGCCAGGCCCTTCTTATCACGTCAGAACTGTTTTACCATCGCTAGGGCAATAATTGGATCAAGGTTGGATTACCGCAATGCCCTCCTCGTAGGGACCTCCTGCAAGAACCTTGCTAAACTCCAATTGGTGCAAAATGACGCCCTCAGAGCGGCCACAGGCACATCAAGGAAAGACCATATCTCCGAGGTACGGAGACAGGATCACTGGCTCCCAGTCAATGAACGAATCATCTTTTAAGACTCTCTCGCGTACTCATAAATGCCCTCATGATCTGGCACCAACCTACCTTGCCCAAAGAATCATTAAGTACACCTCCACAAGGCCCCTCAGAAAGGGCTATGCCAACACTATCATCACTCTTAAATCGCTCAAAGTTCGTGCTGGGGGGTCCAGCTTTCCCACTCTGGCTGCTTCTCACTGGAACGCTCTTCCCTCCCCACCTACGAATGATAGAGTCGCATCAAGCCTTCCGTAAAGCCATCAAAACTAAGCTTTTTGCATAACTGTTTTCCCTACTCCATTGCCTGCTATTTTTTGATGTATTACTGATTGCGTGCCTACTTGATTTTGTCTGCAAGTCACATACTTTTCATGTATTAAGTCACTGATTTCTATGCACTTGTACCTAAGAGAACAACTCAGTCACCTGTAACCTACTCAATTACACTTTCATGCAAGATTTCATGTAACAGCGCCTCGATGCCCTAGGGCTGTAAGTGCGCTATACAAATGCAAATAAAATAAATAAATAACCTCAAAACTGGCTCTGATGCTGCCACCGACATCTGGACACCCCTCAAACTATAAACCCTCCACTCCCGACCTACTTTCTCTTCCTTCACCCCCTTTCTCCAATAATTTTGACAACCTTCAAGCACTTAGCCGACTCTCAGGCTTGTCTGGAGACCGTTGCCCCTCCCCCCTCCATCGTAAATACCTTGCTCACATCAGGCATTTTCCCAGAGACCTTCAAAACCTCTCATGTAAAACCGCTTCTCAAAAAAAACAGCCTCGACCATCCCTCTACATCCAACTACTGCCCAATCTCTCACACCAGCTTCATTGCCAAACTAATTGACAGCGCGGCATATAAGCAACCTGGCCTCGTCACAGAAGCCAATAATCTCCTCGACCCTGCCAATCGTGGGTCTGACTCCTCTGTGGAACAGGTTCTTCTCTTCTCTCCATCATCTGGGACGACCTAAAAAGAACCGCTGACTCCGAAGGGTGTGCCACACTCATCCCCTTGGATCTGTCTGCAGCTTTTGGTACAATCAACCACCCAATCCTGAGGAACAGGCTGCTCAGCATAGGCATCAAAGTCTCTGCCCTTAATTGGATCACCTCCTTGATCTCCAAATACTCACAAATCGTTATTCTTCCCCCTTTCTCCTCCGCCCACCAACCAGTCACAAAAGGGTTGCTGCAAGGAGTCTCCCTCTCACCAGTCCTTTTTAACCTCTACCTTAGCCCTCTGCCAGCCCTCATCCGCTCACACAACCTTACACCTGCTACAACTATGCAGACAATACCCAGATAATTGTAAAAATCCCCAAAATCTAACCCTTGCCACTTCCTGACCTCGCCTCTGGCAAATGGATGACTAACAATCACCTACTCGTCTATCCAGACAAATCACAGATCCTAATATGTGGCATAACCACTCTGATCCCACAACCTTTACAGTGGCTGCTTGCCCTTGGAGCCCCACCTGCCCGCTCACCGCCGTCAAAAATCTTGGATGTACCATGGACACAGACCTATCCTTCTCCAAGCATATCAGCTCTGTATCCAGAACCTGCCTCTTCCACCTACACATCCTAAAATGAATCTGTCTGTACCTCACTTAACCTCAAAGAGTTTCTGCTATACTGGCCATTATCACCTCCCGCCTGGACTACGCCAACACCCTCTATCGCGGCATCCCGGCATGCTAGCTAAGGAAATTTCAACTATTCAAAACTCAGCAGCCAGATTGCTACACACCATCTCACCCAGAGGACACATCACCCCACACTCAGGCTAACTGGGAGCCAGTGCAGAATTCTAAGAGCAACCTTCAAAGCTATGTGCATCACACACTGAGCACGCCATCATTTGGGATCAGAGTTCCTTCAGCAGAAAGTCATCCATCTACCAGCCCCCCAGGAATCCCTGATCGGGCGCAGCTCTCCTGGCTATTCCACCACACCACCAGTGTTGGCACCTCGGCTTTCTCTATCCTAGTGCCCACCATCTGGAACAATCTTCCTCTAGACATCTGCTGCACCGAAAAGTACCTCTCCTTCAAAAAAAAGCCCTCAAAACCTGGCTGTTTATCGCTCTATCCTGAAAACCCCATACATCCGAAGTATATGAACTGTCTCACCAGGCGGGGCCGGCTGTGTTCACCGCTTCTCAGACCGTTTTGCTCCAACGACGGTGTCAACTGTGTTCGCAACTGCCCAGACCACACTCACATTCATACAACTATCACAACCCTGCCTCCCCCCAAGTGCCAATAGCTGATCACCAGTACTCTCATATGTAATGTCACAGGATTGATGAAGGACTGCACCAGGCAAACTGACAGAAAATGGGTTAATCACAACAAACGTATTAGAGGCACAGTGGTGTGATAGAACCAATGCCACCTCCAGCGCATCAAACACCTAACCCAAAATGAAGAATCTGGCCTCCTGTGGTGTTTAGTTGGAACATAGACTGTTGTTGTTGCTAACCGTTTCTATCACAGCCACAATAACCAACAGAAGAAGTCAAATACCTCCGTGGATGCCCTAACATCAAAGCACCTCTAATGGCGGTAAGGTACATATAATACACCACTCAACTGACTAATCACACACATCAGCATACAGCAAGGACTACGACAAAAAATATGATTGTGCTGTTCACATAAATTCTCTGCCGATTTGCACCAGATTATGCCTCAACACCTCTTGACAGCAGAATGTGGCGCAGTCCTTTGATACATTTGGGCACGCTGAACACATAGCGAGTCTCTAGCACTGACGCCACCCCTACTCTTCTCAGCACCCATACACGTGTCCGACTATATGGGTTGCTTTTTCTACCGGAACCTGGACAGCCCTGCTACGTTTTTTGGCCAAATGCACACACGCATCATAATCATGCCCCAGGACCTCCATCACTCTGAACTTTGATCCTCTGACGGTGTTCCCACTAACAGCGCATTGAAACTATAATAATGGTAAAATTGGAGCTATACAAATGACAAGTACGATACAATACTTCAGTACCCCATACATGAACCTTTATTCACTCCCTTTTCATATAACTGCTCCCTCCACAAAAAATATCAAACTATGTTACTAAACCCACTTGAACATTACCACAAATACCAACTAACTTTCTTTTCCAATTATAGAAAAAAAGAAGATTGACAAAAACAGCTACTGAACAAAGAAAACTCTTCACGTGCTACAAAGTAAGTATACTAATATAGCATGTACGTCTTGTGAAAAACCTGAGCATATCCTCACTCCTAAACCTCCCTCTTCTCAGGTGGCCAGGGAAAAGCCATCGCTTTTGTATCCTGACCCTGGGGGTGGAGAAGCGAGGGAGGATCATCTGGGTGGAGGGTACTCTGAGAGTGGGAATGGGGTGCCTACAGGCGAGCCATGGTATCCCCCTTTCCCTATTAATGACCAACCTAACCCTCCACCAACCTTTATGAGATACTGCAAAACCTCTCCTCTCATTTCCCCCTCAACCTTTGAAAGTACTGGGATGAGGAAGAAGATACAGAGTAATGAACCTACACCTTCATTTTACCACTCTTGTACTGGGACGAGGAAGATGCCTGAGGAGCATGGTGAGAGTCTGGCGTGTCCCCTTTATTATGGTCAGGCAAACCTAATTAGGATCCACACATACAGCCTCTTAAGTGGTTGCAGGTTTATAAAGAGAGGGTCAGAGAACACTGTATAGAGAAACGGGGAGGCCTGTGGGGGGCAAACCCGCTGGGGACCTGTTTTCAGAGGAGGCGGCCATGGTGGGACCTGTGGAGAAGCCAGGACGCTGGCCAGCAGCCCAGAGAGGTAACCTCCATGGTGAAGAATCAGCAGCAGGAGCTTCGAAAGTACAGAAAGTAGGACGCATCAGTGTACCATCCACAGGCAAGGGAGCAACCAGTGTGTGCAAAGCAGGCTCCCGAGGGCGAGCGGGTTTGCAGAAGCTGGCCTGCCAACCTACAGAGAAGAAAGAAGTAGCAGGAGGTGCAGAGGAACAATGCCGAAGACCGGTGAGTGTCAGGGAGAGGCACTCGAGAGCCGGGGCATTCCGAGTGGGCTGCAAGTTGGTAAATAAATTACAGACGGAACAGAAACTTGAAATTAAGCATAATGAATGCATATTTATTACTGAACTGAACGGAAAATTGAAATTAAGAATAATGAATATATATTGAATACCGAACTGAATTAAACTTTGCAATTAAACTTATTGAATATGGAATGGAGTAAAACCTTTATGGGCAAAGCAAAGAGCAACCAAGGAGAAAGTGACCATATGAAAACAACAGATAGGAAAGAGCAGTCAAAAGAGTGGAGAAACAAGAGGGGATAGCGAATACAATTTCAGAAGTCAGTAATAACACATAATGTTGCAAGCCAGGATACAAGATGAAGATGGGAATAGCATGATTCAGGGCCACCATGAGTACAAGATGCAAAGGAAGTTCAGCATGAGAGTGGAGAAAGGGTCACGCACTGTGAATCAATGAAGTCCATAAAAGTCAATCCAGCATTGGCCACAAGACGGTGATGGTGAAACCAGAATGCATCAGGAAAGACTCTTGCAGAAGTAGGCTGAAGGGGGGGGGGGGCAGGGTAGAAGAACCAAGCAAAACAGACAACACCGGTGTGCGAGAAGGGTGGGGGGCACAAGGGAACATCACAGGGGGACCAGAGGGGGTGGTGAATGCCTGTGGAGACAGAGGGAGTAAACACATGTTGGTGCATGCTCCCCATCTGCAAAGGAAAAGAGGCTGGAGGGCTCCTCAAGTGGAGAAAAAGAGTGCAACCAGGAAGGCACCAGGTGGGCAGGGCTTGCTAAGTGGGGAAATAGAGCAGTAACCAGGAAGGCACCAGGTGAGAGGAACGAGGTGTGTTCCCCTGCAGAGTATGAGAGGGAAGTTGGTAGATTTAGCTAACCGGGGTAATTTGGGTGTAAATGGTACAAAGAGGAGGTTGCATCAGAGTTACTGGTGGTCTATGATGGATAGCTGTGTTGAGAAGAGTAAGAGATTGTGTGGAGTGTTTTGCTAATGACAAGAGCAAAGTGGTCCATGAAACGTCCCTCATTCCAATCAAAATTCCGACTAGTCCCTGGCAAAAAGTGGCAGTGAATGTTACCGGATGGGCCTGATCAAGCGTTGAGGGTTGACTATAAGTATTTGTTCGTTTTGGTGGATTACCACTCTAAGTGGATTGACTGGAGAGTGGTGAAGTAAATCAGGTTTTTTGAGAGTGTGTTTCTCAGGGAAGGTTTTCCTATGGTGTTGGTGACTGATAATGGTGTTCAGTTTTGCTCTGAAGTAGTAAAGCCATTTTTGGAAGAATATTCCATTTCACACGTGAGCATCACATTGTACCACCCCAGGGCCAATGGCCTAGTGGAGCGTACAAATAGATTTTTAAAAGGGGGAATTCAGCTGGCATTGGATTCTGGGCTGCCCTGACAGGTTGTCTTGAGGCCTAATGGTATGGGGATATTGTACCACTCTTAAAAAAAACAGGTGTAACCATCTAGTGATGCCTGATGCTCTCAGAATGCCCAGCACATGAGCTGGTAATTTGTGTGTCTTTACTACAATTATCCTTTTTCTTATTTAATTTCTAAGATCCTTTCATACTTTCTTGTAAATCTTTATTGTTTCCATTAATGATCAAGTCCTTCTGTAAGATTCACAGGAAGTATTTTATTCAAAACAATAAGCTAAAATGGCTATTTCTTTAGACAGAACTGTCTCCTCGGTCTAAATGTAGTTATGAACCAATGCATTTCAGGGCTTTACTCCATCATCAGGGCTATATATGCTAAACAGTCACATTTCATACCATACATGAAATTGCATTCAATATTTAATACATACCATTGTGCGCCATGTTTGTTCGAATTATATACAAAAAAAGAAGAAAAAGCGAAATATCACCGTAAGCATAATTATCATCATTATTTTCAGCTCAGAGAAATAAATATTTATGATTATAACTTTCGAGTGTATGGTGAGTACCATAGTGTCATAAAGCCTTATGCTAGACATTCAGGATGCATCACTGAAGTACAGATCAGCTGTAGTCTAGGTTTGGTTCCAGGGAGGCATTATTCACATATGTACAATCTGTACAATACTCCAGTTACTCTTCATGTAATTACAGCACGCGTAGACATGGACAGGAACATGGGACGGTATAAACATCACTAACAAAGGAGCTGACCCACCGGCCATCCATTCAACCCAGCTCAGGCCCCCAACTGACACTCACAGAACATTCATACACAGATCCACCCAACATTCGCCTGAGCTGCATTCATGCACCAGCATTCTACAGCAAGTACCCAGGCCAGTGGCAAGACAAGACTACATTACAACATCTCCCTTTCATACCAGACTCACCACACACAACATCTCTCTTTCATAACAGACTCACCACAGACTCACCACAACATCTCCCTATCACCAAAAACATCTAACCAAAACAAACACCTTCCATTTGGACCTGCCACATCCAAACACAGAGCCTGCCACACTCTGGCACCAACCATACACAGCCAAGGAAACAAATCATACATCCGGGTGGAAAAACAGGGGGGGATCACGCAGTTGCCCCACCACGGACCCGGTGTCACCACAACCATGACACCAAAGGGATCGTGGTCCAAGTCCAACCATCTAACACACAAAAAGAGGTGTTGCCATGACAGGTCAACAATTGCAGAGGGGCTACTTAGATCACTCCTCTTCCTCTTTACACCCTCACATCACAACCAAATACAAATCGCTCCCACTTGACTCCCACATACATCCCACAGAATCACCAGCACGCTGAAAAACAGTTACTACCACAACCAACAATCAAACTACAACCAGTCAAGGAGAACATACGCACATAACCTGATCACCGAAATCATGCAAACCAGACACTACCAGACCCATGCCAAGACACCAAAAACAAATGAAATGCTCCTGGTAGCATTACCCTATTCTTTAACATTGCTATAATAACTAAAAACTATAACAGCTTAAAATATTTGGGTACCCTAACAACCTATACATTGTTTACTTTCCTTAGTGCACTGTATTTACATTTGAAATTCTCATCAAGCATAAATCCTGAGGCCTTTTTCCTGTTACTCAAAATTCTTCTCTAAAGTCACAACACTTTAACAGCAATTGCATTAACCTTTATAGACTTCACACCTCTTGTATTGTTACTCCATAAATGCGCATCTACTAAAGATAGCCGCACCATGCAAACTTTTATGGATGTCCCCATACACTTTGCATTTTAAATTTGCATAAACTTCACACTTTTCATATAAGTGCACAATTATTGAAAATTGTCGCACCATCCAACCAAAAAAAACTTGGAGGATGTCCCCAAACATGACATCAGTCACACCTGCAAAAACAAGCGGTGTGGCCGACAGAAAAATTAAATTTTTCCCTTTACAGTGTCATGCAATAAAACATATACAAATTCCACTTTACTTTTCTGTACTTATTTTTCCAATAGTCACCAATATAAATTCTTGGGCCACAACACAAAACAACATTCCACAGGACAACGGCCCCTGACATCTCCTGGAAATTACCAATATTATGATAGCTCCACCAAACACTATAATGACAATAGTTCACATTGTATAATGATACCAGTAATGCCTTCAAAATACACTTACATATGATTGAATAGAACTGCACAACATCACAAACATTTTTGGATTCTATGAAAAGACAGGAAGCTCATATTATGCATTACAATCTTTACTCTGAAACCACAGCAGCAAAGAAAAAAACTTTTACAAACAAAAAAGTTGTAAAGAACAGAACTAAACAAGAGTTCAATGGCAATGTATGGGAGCTCCCCAATCCATCATGGAGGACAGCTCATGCCCTGCAGTCGACCAATGAGCAGGGACCCTTCCTCATATAAGTCCATTACTCCAATCCCAGCCCCTCTTTCTTTGCTGCTGACACCACAGTTAAGTACACTCCTTTCAGTTTGTGTCTTACATGTTGTCAGTAGAAGTTAAACCTTAATTGGTTATATTATGGGAAAAATATTGTATGCTTGTAGCATTTCTTTGTGATACATTTTTATATTTTAAAGTACTGTTTGTTTAACTTTCCAACGCTCGCCGCGCTGGTTTGCCTCTGGGCATTATGTTTAAGTGTGTACTGTTTTCTTTATCCCGTGCGCACTGGTCTGAGTGGAAGCTTTCTTTATGTAAAGATTTATTGGCTAACAGAAGCTAATGCTTGGTGCAGGTGTGCGCGCACACGAGCATTCTTGTGTTTATTTATGGTTTATGGCCGGACTGAAGCTGATAAGCTTCAAGGCCAGCGCATGCAAGCCTCTCTTTTGTTTGTTTAAGCCCTCCGTGTTTGTTACATTAGCTTCAGGGCCTGCACTGCTGGCGACCTGTGTACGAAGCCCTTTGATGGGCTGCAGTGTTCCTTTGGATAACACAGCCTCCAGTGGCTCAACAGCTAAGTGCTTGGTGTTGGGAGGCTGGGTGCCAGGGTTCTAATACAATGTCTGGAACATCATGGATATTTTAAAAAATGAATGTATGGTTAATTTGCACCTCTTTTTTTTTTTTTCTTTGAATTACACCTGGGACTGCCAGGTGCTGCGGGCATGCTTGGTCCTATATATTTCCTATGTTTCCTTCTTTTCTATTATTTTGAAGCCAGTCTCTGTAGCACAGGCAGTAGGGGTTGTCAGTGGTACCTGGAAGGTTCCAGGTTCGAACCAATCATCCAACTTTTAAATTCGGACCGTGTTGGAGTAAATAATTACAATTTTATTTTCCATAGCGCCCAACCATGCAAATCCCAGAGGGGTTTCTCAAATGGAATCCGGGTTGCCTGTTCACCCTAGTTATGCGAGACCACTTGAGACAGCCCAGTCCGCATTTTTCCACTTTAACAAGATTATATGTAATTTTAATTACTTTTGAATATGAATGTTTATGTATATATATATTTAAAAATTGATATTTTATTTTGTGTTTATATTGATATTTCAACTTATATTAACACTGGTTCGCCTACTGCAGAGCCTCATACACTGCCAATTCTGCAGTTTTTATTTTATTGTTTATTTATTTACTTATTTCTTAAGTTAGGTGATTTGCCTTCACTGAGGTGCCATCTGTTCGGTTTCAGGTTCAGCCTGAATTCTATTGCGAGGTTACCCCCTTGTGTACTGCAGATTATCACGCCCTGCTCGGGCGAGCAGTTGGAGGTGCACTTGCTCAGTGTTTCCTACCTTAAACTTGAAAGTTTTCTTTTGTTTGGGGGCTGCTGGTGGCAGATGTCATTATCTTCCCTGGAAAGGTGCAGTCACCTGCTCGGTGGCAAGGTTGCCTGTGTTTTCTGCGAGGGGTCCCCTCGTATACTGCTGGGTCCACGCCCTGCTAGGGTGAGCAGTTTGAGGTACACTTGCTCAGTGTTTCCTCCCTTAAAGTCGGCAACTTGGGTAATTACCTTAACTGGCATGCACCATAACCTGTTCGGTTTCAGGCTCTGCCTGAGTTCTAATGCGAGGTTACCCCCTCGTATACTGCTGATTATCACGCCCTGCTCGGGCGAGCAGTTGGAGATGCACTTGCTCAGTGTATTACTCCCTTAAGGTCGGCAGCTTTGTTTAAGTGCTGCATATGGCTGACGCCATTATTTGTTCTGGTAGGCGTGCAGTAACCGTCGGTTTCAGGCTTTGCCTGGTTTATACTGCGAGGTGCTCCCTCGTGTACTATTAGTTGCCACACCCTGCTGGGGTGAGCAGTTGAGGTGCACTTGCTCAGTGTACGCTTTTGATAAACAATATGTTTAAGTGTTGACTGGAGCACATTTGCGTTTTTCTGAATTGTCAGTGGCCCGGATAGCTCAGTGAGTATCAGCTTATATAAGGGCCTGGGGTTCGGACTCCTGTGAGGGCGTAACCCCTCTTCGTTGGATATATTATATATTTTATATATTATATATTATTTATTTATTAAGTACTTTGAAGAAAAGAGAGTGTGGAAGTGGTTGTAAACAGACCCATATGGAGGGGTTGTACCTTCCTCTCTAACCATCTCTCTGGTATTATCCTTCGTCTTTTAGTTAAAAATTCTGTCGCCCTTTACCTTAGTTAGTTCAGGACAACTCAGTCCTTTCCTTAGGTTTGCTTCCCCAACCTCAATTGCTCCACCCAATACCCGTGCTGATTAAGCTACAGTATTTTCTCTCAGCATGAGGAGAAAAGAGTGTCTCTAGTGAGGTCTGCAGGGCTTAAGGATCTTTAGTGGGGACATGTTTTTCTCCCGTACTTTTGTTCCATTGGATATTCATTATTGTATTGAATTTTGGTGGAGAAAGGGTCAGCTTGAGGGTAACTGTTCAGTATTTTGTAGCATGACAAGTTGAGCAACCATGTTTTACTTGGATGGAATGTTTGGAAACACTTGATGGTATCTAATAGATGAGTTGCCAAGTAATAACTTTATGGCGCCTGCCCCATGGTTTTCCTCCCAAAGCTTGGCCTATGGTTCAGCTTGCTGTCTAATAGTATATTGCAACTTCTCCTCTGCTCGAGGAGTACAAGTAGGCTTCAGTACCCTCATGAGCGTTGCTTAACCTCTTTATACATATATATTTTTCTATAGTGCACCAAATAGAGTGGTGCTGTTTTCATATCTGTGCTGACCCTCCTGATGCAGGTTCCCAAATTTGGAAAGGTCTAAATCTGTCTTTTATCCTGCTGAGATCGATAAGTAAGCACCTCTCGTATACCTGAGGGTTCGTCGTACTGTATAAGTACTGGTCTGCTATGGACAATGTGCTTAGTTTTTCATTCTCTGATTCCTTTAGTGGCCAGTCAGCCTCACATGAATACAGTGATTCAGTCCTCAGGGTTTGTGGGGACAGTGGTCCCAGTTTCTTTCTCAACCTTACATTTACAGGGCATTGTTAATTATCCAGAGTCCTTTCCCCCTCATTCCCTTCCCGCCATCCTTGGGGGAGATTGCATCATATTATTACACCTCTGGGGGTAACACCCGATGGTTTTCCGTTTTCCTTTTTTACAGGAGTTCGGACTTGTGACCAGTGCAGACTCGCACTGAGCATTTCCCTCCCGTCAGTTACTTTCCTTTCTGCTAATATCTGGTATTTCAAGAAGTTAAGCTGATCCTGTCTACGGTCAGGGGTTGGTTAGAGGTGCTATAGTGTATTTATTTCTCTTAAGGGTGTAAAGCGGTGCTTTAATGGGGTCCTCAGGGTAGCTTTCTTCTGGGTTGCAAGGTTTCCGTTGGATAAGTGGGGGAGGTTTCTCCTCTTTTGGGAGGACTCAATATCCTTTGGTGGGATAGAGGGGTCTGGGAGTGATACTAATTCCCAATCCACGTTCTCATGACCCTCTTTTGATGTGTACTAGCGTCTATACATTCACTATCAGAAGGTGTCTGCCGTTACGATTCCCAGAGGGCTGGAATATTTATATTTAGTTACTGACGTGGTTCTCATAGTTGCCTGCATGGCAGGTGGTCCTTTGGGTTCTTTCACAAGAGTTCATTTTTACAGTAAGGTGCCAGCTCAAGGTGCTGTAAGCTTCAAGGATCTGCAAGTTGGCTGAAATATTTGCTGGACCTATTCTGGTGTGCAACTTCAGTTTAACTGTTTAGTGATTAGTTCTTTGCAGTTTAGAGTCTTGCTAAGACTTTGGAATTTTGGTGTCCTCCTTCGGTTAGTTTTGATCCTCTAGGGGGTTTATCTCCAGGGAGGAGAGATCAAGGTTCAAACACAGGGCATATCTACAAGGGGGTTTACATATCACTATAATGGTGGCGATTGGATGTCAGATACATTTTTTCTCCTTGCCAAGTTTGCCCTCTTAAGGATCAGGTTTGTTAATATCTGCCTTTTGTCATGTAGCAGAGTCCTTCTGCAAGAGTTAGGGAGGTCTGAAGGTCTCCGTGTTGGCGGTTTGATGGGTTTAGCTTCTCAGGTGGGGCTCCTCTCTTCCATTCTGTTTCTGCCACCAGAAGACATCCCTCCTTAGTATACATATATGTCTGAAGACAATTGTGGGTTAATTCTATTGCTTTTCCGCTCTGCTCAGGATGGGTTGTCCTATTACAAAATGTACTCCCATTTTACCTTTTGAAGATTTGTCTTTCCCTCTTGGTTCCCAGTGTAGTTCTGCGACATGCCCTATTTCTAATGCGATATCTTCCTTTAATGCATGGGATGGAACCTACAAGACTTTCACCCCTATGGGGTACTTTTCTTTTCTTTATCTCCAGGAGAGCTAGGTGCTTATTTTCTTTGGTTTGCTTTCTAGGTTCCCGAAAAGGGTATGAATTTAAGTGTTTTAAATGTTTGATTGGACAACAGAGGTGTTTATTTCAGATGGATGAGTTTTGTCCTAACCTATTAGTATAGGAGAACTTTGTTCAATGTTTTCCCCTCTTTTAACCAGTTGGTTTTGGTGGCTGGTAAGGAACACAGGAATTGACACATTTTCCTGTTTTCTTGCAGTGGATTTGTCTATGCCTTATAAGACAGTTTTTCGGGCATCCTAGTCTTGGGCAATTCTCTTGCGATCAGCTGATTATTTAATGAAAACATTTAAGGTTTCCTTTCCTATTATTTTATTATTCATTATATTGGCTCTATTATGGATCATGTTGTACTAATGAGATGCAAGGGCTTTGAACTTGCATAATATGAGCCTCCTGTCTTGTCATAGAATGACTAATCCCCCACACTAACGTGAGATGGGGGTTTAGATTCTATTAAAGACAAGGAGGCGATTATTATCCCACCCTCCCACCCTGGATATGATATGATGTCAATTGTGATATGCATTTACATAGGTGGTTCAAGTGAAAACATTCTTTGGTTTGTTGTTCTGCCCACCCACCCACCTTTCTTGCTTGTTGTTTTTTACAGCTATGGTTTAAGGTCCTGATCAGGAGTGTGGCTCGCAGTTACAAGTTATGGAGTGCGTGGTACGAGAGCTTCACTGGATTGGCCTTCATCGTTTATCGTCTGATCTGTGCAGTCGACATCTGGTTCAAGACAGCTACAGAAAGAGGGGTTGGGATTGGAGTAATGGATTTATATGAGGAAGGGTCCCTGCTCATTGGTCGACTGCAGGGCATGACCTGTCCTCCATGATGGATTGGGTGCTCCCATACATTGCCATTGAACTCTTATTTAGTTCTGTTCTTTACAACTTTTTTGTTTGTAAAAGTTTTTTTCTTTGCTGCTGTGGTTTCAGAGTAAAGATTGTAATGCATAATAATCGCCTCCTTGTCTTTAATAGAATGGGAAATCCCCCTCACTAACGTGACAGGGGGTTTAGATTCTATTAAAGACAGGAGGCGAGTATTATGCATTTCCATCTTTACTCTGAAACCACAGCAGCAAAGAAAAAACTTTACAAACAAAAGTTTCAACAACAGAACTAGATAACAGTTCAATGTCCATGCATGGGGAACTCCCCAAACCATCATGGAGGACAGGTCATGCCCTGCAGGGAACCAATGAGCAGGGATCCTCCTCTATATATATCCATTACTCTAATCCCAACCCCTCTTTCTGCAGCTGTCTTGCACCAGACGTCCAATGAAACGGTTGAACTGCGTAGCGCGGAGAAAGGATCCAGCGAAACTGGAGATCTCAACCTTCCCACAGCCTGAATCTATGACGAAGTTCTTCTGGATAGGACTTCTCATCCAAATCTGAAACAATATGAAATATAACAGGGTGGGTGGGTGGAAGCAGAACAGCCAATACAAAGGGAGGGTGGGTGGGATAATACACGCCTCCTGTCTTTAATAGAATCTAAACCCCCTGTCACGTTAGTGAGGGGTATTTCCCATTCTATGGCATGACAGGAGGCTTCATATTATGCAAGTTCAAAGCCCTTGCATCCCAATCCAAATCCCAACCTGAGCAATACACTAGTGATAAAATAAAATTATTATTCCAAATATTATTCCCATGACCAAACAGCTGCTTTGACAATTCCCTCCCCCAGGAGAGCATCTTAAACACTATAGCATCTTCCATTGAAGGACCAAGGAGCAATTAACTCCCTTTCTCTGCAAATCTACTTAATCCATATGCCCAAGGGTAAGAGACCCCGCAATAATGTTCCCACAGGAAAGCAGCTGAGAGGTATTTAGAGGTTAAGTCCAACTTAAGCATTTAAAAACACTTAAAAACTTATACATTAGAAAATGACCCAGACCTGGATAATAAATGGAGGAAACCCTATGGGTACCCAATCTGGCAATAAATCCTGACCCCCGGGAGAACATTCCACTGTCCATATCTAAAGGGCTGAAACAGGAGATGCACTTTAACAGGAAAGAAACTCCACATGGATAACTTTGAAAACAGTTGTAGCACAGACAATCCTTACTTGAAAAAACAAAGATGTGGTAATACCATATGATATAATCGAAGCCGATAAAAAACACCTAGTCAAGGTGGAACCCCAAAACCAATGGACCTGAAGGTCCCGCGCACCAAGTACTGCCAACCACCGTTTTCACCCTTAGCGACCATGTTTCGCTGCGATAATGGCAGTAAAATGCAATCATTGGCATGTAAAGTAGCCTTCGTAGACCGTTCTACCAGAACAACCTATTTCCGTTAAGGGAGAAACAGAAGCAAAATCTTATCACATACCCATTCACTGAATAGCCGCCATCTAAAAGAAAACAGGTTTATTAAAGGCTTTCCAAAAGTCCTTGATGACCCAGATAGTGCACTGCGCAAAGAACTTCTGAAGCCCCAGGAAAAGATGAAAATATATTCTAATGAATAACAGAGCAACCATAAGAGAGAAGTGACGTGCAGGGATAGAGAAAGGTGGATTGGGATGACACTAGACAACATGCACCGTAAAATCCTATAGGGATGGGAACCATCATCCTCCCGAGAAGGCCCCAAAAGGAACCGAGCAATCCCGGAGGAACCGTCCGAAGACAGTGGACTGGCATCCACCTTCTCACAAGGAAAAGAGATCACCCAATCGGAACTCCAACCGTACCAGATTGAGGCCAAGAGAGAGCTAATAATGTAGCTTTCATAAAGCGCTACAAACCATCAGGCATCTGAGCCCTGCTTGTTATAACACGCGGTGTGTGGAGCTCATTTATCGATCTCGGTGTGGCTCTGCCCATTGGATCCTGCATCAGCAGGCTTTGCACAGATGTTAAAGCGAGTGATGCACTTGCTGAGTTATCGGACCGACATCCTGATTGACAATATGTTGCTCCAGTCACGGAGCTAACTGGAATTGATCTTAGAGAAAGGCTCTTGTGTGTAACAGGGTTAGGTAACTGTTCCAAAGGCTGATCTAAATGCGAGAGCAATAGATTCTCGCGGGGTGCTTGGAACAATGACACGGAAGGAGCTGGCCCTCTGCCCATCTAGGTTAAGTAGCTAAGGGAAATAATCACCCTTTCCAGGGGAGAAAACTGCTAACTCCTTACTTAAGTACAGTCTATCATCCCAAAGGATAAGATGCAGAGTTATAATGACGTGCCTAAAACCAAGAACAAACTCTGATTGCGGAAGGGACATCTCTAACTGTATCCAAGAAACAAATATATATATATATATATATATATATATATATACACACACACACGCCAGAACCTTTGGAACCTCGGTGAGTTATCACCTTCTTCATTAACTTGGTGACACCAGGGGCTGAAGGGAAAGGCCAAACCGAAAGGGAGGGACAAAGATAAGAGTGAACCCATCAGTAGAACTGACGCGGAAACTCTTGAGGGGAGGAATAATGGAGGAAACCCCTCAACACTAACCCTCGAGGTCTAATACGACCATACCATCTGCCAGGAGACAGGAAACAATGAGCATAACAATACTTCCATTAAAAGAGTGCCACAAATATATGTTAAAACTTGTAAAATACTTATTATTAGAAGTATCCTATATGTCCACTCCCAATTAGTGAGAGCATATTTATCTCATTCATAATTGAGAAACCGTGAGGTAGGTTGTTATCACCGCCCCTTCTAAAATGAGGGCAAGGAAAAACTGACAGAGGAAGAGCACAAATAGGATCCTTGTTAACCCACAGCAACCCCCAGGGGTTTGAGATGAACATCATCTACGAAAAACCTAGTGAACACCAAAGGCATTACAGGAGATATCCTATGACTAGCAGGACTGCTGTCGGCACAATCCTTCCAAAGGAACAAAAAACACCATGCTCAAGCCCCTCGAGCAGAGGAGTAACTGTGCGCACTTCTTGATGCACCTTCTACCGGATAGGTAGACTCAGGAAAACCTCCAAAGGAGCTGCTCCCTTCTCCTGAGGGGCAAGATCTTAATAAAGCCACCTGTTCAATAATAATTCGAGATGAAATCGCACGGGTAAGGGCTTAGGTCATCCTGTGGCCGTGAAGGTTTTCCATCGAAGCCGAGCAGGCAATCGCTCTTATAATCCAGTCCTTCATGATCCGCACATTTTCAAGTGCTAGTATTATAATCCGAACCTGGATTGTATAGTTTAACCTCTCAGAGGACTGCATTGCCCTTGAGCCATCCCTTCTCACAAGAGGGGTAACTACGCCGCTCCGTAAGAGCAGAGGCACCGTCGTTGCCGAGCAGGCAAACAGATCTCGATCAAGTAGCCCAGTACTTGCACATCAAATAGTGAACATAGAGGTTACATCCCTCTTTAGCCAGTGAGCAAACTGGGTTATACATGTCCTAAAAAACCCAGATACCCTCTTCCTTCGTAGGGTCCTACCCCTTATGTCCCCTAGGGCAAAGAAGGATACCCAGGACTGTGCAATCAATGTCGAGAGGGTTAGCTCACAAAACAAGAGGATGGCACTGTCTCCCAAGACCGCCCCCCTGATGAGGGAAGAAGGCTAAGGTTCTTAACGCCTTATGAAGGCAAGTAGGGTCCGCCAAATTAACTGACACAGAAACCAAGGACCATGCATTAGGGGAGATGTATATTAAGAAAACAGGATATGAGGAACAGACCAGAACTGTAGGTACACCCCCTAACCTGCGAACTTAACCCCTTCAGGGGAGGAGAAACCTAAAGGAAAACGGACTGAGTTGTCCTGAACTTACCTAACGGAAAAAGAGAGAGAGAGGGGTAATTAAGCAGACATTTCTTTTCCCCCGTAAAGGGACATGAAATATCATTCTAGTACAGGATTGTGCCTGAATGATGGCTGGATAGGAAGGCCCAAGCCCCCTCTAGGTCATTTAACAACCTCCTCCACCAACCCCTGTCTTTTCTTTGAAGGATAAAGTGAGAAAACAAATAAAACAAACAAAATAGTTGTTTGAACAAAGAGAAGCGGCAGTGCTTCACACACAGCTTAACCATTGCTGTGTCAAAGGAATACGCCAAGCAAGCGCACCACAAGCTGCTTACCCGAGCAGGGTATGGAAGTCAGCAGCACGCCAGGGAACAACCCTCGCATCCAAACTCAGGTGAAACCTGAAGCCGAGCAGGCAGCGGCACTCAAAATAAAGTTGCTGAAATTCTGACGCAAGATACACTTGGTAGCATTTTGTATTTCATTTCTAAAATGTAAAGGTGGTGCATGGCGCTCCCCTCACCTGCGCTTCAGTAAGCAAAGCTGTTGCCAGGGCGCGCATGGGGATTGAAATGGGAGACCCATATGTGGAAGCCTGCACCTTTCCCATAAGGATTACTTTAAAGGGAAAAACCCCTTTTATCTCATTTGGTATAAAGTGAACAATTTAGCATTCATAAATCAGCAATTTTATATATAGCGCTACAAACCCACAGGTATCTGAGCGCTGCTCAACCCTACCCCTGGGTCAGGGTAGCGTATAAGAAAGGAAAATTCCCTTATGGATAAATTAAAAAATTTGACATTCATAATTCAGCATAAAAAGATTTAAATTTGTTTTTAAATCATGCCAAAAATGTTCCAGACCTTGGATTAGAACTCAGGTCTCCAGCATTCCAAGACCAAGCACTTAACATTTGAGCCACTGGTGGCTGTACTAGCTACAGTAGAAAAAAGCGCTGCTCAGCCCTACCCCTTGGCTGTGCGTGTGAGGTCCAAAGCAAAGGTTTAAAAGACCCCTGCTGACAAAGACTCTCAAAATAAAAGAAAACATAACTGGGCCCACTAGGCACACCAACCCACGCGTGACAGGCCTGTAAGCAACAGCTTCTAAATGGGCCTCACGCGAAAAATAAACAAGATAAACAAAGGGTGTGCACGGGAGGTCTGAAGCCCAGGCTTCAAAGACCCAGCACAGCTGACATTCCGTAAGTAAATCACGCGACAGGCCTGAAGCTAAAGCTTTAGCTTCCACAAGGGCCCATGAGACTACTCGCATTATCTCAGAAAGAAAGTAAAATAAACACACAGCTCGGCGCTGCCAGGCGCCCCAAACCCATAAAAGGAACCATACTGCAGGAAGAAGCACGGGTGCTCGTGGCCCATTAATTCTGTTAGACGCCACAAAGTAAGTGGCCGTTCAAATAACACAGCAAATAAATTTAAAATAAGGAAACACAATTTTCCAAAGTGAAAGCCGCAAGGCACACATATATATGCAACACCAATTAATATGGCAAACACTGACTAACATGTAAGACACAACTGAAAGGGGTGACTTAGCTCTGTGGTGTCAGCAGCAAAGAAAGAGGGGTTGGGGTTAGAGTAATGGATATATATAGAGGAGGATCCCTGCTCATTGGTTCCCTGCAGGGCATGACCTGTCCTCCATGATGGTTTGGGGAGTTCCCCATGCATGGACATTGAACTGTTATCTAGTTCTGTTGTTGAAACTTTTGTTTGTAAAGTTTTTTCTTTGCTGCTGTGGTTTCAGAGTAAAGATGGAAATGCATAATATGAAGCCTCCTGTCATGCCATAGAATCTAAACCCCCATCTCACGTTAGTGTGGGGGATTAGTCATTGTATTGTACATCTATCACAAGCAGCTGTCCACCCATCATTGTTCCAAAAAAAATAATAATAACAATAATAATATCATGCTGCATTAATTATCCAAATAAGACCTTATTAAGCTCCAGTTCCTGTATCAGCAACATCCAGTCCATATGCAACATCATTTATATAGCCTGTAAGAAAACGTTATTGCAAACTGCAGGGTAATTTAAATCTGTAAGTTCCACTATATTTATAATTATACATGCTTACGCCTGTAGCATACTGGACCTCCAAACCGGCACCGTGCTGTACAATTTAACTGTGCCTTCTGTCTTCAGGCATTGTCCACATGGTATACACGCATTTCGTCGACCACTTTTTCATCGTGGGACTTTTCATCGCCGACCCTTTCATCGCCAACATTTTTTTGTTAAAAAAAGTGAAAAGTGGTCGACGAAATAACATAGAACCGTCCACATAAACTCATTAGCGCAGGGTTTATTCCCCACATTCCCATGTAAAAAAAATCTCTGTTGCTCATTGCTTCAGTCAAACGTAACGTGAAACCTCTTCCTGATCACGTGGTCATCTGATCACGCTGCGCAGGTCGTCTCTTGACTGATCTTCGCTTATCAAATGAAAACAAAACAAGGCATTCCAAAGACTAGCAGTGCCGCATTCTGTGCTTCGGCAACTATACGTCATCATTCTCACTTATAAACTGTGCAGGTCGGACCCTGCTGGGTCACAGAAACCAACGGTTATTAACATAGGACAAGTTCAATTTATGTAAAAGTCAATTTATCTAACACCAGCAACATATATCCTCCAAAGAATGTTCATAATACGCTATGAAACCGAGATTCATTCACAATTTGGCAATAATCCCCGGCAATAAGTCATTTTATGTTCACTGCGCTTATCCTTTTAAAACGCACCAGCCATTCAACCCATTGTTCTTTCAACTGATTCATTTGGATTTTTTTTCCTTCGTTATGAATTAAAACATGCAGCATCACCGCCACCTGCTGGATTTCTGGGATCTAAGCTCAAACTCATTACAAGTATATCTGTATTTCCAGCTGTAATTCATTTATGCTTCATCTGGGCTCGGGACAATCACAGCCGCCCCAAGCGTCATTTCAACACTTATCACTGGGCATATCTACTACTTGGCCCGCTAGGTCTCTGGGGAATTTCCTGTTGTTGTGGCCTCCCTCCCAGAGCCCAATGTAATTTTGCTTTTTTGTTCAAAACCAGCACAATGACACTCAGAACTGAATGGGGAAAGATTTCCTTTAGTATGCCTCCTTTTGTGCACATCTCCATGGGGAACTCTGGGGAAATTATTGGTTGCTGGGGACCTGCCTCCCAGAGTCCAGTGGCACATATTAAATCTTTAACCCTCAAGCTGGCAGGATGGTTATATTTAAGTCTTTGGGGGAACGGTGGGTCACTCTTGGGCTGCTCCCCACCCCCCACAGCTCTCCTTACTGTACTTTATAGTTTCTGCAGCTCCTCTATATGCACGCTGACCAGTCCCTTTCTCCAAGTCCTCTTAATATTTCTGGTTTTCCTCGTCGCCATTTGTAATAAAGCCTTATGCTAGACATTCAGGATGCATCACTGAAGTACAGACCAGCTGTAGTCTAGGTTTGGTTCCAGGTAGGCTTTATTCACATATGTACAATCTGTGCAATACTCCAGTTACTTTTCATATATTTGCAGAACACGAAGACATGGACAGGAACATGGGAAGGTATAAACATCACTAACAAAGGAGCTGACCCACCGGCCATCCATTCAACCCAGCTCAGGCCCCCAACTGACACTCACAGAACATTCACACACAGATCCACCCAACATTCTCCTGAGATGCATTCATGCACCAACATTCTACAGCAAGTACCCAGGCCAGTGGCAAGACAAGACTACATTACAACACATAGATCATACCTTCACGACTGAGTCTTTCAACTGTAATCGAAATGTAACGTGTAAGTTAGATCTGCGTGAATACTGTAGTCACATGCATCACTGCAAGTGTTTTTTATTCAATTCAATTACCTTTGATTCCCCGACTTCCCTTGTTGGAATCACCTTACAATCTGAATGGTTACCTGTAATATATGTTTATATTAGTTCACTACCTTCTACGGTCACCTGATGTAGAAAATCTATGAAAACATAACTCGCCTAAGGCTGGTGAGATGAGTTCAGTGCATGCCAAGGTAAACTGCAATCGCGCGTGACTTCGAAAGCACTTAAGTGTTACTATGGAAACCTGGTTGGGTGTTGCACTCCAGCAGCAATCTGCTGATGTACCTATGCCTCACGTCCCACCCTCCCATGCTAATTAGAGGGCGGGACTCGGTCTCTGCATTCGTTTCATCGTTCCTATGGTAACCTTGCTGATCTTCATATGTATTCTAACACTTGCGCTCCTAAGCGCCACATCCCAACAGTGTTGTCTAACTACTGTGGTTGTTTAACAACTTGTGATTAACGATGAATGCATACAGGGTGTCTGGATGCTTTGGAACTATCACAAACCTAAATGAACGTGTAAATAAATACACTGCATTCTTACATTAAAGTTGTTGCTCATCAAGTTACCCAAACTATTTCAAGTAGGATTACACGTGTATATGTTTATGACAAGGTCCGACACAGTTTGTTGTTTCGTACAAAGATATCCACCTAAACATAAAACAACTTTTTCATATTTTGTTATATATCCACCAATGTCTTGCTTGTTACACCTATACAAATCTAACCATGGATTTCACAAGTATATATTTATACCAGAGTTCGCAAAACGTGATCTGTTTTTTTCATGGTTAAATTAAAATTCCTTAACATATGCATCTATTCAACGTTGTTTCTTCTGCATTTTAACATATCTCCACACCTTACAGACCTTACACACATTACGCAGATATAAATCCAACCATGTCAGTTAAACATGGACACAAACTCAGTTCATTTGCTTTTTGACATATATAGGCAAGTCCTATGATAAGGGACAGTAATTACACTGAGTCCATGTGTTCAGGCAACAACCCGCTCTCCGGACACTTGTAAGAATGACTTGCAATAATGCTAACTTTCTTGGGAACAGTTTGCGTAGTTACAAAAAACAGACAAAGTTTATTTCTTCGTTGAGCATCAGGCATTACTAGGTGGTTACACCTGTTTTTTAAAAGGTTTTGTATGGATCCTTATGTCATAAGATCGTCTGTAGCCTGACATATTCAGGACTTTTCTATTAAATTAAGAAGAAACACTATATAAAGAAAACAGTGGTGCCCGCTTCTGCTATTCCTTCACGTTTGTTTACTCTCGACACAACTGAAGTGGAAGCACGCGTGTAATAAAGATTTAAAAGCAAAGACAAATAGAAGCACATTCAAATCAAAGTAAAAGACAATACGAATATAGAGATTACAGTGATGTCTTTCGAAGACATTGAAGCACTAACAGCAAAGAAAGCGAAACATTAGGATTTTGCGTGGAAGAGGCAGACACAATCCTCGGCCTCATCAGTGATTCTACATTTAATGTGGACAATACAACTAAACAAGATCCAGCTAAAAGAATAAAACAACTAGAATATCTTATACGTAAAGAAATTAATCGCAAACTTCATGCAATAACTCTTTGCAGATACCACAAGAACCAACAAATACCTAGAGGCCTACGAATACAATTACGTCTGACTCTCTGTAAAGAGAGTAACTAGTTTCTGAGAAAGTGGGAGGCCATTCTAAATAAATGTTCACTCAACCTTATTCTCCTGACAATACAATAATTAGCCAATAATCTAAAGTCCTTGAAGGTTGAGACCCAGGAAATTGAGAGAGAACGGACAGCAACTTTAAGCAAAGAAGACGTAGACCTAATACTAGTAGAAATCTACACCAAATTGGTTAGCTATAAAATGGATTTGGAAGCTAAGAAAATAAGAAAGTTTGGAAGGGACATATATGATTACCTAAACGAAGAGTATATACGTGGATGGAAAAATATGGTCCACAGACAGGCAGACCAAGACAGAACAACACAAGTAACACCTGAAGCTCAGAATCAGAGGCTAATGCAGACCCTAATACAGACCCTGCTAATCTTCGAAGAGAGAGTCCACCAAGTACCTACCTCAAGAGCTCCAACAACAGGTGGGCCTTTATTAGAGGGCAAGAAGGGGGAAGAGGAAGACCGAGAGGAGGCCCATTGACGAGACAACAATAGAGAAGAACCTAGTTATCAACTTGTCTTCTAGGGTACTATCTGAGAAAGAGAAGGAGACCCTGCAAAAAGGATTAAGTTTCGTTCCAACATTCAATAGCACACTGTTTGACACCAAAGTGGAATTATACCGATTTTTGAGAAAGATAAAACTCAAGGTTATCTTTGACAAACTCGAAGGGACCACACAAACACAGACAGATAATACACACCTGAAGGAGTTCAGATGTAAAAGTAACTTAATACCACCGATTAGCATTGCATCAGTAGAAATCTTTCACAAACAAGTCATCAAAGATCTTGAAAGAGTCTGTTTTAAACACTCAGGATATAAGAATATGAAACCACATGAGCTGGCGCTCGTTAAAAATCTCTACAGTGATGAAAGTGTAACAATTAGGTCTGCAGATAAAGGAGGGGCACTAGTGATACTAAACACAACAGACTATAATGTTGAGGGCAACAGACAATTTAGCGACATCAACACGTATGCAAAACTAGATATGGACCCCACTGTCTCGATCAAGAAGAAGTTAGAAGAATTACTGGAGAAAGCCAAGGAGCTTGGCTGGATCAATCACGATACCCGCAGATTTCTTACTAACGATCATCCATGCATACCACATTTCTACAGCCTGCTGAAAGTAGACAAGGACCCCCACAATCCACCTGGTAGACCGATTGTGGCTGGTATTGTCTACCGCAACCACTAGGGAAGTATATTGATTACTTTCTACAACCGTTGGTTAAAAAAACCTGTACCTACATTAAGGACACAACACACTTTTTACAGCATCTTAATGGAGTCCATTATGATCCAAATCATATCTTATTCACAGTGGATGTCAGACGCCTTTACACCTCAATACCCCATTATTTGGGAAGAGCAGCAGTGGAGTGGCTACTACTAAGAGAAGCGGACATTCCAGCACAAAAATAATTCATTTTGGCACTTTTGCAGTTTATAGGGGAAAACTCTTATTTCAGATACAAAGAGCAATTCTTTCTACAGGTAGCAGGTACCTCCATGGGTACCACCATGGCACCAGTTTACGTAAATTCTTTCATGCATAAATTTGAGATGCATCATGTTCCTACACACCCAATATGGAAACAACACATGGGAATGTGGATTCGATATATAGATTAAACAAAACAAAAGGACTATTTGTGGGATTTCCAACTGTGTGTTGCCCAAAATCGTTGTAACACTAGAGAAACACAGTTTTGTCGAATGGGACGGGTTTCAAAGAGCCAGTTGATCTGACTGTGCTTTCCAATTTGTCTCTGGTGCACTGTATTGTGCTAAAAAACACATGCTAGACCACCTCGGTGGTTGTATGTGGGTCATTGTTTGCAATACTGTAACCATGTATTTTCTGCAACTGCTAGACCTCCACCTCAACCAACTGGTTGAACTGGCGCCAGAGAACTACCCCAGGTGCACAACATGGACCTCCAGCACCTTTGATCAATGTGAAATATATGGGACTTGGACACAAGAGTCCACCAGTGTGAGACCAGCAGGCACCCATGTGTGCATTCTGTTCTTTGCAAGCGTATAGTTGCCACAAACCTTTTGCACTTTCGCAATGCCAACACTCCCGCTTGACCAAATGTGCATGGGATCACGACATGTGGCCCACAAATATGTGGCTGACATACAGCACGCAGCTTAAATTGTAGATCTTTGTCTACTCATAAGGGGGCCTCCCGGAGCACACACAATTCACGTTCAACAGCCTCTGACTCGCTGTTCGCGGCGCCTGACTCCATGATGGGCACCGCCTCCCTCCAGGGGGGCGGCCATGCTGGAGTCAGGCTCATGTGACCATGCGACCCAGAGTGCCATGGCAACAAAAACAGAGTGGGAGCGCGGGCCTCAGCGAAGAAACCTCTCGTGCGCGGCTCGCAGGACCACCAGAGACGTTCGCTCCAGGTAAGCGGACTCGTTAGACGCTATCCGCAGCCAGTCTCTCCCCCACACGTGGGGTCGAGAGGCAGGCACACAGACCCTTGACTGCATGGATGGGTATCCTGAATGTAGTGCATTTGCTGAAATTGAAGCTGCAACGCGCCTCGTGTGCAGCTCTACAGTGTAACTGACTCAATTTGGTTATAAATGGATAGTAATGCAATATGAGTATTGTCGCTTTCCTGACCAGATGCAAGAGTGCATCCAAACTGACAGTAATGACTGTTATTTGGCCCCCAAGTCCCGGGCCGTCTCACCCCCCGTGGAGAGCATCCCTACCACACGGAGAGGGTAAGCCATTTCCCCCTCTGTTTGTTATATTGATAATGCAACACAGTGTTTTGGAACATACCTACAGTTGAGGTTTGTAAAATGGATACTTATCCCTGCTCCATCTCTCACTCCTCCCTCCTGTCATCGCTACAGGGAGAGGTACCGAAGTTATGCAGACAACACTGTTGTATGGAAATAACAGTGGGCACATACTATGACGCCACTTGTCTATCCCTGATGAATGTGGCTCATCCACCTTGTTCCACAGAAGCCGGTCGGCTATAGAACGACCAGACCGAGTGCACAGCGCTATCCGCACAGGTCTACCTCGTTCCGAAAAAGGACCCCCAGACTAAGTACCTAGGGGTCCACCTTTTTAGGTGAAAAATCTCCACAGAGAAATCTACTGAACACATGTCTTCCTTGTTTTTAGATAAAACCTGCACCTGCCAATACAGAGAAAACCCATTCAAATTAACTATACCCTTCATCTCTATGGCAGCAGACGCATGCAAAAACAGAGGTGGTCTAGCATGTGTTTTTTAGCACAACACAGTGCACCAGAGACGAATTGGAAAGCGCAGTCAGATCAAATGGCTCTTTGAAACCCTTCCCATTCGACAAAACGGTGTTTCTCTAGTGTGACAACGATTTTGGGCAACACACAGTTGGAAATCCCACAAATAGTCCTTTTGTTTTGTTTAGTCCTTCTTACTGCCACAGGCTGTGGACTATAGCTTGAATCCATCAAGCACCCCCACGCCATTTGGCCTGTTTTTTCTTGCAAGTGCACTCATACCGAAATACCCCACATACTCCCAACTGGACGACGAAAATGGTCGAAGCAAGATGCCTGGCCTTTGCAGAGGATCTGGTAGATACCATCCTGTCAATTCCCTCAATCCTAGGATACGAGATAACCATACCCATGGCAGGGACGATGAACAATGAATGGAATGAGTTGGAGGTCCTGAAAAAGCAACTAATAAGGACAGAACTGCATGGAGCCATTATGACGGAGTACCTGCAAGCCCATGCAGCCCCCCCTGGGTCTCATTATACGGGTAGAACTCAGAATATTCCTAGAACATATAGAGTTTAGAAAAGACTGGAGTTATAGATCCAATAAATGCACCAGGGATTGGCTCATATTAATCAATAGTACAGCTAAATCCGTCTCAGAGAAATTGATGAAGGAGATAGAAGAAAAGCAAGAGAGCATGAAATCCTCCAATGTCCTTGCCCAATATAAAAAAAGTCTGGAAGACTTGGAGGCCGCAATGAAAGAATTTAGAGACTTCAATCTCAACAAAAAGTCACTAAACTGAAGAAAGATCTGGCGGCCTACACACAAGAAAGAATCTATCCTTATATTACAGATGCATATTATGAAGACCTTAGTGCGAACAACACATCTACGCCGGGCCAACCGGTAAACCAGAATAACAGAAAGAGGATCCAAAATAACCGAGCAAGACCTAATTATTGGACCTTCTCGTGTGGCAGCTCTGGCAGCGGATCAAACACATCAGGATCCAATAACTCCATGAACAACATGGCCCCAACCAACAGCAATGGTCCATCACAACCTTTTTTTTCAAGAGGTCAAGGAAAAGCAAAGACCAAAGGCAGAGGCAACTGGTAACCGCAAGTGCATTGGCAAAACCAATCAACCCGAGTCACCCACAGCAAAGGCTGCGGACTAGGCCAGACAGTCCCACTGGCCGTATGAACCCTCACAACCTAGGACAATCTGAGGGGACAAGACCCCGGACAGAGAGCCTAGTGATGAACCTCTCACAATACACTCTATCCCCAGAAGAAGGGGATCTACTTGAAAAGGGACTCTCATTTGTACCCTTGGCTGAGCACGATCCATTCCAAACTCGGATAGAAATAGCTCAGCTAATCAGAAAAATCAGACTAAAACAACATTTTGGGCAAGCCACATGTACAGGAGAAAAGAGTGCCACCAATTTGAGAGGTAAATCTACATTCTACCCTCCCCACAAATGCTATCTCACCTGAGTCCATCACGTTCGAGAAAGCCCTTCTGAAGAAACTCGAGGAACTAGAATCTGAGATAATTCAGGGATACAAGAAATTTTCCAAGAAAAACAGACAGGCACTTCAATCCCTAGCCAACAATGGAGCAATTACTATCAAGGCCGCTGACAAAGGGGGAGCAACCGTGATAATGGATACCCCGGCATACCATCAGATGGTCATGGAGCTCCTGCAAGACCATTCCAGCTACAGACAATTTGGCACGGACTCTACCGAATCCATCAGACAGTTGGTAGTACCGATTCTAGAAGAAGCCAGCGCCGATGAGTTAATCAGTAACAAGGAATATGAGTTCCTCAACCCTAAAACCCAGAAGAAGCCGGCTTTCTACGCACTCCCCAAAGTTCATAAAGGGAGAAACCCCCCCTCCAGGCAGACCTATAGTGTCGGGAATAGGCTCTATCCTGGAACCACTGTCACAGTTCGTAGATTTCATCCTGAAACCAGAAGTTGTGAAGATGCGATCCTATCTCAAAGACACAACAGCAGTCCTAGAACCCATCAAGGACTGTTCATTCAATTCCTCCCAGAACATCCTAGTGACACTAGATATCGAATCTCTATATACTAAGATCCCCCAAATGGCCACACTCAGTCATTGAGAAGATACTACGAGAAAGAGATCCACCCATGCAAACCCCAGTTACACTGGTAATGCAACTGGCTGAAATTGCTTTGACCAAGAACTTTTTTCTCTATGACAATACCTTCTATGAGCAAGTGTCCAGGACGGCAATGGGAGCTACGTTTGCCCCTAGTCTCGCCAATCTGTACGTGGCCAACTTCGAAGAAGAGAAGATCTATAGCTCAGGAAACCCATGGCTACCCAAAATGGAATTGTGGTCAAGATACATTGACGACGTGCTATTAATTTTCAGAGGCGACGAACCAGACCTCGTACTGTTCATGGAGTGGCTCAACTATCAGAATCCCTTTCTGAATTTTTCAGAAACCCACAGCACCAAGTCGATCCATTTCCTAGATCTCATACTTGTGATACGAAATGAAACAGTTGTCAGTATAGTTTTCCACAAACCGACAGATAGAAATGTATTGCTGACCTACGAGAGCTTCCACCCCACAAGCCTGAGAAGAAACCTACCGTTTGGACAATTTCTCAGATACCGGAGAAACTGCACCACACTGCAAGACTATAACCTACAGTCGACATGCCTAGCCACGAATCTCACAAACAAGGGTTATCCCAAACGCATAGTCAAACAGGCACGAAAACGAGCCATGGAGGGGTATCCTGAATGTAGTGCATTTGCTGAAATTGAAGCTGCAACGCGCCTCACTTGCAGCTCTACAGTGTAACTGACTCAATTTGGTTATAAATGGATAGTAATGCAATATGAGTATTGTCACCTTCCTGACCAGATGCAAGAGTGCATCTAAACTGACAGTAATGACTGTTATTTGGCCCCCAGGTCCCGGGCCGTCTCACCCCCCGTGGAGAGCATCCCTACCACACGGAGAGGGTAAGCCATTTCCCCCTCTATTTGTTATATTGATAATGCAATGCAGTGTTTTGGAACATACCTACAGTTGAGGTTTGTAAAGTGGATACTTATCCCTGCTCCATCTCTCACCCCTCCCTCTTGTCATCCCTACAGGGAGAGGTACCGAAGTTATGCAGACAAAGCTGTTGAATGGAAATAACAGTGGGCACATACTATGACGCCACTTGTCTAGCCCTGATGAATGTGGCTCATCCACCTTGTTCCACAGAAACCGGTCGGCTATAGAACGACCAGACCGAGTGCACAGCGCTATCCACACAGGTCTACCTCGTTCCGAAAAAGGACCCCCAGACTAAGTACCTAGGGGTCCACCTTTTTAGGTGAAAAATCTCCAGAGAGAAATCTACTGAAGAAATTTCTTCCAATACAGAGAAAACCCATTAAAATTAACTATACCCTTCATCTGTATGGCAGCAGACGCATGCAAAAACCGAGGTGGTCTAGCATGTGTTTTTTAGCACAACACAGTGCACCAGAGACGAATTGGAAAGCGCAGTCAGATCAACTGGCTCTTTGAAACCCGTCCCATTCGACAAAACTGTGTTTCTCTAGTTCGATATATAGATGACATCTTCGGTATATGGACAGGTACAGAGAACAGGTTGCAAGAATTCTTCTCATATCTTAATACATTGGATCAAAGAATGCAGTTTACCTATGAACATTCCAAACCAACAATACATTTCTTGGATGTCAACATCACAACAGACATGGGATACAAAACCAATATTTATCGGAAGGAGATGGATAGAAACAACCTTCTTCATAGACTCAGTTTCCACCAGCCCAGTTTGATCAAGAATCTACAATATAGCCATATGATGCATGTCAAACAAATTGTTAGTGACCCCGAAGATTACACACGCGAATTGAGAGATATGGGTAACAAATGTATTGGTCAGGGGTACAAGACGGAAGAGGTAGAGATGGCGGCAACCCGTATTGAAACAAGAAAAGAGAAGATCTGCTCAGTACGAAAGAAAAACCAAAAACAGAACCACTGTTAGTTTTTGTCTCGAAATATTCCAAACAAAGCAATAGGATAACGAATATGATTAAGAAACATTGGAGAACAAGTGTATGTGATCAGCGTGTTGAGCATTCAATTAAAGACCTCCCTACATTTGCTAAACCAGATCACTGTGAAAAACCGCAACCCTCTGCCACTCATTCCCGAACTGCTTGACCAAGTCAAAGACGCCCAAATCTACACAAAATTAGACCTTAGAGTAGCGTACCACCTCGTTCGAGTGAAAAAGGGTGATGAATGGAAAACCGCCTTTCGTACCAAATATGGCCTGTACGAATATCAGGTAATGGCCTTTGCAACGCCCCCGCTGCATTTCAATACTTCATGAACAATGTTTTAAGGGAACTAATCAACGTCTCTGCCCTAGTGTACATTGACGATATCCTGATATATTCTGCATCAATACAGGACCATGTCAAGCATGTTCGATCTGTGTTGGCAAAACTTTGCCAACACCAGCTCTATGCCAAACTCGAAAAATGCTCATTTCATGTCTCCGAGGTGGAATTTCTTGGTTTTGTCCTCACCCCAAAATGAATTCGAATGGATGTACACAAGGTAGATGCTATCCTAAATTGGCCATCGGGAAATTAGTTCAAGGGAGTCCAGAGCATGTTGGGTTTCGCAAACTTCTACCGCCGATTCATCCCGGGCTTCTCGCAAATAGTGCATCCAATCACATCATTGCTAAGGAAATGCAATAAGAAGTTTCTCTGGACAGAAGAAGCAGAAAAGGCTTTCCGGGAACTCAAGGTGAGGTTCACTTCTGCCCCGATTCTACGTCATCCTCGCCCAGATTTCCCCTACGTGGTGGAGACAGATGCCTCAAGTATGGCAATGGGAGCTGTCCTCTCACAAAAGGACCCAGAAATGGGTCAATTACACCCTGTCACCTTCTGGTAGCGTAAATTCACACCACCCAAGCTCAATTACGCTATCACGGACAAAGAACTCCTAGCCATCAAGTCAGCCTTTAAGGCCTGGCGACATTATCTCTTAGGTGCCAGACACACGATCACCATAATAACTGACCATCGAAATCTTCAGTACCTAAAAACGCGGCAACTACGCTGGGCCCTTTTCTTCACTGAATATGATTACGTGATCATGTTTCGACCGGGGGTGAAAAATGGAAAAGCCGACGCTCTTTCCCGTATGGGTATTGATGAACAGTGATACAAGGTTCCCAACCCAATAGCCATAATTCCAAGTGACAAACTCCTAGGAATCACAGCAACCATGACTCAGTGCGAGTTACATGAAGGAATCCGAAGCTTGATGAGTCCCAAGCAATTGCAAGAGTGGAGTACACAAGGGGAACATCACACAACCGTTTATTTCTGCTGAACAAAGAACTACAAGAACAAGTCATGGCCGGTTATCATGATTCCTTAATCGAGGGCCATCCTGGAATTGCAAAAACCCTAGCCAAGGTAAAACGAAGTTACTGGTGGCCCACGTGGTGCAAGGACATTATCCAATTCATCCTATCCTGTGGAGGGTGTGCACAAAATAAATCATCAAAGCAGAAACCAGCTGGACTCCTTCAACCATTGGATATTCCACCAGTGCCCTGGCATACGCTGTCCCTCGACTGTATTACTGACGTACCACCCAGTCAAGGGTTTTACACCATTCTAGTGGTTGTGGACCTGTTTTCCAGAATGGCACACTTCATTCCTCTTAAGGGTCTCCTAAACGCATCCACTTTGGCAAAAGTGTTTCTCGAACGCATCGTATGGCTCCACGGCTTCCCTTCGGTACTGGTCTCGGATCGAGGTACTCAATTCATGGCCAACTTCTGGAGGAAGTGCTGTTCTATGGCCCAAATCAACATCCAGTTATCCACCAGCCACCATCCCCAAACGGATGGTCAAACGGAGAGAACGAATCAAACGCTCGAGCAGTACCTCCACTGTATTCTACATCAAGTGGAAGGAAGTTGGACAGACCGGGTTATGGATAGCGGAATATGCCTACAATAATTTTCTACACACCAGCACTGGGCAGACTCCCTTTTATACCATATATTGCAGGCATCCATGCACTTCATAGTTAGACGCCCCAACGACTCTGGAAATGCCAGCAATTAAAACCTTGCATGTAACCATTTCTCAAACCTTTAAAAGTGCAGTCGAACATTTACTCCAAGCTAAGAACCATCAAAAGAAATTTGCTGACCTGCGCCGAGCAAAGGCCCCCAATTACCAAGTTGGAGACAAAGTCTGGTTGGCATCTAAACATGTGCCCATTAAAGGAACCCGGACATTCCACCCAAGCTACCTAGGTCCATTTGTCATCACCTCTGTGATAAATCCAGTAGCAGTCAAACTAACCTTACCATCCAACATGCAAATTCATCCTGTGTTCCACGTATCTCTCCTGAAACCTGTTCAACCTGGAACCCGTGCTACAACACCACCGAAGCCAGTAGTAATCAATGGGGAACCAGAGTATGAGGTCAAAGACATTCTGGACTCAAAATATGTCAGATCTAATCTATACTATCTAGTGGACTGGAAAGGGTATGGCCCGCAAGACAGAACATGGGAACCTTGCGAGTACATCCATGCACCTCGTTTGCTCAAAAGGTTCCATCAAAACCATCCAACCAAACCAGGGCCAGACAGGAGAACCACCATGAGAGGGGCCTTAGGGGGGAGTGCTGTCATGATCCCTGCCCCCAAACCCCTGAGACAACATACTGGAGCCAGGCCTCGATCACCCACATGGAGCTTAAAGACCTCTCCGTCTTATCTGAGACCCACTTGGAGTCAGACCTGGCGCCGCAGGCTGCATAGCGCCCATATCAACCGACGTACCCCTGCACCGAAGGGCAGGACAGAGAGCACACAACACCAAAAAACAAGGTGAGGAGAGGACATACGGGAAGGTTTGGTCCCCAAGGGAAGAGGGGATTGTCATTGATTCTGCCATCAAAGGCTCATCTGTGAAGGATGTCACTCCCGCCTGAAAAATTGGTGCTAATTCAACCTCCAATACGTTTCTGGTCACCCAAGTGGAAAAACCAATGCCCACAAAACAAATTGAATCCACTACCAGCTTGACAGTTCCACAACAAAGGCAACTGTTAACGTTCTACAAACCGATTTCAAATAAAAAAAAAACAAATATGGGAGATCATTTACTTGAAGCCAAAGGGCAACCTCTGACAAGTGCCCCATGCCCAGTTCACTTGTCACCTGTAATAGAGGCTGCTGGTAAACCATTGGGAACCTTTCCGAAGGTAACAACAAAATATACAACGAATAACAAAATATCGAAAATGCAACAAATAACCTTTGTTGCTGAGAATGATCAACCGATTAATTCAACAAAAATAGATAAAATATTGTCACCCACCTTTGTGGAGAATGATAGTGGGAGCCAAATCACATTGAATACAGTTGGCTGGCTGAGTAATTCCAGTATCAACGGTGATAAGCAGCTCAATCTATCCTTTATTCTACAGGCGTTTTTTAAATATTCCAGCACTTAGAACACTTAACTCAACGAATATTGAATGGATTACGCAGCCGACTATGAATAACCACCGGATGGTGTGTCAATTTGAATCCATAATTATAACTAAGCTGGTGTGGAAATACAGGATTGACTTCAAGTTGATTGGAGTAACACCTTATCTATTTGATTCTATTGATGGGGCAATTACCTTCAATGAAACACTGGAAGAATTACAAATTGCAAACCAGGCCGTTGACTACTGGACTGCCTGATCAGGCAGTGATCGCACAACTTGTGGCTCTCTCAAACATCAGCAAAGACTGGTCATGGTTGACCTCTCTTGCTGTTAGCTTGGACCCAACCCAGAAATCTTCCCCCGCATAGCAGCAAACCGTCCTTAAAAATTGCTTCATGGAATTCCTGCGGGTTTTCTAATTTTCTCGCATGGGCTAAAAATACCATGCCTCGCAAATCTATTGATTTTATATTTTGTCAAGAAACCGTGAGCAGACATAAGTTTAAAATTCAAGGTTTTGCTGCATTTCATGCTGATGTTTTAAGAGGTGACACCGGATGACGCTACGGGGGCCTAGCAATTTTTGTCAACACTAATCTCAAGATAAAAACGTACATTGTACATAACTCCCCGGTGCTCCTAGCGATTATGGCATCCTTTGGTCATGAGCCTCAAGTATTTTATTTTATGATCTCAATGTATTGGAATCCGGCTCAGATGCCGTTGGAAATGATCTTCAATCTTACTGCAACGATTTTGGAAGAGGTCTTGTCTCTGTACCCTGATGGTAGAGTAATTATAGGGGGTGATTTCAACGCATGGTGTTTATACTCTTATGTTACATCTACTTGTATTCAAGCCTTTGATGATTTTTCTCAAACTAAAGCGCGAGGGCAGCGATGGGTAGAGTATTTTGCACACTGGGACATCTCCTTTGTGGGTTTTTCGATCGGTTGGTCCCACGGGTTACTTGGAGGAGGGGCTCAAAGAGTTCCTGCATCATTTTTTTGCAGTTTCATCAAATATGCTGGGACTCTGTAGGCAGATAGTAACAGCAGAGCCCAGTGTAGGTGATCATTTAATCATTTGGTTGACAATTCATCAGAGGGTCACGGCCTTGGCGAGTGATAACAATCCAGTCTTTTTGGAAGGTGATCGCCTGGGCATCTCCCTACGTTGGAGCACCTATCTATGTGACAAATTAATCACCATGACTGATAAACATCTGGCTGCTGATGTAACATCAGGCCTTCAATTTGACTCATTACAACAAATAGTAGATAGGCATACGTCTGTAATTCGACTGAACTCGTCAAGTTAGCCGTTACTCAAGATTTGCCAAAAGTAAATCATTCCCAAACGTATAGTAAGGAGATTCACTTGGCAAAACATTTGAAAAATCGTGAGTTGAGACAATTCAAATCTAACAATTTACCTGATGCAGAGTTCAATCCTAAGAAAAAAATCCTTTGCAATGCCTATCGAAATAATTGTATCAAAATCAAGCGCCATATTCATAATCTGAACAACCAAAAGATGATTGCTAATCTATGTCGCAATTATCGGGGATCCGTATGGGTGATGCTCAATGCTGAAACGCTAAAGCACAGCAATGATGAATCTGCATTCATCTTAGCAGAAGTCTGGACACTATTTTGTACATGCAAATTCCAGTTACCAAGTTCCTTTTGTACCATTAGTTCTTTTTGCCCTCTAGTGCTACCCTATAGGATATCCCCATGGTCGCTTGAAGATGTTGAATCAGCAATAATGTCTTTGAACTACTCCAAAGCAGCAGGCCCTGACTGCATACCGCCTTGTGTGTTGAAACAAAATCCTCAGTTCTGGGCTAAAATCTTAAAAATGCAATTTGATAACATCCTTCTTACATCAAGCTTGCTACGATCATGGTTATATTCTATTGTGGTACCGATTTTTAAAAAAGAGAATCCAGCTGAGCCTAATCATTTTTGGCAAATTGCATTGTTAGATGCCTCCACTAAAGTATTTTCCATCTTGATTTTAAGAGAACTTCAAGCTCACATAAATCATAAAAACATTATATCACGATTTCAGATCAGATTTCGATCCCAGATAGGCACAACACTGAATGCTACTATCTTGGCCCACCTGCTTGTGAAAACAAAAGTATGCAATGCTGGTCCTCTATATATGGCCTCAATTGACCTCACTGCGGCGTTTGACTGCGTAATTCACATTTTGCTAAGGGAAAAAATGGCCCAGTTGGGTATTCCATCTTATCTGATTATACTCATTGCAAAATTACATCAGAGCACTGCCTATTTGGTAAGGGTTAATCAGACCGGCTTGACTACAGATCCAATACCGACAGAGGTGGGAGTCAAATATGGTTGCAACTTGGCTGCAACCCTGTTCAACTTATATCTTTGCGACATTGATGATATTTGGTCACAGAACATCAGCTTTCCGGCAAGGCTAGGTCGTTTGAAGCTGCATTGACTCGCCTTTGCAGATGACATTCTGATTTTCGACCGAACGCCTTTCGGCCTACAAGCCAAGCTAAATTTATTTGCCCAATTCTCACAGGCTCAAAATTTACAGTTTAATGTCAAGAAGGCCATGGCCATCATATTTCAAAACTTGAAGAAAAAAACTCCAGTACAGAATTGGTCTATTAATGAAACACGTGTACCACGTGCAGTTTCCATAAAATACCTGGGGTATGGTTTGCTTGACACTAATTCCGCAAAAATGTGGAAACTAGCACTAAACAAAAAGGTGAATTCTTTAATGACACAGATGCGCATTGTCTATCTCAAACATTGTACATACTCTTTAGTACCCTTGATCGAGTTTTATATTATCAAGGTAGATCAACTATTCTTTATGGCCTAGAGACATGCTTAACACGGATAGACAATATTCTTGAGCAAATACAGGGGGGGTTGTGGAAGCGTACTTTGAGACTAGCAAATTCACTTCCAAATGCAATTCTTAGGCACGAGTTGGGTCTCTCATCATTGTCTGCAAGGTTTTATTAGCGCTCTTTATCAAATCTGGCTAAGATGCTGTTTCCGCCTCCTAACTCATTATATGAAAACTTAGGAGTGATGATCAAGGAGTGTAATCCCCCCTCAGTAGCCAAATACTTCGATAAAATGGTAGCGTTATTAGTTGAAATGGGGCTCAAACCAGAGGATTTGGAATTTAGGCTAACACATGCCAAAAAAAACTCTTGAGTTAGTTTGGTACCATACAATTGACCGCATTGCTTTATTGCCATCATACAACGACAATGCTAAATTTGCTACAAAGCAATCACCTCGCCAACTATATTTATTGCAATGTCCATGTAAGATTCAAATTAAACCAAATTCCAACTTATGAGAGAATTAAGAACTGGTATCCTCACATCAGAAATGATAAGAGCAACTGTAGATTCTGTAATGAAACAGTTCAGAAAGAAACAACTAAACATTTGGTTATTTATTGTCAATACTTTGAAGTTCACCGTATTCAAATATTTGGAATAGAGAGATTAGGTAACACTGTTTTATCCAGGGAATGGCTTTGGAATACATGTGTGTGGGGAACTCGTATTAAGGTCATTCTCTTGTTAATAAGACTGCTTATAAAGATTAATGAGGAACTTGCAAGTAAGTTCCATCCCTTGTCTGTTTAAAACAAGGGGAAATGCGATAGATTAATTTGTAAATATCATGTGAGAAGTTGGAGCCAGAAGCAGCAGCAATGATTTGCTATTGTGATTCCATGTTAGAATTTAGGTTCTACATATAGTGATTAATTAAGAAATAATTCTCAAATTGAAATAGTGACGACTCACATGCAGGCATTGAGGATGTCAAGGAATTTGATACTTTGATATTTTATTATGTTTTATGAATATTTTGTAAACCATGAATGTATAATTTGATTAAGTAACACTTGTAATACTAATGTTGTAAAAGTTTGTTGACAAACTAAATGCAACTAATAAAAAAAATTAAAAAAATGTTTTGATGTACCTCATGTTTTTAATTGACCAAACAGTGGGCGTGTACGATGTCCGCATATGTAACATGGCTCACTGATTGGTCCAGAGGTGTCCGTGGACACTGAATCAGGAAGTGAGTTCACGGACCAGACACAGATATCCCAGATTTATTTTGACTTACTTTTTGGCCATTTAAAAAAAAACGACTGGACGGATTTACACCAAATTTGCAAACGCACGCTGCAAATCCATCCAGCGTTTTGGGCTGTAGGCGTGAGCAAAATGATGTCTATGAGGATTTCAATAGTTTTGGGACACCTTCCTCCCCTTATAACTTTGCCCCTCTTTGACAAAACCGCACCAAACTTTGCAAAATCCTTCAGAGGTGGCCATACACTTGCAAAGTTTGGTGAGGATTCATCAAACGGCACCAAAGTTATACGCCGCTCAAAAACTGCTCTTCCTATGGGTTGAGCAATTTAACCATAACTACAGGGCCGCTACTGCAAGGTCCTGTAATATCTGCGGCTGCAAGTCAGTGTGCATTATGTCAATTATTTTTTGCAGCCTGGTTTATATGTTTTAAACGGCTAGAGACCATATCATTGATAACTATTTTTTCATGGTTTTAGTGGTTGGAATTTAAGTAATTGTGTTGTTGTGGATTGCTGATGCTCCTTTGCGTGTGCATCCCAATGACATCCATATCTGTATCATTAATTGCCATGTATATATTGGCATATTAACATCTGTTGGCAACAATATTTTGGATTACCATTCACACACTTTTAGGGGTCAGGGTAGGTACTTTAGGTTTATTTTACTAAAGTTACATATTTTAAGGTGCCATTCTTTGGCTTTGCATAGGTTGTGTCTTAGGGTATTTTCTGTATTTTATTTGCACTATGCACAACATTAGGATTGGCTATTTACGCCTATGTCTTTTTTACTCTGTTTATTGATTATCTGCACTATGTATTTGTGTATTTTATTGATAGTATTGTTTGCAGCAGTGGAGGATTGTGAATTAGAGCACGTAATGCCACGTACACTCTAACACAGCAGCTGCAAAATACCTTCCAATTCAACTTGACCATGTGCGGTCTAGTCTTAGTGAATGGGACAAAGCAGAGTTCTGTGCTTTTTATATTATGTGTGGTGAACTCTCTTGTTCTTTGCGTGAACAAAAACCAGGTTTTGTGTGAAACGTGTTACTATAGATGGCTTCTTTTGTGCCTGCAGGGATTTCCCTAATAAATATTTGGATTTTACATCTATTGTCCGTGTGCTGTAATTTTCGTTGGTGACGTGTGCGATTGTGGCGTTTTTTGTGCCTTCTGTTTTGTCCAATATTTATGTGTGTATTCTGTAAATGATCCAATTAAGTGCAACAAAATCTATGAAATTCGGGCGACGTGGGAAGGGACTACAATCTTAACTCTGCCTGTAGATGTCAACTATGATGTCATTGCTGATCCCTGTTGGGATCTCATGTATGTGCTCCTGGGGTGGGAAAGGGGGAGACTTGCAGTCAAGATGGTCGTCACTTCCTTATCCTCCAGATTTCATGGGTTTTGTTGTGATGATTTGGATCATTTTAACTCGGTCATGACAACATTTTTACACTGAATTTTCAGGTTTGTGTTAAGCTAGATCTGCTCTAACACCCAATGGCTTTGGCCTTCGGCTGTTCCCACTGTCCATCTTAGGCAGAGTTTGTATTCAGTACCCTCTGGGATCACTACACACAACTAGGACTACAGGTGTAAGCAAAACCAACCTTTGGTATAAGTCTGTACCACACAGTTTTTGGTAGCAAGCAGAGCAGCCAGGCTTATCTCAAGAGGGAATGTGAGCTTGTAAGGGCGTTACATAAAGGTCTACAATGACAAGTATTCAGATAGACACTTATAATCAAGGTTTCTTGGTAAAACACTTCTTAATTTATTACACAATCATTTATAAAACATTCACTAAATGAGGCAACCAATATCACACAAAAAGTATACTACAATACTGATTACTAAGCACTTGAGCTCCCTTGAAGTAGGAGCCAAATAGCATTGAAGTAGGAGCAACAAGGCATAAGTTAATAAAACGAATATTACAGTTACTCTAAAACAGTGCAAATAGTTTGAGTTCACCAGAGGAGTTGATTCAATGCAATAGGTAGGCCAAAGTCAATGGGCTAGTGTCTTGTATAAGTAAAAATGGTTCTGGTATTTAAAACGGAAAAGTCTTTGCCACGGTTCTTAGACGTAGTTCACGGAAGAAAGGTTTGTATGTCGGTCACAAGCTGACTAGGCCTGCAAGTTGCCAAAGTTCCACGAACCTTTGCGGGGAGAGGTAAGTTCTCTCGTTCAGGTTTTCACAGTACCTTATACTGAAGAAAAAGATGCAGCTGAAGACCTGAGCCTCAGTCGTGGGGACAAGAGGGAGGACGTTGGGGGGACTCCTGCACAGGGACGGATCACAAAGCTGTCAAATTGGCAAATCTTTGATTCTGGTTGCTTTTCTTCAAGCACACAAGCTGGTGTCCTTCTCCTTGGTTAATCCTAACCAGCTCCGAGAACGGTAACCAGGTGGTTTACGAGTTGATTGGTCCCACCAACTCAAAGAAAGAAGTCGTCATTGAAGGGGCTTCTCTGTCGAGATGAACTTGGCAATTCGGACCTGCAGCAGGGCTCCACCGGGCAAACCAACAGTCCAGTAGTTGCAACAGCTGTCCTCTTCCAGCTTGTCTTCGGTTCTTTCGTTCCAGTGGTTGACTTTGCCTTTCAGTCCAAGAGACTTGCCTTTTAAACAGTTTTCTTCCATTCATTCCAGCCTAACTGCCACTCACCCAGCAGGGTGGCTGTCCTTGCCAGATAGTCAGCCAGCCAATCACGCCAGAGTGCATTTGGGTCTCCATGGAGACTAAGCACAGGGAGTGTTGGGCACCTCCCTCACTTCCTGCCCACCCCAGACACTCAGGCGCCAGAGGCGGTCTTCAGTCTGGAAGCCCGCCAAAGGCGCAGAAACAAAGGGACCAAACCTAGTTTGGCGCACAGAGACAAACTCTAGAAGGACCTTTCCAAAAAGAAATGGTGAAAAAAGAAGACCGGCACCTGTTTAAACAAAGAGGGCTTAAGCGCCATCTTGAAAAGCATGGCTCCCACGATTTTTAGCTACCAGTGTTCGCGGTTGGGAAAAATCATGGTAGTTTGTTGTAAAACCACTGCCACCAGCCATTTCGATAGGAAAGGGCAGCATCTGACTGCTACATGAGTTTCTAGACATAGGGGATACTAGGTAACCTCTCCAGTACTCTATTCTAAGATAGTGTGTGCTGGGTCTAGGAATTTAAAGACTAGTAAAGTCAATTTAACTTCACATACTCTCATGTCCCATCCCCTTTCCTCCATACTGTATGGGCGTCCCTTCCAAAGGGCGGGAGACAGAACCTTTTTCACCAGAAAAAACCTTCTTCCCCTTTAAATTTAGAGGTGCGCAGGGGCGTGGCCCAGGGAGCATGCGCTGCCCTGACTCCGCCCTCCGGTGCCACACCCCAGTCCCCTTTTCCGCGTCGACAGGAACGGGCGGAATTCACCAGCGCTCCTGGGTTTGGCTTCGGCCATGTAACTCCACACGCGGATACTTCTGTAACGCTCACCTGGTTCCCTCGGAGGCGCGGGTCTTGACTGGGCGGTGAAACCGTCTTCAACGTTAGGCGTAGGATTCGTTTGGCTCCCGGATTTGGCCCCGTTCTCACCGAAAGTTTGACCTGAAGGGTGAGGTGTCTGCAAGTGGAAAATCAAGGTATTAGTGGCTGGAAGGGGGAGAAGTTCCAAGCCCCTCTCTCCCGTGGTACTTGGTCGATTGTTGTGCTCACCTTAAATAGGTGAATGCTGGGCTCTCCATCCTGCGTCTTGTGCAGGGGCGCTGGGTCCAGTTACTTCACTGGATATGAGTTCAGCCTCTTGATTGCAGAGGGTAAGTTGAGAGCGATGCCGCCGTGTGCTGCACGAGCGTGACTTGTAAGTATTAAAGTTCCCTTTAGATTGCTCTCTTCAAATGTCTTATCTCCTTAATGTCTATGTCTTTTCCCTTTCAGATGCTGTCGGTGCCGAAGAAGATGCTCCCCCAGGTTCGTGACAGAGAGCGTAACAAGAAGATGGTGAATACGAAGGCACGTAAGTAGAAAGGCTGCTCTAGGGCTGTAGAATGCACCTTAATGTCTCTTTTGTCTTTACAGGTGCCGGAATGCAGCGCGAGCAGAGTTGGAGCGAGCGTAACACAGGTAAGCAGTTTTGTAACTAAGCGTTACTAACCAATGTTCTTTGTCTTTGCAGGCCCGATGCCGGACGAGAAATGCAGAAATAACGCCTTGAATGCTGCCGATGGATCGGGTAAGTTGAACCGCTAACTTTGCCTTTGCCTAACCTGTGCCTTTTGTTTTGCAGGAGCTGCTGAAGACTGAAGGTTGGTTCCCAGCAGGTAATTTTCGTATTCACAGGATCCGGAACTGAAGATTCGCTGGAGATGACACGGTGAGCGTCCTGCTGCAGATGCAGAATAACGCGAAGCACGTTGCACCAATCGGGTGTGGTTTAAATAGTCCATAGGAGTGCTTAGGTGTCTTCTTCCACAGCCTCGCCCAGGCCAAAGAGTTCCTGCTTCCAGAAGGGGTCCAGCATCAATGATCCAGGGAGTGGTGCCTGCCCCACCCAGAAGGAAAAGTAGTCCCTGCCAGAAGAGAGTGAAACATCATCTTGCTGGTAAGTAAGCAGCATGGTCTGCTGCAGGTAGGTCCACCCAAGCACTTTCACACTTGTTATGAGCCCGGCGCTTCCTGTGCCGGGACGGGTCCATGCTATGAGCCTGGCACCACCGGTGCCAGGACAAGGTCCAAAAGGTCCCTATTGGGACTTGCTGGTGCCGATAGTATATGTTATGAGCCTGCTTCCAAGGATGTTGGGTAGGTCCTGACTCTTTGGAAGCAGTGGTCATGACAGCACCCCCCCTCAAGGCCCCTCCCAAATTCGTCTTCTCCGGGGGTTTCGGTTTATCAGGAAAAGTTCGATGAAACTTCTTAACCAGACGGGGTGCATGAACATGTTCCGACGGTTCCCAAGATCGTTCCTGGGGGCCATAACCTTTCCAGTCAATCAGATAGTATAATTTTGATTTGGAAATCTTGGAGTCTAAGATGTCTTGTATTTCGAATTCCAGTTCTCCGTCCACAAGAATAGGTTCTGGAGATTTCGTCAAACGGGTTCCAGGTTGCATGGGTTTCAGTAGAGAAACGTGGAAAACTGGATGTATTTTCATATGGGCAGGTAGGCCCAATTTAACTGCCACTGGATTAATTATGGCAGTGATTGGGTAAGGTCCCAGGTATCGTGGATTGAAAGTACGCAGTCCTTTTAGAGGTAAATGTTTGGTGGATAGCCAGACTTGATCTCCCACAAGATATTGAGGAGCTTCCTTTCGATGGATGTCCGCACACTTCTTGTATTGTTCCTTGGCCCGCTTAAGGTGAGACGTGGCCTCTTTAAAGGCTTGAGTGATTGTAGAATGCAGGTGATCTACAGCGGGTGTCCCAAGAGTCTGAGGTGGATCAAGATTTGAGGTGCGAGGGTGGAGTCCATATAAAAGAAAAAAAGGAGTTTTTCCGGTTCCGGCATGGACTGAATTATTATAAGCGTACTCCGCAATCCAAAGAATGTCTTTCCAAGTGCCCTCCGACTGTTGTAACATGCAGCGCAGATACTGTTCCAGGGTTTGGTTGGTCCTCCCGGTCTGCCCGTCGGTCTGGGGATGATGGCTGGTTGAAAGCCTTACGTCAATTTGGGCGAGGCGACAACAACTCCGCCAGAAGTGGGAAATAAATTGACTTCCTCTATCTGAGATTAAAACTGAAGGAAAGCCGTGCAACCGAACGATGTTTTCGAGGAACTCTCGGGCCAGAATTGAAGCTGTAGGTAACCCTTTCAATGGGATAAAATGAGCCATCTTCGAGAATAGGTCCACAATCACTAAGATTGTATTAAATCCGGAGCATGGTGGTAAATCTGTGATGAAGTCCATGGAGAGAGTATGCCACGGGTGTGGAGGAATGTCTATTGGATGTAAGAGGCCTGCTGGCTTCTCATTCTGGCTTTTGCTTTGAGCGCACACACCACAGGAATTTATGAAATCCTTAATGTCCTTTCTCCAAGACGGCCACCAGAAATGTCTTTTTATCTTTTCCGACGTTTTGGCAATGCCGGGATGTCCTTCCATTAAGGAGTCATGGTAACAAGAGATCACCTGTCTTTGTAAATCGGTACATGGTAGATATAATCTTCCTCGAAAGTATATTAAGTTCTTATCCATTGTGAAATCTTTTCCCTTGAGTTGCCAGTCTTGCACTTCTGCTGGAGTCAGAAGTTCTTTAACTTAAGCTTCAATGTCTTCAATGGATTGTGCATTTATCAAACCCAGGATTCTCTGTTCCGGAATTATGGGTACGGGTTCAGGATTGGTCGTGAGTTCATCTACTCCAATTCGGGAGAGAGCATCTGCTTTACCATTCTTGTTGCCTGGTCGGTAAGTTATCACAAAGTCGAATTCGGCAAAAAATAATGCCCAGCGAAGTTGTCTAGAGGATTGAGCTTTGGCTGATTTAAGGTACTGTAAATTACGATGATCCGTGATGACTGTGACTGTGTGTCGGGCTCCCAGGAGATAATGCCGCCAGGCTTTAAAGGCGGACTTAATAGCCAAAAGTTCCTTATCTGTAATGGTATAGTTGGTTTCGGGAGCCGAAAATTTGCGGGACCAAAATGCCACTGGGTGTAACTGGTTTGTTTCTGGGTCTCTTTGCGAAAGCACTGCTCCCATTGCGAGACTGGAAGCATCAGTCTCCACGATATAGGGAAGTTCCGGGCGAGGATGTTTTAAAACTGGAGCCGAGGTGAATTTTGTTTTTAGTTCCTGAAAAGCTTGTTCAGCCTCCGTAGACCACTCGAAACGTTTATTCTTTCTGAGAAGGGCTGTAATGGGTTGGACTACTCGAGAAAAATCAGGAATAAATCTACGATAAAAGTTGGCGAAGCCCAACATGCTTTGAACTCCTTTCACAGACGTTGGTGAGGGCCACTTAATGATAGCGTCCACTTTTCTTGAGTCCATGTGGACTCCATTAGGTGACAAAATAAATCCCAAAAATTCGACCTCAGTGACATGAAAAACGCATTTCTCCAGCTTTGCAAAAAGTCTGTGTTTTCGGAGCCTCTCCAGTACTGCTGTGACGTGTTTTCGATGATCCGCCTCAGAGGACGAGTAGACCAGAATGTCATCAATATAGACAACTACACATACGTCAATGAGCTCTCTGAGGACGTCATTCATAAAATACTGAAAAGCAGCCGGTGCGTTGCATAACCCAAAGGGCATTACTTGATACTCGAACAGTCCATATTTAGTACGAAAGGCCGTCTTCCATTCGTCGCCCTCTTTTATTCGTACTAAATGGTAAGCTCCTCTGAGGTCCAGCTTTGTGTAGATACAGGCACTTTTAACTTGGTCAAGAAGTTCAGGGATCAATGGTAACGGATATATGTTCTTAATCGTAATCTGGTTCAGGGCACGGTAATCTATACATGTTCTTAGGTCCCCTTCTTTTTTTGGAACGAAGAACAAAGCTGAAGAGGCTGGGGACTTCGAAGGACGGATAAATCCATTAGCCAGGTACTGGTCCAAATACTGCCTCAGGTGAAGATTTTCAGGTTCTGTGAGGGCATAAATTCGACTGCACGGAGGAGTGGATCCCGGAACCAAGTCTATCTGGCAGTCGTATGATCTGTGAGGAGGCAGCGAATTAGCTTGATCTTTCCGAAAGACATCTTGAAATTCCCGGTATTCAGGAGGCAGGTGAGGACTCTCAGAAGTAGTTGCTACTAGCTTAGTGGGAGGCTGAGGATAACAGGTAGGAGCGCATTCTGAAAACCGGATTGTCTTTGCTCGCCAATTGATTTGGGGATGGTGTTTCTCCAACCAAGGGATTCCCATGATAACTTGAAACTGCGGAGCCTTGATCACATCAAACACGATCTTCTCTTGATGTCCATCTTGGCTTACCAATGTCACTTCCATGGTGGTGTGAGTTACTGGTCCGGAAGCTATTTCCGTACCATCCACGGTGGTGATGACGTCTTTCACCGTCTTAGGACAAAGAGATACATTCATCCTGGCGGCCAATTCACAGTCCACGTAATTGCCGATTGCGCCACTATCAATTTATGCTTTAATGGCATGCATACGATTGGGTTGTTCTGGACTCACGAGGACCATGGGCATGATGAAATGCGAGGTCAAAGAACTGGTTTTAACGCTCGGCAAGCGGACCTCTACACTTGTCGGGCGAGGTCGTTTTCCGACTCTGAACCTTTGGCACCTTTATCGGAAGCTCCTACTGTCTTCTTCCTTGGTTTCACTGGGCAATCTTGAAGGAAGTGCCCTGAGTTTCCGCAATAGAGGCACAATTGCAGTTGTCTTCTCCTTTCCCTTTCCTTTTGGGTTAGAGGTCCTTTCACAACCCCAATCTGCATGGGTTCCACGGTATCATTTCCTTTAGCGGAACTCTGTGGTCTTGAAAAAGTTCGAGTCTCAATTCTGGAACGATCGGCTTTTCGATTTTGTATTCTATGATCCAATTGAACCACCAGATCGATGTATTCGGAACAGTCTTGTGGAGGATTCACCACCTGAGCCAGAACGTCTTTAAGTTCTCCACGCAGGCCTCTGTAGAAAAGGGTGATCCTCTTATCCTCAGGCTATCCGGTTTCAACCACTAGTCTGTTAAATGATGCAATGTAGGCCAGAAGATCTTCATTGCCCTGTCGTAGTGAAAGAAGTTCATTGTCCAGGGCCTGTCCCTGAGAATGTCTTGCGAACAATCTTTCCATACTAGCTTGGAAGTCCTGGAAATTATAAAGAATAGGGTTATCCTGAGTCACTAAAGGAATAGACCAATCTGCGGCACTGCCACTAAGATATGAGAGCACGAAGGCCACCTTAGCCTGGTCCGTTGGAAAAGCGGCAGGTCTACACAAAAAGTGCAAACGACACTGATTGATGAACACAGCATATCTTTTCGGATCACCTGAAAAGCATTCGGGCGGGGCCAAAGGTACATTTCCTGGTAGATTAATTTGCACCGGATTAGAGGAAGTCGTTGGAGCATGGCTCCCCCCAGGGGTAGGCAGAGGAGTTTGTCCCGCTTGGGCTTGCAACAATTGTCTAGCCAAATCGTCTGTTCGTTCCTTAGAAACCACTAACTCCCTCCTTAGGGCATTTGTTTCCTAGCGCACTGCGTGTACTTCTGCTCTCAACTCCCCGAGCAACTGGGCCAATTGGTCTGTGTCTGAAGTTTCCATTGCGCCTGGGCGGGAAATATGTGGTAAGGCTTCGCGTTCTGTAACGCTCACCTGGTTCCCTCGGAGGCGCGGGTCTTGACTGGGCGGTGAAACCGTCTTCAACGTTAGGCGTAGGATTCGTTTGGCTCCCGGATTTGGCCCCGTTCTCACCGAAAGTTTGACCTGAAGGGTGAGGTGTCTGCAAGTGGAAAATCAAGGTATTAGTGGCTGGAAGGGGGAGAAGTTCCAAGCCCCTCTCTCCCTCTCTCCCCGTGGTACTTGGTCGATTGTTGTGCTCACCTTAAATAGGTGAATGCTGGGCTCTCCATCCTGCGTCTTGTGCAGGGGCGCTGGGTCCAGTTACTTCACTGGATATGAGTTCAGCCTCTTGATTGCAGAGGGTAAGTTGAGAGCGATGCCGCCGTGTGCTGCATGAGCGTGACTTGTAAGTATTAAAGTTCCCTTTAGATTGCTCTCTTCAAATGTCTTATCTCCTTAATGTCTATGTCTTTTCCCTTTCAGATGCTGTCGGTGCCGAAGAAGATGCTCCCCCAGGTTCGTGCAGAGAGCGTAACAAGAAGATGGTGAATACGAAGGCACGTAAGTAGAAAGGCTGCTCTAGGGCTGTAGAATGCACCTTAATGTCTCTTTTGTCTTTACAGGTGCCGGAATGCAGCGCGAGCAGAGTTGGAGCGAGTATAACACAGGTAAGCAGTGTTGTAACTAAGCGTTACTAACCAATGTTCTTTGTCTTTGCAGGCCCGATGCCGGACGAGAAATGCAGAAAAAACGCCTTGAATGCTGCCGATGGATCGGGTAAGTTGAACCGCTAACTTTGCCTTTGCCTAACCTGTGCCTTTTGTTTTGCAGGAGCTGCTGAAGACTGAAGGTTGGTTCCCAGCAGGTAATTTTCGTATTCACAGGATCCGGAACTGAAGATTCGCTGGAGCTGACACGGTGAGCGTCCTGCTGCAGATGCAGAATAACGAGAAGCACGTTGCACCAATCGGGTGTGGTTTAAATAGTCCATAGGAGTGCTTAGGTGTCTTCTTCCACAGCCTCGCCCAGGCCAAAGAGTTCCTGCTTCCAGAAGGGGTCCAGCATCAATGATCCAGGGAGTGGTGCCTGCCCCACCCAGAAGGAAAAGTAGTCCCTGCCAGAAGAGAGTGAAAACATCATCTTGCTGGTAAGTAAGCAGCATGGTCTGCTGCAGGTAGGTCCACCCAAGCACTTTCACACTTGTTATGAGCCCGGCGCTTCCTGTGCCGGGACGGGTCCATGCTATGAGCCTGGCACCACCGGTGCCAGGACAAGGTCCAAAAGGTCCCTATTGGGACTTGCTGGTGCCGATAGTATATATTATGAGCCTGCTTCCAAGGATGTTGGGTAGGTCCTGACTCTTTGGAAGCAGTGGTCATGACAACTTCTCTGTCTTTTTTGTCTTTTCTATCATTCAGGCACTCGGTCCTCAGGCGTCACGCTCCTCCCCGGTGCACGTCAACTTCTATGTGGTTCAGCATGTGTCCATCCTGCAATGGGCTCTTCCTAACTTCAGACCACCACGCCCTCTGCCTACGTTGCCTTGGCCCAGATCACGGTTGGCAATCATGTTTGGCGTGTGACTCGCTGTCCTCGAAGGCACTGAAGAACAGACTAGCCAGGTGGAGCGAGCTCTTCCAGAGGCTGCCTCCAGAGGATCTCAAGAACTTTGTGAAGCATTGAACCAGGCCCAAGGTAGGGCTGATATTTTCCAGCGCAACCTGCAAGTGAGACTCCTTCCCAGGGACTCTCCCGCGCGGGAGGGACCGGCCAGGTCCTTCTACCGGCATATGCACTGAGGCTACTACAGCTACCGGCCTTCGGGTCGAGGGGTCCTCAGATCTTCCCAGGCGCAGTGTCGAGGGACCGGAAGGTTCTTGTACTGGGTTTACACCTGAGGGGCTTCGCCCATTACCGGCACACCTGCAGAGGGGCTATGCCCTAATACTGCCAATACGTCTAAGGAGGTGCCTAAATGCAGCTCGTCCCACACCTAACGGGCTGAGACCTGAGGCGCAGGGTAGGCCTCGTGATCCACACGCAAGAGTCCTGGATGAGGCCGGGCCCAGCGGGCTGGGCAACATGTCGCAGGCACGTGGCAGGCAGCTCGACAAAATGGCCGCCACGCCAGAAAGGGGCACCCGTCCGACGCCATTCCACAAATTCGGCGAAGAGCGAGTGTCAAGGTGGGACTAGTCTCAACCAGGTACGCGGCTTACCGTCTACCCTTCATTTGCGCAGGGCAACTTTCCTGTGCGTCCATATGGACAGGGTACGCAGCGGCTTCAGCAGCCCACTGCTACCCTGTTGATACCCCCTGCCACCTCTTGGGCCAGTGAGGAGGTGCTCTTTGAGAGGTTTCTCTGCCTCATGGGGTCTTCTCAGATGGGGGTTATCATCAAGGACACAGTCAGGGAAGTCCTTCCTGCAATGCTAGAGGCACCACAGACGCCTTCATTGGGCCCCTAGGCCCTGGTGCAGCCGCCTCCTCCGGCTCCACAGCCAACTCTGCAACCCCCACCACCTCCTCAGCATCTGGCTGAGGTCCCTGTACCCCAGCATCCGGCACCATCTACCCCTCCTCCTCCACAAGATCCTCCAGATCCACAGGATACGGACGAGGAGGAGGATCCGGACACGCCATCCTCAGCCAGGGCCTTCCATGAACGTCTTGCTGGCCTGGCGGAGAACCTGGGGCTCCCCCAACCCTAGGTCAAACAGCCGGCAGAGGGGGTTCTATCTGAAGTCCACACAAGACGCCCCTCTGACAACATGGGGATTCTACTGCAAACCGATGTACTCTCCCTGGCCAAGAAGGGTTGGCTGAAGCCCCACTTGGTCCAGCCGGTCAACCGACGCCTGGACGCCAAGTACAGGCAGATGGAGGGGGATACACTCTTGCTCTCCACCCATCCTCATCCACACTCCTCAGTGATCGCTGCTGCATCACTATACTCCAAGCCTGAGTCGTCCTCAGCCTCCTCCTCTGCGGCGCTACTAGGCAAGGAGGAGAAGATCTTGGAGGTGTACGGCAAGAAGATCTACTCCAACGCCTCCTTGCACCTACGTCATGCCAACGCAGATGCCATGCTGGCTGCCGCCAACCAACGGTTATGGCGGGAAATTGCGGCCTTCCTCCCAGAACTCCCCTCCCATTGCCAATCACGCTTTAAAGGAGAGCTAGCAGAGGCCAAGCTTGTGCCGCATGACCTCATGCAATCCACAGTGGCTCATATCAATACCTCAGGCCGGGCCATCTGCATTGCCACGGACATGAAGAGAACAGCATGGCTCCGGGCAATGAAATTCAACCCGGATGTCCAGGAGCGCATTCTAGATCTGCCGTTCGAGGGCGGGGGGGAAGCCTCTTCCACTCCTCTACGGACGAAGAGCTGGACAAGAAGAAGAACAGCTCACAAACGGCAAAGTCTCTATCCATTCTTACAAAGATCACACCCAAATCGTACACCCAATCTCAGCAGCGTTTGGAAAGGGGTCGTACATATGGAGGGTTCTGCAGCTGGAACACAGATCCAGGCAGCCGGACCGCTCGCCGTCTCAGAACCGGCGCAAACAAAAAGGGGTCGGGGGAGTAAGGGCTTTTTCCAGTCCCCCTCCTCTGCGTCAGCCTCTGAGGGAAAGGAGGCATGACACGCCCCTTTGGATCCACGTGTCTCCAGTGGGGAGCAAGCTTGCCCTCCATTCGCAATTCTGGCGCCAGAATTCCGCGGACCCCTGGATCCTCTCCATAGTATCCATGGGATACCGTCTTTCTATCCCAGCCTCTCCTCCCTCCTCCCCTCCACTCTCGGAGGTTGAGACAGCAACTCTTTTGGCGGAGATCTGGTCGCTCACAGAGAGCCAGACAGTGGAAAAAGTCCCAGCCTCCCAGTGAGGCTTTGGATTCTACTCCAGGATTTTTTCCATTCAGAAGAAGAACCAGGCGGGCCTGAGAGTTGTGCTGGACCTTTCCACCCTCAACCTCTCCTTACCTCTACAAAAATTCAAGATGTTTACGCCAGCTTTTATAGCGGAGGCATTGGACAGGGGAGACTGGATGTGCTCCCTGGACCTGAAGGACGCGTACCTACACGTCCCGATTTGGCAGCCCCATTGTTCTTTCCTATGGTTCAGGATCATGGGCTACCATTTCCAGTACAAAATCCTTCCATTTGTCCTCAACTCGGCCCCCAGGGTCTTTGCCAGACTCATGAACGCTGTAGTGGCCCTCCTTAGAGCGCAGGGCCTCCTCATCTACCCATACCTCAACGACTGGCTCGTCAGGGCTACATCTCCGGAAGCATTTTGCCACTCTTCCCGTGCCCTTATGAACACACTGCATGACCTGGGCTTCTCGCTCAACCTCAAGAAGTCACAGCTGCTCCCTACACAGTCTCTGACATTCCTGGGCCTCATTTGGGACACGTGCGCCGAGAGGGCTTTCCCTCTGGAAGACAAAATCTCGGCCATCAAGAGGGCCACCGCCCACTTCCTCAGCAGAGAGAGGACCTCAGCATGGTGGTACCAACATCTCCAACATCTCCTGCGTCTACTGACGGCAGTCCTGTTAGCCGTGCCGCACACAAGACTAAGGATGAGAAGGATTCCACTGCACTTTGCGGCTTCATGGAATCAGGAGCGGGGCTCGCAATCCAAGATGATCAACGTTCCTCCATCTCTCCACCCGGACCTAACTTGGTGGTCCATGGACTGCAACCTACGGACGGGCAAGCCCTTTCGGCCGCCCTCCCAGCAGGCCACCAACCACACACAGTCCTTGCTCGAGGGCTGGGGAGCCACACTGGACGATCTCTCAGTCCATGGCACCTGGACTCGACAGGAGCAGGAATACCACATCAATTGGTTGGAGCTGAACACCATCTGGCTAGCGCTCAGACCATTCCTAACACTTCTCAAGGGAAAGGTTGTCCTCATCCAGCCAGAAAACTCATCCAGCATGTACTACGTCAACAAGCACAGAGGCACCAGATCCCCTCCTCTGTGCAAGCTGGTGATCAGCATGTGGGAATAGGCCCTGGTAAACGACATTTACCTCTCGGCAGTCCACCTCCCGGGGGACTTCAACCTGGAGGCGGACAGGCTCAGCAGGCTGGGAGTGGACAGTTACGAGTGGCAACTAAGCAACCTCGTTAGTCAGGAGATCTTCAGCAGGGGGGTCATCCCCAAGTGGACAACAAGACGTGCCCCAGTTTGCATCCTGGCAGGGTCAGGGCCCCGGCTCTCTGGGCAACGCATTTCACCTCCAGTGGACCGGCATGAAGGCCTACGCCTTTACGCCTACTCCCCTGATCCACAGGGTCATTTGCAAGATCAAGGAGTCTCACCGACTCCTCAACATCCTGATAGCTCCATGGTGGCCGGCCAGGCCATGGTTTTCGGAGCTATTCAGCCTCTCAGAGGTGTCCCCGATACACCTTCCAACGGGCCCAGCACATCTTCTGGTGCAGCAGGGGGGCAGAATCATCCACCCTGAGCCAGGGAAACTAGCCCTCACAGGATGGTACATGAGCAGGTAACGCTTCGGCACCTTAGCCTCTCACAGGCCAATCTTGAGATCATACAGGGCGCCAGGAGAAAAGCCACCAGGGCCCAGTACAACAGCAAATGGACCAGATTCTGCCACTAGGCAGACTCCAAGGGAATTGACCCGTTGGCCTGCAATTTGGACGACATGCTCTCCTTTTCAGCGCACCTCACTCATTGGGGCATACAGGTGGACACCTGCCGTACATACCTTGCAGCCATTGGGGCTTATAGGAACTCGGAGGGAGGCATTTTTCCTCCTCCAACCCTATCATCAAGAAACATCTGACCAGTCTTGCTAGGCTCTACCCGCCCGTCAAGAGACCGCACCCCGTGTGGGATCTTAACATAGTCTTGAGTGCCCTGGCGCACACAAACCATTTGAGCCATTGGCGTCTGTGGACATTAGGCTGGTCACCATCAAGACGGCCTTACTATTCGGTCTTACCTCGGCTCGCAGAGTCATCTATATACAGGCGCTAGTCGCCTCTGAACCGTATACCACCTTTCACAAGGACAAGGTAGTCATGCGTCCGCACCCAGCATTTCTGCCCAAGGTTCTGTCTGCATTCCACTTTAACGAAGAAATAGTCCTTCCTACGTTCTTTCCCGATCCCAAGGATGAAGCACAGAGAGTGCTGCATTGCCTGGATGTCAGGCGTGCCCTAAAATTCTACTTGGACAGGACCAAGGGCTTCTGCAAGTCGGACGCCCTGTTTGTCACTTTTGGAGGCTCGAGGCGAGGCTCTAAGGATTCCATATCCCACTGGATTGTCTCTGCCATCAATGAAGCGTATGAGGGCCAGCACAAGCCACTCCTGGCCAACATGCATTACCACGCAGTCAGGGCCAAGGCAACGGCCATCGCATTCCAGCGCCATGTCCCTTGGCAAGTCATAAGCAGGGCAGCCACTTGGGCCTCTCCCTCAAGCATTACTCTTTGGATGCCGGCTCTAGATCTGATGCGGCTTTCGGACAGGCAGGTCTCAGGAACGTGTTTGCTTAAGGAGGGTCTCCTCTCCACCCTGGGGCTACAATCAGTTGTAATCGCCCATACAGTATGGGGGAAAGGGGACGGGACGTAAGAGTAATTATAAATTACTCATCGTAGTGACTAACGTACTCTTAGTCCATAGTCCTCTTTCCTCCATAGGTCCCACCAGCCCCCCCCTAATAATACTGGTGTCATTAGGCAATGTTAAATCTATTGCCGACGCGTCAATGGGGACTGAGGTGTGGCGCCGGAGGGCGGAGTCAGGGCAGCACATGCTCCCTGGGCCACGCCCCGCGCTCCTTTAAATTTAAAGGGGAAGAAGGTTTTTTCTGGTGAAAAAGGTTCCGTCTCCCGTCCCAGTATGGAGGAAAGTGGACTATGGACTAAGAGTACCTTAGTCACTACGATGATGTAGTGATACACGATTGCAGCCTTGCCAATCAGGGCTTTAGATGACAGCATTAGCCGCTGAAAGCCAATAGTGTATTCAAAGTATGTGCTAAAAATGCTGACAGTAGTCTGTTGTAGCACTTCCATTATGCAGTAGTGAGCTACAAGGAATATGCAGGCCTAGTATGAAATAGGTCACATTATGCATTGTTGATAGACAGGCAGGGAGAGGGCCCCTAGCTATGTAGCTAATAGGTATTTTTGGAGTGTTTGGAACATCTTGGCACCTATATAGCGCTTAGATAGCCAGTCTTAAGCGCTATAAACACTAAGCTATGAGTGAATGCCTTTTAGAGCTTGCAGATGGGGTTAATACATCCCTGCTTCCCTTAGAATATTCAGCCTCACTAACGGTAGCCCTGGCTCCAAGCTAATCTTCCTTTTCTCTGGGAAGGTACTGATAAGACATTCCTCAGCCAGCGCAGATGGGAACCAGGGAGGGGTAGGAGCGAGCAGGGTGCCTCTCAGAGAGAGTTGGGTTTTTTCCATGAGCCAGTTGCACAGGGAAAGTTCTGGAACTGTGCGTCATGGTGACTGACAGCAAGAGATTATAAAATATCCATGCACACATGACTCGGGGGGAGATCGTCCTGTGGACTTGATTCATGCACGGTCAAGTGCCCGGAATTGGCTCTCACGGTGTCCTCCAGCATTGTTTTTCTGAGCGGGGCTTGTTTTTACAGCTAGCTTATGAAAAGCCAAGGTCTCCCAGTGCTGATTAAAGGGACGTAAGACTGTGTTTCTCTATGTTTCTCTATATTTCTCTATGTTTCTCTATGTTTATCTAAGTTCCATGTTTCACTATATTTTGCATTGCTCTATGTTTTATGCTTTGTAATATTCTTTAACTTGAATCCCAAATGTATATGAAATTCACTGCTTAGAATAAATATGCTAAAACTTTGAGGGTGTCATTTGTCACTAGCATGAGATCACTGCTCAGCACAATAGAACCTGTATTTTGGGCTGAATTGGGTATTTTTGCTCTCAAAGGGCTGGCCCCGAGGAAGATTTTGCCCATATCAAGACAGATGAGTAACTTATAATTTCTCTGGGAAACAGTAGTTTATCCCATAGAAGGTATTTAAACCCTGGGACAGCCTAAAAAGCTTCCCTGTGTCACTGCACTGAGGGTGCTGTGTAACACACGTGAAAAGATGATGCCAATGGAGTTATCTTAAAACACCATAATCAAAGAACACAAGAGTAAAACACACATCTGTCATGACTCACAGAATGCACCCCTTCTGGACTTCCTGGTCCTTATTGCAGCGGGGCTTGCATTCATTGATACTCCCAACATGGCCGTTACACGTGACACATCTCACACCAGCTTTCATGGCGGACGTAGAACGTTCTACAAATAGACCACTCCCCTGCGGCCCCGCGCGTCTAAACGCTATCGCTGGTAGTGACCAGACGTGTGCTTCGTAGCTTGTTGAACTGTTCCTCTGTCCTAGGTTCCCGGATACTTATTCCCCATTCCTTCCTCCTTCTCCTCTTCAACCTGTTCCTGGATTCTGCGTACTCCCTTTGTGTACGCTTCCTCTTTTCCTGGACATCCTGAACATCCAAGTATCCTGGAACGCTGAACGTACGCTGGAGTCAGAAGAGACTCGTGCAAGCTTGTACAAAACCCGATCCGTGTACAAGAAGATTTCCCCCACGGAGTCCTGCAAGAAGCGGTCCCAGGTGAGACGGGGGGAATTCCATGACAGTTTGAGACGCCAAACGACCAACAGTGAAACCAAAATGGAAAAGGCCGTTCAGGATCTCATGCGTGGCATGCAAGAATTAACGACTGAGGTGCAGAATTTAAAGGCGGAGAATGCCACATTGAAGCAACTTGTTCTGTCCCGCGATTCTGCATGAAGGAGAGTGGCCTACTGGGTGGCATTGTAGTCAAATACGATGGGTCTGCAAAAACCCTTCGTGGATTCCTTGACTCCTGCTTGGTGCATTTTACTTTTAAGCCCTATTATTTTTCAACTCCCAGGGCAAAGGTGGGCTTTATAATCTCGCACCTCGCCGGGAATGCGTTGACTTGGGCTACTCCTTTAGTCAATTCTGGAGATGCCCTCCTGGGTGATTATGACGGGTTCATACAGGCCCTCAAGACCATGTTTGAGCGCCCAGAACAGGTCTATAGTGCCCAGGAACGCCTACTTGATTTTCGGCAAGGATCCCAGGACATGCTGACTTATGTCACAAGATTCAAACAATTGGCCAAGGAAGTGGATTGGTCTTCAGAAGCAAGTTTTACTCTTTTCCGAAGGGGACTAAATGAAGAGATAAAAGACGAATTAGCCAGAGTGTCTCGTCCAAGCTCATTCCAGGCTCTTATGGATCTAGCCATGCAGATAGACTTTCGTATCCAGGAAAGAAAGGCAGAGAGAAAAAAGTCCAAGATGCCCTTCCAGAAGAGTTCCCTTGAGACTTCATCGAAATCTGATCCTACTCCAGTCTCTGATTGCGATCCTGAACCCATGCAAATAGGGGCCTTCCGTGGATCCATATCCCCACAAGAAAGGATGAGGAGGATCCACACGGGCTTGTGCATGTATTGTGCCTCAGATAAACACCTGGTTAGAGAATGTCCTCTAGCCCCTCCACGGTGTTCGGGAAACGCCAGCTCCCGATCCTAGATGGAGCGAGGTTTCGGGAGAGAGATGTTTTCTCCACATCAATTCCATCCTTGAACTCTCCTGGACAGAACAATTTAGTGGTTCTACAAGCCTTCTTATCATTATCCAAGAAGGAGACCTACCCCATCCTGGCCTTGGTGGATTGTGGGGCTATGGGAATATTCATTGATCAAGATTGGGTCTTTAAGCACCATATCCCATATGAAGCACAGAGTATTATGCAACCTGTGAAGGCGATTGATGGAAGATCTCTCACTTCAGGACCCCTATCCTTACAGACCAAGGAAATCCAACTTTCAATAAACCATCACCAGGATTTGATCAAATTTGACATCATCAAGTCAGCCCATTACCCCATGGTACTGGGCATGCCCTGGTTGCAGAAGCACAATCCTTACATCAATTGGGCAGCAGGATCTTCGTTTCTTGGTTCAGAGTTTTGCCTGACACACTGTCTATCCCCGTATCCCTCCTTGATACCTTCTGAAAACACTCCAACAGATCCACAAGGCCCTCTCATGGTTTCAAATGTCGTACAGGTTCCTAAAGCCTACCAGGACTACGCTGATGTGTTTTCAACTGCTATAGTCCAGGCCTTACCCTCTCACAGGCCTGAAGACTGCGCAATAGATACAGAACCTTCGGCAGTAATTCACTTTGGGAGGATGTTCATTCTCTCAGAACCGGAAAAGAAGGCCCTTAGAGAATACTTGGACACCAATCTGGAAAATGGCACCATAAGACCATCTAAATCTCCAGCTGGAGCCTCATTGTTTTTTGTCCCCAAAAAAGACACCCAAGAGCTTAGACCTTGCCTTGATTATCGTGGATTGAATCAATGCACCCTCAAGGACCGCTACCCTTTGCCCTTAATCTCGGATATTATGGAAGCGGTGAGAGGAGATGTAACTTCACTAAATTAGATCTCAGGGGTGCTTACCATCTAGTCCGTATCAGGGAAGGAAACAAATGGAAGACAGCCTTTAGAACACCCTTTGGTCACTTTGAGTACTTGGGCATGCCCTTCGGGCTTGCAAATGGCCCCACAGTTTTCCAACGCTTCATGGATAGGTAGTTTTATGACATGTTGTTCCTCTTCATCATCGTTTACCTAGACGATATCTTGATTTACTCCAAGGATTCTCAAAAGCACGAAGAGCATGTGAAGGCAGTTCTGCAATAGCTACGTGAACATAAACTCCTGGCTAAACCCAAGAAATGCCTTTTTCATGTCACTTCTGTTCATTATCTAGGATTCGTCCTTAGTCCAGAAGGGATAGGAATGGACCATTCAAAGGTAAAAGCCATACTATCTTGACCTGCCCCCACTTTGGTGAAACAAATTCAATCCTTCCTGGGGCTTGCCAATTTCTATCGGAAATTCATACCATCCTTTTCTGAGATAGTTCAACCGATCATTACCTTATTGAAGAAAGATACTCCCTTCTTCTGGACCTCAGCCCAAGACCAAGAATTTCAACGATTGAAGACGGAATTTACTCAAGCTCCTATCCTTGCTCAACCAGATATTAATCGACCATTCCTAGTGGAGACGGACGCCTCTAACTACGCCATAGGAGCAGTGTTAAAGCAGGAATTCGAGGATAAACCAGAACATCCCATTCCCATTGCTTACCTCTCACAAACCCCGACTTCCAGTGAGACCCATTACTCCGTCTTGGAAAAGGAACTGTTGGCGATCCACCAAGCCTTCACTGAATGGCGGCATCTACTTCTGGGAGTTAAACATCCTGTCCAGGTCCGTACGGACCATCAAAATCTTCAAGTGCTGCAATCTATGGAATGTAGAAATAGCTGTCAAGCCCGTTGGGCCTTCTTCTTCGCCCAGTACCAGTTCCAAATCCATCATGTTCCCGGATCACAGAATCTAATCGCAGACGCCCTATCTCGAAGTCCTGACTATGAAACTCTTGAAGATCGGGCATACCCAAGGATGTTTCCCCACACAGTTTTTGTAGCCCAAGCAGTCAGTCTCCTGGAAGAGATTTGAGTGCAAACCCAGTCTTCTGAAATCTGGAAAGAATTCACAGGAAAGAATCGATGGAGACTTAATTCTAGAGATGGATATTTATTCAAGTCCAAGGCCCTTGTTATTCCCACACAGAGACTGCAACTAAGGATTATTAACCTCTGCCATGACACTCTTCATTCCGGACATCGTGGTGTCACCAACACCCTTCATCTCATACAAAGACAATTTTGGTGGCCCAAGATGAAAACTGACATTCAACGGTACATTGAAGCCTGCGCAGTCTGCAATCAAAACAAACATGATAATAAGAAACTGGCAGGCCTCCGACTGCAACCTGCACTACCCTCTAGACCATGGGAGTGCATCGCCACTGACTTTATTGTGGAATTACCACCATCTAGGGGCTATACGACGATCATGGTTACCATTGATTTGTTTACTCACCTGGCCCATTTTTACACCCTTGCACAAACTGCCATCCTCCTCAGAACTCGCTGGCATTTTCCTGGAACATATATTCCGTCGTCATGGACTCCCTTCCAAGATCATATCAGATAGAGGACCTCAATACATCTCTCAATTTTGGAAACATCTCTGTCGAATTCTAGGAATCCAACGTGCTCTCTCATCAGGTTATCACCCACAAACTAACAGAGCTACGGAACTTGTGAACCAGATCCTGGAACAATACCTTTGTTGTTTCGCCACCAAGGTGCAAGACGACTGGTCGCTCTTTATACCTGTGGCTGAATTCGCTAACAACAACTCTGATCATTCAGCACTCAAGACCAGCCCTTTTTATTGCAGCCAAGGTTTCCACCCTTCAGTTCTACCTTCCATTCTACCACAACCCACACCTGTACCAACAATCGATTCCTGGATTGAAACTCTCATCAATGTTCACAAGGATGCTAAAGAACACACGCTAAACATTTTGCGGATATCAAAAGAAGACCAGGTCCTTCTTATGCCATCTGTGATCAGGTCTGGCTGTCCTCGAAACTACTACCTTGGCATTTGCGACCAAACAAACTAGCCCCCCGTTACTATGGCCCTTTTTCCATAAAGTAGATCATAAACCCAGTCTCTTCCCGGCTCAAATTACCAGATTCCTGGAAGAAGATTCATCCAGTTTTCCACACTTCCTTACTGAAACCTTACGTCCAATCTTCCCGGAAATCTTGCAGACCCAACCCCGTGCTTGTGAACAATCAACTGGAATATGAGGTATCAAGAATATGTGACTCCAGGTATAAACGGGGTCAACTTCAATATTTGGTCGAGTGGAAAGGATACCCTCCAAGTGAAAGAACCTGGGAACCACTTTCTAATCTGAATACCCCTCGATTACTCAAAAGATATCATCTCTTAGAGCTCAGAAGGGTCATTGAGACTACAATCGGCCTGAATCCCCTGTGGGCTGGACTACCTCTCTGCATTGAGAAAGTCTTGTGTTGGGGGCTGGAAACCTACAAGAATCTTCTCCACATGATTGGGACCTCACCAACCTCGATGCCCTGATGATGTGACAAGGTCAGCAATCTGACCTTGTTACAAAGGGAGGGGCGGGAGGCCTACCAGGGTGGAAGCCAGAGCCAATACTACCCCCAGAGGGGGACACTGGCAGATGAGAGGGCCTCAAGTCCTGTCACCACACCAAGTGCCTGTTTGTGTATATGCAATAGCAGCTTGCATCACTACGCTATTGTGACTTTGCATGCAAGATGGGGAGAAAAAAACTAACGCCATACTCTTATTGCTCAACATATTCTATGACGATGTATAGTATAATGTTTTTTAAAACGTGATTTATTGGCGTTTTAGACCAAAGAAAACAAGCACACCACCATCTCAGGAGAGTGCAACCAATATACAAAAGGGCAACATGAAACTGTCAACATACCCGTGCACCCGGGACCCCTTCCTGCAAGCATTATCATTGCATCTACACCTACAGTCCAACCTGGCACACAACACCCAGGGCATAGAAGTTCAGCAAGGGGCCATAGGGGCTCTGCCCCCTGATCTTCGACATTGCCCTGATCTTTCCTCATTTAAGAGATCTTTAAAAATGTATCTTTTTAATTCCAATGACTACGCTCATTATTTCTTCCCGTCTTCCTCTTGGTTCTCTGGACTGCTTGCTTTTCCTCTTCTATGCTGTGGACTGAGGCCCACAGGCGTGTTGATATTTAACATAGCCACCAGCACGGTCAGCATGCTCTCCACAATACACTATAATCAGATCTGTATCATTGCATCCAGGATGAAGAGATGGCCAAACATTTCATGACTATGCCATTAAGGCGTAACCTGTCCAGGTGCACGACCCCAGGTCGACCGGATATCAAACCAGCAGGCAGCACTCACTTTGTGCTGTTAAAATGGTTCCTATTTCCATGACATGGACAACAAAGAGCAACTGCTATCCACATCACCTTGTCAATCATCAGCTGTAGGTATAGCAATCAATGACAACAGATGCGCGCACACACACCAATAGCTGCACGTCCATCACACAGGAATCAAGATAAGCTGGCATACACGTGTACAGTTTCAAATCACCTATAGGAGTCTCTCCATGGTGCCTGAAGCCCTCTTCTGCTCATGATTGCTGTCACCCCATTTCCATGACACACCTGCAGCAGACACTCTCTCACGGGGGGGGCGTGCATCAGAAGGGGGGGGACATCACCTGCACCAGTGCATCCAAGGCAGTTACAGTTGTGCTCACTTCCTCATCCCACTACACACAGCTCTGTATCAGGCAGCCGATTCAGCCAGTTCCCATCTCTCCAAGTCTACCCAACAAGCCTAAATTCTGGGATCCTCAGTCGACTTCCAGGCCACTGCAATTCTTGGTTTGGCTAGTACAGAGATGAGGTCTTTCATCCTGGTAAGATGTGTTATGTGTTCCCTCACTCTCAGGTATTATCCCAGCAAACAAGTGCTCATCTGGGGCAGTTCTGCATCCCGGAACCACGATTTCCTGTAGGGCGTCAGGTGGGCACTGTGCATGATGCACAATTTTCTAAGTTTAAACCTAGAGTTCCTGGAGACTTTTCTAGTGTTTGCTAGTGCCCTCAACCATTCTGTGTCAGTGAATGTTTTGCCTTGGTCTTCCTCCCATTTTGTATGCACCGCAACTACTGGTCCGCTAAACTTATTTAAGAGCAGTCTGTACAACCTGGAAACAGCATGGCCCCCCTCTGCCACGTCAGACATGGTATCTAGCACCTTATCATTCTCAATGCCCATCAGAAAATCTGGCCATCTTGCTCCTATATTCCTTACTAAACTCAAGTACATCAAGAATTGACCACCATGTATGCCGATCTTTGCGTAAGTGTGGCGAAGTCCATCAATTTCCCCTCTACCAGCAAATCTCCCAATGTAACTATCCTGTTATCCTCCCAGTACTTCCTAATCTTTTTAACCGAGTCCAACCCCTTCCCAGCCAGCCCAACCAACCAACAGGATATTCCGGGAGTAGTGGTACAGGGTTCCCATCAGTTTCGAAGTCTTGTGCCACAATGTCCTGCCCAATTCCAGGAACTGAGGCTGGTGCGAGAGACCAGTGTCTTTTACCCAAAGCAATCTTCTACAGGAAATAGCGCTCAATTGGCGGCTGCAGCAGCGTCATATCGAAGAAAACTTCATCCACCAGCCAGCTAACTACGAACTGCGACTGCCCAGTCAGATAATATAGCACAAAGTGGGGTAGCCGGATTCCACCAGCACTGTAGTCCCTATTCAAGATGCTCAATGCAATTCTGTTTCACCTCTTACCCCCACAAAAATGTCCTCACTGCCGACTCCAGGTCACTGAAAAACCGCTAAGGTATGTTGTAAGGTATATTGGTATAACAAGCAGGGCAATGCCACCATTTTAAGAAGGGCAACTCTACCAGTCAGACAGGGGCAGCCGCTTCCAGGATGCCATGGACTTAATAATACAGTCAAGGACACCGTGTGTTTTGCCTGTGTGAGGATACCATATTGTGTCCAACATTGACACCCAGATAGCCAAAAGTGTCTGTGTTCCACTGCAGTCCCAATTCAGGAAGCTGGTTCCGGCACAGACCGGTTAGCACTGCCAGCGGGAACAAGCAAGACTTATCCTAATTTATATGAATGCCTGAGAGCTCCACGAACCAACCTATTATATCCAGGATGTATGGAAGGTTCTCCTCTGGAGGGTTAACACAAAGAAGCATATCATCTGCATACAAATCGACATCAGGTGCTTGACTCCATCAATCAAGATTCCTGCGTCCACCTATTCCATCCTTAAGAACACAGCGCAAGGTTCCAGGGTGAGGATGAACAGCGTCAGAGACAGCGGGCATCCCCGTTTGGTGCCCTTGCGCAGCTCCCAGACCCCAGATATCTGCTTCCCAGTTCTATCCCTGTATTGGGGTGTTGTGTGAACAAGCCAAACCCACCTGAAAAACCCAGCTCCTATACCAAATTGACACAAGGCCTCGTGCAGCCAAATCCATCTCACAGAATCAAACACCTTGATCGCGTTGAGTGAGGCCACCGGGCAGTCCATCTGTAAATGTTTAGCACCGTCCATCACATGGTGAAGCCTTCATAGGTTCCACAAAGTGTTGCTGCCCGGGACATACCCTGTTTGGTCAGTATGTCTCAGGTCTCCAATCACACCCCTTACTCTGTTTGCCAGTGAGGCTCTTATAAATCTGGTTAATCATGGAGAGTGACCTATACGAGCTGCAGTCCAAGGGGGACTAACCGGGTTTAAGAACAGGTACGATTATGGACTTTCTGAGGATGCAGGGCAACTGACCTTCCTCATACGCTTCTTCGAACAGCTAGAGTAGTCTGGGGGCTAACACTGTTGCATATGTCTTATAGACATCCCTAGGTAGACCGTCTGGCCCAAGGGTTTTTCTCGGACCGTAAAGACATTATAACTGACATGATTTCATCAAGGCTCAGCTGGGCATACAGCATATCTGCACACACCGCGTCCAGTCTGGGCAGTTCGATCTGAGCCAAAGCTTCTTTGATATCACCCGCACTCCCTTCCGACCCAGGTTTTCATAATATCTGGAGAAAACTCCATTAATCTCACTATGAGATCTCACTCTTCCACCTGCCTCATCCTGAATGGCACAGATCATCTCCCGCAGCTCCTCTCTGCAACACAGCCACGCCACCAATCTGCCTGGCTTTTCCCCTTATGCGTGCAGCCTCTGTCTGTATTTGGCCAGACGTTCCCATTCCACCAAGCACTTTTGACGCAAAGCTGTGAAGTGCACCCACCCCGTCCCCTGCTCTCTGCCTTCTCGATCGCTACTTGTGTTCCCACAAGGTCATCGATCTCCCTCCTAAATCCACCCATTTTCCCAATTGCTTCCCCCCCCCAGTATCGTCATGAATGCATCCCATAGTGTGCTAACTTTCTCCACACTGCCCACATATGCCTCAAAGTACCCTTCTATCTCGCCATCGAGGTAATCCCGGAACGAACCGTCATGTAAAGCTTCGGCCCTAAATCGGCAGGTCTGAATCAGAGATCTAGGTGACATCTGCCATGTTGTTATCAGTGGGGCATGATCGGAGAGTACCCTCGCTTTATATACTATAGCTGTAACCCCCCCCCAAAGTGTCCTTCCCAGTAAAGATGTAATCGATGCAGGTATGTACTCCATATGAAGCAGCATAGTGCGAGTAGCCTGGACTACAGCCATGAAAGCTTCTCCAAATATCTGCTAAATCCAGATTCCTCAGTAAGAAGTCTAATGCCCTGGCCCAGGGGATGGCTTCCAGTATTTGTCATAGGATCTATCCACGAGGGGGCTGAGTGTGCAGTTAAAGTCACCCCCCGCCCCACAAAATCGAGGGAATTAAAAATAAAAGGATTGGCGTTGTTGTTAGGGGCATAGGTATTAATGATGCACACCTCACCGTTTTCGATGGACCCATGTAGCAGTATCATTCTCCCCTCGTATATGCAATCCAGCAGCTGGAAAGGGACAGCATGAGTGACCCACATAACGACACCCCTAGCGTATGTCGAGAAAAGGGAGCTGTGTAGATTCCCTCCGCACTTCCTGGCAGTCACCTTTTGTCGGTCCATTGTGAGGTGAGTTTCTTGGAGTAATGCAATGTGTACCCCATCCTTCTCAGATAAGCGCTCACTCAGAGTCTTTTAATAGAACTATTGAGGCCCCTAACGTTCCATGTGACTATATTCAGACTACTAGCCATCCCTCTGTGTACCCCAGGTCTCGCTAGTCCCCACCGCCCGCACCAAGTCGAGAAAACTCCAGCTCTCCTTGCAACCAATAAGGTTGGCCATGCCCACCGGACTGCCCCAGCGCACCTCTTGTGTACAGCACGATCCTGTCAATAAAGACGATGTCTGCAAATGTGGCGCTTGCGCATGTGCTCGGTCTCACAATGCAACCAACCTTGATAACATTCGAACACCCTAATAAACAAGGCAAACACACCCATCATAAGGTGATGGATAAAGTAAAATAAGGGAAAACCAACCAAAAAAAAGTCTCCCAAACCATAAACCAATATCCCAGCAACCCTTATCGTACTCTGGCGCAGCTGTCTCTCCCACTCCCTCCCCCTAAGGAAGCGTACAGCAGCATTAAGCCATAAAACGGGCATCAAAAACATAGCATCAATTGGGGTGTCCCAGCAGCCAGCCAGCCGGCCGCCCAGATCTGTAGGAGTTATAAAATCTCCAGGTATTTACTTTTACATTGCCCTCTGCAGCTTATTTAAGTAAAGGGGGTCTGTTCAGTGTACTTCTTCAGGACGCTACGGGGCATTGTTCCCCCTATCCGGGAGTTGCACGATCCCGTACGCATCCTTCCAGGAGTGCGCTACAGCCGTGTCTTCAAAGAAGTGTGATCTGCCATTGTAGAGCACCTTGAGCTTTGCAGGGTGAACAAGCATGCATCTTGTGTTCAACCTGCGAATCCGCTCCTTGGTGGGGCCGAATATTGCTGTAGCAACACTGTGTAGTCTGGATAAATTGGCAGCTTTGCCGATGCCTGCACAATGTTCCCTCCTTCTCTGGAGAATGCCAAAATCCTTTCCCTAGCTTTATAGGTCATGAATCTCACAATCAACGGTCTTGTGGGGGCTCCAGGTGGGAGGTCTCCCGGCCAATGATCTGTGCGCCTTCTCCACTGTGAAGTCCTGCTTTAGCTGGCCGGGTCCCACTTCTTAGAGTAGAGTGAAACACAGGCGACACCCATGGAGACTGAGTCAACAACCCCAGCCAGCCCCACCCAACAGCTTCACTCGCCCCTTAGTTGCTAACAGGTACCACAGTGTTGTGGAATTGTCGGGATATTGGCAATCACCACACTAGCTGAGTTGTGGACATTGGCAGGTGCACTGGCCATATGAGTAGGAAGGGAGGACAGATGGGGTTGTGAGGGAGGCTGGTGGAGGTGGGAGCCAGATGTGAAAGGGAGCTTGAACGGGCCCAGATCAGGACAGAGGCACAGGGGTGCTCCCGCATCCCATCTGGGGAGATTACGCAAGCCCAGCACCTCAATTCAGGATAGAGATGCCAACTAACCTATTCCACTAACAATTTCCCCCTCTGCATACACCTCTCAAACTCCAAACCAAACACAACCACAAACCTACAGCACAACAAACCGCACAAAGTTCACTACATTGCAACAACAAAACAAAAACACACATAGACTCGCAACAACAGTACACGAAGACTACCGGCCGCAAACACCCCAGGCACAGCCAACGGACCCACTGGGCTGAGGCCGCCAACTGCACCTCACTGCTCTCTTGCACTTTTCCAGCTTCCTCCCAATAACTCATCCTTCCCTTCCTCTTTCAGAGGCACCAGAGCACCAGGGGACCACTCTGGTGGTGTTATTGCGCGGTACAAATGTCCTTTAATATTAACTTCTTGCAAGTGTAGATTTTCAATGTAGGAGATCACATCTTTACTCTCTTCTCCTACAGGTAAACCCAGGATCATTTTGGCTCTCCCTTCGGAGTTCTCAACATGGTGCTCTAGGACTCGCACTTTATCAATATCAATCAGCTCAGAGGCTGACCGGCCCCCGCAGGGGGTGCTAGAGGGACAGCCTACATAGCGGGCTGTCCCCTCTGGCCACCCCCTTCCGGTTGCTGGGCATGCCTCTCCTTTTCCTCCCAGGCGGAAGAGGTGTCCCCGGGGACCTGGCTTCCGGTCAGATCTCCCCGGGGACACTTATAAGGGCGGGAGCGGCAGGCCATCAGTCTTACTCACGCACGTTTGTTTCCACAGTACCTATCTGATCAGGCAATGCTTGCACATCTTGCCCAAGTAGCCCGACATCCACAATGACTGCCTCTACTTTCTGCTCCAGAGACATCTTCAATGCTGCAATTGCTGCAAGGACGTGGCTTTCCCCCTGCTGGCACATTGATGGCGTAGCTGGCCCTTCCTCTAAGCCAGGCTGGGTGACCGTCTGAGGCCGCTGCAACACCCCGCTACTATCACTCACTGAAACGCGAGACACTGTCTGCAATCGTTTAAATTAAAAATTTTAAAAAAAGACTCAGCTGGGGGGCACAGCACAATCACAGCTCTCAGCCGGTAGTCGCTGATGAAACCACAGCTCTAAAAGTATGCCCAAACAGTCTGCTAGGGCCCCTAGTCCAAGGGCATTGGTACCCCCCCCCCCCCCCCCCGAATGAGATGTAGGGAGTACAAGGTGGGAGCACCAGTTGGAGAGTTCTTTTCGCTCTGTCACAGTTATTGCCAGGAATCCAGCATACCCCAAGACCCCCCAAGCCCATCCTCCCAGGCAACCCACAGTAGGAACCTGCAGGCCTGCGTCTTCAGCAACAGTCCCGGACAGGCCCACACAGATCCAAGAGCGCTGCAGTGCCGTTTCAACTCCACAGAAAGCCACACATCCACTGCCGTGGCGCGAAGCTAAACACCAGGATGGAGCAGCCTGCAAAGTGTGCCTGGCCCTGCCGGGAGCCTCAGGCTGCAGCGCCTGGGTTCCTCCTGCCCTGCGCCTCCGCTCCCCACCTCACCTCACGGCTGCTTTGCTGCTCCTCGTCACCCTGTTCCCAAAGCTAAGTCTTCTGGATGGTAGGTGCCCCGTAGGAGGGAACAAGGCTTGCTGCTTGCAGGGGCAGCTCGCCTCCGTCACCCTCGGCCCTGCAGCTCCTTACCCTGCCTGCCAGGGGGAAGCAGCCACCATCTTGGAAACTGTGATCCCAGCTCCATGGTCCTTCGCACTCAGCCAAACCACAGCAGGCAGGTGACAGCACTGCCTCGGTTCTTCAAGTGCAATCAGGCAATATTAAGCTACTTTTGAAAGGATCATGCGGGAGCTTCTGGGAAAGGCAGCCTTACTGCATGGCTGCTGGCCACGCCCCCGTATATAGTGTAAAGTTAGTTCATTATGAAAGGCTAGTTTATTATATAATGTGGTTCGCTTCCAAGGAAATGCTATAAGGTATTATTTCTTTTCATTGTGTTTTCAAATATGCAAAAACAAAGCTTAAAAAACAAACAATATTTCCGCACCCCCCCTTCTTGCCAACTTCCCCCTACCACCTCCCGTCCCCCCTTTATCCCCTCCCAGTATACGGGATGCCTAGCATATTATAATGTTCAAAGTATGCCCAATATTCATATGTTCTGCAGACAGTATAGTTCCATATAGTCCCCATGTAGGAAATTCAAAATCGGCACCAAGTCCATCGAGAATTTGGTCTGATACCCTTGGATCGTATACGTGACCGATTCCAGAGTTCCAAAGTTTATGATACCAGTCTTTAATATGCAGGGATCTGTAGACTTCAATTTCTGGGCCACCAACTGGAGAATATAGAAGGCCTTCCTCTTGTGTTTCGGCCAATGTTTGTTGTCCTGTTGTGCCATTCCCGAAAGACTTTCACTTATAGGTATCTCTGCTGTGAGAGCGAACATTGCCCACATATTCCCCTTCATGTCTTTCCAGAATTGGCATAATTTGTGGCACAACCACCAAACGTGTAACCAATCCCCTCTCCCCCCACATTTCCTTCAACAGGAGACCAGGATAAGTGATTTTATGTAGTCGCTCAGGGGCATAGTGCCATTGTAACATTAATTTGGACCAAAGTTCCCCAATCTGTATGGACCTAGTCATTCTGGGGATGTCTGACCAGAGGCAGGACCACAATTCCTCTGTTGGCATGAACCCAAGAGTTTTCACCCAGGCCGACTGATATGTAGGGGCGTTGTGCGGAGCTTCATCAGTTAGGAGCTTGTATATTTTAGAAATCAAATGTTTATCCCCCCCGAGTTGGAAGTCAGGAATTGCTCAAACAGCGTAAGAGTTCTTAGAGCGGATGACTTGTTCGATGGGGCCTCAGCCAATGCTGAGCCTGAAAGTATTGAAAGCACTGGTTCTCCTGGAGAGCCAGCACTTATTTGCATAAAGAAAAGGATTTGATGTCCTGCCACACAAACATGTTGTGAAACTTTGTACATCCCACACTTTTCCACTGAGGGAAGGAGCTAGCGTCTACGCCAGTGGGGAACTGGGGGTTTGCAAAAAGGGGGGTGGGGGAAACCAAGTGAAATGAGGTCAGACAGCTTGATCCCACATATCTTCCACCACCTTACTAATCTCACCATAATGTATGTTCTGTGGTCTGTCTGAGCTAAGCAACCACACATTTTCTCCCATTCTCGGGTCCACTATCACTTTTTCCATCTGTCTCCATCTCTTATTTGTATCTTACCTGAGCCAATCTTTTACTACTCGCAACTGTGCTGCTCAATAGTAGTCTCTAAAGTTAGGGAGGCCTACGCCTCCTCTATTTGGGGCAATCATTAAAGTTTTCAGTGCAATGCAGGGAGGTTTATTTTTCCATATAAAATTTTATATCAATGTATTTAGTGTGCGAAAGGAGGAGGCCGGAACCCAGTGCGAGGAGAGCCTGAAACAGGTACAGCACCTTTGGCAAGATCACCATTTTAACCAAATTGATCCGGCTGTTAGGCAGAAACCTGTGCAGTTCCCTTAGGGACCACTACAAAAGGCTTAAGACTACAGGTGTTGGCAGTAAACCCAATTGGTAGCAGTCTGTACCACCCAGATTTACCTGGTAGCTGTGGCTGAGCAGCCAGACTTCTCTCAAGAAGAGTTAGACAGTATATAGAGTATACAAGATAGGTACCAAAATACAGTAGCACAAGCAAACACTGACCAGAGCTTTGGTATCAAGTATATAATTATTTATTTAAAGACACACTTAGAAAACACTCCAGCACTATTATTATAAGCAAGTTCAAAAACACAGTCACTATTAATATATATACATCCCTTATTCCTTATTAGACAAGTCTTAGTTAACACCACTTATTTCCAGACAGAGGTGAGCGCTTAACTAAAGATGGCACTCCAATCAGTTTAAGAAAAAGGGAGGGAAAAGGCAGAAATTAGGAACAGCACACAACACAATCCTTCAGAAGCACTCAGCAAGGCAGGAAAGTCAAAGTCTACTTGTGAGCAAAAAGTTCAGAGGCCAGGCTCCCTCTTGGAGAGAGTAGAACACCAATGCGCCCAAGATCACACAGTTTAAAAGGCTTGGAGAGTCTTGCAGAGAGTTCAGAAAGGAATCCGTTCAGTTTAGAAAAGTTCAGTTAGCCAGCCAAGGGCCAACCCAAGTGGTAAATTGAGGCTTTAAGAGTCACCCCACACAGAGCGTTGCGAGGGAGGCCAGGCGGACACAGTATCTTTAAAGTGGAGAGGATCCTCCAGCGGGGGTAGTTGTTCCTGGCAGCGGGTGCAAGTCACGCCGTCGTCCAGAGGAAGAGATGATCTCGACGTGGAGGAAGGCTGAAGGTCGTTGCACTGCCAGGGAAGAAACCAGCCACGGAGTTCTCCGGTTAAAAGGTACTACCCTTTTATTCGCGGTAGTGGAGAAAACATGGTATCCCGGTTGCCGGGGTGCTTGGCACAGGCAAGGCAGCCACGAGATGATCCGGAAAGGTGAAAAGGCGGGCAAACTGGTTATCCCCACCAGTCACAGGAAGAAGACTCTTCGGGATGAAGATCTCCTCTGTCGTCGGGAAAAGTGGTGAGACGGTTCAGCAGGGCTCCACCGGTGGTGTCATCGTTGCAGGTCAGCTCAGCTTCTCCCTCTTCGGATTCTTTGTTCCTGTGGTGACGTCTGAAGTCCCCGTCCCCAAAGCCCTGCTTTTATGCAGAAAACCGCCATTCATCAGTCCTAGCTGTCACTCAAACATGCTAAGTCGTGAGCCGGGCGGCTCACCACTGGGCCAATCACACAAGAGTGCGACTTGAGTTGCTGAGGCAACTCAGTCCAGGGTGCCTAAACACCCTCCCACGCCCCTTGTGGTACCCAGACAGAGTGGCACCACTTTTGGAGGCTTCTGTGGAGAAGCCCGCCAAAAAGTGGAACAAAGGGCTCGACTTGGTTGGAGTCACAGAAGCGAACACAAATGCCATTTTGGAACTGAGTTTCGGCAAAAAATACCAACCAGTGAATTTATATTAATTTAATAAACCGGCGGTATGTTCGAGGCTATATTAAAAAGTGGTAGCCTCGAACAATGGGAAAATCCCATAGGAATATATTTGCGGTCGGATATAAAAAGTAGTATCCACTGCCACCAGCCAAAACTCGGTTGGGAGGTACTGGACAGTGCCCCCTCGAACAACAGACCCCGGGGCAATCGAATTGCCCCGACCAGTACGTCCACAATACGATGGTTTGTACTGGTTCTGTTCACAATTTAAGACTAGTAAAGCCAATGGTGATTGTACATGCCCTGGGAGACAGTAGTCAGTCCCAGGGTATGGAGTCTATGTTTGGGGGTCGCTACGACACCCCTGGGTTACTGCACGGAGGGTGCTGTGTAACCCACATACCAAAACCATATGAAGCCCTATGGGGTAAAGGACCCCATAGCCCATAAAACACATACAAAGTCAAAGGAACACCTCAAATCATGTCTAAGAGTGGGAGAAAAAGAGTCTCACTCTTAGCAGGAGAAAAAAATAAACCCGTGTGATGTTTACTCCTAAATCCCGAATGCCCTTTGGGTGCCAGCAGAGCCATATCATTCCTTAGCCTTTGATAAGACATCTTGTTTGAGCCTGAGGTTTAAGATTTCGGATTTTGTGATGTTAATTTTGAGAGTGGCACTCGCTGGAAAGGTTTGGTAGGGTTACCAAACCTTTCCAGCAAGTGCAGCAGGAAGTTAGACAAACGAGTTAGTGAGTGTGAGGAGCATATCTTCTGCGTAAGCCATCCGCTTATGGCTATCCCTCCCAAAATATATGCCCTCCTTTATTTCCTCTGATTGACGAAGCTGCAACAATAATGGTTCTATCTGTACCGATAGAGAGGGTAAAGAGCGCAACCCTGCTTCGTACCCCTACGAAGGGAGACTTGGGAAGATGGCTGGCCATTTATGAGCAATCTGGCCGAGGGGTTCGCGTAATTAGCTTGAACCATCGATATATATTTAGGGCCAAAACCCATTGCTCGGAGGGTATTAAAGAGAAAGGACCATTCGACTCAGTTGAATGCCTTTTTGGCATCTAATGACACCAATACAGCGGCATCCTCTTTTTTTTAGCTTTTTCAATTAAGTGACAGATTCTTCGGATGTTATCATTTGTTTAGCGATCTTTTATCAATCCCGTGTGATCATGGTGGATCAGAGTGGGCATAAGACCTTTGAGCCGATTCATGAGAATTTCTGTGTAAATATTTGCAACTATGTTCATAAGCGCAATCGGGCAGTATGAGCCACATTTAGTTGGATCTTTTCCTGGCTTTGGGATTACGATTATTTTGGCCTCTTCCATAGATGCTGTTATTTTGCCGCCCTTGGCAAAGGAGTTGAAGGGATCAGTTAGTAGTGGGGCTAAGGTCGCACAAAATCTTTTATAGAAAGAGGCGGAGTACCCGTCCGAATCCAGCGATTTATTTATTGGAAGGTTTGCTATAACAAACACCACCTCCTCGCGGGCAATGTCGTTGTCTAGACTCGCACTGTCTGCTGCAGGGATTTTGTTTAACTGGATTGCCTGCAGGTAATTCGTTTGTGATATCTGATCTGGGGAGTCTGACTTGTACAAGGCAGAGTAGAACATTTTGAATTGGACGATAATTTCTTCAGTTGTCGTTACTCTTTTCCCTAATGTGTCTTTCACCCCCTGAATTGTTTCGGCTGATGTTTTCCGTTTTAGTTGTCTTGATAACAATCGGTCTGCCTTGTTTGCCTTGATGTATATCCTCGGCTTTAAATATATTAGGCTCTTTTCCGCCTGTTTCGTGTGTACTAGGTCCAGTCTGCCCTTTTCGTTTCGGTATTGCCTTTGGAGATGCATAGTTGAAGCCGCCTTCATCTGTTTTAGGGTATCCTTTACTTCAGCTTTGAGATCTGCTTTAGTTTTATGCCTACTTTTCCCCCTGTGTCCCTGTATCGCTGGGAGTCTCCCCCCCCCCCCAAAGGTCTCTTTAAACGCACCCCAAACCCCATCTATACCCACTTTCCCTGCTACGATTAGAGTTAAAGTATTCTATAATCTTGCCTTGTAATTCATCGCATTGGACCTTGTCCATCAGCACCTCTTTCGGGAATCTCCCGTTCCACAATGTGGGAATGACCTTATGGAAGTTAAGTTCGATAGTCAGAGGGGCATGGTCTGAGATTGTGATTGTATGGGTGTCAATGTGTGTCACTCTTCCCATCAGTTTAGTCAAAACCCAGAAGTAATCGATCCTTGAAAAGTATGTGTGGACATGGGAATAGTACGTGTATGCAGTTTCGTCTCCTTTCAAAGTGTCCAGATATCAGAGTGTCAACTGTTCGAATTTCTGCTTGAGAGCTAGAGAAGTCAGTTGATGGAAAACTATCTTGGCCAGAGTTTGGGTAAATGGGCCCATCTGCACTAAAAGATAGAGGAAACAACCCTCTGTCAGCTTTCACCTTCACAATGGACACCTGCATGTCAGTGTTAAAGGAAATGAGTACCCCTGCTGGCTTACCCTTTGCGCTGGGCTATCTAATTATCGGGTACTGACTTATATTTAACTTGTGCCGATCCTGAAGTTTGATATGAGTTTCCTGTAGGGCAATAAGACCGGGCTGGTGTGTGTTAAGTAGCCGTTCCGATTTCCTCCTCTTGATGGGGGTATTAATCCCACTTATGTTAAGTGTCAAACAGCGGAAGATGAAGCCGTTTTACAAGACTACTGCCTTGAGAATGCACCGATAAAGGCATCTTTCTGACCCTCTGTCTCACCCCCCGTGTACATTACCAACCCCACAAAACTTTTAGCCCTAACTCCCAACTAGTACTCCCCCCTCCAACGGTAATCAAACCCCCCCCCCCCATGTAGACAACCCTCACTATTCTCTCCTTGGACTCAGTCCTCAGAGATGGCCTACATCCTAAACCAAGGACAAGTGCAGGGTGTCCTAAAACCCTTTCCATTTGTCTTTAATAGATTCCAAGTTAAGCCTATGCAATACCTCAACCTTTCTACAATGGCACACGTGCTCTGCGAGAATGCATCTTTTTTCCCCTGTGTTTCCGTTTTCCAGGTATATATTCAATCAGTCAAGATACTGAGGACTGCTAAGCCGAAGGAAGGCCTTTTTGGCTTTTTCTACAGGTCTGTTGCGTTGTTTTCCATTCCCAGTGTCGAGTGCTCCGGGGGGCATAGGGTCAGGCCATACTGCTAGGCCCTGGCTGCTCATCCTGATAATTCCGCAAAATTCGGGTTCCCTCTTTTGTTGTTACTCAATGCTGTCTGGCCTCCCAGCTGAACAAAAGGCTGAATGGGAAGGTCCATCTCTATAGTATCTTGAGTTTGCAAATGTTGCAGGATCCCACGCATTTCACTTCTTTTTTACAGCATCATTTGGGAGGGGTCTTGATACAACTGAATTTCGTTGCCGTTGAGCGTAATCTAGGCCGCTTCCCTAAGGATTTGCTCATTCTGGGGATAACAAGCTATTGCCACCAGGGTATCTCTGGGGCAAGTGCCCGGGTCTTGGCGTTTCAGGCCTACTCTATGGAGAAGCTCATCCGACTTTGTGGAATCTAGTGCCAGGTCCTGTAACGCCTTTACATTAGTGTCAGTTCTTTCCTCGAGGGAGGCTGTCTCTTTGCATGTCTGATAGAGCGGACTTAAATTCACTGGTAAAAGTGTCAAATTGCATTTGCAGGGAGGCAGAGAGTTTATCCTGAAAGACTTGGAAGCAGCTCTCCACGTCTTCTTTGGAGGCGCCATACTGGTGTTTGTGCTGACCCCCTGCGCCTCAGCTGATTCACTCGTGGGGTCTGGGTCTATTTGGGCCCCACCCAACCTTAGCCAGCAGCTTCTGATTGGAGGGGGGTGGGGGGGTGGTTGTTTGGGCGTTAGGTTAGCGTGGAGACTAGCTCTTTCCTTTTCACCCTAGATCCTGGCATTGACCGACTGCTCTCCCGGAGAGATTCCTACTGCCATGTGGTGGTTAGCCCAATTCCACTCAGGCCTCCAAATCAGCCAGAATATAACCCCAGGTGAGTGAGTATTGTGGCAGCTGTTCCCACAGGGGGAAGTTGTTCGAGTTGGTGGGTTCTTCACTGGCTTCCGGTGTGGTGGGCCTCCCGCTCACACGCAGCACACCCTCCAGGAACCTGCTTCCCTTCTTACCCGTGTGGGGGAGAGAAGTACTCATGGATACAGTGCGGCAAGCGCTTAATTGATTCCTGGTGGGGCCTCCGGATCGCCGTGGTGCCTCTGAGCCCCTTTAAGGCGGTGTCTTTGTCCCACCAAGTCTACGGGCACCTGGGCTTACCAAGCAATTTCGGGGTTCCTCTTTGCAGTGACAGGGATGGGGCGGCTCCTTCACTTGTTGGCCTCCGTCCAATGTGGGCTCCTGCCGAGCCCCATGTGCCGTCCCACTGCAGTCCGGATGTGCAGGTTACCACTTGTGCATCTTGGCAGCGGTTGGTTCTTCACCAGGACCTGCTATTTCTCCCGAAATCTGCTCCCTTTTCAAGTCGCCAGTGTTGCGCTGACTGTATTCTTGTTGCGTTATAAGTTTACAGCTTGCATCGCAGAGCTAAGCTTCTGATGGGGCACGAAGCTCAATCAGCCGTGACTTTACTGCTTGCCGGCCATCTTGGAATCCCATAAAGTATTATGTAAGCACATAAAATGCAATGCAAAATCTCAATAAATATCCATATAAATATCCATATCAACTAACAACCCTCAGTAGCTTAAATTGTCCATATACTGGTTTCAACATTTAATCAAAGTGTGTGATCCTGGCCAAATCATTTAATCACCCCCTGTCTTACCTGCAGCTCGTCAAGTGATTCACTTCATAGTTTATGTTAATATATCATCCTATTATAAAAAGCCTAACCACTACAGAGTTGCTCTGTATGTAATAGTGCAATTTAGGAATTTTGCACCGCAAAGTTATTTGTCACTTGGCTTACTTATGGCAACTCATTCTAAAGTCACTTACATGGTGCATCTAAGTATCAAAGACCGATGATGCTCTTTGCAATGTCCTTTTCTGTGAAGCAATAAGAAAGGTTAATCTCCCCACAGTGGTGCACTCAGTCATAGCTAAAAGAATGAGCTGCACATGAAATTGTGTGTCGTCAGTGTCTGGTTTAATTATCAGAAAAGGAGATTACCTCATATCCCATAATTACATACATTCCAGCAAGTGACTTGTGTGATCATTTTTACAGGTTGTATACATTTGTTTGTGCATGAGCAAACAACCTTTGGCGCACATGCTTTTTTGTTTCGCCAATCCTATGGCTTTCGCTGGGCTTAAATTTACAGAATGTCTAATCTTTACCGCAATGAGGGCTTAGTGTGCACTGCTGTGTTGGACCTAGTTTGACAGTCTGTGACTGACCCATTCATTAGTAGGTCAACAAAATATTGTCAAGATCTATTCCGACATATGTAATGCATTCAAACATACAAAATCAATCCGCAAAATCAATCTTGCAGAGCGCCACAGTCACTAATAGAACTTCAACCTGAAACAAGTCGAACCTAAGGAGCTAACCCAGCCACCTACAAGAGATTCCACCTCAAGGGTACCCACCCCGACCAGAAAACGCAAGCAGCAACCTGACCACCCCTTTTAAACTATTTGGAACCCCAGGATTGGTGCGACATATTTATTGCAGAAAGGAGTCTCACCATCGCAAACCGAGAGAGAGGAGAAAGATTCGAACCTTCGTCTACAGTCTTGAGCACCCACTTGTCTGAAGTGATCCCCTCTCATGAGTGTGTGAAGTATGTTAATCCGACCTCCTATTGGAGTGGACCTGAACCAAAGAGTCATTTGCTGGCAGGGGAGCCTTTGGCGGCTGCATTCCTAACCCTTCCCTTGCCACGCCAAAACCCCTGCCGTTGAGGGGCTTAATAAAGGGGCTTATAATAAAGTAAGGTGCTGGCTCAGCACCACCTTCACTGGGTCTGTGTGACTCTCTCTCTCTGCCTTCGTCCTAGATAAAATCTCTGCCATCCGTGACCATACAAAGGATGGCCTGCTTCTTGCTAATACAGACACAGCTGCTGTTGATCCCCCTCTTGCTAATGGATCCTGGTCCTCTTTTCTTCCATTTTCAGCCTCTGATGTACTGTCAGCTATTCAAAAATTGAAGTCTGCCTCCTCCGTCAATGCTATACCGTTGATTCTCTTCAAGGTTGCATCCAGTGGGGGGGCGTGGCTAACTAGCCATGGAGTAGGACGTGCTCCGGTGCAGCAGCTCTTGGAGATCCGACAGCGATCCGTGTAAACGCACCTAAATGGATCTAAGAGTTCCTGAAAATAATAGCAAAGACGTCGGAAGGTGTGCCCCACGACTGCAGCAAATGACGAGCAAATTGGAGTAAGCATGCCCAAGAAATCGGCTTTTCTACGTGTGACCTGGCGGGCACGTAGTGCCCCAAAATGGTGGACAACAAAGGCATCGGGACCCCCGACCGTCGAAATCACTGAGTTGGGCTGTAAGCTGAGAGCGGAGAGCTCGCTCAAGACGGGGCACCCGACGGAGCTTTTGTTTATTCAATAGCAGTCCGAGTCGAGCAGCAGGGTGCGGCAAGCCTGTGAGCGACAAATTAAATAGACACTGTAGCGCGGGCAGGGCTCCCCCGAGAGTTCCATCGGTGGGAGCTGGCCGCGTGAGGCTGATGCGGCCGAGCACCACGGAACTGGGATCAGACGGAGCTGCCATCCGAACGCTTCCTTATGCGAAGAACAAGCGCCGCACACCAGGACTACAGGATACATTGTAGCGGGAACGCGAGGCAACATTAACAGCGGATGCCCGGAATGAGATGTTGGAGTGTGGGACGGCCGCGCGGAAGACAGAGGCGCGTGTGAGGCGAGCTTAAGGAAAGGGTATTGTGTCTCAGCAGAAAAAACAGCTGATGCACACAGCGGCTGCTCATTAATAACAGCAGCAACTGATAATGGTGGAAACGGGCACCTGGTAGCAACGGCTACTGGAGGACACAGTAACAGACCACTGGGCTGGCTCTGATGGAGGTGCTCTGGTACTCCTAGAGACAAAAGGTAGTTCAATATTGGGAGCTGTGGGCACTCTGGGGGGCTGAAGATAAGCAGATGACCCCTGAGGAGTCAAAGAGCCAAAAAGTGGACGCCACCATAGAGAGGCACGCAGATAAGGTTCATTCAAGCTGATGTTGATGCAAGAGAGACTGCTGCGGATGCAGACAGCGGAGTGAACAGTGCAAAGAGCCTGGAAGCTAGGGGATCACGATAAGGGAAAAGAGTGGTCTCCAAGACGCAGCAAGACAATTTGAAACGTGGGAGGACACAACCCACTCTGAGAAATAGCCCAACAAACACAAGCTTATACTGGGGCTCCTCTGGGATAATTGCCCTAGATCTGGAGTGATACACTGGTGCCGCATCAAAACAGAGGAGCAGGATCGACACACCTGAGGCCAAGCAACCCCAGACACATAACTGAGGCCGCAAGATGGCAGGGCGAGGGGCTGTAAGCAAGAACAAACAATCCACAATGGAGACATTCGCCAAAACGCAACAATCTCCTGCGACCACAGCGCCCAAAGGCGTGATAGCACCGGTTGAGAGCACCGTAGCGACTGAAAATCACCAGATATTAGCAGCTATTATGGAGCTGAGAGACTCATGGGGGATAGCGATGTCAGACTTGCGCACTTCCTTGGAGGCTAAAATAGACGCAGTAGGTATAGAAGTCACCCTGCTGAGACAAGATGTCGGGGCGTTGGCAGAGAGAACGAGCAGCCTAGAGAGTGCGGTGAAAACCAACACGGACACTAGCACTAACAATGCAAAGGAGGTTCACGTACTGAAGCAACAGGTAGCTAACCTGGAGAATCGTGCGGAGGAAGCAGAAGGGAGAGCAAGAAGGAACAACATCCGCGTGGTTGGCCTGCCGGAGGGGGATGAAGGCCAAGACCCTACAGACTACGTTGAGAACCTACTCTTACAAGAAATGGGGGCTGGAAAACTCTCGCAAGGATTTGCAGTGGAGCGTGCACACAGAGCCCTTATGAGGAAGCCGAAGTCGGGGCCCCTCCCAGGGCGATAATTGCAAAAATACTGAACTATAAAGATCACGAGAAGATATCGGAGCACTTTCGTAAAGAGGGAACGATCGAAAGGGCTTCAAGCACCATCACAGCGTATCCTGACTATACAATGCTGGTCCAGAGGCAACGGTACAGCTATGTGGCAATCAAAAGGAGGCTACACATGGCTGGAATAAAATACATGCTTCTGTACCCCGTGAAATTGAAGGTGTTGCACAAAAGCAAGATGTACTTTTTTGACACTCCGGAAGAAGCAACGACATGGCTGGACCTCCAGGGTTGCCCGGAACGAGATACGGAGCTGGCTCAAGAGGAACACGATAAGTGACTGGGATACTATATGTATATTGATATGACGCAGATCGAGTACCCCAGCAGTGACTATGATAGAGATTAAGATTAAGGGGTGCGATTGAGTAAAGTTGATATTTGGCTGGGATACCTTTGACTGTATCGAACTTAAGGGACTAGAATATAGCAGTGCGTATACATACGTAAATTGAGTAGCAATGTGTGGTTGATCTGAAGCAAACAGGAGCGGCAGGACGAAAGCACCCTACCCCCCCGAACAATAGTAGTAGCAGCAGCAGGTTAGCCACTAGGGCGACCTCACCCTACGGAGCTTCGAGTACAGGCGAGAGCCAGAAAGAGCTAGATGCGAGGATGCCTGAGATCCAGGGATGGAGCTGGGCAACAGTTAAGGGGGGGTGATGTTGGGGATGGGATGGGAGGTGGGAGTGAGGGGGAACGGGGAGTTTGGTGTGTTTTTGGTTAAGGGGAGTTTAAACCGGGAAAAAGCCTATACAGAATGGAATGGAACTTAGACTTAGACTGCACCTGCCGGGGGAGGAATGGAACTCGAATAAGCCATGGGGGACCTTAAAATAGTTACATGGAATGTAAGGGTGCTCAATAGTTATCTAAAGAGAAATAAAGTTATGTTGTACCTGCGTAGGCAAAAAATAGATATTGCATTGCTGCAAGAGGACCCACCTGACACGGGAGAGAATGGATACGATTGCTGGGAAGTGGAAGGGGGTGATGGTGGGCTCATATTCTGCTTATGCCAGGGGGGGTGCTTATTTGGGTAGCACCACATGTCCCATTCCAGCGGATGCAAGAGGTAGCAGAGACAGATGAGAGGATGGTTATATTAAGGGGACTGGTGGAAAATAGGGAGATAAGCATAGTAAATACGTACGCCCCGAACCAGACCACAGCGGCGTACATCAGAACATTGTGTACTAATCTGAGCTTGTGTGTGGGGAACGCGGTGATCTGGGGAGGGGACTTCAACTGCGTACTGAACCCAAGGGTGGATAGATCGGATGGGAAGATGGATAGACCTGCCCCTGCCGCCAAAGCGCTACAGACATTGCTGAATGACTTTGGTCTAGAAGATGCATGGAGAATGAGACACCCCTAAGAGAGGCAGTATTCCCATTATTCTGCCCCACAGCAGTTACAAACGAGGTTGGACTATGTCTTTACTACACCTGAAGTGATAACAGAGATTACACAAATAGAATATAAAGCAAGGGTCCTTTCGGACCACTCGCCCCTGATTCTTGGATGGCAATACTGCCCCCCAAGAGCGAGGATTCCGACATGGCGCCTACGAGCGGAAGCACTGAGAGAATCCTTTTTTAGAGAGGACATGAGGGCGGAGATTGTAAATTATTTTGAGACTAATTCTGGTAGTGTGTACTCAGTAGGAACACTGCGGGAGGCCTTCAAAGTTGTGATGAGAGGAGTAGCCATAGCAAAATCTAAAGGTCTACAAGGTGGGATCCTAGCCAATCTACGAGAGACAGAGGAGAAACTAGAAGAGGCTTTAAGGGGCGAAGATGGCACTGATGAGAAGTTAGAATTGATACTCATGCTACAGCAAAAATGCGCGGAGTATTGGGATAGATTGTGTAACCTCAACTATAAAAAATATGTAGAGAGACAGCATGCGGGAGGTGATAAACCAGGGAGACTCTTGGTGTGGTTATATAAGAGCGAGACCCCAAGAGTCCCAATCAGAACCATAACGAGGGACGCCGGTAGCGTAGCAGACACCCAAGAGGGAGTTAACCAAGAGTTTGCAGACTATTATAAATTATTATATGGAGACGATGGTAAGAGTAGTCGCACCATGATAATAGAAACACTGGAAGACATAGGATTGCCAAAGATAAGTGCGGAAGAGAAAGAGGAGCTAGATGCACCAATTACCCTCGAAGAACTGGGGAGGTGGTGAGGCAGTTGCCCACTAGCAAGACCCTGGGGGCAGATGGACTCCCAAGTGAATTTTATAAAGTATACATGGAAGACGTCCTCCCCCCCACTGCTGGAAATGTTAAATGAAGCGTTTGAGATGGGAAGCTTACCAGAGTCACTGAGAGAAGCGATTATAATACCGCTTCCCAAACCTAATAAGCCTGGGTACAGCTGCAGCTCCTATCGACTTTGTCGATGTTGAATCAAGACAGCAAGATATTGACGGCTGTCTTGGCAAATAGATTGAAGAGGGTTATTGGTAGACTGATACACCCTGATCAGACGGGTTATGTCCCCAATAGGAACATCTCTAATAATCATAGACGACTCCAACGAATTATTGAAAGCGGCAGCGAAAACGCAGGTGAAATGGCAATTGTGTCCTTGGACGCAATAAAGGCCTTTGATTCAGTCAAGTGGCCATGGCTGCTGGCGGCCCTGGAGTGCTATGGGTTGGGGCCAGGATATGTACGGTGGGCAAAAATACAGTATATCGAACCACTGGCTAGAGTTAAGACAGGATCAGTGATATCGGAAAGGTGGCAGCTTCGCAGGGGCACCAGGCAGGGATGTCCGTGGTCACCAATGCTCTACATACTGGCCCTGTAACCTCTAGCAATATACCTGAGACAATAATATGATACCATAGGCATTGAGGCAAAAGGGGAACGACATCTGATCTCCCTATACGCAAATGATATGCTGCTGTACTTGCGGCACCCGGAAGAAAATCTCCAATACATTCTAGAAGTAATGGAGAGATATGCGGAGTTGTCTGGTATAGCGGTGAACCCCCAGAAGTCCAGCATGTTCCCACTAGGGGGGTACAAAGGGATCCCATCAGAGCAGTTACCCGTATTTCAGGTACCATGAGCGGTCAGAACATTTCGGTACTTAGGCATAGACATATACCACACAGTGGAAGAAGAGCATAGGTGCAACACAGAGGTTGCCATTAAAAAAATTGAAAATTGCATGCGATTTTGAGTGAAGTTGCCCTTGGCAATGATGGGGCGTGGAGCAATGCTCAAGATGGTGGTCCTGCCTAGGCTCCTGCACTACTTTGGGAACATACCATACCTGATACCTAAGAAGTTTTTCACCAAACTGAACAGTATGTGCAGGGATTTCCTGTGGCATGGCACGCGGAACAGAGTGGCGTTATGGAAGCTACAGAATTTCTATGAAAAAGGGGGGGGATAAAATTGCCCAACTATGAGGCTTATTATGTAGCGAGCCAGTTGCAGTATGTGGCCAAATGGCTCTCTGATGAAGAGACCTCTGAATCCAGGCTGTTTGGACGAGATTGTGCGCCCTAAAATGATGCTACTAGGGTGGAAGATGTGGCGTAGGGTATGTCAGATGATGGAGAACCCGTCCCCATGCTCTCCGCAGGTACCACTGGTTGCATTAACAGGGACAGACGAACAGCTAAGAATGATATTCAGAAACCACTGGGAACCGGTTGGGTTGGTAACAATGGGTGATATTTGGCAGGAAGGTTTTATTATCACCTTTGAGGGGCTGCGGGAAGAAACTGGACTGCACGTGGGCCAGTACATTACGTATCACAGAGTGGTACAAAGAGTTAAGGGAACATGGCCCGAAACGGTGCTGGCAGAAGACCCGGACGCCACCATAGATATGATATATGGCATGATATATGACATAGCGGAAGGGGGCCATGAGATATCTAGAATATATGAGATGTTGATGTTCAAAGTGGGGAAGGAGGTCACACAGCCGAGACTAGATTGGGAAGCGGAAGTAGGAGCCCCGATGGAAGACGGGATGTGGGAACGGCTCAGGGGTATCACAAGAAGGTATCTAGAAATGCGAGATTGAAACTGATACAGCTGTATATCACGCACGGGGCATACATGACACCCCAGAGGATATCGAGGTTTGAGAAGGCAGGACGGCAAGCATGCCCCAAGTGTGATGAGGAGAACGCGGGCATGGTGCATATGTTTTGGTCATGCCCGGTCATTGAACGCTTTTGGAGTGATGTAGAGTGGAAACTGGAAGAGAAGGGGGTCAAGATTGTAGTGGACACAGTGTGGGCCTGTTTGTTGGGGGGGGGGGGTTCCCAAGATCACAGAAGCTCAAGCATGTGGGTAAACTGAAAGACCTCGCTTATGTGCTTGCAAAGAGGAGAATCGCCATGGGGTGGAAGACATGCCACAGACAGAGAGTGGAGGTGTGGTGGAAAGATTTGCAGAAATGGGCAGAGGCAGAAACCATGGTATGGCAAGAAACAAGCAATACAGGGGGGGAGGAGGAGACAGAGTCCCTGATGGCCTGGAAATCACTGATAGCAGAGCTGTTTGGGTCAATACGAGACCCGGGAGAACCCACGGAAGGAGAGACCCTACCACAGGATGCAGAAACAGTATGTGTAAAGCAAAAGACTCGTAAGGGTGGGTGGGATAAGGGAAGTAGTGGCTAGAAGTAAGCAATGTATAATGAAACCGTCGATATATGCACTGCCTGTTTGGTTTTTATTGTTTGGTTGAAATTAATTAATAAAAACATTTTTTAAAAAAAAGTTGCATCCAGTGATTTCATTGAACACATTACCGCGGTTGTCAATGCCTCTTTTTCTAGCAGAATAATTCCACTGTCTCTTAAGCATGCGCTGGTGGTCCCACTTTTAAAGAAGCCTTCTCTTGACCCTGATGTACTGTCCAACTACCGCCCTATCTCCCTTCTTCCTTTTTTTATGAAGGAGATGGAAGCACTGGTATCCCCTCTTGTCCAGCTTTCTACAGTCCTCTCACTGTTTCGATTCTTTTCAGTCTGGGTTCAGGCCAGGCAGGGGCACTGAATCTGTCCTGAACTGATCAATCCATCTTGATCTACCGTCTCTCTGATGCTAGCCTCTTCGGGCAAGTTCTCGACTGGTTCATAGCCTTCCTGTCCTACCGATCCCAGTCTATCTCTCTCCCCCCTTTTCCGTTTGGCTTTGGTCTCTCTTCCCTTTGGTGTCCTCCAGGGATAACCACTGTCCCCCATCCTGTTTAATATCCATATTAGACCTCTCTTGCTTCTCATCCGGGCACATGGGTTTCACTATTACTCTTATGCTGATGCTACCCAGATTCTTGTCCGTCGGGACCGCACACAATCTGACACAGCATCTCAGCTGAAGAAATGTCTGGAGGACCTGGGGTTGTGGATGATGCTTAACTGACTGACGCTTAACGGCAGTAAGACCAAGGTCCTGGTTGTGGATACTACATCTCCCCATCTGTTTTGGACCTCGGAATTCTGTCCGACTAGCCTTGGACGCCTTCCCACGCCGGTCCAATCAGTCAGGAACCTGGGGGTTAGAATTTCTGCCTCTCTTTCCCATGATGGCCAGGTGGCTGCGGTATGTAGAGCAGGTCACTTTAAGCTCCGCATTCTGTGTAAGGTCTTGCCATTTATCCCTGTCGACTGCCAGTAGTGGCTGCGCTGGTCTTGAGTACTCTCGACTACTGCAATTTTCTCTATTTTGCCCAACCACACTACCTGATTAACAGGCTTCAACATTTGCAGAACGCTGCTGTTCGTTCCATACACCGCCCCCTTTTCGGATCTCAAATGTCTCCTTTGCTGAAGAAACATCATTGGCTCCCTATTGCCAATCGGATTTTCTTTAAATCCATGTGTATTGTACACTCTGCCTTTTATGGCCTGGGAGCAGAGTACCTGCAGGCCAAATTTGTTCACTACGTTCCGGCCCGCCTGTTGAGATCTCAATCAGCTCTTCTTGTAGCTGTCCCACCAGTACCTTCAATGAAGATATTACCACTATTATCTCCGAGAAATTAAAAAATTCTTCACAAACCCTTGTGCTAGGAGATTTTAACCTAGGGTACAATGATATCAATGATCTTCAAGCCACTGCCGTAGCCAATACCCTAAAAGAACTAGGCCTCACGCAGAAGGTGAAGGAACCTACCCATACCAAAGGGAGAACTCTGGACTGGATTGACAGCCACAATTGCAACCTATCCATTACAACTATTGCCCCCCAAATTTGGACAGAACACCACCTAATCTCCTTTACAATTAACACCAAAAGACCTATAACTCCAAATACCCTCGCCACAGCCACATTAACCAGAAACAAGAAACATATCACGGCAGATAAAATTCTGCCACATATCCTACCCAAACTTAACCATCTACCTGACTATGCTGATCCAGGCCTTCTAGTGGAGGAATTCAATAATGCTATGACCCTCGCTCTCGACAGCATTGCCCCGCTCAAACTTAGGAATAGCAAACCAAAAAAGCACCTGAACTCTTGGTTCACACCCCACCTAAAAAACTTAAGACTTTAGAAAAGAAAATACGAAACAGTATGGAACCTACATCCTACTGCGGAAAACAAAACCAATCTAATAAACATCTCAACGCTATACAAAAAGGATATCATCCTAGCCAAACAAGAAACCTACAATAACAGGATTACCCAAGCCAATTCCAGTATGAAGGAGCTTTTCTCCATCCTAAAAAACCTGGAAACTCCTATCATAGCACAGGATGACTCCATCAAAGATAAAACCTGGTGCACAGACATACAATTGGCATTAACCAACAAAGTGTCTAACCTCCAAACTAAAATCGCTCTAAAGAAAGCCTCACTACCAGCCCAAAACTCGACTCCCTTGAACAAAACCACCACATCCATACCTAAATAAACCACCCTATTCAATTTCTCTAAGGTCTCAGTGATTGAGGTAGAGAAAACTATTCTGAGCCTTAAACCCTCCAATTGCAAAGGTGACCAATGTCCAGCACAACTGATCAAGGACGCTGCTAGAGAACTAGCTCCCTTCATTACAAAACTTATCAGTGCCTCCTTTACTACGGGTACCATTCCACGTAACCTAAAGGAATCCTGGGTACTCCCCCTTCTGAAAAAACAAACACTGGATCCCAACATTCCTACAAACTACAGGCCCATCATCACGGTGCCTTTCTTACTAAAAATACTAGATAGGTTAGCCTATACCCAAATTCAGAACTTCCTTGAGGCGAACCAGCTCCTTGGCGTCCGCCAATCTGTCTTCCGACCTCAACATGGTACAGAGACTGCCCTTATCGACTTAAAGGCCCAAATTGACGCACTCAGAGATGAGGGCAAATTAGGCCATCTCCTCCTACTAGACCTCTCAGCCGCCTTTGACCTGGTGGACCATAGAGTCCTGTGCAACCACTTGGACTCTGCGGCCCACTTCTCAAGGGAGGCCATAGCCTGGATACAGTCATTCTTTAGCGACAGGACTATGAGAGTGTTCTCCCCCTCAGCGGCAGCAGACCCAATACCCATCACCTGTGGAGTGCCCCAGGGATCCTGTGTCTCGCCAACACTTTACAATATTTTCACAAAGCCACTCTTTGACGATCTTGACAATCTGGGTGTCACCTACACCAACTACGCTGACGATACCCAGATTCTCCTACCACTTACTGGGGATTACGGAGAAGATCTGGCTTTGGTGAATAGAATCTATAGCATTGTGCAGGCATGGATGGCCAACCACGGCCTATGCTTAAACTATGACAAAACAGAGCTCATCATCGTGGGCACGGCAGCTCGCATTTCTAAACTTAACCAAAACTACTCAGCATTCATCATCGATGGGAACACTATTAGGGTCGCCAAAGAAGTAAAATCCTTAGGTTTTTACCTTGACTCGACTCTCTCCCTTACCAAACAGGTGAACTCACTGGCCTCATCCACGGCCTATACATGTAAATTAATACGAGCCGGGAAACCTTTCTTATCAGCCGACAGCTGTCTTATTCTGGCCAGAGCCCTCATCCTATCAAAGTTAGATTATTGTAATTCCCTTTACATAGGGTCTACCAAACAAATAATCAACATAATACAAGTGCTCCAAAATAATGCACTTAGAGCGGCCCTAAGCATTCCCAGAAGAGCACATATCTCTGAAATAAGACGGAAATACAAATGGCTATCTACCCAAGAAAAAATCAACCTCATAGCTGCATCCCTCATCCATAAATGCCTAAATAATAAAGCCCCCCGCTACCTAACAGAACGATTCAACAGAAAACACCCTACTAGACCCACTAGAACAGTTAGCCCCAACGGCCTCCTAGTGCCCAAATTCAAACTTACCACCATTGTAGTTTCAAGCTTCCCAGTTAAGGCAGCACAATTGTGGAATTCCCTGCCCCATGCACTTAGATCTGACCAAACGTTCAACAAATTCAGACATAATACAATAACATGGCTCACTGAGAATACTATGTAACATGCACTTGCCCATGCACCCACCACATTTCGGTACCTGATGGTGTCTGACTGGCTCCTTGCTGCTACTCTGTAAAGTTAGCTCTATGATGACTGTTTGGCTACACATCGTCTGTACTTGTTAATGTCTCACCCTGTGGTGCCATGTTCTGTAAATGTATAACTTCTGTAAATGTGTAAATTCTGTAATTAAGCTGTAAACCTACTTGTTCTCATGCGCCCTGCTACCTAAGACGTTAGTTTTGGGTTTAAACCCAGAGTTCTTCAGTCAAGCATGGAGTATTTAAAAGAGTACCTTATACCAACACCTTGCCAGCCATCTCCGCGGCATCAAGCATGTTCTGTACAATAATTTGCGTTACCCGACGTCCCTCCTGCACAATCGCAAGTAGTTGCAATTTATCTGGTTCAGGAACATTCTGAAGTCCGTCCTGTATCAGACCCCACTGAACATCATTGAAGCTGGTAAGCAGAGTGGTATTATTGGCAATGCAGATACTATAGGCCACAGAAGAAGTAATCCTCTTGGTCAAGGCATAGAGTTTCTTACAGTCCTTATCGAAAGGAGCCTCAGCTGAAGGTAGAGGAACCTCTGCATGCTATCTAGTTGTAGGGACCACCAGGGAGTCCGGAATGGAGTGTCCCAGAATATAAAGGGGATCAGAGTGCACATGTCAAAACATCTTTTCAACATGCGAATTCACTGCCTGAGTAAGGGATGGCGTAAGTAAAGAGGGGAAATATGCTTCTAAATGCACTTGAGAAGGGGGAATAGTCGGGTTAACTGGAACCTTTTCTTTGAGGATTTCTTCCACAAATTCCGAGTCAGGCACCGCCTCCGGAGTGACAATTTTGAAATGGTCCGCTGCCTTCCTATGAATGTTATTGAGGAGCAGCAGGTCATCAATAGGGGACGCCTTCCTAGGCTGGGTAACAGGAGTGGCATCTAAAATATTGACAGGCTGTGCATCATGAGGCCATTGTTAATAATTGTTATTGCACCACATACTTTGACTGTTTTGATCTCTGTTTGCTTTACTTTATTTATTTGCATATAAAGCACATATTATTATACGCTTGGCTGAAGTTGTTTCAATTAGCAGACTTAGACTTAACGAATGCATAAGAAGTGTGACTAGCTCATCAATAGTCCCCTTGCCCACCACTACTTGACGGGTTTAGCAAGTGCAAGGTAGGAACAAGCCTGTGCCCCCACCTAAATACAGGAAAGGCACCATTAAAAATATCTATGGGAAAGGGGACAATTTGTTTGGTTTGAAGGCTGTGCATCATGATCAATGGTAGTGAGCCAGTTCCCCATGTCATTTTTTTAAGCCATGCGCCTGGGTCACGGGAGACAGGGTCCAGGGATCTATCATTGTGGTCTGGGGAATAAAACACATCTTCATCTTGATCATACTGACCGTCCTGAAAAATATCTTCAGAGGGATCAGGTCGTTTGAGTCCAGGAGAGGTAGGGCGGACCACGGGGGACTGCAGCCTTGGAGACTCACAGGGCATAGGGCCCTCCTCGAAGGAATGAGATCTTTTGTGAAGAATCTCATAAAATGTAGCTGAAAAAACAATACATTTAGAGAATGTGTCCATACACTCCTCAAACCTATCCCTAGTCCAGGAGCTGGTAGTTGGATTTTCAGGAAGTGGGAAAGCCAACTGTTCCTGAATAGGGCCTTTAGGCCTCTGTAAGGACTGTGATAATGGAGAGATAGCCTGGAAGCAAAGAAGAGGGTGTCTGGGAAAACAGAGCCATGGGAGTCTCAGCGGGAAATGTCCTTAGTGTGCTTGCCCCCTTAATTTAGGGTGAGTTTGGCTTAAAGACATCTTTCGACACATCAGAAAAAGGCGTCAAAACATTAGGGGAGGCATCAGTTGGTATCATGCGCCACAAACGACAGCAGTGGCGTAGCGGGCCAAAAACCATTGACAGGCCTGCGGGTGCTGGAGGCCTCTTCGACAGTATTGTCATAGGAGGCCGAGGGGTTGTGTGTGTTTAGCTGTGGTAGTGTGAGAATGTGTGCCCCTGTCCTTATCTGAGGCGACAGTGCCAGCGGGAGAATGGGATTTGGCCTGCATGGCATAGACCGCCCACAGCTTTGTACGCCTTTCTTTAAGCGTCTGGTTTAAAGAGTTAGGCCTTGCAATGCTGCTAGTCATGGTTGAGAGGTAAATAGTTCTTACGCTCCTTATGAGTGCCCTTCCATGGAAACTTCCAAATTACTGGAAGAGCACCATTTAAAGTGAGTCCTCTGCATCGTGAATTGGGAAAAGAGCAGCCAGACAATGGAAAGAAGGGGAGGGTAAAGGAAGAAAAGTAATTCTCTAAAGAGAAATGTCAAGAATAAGGGTCCCCAATCTCCCTACCGTAAAGGCTGAAGGTGAAGGCCATCACCAGCCATTGAGAATGCAATAGGAGATTTGCAGGGCAGTAAACAGGAAACCAGTCGATAAAATCGGCGAAAGGATGCGAAGACACGAAGAAAACAGCAATAAATCTCATTAACACGAGCTCTGCATGAAAGCAAATGACCAGTATCTCCGAAAAAAACAATGTCATGGGCACTACACGTAATAGTAGGGATAGTGTGCCAGACACGCACAGGTTGACAAAGGTCCAATACTCTGCAATTACCACTCAATGTTGGACTATATGCACAGCATGCGATTCTAAGCAGATTCACAAGTATCAGAAGTGTTATTACTTGGCTAGACTGGCATTTGAGGGCAGCCAGTCTAGCCCTTTCTTACTGTGTCATGCCTTTTTCTCTGGACATCCTGTCTGGGACAGCAGTGTTTCCATGTGCTTTTGCTTGGCCATGCTGCCTGTAAAACAACAGTCTGAAGCAGGTTACGGACATCAGTGTGGCTGTATGCTCCTGCTCTGCACCTTCCATGCTCAATACGGGGGGAGGGGGGTGATAGCAGGAAGCATGCTCTGTGAAAGTGTGTGGAATTGGTGGGGGTTCACTATAGACTTGCTAGCAGCTTTGAGCCTCTAGGGTACATAGTGTAGTGTACATTGATGTAAAATCCTTTCTTTTGAGAGCATTCATGGCATTTCATACCTTTCCATTACACATAGCAGCGTATTCCTCTCAAAATGTGGCTTAAAAAAAATACTAATTATCCTCAACTGCTGTTCACAAGTTAGTCAAGAAAGATTATGAAACGGGGTAATTTGCTACCCAACTTCCTCGCTTTTAGCTAATCCCACTAACTTGAAAATCCCTGTCCAGCTGTGAAAACTAAACTACAGGGTTAAAAGGTCACTTTCCCAAAGAGGCCTTCTAGTTTCTCGAATATAAAATGTCTATGGATTTCTGGAAGCTTTTAGACTTTGAGAACTTGACCAAGGGTGCTGTGAAGGCTGGAAGTGACACTGCGATGGGCCAGATGTATGCTCATTCTTTAGTTATGTTATCTTGCATTTGTATAGCACCTCATGCAAGGGGTTATGGCTTTGACGCATTTTGCATGTCCGAGAGGCACAGGAGCAGTATGATCGAACATACAGCAGTGATAGGGAGGAGTCGTCGGGTAGATAGTTGGGATAAGGAAAGAGGATAGATAAGATGCTTAGGAAGGCACGAGAAGCAAAAGGTTGGAGGAGCTATGTGTACAATTGGACAGAAAGTATTTTGGGGCTCAACTGTATCTATAGGGCGCAGTGCTGAAAGCAGAGATGACTGGAGATGGGTATTCGGCACCGTGAAGGCGTAATGAAGCAAGGCACAACAGACTTACAGTTCAAACAAAAGATATTATGTAACTTAAATGTCAGGATGGTAGAAGGCCTAACTTGTCCTATGCTATGCTGGGATTTCCCTACCTGAACGAAACTAAGGAAAGTCTGAGTCAGAGTTCAACTTAAAAGTCTGTGTATCCAAAACCTTCACGTACCCCCACACCTAAAGGTAAAAAAGTCCTCACAACTAAAGCTAAACAATGTGTAGGGATGTCAATCGAAGAAATGGTAATTAGCACCAAGTTCTGAGCTTCTAGCAGCTCGTAGCTTCCTTTCAGGCTCCCCGGGTTCAAGAAAGTTCCCCAAAATTCTCAAAATGATCTCTTTTGTTTTCAAGGTAATACAGTTCCACACAATACTCAGGGAAGGCCCCGAGTTCCAAGCAACACAGTTCAAAAAGAAAAGGTTCTTGAGACTCGGTCCTCAAGACAGAATTTGTAGTTCATAAACTCTCAGGGTTCCCTTCCCCAAGATTTCAATATAGCAACTTGTATTACAGGTTCAGCCTTTCAAATGTTGAAACACAAATGTAGGTTCACTTGACACTCCTTCTGGTTTGCTTCACCAGTTCACTTGCAGTGCATTTCCTTGGTTTATCTCACAATGTCTTTGGGTTCTCACAGATCAGGGATCAATGGTCTAGGCGCAGTTGTCAGATCACACTGTCCACCCATCACAGGTCACGCAACCAAGATGCCTAGGCTCTTTAGCCCACACAGGTTCTTCTATACCTGCTCCTGTGTTCAGAGTTACATTAACGTAACTCTCCTCTGTTGGCTTCTTGGCTTTATCATGCAGATTTACACTTTTCTGGCTTCTCCTGCTTAGCCTCTTGGCTCTACCATAACGTGTCACACACCCCTTGCCAGTCTTTGGCCCTGCTGCACTGCATTTATTCATGAATTTCACTTTGTGGTGGTTTTGCTCATGTCCCACCATTCTATGGCACTCTTTCACACTTTTCTATATATTGTTTTCATATGGGTAGTTCCTCTTTGGCTGTTCTTTGCTTTGCCTATAAATGTTTTGCTCTGTTCCAAATTCGATAAGCTTAATTGTAAGGTTTCATTTAGTTCGGTATTCAACAGATATTCAATATACTTAATTTCAGGTTTCCGTTCAGTTTGGCATTCAATGTGCATTTGTTAAGCTTGATTTCAAGTTTTATTCAATTCGGTACTCAAATGCATTAGATTTATTTAATTTCAAGTTTCCGTTCAGTTTGGTAATATATTATCTGCTCACAACGCCCGGCTGGCATGTGCCTCTCCCTCACACTTACCGGTCTTCTGCATTGTTCCTCAGCGGCTCCGGCTGCTTCTTTCTTCTTTAAAGGTAGGCGGGCCAGCTTCTGCAAGCACATCTCGCACATGGGGGGCTTGCCTTGCACACGCTGACTGCTCTGCTGCCTCTGTATGAACGCAGACAGTGTCCTGCTTTCTTCTGCAGTTTCGCAGCTCTGGCTGCTGATTCCTTGCCACGGAGGCTACCTCTCTGGGCTGTTGCCTGGCGCACTGGCTCCTCCACAGGTCCCACCACATCTGCCTCCTGCAAAAACGGGCCCCCTGCTGGTCTCCCTGTTTTTCTATGCGGTGTTCTTTGGCCCTCTGTTTATACACCTGCAACCACTTAACAGGTTGCAGGTGCGGATTTATAATTAGGTTGATAAAGGGGACATGCCTGACTCAACATACTCTGCAGGCATCTTCCTCGTCCCAGTACCAGAGTGGTAAAATGAAGGTGTAGTGTTCATTACTCATTCAGTCTCCTCTTTCTCGTCCCAGTACTTTCAAAGGTTGAATGGGGTGAAATGAGGAGGGAGGTCTTGTATTGGGGAGGGTTAGGTTGATCATCAGTAGGGAAAGGGGGATACCATGTCTCCCCTAGGCTGCTCGAAGGACCCTCCACCCAGGTGATCCTCCCTTGCTTCTCCACCCCAGTCACAATCCGAAAGTGATGGCCTTACCCTGGCCACCTGGGAAGAGGATCTGATGGGATTAGGAGTGAGGTTACCCTCAAGCTTCTCACAATGCGCAGGATGTACGTTTGGAATTTGTTCATCTCATGGTGAGCCTGGGCATGTTGAAGCCATGACCCAGAAAAGAGTTAGCAAAGCCATTCTACATGCTTCCTTTCCCAGGCACTCCAAAATCATTTGGGAAGGGTTGTATGTCAGAAATCTGAATTTGCAAAGTTTGCAAAAAAACTCCCTGAACACAAACAAAAAAACGAAAACCTCACATTTTTGGGGAGTTTCGTCATTTAGGTCATGGTGACCAAAAGGATTTTATTCACCAAAACCCTATGCTTGTGCTTCTGTGTAGAGTGCTTAAGGACACAAAGCCTGTATATGGCTCAGCAGTGGTCAGATGTCTGAGCCTTCAATAGTGTCATGGTGAGTCAAGGCATGTAGAAACCGTGACCAAGAAAACATGGCAAGCAAAGCCCTTCTACTTAACTCTCTAGCCCCGAACGGCCAGGTTCTATAGATGGGAAAGCTGGAAGGAAATACAGGCACATTTACCCGAGGGTGGGATTTCGACCACAGCTTCACTGGGAGCAGACGTCCCAGTTCGGGCTTCCTGGAAGTTCCGGGGTCCTGCTAGGAACTTTATGGGAATGGTTACAGTGGTGTTTGAGGTAGGAATCCTCCAAGGCTCAGGCTGGGCACGTATGGAAGCAAATTCACATAATCCAGTCTGATTAGCCTTCTCAAGCGAATGTTAGGTCAAAATAGGGGTGTAAGGTCTATTTAACATTCGATTTCCAGCTTTACCTTCAGTTCCTGTATTTTCTTTTATTTATTTGCTTGTTTGGGTTGCCTTATGGCTTGCTCAAGGCGCTTGAACTAAAGACATTGAAAACAAAACATTATGATGAAACTTCAATATACTAGAACGTTGCCTGAAGGAAGTTCAAGCATGGATGTATTCAAACTAGCTGCTGTTGAATGCCGGCAAAACCGAGGTATCACTGTTTGGTCCTAAACATCGACTACAAAACTGTAGGCGCCCTTCGTCGTCCTGTTTTCTAGGTTCCCATCTGACCCTAGCACCCAAGATAAAGAAAATCTGGGTTGCATTTGTGACGAGAACTTGGGGAATAAGGCACAGGTGCGTGCAAAGGTACAATCAGTGTTCTGCACTCTACACCTGTTAAGACAGATCCTCCCTTTTATACCAGTTAAGGACCATGCAGCAGTTGTGGGCACCATCACTAATTCACGTTTGGACTACGGCAATGCTCTGTTGACAGGAATCCCAATTACTTGAGCGTGGAGACTGCAAATAGCCCAAAATGCGGCTGTAAGACTTTTTTTGGGGTGGCAAAAATATCCACAATCTCAGACTTGCGGCAACCACTGTATTGGATTGCAGTGAAGGAACCGATAGATTTAAAAATCCTCTGCATGGTATTTAAATGTTTTAAACAGTTGGCACCTAGTTATCTGGTGGATATAATGAAGGTGTATACACCAGCCCGCCAACTACATTCTTATGACAAGTTGTTGCTGCAGGTCTAACACTCTAGATATTTATCTGGGGATGACCCAAGGTTTGGAAAATATGGCCCAAAGCTTTGGAACAAGCTTCCAATCGGAATCCGAGCACAAAAAACACTTACTGCCTTGCAGAAGGCACTGAAGACTTATCTTTTCTGCCAAACCTGCGAAATTGGTGAAATTGCCGGTTGCTTCGGCATCAGTGTCTGGAGTTAACAAGGTTCTTTTGGGTGGCTGATTTTGGTCAACCTGGTATGTTCCACCTGCGCCCAGATACGATTGGTTTTGTCAGGTGCGCGTTATAAATTAATTCAAATATGACCCAACCAGCTGGAACAAAAGGAAACAGACATTCTCACAACGCCCTCCCACCCCAAAACATAAAGAGTGAATTAGCACATACAAATGCAAGTTAAAAAAAACATCAACACTCAAGTAGATTCTAGTTAACTTGCATTTAAGCTTTTGGAAAAAAAACATATTGATTACAACAGAACAAGACATTACAGAACATGTTTCCACAGCTTAAACACGTGACATGGCATAGCATAACAAAGTGTAGCATACCAAAACTCAGTGTAGCACCACCCGTCCCCTCCAGCTTCACCTTCTGCTCCAGACTCGCTGTATCTGGATTTGGAGTCTGCTGCTGCTCTTGGGGTTGTCTCCAGGTTTAAGGGCCTGCCACCAGCCTCTAATATCCAACTATTACTTGACTGTATTTTCACCTTACCCTTACGGTTTGGATGCTTAAAGTGTACCAGAGTATCCTAAAGTGGTCATACAATTATATATTTGTGTAATTGTTTATTTGTACAACGCTCATACACAAGTGAAGTGCTTCAAAGCACTTCAAGGCAGGAAGGGAGCAAGGGGATACAGTAGTCATTCTTAGGCCTTGAGGTTTCCAAATGATCTAACAAAAAAGTAACTAGCGTACTAGGCCTGACGGCATTTCTTTTAGGGCAAGTGCATAAGACAAAATCAAAGCAATGCCTTAGATCCAAACATGTTAAAGTACCGAAAATATGAGAACAGCAAAACAAATGAGTAATTCTGGGCCAAGCAAGGTGCAAAATTAGACTCTAATGGAACTAAGAACTTTGGCAAATTCAATGACCGTAACATAAAAATGGAGGAAGGTTGCCTCAAGGTGCAGCTGAGAAGAAATATCTCTATGATCGCCTACACAGTATAGTCACATTTGCAGGCACTTTACACCTTTGCTCCACAGGGACTAATGGGAAGTTGTTTGTGTACATAGATGATGGAGAAGGTTTCTTTTCTAATGCAAATGGCAGTGCACAACCTTACTTTCCACATGGGTCTGCTGATTTACCAATAACAGACCTGATCTATATTCTCCATTATGTTATTCAGTTTTCGATTGTGCGCTGCTGCGATTTGCATGGTCTCTTTGCTTAAAAGGGATCAGAAAGAAAAGCGGGGTTGGTTAGTAGTGACAATGGAATAATGTTTTCGTAAGCAGATCCGAAGTAACCAGGATCTTTGTACAGGTATGTTTCTAGCTTATTCGTGTTGAGGGCACTTATAGTACGTGTATCCAGAAGGGAGAATTGTGTGCCCCAGTGCAAGGGTGGGTTGGCTGAAACTGGTAGATAAGCTAGTCGGAGATAGCAGAGTATTAATTGTATTAGTGTGTATTGGTGAGAAGGTGTTAAATTGCCATGTCTGAGTGGCTTAGTCATTATTCGTTGTATGCGGTGGAAAGTACACATTTCAGCAGGTTAGAGAGGGATACAGATAGCTCTGAGACACCAACAAGAACACAAAATATTACTGCCAATATCACAGTGCATGCAAACAACTCGCTCCTCCAGAAGGATAACAAGGGAAGCAGAGTATTGATGCAGGTATGGGGTTTTTGAAGTGTGTGTGTGTGTGCGTGCGATTGGTGTGGTTGGTTATTCTGGACAATTTTCTTTAAGTAGCTATTCATTCCAGTAAGCTGGATCTTCCCCATCCTAAGATAGAGAGGAAGGCCAGTAAGATAGAATGGGATTGTGACCACCTTCAGCCAGGTAACACTGAACACCGGTGATCGTTCTAGACCTTCTTAGACAGTTCAGCAAGCAGGTCCTTTGCCCGGAGAGCTAAAAAAAAACTAGGCCTCTCGGAGGGCTTCTTTTAGGTTTAGTTGATATGCTTTGTGGGGCGAGCTCCAGATTGAAGCGGCGGGGCACTGCAATTCAGTCAGGGCTGCTAGTCCTCTCAGGAATCCTCACCAAGACTAAGATTTTAAGTCTAGTGCTACCTTTGTGTATTAGTTGGAAAGTGTCAGTGCTAGATTATTGTTGTCCCTTTCTGTTCATACAACATTTTTTGGCATGCCTCCCCCGAGAGCAATAGTGTGGATTTTGGTAGTTTAGCATCAAATCCTCCAAAGTATTTCTGCTGGTCAGGGAGCTAGAGAAAAAAGAAGCAGCCAGTCCCATGGTCATGTGCATGATCGAGGCAGAATCGCGGAGCTCCACATTCCACCAGTGCTTCCAAAATTGAAGCTCAGGGCGAGCTTTTCCCTTAAGTGGAGAACGTGACCTTCGCTTCAGCATGCTCTTGTTTAACTACAGTGAGAACACTGCACCATTCTCTGGGAGGGGTCTCAGACTACAGAGACCATCCAACTCCGATTCAGTAACAAACAGGAAGGAGCCCTTTTCAAACATCCGAAGTGTGCCTGAATTAAGGCTAAGCCTTCCAGGGAGCCTTGTGTTAGGTAAGAATTTGTAGAGTCCAACTGGTGTGGGACGTTACAAGACTTGTCTCTCGGTATTAGGTAACCCACCTTTTAATATAGGCCTGTACTATACAAGTTGGGAGTCTGAGCAGCCAGGCTTATCTTAAGAGGGGTAATGTAAACTGTAAAACGAATTAATAAATACAGGTATCAAAGTAAACTCTTACAAAGTTATGCATATACACACAAGGATAATTAGACAATCTTTAAAAAGCAGCAACTACTAGTAACATTAAATCAAACGTTAGGAATTATACAACAAGAGAAATAAAGTAGGTGAGTAAACTTTCCATATGCTAAACATGTTCCAGCACACTGAGTGACATCATTTGAGGTCAGTATTAGCACTAATTTGTAATCACCATTACAATCCTGAGTTTCAATGAGGGCAAGGTTAAAGTTAGATCAGAACATACTTGATTAATAGTAAAACAGATTCTCCCGGAGGGGTGTAGGCAGTCTTTTGTCCCAGCAATAATAGTGTTCAACAATTAAAACCTGCGAGGGAACAAGCACTGCGAAAGCCAATAGGTTCATAAGAGGAGCCTCTAGGGAACTAGGAAATCCAAAGTCAATGGGCCAGTTCAAAGTTCTGATGCACTGTTCTTAGAAAATGTTTTAAAATAGTCAGTAGTTCAGTAGAAAATCACAGAAGCTCAAGAGGAGCCATCTTGAAGAAGCACACACTGGGATGCCAGTGCAGGTGAGTTGAGGTCAACTCAAAAGGGTTTACAATAGTACTCACGGAGCTAGGAATCACTGCAAATGGCAAAAGGTAGATGTACCCCTATCCTCACAGTACCTGGGAATTGGCTCCAGCTGGATGCCTTCCTGTTGCCGTGTAACAGACCCTTGTTCCTAGCCCTTGGTCGTGGTGGAGAAAAGGAAGGACGTCTGGCGGGCGACTGTGGCAGCCCTCGAGAGAGGGACTCGCAGCAATGGATTCTCCTGGATTCACCAGCCTTTTGTGGTTTCGGCATCCTTTTTTTAGGTGCCAAAGAAGAACGAATAGCTACGGTTGGAAGTTACTTGATCCCTCTGTCCCGGACTCTGGTGAGACAATGCAATGCAATGCACTCACGGATGGTCAAGGGACCCCGGGTATTGGGATTCTGCAGCCTTGGAAAGTCCCAGCAAGTCGGGGGTTGTGCCAAAATAGAGTGTCTTGAGGCTAGTTGGCCCCACCAGCCTAAGGGAGGAAGTCATCCCATACAGGTCTTCCCAGTCGATTCGAAAACAGGGTCAGCACAGCTGCAGGGCTTCACTGGGCCCTTTGCGGTACAGGAGGGTTCTGCTGGCATCTCTTCACGTCTTCTTTGGATGTTGTCCTCCAGTGTTCGACTCTCCTAGTCCCAAAATCCTCAACTTTTAAGCAAGTTCCCATTCATTCACATCCCTAGGCTGCCAATCACCCAGCAGGTGGACTATCCTCCAGACTGCCAGCTGGCCAACTAGACCTGGTTTCACTCAGGCACACCTGGAGACAAAGGACAGGGGCTTTTCGGGACCCTCCCTCACTTCCTGCCTTTCCAGACACACTGGAGCCCGGGCGTGCTTCAGGGCTGAAGCCTGCCAAAGGCAAAACACAAAGGACTCAAACCGGATTCAAACAGAGTTAAAAGCCCAGAAGAAACCAATGGACAAGAAATGGCAAAAAAAAGAAGACAGGGGCCATTTTGGGAAAATGGTCACCCTTGGGTGCTGTACTGCAGCCGAGGTATCAGCTTCCAGATACATGGCACAAGGTAGTAAAAAAGAAACCACTGCCACCAGCCCATCAAGTGAGAAAGTGTAACAGAATGTTACATGAGGTATGGGATAAAGGAGTTACTATGTAACCCCCGCCCCCAGCACTCCACATAGGGTGGTGTGCGCTGGACCCACAAAGGAAAAGGTAAGTAAGACAGGGGTCATCTTACTATTCTTGGGAACAGTAGTTCACCCAAGAAAATGTAGTTAAACATTAAGAGAAGTCCTAGGGACTTCTCAGTGGCACTGCAAAAAGCAGATGCCTATGGAGTTTACTATACTCCATTAAACAGTAAGAAACACAGGAAATCCTAGTCAGAAAAAGACGAGTGTGAGAAAAAAATCCCAATCACTCAGGAGTTAAAAATAAAAAGCACCGAGTCCAGCAAAAGAACTGGGGGGTCCTAAGGTTAAAGGGAATTGGCACAGAAAGAAAATTCTCCCTAACACACTGCCACCAGCCATTCAAGTGAGTTAGTGTGGCATTTGGGGGGAGCCAGCCAGGATGAGTCAGACACAGAGTCCAAGACGTCTAGTTGTAAGGGCCAATCTAACATGGTCATTCCGTTAACCACTCCCAAGTGTATTGGAGGGGATCCCAAGAAATGTCAAATCTTATTGATGCAATGTGATCTACATTTTTTATGCCACCTTGATGCTTTCTCAGACAGCAGCATCCAACATAGCTTTAATTTGGGACGAGTGCTTTGGAGAGTGCAGTTAGGTGCTGAGACTTGTACCGCTTGATGCACTTATACTGCTGATCTGTGAACATTATTGAATATAAAACGTACTTCAAACAACATTTTTTGGCAAAGCGAACCAGTGGACACTTAGCCACTCCCCTCCACTTCATACTGCCCACATAAGCACAGGCCAGGTGCAATTGGGACGAGTGCTTTGGAGAGTGCAGTTAGGTAGTTGGGAAGGTGGGCTGTGGCTAGCCTGTAATTGCTAGTTATCATTTACTTACTTGTAAACCCATTGAAACTGGTTTGCTCCTTGAACAGTCTTATTTCTGTACCGTACCATGGGTAAAAAAGTTGACTGCGCTTTGTTCTCCTAAAGGTATTTATTTTCAGTATATGCGGCTCACTTTTCATTAATGTCATATAGGTACACGCTAAAGTCAGCAATGCCTTATAACACTGACCTGCAGCAGCAGGCAATTCATTTTAATGTAAATGCAACCTGCAATAGTCAATCGCATTCAAGCGAGAGATCGCAAGCGTAATAAATCATGTACGGCATACCACTGATTTGTACCCCTTCCTGGAAGTCTTTCAAGGTTGGCAACCTTCTCCATATTGCCACTCTCGCTCAGCGGTCAAACACTCCTCAGACACCTGCCACCTCCTGGAAGAACTTGGTCTCAATGTCCTCGGTCTCACCAAGACATGGTCCACGGTCAGCTCTGTCACAAGCTTTGACACTCTCCTCCCTGATGGCTACAAGATCCTTTCCGCACCCAGATCCAACCCTTCCAGAGGGTGTGTAGCCTTGATCTTACCACAGTGGATTCCTGCCTCTGTCATTCCGATGCAAGCCTACTCCTCTTTCGAATTCATATATTTTTTTTCTCTCCTCTCTCCCCTTCCCCCCCTTTTCCCCCCCTTCCCTCCCCCCCTTCCCAGCTCAACATCAACCATTATTTTCATCCCTATGGCTTACTTCGCAGTTTTCTGGCACTGTGTAATGATTATCTTGATACCACAGAATCCTAGCAATACCATTGCTAGTAGAGGTCCAGGAAACTTGAATATATCTGCCATCTATTGTGGGACCAACGAAAATAGGTCTCCAAACCAGCTGTCATCGTTCACTTCATCACTTTCATCGATCATCTGGTTTTTCAGGTTTGTCAACATGCTTATGGCCTCTGGTAGGGTTCCGTTTTCTTCATCGTGTGATGGTACACATGTGCAACATGATTCTCCGATTTTTGCACAAACACCTCCATCCATTGCAGTGATCATGTCAAGCACATATCTGTTTTGGAGGGTCATCAGTCTGATTGCTCTCAGCTCATCTTTGATAGCGTTTGATCCTTTTATAGTGGTATTGATGGTCTGCAATAACTCCCATCTGGTTATGTGCAACCATTTAGCATTCACTTCAACTTGGATTTGGGGCAGGAGTAGTGTTGTGAATACTGCTGAGGTGAGGCTGAACAGCCTGTGTTCGTACGGGATTGCATGGAATGCCTCTTCTGATTTGGGAGAAAAGTAATTTTCCCTCTTCATCCTGGATACCAGTTCCACAGATGATCTTCTTCTTAGATGAGCATCTACTTTCGGGAAACTGTCCAACGTCAGGTAATTCTTAGGGATCACTAGCGCGGGAACATGGACGTTCACTAGTGTGCATATGCCTCCCAGTTTTTCGGCAGCCTTATGTATGCCTTGGATCCACACGCCCAGTAATGGTCCATAATAACTGCGGTTCCTGGTGTCATTCCTGGAGCATGAAAGATTCATCTGCAGTTTTTATTCTCTCCCATCTTCCTTGTGCTGTTGTTTCTGAAACATATTTTCGGGCTCTCCAGTGGCACTATCTTCAGGGGTCCCCCTCTATCTTCGACCCATGTTAGTAACTTTACTAGCTTTGGCCATAGGGGTTTGCACAGTTTGAGAGTTTTCTATTGCTTCTTTGCAGGCTCCAAAGACCATCTCGGCAGATCACTACTCCTTCTTCCCATCCATTTAGGGAAACCACTGTTCCCCAGATCTGCATTTGGCCTCTGTTCTTCAAGATTTGTGCCTCTTCTGCAGTTTTTCCGTGAATGTTCAGTCACGGGTTTGTCACCCATTGTGTCCCTGATCCTTTGACGTCAGGATTCTCTTATCGGATCACGGGATTCCTGGTGTGCGCCCTGTTTCTTGTTCTAATGTCCTGGACGTAGTCATCTTCGTCTGGGTAGTCCTTTTCGGTGGCCCATATCAGTGAAGCGTCTCTTCCCATAAATAGTCCTCTGGTGTTGCACATTGCTATGTGTGACATACAGTGTGCTGTAGGGACATCAATTTCTACAGCCACGAAGATCTTGGATTTTCCCATGCTGTATGGTAGGAGAGCACAGACGAAGCATTCTCCTTCCGACTGACTTTGTTCTACTTCCTTCATGTGGTGGTACCATATGTTGTTTCCGAGATGGGCTGTGCTGTCCAGGTAATCATTAAGTTCATTATCTTCGTGTGAGCTTCTCTTGATTCTCAGCGTTCTTCTGTAGTTTGCTATGACTATGTCTCTAAATGCGCCTGTGCTGCTTTTCCTCTCTGGGTGGCTCAGTGGAGCAGGCTGCCTCGACTGCATCGCTGCGGTAGAAGGGTTTGTGTTTCCTTTCCTTCCCTTTTGTATGTTGTCATAGACTTCCTCTAACCACCATTGGCTCCCCAACCTCCCAACGTGTTGTAGGCCTGAGGCTTGTTCCTTGCGTTGGAGCAGGTGTGTTTGCTGTTATAGTCTCTATAGTCCTGCCTTTCAGTTCCTCGTGCAGTTGCTTTGCTCTGACAATGAAGGGGAACAAATGGTCTATCAGCATTTGTGTTTTCTCTGTCAATTCCTTTGTCTCTACTTCTGTTCTTTTGAGGTATTTTGCTATGCCCTCTCTCTCTAGTGTTTCACTTGGCTCCTCTTGGGTACTTCCACTGTTTTCTGGAACTGATTTTTCGGCAGGCAGGCAGCCCCTCTCTGCTGCCTTCGTTGGAGGCCCTGTAGCCATTGACACTTGCCCTTGCCTGTGTGCATCCTGTGTGTGGGTGCGTGCAGTGGTCAGTGCAGCGTTTTCATTCATTCCATGCTGACCCTGTCTCCAGCTTTTCTCTTCATTTGTGACCTCAAATGTGTCTAAATTGCTACTAATTACGTTTAATTTTAGTTCGTTACTTTTATCATCAGGTTATCTTGGGACTGGAATGACTATATAGGGTCTGGGTGCTTTCGGAGGCCCCAGACGTTCATTATCTGGTGGGTGCACTGAGATTGGGACACTTCGTGCACCAATAAAGAAAGCAGTTCTGATTGTTAATGACAGAAAAACAATAATAACTATACATATACACAATCGTTCGGAACGACATTTTGCAGCATTTTCTTCCAGGGAAGTGGGGGCGCCCTTCTGTTGGGGGTAAAACCAAATTACTGTTCTGGGCCCCCATTTCGAAAGAGTTCATAGTCAGTTATTTATTCCTTCTCTTGCTCTGGTCTCGTAGTTCGAGAGTTCATTACTATTAAAGTGACGAGTGCTTCTCCAAATGTCCCCCCTCATGTGAGTGACGGCAGTCTCTAGGTGTTCAGTACAGTTCCTGTGCTAAACTATGGAAAAGGGTTAGGGCTAGCAACTTTGGTACATCACATTCATTATGCATATCTATAATAGGTGAGGTCCCAATGCACTCCTCAAATTTGCTTTGGTCCTGGGGACATGCTGGAACTTGCTCAATGCGAAGGAATGAAGAGATGGAACTGCTAAAAATCACACAAAAATAAAATGTAAAAATAAAAATAAAAGTGAACATATGAAAAAATAGGAAAAAATGAAGAAAATGAAGAAAAAGGAAAATTAGATGGTGAAGTTCTTGTGTCCGCTCCTTTCGCTCGGTCTCTCGGCGACAAGTTGAAGAACAGTGTCTCTCTCCTCAAATTTGTCCCACAGCGAAAGTCTTACTGGAAGTTGATGGACATTAGTGTTTTTAATCTGAGCTATAATGGCATGCAATAGCATGTTTAGCTGGGTAGTCTTCACTGGATCTCCGAGAAATGTGAGTATGTCAACATTGGTTGGTCTACCCACTAGTTCTGGAAAGTTCTCAATGAGATGAAAGAAGACATGGTATGCATATCTGCTGTCTTCTGGTGACGAAATTCGTCCTGATTTTCTGGTTTCTAGATCATAGGCCTTTCTTGTGATGTGAACAGTCTTTACACTTTCCTGCTGCGTGGATTGCGACCATGTAATTTAGCTTGATCCACACTTGGTTCAGGTATTTATTGTTTCTTGGATCTCTGATGAATGTTAGGGTATCCGTGGTTCTCCCTACGAGTCCTGGGCATTCCTCTATGATGCGAAAGAAAAGTGTATGTCAGCTCATCAATGATCACTTGTGGTGAAAGCATCTTTGCCCTTATCACCGTACTCGGGCAGTACAATGAAGGCTTCCACGATGACAGTCAGTAGTTGCCAGATTATTTTCTTGTTGGCTGGATCTTGGACAAAGTCTGTGATACTGGTAACTCTCCCTACAAGTGATGGGTATGATAACACCACGAGTTGAAAATAGGTTAGCACATCCCACTTGAGACTTCTGCTGGAATGTACCATAACTTCTGTGAACAAAGTCTCAATACTGGTCGCATCAGGATACCGTGTTACACTCTCAGAGAATATTTTGTTTACAGTCTATCAGAGTCTTGATTCTTTGTACTACTTGGGCATGACGTGCTTTCAAAAGTTTGTTTTATCAATGTTGTTGTGGCTTTGGATGTGCTTCTCTTAACTCTCCAACTGGGATATAGAGAGTGTTCGTTATGTCCTTATCGCCCTTTGCTTGGGGAACCTGTCCAGTTTTATGCCACAACTTGCATCCGGGATCTTTGTCTTGATTTTCTGCTCATGCGTCCTTCTTCCTCGCCATGGATCTTGTCTGCACGTGCTGAGGTTCTTCTTCGTTGTCTGTGGTTTCTTCGCAGTTGGATGCAGCAGGAGGGCTCTCCCCTATATACGGTTTGTCATTTATGAAGATCCATGCCCTTCTGTCCTGGAGCTTGACAGCAGAGGGGGTGCAGTCCTCTACGATGAAAGGGCCATTAAATCTTGGCTCATCCCACCTCTTTCTGGTAAAGTTCTTCACAAGCACGTTGTCACCAGGGAAGACGAGGGGCGCATGTAGACTTTGTGCACTTCCTGATATGTTTTGTGTTGCACTGTCCCCTTTTCACCATCGCTGCAGCTGGCCTGAAGTGACAGAGGCGCTGGATGTCATACAGTTAAGGTACTCCTGCATCTCTGTTCCCAGAACCTCTCTAGTTGGCTGGGCATCACATCTAGCTCCATCTCGGGGGGGGGGGGGGGGGTAGGAGGGGTCCTCATCCTTCTGCCAGTAACTATCTCGTGCGGTGTAAGATGATGGTCGAAGCCGGGTTGGTTCCAAAGTGCATACAATGCCAGTGGTAGACAGTGCAGCCATCCCTTTCTTAATGTGAGCTTCAACTTGGCTATCCACTCCTTTAACAGGCCGTTGAGCCGCTCACATATCCCATTCCCCTCCCGGTGATAAGCCGATGAGAACTTGTGCTTTATACCAAGCAACAAGCTGATCTGTTCGAACACTGCATTAACAAAGTGAGCCCCCCGTTATCTGATCTCATTACTTTGCACCCCCCCCCATCTAGGGAACACTTTCCTCACTAGGAATTTGGCAGCACAGGTAGCGTCTGGGTGTGAACAGAGACCTGCTTCTATCCATCTAGAGAATGGACACCACCACAATTAAATACCTGTACCCGTTGCACACTTGAATCATGTCGACGTAGTCGATATGCAAGTGCTGGAATGGTCCATTCGGCCAGGGGATAACTCCTCTCACTACTTTTAATGTGTGCCCAGCGGTGAACTGTTGGCAGATAATGCAGTTCTCCATGAAAAATGCTCTGCTAAATTCAGTGTGAACCAGTCTTCTGCGAGCGTTGCAGCAAGATTTTCCTTCGACATATGGATAGGGTAGAGTAGTTCTAATGCTATCTTTAGCAGGGCGACAGGCATCACTGGTTTACCAGTGCGGTCTTGCCTCCACAACCGGTCAGAGGGGTTTAAAAAACACCCTCGACGCTTCCACAAAGTTTTCTCTTCCTGAGGTGCCTCCCCTTGGAGTTCCATTAGCTGAGTCTGCCCCATGTTACTATAGGCCTCAGGTGTGGCTCGCGCTACCATCATCCTCTCATGGGTATGTGCCACCTCCACGTCCATGATTGTTTCAGTTTTGGATGCCACGCTCTTGGCTTCTGTGTCTGCTTCATGGTTTCCACATGACACGAAATCTGTCCCCTTGGTGTGGGCGGCGCATTTCACGACCGCTATGTCCACTGGGAACTGTAGTGCTTTTATCAACCTGTCCAGTAAGGCTGCGTGTTGCACTGGCGTGCCGTCCGCTCGGAGGTAGCCCCTCCTTTTCCAGCGCGCTAGGCCTGCATGTACTGTGGACGTCACATAGGCTGAGTCACTGTACACAGTTACTTCTTGGTGTGCATGATTCTCAATGGCGAGTATCAGCGCCAACAGTTCTGCAGCTTGCGCAGAATAGTGAGAGGGTATTCACGCACTGATGAGTACTCGAAACTCTCCATTCGCTAGGTGTTTTACCACGGCCACGCTTGTATACCTTTGTCCGTCTTCTTGGTCGATTCTCGAAGAGCCGTCAATGAACACGATTTCACCACCTGCCAGGGTATTTTCCTTTACCTTGGGGATTTCATCATAGAATTCCTCATAATTCGCAGAGTCATGTATAGGTTCTCCTTCTGCGACTAGCTCAGCTATGAATGTAGCAGGGTTCACAGTTTTACATCTATTTTAATCGATGGGTTAGAGATAATCACCTCATAGGCGGATGCTGTCTGAGATGTCAGTGTGCCCTTTGGCTTCTCTAGTATGGCGAACAGCGAATGTTCAACATAGAATGTCATGGAGCACCCCATCACGATGGATGACCCCTTTTTGATGGCGAATGCGGCAGCAGCTAGATTTTGTTCGCATGGGAAGTGGCCCCTCATGACCGGGTCCAGACTCCCGCTGTAATATGCTAGGGGCTTGTACCCGAGCGAGGTGCGCTGCGCGAGCACTGCAGTCATAGAATCACCATCAGAGTGTGAGAACATGTAGAATTCCTCTGCATAATTAGGAATCCAGAGAACTGGGGCCTTACAAATTGCCCCCTTAAGTTCTGCAAACCACTTCTCCATTGCCTTAGTCCATTCAATTTCTCCTTTTGTTGCCTGGGCTTTCTTCAAAGCCTGAAGCAGGGGCTTGGTATACGAGCTGTAGTCGAAAACCCATGCTCTGACATAATTGCACAGGTCTAAGAAGCTTTGCATTTGTTTTATCGTGAGTGGTTTAGCCGTGTTCATAATAGCTTTAGCTCTTTCTGGGGTTACCTTTTTCCCTTCGTGTGAGATGAGCTGGCCTATGTACAACACCTCTCGCTGACAGTATTGTAACTTTTCCTTATCAACTTTGTATCCTTTCTCAGCCAGGATTGTCAGTAGCTGGACAGAGTCACGCCTGCATTGTTCCTCAGTGATGCTGCAGATCAGAATGTCATCCACATACTGCAAAACAACACTGTCTACTGCAATATTGTTTAGGTCCATCTGCAGGACTCTTGAAAATGGATGGAGACTCACAGTACCCCTGTGGCAACCTCATGCTTTTCTGGCACATTTGTCTGAAAGTAAATGACGTCAGATCTTGAGTGTCATAGTGCAACGGGATTGAGAAAAACGCATTTTTCAGGTCAATCACCGTGAAATATTCTGCCTCATTTGGTATGTTGCACAGAATTGTGGATGGATTAGGGACTAGAGGTAATTCGGCTTCAACTATATCGTTTAATGCTCATAAATCTTGGATTAAACGCCAAGACCCTCTCTTTGATTTCTTGACAGGGTAAATAACCGTGTTGCAAGGTGATTCTGATGTCACTAGGATGCCCTGCTCCATCATGGCGGAAATTGTCTTCGCGATCCCCTCATCTGCCTCTCTGGACATGGGATATTGTTGCGCTCGTGGTAAAATTGCTCCTGGTTTCAGTTTAATTTTTACTTCACCTGCCCCTTTCAGGAGGCCTACGTCATAGGGCCCTGTAGTCCATACCGCGGCAGGCACTTGGGCCATGTCGTCATCAAAGTATTCTGGACGTATCAGCGCCAACATCATTCTCTGTGGCACCTCCCGTTTGATCATTTTGACCCAAAATGTGAGACTTACTTCCACCCTCGTCTCTTCCAGGTCAGGGTGTTCTTCGAACAGATCATCATCAGTGACGTCAGTCACTCGATACCCTTCCTCGATGGCGATAATAGCACACCATTGTCTGCCTTCATCATCATATCCTTCTACCAATACCACTTTCCCTCGCACTGCGGCAGATTGGATCATTAAGGGAAATACTTGTCCCTCCTGTTCGTGCATAGGTATTCTGGGTCTGAATAAAAACTCATCAAGTGTCCTCATAGTTCTATCTGCGAGGCCTGGCAATCCCGACATGAGCACCTGTACTCCATATGCGAAGACTTCTGGCTCTAACAGCTCTCATGGCTCTACATCCGGAGTATGCTCTGATCATTTTGCACACGTTTGAATAATGCATTCCTGGAGTGGAGCACACTATACCGTTCTCGGTAAACGAGATTGTCATATTTAACTTAGTCATTAAGTCCCAACCCAGGATGTTTACTGGGGTCTGACGCGAGTATAATAAGGGTACATTCATTTCACGCTCTCCCACAGGGAGTGTGTCTGTAAAGGGAACTCCCGTGAAACTCTGAGTATCTATGGCCTCACCTGACAAGGAAACCTTACCTTCTCATCTGCACAAGCGCGTTGCACCCGTGTCAACTAAGAAGGCATATCCTTTACCCCCTATGACGACATTCATCCTAGGTTCTCTATTAGGGTCTGGTGTCACTGATAGGATAGAACACATCAGAGTCCCCCGTGAGCTGTCCTGTTTCATATATAAGTTCGGCCCACTGTACACTTGTTGATTTCCCTCAGTCCCAGGGTTGACTCCCCCTCCGGAGCTAGTGCTCTGTGACATTTGCAGTGGTGCCTGCTGGGATTGTCCCTGTGGTACGTTCCCCATGTGCGGGGGATGAACCACATGCTGTGCACCTTGCTGTAGGCCTGGCGCTTGCTGCTGCACTGTGTGATTTTGTGCAGTGCCCTGCTGCGGGACGGCAGGCTGGTTCACCATGCCTGCCCCTGTCCCTTGGCTATTTTGCCACATGCCTTGGCTTCCGCGCACACGCGCCACATGTCCTGTCATTCCACACAGCCAACACACTGGCGGTGGTCGGGCCATCTGTCCATCTGGCATAGCTGGACCGCCCATCTGCGCGTTCTGAAAGCCATTTTTATTATTCTGAAAGCCTCCCTGGTTACCTCGAAACCCTCCCTGATTACTGTCATTCTCTTCCTCCAAAACCCCTTCCCCTCGGGTAAAATCCTGCGTTACCCTGATTGTTCTGCGATGGGTTAGTTGCTTGCTGTGCGCTTGGCTCAGCTGGGCTCGTCAGCATGGCTCCCTCGAGAGCATACTTTGAGAGTTTCTTTTGCACCAGCTTTGCCTCCTCACCCTTACGGGTTGCTTCTTTTTTCTGATTCTTTTCTTGCAGTATACAGTGCTGTGCAATTGTCAACTGTATTTCGGCCCATGGTTTTGCTTCTACCCCTACCAATTGTATGAGTTGCTTCTGCACCGGTTCAGGCAACCCATGGCATAATATATGGTAGAATACAGGGATAGATTTCGTCCAAGACTCATGTGTTTCGAGCACCCACGCGTCTTGAAAATTCTGGATATAAATCAACAGATCCTCTGACTTTTATTTTCTGAGTCATTATAGCCCCCATATCAGATGTGTCTGGATACAGCGTTCAGAGCACTTTTCACACTGCCGCTCTACAGTTATTAAATGGCGCTCCGTCATGGGAGGTGTTAGTTAGGGTTACCCTAGGGTAGCCTGCCCGTTTCCATACATCATCTGCTCTCTCACCAAGTATGGCAATTAGGAGACCCTTAATGTCCCCTACAGCTAGGGTAACACCCCCAGTCATTTTCTCTAACTCATGTATCCACTTCCCGGCTTCCGATGTCAGCATTGGAAGCTTATTTTTAAGGTTCTCTCGGTCCATGTGTGGCCATGGAATATATTGTGGTCTTGCTCCCCATTTTTCTAGCAACGGGAATTGGAATGCGCAGTCCTCCTTTTCCGTCCTCATAGCTCCTCCATCTACCGCTGGGGTGGCATTCCCGCCTTGCCATCTTCCTGGCAATGCCCTTAATCTTTCTGCATAGCTAGGTGCTGCCACCCCCCTCTGACCGTGGGGTGTTCGTTGTCGGCCAGACTGCGCGGCAGACTTCGGTGCCCTACTTGTGGACCCACTAGCGTCTGACCATCGTACCCCTCAGTCCCCTGGGAGCCGTTTTTCGCACCGTCTCCCTTCTTCATGTGCCACATCCTCCGTTTTCCCACCGGAGTCAGATCCTGTATACTCCCAGTTTACACAACTCCTTGCATTTTCTTCGTTCTGCCCAATCTCCAGCCTGTCTAGGGACAGTCCCCTGCTCCCACTACTTTGGGTGACATCCTGTGTCATATAGCTGAGTGCTCTCTAAGCGCTCATCTTCCCTTCCCCCATGGGAAATTAGTTCCAGCCCCATCTCGTCATAGATTTTATCAATCATTTCCTTGATGCTTCTGGGGTCGAAGTCATCTTCAATATTTGTCCCGCTTGTACCTGGTACCGCATCGCTTGCAGGAAAGAATTCTTCTATGTCTTCCCATTCTATTGTAGGATTGGGTTTAATGACTTCCTGCTCCAAATATTTAAGATCCCATACCCTCTGTCTGCGCTTACGTTTCATTTCCTCATTTACTTCCTTGCGCTTCCTTGCTTCTTCTCTAGCCTCATCTACTTCCCTCATTCGTTAATTTCTACGTTCCTTTGCCCTTGTAATCTCATCTTCCCGCTTTTTTACTCTCCTTTCGTGCACTCTCCTTTCTTCCTCTAACTTTAACATGTTCTGCCTGTATTTTTCATAGGCTGCGTACTGTGTGCGACTGAGCGGTACTCCTTGCTCTTCGCAATATAGTTGTTCTCGCCTCAGCCTATCTTTCTTTCTTGTCCTTTCATCCCTTACTTCAATCTCTTTTTCTCTCTCTCTCTCTCCTTTGCGTCTCATCACACGTGTCCCTTGGTCCCAAATCATCACTTCCTTTTCCATCCAACTTCAGTAATATCTGTCCTCCCATCCATTCGTCTTTCGCGAATGCTATCTCATCACCTCTACCTTCATTTCCTTTACGTTTATTTCCCTCTTTCTCCTTATCTGGAGGTGCACAACTCTGTGCCCAATCTTTCCCTTCATCTTCGCATCTCCCTTTGTCCCTTGAGACCACGGAGGCAATATTGATTTCCTGTTATTTTCCCTTATTATCGTCACTACTGTACATAGGCGACTCATATGCGGGGTTGCTATACCCCGTGGCTGCCTTAAGTTCTCTTAGTGGGTAAAGCCCCTCTGTTTTACTCCCTTCAATGACTGGCTCAGGCGGGGCTGGTGGCGCGGTAGGCATCTCACCCCCCTCCGTACATATATTTAGTATGCAGTCTGTGGGTGGTTCTTCCACCTTCGTTTCTTCAAACATCTTCCACAATTCTAGAACAGCAAGACGTTTCCCTAGCTTCTTGCCTGTATATGTGGTGTGTAGGAAGGTCGTCATATGCTGTAAAACAGCCTTAGAAAAGGACCCATTCCGTGGCCAAGGTATGAACATTTTGTGGGCGGCACCCTTAACCCACTCTGTGCTATACTTCTTAAGTTTTCGTGCATGCTTGGGTAGCTGCTTGCACAAATGCGCAAGCGGGGTAACTTCCTCCATTTTTAATTTTGTCACCAACAGTATTTATACAGTTCTTTAACCTCCCAATAGTATGAGTGAGCACCACATACGCAAGCTCCAATCTAATCTTTTCCCGCCAAAATGTATACCAAAAATGTACTCAAAACCCATCAATTCAATGGCGATTCCCTCTTAGTTACAGAATCGCGTAAAGCCAAAATGCATTTCAAACAATCATTAATACAATTATTTTACATTTGACATACAACAAGACACGTATTACAGACACTTGAAAGACTAGATGAACACCAGCTGGTCATACGTATAACTGCCTTCTAATCAATACCCCATCATGGGATTTAAATGAACTCGCTTGATGATGTCTTTAAACGTTATCATAGCCTAATCGTCCCCCCACGGTGGGCTTTGAGTTCACTTTTCTTCTGACCACCCAGTACCCCTTGTTTTTCTCTCGGGTGTCCCCCTGGTATCCACTCTATTTCTTATGCTCCAGTCATTACTATATATATATATATATATATATATATATATATATATATATATATATATATATATATATATATATATATATATATATGAAATTAAGCTTTTCAAAGGAAAGGCTGCGAGTGGAATGCACTCCAGAGAGCAGCTGCAACAGGAGAAAAATATCCTTGCGGCAATTAAGTGGAGAAAACACCTCGGTATTTCCTGGCAGCACGTTTTCTTTATTAATATAAATGCATCAGGAAAGGAAACCAAAAAAGAATGACGCGTTTCGCGGTACGCAAACCGCTTGATCACGTAGGTTTACAAACAACACAAATGATGGACTGCAATTTATCCCCTAACAACTCTCTGATTGCACAGAGAGTGTCTACCTGCTAGAAGCCACTGATTAAACATGTTTTGCAAGGCGGCCATCTTGGAACAATTGGGTGGTATATGTTACTCATAGGAGAATACAGACAACTTCCTCTAACATGTACGACATGGATGACAGTATTAACATGATTTAAAATGCATTCATAATTTCAAAATCCATGCCGTAAGGGCAAAAAATAATGCCACTTAAAATAAAGCAGTTACACAAAGAAACCATTTGTATCTCAAATTCCATTTTTTTGTGTGCCCATAATCCGTTGACATTGCACAAAAGGAGGAAGTAATCAGATATTGCTCCTGTCTGCCTAGTGACAATCAAAAGCAATAGTAGCCTTTACAGGGTGCAGATCGGCTCATATGCCTTTTGACCTGCTCAAACATGGATGTGCTTCGCTATATGTATGATGCTGTGATTGCGTATAACCTACAGCAGGCTTAGATAATACTTAAACTGAATGCATGTAGGCAATAATACCAATTTGTTGGGGTTTGTGCAAAAATGCAAAAGATAAATATTTTGGATTTATGTGCAAATAGCATTTTAGCAGCAAAAATATGTATTTACATAGCAGCGATTGAATAAAGTGCATAGTGCTCTTCGTCCATGCATGTACCTCACCTATGAATATAGGGCTCTGTAGTCAGTAATTTAGTATATGGATTTTAGTATCCTATTCATATAAAGAAAAGAATATCTCTATTAATTTATATTTCTCACAGAGTCTGAGGTAAATGCATGGGCTACTAATGTGTTTTTCATAAGAAAACTAGTGCGGAAAAAGTTTTCCTTTTGTAAAGTGCAAAGTGCGTACAAATATTGCTTGATTGTAAAGTGCTAAGTGCATAAAACTTCCAAATACATAAAATGACCTATAGGTCATATTAATACGAAGTTGACCCATATACATGCATCCTAATGTTTAAAAGAAGGGAAGTATTCTAAATGTGGTATGAAAACCTTTGGTGTTCAGTCCATATAGAGTTATCACCGATTTAACACAGTAAAGCAGGTAAAATCCAGTCCAAAAGTCTCTGTTGTTAAAAACCACTTAAAGTAAGTATCAAAACCTATACAGTTACATATTAAAAACAATGGTTTAAAAACACACCAAAACTGTGAGAACAGAACCCCAGACCGTTATTATATAAATACACATATAATAACTCCATTATCATCAAAGATTTAAGAAGTATGAAAATGATAAATATGTGATACTCGGAGACACATTGTGCATTTCATTGCTCAGGGCATGGCACGTATTGTTTGTGTACCCTGGTCTATACTTGGAAGGAAAAAAGCAAGCCTATGAGACATATAAGACCGGGTCAGAGCAAATTTGAGATGATATCTACTGGAACCTCATGTGCCCAGGAAGGTATATAGTTCCTCATCAAGGTTGTGACCCCTGGGTTTTTTTGTCTCTAGGTCTAAAATACATCTGGTTTCTAACTGTTTTAATGTTAATTCACGATTGCCTCCTCTAAGTGGTTTGATGATAGTATGTATACCAAAGAAGGTAAAACCCTCTAATTTGCCTCCATGTTGATTCTTACAAGGAAGGGCCATAGGGTAAGTCGGATCGGCATTCTTAATTGCCCTGATGTGCTGTAGCACCCTTAATTTAAGTTGTCCTTTGGTGCTACCGACATACCACTTGTTGCATGGGCAGTTTAACACATATACCACATATTCAGTTTCACAAGTAATTCTAGACACAATCTTAATGTTCTCTCCTGAAATGGGATGTAAATAACAATTGATGTTAACAGCAAAGGTACATGCTTTACATTTAGAACATTTTTGGAAGCCTGGTCTTTTGATGTTCATCCAACTGGCTCCTGATTGGTTAACTAGAGGACTCATGAAGCTGGGTCCAAGAGTATCCTTAAGTGAAGGCGATCTACGGAATGTGATGTTGGCTTTAGGTGCTAATAGCTCGCCAAGATGTTCATCTAGTTTTAAAACATGCCAATGTTTTTGTATTACTTGGCGAATGTTTTGGGCCCTGTTACCAAAGGTCAGAATCAAGCGTGTGTCTACATTGTCCGTGATCTTCGTTTGGGCAGCATTAGAAACCAGTAGTAGGGAACGATCCATGTCTCTAGCTTTTTTTAAAAATGCTCTTTCCAGTACTTTGATTGGATAGCCTCGATTTTTAAATCTCTGAGCCATCAGGGCACATTTGCTGTCAAAGATGTTGATATTAGAACAGTTTCTACGTATGCATATAAATTCCCCATATGGAATGCTCCATTTTAAGGCTGTGGGATGGCTGCTCTTTGCATGTAATGGAATGTTTGAGCTGGTTGGCTTTCTATATAGGCTGCTGATAAGTTCGCCATTGGCCACTGAGACTGCGATATCCAAGAACACTATGTCCGTCTTGCTATGACTTTCTGTGAATTGGAGGTTGAGCTCGTTAATGTTTAATATCCTCACAAAGTCTAGCCATTCCTGATTGCTGCCATCCCAGATCACAAACAGATCATCAATGTAACGTAGCCACAGTATTATTTTGTCTGTATATTGGATGTTGCTCGGATGCCAGACAACAAACTTCTCCCACCAGCCCATTGTCAAATTCGCATACAAGGGAGCAAACGTGGTGCCCATGGCGGTGCCTTGAAGCTGGATAAAGAACTCCTTATCAAACAGAAAACAGTTGTTGGTTAAGCAGAATCTAATCATCTCTATTATCATGATGCCATGTTGCATGTAATTCATGGATCTGGTGTGCAAAAAATGCTCGCATGCTTTAAGACCATCAGAGTGTCGGATTGATGTATAGAGGGAGACCACATCTAGTGTTGTCAGCAAGTAAGACATTTCCCATGGGATGCCTTCTATTCTACTCAAAAAGTCTTTAGTATCCCTTAAATAAGAGGGCAGAGTAGTAACGAAAGTAATCAGTGTTTCATCCACAAACCGTGATAGGTTTTCCAACAATGCCCCACATAGTGTAACAATAGGTCTGCCTGGGGGTCTGGTCAAGCTCTTGTGAACTTTAGGCAGAAAGTAAATTGTTGGAATGGTGGGAAATTTGGGTTGTAGAAATGTACAAATGTCTGCGTCTAACAGGTCTCTCTCCTTCCAAGTATGTAAAAGATTGGACAGTAACACACTCATGGCTTGGGAAGGATCACCTTGTAATTTAGCGTAGCAATTTTTATCCGTAAGTTGTCTGTGGGCCTCCTTAATATAGTCATTCCGATTCATCATGACTATATTAGTCCCCTTATCTGATGGTTTGATTATATACTCCGTCATTGCACCAAGTTGTTTCAATGTGCGTTGTTGTACTGGGGTTAGGTTTGTTCTCATAGGCTGCTGTTTCTTCCGGATCTTTTTGAGATCATTGATTACCAGATCCTGGAAAGCCTCAACATGGCCTCCCGGATTGAACATGGGGTTAAATTTAGATCTACATATACATACACAGTCTTCTCTACTTCTGACTATTTAATTTTTTCTCTGCCGCCCACCGTTACCTTTCCCTTACTGGCTCTAATGCCTACACAACATTTGCCAAAGTAATGAGTTTGTTGTTTCACTCACCAATCGCATCTTTTCCTCTCTGGAACTTCGGGATCACTGCCCCTTCCTCTTCCAGCCTTTTAAGGTTTTTTCGTCCGATTGGCTGCCCGTGGGAATGAGAAGCTTTATGGTTGGAAAGGCGGGTTCCTTCAGATCCACTGCAGATTTTTTATGGACTTACTCTATCATTGTCCACTGGGAGCTTCTCAGTCTACACAGCCGGAATGGCGAAAGAACTCGTAAACTTGCCGAATGGCCCGGTATTACTTCGTGCTGTCGGTCTAAGGTGTTTTAGTATTATATAATCAATAATTAATGGCCGAAACCATCCTCACTCTACCAAGTGTTCAGGAGGAGAGGAATTCACCGACGGGCCCATAGGTCAGCGCTCACCCTCTAGAACTTGTAAGACAAGATAGCTGCACTGTGTGAGGACAGGGGGTGCAGGATTCACTTACTCCAACACGACTCAATAATGAGAACTCAGTAAATTGGCAAAGGGAAGTCCGTTTAATGACAAGTACATCAAACAGAGAAACAAATGGAAATCAGTAGCATTGCGATCACCTGTCTCGCTCCGACTTCCTCGAACTTCAGTTGAACAGTCATCGTTATAGGCAAAACTCATCATCACTGACGTCTAATTCTATAAAAAATCATCATGCAATATAATTGGTTAGGAAAGGTAACTTAAGTATAGGTGCTATATCTGTATGTGATAATAGGGCATGCGGATTGGATAACTCTTATCGGGTGGGCGTCTACGCCCATCCCTCTACATCACGCGTGATGGACGTCACTACACCGACAACGCCCTATTGGTTACAGTATCTATAGGACTCTAGATTACATGGTCCATTGTGATTGGGCAAGTTACGCCCCTAGACATAAATCCCCGTTTTAATTAGCGGCATGCAGAATGGACACCCATGTGCCTGGTGTCCCAAGTTTCACCCTGCCTCCCTTCCATCAATCAGTGTTTTAGGGCGATGTGTCAATTAGTTGGCCAAGGATGGCCTCGAAACTGTAGTCTCTTATCGGGAAAAGTTATGGCATCCTCGGGTCCTGGATGACATCAGGCGGTGGTCCTTCTTCACACCTGGCTGGTCACGTGTTAGTTCACCATGAATCTGCTTCAGTTTCCAGCTTTTAGTGCATTTAATTCTGTTTCAACCTCGCCACCTGCATGGGCCCCCTTATCTTGACCTTCATGAAGCAGGCTGGTATGCTCTAAAGTTTGAGTCTTGTTAGCTGACGCTCTCCTCCCCTTCTCTGGTTGACCTCGATTTCCTAGGCATGAGCCACTCTTTGTTGAGTTTCGAGCATTGCAAGCAGTATCAATTTCTCAGCATCTTGCGTTTCAAGCCTATTTACACATGTTTAACAGGTTGGTTGCTTCCATCTTGTCTCGTTGCAACGTTTCCTCACGTTTTAACATCGTCTCTTCTCTGTGTCCATTATATTTATTTTCGTAGTTACTCGCACTGGCGTGTTATCTTCGATAGCTGCTTTTGTTCATTCACGAGTCTGTTCAGGCCCTCGAGTCATTTACTCTGGCCTTCCATTAGGGCTCTTTGGGTCTCTTCATGGACCGTCTGTAGGTACGCTTCATTTCGTATCAGTGGCTGGTACGGCTGTCTGATAGGGTACCGTGCTGCCCAGGGTTGTCTGGTTATGGGTGCTTCAACAGGTATGGATCTTCTGATGTATACTGGGCAGAGTCCCAGTGCAGCTCTTTGTAGGTTCATTTGCTCCTCATACATCACATACCTTGGCGAGTACGCTTCTGGTACCTCGAAATGAGGGAAAGGGGTGCAGGCCATGTCTGGGACCTCCTCTACACTCTGGATGTTCTTGCCCCTGTCATGAGGATACGCTTGAAGCCCAAAGCCAAGTGCAACTCCTGGTATGACTCTGACCTAGTCACCCTTAAACGCAAGTGCATCTTCTGACAAACTGGCCTGCCGTCTGCTCCAAAGGCAATACTGGCTCTCTGTCCAGACTAAGAAGAGAGCCCACATCCAAGCCCGTGTCTCTGCGGCATCTAACAACTCGTCTGATTCTAAAATCTGCAAGGAGCTGGCCCATCCTGCTGCAGTCCCTATCTCTCCTGCCCCCTCCCAAGCCCTGGCATCTCATTTCATCTTTAAAAACAAGGACATCCTGTCCACCCTCTTGTCATCTCTCCTCCCTCTCTCTCCTCTACCTCCGGCCCCCCTGTGGCCACCTTTCCTCCCTCTTTCTCTTCCTTTTCTCTGTTCTCCCCTGACAAGGTTTCTAGACAAGTCTGATCTATGTTAATGTTAAAGGATATTTGTACCGTGCACTATCACCACCGGAGTGGTCCCCTGGTGCTCTGGCGGCTCTGAAAAGGGAAGGGGGTGAGTTAGTGGGAACGTATTGAAAGTCTCGTCAAAACAGGTTCTTCCCTGTTCTTCCAAAACCATCAAGGACCACATTGACACTTGTACTGCCTTGCTTCTGCAATCACGCCTTCGCCACTGGAGCCTTCCCCTCCTCCCTGAAGCACTCTTGTGCACCCTCTTCCCAAGAAACCCTCAGCTGACCCCTCCTGACCGGCTAACTATCACCTGATCTCCATCACTCCTTTTCTTGGCAAACTCCTGGAAAAGCTGACCATCTCCCAGCTTAATCTTCACTAATAATCTATTGGTTGTCTCCATGACCATCAGTCTGGCTTCAGAGCAGCCAGAAGCATGGAAATTGCTCTCCTGAACATCCGTGAAGACCTGCTCTCTAACCTTGATTCCAATCTCCCCTCTGTCCTCATTTTACTTGATCTCTCTTCTGCCTTTGACACAGTCAACCATGCCATCCTGCTCAATAGTTTCCATGATAACCGGGGTATCACCGATCAGGCCCTGGCCGACCTTGTTCCTCTCTAATTGACCGTCCCAGGTCCAACTTGGGTCCTTCCTTTCCTCTATCTCGCTCTCTACCTGTGGTATTCTTCAGGGGTCTAACCTCTCTCCCTGGCGGTTCAACCAATACCTGGCACCTCTCGCCCACCGCATTGCCACTCTCTGCTCCAATTTTCAGTGCTATGCGGATGACTCAGCTTGTTTTCAGGCTCCCCTCTGCCACATCTTCTCCTTCTCTCATCTCTGACTGTTTGCTATCCAGGAGTGGTGTGCCGCCAACTATCTCTGCCTTCATTCCAGTAAGATGGAGATTCTCCTCATCAGCACACCTGCACCCTCCTTCCTGTCACTTTCTGGCCAGCCTCCATTGGCTTTATTCCTGCTCCCACCTGTGAGGCTAAGAAACGCAGGGTCATCTTCGACTCCACACACTCCTTTTCTCCTCACTTCTCTGACGTCTCTAAGAAGTCAAACTACCAACTGCACCTCCTCAGAGGTATTCTTCCTTTCCTCTCTTTCCCCCAGAAGATCAGGGTCTCTAGAGCTCTGGTTCTCTCTAGGCTGGACTACTGCAACAGCCTCTTTTTTAAATCTGTGCGCTTCTACTGTCTGCCCTCTGCAACTCATCCAGAACAGGACTGCAAGACTTGTCCTTGGCCTCAAGCCCAGGGATCCTATCTCTCCAGCACTGAAATCTCTGCATTGGCTCCCAGTGGCTGCAAGGATTAATTTCAAGACCCTCTGCAATGTCCATAAGGCCTTCTGGGGCCTGGGTCCTCAATACCTCCAACTCAAGCTCTTTGATCCTCCAAGCACGAGTTGGGGGGTAGATCTCTTTCTTTGGCTGGGGCCTCCATCTGGAACAGCCTCCCTGAAACTTGAGGAGAACCATCTCCGATTCCGGAAGCAGCTCAAGAACTTCCTCTTTGCTTCTGCCTTCTCTCTTCCTCTCCCCTGCTGATTTCCTGTCTGATACTGCACTGGTCACCTGGCTACCCTCTGATTTCGGGCCCAGGTCCCTGCCCGCCTAGTTGCACACCCGCGCTGCCTCCCAGCAACCCTTGCACTTGGGTCTGTATCTGTAACCCTACAGTCCCCCTACCTGCACTTTTGGACACCTGCTATCTGCACTTAACCTTGCACCTGCCACCTGATGGCCGCACTTCTTGTTATTGTTTTGATCCCATGTACAGCACTACCCCCTCCCCTGGCACTTTTCCCCTCGCGCCCCCCATGCACCTGCACAATCTCAATGTCACTTGGCCTAGTAAGATAGTGGTCTCTGTCCTCCCTCTGTTTCCCCGTTCCTTGCCTCGTCACGCCTTGAAACCCTTGTGTATAAGCACGTTACAAATGCTGCATCATATCAGAGGACACTGCAAGCCGTGGCTCCACCAAAGGCAGCTGTGGTAGTTCAACGGTGGGCAGAAACCAAACATGATTTATTAATTGACTTCTCCGAAGTCTCAGATTTAACTATGGCGACAGTGGTCCCGGCCCCTGAGGAGGGGTGAGACTCAAGATCCACTTACTCTTACTTTCGGAATGGACTACAGAACATTCAGACACGGCCAATGCACAAATTAAGAAAATACAATGCCAGGATTCTACATGTCTGGCTGTTGCACAGATACACATAGAAGCCCAGCATGAAACATCTGCATTCCCTCGAGAAGTGAATAATACTCTGTACACGAGTCCATCCATACAGACGCCACACAATCCTGCTGTGACAGCGCGGCTGACTGACTCAGTTAGGCGACTAACCCCTCCAGCAGTTACCATTCCGCAGCAAGTGGAGAATGTCTTGGTGCAAAAAACACAATCTCCCCTCCGGAGCCCCCCTCCGTTTCTGAATCTTTCCCGCTCACCTATTTTGTATGCGGACGCACTTAATTCATCGTCCTCCTCTGAGGTTACATATGCACATCCCACCCCCAAGCGATTATCAAACGGACTACAGCCCTCCACACACCTTTTAGAGATCACGCTGGGCTCCATGAATACCACATTGACATATCTAGCAAGGCTGTACGAAGCATTAGATTTCAAGGTGAATGTGCAAAATGACATGTTGGTGAACATTCATGACGACTTGGTTTCCAGAGAGGACGTAGCTGTGAGAGATACTCAAGTGATTAAACAAACCCATCAGAAATATAATTACGGTGAGTAATGTATCACTTCTGAGGCTTGTGGAATCTGCTTAGATCACATGCTATGCATAGATTAGCGAGCAGTGTTTGGAGACAGTGGTGGGTTGTGAGAAGGTACAGCAGCAAAGACATGTTTCAGCACTGCTCGTCAAACCTGGGAATCTGCTTTAGAGTGAGTGTCAATGAAGTAGTGCTAAGTGAAAGTGTGGATAGAGCGCCATATAGTTGCTTTTCAAATGGCATCCAGCGGGACATTTACGATAAAAGCCAAGGTAGCTCCTGTACCCCTGGTGGAGTGAGCTCTTGGTGTGAAAGGCAGTGTTTTATTTGATAGAGAGTAGCAGAGCTGTATGCATCTGACTATCCATCTGGAGATGGCGTTTTTGGAGACGTCATCTCCTTCCCTGCCTGGAGCTATGGAGACAAACAGTTGGTTGGTTTTCCTTAGTAAAGGACCACCCTCCTTACATGTAGTGTATGGAGTTTTTTCTCATCCGAGCTTGATGGATTTTGGAAGAAAGCTTGTAGCTGGATGGCCTGATTGACATGGAACTTTGAAATTAACTTACGTGAAAACCTAGGGTGCGTTCTTAATACCAATTTGTCTTTGTGGATAACAAAGAAAGGGCTTTGCACTGACAAAGCTTGCAGTTCACTGACTCTCCTTATGGAGGTGATAGCCACCAGAAAAGCCGTCTTATATGTAGGGTGTTTAAGGCTGGACGTATGCAAAGGCTCAAAGGGGGGGGGGGGGTCCTGTGAGCTTTGCAAGTACTACATTTAGTTACGACCCTGGCGGCAGGTTTCAAATAGGAGGGTGGAGTCTTTTTTACTCCCTCCATGAATTCCTTAATGATCGGGACTTTCCACCAGGACACCTTACTTTGAGAAGTGGTGTAAACGGATAGAGCCGCTAGGTGAACTTTGAGTTAAATACTAGCCCAGAGTCTAGTAAGTAAAGCATGTAATGAAGAATGTGTGATGGAGTACATTCTATTGGGTTAATTTGTTTTGACTGGCACCAAATTACAAATCTCTTCCACTTGTTAAAGTAACAGTGTCTAATGTTTCGTTTACATGCCTCTGAGGATTTCCATACACCTTTGAGGTAGATTTAAATGGCCAAACTCTGACTTCAGGAGCTAAGCTTCCAAGTTCATAGACTGAGGTTGAGGGTGTAATGTTGCCTCCCCCCATGCTGTGTGAGCATGTTGAAGGGGCACATGAGTTTGATCTGGTTACACATCGCTAGTTTGCGTAGATGTGGATACCAAGGTTGACTCACCCACATAGGAGCAACTAGGATTAATGTAACTTGCTCTTTGTGCATCTTGTTCACCACTTTGTTCATTAGAGGAGTTGGGGGGCAAGGGTGGTCTATAGCGTGGGCACATTTCCCAGACCAGTTCATCCACAGGGCGTTCCCCTTGGAGTTATGCTGGGGAAACCTGGACATTGTTTTCTCTTGTTGCGAACAAGTCTAACAGGGGTAGCCCCAATGTGTGAAAATGTAGTCTATGATATCTGTCAATTTACCACTCGTGCTCTTCTGGTAGAGGATCTCTGCTTGTGAGCCCGCTAGAGAATGGAGTTCCCCTGGAACATGTTATGAAGTTAGGAAGAACAAGCTACTCTCTTACCTGGTAACGTTCTTTCGATGGGATGGTCCGACGACGTATTCCATATCTATGACAGTAATCACCACAGCTGTGCTGCTTCGGAAAATCTTTCGGCGTCTGCGTCCTGCGTCGATGTCGAAACGCCGTCCTCGAGGACCTCCTCCGACGGCCGACGTCACCAGATGTTATAAGTAGGACGCCCGTAGCCTCAGTTGTGGTTTTTTTCCCCAGAACGTGTGGCACCAATCTTCAGCCAGTATGACCACAGAAAGCCTTGCGGAAACGTAAGCTGCAATCGCAAAAGAAATTCTGTAGCGGGGTAGGCAGGGAGGGAGCGATATGGAATAGGTCGTCGGACCATCCCATCGAAAGAACGTTACCAGGTAAGAGAGTAACTTGTTCTTCGAGGGGATTGGGTCCTCCGACGTATTCCATATCTATGACAGACTCCCAAAGCAGTACCAAGGTACGGAGGTGGGAAAGGAATTTAGAATATACAAATTTAGAATGCCCAATCTAATTGCAGAGTAAAGGATCGCCTTGCCATGGATGGAATCTAGGGAGTAGTGACGTACAGTATGGACCGAAGCCCAAGTGGCTGCTTCACAGATGTTACGAATAGAAACACCCCTCTGCAGGGCAGTAGAGGCAGCCATACCCCTAGTAGAATGGACCCGCAAGCCTACCGGAGGGTCTTTAACCACCAAGCGGTAACATTCAGAAATTGCCAAGATAATCCATCTAGACAAAGTCTGCTTAGTGACAGCTTGTCCCAAATCCCTTCCAGCGTAACCAATAAAGAGCTGGTCGTACACTCTGACCCGGGACATGCGTGAAATGTAGAAACTTAAAGCTCTCCTAGAACCTATGGAGCCTCTCCTCATCCTTGCCAGGATGTGGAAGAGGATAAAATGCCGGAAGAATGAACTTCTGGCCCAAATGAAATTCCGACACCACCTTCGGAAGAAAAGAAGGACGAACTCCAAGGACAACCCTGTCCTTATGAAACACAGTGAAGGGTGGCTTAACTGAAAGTGCCTGTAACTCACTCACTCTCACGGAGGAGACCGCAACTAAAAATACAGTTTAAGAGTTAGCAGTCTCAAAGGGCAAGAATGTAAAGGCTCAAATGGAGCACCCATCAGAAACCTGAGAACAAGATTCAAATCCCAACCGGCCACCAGGAAAGGTGATGGAGTGAACACATTAGTGAGCCCTTTTAGAAACTGAGAAATTAAAAGAATTTTAAGATAAGAACACTCCTTAGACGAGCGCTTAAATATGGACAGCGCCGCCAGGTAACCTTTAACGGTACCCACTTGCAGGCCCCTTTGGGCAAACAAAGCAAAAAAGACAGAACCACAGGAATGTCACATGAAAAAGGATCCACATTCTTAACCCTGCACCAATCGCAGAACTTTCTCCAATGGCAACGGTACAGGGACTTTGTTGCAGGCCGTCTGGCCGAAAGCAACACCTCAATCACGTCTTCAGGGAGGTCCCAATCCTTATACCTCACCCTTTCAGAAGCCAAGCGTGAAGGTTGAGGTATCTGATCTCTGGATGGAGAACCTGACCCTCCCTCCCATGAGAGCAGATAATCTCGGTAGAGAAGACGACGTGGAGGGCAGATGGACAAGTCGAGAAGGTCCGGGTACCACGTCCTTCGGGCCCATGCCGGAGCAATGAGGATCATCCGGGAACCGAACCTGCGTAACCTCTGCAGCACTTGCGGGATGACGGGGACTGGAGGAAACTCGTACAGCAGTGGGAAGGACCACTCCACCACGAACGCGTCTCCCAAGGCTCCTCTTGGAGGAAATTCCCACGAGCAGAACCTTTCGCACTTCCGGTTGACATTGGAGGCGAAGGGCAAAGATCTCCAGCAGAATCTCCTGAGCCAGCTCCCACTCATGAGAGATCGCGCTCTGCCTGCTCAGAGCGTCCGCCGTCTCGTTTTCGTCTCCTGTCAGATGGACTGCCGAGATCGAAACTTCCTGCTGGATGGCCCAGAACCAGAGCTGCATCACCTCCCTGCACAGAGGTAGTGACCCTGCCCCCCCCCCTTTTTGTTGAGGTAGTGCATGGCCACTGTGTTGTCCGTCAGAATCAGGACAGTCTTTCCTCGCACAGTCAGCAGAAAAGCCTTCAGGGCAAGCCTGACGGCCCTCAGCTCCAACAGATTGATATGGAGTCTGGACTTCGACAGAGACCAACGACCGCTGTCAACTCGTTGGCATGAGCTCCCCATCCCGTGAGGGATGCGTCTGTCACGATCGTCACCTCTGGCCAGGGAAGCCAAAACAGAGCCCCCCTTCGACGACCCACCACAGAAGGTCCTGGGCGACCGAGGGCGGCTCCTGAACGGGGTCCGACATCCTGCCGGAGGATTGTGAACACTGCATCTTGAGTGCCCACTGCAAAGATCTCATCCGCAATCGAGCTTCTGGCATCAAAAGAATGCAGGATGCCATGAGGCCGAGCAACCTCAAGAACTCGAACGTTTGGAGAGACTGGGCATGTTGAAACTTGTGCACCATCTGCTGAATGTGATGAGCCCTCACCTGGCGAGGAAAACACTGCCCCAGGGACGTGTCGAGCACTGCTCCGATGTACTGGAGCCGCTGAGTTGGCGTCAAGTGGGACTTCTTTAAGTTGATGGAGAAGCCCAGCTTGTGGAGGGAGTGGCAGGTGACTGACAGATGATCCAGGACTTGCTCTGGAGAGCGCGCCCTGATCAACCAATCGTCCAGGTAGGGGTAGACGTGAATACCCCCTTTCCTGAGATGCGCTGCCACCACTACCATGAGCTTGGTGAAGAGCCTCGGGACGGAGGTCAATCTGAACGGCAGGAGCCGGAACTGAAAGTGCGAGTCGCCAACCGCAAACCTCAGGTACTTCTTGTGCTTTGGATGGATCGGCACATGAAAATAAGCGTCCTTGAGGTCGAGAGACACCAACCAGTCCTGAAGTTGAAGGGCCTGGAGGACTTGAGAATGAGTAACCATCTTGAACTTGTCCTTCCTGAGGAGTTTGTTCAAACCGCGCAAGTCCATGATGGGTCTCAATCCCCAGTCTTCCTTTGAAATCAAAAAATAAGGGGAATACCAACCCTTGTTCCTCTCCGCTACAGGCACCAGCTCTATGGCGCCTTTCTGCAGCAGGGCTTGAATTTCCTGCGCAAAGAGCGGATCCGGCGTCTTCAAAGAGAGATTCCCTGGTGGATTGTCGTGAGGCCTCTGCCGAAAAGGAAGACAGTAACCGTGGGCTATGATCTCCAGAACCCACACATCTGAAGTAATGGCACACTATTCTACAAGATGCTGCGCCAGCCTTCCCCCACCCGGCGAACCATGGGACATGGCCTCATGACTGAGCTGAAGCGGCTGCGGCGTTGCCTGAGGGCAAAGAGGCAACTGCCCGAGCGGCCTTGGCACCTCGAGTACCTTGTTTTCCACCTCTGGCACTCCTACAGTGGCCCCTTTGACTAGCAGCTCCTCTCGCTTTACTAAAGGATGAGTAATAACGAAAAGGAACCTCCCCTCCATTGCTATCCCCTAGGACGAAAAGGCGGAGGTTGTTGAACTGCAGCGCTCAACGACTTCACTGCAGCTTTTGAGGTCTGCAACCTCTCAAGGCTCTCGTCAGCTTTGCTGCCAAAAAGATGTACACCATCAAAGGGCATGTTGAGGAGCCGGGCTTGCACATCAGGAGCAAACCCGACTTCTGCAACCACGCAAACCTGCGTAATAACGGTGCTCACCGCCATGGACCAGCTGACACAATCTGCTATGTCCAGACCCGACTGAACGGCCTCACACATGGCACCCTTGCCATCCTGTATCATAGCAAGAAAACCATCCTGTTCGTTCCCTTCGGGAATATGTTCAGCCGCTAAGGAAACACAGTTCCACAAAGTGTGCGTGAAACGTGACAAGGCGCACATATGGAGCTTGCTGCCTGAAGAGCCATACCCCCTGAAGAAAACACTTTCTTTGCCCAACCATCAAAACGCTTGCCGTCCCTATCAAGAGGGATGGTAGGATACGATGCCTGCTTTGCTGGGGCCATAGCCTCCTGCACCACCAAACTCTCTGGAGTGGGGTGCGTGGTCAAGGAGCAGGGGTCGCTACTGGCTGGGCGGTATTTTTGCGGCAAAGACTTGCCCACTGCCGGAAGACTCTCCGAAGCAGTCCAAGCCTCCACCACCCTCCTTTGTAGAGCCATATGGAACGGCAGTACCGGGTCAGTTGGTGGACCTTGGTCGAGAATATCCGTCAGGTCATCTTGCAGAAAATCCCCTGGTGGAGCAGACCACCCCAAGTACTCGGTGACCCTCGACATAAGGTGCCGGTACGAGGACTCGGCATGGGTGCCAGGCTCAGGCCTACAGAACTCCACCCCCGGAGAGGTGTCCAGACCACTGGCGTCGTGCAGCGACTGACGCAGGTCTTCAATCGGGCTATGTCCCGAGATAATCTCGTCTGGTACCGTATCAGGAACCATCCCATCCTCAGAACCCTCATCCACCTCAGAAATATAATCCAGATGGTGGAAAGTGGGGGGCACAGAATGGGGGACAAAGACATGTTTGGCCTTGGCCAGAGCCTTTCTAGGGGGTTCCACCGTGCCAAGGGTTACCTCCGACAAGACAGCCTCGAAAGGCGTCGAGTGAATCAGCGTCTACGTCGAGCGCGGCGCCGGCAGCATCGACGGCTTCGACACAGGCCTCGAGGGTCGAGCCCCGAGCGTGTCCTTCGACAGCCTGGGCGCCGATGGCGTCGACTACTTTCTCAGAGGCAAAGCCTCGAGAGAATCCCTCGACGACCTCGGCGCCACAGGCATCGACGTCTTCTTCGAAGACTTCACAGGTGCACACGGTCTCGAGCGTGTCGAGGACCGGGACCTGGAACGGGCATGACTAGAACGATTCCCCTTGTCCGAGCAGGACCTTTCCTGTGAATCGTGCTGACCACCCGAGCCCAAAGGCGTACGAGCGGTGTCTCTAGTACGGTCACGCCCGACCCCACTCGGAGGTGCGGAAGGACCGGTGCCCCGAGATTCAAGAATCGCCAACATTTTCTTACCGAAGGAAGCCCATTCCTCCGGAGTCGCATGCTTGGTGGGATAAGCAACCCGCCGACAGCCGGAGTCCTCGGACAAGGACGGGGAAGGCAACCGATGACGGCGCTTCCGGGAGTGCCTTGAAGAGGCAGAGGAGTGGCGGGACCCACTCCAGGACCGAGACCTACGATGACGATGTGGAGAGTCGCCCCTCGAATCGTCTGTCGAAAGCCCAGTGGACCTCGACTTCCGGGGCTTGGACACCTTACTGACCGACAGCTTCTTCCTATGCTCCCGCAAGGCCTTGGACACAAGCGACTGGCAGTCAACACAATCACCCGTGTCACGGGCCTCCCCGAGGCACGAGAGGCAGGCGTTGTGCGAGTCCGTCACCGACATCTTGGACCCGCAGTCCCCACACTTCTTGAAGCGCGGATGCGGGGTGGAAGAAGAGGAAGACATCCCGATAAACTTTCACAACAAACAGGTTCGAAGAACCGAAAGAACAGAAACTCCAGAGTCGAAGCGCGCTGAGATCTCCGAAGCGAAGACGTTCACGGAAAAAACGGAACTGAGGCTACGGGCGTCGTGCGTCCTACTTACAACATCTGGTGACGTCGGCCATCGGAGGAGGTCCTCGAGGACGCGTATCGACGCAGGATGCAGAAAGATTTTCCGAAGCAGCACAACTGTGGTGATTACTGTCAGATATGGAATACGTCAGAGGACCCAGTCCCCTCGAACATGCATCGCTTGAGTGCCCACTTCCATATGTTTTATGCTAGCCTTGAAGGACTTGGAGAATGTGTGCCCCCATGCTTGTTTATGTAAAACTTTGCAGTGGTACTGTCTGAGTATTTCAACAGTTTTATTTGACAGGTGTGCTTGGAAGGTTTGTAATGCCTTGAGCACTGCTAAAAGTTCCAGAAGAGTGATGTGATTTTGGGCAGTGATTTGAGTCCACAGTCCATTCCCTGTGAGATGAAGGTAATGGGCCCCCCCACCCGGTGAGTGATGCATTTGTTTGATTATTTGTATAGCGCACCAGACCCAAGGGTATTCGGGCGCATTGCAAAGATTACTCAAAACTTAGTTACACATACAAAAAGAAAATATATACATTGCACAGGATCACTCAAAGCTTAGTTACACATAAGAGGGAAAAAATACATTCAGTATAGTTACACAATGAAAATAGTACAGTTACACATATACAGTATATTTACAAGGATGTGCTGAGGTAGTGACAGGCAGGTGTGGCCTATGGCGAAAAGCAAAGGTTTGTATGGTAGTGATAGAAAGAGCATTGATCGGTGACATGGTGGGTCAGTTAGTCAAGGTGTATGTAGCAGGACCGCTAACGGTCAGAGTCTTTAAGCCACATTATTATGCTAAGTCGGAATTTTTGGTAAGACTGCTCCAGTCTAAGAGAGGAGGGAAGTGAGTTCCAGAGTTGGGATGCCTTGACCTGGAAGCTGCTGCCTCCCACTCTGGACAATTTGAATCTGGGAATCAGAAGGCAATTCATATTGGAGAGTCTGGTTATTCTTGTTGTGGTTTTCCTGCTAATTCTGTCTGAGAGATAGAGTGGCGCTACCTTGTTAATACATTTATGAGGGACGAGCTAACTTTTAGTTTGAGTTAGTCAGCTGTGGACAGCCAGTTATTGGCTCTTCTTGTCTCAGAGATGTGTTCTCCCCTTGCCATTCCTAGTGCGGCTCTAAGAGCGTTATTTTGCAGAAATTGGATTGTCTTGGTTATTTGTTTGTTTGCCCCTATGTAAATGGCATTACAGTAGTCTAGCTTTGATAGAATAAGTGCTCTGGCAAGGGTAATGCAGCTGTCATTAGAAAGGAAGGCTTTACCTGCTCGTATCAATTTACAAGTATAGGATGTGGCAGAGGCCATGGCATTTATCTGTTTGTTAAGGGAGAGAGTGGAATCCAAATAGAACCCCAGGGTTTTGACTTCCTTGGCGACTGAGATGATGTTTTAGTCAATGTTAAAGGCTGAATATTTAGGGCTCAGTTTTTTGAGGGAAGATGAGGTGCCCAGGATGATGATCTCAGTCTTGTCATCATTCAGGCATTGTCCATGGGTGGCCATCCATGCCTGGATGATGAGAAATCTTGTTCACCAAGGCCAAATCCTTTTCATAATCATCTGTAAGAGGTAGGAGGATCTGTGCATCATCTGCATAGTTACTGTAGGTGATACCCAGATGATCCAGATCATTGAAAAGGGGCTTCGTGAAGATTTTGTATAGAGTAGGTGAGACACAGGATCCCTGAGGCAAGCCTGATGGGAATCGGGTCGGCTGCGGCCGTGGGTGAGAAGACTCATGGTACGGTCACTAAGAAAAGATTGTATCCAGCCTATGGCTTCAGTAGAGAAGTGTGCAGCAGAGTTCAGATGACTGCATAAAATCTGGTGATCAACCAAATCAAAGGCGGCCGATAGGTCCAAGAGTAGGAGAAGGGCCGAGTCTCCTTTGTCCCCGAGTTCATCTATCTGGGCCTTCAAGTCTGTTAAGGCAGTTTCTGTTCCGTGCGGAGGTCGGAAGCCAGATTGCCTTGATCCTAGTAGGAAGTTCACTTCCAGGTGTTTTTGGATTTGTGAGTAGGCCATTTTATCTAGGATTTTCAGAAGAAATGGTACCGTAGTGATGGGTCGGTAGTTGGTTGGAATTAAAGGGTCTAAAGTCTGTTTTTTTTTTTAGAAGTGGGAGCACCCAAGATTCTTTGAGGTCAGTTGTGATAGTATTAGATGCAAAAGACGCGTTGATAGGTTTTGTGATAAAAGGTGACAGATCTCTGGCTGCATCCTTTATAAGTTGAGCAGGGCATGAGTTAGTTGGATGGTTTGAGAGATAGTATGGTTTTTTTTCAGTTTCAATTATGGTGACTTTGGGTAACTTGAACCAAGGTGGTTTGACAGTGTTTTTGGAAGGGTCTAATAAAGTTGTGATGGGCGTGGTACTAGTTAATGAAGCTTTTTTATTAGCAATTTTTGCTTGTAGAGTCGTGACTTTGTTTGCTAGTGCTTGCTGAATGTTCGAGCACCAGAGTTTGTCCTTGGTGCAATTATCTGGCACAGGTATAGGGGCTTTCAGCTCTTTAAGGATAACGAAAAGTTCTTTAGTACTGGAGTTGGCTTGGGAAATTCTACCATTATAGGATTCACGTTTGGCTAGTAATAGTTCATTTTTATATAAGGTCTATGGCGTCTGTTGCGACAACCGCTTGCACCGTCGGGTTGTGGAAAGCTTTTCACTTTAACAGGTTTTCCTTTGTCCACCAGCGTAGAGCTTGTACTAGGGTTGGCGAAACAACCACTAGATCGTCCCACTGACCGCTTGCCTGAGACCACTGTTTTGCCAACCAGTCTTGCATTGGGCACATGCAGAATCATGCATGTGGGACCAAGTAGATGCATGATGCCATCATCCTGAGCAGGTGCATTGTTTTGCATACGGTTATCTGGCGACCGGCTAGATACTGAGGTATTTAAAGCAGTATGTTTTGTACTCTTTGATTTGACAGAAAGACTAGACCCTCTTCTGTTTTTGACAGCTCCTAGGAACTGTTTGGTCTTGTTTGGTACAAGGCTTGACTTTTTCTCGTTGATTGACAAACCCAATAGAAAAAGAAGAATGATTGTTCTTAAGGTATTTTGCTTGCAAATTTGGGGATTTCCCTCTGTGATCAGCCAGTCGCCCAGGTAAGTGTACACTTGGATTGACTCCCTGTGTAGATGCGCCACCACCAATGCCAGTACCTTGGTGAATATCCTTGGAGCGGATGCTATGCTGCACCTTGAATTGGTAGCGCTGGTTCGTCATTTTGAAACGCAAGAATCTTCTGTGCGCTGGGAACATTGAAATATGAAAGTATGCATCTTTCAAATCCAAGGTTGCCATGTAGTCCCCCACTTTAGAAGTGGGATTACTTCCTGTAGCGTTGTCATGCAGAATTTCTGTGGCTTGACATAGGTGTTTGCAGGGCGCAGGTCTAAGACCGGGCGCATCGTGAGGTCTTTTTTTGGCACAAGGAAGTACATTGAATAAATACCCTTGCTTGCCTGGTTCCCCCGGGACGATTTCTACAGCGTCCTTTAAGAGCAGCGCTGTCACCTCTTACAACAGGATACGCTGTTCTCCCTTGGAGGTGTTCCTTTGTCTTGGTGGGTGGTTGGTGGGTTGTTGTAACAGTTCTATACAATAACCGCACGCCACAGTTGAAAGTACCCACTTGTCCGAGGCGATTCCCTCCCATACGTGGGTACGAGACCTTCTTTGGCCTCTTTGAAACCCTTGTTGCGAGGACTGTCCCTGTGATAAACCCCAGGACGAGCTTTGACCATGGTTGTAACCCGATGCACGTTGAGCGTTTTGCCCTCTAAAACGCCGAAAATTGTAGCCCCCTCTTCGTCCGGAGGGTTTGTTGGTGAGTGGCCCTAATGATTTTAGGGTGTCATTCTTCTTTCACGCTCTCTAGAGCGTCTTCAACTGCTTTGCCAAACACGTTGGACTCTATGGGCATATTAAAGCGGGGAGTCTGAGTCTCGAGCTTGAAGCCAGACTGGCGTAGCCACGTGTGGTGTTTGATCAACATGCCCTCTGCTATTATTCTTCCTGCATTGTCTGCTGCATCCAAGTTGTTCTTGAGGATGCCGTTTGCCATTTGTTTACCCCCTGCAATGGAGGGACAGTTGTGTTTTCAGGTACTCAGGGACTGAAGCTATTTGCTTGGCCATCTCATCCCACTTGTGACAGTTTTAATAAGCTAATAAGGTGGTGTTATGAGCAATTCTAGCTGGGTAAGTTGCCGAAGAGGCTACCTTTCTTCCCAAAGTGTAAATCTGTTCACTCTCCTTATTAGGAGGGGCTTCGGAAGAGGCCATAGGTGTTCCTGCTCTCTTTCTAGTAGTCACCACTAAAGAGTCTGGTTTTAACTGCCCCCTGATGTAAAGGGGGTCTGAGGGAGCTGGCCGGGAAACGTTATCAACGTGCAGGTTAACTGCCCGTGTTAAATTTGGAGTAATCCGAGGGTTGGATGCGCCTCTGTACTAATTGAAGTAGGGGTATGAATTGGGTAGCAGACTTTTTATCACCCAATATGTCCTCAACAAAGTCCTTGGGCACCTGTGTCTCTTGTGTATCGATTTTAAAATGTTCTGCCGCTTTTAGGAGCAGGTAATTATACTGTATTTGATTATCCACTGGCGAGTCTGCCACCGGTGGGTCTGAGTTATCTGGCGACTGTATGACGGAGACCTCGTCGTCATCATCATAAAATTGGTTGACATCACCCATGTCCCCTTGATCTTTTGGGTCAGTGCAAGTTCCAGTGTCCTGGAAGTCTTGCATGGTGTCACAATAAGCAAGCTGCCCTAAATCCTGCAGCGAGGTGAAAGCTTGTGTGGGGTCTGTGTGGGCTCTCTTGGTGGAGGGCTGGGTAACTGCTGCCCCACTGAGTTGTAGCTGGCCCGCTGTGTGGGGCACCCTGAAGATTTACTAAGACCTCAGGGTGGTCATCAAAGAAATTAGCTAGGAAAGACATTCATCTCATGACTATCAATCATTTCTGCTGTCCATTGTGGTGAACTTGGGATTATGGGGGGGTGGGGGGGGGGAACAGAGGCAGGTGGGTTGAGTGTTGGTTCTGGTGCAGGTTCATTTGTTATGGCGCATAGCCCCCGAAATGGTGCCCTCCCCCTGGGTCAGTCCCCAAACTAGAGCCCTCTCCCTGTGTTTTAGAACACTTATGGGTCTTCGACGTCCAACTTTTCAATAGTGTGTCTGGGACATGTTTCTTAATGAGCTCACTCATCTTTGAGCTTGGTGTAGTTTTCGAAGAGGCCTTCGATGGTCATTTTTCGGCATGCGAGGGGGCTGTCGACGCGTCTTTCGACACCCGGTCATCAGCGTGTGAGGACTTTGTGACTTTAGACAGTGTCAGAAACGGACTTGCCTGTCAGTTTCATGGGCCTGCCGTGAGGCGAGTGCGATGGCCCAGAGGACAGGGAACTTTCTGACCCCCCTTGATGCCATTTGTGGCTTTCCGGACGGCGTTGAGTTCAACTTTCGGCTGTGGGAGGTGTGTTGTGCTTTGGTCGTGCTAGTGCTGCTGGGTGTCGTCCCCGTAGCAGAAACGCCAGCCTGCCTGTTGGGCTCGGGGGCTTGCACGCAGGTATCAGATGGATCCTGATTGTCCTCGGAGTCACTGTAGACGTCGATGCTGCTGTTGCTGGAGGCTACCTCGACGTCCATGGCGGCATCAACCTGCATGGCGTGGTGGGCCCATCGTTTTGTTTTGCAGCGCTTCAGTATTTTGGGCTTCAACAGTTTGCACGACTTGCACTGTCCCTCGGCGTGATCCCTTGGGAGACAGATTGCACATCCGGTGCAAGTCTTTGCAAGGGAATTTACGATTACAGGATGAGCAAACCTTAAAAGGTGCATTCCTCCATTGTGTATGGGGAAGACAGCCTGGCGAAATAGGTGGGTGGAGAAGGGAATATGCATTCTCTTAGAGACTAAAGAATGACCCCACCCCCCACTCTACCTACTGTGAGGGCCGAGGCCCGTTGAGGCCTTCTGAGGCCGTATGAAAGGTTTGTCGAGATGAATTGCTGTAGTCGTCGACGATGGTAGTTCGTCCTTTATGCCGTTGCTGAAGATCTTGCAGGAAAACGGCTAACAAAGGACAGAAAGAATATACCAGATTTAATTTTTCTAAGCAAAGGCAATAGCCAGAAGGAACTCCGCAATATGCGAAAGACTATGAAGGCGCAAAAAAAAAATCTGAGGGTCCTCGACACGTGAAGCACCATGGGTACAGTAGACGTCACACTAGGGATAGTATTACTGGCACGCCCTGTCGACGTCAGTTTCCGAGTTTCAAAAACAACAACAGTAATACTCTACAGTTTTCACTAGATGACGGCCTATGCATAGCATGTGATCTAAGCAGATTCCACAAGCCTCAGAAAAATATATAGCTATAAAGATGTTTGATCAGTGGCATGTCTCATAGGGGTGGATGGAGAACTGCTTGACCTTTAGAAGGGAGTTCGAGGGGGTTGGTTAGTAAATCACCCTTGTAACTTTTGCATTGCATTGGAGAGTGGCAGACCTGATCAAAAGCAGGCACCTTGTCCTATCAGGTTTTGAAGGACAACTCAAGGATGCCTTGGCAGTGGTTGTATATAGACTCACCTGCAGCAAAGCATTGATCAATTTGGTCATGCAGGTGGATGGGTGAGTGAAAGAACGAAAGGGGGGGGGGATGTGTGAGGGGTCTCCCTGGGAGAGGTTGGAACATCCTGGTACAATTCATAGAACTACGCACCCTGCACCTCAGATCAGGGTTCATGCTCCAGTTTCTAGAAAGTGGAATAAATGTAGAAAAGATTACCTCTGTCTTTACAGTGAATGATTTCCAACATTGTCCAAGGAAGTCGAAATCATTCTCCATTAAGACGCAGCAGGTAGCCAACACTCTTCAATCTGCAGTCCCATTTGACAATGAAGGTAGCCTTGTATCTGGAGGGGAGGTTCTGTGGCTAGCTGGTTAGATTCAGGAGTTACTACTAGAAACCACACTTTTGATAATTGTAACAGATCTTGCCATACCAGAAAAGATCAGATCAAAAAGTACAGATAAGAAAGCTAGATGTTTTGCACGTTTTATTCCTGAACACACAAGTCCCACATGGGTTGAATAAGGACTCTTTCTGTGTTGTATTTTTGTAAAGGGAGAAATGTCATTTGTTTTTCTCAGATTTACCAAGAGCAACAAAGGGTTTTCTTTTATGTTCAAGGTTCACACAATGTACAGAACCTTATGGGTTCCATCACGTGGCAGCACCCCCTTTTCCTGTTCCAGATGGAGCAAGGACACTGGTATTTCATGTTGTAGACATTGCGAGGTACACTAACTTGCATCTCAATACATTTGTCCAGTTGTGGTCTAAAGTGTGATATCGATGAATGCTTAAACATTTGCTTGTTTTTGTACTTGTTTTCAATCTTACCTGATGAAGGGATAAATCAGAATCATTTTGGATATGGACTTGGTTTAAGTCTGTTAATGCACTGGCTTAACAAACAGGAGAATGAAGTTAATTCAAAGCAACATTATTTTCGATAACTACTGAAAGTGTATGCAACTTCTCATTGAACTATTACGAATTGGTTTCATGTCAAAAATGATCTGCATTTAAAAACACTAATGCTGGGGGGCGTGGCTTGGAGCCATGATGGTCGGAGTGGCTATGTAAGAGCTCACGACTGGTGCCACGTTGCCAACGGAAATGCACCAGTGAACTAATCGCCCCAACACCTCCAGACACAGCGTTTGCCTCCAGAAAGGCTGCTGCATCAGATGTCTGACTCTCAAACCCCAGGGAGCAGTGGTTTGCAGCCCCTTCTGATCGGCACCAAAATTGCCTGGCAGGCAGTGGGAAGAAGGCAAAATGGCAGCGACTCCCACCAAGCACAACAGCCTTTAAAACGTCGCTCTTGCCCAGGCTCCACGGGTGAAGCCGCCGGAGAAGGAGGAGGCGGTCGATTGCGCAACGCGGGGCTGGAATTACACGTAGAGCGGCCCATACATGTGAAGAGCCCCTCTGGCGCCGACCCAGCGTGCAGAACTCCAGCCCCCGGGCGGATTTGAGACCCAGGCCGGTGGGAAGCACACAGCGCTCCAGAGGGTGGGGAGCCCCCCCTCCCCCCCGCTGTTGCATACCACCCACCCACCGACCCGAAGAGGCGGAGGAGAGCTCTGGGCGACCGCATCCCCCATGCCAGCCGGCGCCGAGGAGGAGCCGAGCATCCCGGGCACTGGTGCAAAGCTACGTACTGGGGAACCCCAGGCTGGGGGAGGCCTGCCCGGACCTTCTCACTAAACAGCGGAGGCTGTTGCCGCCGGACCGGGCGCAGCTGGTCCAAAGTTGCCAAGTACTCAAACCCTTTCTGACTACCTGATAGGACTGGGGCTGCCAGGTGGGGCTAAGAACCCGCAGGCCTGAAGAGGAGCAGGGGGTGGCTCTGCGCCAAACGAAGGATGCAGACTCCTCTCCCACTCAGCCTGGAGCTGCAGGGGCCCCTGATGGGATTGGGACGCTGGCTCCTGACCCCAACATCTGAGGAGGTCTGCTGAGGGCGCACGTGGAGCCCTAGGCCCCCCCCCTTCTGTCGCCTGAACCAGGAACTCAATGCGTAACGACCCACACTGCACAGATGCCAACAGGCTGTGGAGGCATCCGCGAAATCACTCTCCTGACGCCAGCAAAAGAGCGCTAACCCCCTCCAGGTACCTCACCTAAAGCACCCTACCTATGAGGCAGACTAATCAAAGCTCGGCAACACCTCTGTTTAAAGGTAAGGCGGCACCTGCCGCACCAGTGGGGGGAACCCAGCAGGAGTACAAGCAGTGCCTTTTCGCCCCACGGGTCGAACCAAACCTAACTGACTCAGCCCCACAAGAACTGGGGTGGGCCCGCAGGCTCCTCGCTTTTCTCATATCCCAGCCCAGAGCCGGGTTCTTAACCTTCAGCAGCCTGTACTTAACCACCTCAAGGTGACCCCGAAAGCCGGAGTGTCGGTGCACCCGGGTTACCCGCCGCCCCGCCACAAGTCATCGTGAGTAGAGCTGAGATTCCCCGAACTCTCATCAACAGCACCCAGAGGGGTCTCAGCAGCAGAGGTAAAGGGGGAGGATTCCTATTACAAGCAAATAAAAGCTTGAGTACTGACAGAGGGACTTCCCATCATTCCCCCCCCCCCAATAGGAGTGTGAAGGTTTCACAATGTCTAAGTCTCCCAAGTCGGCCTAACAGGCAGATATTGCTACGCTCCTCACGACACCAATGGCAGAAAAAACGAAAATGGGTGAGCGTAACGACAGCGCAGCACCAAGCAACCGTGCAGAAGAGGGTCCCGACCAAGGTGCACAATCAGTCACAAAAGCAGACCTACAAGAACTCCTCTCTGCCATCACTAAGGAGTATAAAAAAGGTACTGATGAGGTGAAGAGCAAGATTTCAATGCTCGACAAGAGGGTGGGGGAAATAGAATCAAGAACTGTAGAAATCGAAACCACACTTTATGAACAGAATTTCGAAAAAGGGGAGGGGCGGACAGGCTCGCAGCATTAGAAGCCAGATGTGAAGCGCTTGAAGCCAAACAGGAGGATGCCGAAAATCGTTCCAGGCGCTATAACATCAGCCTGAGAGGAATCCCTGCATCAATCCCTGACGAGGACCTGGCGGCTTATGTTAACGACTTATTCCGCTTCATTATAACCCTTCCGGATGACTCCCCACTGGAACTCGACAGGGTGCACAGAACGAGAGTAAAGCAAAACTCCCCCACAGCCTCCGACGTTCTGGCAAGAGTACATTTCTACAGACTTAAAGAGGAAATAATGCGAGAAGCCAGAGGTACGCCCCTACTACACTTCAGAGACGCCATGATATCTCTGTACCAAGACCTAGCTGTAACCACATTGGCAAAGAGGAAAGCCCTAAAGCCAATGACAGAAATGCTGCGAGAGAGAAAGATCATATTCCGCTGGAGTTTCCCCATAGCCCTCTTGTTCCCATTGGAGGGAGCGCCCCGGCATATCCATACCCCAAGAGAAGCCGAAAGCTTCATGAACCCTGTACCAGATGAAGGCGAACCCGAGGAAACAAGGCCTAACACGGAGAGAGCAGAGAGGGAACCCCTGAAATCCTGGTCCAGGGTGGAGGGTCGACGCAGAATAAGGGGCCCTCATCCCAGGAACAAAAAAGCCAACAACCATTAAAGGGGGACCCCCCCCCCCACAGACCCAAGGCACAATATACACTGAGCCGACCTCGCTGGGCTGACTGGAACTTGGACACAACAAGGTTGTCCGGCGAAAGGCAAGTCAATAGCCAGCCTGGAACCCCCGGCCTCCTGACAACAGGCCTTGACCTCACAAGTCAATCTACAGGTATTCGAGGAAACGGAGCCCTCGCTGTAAAACACGCAACCCAAATGATCGATCCAAACCCAAGTGAGGACTGCTATCAACAATCTGGAACTATGTGAGGCATAATCACTGCTTACTGAGTTGGTGACATGGACCCAGTCGGTGGCCCTGTTGGTAAACCGGTGGACCAGAAAACCAGTTTATTTTATTTGTTTGGGGGTTGGGTGGGAGGGGTGGTGGAGAAACAAATGGCAGGGGAAACACTGGGGGCGGGGGACAAGAGACACGGCAAGAGCCAATTCCAACAGCAGTAACCAGCACAATCGACATACGGATAACATGCAGCCCACGCGAATCAAGCGACGCATTAAGCAAAGCAACAATCCGGAGTATTAATGGCCACCTCGAATAAGGAGTTAACCATGCTTAACCTGGAACGTGCAAGGCCTAAACGCCCCAGGCAAAAGGAAATCGGCAGGGCACAGGCTCTCCCAAATAGCAGCAGACATCGTCTGTCTACAAGAAACTCATCTCATAGCAGCCAACGAGAGAAGAGTCTCCTTCCAGCGTTACCCAAGACGCTTCTTTAACTCAGCGGGACAGAAGAAAAGGGGGGTGGCCGTGCTCCTGAGCCACAACATGCCATTAACTCAGGTTACAGCCAAATGTGACCCCGAGGGTCGCTACCTCCTACTGAAAGGCCTGCTGATGGAACTGCCCATCACCGGAGTCGCAATTTATTGTCCGAACTCTGCACAAGAGCACTTTCTCCTTAATCCACTTCCAATTATCTCAACATTTGCAGTGGGTCGCCTACTAATTGGAGACTTATCCCCGGACCCGAATCTGTATCTGGACAAAACACTGCCCCCATCAAGGGGAAGAGTTTGTTAAAGCGCTAGCCATGGCCGAATTTCTGAGGGAAACAGAGACCATCGACGTTTGGAGGCTGTCCAATGGGAGCGCAAGGGACTACACATTCTACTCACACGCCCACTTGGGATACTCGAGGATTGACTTCCTGTTAACGACAGACACGCTCATCCCATGCGTCGAAGACATCCAGATAGGACACAGAGCCATATCAGACCACGCCCCAGTCATCATGCGCCTAAGGGTGCAGGGCCTACCAGAACTGCCGCACTGCACGTGGAAACTAAGGCTAGGTCCTAACTGACATAGCCAGTAGAACAGAATTAACGGAAGCCCTAACCAACTACTTTAAAGAGAACACAACCACCGAGGTCTCCAAAGCGATCATCTGGGATGCAATGAAACCCATCATCCGCGGGGTCGCAATGGACTGCACGGCAAGACACAGGCGACTAAACCAACTGCAGCAAGACAAGCTAGAAGCAAGGGTTGTGGAAATAGAGAGCAGCTTCAAACAACGCCAAACTAGAAAAATGGGCTGAGAACTGAGAAAAGCAAAAGCCGCGCTTGAAATGCATGTAGCGGACCGATCAGCCACAGCGCTGACCTACACTAAGCAATTTGATTACTTAAACAGTAATAAAGCCAACCGCCTTCTGGTCCACAAGCTTCAGAAATTAAGGTCGCGGAACAATATTTAATGCCTGGCAGACGACGCTGGCACCCTCCGCTACACAAAAGCAGAGAAACTGGCGATTATGGCAGAATATCACAGGGAGCTCATGGCTGGACCCCCAAGAGATAAAGCCACACAACTACAATACCTAAGGTCTTCCCGAAAATGCCCGCCGCACCCCCACCTAGAAGCCCTGCAAAGCCCAATTACGGCGGAAGAGGTGTGTGACACCAAATCGTGCCCTAAACAACACTACTCCGGGACCAGATGGGCTCACAGTCCCATTCTACAAAACGTTCGTGCACATCCTTGCGCCCCAGCTGGCAGACCTGTTCAACTCATTTCTCACAACGGGATCCACCACCCCATCCATGGAGTCGCCGCTAACGGTCTTTATACTAAAGCCTGGGAAAGATCCCACTCAATGCTCATCGTACCGCCCTATCACCCTGTTAAACAACAATGCCAAGGTGTACGTGAAAATTCTGGCGAGGAGATTAGTGCCACTTCTCCCAGACATGATACACCAAGACCAAACAGGTTTCATCCCGGGCCGCAGCACCCAGGACAGTATCAGAAGAACAATCAACACCATTGAATCAGCAAATGGGATGAAAGTGGAAATGGTGGTCTTGTCGCTAGATGCACACAAAGCCTTTGACATGCTAGACTGGAGGTACATACAAGCAACGCTGCTGCACTACGGATTCGGGCCAAACTTTGTAAAATGGACACCAGCCAATTACCCACATCCCTCTAGCAGGCTTAGACTAAATGGGAACAGATCGGACAGCATTAAGATATTGAGAGGCACCAGAATAGGGTACCCCCTCCTCCCCTGATATTTGCGCTCTCAATGGAGCCGTTCGCCAGCAGAATCTACCACAACCTGGCAATACGCAGCCTTCAAATCAAAGGGGAATCGTACAAAGCCACCCTGTAAGCCGACGATGTGCTACTAACCCTCACCCGGCTGGAAACATAGATGGTGGCTCTGTGGCAAGAGCTTGAAGCATTCATTCAGAGGGTCGTCGGGATTCCAAGTCAACAGCAATGGGTTAGAAGCCGATCTCCTGATTCCAGGGGCGAATTCACAACTCAGCTATCTGGGGGTCCAATTGCCAAACAAATCAGAAAGAATAAACGTCCTCCCACTGTTTAAAGAACTTAAAAGATCCGGCCCGTTGGCAGAAACAAGAAATTTCATGGTTTGGCAGGATCACAGCCCTAAAGATTAACCTGGTTCCGAGACTGCACTACTATTGCCTAGCCCGCCCAGTAACTGTCCAGAAAAAAAGACATCCAGAAACTGCAAAAGGGCAAGAAAGCGTGAATACCGAGGCGCATTATGCTACATGGCTCAACGGTTGGCAGTCTCGGGGTCCCCGACGTGTCCTGGTAGAACCTAGCGGCTCAGCTTTCACAGGCCTTTGCATGGGAGACCATCACCAACAAACCCTGTTGGCTAGAACTGGAGGAAGCCTGGTGTCCGGTCCCAAGAGAGTCACACCCGCACATGACGAAACGAGGAGACCCCCCCAAACACAGGGCCGCTGCCGGCGACTGAAAACACAGTGATGAACGGGCATAAAGGAGCAAGACGATGGAAGTGTAGAACCACGACGGGGCCACTAACCCCAATCTGGGACAACCCGGACTTTACCCCAGGTATCACCACAAGCAATTTCCACAAATGGAAGGAAGGGGGGCTGTGGCAGGCCATAGACTTCTTTGTGGATGGAAACCCTCTGAACTTTGAAGCCTGTAAAGCTAAACCACAGGTTCCGGAAATGGAGAGGTTCAGATACGCTCAGCTTAGGCAAGAAAAATGGAAGTAGAGAACTCACAGCCCTAGAGAGGACACTCACGTCGAACCCCCCTAAAGGGAAGATATCCACACTGTACAAGTTGCTCGACAGGACGGACCCAAGTAAAAAAACAGGCCTACATGCTGAAATGGGAAAGAGACCTAGCCGGAAACATAGATCCTGAGGAATGGGGCCAAATCTGGGCCAGGGGACACAAAAGTCCCAAATGCATAACCAACAAAAAAGGGGCATTTAAAGTGTGCTACAGATGGTACAGAACTCCAGAGATCCTTCACAAATGCAACCCATCGACCCCCCCCCCCCGCACTGCTGGAGAGGGTGCCCAGACAAGGGAAGACTATATCACCTCCTGTGGACATGCCCCAAGGCCACCCAATTCTGGCATACTGTCTTAGAACAAATTAAAGCGATCACTGGCCTCACAATCCCATGGGACCCGGGAATAGTCTTGCTAGGAGCAACTGGGATGGGCAGTTCCCTCTAACCGGCCAAAGGGCAGACTTATACTTACACCTCCTGACGGCTGCCAAGTTATCTATAGCCAGACTCTGGAAACACGCGGAAGGCCTGGCAATTCCAATGTGGTGGTCCAAATGTTGGGACATAATCGCAGCTGAAAAAGTCACAGCCATCCAGTTTGGGAACAGAGACAAGTTCTATCAGACCTGGGCTCCCTTCCTGGACTACACACAGTAGTACCCAGGGCTGGCAAGGCAATCCCCAACACTGCGATGGTTGGAAAAATTGGACTAGAGGACCACCTATAGGACCCGAGGCATAACCCCGATACCCAAGCATGGCAGAGGAACTAAACAGGCAGAATTCTCCGGGTCAGCAACCACAGGGCCCCTCGCTAAGAACCTTCAAGCGAGCTAGATGACCAACTGCGCTGATGTGCATTTCCTCCTCAGATCATGCGTAAAGCTAAACTGCTGTCTCTCATGTTCCCTGGTCCCCCTTTCTCTCTCCCTCCCCCTACCCCCATGGACCATTTCAGTTGAAGATTTTTGGTTATTTTGTTCCTCGTTATTGTTTGTTCATAGTTATCCTAGCTCTTATCTTCTCAGATGTCAATTGATGTGTGCTGAAAAGCTGGAATGTATAAAACCAATAAAAATATATTTGGAAACAACACACTAATGCTGGGTAGGAATTGACACATCAACCCTCAGTTATTCCCATTGCTGAGCAGGTATCCTAGCGCTGAAATCATGTATGGTGCAGTCCAATTTATATTTTTTCATTGTATCATTTTACTTTTTGATCCAATTCCATTTTCCCCCCACGGGCTATACGAGTGCAGCGGAGGCACCCAATCTGGTGCAAACTAGTCATTCATGGGGCCTGTGGGGCGAGCAGCAACGGCAGAAATCTAGTTGGGAGCAGATAGTCTTAGTGAGGGAATGCCGAGGAGCAATTTTCAAGGAGAGCAGGGGGAGGAAGTGGTAGGAGTAGTGGGGGTTGGGACGAGGCACCCAATAGTAAATTTCAGTGGATAGAGAGAAAGAATTACATTTTAGACCCCTGTTCCAGGAGTGGTCTGGGGCCGGGCCCAGGTGGGGGATGTCAGGACAGGGCACAGTGACTTAGCAAGCAAGCATTGCCCTTAGCCACTAGCTTTCACACTCCCCTAGGGGGGGCCTGAGAAGTAGGGAGGTGAAAGTCAGGACACCTCACCCGTTGTAGCCAATCAGAGCACACAGCAGTGCAGAAGAGTGAAGGGGTGGGGAGGGAAGGTGAGGGGAGTACAGCAACACATTTCCAACATACACAAATGTCAGCTACAATCGCCCAAGGAGGGTGAACATTTCAGGAAGGATTCCGGAGGTTCCCCTCAACTGTCCTGTACCTAGATGTAATCAAATGTTCTCAAGGGCTCAGACCTTGCAACAAGAACTAATGTGACCTTTTGCATCACTGCTCAGACTAGGCTATGTTATTAACAATATGCGGCTCAACTTTAGCATGTGGCTCTATACAAATCCATTTTGTAGTTTGTTCAGCACTCACAATCCATGTGGAAATGTTACATGATGCATACATTTGAAGAAAGATATAATTTACTTTAGGAAACTGGCTGAGCCAAACACTGCTCCTGACAGGTTAGGGCGGAACTAAGCCTAAGCAATGCTTGGACAAAAGAAAAAAGAAAGTAAAAAAAATCCAACTGTAAAACAAAAAAAGAATTACCAAGTATAGGTAAACACATTTGAATACGTTTTTATGTATTAACAGGTCTTCATCAGCAAATACATTACAGCTATTTTACATTCCTGCACTTGTAATTTCTCAGATTACTAAAGATTAAAACATGTATGCTGAGGTGGAGAGTACATAATTGATTTTCTTCAAGTATGATCTTGATGAACTCTGCATATGCTCTTCCACACTCAGTGTATGATGCTAAATAGTATACTTTGGATGTTTAATGCCCAACCCTGTTAACATACATTATGAATTGGTGGGATATCCCATTCCAATCATTTCTCTTCAACCCCAGAAAGGCAGCATTCATGTGTGCCAACACTGGTGTTCATGGATTACCAGTAAATGTACAGAATTCTTTGAATCTGAATTTCTCCATGGCTTTTATCTGGACCTTTCCTTCGTAATAAAACTTCCATGACACTCAAGTATCCAATGAAGCAATGGATCACATTTACTGGTGGTGCTTTGTGCATCAAGTCTGCAAGTGTCTCAAGGATATGTTGGTCAAAAGGTGTTCTGTAGAATGCACAGCTGCATTTGGTATGGCTTCATATCTCATACGGCTGACCAATGGGGTCACAGCTCAACCAACCAGATTGTCTTCAGGGATGGCAGCGATCACATAAAGCACTCTTGGGAATAATCTTCATTAAAACCACTTTTGAGATGAATCAAGTGAATATTCAATTGCAGTAAAAAGTAGAGATATGAAGAGATTGCAAATCCATGCACCAGCTTTCCAAACTCTAGTACTAACATGGATCCAAAGCAGTGATAACACTTGCATCTCTTTGCAATGAAAGTTAAATCCACTTAACCTAAACAAAGCTCACTGTTCCCATGTGATGATACACACTCGAGCCTCTACTATTTTGGGGATCCAGTCTTTGGTACAAAGGACGAAAAGTAAAATATCAAGGTCTTCTAAAAGAAAGCAGAAAGCCAGAACAGATTTTTAAAAACCACAACAGTATTTAATTTTTTCTGTTAATAGTCCAGAACAAGATTGTTCTCTTGTGTGGGAGAATGGCTTGGCGCTCACTGTCCGGATCACCTGCAACATGCAGGACTTTTACTCCTTCCTCCCAAGATGGAAGGTGCGAAAGGATGAGGCTTATTTTCTGCGATACCTGCAAGAAAGTAGGATGCAAAGTGAAGTCAATGATTTAGCACATCATAGTTCACAGAATCTAGGAACAATCCTGAACATGGGGCTGTGAATAACGCAAGTGTGTAAAGTAAGTGAAGCATTTGCTGCCAAGATGTGTGCGTCATCTGCTGATTACATGTTCAAATGTCGCAGAGCCAACTCAGGCTTTCATCTTTTAACTTTCTTTTACAAGGAATTGAGTCATTCTGCCCTGCTCATAAACTGAAAGAGCCTGGTTAGCACGACACCTACAGCCACCAGGAGCTACCTTTGGTTCCCCAAGCAAATGAGTGCAATAAAAACAGTACATTAAATGTGTGCTTCGGAATGTGCATAAGGGAGCATTAGGATAGATCGCATATTGGCAGCATAACGGGTCATTTATAAATGTATGCACATTCATAGTTTGCATTTTATCTGTTATATTTGCAGCACGCTTTGTACTAGCTCCTTGTTCCCCAGGTGTAGCTCCTGATTACTGAGCGATACCAGTTGCCCACCAGCTGCTCTTAGCTCCTGCTCATCACACCTTTATTGTGTTTCCTTCTATTATCAACCACAAACTTTCACGCTCGTCAATAACAATACCCAACCTGCGCAATTCATGGATCTAATTGAGATATTAGAAATCCTGCAGCTGCCCCGGTTGTTGTTTGCTAAATGCAAATAAAGATGCTATTGAAAGAAATTAACAAGTTACATAAGTATCTACCTTGACTTGGACTTGAAGCCTCCACCTTGCTTTTTCTGTGGAATTCCCAAGCGCTTACGATCCTCAAAAGATGGCCTGTGACAACAATATTCAGACACCAATATATCAAACTAATAACACAAGAATAGCAGAAAGACATCTCCATCCATGACCACCCCCGATCAGACAAAAGCAATGCACAAGACAGCAAAGGAATCCCAATTAAGTAATGACAGTAGAAGCCCCATCTGACGAGTTGGCGCGAGAGAGCTCCCGGTGGTTCATGTTCTACAGTTGTATGAAAAGTGTCCCTGCTGTCACTTACTGGGTAGAAGTGTACAAACTAGAGGGAGCCCATTCACCAGCTTGAAGAATACTAACAGAATCATGCCCCCCCCACACTAGGACAACAGTAGACATTTGAACCATACTTTAAGTAAAGACAACCTTGCTGACGTTGACAGATTGGCATAGATTGCAAGCAAGTATCGGTTCCAACTGTTTGGGGTCCGCTTACAACAGGTTACACTATTCACAGATAGCAGTTTACAGAGGCCAATAGGACTTCGTTCAATATTCTACATTCAATATTTTTGAGAGAAGTGACAGCAGCGGGAGGGAGGCACTTGCACGTGGTGCGAGCATGGTCAGCAGGGGGTTCTATGAAACAGGGGGACACTGACAGTAGGAGTCTGTTGCAGGGATAGGAGATGGTGTCCAAATACACCTTGGACTTACCCTGCACGATACTGCTTTAGGGCCTTGTTGCTGGTGTTGGTTAGTTCTTCATCAAAAACAGAATGCTTGTGCTTCCTCTTATCTTTTTTCATCAATTCTAAAAAGTAAAGTGCAGATACACAAATAATAAACACAATTAATAAAACCTTAAGCAACTAGTCTACACAGTGCTAGATGGTGGGTGCAGTGCCACAAACAGATTGAGAGCAGAAGCATAACATCTTGCATAAAGTGCACAACATAAATTCATTAATACTGCCTTCGCTACCAATATACCCCACTATTATAGGAAAACCAGACTATTCTACTTGAAACCAAAATGTTCCTCAGTTCTGAGTTTGTTGCATCAGAAAAACCTTTTTGCCTCCTTTTAGCCATTTTGTTTTTGGGCACTTTGTTTGGCGATGCCACAATGACTAAAATGGCTGTTGTGTACTTATGGGCTCATACCGAACCCAGCCTTGCACCATCCGTAGTGGAATGGAATGTGTGACGATTCCCCAAGTATTGTCACTTCTGCCCAAGTGGGAGCCCTTTTCCATGAGGCTAGGGAGGTGTGGCCGCTACCCAACAGTCCCCCATGGGGTGGTATAATGCGCGAGGACCTCATGGGGAGAGACTCCACCTCTCGGGATAAGGACAATCACACAGGGCATAGCCCGTTGGCCAACGTCATACCCCAAACTCACCTAATCCCTCCTCCCCTTCCTCCATGCCAAACATCTTTCTTGAAAGTAGGTCCATGTATTTCTGTAGTGTAGGAGAAACCATTACAACAGAAAGTACCTGGACAAAGAAGAGCACAGAAAACATGAAGATTACTCACTGTGCTAGTACTGGTACAAGGTGGTCCTGAGGATGCATGAAGCTCAATCCATCAAGAATAACAAAGAACTTTGACAATCTGCCAGGGTGTGACTGGCAACATATATAAGAAAAGAAGGACTGAAGATTTCGTCACCCAGCCGGGATAGGCAGCAGGTGTGAGTTTCGAACCCTGACGGGTGACCAGAGAAGCAGAGGATGCCAGTGAGGTGCTGAGGGAGTTCTCTGTGGTGAGACACCTGAAGTTGTCTCACCCGCTAGTCCCCGGGGATCTGTCATCCAAGTGGCCAGGACACGGCTTTCGCTTTTGGATCCAGTGCCTGGGGGTGGGTCAGTGCGGGAGGATCACCTGAATGAGGGGTCTTCGGAGAGTGGGAGTGGGTCACCGGACGTCGAAACGCGGTAGCCCCTTCCCTTTAACACCTTTCCCCCATCCTACCAGGTAGGATACTTGGGAACTCAACCCTCTCCGACACAAACACTTTCTCACGAACAGCTCACTGAGAAAAAACAGATGAACACCCGAGCCGTATACCTGATATGTCCTTATACAATAATCAGACTGGGTCAGGCAATTACTGATCATTACCCTTGCACACACCTGCAGCTTTTTAACATGACCCAGGTGTATAAACATAGGGGGCTGCGCAGGAGGAGAGAGAATGCATTTAACGAGCAAGGCAAAGCACACGAGGAAGCAGCGGTTCCAAAATGGCAGTTTAATTCAAGGAGAAAGACGGCTAGAACGGAGAGGGTTGCAAAGAGGGAAGTGCCCTTGGCCTTTTCAGAGAAAGACCGTTACTTTCCTGAGTCTTCGAGAGTAAGAAACATAAGACCCGGAATCAAAGCGAAAGAAACCTGCATTGTGTGTCAGAGGTTCCCCCTGTGCTGAAAGCCAAGAAGGGGAGAATCGTTTGCAGCTGTGGTCCTGTCCTTGGCTCCTACAACAAAGCAGTGCCAGTAAAGTCGGATTCGGTCAAAATGACAGAATCCAAATGACCTACACCACCAAAAGTTCTAAAATCAATACTACATGTTTGTAGGACATTTTGTGGTGGAGTAGGTCATTTGATAAAAAAAAAATAAAAAAAAATAGTACAGTGAGCAGGGGTTGCGTGGGACACCCTTGCAGCTGACTGAGCAAAAAAACCAACTTTTTTTAAAAAAAGGACCCTGCAGCACCAGTTCCCGATCACGAAAAGTGAAAGGGAACTGTCGTCGCAGGGACACAGCACGTCGGAATGAAAGGTAAGTAGGGGGTGTGGGCGGGGTTAGTGTGTGTATAGATTTGGAGTTGTTTTACTGTGAATGGAAATGTACGAACAATTTTATATAACGTACATTTCTCATGCAGTCATTTCCATAGCAGACATTTCAATCCCAAATTGTAAAGTCAGCAAAGCCGGCGAGTTGGGGGAAACGGATACCAGACCGGTCTGTGTTAAAGCCAAGGTTGCTAGCAGCAAAGTTCTATAGAGAAAACTTAAGAGAACAGTGTGTGAAATGTATGCGAAAAGCGATGCAAATATAATTAAAACAGCAGATGAGCGACTGAATTTTTGAAGCCAAGACAGATACCGTAAACCGAGTGATCCGACGCCATGTGGGTGCTCATTCGAAGGTCTCTGTTAGGTATCCAACTGAAAGTTGTTGATGTAAAAAGGAATTGTGAAATCGAAGTGGTCCTGCAACAGGTCAAGCCAAACCCTGTGGACATTCAAAAGTCTTTGATAGTTGATTCTAACTGAAATTGGTCCGAACCCGGCTGAGGGAGACTAATTGCGTAAGAGAAAGGATCTGAGCCCGGCTGAGGGGGATCCGGGGTGAACCGTGAGTCACCAGAGAAAGAATATTCTATGACCATTGTGAAAGAGCATCCGAGCCCGGAAGCGGGGGATCCAACGTGATGCTTGTTGTATGAAAGTGAACCGCCTTGTCCCATGCTGAAAACGTGGGGAAGGGAGGCCAATTGCCTGAACATCCAGACATATCATTTTTGTGAACACGTCTTTCTTTTTCATAAATACTACCCCCCTCCGACACTATTTGTATTTAGACGTAAGGATTGGCAATCTTTTTTTGGTTTAGGCCCTTTTATTTTGACAAGACAACACTAGGACTGCATTATTATTATTTGATGGTCATAGGTTGCTCCCATCTGTAGATTTAGGATTAGATAGGTGTTTATAATACCCCTGTTGAAGTTCAAAAAACACCCTTGAACTGCGATTACTTGCGTCAGTCTTACTGTTGATGCCATGCCTTCCTTACAGTGGGTCCAGCTGGGTCGGACGCGAACGTGACGCAGGAAGAAGCCGAGCAGTTCAGAACACACATACGATGTGGGTGTTGTAGTTTAAGGAGAGACCGATTGTCTGGCCGCCAAAACCTTTGAGTGTACTTGTGTGCGATTGGAAGGCTGGCATGAGCCAGCCCATGAGCTTTCAAGAGATATCTATGGGAGACCCACACCCCTGACTCAATTCTACTGTTTTTTTTTTTTTTAAATGATGTTTTATTGGCATTTGGAATACAGCACTCAAAAACGAGAATACATAGCACAGTAAACCCCTCGATGAAACATCTTCTCCCCCCCGATCCCCCACACCCTTGCCATGGATCTTCTCAAGTTAGTCATCTCAGACATCCGGTTACGCAGTGACATCTTCCCTTCGGATCAGGGCACATCTTCCATTGTACGCTAGAACCTTGGGCTCATTAACCCCACACCTCTCTCGAAGCCCCATAAGAAACAACAGGTTCCCCAAATCAGCACAGTCTCCCCAGGTTTCTCTCAGTTCTTGAAGCCCACCCCACTCCCATCCAGCTTCACTTGGTCAAGTGTCCGCATTTCTCAAAGAATGGCAGCCACAGCCACTCGATATTGGATCTGGACTCAACCAGGAAGTGGGTTAGGTATTCCATGTTGGATATCACTGCGATTTTTGAGACCCACTCCCTCTCCCCCGGCATTCACGGGCTCTTCCACCGCTGGGCCAAGCAGCACCTCGCTGCCACCAACATAATTTGTAACTGTAACATGTGACCCTGTGGCTCATCCGAGTCACCGTCCACATCCACACCAAAGAGCACCAGCCACACGGATGGGTCCCTCCATATCCCATCCACCCCCCTTATCCAGGAGGGGAACTCCCTCCAATATACTTGTACCTTAGGGCACGCCCACCACATGTGTATGTAGTCCCCTCTCACCTTCTGGCATTTCGAGCAGTGGGGATCGTATCCCTTGTGCATCTGTGCGATGCTCTCCCGGGGGTAGTGCCATCTATGTAATAATTTTAGGGCTCGATGTCTGTACTGAAACAATATGGAGGAGTGTTTAGCCTGTCTACACATGCAGGACCCCCTCATGTTATCAATGTCGCCACCCAGGTCCCTTCCCCATCTAACCCTGGACATGGGGGGTGGGGGTTCCCTCAGGTCTGTCAAGATGATCAGTTTGTACAATCTTGCCATTGACTCCTTGGTCCCCCTCTGCGTAATCAGAAATTTCTCAAAATCAGTGAGCTCCCTCCTAAGGGTATCCCCCTCACCTATCCTTCGTGAGGGCCATCTTCAGCTGTAGGTGAAAGGTTGCTCAGGCCCAGGGCTTCCTCCAGCTCCCTCAGAGACAAACGTTCCCCCAGTCCACAATTATCCCAATCTGCTGAGGCCCGCTTCATACCAGGCTTGAAAGGCAAGCAGCTCCCAGACCCCGTCCCTAAGTGGAGGGGCCCAAATGCAACTAAGCGTCGACAGCCATGTCGTTAGCCATCTGTTGTCTCCCCCCGCCTTCCAAACAGACCATAGCACCTCCAGTATCGGGTGTCGCAGGACTCTCCCTGGGAGACGAGATTTCAGAACCCACAGCCACTCATCCAGCATGACCGGGGTCAGCACCTCATTGTCCATGGCGACCCACTGTTTGTCTGTCCCCGGGTTAAAATGATCCACCAAAATCCTCAACTGGGACACCTTGTAATATGTAGCCAGATCCGGGAGCCTCACTCCAACCTCCTATTTAGGCCTCATAAGGGTCTCATAGGAGATCCTATGCTTCTTCCCCGCCCACAGGTATCGCATTACGGAGCGTTTGACCTCTGCCAGGAACGTCCTGGGCACTAATGTTGGAAGCATTTGTAACAAGAATAGGAATTTAGGAAGGACCACCATTTTTTAAAAAAATGTGTTTATTTATAACACACAGGAGCATATACATTCACAGGGTTACCAGACATTTGGTCGAAAAAAATTGGTCGACTAGACAAATGGTCGAACCAATTTGGTCGAAAACCAAATGGTCGAATTTTTTATTTTCACCCCTTTTTTTTATTTTTTTGGGGGGGGGGTCCCCTCCCCAACCCCCTTTTTTTTCTCTAAAAACCCCTTTTTTTAAAAAACGAAAACCCGAAAAAAAAATAAAAAAAAAAATTCGACCATTTGGTTTTCGACCAAATTGCATCGACCAAATGTCATTCAACCAGTTTTCAGTCGACCAAATGACTGGACACCCATTCTTCACAGTACTTATAGCTTCTCAAAACATAAGGCACAAACCCCACCCCTCCCTCAAGTCCCTCGGTGGGCACTGTTCCCGGGCCAAATCGGCCTGGTCCGGCGACGGATCGTCCATAGAATGAAGGGCTCTCACGATCAGGCGTGGCTTATATGCCAGGGCCGGGAAGTTCTGAGCATAGTCCTGCACTGGTGCCCAAATGTCCATAAATCGGTAGAGCAGTCCTGCTTTAGCTGCTGTGACCTTCTCAGCGATCAGAATGTCCCAGAGTTTGACCCAGCAGAGGGTCATCAAGGGTCCATCTGCGGATTTCCAAGTGCGGGCCACCGTGATTTTGGCTGCCAGCAAGAACTGGGATACTAGGGCCGCTCTCCTCCCTGATCGCGGGTATATGTCTGGTAGCGGGATCCCCAGGAGGACTTGCTCAGGCATGAGCGGAATGGCCACCTGGGTGACGTCCTCAATAGTGGCTAGGCAGTGAGTCCAGAACTCCTTTACTCTGGGGCAGGTCCACCACATATGAAAGTATGATCCTGGAAGGCCGCAGAGACGCCAGCAGTGAGGGTCCAGGGCCCATTGGAAGTGATGGAGGCGGAGGGGAGGGTGGGGGGTAATACCACCGCAGGAGCAGTTTATGGGCGCACTCCCGGTTGGTAATGCAGAGGGATGCTGTGCGCGTTCTGGACCAGATGTCCACCCACGTGTGGTCTTCTATGTCGTGCCTGAGGTCCGTCTCCCATTGAGACATATAGGAGGGCCTGGAACGAAAGGGGTCATCTTGTAGCAGCTTATAGAGGGTTGAGATCTTTCCCAGGGCCGGCAGGTTGCTCACCGTTAGCTCTAGTGGAGTAAGCGGTATTGTGGCCACAGCACGAGTCTGGGAGCACCAGTGCCTGAGTTGGGCGTAGGAGTATCTATCTTTCTCTGCCAGCTGGAAACCCGATTTACAGCACTCAAAGGTTAGGGGGGAGTCCCCATCGAAGAGTTGCCCCAGGGTTTCAAGGCCTCCCGAGACCCAGTTCTTAAAGTCCCTTGGATGGGCTCCGGGGGAGAACGCTGGATTGAGGAAGATTGGAGTGAGTGCACTCAGGTCTCCAGGTACGCCCCACTCCCAAGCCTTTATTTATTGTTTTGTGGCCGTCCGTACTCCCGGCCAGCTCCGGCGTAAGGCGGTGGGAAGAAACGGGAGGAGGCGGTGGGGGAGAGGGAGGCAGGGTTGCTCAATGTCCACCCATTTCAGGCGCCCTGTGGCAAGCCCCCATGCCTGAAGGTGGGCCAGCTGCGCTGCAATTTGGTATTTTCGGAGGTCGGGCACCTCCAATCCACCCAGTCACGTGCTGGCCATCATCGACCTTCGCGGGATGCGTGCTTTCTTCCCCTTCCAGATGAAGGCGACCATCTTCCTTTGGAGCAGCTGTAGGGGGGGGAGCGGAATTGGGGCTGGAAGGGAGGCGCAGGCATAGAGGAAGCGGGGGAGAAGATTCATTTTACATGTCATGATGCGGCCCAACAGGGAGATTTCTTGTGATTGCCAGCGGGCCAAGTCCTTCTCCAGTTCCTCGAAGAGCGGCAGAAAGTTATCCTGATAGACTTTCGTTGGGTGTGAGGGAATCTGTACCCCCAGGTATGGGATCGAGTGGGTGCTCCATTGGAATGGGCCTCGTTCCTCTAAAGTCTCTCGTTCGGCCGGGGTCGGGCCCACTGCGAGTGCCGCAGACTTTTGAAAATTAATGGAAAACCCTGATGCCCTCCCGAAGTCATGGATTTCAGTCAGGGTTGCCCTCATGGAGCTTTCAAAGTTCGTGATGGTCAACAGAACGTCGTCTGCATAGAGGGCCACTTTATGTTGTTCAGAGCCGATCTTCGGGCCACTGATCCGGGGGTCTTTGCCAACTCGCAGAACCAGCGGCTCCATAGCCAGAGCAAAGAGCAGCGGGGATAATGGGCATCCCTGCATCGACCCACATGTGAGATGGATTGGATCCGATAGGCGGCCGTTGACCCTCAGCCTAGTCTTAGGGGCTTGGTAGTTCGCGAAAACCATTTTCCCAAAGGTCGGACCAAAGCTAAAGGCCTCTAGAGTGAGGCGTAGGTAACACCAGTCCACCTTGACGAAGGCCTTGGTTGCGTCCAGCGCCAGTAGTGCCAGTTGTTAGGAGTCCCGATTGGCGATCTCCATTAGGTCCAGTGCTCTGCGGTTGTTATCTTTCGTCTACCTGTGGTTGATAAACCCTGTTTGGTCTGGGTCTATGATGCTTGTAAGGATAGGTGCCAGACGGTTGGCCTGGATCTTAGAGTATATATTGGCATCCAGATTCAGCAGAGAGATGGGTCTATACGAACTGATTTCTTGAGGGTCCTTGCCAGGCTTGAGGATGAGGACGGTGATGGATTCCTGCATCGTTGGAGTGACCGATCTAGTGGCCACGAATGAGTTGAAGAGGCGCGCCAGGGGGGGCCACCAGTTGGGGCCGGAAGAGTTTATAGAAGCGGGTGGAAAATCCATCTGGAACTAGGGCTCTAGATTTCAAGCTTTTGATGGCAGCCTCCACTTCCTCGGATGTAGTAGGCGCTTCAAGATCTTCCCTTGCCGTCGAGGTAAGATGCGGGAGGGCCTCCTCTTGGATGTACGCACGCTGCTCAGCCGGGTCCCTCGGGGCTGCCGTCATTATCTCTGAGAGGTGGGCGGCCGCCAGGCATAATTTCTCGTGGTCCGCGTAGTGGATCGCCCCCCGCGGGTCGCAGAGGCTCAAGATGGAGTTCCTGCCCTTCTCCCTGGCCAGCTTATTAATCAGCAGTTTGTTGGCCTTATTGTTATGAACATAATACCATTGCTTAGTTCTAGTTAATAGGTTCGCAGTGGCATCAGCGCAATGCGCTTCGAGCTTCTTCCTTGCCATTTGCAGGACCCTATAGGATTTTGGGGCCCAGCACTTTCTTTTGTGGGTAGCTTCAGCTTTGCGGACCTCGGCTTCCAGGGCAGCACAGGTCACCTGCTTTCTTTTGTGGAATGCGGCGCCTTGGGCGATCAGTTCCCCTCTGAGCACTGCCTTCATGGCATCCCAGGTGTTGGCCGGGGAAGTATCCTCATCCTGGTTTTCTGCAAATAAGGTTTTTATTGCCCTGGCGATTGAGTCTCTCACTGCCATGTCCCCCAGAATAGGATCATATAGACTGCACTGGCGGCCCCTCCCATGACGACTTGCCCCTCGATGAATGGGAGGAGGGAGTCTGCAAGGTCTTGGTAGAAGCCCTCTTGGTGTTCGTACGGAGCGTAGGCCGAGATGAGGGTGTAAATTTGACCAAGAACGATGCGTTTTATTGCGATAAAGCGACCATCCTGACATCGTAGCAGGTCCAGGATCTGGGGCTTCAGGTCTTTCGCAAAGAATAGCGGTGCTTCCCTTCTTAGTTCCATTGGAAGCAAAGAATTGTAGCGGAAAGAGTCTGCTTCGCAGACGAGAGAAGTCCACTGGGATTAAGTGTGTTTCTTGCAGAAAAGCGATCGAAATCCCATCGTTCTGTAGCCTTTGCAGAATGGATTTCCTCTTCGGGGGATGGGGGGGGGGGGGGGGGGAGTTCAAGCCCCTAACATTCAGGGTGGTGAACTTAAGTTACAAATGTGGCTGCTGGCTTAAAGAGTTAGCTTGCTGGGGGGAGGAGGACTGGGGGGGGGGTCAAATCAGCCATGGCTGCGAGAGAATAGCTATTTCAGGTTCTCCTGTGGTTGAGGGTTTTAAGACTAGTCTCCAACGAGAGATATGAGCGTTCAACAACTGCTTCCAACGGGAGGTCCAAACTGCGACCAGGGGGGCCGATTTTAAACTATCGGCATGGCCCCGGGCCGCCCAGGCTGTCGTCGGACAGAACCAACATGGTTGGGAATTTCTCCAAGGGTAAAGAGGTGGCATCCACCTTGGAGGAGCGTATGGACTGCATAGGGACGGCGGCGAGCTTAAGTGGCTCAAGTGGTTCCGATGCTATGTGTCCTGTCCGGGCATCCTTGCACGTCATTTGGGTTTGCGGTTTCTCTGCACCCTTGACCAAGGGGCCCGATTCGGCCTTGGGGAGCTGGTGTTCGTGGCCAGGCTTGTTCGGCCCGGGAAGGAAAGATCTGTGGACAGAGAATTGATGCTGCATCGTCGAGGTGGCTGATGGTGTGGGGAGTGCCTTTGTAGGAGAATTGTAGCGCCGTGGGGAAGAGCCACCGGTAGCGGATCTGCTGTCTCAGAGGAAGAGCGAAAGTGGGTGAAGCATCCTGCGCTTCTGGAGAGTTAGAGGGGAGAGGTCCTGGAAGATCTGTAGTGGGATGCCCTGGAAGGAGAGGTCATCCTTTGATCGGCCTGTTGCCGCGATGGCCTCCTTAGAGGTGTAAAAGTGGACCCTTGTAATTACATTCGGAGGGGAGTCGGAGTCCACTCCCCGGCGAGGACGCAGCCTATGGGTAGTAGGAGTTGGGCCTCGTCCAGATCCGGTAGCAGGGACTGGAAGAAAGTGCTTACATATTTAGGGAGCTCCTTATCAGAGACTGAAGTAGGTACCCCTCGGATGCGCAGGTTATTGCGGCGGGAGCGATTTTCCATGTATTCCTGTTTGAACTCAAAAATTTCGGTTCTCTCCATTAATGTCTGGACGGTGTGTTGTAGAGCCGATAGCGAGTTGGAGTGATCTGTGGCCAGGTCCTCGGCCTCCCTCATCCTCTGCTCTATGCTACCGACCCTTTGATCTGTTTGTTCCAGTTTAGCAGTGGGTTCCGTCATGCAGGTTCTAAATTCTGATTTGATGTCCGACATGAAGGCTTGGAGGTCCTCTTTGGTTGCGAGCGTCCCTTTGTCGTCGGTCGCTTTCTGGGGAGTAAGTTTGGAGGAATCTGCTTTCTTTCCTTTATCCGCAGCCATTAGCATGGTGGAAATGTCAGCCGATTTGGAGGACTTCGGCGCTCTGGACATGGCTTCGGAATGAGGGGCACCCTCCAGTAGTCCGGCCTCGAATCCAAGTGGCACAGGGTCCAAAATGGCAGAAGCGATTGGGGGTGGAGTGGGCCGGAGCACCCAGGAGTTTTAGGCCTTCAGGAAGCGGTCTGGGTAGCCGTAACGGGTGGGCCTCACAGAGCAAAATGGCCACGGGGCTCCAGGCGGCCCTCTGCGGCAGGGTCCAGGATGCGGCTGGAGGGAGCAGGCTCTCCATGGCTGGCGAAGTGGGGAGGGGGGCAGGAGCGTCCCAGGAAAGCAAGGAAGGCGTCATGCTCCAGGCTGGGGAGCAACCATCAGTAGTTTCAGGGCCGCGCAAGGGGAACCAGCGTGGATGTGTGTGGGTCAGCGGGCCGCCGGGGGGGGGGGCAGATGTTGCAAGCCTCAGAAGGCTAGGCCACCCCCAGCACCCCACCCTAGGCCCCCAGGGGACCGGTGCGTGGATCACGCTGATGGCGGGCTCACCAAGGCATCGGGCGCGGTCCAATGGCGGGATGCAGGCTGGGCTCCTACGAGCTGCTCCAGAGCAAAGTGTAGGTGGCAGGCAGGCGGGAGCAGGGGCCGTCAGCGCCCCCTTAATGTCTGCCAGAAAGACTCCGGTCTCCAGTATCAGCCGCGGGCCAGGGAGCAGGAGCCAGCGAGGTGCCGAGGCGCAGGCTTAGAGGAGCGGCCGCCATCTTGGATACGGTGCCGGCCGCCTGAGGAACGTTTCTTTTGCCGCGTTTATAGCGAACCCGGGGGCGTTAAGCTCCCAGATTGCAGGGGATGGTGCTGTTCCGCTGCCTCAATCTAGCGACATTCATGGCGGGCATAGCAGGAACAAGGAGAAAATAGCTTTTAGCCGTGGACCCATGCGGAGGCCATTAATGGAGCTGCCTCATCGCTGGCGCTCCAGGCCACGCCCCAAGGACCACCATTTTTATGGAGTTCAATCTTGGCATCCATGAGAATCCCGCTCCCGCCCACCACTCTCGCTTGACTACCACCCACATGGGGAGGAAGTTACTCGCAAAAAGATCTTTCATGCATTGCGTTTCCTGGATCCCCAGATAGTGGAACGTGTCCTTCTGCACCCTAAAAGGGAGCTCGGCCACAAATTCTCCTCCTGCGTTCAACAATCCCCCTGCTATAAATGCCACAGATTTACCAAGATTGACATTGAAGCCCGAGAGCCCCCCGTACTTTTCCAAACTTCGCAGCATGTGTGGGATCGATCGGGATGGTTTGGTGAGATAGAGCAGAGCATCGTCTGCAAATAAACTTATTTTACAATGTGTCCCACCCACCTCAATGTCACTGATCTCCTTGTTTTGCCGAATTGACGCCACCCACGGTTTCATCACCAGGGCGTATATAAGCGATGCTAGGGGACATCCCTGGTGTGCACCTCCCCCTATTGTGAAGGCTCCAGATTCATTCCCATGGACTACAACGCTTGCCGTCAGATTTGAATACAATACCAATATCCACCCCATCCACCTCGGGCCCATCCCCATGACCAGGAGAACCTCCCCCATGAAGGCCCAGCTTACCCGGTTGAATACCTTCTTGGCGCCCTAAGAGAGTAGAAGGGTGCCCTCATTACAAACCGTCCGTGTGCTCAACACATGGAGTCTCTCATACTGTCCGCCTCTTGTCTATTCAGGACAAAGCCCACCTGATCCGGGTGGATCAGTCTTGGGAGATAGGTCTCCAGACGTGACGCTAGAACCCTGGCAAAGATCTTCGCGTCTATGTTTAGGAGGGAGATGGGCTTGTACGAGGCACACTATGCAGGGTCCTTCCTGGATTTTGGTATCACAGCAATCAGGGCCTGGATAAACTGTGGTATTGTGTCCTTCCCCCCCCCCCCCACCTCCCCGCAATTTGATGGTACAGCTTGGACAGTGGTTTCGCCAGTAGGGACTGGTTTTGTTTATAAAAATCTGCTGTGAAGCCATCACCCCCCCGGTGCCTTCCCTACCTTCAGCCTTTTAATGGCTTACACGACCTCCTCCTCAGATATCTTCCTCTGCAGGATCTCTCTATCCGTGTCTGAGTGTTTGGGGAGAGGTTGGTCTGCCAGGTATGCCCCCCGATCCCCCCGCTCCCCCCCACCGAGTCCCTAACGCCCGAAACCTTCCGGTCCGCCCTAGTGCACAGTGTCCTATTAGCTGGGAGAATCCCCAACCTTTCCCCTTTTTCATAGTACTTCTGCCTCGTGTATCATTTTCTTGAGAACCTCTCCGATCAGGACTAGGTGGAGTGCCCGTCTCTTGTCCCTCATTTCCCCCAGAAGGGCCTCCCTGTCCACATCCCCCTGATTCAGTCCAGCCCGCATAGTCGCCAGATGCTCTTGCAGCTTACCCTCAATCAATGCTCTTTCATGCTTCTTCCGGGACCCCTCTACGATAAACATCCCCTAAACGTTGCTTTGGCTGCTTCCCACACCATTATCACCTTGACCTCTCCATTATCATTCATCTCAAAGTCCCCTTTCCACCGGCTCAGTTGAGGGCCCCTCATGGCCCCTGACCAGTTCCTCTGTGACTCTCTGTATTTCCTCTTCGACCACTAAGTAGTGTTTTTTACCATCCCATTCGAAGGCCAGTGAGAATGGGTATCCCCACCGGTATCTGTCCCCCCCCCCTGCAGCCATTTGGTGAGGGCTCCACATTTATTCCTTCTTAAGAGTGCGTAGGCTGAGAGGTCCTGGAAAATGGCCACTTTCGAGTCTCCATGCTGTATTTCCCACAGGTGTTTCACCTTATCCAGAATCCTCGCCTTGTCCCCGTAATAATGCATGCATGCTAGCACTGTCCTGTGGCCCCTTGCTCCTCCACCCGCTCTATGGACTCTGTCAATCATGATCCCTTCGCTTGTGTCTGTTCCGAGGACTATCTATATTATGTCCTGCACCTTATGCTCCAGGACAGATGGGGTTTCTGCCTCTGATTCCACCAAACCGAAGCAGCAGAGGTTGTTTCTTTGTTCACGGTTTTCGATGTTGTCTACCTTGAGATGCAATTCCTCCTCACGGCACTCCCTCTCCATGAAGCGCGCCTCCATTTGAGTCTCCAGTAGTCTACCTGGAACTGAAATCTCGCCACTGACTCCTTCCAGCTCATGGGCCTTACACCGCCCATATTCCCCTTGTTCTCCCGGGGGTTCCAGTGCAAACACTTAGTCCGCAGGGGGATAACCCGGAGGTAGCGTCTGGGGCCGTTGGCAAAGAGACTCCCAGTTTCAGGGCGCAGGGGCACCCTATGATCTGAGGGGGAAGCCCCCCGCGTTCCATGGTCCAAGTCAGTACCTCTTCATCGTTGTTCAGACTTCAGGCCAAAGTTCTGTACGCCTCTCAGTGGTCACTTTGGGGGCGGGCGTCCTCCTCTAAGGTTCACAGGGCATGAGGACGTGTTCCGCCACTCCGGGTGTTATCCTCCAACTGTCAGTGCGCCCCCGGGGTTGGTGTGCCTCCAGGTGTACAGGAAGGACCCCCCCCTTTTGCGTCTCAGTCCTGTCTTCCTTCTGACCCCCCCCCACCTCTGGTGGCTCTACCCACAGTGCCATGCCCAAATCTATTCACAGCTGGGTAGGTCTTCTCCCTAGGGTGCAGCTCCCAGTGGCAGTGTCTCCCTCTGTCTGGGAAGGGACGTGGATATCCCCCTTATGGTGTGCTATCTCATGCGCCCCCTTGGCTGTCCCCTGTTGCAAGCGTGGGGCGAGCACCCCAAAGTTTTGACTCAAAGGTGTAGGACCTGCATCGGCCCTGGCGAGGTGTGCCACCATAACATGGGGGCTGCACCATGTGTTGTCATGTTTCTCCGGTGTCTGTGTGGGTCGAAGGAAGGACCCCAAGCCAGCAGGGCCACAGAGCCCAGTCCAAGCCCCACTGTGCAGGGGCTGCGCATCTCCATCCACAGCCCCACTTACACAGCGAAGGTCCTCACACACGGGGTGTTCTCTGCACGGCTCCAGGAGAGCAGCTGCTCCCAACCTTAATCCTCAGTGGCCGGTGCTCGGGCAGGCGGGTCTCTTGGACCATTCTTTTTCTGGGGTGTCGGTCTTCCTCTGTACGCCTTCCGCAACGGGGCCACAGGGTTGAAGCCGCCCGCCGGCCCAAGGGGTGGCAGGGCAGGTGCTACCACAGCCCCGGCATGATGTCCCCGGATGGAAAGGGGAGCTCCTCCTTCAGGTGTCGGCACCTTCGTAGCTCTTCACGTGGCTGGTTCCCCCGTCTGACACGGCCGCAAGGAGCAGGGCCTTCCTTCTGTCACTGCGGCACGTGGCCATGGGGGAGGGGCACTGGCTGCTTAATGCCGTTAACACCGCTTCAGAGTGGCTTCCGGTATTCATCTGGCGTGCTTCTCGGCTGGCAGTGGGTTCACACACCTCTGGCATCGGTTTTAGGGCAGATATATGGTCTGCAGCTCTCAATATCTCCTCGTATTATCCAGGGTAGGGACAGAGCACGTAGCTCAGACAGCCATCTTGTACACTGTACATTCTATGTTACAATGTGGAACTGCTGGTTATGAATGTATATTATTTGGAGTGCATCAAGACCTTTGCAGTCTGGTATTATCAGTACTATAAACCTAACTTTTGGTGGCGCTCTGAGCTTGGTTTCTAAAGTAGGTTCTAAAGTAGTAACCCCTTTTCTTCATTCCAGGTGCTATATTTAATGTGGTATGTGCGCATTTCTATCATTCATGTCACTATATAGTAGAGATGTAGGAATAACTTTTGTTTTAGCATATTGGGTCTGTGAGGAAGCCGAGGGCGTCCTCACTTCTTTTCCCCCTGGATCCTCCTCTCCAGTGGCAAGGGAAAGGCCATTGCTTTTGTATCCCGACCATGGGGGTGGATATGTGAGGGAGGATCACCTGGGTGGAGAGAACTTTGGGAATGGGGAGAGGTTGTCCTTAGGTGAGACATGGTATCCCCCTTTCCCTTTTCACAATGAACCCGCTATCCCCAAAACCTTGTTGGCTATTGACAGCCCTTTCCCTTTGCTTCCTCCCAAACTGTCCCCTAGAAACACCATCTTAGTACTGGGACGAGGAAGAGACCAACTACGAGTACATGTCCTCATTTGACTGATACACAGCCATATCAGAGACAAAACATACATGCTCTTTATTAAATCATACAGTTCCAAACACCACTCTAGTACTGAGACAAAGAAGAGGGCTATGGAGTCATACCGGTGGAACAACCTGGCATGTCTCTCTAATGGGGTTCTCCATAGTCCGGCAATCAAATTCAATGACCCAACCCTTGGGTCACTTAACACACTTGATGGATATAAAAATGCCCGCCGTATTGAGAGAAGGGGAGCAACCTAAGAGAAGGAAGCTGGAAACCCAGGTGCCGGGAGACGGGCTGTGTCGGAGGAGAAAAAGCCGTTGGGACCGCGGTCAGCTGTGAGAGGGTCTGGAGGTCATGCTACCCTCCTGGACAGGTCCACACAGCAGGAGCTGTGGCATTTCCATTGACCCGAGACGCGGGAAACCAGGAGAGCGAGCGGTGCTCTCTGTGGATGCCGCAGAGTTTGGGGAAACAGGAAAGCTGAAAGAGCATTCAGAAGTCTGCTGCGAAGGACCCAAGCCGGAGGAAGCTGCTGAATGCGACCGGTGAGCGTAAAGCAGGGAAACTCATACCGGGGCTCTCCAGTAACTGAAAGCAAAGTCCTTTTTGAATATCGAGAACTAATTATTATTGAAAGCATTTTTGAATGCTGCACAGAGTAAAAACCAAGTTGAATACTTATGAACGGATTGAAAGCAAAGCATTACATGTGGCAGATACCATGGAATGTATTGTATGAAACAAGCATTAGCAAAGTCAAGACAATACCAAAAGGGTATGAAGATTAGAAGCCAAGTATTGGCCCAAAACTTAGAGGGGCCCAGGAATTGCAGGCTAAGAGGAACCTGTGTTGGCATGAGCCAGAGAAATACAGAAAAGTACAACAAAGTGCATGGTGGGTAAGCCAGTCATGATAAACATCACAGTCGGATGGAAGCAATGGTTAATTGTTGATGGAAGCAGCAATAAGTGCTATTGGTTGCATGACCTGTAATGGGTGGACCGTGTGGTCCGACAACTGCGCCTAGACAGAGTGCACGGCATGGAAAAAGGCAATGAAAGTATGCATAAACAAGCTTATGTTTTAAAACAGTGTTATATATGAAATTGAAGTCAAGAAACAGAACTGCCAAAGTGAACTGGTACAAAGTATTAATGTCAAAGGAGCTGGGAAGTGTCACAAGGAACTGTTATTTTTTAAAGCTGGAAGATTTGAACTCTTGGAGAAGGGAACCCAATATTTGAACAAATTTGAATCCGTTTCTGGGTCTACTCCATGATGCCTTCACAGGTCCGGATCAGGACAATATGAATACATGTTTTTGTTGTCTAGGCTTCCCTTTTCTTCCAACCCCTTATCCTCAGTATAGTGCCAGCCACCAAGTAGTGGGTGTTGGTTAAGAATTGATGCAGTCACACTTTGTGAGACTCCACAACACTTATCTGTTTGGTATTAGGTAACCCACCTGTTGGTATAGGTCTGTACTACACAAGTTGGTAGTGTGACTGAGCAGTCAGGCCTCTCTCAAGAGGGGTAAATGTGAGCTGTAGAGTTGTACAAACGAAATCCGGACATACGAGTAGGCAAGTAACACTTACACTCAAGGTTTCTGTTATAAATATTTATCAATTTTTAAATAAGCATTCTTTTAAAAGGCAATTTGTGTAACAATGTAAATATACTTTAACATTACTTTCCAGAATCAAAGAAAGTTAGTGGATAATCTTTGGATATGCTTCATACACAATTCCTACACCCTGACGTGACTTCAATCACAAGGACAGTAATGGCATTTATATATCACACTAGTTATACTTTGCAGAATTTGAGGTCGCAGAAAGGAAAGGGTTAGGGAAGGAAAAAGGTTAAACAATTTATCAGTATATGTGAGGACAACTAAATCTGCCAATGACATCTAGGTAAGCCTTTCCCAGCAATAACAAGCTACCACCTATGAGGGACAAACAGTATCAAAGTCAATGGACTAGAAGAGTCTTCAGGGAGCCAGGACAGCCAGAGTGAATTGGAACACAGTCTATGGATCTGTTGCACTTCTTAGATCAAACGTCTTGCACAAAGCTAGAGAGTATGTAACAAAAATCACTTGTAGGGTCACAAGCTGTCAAGCCTGTGGAAAGAGTTGGTATCATCTCTAAAAGGTAAGCCACTGCAATTCCCAACTGAGAAAAGCACAGCTACAAGGAAATCAGATAAGTACCACAAGCCTAAACAGTACCTCTGGTTTGAAGAAGAGTGGTCCAGCTGGATTCTGTCTTGCTACGGCGGTGCAGACCCTTGTTCCTGAGCCTCAGTCGTGGGGAGAAGAGAGAGGACATCTGGAGGGGTCCTGCAGCGGTACTTGCAAGGTAGTCGGCAGCTATGGGCTCTTTTCGATTCAGCTGCACTTCGCAGTTTCAGTGCTAAGCAAACAGCACCGTCGCAGATCTCGGATACCGGCTGGACTTCCTTCACTCCTTGGGTCCTGCACTCTGGTGAAGGGACTCAGGATCTGGTAGTCCTGCTTCTGGAGAGTCCTTACAAGACACCTGGAGCTCTTAGCTGGATTAATTACCGCTTCAGATGTTTCACGCAACTACGGATACTCGACCCCTGACATTGGACTTCCGAAGAAATGGAGAGGCAAAGCAAGTCGGGTGTGATGGTCCAGTTGAGTTAGTCTCGGGGTTAGTTGGTACCACTAACCCAAGGGGAGACGTCATTCCGTTCGGAGCTTCTCTGTCGAGGTGAAAAAGGAGTTCAGCACAGCAGCAGGGCTTCAGTAGGCAATTCAAAGGTCCAGGAGGTTGCAGCAAGCTTAGTTCACGGTTGGTTTCTTCGTTGGGTGTTTCTCCCAGTGGTCGACTCTGCCTCTAGTCCCAAAACCCTCGCCTATTAAGCAGGTTTCTTCCATTCATGCACAGCCCTGGCTGTCAATCACACAGCAGGCTGGCGGTCATAAAAGGACAGCCAGCCAGCCAATCAGGACTAGTTGCATTCAGGCATTCCTAAAGACAAAGGACAGCAGAGTTTCGGGACCCTCCCTCACCTCCTGTCCCTTCCAGACACACTGGAGCCAGGGGTGGGCTTCAGGGCTTAAGCCTGCCAAAGTCAAAACACAGGGCTCATATCAGCCTTAATGCACAGAGTAAAAGCCAGGAAAGACCTCACAAACAGAAAATGGCGAGAAAAAGAAGACAGGGGCCATTTTGACAAAATGGTCACCCATGGGTGCTGTACTGCAGCTGAGGGTTCTGTCTGCGGTAGAAAAGCACAATGGTAGGAAAAATTAAACCACTGCCACCAGCCATTTAAAGTAGTGAGGGTAATAAAAAATGTTTACATGAGAGAGTCGGATAAGGGGCTACTAGGTAACCCCCCCCCCCCAGCACTCCACATAAGATGATGTGTGCTGGACCTACAAAGAGAAAAGGTAAGCAAAGTCAATTTCACTTCACTATTCTTGGGAACTGTAGTTCGCACAAGAAAAGGTAAAACAAGAAACAATTCAAATGGAAACTAGGCCAGGCAACAATAAAATGTTCTACCCAATCACAATAGCTAGGCACAACAATCAACTCCCAAATAACAGATGACCAAATGGTCCAAAGAATTCAAAGGAAATGTAAAATCCTTACGGCCCAAGGAACAATAATAAACAGGAGAGTTGGGAAATTCTCACCAAGACTGGTGATAGAATTTTATAATGCGAAGGTAATCCCATGCTTGATTTATGGATGTGAATCAAAGCTAGGCTGTCCCTATAAAATGTGGAGTGCGTGTGAAAACATATTTTGTACCATAATTCTACACTTACCTGAGGGCACCCCCACATCTTGTATTTGATTCCAACTAGGATTAACCTCAATTAATGCTACAGTGACTTGGAATATCTTATCCATATATAGAAGAGTGATTGGAGCTGATGAGCTTCCAACGTATAACATCTTGAGGTCCTCTACGATTGAAACAAGTGTGTCTATTTTTCAAAAATGGAAACAAACATGTGATATAACACTACAGCAAATAAGGAAGAATTAATAGGAAACCCGAAAATAGTAAAAAAGGAAGCTGTGGGATCAAGATTTGTATGAAACTTCAGAGCTGAGATCAAAGCACAGATGCATGGCCAATGCAACATCAGACATAAGAGCAAGGAATACACTGCTGAAATACTTGAAACTTTTTCTGTGCTACAGAAAAAGACACTTTCATGAAACTACGATTGAACTCATTCAAAACGAAAGAGGTCCTTAAGCTGAGATGTACGGGGGGTGAAGTCGATCCTCTATGTAGATTTTGTGGCAAAAAAAATGAAACCCTGAAACATCTAGTACTATTCTGCAAAAACCTGAGATATCTGAGAACCAAAAATGTGGGTACAGAGATTAACAAAATGCGAAATCATAGTGGAGATGAATGGTGGTATGTTATGGCTGAGGGAAACTAAAGAAAATTGACTTTCGCACTAATATTTTACCTGTAACAACTGGAAAGTAGATTTACGGAATAACTAACAGCCACCAAACCCTGCGGAAAATCATTCAGGGAAGTTTGTCTTGGAAATTTGATATAGATAGACTAAAAACTTTATTTTTTTTTAAAGGATGTACTTTTTTCATATTTTAAAAGTTGTAATTAACTGAATAAAATAATTTAAAAAGAAAAAAGGTATTTAAACCTTATGAGAAACCTAAAAGATTTCTCAGCGACACTGCACTGAAGGTGCTGTGTGTGTCACCATACAAAAAGCAGTTGCCTATGTAGTTTGTCAGACTCCAAAAACAGTGAAAACACAAAATCCAAATCCGGTAAAAACACACGAGAGAGTGAGAAAAAGGTCTCACTCACTCCACGGTTAAAATTAAGACGTCCTAGGTCCAGCAAAAGAGCTGGGGGTCTCTTAGGTTGAAGGGAATTAGCACAGAAATGAGAATTCTCCCTTAACAAGCCCATAAGAATGAATGAGCGGAAAAGGCTCCCCTCATTCAGAATTAAAAGAAAGGTCAAAAAATCCAGCAAAAAGAGCTGGGGTTTCAACTAGGAGAGGGAATGAATCACAATATTAATAAAACTATCTAACAAAATCTAACGCAGGCTTATTTTGGACAGGCTAACAGCAAGTCAGGAAAAGCAAGAACCAGCTGGGAAACATCTACACCTATTCTCTGAAAGAAATAGTTAGTGAAGCCAACAACATTACTTTTGGTAAAGAGACACAGCCAATTTACAGGTGAGTAAAATAACCTTACATCTACTTTCGATTAGAATGGCGAACAGTTTCTAAGGGAGGAAAGATGTTACATATACTTTTCAGAATGGATGAACATTTCTAAGGCAAGTAATAACGTTTGTAACTCTCAGAGTTGCAGTTACTAACCTACTTACTTTGGAAGTAAGTAACTTTTAAACACTTATTCCCTTTTCTAGGCAAAAGGCCCAATCCTTAGAAGTCTTTCCCTTATTCTTGGAGCATGAGTGTTCTCATTGGCAGAAGGGGGGTCATCACTATGGTCTAGTGTCCAACAGGCAGGTCAGGATAGGTTCTTGAGTAGCAAATGTTTCTAAGGAAGAATGTTACAACAAGTAAGTACTTTACTTTAGAGTTAGTTCACGGTCCAGGGGCTTCACAGAATGCACCCTAGGAGGAGGATTCCAGCAGTGGGCCTGGGTGAACTGGACAAGAGGCCTCCCAATCGCAGAAAGCACCTCAAAACTATACAGGAATCACAAGAGACTTAAGGTAAGTAAATACCTAGGCCAGCACAGTACCTCTGCACAGATGATTTTGCAGCAGCAGAACTTCAGGAAAGGTAGCAAATAACTTGGTCGTTGAATTCCTTCAAGAGAAGACAGGACACTGGAAGGACTTTTGCAGCAAGGATCACAGGGAAGGGAGGCCTCTAGGCAAGGTTTTCCTAGCGGCTGGGTGCGGCTCTGTGTATTTGGCGCCTTTTTCAGGAGCACAGAAGAAGACAGAATATTGCTGGTCGGATTCTCGTCGTTTGCAAGGAGCAGCACTCTGGTGAGGGGACTTTTCGGACTGGAATCGTGCCTCTGGAGATCCAGCCAGATGCCAACAAAGTTTCAGCAGGATTCGGAAGAATGTGCACCGCACAATGGCTCGAGGTCTCAGGGTATTGCAGCCTGCAAGGTCGCAGCACGGCCTGGGATGGCTCGTAATGCAGGTCTTCTTGAGTCTAGTGGGTCTCACTAGGCACTGGATCATCGTTTTCGGAGTACCCAGGTCGACTGGAAGGAAGGGCTACCGCAGGCTTCGGTTACACAGCAGGTTTTCCAGTTGCTGGAAATCGTTTCAGCCACAAATTCTTCATCTTCCTCTTCGGTTTTTGTTCCAGCGGTCAGCTACTTCTTCAGCTTCCAGGATCTGACTTTTATGCAGGAACCCAGCCAATAAAACAGCCATGCAACATTGATATGATATGATCGCTTATTTATAACGCACTTAATACCCAGAGGTTTCTAAGTGCGGACCCGGGGATCGAACCTGCGTTGCTCCGTGTCCTCTTGTTTCCAAGGGGAGCACGTTGCCGCTGAGCTATCCTCCTTTCAGGACAGCCAGCCTTCCAATTTGAACTGGATTCTCACAGTCAGGCTGGATGACAAAGGACTGCAGAGTTTTGGACTCCTCCCTCGCTTCCTGCCTTCACAGATACTCTGGGGCCTGGGCGGAGAATCCACAGGATTCCCGCCGAAGATAAAAAAAAAATTAAAAAAAAAAAAAAATCACAAAGGAATTTCCCGCCCTGGATATCAGGGGAAGGAACAAGAAAGGACAATGAACACTAAAATGGCAAAAAAAAAGACGGGGGTAATTTTGGAAAAATTAGCACCCATGGGTGCCTTTACCGGGGTTGTGCAAACATCCTGCGGTAAAGGTGTACTGAATTAATAAAAAGGTTCACTGCCATCAGCCATTAAAGGTAAGTTTATCCTTGTAACATAAATGCTACAAATCAAATGCGAAAGGGGATACTGGTGGGGGGTGCTGGTCTCACCTAATAAAATGTAAAAGGGACCCAAAGATCCTTCCTATCCTTGGGAAATGTGGGTTCTGACAAGGTTAGCCAGAGCAAGTCAAAAGGGGAGCCCACAGGGCAACCTAGCAACAATAGGCACTTATTGACAAAAAGTTGTCAAAGAAGATAAGTTTTAAAAGACACCATGGTGAGTCTTAAAAATGACACCCATAAAAAGAGTAAAAGATTCCCTGAGTGTGGAAAAAAGGTTCCCACTCAGAGGTAGAAGGAAAAATAATCCACCAGTAAAAGCAAAATGTTCTGGGGTTGACACGGGTCAGGCAGATAAATCATTGCTATGAAAATCTTACTTAACAAAAGTACATGCAAGGTTACTACTTACCTTAGAAATGTTTTGCCATTCTGAAAAGTATATGTAACATCTTTCTTTCCTTAGAAACTGTTTCGCCATTCAAACAGAACATAGATTTAAGGTTATATTACTCATCTGTGATTTGGTTGTGCCTCTTCCCAAAAGTAATGCTGTTGGTTTCACTTCACTATTCCTATTAGGATAAATGTATGAGTGTCCCCAAATGGGTCTTGCTTCCCCTGATTTGCTGCTAGCCTGTACAGAATACATCTGTTTTAGGTTTTACCTACCTAGAATAACTGAGTCATTCATAAAGTGTAACACTTGGTTTTGCTTTCCTTGGTCTGTTGTAGACGTACACAAAAACAGTCTTAGGTTTATACCTGCCTTTAAGTTGATGATGGCTCCTGTAAAAAGTGTATAGGTTTTACTTGGCTTGAGTATAACTGTTATCCTAAAATAGGTTAGAGTTATTGCTTCCCTTAGTCTGAACTGAAAAGCAACTGTAATTGAATATTACACCCAAAAGTCCAACTCCCCTCAAATAATTTATCCTGAATCAGAGTTATAGGTTTATACTGTTCCTAGAATCAGTGTTCCACTAGTCACAAAATGTATATTGTCCAGTTGGTTTACTAAGTGATTTCTTGCTGAGCATCACAGTACAACTGTTAGGGTCTACTACCCTTGTATTATTGAAGGTAATCCAAAAGTAACCATTGGTTTGTACTCACCAAGAATAGGTGTGACCTATACTGAATGTGTATGAAAAGATTTGACTTACATAGACTACTGTTAGGTCTCTAAATAAGGTATATGCTTTAGTCTGAACTTTAAAGCATAGTGTGTTTTTAGAATTGTGGTTATATATAATGTGATAGTACTCATTTCCTCTAAGATTTTTCTGGGCCTACTTGTATTTAAATCAACCATTTATTTGTGCAATACATGGTGTTTCAGTGCTTCTTTGGACCACTTGTATTACAATTTCTTTGTACCTATTCTACAGCCCCCTCTCCCTCCTGAGGTAAGCGTGGCTGCTCTGTCTACGATAGCATGAACTCAGGTGGTACAGCCTTATACTAAGAGTGGAGTCTTGTACTGCCTTAGTTGAATGGTTTTACTAAGCCCTTAGTTGGACTTCTCTTTAAGGAAGCCCCGCGATTAAGACCTACCAACATCTCTATGGAGGGCAATTGTGAGCTCCTCTCAGTCAAGCTCTCCTCCAGCCATCCATGTTATTTACCACCCCCGCCTGGTCCTCCTGCCACTTTCGAAGAGAACCTCATCCACATTGTGGGTGATAACATTAAGCCTAAAACCAGAACTATCCTACTAGGAGATTTTAACCTAGGCCTCAACGATCCCTCAAACCTCCACTCCTCTTCTGTAGCAAACACTTTCAGCAATCGGCTTTAGACACTGTATAATGGCCCCCACCCATATAAAAGATCAGACTCTTGACTGGGTTGCGGACCTCAATAGCCAATTAGCATCTCCTCCAACTCCCCATGCCCCTGGTCGGATTTATGCATCTTGACCTTTACCCCCCTCCCCACTTAATAGCCCAGTCCTGTCCTACCGACCCTGCCACGATCTGGTCCCGTAGTGCCCGGAAGATGACCCAAAGACTCCATCTCTCACCACTCCAACTGAACACCTCCTCTTGGACGACCTGAGGGTCCTGGCAGACATCTACATGAACACCTTGACAAGAGCGGTCCACACCGTAGCTCCACTGGCTCCCCATAAGTCCAAACCTGCATGACATATCAACTCTTGGTTCACCCCTGACCTCCAAAGCTCTACGTACCAAAAAACGCCAAGCGGAAGCCACCTGGAAAAAAGGCACCTGTTGACTCACCTAAAGACTTCGTTAACAAAATTGCTAGAGAATACACGCAGGCCATCATTGCAGCTAAATCTGTGGCCTACAATTGCAGAATCATGAATGCCAATTCCAACCCAAGACATTTTCAGAATACTCAGAGCTGCAAAAACCATCATCCCCCACCTCCCCCACCACCATCAGCAAAGATGATCTGTGGTGCTCAAACATTCAGAATGGCATGTGGTCTAAAATTACTTCCTTACAACAGAAAATAGTCCTCAAACAAGTGAATATCAAAACTACCGTTTCTCCCCACCCCCTGCCACCCTCCCCAAATTTCATACCTAGACTTTTCCCTTTAGAGAAATCACGGAATCAGAAACCACCCACATCCTGAAAAGTCTAAAGCCCTCAAGATGGAAGGGGGATGTCTGTCCAGCCACGATCATCGAAGACTATTTAGAAGCCCTAGTACCCTTCATCAAAGCCTCCTTTACCTTAAGTATGTCCCTAACACCCTCAAAGATTCCTGGGTCCCCCCCTCTACAAAAAAAACACTAGACCCAACAGCACCCAATTACCACAGTCCCACACCTACTAAATATATTGGATAGGGCAGACTACAACCAAATACAACACTTCCTGGAAACCAACCATATCCTAGGATCACGACAATCAGGCTTCAGGCCAGGACATGGCAGAACCAGCACTACTAAAGCTGAAAAACCAACTTGAAAATCTCAGAGATGAGGGAACAACTACCATTCCCTCTCCATGTATTAGCTGCCTTTGATTTGTTGGACTATAATACCCCATTACCACGTCACGGCAGCTGCCAACTTCTCCCAAGAAGCCACTATATGGGACGCCTAATTTCTAGAATGAAGATCTGTGAGAGTCTTCTCAGAAATAGCCAGCGCCCCCCTGTTCCCATCCCCAGTGATGTCCCACAAGGTACATGCGTTTCCCTCACCCAATATAACATTCACAAAACCCCTCTTCGACATCCTGGACTCCATTGGCATCTCCTACACCAACTATGCCGATGACACCCAGATCCTCCTCCCTTGTCTGGCATCTATGACATGGACTCCCTTACCGTCAACAAAATCTACCCGACAATCCAGGCTTGCAAGGCTACAAACCATTTATGCCACAATGACAAGACCGAGATCTTGCGGGTAGAATCTCCAGCAATGCCGAAGAAGCTTAACTCACAATTCACTTCCTTCACTATTAACGGAATCCTGATCCCCGTCTCCCACTCGGTAGAAAACGCTCAGGGTTCATCTGGATGCCACTCTCTCCCTCACGCAGCAAGTGAATTCTATTGCTTCTTCATCTGCCTACAAATTGATTAATGCTGCCAATTTCTGACAGCCACCAGCTGCCACACCGTTGCTCGAGCAGTCATAGGGGGCAAGTCTCGACTATTGCAACATTCTCTTTGTAGGCACCTCCAAACAAAACAACAAAATGCAGGCAAAACAATGCCCTGCGTTCTGCACTCAACATCTCCAAAAGAGCATATCTCTGAAGCTAGAAGGGAGGCCCATGGCTCCCTATTCGCGAAAGGATTACATTGAAAACGCTCTCCATCACACAAATGCCTTTCCAATACAGCTCCTGTGTTACTGGCACAAAAAACTGTGAGCGAAAAACCATTAGACCGGCAAGTTCTGCACACACACCACCTTGCACTACCGAAATGTAATAGAGTTAGAGGAGGCCAGCTCGAGCTCCCCAACAATAGCAGCTAAGCCCTGGAATGCCCTCAAACCTTCCCTACGAGCTGAGAAATCATATTGGGCCATCCGAAAAGCCCTCAAAACTTTGCTGTTCACCTAAAACTCTGGACTTGATAAGTCATGTTCCCTGTATGTCTTAGGGAGAACAATGTAAGTATAACTTTAAGATGTCTGTAATGTTCTCATTCTAAGATGCCAGACTCTGAGTAACTGGTCTCGACAGCGCTTTGATGCCTTTGGGCTGAGGCGCTTTACAAACAAAATAAATAAATCTGGTCTATAGTTGTGTGCAGTACCAATAGATTGAAAACAGACTGCTTCAGACTTCAAATTACAAATATGGGATTTCCCATTAAAAATAAGGTCAATAAAATGTATACAAATATTGTCTATCAAAAATGACTGGTCTGCCTGATCTCGGTTCACTTTTTGTACTCATATTTGGTGACAAAGCACCACCAAAGAAGACCACCTGGTTGTTTTATGCCTAAGGAACCTTTCTGTGTTATAAGCAACACAATTAATGCAATAACATCACTCACAGTGAAAGCAGAGGATTCTCATCTGGCACAGCAATTACATCAGGGCATAGAAAACAGAGCACCCAGTCTTCTAGCGAAGCATTGGTATAACAATAAAGGACTCTCCTAAAGTGCAGTAACATTGCTCAGTGAAAGCAGTGTTCCTGAGTATACCTTTGGGCTCATCCTCTGGCATGGCTCTTGCTCTCTTGGGTCGCCGATCTCGTTTTGCTACGCGCTCTGCATACATCTGCGCTTTCAGGACTTCAAACTGTGACCTTTCCTCTGGCTGGAGAAAAAAAATACCACCAAACATTTCATCAGATGGCCTGGGGAAATCAAGGAATTTTTGCAGATGAAAATAGCACAGACGTGAGATCTGAGAAAGTAATCCTGTGTGAAGACCGATAAATCTGCACACAATTCAGCAAGTTTAGGTATAGACAGTAGAACACAGTGGGACGTGGATAGAGTAGGTCAGTAGGAGACTATAGTATGCCTTTCCTAGATGTACATGAGAATCTGAGATTTTAGGAGCGATTAAGGCCACGCCAATGGGCGAGTGAGTCATCAACTTTAGGGGATGAGATAGTAGAATGCACAGTCGTAGGTACCGCAGTAGTCCAGCGACCGTTAGAAAATTCACCCACCATATACACGTTTCTGGCCCCATTTCATCAGATACCATTTCCTTTCATGTCTGGCCCCCAAGGGAAAGACGAGAAGAACCAGCAAAAACAGTGGAAAAGCAGACAGAAATCAGAAGCACAAGCATACCGGTGACAAGCACAGAGTAGGGGGAAGGAGTGGTGGGTGTGTCCCTTTAGGAATACAGAAAAACTCCTACGTGTGATGAATTTGACAAAACAGAAATAAAAGGTTTTGTTAACGGCTATAACCTTTTACAATTCAGCTAAAGATGTTTTTCAATTTTGTTTAGTCAAAGCCACTATGGGCCCTAGAGTGCGCTTCCAAAAATAAGTTTACAAAAAGCATGCCTTCAGAAACCCACATGCTGCTTTGGCAATTACTGAAGGGGAATCGAGAAAGACCCTGCATTTATTATTGCATGAGACTACTGTTAGGAGGATTTTCCTAAACGCTATGTATAGAGCAAAACGGTTAGGGCATCATTTTATGTCTGTCTTTTGTCCATCTTTTTGTTTAAGGCTGTATCCTAGCACAGAGTGTTAACTATTAGGTAAAATTTTCATAGTAATGATACATCTTCCTGACCTGTGTCAACCCCAGAACGTTTTGATTTTACTGGATTATCTTTCCTTATACCTCTGAGTGGGAACCTTTTCCCACACTCACAGAATCTTTTACTCTTTTTATGGGTGAAGACTCTCCATAGTGTATTTTAAAAGTTATCCTCTTTGACAACTTTTTGGCAATAAGTGCCTACTGTTGCTGTGTTGCCCTAGAGGCTCCCCTTTTAACTTTCTCTGGCTAACCTTGTGAGAACTACAATTCACAAGGGTAGAAAGGATCTTTGGATCAGTTTTACATTTTATTTGGTGAGACTAGCACCCCCACCTTAAGTGGAGTGCTGGGGAGATACGGAGTATCCCCTTTCTCATTTTAACATTTATGTTACGACAAACTTATCTTTAATGGCAGGTGGCACTGAACCTTTTTATTAATTCGGTGCACCTTTATTGCGGGCCGTTTGCACAGCCCTGGTGCATGCACCCATGAGTGCTCATTCAAATGGGCCACTGTCGTGTTTTTTCACCATTTTAGTGTTCCTTGTCCTTTTTCTTGTTCCTTTCCCTGACATCCAGGGCGGGAAATTCCTTTGTGTGAGCCTGTGTACTCCCCTCTCCCCACCCCCCAACCCCCACCAAGGCTACCAAGCGTTTGTGAAGGCAGAACGCAAGGGGGGGGGGGGGAGGAGGAGGAGTCCAAAACTCTGCAGCCCTTTGTCTTCCAGCCTGAAAGCGAGATTCAAGTTCAAACTGGGAAGCTGGCTGTCCTGAGAGTATTGCCAATCTCCAAGTGTGAATGTTGCAAGGCTGTTTGATTGGCTGGGTTCCTGCATAAAATCAGATCCTGGAAGCTGAAGAGGTAGTCGACCACTGTAACCAAAACCGAAGAGGAAGATGAAGATTTTGCGGCTGACACGATTTCCATCAACCGGAGAGCCTGCCGTTGCCCTTCCTTCCAATCGACCTGGGGACGCCGAAAACGACAACCCCGACCCAGAGCCTGGTGAGACCCACTAGACTCAGGAAGACCTGCATTTTGAGCCATCCCACGCCGTGCTGCGACCCTGCAGGGCTGCAATACCCCAATGCCCTGGGACCTCGAGCCATTGTGTGGTGCACGGTTTTCCGAATCTCGCTGAAACTTCGTGGGCATCCTGCTGTTCTCCAGAGGCACGATTCCAGTCCAAAATGCCCCATCACCAGAGTGCTGGACCTTGCAAATTCCGAGAATCCGACCAGCGATATTCTGTCTTCTATGCTCCTGAAAAAGGCGCCAAATCCACAAAGCCACATCCAGAATTGAGGAAACCCTTGCCTAGAGCCTTCTCTGTGATCCCTGCTGGAAAAGTCCTTCCAGTGGCCTGGTCTTCTGGATGACGGAATTCAACAACCAGATTTTTGGCAGCAGATCCTGAAGTAGTCCTGCTGAAAATGTTCTGTGCTGGCTTGGGTATTTACTTACCTTAAGTCTCTTGTGATTCCTGTGTAGTTTTGGGGTGTTTCCTACGATTGGGATTCCTCGGGTCCAATACACCCAGGTCCCTGCTGGAATCTTCAGAGGTCGTCTTCAGTGAAGCCCCTGGACCCTCAACTAACTCTACAGTAAAGTACTTACTTGTTCTAACAGTCTTTCTTAGGAACTCTAACTTTTACTACCTATCCTGACCTGCCTGTTGGACACTAGTCCCTAGTGACCCCCCTTGCAACGCCCCCTTCTGCCACTGAACACTCATGCTCCAAGAATAAGGGAAATACTTCTAAGGAGTGGGCCTTTTGCTTAGAAGAACAAGTTACTTACCAACTGGTAATGTTCTTTCGACTGGATGTTCCTCCAGAGTATTCCACATCTTTGACATGTAATGTCCACAGCTGTGCTACTTTGGACATTTTTCGGCAGAGGGCGTCCTGCGTTGATGGCGTCGGGTCGAAGTCCCTCAAAGGCCTCCAAAGAGAGCGACGTCACCAGATGTTATAAATAGAACGCACGGCACCCGTAGCCTCAGTTTATTTTTTTTCCTCCGTAACGTGTGACCTGCTCGTACACAATGCCTGCTTAACTGCACATTGCCTTGAGGGAACAGAAGCTGCAATAGCATAGGAAATTCTATTCTCCTGAGGGGAAGGCCGGGAGGGCGATGTGGAATACGTTGGAGGAACATCCAGTCGAAAGAATGTTAGCAGTTGGTAATTAACTTGTTCTTCGAATGGATTGTCCTCCAACGTATTCCAGATCTTTGAGACTCCCAAAGCAGTACCAGAAAATGGAGGAGGGAGAAGAATTTACAATAACCAATCAGATGGCAGAATAAAGAACCGCTTTACCAAAGGCCATATCTTGACCATGGAGCGTATCCCGGGAGTAATGTTTGACAAAGGTGTGGATAGAAGCCCATGTCGCTGCGTCACAAATATTCCTAATACAAACTCCCTGCTGCAGGGCTGTGGAAGTATCCACGCCCCTAGTGGAGTGAACTTGCAACCCCTCAGGAGGGTCCTTGCCCGCCAAACTGTAACATTCAGTAATGGTGAGGATAATCCACCTGGACAAGGTCTGTTTGGTAACAGCCTGGCCCAATCGGTGTCCAGCGTACCCCACTAAGAGTTGATTGTCCAATCTGACCCTGGATATCTTAGAAATATAAAAGCTCAGAGCTCTCCTAGGGTCCAACCTATGGAGTCGCTCCTCTTCCTTACCAGGAGGAGGATAGAAAGCAGGAAGTACCACTTTCTGGCTTAAATGAAACTCAGACACTACCTTAGGTAGAAAGGATGGACGTACCTTCAGTACAACCCTATACTTGTGGAACACAGTAAAGGGTGGCTTAGATGAAAGTGAATGCAATTCACTCACTCTGCGAGCAGATGCAACTGCAACCGAGTAAACCGTCTTGCAAGACAACAGTCTCAAAGGACAAAAGTGCAACAGTTTAAACGGAGCACCCATCAGGAATTTCAAGACCAAATTCAGATCCCATACCGGTACCTGAAACCGGGACGCCGGGAACACATTAGTGAGCCCATTTAGAAATTGGGAAATCGAAGGAATCCTAAAATAAGAACATTCTTCGGACGAGCGCCGCCAGGTAATCTTTAATGGTACCTACTTGAAGACCCCGGTGGGCCAAAGAAAGCAAGAAAGACAGAACCATGGGAATGGAACACTGAAAAGGATCAACATCGGGTCCTCTGCATCAGTCGCAAAACCTATGGCAACGGTACAGGGATTTGGTTGCCGTCCACCTGGCCGAAAGGAACACCGAGAGATAATTGGGGCAGAGGGACCCTCTTTTTTGTTTAAAGGGGGCGTGACTCGAGAGGGTAGATTACATAGGAAAAATAGACGAGAATCAGAAGCTACCCCGGTTCAGAGACGCATTCAGAAGTAGGTGCAAGTTGCAGCTGAAAGCTAGATTTAGCAAATACTAGCTTAATGAATGAGGTCACAGAATTTGGCAAAGTAGATTCAAAATTCAAACTTAATTAAACATATGGACAGACATCTAAAAAATGCAGGCCTATAACTAAACACAAGGCCTTAAAAGATATACATGGGCCCGTAAGGGCAATAAAACACAATGGTATGTTTTAACTACACATTGTAGTGAGGGTTAGTAACAAAGTTGTTTGTGCAGATTCATGTACCACTTAATAGTAGTACGCCATTGTTGTCGACAGAGTGAAAAATTGGTGTTTCTGGTTCAGAATGGAAATGACCCTCAGAAGGTGCTGTGTTGTAGTAAATTGTCTAGAGGGACCGAACCGTCATCAGGACGATGTTGATGGAGGAACAGGTAGTGCGAAGTACCTATAAAAATAGATGACATGATGTGTGTCAGGGGTAAGTGACCAACGTGTGGATTGTATTTCAAAGCTACAGGTCCGTAAACCTACCTTGCTATGTCATCATGTGAACTTGAATTAATAGATGGCAGCCATGCTTGGTACTGTCAGGATTTAGTTGGTTACTATAGTATGTGAGATCTAGGAGAGTGGTACATAGTTACCGTGCGGTCTGATTTTTGGTTATGAAATGCCAAATATCCGACTGTTTATTCAGCATAGCCCTGCATGTATGACATTGTTCCAAAAGCTACTCGTAATCATTTTTTTGCTACATTAAGATTGCAGTACACCACTTGGCTCAGCCATCTGCCGTGTCTTTGCGGCCGATGTAATACTTTGAAAGCACAATAAAGCTTCATTCAAAAGAAGCCTGTGCCTAATACACAAGCTACACGACACGCATGCGCATAGTATTTCCACTATCTTACAGATGACGCAGGTACAGCACTCCAGCCGCCGGTACAAGGTAAACTGTATAGTCTAACTCGTAGACTCACCGCACCATCGTTTTACTACTGCATGCGCCGGCACCGTAACCACTCTAAAATTGATTTATTATCCATTTGAGGTAATGCACGCGGCTTGAGTGCACATGCACCGCCATTAGGCATGTTTTTTTGTCGGTTTATTTACGTTACAGCAATCACATAAACGAGCCTCTGTCTGAAATATACCGAGGCCATTCAGTTTTTTAATTACCAGCAATAGCATGAATTAATATTACTGGTCCTGCACTCACATCATTTTCTTTGGAGGTAGTGCACGATATACATAACTCATGCATGCTGGTATTTCAACACGTTCCAATCTAGGCCACTTGCACTTTGTGTCCCTCCATTCACCGAAGTCGATCTGGACCATAGCCACCAGTAACCAAACAATGATACATTCATTTTGATCAATCACATCTGAGTTCTACATGTTTCATTCTTTAGATGATCCCGTTACCCTAATCATTACGCAGTGATTCATTACATCACAGGCATCATCATCCAGCTCTCTTCCTTATCCTGGTCACGCTACCCGTTCCAGGTACCTCTTTTTTTCGCTCAACTTTAATACGATATATTCATATCAGACAGCAAGTTAACTATGTACCACTCTCCTAGATCTTGCATACTGTAGGAGTCAACTAAATCCTGACAGTACAAAGCACGGCTGCCATCCATTTATTCAAGTTCTCATTACGACATAGCAAAGTAGGTTACGGACTTGCAGCTTTTAAATACAATCCACTCGGACACACATCATGTCATCTATTTTTATAGGTACTTTGCACTACCTGTTCCTCCATCAACATCGTCCTGATGACGGTTCGGTCCCTCTAGACAGTTTACTACAACACAGCACCTTCTGAGGGTCATTTCCATTCTGAACCAGAAACACCAATTTTTCAATGTGACGACAACAATGGCGTACTACTATTAAGTGGTACATGAATCTGCACAAACAATTTTGTTACTAACCCTCACTACAATGTGTAGTTAAAACATACCATTGTGTTTAATTGCCCTTACAGGCCCATGTATATCTTTTAAGGCCTTGTGTTTAGTTATAGGCCTGCATTTTTTTTAGATGTCTGTCCATATATTAAAGTTTGAATTTTGAATCTACTTTGCCAAATTCTGTGACCTCGTTCATTAAGCTAGTATTTGCTAAATCTAGCTTTCAGCTGCAACTCGCACCTACTTCCAAATGCGTCTCTGACCAGGGGTAGCTTCTGATTCTTGTCTGTTTTTCCTAGGAAAGGAACACCTCCATCACGTCATCCGGGAGGTCCCAAATCCTTCCATCTCAACCTTTCAGAAAACAAGCATGAAGGTTGAGAGTCTTGACCTGTGGATGGAGAACCAGACGTCCCACTCGCGCGAGAGACGATCCTCTCGGTAGGGAAGACTAAGTGGAGGGCAGATGGACATTTCTAGAAGGTCCGGGTACCACGCGCTCCTGGCCCAATCCGGAGCAATGAGGATCATGTGGGATCCGAACATCTGCAACCTCCTTAGCACCTGAGGAATGACGAGGACCAGAGGAAACTCGTTCCCTTGAGCAGAATCTCTCACCCTTCCGGTTGGCACTGGTCGTGAACAGATCCATTTGTAGGGTTCCCCAAAGGGCGAAGATCTCCAGAAGGACTTCCTGAGCCAACTCCCACTCGTGAGAGATCGTGCTCTGCCTGCTCAGAGCGTCCGCCGCCGCATTCTCCTCTCCGGCCAGATTAACTGCTGAGAGTGAAACTCCTTGCTGCATTGCCTCTCTGCGGGGTAGGGAGTAACCCTACCCCGCCTTATTTGTTGAGGTAATGCATGGCCACTGTGTTGTCCATCATGATCAGGATACTCTTCCCCCGCACACCCGGCAGAAAAGCCTTCAGGGCCAGCCTGATGGCTCTCAGCTTCAACAGGTTTATGTGGAGTTTGGACTCCGACGGAGACCAACGACCGCTGGCAGTCAGATCTTAGGCATGAGCCCCCCATCCTGTGAGGCGTCCGTCACCACCGGCCCCTTCATCAGATTCCCTTCACTGGCCCACCACAGAAGATCCTGCGATACCGAGAGTGGAACCCGAACGGGATCCGACATCTTGCCTGAGAATTGGGACCACTGCATCTTGAGAACCAATTGCAGGGATATCATCCTCAGTCTGGCCTCTGGCACCAGAAAAATGCAGGATGCCATGAGGCCGAGCAACCTTCAGAATACGAAAGCCAGAAGACTCTGGGAATGTTGAAATTTGTCCACCATCTGTACAATGTGATGAGCCCTACATTGGAAGGTGAGCACTTTCCCAAGGGCGTTTCCAACACAGCCCCGATGTACTGGAGCTGTTGAGAAGGTGTCAGAGACTTCTTGAAATTGAGGGAGAAGCCCAGCTTGTGGAGGGAGCAGCAGGTGAGGCTGAGATGATCCAGAGCTTGCTGGGGAGAACATGCTTGGATCAGCCAGTCGTCCAGGTAGGGTAGACGTGAATCCCCCCCGCCTGAGATACGCTGCCACCACCACTATTAGCTTGGTGAAGACCCTCAGGGCGGAGGTCAATCTGAATGGCAGGACCCGAAACTGAAAGTGCAAGCTGCCAGCCGCAAACCTCAGGTACTTTCTGTGCTCTGGATGAATCGGCACATGAAAGTAAGCATCCTGTAGGTCCAGAGACACCTACCAATGAAGTCGAAGGGCCTGAAGGACCTAAGAAAGTGACCATCTTGAACTTGTCGTTCCTGAGGAACTTGTTCAACCAACGCAAGTCCAAAATGGGTCTCAGTCCCCAGTCTTTCTTTGGAATCAAAAAATATGGAGAGTACCATCCCTTGTTCCTCTCCGCTACAGGCACTAGTTCTATAGTGCTTTTCTGCAGCAGGGTCAAGATTTCCTGCACAAGAAGCGGATCTGGAAGCTTCAAAGACACTCCCCGGTGGATCGTCGTGAGGCCGCTTTAGGAAGGGAAGGCAGTAGCCGTGGGCTATTGTATCCAGAACCCATGCATCCAAATTAATAGCTCGCCATTCTTTGTGATGCTGAGACAGTCTACTCCCAACCAGCGAACAATGGAACATGGCCTCAGATGTTTTGGAGGGGCTGTTGCAGTGCCTGAAGGCAAAGAGGCAGCTGCTTGAGTGGCTTTGGCACCTCTATTTCCCCAACCACCACAGGTACTTTTTAATTGACTCCTTTGATTGGTGGCTTCTCTCGTTTCCACCAAAAGAGTAGTAACGAAAGGAACCCCCCCCCTTCCACTGTTGTCCCCTAGGACGAAAAGGTGGGGGTTGACACTATGCTGCGCTCAAAGATTTAGCAGCAGCTTTGGAGGTCTGCAACCTCTCGAGGTTCTCATCAGCCTTGCTGCCAAACAAATGAGTCATCAAAGGGCATATTCAGAAGACGGGCCTGTACATCCGGAGCAAAACCAGACTTCCGCAACCGCACAAACTTGCGTATAACGGTGCTCGCAGCCATGGACCGGCTAACACTGTCGGCCATGTCCAATCCAGACTGAAGGGATTCACACATGGCATCCTTGCCATCCTGCACGAGAGCAAGGAACCCATCCCTTTCTTCCCCCTCGGGAATATGCTCAGCTGCTAGAAAGACGCAATTCCACAGAATGTGTGAAAATCTTGCCAAGGCACAAGTGGAGCTGGCTGACGACAGCACCATACTCCCTGCAGAAAACACCTTGCGTGCCCAACCATCGAAGCGCTTGTCATCCCTATCAAAAGGGATGGTAGGGTACGCCACCTGCCTTGAGGTGGCCGTAGCCGCCTAAACCACCAAACTCTCGGGAGTGGGGTGAGTGGATAGGTAGCTGGGGTAGCGACTGGAAGGGCAGTATTTTTTAGTTAACGACTTGTTAACCGCCGCAAGAGACTCCGGGGTCAGTGGACGGACCTTGATCCAAAATATCAGTCAAGTCATCCTGTACAAACTCCTCTGGAGGACTAGACCAACCAAGATACTCAGTAACCCTAGCCATCAGAGACTATAAGAGGATTCAGCATGAGCCCCAGGCTCAGGCCTGCCTAACTCCACCTCAGGAGATGTGTCTAAGCCACTGGCATCATGTAATGATTGACGTAACTCCTCTAAATGACTGTCCCCGGAAAAGACAGGAGCCACATCTGGCTCAACAGGGTCAAACTCCAAATCTGACCTCTCCTCATCCTCAGATATCATCCAGAGGAAGAAAGAACTCCTGCCTAGGGACAGAAGTGGGTCTTGAGTCCCCAAAAGGCTTCACCGACTTGGATTTAGCCTTCCTTGGAGGATGCACAGTACCAGGGACCCCCATCAGCAAATTCCGGCCAAATGGCCCTGAAGGCGCCAACGGCTTCGAACGTCGACAACGGCGCAGATGGTACCGAGGGCTGGAGTGAAGGCAAAGCACTGACCTCTGTATCAGACGGACACGGCGCTGACGGAGTCGACGCCGACCTTGACGCCGACTACGAGCCCTTACCAGACTTCTGCTGTTTTGCCGGGGATGAAGACCGAGACCTGGACCTAGCACATCTCTGGCAATCAACCTGAATTTTGTCCGAACGGGACCTCGACGGTTCCCGATGTTTATCGCACCGAGGACCCGGGCCCTAAGGCGCGCGAGCATCGGACCAAGACCGTTCCCTGCTGGCTTCTTCCAAAGGCGGGCAGACTGTGCCCTGGAATTGAAAAATCGCCTGCATTTGCTCCCTAAAGGCCTTCCATTCCTCTGGAGTCGAGGATTTAGTGGGACAAGCCACTTTCCTTGCTGCACCATCATCCGACGGGGAAGGCGTCCTGTGACGCCGCTTCCGGGGGTGCCAAGAAGGACGAGTGGCGGGACCCACTTCGGGATCAAGATCCCCGGGGCTCCTTCCGACGAGGAGAATCACCCCTTGACTCTTCGTTGGACAGCCCTTTCGTAGCTATTCAGTACTTACTGGGTTTAGTACCCCGACCTACCTGTAACTTCCCCTTACGATCCTGCAAGGCCTTAGCAGTCAGCGACTGGCATTTTGAACAGTCGCCTGTGTCATGACTCTCGCCCAGACACCACAAACAAATGCGGTGCAGGTCTGTAATCGACATCTTAGACTTACAGTCCGGGCAAGTCTTAAAGCCAGACCGCGGAGTCGGAGGGTTATATGAAGAAGACATTCACGAAGAATGCACGAGGCATGCCGAGTTCTCGAAGAAAACATGTTTGCAGAAAAAACAGAACTGAGGCTACGGGCGCCGTGCATCCAATTTATAACATCCGGTGATGTCGCCCTCGATGGAGGCCTTCGAGGGACATCGACCTGATACCATCGACACAGAACACCCTCTGCCGAAAATTTTCGAAGTAGCACAGCTGTGGACATTACATGTCAAAGATGTGGAATACGTTGGAGGACACAATCCATTCGAAAAGTAAACGTGTTTTTAAAAGTTACTTACTTGCAAAAGAAGGTGGTTGGTAACTAACTCAGAGTGAACTGTTACAAAGGTTATTTCTTACCATAGAAATGTTCTGCCATTCCGAAAGTATATGTAACGCCCGTCTTTCCTTAGGAACTGTTTTGCCATTCTAACAGAAAGTAGATGTAAGGTTATATTACTTACCTGTGATTTGGTTGGGCCTCTTCCCAAAAGTAATGCTGTTGGTTTCACTTCACTATTCCTGTTGGGAAAAATGTATGAGTGTCCCCAACTGGGTCTTGCTTCCACCGACTTGTTAGCCTGTCCAGAATATGTCTGCATTAGGTTTTACCTACCTAGAATAACTGAGTCATTCATAAAGTGTAACACTGGGTTTTGCTTTCCCTGGTCTGTTGTAGACAGACACAAAAACAGTCTTAGTTTTATACCTGCCTTTAAGTTCATTTTAGCTCCTGTAAAGAGTGTATAGGTTTGACGTACCTGGAGTATAACTGTGTTAGCCTAAAATAAGTTAGAGTTATTGCTTCCCTTAGTCTGAACTGAAAATCAACTGTCATTGAATATTACACCCAGAGGTCCAACTCCCCTAGCATAACTGTTATCCTGAATCAGTTATAGGTTCATTTGTGTTTCACTAGATCAGAAAAGTATATTGTCCAGTTGATATTACTATGTGATTTCTTGCTGAGCGTCATGGTACAACTGCTAGGGTCTACTACCCTTATTATTGAAAGTAATCTAAAAAGTAACTATTGGTTTGACTTCCCTAGAACTCCCGTTAGGTGTTCCAAATTAAGTTCTATGCTTTCGTCTGTGTACCTTCAAGCATAGTGCTGTGTTTTTTTTTAAATCTTGTTTATATATAATGTGATAATATTCATTTCCCCCAAGATTTATCTGGACCTACTTGTATTTAAATAAACCATTTATTTTTTTACACTACATAGTGTTGCTTTGGGCCATTTGTATTACAATGTATTTATTTTTTATTCATTTGAAATGTTTGTAAATCGCGCTACATGCCCGGAGGCCTCATTTGTACTGATTCTACAGCCCTCTCTCCCTCCTAAGATAAGCCTGGCTGCCCCCTCTACGCTAACCTGAACTCAGGTGGTACAGCCTTATACTAAGAGTGGAGTCTTGTACTGCCTCCGTTGAATGGTTTTACTAAGCCCTTAGTTGGACTTCAGAAAAACTTTCCTAACTTTAACCTCTCTTTAGGATCAATTTCTGGCCCAGATATATTAGTCTACTAGAGTTCCTGCCTCTCCAAGTGATAGTATGGCCAGAGCAGACACGACAACCAACCAGAAAGCGTGTACCTGTTTTTAAAGTAATGTAAATATTTGTAAAGATCAAGCAAAAGGAGAATGGAAGTATCGGGGCCAAATCCCATCACTTGACAATGACTTGTGCAGTGTGTCATGTGGATTCCAGAAGAAAACCAGACATCCGACCCCTGCAGTCAGGTCACTCTTCAGTAACCCCACACCCTTAATGGATGAAGCTTACAAAAAATAAATGACCCTACAGCCTTATTTAGGTTTTATTGGTCACACACATGAACCAAATGTACATAACACTTGTAATAAGCAAACATCGTAACCATTTTTACAAGTTACATAGTGACTGTGATAAACAAAGCATTGTTACCATGTGTCATAGTTGTCTGTTCCAGAATGACAATCACTATCCATACCAAATTGCGTTGTAAAGTCCAAAGTAGTCAGAAATACTTTATAAACTTTTTAATGTCGCACACAACTAACCATTCATAACAAGGGGAAGGTTTCTAGATTCTGGGGTTTGTGATGAACCCGCCTGTAATCCTGTGATTGGACAAACTGAATAAATGGAGACCAGGTGTCAATATATTGTGGTATCTCACCCTGTAAGGGAAGCTCCAATTTTACTAATTGTGGCTTCAAATCAAATTCGTGCCCACCTCTACATCTGGAGCATTGTAATTACGAGCCACAACAATCCTGCCCGCCACCAAAAGATGGGTGAGTAGCTTAGAGGTTCTCTTCTAGTTAACTTATATAGTCCCCCTTCATATTCATTGTCCAGTAGAATTACCAACAGATCTGGCAGAAGGTCAGTCCCTGTTCTGGTCTTAATAAGGACCAGGACCCTGCTTCGATTAAGATTGGATAAGATTACAGGACCAACAGATGTGGAATAACAAACCCTGTTGCTAGACCACATCTCCAGCACGAAGTGGGAAATGCTGGGTTAATCTTATGAATCCTAGCCGGGGTGAGGTACGATCATAACTTTTTATATCCATTTTCTTTCAGCTGCATACACTTGGACAGCTTCGCAGAGCCATGCCAAATCTGAAACCATGAGATTTCATCAATCGGGCATCCCATCTCTTCTTCTCAATTTGACATGCAAGTATGTGGGGGCCTAATCAGCTAGCATTGAGTATTCTATATAAAGCAGAGACCTGTCTAGCCAGTGGGTTCCATTTATAAACAGAACCTCCACATTCGTTGTACCCCTGCTTCCCCGCCTGCTTATCCCAGTGTTAGCCACCCAATGTCGAAGTTGAATACAGCTACAACAGGGACATTTTTTGTCCTCCACCCAATCACTCAAGAGGAGAAACTGCTTGGATAGTTTAGATATTTTGCAAATTTGCTCAATTGGCTTCCATGCAGTAAGGGTTTTGATAAAGACTGATTTTGGAGTGAGTGGGGCCCTTTTATCTCACTCCCCTTTCTCAACTCACTTTGTTTAGGATACACTGGCCAGCTCTTATGAATACCAGTGCAAGGAGAGTCGCCCAAATTCTTTCTACCGCTGGGAAATATTCACAGCATGTGAATCTATGAAAGATACCAATGTTGCAGAACCAGATTACAGATAAGTAACTAATTCCTTATTTTTATAGTGCAACACCAACCACCACAGATGGAGCACTGCAGGGACACATTGTGGCCCCTTCACTTTTCTGTAAGCAACATTTCTGCTACTTTGTGATGTGCACTCAACAGACTGGTGAAGGTACCAATTTTTACTCATTTCCTGGTGCACGCCGTTTTACTGTGATAATGCCTTTCTGAGTACTATACATTCAAAATGGCTATTCTTTGTGGTTCAAGCCATGTTATTTGTCATTTTTGTCAAGTCAGTAAGGATCATATTGGGACATGCATTTTTGCATAATTCCTACACAGGACTCCTAGTCCGTGCTTTGTGTGAATAAAATGGCTGGAACTGGGCGCCAGGGCGGTCTGGTCCAAATACACATTGCAGCCACGTTACGTTTTGATGGGTGTTAAGATGGATTTCTAGAATCTGGCCTGGTGGGCAGATTTTAGGAGGCCACCCTAGTTCTAGCACAGGGTAACTCGCAGGTTAGCCAAAACCCAATCAAGGTAAGCGTGGAGAGCAGTCAAGGCTATTCTCAGGAGAATTTGAGTGGGGCCAGGGGTCCACAATGAGTCCACACAGTAAAGCACACAATAATTCCTGTTAGACTGGCAAGTACGGAAATACTATATTTATTCTAGACCCCAAAGCAGACACTAGGAAATGAAACAAGCAGGTGATAATGCTACACAACACTCAATTATAAACAAATATACACTCATAGGTTCTTAAGAATGCATTCAATAACATTCAACAAAAATAAGGTAAGTAGTGATGCAGAAAATATACCCTAACTTTAAAAGTTCAAACACTAGGATGCCTGGAGCCTTGTGCCCAAAAGTCATAAAGCGGGGAGCATGGGGCGTGGGGGTAGCTGGAGATTGGTGTTCCCCACTGTTGGTTCTGGTGAGAGGTTCCGAGGAGCTACGAGTGCAAGGATTCTTCCGGTTAGTTCCAGGAGCAGAGTGCAATCTTTGGCAAAGAAGAAATGCAGAAGGCACTGAAGCAGACCTTTTCAGGACACTCACTGGACGGGGGAAGGCGAGTTCTAGCGATGGCCACTGTTCACATGTGACAGTAAGCGTCCTTCCAGTCACGGTTGACGAAGACCTTCCAGAGCAGGATCCTTTGAAGCTTGGAGGCTGAAATTCATCAGGAAGCGGCCTTGCACCACAAGCTGGCGACAAACGGCAATGGTTCTAGCGAGGTAGCCCACTGGAGAGCTGGGACACTTACGAAGGCTCAGGACAGCTGATCTTATCTACAAAAACGCGTTGAAACTGGCTGGTCCCAACAGTCCAGGGGTTGAAGCACTTGTCAGACCCTTTGCAAATCAGGTAGTTCAGCAGGGTTTCACCGGGCCAAACGCAGAAGGGATGCTGGGCCTCTTTGGGAGTCGTCCACAGATCTTCAGTCAGCTGCTCTTCTACACAGGATACTTGGCTCCAATGCTGAGCTCAAGAAATGGCTGCAGCAGTCCTCTTATCCCAAATCCAGCCTGGTAGCAAGTCCAATCCCACCAATGGCAAGGATCTGCACCATTCAAACACCCAGCAGTGGTCCAATTAGGGATCACTGTGGGTTTCACTCATGCCACACACCTAGACTCTCAGGCACCACGGATGTGGAATGAGACCAGGCAATCCCACCATCCCCTTCCTGGGCCATGCACACACAAAGGCATCACTAGCCCACGAAAGCTGGGGCTTTTCTGGGCAAGTGGAGACTCTTATATGGGGTTTCCTGACCTGGCAATGCGGGAAGCATGCCAAACAACAATATGGCCAAGGAACAAGTGCAAATCTAGTGGTGTGGCCATTTTAGGGCACCAGCCACGTTAAATGCAAATGTGCACACTAGAAAGAACACAAAAATTGTACAAATGTTTGCTGCAACCAGCTTGTCTTTAGGCACATATAAAAGTAACCAAAAATCCCAAGTGTAAAAGAACAGGGCGAGGAGGTGGGTGCTGCTGCCGCAACAATCTAGTAAGTGGGACTAGGGATGGGGGTTAGGAAAAGTAAAAAAAAAAAGAAAGAAAAGTGAAGTGGCTGGATGGATGGATGGAAGATGGCGGCCCGTGGCGGGTGAGGCAGCCTGCGGGTTCCATGGAACACAGGCTGAGATTAGCGGTTTCAGCCTGCGTTTCATGGAATCAGATTGGCTTCTCCCCACGCCCCGGGTGCTAATGGAAAATCTCTGCTTTTTCAGTCGCATACCTGAGCTCTCTCTCCTTAAGCTGGCACCTAATAAAACATATAGGATGTTCCCTACCTTGTCATCTAACTGAAAGGAAGCACCTATCCCAGGGTCCGAGGCATCTGTCTGCTCTATAAAAGGTCTCTGGTAATCAGGTGCCTTCAGAACAGGGGCCTTTCAAAGAGAAACTTTGAGGCCTTGGAAGGCCTACTCGAAATCCTCAATCCAAGTAACTTTTATTGGGCTTCTTAGGAGTTGAGGGCCGTCAGAGAGGCAGCTATGGTTCCATAGTCCACATGGAGTTTCTGAAATACCCAGTGAGGCCTAGAAAGCACAGAGAGTGGTCAAGGCTTAGTCTCAGTAGAGGCGAGTTGGGTTAGGGGTCCACAATGAGTCCATACAATGAGCAATCAAGAATTACATTTAGACAGGCAAGCCCAAAATTACTTATATTTATTATTGGCCAAAGAAAACACTATACAAATGACTTATAACGGGTAGTAATATCACACACACCACTAAATATAAAACATATATACATCGCAGCTAGTCAGTGCAGAGTAATCAAATTACTGCCATAATACCGGAAAGGGAAGAGAAGTAATTAGGCACAGCAGTGACAGTCCAACAGGAATTACAATAATATCTTACAAAGTCCAACCTTAAGTTGATTGGGGCCTTGTGCCCAAATGTTCACAAAGTTTCCAAAGCATTTTAAGAGTTTGGAAAAAGAGATCGGATGGTGCCTTGCAATGTGAAGATGTGTCCAAAAGGTAGTCCAAAGAGTTTACAATTAAGTAGATACTTGTCTAGCTTTTGGAACAGGTGTACTGAAGCCGATAGGTTGTAACAGAATCAAGGGTGGAGACAGGGGTACCAATAATTGTAACTTACCACCCGTACTCCAATTTTTCCTCAGACGAGGTAGGATAGTTGGAGAGTACCCAAAGGTCGGTTTTTCCGCTGTTGGTTTCGGTCGAAGAAGCAGAGGATCTGCGGGTGCAAGAAGAGTTCCAGTCAGGTAATGGAGCTGTGTGGAACCTCCACTCGTGGAATAACGCAGCAAGCACAGATGCAGGACTCTTCAGGATCCTAGATGTGGGAAAGCCGGTTTAAGCGATTGCCACTACACAGCGTCAGCAGGCGTCAGATGTCGCGGTTGAAGACTGCCTTCAATCTCAGGAGCAGTTGATGCTGGGATGCCAGATTATTGCAGGAAGGCTACTTACAGGACAAGCTGAAGACCCCTGAAGTTCTGAGCCAAACCAGGGAACGCCAACGTTTCTACTACCGTGGACCAAATTGGAGCTGGCCAGTCCACTGGATGGCCCAGGAATGCTTCCAATGACTCCAAATGGCACGGCTCCAAGACTACTCCAAAGGGTTGAAGCACTGACAAGGGTCTTCTAAGATGCAGCAAACGTTGGTTGCCAGGCCTTATAACGATTGGTCCACGGGTCTTTCAGATTTCTTCACAGCTATTATGTAAAATTCAGGCGAGCATAGAAACAAATGGAAGACCTGCCCCTCTCACACACCCCAGCATTGGTCCAATTAGGGAATTCTGTTGGTGCAGCTCATGCATGCACCCCAGACTTACAGAAACCAGTTTGTGGATTGGGACCAGTGTTGGGAACCATTTTAATTTCTGTGCCAATTCCCTTTAACCGTAGAGGTCCGCCCCACTGTTTTGCTGGACTCAGGGCTTTTTAATTTGTACTCCTGAGTGAGTGGGACTTTCCCCCGCTTCCTCATGTGTTTTTCTGGCTAGGATATTGTGTTTCTCACTGTTTAATGCAGTCTGGAAAACTCAATAGGCATCTGCTTTTTGCATGGTGACACAGCACCTTTTGTGCAGCGCCACTGAGAAGTCCCCTGGACTTCTCTTAATGTTTAAATACATTTTCTTGGGTGAAATACTTTTACCAAGACTAGTAAGAGGACTTTTGTCTTACTAACCACCCTGTGTGGAGTGCTGGGGGATACACAGTAACTCCTTATCCCACTTCTCATGTAACAATCTGTTACACTAACTAACTTGAATGGCTGGTGGCAGTGGTTTCTTTTTTTACTACCGTGTGCCATGTATCTGCAGGCTGATACCTCAGCTGCAGTACAGCACTCAAGGGTGACCATTTCACAAAATGGCCCGTCCTCTTTCTTTTTTGTTTGCCATTTCTTGTCAGGTAGTTCCTTCTGGGCGTTTACTCTGTTTGAATCGGGTTGGAGTCCTTTGTGCATTTTGCCTTTGGCAGGCTTCAGCCCTGAATCTGGCCAGGCTCCAGTGCGTCTGAAAAGGCAGGAATCGAGGGAGGATCCTGAAACTTCCCTGTCCTTTGTCTCTAGGTGTGTGCGAGTGCAACCATTTCTGATTGGCCAGCTGGCTGTCCGGAAGGACAGCCACCCTGCTGGGTGACGGACAGCCTTAGGCCGGGGAATGAATGGGAGCTTGCCTTTGATTTTTGGGACTAAAGGCACAGTCGACCACTGGAAGACCACATCCCACGAAGACAGCCACCAGCACCCTCCTGGACTGTGAAGTGCCCAGTGAAGCCCTGCAGCGGTGCTGACCCCATTTTCATTTCGACTGGGGGGGACCAGCAAGTGGTGGCTTCCTCCCTAGCCTTAAGGCAAGCTTCATTTTGGCTCAACCCCCGACTTGCTGCGACTTTCCAAGGCTGCATAATCCCAATGCCCAGGGACGCCTGACCATCATCTAGTGCATCGTCTTCGGAAGTGCGAAACCAGCCAAAACCTCATGGGCATCAAGAGGACCGTACAGAAGCAGGCAATCTTAATCCAGAGTCCTCTCACCAGAGTCCAGGACCGAGGGATCAAGTAACTTCAAACCGGAGCTGTTCGACGTTCTTTGGCACTGAGAAAAAGGTGCCAAAACCACAAAAGGCAGCTGAGTCCTGGAGAATCCAATGCTGCAGAGTCCTTCTCTTGAGTGCTGCTGCAGGAGCTCGCCAGACGTTGTCCCTTTCGTCACCACGACAATCCAGCTGAACCAATTGTTCAATTCACAGGTACTGTGGGCGCTTGGGGTACATATACCTTTTGCCAATTGTGGTGCTTCTTAGATTGCGGAGTACTATTTTAAACCCTTTTGAGTTGGCCTCAACTCACCTGCACTCCCAGCTTGTGCTTCTTCAAGGTGGCTCCTCATGAGCTTCTGTGAGTTTCTACTGAACTACTGACTATTTTAAAACATTGTTCTAAGAAGAGTGCATCAGAACTTTGAACTGGCCCATTGACTTTGGCTGTCCTGGTTCCCTAAAGGCCCCCTTCTGAACAAACCTATTGGATTTGGCAGTGCTTGTTCCCTTACAGGTTTTAATTGTTGAGCACTATTATTGCTGGGATAAAATACTGCCTATGTCCCTCTAGGAGAAACTAACTGTTTTACTACTTACAAAGTATGTTCTGATCTAAGTGTTTACTTGGATACCTGCATTTACTAATTTCATTGTACAGCTCTACATCTGACATTACCCCCCCCCCCTTAAGATATGCCTGGCTGCTCAACCACTCTACCAACTTGTCTAGTACAGGCCTATATTAAAAGGTGGGTTACCTAATACCAAGAGATAAGTCTTGTAAATCCCACACCAGTTGGACTCTACAAATTCTTATCCAACAGCCAGCCAGTCCCAACCCAGTTCCTGGCTTTTAACACACTAGGCCTGTACTAGCCCGCAAAAGGCACTGCTTTCCCGTGCAAATGTTTGATCATAAAAGGAAATTCCTGGCAAGGCAGGAAGAAGGCTAAAGGACAAAATGGCCAAGGAACAACCGATAAACCTTGTTGCACTGCCATGCTAGGACACTAGCCACAGTTCGTAGTTAAATACGGTAAATGTGCGAGAGCTACATAAAAGTGCAGTAAAAATAGTGAAAAAGTAACTGCTGCCACAAGTTTGTAACTGCTGCCACACGTTTGTCTTTAGGCACATTTAAATCGTAATCAAAATTATTTTGCGTGTAGGTCTAGGGTAATGCAAGGGTAATAGAAAAGTATCCCCATTGCAGTGGAAGATGCATAGTGCAACATGTAAAAGTTACCCAATATAGATAACACGCAACATGAGAAAGGGAAACAGCCGTCCTGTGCTTTCAGAAGCTTCCCTGGACCACCTGATATATTGACCAGCTCTCTTGTGAGCTACCTCACCAGAACAGTCACCATTCCACGGTTGCACCTGGAATTTGTATCCTTGGTAAAAATCAAACTTCCTGCTGAATTTCAGCATCAACTGATCCTATCCTAGAGGAGCTTCTGTGACCCCGACTCGAAGGACACCGGTCATCGCCTCTGTGCGGAGACTGCCACTGGAACTCGCCTTCCCCGTCCAGTGATGTGTCCTTATTCGGGTTTGTTTTTTTTTTTACACAAAATTACTGTCTGAGACAGCACTTAGGAAAGCCTGCCTTCAGTGGCCAGGGTTACACACTACTTGGGTCCAGCCTGAAACACACAAGTATGTGGTAGAATTGCAAGCAGCCAGGCTTGGTGTGACTAGAGAGGAGGGCTGTAGTGAGGTACAATTGGTAACGTTGGAATAGCTTTTTCAACAACAAATCACGTAGTAAACCCATCTGAAACACATAGGCAAACTTTTTCCAATTCTAATAACTTTTAGTAACTCTGTTCCAGCCTGTCTTAAAGAATCCAACTCTATCTTATGAGAGTCTCACAATGTTCAGAGGTGCCACTGGGCCACCAGTGACTAGGGGGTTAAGCAGGAAAGGCGGGAGTACAAGGGTCAGAGTGGCAGAATCCAGCAGGATCTCTTCTTGATTTGCAGGTAGGTACAAGTTAGGTTTTACAAGCCAAGGAAATCAGGATGGGTCTTTGAAATATTGCCCCAAGGCCCAATTTCCTAAAACAGTATTGGAGTACAATGGGTTGTCCACCCCAATGCAACTCTATGGAGACCGGGAGGGGTGCGGCATACAAGCTATCTGCAGCTCACAGGATCAAGTAAGCAGATTTCAGGAAAGTTTCATCAGGAGCAGCACATTACCTTCAAGTGAAGAAGCAGTTGCTGTAGGACGGAGACAGCAGACCCAGTCACAGGTTTCTCGGTCTTGGAAACAGAAAAAAGGGACTTTGGTGGATCTTGCGACAGTTCTCATGCAGATTGATAACCAGCAAAGGATCTTTGCAGTTCTAGCTCGTTGGCACTTTCTTCAGGCTTGGATGAATAGACGGTTTTCGCAGTGCTAGGGTTCTCAGTTTCTCGGTCCTTGTCTCTGGTGAGGGGACTTTGGAGAGCTGGTTTGAGTCACTGCAGGTTTAGGAGGATGCACACAAAGTTCCAGGCAAATCAGCGCTTCAGGAAACTATGCAAATCGATGCAGCATAGGTCCCTGGGTATTGTTGAAATGCAGACTGTGGAGGTCGCAGCTCTTCCAGGGATGGGCAATTGTAGTTAGTCTTGGGACTGGTTAGGCCCACCAGTCCATGCGAGGACGGTCATCTTTGGATCTTCCCTTCCGCTTAGAAATTGAGGCTGGGACAGCAACGGTTACTCAGCAGGCTCTGGTGGTCGATGGAGGCGTCATTCGTTGTCCTTCGGAATCTTCTGTTCCAGTGGTCGGCTGACTCAGCTCCAGGACCTTGGATATGTATTCTGGAACAGCGGCTGAGTCCACCAATCATGGCCCATGCACCATTCAAACTTGAGGGGGGTGGGGGGAAAGTGGGGTTGTCCAACGGGGACAGCCAGCCTCCCGGTCTGAGTTGGTTTCAGTCAGGCACACTTCAGGACAAAGGACAGGGGAGTTTCAGTCACTTCCCTCCATTTCCTGTCCTGCCAGTCACTCAGAGAAGCTTTGCTGGCATTCCTTGGGAAGCTGGACAAAGACAAAATGGACCAAAGAATCCCCCACCCCTGAAAGGTAGAAGATTACATCAGAAAAGACAAGCCATCTTGTTTAGGGCTTAACAAGGTATAGCCGCCAGTCCGGATAAATGGTGTCCCTTTTGACCCCTACCGCAGCTGTGAAGACTGAAAAGTCAACAAAACATCATGCAAAAATGTTGTTAGGACAGCTTTTGTAAAGTCCAACTAAGGGCTTCATAAAACCATATCTGAGGCAGTACAAAAACTCCACTCTTAGTATAAGGCTGTACTACCCGAGAACATTTGGTAGCGTAGACAAAGCAGCCAGGCTCATCTTAGGAGGGAGAGAGGGCTGTAGGAAGGTACAAAGAAATTGTAGCATAAATATGGTCCAAAGAAACACTGAAATACTATTTATTGCAAAAAAAAGAAGAATGATTATAAATACACGTAGGCCATGATAAATCTTGGGAAAGGTAAGTACTATCACATCATATAAACACAATTATAAAAAACAACGAAATACATATGGTATACAAACCAAAATATAACCTTATTAAGAATGACAAGCAGTTCAAGGTGAGTCAAACCTAAATTAACACATTCAAAATGGCATTAAGTTATTCTTGGGGAGTAAAACCACAGTTAGACTTTTAGAATACCATAAGTAATTCAAGGACAGCAGACCCTATTGGTCATAACAGTATTATTCAGTTATAGAATCACTTAATTAGACCAACACTGTTAGAAGCTATTGGTATTTACACTAACACTATTTCTGTCCACTGAATAATTAGAAGTTACTCACCGTAGTGACTAACGTACTCTTAGTCCATAGTCCCCTTTCCTCCATAGTGCATGGGCGTCCCTTGCGAGGGACATGAGACTGAACCTTTTTCACCAGAAAAACCTTCCTCTTTAAATTTAGAGGCGCAGCGCTGGGAGCAGGCACGGACCTGACTCCGCCCTCCAGCGCCACACCTCAGTCCCCATTGACGCATCGACAATTGACTTAACAGTGCCTAATGACACCAGTATTATTGGGGGGGCGGGGGGGGGATGGTGGGACGTATGGAGGAAAGGGGACTATGGACTAAGAGTAGGTTAGTTACTACAGTGAGTAACTATTACTGTACATCCTGTCCCCTTTCCTCCATACTGCATTGGCAATTACAACTGCATTTAGCCCCAGGGTGAAGAGGAAACCCTCCTTAAGCAAATTAACCGCCTGTACGAAAGCCACATCAGATGTAGAGCCGGCATCCAAGCAGTAATACTTGCAAAAAGCAGCGGGAGTGGCCCAAGTGTCCGCCCTGCTTATGACCTGCCAAGGGACATGGCGCTGGAAAGTGATGGCCGTTGCCTTGTCCCTGACTTAGTGGGCGTGCATGTTAGCCAAAAGCGGCTTATGCTGGTCCTCGTATGCGTCTTTGATGGCCGAGACCATCCAGCAGGATATGGAGGCCTTGGAGGCCTGATAGCTGGTCTTGCACCTCCAAAAGTGACAAATAGGGTGTCTGACTTGCGGAAGCCCATGGTCCTGTCAAGGTAGAATTTCAGGGCACGCCTGACATCCACGCAGTGCAGAACTCTCTGTACCTCGTCCTTAGGGTCGGCAAAAAACAGAGGAATGACTATTTCCTCGTTTAAATGGAAACCAGATGGCACCTTCGGCAGAAATGCTGGGTGTGTCCGCAGGACTACTTTGTCCCTGTGGTAGGTAGTATATGGTTCCGAGGCGACCAGCACCTGCATTTCGCTGACTCTGCAAGCTGAGGTGAGGCCGACTAGTAAGGCCGTCTTAATGGTGACCAGTCTGATGTCCGCGGACGCCATTGTCTCAAATGGTTTGTGCGCCAGGGCGCCTAAGACTTGTTAGGCAAAGTTTGCATGCAGTACCCTCAGGGACCACTACGCACAACTATGACTACAGGTGTGCGCAAAACCAACCTTTGGTATAAGTCTGTACCACACAGTTTTTGGTAGCGAGCTGAGCAGCCAGGCTCATCTCAAGAGGGAATGTGAGCTTGTAATGAGGTTACACAGAGGTCTACAATTACAAGTATTCAAATAGATGCTTACACTTAAGGTTTCTTGGTAAAACACTTATTAATTTATTACACAGTCAGTTAGAAAACCTTCACTAAAAGGAGGCAATCAATATCACACAAAAATATCCTACAATACTTCACACTAACCGTTTCTGAAACATTTAAACTACTTTGAAGGAGGAGCAAAATGGCTTTCAGAGCATTTGAAGTAGGAGCAAAAAGGCATAAGTTAATAAAACGAATAGTAGAGTTACTTTAAAACATTGCAAATAGTTTTGAGTTCACCAGAGGAGTTGGTCCAATGCAATAGGTAGGCCAAAGTCAATGGGCGAGAGTCTCGTATAGGTAAAAACGGTTCTGGAAGGTAAACACAAATTCTTTGCCACGGTTCTCAGAAGAAAGTGTTATATGTTGGGTCACAAGCTGGCTAGGCCTGCAAGTTGCCAAAGTTTCACGCACCTTTGCAGTGAGAGGCAAGTTCTCTCGGTCGGGTTTTCACAGTACCTTATATTGAAGAAAAAGATGAAGCTGAAGACTTTTGTTCCTGGCAGTTCTCGCTGTTCCTGAGCCTCAGTCGTGGGGACAAGAGGGAGGACATCAGGGGACTCCTGCACTGCACGGGGACTGGTCACAAAGCTGGCAAACTGGAAATTCTTAGATTCCGGTAGCTGTCTTCAAGCACACAAACTGTGTCCTTCTCCCTGGCTATTGGGTTTCCTGCAGCACTCCGAGTAAACTGCAACCAGCTCTGAGAATGGTATCCAGGTAGCTTCCGAGTTGATTGGTCTCACCAACTCAAAGGAAAAAGTCGTCCTTGAAGGGCTTCTCTGTCGAGATGAACTTGGCGATTCGGACCTGCATCAGGGCTTCACTGGGCAAACCAACGGTCCAGGAGTTGCAGCAGCCGTCCTCTTCCGGTTCGTCTTTGGTTCTTTCGTTCCAGTGGTCGACTCTGCGTTCCAAGCCAAGAGACTCGCCTTCTAAACAGTTTTCTCCCATTCATTCCAGTCTAGCTGTCAATCACCCAGCAGGGTTGTCCTTGCCGGACAGTCATCCATCCAATCACGCCAGAGTGCTTTTGGGTCTCCTAGGAGGCTAAGCACAGGGAGTTTCGGGCACCTCCCTCACTTCCTGCCCACCCCAGACACTCGGGTGCCAGAGGCGGTCTTCAGTCCTGAAGCCGGCCAAAGGCATAGGAACAAAAGGGACCAAACCTAGTTTTGCATGCAGAGACAAACTCTATAAGGACCTTTCCAAAAATAAATTGTGAAAAAAGAAGACCGGGACCTGTTTAAAATAAGGAGGCTCAGACGCCATCTTGAAAAACATGGCTCCCGTGATTCAACGCTACCGGTGTTCGCGGTCGGGAAAAATGATGGTCGTTTGTTGTAAAACCACTGCCACCAGCCATTTCGATAGGAAAGGTTAGCATTTGACTGCTACATATGTTTCTAGACACAGGGGATACTAGGTAACCCCTCCAGCGCTCTATTATAAGATGGTGTGTGCTGGGTCTAGGAATTTAAAAAGACTAGTAAAGTCAATTTAAACTTTACTTTCTCTGGGAAACAGCTTATCCCAGAGAAGGTATTTAAACCTTGGGACAGCCTGAAAAGGCTTCCCTGTGCCACTGCACTGAGGGTGCTGTGTAACATACATGAAAAGATGATGCCTAGGGAGTTTTCTAAAACTCCATAATCAAAAGAAACACACACAGAAAACAAACAGAATTAAAAGTACAAAGTCCCAAAGATCAGCAAAAGAGCTGGGGGTCTCCAAGGTAGAGAGGAATTAGCACATTTATGAGAATTCTTCCTAACAGACTATGTTCAGGTCCCACACAGGGTGTGGCCTCTTGATGGGCGGGTAGAGCCTTGCAAGCCCCGTCAAATGTTTGACAATCGGATTGGAGGAGGAGAAGATCACCCCCCCCTCCTCAGAGTTCCTGTAAGCCCTGATGGCTGCGAGGTAAGTGGGTCAACCTGCACGCCTGAGTGGGCGAGGTGCACAGAGGAGGAAAGCACGTCGTCCAACCAGGGGGTCGATTTCCTTGGAGTCTGCCCAGTGGCAGAACCTGGTCCATTTACTTTTATACTGGGCCCTGGTAGCCTTGCTCTTTGCACCCTATATGATCTCCAGATTAGCTTGGGAGAGACTGAGGTGCCTTAGTGTTACTTATTCAGGAACCACGCTGTGAGGGCTAGTTTCTGTGGTGCGGGGTGGAGGACACTGCCCCCCTGCTGCGACAGAAAATGTGCTGGGCCAGTCAGAAGGTGAATCGGTGGCATCTCCGAGAGGCTGAGCAGCTCCGAGAACCATGGCCTGGCCGGCCACGATGGAGCTATTAGAATGATGATGAGCTGGCGAGACTCCTTGATCTTGCAAATCACACTGTGAATCAGCGGAGTAGGCGGGAAGGCGTACACCGTCATGCCATTCAATTGAATCTGAAATGCGTAGCCCAGGGAACCGGGGCCCTGTCCCTGCCAGGAGTCAAAATGAGATCCACCTGGGGAAGACACATCTGTTGAAGATATCCTGGTTGGATTCCCCCCGGAAGGTGGACTGCCTTGAGTTAGATGTAGTTTTCCAGTGCCCAATCCCACATGCTGATTGCCAGTCTGCACAGTGGAGGGGTTCTGGTGCCTCCCTGCTTGATGACATAGAACATGCTGATCGAGTTGTCTGTCTGGATGAGGACCACCTTTCCCCTGAGAAGTGGAAGGAATGCACTGAGCGCTAGCCAAATGGCATTCAGCTCTAAACAACTGATGTGGTACTCCTGCTCCTGACGGGTCCAGGTGCCGTGAACCGAAAGATCGTCCAGCCTCGAGCGAGGAGTCCGTGGTGATGGTGACCTGCGGGGTGGGAGGCCGGAAGGGCTTCCACCATGTGAAATCCAGGTGGGGAGATGGAGGAACGTTGATCATCTCTGAGAGCCCCGCTCCTGGTTCCATGGTTGCGTGAAGTGCAGCTGTATCCTCCTCATCCTGAGTCTCGTGTGGGGGACCGCTAGTAGGACCACTTCCAAGAGACCCAGGAGATGCTGGTACCACCAGTCCGAGGTCACCTCTCTGCTGAAGAAGTGAGTCCTTGCCCTCTTGATGGCTGTAAACCTTCTCGGAGTCACGTGTCCCAGATGAGGCACAAGAATGTCAGTTTGCGTGGGCTGCAGCTGCGACTTCTTGAGATTTAGCGAAAAGCCCAGATTGTGCAGTGTGTTCTTAAGAGCCTGGGAAGAGTGGCGAACCACTTCCGGAGATGTAGCCCTGATGAGCCAGTCGTCGAGGTATGGGTAGATGTGAAGGGCCTGCACTCTGAGGAGGGCAGCCACAGTATTCATGAGTCTGGTAAAGACCCTGGGGCCGAGTTGAGGCCAAAAGGAAGGACCTTGTATTGGAAATGATAGCCCATGATCCTGAACCGTAGGAAAGAATGGTGGGGCTGCCAAATCGGGACATGTAGGTCCAGGGAGCACATCCAGTCTCCCTTGCACAATGTCTCCGCTATAAAAGCTGGAGTAACCATCTTGAATTTTTGCAGAGGTAAGGAGAGGTTGAGGGTGGAAAGGTCCAGCACAACACTCAGGCCCGCCTGGTTCTTTTTCTGAATGGCGAAAATCCTGGAGTAAAAGCCCAAGCCTCGCTGGGAGGCTGGGACTTTCCACGGCCTGGCTCCCTACGAGCGATCGGATCTCTGCAGGAAAAGTTTCTGTCCCAACTTGAGGAAGCGGAGGGGAGGGCGGAGAGGCTGGGAAGGGTAGGCAGTACCTCATGGATATTACAGAGAGGATCCAGGGGTCCGCGTAATTCTGGTGCCAGAAATGTGCGCGGAGAGCAAGCCTGCCCCCCCCCCCCCCCTGGAGACACGTGGACCCGAAGGGGCACGTCATGCCTTCTTTCCCTCGGAGGTTGTTGCGGAGAAGGGGGACTGGAAAAAGCCCTTATGCACCCCGCCCCCCCATTTTTGTTGCTTGCGCCGATGTGGAGTCGGCAAGCGGTCCGGCTGCCTGGAACTCAGTTCTTGGAAGCCGTGGACCCCTCCGTATGTATGCCCTTTGTCGGAGTGCTGCTGTGACTGGGTGTATGGTTTGTGCGTGGTCTTTGTTAAGATGGATAAAGACTGGGCCGTTTGTGAGCTGTTTTTCTTTTTGTCTAGCTCCTCGTACGTGGTGGAGTGGAAGAGGCCCCCTCCACCCTTCGAACAGCAGGTCTAATATGCGTTCCTGGACATCCGGGTTGAATTTCGTTGCATGGAGCCAGGCTGTCCTTCTCATGTCCGTGGCAAAACAGATGGCACTGCCAGAGGTGCTAATATGAGCCACGGTGGATTCCATGAGGTCCTGCGCCACCAGCTTGGCCTCAGCCAGTCCTGCCTTAAAACGTAATTGGCTCTGCGTAGGGAGTTCTGGGAGGAAGTCTGCAATTTCCCGCCATAACCTCTCGTTAGCGGCAGCCAGCATGGCATCGGCCTGACGAAGATGCAAGGACGTGTTGGAATACAGCTTCTTCAGGTATGCCTCCAAGATCTTCTCCTCCTTGCCTAGCAGCGACGCAGAGGATGAGACGGAGGACGACTGAGGCTTGAAGTATAGTGATGCTGCAGCGATCACCGAGGAGTGTGGCCCAGGGTGGGCCGCTAGCAAGAGTGTACCCCCCTCCATCTGCCTGTACTTGGTGTCCAGGTGTCGATTGACTGGCTGGGCAGAGTGGGGCTTGAGCAAATCCTTCTTAGCCAGGAAGACAACATCCGTCTGCAGTGGAATCCCCGTTTTAGGAGAGGGGCATTGCACGAGGACTTCTGTGAGGACCCCCTCTGCTGGTTGCTCGACCTCGGGCTGAGGTAGGTCCAGGTACTGCGCCAGACCAGCAAGACATTCGTGGAAGGCCTTGGCTGATGAGGGCGTGTCAGGAGGATCCTGCATAGGAGGAGTAGCAGGAGCTGGAGGCTGAGGTACAGGGAACCGGAGCCAGAGGCTGTGACCGAATCGCCTGAGGAATTGGCTGGGGGCCAGAGGCAAAGGCTGAACCGGGTCGGGGGAGCTGGCGGAGGAGCCTGAGGTGCTGGAAGCATTGAAGGGAGCACCTCCCTGATGGCATCCCAGAGGATAAACCCCATCCGAGGCGATTTCATGAGCCCGAGGAACCTCTCCAAGAACCTGTCTTCACAGGCTGGAGGGGTCATGAGCCAGGGAGGAGCGCGACTCCTGAGCACTGAGTACCTGTATAATAAAAAGACAAACGACAGCAGTCGAAGTATCCGTGCGTGGAATCACATGGCCGAAGTCAAACCCAGGAGCACTGGTGAATTCGGCTTGTTCCCGTCGACACGGAAAAGGGGACTAGGGTGTGGCGCCAGAGGGCAAAGTCAGGGCAGCGCATGCTCCCAGTGCTGCACCCCTGCGTGCCTCTAAATTTAAAGGGGAAGAAGGTTTTTCTGGTGAAGAAGGTTCCAACTCCCATCCCTAGCAAGGGAAGCCCATGCAGTATGGAGGAAAGGGGACGGGACGTAAGAGTAGATAGCTATACCAAGGATACTTTTCAGACGTGTATGATACAATACTAAGGCAAGTAAAAACTCATCAGACTTAGAAAGGCAATAAGCAGTTCAGGGTAAGGACCCATATACTTTTCTGAGGGGCAACAAGCAAATCAAAGACAAGTATTTACTCCAAGACAGTTTTAGATATGCACTAAGCAGATCAGGGAAAGCAAAACCCAACAGTACACATTAAGAATGACAGTTATTCAAGGTGGGTAAACCCTATTGGTAAGCTTTTACACTCATTCAGTTAAGAATAATAAAACAGTACCAACACAATTACTTTTAAGAGTGGAACACTATTCAAAGCAACCAGCAACTTAAAGGCAAGTATAAACTTCAGGACACGTTGTAACTTATTCTCTTACAGAGATACAGTTACCACAGAAACCTCTTTCGCAAGTAAGTACTTTTCACACTTGCACACATTTTCTCAGAGGCAAAGAGGGACCCTAGTGGTCTAGGAGCCAGCTGTAAGCAGGTCAGGATAGGGTTCAGTTGCAGGAAAGTCATAGTTCCTGAGGATACTATTCAGACAAGTATTCGCTTCAGAGGTTGTTAAACGTTTTCAGGGACTTCACAGATGACTCGCTATAGGGGTTCCAGCGTTAGGCAAGGGCGAACGGTATGGGCAAACTCCCAAACACATGAATCACCCACTCAGCCTCACATACTTGAAGTAAGGATGACAAGCCAGCATGGTACCATAGCAGAAAAGAAGAGTTCCTGGGTGAATGGCTTTACGCTGCAGCAGTACAGGACTTGCTCCCTTGAATCTCGGTCTGGTGACGAAGGAAATAGATACCGGATGGGAACTTGCCGCAGCAATCGGCAGAAAAGGCTTCCAACAAATGATTCATAAAGGCTTCTTGCGGCTCTGTGGATTACCTTGCCCTTTTACTGGAACCAGATGAAGAACGAATCTCACCGGTCGGATTCCCTTCACTCTCTCGGTCCAGCACTCTGGTGAGGGGACTTCAGGGAGTTGAATCGTGCCTCTGGATTTCCAGGAGTCATCCACCAAAGTTTCAGCAGGAATAGGACTTTGGAAGACGTTGCACTGAACTCAGTCTCGAGGTCCTGAGGTATTGGCTGTTTGCAGCCCAGCAAGGTCACAGCACGTCGAGGGATGACTCGTTTTGCAGGTCTTCTTGAGCTTAGTGGATCCCACCAGCCTCCGGGTAGAGTCGTCACATTCAGGACCCACAGGTCGATTGGTAGGAAGGTTTACACCAGGCTCCTGTTACACAGCAGGCCTTTGGGTAGCTGGAATTTGTTCCAGCCATCTTTTCTTCATCTTTCTCTTCAGATTCAGCTCCAGTAGTTGACTTGTCAGCAGCTTCTAGGATCGGGGTAGTTATCAGGAAGTACAGCATAACTTCTGAAAACTCTCCCTGCAGTTTACAGCAAGGGATTTGCTGGCTGTCCAATCAGGCCAGCCAGCCCCCAGCCCTTCCCTTTCAGGTAAGCTGGAAGACAAAGGGCTGCAGAGTTCTGGACTCATCCCTCACTTCCTGCCTTCACAGACACTGGAGCCTCGGGCAGGGACCACAAAGGATTCCCGCCGACGACAAAACTTAAACCAAGGTCTTTCCCACCTAGTACAGCAAAAGACCCAAGAAACAACATGCAAATGATAAATGGTGAAAAAAGGAGGTCACCATTCTAACAGAATGGTGACCCTTCCTGTGCATTACTGGAGTCGATGTGACCGCCTGAGAGTAATAATGACAAAGTCATAAAAGTAGTTTCACTGCCACCAGCCATTGAAGTTAACAATTTTACCAGGTAAGTGAAAAAGGGCATCTCCCCAGCACTCCATACAAGGTGGGGTGTTCTGGCTCACTATATGAAATGTAAAAGGGATGGGAATCCCAATTTACTTCTTGTGAACAGTAGTTCAACCCAAGAGATAAGGGAAATTACAAAGGGAAGCCCAAAGGGGTAACCCAGCCTAAGCCCAAAAGCTATAGGGAACTATACTCCATACACAAACTATGGAGAGACAGAGAGGTCACCCATAAAAAGAGTAAAAGACTAGGTCAGAGGGGAAAGATTCCCACTCACCTAGGGACAAGGAAAAATAATCACAAAGCCCAAGCAAAAGGTTTGGGTTCACACAGATAAGGAAGATTTATCATAAATATGGAAATCTTACCCCACACTGGTATACTGCCACCAGCCTGAAAAGAAAGCTTGTTTCAGTAAGAAAAAAGTTACTGGAGAGGCGAGAAAAGGGATAAATGTCTCCTCTCAGCACTCGATTTAAGGTGGGGTGTGCTGATCTTGCGAAAGAAAAACACAGGTAAGATTAAAAGGATCCCCCTGCCCTGGTAACTACAAGAGTGAGTCAGGAAAATGAAGAAACAAGAAAGTGAACGCCCTAGGTGCTCCCAGAAACACTGCACTAAAAGTGCAGTGTGCTGCTTTAGTAAAATATAGATGCCAGAAAGGTTGGAGGAAAGCAGGACTCCAAAAAGAAATACCAAAAAGAGTGTGGATAAAAGGTTCCCACACACTCAGGAGAACTAGCCAACAATCAAGCAAACAGTGCTGGAGACTCCCAGGCCTCCTCAAGAGGCCTGCATCGGTGAAACCTGCATATCTTCATTGCCACGGGCTGAATCTTGCATCTGGACCTTAACGGAAGAATCCTTGCACCTGCAGATCCTGGGCACCTTTCACTGGAACCAATGGCAGGAAATCCAACCTTGAGCGTCCCCCAGCAGACCCATCAAGTCAACTGGGAAAATCTGCGTCAGGGGGGATAAGTAAAGGCAGTGCATCTGTCCTCCCCAAATCCTCTGTCCTGCATAAGAGATCATTGGGAACTAGTCCCTTTCCATCTTGACATTCCATTCCACTGCCTTTTGGTCGCTGAACATGGGTAGTATCATCTGAAAGAAAACACCACATTTACTTAGTACCATTGTTGAATATCTTCTTCAAATATATCACCAACACAAGTAGATTACCTGCTATAGATACATTCTGGGGAGAAGCTTTGTGGCTCCTGTGACTTTTGGGCACAAGACCCCATTCTTCTTAGGGTTTGGACTGCTGAAGTTATGAAAACAATAATTTGTGACTTGGTTCTATCTTTACTGCATTCATTCACTTACCTCTATGTAACAGATCAGTGCAGTGGACTGGACAAACTTAACATGTTTTACAGACTTTATTTCACCAGCTAATTCTCGGCATAAAACAGACTAGAAAAGGATACATGGCAGTCTGGAACTCTCCCTCAGGTTGTCCGTCGCCTTTCTCACAGATGAGCAGGTAACTGTGGACCTTGAAAAGTCTTATTGGGTATGTGCTTGCAAGTGGCCTTGTAAATTGTCTTTTAGTCTGTTTCTATCTTATAGATTTGTTCTGGTAATTAACAGATTATTCACACGTATTCCCCTTTTTAAACTCTCTTCTTCAGGATAGTGGAATTTTCCAAGGTTCTGCCGGCAAAATGTCATTCAGAGTTTATAACGTTCTTAGTACCATGTGAAGAGGAATATTCGTGCTCCTTTTCCTCTTTCTATCAGTCCATCTAAACTTCTGGGCCCAGTTCTACATATTCGTAGACTTTCACATGGTACTTTCCCACACTTAGATCACAGTTTTCTTCGTAGTCATTAATACTCCTCTCACTCACATTGAACCAGGGCTTTCTTGCGGTTAGCAGGCCCCCTCTTTCTATTACGCATTGTCAGCTAACAGCTGACAGCCCGCCTTGAGCCGCGGCGAGCCTGTGCCCTCCTCTTCCACGTAGATGGCGATCAGCTGTTCATCTGTCTCACACAGCGGCATCGGCCCCCATTGGTCGCGCAGGCCCAGCATCCCTCACATACAACCAGGGCTGGCGGGGACGCCTCGCTGCGGCTCCTCCTCCCGAAGGGTGGGGGCTAGGAGCGGAGACGCAGGCAGCCACATAGACGGCCGGAGACAGCTGGCAGAGGACTTTAACCTCTCGGTCCTCAATAACAGGATTAAGTCGCTTACGCTATTAACTTCTTTTGAATCAACGTGACCCACTGGTCCAACCACTTCGCACAACGGGTGCAACTTCGTATCTTCCTCTCATTAGAACTCAATCACTTCAATAGGCCCATTCATAGACCGGATCGTCTTCATGTACTGTCAACTCCTTCATTATTCAAAATTCAACAACAGAGACAAAAACAAACGTCACCAGTATTAGAACAAAGCACCACTCGTCTCAAAGCTGGCTTCAGATTGGATCAAAGAAGTATTTGTTATCTATCAGCAGACCCACCTTTCATGACATCATCCATCAAGTCTCTCCCTGGCATGTTGCTTATAAGGAAGGGATTTAACTTGGCTCTGATTACCTTTCTCTTCCTCCACCTTATCACACTCTAATATTGATTACGTACTCTGAATGCATTTGAAGAACTGATGGTGAATGTATATATGTTCACTGTGCGACATGACCTGCTAGTTTCATTTTTATTTCAAAAAAGGTAGCAGGCGCTCCTCTCCAGAACATGGCTCAGAGAGGCACAGCTCCACCTCACTGATGAGGCCCAAAAAGGCTGAAACACGTGTATGGGGTTGCTGTTGGTACTCTTGTTCAGAAGGGAATTGCCACAGCATTTCGGTGCTGGACTGCCCATGTGGACTGGACAAAGACTGATATGCAAAGGGTTATTTCCCATCTGTGAAAGGTACAGTGAGCAAAAAGCAGATGGATGCGAACTTTCAAAGTGGTTAATAACCACTGAACAGGTTATCATGCCGTGTTCTTTCGAGAGAGGGGCGCCTGCTACCTTTTTTGTAGTATCATTTTTAGTTTGGGCAATTTGGTGGTGCTGAAAGAGCTACGTTTAAGCCAAAACCATTGTCATTAAAATAAGAGTTTTAACATAAGAGCTTGAAATAGGGGCTTTAAATGAGACTCTCTAATGCTTTTCGATGCAGATGACATACGAGGATGGATTTGTGTTTGGATATGTGTCCCACCCATTTAACACCCATCTCCAAGTCATATCTATATGATTTTCCTCCCATTTCCACCGATCTTCCCTCAAACCACACCCCTTTTTGCACTGTTTACTGTGCTGAATTTGTCAGCCAATTTTCTTTCTACAGAGCAGCCATCTTGAAATGTAGTTGTTTACAGTTTTATGTTGGTATATCACATCCAAACTTAGAATGTTAGGTTTTGATAAAAGTAACGTAAAATATTGCACTGTTTTTTACCATCATTTTGATTTTGTTGTAAAAAATAATCCATTACACACATTTTAATAAAAGAATATATTTATCAAAATTAATTTTACAACCATTAAAACCTTTCAAATAATAGTTATTTCTCCGTAGGTCTGCTTATAAGGCTGGAAAAATTCACTGCTGTAAGATGGTCTCCATCTAGGCATGGCTGCTTCCTACTGCAAACTCTGAGCTCACATGTATGAATTATGCTGGATAGAACGTTACACGTAAGTCAGTTGTTGAGGACGCTCGTTTTAAAATGTAGACCAGATTGGTCTCTAGCCCACTTAACTTTAGAAGATGTAAATTGTGAGAATGTAAAGCGTGCCAATATTGACATGACTTATTTCAGTGTGCCATTTTCCAGTGTCCAAGCTTCACTTACGACTCAGCCGTGTAGGGATGTGACCTACTGATCTAGAGTGAGTTGTCTGACACGATCGCGTTCCCTGTAAAACAGAAAGACATTTCCTCCAAAAGGTTGCAAACAATTAGTTTTCTTTTGCAGTAGACCGTGTTGCCTCTTCAGCTTTTCATGTTGTAAATAACAAATTTGTTGCTTTCACACAAAAACTGCGCCACAAGTTTGGTTCAAATTCAAATTTTGATTTTATGTTCGAGTGTCAATGGGAGGAATAGCAGGAAGTATGGTACAACCCTGAGATTCACTAGGATAAACAGTATTAGCCTCTGAATTACATATCACCCGTTTCAGCTTTTTAGTGCAAATGCGTTTCATTTTCTTCCGTCTATCTGTTATAAAAGGATGGTTTAATAACACTGGAAAATTACCTAGCCTATTATAAATAGACACAGCGTCAGCAGTTGCCGGCAGCAAGTCTGAATGTATTATTATGCTAGCATCCCGCTATTCGTGTACATTGTGGTAGGGGGGCAGAATCATGCAAGCAGAAGGGAATAAGTTCAGCAACATTAATATTTGACGCAACAGTAGCAACATCAAGATGTTGGTCAGTACTACATGCCAAAATGACGTCTACAACAACTTTCGCCAGGATCAATTTCAGTGCACGCTGCCCTTCTGCGATTGTCGAGCATTGTTAGGTATGTTATTCTAAAGTGCAACTGGTGTGTAACTTCACAAGTCTTATCTCTTAGTATTAGGGACCCAACTCTTAATATAGGCCTGTACTACACAAGTCAGTAGAGTGGCTGAGCAGCCAGGGTCATCTTAGGAGGGAGTAATGTGAGCTGTAAAGCAGTACACTGAAATCGGTAAACACAGCCATCCAAGTTAACACTTACTCAAAGTACAGCATGTGATTCTAAGCAGATTAACAAACATCAGAAATGTATTTATATATACACAAGGAACACAAGCAAATCTAAAATGCAGCAACTAACAATAACATTCAATGTGAAATGGAATTAAGTTATATAAGAAACAATAATGCAGGTGAGCAACTTTTTCTATGCTTTAGATATCCAGCACATAGACTGACGCCAATTAAGTTCAGTATCAGCACTTCTATACATCAACTTTACAAAACTGCGCTGGGAGGGAAAGTTTCAGAGTTAGGCAGAACACACTTTAGCATAATCTCCCAGAGGGATATAGGCAGTCTGTTTCCTAGCAACCAAAGTGTTCGTAATTAAAACCTATGCAGGAACCAGCACTGCCAAAGCCAGTAGGATCAAGAAGATGGACCTTTGGGAAACCAGTATAGCCAAAGTCAAATGGACAGTTCCAGTTCTGATGAAGATCTTCAAAGGAAATGTTAGCTAACCAGTCAGTGGTTCTTGAAGAAACACAAGTGCTCAAGGGCGCCTACCTGACAGTGTGCAAGCTGCAAGCCCTGCACAACAGAGCTGAGGTCAACCCTCAGTTGAAGAAAACAGCACTTCCCAAGCCAGGAAGCACCAAAATGGCACAAGGTAATTACAACCCAAGCCCCACAGTACCTTGAAAGTGAAGAAGAAATTGTAGCTGGCTTCCTTCTAGGTACAGCGTTGCAGACCCTGACTCCTGCTCCTTGGTGGTACTGACTAAAGGGGGGACCTCTGGTGGGCTTCTGCTGCAGCACTCAGGAGAAGGGGTCAGCAGCAAAGGATTCAGCGGCTCTGTGGTTTTGGCACGTTATTTTATAGCGCCAAGAGGAAACTAATATTGCCGGTCAGATTTGCTTCGATTAGTCGATCCTGAGCTCTGGTGAGGGAACTTTTGCTGAAGAAGTCCTGCCTTTGGAGGTTCACACAGACACCTTCAAAGTTTCAGTCCAGGAAGGTCCCAGCAAGTTGGGGGATGCCCCAAAATGAAAACAGTCTTGAGGCTAGTTGGTCCAACCAGCCTAAGGGAGGAAGTTGTCCTTGGCGGGTCTTCCCTGTAGATGTGAAAACAGGGTCAACACAGCTGCAAGGCTTCACCAGTACTTTTGTGGTACTGGACGTTGCTGCTGGCATCTCTGCTAGTCTTCTGCTTCGGATTCCTTGTCCAGTGGGCGACTGTAGTCTCAAAATATTCACCTTTTATGCAGGATCCCATTCATTCACAGTCATGGAGCTGTCCAATCACCTGTGGGGTTAGAAATTGATTCAGCAAGGCATACCTACAGACAAGGACAGTGAAGGTTCAGGCTCCTCCCTCACTGGGCGGGTTTCAGAGATGAAGCTCGCCAAAGGCAAAACTCCCAAAGGACTCAAATCTATTCTAAAGGATAGAGTAAAAGCCCAGAAGGAACGGACACATGCAAAATGGTGTAAAAAGAAGACAAATCAGCCTGCCAGTAACCTGCACAAAAGATAGTAACAAGTAACCACTGACACCAGCCATTTAAGGTAGTCAGTTGTAACAAAAAGGTACATAAGGAGCGGGAGAAGGAGTTACAATGTAACCTCCCAGCACCCCCATTTAGGGTGGTGTGTGCTGGACCCACAAAAGAGAAGATGCAAGTTATCTTACTATTCTTGGGAGCTGTAGTTCTCCAAGGGACTTTTCAGTGACACACTGCACATAGGGTGCTGGGTGTCACAAAGCAAAATGCAGATGCCTGTTTTAAGCACATGGAGTTTATCAGACTCCATAAAGCAGTACAAATAAAAATCCCAGTCAGAGAAAAAGAGTGAGTGGTAACAAGTTCCACTCACTCAGGAGTTTAAAATAAAAAAAAAATCCCAGAGTCCAGCAAAAGCGCTGGGGGTCTTTCAGGAAAAGGAAACTAAGCACAGAAACAGAAAATTCTCCCTAACAAACACAAAGTCAAAAGAGACTATTTTTGTCTAGGAAGGTGTTGAAGTGTCCGACTTCAGCGAAGGAAATCGCTTGAGATAAGAGCGTACTTTCACCATCACTGGTTGAGTCAGGAGTCTGAGGAATCAGAAGAAGATAGTCTTTGAAGGTTAGGCCTTGCATATAATTGCGTAAACTATTATGTTGTAGAGACCCAAAGCTGCTGATATTTGCTGCTGTGCACCTCCCAGAGAATGAATATGTAGCCCCACACACATTTTTAAAAGGGAATTATCAAGGTCAATGGTAAGGGAGCCGGAAAGTGATTTCTCAATTTGAATATCTTGTGAAGCAGACTGAGAAGGCAATACGCTTGGTACGTTTTCTGAAATCGATTCAGGTGTGACAGTAGGAAAAAAGCCAGGAATCTTTGATCTTCTCCCCGATTCATGGTCCTGCTTGTCTTTTTTCATGAGTGAAGGGGCCGTAGACTAACAATTGTCGGTCTACATGTTCTTTTGCCAGCTTGAAGGGCAGTGCTGCGCAATTAAATCGTCTAGACAGCGGAAATCCGCTTCCGCAGTCTAGACGATTTCATTATGAATCAGATAACTATATGAAAAGCAGTGTGCTCAATGAGAAATTCGTTGGTTGTGGTAATTAATGCCAAGACTGGATAGTTGTTGGGTAAAGATTTGGGGCAATACCCTTTGGGTGCACTACAACAACCACTGCCTCCTGGTAATAGGAACCCAACCTTTGGTATAAGTGTGTACTACACATGTTGGTAGTGTGGTTGAGAAGCCAGGTTTATTTCAAGAGGGGTCAATGTGAGCAGTAGGGTAGTTACACAAAGAATCACAGTGACAAGTATCCAAATAAACACTTACACTCAAGGTTTCTTGTTTAAACAAATAATAATTTATTTAACAGTTAGTTTGAATAAGCTTTCTTCAGAAGGGAGCAATATAAAAGTAACACAAAAATACACTTCAAAATACACACACTTAGTTAGTTTCTCTAAATCAGCAAATACCCATTGGGGATGGCACGCAGACACTTCCTACACCAACCGGTGACAAAGGGCTAGGACACTGTGGACAATAACATATTACTGTTGCATTTAGAGCAATACTAAGATGAGTGTCAAAGAAGAGTGTTATTAGAATAAACAAGAGATCACACACATTTTCTGAAGCAGGTAAGTACTTTTTGAAACCCCCCAATGCAAAGTAAGTTAACCCTTTCCTGGAAGAAAGGCAAAACACACGATCAGAGAAAAAGGTGGCAGATGACTTCTGTTCCTGTGCAGCTCTGCAGATCCTGTTGTTGCTGGGCCTCAGTCGTGGGAACAAGAGGGAGGACTTCTGGGGACTACTGCACTGACACAGGGCAGTCAAAGACAGCAACTGGCAATCTTCAAACAAGTGGCACTTCGGTGTTTCAGCTCCTCCCGTCTACCGCAAATAGCACCACAGCGGTTTCTGGCTGTCGAGATGGGCTTTCCTTGCATCTGGGGTCCAGCACTCGGTTGCAGTGGCTCAGGCTTGGTCAGTCCTGCTTCCTGGGAGTCCGGAGGATCTTCCTGGAGCTCTTGGCCAGCTTAAAAGTGATGCACTCCGAATCTGGTGTTCCTCTCCCTGGCACTTCGGTTCCTGCAACAGCAAGGAAGTACAGCCAGCTCAGAGAGGATGTCCAGACGAGTTCACTTTGGAGTCGATTGGTCCCACCAACCCAAGGGGAGAAGTCGTCCTTGCAGGGCTTCTCTAGAAGAGGCGAATTCAGAGCTTCAGCACAGCAGCAGGGCTTTGCCAGGCAAACCAACAGTTAAGGAGTTGCAGCAGGCGTCTCTTCCAAGTTCTTCTTCGTCCAGTGGTCGACTCTGCCTTCCAAGCCAAAAAGCCTTGCCTTTTATGCAGGTTTCTCCCATTCATTCCAGCCTAGCTGGCAGTCAAACAGCAGGGTGGCTGTCCTTGCCGGTGAGCCAGCCGGCCAATCACCTTTGGGTGCATTCCTGTAACCAAGGGGATTAAGCACAGGGAGTTTCGGGCATCTCCCTCAGTTCCTGCCCCAGACAGACTCTCTGGAGCCAGAGGCGGGCTTCGCTTGTGAATCCCACCCAAGGGCAAAACTAACAAAGGGACTAAACCTGGTTTGGTGCGCAGAGTAAATCTCAAGAAGGACCCTTCCACAAAGAAATGGCGAAAAAAGAAGACCAGGGCCATTTTGATAAAAATAGCACCCAAGGGTGCTTTACTGCAGTTGCAAACGCAGCCTGTGGTAAAAACACACAACGGTAGTAAAAAGTAAACCACTGCCACCAGCCATTAATCGTAGACAGGGTAACATAAAAATGTTACATGAGAAGTTAGACAAAGGGGATACTAAGTAACCCCTCCAGCACCGTGTGTGCTGGGTCTAGAAAGTTACAAATGTAAGTAAAGACAATTTCATTTTACTGCTCTTGGAAACAGTAGTTTATCCAAGAGAAGGTATTTAAACCTTTGGGAAATCTGCAAGACTTCCCTGTGCCACTGCGCTGAAGCTGCTGTGCGTAACAATGTAAAAAGATGCCTATAGAGTTTGTCAGACTCCAAAAACCAAAAGCAACAGAGTTAAAATCACAGAAAAATCCATGAGAGAGTGGGAAAAAAGGGTCTCACTCTCTCCAGGTAAAAATGAAAAAGTCCTAGAGTCGAGCAAAAGTGCTGGGGGTCGCTAAGGTATAGAGGAATTAGCACATTTCTGAGAATTCTCCCTAACAATAGTAAAAGCTGTTCAGTCGTCACCAGAAGATGCAGATAAAGCACCTTTCAAAACATCACTCACTAGCCAGCGGCCATGCAAAATGGAATAAAGAACGGGGATAAAGGGCTATGAGCCTACGACCTAGGGGAGACACTCCCGATATATTGTAAAGCGTTAAGTAGACAAGCAGAATATGCCGTGCAGAACCAAGTAGCTTGGTATATGTTAGTAAAGAAAATATGCAAAAGCATAAAAGAAGATCCAGGACATTGCGCCTTATTTAAGGTGATTGTAAATGTATTTTAATATTTTTTCTCAAAAAAGTTGCCCTTATAATATTACACGTGTTTCGGCCTCTGCCGGCCTGTTTCAAATTAGGGCTAATATGTTGAACTGATAGAAAGCATATACACAACAATCTATTACATCATACATATTCAAGGTGGAAGTAAATCAAGAAACAATGAATGCATTGCAAGAAAAAACCCATAATATGAAAGTATCAGTGAAATTGAGTAGATAACAAATCAAAATATTCAATAATGATTTCAAAAAAGAATTACACAGAGAAAGGTGGAAAAGTGGGGAGGGGAGACATACAAACAAAACGGGAGACAAAAGACAAATGTTATATTAGTCACGGTTATTACCTATTTGCTGTGTGTAGTAAAAGAACCACGGCTACTTCAGGCCAAAACTTACCCACACTGGGCGTTACGCTCACCTGGTTCCCACAGGGGCGTCGATCGGACCCGGACAGCTGCGGTCTCCACCAACGTGATGCGTAGTGAAGAGATGCCAGTCTGGACTGGCCCTCCTAATCTTGTCTGCTGGACTCGTAGAAGTATTCTCCTGCAAGTGGAGAAAGGGATTTTGCCACCCGTGGACTTTAGTGATGGCCCCCCAACAGTTCTCGTTCTCCCCACTAATCACCTCCGATATTCCTTTTTGGTAACCTCACCTTATGTTTTTAAATGATGAGCTCTCCATCCTGCATGGCATGCAGGGGCGCGTAGAGACCAGTTACTTCACTGGGTTGAAGGTAATGGAGGCGTTCCGGAGGAAAATTGACTCCAGTGTCTATAAAGTTCAAAGAGTTCAATATGTCTGATGTTCACTGTTGTTCCATTCCCTCGTTAGGTTGCAGCTGGGTCCAAAAGAATATTGCCTGGAGGCAGCTGATGGCGTTCAGGTAAGAGTCTGTATTACCAAACACTGTCCGGTAAAAGTTGCATGAGTTGCATGAGTTTAACTTGGTGTTTTCTCTCCCTTTATAGGTGCGGCATAGGAAGATACGGCGAATTAAAGAATACCACCACCGGGGGTAAAGCAGGTAATCCTATGGTGGCAAAGATTGTCCTTGTTGGTTTTCTCAGCTCACCTTGTTATTCCTTTTGTTTTTCCCCCAGGTGCTGGGTTTCGACAAAGAAAATGATGGAGGCAGCGCCGAGTCCAAAGATGCGGTGGACTGTTGAGTATAACGCGGCGCTGCTGCTGGCAAAGCGGCGCGTGCTGAAATAATGTCCTTTCCAGGCTCGGAGATGTGCTGGGTCCGGAATCGGGTAAGGAATCAAATAATGTCTGATCTAACCTCTTCTCCTTTCTTTGCCTTTTGTCTAGGAGCTCTGGATTCGAGGCGGGCGTGGCAGAAGACTGGATGCTGACTTGCAGACACGGTGAGCGTCACGTTGCTGGATGCAGAATAACGCAAAGCATGGGCTGCTGTTCGGGCGTGGTTTAAATAGCCTGCAAAGTAGTCCCAGGTAAGAAGTTCCCCAGAACCACACCCGAGTGAAAAATAGTCCCTGTAATAAAATAGTCCCATCCAGGCCTCACGTTGGCTTGGACTCATTTGCAGCATGGTCTGCATAAGGTAAGTAAAGTCTATGAGCCTGGCGCCTATGGCGCCAGGACTGATTTCTATGATGAGCTTGGCGCCTAAGGCGCCAGGACTGAATCCAAACAGCCCCCAGCCAGGGCTGTTGGGGTTTTAATGAGTATCTGGATGCCTGCTCCCGGGGCTGATGGACTCGATCCGGATGCCCGGGGGTAGGCATCATGACACTGGGGCTCACTGACTTCTTATTCACGAAAAATGTATTGGGTCGAATCCCATTGTCATCTGCTCCATTACCAAGAAAAGAATATACAATTGTCTTTCAGTTCCAAATTCATCTATGCGCGTGTCATACATCATGCACTGTAGTGCAAGCGCAGTATACTTCTCCATTATATAGTATTTTCTTTTCCGTTATAACATGATAAAGTTAACAGTCTACAAGTTAGTATTTATCTTGTAAAGTTAGCAAATCCATATTTCAAAAGCGATCCTCATGTGGGTTGCTAATGTGCTAAAGCAACAGACGCCACTTACTTGACAAGGGAAGTAGTCACTCGCGTCGGCTTCACTGTTCTACACGGCTGCCATCTTGGGACTAATTTATTTGTTCCCATGGATACCCGACGCCGTATGTGCCGCTCCGCCCTGTTGCTTGGCAACATGCGCGTGAGGCGAATGTCTACATTTACTCATTAACCAACTAGTGGATTATGAATCCAAATATGTTCTTCAATGGCTATTTTAGTCAAACCATTTATTCAAGATCAAGACTAAACGCTATTTCATTGTTACAAAAATGCCTTAAAGGTGTATACTCACCAAAATCGTGCATACACATGTTCGATGAAAGCGGATTAGTTAATTACGATCTATTCAAGAACAATAAAGGAGTGAGTTGTCAATGGATAAGCACGTTGATAATTACTAAGGCTCAACTCAATGTTGGCTTACAATTCGAAAAAAGCATAACATTACAGCTGTAAGTAATGCAATATTGCCTGGACCATAATAGATAAAACAGCATTCTCAGCATTTCCATCAATTATAACAGAATAGGTAATATAGGATACATTTGAGTAATTATAAAAATGATGCCATTTCAGTATCCAGGTTTAAACCAAGCACAGTTGTGTTAAAGAAACCGATGATTTTAGCTTCTGCTTGGCGTAATGCCCGGACTCGATCCCCTCCCCTCTTATTCTGAGTAACGTGCTTCAAGCCAATAAATTGTATGTAAGACTTATCATCGAACTGGCGATTCTTTTGCCAATGGACTGCCAGGGGAAGGGTGGGATCTGGACTCCCAATTTTAGCCAAGTGTTCCCGAATTCTAGTTCTAAGCTTTCTTTTGGTACTACCTATATAAAATTTTGTACAAGTACATCTAATCGCATAGACCACATATTTTGATCTGCAATTAATTGAGCGTTTAATCACAAATACTTTTCCATTATGCCCCTCCAGGCTTCTAATCTCATCTCCCGCAAATTTGCACATTGTGCAGTAGCCACATTTCCTGAAGCCGGGCTCAATTTTAGTGAGCCAGGTGTTTTCATTATTTTTCGGTGTGTCTGGTAGCATGGATGGGCAGATAGTCGATTTGATAGTGTTGGCTTTCTTGAAAATAATAGTCGGACTATATTTGGTCAGATGTTCATCTAGTTGTAACAAGTACCAATGTTTTTGTAAAGTTTTTCTGATCAATTGATGATCCTTGTTGTATTGGGTTACAAACATGAGTTTCATTAGTTTATCCTCTTGAGTGTTTTTTAGGGATCAGTGTATCCTCTTGCCGTAAATTCTTTGTTTTCTCAAGAGCCTTTTGTAGACACTTGTTAGGGTAGCCTCTTTGTTTGGATCGACTTCTCAAAAGCTGGCATTCTTGTTTGAATGTCTGATCATCCTTGCAATTACGTCTTGCCAGTATCTATTCACCAAAGGGGATGTTGTGGATGGTGGAGCGTTGATGGCAACTTTGTGCATGTAGGATCCAATTCACTTCTGTTGGCTTGCGAAATGTCCTCGTTTCCAAATGATCTTCCTTAACATGGATATTGAGATCAAGAAAATTGATAGATTCGGCATTGGATTCTCCTGTGAATTCGATCTCAAATTGATTATGGTTCAGTTTTGCTGTGAATTCATGTAGTGTGGTTACAGACCCATCCCATATTAAAAAAAATGTAGCGGGTCCAAAGTTTGACATGATCTTGGAAAGCTGTATCCGAGTATACAATATAATCCTCCAACATCCCCATGAAGATATTTGCTAACGAAGGGGCATACTTCGTCCCCATTGCCACTCCTTTTCGCTGTTGAAATAGACAGTTATTAAAGGTAAATATATTTGAGTCCAAAGTTATCTGTAGCATTTCTTTCAGCATTTCTATTTGGCCATAATATTATGCGGAATCATTTTTGAAGGTATAATCAATAGAAGCTAATGCCCATTTATGTTGTATAGATGTATACAAGGCTTTAACATCAAGTGTCGCCAGTAAGTACGTTTTCTGCCAAACAACTGATTGGAGTATCCGTATAAGATTAGAGGAGTCCCGTAAGTTAGACTTGACTTGAGTCGCTCGTGGTTTCAAAATTTCATCCAAATAGTCTGATAAGTTTTCCGAGAACCACCCAATACCGCTTAGTATTGGGCGGCCTTCCGGTATAACTCGTTAGCTTTTATGAATCTTTGGCAAAAAGTACATTGTTGGTGTTACAGGGTTATACATATTGCAATAGGAGCGTTCCTGGCAGTCCATTGGCAAAAGAATCACCAGTTAAATGATAAGTCTGACATACACTTTATTGGCTTGAAGCATGTTACTCAGAATAAGAGGGGAGGGGATCGAGTCCGGGCATTACGCCAAGCTGAAGCTTGTGTATCATTAGCGAACCACATGAGGATCGCTTTTTGAAATATGGATTTGCTAACTTTACAAGATAAATACTAACTTGTAGACTGTTAACTTTATCATGTTAAAACGGAAAAGAAAATAGTATATAATGGAGAAGTATACTGCGCTTGCACTACAGTGCATGATGTATGACACGCGCATAGATGAATTTGGAACTGAAAGACAATTGTATATTCTTTTCTTGGTAATGGAGCAGATAATGGGATTCAACCCAATCCATTTTTCGTGAATAAGAAGTCAGTGAGCCCCAGTGTGGGTAAGTTTTGGCCTGAAGTAGCCGTGGTTCTTTTACTACACACAGCAAATAGGTAATAACCGTGACTAATATAACATTTGTCTTTTGTCTCCCGTTTTGTTTGTATGTCTCCCCTCCCCACTTTTCCACCTTTCTCTGTGTAATTATTCTTTTTTGAACTCATTATTGAATATTTTGATTTGTTATCTACTCAATTTCACTGATACTTTCATATTATGGGTTTTTTCTTGAAATGCATTCATTGTTTCTTGATTTACTTCCACCTTGAAAATGTATGATGTAATACATTGTTGTGTATATGGTTTCTATCAGTTCAACATGTTAGCCCTAATTTGAAAAAGGCCGGCAGAGGCTGAAACACGTGTAATATTATAAGGGCAACTTTTTGAGAAAAAATATTAAAATACATTTACAATCACCTTAAATAAGGCGCAATGTCCTGGATCTTCTTTTATGCTTTTGCATATTTTCTTTACTATTTTTGCCAGGTTTCTTTGTGGCTTACCGTTGGTCCAGTGATTTGCGACAGATCATTGAATATCAGCAATAGAGGGGTTGTTGATCCCTGTTTACATTTTGGATCTTTTTGCATCTAATTAAGGTTGAAGGAGTCGCCCAACAGACCAGCTGTAACCTTAGGCCCAGCTTTTTTGGTATATGTTAGACTCACCGCTGAGTTGGAAGTTCGATAATACATCCAGCCACCTCGCACCAAAACACACTGTACACCGCACCGGCGTGGTGGCGGTTTTATAGAGAAAGACAGCTTGGCGTTTCTAACTATTCACAAAGTTTTGATAGCTTGTGGTCGATTTCCGATAACTGTGATGCTAGACCCACTGTCTTTCACCTTGAGCATTGAACACAGTGGGAGAAAGGGTATTCCTTTTACAATACTGGACTCTGAATCATTCCCAACACGAAACGTAGTGCTTGGAGACCCAGGGTGATGCCAAACTATCTTGGCAACCCTAACTGGCATGGCCTTTTACTGTAGACTACTACTACACAAAGTCACCCACCTGTAATTCTGCACTTTCTTTTTTCCTGCACATTAGAGCACAGATTTTCATAAATATATTAGCGACCATTCACTTATTGCATGTTCCAAAGTAACTCTGTAACTTTAAGCACTTTGCTCCTGAGAGTTTAACGTTGGTTGCTAATGCCAAGGCTACACCTAGGAGAGTCAAATGGACTTCGTAAACACTTGATGCCTGCTTGTAGGCAAGGGTTTGGCTCACACCACGACCTGGCAGAGGATGTGTGTTAAACAGAAATTAGAGGAAAGTGGAAGCTGTGAGAAAAAATAAGGCACAGGTACAACTGTGAAGTCAGCCAAAGCACAAGCAGGGATAGTGAATAAGATGGGATAGTGAAAGGAAGAGGACACTTAAAAGCAGCCAACACTGATTCTCTTACTGTCATCTGTGCTTTCTTCTTGTTCTCCTCCATGAACTTCTTCCGCTTTTTCTTACCCCTCAGAGCCAAGTCAAACTCTTGCAGTGCTTTGGAGACTAGGACGACAATGGTGACAGAATATAAAAGGGAGCAGTGGATAAAAAGATTTCTATAATATAGAGTTTACAATTGTTACTCTATACTATTTCAGTGTTCACCACCTACTGTACGGTCTATGGCTCAAGATCACAGACCTACATTCTTGTCCTTGACCTCCAAAACGCACATTGCCATCTATTCCATAATTCACTCATTAATTTTGTCTACTGTCCCCTTACATAATCTGTGGGCTAAACTTCACACAAAACTCATGCTTGCTTGCCCACTCCTCCCCATCTCTATGTTCCAGCCATCACAAAGGTTCCTTATCAATGCACAACTCAACACGCCCAAAAAATAACACCCGTCTGAAAAAACCCTTGGAAAGCCTACGTTTATCTTTCTTTCGCTCATCCTTTGTCTGGAACCAGCTCCTGTCAGGGCGAGGAGCATCATCAGTAGCATCTGCTCCAGGCTGCAGCTTTCTCTGTGCTACAGAAATCTGTGGGGATAAAAGAGACATTAGCTCTGGCAGCCGGTATATCACAGTCAGCGTTTAGCTATTGCTTCAGAAATGTTAGTCGGATACAGTCATCCGCATGTCCTTCCAGAATTATTGACCAGCACCAGTTCATCTTGTGTAAGTGGTGTGGTGGTGTGTGTGTGTGTGAATTTGGAAAATTGGTGTTGGAGATGCTGGTACTGCAGGGCTTTCATGATTTGAAGAAGCATTCATCTGGAGTGGTTGACAGAGCATTAAGCTGAAAAGTAATTGCCTGTTTTAGGGTGGTGTTGTGGTGCGTGGACTTGTGGGCGTGGGTCCAGATCAGTGTTGGGGGCGGTGGGCGGGAGGGATCTTCAAGCCCTATTTGTAAGGTGTTGATTACATGCCCAAACATAGGTTAACATGCAAACCTTGAGCTTTTGGGGCTTGGAATGTTGTATAGGTTACCTTGGGGTTACAGTAGCCATTGTAAGGGATCGTGGAACAGACAGAAGGGTTGAATGATATGTATACGACTCGATGTTCGTTCCAAATTGTCCTAAATTGCAGCACTGGTGCTATCTGAAGATTCTGCTGACTGACCAGGGTCACCAACCTTTTTCCTGCATGGGCCATAGCTTAAGGCACCACACTAGTGACAACTATCATGTGCCCCGTAGGAGCTTTGCAAGCCTCTGGTGGAGGCAGTAATTCTGTGTTGCAATGCTTTGCAACTTTGTGAAGGAACAGTAGCCTATTTTCTGCTGCAAGGGCCTCAAGGCTTAGTCAGTGTCCTTGCATTGGAAAACCTATACCAATTACACAGCTGAACTTGGTTTGTGTAAAAAGGACATGCAGTGGCTATAAAGTAGACAAGAAAGGTCATGGCTACCATCTGCTCAAAGTCTGAAGCACCCTTGAGGGCCAGCTTCTGAGACAACCATAAGAGTCACACCCACTCAAGACAATCTTGCCAACATGTGGAGGAACACCACATGGTGAGCACGGATACCTTGTCTTCACTTAGTTTGAGTCATCAGACTACAGTATTGCCTTTCCCCAACGTTTCACCAAACACTACTGGAAAGATATGCATTCAAGGAGGAATTTCAGAATTGTTTTCTGGGGGCAGGACCCAGCAGAATCACTTGTCAAGTGTGTTTCAATCTGGGCAAATCACATTATCTTAGTGGGCCTTGTTGGTCAAGTTGGGAGGTCTCTGGCAACGATTCAACTTGTATTGTGTTAAGATAAATATTCAGAATGAACACTGGGGGTGAATACTGAGGGGCCAACCTATTATAGTCAACAGGGAACAAACAGAAGTCTAGCAAAACCCAATCAAGGTCGGATAGCAGAGCAGTAAGGCCCAGACTCAGAAGGAGTGTGAGGTTGATCTAGGGCTACAATATGAGAGACAATATTTCCAGTTAGGCAGAAGTATGAAAATATAAATTTGAAAATAAACACTAAGCAATGAAAACCCTAGGCAAGTATCATCACATGCCTACTATCAAATACATATGTACGTTCACTATTGGAGTTTCTGGAAAGAACCTCTGCACTTTACCTTTAAAACAGTTAATCAATAGTTAGCAAGCTTATAAGCAATACTTTCAATAACTGCGTGGGGCAAAACAAGTGAGGAATTATAAAAACTGTACATTTAAAACCAGTAACAAAGATAACATGTATGCGAAATTCTAGAATTAGATCCTTAACCATTATTAAGTCCAGTCCTCAGATAAAATGGGGCATTGTGCCCTATTGTCAACCAGTTTCTAAGGTTATACGGTTGAGGTAGATTTAGGAACAAGTTACTTACCTCTAATTGCTCTCCAGCATGGGTCTGGCATGGATTCATGTTAGGGAGAATTCTCAGAAATGTGCTAATTCCTCTCTACCATAGAGACCTCCAGCACTTTGGCTGGACTCTAAGGACTTTTTCATTTTTACCTGGAGAGACTAAGACCCTTTTTCCCCACTCTCTCATGTATTTTTCGGTGATTTGAACTCTGTGTTGCTTTTGGTTTTTGGAGTCTGACAAACTCCATAGGCATCTTTTTACATTGTGACAAACAGCACCTTCAGTGCAGTGGCACAGGGAAGTCTTTCAGATTTCCCAAAGGTTTAAATACCTTCTCTTGGATAAACTGTTTCCAAGAGCAGTAAAGTGAAATTGACTTTACTTACATTTGTAACTTTATAGACCCAGCACACACCATCTTACAACAGGGTGCTGGAGGGGTTACGTAGTATCCGCTTTATCTAGCTTTTCATGTAACATTTTTATTTTACCCTTTCTACGATTAATGGCTGGTGGCAGTGGTTTACTTTTTAGTACCATTGTGTGTTTTTACCGTGGGCTGCGTTCGCAGCTGCAATAAAGCACCCTTGGGTGCTATTTTTGTCAAAATGGCCCCGGTCTTCATTTTTCGCCATTTCGTTGTGGAAAAATCCTTCTTAAGATTTACTCTGCGCGCCATAGCAGCTTTGGTTCCGTTGTTAGTTTTGCCTTTAGCGGGATTCACAACTGAAGCCCGCCTCTGGCTCCAGAGGGTCTGGCAGGTGCAGGAAGTGAGGGAGGTGCCCGAAACTCTCTGTGCTTAATCCCCTTGGTTATATGAATGCACCCAAAGGTGATGGCCGGCTGGCTGTCCGGCAAGGACAGCCACCCTGCTGTTTGACTGGCAGCTAGACTGGAATGAATGGGAGAAACCTGCATAAAAGGCGAGGCTTTTTGGCTTGGAAGGCAGAGTCGACTACTGGACGAAGGAATCCAAAGAAGAACTTGGAAGAGACGCCTGCTGCAACTCCTGGACCGTTGGTTTGCTAGGTGAAGCCCTGCTGCAGTTCTGAAGCTCCGAATTCGCCTCGACTAGAGAAGCCCTGCAAGGAAGACTTCTCCCCTTGAGTTGGTGAGTTCAATCAATTCCAAAGTAAGCCACCTGGACATCCTCTTGATGCTGGTTGTATTTCCACGGCATTCACTGCTGGAACTGAAGAGCCAGGGAGAGGAACACCAGTTCATGTGCGTCGATTTTAAGCTGGCCAACAGCTCCAGGAAGATCCTCCAGACTCCCAAGAAGCAGGACTGACCGAGCGTGAGTCACCTCAACAGAGTGCTGGACCCCAGATGCAAGGAAAGCCCATCTCGACAGCCAGAAACCGTAGTGGTGCTATTCGCGGTAGACGCGAGGAGCTGAAACACCTTAGTGCCACTTGTTTGAAGATTGAAGGATGCTGTCGGTGACCGTCACATTGCATTGCAGGAGTCCCCAGAAGTCCTCCTTGTCCCCACGACTGAGGCACAGGAACACCAGGATCTGCAGAGCTGCACAGCAACATTAGTCATCTGTTGCATTTATCTTCTAACTAAAGGTACTGTACAGTCTATGAGAACTTATCTCTTGTTGTAGAGTTGCTTGCAGCTTCTACTTATCACAAGTCTAACAGCTTGTGTCCCGACATTGATTCTTCTTTTTTCTTCAAAGACTTCTAAAACATTGTGCAAAGACTTTTATTACACCTGCAAGAAGTGCTTCAGCTGACAGACTTTTGCCCAATTGACATTGGCCTAGCCTGGTTCCCTGAATGAGACTTCTCTCCTCTGACATTGTGTTGTACCTATCCTTCCAGGAAGGGGTTAACTTACTCTGCATTGGGGGGGTTCCAAAAGTATTCGCCTGCTTAAGAATATTTGTGATCTCTTGTTTATTCTAAAAAAAAAAAAAAAAAAGTTTTGACACCCTTCTAGTATTGCTCTAAATACCAAAAGTAATATATTAATGCTACAGAGTCCTAGTTATTTAAGTCAACTGAGGGTGTAGGAAGTGGCTGTGTGCCAGCCCCAATGGGTATTTGCTGATTTAGAGAAACAAAGTATTTTTTTTTTTCCAATAAGTTTTTATTAACAGTTTTCAGTGAAACAGGTACATTAAAAATGAGAACACACAAACTCCCTTCGTCCAATACCTCCCCCTGCCCTCCCACCCTCCCCCTCCTCCCAGATCCAATAGGTTTGCCGACAGCCCGACTTCGACAAATGAATTAGACACACAATGCATGTTAATTCGGCCCGGTTGCCCGGGTAGGACTTTGAGCCAGTGTCTCTAAATGGCATCCCAAAAAGGATAGATGCGCTAACACACAAGTCTTCACAGGTCCGATTCGTCCTGAGGGCGAATTATGCCCAATAGTGCCATGGCCTTGGAGCACCAGGCACGGCGAGCTCACGCTTTTAGATATGACAACAGGTTGGCCCAATCCGAGATGAACCGCATGTGAAGCCCCTGGATCGAGTAAGTGAGCCACTCCATGGCCACCAATGACCACAGTCTCGCAACCCACTCGTGTTCCTGTGGAGGGTCCTTTGACTTCCACTTTCTGGCCAGGACCAATGCAGCCGACAACATCATTATCACATACAGTTTGCGGTCCGCTCTGGTAGGCAGGGTTGTCAGCATTCCATTAAGGCCTAATAAGTCCCGCCCTCTGTCACAGCTCTGCTGGACACCCAACACCTGGGCGATTGCCCGCTGGACATGAGACCAAAAGAGATCAAGTTTTGGGCAATCCCACCAAATGTGAGCCCAGGAGCCCACTGCGCTGCACTCCCTCCAACAATACCATGATACAGTAGGGTATATTTTATTTAACCTGAGTGGGGGTAAGGTGCCATCTCAATATCCGCTTCAGCCAGATCTCCCGGATTTGAATAGATCTTGCAAGTTTCAGGATCTGAGACCACAGCTTAACCCATTCCTGTTCCTCTATGTCCGACCCAACATCCTGCGCCCATTTGATCATGTATTTCCTGGACTGTAAAGTTTCTTACTGTTTTATAAGTTTATAAATGGACGTCACCACCCATTTGTCTCCCGTGTCTAGATATTTTTCAAACTGGGTAAGGGGACGAGAGCCCGCCTGCTTTACCAACGGCTGGGAGATCCAGTGCCTAATCTGGAGATACAAAAACCTCTGCTTCTCCCCCAAGCCAAAGTCCTTCTTACACTGCTCAAAGTTTTTCACCTCGCCCCCCCACCCCACCAGCATATCCCGCACCATCCGGCAGCCCCCGTGAAACCATGGGTCAAAGTTCGGCGCGTTGGTGGCCGCTGGAGTGTATTGCGGGTTACCATGTAGGGGAGTGTACGGGGATGGGAAGGAGGTAATTTGAGCCCTATCAATGGCTTGATCCCAAGCAACCCCTGTAGTTGACGTTATATCACTACAATACATTCTGGGCGGCCTATCCTGCTTCGGCATCCACAGAACCCCCTCCAGGTCTTTACCCACTACTGGCCTTTCCATCGGCCTCCACACCTTCCCCCTGTCATTTCTTTGCCAATCTCTAATGACCCTAATCTGTGCTGCTAGACAGTACACTCGAAAGTCTGGCTCCCCTCTCCCCCCCCCCCCCCCACAGTCTGGCAGAGCTTTCATAATGGATGCCGCCACCCTCGGGTGCTTTCAGTTCCAGACAAAACGGCTGGTTATTCTTCGCAGGGTCCTAAAGAAAGTCGCTGGGACTCAGACCGGTAAGACTGGGAAGTGATATAGGAGCAGAGGTAAGATTGCCATCTTTAAGGCGTTGATTCTACCCAACCACGAGATTTCGAGGGGCCCCCAGTCCACCAGTTTCGATTTCACCCTCTGAAGGAGCGGGAGAAAAGAGTGTATTCTTAAGTGTATTTGTGTGTTGGTATTATATTGCTCCCTTCTGAAGAAGGCTTATTCAAATGACTAGTAAATAAATTAATAATTGTTTAATCAAGAAACCTTGAGTGTAACTGTTTATTTGGATACTTGTCACCTTGAATCTTTGTGTAGAACAAGTTACTCTTACCTGGTAACGTTCTTTCGATGGGATGGTCCGACGACGTATTCCATATCTATGACAGTAATCACCACAGCTGTGCTGCTTGGGAAAATCTTTCGGCGTCTGCGTCCTGCGTCGATGACGTCGATATGCCGTCCTCGAGGGCCGACGTCACCAGATGTTATAAGTAGGACGCACGACACCCATAGCCTCAGTTTTTTCCCCAGAACGTGTGGCACCAAACCACTGCCAGTATGATCACAGAAAGCCTTGCAGAAACAAGCTGCAATCGCATAAGAAATTCTGTAGCGGGACAGGTAGGGAGGGAGCGATATGGAATACGTCGTCAGACCATCCCATCGAAAGAACATTACCAGGTAAGAGAGTAACTTGTTCTTTGAGGGGATTGGTTCCTCCAACGTATTCCATATCTATGACAGACTCCCAAAGCAGTACCAACGTATGGAGGAGGGAAAAAGAATTTAGAATATAGAAATTTAGAATGCCCAATCAAATTGCCGAGTAAAGGACCGCCTTGCCAAAGGCCAGAACCTGCCCATGGATAGAATCTAGGGAGTAGTGTCTTACAAACATATGGAGCGAAGCGTGAAATGTAGAAACTTAAAGCTCTCCTAGGATCCAACCTATGGAGCCTCATCTTCCTTACCAGGATGTGGAGGAGGATAAAATCCAGGAAGAACAACCTTCTGGCTTAAATGAAATTCTGACACCACCTTCGGAAGAAAGGAAGGACGAACTCCAAGGACAACCCTGTCCTTATGAAATACAGTGAAGGGTGGCTTAACTGAAAGTGCCTGAAACTCACTTACTCTGCGAGCGGAAGTGACCGCAACTAAAATCACAGTTTGAAGGGTTAACAGCCTCAAAGGACAAGAATGTAAAGGCTCAAACGGAGCACCCATAAGGAATTTCAGAACAAGGTTCAGATCCCAACCAGGCACCTGGAAAGGTGACGGCGGAAACACATTAGTGAGTCCTTTGAGAAATTAAAGGAATTTTGAAATAGGAACACTCCTCAGATGAGCGCTTAAATATAGACAGCGCAGCCAGGTAACCTTTAACAGTACCCACTTGCAGGCCCCTGTGGGCCAACGAAAGCAAAAAAAGACAGAACCACAGGAATGTCACATGACAAAGTATCCACATTCTTAACCCTGCACCAGTCGTAGAACTTTCTCCAACGGTACAGGGACTTAGTTGCAGGCCGTCTGGCCGAAAGCAACACCTCCATCACGTCTTCAGGGAGGTCCCAATCCTTATACCTCAACCTTTCAGAAACCAAGCGTTAAGGTATCTGACCTCTGGATGGAGAACCACCTCCCGTGAGAGCAGATCGTCTCGATGGGGAAGACGGCGTGGAGGGCAGATGGACAAGTAGAGAAGGTCCGGGTACCACGTTCTCCGGGCCCATGCCGGAGCAATGAGGATCATCCAGGAACCGAACCTCCTTAACCTCCGCAGCACTTGCGGGATGACGGGGACTGGAGGAAACACGTACAGCAGTGGGAAGGACCACTCCACCACAAACGCATCCCCTAAGGCTCCTCTTGGAGGAAATTCCCACAAGCAAAACCTTTTGCACTCCCGGTTGACACTGGAGGCGAAGAGATCCACTTGTGGGGTCCCCCAAAGGGCGAAGATCTCCTGAAGGACTTCCTGAGCCAACTCCCACTCGTGGGAGACCGTGCGCTCTGCCTGCTCAGAGCGTCCGCCGCTGCATTTTCGTCTCCGGCCAGATGAACTGCCGAGATCGAAATTTCCTGCTGGATGGCCCAGAACCAGAGCTGCATTGCCTCGCTGCACAACGGAAGTGACCCTACCCCCCCTTTTTGTTGAGGTAATGCATGGCCACTGTGTTGTCCGTCATGATCAGGACACTCTTCCCCCGTAAAGAGGGCAGAAAAGCCTACAGGGCTAGCCTGACGGCCTGCAGCTCTAACAGATTGATGTGGAGTTTGGACTCTGGCAGAGCCAACGACCGCTGGCGGTCAAGTCGTTGGCATGAGCGCCCCATCCTGTGAGGGAAGCATCCGTCACTACCGTCACCTCTGGACACGGTTGCCAAAACTGTTCCCCCTTTATTAGGTGCCCTTTTTGTTGGCACACCACAGAAGGTCCTGGAAGACCGAGAGTGGAGTCAGAACAGGATCCGACATCTTGCCGGAGAACTGTGACCACTGCATCTTGAGAACTGCAGGGATCTCATCCGCAGCCGGGCCTCTGGCACCAGAAAAATGCAGGAGGCCATGAGGCTGAGCAACCTTAAGAATTCGAAAGCCGGGAGACCTCTGGGCATGTTGAAGCTTGTCCATCACCTGCACAATGTGATGAGCCCTTACCTTGGGAGGCGAACACATCCCCAAGGACGTGTCTAAACAGCCCCGATGTACTGGAGCTGTTGGGAAGGTGTCAGATGCGACTTCTTGAAATTCAGGGAGAAGCCCAGCCTGTGGAGGGTGCGGCAGGTGACACCGAGATGATCCAACGCCAGCTCGGGAGAGCGCGTCTGGATCAGCCAGTCGTCCAGGTAGGAGTAGACTTGAATCCCCCCCTCGCCTGAGGTACACTGCCGCCACCACCACCATGAGCTTGGTGAAGACCCTCGGGCGGAGGTCAATCGGAACGGCAGGACCTGAAACTGAAAGTGCAAGTCACCAACCGCAAACCTCAGATACTTCCTGTGTGGGGGATGAATCGGCACATGAAAGCAAGCATCCTTGAGGTCCAGAGACACCAACCAATCCTGAAGTTGAAGGGGCTGGAGGACTTGAGAAAGAGTCACCATCTTTAACTTGTCCTTCCTGAGAATTGTGTTCAACCAACACAAGTCCATGATGGGTCTCAATCCCCTGTCTTTCTATGTGAGGTGTCACTGAAAAGGCCCTTGGACTTCTCTTTATGCTTAAATACATTTTCTTGTGAGAACTACTTATCCTTTCTTTTGTGTGTCCAGCACACACCACCTTATGTGGGGTGCTGGGGGGGGGGGGGGGGGGGGGGGAGTTACATTGCAACTCCTGCACCCACTCCTCATGTAACTTTTTGTTATACGGACGAACAAATGGCTGTTGGCAGTGGTTGCTTTTTACTACCTTTTGTGCAGGTTACTAGCAGGCTAGTTTCTCAGCTGCAGTACAGCACCCATGGGGGACCATTTTCTCAAAATGGTCCTTTTTGCACCATTTTTCGATTGTCAGTTCCTCCAGGGATTTTCTTACATCATTGAGTGTAAGTTTGAGTCCTTTGTGAGTTTTGCATTTGGCCATGCCGGGCTCTAGTGTGTCTGGGAAGGCGGGAAGTGTGGGAGGAGCCCGAAACTTCACTGTCCTCCGTCTGTAGGTATGCCTGGCTGAAACCAGTCCTAACTGGGCAGCTGGCTGTCCTGGAGGGCAGTCAACCCCCAGGTGATTGACAGCTCTATGAGTGTGACTAAATGGGCTCCAGCATAAAAGGCGAGGATTTTGGGAACACACACAGTCGACCACTGAAACAAGGAATCTGAACCAGAAGATGAGCAGAGACGCCAGCAGCACCGTCCAGGACCGCGGAAGCACCAGTGAAGTCTTGCATCTGTGCTGACCCAGTTTTCACATCGACAGGGAAGATCTGCCAATGACAACTTCCTCCCTTCGGCTGGTGGGACCAACTAGCCCAAAGACCTTCATTTTTGTTTGGGCCATACCCCAACCTGCTGTGACTTTCTTGGGCTGCAGAATCCCAATACCCGGGGTACCTGCACCATTATCGAGTGTATCGGCTTTCGACGATCGAATCCAGCTGAAACTTTACAGGCATCCGTGTGGACCTCCAGAGGCAGGAATTCTTCACAAAAAGTCCCCTCAACAGTGTTCAGGGCCGAGTAATCAAAGAGAATCCAACCAGCAATATTAGTTTCTTGAAGCTAAGAAAAAGTCTCCAAAACCACAAAGCTGCTGGAGTGAGCTGAATCCATTGCTGCCGACCCTTTCTCCAGAGTGCTGCCGCAGAAGCTTGCTAGAGGCACCTCCCTTCGTCACCACGACCAAGGAGCAGGAATCTGGATCTGCAAAGTTGCACCTAGAAGGAAGACGGCCACAATTTCACTTTCAAGGTACTGTGGGGCTTGGGTTGTAATTACTCTGCCATTTTCGGTGCTTCCTGACTTGGGAAGTGCTGTTTTCTTCAATTCAGAGTTGACCTCAACCCTTCTGTACAGGCGTTGCAGTCTGTGCACTACCAGGTAGGCTCCCCCTGAGCTCCTCTGTTTCTTCAAGAACCACCGACTGGTTAACTAACTTTTCCTCGGAAGATCGTCATCAGAACTTGAACTGCCCATTTGGCCTTTGGCTGTCCTGGTTTCCCAAAGGTCAATCTTCTTGATCCTATTGGCTTTGGCAGTGCTGGTTCCTCTATAGGTTTTAATTGTGAACACTTGTATTGCTATTAAACAGACTTCCTATATCCTTCTGGGAGAGAGTACTGTTATTAACAGTTGCTAGTTGTGTTTTGCCTAACTTTGAAACTTGCCCTCCCAACTCAATTCTGCAAAGGTGATCTATATAAGTGCTGATATTGACCTTAATTGATGTCACTCTGTGTGCTGGATATGTAAAACAGAGAAAGTTACTCACCTGCATTAAGGTTTCTTATATAAATTAATTCCATTTCATATTGAATGGTATTGCTAGTTGCTGCATTTTAGATCTGCTTGTGTGCCTTGTGTATATAAAGGGATACATTACTTACCGTAATCGTATTTCTGATACTTGTATTTGCTTAGATCACATGCTATGCATAGGCCGACATCTAGTGGAAGCTGCAGAGTATTACAGTTGTTGTTTTCGAAACCTGAATAGGGATTTCGACAGGGTGTGCCAGTAATACTATCCCTAGCGTGACATCCACTGTACCCATGGTGCTTGACGCGTCGAGGTCCCTCAAATGAACAAGTTACTTTCTTACCTGATAACGTTCTTTCGATGGGATGGTCCAACGACGTATTCCATATCTATGACAGGTAATCACCACAGCCGTGCTGCTTTGGAAAATTTTCGGCATCTGCGTCCTGCGTCGATGACATCGATACGCTGTCCTCGAGGGCCTCCGTCGAGCCGACGTCACTGGAAGTTACAAGTAGGACGCTCGACGCCCGTAGCCTCAGTTATAGTTTTTTCCCAGAACGTGTGATACCAAGCTTCTGCCAGTACGACCACAGAAAGCCTTGCAGAATCACAAAAAAGAAATTCTGTAGTGGGGCAGGGAGGGAGCGATATGGAATAAGTCGTCGGACCATCCCATCGAAAGAACGTTACCAGGTAAGAAAGTAACTTGTTCTTCGAGGGGATTGGGTCCTCCGACGTATTCCATATCTATGACAGACTCCCAAAGCAGTACCAACGAATGGAGGAGGGAAAAGAATTTAGAATATAGAAATTTAGAATGCCCAATTAAATTGCAGAGTAAAGGACCGCCTTGCCAAAGGCCAGATCCTGCCCATGGATAGAATCTAGGGAGTAGTGTCTTACAAACATATGGAGCGAAGCCCATGAGGCTGCTTCACAGATGTTACGAATAGGAACATCCCTCTGCAGGGCAGTAGAGGCAGCCATACCCCTAGTAGAATGGGCCCATAAGCCTACCGGAGGGTCCTTACCCGCCAAGCGGTAACATTCAGAAATTGCCAAGATAATCCATCTAGACCAAGTCTGCTTAGTAACAGCTTGTCCCAAACGCCTTCCAGCGTAACCTATAAAGAGCTGATCATCCACTCTGACCCGGGACATGCATGAAATGTAGAAACTTAAAGCTCTCCTATGGGGCCTCTCCTCTTCCTTACCAGGATGCGGAGGAGGGTAAAATGACAGAAGAATGACCTGGCTTAAATGAAATTCCTACACTACTTTCGGAAGGATGAACCCTAAGGACAACCCTGTCCTTATTAAACACTGTGAAGGGTGGCTTAACAGAAAGTGCCTGCAACTCACTCACTCTGCGAGCGGAAGTAACCGCAACTAAAAAAACAGTTTTAAGGGTTAACAGTCTCAAAGGACAAGAATGTAAAGGATCAAATGGAGCACCCATTAGGAATTTTAGAACAAGGTTCAAATCCCAACCGGGCACCTGGTAAGGTGACGTGGAAACACATTAGTGAGCCCTTTCAGAAACTGAGAAATTAAAGGAATTTTGAAATAAGCACAATCCTCAGACGAGCGCTTAAATATAGACAGCGCCGCCAGGTAACCTTTAACGGTACCCACTTGCAGGCCCTTGTGGGCTAAAGAAAGCAAAAAAAGACAGAACCACAGGAATGTCACATGACAAAGTATCCACATTCTTAACCCTGCACCAGTCGCAGAACTTTCTCCAACGGCAACGATACAGGGACTTAGTCGCCGGCCGTCTGGCCAAAAGCAACACCTCCATCACGTCTTCAGGGAGGTCCAATCCTTGTACCTCAACCTTTCAGAAGCCAAGCGTGAAGGTTGAGGGACCTGACCTCTGGATGGAGAACCTGACCCCCCCCCCCTCCCGTGAGAGCAGATCGTCTCAGTAGGGAAGACGACGTGGAGGGCAAATGAACAAGTCGAGAAGGTCCGGATACCACGTCCTGCGGGCACATGCCGAAGCAATGAGGATCATCCGGGAACCGAACCTCTGTAGCCTCCGCAGCACTTGCGGTATGACGGGGACTGAAGGAAACGCGTACAGCAGTGGGAAGGACCACTCCACCACAAACTTGTCTCCTAGGGCTGCTCTTGGAGGATATTACCGCAAGCAGAACCTTTTGTACTTCTGGTTGACACTGGAGGCGAAGAGATCCACTTGAGGGGTCCCCCAAAGGGTAAAGATCTCCAGGAGAATCTCCTGAGCCAGCTCCCACTCGTGAGAGATTGCGCTCTGCCTGCTCAGAGCTTCCGCCGTCTCGTTTTCGTCTCCGGCCAGATGAACTGCCGAGATCGAAACTTCCTGCTGGATGGCCCAGAACCCGAGCTGCATCGCTTCCCTGCACAGAGGAAGTGACCCTGCCCCACCACTTTTTGTTGAGGTAGTGCACGGCCACTGTGTTGTCCGTCAGAATCAGGACATTCTTCCCTCGCAGTCGGCAGAAAAGCCTTCAGGGCAAGCCCGATGGGCCGCAGTTCCAACAGATTGATATGGAGTCTGGACTCCGACGGAGACCAACGACCGCTGACTGTCAACTCGTTGGCATGAGCTCCCCATCCCATGAGGGATGAGTCCGTCACGATCGTCACCTCCGGCCAGGGCAGCCAAAATGGAGCCCCTCCTCATCAGATTGCCTTCGACGGCCCACCACAGTAGGTCCTGGGCGACCGAGGGCGGCACCTGAATGGGGTTCGACATCCTGCCTGAGGACTGACCACTGGAGCTTGAGGGCTCATTGTAGAGATCTCATCCACAACCTGGCCTCTGGCACCAGAAGAATGCAGGATGCCATGAGGCCGAGCAACCTCAAGAACTCCAACGCCGGGAGCATCTGGGCAAGTTGAAACTTGTGCACCATCTGCTGAATGTGAAGAACCGTCACCTGGGGAGGGAAACACTGCCGCAGGGATGTGTCGAGCACTGCTCCGATGTACTGGAGCCGCTGTGTTTGGGGTCAAGTGGGACTTCTTTAAGTTGAGGGAGAAACCCAGCTTGTGAAGGGAGTGGCAAGTGACAGACAGATGATCCAGGACCTGCTCAGGTGAGCGCACCCTGATCAACCAATCGTCCAGGTAGGGGTAGACGTGAATTCCCCCCCTTTCCCGAGATACGCTGCCACCACCGCTATGAGCTTGGTGAAGACCCTTGGGGCGGAGGTCAATCCGAATGGCAGGACCCGAAACCAAAAGTGCGAGTCGCCAACTGCGAACCTCAGGTATTTCTTGTGCTTTGGATGGATCTGCACATGAAAATAAGCGTCCTTAAGGTCAAGAGACACTAACCAGTCCTGAAGTTGAAGGGCCTGGAGGACTTGAGAAAGAGTAACCATCTTGAACTTGTCCTTCCTGAGGAGTTTTTTCAAACCGCGCAAGTCCATGATGGGTCTCAATCTCCCATCTTTCTTCGAAATCAAAAATAAGGGGAATACTATCCCTTGTTCCTCTCCGCTACAGGCACCAGTTCTATGGTGCCTTTCTCCAGCAGGGATTGAATTTCCTGTCCAAGGAGTGGATCCAAACTCTTCAAAGAGAGATTCCCTGGTGGATTGTCGTGAGGCCTCTGCCGGAAAGCAAGACAGTAGCCGTGGGGTAAGATCTCCAGAACCCACACATCTGAAGTAATGACACGCCACTCTACAAGATGCTGCGCCAGCCTTCCCCCAACCGGCGAACCATGGGACATAGCCTCATGACTGAGCTGAAGCGGCTGCGGCAGTGCCTGAGGGCAAAGAGGCAACTGCCTGAGCGGCCTTGGCACCTCGAGTACCCTGTTTTCCACCTCTGACACTCCTACGGTGGCCCCTTTGACTACCAGCTCCTCTCGATTTACTAAAGTACAAGTAATATCGAAAGGAACCTCCCCTCCATTTTTGTCCCCTAGGACAAAAGGCAGAGGTTGGCGAACTGCAGCGCCCAACGACTTTGCTGCAGCTTTGGAGGTCTGCAACCTCTCAAGGCTCTCGTTAGCCTTGCTGCCAAAAAGATGTTCACCATCAAAGGGCATGTTGAGGAGCCGAGCTTGCACATCAGGAGCAAACCCCGACTTCCGCAACCACGCAAACCTGCGTATTACGGTGCTCGCCGCCATGGACCGGCTGATGCAATCAACCATGTCCAGACCCGACTGAACGGACTCACACATGGCGTCCTTGCCATCCTGCACGATAGCAAGAAAACCATCCCGTTCCTCCCCTTCGGGAATATGATCAGCCGCTAAGGAGATACAGTTCCACAGAGTGTGCATGAAACGAGACAAGGCACAAACGGAGTTGGCAGCCTGAAGCGCCATACCCTCAGAAGAAAACACCTTTGCCCAGCCATCAGAACGTTTGTCGTCCCTATCAGGAGGGATGGTAGGGTACGACGCATGCTTTGTGGAGGCCGTAGCTGCCTGCACCACCAAAATCTCCAGAGTGGGGTGCGTGGTCAAGTAGCAGGGGTCGCCACTGGCGGGGCGATATTTCTTCGGCAAGGACTTGCTCACTGCCGGGAGATTCTCCGGAGAAGTCCAAGCCGCAGCCACCCTTCTCTGCAAGGCCATATGGAATGGCAGTACTGGGTCAGTTGGTGGACCTTGGTCGAGGATATCCGTCAGATCATCCTGCTGAAAATCCCCAGGGGGGCAGACCACCCCAGGTAATCCGTGACCCTCAATATCAGGCGCTGGTAAGAGGAGTCGGCATGCGTGCCAGGCTCAGGCCTACCAAACTCCACCTCCGGAGAGGTGTCCAGCCCACTGGCGTCATGCAACGACTGGCGCAGGTCATCAAGATGGCTATGACCAGAAAGGAGGCCATCTGGAACCTCTGCAGGAACCTCACCTTCCTCAGACCCCTCATCCACTTCAGAAATATAATCCAAAGGCTGGAAAGAGGGTACAGAAAAAGGAACAAAGACATGTTTAGCCTTGGCCACAGCCTTTCCGGGGGGGTTCCACCGTGCCACGGGGTACCCCCGACAAAGCCGTCGACGGAATCAGCATCGAGCGCGGCGCCGACAGCTTCGGCGGCGTTGACAGACCTCAAGAGCCAGAGCCCCGAGCGTGTCTCTCGACAGCCTGGGTGTCGATGACTTCCTCAGAGGCGGAGCCTCGAGAGAGTCAGTCGACCTCGGTGCCGCCATTTTCTTGAAGACTTCACAGGTTCTCACAGTCTCGAGGGCGTCGAGGACCGGGGCTGGAACGGGCATGCCTAGAGCGACCATCCTTGTCCGACCGGGACCTCGAAGGCGCCCGGTGGTCGCGACGACTGCTCGAGCCCAAAGGCGGACGAGCGGTGTCTCTAGTACGGCCACGTCCTCAAACGGCCTGGAGCCCTGCGATTGAAAAATCACCAACATCTCATTTCAGAAGGAATCCCATTCCTCAGGAGTGGAATGCTTGTTGGGACAAGCAACCCACCGACGGGCGGAGTCCTCGGACGAGGAAGGCGACCTGTGACGGCGCTTCCTGGAGTGCCTCGAAGAGGCAGAGGAATGGCGGGACCGACTCCCAGACCGAGAACCTCCGGACTCATGACGACGATGCGGAGAGTCGCCCCTCGAATGACCAGTGGAACTCGACTTCCTGGGCTTGGCCAGTTTACCGACCGACAGCTTCTTCTTTCTTCTTACGCTCCCGCAAGGCCTTCGATGTGAGCGATTGGCTGTCGACAGTCATCCGTATCATGGTCCTCCCTGAGGCACCAGTGGCAAGCATCGTGCGTGTCCGTCAGCAACATCTTGGACCCGTACACCTGACACTTCTTAAACCCGGACCGCGGGGGTGGAAGAAGCCGAAGACATCATACAATATTCAATGAAGAAACAGGTTCGAAGAACCGAAAGAACAGGATTCAGTAGAATCGAGGTGCGCCGAGATCTCCGAAGCGAACACGTTTGCGGAAAAAACGTAACTGAGGCTACGGGCGTCGTGCGTCCTACTTATAACATCCGGTGACGTCGGCTTGACAGAGGCCCTCAATAACGGCGCATCGACGTCGACGACACAGGACGCAGAAAGATTTTCCGAAGCAGCACAGCTGTGGTGATTACTGTCTTAGATATGGAATGCGTCGGAGGACCCCAATTCCCTCGAAACCACCCTACTGTTCACATTGACCCCTCTTGAGATTAGCCTGGCTGCTCATCCACACTACCAACCTGTGTAGTACAGACTTATACAAAGGTTGGGTTCCTATTACCAGGAGGTTAAGGTTGTTTTAGTGCACTCAAATGGTACTACCCCAAATCTTTACCTAACACACAAGCACAGGAGGTGCCAAGGCTCAACAGAAGAAATCTCTTTCCTCCTCACCAGGCTCACCTTGAGGCAAACAGGTTGTGCAGCACTGCTTGGCCGACTCTAGACTCCTCCCTGGAATCCCTGTCGACGCAGTAGAATTTCATGATGGTGTGCGTGGACTTCCACCTAGCAGCCCTGCAGATGTCCAGCAGGGGCACACCAGACAGTAACGTCGTCGTCGCAGCGATGGCTCTAGTGGAATGGGCTCTCCGACAGCCAGGCAATGGTTGGTTTGCCAACCAGTGACAATGGGTGATGCAGCCGGAGAGCCACCGGGAAACAGAAGCCTTGAAAAGGGCCTTCACATGATTCACAGGACCAAAGTTCACAAAGAGCGAGCAGTTTTCCAGAAACTCTTCGTGCGGGCCAAAAGAAATTCAGCACTGAAGACAAATCTGGCGAGTGCAAAGTCCTGTCAGCAGGTAACGAAGGCTTCGGAAAAAACACAGGCAACACCAAGGATTCATTGAGATGGAAGTCCGACGGAACCTTGGGCATGAAGGAGGGGTGCGTCCGCAGCACCACCCTTGTGTTGTGGAAAGTCAAATAAGGTGGTTTGCAGGAAAGGCCCTGGATCTCACCCACTCGTCGTGCAGAGGTGATGGCCACGAGGAAAGCTGTCTTCCACGACAGAAACTTAAGTGGAGTTGTATGCATGGGCTTGAATGGGGCCCCCATGAGCCTAGTCAGCACCACGTTGAGTTCCCACACCGGGGCTGGAGCCTTCACTGGCGGGAACAAGCGGAACAGTCCCTTGATGAATTCCTTGACTAGCCAATGCGACCACAAGGAGGATCATCCTGGGGACCTGGTATATTAGGAAATAGCCGCTAGGTGCACTTTGTTGGAGACATGAGCCAGTCCCGACTTAGCCAATAACAGTAAATATGGAAGTACCTGAGGGGCCGTGACCCTCATAGGGTAGATCTTCTGTGAATGGCTCTAAATTGCGAATCTCTTCCATTTGTGACCGTAGCATTTTAAAGTAGACAACGCCCTGGCCTTGGCGAGCACCTCCCTGCAGTCCGCTGGAAGATCGTAACCTCTGAACTCTAATGCTGCAGGAGCCAGGCCTTCAGGTTCACCGATCTGGGGTCGTGGTGCAGAATTGCGCCTCCCTCCATGGCGAGAAGATCTACGACCACTGGAAGCTTGATTGGAGGGGACGATGACATACTGAGAAGGTCCGGTTACCAGAACTCTCTTGGCCACGCACGCCAGTGAGACGAGGATCATCCTGCACCAGTACCGTCTGAGTTGATCGATGACTCGAAGAAGCAGTGGCAACGGAGGGAACGTATACAGAAACACGCCGTCCCAAAGACTTGAGGGCCCAGAACGCTGCCTGTAGTTCCAGCATGTTTATGTGCAGATCCTTCTCTTCCAGCAGGCACAGGCCTCTGGCGTGAAAACATCGGTGGGGGCCCTCCAGAGATGCATCCGTCGTGACCCTCTCCTGGAACTGCAGTCAGAGCAAAGCTTGAAGAGGGAAGGGCCATCCTCCTCGTCTGACATGATCCACGTGGTGTAGGCCTGAAGAATCTTCTGGAAGTTTCCAAGAAGAAAACTCGACGAAAACAGCCCTTGAGGGGCGTTGAAAAATCAGAAAAACTGGTCCCCATTAGTCGGAAGGATGATTGATGGAGCACAAGGGCTCAACTGACCGAAAAATAGAGTTTAGCTTGGGTAGAGGGCAGTCATTGGCTGGGGGCAGTATGACCCAGAGCTCAGTGATTGGTTTTTAGGAAAAAGACAGTTCAGAAACGAAACAAACTGATTTTTCTTTTACCGAGGAGTCCCAGCCTGACGACAGGGAATATTCATGAACATTTGAAACCATGCCAGACCCCATGCTGGAGAACTATTGGATTGTGCAATAGCAGTGGTTGCGATTAAGTGTTCCAAAAGTCAGGAAAAAGTTCAGGTAAGTATCTCTCTCAGTCCCATCACAATATGTTAATGTTAAAGGACATTTGTACCGCACACTATCACCACCGGAGTGGTCCCCTGGTGGCTCTGAAAGAGGAAGGGAGGGGAGTTAGTGGGAGGAAGCTGGAAAAGTGCAAGAGAGCAGTGATGTGCTGTTGGCGGCCTCAGCCCGGTGGGTCTGTTGGCTGGGCCTGGGGTGTTTGCGGCCGGTAGTCGTTGTGTACTGTTGTGAGAGTCTGTGCGTTTTAGTTTTGTTCTTGCAATGTAGTGAAGTTTGTACGGTTTATTGTGCTGTAGGTCTGTGTTTGTGTTTTGTACGGAGTTTGAGAGATGTATGCGGAGGGCGGAAATTGTTAGTGAAAATTGGTTAGTTGGCTTTTCTATCCTCACTTGAGGGAGGCAGTGGGCTTCAGCTTCTGTAGTCTCCCCCGATGGGTTTCGGGAGCACCCCAGCGCCTCTGTCCTGATCTGGGTCCATTGGGCCTTGAAGGTCCGTTTCAAATCTGGCCCCCTCCTTATCTCCCTCGCAGCCCTACCTGCCTTCCCTTCACACTCATATGGCCAGTCAATGTCCATAGCTCAGTTATTGTGATGTTTGATAATATCCCGACAATTTCACAACACTGCGGTACCTGGTGGGGTGTTGGGTGGGGTTGTTGACTCCATCTTTATAGGGTGTCGCCTGAGTTCACTCTATACTCGGCGTCACTCGTCTGGGTGCCGTGGTAGCTACCCTGTCAGCTCTGGGTGTTGTCCGTGTCCACTCTAGTTTAGTCATCCCTATTCCTTTCTGCTTTGGTTTTCAGTTTGAGTCTGTGGTGTTGAAGAGCCAGGTTTTTAGTAATTTCCTAAATTTAAGTTGATCTTTGGTGTTTCTTATTTCTTTTCGGATGTTGTTCCAGGTTTTTGCGGCTAAGTGGTAGAATGAGGTGCCTCCAAGTTTTTTCTTGAGGTATGGTTTAGGTTCCAGGCGGATGTTGTTGCTTGACCTGAGGGGTCTTGTTGGCTTGTAGATTGTTATTTTCTTTTGTAGGAATTCTGCTCCTTGTCCGCTGATTGCCCTGTGCGTTATGCACATTGTTTTGAAGGTGATGCAATGTTTTACTGGGAGCCAGTGTAGTGTTTTTAGAGCCGGAGTGATGTGTTCTCTTCTTGATAGTTTGAGTAGTCTGGCTGCTGCATTTTGGATCCGTTGTAGCTTCTTCAGGAGGTATTCTGGTATTCCGAGGTAGAGGCTGTTTGCTTAGTCAATTCTTGACAGGATGAGGGCAACGATAGGGAGTGTTTTGTGAGTAAAGGAGAGGAAAGGTAGGATTCTTCTTGCCGTGTGGAGGAGGAAAAAGCATGTCTTGACTGTTGCATTTATTTGTGGTTCTAAGGTTAGGGTGTTGTCCATCATGACGCCCAGATTTTTTACTACCTTAGATGGTGATGGAGCGGTTCCCATTTCCATTGGCCATGGGATGGCGGTTTCGTTCTCTTGGTCTTTGGATATGATCCTGATTTCTGTCTTTCCTGGGTTGAGTTTTAGGTTGCTGGCAGTCATCCAGTTGAAGACTTCTTTTAGACACTCGATTAGGGTTGAATGATCGGCTTGGGTGTCTTTGATTTTGAAGATGATTTGAGTATCATCTGCATAGTTGTAGCATGTAATGTACTTTTTGAAGATTCTGATAACCGGATTCTGATAGATGTTGAAGTACAGTGGTGATAGTGAGGATCCTTGTGGCACTCCACAGTCGTTAGCTCTTGGAGTGGATTTGAAGGGTTGAATCCATACTGATTCTATTCGGTCTGCTAGGAAAGATTTAGTCCAGAGAAGTGCTGTGTCTGTTATGCCTATGTCTTCTAGTCTTTTGGTTAGGGTGTCATGACTAACTGTGTCGAAGGCTGCGTAGGGGTCGAGTAGGATAAGGGCTGAGGTTGTGTTTGAGCCTGCATTAGTTTTTAGGTCTTCCCAGATGGATAGTAATGCTGTTTCCGTTCCTCTTGTGGGTCTGAAACCGACTTGAGCTTGGTCTAGCATGTGGTGTTTTTCTACGTGTTGTTGGGTTAGTTTGTATACATAGGTTTCCAGGAGTTTTGCCGGGTAGGGAATGTTTGAGATCGGCCTGTAGTTGGAGAGGTCTTCTACGTCGCCACTTGTGTTTTTTAGACGTGGTTTGATATATGCTGATTTGAAGGTCCTCGGTACAGTTCCTGTTGCTAGTGATAGGTTTAGAAGGTTTCTATAGTATTCTGCTGGCGTTCCTTGTGCGAGGATTGATTTGTAGATGTCCGGGGGGACAGGGATCCATGGGTGATCCAGCTTTCTTGCTGTGTTTTACCAGCATTGCGAATGCCTCTGCTGATATTTCAGGAAAGTTTTTTAGTTTGTGCTGAGGTTCTGTGATAGGTTCGCTTTGTACTATGTTGTGGTCAGTTGGCCAATCTTACAAGCGTGCTTAAGGCGTTTGCTGCCTACCACAAGCGCTCACACCCACCTCATTACACTCTCAAGTTTCCTCCCTCGCCAGCAAGTAATCAGACAAGTGTGAACATTCAGGCCCCCGACCAACAGGTCCTGCCTGCTGTACCTCACCCAGTGTTGCCCACTGCCTTGCCTAATACTGTGTCATTGCCTGTATTCATGCCTGCTGTACCTCACCCAGTGATGCCCACTGCCTTGCCTAATACTGTGTCATTGCCTGTATTCATGCCTGCTGTACCTCACCCAGTGTTGCCCACTGCCTTGCCCAATACTGTGTCACTGCCTGTATTCATGCCTGCTGTATCTCATCCAGTGTTGCCCACTGCCTTGCCTAGCACCATGCCCCGTAGCAATGACATTCCACTTAAATGTGCTCTAATCAATGTACGCTCCCTGCCAGCTCACGCATTGGATGTACATGATCTCATCACCACTTACAACCTTGATCTGCTCTTTCTATCAGAGACTTGGTTTAAAGATTTCTCTGGCCCTTCCCTATCCCTTGCCATCCCTTCCGGCTACACCATTTTCAGTCAAGATCGGGTAGACCAAAGGGGTGGAGGAGTAGCTGTTATCGCCAGGGCCACGCTTGCCCTCAAGACAGATTGGAGGTCAGCTGAGTGACAACTCAGACTACCTCTGCCTCAAACTACAGCTCACGCCCAACCATACCATCACGCTCCATGTCGTCTATCGCCCACCAGGCCTGGCTTCAGATTTCCACGACGCCATCACCCATGCACTCTCTGACAAGCACAAAAACTCATGACAAATTCTGCTCGTATGCAACCTCAATCTTGGCCTAAATTACCCTAGGGACACCAATGCCATGGCCCTGCAGAAAGCCCTATCCACCCTTGGGTTCTCCCATGCTATCTCGCAGCCCACACACGCCAAAGGTCGCACCCTTTATTGGGTGTCACACCACAACTGCTCCCTCCTGATCTCAGTCATCTCACCCATCCCATGGTCGGACCACCACTATATCAAATTTGACCTCGCCTCTAAGGGGCCTCCGAAATCAACTATCCCACTCCCAGCTGCTCTCGCGAGAAGTTCACGTAAACTCACTATGGAAAACAAACATCGCCCCTTACCTCGCGGTTCCCGCGCTTAAACACCCGTTCCCTAATGACCCGGAAGTCCTAGCATCCACCTTCAATCAACTCATCACTTCAGCAGTGGATACAGTAGCCCCGCTCACCCTCAAATAGGCTAAGAAAGTTAAGCACTCTAACGCCTGGTTCACTGAGGCGCTTCGATCCAAGAAAAGGGCTGCTCTAGCTAACTGGAAAAACCACTCAAACAATACTACCAAAGCTGTTTTCAAGGCCGTCTCCAAAGACTACAAAAGAGCCATCATTCAGGCTAAAGCCTCCTCCTATAACACCAGGATTTAAGGCGCCAAGTCAGGAACTAGGGAAATATTTGCTATCTTCCGAAAACTGGAGTCTCCCACTCCCCCCTCCGCCCCGCCCCCCGACTATCCTAAAAGATGACATTTGGTGCAACAAAATTCAAAATGCCATGCTAGACAAATTGGAAACCCTTCACACCAAAATCCTAGCACACCAAAATGCCCTTTCCAACCTTCTTGACAACTAACAGCACCACTAGGGTTGAAGCCCCCTCCACCCCCGCACCCATGTTCGACTTCAAAGACATGAGTGAACTTGAAGTCACTGCCCTCCTTAACTCCATTAACCATCCAATTGCAAGAGTGACGCCTGCCCAGCGCAGATCATTAAAGACTGTGCCTCCCCTCTGGTCCCCCTCATCACAGCATTCATTAACTCATCCTTCCAGGCTGGAGACACGTTCCAACTGGACTCAAAGAAGCTTGGGTCAGACCACTCCTGAAAAAACCCTCTCTCGACCCTTTAACTCCTGGAAATTACAGGCCCATTACTACGGTGTGCTTCCTGCTCAAAATTCTTGACAAAGCAGCTTACCTGCAAGTCCAAAAATGTATCGAAGACAATCCCCTCGTAGGTCTTCTGCAGTCTGGTTTCCGGCCAAGACATGGCACTGAAACAGCTCTGCTCGACCTAAAAAAAAAACAAATGGACGACCTAAGAGATGCGGGCACACCTGCGCTGCTCGTACTCCTCGACCTCTCCGCTGCCTTTGACTTGGTGGACCACAAGACCCTCTGCCATCACCTCTCCATCGCAGCCAACTTCTCCCCGAGGGCCTGTGCCTGGATAACCTCCTTCCTGCAGGACAGAGTCATGAAGGTTTTCTCAGAATCCTCATGCGTCAACCCCAGCCTCATCAAGTGTGGGGTCCTACAGGGATCGTGCATAGCTCCCACACTCTATAATTTATTCACTAGACCACTATTTAAAATTCTTGACGCACTGGGCATCTCATACACTAATTATGCTGATGACACCCAGGTGCTGATCCCCCTCTATGGTGACTATATATATATCTGACCTCAAAACCCTCAATGCCATTTACTCCACAATCCAATCATGGATGGCCAAAAACTGGTTTTGCCTCAACAGCGAAAAAACAGAACTCCTGCTGATTGGGGCATCCTCTACCTTGAGGAAACTAGATGAACAATGCCAATCCTTCACAGTTGATAACATCCCTATCGCTGTTTCCAAAGTCATCAAGACGCTGGGCATTTACATTGAACCTGACCTATCCATTAATAGACAGGTCAACGCAATTGCATCCTCTGCAGCGTACCATCCTAAACTTCTCAATGCAGCCAGACCTTACCTTTCCCAACCAAACTGCCTCACCATAGCTATGGGCGTTAATTGGGTCGAGATTGGACTACTGCAATGCCCTCTTGGTAGGCACCTCCCAAAACAACTTGGCCAAATTACAACCAACTCAGAATAATGCCGTCGGGGCCGCAACCGGCATCTCAAGACGTGACCACATCTCTGAGGTCAGGAGAAAGGTCCACTGGCTCCCCCGTCAAGGAGAGAATTACATTCAAAACACTCACCCTGGCGCACAAGTGCCTGCACGGTCGTGCTCCACCTTACCTAGCTCAAAGGATCAGCTTGCACACTCCTATTAGGCCCACCAGAGCGGCATATACCAACAGAATCCTTGTACCTTCCACCCGCAGAGTGAAAGCGGGCAGTACAAGCTTCCCTAACATGGCAGCCACGCTGTGGAACTCCCTTCCCCCTTCAATCAGGGGGATTGACTCCCATGCAACCTTCAGGAAGGCCATCAAAACTAGACTCTTTGTCTAAACAACCTTTGATATGTATACTGTAACATGATTTTGACAATGTACTGCTTTCTTGCCTAACTGTCATGAAAATGTCCTTTGTTAACCGTAGCGAGTCTCTGTTTTCAAGTCTCTGCTGGGGCCGCATTTGTGTAACCCTGAATCAAGCCTCCCTAAGCCTTCTCATAGCGCCTCAATGCCTAAGGGCTGCACTGCGCTTTACAAATGCAAAATAAATAAAAATAAAATGTTTTGTATGGTTTGACGGATGTCATTGATTTTTGTTTTTGAAGTGACCTGCCAGGTTTTGCATAGTTTATCTGAGGGAGCTGGGGTGTTGTCATAGCCTAGTGGGTTTCTCATCTCTTTAATTATGTTAAACATTTCTTTTTGGGTGTTGGTGGCATTGGTGATTCTGTCATCATAATGCCTTCTCTGCCTTTTGAATTTCCTTCTTGTATGCACAAATTTGTCTATGGGACATTGTTTTTTTGTCTGGGTTGTATTCTTTCCTTCATTCCAGTTCCATCTTTTTGTTTTCCTTTTTCATGGTGCTTAATAGTGGGTGAACCATTTTGCCGTTGCTCTTTTTTTGATGGGGTGAATGGTTTTTCTGGGGCAATCTTGTCAATTGTGTCTGCAATCCATTTGTGTAGTAGCTCCGCTTTCCCGTATAGGTCAGCTTGCTCCAGATCTGTAGTTGAAGGTTTGGTTAGCTCCAGTTGTTCGAATAGGTTTCTTTCTTTGACGTTGTTTCCAGTTTCTTTTCGTGGTGGTTGTGAGTTTAGGAGGTTGGATGCAGATTTGAGTAGGCAGAGTGATCACAAATGGGATGTTGAGATGGTCGCTCCACAGTATTTGTATTGGCCATGCCGTGGTGATGAGTTATACCTTGGTGAAAAATGACGTCAAGGGTGTGTCCTGCCAAATGTGTGTTGCCCCTTTGACTAGTTGTAGTTTCATGGTAGTGAGTTGTTCAGTCAGTGTGTTTTGAGAGTTGGCGTGGCTGTCTTCAAACCAGATGTTGAAGTTCCCCAGGATGATTAGGTGTTCATGGCTATGATGGTGATGGCGTCTATGAAGTTATCAACGAAGGTTGCATCATATGTCGGTGGTCTGTACACCAGGATGAAAGTGACGTTGGTTTTTGGGCTTGCTGTTAGGAGTATTACCATGGTTTTGCAGTTGAGGATGCTAAGTAGTTCATCTGTTTTTATTTTCAGGTGTTTGAGAATGCTATTGCGATGCCTCTAGCTTTTTTGTTTTTCCTGTTAATTTGAAGGCATTTGAAGTCAGCTGGAAGGCAGCTTTGGAGTTTGATTTTGTAGTTGTCGTCCAGCCATGTTTCTGTGATGAACAGGATGTCAATGCCATTGTCATCGAGTAGGTTGAAGATTTCTGTTGAGTGTTTAGACATGGATCTTGCATTTATAAGATTGCAGTGGAGTTTGGAGGTGTTGTTTGGTTTGGTCTTTCTTGTTTAGGTCGTCTTCTGATCGGAGTTGGGGTTTTCTTCCTGGTCGATCTCTTGTTGAATAGTAGGGTTTGGGGTGTCGGCGCCATCGAAGAGTTCTTCTAGATTCTGTCTTGGGTTTTTGTTTTCATCCGGTTCGTCTTACATGAGTTGTGGTTGTTAATTGGAAGTTCTTCTTGCTTTGGTGATGAAAGGTGTTATCGCATCGGTCTTGTGCTTGTTATTTCTTGTGTTGTTCATCCTATTTCTGCGCGTTTGTGTTGGGTAGTTTGATGCTGCTGCTTCTAGCGTTGGGTTGGTTTGGTCTGGTGAGCCGTTGTCAGCGAGGTAAGGAGTTAAGTAGACGGATTTGTCTCTTCTCTCTGTGTTGGTTCGATTCTTGTTCCTGACTGTGGGGGTGCCTTCTGTAGTTGTGGTTCTTTGTTGCTGTTCCGGCACATTTGTTCTTTCTTCTCTTTATCTTTCCCTCGGAATGGGTAGTTTGCGCGGCATTATAAGATAGTTGTTTAGTTTTTATTTATTTGCTGGTGTCCAGTCGGTTCTGCTTTGGTCTGGCTGTCTTGTGGTCTAGTAATGGGTGTGGAGGCTGTCCGCTAGCAGTTAGTGCTCTGTCTATAGGTGGTATTTCCGGCTGATGTAGCCAACTCAATCAGTCGCTGTTTGGCAGGGGGTAGGGGTTGATGGTTAGGGGTTATATATATATATGATATGATAAGGCATTTGTAACGCGCCTATATACAAGTGTTTCAAGGCGCGACGAGGCAGGGGGGGGAACAAGGGGAAGACAGACAACGATCCTACTAGGCCAGGTGTCATTCAGACCGCGCAAGTGCAGGGGTAGGGGGAAGGGAAAAAGTGCAAGGGGAAGGGTGAGGAGGGGGGGGGAGTGCAGTACAAATAAGTAGAATAGAAATAAAATAATAAATAAATAGGGCCAGCTGGTGGCAAGTGCAAGGTAAGTGCAGACAAGTGCTGGGGGAGGGGGGGCTGTAGTGATACAGAGACAGTCCCGCAGTGCAGGGGTTGCCAGGGAGGCAGTGCAAGTGAAGAGTGACTGGGCCCAGGACCGAGGTCGGTGAGAGTGGCCCAGTTGCAGAATCAGTGCAGTATTGGTGAAGAATTTAGCAGGGAGAGGGAGAGAGAAAGCAGAAGTGAAGAGGAAGGTTTTGAGGTGCTTCCGGAACCGGAGATGGTTCTCCTCAAGTTTCAGGGAGGCAGGAAGGCTGTTCCAGAGGGAGGCCCCTGCCGCGGAGAGAGATCTACCCCCAGCTCGTTGCTTCGAGAAGCGGCTGACCCCGAGGGAGTTGGAGACGGATGAGCGTAGGGCTCGGGAAGGAAGATATTTAGGAAGAGAGAGTTGAAGGTATTTAGGCCCCAGGCGCCAGAAGGCCTTGTGGACAATGCAGAGGGTTTTGAACTTAATCCTCGCAGCCACTGTAGAGATTTCAGTCCTGGAGAGATACGGTCCCTGGGCTTGAGGCCAAGGACAAGTCTCGCAGTTCTGTTCTGGATGAGTTGCGGAGAGTGGAGGCAGGAAGATTAAGATAGAGGCTGTTACAGTAGTCCAGCTTCGAGAGAACCAGGGCTCGGGAGACAGTGAGTTTCTGGGGGAAGGAGAGGAAGGGAAGAATACCTCTGAGGAGGTGCAGCTGGTAATGTGACTTCTTAGAGACGTCAGATATATGAGGAGAGAAGGAGAGTGTGGAGTCGAAGATGACCCCGAGGTTTTTATGTATTGCAGGTAGGAGCAGGAAGAGGGCCAAGAGAGGCCGGCCAGAGAGCTGCAGGGAAGGAGGGAGTGGGTGTGCTGATGAGTAGGATCTCAGTCTTACTAGCATTAAGGCAGAGGTCATTGGCAGCACACCATTCCTGGATAGCAGACAGACAGTCAGAGATGAGGGAGGGAGAGGAGGAGGCCGAGGGTAGCCTGAAAATGAGCTGGGTATCGTCCGCATAGCACTGAAAGTTGGGGCAGAGGGCGGCAATGCGGTGGGCAAGGAGTGCCAGATACTGGTTGAATAGCCAGGGAGAGAGATTAGATCCCTGGGGGAACGCCACAGGTGGAGAAAAAGATGTCAGAGAGGAAGGACCCAAGTTGGACCTGGGAGGGTCGATTGGAAAGGAAAGAGGTCAGCCACGCCAGAGCCTGACCAGTGATACCCAGGTTATCACGGAGACGGTTGAGCAGGATGGCATGGTTGACAGTGTCAAAGGCAGAAGAGAGATCGAGCAGAATGAGAACACACGGAGTGTTGGAGTCGAGGTTCAAGAGCAGGTCCTCACGGATGTTCAGGAGAGCAGTTTCCGTGCTTCTGGCCGCTCTGAAGCCAGATTGATGGTCATGGAGACTATCAACAGCTTCAGCATGGAGGTTAAGCTGGAAGATGGCCAGTTTCTCCAGGAGCTTGCCCAGGAAGGGAGTGATGGTTGGGTTTTATCGGTGGCTCTCTTTCTTGTCTGTCTTCCTATACCCAGAACCCCTATTAAATTTGAGAGACTTGTACGGTGGGAGAGAGGACTATCAATGCAATCTGAATATCACCCAATGGAGCCTGGAGATCGAAACCCTCCCAATAAAAACCAAAAACAAACCTGTATAGTGGGGGATAGGCCTATCAATGCAGTTTAAATACCACACAATGCGGTATATACCTAGAACCCCTATTAAATTGAGAGACCTGTATAGAAAGAGAGAAGCCTATCAATGCAATCTAAAATAACACAATGCAATATGTACACCTATTACATCTGAGAGACCTGTATAGTGGGAGAGTGGCCTATCAATGCAATCTAAATATCACACAATGCAGTATGTACCCAGAACCCTTATTAACTTTCAGGGACCTGTATAGTGGGAGAGAGACCTATCAATGTAATCTGAATGTCAGACAATGCAGTCTGGAAACAGAACCGCTATTAGACGAGAGACCTGCAGATTGTGAGAGAAGCCCATCACCGCAATCCGAATGTCGCAAAATGCAGCCTGGAAACAGAACCCCCCTTAAGTTTGAGAGACCTGTACAGTGGGAGAGAGGCCCACCAATGCAATCTGAGCACCACACAATGCAGCCCGGAAACAGAACCCTTACCAAATCTGAGAGACCTGTATGGTGGTAGAGGCGCCCACCAGCGCAATCTGAATACCCCGCAATGCAACAAGTAGCCAGAACCCCTATTAAATTTGAGAGACCTGTATAGTGCGAGGGGGGCCCAATCACAGTGTTTAATGCTGGTTTGCTAAATGGCTAGGATTCTGGGTGGAGTTGTAGCTCTCCCCTGAAGCAGGCCACTCCTAACTAACTGGTCCCTGTAGTTGATGGTTGATAGCTGCTCACTGACTTGCCCTGTGGACACCCGCCGACACTTCCCGAGCCGCCTCTGTCGGAGCAACCCCTTGGCCCCGGGGGCCCTAGTCGCAGGTCTGCCTGGCAGGTGGCTGCGTGGGAGGGTCCACTGATATCTGGCTTGGAGGCCAAGTAGAGTGGAGGGAGATGAGCAAAAAGCTGGGCGAGCAGTGGGGGAGGCACCTACAGCGTGGGTCTCTATGTCCAGCTGGCGAGATCCCAGCCAATCAGGGCCGGTGTTGTGGGCCTCAGATGGCCACTCAGGGATGCACGTGGAGGAGCTGTGAAGCGAGGGAGGGTTGGGCTACGGAGCAGCACAGGGGACTGGGGGCAGCAGAGGTGGATTGGGCTGAACGAGGCCCAGAGGGTCTCTGTGGGGGGATGCGCTTACCTGTATGATGAATAAGGCTCAAAGGGATCAGGTAAAAACACGGAAGGCTTGGAGGGTCTTCAGAGGGGCCTCCGCTCACCTGCCTTGCATAATGGAAAGTGCAGGCAGGGGGGGCAGGATGGCGTAGGGTCTACGATGCTCTGGGAGGCAGAGCCAATAACCGGAGGGGGAGGGCTAGGGAGGCGGGAATAGGGAAGTAAGCTGCAGGGAAGGGAATGCAGTACACGGGTCGGGGAGGGGGCTCACAGTCACCAAATAAATCAAAGCAGGCCCAGAGGGGCTTCTAATCACCTGCCTTGCACGATGGAAAGGCACAATAGAGAAGGCCCACGAGGGATCATTAACAAGACCACCACTAATCTTGGTCAGACCAGTGAGTAACAATAAGGAAGAGAGGGGAGGGGCAGGAACAGACATGCAAACTTTCCCCACCTTGCTCCAACTTTTCCAGAGATCACTTCAATGGTCCTGAAATCAGTTAGGCCCACCTAGTTCTATGCTTGTCCCACTCAAGGGATGTCCAGGTATTGCTTTCAAACACAGAATTTAGTTTTAATAGGATGCCGTACATGTTTTATGGTTCCAGAGACTGGCCAGCTGGTCACCCTTGACACGAAAGGAAGACCTATACAGGGCAGGCAAATTCAGGAGAACTCTAGGGAGCAAAGACGGGATTCAACAGGAGTCACCACTGTCAGCGGTGACAGCCAACATTTGGTTGGTGAAAGAAAGGAGCAGGCCCTGCACGGATTCTGTTGGGACTGAAAGGCTGAAAATTCGGGATCAGGCGAGTTGCAGCACAAGCTGAAGACCCACCAAGGATGCTCTTGGAACAGCAGCGTCTGCTGGGAGGTAGCCCTGGAGAGAGCTGGTCAGGCCACTGGGTGGTCCAGGGACATTTCCAAAAGCTCAGAAGGCACAGACCCTCAAGCAGGGGTCAAGACTGATGGTTCCCACAGGTCCAGGGGTCAGAACACTGACTAGGGCCTTTCTTAAGATCAAGATAGAGGATCAGGGCTTCAACGGCTGGAGGCAATGCTTGTCAGCTGCAACAGTCATCCTACGGTCTTCAGTGGGCTGCACTTCTTCCTAGGGGTTATATTATGTGAATTTCTAAAGCGTGCAGTCATCCTTAGGTATCATGGCGCTAGAGGGAAGAGGCAAAGCCATAACCAGGAACTACTCTGCCTAAAACAAGTAGGTCTTGGCTCCAACAATGATCTGATGAATGTCTGCAGGAGGAGTCTTTTTATACAGGACTGGGTCTGTGAGTAGCTGTTAGGTAAGATTGTATGCAGCACCCTGTGGGAGACTGTACCAGCCTTGTCCTCTTGGCAATAGTTAACCCAACCTTTGGTATAAGCATGTACTACCCAAGTTGGTAGAGTGACTGAGCAGCCAGGCTCATCTCAAGAGGGGCCAATGTGAGCTGCAGGGTTATAACAGAGATTCACAGTGATAATTATCCAATTAAACTTACTCTCAAGGTTTCTTGATTAAACAATTATTTATTTAACAGTCAGTTTGAATAAGCCTTCTTCATAAGGGAGCAATATATGTAACAAAAATATACTTCGAAAATACACATTCTCAGTTTCAATAAATCAGTAGATACCCATTTGGGATGGGACACAGACACTACCTACCCCCTGAGGTGACTTAAATAACTAGGACACTGTGGATATTGATCTATTACTGGCACATTAAAAGCAATACTGAAGGTATGTACTTTTGAACCCCCAATGCAAAGTAAATTAACCTTTTCCCAGCTACACAAGTTATAGAATGTGTGACTTTTGTGGAGGGATAGTTAAAGCACAAAGTCAGAGGTAAGCAGAGTCTTTCAGGGAGCCAGGACAGCCAATGCTAATTGAGAAAAGTCTATGGGAGCTGAAACATTTCTTGAAGGTAAGTAAAACGTCTTGACAATGTTTTAGAAGTCTTTGTAGAAAATGAAATCACTGTAGGGCCACAAGCTGGGAGGCTTGTGAGTGGCAAAGTTGCAAGCAACTCTGCAAAAACAATCGAGGCAAGTCTCAACTGAGAGCTAGCAAGGCTACACAACAAGAGGTAAGCAACCCCTTAGTTTATAGTACCTTAGGTTTGAAGAAATTGGTTCCAACTGGCTTCAGTTCCAGTTGTAGGTCTGCAGATCCTGGTGTTACTGGGCCTCAGTCATGGGGACAAGAGGGAGGACGTCTGGGGACTCCTGCACTACGAATTGAAGGTCAGCGGCAGCAATGGGCAAACTTCAGATCAGCAGCACTTCCCAGTTTCAGCTTCTCGCGGCTCTAGCAAATAGCACCACCACGGCTCTCGGGATACCACTATGGACTTTCCTCGCATCTGGGGAACAGCATTCAGTTGAGGTGGCTCAGGTTTGGTCAGTCCTGCTTCATGGAGTCCGGAGGATCTTCCTGGAGCTCGGGTCCGACTTAAAGACACTCACTCGATTCCGGTACTCCTCTCCCTGCCAATCGGTTCCTGCAGCAGCATTGGAAGTACAGCCAGCTCCGAGAGGATTTCAAGATGAGCTTGTCTTGGGGTCGATTGATCCCACCAACCGAAGGGGAGAAGTCGTCCTTGCAGGGCTTCTCTAGTCGAGGCAAATTCGGAGCTTCAGCGCTGCAGTAAGGCTTCACCAGGCAAGACAACGGTCCAGGAGTTGCAGCAGGCGTCTCTTCCAAGTTCTTCTTTGGATTCCTTCGTCCAGTGGTCGACTCTGCCTTCCAAGAAAAATACCTTGCCTTTTATGCAGGTTTCTCCCATTCATACGCAGCCTATCTGTCGATTACACAGCAGGGTGGCTGTCCTCCAAGGACAGCCAGCCGGCCAATCACCTTTGGGTGCATTCCTGTAACCAAGGGGATTAAGCACAGGGAGTTTCGGGCATCTCCCTCACTTCCTGCTCCTGCCAGACACACTGGAGCCATCGGTGGGCTTCACCAGGGAATCCTGCCAAAGACAAAACGAACAACGGGATCAAACCTGGTAAAAGAGTAAAAGGGCCTTTACAACAAGAAATGGTGAAAAAAGAAGACTGGGCCATTTTGACAAAATGGGCACACATAGGTGCTTTACTGTGGCTGCAATTGCAGCACGGAGAAAAAACACTCAATGGTAGTAAAAAGTAAACCGCTGCCACTAGCTATTAATTGTAGAAAGGGTAACATAAAAATGTTACATGAGAAACCCCTCCAGCACCCTATTGTAAGAGTGTGTTGTGGATCTAGAAAATTATGCAATGTAAGTAAAGTCAATTTCACTTCACTGCTCTTGGAAACGGTAGTTTGACCAAGAGAAGGTATTTAAACCTTTGGGAAAATCCCTTTGCCACTGCACCGAAGGTTCTGTGTGCCACAATGTAAAAAGATGATGTATATGGAGTTTGTCAGACTCCATAACCAAAAGAAACACAAAGTCCAAATCACAGAAAAATACAAAAAGTTTTCACTCTCTCCAGGATTAAAAGTAACGGTGCCGGGGGTCTCTAAGTTAGAAGGGAATTAGCACATTTCTGAGAATGCTCCCTAACAGTAGCCACCAGGTCGGCAATGGTAAGGTACTGCACCATTCAAACTGGCAAGGGCTGTCCAATCCCAAAGAGGCACTGTAGACAGACACACACACACCGAGACAAACACAGAGACAGACACATTTTGCCAGGGAAAGCAGAGGCTTTGCCCAGGAAAGAACTTTCGTTATATGGCAATCCCAGACCTGAGAGGGCTAGAAGAACGCCAAAGAACAAAATGGCCAAAGGACAGGAACAAATCTCATGGCACAGGCTTTTTATATAGTAATCTTTAAGGCATTATGCAGAAAAATGCAAAAGTGCACAAGTAGACCGTCAGAAAGATATCTGCTGCCAGCAGCCCATCCTGGACTAATTTTAACTACTAAGTTACAAAAGAAAAAGTTATTAGGATATACAGTATCCTAACCACATTTCACTTTAAGGTTACCAGGATCCAACTCAGTGAAGTTACTGTTAAACAATGGTAGCTGGGAAGATACAGCAGTCAGTGAAATACTTAAACCAGAAATGCTTCCATTTCTATCAAAAATATCAAAAACTCGCTCGAGCTCTGCCATTTCACTGCAATTTGTGAAAGGCGTCTCAGAAAATGTTTTACAAGCGGATAAACAATTTCACGCATTAACAAAATAGATTTTTTGGAGCATTCAGTCCTGAATCAAACACAAACGTAAAGTAACTATGCAAGTTATACAGTGTTGACCAGGTGTGCCCATATCGTTAGCAGTTGTTACAAGGGGTGGCACATTATGTTTTGCTTAAAGTATTTCAAAGGTGTATTATATGCATATTGTATATAATATTAGTGAGCAGGTACTCCCACCAGTCAGATTTATACGAGGAAATAATGATCACCTTGTGGCAATGCACCTTGGCGCACCCAGAATAAGCATTAGGAGAAAAAAAGTAAATTAGTGTTTAGCGCTGACTCCGACATTGGCTGTATCAGTGTGAGCTGAACTCTAGATGCAGGAGCAAGATTTTGAGAATTAGATTTTATCACGCTTGAGAGCCAGGATTGTAACCCATTTGTAAATGTGTAAACTAGTCCACTGCAACCAGTTCTACCCATTTGTTCAACTACATTCATTTTCAGATAGTCCAGTGTTGCCTGGTTCATACTTTACGTTCAGGTTTGGCAGTACCGATTTACTATTCCAGTCTTTGCCACATGGAAAAAAAAAATGAACAAATGTAATCATCGGTCAAAAAGCCAGCGCGATTTAACTGGGCAGCCCGAGCACATCTGAAGCCCATTACACACTATCTACCTTTCTATACTCGAAGCTGTATCACATATTATGCTTTAGCACCAACATGTTTAGAACATACCTCATGACTTATGGGTCACCTTAATGGGAAAACACACACACACACACACACACACACACACACACACACACACACACACACACACACACACACACACACACACACACACACACACACACACACACACACACACACACACACACACACACACACACACACACACACACACACACACACACACACACACACACACACACACACACACACACACACACCCTTTCCCACCCCCCCATCCCCCTTGGCCTGCATACCCTGAGCACAGGCACAATATGCCAGCTTCAAGAGAGGTGCACAAAGACCACTACACGCGTGAATATTGGAGCAGTATTAAAGCCTTCTAACATAACATACAAGATTTGGACAGTACATGCAGGGTTTGAAATTAAGTGGCGCTGGGAGCTATTTAGTTCCTGCTGGTAGCCCAGAAGAGCCTGGTTAGATTGACCACAACAGTTACCAAGAGCTACCTTTGGCTCTCCAGGCCAACTGTTGCCGAACAAATACACCTGGGTGAATTTAACTCTGTGCACTTGAGACAATCTATAAATAAATATTAGACAAATTCTATGTTTGCATTTTAAGAGAAAGTTAGACTTGCAGACCACTATGTACTAGCTCCTGGTTCTCCAGTGGTAGCTCCTGGTAACTGGTTAATTCTGGATGTCCAGGAGCTACTTCCATCTTCTCCTAATCCAATCTTAATTTCGATCCCTGACATGAATTGGATGCTTGGGATTCAAGGCCGAAACTGCATCTTGTGTTTGCCTAGGAAGGTTTAAGACTAAATCCTAGCGACTGAAGGTACTGGTGCAGTGTTTCACCAGGTATCTCTAAAACATGGGATAAAAAGGACACCAATCTCCAATTGTGCTCATGCAGTAGCAGAACCCTTCGCTGCCAGCCAACCATTGCTGGTCCCCACATTTAATTTCTCTTGCAGGTAAGCACTGATGTGCATCCCTTTGTGAGCTACTGGCCAGAGCAAGAGTGCTCCTGCATAGCAACCAACTACAATTGCCTGGTTACTGGCCTTCATCCAGGAAATCCCATTTTAGGTCTCCCAGGGAGCAAGAAAAGCTCCCCGTGTGTTAAAATGGCTGCCAACAGCCAGAACTAGGACATACTGTCTATGCGACTTTATTTGCACATGACAACAATTAAAGGGCAACCTCGGGTATCTTATCTAAGGAGGCAACACAAGCATCCAAGAAGGCACAAACATCAAAAGGAACATCCACAGTGAGGGCTTGTTTGGGCTGACTGGGGAAAAGGGTAGATGCATCACAGCCAAAAACAGCATTACATTTAGGGGGCTACTTATGTGGGAAAAGGGGCTTTCTACCAAACACCCAGGTGTTACAAAGTTAAAGGAGCAGCCCCTTCTCTCATAATGTATAAAAGGGGTGGGAAAGAGACTCTGATCACAATCGCAGAGAGGAAACCATTAAACCATTCTGGCAATCGCCCATTTAGCATGTGGTGCCAAAGTCAACTTTCAGTCCCTCCCAGGTTGACCCTTGCATGTAGAGCCAGTCTGGAATTCTAAGTACCATTCACACAATTGGTCATTTGTATCTTGCAAATTTAGTCCTTAACTTGATGCAGGTGGTAGCCAAGACCAAATATGTCACATCTCTATTACTGTCATATGAACAATCCTTGGCTGTTGAACAGCGATGGCTATAGGATGCCAGGAAGATACAATCCTGGGGTACAGCAGGGTTTTCCCAACTCCAATCACACAAAGCTTGTCACCAACCCGAGGAGCCTCAAAATGCAGTCAGCTGTGTGAAAGACTTCAGGCTCCTAGGGGTTCAGTTGGTATTAAGAGTCTAGTGAGATCGAGAGACACACATTAGGCGAACGAGTCAAACAAGCCAGGTGATACAGGGCCTCGCAGCATAGTGGGAAGACTGGATTTTCGGTATCAGAAGTAGGCGTGTGGAAGAATTATGTAGAATATGTAGGGTGTAGATAAGTGTTATTGTTCTGCTCTCCTATATATACCGACCTGAGTTTCTGATTTCTGCATCTCCCTTTCCTCTTTTTCCAGCTGCAGGACGGCATAAATGTCCTTCTCCAACTTCTCAATCTTATCTCTGAATTTTGATATCACATCTGTGAAAATAAATATGCAAACTGTTAGGGAGATTTTCCACAAGTGAGCGGTTAGCAAGATCAACCTTTAGTGTTCGGCAGTAATGTTAGCGGTCAGAGGAGATCAGCTTCACTCCTAGGAAGAGAAAGGGGTGCTAGTAAAGTACAGCTTAAATACGCACAAACACACAAAGGAAGGCCAAGTGGGTATATAATATACATAGCAGCTGTTACTTGCCCAGTAGTAGTCTTTCTGTAGCTTTTATCTGCTTACATGATTTGCAAAGGCTGCCATCTAGCGGTTGGTCCGACGTATTACCAGTTTTCTTTCAAAGTACAAGGGCATTGAGAGGAGCGTCCCCGACACACTATTCCTATCCTACATGCACTAATGATGCGCCATGCGTTGATGTGTTCAGAATGCTTGTTTTTCTTACATGTCATGAGTAGCTTCAGCAACGGAATGAGTGTCTGTACTTCAGTTCCCACTTGGGGAGGGAGTGTCATGCACACAACTAAACAGATTCAAGCCACAGAAAGACAATTGAGTAACGTCACCTTCAGAGACACTTGAATCGATTTAGCGTTGCACGTTTTGCATAGACTAATTAGCAGTGCCTGAAGACTGAGGCTGGTGTGGTAATGGGACAATGGCAAATACATGTTTCAGAATACCCAGGATTACCTGTGAATCTACTTGTGTATCTAGACAATAGTGCCACTTGGAAGCATGCACTGAGCTCCACGTAGCAGCTTTGAAAATGGTGTCTAAAGTGATGTTTACAATAAAAGCCAACGTAGCCCTAGTACCCTGTCTGGGATGAGTATAACCAGGTTACTGACCGTAGTGACCACCTTACTCCTAGTTCATAGTCCCCTTTCCTCCATACTTATGCGGCACTCCTCCGTCCTGTGGGACGGGACCAGAGCACTTTGTAAAAAGCATCCCATTTTTCAAAAATGTGTCCTTCCTATCTTTTTACGAGGGGTACTGCACACGGCCATAACCCCGCCCTTCTTAGCTCCACCATCGCATCGCCGATCAGTCCTTTTCTATCGCCAGGTCAGAGACCTTTAAGCAATAATAGAGGAACCTTATTAGAGGGGACGGCGGGCGGGCGTATGGAAGAAGGTGGTCACTACGGTGAGTAACCTGGTTATACTCCTACGACCTGTCCCTTTTCCTCCATACTTATGGGAGATTCCCAAGCACTCCTCACAGGAACTACGGGTGGATGGAAACCCCCTTACTGAAAAAGGTTTTTCAGCACAGCCTGGCCAAACTGAGCACCAGATCTGGAGCTCAAGTCCAGGCAGTAATGTTTACAAAAAGCCGATGGGGAGGCCCAAGTAGCCGCTTTCGCAATGGTCTCCCAGGGGACATACTTTTGAAAGGCAACAGCCGCTGCCTTGCCCTGTACCAGATATGCATGAATCCCTTTATGAGGCTGTAGACCCCGAATAGTGTAAGACTCCGTAATACAGGCAGCAATCCATCTGGAGATAGTCGCTTTGGAGGCCTGCTTGCCTTGCGGGTTACCAAAGGTCACCAAAAGTTGAGATGAACTCCTAAATTCAGAAGTTCTGTCCAGATAGAATTTAAGAGCTCTTCTAACATCCAGGCAATGCAAAACCCTCTCAGCTTCGGAAGCTGGGTTTGGAAAGAAGAAAGGCAGCGAGATTGATTTAGATGGAAATCAGAAACCACCTTTGGTAAGAAAGAAGGATTTGTCCCAAGGACAACCTTATCCTTGTGGGAAACTAAGAAGGGATGCTCCACCGACAAAGCTTGGAGCTCACTCGCACACCTTGCCGAGGTAACGGCGACCAAGAAAGCCACCTTCCACTTAAAGTGCTTAAGATCTACCGTAGCCATTGGTTCGAAAGGCTTATGGCACAAGGCCATAAGAACCACGTTCAGATCCCACATCGGATGCGGTTTGCGAACAGGAGGGTAAAGATGCATTAGACCCGCAAAGTGCCGTTTAATCACTGGATTTGATAGTGAGAAAGAGCACTAGTCCGTGGATAGGTAGGCGGCCACAGCCGAAAGATAAGTCCTGCATGACAGGACATGAATGCCTGACTCTGCTAGATGAGAGACGAGAGACAGCACCGTGTCAATCGTAGCCACCCTGGCGTCCAACTGTTTGGCTAAGCACCAGCGACAGAACCGAAGCCACTTGCTCTTATACTGAGATCTCGTCAAGGGCTTTCTGGCTGCCTGAATAATGCGCATGTTGTCAGCAGACAGGTTGAGATGTTCTAAAGATCTGAACTCGAGCACCATGCCGCCAAGCTGAACGATTGTGGGGAGGGGTGCCACAGCTGTCGATCTCTCTGGTGAAGCAGATCGGGAACTAGCGGAAGCCTGATCAGTGCACACACTGACTGATGTTGAAGCTCTGAAAACCAGAACCTGGCCGGCCACCAAGGAGCTATGAGCAGAAGAGAACAGTTCACTGTGTTCTTCAGCTTGCAAATCGTCCGATGAATCAGAGGCAGAGGCAGAAAAGCATAGGCCCTCATGTTGTGCATGGAATCTCAAGAGCATCTCCAGAGGAGGCTCCCAGCCCGTTAGCCCGTTTCTGGAGGCATACAGAGGAAGTTTGTCGATGTTGCGCAGAGGTCCACTTCTGGAGTGCCCCAACACAGGAATATCTGTAAGAGGACCCCAGCTTTCAACTCCCACTCATAGCGGACCATTGTTTGTTGGCTGATGGCATCTGCCATGACGTTCAGCTGACCCGGGATGTGTACTGCCACCAGCCAGACACCATGCTGAACTGCCCATTCCCAAATCTGAATGGCAAGATCCACAAGAGAAGGGGACTTGGTGCCCCCCTGCTTGTTGATGTAAAACATGGACACCACATTGTCCGTGCGGACACAAACCACTTTGTTGGCAATGACTGGCCTGAGCGCCTTGAGTGCCAGGAAGATCGCCAGAATCTCCAGATGATTTATATGAAGGAACTTGTCATGGGGCGACCAGAGGTTGGAGACCTGAAGAAGATCCAACGTCGCACCCCACCCCAGAAGGGAGGAGTCTGTCGTGATCGTCACCATCGGAACGGGGTCTTGGAAACCCCCACCCACCGACAGGTTGCTGAGAGACGACCACACCAGGCCCACTCATGAAAGCCGGAATCAATATTATCTTGGAGTCCAAATACACAGCCTGACGCCAAGAACTCCAAAGAGCCATCTGCGTCCATCTCATCTTGAGCCGAGCAAGAGGAAGAGCCAATACGCACGAGCCCATGAGGCCCAGAAGCCTCTGGAACCACCAGGCCGACATGCTCTCCGACTGCGCAAACATCTGACACGTGGCCAACAGATCTGCCATTCTGTCCCCGGTCAGGTAAACTCTGCAGTTGATAGTGTTCCAACGAAAACCCAGGAAAGTCAAGTCCTGAGAGACCATCATGGAAGATTTCAGCCAGTTCACCGACAGCCTAAGGTGAAACAGGAGCTGGAGGAGAGACTGAAGGTTGCTTGAGGCTTTCAGCTGACAAGGACTGCATAGCAGCCAATCGTCCAAATACGGATACACATGTATACCCTGTAGCCGAAGATAAGCTGGGATAACCGACATCATCTCCGTAAAGACACCCGGTGCCAATCTGAGACCAAAAGGAAGCACTCGGAACTGGAAGTGCTCCTCCCCCACAGAAAACCATAGGTATCTCCGATGCGGATTCCAGATCAGGATATGCATATACACATCCTCGAGGTCCACCACGCTGAGCCAATCGCCCTTCTGTAAAGAGGACTTTATTTGACCGGGCGTGATCATCTTGAATTTCTCTTGGGGGTAAAGAGAGATTGAACTGGGAAAGGTCTAGGATGGTGCGCAGGCCAGCCAGGTTGGGTTTGGGCACCGTAAACAGCCGGGAATAGAAGCCCTCCCCTCCCTCCCCTGGAGGAACATGTTCCAAGGCCCTGACATCCAGCAACTTCTGAATGTCGTCGCTAAGGGAGGGCGACCCCGACAGCTGGAAGGGAGGATTGAAGGGTAGGGTAGGGGGAAGGGGTAAGCGGAAGCCCGCCCGAGCGACTGACTAGACTCATCGGTCCTCGGTGATGGTCTGCCACGCCTCCCAATGAGACGCAATGCGTCCTCCCACAGGGGTCTTGTGCGAACGCAGAAAACCCTCATTTTGCTGGTTTGTAGGTGGCAGCACCACCTGAACCTGAGGAGGAGGCTGAGGAGCGGGAGAAAAACCAACTCTGTTGCTGCCTTTGGCAGGAATTTCCCAAAGGGGCGTCAACCCTGCGGGATTTCCGATCTAAAAAAAAACCTGAAACCAGAGAAAGGCCGAGGTTTGATGACTATCTCTGTGTCCTGAAAGGAGATTTTACCAGGACAGAAAAGGACTTGGCGTTCTGAGTGCTGTCCTTAGTTTTGGTCAGCTCCACGTCCGTTGTAGAATGAAAGTGCTCCTTGACATCGAAAGGCAGGTCCAAAACCTTATCCTGCACCTCCTTGGAGAACTTGGTGGCGTGCAGCCAAGCCTGACGAGAGGTATCCACACCAAGCATAAGGCCCCGGGCCGAGGTGTCGACGTGATGCGCCGCAGCCTCCAGCAGATCCTGTGCCAAGACCCTGGCGTCCGACAAACCCGCTTTGAAATCTTCCAGCTTTTCAGTGGGAATAAACTCCTCAAACTCCGACAGACCTTTCCACATTTTCATATTGGCCCCTGCTAATACCAGTTCTGCATTGGCTTGGCGGAGCTGCAGTGCTGAGTTAGCGAAAATCTTCCTCCCAAGGGAGTTGAGAAGTTTATCCTCTTTGGCCAGAACCTGTGTAGCCGTCGTAGAAGAGGATGACGCAGGTCTGGATTGCAAATTGGCTGCAGCCACTACCATGGAGGAGGGAGGCGGACGCAACACTAAGGCCACCTCTTCCGAAGAAGGAAGCCTGTAACGTGCGTCAATCTTCTTATTGACAAACAGTCCAGAGTGTGGTTTCTCCCAAACTTTACGGACCTCGGCCAAAACGTCCTTCTGCAAGAACAAGCCGGTACGCTCCAAAGGAGATAAGGTGAACGCCCCCGAAAGCACGCCCTCCTGCGGAGCGGGTGCCTCAGGTGCTGGAACATGCAACAGATACATCATGTCCAGTACCCGGTCATGAAAAGCTCTGACAGAGCGGGGCTGGTCTTCGCTGTCCTGATCGCCCTGTACATCGTCCAACAGATCCGGATCAGGTTGAGCCACATCCGTCACCACAATAGCCTTGTCCACTGGGGACAACGGAGGCAGGGGTGGAAGAGTTGGGGGAGGCCCAGCCGGTAAAGGCGGCACCGGCGGAGGCATAGGAACTTCAGCCGGGACCGTCGGCGCATACGGGCATATCTCCCTCAACAAGCTTCGAAATTACTCCTTCATGGGGTCGGAACGCATCCGTTTTTGAAACTGGCCGAAAAAGGCATCCTCAACCGATGATTTGGGTGCGACGGGAGGAGGCCTGTCATGAGCGGAGTAATTCCAGGGGCGTAAGGGAAAGGGTTGCCAAGAGGGCCCTTCCCCACTGTTCTACATAAATCAAGGGCGCTGATGACGCAGGAAGCGAGACGTTGTGCAGTAGAGGCATCCAAGCGTTCCAGTCATAAACTGGACAAAACGGATGTGGACAAGGAAACCGATGTTCACCTGAAAAACCACCCCCTACACCTAGGGCCGATGGCGTAGTTGTAAGGGATGTATCCAAAATGGCCACCGTGGTCTTGGGGGGGAACGGCCGCATTTTGATGGCACCTGAGGAGAACTGCGACACATGTGAAAGTGAAGCAGGGGTCCCCACAGGTGGGTCAGGGGACTTCTTTTTAGCCTTAACACAAGGAACCTCGGCCGAGCCGGTACTGTGTGGCCTAGAATGTTTCTGTGACATATTAATTGCCAAACTAGCCTTCAAAGGACGGACCTCGGCACTGCCGGTAACGTAGGGATTACGGTCCAAAAGCTCACTCCCTGCCCCCTCAACAGAACTGGGGTCTCCGCAAGAGCGGGAACGACGAGGAACACACCTCACCGACAAGAACTTAACAGGCCGCTCAGAATTGGTCACCTTCGCCTCTAAATGACGGGCCTCAGACCAGAGTCTGGAAAAAGCCTCTTCACGAGGGGCCTTGAATTTCCGTTCGGTGTCAACAACCTCAACCGAGGTCTCAGGGCGTACCCCAGTGATTTTACGGGAAGCTCCAACCAAGGAGACCTCGAAGCAAGCTCCGGTATCCGATGCCTCAGTAGAACTGGGCCCACAAACAGCCCCCCCACAGGAGGGGCCTCAGAATGTAATCCGGTGTCAATAGGCCCCTTACAGAAGCCCTCATAGAAATCTCTGGTACAATTCTTAGGCCTGGAAGGCACCTCAGGGCTAGCCCAGGTAACAGAGCTTTTGACGCTCCTCCCGGACCGGGAAGACCCTGGGAAGGAGTCCCCCGGCCGGGGTGCCCTAAAAACTAAAGAACTCACCGGGCATTTCTTTTTCTCGTCGATGAAAGTTTGAAAATGCGCTTGGGGGGAGGTGGGGGTGGGAGGGAGTACAATGAAACACCTCCTCCCACCGCTCCAAACGACGTTGAAGAGCCCGGACCGAAAGGGAGTCGCAATAAAAGCATGAGTCTCACCGGTGGTCTGGACCCAAACATTCTAAGCAAAGAGGATGGGGATCCGCCCTAGCGAAGAGTCGCTGACAAGAACAACAATTTGGAAAGTCTAGCTGAAGCAGCATAGACTGACTACCACGCGATCGCTAAGCCAGAGCAAGACACATCCTTCTTTCTTACCAAAGGTGGTTTCTTATTTCCATCTAAATCAGTCAATCTCGCTGCCCGTCTTCTTTCCAAACCCAGCTTCGGAAGCTGAGAGGTTTTTGCATTGCCTGGATGTTAGAAGAGCTCTTAAATTCTATCTGGACAGAACTTCTGAATTTAGGAGTTCATCTCAACTTTTGGTGACCTTTGGTAACCCGCAAGGCAAGCAGGCCTCCAAAGCGACTATCTCCAGATGCATTGCTGCCTGTATTACGGAGTCTTACACTATTCAGGGTCTACAGGCTCCTAAAGGGATTCATGCACATCTGGTACAGGGCAAGGCAGCGGCTGTTGCCTTTCAAAGGTATGTCCCCTGGGAGACCATTGCGAAAGCGGCTACTTGGGCCTCCCCATCGGCTTTTTGTAAACATTACTGCTTGGACTTGAGCTCCAGATCTGGTGCTCAGTTTGGCCAGGCTGTGCTGAAAAACCTTTTTCAGTAAGGGGGCTTCCATCCACCCGTAGTTCCTGTGAGGAGTGCTTGGGAATCTCCCATAAGTATGGAGGAAAGGGGACGGGTCGTAGGAGTAGTGACCACTTTACTCCTAGTCCATAGTCCCCTTTCCTCCATACGCCCGCCCGCCCGCCGTCCCCTCTAATACGGTTCCTCTATTATTGCTTAATAACCTGGCTCTGACCTGGCTATAGAAAAGGACTGATGGGCGATGCGCTAGGTGGAGCTAAGAAGGGCGGGGTAATGGCCGCGTGCGGTACCCCGAGTAAAAAGATAGGAAGGACACATTTTTGAAAAATGTGATGCTTTTTACAAAGTGCTCCGGTCCCGTCCCACAGGACGGAGAAATGTCCCATAAGTATGGAGAAAAGGGCATGGCATGCGATTAAAATGGAGACCTAACCATTTCCATACATCTTCTTGCCCTTCTTTTTCAGTGGAGCGTCTGAAGATGAAGTTGGAGCTCTATGCCTCTTTTTAGTAGTTTTCACAACTTAGGAACTTGGTGGAAGCAGATCCATCGCAAAAACCATGCCAGGCTGCGATGGCTTATTTCTTTTCTCTACAGGTGACTGATCTAATTGAGGCAGGTGCTTGATGGGTTATCTAATTTGGCTTTTGACAAAGTGCAACAGGAATACACTGAGCATTTGACCTGGGTTGGTTCAGCGGGTTCTTTAAAGAAAAATCCTATTGTTCATCTTGTACCTCTTGTAACTGTATTCAAATGCAAACGGTTTGCTGGCTTCTGAAGAAGTGCGATGTTAAGATGGATTTTTAGAATCAGCCCTGAGGACAGATTCTGGGAGGCCATCCTATTCTGATAACAGGAACAAACATACATGTCTAGCCAAACTTTCTGGGTAGTGTAACCGAAGAGCAAGGCTTAGACTTAGGAGGGTGTGCGAGTGGTGAAAGGGTCAGTACACACAGTGGTCTTAAAAATACAAGGTAGGCCCAATGTACAAAAATAAAGTAATTTTTTTAGACCTCAGACAACTCATTAGTATCACTAAAAGCTTCACTATTAAAAAAAGAAATAAAAATATCTGATGTCCCCCATAATGCCATTTTGTATGTCATTATAATATGGATGTGCTCATTGGTTTTCCAATGGGAATGTGCAGAGTTAAGCTGGTCATGACTTCCCACATCCACTGAATTTAAAGGGCATGTCTTTCAGGCCCACTAGTGAGCATGGCCTTTGGCCGGGCCCACTGTATCTTTTAAAACACTACCTTTCTTTCCCGCTCACTAGCCATGGCCTTTGCCCATGACCATTGGCCCTGGCCTCAGCCGTGGCCCCTTTACATGTTGCTCAATAGCTTTCTTCAAGTCCCACCACCCATGGCCATTGTGCATGGCCAGTGCCCATGGCCTTGGCTGTGGGCACTCTACAACATTGCACCAATAGGTTTCATAAGCAGGCCCACTAGCCACTTTCCACTGATCTAATTGAGGCAGGCATTTGATGGGTTGGTCCACTGAATTTAAAGGGTTTATTGCGTTAAATCTGCACAACTTAACTTCACCATTCGGTTCCTTAAAGTAACCCAGTAGCCATAGTCTTCGGCTACATCGATTTCCCCTCACTGTGGCTGTAACATTGCACTTTTTTTGGATTCCTCCCGTTTTTAAAAAACTTTTCCCATAACCGCGGTTAGTAAATATACAACAGCAGGCATGGCCATGGCGTCGAAAACAACTGGTTGAACAAAACCCTTGAAATTTAAGGGAAAAAAAAACTACTTTAGAGTGCAGCTAAGGCGACTAAACTGAACGCCACAAAACCCTTGAAATTCAGCGCATTGGGAAACTCAGGAGCAGCCTAACTCTGTGCTTTCCCGTTGCAAAGCCCAAGAGCATATATATTATAAGAGAAAGAATTTACAATGCCATAATAAATTCCATTATTGGGGATATGGCATTATAAGGGAGATCAATGGAACGCGCTGAGTTAAGCCGCTCCAGAGTTTACCAACGCGCTGAATTTCATGGATTTTGTTCAACCTTAACTGCACTGTAACATGTTTTTTTCCTTGAATTTTGTACTTTTAAAACAGGTACACCCCGAAAGCAGGACGTAACTGAAAACCGTCGCAACTCACTTGAAGTAGTAAACAAACTTCTGTCTGATCTAACTCGAATTAACAAAGCACGTGCTCTGAAGTGCGACACAAACACGTTGTCAATAACTACATCACAAATTACAGGAAATACATGTTTGGATAATTCCACATGTGAAGAACGGTCGTCACTCATTACTACTCAACGAACGGCGCTTACAAAACGAAGTAGAAGAGACGTAAGCAGTATTGAAAGCTTAAGATGTTCCCCAAGAAAAAAATCGAAATGGGAAAGCACTGTGATGCGGTCATCGCCTTTTGCAGAAAGATTAATAAGGAACAGCAATGTAAACATTAACTTGGACACACAAGATTCGATCTCCTCCTCCGCATCCACTGACTCTTCAGTGGACGAACCTTACTTAAAGGAACGACCTCAGGCAAAGGGTTATAAAACTAAAATTGCCTCGCAAGATAGGCGTGCCCAAGATTACAACAGGGTTCCCCCTGCAATAAATACCAACTGGCTAAGTGATATGCAAGCAACCATTCTATCGTCCATGGCCATTTCTTTGGCCCCTTTCACAAAACTATATGAACATCTAAATGAAAACACTAAAGATCTATCAACATTGGTCTCTATTTTGAACACAAAAATAGTAGCCGTGGAATCTAACTGCGACCTGATAAAAGCTGCTCAACATGACCTAGCCCTTAAGCAAGACCACATGATGACTGCGATAACGGCCCAATTAAAAAACAATAACATGGATAAAAAACTCCTGGCAGAAGTGGCAAGGGAGGCTTTGAGTATCTTTAAACACAAACACACCACAGAAGAAGTGACGCAATCGCGCTGCACAAGCGGTGTGGTTTGCCTCACTGAGCCGGTGGATTCAGAGGCTCCATGTAATCATGATATCTTAAAACCCACGACGTCTAAATCCTTAACAGTATCTGACTACCAAAGTATCGAACACAAAGTTGTGAAACTCCAAAAGCCTACCGAAATTAGTTAGTTTGATGAAGCGCTGAGCGCTAGTAAGGCCGTGGACAATCCGGCCCTCGTAAACCCACAGATTGCCTCAACATCAGATGATAAACACGTGGGTAACCAACCCCTTGATGAGAGGTGTGCAAAGAATGATACGACAGGGGAATCGAGTCGAGTCGCTCCTACACCACTTGCTGAGCCACTGTCATTGGTAACTGACGTACCTAGCTCTGGCCAAGCACCTATTGACTCAGACACAGCGCAACCCACTGTGTTCGACATTTTTAAGAATCGACAGGGACAGGCTCGTCCAACCCTGGCATCCATAGCTGTCATCAAGCAGACGACAAAGAAAACAAAAAATCAACTCTCAAAAAAAACGAAACAGACCAACAACTCAAGAAAATTCTTGCGTAATCTGAAAACGGTAAACGTCACTGTGAATACAAATGACCGGAACGAGCGACCGCAAGTTTGCTCGCAGAAAAACAAACCTGAGAATAACATGGAGTCAACCGAAGAGCTGGTGGCTGAGCAATTTGAACAGATAAACCGGTCTACGACGATGAAGCACTATCCCAGGATATCGAACTGTTGGAGACCGAAAAGTCTAATGCAGAAACGGCAGAAGAAGAGTGTCTTTCTGACGACAGGAAGACCAATCAAGAGGAACTGAAACCCCAAACTAATCAGCGCATTTGCATAATAACTGAAGAAGCAGAGATCGGTGCCGTAATGGCAGTGGCTCATTCACCTAGATTTCTAACAATGGAAGAAAAACGAAACAGGTTATCTAAACTTAGCACTGCAAAAAACGACACGAAAATCGCCACGGAAACGTCCTACGATAAACTATACACTGTCACTAACTCTCCTAAATCGACACTAAGCAGGAACTCGAAGAGACATGTGGGCCCTCGAAAGAATGCCCAGAAAGCTTTAGTGGACAAAACAGAATGGTTCAGTTCTCACAAAGTGACCTTGGAAAGAATTGAAAATGTAGACAACTTGATTCTAAACCGGCACAACGTGCTGTACTTGTTCCAACTAATTCCTAGCCTAAGAACGATTCATTCTGACGACCTGAAAATCGTGGAATTTTGTGATGAAAAAAGGAACGACAAAGTGACTCTACATATGCAGTCAAAAATAATCTCTGAGATCATATTGGAAGCCAGTTCCACTTTACTATCACTGGGGTTTGACACCTATAGGACCTGTGAGCAAGGCGACGTTGAAATGCAACAACTACAGTGGACTGCTTAAAGGCCTGCGTGTAACAAAGCTACCCTTGAAATAACAAATGTTAAAGACAACTGCAAAGACGCACAGATAAACACCCCTGAGATTTACAACAAGGAAGAAGTACGTCTTAAGCAAGGTCGTCAAATACAAACAACAATTGATGGGTCATCCATTGCTAAGGGTGGCTTGGAGGTCATTCAAAAAAAGACTAATGAGAGGAATGAATGGGATTGGATGGCGGCTGCATTAAATGGTAAGTCAAACTTATAATGCCAGGTGCGCGATAAAAAAGAGTCAATTAAACTAGGATCATGGAACACAAGAGGTTTTAGTCACCTCTTTCACACACCTTGGATACATGATCTGGACTTGATCTGCTTGCAGGAAACGTGGCTATCCGTCACCCCCATTATGCAAGATTTTGAAACTGTACTCAATCCTGCAATAAAACAAGACAAAGGAAGACCAATGGCTGGGTTGTTGATTGCGGTAAGAAAAGCGATGGGACTGCGAATCGTCTCGGCAACTAATGTTTCACCATTCATTCAGACAGCCAAGGTTACACTCCTAAATGGTACTAATAAAGAATCAGAAGTGCTGAACATCATTAATATTTATTGGAATCATGCTAGGACAGAAACGCAACACTTTATTGATCAAATAACAACTATAATAGACGCCCTTTTTGAAGTCATAGAAACCCCAAATTTGATTATCTGTGGAGACTTTAACATAAACTGCTTAAAGCGTGAAGACCTGAAAGACGAAGAGAAAGTAGTAACCAATGTCTGTAAAAAAAAAGCGACAAAATGGTCCCAGGAGATGGAAGCTAGAAGCATGTTTATGCTGAATGGGAATATGACAGGTGACATTCCAGCGAACGCCACATGGAACAGACTAAATCAACAATCCGTTTTGGATTACATGTTTGTGTCAGAGGCCCTTCACCTACGAACAACTAGGTTTGAAGTTAAACCAATGGCCTACAGTGATCACGATATGGTGGTAATGAATCTAAATGTATCACGTATGACACTGCCTGAGCACTGGCCATGGCCCGTACTAGTTCGATCGTGTAGAATACGGCTCGAACTTGCAGAGGTAAACAAAATTGGGTCCAATCTAAACTCGGCAGTAAATGAGGTCGAATACTGTCATCTATTGACCGACTTCACAGAACATAAACAAGGTCTGAGGAATAAAAAATTTAAACATAGACATAGCTTCGACTTAAAGATGCAACAGCGCAAAAGACTGATGCGTTATGAACTGCGAAACATAGTGGCGGGGGATAAGGACGCAATGGCCTTAAAGAAAAAAGCAATTAAACAAACTTACAAGAACTGGTGTAAGTCTCACAAAGCAACTATGTTTCAAAATGACTCGGAGGCTATGATGACAAACCTACGAAACAAAAATTCTGCGAACTTTTGGAAAATTATAAACAGCAAATTTGCTCCGCAGGATGCTACGCAGGCAAACTGTATCACAGAAGAAACTTGGATTTCCTTTTATACCAACATGTTTAGTGCGAATGGGCTTGTGAAAGATGATGACCACTCAGATCTAGTGACCTGGGACTTAAAGTTTGATCGACATGATATTTTAACTACAATAAAGCGAGCAAACGGATCGAGAGCACCTGGCCCTGATGGCCTCACAAACTATACCATCAAGCGCAACCCAGAGGCTTGGTCCAATATCTGTATGACCCTGTTCCAAAGAATAGTCGACAAGCGACTATCTCCAACATCGTGGAAAAGTGCCATAGTGGTGCCAATATTCAAAAAAGGCAACAGAGCCAACCCTGGGGATTATAGACCTATCGCCTTGTTAGATGTAATTGGCAAAATCTATGCGACACAATTACAACAGATGCTGGTAAGGTGGGCAGGAGAAAACAACCATATTGATCAAAGACAAGCCGGGTTTGTGAAGGGCGTTGGGTGTGGTCTAAATTTGCTAATACTGAATCTGTTTAAGATGGAAGCAATAAGACGAAACACAAAAATACATCTAGCTCTCATAGATTTTTCCCACGCCTTTGACAGTATTGATAGAGGAATTCTATGGAAAAAATTAAGAGCTTGGAAGTGTCCTGAAAGTTTGGTTGAAGCAATCAAGGAATTGCATTCTAATACAAACATCAAAATACGTCTGGACCGGCAGGGGACCTTATCAAAGCCTATAGAAACCTTTAAAGGCGTGAAACAAGGATGTCCTCTGGCCGCAGCAATTTTTAACTTGTTTTTGTCCGACGTAGGAGAAGCCTTTAGCGAAATCTCCTCCTTTCCACCAAAGATAAACGGCACTCATGTAAGTTGGCTTGTATACGCGGATGACCTCATACTTTTAGACATGACTTACATCGGTCTTCAACGAAAACTAGATGCCCTGGAAACATATGTACGTCAAAACGGACTGGTGATTAACAAACAAAAGTGTGAGATAATAACACTCCAAAACTTAAGATCTGTGAAGAAAAAACAAAGTAAACAGAATTGGTACATTGAAAAGACGAAGTTAAACACTGTCTGTGACACACGATACTTGGGCATGAGAATAAGTTCCAAACTAGATGATGCACCTTGGGCAGAAGTAGCAAAATCAAAATGTAGACAATTGGCATGCCAAGCAGCTATCATTAATAGACAGTTTGGAAAATTTTCGCTAAAACCAACGATTGAATTCTATCGACAAAAAGCTATTCCAGCGATAATCTATGGGGCTGAAAACGCCCTAGGATGCTCCCACAAGCTCTGGAACACCCTAGAAAACATTTTTTGGGTAAGAGTGTTACACTTACCCCGCGGCACGCCAACAGTCTGTATTAGATATGAGTTGGGGTTAATATCTATCCATGCCAGGGTGTGTTGGAACATTCTATGCCTCCTTAGGAAATGCTCAATAAACACACCTGTGCTGCAGTACGAAATACTAAAAACCAAACAGGACCTCGGTTGTACCACCTTAGTACTATGGAAAAAGTACTGTACTGATATACTAGAACTGTATGATATTAAGTTATCAACGTTACTGGAAAATCCGACGCTAGCGAAGAAAAAAGTATGGAGCACAGACTGGCATTTAACATGCGAACAAAGACGGAACTGCAGAATGATGGCTGATGTCCCAGGTGAGGCTAGAGAGCATGGGAGTTTGCAAGCTTACTTGACACTATTTCCTAACGTGTCAGCCAGATCTACCTATCTAAGATTCAGACTAAACTTAATGGACACTAAAGAACGCCGCTATGCACACAACTCTACTACAGAGTTATTGTGTCGCTTTTGCAAAACTGGAAACGAGACGTTGAAACACCTTACACTATTCTGTTCCAACCTACGCACATTAAGAACTCGCACGTTCGGTCCGGTGTTTGCAAAAATGCAGACACGGTGTGCGGATAACTGGTGGAAAGGGATATTCGAAGGATCAAACCGTCCGCTGATGTTTGCTTTAATAACATTTCTCGACGAACTGAATAAACGTCTAAAAACAGACTTGGTACCAGCGGTCTCAGAACCCTAGATTCAATGACACTCCAAGGAGGAATCACTTTTATTTTCTATGTAATGATGATAATTCGTAACAGCAAAAGGACTAATCACAGGAGATTGAAGATATATATGGATGGGGTTTAATTTGAGGTCAGTTGAGTTGCGTGTTGTTTCATTGGCCTCTCGTGGGGTTGTCGTTATCTTTTGTTTTTTGTTTTTAAAGGTTTGTATAAACCGTATAAAATAAAAAAAAAAACAGGTACAGCAATGCCACTGACCACACTCATGCTCCTCCAAAATATAGAAAGGACAATCTCGTTAATGATGCACACAATCTTTAATGAAATCACATTTCTCACAAGAAATTAAGCCATATATGACGTGTTTGCCACCCTCTAGTGGCTTGATCACAAATATTTATTTGTCAGTGCATTACTGGCTACATGACATTTGGACACCCTACCCAGTTTCCTGGATTTCAGCACAAGTCAAAATGTGTTTGTGGCTTTGCAAAGCATTGTTCCTCATACAATTCCACACCCCGCTTCACCAATCTGCACCAAATTGTGCAGAGTTGCCTGTTAGGACCCTCCGGACATTACTGGCTACATGACATTTGGACGCCTCACCCCTTTACCCGATTTCAGCACCTTTACACATGAGATGGTTGCCTGAAATCGGTGAAACATCAATGTGGTCATAGAAGGGCGGATTCTCAACCCTGTGTTAGGCAAGATTTAATGCAATAAACCTGTGGGAGACTACACCAGTCTTGTCCTCTTGGTATTAGGTAACCCACCTATTGGTATAGGTCTGTACTACACAAATTGGTAGAGTGACTGAGCAGCCAGACTTATCTCAAGAGGGGTAAATGTGAGCTTTAGAGCTGTAGCATCGAAATCCACAATTACAAGTATCCAAATAATACTTATACTCCAGGTTTTCAAGTAAAATAATTATTTATTAAATGGTCAGTTTTAAATAAGCATTATTTAAAAAGGGCAATGTACAACAATAACAATACACTTCAAAATACTTTCTCAGAATCAAGGCAAAGCAAGTAGACACTCTTTAGAGATGCTACATACACACTTCCTACATCCCGAGGTGACTTCACCAACTAGGACAGTTTTGACATTTATATATCACTTTTGTACTTTGTAAAATTCCAAGGTTTGCAAAGAGGAAAGGTTAATGGAAGGAAAAAGGTTAACAGGTTCTCAGAGCATGTGAGCACTTTCAAAATCCCCAATGAAGTCTAGATAAAACCTTTCCCAGTAATATTAGTTAAAAACCAATGTATCACCTATGAGGGACAGTTCAAATCAAAGTCAATGGGTTAGAAGAGTTTGCAGGGAGCCAGGACAGCCAAAGTCCATTTGGAACAAAGTCTATGGAGCTGAGGCACTTCGTAGATAGCAAAAAGTCTTGCACAAAGTTAGCGAGTTTGTTGTAGACAATCACTGTTGGGCCACAAGCTGTTACACTTGTGAAAGTTAGAGCTGAGATCAACTCTAGAAAAGCAGCCACTGCAAATCTCAACTGAGAGAAGCAAGCTACAGACAAAGGGGTAGTACCCCTTAGTCAGAACAGTACCTTCAAACGGGTAGTACCCTTTAGTCAGAACAGTACCTTAGGTTAGAAGAGGATCCAGCTGGCTTCTGTCTTGGTTGCAGATCCTGTGTTCCTGGGCCTCGATCGTGGGGACAAGAGGGAGGACGTCTGGAGGACTCCTGCACAGCAGTTCAGAGGCCACTAGGGGCTCTTTTCCATTTAGCACCACTTTGCGGTTTCAGCGGGCAGTAAACGGCACCACTTCAGAACTTGGACACCGGGTAGGCTTCCTTCACTCCTAAAGTCCAGCACTCTGGTGGGGTGACTCTAGCTTGGGTTGTCCTGTTTCGGAAGGGTCCTCAAAAGACTCCTGGAGATTTTGGCCAGTTTACAGACGTTGCACTCGACTACTGATGTCTCGACCCCTGGCACTCAGTTCCAGCAGCAGCAAAGAAGTAGAGCCAGTTGGGGAAGGTCTTCCAGCAAAGTCTGTCTCAGAGTTTGTTGGTCCCACTAAGCCAAGGGAAAAAGTCATCTTCTCCGGAGTTTCTCTAGTCGATTCGGAAAAGGAGTTTCAGCCCAGCAGCAGGGCTTCACCGGGCAGTTCAATGGTCAAGGAGGATGCAGCAAGCTTCTCTTCACAATTCCTTTTGCCGGATGTTTCGTACAGTGGTCGACTCAGTCTTCAGTTCAAGAAGCCTCACTTTTTATGCATGTTTCACCCATTCATGCAGAGCCTTGCTGTCACTCACAGCAGGGTGGCTGTCCTACAAGGACAACCAGCCAATCAGGACTGGGTGCATTCAGGTAACCAAGGAGACCAAGGCCAGGGGAGCTTTGGGCACCTCCCTCACTTCCTGCCCCGCCAGACACAATGGAGCCAGAGGCGGGTTTCAGTACTGAAGCCCGCCAAAGGCAAAACAAACAAAAAGGTTTAAACCTGGTTTGGCGGGCAGAGTAAAACCCAAGAAAGACCTCACAAACAAGAAATGACGGAAAAAGAAGACCGGGCCATTTTGACACAATGGTCACCCATGGGTGCTATACTGTAGCTTAGGATTCTACCTGTGGTAGAAAATCACAACGGTAAGAAAATTAAACCACTGCCAGCCATTTAAAGTAGTGAGGGTAACATAAAAATTGTTACATGACAGAGTAGGAAAAGGGACTACTAAGTAACCCCCCTAGCACTCCACATAAGATGGGGTGTACTGGACCTTCGTAGGAAATTGTTAAGTAAAGTCAATTTCACTTTACTCTTCTTGAGAACTGTAGTTCCCCCCAGAAAAGGTATTTAAACCTTAAGAGAAATCTAAACGATTTCCCTGTGACACTGCACTGAAGGTGATGTGTGTCACCATACAAAAAGTAGATGCCTATGGAGTTTGTCAGACTCCTAAAACAAAGGAAACACATGCTCCAAATCAGATCAAAATACATGAGTGTGAGAAAAAGGTCTCACTCCAGGATCAAAATTAAAAAGTCCTAAAGTCCAGCAAAAGAGCTGAGGGTCTCTAGAGTTGAAGGGAATTAGCACAGAAATTAGATTTCTCCCCAACACCCTAGAATGCACGGTTTCAGGGACATTTGCACTGCAATGAACTGCACCATGCCAGGGTGAGGCAACAGGTAGGGAGTGAGCACTGTAGGTCTCCGTATGCAGCAGCGCACCAACTCTCAACCCTCCCGCCCCCATGTCTGCTCTGGGGTATGTCTGTTAGGTATGTTTTTCTAAAGTCCAACTAGTGTGGGATTTCATAAGACTTCTCTTGGTATTAGGGATCCAACTCTTAATATAGGCCTGTACTACACAAGTTGGTAGAGTGGGTGAGCAGCCAGGCTCATCTTAGGATGGAGTTATGTGAGTTGTAGAGCAGTAAAATGAAATCAGTTCACACAGGTATCCAAGTAAACACTCACTTAAAACTAAATTCAAATATATATATATATATGGGATACATTACTCACCGCAATCGTATTTCTGATGCTTGTATCTGCTTAGATTCACATGCTGTGCATAGGCCGACATCTAGTGGAAGCTGCGGAGTATTACAGTTTGTTTTTTGAAACTCAAAAATGGGCGTCGACACAGGGCGTGCCAGTAATACTATCCCTAGTGTGACGTCCACTGTACCCAAGATCCCTCACACGTCTAGGATCCTCAGATTGTATTTTTTCTGACATGAGGTAGCATGAGGAGTAGCGCGAGTACAGATAATCCAAGCAGATAGACAGAAAGGTAAGACTACAAGCAATCATGTGCCTTCTCTCAGAGGGGAGGAAGGGTGGGTCGCATGTGAATCTAAGCAGATACAAGCATCAGAAATACGATTACGGTGGGTAATGTATCCCTTCTGAGGCTTGTGGGATCTGCTTAGATCACAAGCTGTGCATAGATTAGCGAGCAGTACCTGAAGAAGGAGGTGGGATGTGAGAAGGGTCATGAGCAAATAAGTGTCTTAGAACCGCTTGTGCCACTTGTGTATCTGCCTTGGAATGGGTGTCAATGCAGTAATGCTGAGTACAAGTGTGAATAGAGCTCCAAGTAGCTGCTTTGCAAATGGTGTCAAGGGGTACATTTGCAATGAAAGCCAGAGTGGCCCCAATGCCTCTAGTAGAGTGGGCTCTTGGCGTGAAAGGCAGAGTTCTTTCAGAGAGTGAGTAACACAGCTGGATACAGTTAATAATCCACTTCGAGATGGCACCTTTAGAGACGCGATCCCCCTCTCTGCCTGTAGCTACGGAGACAAACAGTTGATCTGTTTTTCTTAGCGGTCTGGTTTTATTTACATAGTAGAGGACCGCCCTACGCACATCTAGGGTGTGTAGTTTCACCTCAGCCGAGCTTTGCAGGTCCTGGAAGAAAGCCGGAAGCTCGATGGACTGGTTTACATGGAATTTTGATATAAATTTAGGTGAGAACCTAGGGTGTGTGCGTAAAACCAGTTTGTCTTTATGGACAGTAAAGAAGGGATCCTGCACTGACAGAGCCTGAATTTCACTGACCCTTCTTATAGAAGTAATAGCTACTAAGAAGGCCGTTTTATAAGTCAGGTGTTTGAGACTGCTTTTATGCATGGGTTCGAAAGGGGGGCCCATGAGCTTGGCTAGCACCACATTAAGGTCCCACCCTGGTGGTGGGTTTGAAATAGGAGGGTGAAGTCTCTTTACTCCTTCCATGAAGGCTTTAACTACTGGTACTTTCCACCACGAAACCTTGCTATGGGAAGTGGTGTAAGCCGACAGGGCTGCCAGGTGTACTTTGTGAGTTAAAAACCAATCCTTCATCCAGCAGGTGGAGCATGTATGTAACAATAGTGGAAGGAGTGCAATCAACGGGGTTGATTGATCTACGCTGGCACCAGATAACAAACCTCTTCCACTTGTCAAAGTAACAGTGCCTTGTGTTTGGTTTCCTAGATTCCTTTAGGATGTCCATACACCTCTGTGGCAAATTGAGATGTCCAAACTCTATGACCTCAGGAGCCATGCTGCCAGGTTCATTGAGTTGGGTTGCTGGTGCACTGTTTGACCTTGGTGCTGGAACAGTAGGTTGTACCAGGCTGGAAGTTTGATGGGCTCGCACACCGCCATCCTGCGTAGGTGTGGGAACCACGGTTGTCTTGCCCACATGGGAGCAACTAGGACGAGCGTCATCGACTCTCTGATCATCTTGTTCACCACTTTCCTGGAGAGGAGTTGGTGGAAAAGCGTACGCAAACATCCCTGGCCAGTTCATCCACAGGGCGTTCCCCTGGGAGTCTGGTTGGGGGAACCTGGATGCAAATCCTGGGCATTGTGTGTTTTCGCTTGTGGCGAATAAGTCTATAATGGGGAAACCCCACTGAGAGAAGATATCTTCTACGACCTCTCTGTGTAGAACCCATTCGTGTTCCTCTGGGAGGGAGTCTCTGCAGAGCATCCGCTAGGGAATTGAGCTCCCCTGGAACATGTTGTGATGACAGGAAGATGTTCCGTTTGAGTGCCCATATCCAGATTTTCTGGGCAAGCTTGGACAGATTTGGCGAGCGAGTCCCTCCTTGCTTTTTCAGGTAGAACATGGCTGTTGTGCTGTCCGTCGGATTTGCACTGACAGGTTTAGTAGGTGGGGCTCGAACGCCTGAAGCGCTCTGAATACTGCCAGAAGCTCTAGCAGGTTGATGTGGTTCTTGGCCACTGAGTGAGACCAGAGACCCTGAGCTGTGTGGTGGAGATGGTGAGCTCCCCACCCCGTCAGGCATGTATCTGTAGTGACTATTGTCTGTACCTCGGGATCGTAAAAGGGTTTCCCCTTTGCGAGATTCTCTCTTGTCCACCAGTGAAGGCTTTGTACCAGTGTTGGCGAAACGACCACTAGATCGTCCCACTGACCACTTGCCTGAGACCACTGTTTCGCCAACCATTCCTGCATGGGACGCATGCGCAGGCGCGCGTGGGGGACCAGGTAAATACAAGACGCCATCATGCCCAGTAAACGCATTGCTTTGCGTACAGTTATTTGTTGACCGGACTGATAATGCGGAATTTGCAGTAGTATATTCCGAATTCTTTCTTCTGAAGGAAAGGTCAACCCCTCTTGGGTATCTAGGATTGCTCCTAGGAATTGTTTTGAGGTGCTTGGCACTAGGCTTGACTTTTTCTCGTTGATTGATAAGCCTAACTCGTGAAGGAGGTCGATAGTCCTTTGAATGTTTGTCCTGCAAATTCCTGGGGTTTCCCCTGTTATGAGCCAGTCGTCCAGATAAGGGTACACTGGGATTGCCTCCCAGCGTAGGTGTGCAGCCGCCACCGCCAGTACCTTGGTGCTGAAGCTATCCCGAAGGGCAGTACCTTGAATTGGTAGTGTCGACTGTCTACCTTGAAGCGCAAATACTTTCTGTGCGCTGGGAACATGGAAATATGAAAATAAGCATCTTTCATATCCAAGGTTGCCATGTAATCCCCTTTTTTAGGAGGGGGATTACCTCTTGTAGCGTGGTCATACGAAATTTTTGGGGCTTGACATACTTGTTGGCAGGCCGTAAGTCCAATACTGGGTGCATTATCAAATCTTTCTTTGGCACAAGGAAGTAAGTTGAATAAATACCCTTGTTTACCTGGTGTCCCGGGACGAGTTCTATAGCATCCTCTTCTAGCAGAATGGCGATCTCCTCGAGGAGAATCTTCTGATGTTCTAAAGAATGTACTCTTTGTCGTGGAGGATGGTTCCGGGGACGCTGCAGTAGTTCTATACAATATCCTGTGGATACTGTTGACAGCACCCATCTGTCTGATGTGATCCCTTCCCAAGCCTGGGTGAAGTTGGAAATGCGTCCCCCTACTGGGGTTGCGTGAGAAGGGACCCTGAACTGAGCGTCACTGCTTTGGTGGAGGCGTGCCGCCTCCCTTGTTGGGGCTGCCTCTGCCTTTACCACGACCTCTCCTATTACCCCTGCCGTAACCCTGGGTAGACTGTTGGTTGTTGTTCCACTGTGTACCCTGCCCCTGGGAATAGGTAGATCCTCTCTGGGAATTTTGGCCGCGTGGGCGACAAAAATTACTATTCCCTCTCTGGTTAGGGGGTTTATTGGTTAACTGGCCAAGGGACTTGAGTGTTTCGTATTCGTCCTTGGCATTCTTCAGTGCGTCTTCGACCGCCTTACCAAACAACAGATCGGTTTCCACCGGTTTGTCCAACAATGATGCCTGGGTTTCTGCCTTAAAACCAGACTGCCGTAACCACACATGTCTTTTGATAACAGTGCCTTCCGCTATCAATCTGCCTGCGTTGTCCGCGGCATCGAAGGTTGCTTTCAAAATGCAACCAGACACGGCTCTACCCTCTGCGGAAATACGAGCTAACTGGCCCTTTAAAGGTTCAGGAGCAGAGGCTACGAGTGCCGCAACTTCTTCCCACTGATGGCAGTTGTAGCTGGCCAACAGGGTGGTGGAGTTTGCAATCCTTGCTTGATAGGCGGACGTTGAGGCTACTTTCCTGCCGAAACCGTATAGTTTTTTGCTCTCCTTGTCGGGAGGAGCTTCGGACGATGACAAGGGTGTTCCAGCCCTCTTACGAGTGTTGGTGACAACTATGGAGTCTGGCTTCAGATGTCCTCTTATATAGAGAGGGTCAGACTGGGCCGCCCTGAAAAGTTTTTCAACCCTGGGATTGACTGCTCTGGTGAGGTTCGGGTTCACCAGGGACAGATCTATTCTCCGCTGAATGGACTTAAGGATAGGGATGGTCTGGGCAACAGGCCTCCTTTCTCCCATTAACTCTTCTGCGAAGTCCCTCTCCTCCTGGACAATGTGGGTGTCAATGTGGAAATGTTCTGTTGCGCGTGCGAGAACTTCGTTTATGAGGGGTTGGTTATCGACCGGGGAGTCGGTAACCGGGGCTTCGTTCTCTACCGGGGAATCTACTCTATGTTTCCGGGTCCTCCTCTTCCTGGTCCTCATCATCCCCATAGTAGCCCGTCCCGGTTTGCTCTTCTACCATGCCAAATTCTTGGTCCTCACCAAAGGAAGCCTCTCCTTGATACAGTGAGTATGGTCTTGCGTATGGTTGTACCTCGAAGGGTTCGGACCTCATCGGTGTTTCAAACTGGGGCTTTTTACTCGGGGGGATAGGATCATTAGAACCCGAGGGTGTCGCCCCTTGTGGATCATACGAGAGGAAATGTTCTGGATTTTTATCATAAAACTTGACATGACCCGATCTATGTCTTCACTGGACCATTTTTTGGAACTGGGAATGACTCTCTCAGCAAGTCTATGGGATTTATCTTGAGTAGCTTTGCTGGTTTTAGACATATCAGCAGACCTGGTTTTGTCTGTCTGTTTAGGGGGAGTGGTGTGTTTCACAGGTGTGGGAGTGTGCAAAGGTTGTTTCTTCTGCTGTTTTCCCCGCTCCCTGTGAGTGGAAAAATGTTTTCCCTGTCCTTTAGTGGCTCCGTAGGTTTTCGACGCCTGGTGTCGAGGATCGGGGGTGGTGTCCCTGTCCTTCGAGCGTGGGGCCTCGTTGATTTTAACTGCGGGCTCCGACTCCTGGAGCGCGGCCTGGGGGTGGAAGTCGTCTTCGTCTTCCGACGATCAAACTTCTGTTAGCCTAGGGAGCGAGGCACTCTTGGCAAGAGTGGATGATTGCCTGGAGTCATGCGGCGATCTTGATCGAGAGCGCCCAGAGGACACCGAAACGGACCGTTCTGTTTGTGCCTCTTTCCGAGAACTTGACGTCGTCGAGTCTCGGTTGGACTTAGTGTGTTTAGTGTGTGTAGTATGTGAAGCGCTTGTGTCGCTGGGGGTCTTCCCCATAGCCGCCCTGCCGGACGACCTTCCGAGGTCGGGGACCTGCGCTCGGCTGTATTTCGACGCCGTAATGCCCTCGCCGTCCGAAAGTACGGCATTGCTGCCGTCGCTGAAGGCGCCCTCCGCTGCCATGGCCGCCTGCCTGGCGTGGTGGGCCCAACGCTTCGTCGAACGGTCCTTAAGTGTCTTAGGTTTAAACCTACTACACGCTCTGCAGTTCGCTTCGGGGTGGTCCCTCGGCAAGCAGAGATTGCACGTCTGGTGCCTGTCGACCCAAGGGTATTTGCGATTGCACTTGGGGCAGAATTGAAAAGGGGTACCCTCCATACGCACCTTGAGGCAGCGGGCTGTTAAGTGTAGGAAATGTATAAGGTGTACCTATATACCAAGAGTGTAGAGTATGTACCACCCCCCACTCTCCCTACTTGCAGGGCCGAGGCCAGAGGCCTTCCAAGGCACGGGCCGAGGCCAGAGGCCTTCCGAGGCCCAAATCCGCCGTGCAGCAGCCGACGGTCGATTTCTTCTCCAGCCGGCGTCGTGTGTCGAAGTTCGACGTTGGGGTGGGGAAGGATGTCAACAGATTATTATTTTACATTTTTAGCAAAAGTATGGCTAAGGCCAGGGGACTCCGCAAAATGCTTCCGACCAGAATGGCGGAAAAAAAACAATCTGAGGATCCTAGACGCGTGAGGGAGCTTGGGTACAGTGGACATCACACTAGGGATACTATTACTGGCACGCCCTGTGTCGACGCCCATTTTCGAGTTTCAAAAAACAAACTAATACTCCGCAGCTTCCACTAGATGTCGGCCTATGCACAGCATGTGATCTAAGCAGATCCCACAAGCCTCAGAAATAAATATATATATATATATACACATATTTATACACATATATATATATACACACATCCGCAGCTTCCACTAGATGTTGGCCTATGCACAGCATGTGATCCAAGCAGATTCCACAAGCCTCAGAAATATGAGAATGCATTACTTACCGTAAAAGCATTTCTGATGGTTGTATCTGCTTAGATTCACATGCTGTGCATAGGTCCGACATCCAGTGGTTACTGCGGAGTATTGCATTTTGTTTTTCGTAGTCGAAAAGGGGACGTCGACAAGGCGTGTCTGAAACACTATCCCTATAGTGACGTGCGTTGTACCCACAATCCCTCACGCGTCGAGGTCCCTCTGTTTGTATTTTTCTGCCCTGAGGGAGCCTTCTAGACATGAGTGAGTACAGAAAAGAGAGAGATATATAAAGGAAGTCTATGTTCCTTCCATCCGAGCGGGGAGGAAGGGCGGGCGCATGTGAATCTAAGCAGATACAACCATCAGAAATGCTTTTACGGTAAGTAATGCATTCTCTTCTGATGTTTGTTAATCTGCTTAGAATCACATGCTGTGCATAGACTAGCGAGCAGTACCCGGAGTTGGCGGTGGGTTATGAGAAGGAACAGTAGAGAAAAGGTGTCGTAATACTGCCTGGCCCACCTGGGAGTCAGATCTAGAGTGTGTATCTAGACAGTAGTGTTTTGTAAAGGTGTGCACAGAACTCCAGGTAGCCGCTTTGCAGATGGACTCAAGGGGAACATTTGCAATGAATGCTATGGATGCCCCCGTGCCTCGAGTAGAGTGTGCTCTTGGCCTAAAGGGCAGTTCTCTCTTAGCAAGAGTATAGCAGAGAGTGATGCATTGAACAATCCATCTAGAAATAGTGGATTTTGAAACCGCATCTCCTTCTCTTCCTGCTGCCACCGAGACGAAGAACTGATTAGTCTTCCTCAGTGGTCTGGTTCTTTCCATGTAGAACATGACCGCTCTGCGTACATCTAGTGTGTGCAGAGTCCTTTCTCCCAAATTGGAAGGATTTTGAAAGAACGTTGGTAGTTCTATAGATTGGTTTACGTGGAATTTAGAAATACATTTCGGAGCAAACCTAGGGTGAGTGCGTAGAACCACTTTATCTTTGTGAACTGTAACGAAGGGGTCTAGAATAGAAAGAGCCTGAAGTTCACTTACTCTCCTGATGGAGGTGATAGCTATTAAAAAAGCAGTCTTAAGCGTGAGGTGTTTAAGAGATGCTTTGTGCATGGGTTCGAATGGAGAGCCCATGAGTCTGGTAAGTACCACATTAAGGTCCCATCCGGGAGCTGGGTCAGCTATCGGGGGGTGTATTCTCTTTACTCCCTCCATGAAGGCTTTTATAACAGGGATCCTCCACCACGACACTTTGAGTTGGGAAGTGGTGTATGCAGAAAGTGCAGCTAGGTGGACTTTAATGGAGTTAAACACTAGACCTGAATCCAATAGGTGGGTCAGGTATAGGACCACATGTGTGGGAGAGCAGTCAATAGGGTTGATGCTTTTACTCCTGCACCAGATGACAAATCTTTTCCACTTGCTAGAATAGCAGTGGCGAGTGTTCGGTTTTCTGGCTTCCCTGAGGATGTCCATGCATCTTTGCGGGAGTTGTAGATGTCCGAACTCTATGATCTCAGGAGCCAAGCTGCTAAGTTCATGTTCTGGGGGCATGGATGCAGAGTCCTGCCTTTGCCCTGAGACAGCATGTTGTACGGGCAGGGGAGTTTTACTGGGGGGGATAGAGACATCTCCATCAAGTGAGCGAACCATGGTTGTCGTGCCCACATTGGGGCCACTAGTATCATGGTCACTTGTTCCTGGTGCATCTTGTGCACCACTCTGTTGATAAGGGGAGTCGGGGGGAAAAGCGTAAACAAATTTCCCTGACCATTGCATCGACAGACCGTTCCCCTTGGATTGGTTCTGGGGGTACCTGGAGGCGTAACTTAGTATTTCTGGGAATCCCCATTGTGTGAAGACGTCGAAGACGATGTCTTCGTGCAGGCGCCATTCGTACTTTTCGGGCAGGGGGAAATCTCTGCTGAGACTGTCTGCCAGCAGATTGAGTTCCCCGGGTACTTGTAGTGATAGTAGGAACATGTCCTGTTTGAGAGCCCACTTCCATATATTCTGGGCCAGCTTGGACAGGCCTGGAGAGTGGGTGCCCCCTTGCTTGTTGATGTAGTACATGGCTGTGGTGCTGTCTGTAAGGACCATTACTGTTTTGCCTTGTAGGTGTTCCTGGAAGGCTCTTAGCGCCTTGAACACAGCTAGTAGCTCCAGTAGATTTATGTGTTTGGATGCTACGTTCGGAGTCCACACTCCGTGAGCAGTCTGATGGGATAGGTGCGCCCCCCATCCTGTGAGGGATGCGTCTGTGGTTAGAGTGGCTTCCGCCGCGGGTGTGGCAAAGGGTTTCCCTTTTTCCATGTTTTCCTTTGTCCACCACCGTAGCGAGAGAACCAAGGCTTGCGAGACCACAACTAGATCCTCCCATAGTCCGCTGGCCTGACACCACTGGCTGTTGAGCCACTCTTGCATTGGGCGCATGCGCAGGCGCGCGTGAGGTACCAAATAAATACACGACGCCATCATTCCTAGCAAGCGCATTGCTTTGCGTACCGTCACCTCTCGACCGGTCACATATTGAGGGATTTGAAACAGCATGTTTTGGACCCTCTCTTTGGAGGGGAAGACGAGGCCGTCCTTTGTTTGAATTAGAGCCCCTAGGAATTGCTTGATTTGACTGGGGTCTAAACTGGACTTCTTTTCGTTGATGGAGAAGCCCAACTGGAACAAAAGGTCTACTGTCTTTTGGGTATTGGAGAAGCATGTTTCGTAAGAATCCCCTGTTATGAGCCAGTCGTCGAGGTAAGGGTAAACTGGGATGGACAACCTGCGCAGGTGGGCCGCTGCCACTGCCAGCACCTTCGTGAATACCCTTGGTGCTGATGCTATGCCGAAGGGTAGCACTTTGAACTGGTAGTGTTTGCCCTCTATCATGAACCTGAGGTATTTTCTGTGCGCTGGCAACATTAAAATATGAAAGTATACATCTTTCATGTCCAATGTTGTCATGTAATCTCCCTGAGAAAGCAGTGGGATTACTTCCTGTAAGGTTACCATACGAAACTTTTGGGGTTTGATAAACTTGTTCGCTGGGCGCAGATCTAATACAGGGCGCATGGTTAGATCCTTTTTGGGTACAAGGAAGTACACTGAATAAATACCTTCCGTTACCTGAGATAGAGGCACGACCTCTATGGCTCCTTTTTCCAGCAGTTGTTGTACTTCTTGGAGAAGGATGGCAAGATGTTCCGGTGTCATGCGACGTCCCCTCGGGGGTCTGTAGGATGGGGAACTGTTGAATTCGATACAGTATCCGTGGGCTACGGTGGAAAGTACCCAACGGTCTGACGTTATCTCCTCCCATGCAGGAAGAAAGGATGTTATCCGGCCCCCGACCGGTGTTGCATGGGAGGGGACGCGAATCTTCGCGTCACTTGGAGTTGTTGGGGGCTTGGGAGCCTCTGGGGGTGGATCCCCGACCTCTCCCTTTACCCCGGCGTTGGCCTCTTTGGCTGTACTGCCCACTATTGGTCTGGTAATTGGTGGCAGGGTATTGTTGATGCTGACTTTGTTGTTGTTGTTGGCGTTGGCCACGAAAAAAGCGTTTGTTGCCATAGCCGCGTCTGGCAGTGGGCTTAGAGATTTGGTCAAGAGTCTTGATAGTATCGAACTCTTTTTTAGCCATCTCTAGAGCTTCATCCACCGCTTTTCCGAAGAGGTTAGAGTCTTCCACAGGTTTATTTATTAAAGACGCCTGTGTCTACGGTTTAAACCCTGAGTTGCGCAGCCATACATGGCGTTTTAGGAGTATTCCCTGCACCAGGGAACGTCCCGCTGTTTCTGCCGCGTCCAGAGAGTTCTTTACAATGCTCTGGTTCACCTGGGTTCCTTCGCCAATAGTTGAAAGTAGGCGTGTACGTAAAGGCTCCGGTGCTTCCTCGGCGTCCTTGCGCAGTTTGGCCCACTGCGCGTCTGCATAGCTAGCAAGCAAAGAATTGTTGTTCGCAATTCTTGCTGAGAAGGCAGCCGAGGAAGTTACTCTTTTTGCAAGGGCATATAGCCTTTTGCCCTCCTTGTCAGGGGGTGCCTCATGGTGGAAAGTGGTACCCCTGCCCTCTTTCTAGTATTAGATACTACTAGGGAATCCGGAATGGAATGTCCCCTAATGTAGAGCGGGTCTGAGGGAGAAGGAGTGAAAAGTTTTTCAATTCTCGGATTGACCCCTCTGATCAATGCGGGAGTGGCCAGCGAAGGGATGATTCTTCTCTTCACTGAAGCTAGGAGGGGAATGGTTTGGCTGACCGGGGGTTTCTCTTTAATTACTTTTTCCACAAAGTCTAATTCTGGAGAGAGCTCCCCAGTGTCCAGTTCGAAATGTGCTGCTGCTCTGCGCAACAGTGCATTGAAAGTGGGCTGATCGTCAATTGGAGACGTGTTCCTAACCGGTGAATTGTCAGGAGGATTTAGGTTTACGACATCAGTGTCGGAATATACTGATGGGGATTGCCAGGGGTGCGAAGGTCCTTCTTCAGTGTCTTCTCGGAAGCCTTCTTCTATAATGTCTGGCCTGTCTCCCAGACATTCCTCCTGGTTCTGTCCTTCATCGTCCATGAAAACATCCTCCTCCTCCAAGTATTCTTCCTCCCCAGTGAGGTCGTATACGTTATGGAAGTCTGAGGCTGTGTCCACCTGGGGATCGACTAGCCTCGGATTTTTGGCCCTGGGGTCCTCCTGAGGCCCTTCTCTAGTCCTCTTGGGAGTTTGAGAGGTCTGGGTATTCATAAACCTTTCCATCCTCTCCATACAGAGGTGGAGTCTTTCCATGGTTTCATGGGGTACCCCAGAGCGGTCTGGCGGGGGAAAAATAGAGTCATCTAGCTGGAAATGGCTCGACCTCTCCCAAAGCGTCGAGGAAAGTGTCCCGTCGCCCTCCGAAAAACCTTCAGGTGTGCTGGGTGACCCCCCGACTGAAGGGGGTAGTCCCTGCCTTTCTTCGGGCTTTTTCGGCGTGTCTTTCGACTTATGCGTAGCGCTCGACGTGTTCTTCGGCGTACGCTTCTGGGCGTCGGCTACAGCGATCCTCGCCAAGCTGTCGGCGACTTGTTTGTCGGCGACTCGTTTGTCGGCGACTCGTTTGTCGGCGGAAGCTTGCGTTTTCGACGCTATGGGTGTCGAACGCTCTACGGCGGTATGCGCCTTCTGTTGATGCGCGCCGGCCGATGGTTTGGGGGCGGCGCCCTTATTTGCCGAAAGCCCAGTCGCTGGTCGCGGCTCCGGTTGCGAGAGGGGCTTCGAACCCGAACGGTCCGAGGAGGCCGCCGGTGGAACCTGCGTCTCCTTGGGCGCCGAAGCTCTTTTCGTCTTAGACGAAGAAGAGCCATGGGTTGTGTGCTTATGTGAGTCTTTGTGTGCGTCAGTGTCGCCGGGGTGTTCATCCCCATAAGCAGGGCGTGAGCCGAGCCCGTCGGGGCCGGGGACAGACGACGAAGCGCGCAAGCGCTCCTTAGAGGGGGTTTCGACTTCCGTAGCGGAGGTCGTGTTATCGCGTTCTTCGTCACTGTCGGTGGTAGCAGCGGCGGGTGAACCTTCGGCCTTCGACATCGCGTAGGCCGCCCACCTTTTAACCCTACGGTCTTTTAGAGTTTTAGGCTTAAGAAGCCGACAAGCCGCGCAACCTTCCTCCTTGTGATCGAGGGGCAAGCAGCGGTTACACCGTGAATGCTTGTCCTTCCAAGTGAATTTGCCTTTGCAAAGCGGGCAAAACCTAAAGGGTGTCCTCTCCATAGCCGAGGCAATAAATCGCGATAAGCACCCCAAGGGAAAGGAAGGGGAAAGGGAAAGGCATTCTCAGAAGAGACCCAGAGATGTCCCACGACCCCACTCTCCCTACTGTATATGGCCTGCGAGGCCAGGCCACGTGTTCGGCAGCGCCGAAGGATTTCCTCCGCTCGACCCTCCGTCGAAGATTTTGCTCGGCGGAGAACAGCTTACAACTGCGTCGAGGGAGGGATTATTAATATTATGTGAAAAAACGACCAAAGGTCGAGGAGTTGCAATGTCTCTCGAGGAGCTCCGCGTGAAGGCGACCAGAAGCTGGGCGGAAAAAAACAATCTGAGGGACCTCGACGCGTGAGGGATTGTGGGTACAACGCACGTCACTATAGGGATAGTGTTTCAGACACGCCTTGTCGACGTCCCCTTTTCGACTACGAAAAACAAAATGCAATACTCCGCAGTAACCACTGGATGTCGGACCTATGCACAGCATGTGATTCTAAGCAGATTAACAAACATCAGAAATATATATATATACACATATATACACACACAAATCTAAAATGCAGCAACTACTAGTAACATTCAAATTGAGATGGTATCAATTAATACAAGAAACAATAATGCAGGTGAGTAACTATTTCTATGCTTCACATATCCAGCACAGTCGTCAATTAAGGTCAGCATCAGCACTTATTTATATTACCTGTGCAAAACTGAGATGGGAGAGAAAGTGTTAGGTAAGAATTGGTGCAGTCACACTGGGTGAGACTGCACAGGACTTATCTGCTTGGTATTAGGCAACCCACCTTTTGGTATAGGCCTGTACTACACACATTGGTAGTGTGACTGAGCAGGCAGGCTGTTACGCAAGATTGTGTGCAGTACCCTTTGGGAGAGTACAGCAACTTTGACCTCCTGGAAATAGGAACCCAACCTTTGGTATATGTCTGTACTACACATGTTGGTAGTGTGGCTGAGCAGCCTAGGCTTATCTTAAAGAGGGGTCAATGTGAGCAGTAGTGTTCGTACACAGAGGTCTACAGTGACAAGTATTCAAATAAATTCTTACACTCAACGATTCTTGATTAAACAATTATTAATTTATTTAACAATCAGTTCAATAAGCCTTCCTTAGAAGATAGGAAAATATATGTAACACAAAAATATACAAAAATATACTTCAAAATACACACTCAGTTTCAGTAAATCCGTAGATACCCTTTGGGGATGGCACACAGATACTTCCTACACCCTCAGGTGACTTAAATAACTAGGACACTGTGGACAATAATATATCACTTGTACATTTAAAGCAATACTGAATTTGGTGTCAAAGAAAAGGGTTTGGAAAGAAAGCTAGGTTAAATATTCTGAAGCAGGCAAGTACTTTTAAACCCCTAATGCAAAGTAAATGAACGTTTTCCTGGACGAAAGGTAAAGCACAAAGTCAGAGGTAAGAAGAGTCTTTCAGGGAGCCAGGACAGCCAATGTTAGTTAGCAAAAGTCTAGGTGAGCTGAAGCACTTCTTGCAGGAAAGTAAAAGTCTTGCACAATGTTTTAGAAGTCTTTGTAGAAAAAGTAGAATCAATGTAAGCTGGGAGGCTTGTGAGATGCAAAGCTGCAAGCAACTCAGCAAAGTAACCAAGACAAGTCTCAACTGAGACCAATTAAGGCTACAACAACAAAAGTTAAGTCTACTTAGTTTTACAGTATCTTTGGTTAGAAAAAGTTGTTGCAGCTGGCTTCTGTTCCTGTGTAGCTCTGCAGATCCTGTCGTTCCTGGGTCTCAGTCGTGGGGGCAAGAGAAAGGATGTCTGGGGACTCCTGCACTACAATGGGAAGGTCAGTGGCAGCAATGCGCAAACTTCAATTCAGCAGTACTTCGCGGTTTCAGCTCCTCACATCTCCAGCAAATAGCACTACCGTGGTTTTCGGCTACCACTTTGGACTTTTCTCGTATCTGGGGACCGGCATTCTGTTGAGCTGGCTCAGGCTTGGTCAGTCCTGTTTCCTTGGAGTCCAGAGGATCTCTCTGGAGCTCGGGTCTGACTAAAAAGCGATGCACTCGATCTGGTGTTCCTCTCCCTGGCACTTCGGTTCCAGCAGCAGCAGAAGTACAGCCAGATCCGAGAGGATGTCCAGACGAGTTCACTTTGGGGTTGATTGGTCCCACCAACCCAATGGGAGAAGTTGTCCTTGCAGGGCTTCTCTAGTCGAGGCAAATGGGGGGCTTCAGCACAGCAGCAGGGCTTCACCGGGCAAATCAACGGTCCAGGAGTTGCAGCAGGCGTCTCTTCCAAGTTCTTCTTCGTATTCCTTCTTCCAGTGGTCGACTCTCCCTTCCAAGCCAAAAAGCCTAGCCTTTTATGCAGGTTTCTCCCATTCATTCCAGCCTAGCTGTCAATCACACAGCAGGATGGCTGTCCTACAAGGACAGCCAGCCAGCCAATCACCTTTGGGTGCATTCCTGCAAGGAAGGGGATTAAGCACAGGGAGTTTTGGCCACCTCCCTCACTTCCGGTCCCTGCCAGACACCCTGAAGCTAGAGGCGGGCTTCACTCATGAATCCTTCCAAAGACAAAACAAAGGGACCAAACCTGGTTTGGCGCGCAGAGTAAATCTCAAGAAGGACCTTTCCAGCAAGAAATGGCGAAAAAAGAAGCCCGGGGACATTTTGATAAAACAGGCACCCATGGGTGCCTTAATGCAGCTGCGAACGCAGCCCACAGTAAAAACACACAATGGTAGTGAAAAGTAAACCACTGCCATCGGCCATTAATTGTAGAAAGGATAAACATTTTATGTGAGAAACTAGACTAAGAGGATACTAAGTAACCCCCACAGCAACCTATTGTAAGATGGTGTGTGATGGGTCTAGAAAGTTACAAAAGTAAGTAAAGTCAATTTCACTTCACTGCTCTTGGAAATAGTAGTTATCAAGAGAAGGTATTTAAACCTTTGAGGAAATCTGAAAGACTTCCTTGTGCCACTGCACTGAAGGTGCTGTGTGTCACAGTGTAAAAAGATGCCTATAGAGTTTGTCAGACTCCACACACCAAAAGAAACAGAAAACACAGAATTGAAAGTACAACATCCCAAAGTCCAGCAAAAGACTAGGTCATCGCCAAGGTAGAGAGGAATTACCACATTTCTGAGAATACTCCCTAACAGCTGTGTTCCCGCATAACTTATTTTTGAAGATCGAAAAGGGAAGAAGATAGGGTGCGTTTGTAATACTATCCCTAGTGTGACGTTCACTGTACCCGTGGTCCTTCATGCATCTAGTTCCTCATATTGTTTTGTTTCGGACATGATGGACCATGAATTATATGCACGAATACAGGACGGTAAAGAGAATACAGGAAAGTAAAGAGAGGTAGGTTGTCTATGTGCCTTCAACTCCAAGAGGGGGGGGCCTGTGAATACAAGCAGATACCAGCATCAGAAAGACAATTACAGGTATGTAATATTAGTCTTGGGAGGCTTGTGGATCTGCTTAGAATCACATGCTTTGCATAGACTAGCAAGCAGTACCCAGAGAAGGTGGTGGGCTGTGTTAGGAAGAATTTTCAGTTTTTGTGCTAATTCCCTTTAACCTGAGAGACCCCCCAACACTATTGCTGGACTCTAGACTTTTTTATTTTAATCTCCCGAGTGAGTGGAACTTTTTACCACTCATTGTTTCTCTGACTGGGATTTTTATTTTTACTGTGTTAGAGTCTGATAAGCCTCATATGGCATCTGCTTTTTTCTTTGTGACACCCAGCACCCTATGTGAGGTGTCACTGAAAAGGCCCTTGGACTTCTCTTTATGCTTAAATACATTTTCTTGTGAGAACTACTTATCCTTTCTTTTGTGTGTCCAGCACACACCACCTTATGTGGGGTGCTGGGGGGGGGGGGGGGGGAGTTACATTGCAACTCCTGCACCCACTCCTCATGTAACTTTTTGTTATACGGACGAACAAATGGCTGTTGGCAGTGGTTGCTTTTTACTACCTTTTGTGCAGGTTACTAGCAGGCTAGTTTCTCAGCTGCAGTACAGCACCCATGGGGGACCATTTTCTCAAAATGGTCCTTTTTGCACCATTTTTCGATTGTCAGTTCCTCCAGGGATTTTCTTACATCATTGAGTGTAAGTTTGAGTCCTTTGTGAGTTTTGCATTTGGCCATGCCGGGCTCTAGTGTGTCTGGGAAGGCGGGAAGTGTGGGAGGAGCCCGAAACTTCACTGTCCTCCGTCTGTAGGTATGCCTGGCTGAAACCAGTCCTAACTGGGCAGCTGGCTGTCCTGGAGGGCAGTCAACCCCCAGGTGATTGACAGCTCTATGAGTGTGACTAAATGGGCTCCAGCATAAAAGGCGAGGATTTTGGGAACACACACAGTCGACCACTGAAACAAGGAATCTGAACCAGAAGATGAGCAGAGACGCCAGCAGCACCATCCAGGACCGCGGAAGCACCAGTGAAGTCTTGCATCTGTGCTGACCCAGTTTTCACATCGACAGGGAAGATCTGCCAATGACAACTTCCTCCCTTCGGCTGGTGGGACCAACTAGCCCAAAGACCTTCATTTTTGTTTGGGCCATACCCCAACCTGCTGTGACTTTCTTGGGCTGCAGAATCCCAATACCCGGGGTACCTGCACCATTATCGAGTGTATCGGCTTTCGACGATCGAATCCAGCTGAAACTTTACAGGCATCCGTGTGGACCTCCAGAGGCAGGAATTCTTCACAAAAAGTCCCCTCAACAGTGTTCAGGGCCGAGTAATCAAAGAGAATCCAACCAGCAATATTAGTTTCTTGAAGCTAAGAAAAAGTCTCCAAAACCACAAAGCCGCTGGAGTGAGCTGAATCCATTGCTGCCGACCCTTTCTCCAGAGTGCTGCCGCAGAAGCTTGCTAGAGGCACCTCCCTTCGTCACCACGACCAAGGAGCAGGAATCTGAATCTGCAAAGTTGCACCTAGAAGGAAGACGGCCACAATTTCACTTTCAAGGTACTGTGGGGCTTGGGTTGTAATTACTCTGCCATTTTCGGTGCTTCCTGACTTGGGAAGTGCTGTTTTCTTCAATTCAGAGTTGACCTCAACCCTTCTGTACAGGCGTTGCAGTCTGTGCACTACCAGGTAGGCTCCCCCTGAGCTCCTCTGTTTCTTCAAGAACCACCGACTGGTTAACTAACTTTTCCTCGGAAGATCGTCATCAGAACTTGAACTGCCCATTTGGCCTTTGGCTGTCCTGGTTTCCCAAAGGTCAATCTTCTTGATCCTATTGGCTTTGGCAGTGCTGGTTCCTCTATAGGTTTTAATTGTGAACACTTGTATTGCTATTAAACAGACTTCCTATATCCTTCTGGGAGAGAGTACTGTTATTAACAGTTGCTAGTTGTGTTTTGCCTAACTTTGAAACTTGCCCTCCCAACTCAATTCTGCAAAGGTGATCTATATAAGTGCTGATATTGACCTTAATTGATGTCACTCTGTGTGCTGGATATGTAAAACAGAGAAAGTTACTCACCTGCATTAAGGTTTCTTATATAAATTAATTCCATTTCATATTGAATGTTATTGCTAGTTGCTGCATTTTAGATCTGCTTGTGTGCCTTGTGTATATAAAGGGATACATTACTTACCGTAATCGTATTTCTGATACTTGTATTTGCTTAGATCACATGCTATGCATAGGCCGACATCTAGTGGAAGCTGCAGAGTATTACAGTTGTTGTTTTCGAAACCTGAATAGGGATTTCGACAGGGTGTGCCAGTAATACTATCCCTAGCGTGACATCCACTGTGGTGGTCGGTCAAAAGACCGAAAAAAAAATCTCGAAATACAATAATCTCGAATCCAAAATCCCGAAAAAAAAAAAGTCGAATTTTTTATTTATTTAATTATATGCTTTTTTGGGGTCAGGTAAGTAAAAAAAATGGGTTAAAATAAAAAAAAAATAGAAAAAAGGGGGGTTGGGGGGGGAACCCCCCCATTTCGAACAAAAAACGTCATTAAAAAAAAATTCGACTTTTTTTTTTTCGAGATTTTGGATTCGAGATTATTGTATTCGGGATTTTTGTTTTCGGTTTTATTACTATAAACCATCCACTGTACCCATGGTGCTTGACGCGTCGAGGTCCCTCAAATGAACAAGTTACTTTCTTACCTGATAACGTTCTTTCGATGGGATGGTCCAACGACGTATTCCATATCTATGACAGGTAATCACCACAGCCGTGCTGCTTTGGAAAATTTTCGGCATCTGCGTCCTGCGTCGATGACATCGATACGCTGTCCTCGAGGGCCTCCGTCGAGCCGACGTCACTGGAAGTTACAAGTAGGACGCTCGACGCCCGTAGCCTCAGTTATAGTTTTTTCCCAGAACGTGTGATACCAAGCTTCTGCCAGTACGACCACAGAAAGCCTTGCAGAATCACAAAAAAGAAATTCTGTAGTGGGGCAGGGAGGGAGCGATATGGAATAAGTCGTCGGACCATCCCATCGAAAGAACGTTACCAGGTAAGAAAGTAACTTGTTCTTCGAGGGGATTGGGTCCTCCGACGTATTCCATATCTATGACAGACTCCCAAAGCAGTACCAACGAATGGAGGAGGGAAAAGAATTTAGAATATAGAAATTTAGAATGCCCAATTAAATTGCAGAGTAAAGGACCGCCTTGCCAAAGGCCAGATCCTGCCCATGGATAGAATCTAGGGAGTAGTGTCTTACAAACATATGGAGCGAAGCCCATGAGGCTGCTTCACAGATGTTACGAATAGGAACATCCCTCTGCAGGGCAGTAGAGGCAGCCATACCCCTAGTAGAATGGGCCCATAAGCCTACCGGAGGGTCCTTACCCGCCAAGCGGTAACATTCAGAAATTGCCAAGATAATCCATCTAGACCAAGTCTGCTTAGTAACAGCTTGTCCCAAACGCCTTCCAGCGTAACCTATAAAGAGCTGATCATCCACTCTGACCCGGGACATGCATGAAATGTAGAAACTTAAAGCTCTCCTATGGGGCCTCTCCTCTTCCTTACCAGGATGCGGAGGAGGGTAAAATGACAGAAGAATGACCTGGCTTAAATGAAATTCCTACACTACTTTCGGAAGGATGAACCCTAAGGACAACCCTGTCCTTATTAAACACTGTGAAGGGTGGCTTAACAGAAAGTGCCTGCAACTCACTCACTCTGCGAGCGGAAGTAACCGCAACTAAAAAAACAGTTTTAAGGGTTAACAGTCTCAAAGGACAAGAATGTAAAGGATCAAATGGAGCACCCATTAGGAATTTTAGAACAAGGTTCAAATCCCAACCGGGCACCTGGTAAGGTGACGTGGAAACACATTAGTGAGCCCTTTCAGAAACTGAGAAATTAAAGGAATTTTGAAATAAGCACAATCCTCAGACGAGCGCTTAAATATAGACAGCGCCGCCAGGTAACCTTTAACGGTACCCACTTGCAGGCCCTTGTGGGCTAAAGAAAGCAAAAAAAGACAGAACCACAGGAATGTCACATGACAAAGTATCCACATTCTTAACCCTGCACCAGTCGTAGAACTTTCTCCAACGGTACAGGGACTTAGTTGCAGGCCGTCTGGCCGAAAGCAACACCTCCATCACGTCTTCAGGGAGGTCCCAATCCTTATACCTCAACCTTTCAGAAACCAAGCGTTAAGGTATCTGACCTCTGGATGGAGAACCACCTCCCGTGAGAGCAGATCGTCTCGATGGGGAAGACGGCGTGGAGGGCAGATGGACAAGTAGAGAAGGTCCGGGTACCACGTTCTCCGGGCCCATGCCGGAGCAATGAGGATCATCCAGGAACCGAACCTCCTTAACCTCCGCAGCACTTGCGGGATGACGGGGACTGGAGGAAACACGTACAGCAGTGGGAAGGACCACTCCACCACAAACGCATCCCCTAAGGCTCCTCTTGGAGGAAATTCCCACAAGCAAAACCTTTTGCACTCCCGGTTGACACTGGAGGCGAAGAGATCCACTTGTGGGGTCCCCCAAAGGGCGAAGATCTCCTGAAGGACTTCCTGAGCCAACTCCCACTCGTGGGAGACCGTGCGCTCTGCCTGCTCAGAGCGTCCGCCGCTGCATTTTCGTCTCCGGCCAGATGAACTGCCGAGATCGAAATTTCCTGCTGGATGGCCCAGAACCAGAGCTGCATTGCCTCGCTGCACAACGGAAGTGACCCTACCCCCCTTTTTTGTTGAGGTAATGCATGGCCACTGTGTTGTCCGTCATGATCAGGACACTCTTCCCCCGTAAAGAGGGCAGAAAAGCCTACAGGGCTAGCCTGACGGCCTGCAGCTCTAACAGATTGATGTGGAGTTTGGACTCTGGCAGAGCCAACGACCGCTGGCGGTCAAGTCGTTGGCATGAGCGCCCCATCCTGTGAGGGAAGCATCCGTCACTACCGTCACCTCTGGACACGGTTGCCAAAACTGTTCCCCCTTTATTAGGTGCCCTTTTTGTTGGCACACCACAGAAGGTCCTGGAAGACCGAGAGTGGAGTCAGAACGGGATCCGACATCTTGCCGGAGAACTGTGACCACTGCATCTTGAGAACTGCAGGGATCTCATCCGCAGCCGGGCCTCTGGCACCAGAAAAATGCAGGAGGCCATGAGGCTGAGCAACCTTAAGAATTCGAAAGCCGGGAGACCTCTGGGCATGTTGAAGCTTGTCCATCACCTGCACAATGTGATGAGCCCTTACCTTGGGAGGCGAACACATCCCCAAGGACGTGTCTAAACAGCCCCGATGTACTGGAGCTGTTGGGAAGGTGTCAGATGCGACTTCTTGAAATTCAGGGAGAAGCCCAGCCTGTGGAGGGTGCGGCAGGTGACACCGAGATGATCCAACGCCAGCTCGGGAGAGCGCGTCTGGATCAGCCAGTCGTCCAGGTAGGAGTAGACTTGAATCCCCCCCTCGCCTGAGGTACACTGCCGCCACCACCACCATGAGCTTGGTGAAGACCCTCGGGGCGGAGGTCAATCGGAACGGCAGGACCTGAAACTGAAAGTGCAAGTCACCAACCACAAACCTCAGATACTTCCTGTGTGGGGGATGAATCGGCACATGAAAGCAAGCATCCTTGAGGTCCAGAGACACCAACCAATCCTGAAGTTGAAGGGGCTGGAGGACTTGAGAAAGAGTCACCATCTTTAACTTGTCCTTCCTGAGAATTGTGTTCAACCAACACAAGTCCATGATGGGTCTCAATCCCCTGTCTTTCTTTGGGATAGAAAAATAACGGGAATACCATCCCTTGTTACTCTCCGCTAGATGCACCAGTTCTATAGCACCTTTCTCCAGCAGGCTCAAGATTACCTGCGCAAGGAGCGGATCCGGAAGCTTCAAAGATTTTCCCTGGTGGAGTGTCATGGGGCCTCTGAAGGAAGGGAAGGCAGTAGCCGTGGGCTATGGTATCCAGAACCCATGCATCTGAAGTAATGGCATGCCATTCTTGGAGATGCTGAGACAGTCTGCCCCCAACCGGCGAACCACTGGACATGGCCTTATGACTGTTTGGAAGCGGCTCCGGCAGTGCCTGAAGGCAAAGAGACAGCTGCCTGAGCGGCCTTGGCAGCACAATTTCCCAGACAACCATGGGTACTTTTTTGCTAGCCCCTTTGACCGGCGGCCCCTCTCGTTCTACCAAAGGAGGAGTAGTAACGAAAGGAACCTACCCTCCACTGCTGTCCCCTAGGACGAAAAGGCAGAGGTTGACGCACCGCAGCGCTTAAGAATTTCGCCACAGCTTTTGAGGTCTGTAACCTCTCAAGGCTCTAGTCAGCCTTGCTGCCAAACAAATGTGCGCCATCAAAGGGCATGTGGAGAAGATGGGCCTGCACATCCGGAGCAAACCCAGACTTCCGCAACCAAACAAATCTGCGTGTAACGGTGCTCGCAGCCATGGATCGGCTAACACTGTCAGGCGTATCCACGGTGAGTTATTGATGCGGAGTGCTGCGCTGTTTCTTGGTGTTAATTGCTAACCTGTGTTTTCTTCTCTTCTTTGTAAAGGTTGCTGTGATGTTCTGGAGTGATGAGCGATCGAAGCGCTGCTTGCCCAGGTAAGTGCTTTGTTAATGCGGACCTTGTTCCTTCTCCCTTGCAGGTTGCGGTGAAACCCAGAGATGGGCGGTGTAAGACGCGCAGGATGCTGCCAGGACTCGCTGCTTGCCCAGGTAAGAACTGTTATTAATGCGGTCCTTATTTCTTTACCTTTGCAAGTTGCGGCGAACTCCGGAGATGGGCGAGGTAAGCGAAGCGCAGGATGGATTCAAGATCAGTTACTTCATAGCTAAGTGTTCTTGCTCGCTAATGCTGTTCTTGTTCTTCCAGGTTATTAATGGAGTCCAGATCTAGGATTTCAGGATTGGGCCAGCGGAGAAGCAGATGAGCAGGAGCTGGACACGGTGAGCATTACGCTGCAGGAGTGCAGAATAACGCAAAGCGTGTTCTGTTTGGTGTGGTTTAAATAGCCCAGGCCAAGTAGTTCCAGGCCCAGCCACACCCAAAACACTAGACCACATGACTTGGTTCTAAAGAACTGAGCTGTGTAATAGGCCTCCATGTTGGATTAAGGTCCAAAACTGGTATTGCTTTATTCCTGATAATGAGCCTGGCGCCAGGACTGACTCCATGTATGTTTCTGATGGAGTTTTAAGGCCTTTGGGGCCAGTGTGAAGGGCTTTAGCCCCACTGCTGCCAGGTGGCTGTTATACCTGGGGGGGTCAGGGGCATGGATTGTGACAGTCGAGCTGCCACTCATGCTCTTCTGGTAGAGGGCCTCTGCTTAGGGAGTCCGCTAGAGTGTCAAGTTTCCCATGTTGGGAAGTTAGGAAAATGCCCAGTTTGAGTGCCCATTTCCATATCTTCTGTGCTAGTCTGGACAGATTTGGAGAATGTGTGCCCCCCCTGCTCGTTTATATAGAACATTTCAGTGGTTCTGTGTTAGTTAAGATTTTCATAGTAATGGTAAATCTTCCTGACCTGGGTCAACCACAGAACTTTTTACCTTATTGGTGGATTATTTTTCATTATACCTCTGCGATTGGGAACCTTTTTCCACACTCACCCAATCTTTTACTCTTTTTATGGGTGTCATTTTCTTAGACTCTCCATAGTGTCTTTTTAAAGTTATCCTCTTTGACAACTTTTTGGCAATAAGTGCCTGTTGTTGCGGAGTTGCCCTAGGGGATCCCCTTTTATCTTTCTCTGGCTAACCTTGAGAGGACTACAGTTCCCCAGTGTAGAAAGGATCTTGGGATCCCTTTTACATTTTATTTGGTGAAACCAGCACACCCCACCTTATGTGGGGTGCTGGGGAGATACAATGTATCCCCTTTCACGCTAAAACTAACAATTCTGTTACAGGGACAAGCTTACCTTCAATGGCTGGTGTGTTTCTTGTCCTTCCTTTTTTCTTCCCCTGACATCCAGGGTGGGAAATTCCTTTGTGTCATTTTTATCTTTGGCGGAGTCCCTTACTCCCAGCCCCCAAAGACGCCAGTCTGTCTGTGAAGGCAGGAAGCGAAGGAGTCGTCCAAAACTCCACAGCCCTTTGCCTTTTTCCTTGCGTGAATGGGGATAAATCCCAGTGGGGGGGCTGGCTGTCCTGATTGGACAACCAGACTGTTCCTTGTTGTAAAATGCAGGGAGAGAATGCAGAGGTTGTGCTGTAGTTTCTGTTAAATACTCCAAACCTGGAAGCTGAAGACAAGTCCACCACTGGATCCAAAACCGAAGAGGATGAAGGAAAAGCGGCTGAAACCATTTCCAGCGACCGGAGAGCCTGCTGTGTAACCTGAGCCTGCTGTAGCCCTTTCTTCGAATCGACCTGGGGTTTTCGAAAATGACGACCCCAACCCAGAGCCTGGTGAGACCCACTAGATTCAAGAAGACCTGCATTTCGAGCCATCCCACGCTGTGCTGCGACCTTGGGGGGCTGCAATACCCCAATACCCTGGGACCTCGGGCCATTGTGCGGTGTACAGTCTTCCGAATTTCGAAACTCGCTGCAACTTCTTGGGTATCCTGGAATATATCCAGAGACATGAATCAAGTCCGAAAATCCCCTCACCAGAGTGCTGGACCTTTGTAACAACGAGAATCTGACCAGCGATGTTCTGTCTTCTTCTGTAGAACGTGCCAAATCCACAGAGCCGCATCCAGCCACAAGGAAAACCTTGCCTAGGGCCTTCCCTGTTGATCCCTGCTGCAAAGTCCCTTCAAAGGTCCTGTTTTCAGTCACCACGACAAGGAATCCAAAGGCCAAGTTTTTGGCTGCAGATCCTGAAGTCCTCGTGCTGCAAAATCTTTAATGCGGAGGTACTGTGTTGGCTTGGGTATGTACCTACCTTAAGTCTCTTGTGATTCCTGTGTAGTTGTGGGGTACTTTCTGTGATTGGGATGCCTCTCATCCAGTTCACCCATTCCCACTGCTGGAATCCTCCAAGGGTGCCTTCTGTGAAGCCCCTAGACCCTCAACTAACTCCAAAGTAAAATTCTCACCTGTTTGAACAGTCTTCCTGCCGAACTCTGACTTTTGCTACTTAAGAACCTATCCAGACACTGCCTGTTGGACACTAGACTCTAGTGACCTCCCCCTCCCCCTTATATCACTGAGAACACTCATGCTCCAAGAATAAGGGAAAGACTTCTAAGGGAATGGGCCTTTTGCCTAGGAAAGAGAATAAGTTTTTAAAAATTACTTACTTGAAAACAAGTTGGTTGGTAACTAACTCAGGGTGAACTGTTACAAAAGGTATTACTTATCTTGAATGTGTGTTGCAGTATTCTGAAAAGTATATTTAACATCTTTCGTTCCTTCAAAACCGTTTTGCCATTTCAACAGAAAGTAGATGTAAGGGTATACTACTCACCTGTAATTTGGTTGTGCCTCTTCCCAAAAGTAATGCTGTTTTACTTTATTCTTCCTGTTAGGATAATTGTATGAGTGTCCCCCAACTGGGTCTTGCTTCCCCTGACTTGCTGTTAGCCTGTCTAGAATAAGGCTGCATTAGGTTTTACCTACCTAGAATAACTTTTGAGTCATTCATAAAGTGTAACAGTGGGTTTTGCTTTCCCTGGTCTGTGTTAGACGGACACAAAAATAGTCTAAGGTTTATACCTGCCCCAAGTTGCTGATAGCTCCTTGAAAAAGTACATGGGTTTTACTTACCTTGAGTTTGCTGTGTGCCATCCAAAAATAAGTTTGAGTAACTGCGTATCTCAATCTGTTTCACTGATCTCAAAAGCACCTGTAATTGAATAGTACATCCTTAGGTATAACTCACCTAGTATAACTGTGTTTTATCGGAAAAGTAGCAATAGGTTTTTACTGTACCTAGAATAAGCGCTCCACTATTGATATGATAGTTTAATTATATAGCGACTATACACAATGTGTTTTAAAGAGCTTTAAGGCAAGGGAGGGAACAAGGGACAATACAATGACACTCTTACAGGCCATGAACAGTAAGGATGTGAAATTAACTATCGTACTCAGCCTGATGACATTTCAGATAGTGCAAGAGCTAAGACATAGATAGGGAAGGGGGGGCGGGGAAGAGTGGGAAGGAAATGGAAACAGACAGGCGACTACCATACTAGGCCTGACGACATTTTGGTAGAGCTGGAGGAAAACAAAAGGTGAGGGAGAGGGGTGCAGAAAGGGAGGGGAGGAACAAAACAAGCGACTATCGTACTAGGCCTGATGACATTTCAGATAGTGGTGGGTGGTGAGGGGGACAAGTAAGGGGAGTGGGGAGGAGACAGACGAGGTTGCTATCATACTAGGTCCAGGGACAATTCTGATAGAGTAAGTGCATTCACAAAACATATACTGTCCAGTTGACTGGTCATGTGATTTGTTGCGGAGCATCACAGTACAACTGGTAGGGTCTACTACCCTTAAATTCCTGAAAGTAACCATTGGTTTTTACTCCCCAAGAATAGGTGTGACCTATACTGAATGTATATGAAAAGGTTCGACTTACCTAGAACTACTGTTAGGTGTTCCAAATAAGGTTTATCCGTTGGTGTGTGAACCTTCAAGCATAGTGTTGTGTTTTTATATTTGTGATTACATATAACGTGTTCGTACTTATTTCCCACAAGATTTATCTGGGCCTACTTGTATTTAAATAAACCATTTATTCTTACAATACATCGTGTTTCAGTGTTTCTTTGGACCATTTGTATTACATTTTCATTTGTACTGATTCTACAGCCCTCTCTCCCTCCCAAGATAAGCCCGGCTGCTTGGTCTACGCTACCCTGAACTCATGTGGTACAGCCTTATACTAAGAGTGGAGTCTTGTACTGCCTCAGTTGAATGGTTTTGCTAATGGGATTCAGAAAAACTGTCCTTGTGAGAATTTGTACTAATTGACTTGTAAGATGTGCCTCGAAGGCTTGGAGCGCTTTGAGTACTGCTAGAAGTTCCAGTAGGTTGATGTGGTTCTGTGCTGTGACTTGAGTCCACAGGCCATGGGCTGTGAGATGAAGGTGATGGCCCCCCCCGACCCAGTGAGGGATGCGTCTGTTGTAATGATCGCTTGCACCACCGGTTTGTGGAAGGGTTTTCCCTTCAACAGATTCTCCTTTATCCACCAGCATAGAGCTTGTACTAGTGTTGGCTAAACTACCACTAGATCGTCCTACTGACGGCTTGCCTGAGACCACTGTTTCGCCAACCACACCTGCATCGAGCACATGTGCAATCGTGCATGTGGAATCAGGTAAATGCATGATGCCATCATTCCGAGCAAAGGCATTGCTTTGCATATGGTTATCTGGTGACCTGCTAGATACCAAGGTATTTGCAGCAGTATGTTTTGTACTCTTTCCTTTGATGGAAAGACTAGACCTTCTCTTTTTATGACAGCTTCTAAGAACTGTTCGGTCTTGTTCGGTACCAGGCTTGATATTTTCTCGTTGATAGAGAACCCCAATTGGAAAATAAGGTTGATCGTACGTTGGGTATTTAGCTTGCAAATTCGGGGGGGGGATTCTGAGGGGGGAGGGGGGCGTTCCCCTGTGATCAGCAAGTCGTCCAGGTAAGGGTACACTGGGATTCCCTGTGTAGGTGTGCCACCACCACCGCCAATACCTTAGTGAATACCCTAGGAGTGGATGCTATGCCGAAGGGTAGCACCTTGAATTGGTAGTGCTGGTTTGCCATCTTGAAATGCAAGAATTTTCTGTGCGCTGGAAACATTGAAATATGAAAATAAGAATCTTTCATATCCAAGGTTGCCATGTAGTCTCCCCCCCCCCCCCGCTTTAGCAGTGGGATTACCTCTTGTAGCGTTGTCATGCAGAAATTATGTGGCTTGACATAAGTGTTTGTAGGACGCAAATCTAATACAGGATGCATTGCGAGATCTTTTTTGGGCACAAGGAAGTACATTGAATAGAAACCCTGGTTTACCTGGTTCGCCGGGATGATTTCGGCAGCGTCCTTTAATAGCAGTGCTGCCACCTCTTCCAGTATAATGCGCTGATCTTCTTTTGACGTGGTTCTTTGTCTTGGGGGATGGTAAGCGGGTCGCTGTAGCAGCTCTATACAATAACCCCCCCAGGCCCCCACCACGGTTAAAAGCGTCCACTTGTATGAAGTGATTCCCTCCCATACATGGGTAAAGTGTGTGATGCGTCCTACTGGAGTAGTATGGGAGGGAACCCATACTGTGGTGTGGTCATTATTTTGGGGGTGTGGAGCCGCCTCTGGAAGAGGAGGATCTGCCCCTGCTGCGTGATCTTCTCTGGCCCCTCTGAAACCCTTGTGAGAACTGGCCTTGTGGTGAGCCCCAGGACGAGCTCTGACCCTGGTTGTACCCAGACCCCCTTTGTGAATATTGTCCCCTAAAGCGAAGAAAATTAGCCCCCTCTGACAGAGGGTTTATTGGTAAGTTGGCCCGGTGACTTTAAAGTGTCGTATTCTTCTTTGGCACTTTTGAGGGCATCTTCTACTGCCTTGCCGAACAAGACATTTGGTTCTATCCGCATGTTCAGAAGAGTAGCCTGTGTCTCGAGTTTAAAGCCAGACTGGCGTAGCCATGCGTGGCTTTTGATAAGCATGCCTTCAGCAATTATTCTACACGCATTATCAGCTGCATTTAGATTATATTTTAGAATGCAGTTAGCAACAGCTCTCCCTTCTGCCACGGCGAGAGAGAGTTGGGAATTTAAGGGGTCTGGGGCTGATGCCATTAATTCGTCTACCTGGTCCCACTTCTGGCAGTTTTAACTGGCCAGCAAGGTGGTGTTTTTGGCAATCCTTGCCTGGGAGGCTACCGAGGTTGTGACTTTCCTACCGAAAGTATAAATCTTTTTACTTTCTTTGTCTGGGGGTGGCTCTGACGAGGCTAGAGGTGTTCCCGCTCTTTTCCTAGCGGTGATAACAACCAATGAGTCTGGTTTTAATTGACCCCTTATGTAAAGTGGGTTTGAGGGGGCTGGTCAGAAGACCTTTTCAATGCGTGGGGTTACCAAAGAGGGTTGCATTCGCCTCTGTACAGATTGTAGTATTGGAATTAATTGGGTAGCTGATTTGTCTCCCAAGATGCTTTCGGCAAAGTCCTTGTCTATTTAGGTTTCCCGTGTTTCTATTTGGAAATGTTCAGCTGCCTTTATGAACATATAGTTATATTGGATTTGGTTGTCAACTGGTGGGTCTGCCACTGGTGGGTCTGCATGATCCGGTGACTGTAGGACAGACGTCTTCATCGTCATCATTAAATTGTTCTACCTCTCCCATGTCCCCTTGGTCCTCAGTGTCCGGGTATGCTCCAGTGTTCTGAAGCTTTGAGTGGAGTCATATTATGAAAGCTGCCCTGGGTCCTGCTGAGGGGTGGCTGCTTGCAACGTGCCTGTATGGGCTCTTTTGGCGGGGGGGTTGAATTAGTGCAGCCCCACTAGCTGGTGGCGTGGCTTGGAGAGTCTCTAAAACCTGTGGGTGTCGGTCAAAGAAATTGGTCAATGAGGACATGCGTCTCATGACCCTATTGCCTCTGCAGACCACTGGGAAGAACTTGCGACAGGTGATGGGGCAACAGCTGGAGTAGTAGGCGTGGGAGCTGGCTCGGGTGCAGGATGTCTCTTGTGCCTCATAGCCCCTGAAAGGAACAAGTTACTTACCTGTAACTGTTGTTCTCCACCATGGGTCTGGCATGGATTCACATGCTCATGAATATTCCCCGTCGTCAGGCTGGGAATCCTCGGTAAAGAAAAAACCAGTATCAGTTTCGTTTCTGATCTGTCTTTCGTAGTAATAACCAATCACTGGTCTCTGCGTCATACTGACCACAGCCAATGACCGCCCTCTACCTAAGCACCGCCTCTGGCAGCCATCTTCAGATTTGGAAGCACGTGAAGTGGCAGTATGACCAAGTGAAGAGCCGCAGAGGGGTAGGCGGGAGGGTTCGCATGTGAATCCATGCCAGACCCATGCTGGAGAACAACAGTTACAGGTAAGTAACTTGTTCCTTCTCCAGCATGGGGTCTGGCATGGATTCACATGCTCATGAATAAAGAATACATAGCAGTACACACATGCACAACCACGGGAGGTGGCAAAGGCTCAACATTAAGCAGTACATCAAACTCAACATTAAGCATCTTACCTCCTCACCAGGCTCACCTCAGGCGAACAGGTTGCGCAGCACTGCTTGGCCGACCCTGGACTCCTCCCTGGAATCCCGATCGACGCAGTAGAATTTCGTGAAGGTGTGCGTCGACCTCCACGTAGCAGCCCTGCATATGTCCAGCAGGGGCACACCAGAAAGGAACGCCGTGGTAGCTGCGATCGCTCTGGTGGAATGGGCTCTCGGACGGCCAGGCAGCGGTCGGTTTGCCAACCGATGACAGTACATGATACAGCCGGAGAGCCATCTGGAAATGGCAGCCTTCGAGAGAGCCTTCCCCTGATTGACAGGTCCAAAGTTCACAAAGAGTTGTGACGTCTTCCAAAAACACTTTGTGCGGTCCACGTAGAACTTCAGCGCTCTAGCCACATCAAGCGAGTGCAAAGTCCTCTCAGCCGGCGACGAAGGCGACGGGAAAAACACAGGCAACACCAAGGGTTCGTTGAGGTGGAAGTCCGACGGCACCTTGGGCATGAAGGAGGGGTGCGTCCTGAGCACCACCCTCGTGTCGTGAAAAGTCAAGTATGGTGGCTTGCAAGATAGGGCCTGGATCTCTCCCACTCGTCGTGCGGAGGTGATGGCCACAAGAAACGCTGTTTTCCACGACAGGAACTTCAACGGGGCCGAGTGCAGAGGCTCGAACGGAGGTCCCATGAGCTTGGTCAGCACCACGTTGAGCTCCCACGCCGGGAACGATCTGAACAGTCCCTTCATGAACTCTTTCACCAGACGATGAGACCACAAGGACGTCCGCCCCGTGGTTCTGGTGTGTCGGGAGATCGCAGCAAGATGAATCTTGATGGACGCGTGCGCCAGTCCAGCCTTGGCCAGCGTCAACAGGTACGGCAGCACCTGGGGAGCCGTAATCCTCAGAGGGTTAATCTTCTGTGCGTGGCACCAGACAGAGAACCTCTTCCATTTGTGTCCGTAGCATTTAAGAGTCGAGGACGCCCTGGCCTTTGCAAGAACCTCTCTGCAGTCGGCCGGTATGTCGTATCCTCCAAACTCTAGCGCTGCAGGAGCCAGGCCTGCAAGTTCAGCGACTTCGGGTCGTGGTGGAGGATGGCGCCTCTTTCCCTGGAGAGCAGATCCGCGTCCACTGGCAGCTTGATCGGCGGGGACGCTGACAAGTCCAGAAGGTCCGGGAACCATATCTGCCTCGGCCACGCAGGTGCGACAAGGATCATCCTGCACCGTGACCTCTTGAGCTGGTTGATGAGCCGGATCAGCAGTGGCAGAGGAGGGAACGCGTATAGGAACAGGCCTTCCCAGGGGAACGAGAAAGCATCGCCCATGCTCCTCGGCTGGGGAAACCTGCTGGCGAACCTCCGGCACTTGGAGTTCGTCGCCGTCGCGAACAGGTCGATCTGGGGTGTGCCCCACCGTCGGAAGAGGCGATCCACTAGATCCTGCCGTAGTTCCCACTCGTGGCACGAGCGCAGCTCCCTGCTGAGTGAGTCGGCGATGGTGTTTTTTATCCCTGCCAGATGAAACGGCACCAGAAACATCCTTTGGGCGACGGCCCAATGCCACAGGTCCTGCGCCTCCTTGGACAGTGCTGGGGACCTGGTTCCGCCCTGTTTCCTGATGTAAAACATGGTGGTGGTGTTGTCGGTGAAGATCCTCACCACCTTGCCCTTGAGGGACGGAAGGAAGGACCTGAAGGCCCAAAACACTGCACGGAGCTCCAGGACGTTGATATGGAGGGACTTCTCCGTCGGGAGCCAAAGGCCTCTCGCGTGCAGATTTCCGGTGTGCGCTCCCCACCCTTCCAGGGAGGCATCCGTGGTCACTGTCTCCTGGTGGCCTGGGGTCTGAAAGTCCATGCCCGCCGTCAGATGCGCGCGGGTGCCCCACCACCGGATCGCTCGTCGGAAACTCTCGTCGAGTGTGATCCTCTCCTCGAAGTTGCCCGTCGTCTGGATCCAGCGCGCGTCCAGGAACTCCTGCAACGGGCGCATCCGGAGCCTGCACATGGGAATGAGGTAGATGCAAGAAGACATCATTCCGAGGAGGGACTTGATGGACCTCACCTTGGCCGCGTCGGCAACCAACATCCGCTGCACCTTGCCCAGGATGGCCCTGGTCCTTTCCTCCGACGGGGAGGCCAGAAGGGACACTGTGTCGAGCCTCGCTCCCAGAAACAGTGCGGCTTGCGCGGGTACCAGGTGGGACTTGGCGTAGTTCACGGAGAATCCCAGGTCCGTGAGAAGTTGGACGGTCCTTGCCGTGTGCTCCACGGCGAGCTCCCTCGTCTTGGCTCGGATGAGCCAGTCCAGGTAGGGGTAGACGTGGATCCCCTCTCGGCGCAGCTGCGCCGCCACTGGTGCAAGGCACTTGGTGAATACCCTGGGTGCCGACCGTAGACCGAAGGGAAGGGCTCTGAACTGATAGTGACGCCCTTGGGCCACGAACCTGAGAAATTTTCGGTGCCCCTTTAGGATGGGAATATGGAAGTAGGCATCCTCCAAATCCAACGACGACAGGAAGTCGCCCTCCTCCAGCTGACCCAGGACGTGCTGGAGGGTGACCATCCGGAACTTCTTCGCCTTGATGAACTTGTTCAGCCGTCGTAGGTCTAGGATGGGGCGCCATCCTCCCGTCGTCTTCTTCACGAGGAAGTATCTTGAGTAAACTCCGGAACCCCGAAGCCTCTTTGGGACGAGTTTGATGGCGCCCTTCCTGAGCATCGCCTTTACCTCCAGGAGAAGCTGAGGAACGTGAAGCTCTTTCCTGGCCACAGGGGGGACGCGCGGGCACCTTCTTTGAAACTCGAGCGCGTGACCCCGGGCTAGAGCGTCCAGCACCCAACGGTCGGTGGAGATGGACTCCCACACGCTGACGAAGCTCGCCAGGCGGCCTCCCACCGGGGTGCTTCGGTGGGGGCCCGACCCCACGGCCGGTTCAATCCTGCTTAGACAAAGCTTTGCCGCCTTGACCTCCTTGGCGACGACGGCGGGGTCCGCCTGACTTGCCTCGTCCCCTGTAAGCTTCCTGAGACGATGAACGGGCCGCTTGACGGTAGGTGGAAAATCCGCCGCCGGAACCTTTGGAGGCGCCCTTGCCTCCGCCGCTCCGAAAGGGCGGCCGCCGTTGCTGGAGAACCCCGAGAGCCCGGGCCGTCTCCATGTCCGCTTTAATGACCTGAAGGGAATCGTCCACTGTTTTCCCAAACAGGTTGTTACCATCGAACGGCATGTCCAGGACTCTGGTCTGTACGTCTTGACGGAAGTCTGTAGCCTTGAGCCATCCACGCCGCCTAAGGCACACGCCGTTGCCCAACTGGCGAAATCCAGTGTCGGCGATGTCCGTCGCAATCGTGATGGCGTGGTCCGACGCCACCTCACCTTCCTGCAAGATCTCCAGGGCATCCGCCCTCTTGTCGTCCGGTAGGAAGTCCAGCAGGGGAGCCAGTTTGTACCACAGCTCCCTGTCGTAGCGGGCTACGATAGCTAAAGCGTTGGCCGCCTTAATCGTCGTCGCTGCAGACGAGATGACCCTGCGCCCCATCGTGTCCAATTTTTTTCCCTCGCCGTCCGGCGGGGAAGTCGACGTGGAGGCCGCACCCCCCCCGCTTTCTTCCTGGCCGCCGCGCGGAGACGACGGAGTCCGGGGTAGGCTGTGCCCTGAGGCACAAGGGGGCCGTGTCCGGGACCCGGTACTTCTTCTCGTACCGGTCTCTTCTAGCCGGCGTCGTGGATGGGTTCTTGAGGAGGGCAAGGCCCTCATCCCAAATATCGTCCAGCAGAGGCACCGCGAGGACCGTCTTCCTCTTGGCCTCGCGCCGCTGATAAAGGAAACCTTCCTCCTTCTCCTCAGGGCAGAGCTGGAAGAGCTCGGATGCCCTGGCGATCATGGAGTGAAAAGATCCAATCTCGTCGGGCGGGGAAGCCCGGGTGGGAGGTGACGACGGCAGATCCTCGTCGTACACCTCGTCGTCCGTACCCGTCGCGGCCGTGTCAGCCCCCGTGTCATCCCTTCGAGTCGTGGACGGGGAGGAGGGCTGAACGGGGCGCGACGGCTGAAAAGGAGGTGGAGGGTGAATCCTTCTCTTCTTAGGAGGGGTGCTGCCCGAAGGGCCTGGTTCCGGGTCCCCCGACGGGAGTGGCTCCTCCACTGGTAACGGCAGTCTCGTCCTTATCTCTGAGCATAAGGACTGTATAGCCAACAAAATGGCCGCCGAGTTGTCTTGCGGCGCTGGTAGAGGGGAGTCCGACGGGCGGTCAGGGGCCCCGTCGGTACCCTCGACGATGTCGTCGTCTCTTGCGTCGGGATCCCTCCCGACGGGCTGGTCTTCTTCCACGCCAACGCCGTGGCTTAAGACCTCGATCAGTTTTTCCTCAGAGGTTGAGGCCGAATCCACGACGACCTCCTGCCCCCCCTTTTTCTTCTCCGTCGGAGGTTTCACAGGGGTCCTGTCGATGGGCATAAAAGAGGACTCCCTCCGCGGTGGCAGGGAGACTCTGAGCCCCGAGGTCGCCGCCACCGGTGTAGCCTCCACAGGCTGAGCCAGGGCCGCCGCGACTGTCTCGATAGAGGCCTTGGCCGGATGGATTAAGGCTTTCACCACCTTAGGTGTGCTCACCGCCTTCTCCTTGAGGGGGGGGGGGGAACACTGCCTCGCTCCCCCTCCGCCTTAGAGCTCGACCGGGGCCTCTACAGGAGCTTCGCCGGGTGCTCGGCCTTCCTCTTACCTGACCCAGAGCGTTGGCTCATGGTTGATGGCGCCGGGGAGGGTGCGCCCTGCCTGGCGCCCGTAGAGCCCGACCGTTCGGCGCTCCCGGTGCCAGCGGACTCGCGGTGCTTGGCCTTGTGTTGGACCCCCGTCGCCGGGGCGTCCTCAAAGGTCTTATAAGACCGCTCAGATTTCTTCCTCCTTTTCTCGCCGGATGGGCTCTTATCTTCCAGCCAGTTGGCGAGACGTTGATGGCTGTCCTTCATGGTCCGCTTCGACATGTTCCCGCAAAACGCACAGTCCTTCTCCACGTGCGTCTTGTCCTCATGTAGGCAGTAAAGACAAAAGGAGTGTTCGTCTTCCTTAAAGACATTCTGTAGCTGGCATCCAGGGCAGACCCTGAACAGCTTTCCGGGCGTCGAGCTTCCCTTCTCCTGGGCCATGACCGAGATGGGCCTGAGAAACTTCTGGAATCCTCCAAAAGCGTAGCTCGACGAATCTTCACCCTTGAGGGGCGTAGACGAATCCGACACGGGTCCCCGTTGATCGGATGGAGAGTCGGTGGAGCTTGAGGCTCTTTTGACTGAAAAAAAACGAAGTTTTTGGAGAAAAAACGTGAAATATAGCACTAACACTCGAGAGCAATAGCACGAGGATCCCAACACATGAACGTGCGGTAAAAATCTGAAGATGGCTGCCAGAGGCGGGGCTTAGGTAGAGGGCGGTCATTGGCTGTGGTCAGTATGACGCAGAGACCAGTGATTGGTTACTACTACGAAAGACAGATCAGAAACGAAACTGATACTGTTTTTTTCTTTACCGAGGATTCCCAGCCTGACGACGGGGAATATTCATGAGCATGTGAATCCATGCCAGACCCCATGCTGGAGAATGGTTCCCTCCCTCTGGGCCATAGTCTCCTTTAGCCTAGAGGACTTGTTGACTTTTGGTATTTCAAAGACCGACCCTTCAGTAACGTGTCCGGGGGCAGGTTTTTTAATGAGTTCAGAGATTTTTTTAACTCCGAGGGCATTTTGCAGGGGCCTTCGATGTGTCTTTCTTGTGTCTTTTATCGACATGTGTATGGGTCGACGACGCGACTTCCAGTCGTCTGCGTGCAGGGTTTTGGTAGTTTTGGACACGGCACCAGAACCAGATTTTTCAATCGATTTTCAGGGGGCCTGTCGTGAGGCGAATGCGAGGGCGATTGCCCAGAGCACAGGGAACTGTCGGACCTCCCCCTTGACGTCGTTTATGGCCTTCCAGTCAGTGTCGAAGTCGACTTGTGGCCATGGGTTGTGTGTTTAGTGTGGCTAAGTTGTGCTAGTGCCATCGGGTGTCCCCGTAACAGAGCCGCTGGCCTGCCTGATGGAGTCGGGGGTTTGCACGCGGGAAACCGACAGATCCTGTTCGCCGTTGTCGTCACTAAAGATGCTGATGCACTGGAGGCACCCTCAACATCCATGGCGGCCTCGGACTGCATGGCGTGGTGGGACCCGTACTTCGTTTTACGGTTCTTTAAAGACTTGGGCTTGAAGAGCTTGCAAGATTCGCAGTGGCCCTCGTTATGGTCCCTTAGAAGACAAAGGTTGCACACCCAGTGCAAATCTTTCTAGGGAAATCTTTGATTGCAATATGGACAAAATTTAAATGGTGTATTCTCTATTTTGTGTGTGGAAGGCCGCTTGGTGAATAACGTGGGAAAAAGGGGAAATGAACCACCCCGCACTCTCCTACTTTGAGGGGCGAGACCCGGAGCGGCCTTCCGAGGCCGTGGAAAGTTCGTCACGGCGAGTTCTGCTGTCGATGAAGGTAGTCCTCGAAGCCGTCACCGAAGGTATTGTAGGGGAACATCTAGTGTTTACTTGGATACCTGTGTGAACTGAGTTCATTGTACTGCTCTACAGCTCACATTACTCCCTCCTAAGATAATCCTGGCTGCTCAGCCACCCTACCGACTTGTGTAGTACAGGCCTATATAAAGAGTTGGGTCCCTAATACCAAGAGATATGTCTCAGTAAGTCCCACACCAGTTGGACTTAGGTATGTTTTTCTAAACAGGTTGTTAGAGGGTACAGCAGCAAAATGATGTCATAGAACCGCTTGGCCCCCATGTGAAACTTCTTGTATGTGCATTTAAGCAGTAATGCTCTATGAAGATGTGATTTGAACTCCAAGTAGCTGCCTTGCAAATAGCACGTAATGGTAAATTTGCAATGAAAGCTAGAGTAGACCTGGTACCTCGAGTTGAGTGCGCTCTGGGCGTGAATCGTGTTAGGGGAGTTTTCCTAAAGTCCACTTGAGGCAAGACTTCATAAAACTATCCCTTGGCATACAGGTCCCCAACTCTTAGCATAAGTCTGTACAGACCAAACAATCTTGGTAGAATAGCAGAGCAGCCAGGCTCATCATAGGAGGAAGACGAGCTGTAGGTAAGAACACTGAACCCAGTAAGTACACCAGTATCAAAAAAACTTCCACTTTAAATGTTATATCAAAATATACATTTACTAATATTTACACAAGGAAGGTAGATAGATACTTAATTCACTAAGCAACACAAATAAATTATAAATACTTTTCAAAGGTGATTACTTCAATAGTAGTTGCGCACAGTTACAATTGTTACAGAGTGACACTAATGACAGTTCTAGCTTATTATCGGTACTAACATGCACACTCATGTTACTTTCACACATATACAGTAATTATATTTAGTTAGCAAAACCACATAAGATGAAGTCTATTGGAAGGAAAAAGGTTGGTTGCACACACAGCACCAGATCTCAACGATCTAGAGACACTTTTTCTAACTCTTAATGCTTTCAAAGTCCAATCCCCAACTATATGAAAAAGTCAGTGTAGGTGTGGAGCCAAAGTCTTAGGTAGGCACCCATGGGAGCTCATTTTATCAAAATGGCCCAGTCTTCTTTTTTCACCATTTCAGCATTCCTTGTTACTTCTCCTGACATCCAGAGCGGGAAATTCCTTTGTGTTAACAACTTCGGCAGGAGACCTCGGTCAAGCCCACACAGGCCCCAGTGTGTCTGTGAAGGCAGGAAGCTAGGGAGGAGTCCAAATCTCTGCATCCCTTTGTCTTCCAGCCTGACTGCGAGAATCCAGTTACAACTGAAAGGCTGGCTGTCCTGAAAGTACTGCCAATCCCCCCCCCCTCCAAGTTTGAATGTTGTATGGCTGTTTGATTGGCGTGGTTCCTGCATAAAAGTCCTAACCTGGAAGCTGAAGAGGTAGTCGACCACTGGAACCAAAACTGAAGAGGAAGATGAAGAAACTGCAGCTGAGACTATTTCCAGTGACCGGAGAGCCTGCTGTGTAACCAGAGCCTGCTGTAGCCCCTCCTTCCAATCGACCTGGTGCTCCCCAAACGGATGACCCTGATGAGCCTGGTGAGACCCACTAGACTCAGGAAGACCTGCATTTTGAGCCATCCCATGTCGTGCTGCGACCTTGCGGGGCTGCAATATCCCAATACCCTGGGACCCTGAGCCATTGTGCGGGGCACGGTCTTCCGAATTCCGAATCTCGCTGAAACTTCGTGGCCATTCTGTTGGATCTCCAGAGGCACAATTCAGGTCCAAAAAGTAGACCCCCCCCCCCTCACCGGAGTGCTGGACCTTGCAAACAACGAGAATACAACTGGCGATATTCCGTCTTCTGTGCTCCTGAAAAGGGTGTCAAATCCAGAGCTGCATGGAAACTCTTGCCTGGACCCTTCTGCTGTGATTCCCTGCTGCAAAAGTCCTTCCAAAGTCCTGTCTTCTTGACAAAGGAATCCATCGACCGGGTTCCTACTGCAACTCGTCTTCTGTGCCGAGGTACTGTGTTGGCTGGGCTATTTTACCTACCTGAAGCCTTTGTGATTTCTGTATAGCTTTGGGGTGTTTTCTGTGATTGGGAGGCCACTCATCCAGTTCATGCAGGCCTGGACCCTCAACTAACTTTAAAGTGAAATACATACTTGTTTGAACAGTCCTCCTCTGGAACTCCGACTTTGCCTGCAACTGAACCCTGCCTCACCCTGCCTACAGCTGGCACCTAGACCGCTAGGGTCCCTCTACTGCCTCTGAGTGAACTCATGCTATATAGTAAGGGAAGGACTGCATACGAAAAGGGTTCTGCCTTGAAAAGACTAAGTGTGCAAAAGTTACTTTCTTGTAAAAGAAGGTAGTTGGTAACTAACTCTGAGAGTTCAGTTACACATTTTCTTACTTACCTTGAATGTGTGTTGCACTATTCTGAAAAGTATATATAAGGTTAATTTACTCACCTGTGAATTGGTTGTACCTCCTTCCCAAAAGTAATGCTGTTGGTTTCACTTTACTATTCCTGTTAGGATAAATGTTTGAGAGTCCCAAATTGGGTCTTGCTTCAACCGACTTGTTGTTAGCCTGTCCAGAATAAGTCTGCCTAAGGTTGTGAGGGAGAGTTATTATTGTGCTTCATCCCCTCTCCTAGTGAGATCCAGAGCACTTTTCTCTGGACTTCCGGGCTTTTTTCTTTTAATCTTGACTGAGTGGAGTCTTTTTCCACTCATTCATTCATTCTTATGAGCTCTATCTTTTGGAACTCTATTCTTTGTAATCTACCTGTACTATGGAGTCTGTCTGCTCCATAGCTCTTAAAGGCATCTGTGTTTTACTACTGAAGCACACAGCTCCTTATGGGCAGTGTGGCTGGGGACCGCTAGGGTCCTCCTTTAAGATTATTTTTCTATATCCTTAAGTAACTACAGTTCTTAAAGCATAGTGTCTCTCCCAAAACTCTATAGTCTGAGAGATTGGCACACACCACCTTCAGTCGAGTGCCAAAGGGATACTTAGTATCCCCCTTGTCTTTGCTCCTGTGACTTTTTAGTCACAGACAATCACCTAGGTCTGGCTGGTGGCAGTGGATATGTTATACCAACTATTGTGTATTTGTTATACTGCAGGCTATGTCCATAGCCTCAGTAGTGCACAATAGGGGCACCCAAGTATCAGCTTGGGGCCTCTCCTTTTTTCGCCATTACTAGCATGGTGGTTCTTTGTTAGCCCTTCTTTTACCATTATTTTATTTATATATAAAAACTAAAATAAAAACCGCCACACGCCCATGGGCCTCAGAGTGCATCCTAGGAGGAGGAGTTCTGTGTGCGTGTTTTTCCTTTGGCGGGAACCAGTAGGTATCTCCGCCTAGGCCCCAGAGTGTCTGGGCAGGAAGGAAGTGGGGGAGGAGTCTTCCACCCTCCTGTCCTTTGTCTGCCATAGTGCCTGAATAGGACCATCTCCCACAAGGGGTTTGGCTGTCCCGATTGGACAGCCAAACAACCCTTTCTGTAAAATGCTGAGAGAGATCGCAGAGGAGTGTGTGCTTGAAGTGTATAAAAGGTGAGGCTTCTGGAGTATAAAGCAAGACGACCACTGGAAAAAAGTAACCGAAGAAGACGGCGACCAGAGACGCCTGCAGACCCTTTGCAAGACCGTAAAGCACCACTGCTGTCCTGACCCCGTTTTCTATGTGATAGAGGAGATCCGAAGAGGACGACTCCTTCCCTTTGGCTGGTGGGAACAACCAGTCCCAAGACAAACTTTGAAACGAGCCATCTCCCGAGGTCCTAGGAGCTTCCAGAGCTGCAGAACTCCAGTGCCAGGAGACCTGCTGCCCATTTCGAGTGCATCGCCGTGGAAAGGCTGAATCCGTCCAAATCTGTGCTGCGCCTTTAAGGACACTCCTTTAAGGACACTCCAAAGATCCAATATAACACACCCAGATGCCCTCACCAGAGTGGGAACTGCAGGAAGTGAAGAAGATCGATCGGGCGATCTGTGTCCTTTGTTGGTGCTGCCGAAAAGTCACTAAAACCACAGAGTGTACCAAGAAGTTGCTGAAAGTTGTGCTACAGGTCCTCCCTCGGGACTGCTGCTGAGAGACACCGTCCATTGTCCTGCCTTTCGTCATCAGACCAAGGAATATGGAGGTCAGGTCTAGAACTGCAACATCGCGGAGGAGCCAACACAAACACTTTCTTCAAACCAAAAGGTACTGTGGGGAAAAAGGTATTGCTTACCTGATTCCAAGAAGCCGCTCCAGAGCGTTGGAGTGCATATAGATGTGTCAAGGGCAACCCCCTCTTACCTCTGACCCAGGCTGCTGCTTGTGTCCCTTTCTCGAGACCGTTTTTAGGTCTCCTTTGTTAGTTGCTAACTTGCTGCTTCAATAACTTTAGACACTGGAAGAAAACCGCAGAAACTCTTCATTATTCGCTGTTTGCCAAGACTTCAAGCCCTCTCCGAACTACCTTTAGCAAGGGTTTCGTTTTTGGACTTTAAAGACTTGCCAGGCGAAGAAACCACCTTCTCTAGAGCCTTGAACTAAGCTCATGGTGCACTAACCACTTATTTTCCTCCCTTTAAGGGACTTTTCTATATGTGTTTGCATAGTAAATGCATCACAGTATGACCGGTTGAAAACCGCACGAGGGCGCAATTACTGATAATACGATAAACTTGTCTTTCTTTTCTAACGTTGCCACAATTGTAACCGTGAACAAACACAAAAGTGAAAATGCGCTTGCAAGTGTATTATCTGGTATTCCTAAGTGTTCTACCATAAACATCTGAAGTATTTATAGTGATTCTGGTGTAAAAATAATAAATATATTTCTTTTTATATAACTATATGCGTAAGTGCTTCTTTGCTGTGCCTGTCTAAGATTCAGAGTACTTACCTACAGCTCACATCTTCCTCTTAAGATATGCTTGACTGCTCTGCCACACTACCAAGGTCCTGAGCTAGCACAGAGCGATAATACGAGTTGGGGATCTCCAAACCACTGGGATAGCTTACTAGAGTCTTACTGCCAGTAGGACTTTAGGAAAACTACCATAACACAGGTTATACTTACCTTTAAGTTGCGGATAGCTCCTTTATAAAGTACAAAGGTTTTACTTAACTTGTGTTAGCTGTGTGCCATCCTCAAACAAGTTAAAGAGTTATTGCTCATCTCAATCTGTGTTCAACTGATCCTAAAAAAGCAACTGTAATAGAATATTACAACATTAGGTCTTACCTACCTAGAATAGCTGTGTGCCCATCCTGAAAATTGTTCCTTTCGGTGTAGCCAAATCTTGCTGCGCCTGGGGCATCCAAAATTAGTGTAAAGAGTTCTTGCTCATCTTAGACTGATCCACTGAGCTAAAAAGCAACTGTATACTACACAAAAGGTCCTACTCACCTAGTATAATTTATCACAAAAGTAGTAGTGTATGCCGAAAGCGCAGCTAAGTGGACCTTTAGGGAATTGAAAACCAGACCTGAATCTAAAAGATAAGTTAGGTACAGAACAATATGTTTTGGTGTGCAATCAACAGGATTGAAGCCCCTGCCATTACACCAGATGACAAAGCATTTCCATTTGCTGGAGTAGCAATGTCTGGTGTTAGGTTTCCGTGCTTCCTGGAGTAGGTCCATACATCTCTGAGGGAGTTGGAGATGCCTAAACTCTATGACCACAGGAGCCAAGCTGCTAAATTGAGAGTTTGAGGGCCTGGATGCAGTGTCTCTCCCTGGTCTTGAGATAGCATGTTGTAAGGGCATGGCAGCTTCCTGGGAGGAGAGACTGACATTGCCCTGAGATGGGAGAAGCAAGGTTGGTGAGCCTACATCGGGGCCACCAGAATCATCCTGACTGGCTCTTGGTGCATCTTGTGCACTATTCTGTTGAGCAGGGGAATCGGGAGAAAAGCGTAGACACATTTCCCTGACCAGGTTATCCAGAGACCGCTTTCCTTGAAGTGGTTCCGAGGGTACCTGGAGGCGTAATCTGGCCATTGTCCGCTCTACAGAGTTGCAAACAAGTTGATTTCTGGGAAGCCCAGTCTGAAGATGTTGAGTAAAATGTCCTTGTGTAGTTGCTACTCGTACTCTACGGGTAGGGGGAAGTCTCTGCTGAGTATGTCCGCCAGAAGATTGAGTTCCACTGGGAACATGTTGTGACGGGAAGAACATCTTGTGTTTGAGAGCCCATTTCCATATGTTCTGGGACAGTTTGGACAGCCCTAGAGAGTGGGTGCCCTCCTGTTTGTTCAAATAATATATGGCTGTAGTACTGTCCATGAGGACTGAAACTGTCTTCCCCTGGAGGTGAGTTTATTAAGTTTTCAGGCCTCAAACACTGCTAGCAATTCCAACAAGTTTGTGTGATGGGATGCTACTGCTGGGGACCACATGCTGTGTGCCGTCTGATGAAGGTGGTGAGCCCCCTCCCGCCCCCGTCAGAGATGCGTGTGTGGTAAGAGTGGCTTCTAGGTTTCCCCTGCAGAAGGTTTTCCCTTGACCGCCACTGCAGAGATTGAACGAGGGGTGCCAAGACACCCACTAGATCGTCCCATTGGCTGCTGGGCTGACAATATTGGCTCGAGATCCACTCTTGCATGGGGCAGCAAGAGAGTGTGTGGTACTAGGTAAATGCAGGAGGCCATCATTCCTAACAGTCGCATGGATTTGCGTACATTCACTTTGTGACTGACTACATAGTGAAGGATCTGGAACAGCATGTTTTGAAACCTCTCTGAGGGATAGGCAAGGCCGTCTTCGGTCCAAATTAGAGCCCCAAAAAACTGTTTCACTTGGCTTCGGTCTAGACTGGACTTTTTCTCGTTGATCGAGAACCCCAGGCTTAAGAGGAGATCTACCATCTTCTGGGTATTTGTTAGGCATGTTCCGTACGAATCCCCTGTTATAAGCCAGTCGTCGAGGTAAGGACAGACTGGAAAAGACTGCCTGCGCAGGTGAGTAGCTACTACCGCCAGTACCTTTGTGAACACCCGTGGAGCTGAGGCGATCCTGAAGGGAAGAACCTTGAACTAATGGTGGGTGTCCTCTATCATGAATCTTAGGCAACATTGAAATATGAAAGTATGCATGTTTCATATCCAATGTGGCCATGTACACCCCCTGCACCAGTAGTGGGATTACCTCCTGCAATGTCATTCTGAATTTTTGCAGCTTGACATATTTGTTCGCTGTGCGCAGATCTAACACAGGGTGCATGGTGAGATCCTTTTTGGGTACAAGGAAGTACACTGAATAAATACCCTTGTTTACATGGCGAATGGGGACGACTTCTACAGCACCCTTTTCCAGAAGGATCTGCACCTCTTCCAGCAGGATTTGCAGGTGTGCTGGTGATAGGCGTCTGCTCTTTGGTGGGTGGTATCGAGGTGGCCGGTAGAACTCAATGCAATAACCATGAGTGACGGTCTTTAACACCCACTAGTCTGATGTGATCCCCTCACAATGAGTAAATGAACAATGACAAGCGTCCCCCGAGCGGGGAGGCATAGGAGGGGACCCGGACTGGCTTCGATGTGGAGGCCAGGGAGCCCCTTAGAGTAGAGCTCCTGCCTCTACCTTGTACTCTCTGCTGGTACTGGCTGTTACCAGATGACCATGGGGTACTTCCAGCACCATATTGACCATGGGGAGACCGGGAGAAAGATTGACCGCGAAAGGAACAAGAGTTTGAGCCTCCGCACTGTTGGAATGGCTTGGCTGTAATCTGGCTGAGCGATTTCAGCATCTCATGTTCTTTTTTAGCAGTCTCCAAAGTGTCATCGACAGCCTTACCAACTAAGTTGGAGTCTTCTACGGGTTTATTTATCAGAGTCTCTGGTTTGAAGTCTGAGTTTTTCAGCCAGGCATGTCTTGAGAAGAGTGCGTCCCACAGTTTCAGCAGCGTCTTTAAAATATTATGGGTCACCTGTCTGCCCTCAGTTACGACCACCAGTAGACGTGATCGCGTGGGCTCTGGGACCTCTTGGAGGCATTCCTGGAGCAGGCCCCATTGGACGTCGATCTAACTAGTGAGAAGTGTCATATTATTAGCGATCCTGGTTGAATAGGCCGCAGATGTGGTAATAAATTTCCCTAGGGCATAACGTTTTTTGCAATCTTTATCCAGGGGAGCCTCTGGCGTAAACAGTGGAACCGCTGCCCTCTTCCTAGTGGTTGTAACAACCAGAGAGTCCGTTTTGGCATGACCTTGAGGGTTTTCTTTGATAATATCCCTCAATGAAGTCAGAGCCTCCTGTGTAGCGATCTGAAAATGATCTGTGGCTCTTTTTAGGAAGGCATTAAATAACATTTGGTCATCTGCTGGTGATGACTGCCTTTGTTGAGGTGAAGAAGGCATGTCTAGACAAATAATGTCTGGGTCTGGGGTATGAGTGGGTGAAAGCCAAGGCCCCCCCACCCCCCCATGTGCTGGCTGATCTTGGTCCCAGTCTGGGACCTGGTCAGTTGTGTCCTGATCAAAAGGATTGACCTCATATGTATCCTCCAGGTCTCAATAATCAAAGACCTCCAATTGATGTATTTGTGAAGGAATGGGAAGCTTCTGCAGCTTTGGTGGAATGGAACAGGAGTCTTGGGAGTAATATTTAGCTAAGAAATCTACAAATTGGGCCATCTTGTCCATATAATTCTCAAATCTCTGCTTAGTGCACAGGAATGAAGCAGAGGGGTCTGGAGGAGGAAAAGACTGGTCAGAAGGGGGAGATTTTCCCGATAAAGCCTTTGAGAGAGGCTGGGGGTTTTCAGAGTACTCGTCTCGACGAGAGGGTGTTCTCCGGTGTTCTTCTGAATGCTGGGATTTAACGCGCCTACCGGTGTCATCGCGGCTGTCGACTCGGCCGAAACCTTAGGTGCTTGCACGCCCTTGGACGATGTGTCGGTAACCATGTGCTTTTTAGTGGGAAAGCCCTTGTGAGAGGAAAGCCCAGTCGCATGCCGAGAAGACTGTTGCGTGGAGGGCACCAGACCGTGAGGTTCGGCAGACACTGTCGAAGTTTTCAGTGGGCCTGTTGGCGTGTCCGTCGAGGAGGTCTTAGGGGTTGTGTGTTTGGGCTTAGGTGGTGCATGTATGCCCTTGTCACCGGGGTGTGAACTCCCCATAACAGACCTGGTGGTCTGTCTGTCGGGGCCAGGCATCTGGGAACTTGATGGATCCGCCAAAAGGTAGATGGCTTCGAGGTCGGAGCCCTGGCTGCCGCTGGAACCCTCATCATCCGAAGAGACGGCGCCAACGGGGCAATGACTCCCGGGCTGCATTGTATAGGCCGCCCACCGTTTTGTCGGCCTGTCCTTTAACGTCTTGCGACGAAAGAGCTTGCAGGATTTACAAGAGCGCTTGTTGTGGTCTCGAGGTAGACCGCTATTGCAACAGCAATGGGTATCTTTCCAGGGGAATTTGCAGTTACACGACAGACAAAATTTAAAGGGTGTCCTCGCCATATCAGAGGGAGACGGCAGCCAGACCAAAAAGGGAACGAGAAGGGAAACGAAATGCATTCTTGAAAAAAGAATAAACCCGGGGCCCCACTCTATTTACTGTAAGGGCCTGGCCGGATGGCTGAGGACACGCGATCGACCGACGATGATCAGTACACCAGTCGCCGAGCAGTAGTAGATCTTCGGCGGCAGGAAGTCCACGAAGCAGTCGTTGAAAAGAAGTAGTCAGGAGACTAGACTGTTACGAAAAATTATCAAAAATGTGCTAAATCCTACCTTAGAGACGCCCAACAACTTTGCTGGATTTTGAGGACTTATTTTTTTAACCTGGAGAGAGTGAAACCCTTTTTCCCCACTCGCTCATGTATTTAATGAGAGATTATACAGTGTGTTTCTTTTCAGTTATGGAGTCTAACCAACTCCATAGGCATCATCTTTTACAATTGTTTCACAAAACACCTTCAGTGCAGTGACACAGGGAAGTTTTTCAGATTTCCCAAGGTATAAATTCCTTCTCTGTGATCAACTACTGTTTCCCAGAACAGTGGAGTAAAATTCAATTCACTTAGCCCTGTACATTTCTTGACCCAGCACACCCTATCTTACAATAGAGTGCTGGAGGGGTTACTTAGTATCCCCTATGTCTAGTTACTCATGTAACAGTCAAATGTTACCCTTTCCTCTCCAAATGGCTGGTGGTAGTGGTTTTACAACGAACTACCGTGATTTAAACCGACCGCGCGCCGTTCGCATCTCCGGTAACGTTAAATCGCGGCAGCCATGTTTTTTCAAGATGGCGTCCAGCCATCGTTGCTAAAATGGTTCCCGGTCTTCTTTTTTCGCCATGTCTTTGTGGAAAGGTCCTTCTAGTTTTTCTCTGCGTGCCAAACCAGGTTTGGTCTCTTTGTTCATTCGTCTTTGGCGGGCTTCAGGAGTTAAGCCTGCCTCTGGCTCCGGAGTGTCTGGGGTAGGCAGGAAGTGAGGGATGTGCCCTAAACTCCCCCCACTTTGTCTCCTAGGAGACCCAAATGCACTGTGATGATTTGATGGCGGCGTGTCCGGCTTTGAGAGACACTCTGCTGGGTGAGTGGCAGCTAGGCTGGAATGAAATGGGAGAGAACTGAACAAAGGGCGAGTCTCTTGGCTTGGAAGGCAGTCACCACTGGACGAAGGAACCGAAGAAGAGCTTGAAGAGGACGGCTGCTGCAACTCCTGGACCGTTAGTTTGCCCGCTGAAGCTCTGCTGCAGGTCCGAATCGCCAAGTTCGCATCGACAGAGAAGCCCTGCAAAGGAGTTGGTAGGACCAGTCAACTCCCAAGTAAGCCACATGGACTCCCATCTTGGAGATGGTTGCATTTCCTCAGAGTGCTGCAGGAAACCGTAGAGCCAGGGAGAGGGACACCAGATTGTGTGCGTTGCTTGTAAGCTGGCCTAAAACTTCAAGATCCTCTGGACTCCCACGAAGCAGGAGTGACCAAGCCTGACCCCCACCCCCCCATTTCAGTGCGGGACCTCAGATGTGAGGAAAGTCCACCTTGACAGCCAGGAACCGAGCTTATTGCTATTTGCTGTACCGCAAGGAGCAGAAACGCGAAACAGCCACAAAGTTAAGTTTGCCGGTTGCCACCTTTGACGGTGCCAATACAGTGCAGGAGTCTCCAGACATCCTCCCTCTTGTCCCCACGACTGAGGACCAGGACCAGTGACATCCGCAGCAGGGACGTCATTTCACCAACATTCCAGGGGTAGCAGAAGTGACATCACATGACCCTCGACCCCCTGATGACATCACAGGAAGTGATGTCATTTGACCCCACCCCAAAGTGATATCAAGGGAAGCGATGGAACACAACCTTTCACCCGTTGACAAAATAGAAGTGGAATCACATAGCATTGCACACTACGAAAAATATGTTTACGATATCACTGTAACGTGATGTACATTTCATACCTGAATGGATCACCATATGTATCGTTAAGATCAGTGTGCATAGGCCCATATTACCAATGATTGCAAGCAGACGTCCATGACCAAATGATAATATAGCACTTACGCTTAAGCGCTTTACATAGAAGAAATATACACCCAATATCACCCAACCTGTGTTGGTACCCATTTATCGATCTTAGAAGGATGAAAGGGTGAGTTGAGGCGTTTGAGAACAGACTAAATCAGTGACTCACCCCCTGAAGTGTGTCTGAAATAAACCTTTAATGAGTCTAGCAACTGTTGTATAGAATTCCAGAAAGACATTATTTGCCATTCCTATTCAGGTTTAGTGCTGAAAGTGTTAGACTTGTGGCCCTCATGTTCTTATTTTTCTTCTTTTTTAAGGGGCCCGAACAAGAAAGCTAGCCACTCCAGAATTCCAGAATTAAAGAGCCACATGGTGCTGGCCACAGCCCAGGAGCTTGCATTGCAAAACATTTTTTTAAAAAATACAATTTTTTTTTTTGTAGAGGTCGCAAGGGAGACCACAGAGGTCGCAAGGGAGAGAGAGGTCGCACTTGCAACCTCTTGCGACCCCCCAATGACGTCCCTGATCTGCAGAGCTGTACGGAAACAGAAGTCTTTAGCTGCATCTTTTTCTTCTTTACTAAGGTACTGTAAAACTAGCCCAAGAGAACTTACCTCTTACTGTGGAAGTGCTTGTAACTTCTGCAACTCACAAGCCTAATCAGCTTGTGGCCCTAGATTTGGTGGTTCTTTTTCTGAAAGACTACCAAGAACTTGTGCAAAGACTTTTCCATTTGCTTACCTGAAGTGCTGCATCCTATACAAAGACTTTGGCCTATTGATTTTGGCTTAGCCTATTGAATTGAATGACTCTTCTAGTACTATCTGAAAGTATTTGCCCTGCTTATGAATATTTGTAAATTCTTGTGTTCTAATAACCTTTGCCTTTTACTTACTTTTTAAAGATTGTTCTGAACGCCAACAGTAAGATATTAATGTCCCCAGCACTCTTGTCACTGAAGACACCTGTGGGTGTAGGTTGTGTCTGTGGGTCATCCCAAAGGGGTCTTGTCTGATCCAGAAACTCAAAGTGTACAGTATTGAAGCATATTTGTGTGTTACTGTTCTATTGCTCCCTTCTGAAGAAGGCTTTATAACTGACTGATAAATTAATTGTTTATGCAACATTGAGTGTAAGAATTTATTTGAATACCTGTAACTGTGAATCGTTGTGTAACTCCACTACAGCTCACATTTCCCCTCTTGAGATGAGCCTGGCTGCTCCACACGCTGCCAAAACTGTGTAGTACAAGCTTATACCAAAAGTTGGGTTGCCTGTACCTGTAGTCATAGTTGTTTGTAGTGTTCCCAGAGGGTACTGCATACATACTTTGCCTAACAACGACCATAGGTCGTGGGATAATTGAACAATATTGAGCAATATCAACTCTTGCGAGCTCTGCATAAGGCGACCAACTAGTTGGGTGAAAAAAAAAAATCTGAGGGACCTCGACACGTGAGGGATTTTGGGTAAACTACACGTCACGTAAGGGATAGTGTTGCAGTCACACCCATTTCGACATCCTCTTTCGATCTTCGAAAGAAAGACGAATACTCCACGATTACCACTAGATACGATTGGTTATTTATAATTTGCTGGATACCCAGAGGATTCAAAGTGTGGACCCGGGGATCAAACCTGTGTTACTCCGTGTCGTCTTGCTTCCAAGGCGAGCATGTTGCCGCCGAGCTATCCTCCCGAGATGTCAGACAATATGCACAGAATGTGATTTTAAGCAGATTCATAAGCATCAGAAATACTGTTCATTGAGTCTGTGTTCCACTATTCAGAAAAGTATATTTGCAAGTTGGTTGACTAATTGATTTCCTCGTTGAGTGTCACTGCATAACTGACAGGGTCTATTATCCTTGTATTACTGGAAAGTAATCTGAAAGTAACTTATGATTTTACTCCCCAAGAATAGGTGTGTCCTTTACTGAATGTGTATACAAATAGAAATACTGTTAGGTGTTCCAAATAAGGTTTGTGCTTTGATATGTGTATTCAAAGCATAGTTTTGTGTTTTTATAATTTGTTTATATGCTTTATGATAGTACTTACCCAGGAATCTCTTGGTCTGCTTGTATCTAAAATAAACCCTTTATATTTACAATGCATAGTGTATCAGTGTTTCTTTGGACCATATTTATAATACAATTTCTTTGCACCGATTCTACAATCCTATCTACCTCCTAAAATAATCCTGGCTGCTCGGTCTACGCTACCATGAACTCAAGTGGTACTGCCTTATACAATGAGTGGATTCTAGTACTGTCTCAGTTGAATGGTGTTGCTAAACCCTTAGTTGGACTTCAGAAAAACGGTCCTAATGCCAACCTTTCCCCTGTCTAAAAGCCTCTTTCAGTGCGGTTTGAAATTAGGTGTTTTGACCCTGAGATGAATACCACAGGGAGGGGATTGCTCTGTGTGTAAAGCCTGATTGCGAGGACATTTATTGTCCCTGGCCTCAAAGGGAATGACCGGTATTAAAACATACCGTGTTGGACGTAAGGTTTGTTTGAAATGTGACCTACCATTTTCAAGGTTTTGTGCTCTTTACGCAGTTTCAAGTCAGTCATCAACCGCTCTGCCAAGTTAAACTGAATTTTCTATTGGCATGTTTACTAGAGTGGCTTGAAGCCTGAATTACGCAACCAGGAGTGCCGTTTTAGTAAAGTGCCCTTCGCTACTATTCTTCCCGCAGTGTCAGCAGCATCTAGCGTTTATAAACAAATATTATTAACCACCTGTTTTCCCTTCCACGACAGTTTTAAGTAACAGATTTATATGTCTCTAGAACAGAATCTAATTGTTGTTGCACAGAGTCCCATTGAGCATTGTTGCAGCTTGCAAGCAAGCTAGAGTCATTAGTTATCCGCGTTTGATAAGCAGCTGAGTTAGGAACTCTTTTACCTAATGCATAAAGTCTCTAACTCTCTGTCAGGTGGAGCTTGTGCAGAAGACATCAGGACTCCTGCCCTTTTTCTGATAGGGGTAAAGACCAATCAATCCGGTTTTAAATGACCCCCAATATTATTTCTGTAGGCGCAGGTTTAAAAGCATTTAAGTCTAAGGTTTACTGCCCTTGTGAGGGACGGTGTTAAAGATGGTTGAATGTGCTTATTGATAGATTGTAGCAATGGTATAAACTGACTTACAGACTTTTCTCATTTAGAATTTCATCTACAAAGTCTGACTTCTACAGACTAGTGTTTGGATTTTAAAATTATCTGCCACTCTTTTGAGCAGGTCATTAAATAATAGTTGTTTATTAATAGGGGAACTAGATCCCTGATTGTCTGTGACAAAGGGAGATTAAGATACAAACATCAGGGTCATCAGGAACATCGCAAATCTGAGCACTTGGATCATCATACCAAGATCCCTGGTCATCAGTACTTAAATCACATTGAAAGGTATCCTGCCCTGCCTCTTCAGTGACATAACACTGACGATGACCTTTGCAGTGTGTGCATTTTAGGCGACTTAGCTGGTGGTTCTCCTTCTGTTGTATTTATATATTTTTGATGTATGGGTGTGCATTCAAGGAAATCTACAATGGAGGAAACTTTATACATGGTTTCCTCAAAATGCTCCCTAGTCCCTGTACCTGTTCTAGGTGTTTCTTGGAGAGGAAAAGCTATTGCCTGCGGATCAACAGCAAGGTGCCCTTTATGTAATGCCTGCAGCAACGAAGTGGCCTTTGCGTACTATGAAGCCATTTGTCTTGAGTAAGGGGTAATTTGGTAGCACCTATAGTTTTAGCTGTGTTTTTGGAAGACTCTTGGATTTGCCCGTGTCTTTTGTGTTTGACATATGTTTCGATTCCCGATTACATGAGGGAGAATACAAAACATGTTCCGTCAATGTTTTTTGCATGGCAACTAGAACGTTCAGCGTTTGTTGTTCTTTGGAGACATGCGCTAAACGCAAAGTTGTAGGCGCACCAGGCTTTGGGCATGTCAAGCCAAAAACCTAGAACTTCCTTCTGTTGCCATTTGGCATTTTTTCAACAGATCAGTTGTAGAACGGCTAAGAGTTGTGGCTTTATGGTGTTGTTTGTGCCGCCCATAGCAAATGTGCTTGTGTGTGCCGCCGTCACCAGGTGTCCTCAGAGCATAACACAGGGCCTGCCCTTCAGGGTTGGGGACTGTTAGGACAGTTTTTCTAAAGTCCACCTAAGGGCTTGATAAAACTATACCCGAGGCAATACAGAAACTCCACTCTTAGTATAATGCTGTACTACCCGAGTTATTAGGTAGCATGACAGAGCCGCCAGACATATCTTAGCTAGGAGAGAGGGCTGTAGATAGTATAAAGAAATTGTAGCATACATATGGTCCGAAGAAACACTTACGTACTGTAAAAATAATAGTTTATTTTATATACATGTAGGCAAAGATAAATCTTTGGAAAGGTAAGTACTATTACATAAGTCAAACAATTATAAAAACCAACAATACTATGGTATGCAACATGCTATTCTTGGGGAGTAAAACAAAATGTTTTGTACTTTTAGAATACAGTAGTAATTCAAGAGCAGCAGACCCCATTTGGTCATAACTCCCAGTGTTATTCAGTTTCAAGAATCACCTATTTGGACCAACACTGTTACAAGTATACACCTTGCAATACTTGTAACTTATTCTTCTGTTAGGAATGCATACAGTTACACCAGCAATACTTTTCGGAACACAGTTTAAAGGCAAGTAAAGAACCTATATACTTTTCTGAGGGGTAGTCAGTTACTCATGGAAAAGTAAGAACCGAGTAAGACTGTTTTAGAAGTGCAAGTGCACCAAGCAATTCAAGGCAAGCACAACCAGAATGCTACACTTTTAGAATGGGAACAGCTATTCAAAGGTAAGTAAAACCCTATTGGTATGGTAGCATTACAGGGACCAGGGAGCACAGTGATGAGAAGGATGGGCCAGGGTGAATGGGAGGAGGTGAACTGAATGGGTGGCTGCAGCGGGCCGCAGCAAAGGTTAATTGATGACAGATGGGGAAGCAGGTGTGAAGAGGCTAATGAGCTGTGTGTTTTTTCTTCTTTTTTGGTTCTCCGTTTGGTCGCTGGTGGTCGGCGTTGTGTGTGAACACAAGGGGAGACCGAAGCAGAGCCAGGAGGCGGCCGCCACTGGGGCTGCTGGTGAGGAGGAGAGATTTTTGTGGGTTTATTAGCCCAGAGAGAGCACCAAAAAAGGAGAAATCCGACCCAGCAGAGGAAACTGGCATACGCGAAGAGCCAGGAGCAAAGGGGGGGAACAGAAGCTTGACTGGCGGGACCCCCTCCACACTGGACACGTTCGCAGCGGGACCCACACTCTTCCTGCATAAGCAATGTGTTAAGGGAAGAGGTCTTGGAACTGTGTTCATGCTCAGGGGACGTGGGTTTGGACAGCACAAGCAGAACAAACGCCGCCAACGAGGGACCAGTTGCTTAGCCTTAGAGGAGAGGATAATCCTGAACTGAAGGGACCCAGGAGGGATTGCTTGGTTTGTCCATGTAGCGGATCACTGCCCATGGGGAGAACAAACCTAGGCCTTTGGCAGAATACCATAGTTCTGGGAACCAAGAAGAAGAAGACGACTGCTACATGGGAAACTAGACCTACTGACTGGAGACCAGAGAGTTAGTTTTGTTAGGTGAAAGAAGTGTTATTTTCATTAAAAGCCCTGCAATTGGAAGTCCCACGTGCTATTTGCATACAAAAAACCCAAGTCTTGACAGATATACATTCTAACACTATTTCTCATACAGGAATAGGCAGTTAATCCAATGATACTGTTCAGAAGTGTGGAATACAATTCTCTGTTAAGTAAGAACTCTAGCAGACGTTTCAGAGGGGCAATGTGCAACTCTAAGATAAATAAGAAATCCAAGACTATTTTACAAGTGCACCAAGCAGATCAGGGTAAGCAAACCCCAATGGTACACTTTAAGAATGGCAACAGCTATTCAAGGTGAGTAAACCTTACTGGTAAAGCTTTTACACTCATTCAGTTTCAGAATAATAAACCAATACAAACTCAATTATTTTCTAGAAGGGCAAAACAATTCAGAGGTAAGTAAATAACTCCTTATACTTTTTAGAGGGGCAACAATCAACTCAAAAGGTAATGACTTCAGTACACTGTGTAACTTATTCTGTTTAGGAATCAATGTTATGTATTTGGGTTGTTTGACCGACGTGAAATTATTTGTGGCGGGACCGTAGCCAATTTGGCTGCAAATTGCTTTGCACTTCTGCCAAACCAACCAAAATATGCCTTACATCACCATCCCCTCACCCTTCTCCCCCACTCCTGCAAGGTAGAGGAACACCAGAATCGAGTGAGTGTCTTTAAGTCGGACCCGAGCTACAGGAAGATCCTCCGGACTCCACTGAAGCAGGACTGACCAAGCCTGAGCCACCTCAACAGAGTGCTGGACCCCAGATGCGAGGAAAGTCCATTAAGGTATCCGAGAACCATGGTGGTGCTATTTGCGAGGGTCACGAGAAGCTGAAACCGGGAAGTGCCCATGATCTTTAGTTTGCCCATGGCTGCCCCGACCTTCCATTCGTAGTGCAGGGGTCCCCCAGACGTCCTCACTCTTGTCCCCACGACTGAGGCCCAGGAACACCAGGATCTACAGACCTACAGAGGAACAGAAGCCAGCTGGAACCACTTTCTTCAAACCAAAGGTACTGTAAAACTAAGGGGACTTGCCTCTTGTGTAGCCTTGCTAGCTCTCAGTTGAGACTTGTCTTGGTTACTTTTGCAGAGTTGCTCGCAGCTTTGCCCTTCACAAGCCTCCCAGCTTGTGGCCCTATAGCGATTTCATTTTCTAAGACGACTTCTAAAACATTGTGCAAGACTATTTACTTACCTGCAGGGAGTTATTTCAGCTCACCTAGACTTTTGCTTAATTAACACTGGATGTCCTGGCACCCTGAAAGACTTATTACCTCTGACCTTGGGCTTTACCTTTCCCACAGGAAAGGGTTAATTTACTTTGCATTGGAGGGTTCAAAAGTACTTACCTGCTTCAGAATATTTGTTAACCTTTGTTTTATTCCCTAAAACCTTTTCTTTGACACCAAACTCAGTATTGCTTTAAATGTACCAGTGATTTATATATGCCCACAGTGTCCTAGTTATTTAAGTCACCTCAGGGTGTAGGAAGTGTCTGTGTGCCATCCCCAATGGGTATCTACTAATTTACAGAAACTGAGTGTGTATTTTGCAGTGTATTTTTGTGTTACATGTATTTGCTCTCTTCCAAAGAAGGCTTATTCAACTGACTGTTAAATTAAACATTGTTTAATCATGAAACCTTGAGTGTACATGTTTATTTTGATACGTTTCACTGTGAATCTCTGTGTGATAACCCTACAGCTCACATTGACCCCTCTTGAGAGAAGTCTGATTGCTCAGCCAAGGCTGGTGCAGTCTCCCACATGGTACTGCATACAATCTTGCCTAACACACAAAAGGGACCCTAGTGGTCTAGGAGCCAACAAGAGGCAGGTCAGGATGAAGTTTGGATACAGGAAAGTCAGAGTTCCAGAAAATATCTCCTTCAGCAAGTACAGACTTCAAAGTTAGTAGAAAGTGTTCAGTGACTTCGGAGAAGGCTCCGTAGATGCGTTCCAGCGTTAGGCCTGGGCGAATGGCATGGACAAACTCCCAAACACATGAATCACCCCCTCAGCCACACAGGATCGACACAAGACTTAAGGTAAGTATTACCCAAGCCAACACAGTACCTCAGCAAAGAGCAGCTCCTGGATGGACGCCTCCATGATGTAGCAGCAAAGGATCCATTTCCTGGATTTTCGATCTGGTGACAGAAGACACGGACACTGGATGGGAACTTGCAGTAGCAGTCAACAGAAGAGGCTCCCAACTTAGGAATCTTCCTGTGGCTCTGGATTTGGCGCCCTTTTACAGGAACCAGATGTTGAATGCATATCACTGGTCAGATTTTCTTCACTCTCTCAGTCCAATACTCTGGTGAGGGGACTTCAGGGATTTGAATCGTTTCTCTGGCGGTCCAGCAGGAATCCACCAACATTTCAGCAAGAACCAGACTTCTGAAGACGATGCACAACACTCATGCCTGAGGTCCCTGGTATTGGTTTGCAGCACAGCAAGGACGCAGAACATCGAGGGATGGCTCATTTGGAAGGTCGTGTCAGGACTAGTGAGTCTCGCCAGTCTCTGAGTAGGTTTCAGCGTCTTGGGGTCCCCCAGATAACTTGGAAGGGTCAGAACAGGCTGCAGTTACAGAGCAGGCTCTCCGGTCGTTGGAATCAGTTACAGACGTCTTTTCTTCATCTTCCTCTTCGGATTCCTCTCCAGCGGTCAACCTGTCTACAGGTTCCTGAATCCACCTTTTATCCAGGAACCCAATCAGAACAGCCAGCTCCCCCAGTAGGAACGATTTCGATTCAAGCACACCAGAAGACAACAGGCTTTGGAGTTTCAGACTCGTCCCTCGCTTCCTGCCTTCACAGACACTCTGGAGCCTCGGCGGGAAACCAAAAGGTTCCTGCCGAAGGCAAAACTTCAACCAGGACCTCCCCCACCTAGGATGGCAGAGGAAGACCCACAAAACAACAAGCACACTACAAATGGAGAAGAAAGAAGACCATTCTGTGTATTACCATGGCTGGTTTGACAGAAGATTCACTGCCATCAACCATAAGAGTTGGAGCTTGCCACAGTACCAGAAATGTTAGCCCCCCCCCCCCAAGAGCAACCCAGCAAAACTGCATCTAAGGTGTTGTGTGCTGCCATAGAAAAATGCATTTATCCCAAAACGTATAGGAAACTATACATCCAAACAAACTATGGAGAGACAAAGAGGCCACCCATAATAAGAGCAAAAGACATGGTGAGAAGGGGGGGGGGAGATTGCAACTTACCCAGGAACAAGGAAACAATCATCAAGTCCAGTAAAACGTTCTTTGGTTGACACAGCTGAGGAATATTATCACAAATAAAAATCTTACCTAACAGGGACTGGCACGTGGGAGTCTGGCAACTCCTCTTGAATCTCTTCGGCGTCCTAAAAGACGCTGTTCATGTCTTAGTCTTCCTCCTCTGACTAATTTGCACCAGTAAGTGAATTAAATGCATCCTGCACGGCGCAGGCCGCCCACCGCTTAGTGCATCTCTCCTTGAGCGTTTTAGGCCAAAAGTTTACACGCTGAAGAGTGGTTTTCAGAATGGTCACGGGGAAGGCAGTGGTTACACACAGGGTGCATCTTTCCACAGAAATATTCGATTGCATGAAGCACAATACGTACAGGGTGTTCTTTTGATATTTATGTCTTAGGGCAGCTAGGCAACAGCAAGAAAAGGGACAAATTAGAGGAGACATTCTCGAAGAGAATTGAAAGAATTTTAAATCCCCCAAACATACACAAGGCTATAGCAGACCCCCCACATGCATACCCGGGCAACACATGGAGGTACTGCCATTTCAATTATAATTTACTACATGAAAAGTAGCGAAAAGCTACAGACTCCGCATAAGAGCGACAGACCACGATGTTAGAAAAAAACAATCTGAGGTCCCCAACGCGTGAAGGATCATGGATATCGTACATGTCACGCTAGGGATACTATTACAAATACACCCTGTCGACGTCCCTTTTCAATCTTCAAAAACATGTCAGGCAATAATCTGCACATACCACTAGATGTTGGCTTATGCAAAGCATGCGATTCTAAGCACATCCACAAGCCTCAGAAATATATATTACATTACTCACCGTAATCGTATTTCTGATGCTTGTATCTACTTAGATTCACATGCTGTGCATAGGCCGACATCTAGTGGAAGCTGCAGAGTATTACAGTTTGTTTTTCGAAACTCGAAAAGGGGCATCGATCTAGGGTTTGCTAGTAATACTATCCCTAGTGTGACGTCCACTGTACCCATGATCCCTCACGCGCGTAGGACTCTCAGATTGTATTTTTTCTGACATGAGGTAGCATGAGAAGTAGTGTGATTACAGAGTATCCAAGCAGATAAGATAGATAACACTACAAGCATCCATGAGCCTTCTGACAGAGGGCAGGAAGGGCGGGCGCATGTGAATCTAAGCAGATACAAGCATCAGAAATACGATTACAGCGAGTAATGTATCCCTTCTAAGGCTTGTGGAATCTGCTTAGATCACATGCTGTGCATAGATTAGCGAGCAGTGTTAGGAGGTGGGATGTGAGAAGGGTCACGAGCGAACAAATGTCTTAGAACCGCTTGTCCCACTTAAGTATCTGTCTTGGAATGAGTGGCAATGCAGTAGTGCTGAGTAAAGGTGTGAATAGAGCTCCATGTAGCTGCTTTGCAAATGGTATCAAGGGGTACATTTGCAATGAAATCCAGAGTGGCCCCAGTACCTCTTGTGGAGTGGGCCCTCGGCGTAAAAGGCAGTGTTTTGTCTGAAAGGGAGTAGCACAATTGGATACATCAGACTATCCATTTAGACATGGCACCTTTAGAGACACGATCTCCTTCTCTGCCTAGAGCTACGGAGACAAATAGTTGATCTGTCTACGTAGTTGTAACGCTCACCTGATTCCCACGGAGGCGCAGGTCTGGCTTCAAGTGCTGATGCTTCTTCAATGGTGAAGCGCAGGACTCTGAAGATGGACAGGAAGGGCCCTCTACTCTGGCTTCTCCGGCTCGCAGGAATATTCCCCTGTGCGTGAAAAGGGAGTATTACCTACTGACTGAGTTATGCTCAAGCCTCCCACTCTCTTCCAACCCTCCACGATACCCTTCCACGATTCCCCGTGAAGTCTCACCTTAGGGTCTGAAAGGACAAGCTCTCCATCCTGCTTCTGACGCAGGGGCGCGTTGAACCCAGTTACTTCACTGGATTGAGGTTGGATGGGAGTTCAGGTAAGCTTGATTATACTGGTAAGGCGCTGTAAAAGTTCTGTCGCAAGTTCAAAAGTTCAAGCTTTAAATAATAATGTTCATTGTCTTTTTTCAGGTGATGAATGAAGATTCCTTTGGAGACTTCTTCTAACAAAGCGCTGATGTTGATGTCTTTTCCCCATAGGGGCCGGGGTCCTGCTTGGAAGCAGCAAGACCCGAAATGAAATGGGAATGACCCAACAGGTAAGTCTTAGAAGGAAACTGAGCTTTTCCTATTCCCTTCCTTCTCTCACCTCTTATTCTTGTCTTTTTCTCTAGGCTCTGGGAAGTGGCTGTGTATCCGGATGATCGCTGCTGAAGATGGAGGAACCCAGGAAAGGTGAGTGAAATGCAGCGCTGCAGCGATCGGAACGAAATGCTTTTAAAAATGATGTCTTCCCTTTCAGGATCGTCGGTGATGTCTCCGTGGTGCAGATTAGCTGGTAGGTCTCTTGTCTCCCTTTGCAGGTGACCCAGGATGCTGACAGGCATGGCTGATGTCCAGATGCAGGAGCTGACACGGCGAGCGTCCAGCTGCGAGGAGCAGAACAACGCGAAGCATGAGTTGCTGATCGGGTGTGGTTTAAATAGCTTTGGAAGAAGTTCCAAGTGTGTATCCTTCCTCCGATCAGGTATGTATCCTTCCCCGACCACACCCGGGTGGAAAGTAGTCCCACAGGTAAAGTAGTTCCTATTCAGGCCTCAAGAGGGCCTGGATGTGGCAACATGGTCTGCATCAGGTAAGTGCACATTAAAACACTTGAACACATGTCTAGCTTTATGAGCCTGGTGCTTAAGGCGCCAGGACAGAGGTCCAACATGAGCCTGGCGCCTAAGGCGCCAGGACTGAGTCCAAAGGGCCCCAGCTTGGCCCCGCTGGCACTCCCCTGGGGGAAATGATGCCTGCCTCTGGGGTTGCTGGGTCGGACCTGGCTCCTTGGAGGTAGGCATCATGACAGTAGTAGAGAACCGCTCTCTTCACATCTAGTGTGTGGAGTTTCACCTCAGCAGAGCTTTTGGGTTCTTGGAAGAAGGCCGGTAGCTCAATGGACTGGCTAACATAGAATTTTGAAGTGAACTTAGGTGAAAACCTAGAGTGTGTGCGTAAAACCAGTTTATCATTATGAACAGTAAAGAAAGGATCCTGCACTGACAGAGCCTGAATTTCGTTGACCCTTCTTATGGCTGTAATGGCTACTAAGAAGGCAGTTTTATAAGTCAGGTGTTTGAGACTAGCTTTATGCATGGGTTCAAATGGGGGACCCATGAGTTTAGCAAGCACCACATGAAGGTCCCAGCCCGGTGGCGGGTTACAAATTGGAGGGTGGAGTCTCTTTACCCCTTCCATGAAGGCTTTCACCACTGGCACTTTCCACCATGACACTTTGTTATGGGAGGTGGTGTAGGCTCACAACGCCGCCAGGTGTACCTTGAGTGAATTAAATACCAACCAGTAAGGAACAAGTTACTTACCTGTAACTGTTGTTCTCCAGCATGGGTCTGGCATGGATTCACATGCTCATGAATATTCCCCGTCGTCAGGCTGGGAATCCTCGGTAAAGAAAAAACCAGTATCAGTTTCGTTTCTGATCTGTCTTTCGTAGTAATAACCAATCACTGGTCTCTGCGTCATACTGACCACAGCCAATGACTGCCCTCCACCTAAGCACCGCCTCTGGCAGCCATCTTCAGATTTGGAAGCACGTGAAGTGGCAGTATGACCAAGTGAAGAGCCGCAGAGGGGTAGGCGGGAGGGTTCGCATGTGAATCCATGCCAGACCCATGCTGGAGAACAACAGTTACAGGTAAGTAACTTGTTCCTTCTCCAGCATGGGGTCTGGCATGGATTCACATGCTCATGAATAAAGAATACATAGCAGTACACACATGCACAACCACGGGAGGTGGCAAAGGCTCAACATTAAGCATCACATCAACTCAACATTAAGCATCTTACCTCCTCACCAGGCTCACCTCAGGCGAACAGGTTGCGCAGCACTGCTTGGCCGACCCTGGACTCCTCCCTGGAATCCCGGTCGACGCAGTAGAATTTCGTGAAGGTGTGCGTCGACCTCCACGTAGCAGCCCTGCATATGTCCAGCAGGGGCACACCAGATAGGAACGCCGTGGTAGCTGCGATCGCTCTGGTGGAATGGGCTCTCGGACGGCCAGGCAGCGGTCGGTTTGCCAACCGGTGACAGCACATGATACAGCCGGAGAGCCATCTGGAGATGGAAGCCTTCGAGAGAGCCTTCCCCTGATTGACAGGTCCAAAGTTCACAAAGAGTTGTGACGTCTTCCGAAAACCCTTCGTGCGGTCCACGTAGAACTTCAGCGCTCTAGCTACATCCAGCGAGTGCAAAGTCCTCTCAGCCGGCGACGAAGGCGACGGGAAGAACACAGGTAACACCAAGGGTTCGTTGAGATGGAAGTCCGACGGTACCTTGGGCATGAAGGAGGGGTGCGTCCTGAGCACTACCCTCGTGTCGTGGAAAGTCAAGTACGGGGCCTTGCAGGAAAGGGCCTGGATCTCTCCCACTCGTCGTGCGGAGGTGATGGCCACAAGAAAAGCTGTTTTCCACGATAGAAACTTCAACGGGGCCGAGTGCAGAGGCTCGAACGGAGGTCCCATGAGCTTGGTCAGCACCACGTTGAGCTCCCACGCCGGGGCCGGAGCCTTCACCGGCGGGAACGATCTGAACAGTCCCTTCATGAACTCTTTCACCAGACGATGAGACCACAAGGACGTCCGCCCCGTGGTTCTGGTGTATCGGGAGATCGCAGCAAGATGAATCTTGATGGACGCGTGTGCCAGACCAGCTTTGGCCAGCGTCAGCAGGTACGGCAGTACTTGGGGAGCCGTAATCCGTAGAGGGTTAATCTTCTGTGTGTGGCACCAGACAGAGAACCTCTTCCATTTGTGTCCGTAGCATTTAAGAGTCGAGGACGCCCTGGCCTTTGCAAGAACCTCTCTGCAATCGGCCGGTATGTCGTATCCTCCAAACTCTAGCGCTGCAGGAGCCAGGCCTGCAAGTTCAGCGACTTCGGGTCGTGGTGGAGGATGGCGCCTCCTTCCCTGGAGAGTAGATCCGCGTCCGCCGGCAGCTTGATCGGCGGGGACGCTGACAAGTCCAGCAAGTCCGGGAACCATATCTGCCTCGGCCACGCAGGTGCGACGAGGATCATCCTGCACCGTGACCTCTTGAGCTGGTTGACGAGCCGGATTAGCAGAGGCAAAGGAGGGAACGCGTAGAGGAACAGGCCCTCCCAGGGGAACGAGAAAGCATCGCCCATGCTCCTCGTCTGGGGAAACCTGCTGGCGAACCTCCGGCACTTGGTGTTCGTCGCTGTCGCGAACAGGTCGATCTGGGGTGTGCCCCACCGTCGGAAGAGGCGATCCACCAGATCCTGCCGTAGTTCCCACTCGTGGCACGAGCGCAGCTCCCTGCTGAGTGAGTCGGCGATGGTGTTTTTTATCCCTGCCAGATGAAACGGCACCAGAAAAATCCCTTGGGCGACGGCCCAATGCCACAGGTCCTGCGCCTCCTTGGACAGCGCTGGGGACCTGGTTCCGCCCTGTTTCCTGATGTAAAACATGGTGGTGGTGTTGTCGGTGAAGATCCTCACCACCTTGCCCTTGAGGGACGGAAGGAAGGACCTGAGGGCCCAAAACACTGCACGGAGCTCCAGGACGTTGATATGCAGGGACTTCTCCGTCGGGAGCCAGAGTCCCCTTGCGTGCAGATTTTCGGTGTGCGCTCCCCACCCTTCCAGGGAGGCATCCGTGGTCACAGTCTCCTGGTGGGCTGGGGTCTGGAAGTCCATGCCCGCCGTCAGATGCGCGCGGGTGCCCCACCACCGTATCGCTCGTCGGAAGCTCTCGTCGAGCTTGATCCTTTCCTCGAAGCTGCCCGTCGTCTGGATCCAGCGCGCATCCAGGAATTCTTGCAACGGGCGCATCCGGAGCCTGCACATGGGAATGAGGTAGATGCAGGAAGACATCATCCCGAGGAGGGACTTGATGGACCTCACTTTGGCCGCGTCGGCCACCAACATCCGTTGCACCTTGCCCAAGATGGTCCTGGTCCTCTCCTCTGACGGGGAGGCCAGAAGGGACACTATGTCGAGCCTCGCTCCCAGAAACAGTGCGACTTGCGCGGGCACCAGGTGGGATTTGGCGTAGTTCACGGAGAATCCCAGGTCCGTGAGGAGTTGGACGGTCCTTGCCGTGTGGACCACGGCGAGCTCCCTCGTCTTGGCGCGGATGAGCCAGTCGTCCAGGTAGGGGTAGACGTGAATCCCCTCGCGGCGCAGCTGCGCCGCCACCGGTGCGAGGCACTTGGTGAATACCCTGGGTGCCGACCGTAGTCCGAAGGGAAGGGCTTTGAACTGGTAATGACGCCCTTGGACCACGAACCTGAGGAATTTTCGGTGCCCCTTTAGGATGGGAATGTGGAAGTAGGCATCCTCCAAATCCAACGACGATAGGAAGTCTCCTTCCTCCAGCTGACCCAGGACGTGCTGGAGGGTGACCATCCGGAACTTCTGCGCCTTGATGAACTTGTTCAGACGTCGCAGGTCTAGGATGGGGCGCCATCCTCCTGTCTTCTTCTTCACGAGGAAGTATCTCGAGTAGACTCCGGAGCCCCGAAGCCTCTTTGGGACGAGTTCGATGGCGCCCTTCCTGAGCATCGCCTTTACCTCCAGGAGAAGTTGAGGGACGTGAAGTTCTTTCCTGGCCACGGGGGGGACGCGCGGGCACCTTCTTTGAAACTCGAGCGCGTGGCCCCGGGCCAGGGCGTCCAGCACCCAACGGTCGGTGGAGATGGACTCCCACACGCTGACGAAGCCCGCCAGCCGGCCTCCCACCGGGGTGCTTCGGTGGGGGCCCGACCCCACGGCCGGTTCAATCCTGCTTGGACGCGGCCTTGCCGCCTTGACCTCCTTGGCGACGACGGCGGGGTCCGCTAGACTTGCCTCGTCCTCTGTAGGCCTCTTGCGACGACGAGCGGGCCGCTTGACGGTAGGAAGCGAAACCGCCGCCGGAACCTTTGGAGGCGCCCTTGCCTCCGCTGCTCCGAAAGGGCGTCCGTCGTTGCTGCAGAACTCCAAGGGCCCGGGCCGTCTCAGTATCCGCCTTGATGGCCTGAAGGGAATCGTCCACTGTCTTCCCAAACAGATTGTTCCTGTCGAAGGGCATGTCCAGGACTCTGGTCTGGACGTCCTGCCGGAAGTCCGTAGCTTTGAGCCATCCACGACGTCGAAGGCAAACGCCGTTGCCTAGCTGGCGGAACCCAGTGTCGGCGATGTCCGTCGCCACGGTGATGGCGTGGTCCGAGGCCACCTCACCTTCCTGCAGGATCTCAAGGGCCTCCGCCCTCTTGTCGTCCGGCAGAAAATCCAGCAGGGGAGCTATCTTGTACCAGAGCTCCCTGTCGTAGCGAGCCACGATAGCCAAGGCGTTGGCCGCTTTAATCGTCGTCGCTGCCGACGAGATGACTACGTCCCATAGCATCCAATTTCTTTCCCTCGCCGTCCGGCGGGGAAGTCGATGTGGAGGCCGCACCCCCCCCGCTTTCTTCCTGGCTGCCGCGGAGACGACGGAATCCGGGGTAGGCTGAAAAAGCGCGAAAAATAGCACTAACGCTCGAGAGCAATAGCACGAGGATCCCAACACATGAACGTGCGGTAAAAATCTGAAGATGGCTGCCAGAGGCGGTGCTTAGGTGGAGGGCAGTCATTGGCTGTGGTCAGTATGACGCAGAGACCAGTGATTGGTTATTACTACGAAAGACAGATCAGAAACGAAACTGATACTGGTTTTTTCTTTACCGAGGATTCCCAGCCTGACGACGGGGAATATTCATGAGCATGTGAATCCATGCCAGACCCCATGCTGGAGAACTGGAGCATTTAGGTGACAATATTGGAAGGAGTGCAATCAATTGGCTTGATCTGTTTATTGTGGCACTAAATAATGAATCCTTTCCACTTATCAAAGTAACAGTGTCTTGTGTTAGGTTATCTAGACTCTTTCAAGGTGTCCATGCATCTCTGGGGTTAATTGAGATGGCCGAACTCCGACTTCAGGAGCCATGCTGTCAAGTTCATCGAGTTGGGTTGGGGATGCACTGTTTGTCCTCTGTGCTGTGAGAGTAGATTGTACCAGCAGGGGAGTTTGATGGGGTCGCACACCGCCAGTTTGCATAGGTGGGAAACCACGGTTGTCTTGCCCACATAGGAGCAACTAGGATGAGCGTCATCGATTACCTGTGTATCTTGTTGACCACCTTCCTCATCAGGGGGGTTGGTGGAAAAGCGTAGGAAAACATTTCTGACCAATTCATCCATAGAGCGTTCCCCTTGGAGCCTGGCTGGGGGAACCTGGATGCGAAGTCTGGGCATTGTCTGTTTTCGCCTGTGGCGAATAGGTCTATAGTGGGGAAACCCCACTGTGAGAAGAGATCTCCTACGACTTCTTTGTGTAGTCGCCATTCATGTTCCTCTGGGAGGGGATCTCTGCTCAGAGCGTCCGCTAGTGAATTGAGATCCCCCGGAACATGTTGGGATGACAGGTAAATCTTCCGTCTGTGTGCCCATTCCCTAATTTTCCGGGCAAGCTTGGACAGATTTGGCGAACAAGTGCCCCCTTGTTTGTTTAAGGAAAACATCGCCGTCATGCTGTCTGTTAGGATCTGCACTGACAGGTTGGATAGGAGGGGTCCTAATGCCTGAAGCGCTCGGAAGACTGCCAGAAGTTCTAGCAGAATGATGTGGTTCTAAGCCACTGTGTGAGACCAGAGACCCTGAGCTGTGTGCTGAAGGTAGTGAGCTCCCCACCCTGCCAGGGAGGCGTCTGTTGTGATGACGGCTTGCATCTCTGGATCGTAAAAGGGTTTCCCCTTTGTAAGATTCTCTCTTGTCCACCAGCAAAGACACTGTACTAGTGTTGGCGAAACGACTACTAGATCGTCCCAATGACCACTTGCTTGAGACCACTGTTTCGCCAACCATTCCTGCATGGGTTGCAGGTGCGCGCGGGGACCCAGGTAAATGCAAGATGCCATCATGCCTAGCAAACACATCGCTTTGCGCACCCTTATCTGGCGACCGGACTGATATTGAGGAATTTGTAGCAACAGATTTCAAATTCTTTCCTCTGATGGAAAGGCCAACCCCTCTTGGGTGTTTAGGACAGCTCCTAGGAACTGTTTTGAGGTGCTTGGCACCAGGCTTGATTGTTTCTTGTTGATTGAGAACTCCAATTGGAAGAGGAGGTTGATTGTTCCTTGAATGTTTAATCTGCAAATTACGGGGGTTTCCCCTGTGATGAGCCAGTCGTCCAGGTAAGTGTACACCGGGATTGCCTCCCTGTGTAGGTGCGCCACCACCACTGCCAGTACCTTGGTGAATATCCTTGGAGCCGAGACTATTCCGAAGCGCTGCACCTTCAACTGGTAGTGCTGGCTGTCTATCTTGAAACGCAAGCATCTTCTGTGCGCTGGGAACATTGAAATATGAAATTAGGCATCTTTCATATCCAATGTTGCCATGTAATACCCCTTTTTTAGTAGGGGGATTACCTCTTGGAGTGTAGACATGCAGAATTTTTGTGGCTTGATATACTTGTTTGCAGGGCGCAGGTCTAATACTGGGCGCATCGTGTTTTTTTTTTTTTTTTAACATCACATCCAATTTAACCAACACATTAGGCATTTTTGATTAATAGCTTTTTAGCTTAAATTTCCATGTTGCACATTGCAGCCTTCCCCCCTCCCTCCCCTTTAACTCGAGCTCCCATTTCCATGCCTCGGGATACATTTCTCTAGGGTAAAACCCCCTCGTCGTTCTCAGACGTATCATATTCACTGGATTCGATATGGGAGATTCGATACGCCACCATTTGTCTCCACGCTATCAGGGGTCCAACTTCCTCCTCCCCTCCTCTACAGACTGCTTCATACCATGCTGCCGTCTCAGCGTCTGCCCATTTCAAGAGATCTTTCCACCACACCTATAGTCTGGGTCTACGGGCTGCTTTCCAGCCCATGGCAATTCTTAGTTTGGCCAAGATGTAGGCCAGGTCTTTCAGTTTACTGACATGCTTTAAGTTGCCTGGTCTGGTAAAACCCACCCCCAGCATGCATGCCCATACCGATCCCATCTCCAACTTAATCTCCTTTTCGGGCAGGCGTTGTTTGACTTCCTTCCAGAATCTTCCCACCTCCGGACAAGCCCAGAACATGTGGATCATCCCAGCGCCCACCTCCCCGCACTTGGTGCATTTCTGTGCTAATGTGCTTCCGAACCTAGCGATTCTACTGGGGGTCATATATGCCCTGTGGGTGACGTATAACTGGATTTGCTGCAGCCTTGCATTCCTGGACACCTTCTTATGTCGTCTCTGGGCTCTTTCCCATTGCCTATCCTGCATAGGTTCTCCTGCCGCCTCCTCCCAATCCCACCTCAGTTGGGGCAACTCCTTACCTACCCTGGACATCAATAGCTCATAAATTTGGGATATCTCGTGCACACCCTCTGAGATGTCGTACATCGTTTCAATGACAGTATCAGGTTGTTCTGCTAACACTACCTCGGGCCATGTTTCTCACACTTGTGAGATGATTCTAGTATACGTTATGTATTGTCCCGTGTGTACTCCGGTTTCTTCCGTTATCATTTGGAAGTCTAGTGCCTCCCCCTCTTGCCATATATATCTCCTAGGGTCGCGAGGCCCACTGGTTCCCAGAATTTACGGATCTCTTTCAGCAATTGTTCATCCTCTCCACATAGTGCCACGAGTGGCACCTGCGGGGAGCATGGGGTCGGATTTCCCACCGCCTGGCATGCTTTGCGTCATATTTTCCAACCTAGTTCCAGCAATCTCGCGCGCCCTTGCAGTTCTACTTTAGGTAGTCATATCAATTCTTTGAGGAAGAATGGGTCACATTCGCTCCTCAGAAGTCTGGCTTCAGCCGTCTCATTCTCGGACAGCCATTTGGCTACGTACTGCAATTGTCCCGCTAGGTGGTATATTTCGGAATTCGGCAGGTTTATGCCCCCTCTGTCAAACGAGTTCTGAAGTTTCCATAGTGCCACCCTGTATCTGGTGTTCTGCCATATGAAGCCCCTGCATATGCTCTGGAGTTTCGTGAAGAAGCGTTTGGGGGGCATATATGGAATATTCGTAAAAAAAGTGTAATAGCCTGGGCAGGACCACCAGCTTAAGCAGGGCCCCTCTACCCACCATAGCCAGGGGGATTTTTGGCCAGAATCCCATGCTGTTCTTGATGCCTTCCACTGCCCTCTCCGTATTGTGTTTGTATTCATCTGCAATTCTGTGGTATACATTGATCCCTAGGTATCTGAATGTTCTGGTCTGCCAGGGTATCTGTAGGGTAGGTAGGTTCCCATGCGGGACTCCCCTTTATCTCCCTAGGGGGAAACATGCATGACTTCTTAGGTTTCACTGCTATGCCTGAGGGGGTCGCATAGCGTTCCATCACTTCCAGGACATACGGTAAGTTTTCTTCTCGGGGGGAGGGGGTGGTCCTGGGGGGATGGGGAACCTTCACGTCTATGTTTTATAAAATTCGCTAGGGAGTCCGTCTGACCCCGGGGCTTTACTCGCGGGTAGATGCAGTACCACCGTTTTCAGTTCCTCTATTGTAATTGGGGCCTCCAGGTTCTCCCGTTCTTCCTAGTTTAATTTAGGTAATCCTATATCTTCTAGTGTCTCCACAGTCTCCCGTTCTACCCTCTCCCCCACGTCTTCATAGAGGCGTTTGTAGAATCTGAGGAACCCCTCGTTTACCCTCTCTTGGGTGTTCCAAGTCTGGCCATCTTCTCCCGTTATCTCCCCGATTACTGGTCTTGGTGTCTCCTTTTTGTATAGCCATGCTAGCAGCCTCCCCAGTTTGTCCCCCCCTGCATGTTGTCTAATATATTTTTTATAGTTCAGATTGCATAGCTTCTCCCAAAGCCCTCCGCTAACTTGTTGTAGCTGGCTGACCGTTCGGCGTCCTCCCATAAGGTTCCTCCCCTTTTCATAATTTCTTCCAATTTCTTCTCTTTCTCTTGTAGCTCCCGCTCTATGACCCCTTGGAGCCCTCTAGATTTGGATATGGCCACCCCTCGGATTACCACTTTAAAGGCCTCCCATAGGGTTTCTTCTGACGCCACACTTCCCGTGTTAGTATCGAAATACCCAATGATCTCCTCCCTTAGGTCATCTCGAAATGCCAAGTCCTGCAGGGCCTTGGCTCTAAGCTTCCATGTTGGGATTCTTGCTCTGGGGGGCTGGTGTCTCCACTCTAGGACCAGAGGGGAGTGGCCCGATAATATTCTTGCCTTATATTCTGAGCCCGTCATTTCCCCCACAAGTTCAGAAGCTACGAACATATAGTCCAGTCTCGGGTACAGGTCATGCGGGGCAGCGTAGTGTGGGTAATGCCTTTTATTCGGATGTTGCTGCCTCCGGATATCCTCTAACTCAAAGTCTCTCAGTAGGGCCTGTAGCGCTTTCGCGGCAGGGGTGGGTTTGTCTAGTTTTGTGTCTGACCTGTCCATTTTAGGGTGTACCGTGCAATTAAAATCCCCTCCCCATATAATCGCACCTCTTATGTGGGGGCTGATTTTGCAGTATAGTGTCCGAAAATAGGCCACCGTGTCCAGGTTGGGGGCATATGTATTTATAATAATCAAATCTATTCTCCAGCAGCCCCCGCATCACTATCATTCACCCGTCTGGCTCTGCCGTGGCCTGGAGCATCTGGAACGGCACGTGAGGTGCCACCCAGGTAACTTACCCCTCTGGCGTATGCCGATTATGTCACTCCCATAGTGGTCCCACTACAGTTTTTCTTTACCTTCTCTAGTTTCTCTTTGGTCAGGTGGGTTTCTTGCAGTAGTGCTATGTCTACTTTCTGCCTCGTCAAATACATTACTTTGTTTCTCTTCAGGTAACTGTTGAGGCCTCTCACATTCCAAGTTACTATTGTAAGACATCCCATTGCCATCCATATATTATCCCTTCTCCCTCTCGCCTCGTTCTTCTCTCTACTTTTGCTTGGCATGAATGTGGGCTCGCTCCCTGTCCCTTTTCAACATGAACTCCCCAACTACTCCCCCTTCCCCCCAACTAAGTTCACTGCACACTTTCCCTCCCCTTACCCCTCCCTACCCGTCCCCAACCATTGCCCAGCTCCATCCCTGGATCTCAGGCTCCCCCGCATTTGGTCCCGCATCGGTATGCCGATGTCGGATACCCAGCAGGGTGTTACCGATCGATCGGTATCCTAACTAATCTAGCCTTGGGGGTTTGTGAGCGAGTCCCTCGAGGCTCCTTCAATTTTACGCTATGTCATCGTGCTTAAGCATCCGTATTTATGCCGCCCACCTTCAGTTTAGCTGTGTACATCAACATGTATTTGTAGCCTGTTTCTCGCAATCTTCTCTTCACTGTCCCATAGTTCATTCGGCGTCCCTGCACCAGCAGCGTGTAGTCCGGGTATGCAGTGATTTTCGCCAAAGCCCTTTGTATCGTGCCACCCTTCCGGAAGTGTTCTAGGATCTTTTCCCTGTTCAGGATTTTGGCAATTATTGGTCTCGGGGAGGTGGGGGAGTTCCTGGCGGTGGCCTCCTCGTTAGGGCCCTGTACACCCGTTCCACAGCAAATCATTCTGCAAATCCTTGGGTGAGCACTCCTCCCCCTATTTCTTGCAATAGCATCGTCTCCATGTAGTCCGTTGGGTTCGATCCCTCTGCTCCTTCCGGTAATCCCACGATGCGTATATTTCTTCTCTGGGTGCTTCCCTTCGCTTCTTCTGCCCCGTTTTCCAAATTGTTAACGCATTGTTCAAGGACTTGAATCTCTGCTGTGAGAGCCGCACATGCAGCTGTGTTCGGGGACACCTCTTTGTACGGTCTGCTAGTGCTCCAACATCTTGTCTGAGGAGATTCACCTGCTCCTGTACTGCACCAACTTTGAGTTCCAGTGCCACCTTCAATTCGACCATGGCCGACTCCAGTTTAGTTTCCCACGCTAGTTTTAGGTCCACAATTGCTTCCATGATCTGCTGGTCTTTGCTCCCCATGGCGGTGTCCATGGCGGGGGGCTTCTCCTTGCTCCTAGCCCCTTCTGCCGGCTGCAGTGTTCTGGCGTATTCTTCCAGCATGTGTTGTTTGCCCTTTCCCTTTATCTGTTTATCCGCCATTTCGGTGTTATATTATGCTGCGATTTAGGCTATCGGAAATGTGGTCTCCTGCCCTCCGGGGCTTGTCTTATGACCAACTGTGGTGTCCGAGGGAGGCTGTAGTGGAGGTCACAGTGCTCTGGGTCGCCACTCGGGAGCTTTTCTGAATGGCGCTTCTGTTGCACCTCTGTACTGCGCAAGCCAATTGTTTCTGCTGCACTCCTTGGGGCAGACTCGCTTGCTCCGCGCCCAATTTGGTTGCTGGCGCATTTGTTTCCGTGGTTGGGTGTTGCGTGCACTATTTAGCAGCTGTGCAGGGTGTGCGCCGGTGCCGTGCCTGTGTAGGGTTCAGTTAGTGTGCGTCTGCACACGTGTCTCTGCTCTGTCGCCTGCTAAGAGCCACAGTCCGCCCCCGACCTTCCACTGGGCCGGCCTGGGGTTGGCCGCTGGGCTTCTCCGCTCCACTTGGCTGCTCCTTATGCTCCGGCAGGGCCTACACGTGTCCTTTCGTTAGTTTGTGTCTGTTGGGGCTTCGCATTATGTGTGTCGCGGGCAGCTGTTATGTTCTATTGTCAGGGGTCCGGTTTTTCACAGCACAGTGTCTCTTCCTGCCCTTTCCAGCCTTTCTTCCTTGTCCCCCGTCCACTCACGCTGTTGTGCAATTCTGGCTCCCCTCTGGGATTGACAGGGCACCGGCCGCCTCCTGTTTACAGTTTAGCAAGCATTGGCCTATCCCTCTGGCACTCTCCGATGCTGGCGCTATGCGTAGTCGCCTGCGTGCTTTTTCATATGACACAAGTGCTCTTACCAGTGTCTTGGAGAAGGCGCGGTGCGCCACAATGTCCTGGGCTCCCCGGCGGCCCCGATAGCTCTGCTGTGATGCCGGAAATGCCTGTGTCCAGGCAAGGTGTCCACTATGTTAGTTTGCTAGCTTGCCGGGCTTCCGTACCCTCTGACATTTTTATGGCCTTCTGCAATGTTCTGTGGGAAGTGGGGCTCCGTATTGTTATGGCCCTGCGATCTTCCACATGCGGGCTCTGCACGATTTTCAGCGCCCGTATTCAGTCACTGTAAGAGTCTCTGCACGCTTTTTCTGCCGCCCCTCCGTTACACCTGGGTGTTCGTCCCCAGCGTACGCCTAGTACGGCCAGGCATGCATTTGTGTTTGCATGCCTAAGGGTGCAATCCTACGCTCTCCTGCGTATGGCTGGGGCTGTGATGGGGGTTCCCCACCTCCATGGCGTCCCATGTGCCCCTGCAGGGGCGAAGCGCAGTCGCCAGCGGTCAGGTAGCTTATCCGCAGACGTTGGGTTCGTGGATCTGGCGGTGGCTTCTTTCTTGCACCTTCTGCTGTATGCTTACTCTTCCACCGGCGTCGCACACCGGTTCTGCTCCTCAATCTTCCCCTCCTCCACAGTACGCCTGCAGTGCCTGTGTGCGCGCTGGTTTAGTCAGTCACTTGCCGCATTGCTCCATTCATTTGTTCCAGCCTGCCTGCCATCTTGGATCTTCCCTCGGCGGACCTTCTCGTACTTCCAGGACACAGAACTTCCAATGCACGCTGATCAGTCTGTCCGCGACAAGCCTGCCTCCCATGTTCATACATGTGCCCTGGTATTTCCACACGTTCCCAATAGTTCTTAGTGCACTTATGTGCCGGATCAGTAAAGGATCTGCAGGAGCTCTTCCGGGAGCACGTCCTTCTACATGACCCTGTAGCCACGCCCCCTACCTGGCGCATCGTTAGATTTTTTTGGCACAAGGAAGTAGGTTGGATACCCTTGTTTACCTGGTTGCCCGGGACGAGTGTCATGACCCTTGCCCCTGGTGCTCACTGGCAAGTCAGCCTTCCAGTTAGGGCCAGGTCAAAGGCCTGAAAAAACCTCATCCAAGACTCACTTGGATTCAGTCCTGGCGCCAAGCTCATAACCATCATGAAGACTAACATTAGAATGGGACTATTTACCTGGGACTATTTAACTGGGGGGGGGGTTCAGCTAACATGGAGACACACATAGCTCAGTTTCAAGGAACTGAGCTATGTGGTCAAGTCTTTTGGGTGTGGCAGGCCAGGGACTACTTTACCTGGACTACTTTGGATGTGGCAGGCCTGGGACTATTTTACCTGGACTACTTTACCCGAGACTATTTAAACCGTACCCAAACAGTAGAACATGCTTTGCGTTATTCTGCTGTGGGCAGCGTAACGCTCACCGTGTCCAGTTCTTTGATGCCAGCTTACCTGAAACCAAGGACCTGCAGAGAGAGAAAGAACACTACGAAACTTACCTGGAACAGTATCCTGTCTTCAATCCATCGCCAACTTCATTTCCACTCACCTGAAGGTACGAACTCCATCATCCGGCACCGCATGAATCCTGGAATATCATAACATGAAAAGAGGAGCAAGAAAGACAGCATTAGTAAGCGTTTACTCACGTTTCCTCTCGAATGAAGAAAGCCACACAAATCTTACCCGAGTAGTCATCTCCTGGTCAGTATCATTGCTGGAACATTACGGCGCTCGGCGAGGAACATCGCAACCTGCAAGGAGAGAAAAGACACAGGTTAGCAATATAAAAGGCGAAACAGCGCCCAAGGGACAGCATCGCGCACACTGCGCTTTCGCCTACCGGCCCATGCTCATCTTCAAACTGCATGACAACACCAAAATACCTTTCCATACCTAAAAGGAAAGAAGCAAGACATTATTATTCGAACTAAGAGGAACATAAAAACTGCATATAAAGACTGTAAAGCAGCAAACCTACTGAGTCGCAGCAGGCCTGGATTCCCACAGGGGGGCTTGCACCAGTGAAGTAACTTGGTCGCTGCTCGCCCCCACATCTACGCGCCCCTGCCACGAGGAGCAGGACGGAGAATCTACCTTTTACAATATTAAGACCCATCTTTAACCAGAGGCCTTACCAAGGGACCAGGAGAGGGTTTGAGAGTGCAAATCATCCAACCAGGGCCGGGTGGCCTCCCCGTGGATACCAGGTGAGCATAACAACGAGTTCTATTGCATCCTTTGCAAGTAGAATGGCAATCTCATCGAGGAGGATCTTTGAGTGCTCCGAGGAGTGTACTTTTTGTCTTGGAGGATGGTTGCGGGGGCGTTCTAGTAGCTCTACACAGTACCCTACGGAACAATGTGGACAGCACCCATCTGTCCGAAGTGATCCCTTCCTATGTGTGGGTGAAGGTGGAAATGCGCCCCCCTACTGAGGATGCATTTCCCAGAGGGAACCCGGGACCCTGAGCGGAACGTCACTGTTTGTTGAGTGGCATACACCTCTACCGGGGCTGCCTCTACCCCTAGTGCAGCCCCTGCGCTGACCTCTGGTGGAACCGTGTGTAGCCTGGGACTGATTTTTGCCCCATGAGGTTCCTTGATTTTGATAGTAGTTGGAACCCCCTAGGAGCTTTGGCCGCGAAAGCGACGAAAACGATTATTTCCCCTTTGACCTGTGGGCTTATTTGTTCAGTTGTCCGAGAGATTTTAAGGTCTCATATTCATCCTTAGCCGTCTTAAGTGCCTCTTCCACTGCTTTCCCAAATAGAACGTTCGGTACTACCGGCATGTCTATGAGCGCGGCTTGGGTCTCGGGCTTGAACCCGGACTGTCTTAGCCGAGCATGGAGTTTTATTACTGTTCCTTCGGCTATCAACCTTCCAGCATTGTCTGCCGCATCAAAATTTGACTTAAGGATGCATCCAGACACGGACCTTCCTTCTGCTGCAATTTGGGCTAACTGTCCCTGGTAGGCTGACATGTAGGCAACTTTCCTACCCAGAGCGTATATTCTCTTGCTCTCTTTGTCGGGAGGTGCTTCAGAAGAAGCAAGTGGTGTACCTGCCCTCTTTCTGGTAGTTGTTACTACGAGGGAGTCGGGTTTTAATTGCCCCCTAATGTACATGGGATCAGAGGGTGTGGCGCGGAATAATTTTTCCACTCGTGGAGAGACTGCACAGTAAGATTAGGCGTTACCAGCGAGGGATCGAGCCTGCGCTGGATGGTTCTTAATATGGATATAGCCTGGGAAATGGCTCTTCTGTCACCTAAGATTTCTTCCGCAAAATCTTTATCTTCTTGGGCACCTTGTCTATTTGGAAATGAGCTGCTGCACCTCATTGAGGAGTGGCTGATAATCTGTGAGTCGTTTACCGCGGGGTCTTTCGGAATAGGAGAGTCGAGACTGTAGGCTTCCGCCTCATCTTCCTCCGCTTCCTGGTCCTCATCGTCCCCATAGTAAGAAACCCCCGTCTGTTCTTCCAGCATATAACTATCTGTTTCCTCGCCATAGGACTCTGGATGGTAAAGTTCAACTAGCAAAGGGTCTGAAAACGAACCCTGCGCTGGAGCCGAAGAGCGGAGCCTTTTAGTAGGGGGCTGAGAGGGCTTGGACCCCGAAGGGGCAGAGGTAGCTGGAGTGCTGGTATAGCTCTGGAAATAACTAGTGTCTTTCTCATCGAAGTCTGCCATAAATGACATTCTTCTCGTTACCCTATCAATGTCGTCAGAACTCCAATTTTTTGAAGTAGGAATGACTACAGGATCCTCATCCTCTTTCTCCATGCCCATATCCTGAGCAGTGGGAGGAACAAGCTTTCCCTTGGTGACGGGGTCAGGGACCTTGGATTTTCCTAAAGATTTAGGGTCTTTTTTTTCCCCTTTGAACCTGGTGTTCTGAGGTTTTTTTTTTTTAATGTCGTTTTTCCCCGTTCCCATGACTAGAAGAATGTTTTCCTGAACTTTTAGGGTTTTCTGAGTGCTTCGACGCCTGGCGTCGAGATTCGGAGGTGGCTTTTGACACACCGTGTCTAGGCTCAGAGGTGGTACGAGATTCGGAAGTCTTGGAAGACGGGCGTTGAATCTCGGAAGCAGACGTCAAACGTGCTACTTGGGGGGGAAAAGGTCGGATTCGTCTTCTGACGACCGGGCCTCAATGTTGGTAATGTGGCACCTTTCCCAACCGTGGACGGTTGTTTGTCGTGAGGCGAACGTGACCGGGAACGCCCAGAGGACACAGATTCTGTGGACCGCTCTCTCGATGCCTTTCGCTGCAAATCACTCGATATGCGTGTCGAAACTCGGCTGGGGCTAATGTGCTTAGTGGAAGTGGTGTGTGTTGCGCTTATGCCGCCGGGTGTTGTCCCCATAACTGTACCGCCAGTCAGTCCTCTGCAGTAGGGGGCTTCTGCGTGGGTGTCTGAAGTCACCCCTGTGCCCTCGCCATCCGATAAGGCGGCATTGCTGCCATCGCTGAAGGATCTCACGGCGTCCATAGACTCTAGCTTTCTGGCGTAGTGGGCCCAGCGCTTTGTCGAGCGGTCTTTGAGTGTTTTGGGCTTGAAGAGCCTACAAGCTCTACAGGTAGCCCCGGGATGGTCTTGTGGGAGACACAGTTTACACGTATTGTGTTTGTCCCCCCCAGGGAAACTTCCTGTTACACTTCAGGAAGAATTTAAAGGGAGTACTCTCCATAAGTTATAAATGGCCGTGGCCGGGAATGTGTATGAAACGAGTGTATGACCACCACCCACTCTCCCTACTTGCACGGGCCCGAGGCCAGAGGCCTTCCGAGGCCCTGGCCGGAGCCAGAGGCCTTCTGAGGCCCAAAGTCTGTTGTGTAGTTTCAACGGCTGATTTCCTCAATCTCGATTCACTAACGTCGATCTTCGGCGTAGTGTGGGAGGAACAGAGAAATATAGTACTGATATTGATAAATGGCTAAAGCCAAGGGAACTCCGCGATATGCTTCTGACAAGTATGGCGGAAAAAAACAATCTGAGGGTCCTACACGCGTGAGGGATCATGGGTACAGTGGACGTCACACTAGGGATAGTATTACTGGCACGCCCTAGTCCGACACCCCTTTTCGAATTTTGAAAAACAAACTAATACTCTGCAGCTTCCACTAGATGTCAGCCTATGCAGAGCATGTGATCTAAGCAGATTCCACAAGCCTCAGAGAGAGAGATATATATATGACAATGCATTACTTACCGTAAAAGCATTTCTGATGGTTGTATCTGCTTAGATTCACATGCTGTGCATAGGTCCGACATCCAGTGGTCACTGCGGAGTATTGCATTTTGTTTTTCGTAGTCGAAAAGGGGACGTCGACAAGGCGTGTCTGTAACACTATCCCTATAGTGACGTGCGTTGTACCCACAATCCCTCACGCGTCGAGGTCCCTCTGTTTGTATTTTTCTGCCCTGAGGGAGCCTTCTAGACGTGAGTGAGTACAGAAAAGAGAGAAATATAGAAAAGGATGTCTATGTTCCTTCCATCCGAGTGGGGAGGAAGGGTGGGCGCATGTGAATCTAAGCAGATACAACCATCAGAAATGCTTTTACGGTAAGTAATGCATTGTCTTCTGATGTTTGTTAATCTGCTTAGAATCACATACTGTGCATAGACTAGCGAGCAGTACCCGGAGTTGGCGGTGGGTTATGAGAAGGAACAGTAGAGAAAAGATGTCTTAATACTGCCTGTCCCACCTGGGAGTCAGATTTAGAGTGTGCATCTAGACAGTAGTGTTTTGTAAAGGTGTGTACAGAACTCCAGGTAGCCGCTTTGCAGATGGACTCAAGGGGAACATTTGCAATGAATGCTATGGAAGCCCCAGTGCCTCGAGTGGAATGTGCTCTTGGCTTGAAGGGTAGTTCTCTCTTAGCAAGAGTGTAACAGAGTGATGCATTGAACAATCCATCTAGATATAGTGGACTTTGAAACTGCATCTCCTTCTCTTCCTGCTGCCACCGAGACAAAGAACTGATTAGTCTTTCTTAGTGGTCTGGTTCTTTCCATGTAAAACATGACAGCTCTGCGTACATCCAGTGTATGCAGACTTTTTTCTCCCAAGCTGGAAGGGTTTTGAAAGAACGTTGGTAGTTTACATGAAATTTCGATATGAATTTTGGTGCAAACCTTGGGTGTGTGCGTAGAACCACCTTATCCTTGTGAACTGTTACGAAGGGGTCTTGTACAGAAAGAGCCTATAGTTCACTTACTCTCCTAATGGAGGTGATAGCTATTAGGAAAGCAGTCTTAATAGTGAGGTCTTTAAGAGTTGCCTTGTGCATGGGTTCGAAAGGCGGGCCCATGAGTCTAGAAAGTACCACATTTAAGTCCCATCCGGGAGCTGGGTTTGCTATCGGAGGGTGTATTCTCTTTATCCCCTCCATGAAGGCCTTGATAACTGGTATCTTCCACCACGACACTTTAAGTTGGGAAGTGGTGTATGCAGAAAGTGCCGCTAGGTGGACTTTAATGGAATTGAAGACTAGGCCTGAATCCAGTAAATGGGTCAAGTACAGAACAATGTTAGTGGGAGAGCAGTCAACTGAGTTGATGCTCTTAATTCTACACCAGATGACAAATCTTTTCCACTTGCTAGAATAGCAGTGGCGAGTATTAGGTTTTCTGGCTTCCCTGAGGCTGTCCATACATCTCTGCGGGAGTTGTAAATGTCCAAATTCTACGATCTCAGGAGCCAGGCTGCTAAGTTCATGGTCTGAGGGCATGGATGCAGTGTCCTGCCCTTGTCCTGTGACAGCATGTTGTACGGGCAGGGAAGTTTCACTGGGGGAGATAGGGACATCTCCATAAAGTGAGCGAACCATGGCTGCCGGCCCACATTGGGGCCACTAGTATCATGGTAACCTGCTCCTGGTGCATCTTGTGCACCACTTTGTTGAGAAGGGGAGTTGGGGGAAAGGCGTAAACAAATTTCCCTGACCATTGAATCGACAGACCGTTCCCCTTGGACTGGTTCTGGGGGTACCTGGAGGCGTAACTTTGGCATTGTGAGTTTTCCATAGTTGCGAACAGGTCTATTTCCGGGAATCCCCATTGCGTGAAGACGTCGATGTCTTCGTGCAATTGCCATTCATACTCTTCGGGCAGGGGGAAGTCTCTGCTGAGTTTGTCTGCTAGCAGATTGAGTTCCCCTGGTACATGTTGTGATAGTAGGAACATGTTGTGTTTGAGAGCCCACTTCCATATATTCTGGGACAGCTTGGACAGTCCTGGAGAGTGGGTGCCCCCCTGCTTGTTGATGTAGTACATGGCTGTGGTGCTGTCTGTAAGGACCAACACAGTCTTGCCTTGTAGGTGTTCCTGGAAGGCTTTTAGCGCCTTGAACACAGTTAGTAGCTCCAGTAGATTTATGTGTTTGGATGCTACGTTCGGAGTCCAAACTCAGTGAGCAGTCTGATGGGATAGGTGAGCCCCCCATCCTGTGAGGGATGCGTCTGTGGTCAGAGTGGCTTCCGCCGCGGGTGTGGCAAAAGGTTTCCCTCTTTCCTTTGTCCACCACCGTAGCGAGAGAACCAAGGCCTGCGAGACCACCACTAGATCGTCCCATTGTCCGCTGGCCTGACACCACTGGCTGTTGAGCCACTCTTGCATTGGGCGCATGCGCAGGCGCGCGTGAGGTACCAAATAAATACATGACGCCATCATCCCTAGCAAGCGCATTGCTTTGCGTACGGTCACCTCTCGACCTGCCACATAATGGGGGATCTGAAACAGCATGTTTTGGACCCTCTCGTTGGAGGGGAAGACGAGGCCGTCCTTTGTTCGAATTAGAGCCCCTAAAAATTGTTTGATTTGGCTGGGGTCTAAGCTGGACTTCTTTTCGTTGATGGAGAAGCCCAGTTGGTACAAAAGGTCTACGGTCTTTTGGGTATTGGAGAAGCATGTTTCGTAAGAATCCCCTGTTATGAGCCAGTCGTCGAGGTAAGGGTATACCGGGATGGATAACCTGCGCAGGTGGGCTGCTGCTACTGCCAGTACTTTTGTGAATACCCTTGGTGCAGAAGCTATCCCGAAGGGTAGTACTCTGAACTGGTAGTGTTTGTTCTCTATCTTGAACCTGAGGTATTTTCTGTGTGCTGGCAACATTAAAATATGAAAGTATGCATCTTTCATGTCTAGCGTTGTCATGTAATCCCCTTGTGATAACAGTGGGATTACTTCCTGCAAGGTCACCATACGAAACTTTTGGGGTTTGACAAAGTTGTTCGCTGGGCGCAGATCTAATACAGGGCGCATCTTTTTGGGCACAAGGAAGTACACTGAATAAATACCTTCTGTTACCCGAGATAGGGGAACAGCCTCTATAGCTTCTTTTTTCAGTAGCTCTTCTACTTCTTGAAGAAGAATGGTGAGGTGTTCCGGTGTTATGCTTCGGTTCCGTGGGGGTCTGTACTTCGGGGAACCGTTGAATTCGATGCAGTATCCGTGGGCTATGGTGGATAATACCCAGCGGTCTGACGATATTCCCTCCCATGCTGATAGGAACGATGTTAGCCGGCCCCCGACCGGTGATGCATGGGAGGGGACCCGAATCTTCGGGTCATTTGTTGGTATTGGGCGTGGAACCTTTGGGGCTGGAGCCGCGACCTCTTCCTTTGCCACGCCGTTGGCCTCTTTGACTGAACTGGGTGCTTTGGTTAGAGGGCCAGTTGGTAGCAGAGTAAAATTGCTGTTGGTTTTGCTGCTGGCGTAGGCCACGAAAGGAGCGTCTATTGCCATAGCTGCGTCTGTTAGAGGGCCTAGAAATTCGGTCAAGAGTCTTGATGGTATCAAACTCTTTGTTCGCATGTTCTAGGGCCTCATCAACTGCTTTCCCAAACAGATGTGTTTGTTCTATGGGCTTATTTATCAGGGACGCTTGGGTTTCCGGCTTAAATCCTGAATTGCGTAGCCTGACATGGCGTTTGAGAAGTATTCCCTGAACCAGGGAACGGCCAGCCGTCTCTGCGGCATCTAAAGAGTTCTTCACGATGCCCTGGTTTACAAGAGTTCCCTCTGATATTATAGCTAACAGGCGTGAACGCAGGGGTTCTGGTGCGTTCTCTGCTTCGCTGCGCAGCTTGCTCCACTGTGCATCCGCGTAGCTAGCTAGTAGGGAATTGTTATTTGCAATCCTAGTTGAGAATGCGGCGGAGGTCGTGATTCTCTTTCCAAGTGCATAGAGCTTCTTGCCCTCTTTGTCAGGTGGTGCCTCACTAGTGGATAGTGGTACCCCCGCTCTTTTTCTTGTATTAGTAACTACGAGGGAGTCTGGAATAGAATGTCCTCTGATGTACAAAGGGTCAGAGGATGAAGGGCTGAAGAGCTTTTCTATTCGAGGGTTGACCCCTCTTACTAAGGCAGGATTGGAAAGGGAAGGAGATATTCTTCTCTTTATAGAAGCCAGGAGCGGAATAGACTGGCTAACAGGGGCTTTTTCTTTAATAACTTTCTCTACAAAGTCTATGTCAGGAAGAGTTTCCCCTGTGTCTCTCTCAAAATGCGCTGCTGCCTTGTGCAATAGTGCATTGAGTGAAGGTTGGTCATCTATGGGAGAGGTGTTCCCAATATGTGAATCCTTGAGAGGAGAAGGGTGAAAGACATCAGGGTCTGAGTGCACTGATGGGGATTGCCAAGGCTGCACTGATGGGGATTGCCAGGGCTGCGAGGTAGCTGTATCTTCTTCAAAAGCTCCTGCAGTAGTGTAAGGATCTTCTTCGAACCCCTCTTCCTCATGTTCTTCCTCTCCACCTAAACACTCCTCATCTTCCTGGAGGTATTGCTCCTCTTCAGTGAGGTCATATACGTCTGTGGAAGGGGGAAACATCCTAGGAATCTTGACCCTAGGGTCATCCTGGGGCCATTCTCTTTGTCTCTTGTGTGTGGGTGGGTCTTGGCTTCCCAAAAACCTTTCCATTTTCTCGATACAAGAATGGAGTCTTTCAAGGGTCTCATGGGGTACCCCTGAATAGTCTAGAGGGGGGAAATCAAGGTTTTCAGCTTCAAAACGCTTGGAACGCTCCCACAACGTCGAGGAGAGGTTTCCGTCTCCCTCTGAAAAGCCCTCCGGTAGTTCAGAAGTGCCCTTAGATGAAGGGGGCTGTTCCTGGCTACTTTTGTGCTTTTTCGGTGCGGTATTCGACATTTGTTTCGTCGTCCGCGTACGTTTGTCTTCGGAAACAATTCTCGCCAGGCTCTCGACAACGAGTTTGTCATTCGAGGGCTCTGGTGTCGACGTTGCCTGCGTTGCGCGTTGTTCCTCGACGGCCGCTCTATGGAGCGTTACGTCGGATGATTTTGAGGTAGCGCCCATGTTTGATGAAAGGCCAATCGCTGGTCGCGGCTGCGTTTGCGGGTGGGGCTTGAGACCTTTACAGTCTGAAGTAGACGCCGGAGTGCCCTGCGTCCCCTTCGGCGCTGATGGATCCTTCGTCCTCGACGAAGAAGAGCCGTGGGTTGTGTGTTTAGTCTTATGGGGTTTATGTGCATCCTTGTCGCCGGGGTGTTCATCCCCATAAGCAGGGCGTGAGCCGAGCCCTTCGGGGCCGGGGACGGACGTCGAGGAGCGCGAGCGCTCCTTCTGGGGGTTAATGACTTCCGTGACGGACGTCGAGTTATCACCCTCCTCGTCACTTTCTGTAACAGCGGCGGTGGGTGAGGAAATTGACTTCGACATAGCGTAGTCCGCCCACCTCTTAACTTTACGTTCTTTAAGTGTTCTTGGTTTCAAGAGCTTACAGGCCGCGCAGCTGTCCTCTTTATGATCGAGGGGCAAGCAACGATTACAGAACTTGTGTTTATTCTTCCAAGTGTATTTGCCCCTACAGCGTGGGCAAAACTTAAAAGGTGTCCTCTCCATAGCTGAGGCAATAATAACTGGTGATAACAACCCCAAAGGAAAGATAGGGGAGAAAGAAAGACATTCTCAAAGAGAAGATAAAAATTTGAACCCCCACTCTCCCTACTGTATGTTGGCCGGCGAGGCCAGGCCACGTGTTCGGCAGCGCCGAAGGATCTCCTCCGCCTCTTCCCCTCCGTCGAAAACTTGCTCGGCGGAGAAACAGCTTCACAGCTAACGTCGAGGGGAGGGATCTTTAACAATATAATAAGTATAATTAAGGACCGAGGTCCGTAGTAAGTATTAGCAATGTCTCTCTAGGAGCTCCGCGTAAGGCGACCAGAAGCTGGGCGGAAAAAAACAATCTGAGGGACCTCGATGCGTGAGGGATTGTGGGTACAACGCACGTCACTATAGGGATAGTGTTACAGACACGCCTTGTCGACGTCCCCTTTTCGACTACGAAAAACAAAATGCAATACTCCGCAGTGACCACTGGATGTCGGACCTATGCACAGCATGTGATTCTAAGCAGATTAACAAACATCAGAAACACACACACACACACACACACACACACACACACACACACACCCCCCCCCCCCCCCCCCGTCATTTAGTGGTACATGCAGAGTATTGCAGGTCTTCAAAAGTTGAAAAGGGACGTCGACTGGGCATGTGTAATACTATCCCTAGTGTGATGTTCATAGTACCCATGGTCCTTCACACGTCAAAGTCCCTCAGATTGTTTTTTCCACCATAGTGGACGGTGTCAAGTTGTTGAGCTCGTGACTTATAGCCTTTATTTCTTATCATTATAACTTACCTATGATTAATATCCCTTTCGATGACTGACGCAGTTCCTACTACTCCACAGCGTTTAAACTGAATAAGATCATCACTTCTTGTTGAGTCGCGGCTGCAGCCTACCTCATGCCTTGGCCTATACAGTGGGGGGAGGGGGGTTGTCACATTTCAGGTTTCTCTTTGAGAATCCTACCTTTTCACTTTCCGCTCTTTTCTATTTACAAATTTACATTATCATGAAGAACACTCCTTTTGAATTCTGCCCCTCCTGTCATAAAAAGGTGTGCATCGGTGCCTTCCTTGTGATAACGCAGAAAAATGGTGTGCCGCCTGCCAGCTTTTTCAACCTAAAACTCTCAAGGACCGGTGTACTAAACTTTTGCGGGCCATGCCATGCAGGCCAAAGCCACTCTAGAGGGGCCAGCAGGTGCCGTAGAGTCAGAGGACAGGGCGTTCAGCGCACAAAGTGCTGCTGAAGATGAGACAGGAGCAACAGCTGCACAAGTACCAATCCCCCCCTCCGAAAGGCATGCCGGCGGTGTTAGGTAAGATTGTATGTAGTAACCCTGTGGGAGACTACACCAGCCTTGTCCTCTTGGCAATAGGTAACCCAACCTTTGGTGTAGGCCCTATAGTCCACATGTTGGTAGAGTGACTAAGCAGCCAGGATTATCTCAAGAGGGGTCAATGTGAGCTGTAGGGTTGTAACAGAGATTCACAGTGACAGGTATTCAAATAACACTTATACTCAAGGTTTCTTGATTAAATCATTATTTAAATCAACAGTCAGTTTTAAAGTAAGCCTTCTTTAGAAGGGGCAATTGGCAACAATAAAATACACTTCAAAAATACACTCCTTCAGTTCAGTTAAGTAATTAGAAACCCTTTTGGGATGGCACACAGATACTTCCTACACCCAGAGGTGACTTCAATTGATAGGACACTAGACATTAATATATCACTTTTCACACTTAAATGCAGTACTGAAGTTATGGCAAAAAGGAAAAGGTTAGGGAAGGAAACAATGGTTAACAAGTTTCTCAAACAGGTAAGCACTTTAGAATACCCCAATGCAATATGGATTAATCCTTTCCAAGCTATACAAGTAAGGTATGTATGACTTTTTGGGATAGTTAAACACCAAGTCAGAGGGTAAGAAGAGTCTTCGGGGAGCCAGGACAGCCAATGTCAATTGAGCAAAGTCTAGGGGAGCTGAGGCACTTCTTGAAGATAGGCAAAAGTGTTGCCCATCGTTTTGTTGTAAAAACAAATCACAGTTGGGCCACAAGCTGGGAGGCTTGCGAGAAGCAAAGATGCAAGCAACTCTGCAAAGGGCAGCAAATGCAAGTCTCCAGTGAGAGCAAGCAAGCTACAAACAAGAGGCAAGTACCCCTAGTTACACAGTACCTTGAGTCTGAAGAAAAGGTTCCAGCTGGCTTCTGTTCCTGTTGTCCCGAAGATCCTGTTGTTCCTGGGCCTCAGTTGTGGGGACAAGAGGGAGGACGCCTGGAGACTCCCGCACTACAGTTTAAAGGTCGGCGGCAGCAATAGGCACAGTCCAGATCAGCGGCACTTTGCGGTTTCAGCTACTCGCAATTAGCACCACTGTGGTTCTTGAACACGTTGAGGTGGTTGATGCTTGGTTAGTTCTGCTTCGAGGGAGTCTTGTATATCTTCCTGGAGCTTGGGTCCGGCTTAAAGGCGATGCACGCGCCCTGGTGTTCCTGTCCCCTGGCACTCAGTTCCTGTACCAGTTAAGAAGTACAGCCAGCAGAGACAGGGGGGTGGGGGTTCCAGGCAAGTTAGTTGTGTGGTTGATCAGTCCCACCAACCCAAAGGTAGAAGTCGTCCTTTCCGGGCTTCTCTAATCGATTAGAAAGTCTGAGCTTCAGCACTGCAGCAGGGCTTCACTGGGCAAACAAACGGTCCAGGAGGGTGCAGCAAGCTTCTCTTCCAGTTTCTTCAGTTCCATCGTCCAGTGGTCGACTCTGTCTTCCAAGCCAAAAAGCCTTGCCTTTTATGCAATTCTTTCATATTTGCAGCCTGGCTGTCACTCACACAGCAGGGTGGCCGTCCTCCAAGGACAGCAAGCCGGCCAATCATCTTTGGGTGCATTCCTGTAACCAAGGAGACTAAGCACAGGGAGTTGACCTTAGTTTTATTCCCTAAAACCTTTTCCTTGACACCAAACTTAGTATTGCTTAAATGTACCAGTGATGTATCAATATCCACAGTGTCCTAATTATTTAAGTCACCTGAGGGTATAGGAAGTGTGTGTGCCATCCTCAGTGGGTACCTACGGGTTTATTGAAACTGAGTGTGTATTTTTGAAGTATATTTGTGTTACATACATTGCTCCCTTCTAAAGAAGGCATTTTCAAACTGACTGTTAAATAACTGTTCAATCAAGAAATCTTTAATCAGGAAACCTTGAGTGTAAGAGTTTATTTGGATAATTGTCACTGTGAATCTTTATGCTATAACCCTACAGCTCACATTGACCCCTCTTGAGATAAGCCTGGCTGCTCAGCCACTCTAGCAACATCTGTAGTACATGCAAAGGTTGGGTTAAATATTGCCAAGAGGACACGGCTGGTGCAGTCTCCTACATAATACTGCATACAATCTTGCCTATCAGTGCCCATTCATAGCCTCATGTTAACACTCTTACACAAGACTAGTCATCAATGTAGATCAGGACAATGTTGTCCATCAGGACAATACTGGCTATTAGAGACAATCAATTTGGTGATTACAACACTTAGGAGGATGACAACCAATTGTTGGCCCCCTCACCTGCACATGTTGATCAGTCAATAGCTGACTCTCCTGCACACGATCAGGTATTATACAATGATCTACTCAAGAGAGCAGCAGATCACTTTAAAATACAAACCCAGGATATTCCTTTCCCAAGATCTAGATTTCGTACAGTCAATAAATAAAAGGATACAACCCTCTCTAGTTATACCATCACTTACCAAGGCTGTTAACCCCAGAAAAGAGTTGTCATCCTGCACCTTCTGACCCTTTGTACATCAAGGGCCATCTCAAACCGGACACCTTAGTGGTTAACACCACCCGCAAAAGGGCAGGTACACAATTAGCTTCTGGTGAGGCAACCCCAGAGAAAGAGGCATCGGGAAAGAAGGTAGCAACATCAGTCGCATACCAGGTGCGAAATGCTAACACAAGCCTGCTCTCCAGCTAGAATAGGTCCCTTTGGGATAAAGTACAAACACAACTAGATTCTGTCCCAGACCCTATCCGTACAGAAATGTTAAACAAGGTAGACGAGTGGCAAATAACATTAAAGGCCACCTTGATGCAGCAGATATTGCAGGCATAATTGTTGCAGAGGGAACCTTACTAAAACGCCATGCCTGGCTGCGTCGGTCAGTATTTAAATTGGAGACACAAGCAACACTTAGCAGTAGATGACGCCCTTGTAACAGCCAACAATGAACACGATACTTTAAAATCTCTTGGGCAAATTTCAAACAACCCATACATTAAAAGAGCTGTCTAATGCACATACGTGTTTTTTAAAGCCAAAGTTAAACAAGCCTCTCAATCTACTTTTAGCCAAAATAAATAGTAAAACGCAGTGCAATCCACACCCTTTCAGCCTACCTATCAAGGAGGGTTTAGACGCATTACAGCTAGATCTCAGGCTGCAGCCTCTAAAAGGCACCACTACCCAAAAACAATGACACCACAGTTCAGGTCCCCTCCCAGGTTTCCCCAGCAGGGAGTCAAATATCACATTACGCCCATGCATGGGAGGGGATCACTTTAGACAAGTGGGTGCTTTCCACCACAACAAAAGGATACTCCATAGAGTTCCTATCAAAACCACATCATCCTCCAAAACAGTGCAAGATGTTGCAAGAACATCAATAAATTCTTCAAGAAGAAATCCAGGTACTGCTTCAAAAAGGAGCAGTAGAACCCGTCCCTGCTCATGAGGTAAACAAGAGTATTTATTCAACTCACTTCCTTGCTCCCAAAAAGGATTTAACTACTGTGTTAGACCTTCGACCAGCCAACACGTTTGCCAAACCATAAATGTATCGATTGAGTACACTTCAGGAGGTTATCCTGCTATTAAAACAAGGGGATTACATGGCAACATTGGATATGAATGATGCATACTTTCATATTTGAATGTTGCCAGCTCACAGAAAATATCTCAGGTTCAAAGTCAGCACGACTCATTACCAGTTCAAAGTGCTTCCCTTCAGCATATCCTCAGCGCCAAGGGTATTCACCAAAGCACTAGCAGGGGCAGGGGCAGCTGTCCACCTGCACAGACAGTCTAGTCCAGTGTACCCTTATCTTGACGACTGGCTAATAACAGGAAAGACACCTCAAGAGCATCATCGGAAACACCCAAGAGACAACCTGCTTTACAATCTAGGCTTCTAAATCAATGAGAAGAAATCAATTCTTGCTCCGAGTCAAACAAAACAGTTTCTTGGTGCACAAATCCAGACGAACGATGCCTTAGTCTTCCCCTCCAATGAGAGGGTACAAAATGTCCTTTGTCAAATTCCACGTTATGTAGCAGGTCGGTTCAAGAGTGGCTAGCGAGGCAATGGTCACAAGCAAGCAGTCAGTGGGACGATCTAGTGGTAATTTCGCAGTACCTAGTTCATTCACTGCAGTGGTGGACAAGGAATAATCTTCAGCAAGGGAAATCATTCACCACCCCCTCAGTTCAAGCCACTCTTAATACTGACACATCACTGTCGGGATGGGGAGCACATCTCAACAACACTGCTCACAGCAAACGGGCGCAAAGAAACACATCAACTTTATAGAGTTGTTAGCATTGTTCAAAGCCCTCCAAGCTTTTCAACACCTAATTCAAGGGTAAACCGCCCTAGTACTAACAGACCGCACAACAGCCATGTTTTACATAAACAAGCAAGGGGGAAAACATGTTCCAAGTCTGTCTAAACTAGCACAAAACATATGGAACTCCACTCTAAAACATAACATGTTCCTTCTGTCCCAACATGGAACGGTTTGTTACCTGGCGCAAAGCTTGATAGATCAACCCAATTGATTGTTCTCCATCACACACTGTTCTCTAGTTACTTTACCTATTAGATTCAGGTTTAGTCTAACTCTTGTAGAGTCCATTTAGCAGCACTTTCTGAATACATCACCTCTCAACCAAAGGTGTCCTGGTGGAAGGTGCCAGTAGTAAAGGCTTTCATGGAGGGGGTTGCAACTCCCAGGTGGCATTTAAATGTTGTACTTACAAAGGTCATGGGCTCCCCATTTGAGCCAATAGATAAAATCAGTCTTAAACACTTGACTTACAAGACTGCTTTTCCCATTGCCATTACATCCATTAGAGGGGTCAGTGAACTACAAGCACTTTCAGTTCAAGATCCCTTTGTTGTCATTCATAAAGACAAAGTGGTGCCAAGAACACACCCACATTTTTCTCCTAAATTTATTTCAAAGTTCCATATCAACCAGTCCATACAACTTCCAGCTTTCTTACAAAACCGTACCAATTCTGCAGAAAGAAGCCTCCATACATTAGATGTTAGGAGGGCTGTAATGTATTACCTTAAGACAACAAAACCAATGAGAAAGACTGATCAATTCTTTGTGTCCATAGCTACTGGAAGAGAAGGGGATCCTGTCTCTAAGTCGGCTATCTCAAAATGGATAATCAAATGCATTCAAATTTGCTACTCCCTTTCAAACAAAACTATGCCTTTCACGCCAAGATCCCACTCAAGACAGGGCACAGGGGCTACTTTGGCTTTTATTGCAAATGTCCCTTTAGATGCCATTTGCAAGGTAGCTACTTGGAGTTCTATACATAATTCCACACAACATTACTGTCTGGATGCCCATTGTAAACAAGTAACAGGTGGGACAATCAGTGTTAAAGAATGAGAAGTAGGGGTGCACAAAACAGCTTTGTGAATCGTTTAAGATCTTTACAATGTATATTCCCTTCGGACATACGTCTCTAATGGATTCGATAAAAGTGTAGTCGATATTTAAGGTGCAAAAGGGCTGACGTCACAAGGCCACTTGGGACAAAGCGATTGAACAGAACCAGAACTGTGTACTACTACCCAGTAAGACCTAATGCACTCCTTCTGGAATCTAAGTCCCAATTAATGATAGTAGATGACAATGCATTACTTACCGTAAAAGCATTTCTGATTGTTGTATCTGCTTAGATTCACATGCTGTCCATAGGTCCGACATCCAGTGGTCACTGCGGAGTATTGCATTTTGTTTTTCGTAGTCGAAAAGGGGACGTCGACAAGGCGTGTCTGTAACACTATCCCTATAGTGACGTGCGTTGTACCCACAATCCCTCACGCGTCGAGGTCCCTCTGTTTGTATTTTTCTGCCCTGAGGGAGCCTTCTATACGTGAGTGAGTACAGAAAAGAGAGAAATATAGGAAAGGATGTCTATGTTCCTTCCATCCGAGCGGGGAGGAAGGGTGGGCACATGTGAATCTAAGCAGATACAACCATCAGAAATGCTTTTACGGTAAGTAATGCATTGTCTTCTGATGTTTGTTAATCTGCTTAGAATCACATGCTGTGCATAGACTAGCGAGCAGTACCCGGAGTTGGCGGTGGGTTATGAGAAGGAACAGTAGAGAAAAGATGTCTTAATACTGCCTGTCCCACCTGGGAGTCAGATCTAGAGTGTGCATCTAGACAGTAGTGTTTTGTAAAGGTGTGTACAGAACTCCAGGTAGCCGCTTTGCAGATGGACTCAAGGGGAACATTTGCAATGAATGCTATGGAAGCCCCAGTGCCTCGAGTGGAATGTGCTCTTGGCTTGAAGGGTAGTTCTCTCTTAGCAAGAGTGTAACAGAGAGTGATGCATTGTACAATCCATCTAGATATAGTGGACTTAGAGACTGCATCTCCTTCTCTTCCTGCTGCCACCGAGACAAAGAACTGATTAGTTTTTCTCAGTGTTCTGGTTCTTTCCATGTAGAACATGACAGCTCTGCGTACATCTAGTGTATGCAGACTTTTTTCTCCCAAGCTGGAAGGGTTTTGAAAGAACGTTGGTAGTTCTATAGATTGGTTTACATGAAATTTCGAGATGAATTTTGGTGCAAACCTTGGGTGTGTGCGAAGAACCACCTTATCCTTGTGAACTGTTACGAAGGGGTCTAGTACAGAAAGAGCCTGTAGTTCACTTACTCTCCTAATGGAGGTGATAGCTATTAGGAAAGCAGTCTTAAGAGTGAGGTTTTTAAGAGTTGCCTTGTGCATGGGTTCGAAAGGAGTGCCCATGAGTCTGGAAAGTACCACGTTTAAGTCCCATCCGGGAGCTGGGTTAGCTATCGGGGGGTGTATTCTCTTTACCCCTTCCATGAAGGCCTTGATAACTGGTATCTTCCACCACGACACTTTAAGTTGGGAAGTGGTGTATGCAGAAAGTGCCGCTAGGTGGACTTTAATGGAATTAAACACTAGACCTGAATCCAGTAAATGGGTCAAGTACAGAATAATGTTAGTGGCAGAGCAGTCAACCGGGTTGATGTTTTTACTTCTACACCAGATGACAAATCTTGTCCACTTGCTAGAATAGCAGTGGCGAGTATTAGGTTTTCTGGCTTCCCTGAGGATGTCCATACATCTTTGAGGGAGATGTAAATGTCCAAATTCTATGATCTCAGGAGCCAGGCTGCTAAATTCATGGTCTGAGGGTATGGATGCAGTGTCCTGCCCTTGTCTTGTGACAACATGTTGTACGGGCAGGGAAGTTTCATTGGGGGAGATAGGGACATCTCCAACAAGTGAGCGAACCATGGCTGCCGGGCCCACATTGGGGCCACTAGTATCATGGTAACCTGCTCTTGGTGCATCTTGTGCACCACTTTGTTGAGGAGGGGAGTCGGGGGGAAAGGCGTAAACAAATTTCCCTGACCATTGCATCGACAGACCGTTCCCCTTGGATTGGTTTTGGGGGTACCTGGAGGCGTAACTTTGGCATTGTGAGTTCTCCAGGGTTGCGAACAGGTCTATTTCCGGGAAACCCCATTGCGTGAAGACGTCTAAGACGATGTCTTCGTGCAATTGCCATTCGTACTCTTTGGGCAGGGGGAAGTCTCTGCTGAGTTTGTCTGCTAGCAGATTGAGTTCCCCTGGTACATGTTGTGATAGTAGGAACATGTTGTGTTTGAGAGCCCACTTCCATATATTCTGGGACAGCTTAGACAGTCCTGGAGAGTGAGTGCCCCCTTGCTTGTTGAGGTAGTACATGGCTGTGGTGCTGTCTGTGAGGACCATCACTGTCTTTCCTTGTAAGTGTTCCTGAAAGGCTTTCAGTGCTTTGAACACGCTAGTAGTTCCAGCAGGTTTATATGCTTGGATGCTAAACTCGGAGTCCACACTCCGTGAGCAGTCTGATCGGATAGGTGAGCCCCCCATCCTGTAAGGGATGTGTCTGTGGTTAGAGTGGCTTCCACTGCGGGTGTGGCAAAAGTCTTCCCTAATAACAGGTTTTCCTTTGTCCACCACCGTAGCGAGAGAACCAAGGCCTGCGAGACCACCACTAGATCGTCCCATTGTCCGCTGGCCTGACACCACTGGCTGTAAAGCCACTCTTGCATTGGGCACATGCGCAAGCGCGCGTGAGATACCAAATAAATACACGACGCCATCATCCCTAGCAAGCGCATTGCTTTGCGTACCGTCACCTCTCGACCTGCCACATAACAGGGGATCTGAAACAGAATGTTTTGGACCCTCTCGTTGGAGGGGAAGACGAGGCCGTCCCTTGTTCGAATTAGAGCCCCTAGGAATTGTTCGATTTGGCTGGGGTCTAAGCTGGACTTCTTTTCGTTGATGGAGAAGCCCAGTTGGGACAAAAGGTCTACGGTGTTTTGGGCGTGGAGAAGCATGTTTCGTAAGAATCCCCTGTTATTAGCCAATCGTCCAGGTAAGGGTATACCGGGATGGATAAACTGCGCAGGTGGGCCGCTGCCACTGCCAGTACTTTCGTAAATACCCTTGGTGCAGATGCTATCCCGAAGGGTAGTACTCTGAACTGGTAGTGTTTGTTCTCTATCTTGAACCTGAGGTATTTTCTGTGCGCTGGCAACATTAAAATATGAAAGTATGCATCTTTCATGTCTAGTGTTGTCATGTAATCCCCCTGTGATAACAGTGGGATTACTTCCTGCAAGGTCACCATACGAAACCTTTGGGGTTTGACAAACTTGTTCGCTGGACGCAGATCTAATACAGGGCGCATGGTTAAATCCTTTTTGGGTACAAGGAAGTACACTGAATAAATACCTTCTGTTACCTGAGATAGGGGCCTGCCTCTATAGCTTCTTTTTCTTGAAGAAGAATAGTGAGGTGTTCCGGTGTCATGCGTCGGTTCCGTGGGGGTCTGTATTTCGGGGAACCGTTGAATTCGATGCAGCATCCGTGGGCTATGGTGGATAATACCCAGCGGTCTGACGTTATTCCCTCCCATGCTGAAAGGAACGATGTTAGCCGGCCCCCGACCGGTGATGCATGGGAGGGGACCCGAATCTTCGGGTCATTTGTTGGTATTGGGCGTGGGGCCTTTGGGACTGGAGCCGCGCCCTCTTCCTTTGCCACGACGTTGGCCTCTTTGACTGAACTGGGTGCTTTGGTTAGAGGACCAGTTGGTAGCAGAGTAAAATTGCTGTTGGCTTTGTTGCTGGCGTTGGCCACGAAAGGAGCGTCTATTGCCATAGCTGCGTCTGTTAGGTGGCCTAGAAATTTGGTCAAGAGTCTTGATGGTATCAAACTCCTTCTTCGCATGTTCTAGGGCCTCATCAACTGCTTTTCCAAACAGATGTGTTTGTTCTATGGGTTTATTTATCAGGAAAGCCTGTGTTTCCGGCTTAAAACCCGAATTGCGCAACCAGACATGGCGTTTGAGAAGTATTCCCTGAACCAGGGAACGGCCAGCTGTTTCTGCGGCATCTAAGGAGTTCTTTACGATGCCCTGGTTTACAAGAGTTCCCTCTGATATTATAGCTAGCAGGCGTGAACGCAGGGGTTCTGGTGCGTCCTCTGCTTCGCTGCGCAGCTTGCTCCACTGTGCATCTGCGTAGCTAGCTAGTAGGGAATTGTTATTTGCAATCCTGGTTGAGAAGGCGGCGGAGGTCGTGATTCTCTTCCCAAGTGCATAGAGCTTCTTGCCCTCTTTGTCAGGTGGTGCCTCACTAGTAGATAGTGGTACCCCCGCTCTTTTTCTTGTATTAGTCACTACAAGGGAGTCCGGAATAGAATGTCCCCTGATGTACAAAGGGTCAGAGAACGAAGGGCTGAAGAGCTTTTCTATCCGAGGGTTGACCCCTCTGACTAAGGCCGGATTGGAAAGGGAAGGAGTTATTCTTCTCCTTATAGAAGCCAGGAGTGGAATAGACTGACTGACCGGGGCTTTTTCTTTAATAACTCTTTCTACAAAGTCTATGTCCGGAAGAGTCTCCCCTGTGTCTATCTCAAAATGCGCTGCTGCCTTGCGCAACAGTGCATTAAGTGAAGGTTGGTCATCTATGGGGGAGGTGTTTCCAATCGGTGAGTCCTTGGGAGGAGAAGGTTGAAAGACATCAGGGTCTGAGGGCACTGATGGGGATTGCCAAGGCTTCACTGATGGGGAGTGCCAGGGCTGTGAAGTAGCTGTATCCTCTTCAAAAGCTCCTGCACTAGTGTAAGGGTCTTCTTCAAACCTCTCTTCCTCATGTTCTTCCTCTCCACCCAAACACTCATCTTCCTGGAGGTATTGCTCCTCTTCAGTGAGGTCATATGCGTCTGTAGAAGGGGGAAACAGCCTAGGAATCTTGACCCTAGGGTCATCCTGGGTCCATTCTCTTGGTCTTTTGGGTGTGGGTGGGTTTTGTTTACCCAAAAACCTTTCCATCTTTTCCATACAAGAATGGAGTCTTTCAAGGGTCTCATGGGGAACCACTGAATAGTCTAGAGGGGGGAAATCAGTGTTTTCACCTTCAAAACGCTTAGAACGCTCCCACAACGTCGACGAAAGGTTTCCGTCGCCCTCAGAAAAGCCCTCCGGTAGTTCAGAAGTGCCCTTAGATGAAGGGGGCAGTTCCTGGCTACTTTTGTGCTTTTTCGGCGTTTCTATATATTTTGGTGCGGTATTCGACGTCTGTTTCGTCGTCCGCTTACGTTTGTCCTCGGAAACAATTCTCGCCAGGCTCTCGACAACGAGTTCGTCAGTAGAGGGTTCTGGAGTCGACGTTGCCTGCGTTACGCGTTGTTTCTCGACGGCCGCTCTATGGAGCGTTACGTCGGATGTTTTTGAGGTAGCGCCCGTGTTAGATGAAAGCCCAATCGCTGGTCGCGGCTGCGTTTGCGGGTGGGGCTTGAGACCCTTACGGTCTGAGGTAGACGCCGGAGTGCCCTGCGTCCCCTTCGGCGCTGATGGATCCTTCGTCCTCGACGAAGAAGAGCCGTGGGTTGTGTGCTTAGGCCTATGGGGTCTGTATGCGTCCTTGTCGCCGGGGTGTTCATCCCCATAAGCAGGGCGTGAGCCGAGCCCGTCGGGGCCGGGGACGGACGTCGAGGAGCGCGAGCGCTCCTTCTGGGGGTTAATGACTTCCGTAACGGAGGTCGAGTTATCACCCTCCTCGTCACTTTCTGTAACAGCGGCGGCGGGTGAGGAAACTGACTTCGACATAGCGTAGTCCGCCCACCTCTTAACTTTCCGTTCTTTAAGAGTTCTTGGTTTCAAGAGCTTACAGGCCGCGCAGCTGTCCTCTTTATGATCGAGGGGCAAGCAACGATTACAGAGCTTGTGTTTGTCTTTCCAAGTGTATTTGCCCCTACAGCGTGGGCAAAACTTAAAAGGTGTCCTCTCCATAGCTGAGGCAATAAAAACTGGTGATAACAACCCCAAGGGAACGATAGGGGAGAAAGAAACACATTCTCGACGAGAAGATAAAAGTTGGAACCCCTACTCTCCCTACTGTGTGTTGGCCAGCGAGGCCTGGCCACGTGTTCGGCAGCGCCGAAGGATCTCCTCCGTCTCTTCCCCTCCGTCGAAAACTTGCTCGGCGGAGAAACAGCTTCACAGCTAACGTCGAGGGGAGGGATCTTTAACAATAAGTATATATAAAGGACCGAGGTCCGTAGTAAGTGTTTAGCAATGTCTCTCTAGGAGCTCCGCGTAAGGCGACCATAAGCTGGGCGGAAAAAAACAATCTGAGGGACCTCGACGCGTGAGGGATTGTGGGTACAACGCACGCCACTATAGGGATAGTGTTACAGACACGCCTTGTCGACGTCCCCTTTTCGACTACGAAAAACAAAATGCAATACTCCGCAGTGACCACTGGATGTCGGACCTATGCACAGCATGTGATTCTAAGCAGATTAACAAACATCAGAAATTCATATATATTTTGGCCACAAAGGCGAACATGTAAATAAACATCATTTTAACTTTTGTTAGTTTCAACTAGTGTGTTTTCCAATCTGTAGCATTTAAAGAGCCATATCCTACAACACTGTAGAACACATACATAAATCAGAAATCGATTTATAAAAATGACCATTGCATTTTAATTTGTAAAGACCAAGCAAAACAATGGTTAATTTAGAACATAATTCATGTTCATAAACTGATACTTTTTGTCAGTATCTTGTACAGCAGAGAAGTTGCAACACAAGCAATACCTAATGGTCAGACAATGAAATTATGTCAGGAAGCTTTCACATTGTCAATCTCATGGGGTAACATTTGTCTTCATAAAAGCCCCTTTTGGGTTTTTAGCAGTAACCAACGCGTTACGGATCATAGATCCATCTTCAGGGTTAGGGCTTGAATGTTCCTATTCAGAGATCATATTGAGCATAACTTCCTTAGTGTAGACCCTGTGCGGTGATGGAAATAAATATCTACTTTAGTGATTACCATCAATTACATAACAAGTCACAATGGACAGAGGATAGTTGGACGCTACTGACCTCTTCACAGTTGTAAAATGTCCAGTGACTGACCTAATAAGTTGAAGTACATAGACATCGAATAACTTGCACTTCCTTTTAATGTACTCATGCATACAGTTCATGCTCCCTCGTGTCAGAAACAAACCAATCTGTGGGACATTGACACGTGAAGGACCATGGGTACTACAGACGTCACACTAGGGATAGTAATACAGACACGCCCATTTGACATTGCTTTTCGACTTTTGAAAACAAGTCATGCAATACTTTGAACATACAACTAGATGGCGGCCTATGCAAAGCATGTGATTCTAAGCAGATACAAGCATCAGAAATATGATTACAGTAAGTATATATAAACAATCTTGGGTACCGACGCTTTACAGTTGAAAAAGGTGAATGTGGTTTAAAACCAATTAACCCCTTAAGTGCCAAGGACGAGGTATCTCATCCTTGGGATTACCTCCCTGTTGCCAAGGACGAGATAGCGCATCCTTGGCACCTAAGGGGTTAATGAAGGAGAAATAGTTAGAAGGCATTGAATGGCGAAATACTGAAATGACCAAAAAAGGCCTTGGCACTGGGGGGGTGGACCCATGGCAGTTAAAAGCTTAAGGAAAAGTGTAAATAGTAAAGTGAGGAACGATGCATTTAAACTAGTAACTATATACCATGCTGTTAAGATGGATTTCTAAATGTACTGACACCTTTTGATACTGTTCTTTACGTAAAGACAACTTAGAACACTGAAAAAAATGGCAGTTTGATTTATTTTCGAGATATCCAGAGACACATTCTGTTTTTAATCACACAAGTACACTATCAATCAATACATAATAAGATTAGATATTGTTTAACTAGCTGTGCTTGGCCACAATCAGGTGTCAAAATAGGACTTCATTAGATAAGACTGGCAACACATAGTATGCTTGTTTTCCACATTCTTACCTTGCGGGAGGATTCTGGCCTTCACTGGAGCTTGAGCCTTCTTAACAATTTCCTTCAGCATTTTTCTCTCCTCTTCTCCCACCAGAGACACAGAGCGGCCAGCCCTCCCTGCTCTTGCTGTGCGTCCCACACGGTGTACATAGTGTTTAACTGTGTTGGGCATTGTAAAGTTTATCACCTAGAGGGAAGATCAATATTTTGACTTTGAAATGCAAGTACTAAATACATTACGCGGCTGGTTAGTCTTCCCATTTTCAAACCGAAAACATGGTAATCTATCAACAACTTTTGTGATCTCAAACTTTCTGCAGAAAACAGTCTATCACAAGACATTTAAATTCTGATGTTTCCCCTATAATCGTTCTCAGCAGAGATGTAGGTAGTTCCACACGTCATCCATCCGATCAGAAAGAACTGCAAAGGGGATGTTTTAGGACAGTTTTTCTGAAGTCCAACTAAGGGCTTCCAGACTGTCTCCGCAATTCAAGAATGGTGTACCGCCAATGATCTCTGCCTTAATTTTTTTTATTTTATTTTTTTATTGTGCAGTAGCCAAAATTGACTTTTAGCACATTTAGACTATAGTGTACATACAAAATTAGAAAGATAAAATTAAACAGTCAATGTACATACTCCGATTACAAAAATTCCAATAAAACAAGATCACTAAGAACAGAGTAAAAATAAAAATATTTAAAAGAACAAAAAAGACCAGAAAGAGAAAATCAAAAAAAAAAGCAACCAAATCTCACATCAAGTACATTTTACCCAGATAAAAGGGGTGGGAGGCTCTAGATATCCTCCCTTATCAACTCTTCCCAAGTGTCTCAATCTCTTATCAACTAATTCCTTTAGGGCTCTGCCCACCTCTACCGAGAGAACCATCTCGTTACCAGAGGATAGTCTCGCCCAAAATGCATCAGTATTCAACCAGGATTCATCATGAGCAAATCTGCAACATCTCCTGACCCTCATACTCCATGTCCCAAAGCATTTAGACAGTAGGTGTCTAGTAGTCTGAACTTCATTACTATGACACCTATAACAATTTGGCAAAATCTCCCCTTCCTTATCTCTAGTAGCTAGTATTTCTAGAGTCGGAAGTAGATTTAAATGAAATCTCAAACAAGAAGATCTGAACCGTGGGTTAGGAGACTTTTTTAAATAGGCAGGTACAAAAGTCGTTTATCCACCACTGTCAAGGAAGCAGATCTTTTAGATTTCCTCATATTATGGATCGTGCTTACCCAGTCACCCAATGTCATCTTTTCTTTCACCTTTAGTGAATTCTGAAGGAGCAATTCAATCCCACATTCGCATCTAGACAATATTTCCGAGCATTTTTAGCTAAATCTGCACAAAAACCCATTCTTCCCTGATTGTAACTCAAGAGCCACTTCCTCAAAAAAGCAAATTCTTTGGTGGATCTAGAATTAATCTATAAAGTGACATCCACTTCCATTCCATCCATGATCTAAATGATGAAGACCAAGTTCATATTTTAGGCATGCTATGGGTACACAATCCGGCAGGCCCAAAGTTCGTTTCCACAACCTAGCTTCTATTGTGTCCCATTCTAAGTCCATGGCTATAGAGTTGTAATCCAGACCATACAGGACTACTGGAACCACCTTACCTATATAGAATCTCAGAAGGGGAAGGATGGAAAATGTACCGAACTTGGATTTGATTTTTTTAATTTGGGCACCCAGTTTCACTACCTTTAGGTCAATGGATATCAACAAGCTGTTCTTTGTTGGAAAGGATCTTAGAGTGGCTCACAAGTAGGTTAATTCTGAGATCTATCGATAGCTTAATGCCAGTAAGGTAGATCCTCATCGGGACACCTGCTCCCTCCTTTCCTCTCCCTCTCTGGCCGCTCCCCCTGAGCCCTCTTCCTGCTCCTTCCTCTGAGGCTAAGAATCTTGGAGTCATCTTTAACTCCTCCCTCTCTCCTCACATCTCTGACATCTCCAAGAAGTCACAATATTAGCTGCACCTCCTCTGAGGTATTCTGCCTTTTCTCACCTTCCCCCAGCAGCTCACCGTCTCCAGAGCCCTGGTCCTCTCTAGGCTGGAATATTGCAACAGCCTCTTTCTAAATTTGCATGCCTCTACTCTTCGACCTTTACAACTTATCCATTACAGGACTGCAAGACTTGTCCTTGGCCTCAAGCCCAAGGATCGTACCTCTCCAGCTCTGAAACCTCTCCACTGGCTCCCTGTGGCTGCAAGGATCAAGCTCAAGACCATCTGCATTGTCCACAAGGCATTCTGGAAACTCGGACCGCACTATCTACAACTTTCTCTTCCTAAACATCTTCCTTCTCGAGCCCTCAGCTCATCCACCTCCAACTCTGAGGGTCAAACGCTTCTCCAAGCAGAGAGTAGGGGGTAGATCTCTTTCCTCTGGTGGGGTCTCCCTCTGGAACAGCCTCCCTGCCTCTCTCAAACTTGAGCAGAACCAATTCCAGCAGCAACTCAAGACCTTCCTTTTTGCTCTCCCTTGCTGATGTCCCCGACCGCTGTGCACACTGGTCACCTGGCCACCCACTGAAACCCTGCATGTCCAGTTGCCCTTGCACTGCCTCCGGGCTCCCCCAGCACTTAAGTATCTATCTGCAACCCTACAGTCCCTTGTCTCTCTGCACTTATGAGCCACCCTCCGGCAGAACTTATTAAGTTACCACCAATTCGCCCTCCCCCGACCCCATGGCACTTCTCCCTCCCAACCCCATCGCCTCCCCCCTCCCCCAAGGGACTTTGCACCCTCCCTCCTGCCTGCACTTGCGCAATCTGAATGACAAAAGGCCTAGTAAGATTGGTTTGTCGTCCTTCTACCCCACCCCCCATGTCTTGTCATGCCTAGAAACACTTGTGTACAGGCGCATTATAAATGACTTATATCATATATCACTTAGATAGACCAACACTGTTACAACTATCTACCTTGCAACATATAGAACTTTCTTCTGTTTGGAATGGATACAATTACAATACCACTATAACTTTTAAGAATCCAGTTCAGGGATAGTAAAATAACTCCTATACTTTTCAGAGGGGCAATCAGTTATTCAGGGTTAGATATGAACACTTAAGTATTTTAGAAGTGCACTAAAGCAATTCAAGGTAAGCACAACTCAATGTTACACTTTAAGAATGGCAGCAGCTATTCAAGGTGAGTAATACCTTATTCATATATAAACGTATAACTCGCTGAGACCACTATGGGGTGCGGAGCAAGATGTCCGTGTAAGAACTGAGCTCTGCGCCCTGTTGAGCTTTATGGCATTTTTTCACCCCTTCCAGTGAGAGTGCCCCTGTGAGTGCCGGTGGGGAGAGCAGCACCCTGTTCAGAACGCTGTCAAACTTTGAGGCCGGGGAAGAAGCGAGTGCAGCTGCAGGCATCAGGCCGGGAGTCCCAGGCAGGCAGGAGCAGCAGTGATGGGAGAGCGCAGCAGAGGCGAGGCAGCCTGGGGTAGTGGAAGTGATAATACGACCCCCAAAATGGCTGCGACGGTGTGTGCTGGGCAGGCGTTGGAGTTCTGGAGGAGGCCGGAGACAGCACATGTGGAGGCAGCCGGAGCCTCAGTGGCAGACAGCGGGGCAATGCGCTGATCCAACCCGGTATAACGGGGACAGCTGGATTGTGGCAGGCTGTTAGGGAGAATTCTCAGAAATGTGCTAATTCCTCTCTACTTTAGAGACCCCCAGCTCTTTTGCTGTACTCTAGGACTTTTTCATTTTTACCTGGAGAGAGAGACTCTTTTTTCAAACTCATTTATTTTAATGTGATCTAACTCTGTTTCTTTTGGTTTTTGGAGTCCGACAAACTCCATAGGCATCTTTTTACATTGTGTCACACAGCACCTTCAGTGCAGTGACACAGGGTAGGCTTTCAGATTTCCCCAAAGTTTTAACTACCTTTCTCTTGGATAACTACTGTTTCTAAGAGCAGTAAAGTGAAATAGACTTTACTTACACTTTTAAAATTTCTAGACCCAGCACACACCATCTTACCATAGGGTGCTGGAGGGGTTACATAGTATCCCCTTTGTCTAGCTTCTCATGTAGCATTTTTATGTTACTCTTTCCTCGATGAATGGCTGGTGGCAGTGGTTTACTTTTTACTACCGTGGTGTGTCTTTGCCGCGGGCTACGTTCGCAGCTGCAGTAAAGCACCCTTGTGTGCCCTTTTTGTCAAAATGGCCCCGGTCTTCTTTTTTCGCCATTTCTTTGTGGAAAGGTCCTTCTTGAGATTTACTCTGCACGCCAAACCAGGTTTGGTCCCTTTGTTAGTTTTGTCTCTGGCTCTAGGGTGCCTGGTGGGGGCAGGAAGTGAGGGAAGTGCCTTCACTTCCCTGTGCCTAGTCTCCTAGGAGACAAGAATGCACTCCTAGTTGATTGGCCGGTTGGCTGTCCGGCAAGGACAGCCACCCTGCTGGGTGATTGATAACCAGGCTGGAATGAATGGGAGAAATCTGCATAAAAGGCGAGGCTTTTTGGCTTGGAAGGCAGAGTCGACCACTGGACAAAGGAACCCGAAGAAGAACTTGAAGAAGACGCCTGCTGCAACTCCTGGACTGTTGGTTTGCCCAGTGAAGCCCTGCTCCTGTGCTGAAACTCCAAATCTGTTTCGACAGAGAAGCCCCTGCAAGGACGACCAATCAACTCCAAAGTAAGCCACCTGGACATCCTTCTCTGAGCTGGTTGAATTTCCAGAGTGCTGTTGGAAACCAAAACACCAGGGAGAGGAACACCAGTTTGTGTGCGTTGCTTTTAAATTGGCCAAAAGCTCGAGAAAGATCCTTTGGACTCCCACGAAGCAGGGCTGACCGAGCCTGAGCCCCCTCAGAGTGTGGGAGCCCAGATGCAAGGAAGCCCACCTCGACAGCCAAGAACCACAGTGTTGCTGATTGCGGTAAACGCAAGGAGCTGAAACACCGAAAGTGCCACTTGTTTGAAGTTTGCCGATTGCCATCGGTGAAAGTCCCGTTGTAGTGCAGGAGTCCCTAGAAGTCCTCCCTCTTGTCCCCACGACTGAGGCCCAGGAACACCAGGTTCTGCAGAGCTGCACAGGAACAGAAGTAATCTGCTGCATTTTTCTTCAACCTAAAAGGTATTGTAAAGTCTGAGAGAACTTACCTCTGTGTGTAGATTTGTTTCTATTTCACAAGTCTCCCGGCTTGTGGCCCTACATTTGATTCATCTTTTTCACTAAAGACTTATAAAAACATTGTGCAAAGCCTTTTACTCACCTGCAAGAAGTGCTTTAACTACATAGACTTTTGCCCATTGACATTGGCTTGGCCTGGTTCCTTGAATTAGTCTTCTCTCTGTTATACATTGGGGGGTCCAAAAGTATTTGGCAGCTTTAAGAATATTTGTGATTCTTGCTTGTTCTAATACTCTTTCTTTTGACACTCTCAAAGCCTACTCTGAATGTAACAGTAATACATTAATGTCCACAGTGTCCTAGATATTTAAGTCATCCGAGGGTGTAGGAAGTGTGTGTGCCATCCCCAATGGGTCTTAACTAATTCTGAGAAACCTAAGAGTGGGTATTTCTGAAGTGTGTTTAAGTGTTGCTTTTATATTGCTCCCGTCTGAAGGCTTGTGTAAATGACTGGTAAATAAATTAATAATTGTTTTATCAAGAAACCTTGAGTATCCGTGTTTGTTTGAATACTTGTCACTGTGAATCTCTGTGTAACTCCACTACTGCTCACATTAACCCCTCCTGAGATAAGCCTGGATTCTAGGCCACATACCAACCTGTGTAGTTCAGATTTATACCAAAGGTTGGGTCCTATTGCCAGGAGGCTGAGCTTGCTGTAGTGCACCCTAAGGGTACTACCCCAAATCTGTACTCAACACAGGCACAGTGAGAGAAGGGAGAGTGCCTGTCTCTGATGAAGAGGATGCACCTGCTGGGTGTCGGCGAGGCCTGGAAGGCTGTGGAGGGGGTGGCAGGACATGAAATAGATTGGCAACAGCCGTGTGAGATCCTGTGGACCTGCAGATAGTGTTCTGCCTTGATCCATGTGGAGGTGAAGAGGCTCAAGCGCCGTTTGTGGAGTGGTGAGGATTCTGGGAGTGTTTTGGGAGGTCACACAATACTGTATTTCATGAGGCCTGAAGGTGGGGAACTGGCCTGGATCACAGGCTGGGCTCGCAATTGGAGGTGTGCTTGTGCCCTATGATAGGGTGTCACTCCTGCAGGTTTCACAATATCTGAGCTGGGGGGACCTGGAACCTGGAAGTGACCGAGACAGCGCTGCTTCTGTCTGGTGCACATGGGAGGTTGGCAGCAACATGGCAGAGCAGCAGGAAGCCACTGGGGTGGGGGGGGGGGGGCGGGGTTGAGAGGGGCGGGGGTGGGTTCCACATACATGATATAGATGGTGGGCAGCAGTACAGGGGAAACCCCTCTCGTCCCGGAGCCCGCTATTGATGGCAGTGGTGGTACTTTGCTGGAGGCTACTGGGCTGCGTGCTAGCTACAGGGGTTCCACTTTCGAAACTGATCAGGTTGCAGAGTTTGCCTCCCCCTCCTTCTATTGGAGTTTTACACATGCAGGATAATGCTGCAGGGGGTCCATGGTGGCCGGCGGCTTGGGAACGCTGTAAAAGGACATTCAAACAATCCTATTGAAGCTCAAGGAATTCAGGGCGGAAGTGCAAACTTCTTGGTGGAAGAGCAGGTGGAAACCCTGGAGCACAACCAAAGAGCAGTGGATATGTCAGAGGTGGGTTTGGAGGTGCAGGTCAAAAAGCTCAAAGCGAGGGAAAGAGGCGAAGAGCAAATTGGCCAATGTAGAGAACAGAGAAAGGAGGAATAATGCAAGGATATGGGGTCTCTCGAGTAAATAAGCAGTCTTGTCTAAGGAAGTGGAGCTCCTGCTGGGTCGAGTGCTGAAGAAACGTATGGGTGAGACATTTGATCGGGAGATTAGTTTCGACAGGTTCCACAGAGGAGCAGGTGCAGCTAACGGACCCCAGTCGGTGGTGGCTAAATGTCAGTACTAGAGAGACAAGCAAGACATTTTGCTGAAAGCACATGCAGTGGGAGAAATAGAATGGGAAGGCGCCTCAGTGCAGATATTCCAGAACCTAATGACTGGAACAAAGAAGGAAATACAGGCCCCTGATGAAATGGCTTCAGGAGGAATAAGTATGATACCAGTGGCGGTTTCCCTTTGCCCTATCTTTTGAATACAATGGAGAAAAATCGGAGCATGAGCAGAGGGGTAGGGGGACCCAGCTTCTGGCAGAACTGCAGAAAGATGGAATGACCAAGGCCAGCACAAGTTACAGGAACGTTCAACAGTGAGTTTGCACAACCAAAGGGCCGTAAGAAAGACTCTGCTGCGAGCAAATCCGGCAAACTCCAAGAGTTGCAATCGAAGGCTACTGGTTGAGGGTGCACTACTGCAACACAATGTTATTTACTCTAAGGGTGAGGGGTGGAACTGTTGTAACAGTTTATAAGTGAGTAGGACATGGGGGAGCAGTCTGCCCTGTCCTAGTGTCCCAGGCATTCTAAGGCATCTCAGGGAGGCCGGGCATGGGTCCTCTGCCAGGTGCAACCACCCGAGGATGTTGAATGCGTTGTTTGAGTTGTGAGGGGGAGAGGGGAATGATGGGGATTACATACATAACAGTATCACAGCTACAGGGGGAGCTAGCATGACCATGGGTGGGGTCTAGAGATGGCATTGGTGGTTTGAGAATGACTAATTTGAAGGTAGCTACACTGAATGTGAAAGGACTGACCTCCCGGATCAAGAGGTCCCTTTTATGGAGAATATGATCTGTAAAACCCACTTAGTGGTATTCCTACAGGAAACCCATTACAGACAGGGAAGGGAACAAGCTTTGAAGGGGATGGGAATAGGGCACATGTACTGGGTTTATCATAAAACAAGTAAGGAGGGGGTGGGAATTGTACTTTTGCGCTCTATGCAACTGTGGGAGGTGCAGGTCAGGTGGGGATTTGGGGGTCAATTTGAGGCAATTAAGGGCCTCTTGAAGGGGAGAATGCTCACTTTAGCGTCACTTATGCTCCTAATGCGAACCAGCTGGCTTTTCTCCAGTGGGTCTTTCTGGTATTGGAAGAGCAGGGTGAATGATCGATGATGGTGGGAAGGGATTTTTTTTTATCCAGATTGCAGACCCTGCAGTGGATTGGTCAGCCCGGGGAGATGGAGTTAAAACAAAGGGAAGAGAACATGAGGCATTTGCCCAGCTGCTGCAGGACCATTTTTGTGTTGATGTATGGCGGTCTAAGCTCCCTCAGGCCGGGGTGGGGTTTACACTTTCTTCTCCCCACATCAGGCCTACACCAGGATCGATTTACTGCTCATTCCACAGGAGACGGGGACGCATAGGGTGGAAGCAGTGAGCTGGTCAGACCACAAGATGGTCACAGCGGAATGGTGGGCAGAGGACGGGAGGACCGTGATGCTCAGATGGCGCTGTAATGACAGTCTCCTGAGGGAGACTAGTGATTAATCATATACCAATTAATGTGTGGCCTCAAAATATCTTTTTCTGGAGTGGTCCTCATAGTATACGTGGACTGCTACTCGTGATGGGCAGAAGATCCGTGGACCCTACTCCTAAGGATAGCAGTCCACGTATACTATGAGGACCACTCCAGAAAAAAAGATATTCTGAGGCCACACATTAATTGGTATATGATTAATCACTAGTCTCCACGCTAAAAAAGTGGACCCACGAAGTGTTCTTGTGTGTTAAAAACATACCTAAAATTAACACTTCAGGTTAAACTACAAAGTAAAACGGTTTCCCTGAGTGTTTTTCGGAGTCTCCTGAGGGACCCAGTATTTCGTGATTTTCTGAGATAAGAAATTGTTCACTATTTTGAGACCAATGCCACGGGAGAGATGCACTTGATAAACTTGTGGGATGCAGCCAAGGCAACTATACCATGTCTACTCATAGCGGAAGGAGCCTGGAAAATAAGTGAAAGGATCCTAGTGGAGGGGCGACTCAGGGAGGAGATGAGGGGTATGTGGGCAAAGCCAACGAAACCAGGTGCTGATCGTGCCACAGTGCTAGGGGTAATGAGGGATAACGGACAGGAACTGCACTCCCTCCTGATAGGGAAAGTTCTGAAGAAAATGCACTACGCTTGGCAGCGATTCTATGAGATGAGGGAGCGTCTAGGTAGTCTTCTGGCAAATAGGGTTCGCGAGCAACTATTGGAGAGTAGATCCAATACGAGATGCCAGTGGACACCCGATTAGTGCTCCAGGGAATATTCCTGATTGTTTTGCGGAGTATTGTGAGAAGCTTTATGCTCAACCCCGATGGGAAGGGAGAGTGAGATGGGAACTATTTGGAGGGGCTTCCTATCCCACGACTGACTGCAGAAGAGAGGGCCCTGCTGGAGGTCAGACATCACAGGGGAAGAAGTACTCTATGCTATAAACCAAGGCACTGGGGGAGGATGGTACACTTCTGATTTCAACTAACAGTTTCAAGAGATTCTGGTGGGCAAGGGTTTTTAATTCAATCAAGCAGATGATATCCCGCTTACCTTTCTGGACACATTGATAGCAGTTATTCCCAAACCTGGTAAAGGCTGTAGGCACTGCGTGTCCTATAGACCTATCTCATTGCTAATTGTGGACACTAAAATATTTGCAAGAATACTGGTCACAAGGCTGGAGGTTTGCTTCCCCAGCTTGATTCACCCTGACCAAACAGGGTTTATTTGTGCTAGGCAAGGTTCAGACAACTTGCGAATCCCTCCATAACTTGAATGCGCCGGTAGTAAAGCAAAGTGCCCTGCTCCTTTCCCTGGACACAGAAAAAGGCATTTGATCGTGTCAACTGGACCTTTATGAGGGGGATGTTGGTGAAAATGGGTATGGGGCACGCTGGCTGGATGGATCTCAGCCCTGCACTCCTTCCAGGGAGCTAGGGCAATGGTCAATGGGGGACTGTCCGGGCAGCTGCAGTTAGGTAGAGGTACCAAGCGGGGCTGCCCTCAATCACCCCAGCTAAGTGCATTGGTGATGGAGCTGTGGGTGATTGGGCTGCGAGGCAAGGAAGAAATCACAGGTGTGGACATGGGTGGGCAGTCCTATAAAGTGAACCTCTTCGCGGATGACGCCTTCCTCTACCGCACTAATCTGTGCACTTTGGTTCCTGCTTTGCTTGGGCGACTGGAGAAGTATGAGGCTCTGTCAGGGTTCAAGGTTAATTTGGATAAAGCTATGGCATTCCTAGCTGGGAATTGGAGTCGGGAGGATAAGGATTTAATGAGATATGGGATTCAAGGTACAGTGGGAGGGGTTCCGGCACCTAGAGATTGAAATCTCAGGGGACAACGAAGAGTTGTTCGAGAGGAATTATCTCCCACTCTGAGAAGGGATACAGTTGTACCCGAGGCGCTGGGGAAAGCTCATTCTATAACGGATGGCCCGTCTAAATTGTGTCAAGATGACGATCCTCCCCAAGTTGTTGTTTTTATTTCAGATGCTCCCAACGGTGGTCCCCACCCCCTTTTTAGCAAATATTCTGAAGGCTCGCTTTGGCTTTTTGTGGACAAGACCGAAACCCAAGGTGGCTAACAAAACACTGGTCCTACTGAAAAATGGAGCGAGTGGTGGGATTCCCAGATTTTGAGGAATACTTCAAGGCGGTGCAACTGAGAATCATGGTAGACCATAGTTGGGTGTTGACGCATCCTATACTTGAAGTATTCTGGTCACTATGGGGAGAAAACAGCACCACGCAATGGCTCTCGACAAGGCCCTCGCCCCTTAGTTGTATATGGGCGCCGCGGTACGAGGCAGGCCTATCTAGAGCGGGGCAGATTTAAAAAAAAAATGTTTTATCTTTTTATAATGCACCAGAGCCCGCAGGCATGAGTGCGCATAAAGATTTGCTAGGCAAACAAATCAGGGGATAGAAAATATTTGCTTTATTTAAACAGTATTGTCTTCAGGCGTTTCCTAAAGATATGTAGGTCTGGAATGTTCCTCAATTCCACAGGCGGCTTATTTCATGTAGCAGCTCCCAGTGCTGGGAAAGAGCGGCCACTACCCTAGCTCTTAATACAGGGACAGCACAGGAGCAGGGTGTCACTTGACCTAGTAGTTCTTTCAGATGGTTTCAGTTGGATACTGTCCCGGAGGTATATCAGGGCTGGGCCATTTAAGCATTTGTGAGTGATGATGCTAATTTTAAAATTGATCGTCACATCAACGGCCAGCCAATGGAGGTCTCTTCTGTGTTCATTAACAGGAGCCCCTCTTGGGATACTTTTAACAATACAGATTGCATCATTTTGCAATAGTCTAGTCTTGGCATAAGTACTGTCCTCGTTAACGTGATGCAGTTGGCTTGAGAAAGAAAATACTTAATTAACCTAAGTAGCCTAAGATGGCATTGTGCTTTCTTTACAATACTGCTGGTGTGGGCTTCTGAACCCAACAAAGATTCAATTATAATACCCAGTGTTTTGACTTCTGTAGAGGTATGGATCATGTGGTGTTCAATACGGAAACCTGCATATTCAGCATTCAACTTAGCTCTTGATTGAGCGGACCCAAATATAAGGAACTCGGTCTTGGATCCATTTATGCATAGTCATTTTCCGTCACCCATATCTTAATAGATTCTTAAACATGAGAAACCTCCTCGGAGTCCTTTATATAGCCCCCACGTAATTCCATGATGAGCTGGGTATCATCTGGGTAGTTGGTAAAGTGGATATCCAGCTCGTCTAGTAGCTCACACAACGGTCAAAAGAACACATTAAACAGTGCCGGGGACAAACGGGCCCCCTGTGGAACTCCCCAATCTATGTTCTGGCATGGAACCTTCCTTTCCCCAAAGGATTTTAGACATCCTATTGCTAAGAAATGAGTCCATCCATTTGATTAGTGTTTCTGAACAAATCCCTACCTCTCTAAGCCTTATTAAAAGACTGTGGTTCACCAAGTCGAAAGCTGCTGATAAGTCTAAATGCACCAGCAGCCCCAATTTACTGTTCCCCACTATCACCAGCATCCCTGTCAGGAGATCTATCAGGGCACTTTCAGTGCCATGGTGGGCTCTGAACCCTGATTGTTTTTCATGAAGTACTTTCTTAGTCTCTAGATATACCTGAAACTGCATAGCTGCCGTTTTATAAGTAATTTTAAGCAAACACGGCACGTTGGTGATGGGTCTCAAATTATGATCTTGCCCTAGCTTCTTCAACATTGGAGTAACCACCAACTTTTTGCAGCAATTGGGAACTTTACTGTATTCAAAGGTGGCAATGGTGAAACGTACTAAAAAAGGCTCAAGAATCTCTGCCTTTTCAAATATAATCTTAACTGGAAAGTTATCTCCTGGACACGTTATAAGCCTCATGGTCTTCAAAGTACGGATCATACCAGATGTATCTACTTTTTGAAAGATAAAGTCAGATCAAACAATGTTTCCGGTTCTTTCCCTTTCTAATTCCTTTTTTGTCACTTCAATTTTAGAACAGCTAACTGAAACGTTTGCTTGTGCTAACAGTATTTTAGTAGCAAAAGCTTTTTTAACTGCGGTACAGTCTTCTTTAGTAGAAACACATGGATTTAAATGGACTTTGGGCTTTTCCAGTCCTTTAAACATTTCAAAAAGGTTTTTTGTACTGTTGTTAGAATTCACTGTCTGGGTATCATAGTAATTTCACTTAGCCTCACAAATGTCTTTTATATACAGCTTATCCAGAGTTTTCCAAGAAGTTTTATTTTCTATGGTAGGATTTTTTGTCCATATTCTCTCTACTCTTTGTTTTTCCTGTTTGCGTGCTATGAGAGTTGATGAAAACCATTTTTGGTTATTTGTATATTCCCTAACCGTTTTCAATTTTAATGGAGCTGTACGATCTAATAGCTCAGTCAAGGCTATATTATATTTATATGCTAGGGATTTAGGTGTCTCATCGTTGGATGTAGATGTCATGAGTGTCTTCATGCAATATTCCAAATCATTATCCCCGATTTTCTTAAAATTTCTAGTCATGACCTTCTTTGGTATGACAATGCATTACTTACCGTAAAAGCATTTCTGATGGTTGTATCTGCTTAGATTCACATGCTTTGCATAGGTCCGACATCCAGTGGTCACTGCGGAGTATTGCATTTTTTTTTCGTAGTCGAAAAGGGACGTCGACAAGGCGTGTCTAAAATACTATCCCTATAGTGACGTGCGTTGTACCCACAATCCCTCACGGGTCGAGGTCCCTCTGTTTGTATTTTTCTGCCCTGAGGGAGCCTTCTAGACGTGAGTGAGTACAGAAAAGAGATATATAAAAGGAAGTCTATGTTCCTTCCATCCGAGCGGGGAGGAAGGGTGAGCGCATGTGAATCTAAGCAGATACAACCATCAGAAATGCTTTTACGGTAAGTAATGCATTGTCTTCTGATGTTTGTTAATCTGCTTAGAATTACATGCTGTGCATAGACTAGCGAGCAGTACCCGGAGTTGGCGATGGGTTATGAGAAGGAACAGTAGAGAAAAGATGTCTTAATACTGCCTGTCCCACCCGGGAGTCAGATCTCGAGTGTGCATCTAGACAGTAGTGTTTTGTAAAGGTGTGCACAGAACTCCAGGTAGCCGCTTTGCAGATGGACTCAAGGGGAACATTTGCAATGAATGCTATGGACGCCCCCGTGCCTCGAGTAGAGTGTGCTCTTGGCTTAAAGGGCAGTTCTCTCTTAGCAAGAGTATAGCAGAGAGTGATGCATTGAACAATCCATCTAGAAATAGTGGACTTTGAAACTGCATCCACTTCTCTTCCTGCTGCCACCGAGACGAAGAACGGATTAGTCTTCCTCAGTGGTCTGGTTCTTTCCATGTAGAACATGAGCGCTCTGCGCACATCTAGTGTGTGCAGAGTTTTTTCTCCCAAGTTGGAAGGATTTTGAAAGAACGTTGGCAGTTCTATAGACTGGTTTACGTGGAATTTTGAGATGAATTTCGGAGCAAACCTTGGGTGCGTGCGTAGAACCACCTTATCTCTGTGAACTGTAACGAAGGGGTCTAGAACAGAAAGAGCCTGTAGTTCACTTACTCTCCTGATGGAGGTGATAGCTATTAAAAAAGCAGTCTTAAGAGTGAGGTCTTTAAGATATGCTTTGTGCATGGGTTCGAAAGGTGAGCCCATGAGTCTGGTAAGTACCACGTTAAGATCCCATCCGGGAGCTGGGTCAGCTATTGGGGGGTGTATTCTCTTTACTCCCTCCATGAAGGCCTTTATAACAGGGATCTTCCACCACGACACCTTGAGTTGTGAAGTGGTGTATGCAGAAAGTGCCGCTAGGTGGACTTTAATGGAATTGAACACTAGACCTGAATCCAATAAGTGGGTCAGGTATAGAACAATATGTGTGGGAGAGCAGTCAATCGGGTTGATGCTTTTTCCTCTGCACCAGACGACAAATCTCTTCCACTTGCTAGAATAGCAGTGGCGAGTGTTAGGTTTTCTGGCTTCTCTGAGGATGTCCATGCATCTCTGCGGGAGCTGTAGATGTCCGAATTCTATGATCTCAGGAGCCAAGCTGCTAAGTTCATGTTCTGGGGGCATGGATGCAGAGTCCTGCCCTTGTCTTGTGACAGCATGTTGTACAGGAAGGGAGTTTCACTGGGGGAGATAGAGACATCTCCATCAAGTGAGCGAACCATGGCTGTCGGGCCCACATTGGGGCCACCAGTATCATGGTCACTTGTTCCTGGTGCATCTTGTGCACCACCTTGTTGAGAAGGGGAGTCGGGGGGAAAAGCGTAAACAAATTTCCCTGACCATTGCATCGACAGACCGTTCCCCTTGGATTGGTTCTGGGGGTACCTGGAGGCGTAACTTAGGCATTGTGAGTTCTCCAGGGTTGCGAACAGGTCTATTTCTGGGAATCCCCATTGTGTGAAGACGTCGAAGACGATGTCTTCGTGCAGTCGCCATTCGTACTCTTCGGGCAGGGGGAAATCTCTGCTGAGTTTGTCTGCCAGCAGATTGAGTTCCCCTGGTACATGCTGTGACAGTAGGAACATGTTTTGTTTGAGAGCCCACTTCCATATATTTTGGGCCAGTTTGGACAGTCCTGGAGAGTGGGTGCCCCCCTGCTTGTTGATGTAGTACATGGCTGTGGTGCTGTCTGTAAGGACCAACACAGTCTTGCCTTGTAGGTGTTCCTGGAAGGCTTTTAGCGCCTTGAACACAGCTAGTAGCTCCAGTAGATTTATGTGTTTGGATGCTACGTTCGGAGTCCAAACTCAGTGAGCAGTCTGATGGGATAGGTGAGCCCCCCATCCTGTGAGGGATGCGTCTGTGGTCAGAGTGGCTTCCGCCGCGGGTGTGGCAAAAGGTTTCCCTCTTTCCTTTGTCCACCACCGTAGCGAGAGAACCAAGGCCTGCGAGACCACCACTAGATCGTCCCATAGTCCGCTGGCCTGACACCACTGGCTGCTGAGCCACTCTTGCATAGGGCGCATGCTCCGGCGCGCGTGAGGTACCAAATAAATACACGACGCCATCATGCCTAGCAAGCGCATTGCTTTGCTAGGCATGATGGCGTCGTGTATTTATTTACCGTCACCTCTCGACCGGTCACATATTGAGGGATCTGAAACAGCATGTTTTGGACCCTCTCGTTGGAGGGGAAGACGAGGCCGTCCTTTGTTTGAATTAGAGCTCCTAGGAATTATTTGACTTGGCTGGGGTCTAGGCTGTACTTCTTTTCGTTGATGGAGAAGCCCAACTGGAACAAAAGGTCTACAGTCTTTTGGGTATTGGAGAAGCATGTTTCGTAAGAATCCCCTGTTATGAGCCAGTCGTCGAGGTAAGGGTAAACTGGGATGGACAACCTGCGCAGGTGGGCCGCTGCCACTGCCTGTACCTTCGTGAATACCCTTGGTGCTGATGCTATGCCGAAGGGTAGCACTCTGAACTGGTAGTGTTTGCCCTCTATCATGAACCTGAGGTATCTTCTGTGCGCTGGCAACATTAAAATATGAAAGTATGCATCTTTCATGTCCAATGTTGTCATGTAATCTCCCTGTGATAGCAGTGGGATCACTTCCTGTAAGGTCACCATACGAAACTTCTGGGGTTTGATAAACTTGTTCGCTGGGTGCAGATCTAATACAGGGCGCATGGTTAGATCTTTCTTGGGTACAAGGAAGTACCTGAATAAATACCTTCCGTTACCGGAGATAGAGGCACGACCTCTATGGCTCCTTTTTCCAGCAGTTGTTGTACTTCTTGGAGAAGGATGGCAAGGTGTTCCGATGTCATGCGTCGTCCCCTCTGGGGTCTGTATGTTGGGGAACTGTTGAATTCGATGCAGTATCCGTGGGCTACGGTGGAAAGTACCCAGCGGTCTGACGTTATTCCCTCCTATGCTGGAAGAAAGGATGTTATCCGGCCCCGACCGGTGTTGCATGGGAGGGGACGCGAATCTTCGCGTCACTTGGTGTTATTGGGGGCCTCTGGGGGTGGACCCCCGACCTCTCCCTTTGCCCCGGCGCTGGCCTCTTTGGCTGTACTGCCCACTATTGGTCTGGTAACTGGTGGCAGGGTACTGTTGCTGCTTATTCTGCTGTTGGCGTTGGCCACGAAAAAAGTGTTTGTTGCCGTAGCCGCGTCTGGTAGTGGGCTTAGAGATCTGGTCAAGAGTTTTGATAGTATCGAACTCTTTTTTAGCCATCTCCAGAGCCTCATCCACCGCTTTCCCGAAGAGGTTTGAGTCTTCAACAGGTTTATTTATTAAAGACGCCTGTGTCTCCGGTTTGAACCCTGAGTTGCGCAGCCATACATGGCGTTTTGGGAGTATTCCCTGAACCAGGGAACGTCCCGCTGTCTCAGCAGCATCCAGAGAGTTTTTTACAATACTCTGGTTGATCTGGGTTCCTTCGCCAATAGTTGATAGTAGGCGTGTACGTAGTGGTTCCGGCGCTTCTTCGGCGTCTTTGCGCAGTTTAGCCCACTGCGCGTCCGCGTAGCTAGCTAGCAAAGAATTGTTGTTCGCAATTCTTGCCGAAAAGGCAGCCGAGGATGTGACTCTCTTTGCAAGGGCATATAACCTCTTGCCCTCCTTGTCAGGTGGTGCCCTCGCTGGTGGACAGCGGCACCCCTGCCCTCTTCCTTGTATTAGTTACTACAAGGGAATCCGGAATGGAATGTCCCCTGATGTACAGCGGGTCTGAGGGTGAAGGAGTGAAAAGTTTTTCAATTCTTGGATTAACTCCTCTGATTAGTGCGGGTGTGGATAGCGAAGGGATGATTCTTCTCTTCACTGAAGCGAGGAGGGGAATGGTCTGGCTGACTGGGGGTTTCTCCTTAATTACTCTTTCCACAAAGTCTATTTCAGGAGAGATCTCCCCAGTGTCCAGTTCAAAATGTGCTGCTGCTCTGCGCAACAGGGCATTGAATGTGGGCTGATCGTCAATGGGAGACGTGTTTCTAACAGGTGAATTGTCAGGAGGATTTAGGCTCGGGACATCAGTGTCCGAATATACTGATGGGGATTGCCAGGGATGAGAAGGTCCTTCTTCTGGATTTCCTTCTCCTACCATGTCTGGGCTGTCTTCCAGACCTTCCTCCTGGTTCTGTCCCTCTTCATCGTCCACAAATTCATCCTCCTCCTCTAAGTATTGTTCCTCACCAGTGAGGTCATACACATTATGGAAGTCTGAGGCTGTGTCCTGCTGGGGATTGACTAGTCTCGGATATTTGGCTCTGGGGTCCTCCCGAGGCCCTTCTCTTGTTCTCTTGGGAGTGGGAGGGTTCTGGGTCTTCATAAACCTCTCCATTCTCTCCATGCAGAGATGGAGCCTTCCCATGGTTTCATGGGGTACCCCTGAGCGGTCTAGCGGGGGAAATTAGTGTCATCTAGCTGAAAACGGCTCGACCTCTCCCATAACGTTGAGGAAAGTGTCCCGTCGCCTTCCGAAAAGCCTTCCGGTGTGCTGGGGGTCCCCCCGACTGAAGGGGGTAGTCCCTGTCTTTCTTCGGGCTTTTTCGGCGTGTCTTTCGACCTCTGAGTAGCGCTCGACGTGTCTTTCGGCGTACGCTTCTGGGCGTCGGCTACAACGATCCTCGACAAGCTCTCTGCGACTCGTTTGTCAGCGGAGGCTTGTGGTTTCGACGTTACGGGTGTCGATCGTTCTACGGCGGTGTGCGCTCTCTGCTGGTGCGCGCCGGCCGATGGTTTGGGGGTGGCGCCCTTATTTGCCGAAAGCCCAGTCGCGGCTGCGGTTGTGAGAGGGGCTTCGAACCTGAACGGTCCGAGGAGGCCGCCGGTGGAACTTGCGTCTCCTTGGGCGCTGATGCTTTCTTCGTCTTCGAAGAAGAGCTATGGGTTGTGTGCTTATGTGTGGTATCGTGTGCGTCAGTGTCGCCGGGGTGTTCATCCCCATAAGCAGGGCGTGAGCCGAGCCCGTCGGGGCCGGGGACAGACGACGCAGAGCGCGAGCGCTCTTTAGAGGGGTGTACAACTTCCGTAGCGGAGGTCGTGTCATCACGTTCCTCGTCACTGTCGGTGGTAGCAGCGGCGGGTGAAGAATCGGCCTTCGACATAGCGTAGGCCGCCCACCTCTTGACCCTACTGTCTTTTAGAGTCTTTGGCTTCAGAAGCCGACAAGCCGTGCAACCCTCCTCTTTGTGATCGAGGGGCAAGCAGCGGTTACAGCGTGAATGCTTGTCCTTCCAAGTAAACTTGCCGTTGCAAAGTGGGCAAATCGTGATAACGACCCCAAGGGAAAGGAAGGGGAAAAGGAAAGGCATTCTCAGAAAAGAACCAGAGATGTCCCACGACCCCACTCTCCCTACTGTATTTGGCCTGCGAGGCCAGGCCACGTGTTCGGCAACGCCGAAGGATCTCCTCCGCTCGTCCCCTCCGTCGAAGATCTTGCTCGGCAGAGACAGCTTCACAACTGCGTCGAGGGAGGGATCGATATGTTATATATTTAAACAGGAAAAAACCACCAAAGGTCGAGGAGATGGAATCTGCAATGTCTCTCGAGGAGCTCCGCGTAAAGGCGACCAGTAGCTGGGCGGAAAAAAACAATCTGAGGGACCTCGACGCGTGAGGGATTGTGGGTACAACGCACGTCACTATAGGGATAGTATTTCAGACACGCCTTGTCGACGTCCCTTTTCGACTACGAAAAACAAAATGCAATACTCCGCAGTGACCACTGGATGTCGGACCTATGCACAGCATGTGATTCTAAGCAGATTAACAAACATCAGAAATTTTGTTTCTGTGAAGATTAACAATGGTAGTATACATTCCAAATTAACCCAAATAAATTTCCGACCATAGGCATGGTGTGACTTCGGACAGTGTGACCGAGATATTCCTCGTCATCACCCAATCCAGGGTGTTTGCCTTACAATGTGTTGGTTCTTTTACTTACAATGTGTTGGTTCTTTTACTAACGACTGAAAACCAAAGTCCTTAAACAATTTTTCTATGCTTGCTTCCTGGTCCAGGGGGTTTCCCAATCATCTATTAAAATCTCCCAGTACAATGGTAGCTAAAAGGCTTATCCATATCTGCCAGACTATTTGACATCTCTTCATAGAAAGATGGAGTATCATTAGGGGTGTGGTAAGGTAAAAGTACATTTACACAATTATTTGGGGTGGGTGTTCTTTTCACTAAAACTGCTTCACAGTCCGTGAGTCAGACATGTGTTTGGAAAAAACCCAAACTCTCAGTTTGGTTAAAATCACCACTCTGCCTTCTGTTTTATGTTCTCTGTTAGGCAAGATTTGGTGTAGTACCCTTAGGGTGCACTACACAACCTTGGCCTCCTGGCAATAGGAACCCAACCTTTGGTATAAATCTGTACTACACATGTTGGTAGTGTGGCTGAGCAGCCAGGCTTATCTCAAGAGGGGTCAATGTGAGCAGTAGGGTGGTTACACAGGGATTCACAATGACAAGTATCCAAATAAACACTTAAACTCAAGGTTTCTTGATTAAACAATGATTCATTTATTTAACAGTCAGTTTGAATAAGCCTTCTTCAGAAGGGGCAATATAGTAGAAACACACAAATACACTCCAAAACACACTCTTAGTTTCTCTAAATCAGCAAGTAGCCATTTGGGATGGCACACACACTTCCTACACCCTCAGTTGACTTAAATAGCTAGGACACTGTGGGCATTAATAGATCACTGGTACATTATCACTCGTACATTTAGAGCAACACAGACTGGTGTCAAAGAAAAGGTTATCCGAATAAAATAAGAGATCACACAAATATTCTGAAGCAGGTAAGTACTTTTGAAACCTCCAATGCAAAGTAAGGTAACCCTTTCCTGGATGGAAGGTAAAACACAGAGGGAAAGAGTCATTCAGGGAGCCAGGCCAGCCAATGTCAATTGGGCAAAAGTCTATGCGAGCGCCAGCAATTCTTGCAGGTAAGTAACAGTCTTGCACAATGTTTTAGAAGTCTTTGTAGAAAAAGTAGAATCAATGTAGGGCCACACGCGGTTTAGGCTTGTGAGGAGTAAAGCTGTAAGCAACTCTACAGAAGCAACCAAGACAAGTCTAAACTGAGAACAAGTAAGGCTACACAACAAGAGGCACGTCCCCTTAGTTTACAGTACCTTTGGTTAGAAGAAATGGTTCCAGCTGGCTTCTGTTCCTGTGCAGCTCTGCAGATCCTGTTGTTCCTGTGCCTCAGTCGTGGGGACAAGAGGGAGGACTTCTGGGAACTCCTGCACTGCAATCGGACGTTCAGCAGAAGCAAACGACAAACTTCAATTCAGCTGCACTTCGCGGTTTCAGCTCCTTGCGTCTCAGCGAATAGCACCACCATGGTTCTCAGCTACCACTTCAGACTTTCCTCACAACTGGGGTCCAGCACTCTTGTTGAGGTGGCTCTGGTTTGGTCAGTCCTGCTTCCTGGGAATCCGGAGGATCATCCTGGAGCTCGGCTCTGACTTTAAAGTGATGCAGCCAATCTGGTGTTCCTCTCCCTGGCACTTCAGTTCCAACACCAGGCGTAGTGGAAGTACAGCCAGCTTCGAGAGGATGTCCAGACGAGTTCGCTTTGGAGTTGATTGGTCCCACCAACTTAAAAATGGAGAAGTTGTCCTTGCAGGGCTTCTCTAGTCGAGGCGAATCCGGAGCTTCAGCGCAGCAGCAGGGCTTCACTGGGCAAATCGACGGTCCAGGAGTTGCAGCAGGTGTTTCGTATTCATTCATTCATTCATTCATTCATTCATTCATTCATTCATTCATTCATTCATTCATTCCAGCCTAGCTGTCAATCACACAGCACGGTGGCTGTCCTCCAAGGACAGCTAGCTGGCCAATCTCCGTTGGACGCTATCCTGTAACCAAGGGGATTAAGCACCGGGAGTTTCGGGCACCTCCCTCACTTGCAAATGGCATCCAGCGGGACATTTGCAATAAAGGCCAAAGTAGCTCTTGTACCCCTGGTAGAGTGGGCTCTTGGTGTGAAAGGCAGAGTTTTGATTGATAGAGAGTAGCATAGCTGTATGCATTTCACTATCCACCTGGAGATGGCGTTTTTCAAACGTGATCACCTTCCCTGCCAGGTACTATGGAGACAGACAGTTGGTCTGTTTTTAATAGCGGTTTTGTTTCCAGTGTAAAGAACCGCACTCCTTGCATCCACTGAATGGAGGTTTTTTTCAGCTGACCTTGAAGGCTTTTTAAAGAAAGCAGGTAGTTCAATGGACTGGTTGACATGGAACTTTGATATGAACTTAGGTGAAACCCTAGGGTGTGTTCTTATTACCAACCTGTCTGTGATAACAAACACAGGGCCTTGCACTGACAAAGCTTGTAGTTCACCGACTCTTCTTATGGAGGTGATGGCTACCAGAAAAGCCATTTTATATGTTAGGTGTTTAAGGCTGGATTTGTGCATGTGTTCAAAGGGGGGGGGGGAGCTTTGCGAGTACCACATTTAGCTCTGTTAAGTAAAGATTTGGGGTAGTACCCTTAGGGTGTACTACAACAACCTTGGCCTCCTGACAATAGGACCCAAACTTTGGTTTAAGTCTGAACTAAACATGTTGGTAGTGTGGTAGAGCAGCCAGGCTCTTCTCAAGAGGGGTCAATGTGAGCTGTAGAGTGGTTACACAATGATTCACAACACAATCACAAGTGTTCAAACAAATGCTTACACTCAAGGTTTCTTGATAAAACAATGTATTTATTTACCAGTCATTTGAATAAGCCTGTTTTAGTAGGGGGCAATATAGTCATAACACACAAATACCTTCAAAATACACACTCAGTTTCTAAAATCAGCAAACACGCATTGGGGATGACACAGGAACTTCCTACACCCTCATGTGACTTCAATAATTTAGGACACTGTCGACATTGATATATTACTGTTAGCATTTAGAATAGTACCGAGATGAGTGTCAGAGAAAAGGTTATTATAACAAACAAGAGATCACAAATATTCTTAAGCAGGCAAATACTTTTCAAACCTCCCCAATGTCAGAGGAGAGAAGAGTCTTTCAGTGAAACAGGCTAAGCCAAAGTCAATGGGCAAAAGTCTATGTGGCTGAAGCTCTTCTTGCAGGTAAGTAAGAAAAGTCTTTGCACAATGTTTTTAGAAGTCTTTGATGAAAAAGAAGAATCAATCTAGGGCCACAAGCTGTTAGGCTTGTGAGGCATAGAAACAAATCTACAACAAGAGGTACATTCTCTTAGACTTTACAGTACCTTTAGTGAGAAGAAAATGCAGCAGATGACTTGTTCCTGTGCAGCTCTGCAGATCCTGGTGTTCCTGGGCCTTAGTCGTGGGGACAAGAGGGAGGACTTCTGGGGACTCCTGCACTGCAATGGGGCGGTCACCGACACTAACCGGCAATCTTCAAACAAGTGGCACTTCTGTGTTTCAGCTCCTCGTGTCTACCGCAAATAGCACCACCGCGGTTCCTGGCTATGGAGATGGGCTTTCCTTGCATCTGGGGTCCAGCACTCTGTTGAGGTGGCTCAGACTCGGTCAGTCCTGCTTCCTGGGAGTCCGGAGGATCTTGCTGGAGCTCTTGGCCAGCTTAAAAGTGATGCATTCTGAATCTGGTGTTCCTCTCCCTGGCACTTCGGTTCCTGCAGCAGCAAGGAAGGAAGTACAGCCAGCTCTGAGGGGATGTCCAGACAAGTTCACATTGAAATTGACTGGTCCCACCAACTCAAGGGGAGAAGTTGTCCTCTAGTCTAGGGACGAGAGGACGACTTCTAGGGAGAAGGGCTTCTCTAGTCGAGGCAAATTCGGAATTTCAGCACAGCAGCAGGGCTTCACCGGGCAAACCAACTGTCCAGGAGTTGCAGCAGGTGTCTCTTCCAAGTTCTTCTTCGAATTCCTTCGTCCAGTGGTAGACTGCCTTCCAAGCAAAAAAGCCTCACTTTTTATGCAGGTTTCTCCCATTCATTCCAGCCTAGCTGTCAGTCCAACAGCAGGGTGGCTGTCCTTGCCGGACAGCCACCCGGCCAATTACCTTTGGGTGCATTCACTCCTGTAACTAAGGGGATTATGCACAGGGAATTTTTCTGGCCCCTGTAACGCTCACCTGATTCCCGTAGAGGCGCCGGTCTTGACTGGGCGTATACCGTATCTTCAAAGGTGATGTGTAACACACGGCTGGCTCTTTGGGCTGGACCTCTGTGCACTGTATGTCTGACTCGAAGGGTAAGATGTCTGCAGATAGAAAATATGGGATTAAGGAACTGGGTTATTGAATGTCTCTCTCTTCTTCCCTTTCTCTTCTCCTGTAGAACCCCAAAGGTTAACGCTCTCACCTTAGGTAAGTGAACGCCGTGCTCTCCATCTGCCTCGGGTCAGGGTGCTGTAACCAGTTTCTTCACTGGATAAGGGGAGCAGGCCTCTTGACTTCAGAGGACTGCTGTCCGTCGTTTACTGCACGAACGGTAAGTTTCGAGTAATTCTAATGTCTTTAAAGTCTTTAGTAATGATGTTTCTTGTTTTGCAGGGTTCAGGCGATGGCGGATGACGGGCTGAAGTGAGTTGAAGATGGAGCCCGTGTGATGAATAGAAGCGCCTGGAAGCACGTAAGTAAGCGCTTGTTGCCTGCTTCACGATGCGCTCTAACTGTCTTTTTATTTTGCAGGTACAAGTTCGGAGCGGCTGCAGGGTGCCGGAATACCCACTGGGTTAGATGTGGAAAGGAGTAATGGCACGTGAGTATTAAAGTTCCCCAATGTCTTTAAACGCACCTTGTTTTGTCTTTCAGATGCGGGATGCAGCGCCGAAGGCCTCCGGAGCGTGCAAAGAGTTGGTAAGCTTTTGTCTTTCAGATGCCGGAATGCAGTGTGAAGACCTCCGGAGCGCACGAAGAGTAGGTAAGCCTTTGTCTTTCAGATGCCGGAATGCAGCGCGAGGCGTTGGTGACAGCCGATGGACCAGGTAAGTGAAGAGCTGTCACTGAAGACCGTAATGCTAACCTGTTCTTTCTTGTCTTTATAGGTGTTGCTGAAGACTGGATTCAGGATGGTAAGCCTTTTTCCTTAGGCCCAGGATCAGATTCAGAAGACACGATGAGCGTTCTGCTGCAGAGGATGCAGAATAACGCAAAGCAAGATTCATCCATCGGGTGTGGTTTAAATAGCCTCCTGTAGTGCTTAGGTGTCTCCTTCCACAGCCACGCCTAGGTAAGAAAAGAGTTCCTGCTTTCCAGAAGAGTTCCAGTGTTCTGAATCTAGGGAGTGGCTCCTGCCCCACCCAACAGGAAAAGTAGTTCCAAACAGAAGAGGATCAGAGGCTCAACTGGCAGGCAAGTAAGCAGCATGGTCTGCTGCAGGTAAGTCCACCCAAGCATTATGAGCCCGGCGCTTCCAGCGCTGGGACTGGGCATATTTATGAGCCTGGTGCCACTGGCGCCAGGACTGGGTCCAAAAGGTCCCAATTGGGACTTGTTGGCACTCGGAACCTGGGTTATGGATCTGCTTCCAAGGGAGTTGGGAAAAGCCTGACCTTTTGGAAGCAGAGATCATGACACCCCTCCCTCACTTCCTGCCCCGCCAGACACCCTGGAGCCAGAGGCAGGTACCACACCTGGTTTGGCACGCAGAGTAAATTTCAACAAGGACCTTCCCATAGAGAAATGGAGAAAAAAGAAGACCGGGGCGATTTTGACAAAAATGGCACCCAAGGGTGCTTTACTGCAGCTGCGAACGCAGCCCGCGGTAAAACCACATCACAGTAGTCAAAAGTAAACCACTGCCACCAGCCAATAATTGTAGAAAGGGTAAAATAAACATTTTACATGAGAAACTAGACAAAGGGGATACTAAGTAACCCCTCTAGCACCCTATTCTAAGATAGTGCGTGCTGGGTCTAGAAAGTTACAAATTTAAGTAAAGTCAATTTCACTTTACTGCTCTTGGAAACCGTAGTTTATCCAAGAGAGGGCATTTAAACCTTTGGGAAATCTGAAAGACTTTCCTGTGCCACTGCACTGAAGGTGATGCGTGTCACAATGTAAAAAGATGCCTATGGAGTTTGTCAGACTCCAAAAACCAAAAGAAAAAGAGTTCAATTCACATAAAAATACACGAGTGGATAAAACGGCCTCACTCACTCCAGGTAAAAAATTACAAGTCCTAGAGTCCAGCAAAAGTGCTGGGGGTCTTTAAGGTAGAGAGGAAATAGGGAGAATTCTCAGAAATGTGCTAACACTGTTTGTTTGAAGAATGTCCCGGGAATGTTGGTGAAGTATTATAGGAGGCGGGGTAGCACCATCATTTTCAGCAGGGCTGCTCTTCCCATCATTCCTAGTGGTAGGGTTTACCAAAAAGTCATGGACTTCACAATTTTATCTAACGCTCCTTGCGTGTTGGCCTTCTGTGTCTCTGTGGGGTCGTGGTGTATTTCTAGCCCCAAATAACAGAAGGTATGTGGTGCCCATGTGAGACCCAAATCAGGCAGTTGGGCTATGCTAACTTCCGAGTCTTGCTAGGGGGTACAGGAAGGACTTCTCTTTATTAATGGTTATACCCGACAATCCGGCATATGCTCCCATTACCTCTAGCAGGTCTGGTAGGTTATTTTGTGGATTTGCAACATATAGGAGCATGGTGTCTGTGTAGTGCGAGACTAGATTAGTGACTATTTCTATTCATCCCTCGCTATACTCCGCTCTTAGGAAGACCGCTAGTGGTTCCAAGGCCAGTATGTAGAGCATTGGCGACAGCGGGCAGCCCCGCTTTGTGCCCCTGTGTAATTTCCATGCTGCTGAAATGTGTCTGCCCGTTCTCACCCTCACCCTGGGGTCTATGTATAGTAGCTTGATCCCACTGCAGGAAGCCCTCCCCCTATTCCGAAGTGCTTAAAGGGATGGTCTAGTAAACATTTTTATTTAAAAAATAGATAGGCAACATAAAAAAAAAAACACTAGCATTCTCCGTTTTAAAACTTCCTATGTAAAATTTGGAGCTATTCAAGCTCAAAATTCTCAAAAGCAAGCACATGGGCGCATCCATTTTGTGAAATGGAGGCCCTCCTGTGCTGGCTTTTGCTTTTGCGGCACTAATGAAGGAAAAGCCAGCCAGCTGTAGGAAACAAAAGCTACCTCTGGGTGGCTTTCCCTTCATTAGTGCTGTAGGCGGAGGACGGGGACCGGAGACCAGAGCAGGAAAGCTGCAGCTGAATCTCAGTAAGAGCTATTTTTTTTTTTTTTTTAAATAAGCACTAGCTGCGGTTTTTTTTCTAAGTTTTCCGGGCTGGAGGAGCCCGGAAAACTTAGAAATAAAACCGCAGCTTTAAAAACGTTGTATTTATGTTTGCGGTCGCTTTTGAAGCGACCGCAAACATAAATACAACGTTATTGTGTTGGAAAACGCTGCGGTTTTTCTTTCCAAGTTTCTCAGGCTCCTCCGGCTAAAATGTTTTACTAGACCATCCCTTTAAGTACATGCAATATCCAGTTCACATAGTTGAAGGCTTTGACTGCATCGAGCGATGAGACTACATACTCCTCCCATCTTGGGTTAGTCTAGTCTACCATGTGGTGGAGCCTTCGCAGGTTCGATGAGGTGTTTCGCCCCGGGACGTAACCCGTCTGGTCCTTGTGTACCAACCTGTGTATGACCCGTTTTAGCCTATTCGCCTGGGTTGCCGTCAAGGTTTTGCAGTCCTGATTGATCATGGCAATTGGTCTGTATGAACCGCATTCTAAGGGTGACTTCCCCGGCTTCAGGACTGGTATTATTAATGATTCTGTCATGCTGTCTGGTAATTGACCCTGTGTATGCGCCTTTTCGAAGACTACCAGCAGTTTAGGTGCCAGGATCTGCTTGTATTTTTTTGTAAAACTCAGCGGGCAGCCCATCGGGTCCCCAGCTGTCGGGAGACAATCTATCACAGCTTCCAATTCTTCTACTGTTAGCGGGGCCTCGAGTATCTCCGCCTGTTCGTCAGTTAATTTTGGTAGTTCTATTTGGAACATGGCGTCTGTCTGAGGAGTCTACCTCTTGGTTCTGAGAGTACAGTTTCTCATAGAATTGTGAGGATACCTGGTTGATGTCGTCCTGGGCCCTCACCACTTCCCAGTTTCATTTTTTAGAGCATTAATTGGTTATTTTATTGTGTGCCGATTTATTAACCAAGCAAGGAGTCTGCCCGGCTTATCACCCTCTGCGTGCAGTTTTTGCACATACTTCCCATAGTCCAATTTCCCTAGCTTCTCCCAAATGGTATTACACTATATCCTTAGTGGTACTAATTCAGCTGGTTCTTCCCCCGTTACGCCCGCCAGTCTTTCTGCCCTTTCTATTTCTCCCTGTACTTTTACCAGTTCTGCCTGGATACTCCCTTTATGCCCCCCCCCAGTCTTCCCACTCGCTGTCCCCTTGAATACCACCTTGAGGGCGTCCCACAGGGTCCCAGACTTACCGACAGTGCCTGTGTTGTGGTGATAGTAATCTTCTATTGTCTTTTGTATGTGTTCTTGGAATTCGCCCTCCAGTAGTGCCTCTGCTCTTAATTGGGCCTTCCTATGGGTGTATACCCATGTCGCCAGTATTGGGGTGTGGTCTGTGAGTGTCCTTGTGCCAAAGTGTATGCTAGTGAATTCCCCCAGGGTTTCGGAGCTGGTGAAAAGGTAATCTATACGTGTGTGGGTTCCAAGTGGGGCAGTGCAGCACAAGTATCCCGTGGTTTCCTCATGCATTTTCCTGCAAACATCTTCTAGCTGCAACTAATTTAGGATTACCTGTAGGGCTTTCACCGGCGGTGCTGGCTTTATGTGTTTGTTGTCCGACCTGTCCAACTTCGGGTTGAGTATGAAGTTGAAATCTCCTGCCCAGATACAAGCCACCTCTCTTAAGTAGAACTTAGTTGCGTTGTGATTTGGGGCTTATGTGTTCACCAAACACTTCCCTGTTTTCTAACATTCCGTGCACCATGACCAGCCTGCCCTCCTTGTCCTGCTCTTGCGTGATCAGCTGGAAAGGGACGTTGGGGGCTATCCACGTTACTACGCCTCTGGCATAATTGCAATAGGTTGAGCCGTACATTTGTTCTCCCCACTTTTTTGCTATTTTGGCTTGTTTTGGTTCGGTCAAGTGGGTTTCCTGCAGCATTGTACCTTCACTTTGTATCTATTCAACCAGGCATATTCTCTTAATCTTTGGACGCAATTTTTCAGCCCTCGTACATTCCAGGTGGCTATTTTGATGAAATCAGGGCACATTCCAGCGGCTCTTGCTGGGACCCTTCTTTTCCCATGGGCCCATTTTGTTTTTTCGAGCGTGCCTCCCCTCCCCTTCCCCTGCGGGATTGCTTCATGTTTCCCTTGCCCTCTCCTACTTCCTCTACAGCCCTGCTCTGAGTGGGCGTTCGCTCGGTTCTTTTGCCCTTCTGGTTTGTGGCGATAGTGGTCTACCTCTGTGCTTTTATCCTTTTGCTTCGTGTGCTCACTTGCTGTTCTTTGTGACTAATAGAGTCTCCCATTCTTGTGCCACCTTTCCACCAACTAACTGTTAAAAAAAACGCCCAGCCACCCTCCCCCTGCTCGGGCTCCGCCGCTTCCCTTTCACAGTCCCTGTTCCGAGCCTGGCACCTCAAACTTCTTTGGTTCCGTGGGGTTCTGTGTCGTGGCATCCATAGGGCACCCTAAAGGCGATTCTCCCCCGTCTCCTGGGATATATTGCTTATGGTCTCATGTTTCATATTTGGTGCCTGTTGCATTTTTTTTGGCCTTCCAGTCCCTGCTCCCAGCATGCTACGGTGGAGCGTTTCTATCATTCCACTCAATTCTGGCGTTTCTATCTAGTTGGGGTGGTCTCTTGCTGGTCCATCCACTCGTGACCACCTTCCGTGGTTTTGAAGATATGGGTCCTGCCGTTGCGTTGCACTTTTAGTTTGGCAGGCTATAATAACCTATCTGAGGTTTGCGTTCCTGAGGTGTTCTTTTGTTGGGCCAAATCTTGCTCTTTGTCTTGGAACCAATATTGTGTACTCTGGGTAAATTGCTATCTTGGAGGGGTTTCTGGTGATCACGCCTCCTTCCCTTGAGAATGTTAATATCTTTTCCCAGTCTTTAAAGTTCATGATTTTGGCTATCATGGGTCTTGGGGGGGGGGGGGGGAGATGGGGGAGTCTGGGAGGGGGCTGCGGGAGGGGGGTTTCCTAGTCAAAGCTCTGTGGGTTCCAGCACCCCAGCGCCCACTTCGTGCAATAGTAAGTTCTTCACATAGTTTGTGGGGTCCTTGCCTTCCTCACCCCCCGGAAGTCCGACAATACGTATATTCCTTTGCGCTCTTCCTTCTGCGTCCTCCACTCTGTACTCCAGAGTTTGTATTCGACCAAGCACGTCTCATCTTGGATTGGGTGGTAGTGATATTTTGGTGTGATTCTGCACTTGCTGCTAAGCCGTGCTCACTCAGTGCACCAGGGCCCGCACATGTCTCAGTAGACCCACATCCACTATTACCGCGTCTAGTTTATGTTCCAGTGATGTCTTCAGCGATGCGATTGCCTCGAGGATGCGATCATTTTCTTGTTGCCCTGTTTGGTGTTCCGTTCCTGCCGTGCTCGTGCTGCCATTCACCTGTGCTGGCTAGTATCATTCTTGCAAGCATACGATTTAATACTGGTTTGCTTACCCTTGGCCCCCACGTTGTTTCTCTGGCATGTCCTGACTTTACAGTTCTTATTCGTCCCCGTGTGTTCCTGCCCGTTCTTGAGTGGAGGGCTTGCGTGGTAGGGCCCAGTTGCCCCGGCTTGGGAAGGCGCTGCTCTTGTTTCTGGGCCTTCAGTGTCCTTCCCCCTTGTGTGGGTGGGTTGCTGCTTAGTTTTGCGTATTAGGCTATGCCCTCCCCCGCCTCCTCTTCTCCCATTGGATCTAACCTTTGCACCCCTGGTCCAAGTTTCTTTTGCCGCGTCAGTTCTCTTTGTTCCCAGGGGTGTGGGTTCGGGAGAAGCACGGGGAGCCACTTGCTTCGTACCGCTCCGCTTTCACACCCTGCATGGACTTTGTAGCCATGCAGTGCTGTAGTTTTTGCCGCCTGGACTGCTTGAGCCCTGGTTCCTCCTTCGCCATTTCTCCTGAGTGCAGCGGGGGTACTTTTAGTGGTGCTCGTGCCTGTGCTGCTGTTTGCGCCGTGTGGTGGTTGTGCAGTTCAGGTTGCCCTTCCGGCTCGCTCCCCTTATGTGTAGTTTGTTTGCACTGCCATGGGTCTGCTGGGAGCGTTAGATGGTTGGGAACTTCCCAGCACTGTTTCTACCAGGGCTCCTGTACCGCACAAATCTCTTGCCTGCCGCTTCCCCTCTCCAAGCTCTGCTCACTTTGTTGGCTATATCAGGGGCTTGTGTTCTCCCACGTGCGCAGCCCGTCTTAGGATGGCTGCGAGCCGTCTCTGCTTCTGCATGCATGTATGTATGTATGCAACTTGTTTACTCTGCCATGGGTCTGGTGCAAGCCTCAGATTGCAGGAGATTATCTTTTCCCAGCTTTGGCTCTCTGAGGGGTTGTGTGCCACTCCTGGATCCCTCGATTGTCGCTTTCTCTTTCCCTACTTCACCTGCTTCATTGTGCTGTTTCGGTGGCTTGTGTTCTTCCACGTGCGCCGCTCTACTCCGGATGGCTGCGGGCCCTCTCTGCTTCCGTGGCTTTATGTTGGGTGGGGTGTGTCGCTGGGCCTCCCAGCGGGTCAGTCCTGATGGCGTGTTGCACCCGTGGACCCACTGATCTATTCGCGCCCCCCCCTTCTCGGGCTGTGCCCGCTTAGCTCGCACTGTGTGTGCTGCTCGTTTCTCCTGCTACAGATCTGCAAGAGCGTTAGGTGGCCGGGGATGGTCCTTTGCAGCCCGTCTCTCTTAGGGCCTTGTGCCTGTCAAGAGGCGCGTACTTGCCCCTTTCTCCCTCTGTGCTCCATTCGCTTTGCTCCCCAGTTTCTGAGGCTTATGGTCTCCCTTGCGCTCAGCTCATCGCCTGATGTCGGCGGCTCCCACTGTTTTGCAGATGTATGTTGTGTGGAGTGTGTCGCAGGGTTCCCCCAGCAGGTTGGTTGTGTTGGCGGGCAGCGCCCGTGAACTCTTGTATGTTTTTGCCTCCCTCGTGCCGCAATATGAGACAAGGGGCAGGGGTGTGGGCGGATGTCTCTGCGCTGTGTTGTTGCTCTCTCCCCCTGACCCGTCCTCCAGCTCTCGCTCTCCTTATCTGGGCTTGCCCGCCTTCCAGCAGCGCTGCCCATACTGTCGCCATCTGCCTCACCGCTCCGTATCACTGCCTTCACTCCTAGTTATTCCGATTCGTGTCAGTAGCGTCCCTGGCAACCCAGCATTCGCTGGCTCCGCTGTGGTGCTGCAGCTTGCCTCGGTCTTGTGGGATCCTGCAGTCTCACCCTTCTGCCCCACTGTCTGCGTGGCTTCCTCTCATGGTCGCGTGTGCACTTGTTGCGCCTCCTCAGTGAGCCGCCATCTAAGTGTTTCTTCCACACGGCTCTGTTTCGGACCGCCATGTGTTGGTTTCCCACCTTACACCGCTGCAGTTTTTCACCCAGGTGTTCACCTCGCCTTCCGACACCTTCTCATGTGGTTTTGTTGAAAATCGGACCCGATTTGCTAATTTATATGAAGGATCTCACAGGAGCTCTGAGGTGCTGCTTCCTCACTTCATGGCTGCCAACCTGCTGGTGACATAGTTGTTGTTCATCATAGAAGGTACTGCCTGACTCCTGGGTACTTACCAGGGCAGTTGTGTTGCTGTTCACTCCTTTTGAGCGTCCCGAAATCACGTTGGGGTGGATGACCCATCTGTGTTCTCCCAGGCCTAAGAACATCAGTCCGAGGCAAAAATCCTTCAGGAGACCTATTTTGTCCCCTTGAAAACTTTCAATCTAATTCCATTATTTGTTACGAAAATGCTTCTTCTGATATTTGACAACTATGCCAGCATCTGCCTTCCTTTGTTCTGCTGCCCAGAGGCCACTGCGCGGCCCCCCCACAACTCTCCAGTGCCTCCATCTGACTTTTGAGACTCTCATTCCCCAGATAGGGTTGGACTTCTGAAGTTTATGCCAACACAAAGTTATCCAATTTAACAGTATTGTTGTTTAGTAAATGTTGGTTGATTAATGATTTTCTAACTTATTGCTTCTCTTGATACTTATCAGTTTCTCATCCAAAGGTCTAGTATAAAACAGAGTATTGGAACAGAAAATATCTACTATACATATCCATCTGTGTGAACTATTTTTATTTACCTGAACTGTAGCGATGTTAACATTGTCCTGGTATATATAATAACCACTTTTTATTGTAACTACAGTCTGCAAGTGACTAAGTGTGCTTAAAGGTCTTTGTACCCTACTACAGCCCTTCTCCCTCGTAGATCAAGCCTGGCTGCTCGATCCTAGCTATCAAACCTTTTGGGTAGTTGAGGTCAAACCTAAGAGTTGGAGCCATGTACATCTAAGAGCGAGTATTCTACAGTCCTACCATAGGTGGACTTTAGTAATATTCCCTGACAGTAGTGTTCAGCCATGCCTCGCAATATCGAAGGATATTCCGCTAGGAAGCGTATTGTTATAATGTAAATGACCAAATGGATCACTGTTTTATCAGGATCCTTACTGTGAAAACCTGATTAAAAACCCTGAGAAATCTATGCCCAAGATCAATTTTCGTCTGAAGGGACAATCTGCGGGTTCCGTGTCCATTTCTATACAGCTGTAAAGAAATAAAAGCAGACTCTGTTGCTGCTCCATATTTATTACGTTGGATTTATTGGGGGTGTGCAGGGTTTAAACATCAGTCAGGGTACTGATGCAGGGATGCTTTAGTGCACCAGGGTGGTAGCCCCCTCCTTTGGGGGTCAATAAATGAGGCACCAACAGAGGCATTGCATCGCTAATGAAACCTAGATAGATCGATCTTGGAAATAATTAGGACAAGATAAAAGAGTAGCAACAAGTGGATGGTCTCCCAAAAATGAAGATTTCCATGAAAATGCATTGTAAAAATGATCACAGGCAGACCTTTGATGACCTGACATCTATAGAATTTTGTATGTGCTGTCCAACAAATTTCATTGTAAATTGCATAGCACTTCATCCAATTTTCCATTGAATGTGTCGTAAAAAAATACCAATTTAACCCATTTTAAATCAAAGTGTTGAGGGGCCAAAGCCCCCTTACCACCAGATTCCACTATGGCTGTTTGAGGGATTTCTCCCTATGCTCAGGGCCTTGCGTACAATTGTGTGAAATATTTACGCCCCTCCAACTAAAATATTAACCAGCCACCACTGTCAGCAAACAATGTAGCCCGATTACATTCCAATACCATGGCTCAGTTCCTGTCCAGACAGATAAAATAGGGTGCGACTCATGGGAGCCTGATTACATGCGAGGTTCAAGCAAGTCTTTGTCCTTAACAATATCATACATTGCGAATAAAAGGGGATAACATAACCAGTGAATCGATAGCTAAGAGCAACAAAAATAAGGAAAACAAAAGAAAGGAGAAAACAATTGTTTACCAAGTATTTAGTAGTAAGTGTTAAACATATTATTACGGTCTCACCGTTTTGACTCCATGGATATCAAGCCCTCGGGCAGCAACATCTGTGGCCACAAGAATATCGATTTGCTCATCCTTGAAGCGTCTGAAATACAAAGTCTAAGGGTCAGAGCTTTTGTTTCTTATTAGATCACAGAGATGGGAATATTAAAGTGAGCAGCACACTCGATATGGTGTAATGGTACAACTTTGTTTGCGGAGGAGGGTCCCTGAATGGAAGTTGAGCAAACATGAAATTGTAATAATTGTCCACCCATTACTGGGACCACAATGTACTGCTTGCAGCAAAACAAACTCCTGCACTGTCAACCCTCTCACCACCTCCCCCAATGAAAAACACCTTTCCCTCCCCCAAACCGTTTCATTCTATCCAGGTTCCCATGTAGCATTCCTTTGAACATTGAAGTATCAAAACCAAACCAACCATGAGCCTCTCAACAACTTGGCAAACAATGCCATATCAGAAATTAAAGTTACTCACTGTAGTGACAAGAGTACTCCCTCCATCCTTGTGGGAGTCGCCCAACATCCAGACAGTACGGGAACCTTTGGCAGCGAAAAATGTAGCTTCCCCTTTGAAGTTAGTCTAGCGCACATGGCCGTTGCCTCGGGCGTGGGAACGCCCCGCTGAGGGCCCCACCCTCCGGCGCATCACCTCAGTCCCTTTTGAACACATTGGACGTTTAGATACCAGGCTATGCTTATTACATATCAGCCATTGGCATACTAGCGGGAGAAGGCGGGTGGAACGTATGGAGGAAAGGGGACTACGAGTACTCTAGTCACTACAGTGAGCAACATTAATTACTCATACGTCCCGTCCCCTATCCTCCATCCTTGTGGGAGATTCCACCGAACAAGAACATAGGGTGGAGCTGTGAGGAGCTGCCTCATATCTAGGACAAAGCAAAAAGTTTCTTCAGAACTGCCTGACCAAACTCTGCATGGCGCCAGGAGCTGGTGTCCAGTGAGTAGTGCTTACAGAAGGCCGACAGAGTGGCCCAAGTAGCCATCCTGCTAATGATATCCCAAGAAGCATGTCCCTGAAAAGCGACGCCCGTGGCCTTGGCTCTGACCGCATTGGCATGAATCCCCTAAAGAACAGGTCTGCCCATGGCTGTGTACACCTCAAAAATTGCCTGAACGATCCAATGGGCGATGGAAGCCTTGAAAGACAGAGCCGGGGGAGGAGCCCCAAAAAGTCACAACAATGCCCCAGATTTCCTGAAGGATTTCGTCTGAGAGATAAAACATGAGGACTCTCCTGAGGTCCAAGGAATGCAGGGCCCTCTCTGCCTCCATCTGCGGTTTTGGGAAGAACAGCGGCAGGCAGATCCCCTGATTCAGATAAAAGGAGAGATCACCTTGGGTAACAAATGCGGGTGAGTGCGTAAGATGACCTTGCCATTGTGAAACATGGTGAAGGGCTTGCACAAGGACAATGCCTGCAGCTCACTAACCTGAGCCACCAGTACAACTGGCTTTAGTGTCACCAACCAGATGTCCACAGAGGCCATCGGCTCTAAAGACTTGCGCTGCAAAGCTGCAAGAACCACATTGAGGTCCCAGAACGGGTGGAGCCTATGCACCAGCAGAAAAAGCCTAGACAACCCCTTAAAGTGGGCCTTAAACACTGGGTTGGCCACAGAAAACACATGCACAGGGGAATTATTTTAAGCCCCTAATGGCTGCCAAATAAGTGCAGCAAGTATCTACCTGAACTCCAGAACGACCCAGGTGTACTGAAAAAGCCAGTATGTCATCCAGAGGACAGGTCACAGGATGCAGACCCTGGTCATGAGCTCAATGGCAGAACCTAGGCCATTTACGTTTATTCTGGGACCGAGTCGAGGGCCTCCTGGCCTGCTGAATGATGTCTCAGTTGACATCTGAAAATTGAGCATGTTGAAGCTCCAGCTGGTCAGGAACCAGGCCGCAAGCGCCAGCTTGGCCGGTGTTAGGCAAGATTGTATGTAGTAACCCTGTGGGAGACTATACCAGCTTTGTCCTCTTGGCATTAGGTAACCCAACCTTTGGAATAGGCCTGTACTGCACAAGTTGGTAGAGTGACTGAGCAGCCAGGCTCATCTCAAGAGGGGTAAATGTGAGCTGTAGCGGTGTAACAGATTCACAGTGACAGGTATTCAAATAACACTTATACTCAAGGTTTCCTGATTAAATAATTATTTATTCAATTAACCGCTAGTTTTTAAATAAGCCTTCTTTAGAAGGGGCAATTGGCAACAATAATATACTTAAAAAATACACTGCTTCAGTTCAGTTAATTAAGTAGATACCCTTTTGGGATGGCACACATACACTTCCCACACTCTCAGGTGACTTCAATTGCTAGGACACTGTGGACATTAACACATTTTTCAAACAGGTAAGTACTTTTCAATCCCCCAATGAAATATAGGTTAACCCTTTCCCAGCTATACAAGTAAAGTATGTATGACTTTTGGAGGGACAGATCAACAAAGTCAGAGGGTAAGAAGAGTCAGCCAATGTCAATTGAGCAAAGTCTAGGGGAGTTGAGGTACTTCTTGAAGGTTGGCAAAAGTCTTGCACAATGTTAAAGAGTGTTGTAAAAAGAAATCACCTTTGGGCCACAAGGTGGGAGGCTTGTGAGAAGCAAAGATGCAAGCAACTCTGCAAAGGGCAGCAAATGCACGTCTCCAGTGAGAGCAAGCAAGCTATGCACAACAAGAGGTAAGTACCCCTAGTTACACAGTACCTTGAGTCTGAACAAAAGGTTCCAGCTGGCTTCTGTTCCTGTTGAAGTCCTGCAGATCCTGTTGTTCCTGGGCCTCAGTCGTGGGGACAAGAGGGAGGACGTCTGGGGACTCCTGCACCACTATTTGAAGGTCAGCTGCAGCAATGGGCACACTCCAGATAAGCGCCACTTCACGGTTTCAGCTACTCGCAAATAGCACCACTGCGATTCTTTTACACCTTGGGGACTTTCCTTGCATCTAGGGTCCAGCACTCTTGAGGTGGCTCTGGCTTGGTTAGTACTGCTTTGAGGAAGTGTCCGGAGGATCTTCCTGGAGCTTGGGTCCGGTTTAAAGGCGATGCACTTGTCCTGGTGTTCCTGTCCCCTGGTACTCGGTTCCTGCGGCAGCAAAGAAGTACAGCTAGCTGAGAGAGGGGTTCCAGGCAAATTTATCTTGGGATCGATTGGTCCTACCAACCCAAGGGGGGAAGTCGTCCTTTCTGGGATGCTCTAATAAATTAGAAATACAGTTTCAGCACTGCGGCAGGGCTTCACCGGGCAAATCAACGGTCCAGGAGGGCGCAGCAAGCTTCTCTTCCAGTTTCTTCTTCGGTTCCTTTCTTCCAGTGGTCAACTCCGCCTTCCTTGCAAAAGACCTCGCCTTTTATGCAATTTTTTCCCATTCATTCACAGCCTAGCTGTCACTCTCACAGCAGGGTGGCTGTCCTGCAAGGACAGCCAGCCGGCCAATCACCTTTGGGTACATTCCTGTAACCAAGGAAACTAAGCACAGGGAGTTATTTGGAACCTCCCTTGCTTCCTGCCCTACCAGACACGCTGGAGCCAGAGGCCGGCTTCACCAGTGAATCCTTGTTTGGCACGCAGAGTAAATCTCAAGAAGGACCTTTCCAACAAGAAATGGCGAAAAAAGAAGACCGGGGCCATTTTGACAAAATGGGCACCCATGAGTGGAATCCTGCAGCTGAGAATTCAGCCTTCGGTAAAAACGCACATTGGTAGGAAAAATAAACCACTGGCACCAGCCATTAACTGTATCGCTTTGGCACTCCACATAAGGTGGTGTGTGCCCATCTCTCAGACTAACGTTTTAGGAGGGATACCAAGTATCCTTAAGAACTGTAGTTACTCTAAGATATAGAAAAATAATCTCAAAGGAGGACCCTAATGGTCCCCAGCAAACACTGCCCCATAAGGAGCTGTGCACTGCAATAGTTTAATATAGATGCCTTTAAGAGTTATGAAGGAAAATGGACTCCATAGGATAGGTAGAATACAAGGAATAGAGTTCCAAAAGAGAGAGCCCATAAGAATGAATGAGTGGAAAAAAGGTTCCACCCATTCATGATTAAAGAAAAAGGTCCAGAAGTTCAGCAAAATGTGCTGGGGACCTCACTAGGAGAGGGGATGAAGCATAAAAATGATACATCTCCCCAACAGTCTCCAGCGTTGGTTGCATCTTCTTGCATCTTTGATCCTAGAAAGTAGAAAATATCCACAGGAGTTTGTTGTTCTGCTGCTTTAAAAGACTAAGCCTCTCTTCACTGCCTTTTAGCTAGGGTTGCGTTTTGGACATTAAAAGCCTTGCTGTGTGAAGAAACTGCCTCGAGAACCTTAAGCTCTGCTAGTATTACACTAAACAACTGTTTTCCTTCCAAAATCACTAACTTGTATGGTTTTGCTAACCTATTTCAATTACTGTTATACTTTGTTAATGCGCGTTATTACCGATAATACAGTAGACCTGTCAAACTAACAATTGTAACCGTGCAGCAACTACCATCTAAGCAGTGGCCTTTGAAAAGTATCTAAAAGTATGCTTATGTGTTTTGGTTTATGGCGCTAAATATTTAAAAGTGATCTTTGTGTAAATATAATACACATACATTTATATTAAAATATAGTGTGTTTCTTTGATGTGTCTTACTAACTAGGTTCAGTGTACCTAACTACAGCTCACATCTTCCTCCAATGATAAGCCCGACTGCTCTGCCACTCTACCAAGGTTCCAGAGTAGTACTGACTGATACTAAGAGTTGGGGATCTACAAGCCACTGGGATAGCTTACTAAAGTGGGACTTTAGGAAAACTATCCTAACACTGTCATCAGAGGTCAAGGGTCGTGTGATGTAACTTCCGCTACCCCAGGCATTTTGGTGAAATGACATACCTGTGTTGGAGTTAATCAACATCTTGCAACTTCTAGACTTGATAAGAACACCATCTCCAGTATCAAGTCATGCTGATACCCAGGCGTCAGTCCTAGGGTCAGTGAAAACAAGGAGGCAAACTGCATAAGGAACAAGTTACTTACCTGTAACTGTTGTTCTCCAGCATGGGTCTGGCATGGATTCACATGCTCATGAATATTCCCCGTCGTCAGGCTGGGAATCCTCGGTAAAGAAAAAACCAGTATCAGTTTCGTTTCTGATCTGTCTTTCGTAGTAATAACCAATCACTGGTCTCTGCGTCATACTGACCACAGCCAATGACTACCCTCTACCTAAGCACCGCCTCTGGCAGCCATCTTCAGATTTGGAAGCACGTGAAGTGGCAGTATGACCAAGTGAAGAGCCGCAGAGGGGTAGGCGGGAGGGTTCGCATGTGAATCCATGCCAGACCCATGCTGGAGAACAACAGTTACAGGTAAGTAACTTGTTCCTTCTCCAGCATGGGGTCTGGCATGGATTCACATGCTCATGAATAAAGAATACATAGCAGTACACACATGCACAACCACGGGAGGTGGCAAAGGCTCAACATTAAGCAGTACATCAAACTCAACATTAAGCATCTTACCTCCTCACCAGGCTCACCTCAGGCGAACAGGTTGCGCAGCACTGCTTGGCCGACCCTGGACGCCTCCCTGGAATCCCGATCGACGCAGTAGCATTTCGTGAAGGTGTGCGTCGACCTCCACGTAGCAGCCCTGCATATGTCCAGCAGGGGCACACCAGAAAGGAACGCCGTGGTAGCTGCGATCGCTCTGGTGGAATGGGCTCTCGGACAGCCAGGCAGCGGTCGGTCTGCCAACCGATGACAGTACATGATACAGCCGGAGAGCCATCTGGAAATGGAAGCCTTCAAGAGAGCCTTCCCCTGATTGACAGGTCCAAAGTTCACAAAGAGTTGACGTCTTCCGAAAACACTTTGTGCGGTCCACGTAGAACTTCAGCGCTCTAGCCACATCCAGCGAGTGCAAAGTCCTCTCAGCCGGCGACAAAGGCGACGGGAAGAACACAGGCAACACCAAGGGTTCGTTGAGATGGAAGTCCGACGGTACCTTGGGCATGAAGGAGGGGTGCGTCCTGAGCACTACCCTCGTGTCGTGAAAAGTCAAGTACGGGGCCTTGCATGAAAGGGCCTGGATCTCTCCCACCCGTCGTGCGGAGGTGATGGCCACAAGAAACGCTGTTTTCCACGACAGAAACTTCAACGGGGCCGAGTGCAGAGGCTCGAACGGAGGTCCCATGAGCTTGGTCAGCACCACGTTGAGCTCCCACGCCGGGGCCGGAGCCTTCACCGGCGGGAACGATCTGAACAGTCCCTTCATGAACTCTTTCACCAGACGATGAGACCACAAGGACGTCCGGCCCGTGGTTCTGGTGTATCGGGAGATCGCAGCAAGACGAATCTTGATGGACGCGTGTGCCAGTCCAGCTTTGGCCAGCGTCAGCAGGTACGGTAGTACCTGGGGAGCCGTAATCCGTAGAGGGTTAATCTTCTGTGCGTGGCACCAGACAGAGAACCTCTTCCATTTGTGTCCGTAGCATTTAAGAGTCGAGGACGCCCTGGCCTTTGCAAGAACCTCTCTGCAGTCGGCCGGTATGTCGTATCCTCCAAACTCTAGCGCTGCAGGAGCCAGGCCTGCAAGTTCAGCGATTTCGGGTCGTGGTGGAGGATGGCGCCTCCTTCCCTGGAGAGTAGATCCGCGTCCACCGGCAGCTTGATTGGGGGGGACGCTGACAAGTCCAGAAGGTCCGGGAACCATATCTGCCTCGGCCACGCAGGTGCGACGAGGATCATCCTGCACCGTGACCTCTTGAGCTGGTTGACGAGCCGGATTAGCAGTGGCAAAGGAGGGAACGCGTAGAGGAACAGGCCCTCCCAGGGGAACGAGAAAGCATCGCCCATGCTCCTCGCCTGGGGAAACCTGCTGGCGAACCTCCGGCACTTGGAGTTTGTCGCCGTCGCGAACAGGTCGATCTGGGGTGTGCCCCACCGTCGGAAGAGGCGATCCACTAGATCCTGCCGTAGTTCCCACTCGTGGCACGAGCGCAGCTCCCTGCTGAGTGAGTCGGCAATGGTGTTTTTTATCCCTGCCAGATGAAACGGCACCAGAAACATCCTTTGGGCGACGGCCCAATGCCACAGGTCCTGCGCCTCCTTGGACAGCGCTGGGGACCTGGTTCCGCCCTGTTTCCTGATGTAAAACATGGTGGTGGTGTTGTCGGTGAAGATCCTCACCACCTTGCCCTTGAGGGACGGAAGGAAGGACCTGAGGGCCCAGAACACTGCACGCAGCTCCAGGACGTTGATATGGAGGGACTTCTCCGTCGGGAGCCAAAGGCCTCTCGCGTGCAGATTTTCGGTGTGCGCTCCCCACCCTTCCAGGGAGGCATCCGTGGTCACTGCCTCCTGGTGGTCTGGGGTCTGGAAGTCCATGCCCGCCGTCAGATGCGCGCGGTTGCCCCACCACCGGACCGCTCGGCGGAAACTCTCGTCGAGTGTGATCCTCTCCTCGAAGCTGCCCGTCATTTGGATCCAGCGCGCGTCCAGGAACTCCTGCAACGGGCGCATCCGGAGCCTGCACATGGGAATGAGGTAGATGCAGGAAGACATCATTCCGAGGAGGGACTTGATGGACCTCACCTTGGCCGCGTCGGAAACCAACATCCGCTGTACCTTGCCGAGGATGGACCTGGTCCTTTCCTCTGACGGGGAGGCCAGAAGGGACACTGTGTCGAGCTTCGCTCCCAGAAACAGTGCGTTTTGCGCGGGTACCAGGTGGGACTTGGCGTAGTTCACGGAGAATCCCAGGTCCGTGAGAAGTTGGACGGTCCTTGCCGTGTGCTCCACGGCGAGCTCCTTCGTCTTGGCTCGGATGAGCCAGTCGTCCAGGTAGGGGTAGACGTGGATCCCCTCGCGGCGCAGCTGCGCCGCCACCGGTGCAAGGCACTTGGTGAATACCCTGGGTGCCGATCGTAGTCCGAAGGGGAGGGCTTTGAACTGGTAGTGAAGCCCTTGGACCACAAACCTGAGGAATTTTCGGTGCCCCTTTAGGATGGGAATATGGAAGTAGGCATCCTCCAAATCCAACGACGACAGGAAGTCTCCTTTCTCCAGCTGACCCAGGACGTGCTGGAGTGTGACCATCCGGAACTTCTGCGCCTTGATGAACTTGTTCAGACGTCGCAGGTCTAGGATGGGGGCCATCCTCCCGTCTTCTTCTTCACGAGGAAGTATCTCGAGTAAACTCCGGAGCCCCGAAGCCCCTTTGGGACGAGTTCGATGGCGCCCTTCCTGAGCATCGCCTTTACCTCCAGGAGAAGCTGAGGGACGTGAAGCTCTTTCCTGGCCACGGGGGGGACGCGCGGGCACCTTCTTTGAAACTCGAGCGCGTGGCCCCGGGCTAAGGCGTCCAGCACCCAACGGTCGGTGGAGATGGACTCCCACACGCTGACTAAGCTCGCCAGCCGGCCTCCCACCGGGGTGCTTCGGTGGGGGCCGGACCCCACGGCCGGTTCAATCCTGTTTCGACGAGGCTTTGCCGCCTTGACCTCCTTGGCGACGACGGCGGGGTCCGCCAGACTTGCCTCGTCCTCTGTAGGCCTCCTGAGACGACGAGCGGGCCTCTTGACGGTAGGTGGAGAAACCGCCGCCGGAACCTTTGGAGGCGCCCTTGCCTCCGCTGCTCCGAAAGGGCGTCCGTCGTTGCTGCAGAACCCCAAGGGCCCGGGCCGTCTCAGTGTCCGCTTTAATGGCCTGAAGGGAATCGTCCACTGTTTTCCCAAACAGGTTGTTCCCATCGAACGGCATGTCCAGGACTCTGGTCTGTACGTCTTGACGGAAGTCCGTAGCCTTGAGCCATCCACGCCGCTTAAGGCACACGCCGTTGCCCAACTGGCGAAACCCAGTGTCGGCGATGTCCGTCGCAATAGTGATGGCGTGGTCTGACGCCACCTCACCTTCCTGTAGGATCTCTAGGGCATCCGCCCTCTTGTCGTCCGGTAGGAAGTCCAGCAGGGGAGCCAGTTTGTACCATAGCTCCCTGTCGTAGCGGGCCACGATAGCCAAGGCGTTGGCCGCTTTAATCGTCGTCGCTGCAGACGAGATGACCCTGCGTCCAATTTCTTTCCCTCGCCGTCCGGTGGGGAAGTCGATGTGGAGGCCGCACCCCCCCCCGCTTTCTTCCTAGCCGCCGCGGAGACGACGGAGTCCGGGGTAGGCTGCGCCCGGAGGCACAGGGGGGCCACGTCCGGGACCCGGTACTTCTTCTCGTACCGGTCTCTTCTAGCTGGCGTCGTGGAAGGGTTCTTGAGGAGGGCGAGGCCCTCATCCCAAATGTCGTCCAGTAGAGGCACCGCGAGGACAGTCTTCCTCTTGGCCTCGCGCCGTTGATAAAGGAATCCTTCCTTTTTCTTCTCCTCAGGGCAGAGTTGGAAAAGCTCGGATGCCCTGGCGATCATGGAGTGGAACGATCCAATCTCGTCGGGCGGAGAAGCCCTGGTGGGAGGTGACGACGGTAGATCCTCGTCGTATACCTCGTCGTCCGTACCCGTCGCTGCCGTGTCAGTCCCCGTATCATCCCCTCGGGTGGACGGGGAGGAGGGCTGGACGGGGCCCGACGGCTGAAAAGGAGGTGGAGGGTGAATCCTTCTTTTCTTGGGTGGGGGAACACCAGAAGGTCCCGGATCCCCCGACGGGAGAGGTTCCTCCGTCGGCAACGGTAGTCTCGTCCTTATCTCTGAACATAAGGACTGTATAGCCAACAAAATGGCCGCCGAGTTGTCTTGCGGCGCTGGCAGAGGGGAATCCGACGGGCGATCAGGGGCCCCGTCGGCACCCTCGACGATGTCGTCGTCGCCTGCGTCGGGATCCATCCCGACGGGCCGGTCTTCTTCCACGCCAAGGCCGTGGCTTAAGACCTCAATCAGCTCCTCCTCCGAGGTTGAGGCCGAATCTACGACGACGCCCTGCCCCCCTTTTTCTTCCCCGCCGGGGATTTCACGGGGGTCCTATCGATGGGCACAAAGGAGGACTCCCTCCGAGGTGGCAGGGAGACTCTGAGCCCCGAGGTCGCCACCACTGGTGTAGCCTCCACAGGCTGAGCCAGGGCCGCCGCGACAGTATCGATAGAGGGCTTGGCCGGATGGATTAAGGCCTTCACCACCTTAGGTGCGCTCACCGCCTTATCCTTGAGGGGGGGACACTGCCTCGCTCCCCCTCCGATGGGGCCTTCGAGCTCGACCGGGGCCTCTCCAGGAGCTTCGCCGGGTGCTCGCCCTTCCTCTTACCCGACCCAGAGCGTTGGCTCGTGGCTGAAGGTGCCGGGGAGGGTGCGCCCTGCCTGGCGCCCGTAGAGCCCGACCGTTCGGCGCTCCCGGTGCCAGCGGACTCGCGGTGCTTGGCCTTGTGTTGGACCCCCGTCGCCGGGGCGTCCTCAAAGGTCTTAGAAGACCGCTCGGATTTCTTCCTCTTCTTCTCGCCTGACGGGCTCTTCCCTTCCAGCCAGTTGGCGAGACGTTGATGGCGGTCCTTCATGGTCCGCTCCGACATGTTGCCGCAAAACGCACAGTCCTTCTCCACGTGCGTCTTGTCCTCATGTAAGCAGTAGAGACAAAAGGAGTGTTCGTCCTCCTTAAAGACGTTCTGCAGCTGGCATCCAGGGCAGATCCTGAACAGCTTTCCGGGCGTCGAGCTTCCCTTCTCCTGGGCCATGTCCGGGCCTGAGAAAACTTCTGGAGTCCTCCAAAAGCGTAGCTCAACGAAATCTTCACCCTTGAGGGGCGCAGACGAATCCGACACGGGTCCCCGTTGATCGGATGGATAGTCGGTGGAGCTTGAGGCTCTTTTGACCGAATAAAACGAAGTTTTTGTGAAAAAACGTGAAAAAAATAGCACTAACGCTCGAGAGCAATAGCACGAGGATCCCAACACATGAACGTGCGGTAAAAATCTGAAGATGGCTGCCAGAGGCGGTGCTTAGGTAGAGGGCAGTCATTGGCTGTGGTCAGTATGACGCAGAGACCAGTGATTGGTTATTACTACGAAAGACAGATCAGAAACGAAACTGATACTGGTTTTTTCTTTACCGAGGATTCCCAGCCTGACGACAGGGAATATTCATGAGCATGTGAATCCATGCCAGACCCCATGCTGGAGAAGCAAAGTTTTGACCTCTTCGTGTTGTTACAACGCCAGCTTTGGGGACAATTTGACACAGTCAATGGAGCCATCACAAGGTCAGGGGGAGGCTCTAACATCTCTTCTTCCGTATCTGATGCCAAAAGCAGGGCCCCCATTTCAAGCCTATGGATGAAATTCTTCAGTCTATTCATGTGAATCACCGTCGGAGCCTCTTTAGGGCATCCCAAGTCCACTAAATAGTTGATCTCACCTTAACTGTCTAGAACTCCAAGGTCCTGATGATTTGGCCTTCCCACCCTTTCTTCATAAGAGCTAAGGGACCCCTGAAAGGGTCTCCAGTGGCTAAGGCCAACCCCTTATTGTGGTACCTGTCTGTAGGCAAATAAAACACATGGTAACAGAAGATCCCACTTCCTTCTCTGGGGCTCTTAAAGAGCCTCAATCATGCGTTTTAATGTCCCGTTGAGTTTATCCACCAGTCCATGTGGGTAGGAAATCCCACATTCAATCCACATAGCCTTCCCTCTATCTGACAACCTTTTTAGGAAAGCCAACTCTGGGAAAAATATAGAGCAGGACTCTAGCAACTGACCTGGCAATCCCTATCCTTACTGGGATGTTTTCAGGATATCTGGTAGCATAATCAACAATCAAGTTAAACTTACTGCCAGAGGATGTAGGATTGTCTAAAGGGACCAACAATAGCTATCCCCACCATCTCAAATGGTACACCCACTACAGGTAGGAGTACCAAAAAGGAGTGTGCATAATTTCTCCACTTTTGCCAGGCAACTGGCAAGTGGGGGCAGTGCTTCTTTATATGGATCACAATCTTACACCAGTTGAAAAACAAGCATAATCTCTCCTTGGTACTTTTTGTTCCAAGATTACCTGCAAGAGTGACTTCTTGTGCCAACTATAAAAGGAAGGGTCCTGCATACTGGGGCACCACCAACCTCTTTTAGTCGCCTGCTGAATGGGTTCACTATACTGCAACCTATCTTCCCAACAGATCATATGATTCCGGGGGGGAGGGGAGGACGGGCTCACCATCCAACTGGGAATAGGCCGGTCTCCTTATGACTTCCAGAGAGACTTCCTGACATTGACTAAGCTCTTTCCTAGACGGCTCTCCTTCTTCAAGTAAACCCTGCAGTTCTGGGCGATCAAGAGGACTGAACCTCAGGAAACCTCTCCTACTCGGGTTCAGAAGCTGGGCTGGGCCAGGTACGTCAACAGCAGTTGCAGGTACTTTAGGGGGTAGACTAGTTCTTCCCTTTCAATGGAATCTTTGACTCCTTCACCTTGGGTTTTCTTTTAGCTTGGGTTTCCCCTTTGGCTTAGCTAAGGTTGCATTCTTTGCTTGAGACTGTGTACAAATGGTCTTCGTACTTTCTCTCACACAAGACCCAAGCATTTGAGATCATTTCCCAGCAGAAGTCTATTTGCCTCTGTCCACTTACACTGATCCAAACCACCCCTGTTATTTACTGCGAGATTGGATAGGCATTACAAGTAATATTTGAGTGGGGGCTTTGGCTAACTTGGTGGGCCTAGGAGGAGCTCTGGCCAGAGACTCTTGGTTTAACAAAGTGGAACCAACCACAGTTAGACTAGCCCCAGTATCCATGATAGCAGTGGTATCTGTATCATCTACCAGTACCCTATCCTTTAAATAGCACCTGGTATTGTCAGGGATGGCTGCATATTCATCAGCAACTTGAGGTTGAAAGGGAACACTAGAGTTACTTCTGCTCCAAAACCACGGGGTAAGGAATCTGAAGCGACGGCCAACCCTGAGAGTATACTTTGCTCATCATACGGGATGGTCAGTTTCACATAGTGAATCTGAAAGTCTTATCCTTACATCTGGGCCACCCTCACATGATCACTACCTTCACAGCTAATATAAGACCCTGAGGATCTGTGTACGTAGGGAGGCTTACTGTAGCCAGATTCTTGTTTAGGACAGGGAGTCCCACTATCCTTGACATGATTTACATGTGGCTTTTTAAGCTTATTGTGGGCCTTACGAGAACCTGATTTTCCAGTACTACCATCCTCTTTCTCTTTGCTGCTTCTGCTCCTCCTCATGCTTACCAGAAGCACCCTAGTCCTTATGGGATACCCTGTGGCCCACCCACAGGTCAGCAAGCAGCAATAGTTAAGGTCTTTGGATCCAACTTCTTCAAATCAGCCACATATTGTTTGACCTCAGGAGAACATGAAGCAAAAATGTGCTCCATCATGACCAAATTCATCATGCCTTTATTTAGACAACTCTATAATAGCACTGCAGCCATTCTGAGGAAGTAGGCTGAGAAGCCAAGCAATTAGGTCAGACTCACCTACTTCTTGTATTTCATAAGCATACTGACATATAGTCAAACAACCTATGTCATTCTTTGTATCATAAACATTCAACAGATACTTAGGACATTTTACATGAGAGGAGAACCCAGAGTCATTCCCAGACCATGCACGATTTCTGTTGGAATTGGAAGGCTAAAACTGCAGGAGAAGGCGACTTATCACAAGTTGAAGAAGGTCCAATTCGAAGGATGCATTCGGAACAGCAACGGCTGCAATGAGGTAACGCAGGAGAGAGCGGTCAATTCACTGGGTTTTTCAGGGACACTTCTGAATGTTCAACAGGCATGGACCGTCGAGCAGGGGTCAATATTGGTTCTTCCCCGTTAGGGAGAATTCTCAGAAATGTGCTAATTCCTCTCTACCTTAGAGACCCCCCAGCTCTTTTGCTGGACTCTAGGACTTTTTCATTTTTACCTGTAGAGAGCGAGACCCTTTTTCCCCACTCTCTCGTGCATTTTAATGTGATTTTACTCGGTTTCTGTTGGTTTTTGGAGTCTGACAAACTCCATAGGCATCTTTTGACATTGTAGCACCCAGCACCTTCAGTCTAGTGCTACATGGAAGTCATCCAGATTTCCCTATGGGTTTAAAAGCTACCTTTCTTTTGGATAACTACTGTTTCCATGAGCAGTAAAGTGAAATTGACTTTACTTGCACTTAAATTTCTAGACCCAGCACACACTATCTTACAATAGGGTGCTGGAGGGGTTACATAGTTCTAGCTTCTCATGTAACATTTTTATTTTACCCTTTCCTCGATGAATGGTTGGTTGCAGTGGTTTACTTTTTACTACCATGGTGCCTTTACTGCAGGCCGCCTTGGCAGCTGCAGTAAAGCACCCTTGGGTGCTATTTTTGTCAAAATGACTCCGCTCTTCTTTTTTTGCCATTTCTTTGTGGAAATGTCCTTCTTGAAATTTACTCTGCACATCAAAACAAGTTTGGTACCTTTGTTCGTTTTGTCTTTGGCGGGATTCACGAGTGAAGCCTGCCTCTGGCTCCCTGGTGTCTGGTGGGGGCAGGAAGTGAGGGAGGTACCCGAAACGCCCTGTGCTTAGTCTCCTAGAAGACAGGAATGCACTCCTAGGCGATTGGCCGGCTGGCTGTCCGGCAAGGACAGCCATCCTGCTGGGTGATTGACAGCCAGGCTGGAATGAATGGGAGAAACATGCATAAAAAGGCAAGGCTTTTAGGCTTGGAAGGCTGAGTCGACCACTGGACGAAGGAATCCGAAGAAGAACTTGAAGAGGACTCCTGCTGCAACTCCTGGACCGTTGGTTTGGCCGGTGAAGCCCTGCTGCTGTGCTGAAACTCCAAATTTGCATCGACAGAGAAGCCCCTGCAAGGACGACTTCTCCCTTTGAGTTGGTGGGACCAATCAACTCCAAAGTAAGCCACCTGGACATACTTCTCGGAGCTGGTTGAAATTCCACAGAGTTGCTGCTGGAACCGAAATACCAAGGCGAGGAACACCAGTTTGTGTGCATTGCTTTTAAGCTTCCCAAGAGCTCCAGGAAGATCCTACGGACTCCTAGGAAGCAGGACTGACCGAGCCTGAGTCACCTCAGAGTGCCGGACCCCAGATGCCAGGAAAGTCTGTCTCAACATTCAGGTACCGCGGTGGTGCTGTTTGCGGTAGATGTGAGGAGCTGAAACACCGAATTGCCACTAGATTGAAGATTGCCGGCGGTAACCGTCCCATTGCAGTGCAGGAGTCCCCAGAAGTCCTCCCTCTTGTCCCCACGACTGAGGCCCAGGAACACCAGGATCTGCAGCGCTGCACAGGAACAGAAGTAATCTGCTGCATTGTCTTCCAACCAACAGGTACTGTAAGGTCTAACAGAACATAACTTGTTATAGATTTGTTTCTACTCTTCACAAGCCTAACAGCTTGTGGCCCTAAATGGATTCTACTTCTTCACTAAAGACTTCTGAAACATTGTGCAAAGACTTTTCTACTTACCTGCAAGAAGTGCTTCAGCTACATAGACTTTTGCCTATTGACTTTGGCCTAGCCGGTTTCACTGAAAGACTTTTCTCCTCTGACACTGGGGAGCGTTGAAAGGTATTTGCCTACTTAAGAATATTTGTGATCTCTTGTTGGTTCTTAACCTTTTCTTTGCCACATCGCATTACTATTCTAAATGCTAACAGTAACAAATCAATGTCCACGGTGTCCTAACTATTAATGTCACCTGAGGGTGTAGGAAGTGTGTGTGGCATCCCCAATGGGTGCTTGCTGATTTAGGAACTAAGAGGGTGTGTTTTGAAGGTATTTGTGTGTTGCTATAATATTACTCCCTTCTAAGAAAGGCTTGCATAAATGACTGGTAAATAAAACATTGTTTTATCAAGAAACCTTGAGTTTAAGTGTTAGTTTGAATAATTGTCACTGTGAATCTTTGTGTAACACCTCTACTGCTCACATTGACTTCTCTTGAGATAAGACTGGCTGCTCTATCACTCTACCAACATGTGTAGTTCAGACTTGTACCAAAGGTTGGGTCCTATTGCCAGGTGGCTGAGATAGTTGTAGTGCTCCCCAAGAGCACTACCCTAAATCTGTACCCAACATTCCCACTGGTCCAGGGGGCTAGGCACCAACAAGGGCCATCTTGAGATGTGGACAGATGAGTGAGGCTTCCATGGGACTGAGCTGTAGGCAATGATGGTCAGCTTCAACCTTGCCCGGGAAAGGGCTTTCCATGCATGGAAATTTCGGACCTGAAAGGGAATGAAATGCCAAAGGGCTGTCAAAAATCTTGTGGCAGGCCTCTTTTAGAGGATATGGTACTCTTTACAGCAATATGCAGTAAAATGCAAAAGTACACAGGTAAAAAGTAAAAAACAAGGTAGAAAAATATCTCCATGGTAATTGTAACCAGATAGTTATAAAATAAAAGTTGATCAAGATACAAAGTATACTAACTGCACTTTAAGGTGGGTGCAGCTTTAGAAATACAAGAAATACTGGCCACCAGGGTGCGCACGGATGTGGTCGGCCTTCTCGTAAGCACCGCTACTTTGGGTCCCTAGGAGTGATTGAGCCCCCATTTTGAAGACCCCCCCCCCCCACCACCCCAAGATTCTACACCGGTGTGCCGCCAGCTGAGGACCCCCCCCTCCGGTCGGTCGAAAACCCGATCGAAAAGGACCCCTGCAAACCTGAGATACACGTCCTTCCAAAAGACGTCACACAACAGCTCCGCGGCCCGCTCGCAGGGAACTGCGCAACGGTCGGAGGCCGACCCTGGGCCTGACGAACGAAAAAAGCCTGAAAGAACCTGAGCCCCGGCCACGGAATTCACGGGGTCGAGAACAATCAAGCGTCCATAGACACCCTTGAAGCACAACTCGACCAGCGGATGACCGAACTGGAGCAACGAGAGGAGAGCTTCAAACTGAAGCTTGACGACTTGGAAAACCGGGAGAGGCGGAACAACCCGAGGATTTTCGGAATCCCGGAACGAGAAGGGGAGACGGAGAGCGATCTGAAGAACACCCTGCATGATATCATCAAACTCTTAGTTGCCGATGACGCGGTTGATGAACCTAAGATCTGTCCTTGCTCGATTTCACCGCTTTCAGGACAAAACACGGATCCTCGAGAAAGCAAGAAGCAGCGATTCAATTACCCCCCAAGGATCCCAAATCTCGATATACCAGGACCTATCATCCATGACCCTGGCACTCCGACGCATGTGCGGGCCTATCACCAAACATCTGAAGGAAAAGAACATAAGATACAGGTGGGGATACCCTTTCTTTCTGTCCTTTGAATACAACGGAAACAAAATCAAGCTAAGCTCAGAGGGGGAGATCATGGAGTAAATCTCTGACCTCCTTGGACCAAGCGCAGAGTTACACGATCGGGGAGACCCACGTCGAGAAGAAAGAGGATGGCGTATACAGGGCCCCAGAAGGAAACGTGTCAAGGGGTCGAGGAAATTTCGGAGAGGTAATACCCCCCCCAGGGGGAGAGAACCAATGAACTGCAACACTGGTAAGATGACATGTGTATTAGAATATATGTCCATGGCCTGAACTGTGTAAGGATGTATAGGCTCAAAAGAGACTCGGGCCATGTAAACGAAGGAGGGAGGTGAAAGGGGGCTCAATCAAGATTATGTTATAATAATCTTGGGGACCCGAAGTGACGGTCCCTAAAGGTGGTTCGATGCAGGACCAGTGTCTTTATCTGGGTCCGCACGGACACCGTCAATGTGGGAAGGGTGGTGGGTGGGGGGGTGGGAGGGCTGGGCAGACGAGAAATGTACAGAGGATGAAGCATTATCGGCAATACAAAGGATCACTCAAGACGACGTGAGTCCTTATGAACAATATATCTACTTGACACGGGTCACGAATCCACAACCGAAATACTGTGATAATGGTACCAATTGAAGAGCAGAAGGATAGGGAGTCCCTAAGGATAGGGACACTTAACGTGAAAGGCCTCAACTCGCTGACCAAGAGATCACTAGTGGCAAGGGAATTCCATAGATCTCAAATAGACATTCACCTTCTACAAGAGACAAAGTTTGCCAAGGGGGAGGAGAGAAGCATACTAGGAAAAAGAGGGGGAAAGGAATTCTGGGACTCAGGCCTACTCAGGAAGGGAAAAGTTGGAATCCTGATCAAGAAAGGAATCAATTTCAAAGTAGATAAGACCTGGTCCGATGTAAGCGGGTGTGCCCTCCTGATATCTGGGACAATCGCAAAGGTTAAGGTAACAGTCGCAGTAATATACTCTCACAACGCAGGACAAGCCAAGTTCCCAGAAAAGACAATACCCAAAATAATGTTAGAAGCATCCGGCCAAGTTGTTCTCGGAGGAGACTTCAATGGGCAGACCCGACCAAAGACCAGGAACCGGGCAACCCCGAGATAAGAAGCCAAACGAGAAGTGATCGCACCGGGCTTTCCGACATAATGGAGATATATGACCTGCAAGATGTGTGGAGAATTAAACATCCTAATGAAAGAGGCTACACATTTTACTCCAATCCGCACAAAACATTAACCAGGATTGATTGCTTGTACCTCACCAAGGACCTCCTTGGCACCACAACGTTATCAGAAATAATTCCGATAACATGGTCAGACCATGACATGGTCCTGTCAGATATAAGATGGGCAGACTTACCTGTTTCAGGAGGGAAGTGGCGCTGTACCGAAAGCCTGTTGAAAGATACAGTATTTAAAATTGAAATGGCAACTGAAATTGAGGAATACTTCAAACTAAACAATGGGGAAGTCTCCAAGCAGACAATATGGGAGGCGGGTAAAGCCACCTGGAGAGGCATCCTGATACGAGAAGGATCTACCCAAAAAAGAGAGAAAGATCGTTGAGCACAGACTTGCGTCCGAAACATGCCAACTGGAAAGCGAGATCAGGGAACACCTGGGCACGGACCGCGACAACATTAACATAGCACAACGTAAAAGGGAAGAACTAAGACTATTGGAGCACGAACAAATTGTGCGTAAACTTCGATTCCTCAAACAGAAATTCTATGAGAAGGGGGACAATGCCGACGCACTATTGGCAGCCAGACTCAGAACAAAGGGCAGAGCGGAAAGTGAAAGATAATTGAAGAAAACCCTACGACCCCCCCAACCCTCCACACCATCCCAGAGAGTTTTGCCAACTTCTACGAGGCGTTGTACACCTCGGAAGTGACTCCAGGACAATCAGATACAGATCACTATCTCTCCCAGATAGACATGCCCAAAATCTCCTACCCCGAAACTGAGCTCTTAGAATCCCCGATATCCGGCTCTTAGAATCCCCGATATCCGAACCTGAGGTCCAAGAGGCAATTAAAAGACTAACTGTAGGCAAATCCCCCGGAGAGGACGGCTATACCGCTGGGTTTTATAAAACCTTCAGCGACCAGCTAACACCATTCCTGACTGAGCTCTTTAACGAGATATTAGAAACAGGGACAGCCCCCTGACTCCTTTACGAAGGCGCTCATAACAGTGATTCCAAAGGAGGGAAGGAACCCCAAACATTGTGGTTCATACCGCCCAATTTCATTGCTCAAATTAGATGCCAAAATTTACACCAGGGTACTAGCCGCCCGATTGGAAGTAATGATCCCTCACCTCATACACAATGACCAAGTCAGATTTATATTGGGTAGGCAAGGAGCCGACACCATGCGCAAAACTCTCCATCTCATCCACTCACCACCAGAACTACCAGGTGACCCTGCCCTACTGTCAATAGACGCAGAAAAAGCCTTTGATAGAGTGGAGTGGGAATTCCTGAGGACAGTCCTTCGCAAGGTGGGGATAGGGCCGAGATTTAGGAAAGGAATACAAGCAGTATACACATCCCCAAAGGCATCTATCTCTGTTAATGGGGAATATTCCAGATGGTTTGATATGGGACGTGGTACTAGACAGGGGTGCACCCTCTCTGCAATACTTTTTGCGCTCTCCCTAGAACCCCTGGCCCAAAAGATATGATCCGACTCCAGAATAGAAGGCATGCGATTGGGAACAAAAGAATATAAGATAGAACTCTACGCTGATGACATACTTCTACACATTACCAACCCCTCTGTATCTGTCCCTCACGCTCTCCAACTATTAGAAGAATATGGCAAACTCTATGGGTTTAATGTGAACAAGACTAAATCAATATTGTTCCCTTTGCAAGGAACGAAAGAGGAAAACGAAACCAAGTTCTTGCCCTTAGGCCTCAAACTCGAACACTCTGCGTTTAAATACTTAGGCATCCAGATCACTAAAAACATAATGGAACTATACGAAGCTAACTTCCCTCCCTTCCTCCAGAGCTTCTCGGTCGATCTGAATAGGTGGGACAAACCCACGATCTCGTGGTTAGGATGGATTAACGCCATTAAAATGGTATGCCGCCCCCGATTCCTGTACCCTTTCCAGATGTTACCTATCGAGATGCCAAATGCGTTTTTTGAAGAGGCCAAAAAACGTATGCTTAAGTTCCTCTAGCAGGGAAAGAAGGCAAGGATTGCATACGACACTGACGCTTTCCAAAGACAAAGGAGGAGTAGGTCTCCCTGACCTGCGAGCATACTACAAAAGCCTCACAACTACGTATCCTTATCCCACACCTACATGATCACAACCACCTCCAATGGGTCAACATGGACAATCATTACTTCTCGCCGGCCACTGTGTCAGAATGGCTATGGACCCCTCACAAAAGAATACAACGGAAAATTAAGGGCCATCCGATACAGAGTACCATCTGGAACATCTGCCAACCAAGCAAAGCAATGAACAAGATCACCACCTGGCCGTCCCCACTTAGCCACTCGAGGTCCCCTGGCATAAACGATCACATACCCGAGGTAGGAAGATTCCAATCCTGGTACGAGGCGGGACTCGAAAGGGTAGGACAACTCCAGAAGAAGGACAACTTCATAACTCTTTCAGACCTAACTGAAGCCTTAGGGATAGGCCCATTATCCACCTTCCAATACATCCAGATAAAAGGAGTCCTCACAAAATCTGCATGGAAGGAAAAGCTGCAGAGAGAACTCACCCCATTCGAACAACTCTTGGATTCTAAGTCTGAAATGAAGGGTTTGATATCTGCTATGTACAAAGAAGCAGGCACCAGGTCCACGGAACTTCTCAGAAGCAGATGGGGGAGAGACCTAGGAGAGGAGATATATCTGGAACAATGGGAAATGATGTGCAAAAACGCATCCAAAACATCCTTATCCAGTCAATATAAATTACACGCCATTAAACTCCTACATAGATGGCAACACGACCCACTCAAATTGTCCAAGATGTTTCAGACTCTGAGCCCGAGATGTTGGCGAGAATTTGGAGAAACAGCAGACTATTGGCACATGTGGTGGAGCTGCCCACGCATTAAGGTATTCTAGGAGGAAGTCCTGGCATGGATCAAAGGCAGACGGCATACAAAGAAACGTTGATCCACGTTTGGTTCTCTTCGGAATGGAAAAAGACGAGGATGAATGGACTAGACTCAGGGGTCTTGCCCCACACCTATTACTTGCAGCCCGTGCACTGCTAGTCACAAAATGGAAATCCAAAAAGGTTCCAAGTAAGAAGGAATGGATCAATTTGTCAACCAACATTTATACAATAGAACAACAAAGCATCGCAATGCGAGATCTTATGGTCAGAATTTCGAGGCAAACACCTCTCAGACGACGGACTCCCACCCCGAAGACACTACATGTTCTTAATTGAACCAAGAATCTCAAAAACTCTCAATACAGGACAGTTATGACCCAAGAATCAAGGAAACCTGACAATAGTGAACCAAACATTACCCGCTATGAACATGTCAGAGAAAAGATGCCGCAATGATGTCTGCCCAACCATGGGAGGGAGGTGGGTGGGTATGGGGTATGTTATACTGACTGTTATTACTAGAGATCGGAAACGAACACAAGGACGATCAATTGTAAAATGAGACTCTAGTTTTGTTCTTTTGATGTAACCATATGCTAACAGAGTTGTAACAAGTGAAATGCTCAAATCTTTTGTTAATCTTTTGTTTCTCTTTTTATTTTTTGTTTCAAAACCAATAAAACCAAATTAAAAAAAAAAACAAATACAAGAAATCCACAAAGGGAGAGTCTCCCAGGACTGAAACTTATGGACAGATCAGTTTCCACAAAAGTATGAGTAAAAAGTCAGGGAAATAAAGCAGAGGGGTTTACTCAATGTTTTGGAGAATTTTCATGTCTGTGCCAATTCCCTTTAACCTTAGAGACCCCCAGCAATTTTGCTGGATTCGGGGCTTTTAGAATTTTACTCCTGAGTGAGTGGGGCCTTTTTCTCACTCACGTGTTTTCATGACTATGATTTTCTATGTTCCTTACTGTTTTACAGTCAGGTAAGCTCCATAGGCATCTGCTTTTGCATTGTGACACACAGCACCTTTTGTGTAGTGCCACTGAGAAGTCCCTTGGACTTCGCTTAATGTTGAACTACATTTTCTTGGGTGAACTACTGTTCCAATGAATAGTGAGATGACCCCTGTCTTATTTACCTTTACTTTATGGGTCCAGCACACACCACCCTACGTGGAGTGCTGGGGGATTACCTAGTAATTCCTTTAACCCATTCATGATGCGACATTTTGTTACACTAACTCACTTGAATGGCTGGTGGCAGTGGTTTCTTTTTAACTACCTATTGACATGTATCTGCAGGCTGATAACGCAGCTGCGGTGCTGCACACAAGGGTGACTATTTTCCCAAAATACCCCCCTCCCGGTCTTCCTTTTTTGCCATTTCTTGTTAGTTTCTTCAAGGGTTTTTACTCTGTTTGCATCCGGTTTGAGTCCTTTGTATAGTGTGCCTTTGGCGGACTTTAGCCCAGAAGCCTGCCAAGGCTCCAGTGTGTCTGGAAAGGCAGGAAGTGAGGGAGGGTCCCGGAACTTCCTTGTCCTTTGTCTCTAGATGTGCCTGAGTGAAACCAGTTCCTATTGGCCGGCTGGCTGCCCTGGAGGACAGCACCTTGCAGTGTGATTGACAGCCTAGGGATGTGAATGAATGAGAACTTGCATACAAATAGAGGTTTCTGGGACTAGAAGCAGAGTCTACCAATGGAGGACAGAATCTGAAGCAAAAGACTAGAGAAGATGCCAGCAGCACCCTCCTGGACCGTGAAGTGCCCGGTCAAACCCTGCAGCTATGTTGACCCCGTTTTCGAATCGACAGGGAAGACTCGTAAAGGGTGACTCCCTCCCCTAGGCTGGGTGGAACAACTAGCCTCGAGACCAACTCTATTTTGGCGCAACCCCTGACTTGCTGTGACTTTCCAAGGCTGCAGAAGCCCAATACCGGGGGTAGCTTGACCACTTGCGAGTGCATTGTCTTTCAAAGTCTGAATCCGGCCAGAACATTTTAGGCATCGAGAGGACCATACAGAAGCAGGAAATCAAGAGTTCCCTCAACAGAGTCCAGGAACGAAGGATCAAGGAAATCCTAACCAGAGCTTTTTGATGTTCATTGGTGCTGAGAAAAAGGCTCCAAAACCACAAAGAGCTACTGAATAGGCAGAAATCCATTGCTGCCAAATCCCTCTCTCGCGTGCTGCTACAGGAGCCGGCCAGACGTCCTCCCTTTCATCACCACGACCAAGGACCAGGATCAAGGGTCTACAGCATTGCACCGTGAAGGAAAACAACTGGAACACTCTTCATTTTCAAGGTACTGTGGGGCTTGGGGTATTTTATCCTTTTGCCATTTGGGGTGCTTCTCATCTGTGAGAGCACGATTTAACCTAACACCAAGTTGACCTTAAGTGCATTGGCCTTACAGCGTGTGATTTCTAAAGGTGACTCCCCTTGAGTTGCTGTGATTACTCTTTTGAACACTGACTATTTAAGAAACATTTTCTAAGAGGAAGCGCATCAGAACTTTGACTTTGCCCATTGACTTTGGTTGTCCTGGCTCCCTAAAGGCCTCCTTCTGAACCTACTGACTTTGGCAGTGTTTGTTCCCTTACAGGTCTTAAATGTGCTGGGATAATTGACTGCCTGCATCCCTTTGGGAGAATCTAACTGTTCTTATAACCTATCAGTCTGTTCTGATCTAACCCTAACCTTTCCTTCCTGAAAACCTCAATATTGCAAAGGTGATCCTATATAAATGCTATACTGACCTCAAATGACATCACCTCTGGGTGCTGGAATATGTTTAACATATGAATGAATTACTCACCTGCTTTATTGTTCACTTTTTTATTTTAATCCATCCTAATTTGGGATTAATGTTACAGCTAATTACTGCTTTTTAAAGAATGCTTTAAATATCTTTGTGTATAAATAATGTATTATAACTAAGTGTGTAAGTGTTTACTTGGATACCTGTATTTACTGATTTCAATGCACGCTCTACAGCTCACATTACCCTCTTAAACTAAGCTTGGTTGCTCAGTCACACTATCAACTTGTGTAGTACAGGCCTAAATTAAAAGGTGGGTCTGCTACCAAGGAGATCAGTCTTGTGTAGTCACACACCAGTTGAACTGCACTAATTCTTACCCAACACTCAACTCCACCAAGTCAGGTCAGCAGCCAACAATAGCAAAAAGAAGGTGCGTCTCTCTTAGACGTCTATGGGAAGAAAGCAGAAAAAAGAACATCTTTCCTAAAAGGCTGCTTTGTCTGGGAAAGCTGTAGCTTTCCCCGGGAAAAGGCTTTCGTATATGGCAAATCCAGCCATGGGAGAGGAGGGCAGGAAGCAGGGCAAAATACAAGATGGCCAAAGGACAGACAAGAATCTCCTGGCACTGCCAATTTAGAGTAAATGGTACTCTGCATTAAGCAGTAAAATGAAAACGTGCACGAGACAAATTAAAAACAATAGAAAAAGGCTGTGTTGGACACATCATGCAGGTAACCACAGAGTTACAAAAATAATTCTAAGGACACAAAATGTCCCGGCCACATCTCACAGTAAGTTGAAGATTGCAGTGTAATATAAAGAGAGAATTTCTCCTGCACCAATGGCAATAGGGACTGATCAGTGCCCCCAAAACTGAATGGCTTAGCAAAGCAAGGGAAGTATAAAGGCTTGTCTTGCTTTCAAAAGTCAGGATGGGTACACAATAACAGCATACGATTGAGGTTCCATAGATCACTTTGGAGAGAAAGCAGCAAAAAGGAAATCTTTTGTGCTACATGGCGCACACAGTCAACAATTTAGAACCTGCCTATATAGGAGGAAATATTAGACACAGGAAACCTTCTATAGGAGACACGAATTCCATGACCCTGATCAATAGGGCTAGGGATGGTTACTGTATGACAGTGTGGGCTGATCAGTGCTCGTTACGCAGGTCTCACCTTAGAGATTCCAATCGCTGAGTCTGGGATAAGTTCCCATGCAGTTCGCCCACCTTCAGGCCCATCAGCCCCAACAGGATGTGCATGCGATGTGCCTGCTTTTTTGTCTGTGTGAAAAGCATCACATGGTCAGGGAATGTTCGAGTAAGAAGCGCTGTAAGAAAGAAGCACGAACAAGTGTAAGCAGGTGAAAGTTGCATACAAAAGCATGCAAGTTTCATAAAGCAATAACCTGTTTAGTTGCCAATAGTGTAATCAATAAGCAGAGGAAGGCATGAAGATAGCTATAGGAAAGGTTACTTGCAATCCTAGTTTTCAATAATGGGTATCTAAGTTGTATTCATGAACACTGAATATCTCTGCCTAAGTGAAGAATCTCAGGGTGTTGGGTAAGTATTTCCAAAGTCCAACTGGAGTTAGACTTCACAAGACTTATCTTTTGGTATTAGGGACCAAACTCGTAATATATGCTTGTACTACACAGGCTGGTAGAGTGACTGAGCAGCCAGGCTTATCTTAGGAGGGTGTAATGTGAGCTGTAGAGCAGTACAAAGATCAGTTTATACAAGTGTTAGGACAGTTTTTCTGAAGTCCAACTAAGGGCTTAGTAAAACCAGGCAACTCAGGCAGTACAAGACTCCACTCTTAGTAGAAGGCTGTACCACCTGAGTTCAGGGTACCTTTGACAGAGCAGCCAGGCTTATCTGGGGAGGGAGAGAGGGCTGTAAAATCACAATAAATGAAATGGTAATACAAATGGTCCAAAGAAACACCAAAACACTATGTATTGTGCAAAATAAATGGTTTATTTAATTACAAGTAGGCCCAGGTAAATCTTGGGGGAAATAAGTACTAACACATTATATGTAATCATAATTATACAAACACTATGCTTGAAGGTTCACAGACCAAAGCATACACCTTATTTTTAATACCCAACAGTAGTTCTAGGGAAGTCAAACCTTTTCATACACATTCAGTAGAGGTCACATCTATTCTTAGGGAGTAAAAACCAATGGTTACTTTCACATTACATTCAGTAATTCAAGGGCAGTAGACCCCATCAGTTGTACAGTGGCGCTCAGCAACAAATCACAGTCAACTGGAAAGTATACGTTTTGTGAATAATAGAACACTTACTCTAGGTACAGTAAAAACCTATAACTACGTTTGTGATAACACACAGTTATACTAGGTGAGTTAAACCCAAGGATGTAATATTCAATTATCGGTACTTTTGAGATCAGTGAAACACAGATTGAGATAAGCAGCAACTAACTTATTTCAGGATGTCACACAGCTAACTAAGGTAAGTAAACCCCCATATACTTGTTCAAGGAGCTATCAGCAACTTGGGGCAGGTGTAAACCTAAGACTCTTTGTGTCTGTCTAAAACAGCACAGGGAAAGCAAAACACAATGTTACACTTTATGAATGACTCAGTTATTCTAGGTAGGTCAAACCTAATGCAGACATATTCTGGACAGGCTAATAGCAAGTCAGGGGAAGCAAAACCCAGTTGGGGGACACTCATACAATTATCCTACCAGGAATAATCAAGTGAAACCAACAACACTACTTTTGGGAAGAGGCAGAACCAAATCACAGGTGATTAATATACCCTTACATCTACTTTCTGTTAGAACAGCAACATGGTTTCGAAGGAAAGAAAGATGTTACATACTTTTGTGAATAGTGCAACACACATTCAAGGTAAGTAAGAACTTTTGTAACTGTTCAATCAGTTACAGTTACCAACTCCTTTTCAAGTAAGTAACTTTTGAACACTTATTCTCTTTTCTATGCAAAAGGCCCAATCCCTTAAAAGTATTTCCCTTATTCTTGGAGCATGAGTGTTCTCCGTGGCAGAAGGGAGGGGATGGGGGGGGTCACTAGGATCTAGTGTCCAACAGGCAGTGTCAGGATAGGTTCTTAAGTAGCAAAGGTCAGAGTTCCTCTGGAAGACTGGTCAAACAGGTGAGTATTTCACTTTAGGGCTAGTTGAAAGTTCAGGGGCTTCACATAGGATACCCTAGTAGGATTCCAGCAGTGGGACTGGGTGAACTGGATGAGAGGCCTCCCAATCACAGAAAACACCCCACAACTACACAAGAATCACAAGAGACTTAAGATAAGTAAATACCCAAGCCAGCACAGTACCTCAGCATTGAAAGATTTTGCCTCAGCACTACTGCAGGATCTGCAGCAAAACAACCGGTCAGTGGATTCTTTGTCATGGTGACTGAAAACAGGACCTTGGAACAGACTTTGCAGCATGGATCATCAGAGAAGGCTCTAGGCAAGATTTTCCTTGCGGCTGGATGCGGCTCTGTGGATTTGGCAGCTTTTACAGGAGCACAGAAGACAGAATATCGCAATCGGACTCTCATTGTTAGAGGTCCAGCACTCTGGTGAGGGGACTTTCGGACTCGATTCGTGTCTCTGGAGATTAATCAGGATGCCCACGAAGTTTCAGCGAGATTCGGAAGACAGTGCACCGCACAATGGCTTGAGGTCCCAGGGTAATGCAGCCCCACAAGGCCGCAGCACGGCTTGGGATGGCTCAAAATGCAGGTCTTCTTGAATCTAGTGGGTCTCACCAGGCTCTGGGCCAGAGTCATCGTTTTCGGAGTCCCCAGGTCGTTTGGAAGGAAGGGCTACAGCAGGCTCCGGTTACACAGCAGGCTCTCCGGTCGCTGGATATCGTCTCAGCACTTCTTCATCATCCTCTTCGGTTTCAGTTCCAGTGGTGGACTTGTCTTCAGCTACCAGGTTCGGAGTATTTAACAGGAACTACAGCACAACCTCTGCATTCCCTCCCTGCGTTTTACAACAAGGGGCGGTCTGGTTGCCCAAACAGGACAGCGAACCCCTCCACTGGGATTTGTCCCCATTCAGGCAAGGTGGAAGACAAAGGGCTGTTGAGTTTTGGACTCCTCCCTCGCTTCCTGCCTTCACAGACAGACTGGAGCCTGGGTGGGGAGTCCAGAGGACTCCTGACGAAGATATAAATCACACAAAGGAATTTTCCACCCTGGATGTCAGGGGAAGGAACAAGAGGACAAGGAACACTAAAGTGGCGGAAAAACAAGACAGGGGCCATTTTGGTAAAATGAGCACCCTTGGGTGCCTTTACTGCAGCTGTGAAAACAGCCCACGGTAAAGGTGCAAGGAATTAGAAAAAGGTATCACTGCCACCAGCCATTGAAGGTAAGCTTGTCCCTATAATAGAATTGTTACAGTTAAGTGTGAAAGGGAATACATCACCCCAGCACTCCACATAAGGTGGGGTGTGCCGGTTTCACAAAATGAAACGTAAAAGGGATCCAAAGATCCTTTTTACCCTTGGGTACTGAAGTTCTCTCAAGGATAGCCAGAGAATGTTAAAATGGGAGCCCTTGGGCAACGCAGCAACAATAGGCACTTATTGCCAAAAAGTTGTTAAAGAGGATAACTTTCAAAAGACACTATGGAGAGTCTAAAAAAATGACACCCATAAAAATAGTAAAATATTCTGTGGGCGTGGAAGAGGGTTCCCACACAGAGGTATTAAGGAAAAATAATCCACCAGTAAAGCAGAACGTTGTGGGGTTGACCCAGGTCAGAAGGATTTACCATTTCTATGAAAATCTTACCCAACAACAAGGACTCAAGAAAACACGTACTCACTTAAAGTTATATTAAAAAATATTCACGTACACACACACAAGGCACACAAGCAAATCTAAAATGCAGCAGCTAACAATAACATTGCATCAAAAATGGAATAAGATTATAAATGGAACAATAATGCAGGCGAGTAAGGAACAAGTTGCTTACCTGTAACTTGTTCTCCAGAATGGGTCTGGCATGGATTTGCATGCTCATGAATATTCCCCGCCGTCAGGCTGGGAATCCTCTGTAAAAGAAAAAACAGTTTCAGTTTAGTTTCTGAACTGTCTTTCTCCTTTAAACCAATCACTGAGCTCTGGGTCATATTGCCCCCAGCCAATGACTGCCCTCTACCTAAGCCCCTCCCCAGGCAGCCATCTTCAGATTTGGTAGCACGTAAAATGGCATTAAGACCAAGAAAAGAGCCACAGAGGGATATGTGGGAGGGATTGCATGTGAATCCATGCCAGACCCATGCTGGAGAACAACAGTTACAGGTAAGTAACTTGTTCCTTCTCCAGCATGCGGTCTGGCATGGATTCACATGCTCATGAATAAATAATACATAGCAGTACACACATGCACAACCACGGGAGGTGGCAAGGCTCAACAAAAGCAATCTCTTACCTTCTCACAAGGCTCACCTTCAACCGAACAGTTTGCGCAGCACTGCTTGGCCAACTCTGGACTCCTCCCTGTAATCCCCGTCAATGCAGTAAAATCATGTGAAGGTGTGCGTTGACCTCCACGTAGCAGTCCTGCAGATGTCCAGCAGGGGCACACCAGACAGGAATGCTGTCGTAGCAGCGATCGCTCTGGTAGAATAGGCTCACCGACGGCCAGGCAACGGTCGGTTTGCCAACCGGTGACAATGAGTGATGCAGCCAGAGAGCCACCTGGAAATGGAAGCCTTGGACAGGGCTATGGCATGGTTCACAGAACCAAAGTTCACAAAAAGCGGAGAAGTTTTCCAGAAACTCTTTGTGCAGACCACACAAAACTTCAGCACTCGAGCCACATCCAGTGAGTACAAAGTCCTTTCAAGCTGGCGATTAAGGCGTCGGAAAAACCACAGGTAACACCAAGGGCTTGTTGAGATGAAAGGCCGACAGGACCATGGGCATGAAGGAGGGGTGCGTCCGCAGCACCACCCTCATCTCTTGGAAAGTCAAATAAGGTGGCTTGCAGGACAGGGCCTGGATCTTACCTACTCTTCTTGCAGAGGGGATGGCCACTAGGAAAGCTGTCTTCCATGATAGAAACTTTAGCGCAGTTGAATGCATAGGTTTGAATGGAGCCCCCATGAGCCCAGTCAGCACCACGTTGAGTTACCACGCCGGGACCAGAGCCTTCACCAGCGGGAACGAGCAAAACAATCCCTTGATGACTTCCTTGACCAGACGGTGCAACCACAAGGAGGATCGTCCAGGAGATCTGGTGTAGCGGGAAATAACCACTAGATGCACCTTGATGGAGGCGTGCACCAGCCCGATTTAGCCAAAGATAGTAAATACGGAAGCACCAGAGGGGCCGTGACCCTCAGAGGGTTGATCTTCTGCAACCAGCACCAGGTCGCAAAGCGTTTCCATTTGAGTCGATAGCACTTCAAAGTCGACAACGCCCTGGCCTTGGCGAGTATCTCCCTGTAGTCTACGGAAGCTCGTAACCATCGAACTCTAATGCTGCAGGAGCCAGGCATCCAGGTTCAGCAATCCTGGGTCGTGGTTAAGAAATGCGCCCCCTTCCCTGCGAGAAGATCCGCTACCACTGGCAGCTTGACCGGAGGGGTTGTTGACATGCTAAGAAGGTCCAGGTACCAGATCTGCCTCGCCCACGCTGGTGCGACGAGGATCATCCTGCACCGATACGGTCAGAGTTGACTGATGACTCGAAGTAATAGCTGCAAAGGAGCGAACGCATACACAAACAGGCCTTCCCGAGGTAAGGAGACTGCATTCCCCCATGCTCCCCGGTTGGGGGAATCTGCTGGTGAACCTCCGGCACTTGGTGTTTGTCGCTGTCGCAAACAAATCGATCTGGGGACTGCCCCATCTGAGAAACAGGCCGTCAACCTGATCCTGCTAAAGCTCCCACTCATGGCAAGAGCGCAGCTCCCTGCTGATAGAGTCGGCAACAGTGTTCTTTACTCCTGCCAGGAGGAACGGAATGAGGAACCTCCCTAGGGCGACTGCCCAGTGCCACAAGTCCTGTGCCTCCTTGAAGAGCGCTGGGGATCTGGTGCCCCCCTGCTTCCAGATGCAAAACATTGTGGTGGTATTGTCCGTGAAGACCCTCGCCACCTTGCCCTTGATGGACGGCAGAAATTACCTGAGGGCCCAAAACACAGCCCGTAGTTCCAGCACGTTGATATGCATAGTCTTCGCTTCCGGCTGCCACAGGCCTCTGGTGTGAACACATCCGGTGTGGGCTCCCCATCCTTCCAGAGAAGCGTCCGTCGTGACTGTCTCCTGGTAGTGGGGGCTCTGAAAGTCCGTGCCTCCGGCGATGTTGGAGCGCACGCCCCACCACCTTATCGCTCAACGGAACTTCTCGTCGAGCGCTATTTTGTCCTGGAAGGTTGTGGACCCAACGGGCGTCGAGGAACTCCTGGAGTGGACGCATCCGCAGCCTGCAGAGCTGAATCCGTTATATGCAGGACGACATCATGCCGAGCAGCGACTTGATGGTCTGTGTTGGGGAGAATTCTCTGTAAAGGCTCATTTCCCAAACCTAGTGAGTCCCCCAGCAGCTTTGCTGGATTTTTGGGGTTTACTTTTTTCTCCTACTAAGAGTGAGACTCTTTTACTCCCACTCTTCGACATGATTTGAGGTGTTCCTTTGTCTTTCCATGTGTTTTATGGGCTATGGGGTCTTTTACTCCATAGGGTCTCATGTGTTTTTGATGTGGGTTACACAGCACCCTCCGTGCCGTAACCCAGGGGTGTCGTAGCGACCCCCAAACATAGACTCCATACCCTGGGACTGACTACTGTCTCCCAGGGCATGTAAAGTCACCATTGGCTTTACTAGTCCCAAATTATGAACAGAAACCAGTACAAACCATCATATTGTGGACATACTGGTCGGGGCAATTCGATTGCCCAGGGGTCTGTTTTTCGAGGGGGCACGTCTCCGTCCCCCCTGATCGAGTTTTGGCTGGTGGCAGTGGATAATACTTTTTATATTCGACCGCGAATATATCTCTATGGGATTTTCCCATTGTTCGAGGCTACCAACTTTAATTATTTAATTCCTATAGCCTCGAACATACCGCTGGTTTATTTATTTAATATTAATTCACCGGTTGGTATTTTTTGCCAGAACTCGATTCTAAAATGGCGATTGTGTTCTCTTCTGTGACTCCAACCCAAGTCGAGCCCTTTGTTCCACTTTTTGGCAGGTTTCTCCACAGAAGCCTCCAAATGTGGTGCCACTCTGTCTGGGTACCACAGGGGGTGTGGGATGGGGGTTTAGGCACCCTGGACTGAGTTGCCTTGGCAACTCAAGTCGCACTATTGTGTGATTGGCCCAAGTGGTGAGCCGGCCGGCTCACCACTTAGCATGTTTGATTGACAGCTAGGCTGAGTGAATGGGGGTGTGCTGCATAAAAGCAGGGCTTTGGGGACTGGAACTTCAGAAGTCGCCACAGGACCTAAGAATCCGAGGAGGGAGAAGCTGAGCCGACCTGCAACGACACCACCGGTGGAGCCCTGCTGAACCGTCTCACCACTTTTCCCGACAACAGAGGAGATCTCCATTCCGGAGAGTCTTCTTCCTTTGACTGGTGGGGATAACCAGTTTTGCCTTCTTTTCACCTTCCTGGAGCATCTCGTGGCTGCCTTGCCCGTGCCAAGCACCCCGGCAACCGGAATACCACGGTTTACAACTACCGCAAATAGAAGGGTAGTACCTTTTAACCGAAGAACTCCGCGGCTGGTTTCTTCCCTGGCAGTGCAACGACCTTCATCTTTCCTCCACGGCGAGACCTCCTCTTCCTCTGGACGAAACACCGACTTGCACCCGCTGCCAGGAACAACTGCTCCCGCTGGAGCTTCCTTCCCACTTAAGGTACTGTGTCCCGCCTGGCTTCCCTTGCGACAGATCTTTCGGGGCGACAGTAAAGCCTCGACTTTCTAACCTGGGCAGGCCTGGGACAACCTAGCTAACTTTTCCTGACTTTAATTTCATTCTTTGTGTGCGAACTATCTACAAGACTCTTTGGGCATAACCCCACTGTGTGAACCTGGACCCCTTCTGCTTGCTCCCTCCAAGAGTGGGTTCTTGCAATTGACTTCCTTGCTATCCAGTAGAACTCTGCCTACCCTGCCTTACTGTGGTTCTTTTAAAAAGTATTGAAATTTGTTTGCTTCCATGACTCTGCCTTTTCCCTCCCTTTTTAATAACTTATTAGAGTGCCATCTTATGTTAAGCGCTCACCTCTGTCTGAAAATAAGTGGTGTTTCTCACTAAGACTTGTCTAATAAGTAATTAGGGTTGTATGACAATGCATTACTTACCGTAAAAGCATTTCTGATGGTTGTATCTGCTTAGATTCACATGCTGTGCATAGGTCCGACATCCAGTGGTCACTGCGGAGTATTGCATTTTGTTTTTCGTAGTCGAAAAGGGGACGTCGACAAGGCGTGTCTGTAACACTATCCCTATAGTGACGTGCGTTGTACCCACAATCCCTCACGCGTCGAGGTCCCTCTGTTTGTATTTTTCTGCCCTGAGGGAGCCTTATAGACGTGAGTGAGTACAGAAAAGAGAGATATAAAGGAAGTCTATGTTCCTTCCATCCGAGCGGGGAGGAAGGGTGGGCGCATGTGAATCTAAGCAGATACAACCATCAGAAATGCTTTTACGGTAAGTAATGCATTGTCTTCTGATGTTTGTTAATCTGCTTAGAATCACATGCTGTGCATAGACTAGCGAGCAGTACCCGGAGTTGGCGGTGGGTTATGAGAAGGAACAGTAGAGAAAAGATGTCTTAATACTGCCTGTCCCACCTGGGAGTCAGATCTAGAGTGTGCATCTAGACAGTAGTGTTTTGTAAAGGTGTGCACAGAACTCCAGGTAGCCGCTTTGCAGATGGACTCAAGGGGAACATTTGCAATGAATGCTATGGAAGCCCCAGTGCCTCGAGTGGAATGTGCTCTTGGCTTGAAGGGTAGTTCTCTCTTAGCAAGAGTGTAACAGAGAGTGATGCATTGAACAATCCATCTAGATATAGTGGATTTTGAGACCGCATCTCCTTCTCTTCCTGCTGCCACCGAGACAAAGAACTGATTAGTCTTTCTCAGTGGTCTGGTTCTTTCCATGTAGAACATGACAGCTCTGCGTACATCTAGTGTATGCAGACTTTTTTCTCCCGAGTTGGAAGGGTTTTGAAAGAACGTTGGTAGTTCTATAGTTTGGTTTACATGAAATTTCGAGATGAATTTAGGTGCAAACCTTGGGTGTGTGCGTAGAACCACTTTATTTTTGTGAACTGTTACAAAGGGGTCTAGTACAGAAAGAGCCTGTAGTTCACTTACTCTCCTAATGGAGGTGATAGCTATTAGGAAAGCAGTCTTAAGGGTGATATCTCTAAGAGTTGCCTTGTGCATGGGTTCGAAGGGAGGGCCCATGAGTCTGGAAAGTACCACATTTAAGTCCCATCCGGGAGCTGGGTTAGCTATCGGAGGGTGTATCCTTTTTACCCCCTCCATGAAGGCTTTGATAACTGGTATCTTCCACCACGACACTTTAAGTTGGGAAGTGGTGTATGCAGAAAGTGCCGCTAGGTGGACTTTAATGGAATTGAATACTAAACCTGAATCCAGTAAATGGGTCAAGTATAGAATAATGTCAGTAGGAGAGCAGTCAACTGGGTTGATGCTAGTACCTCTACACCAGATAACGAATCTTTTCCATTTGCTAGAATAGCAGTGTCGAGTATTAGGTTTTCTGGCTTCCCTGAGGATGTCCATACATCTCTGTGGGAGTTGTAAATGTCCAAACTCTATGATCTCAGGAGCCAGGCTGCTAAGTTCATGGTCTGAGGGCATGGATGCAGTGTCCTGCCCTTGTCTTGTGACAGCATGTTGTACGGGCAGGGAAGTTTCACTGGGGGAGATAGGGACATCTCCATCAAGTGAGCGAACCAAGGTTGCCGTGCCCACATTGGGGCCACTAGTATCATGGTAACCTGCTCCTGGTGCATCTTGTGCACCACTTTGTTGAGAAGGGGAGTCGGGGGAAAGGCGTAAACAAATTTCCCTGACCATTGAATCAACAGACCGTTCCCCTTGGACTGGTTCTGGGGGTACCTGGAGGCGTAACTTTGGCATTGTGAGTTCTCCAGGGTTGCGAACAGGTCTATTTCCGGGAATCCCCATTGCGTGAAGATGTCTAAGACGATGTCTTCGTGCAATTGCCATTCGTACTCTTCGGGCAGGGGGAAGTCTCTGCTGAGTTTGTCTGCTAGCAGATTGAGTTCCCCTGGTACATGTTGTGCTAGTAGGAACATGTTGTGTTTGAGAGCCCACTTCCATATATTCTGGGACAGCTTGGACAGTCCTGGAGAGTGAGTGCCCCCTTGCTTGTTGAGGTAGTACATGGCTGTGGTGCTGTCTGTGAGGACCATCACTGTCTTTCCTTGTAAGTGTTCCTGAAAGGCTTTCAGTGCTTTGAACACCGCTAGTAGTTCCAGCAGGTTTATATGCTTGGATGCTAAACTCGGAGTCCACACTCCGTGTGCCGTTTGATGGGATAGGTGAGCCCCCCATCCTGTAAGGGATGCGTCTGTGGTTAGAGTGGCTTCCACTGCGGGTGTGGCAAAAGTTTTCCCTAATAACAGGTTTTCTTTTGTCCACCACCGTAGCGAGAGAACCAAGGCCTGCGAGACCACCACTAGATCGTCCCATTGTCCGCTGGCCTGACACCACTGGCTGTAGAGCCACTCTTGCATTGGGCGCATGCGCAGGCGCGCGTGAGGTACCAAATAAATACATGACGCCATCATCCCTAGCAAGCGCATTGCTTTGCGTACCGTCACCTCTCGGCCTGCTACATAATGGGGAATTTGAAACAGCATGTTTTGGACCCTCTCGTTGGAGGGGAATACGAGGCCGTCCCTTGTTCGAATTAGAGCCCCTAGGAATTGTTTGGTTTGGCTGGGGTCTAAGCTGGACTTCTTTTCGTTGATGGAGAAGCCCAGTTGGGACAAAAGGTCTACGGTCTTTTGGGTATTGGAGAAGCATGTTTCGTAAGAATCCCCTGTTATGAGCCAGTCGTCGAGGTAAGGGTATACCGGGATGGATAATCTGCGCAGGTGGGCCGCTGCCATTGCCAGTACTTTCGTGAATACCCTTGGTGCAGATGCTATCCCGAAGGGTAGTACTCTGAACTGGTAGTGTTTGTCCTCTATTTTGAACCTGAGGTATTTTCTGTGCGATGTCAACATTAAAATATGAAAGTATGCATCTTTCATGTCCAGTGTTGTCATGTAATCCCCTTGTGATAACAGTGGGATTACCTCCTGTAAGGTCACCATACGAAACTTTTGGGGTTTGACAAATATGTTCGCTGGGCGCAGATCTAATACAGGGCGCATGGTTAAGTCCTTTTTGGGTACAAGGAAGTACACTGAATAAATACCTTCTGTTACCTGTGATAGGGGGACGGGCTCTATAGCTTCTTTCTTCAGTAGTTCTTCCACTTCTTGAAGAAGAATGGAGAGGTGTTGCGGTGTCATGCGCCGGTTCCGTGGGGGTTTGTACTTCGGGGAACCGTTGAACTCGATGCAGTATCCGTGGGCTATGGTGGATAATACCCAACGGTCTGACGTGATTCCCTCCCATGCTGAAAGGAACGATGTTAGCCGGCCCCCGACCGGTGATGCATGGGAGGGGACCCGAATTTTCGGGTCATTTGCTGGTATTGGGCGTGGAACCTCTGGGGCTGGAGCCACGACCTCTTCCTTTGCCACGGCGTTGGCCTCTTTGACTGAACTGGGTGTTACCCTGGTTGGTGGGCCAGTTGGAGCCAGAGTAATATTGTTGTTGTTGGTTCTGCTGCTGTCTTTGGCCACGAAAGGATCGTTTATTACCATAGCCTCGCCTGTTAGGGGGCCTAGAAATTTGATCAAGAGTTTTGATGGTATCAAACTCTTTTTTAGCATGTTCTAGGGCCTCATCTACTGCTTTCCCAAACAGATGCGTCTGTTCAATGGGTTTATTTATGAGGGAGGCTTGGGTTTCGGGCTTAAAACCTGCGTAGCCAAACGTGGCGCTTGAGAAGTATTCCCTGCACTAGGGAGCGGCCAGCCGTCTCAGCGGCATCTAGGGAGTTTTTAACGATGCCCTGGTTTACCAGTGTGCCCTCTGATATTATAGCTAGCAGGCGAGAACGCAGAGGTTCAGGTGCTTCCTCTGCTTCGCTGCGCAGCTTGTTCCACTGTGCATCTGCGTAGCTAGCTAAAAGTGAGTTATTAGCAATTCTAGTGGAGAAGGCGGCGGAGGTCGTGATTCTCTTCCCCAGTGCGTAGAGTTTTTTGCCTTCTTTGTCTGGAGGTGCTTCACTAGTGGATAGTGGCACCCCTGCTCTTTTTCTTGTGTTGGTAACCACAAGGGAGTCCGGAATAGAGTGTCCTCTGATGTATAAAGGGTCAGAGGATGAAGGGCTGAAGAGCTTTTCTATTCTAGGGTTGACCCCTCTTACTAGAGCTGGGTTAGTAAGGGAAGGAGAAATTCTTCTTTTAATAGAAGCCAGGAGAGGAATAGATTGGCTAACAGGGGCTTTTTCTTTGATGACTTTTTCTACAAAGTCGATGTCTGGAAGAGTTTCCCCTGTATCAATCTCAAAATGCGCTGCTGCCTTGCGCAATAGTGCATTGAGGGAAGGTTGGTCATCTATGGGAGAGGAGTTCCCATGTGAATCCTTGAGAGGAGAAGGGAGAAAGGCATCAGGGTCTGAATGTACTGATGGGGATTGCCAAGGCTGCACTGACGGTGAATGCCAGGGCTGCGAGGTAGCTGTATCCTCTTCAAACCCTGTAGGAGTGGTGTAAGGATCTTCTTCGAAGCCCTCTTCCTCAAGTTCTACCTCTTCTTCTCCACCCAAACACTCCTCATCTTCTTGGAGGTATTGCTCCTCCTCAGTGAGGTCAACCAGCCTAGGAATCTTGACTCTAGGGTCATCCTGTGGCCATTCTCTTTGTCTTTTGTGAGTGGGTGGGTCTTGGTTTCCTAGAAACCTTTCCATTTTCTCCATGCAAGAATGGAGTCTTTCAAGGGTCTCATGGGGTACCCCTGAATAGTCTAGAGGGGGAAAATTAGTGTTTTCGCCTTCGAATCGTTTCGAACGCTCCCACAGCGTCGACGAGAGGTTCCCGTCTCCTTCTGAAAAGCCTTCAGGTAGTTCGGAAGCGTCCTTAGGAGAAAGGGGCAGTTCCTGGCTACTTTTGTGTTTTTTCGACGCGGTATTCGACGTTTGTTTCGTCGTCCGCGTACGTTCGTCTTCGGCGACAATTCTCGCTAGGCTCTCGGCCACGATTTTGTCCGTCGAGGGCTTTGGTGTCGACGTTGTGTGCGTTGCGCGTTGTACCTCGACGGTCGCTCTATGGAGCGTTGCGTCGGATGTTTTTGGGGTAGCGCCCGTGTTAGATGGAAGCCCAATCGCTGGTCGCGGCTGCGTTTGCGGGTGGGGCTTGTGACCTTTACGGTCTGCGGTAGACGCCGGAGTGCCCTGCGTCCCCTTCGGCGCTGATGGATCCTTCGTTCTCGACGAAGAAGAGCCGTGGGTAGTGTGTTTAGCCTTATGGGGTTTGTGTGCGTCCTTGTCGCCGGGGTGTTCATCCCCATAAGCAGGGCGTGAGCCGAGCCCGTCGGGGCCGGGGACGGACGACGAGGAGCGTGAGCGCTCCTTCTGGGGGTTCATGACTTCCGTAACGGACGTCGAGTTATCGCACTCCTCGTCACTTTCAGTAACAGCGGCAGCGGGTGAGGAAACTGACTTCGACATCGCGTAGTCTGCCCACCTCTTAACCCTACGTTCTTTAAGAGTCCTGGGTTTTAAGAGCTTGCAGGCTGCGCAGCTGTTCTCTATGTGATCGAGGGGTAAGCAACGATTACAGAGCTTGTGCTTATCTTTCCAAGTATATTTGCCCCTGCAGCGTGGGCAAAACTTAAATGGTGTCCTCTCCATAGCTGAGGCAATAATAGCTGGCGATAACAACCCCAAGGGAAAGAAAAGGGAGAAAGAAAGACATTCTCAAAGAGAAGAGACAAAGTTCTAACCCCCACTCTCCCTACTGTAAGTTGGCCGTCGAGGCCAGGCCACGTGTTCGGCAGCGCCGAAGGATCTCCTCCGCTCTTCCTCTCCGTCGAAAATAGTTCGGCGGAGAAACAGCTTCACAGCTAACGTCGAGGGGGAGGGATCGTTACCAGTATATTAAGTTATGACAAAAGGACCGAGGTCCGTGGTAAGTATAGCAATGTCTCTCTAGGAGCTCCGCGAAAGGCGACCAGAAACTGGGCGGAAAAAAACAATCTGAGGGACCTCGACGCGTGAGGGATTGTGGGTACAACGCACGTCACTATAGGGATAGTGTTACAGACACGCCTTGTCGACGTCCCCTTTTCGACTACGAAAAACAAAATGCAATACTCCGCAGTGACCACTGGATGTCGGACCTATGCACAGCATGTGATTCTAAGCAGATTAACAAACATCAGAAATATATATATAATAGTGACTGTGTGTTGAATTTACTTACCTCTTTGTGCTAGTGTAATCTACAAGTGTGTCTTTAAATAAATAACTATATACTTTTACACCAAAGCTCTGGTCAGTGTTTGCTTGTGCTACTGTATCTCTGTACCTATTGTGTATACTCTATATACTGCCTAACTCTTCTTGAGGGAAGTCTGACTGCTCAGCCAGAGCTTCCAAGTGAATCCTTGTGGTACAGACTGCTACCAAGTGGGTTTAATGCCAAACACCTGTAGTCTTAAATCTTTTGCAGTGGTCCCTAAGGGGACTGCACAGGTTTCTGCCTAACAGTCTGCACCGTGGCGATCTTCAGTGCTAACAGCCATTGTATTTTGCCCAAGATGGCTGATATCCTCTCCTCCACAGGCCAGTGTTGAGCTTGGATCCTAGGAACTGAGCATCCTGTGATGGAGTCAAGCAGGACTTTGCATAATTCACTGAGAGTCCCAGGTCCGTCAGCAGCCGGACGGTCCTTGCCGTGTGATCGACGGCGATCTCCTCTGACTTGGCCCGGATGAGCCAGTCGTTCAGGTAGTGGTACACGTGGATCCCTCGTAGTCGCAGATGGGCCACCACCGGGGCCAGGCATTTGGTGAAGACCTTGGGCGCCGACTTCAGTCCGAAAGGAAGTGCCTTGAACGGGTAATGCTTCCCCTGGACGACAAAGTGCAGGAACTTGCAATGCTTTACGTGTATGGGGACGTGGAAGAACGCGTCCTCTAGATCCAATGACGACAAAGTCTCCCTGCTCCAGTTGGCCGAGCACATGTAGCAGAGTGACCATCCTGAACTTCTGGGACTTTATGTACTTGTTGAGTCGTCGTAGGTTGAGAATGGGCCTCCAGCCCCAATCTTTTTCCTTACGAGAAAGTACCTTGAGTATATTCCGGAGCCCCGAAGTCGCTGTGCGACCAGCTCCATCGCCCCTTTTCTTAACATGGCCGGACCTCCAGCAGCAGCTGGGGGATGTGTTGTTCCTGCTGGGCCACCGGTGCCTTTCGCGGGCACTTTCTTTGAAATTCCAAGGTGTGTTCGTGGGCGAGAGCGTCCAGTACCCATTTGTCGGTGGAGAAGTTTGCCAGCTGGCCTCGCACTAGGGTGCATGGGTAGGGGGCCCGACGTCCTGGCCGGTACAATCTTGCTTGGGGGTGGAAGCACCGTCCTGTGGTCCTTGACGACGACGGCTACCCCTGAATGCCTTGGAACGACCCCCGTTGGCTTCCTGGGTCATGTAACGGGAGGGGTGGCAGTAAGAGGATGAGCCCCCGCCAAATCCCTTCGAAGACCTGCCAAATTTTCCTCCTGAAGAACAAAAGGAGGGCCGTTGTTGCTGCAGAGTGCCTAGAGCACGGGCCGTTTCCTTCTTGATGGCCTGGAGGGATTAATCAACTGCTTTCTCAAACAGTTTGTCTCCAGACGGCATGTCCAGAACCCTCTTCTGTCCTGAACTCTGATGGGGGAACCTTTGGTGAAGAATTCCTGCCTCTGGAGGCACACACGGATGCCTGCAAATTGTCAGCGATATTAGATGTTCGCATGACGATGCACTCGCAAATGGTCCAGTCACCCCGGGTATTGGTATTATGCAGCCCAGGAAAGTCCCAGGATGTCGGGGGATGACCCACATTGAAGAAGGTCTTGAGGCTAGTTGGTCCTACCAGCCCAAGAGAGGAAGTCGTCCATGGCGGAGCTTCGCTGTCGAGATGAAAACTGGGTCAGCACAGCTGCAGGTCTTCACCAGGATCCCTGTGGCTGTTAAAGGTGCTGCTGGCGTCTCTGCTTGTCTTCTGCTTCGGATTTCTTGTTCCAGTGGTCGACTGTTGCCCGTAGTCCAAAAATCCTTGCCTTATATGCTGGAACCCATTCATTCACTCCCATGGAACTGTCAATCACCTGGGGGCCAGCTCCCAGTTTGAACTTGTTTCAGCCAGGCACACCTACAGACAAAGGACAGGTAAGTTTTAGGACACTCCCTCACTTCCTGCTTCCCAGACACACTGAAGCCTGGGCAGGCTTCAGGGCTGAAGCCCACCAAAGGCAAAACTCACAAAGGACTCAAACCTACATGAAATGATCGGAGAGCCCAGATGGAATTGACAAACTAAAAATGGCGAAAAAAGAAGACCGGGGCCATTTTGACAAAATGTTCACCCATGGGTGCTGTACTGCAGCTGAGGAACCAGCCGGCCAGTAATCTGCACATGAGGTAGAAAAAGTATCCACTACCACCAGCCATTTAAGATAGTCACTGTGACAAAAGGTTACAGGAGTAGTGAGAAAAGGGGTTACAATATAACACCCCCAGCACCCCACATAAGGCGGTGTGTGCTGGACCGACAAAGGAAAAGTTAAGTAAGATACAAGTTATCTTACTATTTATTTATTTGAACATTTATATAGCGCACAAAACCCAGCAGTATCTAGGCGCTTAAAACTTAATAGAATGGTTACAGATATGCACAGAACCACAGTTACAAAAGTAGTGTGCCTTGCGAACAGGTGGGGGACCCTCCTAGTTCACAGGAATTGACATACATTATGCAGACATAGATTACAGGTAGGGTTTGCATTATTTACAGAGGTGTGCACAAATTACACAGCAAGCAGTGTTTTGCTAGATTAGCAGACATCTTGCTTGAACAACAAATTTTTAGTTTTTTTCGGAAGGACCACAATGACTTGTCCATCCTTAGTGAGGGTGGTAGGGTGTTCCACAATTGGGCAGCAACTACCGGGAAGCTAGATTCTCCAGCTTTCTATCTCCTGAATCTCACAGTGGAGATTAGGCTGGTGTGGGAGGAGCGGGTGGGTCTGCTGGATTGGTTTTTTGTGATCTGATTGCAGAGATAGGATGGGGCAGAGTCCGAGAGGCATTTATGGGTCTGTGAGAGGACTTTGAATTTGATTCTATCCCTAACTGGGAGCCAATGGATGCTGTGTCGCGTCAATAAGATACGATAATGTCTGGGTATGTCTAGAGCAGCTCTTATTGTATTATTTTGTACCACTTGGAGTTTGCTGATGTTGGATCCTGCAAAGAGTGAGTTGAAATAGTCGATCCTCGAAAGGATGAGTGCTCTGGCTAGGGTAATGTAGTTATCTGGTGAAGAAAAATGGTCTGCTGGCTCGGATTAGTTAAGAGGTATATGCCGATGAGAAGACAATGGCATTGACCTGTCTTAAAGTATTGAGTCCATATAGATGCCTAGGGTTTTTATTTCTTTGGCAACATTAATGGTATTGCCATCAATGTTGAAGGATTTATATTGCTGTGAAAGGCCATTTAGTTTTGCTTTGCTGCCTATGATGAGAAGTTCTGTCTTCTCATCACACAGGCATAGTTCATTTTGTGCCATCCAGGCTTGGATGAGGTAGATTTTGTTGATGGTTTCCGAGTCAGTGTCATAGGAGCCTGTAGGATGGAAGAGTATTTGGGTATTGCCCACATAATTAGTATATGTGACACCCAACGTGTCCAGTTTGTCGAAGAGTCATTTGGTAAAGGCATTATACAGTGTGGGTGAAGCACACGAGCCTTAAGGTACCCCGCAGGATTCTAGTGCTACTGTAGCAGCTGAGGAGGCTGAGAAGACCCTGATGGGGCAGTTGGATAGGTCGATCAAGTTTATGGCTTCCGGGGAGAAATGGGCTGCTGTTTCGAGATGACAAAGGATTTTGTGGTTGACCAAATGAAATGCTGTGGACAGATCAAGCAGAAGGAGGATGCATAGGTCCTCTCTGTCCTTGATCTGATCCATTTGTGTTTTTAGGTCCAGGAGAGCGGTTTCCGTTCCATGACCTGGGCGGAAGCCAGATTGTTTAAGGCCTAGGAGGTTGTTGGCTTCAAGAAACTTTTGGATCTGTAGTTAAGGTCCACAGTCTAGAATTTTTAGCAGAAACGGTACTGTGGTAATGGGTCTGAAATTGGTGGGGATGTTTGGATCCAACATGTTTATTAGCAGAGGTAGTACCCATGCTTCTTTCAGGTCATCCGGTACTTTGCATGAGGCAAAGGAGCTGTTGATGAGAGGTAATGAAGGGGGCCAGCTCGTTGGCACACTCTTGAATGAAAGTGGGAGGGCAAATGTCCCCTTTGCATCTAGATGGTTTGAGTTTGTTGATAATGTTGATGGTTTCTGGGGTGGTCAAGGGGGTGAAGGAGAATGTGTGTGTGTATTTTGCGGTCTTGTGGGCGGGGTGTCTTCAGGGGTCAGGGTCCTGGTTCAGTAATGCTTTCTTGGTTTTCATTTTATTTGGCAGGAGGGATATCTTGTCCGCCAGGGCATTTTGGAAGTTCGAGCAGCATTGCTGGTCTTTGATGCAGTGGTCCGGGTAGGGACAGGCGATTCCAGCTCCCAAAGTATGGTGAAGAGGTCTCGGGTGCTGGATTGGGCATTCTGGACTCTCAGATTATAAGCGGCTTTAATGGTGGCTGCCTTGTATGCCTTAGCAAAGGCAAGGAGGTGGGCCTTATTCTCCGGAGTTGGTGTTTTCACCAAATTGTATTCGGCTGTCCTTTTGGAGGCCTGCAGGGTGGGTAGGTCTGCTGTGAACCAACAGTTGGCATGTGCCAAAGGTTTTGCTTTACGGACTCTAAGCAGGGCTACTTTGTCAATGACTGCTGAAATGGTTGTGTTGAAGAGAGTGACTAGGGTGGTAGGGTCTGAATGCGGGTGCGAAGTGTTGGTTATTGGGAGCAAGAGGGGTAGCATATTGTCTTTATTGATGTTTTTCTAGTTTCTGGACGGTAGTGAGTATGTAAGTAGAGTGGGTTTGGTCATTTTAGAGATTAACGTTGTTGAGAAGAGGATGGTGTTGTGGTCAGATTACAGACATGGGGCATTGGTGATGTCGTCACTGGTGCAGTGGACACCTGCAAGCCAATTTAAGGTGCTTCCTTTTTATGGGTGGGGTTGACTATACGATGTTTGAACCCTTGTGCAGTCATTGAGTTGGCGAGGCGAGGGGCTTGCAAGTCAAGTGGGTCGTTTAAGCCAAGGTTAAAGTCCCGATGATGATCTTGGATAATGGTTTTGAGTTGGAGGGTAGAAGAGCGATATTGTCTTCGAAGGACGATGTAAGTGTCATTTTCAAAGTAATTACTTCTCCTGAGAGAAAAGGGTGTTCTGCCGAAATTCTAAGATCAAAGGAGTTTTTTTTTGCAATAAGAGCTACTCCACCTCCTTTGGAAGTAGTTCCATCTTTCCAGTAGATAGCGTAGCCATCTGGGATGGCTAGGGATATGGCCGGACCTGAGGCGGCCTGGAGCCAGGTTTCCTTGGGAACTGCAGATCACAAAGATAATGAATTAAAAGAAAGAGAAGTCCAAGGGACTCCTGAGTGACACTGCAGAGGGTGCTGGGTGTGTCAAAGTTAATAACCGATGCCTGTATTAAACACATGGCAGGAAATTTACCCCATAAAAGCAGTCCAAATAAAAACCCAGTCAGAGAAAAAGAAAGAGTGGTAAAACGTTCCACCCAGAAGATTAAAATACAAAAAGTCCAGAGTCCAGCAAAAGTGCTGGGAGTCTCTCGGGTTAAAGAGAATTAGCACAGAAACTGAAAATTCTCCCTAACACAGGGCACTTAAGAGACCCTTTCATTTTAGCCTATGATCCCCTCTTGGAGGAATGCCCATGTGGCTCAATTCTTTTGTTTCAAATTATGTTTAGCTATTAACCACCAATGAAGCTTTAAAGAAAATATTTGTCAGTTAATTACAAAGAGGTAGATTGGCAGTCATGGAATAATTACAGTGATATACTGCCACTGTCACAGTGGCCCAAGTATTCCATGATGAATCAGAGTGGCAGTTACTCTAGTTTAATTTTGCCTTAAGCTTAATAGTGTCATTATCATTAATGCTATTTCTTGAAGGCAAGTCAAGGGGAAGCATGTGGTATGTTTGCTGGCACTCCATCCTAGGGCCCATATTTGGAGCGTAGCGCCATTCATTTCTGAGTCCCGTTAACATTTCACTGGCTTTCTTTCATTTACAGCTTTTCTTTCATGTAATTTTGCTACCATGGGTTCATTCTGAGCTCCCTAAAGCACGGTCTGCTTGTGCAGATTGGTGTAAAGGCCACTAGACTTCCCAATCTAAATCCAGGAGAAGGGCTCTTCAAATCAGAATTCTTAGTAGCAAAAGCAATTTATCATTGCACAGTTCAACATTGAGGGGAGCTGTGAGCCATTTAGTTCCTGCTTGTAGCCTAGAAGATCCTGGTTAGCTTGGCACCAACAGCTACATTTGGCTCCCCAAGCCAACTGATGCTTAACAAACACACCTATATGAATTTAACTCTGTTTTTGAAATCCATAAATAAACAGAGCACATCTGTACGACATCGGTCCTAGCTCCTCGTTCCCAATTGGTAGCTCCTGATGAGTAATGCTGGATACTTAGGAGATGCTTTTAGTTCCCCTTTTTTTCAATCTTAATTTTGTCCCCTGCATTGTGTGGTGTTCAGGGATGTTGCTGGTGTGTGGGTGTTTTTTGTACCACCTTCTATCGAGGGAATTACAACCACTGACCTTAATGGGGTCTAACAAACCCAAAAAGAACAGGAAATTAAACCCCACTTTAAAATGAGTACAGTGGGCAGAATGACAAGGCTTAACGCTCATGTACTGGGAGAACGCCGACCCAAAGGTACAATTAGTCCATACACATCTATAGTACATATACTAGACTGACATACTGAAAAAAATATAACACTTTATTAAGTCAAAGATAGAAGTCTATCATGTCAAATAAAATACACAGTATCAAAAAAGATAAGTACATTAGAAAAAACATTAAATATCGAAAAAGGGCTCTACTTACTCCACTGTCTAGATGTGGGTCCACTACCACAGGCAGGCAATGTAAGTAACGCAAAACCTAACAAGCAGGAAAACCCACACAACGGCAAGCACACTATCCTAAAGAGTCAGACCACGTCTGGTACATGTAGAAGCCCCCAAATTAACCAGATGATATAACATACAGTTGAAATAGTCACTATAGGATTCCAAGGCCAACACCAACTAATCAAGGCATTTCTGCGGCAAAGTATCTTGAAAATCCATTTGCACACATCAGTCAGACTGTACGGGAGGGTGGAAAACTAGGTCTAAAACACAGCGCGAGGCTTTCAATAAATCTAGATGCATCTTAGTGTTAGGAATAATTTCTCTTTACTGCACCTTTCCTTCCATTTTTATGGCCCCCACACTTTTGCTATTATTTTTGATCCCAAACTGTACTTTACAGTGCAGTGAAGCCTTAAGCTTCAATACACTATCTTTTGCTCATCTGTTATGGGGAAACAGACATGTCCTTCAGGCTGTCAGTACTGGGTGTTAGGCAAAGTTTGAATGTGGTACCCTCTGGGAACACTATAAACAACTAGGACTACAGGTATAGGCAACCCAACCTTTGGTATAAGCTTATACTACACTGTTTTGGTAGCGTGTTGAGCAGCCAGGCTTATCTCAAGAGGGGACATGTGAGCTGCAGTGGATTACACAAAGATTCACAGTTATAGGTATTCAAATAAACTCTTATACTCAAAGTTTCTTGCATAAACAATTAATAATTTATCAGTCAGTTATAAAGCCTTCTTCAGAAGGGAGCAATAGAATAGTAACACACAAATACACTTCAATACTGTACACTCTGTTTTCTGAATCAGACCAGGCCCTTTTGGGTTGGCCCACAGACACAACCTACACCCACAGGTGACTTTAGTAACAAGGGTGCTGGGGACATTAATAACTTACTGTTGGCATTCAGAATACTCTTTAAAAAGTAAGTAAAAGGCAACGTTTATTAGAACACAAGAAATTACAAATAGTCATAAGCAGGGCAAATCCTGCCAGATAGCACTTAGAAGAGTCATAAAATTCAATAGGCTAAGCCAAAGTCAATAGGCCAAAGTCTTTGTATAGGATGCAGCACTTCAGGTAAGTAAATGGAAAAGTATTTGCACAAGTTCTTAGGAGCCTTTGATAAAATGAAGAACCAAATGTAGGGTCACAAGCTGATTAGACTTGTGAGTTGCAGAAGTTAAAAGCACTTCCACGGTAAGAGGCAAGTTCTCTTAGGCTGGTTTTACAGTACATTGGTAAAGAAGAAAAGATGCAGCTGAAGACTTCTGTTCCTGTGCAGGTCTCACTGTTCCTGGGCCTCAGTCGTGGGGACAAGAGGGTGGACGTCGGGGGGACTCCTGCACTGTACTGACACAGTCAAAGCTGGCAACTGGCAAACTTTACTTTCAGTGGCTGTTTTGCGTTTCCGCTCCTTGCGGTACAGCAAATAGCAATAAGCATGGTTACTGGCTGTCAGGGTAGACTTTACTCAAATCTGAGGTCCCGCACTCAACTGAGGGGGATCTATGTGATTATTGCGATGGCCGAAAATGGTGACTTTTAAACCCCTTTACACCACATATATATAGGAGAGACCCCCTGCAGCCCCCTCCATATTAATATCATATTCTATACCCCCCAAATATGTATGTGGTGAAAAGGGGGGGACCAAAAAAATTTAAAAAAAAAAAGCTATTTTCGGCCACTGTAATTGTGATGGTGACATTTTGGTACGATTCCGACTAAAGGGGGTGGGTGGGAGGGGTCAAGCTTGGTCAGCCCTGCTTCGTGGGAATCTGGTGTCCCTCTCCCTGGCTCTAAGGTTTCCTGCAGCAACACTGAGGAAATTCAACCAGCTCCGAATGGGTGTCTAGGTGGCTTACTTGGGAGTTGATTGGTCCTATCAACTCAAAGGGAGAAGTCGTCCTTGCAGGGGCTTCTTTGTCGATGCTAACTTGGAGATTCGGTTCTGCAGCAGGGCTTCACCGGGCAAGCCAATGGTCCAGGAGTTGCAGCAGCCGTCCTCTTCAAGATCTTCTTCAGTTCCTTTGTCCTGTGGTCGACTTTGCCTTCCAAGCCAAAAGACTTGCCTTTTATTCAGTTCTCTCCCATTCATTCCAGCCTAGCTGTCACTCACCCAGCAGAGTGGCTGTCCTTGCTGGACAGTCAGCCAGCCAATCCCCACAGAGTGCATTTGGGTCTCCTAGGAGACTAAGCACAGGGAGTTTCGGGCACCACCCTCACTTCCTGCCTAACCCGGACACTCTGGAGACAGAGGCGGGTTTCACTTCTGAAGCTCGCCAAAGGCGAATGAACAAAGAGACCAAATCTGGTTTGGCGCGCAGAGAAAAACTCTAGAAGGACCTTTCCACAAAGACATGGTGAAAAAAGAAGACCATGCACCATTTTAACAAGGATGGCTGGAAGCCATTTTGAAAAAGATGGCTCCCGCGGTTAACGTTACCGGGTCCACGAACTGTTGCAGTAAATGCAAACCTTGGTAGTTCAAAAACGAAACCACTGCCACCAGCCAGTCAATTGAGGCAAGGGTAACATAAAAAATGTTACATGAGCATTTAGACACAGGGGATACTAAGTCATCCCTCCAGCACTCTATTGTAAGATAATGTGTGCTGGGTCTAGCAAGTACAATGCTAAGTAAAGTCAATTTCACTTTACCGCTCTGGGAAACAGCAGTTTATACCAGAGAAGGTATCTAAACCTGGGAAATCTAAGAGTTCCCTGTGCCACTGCACCGAAGGTGCTGTGACACACAATAGTAAAAGATGATGCCTATGGAGTTTGTCAGACTCCATAACCAAAAGAAACAGAGGTAAAATTCACACAAGAATACATGAGAGAGTGGGGGAAAAGGGTCACACTCTCTCCAGGTTACAAAAATCAAGTCCTCAAAATCCAGCAAAGTTGCTGGGGGTCTCTAAGGTGGAGGGAATTAGCAAATTTTTGAAAATTCTCCCTAACACTGGGAAACATGGTTTCACTTAGTCTTTGCGACTTTGTTACTACTTTTAGTATCTTATCACTTTTGGTAACTTATTATCATTGTACAAAGCATTTTACAATGCAGACAATGGGGTACACTTTTAGTTTTGCCCTAGACTAACACTCAAAAGGATTTTTGGTTACTCTAGGTGTGCTAAAAGGACAAGCTGGTAGAAGCATGGACTTTTTACCATTTTGTGGTGCTTTTCGTTTTAGCCTTACCGCATTTGGCTACTAACTGTGGCTAGTGTCCACACATGGCTGTGCCACATGGTTATTCGCTTGTCCTTTGGCCATCTTTTCTTTAGCCTTCTTCCTGGCCTGTGAGGGCAGGAAAATCCTTATTATGGACTTCCAGTGCCTGTGAAAGTAGAAGGTTTTGGCAGGCTACTGGAGGGCTGTGTGCGTTTGCTGGCAGGATGTGGGCTGGGACCGTCTGGTCCCAATACACAAACTGGGTTTAGTGTATCTGAATGGTATGCATGAATGTTCCTGCCAGTGGTCCCGATTGCACCACTGCTGGGTTGCGTGTGTGGGCTAGTCCTACTATTGGCTAGTGTGAGTTTCGGCGCCCACCTGGCTTTTAGGATATGAAGAGGACCCCTGCACCCATTCTTCAGAGATCCTGGAGTAACCTGAAGGAGCCAAGACTCCTATCCAGCTGTGAGACCTGTGAAGAGACCGAAGAGGCAACTGGAGGAGGCCTGGCAACCAACTTCTGCTGCTGTCCTGGTGGAGCCCTGTCTTGCTCGGGATCTTCGACCCTTCGATTGGAGTGAACATCCATTTCGGAGGTCTGCTCGATATTCTGCGAAGAGCCTTCAGAAGTATCCCAGGACCGTCCTGTGGCTGACCAGCTTTGACTTTGGGCTACCGTGCTGCCGATGTCGACGTTCCGAGTTGCGACCTGGAACTTGGGGGATCCTCAGCTTGTCCCATGAGACTTACCGAAACTTCTGAGTCCTAACTTCAAGGGGACCTGAGATGGGAGGGAAAGTCTGACCGCGACAAGTGAGGCCCTTTGCACTGCCGTGCTGCCGTGACCACTGTCCGAAACAGCTGACCTGACCAGAGTCCAGTCCTAAGAGGGGTCCTGCATTGAGTTTTGCTGCATTCTTCATCCGAGAGTCCTTGCACCAGCGAAAGACAACCGGAGATCAGCTCAAATCTGCAATCCCTGCAAATCGAGGATTGCGTCTGATGCCTGGAAAAGCAACCACGGACCCTCTTCCATTGACTTGCCATGTCTGTGGAGGAATCGGTATGTGGGGTAAGTTATAGTTCTTACCTGCCCCTAAATTCCCTTTAAACCTTTTCCTAACTTTTACAAAATGTTCAATATACTTTGGGTTTTACAATAGGTTGGGACCCATTAACTCCAAAGTAAGCCACCTGGACATCCTCCTCGGAGCTGGTTGAATTTCCACAGAGTTGCTACTGGAAACCAAAACGCCAGGGAGAGGAACACCAGATTGTGTGCCTTGCTTTTAAGTTGGCCAGGAGCCCCAGGAAGATCCTCCGGACTCACAGGAAGCAGGACTGACCGAGCCTGAGCCCCCTCAACAGAGTGCGGGACCCCAGGTGCAAGGAAGGCCCACCTCGACAGCCAAGAACCATGGTGTTGCCAATTGTAGTAGACGCAAGGAGCTGAAACACTGAAGTGCCACTTGTTTGAAGTTTGCCGGTTGCCATCGGTGACCGTCCCGTTGTAGTGCAGGAGACCCCACAAGTCCTCCCTCTTGTCCCCACAACTGAGGCCCAGGAACACCAGGATCTGCAGAGCTGCACAGGAACAGAAGCCATCTGCAGCATTTCTCTTCAACCTAGAGGTACTGTAAAGTCTGAGAGAACTTACCTCTCTGTAGATTTGTTTCTACGTCACAAGTCTCCCTGCTTGTGGCCCTATATTTGATTCATCTTTTTCACTAAAGACTTCTAAAAACATTGTGCAAAGACTTTTACTCACCTGCAAGAAGTGCTTCAGCTACATAGACTTTTGCCCATTGACATTGGTTTAGCCTAGTTCCTTGAATGACTTCTCTCCTCTGCGATACATTGGGTGGTCTAAAAGTATTTGCCTGCTTTAAGAATATTTGTGATGTCTTGCTTGTTCTAATAACTTTCTTTTGACACTCTCAAATCCTACTCTGAACTTAACAGTAATATATTAATGTCCACAGTGTCCTAGAGATTTAAGTCACCTGAGGGTGTAGGAAGTGTGTGTGCCATCCCCAATGGGTCTTTACTAATTCTGAGAAACCTAAGAGTGTGTCTTTCTGAAGTGTGTTTAAGTGTTGCTTTTATATTGCTCCCTTCTGAAGGCTTGTTTAAATGACTGGCAAATAAATTAAGCATTGTTTTATCAAGAAACCTTAAGTATCAGTGTTTGTTTGAATACTTGTCGCTGTGAATCTCTGTTACTCCACTACTGCGCACACTGACCCCTCTTGAGATAAGCCTGGCTGCTAGGCCACACTACCAACCTGTGTTGTTCAGACTTACACCAAAGGTTGGGTCCCTATTGCCAGGAGGCTGAGGTTGCTGCAGTGCACCCTAAGGGCACTACCCCAAATCTTTACCCGACACCTCCCTTACCGTTTTAAAAACCACTGCGTCTCCCTTCCCTCCTATAGGACCACAGAGTAGTTCCACTCCATGTCTGCCTGACTGTAACTTCCCCACTAAACCTGCTAGCTCCCTTCTGCCCGCGTCTGCCACAGCAGTGTTCCTTGCAGTTGCGCTGCGGTGAAGTATAATTCGAAATCTGGCATATTGATGCCCCCATCCTCTCTCTTGCGGCGTAGCATCTGCATGGCCACTCTGGTACGCTCCGTATTCCACTTAAGTTCCCCCACCAACTTGTCCAACATCTTAAAGAATACCTTTTTCACTGTGTATGGTAAATTCGTGAAATATTATAGGAGATGTGGGAGGCCCACCATTTTGCAGAGTGTGATCCTCCACATCGGGGATAGAGGCAGTTTCTTCCAGAATTTCACTGCATCCCCTATCCGTGAGAGAGCCCTCCCTGTGTTGTGGACAAAGGTCTCCTATCTCGTGGTAAATCTGGATGCCCAGGTACTTAAAGGATTCCCATTCCCAACGGAGGTCACTGTGCATTCCCCTCTCTCCCCTTCTGTTCTTCAGACCCGCCAGTGGAAATACTAGGGACTTTTCTCTATTTACCTGAAACCCCGAGAACTTCCGGAAGTTACCTAATATTTCTAGTATCATTGGGATGTTATCTAGTGGGGGTATCTATGAAGAGCAGCAAGTCATCCGCGTAGAGCAAGATATTGTGCAACACCCCGCCTGCCTGTATACCCATTTCTGCTATGCAAGACCGAAAATATCTCACCAGCAGTTCCAGCGCCAAGGCAAATATGATGGGGAGACAGACATCCCTGACGTGTACCTCTTTCCAGACACCATCTTCCTGAGATCCAACCTGCTGTCTTAACCCTGGCAGTGGGGGTGTTGTATAGTAATTGCGGCCAATTTAGTATTCCCTCGCCTAGACCACATGCCTCCAGCACCTTGAACAACCATGGCCATTCCAGCGAGTCGAAGGCCTTGACCGCATCAATCGATATCAGTGCCAGTTCCCTCCGTGAATGTTTAACCTGGTCCATAACATGGTGCACCCTTTATAAATTCATCCCGGTATCCCGTCCCCCCACAAATCCACATTGGTGCGAGTGTATTAATCCCAGCGTCACTCTAGCCACCCTGTTTGCAATCACTTTCCCCAAGATTTTTGTATCTAGGTTAAGTAACAAAATGGGCCTATATGAGGCGCACTGTTGTGGATCTCCAGCCCCCCCCCCCACTTTTTTTTTTAACAGAACCGTGATTACTGCTTCCCTCATTGACTCTGGGAGAATCCCCTTCTCCAGTGCGTGGTCGTACACCCTTTTCAGTTGCGGACGTCCCATAGAATTCCACGGGTAACCTGTTGCTGCCTTGTGACTTGTTAGCCTGCATTGATTTGCCTCCCGAATCTCCCCTTCTTCTATGGGCATATCCAAGCCTTCCCTGTCCTCCACGTTCAGCCTGGGCATGTCTACTAGCTCCAGTAGGTCTGCAGCATCTTGTTCCGAGTATGTATTTTCAGACATATACAATTGCTGGTAGTACCTTTGGAAGACCCCATTTATTCCCTCCTGCGAGGACACCAATCCTCCCTCAGAGTCCTTTATTTGCATGATTGCTCCCCCAGGTGTATCTCCGTTTTATTAGCCAGGCTAATAGCCGCCCGCCTTGTCCCCTTCCCCATGGATCTTGGTTGCATACGTCCCCTTGTCGAACTGATCCAATGAGTTCAAAACACCCCTTTGTGAGTTGAGTTTTTCTGCTAGTTCTTCCCCCACCTGACGGCCCCCTTCCAGTTGTCTTATCGCAGCCTCCAGGCGCTTAATGGTACCTCCCAGGGTTCTTCTAACACCTACTGTTTGGGATATGCAAACCCCACTCATTGTCACCTTAAATGCCTCCCATTAGAATCCTACATCCCCCACCAACCCTTCATTGATCTCGAAAAAAGATGTGATCGCCTCCCTTAGGGTCGGTTTATTGGCTGTATACCCTAGAAGCCCTTGTCTCATGCGCCACAACCTCGTATCTGGTCAGGTGTAGGCCCCTTCAATCTCAGCAATTAGTGGCAAATGGTCCACACCACCCTGTCCAGGTATTTCAGGTCATGACAGCGGTGAAAGCTCTCTTTCCCCACATACAAGTAGTCAATTCGAGAGAACAACCCGAATGAAAAGAGTACCCTCTCTCTGTTCTGTGGGCTTCCCCCCAAAGGTGCACCAGATCATCCCCTCTATCACCTGCTTCAATGCTTACCTGGTGTGTGGTTTTGTGGTTCCCCCTTTCCCCGAGCAGGCTAATTCCAGGTCAATTGCGCAATTAAAATCTCCCCCCCAAGAGATATAGTCCCGCCAGCTGACCGCCTGTGAGTTTCATCACTGCAGGGAAGTAGGACTTGTCATCCATGTTCGGACCGTATGACTTCACCACACAGATCTCATGACCCTCCCATTGGCCCACTAAGGCCATCATCCTGCCCTCCCCGTCTCCCATTGTGCATGCAACCTGTATGGGGATCCCCTGGGCCACCCAGATCAATGTGCCCTGTGAGTAGGTAGAATATGAGGAGCCAAATACCTCCCCCCAGCCGCCCATTTGGTTTCCAGTTCCTTCAGCTCCCCCCTGTAGATGTGTCTCCTGGAGTAGCGCCAGTTGGACCCCCTGCCTTTCCAATACTGGCCCACCCTGACTCTTTTCCCTCTGCTCCCCAACCCCAGCACATGCCTATTTTAAAGTGGGTCCCACCTTTGCCAGTATTGATACCGTGCCTCATCGGGCATGCCACGGACCTGCATCCATTTCCCTTTATAGCCATTATCCCCGGTTCCAAGCAGCACTGAAGCTGCTATATTCCTCAACATTCAACAGGTGGTCATTTCCTAGCTCGCCTTTCTCATCCCGCCCCACCAGGTCTCCCCAAACTACCCCAAACTCCCACAAAGTGACTATTCCCCAAACTCCCCATTTCCCCCTGCCCCCCAAACCCTCCAACTCCCTGCCTCCCCGTTCCCTTCAACCTGTTTCGATCGGGTGAAGCTTGCAACACGCTTCCCTGTCCAGCGCATTGGGCGAGTCCCGATATTGGGGTTGGCTGAATTCTTCCCTGCTCCAGCTAGATAAATAATGGTCAGTCACCTTTTCCTCAGGGTGAGAATCGCTTCCTCCCCTTCTCTCCCGAGGATACTGAGTTCGCCGTCCCGGGTAAGGTCTTGCTTCTCCAGGTTCACTTATTTTGAATTGTTTCTTTCCTTGCGCTGCTGCTCGTCTGGATCCAGCATCATGGTTTTAGGATCCCTTCTTTCTAACCATTCCCAGGCGTCTTTCAATGAGGTGAATATGAAAGATCGCCCTTCATCCATTACTTTCAATTTCGTTGTGAAGATTGTCATGTAGCAAAGGTTTAGTTTGCGCAGTTTACGTCGATCAGAGTCAAAGGATCTCTGTTTTTGCACCTCCTGCATGAAATCCAGGAATAAATCAGAATCCTTGCGACCTCTGTTTCGATGTACCAGCCCTGCGTGCCACCTGAGGTTTTGTATCTCTGTCCCTGAAGTTCAATATTTTGGTGATTATTGCCCTGGGCTGCCCCCCCGGGGTGTGGTCTGCCTGGCACGCGGTGCGCCCTCTCTACCGTGAAGATTTTCAACAGGCCTTTTGGAAGGAGGGGCTCCAGGATTAACTTCTCCACATACAGTTCTGTGCTGGGGCCCTCCCGGCCCAACGGGACTCCCCCCAGGCGTATGTTATTGCGGCGGGAGCGGCCTTCCGAGTCCTCTGCCTTTATTTTGAGTCCCCTCGTTGCTCCAATGAGGCGTCGCACCTGCTTCTTGAGTTTATTTCAGTCGGCCTCCACCATGCTGACTCGTTGCTCCATCTCAGTCAATCTTTCACTTGTTTTGCGCAGGTCTGTGCGCAACAGAGACACATTCGTCCCGACTTCCTGTATTTTCCCCCTCCAACGATGTGCGGGAGTCCCTTATAGCCACCATCAGCCCTTCCAGCGTGACCTTTTCGCCCTTCTGTGCCCCCATCTCGCAGGTGTCGTCCTCTGCCATTTGGCCATTGACTACTCTGTTTGGGGGTCACAAAATTGTCAATCTTTTGCTGGCCCTTTACCATTGGGCTGGTGCCAGGGGACCACATGCTGGCTGTGTAAGGAGAGTCGTCCGGGGTGCTTCGCGCGCAGTCTAGCCTGCGTCGACTTGCTCTAGGTGTGAGTCCTTCACCTCTGGATGCTTGCAGGCTGCCGCTCCCTCCACCTCTCCTCCTTAGCATCCCGAGGAGTGTTTGCAGTCTGTACTATGCAGTACACTTCGTAACCCCCCCCCCTGTGTTCTCAACATAAGTCCTCATCTTTCTGAGCCCCACTCTTCCAGTCCTCAGAGGGGTCACGTACCCGCAGGCGCTTGCCCGTTGCTGCTTATATCAGGCACAGTCTCATTTGTCAGGTGGGACTATTCAGCAATGTCTGCTTGGTCAGAAGGTCATGCCGTGGGTAATTGTCTCTTGCCCTGGCCTCTCTGCTGCCCACCCAGTAGAAGGAGTGCTGTACCCTTACACCTATCTTTGCCTCTGCGCCTCGTTCTCTTCTGTGTCCCCTTATGTCCTCCGGGTCTCTCAATCGTGCTGTTTGTCTGCCTTCAGCTCAGTGCAGGGATTCCCTGCCCTTGACCCTGGCGTATGTGTGCTTTGATCTGCTACCCACGCTCCTATGGGGTCTGTTATCTGCACCCTGCTCCTCCAGGGTGCAGCAGTTCTTGGGTTCTTTTTGTGCAGTCTGTGGCCCGGTGGAGGGGGAAGAGTGCGCCGCCCGCTTGTCGCCTGCCCCCTGCATCAGGCCGAGTTTTGCTTCTCCCTATTCCCCCTGTTGGTGGGGGAACGTGGATTGCAATGCTCCCTTACAGACCAATTTCCCCTCCACTCTGGGTCTGTCCAGTGCGGCGTTCCGCGCTTTATTCCCACCCCAGTGCCCATGGCAAGCTATATTGCAGCCCTTATTGGCAGGGCCCCCATCACACCTCACCTACGTGTCCAACTTGCTTTCTGCCATCACTGGTGATTTGTGTAAGCCGTTCCTCCAGGCGCTGGCTGCCCACCGCATCCGGTCACGACTGTTTCTCTGCCTCCTTTGAGCTTTTTCTTTCGTTGTCACTGGGGCGAGCCGCTCTCCTCTGGGGGGGGGTCCACAGTCCCTTTTCCTGTTACCGCGGATGACTGTCCAGGCCCCACAAGCCCAGTCTTGCTGTGTGTCATGCCAGCAGTCTGTTAAGTCTGGCACTCGATCTTCGCCCGCGGCTCCCCATTTTGGTGGCACGGGGACTGGCCTGGTGATGTTTAGACGTCCACCACCTTGTCCGTTTCTCTGTGGTTCTCAGATGTCTCCTTGACCGCCTGTGCTAATCCTTCGTAGTCATGTGGGGGATGGGTATCGCTCACCCACACTTCTCGGAGCTTATGCTCACTCAGTCCTGGGCATCAGCAGCACCACTGTTTCATGATCTGTGCACCTGACAGTTCCCCCCCCTCGAACACTTGTGCCAGATTCCAGCATTTTGCTCTGACACCCTGGTCTTGTCCGTTGCTTCAGCGATATCCGTGCGTTCCCTGCCAGGGTCACCCGCTTAAATCCTCCAGGGTGGCGGCCATTTTGCGGTCTGTTGCAGCACAATTAGAGCGTCTTTGCAGCCCCTGAAGCACACAGCAGGTTTCCTGGGACGTTCCGGTGCCTTATACGGTTTAATTCGCCCTGGAGGTGATTTTAGGCAGGATTGATGCTGGATGATCGCGTGGCTGGAGAGGGAGCTCTGGAGCTTCACCGCCGCATCCGTTGCCTGCTGGCCACGACCCTCGAAGATCTAAGAATCTTAACACCAAAAGTACTCTGGCATTTATTATTTTGCACTAGACGGACGACAGTGAGAATTGCATTTATCAAATTCCTTTTATCGCTAGATACAAGTCAAGATGATTTGTGATGTCTTTTTTACATGTTAAACATTTGTAATTCATAACAGATAAGTGAAGAAAGCGTTCCTCCAATCTTGATGATCTCTTTTCTTCTGCTTTTGAACATAATGTAAACATGTATTTTATGTCAGTAATTTGTCTTTGTTCTATTAATTGAAAGGTATATGTCTCTGTATATATTTAACCAGATCAATAAAAAAAAAGTCAAATACCGACGCATTCAAAAGATATGGAGAAAAGTAGACTCCATGGGGCAGTTTAAACACAGAACATAGTTGCAAAAGCCAGAGCCCATAAGAACGAATGAGTAGAAAAAGGCTCTGCTCATTCAGGATTTCAGAAAAAGGTCTAGAAGTCTAGCAAAACGTTCCAGGGGTCTCACTAGGAGAGGGGATGAAGCATGCAAATGATACATCTCCCTAACAAGCGCCATACTCCACCACTGCATCAAAACGCTCATCGTCTCCATCAGGCCGTATGGTGGGGTATGCACGTGCTTGGACATGGAAGTTGCTGCTTGGACCACCAAGCTTTCCGGTGTCGGGTATCTAGATAAATACTCAGGATCACTTCTGGAAGGCCTGCATTTTTTGACGACAGCCAGACTTGGATCCTATGCCTCCCAATTTGTTTTAACCCTCTTTTGCAAGGCAATGTGGTCCTTTATCCAAGATGTTGGTTAGATGATCCTGTTCAAACAGAGCTGGCCTGCCCAATCCCAAAAAATGCAATTTCCCTAGACATGAATTGCCTATAGGAAGCGTCTGCATGCTCTGCTGGGTCTGGCTTGCCAAATTCCAGCTCTGGCGATGTATCAATGCCACTTGCTGAACGCAAACTTAAATAAAAGTCCCTCATTCTGGATTTCTCTGAAATGAGGACCTCGGGCATATTAGGTGTTCCAAACTAGAGTCTGAAGGGCAGAGTATGCTGGTCGGATGGCTCATGTTCCTGATATATAGAAGGACTTACAGAAATCCTTTCTAGTGAGAGATTTGAACGTTTATTCTGTTTCCTTCAACGGAATTGAAGGTTTTGACGCTGTGGGCGGCGATGGAGTCTTCGCTGGACGAGTACTTGTCCCATCGTTGAGTTGAGACCTTGAAGGTTTTCGAGGGGTCAAAGGCTTCTCGGGAGGGCGTGTGGTATTTGGCCCTGGACCTCTTTGTTTTAGACAGAGCAACAGGAACACAACTTCATTTTCTCCCTCGAGAAAGTTGAGGAGTCAGAGAATGTGGTGCCTTTTTTTCAACTTTCTAGATGAAGAAGAGGAGTGGTGTGAACCGCTTGAGGAACAAGATCGTTTTAGACCTCTTCCTCCGTGGAGAGTCACCTCTCGACTCGTCCGACGAGTGCCTTTACAACAGTGATATCGAAGGGGATTTCATAGGGGGGCCTATCCGCTCCGCTCCTTGAGCGCTTTTTTCTGTCATTGACTGGCATGACCCAAGGTCTGCCGTCCTGTGCTAGACACAAAGACACCACAGACAGACTCTTTGGGGATCTGTTATCGTCACCTTCGCTCTGCAATAATGACACTTCTTAAACCTGGTCTTCGGGGTCGATGAAATTGATGAAGAGGCCATTTTACTCGATGTTGCAGTTTCGTGAGGAAACCAAAAGCATGCTGTAATCTTCGAAGCGTTAGCTATCGCGGAAAAGCAGAACTGAAGCTAACGGGCACTGGTCGTGCTATTTGTACCCGAGATGACGTTGACCTCAAGACGGATGCCCTCGAGGGACATCGAGTCGACCACATCGACGCACAGTGCCCTCTGCCGAAAATGTTTTCTGAAGCAGCCGACTCTGGAAGGGAAGATATCTAAAGATGAGGATTGCATGGGAGGACAATCCATTGAAAGGGGATACAGTGCAACATCTTAGCATTCCACATAATGTGGCGTGTGCCGATCTCACAAATGAAAGGTAAGAATGATAAAGTATCCCCCCATACATTAGTTCTCACAAGGAAAATAAAATGGGAAGATAATGGGGTCCCAGCAACACTTCACAAAAGGTGCTGTGTGCTGCAAAAGTAAATAATAGCTGGCTTAGGAAATATGGAGGAAAGCATGACTCCATAAAATAAAGTACCAAAAAAACGAGTAAGGGATCCCAGAGTTGGAGTAAAAGAATGAATGAGGGGGAAAATGTTCACACTCATTCAGGAGAACAGACACAAAGGAGTCCAGCAAAATGTACTGGAGGTCTCGCATGTAAAGGGGATTTGGCATAAAAATGAAAAATATTAAAAACATGCCTCCTAAAAGTTCTCTATATCCTTTTAAAAATACCTTACAGAACTTCCAAGAACTTTTAGAGGGACGATAAAGCATTAATTTATTTTTTTATTTATTTTTATTTGTAGAGCGCACTACAGCCCAGAGTCATCAAGGTGCTGCTGCATGTGATTGTAAGTAGGCTTGATTCATTCTGTACACACTGAACATACAACATTTTTATTAACTCTAATGTAGTGATCTTTCCCCAATCTATATAAAGACTGTTTATCGAAACATATAAAGAGTGGACAATCTTATTGTGCATTTATCAGTGTTTGCTGCAGCTTCTGATCATCTATTGAGCATTAGCTTTGGGCTGCTCTGCCACCCTACCCTTTAGGGAGCCTAGAATACTTGACGTAAAGCTGGGACTAGACTGATATGCAAATGGATATTCGTCTTCTGTGAAGGGTGCAGAGAGCTAAAACGTGGTTGTAGACACTACAGAGTGGAAGAAATTCCATTGAACAGGTTATTTGCACCATGTTAGTCCTCAGTAGAGGGGCTCTGTGAGAAACCAGAAGGTGTCTCACCCACAAGTCCCTGTGGATCTGTCATCCAGGTGGCCAATACACGGCCATCGCTTTTGGATCCAGTTCCTCTGGGTGGACCAGTGCGGGAGGATCACCCGGGTGAGGGGTCTTCGGAGAGTGAGACACCGGATGGTGAGACGCGGTATCCCCTTCCCTATAACACCTTTACCCCCATCCTACCAGGTAGGATACTTAGGAACTCACCCCCCCCCCCACCCCTTTCACAACACAAACACTTTGTTAGGTAAGGTTTTCATAGAAAAGGTAAATCTTCCTGACCTTGGTCAACCCCAGAACTTTTTTTGCATTACTAATGGGATATTTTTCCTTAATACCTGAGTGGGAACCTTTTTATACACTCGCAGAATCTTTTACTCTTTTTATGGGTGTCAGTGTTTAGACTCTCCATGGTGTCTTTTTAAATGTATCCTCTAACAACTTTTTGGCAATAAGTGCCTGTTGCTGGGTGTTCGGGAGAATTCTCAGAAATGTGCTAATTCCCTTCTACCTTAGAGACCCCCAACTTTTTTGCTGGACTTCAGGACTTGTTTTTTATCCTGGAGAGAGTAAGACCTTTTTCCCCCGCTCTCTCATGCATTTTTATTTGAACACTGTTTCTTCTGGTTTTTGGAGTCAAAAAAACAATAGGCATCATCTTTCTAAAGTGTGACACACAGCACCCTCAGTGCAGTGTCACATAGGTTTAAATACCTTCTCTTGGATAACTATTGTTTCCAAGAGTAGCAAAAGTGAAATTGACTTTACTTACATTTTCCTCTTTATAGACCCAGCACACACTATCTTACAATAGGGTGCTGGAGGGGTTACTTAGTATCCCCTTTGTCCATCTTCTCACGTAACAATGTGATGTTACCCTTTCTACAGTTAATGGCTGGTGGTAGTGGTTTACTTTTTCCTACCACTGTGTTTTTACCATGGGCTGCGTTCACAGCTGCAGTATAGCACCCATGGATGCCAATTTTGTCAAAATGGCCTTGGTCGTCTTTTTTCACCTTTTCTTGTTGGAAAGGTCCTTCTTGAGATTTACTCTGCGCGCCAAACCAGGATTGGTCCCTTTGTTCGTTTTGTCTTTGGCGGGATTCACTGGTGAAGCCTGCCTCTGGCTTCAGCGTGTCTGGCAGGACAGGAAGCAAGGGAGGGTCCTGAAACTCCATGTGCTTAATCCCCTTGGTTACAGGAATACGCCCAAAGGTGATTGGTCAACTGGCTGACCTTGGAGGACAGCCACCCCGCTGTGTGAGTGACAACTAGGCTGCAAACGAATGGGAATGACTTGAATGAAAGGCTAGGTCTTTTGCAAGGAAGGCAGTCTCGACCACTGGACAAAGGAATCCGAAGAAGAACTTGGAAGAGAAGCTTGCAGCAACTCCTGGACCGTTGGTTTGCTGAGTGAAGCCCTGCTGCAGTGCTGAAGCTCCGAATTCACCTCGACAAGAGAAGCACTGCAAAGGACTTTTCGTCTTGGGGTCGATTGGTCCCACCAACCCAAGGGGAGCTTGAACCCCTCTCTCTGCTGGCTGTACTCCCATTGCTGCTGCAGGAACCAAGTGCCAGGGGACAGGAACACCAGAATCGAGTATATCGTTTTTAAGCAGGACCCGAGCTCCAGGAAGATCTTCCAGACTCCCTCGAAGAAGGACTGACCAAGCCTGAACCACCTCAGAGTGCTGGACCCCAGAAGCAAGGAAAGTCCACAAGGTGTCCAAGAACAGCAGTGGTGCTATTTGCAAGAAGCTGAAACCATGAAGTACGACTGATCTGAACTTTGCCCATTGCTGCCGCCGACCTTTGAATCGTAGTGCAGCAGCCCGCAGACGTCCTGCCTCTTGTCCCCACGACTGAGGCCCAGGAACAACATGATCTGCAGTACCCACAACAGGAACAGAAGCCAGCTGGAAGGCTTTCTTCAGACCTAAGGTACTGTGAACTAAGGGGTACTTACCTCTTATCTGTGTAGCGTGCTTGCTCTCAGTTGAGACTTGCATTGGCTGCCCATTGCAGAATTGCTTGCATATTTGCCTTTCACAAGTCTCTCAGCTTGTGGGCCAAAAGTGTTTTCTTTTTCACCAAAACTCTGTGACTTTGTGCAAGACTTTTACTTACCTTCAAGAAGTGCCTCAGCTCCCCTAGACTTTGCTCAAGTGACATTGACTGTCCTGGCTCCCTGAATACTCTTCAAACATCTGACCTTGTGCTTTAACTATCCCTCCAAAAAGTTATACATACCTTACTTGTATAGCTGGGAAAGGGTTAATTTACATTGCATTGGGGGTTCAAAAGTGCTTACCTGTTTGAGAAACTTGTTAATCATTGTTTTCTTCCTAACCTTTTCTTTGCCATAACTTCAGTATTACCTTTTAAGTGTGAAAAGTGATATATTAATGTCCAGTGTCCTAACTATTGAAGTCACCTGAGAGTGTAGGAAGTGTCTGTATGCCATCCCAAAAGGGTATCTACTTACGTGAAGGAGTGTATTTTTTAAGTGTATTTTATTGTTGCCCATTGCTCCCTTCTAAAGAAGGCTTATAAATGACTTAAATTAATAAATCATTATTTAATCCAGAAACCTTGAGTATAAATGTTATTTGCGTACATGTCAATGTGATTATCTAGTTTACAACCCTACAGCTCACATTGACCCCTCTTGAGACAAGCCTGGCTGCTCAGTCACTCTACCAACTTGTTTAGTACAGATTTATACCAAAGGTTGGGTTACATATTGCCAAGAGGCTCTCCCACAGGGTTACTACATACAATCTTGCACAAAACACCGAATTAACCCTAGAGGCTTCCCTTTTAAACTTTCTCTGGCTAACCCTGAGAAAAACTACAGCTGAAACTTTAGTGAAGCCCTGCTGCAGTGCTGAAGCTCCGAATTTGCCTCGACTAGAGAAACAATACAAAGGACGACTTCTCCCATTGGGTTCGTGGGACCAATCGATCCCAAGACGATCTCATCTGGACATCCTCTTGGAGCTGGCTGTACTTCCATTGCTGCTACAGGAAACGATTGCCAGGGAGAGGAACACCAGAATCGAGTGAGTGTCTTTAAGTCGGACCCGAGCTCCAGGAAGATCCTCCGGACACCCAGGAAGCAGGACTGGCCAAGTCTGAGCCATCTCAACAGAGTGCTGGACCCCAGATGCGAGGAAAGTCCATAGTGGTATCCGAGAACCGCAGTGGTGCTATTTGCGAGAGGCGCGAGTAGCGGAAACTGCGAAGTGCTGCTGATCTGAAGTTTGCCCATTGATGCCGCTGCCCTTCAATTCATAGTGCAGGAGTCCCCAGACGTCCTGCCTCTTGTCCCCCCACGACTGTGGCCCAGGAACACAGCATCTGCAGACCTACAACTGGAACAGAAGCTAGCTGGAACCAATTCTTCAGACCCAAGGTACTGTACACTAAGGGGTTGCTTACCTCTTGTGTAGCCTTGCTAGCTCTCAGTTGAGACTTGCCTTGGTTGCTTTTGCAGAGTTGCTTGCAACTTTGCCCCTCACAAGCTTTCCAGCTTGTGGCCCAATAGTGATTTTATTTTCTCCAAAGACTCCTAAAACTTTGTGCAATACTTTTTACTTAGCTTCAAGAAGTGATTCAGCTCCCTAGACTTTGCTCAACTAACATTGGCTGGCCTGGCTCCCTGAAAGACTTCTTACCTCTGACTTTGTGCTTTAATTATGCCTCACAAAAGTCACACATTCTATAACTTGTGTAGCTGGGAAAGGGTTAATGTATTCTGCATTGGGGGTTCAAAAGTACTTACCTGCTTCAGAATATTTGTTAACCATTGTTTAATTCCCTCATATTTTCCTCTTCGCTCTGACCTCAGTATTGCTCTAAATGTATCAGTGATATACCATTGTCCAGTGTCATAGTTATTTAAGTCACCTCAGGGTGTAGGCAGTGTCCGTGTGTCATTCCAAATGGGTATCTACGGATTTATTGAAAGAGTGTGTTTATTTAAGTATATATTTGTGTTAAATTTTTGCTCCCTTCTGAAGAGGGCTTATTCAAACTGACTGTTAAATTAATAATAGTTTAATCAAGAAACCTTGAGTGTAAGAGTTTATTTGAATACTTGACACTGTGAAACTCTAACCCTACAGCTCACATTGACCCCTATTGGCATAAGCCTGGCTGCTCAGCAACACTACCAACCTGTGTAGTACGGACTTATACCAAAGATTGGGTTACCTAATGCCATGAGGACAAGGTTGGTGTAGTCTTACAAATGGTTCTGCAAACAATTTTGCCTAACACTGGTGGCAAGCGGTGAGGATCTATTGAAGAGTTGGTACATTGAGCATTTGCTTTGCTTTTGTTCAACCAAAAAACTTCACAAGGCTAAGCTCCACTACAACAGCAATTGTAACATGCCAAATATGGATAACTTCTGTCACAAGGCCCTGATCATTCTTACAGTAGATCAGCTGAAAGATGTGTACAATCAGGAACCTTACTGTTAATTATTCAAACCTATAAAAATAAAGTTAAATCTCACTGGCTTGAAACTCAATCTGGAAAATCAAAATATGATTTAACACATCTGCTGTCATGATACCAGATGTATATGGGTCCTTCATCAAACTGACAAACCCACAGCAGGGGGCTGACAATTATTCCTCAATTTCCGCGGAAGTGTGGAAGGAGTACATCGAATTAAAGTTCCAACTTCCTCCCTAGGACAGAGAGATTGGATACTTTAACCCGAGCAGATCCACGATACACAGATATGAATGGAATGTTCATGATGTTGAAAGGGCGATTAAGAAATTAAATCCCACTAGGGCCGCTGGTCCAGATGGGGTGCCGGCCTGCGTGTATAAAACTGACCCGGGCTTATGAGCTACAATATTAAAACCTACATTCAATCTCACCATGAATTCCTTGATTTTACCTGACTCTTGGGTTACTTCCATCATTGTGCCTCTATTTAAAAAAGGTGACTGTGCGTTCCCCGCCAACTATCGCCCAAAAGCACTTACTGATGCTATTGCAAAGATCTTTTCAATTCTCATTCTGCACGAACTTGAAAAACATCTCTCTTTACATGACAAATAAAGCATCAAATCTGTTTCCGGAAGGGGGTGGGCACATCATTAAATGCTACTCTTATTTCCCATATACTGGCACAAACCAAGAACAAGGATTTGTCTCCGGTTTACATGGCTTCTTTGTATTTCTCATCTGCCTTTGTGTGATAGGAAATCTCCTTTGGCGGAAAATGATTAGTCTAGGCATACCCCCTTCCCTAATCTACCTTATATCTACTTCACGATAACACCTTATCGGGTCAGAAAAAATCAGGATGGGGCTGTGACCGATACTATTGCAAAATATGTGGGGCTGAAACAAGGCTGTAATCTTGCCGCTACTTTGTTTAATTTATATCTTTGTGATATAGATGAACTTTGGAAAAATACTAAACTTTTCCTGTAAAACTAAGTTCAATTTGTTTGCACTGGGTCGCCTTCGCGGACAATATTATACTGTTCGACCTAACCCCTTTTGGACTACAAAAGAAACGCCAACTGTTTGAAAGCTATGCCTATAATCACAATCTTAGACCAAATTCATCAAAATCTAAGATTATGGTGTATCCTGGGGGTCGAAGAACAAGTTACTTACCAACTGTAACGCTCTTTCGACTAGATGTTCCTCCCACATATTCCTCATCTTTGATAAATCTGCTTCCAGCTTGCTGGACTTGGAAAAATTTTTCACAGTAGAGGGTGCTGCGCGTCGATGTCCCTCGAGTCGGTGTCCCTCGAAGGCCTCTGATGTCACCATAGGTATAAATAGTCTTGCGCAGCGTCCGTTGCTCAGTTCTGTTTTGAGGTGCTGTTTTGCTTTGCATGAAATGGTTAATAACCTTGAAGGAGCGTAGGCTGCAACTACAAGGGATGTTTTACTTTGAGGAAGGATGGGAGGGGCGATAAGGAATACGTGGGAGGAACATCCAGTCGAAAGAACGTTACAGTTGGTAAGTAACTTGTTCTACGAATGGATTGTGTCCCCCCACATATTCCTCATCTTTGATAGACTCCCATAGCAGCAGTATATAGAGGAGGTGGGAGTAAAGTGAAAGGTTTCCCTTTCAAGATGCACAGAGTGGAACATAGCTTTTCCAAATTTCGTCTCCTGGCTAGAGGAGGAATCGAGACTGTATAATTTAGTGAAAGTGTGTGCCGACGACCATGTGGCAGCCGCACATATATCCTTAATTGGAACTCCATTCTGGAGAGCTGAAGAGGCTGCGATACCCCTGGTTGAATGAGCCCCGAGATGTTGAGGGGGCTCTTTTCCTGCCAATTTATAGCACTCTATAATGGTTAATACAATCCATCTTGAAATGGTTTGTTTTGTAATAGGTAAACCTAATTTGTGCCCTGCATACCCCACAAACAATTGGTCCGCTTTTCTAATCCTCGCAAGTCTGCTAATGTAAAAACTCAAGACACGCCTTGGATCCATCCTGTGCAATCTCTCTTCCTCTTTCCCTGGATGGGGAGGAGGATAAAACGAGGGTATGGTTATGTGATGTGGAATTTTGAGACCACCTTTGGGAGAAAAATCGGCTTCACTTGGAGAACAACCTTATCTTTGTGAAAGATTGTATGTGGAGGTTTGCAAGATAAAGCTTGTAATTCGCTCACTCTTCTGGCTGAAGATAAAGCCACTAGAAAGACTGTTTTAAGAGTGTGAAACTTTAATGAACAGGAACAAAGGGGTTCGAATGGAGTACCCATTAGAAATTTCAAGACTAGGTTTAGGTCCCACATTGGAACTTGAAAAGGAGTTGGGAGAAAAACATTAGTTAACCCTTTCAGAAATTGAATCACTATTGGCAATTTGAAGAATGAGGGCTCCTCTGCAGTGCACTTGAAGATTGACAGCGCTGAGAGGTAGCCCTCGATTGTGCCAACTTGAAGACCCGAATTTACCAAATATACCAAAAAAGATAACACCATCGGTGTACTACATGAAAAGGGTTCAATATTCTTTTCTCTACACCAGCTGCAAAATTTGTTCCAACGGCAGCGGTATAAAGATTTTGTTGCTGGCCTTCTGGCTGAAAGCAACACCTCCATTACGTCATCCGAGAGATCCCAATCCTTGTATCTCAGCCTTTCAGAAACTAGGCGTGAACGTTGAGGGTCCTGATATCCGGATGGAGAACCCGACCTCCTTTCTGCGAGAGAAGATCCTTTCTTTGCAGAAGACGAATCGGAGGACAAATGGACATGTCTAGAAGATCCAGGTACCACGTTCTCCTGGCCCAATCCAGGGCCATTAGGATCATGGGTTTCTGGAATCTTCTCAACATCCTGATCATTTGAGGAATGACAGGGACTGGAGGAAACGCATACAGAAGTGGAAACTCCCAATCCACTACGAACGCGTCCCCTAGAGCTACTCTCGGGGGAAATTCCCTTGAGCAATACTGATCGCACTTCCGGTTGATACTGGTGGCAAACAGATCCACTTGAGGGATTCCCCAAAGGGCAAAGATCTCTTGAAGGACTTCCTGAGCTAGTTCCCAATCGTGGTATACTGTGTTCTGTCTGCTGAGAGTGTCAGCCATCAAGTTCTTCTCTCCAGCTAGGTGAACTGCCGATAGAGAGATTCCTTCTTGAATTGCCCAAAACCAGAGCTGCACTGCCTCTCTCTACAGTGGTAGTGACCCTACGCCCCGTCTTTTGTTGAGGTAGTGCATGGCCACTGTGTTGACCGCCATTATCAGGACATTCTTTCCCTGTACTGAGGGCAGGAAAGCCTTCATCGCTAGTCTGTTCGCTCTCAGCTCTAATAGGTTGATGTGTAGTCTGGACTCCGATAGAGACCAACGACCGCTAGTGGTCAAGTCGCTGGCATGGGCTACCCACCCCATGAGTGAGGCATCTGTGACACCTGTTATCTCGGGCCATGGTTGCCAAAACTGTTCTCCTTTCAAGATGTTCTCCCGACAGGCCCACCACTGAAGGTCTTGAGCTACTCTGTCTGGGATTAGTAGGAGATCTGACATCTTTCCTGAGAATAGTGACCACTGTGTCCTTAACGCCCACTGGGGAGATCTCATCCTCAGGCGAGCTTCTGGCACTAGGAAAATACAGGATGCCATGAGACCGAACAACCTCAAAGTCGAAGGCTGTTAGACGTGGGGCTTTTTGAAACCTGGTGACCATCTGTAAACTACCTTGAGCCCTCCCCTCTGGTGGTGAGACTTTTCCCCAAGGATGTGTCCAGGACTGCTCCAATGAACTGGAGTCTCTGTGATGGTATCATCTGTGATTTCTTTAAGTTGAGGGAGAAGCCGAGCTTGTGGAGGAAACGGCAAACATAATCTAGATGAATCTGAGCTTGTTCCGGGGACACTGCTCTGATCAACCAGTCGTCCAGGTAGGGGTAGACGTGAATCCCTTCCCTCCTTAGACTTGCAGCCACAACCGCCATTAGCTTGGTAAAGACCCTCGGAGCGGAGGTCAGCCCAAATGGCAGAACTCGAAATTGATAATGAGAGCTGCCAATTGCGAACCTCTGGTACTTCCTGTGCTTGAGATGGATTGGCACATGGAAGTAAGCAACCTGAAGGTCTAGAGATACCAACCGGTCCTGAAGTTGGAGGGCCTGAAGGATCTGAGAAAGGGTTACCATCTTGAACTCGTCTTTCCTGAGGAATTTGTTCAAGTCCAAGATGGGTCTCAATCCTCCATCCTTCTTCGGTATTAGAAAATAGGGGGAATACCAACCCTTGTTCCTCTCTGCTACAGGTACCGGTTCTATGGCACCTTTCTCTAGCAGGTCTGAAATCTCCTGCATAAGGAGCGGGACTGGAAGCTTCAAAGAGTTGTTCCCTTGTGGATGGCTCTGAGGAGTTTGTAGGAAAGGCAGGCAGTAGCCTTGGGCAACTGTCTCCAATGCCCAAGCATCTGTCATAATAGCCTGCCATTCTGTCAGATGGTGAGTTAACCTGCCTCCTACTGGAGTCTTGTGAGGGGAGAACTCAGAGGGGTTTAGAAGTGGCTGACTCAGATGCGGAGGGTAAAGTAGCACCTGCTGATGCGGGTTTGGTACAATTGACCCGTCCACCACGGGTAAATCGTCTCTGGCCCCTTTGAGCTGGCTGTCCTCTGCCTTTTCCGAATGCAGAGTAAAAACGAAAGGACTTCCCTCTCCAGGATGTACCTGTGGGGCGATTTGGAGTTTGCCGGTTTGCAGCCCCTAGTGATTTCGCTGCTGCTTTTGACGTCTGCAATTTCTCCAGGCTGTCATCAGCCTTTTTGCCAAAAAGAGAAGTACCGTCAAAGGGCATATTCAGAAGTCTGGCTTGCACACGAGGAGCAAAACCAGACTTCCGCAACCACACAAATCTGCAGATTGTGGTGCACGCCGCCATGGCTCTGCTGATGCTGTCAGCAGAGTCAATACCGGTTTGGAGGGACTCTCACATTGCATTCTTCCCATCCTTGATGATGTTCAAGAATGCTTCTCATTCCTCTCCTTCTGGGAGACAGTCAGCCGCTGATGAAGCACACTCCCAAAGGGTGTGGCTGAATCTTGCTAGCATGCAAGTGGCGTTGATCGACTTAAGCGCCATACTGCATGCAGAAAATACTTTTTTTGACATGGCATCAAATCTTTTGTCATCTCCATCTTGTGGTATAGTGGGTTATGCCGACTTACTACTTGACGACGTCGCTACCTGAACTACTAAACTCTCTGGAGTTTGGTGCTTGCTTAGATATTCAGGGTCTGAAGCAGACACTCTGTATTTAGCAGAGAGTTTTTTTTATTTACTGCAGGGATAACTTCAGGTGTCTCCCAATTTGCAGATATTCTCCTCTGCAGTGCAGCATGAAAAGGGACGATAGGGTCCTCTTGGGGCCCTTTATCTAAGATATCAGTAAGATCATCTTGCTGGAAAGAGGGTGCAGATGTAGTCCACCCCATAAATTGCATAATTCTAGCCATAAGGGCCCTGTAAGGTATTTCTGCATGTTCTCCAGGTTTTGGTTTAGCAAATCCTGCCTCTGGAGAGGTATGTATGTCACTGGCATGTTGTAAAGACTCTTGTAGATCTTTCAATCTATTTTCTTCTGAAATGAGTTCCTCTGGAATGGGTACTACTGTTCTTTGTAACCCGAAAGGTCTCTCATTGTCAGAGACTCCCCATCCTCATATATAGAGGATAAAGCTCTGAAATAATCAGATCTTGGATTAGGGGTAAAACCCATTTCCAAAGAAGGAGCCCAATTGGTGGTTACTGCTTGTGAAAATGTAGTTGTAGACGTTGTAGGTCTCGACAAACCCGCAAAAGGTGTCGAAAAGGGCCTTGATGTACTTGAGAGGAACGGAATCCTACTCGGTGTCGAAGTTGTCGATGCAACTCTCGACGCCTTGGTCGGAACCTTCGACACCTCTGGCGCCCGTGGCGTAGTTGAGGTTTGAGGCCTCGAGGACATATCCTTTATCTGGGTCGATGACACAGATTTGTGCGTCGAAGGTACCTTCGACGATGGTGTCGATGACGCAGCCTTATCCGATGATGTTTTGCGTTTACTCGTGGGTTCATGATGCTCTCGAGGATTTTTGCTTGCCGGGTTCAATGACTCTCTGCGTTTTTTGTTTTTCGGGTCTTTCACCCGGGGTATCACCTCTAGGCATCTCAGAGGGGGTCAAGGCCGCTTTCTCAAAGACCCTAAGCATCTTTTTATGAAATTCTTCCCACTTAGCCGGAGAGCTGTGTTTAGTGGGGCAGGTGACCCTTTCCGGGGAATTGGAGGAAGAGGAAGATCTCCTCAGAGTGTCTCGATCTCGAAGAGTGATGGGAACCGCTTCGAGATCTCGATCGGGAATGTTTTTGACGGTGAGGAGACGAATGTCTCGACTCAGCCGAGGACAATTTTGAAGGGGTAGAAGTTTTAACAGCCTTACCTCTTTCTAGCTTCCCCTTACGCTCCTTCAAGGCTTTCGCCATCATGGACATGCAGTCCTCACATTCCGAACACTGATGCTCTGATCCCAGGGACCACAAACAGATAATGCGAGGATCTGTTAGTGACGACATCTTTCCACAATCTCGACATTTTTTGAAGCCGGATCGTGGCGTCGATGGTTCAGACGAAGATGCCATCATAGAAATGTTAGATTTTCAATGAATTTGGAAGATTTTTCGAAGATTAGTGTAGAACCGAGCGTTGCGTCTCCGAGGCTCACGAAGCGTGGAAAAAACAGAACTGAGCAACGGACGCTGCACGAGACTATTAATACCTATGGTGATGTCGGCGCCGATACGGAGGCCTTTGAGGGACACCGACTCGAGGGACGTCGACGCGCAGCCCCCTCTACTGTGAACATTTTTTCCGAGGCCAGCAAGCTGGAAGTGGATTTATAAAAGATAAGGAATACATGGGAGGACACAATCCATTCGAAATTGAAACCATACAAATGGATGATTGGAGGAGCAGGAACAAGTTACTTACCTGTAACTTGTTCTCCAGCATGGGTCTGGCATGGATTTACATGCTCATGAATATTCCCAGTCAGGCTGGGAATCCTCAGTAAAGAAAAAATATGTTTCAGTTTCATTTCTGAACTGTCTTTCTCCTAACAACCAATCACTGAGCTCTGGGTCATACTGCCCCCAGGCAATGACTGCCCTCTACCCAAGCCCCTCCTTGCCAACCGGTGACAATGGGTGATGCAGCCGGAGAGCCACCTGGAAATGGAAGCCTTGGAGAGGGCCTTCCCATGACTCACAGGGCCAAAGTTCACAAAAGGTTGCAACGTCTTCCGAAAACTCTGTGCGGTCTATATAGAACTTCAGCGCTCTAGCCACATCCAGGAAGTGCAAAGTCCTTTCAGCCGGCGATGAAGGCATCGGAAAAAGCACAGGTAACACCAAGGGCTCGTTTAGATGAGTCTGACAGCACCTTGGGCATGAAGGAGGGGCACCACCCTCGCGTCGTGAAAAGTCAAGGAAGGTGGCTTACTGGACAGGGCCTGAATCTCTCCCACACATTGTGGGGAGGTGATGGCCACGAGGAATGCAGTCTTCCACGACAAGAACTTCAGTGGAACTGTCTGCATAGGTTCGAATGGAGGGCCCATGGGCCTAGTCAGCACCACATTGTGTTCCCACGCCGGGGCCTTCACCGGCGGGAAAAAACAGAATAGTCCTTTGACAAACTCCTTAACCAGACGGTGTGACCACAATGACGACCGTCCCAGAGATCTGGTGTAGCGGGAGATAGCAGCAAGATGAACTTTGATGGAGGCATGGGCCAATCCTGCTTTAGCCAATGACAGCAAATATGGTAGCACCTGCGGAGCCGTGACTCGTAGAGGGTCGATATTCTGGGCACAGCACCAAACCTCTTCCATTTATGTCCATAGCATTTTAAAGTAGACGATGCTCGGGCTCGGCAAGCACCTCCTTGCAGTCCGCTGGGAGATCGTAGCCCCCAAAATCTAACGCTGCAGGAGCCAGGCCTTCAGGTTCAGCGATCCTGGGTCGTGGTGCAGGATTGCTCCTCCTTCCCTGGCGAGAAGATCTGCGACCACTGGAAGCTTGACTGGAGGGGACGCTGACATGCTGAGATGGTCTGTGTACCATATCTGCTTCGGCCACGCTGGTGCAACGAGGATCATCCTGCACCGGGACCGTCTGAGTTGATTGATGAGTCAAAGAAGCAACGGAGGGAACGCATACAGAAACAGTCCGTCCCAGGGGAATGAGAATGCACCCCCATGCTCCCCAACTGGGGAAAGCTGCTGGCGAACCTCCGGCACCTGGTGTTCGTCGCTGTCGCAAACAGATGGATCTGGGGATTGTCCCATCGTCGGAACAGGTGATCCACTTGGTCCTGCCGAAGTTCCCATTGTGGCAAGAGCGCAGCTCCCTGCTGAGAGAGTCGGAAGCGGTGTTCTTCACTCTTGCCAGATGAAATTGGGATGAGGAAAATCCCCTGGGCTACGACCCAGTGCCATAGGTCCTGTGCTTCTTTGGAGAGCGTCGGGGGATCTGGTGCCCCCCACCCCTGCTTCCAGATGTAAGACATTGTGGTGGTATTGTCCTTGAAGACTAGCACCACCTTGCCCTTGAGGGACGGAAGGAAGGACTTGAGGGCCCAAAACACTGCTCGCAGCTCCAGCACGTTGTTGCGGCAACGTCCTCTCCGAAATTCTTGGCACATCCCCTGTTGTTTTCTTGGGCCAAAGATTGGGAGGGTTGGCGGTAGCAAGAGGGACCCCTGCCGAAACCTTTGGAGGATCCTTGGGACTTTCTGCCTGAGGTCCGAAAGGACGGCTGTCGCTGCTGAAGTGTGCCCAAGGCACGAGCCGTCTCAGTGTCTGCTTTGATGGCTTGAAGAGACTCATCTACAGCCTTCCCGAACAGATTGTCCCTGTCGAAGGGCATGTCTAACACCCTCGACTGAATGCCTTGACGAAAATTGGTGGCCTTAAGGCAGCCCCGACAGCGAAGGCAAACGCTATTGCCCATTTGGCGGAAGCCTGTGTCGGCGATGTCTGTGGCCACTGTCATGGCATGGTCCGATGCCACCTCGCCTTCCTGCAGGATTTCTAATGCTTCTGACCTCTTGTCGTCGGGGAGAAAGTCCAGAATGGGAGCGATCTTGAACCACAGCTCCTGGTTTTAGCATGCGACGATGGGGAGAGCGTTGACGGCCTTGATGGTAGTCGCTGCCAAGGAGATAACTCGCCACCCCATGTAATCTAACTTCTTCCCCTCACTGTCCGGAAAGGTGGAGGCCGCTGACGCAGAAGGGCCCGAAGACTACTACTTGGCTGCTGCTGAAACCACAGAGTCCAGGGACGGCTGAGTTCGTAGGCACTTGGGCGCAGAGTCCGGCACCCTGTACTTCGCATAACGGTCCCTCTTTGCCGGAGCCGTGGAAGGGTTCTTCATGAGAGACAAGCCCTCGTCCCAAATGTCATCCAGCAGTGGAACTGAATGACGGTCTTTCTCTGCGCCTCGCGGCGCTGATATAAGAAGCCCTCCTCCTCCTCTGGAACGAGATGGAAGAGCTCCAAAGCCATGGAGAGCATTGCGTGAAATGAGCCGATCTCGTCCAGAGGGTGGGGGAGGATTTAGGAGGTTCCCCAATCCGCCACTGTCGTCCGTGCCAGTGCCCGTCGTCGTCATGTTCGTCTCATCCTTCGGAGGGGCAGGCGAAGGGTGGCATGGAGGTGGAGGGTGTACCTTTCTCTTCTTGGCCGGTGGTTCCCCCGTCGGTACCAGCGTCATGGGCGGGGCTGCCGGCGTAACAGGCATCTTCGTCCGTATCTACGAGGCCAGAGTATGCAAAGCAGAGAGAAGGTCCACTGCGACGTCTCCAGGTGGCTGTTGAGGCAGAGGTGGCAACTGAGGCGGTGATAGAACAGGTGCCGGGGGTGTAGGTCGGTCGCCTGGGTCCTCGATGTGCTGTTCCTCTGCGACGGTATCCTCATAGTCGTCGTTTTCCTCAGAGCCCCCGCCATAGAGCCTGCTCCCGACAGTACCCTCCTCCCGGATGGTCCGGAGGTAAGTAAGATCCTACTCTGAGGCGATATCTGTGCCCTGGAGGACTACTGGGCCTCACCCTCCTCTCCCCCCGTTTCTCTGCGGCCAGAGTGGACTGTTTCGTGAGAAATGACTGGCATCTTCTCTGGGATCTACTATATGGGCTGAAAAGTGAACTTTCTGCTGGGGGCGGGGGGGGAGGTTGGGGGACACTTTCACCTTTGGGGTTGCGTCCTGCGGGTCTGCCACAGTGGAAGGTTGGGCTTTCGTCAGATGTACCTGGACCTTCAGGGACTGGACTGGTCCCTTGTCCTGCTTGGCCTTGGACGACCCTAAGGCCTTTTCCTTAGAGAGGAGGATCTGAGCCCCAATCCCCCTTGGCCTTCTCGGGCAGGTCGGTCTTGGGCTTCTCCTTGAGTTTGCCCGAATGGTCCGACTTCCTCTTGGACGAAGATCCTGAATGTTGGCTGGCAGTTGAAGTCGCTGGAGATGCTGTAATCGCCCTGGCCGCTGAGGAGCATGTTGCCAAGGCGCTCCTGGTGACAGTGGACTTGCAGGGCTTAGCCTTATGTTGGACTCCCGCAGGAAGGGTGCCCTAAAAGGTCTTAGAAGGCGTCTCAGCTTTCTTGTGAGCAGGAGGGGCATTCTCACGGTTCTCACCCGGTGCAGCGGCCTTGGCCTGTAGCCACTCCTTGAGCCGCCTGTGCCGATCCTATAGCGTTCGGGCCGTCATCGCCTGACAAAATTCACAATCGTCCTCCTTGTGCGTCGGGTACAGGCAGTAAAGGCATTGGGAATGCTTATCGTCCACAAAGACATTCCATAAGCCGCAGTAGGAGAAAACCTTGAACAAGGGCGCTGAATCCTCCTCCTCCTCCTCCTCCTCCTGCTTCTCCGACATGATCCATGCGGCATAGGCCTGAAGAATCTTCTGGAAGCCTTCACGAAGAAATTCGCCCTTGAGGGGCGTTGAAGAATCTGAAAAATGGTTCCCCGTTAATCAGAAAGATGATTGATGGTTCACAAGGCTTGATTGACTGAAAAACAGAGCAAACCCCTTCCAAAAAGTGAAAAAAACTTAGTAAAAGCTTGAGGGCTATACACGAGGACTCCCAACACTTGAACATGAGGTAAAAAGCGGAGGATGGCTGCCAGAGGTAGAGGGCAGTCATTGGCTGGGGGCAGTATGAACCAGAGCTCAGTAATTGGTTGTTACGAGAAAGACAGTTCAGAAATGAAACTGAAAGTGATTTTTTTCTTTACCGAGTATTCCCAGCATGATGACGGGGAATATTCATGATCATGTGAATCCATGCGAGACCCCCATGCTGGAGAAGTTCTAGAACAACCTTTGAAAATCATATTTGGGGTATATAATCTATGTAATGCATCTTCAATCAGAATGTGGAACCTCGATCTAAATGAAAAATCGATAACACTTATCACAAACTGTTAGGGAGAATTCTCTGTTAAGGCTAATTTCCCAAACCTAGTGAGTCCCCCCAGCAGCTTTGCTGGATTTTTGGGGTTTATTTTTTCTTCTGCTAAGAGTGAGACTCTTTTTCTCCCACTCTTAGCCCAAAGTCAAAGGATGTCTCAAATCATGTCTATGGGGTCTTTTACTCCATAGGGCTTCATGTGTTTTTGGTATGTGTGTTACACAGCACCCTCTGTGCCGTAACAGGGGTGTCGTAGTGACCCCCAAACATAGACTCCGTACCCTGGGACTGACTACTGTCTCCCAGGGCATGTAAAGTCACCATTGGCTTTACTAGTCCTAAATTGTGAACAGAACCAGTACAAACCATCATATTGTGGGCGTACTGGTAGGGGCAATTCGATTGCCCCAGGGTCTGTTGTTCGAGGGGGCACTGTCCAGTACCACCTGAGCAAGTTTTGGCTGGTGGCAGTGGATACTACTTTTTATATTCAACCGCGAATATATTCCGATGGGATTTTCCCATTGTTCGAGGCTAATACTTTTTAACATAGCCTCAAACATATCGCCGGTTTATTTAATTAATATTAATTCACCGGTTGGTAATTTTTGCCAGAACTCCGTTCCAAAATGGCGTTTGTGTTCGCTTCTGTGACTACAACCCAAGTCGAGCCCTTTGTTCCACTTTTTGGCAGGCTTCTCCACAGCAGCCTCCAAAAGTGGTGCCACTCTGTCTGGGTACCACAGAGGGTGTGGGGGGGGGGAGGGGTTAAGGCACCCTGGACTGAGTTGCCTCGGCAACTCAAGTCGCACTCTTGTGTGATTGGCCTAAATGGTGAGCCGCCCGCTAGGACTGATGAAGGGAGTAGTTTCTTACCTGTAACTCCATTTCTCCAGCATTGGTATCTTTCATGGATTCACATGCTTAGAATATTCCCCGTCGTCAGACTGGGAACCCTCGGTACACATATATATAGTCATTTCCTATAGGAAAAAACTTCCGACACTTGTGTGTCCTATCCACGTCTACGTCCTCTCCGGGGCCGCCCACGCAAGCCCCGTTGGACGTAATGGTATAAAAGCCCCGCCCCCGCGGGTCCCGTCAGATTTCGGCCCCTCCAAAGTAGAAGGGGGGGAGCCTGCTTATGCACATATCTTGCACATTGCATTCCGGGGAGGCTGGCGGGCGCATGTGAATCCATGAAAGATACCAATGCTGGAGAAATGGAGTTACAGGTAAGAAACTACTCCCTTCTCCAGCATTGGATCTTTCATGGATTCACATGCTTAGAATAGATTGTATAGCAGTATCCTCGAAGAAAGGAGGAGAGAATGCAATGTAACGTACGTTTACGACAAAACCACTACCAGTCCACACATGTATGTGTGTGTATAAGCAGCAACATATTTTCATAATTCATAATCCTATATATATATATATATACATATATACATATACAAGCATATCTATACTCATGTACTTAAAAACCGACACATGAAGTCAAAAACAAACATAGGCAAGGTAAGAGAGAACAGGTTCACCGTACTTGGCTTACCTCATTGAAACAGATGGTGCAGAACTGCCCTTCCCATCTGTATTTCATCCGCGTGCTGCCTTTCCAGGCAGTAATGGCGTGTAAATGTGTGTGGAACAGACCATGCCGCCGCCTGTCAGAGGAATTCCTGCCCATAGAGCCGCGGAGGAGGCTGTCAATCTCGTGGAATGGGCTCTAGGGCGTCCCTGTAGGGGTCTCCCAGCTTTGGAGTGACTAAAAGTAATTGCCGAAGAGACCCAACGAGCCAGGCCTTGCTTGGAGAATGCCTTTCCTCTCGCCGACGGACCGTAGGCAATGAACAACTGTCTGGTAGTTCTGATATCTTGCGTCCTTTGCAGGTAAAAAATTTTAACGCCCTTTTGACGACCAGAGTATAAAGGGCTTTTTCCGCCGTCGATGACGGGGACGCAACGAAAGTAGGGAGGACCAGGGTAGAGTGCTTGTGATAGACTGTCGGTACTTTCGGGATGAAACTAGGGTTGGTTGATAAAATTACTTTGTCCTTAAAGAACCTCATATATGGAGGATCTATGACTAATGCCTGTAATTCCGATATTCTCCTAGCCGATGTAATGGCAATTAAGAAAGCCAGTTTCCAAGATAGGAACTGCATGGATGAAGAGGACATTGGTTCAAACGGAGGTTTCATTAAGGCAGCCAACACCACATTTAAACTCCACGACGGTGGGAACCGTTTCGTAGGGGGGAAGTTCTAAAGAGATCCCTCATGAAATGTTTCACCAGCCTGTCACTGAATAATGGTGAAGACTGTCTCCTCCTCGTAAACCTTGAAATGGCAGCCAAGTGCACTTTGATGGACGAAGAGGACAGGCCACTCTCCGCTAGGTGAAGAAGATACGGAAGAATTTGTTCGGGGGTTACTTCTAAAGGCTGAATTTCGTGCCGTGTTTTACACCACGTACAGAATGTTCGCCATTTGCATATGTATGATTTGTTCGTCGAAGGGGCCCTAGCCGCCTGCAGAATCCTCCGGCAATCCGCCGAGACTGTCAAGCCGCCAAACTCTGAGAAGTCCGGAGCCATGCTGTTAAATTGAGGCTGTCCGGATTGTGGTGCCACACCGTTCCCTTGTCCCTGGACAGTAGGTTCGGCACTTTCTGGAGAGTTATAGGCTGTTCCAACGACAGATGTAGGAGGTCGGAAGACCATGGTTGTCTCGGCCAATACGGTGTCACCAGAATGACCCGGCATTTGTACCTAAGACTCCCCTGGATTGTCCCCCGTATAAGGGGGAACGGAGGGAAAGCGTACAGGAATTTGTCCGTCCAGGGAAACGAGAACGCTTCCCCCAGGGATCCTTCTTGGGGCCATCTGCTCGCAAACTGTTCGCAATTCGTGTTTTCTTACGTTGCGAAGAGGTCGATTGAGGGGGTCCCCCACCTTTCGAAGATTATTTTCACCTGACCGGTGTCCAGCTCCCACTCGTGTAATTGAGCCATTGTCCTGCTCAGGGAATCCGCTTGCACGTTCTTCACACCCGGAAGATGGTAAGCCACTAAGGATATGTTGTGTTTCAACGCCCAGTGCCAGATCTTTTGAGCTTCCGCCGAAAGGGTCCTGGATCTGGTGCCGCTTTGCTTTATCCAGTAAAACCTGGCTGTCGTGTTGTCTGTCAGCACTCTTACTTTTGATCCTTCGATATGTGGAAGGAATGATTTCAGGGCCCATCTCACTGCCCTCAGTTCCAGCACGTTGATGCGTAGGTGCGATTCGGTCGAAGACCATCTGCCCTGGGTTCGATGATCGTTCATGTGTGCTCCCCAGCCCGTCAGAGAGGCGTCCGTTATGCTGGTCTTCTGAAATTCCGGCTCTTGTAGAGGAACCCCTCTGTCCAGGTTGTGAAAGCTTTTCCACCATTGGAGGGATCTGATGACACCCTCGTCGTCGACAGTTATCCTGTCTGACCACCGGCCCGTGGCCTGCTTCCATCTGTCCGACAGGAACTCCTGTAGAGGTCTCATGAACAATCAGCAGTTCGTTACTAGGTGGATGCGCGAAACCATGGAACCCAGGATTGCCACATCTTTTCTCACTGAAAATGTGCTCTGTAGGCGAAGTTGACTCGTCAGTTGTTCGATTTTCAATATTCTGTCTAGGGACGGTTTCACTATTCCCGAGCGGGTTTCGAATTGAGCTCCCCAGAACTTCAAGCTCCTTGAGGGCTTTAGCGAAGACTTTTCGAAGTTCACTGCGAACCCCAGTCGTTGCAGAAGTTGTAAGGTGGCTCGTACGCTGTCGTTGGTCGACGCTGGGGAGGATCCCCATACCAGCCAGTCGTCGAGGTACGGGTATACATGATGCCCTCCCTTTCGAAGCCAGGCTGCCACAGGTGCCAAACATTTTGTAAACGTTCTTGGGGAGGACTTTAGACCAAATGGGAGCACTGCAAATTGGTAGTGTGTCTAACCTACCATGAACCTCAGAAACTTCCTGTGGTTGTAACACACCGGAATGTGGAAGTACGCGTCCTGTAGATCCAGTGACGCCAAAAAATCGTCCCCTTTGGACGGATCTGAACACCTCCTGCAATCGCCCCCTTTGGCCGGATCTGATCACCTCCTGCAGTGTAAGCAATTTGAATTTTTGACTCAGTAGGGTCTTGAGGTCTCGCAGGTCGAGAATAGGGAGCCATTTTCCGTTTGGCTTCTTTACCACAAAACATCGTGAGTATACTCCTAGGCCTTTCTGCGATGCAGGAACTAATTCGATGGCGCCTTTCTGTAACATGAGAGTCGCAAGATGTTTAGATGTGGCTGGGATAGGCGTATAGGTGGACATTTTGGAGGTTTGCATTTGAATAGTAGGGAATGTCCGTACCTCACAGTGTCCAAAACCCACTGATCTGTTGTGATGGATTCCCATTCCTCGACGCAGCTTGATACTCTTCCTCCCAGAACGGTACGCTTACCGTCATTGCTGGTCTTTCTGTTTGCTCGTCGACGACGAATAAGTTGGTCGTCTCTTGGAAGATTGGAATTTTCTTCGCCGGCTTGAGGTCTGAGAGGAGCGTCTATATCCTAGGGAAGGATACGCTGATCTACCAAAGGATCGATCCCTGGTTGCTGAGAATCTTGAGTTCCCAGATGCTCCTCTAAAGGGACAAACGGAACGAAAGGGCTTACCACTCCGGAGAGAACCCAACGAGCGTGCTGTATCCGAGTCCTCCTTCATGCCCTTCAAGGCCTCGTCCACCTTTTCGCCGAAAAGAAGATCACCTTCGAAGGGCATGTCCAAAATTTTTTACTGTACTTCGGGTCTGAAATTGGTGCATTTAAGCCAAGCCTGGCGTCTTAGTACAACTCCGTTATTTATTTGTTTAAAGCCCAAATCTGCCAGGTCCACCGCTATGTTAATAGCATGATTTCGATGCCTCCTCGCCTTCACGCACCAGGGACATCGCCGTTCTCCTACGTTCTTCCGGGAGGTGGTCCAGGATAGGTGCCAGTCCGTGCCACATCTCCCTATCATATCTGGCCATAATCGCCAGGGAGTTAGCTGCTTTCACCGTTGAGGCCCCCACAGAGAGAACCTTTTTCTTTTTTTTTTTTCTTCTTCAACACGTCTTGGCGCCGCGCCTCATTATCTGGAGGGGTAGAGCATTTATGTTGGGCCTTTGCTTTTCTCGTCGCCGCCGACGACACCACTGAGTCCGGTGTAGGTTGAGCCGAAAGACACTTTGGTGTGGAGTCTGGTACCTTAAATTTCTTTTCAATGCGGCCTTTTGACAGCCGGCTCAGAAAATGGGTGACGCATAGTTTGGACACCTCCTGTACTGCCGGAGTAGTTGGAAACCCGATAGAACCGGTCGGGCGGTGTGAAGGGCCGGGCTCGTCGACGGGGGGGGGGGCGACGACGGTACAGGTGGAAGCCTTTCGTCCAGCGATTTGAGCAGCGAGTGCAAGGAGGACAGTACCTCCGTGGACAGGGTCGCCTGAGAACTTGGAGGCTGGGTAAACACCTGAGAGCAGGTTGCCCCTGATGGAAACCTGGGCCGTAGACCGAGGTCCTCTGGGCTCACAATTCTGAAGCCGTCGTCTTCTTTCGAGGCCCTTGACGGTGCCTGTTCCTGTAGCAACGTGTCAGGCAACCACATATCAAATACCTCCGGTCTCCAGGCCAGCACTGCCGTCGACGAGGGCATCGTCGCCGAGGTCGTCGCTGGGATGACAACGGGTGAAATCGACTGCGTCAGCGGCAGTGAAGAACCCGACTGGTTCGTCGACGTCGGGCCTGCAGGTGGTTTAGGCGTTCCCGCCTTCATAGCGCTCTCCCTGCGTTTATCCGAAACTCTACTCGTGGCTGATCTGTGTTGATCGCCCGAGGAGGTTTTAGGCCTCTCCTTTCCTTTCTTCGACGAAGATGACGAGGATGTCTTTCCTGCCGAGTCTTTGGACGAGTCCCCGGAAGAGTGACTTCGCGGAACGTCCTCTTCCGCAGGTCGCGATTTCTTAGCCAGGGGTTCCGTCGAAGTTGAGCGTCGAGGGGCTCCCGATGTTTTCGCAGAGGTCCCGCTGCGCACAGAGCCCACCTCTGACTGAGGGTACGCTCCCGCACCGTCATTTAACCAGGATACCAGTCGACGATTTCGATCCTTCAGGGCTTTCTGGGAAAAACCTTTACATATATCGCACTGGTCTGCCGAGTGATGAGGGTGAAGGCCATAAATACAGTCTAAATGGCCGACCCCCTCGTAAACCTTTTTCAGTCCGCACGTGGCACACGGGCGAAATAGAGGTTTTCCCGACATTCCGATAAAATTAACAAACTCACAGGAGTTCAACAATACGAACATCTAGCAGTAGAGACTACGCGAGGAGATCCCACTATCTTTGGAGACGATTGAAATCTGACGGGACCCGCGGGGGCGGGGCTTTTATACCATTACGTCCAACGGGGCTTGCGTGGGCGGCCCCGGAGAGGACGTAGACGTGGATAGGACACACAAGTGTCGGAAGTTTTTTCCTATAGGAAATGACTATATATATGTGTACCGAGGGTTCCCAGTCTGACGACGGGGAATATTCTAAGCATGTGAATCCATGAAAGATCCAATGCTGGAGAATGGGGGTTTTCTGCATAAAAGCAGGGTTTTGGGGACTGGAACTTCAGACGTCGCCACAGGACCAAAGAATCCGAAGAGGGAGAAGCTGAGCCGACCTGCAACGACGACACCACCGGTGGAGCCCTGCTGAACCGACTCACCACTTCTTCCAACGACAGAGGAGATCTTCGTCCCGAAGAGTCTTCTTCCTTTGACCAGTTTGCCCACCTTTTCCCCTTCCCGGATCATCTCGTGGCCGCCTTGCCTGTGCCAAGCACCCCGGCAACCGGGATACCACGTCTTTCCACTACCGCGAATAAAAGGGTAGTACCTTTTTACCGGCGAACTCCGCGGCTGGTTTCTTCCCTGGCAGTGCAACGACCTTCAGCTTTCTTCCATGTCGAGATCATCTCTTCCTCTGGACGACGCCGCGACTTGCATCCACTGCCAGGAACAACTGCCCCCGCTGAAGGATTCTCTCCACTTTCAAGGTACTGTGTCCGCCTGGCCTCCCTCGCAACGGTCTGTGTGGGGTGTCTCGTAAATCCTCAACTTACCACTTGGGTTGGCCCTAGGCTGGCTAACTGAACTTTTCTGAGCTGAACGGATTCCTTTTTAAACTCTCTGCAAGACTTTCCAAGCCTTTTAAACTGTGTGATCTTGGGCGCATTGGTGTTCTACTCTCTCCAAGAGGGAGCCTGGCCTCTGAACTTTTTGCTCACAAGTAGACTGACTTTCCTGCCTTGTTGAGTGCTTCTAAAGTATTGTGTTGTGTGCTGTTCCTAATTTCTGTCTTTTCCCTCCCTTATTCTTAAACTTATTGGAGTGCCATCTTTAGTTAAGCGCTCACCTCTGTCTGAAAATAAGTGGTGTTAACTAAGACTTGTCTAATAAGGAATAAGGGATGTATATATATTAATAGTGACTGTTTTTGAACTTGCTTATAATAAATAGTGCTAGAGTGTCTAAGTGTGTCTTTAAATAAATAATTATATACTTGATACCAAAGCTCTGGTCAGTGTTTGCTTGTGCTACTGTATTTTGGTACCTATCTTGTATACTCTATTAACTGTCTAACTCTTCTTGAGAGAAGTCTGGCTGCTAAGCCACAGCTAACGGGTAAATCTGGGTGGTACAGACTGCTAACAATTGGCAATTGGCTGTAGTGCCAACACCTGTAGTCTTAAGCCTTTTGCAGTGGTCCCCAAGGGAACTGCACAGGTTTCTGCCGAACACAAACGAAGGGGGATAATAGCCAAATACTGTAAATTCTCACTCATTCCACGTATTGTTTTTTTACATTAAAAGTGGAATCTGTACTCCTGTACATGCTAGATATGTGCCCGCTCGATCTAAATTAAATTCTGAACACCTTACAGGGCAGATTACTGAAGTCTGCACTTCATCTGGCATTATCAATCCCCAATTCTGTGATCCGGAATGAACTCAGCTTAATTTCATTGGCTTTTAGATTGGTGTGGAGATCTCTTAGCAATTTTGCAAAAATCTTGAACCCCCCAAGAAATTCTCTATCAAGATCTCCACGCCTTGTCTGCCCAGTGTTCGAGATCATTTAGTGAATATTGTATTAAAATTCGCACACTTATTGATAAACTTGGTATCACTGATGCTGATCTGATTACTCGTCCAGCTTTCGCAAAAAAAAAGCTTTACCAGTTAGATTGGATCGAGACCACTAAGAATCTGAACAAATGTAGCTCCTTCGTTGAATATGCTAAATTTGTAAGGAAAACTGAATCTCGAAGTCCATACATCACTTCCTTTCCGTGTAGTAAAGCACACTCTCTACTTATGTACTTTAGATTAAATCAACTACATACTTGTCAGAGGGTGGCCCATTAGACTCATAACTGTACTCCGGCCAGATTGCAATGCAAATTTCAAAAGTTTTTAGAACCTAAAGAATCTCTGAAGCACCCAATTCTCGAATGTCCCCAATCTAGAGAACCCAGAACCACATTTCTAGTTAAATTTGTATATCTGGAAGCAATAAACTCAATTGAATTTCTGTGGCAAAGAATGATGGGGGGAGAATCCAGATCTCTTAACCTTGCTTTGATCCATTTGCTAAACATTATCGACTTAGAACTACAGTAAAATGAAGGAAAAAAAAGAATTGATACTTATGTTCCAAAAAATTGGATCTGCTCTTGTTCACTTCTGAATAGTAGTGACTTGAATGTTTTGATTTTGAATTGGGGCACATTCTTTATCTCAATCGATGTTTGACTATTAAGATTTAACTATCTTCGGAGATTTAATACTCTTGTATGAATCATGCTGCTATTGGTATTTTGCACATTTTCTTGAATTGCATGAAGGAGCCTTTTTGAATGCAATCTCCAGAAACACGGTTATGGAGAAAATATTAGCTTGAAGTTACTGTTCTAATTTTGTCCATGAATAATGCTTCTACCTCTAATTTGCACATTCCACTGTGTAAATCAGGCAAATGTGCAAATGATGATGTTTTTGAAGGAATTTTAGCATGTTCTAGAAGGTTTTTAATTGATAAACTATCAGAGATTTAAACTTTGTCATCAACATTATTATAAGATCTAACGGACATGGTTTGTGCACTTGTTTATTCAAAAGAACATTTCGTGAAATAGATTCCTGGAAGACTTTGGTAGTCTACTTGGACACAGTGACAATAAGGGACCCTATAGCTAGAATGTACGCACTAACTACCAGATTTACAGGAATTATGCATCATCCCTAAAAATCGATAGACCTCGTAATATGTTTTGCTTTGCCGACGCACAAAAGATTTACTATTATTATAATGAATAGATTAATTTTCTCACAGAAAATAATGAAATGCTAAAGTTATATGCTTTATACTAGGTTTTAAGCTATGTTAACAAATTGGAGTTGTTTTAAATCTATTTTAAAAAAAGCGATGTTTTCCAATGAGATTTTGTAAAGGTTTTTTAAAACCAAATATACAAAGATTTTAATAAAATGTTTGTTGAATCACCAAAGCTTGTGTGGTAGGCCTGTAAACCCTACTGACCTAAGAAAAGTGGATGATGAGGATGATAGTCCAGAGTCTAACTCTAATGTCTTAGAAGAGTCAGGAGAGGTAGAGGAGTCTCCGAATGGGAGCCCCTCTTTGCCACAAACTCCCCTCTTGCATCAAGCCATATCCACTAGGACCCCACAAGGTCCAACACTGAGTCCAAAATATGTGTCTCGTGAGAAAATGAGAATTGAATTGGAATTTAAAAGGTTGCAAGCTCAAGCTGAAGCCAAACATCAGGACATCAAGCTCAGGGAATTGGAAATGCAACATGCTCTTGAAATGAAAAGATTGTCTCTTGAAAATGTTTCCTTCCCAGAGACCTCTAGGTCTTCCAATCCCAAGAGGCATTGCCTGCCTCAAGAAGCTGTGAGTATGTATGATGTTAAACATTGATATTTTGGATTGGTTGGGTTCCTTTGAGTACAATCATGGGATTCAGGGTCTCACATGGAAACCGTTGATTCCCTTGCTTTTGTCTAGGCTTCCCCAGGTTGCAACTGATGCTGTAATGGAGGTGGGGAACTTGAAAGACAAGATTATGAGAATGTGAAGCTGGCTTTGATAGCCAGATTTGGGAAAACTCCTTCCCAGTACCTTAAGAGGTTTAGGACCCTCAAAAAGACTGATGGTACCCCCCTGGGAAACCTGGGTGTGTGAATGTTTGAAAAACTTAGATGGTTGAATTAAGGGTTATAGAGTGAACTCCTTTGAAGGAATGCAAAATATGTTTTTGTTAGAGTCTATTTTTGATGCCTGCTCTCCTGAGCGGAGACAGTACTTGGCTGACTCAAATGAGATCCCAAAAAGTTAGCCCAGGCTGATGACTTGTGGGTTGCCAACACAGCCACTCACAAGGACTCTGGGGCCACTCACAAAAAGGATGAGGGGAAGCAGCACAAGAAAGATGGGAAAGAGAATTCAAATTCCAACCTTCCAAAAGACGACCACAAACCTAAAAAGGGTAAACACCATGGCAAACCAGGTCAGTCTAGTGAAACCTCTGGTGCCAAACCAGAGGGAGGTCAGCAGAAACCCCCATTCCAAAGAACATTTGGTAAATGACATGCTTGTGGGTCAACTGACCATGTGAAAGGGGATACCAGATGCAAGGGGGCTACACTGCCTCCTTAGCGTTCAATTCATGAGGGAGAAGTTCATATGGCAAGTGGAAACTTTCATCTATTGGCTGAAGTCCCCATTGGAGTCTCAGCCAGTGTTTCTTCAGTGTCCCTGGGTCTGTGGGAACAACAGAATGTAGATGTGTATAACTATTCCAGATAACACAAACAAAAATTACAAGAACAGTGTACTTGTGAATGGACAGGAGACCCTGCCATTAGAGACACTGGGGTCAGCATTACAGTGGTGGATGAAACCTTGGGAATTCGTAAAGGGTTGTTCAGAGGGGTGCAGGACCAATATGGGCAGTGGGACCCATGTGGAGAAAGGGGCCTGGTTGAAACATTTTGGGAGTCTGTTTGGGGTGGCGAACACTGAAGTTTGTGTAGAAGTTGCTGCGTCTGGTCTAAAATTTGAGGTGGAGGAGGTCAGAAAGGCCATTAACCTCCAAGCCCATAATCGGGCTCCGGGACCGGACATGATCCCCTCTGATTTGTTTCAAGACCTGCTGGATATGTGGGCACCACTACTAACGGTGGTATTCAATGCCTGTATGCAATCGGGGAATTATCCCCCTTCGTGGAAAAGGGCTATTATTTTGCAAATCTTTAAAAAAGGAGATACAGCCAGTCCTAGTGCATATAGACCGATTTCTTTGCTGGACTCCTCCTTTAAGATCTTTGGGAGAATATTATTGGCTCGCATTGAATCCTGGCTGGGGGAAGCATCGATCCTTTCGGATATTCAGTTTGGATTCCATCCAGGGGTTGGCACAATGGAACAGAGCCTTAACCTTTATCTCCTGGTGGCCAACTCGGTTTATTGTAGGGGAGAGGCAGTATATTTGGCCTTTATGGACCTGAGCACGGCCTTTCATAAGGTGGACAGGGCAAAGCTCTGGGCCGTGCTTGGGTCCTTGGAGTGCCTGGGGGATATCCTGAGGGTACTGGTTGATCTACACACAGATAATGAGGCCTGTGTGCGCAGCGGTCCACGGGGACACTGCAAGGCCTGCTTTAGGGTGGGGTGCGATGTACGGCAGGGCTGTGTGTTAGCCCCGATCTGCTTCTGCCGCTCCATCAATGGTCTTTCACTTGATCTCACTAATATCCTGGCAGATTTCCTAGTTCTGGGGGGACGGGGTTTCCCAGTTTTAGCTTATGCGGATGATAGTTTTGTTAGCAAGAACCCCTAGAGCATTACAGGTCGATCAATGCATACCCAACCTTCATGTGCGATTTAGGTTTAAAAATCAATATTAACAAAAATCAGCAGTGATGGCTTGTGTGGGCAGAAAACGGCCAGTGGCTATTGAACTGATGCTCTGTGCCGGAGAAACTATACCCAGAGTCAAGGCCTTTGAATACCTGGGCATTCGTTTTTCGGAAGCCTTTACTAGTAGGGAACATGTGGCTAAACAATCGGCTAAAATGAGCCAGCAAAATCTGGGAGTATTTTTCAATTCATGTCTAGGTGCAAGGGCCAGCCTCTAGAAGTGATTACCAAGATTTATGGTGCCCAAACTTTGGCCGTCACTATGTATGGTGCCCCTATATGGGGTATCCAAAGGGCTGTGGAAATCTAAATTAAAGAACACATTTTTTAGACAGCTATTGGGGTCCCGAACTCAGCAGCCTGTATATCAATACACAGAGAACTGGGAATGGAGTTCTGGGAGGACCAGTGTGCGCTGGCCCCGATTTATTTTGGATCCGGCTGTGGGCCAACGAATTTGCATCCTTGTGCCATTTTATTATCCGGTCTGTGTTGGGCAAAGTGGGGTGGCAAAAAATTCCTTGGCTTGCCTATATCTCTAATGCCCTTGGGGAGGTCAACCTCAGTGCTCTTTTCCCGCCAACCCTACTTATAACTAAGACTGAGGGGTCTAGCCACAAAACTGTGGCAAGTGAGGCTATAGTAAGGAAAAGAATACTCCTGGAATACGATTATAAATCTGATGAATTCCACTCTATGATCAGTAGGCCCTCTGGGATCCAACCTTATTTAACTTGGAGTCCCTACAAAAAAGATAGGTGGCTAATTACAAGGGCACGGTTTGATTCCCTCCTCTTGCAAGCGAACACAGCAAATTGGAAAGGATTCCCAGATGCGTCTGGCTGTCCGGCATGCAGCTATTAGTTGGAAGATCTGGCTCATTTATTGTTTTTTGTCCGGGTTATGCAGGCATTCGCAGAATAACTGTTACCAGACCTAAGGAAGTCAGAGATATGCCATTATAAAGCTGCACTCGCCTTTCTTCTGAGCGCAGACAGTGTCTTTACGGCTTGGGCTTTGCTCACATTTTTAAAAAGAACAATGCATTTTAGAAAAATTTGATGAGGCTTCAGGGAGATGGAAGCCAATTATGAAAAGCTTACTATTGGAGGAATCGCTCTGTACAATGATCTAATTGTGTCCTTGTAAAAACTGGACTCCATGGATTACGGACCATGAATTAATTATAGTTTTTATCTCATTATGCCCCGTTTTGAATATTGTTTGCACAGGTTTTTAGAAATTATTCATGAATTGTGTAACTTTTTGGCGGTTTGTATATATTTTATGTTGTTTGATGGATTTTTTAAATCCGAATAAATTTGTTTGACTGACTGACTGAAACCTTTTTCAAACACGAGGATGTTGCTAAGGCACCCAAAGGTCCCACTAAGCTTGCTGGAGGCCCTATCCAGATGTTTCCAATACTACCAACTCTAATCCAGTGCAACAATATGACTAAGAATACCTGTCAGTGTACAAAATGAGGTGCCTGCGAGAGTCCTGTTGGGGAATGACTTAAAAGCCCTTGGAGTTGTATCAAGCAGCCCCAGGCCTCCCCGTCAAAGGAAGCAGGAGCAAACTAGACTGGACAGAGAGGCAACTTTAGATGACTCTCAATGGGTAGTTACAGAAGTATAACTCCCAGTCCACAGGAAGGACACCCTTCTAATTCCAGGACAAATAAAGAGACAAAGGGGAAACCCAAGGTCTCAGGAAAGAAGAAAGGTATCACACCTGTACATGGGACAAGGACGGCCCCTAGAGGACAGTCCAAGGTGACACCTGTGACCCCTTCCCCAGCTGAGGCTGAGTGGAAAAAGCAACCAGAGAATGGTGAAGCATCTTCTGGTGAAACAGAGCTGGAAGAAGCCCTTCTCTATGTTGGAGATTTGCATCCTAAAGACCATCCTGAGCTGCAGACTTTGCTTGCAGAAGGTGGACCCTCTAGGGCAGACTTCATCCAAGGTCAAAGAGAGTGTCCTACTCTTGAAGGACTTCCCAGCTGGATGTACAAGGGCCAGGGAAGCATAGGTTGAACTGGGAGGATGGCCTCCTCTACAGTGAGCCTACTGAGTCTACCCCAGGGGAATAAAGAAGACTTTTAGTGCCTCAGGAGGAGAGCCCTCAGTTTCTACAGTTAGCCCAAGAGATTCCTTTGGCTGGTCACTTAAGTGTTAAGAAGACCAGGGAGAGGCTTTCTCTGTATTTCTACTGGCCTAAGATGAGGTCTGATGTAGATAAATTCTGTAGAAGCTGTCACACTTGTCAGACTTCTGGCAAGAGTGAAGCCAAGAAGGTGGCCCCCTTGGTGCCCATCCCAGTGATGGTAATTCCTTTTGAGAGAGTAGGGATTGACATTGTTGGCACCCTTATCCCTCCCACATCTTCAGGCAACCGATTTATATTGGTTGTGGTAGACCATGCTACCAGGTATCCTGAAGCCATACCTATAAGGACTGTTACTGCTCAGGCAGTGGCTAAGACCCTCCTTGGTATTTGTACCAGGGTTGGTTTTTCTAAGGAGGTTATCTCAGACAGGGAGACCAACTTTATGTCCCACTACATGCAAGCCATGTGGAAAAACTGAGTGACCTACAAGTACCAGCCTACCATCCCCAAACCAGTGGGTTGGTGGAGAGGTTTAACAGCACTGCGAAGAGCATGACTGGTGCTTTAGAGGAAACCCTTAGAAGAAAGTGGGACCTTCTACTGCCATGCCTTCTCTTTGCTTATAGAGAGGTCCCTCATGAAGGTGTTGGTTTCAGCCCCTTTGAGCTCCTCTATGGTCATCCAGTTAGAGGTCCATTGGCCCTAATCAAGGAAGGGTTGGAGAGTGCTCTGTCCCTCAAGCCCGTGAGAGTCACTGACTATGTGTTAGGTCTCCGAAGGAGAATGACACACATGATGACAGAAACTTCAGATAACTTAAAAGCAGGTCAGGCTCTGGTAAAAAATTGGCATGACCAGAAGGCCAACATGGTGGAGTTCACTCCAGACCAGCTGGTTCTAGTTATGGTACCTACTAGGCAGAGGGCCTTACAGAACAAATGCATTGGACCCTTCACGGTTGTGGGCAAACTTGGAGAGGTCAATTATTTGGTGGATTTGGGCAATCCCAAAGAGGCCCCCCAGGGTCTTTCACACCAACCGCCTAAAGACATACATTTCTAAAACTAGGAGCTTTGCTCTTAACATCTGCTCAAGAGGAGGAGGAGAGTGAGTCTCAAGCTGACCGCCTCAGGGGACAACCTTTAGATGGAAAGATAGAAGGCGTTAATCTCTCTTCTGGTCCGACTCTGCAACAGGAGGAGTACAAAGTTCTGTTGAATCAGTTTGCCTCCCTGTTTTCACCGACAACGGTCTTGACCACTTGGGGCCAGCATGATATACACACTGGGGACTGTCTCCCAGTCAAAAGCAGGGGTTACAGAATGTCAGACCATGTAAGAACACACAAAGGAAGAGGTTAAGAAGATGCTTCATCTTGGGGCAATAGAGCCATCTACAAGTCCATGGGCTAGTCCAGTTGTGCTAGTACCAAAGGCAGGATCCAAGGAGTTGAGATTATGTGTGGATTATAGAGCTCTTAATGCAGTCACCACAACTGATGCCCATCCTTTACCTAGGACAAACCTGGTGGATAAACCTGGTTCAGCCACGTTCCTCAGTACATTTGACCTGGGGTTTGATTTCAACATAGAACACAGGTCAGGGTGTAATCACCAAATCACCAAAATGTTGATGGTCTCTCCAGAAAGTATGACTGACTGGAGGGGGGGGTGGACAAGTGTTGGGGAGGATTCTCAGAAATTTGCTAATTTCCTTCTACCCTAGCGACCCCCAGGTCTTTTGCTGGACTTTAGGACTTCATTTTTATCCTGGAGAAAGTGAGACTATTTTCCCACTCTCTCATGTGTTTTTCAGTGATTTCAACTCTGTTTCTTTTGGACTGACAAACTCCATAGGCATCCTCTTTTTACATTCTGACACACAGCACCTTCAATGCAGTGACACAGGGAAGTCTTTTAGATCTCCCAAAGGTTTCAATACCTTCTCTTGGATAAACTAAAGTTTCCAAGAGCAGTCAAGTTAAATTGACTTTACTTACATTTGTAACTTTCTAGACCCAGCACACACCATCTTACAATAGGGTTCTGGAGGTGTTACTTAATATCCCTTTTGTCTGGTTTATCATGTAACATTTTTATGTTACCCTTTCTACAATTAATGGCTGGTGGCAGTGGTATACTTTTTACTAACATTGAGTGTTTTTACCGCAGGCTGCATTCACAGCTGCAGTAAAGCACCCATGGGTGCCCATTTTGTCTAAACGGCCCTGGTCTTTTATTGCCATTTCTTGTTGGAAAGGTCCTTCTTGAGACTTACTCTGCGCGCCAAACCAGGTTTGGTCGCTTGGTTTGTTTTGTCTTTGGTGGGATTCACTTGTGAAGCCTGCCTCTAGTTCCAGCATGTTTGCCAGGGGCAGGAAGTGAGGGAGGTGCCCAAAACTCCCTGTGCTTAATCCCCCTGGTTACAGGAATGCACCCAAAGGAGATTAGCCAGCTGGCTGTCCTTGGAGGACAGTTGCTATGTGATTGACAGCTAGGCTGCAAATGAATGTGAGAAGCTTGTATAAAAGGAGAGGTCTTTTGGCTTGGAAGGCAGAGTCGACCACTGGACGAAGGAATCCGAAGAAGAACTTGGAAGAGATGCCTGCTGAAACTCCTGGACCGTTGGTTTGCCCGGTGAAGCCCTGGTGCAGTGCTGAAGCTCTGAATTCGCCTCGACTAGAGAAGCCCTGCAAAGGCCGACTTCTCCCCTTGGGTTGGTGGGACCAATCGACCCCATGACAAGCTAATTTGGACATCCTCTCGGTGCTGGCTGTACTTCCATTGCTGCTGCAGATAACGATTGCCAGGGAGAGGAACACCAGTATCGAGTGAGTCTCTAAGTCTGACACGAGCTCCAGGAAGATCCTCTGGACTCCCAGGAAGCAGGACTGACCAAGCCTGAGCCACTTCAACAGAGTGCTGGACCACAGATGCGAGGAAAGTCCATAGTGGTATCTGAGAGGCACGATAAGCTGAAACCACAAAGTGCTGCTGATCTGAAGTTTACCCATTGATGCCACCGACCTTCAATTCGTAGTGCAGGAGTCCCCAGATGTCCTCCCTGTTTTCCCTATGACTGAGGCCCAGGAACACAAGTTCTGCAGACCTACAACTGGAACAGAAGCCAGCTGGAGCCAATTCCTTCAGACCTAAGGCACTGTAAACTAAGGGGTTGCTTAACTTTTGTTGTGTAGCTTTGCTAGCTCTCAGTTGAGACTTGCCCTGGTTGCTTTTGCAGAGTTGCTTGCAGCGTTGCCCCCCACAAGCCTTCCAGCTTGTGGCCCTAGAGTGATTTCATTTTCTACAAAGACTTCTAAAACATTGTGCAAGACTTTTTACTTACCTTCAATAAGTGCTTCAGCCCCCTAGACTTTTCTCAACTAACATTGGCTGGCCTGGCTCCCTTAAATGCTCTTCTTACCCCTGACTTTGTGCTTTAACTATCCCTCACAAAAGTCACACATTATATAATTTATGTAGCTGGGAAAGGGTCAATATACTTTTCATTGGGAGTTCAAAAGTATTTACCTGCTTCAGAATGTGTGTTAACTATTGTTTTATTCCCTCATATTTCCTCTAACTTCAGTATTGCTCTAAATGTCCCAGTGATAGATCAATGTCCACAGTGTCCTAGTTATTTAAGTCACCTCCGGGTGGGCTGTTGAGCAGCCCAAGTTGCCTGCTTAGTCTCAGAGCTCCGTGCGGCCTGGCTGAAAATCCCACTACAACTGCGGTTTCTGACGAATTTGCAGCCCTATTTAGAGGAATCACCACTGTGCTCCAGTTGCCTGCTTCGCTCTGATCCCAGCGCGAATCGGCCGCGGGAAGCCTGAAAACAGAACTCCTCGCCAGGCTGACCGGCGGCCTGCAGGGCCCTGCGTGCGGCCGGCCCACTGACTCCTCCTCCTTGCTCGCTCTTTATTGGGGCGATCAGCAGCCGCGAGACCCGGTGCCCGTGTGGGGCGTCTCCGCTGGGGCCTGCGGTGTGTGCCTGGACTGTTGCGCAGGAGGCCGCCACGGAGGCTTGCGCAGGAGCGCGCCCCGTCTCCTCGCCTGTGTGACGGCTCTGAGGGACCTTCATCACTGGATCTCCGGACGCCAGGTGCGGTGCGGAGGTTGGGAGTGCCTTCATTGTGCCACCGGCGGTACTCTCACTTCGGCCCCCATCGTTCAGCCTTGAAGCCCTGAGAAGCCTCCTGCCCTGAGGGGGTGGGGGCATCATCTTGACTGTCCACGTCGGCAGGGGCCCCCGGAAGGCCTACACTCTGGTCATCTCACCGGGCTTGGCCACTGCGGCGCCGTACTGCGCAGTGTACCCCCCCAGCGGGAGTGGGCTGGAGGAGTGGAACCCCTGAACTGGTGGGGTCATAAACTCTCACCTCCCTACCCACATCTGAAGTGCCTGCTCCGCGGGGCCTGGCGCATTGCCCCCTTGATCTGCAGGAGGGGTGGGCCCCTGCTTTCGTTCGGGGGACTACCTGTTTTGCCGAGCCGGCTGCCTAGCCTTGTTTGCCCCCGAGTAACTAGACACACTTGACATTCCTCTTGCCCCCTGGTGTGTACTGTGCACGCGGCTTGCCCATAACATTCCTGCGTGTGCACTGCCTGATATCGACCATCGGCTGGTTCCTACATACCTCGACTCTCTCGCCTATCTCGCCTGGGTCCCCTGAGCCGCCGGAAACAGCTCCAGTGATGCCCAACAAATCCAGAGGGCGCTCGAAGGGGGCGGGGGGGCCATGGACAAATTTGCTAGGACCGTCCCAAGGGTGGAATCTGGCCCCTCCGCATCTCTACAGAAGGAATCTGAACCGGACCCTCACCCCTGTACAGTGGCCCCTGACTTGACCACACTAATGGAAACTATGGCCAAGAACTTCGCTTCATTCCACGAAAAATTAGATGACATTAATGCCAATGTTGCCTCCCTGAAAACGCCTGTGGATCAGGCGGCCACCAGGATCACAGATGCAGAGAGTAGAATATCTACGGCCGAGGACGATATCCAGACCCTGCAGACCACAGTTGCCTTCCTATCACGCGACATGAAAACCGTTAAAGCAAAATGTGATGACTTGGAGTCGCGCTCTTGTAGGAACAACCTACGAATTATTGGGGTCCCTGAAAACACCCTGAAGGGGCGCATGGAGGACACAATTGAGGCCATACTCAGAACTCCTCGGCAACCCGGATCTCTCACCCTATTTTACAGTGGAGCGTGCACATCGAGCCCTCTCACCACGCCCCAAGCCGGGCGGCATCCCGAGGTCTATCATTGCTAGGATTCTAAACTACCGCAATAGGGACCTCATCCTCCTTCTGGCGCGTGAAAAGGGAGACCTAAGACTTGAGGCCAATACCATCAGAATTTTCCCTGATTTCTCGATAGCAATGCAACAGGAGAGACGCCAATTCCTCAGGGTCAAGAAACTGCTTCGGGAACGGAAAGTCCCATATGCCACCTTGTTCCCCGCACGACTTAAGATTACACACAATGGCAAACTGTATTTCTTTACTGTGCCTGAAGAGACGGTGAAATTTATCGAAGCACACATCCCGCCCCATGCTCCGGATGGTGCCCGCGACGGTGAGGCCTGACCTTGTGCGTGGTACCCTAGGGCGGTCTGATCTATCTAGTAATTCCTCCTCTCAACTAGAATGTGTCAATGGCAATAATGTACTGCAACCTCAGCGATCTAAATCCCGTGTATGGTCAGCCGGCCTGGGGTTTACCCTGGGTCCCTTTGTCATCAATCTTCGTTCAGAGCATGGGACTGACCAAGACCTTTTGCCACTTCATCATTACCATCTGGTCCCATCAGTGAACTGCTGAATTTGAGACCTGACCTGTGATCCGGTTACCGCAGAACCTGACCCGACGGCTACTGCCGTCCTACGCAACACTTAAATGGCTGTCCGCACGGCAACAGCACACCTCATTGCGATTGCAATGTTCATGTTTGGTATTATTGTTGGTTGGCCCCAGTTGGGCCGGAATATGGGCATATCCCTGTTGGATAGTGTCCTCTGACCTCCCTTGCTCAGGGAGTGTCGAGTCACCTTGTGGCACCTGCACTGGTTCAGTTGGTGGCACATGCTTTTGGGGGGGTAATTCCCACTGCAAGTTGGGGGTGGTAATGTTGGGGATTCGGGGAACTGTATTGTAAATGACGGGGCGGTTTGGCGGACCGCACGACATTGAATTAAGAAAGCCCTGACGGGGGTGCCCCAATGTGTAAGTTTCGACAAAGGTTGTGGGATGTACCCTAGTCTTCTGAAATGGCGACAATAGTGATGTCCTGGAATGTCCGGGGTTTGAGCAACTACACCAAAGCCCGTAAAATCATGGCCCACGCCAACAGGCACGGCTGTAAAATACTGCTCTTGCAGGAAACACACTCTGAGGGCCATTTGGCTAGGTGCATGGCACAGTCATGGGGTCCCCATAGATATTTCAGCTCCTACTCGTCCCGTGCCAGAGGGGTATTGACGATGGTCCATAGGTCACTCAGGTTTGTACTCCACAAGAACTATATAGACTCAGAAGGAAGATATGTCATTCTACATTGTGCAATAGCTAACAGGGAATACTTGCTGGTTAACACGTATGGCCCCAATGTGGACTCTCCCGACTTTGTTGACCGGGTGGTATCTATATTATTGGGCTATGTGGGAGTGCAGATCATCTGGGGTGGGGACATGAATTTCATATTGGACACCACACTGGACAGAACAGGCACTGCCCCCAGACTGCTTTCTAATGCGGCGCGTAGACTCCTGGCGCACAGCACGACGCTGGACGTTCAAGACACATGGCGGGTACTGCATCCGCAGATGCGTGAATACACTCATTCCTCTGTTCATGACAGCTCCTCCAGAATTGATATGTTCCTTTTGTCTAGTACGCTCCTGGGGAGGGTGGTTGAAACTCAAATTTTGGCACGTACCTTATCGGACCACTCACCTATTCGGTTATCTGTGGATTTAGGAGTCCCTGCCCCACTGTTAACTCATGGCGTTTCAAGTCTTTGGCCCTGCAGTACATAGCATTCAAGGCGGATATTCTGTCCGACATACAGTCCTACTTTGAGCTTAACTCACCCCAGTCCACCTCCCTGGGGGTCCTTTGGGAGGCCTTCAAAGTCTTCATCAGGGGAATGTCCATATCGAGGGAGGCGGGAGTTCTCAGAGCCATAAGAGCGGCCTTTACCCACTCTGAATCCGAATTACGCGACCTAGAGAGCGCGCACTCTACATCCGTTGACCCGGCCACACTCTCTCAAATCGGTGAGGAGCTCCAATTCTTTAATGAACAAGCCACCAGGGAAGTTCAATACTTCAGTCGCCCACAGGCGGCTTGCAAATATGGAGAGGGGGACAGGCCTGGCAGGACGCTGGCTGCAGTGGCTAGGGGTGAATGGGGTCCAGCACAGATCACTAGCGTTAAGGACAGCTTGGGATCGGAACAATGGAACGATCAACGAATTCTGGAAGTCTTTACGGACTTCTACGCAGAACTATACTCCCAGCCCCCTGAGCATAGTGAGTCCCAAATGCGTGATCTCCTCGAGCAGATCCCTACGACGATCATCTCCCCCGCTACCAGAGACCAACTAGATTTCCCCATACTGCTTGATGAAATAGTTGAGCCGATATCCAAATTCCCCAAGGGAAAAGCACCTGGTCCAGACGGGCTAACAGCAGAGTTCTATCAGGAGCACGTGGCCATTCTGGCCCCCAAATTGCTGGAAGTCTGGAACGAATCGCTCCGGTTGGGCACCCTTCCTCCGACACTGCGTGAGACCGCCATTACGGTCCTGCTTAAACCTGCTGATGAGTGTGGATCTTATAGGCCCCTGTCATTAATGAATCTGGACACTAAAATATTCCCCAAAGTGATTGCTAGCTGCTTTCTCCCGGTCATGTCCTATATGGTACACGACGATCAATCAGGGTTTGTTCCAGGGAGATCGACGTCCCATAATATTAGAAGGCTGTTCAATGTCATGGCCCGCATTGACTAGGGCGCAAGTGCAGTGGCGGTCACGTTAGATGCTCGAAAGGCTTTTGATATGGTGTCTTGGAAATATACTTGGCTGGTATTGAAGACTATGGGTATAGGGCCAAACATGATAGCATATATTAAGTTGCTGTACACTTCCCCGGTGGCTAGGGTTCGAGTTAACTCCCAGACGTCCGCTCTGTTCCCTCTTTCTAGAGGCACCCGACAGGGATGCGCGTTTTCCCCGATTTTGTTCGCCCTGGCAATAGAGCCAATGGCCGACTATATCAGGGAACGGCATGCATGCAGGGGGATACGGCTGAAAGGCGCCCCGAAGATTGTCTCGCTGTACGCGGACAATGTGTTGCTTTTCATAAGGGACCCAGCTGTTCATCTAGACCCAATTTTACCTGATATCACCCGCACAGGTACATACTCCGGGTTCACTATAAACTATACTAAATCTGAGATCTTCCCCCTTACTAGCTCCACGATACAACCCACCACTGAGTACCTGCTCCATTGGACACCCCGCAAGGAATTAGGTACTTGGGAGTCCAGGTGTCCCTGACCAAAGATTCGTTACTCGCAGACAACTATCGGGCTGTGGCGGAGCAAGCTGAGGCCAAAATTGCACGCTGGTGCACCCTTCCACGGTCACTAGCTGGTAGACTCTCACTGGTGAAGATGATCCTACTTCCCAAGTTACTATACATTTTCGGTAATGTCCCCATCTGGCTGGGTAGGAGATACTTCGCGAACCTGCACAAATTGCTTGCCCAATTCTTATGGCACTCTGGTGCAGTGCGAAAGAAGTGGTCAGACATGGCTCTGCCATATGACAGAGGAGGCTTCACAGCCGCGGACCTGCTACAATACTGGACAGCATCACAGGCACAGTTTGTATCATACTGGTATCCTGGGCCCCCGCCCCGTCCCCATGTCAAGCTGGAGATTCTGGCAGCGGCAGGCACTAATGTAATGTCTTTGATTCTAGACAGAAGGCATGAACCGGACTCGCCCATTGATCCGGTCCAGACCACGGTGCAGGCCTGGGCCCAGATGTTTAAAACTTGTGACGAACAGTACCCGTATTACAAGTGGCTCCCCGCCTGGAACCTTCCCGGGCTGGAACCCACACATGACATCATCCTGGCACGACACTGGGAGGTCCTGGGTTACCGTGCCCTCACGGATTTTTATCCAGAAGGGCAGTTTATAACACCACAGACGTGGAGACCAGGACACTCGGGCTCCGTTATGGAGCTTCTGTTTTTCTACAGGCTACGCGCTGCTTTCCGCAGTGCGTGAAACTGCTTATAGCGCCAACTCGGGTGGAGCCCGAGGGGTGGTTTCTTCTTTGTATAAACTGTTACTGACTACTGCCTATCCCCAACCGTCCAGGGCCCGGGACGACTGGACCTCCGAGCTGGAGGTGGAACTCACTGACCAAATGTGGGAAAAGATGTGCTCTCATACTAACAGGGTGTCCCTGAACTTCCGTTACCGCACCATACAATATAAATTGCTCAACAGGCTGTATTACACTCCATGTAAAATTTAGAGGTTTGCACACTCTGATCCACGGCTCTGCCCCCGCTGTAGTGCAGAGGGTGCGGACCATCTTCACATGTTTTGGAACTGTCCTGCGCTGGCCACATTCTGGAGTAAGATCATAGAGACACTGTCTGCAATCACTGATTCTGTTGTGGAGCCCGACCCGATGGGGGTCCTGTTTGGGGTGTGGGGACCTGGGGGGTCTAGGGACATGCTTAAGTTCTTGAACGTGAGCTGTGTGGTGGCCAAGAAGTGCGTTCTTCAAAGTTGGAAGAGCCCGACCCCCCCCTACATACCAGAAATGGTTCAATCTGCTCACATGATCTCAAAACTGCAAGGAAGAATTCCTGGGTATGCTCCCGACCCGTTCCCGTCCCCATAATATTTGGTCTGCTTTCAACAGCTATCTGAACAGCCTAAATGATACTTCCTCTATGGACGAGTCCACCCAGCCCTCTCCGTTAACTGTTTGAGATGTTGGTGCTCCATGATATGTCGCTATTTGACCACTGTTGCCTTACTCTTGCATGTAAGCCCATCGTATTCATGTATATGTGTACCAAATGTGTTATTACTGCTCCGATGTATGTGTGTACGCTATCTGCCTCTGTGAACAAAAATAAAAGTTTTTAAAAAAAAAGTCACCTCAGGGTGTAGGAAGTGTCTGTGTGCCATCCCAAATGGGTATCTACTGATTTATTGAAACTGAGTGTGTGTTTATTGAAGTATATTTGTGTGTTAGATATTGGCTCCCTTCTGAAGACGGCTTATTCAAACTGACTGTTAAATTAATATTGTTTAACAAAGAAACATTGAGTGTAAGAGTTTATTTGAATAATTGTCACAGTGAAACTCTGTTATAACCCTACAGCTCACATTGACCCATCTTGGGATAAGCCTGGCTGCTCAGCCACACTACCAACCTGTGTAGTACAGACGTATACCAAACGTTGGGTTACCTATTGCCAGGATGAAAAGGTTGGTGTAGTCTCCCAAAGGGTACTGCATACAATCTTGCCTAACAGTAGTTGCAGGTTTATACTGTACCTAGAATAAGTGTTCCACTATTCACAAATTGTATACTGTTCAGTTGACTCATTATGTGATGCATTACTGAGGGTCACTGCACAACTGATAGGGTCTACTGCCCTTGCATTACTGAATGTAATTGTGAAGGTAACCATTAGTTTTTACTCCCCAAGAATAGGTGTGACCTACGCTGAATGTGTATTGAAAAGTTTGGACTTCCCTAGAACTACTGTTAGGTGTTCCAAATAAGGATTATACTTTGGTCGGTTTACCTTCAAATATAGTGTGGTGTTTTTATAATTGTGATTACATATAATGTGTGATGGTACTTATTTACCCCTAGATTTATCTGGGCCTACTTGTATTTAAATAAATCATTTATGTTTACAAACATAGTGTTTCCTTGGACCAGTTGTATTACAATTTCACTTGTACTGATCGTACAGCCCTCTCTGCCTCCTAAAATGAGCCTGGCTTCTCTGTGTACACTACCATGTACTCAGGTGGTACAGTCTTATACTAAGAGTGAAGAAGGGTACTGCCTCAGTTGAATGGTTTTACTAAGCCCATAGTTGGACTTCAGAAAAACTGTCCTAACACTTTCTCACAGACAGCTCGCTATCCAAGAAAACGGAAAAACACCTGAGCCATATACATGACATGTCCCAATACAATGGACAGGCAGGGTCAGGCAATTACTGACCATCACACACACACCCGACTTCCATTACACTTCCCCACACAGAAAAAAAGCGCAGCACGAGAGCACACACTGAGCAAGACAAAGCACACGAGGAAACAGCAGTTCCAAGATGGCAGTTTAACACAAGGAGAAGGACAGTGAAACCGAAGGGTATCACAAGGCGGGACGTTCCCTTGCCCTTCTCGACAAGGAACTGTTACTGTCACGAAACCTCGGGAATATAAAGCGTAGGAGCAGGAAACCAGGCTGAGGAATCCTGCATTGTGTGTCGGAGGTACCCGGAGCCCTCCCGCATCGATAATGAAGGCGGGGAGAATCACCAGCTGCCGTGGTACTCTCCTTGGCTCTTACAACAAAGTAGCATCAATAAAATCAGCACAGCCGGTGAGTTGGGGAGACAAGTTCGGTCTGTGTTGAAACCAAGGTTGAAAGCAGTAACATTGTATGGCGAGCGCTGGAACGATCGTTGTATGAAATGCGCGTGATAACCAATGCGAGAAAAGTTGAACTGCAGATGAGTGATTGAACTTTGAAACCAAGATATGATACCTTTAACAAAGTGGTCACGGCACCGCACACATGCTCAATCGAAGGTCTCTGTAAGGTGTCCAGCTGAGAGTTGACAGAAGTGAAAAAGTGGCAAAGGATTGTGAATCGAAGTGGTCCTACAGCGGGTCAAGCAAAATCCCATGCACAATCAAAAGTATGATACAGTAAAGAAAATTGATGGCAAAGTAGATAAAGTTGGTCCAAGCCCGGCAGAGGGAGATCAATTGAAATCCTTTGTTAAAGCAAGTTTGTGTTACAATAGATGAATTGGTCCGAGTCTGGCAGATGGAGACAGATTGAAGCTTTTGCGTTAGAACAGATCTGATCCGGCAGAGGGGTGTCCGAGGTGAATAGTAAATCACCTAAGAAAAGTGTGCGTAGGAGAATCCTGAAAGTAAAGGAATTTTGTTGCATCAGGCACCCTGAAAGAAGAGACTTTGAACGGCAAAGAGACTTTGGCACAGAAGGCCAGGATGTTGGAACTTTGAACTGCACCCTTATGCTTGTGAAGCCAGAGATTGTGCTAAGCTTGAGTGTGCCATTTTATCCCGTGGGGAAGGGAAGCCAATGGCTTGAATATCCCCAACATATAATTTCTTTAACAGTTTTCTTTTGCATAACATTGTTTTCCAAACTATTTGTATTCAGAGATAATGACTGGCAATAGGTTTATTAGTATATGCCCTTTTATTGTGACAAGACACCTAGGACTGCGTTATTATTTGATGGTCGTAGCATGCTCACATCTTTAGATTTAGGATTGGATATGTGTTTTTCAAACCCAATTGATGTTTAATAAACACCCTTGAACAGTGGTCACTTGTAACTGTCTTACTGTTGATACCATGCCTTTGCTACAGCATCCACACTCTTGTTTAATTTGAATTAAAGCCTGTGTACCAAGCGAGATATATAAACCTGGGCCCTGGACACTGCCTTAGGAAAATCCTACTAATACTACTCAGCTAGTAAAGGTAGTCAAATGAAAGATCAAAGTTGGAAAACATGGAAGGAATTAGAGATGTAACAAAAACACAGAAACTGCAAGACTATTTCCCCACAGTCAAGGTTTCCATCCCCCTTCTCGGAAAATCACCAGCAGACTTACAGCACCAAATGCCAGACTCACCTGACACAACAGCCTCTCTGTCCCCCTCCCTATTCGGACGAATACGGATGAACTCCTGACGCAAAAATGGTGCAACATCTGTGTTACTGTTCACAAAAATACGAACTGGATTCTTCAGGGAAACAGAAGCCAAGTCCTTTACCTGCAAAGGTACAATTAAATGCCAGTTATGTAAAAGTATACATATTGATATGTTCTCAGGCAAAGACAGGGAAGTATAGTCTGCAGTGTCTGTGCAATTAAGGACAACGTCTCAAGTAGGTGACAGTTATCAAGAATGCAGACATCAGTATAAACATGGCCTGTGACCCTGAACACAAGTGACATTTCATGTACCTGTCACATGCAAGTGAATGCCTGCAATCTGGGATACCCTCATCACAGTTCAAGCACAAGCCTATAGCAGGATGGGTATGAGCCTCCATTAGAAGGGAAAATTACTTACCCTATAATGTTCTTTCTATGGATTTTCTTCCCAAAGATTCCTAATCTCGATAAAGGGCAATTGTTTGCGGATATTTTCATTAGGGGGCTGTGACGAATTCAAGGATGTCATCACTTTTCTCCCTGGGAGAGCCCCCATGTGGCCAGGGGACAGCAGCCGCTACTGTTAAGAATGTATGCAGTCCAACTGGTATGGGACTACGCAAGACTTCTCTCTTGGTATTGGGTAACCCACCTTTTAATATAGGCCTGTACTACACAAGTTGGTAGAGTGGTTGAGCAGCCACGCATATCTTAAGGGGGGAGGGGGGAGTAATGTGAGCTGTACAATGAAATCAGTAAATACAGGTATCCAAGTAAACACTTATACACTTAAAGTTATTTCAAATATTTATTTACATGTACACAAAGCTATTTAAAGCATTCTTTAAAAAACAGCAACTAATAGTAAGGAACAAGTTACTTACCTGTAACTGTTGTTCTCCAGCATGGGTCTGGCATGGATTCACATGCTCATGAATATTCCCCGTCGTCAGGCCGGGAATCCTCGGTATAGAAAAAAATCAGTATCAGTTTCGTTTCTGATCTGTCTTTCTTAGTAGTAACCAATCACTGGTCTCTGGGTCATACTGCGCCCAGCCAATGACTGCCCTCTCCCTAAGCCCCGCCTCTGGCAGCCATCCTCAGATTTGGTAGCACGTAAAGTGGCAGTATGACCAAGTGAAGAGCCGCAGAGGGGTAGGCGGGAGGGTTAGCATGTGAATCCATGCCAGACCCATGCTGGAGAACAACAGTTACAGGTAAGTAACTTGTTACTTCTCCAGCATGGGGTCTGGCATGGATTCAAATGCTCATGAATAAGAGAATACATAGCAGTACACACATGCACAACCACAGGAGGTGGCAACAGGCTCAACATTAAGCAATTCTTACCTCCTCACCAGGCTCACCTTAGGCGAACAGGTTGCGCAGCACTGCTTGGCCGACCCTGGGCTCCTCCCTGGAGTCCCCATCGACGCAGTAGAATCTTGTGAAGGTGTGCATCGACCTCCACGTCGCAGCCCTGCAGATGTTCAGCAGGGGCACACCAGGCAGGAACGCCGTGGTAGCAGCGATCGCTCTGGTCGAATGGGCTCTCGGACGGCCGGGCAGCGGTCAGTTTGCCAACCGGTGACAGTGCATGATGCAGCCGGAGAGCCATCTGGAAATGGAAGTCTTCGAGAGAGCCTTCCCTTGATTCACAGTCCCAAAGTTCACAAACAGCTGTGACGTCTACCAAAAACTCTTTGTGCGGTCCACGTAGAACTTCAGCGCTCTAGCTACATCCAGCAAGTGCAAAGTCCTCTCGGCCGGCGACGAAGGCGACGGGAAGAAAACTGGCAACACCAAGGGCTCGTTGAGGTGCAAGTCCGACGGCACCTTGGGCATAAAGGAGGGGTGCATCCTCAGCACCACCCTTGTGTCATGAAAAGTCAAGTATGGAGGCTTGTAAGATAGGGCCTGGATCTCTCCCACTCGTGCGGAGGTGATGGCCACGAGGAAAGCTGTCTTCCATGACAGGAACTTCAGAGGTGCCGAATGCATAGGCTCGAATGGAGCCCCTCATGAGCCTGGTCAGCACCACATTAAGCTCCCACGCCGGGGCAGGAGCCTTCACCGTGGAAATGATCGGAATAGTCCCTTCATGAATTCTTTCACCCGGCGATGAGACCACAGGGACGCCCGTCCCGCAGTCCTGGCATATCGGGAGATTGCAGCCAGATGTATTTTGATGGAGGCGTGAGCCAGTCCAGCTTTGGCCAGCGACAGTACTTGAGGGGCCGTAATCCGCAGAGGGTTAATCTTCTGTGCACGGCACCAGACAGAGAACCTCTTCCATTTATGTCCGTAGCACTTGAGAGTTGAGGACGCCCTGGCCTTTGCAAGAACCTCTCTGCAGTCGGCCGGGATGTCGTACCCTCCAAACTCTAGTGCTGCAGGAGCCAGGCCTGCAAGTTCAGTGACTCCGGGTTGTGGTGAAGAATGGTGCCTCCTTCTCTGTAGAGAAGGTCTGCGTCCATCGGCAGCTTGACTGGTGTGGATGTTGACAAGTCCAGAAGGTCCAGGAACCAGATCGGTCTCGGCCACGCCGGTGCGACGAGGATCATCCTGCACCGTGACCTCTTCAGCTGGTTGATGAGCCGGAGCAGCAACGGCAGCAGAGGGAATGCATAAAGAAATAGGCCGTCCCAGGGGAACGAGAAAGCATCGCCCATGCTCCTCGGCTGGGAGAACCTGCTGGCGAACCTCCGGCACTTGGAATTCGTCGCCGTCGCGAAAAGAACGATTTGGGGTTCGCCCCATCGTCGGAAGAATCGATCCCCTTGATCCTGGCGTAGCTCCCACTCGTGGCAAGAGCGCAGCTCCCTGCTGAGTGAGTCGGCGATCATGTTTTTTATCCCTGCCAGATGAAGAGGCACCAGAAACATCCGTTGGGCGACGGCCCAATGCCACAGATCCTGGGCTTCCTTGGATAGGGCCGGGGACCTGGTCCCGCCCTGCTTCCGGATGTAGAACATCGTGGTGGTGTTGTCGGTGAAGATCCTCACCACCTTGCCCTTGAGGGACGGAAGAAAAGACCTGAGGGCACAGAACACTGCGAGGAGCTCCAAAATGTTGATGTGGAGTGACTTCTCCTCTGGGAGCCAAAGGCCTCTCGCGTGAAGATCTCCGGAGTGCGCTCCCCAACCTTCCAGAGAGACGTCCGTCGTCACTGTCACCTGGTGAGCTAGGATCTGAAAGTCTGTGCCCGTCGCCAGATGGGAGCGGGTACCCCAACACCGGATCGCCTGACGGAACGTCTCGTTGAGAGGGATCCTGTCCTCGAAGCTGCCCGTCGACTGGACCCAGCGGGCATCGAGGAACTCTTGTAAGGGGCACATCCGAAGCCTGCAAAGGCGCACAAGATAAATGCAGGAGGACATCATCCCAAGGAGGGACTTGATAGATCTTACCCTGGCCATGTCTGTGGCCACCAGACGCTGCACCTTGCCCAGAATGGTCCTGGTCCTTTCCTCCGACGGCGAGGCCAGCCGCGCCACTGTGTCGAGCTTGGCTCCCAGAAACAGGGCGACTTGCGATGGAACCAGGTGGGATTTTGGAAAGACGGAGAATCCCAGGTCCGTGAGTAGCTGGACAGTCTTCGCAGTGTGCTCCACGGCGAGTTCCCTCGTCGTTGCCCGGATGAGCCAGTCGTCCAGGTAGGGGTAAACGTGGACCCCCTGTAGGCGCAGCCGCGCCGCCACCGGTGCGAGGCACTTGGTGAACACCCTGGGTGCCGACTTCAATCCGAACGGGATGGCCTTGAACTGGTAGTGCCGCCCTTGGACCACGAACCTGAGGACCATTTGGTGTCTTTTTCGAATGGGGATGTGGAAGTAAGCATCCTCCAAGTCCAACAACGACAGGAAATAGCCCTCCTCCAGCTGTCCCAGCACGTGCTGGAGGGTGACCATACAGAACTTCTGTGCCTTGATGTACTTGTTCAGTCGTCGTAGGTCCAGGATGGGGCGCTATCCCCCGGTCTTCTTTTTTACGAGGAAGTACCTTGAGTAAACTCCGGAGCCCCGAAGCCTCTTTGGGACGAGCTCGATGGCACCTTTCTTGAGCATCGCCCTTACTTCCAACAGTAGTTGAGGGACGTGATATTCCTTCCTGGCCACGAATGCAATGCGAAGGCACTTCTTCTGAAACTCGAGGGCGTGCCCTTGGGCCAGGGCGTCCAGCACCCAGCGGTCAGTGGAGATGGACTCCCACACGCTGACGAACCTCGCCAGCTGGTCTCCCAGAGGGGTGCTTCGGTGGGGGCCCGACCCAACGGTCGGTTCAATCTTGTTTGGAGGCCGCCTTGCCTCCTTGACCTCCCTGTCGACGATGATGGGCACCACCTGACTTGCTGCGTCCCCTGTAGGCTTCCTGGGACGAAGATCTTGCCGCTTGGCGGTAAGTGGAGGAGCCAATTCCCGGATCCCTTGGAGGCACCTTGTCTGCCTCCGGAGCTCCGAAAGGATGGCCGTCGTTGTTGGAGCACTCCCAGTGCCTGGGCAGTTTGTGTCCGTCTTGATGGCCTGAAGGAACTAATCAACCGCCTTCCCAAAAAGGTTGTTCCCATCGAAGGGCATGTCCAAAACCTTGGTTTGTACGTCCTGGCGGAAATCCGTGGCCTTGAGCCATCCTCGTCGTCTCAATCAAACGCTGTTGCCCAACTGACGGAAACCGGTGTCGGCGATGTCCGTTGCCACCGTGATGGCGTGGTCCGAAGCAATCTCCCCCTCCTGTAGGATTTCAAGGGCCTCAGCCCTTTTGGCGTCCGGAAGTAAGTCTAACAGAGGGGCGATTTTGAACCACAACTCCCTGTCGTAGAGGGCTACGATAGCCAGGGCGTTGGCCGACTTGATAGTCGTCGCTGCGATGAGATGATCCGTCGTCCCATCGTGTCCAACTTCCTGCCCTCGCCGTCCGGCGGGGAAGTTGATGTCGAGGCCGATGCCCCCCCAGCTTTCTTCTTAGCCGCCGCCAAGACGACCGAATCCGGGGTAGGTTGTGCCCGAAGGCACAAGGGGGCAGCGTCGGGGACCCGGTACTACTTCTCGTACCGGTCCCTCTTTGCCGGCGCCATGGCAGGGTTCTTGAGGAGAGCAAGCCCCTCATCCCAGATGTCATCAAGAAGCGGTACGGAGAGGACAGTCTTCCTTTTAGCCTCGCGCCGTTGGTAAAGGAACCCTTCTTTCTTCTTTTCTTCTGGGCAGAGCTGGAAAAGCTTGGATGCCCTGGAAATCATGGCATGAAAGGATCCGATCTCGTCGGGCGAGGACGCCCGAGCAGGGGGTGACGGGGGACACGTCCTGTCGTCGCCTCCGTCGTCATCTGTACCTGTCGTAGCCGTGTCCATGCCTGTATCATCCCCGTGGGTAGTAGACCGGGGGAAGGCAGAGCAGGCCGCAGAGGTGGCGTAGGATGCGTCGCCCTCTTATGCGGTGGACTCTCCGAAGGTCCTGGCTCCGGGTCCCCCGTCGGGTCTGGCTCAGGTACCTCCGTCGGGGGAAGGTGCAACCTTGTCCTTATCTCCGAGCATAAGGACTGAATCGCTGACAAAATGGCCGCCGAAGTGTCCTGCGGCGCCGGAAACGACGGGCGCGAGGGCTCTTGAGGAGCCTTGTGGCGACACCGTCGCTCTCGTCGTCACCCTCGTCAGGATCCCTCCCGATGGGCTGGGCCTCTTCCACGACTTCGATGAGCTCTTCTTCAGAGGTCGTGTCCGTATCCACGATGGCCACCAGCCCCTCCCCCACCTTTTCTAACGAGGACTTCGTGGGGGTCTTCTAAATGGGCCTGAAAGACGACTCCCTCTGCGGTGGCAGGGAGACTCTGGGTCCTGAGGGCGCCTCCACTGGTGTAGCCTCCACAGGCTGAGCCAGGGCCGCAGCGACATCCTCAATCGAGGTCTAAGCAGGGTGAATTAAGGCCATCGCCACCTTCTGGACGCCTGGGGCCTTCACCTTGGGAGGAGGGTCGGAGCCTTGCTCCCCTTCTGCCGGAATCTTCGAGATTGACCGGGGCCTCTCCAGAAGCTTCGCCGGGTTCTCGGACTTCCTCTTACCCGAGCCAGAGCGTTGGCTCGTGGTTTATGGTACCGGGGAGGGTGCGCCCTGCCTGGCAGCCAAGGAGCCCGACCGTTCGGCGCTCCCGGTGCCCGCGGACTCGCGGTGCTTAGCCTTTTGTTGGGCGCCCGTCGCCGGGGTGCCCTCATAGGACTTAGAAGACCGCTCGGACTTCTTTTTCTTCTTCTCGCCTGACGGGCTCTTCCCTTCCAGCCAGTTGGCGAGACGGAGGTGGCGATCCTTCATGGTCCACTCCGACATGTTCCCACAAAACGCACAGTCCTTCTCCATGTGCGTCTTGTCCTCATGGAGACAGTAGCGGCATAACAAATGCTCGTCCTCCTTGAAAACATTCTGAAGCTGGCATCCAGGGCAGGTCCTGAACAGCTTCCCGGGCGTCGAGCTTCCTTTCTCCTGGGCCATGGCCGGGGTAGGCCTCAGAACTTCTGGAATCCTCCAAAAGCATAGCTCGACGAAAACTTCACCCTTGAGGGGCGTAGAAAACTCCAAAATGGATCCCAGTTGATCGGATGTAGAAACGGTGGAGCTTGTGGCTCTATTTAACCGAAAAATGAGAAAAATCTCCTGAAAAAGTGCGAAAACGCAGTAAAAGCTCGAGAGCTACAGCACGAGGACTCCCAACACTTGAACGTGCGGTAAAAATCTGAGGATGGCTGCCAGAGGCAGGGCATAGGGAGAGGGCAGTCATTGGCTGGGCGCAGTATGACCCAGAGACCAGTGATTGGTTACTACTAAGAAAGACAGATCAGAAACAAAACTGATACTGATTTTTTTCTATACCGAGGATTCCCGGCCTGACGACGGGGAATATTCATGAGCATGTGAATCCATGCCAGACCCCATGCTGGAGAACATTAATCCCAAAATTAGGATTCAATTTATAACAGAAGCAATAAGGCAGATGAGTAACTTTTCATAGGTTCTACATTTTTTAGCACAGAGTGACGTCATTTGAAGTCTGTAATAACACCTATTTGTGATCACCATTGCAATATTGAGTTATAAGGAGGGAAAGGTTAAAGTTAAATCAGAACATACTTTGTACTTTGAATAACAGTTCAAGTCTCCCAGAGGAATGTAGGCAATCTTTCATGCCAGCAATAACAGTGTTCAACCATTACAACATGTAAGGGAACAAGCACCGCCAAAGCCAATACGCCCAGAAGGTGGCCTTTGGGGAGCCAGGACAGCCAAAGTCAAATGGTGTTAGGCAAGATTGCATGCAGCACCCTTTCAGAGACTACACCAACCTTGTCCTCCTGGCAATAGGAACTCAACCTTTGGTATAATGATATATGTTTCAAGGCGCGACGAGGCGGGGGGGGGGAAACAAGGGGAAGACGGACAACGATCCTACTAGGCCAGGTATCATTCAGACCGCGCAAGTGCACGGGTAGGGGAAGGGAAAAAGTGCAAGGGGAAGGGGAGGGGGAAGTGCAGTACAAGTAAGTAGAATAAAAATAAATAATAAATAAGGCCAGCTGGTGGCAAGTGCAAGGTAGGTGCAGGCAAGTGCTGGGAAGGGGGGGCTGTAGGGATACAGAGACAGTCCCGCAGTGCAGGGGATGCGATGCCAGGGAGGCAGTGCAAGTGGAGAGTGGCTGGGCCCAGGACCGAGGTCGGTGAGAGTGGCCCAGTTGCAGATTCAGTGCAATTTCAGTGTAATATTTAGCAGGGGAGAGGGACAGAGAAGGCAGAGGCAAAGAGGAAGGTTTTGAGGTGCTTCCGGAACCGGAGATGGTTCTCCTCAAGTTTCAGGGAGGCAGGAAGGCTGTTCCAGAGGGAGGCCCCTGCCGCGGAGAGAGATCTACCGCCAGCTCGTTGCTTTGAGAAGCGGCTGACCCTGAGGGAGTTGGAGACGGATGAGCGAAGGGCTCGGGAAGGAAGATATTTAGGGAGAGAGAGTTGAAGGTATTTTGGCCCCAGGCCCCAGAAGGCCTTGTGGATAATGCAGAGGGTTTTGAACTTAATCCTCGCAGCCACTGGGAGCCAGTGTAGAGATTTCAGTCCTGGAGAGATACGGTCCCTGGGCTTGAGGCCAAGGACAAGTCTCGCAGTTCTGTTCTGGGTGAGTTGCAGAGGGCAGAGAGTGGAGGCAGGCAGACTAAGATAGAGGCCGTTACAGTAGTCCAGCTTCAAGAGAACCAGGGCTCGGGAGACAGTGAGTTTCTGGGGGAAGGAGAGGAAGGGAAGAATACCTCTGAGGAGGTGCAGCTGGTAGTGTGACTTCTTAGACACGTCAGATATGTGAGGAGAGAAGGAGAGTGTAGAGTCGAAGATGACCCCGAGGTTTTTAGCCTTGCAGGTAGGAGCAGGAAGAGGGCCAAGAGAGGCCGGCCAGAGAGCTGCAGGGAAGGAGGGAGTGGGTGTGCCAATGAGTAGAATCTCAGTCTTACTGGCATTAAGGCAGAGGTCATTGGCGGCACACCATACCTGGATAGCAGACAGACAGTCAGAGATGAGGGAGGGAGAGGAGGAGGGTAGCCTCAAAATGAGCTGGGTATCGTCCGCATAGCACTGAAAGTTGGGGCAGAGGGCGGCGATGCAGTGAGCAAGGAGTGACAGGTACTGGTTGAAAAGCCAGGGAGAGAGATTAGATCCCTGGGGAACACCACAGGTGGAGAAGAAGACGTCAGAGAGGAAGGACCCAAGTTGGACCTGGGAGGGTCGATTGGAAAGGAAAGAAGTCAGCCACGCCAGAGCCTGACCAGTGATACCCAGGTTATCACGGAGACGGTTGAGCAGGATGGCATGGTTGACAGTATCAAAGGCAGAAGAGAGATCAAGCAAAATGAGAACACAAGGAGTGTTAGAATCAAGGTTGGAGAGTAAGTCTTCACGGATGTTCAGGAGAACAGTTTCCGTGCTTCTGGCAGCTCTGAAGCCAGACTGATGGTCATGAAGGCTACCAACAGATTCAGCATGGAGGTTAAGCTGGGAGATGGCCAGTTTCTCCAGGAGCTTGCCCAGGAAGGGAGTGATGGAGATTGGGCGATAGTTAGCCGGGCAGGAGGGGTCGGAAGAGGGTTTCTCAAGAAGAGGGTGCACAAGGGAGTGTTTGAGGGGGGATGGGAAGACTCCAGAGGCGAAGGAGTGGTTGCAAAAGTCAGCCAGGGCGGGAGCCAGGGAGTCGATGTGGTCCTTGATAGTTTTGGAGGAACAGGGGTGAACCTGTTTAGACGAGACTTTCATAGATCGGACTTGTCTGGAGACCTCGTCAGCAGAAAAAAGGGGAAGGCAGAGAAGGAGGGAGGAGGGGTGGCTGCAAAAGGGCCAGAGGAAGCACAGGGAAGAGAGGGGGGGGGTGATAGGAGGAGAGTGAGGACAGGATGTCCTGAGTTTTAGAGATGAAGTGAGAGGCCAGTGCCGTGCAGAGGGCCTGGGAGGGGACAGGAGAGGTAGAGACTGCAGCAGGGTTGGCAAGCTCCTTGCAGATTTTAAAGAGTTCAGCCGAGTTGTTAGATGCCGCAGAGATGCGGGCTTGGATAAGGGCTCTCTTCTTGATGAGAACGGAGAGAAGGTATTGCCTTTGGAGCAGGCGGCAGGCCAGTTTGTCAGAGGAGGAACACGAAGCACGCCATTTCCTCTCTGCCACCCTGCACCTGCGTTTAAGGGTGACGAGATCCGAGTCATACCAGGAGTTACACATTTGGCTTTGGGCTTCAGGCTGATTCTCATGACAGGGGCAAGGATATCAAGAGTATCAGATATAGCAGAGTGGAGCATGGAGAGGGCTGTGTCAGGGTGGGAGTCAGCCGAAGGGGGAGGGGGGGGCGAGAAGGTGGCAGCGAAAGCCTCAACTGACACGCGCTTCATGGGTCGGATGGCCGAGAAGGTGGGTGGCGATGATGAGGGTGGCTTTGCCTGAGGGGTAGGGAGGGTGAGGTGGGTGGATAGGAGAAAGTGATCACTCCAGTAGAGAGGGATGGAGAGGGGAAGGTCAGAAGAGATCAGAGCATCAAGAGTGTGCCCTGCAGAATGAGTAGGCCCAGACGGGAGAATAGAGAGTGAGAGAGAGTCACAGAGGTCACGAAAGAGTCCAGTGGGGGGACAGGAGGCATCCAGGTGGATGTTGAAGTCACCAAGAAAGAGGAGTTGAGTGGTAGCGGACAGGAGTGAGGAGGAGAGGTCAGCCCACTCAGAGAGGAAGGGGGAAAATTGACCAGGTGGCCGATAGATGGTAGCCACGGTAAGGGAATGGCTGGGAGAGAGAGAGTCGGCAGACAAGACATTCAAAAGAGGAGTAGGTCTGCGTAGGAATGACAGTGGCAGGAATCCACTCAGGGAAGATAAGGACAACACCCCCCCGCCCCCCAAGCACAGTTAGGCCTGGGAACGGAGAGGATCATGTAACCATCAGGTAGGAGTGTGTCAAAGCTAGTGACAGAGCTGGCTGTGAACCATGTCTCAGTGAGACCAAGGACGTCAAGGTCCCGTTCCTCGAGAAGGCGACAGATATCAGAGGAATGCTTGATGGCAGAGCAAGAGTTAAGAGTGGCAATGTGGAGGCGGTTGCCAACCTTGAAGGCCTTCCGGGGAGGGGTACAGATCAGAGGTACGCCCTGCGGAGGTGTAGAAGAAGGAGCATGAGAGGGGGCAGGGAGGGAGGGTAGAGCCAAGGTAGACTAGGACAGAGGAGGGGGGACAGCAGGAGAGGAAAGGAAGTTGATGAGGCATGGGAAGCGTCTATCAGAGGTGAAGGTTGGCCTGGGGGCCTTGGACCAAGACGGTCCCATTAGCGTAGACATTAATGATGGCCTTAGAGGAGTGGAAGGAGGCCAAGAGGACATCCCAACGGGTGCCACCATTAATGGGAGAAGAGGAAAAAGGAGAGAGCACGGAGACCATATGAAGGGTCCATAGGTCAGGCGAAGGCACGAAAAAGAGGATGTCAGTGAGAGTTTCCTTAGAGCAGGCACTAGTGTAGGTGTCGGCAATAGGGAGGCCTGGGTTGGAGACCAGGATGTCCTTTTTAAACTTTTTCCTACCAGATTTAGTGAGGAGAGCAGGATAGTCAATAGAGAAGCAGTTAGAGAAGATAGGCGAGATAGAGAGCACCATGGTCTGTACTACACAGGTTGGTAGTTTGGCTGAGCAGCCAGGCATATCCCAATAGGAGCAATGTGAGCTGTAGGGTTGTAACACAGTTTCACAGTGACAAGTATCCAAATAAACTCTTACATTCAAGGTTTCTTGATTAAAAATGTTTTATTTATTTAACTGTCAGTTTGAATAAGCCTTCTTCAGAAGGGAGCAAATATGTAACACAAAAACATACTTCAATAAAACACTCTAAGTTGCACTAAATCAGTTAATACCCTTTGGGGGTGGGACACAGACACTTCCTGCACCCTCAGGTGACTTAAGTAACTAGGACACCGTGGACATTGATAGATAACTGGTACATTTAGAGTAATACTGAAGTTAGAGCCACAAGGAAAAGGAGGGAATGAAACAATGGTTCACAAATATTCTGAAGGAGCCAAGTACTTTTGAACCCCCAATGCAAAGTAAATTAACCCTTTCCCAGCAACACAAGTTATAGAATGTGTGACTTTTCTGAGGGATAGTTAAAGCACATGTCAGAGGTAAGAGTCTTTCATGGAGCCAGGACAGCCAACATTAGTTGAGGAAAGTCTAGAGAGCCGAAGCACTTCTTAAAGGTAAGTAAAAGGTATTGTACAATGTTTTAGAAGTCTTTGTAGAAAATGAAATCACTGTAGGGCCACAAGCTGGGAGGGTTGTGAGGGGCAAAGCTGCAAGCAACTCTGCAGAAGTAACCAGGCACGTCTCAACAGAGCTAGCAAGGCTACCCAACAAGAAGTAAGTTCTCTTAGGTTTACAGTACCTTAGGTCCAAGGTTCCAGCTGGCTTCTGTTCCAGTTGTAGGTCTGCAGATCCTTTGTTACTGGGCCTCAGTCGTGGAGACAAGAGGGAGGACGTCTTGCAAATCGCACCACAGCGGTTCTTGGAGACCTTGATGAACTTTCTTCGCATCTGGGGTCCAGCACTCTGTTGAGGTGGCTCAGGCCTTGTCAGTCCTGCATCCTGGGAGTTCGGAGGATCTTCCTAAAGCTCGGGTCAGACTTAAAAGCGATGCACTCAATCTGGTGTTCCTCTCCCTGGCTCTTTGGTTCCAGCAGCAGCAGCAGCGGAAGTACAGCCAGCTCTGAGAGGATGTCCACACAAGATTACTTTGGGGTTGAATGGTACCACCAACCCAAGGGGAGAAGTCGTCCTTGCAGGACTTCCCTAGTCAAGGTGAATTCGGAGCTTCAGCACAGCAGCAGGGCTTCACTGGGCAAACCAAAGGTCCAGGAGTTGCCACAGGCGTCTCTTCCAAGTTCTTCTTCGGATTCCTTCATCCAGTGGTTGACTGCCTTCCAAGCCAAAATACCTTGCCTTTTACGCAGGTTTCTCCTATTCATTCCAGTCTAGCTGTCAGTCACACAGCAGGGTGGCGTCCTCCAAGGATAGCCAGCCTGCCAATCACCTTTGGGTGCATTTCTGTAACCAAGGGGATTAAGCACAGGGAAGTTTCGGGCATCTCCCTTACTTCCAGCCCCTGCCAGACACCCTGGAGCGAGAGGCAGGCTTCACGAGTGAATCCCGCCAAAGAAAACGATCAAAGGGACCAAACCAGTAAATCTCAAGAAGGACCTTTAGCAGAAATGTTGAAAAAAGACGACCAGGGCCATTTTGACAAAATGAGCACTCATGGGTGTCTTTACTGCAGCTGCGAACGCAGCATGTGGTAAAAACATACAATGGTAGTAAAAAGTATACCACTACCACCACCCATTAATTGTTGGAAGGGTAACATCAAAATGTTACAAGAGACACTAGACAAAAGGGGCTACTAAGTATCTCCTCCAGCACTCTATGGTAAGATAGTGTGTGCTGGGTCTAGAAAGTGACAAATGTAAGCAAAGTCAATTTCACTTCACTGTTCTTGGAAACAGTAGTTATCCAAGAGAAGGTATTTAAACGTTTGGGGAAATCTGAAATACTTCTCTGTGCCACTGCACTGAAGGTGCTGCGTGCCAAAATGTAGAAAGATGATGCCTATGTAGTTTGGCAGACTCCAAAACCAAATGCAACAGTCCAAATCACATTAAAATACATGAGAGTGGGAAAAGGGTCTCACTATCTCCAGGATAAAAATTAAAAGTCCTAAAGTCCAGCAAAAGTGCTGCGGGTCTCTAAGGTAGAAGGGAATAAGCACATTTCTGAGAGTTCTTCCTAACAAATGGGCTAGTTGAAAGTTCTGATGCTCTCGGCTCTTAGAAAATGTTTTAGCAAAGTCAGTAGTTAAATAGAAAATCAAAGCAACTCAAGAGGAGTCACCTTGGAGAAGCACAAGCTGAAAGGCCAGTGCAAGTGAGTTGAGGTCAACACTCAAGAGGGTAAAATGGCACTCACCAAGGTAGGAAGCACCACAAATGGCAAAATGGCAAAAAGTTGATGTATCCCAAGCCCTACAGTACCTGTGAACTGAAGAATTTGTTCCAGCTGGATTCCTTCCTGTTGCAGTGTCGCAGTGTAGCAGACCCTTGTTCCTGGTCCTTGGTCGTGGTGACGAAAGGGAGGACATCTGGCAGGCTCCTGCGGCAGCACTCGAGAGAGGGACTCGGCATGAATGGATTCTCCTTGATTCAGCGTTTCTGTGGTTTTGGCGCTGTTAGGCAAGATTGTATGCAGTAACCCTCTGGGAGATTACACCAGTCTTGTCCTCTTGGTATTCGGTAGACCACCTATTAGTATAGGTCTGTACCTCACAAGTTGGTAGAGTGACTGAGCAGCCAGACTTCTCAAGGGAGGTAAATGTGAGCTGTAGCATCGAAATCCACACAACAAGTATCCAAATAACACATGCATTCAAGGTTTTAAATAAGAGTTCTTTAAAAAGTGCAATGTGCAACAACAAAAACTACACTGCAAAATACTTCCTCAGAATCAAGGCAAAGCAAGTTGACACTCTTTCTTGATGCTTCATACACACTTCCTACACCCTGGGGTGACCTGACAGTACTGACATTTATATATCACTTTTTATACTTTTTAAAATTCTGAGGTTGTAAAAGAGGAAAGGTTAATCAAAGGAAAAAGGTTAGCAGGTTCTCAGAGCATGTGAGCACTTTTAAAACCCCCCCAATGAAGTCTAGATAAAACCTTTCCCAGCAATACTGGTTAAAAACCAATGTCCCACCTATGAGGGACAGTTAGAATCAAAGTCAATGGGTTAGAAAAGTCTGCAGGGAGCCAGGACAGCCAGTCAATTTGAATAATGTCTATGGATCCGAGGCACTTCTTAGCTAGCATAAAGTCTTGCATAAAGTTAGAGAGTTTGTAGAAGTAAGTACCCCTTAGACAGCACAGTACCCTAGGTGAGAAGAGGATCCCACTGCCTTCTGTTCTGGTTGCAGAGTTGCAGATCCTGGATTCCTGGGCCTCAGTCGTAGAGTTAAAAGGGAGGACGTCTGGCGGACTCCTGCACTGCAGTTCGAAGGTCAGCGGCAGTGACAGGCTCTTCAGTTCAGCTGCACTACGCGGTTTCAGCTACTGGCAAATAGCACCACCGCAGATCTTGGACACTGGATGGGCTTCCTTCACTCCTCGAGTCCAGCACTCTGGTGAGGCGACTCGAGCTTGGGACACCCTGCTTCAGCAGGGTCCTCTGGATCTTCCTGGAGCTTTGGTCTGGCTTAAAGACTTTGCACTAGATTATGGATTTCTCGAACCCTGGCACTCGGTTCCAACAGCAGGAAAGAAGTACAACCTGTTGGGGAAGGCCTTCCAGCAAAGTTAGTCTTGGGGTTAGTTGGTCCCACTAACCCAAGGGAAAAAGTCGTCCTCTCCGGAGCTTCTCTAGTCGATTCGGAAAAGCAGTTTCAACACAGCAGCAGGGCTTCACTGGGCAGTTCAACGGTCCAGGAGAATGCAGCAAGCTTCTCTTCACGATTCCTTCGTCGGATGTTCGTCCAGTGGTCGACTGTCTTCAGACCAAGAAGCCTCGCCTTTTATGCAGGTTTCTCCCATTCATGCACACCCTAGCTGTCACTCAAAGCAGGGTGGCTTGTCCTGCAACGACAGCCATCCAGCCAATCACCACTGGGTGCATTCAGGTAACCAAGGAGACCAAGGAAAGGGAGTTTTGGGCACCTCCCTCGCTTCCTGCCCTGCCAGACACACTGGAGCGAGAGGCGGGTTTCAGTACTGAAGCCAGCCAAAGGCAAATCGAACACAGGGTTAAACCTGGTTTGCCGCGCACAATAAATCCCAAGAAAGACCTCACAAACACGAAATGTCAAAGAAAGAAGACCAGGGCCATTTTGCCACAATAGTCACCCATGGGTGCTATAGTGCAGCTGAGGGTTCAGCCTGCGGTAAAGAAGCTCAATGGTAGGAAAATCAAACCACAGCCATCTAAAGTAGTGAGGGTAACATAAAAAAATGTTACATGAGTAAGTAGGAAAAGGGGGTACTAAGTAACCCCCCCTGCACTCCACATAAGATGGGTTGGGCTGGACCTAAATAGGAAAAAGTTAAGTAAAGTCAATTTCACTTTACTACTCTTGGGAACAGTATTTCACCCAAGAAAAGGTATTTAAACCTCATGAGAAATCTGAAGGATTTCTCTGACACTGCACTGAAGTTGCTGTGTGTCACCCAGGGCTTTAAGTGGGGAAAGAAATCGAGAGGGGGCCCTCATTTGGGGGCGTGGCTTCTGGGAGGGGCGTGGCCTAAAAAGCACGCAAATGGTCTGCACACAAATATATATACATGTTATATATCTGTGTGCGTACCTTACTATGGTTTGTGTACTTTGCAGGCCATCTTTTCTAAACATAGAAATATGTTACATGTTACATATTTCTATATTTAGAAAAGATGGCCTGCAAAGTACACAAACCATAGTAAGGTACGCACACAGATATGTAACGTATATATATTTGTGTGCGTACCTTACGGTTTGCCTAGTTTTCAGGCCATGTTTTCGGGTTTATAAAAGATGGCTTTGAAAGTGCACAATTCAAGCCATCTTTTATAAAGCTTTGACTACGGACAAAATTGTCCGTCGGCAAAGCTTTATAAAAGATGGCTTGAAATGTGTACTTTCAAAGCCATCTTTTATAAACCTCGAAATATGTCGAGGAATCCCCAGGTTCGCCGAGGGTTAAAGACGCCTCGGCGACCTGGGGAAACAAAGGAACAGTAACTGCCTCTGATGACCCCCTCGCGCGAGGGGTCACCAGAGGCAGTTACTATGACTGACAGAAGTGGCAGCCAGGCACAGCATCGCTGTGGTTGGCTGCCACTTCTGTCAGCTAGCCTGACTTCATGGAAGGCGCATCTCCCGTCGCGGCTGCGGCCGCGACGGGATAATGCATCCTGCCAATGTTGCGTGCGGTGGGACTGAGGGCCCCGGCTCAGCCCCACTTCCGGCAGGCCCCGGCCCACTTAAAGCACTGGTGTCACCATACAAAAAGCAGATGCCTAAGGAGTTTGTCAAACTCCAAAAACAAAGGAAAAACAGTCAAAAATCAGATCAAAAATACATGAGTGTAAGAAACGGTCTCACTCACTCAAGGGTAGCAAAAGAGCAGGGGGTCTCTAAGGTTGAAGGGAATTAGCACAGAAAAGAGAATTCTCCCTAACAGGCGCCTTTCTTTCAGTGCCAAAGAAGAACAAACAGCTCCAGTTAGAAGTTACTTGATCCCTCGGTCTTGGACTCTGGATGAAGATTTCCTGTTTCTGTAGGGTCCTCTAGATGCCCACAAAGTTTGGGCCAGGTTTGCACTTCGGAAGACAATGCACTCAATGGTCAGGGGTCCCCGGCTATTGGGATTGTGCAGCCTTGGTAAGTCACAGAAAGTCAGGGGTTGCACCAAAATGAAGCTCGTCTTTAGGCTAGTTGGTCCCACCATCCCAAGGGAGGATGTCATCCTGTGCGGGTCTTCCCAGTCGGAACAAAAACTGGGTCAGCACAGCTACAGGGCTTCAGCTGGCACTTTGCGGTCCCGGTGGGTGCTGCTGGCATCTCTTCATGTCATATTCGTCGGATGTTTTTCTCCAGTGGTCGACTGCCTCCAGTCCCAAAAACCTCCCCTTTTAAGCAAGTTCCTATTCATTCGCAGCCGTAGGCTGTCAATCACCCAGCAGGGTGGCTTTCCTCCAGGACAGCCAGCTGACCAATCAGAACTGGTTTCACTCAGACACACCTAGAGACAAAGGACATGGAAGTTTTGTGACCCTCCTCCACTTCCCGCCTTTCCAGACACACTGGAGCCTGGGCGGGCTTCAGGGCTGAAGCCTGCCAAAGGCAAAATACACAAAGGACTCAAACCCGATTCAAACAACAGTGTAAAAGCCCAAAAGAAACTAACTGACAAGAAATGGCGAAAAAGGAAGACAGGGGCCAGTTTGGGAAAATGGTCACCCTTGGGTGCTGTACTGCAGCTGAGGATTCAACCTGCAGTTACATGGCACAAGGTAGTAAAAAAAGAAACAACTGCAACCAGCCATCCAAGTGAGTTAGTGTAACAGAATGTTACATGATGAGTGGGATGAGAATGCATTACTTACCGTAAAAGCATTTCTGATGGTTGTATCTGCTTAGATTCACATGCTGTGCATAGGTCCGACATCCAGTGGTCACTGCGGAGTATTGCATTTTGTTTTTCGTAGTCGAAAAGGGGACGTCGACAAGGCGTGTCTGAAACACTATCCCTATAGTGACGTGCGTTGTACCCACAATCCCTCACGCGTCGAGGTCCCTCTGTTTGTATTTTTCTGCCCTGAGGGAGCCTTCTAGACGTGAGTGAGTACAGAAAAGAGAGAGATATATAAAGGAAGTCTATGTTCCTTCCATCCGAGCGGGGAGGAAGGGTGGGCGCATGTGAATCTAAGCAGATACAACCATCAGAAATGCTTTTACGGTAAGTAATGCAGTCTCTTCTGATGTTTGTTAATCTGCTTAGAATCACATGCTGTGCATAGACTAGCGAGCAGTACCCGGAGTTGGCGGTGGGTTATGAGAAGGAACAGTAGAGAAAAGGTGTCGTAATACTGCCTGTCCCACCTGGTAGTCAGATCTAGAGTGTGTATCTAGACAGTAGTGTTTTGTAAAGGTGTGCACCGAACTCCAGGTAGCCGCTTTGCAGATGGACTCAAGGGGAACATTTGCAATGAATGCTATGGATGCCCCCGTGCCTCGAGTAGAGTGTGCTCTTGGCCTAAAGGGCAGTTCTCTCTTAGCAAGAGTATAGCAGAGAGTGATGCATTGAACAATCCATCTAGAAATAGTGGATTTTGAAACCGCATTTCCTTCTCTTCCTGCTGCCACCGAGACGAAGAACTGATTAGTCTTCCTCAGTGGTCTGGTTCTTTCCATGTAGAACATGACCGCCCTGCGTACATCTAGTGTGTGCAGAGTCCTTTCTCCCAAATTGGAAGGATTTTGAAAGAACGTTGGTAGTTCTATAGATTGGTTTACGTGGAATTTAGAAATAAATTTCGGAGCAAACCTAGGGTGAGTGCGTAGAACCACTTTATCTTTGTGAACTGTAACGAAGGGGTCTAGAATAGAAAGAGCCTGAAGTTCACTTACTCTCCTGATGGAGGTGATAGCTATTAAAAAAGCAGTCTTAAGCGTGAGGTGTTTAAGAGATGCTTTGTGCATGGGTTCGAATGGAGAGCCCATGAGTCTGGTAAGTACCACATTAAGGTCCCATCCGGGAGCTGGGTCAGTTATCGGGGGGTGTATTCTCTTTACTCCCTCCATGAAGGCTTTTATAACAGGGATCCTCCACCACGACACTTTGAGTTGGGAAGTGGTGTATGCAGAAAGTGCAGCTAGGTGGACTTTAATGGAGTTAAACACTAGACCTGAATCCAATAGGTGGGTCAGGTATAGGACCACATGTGTGGGAGAGCAGTCAATAGGGTTGATGCTTTTACTCCTGCACCAGATGACAAATCTTTTCAACTTGCTAGAATAGCAGTGGCGAGTGTTCGGTTTTCTGGCTTCCCTGAGGATGTCCATGCATCTTTGCGGGAGTTGGAGATGTCCGAACTCTATGATCTCAGGAGCCAAGCTGCTAAGTTCATGTTCTGGGGGCATGGATGCAGAGTCCTGCCCTTGTCCTGAGACAGCATGTTGTACGGGCAGGGGAGTTTTACTGGGGGGGGGGGATAGAGACATCTCCATCAAGTGAGCGAACCATGGTTGTCGTGCCCACATTGGGGCCACTAGTATCATGGTCACTTGTTCCTGGTGCATCTTGTGCACCACTTTGTTGGAGTCGAGGGGAAAAGCGTAAACAAATTTCCCTGACCATTGCATCGACAGACCGTTCCCCTTGGATTGGTACTGGGGGTACCTGGAGGCGTAACTTAGGCATTGTGAGTTTTCCAGGGTTGCGAACAGGTCTATTTCTGGGAATCCCCATTGTGTGAAGACGTCGAAGACGATGTCTTCGTGCAGGCGCCATTCGTACTCTTCGGGCAGGGGGAAATCTCTGCTGAGACTGTCTGCCAGCAGATTGAGTTCCCCGGGTACATGTAGGGATAGTAGGAACATGTCCTGTTTGAGAGCCCACTTCCATATATTCTGGGCCAGTTTGGACAGGCCTGGAGAGTGGGTGCCCCCTTGCTTGTTGATGTAGTACATGGCTGTAGTGCTGTCTGTAAGGACCATTACCGTTTTGCCTTGTAGGTGTTCCTGGAAGGCTCTTAGCGCCTCGAACACAGCTAGTAGCTCCAGTAGATTTATGTGTTTGGATGCTACGTTCGGAGTCCACACTCCGTGAGCAGTCTGATGGGATAGGTGCGCCCCCCATCCTGTGAGGGATGCGTCTGTGGTTAGAGTGGCTTCCGCCGCGGGTGTGGCAAAGGGTTTCCCTTTTTCCATGTTTTTCTTTGTCCACCACCGTAGCGAGAGAACCAAGGCTTGCGAGACCACAACTAGATCCTCCCATAGTCCGCTGGCCTGACACCACTGGCTGTTGAGCCACTCTTGCATTGGGCGCATGCGCAGGCGCGCGTGAGGTACCAAATAAATACACGACGCCATCATTCCTAGCAAGCGCATTGCTTTGCGTACCGTCACCTCTCGACCGGTCACATATTGAGGGATTTGAAACAGCATGTTTTGGACCCTCTCTTTGGAGGGGAAGACGAGGCCGTCCTTTGTTTGAATTAGAGCCCCTAGGAATTGCTTGATTTGACTGGGGTCTAAACTGGACTTCTTTTTGTTGATGGAGAAGCCCAACTGGAACAAAAGGTCTACCGTCTTTTGGGTATTGGAGAAGCATGTTTCGTAAGAATCCCCTGTTATGAGCCAGTCGTCGAGGTAAGGGTAAACTGGGATGGACAACCTGCGCAGGTGGGCTGCTGCCACTGCCAGCACCTTCGTGAATACCCTTGGTGCTGATGCTATTCCGAAGGGTAGCACTTTGAACTGGTAGTGTTTGCCCTCTATCATGAACCTGAGGTATTTTCTGTGCGCTGGCAACATTAAAATATGAAAGTATGCATCTTTCATGTCTAATGTTGTCATGTAATCTCCCTGAGAAAGCAGTGGGATCACTTCCTGTAAGGTTACCATACGAAACTTTTGGGGTTTGATAAACTTGTTCGCTGGGCGCAGATCTAATACAGGGCGCATGGTTAGATCCTCTTTGGGTACAAGGAAGTACACTGAATAAATACCTTCCGTTACCTGAGATAGAGGCACGACCTCTATGGCTCCTTTTTCCAGCAGTTGTTGTACTTCTTGGAGAAGGATGGCAAGATGTTCCGGTGTCATGCGACGTCCCCTCGGGGGTCTGTAGGATGGGGAACTGTTGAATTCGATACAGTATCCGTGGGCTACGGTGGAAAGTACCCAACGGTCTGACGTTATCTCCTCCCATGCAGGAAGAAAGGATGTTATCCAGCCCCCGACCGGTGTCGCATGGGAGGGGACGCGAATCTTCGCGTCACTTGGAGATGTTGGGGGCTTGGGAGCCTCTGGGGGTGGATCCCCGACCTCTCCCCTTACCTCGGCGTTGGCCTCTTTGGCTGTACTGCCCACTATTGGTCTGGTAATTGGTGGCAGGGTATTGTTGATGCTGACTTTGTTGTTGTTGTTGGCGTTGGCCACGAAAAAAGCGTTTGTTGCCATAGCCGCGTCTGGTAGTGGGCTTAGAGATTTGGTCAAGAGTCTTGATAGTATCGAACTCTTTTTTCGCCATCTCTAGAGCTTCATCCACCGCTTTTCCGAATAGGTTAGAGTCTTCCACAGGTTTATTTATTAAAGACGCCTGTGTCTCTGGTTTAAACCCTGAGTTGCGCAGCCATACATGGCGTTTTAGGAGTATTCCCTGCACCAGGGAACGTCCCGCTGTTTCTGCCGCGTCCAGAGAGTTTTTTTACAATGCTCTGGTTGACCTGGGTTCCTTCGCCAATAGTTGAAAGTAGGCGTGTAGATAAAGGCTCCGGTGGTTCCTCGGCGTCCTTGCGCAGTTTGGCCCACTGCGCGTCTGCATAGCTAGCAAGCAAAGAATTGTTGTTCGCAATTCTTGCTGAGAAGGCAGCCGAGGAAGTTACTCTTTTTGCAAGGGCATATAGCCTTTTGTCCTCCTTGTCAGGGGGTGCCTCACTGGTGGAAAGTGGTACCCCTGCCCTCTTTCTAGTATTAGATACTACTAGGGAATCCGGAATGGAATGTCCCCTAATGTAGAGCGGGTCTGAGGGAGAAGGAGTGAAAAGTTTTTCAATTCTTGGATTGACCCCTCTGATCAATGCGGGAGTGGCCAGCGAAGGGATGATTCTTCTCTTCACTGAAGCTAGGAGGGGAATGGTCTGGCTGACCGGGGGTTTCTCTTTAATTACTTTTTCCACAAAGTCTAATTCTGGAGAGAGCTCCCCAGTGTCCAGTTCGAAATGTGCTGTTGCTCTGCGCAACAGTGCATTGAAAGTGGGCTGATCGTCAATCGGAGACGTGTTCCTAACCGGTGAATTGTCAGGAGGATTTAGGTTTAGGACATCAGTGTCGGAATACACTGATGGGGATTGCCAGGGGTGCGAAGGTCCTTCTTCAGTGTCTTCTCGGAAGCCTTCTTCTATAATGTCTGGCGTGTCCTCCAGACATTCCTCCTGGTTCTGTCCTACTTGATCGTCTATGAAATCATCCTCCTCCTCCAAGTATACTTCCTCCCCAGTGAGGTCGTATACGTTATGGAAGTCTGAGGCTGTGTCCACCTGGGGATCGACTAGCCTCGGATTTTTGGCCCTGGGGTCCTCCTGAGGCCCTTCTCTAGTCCTCTTGGGAGTTTGAGAGGTCTGGGTATTCATAAATCTTTCCATCCTCTCCATACAGAGGTGGAGTCTTTCCATGGTTTCATGGGGTACCCCAGAGCGGTCTGGCGGGGGAAAATTAGAGTCATCTAACTGGAAACGGCTCGACCTCTCCCAAAGCGTCGAGGAAAGTGTCCCGTCGCCCTCCGAAAAACCTTCAGGTGTGCTGGGTGACCCCCCGACTGAAGGGGGTAGTCCCTGCCTTTCTTCGGGCTCTTTCGGCGTGTCTTTCGACTTATGCGTAGCACTCGACGTGTTCTTCGGCGTACGCTTCTGGGCGTCTGCTACAGCGATCCTCGCCAAGCTTTCGGCGACTCGTTTGTCGGCGACTCGTTTGTCTGCGGAAGCTTGCGTTTTCGACGCTATGGGTGTCGAACGCTCTACGGCGGTATGCGCCTTCTGTTGATGCGCGCCGGCCGATGGTTTGGGGGCGGCGCCCTTATTTGCCGAAAGCCCAGTCGCTGGTCGCGGCTGCGGTTGCGAGAGGGGCTTCGAACCCGAACGGTCCGAGGAGGCCGCCGGTGGAACCTGCGTCTCCTTGGGCGCCGAAGCTCTTTTCGTCTTAGACGAAGAAGAGCCGTGGGTTGTGTGCTTATGTGAGTCTTTGTGTGCGTCAGTGTCGCCGGGGTGTTCATCCCCATAAGCAGGGCGTGAGCCGAGCCCGTTGGGGCCGGGGACAGACGACGAAGCGCGCAAGCGCTCCTTAGAGGGGGTTTCGACTTCCGTAGCGGAGGTCGTGTTATCGCGTTCCTCGTCACTGTCGGTGGTAGCAGCGGCGGGTGAACCTTCGGCCTTCGACATCGCGTAGGCCGCCCACCTTTTAACCCTACGGTCTTTTAGAGTTTTAGGCTTAAGAAGCCGACAAGCCGCGCAACCTTCCTCCTTGTGATCGAGGGGCAAGCAGCGGTTACACCGTGAATGCTTGTCCTTCCAAGTAAATTTGCCTTTGCAAAGCGGGCAAAACCTAAATGGTGTCCTCTCCATAGCCGAGGCAATAAATCGCGATAAGCACCCCAAGGGAAAGGAAGGAGAAAGGGGAAAGGCATTCTCAGAAAAGACCCAGAGATGTCCCACGACCCCACTCTCCCTACTGTATATGGCCTGCGAGGCCAGGCCACGTGTTCGGCAGCGCCGAAGGATTTCCTCCGCTCGACCCTCCGTCGAAGATTCTTTTCGGCGGAGAACAGCTTACAACTGCGTCGAGGGAGGGATTATTAATATTATGTGAAAAAACGACCAAAGGTCGAGGAGTTGCAATGTCTCTCGAGGAGCTCCGCGTGAAGGCGACCAGAAGCTGGGCGGAAAAAAACAATCTGAGGGACCTCGACGCGTGAGGGATTGTGGGTACAACGCACGTCACTATAGGGATAGTGTTTCAGACACGCCTTGTCGACGTCCCCTTTTCGACTACGAAAAACAAAATGCAATACTCCGCAGTGACCACTGGATGTCGGACCTATGCACAGCATGTGATTCTAAGCAGATTAACAAACATCAGAAAAAGGAGTTACTATGTAACCCCCAAGCACCCCATATAGGGTGGCGTGTGCTGGACCCACAAATGAAAAGGTAAGACAGACAGGGGTCATCTTACTAGTCTTGGGAAAAGTAGTTCACACAAGAAAATGTAGTTAAACATTAAGAGAAGGCCAAGGGACTTCTCAGTAGCACTGCACAAAAGGTGCTGTGTGTCACAATGCAAAATGCAGATTACCAGACTCCATTAAACACTAAGAAACACAAAGATCATAGTCAGAAAAAACACGATTGAGTGAGAAAAAAGTCCCACTCAATCAGGAGTTAAAATTATAAAGCCCCAAGTCCAGCAAAAGAGCTGGGGGTATATAAGGTTAAAGGGAATTGGCAAAGAAATGAAAATTCTCCCCAACAGCTCCCTGATCCTGACCGTGGGGGTGGCTATGTGAGGGAGGACCACCTGGGGGAGGTAGCTCTCAAGGGAAGCACAATGACATCCATAGAGGAAATCTGGTATCCTCCTTTTTCCCTTAAAGGGTGCTTCCCCAGGCCCCCATGCCTTAATGGCATCAATTTTCATCTCAGTGTAAGGATGGAGTGTTTGGCCATCAAAATCCCAGAAGGTAGACTATGCGGTCCACTGGAATGAGGAAGAGGTAGGGGGTGATGAGGATTACTCCCCAGGCTACCCGATGTTCATCATCCTCAAGTTATTTAAAGCCTGACTTGCTGTCTTAGACTATTGGAAATGCTTTTTCCCCACTCGGGAAATAACTTGCTAAATGCCCGTTCTAAAAATGACTGGCATCACTTCAACCCCTTCACATGGAAAGTCAAACTTGCTCTTAAAACTCCCTCAAGGCAAACTGCCTGTAAAATGACACCATTGATTTTCCTTTTTCTAATACTGAAAGCACTACCCAGAGGAAGATGAGCCGAGTAAAGAGGATCATGAAAGGCCAGGAACACACGCTGCATTCCATTTCTTGCAAGTGACTGAATGCAGGAGGGACATTTAAACAGGGAGATCAGCTGAGTGAGGGGTCCTGCAGTGTGAATGTCTATCCACTCGGGATTGACGGGGGACTGAGCCAGTAGCAAGGTCCGGGGAGCCAGGTGGCTGAGGAGAGGAACCGGAGGAGAGAGACTGGCCAGTTCAATAAGCTACGGGAATGCTGCAGTGAGGAACACAGCGTTCCGACAGGCAGCTGTACCAGAGAGCAGCCTCTGTGCTACTGGTGTCCAGGTGCGCGGGACAGGCGAGAAGGATGGTAACCGTACGGCAGAAACTGCGAGCCCCAGAGAAGGTACCGGGATGCCCGCAGGCCAGTGGCGGTTTATCACGCGAGAGGCTATCCCCGTTGCAACAGGGGACACTGGGGCATACAAACAATGGTGCTGAAAAGGCAATCAAAGTAAATATAATGAAACAGAAAGAAGGAAGGTGCCATATGAATAAAAGAAACCAAACTATATAATATAAAGAGACTGTCAAAGTTGCAAGAGTGTGCATTTACCCAAACAATGTTGTCGAAAGGAAAATAAAGCAGATAAGCTGAATGAGACTGAATGAAAGGTGCAAAAATACTAAAGAAACCAAAATGTTTTACAACAAGAGTTGTCAAGTTACCAAGAGTGCACAGTACTAGTGTAGAACGTCCTGGCAGGAGAGCATACCAGGTATTGTAAATCACAAGTAAAAGAAGCCCTTGAAGGAGAGGATGCGAGGCATTTGCAAACATGAACTGTTTCTGTAGCAGGCAAGCCCTAGCAAAGGACTTTCCAGGGAAGGTCAAATTGGAAAATGTTTTATGAGGGAATCCGGACAGAAAGTTATCAAGAGATAACCAAGGAGGGTGAATAAAATATATCTTGGAGAAAGAGGAAGCCTGGCAGAAGAGTACACCTCTATACTCAGTGTATTGCTATAAAGGAACTCGGAGAACGGCTATTAAGTGAAGAAAAATCCAGAGGAAGGGAACTATTCTCTGGAGTGGTGAGCCATATTTATTTTGGAACCTTTGTGTTGGAGTTAACATTTCTTTTTTTGAACATTTATACACCAAGGCATTTCCTTTTCACTTTAGAATTTATTTTAGGATGTGAGGGTCAGAATAGTACTTTGCACTTGGGGCTTATTGTTTTGGATATTCTGACAAAGGACCGACCCATTTGTTTTGTTTTGGTAGGTGAAAATAACTTACAGCAGGGATAGAGAGGTGTTTTTCCAACCCATTTTGTTTAATACATTTCTATAGCCAAAAACATGAATCTACTGTGTCTGGGTTTCATTGCTGACCCTTCACAGGGCATAGTGCAGCTCAGCCATCACTGTTCAAATGGATTTTTAGACTCTGGCCTAAGATGCCAATCTAGTTACAGTCAACCGGGAGAAACTTATGGGAGTTTAGCCAAACCAATCAAGGTAGCAAGGAGAGTGGCACAAGCTAAATATCGGGCGGGGAAAGTGGGGTAAGGGGTACACAATGACTCCACACAGTGAAGCAATCAAGAATTATACTTTGACAATAAGTTATACAAATATTTATTAAGGCCCCAAAACACACTAGGAAAATGACTTTGAACAGGTAATAATATTGCACAATATGAATACTATGAAACATATATACAATCACAGTTAATCAGTGCAGAATAATCAATTTACTCCCACAATTCCAGGAAGGGAAGAAATTAGTCATAGCACTGATAGTTGTGATGAACCCAGTGAGATCATCACTGAGACCCTGGTATGGGCCTCCTCTCCTGCGGCCAGGGGAAGGCAGCTGCTACCTGATCCTGGGAGCAGTATTATGTGGGAGGGTCACAAGGGAGGGAACTCATAACAGGGGAAATTGGTGACCTCCCAAACTCATGACTCCCCTATTCTTCCTTAGGCAGTCATGGCATATTGTAAAACAGAGCAAACCAATGTAAATGCCATACAATCCACTATGGATTTCATGGCCGATAATGCTTGTGTTACTAGAATGAGGAAGAAGGGCTCAGAGTTAGTAAGGCTCAAAAGTGCTGTTAACCAGAATGTGCGATCTAGTTGCGACAGAGCACGAAACCTGAGCAGGACATTTAAACTCAGGAATGAGTTGCAGCTAAGAGGATAAGGGAGAAGGAGAGCTGTAGGAGAAGTAATGGAGGCAGTCCGGTATGGTGGGATGTTTGCAGAAGGAAGAACGCCAGTGGACTCCGACACAAGAGGTGCCAGTCTACCACACTGCAGAGTGCATACAGCGGGAATCGCCGTCTGGAAGAGAAGCCCAGCCAAGGGGGCGGGAGGGGAGGTGCTCCCAACCCTGCTTGTGGTGATTCGATGTGCGAGAGGTCCCGGAGGACCGCTGGAGCAGTCAGAGCTCCAAGGAAGAACCGTGCAGTGCAGCAGAGGGACGCGGAAGCTGGCAAACAAGCAGACTGAATGCAGGAGGTCCGCGGTAGCAACTGACAACGAAGCAGAAACGGAACAGAAGACTGGTGAGTTGGCCTGAAAGTAAAGTTGACCCTGCGGTGCTCTGAATGGGACAGTTGATTGTGAATAATAACACTGAATACCGAACAAGTAAAAGACGCAGGCGGCAAGGGCGCAACTCCATATACGGGACACCAACAGAGCAAAACTAGCAAACCCGCATTGCCGAGAGCCAATAGGCTGTAAAGAAGTAGTTAAAAGGCAACTTCGGCACAATTCCATTTGGGGAAACCTGGAACCCACATTGCAAAGAGTCAGGAGACTGTAAAGAGAGGCAGCCATTGCTCAACTCTCCTCACAAAGGATACTGGTGTGGAGAACCCTGGAACAAACATTGCCACTGAGATTTGTTGTAGTTGTAGGAGTGTTCTTCCTGGCAGGTGAGTACCAGGAGAGGGACCATAGTAGTTAGTCCTGGCAGGCGAGTATACCAGGAAAGAAGACAGTGATCAGAAGTGAGTTTGTGTCTAAAAGGTGTGGTAGCAATAACATGTTGATCTTGTTAGTATTTTGACAAACTGTTGCATCACCAAAGGTAGTTGCTGTGTTATCCTGAAGAATATGTGTGACATGCCACCAGTTGTCTTGCATTCTGAGGAGAGCCATTGCCTTGGTTTATGAACTTGTGTTCTGAAGAAGTCATTTGTTTTACCAAGGTGTTTTGAGAGGAAGAAGGCATTTGCTTGGCCAGAAGGATACTGTGGGAAACAACAACTGTTGATTTTCAAACATGTGTTTGTGAAAGAGACATTTACTTTATCAAGTGGAAGAATGCAGTGGATGGAAAATCCCTTTTGTGTTACACTGCGCAGACATTTATTGAATCAGGATTTACCAAAGGTATTGCTGAATTGACCCAGGGGAAGGAAGTCCAGCCCTGGTCACAAGGGGTACCATCCAAGTTGGAACTGTTATATTGTTTTGTGGAACCAAAGACTGCCAAATATTCCTTGTTTTATTTTGTTGTGTGTATTAGTGCGAGGGTCAGAGATGTTTTGGACACTAGGTCATTCTTGTTAGGATAGCGAAATAAAGGTGTTTATCTCAGACTTTTCATTTAATAAATGGCAAACGTTGAGAAAACTATACTTCTGTGTCCGCCTCGCATTTCTGACCCTCATATTTGGTGCCAGGAATGGGATCGGACTCATACAAAGTGGGGGACCCTTACATTTGAGAAGCTTAGTATAAGAGCCTCTGATCCCACCATTGCTACTGAACAGTCTATAGGATCCAAGATATATAGTAGTAGATGCAAATGATTACAACCAGAAGACATAGCATTGATATCCACAGACTTGTTTCTTGTCGTCCCCCAACCCCTTGCTCCCTGGCATTTACATCAGACTCACCTCTAAGTCAGGTCTAGCCTGGCGTTATGGCTTAGACGTATATTCTGGAGCAGATGACCCCGGATTATAGGGGAGATATCAAAGTACTGATGCAAAATAACAGGAAAAAGCCCTACCAAATTAAAGCAGGGTAAAGAACAGCTCAAGGGATTCTGGAGAAAGCTCAGTTTCCAAAATCACAAGAAACAGAGCGGTGATAGCACAGAGTGCGACTCTGGGTTTTGCAGAAGCAGACATAGAACTTCCTTCTGATCCAGGAATAAAACCCATTCCCAATGTCAAAGAAGAGGCTGAGGTTATTCCAGACCTGGCTTTTGCTCAAAAAATGATCCTTTGCTAGCAGAGACCTTTCTATGAAGGGAAGAGGAGGGACAGAAAAATAGTGAGCCATTTTGTTTCCTCGAGTATGGACTGTTGTATAGGGGAGATGTTGGACCAGAGGGTATGCCTAGGTCACAGACTATGGCACATAAAAGCCATGAGAATATTGTTCTGGAGATGGCTCAAGCTCATTTAACTGGAGGACATCTGGGAACTACAAAAACTCAGGCACAAATTGTGAAGCAATTTTACAGGCCCGGAATGTATACTGATAAAGAGTTTGTTAGGGAAAATTCTCATTTCTGTGCTCATTCCCTTCAACCTTAGGGAACCCCAGCTCTTTTGTTGGACTTTAGGACTTTGAATTTTTACCCTGGAGCGAGTGAGACCTTCATCTCACTCTCTCATGTATTTGATCTGATTTGGATTATGTGTTTCCTTTATTTTTCGAATCTGACAAACTCCATCGGCATCTACTTTTTTCAATGGTGACACACAGCACCTTCAGTGCAGTGTCACAGAGAAATCCTCTAGATTTCTCTTACGGTTTAAATACCTTTTCTTGTGAGAACTACTTTTCCCAAGAATAGTAAAGTGAAATTGACTTTACTTACCTTCTCTTTGTAGGTCCAGCACGACCCATTTTATGTGGAGTGCTGAGGGGTTACTTAGTAGCCCCTTTTCCTATTTACTCATGTAACATTTTTTATGTTACCCTCAATACTTTAAATGGCTGGTGGCAGTGGTTTAATTTTTCTACCATTGTGCTTTTCTACCGCAGGCTGAATCCTCAGCTGCTGTATAGCACCCATTGGTGTCAAAATGGCCCAGTCTTCTTTTTTCACCATTTTTGTGTTTGCTGTCCTTTCTTGTTCCTTCCCCCGACATCCAGGGAGGGAAATTCCTTTGAGTGATTTTTATCTTCGGCGGGTGTCCCATGGACTCCCTGCCCAGGCTCCAGTCTGTCTATGGGGGCAGGAAGTGAGGGAGGAGTCCAAAACTCCACAGCCCTTTGCCTTCCTCCTTGCTTGAGTGGGAACAAATCCCAGTGGGGGACTGGCTGTCCTGATTGGACAGCCAGACCACCCCTTGTTGTAAAATGCAGAGAGAATGCAGAAGTTGTGCTGTAGTTCCTGTTAAATACTGCAAACCTGGAAGCTGAAGACAAGTCGACCACTGGCACTGAAACTGAAGAGGATGATGAAGGAAAAGCGGCAGAGACTATTTCCAGCGACCGGAGAGCCTACTGTGTAACCCGAGCCTGCTGCAGCCCTCCCTCCCAATCGACATGGGGACTCTGAAATCAATGACCCTGACCCAGAGCCTGGCGAGACCCACTAGACTCGAGACAACCTGTATTTTGAGCCATCCCATGCGTTGCTGCAACCTTGCTTTGCTGCAATACCCCAATACCCTAGGACCTCAAGCCATTGTGCGGTGCAGTCTTCCGAATTCTGAATCTTGCTGAAACTTCGTGGGCATCCTGGTGCATCTCCAGAGACACGAATCGAGTCTGAAAAGTCTCCTCACCAGAGTGCTGGACCTTTAAAACGATGAGAATTCAACCAAGATGTTCTGCCTTCTTCTGTGCTCCTTGAAAAGGCACTAAATCCGCAGAACCGCATTCAGCCACGAGGAAAACATTGCCTAGAGCCTTCTTCATCGATCCCTGCTGCAAAGTTCCTTCTGAGGTCATGTTTTCAGTCACCACGACAAGGAATCCACTGACCGGGTATTTGGCTGCAGATCCTGAAGTCCTCCTGCTGAAAAATCTTCTTCAATGCTGAGGTACTGTGCTGGCTTGGGTATGTACTTGCCTCAAGTCTTTTAGGATTTGTGTAGCTGTGGGGTGTGTTTACTGTGATGGGAAGGCCTCTCATCCAATGCACCCATTCCCACTGCTAGAATCCTGCTAGGGCGTCTTCTGCGAAGCCCCTGGACCCTGTTCTAACCCTAGAAGTAAAGTACTCAACCGTTTGCCCAGTCTTCCTAAGGAACTCTGACTTTTGCTACTAAAGAACCTATTCTGACACTGTCTGTTGGTCACTGGTGTCTAGTGACCCTCACACCCCTTATGCCACTGAGAACACTCATGCTCCAAGAATAAGGGAAATACTTCTTAGGGATTGGGACTTTTGCCTAGAAAAGAAATCAAGTGTTTAAAAGTTACTTACTTGTAAAGAGTTGGTTGGCAACTAACTCTAAGAGTGAACAGTTACACAAATTCTTACTTAACTTGAATGTGTGATGCAATATTCCTACATCTTTTCTTTCCTTAGAAACTGTTTTGTCATTCTAATAGAAAGTAGATGTGAAGGTATTTTACTCTCCTGTGATTAGGTTGTGCCTCTTCCCAAAAGTAATGTGTTTCACCAGATTATTCCTACAGGATAATTGTACGAGTGTCCTCCAACTGTTGGTATCACCAGATTAGTCCTGTTAGGAAAATTGTAAGAGTGCCCCCCCTGCACCACCGCACCCCCCTACCAGGTCTTGCTTCCCCTGTAATTGCTGTTAGCCTGTCCAGAATAAGTCTGCATTAGGTTATTGCCTACCTAGAATAACTGAGTCATTCAGTGAAGTGTAACATTCGGGTTTACTTTACCTGTGCTATCTAACCCAGAGTCTGTGGTTCTAACTGTCCCTTATAAGTCATATATCAGTTACTTGTATAGCTGGGAAAGATCTAACCTGGACTTCATTCTGAGATCAAAAAAGTATATGGGTTTTACTTACCTTGAGTTAGCTGTGTGCCATCACAAAAATAAGTTACAAGAGTTACTGCTTATCTCAATTTGTGTTTCACTGATCTCAAAAGCACCTGTAATTGAATATTACATCCTTAGGTTTTACTCACCTAGTATAACAGTGTGTTATCAAAAAAGTAGCTCTAGTTTTTTTTTTTTTACTGTACCTTGTTCCACTATTCACAAAAAGTATATTTTCCAGCTGACTGATTATGTGATTTGTACTGAGAGTCACTGTACAACTGGTGGGTCTACTGCACTTGCATTCCTGAATTTAAGTAAGAAAGTAACCATTGGTTTTTACTCCAAGAATAAGTGTGACCTATACTGAATTTGTATGTAAAGGTTTCACTTCCCTAGAACTGTTATGTGTTCCAAATAAAGTTTATACTTTGGTCTGTGTACCTTCAAGTATAGTGTAGTGTTTTTATAATTGTGATTACATATAACGTGTTTGTACTTATTTACCCCTAGATTTATCTGGGTCTACCTGTATTTAAATAAATCATTTATTTTAACAATACATAGTTAGTACTTCAGTGTTTCTTTGGACCATTTGTATTACAATTTCGTTTTTACTGATTCTACAACCCTATCTCCCCTCCTAAAATAAGCCTGGCTGCTCGGACTACGCTACCATGTACTCAGGTGGTACAGCCTTATACTAAGAGTTGAGTCTTGTACTACCTCAGTTGAATGGTTTTACTAAGCCCTTGGGTACACATGTATCCCCTGTAGGCACAGATGGGCTGCCACTGGTGCCAGGCACTTTATAAATACTCTGGACTCCTGGATCATGGAACGGGAGGACTGAAGGTACGAGGAAGACCCTCAGCTGAAACCCTTCGATGATCTGCCTGACTTCCCTCCTGAAGCACGAAAGGACAGACTGTGTTGCTGCAGCATGTCCAGGGCAAGGGCCGTCTGTCGGTCTTGATGGCCTGCAGCGATTCATCAACGGCCTTACCAAAGAGGTTATCCCTGTCGAACCGCTGTCCAGGACCCTCATCTGAACTTCCTGCCTAAAGTTGGGGCCTTCAACCAGCCACGACGACCGAGGCAGAGCCCGTTCCCCATTTGGCAGAACTCTGTCTGCAATGTCCAGGGCCACAGTGATGGCGTGGCCCGACGCCACCTCGCCCTCCTGAAGGATCTCCAGTGCCTTGACCAGTTTGTCCTCGGGGGCGGCCATCCTGTACCATAACTCCCAGTCATATCTGGCCAGGATCGCTAAAGCGTTTGCTGCCTTGACCGTCGTAGCTGCCGAGTAGATGACCTACCCACGGACGACTTCTTCTGCACAGCCGCCGAGACCAGAGTCCAGTGAGAGCTGTGACCGAAGACACTTGGGTGCCAACTCCGGCACCAGCTATTTCTTCTCCAGCCGGTCTCTTTTCGCTGGGGCAGGGTTTTTCAACAGCACCAGGTCCTCATCCCAGACATCGTCCCGGAGAGACACCGCCAGAATGGTTTTCCTTTTCGCCTCCCAGCATTGATTAAAAAAACACTCCTTCTTGGTCTCCTCCTGTGTTAACTGGAAAAGTGTGCAGGTGACCATGGAGTAGAACCAGCCCACTTCGTCTGGTAGAGAAGCTCTCGGAGACGGGGAAATGGCACTGTTGACGGTGTCTGTCGTAGCCGTGTCTGTCCCTGTATCCCTAGACATGAATGGGGGGATGGGAGAAGGCACGTGAGGCGGCTGTTAAGGGAGGCGTAGGGTGCGGCTACCTTTTCTTTGGCGGTGGTGGGTCCGGTGTCAGCTGTTGGCATCCTCTTCTGTATCTCTGACACTAGTGTGGGAGAGTCGAAACAATGTCCTGTGACAAGTCCCTGGGAGGTGTCAGGGAGCAAGTTTACTGGTCCGAGTGCCTACGTCGTCCTCGTCCTCCTCAGCGACCTACTCGACTATTCTGCCGAAGTCCCTTACATCCTCCGGGATCGTATGGATGGAAATCATGTCCTCTTCATCTGAATAAGAAATATCTGTGCCCTGGAGAACTTCCACTCCCCCACCCCCGTTTTTGTGTCCTGAGGGGTCGGTTTTGGCTTAGGGACAGCATCCACTTCTCCGGGTCCTTTTCCACGGGTTTGGCTGAAGCCTCCTGCCTGGGAGGAAAAGTCACTCTGCCCATCGTCTGGGCACCCTGGACCAGGTCAGCCCTTTTCGCCTTTGAAAGGGTGGCAGCCACCAACTCGATAGTCGAGAACGACTGTGCCTGTATCACCTGGGGCTTCAAGGGCAGGTCAGACACCTTACCCTTTGGCTTGGCCTTCTCCAGCTTCTCCTGCAGCTTCCCTGGGGTAGCCAATTTCCTATTTGACAAGGAACTGGAGCGATGGCTGGAGATGGAGGCAGATGGAGAAGATGATCGCGCCCTGCCCGTTGCAGGACCAGCTTGCGCGGTGACCCCAACAGAAATGATCTTGCAGCACTTGGCTTTGTCTTGGGCCTCCATGGATGGAGCACCCTCAAAGGACTTTGAAGCCCGCTCTGAATGGCTGGTCCTGAGTGAGGCATGCCCCTTTATGCCACAAGGGATAGAGGCCTTGGCATTGAGCCACGCCGCCAATCTACTGTGCCGACCCTTGATGGTGAACCCAAGGTAGATCTCACAATCCTCCTCCTTGTGTTCCGGGTGAAGGAAGTAGAGGCACAGGGAATGCTTGTCCTCCATAAAAATATTACTCAAACCGCAGCTGGCGCAGAGCTTGAAGAGGGCACCCCCATCCTTCTACGACATGGTCCAGCGTGCGGTGTAGGCCCGATGGCCTTCTAACCCTCGACGATTTTGCCCTTGAGGGGCGTTGAAAGACATTGACAAACTGAACCCTGCTTGCTAAATGAAGAACGAAAGAGCGCACAGGCTCTATCTGAACAAAAATAGGAATTATCCTAGCAAAAAACACAGAAAAGCTCCAAGAGCAACACTCGAGGACTCCCAACACTTGCGGTAAAAATCTGAAGATGGAGAGGGAGAGAGGGAGAGAGGGAGAGAGGGAGAGAGGGAGAGAGGGAGAGAGGGAGAGAGGGAGAGAGGGAGAGAGGGAGAGAGGGAGAGAGGGAGAGAGGGAGAGAGGGAGAGAGGGAGAGAGGGAGAGAGGGGGAGAGGGAGAGAGGGAGAGAGGGGGAGAGGGGGAGAGGGGGAGAGGGGGAGAGGGGGAGAGGGGGAGAGGGGGAGAGGGGGAGAGGGGGAGAGGGGGAGAGGGGGAGAGGGGGAGAGGGGGAGAGGGGGAGAGGGGGAGAGGGGGAGAGGGGGAGAGGGGGAGAGGGGGAGAGGGGGAGAGGGGGAGAGGGGGAGAGGGGGAGAGGGGGAGAGGGGGAGAGGGGGAGAGGGGGAGAGGGGGAGAGGGGGAGAGGGGGAGAGGGGGAGAGGGGGAGAGGGGGAGAGGGGGAGAGGGGGAGAGGGGGAGAGGGGGGAGAGGAAGGAGAGGGAGAGGGAGAGAGAGGGAGAGAGAGGGAGAGAGAGGGAGAGAGAGGGAGAGAGAGGGAGAGAGAGGGAGAGAGGGAGAGAGGGAGAGAGAGAGAGAGAGAGAGAGAGAGAGAGAGAGAGAGAGAGAGAGAGAGAGAGAGAGAGAGAGAGAGAGAGAGAGAGAGAGAGAGAGAGAGAGAGAGAGAGAGAGAGAGAGAGAGAGAGAGAGAGAGAGAGAGAGAGAGAGAGAGAGAGAGAGAGAGAGAGAGAGAGAGAGAGAGAGAGAGAGAGAGAGAGAGAGAGAGAGAGAGAGAGAGAGAGAGATCATTGGCTGGGAGCAGTATGACCCAGAACTCAATGATTGGTTTATAGGAGAAAGGCAGTTTGTAAGTGAAAGTGAAACCGTTTTTTCTTTTACTGAGGATTCCCAGCCTGACTGGGAATATTCATGAGCATGTGAATCCATGCCAGACCCCATGCTGGAGAAATGCCAATACGTCCTAGTTAGTGAAGTCACCTCAGTGTGTCGGAAGAATGAAGCAATTCTAAAGAGTATCCACTTGCTTTGGCTTGATTCTGAGAAAGTATTTTGAAGTGTATTTTTATGGTTGCACATTGCCCCTTTTAAACCTCATTACTGCCAAGGACGAGCTATCTCGTCCTTGGGATTCCCTCCCTGTTGCCAAGGACGAGATAGCTCTTCCTTTCAGGCACTCTGTTTTGAGCAATCCCTACAAAGCAGGGATCGCACAAAACTGTAATCCAACCCCTGGGCTATGTGAGGGGGAGGTCCCCCCTCACTGCCAGGGTGTAGAGGCAATAAACCAGGCCAAGCAAGATAGGTAAAGGTTTATTGCATTGTAGGTAAGACTGGTAGGTAGAGACCCCTCAACCACTCCACAGCTCAACACCAACTGAAGATCTTGATCAATAACATTTTATGGTTGAGTACTGTGACATCATCAAGGTTCCACTCAGCACATAGCTGCTGATACATAAAGACATTAACATAACACACCCCTCTCCCTTATTCAATTAAACTATTTACACTAACAAAAATGAATGCAGAAAGGTTTGCATTTAATATACATTTCAGAAAATTTACTGTTTCACTACCTCTACCCATCACACCTTCACTCTCGCAACCCTTGATAAATTCCACACTTGCCCACTCTCCAATTTGACCACACCCTCAAACACTTGCGCCACGTTAACAGGATCCGAATATAAGGAATCCCCTTTCTTTGCAATGACTGCCAGATCACCTACTTTAACAACCGTCTTTTCCCTTGGGAATTTTTCATTGACATTTTTGACACGCTTCCTCTTCCGTTCATCCATTCCCCTCTTCACTTCATCTACCACCTTATCCGTTTCTCTCGCACGCCCCAACCAAGCTGGAGATACCAAAATGTTACTCCTCTGTCCTCTCATCAATTCAAATGGACTGACACCCGTTTCAGCATTGGGAGCCATCCGCAAAGCATACATTCGTTCCTTTACCGCAACCTTCCTATCCAACCCACACGCACTTGCATTCCTGACACCCTCCATTATGCAACGGTTGACCCTCTCAATCATGCCATTTGCTTGCGGACAATATAGTGCAGTCTTTTTATGTTTGATACCACATCTGTACAAGTACTCTTGAAAGAAACCCCCAGTAAACTGTGGGCCATTATCTGTCAGCACACTCCTTGGTAATCCTTCCCTCTCGAATATTTCCTCCAGAAATACTACAACAGACTGTCCTGTGACATCCCTCACTATTTTGAATTCTGTCCAGCGCGAGAACATGTCTACCAAAGCCAACACAAATCTCCCTCGACCTCTGCCCATATCCACTGGGCCCAAGACATCCATGGCAAGATCTTGCCAGACACCTTTCGGACTTTCACCACCTATCACTGGCTGCACTAGAGGCCGATATGTTCTTTCCTGACTTTATGCAATCCACACATACTCCCACTGTCCTCTCAATCTCACGGTCCAAACCTGGCCACCAATAGTCCGCCTGGATTACTTCCTTGGTTTTATACGTACCTATATGGCCTTGATGCGCAATATCTATAAGTCTTCTCCTTAGACACACAGGTACAACAAGTTTATCCCACCTATATATTAACTTATCTCTCATTGAAAGCTCATATCTCACCTTCCACATAGCTCTTTCTTCACCAGACAATAGCCTCTTCTCTGGCCAACCATCTCTAATAAAGGTGGTAATGCGTCTCCACAATTCATCTGACAACAACACCTCCTCCCACTCCTCCTTGTGTATCACTCCTACTGTAGAAAATACCATATTCTCACATTCAACCGATCCTCTCTCATCATCTTCAACTCTTACTCTAGATGCATGATCGGCTTGTACATTAAATTTGTGACATTGCAATCTCGTCACCCAACAGGCAACTCTTCTCGAAACTTTATCCAAACCTTTGCTCTCAAATATGGCTTTCAACGGCTTATGGTCTGTTCTCAATACAAACTCCTGACCCCACACAAAGTTTTTTTAACTTTTCAATGCCCCAATTACATGCCAACGCCTCCTTTTCCAAGACTGAATAATTTAGTTCAGGACCTCTCAACATGCGTGAGGCATGTAACACCACTGACTCTGTTCCATCACTTCCCACGTGACACATAACCACACCTATGCCAGTTTCACTCGCCTCTACTGACAATATGGTCTTTTTCTTTTAGTATCATACATGGCTAGGGGTTTAGCCATATCAATTTTGCACTTAATCTCAACAAATTCTCGTTCACATTCTCTGTCCCAAAACAATTCCACACCTTTCCTTAACAATGTTCTCAGTGAAGTAACACTATCAGCATAGTTTTCAATGAAACGGTGGTAAAATTCTATTGTCCCCAAAAATGACCGCAACTCTGCCTTATTCTTTGGAGATTGCATCCCTATTATACATTTCACTAGGTCCCTCTTAGGCCTTAGTCCCTCTTCCGATATTTCGTGCCCCAAATATTCCACTACCCGAGTGGAAAAGACATTTCTCACTTCTCAAAGTAATGCCACGTATTCTGAATATTTCCAAAACCACATCCAATTTCCTTCTGAATTCCTCTTCCGTTCTTCCACATACTAACACATCATCTTGGAAACACCATATATAGGTAATCCCCTTGAACAATCCATCCATGACTTTTTGGAAAACCGATGAAGCTGATATTAACCCAAATGGCATGCGTCGAAACTGACAAATGCCTTCATACGTAATAAAAGCCGTAAGTTTTCGCGACTCAGCATCTAAGTTGATTTGGTGATAAGCGCTAGCCATATCTAATTTGGCAAAGTATTTGGCATTCCCTATTCTGGCCAACAGTTCTCCCATATGGGGTAGTGGATGCCGCTCAGCTACCACGCAACGGTTCAGCTCTCTCAAATCTATACAAACTCTTAAATCCCCCCAGGCTTTTTCACAACAGGGGATATCCATTCAACAGCCTTGGCTGGTTCAATGTTCCCAGCTTTCTCTAATTTCTCCAACTCTATTCTCACGGCATTTCGCATTGATACTGGCAACGGTCTAAGTTTCGCTGCCACAGGCTTGCAACCTTCTTTTAGAAAGATCTTATGTATCATCCCTTTTAAGCAACCAACTTTCTTATTAAAAACATCGGGATACCTAGCCATCATATTACCAGGACCATCATCTAAACTAATGTCCCCAGACATTTTTTCTATATTCAACACTTGTTCTTTGCTGTTTAGGTCTAGTTTAATGCATAGTCCTCTTTGCTCTTTCCATCCCAACAATGTCTCACCTTTCCTGGTAATATATAGTTTACCATACGTAACTCTGTTCTTAAATTTGAAATTTGCAGATCATCCTCCTAATACCTCAATTTTACTGCCATTATAACCTCCAGGGGACTTGTCTGAAGGTTTTAAATCTTCCATCCTACCACCAAGCACGTTTTCATACACTGCCCTTGACATCAAAGTTATCTTAGAACAAGAGTCTGCTAACATTTTAACTTTGCACCCATTTACTTCAACCCAAGCAGGGGGGTGTTCACAGTCATCAATTTCAGAACATTGAACCATATTTACTGTAACTATTTCATTTTCTGAACCTTCACATTCATCTGAGGATGGGCCATCGACTTCCTCAACTAACGTAATGCTCCTCCCAGCACCAACATTGTAGTTAGTGCAGCAGTTCTCAAAGTGCCCCCATCTTTTACAAATGTTGCAATTCACTCTTCTCCCCGGACATATCGGAGAGGTAGACAAGTGACGGGCACTCCCACACCTAAAACACAAACAATCTTCTCTCCTTTCCCCCCCCCTTGTACATTTTCTCTTTGGGTGAACTTATTTACAGATTGAGCATTATTGCTGCCCTTCCCTTGATACATGTCACTCCGTTTGGTTGTTTTACTCCTCCTTTTCTTTTGGTCTTTGGCCGTCTCCCTCTTTTTGTCGCCAACTTTTAGGACTTCAACTTGTTGAACACTTTTGGATTCCTTCGTGACAAGCTTTGTAACACATTGCAGTTATGCTCAATTCTTTTTGCAATTCCAACCACCTCATCTAAGTCAGGGTCATCTTTTAGCCACACCTTCCCTGATCTTGTCATTAGCACAGTGCAACATGAACTGATCTCTAATATGTGCATCCAGCTTTTCACCAAACTTACAATTTAGTGATAAATGCGTCAGGGCAGTAATCTATTCTTCCACAGTCTCACCCTTATTCTGATATCTCATCCCAAAGTGATATCGCTCCAACACGGTGCCTTTCTTTAATTCGAAATGTCTGTCTAATTTTGCCAATGCCGTGTCAAAATCATTCATACCTTCTTCGACATCTAGTTCGCTCAAACCTGGCAATGTTTCAAAAATACGCTGCCCCTCATATCCAAGCAGATGCATGAGCATAGATACCTTCCTTTCCACAGACATACCAGTACCACACGTGGCCTTCACATAACGTACAAAGCCTCTTTTCCAGGGTCCCCATTTAATTCTTGGAGGACCCGGAGCAGGAAGGAACATTTGTGGTCCAGGGATCCCAGATAACGCCATGCCTGCTTAACTGTCTGGTGCCCTTCTGGGCACCTAGAAACCTCACACTGTTTGATCCAACTACACATTGTAAAAGTGCTCACCTTCGTCCTTTATGCCAGACAATCCAAACTGCTTAGGCACACGTGTAACCAGTTGCCAACACTTGACCCACGGCGCCGCCTTCCACAAGTGGCCCTACATGGGTATATTCAAAGCGATCCGGCTTTCCGGATCATGTAACGATCGGATGCCGCCGCCTCTAAATCACGCTTTGCGGATGTTGGGCATCCTCATCCGCTCACGTGACACATTACGCATGCGGACGCTGGCGCCTCGAATTTACGTTTTGTAGACAATATGCGTCGCGGGGGGCTGGTGCTTCCTCAGTTTTCCTTCACGTTAGCGGACGTAGGGCTCAAGTCCGCTCATGTGACACGTCACGTGTCGCGAGCCGGGTGCTTTACTCGGCTCCTCGCTCACGAGCACACAACACCTCGCGAACCTGCACCGCTCCCGCATCCTGACCAAAAGCGGGCCCGACAGGGAATTCACTCACCGCCTCACACGGGGCTGGCAGGCAGCGCCGATGCAACTGGGGAGGTCGCGCCAAGCGATATGATGCAACTGGAGGCCTGTTGCCCAAAAGAGGGGAATTCCCAATGCGACCTTCTCCGCGCTGAGCAAGTCAGCTTCGGTCATCCAGGTAAGCAGGTATTTGTGTCGCCGTGCTTCCTTTGATTAGGATTAAGCGATTGGCGCGCGGGCAGCTCCTCGCCGGCAGACTTGGCGGTCGGGGGTCTCAAATCCAATAGGTCGTTTACCTATTCCAGTCGCTGCCCTCCTTCAGCAGCACATCCCATCCTCTTCGCCATATGTAGAGGCAATAAACCAAGCCAAGCAAGATAGGTAAAGGTTTATTGCATTGTAGGTAAGACTGGTAGGTAGAGACCCCCCAACCACTCCACAGCTCAACACCAACTGAAGATCTTGATCAATAACATTCTATGGCTGAGTACTGTGACATCAAGGTTCCACTCAGCACATGGCTGCTGATACATAAAGACATTAACATAACACAGGGGGCTGGATTACCTTCAGTTTCACGTCGGCGTGCGTAAAGCATGTCGCCGTGAAACTGAAAGTAAAATCACTGCAGCAGCCATTTTCGGCTGCTGAAGTGAAGAAAGAAGGTATGAGCCCTTCTTTCTCCGCGTCGATGTCCGGCTGTATTTCAAGCCGGAGATCGAGGCGGGTATCGTTGGAAAGGGGAGATTCTCCCCTTTCAACGATACCCATTATGTGGCATTTCTGCTCACGGATCTGGTGCACGATCCGTGAGCAGCAATGTCACAGGATCAATAGAGATCCGTTTGTGACTTGGGGGAGGGAGGGCTACTTACTAGGTAAGCGGCCCCCCTCCCCGTGGCCCCAAAGCATGGGGCCACGGGGGGGGAGGGGACTACGGGGGGGGGAAGGGGGCCACTTACCAAGGGGGCCCAAAGCATGGGGCCACTGCGCTGGAGACCACTGGGGCAGATGAACACTGCCCCCAGGGGTGAAAAATAAAAAATAATAAAAGTCGAGGGAAGGGGGAGGTGGTTTGGGGCCCTGGGGCCCACTAGACCACCAGGGATATAGGAAAAAGTGGTGTCCTTGGAAAGGGGACGTTCTCCCCTTTCCAAGGACACCATCTACATGAGGCATTGCTGGTCACGGATCGGCGCAGACCTCCAGAAAAGTTTGTCTTGGGGTCAGTTGGTCCCACCAACCCAAGGCAAGAAGTCGTCCGTTCCGGGGCTTCTCTAGTCAATTTGAAATTGGAGCTTCAGCATTGCAGCAGGGCTTCACCGGGCATTTCAATAGTCCAGGAGGGTGCAGCAGCAAGCTTCTCTTCCAGTTTCCTTTGTCAGATGTTTCATCCAGTGGTAGACTGTCTTTGGTTCCAGAAGCCTCACCTTTTATGCAGGTTTCTCCCATTCATGCACAGCCTAGTTGTCACTCACATAGCAGGGTGGCTGTCCTGCAAGGACAGCCAGCCAGCCAGCCAATCATCACTGGGTGCATTCAGGTAACCAAGGATCCTAAGGACATGGAGTTTCGGGCACCTCCCTCACTTCCTGCCCTACCAGACACACTGGAGCCAGAGGCAGGTTTCAGCCCTGAAGCCCGCCAAAGGCAAAACAAACAAAAGGGTTCAACCTGGCTTGGCGTGCAGCGTAAAACCCCAAAAAGACCTCACAAGCAAGAAATGGCGGAAAAAGAAGAAAAGGGCAAAATGGGCACCCATGGGTGCACTACTTCAGCTGAGGATTCAGCCTGTGGTAGAAACACACAATAGTAGGAAAAAGAAACCACTGCCACCAGCCATTAAAAGCCATGAGGGTAACATAAGGAATACATTACTCACCGTAATCTTATTTCTGGTGCTTGTATCTGCTTGGATTCACATGCTATGCATAGGCCGTCATCTAGTGGAAGCTGCAGAGTATTACAGTTGTTGTTTTCGAAATTCGAAAAGGGACGTCGACAGGGTGTGCCAGTAATACTATCCCTAGTGTGACGTCTGCTGTACCCATGATCCCTCACGCGTCGAGGTCCCTCAGATTCTTTTTCGTCTGACATGAGGTAGCATGAGTGTCATGTGAGTACAGTTGTATCCAAGCAGATATATGTAGAAGCTCATATAACATCTATGCACCTTCTCTCACAGGAGGAAGGGTGGGCGCATTTGAATCTAAGCAGATACAAGCACCAGAAATACGATTACAGTGAGTAATGTATTCCTTCTGTTGCGTGTGTAATCTGCTTAGATCAAGCAAGCAGTGTTATAAGAAGGTGGTGGGTTGTGAGAAGGAGTAGCAGCAAATAGATGTTTTAGAACCGCTTGTCCCACCTGTGTATCTGTCTTGGAATGTGTGTCAATGCAGTAGTGCTGAGTGAAGGTGCGAACTGAGCTCCATGTAGCTGCTTTGCAAATGCTGTCTGAGGGAACGTTTGCAATAAAGGTCAAAGTAGCCCCAGTGCCCCGTGTGGTGTGGGCTCTTGGTGTAGAAGGCAGTGTCTTGTTTGATAATGAATAGCATAATTGTATACATGTGACTATCCATTTGGAGATGGCTCTTTTGAAAACATGCTCTCCTTGTCTGCCTGTAGCCATGGAGACAAACAGTTGATCAGTCTTCCTAAGCGGTTTGGTTTTGTCTACGTAGTAGAGAACCACCTTCCTTACATCTAGTGTGTGTTGTTTGACCTCAGCTGAGCTAGTTGGCTTGTGAAAGACGGCCGGAAGCTCAATTGATTGGTTTACTCGGAATTTGGAAATTAATTTAGGGGAGAACCTAGGGTGAGTCCGTAAAACCAATTTGTCTTTATCGATGATAAAGAAAGGGTCCTGCACTGACCAGGCTTGGAGTTTGCTGACTCTTCTTATGGAAGTAATAGCCACTAAGAAGACAGTTTTATGGGTAATGTGTTTAAAAGTAGCTTGATGCAAAGGCTCTAAGGGAGGGCCCATGAGTTTTGCTAGCACTACACTGAGATCCCAGCCTGGCGGGGGATTAGAGCTTGGAGGGTGTAGTCTCTTTACCCCCCCCCCATGAATGCTTTAATGACTGGCACTTTCCACCATGAGACTTTACTCTGAGAGGTGGTGTAGGCTGATAAAGCTGCTATGTGCGCTTTTCAAGTAAAGAACAACTCTGAATCCAACAAGTGGAGCATGTATGTACAGTCTATTGGGTTGATTTGTTTAGATTGGCACCAAATGACGAAACTCTTCCACTTGAAGAAATAACTGTCTGGTGTTTGGTTTATGTGCTTCCATGAGGAAATCCATACACCGCTGTGGAAGATTGAGGTGTCCGAACTCTATGAATTCAGGAGCCATGCTGCCAAGTTCAAAGAGTAAGGTTGTAGGTGCATTGTTGTCCCCCCGTGTTGAGTCAACAGGTTGACCTTGTACGGGAGCTTGATGGTAATCACACATCGCCAGCTTGCACATATGTGTATACCACGGTTGTCTTGCCCACATAGGAGCAACTAGGATGAGTGTCATCTGATCCCTGTGCATCTTGTTCACTATTCTGCTGATTAATGGAGTCTGAGGAAAAGCATAAAAGCAACTTTCCCTGACCAGCTCATCTCATTCATAGGGCGTTCCCTTTGTAGTCTGGTTGGGGGAACCTGGCACGAAGTCTGGGCATTGCTCGTTTTCTCTTGTAGCGAAAAAGTATAGAGAGCGGTAGCCCCAAAGTGAGAAGATGTGATCTACCACATCTGTGTGTAGTTGCCACTCGTGTTCTTCTGGCAGAGGATCTCTGCTGACAGAGTCAGATAGAGTGTTGAGTACCCCTGGAACATGTTGAGAGGACAGGGACATCCCTCGTTTGAGTGCCCACTTCAATATTCTCCGAGCCAGTTTGAACAGATTAGGAGAGTGTACCTCCCCGTTTGTTGACATACAACATTGCGGTGGTGCTGTCTGTCAGGACTTGTACAGACTGGTTTGTTAGGTGGTTCTCGTTCTCTTTGCGTATGCTTATTCGGAGACCGGCTTGATACTGGGGTATTTGCCAAAGAATGTTTTGTACTCTTTCCATGGATGGGAAGGCTAAGCCTGTCTTTGTATTTAACACAGCTCCTATGAACTGTGTTGATGTGTTTGGTACCAGACTTGACTTTCTCGTTTATGGAGGAGCCCAATTGGAAGAGAAGGTCTATGGTTCTTTTTGCGCATTTATCTTGCAAAGATGGTAGGATTCTCCCGTGATCAGCCAGTCATCCAGGTAGGGGGTACACTGGGATTGCCTCTATTTGAAGGTGCGCCGCCACCACTACCAGTACCTTGGTGAACACCCTTGGAGCCGAGGCTATCCCGAAGGGCAGCACTTTGAACTGGTAGTGCTGGTCTGCTACTTTGAATCGCAAGAATCTTCTGTGCGCTAGGAACATTGAAATATGAAAATAAGCATCTTTCATGTCCAAAGTTGCAATGTAATACCCCGTTTTAACAGAGGGATTACTTCTTGTAGCGTTGTCATGCAGTCTTTTTGTGGCTTGACAAATTTGTTTGCAGGGCGCAGGTCTAATACCGGGAGCATGGTCAGATCTTTCTTTGGAACAAGGAAGTACGTTAAATAAATACCCTTGTTTACCGCGTTGTACGGCACAATTTCGATGGCGTCCTTGAGGAGTAGAGCTTCAAATTCCCCCCAAGACGAGTTGTTCCTCTCTTGACTCTCTTTTCTGGCGCGGGGGAGGTTTGATGGGATTCGCTCAAGTTCTATGCAGTAACCTCCCGCTACAGTTAATAACACTCACATGTCTGATGTTATCCCCTCCCATGCGTGGGTGAAGTGTGAAATTCATGCCTTGACTGGGGAGGCATGGGAGGGGACTAGTAGCAGGGCGTCATTGCTTGTAGGGTGTTCCTCCACCTCTGGTGGGGGAACCTCTCCCCTTTCCGCAACCTCAGCGATGTCCCCTGGGATAACCCTGGGATGCCTGTCATTGTTCCATGAGGAACCCTGGCTTTGACTATAGCCGGTGCCTCTTTGTGCATTTTGTCCATGAAACAGCCAAAAATGATTGCCTCCTCTTTGGCTCGTTAGTTAGTTGGCCAAGGGACTCGAGTGTTTCGTATTCGTCCTTAGCGGACTTCAGCGTGTCCTCAACCGCCTTTCCAAATAAAACATTAGGCTCAACAGGCATGTTGAGCAGGATAGCCTGTGTCTCCAATTTGAATCCATACTGCCTAAGCCAGGCATGGCGTTTGAGGATGGTGGCCTCAGCAATAACGCACCCAGCATTATCTGCTGCATCGAAATTGTTCTCGAGTAGGACGCTTGCCGTTGCTCTGCCTTCAGCAGCCACAAGGGAGAGCTTAGATTTGAGTGTTTCTGGTGCTAATTCTGCAAGGGCTGTAACTTATCCTACTTAGTACAGTCATAGCTTGGTAGCAAGGTGGAGTTATTAGCAATTTGTGCCCGATAAGCAACCGAAGATGCTATTTTTCTTCCTATTGTATATAGTTTTTTACTCTACTTGTACGGAGGAGCTTCGGAGGCGGCCAAGGGGGTACCCTGCTCTCTTCCGGGTAGTGGTAACTACTAGAGAGTCTGGTTTAAGTTGGCCCCTTAAATACAATGGGTCAGAAGGTGCTGGGGGGAAAAAGCTATTCAATTCTAGGGTTTACCGCCCTAGTCTGATTATTCATTTCTAGAGAAGTTTGAATCCTTCTCTGTACCGACTTGAGTAAGGGGATAAATTGAGTTACTGTTTTTTGTCCCCCAAGATATTTTCAACTAAATACTTATCTTGCTGGATTTCCTGTTTCTCAATACCAAAATGTTCAGCAGCCCTAAGAACTATGTTGGTAAACAAGGGCTGGTTGTTTACCGGGGAAATCGTGTAAGGGAGGGTCCTGGAGGACTGGAGAGTCCATGGCAAAGACTACTTACTCGGTGTCACCCTGATCGTCCCCTTCACCGACGTTGTCAACCCCGATATCATCATAGATATTTTCATCTGGGTACTCATTAGCTTCTACATCTAGGTCGTAACGGCCAGTGGAGCAGCGTGGTGCCTTGTAGACTGGTTCTTCATACAGTTCCACTGGGGGTGAGATCTCGTTCCTGATGGGTGTGTAGACAAACGGGACTGAGAGGCCACAGGTGAAGCCTTAGAGCTTGACGCCTGGGTAGTGGGAGGTGTGTTTGCTAGGCTTTGAAGAGCCTGGGGGTGGTGTTCGAAAAAATTAGAAAGGAAGGTCATACATTTCATACCCCTATCTATATCCTGGGCAGACCAGTTTGCTGAACTGGGGATAATCCCCGGATAGGTAGAGGCAGGGATAGAGGACGTAGGTAGGCTACTGTATAACTCCTCCTCCTCCTCCTCTATAACAGGATCAGGCTCATCTTCCTCTATGATAGGATCAGGGATATCCTGTATAGGAATCCTATCAGGTTCCGACTCTTCCCTAGGTTTGTCCCTTTTATCTTGCCTGTCTGTGTTCCTGTCTTTCTGAGAGGAATCCCTGGAATTATGTTTCTCCCTATGATATGTGCTCTTAGAAGCTGACTTTTTAAAGCTAGAGACCGAAGTAGGGATGTAACGGTATAACGGTATACCGTTAAAGATACTGTGAACCACTTAATTGAACAATAATAACCGTCACATTGTTTATACCGTTAAGTGTGCTTTTCAATCTGATTTGGAAAGGCTGCAGTAAGCAATTGCTGCACAGTCTTGGTTTTGCACTGTTGGATGTGCCGTCTGCCAAGTAGTTGGAGCAGTTTTTAATGCCATTCCATAAACCACACGTGCCTTACACAAAATCAATATGTTAGCAATAGGAAGAATAGATACAGTGCCAAGAAGGAAAGGGGTTTACTTTGGGGTGGCGGCTTTGGGGTTTATATATTTATAATGGATAATGTTCTCTAAACATATGGCAATGGGGGACTTCCCTGGCTCTATCATTGAATTTACATATAATAAGTCACACTGCGAAATTCACTCATCTCTGTGGGTATTCCCTGCTGCCATACCAAAGGGTAACATGTCAGTGATTACTGAACACCTTTTGGCCCGCAAGTAAACTAAAGGCTGTAACGTTAAAAGTGTGTGTGTGTGTGTGTGTGCGTGAGCCTCCATTGATCTGTGGCATGCAGGTTATCAAGATGGCAACATGTTCATCTTCACCAGTAGCCAGTGGGGAAGCAAAAAGCCTAAATGACAACTTGAGAAAAGCTTTTCAGTTTGCTTTGCCAGTTGCAGCAGGCCTCCACCCCACCCCCTCCTCTCCACACGTGTGTTTGTGTTTGGTGGAAGCAAGGCATTTCAGTGGAAAGTATGTTGAAAAGCCCAATTCTGGCCCTGGGTGCCTGGTTTTGTTTATGATGATAAATCAGTCAATTTATGACCTTTTAGAAAATATTTGTTAAGATCAGTTAACTTCACCTGCTATACCGCGATAACCATGATATACCGTCATTTGGCAAGAAGGTTATCGTACCGTCATAAAACGAATACCGTGACACCCCTAGACCGAAGTAGGGGCCTTGGGGACATGTTTCTCCACTGGACGGGACAGTCACGACTCCCTGGGCTTTTCCTCGGGTGTGGGTCGAGTTTCGACTTCGGGAACGGCTTGCTGCGGCGTCCTGAGATGTCGGAAGGCCGGGAGAAGGAGTTTTACGTCCGGCGTCGTTTTACTTGGCGGGCTTGTCATGAGGCAGCCGCTCGGGGTGTCCAGAGGACCTTGAATTTGAAGATTTGCCCTTAGACGTCGGCTCTCGGCATGTGACATTCACATCGCCGCAGGGTATGTGCTTGGTGTCGGGGAGTGTGGTGCCTTTGCTGCCGGGTGTCATCCCCACAACAGGACCACCGGCCTGTCTGCTAGGGTCGGGGGCTTGTACTGAGGAATGGTGAGGTTCCCCGTCAACCTCGCCGCCCGAGAGGACGGCGTCGCTGGAAGCTCCTTCGACATCCATGGCGGTCTCAGCCTGCATGGCGTGATGCGCCCAACGTTTCATCCTTCTATCTTTGAGGGTCTTGGGTCGGAAAAACAAAGAAAACACATAGGGATAAAATTTAATTAAAAGTCCTAAAGTCCAGCAGAAGAGCTGGGGGTCTCTAAGGAGGGAGGAATTTAGCACTGAAATGAAAATTCTCCTTAACAGTGTGGAATTATGATTCACTGCCCCTTGAATGTGTAAAACAATACAAATATCTTGGGGTGACCATAGATACGCTATCCTGGAAGTGTCATTGGAATGAAACCCCAAACAAAAGCATGAGACGGATTCATGCCCCGAGTGCGCTTATTGGTCGGCAAGGTGGGATCTCAATCCAAACAGTTAAGTTGCAATATACTGCAAATATTATCCCGTTACTTATGTATGGTGTCAAAGTGTGGGGTCATGACTTTACATCGGAAATTAACTGCTTTGAAGCAAAAATGTTAAGAAAACTATTTAGAATGCCAAAGAGTTTGCCAGTGGAATAACAGACTTGAATTCAACATAGAGGGCACAATGGCAGTATAAATATCCAGAGTAACTTCATGGTATGAAAAGTTACTTATGCTTAATAATACCATCCTAGTGAGCTACCTAAAAGCATATGCATCGATTGAAGCGTACACACATGGGAACATTGCTAAAATCAGGAAGATCCATGAAAGTTGGCTAATAGGTTTCAGAAGTGATAGAAGTATGAATAACCTATGGCCATGCAAAAGGTGGCTAAAATAGAAACTTGTTAAATTAGCAACAAACGTGAATAGTAGTCGGTACATAGCTTATATTATGCAGCGTGTTTTAATGATAAACTACATAATGGCGTTCCCAAACAGCTGGTTAGGCAATATCTGCTGATAAAAATCAATATATGTCCTGTGCTGGAAATTATGGGAGTGCGCCTACACATAAGAACAGACCGACTGTGTTGAATATGCAGTATCGACAAACAAATCTGCAGAGCATCTTCTAGTAGATTGTGAAAGCCTGAATAAATATGTGTGCAAAATGGATTAAATCCTACAATAATAAATGTGACAGCACCAAGACAGTGGATATATGGCGTAAACTAATGGAAGGGAATGATCTAAATTATATCTATTTTATGATGACATTTTTAATGGAATGTATAGAGATTTTAGATGAATTGTCAAGGTTTTAATTTTTAATTGTGGTATTAGGAACAAGTTACTTACCTGTAACTGTTGTTCTCCAGCATGGGTCTGGCATGGATTCACATGCTCATGAATATTCCCCGTCGTCAGGCTGGGAATCCTCGGTAAAGAAAAAACCAGTATCAGTTTCGTTTCTGATCTGTCTTTCGTAGTAATAACCAATCACAGGTCTCTGCGTCATACTGACCACAGCCAATGACTGCCCTCTACCTAAGCACCGCCTCTGGCAGCCATCTTCAGATTTGGAAGCACGTGAAGTGGCAGTATGACCAAGTGAAGAGCCGAAGAGGGGTAGGCGGGAGGGTTCGCATGTGAATCCATGCCAGACCCATGCTGGAGAACAACAGTTACAGGTAAGTAACTTGTTCCTTCTCCAGCATGGGGTCTGGCATGGATTCACATGCTCATGAATAAAGAATACATAGCAGTACACACATGCACAACCACGGGAGGTGGCAAAGGCTCAACATTAAGCATTACATCAAACTCAACATTAAGCATCTTACCTCCTCACCAGGCTCACCTCAGGCGAACAGGTTGCGCAGCACTGCTTGGCCGACCCTGGACTCCTCCCTGGAATCCCGGTCGACGCAGTAGAATTTCGTGAAGGTGTGCGTCGACCTCCACGTAGCAGCCCTGCATATGTCCAGCAGGGGCACACCAGATAGGAACGCCGTGGTAGCTGCGATCGCTCTGGTGGAATGGGCTCTCGGACGGCCAGGCAGCGGTCGGTTTGTCAACCGGTGACAGCACATGATACAGCCGGAGAGCCATCTGGAGATGGAAGCCTTCGAGAGAGCCTTCCCCTGATTGACAGGTCCAAAGTTCACAAAGAGTTGTGACGTCTTCCGAAAACCCTTCGTGCGGTCCACGTAGAACTTCAGCGCTCTAGCTACATCCAGCGAGTGCAAAGTCCTCTCAGCCGGCGACGAAGGCGACGGGAAGAACACAGGCAACACCAAGGGTTCGTTGAGATGGAAGTCCGACGGTACCTTGGGCATGAAGGAGGGGTGCGTCCTGAGCACTACCCTCGTGTCGTGGAAAGTCAAGTACGGGGCCTTGCAGGAAAGGGCCTGGATCTCTCCCACTCGTCGTGCGGAGGTGATGGCCACAAGAAAAGCTGTTTTCCACGATAGAAACTTCAACGGGGCCGAGTGCAGAGGCTCGAACGGAGGTCCCATGAGCTTGGTCAGCACCACGTTGAGCTCCCACGCCGGGGCCGGAGCCTTCACCCGCGGGAACGATCTGAACAGTCCCTTCATGAACTCTTTCACCAGACGATGAGACCACAAGGACGTCCGCCCCGTGGTTCTGGTGTATCGGGAGATCGCAGCAAGATGAATCTTGATGGACGCGTGTGCCAGACCAGCTTTGGCCAGCGTCAGCAGGTACGGCAGTACTTGGGGAGCCGTAATCCGTAGAGGGTTAATCTTCTGTGCGTGGCACCAGACAGAGAACCTCTTCCATTTGTGTCCGTAGCATTTAAGAGTCGAGGACGCCCTGGCCTTTGCAAGAACCTCTCTGCAATCGGCCGGTATGTCGTATCCTCCAAACTCTAGCGCTGCAGGAGCCAGGCCTGCAAGTTCAGCGACTTCGGGTCGTGGTGGAGGATGGCGCCTCCTTCCCTGGAGAGTAGATCCGCGTCCGCCGGCAGCTTGATCGGCGGGGACGCTGATAAGTCCAGAAGGTCCGGGAACCATATCTGCCTCGGCCACGCAGGTGCGACGAGGATCATCCTGCACCGTGACCTCTTGAGCTGGTTGACGAGCCGGATTAGCAGAGGCAAGGGAGGGAACGCGTAGAGGAACAGGCCCTCCCAGGGGAACGAGAAAGCATCGCCCATGCTCCTCGTCTGGGGAAACCTGCTGGCGAACCTCCGGCACTTGGTGTTCGTCGCCGTCGCAAACAGGTCGATCTGGGGTGTGCCCCACCGTCGGAAGAGGCGATCCACCAGGTCCTGCCGTAGTTCCCACTCGTGGCACGAGCGTAGCTCCCTGCTGAGTGAGTCGGCGATGGTGTTTTTTATCCCTGCCAGATGAAACGGCACCAGAAAAATCCCTTGGGCGACGGCCCAATGCCACAGGTCCTGCGCCTCCTTGGACAGCGCTGGGGACCTGGTTCCGCCCTGTTTCCTGATGTAAAACATGGTGGTGGTGTAGTCGGTGAAGATCCTCACCACCTTGCCCTTGAGGGACGGAAGGAAGGACCTGAGGGCCCAAAACACTGCACGGAGCTCCAGGACGTTGATATGCAGGGACTTCTCCGTCGGGAGCCAGAGTCCCCTTGCGTGCAGATTTTCGGTGTGCGCTCCCCACCCTTCCAGGGAGGCATCCGTGGTCACAGTCTCCTGGTGGGCTGGGGTCTGGAAGTCCATGCCCGCCGTCAGATGCGCGCGGGTGCCCCACCACCGTATCGCTCGTCGGAAACTCTCGTCGAGCTTGATCCTTTCCTCGAAGCTGCCCGTCGTCTGGATCCAGCGCGCATCCAGGAATTCTTGCAACGGGCGCATCCGGAGCCTGCACATGGGAATGAGGTAGATGCAGGAAGACATCATCCCGAGGAGGGACTTGATGGACCTCACTTTGGCCGCGTCGGCCACCAACATCCGTTGCACCTTGCCCAAGATGGTCCTGGTCCTCTCCTCCGACGGGGAGGCCAGAAGGGACACTGTGTCGAGCCTCGCTCCCAGAAACAGTGCGACTTGCGCGGGCACCAGGTGGGATTTGGCGTAGTTCACGGAGAATCCCAGGTCCGTGAGGAGTTGGACGGCCCTTGCCGTGTGGACCACGGCGAGCTCCCTTGTCTTGGCGCGGATGAGCCAGTCGTCCAGGTAGGGGTAGACGTGAATCCCCTCGCGGCGCAGCTGCGCCGCCACCGGTGCGAGGCACTTGGTGAATACCCTGGGTGCCGACCGTAGTCCGAAGGGAAGGGCTTTGAACTGGTAATGACGCCCTTGGACCACGAATCTGAGGAATTTTCGGTGCCCCTTTAGGATGGGAATGTGGAAGTAGGCATCCTCCAAATCCAACGACGATAGGAAGTCTCCTTCCTCCAGCTGACCCAGGACGTGCTGGAGGGTGACCATCCGGAACTTCTGCGCCTTGATGAACTTGTTCAGACGTCGCAGGTCTAGGATGGGGCGCCATCCTCCCGTCTTCTTCTTCACGAGGAAGTATCGCGAGTAGACTCCGGAGCCCCGAAGCCTCTTTGGGACGAGTTCGATGGCGCCCTTTCTGAGCATCGCCTTTACCTCCAGGAGAAGTTGAGGGACGTGAAGTTCTTTCCTGGCCACGGGGGGGACGCGCGGGCACCTTCTTTGAAACTCGAGCGCGTGGCCCCGGGCCAGGGCGTCCAGCACCCAACGGTCGGTGGAGATGGACTCCCACACGCTGACGAAGCCCGCCAGCCGGCCTCCCACCGGGGTGCTTCGGTGGGGGCCCGACCCCACGGCCGGTTCAATCCTGCTTGGACGCGGCCTTGCCGCCTTGACCTCCTTGGCGACGACGGCGGGGCCCGCTAGACTTGCCTCGTCCTCTGTAGGCCTCTTGCGACGACGAGCGGGCCGCTTGACGGTAGGAAGCGAAACCGCCGCCGGAACCTTTGGAGGCGCCCTTGCCTCCGCCGCTCCGAAAGGGCGTTCGTCGTTGCTGCAGGACTCCAAGGGCCCGGGCCGTCTCAGTATCCGCCTTGATGGCCTGAAGGGAATCGTCCACAGTCTTCCCAAACAGGTTGTTCCCGTCGAAGGGCATGTCCAGGACTCTGGTCTGGACGTCCTGCCGAAAGTCCGTAGCTTTGAGCCATCCACGACGTCGAAGGCAAACGCCGTTGCCCAGCTGGCGGAACCCAGTGTCGGCGATGTCCGTCGCCACGGTGATGGCGTGGTCCGACGCCACCTCACCTTCCTGCAGGATCTCAAGGGCCTCCGCCCTCTTGTCGTCCGGCAGAAAATCCAGCAGGGGAGCTATCTTGTACCAGAGCTCCCTGTCGTAGCGGGCCACGATAGCCAAGGCGTTGGCCGCTTTAATCGTCGTCGCTGCCGACGAGATGACTCTACGTCCCATAGCATCCAATTTCTTTCCCTCGCCGTCCGGCGGGGAAGTCGATGTGGAGGCCGCACCCCCCCCGCTTTCTTCCTGGCTGCCGCGGAGACGACGGAGTCCGGGGTAGGCTGCGCCCGGAGGCATAGGGGGGCCGTGTCCGGGACCCGGTACTTTTTCTCGTACCGGTCTCTTCTAGCTGGCGTCGTGGAAGGGTTCTTGAGGAGGGAAAGGCCCTCATCCCAAATGTCGTCCAACAGAGGCACTGCGAGGACCGTCTTCCTCTTGGCCTCGCGCCGCTGATAAAGGAAGCCTTCCTTTTTCTTCTCCTCAGGGCAGAGTTGGAAAAGCTCGGAAGCCCTGGAGATCATGGAGTGGAAAGATCCGATCTCGTCGGGCGGAGAAGCCCTGGTGGGAGGCGACGACGGAAAATCCTCGTCGTATGCCTCGTCGTCCGTACCCGTCGCTGCCGTGTCAGTCCCCGTATCATCCCCTCGGGTGGACGGGGAGGAGGGCTGGACGGGGCGCGACGGTTGAAAAGGAGGTGGTGGATGGATCCTTCTTTTCTTGGTAGGGGGAACACCAGAAGGTCCCGGTTCTGGATCCCCCGACGGGAGAGGTTCCTCCGTCGGTAACGGTAGCCTCGTCCTTATCTCGGAGCATAAGGACTGTATGGCCAACAAAATGGCCGCCGAGTTGTCTTGCGGCGCTGGCAGAGGGGAATCCGACGGGCGAGCAGGGGCCCCGTCGGTATCCTCGACGATGTCGTCGTCGTCACCTGCGTCGGGGTCCATTCCGACGGGCTGGCCTTCTTCCACGCCTAGGCCGTGGCTTAAGACCTCGATCAGCTCCTCTTCTGAGGTTGAGGCCGAATCTACGACAACGCCCTGCCCCCCCTTCTTCTTCCCCACGGAGGGTTTCACGGGGGTCCTATCGATGGGCACAAATGAAGACTCCCTCCGAGGAGGCAGGGAGATTCTGGGCCCTGAGGTCGCCACCACTGGTGCAGCCACCACAGGCTGAGCCAGGGCCGCCGCGACCGTTTCGATAGAGGGCTTGGTCGGATGGATCAAGGCCTTCACCACCTTAGGTGCGCTCACCGCCTTATCCTTGAGGGAGGGGGCATTGCCACGCTCGTCCTCTGCCTTAGAGCTCGACCGGGGCCTCTCCAGGAGCTTCGCCGGGTGCTCGGCCTTCCTCTTACCCGACCCAGAGCGTTGGCTCGTGGTTGATGGTGCCGGGGAGGGTGCGCCCTGCCTGGCGCCCGTAGAGCCCGACCGTTCGGCGCTCCCGGTGCCAGCGGACTCGCGGTGCTTGGCCTTATGTTGGGCCCCCGTCGCCGGGGCGCCCTCAAAGGTCTTAGAAGACCGCTCGGATTTCTTCTTCTTCTCGCCAGACGGGCTCTTACCCTCCAGCCAGTTGGCGAGACGTTGATGGCGGTCCTTCATGGTCCGTTCCGACATGTTGCCGCAAAACGCACAGTCCTTCTCCACGTGCGTCTTGTCCTCATGAAGGCAGTAAAGGCAGAAAGAGTGTTCGTCCTCCTTGAAGACGTTCTGCAGCTGGCATCCAGGGCAGACCCTGAACAGCTTTCCGGGCGTCGAGCTTCCCTTCTCCTGGGCCATCTCCGAGACCGGGCCTGAGAAGCTTCTGGAGTCCTCCGAAGTGTAGCTCGACGAATCTTCACCCTTGAGGGGTACAGATGAATCCGACACGGGTCCCCGTTGATCGGATGTAGGATCGGTGGAGCTTGAGGCTCTTTTGACCGAAAGAATCGAAGTTTTTTGTGAAAAAGCGCGAAAAATAGCACTAACGCTCGAGAGCAATAGCACGAGGATCCCAACACATGAACGTGCGGTAAAAATCTGAAGATGGCTGCCAGAGGCGGTGCTTAGGTAGAGGGCAGTCATTGGCTGTGGTCAGTATGACGCAGAGACCAGTGATTGGTTATTACTACGAAAGACAGATCAGAAACGAAACTGATACTGGTTTTTTCTTTACCGAGGATTCCCAGCCTGACGACGGGGAATATTCATGAGCATGTGAATCCATGCCAGACCCCATGCTGGAGAATTTATTATTATGTAAAGTATGATCTAGGCAGACACCACGTGATGGTTGATTTGCAAGAGAATAATGAAAATGTGTTCTGGCCGGTGAAGTGTAACGCCACATGCTATTACTCGTCAGTTCTGTTGAATAGTACCGTTTGAATTTTTAATGATGTAATGTAATGTTGAATATATACAAAGCCGTCTTGTCTAAAAGTATATCAATAAAAATGAAAAGTATATAATTTGAAGGATAAGTGTGATAGTAGCATTTTCATGTCTGCTCCTTAATACAATATCTATGGTGGAACATGCCACAGATCGCAGCATACATCAAGTCTACCAAAACTGATGTCTGCGCTTTCACCGAAACATCAGCACATAGTGCAGCAGGTCCCACGCTTAATCTGGCTATCCCGGAGGGATATTCTATGTTAAGGGCAGACAGATTGAAAGGTAGAGGGGGAGGTGTGGCCGTGATCTTTAAATCTTCGCTCTCAGTATGGGAAAAATCCAGGACCATCATCGACAGTATCGAATCACTACAGGTTAAGATTGGTTTTAATTCAGAATCCACTCCTAATCTTCTTGTGATCTACAGGCCCTCCTCCCTTAGTGAGGAGTTCATCTCGGCCCCATCCAACCATTTATTTGTTTCTTTGTTTGTAAGGTGCCGAAAAAGCCTGCAACCATCTCATATCCTGTCTTAAACCCAACTTGCGATTTCTTTTGATGGGGGATTTTAATGTTTGGCTAGGCCAGAAGGACGACCAGAGGGACGACCAGCGGGGACTAGAGCTGGAAACAGCCCTGTCCAATTTGGGCTTTACCCAAAGAAATAGTCTTCCCGCTAACAATCTTGGGCACACTCTAGACTGAGTCTCTGCCTCAAATGTGAATATAACGGACCCACAGGTTCTATCGTGCCTATGGTCAGATCACTCTTTTCTACATTTCACTATCTTTGTTGACTTTCCAGTCAAAACAAGAAGCCAAAACCTTCGAGACTCTACAGGCAGAAAGTGTAGGCTTCTCACGGAAGCTAAAACCATTCCGTTGTTGAGCACCAACATCAATTTCACTCCTTCCTGTACATTGATGGGGATGTCTAAAGCTTTATTGTCCAATCTGGAAAACCTCACCAATACTCTGGCCCCTGAGAAACGCAGAAATGCCAGGTCCATGGGTAAAAATAAATCATGGTATTCCTCTGACCTGCAAAAGCTAAAATCTAATATGCTCAAACTCTTCTATGCCCAGAGTAACCCTGTGTCAGGCCATCTCGCAGCGTACAAAGGTGCTGCCAGAAAAAATGAATCAGCAATTCAGGATGCAAAAAAAGAACTTCGATAGGATCATGAATGTTAATGTTAAAAGATATTTGTACTGTGCACTAGCACCACCAGAGTGGTCCCCTGGCGGCTCTGAAAGGGGAAGGGGGGGTGAGTTTGTGGGAACAAGCACGAAAAGTGTAAGAGAGCAGTGATGTGACGTTGGCAGCCTCAGCCTGGTTAACACCGTTCGCTGGGCTTCCGGTGCTTTCTGGTCGGTAGCCGTCATGTACTGTTGTGCGAGTCTATGTGTGGTTTGTTTTGTTGCGGTGTAGTGAAGTTTGTGCGGTTTGTTGTGCTATAGGGTTGTGGTTGTGTTTGGTTAGCGTTTGAGGGGTGTATGCAGAGGGGTGAAATTGTTAGTGGGTTGGTTATTGGCATCGCTGTCTAGAAGAGATGTGCTAAATGTCGACGTTCTTTCTAGGTGTGGCGCGTGAATATCTCTAGCATTTGTTTCTAGATCCGGTGCTAGCTAATATTCACAATCCTTTCTGTATAGGACGCCTACCAATATTCACAACTGTATCCAAATATGGCACTGGGCCACCTTCGAAATCATGTCGATATGCGAAGCAAGCTAGTATTCACAATTCTATCTAAATCTGGCCTTGGTAGTATTTCCAATGCAGTCTAGATGTGCCACTGGCTACCTATTGCTATTCTATGTAGATGTGGCACTGGCCGACATTCACAATCCTAACTAGTTGTGACAAAGGCTATTTTTCACAATCTTATCTAAGTGTGGTACTTGCTATCTTTCACAATTCTGTCTGGGTCCGGCAGAGGCTAATGTTCACAATTCCAAGTGTGGCATTTGCTAACATTTACTATTCTATCTGAGTGTGGCACTTGCTAACCTTCCTAATCCTATCTAGCTACGACTCAGGCTGATGTTCAAAATTCCATCCAAGTGTGGCAATTGCTAACATGCACAAATATGTCTAGATGCGACACTATCCAAAATTACAATCCTGTCTCGAATAGTAAGCTGATGGTCACTATTCTATCTAAGTAAGAGTGTTGTAAGTGATGTTCACCTGGCAGTCTAGGTTTTTGGTAAGGTAATGTAGAGTGGCAGGGCTTTCTGGAGCAGAGCGATTGCTTTACTCCCAACACCCATGCCACACTTACTTTAGTTGCTGTCGATTGACGGCTGTCTTCACTGGCTTCCCCTGCCGACACCTGCAGACACCTGCAGACACTTTCTGGAGCCGCCAATGTAGGAGCCACCCTTTGCCTCAGGGCCCTTAGCAACAGGGGCTGCCCAGGTTGGGTCCTGTATAAGGAGTGGGGGTCCAATCAGAACCTGGGGGAGGGCGCAGGAGGCGGAACTCGCCTCAGGACGCTGTGACCAGGGGAATTGGGAACCAGGAGGGTTGCGCAGGTAGTGGGGGCGCAAAGGTGGACTATGAGTGGGCCAGAGGCATCAGGGACAGCCTGCTTACCTCCTTCCAACAGCGGAAATATGGCCAGGAAGCAAGGGCAAAATCTGAGTCTAAAGAACTCTTTAAAATCCTTAAAGAGCAGGAGTCTACCACCCCACCAGACTCAGCACCAGTAGTGAAAGACACGGCATGGTTCCAGAGCATTCAGGATGCCATGATCAAGAAACTATGATATTAAAGCCAACATAATAAATAAAGATAACGCACTCCTGAACGCGAGTAAGCGGAGTTCAGGGTGCTTCAAAAGATGCCCTTCCATTCCTCAATTTAACTTTTCTCCAATACCCCTGGAAGAGCTGGCAGAGGTTGTGGCCCAACTTAAAACCACAAGTTGCAAGGGAGACCAATGATTGGCAGTCACTATTAAGACCTGCCCACGACCCTTATTGCAGCAATAGGTACATTTGTGAACACCTCACTTATGGAGGGTTTCATCCCAGAAGACCTCAAACAATCCTGGGTGACTCCCCTATTGAAAAAAACAGGGCTTCCTACGGGAGATCCCCTTAATTATAGACCCATTATGAATACTGCATTTCTTTTAAAAATCTTGGATCGCGTAGTTTATAGGCAAGTGGCCCAAGACCTGAACAACTTCCCTGTCCTCAACAGTCCGCAATCAGGATAGGTCACATTACGGAGACGGACCTTTTAGAGTTCAAATCCAGGCTCCATGAGCATATGGATAAGGGCCTTGCGTCCATGATTATGCTACTGGATCTCATAGCTGCGTTCGACTTGGTAGACTATTCCTTACTAGTCTTCAGGCTGGAGGAGGTGGCCAATTTTCCCCAGCTGCATCCCGCTGGGTTGCGTCGTTCCCGAGTATAAGAAAGTCTTCTCCATGTCTGCAGAGGCCGCTTCCATACCGATAGAATTTGGCGTGCCACAGCGAGCGAGTATTTCCCCGTTTACACAATATTTTCACAGCTCCTTTTTTTCGCAATGTTGGATCAGGAAGGGATTAGTTTTATAAATTTTGCTGACGACACTCAGTGTGTCATCCCCCTGGTAGGTTGTCATAAATCCGAAGAAAAATTTAATGAAGCCTACACTAGGGATGTAACGGTATTACGGTATACCGTTAAAGATACCGTGAACCACTTAATTGAACAATAATAACCGTCACATTGTTTATACCGGTATACCGTTCATATCGTTAAGAGTGCTTTTCAATCTGATTTGTAAAGGCTGCAGTAAGCAAGTGCTGCGCAGTCTTGGTCTTGAACTGTTGGATGTGCCATCTGCCAAGTAGTTTCAGTTGGAGCAGTTTTTAATGCCATTCCATAAACCACACGTGCCTGACGCAAAATCAATACGTTAGCAATAGGAAGAGTAAATACAGTGCCAAGAAGGAAAAGGGTTTACTTTGGGTTGGCGGCTTTGTGGTTTATATATTTATAATGGATAATGTTTTCTAAACGTATGACAATGGGGGATTTCCCTGGTTCTATCATTGAATTTACATATAATAAGTCATACTGCGAAATTTACTAATCTCTGTGGGTATTCCCTGCTGCCATACCAAAGGGTAACATGTCTGATTACTGAACACCTTTTGGCCCGCAAGTAAACTTAAGGCTGTAACGTAAAGAGAGACGTGTGTGAATATGCGCACAAGCGCATACTACCATCAGCCTCCATTGATCTGTGGCATGCTGATTATCAAGATGACATGTTCATCTTCACCAGTAGCCAGTGGGGGAGCTAAAAGCCTAAATGACCACTTAAGAAAAGCTATTAAGTTTGCTTTGCCAGTCGCAGCAGGGCTTCCTCCGCCCCTCCTCCGCTCCATACGTGTGTTTTTCTGTTTGGTGGAAGCAAGGGGTGGCATTTCAGTGGAAAGTATGTTGAAACACCCAATTCTGGCCCTGGGTGCCTGGTTTTGTTTGTGATGATAAATCTGACAATGTACGACCTTTTAAGAAAATATTTGTTAAGATTAGTTAACTCCACCTGCTATACCGCGATAACCATGATATATCGTCATTTGGCAAGAAGGTTATCGTACCGTCATAAAACTAATACCGTGACATCCCTAGCCTACATCAGCATTCACAATTGGATGGTCTCGAAGGCCTGGCATTTAACAGGTCCAAGACTGAACTCCTCATTGTGGGCACTCGGTCTATCCTATCCAAGTTGAGCATCGCCTACGAGGCATTCCAACTTGGCGATATGAAGATCTCTTCATTGAAAAAAGTCAAGTAATTGTGGGGAGTCATCGACCAGAATCTCTCTATGAAGGCCCAAGTAGGGAGCCTGGTTTCGACTGCTGCATACTATATATTAAATTACTTGCACACCTTCGGCCCCTCCTAACCCAGGCCAAAGCCGAGACTCTGGCAAGAGCCATTGTGGACTTAAAACTGAATTATTGCTGTAGCTTATTGACAGAGCTCAGCAAAGCAGAATCCAAGAGACTCAAAGTTACACAAAATGGTGCAGTGAGAGTTGTCAAGGGACTAGCAAAATGCAACCAAGTTACCGAAGCCAGGAGAGCCTTGCACTGGCTGCCAGTGGAGTAGAGTATTCGCTTCTGCCTTCTTACCATCACCTTTAAACGTACTCTGGGCACTATGCCCGGCTATCTAGAGGAGCTAGTAGTGAAGGAAGGAGCCAGTAGAGTACTTCGTTCTAACAATCACAACCTATTGGTTACCCCGAGATGTAAATCTAAGAAATCAGAAAAGGGGGCTTTCTCCGTGGCTGCCCCTTTGGCCTGGAACACGCTACTCCTTGATTTAAGGCTCTAGACCAAGCTTGAGCCTTTTAATAAAAAGCTGAATACCTGGTTGTTCGCCTAACTTCCACACTGCCGATTCCCTCAGTGCATTCCTCCGCTCTAGGTTTATGTCTGTTCTATGTCAGCGCCCTCATGCCCAAAGGCCCGTTGCCGTGGTATACAAGTATCTAAAGTAAAGATATGCTAACCGTTGTTTTGCATTTTAAGGAGAACCATTGCATTGTTTTATGATCTGGTGTTTTGAAGAAGAGTCATTTGTTTTACCACAGTGTTTTGAGAAGAATAGACATTTGCTTTGTCCAGAAGGATATTGTGGGAAACAACCGTTTTGATTTTCTGAAACAGACATTTAATTAATCAAGTGGAAGAATGCAGTGGATGGAAAAGACCTATGTTACATTGAGCAGAACTTTATTGAATCAGGACTTTACCAAGGGTATTCCTGAATGGATCCAGCGGAAGGGATTCCAACACACAAGGAGTACCTTACAAGTTGGAACTGTTATATTGTTTTGTGGAACCAAAGACTGCCAAATATTACTTATATTATTTTGTTGTCTGTATTAGTGTGTGGGTCAGAGGCGTTTTGGACACAAGGTCATTAGTTTTAGTTTGCTAGGCAGGGACATCCTTGTTAGGATAGGGAAAGATATGTGTTTATCTTACCCCTTTTCATTTAATAAATGGCAAACGTTGAGAAAAATATACCTTTGTGTCTGTCTCGCATTTCTGACCCCTCACACCACTCAATCCGCTACTCACCCAAGCGCACCTCAAATAATGTGGAATTGCCTGACAAGGGCCAGGAAATTGTCTAGAGCAATGAAGCCACCATGGAGGGTGCAAAGCAGGGCTCAAAAGTATCCCCAGCATGCTCAAAGGCCATTTATAGGCTACCTCATGTTTTACCTGAACAAAGGCAAACCCTAAGAAAAATGGCATAGAGCAGGACTTCGAGAAATACATTGGTGACCCAATGGTCAGAAAATGTACATTGTGCTACCAATGTGGTAAATCCACTTGCACCCATGGTAAAGTCAAAACTGCATTACGGCCACTACTGGCCTAATACCTAAAATAAATGTAGGATGATATAGGAGATTAGCCTCAGGGGCTACCCTGGGACCATATACCCAGAGTCAAAGAGTTCTAATAGCAGGGGCAACACAAGTAGAAGTGAAGTCCCTCTAGCCCCAAAAATAGTTCAGAGATCCCAAAAAAAGAAATAAATAGTTAAGGAAACCCTAATTGTTTTAATAAACTACCCTTTCAATACTTCATTGCAATCTTTCTTTAAACCAGAGCCAGTATTTACAGTGCTTCCTCATTACTATGAAACCAGAGCTCTAGATTAAGAGCAGTAGAAAATAAGTACTAAGAAAATAGTGCAGCACAGTACTACAAACAAGTGGCGTACCATACACTTTTATTCCCTTAAAAACAGGCAAAAGAAATCATTTCAAAGAACATGAACTAATCAAAACCATGATTGTAAGATTAAAATGCATCTTTTAATTGGTATGAGCTACTTTTTGCAAAGAGGTAGATAACCGGAAGCTCTCAGTTTGAGAACTAAAATATTGTTAAAGTTGCCTAAAACATTTTTTTTTAAAAATACACCCCATTAGGAATTCAAATTACGTTTTTTAGAAATCAGGAATAAAATCATTACAATTGAAAATCTTATCTGGAGCACTGGCTCAAAGTTGAGAGCTGGTCTCTGTAAAGATTGGAGGGGGGTATCTGTACTTCTGCCCTCTATGGCAGAGTAGAGGCATAGATCAAGCCTGCCAGGTTCTCTATATGGTAGCTTATGGAAGAGCAACCAAGGCTTAAGCTCTCAGGAGGTGATGCAGATTGGTTCTTAAGTACAGTGAGTCCCCAAGCCCCCACAAAGCAATGTCCACACACTAGGTTATGTGCCAACACAGTTCATTACATAAAAATAAGGCTCTGAGATATATACACAATTCAATAACCCACTTTGTACTTTGGTAATACAAATAGGACATGCATTACTTAGCGTAATAGCATTTCTGATGATTGCATCTGCTTAGATTCACATGCCGTGCATATGGTCCGACATCCAGTGGTAACCGTGGAGTATTGCATCTGGTCTTTCGGGGGACCGAAAGGGGACGTCGGCATAGGCGTGTCTGAAACACTATCCCTATCATGACGTGTGTAGTACCCAAAATCCCTCACGCGCCGAGGCCCCTCCGATTGTATTTTTTTCTGTCATGAGGGAGCCCAAGGCTATAGTGAGTGAGTACATGAAGAGAGAAAGTAGTAAGAAGTCTATGTTCCTTCCACCCCGAGCGAGGAGGCAGGGAGGGCGTATGTGAATTTAAGCAGATACAATCATCAGAAATGCTTTTAGGGTAAGTAATGCATGTCTTCTGATGCTTGTTAATCTGCTTAGAATCACATGCTGTGCATAGACTAGCGAGCAGTACCCGGAGTTGGAGGTGGGTTGTGAGAAGGAACAGTAGAAAAAAAGATGTCTTAGTACTGCTTGTCCCACCTGAGAATCAGACCTAGAATGAGTATCTAGGCAATAGTGTTTTGTAAAGGTGTGTACAGAACTCCAGGTTGCCGCTTTGCAAATGGACTCTAGGGGAACATTTGCAATGAATGCTATGGATGTCCCAGTGCCTCGAGTAGGATGTGCTCTAGGCTTGAAGGGCAGTTCTCTCTTTGCCAGAGTGTAACATAGTGTGATGCATTTGACAATCCACCTTGATATTGCTGATTTAGAGACCGGGTCCCCTTCTCTACCAGCTGCCACTGAAACAAAGAATTGTTTAGTTTTCCTCAGTGGTTTAGTTCTATCCATGTAGAACATGACTGCCCCTGTTTGTTCAGGTAATACATGGCTGTAGTGCTGTCCGTTAGGATCATCGGCACCGTCGTCCCTTGCAGTTGACTCTGAAAGGCTTTCAATGCCTTGAACACCGCTAATGGCTCCAGTAAATGTATATGGTTGGATGCTAGTTGTGGGGACCACACTCCATGCGCCGTCTGCTGAAGCAGGTGAACCCCCCCCCCACCCTGTGAGAGATGCGTCTGTCGTGAGAGTGGCTTCCACTGCAGGGGTGGTGAAGGTTTTGCCCTTCAGAAGGTCTTCCTTTGACCACCACTGCAGAGAGCGAACGAGGGCTGGCGAGGCAACTACCAGATCTTCCCATTGTCCGCTGGCCTGACACCACTGGCTGTTGAGCCACTCTTGCATGGGACGCATGCGCAGCCGCACGTGGGGAACCAAGGATATGCACAACATCATCCTTCCAAGCAAACGCATGGCTTTGCGCACCGTCATCTCCCGACTGGCTACATAATGAGGGATCTGAAAAAGCATGTTCTGAACCCTCCCGGTGGAGGGGAAGACGAGGCAATCTTTCGTCTGGATTAGAGCTCCCCAGAATGGTTTTATTTGGCTGGGGACTAGACTGGATTTCTCGTTGGAGAATCCTAGACTGAACAGAAGGTCTACTGTCTTTTGGGTGTTCAAAAAACATATGTGGAACGAGTCCCCTGTTATGAGCCAGTCGTGGTGGTAAGGATAAAACGGGATGGATAGTCTGCGCAGGTGTGCTGCTGCTACTGCCAGGACTTTGGTTAACACCCTTGGCACTGAGGCGAAGCCGAAGGGGAGCACTTTGAATTGGTAATGCCTGTCCTCTATCATGAACCTTAGATATTTCCTGTGCACTGGCAACTTTGACATATGAAAGTATGCATCTTTCATGTCCAATGTTGTCATGTAGTTGTTACGCTCACTTGGTTCCCACAGGGGCGTAGATCGAACCCGGACAGCTGCGGCCTCCACCAGCGTGAAGCGTAGGGCAAAGATGACCGTCTGGACGGACCCCCTTAGTCTTGTAAGCTTGACTCGTAGAAATATTCTCCTGTAGATGGAGAAAGGTATTTAGCCCCGTGGGTGTGAATGCAGACCCCCCCCTCCCTGCTCCCGTTCTCCCCACTTGCCACCTCAGATATTCCCGGTCAGTGTTCTCACATTATGTTTTTGATTGGTGAGCTCTCCATCCTGCGTGGCATGCAGGGGTGCGTAGATACCAGTTACTTCACTGGTTTTAGGTGCTGGAGTTCTGGACGATTATTGAGTCCGGAGTTTGCCCAGTTTAAAGAGTTCAAAATGCCCAATGTTCACTCTTGCACTTCCCTGTTGATTTGCGACGGCAAATTCTGTCTGGAGGTTGCTGGCGGCGTTCAGGTAAGAGTCTGTATCACCCAAACCATCCTGTAAAGTTGCGTGAGATTAGCTCACCATCTTTTCCTTTTTTCCTAGATGCGGCGTATTGAAGGATAAAGCCTCCTGTGATAATCAGGTAAGTCTTGTAATATAAGTGATTGTCTTTTTAGTCTCTTTAGGCTCACCTTGCCATTTCTTGTCTTTTCCCCAGATGTTGAAAATCACCGAAAAAAGTGCCGGAGGCAGTGCCGATGCTGTGGGCTGGTGAAAATGGAGCGGCGCTGCAGCTGGGATGCGACGCGTGCCGGAAGAATGCCCTTCAGGCTCGGAGTGATGCAAGATCCGAAATCAGGTGAGGAATCAGATTAAAGTCTGTAATCGAACCTCTTCTCCTATTTTCCTTTCTCTCCTAGGGGCTCTGTGTTCGAGGCGGGCGTGGAAGAAGACTGGATGCAGGTTTGCAGACACAGTGAGCGTTACGCTGCTAAATGCAGAATAACGCGAAGCGTGTGTTGTAGATCGGGCGTGGCTTAAATAGCTTCAAAAGTAGTCCCAGGTAAGAAGTCCCTAGAACCACACCCGAGTGAAAAGTAGTCCTTGTGGAAAAATAGTCCCTTCCAGGTCTCACGTTGGCCTGGATGCATGTGCAGCATGGTCTGCCTGAGGTAAGTGATGATTATGAGCCTGGCGCCTTAGGCGCCAGGACCGATTTCTACTATGAGCCTGGCGCCCAAGGCACCAGGACTGAACCCAGATAGCCCCGAGCCGGGGCTTCTGAGGTTTAAACAAATGTCCGGATGCCTGCTTCCAGGGAAGATGGACTTGGTCCAGCTGACCGGGGGGTAGGCATGACAGTAGTCCCCCTGTTTCAACAGTGGGATGACCTCCTGTAGCGTTACCATGCAAAACATCTGAGGTTTTATGAACTTGTTCGCTGGGCGCAGGTCTAGAACAGGGCGCATGGCGAGGTCTTTTTTGGGTACAAGGAAGTACACTGAATAAATGCCCTTGTTTACCTGAAGAATAGGGACGGCTTCTATGGCGTCCTTTCCCAGCAGCGCTTCCACCTCTTGATTCAGGATCTCCAGATGGTCCAGTGAAAGGAGTCGTGAGCGCAGCGGTCTGAATTGTGGAGGTCAGGCGAATTCCACGCAGTACCTGTGGGCGACCGTCTTTATGACTCACTGGTCTGAAGTTATCCCCTCCCATGCCGTGAGGAAAGATGTTAAACACCCCTCGACCGGGGTGACCTGGGAGGCAACCTGGATTTGATGGTCATTTCTGACCAGAGGCTGCGGCTTCTCTATGATTGGGGCCTCTACCTCTGGCTTTGCCACGTCGCTGACGCCTTGGAGGGTAGTATGCAGGGCTTCCTGATGTTTGTCCAGTGTTAAGGCTTCCCGTGCCATAGTTGTTCTGACTTACACGGGACTGCCCTCGAAAGGACCGCCGAGAATTACTGGGAGGGAAGGTCTTTGAGTCATTTATTGCAGGGACTTAGTCTTGTGGTCTTTTTTGGCTGTTTCTAGGGCTTCATTGACCGCCTTTCCGAAGAGGTTAGCTTTTTCAATTGGTTTATTGATGAGAGAGGCTGTGTTTCAGGCTTAAACCCTGAGGTACGAAGCCAAGCGTGCCTTTTGAGTAATGTTCCTTGGTCCAGTGACCCGTCTGCTGTTTCAGCCGTGTCCAGAGTGCTCTTTGTTACATTCTGGTTCACTTGCCTGCCTTCAGCCACAATAGAGAGAAGCGTGGACCTGATGGGCTCTGGGACCTCTTGGAGACCTTCCTGTTTTAGGTTCCACTGAGCATCAGCATAACTCACCAATAGCGTATTGTTATTCGCTATGCGCGTGGTATATGCGGCAGCCAAGGTAACCCGTTTACCTAGGGCATATAACCTCTTGGTTTTTCTATCTGGAGGAGCCTCCCCCGTAGCAAGGGGTACTCCTTCCTGTTTCCGGGTGGTTGTCACTACCAGTGAATCAGGGGTGGCGTGCTCTTTAATGTATTGAGGGTCCGAAGAAGCTGGCCAAAATGACTTTACAACTCTTGGGTTCACTGCCCGGGTTTGAGCTGGTGACACCAGGGAGGGAGCCAATCTTCTCTTGATAGAATTGAGGGGAACGGCCTGGCTAGAGGGAGGTTTCTCCTTAAGAATATCTTCTACAAAGTCCTGCTTCTTGAGTAGAGATTTGAAAATGCTCAGCTGCCTTCTTCATCATGGTATTGAAGGCCATTTGGTCGTCTACATGCGAGGACTGGCAAGCCGGGGTGGACGGAGGAGAATCCAGGCACAATACATCAGTGTCCTGATCTTGATGGCAGAGCGTCCATGGGTCCGTCCCCACTTGCTGGGTTTCTTCCCAATTGTCCGTGGCATCTGCCTGGTCATCAATGTAATTCTGTAGGAAGGATGGGTCTTCACCTTCACTGATAATGTCCTGATAAGTATCCATCTGGACGATGTCTTCGTGATGGACAGGAAGAGAAGGCTGATCTTCTTGGAAATGTGAAGCATAATGAAGATTAGGCTCTCCACGAGATCTTTTCGGGGAAGAATGCTCAGAAAGATTGATAATTCTTTCAAGACGGTCCATACACCCTTCAAATTTTTCCCGTGTCCATTTATAGGACCCAGAAGGGCCTACGGGTGGAAAAGCGTCATCTTCCGCCCTTTGCCGCCGAAAATGTTCTCTCAGGGTGTTGGAAAGAGGCTCTTGACTGTCCTCGGGTATCATGAGAATCGGGGCACCATGGCATGTGCAAAGATTTGTCTGCGGCCTGCCCCATGTTTTTCCACAGAACAGGAATAAGCCCAACCACCAAAGTAATTCTTGCGATGCTGTGTTCGATTACTGCAGAATCGGTGTGAGTTAGTGTCCGAAGGTCTATCGGTAGACTTATTGCCATCCGCAGCGTTAGAGGGCTTAGTGGTTGGTTTTTCGCCTTGAGGCAAAGTCGTGATTTTTAGGTCTAACGTGGCCTTCGGGACCGTCGTAGTGTCGGATTTACGCGCTTCGACGTGTAAACCTGATTTAGGGGTAGCGCCCTTGTTTGTTTTGGAATTCCCAGTCACAAGACGCTGCTGTGGATGCGGGGAAGGCTTTGGATCTGAACGATCCGAGGAATCCGCTGAATTTTTCGATGCCCCTGCTGGCGCTTTCACCTTTTTCGACATACCCGTCGTAATAGGTGTAGGGGTTGTGTGTTTAATGTAATGCGATTGTACGCCCCTGTCGCCGGGTGTTGTCCCTGAAACGGAACCAGAGTCAGGACTTAAAGGGTCGGGGACAGGCGTGGCAGACCTAGAAGTGTCCGCCTCGAGGTCTATCACATCCGCAACGGATGTTTGGTCATCGGCGGTGCCCCCGTCACTTTCGGCGGGCATGGCAGTGGGGGCATGGCGGTGGGGGTTCCACCAGCGGCATACCGTATGCAGCCCACCGTTTTATTTACACGGCGCTCCTTAAGGGTCTTAGGCTGAGGGAGTTTGCAAGCCGCACACCGCTTTTCGTTGTGATCTAAGGGAGACAGGAGTTGCAGGTCCTGTGTTCGTCCTTCCGCAGGTATCTGGTCCTACACTTAGAACAAAACCTAAAAGGAGTCCCTTCCATAGCAAAAGGGGAAGATAACCAGACCTATTGGGTAAAGAGGGGGAAAGAGGAAAGACATAACGGAAATATGGCCACGCTGACCCCACTCTCCCTACTGTAAAGGCTGGCCAGAAGGCTCAGCCACATGGATGCTTCAGCCACCGGATCTCGAGGCACCAAAATCCACCCCTGTAGTTTTCGTTGAAGTTGTTCTTGCCGTCAAAATGACTTAAGGGGAAATAACCGATAAGTGGGTTTAGGATAAACAATGTCTGTAATGTAAGAGCTCCGCTATACGGCAACTAGGTATCTGGGTGGAAAAAAACAATCTGAGGGACCTTGGTGTGTGAGGGATTTTGGGTACACTACACATCACGATAGGGATAGTGTTACAGGCACGCCTATGCAGACGGCCCCTTTCGGTCCCTGAAAGACAAGATGCAATACTCCGAAGTTACCACTGGATGTCGGACCATATGCACAGCATGTGATTCTAAGCAGATTAACAAGCATCAGAAAGGCAGTTTCTATTTGGTACCACAATTAAACCTCCTTTAAAATGCATCAACTGCTTGTAGTTATAATGGAGCATACAAATCATACAGCAAGGTTTATCAACATAGAAATTAAGGAAGGCAGGCAGGTTAAGCAATGGCACAATGCTTTCTTTAGATATAGAGATACCATTCTGAGTGAGGATCCCCCCCCACCCGGGCAACCTGTAATAAAAGTATTAGCAAGCTCAGTCCATAATAGCTTAATAGGTCTGGCTTCCCAGCCAAAAGGTTCCACCCCCCACAATGTACCCGAGATGGAAGAGTTTCTTCGACGGTTCATCGACGGATCCCTCGAGGGTGGACTCCCTTTAAAGCAGGAGCCACTGGATGTGGAGAACCTCGTGGAAAAGTGGAACACTGGCATCGATACAGCAGCTGCGACCTTCGTCGTGCTCGTTCGTGGAAGTCCTGGGAAGATGAGGCATGCGGTAAACCTTGATGCAAAGTGTTCGGTGTCGCAAATAAGACTTATGATGATGTAGGCACGACAGTGGGTGTCGGGAATTGCTTCAGCAGTCCTCTGGCCTGTCATTGCCGCAGCACGTACCGCAGGATAGCTTTGGCGCTCGGGACTCGACCATGGGCTGGACCTCAGATCTTCACTCAGTGTCCTCTGGACATCTTTGTCAGCTTCGGGTGGCGGGAAACCCACCAGCAGACTTTCCTCGTTAGCCGGCAACCTCGACTTTCTCCAGTGGGACAAAGTGGTTGACTGTGATGGCAAGGGAGCCCTCATCAAATGTTCTTAGGCAGAAGTGGAGCTTTCGCGGCTGCGGTCGTCGAGCAGCACAGCGTCACGGCGTCCCTGCTTCTGGGCGACACGACTCGACTGTCTTCCAGCGGTCACGGAAATTTTCCGAACCACAGTCGATGGCAATGGACTTCGAAGGCCTCCATGTCTCAGCGCTTCTCTTCAGGATTCTCGGCGGACCCCTACTCCGGTCAACAGCCTTTCGGGACTGGCTTCCATGGTACCTCGATGAAGAGCAGCAGGTTTTGCACGATGGTCCCTCATAGCTCGGGGCGAGGTCTCCTAGCCCAGTCCTCTCGGATCAGTCCTCGACAGACTCAACAGCTTTTAGAGTTCATCAAAGGAAATGGAGAAGCAATAAGTCTTGCAGCTGGGCTTCAAGGATGAGCTTCAAGTTTCAACTTCAGCTTCTGAACCAATTGGTAAGTGAGAGGTCCCCAGATATACACATCTGTCCCTCATTCACTCTGACTGAGCCTGGCTCAGTCAGCCAATCACACAGAATGGCAATCATGCAGGCAGACATCCAGCCAGCCAGCCAGCCAATCAGGCTCAAATGCATTCAAGCTATTCACTTCCACCCAGACACAAATAACAAGGAGTGCGGTTTGGGGCAAGCACCCAGCCTTTCAGCACACCACACTGCATTCATGTCAGTTTCAGGCAGGCCTGTCTCATTCAGTGTGTGTCTCACACACAGAAACTAGACACCCATAACATAGAATGCATATTATTGGTCACACACTTGTTCACACAGGTCCCACCCCAAGGGTGTACCGACAACATATAGTCACTGGGAAGGCTCCAGACAGTCTGGCCTGGACTTTGCCCACAATACCATATATGGTTCTTCCACCCAACAGCCAGTCAGGGGAAGGGACAGTCAGGGCTTATCAGGACTTTGGGAAAACAAGGTAACAGGCAATAGAAACCAAGAGGCCTCAGGGTCCATCTTGCCTTCTATCAGGAATCCACTGATTCCAATGGCAGGGCCTGGGTATCCCAAAATGGAAGATACTCAGAGCTCATGTCACATTCAGAATGGAGCTGCCACTAGCCCATACCCTGCACTGTGGGGCAACACCGGTGCCCAACCATGGGTGCCAGAAGGGTATCCCAAGGGTCTCTGTTCACCACAACCAAAAAGAGGAAGAGCTGCACTGCCAGTGTTCCCAACTGGACTCATGTGCAGAAAACACAGAACACACAAGGGAGTACAGGACAAGGACATGGAGGCCCTGTCCCTGCAATGCATTTCCAGCATTACAGTATCAAACCTATGAATCCTGGTATGACTGCAACCCTCACATCCTTCACATGTCAATAGGTTGAGTAGCATTACAATGGGTAATACCACCTAGTAGGGAGATTTTCCTACATCCATCTCTTGAGGGGATACAAAACCAAACCTAGTGGCAAGACAGGGTTTCCAAACAAAAGACAGACCAAACACACTAAAGTCAGCCAGCAGGAAATGGTACCCAGCCAGTATGGCAAAATGTGGTCCTAGAGTTAGCATTCCTTCTTCGTGAAAAATATTCCAGAAATTCCGGAAGAACAAAAAAAAAAAAGAAGAAAAATCAGCAGAACTGAGGAATCCACTAGATATAAACATCACTCGAAGGCTGGCCTAAGCCAGTCCTCCAATCACACACCAGGAAAACACACAAAGTAACGGTGGTTGGCCCTACAAAAAGGCAACAACTCCAGTCCATCATGCATTTTGTTTATTGGGCCGTCTGGTGCAAAGGACTAGTCTACACTAGACCAAACTACTGTAGTGTGCGCAGTGTTGGGCTCAGAATGTGTGCGCGCACAACTTCCATTTCAGACCCACCTCATGGTTCCCACAAACAAGGACATGGCTCAAAACAAAATGTCCAAGAGCAGCACTTAGCACCCCAATGGCTACCTAAAATGTACATTGGGCTACTAATTAAGTAAATTCAGCAGCACACCTGACAAAGCCAAAGTGGGTGCTGCCAGCCTACTCCACAAATCAAGTGTATTGTGGATATATTATTAGCCTATGGCCTGAGCGGGGAGTTTCCAAAGTGCTCCTGTTGCAGGAGCATTATTGACTGCAAACATCCTAGGGAAAATGGTTGCAAGGTTCAGTAGAAGTTACTCTGACCACAAGAAAGAAGGTCAGAGGACTAGAAATCTCCACAGAAAAAAGCAAAAAGCGTTAAGGGTCCCATACAATGGGACATCAGAATCCCCAAAAATGGTCATACCACCACCTAGGATTCCTGTCTGCACCTTCAGCAGACCTCTATATTCCACAGGGCTGGAGCCCTGCAACACCATCCATACCAGCGCTGCCTACCAGCGAGGCCAGCGCGCTGCAGGGGCAGCTAGACGTTGTCTCCTTACTCGAGCCGCGCACAGCTGATTAGCTGTTGCGGTTCCCTCGCTGTGGGACCTGCAATCCTCTGTGGCTCCCTATCAAGGCCACTAACCACGACCCATCCACCCCAGCATTCGCCACGAGGAGCCGTTGCCGTGGCCCCAGAACCCTAAGATGGCAGCCGCAGGACAGAGCCTACTTTTGTTTATTTTGGTTGCCTAGCAACCTTCCGTGCTCCCTGCTCATAGGCAGCTACATGAGCCGGAGGCAGAAGCCGGCCCACCTCGCCTAAGGCCCTCAGAGCCCAAGGCACACTTCCTGTCTGTACCTATCCGCGCCGGCAGCACGGCGCGTGACTCTGCTCCGCTAACCCACTTCTTGTAAAACACCTCGCCCCCATCCGAGTCGGATCCATCCACACCTAGAAGCTCCTAGAAAATCAGCCATCCACCACACCTCAGCCAACCATTGACCGGCAGGCGTAAGACGGCATCTGCTCACTTGTCACTTGACTGGACCCCCTGCTTGCCGATGCAGCACAAAGGATAATAAAGGTACTATAAGGTGATATGATATGGTATTTGTAACGCGCCTATACACAGGTGTTTCAAGGCGCGACGAGGCAGGGAGGGGAGGGGAGGAACAAGGGGAGACAAAACAAACGATCCTACTAGGCCAGGTGTCATTCAGATCACGCAAGTGCAGGGGTGGGGGAGGGGGGGAAAAGTGCAAGGGGAAGGTGAGGGGGGGGAAGTGCAGTAAAGGTAAGTGGCGTAAGTAATAAATAAAAAAGGGCCAGCTAGTGGCAAGTGCAAGGTAAGTGCAGAGCAAGTGCTGGGGAAGGGGGGGGGGGGGCTGTAGGGATACAGAGACAGTCCCGTAGTGCAGAGGGGTTCCAGGGGATCAGTGACTGGGACCAGGACCGAAGGCAGTTTAGAGTGGTCCAGTTGCAGGATCAGTGCAGTTTAGTGAAGAATTAATTAGCTGTTCAGCAGGGGAGAGGGAGAGAGAAAGCAGAAGCAAAGAGGAAGGTTTTGAGGTGCTTCCGGAACCGGAGGTGGTTCTCCTCAAGTTTCAGGGAGGCAGGAAGGCTGTTCCAGAGGGAGGCCCCTGCCGCGGAGAGAGATCTACCCCCAGCTCGTTGCTTCGAGAAGCGGCTGACCATGAGGGAGTTGGAGGCGGATGAGCGAAGGGCTCGGGGAGGAAGATATTTGGGAAGAGAGAGTTGAAGGTATTTAGGACCCAGGCCCCAGAAGGCCTTGTGGACAATGCAGAGGGTTTTGAACTTTATCCTCGCAGCCACTGGGAGCCAGTGTAGAGATTTCAGTCCTGGAGAGATACGGTCCCTGGGCTTGAGGCCAAGGACAAGTCTCGCAGTTCTGTTCTGGATGAGTTGCAGAGGGCGGAGAGTGGAGGCAGGCAGATTAAGATAGAGGTGCACCCGCTTACCAGACCTACACCCCAGCCGCGCCATGTGCTTCACTCGTAGCAGCTCATAACGTACCATATTCCCGCCAACTGTGATATTATCCGCTGTTCCGCATATACTGGTATTTTAACCTGCCTGCATACCTAGTAATTACATGCTTCTTCCATTGATTCAGCCTCCACCAACTATGGGCCAACGTTAACCTTGCATTTCCAATGACCCGCTGTTCTCAGTGCGCTAACACGCCGATACCTAATTATGCATTTACTCTAGGTGATTTGTTTAGTGTGTTGTTGTATAGCGGATCTAGGTGCAGACTACGCTGCTCTTTCCTGGTCCTTCTAACTCCCCATTTGTGCTATTAGCCATACTGCACTGCATATCACTTCCTCATCTGCTGTTAATGCAAACTATTACACTTAATGCCTTAAATGTTCGTATCTATTACTAGCAAAACCCCCAAGGACTCACGTCTAGGATTCCTTGCATACTACCAATGGCCAGTTTACGCTAGATAAGTTGATTATGAACTGTCATAGCCTATGATTCTGTTTCACATGCTGCATTCTACGTGGTATTCTGCAACCGCTTCTAGCAACCACCTGACACTCGCTGCCCCAAATTCATTATATCCCCAACACAGACCCTCATCCTGGATAGATTATCTTACCTTACTATGCTAAACTACCAGACATTGATTGTGGCACCTCCCACCCACCAGGTCTCCACAGCACACTGTACAACATTATCATCAACTATGCTCTGTACTTTGACTACTTACTTGCAATGCCTATCACCTGACCTCATCACCCTTAAGCCTGTCCACATGCCTTCGCTACACCTTGCCCTCTACTCGCTGTACTTCATTTTGGCCTTAACCATACCGCTGCCTAGTTCCACTATTGCCACTCACCTTAAACTGGACACCACAACCTTGACAATCCCACCGTGCTCACCTCCCTCCTGGAACACGACAGCACCTAACCCATATCTCAATGAGCCACCCCTATGGCTACAACACTTCACCACCAAACCTATCCCTAACCAACCATGCCATTTGCGCGTCAGGAACGCTAGGCTTGGCTCTCGCTTCTATTACCCCTCAAGCACACAAACCACACCACGTAACAGCATCACCTATTACGACTACCCCGCATCCCCGCCTGACACTGGTAGGCCCAAACCTACCACAGAGAAAACCGCACCGTCATGCCCATCTAGTTGTTTATCCCCAAGCCCACTGAGCAAACCCTGTGTCACCACAGTCCGTAACCAAAGATTAGCAACTAGATGTCACCATTGGTCCTACCACCTGAATACAGACAGTAGGGATGATGCTACTAACGGCTTGAACAATACCTGTACACTAGCTACCTCACCAACAACCGAGGCCCTCCCAGCCATCATCCCCAACCACCAAGCCAAACTCAAAGGCGCGCTCGTTAATGCCCGCTCGGTCCCTGCTCACGCGCTAGATATCGCTGATTTCATTGCGACTGAAAACCTTGACTTTTTGGCAATCACTGAAACCTGGTTACATGCGGCGTCAGGACCTGCCTTAACCCTCGCCATCCCTGACAGCTACTCCATCATTAGGTGTGACAGGGACACTAACCAAACCAAGGGGGGTGGACTAGCATTCATATTCAAGAGTTCTCTCAATCTGAGAGCTGTCAACACCCAACAGTTGCCCTCCGCTGAGCTACTCTCAATTAAAATCCCAACCTCACCCAATCACACCGCCTTAATGCACCTCATCTACAGGCCACCTGGCCCCACCTCCACATTCACAGAGGATATCTCATCCATCTTAGCATCCAACACGGAGCCTAAATCCCAAATCATCATACTTGGAGACCTTAACTTAGGTTACCTAGATACCAATGACACCAAAGCCTGTGATTTAGCCAGTGTCCTATCCGACTTTGGCCTTACCCAACACGTCAATGAACCTACTCGCATCAAGGGACGTACTTTGGACTGGGTTTCAGACATGAATTGTGCATTAAACAATCTCAGTGTCACCTTGTGCTTGGTCCGAGCATCATATAATAACATTCTCTATTAATTCTTGTCCACCCACAGACAAACCATGTACCGCACCACCTACCTTGACTCGCAACAAGAAGGATATCACTACTGAGAAACTACTCCCACTTATCCTCCCGCTTCTAAATTCGGTTTCCTCCACCTGTGATGACCCTACCGTCCTTGTGGATATATACAACCGAGCTAGGTTAAAAGCCCTCGATTCCATTGCCACCATCAAACAGCGCAAAGAAAAACAGCGCAACCACCTTAATTCATGGTTTACCCCACACCTACATGAACTCCGCAAAGATAAGCGAAAAATGGAGTCACTCTGGAGAAGCTCACCCATGCCAGTAAATAAAATTAACCTCTTAGCCATTACCCTTACATACAAGGAAGCTATACGTGCGGCCAAAAAAGAAGTTTACAATAACAGGATCATACAAGCGCAATCCAACACAAAGGAACTCTTTAAAATCCTTAAGGAATTAGAGTCCCCTGTCAGCCTCCTTGAGACATGTACCCCTGACTCCAATTGGTGCGCCAACATACAAAAAGCACTACTAAACAAAATCACCACACTCCAAGCTAAAATCAACACCAAAAAAAACCATCTCCTGGAATTAGAAGGCAATACCCAATCCTACAACATACCTTCCCCTAAACACTCCTTCAAACCCTTTAGCTTCTCACCACTTACCATTAAGGATGTGGAAAATATCATGACGAAGTTAAAACCATCCAATTGTCAAGGTGACGCCTGCCCAGCAACAGTTGTAAAGGAAGCAGCGTCTGACCTCGCTCCTTTCATCACCTCCTTCATCAATTCCTCCTTCAAAACCGGCATAGTATCAAACAACCTCAAGGATGCTTGGGTAATCCCCTTAATCAAAAAACCTTACTTGGACCCTAGCAACCCTACCAACTACAGGCCTATCACCACAGTGCCTTACCTCCTTAAAATCCTGGACGTGGCTGCTTATCTCCAAATTCAAGACTATCTCGACAACAACAACTTATTAGGACTCAGGCAATCTGGCTTCCGTCCTAGACACGGCACAGAAACAGCCCTGATAGATCTAAAAACTCAAATTGAAGATCTGAAAGACAAGGGCAAACAAGTGCTCCTACTCTTACTGGATCTTTCCGCAGCCTTCGATCTGGTTGATCACCAAATCCTCTGCGAGCACCTCAAAACTGCCGCTCACTTTTCTGACGCAGCTACCTCCTGGATCAGCTCATTCCTTGCTAACCGATCCTTGAGTGTCTTCTCAGCCGCTGACCCAGCTCACGTTCCATGCAGAGTCCCACAAGGCTCGTGCGTATCACCTACGCTCTATAACGTGTTCACGAAACCACTATTTGATATTCTTGACCATCTGGGTGTCACCTACACAAATTATGCGGACGACACCCAGATACTCATCCCTATCACAGGTGATTATGTAACTGACGTCAAAGCACTCAATGCAGTCTATTCCGTCAACCAGCCCTGGATGGCCCACCACGGGCTCTGCCTAAACGATGAGAAAACGGAGTTACTCATCCTAGGTTCTCAGTCCAAACTTTCAAAACTTGACAAGAAATATGAGGCCTTCAACATTGATGGCAACATCATCAAGGTCACCAATGTCACTAAAACCCTCGTAATCTACCTAGATTGCACCCTCCCCCTCAACAGACAAACCAACTCAGTAGTCTCAGCATCCTCGTATACTTGTAAAATTAATCACAGCTTGCCGTCCCTTTTTAACAATGGACAACTGCCTGATCCTCGCAAGAACCCTTATCTTATCAAAAATTGATTACTGCAACGCTCTCTACCTCGGAACGAGCCAGAGAAACATCGATAAACTGTAGGTAACTCAGAATAACACCATCAGGGCCGCTCTTAACATACCTACGCACGCTCACATCTCAGCCGCCAGACGTAACATACACTGGCTTCCCATTTCACGGCGCATTGCCCTCAAAACACTTGTCTTAAGCCACAAAGTTCAGAACAATGCGGCACCGGCCTACCTGTCAGCACGCTTCACGCGACACACAGCATCCAGACCTTTAAGATCGGCACAAGCGCGCACACACTCATCGTTCCCGGTTTCAAGCTTCAGACTGCTAGAGGCTCGAGCTTCCCAGTCCTGGCGGTGGAACTCCCTACCTAATGCTCTTAGGAACGTCCCATCCCTCCAATCCTTCAAAAAAAGAACTAAACAATGGCTCCTTGAGCAAGATGATGTGCCGGACACCCGCCTAACTCTTGCTGTCCGTTGCGCCCTCTCGATTACCTTTGTAGATACTGTAGCTGACCGACTTCCACATGTAAAATGTATGTATATATTTGATGTACTCTGTATATATAATCCGCAATACTTGTATATAATCTGTAATCTGCAACTGCCCTGTAACACTTTCCTGTAACTACCTTTACAAACATGCGCCCTGATGCCCGTGGGCAGGCTGCGCAATACAAATAAATATAAATACAGCGCTTAGAAGGGTGAGCAACCCAGCAGGGAGCACTGTAGAACAACGCAACCTTATTAGAACAGGAGCAAAGTGGCATCAGCGGCTTACCTCATCGGTCATTGTGGCTGAGAAAAGCATAGTCTGGCGCTGGTGGGCGCAAAGTCTAATGATTTCCTTCATCTGCTCTTCAAAATACTCATCCAACATCCTGAAGCAAAACAAGAAAAAAAACAGTTCATGTATATGCCTCAGAGCAAGAGTGCATTTCAGTTATTTTATTGATTTCGATCATACCCCCAGGGCTCTCCATGAAGGACAACATCACAAGCATACAACATGACAAACCCTGCCAAATGTTGTTAGGGGCCTAGGGAAGTAAGTATCAGGGCTTTGCATTCTTTTCATGGGCATGGCTTCCAAATGCTGAGGCTCAGCATGCAGCAAGCAAATTCCAGACATAGTCCTTGGCACAGTTAAAACCTCTTCTCCAGCTATCTCTTCTTTTGGTGCTGCGCCCCCATACAATACAGTTGACTCCCACAATAAACGCAGTCCAATTCTACACATAGCTCCTCCATCATTTCCTTTCCCATGCCTTCTTGGGCATCTCATCTATCCCTTGCCATCATCCCAACTGTTAGGGAGAATTTTCATCTTAGTGCTAAATTCCTCAATTCCTCCCACCTTATAGACCCCCCAGCTCTTTTGCTGGATTTAAGACTTTTTAATTTAACCCTGGAGCGAGTTATTTTTCTCACTGTCAAGTTTTTTTTTATTTTTTTGTATATGGTTACACAGTAACCTTTACAAAATGTACAAAATAATGTTAAAACACCAATAAAAAAAATTACATCTCAATAATTTACAATTACATAACATCCTAATTTTGATATTTCAAGAATAAACCTAAAAAAAGAGACCAGGCAAAAAACAATAGCAATGAAAATACAGCTGCTACTCAGAAGCGTCACAATTAGAATCAAACTATCCCCCACCCTCATTTAACAGGTATTCAAATACCAGAATCACAAAAATTAAACCCCAAAAAAGAAGCAAAATATCAATTTCCTACTTACAACGGATCAGTATTGGCTCCCATTTTGCAAAAGACCCTCAAGAAGCGCACCACAGCAATCTGCATTTTCAATCTTTTACAATGGAGCATATCTAGCCACAAAAGCTCTAAATCCACATTGGTGGTATTAGCAACAAATTGACTAAAACAGTTGATACGCTCCACTCTTAGACCATCACATTCAGTTAGCAAATGCTTCAGCGTTTCCCGAAGTCCAACATGATTACAAAATCTACATAAAGATGGGTTCTCAATATTGCCTTCTCTTATATCGATAATTTCACCTGTTTTCATCACATTAAAATGGAAGCGCATAAAATCCTGTCTCCACCACCTGCCTGGGGATCGCAAGAGGTAAGATTCCATTATTCCCAGTTTTTTTCTCACCTCGGATACAAGATGGCTATACAATTTGTACCTAGAGACGTCTTCCACGGTTAAATTCCAAACTAGGTATTGCAGCAGACTCTTAACTTTCATAAGATTGGACGTGAGAGGATCATACGGAATTCCTGCTCTGTCCAGGATTTCATGCACCTCCGTCTCCATGTCCCGTAAGTATATGGAAACTTAGAGCCATTACGTAATCCGTGGCCCATAATTGCATATAAATTGTCACCTTTGCAAACCATCAATTTCCTATAAAGTGTAATCCTTTGCCATTCCACTATACTTCTAATAGACATACGCCCAATTTCCATTCACATTTTCCAAACTTGTAGTCAATTTTTCTCAACTGAGCCACAACAGGAGAAATCTTTAAGGAATTTGCGTAAGTTCGCCTTTTTATTATCCCCAAAAACCGAATATCCCAGATAATGCATCACCGGTCTCACTAGCAGCTTTTCATGATTCAAGAACCAGGTGAAGTTAACAGGGCTTTTCCTGTGGAATAGTCGAACAATAACAGTTTTTTTTATTATTGATAAGGAGAGAATTAACCAAAGAATATTGATGAAATGCAGCAAAAAGTCGCTGAAGACCAATTGGAGTTTGGTCATATAATGTCACATCATCTGCATATGCAGTCCAACAAACATTTCTTCTTTCTATTTTGGGGGAAGCAAAGGCCATGGGTTCCAAATAATTTCCTGCATCCGAAATATATAAATTCAATACAGTGGGTGCAAAAATGCATCCCTGCCCAAGTCCATTGCATACTCTCATATCATTTGTTAAAGTACCTTCAGGGTTAAGGCGAAATTTAATTCCAGTTTCTTCATGAAAATGGAACAGTATGGAAAGTAAGGGTGCTGGCATTCCTAAAGAATGCAATTTTGTCCACAAATGGCTCTATCTACTCTGTGGAAAGCATTAGTGAGATCAATGGAGGCAGCATAAATCGGCAGGTTGCCGGGTTTCCATGCAATTTCTTGCATAATGGAAGTCAGAAGGCCCCCCGCACCGGTACCCATGTTGCGCCTAAAACCGAATTGGAATGCAGAAAGAATGCCCTTAGCATCAATCCATTCCTGAATCTGTTAAAGAATAATCCCGGCAAAATTCTTGGATTCAGTATCCAAAAGAGCGATGGGCCTGTAATTAGAAGGGCAGGCCCTATCGCCCCTTTTGTACATCGGTATTATGTGAGAAAGATGCCAACTGTCCGGAATGCTTTTGGCTAACAGTATCTCTCTAAATAGCATATACAAGATCGTAGACCAAAGGTTGGCAAATATCTGTGAAAAATGGCCTGCCCAAACCTCAGGTCTAACCGATACAGTTTGGGCTCTAAGTTGAAGGGCCCTTTCTCTATTTATCAGAGCCCAGAATTTCTGTGTAGTAAAATCAGATGATCGCAGCATTTCTTCCCCATCATGTTGATATAAGGCGCACACATTTTTGATTCTATTTTTCATTTATTTTTACTGGTTCTAACCGAAGCAAGGGGGGATTCATTCTGAAGGAGATTTTTACGCCATACTCTTATTCCTTATTCCTTCCCTTCGTTAGTTCTCTTATCGCCCCATAGAACGAATGCTCATGGGGCATAGTTGCAGTACAGAATCTCTTAGAACCACACGTAGCTCTCACTGCAGATCCTACATAATCGCTAAAGAAATAAAAGGAATAAAGGCTCGGTTTCTTATTGAATTCGGTATCCTCAAAATCTTGCAGAAAAAATTGATTTATTCTCTCCACATTCCCTTTATACCAAGTAATCCCATTGTGTCATAATCTGTGCTGGGCTCGATTATGGCTATGAGTGTTGTGATGGTGGTGATGTCACTGACATTCTAGGTGGAGTGTTGGTGTGGTGATGTCACTGGGACTCTAGGTGGAGTGTTGATGGATGTTTGACGTGCAGGGTTCTACTGGTGTCAGTTGGACCTAATGTGCTGGGCTGGATGGATGTCCCAGTGCTTTCTCTACATTACAACTAAGAAATAAACCTACATGTAAACTACATACCTTCTGGTCTTGCTCTTATGAAGGAGTCATAGTTTACCTCCTGGCGACGAGGATGGTTCTTGTTCTGCTGGGGAGGGGCAGCAGGTGAGAAGCGCTGCCTTCCTGGGAGACATGCATCAAGCAGGAAAAGGCTGCAGGCCAGGCGGTGCAGTGGAGGTCCAGGTCGGGGTCCAACTGAAGCAGAGGTGTCCTGCAGGCTGGGCGGTGCTGTGGCCCAGGTTTCAAGGTCCAGTGCTGGGGTTTTGAAGAGTGCGGGTGGCCCATAATAGCTGTGCCAGGAGAGGAGGAACAGCTGGTGGCGCCGTTGTATGTCCGCTTTACCGGGCGGTGGAGGTCGTCCTACATACCTTCTGGTCTTGGTTTTATGAAGGAGTCATAGTTTACCTCACATTGCTTGAATTATTAATACTAAGCCTTAAAGGGAAAGAGACCTTATTGCATCTAATCAGATCCACGTCCAAAGTCACCAGTAGAGCTTTATGATCACTCTTGTGCGTGGAGTTAAGAGAGAATTCTTTTACAAGGTTGTGCAGCTTAGTGGAAACAAACACAATCAATCACTGAATAGAATATGCCATTAGTCCATGTATAGGAGTCACAGGAAGAGTCGAGCAGATTTTTTGCGCAGCACAAGCCCCAATCCTCAAACATTAGTAACCATTTCTCCCCATTAATACATTTGGCAGAGTCCTACCTTTCAGTAGAAGTCCGATTCTTAGATTTGTGAACCGAAGATGAAGGAACATTCACAGAACAGTTACTCACTTTAGGTCCCAAATCTGAATTAAGTTCCCCTGCGATGATAATGTTTAGTTCAGCGCACAACTCTCGACATTCGGAAATGACCATATTAATAAGTCCTATGGTATCTTTCAAACTAGAGTCAGGAGACCAGTATATATTAATTATCAACAGGTTTACAGGGGGTTTAATTTTTGGGAATTCCAATAGAACAGCAATGATCCCTTTTGCAATTTTAAAATCCTTAAACACTTTCCCTTCCAGGTCATTTTTTAAGGCAATCAGAAACCCACCAAAGGTCTCCCCTTCAATTTATTTGTGGCCAGCTCTTGGAATATTGTATATCCATCCAAAGACTGAGGTGAGGAGGCCCAGGTTTCCTGAAGACAAAGGAGCAGGAGGATAATAAAGAACATATTTCATTAGAATTTAAGAACTAAGATTCTCTGGAGTTCCAGGAGATCAAGATACACTCTTGTAATATTAGGATTTCTCCCTAAGATCATGTATTTTAGAAATAGACTCTCTCAAAGTCAGTGGCAGCCATCTCAGGTCAGTTACACTCGAAGAGCCAACCCGATTCATGGTCTCCTACCTTGACCCAAGGTATGTCTATATTCCTCACCCCTTAATTTAAAGCTTCCTTTATTATAATCCTGGACATCATAACCAAATTTATTGGCTGACTCAGCTTCTGAAAGTATGAGCTCAGATAGCTCGAGAGTATAAAACAATCCTCACAGTCAAATCTAACAGGATGGATAACATCAATCAACTAAATATCTCCTGATGAAATAAGGGATAGATGATTAATTTTCAAGAAGGATAAAATCCTTCCGCAAGTAAGGGAATACGCATCCCTCTTGGGCAGCAGAAGACTCAGTGTTATACTGGAGTCATCAATAAAATCAGGAGGTCGCCACGGCAACTCTTCACAAGGATGATCATAGCTGGTCTGATTTCTTCGCTCCCCCGGAGTATCCTCAGCAATTCCAATTTCCCAGTGTCTATTACCAGGATACACACCCTCCCATTCCTTGCGTTGGTGAAAGCTTTCTGCATCTTGCACCTCTCCTGCATTAGCAATTCCTGGTCCCACTCCTATAAAGTCTCGAGTCGAATAGCTCATTTTCTTCTCAGTAATGCTATGAAGTTCTAGACTGGTTTTAAGATTGTTGCCTGGATTGCTGCTAGGTGGAATTAACGTATCCTTAAAAGGGATCTCCCAATGAATGTGAAGTTTCAATACAACGCGTGGTAGCTACAGATTGAACCTGATCTCCTTCCTTAATACTCGAGGCTGCCGTCTCAGTTAGAAAAGAAGGATGGGAACCCAAATTAGTATGAAGTTGCGGAAGCTTCAATAGTGCTTGTTGTACCAGAATTTTAACATCCTCTGAAGGGGATATCACAACTTCCTTTATCCAGGGAAGTTATCACATTAACCTGTGAAATGTCCACATTCTGTTCTCGCTTAACTATATCTTTCATAGTAATTATCTCCTTTTCAATTTTAGAGGTGGAATTGTAGTTGATGATTTCTTGTTTTTTGGTCGAGCCACCCACATTTTCTACATTATCAATGCTAGGAGTAGGAGGCTTTCCAACAGATGACATTTTTAGTGAAAAATTGTTAAATGCTCTCGACCATCTTAGAGGCCTCCACTTGATTGGATTTACCTTTCATACTATCCTCTTTGTCAATTCTCTTAACTTTTTGTTTCGTTTTTTATTTTGAATTTTGTTTATTTACCTTTTGTTTCATAGCCTCCCTCAAAGAATCAATCGGTTCTTCATATATTTCATCCTCCTCATCACTAACAGTAAGATCAATTATTTCCACTGTGCCGGTTGCATGGACACTATTATTTATAGCCACCATCTCTCTGTTAATCAACTTACGCCACTAGTTCCTGCATAATCCTATATTTCTGTCGCATGGCAGACATGTTGATAACATTGTCAGGACCCTGAGCTTTGTGTAAGTGTACACTATCCAAGCCGCGCCCCCTCTAGTACTAATGGGTGTTGAGGGTCCCCATGACATACGTACCCTTTTATCCAATTCCACCAAGACCACAGGTGCAATCAAAAAGGTGTCTGAAATTGATTCAGGCATAATTTCCACCTCATCCTCAATGGAGTCAATAGAGTGGAGCATTGTTTCCTGAATGCTCAAAAAACCTATGATTTTGCAACTCTGCTTCCTTAGCGGGTTTAAAGGGGACCACCGGCTCACCATTCATAGGCTTTACCTATTGATTAAGAGTATAAGGAATAGCCCCTCCTACCAGAGTAAATAACTTGGTACCTGAAAAAACAATACCCCGTTTCAGCTATTCGAAATAAAGTAAAGTACACTGCTAATTGCCCAGAGTATCACACCTTTCAAGTAAAGAAAGGTCGCCCACTTAGATGCCGCTGGGCATAAAATATGTTAAAGATTGAAGTTAATTTGGTACTACACAAGCTATAGTGTGGCAAAGTTTTGCATGAATAAGCCACGCCCAAAAAAGCTTATATTCATGCGAGACTACATACATAAAGTATCTCCACTTTCAGGTAGAAAACAGAACACACCACATGAAATGAGTAAGTACCTAAATAAGCACATGCGGACAATTCTATATAATATGGCAAAACTAAGTTTTACATGAAATTAATTTACACGTGATGCGGCGGTCACAGGCAGCGTTACCTTAGTTATGAAGAATTAGAAACCCAAATAAATGCTGGAGCCGTGAGCCTACCAAGCTCCAACAGGCACTTCTGTGGCGCGCGCCTGTGCGCCTTTAGTAGAAAGATGCCAGAACGAAAAGGGAGCGGGGCCAATCCACTCTGCGAAAAGGGGGCAGGGCCAATCCACTCTGCTGCAGTAAAAGGTAAACAAACAGTGAGATACACCGCAAAGTCCAAAAAGTAATTTTAAATGTATATTCTGTCCAAGTGTTGCTAGCAGAATGCAAAGGATGAACACACTGAAATGGGGGCGGGGCCAATCCACTCCGCGATCACAGAACGGAACACAGCACGTAGCTTGAAACAGTTAGGGGCCAGGCTCCTCCAGGCTCCAACAGGCATTTTCTGGGCACTTCCAGGGCGGTCATGTGTTTTTACCAGATTTGGATTTTGTGTTTTCACTGTTTTCGGAGTCTGACAAACTCCATATGCATTTAATTTTGTATGGTGACACGCAGCACCTTCAGTGCAGTGTCACTGAGAAATCCTTTAATTTTCTCATACGGTTTAACTACCCTTTCTTGTATGAACTACAGTTCCCAAGAATAGTAAAGTGAAATTGACTTTACTTATCTTTTCTCTTTGTAGGTCCAGAACACACCATGTTATGTGGAGTGCTGGGGGCGAGGGTTACCTAGTAGTCCCTTATCCTACTCTCTCATGTAAAAATGTTATGTTACCCTGACTACTTTAAATGGCTGGTGGCAGTGGTTTACCTTTTTCCTACCATTGTGCTTTTCTACCGCAGGCTGAACCCTCAGCTGCAGTATAGCACCCATGGGTGACCATTTTGTCAAAATGGCCAGTCTTCATTTCTCGCCATTTTCTGTTTGTGAGGTCTTTCTTGGGTTTTACTCTGTGCTTTGAGACCGGTTTAAGTCCTTTGTTTGTCTTGCCTTTGGCGGGCTTCAGCCATGAAGCCCGCTTCTGGCTCCAATGTGTCTGAAAGTACAGGATGTGAGGGAGAGTCCCGAAACTCCACTGTCCTTTGTCTCTAGGAATGCTGAATGCAACCAGTCCTGACTGGCTGGCTGGCTGGCCTTCAAGGACAGCCACCCTACTGTGTGTGACAGACAGCCTTAGCTGTGCATGAATGAACAAAACATGCTTAAAAGTCAAGGGTTTTGGGACTAGAGAAAATCGACCACTGGGAGAAACACAAGACAAAGAAACCGCGTACAAAGCTTGCTGCAACCTTGTGGACCTTTGAATTGGCCGGTGAAGCCCTGCTGCTGTGCTGAACTCTTTTCACCTTGACAGAGAAGCTCCGGACAGAACGACTTCTCCCCTTGGGTTAGTGGGACCAACTAACTCTGAGACAAACTCCGCTGGACCACCATCCCAACTGGCTGTGCTTCTTCGTTGCTTTAAGAACCCAATGCCAGGGGTCAAGTGTCCGTAGTCGAGTGCAACGTCTGCCGCAGAACGAATCCGACTAGAAGTTCCAGGAGACTCCTATGGACCATCCCGAAGCAGGACCTCCAGATCCAGAGTCCCCTCACCGGAGTGCAGGACTGCGGGAGCAAAGAGTCCAACCGGTATCCAACATCTGCAACAGTGCTGTCTGCTAAGCGCTGAAACCGCGAAGTGCCGCTGAACCGAAAAGAGCCTGTAGCGGCAGACGACCTGCCAAGTACCGCCGCAGGAACCCTCCAGAAGTCCTCCCTCTTGTCCCCACGACTGAGGCTCAGGAACACAGGGTCTGCACCGCTGTAGCAAGACAGAATCCAGCTGGACCACTCTTCTTCAAACCAGAGGTACTGTTTAGGCTTGGGGTACTTACCGAATTGTCTTTAAGCCATGCTCCTCTCAGTTTGGAATTGCATTGGCTTACCTTTTGGAGTGGATTCCAACTCTCCTTTCACAGGCTTAACAGCTTGTGACCCGGCAAGTGATTTTGTACAACCTCTAACTTTGTGCAAGACTTTGATCTAAGAAGTGCAACAAATCCATAGAATGTGTCCCAATTGACCTTGGCTGTCCTAGCTCCCTAAAGGCTCTTCCAATCCATTGCCTTTGATACTGTTTGTCCCTCATAGGTGGTAGCTTGTTGTAGACTGTTACTGCTGGGAAAAGCTTAGCTAGATTTCAATGGAAGATTTAGTTGTCCTCACATATACTGAGAAACTGTCTAACCTTTTTCCTTCCCTAACCTTTCCTTTCCGCAACCTCAGAATCTGCAAAGTATAACTAGTGTGATTAGTGTGATATATAAATACCATTACTGTCCTTCAAATTGAAGTCACCTCAGGGTGTAGGAATTGTGTAAGAAGCATATCTAAAAATTATTCACTAACTTGTTTTGATACTGAAAAGTAATTTTAAAGTATATTTACATTGTTACACAAATTGCCTTTTTAAATAATGCTGATTTTAAAAAAACCTTGAGTGTCAGTGTTACTTGGCTACTTGTATTTATGGATTGTTCCGGGTGTCTGAGATCCAATACCTTGTAGTTAAGCGCTGGACAGTGGTTCCTTAGTATTAAATGAGCATCAATTTCCACAGACGATGTGTTTGCAACACTTGTTGGTTTATTTATCCTTCTCGCAGTGATCTGCTTGCCGCACAACAAGCAGATCACCGCAACACTGAGCACAACACGAAGACCCACAAGGGATGAGGTACTAGCCAGTACCCAAACCAACAAATTGACAATCATTTCTCACCCATTCGGGAACACGTATTTAATTCTCCTGCCTTGATAAAAACCTCAAGGGTTGAAACACGTGTCAGCACTAATGGAATAGAAGTATACAACATACTGTGTACCACATGTCATGCTAAAGCAACAAATATGTTTGTCACAGTAGTGACAGTCCATGTTTAAATTATTGAAGGATAAATAAACCAACTGTGTTGCAAACACATATCGTGTGTGGAAAGTGATACTCATACTAAGGAACCACTGTCCAGCGCCTAACTACAATGTATTGGATCTCAGACACCCAGAACAATCTTTACAAACACTGGGACCTTAGGAGCTTTGTCCCCCTGAGATCCACCCGACAGGCGGCAGGCAACACAAAGAAGGAAGCAATGGACAAACTAGCGCAAGACCCACAGTCCCAACAAGCTCTCTAATCACGTTAACTACTTGCATTTACGGATTTCATTTGTACAGCTCACATTTACCCCTCTTGAGATAGGCCTGGCTGCCCATTCACACTACCAACTTGTGTAGTACAGAACTGGACCAAAAAGTGGGTTACCTAATACCAAGCAGATAAGTGTTGTGTAGTCTAACACAGTGCGACTGCATCAATTCTTAAGCCAACGCCAACTATCTGCCCGACTTTGCTCCTGCCTGCATCTTATGAAGGCTCGATCATTCTCCTCCTTCACCTCTCTGATATGACAAAGCACTTCAACGCCTTAAACTATGGCAGGAGGCACCATACAAATGCAAGATCACAACACAGCACTGCAGAAGACGTCTGACCAATGCTGAGCCAATGGCACGCTTTGTATTCTTAAGCACTCTGCCCAGAAAAACAAGCCTAGGGTTTGCTCAAGCAAAATAAATGATGGAAGAGAGATAGATGAGTGCTTCTCACAGCCATGACCAATATAGCACCGGGCTAGGGCACAGATATAGAGCTCAGCAGAATTTCCACACCAGATCTTAAACTGCTTTACTCGTATACAATAATTGTGCCATCTCACGTACATCAAAAAAGATCTCCAGTAAAGCAACTGCAAATATGCTCTTACGTCTTTATGAGAAAAGGTTATGTTTCAAAAAGATCAGAACTTTCACAAAGTTGAAGCAAAGATGCTAGTTGCAATACGCTTTTTTCCTTTAAGTTCCAGGGGCTGTCTTGGCAAAAGCCTTGAGGTACCTTTTGGATATGTGACAACTCTCCGGCCAGTAGACTCACTCAGCTCAGGCTCCAAACAACATACTTCACAGAAGTACCCACACTGCATTCTAACATTTGCTGAGCACAGGAACTCATTCACCAACATTACATTTCTCATTCACTGTAGCCAGCAAGACATGTAGTCAGCAAGACATACAGGCAAGACACATCAGACCACAACAATCGAAAGCTAACTCACCTGTCTGCTTCATCCAAGATCAGCACCTCAATACTTCCCAAGTTAAAAGAGGGGCAGTTATGCAAGTGGTCAATGAGGCGGCCAGGTGTTGCAATAAGAACATCTGGGCCAGAGCGCAGGGCAGCCTCCTGGGACTTCACATCCAAACCACCTGCAGAAAGAACAAACACACACCGTAAGCAAGGAAAGGTCTCCTCCAACCCCTCAAAGCAAACAAACACTACCATAAGAACACAGCACAACTGAGGAGAGTATGCAAGTAAGAGCATGCATAGTCTAAATTAAGATGCTACTATTCCTGAGAAAGACTGAACACGGACTACATCACATTTTGTAAGGAAAAAATTTGCGGCCAGCAAGAAACAGTTCCCTGTTAAAAGACGAATCACTAAACAATTAAACTCATTCAGAAAATGCTACAAAACAAGATGTTTCAAAAAGCGTTTAAAAAAGAAAAAGAAAAAAAAAACCTAATCGATAAAAAATGCTTGCAAGGAAATACATCACACATTTGCTCACATCCGAAATGGTGATCAGCATAAAAGATTACAGAAGCAACAAGCTTAATGAATTAAGTCAAAGGGTGAGAATGACCTGTGGATAGCAACGACGACTCTAGATTGACTGATGGATTTTTTTAATCAAGCCTGCATTAACAGTAATGGAAAAGGTGTTAGTTATGTCTGATTTTATTGAGACAGGACCTTGTGGTTAATAAGATACCTAGCGCTGTAAATATCCCCTAATCTAGGCATCCAGGATGACTGTTTACATTCTATAGTAAATGGTAATCTTACAAATTAGCTTTTACGCTTCAATAAATGAATTAAATATTCCTGGAATTCCACATGGAAATGATGATGTACACATTACGAAGGCAAAAGCTCACACTGACGAAAGCCTTTCTCGCCAAGAAGAAAGCACTGCAAATGAGCCCAGCCACACCGTCAATGAGAGCACAAACCGTAAAAATAAAAACAATTTCCAAAACGTCAGCACACTGTTAAGCAGAGGAGTTTGTATGCAGTACCCTTTGGGACTACTACACACAACTATGACTACAGGTGTAAGCAAAACAACCTTTGATACAAGTCTGTACTACACCGTTTCTGGTAGCAAAGCTGAGCAGCCAGGCTCATCTCAGGAGGGACTGTGAGCTGAAATTATATTACAAAGAGGTCTAAAATCACAGGTGTTCAAATAAACTCTCATACTCCAGGTTTCTTGGTTAAACACATTCATTTATTCAACAGTAAGTTATAAAACATTCACTAGAAGGAGGCCGTTAAATATCATCAAATATACTTCAGTACTATACTCATTAAGTTTGAGGCATTCAGACTACTTTGAAGGAGGAGCAAAATGGCATTCCGAATACTGAGGAGGAGCAAAAAGGAATAGGTTCAGAACATGGAAGGATTACAATTATTCTTAGACAGTGCAAATACGTTGAGTTCACCAGAAGAGTCAATTCAATAGGCTAGACCAAAGTCAATGGTCTAAAGTCTTGGATAGGGTAAAAAACGGTTCTGGTAAGTAAACGGTAAAGTCTCTGTAGAGGTTCTCAGAAATGGTTTGTAAAAAGAAGAATTATATGTTGGGTCACAAGCTGATTAAGCCTGCTAGTTGCAAAAGTTTCAAGCACTTTCACAGCGAAAGCTAAGTACTCTCAGTCTTGTTTCACAGTACCTTACAAATGAAGAAAAAGATGCAGCTGAAGACTTCTGTTCCTGGCAGTTCCTGCAGATCTCTCTGTTCCTGAGCCTCAGTCGTGGGGACAAGAGGGAGGACGTCGGGGGACTCCTGCACTGCAACTGGGACTGGTCAAAAAGCGGTCAACTGGAAAATCTTCACTTTCGGTAGCTGTAGTCAAGCACACAAGCTGGTGTCCCTCTCCCTGGTTATTTGGTTTCCTGCAGCATTCTGAGGAAAATACAACCAGCTCCGAGAATGTTATCCGGGTGGCTTAGTGTCAAGTGGATTGGTCCCACCAACTCAAAGGGAGAAGTCGTCCTTGCAGTGCTTCTCTGTCGAGATGAACTTAGCGATTCGGACCTGCAGCAGGGCTTCACCGGGAAAACCAAAGGTCCAGGAGTTGCAGCAGCCGTCCTCTTCAAGCTTGTCTTCGGTTCTTTCGTTCCAGTGGTTGACTCTGCCTTCCAAGCCAAGAAACTCACCTTTTATTCAGTTCTCTCCCATTCATTCCAGCCTAGCTGTCACTCACCCAGCATGGTGGCTGTCCTTACCGGACAGTCAGCCAGCCAATAATACCAGAGTGCATTTCGGTCTCCTAGGAGACCGAAGCACAGGGAGTTTAGTGCACCTCCCTCACTTCCTGACCACCCCAGACACTCGGGTGCCAGAGGCGGTCTTCAGTCCTGAAGCCTGCCAAAGGCGAATGAACAAAGGAACCAAACTAGGTTTGGCACGCAGAGCAACATTCTAGAAGGACCTTTCCACAAAGAAATGGCGAAAAAAGAAGAGCAGGACCTGTTTTTACAGAGGGGTCTCAGACGCCATCTTGAAAAACAAGGCTCCCGCGGTTTAACGCTACCGGTGTTCGCGGTCGGGAAAAATCATGGTAGTTCGTTGTAAAACCACTGGCACCAGCCATTTAGAGAGGAAAGGGTAGCATTTGAATGCTTCAAAAGTATCTAGACACAGGGGATAATAAGTAACCCTTTCAGCACTCTATTGTAAGATAGGGTGTGCTGGGTCTAGGAATTTAAAGAAAGAGACTAGTAAAGTCAGTTTCACTTTACTTACTCTGGGAAACAGTAGTTTATCCCATAGAAGGTATTTAAACCTTGGGAAAGCCTGAAAAGGTATCCATGTGCCACTGCACTGAGGGTGCTTTGTGACACATGAAAAGATGATCCCTATGGAGTTGAATAAAACTCCATAACCAATGAAAACACAAGAGTAAAACATATTTCAAAACACCTGAGAGAGTAGGAAAAAGGGTCCCACTCTATCCAGGTAAAAAATCAAGTCCTCAAAATTCAGCAAAGTTGCTGGGGGTCTCTAAGGTGAAGGGAATTAGCACATTTTTGAGAATTCTCCCTAACACATACACTAAAGTAATTAGCCAAGCATTGGGGCAAGATAGTAGTTACCAATTTGTTACTATTAACATATTGCAGATTAGGGAGGAAAGATGTGGATATCTGCTCACCTCCAAAGTGTTGACAAGCTAACCACTGACATCGGAAGAACAGCTAAAGCAGTTGTTAGTCCTGTCTGGGACAAGACTTTAGAAAGCCCACCCGTGGTGAGCAGGGTTACACCCAAAGATTTGGTAGCAGTGGCTGAGCAGCCAGGCTTAGTCTAGGAGGAAGGAGGGCTGTAGTTGGGAACAGAGAACTGAGCATACACTTGGTTCAAGGAAACACGGACACACTAGGAAGTTACAAAAAAATAGAAATTTATTTTATATACACCAAGGCTTAGCAGTAAATCCAGTAAGTACTATTTGTAGTAGGTCAAACGAGAATAAACAATTGCAATATTTCCAGTAATCAATATTTTTTAGAACACACAAAGGTAGCACAGCAAATATAGTGAAAGGAACAAGTTACTTACCTGTAACTGTTCTCCAGCATGGGTCTGGCATGGATTCACATGCTCATGAATATTCCCCGTCGTCAGGCTGGGAATCCTCGGTAAAGAAAAAATCAGTATCAGTTTCGTTTCTGATCTGTCTTTCTTAGTAGTAACCAATCACTGATCTCTCGGTCATACTGCTCCCAGCCAATGACTGCCCTCTCCCTAAGCCCCGCCTCTGGTAGCCAACCTCAGATTTGGTAGCACGCAAAGTGGCAGCATGACCAAGTGAAGAGCCGCAGAGGGGTAGGCGGAAGGGTTCGCATGTGAATCCATGCCAGGCCCATGCTGGAGAACAACAGTTACAGGTAAGTAACTTGTTCCTTCTCCAGCCTGGGGTCTGGCATGGATTCACATGCTCATGAATAAAAGAATACATAGCAGTATGCACATGCACAACCACGGGAAGTGGCAACGGCTCAACATTAAGCATTACATCCAACACTCAACATTAAGCAATTCTTACCTCCTCACCAGGCTCACCTTAGGCGAACAGGTTGCGCAGAACTGCGTGGCCGACCCTGGACTCCTCCCTGGAGTCCCCATCGACGCAGTAGAATCTTGTGAAGGTGTTCGTCGACCTCCACGTAGCAGCCCTGCAGATGTCCAGCAGGGGCACACCAGACAGGAACGCCGTGGTAGAAGCGATCGTTCGGGTCGAATGGGCTCTCGGACGGCCGGGCAGCTGTCGGTTTGCCAACCGGTGACAGTACATGATGCAGCCGGAGAGCCATCTGGAAATGCAAGTCTTCGAGAGAGCCTTCGGTTGAGTAACACATACTCAAAGTTCACAAACAGCTGTGACGTCTACCAAAAACCCTTCGTGCGGTCCACGTAGAACTTCAGCGCTCTAGCTACATCCAGCGAGTGCAAAGTCCTCTCGGCCGGCGTCGAAGGCGACGGGAAGAAAACTGGTAACACCAAGGGCTAATTGAGGTGGAAGTCCGACTGCACCTTGGGCATGAAGGAGGGGTGCGTCCTCAGCACCACCCTCGTGTCATGAAAAGTCAAGTATGGAGGCTTGCAAGATAGGGCCTGGATCTCTCCCACTCGTCGTGAGGAGGCAATGGCCACGAGGAACGCTGTCTTCCATGACAGGAACTTCAAAGTCGCCGAATGCATAAGCTCGAATGGGGCCCCCCATGAGCCTGGTCAGCACCACATTAAGCTCCCACGCCGGGGCAGGAGCCTTCACCGGCGGGAATGATCGGAATAGTCCCTTCATAAATTCCTTCACCAGGCGATCAGACCACAAGGACGCCCGTCCCGTAGTCCTGGTATATCAGGAGATGGCAGCCAGATGTATTTTGATGGAGGCGTGAGTCAGTCCAGCTTTGGCCAGCGACAGTAGGTACAGCAATACTTGAGGGGCCGTAATCCGCAGAGGGTTAATCTTCTGTGCACGGCACCAGACAGAGAACCTCTTCCATTTATGACCGTAACACAAGAGTTGAGGACACCCTGGCTTTTGCAAGAACCTCTCTGCAATCAGCCGGTATATCGTACCCTCCAAACTCTAGTGCTGCAGGAGCCAGGCCTGCAAGTTCAGCGACTGTCGGTCGTGATGGAGAATGGCGCCTCCTTCTCTGGAGAGAAGATCCATGTCCGCCGGCAGCTTGGCTGGTGGGGACGTTGACAAGTCCAGAAGGTCCGGGAACCAGATCTGCCTCGGCCACGCCGGTGAGACGAGGCTCATCCTGCACCTGGACTTCTTGAGCTGGTTGATGAGGCGGAGCAGCAACGGCAATGGAGGGAACGCGTATAGAAACAGGCCGTCCCAGGGGAACGAGAAAGCATCGCCCATGTTCCTCGGCTGTGGGAACCTGCTGGGGAACCTCTGGCACTGGAGTTCGTCGCCGTCGCAAACAGGTCGATCTGGGGTTTGCCCCATAGCTGGAAGAGCCGATCCACTTGATCCTGGAGCAGTTCCCACTCGTGCCACGAACGCAGCTCCCTGCTGAGTGAGTCAGCGATGGTGTTTTTTATTCCTGCCAAGTGGAAGGGAACCAGAAACATCCCCTGGGCGACGGCCCAGTGCGGCAGATCCTGGGCCCCCTTGGATAGGGCTGGGGATCTGGTGCCCCCTTGCTTCTGTATATAGAACATCGTGGTGGTGTTGTCTGTGAAGATCCTCACCACTTTGTCCTTGAGGGACGGAAGGAATGACTTGAGAGCCCAGAACACTGCTCGGAGCTCCAGAATGTTGATGTGGAGAGACCTCTCCTCCAGGAGCCAAAGGCCTCTCGCGTGGAGATCTCCGGTGTGGGACCCCCCCCCCCCAACCATCCTGAGAGGCGTCCGTCGTCACTGTCTCCGGAAACGCCGGGGTTTGAAAGTCTGTGCCTGTAGTGAGGCGAGCACGGGTGCCCAACCATAGGATTGCCCGACAGAACTCCTCGTCGAGAGGGATCCTGTCCTCGAAGCAGCCAGTCGCCTGAAACCAGCGGGCGTCGAGGAACTCCTGTAGTGGATGCATCCAAAGTCTGCAAAAGGGTACAAGATAGAATCATGAGGACATCATCCCGAGAAGGGACTTGAAGGACCTCACCCTGGCCACGTCCGTGGCTAACAGGCGCCGCACCTTGCCCAGGATGGTCTTGGCCCTCTCCTCTGAAGGGGAGGCCAATTGCCCCACTGTATCGAGCTTCGCTCCCAAAAACAGTGCTACTTACGATGGAACCAGGTGGGATTTGGGGTAGTTGATGGCGAACCCCAGCACCGTGAGCAACCGGACGGTCCTCGCCGTGTGTTCGACGGCGAGTTCCCTTGTCCTTGCCCGGATTAGGCAGTCGTCCAGGTAGGGGTAGACGTGAATCCCCTGCAGGTGCAGCCGCGCCACCACTGGTGCCAGGCACTTGGTGAAAACCCTGGGTGCCAACTTTAATCCGAACGGTAGGGCCCTGAATTGGAAGTGGCGTCCCTGAACCACGAACCTGAGGAACTTCCTGTGCCTTTTTAGAATGGGGATGTGGAAGTAAGCATCCTCCAGGTCCAACGACGATAGGAAGTCGCCTTCCTCCAGCTGTCCCAGCACGTGCTGGAGGGTGACCATCCTGAATTTCTGCGCCTTGATGTATTTGTTTAACCGACGCAGGTCCAGGATGGGGCGCCAACCGCCTATCTTCTTTCTGCCGAGGAATACCTTGAGTACACTCTGGAGCCCCGGAGCCTCCTGGGGACGAGCTTGATGGCACCTTTCTTGAGCATCGCCCTTACCTCCAACAGCAGTTGAGGGACGTGATTCTCTGTCCTGGCCACGGGAGGAATGCGAGGGCACTTCTTTTGGAATTCCAGCGAGTGCCCGTTGGCCAGGGTGTCCAACACCCAACTGTCAGTGGAGATGGACTCTCACACACTGACGAACTTAGTCAGCCGGACTCCCACCGGGGTACTTCGGTGGGGGCCCGACAACACGGCCGGGTCAGTCTTGCTTGGAGGCAGCCTTGCCGCCTTGGCCTCCTTGGCGACGACTGCGGGATCCCCCTTGCTTGCCGCGACTGTTGTAGGCCTCCTGGGAAGAGGAGCGGGCCGCCTGGCGTTAAGTGGAGGAGCCACCGCTGGATCCTTTGGAGGCACCCTGTCTGCCTCCGGAGGCACCCTGTCTGCCTCCGGAGCCCCGAAAGGACCGTCGCTGTTGAAGCACCTCTAGGGCCCGGGCCGTCTCCGAGTCGGTCTTGATGGCCTGTAGAGACTCGTTCACCGCCTTACCAAAAAGGTTGTTGCCGTCGAACGGCATGTCCAACACTCTGGTCTGGACGTCCTGGCGAAAGTCTGTCGCCTTGAGCCATCCTCATCGTCGGAGGCAAACTCCGTTGCCCAGTTGGCGAAATCCGGTATCGGCAATGTCCGTTGCCACTTTTAATGGCGTGATCCGACGCCACCTCGCCTTCCTGCAGAATTTCTAAGGCCTCCGCCCTCTTGTCGTCAGGTAGGAAGTCTAGCAGGGGAGCTAACTTGAACCAGAGCTCCCTGTCGTAGTGGGCCACGATCGCTAAGGCATTGGCCGCCTTAATCGTCGTCGCCGCCGACGAGATGACTCGTCGTCCCATGGAATCCAACTTCTTGCCCTCGCTGTCTGGCGGGGAAGTGGAAGTTGAAGCCGCCGCACCCGCTGCCTTCTTCTTAGCCGCTGCCGAGACGACAGAGTCCGGCGTGGGCTGGGCCCTGAGGCACAAAGGGGCGGCATCGGGGACTCTGTACTTCTTCTCGTACCTGTCCCTCTTGGCGGATGTTGTGGAAGGGTTCTTGAGGACAGCAAGCCCCTCGCCCCAGATGTCGTCGAGCAAAGGCACCGCGAGGACCGTCTTCCTCTTGGCCTCTCGTCGTTGGTACAGAAACCCTTCCTTTTTTTGTTCTTCAGGGAAGAGCTGGAAGAGCTCGGATGCCCTGGTTATCATGGCGTGGAAAGAGCCAATTTTGTCGGCTGGAGAAGCCCGCAGGGGGGTGATGACGGGATGTCCGCTGTGTCATCGCCGCCGTCATTGTCCGTCGCTGTATCCGTTGCTGTACCCTCTCTAGGGTCCGGCGAGGGGGATGAGGGGTCCACAGGTCTCGCAGGCATGAAGGGCGGAGCGGGGTGGACTCTCCTCCGCTTGTTATGAGGGCTTCCCCGACGGGCCTTGTTCTGGATCCTCCTTCGGGGTCCGTGGTAATCTCGTCCTTCTCTCGGTACATAGGGATTGTATTGCCAACAAAATGGCCGCCGAGCTATCCTGGGGCTCGGGTAATGGCTGCGACGGATGGGACGGAATGGTCGTGCCACTGGGCCCTCTTCGTCGCCATCGTCGCCATCTTCGATCACGTCAGCAGGGACCGCCCCCTGGGATCGAACCTTCTCGAACCTCTCGTTGAGGCCTATGAACCTCTCGTTGAGGCCTATCCACCTCTCGTTGAGGCCCTTCTCGGTTTCCACCAGCTCCTCCTCAGAGGCTGATTCCGAGTCTGTAATGGCCACCGCCCCCCCCCCCTATTTTTCCGCCGGGGACTTCACGGGGCTCTTAATGGGCTGGAAAGAGGATTCCCTCTGCGGTGGCAGGGATACTCTGGGCCCAGAGGCCGTTTCCACTGGCGTAGTCTCAGCCGGCTTCGCCAGGGTCGCAGCGACCACTTCGATAGAGGCCTTTGCCGGCTGGATCAAAGCCCTCACCACCTTAGGTGCGTCCTGGGCCTTACCTTGGGGGGAGGGTCAGCGCCTCGCTACCCCTTAGAGATCGACCGGGTCCGCTCCAGCGGCTTACCTGGGTTCTCGGACTTCCTCTTCCCCGAACCAGAGCGCTGGCTCGTGGTCGAACGTGCCGGGGAAGTAGCGCCCTGCCTGGCAGCCGAAGAGCCCGACCTTTCGGCGCTCCCGGTGCCCGCGGACTCGCGGTGCTTGGCCCCCGTCGCCGAGGCGCCCTCACAGGACTTGGAAGCCCGCTCAGACTTTCTTCGCCTTCTCACCTGCTGTGCCCTTCTCCAGCCAGGCGGCGAGGCGGGAACGACGATCTTGTTTGGTCCGTTCCAAAAGGTTCTTGCAGAACGCACAGTCCTTCTCCACGTGCGTCGTGTCCTCATGAAGGCAGTAGAGACATTGCGAATGCTCGTCCTCCTTGAAAACGTTTTGCAATCCGCATCCAGGGCAGCACCTGAACAGCTTGGATCCGGGCGTCGAGTTTCCCCTGTGCTGGGCCATGTCCGTTGAGGTAGGCCGCAGATCTTCCGGAATACTCCAAGAAGTGTAAACTCGACGAAAACTTCACCCTTGAGGGGCTTAGAAGAATTCCGAAACGGGTGCCCGTTGTCGGAAATAGAAACGGTGGAGCTGGAGGCTCGATTAAACCGAAAAAATGAGAAAATCTCCTGAAAAAGCGCCAAAACCCGGCGTGGGAGCTTATGTGGTGCTGACCAGGCTCATGGGGGGCCCCATTCGAGCTTATGCATTCGGCGACTTTGAAGTTCCTGTCATGGAAGACAGCGTTCCTCGTGGCCATTGCCTCCTCACGACGAGTGGGAGAGATCCAGGCCCTATCTTGCAAGCCTCCATACTTGACTTTTCATGACACGAGGGTGGTGCTGAGGACGCACCCCTCCTTCATGCCCAAGGTGCCGTCGGACTTCCACCTCAATGAGCCCTTGGTGTTACCAGTTTTCTTCCCGTCGCCTTCGACGCCGGCCGAGAGGACTTTGCACTCGCTGGATGTAGCTAGAGCGCTGAAGTTCTACGTGGACCGCACGAAGAGTTTTCGTAAGACGTCACAACTGTTTGTGAACTTTGGGTCTGTGAACCAAGGTAAGGCGCTCTCGAAGACTTGCATTTCCAGATGGCTCTCCGGCTGCATCATGCACTGTCACCGGTTGGCAAACCGACCGCTGCCCGACCGTCCGAGAGCCCATTCGACCAGAGCGATCGCTGCTACCACGGCGTTCCTGTCTGGTGTGCCCCTGATGGACATCTGCAGGGCTGCTATGTGGAGGTCGACGAACACCTTCACAAGATTCTACTGCGTCGATGGGGACTCCAGGGAGGAGTCCAGGGTCGGCCACGCAGTTCTGCGCAACCTGTTCGCCTAAGGTGAGCCTGGTGAGGAGGTAAGAATTGCTTAATGTTGAGTTTTGGATGTAATGCTTAATGTTGAGCCGTTGCCACTTCCCGTGGTTGTGCATGTGCATACCTCTATGTATTCTTTTATTCATGAGCATGTGAATCCATGCCAGACCCCATGCTGGAGAAGGAACGAGTTACTTACCTTTAACTGTTGTTCTCCAGCATGGGCCTGGCATGGATTCACATGCGAACCCTTCCGCCTACCCCTCTGCGGCTCTTCACTTGGTCATACTGCCACTTTGCGTGCTACCAAATCTGAGGATGGCTACCAGAGGCGGGGCTTAGGGAGAGGGCAGTCATTGGCTGGGGGCAGTATGACCCAGAGATCAGTGATTGGTTACTACTAAGAAAGACAGATCAGAAACAAAACTGATACTGATTTTCTCTTTACCGAGGATTCCCAGCCTAACGACGGGGAATATTCATGAGCATGTGAATCCATGCCAGACCCCATGCTGGAGAACAGCAGGACCAGGTAAGCAAACTTTGTTAGGAACTGAAATACTTTAGCTTAGCCTAACTTAAAGTTAGGGAGAATACTCAGAAATTTGCTAATTCCTCTCTACCTTAGAGACCCCCAGCACATTTGCTGGACTCTAGGACTTTGAAATTTTAAACTGGAGAGAGCGCAATCCTTTTTCTCACTCCCTCATGTATTTTTATGCAATTTGATCTCTGTGTTTTTTCTGGGTGTGGAGTCTTCCATAGGCATCATCTTTTTACATTGTGGCACACAGCACCTTCAGTGCAGTGGCACAGGAAAGTCTTTCAGATTTCCCAAAGGTTTAAATACCTTTGCTTGGATAAACTACTGTTTCCAAGCGCAATGAAGTGAAATTGACTTTACTTACATTTTAACTTTCTAGACCCAGCACACACCATCTTACAATAGGGTGCTGGAGGGTTTTACTTAGTATCCCATGTCTAGTTTCTAAGGTAACATTTTCATCTTACGGTTAATGGCTGGTGGCAGTGGTTTACTTTTAACTACCGTGGTGCGTTTTGACCATGGGCTGCGTTTTCAGCTGCAGTAAAGCACCCTTGGGTGCCATTTATGTCAAAATGGCCCTGGTCGTCTTTTTTCACCATTTCTCTGTGTAAAGGTCCTTTTTGAGATTTACTCTGCGTGCCAAACCAGGTTTGGTCCCTTTGTTTTGTCTTTGGCAGGATTTACAAGTGAAGCCCGCCTCTGGCTCCAGAGTGTCTGGCAGGGGCAGTAAGTGAGGGAGGGAGGGAGGTGCCAGAAACTCCCTGTGCTTAATCCCCTTCGTTACAGGAATGCACCCAAAGGTGATTGGCCGGCTGGCTGTCCGGCAAGGACAGCCACCCTGCTGTGTGACTGACAGCTAGGCTGGAATTAATGGGAGAAACCTTCATAAAAAAGGCTAGGCATTTTGGCTTGGAAGGCAGAGTCGACCACTGGACGAAGGAATACGAAGAAGAACTTGGAAGAGGCGCCTGCTGCAATTCCTGGACTGTTGGTTTGCCCGGTGAAGCCCTGCTGCTGTGCTGAAGCTCCAAATTCACCTCGACCAGAGAAGCCCTGCAACGACGACTTCTCCCCTTGAGTTGGTGGGACCAATCAACTCCAAAGTGAACTCATCTGGACATCCTCACAGAGCTGGCTGTACTTCCTTGCTGCTGCAGGAACCCAAGTGCCAGGGAGAGGAACACCAGATTTGGAGTGCATCACTTTTAAGTTGGCCAAGAGATCCAGGAAGATCCTCCGGACTCCCAAGAAGCAGGACTGACAAGCCTGAGCCACCTCACCAAAGTGCTGGACCCCAGATGCAAGGAAAGCCCATCTCAACAGCCAAGAACCGCAGTGGTGCTATTTGCTATAGACGCGAGGAGCTGAAACTGCAAAGCCCACTGATTTGAAGATTGCCGGTTGCCGTCACTGACCATCCCATTGCAGTGCAGGAGTCCCAGAAGTCCTCCCTCTTGTCCCCACGACTGAGGCCCAGAAACAACATAATCTGCATTTCTTCTAACAAAAGGTACTGTACAGTCTAAGAGAACTTACCTCTTGTGTAGCCTTACTTATTCACAGTTGAGACTGGTCTTGGTTGCTTCTGTAGAGTGTTTTGCATCTTCTATTACTCAAAAGCTTAACAGCTTGTGGCCCTACATTGATTCTTCTTTACTACAAAGACTTCTAAAAAACATTGTGCAAGGCTTTTACTTACCTGCAAACAGTGCTTCAGTTCACCTAGACCTTTGCTACATTGGCCTGGCCTGGCTCCCTGAATGACTTCTTCCCTTTGAGTGTTTGTGATTTGATGCATTACCCTTTGGGTGCACTAGAACAACCTTGACCTCCTGGCAATGCATCAAATCTTGCCTAACACTTAGGCAGTCCAAGCCTAACGTGTGTGAATCACAAAGTTAGAAGGAACACTGAGTCGCCAGTGGCCAAGGGCTGCTGAAGAAAAGGCAGAGAAGCAGAGTACAATGTCCCAGAAGGCAGGGCCAAGCGGGCACCATTCAAATTTGCAGGTAGGTTTTCACAAATGCAAGGGAATTGTGCATTTCCCTCACAGTAATGCCGCAATGGCCAATGTCCTAAGGCAGAATAGAGCCCAATGGGTCATCCACCCCAAGGGGAATCTAGGCAGGCTGTTGGGGAGAATATTCATTTCTGTGCCAATTCCCTTTAACCTTAGAGACCCCCATCTCTTTTGCTGGACTCTGAGCTTTTGAATTTTACTCCTGAGTGGCACCTTTTTCTCACTCACTCGTGTGTTTGTCCGACTACGAATTTCCATGTGCCTTAATGTTTTATGGAGTCTGTTAAACTCCATAGGCATCTGCATTTCCATTGTGACACACACACCTTTTGTGCAGTGCCACTGATCTCTTAATGTTGAACTACATTTTCTTGGGTGAACTACTGTTCAAGAATAGTAAGATGAGCACTGTCTTACTTTTAACTTTATGGGTCCAGCACACGCCACCCTAGGTGGAGTGTTGGGGGTTACATAGTAATTCCTTGAACCTATTCCTCATGTAACGTTTTGTTACACTAACTCACTGGAATGGCTGGTGGCAGTGGTTTCTTTTTTACTACCTAGTGACATGTATCTGCAGGCGGATACCTCAGCTGCAGTGCTGCATCCAAGAGGGACCATTTTCTCCAAATGGCCCCCGTCTTCTTTTCGCCATTTCTTGTAATTCAGTGTCTTCTGGGCTTTTACTCGGTTTGCATCAGGTTTGACTCCTTTGTGTATTTTTCTTTTGGCAGGCTTCAGCCCTGAAGCCCGCCCAGATTCCAGTGTGTCTTGAAAGGCAGGAAGTGAGGGAGGATCCCGAAACTTCCCTGTCATTTGTCTCTAGGTGTGCCCGAGTAAAACAAGTCCCAATTGGCCAGCTGGCTGTACTGGCCACCCTGCTGTGATTGACAGCCTAGGGCTGTGAATGAATGGGAACTTGCATAACAAGCAAGGTTTTTGGGACTAAGAGGAGAGTCGACCACTGGAGGACAACATCCTAAGCAGAAGACGAGCGAAGACACTAGCAGCACTCTCCTGGACCACGAAGTGCCCGGTGAAGCCCTGCAGCTGCGCTGACCCTGTTTTCGAATAGGCAGGGAAGACCCGCAAAGGAAGACTTCCTGCCCTTAGGCTGGTGGGACGAACTAGCCTCAAGACAAACTATTTTGGCACAACCCCCCACTTGCTGTGACTTTCCAAGGCTGCAGAAGCCCAATACCCGGGGTACCTCGACCACTTGTGAGTGTATGGTCTTTTGAAGTGCGAATCTGGCCAGATCTTTGTGGGCTTCCATAGGACCCGAAAAAAGCAAGCAATACGCATCCAGAGTCCCCTCACCAGAATGCAGGACCGAGGGATCAATGAAATCCTAACCAGAGCTTTTTGTTGGCGTTGAGAAAAAGGCGCCAAAACCACAAAGAGCCACTGAATTGACTGATATCCATTGCTGCCGAGTCCCTCTATCCCTCTCTCTGTAGAGAGTGCTGCCGCAGGAGCCCACCAGACATCCTCCCTTTCATCACCACTTCCAAGGACTAGTAACAAGGGTTTACTGCATTGTATCGTGAAGGCAACCAGCTGGAATAACTTCTTTATTTCAAAAGGTACTGCAGGGATTGGGATATTTGATCCTTTGCAATTTGGGGTGCTTACTATCTTTGAGAGTGTGATTTAACCCTACAGTAAGTTCACCTCAACTTACCTGCATTGGCCTTACAGCTTGTGCTTTCTAAAGGTGACTCCTCTTCAGTTGCTGTGATTTCTCTTTTGAACACTGACTATTTAAGAACATATTTCAAAGAAGAGGAGTATCAGAACTTTAGACCTTGGCTGTCCTGGATCCCTAAAGGTCTCCTTCAAAACCTAGTGTTAGGCAAGATTGTATACAGTAACCCTGTGGGAGACAATACCAGTCTTGTCTTCTTGGTATTAGGTAACCCACCTATTGTGGTCTGTACTACACAAGTTGGTAGAGCAACTGAGAAGCCAGACTTCTCTCAAGAGGGGTAAATGTGAGCGAGCTGTAGAGCTGTAGCATCATAATCCACCAATACAAGTATCCAAATAACACTAATACGCAAGGTTTTCTAGCAAAATCATTATTCATTTATTGGTCAATTTTAAATAAAGCATTCTTTAAAAAAGGGCAATGTGCAACAATAAAAATACACTTCAAAATACTTTCTCAGAATCAAGTTAAGCAAGGAGATACGCGTTAGAGATGCTTCATACACACTTCCTACACCATGAGATGACTTCACTAACTAGGACAGTATTGACATTTATATATCACTTTTGTACTTGGAAAAATTCTGAGGTTGGTAAAACAGGAAAGTTTAAGGAAGGAAAAAAGGTTTATACATTCTCAGAGCACGTGAGCACTTTTAAATCCCCCCAATGAAGTCTAAATTAGAGATTTCCCAGCAATACTTCGTTTAACCAATGTACCACCTATTAGGGACAGTTAGAATCAATGTCAATGGGTTAGAAGAGTCTGCAGGGAGCCAGGACAACCAAAGTCAATTTGAACAATGTCTATGGAGCGGAGACTTCTTAGATAGCACATAAGTCATGCACAAAGTTAGAGAGTTTGTATAAAATCACAGTTGGGCCACAAGCTGGTAGGGTTGTGAGGGGGTAGAGGTGAGATCAGCTCAGCGTAAAACAGCTACTGCAAGTCTCAAGTGAGAGTATGCAAGCTACAGACAAAACAGGTAAGTATCCCTTAATCAGCACAGTACCACCTTAGGTTAGAAGAGGATCCAGCTGACTTCTGTTCTGGTTGCAGATCCTGGGCCTCAGTCGTGGGGACAAGAGGGAGGAATTATGGAGGACTCCTGCACTGCAGTTTGAAGGTTGTCGGTGGCTACAGGCTCTTTTCAGATCAGCAACACTGAGGTTTCAGCTACCAAAAAAATAGCACCACTGCGGTTCTTGGACACCTGATGAGCTTCCTTTGCTCCCCGACTTCAGCACTCTGGTGCAGTGACTCGAGCTTTGGCTGTCCTGCTTCGGGAGGGTAGTCAGGATTTTCCTGGAACTTCGGTCCGGCTTAAAGACGATGCACTAGACTACGGATTTCTCGACCCCTGGCACTCGGTTCCAGCAGCAGCAAAGTAGTACAGCCAGTTGGGGAAGGTCCTCCAGCAAAGTTCGTCTTGGGGTTAAGTTGGTCCCACCAACCCAAGGGAAGAAGTTGCCGTTCTAGGGCTTCTCTAGTCGATTCGGAATTGGAGCTGCAGCAGGGCTTCTCCGGGCAGTTCAACGGTACAGGAGGATGCAGCAAGATCCTCTTCATGATTCCTTTGTCGGATGTCTTGTCTAGTGGTCGACTCTGCCTTTGGTGCAAGAGGCCTTGCCTTTTATGCAGGTTTCTCCCACTCATGCACTGCCTAGCTGTCATTCACACAGCAGGGTGGCTGTCCTGCGAGGACAGCCAGCCCTCCAATCAGGAGTGGGTGTATTCAGGTAACCAAGGAGACTAAGGACAGCGAGCTTTGGGCACCTCCCTCGCTTCCCGCCCTGCCAGACACACTGGAGCCAGAGGCGGGTTTCAGCACTGAAGTCTGCCAAAGGCAAAACAAACAAAAGGGGTTAACCCCAAAACCGACCCCACAAACAAGAAATGGCAAAAAAAGAAGACCGGGCCATTTTGCCACAAGGTTCACCCATGGGTGCTATACTCCAGCTGAGGAGTCAGCCTGCGGTAGAAAAGCACAATGGTAGGAAAATTAAACCACTACCACCAGCCATTAAAAGTAGGGAGGGTAACATATGTTACCTGAGTATGTAGGAAAAGGGGCTACTAAGTAACACCCCCCCAGCACTCCATATAAGATGGGGTGTGCTGGACCTACATAGGAAAAAGGTAAGTAAAGTCAATTTCACTTTATTACTCTTGGGAAAAGTAGTTCACCCAAGAGAAGGTATTTAAACCTTAAGAGAAATCTAAGGGATTTCTCAGTGACACGGCACTGAAGGTGCTGTGGGTCACCATACAAAAAGTGGATGCCTATGGAGTTTGTCAGATTCCAAATCAAAGGAAAAACAGAATCCAAATCAGATCAAAATACATGAGTGAGAAAAAGGTCTCACTCACTCCAGGATAAAAAATAAAAAATCCTAAAGACCAGCAAAAGAGTGGAGGGTCTCATAAGGTTGAAGGGGAGGGTCTCATAAGGTTGAAGGGAATTAGCACAGAAATGAGAATTCTCCCTAACACCTATTGGCTTTGGCAGTGCTTGTTCCCTCACAGGTTTTAAATGTTGAACACTTTAATGCTGGGATAATAGACTACCTGCATGCCTTTGGGAGAATCTAACTATTCTTATAACCAATCAGCCTGTTCTGATCTAACCCTAACCTTTCCTTCCTTGAAAACTCATTATTGCAAAGGTGGTGCTATATAAATGCTATACTGACATCAAATGACGTCACCTCCGGGTGCTGGAACACGTGTAACATGAATGGATTACTCAGCTGCTTTATTGTTCACTTTTTGAATTGAATCCTAACTTGAGATTAATGTTCCAGCTAATTACTGCTTTTTAAAGAAAGCTTTAAATATCGTTGTGTATGAATACATACTGGTCTTGAAACAGCGTCTTAATGCCTCCGGGCTTAGGTGCTTTACAAATGCAAAAACAAATGAATTAAATGACATGCATTACTCACCGTAATAGAATTTCTGATGATTGTATCTGCTTAGATTCACATGCTGTGCATATGGTCCAACATCTCGTCTTTTGGGGACCGAAAGGGGACATCGGCATAGGCGTGTCTAACACTATCCCTATCGTGACGTGGAGTGTATCCAAAATCCCTCATGCGCAGAGGTGCTTCCGATTGTATTTTTTCTACCATGAGGGAGCCCAAGGCTATTGTGAGTGAGTACATAAAGAGAGAAAGTAGTAAGATGTCTATGTTCCTTCCATCCGAGCTGGGAGGAAGGGTGGGCGCATGTGAATCCAAGCAGATACATTACTCACTGTAATAGCATTTCTGATGTTTGTATGTCTTCTGATGCTTGTTAATCTGCTTACAATCATATGCTGTGCATAGACTAGGGAGCAGTACCCGGAGTTGGACGTGGGTTGCGAGAAAGAACAGTAGGGAAAAGATGTCTTAATACTGCTTGTCCCACCTGAGAATCAGATCTAGAATGCGTGTATAGGTAATAGTGTTTTGTAAAGGTGTGTACAGAACTTCAGGTTGCCGCTTTGCAAACGGACTCAAGGGGAACATTTGCAATGAATGCTATGGAAGCCACAGTGCCCAGAGTAGAGTGTGCTCTAGGCTTGAAGGGCAGTTCTCTCTTAGTAAAAGTGTAACATAGTGTGATGCATTTGACAAGCCGCCTTGAGATAGTTGATTTAGAGACGGGGTCCCCTTGTCTACCAGCTGCCACTGAAACGAAAAACTGGTTAGTTTTCTTCAGTGATTTCGTTCTTTCCAGGTAAAACATGACTGCCCTGCGCACATCTAGTGTGTGTAGGCTTCTTTCGGCCATGCTAGTGGGATTCTGGAAGAAAGTGGGTAGTTCGATTGATTGGTTCACATGGAACTTCCGAGATAGATTTAGGCACAAATCTGGGAGGAGTGCGCAGAACCACCTTATCCCTGTGGACTGTAACAAAAGGGTCTAGAACTGAAAGGTGTCATGACCGCAGGCTCCAAGGAGTCAGATTTAGCCCAACTGCCTCGGAAGCTGGGTCACAACTTCATTTTCAGGCACCCATCGGCTCCCATAGTGGCCTTATGGACCTTGTCCTGGCGCCAGTGGCGCCAGGCTCATAAGGGGACCCAGTCCCGGCACAGGACGTGCCAGGCTCATGATGTAAGGAATGGTGCTTGGGTGGACCTACCGGCTGCAGACCATGCTGCTCACTCACCTGCAGGATGAAATCCTCATCCATCCATGGCTGGAACTACTTTACCTTCTGGGTGTGGCCAGCACCACTCCCTGGGACTGGAACTATTCTGGAAGCTGGGACTTCTTACCTGGGCGAGGCTGCTGTGGAAGGAGACACCTAAGCACTCCAGTAGGACTATTTAAACCACACCCGATCAGAGCAACGTGCTTCGCGTTATTCTGCAATAGCAGCAAGACGCTCACCGTGTCAGCTCCAGAGAATCTTCAACTTCTGCATCTAGGGAAGAGAAATCCGTAATCTTACCTTCTGAAATACCATCTTCGTCTTCTGCAGCATCTGAGAAGGGAAAAGAACACCAGGTTTGCACGAGATAAAACCAGCGCAGCTCTTACCCAATCCATCGGTGCATCTCAAGCCACGGGCTGCAGCTTTCCATTTTTTCGGCACCCTGTGGAAGCAAGGACATTGGTTAGTAACCATCGTGAAACTTTCCCTACCTGTGCTGCATTCTTCTCGCCTCCGCCGACGCTGCTACTCGCATCTGCAAAACAAAAGGACATCATTAAGAAATACAAACTCCATCCATACGCACGTATTTTGGGCAGCTCTCATCTATCTCAATCCTCGGCGCATTCATCGACATCTATTTTTCTACCCAGCTGCTTCTGCAACCAGAAAAAGGAAAAGAGACATTAAGAAGTGCTTTAAACTTCGAACTGACATTTTCTACTTACTTGCCTGCAATACCTTCGCCATTCCATCGCTCTCCGGACCTCCATATTCAAGCAACCGCCGTTCGTGCTGCTAACGACGGCCTAGCTCCAAATCTTCATCCTCTGCAACCAAGAGGCTGGACAATTAACCAGTGAAGTAACTGGCTTCGGCGCCCCTGCACTGACGCAGGATGGAGAGCTCCGCTTTCACCTATATAAGGTGAGCACGTTTAGCCTACGAACTACTTGGGGAGTACTAGGAAGGGGAGTCAGCTTGCCCAGTCAGGCTTATATATCCTATTAACCCCTTGCTCTCCTAATTGCAGACACCTCACCCTTCAGATCAAGATCTCAGTGAGGAGAGGGCCTTTCCAGGGTGGCATTCGAGGCCTGCGCGTGACCCTAGAAGACTCCGAGAACCCCCAGCCCAGACCTGTGCCTCCGAGGGATTCAGGTGAGCGTTACAAAAGGGCCTGTAGGTTGCTAACCCTTCTAATACAAGTGATAGCCACTAGGAAGGCCGTTTTATAAGTAAGGTCTTTTAGACTTGCTTTATGCATTGGTTCAAAGGGAGACACCATTCCGCCTCTGTGATTCCCAGAAAACCGGGGTTGTAATGCCCAAGTAATTCGTGAATCACGGAGGCGGAATGGTAGTACGAGTCCGGCGGTAACCAGGCGGTTTTACCGCTGCGGTTACCGCCGGACTCATAATGAGGCCCAATGTCTGTAGGTAAAGCAGTCAATGGGATTGACGCCCTTGGTTTTACACCAGATGACAAAGCGTTTCCACTTACTGGAATAGCAATAAAGCACTTTAGGTTTTCTAGCCTCCCTGAGTAAACCCATGCATCTCTGAGGAAGTTGAAGATGTCCAAACTATGACCTCAGGAGCCAGGCCACTAAGTTCAGAGTTTGCGGGCACGGGTGTAGTGTCTTCCCTCCGTCCTGAGACAACATGTTGTACGGGTAGGGTAGTCTCACAGGGGCGTGAGGGGGGAGAGGGACATTTCCATTAGATGACCGAACCAGGGTTGGCGGGCCCACATGGGGGCCACCAGAATCATGGTAACTGGTTCCTGGAGCATCACATCTTGTGCACTATCTTGTTGAGTAGAGGAGTCGGGGGGAGAGAAGGGATGGGGGAGGGAGGAAAGCGTAGACAAATTTCCCTGACCATGTTATCCAGAGTCTGTTCCCCTTGGAGCGGTTCTGGGGGTACCTGGAGGCGTAGTCTTGGCATTGGGCGTTCTGAGTTGTGAACAAGTCGATCTCTGGGAAGCCCCATTCTGCAAAGACGTTGGAGACCATGTCTTCGTGTAGACGCCATTTGTATTCTACAGGCAGTGGGAAATCTCTGCTGAGCACGTCCGCTAGAAGATTTGAGTTCTCCTGGAACATGTTGGGACAGCAGGAACATCCTGTGTTTGAGAGCCCACATCCAAATGTTCTGGGACAGCTTGGATAGCCCTGGAGAGTCTGTGCCCCCCCCTGCTTGTTTAGGTAATACATGGCTGTGGTGCTGTCCATCAGGACCAGGACTGTCTTCCCCTGTAGTTTGAAAGGCTTTCAGTGCTTTGAACACCGCTAGCAGCTCTAACAGATTTATATGGTGGGATGCTACTTGTGGGGACCACACTTCATGCGCTGTCTGCTGAAGCAGGTGAGTCCCCCTCCCCCCCACACCGTTAGAGATGTGTCTGTCGTGAGTGGCTTCTACTGCGGGGGTGGTGAAGGTTTTCCCCTTCAAGAGGTTTTCCCTCGACCACCACTGCAGAGAGAGAGCGAGAGAACGAGGGCTGGCGAGACACCTACCAGATCTTCCCATTGTCCGCTGGACTGATACCAGTGGCTAAACCACACTTGCATGCGACGCATGGGGAACTAAGTAAATGAATGACAGCATCATTCCTGGCAATCGCATAGCCTTGCGTACCGTCACTTCCCGACTGGCTACATATTGAGGGATCTGATAAAGCATGTTCTGAACCCTCTCTTTGGAGAGGAAGACAAGGCCATCTTTTGTCCAGATTAGAGCCCCTAGAAATTGTTTGACTTGACTGGGGTCTAAGCTGGATTTCTTCTTCTCGTTGATGGAGAATCTTAGATTGAACAGGATGTCTATTGTCTTCGGAGTATTCAATAGGCATGTTTCGTAAGATTCCCCTGTTATGAGCCAATCGTCGAGGTAAGGGTAAACTGGGACGGATAGTCGGCGTAGGTGTGCTGCCGCTACTGCCGGTACCTTTGTGAACACCCTCGGCGCCAAAGGAATGCCAAAGGGGAGGACTTTGAATGGATAGTGCTTGTCCTCTACCACAAACCTTAGATATTTTCTGTGCGCTGGCAACAATGAAACATGAAAGTATGCATCTTTCATGTCCAGTGTTGCCATGTAATCCCCCCCGCTTCAACAGTGGGATAACTTCCTGCAGAGTTACCATACAAAACTTTTGGGGTTTGACAAATGGCGCAAGTCTAGTACAGGGCGCATGGTGGGGTCCTTTTTGGGTACAAGGGAGTACACTGAATAAATACCCTAGTTTACCTAAAGACTAGTGACGGCTTCTATGGCATCCTTTTCCAGCAGTGCTCCCACCTCTTGTTTCAGGATTCGCAGATGGTCTGGCTTCAGGCGTCTCGTCTTGGGTGGTCTGCATTGTGGGAGGTCGGGCGAATTCCACACAGTACCCGTGGGCGACAATCTTTAAAACCCACTGGTCTGATGTAGCTCACTCCCATGCCGAAAGGAAAGATGTTAAGCGCCGCCCACCCCCAACCGGGGTGACATGGGAGGGGACCTGAATCCGTAGATCATTTCTGACCAGAGGCTGTGGCTCCTCTGGAGTTGGGGCCTCTGTCTCTACGCTTCCCGCGCCGCTGACCCCTAGGTGGATTGTTGGCGGGGGTGCTGGATACCTGCCCGAGTTCCAGTTGTTTCCGGTGTTGTACATATTCTGCGAGGAACAGGATTGGCCTCCAAAGGACCGACGGAAACCGCTCTCTCCCCTTCCCCCCCTGGGGGGAGGGTTTCTGAGTGATTTGTTGAAGAGACTTTAGAGTCTCATGCTCTTCTTTGGCAGTCTCTAGAGCCTCATCGACTGCTTTGCCGAAGAGGTTTGATTCCTCGATAGGCTTATTTATAAGGGCTGCTTGGGTCTCCGGCTTGAAGCCTGAGTTTCGGAGCAAAGCGTGCCGTTTAAGCAGGGTGCCCTGAGATAGGGACCTTCCTGCCATCTCTGCAGTATCCAGGGTGTTTTTAATTACATTTGTGTTGACCTGCCTGCCCTTGGCCATGATAGCGAGTAATTTAGTTATTGCGGGTTCAGGCACTTCCTGGAGACCTCCTTGTATAAGGTTCCACTGTGCATCAGCATAACTGGCAAGCAATGTGGTGGCGTTTGCTATGCGCGTGGTAAAGGCAGCTGCCGTAGTAATATGTTTACACAAGACATATAATCTTTTTCACTCCTTATCGGGAGGTGCCTCTCCCGTAGCAAGGGGTACTCCCGCCTGTTTCTGGGAGGTGTCAACCTCTAGGGAATCGGGAGCGGCGTGGCTTTCAATATATTGAGGGTCAGAAGGCGATGGCCGAAATCATTTCTCCACCCTTGGATATACTGCCGTGGTCTGAGCTGGTGTGACAAAAGAATGAGCCAATCTCCTTTTAATGGAGTTTAGGAGAGGAATGGCTTGACTGGCGGGGGAGGGTTTCTTTAAGAATGTCCTCCACGAAATCTTGTTCAGGTATGGCTTCTTGGGAGGCGATCTGAAAGTAATCGGCTGCCTTCCTCAAGATGGCATTAAAGGCCATTTGATCGTCTATTGGTGAAGCTTGGCGGGACGGGGTGGAAGATGGGGAGTCCCCAAACAGGACATCTGTGTCCTGATTGTGAGTAGCGAGTGCCCATGGCTCTGTCTCAAATTGATGAGTGTCCTCACAGTTGTCTGTGTCATCCGCCTGGTCATCTGCGGTATAGTCCTGTAGGAAGGTAGTATCTTCTTACTCATCATCATAAATATCTTTATATGTGTCCATTTGAATTTCATTGTGGATGGAAGTGAAATGGTCCTGAGGAGATTCTAAATCTCCAAGAAACCGTAAGGTTGACTCAGCAAGAGGATCCTCCCAAGGTCTCTTGGTTGTAGGGTGCTCTGAAAGCGACAATCCTTTCCAAGGGGTCCATGCACCCTTCAAATTTTTCCCTGGTCCATTTAGACGAACCAGAAGGTGCAAAAGGTGGAAAATCTTAATTTCCTTGCCTTTGGCGCCGAAATGTATTACTGATACTGCTAGACAAAGGCTACTGACTATCTTCATAGTCTTCGCGTGCATGGGGGTGCTGTGGAGCATCTTTAGATGTGTCCGCAGTACGCTCCTTGAGTAGCATCGACTCTTTCGGCATCAACCCCACTGCCGAAGTAATCCTTGCGATGCTTTCGGCAATGTTCGGCGAGTCGGGGCATGCGTACGACTAGGAGCCCTAGCAGTAGATTTTTCGTCTACCGATTGACTAGGAGGCCAAGCGGTAGATTTGTGTACTACTGTGCCTTAGGGGGGGGGGCGCCAGAGCATCACCGGAGCATGCTTCACCGGACAATTGTGATTTTGAGGTAGCGCCCTTAAGTTTCGAAGGCCCAGTCGCAAGCCGCTGCTGCGGATGCGGGGAAGGCTGTTGATCTTTAAGATCAGAGGATTCCGTCGAAATATTCAGCGGTCCTGTTGGCGCTTTCACCCGTTTTGACGAAACCGTTGAAACCGGGGAAGGGGTTGTGTGTTTAGTATGTGTCTTTTGTATGCCCCTGTTGCCGGGTGTTGTCCCCGTAGCGTGACTTGCGTTAGGCCTGGAGGGGTCAGGGACGGGCGTGGCGGACTTAGAAGTGTCCGTCGTAAGGTCGATGGCATCCGATATGGATGCTTGGTCATCACTAGTAACCCCATCACTTTCGGCGGGTGCAGAGGTGGGGGAAGAAGATCCAGCCCACGACATGCCATAGGTGGCCCACCGCTTAACGCAGCGCTCCTTGAGTGTTTTAGGTTGAAGGAGTCTACAAGTCGCGCACCGTGCTTCGTCGTGGTCAAGAGGCAGACAATTATTGCATTTATCGTGCTCGTCCTTCCACGTGTAGCTGACCCTGCAAGAGGGGCAAAACCTAAATGGTGTCCTTTCCATAGCGAAAGGTAATGAAAATGATGACCAGACCGAGAGGGTAAAGAGGGGGAAAGAGGAGACACATAGCGAAAGATATGACCACCCAACCCCACTCTCCCTACTGTGTAGGCCGGCCAGAGGGCCCGGCCATGTGGATGACTCTGCCGTAGGATCTTAGGTGTCGAGGTCCACCGCTGTCGAAATTTCCTGCAGTCTTCGTCGTAGAATTTGAAGCACTGTCGAAGTGACTAAGGGAAATAACCGACAAAGTCGGTAAACAAAGATAAACAATGTCTCTTATGAAGAGCTCCGCATTGGGGCGAACAGTTATCTGGGCGGAAAAAACAATCTGAGGGACCTCGGCACCTAAGGGATTTTGGGTACACTACACGTCACGATAGGGATAGTCTTACAGACACGCCTATGCAGACATCCCCCTTCGGTCCCCGAAAGACAAGATGCAATACTCTGCCGTTACCACTGGATGTCAGACGATATGCACAGCATGTGATTCTAAGTAGATTAACAAGCATCAGAAATATAACTAAGTGTGTAAGTGTTTAATTGGATACTTTTATTTACCAATTTCATTATACAGCTCTACAGCTCACATTACAGCTCTTAAAATAAGCCTGGCTGCTCAGTCACACTACCAACTTGTATAGTACAGGCCTGTCTGTCTTCTCCTCCTCCTCCTCCCTCGTTAAGGAATACGTGGGAGGAACATCCAGTCAAAAGAACGTTACAGTTGGTAAGTAACTTGTTCTTCGAGTGGATTGAGTCCTCCCACGTATTCCGCATCTTTGATAGACTCCCAAAGCAGTAATGTGTATAGGAGGCGGGAGTAAACCGTAATTATTTTTTTTAAATGCACAGAATGCAACACAGCTTTCCCAAATGTTGTCTCCTGGCTAGTGGAGGAATCTAGACTGTAGAATATGGTGAACGTATGTGCAGATGACCATGTGGCAGCCGCACATTAGGGATGTAACGGTATTACGATATACTGTTAAAGATACCGTGAACCACTTAATTGAACAATAATAACCGTCACATTGTTTATACCGGTATACCGTTCATACCGTTAAGTGTGCTTTTCAATCTGATTTGGAAAGGCTGCAGTAAGCAAGTGCTGTGCAGTCTTGGTCTTGCACTGTTGGATGTGCCGTCTGCCAAGTAGTTTCAGTTTGAGCAGTTTTTAATGCCATTCCATAAACCACACGTGCCTGACACAAAATCAACATGTTAGCAATAGGAAGAATAAATACAGTGGCAAGAAGGAAAGGGGTTTACTTTTTTTTATTTACATTTTTTTTTTAAAGCGCTCACACAGCCCCAGGGCATCGAGGCGCTGTTAAAGAAATTGGTTTTGTTTATTTTGTTGCGTAATTATAACGTGCTTAAACACCCAGAGGTTTCTAAGCGCGGACCCAGGGATCGAACCTGTGTTGCTTCGTGTCGTCTTGCTTCCAAGGCACGCACGTTGCCGCTGAGCTATCCTCCCGGGACTTTGGGTTGGCGGCTTTGGGGTTTATATATTTATAATGGATAATGTTTTCTAAACATATGACAATGGCGGATTTCCCTGGTTCTATCATTGAATTTACATATAATAAGTCACACTGCGAAATTTAATCATCTCTGTGGGTATTCCCTGCTGCCATACCAAAGGGTAACATGTCCGTGATTACTGAACACCTTTTGGCCCAGAAGTAAACTAAAGGCTGTAACATAAAGAGTGCGCGCGTGTGTGCGCGTGCGTGCGCGTGCGTGCGTGTGTGTGTGCGCACAAGCGTATACTACCATCAGACTCCATTGATCTGTGGCATGCAGATTATCAATATGGCAACATGTTCATCTTCACCAGTAGCCAGTGGGGGAGCTAAAAGCCTAAATGACCACTTAAGAAAAGCTATTCAGTTTGCTTTGCCAGTCGCAGCAGGGCCCCACCTCCCCCTCCTCTCCACACGTGCGTTTGTGTTTGGTGCAAGCAAGGGGTGACATTTCAGTGGAAAGTATGTTGAAAAGCCCAATTCTGGCCCTGGGTGCATGGTTTTGTTTGTGATGATAAATCTGACAATTTATGACCTTTTAGAAAATATTTGTTAAGATTAGTTAACTCCACCTCCTATACCGCGATAACCATGATATACCGTCATTTGGCAAGAAGGTTATTGTACCGTCATAAAACTAATACCGTGACACCCCTATCGCACATATGTCTAATTGGAAATTCTCTTTGGAGAGCTGATGAGGCTGCGATACCCCTGGTTGAATGAGCCCTGAGGTGTTGAGGCTCTTTTCCTGCCAATTTATAGCACTCTATGATAGTTCGTATTATCCATCTTGAGATGGTTTGTTTTGCGATACGTAAACCTAGTTTATGTCCTGCATACCCCACAAACAACTGATCTGCTTGTCTAATCCTTGCAAGTCTGCTAATGTAAAAACTCAAGGCACGCCTTGAATCCAGCCTGTGCAAGCTCTCTTCCTCGTTCCCGGGATGAGGAAGAGGAGGCGGGTAAAATGAAGGTAAGGTTATTTTTTGTGTGATATAGAATTCTGAGACCAACTTTTGCAGGACGTTTGGCTTCACTTGAAGAACTACATCTTTGTGAAAGACTGTATGAGGAGGTTTGCAAGATAAAGCTTGTAATTCACTCTTCTAGCAGAAGTTAAAGCCACTAGAATACTGTTTTTAGAGTGAGAAACCTTATTGGACAAGAATGAAGAGGTTCAAATGGAGAACCCATTAGAAATGTTAAGACTAGATTTAAATCCCACAGGGGAACTTGAAAAGGAGTTGGGGGGGAAAGACATTAGTCAATCCTTTCAGGAATTGAATGACTATGGGCAACTTGAAATATGAAGGTTCCTCAGCCGTGCGCTTAAAGACTGACAGCGCAGCGAGGTAACCCTTGATTGTGCCAACTTGAGGGCCTGAATTTGCCAAATATATAGTAAGATAGATAACACCATCGGTGTACTACATGAAAAAGGGTCACTATTCTTATCTCTACACCAGCTGCAGAATTTGTTCCAACGGCAGCGGTATAAAGATTTAGTTGCTGGCCTCGTGGCTGAAAGCAACACCTCCATTACGTCATCCGGGAGGTCCCAATCTTTATATCTCACCCTTTCAGAAACCAAGCGTGAAGGTTGAGAGTCCTGATATCCGGATGGAGAACCTGACCTCCCCCTTGCGAGAGAAGATCCTCTCTTTGTGGAAGACGAATCAGAGGACAGATGGGCAGGTCTGGAAGATCCGGGTACCACGTTCTCCTGGCCCAATCCGGGGCAATTAGGATCATGGGTTTCCGGAATCTCCTCAACCCCCTGATCACTTGAGGAATGACGGGGACTGGAGGAAACGCGTACAGAAGTGGAAACTCCCAGTCCACCATGAACCGGTCCCTTAGAGCTCCTCTCGGGGGAAATTCCTTTGAGCAATACTGATCGCACTTCCGGTTGATACTGGTGGCGAACAGATCCACCTGACGGGTTCCCCAAATGGCAAAGATCTCTTGAAGGACTTCCCAAGCTAGTTCCCACTCGTGGGAGACTGTTCTGCCTGCTCAGAGCGTCCGCCGCTGTGTTCTTCTACCCGGCTAGATGAACTGCCGATAGAGATTTTCCTTCTTGAATTGCCAAGAACCAGAGCTACATTGCTTCTCTGCACAGTGGCAGTGACCCTACGCCTCCTCTTTTGTTGAGGTAGTGCATGGCCACTTTGTTGTCCATCATTATCAGGATGTTTTTTCCCTGGACTGATGACAGGAAAGCTTTCAGTGCTAGCCTGATCGCTCTCAGCACTAATAGGTTGATGTGTAGTCTGTACTCCGATGGAGACCAACGACCGCTGATGGTCAAGTCGTTGGCATGGGCTCCCCACCCTGTGAGTGAAGCGTCTGTGACTACTGTTATCTCCGGCATTGGTTGCCAAAACTGTTCTTCTTTCAAGATGTTCTCCCGATAGGGCCACCGCTGAAGGTCTCGTGCTACCCTGTCCGGGATTTGTAGGAGATCTGACATTCTTCCTGAGAATTGTGACCACTGGGTCCTTAGCGCCCAGTGGAGAGATCTCATTCTCAGGCAAGCCTCTGGCACTAGAAAACTGCAGGATGCCATGAGGCCGAGCAATCTCAAAAAGTCTGTATCAGGTAATATTATCCCCATATACATGGTCGCCGTAAGACATGCATTACTTACCATAAAAGCATTTCTGATGATTGCATCTGCTTAGATTCACATGCTGTGCATATGGTCCGACATCCAGTGGTAACCGCGGAGTATTGCATCTTGTCTTTCGGGGGACCGAAAGGGGACGTCGGCATAGGCGTGTCTGAAACACTATCCCTATCATGACGTGTGTAGTACCCAAAATCCCTCACGCGCCGAGGCCCCTCCGATTGTATTTTTTCTGCCATGAGGGAGCCCAAGGCTATAGTGAGTGAGTACATGAAGAGAGAAAGTAGTAAGAAGTCTATATTTCTTCCACCCAGAGCGGGGAGGCAGGGAGGGCGCATGTGAATCTAAGCAGATACAATCATCAGAAATGCTTTCACGGTAAGTAATGCATGTCTTCTGATGCTTGTTAATCTGCTTAGAATCACATGCTGTGCATAGACTAGCGAGCAGTACCCGGAGTTGGAGGTGGGTTGTGAGAAAAAACAGTAGAAAAAAGATGTCTTAGTACTGCTTGTCCCACCTGAGAATCAGACCTAGAATGAGTATCTAGGCAATAGTGTTTTGTAAAGGTGTGTACAGAACTCCAGGTTGCCGCTTTGCAAATGGACTCTAGGGGAACATTTGCAATGAATGCTATGGATGCCCCAGTGCCTCGAGTAGAATGTGCTCTAGGCTTGGAGGGCAGTTCTCTCTTTGCCAGAGTAAAACAGAGTGTGATGCATTTGACAATCCACCTTGATATTGCCGATTTAGAGACAGGGTCCCCTTCTCTATCAGCTGCCACTGAAACAAAGAATTGTTTAGTTTTCCTCAGTGGTTTAGTTCTATCCATGTAGAACATGACTGCCCTGCGCACATCTAGTGTGTGAAGGCTTCTTTCGGCCATGTTAGTAGGTCTCTGGAAGAACGTGGGTAGTTCGATTGACTGGTTCACATGGAACTTCGAAATAAATTTCAGTGCAAATCTGGGATGAGTGCGCAGAACTACTTTATCTTTGTGGACTGTAACAAAGGGGTCCAAGACAGAGAGGGCCTGTAGTTCGCTAACTCTTCTGATAGAAGTAATAGCTACTAGAAAGGCTGTCTTGTAAGTCAGGTCTTTCAGACTAGCTTTATGCATAGGCTCAAAAGGGGGTCCCATGAGCCTAGTTAAAACCACATTTAGATCCCACCCAGGGGCTGGGTGAGTGATGGGGGATAAATTCTTTTAACCCCTTCCATAAAGGCTTTAATCACAGGTATTTTCCACCACAACACCTTCTACTGTGACGTGGTGTAGGCTGACAACGCCGCTAGTTGAACCTTTAAGGAATTGAAGACTAACCCAGAGTCCAACAGATGGGTTAGATATAACACAATGTGTGAAGGCAAACCATCGGTGGGATTGACACCTTTGGAACTGCACCAAATGACAAAACGTTTCCATTTGCTGGCATAGCAATAACGTGTGTTAGGCTTTCTTGCCTCCCTCAATATGTCCATGCATCTTTGAGGCAGTAGCAGATGTCCAAACTCTATGACTTCAGGAGCCAGGCTGCTAAGTTCAGAGTTTGTGGGCATGGGTGCAGAGTTTCCCCCCTGTCCTGAGACAACATGTTGTACAGGCAGGGCAGCTTGACTAGAGGGGAGAGGGACATTTCCATCAGGTGCGCGAACCAGGGTTGGCGGGCCCCCATGGGAGCCACCAGAATCATGGTGACTGGTTCCTGGTGCATCTTGTGCACTATCTTGTTCAGAAGGGGAGTCGGGGGGGAAAAGCGTAAACAAATTTCCCCGACCAAGTTACCCAGAGACCGTTACCTTTGGATCGGTTCTGGGGGTACCTGGAGGCGTAATCTGGGCATTGGGCGTTCTCCTGAGTAGCGAACAAGTCGACCTCTGGGAACCCCCATTCTGCGAAGACGTTGGATACAATGTCTTCGTGTAGACGCCATTCGTATTCTTCTGGCAGAGAAAAATCTCTGCTGAGTACGTCTGCCAGAAGATTGAGTTCCCCTGGAACATGTTGGGATATCAGGAACATCTTGTGTTTGAGAGCCCATATCCAGATGTTTTGGGACAGCTTGGATAGCCCTGGAGAGTGAGTGCCCCCTGCTTGTTCAGATAATACATTGCTGTTGTGCTGTCGGTTAGGACCAGCACTGTCTTCTCTTGCAGTTGCTCCTGAAAGGCCTTCAATGCTTTGAACACTGCCAGTAGCTCCAGTAGGTTTATATGGTTGGACGCTACCTGAGGGGACCACACTCTGTGCGCTGTTTGTTGAAGCAGGTGAGACCCCCACTCTGTGAGAGATGAGTCTGTCGTGAGAGTGGCTTCCACTGCAGAGGTGGTGAAGGTTTTCCCCTTCAAGAGGTTCTCCCTCGACCACTGCAGAGAGAGAACGAGGGCTGGCGAGACAACTAACAGATCTTCCCATTGTCCGCTGGCCTGACAACACTGGCTGTTGAGCCACTCCTGCATGGGACGCATGCGCAGCCGCGCGTGGGGGACCAAGTATATGCATGACGCCATCATCCCTAGCAAACGCATAGCTTTGCGTACCGTCAACTTCCGACTGGCTACATACGGAGGAACTTGAGAGAGCATGTTCTGAACCCTCTCGCTGGAAGGAAAGACTAGACCGTCTTCCGTGCGAATTAGAGCCCCCAGGAACTGTTTTACTTGGCTGGGGACTAAGCTGGATTTCTTTTCGTTAATAGAAAATCCTAGGCTGAACAGTAGGTCTACTGTCTTTTGGGTGTTCGAAAAACAAACGAACGAGTCCCCCGTGATGAGCCAATCGTCGAGGTAAGGGTAAAACTGGAACTGAAAGTCTGCGCAGGTGTGCTGATGCCACTGCCAGGACCTTGGTAAACACCCGTGGCGCCGAGGCTATGCCGAAGGGGAGTACCTTGAACTGGTAGTGTTTGTCCTGAATCACGAACCTTAGGAATTTTCTGTGCGCTGGCAGCATTGAAATATGAAAGTATGCATCTTTCATATCCAATGTTGTCATGAAGTCCCCTTGCTTTAGCAATGGGATCACCTCTTGAAGTGTTACCATGCGAAACTTCTGGGGCTTTATGAACTTTTTCGCTGGGCGCAGGTCTAGAACAGGATGCATGGTGAGATCCTTTTTGGGTACAAGGAAGTATATTGAATAAATACCCTTGTTTACCTGAAGAATCGGGACGGCTTCTATGGCGTCCTTTCCCAGCAGCGCCTCCACCTCTTGGACCAGGATCTGCAGATGTTCCGGTGAAAGGCGTTGATGCTTCGGCGGTCTGAACTGTGGGGGGTCGGGTGAATTCCACGCAATAACTGTGGGCGACTGTCTTTAATACCCACTGGTCTGAAGTTATCCCCTCCCATGCCTTGAGGAAAGATGTTAATCGCCCCCCGACCGGAGGGGCATGGGAGGGGACCTGAACTTGGTGGTCATTTCTGACCCGAGGTTGACGCACCTCTGGAATTGGAGCCTCTGCCTCTATTGTTTCCGCGCTTCTGACCCCTCTGGGGGTAGTAAGTGGGGCTTGCAGCCGGTTGACTTGCGTTGAAGTTGCCCGTGCCGAAATTGTTTTGAGCGGCGCGGGCTTGTCCTCGAAGAGGGTTTTTGGGAAATTTGGTGCAGCGACTTAATGGTCTCATGCTCCTTCTTGGCTGTCTCCAACGCATCGTCTACCGCCTTCCCGAAGAGGTTTGCCTCTTCTATGGATTTATTGATGATGGATGCCTGGGTCTCAGGCCTGAAACCCGACATGCGCAGCCACCCGTGTCTCTTTAGCAGAGTACCCTGTGCGAGCGACCTGCCTGCTGTCTCTGCGGAGTCCAGGGTATGCTTTACAACTTTGATTGTCAAGTTTACCCTCCGAGACAATGGCGAGAAGCTTGGCTCTGGTTGGTTCCGGAACCTCCTGGAGGCCTTCCTGGAGTAGGTTCAATTGGGCGTCGACATAGCTTGCCAGTAACGTAGTGTTATTGGCAATCCGGACGGTATAAGCAGCCGCCGACGTGACCCGTTTGCCTAAGGCATATAACCTTTCCCGTGGCAAGGGGAACCCCTGCTCTCTTGTGAGTGCTGGTCACCACCAGCGAGTCTGGGATTGCGCGCCCTTTGATGTAAAGCGGGTTGGTGGGGGAGGGTCGGAAGAGTTTTTCGACCCTTGGGTTCACAGCCCTCGTCTGAGCAGGTGTGAGTAAAGAAGGGGCCAGCCGTCTCTTTACAGAGCTCAAGAGGGGGATAGACTGGCTAGCCTGAGGCTTGTCAATAATGTTTTCTGCGAAATCCTGTTCAGGCAATGCTTCAAGCGTGGCAATTTTTAAGAATTCCGCTGCTTTTTTCAACGTGTTGTTGAAAGCCATTAGATCATCCACCGGGGGACCCTGCCTAACCAGTGTGGATGGGGGAGAGTGAAGGCAAACTATATCAGAATTGTGATCGTCCTGCTGGGTGTCCTCCCAGTTGTCCCTTGCGCCTTGATCTTCCCCATAATTGTCCAGAAAAGAAGTCTCTTCTTCTGTATAGATGTCTCTATACGTGTCCTTCTGGACATCCTCTTGATAATCAACATAGTGTTGAACACCTAGGTGTTGGGCAACTTGTGTACGAGGGTTAGGGTCTACCCGAGCTTTTTTCGGCGGAGGTTGATCAGAAACACCGAAAACCTGCTGCAGCCGATCCATATACCCCTCAAATTGCTCCGTGGTCCACTTGGATGACCCAAATGGACCCAGCTGAGCAGGAACCGGGTCCTCTGCCCTAAGGTGTTCAGAGGATCTCTTCAGGGTGCTTGAGAGGGGTACCTGGCTCTCTTCATAAGAGTCCTCAGGATCGTCTTCCAAAACCGTGGAAAACCGTTCGACGGATTGGCCAATAATTGTGGGCGAAACCGGTACAAGGCCTGCCGCCGTAGCAATCCTATTGCTGCTCTTACTGATAGTTACCGAATCTTCGGGGGACAACGCCTCCGATGATGGCTTCCCGGGTAGAGGCCTAGTTAGAGGCCTACTCGTAGTTGTCGTGCCTGTACGAGCCTTGGAAACCTTGAAAGTCGAAGTTTCTTGTTCAGAAACTTCGGCGTGTGTAGTTTGGGGAGTAGCACCTTTCTTAAGTTTATTAAGCCCAGTCGTCATGCGCTGCTGTGGATGCGGGGAAGGCTTCGGATCAGATCGATCCGATGGCGCTTGAGCCTTCTAAGACGTCAAGGAGGGCGCTTGGGTTGTGTGTTTTGTGTGGTGCGATTATACGCCCCCGTCACCGGGTGTGGTTCCTGTAGCAAGACCGGAGTCGAGCCTGGGAGGGTCGGGGACGGGGGTGGCAGCTCTAGATTCGTCCGCCTCAAGGTCTACAACGTCCGCGTTGGACGTTAGGTCATCCGATGTACCCCCGTCACTCTCAGCTGGTGTCGCGGCAGGGGAGGGAGGCTCTACGCGTGACATACCGCCTGCGGCCCACCGCTTCAACCGGCGCTCCTTAAGGGATTCGGTTTAGGAGTTTATACGCCGAACACAGCTTTAGTGCTCTAGGGGGAGACAAGCGTACACGAAATGTGCTCGTCTTTCCACGGATATCTGACCCTTCACAGAGGGCAGAATCTAAATGGAGCCCTTTCCATAGCAGAAGGTAAGGGTGACCAGACCAAAAAGGAAAGAAGTGGAAAAGAGGAAAGACATCTTATAGCAGTATGGCAAACCCTGAGCCCACTCTCCCTGTGTAGGCCGGCCAGAAGGCCCGACCACGTGGAGGTCCGAACGCCGGATCTTAGGTGCCGGAATCCACAGCCGTAGGTGGTTCCCCGTAGTCTTCGTCGAAGATGTTCTTGATAGACGAAGTGGCTTAACGGGGATTAGACCGACAATTCAGTAAGATAAACAATGTCTCATGAAGAGCTCCGCTATAGGGCGATCAGTTATCTGGGCGGAAAAAAACAATCCGAGGGACCTCGGAGCGTGAGGGATTTAGGGTACTACACACGTCACGATAGGCATAGTGTTTCAGACACGCCTATGTCGACGTCCCCTTTCGGTCCCCCGAAAGACCAGATGCAATACTCCGCGGTTACCACTGGATGTCCGACCATATGCACAGCATGTGATTCTAAGCAGATTAACAAGCATCAGAAATAATATTGCCGGGAAAAAGTTGTGGCAATATTATTTGGGTGACCATATATATGGGGACAGGGGAAGCGGGGTTGTGGGGGTGTCCCCCGCATGTTCCATGTAATAATGTCCCCACAAAAAACGGCCATTTTTCGGCGATGTTTTTGCACGGCGATATTTTTGCGGGGACATTATTACATGGAACCAAAAAGTCGAAGGCTGGTAGACGCTGGGCATTTTGAAATCTGGTGACCATCTGTAGAATATCTTGAGCCCTCCCTTCTGGTGGCGGGGCTTTTCCCAGGGATGTGTCCAGGACTGCTCCAATAAACTGGAGTTTGTGACCATCTGTGACTTCTTTAAGTTGAGGGAGAAGCCCAGTTTGTGGAGGGAGTGGCAAACAATCTAGATGGACCTGAGCTTGTTCCGGGGACACTGCTCTGATCAACCAGTCGTCCAGATAGGGGTAGACATGAATCCCTTCCGTCCTTCGACTTACTGTCATAACCGCCATCAGCTTGGTGAAGACCCTCAGGGCGGAGGTCAGCCCAAATGGCAGAACACGAAATTGATAGTGAGAGCTGCCAATGGCGAACCTCAGGTACTTCCTGTGCTTGTGATGGATTGGCACATGAAAGTAAGCATCCTGAAGATCCATAGATACCAACCAATCCTGAAACTGGAGGGCCTGAAGGATCTGAGAAAGGGTTACCATCTAACTTGTTCTTCCTGAAGAATTTGTTCAATTATTCCAAGTCCAAGATGGGTCTCAATCCTCCGTCCTACTTTGGTATTAGAAAGTAGGGGGGAATACCAACCCTTTTCCTCTCCGCTACAGGTACCGGTTCTATGGCACCTTTCTCTAGCAAGTCTGAAATCTCCTGCATAAGGAGCAGGTCTGGAAACTTCAAAGAGTTGCTCCCGGGTGGATGACTGAGGAGTGTGTAGGAAAGGCAGGCAGTAACCTTGGGCAACTGTTTCCAATGCCCAAGCATCTGGCGTAATAGCCTGCCATTCCATCAGATGTTGAGTTAATCTGCCTCCTACTGGTGTTCTGTGCGGTGAGACCTCAGAGGGGTTTAGAAGCAGCTGACGCAGATGTTAAGGGTAAAGCAGCACCTGCTGATGCGGACTTGGTACCTTTGACCTGTCCACCACAGGTAAATGGTCTTTGGCCCCTTTGAGCTGGCTGCCCTTTGCCTTTTCTGAATGCGGAGTAAAAACGAAAGGGCTTCCCCCTCCAGGACATACCTGTGGGGAGATTTGGAGTTTGACGAATTACAGCCCCAAGGGATTTTGGTGCCGCCTTTGAGGTTTGCAATTTCTCCAGACTGTCATCAGCTTTCTTGCCAAATAGTGAAGTACCGTCAAAGGGCATATTCAGAAGCCTGGCTTGTACATCAGGAGCAAAACCAGATTTCCGCAACCACGAAAATCTGCGGATTGTGGTACTCGCCGCCATGGCTCTGTTGATGCTGTCAGCAAAGTCAAGAACGGTTTGGAGGCACTCGCACATCGCATCCTTCCCATCCTTAATGATAGTCACGAATGCGTCTTGTTCCTCCCTTTCTGGGAGACGGTCAGCCGCCGATTAAGTGCACTCCCAAAGGGTGTGACTGAATCTCGCTAGCGTGCAAGTGGCGTTAATAGACTTAAGTGCTATTGTCCATGCTGAAAATATCTTTTTAGACATGGAATCAAATCTATTGTCTTCTCCATCTTGTGGTATAGTGGGGTATGCCTATTTACTACCCGACAACGTCCCAGCCTGCACTACTAAACTCTCTGGAGTTGGATGTTTACTTAAGTATACAGGGTCTGTGGCTGATGCTCTGTACTTAGCAGAGATTTACTGCAGGGATAACCTCTGGTGTTTCCCAATTTGCAATTACTTTTCTCTGCAATGCTGCATGAAAAGGAACTATAGGGTCTTCTTGAGGCCCTTTATCTAAGATGTCTGTAAGATCATCTTGTTGGAAAGAGGGTGCAGGTGTTGTCCACCCCATAAACTCCATAGTTCTTGCTATAAGGGCTCTGTAAGGCATTTCTGCATGCTCTCCAGGTTGTGGTCTGGCAAAGTCCGCCTCTGGAAAGGAATCTATGCCACTGGCATACTGTAAAGACTCCTGAAGATCTTTCAATCTGACTTCCTCTGATATTCGCTCCTCTGGAATAGGAACTCTTGTAGTCTGTAAACCAAAAGGTCTCATTATCAGAGTCCTCTCCTTCCTCATAGATAGAGGATAAAGCTCTGAAGTAGTCCAAGCGTGGATAAGGGGTAAAACCCATTTCAAGAGAAGAGGGTGCCAAATTGGTAGACAATGCTTGGGATAGAGTTGTAGTTGTCGATGTAGATGTCTTAGGTCTCGACAAACCTACAAACGGCGTCGAAAAACTCGAAAATGGCTTCGATGTCGTCGAGAGAATCGGAATTCCACTTGGTGTCGTTGATATAGTAGACGCCACTTTCAATGCCTTGGACGGGACCTTCGACACCTCTAGTGCCGATGGTGCAGTTGGGGCCTGAGGCTTCGAGGACCTCTATTTCATCAGGGTCGACGACGGGGGTCGATGATGGCGTCGATGACACAGACTTGTGCATCGAAGGCACCTTCAACGATGGCGTCTATGACGCAGTCTTTTTAGAAGAATTCTTGCCTTTGCTCGAGGGTTCATGACGCTCAAGAGTTTTTGTTTGCCGGGTTCGACGACTCACAGCGTTTTTGTTTTTCAGGTCTTTCACCCAGGGTAGCACCTCTAGGTATCTCCAAGGGGGACATAGGCAGTGTTCTCAAAGACCCTTAGCATTTTTTGGAAAATTCCTCCCATTTAGCTGGAGAGCTGTGTTTAGTGGGGCAGGTGACCCTTTTGGGGTAATTGGAGGATGAAGAGGAAGGAGATCTACGACGCCTCTCCTTAGAATGTCTATCTAGATGAGTGGTGAGAACCACTTTGAGATCTCGAGCAGGAATGTTTCTTTCGATGGTGAGGAGACGAATGTCTCGACTCAGCCAAGGACAATTTCGAAGGGGTAGAAGATTTAACGGTCTTACCTTTTTCTAGCTTTCCCCTACGCTCCTTCAAGGCTTTCGCCGTCATGGACATACAGTCCTCACATTCCGAACACTGATGCTCTCAACCCAGGCACCACAAACAGATCCTGTGAGGATCTGTTAATGACATCTTTTTTCCATAACTCGACATTTTTTGAAGCTGGATCGTGGCGTCGATGAAGCGGACGAAGATGCCATCGTAGGATGAAGATTTTCGAAGAGTTTACTGAAGAACCGAGCGTTGCGTCTCCAAGGCTTACGAAGCGCTGAAAAACTGCACTGTGCAACGGATGCTGCGCAAGACTATTTATACCTATGGTGACATCGGCGCCGATACAGTCGCCTTCAAGGGACACAGACTCGAGGGACGTCAATGCGCAGCGCCCTCTACTGTGAAATGTTTTCCGAGGCCGGCAAGCTGGAAGTGGATTTATCAAATAGAAGGAATACGTGGGAGGACACAATCCATTCGAAAAGCAGGTTTTGCTCACAATTAATAGATAAAGCACAGAGTGCAGTAGCCAGTGGAAAATATAAGAACTAACACTCTGACCTTCCCTTGCATGTAATGAATCTCATGGTGACATGCTGGCTGGCTATTTAACCTTGTACCCTTCAGGTAGGTAAATTATTGACTGGGGCAATAATCGGTGTTTAAAAGTTGAAGGAAGACTGCAAGCACCACTGCATAAAGTTAAATACTTGTCTAGATTTACTGGGACATGTTTTGCTTAGTTGTATTGCAGGTTGTTAGGGAGAATTCTCATTTCTGTGCCAATTCCCCTCTAACTTAGAGACACTCTGCTCTTTTGCTGGACTTTAGGACTTTTTCCATTTTTATCCTACGGTGAGTGAGACCTTTTTCTCACTCATGTATTTTTGATCTGATTTGGACTTTGTTTCTTTAGTTTTTGAGTCTGACAAACGCCATAGGCATCTACCTTATGTATTGTAAAAACAGCACATTCAGTGCAGTGTCACATAGAAGTCCTTTGGATTTATCATAAGGTTTAAATACCTTCTCTTGGGTGAACTACTGTTCCCAAGAGTAGTAAAGTGAAACTGACTTTACTTACCGGTTTTCCTAGGTAGGTCCAGTACACCCCATCTTATGTGGAAGTACTGGAGGGTTACTTAGTAGCCCCTTTTCCTACTTACTCATGTTACCCTCACTACAGTCAATGGTTGTTGGCAGTAGTTTAATTTTCCTACCATTGTGAGTTTTTACCACAGGCTGAATCCTCGGCTGCAGCATAGCACCCATGGGCTATGGCCCGGTCTTTTCTTCACCATTTCTTGCTTGCAAGGTCTTGCTTGGGTTTTACTCTACGCGCCAAACCAGGTTTAATCCTTTGTTTGTTTTGCCTTTGGATGAGTTTCAGTGCGGAAACCTGCCCTGGCTCCAGTGAGTCTGGCAGGGCAGGAAGCGAGGGAAGTGCCTGAAACTCCCTGTCCTTAGTCTTAGTTACTACAATGCACCCACTCCTGAATGGAGGGCTGGCTGTCCTTTTAGGACAGCCACCCTGCTGTGTGAATGACAGCTAGGCTGTGCATGAATCGAAGAAGACTGCATGAAAGGCAAGGCGTCTTGCACCAAAGGCAGAGTCGACCACTGGACGAGACATCCAACGAAGGAATTGTGAAGAAAAGCTTGCTGAACCCTCCTGGACCGTTGGTTTTCCCGGTGAAGCCCTGCTGCAGTGCGGACGCTTCAAATTCATATAGACTAGAGAAGTCCGGAATGGACAACTTCTTCCCTTGGGTTGGTGCGACCAACTGACCCCAAGGCGAATTTGTCTGGAAACCCTCACTCTGCTGGCTGTACTTCTTTGCTGCTGCTGGAACCGAGTGCGAGGGGTCAGGAACACCAGAATCGAGTGCATCTTCTTTAGGTCAGACCAGATCTTCAGGAAGCTCCACAGGACGCTCCCGAAGCAGGGCGACCCAAGCCTGAGCCACAACAGAGTGCTGGGCCCCAGAAACAAGGGAAGCCCATCAAGTGTCCAAGAACCACGGTGATGCTATTGACCAGTAGCTGAAACTGCAAAGTGCCGCTGATTTGAAGAGAGCCCGTAGCTGCCAACAACATTCAAATTGCACTGCAGAAGTCCTATAGACATCCTCCCTCTTGTCCCCATGACTGAGGCCCAGGAACCACGATCTGCAGGACTGCCACCAGAACAGAAGCCAGCTGGATCCTCTTATTCAAACCTAGGTACTGTCTTGACTGAAGGGGTACTTACCTCTTTGGTCTGTAGCTTGCTTGGTCTCACTGGAGACTTGCAGTAGCTGTTTTTTGCAGAGTTGATTCCAGCTCTGCACTTCACAAGCCTTACAGCTTGTGGCCCAACAGTGATTCTTTTTACTACAAACTCTCTAATAACATTGTGCAAGACCTTTGTGCCATCTAAAGAAGTGCTACAGCTCCATAGAGATTGTTCAAATTGACTTTGGCTGTCATGGCTCCCTGCAGACTCTTCTGACCCATTGACTTTGGTTTTAACTGTCCCACATAGGTGGTGCATAAGTTTAACTTGTATTGCTGGGAAAGGTCTAACCTGGCCTTTATTGGGAGATTGCAAAGTATTCACATGCTGTGAGAATCTGTTAACCTTGTTCCTTCCCTAACCTTTTCCTTTTCCACAATCTCAGAATTGTACCAAGTACCAAAAGTAATATAATAATGCCAAACATTGTCCTAGCAATTGAAGTCACCTCAGGGTGTAGGAAGTGTCTGTAAGACATCTCAAAAGGGTATCTACTTGCTTATCTGAACTCTGAGAAAGTGTTATAAAGTGTATTTGTATTGTTGCACATTTCCCTTTCTAAAGAAGGATTATTTAAAACTGACTGTTAAATAAATAATTATTTTACTAGAAAACTTTGAGTGTAAGTGTTATTTGGATACTTGCAATTGTACAAATCAGTCCCCACTTCCACCCTCAAGGCGCTTTAAAGGCGAGATGCAGTCGAAGCACTGATGAGCCAGGGAGGAGGGGTGACTGAGGGACGCCTTCCTGTCCAGCAGGACCCTGTGCTAGTATAACCAATTACAGTGTAACCATATATGGGGCCCAAGGTGCGGGTAGCATTGCTTTTTTTGCGCAGATATTAATAATCATAGGTAGAAGAGAAGGCATGCGCGATAAATGCGTGTACTAGGCCAAAATCCACGAGGCCACAAATCTCCAGTCATGTCCGAGCTCCCATGAAGACAGGTCTTACCCCCACCCACCACACTGTCTATTCATTGTTCTTGAAAGTGTTGCAAAGATGTGTCTTTCAGCGCAGAGGAATGTGCCCTACAAGGCCACGATCAGAGACCGGTGCCTGGTGTGCAGGTTATCTCACGTTGGCCAAAGCATGACCTGGTCCATTACCGAGTGACCACGAGTTATAGCCCATTTAACTGACTAAACCCCAAGATCCCCGAATACCATGACACCAGGTGCCCTTTAACCACCAACCCCCAAAGTAACAAGTCCTGAAATGTTCAAAGAATGGACAGGGCGTATCGTTGAAGTCAACAATCATGTGATTTGTATTGCGAGGTGCAGGGAGGGATAAATTATAACGAGGACGGAGACCTTGGAGCCGGATGACGTGGAGGGAGTGAGTGAAATGTGTGGGTGAAGGTTGGAGTGCCCCAGAATCTCTGTGTATCTGTCTTAAGGCCTGCCAAGTGCACAGTTTGAGTGATGAACATGCTGTATAGTAGGAATATAATTAATTTCATTTCTGACCCTCAACGCGAGATGAGCCCCGCAGCACCCACATGATGGAAGACGGACGGACTGGGCTGGGTCCAATTAACTGCCATTGCATATGGATAAAGGCAGTACCTATAAAGGGTCCATCCAAAAATCTGCGTGGGTTTTTACTCTATGTTGTAGTGTCACTATGATGCTGTGTACCTTTAAAAGTGTACACTTGTACCTCTCTTTGGCAGAACATTCTTAGCAGCAGTGCCCTTTGCTGTTGCTCTTATCTACGTGCGAGATTAAACTTGTTATTCTTACAAGATCGACTTGGGCCTTTATTCCCTAGCGGGTTGTATTCTCTGGTGTGAGCGTTAAGGGACTTGCGTTCAATTGGTGACCCCAACGTGATCCAAGCGCCTGCCCGTACCTGCGGAGGCTTCCAGGCCGCTTCTTCAGAGGGAGCCACGCCCACCTACAGAATCCGGCCCCAAAAAAAAAAACACATGTTCTGGGTGGTTTAGCAGTAGCCATTTTAAGAAAAGTCCTCTCTGCTCTTTGAAGCACGGCGTGGTCCCGAGGAGAGTGCAGGCCGGTGTTGGAACGCCGTGACGGAGGATTTCGGGTGAGCAGGCACATGTGAGCAGACTCTTGTAAGAGATGACAAGTAGGGGACAGCTGGATGGGAAAGTGTGAAAGGTGGGAGTACATGGAGAGCGAGGTCATCGACGTGACGTAGATGAGGGTAGCGTTATTTGTTGTTCTAATTTGTATTATGAATGTTGTGACACTTGTGTATAGGTGCATTATAAATGCCATATCATAATGGAGTGTTTCGGTAAAATATCATCCGGTAAGGCAGGGAGCCACTCCCCGGAAGGGGCGGGAAGGTGGTACCACAGGATGACATGCATTACTTACCGTAATAGCATTTCTGATGATTGTCTCCGTTTAGATTCACATGCTGCGCATATAATCTGACATCTAGTGGAAATCGCAGAGTATTGTATCTTTCTTTCAAAGATCGAAAGGGGACGTCGACTAACACTATCCATAATGTGTCCTGTACCCAAAATCCCTCACGCGTCGAGGTCCCCCTGGTTGTGTTTTCTCTGCCGTGAGGGAGCCTTACAGTTAGCATGAGCAAGTACAGAAGAGAGAAGGTGCAAGAGGTCTATTACACTTCTACTCCACGAGGGGAGGAAGGGTGGGCGCATGTGAATCTAAGCAGATGCAAACATCAAAAATGCTATTACGCCAAGTAATGCAGGTCTTCTGATGCTTGTGAACCTGCTTAGAATCACATGCTGTGCATAGACTAACGAGCAATACCCAGAGATGGTGGTGGGATGTGAGAAGGAACAGTAGCAAAGAGATGTCTTAGCACTGCTTGTCCCACCTGAGAATCAGACCTAGAGTGTGCATCCAGGCAGTAGTGTTGTGTAAAGGTGAATACAGAACTCCAGGTTGCTGCTTTGCAAATGGAATCTAGAGGAACATTGGCAATGAATGCTATGGTAGCCCCTGTGCCCCGAGTAGAGTGTGCTCTAGCCATGAAGGTTAGATCTCTCTTGATAAGAGAGAAACACTGTGATGCAGTTTACGATCCACTTGGAAATAGCTGCTTTAGAGACGGGGTCCCCTTCTCTAGTAGCTGCAATTGAAACAAAGAATTGGTTTTGTCTTTCTTAGTGGCTTTGTTTTTTCCAGATAGTAGATAACCGCTCGCCTTACATCCAGTGTGTGGAGGATTCTTTCTGCCACGTTAGTGGGGTTCTGGAAAAAGGTGGGTAGTTCTATGGACTGGTTTACACAGAACTTCGAGATGAATTTGGGCGCAAAGCGAGGGTGTATGCGCAAAACCACCTTGTCTTTGTGAATCGTACAAATGGGTCCTGAACTGAAAGGCCTGCAGTTTACAAACTCTCCTTATAGAAGTGATCACCACCAGGAAGGCAGTCTTGTAGGTGAGTGCTTTAAGGCTAGCCTTGTGCATGGGTTCAAAGGTAGGTCCCATTAGTCTGGTTAGAACAACATTCAGGTCCCACCTAGGAGCTGGGTTGGAAATGGGGGGTGAAGTCTCTTTACCCCTTCCATAAATGCTTTAATTACAGGGATTTTCCACCATGAGACCTTGTCTGGGACGTGGTGTAAGATGAAAGCGTGGCTAAGTGGTCTTTAAGAGAATTGAAAACCAGTCCTGAATCTAACAGGTGGATTAGGTAAAGGACGATATCTTTAGGTGAGCAATCAATATGGAATGACGCCATTGACATTACACCAGATAACAAAGCGCTTCCATTTGCTGGAGTAGCAATGTCTGGTGGTAGGTTTCAGTGGCTCTCCGAGTATGTCCATGCATCTCTGAGGGAGCTGAAGGTGACCAAACTCTGACTTCAGGAGCCAGACTGCTAAGTTGAGAGTTTGAGAGCATCCGTGTAGTGGCTCTCCATGATCCTGAGACAGCATGTTGGGGGGGCACGGCAGCTTCCTGGGAGGGGAGACGGGCATTGCCATGAGATGGGAGAACCAATGCTGGCGGGCCCTCATAGGGGCCACCAGGAATATCCTGACTGGTCCCTGGTGCATTTTGTGCATTATTCTGTTGAGCAGGGGAATCGAGGGCGGGGTGTCCGTGGGGAGCGTAGACAAATCTCCCAGACCATGTTATCCAAAGGCCGTTCTCCTTGGAGCAGTTCTGTGGGTAACTGTAGGAGTAATCTGGGCATTGGGCGTTCTCCGGAGTGGAGAATAAGTCGATCTCTGGGAAGCCCCATTCTATGAAGACGCTGAGTAAAAGGTCCTCCTGCAGCTGCCACTTGTGCTCTATGGGTAGGGGGAAGTCTCTGCTGAGTACATCTGCCAGAAGATTGAGTTCCCCTGGAACATGTTGTGAAAGAAGGAACATGCTGTGTTTGAGTGCCCACTTCTAAATGTTCTGGGACCGTTGGACACCCTAGAGAGTGCGTGCCACCCCGTTTAAGTAGTACATGGCTGTAGTATACTGTCCATGAGGACTAGAACGGTTTTCCCCTGGAGGTGTGTCTGGAAGGCTTTTAGGGCCTTGAACACTTCTAGTAGTTCCAACAGGTTGATGTGATTGTATGCTACTACTGGAGACCATACGCTGTGCACCGTCTGTTGAAGGAGGTGAGCTCCCCACCCCGTCAAAGATGCGTTCGTGGTGAAAGTAGCTTCTACTGCAGGGGTGGTGAAGGTTTCCCCCTGCAGAAGGTTTTCCCTTGACCACCACTGCAGAGACTGAACAAGAGCTGCCGAGACAACCACTATATCGTCCCACTGGCCGCTGACCTGACACCATTGGCTCGAGAGCCACTCTTGCATGGGGGGCAGGCGAGTGTGAGGAAGGAACAAGTTACTTACCTGTAACTGTTGTTCTCCAGCATGGGTCTGGCATGGATTCACATGCTCATGAATATTCCCCGTCGTCAGGCTGGGAATCCTCGGTAAAGAAAAAACCAATATCAGTTTCGTTTCTGATCTGTCTTTCGTAGTAGTAACCAATCACTGATCTCTGCATCATACTGACCACAGCCAATGACTGCCCTCTACCTAAGCCCCGCCTCTGGCAGCCATCTTCAGATTTGGTAGCACGTGAAGTGGCAGTATGACCAAGTGAAGAGCCGCAGAGGGGTAGGCGGGAGGGTTCGCATGTGAATCCATGCCAGACCCATGCTGGAGAACAACAGTTACAGGTAAGTAACTTGTTCCTTCTCCAGCATGGGGTCTGGCATGGATTCACATGCTCATGAAGAATACATAGCAGTACACACATGCACAACTACGGGAGGTGGCAAAGGCTCAACATTAAGCATTACATCAAACTCAACATTAAGCAAATCTTACCTCCTCACCAGGCTCATCTTAGGCGAACAGGTTGCGCAGCACTGCTTGGCCGACCCTGGACTCCTCCCTGGAATCCCGATCGACTCAGTAGAATTCCGTGAAGGTGTGCGTCGACCTCCACGTAGCAGCCCTGCAGATGTCCAGCAAGGGCACACCAGATAGGAACGCCGTGGTAGCTGCGATCGCTCTGGTGGAATGGGCTCTCGGACGGCCAGGCAGCGGTCGGTTTGCCAACCGATGACAGTACATGATACAGCCGGAGAGCCATCTGGAAATGGAAGCCTTCGAGAGAGCCTTCCCCTGATTGACCGGTCCAAAGTTCACAAAGAGTTGTGACGTCTTCCGAAAGCACTTCGTGCGGTCCACGTAGAACTTCAGCGCTCTAGCCATATCCAGCGAGTGCAAAGTCCTTTCAGCCGGCGACGAAGGCGACGGGAAGAAAACAGGCAACACCAAGGGTTCGTTGAGGTGGAAGTCCGACGGCACCTTTGGCATGAAGGAGGGGTGCGTCCTGAGCACTACCCTCGTGTCGTGAAAAGTCAAGTACGGGGCCTTGCAGGAAAGGGCCTGGATCTCTCCCACCCGTCGTGCGGAGGTGATGGCCACAAGAAACGGTGTTTTCCACGACAAGAACTTCAACGGAGCCGAGTGCAGAGGCTCGAACGGAGGCCCCATGAGCTTGGTCAGCATCACGTTGAGCTCCCACGCCGGGGCCGGAGCCTTCACCGGCGGGAACGATCTGAACAGTCCCTTCATGAACTCTTTCACCAGACGATGAGAACACAAAGACGTCCGCCCCGTGGTTCTGGTGTATCAGGAGATCGCAGCAAGATGAATCTTGATGGACGCGTGCGCCAGTCCAGCCTTGGCCAGCGTCAGTGGTTACGACAGTACTTGGGGAGCCGTAATCCGTAGAGGGTTAATCTTCTGTGCGTGGCACCAGACAGAGAACCTCTTCCATTTGTGTCCGTAGCATTTAAGAGTTCAGGACGCCCTGGCCTTTGCAAGAACCTCTCTGCAGTCGGCCGGTATGTCGTATCCTCCAAACTCTAGCGCTGCAGGAGCCAGGCCTGCAAGTTCAGCGACTTCGGGTTGTGATGGAGGATGGCGCCTCCTTCCCTGGAGAGAATATCCGCGTCCCCTGGCAGCTTGATTGACGGGGACGCTGACAAGTCCAGAAGGTCCGGGAACCATATCTGCCTCGGCCACGCAGGTGCGACGAGGATCATCCTGCACCGTGACCTCTTGAGCTGGATGATGAGCCGGATCAGCAATGGAGGGAACGCGTATAGAAACAGGCCCTCCCAGGGGAACGAGAAAGCATCGCCCATGCTCCTCGGCTGGGGAAACCTGCTGGCGAACCTCCGGCACTTGGAGTTCGTCGCCGTCACGAACAGATCGATCTGGGGTGTGCCCCACCGTCGGAAGAGGCGGTCCACTAGATCCTGTCGTCGTTCCCACTCGTGGCACGAGCGCAGCTCCCTGCTGAGTGAGTCGGCGATGGTGTTTTTTATCCCTGCCAGATGAAACAGCACCAGAAACATCCCTTGGGCGATGGCCCAATGCCACAGATCCTGCGTCTCCCTGGACAGGGCTGGGGACCTGGTTCCGCCCTGTTTCCTGATGTAGAACATGGTGGTGGTGTTGGCGGTGAAGATCCTCACCACCTTGCCCTCGAGGGACGGAAGGAAGGACCTGAGGGCCCAAAACACTGCACGGAGCTCCAGGACGTTGATATGGAGGGACTTCTCCGTCGGGAGCCAAAGGCCTCTTGCGTGCAGATTTTCGGTGTGCGCTCTCCACCCTTCCAGGGAGGCATCCGTGGTCACTGTCTCCTGATGGCCGGGGGTCTGGAAGTCCATGCCCGCCGTCAGATGCGCGCGGGTGCCCCACCACCGGATCGCTCGTCGAAAACTCTCGTCCAGTGTGATCCTCTCCTCGAAGCTGCCCGTCTTCTGGATCCAGCGCGCGTCCAGGAACTCCTGCAACGGGCGCATCCAGAGCCTGCACAGGGGGATGAGGTAAATGCAAGAAGACATCATTCCGAGGAGGGACTTGATGGACCTCACTCTGGCCGCGTCCGCAACCAGCATCCGCTGCACCTTGCCCAAAATGGCCCTCGTCCTTTCCTCCGACGGATAGGCCAGAAGCGACACTGTCGAGCTTCGCTCCCAGAAACGGTGCGTCTTGCGCGGGCACCAGGTGGGACTTGGCGTAGTTTATGGAGAATCCCAGGTCCGTGAGAAGTTGGACGGTCCTTGCCGTGTGCTCCACGGCGAGCTCCTTCGTCTTCGCTCGGGTGAGCCAGTCGTCCAGGTAGGGGTAGACGTGGATCCCCTCTTGGCGCAGCTGCGCCGCCACCGGTGCGAGGCACTTGGTGAACACCCTGGGTGCCGACCTCAGTCCGAAGGGAAGGGCTCTGAACTGATAGTGGCGCCCTTGGACCACGAACCTGAGAAACTTTCGGTGTCCCTTTAGGATGGGAATATGGAAGTAGGCATCCTCCAAATCCAACGACGACAGGAAATCGCCCTCCTCCAGCTGACCCAGGACGTGTTGGAGGGTGACCATCCGGAACTTCTGTGCCTTGATGAATTTGTTCAGTCGTCGTAGGTCCAGGATGGGACACCATCCTCCCGTCTTCTTCTTCACGAGGAAGTATCTTGAGTAAACTCCGGAGCCCCGAAGCCTCTTTGGGACGAGCTCGATGGCGCACTTCCTGAGCATCGCCTTTACCTCCAAGAGAAGTTGAGGGACGTGATGTTCTTTCCTGGCCACAGGGGGGACGCGCGGGCACCTCTTTAGAAACTCGAGCGCAGATGGACTCCCACACGGTGACGAAGCTCGCCAGCCAGCCTCCCACCGGGGTGCTTCGGTGGGGGCCCGACCCCACGGCCGGTTCAGTCCTGCTTCGACGAGGCTTTGCCGCCTTGACCTCCTTGGCGACGACGGCGGGGACCGCCTGACTTGCCTCGTCCCCTGTAAGCTTCCTGCGACGACGAACGGGCCGCTTGACGGTAGGTGGAAAATCCGCCGCCGGAACCTTTGGAGACACCCTGTTTGCCTCCGCCGCTCCGAAAGGGCGGCCGCCGCTGCTGGAGAACCCCAAGAGCCCGGGCCGTCTCCGTGTCTGCCTTGATGGCTTGAAGGGAATCGTCCACTGTTTTCCCAAACAGGTTGTTTCCGTCGAACGGCATGTCCAAGACTCTGGTCTGCACGTCCTGAAGTCAGTAGCCTTGAGCCATCCACGCCGCCTAAGGCACACGCCGTTGCCCAACTGGTGAAATCCAGTGTCAGCGATGTCCGTCGCAATCGTAATGGCGTGGTCCGACGCCACCTCTCCTTCCTGCAAGATCTCTAGGGCATCCGCCCTCTTGTCGTCCGGTAGGAAGTCCAGCAGGGGGGCCAGTTTGTACCACAACTCCCTGTCGTAGCGGGCTACGATAGCCAAGGCGTTGGCCGCCTTAATCGTCGTTGCTGCAGACGAGATGACCCTGCGTCCCATCGTATCCAATTTCTTTCCCACGCCGTCCGGCGGGGAGGTCGACGTAGAGGCTGCGCGCCCCCCCGCTTTCTTCCTGGCCGCCGCGGAGACGACCGAGTCCGGGGTCGGCTGTGCCCGAAGGCACAAGGGGGCCGCGTCCGGGACCCGGTACTTCTTCTCGTACCGATCCCTTCTAGCCGGCGTCGTGGATGGGTTCTTGAGGAGGGCGAGGCCCTCATCCAAAATATCATCCAGTAGAGGTACGGAGAGGACCGTCTTCCTCTTGGCCTCGCGCTGTTGATAAAGGAAACCTTCCTTCTTCTCTTCCGGGCAGAGCTGGAAAAGCTCAGATGCCCTGGCGATCATGGAGTGAAACGATCCAATCTCGTCGGGCGGGGAAGCCCGGGTGGGAGGTGACGACGGCAGATCCTCGTCGTAAACCTCGTCGTCCGTACCCGTCGCGGCCGTGTCAGTCCCCGTATCATCCCCACGAGTCGTGGACGGGGAGGAGGGCTGAACAGGGCGCGATGGCTGAAAAGGAGGTGGAGGATGAATCCTCCTTCTCTTAGGGGGAGGGCTCCCAGAAGGGCCTGGCTCCGGGTCCCCCGTCGGGAGCGGTTCCTCCGCTGGTGGTAACGGCAGTCTCATCCTTATCTCCGAGCATAAGGACTGTATAGCCAACAAAATGGCCGCCGAGTTGTCTTGCGGCACTGGTTGAGGGGATTCCGACGGGCGGTCAGGGGCCCCGTCAGCACCCTCGACGTTATCGTCGTCTCCCATGTCGGGGTCCCTCCCGACGGGCTGGTCTTCTTCCACGCCAACGCCGTGGCTTAAGACTTCGATCATCTCTTCCTCAGAGGTTGAGGCCGAATCCACGACGACCTCCTGCCCCCCCTTTTTCTTCTCCATCGGAGGTTTCACGGGGGTCCTGTCGATGGGCATAAAAGAGGACTCCCTCCGCGGTGGCAGGGAGACTCTGAGCCCCGAGGTCGCCACCACTGGTGTAGCCTCCACAGGCTGAGCCAGGGCCGCCGCGACTGTCTCGATAGAGGCCTAGGCCGGATGGATTAAGGCTTTCAGCACCTTAGGTGCGCTCACCGCCTTCTCCTTGGGGGGAGGGTCACTGCCTCGCTCTCCCTCCGATGGGGCCTTCGAGCTCGACCGGGGCCTCTCCAGGAGCTTCGCCGGGTGCTCGGCCTTCCTCTTACCCGAACCAGAGCGTTGGCTCATGGTTGATGGTGCCGGGGAGGATGCGCCCTGCCTGGCGCCCGTAGAGCCCGACCGTTCGGCGCTCCCGATGCCAGCGGACTCGCGGTGCTTGGCCTTGTGTTGGACCCCCGTCGCCGGGGCGTCCTCAAAGGTCTTAGAAGACCGCTGGGATTTCTTCTTCTCGCCTGACGGGCTCTTCCCTTCCAGCCAGTTGGCGAGACGTTGATGGCGGTCCTTCATGGTCTGCTCCGACATATTGCTGCAAAACGCACAGTCCTTCTCCACGTGCGTCTTGTCCTCATGTAGGCAGTACAGACAAAAGGAGTGTTCGTCCTCCTTAAAGACATTCTGAAGCTGGCATCCAGGGCAGACCCTGAACAGCTTTCCGGGCGTCTAGCTTCCCTTCACCTGGGCCATGTCCGAGATGGGCCTGAGAAACTTCTGGAGTCCTCCAAAAGCATGGCTCGACGAAATCTTCACCCTTGAGGGGCGTAGACGAATCCGACACGGGTCCCCGATGATCGGATGAAGAAACGGTGGAGCTCAAGGCTCTTTTGACCGAAAAATCTAAGTTTTTGAGAAAAAAACGTGAAAAAAATAGCACTAACGCTCGAGAGCAATAGCACGAGGATCCCAACACTTGAACGTGCGGTAAAAATCTGAAGATGGCTGCCAGAGGCGGGGCTTAGGTAGAGGGCAGTCATTGGCTGTGGTCAGTATGACGCAGAGATCAGTGATTGGTTACTACTACGAAAGACAGATCAGAAACGAAACTGATACTGTTTTTTTCTTTACCGGGATTCCCAGCCTGACAACGGGGAATATTCATGAGCATGTGAATCCATGCCAGACCCCATGCTGGAGAACTAGGTAGGCACAGGAAGCCATCATCCCTATCAGTTGCATGGCTTTAAGAAGGGTCACTTGGTGACAGGCTAGATAGTGAGGGATCTGGAACAGCATTTTTTTGGACCCTCTGGTTGGAGAGGAAGACAAGCCAGTCTTTGGTCCGATTTTTTCTAGTTGATGGAGAATCCTAGGTTGAAGAGGAGATCTACTGACCTCTCCATATTTGTTTGACATGTTCCATATGAATCCCCTGTTATGAGTCAGTCGTCAAGGTAAGGATAGTCTGGGATAAACTGCGTGCGCAGGTGAGCCGCTACTACCGCCAGCACCTTTGCTAACACCCTTAGGGCTGAAGCAATGCCCAAGGGGAGAACCTTTAACCGATAGTGGGTGTCCTCTTTCATGAACCAGAGGTATTTCTGTGCGCTGGCAACATTGAAATATGAAAGTATGCATCTTTCATGTCCAATGTGGCCATGTAATCCCCCCTGTTGCAGCAGTGGGATTCCCTCCTGAAGTGTTATCAACTTTTGAGGTTTGACATACTTGTTTGCGGTGTGCAGGTCTAAAACAGGGTGCATGGTGAGATCCTTGGGTACAAGGAAGTACACTGAATAAATACCCTTGTTTACCTGGAGAAGGGGGGACGACTTCGATAGCGCCCTTTTCCAGCAGGATCTTAACTTCTTCCAACAGAATGAACAGGTGTTCTGGCGACAGGCATCTGCTTCTCGGAGGCCGGTAGCAAGTCAGTCGGAGAAACTCTATACAATACCCGTGGGCAACTGTCTTTAGTACCCACTGATCTGAAATGAGCCCCTCCCAGGCTGTAATGAATGAAGACAAGTGACCCCGGATCAGGGAGGCGTGGGAGGGGACCTGAACCGGCAAATCCAGGGAACCTCTAGGAGGAGAGTTTCTGCCTCTACCCTTGCCCCTACAATTGCCTCTTTGTTGGTATTGAAAGTTACCAGAGGATCCTTGTCCAGAGGATCAAGAATTATTTCTTGAGCCGTATTGCCCCTGGGGGAGAAGGATTGGCCACGCAAGGACCGGCGTGAGTTGGAGCCTACACGCTGGTGAAAGGGCTCAGCCATGAGCTGCCCAAGTAATTTCAGGTCTCATGTTCTTTCTTTGCTGTCTCTAGGGCGTTGTCAACCGCTTTGCCGAAAAGGTTTGAATCCTCGACTAGATAATTAGAGAGGCCCGAGTTTCGGGTTTAAACCCAGAGTTTTTTTAACCAGGCGTGTCTTAAGCAGGGTACCCTGCGTGAGGGTGCGCCCAGAGGTCTTAGCCGAGTCCAGAGTATTCTTCAGTATGTTTTGGGTTACTTGTCTGCCTTCAGCCACGAACGCCAGGAGGCGTGATCGGGTGGGCGCTGGAACGTCCTAAAGACCATCCTTCACTAAGCCCCACTGGACATCACTGTAACTTGCCAGTAGCGTGGTGTTATTTGTGATCCTTGTGGAGTAGGCTGCAGAGGCATTGACCCGCTTGCCCAGAGCGTAAAGGTTCTTACAGTCTTTGTCCGGAGGGAATTCTGCCGAACACAAAAAGGTACCCCCCACCCTTTTCAGTGTGGTCGTAATGACTTTAGTCCTGTGTAGCATAACCCCTAATGTAGAGGGGGTCTGAGGGTTATGGGCGGAATAATTTCTCCACCTGGGGGTTAACTGCCCAAGTGAGAGACGGGGACAGCAAAGAAGGGGCCAGGTGCTTCTTTATAGAATTCAGTAGGGGGATAGATTGGCTAGTTGGAGTTTTCTCCTTGAGGATATCCTCCATGAAGTCTGAGTCTGGAGCGGCTTCGTGCGTCGCAATTTTAAAATGGTCAGCTGCTCTTTTTAAAATGGAATTGAACAACATCTGGTTGTCCACATGTGATGACTCTTTGTGGAGGGGCAGCAGGGGGGATCCAGACAGATGGCATCTGGATCGACCGCATGTGTCGGTGCAGGCCAAGGACCCCGATCCTCCGTCTGGTCCCAATCTGGGTCCTGATCAAAAGGGTTAACCTCTTCATAAGACTCCTCCTGGCTTGGGTCATCTGGGACCTGAAAGATATCTTCTTGGTGTCCCGGTGGGGAGTTTCTGCAATTTGGAGGGGATGGGGCAAGAGTCCCCTTTCCTACGTCTTTTGGGTATAATATACTGCTCTGCAAAGTCAATGAACTGGGACATTTTGTAAATGTATTGCTCAAACCTTTCCCTAGTCCATAGAGAAGAAGCTTATTGGTCAGGAGGAGGAAAGGGTTACTCAAAAGTGGGAGACTTTCTTAATAAGGCCTTAGAGAGGGGCTGGGGGGCTTCAGAATAGTCCTGTCATTGATAGGGGGTGCCCTTGTACTCCTTGGCCGCCAAAATGATCTCCGAAAGGCTTCCTCTGAGTTTCGGTGGCTGTATAAAGGGTTGACGCGCCTGAGGGCACAGTCGTGGTTGGTGACTCCACCGGGTCCTTCGGCACTTGCACGCTCTTGGATGGCGGGTCGGCAACCAAGGATTTCTTTTAGAGGGAATGCCAGTTCCAGAAGGGTACCCCATCGCATGCCGCGCATTTGGTTGCATGGAGGATGTCAAACCACAAGGTCCAGCAGGTACCACTGTATCTTTCGACAGTTTTGCAGGCGCTGAGCGCTTCTTCGACAACTTCGTCGACGAGGCCTTGGGGTTGTGTGCTTTTGTGAACGTGATGCATGGCCGCCCTTGTTGCCGGGCTGTGATGTCCGCATAACAGTGCCGGTAGTCTATCAGGGCCAGGGACAGGCGTCTGGGAGCAACCAGGCTCCGCTGAGAGGTTGATGGCTTCCAAATCGGAGCCATGGCTGCTGACGGAATCGTAGTCATCCGAAGCGATGGCGCAGACGGAGGAAAAGGCCTTCGGCCTGCACAGCATAGGCCGCCCACCATTTAGTCCGCCTGCCTTTCAACGTTTCGGTCGAAAAAGCTTACAGGCCTTGCATGAGTGCTCGTCATGGTCAGGAGGAAGACACTGATTATATCGGTGACGAGTGTCCTTCGAAGGAAATTTTCTGTTCCACGACAGAGTCCTCTACATAGCAGAGGGTAGCAGCAGCCAGACCAAGAAGAGAAAGAGGGGTGAAGGAAATACATTCTCAGAGAGGAATGAAACCCGAGCCCCACTCTCCCTACTGTAAGGGCCTGGCCGGAGGGCCGAGACCACGCGGTTGACAGTGGTTGAGCAGTTGAACAGTCACCAAGCAGATGTAGATGTCGGCGGCAGGGAACCCACGAATCAGTAATCGAAGGGACTAGATGACATTAGGAATAAACTTTAGCAATATAAACTTTTAAGAGCTCCGTATAAGCGACCAACTAGGTTGGTGGAAAAAAACAATCTGTGGGACCTCGACGCGTGAGGTATTTTGGGTACACTACACATCACGTTAGGGATAGTGTTACAAACATGCCCATGATGACGTCCCTTCCAATCTTCGAAAGAAAGATGCAATACTTCTATTAGATGTTGGACTATATGCACAGCATGTGATTCTAAGCAGATTCACAAGTATCAGAACACTTGTTTACTGAGGTTGGGAACACCTTGACCTCAATTTGTATTGGCTTAACCCGACACGTTTTGCACAGCCACCAGTTTCATTTTTAAAAGAAAATGTCTCCTTGTCCCCATTTACCAACCCCATCCTTAACACTTTCCTCAAATTATCCTCAAATAAAGGCTTGATTGAACACCCACAATTAAAATGGGAAGCTTATCAGTACCAAGAGTCCGGTATACAGTGTTAGCAACGGCACAAAAAATAACTTAAATAATTACATTTTTAATAACTAATGATGAACTTTGTATTATTATTTATAATGGATCTATATTTCAACTTAAAAATTCAAACAATTTATTTTGCTAGATGCTATATTTTTTTTTACCAGTAGATGACATTTTGTCGACGGCTTTTTCTCATTTCTATAGACCGGATACTGAGGTGCCATTTTGGACTTCTTTGGACGCATTCGGAGTGCTTCACTGGTGTTTCTTTGCTGGTTTTTCTCAACAGATCCTCCCTGGATTATGGATTGAGACTGGATTTGTGCATTCAGAGTGCTTCTTTGCTGTTCCTGGCCTTGTGGATTTCCTTTTTTTTTCTTGGGTTTTACTTTATTTTTGGGGCTTTTTCTATGGCTCGAGACCGGATTCCTAATTTTTACCAACTGGATTTTCGTGGATATGGTTTTTACTGATGGATTTAATGGGTACCAGAATCTATCCTGGATTTCATCGGATTTGTGTTTCAGTGGTTTCATGGATACAGAGAATTTCTGGACTTCTACTGGTAAGTTTGGTTCAACTTTCAGTACTTCAAATTAAAAGCAATGCTCTGCAAATATGCCATGTCCTCTACTATTTCAAAATTTAGAACACATTCCTTTAGTCGCATTTGTGAGGCCCTATTTTTTTTCTTTGTATAGCAGTCCTTTCTCTTGCTTTGCACTGTGCTAGCTCCATCTCCTGGAAGGATTGTTCCTTTCTTAAATGTAGTAAAAAAAAAAACACTGACGGATTATTGCTATGAAGGTGTATTGTATTGGGTTATTTATATAGTGCTCTTTCCCCACTTGTGTAGCCTCAGTGCGCTTTTTGGGTTGGAACGCTCTCGGTGACCGTAGTCAATGTGCTGGAATTTTTTTTAAGAGTTTAGGAGATGCATGTGTGCATTTTTGCCAGTCTAGGACTTGAGTGGCTGGCTAGGCTCCACTAAGCTGCCCAAAGAGGCCAGGCACGTAGGTGGGCGCTGTTTGTGGTTTTCGATAGATTGCTATTGTTGAGAGAGTTGATGTGTGGCCAGCTATACCAATAGTGGAGTAGGTGTTGAGGTAGGTCAGGTGTTCCAGTATCGAAGGCTATGTGTGCTGCTAGAGCGGAAAGCTGCATTTTACAGTGCATGGATGCTTGGCCGTGTCTGCATTCCTGTGTCCAGAGATGTGGTGTAAGGTATACCTACCGTAGTCTTCGGAATTGTTCAGCTTGAGCGATCTTTATCCAGTGCGGCCAGCATGGTCTCTCGTGCAAGGGTCTGAGCATGCGGGTCAGTGAGTTTATACTGGTGTGCCTCGTCGGGGGCTGCTGGCTTCCCTGGTCCATTTGTCTCATTTGTGGTCTTTCCTGTGCGAGAGTCTGAGGGGCGGTGAGCGTGGGTAAGTTTATTGCGGTGTGCTGCAGTGGGGCTGCTGGCTTCACTGGTGTATTTGTTACCCCATGTTGTACCGGGACGGGGTGAGGTGGGTTGGTCTGGCGAGGAGGGGGTGGGTGAGGTGTGAGGGTTGCACGTTGAAGGAGTGCGGTGGTGGGGAGGTGGCTATGTGTTGGCTGGGCTAGGGCATGACTGTTGGGGATCTCATTGGGCCTACTGGTGCACCAGCATGCTAGCCTGCATTGACCAGTGTGGCATGGTACCTGGAAATGATAGCCCTATATAGTGGGAGAGAGACTCAGGTTTCATAATACAATGGGTTTCACAGTATAATGGGCAGATATGGGGAACAAACCCAGAGTTGAGAGTCCTGTATAGTGGGAGAGAGCCTTAGTGGGAGAGAGGCCTAGGTTTCAAAATACAGTAGGTTTCATAGTGTAAAAGGCAGATATGGGGGTCACACCTAGAATTGAGAGTCCTGTACAGTGGGACAGAGGCCTAGGCTTCACAGACAATTTGGGCACAGGGGGACAAGCCCTAGAATAGAGAACCCTGTATAATGGAAGGGAGGCTTATGTTTCACAATACAGTAGGTTCACAGTATAATAGGCAGATATTGGGAAACACACCTAGATTGAGAGTCCTGTATAGTGAGAGAGAAGCCTAGGTTTCACAATGCAATATGGATACAGGAAACGCCTAGATATGACAGCTCTGTATAGTCGGAGATAGGCGTGGGGTTCGCAGTTTAGTAGCTGCCATTGTATGTTAGGCAGGTAAGGGGAAACGCTTACATGTGAGAGTCCTGTATAAGCATGGTTCTATTTCAATGTGGCAGAGGCTAATATTCCCAGTTCTGTCTCAGTGTTGCACAGGCTAAGTATAGTTCACAATACAGTAGGTTTCACAATATAATAGGCAGCTACGTTAGTGTTAAAGGTAAAGGATATTTGTACAGTGCACCAATATCGGCACTGGCTAATATTCACAATCCTATCCAGAAGTGACACAAGCCAGCATTCACAATCCTGTCTAGATGTGACGCGAGCCAACATTCAAAATTGTGTCTAGATGTGAGGCATTCTAATGTTCACAATCCTGTCTAAATGTGATGCATGTGTTGGGAAGGAGCTAGCACCATTCTGCACCCCCTAGCGCTTTAGAATTAGGAAATACTTCTTTTGACTGCTTCTAGGCACTACAAGGAACCAGGGGGAAAGCGGGGGCACAAGGAAAGCTCTCATGCAAATATAATCTTATACACAGACATGGGCAGACACTAAAAGAAGGCAGTTATTTAAATATAAAGTGCAAATAACTATTAACTGAATACATTTGTAAATGTAAAATCCTATTGTTAAGGATTTCAATCGGCGACATACCATGGTCTCAGCCTAATATGTAGCGCACAACTGAGAGGCCTTTTTCTTTATTTTATGCAAATTCAATTTGAGATGGTACACTACTCGTGTCACACACCCTTTTTCAAATACCCTGGGTCACAATGGACCATGATCCAGGCCGGTTGGTGAAATTGCAATATTTATTTTTAAAATACAAATTAAGTCATACAATTTTTAATATAGGGCAGAAGTCACCAATGGGGTGATAATTACAATGAAAATTTAAGCAATGAACTTGGTTAACCTTCCAGTAGAACATTTACTCAGCACGCGTGTATATGAACACTTTTTGAATTAGGAGAGATGACAACACCAAAGTTAATGGTTTCCCCGTGCAATGTGCCCTCAGCCCACAATCAGATTCTGAGTGGATAGAAAGAAGCAGCAGGTAGTCAGGAATAAGGGGGAGAAAAGAGAATCAAATATGCATTTTAAACCCTTTGCAATAGCATGAAATGACACTCGGAAATGGCAAATAAATAATGAATACGCGGTTAAAACTTTGAAGTAAATATGATTTATCACTAAGGCAACAATGCACAAACACTAGCTATCACAAGGCAATGGACCAACAAGAAGCATACAATTCGAAAATGAGTGGAAGTTAAAACATGCTGCACCCGAATGACATGTTGGAAAGTTTCAATTTTCTCAATTCCCGCTTTAAATTACCCAAAAGCTTTTTTATAATAAAAAAAACGAGTGAACTACTCTGATTTGGAGTGCGGTTTCTGGGCTAGGGGATAGATGTATATCACAGGGATATTACTGGAGTGAAAGGATGGTAGTAGCTTAAGATTTGGATGGGATTTTCGGGGTGGAATATAGGGTTCCGTTTTAGGGAAATAGAGCAATTAAAATGAAAACTTTGGGTTTTAAAAGAAAGGCAAAGGTTACTTAAAACGGAATTATCTAGACTATATTGTTAAAGAGGAACACAGTAAGCTTCAAGGTAGTTTCTCAAGGTTAACCTTGTCCCCCCAGTGCTCAACCGCAACAATAAAATATATGGAAATTAGCTTGATTACGCCAAATATAACTAAGGGCTTATAATTTACACCAGCCAAAATTGAAAAGAGATGGCGCTAGCACTTAAACATTTAGGACAGAATACAAGGATAATTCTAACAGTTTCAACAAGTTGCCAGGGTATAAATATGACTACTTAGAGAATGGAAAAAGGACAAAGACCCGACAAGGTAGGCTGTGTGTTTCTATGGGGTGTGGATTATACTCACAGTCCACTTTTTAGTTTTGGGATTTTTGGACAGTTAACAGGGTCTGGTCACCATACGGCGGCGCACCTGGCAAAAATCAGTTGGGCAAGGTATGGTCACCAGGTAGCAAACAGCTGGGCAATTTGGGTCACTGGATGGCACAGGTACCGCTAGATACAGTCAGTGGGCAAGCAGTTAGTGGGCAGCAAGCCGGTCTGATTTCAGGATGCAAAAGGTACCACTGCTTTCCCCTTTTTGTTAATGGGATATTAGTGAGGTTTTTTCTGGATCAATGGCCTTGCTGGAGTAGGAATCAGCTATGCTTGGGTTTTACAGTGGGCTCTGGAGTAAGGTCAGCAATGCTTTGGCCTTGTAGGGAAAATCTGGAATCAGCAAGATAAATGGAGCTCAGGAACGCAGCGCAGGAACTTCAGGAAGAGTGTGTGTCTAGAGCCTGTCATGGAGTCTTATTTATAATGCATAGTGACATTATAGAAGTATATGGCTGGGCGGGCTTAGCTAAACGCTCCTCTAACCCACTGGATTGGTCAGGGGTGCTATTCCCCACCTCGCTCTCAGCTTGTAGGATCTAAAGGGCAGGATGGCAGATTTATGATGTTAGTTTTACAATGTTCAAAAACCTCCCACAGTTCCTTTAGCTAAATCTGATTTTGCCACAAATGGCACATTTATACAATTGAAGTCTCTTAGCAAATGACATAAACAGGTTACATATTTTATGCAGACCATAGCAGTCCAACTCTGCAATCTGTGACACATTGTTGTGTACGTTTAATAATCTTTGGTCATTTTCAGTGTGAAATGTTCAGCCTAAAATTCTGCAACTTTACACGTGCGTAAATACTACCATAGGGCATATTTCTGTTCATTTTTAACATTCCATCATATGTCCTCTCTGTTACGCTCACCTGGTATCCACAGGGACGCCACCCAGCCGGGTTACTCACTGGTATGCTTCACAGCTTTGCCCTGATGTGGTCTGCAGGGAAGGTTTTGCCTGAAAATACAGGAGGACTGTGTTCAAGACTGACCGACTGGGGTAAGTATCCTCCGTCCAGCCCTGCATGATTTCAGTCCCTCTGACGCCCTCTCCTCACCTTGTGGTAGAATTAGGCGTGCTCTCCGTTCTGCTTTCTTTGCAGGGGCACGTTGTCTTTCATGGGCGAGTGCAGTCCAGTTACTTCACTGACGCCGGCCCGTTTGATATTGTTCAGGTAGGTCCTATTGCTGTTCTTTAGTTTTGTTGATATCCTGCATGCCTTTCTTTGTTTAAAATGTCTCCCATAGGTATGCAGAGCTTCAGCGCTGTGAACTGGCTTGGTTGAGCCCCGCTGGTAAATGAAGGCGCATTAAGAGCGCTATGATGCGGTAAGTAAGCGCTATGTGCAGCGCTGCAAAGTCTTGCCTTTGCTAACCTGCGTTTTCCTTCCTTGTAGGTCGCAGTGTTCTTCAGCGCGAGTGGAATGTCCGGAGTGGTGCCAGCCGAGAGGCAACCAGCCTGGTAAGCCTTTCGAGCAGTTCGTAATTTGTAAATGTCTCTACTGCTTTCTTTAATGTTGCCTCAGTCTTCCTCCTTCAGGTTGTTCTGTCCGGGAGGCGTGCAGATTCGAGGAATCTGTTCTCAGTAGCTGCGAGTTTTTAAAGATGATGAATGCAGGTAAGATGCTTCTGCTAATGATGTTCCTTTTGTCTCCTTGCAGGTTCTGCTTCTCCGAGGTTCGAGGGAATAGCTGGACACGGTGAGCGTCACGTTGCAAGCTGCAAAGTAACGCGAAGCGTGTTGTCTCGCTCGGGTGTGGTTTAAATAGCCCCAACAAAATAGTCCAGGTAAAGTAGTCCCTAGGATACCACACCCAAAACACTTAGGAACCAAGCTATGTGTATGCCTCCATGTTGGCTGACAATACAGAGTAGTACAAAAGTAGTTCCCAAGCACATTGTTTTTCATGGTGTACGAGACTGGCGCCATAGGCGCCAGGACTGGCCCCATGAGCGCTTTTGAAGAGGATGCCAGGCGCTAGAGGCCCGAGTCCTGACTCCACCTGGCCAATGGGTTTGCCAGAGGGGGTTTTGGGCAAGGGTTGTGACACTTTCCCCATGATTTACATTCTTCTGGCGTTCGTGTCTCATACATGCTATTGACAGCCAAGACCTCTTATTTGAAAGCCACAAAAATCACATTTAAACCGCAAAATTTTCACATTTAAACTGCTAAATGTTCATATTTTTGCAAAGTCCTGCTCGAAAGATAAAAGTCTTTAAAGTTTATTTATAAAATAGTCTCTGGAAACAGATGGGCGGTTCGTTCTGCACTGGACCATTTTTTTCCTCTTCAGCTACCAACAACTGTCATTTCCTCCAGAGTAAGTTGGGGGTTTCCCAGCTTGATTGGTTTATTTCCCCCTCCTCCACTTCACAATTCCGTGTCCTGGAAATTTCATTGTAGAGAGCTCAGCCCAGACCAGATAATGTCCAACCTAGTAATCATCAGTGGGGTGTTAGTATCTACTGAGAGGGCCCCTTTTTTTTCTGTTATCCTCTCAGTAGAAACCTGTTTTTGGCTGACATCCCGCCCTGCAGCCACTGAAGTTTGATTTAATTGTATTTATTTTTGTTCTGAATTGGAGGAAAACCTGCTGAATAGAACCATTTCATACATCGTATTTTCACAGTACAATCCCCTTTCACATTGCTACGCAAGACGACATTTTTGTTCAACATAGTACTCTCTAACAAACATTTTCTTCTTTAGTTTGCAAAGCCTATTTTTACACATGTGCTGCAAGCTGCTAGCACTTTGCTTAAAAATTTGGTTTTTGACTTTCCATCTGGATTCCCACACTGTTTTGCAGCGTAGTTAATTTCTTGTAGGCAGTAGTTTATTTGAACCACCTAATCACTGAAATTGACATAGCACAGAGCTGGAGTTTCTTTGAATTACTGATCATTGACACTTTGTAACTTAAAAAGTGAAGCTTTTCCCGTGCGGCGGAAAATGAAGTTTCTTTGTTGATTTTTCTCAAATTTGGTTTGACAGAGCCTGTCATTCAGGGGTCATGTTTGGTTTTGCTGAAGCACAATGGGGTTATGAATGGGCATGGCAGGGCCTTATTACTAACCATAGTTTGAGGAAGAACAGATAAAAATAGCGTCAGAGTAGCATCATTTTAAGGTAAAATACCCCCTTTTCATTGGGGACTTTGGGGCTGGCAGCAAAGCAGCACTGCATTTTCACTCTATTTCTTTTGTATATGCAAGAACACACTGGCAAGCTCCCTCAGTGTGCCTCCTTGTTCCATCCTGCTCAATGTGTGCTTGGCAACATTGGATTGTGCAGCCATATTTTTGTCGCTGCAAAACGCAGTTTTGAGGCCATGATGCTCACAGGAGCCAGCACAGCCATTTTGCTGGTGACTGCAGATGCGCAGCTTGGTGATGTGGGGAAGTACTGCTGAGTGGGTAAATATGTCCCACACTATCTAGTTCTAAAACCTTAAAGCACGGTAATTGCAAGCAGGCTCTCTACCTGGAAGCCTGTGTCACACTCACCTGGCCTCCACGGGGCCGTTGCTCGAAGCTGCACGAATGAAGTCTTCTCTGGCGTTGCACGGGTGAATAGGGTGCTTGCGCGCGCGTCTGCACCAGTTTGGCAGGAGAAGGGAACGGTTGAGGGACAGAATGGGCCGTTCAGGCAGCAGAGTTCTTTGCTCCTATCCTCATTTCTGTAAAGAATAAACTGGTTATCCTTGCAAGATAGACTCTTGGCCTTAATTCCCTCGAAGTGTGCATTTACTCTGGTGTGAGCGTGATTAGGGGTACTTTATAGTTAGGGATACCGCTGTAAATTGGGCTACCTTTACAGTGGTGACGTCCCGACGTGATCTGTCTTCCCCCCCGTACTCCGAGAAGCCCAGGCCATTCACCAGGAAAGAGCCACGCCAATCTATAGCGATCAGTACTTTAAATCAAAAAACACATCTATCCTGAGCGGTTTTAGTAGGAGCCATTTTAACAGAAATCATCTCTGCTTACAAAAGCAGGGGCATGGCTCCAGAAAGAAAGACAGGCCAACTTCATAACTGGAGGATACTCGAGTGAACAACACGCATGTGAGTATACTTTTGCAAGTGGCAACAAGGGGAAATGTATGTATGACAGTATGTTGATATGAACGGATAAAGTACGAGGCCAATAGATTGAATAGGACTTTTGGTGGTGTGTTATGGTACAGATTGGATAGGATTTCAGGTGATGTGTTAGGAGGTGTGTTATGTATTGAAATTGTCGTGTATTTCTGTTTTTCTACTCATTATAATGGAAAAAGAGAGCCTCAGCATACCAAGACTGGGAAGCAATGGGATCGTCAGCATATTAAAAAAACCTGGGAAGGTTGTACTATGAGGATATAAGGAAGAGATAATTAGTGGCTCGTATAAGGAATGGGCTTGGATTTTAGTCAATTATTTTTGTATATTTTCTCTTGCTGTCTTTTGTGGTAAAAAAAGGTGTGTGTGTACACGTGTGTACGTGTGTACGTGTGTACGTGTGTACGTGTGTGTGTGTACACAAAGTGGAAAAGAATAGTAGTAAGGTATAAGTGAAGCATTAGGGACGTGCGCAACATTATGGGGAAGAAACGCCAATAGAAAACATGCATAGGGTCCTGCCACTGTATTCTGACAGGATAGATCAATATCAAACAATGGGTATTGGGAAAAAAAGGAAGGGGGGGGGGGTGTCCTGCTCCTGGACAAAGCAGGGCTCCAATAACAGGAGCATGCTAGACACAATGTCCATCTTTTAGCATCAAAATATAAAGGGAATACATTCCAAAAAAAAAGTGATTTTAGATCTCTGGCAATTATTTGAGGATATGGAAGATTAGGAAGATGAAAAAGACATCCAATACAAGGGGATATACCCTGTAACACCTAAACCGGCAGTAGGCTATACAAGCCCAGTCTATAGGCCTCCAGTAGTAGCGAGCGTATTTGTATTTTGTATTTATTTTATTTATAAAGCGCTGCCAGGCCCAGGGGCATACGGGCGCATAAGTTAGATCTGGTTACAGTTACAATTGAAAGCAGTCAAAAGGGTTACGTTACATTACAGTTACAGGTAGGTACAAACTTAGTAAAGCAAATGGGTACATGCATAGACTAGTATAAATACATTACTTACAAGAATGTGCCAGCGACGTGTCAACAGGATTAGCAACTAAGTGGGGGTGGAGGGGGACTCGAGAGCTTTTGCACCTCCATATAAACCATCCACAAGCGATGACATGTCCGTGGCATCAGTGTACAAGGAGGCTCCGCAAGTAGATATAGACGAGTTAAGAGTGTTGTGGGAAAGGTTAGTCAGGTTACAAGAACTTGATTTATCACCAGAAATAAGGTTATCGGTGCAGAAAATAGGGGATTGGAAGTCAGGAGATTTTTTGGTTAGATTCAACCCTAGGGCAATAAGAAATGTTTTTGTTGAAAAAGATGGATGGGGAAAGGGTTATGGACGGTCCTGGGACAAGAAGTAGAACAAGCAAGGGAAAATGAATGGGAAGATGAAGGTGGCAGAAATAATGAAGAGGCAGGGAAGATAGATCAAGGAGAAGAGGCAGCGAGAAACCTGTCCCCGCCACAAGAAGCAGCGAGGAGGGATAGACTAAGAAATGTACCAGATTTTATGGTGATAGTACAAGATCAGAATAATAAAAAAGGGGTTGAAATTAAAATGGACCTTCAGACGCCTCTTATACATAAAGGAGTAGGGATAACGCAGTATGTGCCATGGCCTCAAATTGACAAAAATAATTTCATTAAAGCTCTCCCCCAGCTTACAGCCGGCACCAGTAAATGGATCTATGAATTTGAAAAACAAACAGCAGGAGTACCTTTAGCACTAGTAGATCTTAAGAGTTTACTGGTCGCCATAGATGGTACCAGTCTGGGGACATATGGGCAAGGGCTGGGTACCCTGGGGAAGGTCTTGCAGATAATGAACATGATGGAGCAGCCTTTATTGAGGTAAGGAAAAAGAGTATGAGATGCCCTACGAAGGATGTACCCAGATACCCCCGACTTGCATTCTTTAATGCAGTGTACAACGAGCGATGAGGGTAAACCACTCAGTACCATTTTTCTATTTCATCGCAAAGAGGGGATTACCAAAAGAGGTCCAGAAGGCACTAGATACAATTGTGGGAATTGAAGCCAAAGGGTGAGCAGAGATCCAAATTGTAATGGTCCCCCACTGTAAGAGAATCAAGGAGCGGGACAGGGAGATAGCCCAGAAACGTCGATGCAAAACTAGTGGAAAGAAACGAAATTAGGTTGTCATCCAAGCACCAGTGTCGGCACCGGTTTTGGGGGGAAAGGACAGGAGACTCAAATTGTGAATGCCACAATTGTAGCACTATGGGGCGAAGGAGGACAGGGACAATGGGGTGCGAGGGGGCAGTATGAAGGAGCAGGGGAAGAGAAGGATTTCAAGGGGCAAGAGCAGGAGGCTTTGGGGGGGGATAGGGCCCCGGGGAGGAGGATTGGGAACATCACAGTGCTGGTATTGCGGGAGATGGGGGCATTTCGCAAGGGAATGCAGGAACAGGCCTGGGATGGGATTTAATTATGGGCCATCACCCAAAGGGCAAGGATTCCAACAGCCTCAAAAAATGGAACAACAATTTGGGCGAAGGGGTCAAAATCAGTTCCCTTATGGGGCTGACCGGCAGGGGCAACCACCACAACAGGGTGAGGGAACACAGTTTAACAGGATGGCAGGGGGAACAGGCGCCCCATTCCAAGGAGTTACAATGGCGGGGCGGCCCTTTCATTCCCTGGGACAAATACATTTTTTTTATTTTTTATTTTTAATCTTTATTTTTGGTGTTTTCAAGTAATTACAAACAGGACCATCCCAAGGAGGGTGTGTCAACAATTGCGCCCCCGAGTGCCCCCTCGTATATCCCCCTCACCAGTCCGCCTCAATAACATGTAAGGATATGGTCTCTTCATTGAGCCTCTTTTGTTCGATCTCGCACTCTGTGGATGGGCGAGCGTGCTCATTCTCCTGAGTGGGTTGCTGCGTTCGGGTTGGTGAAGTGGGGTCATCTGGGATGGAAAGTAGGTAAGCCACGTAAAGGTCCTCAGATGTCGGGAGGAAGTGCGTGCAGGGGTAATGTTTTAATAAACTCTGTCTCCAAGTCTTGACAGTATAGAACGTCTTTGAGCCACTCTGCCAAGGTAGGTACAGGTCCACGTCCCCATGACATGGCCATTCTCCTGTGTGCTAGCACCAATGGGACGCCTGCCAGTTTCCTCATTGCAGACGTCAGCTGTCTTGTCATCCCTAGTAGTGCTATTGTGGGTATGGGCAGCAGATTTTCACCTATTATCGCCGCTATCGTTTGAAGGACTGGTGTCCAGAATCGGGCTACAGCGGGGCAGTTCCATGCTAAGTGGCAAAAGTCAGCTACCGGGGCACCACATCTTTCACATGATGCTGGCGACTCTGGCTGTTGTCTGCGTCTTTTGGCTGGGGTTTAGAATTTTTGATGGATAGTTGAAGTGGATTTGTTTGAATCGTGTGTTTAGTGCTACTTTTTGGCTCTGCTGTAGAATGTATGTCCAGTCGTCGTCTGGCATCGGGGCCTGTAAGGATTTTTCCCATCTTGCTTTCGTTCACGCATTCACAGGTGCGGTTCCGACCAAGAGGGATTTGTACATCATAGACACTATCCTGCCTTCCTCCTGTGCCTGAATCACATTATGCAGTAATTGCCAAGTGGGTGGTGGTTGTGGAAATGTTGATAAGAGTGCTTGGAAATTGTAACCGAGTCTAAAGTATACAAACGAGTCCAGGGATGTGTCCCCTCCCCTTTCTCTGGCCTGCTAGGATATTAGAAAGATTCCTTCAACAAACAGATCTCCTAGTGTACCTATGTGTAGTTTGTCTGCCCAATTGTGGAACACTTTTTCCATGATTAGGGGTATTCCTGGTATGAACTTGACCGGCAGCAGAGGGAAGAATTTGGTTTGGATGCCGCTTTTCTGAGCTATTCGTTTCCAGATCGCATAGGTGGATAGGACTACATTCATTGTGGTGTGTGGCACTGGGAGCTGACTTATGATGACCGCTCTCAGCAGGCTGGGGGACGCCAGGGCCGGTTCTATTTGGACATGTGGTCTTATGAGGTGTGTAGTGTACCAATAGCTGAGAAATTGCGCTTGTGCGGCCCAGTAGTACCTTTCCAGGTCGGGGAGAGCCAAGTCGCCTTTAGACACCGATAGGATAAGCGTTGTGTAAGCCACTCTCGCTGGTTTGCCTGACCACAGTAATTCAAGAATTAGGCTCCTAGTTTTTTTTAAAAAGTGTTGCAGCACCAGGAGGGGTAAGTTAGCGAACAGGTAGAGGAATTTAGGGAGGATGACCATCTTAACTAACGAGACTCTCCCCCATAGTGTGAACGGGAGTGATTTCCATCTGTTTACTTTCTCCTGGAGCGATCTCAGCACTTTTTCGGAGTTATCCCAAAATATGCCTTGATGGTTCTGGAACATTAGTATCCCTAGATAGCAAACGTAGGAGCTCTCCCATTTGAACCCGTGGTCGTCTGGGAATTCTCCAGTGTCCCGTGTTAGTGGGAATATGACCAATTTGGTGCGACTGATTTTTAGGCCGGACACCGCGCTAAATTTAAGTACTTTGCGCATAATGGCATTTAGGGTTTCCCTAGGGTCCTGGAAGAAGAGTAACACGTCATCGGCATAAAGTGAGATAATCAATTTGTGGGGCCCAAGAGAAAGACCTCTCTGGAGTTGCCGGGGACGTAGTCCCGACGCTAGGTGTTCCATCACTAATCCGAATATCAATGCCGATAGAGGACAGCCTTGTCTGGTTCCTCGTTGGTCTATACGGATGGATTTCGTTGTACCTAGAATGATGGACGACTGGGGACTGTTGTATAGTAGGGAGACTAATTTGATAAAGTTGTTTCCAAGGCCCATTTGTCGCAGTACTGCGAATAAATAGAGCCACTCGACAGAGTCGAAGGCCTTCTCTGCGTCGAGACGAACTGCGACCGCTTGGTGGGTAGGCTCAAGTGCTTCAATGGCATCAAACATTCTTCTGATACCGAACTTTGTGTTGCGACCGGGGACAAAGCCCGCCTGGTCTGCAAGCACTAGTCCAGGCATTAGGGGGAGCAATCTGTTGGTCAGGACTTTAGCTAGGATTTTATTGTCAAGGTTAATTTGTGAGATTGGTTTGTATGATGCAGTCCTCAGGGGGCTTGCCTGCTTTGTGTAGGAGAAACACGTTGGTTTCCCAGAGAGTTTGTGGAAGGATTCCGACCTCCAACACTTCCTTGTACACTCTTAGGAGGAGAGTGGTCAGTGTGCTGGTATAGGCTTTGTAGAATTCGCCCGTAAGTCCGTCGGGGCTTGGCGCTTTGGTGTTGGGTAAACTTTTTATGGCTTGTAAAATTTCTTGTGATGGGTTTGTTTAGGGGCTCCCAAAGCTCACTCTCACCCAGTAGAGTTCTGCGTCATTTAGGTAGCTACGTATAGCTACGCAGAGTCTGAGGGCCCATACTTTCTTTGGAACTGTACAGTTCTTGATAGAAGGCTCGAAATTCCTCGACGATTTCATCTTCTGCATACACTAATGTGCCCTGCATGGTGCGCACTCTTTCTACCAGAGTAGGTTTTCTGTCTGCCGCCATCCGTATTGGCGAATCTGGTGTCCACGCCCTAGGAATTTCGATTCTCGCTCTGCCGTGGCCCCGAATTTTAGCAGTTCCTCCTTGAGCTCTGCATGAGTGTGCAAATCGTTTGAAGTGTTGCACATGAGCTCCAGACCCTTCAAGCGGTCTTTGCTGGTGGCCAGCTCCCTTCTGATTAGTTTCAGTATTCCGTTTTCTCTTGCCATGCACACTCCCCTGACGTAGCACTTCAGAGTTTCCCAGAGTGTACCTGCTGATGTGACAGTCTTGGTTGATTTCAAAGAATGATGCGATTTCGTCCAGCAGTTCCGTTGCAAACACCTGGTCTAATAGTGATCCTGGTTTGAATCGCCAGTGGGGTGAGCTTCGTTTAACTTCAGGGCAATTGCACTCTAGCGTGACCGTGGAGTGGTCAGAGAAAGTTTTGGGAAGAATTTGGCACGGTCTCCATTGGAACGAACTGTGAGTGGAGACCAGTAGATGGTCTATGCGCGAAATGGTCTTATGAACAGTTGAATGGAAGGTGTATTCTCGTGCCTCCAAGTTATTGTGCCTCCATATATCAACCAGGTCGTAGGCTCTACAGATTTCTTGGACTTGAAGACTAGCTTTAGACGGTAGAGTGGTTGTGTTGTGTGATTTGTCTTTCCGGGGGTCTCGCGTTGTATTCAGATCGCCCCGCCCAAATGATCTTTGTGGGTCCTGCCCCCTCAAGACGTGACAGCACCCAGTCAAAGTTATTTGCGCCGTCTACGTTGGGGGCATAGGAGTTTACCTGCTAGGATCCCTTTTACTAGGAGTGCCCTGCCCTCAGTGTCTTTCTCCAATTTTATTAGGCGGAAGCTGGATTTTTTGTCAATGAGGATGGCAACCCCTCTGGCATATGATAAATATGAGAAGTACCTGTGACAGCCCCAGTTCCGAGCCCAACGGTTCTCAGTTTCTGGGAGGAGATGCGTTTCTTGTTGTGTCTTTTAAGGTGTTGCAGGATTCTCCTTGTTTTAGACGGGAGATTGCCCCCTCTAATATGCCACATGGCTACCTTGAACTTGGCGTGTGGTTTCCTTGTTTAGAGTAATATTTGTTGGTCGTCCCTGCAGGGTCTGATGGCGGTGCTTAATTGAGTGTGATCTGAGAGGATGATTTTTCCATATCGTTGTGAAGAGGCGATGAAGCTTGTGGGGACTAAGGAGTAGGGTGGCGAGGTCCAAGTTGGTGCATTCCTGCAACAGTTCGTACAATCCCTCCCTTCCGCGGGCAACCCCCAACTCGCCCGACTTCAGAACCCACCCTAAATGCGTTAACATTAACAGTGCTGTGCTTGGGGCGCTGGTGGTCTCCCAAGATTTTAGGCTCCCTTACTCTCTGGCGTTGGCGACATTTCTTCATAATGTGCTTGGTTGTGCCATTTATTTTCATTTTCACGGTGGGTTTCTTCGCGCGCGTTCTCTCTGTGGCAGCCCTGGGTTGTTGTTGGGGAGTCTGCATCACACTATCTAGGAAGGAGTTAGCCTCCTCAGGTGAGTTGAAGAATTGGACTTTCCCGTCGTGTTGGAACTGCAGTTTTGCGGGAAAGAGCATTGAGCAAGTGATTTGGTTTTCCTGTAGATGGCGTTTGCCGCCGGCGAAGGATCTCCTCTGCACCTCGACGGCTGGGGAAAAATCTGGGTAGAATTGGATGTTATCCCCATCATATTGAAGTTGCCCCTTGTCTGTCGCTAGTCTCAGCATTGTGTCGCGGTTCTTATAGTTGAGCAATTTCGCGATGATTGGTCGGAGTGGCTTCAGGGATGGGTCTGGTGGTCGGGATTCCGTGGGCTCTCTCCACAACAAATTGTTGAGATAGAGCTCTTTGCAGATTTTTTCCACATGGTCCTCCATTTTCGTCTGAAGTTGTTGTTCTCCGACTCCGATCAGTCTTATGTTATTTCGGCGGAAGCAGCCTTCGAGGTCTTCAGTCTTGGCAATTGTCACCTTCATCTGTCCTCCCAGTGCTGTCACCCTCGCTGTTAGTGTTGTTGCAGTGTTGTCGAGATAGGAGACTTTGTTCCACTGAGTCAAGCTGGTCACCATGCCTGTCGAGGCGGTGTTGTAGTTGGTCGACTTTGGAGGACAGTGTATCCAGCTTGCACTCGAGACTGCTGATTCCGGCTTTCAGATCTAGGAGGATCTCAAGTATGTCCATGTGCTGGGGGGGGGGGGGGGAGGTTCGTCCTCTTGGATTGCATCCTCTTGCAGGGATTTTGGTCGGCTGCTAGGTTTTGGAGTATTCGTGGATGTTCCAGGCTCGAACGTTAGTTTCTGCTAGGACATGTCTGTTTTCCCCATGGTGAAATACAGCAGTGGGGGTCTTGCCTCTGGTTGTTCCGAGCACGGATTATCCTGGCTGGTTTGCGACTGTGGTGCAGCCTCCGAATTGGGGTGGCGTTGTCAGACTATTTTACTTGTATCCTTCTGGCCTTTGTCTCCCCTCTATCTGCATTGCTGGTGGGATCCCACGCAGGGGCTGTTTATTGTTTGGCAAGCAGGTGTTCCTGGGATTGTGGTTTGTGCTGTGCCTTTTTGGTGGTTCGAGCCCCTCAGGGCGTCAGGAGGGCAATCCGCGACTTCCTATGTGTTGAGTATGCCATTGTTATTAGCCAATGCAATGTGTCAGTTCGGTGACAGTGCTGTTATTTTGTCGGCTCAGTTTTCTCCCAGGGGTGCTTTTCCCCTGGGGTTACTGCAGGATTACAATTGGGGGTAGGGGGGGGGTGCCGATATCTCCCAAATAGAGAGCTTGTTTATGCATTCTCACAGCTGTGCTGTATCGGTGAATGATTTATGCGGTGCAGCCCATTTGCGGGTTATGGTTGGGTACGGCTGCCAGCAGTCTCCTGCAGTGGGGTGATTGATAAGTTTTTGTACTGCGCTTGTTGCTCGTGATGGAGCCAGCCGGTAGCTGCGAGCCGTGTGGATCGTGCGTTATTGCGGGGACCCGTTGTTATTCCTCCCTGGAAGTAGTCGTTTGTCACTGTTGGATGTCGCAGATCGGCAGGCATGGGGGGGCAGGGGGGAGGGAGAGCTCCGGTGCCCCTGCCGGCAACCCTGCTTGGCTCGTCCTGCGTGGGGGGGCACCGCTGTGGTTGTGCTGCGTTTATGCCAGCAGCCCGCCTCGGTCTGCACGCACCTCTGCCTCCCCACGTCGCAGCAGCGCTGACACCTACCCTCCTGGTGTGAGGTGCGAGGGTCGTTCCTCCGCTGTTCTTGTTGTTGGTTGCTTCGCGGCTGGGCACGTCCTGTCTCCGATTGCGTGTCTTGCAGTCGGGCAGGTCTCCGCTGCTTCCCCGCTCACAGCGCTTTGGGCGGTAATGTTGGGTGCATCTCTCCATCAGTTCGTTATCGCTCCTGGATTATACCGGGGTGCTGCAGGGGGGGGGGGGGGGGTCTTCGTGTTGCGTGAGCCTGCCCAGACATGAAGATGACACTGGCTGCCACCGTTGCTGGTCTTGCCTATTACGTTGCGGGGTCTAGTTAGGCCGCGGGCGTGTGGCTGCTGCTGGGCCTTCTCCCAGTCCTACGCTTACACTGGAACTCAGGAGCCGCGGGTCTCATGCGCCGCGATTGTTGGCGTATTGCAGGCGCTGGTTTATAGAAGTGTTATTCTTCCAGCTGGGGCCGTCTACTCTCCAGAGAAGCCGCGATTGATCAGGATTAATTTGGGAGCCTCACAGGAGCTCATGGAGGAGCCGCCATCTTGGATGGCCCTCTAGCGCCCTCTTCCCTGGGACAAATACACATTATGATTAGGACAGCCCACAGGGAGCACTCGCGTGTCCAATCCCATTGACAACCGCAGACCCTGAAGAGGAGCCCTTGGTGGAGGCAGAAATAGAAAACTAGCAATTTATATTTATGGTAGATTAAGGTGCAACTAAATCATGCATTATGGAGGGGAACTTTCCATTATCATGCAAAGCTCCTGACACGCAAGGATTCTCTGTGGGGTTCCTGTGGACCCAGACATATTTGTCTATGGTATCAAGGTATTAGCAAAAGCAGTGCCTCAAATTGCGACAAAACGTTGGCGAGTGCCCGCAGAATTTATTTTGCGGGCCATGGTGCCACCTGAGATGGTGGCAGGGACAATATTGTTATTAGATATGCAAGGACTAGTAGTGTGAGACAAAATAGTCCTGAATGGAACAGACCAGGATGGGTGCGAGTAGCACACAATACTATGTGTAGACCCAACAGTACCATTGAAGGAAATGACTGAGGAGGAGTTATTTGAGGACAGTGAGCAAAATGGGGAGATTTTGGAAATCTGCATCCCCTGTGATATCATGGTGCAGTATAGGAAGGTACAGTGCCCCCTGATGGCAGTGGTGACCCCATCTTTAATTTCCGAGGACATGCGATTTGTGCCAGCACAATTATGGACTGTTAATCCACATGTTAAGTTACTGAGAGATGTGATCCCAGTAAAGATTACATTGAAGTCAGGAGCAGTAGTACTCCCGAGGGTGCAACAGTACCCGTTGTCAAGGGAAGCAGAGGAGGGGTTAAAAGGCACTAAGCAGGCTCATAGAGCAAGGGATCATCGTGCCATCCACGTCCCCGTGTAATACGGCCATACACCCAGTCAAGAAAGCAACAGGGGGTAGTTTGAGGATGATTCAGGATCTAAGTCTATGTAGCATTCCCAAGACAGCAACATACTTCACAGTGGTGGAGCTAAAGAATGCCTTCTTCTCAATCCCACTTCACCCTGATTCATGGTATTTCACTGCGGTTAGCATGGTCAACAGCGCTTTGAGCACACAGGATTGCCTCAAGGGTACTGTGAAAGTCCAATAGAGTACTGCATGCCGACTTGGGAAATATTCAGGTGCCTAGCACAATCATCTAGTATGTGGATGATCTGCTGGTATGTAGTGAAAATAAACAACAGAGTAGGAGGGATTGTGTTGCATTATTGCAATTGCTGGCTCACAATGGGTACAAGGCAGATAAAAAGAAGCTACAATACTGCCAACAGGAGGTACTATATTTGGGACAACTCATTTATGCAAATGGGAACAAAATATTACCAAACAGGGCACCGGCAGTATGCACCACCCCTAGGCCCAGTACTGTAAAGGAAATGCAACCATTTTTGGGCTTATGCAATTATTGTAGAGCATGGATCCTAGACTACGTTGCCTACACAAGGCCGCTGTTACAAAGTCTCAGAGAAGGACAGAAAACAAAAAATGGTGAATTGGAATGGACTGAAGAAATGACTGGACAATTTGAGGACTTCGGTGAATCCTGCCACATTTTGTTTTACAGAGGCCTACACGGATGATGACCTGAAAATGGATGACTGTGCTCATATGAGGGTGAGGAGGAGGGTAAATCTAAAGATACACAGTGCATTGATAGGAGAGACACTATATTGATGGGTCATCAACAATTGACCAGGAGACGGGACAGAGGCACAAAGGGAGGGCAGTGGTGTGCGGTAAGGGGGGGCAGCATGAAGTTCTGATAATAAAAAGATTACCTATGCATTTTTGAACTCAGGCAGCAGATCTTGTTGCTCTCATTGAGGCATTGAGAGCCTCTCAAGGGCAGTTTGTCACCATCTACTCAGACTCCGCATATGTCACGACAACAGTGCATGCAGGCCTGTCTCGGTGGAAGAGGGGAGGATTTTGCAGGGTAGATGGCTCTCCAGTGCAGCATGCAAGGCTGTTCGAAGAACTGATTGAAGCCTTATCATGGCCCTCCGCTGTGCCAATGGTCAAATGTGCTGCCCACACTAATGCCACGGATGAAATCTAAGGGCAACATGGCTGCAGACCAGGCAGCCAAGTTGGCAGCCTTTCTCCCAGATACAATGTTAACAGAGTGTTCAGTGACCACCCCTGTAGAAAGTGAGATCACAGTTCCATACACAGCATTAAAAGGAGCTATGATTGCAGAGGGGATGCGAACAGTCTCCCATTGATCTATTGTGGAGGCAGGAGAGCTCTGGAAAGGTGGTGATGCCCCAAGAATTACTCTGTGGCATTTGAGCAACTCAATTTCCCCTCCCACAGCTCCAAACATATTGTGGCAAATATTCAGGGTAGCATTTCAAAAAAAGCAATATTGTCTAACATGCCAAAGTTTCTGCACAGGGATGACATTACGGAGATTAAGAGGTACATTACCTCGCCCTACAGGACCGTTCCGTGAACTGCATATAGATTATGCAGATATGGGGGAAAGGTGCAATGGATAGAGGTACCTTATTGTGGTGGTTTGCCCCTTTTCAAGGTGGGTGGAGGCAGGACCATGTGTACACCCATATGCAAAGTGTACAGCACGGTTCCTGGTCAGAGAGGTGTTTCCATGATGGGGCATGTGCGGGGGATTGAGATCAAATAATGGCACACATTTCTTTAATGTGCTAAATCAGCATGTTGCAGCGGTATGGGGCATAAAACATTGAATGTGCTCAATTTACCATCGTCAGGCTAATGGCATTGTGGAGAGGATCAATGGGCTTTTCAAGGGTAAACTGTCAAAATTGTGTTCTACGTTGAAGAAAACTGGGTGCGCGGTTTGACCTTGGCCCTCTTCAGCTTACGCACACAGCCCAGTAATGACCACCATTTGACACCACATGAGATAGTCAAAAGCAGGCGCATGCACACCCCCATATCTCCTGTTAGGAAAGCGTCAGATGCACATCAAGCAGCGACAGTACTAGCAGAGGAATTTAGGGAATATTTAACAGCACTAACACCTGCCATCAAATATCTCACTCGACAGATTGCATCAACCAGGAGTGAAGGACAGGATACACCGGAAGGGACAGCAACTGCAAACATATCTGCCACAACTGGACCATTATTACCTGGGGAGCTGATCTACTTAAAAAATGTATGGAACAATCCCAGATTTCAAGGCCCTTATGAGGTGGTGTTCTGTACGCCTCTCGCCGTCCGTGTGAAGGAGTTAAGATATTGGGTGCATCTCTCGGATGTCCAAAGAGCACCTGAGACAAGGAAAAGCTCAATCAACAGAGTAAGATAAAGGATCCATGCCAGGGTGGTGTGTAGTGGCACATGCCTGATTTTTTCTTTTTTTTAATCTTTTCAATTTTTGAAGGCGCAGAACAAGGTCGGTCCTGGTGGGATCAGTGTCTCTCTCTCCCTCTCCCCCTTTCTCCCTCTCCTCTCCCTTTTTTCTCCACTACAGGAATAAGCAAGTATGCTTTAGCGACGTTCAAACCTCTCTGTTATGTAGGGATAAGGTTAAAATAAATGTAATTGGTTCTAGGAATTATGCATTATGCTTTTTTTTGTACCACACTGGGCGTAGTTGTTGGTGTATGAAGGTATGTCTGTTATATGGGGTGGCCATATAAAGGGGGCATGGACAGTTGGAAAATAATGCTAGTATGAATATGTTTATGACATTAAAATAAAAAAATCAAATAATCTCACTTTTGCCGGCCACCCCTACAAGTTTTCTTACAAGAATAAAACTGGAAGTACGAATGACGTATGATTTATATAAGGGGTTGGGCTTTGCTGCCATTTCCGACATAGGATACACAGAATCCTCCAACAGCTGGTACTCCGATATGCGCATCAGGGGCTCATAAGATTTTTGTTCCATATCCAGTCCCAATTAGAGGCACAATGCATGGTGCATGTTGCACCATGTAGAATAAAGGACACATTCCAGGCACACAGCGTGCAGTTGAGGAACATTGATCTAGACCCAGCACTATGCAATGGCAATACAAAATACTGCAAGTACCTACAAGTACCATATTTTTCCTTGGGAGGTGACTCGCATGTCAACGACAAATGGCAGGGCACCACAGTGACGTGCCCAGCAGATGGACTGATCGAGTACAGCAAAGAGACAATAGCCTGAGAACAGACTATGTATGCACAAATATGGTCCCAATACATCACAAGGCTGACATGGATTGCAACAGTGGAGACGCCAGTGCGAATACATAGAGCCCTAGAGTATGAACTATGTTTTAGCAATGAAGGAACAGTTCCTGTTGGTGGAAACACACAGAGCAACCAGACTCTTGTGATCCCTGATATGACAAAAGGTACGGCAGCAGTGATTGATTACTACTTGGTTTGTGCCAACAAGCCTACTTGTACAACCCACCCTCCTGGAGGGGCAAGTATTCACTGGCCACCCTGCACTCAGTGCTACTAATAATCCCAGAACACCTGAAGGAAGAAGAAATGCCTGTCGAGGTGCAAACAAGCCACTCCAGCATCTAAAGAAGCAGAAAGAAACTTGCAGATCACACAATAATTTGGTATGCTGCCAGAAAAAGGACGATTTCAACAGCAGGGAAGAAAGAAGATCAAAGTAGGTTTCGAAGAACTCCTCAGCACTGCTCAGAGGAATACCTGACAAGTTTGACTTTTTAGTTCAGCAGATACTTTCATCTTTTTTGGCCCTTGGGTTACAAGCAGCTGCTAAAGCCAGGTGGGTTAAGATCGTCCGATGAGAGCTAGTCCAGCTGGCCAATGACACTGTGAATGTGTTCAACGCCATCAAAGTAGAGCTCCGTGCATGGAGACTCATGACGATGCAAAACCCCTACATGTTTGATTTGCCAACAGCCATAGAAGGAGGAGTGTGTAAAAAGTTGGAAAGCAGCTGCTGCACTTTTGTACCCCCGGAGGATGCGGAGAATGGGTCACTATCCCACGTCATCAAGGCGGTGCACAATCTAGGTGTTCAAATGAAGAAAGAAGGCGGAGTTCAGAACACGGATTGGCTATTGCTTGCCTTTGATTGGGTCCAGTTATGGCGGGGGGCAGCAGTAAAAATACTGGTGCCCGTTATGTTCTTCTTGGTACTCTTCTGCACATGCCAATTGGGTCTTCAATGTTGTGTCAATATAGTTCCTAATAGTGCAAAGATTATGGTATCAATTGGGGGATCTAAAACACCTTGCCATACAATAAACAGCAAAACTACTAATATTTCTGGGGTTGTAGATATGTCAGGTGGGGATGAGTTTGCTACTGTAGAAGTAACAAAGGGGGAATGTTGGGAAGGAGCTAGCACCCTTTTGCACTCCCAAGCGCTTTAGAATTAGGCAAGACTTCTTTTGACTGCTTCTAGGCACTAGAAGGAACCAGGGGAGAGGGGCACTGGGAAAGCTCTCTCATGCAAATATAATCATATACACAGACATGGGCAGGCACTAAAAGAAGGCAGTTGCTGAAATGTAAAGGTGCAAATAACTATTAGCTGAATACATTTGTAAATCTTAAATCCTATGTAGATCTAAAACCTTAAAGCACGGTAGATGCAAGCAAGCTCTCTGCCGGGAAGAATTCAGCCTGTGCTAAAAATGGATCACAGGGCTCATGCAGAGTTGCGTCACTAAGGCTGGCAGAGCGGCACGAATTAACTCAGCAGCTGTCTGCTGTTTGTCAAAAGCCCATGTATGCTAAAATGAATATGCTCAATGCACACAATGCAGAATTATGGAAAACAAGGTTTTAAGGAGATTATAAGACCAGATCAAAATATGAGTGGAATGAGTAGAGTATGAATGAAAATTAGTTATAGAAATGTTCAGTCTTTCCTGGGGCTAAGCCTCAAGGTTTGTAAAAGTCTGCAGGGCTCCAGTCTGTGTCAATGTAAGGTACCAATATGTAAAGTAGCCTGGCTGACAGAAATAGTTGATGAAGAAAGGAAGACTCTGCAGCACCCCTTGTATGGAAGAAGGACGGTTTGGGATGGAGCCATGCCCATATCCAGTGACCAAGCTAAGAGTATAAAAGCTCCTGCCTGGTACCAATTTGGCAGGAGAAAGGAACGGTTGCAGGACAGAAGAGAACGTTCAGGCAGCAGAATTCTTTGCTCCTATCCTCATTTCTATAAAGAATAAACTTGTTATCCTTGCAAGATAGACTCTTGGCCTTACTTCCCTAGAGGGGAGCATTTACTCTGGTGTGAGAGTGATTAGGGGTACCCTTATAATTAGGGATCCCCATGTAAGTTGGGCTACCCTTATACATGCTAACATTCAGACTCCTATCTAAATGTGACGCAGGCTAATATTCAACAATCCTGTCTAGATGCAACACAGGCTAAACATTCACAATGTCTAAATGTGGCAATGGCTAACATTCACAAGTCTATCTAGTTAAGCTGGATAGTATTAATATCCTGGTCTGCTATCTTCTGAGGGTAGGTAGAGTGGCAGGGCTTCTGGAGAAGAGTGATTGCTCTACTCCCCACCCAGACCACACCTACCTTGATGGTTGCTGCCGGTTGACCGCTGGCCTCCTCTGAAGACACAGTTTGGAGCTGCCAATCTAGGAGCCGCCCTTTTCCTTGGGGCCCTTAGCCACAGGGGCTGCATGGGCAGAGGGCTGCCCTGGGAAGATGACTTAAGAGCAGCGAATGAGCCAATCAGGGGAGGTGGGAGGGAAAACGAGAAATCAATGCAGGGAGAGGGTCGGGGAGACACAGGAGCGAACAGGGGTTGGGGCACTAAGTGACCAAAGAAATTGACGATTACAAGGCCCATTAGGGTCTCGGCTGGCCTGCACTCACCTGCTACGCTTTGCAAAAAAGTGGCGCGCATGGAGCAGCGCCGGTGCTAGGGCCTGGCAAACACGGTCCTAGCGACCACCCCTCTAAGCTGTTACTTGATTTGGGCTTTTCATTTTTACTTGCTTCGTAACCATTACAGATATTTTTGGGGAACCGTCTCCTCCTGTTTATCACTTCTGGTCAGTTGCCCTATCCAGGTTGAATCTAAAAAATAATAAATATATACACACACTCAAAAAATTATTATTATTTTTTTAAAAGTCCATTTGCGCCAATTTCTCATAATATTTTTCGACATGATTTTCTGGTACAAATGCCAAAGTCCATCTTAGTTGCATTCCCTATTTTGGATTTTTCGCCAAATAGATTGAGTAAAATGAAAAAAACCTCCTTGAATTTTTGTTTCTGGAAATGTTTCTGCTATGGCTTTCATTTGTTGAATTTCAGAATCTAAAATGACAATGTCTGGATTTTCTGGGGAAATTTCATCTTTCACAAATCTATAGAATTCTTTGCAAGTTTCATATGTTTTTGATGGCATCGAGGCATATACTAATGCAAATAAACGGTCATCTATTTGTCCATGTACTCTATAAAATTGAGAAGAGGATTTTGGACATACTTTAAATGTACCGTCTACCTGCCATCGTGTTGCTTATTTTAGGTAATCCATGCTTTTTCTTGTGCTGAATATCAATAGCCTACCCTTCATTTTCTGATTGCCATACACCAAAAAGCACTCCTTTTTTCAGTTTGCATTAATTCTTCTGGTATTTTTACCTATGCATATGTTTGTGGGAGAGGGGGAACATTTTTCCTTTTTTTGCCTATGTTTGCATGGCTGCCTTTGTAATAATGTATTGCTTGGCATTTGGCCTGCTACATGGAATAATATATATTACATACTGCCCTGATTTATTTAATTCAATTGTAAATCACTGGACGAAAGCCCTGAGGCATACAAGCACTGAGACTGACATAACATAAAAAAGAAAAATAAATCAGGGAAACCCAAGAGAAGCTAGAAACCAAGGGAATTTGATCAGAAGTTATTCCAAATGGAAAGTTTTCAGAATCCGCCTGAAGCCAGCGAGACAAGGGCACAGTCAAGTCAAGTGGCTGGGCATTCCAAAGGCGTGGAGTCGAGAAAGGGAAACATCCCTTTTCCACTAGTGTCAACTTTCCCTTGGATGATTGCAGTAGGCCGGTGTTTGACTTGAGAATACATCTCTCCGGAACCCATTTAAGATGAGCTGTCAGATATATAGGACCTTTACCCTGGAGACAGGAGTCCGAAATGCACAGGGTGAGAAATATAACCCTCTTTGCTATCGGAAGCCAGTGTAGTGATCTCCTGGTTGCTGACACGTGGTCCATTTTTCTCAAGCCAGCTACTACCCTGACTGCATTATTCTGGACAACTTGTAGACGGGTACTATCTCCCTTACCTACGCCAAGCAAGATAGTAGCACAGTAGTCTGCCTATAATCGCTCTGGCCAGATCGGCAGAGCTGGTCATTGCTAGATATGGTCTCGGTTGAGCCAGTAGCTTGATGTAATGAGAGCAGCTGGACACTAGACCGCTGATGTGAGTGTTAGGTAAGATTGTCATAGAAATGATAAATCTTCCTGACCTGTGACAGCCCAGACCCTTTTGCTTTGCTGGTGGATTATTTTTCCTTATACCTCTGAGTGAGAACCTTTTTCCATACTCACAGAATCTTTTACTTTATGGGTGTCTTATTTAGACTCTATAGTGTCTTTTTAAAGTCATCATCTTTAACTACTTATTGGCAATAAGTGCCTGTTGTTGCTAGGGTGCCCTAGGGGCTCCCCTTTTAACTTTCTCTGACTAACCTTGTGAGAACTACAATTCCCAAGGGTAGAAAGGATCTTTGGATCCCTTTTACATTTTATTTGGTGAAACCAGCTGTTTGGGAGAATTCTCAGAAATGTGCTAATTTCCTCTCTATCTTGGAGACCCCCAGAACTTTTGCTGGACTTTAGGACTTTTTCATTTTTAACCTGGAGAGAGCGAGACCTTTTTCCCCACTCTCGCGTGTATTTTCTGTGAATTGAACTCAGTTTCTTTTGGTTTTGGAGTCTGACAAACTCCATGGACATCATCTTTTTACATTGTGACACACAGCACCTACAGTGCAGTGCCACAGGGAAGTCTTCCAGATTTCCCCAACGTTTAAATACCGTCTCTTGGATAAACTACTGTTGCCAAGAACAGTGAAGTGAAATTGACTTTACTTACATTTGTAACTTTCTAGACCCAGCACACACCATCTTACAATACGGTGCTAGAGGGGTTACTTAGTATCCCCTTTGTCTAGTTTCTCATGTAACATTTTTATGTTACCCTTTCTACAATTAATGGCTGGTGGCAGTGGTTTACTATTAACTACTGTTGTGAGTTTTTACCGCGGGCTGCGTTCGCAGCTACAGTAAGGCACCCCTAGGTGCCCATTTTGTCAAAATGGCCCATCTTTTTCACCATTTCTTGTTGGAAAGTTCCTTCTTGAGATTTACTCTGCCCGCCAAACCAGGTTTGTTTGGGAGAATTCTCAAAAATGTGCAAATTCCCTCCACCTTAGAGACCCCCAGCAAATTTGTTGGATTTTGAGGACTTGATTTTTTTTAACCTGGAGAGAGTGGGACCCTATTTCCCCCACTCTCATGTTTTCTAATGTAATTTTATACACAGTTTCTTTTTGGTTATGGAGTCTAACCAACTCCATAGGCAACATCTTTTACAATTGTGTCACAAAGCACCTTCAGTGCAGTGCCACAGGGAAGTCTGCCAGATTTCCAAAGGTTTAAATACCTTCTCTGGGATCAACTACTGTTTCCCAGAGCATTAAAGTGAAATTGACTTTACTTAGCATTGTACTCGCTAGACCCAGCACACCCTATCTTACAATAGAGTGGTGGAGGGGTTACTTAGTATCCCGTGTGTAAATGCTCATGTAACATTTTCTATGTTACCCTTTCCTCAGTTGACTGGCTGGTGGCAGTGGTTTCGTTTTGAACTACCTTGGTTTGAATTTACCGCAACCGTTCGCAGCTCCGGTAAAGTAACCGCGGGAGCCATCTTTTTCAAAATGGCATACAGCCATCTTGGCTAAAATGGTGCCCGGTCATCTTTTTTCGGCAGGTCTTTGTAGAAAGGTTTTTTTAGAGAGTTTCTCTGCGCACCAAACCAGGTTTGGTCTCTCTGTTCATTTCGCCTTTGGCGGGGTTTTGAGTGTGTCTGGGGTACGCAGGAAGTGAGGGATATGCCCGAAACTCCATGTGCTTAGTCTCCTAGGAGACCCAAATGCACTCTGTGGTGATTGGCTGGCTGACTGTCCGGCAAGGACAGCCACCCTGCTTGGTGAGCTGCAGCTAGGCTGTAATGAATGGGAGAGAACTGAATAAAAAGTGAGTCTTTTGGCTTGGAAGGCAGAGTCGACCACTGGACGAAGGAAAAGAAGACGAGCTTGAAGAGGACGCCTGCTGCAACTCCTGGACCGTTGGTTTGCCCGTTGAAGCCCTGTTGCAGTGACTATTTGCCAAGTTCGCATCAACAGAGAAGCCCCTGCAAGGACGACTTCTCCCTTTGAGTTGGTGGGACCAATCAACTCCAAAGTAAGCCACCTGGACACCCATCACGGAGCTGGTTGAATTTCCTCAGAGTTGCTGCAGGAACCGTACAGCCAGGGAGAGGGACACCAGATTGTGTGCGTTACTTTTAAGCTGGCCTAAAAGCTTTTGGAAGATCCTCCGGACTCCCATGAAACAGGACTGACCAAGCCTGAGCCCCCTCAGCAGAGTGCGGGACACCAGAAGTAAGGACAGTCCACCTTGACAGCCAGGAACTGCCCTTATTGCTATTTGCTGTACGGCAAGGAGCTGAAACGCGAAAGAGCCACAGACAGTAAAGTTTGCCGGTTGCCAGTTTTGACAGTGCAGGAGTTCCCCAACGTCCTCCCTCTTGTTCCCACGACTGAGGCCCAGGAACAGTGAGATCTGCAGAGCTGCACAGGAACAGAAGCTGCCTCTTTTCTTCTTTACCAAGGTACTGTAAAACAGGTCTAAGAGAACTTGACCCACTTTAGGTAGTTTAGTTAGGATACTAGTAGTTGGTATCCTTCTGCTGCACCCTGAGTACCAGTGAGACCGGGAAAGGGGCGAGATGCGGGGAAGCCTGAAATTCAATAGTGAAGCTGGGCAAATGTTGGGAACGGTTGAGATAGGGGGAAGGAGGGGAGTTGGGGTAGTTAGAGGGATCTTGGCCTACAGGGATGCACGAAGAGTCAGGGACGGTCATGTCATGATAGAGTTGGGTAATGAACAGACCAGAGCAGATGGGGGAATTTAAAATAATAACCTGGAATGTTAGGGGCCTGAACGCTGTAACAAAATGAACTGGTTATGACATATCTGCGAAGGCAGAAAATTGATAAAGCACTTTTGCAAGAAACCCACTTGACTAAGGTGAAACAAGACATGATAGCGTGGAAATGGAGCGGAGTGACACTGGGCTCCACATATTCGACTTATACTAGAGGGGGTCCTAATTTGGGTAGCACCAACGGTCCCATTCCAGATCCTTCAAACCCCGCAGGATACAGACGGCAGGATGATAATCATAAGGGGATTGGCCCATGTTAGGGTGAATATTTGTCACTGTGAATCTTTGTGTAACCACTCTACAGCTCACATTGACCCCTCTTGAGATAAGCCGGCTGCTCAGCTACACTACCCGCCTGTGTCACTTCTCTTCACACAGGGCACAGTGGTTACAGTGACAATGAACAGTTAAATACTGGCTCAACATTTCATTCTCTAAAGAGCGAAAGGCTGTAGGATGAATGCCTCCACACAAGCTAAAGAGAATAGGTGCTGTAATTATGCTACTACGCAATCTTATGCCATCATGGAGACTGTGCAATGGAACAGGTTGACAATTACATGTCTACAAAGACACACCATAGAAGCCTGTGTAATCGATGGAGCTTAGATACTGTTCATATATTGCGCATACCTCTCATTCCAATCTGATAAAATATGCCTTTCAAATTCAAAAGAAGGCACGTTACCTATATGTTTAGCCTTTTCAATTACCATTAATGGCACCCAATGCCCCATTCCAGGAAGTGATCGCTGGTAATTCTGATATTTAAAAAGGATGACAGAAGTGACCCTGTGAATTACTGACCGATATTGACCTTTAAGATAGACTAGAACGGAGTATGTTACACAAGGAACGACTAGTAATGACAAAGTCATAAAGTAGTTTCACTGTCACCAGCCATTCAAGTAAACTTGCAATTGTACCTAAAATGTTACCAGGTAAGTAAGAAAGGGGATGGCACTCCCCATACAATGGGGTGTGCTGGCTCACTAAAGTCAATGTAAAGGTGATGGGAATCCCACTTTACTTCTTTGGAACAGTAGTTTACCCAAGAGGTAATAAAAGAAATTAAAAAGGGAAGCCAAAAAATGGGCAACCCAGCCTAAGCCCAAAAGTTCTAGAGAACTAAATACAAGCACAAACTACAGAGACATAAAAAGTTCACCATAAAAAGAGTAAAAGACTAGGTTAGGACTGGCCACCAGGGGGCGCGTGAATGGAGACATCCTTCATGTGAGCTCCGCGCCTGGGTCCGTTAACGTGGACTGAGCCCCCACCTCAAGACCACCCTGGCCTATCAATCACTAAAATTGGATGCCTGAAGGAGCCGGGCACCCCCCGGAGAAAACCCAACGAAAATCGGAGTGATCTTCGCTGAGAAAACTCGACCGAGAACTCTGGTGATTCGCTGTGTATTGGGCCCACAAACGCAGCTCCCCGCGCTGCCTGGGTCCCCGGCGTGCACGCGAATGAACTGCTGTGTCAGGGGAGGAGACGCCATCACTGTCCTGCGGACTTGCATGAATGAACCCCAGCTGGTGACATCCGCACTCGGAGCACCACCGCAGGCAAGTGGCAATTGGCATGGACCCCGATCTGCCTGTTAAGAGTTCCATTGCATTCAACGGACCTGTGCCAGAGCTGCCCGTCCTGATCTACGAAGGAGCGGAACACCGGAGAAGGCCCCGTGGAGCTCAGGTACTCGCAATCCCAACCCTCCCAATCACTGGGCCCGCTAACCGACAGAGCACCAACACAGCTCGCCTCAACTTGACCCCCCCCCGGCCCCTGACAGACTCACGTAGGCGTAGGTCCTGATTGACACGGGGGCCCTCTCACTGCCATCAACTTAAACCTGGAAAACACCAGGCAGCTGTTACACCAGGGAGGCAAGACTACAGTCAAAGAGGGGGCAAGCGCAGGCCTCCATAAAGGGCCATTTGGGGCCCAGAACATCTAATTCAACAATCTTCGCCGCCCCCAAGGGTCCGGACCTCTCCCAGGACATCACAAGAGGTGACATATTGGCATGTGTACCTGAGGGTTGGGCCCCCATGGTCTGGGGCGTGTGCCCTCCTAGGATGCACCATGTACCTCCTCCGATCCCCACACCAAGGGCCACAGAAATCCTCTCCAACCTGTTGAATACTACACAACCGCAGCAAGGGACTTCAACGCACCTAGGAACGCTCTGCGCCTGAGTTCAGGGGGCACCTCAAGAACTTGTCACCGCAACGTGGAACTGTGAGCCGGACTGCTGTGGTACAGGGTGTGGCCCCCCCCCTCAGATCCTCTAAACTTCCCCTACCTCAGGTAGCATTGGCCTCCACCGTGCGCAGCGGACACCTGCTGATCTCACTACTGAGGGCACGCTGCTCATGGACATTAAAACTAAATTGGCAAAATACAAATTCTCTCCACCTCACGAATCCCTGCAGTTTTTCGGCGCTAGCAAAATGTCGGCAACGGGATCCGACGCGGCTGCGACCAAGGCAGACGTTGCTGACTTACTTACCGAAATGAGGAGCATGAGAGCTGACATCGGAAACAAGATAGACAAAATCCCAAACAGGATAGATAAAATGGAGGACAGGTTGGAAGAAGTCGAACATAACCAAACCTCCCTGAACACCTTGAAAACTCAGATGGACCTTCAGATAGCAGAGATTGAACACAAAGAAGAAGAAATTTGCTAAAGGTCGACCATCTCGAAAACAGTGAACGCCGCAATAACATACGTGTGTTTGGTATTCCGAAAAAAGGAAGGCGAAACCGAGCTCGATCTTAAACAGAGCTTACACACCATTTTGAAGCTCCTCTTCAAAGATGATTCAGTGGATGAACCCAAAACCGTCCGCATTCACAGAGCTGGTGGCAGACCAGGTGGCCCAAGATCAGTATTAGCTCGATTCCACAATTACTCGGATAGGACGCGAATTCTGGAGAAGGCCAGACACACACCGCAGCTAGCACTGGGAGATTCAGACATTTTTATTTATCAAGACTTATCCTCCCTCACACTGGCATTGAGAAGAAAGTGCTTAACGATCACAAGAATGCTCAAGGACAAAGGTATAAGATATCGATGTTGCTATCCTTTCTCACTCACATTCGAGTGGGAAGGATCTACAATGAAAATCACCTCTGAAAAAGGGATCGCCAGCTGCATATCGGACTTACTGGGTGCACAGGGAGAAGGAACATCATCGGCCGGACAGAAGGATGAGGACATAGAATGGCACACCAAGGGATCGAGGCGAAAGAGGATCCAGGGATCCAGAAAGTTCAGGAGAATGAATTACTCTCAAGACATGGAGCATTGATCTTCCCTCCCATTATAACAAGCATCAGACGACGAGATCACGGTAAGATCATAGCAACTCAGTTCATAGAAGGTGTTGGGGAGAATTCTCCGTTTAGGCTGAATTTCCTAACCTAGTGAGTCCCCCATCAGCTTTGCTGGATTTTTGGGGGTTTATTTTTTTCTCCTGACAAGAGTGAGACTCTTTTACCCTCACTCTTGGGCATGATTTGAGTGTGTTTCTTTGAATCTAGAAGTGTTTAATGGGCTATGGGGTCTTTTACTCCAGAGGGCTTCATGTGTTTTTGTGATATGTGTTACAAAGCACCCTCAGTGCAGTGACACAGGGGTGTCATAGTGACCCCCCAGTATAGACTCCATACCATGGGACTGACTACTGTCTCCCAGGGCATGTAAAGTCACCATTGACTTTACTAGTCTTAAATTCTGAACAGAACCACTACAAACCATCATATTGTGGACGTACTGGCTGGGGCAATTCGATTGCCCCAGGGTCTGTTAGTCGAGGGGGCACGTCTCCGTCCCCCCTGATGGAGTTTTGGCTGGTGGCAGTGGATACTACTTTTTATATTCAACCGCAAATATTTTCCTATGGGATTTCCCATTGTTTTAGGCTACTATCTTTATTTAATTATTTATGGTAGCCTCGAACATACCGCCGGTTTATTTAATTATTAATTCTCCGGTTGGTATTTTTTGCCAAAACTTGATCTAAAATGGCGTTTGTGTTCTCTTCTGTGACTCCAACCCAAGTCGAGCCCTTTGTTCCACTTTTTGGCGGGCTTCTCCACAGTGGTGCCACTCTGTCTGGGGTACTTAGGAGGGGTGGAGGGGAATTTAGGCACCCTGGACTGAGTTGCCTAGGTAACTCAAGTCGCACTCCATCCTGATTGGCCCAAGTGGTGAGCCGGCCGACTCACCACTTAGCATGTTTGAGTGACAGCTAGGCTGAGTGAATGGGGGTTTGCTGCATAAAAGCAGGGCTTTGGGGACTGGAACTTCGGAAGTCGCCACAGGACCTAAGAATCCGACGAGGGAGAATCTGAGCCAACCTGCCACGACACCACCACCGGTGGAGCCCTGCTGGACTGCCTCACCACTTTTCCCAACGACAGAGGAGATCTCCCGCCGGAGAGTCTTCTTCCTTTGACAGGTGGGGATAACCAGTTTCACCATCTTTTCGCCCTCCCGACGTACCTCGTGGCCGCCTTGCCTGTGCCAAGCACCCCGGCAACCGGGATACCACGTTTTACCACGACCGCGAAGCAAAGGTACCACCTTTAACCGGAAAACTCCACGGCTGGTTTCTTCCCTGGTAGTGCAACGACCTTCCTCTTTCCTCCAAGTCGAGATCTTCTCTTCCCCTGGACGACGACGCAACTTGCACCCACTACCAGGAACAACTGCCACCGCTGGAGGATCCTTCCCACTTAAGGTACAGTGTCCCGCCTGGCTTCCCTTGCTACCGACTGTACGGGGTAGATTTAGCCCCCGGCTTTCGAACCTGGGTTAGCCGGGACACCCTGGCTAAACTTTCCTAAGCCTCTCTAAACTCTTTTTGAACCCTCTGCAAGACTTTCTAAGCCTAGTGTAACTGTGATCTTGGGCGTATTTGTGCTCTGCTCTCTCTAAGAGTGGGCCCAGCCTTTGGACTTTGGCTTACCAGTGACTTTTGCTCTTCTGCCTTGCTTACCGTGTTCTTGAATCTTTACCTTTCCATATTCTGTCTTTTTCCCTCCCTTTCTCACAAACTTATTGGAGTGCCATCTAGTTAAGCGCTCACCTCTGTATGAAAATAAGTGGTGTTTTACAGTGACTTATCTGATAAGGAAAAAGGGATGTATATATTATAATAGTAACTGTGTTTAGAATAGTTTACAATAAGAGTGCTGGAGTGTTTTCAACAGTGTGTTTTTAAATAAATAATTATATACTTTGATACCAAAGCTCTGGTCAGTGTTTGCTTGTATTGTTGTATCTGAGTGCCTATTGTGTATACTTTGCATACTGCCTAACTCTTCTTGAGGGAAGTCTGACTGCTCAGCCACAGCTACCAGGTAAATCTGGGTGGTACAGACTGCTACCAAGTGGGTTTACTGCCAACACCTGTAGTCCTAAATCTTTTGCAGTGGTCCCTAAGGGAACTGCACAGGTTTCTGCCTAACAGAAGGGAAGGGTTGAATACAAGAGAGATACAAAACGGGACCATGAGGGATCATGATGGGAACCGGACGGGTCGATTAGTGACCCTCTTAGGGCCCAACAGGACCCGACCCAATGGTAACGAATCAGACACAAGGCCGCCCAACACAACAGAGGCACTGAAACAGACATTTTGGACATTTAAGCACACACCCATAGTTCAAGATGTCACCCGCATTCCGAAATGATACACTACGCAAGTGCACACTTAATGTAAAGGGCCTGAACTCTCCCACAAAACGATCTATGGTGGCCAGGGAATTCAGGCGATCCAGCATAGATATTCTATTTCCTCAAGAAACACGTTTCAAAGAGGGGAGGAGAAAACGATCCCATGCCGCGAAGTAGGTCTCTCCCTCTGGAGCTCTGGAATTTCAAAAAAAGGCGGGAGTGGAGATTCTAATTCGCAAAGGCCTCCGTATGACAACTCTTGGGTCTTGGTCCGACACAGAAGGAAGGGCTCTGGTAGTTGTGGGAAACATTTGCGGCACAATTGTTACTTTTGCCACACGCTATGCACCCAATCAAGGGCAGAATAGGTTCCTCCACAAAACCACAGAGAAAGTTTTCACTATGGCACAGGGGCACACAGTTCTTGGAGGAGACTAACACGTGGATGGACAGCTACATGGATAGGCAAACTAAAACAGATGCACTTAACCTGCCACAGTCACAAGAACAAGCTGAAATCAAAATAACTCTTGACCTATACGGCCTCACCGATAGTTGGCGCCACCTACACCCAGTAGATAGGAGGCTTCACTTTCCACTCCATTCCCCATGACACTCTCACGCGTATTGACTACATCTTTCTCTCCGAAGGCCTGCTACGAGTGCTCCATACTGCAGACATACACCCCACCGCATGGTCAGATCATGACATGGTCTCTGTGGATATAGGCTGGAATGACCTTGCCCCCCGGAACACTAAATGGAGATGCAACAAATCTTTATGGTCTGACACGGTCTTTAGAGAAGACCTTGAGAACGAGATTAAAGAATTTTTCACCACCGATGACACAGGCGAGGTTAGGAAGGTGTCCGTATGGGAGGCAGCCAAGGCCACATGGAGGGGGATCCTCATTAGAGAAGGCGCCCGGAAAAAGAGGGAATGTGCCCTGTTGGAAAAGAACATTAGGGAAAAGCTTTGTACGGCTGAAAAACTGGCGCAGTCTTCCCCGCATGACAGATCCAAGTATATTGCCAAAGCCAGAGAACTCACGGAGGAATTGAGAATACTTATTGTAGGCAAAGTAGCTCAAAACCTGCAATATTTGAAACAGAAATATTATGAAAAAAGGCGATAAAGCAGATGCCCTCCTGTTGAGCGCAAAAAACAGAACGATGGGTCGACTTCATAGAGAGGACAGATCCTAGACACGATAGAAACATCTCCGGAGGGAATACAAGAAGCATTTGCCTCTTTCTATGAAGATCTTTATACTTGCGACCCCCCCCCCCTCCATTAGGAAATATTGACACATACCTTACGGATACAGGTCTCCCTACACACTCACACACGGAGGCTGAATCCCTAGACACTCCAGTCACAGAAGAGGAAGTTACTGCTGCCATAAAGCGCTTAAAGACAGGAAATGCCCCGGGGGAGGATGGCTTCACGCCTGGTTGTTATAAAGCATTTTCTACACTCCTTGCCCCCTTCTTGGCAACTCTGTTTAACTACATCTTTGAAACGGGCCAAGTGTCCCCGTCCTTTGCTCAGGCCTTCCTCGCCGTCATTCCAAAAGAAGGGAGGGACCTTAAACATTGCAGCTCCTATAGACCCATCTCTTCTTAACATTGATGCTAAAATATACGCAAGGGTCATCGCAGGCCGGCTTGAAATGTATTTACCGCGACTTACATTCTGACCAAGTTGGCTTCATCATCGGGAGACAGGGAGCTGACACGATGAGAAAAACACTCCATCTGATACACGAAGCACAAGGAATGGGAGAAGACCCATCTCTTCTGTCCTTAGATGCCGAAAAGGCCTTTGACAGGGTGGCCTGGGACTTCCTGGAGAGAGTGTTAGTTTGGAATGGGTTGGGAACGAAACTCTGTTGCGCCATTAAGGCACTGTACACATCTCCCATGACATCTGTGACAGTGAATGGAGGCTACTCAAGGTGGTTCCCCTTGGAAAGGGGAACGAGACAAGGCTGTCCACTGTCCGCAATACTGTTTGTGCTGTCCCTCAAACCGCTGGCGCAGAAACTAAGACACAATGACAGGGTTAAAGGAATTAAAGTGGGACAACGAGAGTATAAACTGGGCCTTTATGCTGATGGTAATCTCCAACATCTAACTGATCCTTTAAACTCAGTCCTAGCTGCACTATGCATAATTGAAGAATATGGCGAATTAGCCGGCCTCAAAATTAATACAGGAAAATCGATCCTCCTCCCAATTGATAAAAGCAAGGACTCCAACGTGGAATGATTCGCTCCGCTAGGGGTGGAGGTCAGCCTCTCCACACTCAGATCTGGGCAATAACGTTACCCGAGAATTAGGCTCTTTATATCAAGCTAATTTCCCCCCGCTATCACTTACCCTCCAGAAAGATATGGAAAGGTGGTCCAGACTCACCGTCTCCTGGTAAACGCTATAAAAATGGTGATACTGCCCGAAATACTCTACTTGCTTCAAATGCTGCCCATTACAATGCCCAAAGAATATTTCACTGACACTAGGAACATTCCGAATGCAAAATCAAAAGCCCACAGTCCCCACATCCTTGCTCAAACTACGAAAAGACAATACAGGAGTAGGCCTCCCAGACATAGAAACGTATTACAGAGCGACCCAATTGCGCATATTAATTCCGCACGTCAGGCAACAGTCGGATCCGCAATGGATAGCCCTAGACAATTACTGTCTTCGCCCATTCATTCTAGGTGAATGGCTCTGGGTCCAAGGGCCCCAATTACGGAACAGCATTAAAACTCACTCCATCATTGGAACAATATGGGCACTGTGGAAACCTTGCAAGAAAATGGAGGGAATTACGACTTGGCCCTCCCGCCTGGGACACCTGTGGGCGCCGGGAATCCGAGACGCGATCCCGGACCCCGGAAGCTTTGAGGAATGGTATCAGGTGGGACTAGAAAGAGCTGGGCAGCTGAGGAGGAATAATACCTTTATCACCATTCAGGAGCTACAAGAGGCACTCGGTATAGGCCCACTCTCGGTGTTCTTATACCCGAGACTCAAGGGAGTTATGACAAGGGCGATATGCAAGCGCCAACTACAAAGGGACCTCACCCCGTTCGAAAGAATTCTTGATACCTGTACAAGCTCTAAAGGCCTAATAAGCGCAATGTACTTGAGGTTTCCATCACACCATCCCTTATGCTGAAGAGCAAATGGGAAGCAGATTTGGGTAGACACATCTCACAGAAACTATGGTTACAAATATGTAGGAGAACAGCGAAATCATCCATATCCTGCCAATACAAGCTGCATGCCATCAAGCTAATATACAGATGGCAATACGACCCACTTAGATTAGCTAAAATGTATCAGGGGGTAAATCCATAATGCTGGAGGGGTTGTGGAAAGAAACCTGGCTATTGGCATATGTGGTAGGGATGTGGGGCGGTCCAAGCTTACTGGTCAGAAGTTCTCAGTTGGATCAAAGAGATAGATGATGAAGAAAGGGAGAAACAACCATTGTTGATTCTATTTGGCCTTATCGAAACAGAAGAGACGACCATTAAAGCACCCAAAATGATACAAGGCCTACTGATGGCCGCAGAGCATGTCTCACTATGGTGAGAAAGAGGGCTACGCTCCCTACCAAAACAGAATGGATAGGTGTCGCCCGAAACATTTATAGAATGGACAACCTGACTGCAGCCCTTCATGGGGACCGCACCTCAGTTGAAAATGAATGGTCAGAATTTCGGGCTAAATACATCACTCAGTAGAATGTGTGCGAAACATTATAAAAGTCATAGACATGCTATAAAACAGTTGACAATCTCTGCTTTGTGTTATGGTTCGAATAATGATCCCGATGTGGAAAGTTGAATTGTATGTACCCTCCTGTTGGTATTATGAGGGAAAGAGTGGGAGGGGCGGGGGGAGAGAACAGGGGGTAGACCGCTTTTTAGAAAGCTATTGAGAAAATGATAATCTTCACAACGATACCAAATGTTATATGCAATGTTTTGTATATTTCCTTTTATACAACTTTTTGTTGAAAATGTCTAATTGAATGTCGAAACCCCTACTTTAAAACTAATAAAAACAAAATTTAAAAAACAAAAAAAGACTAGGTTAGAGGGGAAAAAAAAATTACACTCACCTAGGGACAAGGTAAAATAATGACCAAGTCCAGGCAAAATGTTCTGGGGTTAACACAGGTCAGGAATATTATTAACATTTATACAAATCTTACCGAACACTTCTCAGATCAGAAGAGTCCTTAAAAGGTAATTCACTTGCCCGGAAAAGCTACTGCTTTTGCAGGTTTGTGAGCATTTCTGTGTGTGTGACACAGGAAGGGGGTGGAACTATCTGGTCCCACTCCACATCTATGGTGCCAGAAAGTCTAGGTGTGGGGGGCAAATGTGGAATCAGTAGTTGTCCCTGATTGGACAACTAATGGCTGTTTGAATGATGCAGATTCTTACCATTGGTGGGCTTGGATTTGCTTACAGCTCGGAATTTGGATAAAAAGAGGTCCTCTGCAGCCATTTTCTCAGATCTTGTTTGGAGCCAAGAATCCCTCGAAAAGCACATCCTGCTGAAGATCCAAAGAACACTCCTGGAGTGGCTCAGAATCCCATTCTGCATCTGGCCCGATGAAGCCCTGCGTGACTACCTGATCTCCAAAGAACCTGAGTGGTGCTTCAACCCTTGGACTACTGGGACCAACTAAACGGCGACGTCTCTGGCGAGGTAGCCCACGAGGTAGCTGGTCAGTCCACCAGGCAGTCTAGGGGCACTTCCAAAGGCCTAGAAGGGCTGGATTCTTGCATCGTCATTGAGACTAGTTGGTACAACTATTCCAAGGGCTGAAGCACTGACTAGGGTCTTCTGAGATCTTGCAAAGCAGCAGGGCTTGACTGGGCCAATGACTGCAGAGGATGCTGGTCCATTGCAGAAGTCGCCCTAGGGTCTTGAGCGGTTTTGTTGTAGGATCCTAACGTAGATCAGATGAATGGCTGCAGAAGTCCTCGTCTTATACAGTTTTGGAGCTGGAAGCAAGTCAATGCCCAGCAACAGAAAGTATCAGCTGCATTCAAACAGCCAGTAATTCTCCAATGAGGGACAACTACTGGTTTCACATCTGCCCAGCAGCAGACTCTCTGGCACCAGGGGGATGTGGACTGGAACCACACTTTTCCATACCTCTTACTGGACAGACCAGACAGACACACACTCACCAGTCCACTAAAAAAACAGCAGCTTTACCGGGCACAAGCATGACCTTATATGGGATTTCCTGACATGCGAGGGTAGGAAGTAGGCCAAATTACAATATGGCCAAAGAATAAATAAACCTTGTACATGGCTGTGGTGCTGTCTGTTAAGATCAGGACTGTCTTCCCCTGTAGCTGTGTCTGAAAGGCTTTCAGTGCTTTGAATACAGCTAATAGCTCTAACAGATTTAGGTGGTTGCACGCTAGTTGTGGGGACAACATGCCAAAGCAGGTGAGCCTCCCACAACGTGAGAGATGAGTCTGTCGTGAGACTGGCTTCTACTGAGGGGTGGTGAAGATTTTCCCCTTCAAGAGGTTTTCCCTCTGCCACGACTGCAGAGCGAGATCGAGGGCTGACCAGACAACTACCAGATCTTCCCATTGTCCGCTGGCCTGACACCACTGGCTGTTGAGCCACTCTTGCATGGGACACATGCGCAGACGGGCGTGAGGAACTAAGTAAATGCAGGACGCCATCATTCCTAGCAGTCGCATGGCCTCGCGTACCGTCGCTTCCCGACTGGCTACATACTGAGGGATCTGAACCAGCATGTTCTGAACCCTCTCGTTGGAGAGGAAGACGAGGCCACCCTTCGTCCGAATTAGAGCCCCTAAAAACTGTTTGACTTGACTGGGGTCTAAGCTGGATTTCTGCTTGTTGATGGAGAATCCCAGACTGAATAAGAGGTCTATTGTCTTCCGAGTGTTCAATAGGCAGGTATCGTAAACCAGGACGGATAGTCTGCGCAGGTGCGCTGCTGCCACTGCTAGTACCTTTGTGAACACTCTTGGCGCTGAGGCAATGCCAAAGGGGAGTACTTTGAACTGATAGCGCTTGTCCTCTATCATGAACCGTAGGTATTTCATATTTCAGTGTTGCCAGCGCACAGGAAAGTATGCATCTTTCATGTCCAATGTTGCCATGTAATTCCCCTGTTTCAACAGTGAGATTACTTCCTGTAGAGTGACCATGCGAACCTTTGGTTTGACAAATTATTCGCTGGGCGCAAGTCTAGCACAGGGCGCATGGTGACATCCTTTTTAGGTACAAGGAAGTACACTGAATAAATACCCTTGTTTACCTGTAGAATAGGGACTTCTTACTATGGCGTCTTTTCCTAGAAGGGTCTCCACCTCTTGCAGTAAGGTTTGCAGGTGGTCTGGTGTCAGGCGTCTTGACTTTCGCGGTCTGAATTGAGATGGTCGGGCAAATTCTATGCAGTACCCGTGGCCGACCGTCTTGAGTACCCACTGATCTGTCGTTATCCCCTTCCATGCAGAAAGGAAAGATGTTATACGCCCCTGGGGTGGCATGGGAGGGAACCTGGATCCGCAGGTCATTTCTGACTAGAGGCCGGGCGCCTCTGGGGTTGGAACCTCGTCTTCTATCCTTCCCACACCGCTGTCCTCTGGGTGGATAAGTGGTGGAGGAATTAGCACCTTGTCCAGAATTCAAGTTGGTTCCTGTAGTATACTGGTTCTGGGGAAAACAAGATTGCCCACGAAAGGACCAGCGAGAACCGCTTCCTCTCCGAGGAGAGGGTTTCTGGGTAATCTGTTGAAGGGATTTGAGTGTTTCATGTTCCTTCTTGGCTGTTTCCAGTGCATCGCCCACTGCATTGCCAAACAGGTTGGTCTCTTCCACGGGTTTGTTTATTAGTGCAGCTTGGGTCACCGGCTTGAAACCGGAGTTCCTCAGCCATGCATGTCGCATAAACAAGGTGCCTTGTGCCAGGGTTCTCCCCGCAGTGTCCAGAGTGTTTTTGAGCACATTCTGTGGTATCTGGTCATTGCATCGAATGCAATACCAATCGAATGCCTTACCATCGAAAAAATTACTGCGAAAAAAAGCATTAAATGCATTTATTTTAAAGGTAAAGGGTTTAGTTTAATTATAATGGGTTTTAAAGGTTAAAAAACGAGGGGTTGGGTGGGGGACCCCTCATTAAAATAAAAACATTTTTAAAAATGCTTTTTGATGCTTTTTTTTATGCTATTTTTTAGATGGAATGGTATGTCAATGGTAGGAATTCAATGCAATGACTAGGAACCCATTCTGGTTGAATTGCCTGCATTCCGAAACGATGGCGAGCAATTTGATCAGTGTAGGTTCCGGCACTTCCTGAAGGCCTTCTTGCAGAAGGTTCCACTGAACGTCTGCATAGCTGGCCAATAGCGTTGTGTTATTGGCTATTCTGGTGGAAAACGCAGCAGCCGTTGTGACCTCTTTCGCAGTGCATATAGTCACTTGGACTATCGGGTGGTGCCTAACCTGTGGCCAGGGGAACACCAGCCCGTTTTCTAGTAGTGGTAACCACTAAAGAGTCTCTAGTTGCATGTCCCTTTATGTAGGCAGGGTCAGTTGGAGAAGGACAAAACAACTTCTCCACCCTACGGTTCACCGCCCTGGTCTGTGTTAGTGTCAACAAGAAAGGGGGGGGAGTGACCCGTTAGTGTTGAGGGGGGGGGGGGGGGAGGTTGTGACCTATGCATAGGGCATCGGGGTCCTGGTTGTCGGGGGACGTCCAAGGTGGAGCATCAACCTGATGGCTGTCCTCACAATTGTCTGTAAGATCTGCCTGGTCATCCACACTGTAATTTTCCAGAAAGCTGCCATCCCCATCCTCATCCTGATCTTATGTGTCCATAACATCCTCATTTGTGAGGACACAGGTATACTCTTCATGTGGATCTTCCCAGGTCCTTTGAAACTTGGATACAGGTGAAGAAGGAAAGTCTTCCCGAGGTCTCTTGGGGGGAAGCTTCTCAGAAAGACATTTTTCTAATCTGTCCATACATCCCTCAAATGTCTCCCTGGTCCATGAGGATGACCCAGAGGGGTCAAGGGAGGAAAGGAATCATCTTCCCTGTGACGTTGAGATTTGTCCCCTAATGTGGCTGACAAGGGCACAGGACTCCTCACAGTCGTTGCGGGGGTCTAGACACTGTGGCACGTCTTTCGGCACGTCTGTAGGCCATTCTTTCTGCCTCATCGCTTCCTTCGACCGTTCTTAAAGTCTAACTGCCAAGGCGATCTGTGTGATGCTCTCGCCAATGCTCGGGGAATCTGGTCAAACTACCGGCTGAGGGATGGATTTCGACGTCACCTGGTGAACCGGAGGCTGAGCGGTGGGCCTCGGCGCCACCGGAGCTTTAAGCACCGTCTGCGCATCCTCCTGAAGCGTCTCGATGGTCTCGTGTTTTTTAGGGTTAGCGTCCTTTGTCTTGGATTGCCCAGTCGTAGGTCGCAACTGTGGTTGCATGGAAGGCCTCTAATCCTGCCGATCAGTGGGTCCCGTCGAAGATTTTGATGGTTCTGTTAGCGCTTTGGTACGCTTCGAGAATACCGCAGAAGCAGAACCTTGGGTTGTGTGTTTGGCATAATGCACATGAGCGCCCTTGTCGCCGGGTGTTGTCCCATAGCATGGCTCGCATCAGGCCTGATGGGGTCAGGGACGGCCGTTAGGTCAATGGCTTTCAACACAGAGGCCTGGTCATTGCTAGTTCCCCCATCACTTTCGACAGGTGCGGTGGCAGGTGAAGAACATTCGGCCTGCGACAAGTCGTAGGCTGCCCACCGCTTCAAGCGGCGCTCCTTAAGAGTCTTAGGGTGCAGGAGTTTACAGGCCGCGCAACCCGCCTCCTTGTGGTCGAAGGGAAGACAACTGTTACAGTTACACTGAAGGTGCTAGACTTTGCACGGATATTTGGCCCTGCACGTGGGGCAAAATATAAATGGCGTCTTTTCCATAGCGAAAAACGGGTACAGTGATGACAAAACCCAGGGAGCAAAGGGGGTGAAAGAGGAAAGGCATACTTGTAAAAGACTATGGCCTCATTACGAGTAGGGCGGTAAGGGATACCGGGCACCTGTAAGGGATACCGGGCACCGGTAAGGAGACTGGTGCCGGTAATCCTCTACCGCCCTATTCCGAAGTACCTTGTAGGGAACCGTAAGGAATGTGTGGTCCAACCACACGTCCCTTACGGGTCCCGCTAAGGGACCAGGGCGCTAATAACAGGCTTGCCATTCGTGAGCCCGTTATTAGCGCCCTCCCCATTCCCAAATGGGAATGGGGAATGGTTTGTTCAATGGGGACTTACCGGTCCCGCCAGGGTCGGACTACACCAGTAAGACCCCAATGAACAACACCGGTGCCGGACCCGTTATTGGAGGCAGTCATGGCGCAAATAGCGCCATGACTACCTCCAATCTCTGAATGAGGCCCTATGTCCACCCGACCCCACTCTCCCTACTGTATAGGCCGCCCATAAGGCCCCGCCACGTGGACGGTAGCGACGTCTGGATCAACAAGCATTGAAAATCTGCAGTAGTCTTCGGCATTGTCTCGCAGGATGAACCATCAAAGCGACTTAAAGGGAATAATGACAAAGTCGATAAATATGACAATAACGCTTCTCTATGTAAGAGCTCAACATTCGGCGACCAGTAATCTGGGTGTAAAAAAACAATCTGAGGGACCTCGGCGCGTGAGGGATTTTGGGTACACTACACATCACGTAAGGGATAGTGTTACAGACACGCCTATGCAGACGTCCCCTTTCGATCCCCGAAAGACAAGATGCAATACTCTGCGGTTACCACTGGATGTCGGACCATGTGCACAGCATGTGATTCTAAGCAAATTAACAAGCATCAGAACTCTGTTTATGAAAGCGGCTCACCCGCAGAGAGTTGGTGGACAACGAGCGGAGGACTCTAGAGGGACAATATTTTGGAAGAGAGCGTTGTAGATGGTGCGGGTCCCGGCCCCAGAAAGCCTTGTAGATTATGCAAAGGGTCTTGAACTTGATCCTTGCAGTCGCAGGGAGCCAGTAGAGGGATTTCAGTGCCAGAGAGGCGGTCCCAGGGCTTGAGGCCAAAGATAAGTCTGGCGGTTCTGTTCTGGATGAGTTGTAGAGGACGGAGAGTAGAAGTAGGAAGATTGAGAAAGAGGCTGTTGTAATAGTACAGCCTAGAGAGAACCAGGGCCATCAAGGTGATGAGCCCCTGGGGGAAAGTGAGAAAAGGAAGAATACCTCCGAGGAGGTGCAGTTGGTAGTTGGACTTTTTGGAGGTGTCTGAGATGTGAGAAGAGAAGGAGAGAGTGGAGTCTAATATGACACCAGGATTGTGTGCCTCATTGGTAGATGCGGGCGCAGAGCCAAGGGAGGGCGTGGGAAAGCGGGAGCAGGGGTCCCAAAGAGGACGATCTGTCTTACTGGCATTCAGGCATAGATTGTTAACAGCACACCTACCCTGAATTGCAGTCAGGGATGAGCGAGGAGAAGGAGGAGGCAGAGGTTAGCCTGAAAGAGAGCTGCGTGTCATCCACATAACACTGCTGAAAGTGAGAGGTAAAGGTAGAAATCCTGTGGGCTAAGGGGGCCATGTAGAGATTGAGGAACCAAGGGGAAAGGTTAGATCCCGGGGGGACACCACACGTAGAGAGAGTGGTAGAGGAGAGAAAGGGCCAGGGTTCCACCTGGGAGGGCCTGTCAGAGAAAGGAGGTGAGCCACGCAAGGGCCTGATCTGTGATGCCCAGGTTTTCACGGAGGCGGGTGACCATGATGTTGTAGTTTATCATATCGAAAGCAGAAGAGAGGTTGAGACCGAGGGAGATTTGGAGTCAAGATTTGAGAGCAGGACTTCACAGGTGTTTAGAAGAGCAGTTTCCGTGCCTCTGGAAGCTCTAAAGCCAGACTGATGGTCGTGGAGACAACCAACAGCTTCAATATGGAGGGTAAGTTAAGTGATATCCAGCTTCTCCAGGAGTTTTCGCAGGAGGGGGGTTCGGGGGAGCAGTGATGGAGATAGAGCAATAGTTTGCTGGAATGGACAGGTCGGCGGAGGGTGTTTTGAGCAGAGGGTGCACAAGAGTGCTTGAGAGGAGAGGGGAAACTCCAGTGGTGAAGGAGAGGCTGCAGAGGTCGGCCAAGGCTGGAGCAAGAGTGCTGATATTGTTCCTGATGGTTTTGGAGGTGCAGGGGTCCACCTGCCTGGAGGAGGCTTTCATAGACCGGACTTGTCAAGAGGCCTCCTCAGTGGAGAGAGGAGAGAAGAGGGGGAGGGGTGGGGGCTGCCGAGGGAGGGCCCAGAGTCCATGTTAGATGCCGCAGAGATGCAGGCCTGAATGTAGACTCTTTTCTTGGAGAGGATGCAGAGACTTTATTGCCTTTGAAGAAGGCAGCAGGCCAGTTTGTCAGAGGGTGTACCTGAAGATCCAAATTTCCGTTCCGCTGCTCTTGACTTGCGTTCAAGGACAGCCCGATCAGAGTCATACCAAGAGTTGCACTTTTTGGCAGGCTTCAGTCGGACCCTCAGGACAGGGGCAAGAATGTCAAGAGTGTTGAAGATGGAACGATGGAAGTTGGCGAGAGCTGGATCAGGGTGGGAGTTAGCCGGAGGAGTAGAAGGAGGAGAGTAGGTGGAGGCAAAGGCAGCCGCTGACGCTTTTTCCATGGGTTGGATGACCATGAAGGCAGGAGGTGGTGTGGGGTGTGATATTGCCAAAAGAGAAGAGAGCTTCAAGTGAGAAGAGAATGATCAGTCCATGAAATCGAAGAGGTGATAGGAATGGAGAATGGAATGTCTGTGGTGATGAGCATCCAAGGTGTGGCCAGCAGTGTGCGTAGGACCAGAGGTTAGAATGCAAAGAGAAAGGGAGTAGCATAGGTTTCGGAAAGGTCCTGACGAGTTAGGAGAGTCATGATGGATGTTAAGATCCCCCAGAAGGAGGAGTTGAGAAGAGGAGGAGAGGAGGAAAGATGCCAGGTCAGTTCATTCTGAGAGGAAGAGGGTGGACTTCCCGGTGGCCGATAGAAGGTGGCCAGAGTAAGAGAAGAGCGAGACCCTGCAGAGACCAGGCATTTGAAGGAAGAGTAGACCCGAGTAGGAATAATGGAAACCAGGATCCACTCAGGAAAGATCAAGGCTACTCCACCTCCTGACCTGTTGGGCCTGGGCACGGAGAGGATCTTGTAACCTTCAGGGAGGAGTGTGTCAAAACATGCGACAGAATAAAGGTGGCTAGCACCCTAAAATGGTAGTGCCACAAAGTTGTTCTCTTGTTCTTTGGCCATATTGTCCTTTGGCCTTCTTCCTGCATTCTTAGGTCACAACATGCCTTATTTGGAATGACATTTCCCAGGAAAAGCTGTGGCTTTCGCAGGTTAAGGGGTTGGTTTGTATGTGTGACCAGAGGAGAGGCTGCGACGGTCTAGTTCCAATCCAAATCCCTGTTGCCCGAATGTCTGTTGCTGGGCAGGTGTGGTGGCCAGTGGCTATTCATGATTGGATAGCCACTGCCTGTCTGAATGGTGCAGAAGCTTACCATTGGTGGGCTTGAGCATACTCCCAGCCCAGATCTTGGCAACAGTGAGGGCTCCAACAGGTATTTAACAGATCAGCATTCGTTGGAGCCAAGACACCTATAAAGAAGTGTAGCCCACTAAAGGCACAAAGACAACCCCTGAAGCTTACCAGCATGGACTCCAGTGCTGTCCTTGTGAAGACCTACGGTGTGATGAAGGATTTGATTTTGTAAAAGGTGGAGATTTGCAGCTCTGGCCCCTGAACCAGTGGGAACAACAAGTCTCAACCCATGGGTTATGTTGCTACAGCAGTCGCTGTTCCCAATGCATTCTTGGATTTTGGGGGGAATCTTCTGCTTATGGCACAAGACTACTGAGCCTCCATTTTCAGCAGACTTGCATGAACGAAAGCTGTGTTGGGCCTACTCCTTTCCTAGTACATTGAAGATCACTGTTCGCGCCTGACCGCAGGGACTCCCATTGCAACACTCCATCAATCCCTGGAGGTGGCCTGTTCTGCAGCAGTCTCCATTTGGGTGTTATTCTGGAGGCTGTCTGGAACTGATTGCTAAGCACACTATCCAACCAAAACTAAATCCAGACTCCAAATTGACGTCTGCACCAGCAATCCCTGGGCCTTCCTCGACGTGACCAAGCAGAGAAGATTGTGTTCCAAGGAATGACGAACCTCCACAGTGATCTCTGGAGAAATCCGAGTCAGAGGAGTACACTAATCTACTGTTTCTGTCCCTCAACCCCTTCACCCTACCCAGCCGCCCGTACACCATAGGGTTACAAGGGCCTAAAGTCCTGTCCTTAAATCACTCTTTCTGGACTGTGGTCGGTGGAGGCCTAGTCAAGGATCCCTTCCTAGGACCAACCTAAAGACTGGAATTGAGTGCATTTACTTACCTGGGAACAATCTAACTTTTTGACTCATTTATCATATCCACTAGCATCACCAATCTTCATAAACCTACCTTTGAATGGTCTACTTTTTAACTGTAGACATTTGGGCACAAGGCCCCAAACTATCTTCGGGTTGGACTTTTTAAGAGCACGGAAGCTGTTCTATGATTATCCTGAACTGTTCATTTTATTTCTCAGACATCCGAGTACTTACCTACGTGTCACTGTTCATTGAATCAAATGCTACTATATTTCTCATAAGGGAGAATGAATATATCAGTTTTATAGTGTTGGTGTGACAATATTTGACTAGAATCTTTCCCTGCTAAGTGTGTATTTTAAAGGCCTAATAATCTATTGTATGGGATGCATTACTCACCGTAATTGTATTTCTGATGGTTGTATCTGCTTAGATCACATGCTTTGCATAGGTCAACATCTAGTAGAAGCTGCAGAATATTACAGTTTTCGAAACTCAAAGAGGGACGTCGGCAGGGCGTGCCAGTAATATTATCCCTGGTGTGACGTCCACTGTACCCATGGTCCTCCACGCGTCGAGGTCCATCAGATTGTTTTGTTTCCGACATGAGGTTGCATGAAGTGTAGCGTGAGTACAGGTGTATTAAAGCAAATATGTACAGATAAAGCCCAGAGAACATCTATGCACCCTCTACTCCAAGGGGAGGAAGAGTGGGCAAATGTGAATCCAAGCAGATAGAAGCATCAGAAATACGATTAAGATGAGAAATGTATCCCTTCTGAGTCTTGTGGAATCTGCTTATATCACATGCTTTGCATAGATTAGTGTCAGTGTTTGGAGCAGGTGGTGCGTTGTGAGAAGGTACAGCGGCAAATAGATGTTTTAGAACCGCTTACCCCCACCTGTGTATCAAAGCAGTAGTGTCGAGTGAAAATGTGTACTGAGCTCCATGTAGCTGCTTTGCAAATGGCGTCCAGCGGGATGTTTGCGATAAAAGCCAGAGTAGCTCTCGTCTCCCTTGTGGAGTGAGCTCTTGGACTGAAAGGAAGTGTCTTGCTTGATAAAGAGTAGCAGAGCTGTATGCATCCGACTATCTGGAGATGGCATTTGGTCTGTTTTCCTGCGTGGTTTGGTCTTGTCTACATAGTAGAGGACCGCCCTCCTTACATCTAGTCTATGATGTTTCATGTTAGCTGACCCTGGTGGGTTCTGAAAGGCCGGTAGCTCAATCGATTGCTTTAAGTGAAATTCTGCAATTAACTTAGTTGAACACCTAGTGTGAGTCCTTAGTACCAATTTGCCTTTGTGGGCATCAAAGAAAGGGTCTTGCACTGACCAAGCCTGAAGTTCACCGACTCTTATGGAGGTGATAGCCACCAAGAAAGCCGTTTTATATGTGCAGTGTTTAAGGCTTGACTTATGCAGGGCTCAAAGTGGTATCCCATGAGCTTTGCAAGCACTACATTGAGGTCCCAGCCTGGCAGTGGGTTAGATATTGGAGGGTGTAGTCTTTTTACTCCCTCCATGAATGCCTTAATGACAGGAACCTTCCACCATGACATTTTACTGTGAGAGGTGGTGAATGCGGATAGAGCCGCTAGGTGAACCTTTATAGAGTTCAAGACTAACCCAGAGTCTAATAAGTGGAGCATGTAATGCAGAATATGAGTTGGGGTAACATTGGATCAGGTTTGTTTTGACTGGCACCAAATTACAAATCTCCTCCACTTATCAAAATAACAGTGTCTGGTGTTTGGTTTACTTGTCTCCTTGAGGATATCCATACACCTTTGAGGTAAATTAAGATGTCCGAATTCTATGACTTCTGGAGCCATGCTGCCAAGTTCAATGAGTGGGGTTGAGGGTGTAATGTTGTTCCCCCCCCTCCCCCCGTGCTGGGAAAGCAAGTTGGTCTGGCACGGGAGCTTGATTGGATTGCACATCGCCAGTTTGCGCAGATGTGGATACCAGGTTTGTCTCGCACACATGGGAGCAACTAGGATTATCGTCATCTGTTCTTTGTGAATCTTGTTCACTACCCAGTTTATAAGCGGAGTTGGGGGGGGGGGAAGCGTAGGCAAATTTCCCTGACCAACTCATCCATAGGGCATGCCCCTTGGAGTCTGGTTGGGAATACCTGGACGCGAAGTCTTGTCATTGCTTGTTTTCTCTTGCAGAGGATCTATGCTTAGCAAATCCGCTAGTGTGTTGAGTTCCCCTGGAACATGTTGGGAAGTCAGGAACATCCCCTGTTTCAGTGCCCATTTCCATATTTTCTGTGCTAGCTTGGACAAATTGGGAGAATGTGTGCCCCCCTGCTTCTTGATATAGAACACTGTAGTGGTGCTGTCTGTGAGAATTTGTACAGACCGATTTGTCAGGTGTGATTCAAAGGCTTGGACCGCCTTGAATAATGCTAGAAGCTCCAGCAGGTTGATATGGTTATGTGCCATGATAGGAGTCCACAGACCATGTGCTGTGAGATGGAGGTGATGGGCCCCCCCGCCCCACCCGGAGAGTGATGCGTCTGTTGTAACTACTGTTTGCACCGCCGGGTCGTGGAAGGGTTTTCCCCCTCAACAGATTCTCCTTTGTCCACCAGCATAGGGGAAATGTGCATTCTCTTAGATATATGTACCACTCTCCCTACTGTCTGAGCCGAGGCCCGTAGAAGACTTTCGAGGCCGTGGTGGTTCGTCGAGGCAAGTTTTGCATCCGACAAAGCTTGTCCTTGAAACCGTCATCGAAGTTGTCGCCGAGGAACGGCTATAAAAAGGACAGAAGAGAGCATCTAGCTCTCATATTTTGTAAATAAAAGGCGTTAGCCGGAAAGGAACTCCACGTTTAGCGTCCGACAATTATTTAAATCATAATAATTTTAATTATGGCAGAAAAAAACAATCTGAGGGCCTTCTACGCCTGGAGGACCATTGATGTCACACTAGGGATAATATTACTGGCACGCCCTTTCAACGTCCCTTTTTGAGTTTCGAAAACAACAACTGTAATACTCCACAGCTTCCACTAGAAGTCGGCCTATGGAAAGCATGTGATCTAAGCAGATTCCACAAGCCTCAGAAATGTTTATACTTATTTGCCTAACGGGAATTATTGGAATTGTTCTGTGCAGACAAATTTCAGCCCTAGACCACTCCACACCCTTCCTGGGACTAAGCCTTGCCCTCTGCTACTTACCTTGATTGGGTTTGGCAAACCTGCCAGTAGCTTCACTGTTCACCATAATAATTAATCTTAACAGCAGGCGCCATGTTGTACTAGAAGATCCTCCAGGTTCGAAGGATGCATTCGGAACGGTGACAGCTTCAGCAAGGTAGCCCAGGAAAGCTTGCCAGTCCACCGGTTGGTCCAGGGACACTTTAGAAAGCTCAGAAGGTGAAATATCCTCAAGCAAGTGTCTAGACTGGTTGCTCCCGCCGGTCGTGGGGTCAAAGCTCCAAATCTCTATCCTCTGCAAAAATCAAACCCTTCATCACAGTACCGGTCTTCCGGATCGTAGTGCAGGCACTTGTAGACTTGCACATCAATGGGGGAAATGGACTCCTGACGGAGGCTCCCACTGCTCACCTGGCTTTCCTAAAAGTAGTCCACTACAGTGCAGCACGTCTTAGAACGGGCGCACATAAAGCTTATTGAATTACCCCCTTCCTACACAAACTACATTGGCTCCCTCTCCAGGCCAGGATACCGTTCAAGACTACATACATCGTCTGCAAAGCAGTCACAAGTATCACACCAGCAATGACTGGCGGCTTTGGAGAAAACAGTAATATAAAATGTAGAATTAAACACCATAAAAAGTGCTTGCTCATGTGAGGAAAAAGGGACTTTCGACCCTGACAATTATCTGTAAGGTTGCATTCCCTTTTTCCTGCACAGCAAATAGGATACTGCGGGTACCATATTGTGTGACCCTAATTATTTTATAAAGTGATTACTGTACCTGTAATCAAACATCTCCGGTCCTCTATGCTTCCTTGGCTATTCCTCAGGGTTACCTCTAAGAGTCAGGTCAACTTCAGAATAACCCTGTTGACTAGATGTGGCCTAAACCCACAGAGAAGATGTTCGAGAAAAGAGGAAACTACATAACTGAGTAAAATTGAAAAGCATACAACAGCATCAACATTTATTTACTCGTGGAAATGCAGTTTTTAAGGTATTAGACTTATTTTTCAAAGTCTTGGTAGGAGGTATTGAAAAACCTTCTAACTACTTACCCACAGTCAGACAAGTAGTGACACCAGTGAACTCAGCCAGGTGTTTGGTAACCGAATGCACCTGAATGCCAAGCTCTCGGGTTGGTACTAGAACAAGCACACGGGTCACAGGAGCCTGGCGTGGCTTGTAGATCAGACGTTCTAGGACTGGCAGCATGAAGGCAGCCGTTTTACCTGTAGGCAAAATGAATTAAAACATTTAAACTTCTGCGCAGCACTGCAAGGTGTTGAATACTTTAAAAATCCTGAGCGCAAGGATGATAAAGATTAACAAACTAGCTAGTTAATAAATTTTAGACAAACTAGCTAGTTAATAAATTTTAGACATTTTATTAGGGAAAAGTATATTTGTCAAATAAGGAACTCAAAACCAAAATAATAAATGTTTTGTGAGGTTTCCTTGCCTGCTTATTTTCCCAAACAAGAAAAGGGCCAAACCAGATTACATCGTGACTCCGACCACAGCAACGCTCTTGGCAACATTACATTTGAAAGCTCACAGAACGGAGGGGAAAATGCTAGATCTCAAAATGCTTACCCTAGGGATCGGTACTTCAACCAAGTAATGCAAACACTTAAACAGCATGCTACAGCTCATTCCCCTCCACCTCCCAGACTCTCAGTCCACGAAGACATTAGTTAATCTAAGATGGCAGACTAATTTTATGTACTGGTCGACCTTCCCCATGCAACGTCTAGCACATTAAGCCTAACAATATCCCAATCATTCACTAATTAGTCCACAAAAATGCAGACCCTAACGGAGAGTCCAACCAGGGGCATGGGTTACAGGCTATATATGCCTAGGCTGTAAATCAAGCAGGGTGGGTGTTTGGATAAGTCACATAGTAAGTCAACTGGACAATATACTTTTCAGAATAGTGGAACACCTATTCTATGAACAGTAAAACACCTAGAACTCTGATTATGTTAACAGTTATTCTAGGGGAGTTGGACCATGCAGTGTAATATTCAATTACAGCTGCTTTTGAGTTCACAGTCTAAGGGAAGCAATAGCTAGCTTATTTTAGGAGAACAGTGATAGGGAGAATTGTCATTTCTAGGCCAATTCCATTTAACCTTACAGACTCCAGCTATTTTGCTGGACTTTAAGTTTAACTCTCGAGTGGGACTTTCTCACTCGTATATTTTCTGACTAGGAATTTTGTGTTTCTTACTGTTTCATGGAGTCTGGTAGACACCATAGGCATCTCTTTTTGCATTGTACAAACAGCACCTTTTCTGCAGTTCCACTGAGAAGTCCCATTGGACTTCTTTTTTTTATTGTTGTGTTCATAGTTTACAGAAAACCTTACACAATATATAAACATACATTCTTAAGAAGTCAAATGATAAAAGTGAAGAAAAGAAGAATAATGAAGGAATAAAAAAGAAAAAAGAAAGTATTTCTTAAAACCTCTTACAGTATTAAAACACGTCAAAGTATAAACAGTTTTTCAGCGTAAGAATAAAATAGGAAAAAAAAAAGAATTTATGGAAGCATTAGATACAGAATAAAAAATAATTATATCACATTATTAAACATCACATGAGGACTTCAATCCCTTTGAGTAATGTGTTTCAACCAGCAATGACCCATTAGCTACAGAGATTATTTTTGCCCAATTCTATTGTAACTTCATCAGGAACTTGTTTAGGGCCAAGATCAGAGATATGTTGGTGCCCCACATGCATCTACACCAGAAGAGAATTGCTGACACCTCCAAGTTTTTATCAAATATATCTTTGAAGCTCCCCAAATGCATGGCGTCAAAGTAAGGACATGTAATAACTATGTGCCTCAAGGACTCTGCAGAATCTTTGTACCTACAAAATCTGCATCGATTGTCAGAGTTATGTGCTGGCCTTGGAGAGGATTAATTCCAATGCTTAATCCCCTCGACGGTCGGCATCCGGTTGCGCCTAAATCGCATTTCGTCCATTCGGGCATGGAAACCTTTGAAGGTAGAGCGGTATACATTCCCTGGCATGTCCGAATTTGGAATATTCCCTGTAGGTTGAATAGGTGGCCATACAATCAACTGTCTCAACCCAGTCAAGCTTGAATAAAGACCTTCACAATCCCTGGTCATTGAATAAGGTCTTCCACCGTTAACCATAGGGAGACCAAAACCAACTTCATCCTACAGCAGAACTCCTGCATTGAGGGGACAGAATCGGCACACATAACCACACCTAGTGTTTTGTAGAGTGAATTAGGTGCTAAGTTGTTTCCAGACATACCTTGCTTTAAAGGATATTAGACGAAGCTCATGTTGTATGACCACATTTGGCACAGCCAGAGACAAGCACAGCAATTCCTTCCAGAGTTTCCCTTGTGTAATACTAAGGGTATGACCCATATCATGAGTCGAAAGGTCAAAACCGTATAGAAGGGTGGGCTCGAATTTGGCAAGATAATATCGCCTTAACGGTAGTAATGAAAATGTACAAACTTTTTGCTTCAGGAATTTAAGTTGAGCTTTATGTTTGAAGGCTGTATCAGTTAGACCAGTTTTCCAAAAATCGAGGCTAACCCTGTTGGTAAGGTTATACCCGAGGTAGGTGACAGCTTTAACTTGGTCCACTTTTTCCTGTCCCATAGTCCACTCTTATGTCTGCATCTTAGTTCTCCTAGAAAAAAAACAAGTACCTGGGATTTGGACACATTAGGCATGAGATTGTTAGCCGCAGCGTAGTGGAAGAACAACTGCATTTTTGCCTTGAGGCCTCTCGAGGTACGATCTAATAAGATAAAATCGTCCACAAAGGCCACCCATTCTATTCTAGTACTCCCCAACCTGGCGGGTGCGATGGAAGGTGTTAAGGAGAATTCTCAAAAATGTGCTGATTCCCTTTAGCTTAGAGACTCCCATCAACTTTGCCGGATTTTGAGGACTTGATTTTTTTTACGTGGAGAGAGTGTGAGCCTTTTTCCCACTCTCTCATGTAGTTTGATATGTGTTTTACCTCTGTGTTTTCTTTGGTTAATGAGTCCAAACAACTCCATAGGCATCATCTTTTAATTTGTGTCACAGCACCCTAAGTGAAGTGGCACAGGCTTTCCCAAGGCTTAAATACATTCTCTGGGATAAACTACTGTTTCCCAGAAGTGAAATTGAATTTACTAGTCTTAAATTCCTAGACTCAGCACACCCTATCTTACAATAGAGTGCTGGAGAGGTTACTTAGTATCCCCTGTGTTTAGATACTCATGTAGCAGTCAAATGCTACCCTTTCCTCTCAGAATGGCTGGTGGAAGTGGTTTTACAACGAACTACCATGATTTTTCCAGACTGCGAAATCACGGGAGCCATGTTTTCCAAGATGGTGCCTTAAGCCCCTTTTTTAAACGGGTCCCGGTCTTTTTTCGCCATTTCTTTTTGAAAGGTCTTTCTAGTGTTTGACTATGCGTGCCAAACCAGGTTTGGTCCCTTTGTTTCCATGCCTTTGGCAGGCTTCAGGACTGAAGACCGCCTCTGGTGCCCGAGTGTCTGGGGTGGGCTGGAAGTGAGGGAGGTGCCCGAAGCTCCCTGTGCTTAGTCTCCTAGGAGACCCAAGTGCACTCTGGCATGATTGGCTGGCTGGCTGACTGTCCAGCAAGGATGGCCACCCTGCTGGGTGAGTGGCAGCTATGCTAGAATGAATGGGAGAAAACCATTTAAAAGGCGAGTCTCCAGGACTGGAAAGCAGAGTCGACCACTGGAACGAAAAGCTCCATCAGCACAAAATGAGTTGAAAACTCCACCCAACACAACCCTTTTCCCATAGCCCTTCTCGTACCATTCACAAAGAATCTCACTCAAACCTTCAACATCTTCAATGAGGACCCTAGCAGGGTTCCAATATAAGTCAAGTAAAAGAATTGGGTCTAAAGAATTCTCGATGACCACCATGATGCCCAAAAGCCATTCCTTGTTACAGACTATTTCACTTTTAAGCCCCAGATTGCGATCTACCTCCATACACAAGCCTCCACTAGGTCTCCCCCAATCCCCGTACAGCCGGACACAAGAAGGTATGAAAACCTTCTACAGCGATTTGGTTGAGGTTCATGGTTTCTTGGAACAAATAGATACAAGGAAGACTATTAGGGGAATGGTTAGCCATGTATTTAATCAAATTCGCACCAGAACACATATCCACCAGAAGATTTTTAGGTCAGTAGTGTCATGCACACCCTGATCCTTGTCTTATGTTCGCTAAAGTCTTGAGAGCTGGCTGTAACCAGGACCAATCTGGTCAATTATTTAAAAGGTTGGAAATAAGTGTCAGTGCTGAGCTTGAATAACGTGGAGGATTGGAGTTAGAGATTCCAGCTTGCACAGGCAGTATGACTGTGGGTAGAGGACCCCCCCCCATCCCCTGAGAGTAAATCAGCCACAAGTTGAGGGTCATCCTCCTCGAATTGTTCCATAGTTTTTCTAGCAATTTTTGACTTTCTTGCTTTTATTCCCTGAGTGGGGGGTGAGGGGGTCTCTAATCCCACCATTGGATCTTCATTGGCTGTAGCCAAAGATCTCCCCCTAGTTGATGGTTCGTCAACTTGTTGAGGGTTATCCTTCTCTGATTGTCCTATGTCTTCCAATAGAACAGTTGGACTATCAAGTTCACTAGCAAAACCCCCCTCTTGAGTTGAGTCCCCTGAAGTATGACAAGGGATCATTATCATCCCTCTCATTCCCCTAATATTAGAGGAGGGTGCCCGCTCTCCTGAGGTAAGATATTGTTAAGCTGCGCGTCCCTGGAGCGCTGCGTACCTGAGGTTTCAGTTGCTGGTCTCGCCGGTGACGCCAGACTGGAAGACCTTCAAAAGGAGTGCAGAGATTGTGACGCTAGGAAGCGACCCCGACCCAACCCTAATGGAACAGGGATGGATAGGAATCGCCTCCCGACGCCACTGGCTCACCTCCCTGCGGATTAAAGTGACGTCGGGACAGTGCAAGCACTGACAGGGAGGTGATGAAATGTTGGGCTGGTATGGTCCGGTAGAGTGGTTCACAAGATGGAGGGTGGAGAAGATCTTCAGAGATGTCCAGGCACAATCCACCAAGGCAGTCGATAATCAGGAGGGCTGGCACCCAGAGTCAGGCAGGCATGGAAGATCCAGACAAGCAAGGAGATCTGGAAGAGGGTGGAACCCAGAGAACTGGAAGGCCCAAGGGGAGGGGAGAATGCCAGGAGGACGGACCCACAACCTTCCAGGGGCCACAGGGCCTAGAAAAAGCTATTCCCAACAGGAATGAACCCAGGAGGAGAGGAAAAAACTGGAAGGCAGGAGCCACAAGGAAGGGATCCAACAGGAACTAATGCAGCCCAGGAGGCCAGGGAACCGGACAAGGCAAGCGGGAACCAAGGAGCAGGCAAAAACAGATACAAGGCACCAAGCGACGAAGTGGAGAACAAACCGCGTTAAGACGCGATCTGTAGAGGGCCAGACGCTATTTACAGCGTCCGGCACGAAAACAAGGCTCGGAACGCTAGCGGGGCTGCGCATGCGTAGCAGCCGAGCGGGCACCAGAACGAGGCTTGGAACACAAGCTTGTCTGCCCGTTCCTGGTTACCCGCAAGGTCCGCGCATGCAAGCGAAGGTGTCGAGCGCCGACCCGCTGCCTACAGCCACGCTTCCCAAGTCGGTAACATGGGTACAACTGCCACGTCCGTGGACGGAAGCGACGAGAAGGCCAGGTAAGTGCCCTAACAGATATTCCAGTAGCGTGGTAAGTTTGGCATCAATGTATTCAATCTGGTATTATGATCAACGAACAGTCCCTTGGACTTCTCTTAATGTCTAACTACATTTTCTTGGGTGAACCACTGTTCCAAATATAGTAAGATGACCCCGGTGTTACTTACCTTTTCTTTTGTGGGTCCAGCACACACCACCTTATGTGGGGTGCTGGAGGGTTACATAGTAACTCCTTTATCCCATTTCTCATGTAACATTCTGTTACACAAACTCCTTTGAATGGCTGGTGGCGGTGGTTTCTTTTTTTACCATCATGTGCCATGTATCTGCAGGCTGAATCCTCAGCTGCATTACAGCACCCAAGGGTGACCGTTTTCCTAAAATGGCCCATCTTTTATTTGCCATTTCTTGTCAGTTTCTTCTTTTACCTTGTTGTTGGAATCAGGTTGGCGTCCTTTGTGTATTTTTCAGTCCTGAAGCCTGCCCAGGCTCCATCCAGTGTGTCTGGAAAGGCAGGAAGTGAGAGAGGGTCCCGAAACTTCCCTGTCCTTTGTCTCCAGGTGTGCCCGAGAGAAACCAGTTCTGATTGGTCAGCTGGCTGTCCTGGCGGACAGCCACCCTGCTGGGTGATTGACAGCCTAGGGTGGGGAATCCAGGGGAACTTGCTTAAAAGGTGTGGTTTTTGGGACTTGATGCAGAGTCGACCACTGGAAGACAACATCCGACAAAGAGGAAGTCAAGTGACGCCAGCATCACCCTCCAGGACTGCAAAGTGCCCGGTGAAGCCCTGTAGCTGTGCTGACCTAGTTTTTGTTTCGACTGAGAAGACCCGCACAAGGCGACTTTTCCCGTGGGCTGGTGGGACCAACTAGCCTAAAGACTCGCCTCATTTTGCCGGAAACCCCGACTTGCTGCGACTTACCAAAGCTGCAGAATACCAATACCCGGGGACCCCCGACCATCATCTCTGCCGAAGTGAAAATCTTGGCAAAACATTGTGGGCATCCAGAGGACCCTACAGAAGCAGGAAATCTTCATCCAGCATCCCCTCACCAGAGACCAGGACCGAGGGATCAAGTAACTTCTAACTGGAGCAGATCATTCTTCTTTGGCGCCAAGCAAGGCACCAAAACCACAAAGCCGCCGAATCAAGGACAATCCATTGCTGCCGAGTCACTCTCTCGAGTGTTGCCGTAGGAGCCCGCCAGATGTCCTCCCTTTCATCACCACGACCAAGAACCAGAACAAGGGTCTGCTACACTGCAACAGGAAGTCATACAGTTGGAACACATTTTTCACTTCACATGTACTGTGGGGATTGGGGACATCCATTTGTGGTGCTACCTACCTTGGTGAGTGCCATTTTACCCTCTTGAGAGTTCCCTTCAACCTTAGAGACCCCCAGCTCTTTTGCTGGACTTAAGGACTTTTTAATTTTCACCCAGGAGTGAGTGAGCCCTTTTTCTCACTCACTCATGTATTTTGATCTGATTTGGGCTATGTGTCCTTTGTTTTTGGAGTCTTACAAACTCCATAGGCATCTGTTTTTTTGCATGGTGACAGCACCTTCAGTGCAGTGCCACAGAGAAATCCTTTGTATTTCTCCTAAGGTTTAAATACCTGTTCTTGGGTGAACTACAGTTCCCAAGAATAGTAAAGTGAAATTGACTTTCCTTAAAATGTCTCTTTGTAGGTCCAGCACACCCCATCTTATGTGGAGTGCTGGGGGGGTTACTTCGTAGCCCCTTTTCCTACTTACTCATGTAACATTTTTTATGCTACCCTCACTAATTTAAATGGCTGGTGGCAGTGGTTTAATTTTCCTACCATTGTGCTTTTCTACTGCAAGCTGAATCCTCAGCTGCAGTATTACCACCAATGGGTGACCATTGTGTAAAAATGTGGGTGTTACTCTGCACGCCAAACCAGGGTACCCCCTCTGTTCGTTCTGCCTTTGGCGGGCTTCAGTACTGAAACCCGCCTCTAGCTCCAATGTGTCTGGGTGGGCAGGAAGTGAGGGAGGTGCCCAAAACTCCCATGTCCTTAGTCTCCAGGGTAGTGCTGATTGGATGACTGCTGTCCTTGCAGGACAGCCACCCTGCTGTATGAGTGACAGCTAGGCTGTGCATGAGTGGGAGAAACCTGCATAAAAGGTGAGCATTCTTGGACTGAAGACAGAGTCGACCACTGGAAGAAATATCAGACGAAGGAATCGTGAAAAGAAGCTTGCTGCATCCTCCTGGACCGGTGAAGCCCTGCTGCTGTGCCAAAACTCCTTTTTCTGATCGACAATAGAATCTCCGGAAAGGACGACTACTTCCCTTGGGTTAATGGGACGAACTATCCCAGAGACTAACTGTGCTGCAAGACCATCCCCAACTGGCTGTACTTCTTTGCGGCTGCTGGAACAGCGTGCCCGGGGTCGAGAAATCCATAGTCGAGTGCAACGTCTGTAAGCTGGCCAAAAGCTCCAGGAACATCCAGAGGACCCTCCAGAAGCAGGACAACCCAAGCTCGAGTCACCTCACCAGAGTGCTGGACTCAAGGAGTGAAGGAAGCCCAACCAGTGTCCAAGATCTGTGGTGGTGCTGTTTACGGCGGCCTGAATCTGCAAAGTGCCGCTGACTTGAAAAGAGCCTGCAGCTGCCGCCGACCTCCGAACTACTGTCTAGGAGTCCTCCAGATGTCCTCGCTCTTGTCCCCATGGCTGAGGCCAAGGAACACAGGATTTGTAACACTGCAACCCAGACAGAAGCGAGCTGGGTTCTCTTCTTCTAACAAAAGGTGCTGTTCTGACTGAGGGGTACTTACCTCTTTGTATCTTGCTTTTCTCAGTTGAGACTTGCAGTAGCTACTTTTTCTAGAGTTCTGTTCAGCTCTATCTTTCACAAGTGTAACAGCTTGTGGCCCAACAGTGATTTTCTACAAACAATTCTCTAACTTTGTGCAAGACTTCGTTCTATCTAAGAAGTGCCTCAGCTCCATAGACTTTGGCTGTGCTGGCTACCTGCAGACTCTCTTCCAGCCCATTGACTGATTCTTACTGTCCCTCATAGGTGATACATTGGTTTTGAACTAATATTTGCTGGGAAAGGTTCTTATCTAGACTTCATTGGGAGATTTAAAAAATGCTCACATGCTCGGAGAACCTGTTAACCTTTTTCCTTTCGATAACCTTTCCTTTTTGTCAACCTCAGAATTTTACATAGTACAAAAGTGATATATAAATAACATTACTGTCCTAGTTAGTGAAGTCACCCCATGGTATAGGAAATGTGTATGAAGCATCTCTAAAGCTTATCTACTTGCTTGAATTGATTCTGAGAAAGTATTTTGAAGTGTATTTTTATTGTTGCACATTGCGCTTTTTAAAGAATGCTAATTTAAAACTGACCGTTAAATAAATAATTATTTTACTAGAAAACCTTGAGTGCAAGTTTTATTTGGATACTTGTATTGGTGGATTTCGATCCAACAGCTCTACAGCTCACATTTACCCCTCTTGAGAAAAGTCTGGCTGCTCAGTCACTCTACCAACTTGTGTAGTACAGATCTATACCAATAGGTGGGTTACCCGATACCAAGAGAACGAGACTGGTGTGGTCTCCCACAGGGTTACTGCATCAAATCTTGGCTAACACTGAGTTTTCTAAAACATTTTCTAAGAAGAGAGCATTAGAACCTTAAACTAGACCATTGACGTTGGCTGTCCTGGTACCCTAAAGGACCCCTTCTGAACCCATTGGCTATGGCAGTGCTTGTTCCCTTATAGGTTTTAATTGTTCAACACTATTATTGCTGGGATAAAAGATAGATTCTCCCAGAGGGATGAAAGGCAAACTCTTTTTCTAAGTACAACCGATGTTCTGATCTAACTATAACCTTTACCCCTTATAACTCAATATTGCAATGGTGATCATGAACAAGTGTTAGCAGATGTCGTCGCTCTGAGTGCTGGAAAAAGTATAACATATGAAAAGTTACTCACCTGCCTTATTGCTTCTGTTACACATTGAATCCTAACTTTTGGGATTATGTTACTATTAGTTGCTGCTTTTTAAAGAATGCTTTAAATGCGTTTGTGTGTATAGAAAAACATTTATATAATAACTTAAAGTGTGTAAGTGTTTACTTGGATACCTGTATTTACTGATTTGATTGTTCAGCTCTATAAGCTCACATTACCCCTCTTAAGATAAGCCTCGCTGCTCAGTCACACTACCAACTTGTATAGTACAGTACATGCCTATATTAAAAAGGTGGGTTACCCAATAGCAAGAGAAGTTATGTAGTGTTAGGCAAGATTGTATGTAGTAACCCTGTGGGAGACTACACCAGCCTTGTCCTCTGGGCAATAGGTACCCCAACCTTTGGTTGATATAGGCCTGTACTACACAAGTTGGTAGAGTGAATGAGCAGCCATGCTTACTTCAAGAGGGGTAAATATGAGCTGTAGCGTTGCAACATAGAGGTTCACAAATACAAGTAGTCAAATAATACTTCTACTCAAGGTTTCTTATTAAAATAATTATTTATTAATTTAACAGTCAGTTTTAAAACTAAGCCTTCTTTAGAAAGGGGCAATTGCAACAATAAAAATACACTTCAAAAACACACTCCTTCAGTTTCAGTTAAATAAGTAGCTACCCTTGTGGGATGTCTCACACACACTTCCTACACCCTGAGGCGACTTCAATAGCTAGGGTGCTGTGGACATTTATATATCACTTTTACACTTAAATTGCAATACTGAGGTTAGTGGAAAAAAGGAAAAGGTTAGGGAAGAAACAAAGGTTAACAAGTTTCTCTGAACAGGTAAGTACTTTTCAATCCCCCAAATGAAATATACGTTAACCCTTTCCCAGCTATACAAGTAACTTATGTATGACTTGTTGAGGGACAGATAAACACAGAGTCAGAGGCCCAGAAGAGTATGCAGGGAGCCAGGACAGCCAATGTCAATTGAGCAAAGTCTAGGTGAGCTGAGGCACTTCTTGAAGATAGCACAAAACTTGTGCACAATGTTAGAGAGTTTTGTAGAAAAGAATCACTGTAGGGCCACAAGCTGGGAGGCTTGTGAAAGCAAAGATGCAAGCAATTCTGCAAAAGGGCAGCAAATCCAAGTCCCAAGTGAGAGCAAGCAAGCTACATATGAGAGGTAAGTACCCCTAGTTAGACAGTTCCTTAGGTCTGAAGAAGGGGCCAGCTGGTTTCTGTTCCTGTTTTAGTCCTGCAGATGCTGTTGTTCCTGGGCCTCAGTCATGGGGACAAGAGAGATGTTAGGCAAGATTGTATGCAGTAACCCTGTGGGAGACTACACCAGCCTTGTCCTCCTGGGAATAGGTAACCCAACCTTTGGTATAAGACTACTACACAGGTTGGTCCTGTGGCTGAGCAGCCAGGCTTATCTCAAGAGGGGTAAATGTGAGCTGTAGGGTTGTAAGAGAGTTTCACAGTGACAAGTATCCAAATAAAACTTATACTCCAGGTTTCCTGATTAAACAATTATTTAACAGTCAGTTTCAATAAGCCTTCTTTAGAAGGGAGCAAATATGTAACACTTAAAATGCACTTCAAATACACACTCTGACTTTCAGTAAATCAGTAGATACCCATTAAGGACGGCACACGGACACTTTGTACACCCTGTGGCGACAAATAACTAGGTCACTGTGGACATTGATACATCACAGGTACATTTAAAGCAATACTGAGTTCAGTGTCAAAAGGAAAATGTTAGAGGGAGAAAACATTGGTTAACAAGTTTCTCAAACTGGTAAGTACTTTTGAACACCCCCCCCCCCCAATGCAATGCAGATAAACCCTTTCCCAGCTACACAAATAAGGAATGTGTGACTTTTTGGCAGGACAGATCAAAACAACAAGTCAGAGGTTAGAAGAGTCTATCAGGGAGCCAGGACAGCCAATGTCAATTGAGCAAAGACTAGGGGAACTGAAGTTCTTCTTGCAGGTAAGTAAAAAGTATTGCACAATGTTATAGAGAGTTTTTGTTTAAAAAGAAATCACTGTTGGGCCACAAGCCGGGAGGTTTGTGATGGGCAAAGCTGCAAGCAACTCTGCAAAAGATAAAGGCAAGTCTCAACTGAGAGCTAGCACGTTAACATCAAGAGGTAGGTACCTCTTAGTTTACAGTACCTTAGGTCTGAAAAAATTGGTTCCAACTGTCTTCTGTTCCTGTTGTAGTATGGAAGATCCTTGTGTTCCTGGGCCTAAGTCGTGGGGACAAGAGCGAGGACGTCTTGGGACTCCTGCACTTCGGTTTGAAGGTCGGCGGCAGGAATGGGCAAAATTTAGTTACGGTTTCAGCTACTCGGCAATAGCCCCACCGCGGTTCTCAGACACTTGAGCATTCCTTGCTTCTGGGGTCCAGCAGTGTGTTGAGGTGGCTCAGGCTTGGTCAGTCCTGCTTCATGGGAGTCCGGAGGATCTTCCTGGAGCTCGGGTCTGACTTAAAAATGATGCACTCAATCCTGGTGTTCCTCTCCCTGGCAATTGGTTACTGCAGCAGCAATGGAAGTGCAGCCAGCTTCGAGAGGATTTCCAGATGAGTTAGTCTTGGGGTCAGTTGGTCCCACCAACCCAAGGGAAGAAGTCGTCTGTTCTAGGCTTCTCTAGTCGATTTCGAAATTGGAGCATCAGCACTGCAGCAGGACTTCACCGGGCAAACCAACGGTCCAGGAGGTGCAGCAAGCTTCTCTTCCAGTTTCCTTCGTCCAGTGGTCGATTCTGCCTTCCTTGCAAACGAAATGCCATTTCTGCAGGTTTCTCCCACTCACACAGCAGGGTGGCTGTCCTCCAAGACTGCCAGCCGGCCAATCACCTTTGGGTGCATTCCTGTAACCAATGGAGACCAAGCACGGAGTTTTAGGAATCTCCCTTGCTACCTGCCCTGCCAGACACGCTGGAGCCAGAGGCGGGCTTCACCCGGGAATCCTGCCAAAGACAAAACAAAAAAAGGGAACGAAAATGGATTGGCACACAGAATAAAACCCAAGAAAGACCTCACAAGCAAGAAATGGCGAGAAACGAAGACCAGGGCCATTTTGGCAAAATGGGCACCCATGGGTGCAATACTGCAGCTGAGGATTCAGCCTGTGGTAGGAAAAATAAAACAAGGGTGCTGGGGACATTAATATCTTGCTGTTGGCATTTAGAATACTCGTAACAGTTGGTAAAAAGCAAAGGTTATTAGTACAAGAGACCACAAATATTCTTAAGCAGGCAAGTACTTTTAGACTTTCCTAGAAGAGTCATTCAGTTCAATAGGCTAAGCCAAAGTCAATGGGCAAAAGTCTTGTGTAGGATGAAGCACTTCTTGTAAGTAAATGGAAAAGTCTTTGCCCACGTGCTTAGGGGTCTTTGATGAAAAGAAGAATCAAATGTAGGGCCACAAGCTGATTAGACGTGTGAGTTGCAGAAGTGGCAAGCACTAAGTTCTCTCAGACTTTTTACAGTACCTTTAAAAATGAAGAAAAGATGCAGCTGAAGACTTCTGTTCCTGTGCAGCTCTGCAGGTCTCACTGTACCTAGGCCTCAGTCATGGGGACAAGAGGGACGACGTTGGGGTACTCCTGCAATGCACTGGGACGGTCAAACCTCGCAACCGACAAACTTCACTTTCAGTGGCTGTTCAGTGTTTCAGCTCCTCGCGGCTACCGCAAATAGCACCACCGCGGTTCTTGGCTGTTGAGATGGATTTTCCTTGCTTCTGGGGTCCTGCACTCTGTTGAGGGGGCTCAGGCTTGGTCAGTCCTGCTTCTTGGGAGTCCGGAGGATCTTCCAAAAGCTCTAGGCCAGCTTAAAAGCAACATACACAATCTGGTGTTCCTCTCCCTGGCAATACGGTTTCCAGCAGCAACTCTGGAAATTCAACCAGCTCCAAGATGGATGCCCAGGTGGCTTACTTTGGAGTTGATGGGTCCCACCAACTCAAGGGGAGAAGTCGTCCGTACAGGGGCTTCTCAGTCTATGCAAACTTGTCATTTCGGCACTGCAGCAGTGCTTCACTGGGCAAACCAACGGTCCAGGTGTTGCAGCAGGCGTCCTCTTCAAGTTCTTCTTCGGTTCATTTATCCAGTGGTCGACTCTGCCTTTCAAGCCAAAAGACTTACTTTTTATTCAGTTCTCTCCCATTCATTCCAGGCAAGCTGTCAGTCACCCAGCGGGGTAGCTGTTCTTGCCGGACAGTCAGCCAGCCAGCCAGCCAGCCAATCACCAAAGACTGCATTTAGGTCTCCTAGGAAACGAAGCACAGGGAATTACGGGCACCTCCCTCACTTCCTGTCTACCCCAGACACTCTGGAGCCAGAGGCGGGCTTCACTCGGGAATCCCGGCAAAGGCAAAATTAACAACAGAGACCAAACCTGGTTTGGCACGCAGAGTAAAACTCAAGAAGGACCACCCTGAGGTAGCTGGGTGCAGCATATACACGAATATTCAAAGCTTGGTTAAAACAAAGCAAGGCAGGTACAGGCAAAGAAGAAAAGAAAAAAATTGTTACACTACATACAGTAGGGTGCATGATACATGGAGGGTGGTACAGATCCATGCAGATAATGGAGTTATACAAAAGAGTTACACAGTATCAAAAGTTAAGGTCCGAGTGTCCTGAATGTGGAATGATGTTCAAGTGTCCTTAGAACGAATCCACTTCAGTACGTTACATCGAAATCTGGTATATGGTTGCTCCACTCTGATGGCCGTAGGGAGAGCATTCCAAGAGAGCTGGTTTGGCGAGTCTAAATCTAGGCGTTTCAAGGCAGAGGTGGTTAGATGATTTAGTAAAGTGTGAGGAGGTTTTTCTGGTCAGTCTAGCAGAAAGGTAGGGGGGCAGCATTATTCTGGCATTTGAAGGTAAGGGAGACTGATTTGAGGAGTATCCTATCGCTGATTTTTAACCAGTGCTGGTCCCTTCTGAGGTTGGAGATGGGCTCTCTTCGGGGTATGTTCAGCGCTGCTCTCAGAGCATTGTTTTGTAGAATTTGCATTTTGATAAGTATTTTTTGATTGGCGCCTACATAGAGGGTGTTACAATCGTCTAGTTTTGACATTATTGATGCATTGGCAAGGGTAATGCGGCTGGTTTTAGATAAAAAAGGGTGTACAGGCCCTGATTAGTTTGCAGGTATAGGCCGTAGATGAGGCCATAGAGCTGACTTGTTTATGTAGTGAGTGTGTGGAATCTAGGTAAAAGCCTAATGTTTTTACATCCGTTACTACTTTAATATTGTTGCCATCGATATTGAATGCTGTGTATTTGGGGCTAAGTTTCTTGAGGTTGGAGTCAGAACCCAGAATCAGAATCTCAGTTTTGTTGTCATTCAGGCAGAAGCGGTGAGAGGCCTATTCACCAGAGCCGTGTCTTCGACAAAGTTGCCAGATAAGGGTATGATGATCTGGGTATCATCAGCATGATTGGTATATGTAACGCCCAGACTGTCAAGTTTGTCGAAGAGTGGCTTGGTGAAGATGTTACACGTTGTCTGTGAGACGCATGAGCCTTGTGGAACACCACAGGTAGTTTGGATTGGTTCTGTTGAGTCTGAGGGGGGAAAACACTCGTACAGTTAGCTAGGAAGGATTGTACCCAGGCTATGGCATCACTCGAGAAATGTGCAGCTTGGAATGTTGAACCATCTACGTTTAGGTTGAGATAGGTTGGGAAAGAAAAGGGGAGGCAGGAGGGGGTGGGGAGTTCAGGGGTTGTTACTCTATTTACGTGGGCGAGACAGCCATATGTATTTACACTGAATCCCCGGATAGGGGCTGTACCGAGTTTTTCTAATGGATTCATGTCTGTGAAGCCTTGAAAATTAAATAAAGTTGGTAAAAAAAAAAAAAATGTGCAGCCGACGCTAGGTGTTTGCATAACACTGCGTGATCCACCAGGTCAAAAGCTGCCGACAGGTCGAGGAGGAGTAGCATAGCTGTTTTACCTTTGTCCTTCAACTCGGCGATTTGTGTCTTTAGATCGATTAGGGCTGTTTCAGTCCCATGTTGTGGTCTGAAACCAGATTGGCGTGAGCCTAGTAGAGTGCTTTGCTGTAGCTGCGAATGCAGCCCCCGGTAAAGGCACACCATGGTAGTTCAAACAAAACCACTGCTACCAGCCATTCAATGAGAAAGGGGTAACAAAAAATGTCACATGAGAAACTAGACAAAGGGGATACTAGGTAACCCCTCCAGCACCCCATTGTAAGATAGGGTGTGCTGGGTCTAGAAAGTTACAATGGTAAGTAAAGTCAATTTCACTTTACTGCTCTTGGAAACAGTAGTTTATCCAAGAGAAGGTATTTAAACCTTTGGCAAATCTGAAAGATTTCCCTGTGCCACTGCACTGAAGGTGCTCCGACACACAATGTAAAAGATGATGCCTATGTTATTGTTATTGTTATTTTGCACTTATATAGCGCCTTATATACCATTGGTATGGTCTGAAGGCGCTTGTAGGTTGAACGCCCTTGGGAACCGAAGTTCAGATCAGTAGAGAGAGTAGGGAGAGTCAAAAGGTGCGTGTGAGCACCGGGTATGTGTGCAGCTCGTGCGGGACTCGTGTAGTAGCTGCTTCTTAGCGGTAGGTGTGGTGGTTGAGAGATCAGGAGAATGTGTTCGTTCTGGCAGGATTTATCCTGAACGGATGTGGCTGCGTTAGGCCTGAGGAAAACGCCTGGCTGGGGGTGTGGAACCAGCAGTGATTACATAGAATGATGTGGGGTAAGCGGCGGAATGTTGGTATGAGAACAGTTATACCGAATGGTGTCATAGTATCTCTGTGTTCTAGTTGAGTGGTGATGTAAGGAGAGAGTAAGCATGGTGGTGTGGTATGATCGGTTATATGCTCTTTCAGTGAGCACACTTCTAAATGCAACTTTCCCAGAGAGGGTACTGGGCGCACTTCTAAATACAGTTTACTAGAGGCTATTGGGCACACTTCTAAATGCAACTTTCCAGAGTGTCTATAGGATACATTTCTATAGTCAACTTTCACAGATGCTATTGGGAACACATCTAAATTCGACTTTATAGAGCGTCTGTTGGGAACACTTCTAAATTCAACTTTACAGAGCGTCTATTGGATACACTTCTTTTTTTTTTTTATTTATTTATTTATTTACAAGTATATACAAAAACAACATCATAGTACAGAGGAACAACAACAAGGAATGGAAAAACCGGATTACATAAAGTCATTGAACATGTTCCAAACCTTTTCATATGAAGACAACTTACATTTCAATTTGTAGATCATTTTTTCTGTTCTAGACAGGCTATGCATTTCTTGAACCCATTCCTCAAATGACGGACGGATCCGACCCTTCCATCCTCGAAGGATCAACCTTTTAGCAACAATGGTTGCTCTGAAAAGCCATTTCTTGAGGGAAGAGCTGACTTCAGCCAGCTCAGAATCTTCCCCTAGGATCATTGTCTTAAAGTCCAGGACACACCCTTCACCCAAAATTCTGACACACACATCACAAATGTCTATCCAGAAAGCCCTGACCCTCTCACAGGCCCACAGCATGTGTTCCAATGATCCCACTTCCTGAGCACAACCCCAACAATCCGCATTGTCAGTCATGCCCCTTTTATGTAACGTTTCCGGACACCAATACACACGATTCAGGATCTTAATTTGTCTAGACCTTTCGCCCAGATTTAGCGAACATAATGAGACATTTCCGCATATATTCTGCCAGGTCTCAAGATCAATATCAGACCCGATTCTCTCGCTCCACACTTCCCGTAAATTGTCATTGCTCCGAAAATATGACACAAAAAGTTTGTACAACCTACTGGCCAAACCACCTCCCTGCCCATTAGAATCCGTCAGAAAAATAGTTATGTCAAAGGAGTCAGTCCAGTCCACCTCACCAACAGACCTCTTGAGTCGTCTATAAGCCGAGTCTGACAAATCCTCAAAACTCCATCTCTCTCTCAGTTCAGCAGCAGTCAGCCACCGAACATCATTGCCCAAGTCAGAGACCTTTTTAACATTCATTAGGAACCATTCGGGCCAAAAAATTGTCCTGGAGTTATCTCTAATCTTAGGATTCAGCCAGATAGAGGCATTCTTATACTTAAAAGCGTCCCTACCTAACAATGTCAAGACCTCAATCCAAGAGTTGCGCAAAAAGGACGTGGTTAACAAACTACCACCCGGAATCTTTGTGTTAGTGGTCAACAGTGCCTCCGGGCCCAGTGGCCCATATGCATTCGACTCCGCCACCGCCCAACTGTCCAGTTTACCATCCAAAAACGGAACAAAAGAATGAGCAGAAAATGCTAAATGGTAGGCCTTAAAATTCGGAACTCCTAGACCACCCAAACAAATCGGACGCTGTAGTTTCCATAGACAAAGTCTGGGCGGTTTCTTGTCCCATAAAAATTCTTGAATAAGGCGGTCAAGATCTTTCCAATAACTACACTTTATTCTTAGAGGGAGCATACTAGTTATAAAGTTTATCCTGGGAGCCAAGTTCATTTTCAGGGCATTGACTTTACCCCACAGTGAAAGATTAAGTAAAAACCACCTTTCCAAAACCAGTCTGCAATCTCGTACCAGCACACTCATGTTTTCATCAACCATACGGGAAACTGGAGCTGTCAACCATACCCCTAAGTAGCGTAAGCGCCCATCACACCAAGTAAACCCCAGCCCCTCGACCAGGGATTTATCACATCTGCTGGACAGAGGCATCACTTCTGACTTCAGGCGGTTAACCTTGTATCCCGAACAATCATGAAAATCCGACAATATCCTCATCAGGCATGGCAGTGACATATCCAAATTCTGCAACACCAATAAGAGGTCATCAGCATAAAGCCATGCCTTTTGCACCACACCCCAACAGTCAATGCCCTGTAAATTTGGTTCATTCTTTATGCAGGTAGCGAGAGGTTCAATCGCTAAAATGAATAACAGAGGAGAAAAAGGACAACCCTGTCTCGTGCCCCGCTTCAAACGAAAAGGTTCAGACACCACTCCATTAGTCTTAACCTCAGCCGTTGGACTGGCATATAAAAGAGCTACCCAGGAAATAAAATCCTCCCCCAGATTCATCTCCCTCAACACCGAATATAGATAATTCCAATCAACTCTGTCAAAAGCTTTTTCAGCATCTAAGGACAGGATGGCTGCATCACCGACCAATCTGTCCGCTAATTCCATAGTTACCAATAATTTCCTGATATTACTGGACGTACGTCGACCCCTCATGAAACCAGATTGTTCTTCCCCAACCAAAACCGGATACACTTCTATAATCAACTTTCACAGAGGGTATTGGTTACACTTCTAAATGCAACCTTCACAGCGATGCCATTGGGCGCATTTCTAAATTCCATTTTCTACGGAGAGTCTACTGGGCGTACTATTAGGTCAATTTTCAGAGAGGCTGTTGGGAACACTTCTAAGTTCGATTTCCTAGAGAGACTATTGGGCACACTTCTAAATGCAACTCTCAGAGAGGCTATGGGTACACTTCTAAATTTCACTAAGGGGATATTGGACATACTTCTAACGCAACTTTCACAGAGTGTCTATTGGGAACCCTTCTAGATGCACCTTTCCAGAGTGTCTATTGGGCACACTTCTAAATGCAACTGTCACAGAGGATCTTGGGTACACTTCTAAATTCAGTTCACCAGAGAGGCTATTGGGCACATTTCTAAATTCATGGAGAGGCTAAAGGGCACGCTTTCTTAATGCATCTTTCACATGTTAACATTCACAATTCCATCTAGATGCGACGTAGGCCAATATTCACAACTCCATCTAAGTGTGGACATGCTAACATTCACAATTCTATCCAAGAGTGGACATGCCAACATTCACAATTCCATCCAAGGGTGGACATGCTAACATTCACAATTCTATCTAAGCATTCTATCTAGATGCGACGTAGGCCAATATTCACAACTCCATCTAAGTGTGGACATGCTAACATTCACAATTATATCCAAGAGTGGACATGCTAACACTCACAATTCTTTCTAAGGGTGGACATGCTAACATTCACAATTCTATCTAAGCGTGGACATGCTAACATTCACAATTCTATCTAAGCGTGGACATGCTAACATTCACAACTCCATCTAAGAGTGGACATGCTAACATTCACAATTCTTTCTAAGAGTGGACATGCTAACATTCATAATTCTATCTAAGTGTGGACATGCTAAGATTCATAAAACTTGAGAATCTATCTAAGTGTGGCATATGCTAACGATCATATTTCTGTCTAGATTTGGCGTAGGCCAAACCCGAGAATCCATCTAAGTGTAGCACATGCTAACAATCACATTTCTGAAAATCCATCTAGGTGTGGCACATGCTAACAGTCACATTTCTGTCTAAATTTGGCGCAGGCTAGTCTTTGTGGTTCACTCGTGGTATGGTTAGCATTATTCCATCTAGATGCGACGCAGGCCAATATTCACAACTCCATGAGGTCAGAGGGGGAGAGGGAGGCAGCTTCGGTTCTCGCTAGGGCTAGGCACGCAGTTTTTAGGGCGGGGGGAGGTGGCAGGGGTAAGATGGCAAGGCGGGGGGTGGGTGATTGCAGGGTGGGGCGTGGTAGTGAGGGGAGCGGGCATGGGCAGTGCAGGCGGGTCGGCGGTGTGGTTCAGGGGATGAGAGGTATTGGGGTGAGTGGCGGTGTGGTTCAGGAGATGAGTGGTCATGGGGTGGGTGGCACGCCATCGTGCCCCCCTGGCTTGGTGTTTAGAGAGGGTGCTGGCAGGGATTGCGGAGGAGGGTGGGTTGTCTTGGGAGGGCGGGGGGCGGGAAGGAGGGCAGATCGGAGAGTGGAGGAGGTCCACGGGAGTAGTTTCTGACGGGCACTGGTGGAGTTGGTGCGCTCATGATTGGTGTGAGCTTTGGGTTGATTTAGGAGGGTTTTCTGATTGTAGTTCAAGGATCGGTGACTCACGCTTTTAGGCACACTTCTACGTTCAACTAGTCAAGTAACTAATTGGTGCTTCTAAGCAATTGGGTATACTTCTAAATGCAATTGGGTGCATTTCTAAATGCAATTGGGTACACTTCTAAATGCAATTGGAACACTTCTAAATGAGAGTGGGAACACTTCTAATTTCAACTTTCCCAGAGAGGTTATTAGAGATTCCATCTAGGTGTGGCGTATGCCAACAATCACTGGTTGACATTATACTGCAGGCCATTGAAATGTAGGTTAGAGTGGCAGGAGCTTTCTGGAGTAGAGTAATTGCTCTACCCTTCACCCAAGCCAACACTTACGGTTTTGATGGTGTCTGGTGGCTTCCTTGGCTTCCCCTGCGGACACCTGCTGACACTTCCTGGAGCCGCCTCTGTTGGAGCCGCCCTTGGCCTTGCGGCCCTTCGCCGCAGGGGCTGCCGGGCAGAGGGCTGCCCTGGGAAAGTCGAGGATAAAGGGGAGGTGGACCAATCAGGGCCCGGAGGATGGAGGGGGAGGCGGAACTGAGCAGGGGAAGCCTGCAATGCTGACTCTTAGCCCGCGAGGGCCGCGGTGAACAGGCTCGATACGAGCCTCGGATGGCTCTTTGAAATCAGCCAATAAGGGACCGGGGATGGGCTGAGGGGCGGGAGGAAGGAGGAGGCCAAGCTGGGAAGCAGTGGGGAAAGAGGGATGCAGGCAGGGGCAGAGGGCCCAAACCAGGCCCGAAATGAGTCCAAACAGAGGCCCAGGAGGGTCCTCCGATGGATCAGCTCACCTGCAGCGCTTGGTGGAAAAGGCAGCGGCGGTGAGCAGGCTCGATACGAGCCTCGGATGGCTCTTTGAAATCAGCCAATAAGGGACCGGGGATGGGCTGAGGGGCGGGAGGAAGGAGGAGGCCAAGCTGGGAAGCAGTGGGGAAAGAGGGATGCAGGCAGGGGCAGAGGGCCCAAACCAGGCCCGAAATTAGTCCAAACAGAGGCCCAGGAGGGTCCTCCGATGGATCAGCTCACCTGCAGCGCCTGGTGGAAAAGGCAGCGGCGGTGAGCAGGCTCGATACGAGCCTCGGATGGCTCTTTGAAATCAGCCAATAAGGGACCGGGGATGGGCTGAGGGGCGGGAGGAAGGAGGAGGCCAAGCTGGGAAGCAGTGGGGAAAGAGGGATGCAGGCAGGGGCAGAGGGCCCAAACCAGGCCCGAAATTAGTCCAAACAGAGGCCCAGGAGGGTCCTCCGATGGATCAGCTCACCTGCAGCGCCTGGTGGAAAAGGCAGCGGCGGTGAGCAGGCTCGATACGAGCCTCGGATGGCTCTTTGAAATCAGCCAATAAGGGACCGGGGATGGGCTGAGGGGCGGGAGGAAGGAGGAGGCCAAGCTGGGAAGCAGTGGGGAAAGAGGGATGCAGGCAGGGGCAGAGGGCCCAAACCAGGCCCGAAATTAGTCCAAACAGAGGCCCAGGAGGGTCCTCCGATGGATCAGCTCACCTGCAGCGCCTGGTGGAAAAGGCAGCGGCGGTGAGCAGGCTCGATACGAGCCTCGGATGGCTCTTTGAAATCAGCCAATAAGGGACCGGGGATGGGCTGAGGGGCGGGAGGAAGGAGGAGGCCAAGCTGGGAAGCAGTGGGGAAAGAGGGATGCAGGCAGGGGCAGAGGGCCCAAACCAGGCCCGAAATTAGTCCAAACAGAGGCCCAGGAGGGTCCTCCGATGGATCAGCTCACCTGCAGCGCCTGGTGGAAAAGGCAGCGGCGGTGAGCAGGCTCGATACGAGCCTCGGATGGCTCTTTGAAATCAGCCAATAAGGGACCGGGGATGGGCTGAGGGGCGGGAGGAAGGAGGAGGCCAAGCTGGGAAGCAGTGGGGAAAGAGGGATGCAGGCAGGGGCAGAGGGCCCAAACCAGGCCCGAAATTAGTCCAAACAGAGGCCCAGGAGGGTCCTCCGATGGATCAGCTCACCTGCAGCGCCTGGTGGAAAAGGCAGCGGCGGTGAGCAGGCTCGATACGAGCCTCGGATAGCTCTTTGAAATCAGCCAATAAGGGACCGGGGATGGGCTGAGGGGCGGGAGGAAGGAGGAGGCCAAGCTGGGAAGCAGTGGGGAAAGAGGGATGCAGGCAGGGGCAGAGGGCCCAAACCAGGCCCGAAATTAGTCCAAACAGAGGCCCAGGAGGGTCCTCCGATGGATCAGCTCACCTGCAGCGCCTGGTGGAAAAATGTAGTTCGTCAGACTCCACAACCAAAAGAAATACAGTATGAAATCACATTAAAATACATGAAAGAGTGGCAAAAAGAATTACACACTCTCCAGTTAAAAGAAATCAAGCCCTCAAAATCCAGCAAAGTTGCTGGGGTCTCAAAGGTGGAGGGAATTAGCACATTTCTGAGAATTCACCCTAACACTCGCCCCCCCCCCCCCCTCCCCAGACTAAGGGACAGGAGGATTTAATCCACCCCTGGATGAATCTCCTTACAACAGTCAGTTATACTCTTTGGAGGGACCATCAGCATTTTGGTGATTACACCCCGACCTGTGTTCAATGGTAAAATCAAATCCCTGTAGGCCGATTGACCATCTTAACCATTTATGATGCTCCCCCTTCATCTGCATTAACCATCTCAAGGGTTGGTGGTCTGTTTGAATCAATCACAAAAGTAGATCCATACAAGTATCCACACACTGGCAAAACATTCTCTTTCTATGGTTGCCCACCTTGTCTCAGGTTCCTTCAGTTTTCTACTGATGAAGCAGATTATGTGTGCCATGCCTTTCTCCAGCTGACTCAGAACTACACCTATACCTGTATTGGAAGCTTCTGTCAGTACAATAAAGGATTGGTTGTAGTCAGGAGCTCTTAAGACTGGAGCTGGACAAAGGGGTTTCTTAAGTCCTTCAAATGCCTTGGTACACTGCTCATTCCACCTGACCATCTTGGGGAATTTGAGAGAGGAGATCACATTCAATGGAGAAGCTATGGACCCATAGTTCTCAATGAAGTTCCTCCAGTAACCTGTAAGACCTAAGAAGGCACTCACTTGGGTTTGAGTAGTAGGGGGTGGCCCAGTCTTGTACAGCTTGTACTTTGATTTCACCTCCTCCTACCTCATGTCCAAGGTCGACCACTTTACTCTGACCAATTTGACATTCACTTGCCTTTATGGTCAGGAGCCTGCAATACATATCCCAGGTGGTCAATATATTCCTTCCCAGTAGGGCTGAACACTGCAATGTCATCCAAGTACGCCATGCAGAAGTCCTCCATCCCATTCAGAACATGATTCACCATCCTTTGAAATGTAGCAGGTACATTCTTTAGTCTAAAAGGCATAACCTTAAACTGGTAAAGGCCTCTAGGGGTTGAAAATGCAGCTTTCTCCTTGGCATGGTCTGTCGGAGCTATTTGCCAATAGCCTGAGGTTAGGCCAAATGTACTGAGGTACTCTTCCTTTATGTGGGTTCTTACATGGTCTGACATTCTGTAACCTCTGCTTTTAACAGGTAAACAGTCACCAGTGAGAATCTCATGCTGGCCCCAAGAGGTCAAGCCTGATGATAGTGAAAACAGAGGGGCAAACTGATTTAACAGAGCTTTGCACTCCTCCTGTTGTTCCAGTGTCAGATCAGAAGAGAGATTGACTCCTATCTTTCCATCTAAAGGTTGTCCCCCTGAGGTCAGGTAGAGGCTCACTCCCCTCCTTCTCCTGATCGGAGTCTAGAAGCAAAGCTCCCAGTTCTGGGCTAGAGACATAGGCCTTTAGGCAGTTGGTGTGAAAGGCCCTGGGGGCCTCCTTAGGAATGCCTAAGTCTACCAAATAATTGACCTCACCAGGTTTTCTGACAACCTTGAACGGTCCAATCCATTTGTCCTGTAAGGCCCCCTGCCTTGTAGGTACCATAACTACAACTAGCTGGTCTTGAGTAAACTCAACCATGTTGGCCTTCTGGTCATGCCAATGCTTCACCAGAGCCGGACCTGCTTTAAGTTAACTGAAGCTTCCGTCATCATGTGTGTCATTCTCCTTCAGAGACCTAACACATAGTCAATGACTCTCACTGGCTTGTTGGAAGGAGCACTATCCAAACCCTCTTTGATTAGGGCCAATGGACCTCGAACCGGATGACCATAGAGAAGCTCAAAGGAACTGAATCCAACCACTTCCTGAGAGACTTCTCTATAATCCAAGAGAAGGCATGGCAGTAGAAGGTACCACTTTCTTCAAAGGGGATTCTTCTACAGCACCTAGCATGCTCTTCATAGTTCTGTTAAACCTCTCCACCAACCAATTGGTCTTGGGATGGTAGGCTGTTGAAAACTTGTAGGTCACTCCACAGTTTTTCCACATGGCTTGCATGTAGTGGGACAAAGTTAGATGCCCTGGGAAGAAGGGTCACACTCTCTCCAAGTAAAAATAATCAAGTCCTCAAAATCCAGCACAGTTGCTGGGGGTCTCTAAGGTGGAGGGAATTAGCCCATTTCTGAGAATTCTCCCTAACACTTCCCTTTTTCTCTTTGTAGACCCAACACACACCATCTTATGTGGAGTGCTGGGGGGATACTTAGTATCCCTTTTGTCTACTTTCCCATGTAACATTTTTATATGTTACCCTCATTACAATTAAAGGCTGGTAGCAGTCGTTTATTTTATCCTACCATTGTGCGTTTTTACTGCAGGCTGAATCCTCAGCTGCAGTGTTGCACTCATGGGTGCCCAATTTGGCAAAATAGCCCGGTCGTCTTTTTACGCCATTTCTTGCTTGTGAGGTCCTTCTCGAGTTTTACTCTGCACGGAAAACCTGGTTTGGTCCCTTTGTTCGTTATGTCTTTGTCGGGATTCACGGCGGAAGCCCGCCTCTGGCTCCAGCGTGTCTGGCAGGGCAGGAAGCAAGGGAGGTTCCCGAAACTGTGCTTAGTCTCCTTGGTTATAGAAATGCACCCAAAGGTGATTGGCCAGGTGGCTGTCTGTCCTTTGAGGACAGCCACCTTGCTGTGTGAGTGACAGCCATGCTGCAAATGAATGGGAGAAACTTGCATAAAAGACAAGGTCTTTTGCAAGGAAGGCAGAGTCGACCACTGGACGAAGGAACCGAAGAAGAAACTGGAAGAGAAGCTTGCTGCACCCCTCTGGACCGTTGGTTTGCCAGGTGAAGTCCTGCTGGAGCGCTGAAACCCCAATTTCGCAATCGACTAGAGAAGCCCGTAACAGACAACTTCTTCCCTTGGGTTGGTGGACCAACTGACAAACCCAAGACAAACTTGACTGGAACCCCTCTCCCTGCTGGCTGTACTTCTTTGCTGCTGCTGCTGCTGGAACCGAGTGCCAGGAACACCAGAATCAAGTGTATTGTTTTTAAGCCGGACCAGAGCTCCAGGAAGATCCTCTGGACTCCCTCGAAGCAGGACGACCCACGCCTGAGCCACATCAGAGTGCTGGACCTTAGAAGCAAGGGGAGTCCACAAAGTGTACAAGAGCCACAGTGGCGCTATTTGCCGGTAGCTGAAACCAGGAAGTGCCGCTGATCTGAACGGAGTCCATTGCTGCCGCCGACCTTCAAACCGTAGTGCAGGAGTCCCCAGATGTCCTCCCTGTCGTCCCCACGACTGAGGCCCAGGAACAACAGGATCTGCAGGACTACAACAGGAACAGAAGCCAGCTGGACCCTTTTCTTCAGACTCAAGGTTCTGTGAAACTAGGGGTACTTGCCTCTTGTTGTGTGTAGCTTGCTTGCTCTCACTGGAGACTTGCATTTGCTGCCATTTGCAGAGTTGCTTGCATCTTTGCTTTTCACAAGCCTCCCAGCTTGTGGCCCCACAGTGATTTCTTTTGCAACAAAAACTCTCTATAACATTGTGGAAGACTTTTGACTATCCTCAAGAAGTGCCTCAGCTCCCCTAGACTTTGCTCAATGGACATTGAATGTCCTGGCTCCCTGCAAACTCTTCTTACCCTCTGACTTTGTGTTTATCTGTCCCTCAAAAAGAGCGTGCGTGCCCAGAGTGTGTGCCCAGGGTGAGTGTGTGCGAGTGTGTGCGAGTGTGTGCGAGTGTGTGCGAGTGTGTGCGAGTGTGTGCGAGTGTGTGCGAGTGTGTGCGAGTGTGTGCGAGTGTGTGCGAGTGTGTGCGAGTGTGTGCGAGTGTGTGCGAGTGTGTGCGAGTGTGTGCGAGTGTGTGCGAGTGTGTGCGAGTGTGTGCGAGTGTGTGCGAGTGTGTGCGAGTGTGTGCGAGTGCGAGTGCAAGCGAGTGCGAGTGTGCGAGTGTGTGCGAGTGCGAGTGTGTGCGAGTGTGAGTGTGTGCGTGTGCGAGTGTGTGCGAGTGTGTGCGAGTGTGTGCGAGTGTGTGCGAGTGTGTGCGAGTGTGTTCGAGTGCTCCCAAAAAACTACTAACTGAACTGAAGGAGTGAAGTATATATTTTTGTTGCACATTGCCCCTTCTAAACACTGTTAAATTAAGAAACAATTAATTTAATCAAGAACCCAGTATAAGTGTTATTTGAATACTTGTCACTGTGAACCTTTATGTTACATCTCTACAGCTCACATTGACCTCTCTTGAGATAGGCCTGGCTGCTCAGTCCCCCTACCAACTTGTGTAGTACAGGTCTACACCAAAGGTTGGGTTACCTATTGCCAGGAAGACAAGGCTAGTGTAGTCTTCCACAAGGTTACTACATACAATCTTGCCTAACACTCCTTCAAACCCCAGGTCCCACTAAATTGCGCCCTCATCAATGCGCGTTCCCTCACAGCACATGCTCTTGAAATAAACAACCTGATCACTGTTCACAAACTGGACTTTCTAACAATATCAGAAACCTGCCTTCACGTAGCCTGTGTCATCTCACTAGCCCTCCCCAAGGTACACCATCTACCATAAAGGCTGCCAACATGGAAAAGATAGAGTAACCAAACCATAGCCAAAGAATCACTGGCCCTCAGACAATCCAAAACCACCATTGAAGGTAATAGTCTCCTATCCCTCAAACTCATCACATCCCAAAACTGTACTATCTCTATCCACATTGTCTACCGTCCACCTGGTCCTATGGCAGACTTCCATGACAACCTCCTCCACCTCATCTTCGACAGCATCAAGCTCTCATCTAAGACCATTCTGTTGGGGGACCTGAACCTAGGGTTCAACGACCCAGAAGATCTTCAAGCCAAATCCCTTGCCAAGGCACCTTAGGCTTTAGACTATCAATCACTGGCGACACACGCGACACACACACACGACACACACACACGCCACACACACGCGCCACACACACGCGCCACACACACACACACACACACACACACACACACACACACACCTGCATCCTGGACTGGATAGCCGATCACAACTGCCCGTCTGCCATCAGCTCTAACTCCCCCAGCCCCTGAACAGTTCACCATGTCATTTGCTTCTCCATCTTCCCTCACTCCAAGCAGGAATCCCCTACCGCCCACCCTAGCTTGAAGCACCCGCAAGAAGAGAGCCTAACACCATATCTAGAAACACCTGCATTCAGCCCTCCATTCTCCAACGACCCCAGTCGTCTCGCAGACACCTACACCTCTGCGCTCACACAAGCAATTGACGCCATAGCACCGCTAGTGGCTCGAAAAGCAAAACCAGTGAGAACTCCTGGTTCACCCCAGAGTTACTGGAACTACGTTCCAAGAAACATACTGTCCACTCCACTTGGCAATCAAATCCTTCAGCGTGTGTAAAACCCAAATGTAATAAGATCTATGCGGAATACAAAAAAAGCAATCATCCTAGCCAAAGCCACCTGATTCAGCACCAGGATTTCCAATGCGAAATCAGGATCTAAGGAGATATTTTGCCATACTCTGGGAACTTGAAGCCCCAGCCCCGAACACACAAACCCATCCTGAAGGATGAGGCATGGTGTTCAAACATCCAAAATGTCATGGACAAATTAGACTTACTGCACAATAAAATCAGAAACAACCAGACAGCCCAAATTGCACCACAACACGCTGCCCCACCCATAGCCTCAGTTAGCCTCAGTTAACCTCTGCGCCCAGGACTCCTCACGCTTCTCCTTTAAGGATATCACCGAACTAGAAATCCTTTCCATCCTAAAAAACCTGAAACCATCAATCTGTAAAGGCAATGTCTGCCCTGTCACTATCATTAAAGACTGTGCCGTCTCACTGGCACCATTCCTCACCGCCTATAAAAACGCCTCCTTCACCTCAGCATCGGTCCCTTATGTCTCAAGGAAGCATGGGTTTGTCAGTTATTGAAAAAAAACCTTCACTCGACCCCACACTTTACAACTACTGACCCCTAACAGTCCCCTTCCTTCCAAAAACTTGGATAAAGCAGCCTACCAACAAGTCCAACACTTCCTCGAGGCCCATGACATCCTCGGCCTAAGACAATCCGGTTTTCGGCCTTGTCACGGTACCAAATCAGCTCTGCTGGACCTAAAAAACTGCTGGATGAGATAAAGAACACAGGGAAACCAGCGCTATTCCTCCTCCTTGACTTAACAGCCGCTTTTGACCTATCAATATATATATATACAGGTTGCAATATAGTTACATAGTCATTAGCAGTATATATACAGGTTACAATATAGTTATATTACATTTGTGTTATATTACAATATACATGGCAGAAGTGGAGGAGGCAGTCCTCCACTTGCTAGTTGAGGAGAGTGGCCTTGAGGTTGTTGCGGAAGACAGATATGGAAGTTTCAGCTCGAAGGGTGGCAGGGAGTGAGTTCCAGAGTTTCGGTGCAATATAGGAGAAGCCCAGACCGCCCGCTGTGGCTCTCTTTATGCGTGGTATGTGTAGCTGGTTGGTGTACTGAGCTCTGGAGGGGCGAGTGGATGTGGTCCTTGATATTGCTTCAGATAGGTATGCTGGAGCGGTTTTGTTGATGCACCTGTGAGTGATGGTGAGGATTTTCAGAGTAATAAGGTCTTTGACCTGGAGCCACCGTGCTTCACGTCTGGCGTGGGATATATGGTCTCTTCTAGGGATGCTCATGGCGGCTCTGAGGGCATTGTTTTGTGTGGTTTGCAGTCTGTGAATGTTTTTGGCAGAGGTGCCAGCTAGAAGGGCGTTGCAATAATCAAGTTTGGCTCCTATTGTTGCTCTAGCTATGGCCAAGCGGTTGGGGGTGGATAAGTAGGGTTAAATAGCATTGATGAGTTTGGTGCTGAACGCTGATGCAGAGGCTATGGCGCTGACTTGTTTGTTCATCGATAGATTTGCATCAATGTGAACACCTAGAGTCTTGACAGATGATGATACGGAGATGGTTGAGTTGTCTATGTTGAAGTTGTTGTATTGGGGACTTAGTTTCGATAATGTGTGTCTGGCCCAGGAGTAGCCTCAGATCAGGTCCGCACGGCCCCTACCACTATCCACTGCAGAGTCCCACAAGGCTCCTTCACCTCCCCTCTCAGTAAACTATGAAACAGATGCCAAGGTTCTTAACACAGTCTATGCCACCATTGAAGCTTGGATGGCAACTGGCTCTGCCTCAATAGAGAATAAACCGAGATTATTTCTGGTAGGGTCCCAGGAAACCTTGAACAAACTCAACAGTCAATACAAAAACTTCACCATTCACAACATACAGATACCAGTATCAGAGTCGGTAAAAACTCTAGGAGTCTACCTAGACGCTACCCTCTCTATGTCACGACAAGTCTGTGCCATCTCTTCTGCAGCTTACGCCACCAAGCTACTCAACGCAGCTAAACCATTTCTATCCACAGAGAACTGCCTCTCCATTGCTAGAGCACTAGTTGGATCTAGACTAGATTACTGCAACGCCATCTTCACCGGCACCTCAGTAAAAAACCTACTCAAACTTCAAATAATCCAGAACACCACCCTCAGAGTAGCCCTTCGCATACCTAAGAGAGAAAACATTTCCACAGCAAGGCAGGAAGCCCACTGGCTCCCCATCAAAGAGTAGATTGTATTCAAAACCCTCGGGATCACACACAAGTGTCTCAACCACACAGGCCCACCCCTATCTCTCACACAAAATCATCAAGGCAGACTCTTCAAGACCTACAAGAACACCATACTCCAACAGACCTGTAGTTCCCAGAATCAAATGCACCAAAGCAGGTGACTCCAGCTTCCCAGTAATTGCCTCCAGGTGATGGACACACACCAAGGGCCGAACCCTCCCACCTCGCCTTCCGCAAAGCCCTAAAAACTAGGATGTCTAACATTTTCTGTTTTTCCATACCACTATCTGTCAATATACTGTATTCATCTGTAACCAAACAAACTGTCAAATATCTGTACCAGTGCCGTGATGCCAAAAGGGCTATTGTGCGCTTTATAAATAAGAAAATAAAATAAACCTAGTGGCTATCGTAAAAAGAAAGAAAAAGGTCAACAGGTTTTGAGTAATAACCAGGTTACTCACCTTAGTGACCACCTTACTCCTAAGTCCATAGTCCCCTTTCCTCCATACTTATGGGACATCTCTCCGTCCTGTGGGACGGGACCGGAGCACTTTGTAAAAAGCATCAAAAAAATGTTTTCAAAAATGTGTCCTTCCTCTCTTACTGCGCGGGGCCCGGCACGCAGCCGTAACCACACCCACCTTGGCTCCGCCCCGCACATCGCCCATCAGCCCTTTTCCATCGCCAGGTCAGAGACCTATTAGCAATAACAGAGGAACCTTATTAGAGGGGACGGCGGGCGTATGGAGGAAAGGAGACTATGGACTAGGAGTAAGGTGGTCACTACGGTGAGTAACCTGGTTATACTCCTACGTCCCATCCCCTTTCCTCCATACTTATGGGAGATTCCCAAGCACTCCTAACTGGAAATACAGGTGGATGGAAATACCCCTTATTGAAAAAGGTTCTTCAGCACAGCCCGACCAAACTGAGCATCAACTCTCGAGCTCATGTCCAGACAATAATGCTTACAAAAAGTTGATGGGGAGGCCCAAGTAGCTGCCCTAGCGATGGACTCCCAGGGGTCCCTTCTGAAAAGCAACCGCAGCTGCCTTGCCCCGCAACAGGTGTGCATGAATACCTCTAGGAGGTTTCAGCCTTTGGACGGTGAAAGACTCCGTAATGCAGGCGGCGATCCACTGAGAAATACACCTGCTTACCCTCAGGGTTACAGAAAGTCACAAAAAGTTGACAAGAACTCCTAAACTCGGAAGTCCTGTCAAGGTAGAATTTAAGAGCCCTTCTGACATCAAGACAGTGCAGAACCCTTTCTACCTCCGAGGTAGGGTTCAGATAAAAGACCGTCAGGGAGATCGACTGATTCAGATGGAATTCAGTTACCACCTTCGGTAAAAATGCCGGGTTTGTCCGTAGGACTACCTTGTCCTTGTGAAAGACCAAGAAGGGATACTCCACTGACAAGGCCTGGAGCTCACTCACCCGCCTTGCTGACGTAACGGCGACCAGAAAGGACACTTTCCAGGATAGGTACTGGAGGGCCACTGTGGCCATTGGTTCAAAGGCTTATGGCACAGCGCTGTAAGGACTACATTTAGGTCCCACGGCGGGTGCGGACTACGAACTGGAGGGTAGAAGCGTGTCAAGCCTGCAAAATGCCTCTTAACCACTGGGTTACTCAGAGAGTAGGAACATTGGTCTGTAGAAAGATAAGCGGAGACCGCTGAAAGGTAAGTTCTGCATGACAGAACGTGAACACCCGACCCTGCTAGGGAGGACACGAAGGACAGCACAGTGTCAATCGTAGCCGCCCTTGGGTCCAACTGCTTTTCCAAACACCAATTACAGAGCCTGAGCCATTTACTCCTGTATTGGGATCTGGTCGAGGGTTTTCTGGCTGCCTGGATAATACGCATGTTATCCGTAGACAAATTAAGATGCTGTAAAGACCTGAACTCAGGCACCATGTTGCCAAGCTGCGCGATTGTGGGCAGGGGTGCCACATCTGCTGTTCCCCTTGATGAAGAAGATCGGGGGTCACTGGTAACTTGATCAGCGGATACACCGACAGGTGTTGAAGGTCTGAGAACCAAAACCTGGCCGGCCACCAGGGGGCTATGAGTAGAAGGGAGCAGTTCACAGAGTTCTTCAGCTTCCAAATTGCTGGATGGACTAGAGGCAGAGGTTAGAAGGCATAAGCTCATGTTGTGCCATGGAATCTCGAGAGCATCCCCCAGAGAGGAGGCTCCCAGCCCCCCCTCTGGAGGCATACCGAGGAAGCTTCTTGTTCACCACTGTAGCAAAGAGATCCACCTCCGGAGTGCCCCAACGCAAGAAGATCCATGAGAGGACCTCTGCCTTCAACTCCCACTCGTAGCTGACCACTGTCCGCTGGCTTAGGGCATCCGCTGTGACATTCAGCTGGCCCGGGATGTGCACTGCAAGCAGCCAGACCCCATGACGCACAGCCCACTCCCAAATCTGGATGGACAGGTCCACAAGGGGGGGAGGGGGGGGAGACTTTGTTCCCCCTTGCCTGTTGATGTAATACATAGACACCAGATTGTCCGTGCGTATGTGGACCACCTTGTTGGTAATGATCGGTCTGAACGCCCCGAGCGCTAGGAAGATCGCCAAAAGCTCCAGATGATTTATGTGAAGGAGCTTGTCCTGAGGCGACCAGAGGTCCGAGACCTGTAGAAGATCTAACGTCGCACCCCACCCCAGGAGGGAGGAGTCTGTTGTGATCTTCACCATCGGAGATGGGTCCTGAAACCCCGCACCCACCGACAGGTTGCGGAGAGATGACCACCATTCCAGGTCCACTCTCATGGAAGCCGGAATCATTATCAGCCTGGAATCCGGGTCCACAGCCTGACACCAAGAACCCCGAAGAGCCATCTGGGTCCGTCTCATCTTGAGACGAGCAAGGGGAAGAGCCAGCACACAGGAGGCCATGAGGCCCAGAAGCCTCTGGAACCACCAGGCCGACATGCTCTCCGATTGCGCAAACAGCTAACACGTGGCTAACAGATCCGCCATTCTGTCCACGGTCAGGTACACTCTGCAGTCGATCGTGTTCCAGCGAAAACCCAGGAAAATCAGGTTCTGCGAGACCGTCATGGAAGATTTCCCCCAGTTCACCGACAGCCGAAGATGGAACAGGAGCTGAAGGAGAGACTGGAGATTGCCCGCTGCTGCCAGCGGACAAGGGCTGCGTAAGAGCCAGTCGTCCAAATATGGATATACATGGATACCCTGGAGACGAAGATAGGCCACAATCACTGACATCTACGTGAAGACACGCAGCGCCGAGCTGAGGCCAAAAGGAAGCACTCGAAACTGGAAGTGCTCCTCTCACAAAGAGAAGCAGAGATTATCTCCTGTGTGGGTTTCAAATCAGGATATGCATGTACGCATCCTGAAGATCCACGACGCTGAGCCAATCGACCCATCTGCAAGGAGGACCGTATCTGGCTGGGCGTGATCATCTTGAATTTCTCTTGGGGTAGGAAAAGATTGAACTGGGAAAGGTCTAGGATGGTGCGCAGGCCAGCCTGGTTGGGTTTGGGCACCGTAAACAGCAGGGAGTAAAAGCCCTCCGCTCGCTCCCCAAGGGGAACGGGTTCCACAGCTCTGAGGTCCAGAAGTTTCTGAACTTCGGCTTCGATGGAGGGCGAACCCGACATCCGAAAAGGAGGGTTGAGGGGTGGGGTAGGGCTAAGCGGAAGCCCGCTCGAGCGACAGACAAGACCCATCCGTCTTCTGTGATGGTCTGCCACGCCTCCCAATGAGACGCAATGCGTCCTCCCACCGGGGTCTCGTGCGAGCGCAGAAAACCCTCATTTAGTAGGTTTATCAGTGGCGGTGCCACCTGAACCTGAGGAGGCGGCTGAGGAGCGGGAGAAAAACCGCGTCTGTTGCTTATGGCTGTTGTTCCCCGCAGGGGTATCCACTCTGCGATATTTGCGGTCGAAGAAGCCCCTAAAGCCAGAGGAAGGTCGACTTTGCGACAACGTTCTCTGGGTTTTGAAAGGAGCCTTAGCCAGTACAGACAAGGACTTAGCTGTCTGAGTGCTATCCTTCGTCTTGGTGAGCTCTACATCTGTTGTAGAATGAAAGAGCTCCTTCCCATCGAATGGAAGGTCCAACACCTTGTCCTGCACTTCTTTTGAGAATTTAGTTGCATGCAGCCACGCCTGCCATGAGGTATCAACCCCCAGCATAGGCCCGAGCCGAGGTGTCTACATGATGAGCTGCAGCCTCCAGGAGATCCTGGGCTAAGACCCTGGCATCGGAAAGGCCACCTCTGAAATCTTCCAACTTCGACCGGAATGTGCTCCTCGAACTCCGACAGACCTTTCCACATCCGCATGCTATCTCCCGCCAAAATCAATTCTGCATTGGCCTGCCTGAGCTGCAAGGCCAAGTTGGCGAAGATTTTCCTCCCGAGGGAGTCGAGGAGCTTGTCCTCCTTTCCCAGGCCCGGAGTAGCCGTTGTGGAAGAGGATGCTGCAGGCCTGGACTGCAAAGTGGCCGCAGCCACCACTGTGGAGGAGGGGGTGGACAAGACGATGGGGCCACCTCTTCCGAAGAATGCAGCCTGTATCTCGCGTCAATTTTCTTATTGACAAAAAGTCCAGAGTGTGGCTTTTCCCCAGACACTGCAGACCTCGGCCAGAACGTCCTTCTGCAAGAACAGGCCGATACGCTCCTAGGGAGACAGGTTGAACGCCCCAGAAAGCACGCCCTCCTGCGGAGCGGGTGCCTCAGGTACATCCTAAGAAGTTCATCATATCCAGTACCCGGTCATGAAAAGCTCTGATAGAGCGGGGAAGGTCCTCGCTGTCCTGATCGCCTTACGCGTCATTCGACAGATCAAGATCCTGCTGAACCATGTCAGGCGCTGCCTTGTCCGCAGGGGACAATGGGGGCAAAGGCGGAAGAGTCGGGGAAGGCATTGTAGGCACGGGAGGCGCCGGCGGAACCACCGGAGGAACAGGTGGAGCCGAAGGCGCGGGAGGACATATCTCCCTAAAGAGCCTTTTGAAATATTCCCTCATGGGGTCGGTACGCATAAGTGTTTGAAATTTACCGAAAAAAGCATCCTCCGGAGACTGTTTCGGAACCTGAGGAGGTGTCTCATGAGGTGGACAAATCCAGGGACATAACGGGGAAGGGTGCCACACTGGCCCCTCCACCGACATATCCACATAAATCAACGGTGCCGACCCTTGCAGGCAACGAAACATTGTGCGGAAGAGGCATCCGAATATTCCAGTCATAAACTGGCCGATAAGGATGCGCACAAGGGACTATGTTCACCCAAGGGGCCAAGCCCTACACCCGAGGCCGATGGCGTAGTTGTAGGGGTAGCACCCAAAATGGCCGCCAGGGTCGTGGCGGGAACGAGCGCCATTTTGCCCTCATCTGAGGGGAACTGCGGCACGTGAGGAAGTGAGGCAGGGTTCCCCGTCGATGGATCAGGGGTCTTAACTTTAGCCTTAACATAAGGGACCTCGGCAGAGGCGGTACTGTGAGGCCTGGAATGTTTTTGTGACATACCAACCACCAAATTAGCCTTCGAAGGAAGGACCTCGGCACTGCCGGTAAAAGAAGAACTTTGCTTCTTTGCCCCCTCAACAGGTCTGGTGTTGCCGCAAGAGCAGGAACGGTGAGAAACAGCTTTCACCGACAAGGCATTGTCAGGCCTCTCAGAACTGTTGGTAGCTTTAGCCTCTGGACGAGGGACCTCGGACCGGTAACAGCCTTATCTGTGCGGGCCTCGAACATCTGTTCGGTAACAGCAAGCCCACCCAAGGCCTCGGGGCGCACCCCGGTCTTATTTTTGAGGGAAGCCGACAGAGGCCTCAGAGCGAGCTCTGGTACCCCACGACTCAGTAGAACTGGGTCCACAAACAGCCCTCACAGGAGGGGCCTCTGAGCGTGCTCCGGTATCCACAGGCCCCTTATGGAGACCCTCGGAGAAAACTCCGGTACAATGATTAGGCCCAACGGGGCACCTCAGGGCGAACCCTGGTGGCAGAGCGATCAACGCCCCTCCCGGCCCGAGAGGAACCCGGAAAGGTATCCCCGGCCGGGGTGCTCTGAAAAGTAAATAACTTACCAGCCGTTTTTTCTTCTCGTCGATGAACGCCTGAAAATGTGATGGAGGAGTTTGTCGGAACACCTCCTCCCACCGCTCCAACCGACGTTGAAGTGCCAGGACCGAAAGGGAGTTGCAGTAAAAACAGGAGTCCCAACGGTGATCCGGACCCAAGCACGCTAAGAAAAAGAGGATGGGGATCCGCCCTCGCGAAACGACGGTGACACGATGAACAATCTGGAAAGTCTAGTTTGAACGACAGACAGACTAGTACACGCTCGTTAGCGAGAGCCAGAGAGGGGAAAAAAGGGAAGAAAATCTTCCGAGGATGCAAGTGCGTCCAGTCCCGAACGAGCGGAGCAAAGGACTGATGGGCGATGCGCGGGGCAGAGCCAAGGTGGGCAGGGTTACGGCCGCGTGCCGGGCCCCGCGCAGAAAGAGAGGAAGGACACATTTTTAAAAACATTTTTTGGATGCTTTTTACAAAGTGCTCCGGTCCCGTCCCACAGGACGGAGATAAGTCCCATAAGTATGGAGGAAAGGGGACAGGACGTAGGAGTATGCCCATGATTTAGTGACCTGGTCCTGAGGACGACCTCAGCTGCCATAGTCATCGAAACCAGTCGACCTTTTCCTTTCTTTTCACGATATCCACTAGAAGCCCATAGAATATGTTCTTTGATACCCGTTTTTGTGAACCGGTATTTTGAGCTCTATAGAGCTTGATCTTGCCCTGCACAGCTGCAGGATATTTTAAACACCCATAGGCACCTAGAACCTATGCATAGGTAACGTATTGCAATGTTGGTTAATAAATAAATAGGAAATTCCCCTTAGACATTTTCATCTCATGAGCATATTGAGACAGGGACACGGTTTCTCCTGTCACGAGTTATGGGGTTTTAGAAAATGAACTTTGACGCCAAAATGGTCACGTACTGTTAAAGTAGGGAGAGCCTTCTCCCCCTTTTCTTTTCCGAATCCTGGACGTCCACCGAGCCTGTGCCTCCAAGCAGATTGACAGACGAGGTCCCTACAATCAAAAAGCTGGTAAGCAATGTCCCAGTGACCAGGCACTTTAACAGGAAGGCTTTCTTCAACCGTGACTGTTAATAAACCTGCCGAAGCCTGTGCATGGTGACCATCGCTGGAACTCGCCTTCCCGGTCCAGTGAAGTGTCCTGAAGAGGTCTGCACCTGCGCTCTCTGCATTTCTCCAATGCAAAGCATTGCACTGTGCTCCTGGAACCAACCGGGAGAATCCCTGCACCCGCAGCTCCTGGGCACCTCACCGGAACCAACTACAGGAAATCCAACCTCTAGTGACCCCCAGTCCACACATCTAGTCCTCTTGGAAAATTGGAGTCAGGGGGTAAGTAAACACAACATTTGTCTCCACATGTCCTCCATAGGATAACATTGAGAACAAGTCTCTTTGCATCCTTCAATTCCACTGCATTTTGGTTGCCGCACCTGTGCAGAGTAACCTAAAAGATTTACTTACCAGTAACTTTGTTGAATCATCACCAACACAAGTACTTTACCAGAATCCGATACACTCTGGGGAGAAGCACAGACTTTTGGGCACAAGGCCCCACTCTTCATAGGGATTGGACTTCTGAAGCTAGGAAACATTTCTTGTAGATTGGTTCCATCTTACTGCATTGCTCACTTACATTCTTTTATCGATTTAAATAATTTAATGCATTTTAAGAAACTGTGGTGACCGTATGACATGACAATGCATTACTTACCGTAAAAGCATTTCTGATGGTTGTATCTGCTTAGATTCACATGCTGTGCATAGGTCCGACATCCAGTGGTCACTGCGGAGTATTGCATTTTGTTTTTCGTAGTCGAAAAGGGACGTCGACAAGGCGTGTCTGAAACACTATCCCTATAGTGACGTGCGTTGTACCCACAATCCCTCACGCGTCGAGGTCCCTCTGTTTGTATTTTTCTGCCCTGAGGGAGCCTTCTAGACGTGAGTGAGTACAGAAAAGAGAGATATAAAAGGAAGTCTATGCTCCTTCCATCCGAGCGGGGAGGAAGGGTGGGCGCATGTGAATCTAAGCAGATACAACCATCAGAAATGCTTTTACGTTAAGTAATGCATTGTCTTCTGATGTTTGTTAATCTGCTTAGAATCACATGCTGTGCATAGACTAGCGAGCAGTACCCGGAGTTGGCGGTGGGTTATGAGAAGGAACAGTAGAGAAAAGATGTCTTAATACTGCCTGTCCCACCTGGGAGTCAGATCTAGAGTGTGCATCTAGACAGTAGTGTTTTGTAAAGGTGTGCACAGAACTCCAGGTAGCCGCTTTGCAGATGGACTCAAGGGGAACATTTGCAATGAATGCTATGGACGCCCCCGTGCCTCGAGTAGAATGTGCTCTTGGCCTAAAGGGCAGTTCTCTCTTAGCAAGAGTATAGCAGAGAGTGATGCATTGAACAATCCATCTAGAAATAGTGGACTTTGAAACTGCATCCCCTTCTCTTCCTGCTGCCACCGAGACGAAGAACTGATCAGTCTTCCTCAGTGGTCTGGTTCGTTCCATGTAGAACATTACCGCTCTGCGGACATCTAGTGTGTGCAGAGTCCTTTCTCCCAAGTTGGAAGGATTTTGAAAGAACGCTGGTAGTTCTATAGACTGGTTTACGTGGAATTTTGAGATGAATTTCGGAGCAAACCTTGGGTGAGTGCGTAGAACCACCTTATCTCTGTGATCTGTAACAAAGGGGTCTAGAACAGAAAGAGCCTGAAGTTCACTTACCCTCCTGATGGAGGTGATAGCTATTAAAAAAGCAGTCTTAATAGTGAGGTGTTTAAGAGATGCTTTGTGCATGGGTTCGAATGGTGAGCCCATGAGTCTGGTAAGTACCACAATAAGGTCCCATCCGGGAGCTGGGTCAGCTATCGGGGGGTGTATTCTCTTTACTCCCTCCATGAAGGCCTTTATAACAGGGATCTTCCACCACGACACCTTGAGTTGGGAAGTGGTGTATGCAGAAAGTGCCGCTAGGTGGACTTTAATGGAATTGAACACTAGACCTGAATCCAATAGGTGGGTCAGGTATAGAACAATATGTGTGGGAGAGCAGTCAATCGGGTTGATGCTCTTACCCCTACACCAGATGACAAACCTCTTCCATTTGCTAGAATAGCAGTGGCGAGTGTTAGGTTTTCTGGCTTCCCTGAGGATGTCCATGCATCTCTGCGGGAGCTGTAGATGTCCGAATTCTATGATCTCAGGAGCCAAGCTGCTAAGTTCATGTTCTGGGGGCATGGATGTAGGGTCCTGCCCTCGTCTTGTGACAGCATGTTGTACAGGCAGGGGAGTTTCACTGGGGGAGATAGAGACATCTCCATCAAGTGAGCGAACCATGGCTGTCGGGCCCACATTGGGGCCACCAGTATCATGGTTACTTGTTCCTGGTGCATCTTGTGCACCACCTTGTTGAGAAGGGGAGTCGGGGGAAAAGCGTAAACAAATTTCCCTGACCATTGTATCGACAGACCGTTCCCCTTGGATTGGTTCTGGGGGTACCTGGAGGCGTAACTTAGGCATTGTGAGTTCTCCAGGGTTGCGAACAGGTCTATTTCTGGGAATCCCCATTGTGTGAAGACATCGAAGACGATGTTTTCGTGCAGTCGCCATTCGTACTCTTCGGGCAGGGGGAAATCTCTGCTGAGTTTGTCTGCCAGCAGATTGAGTTCCCCTGGTACATGTTGTGACAGTAGGAACATGTTTTGTTTGAGAGCCCACTTCCATATATTTTGGGCCAGTTTGGACAGTCCTGGAGAGTGGGTTCCCCCCTGCTTGTTGATGTAATACATGGCTGAGGTGCTGTCTGTAAGGACCATCACTGTCCTGCCTTGTAGGTGTTCCTGGAAGGCTTTTAGCGCCTTGAACACCGCTAGTAGCTCCAGAAGATTGATGTGTTTGGATGCTACGTTCGGAGTCCACACTCCGTGAGCAGTCTGATGGGATAGGTGAGCCCCCCATCCTGTGAGGGATGCGTCTGTGGTTAGAGTGGCTTCCGCCGCGGGTGTGGCAAAGGGTTTCCCTTTTCCCAGGTTTTCCTTTGTCCACCACCGTAGCGAGAGAACTAAGGCCTGCGAGACCACCACTAGATCGTCCCATAGTCCGCTGGCCTGACACCACTGGCTGTTGAGCCACTCTTGCATTGGGCGCATGCGCAGGCGCGCGTGAGGTACCAAATAAATACACGACGCCATCATGCCTAGCAAGCGCATTGCTTTGCGTACCGTCACCTCTCGACCGGTCACATATTGAGGGATCTGAAACAGCATGTTTTGGACCCTCTCTTTGGAGGGGAAGACGAGGCCGTCCTTTGTTTGAATTAGAGCCCCTAGGAATTGTTTGATTTGGCTGGGGTCTAGGCTGGACTTCTTTTCGTTGATGGAGAAGCCCAACTGGAACAAAAGGTCTACAGTCTTTTGGGTATTGGAGAAGCATGTTTCGTAAGAATCCCCTGTTATGAGCCAGTCGTCGAGGTAAGGGTAAACTGGGATGGACAACCTGCGCAGGTGGGCCGCTGCCACTGCCAGCACCTTCGTGAATACCCTTGGTGCTGATGCTATGCCGAAGGGCAGCACTCTGAACTGGTAGTGTTTGCCCTCTATCATGAACCGGAGGTATTTTCTGTGCGCTGGCAACATTAAAATATGAAAGTATGCATCTTTCATGTCTAATGTTGTCATGTAATCTCCCTGTGATAGCAGTGGGATCACTTCCTGTAAGGTCACCATACGAAACTTTTGGGGTTTGATAAACTTGTTCGCTGGGCGCAGATCTAATACAGGGCGCATGGTTAGATCCTTTTTGGGTACAAGGAAGTACACTGAATAAATACCTTCCGTTACCTGAGATAGAGGCACGACCTCTATGGCTCCTTTTTCCAGCAGTTGTTGTACTTCTTGGAGAAGGATGGCAAGATGTTCCGGTGTCATGCGTCGTCCCCTCTGGGGTTTGTATGTTGGGGAACTGTTGAATTCGATGCAGTATCCGTGGGCTACGGTGGAAAGTACCCAGCGGTCTGACGTTATACCCTCCCATGCTGGAAGAAAGGATGTTATCCGGCCCTCGGCCGGTGTTGCATGGGAGGGGACGCGAATCTTCGCGTCACTTGGTGTTGTTGGGGGCTTGGGAGCCTCTGGGGGTGGACCCCCGGCCTCTTCCTTTGCCCCGGCGCTGGCCTCTTTGGCTGTACTGCCCACTATTGGTCTGGAAATTGGTGGCAGGGTACTGTTGCTGCTGGTTTTGTTGTTGGCGTTGGCCACGAAAAAAGCGTTTGTTGCCATAGCCGCGCCTGGTAGAGGGCTTAGAGATTTGGTCAAGAGTTTTGATAGTATCGAACTCTTTTTTAGCCATCTCCAGAGCCTCATCCACCGCTTTCCCGAAGAGGTTTGAGTCTTCAACAGGTTTATTTATTAAAGACGCCTGTGTCTCCGGTTTGAACCCTGAGTTGCGCAGCCATACGTGGCGTTTTAGGAGTATTCCCTGAACCATGGAACGTCCCGCTGTTTCTGCAGCATCCAGAGAGTTCTTTACAATACTCTGGTTGACCTGGGTTCCTTCGCCAATAGTTGTAAGCAGGCGTGTACGTAGTGGTTCCGGCGCTTCTTCGGCGTCTTTGCGCAGTTTGGCCCACTGCGCGTCCGCAAAGCTAGCGAGCAAAGAATTGTTGTTCGCAATTCTTGCCGAAAAGGCAGCCGAGGATGTAACTCTTTTTGCAAGGGCATATAACCGCTTGCCCTCCTTGTCAGGTGGTGCCTCACTGATGGAAAGTGCTACCCCTGCCCTCTTTCTTGTATTAGTTACTACCAGGGAATCCGGAATGGAATGTCCCCTGATGTACAGCGGGTCTGAGGGTGAAGGAGTGAAAAGTTTTTCAATTCTAGGATTGACCCCTCTGATTAGTGCGGGTGTGGACAGCGAAGGGATGATTCTTCTCTTCACCGAAGCGAGGAGGGGAATGGTCTGACTGACCGGGGGTTTCTCCTTAATTACTCTTTCCACAAAGTCTAATTCAGGAGAGAGCTCCCCAGTGTCCAGTTCGAAATGTGCTGCTGCTCTGCGCAACAGGGCATTAAATGTGGGCTGATCGTCAATGGGAGACGTGTTTCTAATAGGTGAGTTGTCAGGAGGATTTAGGTTCAGGACATCAGTGTCGGAATATATTGATGGGGATTGCCAGGGGTGAGAAGGTCCTTCTTCTGGATTTTCTCCGAAGCCTTCTCCTACGAAGTCTGGGCTGTCTTCCAGACCTTCCTCCTGGTTCCGTCCCTCTTCCTCGTCCATAAAATCATCCTCTTCCTCAAAGTAATGTTCTTCCCCAGTGAGGTCATACACACTATGGAAGTCTGAGGCTGTGTCCTGGTGGGGATTGACTAGTCTCGGAATTTTGGCCCTGGGGTCCTCCTGAGGCCTTTCTCTTATTCTCTTGGGAGTGGGAGGGTTCTGGGTATTCATAAACCTCTCCATTCTTTCCATGCAGAGATGGAGCCTTTCCATGGTTTCATGGGGTACCCCTGAGCGGTCTAGCGGGGGAAAAATAGTGTCTTGTAGCTGAAAACGGCTCAACCTCTCCCACAACGTCGAGGAAAGTGTCCCGTCGCCCTCCGAAAAGCCTTCAGGTGTGTTGGGGGTCCCCTCGACTGAAGGAGATAGTCCCTGCCTTTCTTCGGGCTTTTTCGGCGTGTCTTTCGACCTCTGCGTAGCGCTCGACGTGTCTTTCGGCATACGCTTGTGGGCGTCGGCTACCACGATCCTCGCCAAGCTCTCAGCGACTCGTTTGTCAGCGGAGGGCTGTGGTTTCGACGTTATGGGTGTCGATCGCTCTACGGTGGCATGCGCTTTCTGCTGATGCGTGCCGGCCGATGATTTGGGGGCGGCGCCCTTATTTGCCGAAAGCCCAGTCGCTGGTCACGGCTGCGGTTGCGAGAGGGGCTTCGAACCCGAACGGTCCGAGGAGGCCGCAGGTGGAACCTGCGTCTCCTTGGGCGCTGATGCTCTCTTCGCCTTCGACGAAGAAGAGCCATGGGTTGTGTGCTTATGTGTGGTCTTGTGTGCGTCAATGTCGCCGGGGTGTTCATCCCCATAAGCAGGGCGTGAGCAGGGCGTGAGCCGAGCCCGTCGGGGCCGGGGACAGACGACAAAGCGCGTGTGCGCTCTTTAGGGGGGTTTTCGACTTCCGTAGCGGAGGTAGTGGTATCACGTTCCTCGTCACTGTCGGTGGTAGCAACGGTGGGTGAAGCGCCGGCCTTCGACATAGCGTAGGCCGCCCTCCTCTTGACCCTACGGTCTTTTAGAGTCTTAGGCTTAAGAAGCCGACAAGCCGTGCAACCTTCCTCTTTGTGATCGAGGGGCAAGCAGCGGTTACACCGTGAATGCTTGTCCTTCCAAGTAAATTTGCCCTTGCAAAGCGGGCAAAACCTAAAGGGTGTCCTCTCCATAGCCGAGGCAATAAATCGTGATAACCACCCCAAGGGAAAGGAAGGGGAAAAGGAAAGGCATTCTCAGAAAAGAATTAGAGATGTCCCACGACCCCCACTCTCCCTACTGTATATGGCCTGCGAGGCCAGGCCACGTGTTCTCCTCCGCTCGTCCCCTCCGTCGAAGATCTTGCTCGGCGGAGACAGCTTCACAACAGCGTCGAGAGGGGGGGGGGGGGGGGAAATCGATATGTTCTATATTAATATAGGAAAACGACTTTGGTCGAGGAGATGAAATCTGCAATGTCTCTCGAGGAGCTCCGCGTAAAGGCGACCAGTAGCTGGGTGGAAAAAAACAATCTGAGGGACCTCGACGCGTGAGGGATTGTGGGTACAACGCACGTCACTATAGAGATAGTGTTTCAGACACGCCTTGTCGACGTCCCTTTTCGACTACGAAAAACAAAATGCAATACTCCGCAGTGACCACTGGATGTCGGACCTATGCACAGCATGTGATTCTAAGCAGATTAACAAACATCAGAAACATTAGTTACCATAATCGTATTTCTGGTTGCTTGTATCTGCTTAGATTCACATGCTGTGCATATAGTCCTACATCTAGTGGAAATTGCGGAGTATTGCATCTTGATTTCGAAATTCGAAAGGGAAGTCGACCTGGGTATGTTGGTAACACTAGCCCTACTGTGACGTGTAGTGCACCCAGGATCCCTCACATGTTTAGGTCCCCCTGTTTTCGTTCTGCCTTAAGAGAGCCTGAAAGGAACTTGTGCGAGTACATAGGAAAGGTGTAAGATGTCTATGTTCCTTCAACTCCAAGCAAGGAGGAAGGGTGGGTGCATGTGAATCCAAGCAAATACAAGCACCAGAAATAGAATTACGGTAAGTAATGTGTCTCTTCTGATGCTTGTGAATCTGCTCCGAATCACATGCTGTGCACAGACAAGCAAGCAGCATCAGGAGATGGTGGTGGGATGTTCGAAGGAACAGCGGAAAAAAGATGTCTTAATACTGCCTGACCCACCTGAGAATCAGTCTTAGAATGTGTATCTAAGCAGTAACGTTTTGTAAAGTGTGAATAGAACTCCAGGTAGCTGCCTTCCAAATAATCTAGAGAAATATTTGCAATGAAAGCTATAGTAGCACCTGTGCCTCGAGTAGAATGCGCTCTAGGCGTAAAAGGTAAACCTCTCTTTGAAAGAGAGTAACACCTGGATACATTTAACAATCCATTTGAAATTGCAGACTTGGCGACAGGATCTCCTTTTCTACCAGTGGCAATGGAGAAAAACAAACAGTCTTCAGAAGTGGTTTTGTTCTATTGAGGTAGTACATCACTGCTCTTAACATCTATATGGAGACTTCTTTCAGCAGAATTAGTTGAATTTTGAAAAAAGACGGCAGTTCTATGGATTGACTTACATGGAATTTGGAGATGAATTTAGGTGCAAAGTATGGAGGTGAGCACAAAACCACTTTGTCCTTATGAATGGCAACAAACCGGTCTTGAGAAAGCTTGCAGTTCACTTACACTCCTAATGGAAGTAACAGCTACTAGAAAAGCAGTGTTATATGTGATAACAATAAGACTAGCCTTGTGCATTGGCTCAAAAGGAGTGCCCATAAGTTTAGTAACGACGACATTCAAGTCCCATCTGGAAGTTGGATTAGAAACGGGGGTTGAAGCCTTTTTACCCCTTCCATAAAAGCCCCGATTACAGGGATTTCCCACCAGGACACCTTGCCCTGAGAGGTAGCGTAGGCAGAAAGGGTAGCAAGGTGGACCTTTAGTCTAAGAGGTAAGTTAGACAAAGGACTATGTGTGTGGGCAAACAGTCAATTGGGTTGATGTTAGGAGTACCAACTGTGGGATATTGACCCACTCAGCTGTGCTACATCACTTGGCTGCATTGGTGCAAGAAACAGCACAAAATGGCCGTGCTGACTCCTGTGTGCGCCGAGATCTTTAAACTGCGTTTTATAACAACCAGAAAATGGCTGCACCCCCTGCCACACCCATTTCAGGTGGGGTGGAACAGAGTACTCAATGCAGGGATGTGCCAGTGTGCTCTGCAACATTGAACATGGAGTGAAGTGAAAGAGGCAGCATTATTTAGCTGAAAACCCAAAATGCCTCTTTAAAATAACACTTTCCCAACCTTAAAAGTGCTGCTTGGCGCCAAGTTCATCAATTTCTCATGAACCACTGTGATTAAAAAGGCCCTGCAATTCCCAGGATCATTCATTGTATCTCAGAGGAACCAGGCCTCATTTGAACAACTCCTGTCAAATGTATCCTTGAAAAATCAACCTGGGGCTTTGTTTGCATTTTACACAGGAAACGTGTCTATTTTATTTGCAACAGTATCAAGAATCAGCTGTTCAGAGAAAGACTCAAAATAGATGTCCGTTAACTGTATCCATGCTGCAAAACAATTCCAGCACTCAAGACAAGAACGATAGCTGCACAAAGTGTATATTTGCTGGAGATGAAAACTGAATTTAAGAAATAGTAAAATGTGCTTTTTCCCGACTAAAGGGATTTGTTACTGTTAAAACTACACCTATAACCGGTTGTAATTCTCTAGGTTTAAAGTCAAGATTTAAAAGGAGAAAATAAAAGCTAAAACCCAGGCTGAGTTGGCAAACTATATAAAAAATAAAAACTTGCTCTGCCAGTTGCTAGCCCTGAGAAAGGGTGACACCTCAAACTGATGGAACAGGAAAGTGGCTGATTGCTAGCTTGGAGGCTTTGAATACCCAGGACAAAGGGACTTCCCACGTCACATCAGACATTTGTCTTTGCTCTAGGCTGAAACAATAGCAGGCTGAAAATCTCACCTTTCAAGTGTGAGGGGCAGTAAACTTCAATCAAAAGAGGCCCCTCATCCTGCTTCAAAGGAATTGACATTTGCATGCAGTTGGGGAAAAGAAAAAAAGGATTAAGTGACAAAAGACTTCCTGTTGGTTTTAAAACACCTATTTTGTAACTGAACTTTAAAGATATTTAACTTTGCAGCAAGAATGAGGAAACATATGTTTGTAGTTTTAAATTTTATGCTATATATTTGAAAACTTGGTAGAACTCATTACTGCATAAGGAACAGAAGTTGTAAAGAATGACAGATTGTGTGGAAAGTATTGATACTGCGCACATAACATTTTGTACACATCCCAGGGGTAAATGCGCATCCGTGTACAAAGTTGGGACATTTTAGGCCAAATCTTTCATGGTTAAAATTGCCAAAATGTAGCAGAAAGGCAAAACCAGGTTCCACAGACTTGGGGTTTGGATTGAAATGTGACCCACAAAATATGTAACCTGTGTATCTGATTTTCCCAGAGGTGATATTTGTGTAAAGCTGTATTTGTGGAAAAGTTAGATTTTGGTTCCAGTAGCTAGGGGAGGTTTCTAGTCATTGTAAAAATCATCCCATAAACATGACATCCTTTTCTGTGATCCAATCAGCGAAGAGCAAGGCAGAAACTATACTCTTGCCCAATCCTAGTATTATGGGTGTGGGTAGTAAGCCTGCCCCTGCAATATACTGTAGTGATGTCATTTGGCATGATAAATAAGGGAACCTGACAACACACAAGAGACACACCGATTCCTGACTTTCTTCCTGATTTCCTGAGTGGCGTCCTGTTCCTAATTTCTTCATCCGGCTTGATCCGGATTCCACATTTCATTGCAAAGCCAAGGCCTATGCATTGTTGAACCCCTTTTCAGCTAGGCCTCAAATTCTAAAAATCCCATAACCCTAAGGGAAGCATCCTGATCCAGTCTGGCTTGCTACTACTAGATTCATGCCTGCAAACTCGCCATCCCACTGATCACCAGTCTCCAGTAACCAGTGCAGTCCGGTGACCAGAACGGCCTAGATGATCTTGTCCCCTATCCGTGTGAGGACCAGAACCTTTGACAGTCCAAAATCCTAAATTAAAGTGGACTGTAAGTATTAATAGGAATCATAGAAAACCACAGCATGCCTTGCCTCATCCCAATCTCTAAACCATCCTATCATTACCTGCTCTGCGGTTCCGCTGGGGCTGACTCTGGGGACCTGGTGTTGAAGTCATGAATCAACTCTGGAGCTTGCTGTGTCCCTCCTTGGTATTCTGGCCAGAATGCTCCAGCATAGAGTAAAAACTATAGTAAATATTTTCTTGTCAAACTTGAGTTTTTCTTCTGTTTTTCACTACCCGATTTTTCTAAAAACACCTCTCATTCTACATTGCATATCTCCCTCAGTTTAATAGCTAGAGACTTCATTCCAACTCTGGATTATATCTAAGACTTATAGCTACATCCCAACCCAAATTGTGTATTTCACCTGTTTTTTTTAAAAACCCTTGGTTTCATTTTAGGTGGGAATCTACCATTTTGCAAAGTTTTACATGTGTGATTTTTATTCTAAATTATTTTCAACCTTCCATTCAGATTCAAAGTGTTTACTTTTGCTCAAACTATAGCTCATGATAGTTAGTATCTCTCCAATGTTACTCCTATAGAGATTTTTACTGATTTAAAGATTTTTGCACACATTAATTGCTTTACCCAGCCATTTCCAAATGTCATTTTGAAGTGCAAGATTTCAAATCCGTTTTTCTCTTGTTTGGGGAGGGAAGGTTGGATTCGAATTCTGTCTTCCATTCCTTACTCCCAATTACCTGCTGCTTCCTTATATCTATTTAGAATTGTTAATTTGTGGGTTGAGGAATATTGCAGGAGGAAATCCTAACTTAAGTGCCATCTTTCCAACCAAGCCAAAAGTGTTCTTTTCTCTGGTGTATTCCTTCTGTGTTGCTAAATAGTGAATTTATGTCATGACCCTTACCCCTGGCCCTCACTGGCAAGTCAGCCTTCCAGTTAGGGCCAGATCAAAGGCCGTAAAACCTCATCCAAGACTCTCTTGGAGTCAGTCCTGCCGCCTTTGGCGCCAGGCTCATAACCATCATGAAGACCAACATTAGAATGGGACTATTTACTTGTGACTATTTACCTTGGGGGGTGGGGTTCAGCCAACATGGAGGCGCTCACACAGCTCAGTTACAAGGAACTGAGCTATGCGGTCTAGTCTTTTGGGTGTGGCAGGCCTGGGACTATTTTACCTGGACTACTTTACCTGAGACTATTTAAACCGCACCCAAACAGCAGAACATGATTTGCGTTCTGCTGTGGGCAGCGTAATGCTCACTGTGTCCAGTTCTTTGATGCCAGTTTACCTGAAACCAAGGACCTGCAGGTTGAGAAAGAACACTACAAAACTTACTTGGAACAGTATCCGGTCTTCAATCCATCGCCAACTTCAGTTCCACTCACCTGAAGGTACGAACTCCATCATCCGGCACCGCATGCATCCTGGAATACCATAACCTGGAAAGAGGAGAAAGAAAGACAGCATTAGTAAGCGTTTACTCACGTTTCCTCCCGAATGAAGAAAGCCACACAATTCTTACCTGGGTAGTCATCTCCTGGTCAGTCTCTTTGCTGGAACATTACGGCGCTCAGCGAGGAACATCGCAACCTGCAAAGAGAGAAAATACACATGCTAGCAATATAAAAGGCGAAACAGCGCTGCGCATTGCGCATTACTGGTTTATAGTGAAAATGTCGACTGCAAAAATGTTAAACATTTTTGAATGTTTTTTTTTTTAGTGGGGGTGTTCCCCCCACAACCCCATGTTTATTTTTTATAGCTAAACCCAAAAAAACCTACAAATAAACATTTAATTATTTATTTTCAAAATGTTTTTCCCCCCCCGACATTTTTGTTTTCGACTTTTTACAGTCGACATTATAACTGCACACCCGCATTACTCACCGGACAGCATGGTGCACACCACGCTTTCGTCTACCGGCCCATGCTCATCTTCAAACTGCATGACAACACCAAAATACCTTTCCGTACCTAAAAGGAAAGAAGCAAGACATTATTATTCGAACTAAGAGGAAAATAAGAACTGCAAATAAAGACTGTAAAGCAGCAAACCTACGGAGTTGCAGCAGGCCTGGATTCCCGTAGGGGGGCTTGCACCAGTGAAGTAACTTGTCGCTGCTCGCCCCCCACATCTACGCACCCCTGCCACGAGGAGCAGGACGCAGAATCCACCTTTTACAATATTAAGGTGAGGAGAGGGCCCAAGGGGGAGGAAGGAGTTCAGGCCAAGGGAGGTGGGAAAACAAAGACAATCTGGTATTGAATCCAGCTCTCCTATATTGCAGACCCATCTTTACCCAGAGGCCTCACCAAGTGACCGGGAGAGGGTTCGAGAGTGCAAATCATCCAACCAGGGCTGGGTGGCGTCCCCGTGGATACCAGGTGAGCGTAACAGAATGCAAAGCCTCAACAATATTAACCACCTGGGCGTCAGAGACTTCAGAGACTGACCAGTTAGTTCAGTTGTTGGGACAATTACGGGCTGAAGTACATTCAGCCAGACAAGAAACCAACGCTCTTAGGAGGGATTTGATTGTTACTAAGGATCGTACCGACGAAATAAGTAGACAATTGCTCCAATCACAGGCAGGACAAACCCCATTGCCCGGTAACATTCGGCCAGCACCTCTACCAACTTCTTCCACGAATCCAGTACAAATAACCCTTCCTGGGGCAGTTCCTTTAGATCCACCTGAACGATTTACAGGGGACCCCCAAGAAGTACGCAACGTTCATGAACCAGTGTCGTCTTCATTTCCTTTGCAGACCCGAGGCTTTTCCTAACGACCAAGCGCGGGTTGCTTTTGTCTCGTCATATCCGAGTGGTAGTGCAGCGGATTGGTCCGTACCATTGGCAAGTCATGATAACCCGTTGTTACATGACTTTGGGGGTTTCCAGATGGAAATGGAAAAACTCTTTGCTCGTCATACCCAAGGCCAAGCATTAGACAACAAACTTGTCACTCCGTCAATGAAGTCAAGACTTGCTTACATATATAGCAACATTTAACAGACTAGTCGTTGAAGCTGGGTGGCCTGAGGAGAAAAAAGGACCACACCATTTCATCAGGGTCTACGAGGGGAACTAAAGGATATCCTTGCTCAAGTGGTTAACCCACCTAAAGACTGGAGAATTCATCAACCTTGTGGTGCAATTAGATCACAGATTACAAGACTGAAAAGCGGACCGGATAAGGTTAGACACTCGAGCTGTGTATGTCCGGTCAAAGGACAATGTTCCACGTACATTGGAAAACACGGTAGAACCCATGCAAATCAGAGGTGTACGGCCCTCTTTAACTAAAAGTTAAAGAGACAAGAGAAGGCAACAGCAATTATGCCTATATTCCGGAAAATCAGGCCACTTCCTCAAAGAAAGTCCACTGAAACCACCAAGGAGAACTGTTGGAGCCACAGAGAAGGAAGATAACAAGGAGTCAGAAAACTACCAAGCCCAGCAAGCGTAGAGGTCCGCTTGTCGAGCAAGAAGGATGAGCCACAGACCTCACACTTTGCATTACCAGTAATTTTGATCAATCGCCAACAAACATCTCGGATGCAAGCTGTCGAAGCATACATAGACAGCGGAGCAGTTGGGAATTATGTAGACCAAGATCTGGCAGCACAGATGGGGCTTCCCTTATGCTCTAAGTCGACTACTGAAAAAGTTACTACAGTTGATGGGACAGAAATAGCTTCCGGACCAGTAACCCAATGCACAGCAGCACTAACCCTGCTGTGCCAGGATGGACACTGAGAATCTATTTCATTCGACCTCATCAAAGCTCCTCAGTTTCAACTAATCTTAGGGATGCCATGGTTGGTAGCTCACAACCCTCTAATAGATTGGCGTGCCAAGAAGTTGGCCTTTTCTGATGATTGTGCTTGCACCTGTTATTACCAAGAAAAGGGGAAAACAGACTTATGCACATCTGCTACTCCCAGTACGGCGGCGATTGCACTAGGTGCGACTAGTACTATACCAAATGAATACCAAGATTTTCAAGACGTGTTCCAGAAAGAACAAGCCAATACTCTACCACCGCACAGGCTGTTACGCTCACCTGGTACCCACAGGGGCGTCGATCGGACCCGGACAGCTGCGGTCTCCACCAACGTGATGCGTAGTGCAGAGATGACAGTCTGGACTGGCCCGCCTAATCTTGTCTGCTGGACTTGTAGAAGTATTCTCCTGCAAGTGGAGAAAGGGATTTAGCCACCCGTGGACTTTAGTGATGCCCCCCCCCCCCCCCCCAACTGTTCTCGTTCTCCCCACTAATCACCTCCAATATCCACTCTTGGTAACCCTCACCTTATGTTTTTAAATGAGCTCTCCATCCTGCATGGCATGCAGGGGCGCGTAGATACCAGTTACTTCACTGGTTTGAAGGTACTGGAGGAGTTCCGGAGGAATATTGACTCCAGTGTATAAAGTTCAAAGAGTTCAATATGTCCGATGTTCACTCTTGTTCCATTCCCTCGTTAGGTTGCAGCTGGGTCCAAAAGAATATGGCCTGGAGGCAGCTGATGGCGTTCAGGTAACAGTCTGTATTACCAAACACTGTCCGGTAAAAGTTGCATGAGTTTAACTTGCTGTTTTCTCTCCCTTTATAGGTGCGGCATAGGAAGATGCAGCGAATTAAAAGATAATACCTCCGGTGGTAAAGCAGGTAAGCCTATGGTGGCAAGAGATTGTCGGTTTTCTCGGCTCACCTTGTTATTCCTTTTGTTTTCCCGCCAGGTGCTGGGTTTCGACAAAGAAAATGATGGAGGCAGTGCCGAGTCGAAAGATGCGGTGGACTGGCGAGTATAACTTGGCGTTGCTGCTGGCGAAGCAACGTGTGCTGAAATAATGTCCTTTCCAGGCTCAGAGATGTGCTGGGTCCGGAATCAGGTAATGAATCAAATATCCGTGATCTAACCTCTTTTCCTTTCTTTTCGTTTTGTCTAGGAGCTCCGGATTCAAGGCGGGCGTGGCAGAAGACTGGATGCTGACTTGCAGACACGGTGAGCGTTACGCTGCTGGATACAGAATAACACGAAGCATGGGCTGCTGTTCGGGCGTGGTTTAAATAGCCTGCAAAGTAGTCCCAGGTAAGAAGTTCCCCAGAACCACACCCGAGTGAAAAATAGTCCCTGTAATAAAATAGTCCCATCCAGGCCTCATGTTGGCTTGGACTCATTTGCAGCATGGTCTGCATAAGGTAAGTCTATGAGCCTGGCGGCTACGGCGCCAGGACTGATTTCTATGATGAGCCCGGCGCCTAAGGCACCAGGACTGAATCCAAACAGCCCCCAGCCGGGGCTGTTGGGGTTTTAATAAGTATCTGGATGCCTGCTCCCGGGGCTGATGGACTCGATCTGGATGCCCGGGGGTAGGCATCATGACAGCGGCCCTACGATTGTCAGATCGACCTCATACCTGGTGCGCAAATTCCTTGTGGTCGAATCTATGCACTTAGTGAACCAGAAAACCTCCATTTGAAATCTTATCTTGATCAGTACCAGGTAAATGGATTTATCTGCCCATCTAAATCAGCGGCAGCCAGTCCCTTAGTCTTCGTACCAAAGAAGGAAGGAGATTTGAGAACTTGCATCGACTATCGCGCATTAAACCAGATCACAGTAAAAAAACGTTATCCACTGCCCCTTATTCCTGAATTATTGAATCAAGTCAAAGACGCCCAAATCTATACCAAACTGGACCTTGGGGGGGGGGGGGGGGGGGGGGGGGGCGGTGACGTACCATCTTGTTCGAGTGAAGAAAGGAGACGAATGGAAAACCGCCTTTCATACCAAATACGGCTTGTATGAATACCAGGTAATGCCTTTTGGACTTTGCAACGCTCCTGCTGCATTCAAGTACTTTATGATAGATGTTTTGCAGGAGTTAATTGACGTTTGCACCCTGGTTTACATTGATGACATTAAAGTGTATTCTGCTACAAAAGAAGACCATGTCAGGCATGTCTGCGCCGTCCTTACTAAACTCTGCCAACAAACGGTATGCTTAACTCGAAAAATGCTCTTTTCATGTCACCGAAGAGGAGTTCCTCGGTTTTATCCTCACACCAAAAGGTATCAGAATGGATAGGCACTAGGTAGATGCCATTCTTAACTGGCCATCACCAAATTCATTTAAAGGAATCCAGAGTATGTTGGGCTTTGCAAACTTTTACCGCCGATTCATCCCAGATTTTTCCCAAATAGTGCATCCAATTACATCACTATTGAGAAACAATAAAAAGTTCCATTGGACCGAAGAAGTAGAGAAGGCCTTTCAAGAACTTAAGAAAAAATTCACTTCTGCTCCAGTTCTAGGGCATCCTCACGCAGACCTCCCTTATATAGTTGAAACAGATGCCTCTAGCATGGCTATGGGAGCTGTTCTCTCAGAAAGGGACCCAGGAACTGGCCAGTTACACCCTGTGGCCTTCTGGTTACGAAAATTCTCACCTCCCGAACTCAACTATGCTATCACAAAGAACTCTTGGCTATAACATCAGCTTTCAAGGCATGCCGACACTATCTCCTTGGTGCTAGACATACTGTCACGGTCATGACAGATCATCGAAACCTGCAATACCTAAAAACAGCAAAGGCTCAATCATCCCGTCAACTGCGGTGGGCTCTTTTCTTCGCTGAATAGGAGTATGTGATCACCTACCGGCCAGGAGTCCGAAAAGGAAAGGCCGACGCATTTTCCCGCATGGGTGTTGATGAAAAGGTATACTTAACTCCAGATCCAGTAGCCATCATTCCAGAAGACAAACGCCTGGGTTTTACGACAACATTGACACGGGGTGAACTCCAAAACAAGTTCCAACTCTTAATGGATCCCACTTCCTCACAAGAGTGGTGTACTCAAGGAGAACATTACACCATTAAAGACCAATTACCATATTTTAGGAACCGTCTATACTTGCCAAGTAAAGATTCAAAAGAGCAGGTTATTTCGGGTTATCACGACTTCCTGATTGAAGGTCATCCTGGAATTGCCAAAACTCTAGCTAAAGTAAAACGAAACTATTGGTGGCCCACATGGCGTAAAGACATCATACAATTTATCCAATCTTGCGGTGTGTGTGCACAAAACAAGTCCCAAAAGCAGAAACCAGCTGGTCTTCTCGAACCATTGGAAATTCCTCCTGCACCATGGCCACACTGTCCCTGGATTTCATTACAGATCTACCTTCCAGTCAAGGATTCAACACCATCTTAGTAGTTGTAGACTTGTTCTCTAAAATGGCACACATTATTCCTTTTAAGGGTCTTCCAAATGCATCCAATTCAGCAAGAGTATTCCTGGAGGAAATCATACGGCTACATGGCTTTCCATCGGTCTTGATCTCAGATCGAGGTAGTCAGTTCGTATCAAACTTCTGGAGGAAATGCTGTTCAATGGCCCAACTTGACATTCGACTATCCACAAGTCACCATCCATAAACAGATGGCCAAACAGAAAGAACAAACCAAACCCTCGAGCAATACTTACGTTGCATGTCACATCAAGTGGAAAGAAATTAGAAGGACTTGTTATGGATTGCTGAATGTGCTTATAATAATTCATTACACACCATCACTGGACAAACCCCTTTCTACACTATATATGGTAGACATCCACGTACTTCAGAATTCGAATCTCCCAACCCCTTTGGAAATGCCAGCAGTTAAAACCCTACATACAACTATTTCCCAGACCTTCAAGCAGCAGAACATTTACTCCAAGCCAAGAACAGACAAAAGAAATTCGCTGACCAACATCGTAGTAAAGCCCCCGACTATCAAATTGGAGACAAGGTCTGGTTAGCATCAAAATATGTGCCCATAAAAGGGACTCAGACCTTTCGTCCCCGATATCTGGGACCTTATTCTATTGAATGCATAATAAATCCAGTGGCTGTTAAATTAGTCCTATCACCCACTATGCAGATTCATCCTGTGTTTCACGTATCACTCCTGAAACCGGTACAACCCAGTACTCTTGTTACAGCACCAACCAGTATTAGTTTAAGGAGAACCAGAGTTTGAAGTAAAGGATATCCTAGAATACACCAGATCCAAACTATACTACTTAGTTGATTGGAAGGGATACGGCCCTCAAGACAGATCATGGGAATCTAGTGAATACATCCATGCACCTTGCTTAATTAAAATGTTCCATCAGAATTACCCAGCCAAACCAGGACCAGGCAGAAGTTCCACCGTGAGAGGGGCCTTGGGGGGTGGGGGTTTCGTTTGTGCGTCATAACCCTTGGCCCTGCCCCTCACTGGCAAGTCAGCCTTCCAGTTAGGACCAGGTCAAAAGCCTTAAAACCTCATCCAAGACTTTCTTGGAGTCAGTCCTGGCACCTTTGGCGCCAGGCTCATAACCATCATGAAGACCAACATTAGAAGGGGACTATTTACTTGTGACTATTTAACTTGGGGGTGTTCAGCCAACATGGAGGCACACATAGCTCAGTTACAAGGAACTGAGCTATGCGGTCTAGTTTTTTGGGTGTGGGAGGCCTGGGACTACTTTACCTGGACTACTTTACCTGAGACTATTTAAACCACACCCAAACAGCAGAACATGCTTTGCGTTATTCTGCTGTGGGCAGCGTAATGCTCACCGTGTCCAGTTCTTTGATGCCAGCTTACCTGAAACCAAGGACATGCAAAGAGAGAAAGAACACTACGAAACTTACCTGGAACAGTATCCTGTCTTCAATCCATCGCCAACTTCAGTTCCACTCACCTGAAGGTACGAACTCCATCATCCGGCACCGCATGCATCCTGGAATACCATAACCTGGAAAGAGGAGAAAGAAAGACAGCATTAGTAAGCGTTTACTCACATTTTCTCCCAAATGAAGAAAGCCACACAATTCTTACCTGGGTAGTCATCTCCTGGTTAGTATCATTGCTGGAACATTACGGCACTCGGCGAGGATCATCGCAACCTGCAAGGAGAGAAAAGACACAGGTTAGCAATATAAAAGGCGAAACAGCGCCCCGCATTACTCACCGGACAGCATCGCGCACACTGCGCTTTCGCCTACCGGCCCATGCTCATCTTCAAACTGCATGACACCAAAATACTTTTCCGTACCTATAAGGAAAGCAGCAAGACATTATTCGAACTAAGAGGAACATAAGAACTGCATATAAAGACTGTAAAGCAGCAAACGTACAGATTCGCAGCAGGCCTGGATTCCCACAGGGGGGCTTGCACCAGTGAAGTAACTTGGTCGCTGCTCGCCCCCCCACAACTACGCGCCCCTGCCACGAGGAGCAGGACGGAGAATCCACCTTTGACAATATTAAGGTGAGGAGAGGGCCCAAGGGGGAGGAAGGAATTGAGGCCAAGGGAGGTGGGAAAACATGACAATCTGGTATTGAATCCAGTTCTCCTATATTGCAGACCCATCTTTACCCAGAGGCCTTACCAAGGGACCGGCAGAGGGTTCGAGAGTGCAAATCATCCAACCAGGGCTGGGTGGCGTCCCCATGGATACCAGGTGAGAGTAACAATTTAAGAGCATTACACACCATTTTACCTGTTATTGTCACCCCATTGGTGTAAAAGTATATGTTTGATTTGAATTTTAAATAAATAAATATTACATTACCTTTGCTAACCAGCCCGATTCCTGGTCCATTGTGACCTGGGGTATTTGGGAAGGGGTGTGATAAGAGTAGTATATCACTCAGAATATTGAACCCATAGATATAATAAAATAAGCATTTCAGCTGTACGCTACATACTAGGCTGAGGCCAGGGTGCATCGCTTGATTGAAATACTTACCACCACCAAATGAGAAAACATTTCCGTTTATTGAACAGTAGTCTGATATTTGGCTTTTGTGCCTCTTTAAGAATGTCCATACATCTTTTAGGCCCAACTTTATGACCTCAGGAGCCAAGCTGCTAAGTTGAGAGTTTGAGGGCATGGGTGCAGTGTTGTCCCCTGATCTTGGGATAGCATGTTTTAGTGGCAAGGCAGTTTTACTGGAGGAAAAAAGAATTAGTGTAACCTTGTTCCTGGTGCATCTTGTAAATTATCCCATTAGGAGAGGAGTTTGAGGGTGGGTGGGGGAGCATAAGCAAATCTCCCTGACTATTTGATCCAGAGACCATTCCCCTTGGACATTTTCTGGGGATACCTGGAGGCAGAGTCTGGGCATTGTGCATTCTCCAGTGTTGCAAAAAGGTTGATGTCTAGGTGCCCACATGCTGCAAGGACATGTTGCAAAATGTGTGCGTGTAAACGCCACTCGTGTTCTATGGGTAGTTGAACATTTCTGCTGAGCACATCTGCTAGAAGATTATGTTTCTCTGAAATGTGTTTTGACAGGAGGAACAGGTGTGCCGTGTCCACTTGCAAATGCTATGGGCCTGTTTAGACAGCCCTGGAGAGTGTGTCCTCCCCCCTGCTTGTTTATGTAAAACATGGCCATGGTGCTGTCTTTCAGGATTCAAATGGTTTTCCCCTGCAGTAGCTGCTGGAAAACATTTAGGGCTTTGAACACTGCTATAAGTTCCAAAAGGGGTTTGGGGGGCCCTATCAAGAGGGGTAAGTGTGGGCTGTAGCAATGAAATTTGCAAATACAATTAACATTTACACTCAAGGTTTCTGTTATAAATAGATATTTATCGAACATCAATTTTTAAATAAGCGTTCTTCAAAAAAGGGCAAGATATGCAACTATCAAATAAACTTTAAATTACTTTTCCAGAATCAGCACGAGTTAGTGGATACTCTTTGGATATGCTTTTTACACATTTCCTACACCCGGAGTTGACTTCATCCACAAGGACAGTAATAGCATTTATATATCACTAGTTATACTTTTCAGATTCTGTGGTTGCAGAAAGGAAATGTTTAAGGAAGGAAAAAGGTTTAACAGGTTCTCAGTATATGTGAGGACAACTAAATCTTCCAATAAATCTAGACAAGCCTTTCCCAGCATTAACAGTCTACAACACAGGGACAGAAATATCAAAGTCAATGGACTAGAAGAGTCTGTAGGGAGCAAGGACAGCCAAAGTCAATTGGAGCACAGTCCATGGAGCTGAGGCACTTCTTAGATAATAAGTCTTGCACACTGTTCGAGAGTTTCTATAAATCACTTGTAGGGTCACAAGCCGTTACGCCTGTGAAAAGCAGAGTTGGACTCAAGCCAAAGGGTAAGCCACTGCAAATCTTAACTGAGAAAAGCACAGTTCAAACACACTGAGGTAAGTACCCCAAGTCTAAACAGTACCTCTGGTTTGAAGAAGAGTGGTCCAACTGGATTCTGTCCTCTTGCAGTGGTGCACACCCTGGGTTCATGAGCCTCAGTCGCGAGGACAAGAGCGAGGACGTCTGGAGGGCTCCTGCAGCAGCAATTTGGAGGTTGTTGGCAGCTACATGCTCTTTTCGGATCCGCAGCACTTTGCGATTTGGTAAACAGCACCATCGCGGACCTCGGATACCAGTTGGGCTTCCTTCACTCCTTGGGTCCTGCACTTTGGTGAGGATTCGAGCTCTGGTTGTCCTGCTTCTGGAGGGTCCTTAGGAGCAATGGGCAAAAGTCTATGTAGCTGAAGCACTTATTGCAAAGACGTTTACTCCCCTGCAAGGTTTTTAGAAGTGTTTAGTGAAAAAGATGAATCCAAATGTAGGGCCACAAGCCGGGAGACTTGAGGTAGAAACAAATCTACACAGAGGTATGTTTTCCCAGACTTTACAGTACCTTTAGGTTGAAGAAAAATGCAGCAGATGACTCCTGTTACTGTGCAGCTCTTTAGATCCTGGTGTTCCTGGGTCTCAGTTGTGGGGACAAGAGGGAGGACTTCTGGGGACTCTACACTACAACGGTACAGTCACCAATGGCAACCGGCAAACTTCAAACAAGTGGCACTTCAGTGTTTCAGCTCCTCGTGTCTACCGCAATCAGCAAAACCGCAGTTCTTTTCTGACGAGGGGGCCTTCCTTGCACCTGGGGTCCTGCACTATGTTGAGGGGGCTCATGCTCGGTCAGTCCTGCTTCCTGGGAGTCCAGAGGATCTTCCTGGAGCTTTTGGCCAACTTCTGCAACAACTCTGGAAATTCAACCAGTTCCGAGAAGGATGTCCAGGTGGCTTACTTTAGAGTTGATTCGTCCCACCAACTCAAGGGGGGGAAGTCGTCCTTGCAGGGCTTCTCGGTCGATACAAATTTGGAGCTTCAGCACAGCAGCAGGGCTTCACCGGGCAAACAAATAGTCCAGGAGTTGCTGCAGGCGTCTCTTCCAAGTTCTTCTTCGGATTCCTTCATCCAGTGGTCGACTGCCTTCCAAGCCAAAAAGCCTTGCCTTTTTTGCAGGTTTCTCCCATTCATTCCAACCTGGCGGTCAATCACCCAGCAGGGTGGCTGTCCTTGCCGGACAGCCAGCCGGCCAATCAACTAAGAGTGCATTCCTGTCTCCTAGGAGACTTAGCACAGGGAGTTTCGGGCCCCTGCCTCACTTCCTGCCCCCACCAGACACCCCAGAGACAGAGGCAGGCTTCACTCATGAATCCCGCCAAAGACAAAGGGGCCAAACCTGGTTTGGCGCGCAGATTAAATCTCAAGAAGGACCTATACAATAAGAAATGGCAAAAAAGAAGAATGCAGCCATTTTGACAAAAATGGCACCCAAAGGTGCTTTACTGCAGCTGCGAACGCAGCCTGCGGTAAAGACACCACGGTAGTAAAAAGTAACCACTGCCACCAGCCATTAATTGTGTAACGGGTAACATAAGGGATACATTACTCACCGTAATTGTATTTCTGATGCTTGTATCTGCTTAGATTCACATGCTGTGCATAGGTCGACATCTAGTGGAAGCTGCAGAGTATTACAGTTGTTGATTTTGACATTCAAAAAAGGGACGTCGACAGGGCGTACCAGTAATAACATCCCTGGCGTGACGTCCACTGTACCCATGATCCCTCACGCGTCGAGGTCACTCAGTGTTGTTTTTCTGACATGAGGTAGCATGAGGTGTAGCGGGAGTACAGTTGTATCCAAGCAGATATGTATTAGACAAGCTCAGTAAGAATCCATGAGCCTTCTCTCCGAGGGGAGGAAGGGTGGGCACATGTGAATCTAAGCAGATATAAGCATCAGAAATGCGATTACGGTGAGTAATGTATCCCTTCTGAGGCTTAAAGTCAATTTCACTTTACTGCTCTTGGAAACAGTAGTTGTTTAAGAGAAAGGTATTTAAACCTTTGGGGAAATCTGAAAGACTTCCCTGTGCCACAGCACTGGGGGTGGTGTGTGACAATGCAAAAAGATGCCATGGATTCACATGCTCATTAATATTCCCCGTCGTTAGGATGGGAATCCTCGGTAAAAGAAAAAAAAGTTTCACTTAAAAACTGTATTTCTCCTCTAAACCAATCACTGTTCTCTGCGTCATACTGCCCCCATCCAATGACAGTCCTCTCCCTAAGCCCCTCCGCTGGCAGCCATCTTCAGATGACCAAGAAGAGCCACAGAGGGGACAGAGGGAGGGTTTACATGTGAATCCATGCCAGACCCATACTGGAGAACAATAGTTACAGGTAAGTAACTTAAACCTTCTCCAGCATGGGCGGGGCAGGGATTCACATGCTCATGAACAACAAATCCATAGCAGTACAACATTACACAACCAGAGGAGGTGGCAAGGATCAACAGAAGCAATTAAATCTTACCTCTGGAATAGGCTCCCCTCAAGAGAACAGGTTGCGTAGCACTGCCTGGCCGACTCTGGACTCCTCCCTGGACTTCCCGTCGATACAGTAGAACTTTGTGAAGGTGTGCATGGACCTCCATATTGGAGCCCTGCAGATGTCCAGCAGGGGCACACCAGACAGGAACGCTATCGTCACAGCGATCGCTCTGGTGGATTGGGCTCTCGGACGGCCGGGCACTGGTCAGTTCGCCAACCGATGACAGGGCCTGATGCAGTCAGAGAGCCACCTTGAAATGGAAGCCTTGGACAAGGCCTTCCCATGGTTCACAGGACCAAAGTTCACAAACAGGCGTGAAGTCTTCCGAAAACTCTTTGTGCGTGCGCAAGGCTCTTTTAGTCAGCAACAAAGGTTTCGGGAAAAAACATTTCACACCAAAGGCTCGTTGAGGTATTCAGACGGAACCTTCATCATGAAAGATGGGTGTGTACGCAGCACCACCCTCGATTCATGGAAAGTCAGGCATGGTTGCTTGCAGGATGGGACCTGGATCTCACCTACCCTTCTGGCAGAGGTGATGGCCACAAGGAAAGTAGTTTTCCACAATAGACACCCGAGTGGGGCCTGATGCAAAGGCTCGAAGGGGGCCCACCATGAGCCTCGTCAGAACCACGTTGAGTTCCCACGCTGGGCCAGGTGCCTTCACCGGCAAGAAAGATCTGAAAAGTCCTTTGAGAAACTCCTTGACGAGTTGGTGGGATCACAGTGAAGATCTTCCTGGTGACATGGTGTAGCGGGAGATAGCCACTAGATGTATCTTGATGGAGGCGTGCGCTGTCCGGCCTTGGCCAAGGATAGAAAGTACTGAAGTAATGTGACCGTAGCAGTTCAAGGTCGACGATGCCCTGGCGAGGATCTCCCTGCAGTCCGCTGGCAAATCACACCCTCCAAACTCTAGGCCTGCAGTATCCAAGCCCTCAGGTTCATCGATCCTGGGTCGTGATGAAGGATTGTGCCTCCATCTCTGGTGATAAGATCCGGAACCACTGGTAGCTTGACAGGGTGACAGGGTCCAGAAACCAAATCTTGCATTGACACCGAGTCTGTTGAAGACTAGTAGCAGGAGAGGGAATGGAAGAAACACGACCAGAAACAGCCCTTGCCACAGGAAGAACAAGAAGTCCCTGAGGCTCCTCGGCTGGTGGAATCTGCTGCAAACATCTGGCATTTGGCGTTTGCCACCGCCTCAAACAGAACGATCATTTGATGAATAGGCAGTCCACCTGATCCTGACGAAGCTCTCACTCATGGCAGGAGCACAGTTCCCTGCTGAGGGAGTCAGCAATGTTGTTCCTTGACTCCCGCTAGGTGGAGCGGGAGGAGGAACATCCCCTGTCCGACGGCCACAAGTCCTGCACTACCTTGGAGAGCACAAGGGATCGAGTGCCCCCCTGCTTCCTGACGTGGTGGTGTTCTCCGTGAAGATCCTCACCACCTTGCCTTTCAGAGACGGGAGGAACGACTTGAGGGCCCAGAACACTGCCCGTAGCTCAAGGATGTTGATATGAAGATGTCCGGTGTGCTCTCCCAAACCCTCCAGGGAGGAGTCTCATCTGGTATGGGGTATTTTGAAACCCTTTGCCTTAGGCGATGTTGGTGCCTACGCCCCACCATCCAATCCCCCTACGGAACCCTTTGTTGAGAGATCTTGTCCATGAAGCTTCCGGATACCTGAATCCAGCAGGCGTCCAAGAATTCCTGTGGGGGTCGCATCTGCAACCTGCAGAGTCGGACGAGGTAGATGCAGGACGGCATGCTCAGTAACGACTTAATGGTCCACACTGTGGCCGTCTTCGACGACAGCCATTGAACCTTTCCTTGAATGGCTGTTAACCACTCCCCAGAGGACGACGCCAGGCAAGACACCGTATTGAGTCTGGCGCCTAGGAACAGCGTGTTCTGCGATGGCGTTAAGCAGGGCTTCGGATAGTTGACAGAGAATCCCAGGTCCATCAGTAGCCAGACAGTCATCTCTGTGTGTCCGATGGCCAGCTCCCGGAGGCGGGTGCGAATCAGCCAGTCATCCAGGGACGAGTATATATGTATGTCCTGTAGATGCAGAGGGGCTGCCACTGGTGCCAGGCATTTCGTGAACACTCTGGGGGCCGACTTCAAGCCGAAAGGTAGGGCCTTGAACTAGTAGTGCTGTCCCTGCACTGAAAAACATAGAAACTTCTGATGTTTCTTGTGAATGGGGACGTGGAAATAGGCGTCCTTGTTAGGCAAGAATTGATATAGTAACCCTGTGGGAAACTACACCAGCCTTGTCCTCTTAGTATTAGGTAACCCACTATTGCTATAGATCTGCATTACACAAGTTGGTAGTGTGAATGAGCAGTCAGATATATCGCAAGAGGGGTAAATGTGAGCTGTAGAGCTGTAGCAATGAAATCCACCAATGCAAGTATCCAAATAACACACTCAAGGTTTTCTAGTAAAATAATTAACGGTCCGTTTTAAATAAGCATTCTTTAAAAAGGGCAATATATGTAGAAATCAAATGCACTTCAAAATACTTTCTCAGAATTGACACAAAGCAAGTAGATATTCTTTAGAGATGCTTCATACACACTTCCTAAACCCTGAGGTGACTTCACTAACTAGGACAATAATGGCATTTATATATCACTTGTACGCTTTGCAAATTCTGAGGTTAGTAGAAAGGAAAGGTTAAAGGAAGCAAAAAGCTTAAACGGTTCTCAAAGTATGTGAGCACTTAAAATCGTCCAATGAAGTCTAGATAAAAACCTTTCCTAGCAATATTAGTTAGAAACCAATGGATCACCTATGAGGGACGGTAAGAATCAAAGTTAATGGAATAGAATAGTCTGCAGAGAGCCAGGACAGCCAAAGTTAATTGGCGCACAGTCTATGGAGCGGAGGCACTTCTTGGATAGTAAAAGTCTAGCACAAAGTTAGAGAGTTTGTTGAAGAAAAACCAGTGTAGGGTAACAAGCTGTTAAACTTGTGAAAATTAGAGCGGAGATCAACTCTAGAAAAAGCAGCTACTGCAAGTCTCAACTGAGAAGAGCAAGCTACAGACACTGAGGTAAGTGCCCCAAGTCAGAACAGTACCTTTGGTTAGAAGAGGGTCCAGCTGGCTCCTGTCTTGTTGCAGCGATGCAGGATCCTGTGTTCCTGGGCCTAGGTTGTGGCGACATGTGGGAGAACGTCTAGGGCCTCCTGTGGCAGCAATTCGATGGTCTGCGACACCTACAGGCCCTTTTCAGACCAGCAGCACTTTGCGGTTTCAGTGCACGGTAAACAGCGCCACCGTGGATCTTGGACACCAGTTGGGCTTCCTTCACTCCTTGAGTCCTGCACTTTGGTTAGTCGACTCAAGCTTGGCTCGTCCCGCTTCTGGGGGGTCCTGAGGAACTTCCTGGAGCTTCTGGCTGGCTTACAAACGTATTAGACTATGGATTTCTCAACCCTTTGCACTCGGTTCCTGCAGCAGCAAAGAAGTACAGCCAGTTGGGGAAGGTCTACCAGCAAAGTTCCTCTCGGGGTTAGTTGGTTCCACTAACCCAAGGGAAGAAGTTGTCCTTTCCGGAGCTTCTCTTGTTGAACAGAAAAAAGGAGTTTCAGCACATCAGCAGGGCTTCACCGGGCAGTTCAACGTTCCAGGAGGATGCAGCAAGCTTTGTTCACGGTTTCTTCGTCGGGTTGTTTTTCCCAGTAGTAGACTCTGTCTTGAGTCCCAAAACCCACGCCTTTTAAGCAGGTTTCTCCCATTCATGCACAGCCTAGCTGTCACTCACACAGGAGGGTGGCTGCCCTGTAAGGACAGCTAGCCAGCCAATCAGGACTGGGTGCATTCAGGTTTCCCTGGAAACAAAGAACACGGGAGGTTTGGGCACCTCCCTCACTTCCTGCCCTTCCAGACACACTGGAGCCAGAGGAGAGTTTCAGTACTGAAGACCGCCAAATGCAAAACAAAGTGCTCAAACCTGGTTTGGCGTACAGGGTAAAACCCAAGAAAACCCTTGCAACCAGAAAAGGGCGAAAAAAGAAGACCGGGTCCATTTTGACCAAATGGTCACCCATGGGTGCTATACTGCAGCTGAGGATTCAGCCTGCGGTAGAAAAGCACAATGGTAGGAAAATTAAACAACTGCCACAAGCCATTTAAAGTAATGAGGTTAACATGTTACATGAGTACGTTGGAAAAGGGACTACTAAGTAACCCGCCAGCACTCCACTTGAGATGGGGTGTGCTGGAGCTACCAAGAGAAAAGGTAAGTAAAGTCAATTTCACTTTACTATTCTTGGGAACAGTAGTTCACCCAAGAAAGGGTATTTAAACCTTCAGAGATTTCTCTTTGACACTGCATTGAAGGTGCTGTGTGTCACCATACAAAATGCAGATGCCTATGGAGTTTGACAGACTACAAAAACAAAAGGAAACGCATAATCCAAATCAGATCAAAATACATGAGAGAGTGAGAAAAAGGGCTCACTCACTCCAGGGTTAAAATGAAAAAGTCCTAAAGTCCAGCAAAAGAGCTGGGGGTCTCTAAGGTTGAAGGGAATTATCACAGAACTGAGAATTCTCCCCAAAAGTCCTCAAGGTCCAACAACGTCAAGAAGTCTCCTCTTTCCAGTTGGCCAAGCACGTGCTGCAAAAGTGACCATCCTGAACTTTTGGGACTTTAGGTAATTGTTTATACATTGTAGGTCTAGGATGGGCCTCCAGCCCAGTCTTCTTTCTGACTAGAAAGTATCTGGAGTAGACTCCAGAGCCCTGGAACCAGCTCCATCGCCCCTTTTCACTGCATGGTCTTTACCTCTTCCAGAAGCCGAGGGATGTGCTGCTCCTGACTGTGAACCGGAGGGATCCGCAGACACCTGCGTTGGCACTCCAAGGTGGGTCCTTGGGCAAGAGCGTCCAGCACCCATCTGTCGGTGGTGATCTTTCTCCACATGCTGACGAACCTCGTCAGCCGGCCTCCCACCGGGGAGCATGAGTGAGGGCCCCGACATCCCGGTCGGTTTAGGCTTGCTTCAGGACCTGCGGGCGACGCGGTCCTCCGCTACCGTAAGCCTGGGAACGGCCTCTGTAGGCTTCTTGCATTGAGGATCTGGAAGGCTGTTGGTACGATGTGGAGATCCCTTTTGAAGACCTGCTAGAGTTTCCCCTGGAGGAGTGAAAAAGAGGAGTGGTGCTGCTGGAGAGTACCCAGGGAACAAGCTGTCTATGTATCCATCTTGATGGCCTGGAGGGACTCATCAACAGCCTTCCCAAACAGATTCTCTGTCGAAGGACATGTCCAGCACCATCGCTTGGACTGCCTGATGGAAATTCGTGGCTTTCATCCAACCTTGTTGACGAAGGCAGACACTGTTCCCCTTTTGCCGGCACCCTGCGTCGACGACGTCCAAAGCCACTGTGATGGTGTGATCCAACACCACTTCCCCCTTCCTAGAAGAGAGCGATGGCCTCCATCTTCATGGAGGAGAAACTCCAGGATCGGTTCCAGCTTATACTACAATTCTCTGTCGTACCTAGCCAGGATTGCCAGTGCATTGGCCGTCTTGATAGTGGATGCTGCGGTGTAAACCACCTTCTTTCCCATGGCGTTCACCCTTTTCCCCTAGTTGTTCGGAGGGACCAAAATGACAAGGAAGGGTTAGCCGACCGTTTCCTCGCAGCCACCTACACCCCAGAGTCCGGCAAAGGTTGCGACCTCAGTCTCTTTGGCGCAGAGTCCGGCACCCTATATTTCAAATCCAGCCTATCCCGTTTAACTGGAGCCATGCAAGGGTATTCATGAGGGCCAGGCCCTCCTCCCAAAAATTGTCCAGAAAAGGCACTGCCAAGATAGTCTTCCTCTTGGCATCGCACCGTTGATATAAGACGCCCTCTTCTTGGTTTCCTCGGGCACCAGCTGGAATAGCTTGGATGCCCTGGCGATCATGGAGTGGAACGACCCCATCTCGTCCGGTGGGGACACCCCATGTGGAGCATTCAAATGTGGCGATTCACCGTCCACTGCGGCGAGGTCTTCGTTATCATCCATCGTGGCCGTATCCATCCTCGTACCAGTGTCTGCGTCTGCTGTGGGAGAAGGGACCCAATCTGGTGGAGGAGGCTGAAATAGGGGTGTCGGATGACGCTTCCTCTTCTTTGCTGTATGCTTATCAGGGCCTGGGGGACCACAGGTACTGGAGCCTGAGGCATTCTCATCTGGATCTCTGACACCAAGGTGTGTATAGTCAACCTAATAATCAAGGAAATGTCCCTCTGCTGAGCAGGCAGAACAAGAAAACTAGGCCTGGGGCCACCGCCGTTCCCTTAGACGTCCTCGTGGACCGTATGCAAGGACTCCTGATCTTTGTCGTCCGTGGACGAGACCGCCATGGTCTGGGCAACGGCCTGGGAAGGCTGTCTCTGGGCCTCTTGGCCACCCCACCTTTCATCCCCCCCTAATGGTCGTGAACCAGGGCCTGGGCCTGTTTCACCCCTTCTGGCGTGCCTGCAAACTTTGCCAAAGGCACTGAGTCAATGTCGTGGCCTTGGGGCAGGGACACTTTGAGCCGTGGGTGCTACTCTCGTAGGATCAGCACCCAAAGCTGTTGTGGTAGTAGTCGTCATTGACTGGGTCGCCAACCAGGTCTTGGCCTGTGCCGGTTGAGCCTGCTTTGGCTGCTCAGCTTTCTTCTCCGTCCGCAGCTTCCCAGATTTCTCATGTAGTTTAGCCGGGGTAGACTTCCTCTTTGAAGAGGAGCTTGATGGTAGGCTGGCAATGGAGGCAGAAGGTGCTACTGATCGTACCCTATCGACTTTGGGACCCGCTTCCATGGTAAACCCGGTGGACTCGGACTTGCAGCTCTTTGCCTTACCTTGGGCCCCCACGGATGAGGCACTCAAAGGACTTAGAAGTCCGCTGCTCGGACCGGCCGGTCCTGGGTGAGGCATGACCCTGCCCGGAGCATGGGTCAGAGGCCTTGGCGTTGAGCCATGCCGCCAGCCTACTACGCCTCTCCATCGTTTTCTTGGAGAAACCAAGGCATATCTCACACTCTACTTCCTTGTGGTCTGGGTGCCAGCAGTAGAGGCATTGAAGGTGCTTGTCCTCCACAAACCCATTCCATAGCCTGGATTTGGTGCAGGGCCTAAAGAGGGACCTTCCCTCCTTCTCCTCCGTCATGGTCGGAGGGCGCGAAGTAGGTCAAGAGGCCTTGTGGAATCTCCGATGGATCTTCACCCTTGAGGGGCGCAGAACTTCACAGACAAGGGGTCCCCATTGTCAGCAGATGAAGAACAGAGAGCACTACCTTCTTTTACAAAAAAAAAATAGAACTTTTTCAGTCGAAAATCGGAAAAAAAAATACAAATAGCCCCGAGAGCAAACTCAAGGCCTCCCAACAGTGAAACATGCAGTAAAAATATGAAGATGGCTGCCAGAGGAGAGGCTTAGGGAGAGGACGCATTGGATGGGGGCAGTATGACCCAGAGGACAGTGATTGGTTTAGAGGAGAAATACTGTTTAAGTGAAAGTGAAACTGTTTTCTTTCACTGAGGATTCCCAGCCTGACGACGCGGAACATTCATGAGAATGTGAATCCATGCCAGACCCCATGCTGGAGAACGATCAATTACTGCATTTTAGATACTTACCTGCTTTGTTTGATTACATTATCTGATGTCATTTAAGTGAACCTATTGTGATTATATATTTGTACTATAGAGTTGTGTGATAAAACTACCTTTTAGATTCATTTTCTAGTGCGTTCATAAGGCCTAAAATAAATAACTATTTGTATAACTGTCTAAATTGAATTATTTTGTGCCATACTGTGTGGACTCATTGAGGGCCCCTGAACCCACTCACACTCTTAGACTAAGCCTTGACTGTTCCTCCTCATACCTTGATTGGGTTTCGGCTAAACTCTGCGAACTAGGGTGGCCTCTTTAGATATGTCCACCAGATCAGATTCTAGAAATCCATCTTAACAAATGACATCACAAGTGCATCCGAGCGTGGTTTCCATGTTTGAAAAAGCTCTCATTGTTTGAACGGTGGAGTTACCCTGATAGGTGGACTAGTCACCCCCTAGTCAATCATTGTATTTATCTGGGGAGGTTTTGGAGGCATTTTAGTACTGAAGCAGCAAGAGGATCTTGACAGACCCCAGGACTGTGGCTGCAAACATACCTGGCCAAGCCAACTCCTGTGAGGGAAGGCTCTACCTTTCTCGTCCATGGGAAAGCCTACCACAAGTAACTCGCTCCCTCGAGCCAGTGGGAACAACTGGTTCTTCATCTTCTTTGCTTGGCACGATCTGGTCTCTCATTGAACCCTCAGATCTATCCATCATGGAAAGTCTGCACCCCATCCTGAATCTGGGCATAGAGCTACTGTACCTGATGCTCCCTTTGCTGTGGAAAATCATTGTTGAGACTGTTGCTACTCCTTATCCCCAAGGCTAAATTAGCTCATTGGTGTTCTCATTTCCTCATTGCTAGCAGACCTTTGATGGGTCACTTATGTCTGCCCTTCACCAGCATCATGGTACAATCGGAGCCCTTCTTTCAGCGAAATCATCAATTCCAGATACAGACAACTACGATTACACAGAGTTCTGAAAGAGTCTGGAACCGCTGCCAGCCAGACCCCAAAACATGTTTCTTCACTTACGACACCTGTTAGTCAAGAATTAGTGCAGTCCAACTGGTGTGGGACTACACAAGACTTATCTCTTGGTATTGGGTAACACACATTTTAATATAGTCCTGTACTACACAAGTTGGTAGTCTGAGCAGCCAGGCTCATTTTAAGAGGAGTAATGTGAGCTCTAGAGCTGTACAATGAAATCAGTAAACACAAGTATCCAATTAAACACTTACACACTTTAAGTTATATAATACATTATTTATACACAATATCTAAAGCACTCTTTAAAAAGCAGTAATTAGATGTAACATTAATCCCAAGATAGGATTCAATTCAAAATGTGAAAAATAAAGCAGGCGAGTAATTCGTTTCATATGTTACACATGTTCCAGGGGACGTCATTTGAGGTCCGTATAGCATTTATATAGTATCTTTGTAATATTGAGTTATTTAAGGAGGGAAAGGTTAGGGTTAGATCAGAACAGACTAATAAGTTATAATAACAGTTAGATTCTCCCAAAGGGACGCAGGCAGGCCATCATCCCAGCATTAAAGTGTTCAACATTTAAAACCTGTGAGGGAACAAGCACTGCCAAAGTCAATCGGTTCAGAAGCAGGGCTTTAGGGAGCCAGGGCAGCCAAAGTCAATGGCCAAAGTCAAAGTTCTGATGCTCTTCTTCTTAGAAAAATGTTCTGAAATAGTCAGTGTTCAAAAGAGAATTTACAGCAATTCAAGAGAAGTCACCTTTGGAAAGCACAAGTTATAAGGCCATTTCAGGTAAGATGAGGTCAACTTAGTGTAGGGTTAAACCACACTCCCAAAGATACGAAGCACCACAAATGGGGAAAGGATAAAGCACCCCAAGCAGCACAGTACCATTGAAATGAAAAAGTTGTTCCAGCTAGTTGCCTTCACAATGCAATACAGTAGACTGGGTCTTTGGTCGTGGTGAAGAAAGGGTGGACGTCTGGCGGGATGCAGCAGCACCCGAGAGAGGGACTCGGCAGCAATGGTTTTCCGTCGATTCAGCGGCTCTTTGTAGTTTTGGTGCCTTTTTCCCAGCGCCAAAGAAAAACGAAAAGCTCTGGTTAGGATTTCCTTGATCACTCGGTCCTGGACTCTGGTGAGGGGACTTTGCACACAGATTTCTTGCTTCTGTAGGGTCCTCTGGATGGCCACGAAGATCCGGATTCGGAATTTGGAAGACAATGCACTCACAGGTGGACGAGGTACCCCGAGTATTGGACTTCTGCAGCCTTGGAAAGTTGCAGCAAGTCGGGGTTGCCCCAAAATAGTGTCTCGAGGCTAGTTGATCCCACCAGCCTAAGGGAGGAAGCCGTCCTTTTATGGGTCTTCCTTTTCGATTTGAAAACGGGTTCAGCACAGCTGCAGGGCTTCACCAGGCACTTAGGGTCTAGGAGAGTGCTGCTAGCATCTTTTCTCATCTTCTGCTTCAGACGTTGTCCTCCAGTGGTCGACTCTGCTCTTAGTCCCCAAAACCTCACTTTTTATGCAAGTTCCTATTCATTCACAGCCCTAGGCTGTCAATCACACACCCAGCCATTTGGAACTGGCTTCACTCGGACACACCTAGAGACAAAAGGACAGAAGTTTCAGGACCCTCCCTCACTTCCTGCCTTTCCAGATACACTAGAGCCTGGGCGGGCTTCAGGGCTGAAGCACACCAAAGGCAAAATAAACAAAGGACTCAAACCTGATGCAAACAGAGTAAAATCCCTGAAGAAATTAACAAGAAATGGTGAAACAAGACAGGGGCCATTTTGAGAAAATGGTCACCCTTGTGTGCAGCACTGCAGCTGCGATCAGCCTGCAGATACATGTCACTAGGTAGTAAACCAGAAACAACTGCCAGCAGCCATTTAAGTGAGTTAGTGTAACAAAATGGTACACAAAGAATGGGTTAAAGGAGTTACTATGTAACCCCTAAGCACTCCACATAGGGTGGTGTGTGCTGGACCCATACAATAAAGGTAAGAAAGACAGGGTCATCTTACCATTCTTGGGAACAGTAGTTTACACAAGAAAATGTAATTAAACATTGAGAGAGTCCAAGGGACTTCTCAGTGGCACTGCACAGGAGGTGCAGTGTGTCACAATGCAAAAGCAAATGCCTATGGAATTTACCAGACTCCATAAAACAGTAAGGAACAGAAATCATAGTCAGGAAAACACATGAGTGAGTGAGAAAAAGGTCCCACTCACTCAGGAGTAAAAAAATGAAAAAGCCCAGAAGAGCTGGGGGTCTCAAAGGTTAAAGGGAATTGGCGCAGAAATGAAAATTCTCCCTAACCACCCCTAGGCCTTCTTCACTCCAATCTTCACAGTGGTCTACCTCATGCATTCTGGCTTCTCCGGAGCCGCTGGTCGTTCTCATTGGGGATGTGCTTGCATACCATATGTCGTGTCGTAGCAGAACCTGCGCCCCCTCTCCCCCCCAGACTATGTAAATCTACATACGACACAAACTGCCTAGCTTCAGCAATCCATGGTCATGTCTTTCCGTGGTGGAACAGAGGCAAGAATCCCAGGTGGGACCACCCCCCGAATACCCAGATTGTTGGCTGCACTCCTTTTCTCCCAGAAACCGGTAAGTATGTACATATCTATTCCTATCACAATAAACCTATTGGCTTTGTCTGATGTTAGCATATAGGAAAACTAGTTTTGACTAAACATTTTCTAAATAACTGCTTACTCACCAGTGACTTTGTAAGACAAATAGTCAGGGGCTTGCGCTGAACTTTTAAAGTGAGTGTTACGCTCCAATGCAACAATATATTCTACTGTACTTTACAGTTGTGTCACTATGTGGGTGGTAGTATTCTCTGCTTGGTGGGGCCTTGGCCCTCAGTCGTGAGTGAGGATTATCTGGTTCAGCCTCCCATGTGTGAAAGGTATGTCTCTGTTCCCCCGTTTTCTGGTTGCCAATACAAGTAGAAGGAGGCAATGTGAACGCTCTGCTAACATCATGTGTCCATGTCGACATTTACAAAATCGCTTGTATGACGCACAGAGGCCAAACAGCTCTCACCTGTCCCAGTAGCAGCACAAGCACAAATATCCTTTCCCAAGAGTCCCACAGGAATACAGGCCTTCTGGATTGGAGTTGGTTGTTTAAAGTTCATACCTGTAATTGCCTGCAATTAAGACAAATAAAATGTCAGTGAACATAACTCCAGCGAAAGATAGTGTCCAGAAAATATACATTTATCAATACATAGGACTCTTTGATAGGATGAAGTTCCTAAACTGTGACTCAATGAGTTGCCCGTCATTGATCCTTCCTCGTGCCCCCCCCCCACACCCCACCCCATCCCATCCCCCTAGCTTCTCCAGCCTCTTTTGCACAAGTCCAAAACTAGGGCATTCATGGAGATGTAATTCAAGTCTATGTGTACCTGTGAGTCCCTCCAACTGCACGGGCAGGGTGCAAAGGTGCTTCATAGTTTTGTTTGTTTGTTATTCAAGCAGGTAGTTCTGCTTGCTCATTGTGTTAAGCTATTTGTAATTCTTCAGAAAACTGATCACAGTTGCAGCCAGTTAGGTCAGACCTTTTTAGTGTTTCTTTTCGCTAACCCAAGCGAGAAGCCCCTAAACATTTTGCTGTCTTTTGGCTTCTAGACCTTTTTTGCTGTCAGAGGGACTTCTATTCAACTGTCCTGCAGCTACAACTAACCAACGGTGTTTCTCATAGTAGCAATTCTGGCTAACTGGGCAGGAATGTGCCTTCAGCACACTCATACCATTTTGACAGTGGGTGAGCGTTCCTATCCACAAAGTTTGGTGAGAAGTAGTTTGGTGTCAACTATAGGTTATATTTTTGGCAACACCTCTGTTTAACCTTTTTAGACCACTGGTAGCCAGAAGATCCCTCCCCCCACCGCCCCCAAATCTGGTGACCATATGACTACCAATGCATTTTTAATATTCTATCACTTTGTTTTGTGGCCTTCTCTTTTTGTTTGGACCAAAGGGAATGGCAAATGTAGCTTCCTATATAGGTTCTTTGCAGAAGCTACCATGCTAACCTGTGTGCTTCTGGTAACTGCTTTTAGTTGGATGAGGGTCTATTCAGACAGAATTCTAATTTTGAGGGATTCTATGTCCACTTGTATGGCACCATCAGCTTTTTGTGTGTGTTTCTTGTGGCCAGTAGAATATCATGTGAAGTCACCCTCCCATTGCATAAGGTGTATGTATGGTATTGGGTCTACCCTAAGGCAGCCAAGTTCCAAGAATGCCTCTCAGGGACCTCATTTATGCCCTAGGGGGATTAGATCACCCTACATTAGTTTAAGGCAGTAGGTTGGCGTTGGGAAATCATTTCTTTTTGCTGCTTCACACCATAAGACATGAGGGACTCCCTTCTTTTTGCTATTGTTCTGAACCTTTCCCGACTTTTGTAATTATGGAATGCCTTTTTGCTCCACTTACCTTGCTAATTGTTAGGAAAGCTTTCTCTGTACACAACTTTCCCTCCATTTTCTATGGACCCCCACATCTTTTGCTTTTGAACCTAGCCTAACTTTTTACAGGGAAAATAAGCCTTCAGCCTCACTCACCTGGCCTTTTACTCATTTTGTTACGGGGAAACTGTTCAGTCCTGGCAAACTAAGTTCCCCTTTTGTCTTTTTGTTAACTTTTTAACAATGCACACATCTTACAATGCAGTGCATTGGGGATACGTTTTTATCACCCTAGTCTTTTACACTTGGGATCTTTGGTTACCTTTATATGTGCCTAAAGACGAGCTGGTGGCAGCAGATACCTTGTTTCTATTTTTGCATTATTTTTTAATGTGCACATAATTAATTTACCAAGTCTGGCTACTAAACGTGGCTTGTGTCCTAAAATGGCTGTGCCACGAGATTCTTTTGCTTGTCCTTTCACCATATGGAGGAGAAAGGATAGCTCAGAGGCAACGCGTTTCTCTTGGAAGCAAGAAAACGCAATGCAATACAGGTTTCAATCCCGATCCCAAGCTTAGAAACCACTTGATGGTATTAGGCGTGTTATAAAAGAACAATTACAATATAATATGATAATATTGTTTGACCTTCTTCCTGCCTTCTCAGATCAGGAACTCCCATATATGGTCATGCACTGGTCTGAGAAAAATACTGCTTTTGAGGGCTAGTGATGCCTTTCGGAGTTTGTGTCCCAGGAAGTGGGTGGTACAGCCTGGTCTAAATGCACTTCTGTTGTGCCAGAGAGTATGGGTGTGTGGCATGAGTGAAACCCAGTGGTCCTCGATTGGACCACTGCTGGCTGTTTGAATAGTGCAGATCCTCATCATTGGTGGGCTCAGACTAGCTTTCCGCCAGGATTTAGGATAAGAAGAATCCTGCAGCCATTTCTTCAGTTCAACTTTGGAGCCAAGTATCCTGTGTGGAAGAGTAGCCAACTGAAGATCCGTGGATGACCCCAAAATAGGGCCAACATCCCTCCCAGCCATTGGCCTTGTGAAGCCCTGCTGGACTACCTGATCTGTAAAGGCCCTCTGCAATGATTCAATGCTAGGACTGGTGGGACCAACCAGTCTCTATGCATTCTTGACGATCCAGCCTTTGTAGTGTCCTTAGACCACCCGGTTCACTGACCAGCTCTCCAGTGGGCCAAGTCAATAGAATCGTGGACGTTCCGCGTTAGACACCAGAACTTCATTGGTCGTCAGCTTGTAGGATAAATTGACTTCCTGCCAAGTTTCAGCTTCCCAGCATAAAGTGATCCTGCTATGTAAGGCCTTCTCCAACCGGGACTGGAAAGACGCCTGCTGTCGCCCATGTGCAGTAGAAGTCGCTGGAACTCTCCTTCCCCGATCTGGTGAAGTGTTCGGAAGAGGTCTGCATCGGTGCCTTCTGCATTTCTATATCGCAAAGGGTTTCACTCTGCTCCTGGAACTGACCAGAAGAAACCTTAAACCTGCAGCACCTGGGCACCACCTGAGAACATTTGGTAGTGTAGACAGAGCAGCCAGACTTATCTTAGGAGGGATAGAGGGCTGTAGATGGGTACAAAGAAATAGTAGCAATGTGGTCCAAAGAAACACAAACACTATGGGCCTCATCATGAGTTGGGCAGTATCCTGGCTGTAATACCGCCCAACTGTAATGGCGTTAGCACTAACCGGTCCAGCGCTATTAGTGCCGGATTACAGTGTTAGGGAGAATTCTCAGAAATGTGCCAATTCCTCTCTACCTTAGAGACCCGCAGATCTTTCGCTGGACTCTAGGGCTTTTTCATTTTTATCTGGAGAGAGTGCGACCCTTTTTCCCACTCTCTCATGTATTTTAATGCGATTTTTACTCTGTTTCTTTTAATTTTTGGGAGTCTGACAAACACCATAGGCATCTTTTTACATTGTAGCACACAGCACCTTCAGTGTAGTGCTACAGGAAAGTCTTCCAGATTTCCGCAAAGTTTTATCTACCTTTCTCTTCGATAACTACTGTTTCCAAGAGCAATAAAGTGAAATTGACTTTACTTGCACTTTTATATTTCTAGACCCAGCACACACACTATCTTACAATAGGGTGCTGGAGGGGTTACATAGTATCCCCTTTGTCTAGCTTCTCATGTAATATTTTATGTTACCCTTTCCTCGATGAATGGCTGGTGGCAGTGGTTTACTTTTTACTACCGTGGTGTTTCTTTACCGCGGGCTGCGTTCGCAGCTACAGTGAAGAACCTTGGGTGCCATTCGTCAAAATGGCCCTGGTCGTCTTTGTTCACCATTTCTTTGTGGAAAGGTCCTTCTTGAGATTTACTCTACGTGCCAAACCAGGTTTGGTCCCTTTGTTCGTTTTGTCTTTGCCTCTGGCTCCAGGGTGTCTGGTGGGGGCAGGAAGTGAGGGAGGTGCCCGAAACTCCCTGTGCTTAGTCTCCTAGGAGACAGGAATGCACTCCTTGGTGATTGGCAAGCTGGTTGTCCGGCAAGCACAGCCACCCTTCTGGGTGATTGACAGCCAGGCTGGAATGAATGGGAGAAACCTGCATAAAAAGGCAAGGCTTTTTGGCTTGGAAGGCAGAATCGACCACTGGACGAAGGAATCCGAAGAAGAACGAGGACGCCTGCTGCAACTCCTGGACCGTTTGTTTGCCCGGTGAATCCCTGCTGTTGTGCTGAAACTCCAAATTCTTATCGACAGAGAAGACCCTGTAAGGACGACTTCTCCCTTTGAGTTGGTGGGACCAATCAACTCCAAAGTAAGCCACCTGGACATACTTCTCGGCGCTGGTTGAATTTTCACAGAGTTGCTGATGGAAATTGAACTACCAGGGAGAGGAACACCAATATGTGTGCATTGCTTTTAAGCTGGCCAAGAGCTCCAGGAAGATCCTCCGGACTCACAGAAAGCAGGACTGACTGAGCCCGAGCCACCTCAACAGAGTGCTGTACCCCAAATGCAAGGAAAGTCTGTCTCGACATCCAGGAACCGCAGTGGTGCTGTTTGTGGTAGACGCGATGAGCTGAAACACCGAATTGCCACTAGTTTGAAGATTGCCAGTTGCGGTCGGTAACCATCCCATTGCGGTGCAGGAGTCCCCAGAAGGCCTCCCTCTTGCCCCCACTACTGAGGCCCAGGAACACCAGGATCTGCACAGGAACAGAAGTCATCTGCTGCATTTTCTTCTAAGTAAATGTACTGTAAACTCTTGTTGTAGATTTGCTTCTACTGTTCACAAGCCTCAGAGCTTGTGGCCCTACACAGCTTCTTCTTCACTAAAAACTTCTAAAACATTGTGCAAAGACTTTTCTTACTTACCTGCAAGAAGTGATTCTACATAGACTTTTGCCTATTGACTTTGGCCTAGCCTGGTTCTCTCAAAGACTTCTCTCCCCTGACACTGGGGAGGGTTGAAAAGCATTTGCCTGCTTAAGAATATTTGTGATCTCTTGTTTTTTCGTAATAACCTTTTCTTCGAACACATCTCAGTGCTATTCTAAATGCTAACAGTAACATATCAATGTCCACAGTGTCCTAACAATGGATATCACCTGAGGGTGTAGGAAGTGTGTGTGTGTGTGTGTGGCATCCACAATGGGTGCTTGCTGATATAAAAACTAAGAGTGTGTAGTTTGAAGGTATTTGTGTGTTGCTATTATATTGCTCCCTTCTAAATAAGGCTTATACAAATGACTGGTAAATAAATAATTGTTTTAACAAGAAAACTTGAGTTTAAGTGTTTGTTTGAATACTTGTCACTGAATCTTTGTGTAACCATTCTACAGCTCACATTGACCCCTCTTGAGAGAAGCCTGGCTGCTCTACCACACTACCAACCTGGGTAGTTCTGACTTCTACCTAAGGTTGGGTCCTATTGCCAGGAGGCTGAGATTGTTGTAGTGCCCCCTAAGAGAACTACCCCAAATCTGTACCTAACACACAGGCTGGGCATTAATGGTAAATCCCCATTCGGTCCATTTGAGCCAATGGGGCATTTTTGGCACAAATACTGCACACTAATACAGACTGCGGTAATTGCACCGAAACAGGGCGCTAAATGGGATTTTCACCTCCAGGAAAAAGCTAGAGGTAAAACAGCCCATTTAGCACCCAACTCGTGATAGGGTAAAACTGTTACTGCCGCATTTAAGGGCTACCACAAAACTCCTGTTGACGCCCTGTGTATTGTAAAAATAAATGATTTAAATACAAGTGGACCAATATATATCTTGGGGGAAGTAAGTACTGTAACATCTCATATAAGACATGCATTACTTACCGTAATAGCATTTCTGATGATTATATCTGCTTAGATTCACATGCTGTGCATATGGTCCGACATCCAGTGGTAACCGCGGAGTATTGCATCTGGTCTTTTGGGGACCGAAAGGGGACGTCAGCATAGGCGTGTCTGTAACACTATCCCTATTGTGACGTGTGGTGTACCCAAAATCCTTCACGCGCTGAGGTCCTTCCTATTGTATTTTTTCTGCCATGAGGGAGCCCAGGGCTATAGTGATGTCTACATAAAGAGAGAAAGTAGTAAGAAGTCTATGTTCCTTCCAACCCGAGCGGGGAGGTATGGAGGGCGCATGTGAATCTAACCAGATACAATCATCAAAAATGCTATTACGGTAAGTAATGCAGGTCTTCAGATGCTTGTTAATCTACTGAGAATCGCATGCTGTGCATAGACTACCGAGCAGTACCCGGAGTTGGAGGTTGGTTGTGAGAAGGAACACTAGAGAAAAAATGTCTTAGTACCGCTTGTCTCACCTGAGAATCAGACCTAGAAGGAGTGTCTAGGCAATAGTGTTTTGTAAAGGTGTGTACAGAACGCCAGGTTGCCGCTTTGCAAATGGACTCAAGAGGAACATTTGCAATGAATGCTATTGATGCCCCAGTGCCTCGAGTAGAATGTGCTCTAGGCTTGAAGGGCAGTTCTCTTAGCAAGAGTGTAACAGTGAGATGCATTCGACAATCCACCTTGAGATAGCCGATTTAGAGACAGGATCCCCTTCTCCACCAGCTGCCACTGAAACAAAAAATTGTTTAGTCTTCCTTAGCTGTTTAGTTCTTTCCAGGTAAAACATGACTGCCCTGCGCACATCTAGTGCATGAAGGCTTCTTTCGGCCATGTTAGTAGGGTTCTGGAAGTAAGTGGGTATTTCGATCAATTGGTTCACATGGAACTTTGAGATTAATTTAGGCGCAAACCTGGGATGTGTGCGCAGAACTACCTTATCTTTGTGGACTGTAACAAAGGGGTCTAGAACAGAAAGCCTGTAGTTCGCCAACCCTTCTGATAGAAGTGATAGCCACTAGGAAGGCTGTCTTATAAGTCAGGTCTTTCAGACTTGCTTTATGCATAGGCTCAAAGGGAGCTCCCATGAGCCTGGTCAAAAGCACATTCAGATCCCATCCAGAGGCTGGGTAAGAAATGGGAGGATAAATCCTCTTAACCCCTTCCATAAAGGCTTTAATCACCGGTATTTTCCACCACGATACCTTTTGTTGTGATGTGGTGTAGACAGAGCAGCCAGATGAACCTTTAGGGAATTGAAGACTAACCCAGTGTCCAACAGGTGGGTTAGATACAGCATAATGTGTGAGGGTGAGCAATTGATGGGATTGACGCCCTTGGAATTGCACCAGATGAAAAAACGTTTCGATTTGCTGGCATAGCAATAACGTTTATTAGGTTTTCTCACTTCCCCCGAGTATGTCCATGCACCTCTGAGGGAGTTGCAGGTGTCCAAACTGTGATCTCAGGAGCCAGGCTGCTAAATTCAGAGTTTGTGGGCATGGGTGAAGGGTCTCCCCCCTGTCCTAAGACAACATGTTGTACGGGCAGGGCATTTTCACCGGTGGGGTGAGGGACTTTTCCATCAGGTGAGCGAATCAGGGTTGGCGGGCCCACATGGGGGCCCCCAGTATCATGGTAACTGGTTCCTGGTGCATCTTGTGCACTATCTTATTGAGCAGGGGAGTCGGGGGGGGGGAAGCGTAGACAAATTTCCCCGACCATGTTATCCAGAGACCGTTCCCCTTGGATCGGTTCTGGGGGTACCTGAAGGCGTTACCATGGCATTGGGCGTTCTGAGTAGCGAACAGGTCGATCTCTGGGAACCCCCATTCTGCGAAGACGTTGAACACAATGTCTTTGTGCAGTCGCCATTCGTGTTCTTCGGGCAGAGGGAAATCTCTGCTGAGTACATTTGCCAGAAGATTGAGTTCCCCTTGAACATGTTGGAACAACAGAAACATCTTGTGTCTGAGAGCCCATATCCAAATGTTCTGGGACAGCTTGGATAGCGCTGGAGAGTGCATGCCCCCCTGTTTGCTCAGCTAATACATAGCTGTAGTGCTGTCCGTTAGAATCAGCACGGTCTTCCCTTGCAGTTGTACCTGAAAGGCTTTCAAAGCCTTGAACACCGCTAAGAGCTCCAGTAAGTTTATATGGTTGGACGCTACTTGAGCAGACCAAATTCTGTGTGCTGTCTGCTGAAGCAGATGAGCTCCCCACCCTGAGAGAGATACGTCTGTCGTGAGAGTGGCTTCCACTGCAGGGGTGGTGAAGGTCTTCCCCTTCAAGAGGTTTTCTCTTGACCACCACTGCAGAGAGAACAAGGGCTGGCGGGACAACTACCAGATCTTCCCATTGTCCGCTGGCCTGACACCACTGGCTGTTGAGCCACTCTTGCATGGGACGCATGCGCAGCTGCGCGTGTGGAACCAAGTATATGCACAACGCCATCATCCCTAGCAAACGCATGGCTTTGCGTACCGTCACCTCCCGACTGGTTACATACTGAGGGATCTGAGAAAGCATGTTCTGAACCCTCTCGTTGCAGGGGAAGACGAGGTAGTCTTCCGTCCGAATCAGAGCTCCCAGAAATGGTTTCACCTGGCTGGGGACTAAACTAGATTTCTTTTTGTTGATTGAGAAACCCAGGCTGAAGGAGGTCTACTGTTTTTTAGGTGTTCGAAAAACAAGCGTCAAACGAGTCCCCGTGATGAGCCAGTCGACGAGGTAAGGGTAAACTGGGACTGATAGTCTGCGCAGGTGTGCCGCTGCCACTGCCAGGACTTTGGTAAACACCGTTGGTGCCGAGGCGATGCCTAAGGGGAGTACCTTGAACTGGTAATGCCTGTCCTGGACCATGAACCTCAGATATTTCCTGTGCGCTGGCAACATTGAAATATGAAAGCATGCATCTTTCATGTCCAATGTTGCCATTAAGTCCCCTTGTTTCAGGAATGGGATCACCTCCTGCAGCGTTACCATGCAAAATTTCTGGGGCTTTATAAACTTGTTCGCTGGGCGCAGGTCCAGGACAAGGCGCATGGTGAGATCCTTTTTGGGTACAAGGAAGTACACTGACTAAATATCCTTGTTTACCTGAAGAATAGGGACGGCTTCTATGGCGTCATTTCCCAGTAGTGCTTCCACCTCTTGAATCGGGACCTCCAGATGGTCCCGGCGAAAGGCACCGTGAGCGCGGCGGTCTGAACTGTGGAGGTCGGGCGAATTCCACGCAATAACCGTGGGCGACCGTCTTTAAGACCCACTGGTCAGAAGTTATCCCCTCCCATGCCCTGAGGAAAGATGTCAATCGCCCCCCCCCCCGACCGGGTGACATGGGAGGGGACCTGGACTTGGTGGTCATTTCTGACCAGAGGCCATGGCTCCTCTGGGATTGGGGCCTCTGCCTCTACCTTTGCTGAGTTTCTGACCCCTTGAGGGGTAGTAAGTGGGGCTCCCAGATGTTTGATTTGTGTTGAAGTTACCCGTGCCGTAGTTGTTTTGACCAGCACGGGCTTGCCCTCGAAAGGACAGCCGAGAGTTATTACCCCTCTGGGAGGAGGGTTTCATTGTAATTTGTTGCAGACTTTAGAGTCTCATGCTCCTTCTTGGCTGTTTCCAGAGCCTCATCCACCGCTTTCCCGAAGAGGTCTCCTCAATGGGTTTATTAATGAGGGAGGCCCGAGTCTCAGGTTTAAATCCTGATGTACGCAGCCAAGCGTGCCTTTTCAGTAGGGTTCCTTGCGCAAGAGACCTGCCTGCAGTTTCTGCAGTGTCCAGGGTGTTCTTCACCACGTTCTGGTTAACTAGTCTTCCCTCCGTTACAATGGAGAGAAGCTTTGACTTGGCAGGTTCGGGGACCTCTATGAGGCCTTCCTGGAGCAAGTTCCATTGGGCATCAGCATAGCTTGCAAATGGAGTAGTATTATTAGCAACCCGTATAGTGTAAGCGGCTGCCTACGTGACACGTTTGGCCAGGGCATATAGCCGTTTAGATTCCTGGTCCGGTGGTGATTCCCCCGTGGCAAGGGGTACCCCTGCCCTCTTTCGAGTGGTAGTCACTACCAGTGAATCTGTGATGGCGTGCACCTTGATCTATAGAGGGTCGGAAGCAGAAGGTCGAAATAATTTTTCGACTCTCGGATTCACTGCCCGTGTTTGAGCAGGTGACACCAATGAGGGAGCTACCCTTCTCTTAACAGAGTTAAGGAGGGGGATGGATTGACTCGCCAGAGGTTTTTCCTTAATGATATCCTCCACGAAATCCTGCTCAGGTACTGCCTCTTGAGTGGCAATTTTAAAGTATTCAGCTGCTTTTTTCACAGGAGAGGCCCGGCGAGCCAGGGTGGATGGAGGAGAGTCTAGGCACAAAACAGAGTCCTGATCTTGCTGTGTCCATGGGTCCCGACCTTCCTGCTGGGTTTCCTCCCAGTTGTCCATAGTATCCTGTTGATCTTCCTCCTAGTTTTGCAGAAAAGAAGCTTCTTCGTTATAGAGGTCTCTATATGTGTCCATCTGGACCACGTCTTCCTGTTGGAAAACATGACTGATCTTCCTGAATTTGTAGGTTAGGGTCTACCCAAGCCCTTTTTGGGGGAGGATGATCAGAAAAACTGATAATCTGCTCCAGCCGATCCATACACCCTTCTAACTTTTTTGTAGTCCATTTAGTGGACCCAAACGGGCCTGTGTGAGGAGAAACTACGTTCTCCGTCCTGCGGCGTCGAAAGGAGTCTCTCGGGGCGTCGGAAAGAGGCTCTTGACTATCCTCGTAAGCGTCGTCAGAATCGGGAACCCAATCCGCCAAAAAAAATTCCGCAGCTTGTCCCATAACCTTAGGCGGAACAGGGGTAAGGCCCACCGCCGCTGTAATTCTTCCGATGCTGCTTTCGATAGTTGACGAATCGTCGTGAGACAGTGGCTCTGACGGTTTATCGGCAGGTGTAATACCTTCCATGGCACTAGAGGGCCTAGCGGTTGGTTTTACGGGTAGAGGCCTAGTCGTAGTTTTTGGCCTACCGCGGCCTTACAGACCGTCGGGCTCCCGCACTTCGACGCGTTTAAGTTTTGGAGAAGCGCCCTTAGGTGGTTAAGATTGCTCAGTCGCAAGACGCTGCTACGGATGCGGGGAAGGCTTTGGATGTGAACGATCCGAGGGAACCGTTGAAGATTTTGGTGGCCCTGTTGGCGCTTTCGCCTTTTTCGACAAAGATGTCGAAATCGGTGTGGGGGTTGTGTGCTTAGTGCGATGCGCGTGTATGCCCTTGTCGCCGAGTGTTGTCCCTGTAGCAAGACCAGAGTCAAGCCTTAAAGGTTCGGGGACGGGCGTAGCAGACCTAGAAGCCTCCGCCTCAAGGTCTTTAACATCCGTGACGGATGTTTGGTCATCCGAAGTACCCCCGTCACTTTCAGCGGGTGTGGCGGTGGGTGAAGGGGGTTCCATGTGTGACATACCATACGCGACCCCACCGCTTTACACAACGCTCCTTAAGGATCTTAAGCCGAAGGAGTTTGCATGCCGCACACCGCTTCTCGTCGTGCTCTAGGGAGAGGCAGGCGTTACACGTCCTGTGTTCGTCCTTCCAAGGATATCTGACCCTACACTTAGGGCAGAATCTAAAAGGAGTCTTTTCCATAGCTAAAGGGAAGGATGACCAGACCAACAGGGAAAAGAGGGGAAAGGAGCAAAGGCATACTTCGACAATATGGCCACCCTGACCCCACTCTCCCTACTGTATAGGTCGGCCAGAGGGCCCGACCATGTGGAAATCCGGCCGCCGGATCTTAGGAGCCGAAATCCACAGCCGTAGATGAATCCCCTGTAGTCTTCGTCGAAGATGTTCTTGTTGGGCGAAGTAAATTAATGGGGAATAAACCGACAATTCAGTAAAGATAAACAATGTCTCTAGTAAGAGCTCCGCTATAGTTATATGGGCGGAAAAAACAATCTGAGGGACCTCGGCGCGTGAGGGATTTTGGGTACACCACACGTCACGATAGGGATAGTGTTACAGACACGCCTATGCCGACGTCCCCTTTCGGTCCCCGAAAGACAAGATGCAATACTCTGCGGTTCCCACTGGATGTCGGACCATATGCACAGCATGTGATTCTAAGCAGATTAACAAGCACCAGAAACACAATTATTAAAACCAAATCAATGCTTATGTATGGGTTACAACCCAAGGTAGAATGTTATTTAGATTACAATAAGCTGTCAAGGTGAGCCAAACCTAGAACACATTCAGAATGACAGCCATATTCTTGGGGAGTAAATCCAGATTATATATACTTTTAGAATACAATCAGTAATTGACCCCGTCAGTCATGCAGTGACCCTCAGTTACAGAAATCACTTAATAAACCAAACCAGTTACAAGTACACATACATCTTGTAACAAATATTAATTTGTAGAACACAGCTCAGAGTTAGTAAAATACGTCATACTTTCTGGCAGGGCCTTAAGTTATTCAACTATAAGTATGAACATTCAACTATTTTAGCATGCACTAAGCAGGGAAAGCACAACCCAGTGTTACAAGTTTAAAAAAGCAGCAGTTGTGTAAGGAAAGTAAAGACCCATATACTTTTAAGGGGGGCTACAAGCAACTCGAAGACAGGTATTAACTTGAAGACTGTTTTAGAAATGCACTAAGCAGATCAGGGAAAGCAAAACCCACTGGTACACTTTAAGAAAGACAATGTGTTTCAAGGTAGGTAAAACCTATTGGTAAGCTTTTGCACTCATTCAGTTAAGAATACTACAACACTACCACTACTTCTTACTTTTCAAGTGGACTACTTAAATAGTAGTGGCTCGCGCCCACAATTGTTCCAGTAAAATGACAGTTCCACGGTTTAACTTGTAGTGGCTTGCACTGCCACTTGTTACAGTAAAATAACTTACAATCTTTTTAAAAGGAGCATCCAGCTACTTAAGGTAAATATAAACCCTAAGAATGTTTTAGATCTGTATAAAGTAGATTAGGGCAAGCAACACCCAAGGGTACGCTTTAAGACACAATGGGCCTCATTACGAGGTAGGAGATAGCCATGGCGCTATTAGCGCCATTGCTACCCCCTTACCACATTCCGGATCCGGGTTCTCGGAATAGGGACTTACCGGGTCATTTCGACCTTGGAGGACCCGGTAAGTCCCCATTCTGAGAACTACTCCCCATTCCTCATTCGAGCCCCCATAGGGCTCAATGGGAATGGGGATGGAGCTAATAACAGGCCCGCTAATAGCGGGCCCGTTATTAGCTCCCAGGTCCCTTAGCGGCTCCCGCTAAGGGCGCCTGGTAAAACCAGTCGCCCATAGTGGGACCCACTAAGGGACCTCGGAATACGAAGGTAAGGGGTTACCTGCACCGGCACCCTTGCCAGTAACCCCTTACCTCCAACCTCGTAATGAGGCCCAATGGGTTACAAGGTAGGTAAACCCCATTGCTAAGCTTTTACACTCATTCAGTTCAGAATAATAAAACAGCACCATTACTTTCCAGAAGGGGGAAACACAATTCAAAGTAACATACTTTTTAGAGGGACAGCATGCAACTCAAAAAGTATAAACTTAATGACACTTTGTAACTTATTCTATTACAGCAATACAGTTACCACACTAATTTGTTTAGCGAGTAAGTACTTTTACACTGGTTATACTATTCAAGACAGAATCCTTATCATATAAAGTCCTTCCCTAGTCTATAGCATGAGTTTTCTCAGAGGCAGAAGAGGGACTCTAGTGGTCTAGAAGCCAGCTGTAGATGGGTCATAATAGGGTTCAGTTGCAGGAAAGTCAGAGTTCCATAAGAGTTCTTCTTAAAAAGGAAAAAGTATTCACTTTATATAATTCAAGTGTTTAGGGACTTCAAAGAAGACTCCCTATGTGTGTTTCCACCCTTAGGCCTAGGCAAGTGGTATGGGCAAGCACCCAACCACACACAAAAAACACACACTCAGCCTCACAGGATGAACACCAGACTTGAGGTAATTATTACCCAAGCCCACAGTACCTTAGAAGAAACAAAGAGCTTCTCAGTGGATGCCTTCAGGATGCAGCAGCACAGGACTCCATCCATGGATTCTTGGTCTGGAGACAAAAGAACTGTACACTGCATGGGAACTTGCAGCAGCAGTCATCAGAGGAGGCTTCCAGCAAAGGAGTCTTCATGGATTCTCACGGCTCTGTGGCTTTGGCGTCCTTTTACAGGAGCCAGATGAAGAAAGAATATCGCCGTCAGATTCTCTTCACTCTCTCGGTCCTGCATTCCGGTGAAGAGACGTCAGGGATTCAAGTCCAGCATGAGCCATCAAAGTTTCGGACGGAATCAGACTTTTGAAGACCATGCACCACACACTGGCTCGAGGTCCCAGGGTATTGGCGGTTTGCAGTCCAGCAAGGTCGCAGCATGTCGTGGGATGGCTCAAAATGCAGGTTTTCGTGAGACTAGTGGGTAAGAGTCATTGCATTGAGGACCTCCTGGTCGATTGGAAGGAAGGGTTATATTTGGCTCATATTCCACAGCTGGCTCTCTGGTCGCTGGAAATTGCTACAGACTTCTAATCTTCATCTTCCTCTTCAAATTCATCTCCAGTGGTCGACTTGTCAGCAGCGTCCAGGATCAGAGTATTTAACAGGAACTACAGCACAACTTCCGAAAACTCTCCCTGCAGTTTACAAAAAGGGGCAGTCTGGCTGTCCAATCGGGACAGCCAGCCCCTCCCCCCCATTGGGAACTGGTTACTTTCAAGCAAGGTGAAATACAAAGCACTGCAGGGTTTTGGACTCCTCTCTTGCTTCCTGCCTTATCAGAAACTAAACTCTGGAGCCTACGCGTGGAATACAAAGGATTCCCACCAAAGACAAAACTTCAACCCAGGTCGTTGCCGCATAGAATGGCAGAAGGCCACCTCAGAAACAAGTAAATGAGAAATGGCAAAAAAAGAGCCCACCATTCTAGCAGAACCGTGGCCCTTCTGTGCATTACCAAGGCTGATTTGACAGTGTGCGAGTAATGACTAAAAGTCATAAAGGTAAAACCACTGTAGCTCAAACAGCTACATATCACTTAGCAATGGACCAGCCAAACTTGGTTGCCTAAGACACTACCCCATCCCTTGTCCCACACCTTTTCTGCCCACCCTACCACCTTTCTCCCCTGCCGTCTACAGACATCATACGGCCACAGCTAGCCCTACACTAGTCAGCACCCCTCTTGACACGCCGAGCCCTCCTAAAAATGACTACATGGATACCAATACCAACCAGCCCAAACTACCAGATTACTGGCCAGCAGCCAACCCGGACCTCTCTACCCGCAATAATAGACTTGGCTCGAGACTCCACACCACACCTAGCAAATCGCCCATAACACCCATGATCAAGGAGACCAATAAGAATGGTACTAATTCTACCAATATTGCATCTCTAAAAGGAGCCCTGCTCAATGTCAGATCCCTTTTCGCTGATCCCACTGAAATCGCTGACACTATCCTCTCAGCTGACCTCGACTTCCTTGCTGCTACTGAAACAAGGCTACACGAGGCAGCAGGACCCTATCTAACGCTTGCTGTACCAAACAACTACTCTATCCTTAGAGCGGATAGACCTAATGCGCGCAGAGTTGTAGCATTCATCTTCAAATCCTCACTTGACCTCAGATCGATCACTTCCCTTCCATTAGAATCATGCGAGCATCTCACCATCAAAATACAAACCACCCCCAAGAGTACAATTACCTTGCAACCAATATAAAGACCCCCTGGTCCCACAGGCACCTTCGAGGAAGACATTACTTCACTAATAGCTGAGAATTCTAAACCTCTCTCACAAAATATCATCCTTGGAGACTTTAACCTCGGGTACAATGACCCCAATGACACTGCCGCCTCATCCCTCGCTAACGCCCTATCAGAGCATAACTATACTCATATCAACACACTACCAGCCCATCAGAAGGGCAGAACCATCAACTGGGTCGCAGCCCATAACTGCGACATCACCTGCAAAGCACCCCAACCTCTTGTATGGACAGACCACTTCCCTATACCTTTTGACATCAGCATCAACAACCCTAATCCCAAAAGATGCCATCTCGCACCCGCCTGTCTAACCAGAAATAAGCGCAACATTATGGCGGACACCATCATACCATTAGTTCTCCCCCTCCTTAACTCGCTCCCAGCCACTGCTGACCTCAGCCTCCTAGTCAGCACCTACAATTACACTATGACTAACGCCATAACGCCATTGACGCCGTGGCCCCTCTAAAGTTACCCGAAGGCAAACCTAGAGCGCATCTAAATTCCTGGTTCACTCCTGAACTTAAAATCCTCAGAAAGAAGAAAGTGAAGATGGAAACTATATGGAAAACTACACCATCAGTTGAAAATAAAACTAATCTCCTGACCATCTCCCTTTACAAAAAAGAGATAATCCGCACTAAGAAGGAAGTCTACAATGTGAGAATTGATAAGGCAGAATCCTCTGCTAAAGAACTCTTCACCATTTTGAATGAATTAGAAAACCCTAACCCTCCAACAGACACTTGTGTGAAAGACAAACCTTGGTGCGCAAGCATCCAATCTACCCTTGCTAACAATATCAGTGGCCTTCAAACCAAAATCGAGGCTAAATGACTACAACTATCCAACAGCAACTCCTCCACCCCCAGCACATCCACCCCCACTAATACCACCGCTGGCTTCACATTCAAAAAGGTTACCATACCGGAAGTCTAAAAAATTATAGCATCCCTCAAACACTCTAATTGCAAAGGGGACAGCTGCCATGCCCAGAATATCAAAGATGCAGCAAGAGACCTTTCCCCCTTCATTTCCAAACTCATAAACCTATCCTTCTCCACCAACTCTATACCCAACAACTTGAAACAGTCATGGGTTCTCCCCCTCCTAAAAAAACAATCCCTAGACCCAGCCATTCCCACAAACTACAGGCCGATCACCACGGTCCCCTTCCTGCTAAAAATCCTTGATAGAGTTGCCTACTTGCAAATTGAGGACTACTTAGAATCCAATCAACTACTAGGATTGCGTCAATCTGGCTTTTGACTTCAACATGGAACAGACACTGCCCTTGTTGACCTCAAAAGTCAGATTGATGACATCAAAGACAAAGGAAAAGCGGCCATCCTGCTCCTCCTAGACCTCTCAGCAGCCTTCGACCTGGTCGATCATAAACTACTCTGCAACCACCTCTCATCTGCTGCCCACTTCTCACCCTCGGCTGTCATGTGCATACAATCCTTCTTAGCCAATAGAACTATGAGTCTTTTCACCTGTGGCTGCAGCAGACCCCATCCCCATCACTTGTGGTGTCCCACAAGGATCCTGCGTTTCCCCCACCCTCTAAAACATTTTTACAAAACCTCTCTTTAACAAATTGGACCATCTGGGTGTCACCTACACAAACTACGCGGATGACAGACAGATCCTCCTCACCATGTCCGGCAACTACCAGGCTGACATCACCAGGATTAACGAAATCTTCATCATTCATTCAGGCATGGATGGCCACACATGGCCTCTGCCTGAATGATGAGAAGACGGAACAACTCCTGGTCGGCTCTCCCAATAATTTACAAAAACTCAGCCCTGACTACTCCAACATCATCATTGATGGTAACACCATCCCCGTCGCTAAAAACCTTAGGCTTTTATCTTGATGCCAATACTAACCCTCTCTAAACAAGTCAACATGACCGCCTCCACCACCGCCTACACTGGGAAACTAATTAGAGCCTGCAGGCCTTTTCTGTCCACAAACAGCTGCCTTACACTGGCTAGGGCACTCATCCAATCTAAGCTGGACTACTGTAACAGCTTTTACCTAGGGGCCAACCAAGATATAATTAATAATCTCCAGGTTCTCCAAAACAATGTGCTGCGAGCCGCACTAAACATCCCTAGGAGAGAGCACATCTCCCCCATCAGAATTTCTTGCAAATGGCTCTCCATTCAACAAAATAATTGACCTAAAAACACTTTGCCTTACCTACAAAGCCTTAAACCACATAGTCCCCCCTTATCTCACCAACAAACTCTCTTTGAAGCCGAACACTAGAATCACTAGATCTGCTAACACTCTTTGCCTCACTGTGCCTAGATTCACCTCTGAAAGAGCTGGCGGTTCAAGTTTCGCGGTCCTCGCCCCTCAACTCTGGAACTCCCTGCCGTTGAATATCAAATCAGCCGCTTCATTCCATCTGTTCTGGCAGGTAGTCATTGCTTGGCTACTAGACAAAACCAAAACCAATCCAAGGCCCGACTAATACCATGACTACTGTATATTTTGTACATACTATTCAAATGTTTTAACTGTATGCTCTAATTACCGCTGAATGTATATTTTGTATATCACTTCTACATAATGTATAACTGCAAATTCTTTATATATTGTACCTTCTGTAACCCGTCTTTAAGCGCCCTTTTACTCCAGGGTCTGGCACGCTATATAAATAAAACAAACTGCCACCAGCCATTCAAGTAAACTTGCAATTGTGACAAAAATTTTATCATCAGGTAAGTAAGAAAGGGGATACATTGTATCGCCCCCCCAGCACTCTACATAAGGTGGAGTGTGCCTGCTCACTAAAATCAATGTAAAGTAGATGTGAATCCCACTTTACCTCTTGGGAACAGTAGTTCACAAAGAAATAAGAATTACAAGGAAGCCACTGCATTTAAAATGCTGTGTGCTGCCATAGTACATTACAGTCAGTCCAAAGTTTGGGAAACCAACTCCAATCACACTCGAGAGAAATAAAAAAGTCACCCATAAAAAGAGTAAAAGACTAGGTGAGGGGGGAAAAAGGTTCCCACTCACCTAGGGACAAGGTAAAATAAATCACCAAGTCCAAGCAAAATGTTCTGGGGTTAACACAGGTCAGGAAGATTTATCATAATTATGAAAATCTTACCCAACAGTAACATTAAGGGCTGACCAGTGCCCCAAAATAGGTGATTGAGCAAGGCAAGTAAAGCAAAGGGACTTTACTTAACTCCAAAAGTCGGTACAGATTTCGAGCCACAGGAAATAGCTGGGGGGGGGTTCCATTAATTAAATGGAAGGACAGTTGCAAAAAGAAAAATCTTTCCCATCTCCCAGCAACCAGGTATACCTCGCAGAGGTCTGCTTTGTGACCAGACAGTCCCAAGACCCAGGGTCAGCCACTGCACACATGCGCATGCCTTTGTACAGCAATTTCCGACCTTTAGGTGATGGAAGAAAGCCAACAAAGAGCAGGGCTTGTACCACAACAGCAGCCGTTTTGAGTATAGAAACTCAAAAGGACATTATTGTGGTACAAAAATAAAGGCGCATGGCTGTGCGCCTGCAAAAAGGTAATTGGTCCACTGCCAGCAGCCTGCTCAGTGTACAAACTTAGCCACAGACTATACACTACACCAATTTACTGAAAAATATATGCACACTTGTCACACGAATAGTTCTCCTTCCGGTCAAATAAGCACATAATAGACTGCATTATAAAATACACAGTAAATTATGAAAACAGTAAGTCTTTAAGCACTCTCGTCACCCCAATACTTTTATATGGTCCTACTTTCAGAGATAGGCACCCAATAGGGGCAGAGAGAAGGGAACCAGGCATCTTAAAACCGGTAAAAAGCCTTAGGGTCTAGACAAATTAGTACAAGTGTCCTCACACAACCCCACTCTTGTTATGTATGGTAGGTCTTAAACTAGATGGGCAGCACCCAACACATTTAGGGAAGTGGTAGGAAGAAAAGGGAAGCAGACATTTTAACACAGAAAAAACAGTCCCAAGCGAAGGCCAACATCAGCTACACATTAATTCTAGCCTTCTAGGGCATAGTATTCAAATAATACAAATGCACACACCCCAATTAAAATCAAGGCTACATGGTGGACAAATCTAGATAAAAATATGACTATTAGCATGCACCACACTCTGGATTCTGAACCTGGCTTGCGTCGCATCTAGATAGAGGGTGACTGTTGGCATATGCCACACCCTAGATGAATTCTCAAGTTTAGTCTGCACCAAATCTAGACAGAAATTTGATTGTTGGCATGTGCCACACCTACATGGAATTCTCAAGCTTGGCCCGTGTTGCATCTAGATAGAAATATGATTGTTAGCATGTGCCACACTTGATGGAATTTCAGAAATGCGACTGTTAGCATATGTGATTCTTAGCATGCACCACACTTAGAATTCTGAACCTAGCTTGCGTCAAATCTAGATCGAAATATGGCTGTTCGCATGCACCACACTCAGGATTCTGAACCCTAGCTTGCGTCGCATCTAGACAGAAATGTGACTGTTAGCATGTGCCACACTAGTATGGAATTCTGAACTTTAGCTTGCGCGACATCTAGATAGAAGTGTGACTGTTAGCATGTACCGCACCCAGGTGGAATCCCACAATTGCAAGAACAGCAATGCCAACTAACCAACTAACAATTCCATCCCTCTGCATACACCTTTCAAACTATAACCAAACACAACCACAAGCCTAAAACACAGGAATCCGCACAAACTTCACAACAATGCAACAACAAACCAAACCACACAGACTTGCACAACAGCACACGACGACTACGGACCATAAAACACCCCAAGCCCAGCCAACGGACCCACCGGGCTAAGGCTGTCAACACCACATCACTGCTCTCTTGCACCTTTCCAGCTAATTCCGACTAACCCAACCCCTACCCTCCCCTTTTTCAGAGCCGCCGGAGCGCCAGGGGACCACTTCGGTGGTGATAGTGCGCGGTACAAATGTCCTTTAACATTAACAACACCTTGCCTTGGATCCTGCGCCCACGGCTGGATTTTGCCATGGGTAAGCAGCACCCATCAGGGCAGCCTTACTCTTGGTTTTTCCTGCACCATCTGTGCTTTTCTCAGACTCACTCTCCCCTGTTCCTGCCCCCAGCATTCTCCCAGCCCACCCCTTCCCCGATTGGCCCCTTCCCTCCAGGAAGCACTCTTAGCAGTGAGTCCCAGGGCAGCCTTGCCTGGGCAGCTGGCTGAGGGCCACGGGCGAGTGTTTGGCTTGTAAACGCGAAGCACTCCAGCAACATCCAGTGAAGAGACATTCTTATTTCCCATTTAATTACGTAGCAAATGCATTACTGTTAACGCCAGCTTTTAACTAACAGCAGTCATCTGTATATCAACTGTTTTGAATGTAAGTGCATGTATAGAGTATAACTATATTAACCCCTTAAGTGCAGAGGATGAGCTATTTCCTCCTCCAGACTACGTTCACAGTGCAGAGGACAAGATAGCTCATCTGCCACACTACTCACCTCGGGGGCGGGGGCAGATCAACCCCCCCCTGCTGCGCTACTCTCCCCAAACCCCAGGGTTTGAAGGGGAAGACTGGTGTTCGGGTGCAGCCGTGACTATGTCAGTGCACGCTACGTGCATCGACATGATCAGGAAATGAAATTTACATGCTGAAGCCGCAAAGGCTTTTGCATGCTGCAAGGGAATTGTTTATCAGATTTCCTTGAGGGAGGGCTCGCTGGAATGGGGAGACTCTCCCCTTTTCAACAAACCCTCAGACAAGAAGACTGCTCGTTGAGGATGATTTGATCCTCGATCACCAATGACAACTAGACCCCTGGGCAAATGGCCTGGTGGGGGGTCCCCTCAACCCCACCAAAAAAGAAAAAATAATGGCACAATGTGTTGTGTGAAGAAAGTAGTGCAGACGGGTGTCCGAAGGCGCGGCAAGAACCCCACTGGAAGTACGGGGACTGCCGTGCGCTGGTGCCCGGGCTCCCCAAAATCTGCATGCGCAGTGCCCAGGAATTGGGCGAAGCGCAGTGACTGCGCGCACGGCAACAACAGCTGACACACGGACAAAGCAGTGAAACGAAAATATAAACGCTGTTAGCGCGGCCATTAAAAGCACTGGGGGTGGCATAACACAGGCACGGAGAAACCCAGACAATAGTCGGCGAATGGCTAGCTTCAGAACATAGCACGGCTCAATAGCACCGCACACGAGCAGACTAAGATAAGCACATGCAGCCCTCGTAAAGAGGGAAACATCGAACATCAAGAGAAACACCTCTTTCCCCCAAGAGGTTGCATATTAACAAGAAGCACAAGTGGCATGCCTAAGTAAAGGGCATGCCAACATCAACGGAGCGCAGTGCACCCAGCAGGCGAGATCTGTGAGCTGCCCCAGCCAACAATGAATGACAACAAAACAAAGGGGGACAACAGAAAATAGAAACACTGAAGTGCTGCAAGGCATGAAAAACAGCGCCTTGGGCACTTGGACCAAAAGAGGGCATCGACTGGCTGCTCATGGATGATTCCAAGAGGACAAATAAACCGAATCAAACTAAAAGGTATGCAGTCAGGGAATCCTGGTAACAAGGAACTGCATAGCCTGTAATAAACTAAGCTGCAGGTGGGCTAATAAGGTTGTGGTAAGAAGAACACTCCTGGGGAGCAAGAAACAAATACTGGCTGACGGATGAGTACAGCTCTACAATAAGGCAAGAACGACCCTGCATAGTGCCACCACACAGGTGGAATCATAATACCTGCCCTCCCCCAAACATCACGCCGACCCTGGAGGGAGCCTAAACACGCTGGAACATTGGTGCACACGCCAACTGGGGGCAGGAGGGGGGTGGGGGGCGTGCACCGAGTTGGGGAAACATATGGACCTGAGGTAACCGAGCTCAGTGATAGGACAGCAGGTTGCATACAAGACCGACCTAGGCGCAATAGACTAGCCGCATGCAACAGACAAGGCCGCAGTGAACCTAACACCTAAGATGCCAAGCTGTGGACGAACATCGAAAACGCAAACCCGAACAGCAGAAGGACCAGATGGATGACCACCGGGGCAATGGCACTAAAAGGAGGCAAAGGTAAAGGCAAGCAACCAACGATGGACATATTTGCCAAATCACAGCAGTCCTTTGCCAAAGCGGCACAGTCCACGGACCCTACACCAGAAGAGAAGATTGCACCAAGGGATGACAGCCAGATTCTGGCGGCCATAACGAAACTGAAATCCTCATGGGGAGCCGCGATGGCAGACCTCAAAGCGGCATTGGAAACCAGGATAGACGCTGTAGGGATAGAGGTCAACTTACTATGACAAGATGTAAGAGCCTTAGCGGACCGGACAAGTGGCTTGGAGAGCGCTGTCAAAACCAACACTGACGTTAGCACCACCAATGCCAAAGAAGTCCATATTTTAAAGCAACAAATGTCCAACCTGGAAAACCGAGCAGAGGAAGCCGAAGGGAGAGCGAGACGCAATAACATACGCGTGGTGGGCCTACCGGAAGGAGAAGAGGGCCAGGACCCCACAGACTAAGTGGAAAACATGCTTATTCAGGAAATAGAGCAGGCGAACTCTCCCAGGGGTTTGCAGTTGAACGAGCGCATAGGGCCCTGATGAGAAGACCGCAACCGGGGGGCACCTCCCTGAGCCATAATTGCAAAGATATTGAATTACAGAGACAGGGAAAAGATCTTTGAATTTTTTAGGAAAGGAGGAACCATAACGCGAGCTGTGGCAAACATCACTGCATACCCGGTTACACCATGCAGGTACAAAGACTACGGTACAGCTACGTTGCGATGAAAAGAAAGCTGAGGACAGCTGGGTTTAAATACATGCTTTTGTACCCCGCGAAACTTAAGATCCTACACAAAGGGAAGGCTCACTTTTTCTAATCTTCGGAGGAGGCTACAAGTTGGCTGGACACCCAGGGATGCCCGAAGTCTGAAATCGGCCGGGATCGAGATGGACAGGATAAGTGATACAGCGTTATGTAAGACGCTGCAAATGGTGGGAGAGATTGTAGTGAGGGCCAGTAACAGGGGTAATTTGCACGCTGAGACGTGCGGATGTGAACTAATTTCCCGATATGGGAGACACAGTAGAGACAACCTACACCCGAGAATAGAATTCGTAGGGGCGCCAGTTGGGCGTTATCTCCCCGCTGTACCCAGAGTACTGGTATTAGCCACGAAATGGGCAAGATGCAGGAGTGCCCGAGATCCAGGGATGGAGCTGGGAAACAGTTGAGTGGGGAAGCAGGGAGTTGGGTATAACGTTGGGGCAGGGAAGGGAGGGGGGGAATGGAGGGGAGTTGGGGTTTGATTTGGGGCTGGGAGGGGAGGGTGTTGAGGAAGTAGTTAGGTTGAAGAAAAGGAATAGTTTGAAGTTGGGGAACGAGCCTACATACATGAGTGATTGATTTCAAGCAAGGCTGGGAAACCTGCAAGGGGAGGAGAGGGATGACACTGGATTATGGGGGACCTTAAGATAGTCACCTGGAACGTCAGGGGGCTTAATAGCTACCTAAAAAGAAACAAGGTAATGATGTACCTGCGCAGACAGAAAATAGATATAGCCCTAATACAAGAAACTCACCTTACAAAAGGAAAGGCTGGACGTGATCCGGAAGAAGTGGAAGGGAACTGTAGTAGGCGCAACATACTCGGCTTACGCTAGGGTGGTGATTACCTGGGTAGCACCGCATGTCCCATTCCAGTTACTACAGACCCTGGTGGAAATGGATGGGAGGATGATTGCAATGAGAGGGTTGGTGGAAAACAAAGAAGTATGTATTCTAAACATATATGCCACAAATCAGGACACAGCGGCATACTTTAAGACCCTGTACAACAAAATGAGCACGTATCTGGGGGGGCGGTGATCTGGGGAGGCGATTTTAACTGTACACTAAACCCGAAGGTAGATAGGTCAGATGACAAAATAGACAAACCCACCCCGGCCGCTAGGACGTTGCAATTATTGCTAAAGTATTTCAGGCTTGAGGATGCATGGAGGGTGGGCCACCCGCAGGACAAGCAGTATTCGCATTATTCGGCCCCACAGAATTTACACACTAGGCTGGATTACATGTTTGTCACACAGGAGTTGACAGAAATAGTAGACAGATTATAAAGCGAGGGTCCTATCAGACCACTCGCCATTGGTCCTAACATGGCAATACCGACCCTCAAGAGCAAGGATACCAACGTGGCGCCTCAGAGCTGAGGCGTTAAAGGATGCAATGTTCTGGGAGGATCCGAGAGATGAAATAATGAGCTACTTTGAGACCAACACTGGCAGTGTTGAGTCAGCTGGTACGCTGTGGGAAGCCTGTAAAGTGGTAGTGAGGGGAGTGGGGGGGGAGAATAGCCATAGCCAAGTCCAAAGCTCTACAAGGAGGGATATTAACAGAACTGCAGGAAGCCGAAAAAGAGCTAGAAATAGCATTGAGCAATGTGGTTGACACCAAGGAAGATACTGAAGCTATACTTAAGCTGCAACAAAAATGTGCGGGACATTGGGAGCGACTTTGTAATCTGAATTATAAAAAGTATATAGAGAGACAACACGCTGGTGGAGATAAACCAGGGAGGGTGCTAGCATGGCTATATAAAAAGTGAGTCTCCCAGAGCTCCGATAAGAGCAATAGCGAAAGAGGATGGGTCTATGGTGGACACCCAAGAGGGTGTGAACCGCAAATTCTTAGATTACCAACGATTGTATGTGGATGAAGGGGGAAGCGATGGTAGAGAAATAAGAGAAACACTGGAAGACATAGGCATGCCACGAATTAGAGCGGATGAGCGAGAGGAACTGGATGCCCCAAACACCCTAGAGGAATTAGAAGAGGTAGTAGTGCAGCTACCCACCAGCAAAACCCTGGGGGCTGACGGACTCCCCAGTGAATTCTATAAAATGTATAGAAAAGAGGTGCTCCCCTCGTTTTTAGCAATGCTTAATGAGGCATATGAAACGGGGAGATTACCGGAGTCCCTGAGAGAGGCTATCATTATAGCACTCCCCAAACCCAATAAGCCAGGCAGAGACTGCTGATCATTTAGACCGCTGTCAATGCTTAATCAAGATAGCAAAATACTCACAGCGGTGCTGGCAAATAGAATGAGGCGAATCATCAACAAACTAATACACCCAGACCAGACCGGATATGTCCCACACAGGAATATATCAAACAACCTCAGACGACTTCACCGAGTTATAGAGCACACGAAAGGGGACACGGGCGATATGGCAATTGTATCGTTGGACGCAATCAAAGCCTTTGACTCAGTCAAGTGGCCTTGGCTGATTGCAGCCCTGACCAGTTATGGGATAGGGACTGGGTATCTTAAATAGGTTAAACTGCTATATAGTGCACCGCTGGCCAGGGTAAAAACAGGAGTAATAATATCGGAGAGATGGCAACTTAGTAGGGGTACTAGACAGGGATGCCTGTGGTCTCCCATGCTGTACATTTTAGCACTGGAACCCCAGGCGATATATCTAAGGCAACAGTATGACATGATAGGGATTAGCATAAAGGGGAACTGCAGATGCTCTCATTGTACGCAGACGATATGCTGTTGTATCTAAGATACCCAGAGGAAAATCTCCAATATGTGTCGGCAGTTATGGCAGCGATTTGCATCGCTATCTGGCATTGCGGTGAACCCCAAAAAGTCATGCATATTTCCACTGGGTAGGTATGTCGGGATCCCGCGAGATCAACTACCAGTCTTACAAATACCGTGGAGGATCAACACGTTCAGATATCTTGGGATAGACATCTACCATACAGTGGAGGCAGAGCACCAACATAATACTGAGAATGTGGTTAAGAATGTTGAAAATAGCAAGAAGTTTTGGGTGAAGCTCCCCCTGGCGATGATGGGGAGAGGGGCGTTGCTGAAAATTGTAGTACTGCCGAGATTATTGCATTATTTTGGGAACATAACATATCTGATCCCGAGGCGATTTTCTGCTAGGATGCATAGTATATGCAGGGAATTTCTCTGGCACGGGATGAGGAACAGAGTTGCCCTTTGGAAGTTACAAAATTCGTATGATAAGTGGGGTATAAAATTGCCAAATTATGAGATTTTATTATTATCTAGCGAGCCAATTGCAGTATGTGGCAAAATGGCTGTCAGAAGACCCAACCCCAGAATCTAGATTGTTCACACTGGAATGTGCCCCATACTTCCTGAAAGAAATGATATGGCTGCCCAAATCGGATATGAAACACGACCCGAGATGATGACATTGGGTTGGGAAATATGGCATAAGGCCTGTCAGGTAACGGGGAACCCAACCCAGTGTTCCCCGCAAGTGCCACTGGTCGCATTGTCGGGAAAAGAAGGCCAATTAATCAAGATGATTAGGAGGCACTGGGAACCCTTAGGGATAGCAAAGGTGGGAGACATATGGCAAGAGGGGAGGATTAAGGAATTTGGGGCGTTGATGGAGGAAACAAGGTTGCATGCAGGACAGTACATTACATATCATAGGATGGTGCAGCGAATTAAAGAGACATGGTCCGAAATAGTACTAGAGGAGCAGCCGGATGCCGCCATAGAAGTGATATATGATATAGCAGAAGGGGGACACGAGTTATCCAGGATATATGAGCTGGTGATGTCCAGAGTGGGGAAGGAAGTGGTGCAATTTAAGACATGACTGGGAAGAAGTGGGTGCCCCCCATGAGCGATGGGATGTGGGAGCGGGCCCAAGGGTACCATAAGAAAGTGTCCAGGAATGCGAGACTGCAGCAAATACAAGTGTATATAACCCACATAGCCTATATGACACCCCAGAGGATAGCTAAATTTAAAAATGCAGAAAGACAAACGTGCCCCAAATGCGGTGAAGAAAACGCCAGGATGATGCATATGTTTTGGACATGCCCAGAAATTGAGAAATTCTGGAGAGAAATAGCCCAAAGATTGGAAGAAAAAGGGATTAAGATAATTTTCGAAATAATATGGGCATGTCTATTAGCGGGTTTTCCTAGACCACGTAAACTTAAACATGTAAGTAAATGAAAGGATTTGGCATATACTTGCGAAGCGTAGAATCGCTATGGGATGGAAGGCTTGCTGCAGACCAAGGATAGAAATATGGTGGAAAGACCTCCAGAAATGGGCAGAAGCTGAAACTGCAGTATGGCAGGAAGTTAGTAACACAGGAGGAGAGGAAGAAGCAGAGACCCCGATAGCCTGGAAACATTTAATAGCCACACTTTTTGGGCCCACTCAGGACAGGTCGAGCGACCAGGACTCAGCAGAAAATATAGGAGAGGGATCCCCTTTGCAGGATGAAGATACAGATTGCGAAGTAGGGTGGGCTCAGGCGGGTCGGGGTAAAACGGGAGACGCAGTAGACATTGTTGGAGATGTATATATTTGAAACATTGTAACATGCACTGCAAGTTTGATGGTTTGTTTGTTTGGAATAAAATTAATAAAATTGTTTAAAAAAAATATTTTCCTAGCTCTTACAAAAAAAAAAAAACCACACACTTCGTTGTATATCATTTCATTGCCATTTTCTAAAAAAAATAAATGTGGTCACTTTTTCACCGCCAACAACTTTTATTTAAGTTAACATGTTGTGAATACAGAAACAAGCTTAGCTCCAAATACAGTACGATATGACCACTTTCGACTTTCGGGAACTGCCCCTGGAACAACAGGCTCACTAGACATCAATGCAATAAAGGCATGAATTAGATGTATTCTAGCCGGTTGCCATTCCACCCCCCCCCCGCCTCCCGACTCCATCTGCTCCCCCCTCAGGGGGTGGGCAGGATCAAAGACGAGAAAACTGTTGCAACATTGGGGGTTTAGCAACCATTGTGGGGTATCTCTCAGAAAAATCAATAAATGGGGCCCACACTGAAGCGTACCTTGTGTAACTCCCCTCGCACAATGTCGTGATATTGTCTGCCACCAATATGTCACAGACTCTAAGCCACCGGGCCCTCGGTCGTCTTCAAAGTACGGGCAATGACTAGCTTTGCTGCCAGTAGGAGATGCCTGATTAAGGTAGCCAATGGGCCGGTAAGGGGGGACGCCCCACCACACATGGATCGGCGGGAAGGGCCAACCCCTGTGATCTCCTTTATTCTAGCCAGCACCCCCTTCCAGTAAAGATCCACCTTGGGACATACCCACACTATGTGGAACAGGGAGCACGCTACTTCGCAGCCACGCAAGCAAGTAGCAGGGCAACTTCGACCCATGTGATGTAGTCTCTCCGGGGTGAGATGCCACCTGTAGCAGAATTTATAAGAGCATTCCCTGTCTGACGCACCAGGAAGACTTAAGCATCCAACCCCATATTCTCAACCACACCTTATCTTCAATGGGGCCCGCAAATCATCTTCCCATTTAGACATATATGGCAAGCGCGTGACAGGCTCTCCCGTGTCTAGAAGCTTGTACGGCTTTGAGACCAGCCTCCCCCCCCCCCCCATCTCCTATAGCAACACTCTGTAGCGTCAACTCTAGGGCAGAGAGCCTCGTAGCCCCCTCGCTTGTGTGTGGATGAGAGGCCCAATGGCTCAATTGCATGTATATAAAACACTCCGACTCTTGCATGTTAAAAATAATTTTACAATCCTCAAATGTCATTCGCCTTTTGTCTTTATAAAGCTGCCGAAGGCATTCCAGGCCTCCCTCTACCCATTTACGAAAGACCTTGCGCCCCCCCCCGCCATCCTGGATGGAAGCCCGGGTTATTCAGCACAGGTGTGAAGGGTCTAAAACCATCTACAGACAGCCCTCCCCACGTAACAGAGTGTACTTTTGGTTGATGCAAGCCAGGACAAGCCCCATTCCTGCACCCAGGTGTCTCCCCTCTATGCAAGGGGATCAAGCTAGGTCGACTAACGACTGGGCCTGTTCGATGAGTTTCCACTTTGACAGTGAGGTGGGCCCTCCCCATGTTAAAGCGTGTGAGAGTTGTGCTGCAAGATTATAGTGAAACACGTCCGGGACCCCCAATCCCCCCCACCCTTGCTGGCTTTAGCAAGACCCTTCTGGATATCCTAGCTCATTTGTTCCCCCAGATGAAGCCGAGAATCCTCCTCCGTAGCGTACGATCACTGCCAGTGCCGAACTCAAGTAAACAAACGTGGGATCAAATTCATTACGACTGCTGCGATGCGGCCAAACCATGAAATCTCTTGCTGTCACTTCCCCAAATCCCCGGTCAATTCCACAAACAACGGGGGAAAGTTTGTTCGATATACCTCTGGTGTCTTACTCGGGAAGCAAACCCCCCGCCGCCCCCCAATTACAGGATAGGGTCCCGGGTCCATTGTATAGGGAGTGAGCGCTGCTATAGTCGCTCTTTCCCTGGGCCTGAGGGACACATCCAGGCCATGTGACTTGCCATAGTTCACCTTAAAGCCAGAGACTCGTCCAGCTCTTCCAGCACTGCTGCCAGGGGGGAGGCAGAATTGCTCAGAGTAAGCAGGATGTCATTCACACAGATGGGTCCCACCCTCATGCCCTCGAATGCCCCTGTAGATCTAATTCGACTGGCAAGTGGCTCCATGCATAAGGCAAAAATTAACGGATAAAGCGGGCAACCCTGCCGTGTGCCTCTAGTAATGGTTAGATTGGACAATGTTCTACCTTTCACTCAGAGGTCTGTGGATTGTTGTTGGTAGATCGTCATAACCCAGCTAATGAAGCCAAACCCGAAACCAAAGCTTTCCAGGACCCTCCCTCATATAACCCAAGTCCACTCCGTCAAAGGCTTTGTGGGCATCCAGAGCAATTATCCCCAAATCCAGGCCCGACCTCACTCCCACCTCCAGCAACCCCAGTGTGTATCTCACATTATTCTGTGCTCCCAGACCTGTGATGAATCCCGCCTGGTACCCATCTATGAGCCCGGTAAGGACCTCCCCGCCCCCCCACAGCTCCCCCCCCCCCATGATTCGACGGGCCTACATTTTGGAGAAAAGTTTTGAGTCCACCTTGGTGAGTGTAACAGGGTGATACGAATCGCACATGGTTGGGTCCTTCCCCGATTTAGGGAGCAAGACGGCCGTCGAAGTGCCCATAGACTGGGTGACCCTTACAGAGGTCATAAAGGAATTGAACAACCTTACCAGCGGGGGGACCAGAATACTTTCAAACTTCTTGTAGAAGGAGGCTGTAAAGAAGTCAGGGGCCGGGGTCTTGTTTTTCAGTGATTTTATAGACCACTACCTCCCTGGTTGCCATCAGCGCCTCGAGGATCTCGCAATCTTCCTGAGGTAGACGAGGCAGGTGCGAGTCCCACAGATAGAGGCCTTGGGCCTCTTCCAGCGGGAGCTCCCCCTTAAATATTGCCAAGAAATGTGCCTCAAGGATATCCATTTTGGCAGGCTCGTCGCGCTACAGCACCCCTTGTTTATCCTGTAGGGCCTGGATCGAGTTCCGGGTCTGGAGCTTGCGCAGCTTGGCCACCAGCAGCTGATTAGCCCAGTTCCCTTTAGCATAATAAAATTGCCTTGTTTTAATTATTGCGTGGGCTGTTCTATGTGCCAAGTGTGTTTGCAGCTGCTTCTGTGCCTTTCTCAGTGCTCTATATGACCCCGACGTCTTGTGTTCCTGCTCGGCTTGGATAACCTTCTCTAACCTCTCGCAGATTAACCTCCTCACTCTAGTATATGCTGCAGTCCTAGTAATAAGTCCCCCCACCCTTACCACTGCCTTTATAGCATCCCACACTGTCTTGCGAAGGGCCAGACTTTTTGTTTTCCTTAAAATAATTGGAATTTACTCCCCCCCCCCCCTCCAACCAGGATGGGATCCCAAAGCACCGGCTCATACAATTTCCATAGGCGCCTGGGCCTTGTCGGTCTATCCACTATTGCTAGAGTCACTGATACGGGCGCGTGATCGGATAACAAGCGCATGCCTATTTCAACCTCACATACACATGGATATAGCGTGCTATGGATCCGTACTAGGTCCAACCTTGAGAAGTCCCCATGAACATGCAAGTAAAAGGAGAAATTCCTGTGTACCAGCCTCCATGTGTCCACCAAACTCAGTTTTCGAAGGAAAAGGCAAAATGATGTGGAGTGTTTGAAGTCCAGCCTGGTGGGTGGGAGGGTTTTATCCGCTATGGGGTTCAAAACCAAATTGAAATCCCCACCCATGAGGATCTGTCCCTCAGCGAATGGCAATATTTTCAGTCGGAGGCTTTCCAGGAAACTGTCCGGGCCTACGTTTTGGAAGGAACAAGTTACTTACCTGTAACTGTTGTTCTCCAGCATGGAGAACGTGAATCCCCTGGCGGCGCAGCTGCGCCGCCACCGGTGCGAGGCACTTGGTGAATACCCTGGGTGCCGACCGTAGTCCGAAGGGAAGGGCTTTGAACTGGTAATGACGCCCTTGGACCACGAATCTGAGGAATTTGCGGTGCCCCTTTAGGATGGGAATGTGGAAGTAGGCATCCTCCAAATCCAACGACGATAGGAAGTCTCCTTCCTCCAGCTGACCCAGGACGTGCTGGAGGGTGACCATCCGGAACTTCTGCGCCTTGATGAACTTGTTCAGACGTCGCAGGTCTAGGATGGGGCGCCATCCTCCCGTCTTCTTCTTCACGAGGAAGTATCTCGAGTAGACTCCGGAGCCCCGAAGCCTCTTTGGGACGAGTTCGATGGCGCCCTTTCTGAGCATCGCCTTTACCTCCAGGAGAAGTTGAGGGACGTGAAGTTCTTTCCTGGCCACGGGGGGGACGCGCGGGCACCTTCTTTGAAACTCGAGCGCGTGGCCCCGGGCCAGGGCGTCCAGCACCCAACGGTCGGTGGAGATGGACTCCCACACGCTGACGAAGCCCGCCAGCCGGCCTCCCACCGGGGTGCTTCGGTGGGGGCCCGACCCCACGGCCGGTTCAATCCTGCTTGGACGCGGCCTTGCCGCCTTGACCTCCTTGGCGACGACGGCGGGGTCCGCTAGACTTGCCTCGTCCTCTGTAGGCCTCTTGCGACGACGAGCGGGCCGCTTGACGGTAGGAAGCGAAACCGCCGCCGGAACCTTTGGAGGCGCCCTTGCCTCCGCCGCTCCGAAAGGGCGTCCGTCGTTGCAGGACTCCAAGGGCCCGGGCCGTCTCAGTATCCGCCTTGATGGCCTGAAGGGAATCGTCCACTGTCTTCCCAAACAGGTTGTTCCCGTCGAAGGGCATGTCCAGGACTCTGGTCTGGACGTCCTGCCGGAAGTCCGTAGCTTTGAGCCATCCACGACGTCGAAGGCAAACGCCGTTGCCCAGCTGGCGGAACCCAGTGTCGGCGATGTCCGTCGCCACGGTGATGGCGTGGTCCGAGGCCACCTCACCTTCCTGCAGGATCTCAAGGGCCTCCGCCCTCTTGTCGTCCGGCAGAAAATCCAGCAGGGGAGCTATCTTGTACCAGAGCTCCCTGTCGTAGCGGGCCACGATAGCCAAGGCGTTGGCCGCTTTAATCGTCGTCGCTGCCGACGAGATGACTCTACGTCCCATAGTATCCAATTTCTTTCCCTCGCCGTCCGGCGGGGAAGTCGATGTGGAGGCCGCACCCCCCCCCCCGCTTTCTTCCTGGCTGCCGCGGAGACGACGGAGTCCGGGGTAGGCTGCGCCCGGAGGCATAGGGGGGCCGTGTCCGGGACCCGGTACTTTTTCTCGTACCGGTCTCTTCTAGCTGGCGTCGTGGTCCTCTTGGCCTCGCGCCGCTGATAAAGGAAGCCTTCCTTTTTCTTCTCCTCAGGGCAGAGTTGGAAAAGCTCGGAAGCCCTGGAGATCATGGAGTGGAAAGATCCGATCTCGTCGGGCGGAGAGGCCCTGGTGGGAGGCGACGACGGAAAATCCTCGTCGTATGCCTCGCCGTCCGTACCCGTCGCTGCCGTGTCAGTCCCCGTATCATCCCCTCGGGTGGACGGGGAGGAGGGCTGGAAGGGGCGCGACGGTTGAAAAGGAGGTGGTGGATGGATCCTTCTTTTCTTGGTAGGGGGAACACCAGAAGGTCCCGGTTCTGGATCCCCCGACGGGAGAGGTTCCTCCGTCGGTAACGGTAGCCTCGTCCTTATCTCGGAGCATAAGGACTGTATGGCCAACAAAATGGCCGCCGAGTTGTCTTGCGGCGCTGGCAGAGGGGAATCCGACGGGCGAGCAGGGGCCCCGTCGGTATCCCCGACGATGTCGTCGTCGTCACCTGCGTCGGGGTCCATTCCGACGGGCTGGCCTTCTTCCACGCCTAGGCCGTGGCTTAAGACCTCGATCAGCTCCTCTTCTGAGGTTGAGGCCGACTCTACGACGACGCCCTGCCCCCCCTTCTTCTCCCCCACGGAGGGTTTCACGGGGGTCCTATCGATGGGCACAAAGGAAGACTCCCTCCGAGGAGGCAGGGAGATTCTGGGCCCTGAGGTCGCCACCACTGGTGCAGCCACCACAGGCTGAGCCAGGGCCGCCGCGACCGTTTCGATAGAGGGCTTGGTCGGATGGATCAAGGCCTTCACCACCTTAGGTGCGCTCACCGCCTTATCCTTGAGGGAGGGGGCACTGCCACGCTCCTCCTCTGCCTTAGAGCTCGACCGGGGCCTCTCCAGGAGCTTCGCCGGGTGCTCGGCCTTCCTCTTACCCGACCCAGAGCGTTGGCTCGTGGTTGATGGTGCCGGGGAGGGTGCGCCCTGCCTGGCGCCCGTAGAGCCCGACCGTTCGGCGCTCCCGGTGCCAGCGGACTCGCGGTGCTTGGCCTTATGTTGGGCCCCCGTCGCCGGGGCGCCCTCAAAGGTCTTAGAAGACCGCTCGGATTTCTTCTTCTTCTCGCCAGACGGGCTCTTACCCTCCAGCCAGTTGGCGAGACGTTGATGGCGGTCCTTCATGGTCCGTTCCGACATGTTGCCGCAAAACGCACAGTCCTTCTCCACGTGCGTCTTGTCCTCATGAAGGCAGTAAAGGCAGAAAGAGTGTTCGTCCTCCTTGAAGACGTTCTGCAGCTGGCATCCAGGGCAGACCCTGAACAGCTTTCCGGGCGTCGAGCTTCCCTTCTCCTGGGCCATCTCCGAGACCGGGCCTGAGAAGCTTCTGGAGTCCTCCGAAGTGTAGCTCGACGATAAGGGTTCTTGAGGAGGGAAAGGCCCTCATCCCAAATGTCGTCCAACAGAGGCACTGCGAGGACCGTCTTGAGCATGTGAATCCATGCCAGACCCCATGCTGGAGAACAGAGGGACACCAAGGTGAATCTCGGTCCCATGGTAGACCCTTGACACAAAAATCTGTGGGTCCCTGAGGACCTTAACGTTCGTGATTGGGATTTGTTCACTTACCAGGATGGCCATCCCCCTCCCCCTTTTCGCTCCTCCCGATGCGAAGTACTGATGTGGGAACTCCCCGTTTTTCATGCACCCCTTTTCCCGAGTCAGCAGGTGAGTTTCCTACAGGAATACAACAGAGCATGACATATCCCTCAGTTTGCCCAGAACTGACTTTCTTTTGACCGAGGAATTCGGACCCTGAATGTTCCACGTGCCCATCGCTATATTGACCTCCCACCCATCGGCATTTGCTACATCAGCCACCATGAACCCCCGATCTTAGGTTGCCGCACCTCTTTTCTGTTGCGTGAGCAGTGTCCCCAGCACCACCTTAGTAGAGAGGTCGGTCTCACAAACGTTTTAGAACTCAACTCCCTCTCTCCCAGCCCCACCTCCTTCCCAGAAACAAGCTCCAACATGAGCATCTTCCAAACATTAAAACAATTTGTCAAGGGTCCAACTTGGAGGGTGGAGAGGAACACTCATCTTCCAGAAGACCCCTCATCCCCCCTGCCTCCGCACCCCAGCTCCCTACTGCATTTCCGGTGTTAGGCCTTCCCGCCCCCCCCCCCCCCCCGACACCACAACAAACCCAGTTCTCAGGGACTCCACAGCACCAAACCCCCCCCCCCCGAACTCTGCATCCTCAGGTCTTCTCAATTGGTCCCCTCAATTATCTCCCGCTGCCCACCATGCACCATTTCTGCAGAGGTGCTGGCTCTGACTCTCAGTCGTGTCTCCCCCACCCCCTGGAACCCCCACACACCCAGGCCCTTCCAGGCTCAACAGCCCCTCAGCCTCCGACAGGGAGCGCACTAGCCAACGCCTCCCCTGGTTGGTGAAATGTAGGGCAGTGGGGAAACATCCCCCTCTCCCTGACCCCCCCCGGTAAGGTATCTCCTTTGTGCGCAAACACTCAGATAGCGGGCATATCGCCTTGTGCTTCATTAGGGTTGTTGCTGACAGGTCCCGGTACAAAGAAAGACAAATTGTGAAAAGTGATAGTTGGCGTGGGTCTGACTGCTGCCATTATGCCCCCTTCAATTGAAAGAAATGAACCCGGGTTAGAACATCTGCGGTCCTGTCCGGGTTCGAGGTGATGGGGGATCTGGTGCGGTGTGTCCTGTCCAGCACAATGTCCTGTTCCGTCGGCATTTTGAGGATGGAGCGAAAATCGGTCAGCCACGAAGGTTGGTAGTTCCTCGTCCCTTACTGTGGCAAAGATACCTCGGATGCGAATGTTGCTCCTGCGGGAGCGGTTTTCTCCTGCTTATCCTCCAAAGCCGTGCAGTGCGCCTCCAGAAACTCTAGGCGTTTGGAACATTCCTCCACTACATATGATTGCTCGCAGAATGTGTCCTCCACCTCCGACGCCCTGTGTTCAACTCCAGCAACTCTCATGTCGAGTGGCAGGAATTTGTGGGAGAGTTCCTCTGTGTTCTTAAAAATCTCCTTGCGTATTTGGGCCAGCAGGTCCTGCAGATCAGATTTCGTGGACATCTGCGTGAACATTGCTGGAAGATGGTCTGTGCTGTGTACCTGGGACGTCACCGTCTCTGTATGCCTGTTCCTGTCCACAGCCTGCACCATTGTGGAGATGTCCTCCTGTTTGCCATTTTTCTGCGCTTTAGCCATCACAGCAGACATGGGGGCCCAAGGCTCTGGGTGGCTGAGAGCGTCCGAGACACCTAACTCTCCACTCCCAGAGGGATCGTGGACCACCAATAGATAGTGCCACTTCAGGGGGACCCGCAAGATGCTGGCTCAGGGCCTACCAGCTTATTCACCAAGTGGGCTGTGATGTGCGCCACCAGTCTTCCAGAGCTCCACCTAAAGCCGTTTGTGGATGAGAGTCCAAGAAGCCACCGTCAGTGAGGGTAACCCGCCCCCAAGAATAGATGCCGGGGTAACCGAGGTGCGGTGCAGCCGACTGGCCTTTAGATTAACTCCTGGATTCCTCACTTGTGGCCCCCTGTAGAGCGGCCCCCCTGTGTTACCCCATAGCCTCGGAACGCCACGCGCTTCTCACCACCATCAAGCTGCTTTGCTCCACTGGTCAGGCCAGCTATGCCAGCAAACTCATTGGCCATGAGAGCATTAAATGATTAGCTGTTTAGGGGGCATCTGTTATTCAGTTAGGGTTGCTCCTTCGCCTCTGCATACTGCTCCCTCACAGGTCGCCTTCTCTTTACCCACAGCCTTGTTTGATGGTTGAAATTTCCCCAGCTTGCAGTGCAGCTCCCCTGATATGCCGGACCCAGCAGCCTCCACAAAGACCAGCCCAGAGGAGCCCCGCCACCAAGGCAGTCCATCTGGAGGGCATGGGGGGATGCGCCCCTCTCCTGCCACCCAGTAATCACACTGGCACTTGCCGGTCCAGGGAGACGTCCCCACCGCAGCCTGCTCTGCACTCCCGAGGGGGCTCCCTCCACTGCTCTCACTCCCCTCGATTTTCCGGCCTTGGTGTGGGTTACCGGACTCTTTGCAACGTATTCCTTGCTCCAGGCATGCAGGATATGCTTGCACCGCAGTGAAACACGCCTACTCCTTACCTCCCTGAGGTGTTGGTGGCATGGAGGCCCCTGGGAGGTCATACAGCAATTACCCTTGTACTCCTGGAATCGCCAGGTGCGACCACAGCTAGTTCTGCATACCGCACACTACTGGCGGGCTGAGCCCGTTAGGTCTCACTTGGGGAGATACCCTGCCATACATTACACAGCAGAGGTGCCATGGCCAAAGGCGCCGGAAAGAAGCAAAGTTGAATGAACATTTATACTAAGGACGCACCTAAAATCCAGGCAGGTGCCGAAGGGGACAATAATGAGCTTTCAGTGTCCGAAGAACCCACTTAGCTACAGCGCATGATGGACTATAGGCACAAAGGCTTGACAGCCCTACACTCAAAGCTGGACGACATGAGCGGCACAATCAGCGCTATAAAATCCCGTACGGTGAAAACTGATACTCGAGTCCCCGAGGTTGAGGCCAGGACAACTGAAGATGACATTGTTACACTTCGGGCTGATATAACCTCCCTTACTAGACGGGTGCACTCCATCAGCAAGAAGAACAAGGACCTAAAGTCTTGCTCGAGGCGCAATAAACTATGAATTATTAGTGTCCCCGAGAACAATCTTGTCGGCCCTATGTAAGACTTTGTCGAGCACACGCTGCTTACCTTGTTAGATGGCCCTAAACTCTCGCCACAGTTTGCAATAGAGTGCGCTCACCGCTCGTTGGCTCCCAAACCAGGAACCCCTCCTCGGCCAATAATCGCCTGTGTCCTCAACTACCGCAACAAGGATGCCTTGCTACGTGTGCTGCCAGGGACAAGGAGGAGCTAATGCTGGGCTCGAGCAGGATCCACCTGTACCCCGATTTCTCGATCGCGGTATAACAAGAGAATAAATCCTTTTTGTCTGCAAAGAGGCTACGTGATCTAGGAGTTAAATACGCAATGATGTACCCAGCTAAGCTCAGGATCGAACATGCTGGGAAGATATCTTTTTCCACAGTTCCAGAGGAGGCCATGAAATTCCTGCATGATCACATCGGGCTTATGCGTGTCCCGCATGAGCCCGTCCATGATGGGAAGTTGGTTCATTAACTCACTGTGATGCTATTACTTGCATTAATCGACTGGGAAAATCTCTCTGCTATAATATAGTTTTAATACACTGTATATGCACGAACCATTGTATTCATTAAGTACCATTGTTGTTAAGTAGGCCGGGCTGCAGTCGGCTTGACGCACCCATGCAAAGTTGCACGATCTGTTGGGTGTGGGGTATTCATTCCTCTGGTTGGGAGAAGGATGGGGGGGATTTGGGAATAAACAAAATGTGCTTGGCATGTGTGTTAGGTTAACGACGTGGCAGTATCCCCTCTGATGCTGGCTTTGCGAGGTGCTCACACCCTGCTCATTCTGAGCACACAATCCATTTTGCGCTGAGATTGGATGGCGGATGATCTGCTATGTTGCATGAGCTGGAATGTGCGGGGATTGGGTAAACCTGTGAAAATGTGCAAGCTCCAACTATACATTGAAAGACACAAGACCTGTGTTTTATTTCTGCAGGAAACGCACGCATTGGCGATAGGGTGCGCCAAAATCACTAGGACCCTGGGGATCACAGCGATACTACACGATCTACTCCACTGAAAGCCGGGGAGTCATGACCCTTATCCACAAAACAACCCCATACGTGCAAGAATCTGCTCATATTGACCCACTGGGTCGTTACGCATTGATACACAGGGTCCTAATAGGCTGGGAAATAGACATGATGAACAAATATGGTCCTAATAACGATCACCCAGACTTCTACTCTCAGGTTACAGACCTGCTGGCACTTTACCCCTCGGTTCCCATACTGTGGGGTGGTGATTTCAATACTATTCTGGATACCTCCCTTGACGGATCCGGGTGTAGAGCCAGTCAGCTGAACAAGGCTGCCCATTCGATCATATGACAGATTAGACTGGGGATGGTGGACCCCTGGAGACGGCTACATCCGTCGTACCGCACATACTCATTCTCTTCCACTGTGCACGACTCACACTCACATATTGACATATGGTTGATATCAGATTCGTTCACTGGCAACATCGTAGGGGCAGATATCCTGCCCAGGACATTCTCTGATGGCTCTCCCATCACACTAACGCTTGCATTGGGTGGGGCAGCAGAGGCGAGACGTCCATGGAGAATCAAGCCGTTGTCAGACTTGGTGTTTGCGGCTAAACCCAGCAACTGCATCAAGGAATACTTTGAGATTAACACTGGCTTGGTCGGTACACACGGTACTCTATGGGATGAATTCAAAGTATACATCCGTGGCATGGCCCTGGCTAAGGAATCTGGTTTGATCAGAGCAATACGCTGTAATATCAAAGCGAGTGAGGATGCCCTTACACGACTTGAGACGCAATACGCCAATGCATCGGCTTTGGTCTCACTCTGCAACATTAAAAAGGAGCTTGATAACTTTAGAGAACACGCGGAAAGAGGGGTGGCTAGGAGCTACAGAGAGGGGGAGCAACCCAGTAAAGTCCAGCCTATGGTGATTTAGCTCGACGGTGGAAGCCAACATATTTCAGCTGTCCAGGATATAACTGGAACGTTGGTGCACTCGACGGCCGACATAAATCGGGCATTTCATTCTTTCTATGCTGCACTTTACGCTAACGCGGATGAGAGGTCAGTCCCAGAGGTAGAATCTTTCCTCAATAGCCTGCCGCTTTTTGTCCTGTCGGGAGGCAAGGGAGGCACTTGATGTTCCAATATCCAGGGATGAGAAAGGTCTGGCTATTGATATACTCCCATCCGGTAAAGTATCGGCGTCGGACGATGGAGTTCTATAAACACTTGGCCGCTCTATGGGAGGAACCCTGTGCATTGGGAGTACTTCCTTCTACACTACAAGAGGCAGTTATGATATTGCTCAAGCCTCAGAAGCCGGCGACACACTGTCCCTCCTATCAGCCCCTCTAATTAACCAATTCAGACATTAAGATATTCGTGAAAGTACTGGCCCTCCGACTCACCCCGTATATGACACATATGGTACACCTGGACCAGTCAGGATTTGTTCCTAGCCGCTCTACGGCCTTAAATCTGAGGCGACTTCAATATCCTGGCACAGATCGATCGCGGTGCGCGGGCGGTGGCAGCTATGCACAATATCCAAAAGGCCTTTGACTCTGTGTCCTGGCAGTTCCCATGGGCGGTGCTGGATAGGTGCAACTTCGGCAAACCCTTCATCTCATGGGTGCGGTTGCTATATACACTCCCAGTCACTAGGGTCTGCACTAATGGGCATCTCTCTGATCCTATACCGATCCGCAAGGGGACACTGTAGGGATGTCCGATTTCTCCCTTGATTTTTGCCATTGTGATGGAACACCTGGAAGACCTGATCCGACATAAGCATTCTTAGAGAGATCAGGCTATTGGGCACCCCGGAGATCATCTTGCTATACGCAGTTCACGCACTACCTTTCGTGCACAACCCGGAAATCCACCTTGCCCCGATCCTGCAGGACATTCTGACCCATCGGGCCTTAAGCTGAACTGTGCCAAATCCGAACTCTTTCTGCTGACAGACGCCACTGTCCCACCTCAGGATCCCATGGGATTTGCCTGGTCGCCTCAGGATATTAAATACCTGGGTGTCACTCTGACACATCAGCCTGCCTCCCTCCTTGGGAGCAACTATGGTAAATACATGCTCCAGCTTGCGCATAAACTGTGCAACTGGGCTAAACGTCCCCTTAGTATCGCGGGGAGGGTGGCACTACTGAAAATGGTTGTATTGCCTAACTAATTTATTTTTTCTTGAACATCCCATTGTGGCTGGGCAACAAGTTCTTCAAGACACTGAGGCGAAATTAACAACTTCATGTGGCACGAAGGTGCAGTGAGGCTAAAATGTGTCTAGCTGACTAGACCCTACGATCAGGGTAGCCTTGCTGCCCCCGACTTGGTGAAATACTGGATCGCAGTTCAGTTACAATTCGCAGTCTACTGGTTCGGGGACGACTCCTTTCTCCCACACATCAAGATTGAGCGGCTTGCTGCCGGCACTTGCGACGTGCACTCGCTGATTCTGCCGCCGCATTGGGGGTGGCTCTGGCGCCACCGATCCTACTGCCACTACAGCACTTGCGTGGAGTAAGATATGGGAACTTGTGGACAACCCCCAACCCTTTCATGGGGGCCTACCATTATGGAACTGTCTTCCGACATTCCCCAAAATAGCTAAGGGTGCTGTGGACAAATGGGGGCTATTGGTATGTGCCACGCTGGGAGATGGCTAAGACAAGGGATGGCATCCACCTGGCTGCAGCATGCTGGTCTGAGACGCGCAATCTGAGCTACAAGGACGGAGTTCCAACACAGCCCCCTGACAAACCCCTGATCGACCTGGTGCTAGAAGGTACCTTGGCATGTGGCCGGGTGTCCAGGAAATACAACATGCTGTAGAACCGGGCCAACAAACCACTCAAAAGCTTAACGAAGCCTGGGGTACTGACTTGGGCATAGACATTGCCGATGAGACCTGGATGTGTTCACAGACCCACACGGTATCTCTAAACTCCAGATTCTGCCCGCTACAATTCAAACTGCTGCACAGGTTCCACTACACCCCAGCCAGACTTGGTTTATTTTCACTGAATCACTCTTCACTATGCCAGAGATGTGGCACTGATCGGGCAGGTGATATACACATGCTATGCGAGTGTCCAAAGTTGCGGGAGTTCTGGGGTGGTGTTTGTGAAGCAATATCTAATATGTTTGATTGTACGCTTGATCCTGACCCCATGACCTGTTTGTTTCATATGTTTGATGGGGTCCAAACACGCTTTCACAGACTGGCTAGTCTGTGCATGATACTTGCGGTACGATGTATACTCTTGCTTTGGCTGCGCCCCTCATGCTCCTCTGTGGGGAAGTGGTTACAAGATGTTACATGGGCTTCTGACCAAGTAGAGCGGTGGAGATCGCTGAAACCTATTCAATGCAAACCTGGGGATATATGGCCCCCCTTTCGTGGATATCGGCAGCAACAACTGAACGACAGGCCTGAGGATAAGGACTCAAACCCTTGATGGGATTCACTAGCTAGCCCTATAAATGTTGTTGTCTGATCCGCAATACATGCATGTACTTAACAGACTCAGACATCCGAAGCGAATGTTTGATTCAACACAGATGTATGTTGTACCACAATGATGTATACTGCCATTTCGCTGCTATGTTGTAATGTCAAGCACACAAAGTGTAAACCCATTTTCTTTTTAAAAAAGGGCTACGCACGGGGAGTGAAAACCCTCAGCAGTTAAGGGGTTAAAGCTAGGTGCATATTAATAGGATAGCCACTATTTTGAAGTTAGGCACATGCTAGCCAATGTATTGAATTTAGCTGAATTTTGTGGTTAGTGTAGGGAAGGCATGGTTATCACAAGTATGACACTGACACAATGGGTACAATTTGTAAAACCTTTATTGAAATGGTTGGGGTTGGAGAAACTCCTATTCTGCCCTATAAATAAGATGGGAGTAGTCTCGACCATCAAATAATAAATCGCACAGTCCTAGTGGAGTCTGTCAAATCAAAATGGCATATGCTAACAAAACCTAATGCCTGCCCGATCTCTTATAGAAAAAAGTGAATTAAGGAGAAATGCATGCAAAAGATAAGTGCTTAAATGAATTAATGTGGTAGCCTCGGCCCGTCGTCTGGGCTTGGGGTGTTTTACGGTCGGTAGTCGTTGTGTGCTGTTGTGCAAGTCTATGCAGGGTTTGTTTTGTTGTTGCAGTGTAGTTAGTGCGGATTGCTGCGTTTTAGGCTTGTGGTTGTGTTTGGTTGGAGTTTGAGAAGTGTATGCAGAGGGATGAAATTGTTAGTGGATTGGTTAGTTGGCATTGAAGGAACACACCACTCCAAAAGAGTGCATAAAGCACGCCAAAAACGGATTACAATCATTGTGAAACTACTCGCTCAGAATCAACCATCCCCTAAAGGTGCTTACACACTGGTTTCTCCTGCCATATCCTTCCTCATGGCAGTCCTCAAAGCAAAATCATAAACAGGGTGGGGGGCGCTTCGGAGCATCCCAAAATAAAGGATGGGTTGGATAAACAAAAGAGGGGTGAATCCCACATCTCTATTTCGGCTTTCTTTTCTTTTTTTTTTATTGAAAAACTACAGTTTGAATTTACAAACTTTTGTTTCACATCAGCCGAATCAACTTTCAGGCGAGAATCACAGATCAAATCAGAATCAAAGATTTGAAATCAAATATTTGTTTCCAAAATCATATCAAAATAGTTCACAGTTGCACAAACAAGCTGTGTACTGTGACCAGATATGATCCTGGCCCACCACGTCTCCATGTCATCATCCAGAGGTGCAAATTGACCAAGATGCAACGATCGCTGGGTAGTTGTTCGCTGACATTCAACTAATAGATGTTTGGTGGTTTCTATTGAAGATTCACAAAAACGACAGATTATCTTTTAAGGATGGATCCCTTCTTTGCCATAGAACTTCCTTGGTTTTTAAGATGTTAGCTCGCAACCGTAAGAATTGAGCTCTATGATAACGGGATGGGCAATGCAAAAGGTAGCGAGCTGGTTCGTTAAGTTTCCGACAGTCATGATCCATCACTTTTGTTGACTTCAGCTTTTTTCTTTCGTCATTATTGGTACTCCATGCCCAATGATCAAATTTCTTTTTTGCGTGTTGTGGACGAAGTAGGAGTTCTTCATTGCTGATATTTGCTGCAGATAGATACGCCACTAGTTTACAAAACCAAATATTAAGAAGATCGAACTTTTTTGGCATCTGGTTGAAGGCAAACAACTTGAATGCGGGTGCCGGCGTCTCCAAGCACATTTTACGGAGCGTTGCTATTGAGTTCCATACCATTTTCATGTGTAGAGAGTTGGTGGCTAGTTCATCTCTCACAATAGCAATAGGAGTGGACTGTGGGAGCTTCAAAACCTTCCGCCAAAAGTGACCTTCTAAAACATGCCAGGTTTGCTCACTTATGTTCCAACCTGCAATAGCCCGAAGATCATTACTGGCACTACTTTTTGCTGGTAGAATTTAATAACAGGTTCCAGAGAAAATTTGCCGTAGTTCCTGTTGATTTTTACAGCTTGTAGTGTTAATTTCTTCAATTTAGAAGTTAGTTCTGTCACCCATTGCTGATCTCTGATGGAGTTGTTAAATTGTATACCCAAGTATCTTATTGAGTCAACAGATGAAATAATTGCTTCTGTAATTTTCCACCTAAAGGATTTATCCTTTTTTCTTTTGACATTTCCAATTGAAACAATCTTTGTTTGTGTGGTGTTTATGGTTAGTTCATTTAGATCCATATATTTTTGCAAACCTGTTAATAGCCTCTGCAGCCCAATTTGCGTTTGGTCCATCAGTACCAAATCGTCCGCATATACGATACATTTGATTGCGGTTTGATTTATTTTGGGCGAGAAGCATGGAATTTGCATGAGAAAGGTTGGTAGGTCTGCCAGGAACAACTTAAATAGCTCTGCGGCTAAAGGGCATCCTTGCTTGACACCTTTTTGGGTCATGATGAAATTTGTAAGCAGCCCGTTGTTATTCAGCCTCACTTTGATTGAGGTATGGGCATGTAACGCCATTATTGGTTCCAAGATAGATGCAGGACACCACCATTTCCGTAGTTTTGCCCACAACAGGTTGCGATTTACACCATCGAAAGCTTGTTTCAAATCGATGAAGGCAAGATGTAATTTGCCATTTGATTTCATGGTTTCCAATTTTAAGATTGTTAGGATGAGTAAATTAACATCAACCCCAACACCTTTTGTGAACCCGGTTTGCCATATATCATTTATTTGCAAGGTTTCCGCCCATTTGGCAAGTTTGAGCCAAATATTTTACCGATCGTATCTAGCAGGGCAATTGGGCGATAGTTGTTTGGGTCATCCCAACTGCCCCGCTTATGAATTGGAACGATAATCGCGGTCTTCCAGGAATCAGGCAATTTTTTCGCCAAGCTGATTTTAATGAAGATTTCCAATGAAAGCTGCCCACTCATTTGGATATCGGTTTAAGTCGATATTTGAAATCAAATCTGGCCCAGCAGCGTGTGAGTTCTTTAGCGCCTTGATAGCGATAATAAGGTCGTCGTATTCCATTAGCACGTCCCATTGAGTGTCCACAGAGCTAGGTGTTATCACATCATTACCATTTGAATTTTGGAATACCAAAGAAAAATGCGATTCCCATATGTCGCCTGAGATGGTGTTTATTACATATGGGATACTTTTGGAGAAGTCCATATTCAATATCTTCCAGATATCACGGGTGTTTTTTGTCATAATTAGACGTAACATGTGTTCCGCACGATCTTGCTCTATTATTTGTGCCTGCGACCTTGCCCAAGTTCTATAGAGTGTGCGTCTAGCTTTTGTTGCTTGTTGAGCCTCGGATTTTGGTAAGCTTTTTCTTTAATTGCCTTAAATCTTTCCGCATTGCCTTTTTCTCATCGTGCAGCACCTTACAATAAATATGTTGGTGAGGCCGACCTTGATTTTGAGACCCAACTCCAGGCATTTTAAAGGCAATCAGCAAGGCAGTATAATCAGCCCCATGATTAGCTGGAATGTTCATAAGTTTCGTGCTGAGCCCTTGGATTTGTTTGCCACTAAATCATAGACTATTTCCACCTGAATTTACTTCTAAAATGATGATACTTGAGCAATCTGGCAATGGCGTTTCCATCACCATGCAGAGTTTTAACAGGCAGTGGTCACTGTATTTCATTTGTTTTATTTCTAAGTCAACAATCATGGTTGCAAGGTTACTTGATATCCATATGTAATCGAGAATGCTGTTAGTGGATTCACGATGCCACGTTGGCTTAGCAGGGATGTCTCCTTTGGTTGTTCCATTTAGCATATGTATATCACGAATAGACATAGCAGTCTGCCAACAACTCTCTCTTTCGTCAATCAAGGCGGGAGGGACCAACTGAAATTTCCCCGACGAATGTTCAAACCTGAACCAATTGCAATTTAGGTCCCCGCAGCAAATCACTGATATGTTGGTATAGGTCAACATTGCAACGTCGATTAATTCAGCAATTGCGGATATAAATATGTCAGACCTGATCTTTGTCGGTTTCCAGTAAACATTTATAATCAGAAGGTATTTTCTCGCGTTAGCTTTTTTGCCAGTTGTGTGTATGATTGTACCTTGTACATATGGATTGGGATTTTTAGACTCCAGCACAGCCCATGATCTTGATATCCTCACCATGGTTATAAGGCCAGAGCTTGGACAGCCCTTCACCTTTTTTACTGCTGGATTTAAGATTACAGTAAATCCATCACAGATGGGAGGTGAGCAGAGCCAAGTTTCTTGCAAACATATAATGAAGACATTTGCTAGCGGTGTTTCGAAATCATTAAATAAGTGCTTAAATCCACAAGTGTTCCAGGAAATGAAAAGGGTTGAGTTTCCAGAGTTGTTCAATCGTGGCTAATGTTTGTTTCTAAGCCCTTTATCCTTAGTATTTTTTTCAGTAGCTTTCCTTTGCGGGACTTGATGTGATCTTGAGGTCAATGAGTCACACATCGATTGTCTTAGAGCAGCCGCATCAACTGGTTTCATTGGTTTGTTATGTCCATCTTTGAAGCATTTAGATCGATTTGAAACTTCACAATCTGGTTCAACCAGTATTTCGAAACCAAAAAACAGCAGTTCATCACTAGTATTTAAAAGGGTGCTGCGTACAGTAGCTGAGTTGATATGTAGCAAGACCTGGTCTGAACATTTTTCAGTAGCATACTCCACGATTCGTATATCGTCAGAGACGATGGTTCGCAACGAAGGTACGCATTTGAACAATTTCAATATATTAATTCGATTTAGATTTACTTCAGCTTCTTCGCTTTGGATATTTTGTAGCCGCAACTTGCGGCAGCTGCTTTGCTCTCTGCGGTGGGTCAACCCATGCACTCGACTTTTAAAGTGATTACGTAGGTTGCTTTGATTTGAAGTGAATTTAGGATTCAGCTGTGACACCACACCTTGTGCCTGGGGTGATTTTTCTGAGCCTCTCGAACCTCTTTGCCTTTGCGCCGTCGTTGGTTTTGTTGATTTTGCAGCATCCTTGTTTGGACTCGCATCAGATGACTGAGAAGGGGCAGCACGAGAGCAGGACAGAAGGTCTGCTACATCGTGCTCATCTTGCAATGGAGAGGTGGACAAATCACAAAGATTTGTTGATGTAGAGGTGATTGTGATGTTACTAGACTCCGACTCAGAAATTATTCTTCTGCGTTTCAAGGCAGGTTTGAGTTTGGCCTTCATTGGAGGAGGGCAAGCCACGCTTTGCAATTCAGCGTCTTTCTAACTTTTTGTTGTTTTCTTTCCTCTTAAATAGACTCGGTCTTGGTGGCGTTGAAAGATTCCTTATAAACGCTTTAGTCTTTGAAGAGCCAGCTGGTTTAGAGCTTTTTGAAAGATTTTTTGATAATCCACAACCTTGTTTCCCAATTGATTTGGTAGCAACCAATGATGGCTCAGTTGACATAGCTTTGGCAGGGCCAGTAAAAATGCCAAAAGACGAAAACTGGCCATCTGGGGCTACAGGTTTTGTATGGCGTTTGTCCAAGAAATTCTCAGTGTTGACGCCTTTTATAGTTATTGCTTTTGATTGAACTACAAGAGGTCCTGCACAAGACTCATCAATGATAGGAGAAACTGCAGTAGGAGCACTAGGCAAAGACTTAGCTCCTCCAATCACAATTTCGTTGTTGGTATTTTTTTTATTTGAATTTTTTTGTCCCACTTTATCATTAGAATTTGGGGAATTTGTCACAATTGTTAGATTAAAATTATGAGATGTAGAGCCCCCAACTGGACATGTGTTAGTGCTGTTATGACAAGGAGTGACCTTCTCACATAACATGTGGCATTGACAGTGTCGTGATTGTTTAATCAAGTCAAGTACGTCATCGACAAGTTTCTCTTGTTTTTGGCTGTTTCGACGGGCTAGGTCGTGATGCCGTTGTTGCCATTCAATTGTTCGTTCCACTTCTCCCTGGATCATGTTTTTGAGAGACACGTTTGATGTTTCCACCTGACCCATTTTCGGAGTTAGATTCACTAACAGCGCACCTTGGTCTTGTATCTTTTCACATAGAGCTTCATACAATTTGACAACGGAATCCTGATGGACGCGTGTGCCAGTCCAGCTTTGGCCAGCGTCAGCAGGTACGGCAGTACCTGGGGAGCCGTAATCCGTAGAGGGTTAATCTTCTGTGCGTGGCACCAGACAGAGAACCTCTTCCATTTGTGTCCGTAGCATTTAAGAGTCGAGGACACCCTGGCCTTTGCAAGAACCTCTCTGCAGTCGGCCGGTATGTCGTATCCTCCAAACTCTAGCGCTGCAGGAGCCAGGCCTGCAAGTTCAGCGATTTCGGGTCGTGGTGGAGGATGGCGCCTCCTTCCCTGGAGAGTAGATCCGCGTCCAACGGCAGCTTGATTGGCGGGGACGCTGACAAGTCCAGAAGGTCCGGGAACCATATCTGCCTCGGCCACGCAGGTGCGACGAGGATCATCCTGCACCGTGACCTCTTGAGCTGGTTGACGAGCCGGATTAGCAGTGGCAAAGGAGGGAACGCGTAGAGGAACAGGCCCTCCCAGGGGAACGAGAAAGCATCGCCCATGCTCCTCGCCTGGGGAAACCTGCTGGCGAACCTCCGGCACTTGGAGTTCGTCGCCGTCGCGAACAGGTCGATCTGGGGTGTGCCCCACCGTCGGAAGGCGATCCACTAGATCCTGCCGTAGTTCCCACTCGTGGCACGAGCGCAGCTCCCTGCTGAGTGAGTCGGCGATGGTGTTTTTTATCCCTGCCAGATGAAACGGCACCAGAAACATCCTTTGGGCGACGGCCCAATGCCACAGGTCCTGCGCCTCCTTGGACAGCGCTGGGGACCTGGTTCCGCCCTGTTTCCTGATGTAAAACATGGTGGTGGTGTTGTCGGTGAAGATCCTCACCACCTTGCCCTTGAGGGACGGAAGAAAGGACCTGAGGGCCCAGAACACTGCACGGAGCTCCAGGACGTTGATATGGAGGGACTTCTCCGTCGGGAGCCAAAGGCCTCTCGCGTGCAGATTTTCGGTGTGCGCTCCCCACCCTTCCAGGGAGGCATCCATGGTCACTGTCTCCTGGTGGTCTGGGGTCTGGAAGTCCATGCCCGCCGTCAGATGCGCGCGGTTGCCCCACCACCGGACCGCTCGGCGGAAACTCTCGTCGAGTGTGATCCTCTCCTCGAAGCCGCCCGTCGTATGGATCCAGCGCGCGTCCAGGAACTCCTGCAACGGGCGCATCCGGAGCCTGCACATGGGAATGAGGTAGATGCAAGAAGACATCATTCCGAGGAGGGACTTGATGGACCTCACCTTGGCCGCGTCGGAAACCAACATCCGCTGTACCTTGCCCAGGATGGACCTGGTCCTTTCCTCCGACGGGGAGGCCAGAAGGGACACTGTGTCGAGCTTCGCTCCCAGAAACAGTGCGTTTTGCGCGGGTACCAGGTGGGACTTGGCGTGGTTCACGGAGAATCCCAGGTCCGTGAGAAGTTGGACGGTCCTTGCCGTGTGCTCCACGGCGAGCTCCCTCGTCTTGGCTCGGATGAGCCAGTCGTCCAGGTAGGGGTAGACGTGGATCCCCTCGCGGCGCAGCTGCGTGCCACCGGTGCAAGGCACTTGGTGAATACCCTGGGTGCCGACCGTAGTCCGAAGGGGAGGGCTTTGAACTGGTAGTGACGCCCTTGGACCACAAACCTGAGGAATTTTCGGTGCCCCTTTAGGATGGGAATATGGAAGTAGGCATCCTCCAAATCCAACGACGACAGGAAGTCTCCTTCCTCCAGCTGCCCCAGGACGTGCTGGAGGGTGACCATCCGGAACTTCTGCGCCTTGATGAACTTGTTCAGACGTCGCAGGTCTAGGATGGGGCGCCATCCTCCAGTCTTCTTCTTCATGAGGAAGTATCTCGAGTAAACTCCGGAGCCCCGAAGCCTCTTTGGGACGAGTTTGATGGCGCCCTTCCTGAGCATCGCCTTTACCTCCAGGAGAAGCTGAGGGACGTGAAGCTCTTTCCTGGCCACGGGGGGGACGCGCGGGCACCTTCTTTGAAACTCGAGCGCGTGGCCCCGGGCTAAGGCGTCCAGCACCCAACGGTCGGTGGAGATGGACTCCCACACGCTGACGAAGCTCGCCAGCCGGCCTCCCACCGGGGTGCTTCGGTGGGGGCCCGACCCCACGGCCGGTTCAATCCTGTTTCGACGAGGCTTTGCCGCCTTGACCTCCTTGGCGACGACGGTGGGGTCCGCCAGACTTGCCTCGTCCTCTGTAGGCCTCCTGAGACGACGAGCGGGCTGCTTGACGGTAGGTGGAGAAACCGCCGCCGGAACCTTTGGAGGCGCCCTTGCCTCCGCTGCTCCGAAAGGGCGTCCGTCGTTCGCTGCAGAACCCCAAGGGCCCGGGCCGTCTCAGTGTCCGCTTTAATGGCCTGAAGGGAATCGTCCACTGTTTTCCCAAACAGGTTGTTCCCATCGAACGGCATGTCCAGGACTCTGGTCTGTACGTCTTGACGGAAGTCCGTAGCCTTGAGCCATCCACGCCGCCTAAGGCACACGCCGTTGCCCAACTGGCGAAACCCAGTGTCGGCGATGTCCGTCGCAATAGTGATGGCGTGGTCCGACGCCACCTCACCTTCCTGTAGGATCTCTAGGGCATCCGCCCTCTTGTCGTCCGGTAGGAAGTCCAGCAGGGGAGCCAGTTTGTACCATAGCTCCCTGTCGTAGCGGGCCACGATAGCCAAGGCGTTGGCCGCCTTAATCGTCGTCGCTGCAGACGAGATGACCCTGCGTCCCATAGCGTCCAATTTCTTTCCCTCGCCGTCCGGTGGGGAAGTCGATGTGGAGGCCGCACCCCCCCCGCTTTCTTCCTGGCCGCCGCGGAGACGACGGAGTCCGGGGTAGGCTGCGCCCGGAGGCACAGGGGGGCCGCGTCCGGGACCCGGTACTTCTTCTCGTACCGGTCTCTTCTAGCTGGCGTCGTGGAAGGGTTCTTGAGGAGGGCGAGGCCCTCATCCCAAATGTCGTCCAGTAGAGGCACCGCGAGGACCGTCTTCCTCTTGGCCTCGCGCCGTTGATAAAGGAATCCTTCCTTTTTCTTCTCCTCAGGGCAGAGTTGGAAAAGCTCGGATGCCCTGGCGATCATGGAGTGGAACGATCCAATCTCGTCGGGCGGAGAAGCCCTGGTGGGAGGTGACGACGGTAGATCCTCGTCGTATACCTCGTCGTCCGTACCCGTCGCTGCCGTGTCAGTCCCCGTATCATCCCCTCGGGTGGACCGGGAGGAGGGCTGGACGGGGCCCGACGGCTGAAAAGGAGGTGGAGGGTGAATCCTTCTTTTCTTGGGCGGGGGAACACCAGAAGGTCCCGGTTCAGGATCCCCCGACGGGAGAGGTTCCTCTGTCGGCAACGGTAGTCTCGTCCTTATCTCTGAACATAAGGACTGTATAGCGAACAAAATGGCCGCCGAGTTGTCTTGCGGCGCTGGCAGAGGGGAATCCGACGGGCGATCAGGGGCCCCGTCGGCACCCTCGACGATGTCGTCGTCACCTGCGTCGGGATCCATCCCGACGGGCCGGTCTTCTTCCACGCCAAGGCCGTGGCTTAAGACCTCAATCAGCTCTTCCTCCGAGGTTGAGGCCGAAACTACGACGACGCCCTGCCCCCCCTTTTTCTTCCCCGCCGGGGATTTCACGGGGGTCCTATCGATGGGCACAAAAGAGGACTCCCTCCGAGGTGGCAGGGAGACTGAGCCCCGAGGTCGCCACCACTGGTGTAGCCTCCACAGGCTGAGCCAGGGCCGCCGCGACAGTATCGATAGAGGGCTTGGCCGGATGGATTAAGGCCTTCACCACCTTAGGTGCGCTCACCGCCTTATCCTTGAGGGGGGGGGGGGACACTGCCTCGCTCCCCCTCCGATGGGGCCTTCGAGCTCGACCGGGGCCTCTCCAGGAGCTTCGCCGGGTGCTCGCCCTTCCTCTTACCCGACCCAGAGCGTTGGCTCGTGGCAGAAGGTGCCGGGGAGGGTGCGCCCTGCCTGGCGCCCGTAGAGCCCGACCGTTCGGCGCTCCCGGTGCCAGCGGACTCGCGGTGCTTGGCCTTGTGTTGGACCCCCGTCGCGTCCTCAAAGGTCTTAGAAGACCGCTCGGATTTCTTCCTCTTCTTCTCACCTGACGGGCTCTTCCCTTCCAGCCAGTTGGCGAGACGTTGATGGCGGTCCTTCAAGGTGCGCTCCGACATATTGCCGCAAAACGCACAGTCCTTCTCCACGTGCGTCTTGTCCTCATGTAAGCAGTAGAGACAAAAGGAGTGTTCGTCCTCCTTAAAGACGTTCTGCAGCTGGCATCCAGGGCAGATCCTGAACAGCTTTCCGGGCGTCGAGCTTCCTTTCTCCTGGGCCATGTCCGGGCCTGAGAAGCTTCTGGAGTCCTCCAAAAGCGTAGCTCGACGAAATCTTCACCCTTGAGGGGCGCAGACGAATCCGACACGGGTCCCCGTTGATCGGATGGAGAGTCGGTGGAGCTTGAGGCTCTTTTGACCGAAAAAACGAAGTTTTTGAGAAAAAACGTGAAAAAAATAGCACTAACGCTCGAGAGCAATAGCACGAGGATCCCAACACATGAACGTGCGGTAAAAATCTGAAGATGGCTGCCAGAGGCGGTGCTTAGGTAGAGGGCAGTCATTGGCTGTGGTCAGTATGACGCAGAGACCAGTGATTGGTTATTACTACGAAAGACAGATCAGAAACGAAACTGATACTGGTTTTTTCTTTACCGAGGATTCCCAGCCTGACGACAGGGAATATTCATGAGCATGTGAATCCATGCCAGACCCCATGCTGGAGAAAAGATGAAATCCGCGTTTCAGGTTTTTGTTTGTTCGTATTCATAGACTTTCCGTGACTAGTCTTAGAGCCAGAGGGCATTGTTAGTCCCAATGATGATTGACCAAGCTGTTGTGTGGTGTCATCGCGCTGTTTGTCCAAGGTGGATATTGTGGCCAGACCATGTCGGCAATCAAGATCAGGCCAGTTGTTAGCCGCACTCAATATAGGGTGCTTCACATGTTGCAATCGTGGGCTTGGAATCAGCAACGATGATTCACGCGGAGTAACCACAGATTTATGACCAGTAATTTGCTCTGGAAGGTCAGGAGACAGGAATGAAGATGATTTAGCGATTTTATTTGCATTGATCTCAGTGTGCTTTCGATTTGTTGATGCATGAAAACGTAACATCTTGTCATCAAAAGGTGCCATTCCTGAAAGAGTTGCATGAAATTGGATCTGATGAAGGTTAATTGATGAGGCGTCTGGCAGCTCATGAATAGAAGCTTGAGCGTTTCCTGACAAACAGACCATCGCCTTGAGTGTAGCAGCTTTACGTATTTTGTCATCATGCTGAGCGGTGGCTCTTACAGATCCATTAGATTTGGTCACAGGAGGACAGATCACTGTCCTTGGCCGGTACCTGTCCCGGCTCGCTGTGGACGTGGCCAGTCGGCTCAGAACTTTCTGAACATTTTTGGAAGGTGTTGATTTCTAGACTTGACAAGGGAGTTTCAGCATACTCATTTGATGCAGATACAGCATGAGACACTGCCATCAAGTCAGCATCCGTAATTTCAAATGGAGAAAAGAACGTTTCCGGAGAAATGGGGCTCGATGCAACTTCATGAGGTGCACAGATCAATTGTGACTGTCATAATGGCGTTAAATTGGACAGAGATAATCTCAGTGGTGGTGGCAAAGGTGTGATTTCCTGGGCAGGCTCCTGTTGCAGGTAAAGTGCGGGGAGACCTTTACCAATGCCTTCATGTGCGGGAGATACCACAGCATTATTGAGTGGATCTATGTTCACAGAGGTTGCCTCCGCTGAAACGGTTTGGTCAACGGATACCGTGTCCGGGTGCAGAATTGAACTTAATAGGGCAACCTCTGCCCCCGCAGACATTGGATCCCCCCCCTGCAGTCAGCACAGGCACTGTGAGCGTATCTGGTACGTTGGGTAAGCCGCAGCTAGTTCTCACAGGTGATTTTGTTGGGGGCTCACTTGGAGTAGCCGGAGTCGGCAAGGTAACAGTTTTTTTGCTTACCTTGCCGTTAAGTATTGCGTCCTTTTGTAAGGCGGTCCAGGGATTCAGCATGCAACGCTGCTGAAGTGTTTTATGGCGAGTCTGTGGGCCAGTTTTCTTGCTCGTAGGGTCCGTCATAGTGTGGACTGGGGAAGACTGGGAAACTCGCCGCCGAACTCCTGTGCTGATCTGTGTGCTCCTCCAGCGCCAAACAGCCGCACAACAGCCAGCGCCCTTTACCCCAACGGGCTTAACGCTGCAAGGGTGGTTGCCTCAGCGCTTTGAAGATGAGGGGAGAACACGTGATAGATCACGTGCCCAAGGCCAGCTCCGCCTCCTCCAGGAAGCAAGCCGAATCCAGCAAGAGCCTCTTGTCAGCTCGCAATGCTGGTAATTCTGCTGCAAAACGTTTGTTCTGTTGAAAAGTATTCACCTCACGCCACAGCGCTCCGGCTTTCTCACCCCCACTCCCTGAAGACCCCTCACCCAGGTGATCCTCCCGCACTGGTCCACCCCCATGGTCTGAATCCAAAGGAGATGCCCGTGCCCTGGCCACCTGAAAGATATCCCGGGAGACTAGTGGGTGAGACACCCTCTGGTTTCTCACAGTAGGCAGTGTATTGAATTTAGCTGAATTTTTGGGGGTAGCCAATGTATTCAACGTAGCTGAATTTGAGGGTAGCCGATGCATCACGTTTAAATTCAAAGCAACTGTCCAAACTACTATCAACTTTCCAATATCATGCTTACTCAGCCTAAAACAGAACAAAACAGCCCTGCCTCTACCGCAGCAAAACATAAAACCACAACACACTGCACAAAACCACACACCACAGAACAAGAAAAAGCCAGCAACACACAAATCTCCACACACCAAACATAACTACCAACTAAAAACAAATCAGCACAGTGACCAGTCTTTCCGAAATGAAGCTACAAAAAAACCACATCAAAGCTCTCTGCTGCTTTTTCCTCACAATCCCACTAAGCCCTCCCCGCCCCCCTTCCTTTTCAGATCCACCAGGAGAGACCATGAAAAATGGCAGCGATGAGCAGCACAAGTAACAATAACATAACACTGTTGCCATTGCAATTTCACTCCCAGTAAAAATAACAAAAAAGCGTCCGGAATAAGCTACAGTGTTTACAATGTTGCCCTTTGACTGGAGAGGAGATAACTTTAAACATTAAAAATTACATTTAAGACCTAAAATTCGGGTTCTTGACAGAACTCCCTGAACCTGTTTTTGGGAACAAGAAAAGCGTCCACGAACAGCGTTAGGTAAAGATTTGGGGAAGTACCCTTTGGGTACACTACTACAACAACCTTAAACTCCAGGTAATAGGAACCCAACCTTTGGTACAAGTCTGTACTACACAGGTTGGTAGTGTGGTTCAGCAGCCAGGCTTATCTCAAGGAGGTGTCAATGGGAGCAGTCGGGTAGTTATAGAAAGATTCACAGTGACAAGTATCCAAATAAACACATACTCAAGGTTTCTTGATTAAACAATTATTAATTTAACTGTCAGTTTGAATAAGCCTTCTTCAGAAGGGGCAATTTTATAGCAACACACAAATACCTCCAAAATACACACTCTTAGTTTCTAAATTAGCAAATACCCATTGGGGATGGCACACAGACACTTCCTACACCCTCAGGTGACTTAAATAACTAGGACACTGGACATTAATAGATTACTTTTGACATTTAGAATAATACTGAGATGAGTGTCAAAGAAAAGGTTCTAAGAATAAAACATGCGATCACAGAAATATTCTGAAGCAGGTAATTACTTTTTGAAACCCCCACTGCAAAGTCAGTCAGTCCTTTCCTGGAAGGAAGGCAAAACACACAATCAGAGAGGAGAAGAGTCATTCAGGGAGCCAGGCCAGTGTCACTGTTACTTGGGCAAAAGTCTAGGTGAGCTGAAGCGCATCTTGCAGGTGAGTAAAAAGAGTCTTGCACAATGTTTTAGAAGTCTTTGTAGAAAATGTAGGGCCACAAGCTGTTACGCTTGCGAGTAGTAGAAGATGCAAACAACTCTCCAAAAAGCCTTGCCTTCTATGCAGGTTTCTCCCATTCCATCCAGCCTAGCTGCCAGTCAAACAGCAGGGTGGCTGTCCTTGCCGGACAGCCAGCCGACCAAACACTGCTGGGTTCATTCCTGTAACCAAGGGGATTAAGCAAAGGGAGTTTCGGACACCTCCCTCACTTCCTGCCCCTGACAAGACCCTCTGGAGCCAGAGGCGGGCTTCACTCGGGAATCCTACCAAAGACAAAATGAACGAAGGGACCAAACCTGGTTTGGCGCGCAGAGTAAATCTCAAGAAGGACCTTTCAACAGAGAAATGGTGAAAAAAGAACAAGGTCATTTTGACAAAAATAGCACCCAAAGGTGCTTTACTGCAGCTGCAAACGCAGCCCGCAGTAAAAGGTAAACCGCTGCCACCAACCATTAATCGCAGAAAGGGTAACACAAAAATGTTACATGAGAAGCTAGAACAAGGGTATACTAAGTAACTAGTCCAGCACCTTATTGTAAGATAGTGTGTGCTGGTTCTAGAAAGTTACAAAAGTAAGTAAAGTCAATTTCACTTTACTGCACTTGGAAAAAGTAGTTTATCCACGAGAAGTTATTTAAACCTTTGGGAAATCTAAAAGACTTCCCTGTGCCACTGCACTTAAGGTTCTGTGTGTCACAATGTAAAAAGATGCCTATGGAGTTTGTCAGACTCCAAAAACCAAAGGAAACAGAGTTCAAATCACATAAAATACATGAGCGAGTCAGAAAAGGGTCTCATTCTCTCCAGGTAAAAATGAAAAAGTCCTAGAGTCCAGCAAAAGAGCTGGGGGTCTCTAAGGTTTAGAGGAATTAGCACATTTCTGAGAATTCTTCCTAACAAACAAGATGCATCTCCAAAGTAACCTATTCCATGATAGCTAAAATGTTACATAGAAGTCAATGGGACAAAGCCAATGGGCCATACACTTGTAAGTGGAAGTCCCAGTGTTAGGAAAAATATATCTTTATGCAACTTTCCCTCCATATTCTATGCACCCTCAAACTTTTTATTTTCGTTTTTGAACCTGCCCGAACGTTTACAGGGAAGTGAATATTTCAGCTTCTTTCCCCTGGCCTTTTGCTCATTTTGTCACGGGGAACTGATCAGTCCTTCAGACGTCCGTACTTGGAAACCGTTTCCCTTTTTACCTTTTTGGTAACTTTCCAACAGTGCACACAGCATCTTACACCGCAGTACAGTGGGGATAATTTTGAATCACCCTAGTCTTTTACACTTGGGATTTTTGGTTGCTTTTATATGTGCATAAAGACAAACTGGTGGCAGCAGATACCTTTTTTATACCATTTTTGCATTATTTTTAGTGTGCACATTCACGTTTACAGCGTCTGGCTACTAAACGTGGCTAGTGCCTTAAAATGGTTGTGCCACAAGAGGTTTTGCTTGTCCTTTGGCCATAGTGTTGTTTTGCCTTCTTCCTGCCTTATCTGGTCACGAAATCCTATAGACGGTCATGCACTTGCCCGGGAAAGCTGCTGCTTTCGCGGACTAGGAATGCCTGTGTTTGGCTCAAGAAGTAGGTGGGACAGTCTAGTTTCACTCACATATGTAAACACAAAGCATTGGTCTACCCCTGTCCGCCATAGGATAAAGTTGGTAACTAGTCCTTCTGTATCCTCACATTTCATTCCACTTTCCTTTGGTTGTCGAACATGGGTATCATCATCTGAAATATGACCAAATAACCTAACTAGGAACCTTTTTGAATTTCTTATGGATTGGAATGTTTAACTTCGGGAAATTAACTTACTTAGTTGCATCTTTACTACATGCATTTACTTATTGCCTCTGTTTAAGTCATTTAAGTGCATTTTAAGAAACTATGGTGAATGAATATATGTTTGTATACCAACAATCTCTGTGACTCAGTAGCTACCATTCTGATCAACCATCCCTCATTCACCCTACCTAGGAATGTCAATATCTGGTTTGATATACCCAACAACCCCATGACCCAACCCATAGTCGATAGCCTGGAAGCACTCAACCTCTCCAGGCATACCACTGGTCCCAGCAACACCCTGTTAGGCAGCGTATGTATGCAGTACCCTTTGGAACCACTACACACAACTAGGACTACAGGTATAAACAAACCAACCTTTGGTTTAAGTCTGTACTACACAGTTTTGATAGTGTTGCTGATCAGCCAGGCGTATCTTAAGAGGGGAATGTGAGCTGTAATGATGTTACACAGAGGTCTATAATCACAAGTATTCAAATACACTATTACACTCAAGGTTTCTTGGTAAAAAAAACGTATTAATTTATTTCACAGTCAGTTATAAAACATTCACTAGGAGGAGACAATCTATATTACACACAAATATACTTCAGTACTTTACACTGTACGTTTTTGAGGCATTTAAACTACTTTGAAGGCGGAGCAAAATGGCATTCAGTGTACTTTCAAGTAGGAGCAAAAAGGCATAGGTTAATAAAAAGAAGATTACAGTTACTCTTAGGCAGTGCAAATACTTTTTTCGCCAGAAGAGTTAATTCAATGCAATAGGTCAGGCCAAAGTCAATGGGCTAAAGTCTTGTATAGGATAAAACAGTTCTGGTTGTTAACGGAAAAGTATTTGCCATAGTTCTCAGAAGTAGTTTGTGAAATAAAGAATCATATGTTTGGTCACAAGCTGATTATGCCTGCAAGTTGGGAAAGTTTCAAGCACTTTCACTGCGAGAGGCAAGTACTCAGTCTCGTTTCACAGTACCTTACAAATCAAGAAAAAGGTGCAGCTGAAGACTTCGGTTCCTGGCAGTTTCTGCAGGTCTCGCTGTTCCTGAGCCTCAGTCGTGGGGTCAAGAGGGAGGACGTCGGGGGACTCCTGCACTGCACTGGGACTGGTCGCAAAGCTGGCAACTGGCAAATCTTGGATTACGGTAGCTGTAGTAAAGCACACAAACTGGTGTCCTTCTCCCTGGCTATTCGGTTTCTTGCAGCACTCTGAGGAAAATACAACCAGCTCTGGGAATGGTATCTAGGTGGCTTAGTGTCCAGTTGATTTGTCCCACCAACTCAAAAGGGAGAATTAGTCCTTGCAGGGCTTCTCGGTCGAGGCGAACTTAGCAATTCAGACCTGCAGCAGGGCTTCACCGGGCAAACCAACGGTCCAGGAGTTGCAGCCGTCCTCTTCAAGCTAGTCTTCGGTTCTTCCGTTTCAGTGGTCGACTCTGCCCTCCAAGCCAAGAGACTCTGCTTTTATTCAGTTCTCTACCATTCATTCCAGCCTAGCTGTCACTCACCCAGCAGGGTGGCTGTCCTTACCGGACAGTCAGCCAGCCAATCACGCTAGAGTGCATTTGGGTCTCCTAGGAGACTAAGCACAGGGTGTTTCAGGCACCTCCCTCACTTCCTGCCCACCCCAGACACTCGGGCGCCAGAGGCGGTCTTCAGTCCTGAAGCCCGCCAAAGGCAAAGGAACAAAGGGACCAAACCTGGTTTGGCGCGCAGAGACAAAATCTAGAAGGACCTTTCCGAAAATAAATGGCGAAAAAAGACCGGGACCTGTTTAAACAAAGGGGGCTCCGACGCCATCTTGAAAAACATGGCTCCCGTGATATAACGATACCGGTGTTCGCTGTCGGAAAAAATCATGTTAGTTCGTTCTAAAACCACTGCCACCAGCCATTTCAAGAGGAAAGGGTACCATTTGACTGCTACATGAGTTTTTAAGCACAGGGGATACTAGGCAACCCCTCTGGCACTCTATAGTAAGATAGGGTGTGCTGGGTCTAGAGATTTGAAAAGACTAGTATATCCCAGAGAAGGTATTTAAACCTTCGGAAAGCCTGAAAAGGGTTCTCTGTGCAACTGCACGGAGGGTGCTGTGCAAGACATATGAAAGGATGATGCCTATGGAGTTGTCTAAAACTCCATAACCAAAAAAAAAAACACAAGAGTAAAACACATTCATAATACATGAGAGAGTGGGGAAAAAAAGGCTCACACACTCTCCTGGTAAGAAAATCAAGTCCTCAAAATCCAGCAAAGTTGCTGGGGGTCTCTAAGGTGAAGGGAATTCGCACATTTATGAGAATTCTTCCTAACACCGTTGACACAATCTTCAGCTCGGACTTCGTCTCGGTGTCAAACCCCAAACCCCTCATCTGGACACACCACTCAGCTCTACCTTTCTCTATCCGCATACTGGACCCACCACCCATGGTCCGCCCAGTCTCACCTCACGACCAAAAATGCTGGAACATGGACAAGATACTACCTGACCTGGCTGAAGCCATGCGATGATCACTCCCAACCACAGACAGACCTCAACGACTCATCCTCCCTTTCACCCCCTCATGCCCCGCACCCACCCGCAAAGGAGCAATCCCCAATGGTTCACACCCGACCTGAAAATTATCAAATCCCATAGCCGTTCCCTCGAGCGCAAATGGCGACCATCAAAGACCCCCGTTAGCAAATCCCTCTTCGCCCGCCATCATCGTAACTACAAATCAGAGATCTGAAAGGCCAAAAAAACCTACTATAGTAAAAGAATCCTAAACTGCTGCAACAGTAGCAAAGGGCTCCACAGGATCATCTCGGAATTCGTAAAACCCACTTGCACCACTGCCCCTACCACGCCCAAAGAAGTGCTCCGCAACTCCCTCCCCTATCACTTCTATAGGACAGGACGGCCAACCTTAATGCCAAACTCTCCAACCTCTCTGCCCGCCCAGCACCAACCACTCACGATAGGCCCAATCGCCCCCGAACCCCCCCACAGCCCCCACGCACTGACTTTCAACTCTTTCAAGCCGTTCTTGAGCAACAAATTCCTCAAACTACTATACAGCAGCAGCAGCAGGCCCTCTGGGCCCCGACCCTTGCCCCAACTCCCTCCTCAAAGAAATCTTCCCCACCTGTGCAGAAGAACAGGCTAGGTCTCAATACCTCCTTCACACTTCTGGCTCCTTCCCAGACCCCTTAAAAGTAGCACACGTCGTCAAACCCCTTCTGAAAAAGGCAGGCCTCAACCCCCTCCAGCCATCCAATTACATGCCCATCTGCAACACCAGATTCCTGGAGAAACTCATCGACCGATCTGCCTACTCTCAGCTTAACCTTTTCACCGAATCCAACAACCTACTAGACCCTGCTCAGTCAGTGTTCCGGCCTCGCCATGGAACTGAAACCACACTGATCTCGATCTGAGAGGACCTGAAAGTCACTGCAGACCCTGAAGGATGCGCTGATCTGGTCCTCCTTGAGCTCTCTGCTGCCTTAGACACCATTAACCACTCAATCCTCCCCGGCCAGCTCCAGTCCTTGGTATCCAAGACTTGGCACTCAACTGGATTGCCTTATTCCTTAACCATAGGAAACAAATCACTACCCTTCCCTCTTTTACCTCCTCAGCTCGCCCAGTAAACACCGCAGTACCCCCAAGGCACTTGCCTGTCCTCGCTCCTTTTCAACTTCTTCCTGACCCCGCTGCCCAGGATCATCCGCTCACACAACCTCACCTACAATTATGCAGATGAAACCCAAATTATCCTGAGAATCCACAAGAGCCCTGTTCATCCCCCCCCCCCGACCCAGCAGCTTGCCTGAGTGATATAGACCAATGGATGACTAGAAACCGCCTCCTTCTGAACTCTGTGAAAACAGGTCATGGTATGTGGCAACACTGCTCTACTCCCATTACCTCCTGCCCGCGGCTATACCCCCCACCTCCAACAGTCAAAAACCTTGGCTGCCCATTGGACTCGTGCCTAACCCTGTCCCACCAGATCAATAATGTATCCAAATCCTGTCACTATCACCCTCAGGCTGCTGAAACGTATCTTCCCTTATCTCTCCTTCCCCAACAGACGGATTTCTATTATGTCAATTGTCATATCCAGACTGGACGATGCAAACGCCATGTGCCTGTGTGCTCTGGCATACCAACTTAAACTCCAAATAGTCCAAAACGCAGCTGCCAAACTCCTCCTTGCACTGGGACGAAGAGACCACATCTCACCTAATCTCTGCACCCTCTAGTAGCTACCCATTGGACAAATAGCCATTTTCAAAATCCTGTGCATCACCCAACGAGCAGTGCACAAGGCCAGCCCGACATACATCCAAGAGAAGACTATGAACTACCACCCAACGCGCACCTTAAGGTCAAGCCCGGCCCTCCTACCAATGATCCCAGCTTCCAATTGAGCCAGACTTATAGGGTCACCCTACTCGACCTTGGCTCCAACTCTAAGGAATTCGCAACCTCCCCGTATTCGACACATCCAGGATTACATTGCCTTTCGTAAATCGGTAAATACATTCCTCGTACCAAATCCGTGAATGGGTCTGCCCATGGCCATTAACCCACCCCCAATGACCAAAACCCTCTGTGAATCAGCACTAACCTTAAACAAAGCTTCAGAGCCATAGATGACGGCTGACCAAATAATTACCTAACCATGGAAGAGAAGAACAGTCAGGACACAGAAGTCGGCCTATGGACCATAGACTTCCGACCTATGCTGCTGTAAATCGCACTCACCTAGCTTAAATGCCAAAGCATAACTGGGGACCATGCTAGGGGGGCAGGGGGGTACCTGACAACTCGCAAGGGGATAAACTATGTATATCACAGTTACTCTCCATTGCGAGAAGTAATAAGGAATTGTCATGGATTGAGCCCATACTAAAAACTAACTTTGCGTCTAAACCTGGTTTTACTATGTCATAGGTTAAAGAGCGGACGAGCCAGGTTATATTTTCATGGAACTCTTGTGGATATCAAAATATTTCAAGTTGGTTCTCCTCCCTTTCTGTCTCGTCTCTTCCGGCTTGTGTGCTTTCATGAAACTATGAAATTGGACACCTTAGTCCTTCCAGGTTACTCTACCTATTGTTTTAATGCTAGCAAAGGACTTGGGGTAGGCCCTTTGGTGGTCTTGCATCTCCATAAATAATTCTTTTGAATGTCATTCTATGCTTGTACACTCATCTATCCATATATTGGCTATTTTTATGAATATAAATGCACTGGTACCCAAACCTTTATTACTGATTGTATTGGAATCCGTTGAGGTATAATATCACTGACATTTTTGAGGATATTGATTTGTGCTTAGAAAATACTTATATTGGTAATTCCAACTTTGAAGTTACTATAGGAGGCGATTTCAACTCTTTATGTAGCGAAGGTACTAAAAGTACGAAAAAAAGGTCACAAGTACAGGCTCACGTCGGCTGAGGTTAGAGGGGAACAATGGCAGTCATATTTCAAGGAATGGGATATGTCCTTGGTCAGCTGCAATGAATCAATGCCAGTATATACATGGAAACAGGGGGTGGCATGTTCGATGATAGTAATGAGTCTGACATACAGACAAAGTCTACCTATTGCCGATCCTGTCTGTATAAACTAAATCAAGTATAGTGACCATGCACCCATCAATCTATCATTGTCAATTGCATTTAACGTTCCGACGACGATTCCTGCAGGCACTTGAGTCCAAGTGCCCACATATCTCACTAAAATGGAATCCGGTATTATGTAGGCGTTTGGCATCCAGGGTTTCTGCGGATCAACACGGTAAAGTCAATCTTTGTTAACCCCCCCCTCACCCCCCTGAGTTATTCTGCCCACTTTATCTCGATAAGACCATCTCTACCTCAGTAGCGAATGCCTCATCTTTCTCTCTGTCCAACCAAAAACCTCATCTTGTTGACTCTAAGCACCAATTTGAATTGGAGATTAAAATGTTAAAACGTAAAAAAAATAGAGACGTAAGAATGAATGCTCCATTGAGAACAGATTAGTGATAACCAATTTTGTTATCTTAAAAAAAAAGAATACTTCAAATCTATAAAAAGAGTAAAAGGTATTCATATTCTGCAGCACAACAAACGTAACTGCTTAATGATGAGATCTAATGTAGACACAATACTGGGTCTATTTGGATTGCTATCAGGAATCGTAGGTCATGTAGTGGGTTAGACTCTAAAAACATCATTCAAGCAGAAACTTGGAGAACATTTATCACCAATAAATATCAACTGCCTGCTCGATTTGAAAATGTGAAGTACACATTGCCTGTTTATTCATCGCTAAAACCACTTAAGTGGTCTGTTTTGGAAAATGAATGAGCCGTTAATCATTTATCGAACTCTCGCGCTGCTGGACCTGACTGTATTCCATCATGTGTTTATAAGGCTGATCAGGCATTTTGGGCTAAGATTTAGAAACATAAGGTTGATTATTACGTATTAGTTCAGCATCACTTCAAGCGTCATGGGTCATATCCATCTTAATTCCAATTTCTAAAAAGGGAGATCCTACCAAGCCGGAAAATTATAGGCCTATCTCTCTAACTGATGATGCAGCTAAAGTTTTTTCAATTCTCATTCTGGCTGATCTTGAAAAATACCTTAATAACCACAATATTTATTCGAAATTTCAAATAGGCTTTAGACGGTCCATGAGTACTACATTGTATGCCACAATCATGGCTCATTTGTTAGCAGGGACAAAATCAAAAGGACTTAGTCCAATTTATATTGCTTCCATAGATAGGTCTGCGGTATTCGATACTGTAGTGCGTAATTTTACCATGGTTAAAGATGTCTCAATTTGGCATTCCAGAGCACTTGCTATACTGGATTGTAAAATTCCATTCTAATACATCTTCTAAAATCCGAATTACCCAAGCAGGAGCCATTACAGATCCCGTAATGTCATATTTAGGACTTAAGCACAAGCACGGTTGTAATCTGGCAGCAACGTTCAATTTATATCTGTCCGATATGGATAATATTTGGAACTCTCATAACAAGTTTGCTGCTCGACTAAGTTCCTTGAGGCTACATTGGATAGCCTTCGCGAATGACATTGTGTTGTTCGACTTGACTCCATCCCGTTTCCAAAAGAAGTTGCACCTTTTTACTGAATTTGCATTTCAACATAATTTGAAACCTAACTCACTACAGACCAATATTATGGTGTTTGATGCGGGCAAAAAACTGAAAATATTTGTTTGGAAAATTGATGGTGAAGTTATATCCCTTCCTCAAGAAATTACATACCTTGGATATCGGCTTACTAACACTTCCTCTATAAAATCTTGGGTTGATTATCTACAATCCAAGGCTAGACCTCTTCAAATTCAAATGAAAACTATTGTTTCAAAATATTGCAAATTCTCTGCGATTCCGTTATTGGAATTTATGGCCTAAAAGGTGGAACCAGTGCTTTTATATACATTGGACATTTGTTTACTTGACATACACCAACAGCTCAATACCCTTCAGGGGCTTTTATTAAAATCTGCTCTTAGTCTTTGTTCTTAGATTCCTAACTGCATTATTCGATATGAGCTGGGAATAATTTAATTTTTCTGTAGATGGGAGTGGAGAGCAGAATTCTTGTTCCAGCAGGCAATTCCCTTTATCAAGATTTACATCACATGTCAAAGGGCTGTAATACACACTCTTTTATGGCCTATAATGCAAGGATTTTATCAATATTGGATGAAATTGGGGTTGTCTCGTGCAACCTACATTTGCGTCTTGGTCAAGTCCAAAAAAAACGTTTTGAACGTGATTGGTCTAGGACTTCAGAAGAACTTACGAAGTACAGCACATATAAAGAATATGCAAAGTTTACTCGAAAAAGAGATGGTTGTTGCTCCTACCTAGCAATCTTTCCCTGCTACATCAAGCAATGTATTTCATGTGTTTTAAAATGAACCAACTGCATACGTTGGAAGGACACTACACTGGGCCAACCAAAGGATAGGTACACGACTGGCTTGCAGATTCCCAAATTGCTTTGAACCAGTGGAAACACTAAAACATCTATTGGAATGCCCTTATTTGAGAGAACCAAGAACAACTTTGTTGAAGCGATTTGTCAATACGGCTTATGATGATTGTATGGATTCCTTATGGATTCAGATGATACAAGGTCAAGGGAGAGCTTTAATTTTTGCCTCATTTCTTTTTCAGTCAGCTTTAAAAATGCAACTAACATTCTTGTAATTAACAATGCATACACTCTAGTTATCCCTTGAACTTGTCAATGAGTTTGATACGCTGTAGTATCTGTTTGCTTTTTTTGTATTGTATGTTTCAGTGTATTCAATCAATGAATTCAATTTCTATTTTATGAACATTGTATTTTAAGTTATTGTAATTAATATTCATGTTAATGATTTTTTAATTTTTTTTAAATTTTGTAAAGGTTTACTTTAACCATAAACAAATAAAAAAATGAAAATAAAACATAACTGGTGTTTTATGATCAACAGAGGAGACTCCCAACTACCTGGGAATAAGAACCCACAACCCTGCACTGGCGGCCGTGTTTGCGGAAAAAACGGAACTGAGGCTACGGGCGTTGTGCGTCCTACTTCTAACATCCAGTGACGTCAGCGTCGGAGAAGGTCCTCAGGGCGGCGTATCGACATCGACGCAGGACGCAGAAAGATTTTCCGAAGCAGCACAGCTGTGGCGATTACGGTCATAGATATGGAATACGTCGGAGGACCCAATCCCCTCGAAGTAACTATGCTTGGCTAAAACCTCTGGAGAATCATTCAATAACCCAAGAAGCACCCAGCAACCCAGCTTAACATTTCTCCAAGGACCCGGAAAACTGGCCCCTCAATCTGACTACATAGCATCTGGAAATGACGGTCCGACCATGACAACACAACATACCCCCACCTACCAGTCTTCCTCTCTTTGTAAACCACTACCTCAAACCACCAGGGCAGACAAGGCCGGCGCACTGAGCTCCAAAAGCATCCCAAGTAAGGGGGAACACCCACCAACAACCGCAGACACTCATTCCTACCAATATGCTCACTCTCCACTTTGCATCAACAATTAATAGAACGCAGCTACACCCCTCGATCAATTTGGCCTAGCTGCACACATACCTACATCGCTCCTAGCACACCTCAACAACCTTGTAGAACGCAGCTACACCACACAAAAAAAGGAAAAAAGAAAAACAATGTAGCAGCACACAATCTGCCCCACGGCTGTCAGAACGCAGATTCTGAGACCACCCTCCTTCCTGGGCATATTATACTGATCTCTCACATCCACCGCACCACACTCAGCATTAGAATGCAGCCAACCCACGCAAACCACTCTGGCTGATCACATACCAAGTGCACCCAAGCACTGTATGCTACACTACTCTCAACCGATACGGACCACGGTCCCCGAGGGCATTCAACCCACAGTGCCTTGAGATCATACCAATGATACATAAAGCGCTATACAAATGTGTGGCGTGTGTAAAGGCCTAGTGTGGCTCCACTCACACTCACCTGAGAATAGCCTGGACTGCTCTCCACATTTACATTAATTGGGTTTTGGCCAATCTCTTAGAGTTCCCTGTTCACTATAACTAGTGTCCACCAGGCCAGATTCTAGAAATCCATCTCAACACCTTAATACGGTCTTTCTTGACCTGAGAGGGCAAGAAGGCAGCCAAACTGCAATATGGCAAAAGAACACGCAACAATCTCTTGGCACAGCCCTTTTACGGCACTAGCCACATCTGGTAGCCATATACGGTAAACGAGAAAATGCACATCAATAATGCAACATTTCTAAAAAATTTAACAGCTGCCACCAGCTTGTCTTTAGGCACATATAGAAGTAAAGTAACCAATAATCCTCTGTGTAAAAAGCTAGGGCGATACAAAAGTATCCCATTGCACTGCAATGCAAGATGCTGTGTGCAATGTTAAAAATACAAGGATTCAAAAGGGAAACAGATTCCCAGTGTGGATTGTCTGAAGGACTGATCAGATTCCCCATAACAAATGAGTAAAAGGAAAGGGAACACTTACTCTCAAGATTTTCTAGTAAAATAATTATTTATGTAACAGTCAGTTTTAAATAAGCCTTCTTTAAAAAGGGCAATATGCAACAATAAAAATACACTTCATAACACTTCCTCAGATTTAAGATAAGCAAGTAGATACCCTTTTGGGATGCCTCAGACAATTTCCTACACCGTGAGGTGACCTTAAAATGCTAGGACAATGTTTGGCATTAAAATAATCACTTTTTGGCACTTAATAAAATTCTGAGGTTGTGGAAAAGGAAAAGGTTAGGGAAGAAAAAAGGTTAACAGACTCTCAGCGCATGTGGATACTTTGCAATCTCCCAATGAAGTCTAGGTTAGACATTTCCCTGCAATACAAGTTAAACTTATGTACCACCTATGAGGGACAGTTAAAACCAAAGTCAATAGGTCAGAAGCGTCTGCAGGGAGCCAGGACAGACAGTCAATTTGAGCAATGTCTAGGGAGCTGAGGCACTTCTTGTAAATAGCAAAAATGTTTTGCACTAGGTTATTGGAGAGATTGTAGTACAAATAATAACTGTTGGGCCACAAGCTGCAAGACTTGTGATGGGCAGAGCTAGAATCAACTTTGCAAAGAGCAGCTACTGCAAGTCTACAGTGAGAACAAGCAAGCTACAGACAAAATAGGTAAGTACCCCTTTCAGTCAAGGCAGTACCTAAGGTTTGAAGAAGGTGATCCAGCTGGCTTCTGTTCTGGCTGCAGTCCTGCAGATCCTGTGCCTCAGTCGTGGGGACAAGAGGGAGGACGTCTAGAGGACTCCTGCACTGCAGTTTGAAGGATGGCGGCGGATACTGGCGGTCTTCAGATCAGCAGCACTTTGCCGTTTCAGCTACCGGTCAATAGTACAACTGCGGTTCTTGGACACTTGATGGGCTTCTCTTGCTTCTTGGGTCCAGCACTCTGTTGAGGTGGCACGGGCTTGGGTCGTCCTGCTTCGGGAGAGTCCTCAGGATTTTCCTGGAGCTCGCGTCTGGCTTAAAGTTTCAGTCAAGTTAGTCTTGGGATCAGTTGGTCCCACTAACTCAAGAGAACAAGTTGTCCGTTCCGGGCTTCTCCAATCGATTCGGAGTTGGAACTTCAGTACTGCAGCAGGGCTTCACCGGTCAGTTCAATGGTGCACGAGGGTGCAGCAAGCTTCTCTTCCAGATTCCTTTGTCGGATATTTCATCCAGTGGTCGACTCTGCCTTCTGTTCAAGAGACCTCACCTTTTATACAGGTTTCTCCCATTCATGCACAGCCTAGCTGTCACTCACACAGCAGGGTGGCTGCCCGGGAAGGTCGGCCAGCCAATCAACACTGGGTGCATTCAGGTAACCAAGGAGACTAAGGACAGGGAGTTTCGGGAACCTTCCTCCCCTGCCAGACACACTAGTGCCATAGGCGGGTTTCAGCACTGAAGCCTGCCAAAGGCAAAACGAACAAAAGGGTTACACCTGGTTTGGCACAGAGAGTAAAACCCAAGAAAGACTTCACAAGCAAGAAATGGCGAAAAAATAACAGTGGGCCATTTTGACAAAATGGTCACCCGTGGGCGCAATACTGCAGCTGAAGATTCAGCCAGCTGTATAAATGCACAATTGTAGGACAAATTAAACCACTGCCACTAGCCAATAATTGTAGTGAAGGCAACATAAAAAATGTTACATGAGTAAGTAGGAAAAGGGTCTACTAAGTAACCCCCCCCAGTACTCCCACATACAATGGGGTGTACTAGACCTACATAGGAAAAACAGGTAAGTAAAGTCAATTTCACTTTACTACTCTTGGGAACAGTTCACCCAAGAAAAGGTATTTAAACCGAGAGAAATCTAAAGGATTTCTCTGTGACACTGCACTGAAGGTGCTGTGTGTGACCATACAAAACGTAGGTGCCTATGGAATTTGTCAGACTATAAAAAGAAAGGAAACAATCCAAATCAGATAAAAATACATGAGTGAAAAAAGGGCTCACTCACTCCAGGATAGAAATTAAAAAGTCCTGAAGACCAGCAAAAGGGCTCGGGGGTCTCTAAGGTTGAAGGGAATTACCACAAAACTGAGAAATCTCCCGAACAGCTCTGAGGTCCCAAACTCCCCCACCCCCAACTTTTTACACATACACAAGCACTAGGTTGAGGAAGAGGGTGACAGAATAACCAGACTAACTCTCTCACATCATACTGTTTATCAGGTCAGGCAAAATCAGGCACTTAACACTAAGTCCAAACACCCAATACCAGTTAGCTCTCCTCAGACGAATAAAAGGCAACACCTTAAGACCCTCTGAGCAAGGCGGAACACAAGAACGAGCAGAACTCCCGGGACAAAAACACACCTACTCGAGCACAGCAACAGACCAAGGGACCAGAGCAGGGGCCAAAAACCCTAAGTCTTCCCTACTGGAGGTTGATGCATCTGACAGACCGCGAAAGACGCGTGGAGAAGGCCAGATCCCACAAGTGAAGATTGCATTGTGTTTCAAGGACGCCAAAAACCCTCGCAGGTGAATGGCAGAGTTGGGGAGGCGAGGCCAAGCCTGTGGCACTAACCTTGACTCGAAAATTGGAAACCGCAAAACAAGAAAGAAACGCACACAGTCGGTGAGTTGGCAAGAGACCTGAGAGACCAGTGTGTTAAAGTGAATGAAATAGCAATATCATATCACAAGTGAAGGCTGCACACATGTGGATGAGACATGAAGAAAGGCAGAGCCGTGAATGAACTTTAATGTAAAATGCAGCAGCCAGATCAGCGATATTAAGTAAAGGGTTTCTCTCGTGAAAGAAGTCCATTTGAAAGTCTCCACGAAAGGTACATTGTTTGAAGCTAAAAGGCGAATAAACAGCAAGAGTGAAAGTAAAAAAAGTAAAAGTCGAGTCAAAGTGGTTCTGCAGTGGTCTGTAAGAAAGACGCACACATTGGATAGACGGACATCAAAAAGTGGTCCGAGCCCGATTGAGGGAGACCAGAAGTATACTAAGCTTAGGGAAGGGATTTCCCCCCCCCTTTGCAACTTTGTGTTGAACTTTATCGTCAGAGGCCTGAGCCCAGAAGAGGGGGACCTTTGTCAACGTTTTGGTTGAAAAAAAATGTAAGTTCGAGAAAGACTTTAACGTGGAAGGCCAGGCAGGCCTCGATCCACGGTTTTGAACTGTGTTTGAAACCGAGCCAGAGTGCGTCATCCGGCCTACAAGGATTGCCTTAACCATGAGGCCCAACGTGGGGAGGAGAGCTGGTTCAGCCACATTATCATTTGAACACTTATTTTTCCTTTTACGTACATTCCTCCTTTTTACTCTTTTGTACAAGAGATGAACAAGTCACTTTCTTACCTGGTAACGTTCTTTCGATGGGATGGTCCGACGACGTATTCCATATCTATGACAGGTAATGTCCACAGCTGTGCTGCTTCGGAAAATCTTTGGCGTCTGCGTCCTGCGTCTATGAGCCGTCCCCGAGGACCTCCTCCGACGGCCGACGTCACCCGATGAGATAAGTAGGACGCATGACGCCCATAGCCTCAGTTATAGTTTTTTCCCAGAACGTGTGCCACCAGTTTTCTGCCAGTCAGACACACAAGGCCTTGCGGAACGCAAGCTGCAATCGCAAAAGAAATTCTGCAGCGGGGAAGGCAGGGAGGGAGCGATATGGAATACGTCGTCGGACCATCCCATCGAAAGAACGTTACCAGGTAAGAAAGTAACTTGTTCTTTGAGGGGATTGGGTCCTCCGACGTATTCCATATCTATGACAGACTCCAAAAACAGTACCAAGCAAGGAGGTGGGAAAGAATTTAGAATATAAATTTAGCATGCCCAATCAAATTGCGGAATAGAGAACTGCCTTGCCAAAGGCCAGATCTTGCCCTCTGATGGAATCGAGGGAATAGTGATGTACAAAGGTATGTACTGAAGCCAAGGTGGCTGCATCACAGATGTGACTAATATGAACTCCCCTCTGCAGGGCAGAAGAAGCAGCCACTCCTCTGGTAGAATGGGCCCGCAAGCCAGCCGGAGGGTCCTTACCCACCAAGCGGTAACACTCGGAGATAGCTAAAATAATCCAACGAGACAAAGTCTGTTTCGTCACAGCTTGTCCCAAATGCTTTCCAGCGTAACCAATGAAAAGTTGATCGTCCACTCTGATCCGGGACATGCGCGAGATATAAAAGCTCAACGCTCGCCTAGGAACAAGCCTATGGAGCCTCTCCGCTTCCTTACCAGGATGTGGAGGAGGATAGAACGCTGGAAGAACAACCTTCTGGCTCAAATGAAATTCCGAAACCACCTTCGGAAGAAAAGGAGGACGAACTCTAAGGACAACCCTGTCCTTGTGAAACACAGTGAAGGGTGGCTTAACTGAAAGTGCATGTAACTCACTCAGCGAGCGGAAGTAACCGCAACTAAAAACACAGTTTTCAGAGTTAACAGCCTCAAAGGGCAAGAATGTAAAGGCTCAAACGGAGCACCCATAAGAAACTTAAGAACAAGGTTCAAATCCCAACCTGGCACCAAAAAAGGTGACGGAGGGAACACATTAGCGAGTCCTTTCAAAAACTGCGAAATTAAAGAAATCTTAAAATAGGAACACTCTTCAGATGAGCGCTTAAATATGGACAGCGCCGCCAGGTAACCTTTAATGGTCCCCACTTGCAAGCCCCTGTGGGCCAAAGAAAGCAAAAAAGACAAAACCATGGGAATGTCGCATTCAAAAGGATCCACATTCTGAACTCTGCACCAGTCGCAGAACTTTCTCCAACGGCAACGGTACAGAGACTTTGTTGCCGGCCGCCTGGCCGAGAGCAACACCTCCATCACGTCTTCAGGGAGGTCCCAATCCTTTTACCTCAACCTTTCAGAAGCCAAGCGTGAAGATTGAGGGATCTGACCTCTGGATGGGGAACCTGACGCCCCCTCCCGTGAGAGCAGATCGTCTCGGTAGGGAAGACGACGTGGAGGGCAGATGGACAAGTCTAGAAGGTCCGGGTACCACGTCCTATGGGCCCACGCCGGAGCAATGAGGAACATCCGGGAACCGAACCTCTGTAACCTCCGCAACACTTGCGGGATGACGGGGACTGGAGGAAACGCGTACAGCAGTGGGAATGACCACTCCACCACAAATGCGTCTCCTAAGGCTCCTTTTGGAGGAAATTCCCGCGAGCAAAACCTTTCGCACTTCCGGTTGACACTGGAGGCGAAGAGATCCACTTGAGGGGTCCCCCAAAGGGCGAAGATCTCCAGGAGAATCTCCTGAGCCAGCTCCCACTCGTGAGAGGTCGTGCTCTGCCTGCTCAGAGCGTCCGCCGTCTCGTTGTCGTCTCCGGCCAGATGAACTGCCGAGATCGAAACTTCCTGCTGGATGGCCCAGAACTCGAGCTGCATCGCCTCCCTGCACAGCGGAAGTGACCCTGCCCCCCCCCCCCCTTTTGTTGAGGTAGTGCATGGCCACTGTGTTGTCCCGTCAGAATCAGGACACTCTTCCCGCGCACAGTCGGCAGAAAAGCCTTCAGGGCAAGCCTGATGGCCCTCAGCTCCAACAGAATGATATGGAGTCTGGACTCCGACGGAGACCAACGACCGCTGACTGTCAGCTCGTTGGCATGAGCTCCCCATCCCGTGAGGGATGCGTCCGTCACGATCGTCACCTCCGGCCAGGGCAGCCAAAATGGGACACCCTTCATCAGATTGCCCTCGACGGCCCACCACAGAAGGTCCCGGGCTACCGAGGGCGGCACCTGAACAGGGTCCGACAGCCTGCCGGAGGACTGAGACCACTGGAGCTTGAGTGCCCACTGCAAAGATCTCATCCGCAGACGAGCCTCTGGCACCAGAAGAATGCAGGATGCCATGAGGCCGAGCAGTCTCAAGAACTCGGACGCTGGGAGAGTCTGGGCAAACAAACTTGTGCACCATCTGCTGAATGTGAGGAGCCCTCACCTGAGGAGAAAAACACTGCCCCAGGGACGTGTTGAGCACTGCTCCGATGTACTGGAGCCGCTGCGTTGGTGTCAAATGGGACTTCTTTAAATTGAGGGAGAAGCCCAGCCTGTGAAGGGAGTGGCAGGTGACTGACAGATGATCCAGGACTTGCTTGGGAGAGCTCCCCCTGATCAACCAATCGTCCAGGTAGGGGTAGACGTGAATCCCCCCTTTCCTGAGATGCGCTGCCACCACCACCATGAGCTTGGTGAAAACCCTCGGGCGGAGGTCAATCCGAACGGCAGGACCCGAAACTGAAAGTGCAAGTCGCCAACCGCGAACTTCTTGTGCTTGGGATGGATCGGCACATGGATGTAAGCATCCTTGAGGTCGAGAGACACCAACCAGTCCTGAAGTTGAAGGGCCTGGAGGACTTGAGAGAGAGTAACCATCTTGAACTTGTCCTTCCTGAGGAGTTTGTTCAAACCGCGCAAGTCCATGATGGGTTTCAATCCCCCATCTTTCTTTGAAATCAAAAAATAAGGGGAATACCATCCCTTGTTCCTCTCCGCTACAGGCACCAGTTCTATGGCGCCTTTCTCCAGCAGGGCTTGAATTTCCTGCGCAAGGAGCGGATCCGGACTCTTCAAAGAGAGGTTCCCTGGTGGATTGTCGTGAGGCTTCTGCCGAAAAGGAAGACAGTAGCCGTGGGTTATGATCTCCAGAACCCACACATCCGAAGTAATGACTTGCCACTCTACAAGATGCTGCGCCAGCCTTCCCCCCAACCGGCGAACCATGGGACCTGGCCTCATGACTGAGTGGTAGCGGCTGCGGCGTTGCCTGAGGGCAAAGAGGCAACTGTCCAAGCGGCCTTGGCACCTCGAGTACCTTTGTTTCCACCTCTGGCACTCTTACGATGGCCTCTTTGACTGTTAGCTCCTCTCGCTTTACTGAAGGACGAGTAATAGCAAAAGGAACCTCCCCTCCATTGCTGTCCCCTAGGACGAAAAGGCGGAGGTTGGCGAACTGCAGCACCCAACGACTTTGCTGCAGCTTTGGAGGTCTGCAACCTCTCAAGGCTCTTGTCAGCCTTGCTGCCAAAAAGGTGTTCACCGTCAAAGGGCATGTTGAGGAGCCGGGACTGCACATCGGGAGCGAACCCAGACTTCCTCAACCACGCAAACCTGCGCATTACGGTGCTCGCTGCCAAGGACCGGCTGACACAATCCACCAAGTCCATCCAAACCCGACTGACCGGCCTCACACATGGCATCCTTGCCATCCTGAACCATAGCAAGGAAACCATCCCGTTCGTCCCCTTCGGGAATATGATCAGCGGCTAATGCAACACAGTTCCACAGAGTGTGTGTGAAACGAGACAAGGCACATATGGAGTTGGCCGCCTGAAGCGCCATACCCCCAGAAGAAAACACTTTCTTCGCCCAGCCGTCAAAACGTTTGTCGTCCCTATCCGGAGGGATGGTAGGATACGACGCCTGCTTTGCCGGGGCCGTAGCCGCCTGCACCACCAAACTCTCCGGGGTGGGGTGCCTAGACAATAGCAGGGGTCGCTACTGGCTGGACGGTATTTTCGCAACAAAGACTTGCCCACTGCCGGGAGACTCTCCGGAGCAGTCCAAGCCGCCGCCGCCCTTCTCTGCAAAGCCATATGAAAAGGCAAAACCGGGTCAGTGGGTGGACCGAGATCAAGGATGTCCGTGAGATCATCCTGAACGAACTCCCCTGGGGGAGCTGACCAACCCAAGTACTCGGTAACCCGAGACATAAGGCGCCGATATACCGAATCGGCATGAGTGCCAGGCTCCGGCCGACAAAACTCCACCTCCGGAGAGGTGTCCAGTCCACTGGCATCATGCAGCGACTGCCGGAGATCATCAAACTGGCTATGGCCCGAGATAAGGTCATCCGGAACCGTAACCGGAACCAGGCCGCCGTCAGAGCCTTCATCACCCTCTGAAATGTACTCCAGGCGGGGAGAGGAAGACCTCTGCAGACCAAAGCAGTGCCGGACCTTAGCCATAGCCTTTTTAGGGGCAAACCCCGTGCCACGGGGCCCCTCCGACACCACCGCCTCGAAAGGCGTCGAGGGTGCCGAGCGAGTCGGCGTCGACAGAAAAGGCGTCGACGTCGAGCGAATCTGCGTCGTCAGCTGCAACGCCTCCAGCATCTGCAGCGTCGACACAGTCCTCGAAGCCGGAGCTCCGAGCAGGTCTCTCGACAACCTGGGCGCCGACGACCCCCTCGAAGACGGAACCTCGAGAGAAATTGTCGACGACCTCGGCACCACAGGCGTCGAGGTCTTCTTTGAAGACGGCACAGGATCACGCGGTCTCGAGCGCGTTGAGGGCCGGGACCTGGACCGGGCATGGCGAGAACAGCTACCCTTGTCCGAGCGGGACCTCTCCCACGAGCCGTGCCGACCACCTGAGCCCAAAGGCATACGGGCGGTGTCTCTCGACCGGTGCCGACCGACCCCACTCGGAGGCGCAGACGGACGGGTGCCCTGCGATTCCAGAATCGCTAGCATCTGCTTCCCAAAGGAAGCCCATTCCTCCGGTGTCGCTTGCATGGAGGGATAAGCGACCCGCCGACGGGCGGAGTCCTTGGAAGAGGACGGGGAAGGCGACCTATGCCGGCGCTTCCTGGAATGCCTAGAAGAGGCGGAGGAGTGGCGAGACCGACTCCTGGAAGGAGACCCCACCGGACTTCCGACGACGACGCGGAGAGTCACCCCTCGAGTCATCGGTCGAAAGCCCCACAGACCTCGACTTCCGGGGCTTAGATACCCGACCTACTGACAGTTTCTTCTTGCGTTCTCGCAAGGCCTTCGCAGTGAGCGACTGGCAGTCGACACAGTCGTCCATATTGTGGCCCTCCCCGAGGCACCAGAGGCAGGCGTCGTGCGAGTCCGTGACCAACATCTTGGACCCACAGTCCCCGCAGTTCTTGAAGCCCGGACGCGGGGTCGAAGATGAGAAAGACATCGCCACGAACAGGTCTTCACACCAACCGAACAGGTTCAACGAACCGAGAAAGAAAACCGCAACTCCAACGAGTCGAGGCGTACCGAGATTCACGAAGCGAACACGTTCGCGGAAAAAAACGGAACTGAGGCTATGGGCGTCGGCCATCGGAGGAGGTCCTCGGGGACGGCGCATCGACGCAGGAGCCAAAGATTTTCCGAAGCAGCACAGCTGTGGACATTACCTGTCATAGATATGGAATACGTCGGAGGACCCAATCCCCTCGAAAGGATTATTGTTACCATAGCTCATTTTCATTTGACAGACTCCACTAGAATGGTTTTGTTTATTGTATATGGTCCAGACTACTCCTATCTTAGATATACAGCAAAATAGGAGTCTCCAACCCCTACATTTACAATTAAGGTTTCACAAATTGTATTCATTGTGTCAGTGTCAATACTTGTGATACCATGCCTTCCCTACAGTTCCCACAGCTCTGGAAAGTCACAGGAGCTCAAGAGATGGCTCTGATGAAAGTTGGTCTTGGGACTGATTGTTCCCATCAGTCAACGGGAAAGAGTCCTCTTTAGAGTTCCTCTGTCGCATAGAAAACTAGGCCAGGACAGTGGTGTTGCAGAGGGTCTGCAGGCATCTCGAGTCATCATCTTCAGTTACTTCAATTACCAGTGGTGACTTGCCTCAGGAACCTCACCCTTTATTCAGTTTCAGCAAACGCTCTTCTGCAATCTCACTCAGCAGTTTACAAAAAGGGGCGTATGGCTGTCCAATCAGGACAGCCAGGCCTTCAGTGGGAGCTGGTTCCATTCAGAACATAATCCAACTCGTCCAGACCCTCTCAGAGCGTGGGACTGCAGGAACCGAAGAAGATTGACCAGGCAAATCAAGTCCTTTGCAGTTTTGGCGCCTTTTCTGCAGCACCAACTGAGTGACCAGAGAAGTTGATGAGCTGTGCCACAAGTCCTTCCTTGAGACAGCTGCCGAGAGATCCCATCTATTGTCCTACCTTCCTCATCAGACCAAGGAATCTGGAGGTTGGGTCCAGAGCTGCAACATCACGGAGCGTCCAGCACAAACGTTTCCTTCAAACTTAAGGAACTGTAAAGAAAAAGGTATTTCTTACCTTATTCCAGAAAGTTGCTCCAGAGCGTTGGAGCACGTAGATGTGTCCAGGGCAACCCCCTCTTAGCTGCGACTCAAGCTGCTGCTTGTGTCCCTTTAGTTTGTCATTTAACAGTGTCTCCAACGTTGGTCAAGTCTTGTTGCATCTTTTTTCCTAGCGACTAGAAAGTATCTACAGTAGCCTTCGCTTCTGCTGCTTTTCGAGATAAGCCTCTTCGAATTGCCTTTTAGCTAGGGTTGCGTTTTGGACTTTAAAGGACTTGCTGTGCAGGGAAACTGCCTCTAGAACCCAAAGCTCTACTAGGATAGCACAAACCAACTGTTTTCCTTCCTAAAAATGACTGTTTTATGAGTGTCTGCTGACTTAATGCAATTATCGTATTACGTTGGGGGTGCGTGTTATTACCGATAACAAGGTAAACTGTCAAACTCCTGTAACAATTTAAGCGTTCTGCAACTACCAACTAAGTAGTGGACTTTGCAAAGTATACCTATGTCTGTTGGTTTATTGTGCCAAGTATTTGACAGTGACTTGTGTACATATACTAAATATATATTTTTAATATAAATGTATGTAAGTGCTTCTTTAATGTGCATTACTAACTAGGTTCAGTGTACTTACCTACAGCTCACATCTTCCTCTTAAGATAATCCTGGCTGCTCTGCCACTCACCCAAGGTTCCTGAGTGTTAGTACAGTTTTTCTGAAGTCCCACTAAAGGCTTAGTAAAACCATTCAACTGAGACAGTACACAACTCCACTCTTAGTATAAGGCTGTACCACCCGAGTTCATGGTAGCATAGACAGAGCAGCCAGGCTTATCTTGGGAGGGATAGAGAGCTGTAGAATCAGTACAAAGAAATTGTAATACAAATGGTTTAAAGAAAGACCGAACCATTATATATTTTAAAGATAAAGGGTTTATTTTATACACAAGCAGACTAAGATTTTTGGGTAAGTACTATCATAAAAACACACTATGCTTTAAATACACAGATCAAAGCACAGACCTTATGTAGAACACCTAACAGTATTTCTAGGGGGGGTAAGACCATAGATTACTTTCGGATTACTATCAGTAATACAAGGGTGTAGACCTTGTCAATAATGCAGTGACACTCAACAATGAAAATCGCATAGTGAACCAGCTTGCAAATATATTTTTAATAGTGGAACACAAGGAACAGTATATACCTCTACTACTTTTGTGATAACACAGTCATACAAGGTGAGTAAGACCTTTTTGGTGTAATATACAATTATCTGCTCAGAGGAACACAGGCCAAGATAAGCAAGAACTCTTTACACTAATTCTAGATGCTCCACACAAACCAAGGTCAGCTACACCTAAAGGAATACTGTTCAGGAATGGCACACAGCTATTCTAGGCAGGCGAGACCTAATGCCATAACTTCTTCACTTGTTTTAGGATGGCAAACGGCTAACACAAAGCAAGTAAAACCTCTAATCGTGTGAAGGGAGCAATCAGCAACTTAAAAGGTAAGTATAACCTTTTCCAGACTTATTCTTGACAGGTTAACAGCAAGGGGAAGCAAGACCCAATTGGGGACACTCATACAGTAACAGGAATAGTAAAGTGAAACCAACAGCAATACTTTTGGGGAAGAGGCACAACCAATTCACAGGTGAGTAAATAAACCTTATATATACTTTTCAGAATAGTGCAACACGCATTCAAGGTAAGTAAGAACTTTTGTAACTGTTCACCCAGTTACAGTTACCAACCAGCTTCTTTTACAAGTAAGCAACTTTTGAACACTTGCTATTCTTTTCAAGGCAGAACCCTTTCCTTATCCAGCCCTGGCCTTATTCTATAGCATGAGTTCACTCAGAGGCAGTATAGGGACCCCAGTGGTCTAGGTGCCAGCTGTAGGCAGGGTGAGATAGGGTTCAGTAGCAGGCAAAGTCAGAGTTCTAGAGGAAGACTGTTCAAACAAGTGATTATTTCACTTTAAAGTTATTTGAGGGTCCAGGGTCTTCAGAGAAGACACCCTAAGAGGATTCCAGAGTAGGCCTGGGTGAACTGGATGAGTGGCCCCCCAATCACAGAAAACACACCAAAGCTATACAGAAATCACAATGGCTTAAGGTAGGTAAAATACCCCAGCCAACACATTACCTCAGCACAGAAGAAGAGTTGCAGCAGGAAGACTTTCAGAATCTGCAGCCAAAAACCCGGCCGATGGATTCCTTTGTCAAGAAGACAGGACTTTGGAAGGACTTTTGCAGCCGGGATCACAGGAAAAGGCTCCAGTCAAGAGTTTCCTTGTGGCTAGATGTAGCTCTGTGGATTTTGCACCTTTTCAGAAGTACAGAAGACAGAATTATCGGTGGTCGGATTCTTGTCGTTTTCAAGGCTCAGCACTCTTTTCAGCCCTGAATCGTGCCTCTGGAGATCCAGCAGGATGCCCACGAAGTTTCTGCGAGATTCGGAAGACTGTGCACTACCAAATGGCTCGAAGTTCCAGGTTATTGCAGCCCCGCAAGGTCGCAGCACGACATGGGTTGGCTCAAAATACAGGTCTTCTTGGGACTAGTGACTCTCACCAGCCTTTGGGCAGGTGTTGTCGTGTTCAGGACTCCCAGGTCGATTGGAAGGAAGGGCTACAGCAGGCTTCGGTTACACAGCAGGCTCTCTGGTCGCTGGAAATAGTCTCAGCTAAGGTTTCTTCATCTTCCTCTTCAGTTTTGGTTCCAGTGGTCGACTACCTCTTCAGCTTCCGGAATCTGACTTCTGCAGGAACCCAGCCAATCAAACGGCCGTGCAACATTCAAACTTCGGGGGGGTTGGCAGTCCTTTCAGGACAGCCAGCCCTCATGTTTGAACTGGATTCTCACAGTCAGGCTGGAAGACAAAGAGCTGCAGAGTTTTTGACTACTCCCTCACTTCCTGCCTTCGCAGACACTCTGGAGCCTGGGCAGGGAATGCACAGGATTCCCACCGAAGACAAAGTTAACACAAAGGAATTTCCTGCTGTGGATATCAGGAGAAGGAACAAGAAAGGACAAGGAATGCTGAAATGGCGAAAAAAGAAGACAGGGGCCATTTTGGTAAAATGAGCACCGATGGGTGTCTTTACCGGGGGCTGTGCCAACATCTCGCAGTAAAGGCGCACCGAATTAATAAAAAGGTTCACTGCCAGCAGCCATTAAAAATACGTTTGATAAATGTTACATTTAAAATGAGAAAGGGGCTAACTCAGTATCTCTCCAGCACTCACATAATGTGGGGGGTGCTGGTCTCACCTAATAAAATGTAAAAGGGATCCAAATATCCTATCTAGCCTCGAGAACTGTATTTCGCTCAAGGTTTAGCCAGAGAAAGTTAGAAGGGGAGCCAACAATAGGCAGAATGTGCCAAAACTTGTCAAAGAGGATAACATTAAAAAGGCAATATGGAGAGTCTTAACAATGACACCCATAAAAAGATTAAGACTCTGGAAAAAGGTTCCCACTCACTGAGGTATAGGGAAAAATAATCTACCAGACCAGCAAAAAGTTCTGGGGTTGACAAAGATCAGGAAGATTTCTCATTGATATGAAAATCTTATCCAACACCTAGGTGAGTGGGAATCCTTTTCCCCCTCTCACATCCTTTTACACTTTTTATGGGTAATTTTTTTATGCCCCTCCATAATGTGCGATTGGAGTTATAGTTTCCTATAACTTAGGACCAACTATAAAGTACTAAGGCAGGATGCAGCATTGTAAATGCAGTGGCTTATAATTCTCTTATTATTTCTTGGGTGAATCCCCTTTACTTTTATTTTAGTGAGTCAGCACACCCCACCTCATGCAGAGTGCTGGGGGATGCAATGTATCCACTTTTTTTACTTACCTGGCAACATTTATGTTACAATTACTTGAATGTCTGGTGGCAGTGAGACTACTTTTATGATTTATAGTCATTACTCTCAGGCTGTCAAATCAGCCTTGGTAATGCACAGGAGGCCACCATTCTGCTGGAATGGTGGGTTTCTTTTTTCACCATTTCTCGTTTTCTTGTTGTTTCCTAAGTTGTTGCCTGCCATTCTAGTTGGCAAAGTCCTTGGTTGAAGTTTTGACTTCGGCAGGAATCCTTTGTATTCCCTGCCGAGCTTCCAGAGCGTCTGAGAAGGCAGGAAGCGACAGAGGGGTTCAACCCTCTGCAGCCCTTTGTCCTTCACCTTGCCTGAAAGGAACCAGTTCCGACTGGGGGGCTTGCTATCCTGACTGGACAGCCAGATTTCCAGTTTATGTAAACTGCAGGGAGAGTTTGCAGAAGTTGTGCTGTAGTTCCTGATAAATACATCGATTCTGGAAGCTGCTGACAAACCGACTATTCGAGCTGAATCCGAAGAGGAAGATGAAAAGACATATGTAGCGATTTCCAGCGACCGGAGAGCCTGCTGTGTAAACCCATAGGTTCCCGATGTAAGTCTTCCTTCCAATCAACCTGGGGGTCCCGAATGCGACGACCCCTAGCCAGATGCTGGTGGGATCCACTAGTCTCAAGATGACTAGTAAAATGAGCAAACCCTCGATGTGCTGTGAACTTCCTGGGCTGCAAAACTCCAATACCAGGGGACCTTGAGCCAGAGTGCAGTGCATCGTCATCCGAATCCTGCTGAACCTTTGGTGGACTCCTGCTGGACCTCCACTGTGGGGACTTCAATATCGAGGCACAGCAAACTTGCAGGGACTTCATTAGAATTAGACATCATTCTGGGACTACTCCCATTATTTCCTGTTTTTGCAGGAACCAGATGAAGGACAAATATCGCTGGTTGGATTCTCTTCACTCTTTCGGTGCTGCACTCTGGTGAGGGGACATCAGGGATTAGAGTAGTGGCTCTGGAGGTCCAGCAGGAGTCCACCAAAGTTTCAGCAGGATTCGGATGACGATGCACTGCACTCTGGCTCAAGGTCCCCTGGTATTTGAGTTTTGCAGCCAGGAAGTTCACAGCACATCGAGGGATGGCTCGTTTTACCCTTTTGGGATGTCACACAGACACTTCCTACACCCTGAGGTGATTTCAATAGCTAGGACACGGTGGACATTAATACATCACTTTTTACACTTAATGTCACACTGAGGTTGTGGAAAAAGGTTAAAGAAGGAAACAAAAGTTAACACGTTTCGCTGAACAGATAAGTACTTTACAGTCCCCCAATGACATAGGTTCACCCTTTCCCAGCAATACAAGTAATTTATGTATGTCTCTGAGACATAAACACAAAGTCAGAGGGTCAGACGAGTCTGCAGGGGGCCAGACGAGTCTGCAGGGGGCCAGGACATCCAATGTCAATTGAACAAAGTCTAGGGGAGCTGAGGTAGTTCTGGAAGATAGCACAAAAGTCATTCACAATATTATGTAGAGAGTGTGTAGGACGATCACTGTAGGGCCACAAGCTGAGAGGCTTGTGAAAAGCAAAGATGCAAGCAACTCTGCAAAAGGCAGCTACTGCAAGTCTCCAGTGAGAACAGGCAAGCTACACGCAACAAGACCCCTAGTTATGATCCAGATGGCTTCTCCTCTGGTTGCAGTCCTGCAGTTCCTGTGTTTCAGGGCCTCAGTCAAGGTGACAAGAGGGAGGACTGCAGTTTGAAGGTCGGCGGCAGCAATGCACTCACTCCATATCAGTGGCACTTTGAGGTTTCAGCTACTGGTGAATGGCAACACTGCAGTTCTCCCGACACTTAATGGGCTTCCCTTGCTTCTAGGGTCCAGCATTCTTGAGGTGGGTCAGACTCGGTCGTCCTGCTTCGGGATAGTCCTCTGTAGTTTCCTGAAGGTATGGCTAAAAGACGATGCACTCGATTCTGGTGTTCCTGACCCCTGGCACTCCATTCCTGCAGCAGCAAGGAAGTACAGTCAGTAGAGAAAGGGTTTGCAGGCAAGTTCGTCTTGGGGTCGATTGGTCCCACCAACCCAAGGGGAGAAGTCACCCGTTCCGGGCTTCTCTAGTCGATAAGAAAATTGGAGCTTCAGCACTTAAGCAGGGCTTCACCAGGTAAACCAACGGTCCAGTAGGGTGCAGCAAGCTTCTCTTTCAATTTCTTTTTCAGATCCTTCGTCCAGTGGTCAACTCTGCCTTCTGTCTGCCAGATCTTGCCTTTCATGCAGGTTTCTCCCATTTATTTTGCAGCCTAGCTGTCACTCACAGCAGGGTGGCTGTCCTCCATGGACAGCCAGCCAGCCAATCACCTTTAGGTGCATTCCTGTAACCAAGGAGACTAAGCACAGGGATTTCGGGAACCTCCCTCGCTTTCTGCCCTGCCAGGCACGCTGGAGCCAGAGGCGGGTTTCAGCACTGAAGCCCCCAAAGACAAAAGGCACTAAGGGACCAAACCTGGTTTGGCGTGCAGAGTAAAACCCAAGAAAGACCTCAGAAGCAAGAAATGCCTGACTGCAACTAGTCCCGATTGGCTGGCTGGCTGTCCTTACAGGACAGTCACCCTGCTGTGCGATTGACAGCCTATGCTGTGCATGAATGGAAGAAACCGGCTTAAACGGCGAGGGTTTTGGGACTACAGGCAGAGTCGACCACTGGGGGAAACCCCCTACGATGAAACCGTGAACTAAGCTTGCTACAACCTCCTGTACCTTTGAATTGCCTGGTGAAGCGCTGCTGCTGCTGTGCTGAACTCCGACAGAGATGCTCCAGACAGAACAACTTCTCCGCTTGGGTTAGTGGGATCAACTAACCCTGAGACGTACTACACTGGACCAGTATCCCCGATTTGCTATGCCTCTCCGTTGCTTTGGAAGTCCAATGTCAGGGGTCAAGTGTCCGTAGTAGAGTGAAACGTCCGCAGCAGTAACTAATTCAGCGAGAAGCTCCAGGACCCTCCCAAGGACCCTCCAGAAGCAGGACCTCCATATGAGTCCACTCACCAGAGTGCAGGACCAAAGGAGTGAAGGAAGTCCAACCGGTATCCGTGATCTGCATTGGTGCCGTCTGCTAAGCGCTGAAACCGTGAAGTGCTGCTGAACGTAAAAGAGCCCGTAGCTGCCGAAGTTCTTCCCCAAGTACTACCGCAGGAGGCCGCCAGATGTCCTACCTCTTGTCTCCATGACTAATGCTCAGGAATAAGGGTCTGCTTGGCTGTAAGCAAGATGGAATCCAGCTTGACAACTTTTGTTCAAACCAGAGGTACTTTTTTGGGCTTAGGGTACTTACATTATTGCCTTGAGTCATGTTTTCTCACTTAAGAATTACTTTGGTTTACCTTTTCAGAGTTGAGTTTCAACTCCCCTTGCACAGGTTTAACTGCTTGTGTTTTGTAATTTTCCTGAACTCGCTGACTTTATGAAAGACTATCCATGAAGTTCATCAGAACTATAGACTTTGTCCAATTGACTTGGGCTGCCGTAGCTCCCTAAAGGCAGCCTTCTAATCGATTGACTTTGGCATTGCTTCTCCCGTCAGAGGTTGTAATTTGTTCAAAACTTTACTGCTGGGAAAGGCTTAATTAGACTTCGTTAGGGGATTCAAACTGTCTTCACAGTATAAGAAGGTATGTTCTAACCTTTCTATTTTTCCCCTCACCCTTCCTTCCTGAAAGCCAGAATGGAACAAGTTACTTACCTGTAACTATTGTTCTCCAGCATGGATTCACATGCTTATGAATATTCCGTGTCGCTAGGCTGGGAAGCGTTGGTAAAAGAAAAAAACTTTCACTTACAAACTGTATTTCTCCTCTAAACCAATCACTGCACTCTGGGTAATACTGCTCCCAGCCAATAAATGCACTCTCCCTAAGCCCCTCCTCTGGCAGCCATCTTCACATTTGGTAAGCACATACAGTGGCAGTATGACCAAGAAGAGCCACAGATGAGTAGGAGGGAGGGTTTGCATGTGAATCCATACCAGCCCCATTCTGGAGAACAATAGTTACAGCCAAGTAACTTGTTCCTTCTCCAGCATGGGGTCTAGCATGGATTCACATGCTCATGTACAAAGAATACATAGCAGTACCCCATTACACAACCATGGGAGGTGGCAAGCCTCAACAGAAGCAAAACTCTTACCTCTGGAACAGACTCACCTCAAGCGAACAGGCTGCGTCGCACTGCTGGGCCAACCCTGGACACTTCTCTGGAATACCAGTTGATGCAGTAGAACCATGTGAAGGTGTGCATAGACCTCCACATAGCAGCCCTGCAGATGTCCAGCAGGCGCACACCAGACAGGAACGCCATCGTCGCAGCGATCGCTCTTGTGGAATGGGCTCTTGAACGGCCGGGCAGCAGTCGGTTGGCAAACCGATGAGTGAGCGATACAGCCAGAGAGCCACCTGAAAAGGGAAGCCTTGGACAAGGCCTTCCCCTGGTTCACAGGATGAAAGTTCACAAACAGTTGAGACATCTTTTGAAAACTCTTCGTGCGTGCCCTTTCAGCTGGTGACAAAGGTTTCAGAAAAAACACAGGTAACACCAAAGGCTCGTTGAGGGGGAATTCCGACTGAACCTTTGGCATGAAGGAGGGGTGCGTCCGTAGCACCCTGCTCGACTGGTGGAAAGTCAGAAATGGCTGTTTGCAGGATAGGGCCTGGATCTCACCTACCCTCCAAGCAGAGGTGATGGGCACAAGTAACACCGTTTTCCACAAGACAAACTTGAGACGGGCCCGATGCATAGGCTCGAAGGGGACTCCCATGAGCATAGTCAGCACCACGTCTAGTTCCCACGCCAGGGCACGAACCTTCACATGCAGTAAAGATCGAAACAGTCCTTTGGTCCCACCGTCTCGTCAAGGAGTTCCTCAAACAGAAGGCCTTCCAGGAAACCTGGTGTAGCGGAAGATAGCAGCCGAATGCACCTCGATCGAGACGTGCGCCAGCCCTGCCTGGGCCAAGACAACTAATATGGAAGCATCTACAGGGCCTTGACCCTCAGAGGGGGACAGGGGGAAATCTACTACGACCGGCACCATGTAGCGAAATGCTTCCACTTGTGACTGTAGCATTTAAGAGATGACGACGCTCTGGCCTTGGCAAGCACCTCCCTGCAGTCCGCCAGCAACTCGTATACTCCAAATTCAAGGGCTGCAGGAGGCAAGCCCTCAGGTTCAGCGATCCTGGGTCGTAATGCAGGATTGCGCCTCCCTCTCTGGTGAGCAGATCTGCGACCACTGGCAGCTTGATCGGAGGCGATGCGGACCGGCTGAGACGTTCCGGGTACCAAATCTGCCTCGGCCACGCTGGGGCGACAAGTATCGTCCTGCATCAGCACAGTCCGAGTTGACGGATGAGCAGCAATGGGGAAACGTGTACACAAAGAGGCCTTCCCACGGAAAGGAGAATGCATCCCCCATGCTCCTCTGCTGGTGGAACCTGCTGGCAAATTTCTGGCATTTGGAGTTTGCCGCTGTCGCAAACAGATCGATCTGGGGCCTGCCCCACTGGATGAAGATGCAGTCCACCTGGTCCCACTCGTGGCAGGAACGCAACTCCCTGCTGAGGGAGTCTGCGATGGTATTCTGGACTTCCGCCAGGTGAAAGGGGATGAGGAACATCTCTTGTCCGACAGCCCAGTACCACAAGTTCTGCGCCTCTTTGGAGAACACTTGAGATCGGGTGCCCCCCCACCCCCACCCCACCCGCTCTCAGATGTAGAAAATTATGGTGGTGTTGTCCGTGAAGATCCTCACCACCGTACCCTTCAGGGACGGAAGGAATGACTTGGGGGCCCAGAACACTGGCCACAGCTCTAGGATATTGATGTGGAGATCCTTCTCCCCCGGCAGCCACAGGCCTCTGGCGTGCAGACATCGGGTGTGGACTCACCAGCCCACCTGGGGAGCATCTTATGGTGATCGTCTTCTGGAATGGGGAGATTTGAAACCCTGTACCCTGGGAGATGTTGGCGTGTACACCATACCACCTCATTCCTCGTTGAGCAGGATCTTGTCCACAAAGCTTCCAGACAATTGTATCCAGCGAGTGTCGGGGAACTCCTGAAGAGGCTGCATCCGCAACCTGCACAATCAGATAAGGTAGATGCACAACATGCAGACCAGCAACTTGAGGTCCTCAGTCACGGTCTTCAGTGACAAAAGCCATTGCACCTTGCCCAGAACAGCCGCGATCTTCGAGGGTGAGCTAGGCAGGAGACCATGGTGAGCCTGGCTCCTAGGAACAGAGCGTTCTGCGATTGTGTCAAGCAGGACTTCGGATAATTGACTGAGAATCCCAGCATCTGGATGGTAGTCTACCTCTCTCGAATTGGCCCGGATGAGCCAGTCGTCGAGGTACGGGTACACGTGTATCCCTCGTAGAGAGATGGGCCGCCCCTGGTGCCAGGCACTTTGTGAACACCTAGGGAGCTGACCTTAGGCCGAAAGGGAGGGCCTTGACCTAGTATTATCTTCCTTCCACCACGAAGTGTAGGAACATTCGATGCCTCCTGTGAATGGGGTCTTGGAAGTAGGCGTCCTCCAGATCCAGCGACATCAAGAAGTCTCTTTCCTCCAATTGGCTGAGCACATGCTGCAACATGATCATCCTGAATTTTTGGGACTTGAGGCACTTGTTGAGATGCTGCAGGTCTAGGATGGGCCTCCAGCCCCCGGTCTTTTTCACTAAGAAGTATCTGGAGTAGACTGCGGAGCCCCGGAGTCGTCTTGGAACTAGCTCCATCGCCCTTTTTTTTAGCATGGCCCGTACCTCCAGCAGGAACTGAGGGATATGCTGCTCTTGCCGGGTCACAGGTGAGATCCGCGTACACTTTTGCTGAAACTCCAGGGAATGTCCGTGGACGAAAGCATCCAGCATCCATCTTTCGGTGGAGATATTTTCCCACTTGCTGACTAATACTGTCAGCCGGCCTCCCATCGGGGTGCATGGGTGGCGGCCAGACGTCCTGGCTGGTTCAGTCCAGTTCGGGGCCTGCATTCCACCTTGGGGGCGACCACAGCACTGACCACAACCACCAAAAGCCTTGGAACAGCCTCTGTATACCTCCTGGGTTGTGGACCAGGAGGGCCGACGGAACGACGTGGAGCCTGCACCAAAACCTTTCATTGATCTGCCTGACTTTCCGCTGAGAGTACCCAGGGCACGGGCTGTATCCGTATCAGTCTTGATGGCCAGCAAGGACTCAACCGCCTTCAGTAAGAGTTTATCCATGAAGGGCATGTCCAGTAGCCTCGTCTGGACCTCTGGGCGGAAATTGGTGGCCCTTAGCCAGCCTCAAGATGGAGGCGGACACTGTTCCCCATCTGCCGGAAACCTGTGCAGGTGATATCCAGGGCCACCGTGATGGCATAGTCCGACACCACTTCACCTTCCTGGAGGAGTGCGATTGCTTCCACCAGTTTGTAGTCAGGAAGGAACTCCAGCATCGGGGCCAGCTTGTGCCACAGTTCCCTGCCGTACCTGGCCAGGATTGTCAATGAGTTGGCTGCCTTGATGGTCAATGCCGGAGTAGATGACCTTCCTCCCCGTTGCGTCCACCTTCTTCACCTCGCTGTCCGGAAGGAGCGAGGACGATGAGGGGTTCGACCTCTTCCTCGCAGCTGCCGAGACCAAAGTCCGGCGATGGTTGTGACCGTAGGCACTTGCGGATTACAGCAGCCAGCACTTTTTCTCCAGCCTATCCCGCTTGGCCAGGGCCAAGCAAAGATTCGTCAGGAGGGCTACGTCTTCCTCCCACACATCATCCAGGAGGGGCACTGCCATGATGGTCTTCCTCTTGGCCTTGTACTTCTGGTATAGTAAGCCCACCTTCTTGGTCTCTTCAGTCAGTTGGAAAAGCACAGAAGTTCTGGTGACCATGGGATAAAACAACCCCACCGGACACCCTTGGTTGCGGCAACCCGCCCGCCGTGACTATGTTGTCATTGTCATCCATCATGGCCGATTCTGTCCCCAGATTCATCGGGGTCGAGGGCACCTGGTGTGGGTGTGGAGGTTGATGCAGGGGGCATTGGGTGGCGCTTCCTCTTTTTAGCCGGAGGCTGCTCTGGAGTTGCAGGGGCCAGAGCCTGCGGCATACTCCTCTTGATTTCAGACATCAGCATGTGTAGGGTCGAAAGGATGTCCAGTGACACATTTCTCGGCTGAGCAGACGTGGTAGGAACACTAGACCCCGTGCTGTTGTCACCTTCAGCGTTCTACAAGTAGACGAAACATCCATGTCTTGGGGTACAGCCTGTGGCTGGCCTGGGACTTCATTGCCCCCCACCCACTTTTTGTACCCTGAATAGTCTCAGCCGGGCTTCGCGGCATCCTCTTCTTGGGTGTGACAGCAGACTTTGCCACTGCCCCGGTTGAGGCCTCCCACCTCGGGGGCAGGAACACCCTGGGAACAGTAGGGGCTACCTTCACACGGTCAGCCCCTTTGGCGTTCAAGAGAGCGGCCACCACCATCTCGATCGTCGACAATTTCTTCTGAGCCGCCTGTGCCTTCTTGGGCAGGTCAGCCGCCTTTTCCTCCACACTAGGCTTCTTGGGTTTCTCCCGCAGCTTAGCCGGGTTGGGCGACTTCCTTTTTGAGGAGGAGCTCGATCGATGGAGGCAGATGGAGATGTTGATCGTGCCCTGCCCATCGAGGGACCCGCTTGCGCAGTGACCCAGATGGAAACAGACTTGCAGTGCTTGGACTTACTTTGGGCCCCCACGGATGGAGCACCCTCAAAGGACTTCGAAGCCCGCTCTTCGGACTGGCCGGTCCTGGGTGAGGCAATACCCTATTTGGGCCACGGGGGAAAGAGGTTTTGGCACTTAGCCACGTCGCCAGTCTACTGTGTTGATCCTTCATCGTTCTCTTGAAAATGCCGAGACAGATCTCGCAGTCTCCTTTGTGATCTGGGTGAAGGCAGTAGAGGCATTGAAGGGGTTTGTCCACCACAAACATGTTCAGCAGTCTGCATCTGGTGCATTTCTTGAAAAGGGAACTTCCTTCTCCTCTGTCATGGTCGGAGGGGCGGAGTAGGCCCGATGGCCTTTTGGGAAGCTTCGATGAAAACGCGATGATCTGTGCCCTTAAGGGGCTTTGTCAGCAGATGGAGAGAAGAGCACATGGGCTCTTTTTGACAGAAATATAACTTTCCGTAGAAAAAGTGAAAAACTGTAGAATAGCTCACAGAGCAAAACTCGAGGACTCCCAACACATGAACGTGCAGTAAAAATCGGAAGATGGCTGCCAGAGGAGGGGCTTAAGGAGAGGACAGTAATTGGCTGGGCACATTATGACCCAGAGTGCAGTGATTGGTTTAGAGGAGAAATACAGCTTGTAAGTGAAAGTGAAACTGTTTTTTCTTTTACCGAGGCTTACCGGCCTGACGACAGGGAATTTCCATGAGCATGTCAATCCATGCCAGACCCCATGCTGGAGAACTAAAAAGTATATTGGTGTTTCTGATAAATTCAATACTATCCTGGTTATTGAAGTCACTTCAGGGTGTAGGAGAAATGTATTAGCATAACCAAAGTTTACTCACCAACTTTATTGATTGTGAAGAGTGATTCCAAAGTTTGCTCGACTGTTCCAAACAATTGCCTTTTTAAAGAATGCTCAACTAAAACTAGTGAAAGATTTCCACTGTACAGCTCTACAGCTCACATGTACCCCTCTTGAGGCCTGGCTGCTCAGTCACACTACCAACTTGTGTAGTACAGACCTTTACCAAAAGGTGGGTTACCGAACACCAAGCAGCAGTCTTGTGCAGTCTCACACAGTGTGACTGCACCAAATCTTATCTAACACCCATACCATTCACCCAGGGCTAATGCTGAAACGCACATAGGGAGCCTTCTGTTAAGTCCTTGAACACTTAAACTCTAAAACTACTTGTTGAAGAAGATATCCACTGGACTTTCCTGCATCTGAACCTTATCTTGACCTGCCTACAGTTGGCTTCCAGACCACGAGGGTCCCTCTTCTGCTTCTGAGAAAACTCATGCTATAGACAAGGGAAGGACTATAAAAGATAAGGCTTCTGTTTTGAAAACTATAACAAGTGTAAAAAGTACTTACTTGTAAATGAGTTTGTGTTGTAACTGTATCTCTGAAATAGAATAAGTTAAAAGTGTCACAAAAGTTATTACTTACATTTAAGTTGCTGGATCCTCCTTTAGAAAGTATATAAGTTGCTTTACTTATTTGAATATTGTTTCACTGTTCTTAAAAGTATGGTCTTGTTACGGTTTTATTATTCTTAACCGAATGAGCATAAAAGCTTACCAATAGCGGTTACCTACCTTGAATAACTGTTCTTCTAAAAGTTTACCATTGGGTTTTGCTTTACCCGATCTGCCTTGAGCATTTCTAAAACAGTCTAGTAGCTAATACGTACCTATGAATTGCTGAATTACCTTCTTTAAAGTATACCAAGAGTCATTACTTACCTTAGAATTGTATAACACACTTCTGAAAAGTATCATTGGTTAAACTGTCTATTCCTATGCCTAGAAATTGTGTAATAGTTTCAACACCAATAGGTTATACTGACCTTGAATAGCTGCTACTCTTCTTAAACTGTATTATTGGGTTATGCATTCCCCAAAGTGCTCTAGGGCACTTCTAAAATAGTTTCACTGTGTGTATACTTATCCTTGAGAAGCTTTAGGCCTCTAGGAAATATACAAGTTGGTAATATACAAGTTAAGTTACTCCCTATGAACTATGTTCTAAACAGTAACATTGATGTGTAACTGTATCCATTCTGGAAAGAAGAGTTACCTATGTGGCAAGATAGACTTAAGTGATTCTGTAACCAAATAACACTATGTTCTGACCAATAGGGTTTTCTGCTCTTTAATTACTTAAGGTATTCTAAAAGTCAAACTACTGTGGTTGTACTCCCCAAGAATAGCTGAATGTGTTATAGGTTTGACTCAACTTGCTGACTGCTATTCTTAATAAAGGTTATACTTTGGTTTGTATACCACAAGTATTGAGTTGGTTTTTATAATAGTGTTTATATGAATGTGACTACTTCCCTTCCCCAAGATTTACCTTGGCCTACTTGTATTTAAATAAACCCTTTATTTTTACAATAGATAGTGTTTCTTTGGACCATATGTATGATACAATTTCTTTGTACCAAGCTATAGCCCCCTCTCCCTCCTAAAATGAGCCTGGCTGCTCCGTCTACGCAACCATATGTTCTCGGGTGGTACAGCCTTGTACCAAGAGTGTAGTTTTGTACTGCCTCATAGTTTTATGAAGCCCTTAGTTGGATTTTAGAAAAACTGTCCTAGCAAGCCATAGAAAAGCCACTCACCACCTTGGTTCTATGTATTCACAAAGTACATTATTATTTCTTACTCCAAGAGTGAACCAATGGCTAGTGGAGAGTGCACATGTTCGCATTGACTTCACATTGACTTCCATTGGCCTGCCATTTCCATACCTTTCAGAAAAGATAGGAAAAACCTTCACAAACTGTTTAAGAATGTGTTCCATTATCTAGGATGCCTTTCCAGAATGGGCAACAACAATTTGAGATTAACTACTGTTCCTTAACTTAGCTTACAAAGTTTGACTTTTGACGGATATATATTATCTAAGAATATTTTGTGTAAACTATCTTTTATTTTGTGTCCATTGAAGGGCTTGCTGTACCTTTCAAGCGCATTGTTGTCCTCTTAAAAGATGGGCCTGACCTGCTCTGCCACCCTACCTCTTGGAGTGCCTTGTATAATTAAAAGAAACCCTGTGAAGCAAGTGTGGCGGATTCACCCGGGCCCTTGAATCAGTGCCCAAGGAAAATCCTCCCAACAAACCTATAGGTTGAACATGGTAATAACTCAAACAGCACATCAGAGAGCAGGTTAGAGTGCACATGCACAACAATCTAATCCATACCTTCAGCAAAGGGCGAGAAAGATTCATGTCCTGGAATGAGAGCTTGTCATCAAACCTAGAAGCGTCTTCAAAAAATCCTTCCGTTACCTATAGAAATCAAAAAACATAGGTGTTGAGAATAAAAGTTAGATTGCCTCACCATTTGAATTATCCGAGTGAGTGGGCAGAGTCTACAATGATTTCCAATGGAAATTCAGGACCAACATACAAAATACACACCCTTAGCACTTGAGGGGTTAAAACTTTAATGATTACATTTATTTAATTTAAATGTAAATACACCAAGTATCAGTCCTGTTCTAAATAACTTTCTATACAAAAGAAGTATGGAAATAAATACTTCAATTAAAAGTGGTAAAGACTTTAATTTACTGACATACTTTACGAAATTTCACCTGTACGAGAAGGCAACAAAAAAGTCAAACCTGCATCCCTCTCCATACAAATCCATGCTAGTCCAGGAACATCATACCATACAGTACCAGAGTAAATACTTGTGTGCCACTGATGCAAGTAGGGAAGGACCGGGGTCACACTCAGGTAAATATTTTGTTAACTTTGCTCAGGACAGGATACATTCAGCTCAAAGTACTTCAGGACAGTAACATAGGGAGCCAGTGATAAAGGGTTCCAAAACAGTCTTATTTTATTCACTGGACTTTCAAGGAGATGGCCGGGTTGGGGTCTGTATGGTAGAACTGCTAAGTAACATCATATTTTTTTTTTATTTTTTTTAAAGATATGGGGTAGCCAACCTTGCCCCCTCCAGATGTATTGACCTACATCTTAGATCAGCTATAGCCAGTATTTGAATTTATGTGATATAGCACTTTCGCCAAAGGGCTGTGCAATAGTAGTAAACTGGTACAATTCAAATGCAGTAAATTAGAATCACAGATGTTTGAGATTAGAAAGGGTAGAGGAGAAGTTAAATTCGGAAAACGTGATAGGAAGGAGAGGAGCGGAGGGATGAAGGGTATTCCAGAGTTTGGGCGCTACAAAAGAAAAGGTTTGAAACTGGGAGAGGCACAAGGTAGGTTTGGGAAATCGAGAAAGAGAAACGGCAATGAATGCGGGAAGGAGAGTAGAATGAAAGTAAGGATGAGAGATTGTGGGGAGCGAGAGTGAAGAGGTTTGTAGAGACAGCAAAAGAAATGGAAAGACAAGCATACATCAAAAGGAAGGCGAGAAATAGTGAGAAGGGAAGGTAGCTCAGAAGAGCGAGGGGACAGGTGGAATAGTAGGTGAATGGGTGAGTTAAAAATAGATTTTAGAACGTGTAAGGATGAGACTGACACATGTGGCATTGTAGAGGTTATAGACTTTATTTGGGTTAAAGTAAGAGAGGAAACCCCTTACTGTCCCTAACACTAAGAGGGGGTTTCCCTGCCTCAAGTAAATACTAAGGACTAAAGCAAATAGTCCACCTCCTGTGTCAAAACCTATTACCGTCCCTTACACTCTTAACTAAGGAAAAAGAAGGAACTTCTTAGTCAAGAAGAATAACTCCCTTCTTCTTGACTGTAGCTTTGTGTACACCTCCTAGAGGTGAGAAGTATTCTGAAAATCGCATATAACAAACAGCTCTCAGAGGATTCCTCCGTCAATGATGGGCACAGAAAAGAAAGTCTCTTCAAATGACTTATTATATTCACAATACCAGAGAGGATGGCTCCCTCCCCTCTGGCTCTTCTTGGACTTACTGTGACAACTCAACAGGTGATAGGGGAATATGCCCCTTGCCCTGGTCTTTCTCATACTTTATGGACAGTTCAACAAGTGGTGGGGGAATGTTTCCCTTCCCGTGGCCTTTTAGGCTTTTCAGGATGAGAGAGGCAATGACTCCTTTCCGTCTGGCTCTTTTCCAACTTCCCATAACCCTGGGTGGAATGACTCCTTTACCCTGGTTGTTTTCCAACTTCTTACGACACCAGAGGAAATTACTCCCTTCTCTCTGGCTCTTCTCAGGTTTCTCTGCTGCTCGCGAGGTAGACCTAGTTCACTATCCTGCCAGGTACTGCTATTGGTTATATAGTGGCTGTAGTAACTTAGCTCTATTTGGGGCTCCCAGATCCTTGTTTCATCTGTAATTATTTCTTCATACTCTTTCTTGTACTTGGGGTGCCAAAACCATACTTCATATGCAGTTGTTCGTTTAAAGTCTCTTTCCCAGGTTTCCCTCCCAGCCTTGTACTCCAGGCTACTTTTACCTTCGTAAGGGGTTACCAGATGGGTCCTTGTTCCCACCAGCTAGCCCTGGCAAGCCCCTACCTTCAGGGAGCTTCCGTTTGGACTTTGGTCGACTCTAGGAGTAGATCTCTACCACCCGTTCTCTCCGTATAGTCTACTCCAGCCAAAGAGTATCCGTAGCTGCTGCTCGCCGCTGGTCTTCTAAGCTGGCATGCACGGTACGGTCCCTTCTATCTGGCAGACCTCTGTGGTCTGCTTCCAGCAGAGCGAAGGGTCCTTCTTCCTTCTAACCTTTCTGGAGGCTTTATTTCTTGCATATCGGCTCAGATGACCTGCTTGAGGCTCCTCAAGGGAGGGCAGAACAAACTTCAGCCCTTCTTCCTTTTTATGTATCAGTTGCTTACAGATTGTCCATATTGACTAGGCTGCTGGAGTTGGCACTGCAGAGCGTTATATATTACTTCACGCCTCTTCTTCATCCCAGTACTTAAGTTATTACTCTCAACTGGGTTACTTGGAATCTTTTTCTTCTCAGTACTTTTGCAAGATTCATAAAGGTAGTTGGTAAACTTCCTCATCTCAGGACTTTGGAAGGGGTTTGATGCTCTACCTTACATAGGTACATAAAATAGTGCAGAATCATGTTGCCATGTACAGGGTAGGAAGATGAGGGAGAGGGATATTCAGGGTATATCCTTATCCCTAGTCCCGTAGGGAGGCGGGGGGATTCGCTCCCATGAGATCCACCCACTGAGTACCAACCCCAGAGGGACTATCGGGTAGCGGCCTCGCTTCCCTATGGAGAGGCCCTTCCCATGGGGCCAGGGAAGTGTCAGGACATTTTTTCTGAAGTCCAACTAAGGGCTTAGTAAAACCATAAACACAAGACAGTCAAAACTCCACTTTTAGTATAAGGCTGTACCAACGGAGTATATGGTAGCATAGACAGAGCAGCCAGGCTTATCTTAGGAGGGAGAGAGAGAGAGCTGTAGTTTGGTACCAAGAAATTGTAGCATATATATGGTCCCAAAACAAAAACACTTAAACTATGTATTGTAAAAATAAGGGATTTATTTAAATAAAAGTAGGCCAAGAGGAACGTGCCCGGATGAGGGAGACCCAATTGTCAACATTGTCGGAAACGGGATCCAAGCCCGGACAAGGGGGACCCATGGTGTGAGCCTGGATGAAGGAGACCAAATTGTGAACATTGTCTGAAACTGGTTCGGAGCCCGGACGAGGGGAATCCATGGTCCGAGCTCAAAGGAGGGAGACCAATCGTGAACACATGAATGTGAGAGGCTTGACAAAGGAAAGGAACTTTTGTGTTTTGTTTGCTCCATCAGACCCTCGGCAGTAAGAGACTTTGAATTGCAAAGAGACTTTGGCACAGAAGTACCCGATACTGAGATATTGAACTGTACGAGTAACAAAAGGAACTACAAGTACCGGCAGTCACTGGGAAAGAAGGTAATACTGTGTGTTTGACAAACAAAGCGAACTTTGATTCAAGGCAAAGGAAGCCTGTGTTTTGACAAGAGACGTTTCTTTTGAGAATCCTTTTTGTTTCTTAAAGACTTTGCCAGAGCGGTGTACGACCAGCTGAACCATTGATCTCTGTCCTCATGCCGAGGAAGCCAGAGTGTGTATGAGGCTCGGGCTTGCTGCCTTGTCCCGTGCTGAAAGCGTGGGGAAGGGTGGGCCCAATTGCTCAACTATCCCGACATATTGTTTCTTGAACACTTTTTTTTGCATACAATACTGTCCCACACTATTTTGCATTTAGAAGTAAGGATTGGCAATAGGTTTATTAGCATAGGCCCTTGTATTTCGACAGACTTGACTAGGACTGCGTTATTATTTGATGGTTGTAGCTTGCTCCCATCCTTAGATTTAGGTTTAGATAGGCGTTTAACCAACCCTTTAAAAATTCAATAAACCTCCTTCAACTTTTGTCTCATTTGTGCCGGTCTTCATAGATGATACCAAGCATTTCCTTGCAACCTAAAGGACTCTTCAAGAATGGCACACAACTATTCTAGGCAAGTAAAACCTAAGGGTGTAATATACTATTGCAGTTGCTTTTCAGTTCAGTGGAACATAGACTAAGGTAAACAATAACTCTAACTTAGTTTAGGATGGCACAAGGCAGACCAAGGTAAGTAAATCAATACACATTAAGAATTGCACACAGCTATTCATGGTAAGTAAAGCCCAAGGAAGACTTATTCTAGACAGGCTTTACAGCAGGTCAGGGGAAGCAAGACCAGGTTGGTCAACTTACACAATAATACTCTGAAAGAAATAGTTCAGCGAAGCCAACAGCATTACTTTTGGGAAAGAGGCATAGCTAATTCACAGGTGAATAAAATAACCCTACATATACTTTTCAGAATGGCAGAAAACATTCAAGGTAAGTAAGAAGTTTTGTTAACTGCTCACTCTCAGAGGGGCAGTTACTAACCAACTCTTTCACAAGTAAGTAACTTTTAAACAATTAATATACTTCAAGGGGGAATCCTTTTCTTTTCCAGTCCTTCCCTAGTCTATGGCATGAGTTATCTCAGAGGCAGAAAAGGGACACCAGTGGTCTAGGTGCCAGCTGTAGGCAGGATGAGATAGGGTTCAGTTGCAGGAAAAGTCAGAGTTCCTGAGGAAGTCTCTTCAAACAAGTAGGTATTTCACTGTAGAGTTAGTTAGGGTCCAGGGACTTCTGAGAAGACACCCTAGGAGGATTAGAGCAGCGGGCCTAGGCGAATTGGAAGAGAGGCCTCCCAATCACAAGGAATCACAAAAGCTTAAGGTAAGTAAGTAATACCCCAGCCAACACAGTACCTCAGCACAGAAGACGAGAGCAGCAGGAAGACTTCAGGATCGTCAGCCAAAAACCTGCTCGATTAATTCCTCGTCCCCTGCGAGAGACCTCTTCATGGATCTCTTCATGGGCACCCAGCACCAACTCAGCCCACAACAGAGAACGAGCCCCTGCAGCCCCTGCTGCCATTGAAGAACACGCGGCCCCTGCCGCAATACACCTCAGCCGGGAGCACTGTCTAGGCTCCATGGCAACGGCCCAGCTGATGATCGGAGCGGAGTCAGCTGACTCACGCACCGGAGCCTGCAGCCCCTCCTCCCCCGCAATAAAGGGAGAGGAGGACAGCCGCCAGGCGAAGCCGCCACAGGGCGAAGGCCAGAGGAAAAGGCCTCACTCGCTCTCTGCAGCTCTTCGCTGCTTGACGTCGCCGATGGCGCCCACACACACTTGCCGGCTAGAACAAGGTAAGGCCTCCAGCCGAAATGCCCGTCTGCCATACCCCTCACCCAAGGCTCTCCAGGCCACGGCTATGCGCACCATGCCATGTTTTAGGAATGCACAACTTCGGTCGCGCACCCACCTATCTATCCCTATCACCTACACTCCTAATTTAGGATATCGCAATACAAGGGTTGGCCTGAGATGCCAGCCCCCCCCCCATACCTGCGCCACGCCACTAAGGCCAACATTGACCTAAGCGCCACCCTGTACACGGTACCTATGCAACGTCAGATCATCCCTACTCGCATCGCCAACCCAGGCTCAACGAACACTAAGCGCAACAACAACATTGACTCTGCAATACCAGCCAGGCCCAACTCCAGTGCTGCTTCACTGGTAAATGCTCATGCCCCCATGACCACAGTTGTTGATGCTTTGCCCATTCATGTCTCACTGCTAAATGACCATGCTGTCGCCCCCATAATCTTCTCTAACTCCATACCAGCTACTACACCTGAGCCCCCCTCCTCACTGACTAGCCCACTCACCGCTACGCCCACCACGGCCTACACACTCACCTGCGCACTGCACAATGCCCGCTCCATACCAGTCTACGCCCGCGACATCCACGACCTGCTCATTAAGGACAACCTTGACCTCCTCATCCTTACTGAAACCTGGCTCAACGGGAGTTCTGGTCCAGCATTTTCTCTGGCTATTCCATCTGGGTATTCCATTTTCAAGAAAGACCGCATCTCTCAGAGAGGTGGGGGCGTGGCCCTCATTGCCAGGGAAACCTTGGCCATTAGGGAAGTTGAAGGACTGCTTGACAACAATAGCGACTACCTCCTATTAAAAATAACAGTCTCCCCCAACTGCACCATAACCATGCACATTGTTTACAGACCCCCAGGCCCATGCATCAACTTCCAGGACACCCTTATTTCTGTACTAACAATATCAAAAAGACATCACAAGTCATACTCCTGGGAGACCTCAACCTAGGGCTCAACGACCCCAAGGATACCCCTGCCAAATCCCTCAAGAACGTGCTATCCAACCTGGCTTTCACGCAATCTATATCTGACCCTACTCGTATCAAAGGGCGCACCCTCGACTGGATCAGTCATCACAACTGCTCCATATTAATCACCGCCAACACCCCCATCCCTTGGTCCGACCACCACTACATCCAATTCAACATTGGAACCAAGAAAGCGCCCCTCTCACCTCCACCACCTTGCCCGGCCACCTACGCAAGGAGTTCACGCCTACTCACAGTTGAGAATTTAGCACCCTACCTTCTGAACCCTGCCTTGCAGGCCCAGTCTTCCAATAACCCGGAAACCCTAGCTAACACTTTCAAGGATGTCATCACCTCAGCCGTGGATGCCATCGCTCCACTGACCCTTAAAGCCTAAAAAGCCAAAAAAGCCAAACACGCCAACTCATGGTTCTCCAAAGAACTTCTTGACCAACGCGTGCAAAAGAGGATTGCCCTCTCCACATGGAAAGCCAACCCCCTGCGAAGCCACTAAACAAATTTAAAGCCATCTCTAAATCCTACAAAACTAACATCACCTTAGCCAAAGCTGCCTCCTTCAATGCCAGGATTTATGACGCCAAGTCCGGATCTAAGGAGCTATTCACCATCTTTAGGGAACTGGAAAAACCATCTGCTCCCCCCCCCAATCAGTCAAAGACGACAAGTGGTGTAATAGTATTCAATCTGCCATGCTAGAGAAGCTTAACACTCTCCAAACTAAAATCCGCGGCCAACAAAAAGCCCTTTCCAGCCTCATTGCGAACTTGCACGCTGAACCACCCACCAAGACCACCGCCTCCCCACTATTTGACTTCGAAGATATCACTGAGCCAGAGGTCATCGCCCTGCTCAAGTCCATCAAACCATCCAACTGCAAGGGTGATGCCTGCCCAGCCAGCCTCATCAAAGACTCGGCATCTACCCTAGTCCCCTTCCTAACAGCCTTTATTAACTCCTCTTTGCAGTCAGGCCATGTTCCATCTGAACTCAAGGAAGCATGGATACGCCCTCTCCTTAAAAAAACCTTCGCTCGACCCATCAGTCCCTCGGAATTACAGACCCATCACCACTGTACCATTTCTGCTCAAAATCTTGGACAAAGCAGCACACCTGCAAGTCCAACAGTTCCTGGAAGATAACCGTCTCCTCGGCCTGCGGCAATCTGGCTTCCGCCCACGACACGGCACCGAAACGGCCCTTCTAGACTTAAAGAACCAAATGGACGATCTTAGAGACGCAGGCAAACCTCCTCTCCTATTGCTCCCGGATCTTTTCGCTGCCTTTGACCTGGTGGACCACAACACTCTGTGCCACCATCTAGCCACCCAAGCTAATTTCTCCACCAAAGCTTGTCAACGGATCACCTCCTTTCTCCAAGAAAGGGCCATGAAAGTCTTTTCCGACTCAGCCTCCGCCACTCCCAGCCTCATCACCTGTGGCGTTCCTCAGGGATCCTGGATTGCGCCCACGCTATACAAACTCTTTACGAGGCCCCTGTTCAGCATCCTCGACTCCCTAGGCATCTCATATACTAATTATGCGGATGACACGCAGGTACTTATCCCTCTCACGGGCGATTACCTAACAGATACCATAACCCTCACCACCATCTACTCTACCACCCAGTCATGGATGGCAGAGAATTGGCTCTGCCTGAACAGTGAGAAAACTGAACTACTTCTCATCGGGTCACCCTTCACACTGGGCAACCTCGGAGATCAGTACGCCTCCTTCACCATCGACAACATTCCCATAAAGGTCTCCAACCACGTTAAGACACTCTGAGTCTACCTGGACTCTGGTTTGTCCATGGACAGACAGGTCAATGCCATCGCCACATCCTCAGCCTACTACTCCAAAGTCCTTAATGCTGCCAGGCCCTTCCTGTCCCACCTTAACTGCCTCACCATTGCTAGGGCAATTATCGGGTCAAGGCTAGGCTACTGCAATGCCCTTCTCGTTGGGACCTCCAACAAAAACATTGCTAAATTGCAGCTAGTCCAAAACAACGCACTGAGGGCAGCCACAGGTACCGCAAGAAGAGACCATATCTCCGAAATCAGAAGACAGGCACACTGGCTCCCTGTCAAAGAGAGAATTGTCTTCAAAACTCTCGCCCTCACCCACAAATGCCTTCACAAACTTGCCTCTCCATACCTGACACACAGAATCACCAAGCACACTGCCACAAGACCCTTAAGAGCGCGCTATGCCAATACGATTGTCACGCCCACGACGCATAAGGTGCGCGCTGGTGGCTCCAGCTTCCCCACCCAGGCAGCCATGCACTGGAACGCGCTCCCACCCCATTTAAGATTGATCGAGTCACACCAAGCTTTTCGCAAAGCCATCAAAACCAGGCTCTTTGTTTAAATTGCCTCTCGCTCCACTATGAATATGCAAATGTCAGTTCCTGCATCTGTGCTTGTTCCTGTGCAACTATGAGACCTTCGTCACCTGTCTGTAAATCATAAGTCCTTCATTTTCTGTAACAGCGCCTCGATGCCTTATGGGCTGCAAGCGCGCTTTACAAACGCAAATGAATGAATGAATGAATAAATAAAGACTGAAGACAGGACACTGGAAGGGATTTTGCAGCAGGGATCACTCCAGGCAAAAGTTTTTTCGCAGTTTAACGCGGCTTTGTGGTTTTGGCGCCCTTTTCAGGAGGCAGAAGACTGAATATCGCTTGTCGGATTCTCATCTCTAATCTGGTCTAGCACTCTGGTGAGGGGACTTCAAGGACTCAAATCTTGTCTCTGTAGATCCAGCAGGATGCCACCCAAGTTTCTGCTCGATTCGGAATTCGGAACACCATGCACATCCCGATGGCTCAAGGTCCCAGGGTATTGGGGTATTGCAGCCCTGTATGGTCAAAGAACGACATGGGATGGCTCAAAACACAGGTCTCCAGGCTAGTGGATCTCACCATGCTCTGGGTCAGGGTCGTCGTTCTTGGGACCCCCAGGTCGATTGGAAGAAAAGTTAACAGCAGCCTCTGGTTACACAGCAGGCTCTCCGGTTGCTGGAAATCCCTACAGTCGACTTTCATCTTCTTCTTCTTCGGTTTTAGCTCCAGTGGTCGACTTGTCAGGAGCTTCCAGGTTTGGAGTATTTAATAGGAACTACAGCACAACCTCTGCAATCTCTCCCTGCATTTTACAGAAAAGGGCTGCTAAGGAGAATTCTCAAAAATGTGTTAATTGCCTCTACCTTAGAGACCCCCAGCAACTTTGCTGGATTTTGAGGACTTAGAGAGTGAGACCCTTTTTACCACTCTCTCGTGTATTTTATGTGATTTTATACACTGTTTCTTTTTGGTTAAGGGTGAGTGAAATTGACTCTACTTAGCATTGTACTTGCTAGACCCAGCACACCCTATCTTACAATAGAGTGCTGGAGGGGTTATTTAGTGTCCACTGTGTGTAAATGCTCATGTAACATCTTATATGTTACCCTTTCCTCTCAGAATGGCTGGTGGCAGTGGTTTGCAATGAACTACCATGATTTACCCCGACCGCGAACTGTTCGCAGTTCCGGTAACGTTAAATCGCAGGAGCCATGTTTTTCAAAATGGCACAGAGCCTCCTTGGTTTCTTTTTTCGGCCAATTCTTTGTGGAAAGATCCTTCGAGTTTTTCTCTGCGCGCCAAACCAAGTTGGGTCTCTGTTTATTTGCCTTTGGCGGGCTTCAGGAGTGAAGCGCGTATCAGTTGAGGCTTTTGCCACCACCTTCTCATCACCCCCCCCCCCGTCCCTCGTTGGCTGACTTTCATCCTGACACAGCCCTCTCTACGCTCCACTCTGCTATATCTGATACTCTTGATATCCTTGCCCCCGTCATGAGAATCCGCCTGAAGCTCAAAGCCAAGCGCAACTCCTGGTACGACTCAGACCTAGTCACCCTAAAACGCAAGAGAGGAAGTGGCTTGCTTCATGTACATCCTCTGACAAACTGGCCTGCCTCCTGCACCAAAGGCAATACCGGCTCTCTGTCCTAACCAAGAAGAGAGCTCATATCCAAGCCCGCGTCTCTGCAGCATCTAACAACTCGGCTGAACTCTCTAAAATCTGCAAGGAACTGGCCAATCCTGCCGCAGTCTTTACCTCTCCTGTCCCTTTGCAGGCCCTATGCACGGCACTGGCTTCTCACTTCATCTCTAAAACTCAGGACATCCTGTCCTCACTCTCCTCCTATCCCCTCCCACCACTCCCTGCTCTTCCTCTGGCTCTTCTGCAGCCACCTCTGCTCCCTCCTTCTCTGCCTTTCCCCTGTTCTCCGCAGACAAGGTTTCTAGACAAGTCTGATCCATGAAAGTCTCGTCAACTTTCAGTGCTATGCGGATGACACCCAGCTCATTTTCAAGCTACCCTCGGCGGCCTCCTCTCATCTCTGACTACTATCTGCTATCCAGGAGTGGTGTGCTGCCAATTACCTCTGCCTTTACGCCAATACTGAGATTCTCCTCGTCGGCACACCCGCTCCCTCCTTTCCTGTAGCTCTCTGGCCAGCCTCTCTTGGCCCTCTTCCTGCTCCCACCTGCAAGGCTAAAAACCTTGGGGTCATCTTCGACTCCACACTCTCCTTCTCTCCTCACATCTGTGACGTCTCTAAGAGGTCACACTACCAGCTGCACCTCCTCAGACATTCTTCCTTTCCCCAGAAGCTCACTGTCTCCAGAGCTCTGGTTCTCTCTAGGCTGGACTAGTGTTTGTTTGCAACAGCTTCTTTCTAAATCTGCCTGCTTCTACTCTCCGCCCTCTGCAACTCATCCAGAACTGGACTGCGAGACTTGTCCTCAAGCCCAGGGATCGTATCTCTCCAGGACTGCAATCTCTGCACTGGCTCCGAGTGGCTGCGAGGATGAAGTTCAAAACCCTCTGCATCGTCCACAAGGCCTTCTGGGGCCTCAATACCTTCAACTCTCTCTTTGTAAATATCTTCCTTCTCAAGCTCTTTGCTCATCCACCTCCAACTCCCTCGGGGTCAGTCGCTTCTCCAAGCAACGAGTTGGTGGTAGATCTCTTTCTTCAGCAGGTGACTCCCTCTGGAACTGCCTCCCTTAAACTTGAGAACCATCTCTGGTTCCGGAAGCACCACAAAACCTCTCTTTGCTTCTGCTTTTTCTCCTCCTCTCCCCTGCTGACCTCCTGGCTGTAACCGGAACTGCACTGGCTACCTGGACACCCTCTGATCTCGGGCCCAGGTCCCTCCCCCGCCAACGCCGCACACCTGCACTGCCCGCCTGGCAACACCCGCACTTGGGGACTGTTTCTGTATCCCTACAGTCCCCCTACCAGCCCTTGACACCTGATGTCTGCATGTAACCATGCACTTGCCACATGCTGGCCTTTACTTATTGTTATTATATATTCCCATGTACTGCACTGTCCCTGCACCCTTCCCACACTTGTACGATCTGAACAACACCTGGCCAAGTAGGATTGTTGTCTATCCTCCCTTTGTTCCCCTCCCTTGCCTCGTCGCGCCTTGAAACACTTGTGTAGGCGCGTTATAAATGCCATATCATATCAAACCCGCCTCTGGCTCCAGAGTGTCTGGGGTAGGCAGGAAGTGAAGGAGGTGCGCGAATCTCCCTGTGCTTAGTCCCTGAGGAGACCCAAATGCACTCGGACGATTGGCTGCATGACTATCCGGTAAGGACAGCCACCCTGCTGGGTGAGTGGCAGATAGGCTGGAATGAATGGGAGAGAACTGAATAAAAGGCGAGTCTCTTGGCTTGGAAGGCAGAGTCACCCACTGGACGAAGGAACCGAAGAAGAGCTTCAAGAGGACGGCTGCTGCAACTACTGGACCGTTGGTTTGCCTGCTGAAGCCCTGCTGCAGGTCAGAATCACCAAGTTTGCATCGACAGAGAAGCCCTGCAAGGACTTCTCCTCCCTTTGAGTTGGTGGGACCAATCAACTCCCAAGTAAACCACCTGGACACCCATCTCGGAGCTGGTTGAATTTCCTCAGAGTTGCTGCAGGAAACCGTTGAGCCAGGGAGAGGGACACCAGTGTGTGCGTTGCTTGTAATGTGGCCTAAAGCTTTTGGAAGATCCTCCGGACTCCCACGAAGCAGGACTGACCAAGCCTGACACCGCCCCCCACCCCCCCCACCCCCCCGAGTTGAGTGCGGGACCTCAGATGGGAGGAAAGTCCACTTTGACAGGCAGGAACCGCACTTATTGCCATTTGCTGTACCGCAAGGAGCTGAAATGCGAAACAGCCACTGAATTTAAAGATTGCCGGTTGCCAGCTTTGACGGTGCCAATAAGGTGCAGGAGTCCCCCAATGTCGTCCTTGTCCCCACGACTGACCCCCCAGGAACAGTGAGATCTGCAGAGCTGTACAGGAACAGAAGTCTTCAGCTGCATCTTTTTCTTCTTTACTAAAAAGTACTGTAAAACTAACCTGAGAGAACTTACGTCTTACTGTGGAAGTGCTTTTAAATTCTGCAACTCACAAGTCTAATCAGCTTGTGGCCCTACATTTGATACTTTTTTACCAAAGACTCGTAAGAACTTGTGCAAAGACTTTTTCATTTACTTACCTGAAGTGCTGAATCCTATACAAAGACTTTGGCCTATTGACTTTGGCTTGGCCTATTGAATTGAATGACTCTTCTACGTGCTGTCTGAAAGCATTTGCCCTGCTTAGGAATATTTGTAAATTCTTGTGTTCTAATAACCCTTGCCTTTTACTTACTTTTTAAAGAGTATTCTGAATGCCAACAGTAAAGTATTCATGTCCCCAGCACCCTTGTTACTGAAGTCACCTGTGGGTGTAGGTTGTGCCTGTGGGCCATCCTATTTTATTTCTAGTTTCCACGCAGCCCAGCCGCTTGCTGTCCTTATCCACAATTGGCTACAGCAATCCTCTTCTGGACCAATCCACGGCCGGAGGCGCGAGCTGGCCCACCTCCTGGAAGGCCCGCGACTGAAAGGCTATCACCTGTGCAAGCCTGTCCGGAGCCGTACGGACCATCAGCCAGAAAGTCTGGCTCTACACCGTTCCACGAAGTGAGTACCAGACACTGATTCCCCATTGCCACTCTTTCTCACCTTCCTCGCAACAAGCTGCCCAGCTTTCATGCGCCACACCATCGCCGCCCGAACCACAAGCAACGATTACTTGACACCGATTTCTGACTTTGGGCAATCCCCTCATGGTGCAGCCCACACCGGATCTATTGTTCAGCCATACCGCACTCTCAAATCCTACACAGCATCACCTCAGCTCTATACCACATTCCTCATCAGGGTGATTAACATTGTCACGGTCAATCCCGAGTTCCATCGACCCTGCTACCTTACTCACTGTACCCGTGTCCTATACTATTAATAGCTCTGCCTGCTCTGTTTATCTGTATCGCTATCATGATCTAAACATGTCAAACCTGTATATCTTGTCGCACCACAGCCCCTGTTGTCGGGCCTCTCAAATCGACCCTCCCAGGTCCAACTGGGGTCTTTCCTCTCTGACATCTTCTTCTCTAGCTGGGGTGTCCCCCAGGGATCTAACCTCTCTCCCTGGCTGTTCAACCAGTATCTGGCACTTCTCACCCACCACATCGCCGCTCTCTGCCCCTACTTTCAGTGCTATGCGGATGATACCCAACTCATTTTCAGGCTACCCTCGGCCTCCTCTTCTCCTTCCCTCATCTCTGACTGTCTTTCTGCTATCCAGGAATGGTGTGCCGCCAACGACCTCTGCCTTAATGCCAGTAAGACTGAGATTCTACTCATCGGCACTCCCACTCCCTCCTTCCCTGCTGCTCTCTGGCCGGCCTCTCTGGGCCCTCTTCCTACTCCTACCTGCAAGGCAAAAAACCTTGGGGTCATCTTCGACTCCACACTCTCCTTCTCTCCTCACATATCCGACGTATCTAAGAAGTCACACTACCAGCTACACCTCCTCAGAGGTATCCTTCCTTTCCTCTCCTTCCCCCAGAAGCTCACTGTCTCTAGAGCCCTGGTTCTCTCTAAGCTGGACTACTGTAACAGCCTCTATCTTAATCTGCCCGCCTCTACTCTCCGCCCTTTGCAACTCATCCAGAACAGGACTGCAAGACTTGTCCTTGGCCTCAAGCCCAGGGACCGTATCTCTCCAGGACTGAAATCACTACACTGGCTCCCAGTGACTGCGAGGATCAAGTTCAAAACCCTCTGCATTGTCCACAAGGCCGTCTGGGGCCTTGGGCCAAAATACCTTCAACTCTCTCTTCCTAAATATCTTCCTTCTCGAGCTCTTCGCTCATCCGCCTCCAACTCCCTCAGGGTCAGCCGCTTCTCCAAACAACGAGTTGGGGGCAGATCTCTTTCCACTGCAGGGGCCTCCCTCTGGAACAGCCTTCCTACCTCCCTGAAACTTGAGGAGAACCACCTCCGGTTCCGGAAGCACCTCAAAACCTTCCTCTTTGCCTCCGCTTTCTCTCCCCCTCTCCCCTGCTAATACTACTGAAACTGCACTGAATCTGCAACTGGGCCATTCACCGTTCTCGGCCCAGCCACTCTCCCCTGCACTGCCTCCACGGCAACCCCTGCACTACGGGACTGTGTCTGTATCCATACAGCCCCCCTTCCCAGCACTTGTTTGCACTTACCTCGCACTTGCCACCAGCTGGCCCTTGTTATTTATCCTGTATGCTGTATGCTTATAACCCTGTACTGCACTTTCCCCTCTCCCTTTCCCCCATGCACTTTTCCCTTCCCCTCTACCCTTGCACTTGCGCGATCTGAATGACACCTCGCCTAGTAAGATCGTTGTCTGTCTCCCCTTGTCCCCCCCCCCTGCCTCGTCGCGCCTTGAAACACTTGTGTATAGGCGCGTTACAAATGCCATATCATATCATCTGATCACTAAGGTTTTTTGTGCCAGTCCTTCCTAGCTAGTTAATACTTCACATGTTCCAAAACTAACCGTTCTATCTTTAGCAGCCATCACTTATTTAGTCCCTATGCTGCTTCCAAATAACTTAGTGTATATATTACTGTTTTATTGCATAGATCTATGGGAATGTAGGTGCTCATGGTACTCAACCTTAGTACTAGACCAGCTCACTGCCCAAATTATGTGGTACGCCATATCAAGCGCTGCCTCCCAAGAACTGCGACTGCACAAAACAGGAAGTATCCGCTCTCTGTGCCTGTAACAGTCTTGCTCGCTGCCGGAGTGTGTCAAATCTTACTTGCCTCATTGTGCTAGACTTTATTAGCTAGACTTAGTATTGTACAAACTATTTCCCTGTTTCACCTACTGCCTCCTTTTATTATTCCTTTAACTCATGTCACACAAGCATCCATTGCACCTATTGTGGGTATAGCAACCCTCCTGCATACCCAATTGGCCGGCCTCCTGGCGCACATACTGCTTGCTGTAAGTTTCACCAACTACCTCCTAGTACTACACTGCACGTTGCTGCATTCAAACCTACCTATCCTAGTATGCCCCGAAGGTAAAACGTCAGCGCATCATACCTGACTCTACTAGCCAGAGCGCACACAGTCCTAAACCCCATCTAACTGCCTCATATGTTTGATACACTCCACCTACTGCCACACAGCATTACACTTTGTGCCAATCCTCCACAGGCTGCCCAATACATCCTACCATGGCCACATTCCATAGAGTTACACTTGCAATGGACTCCTTCCTACCGCTATTCCACACCATCACCCTGACCAATTTCCTACCACCGTTCCAACCCAACAGCAATAGCCTTGCATCAGTCAAATCCCCCACAAGAACTGTAACCAGTCCCTCGCTTAGCCCTCTTGAATGGATACAGTGCTTCGAAACACCTCCCACGCCACTTATCCCATTGCCTGTCCACTTCAGAAACAGGAGACTAGGCTCTCGCTTCCCTAACCACCAAGTTACTCTAAGGTTGAACAGTCAACTCGCTCAGCCTACACCCAATAATTACAACCAATCCACCTGCTCAGCAGCAGCACCCAAACCTCCTACACCACCCAATCTCCCCCTTCCCCAGTTTCCTCTAAAACTCATCCGCCTACCCCTCCATCAATTACCATCCCACCACCCCTATCTAACTCTAGCATAGAAGAACCCATACCCGCTCCTCTGCCATCTGTTATCTGTTATCAAAGGATCACTTATCAATGCTCGTTCACTAGTAGCCCACGCCACCGAGATCACTGACCTTATTACAGCAAACCACCTAGACTTCCTGGCCATCACTGAAACCTGGCTCCACCAGGCAGCCGGCCCAGCATGCTCACTAGCCCTGGCAGAAGGCTATACTATGATCAGAACCAACAGATACTTAGCCAAAGGAGGAGGAGTGGCCTTCATCTCCAAAGCACACCTTGGCCTCAGAGCCACCACCCTCTCCAGCCTTCCTTCTGCAGAACTCCTGTCAGTTAAACTCGCACTCTCGCCTACCCAAACCATACATATGCATCTCATTTACTGCCCTCCTGGAACTACCTCACCCTTCGACAAAAAAAAAATCACCAACCTCCTCTCCACCAACACCAAACTTAGATCCCAAACCATCCTCTTGGGAGACCTCAACCTTGGTTTTCACGACCCCCAACGATCCACAAGCACTAGCTCGGGAAAATTCCATCACCCATTTGGGTTTCAAACACAGAATCACTGAACCAACTCATTCTAAAGGTCAAACACTGGATTGGTGTCCAACCTCAACTGCTCCATCACGATTCTTCAAAATGAACCAGTGGCCTGGTCAGACCACCACTTCATTTAATTCTCCATCCAAGGAACCACCCCCCCCCCCAGCGCCACCACAACCCCACCCACCTTCTCCAGAAACTGCCAAAACATCTCCATAAATAGTCTTCGACCGCTTATTAACAATATCCTGGATGCGTCCACGTTCAAGAACCTTGACTCTAACAAGCTGGTCGACCTATATGCTGATGCACTCAAATCAGCGCTAGACACCACTGCACCTCTTAAACTAAGAAAAACAAAACCCACCGGCACATCTCAACAAGTGGTTTACACCTGAATTAAGAAACTCCAAAAGGACTGCAGAAACCACTTGGCGCAAATCACCCACAAGCCAGAATAAAATTTTATTTTTAACCTACAAAGTGGCCATCCTAACCACCAAAAAAGAACCATACAATACCAGAATCCACAACGCCAAATCAAGTACTAAAGAGCTTTTTAGTATCCTAAAAGAGCTTGAATCCCCTGCACCTCCCTCCCAGGTCTGTACTAAGGATGCGGCCTGGTGCACAAAAATCCAACAAGCTCTGGCTGACAAAATCCCCTCACTACAAAGTAAGATTGAATCTAAAAAACTAGCCTCTCAAGTTGACACCGCCCTAAACCTGCACCAGATAAGTCATCCACAATGCACACCTTTGGCATTCTCCCAAATAAAGCTGAAGGAAGTGGAAGACATCATCAAAAGTCTCAAACCTTCTCATTGTCAAGGTGACATCTATCCATCCTCCATTATTAAGGAACGAGCCAAAGACTTAGCCACTTTCATCGCCACACCGACAAAGTCACCCTTCAAGTCCAAACAAGTCCCTAACAATGTTTATATGTTTATGTTTATTAATTTTATATATCGCTTTACACCAAAGCACTTTACAATAAAAAAACAAGATACAATAAGGGAGAAGCAAGTTAACAAACATGAGACAAACTAGCGTAACAATATGTAGAACAATTTCCTTGGATATTGGAGATATGGGAACGTGAGAAGGAAGGGAGAGAAGGGAAGGGGATAAAGTTCAGTTATGTGATATAAAGTCGAGTGGCTGTGAGAGAAAGGGAAGGGGAGGGGAGGTATGGGGATGGGGGAGAAAGGAGGAGAAAAGGTAGGAAGTCAAGGGGGGTGGATAAAAAGGGCTTTCAAGGAGGTGTGGAACGAGGTGTAAGTGGGGGTGGAGAGGATAGAGGGGTAAGGCGTTCCAAAGTAGGGGGGCCAGAAGCTGAAAGGAGCGGAAGCGAGAAGCAGCACAAGGAGACAGGGGTACAGTAAGTAGGAAGAGGTCAGCGGAGCGGAGAGAGCGAGAGGGAGTATAGAAGGAGAGGAGAGAGATCGGGGGGAGCAAGGTCATGTCGAGATTTGACGACCAAGCAGAGAAATTGATATTTAAGTTGGGAGGGGAAGGGAAGCCAGTCGAGATGAGAAAGTGAGGAGGAAATACAGTCACGAGGGCCGAGGAGGCAGAGAGTACAAATAGAGGAGTAGTAGATGGACTTGAGGGGGGTCAGATGAAAGGCAGGGAGTCCAAAGAGGAGAGAGGAACAGTAGAAGAGTCGGGAGAAGATGAGTGAAGAGATTTAAGAGTTTAGAAGCCTGGAAAGTGAGGGAGGACCTGACCTTGCGGATGTTGTAGAGGCGGTGACGACAGGAACGAGAGGTGAGAGAAATGTGATGGGAGAAGGAAAGGGAGGAGTCTAGGTGGATGCCAAGGTTGCGAGCAGAGGTGGAGATAGGGAGATAGGAAGGGACAAGGAAGGAACAATCTCAAGGAAGCCTGGGTTATGCCTCTCCTAAAAAAAAGTAAAAAAAACAACCTTGACCCAAACACTCTAATAATTACAGGCCCATCACAACCATCCCCTTCCTTTTAAAAAATTCTAGACCGAGTCGCAAATCTGCAAATTCAGAAGCGCCTAGAGGAAAACAACCTTTTACGCCTCAGACAATCCGGCTTAAGCGAGACATGGAACAGAGACCGCTCTCCTAGACCTGAAGATCCAAATGGATGAGGCAAAGGACAAAGGCAAGCTAATGATCCTCCTGCTCCTAGACTCATCAGCTGCCTTTGACCTTGTCGACCCCCAAATCTTAACCAGGCACCTCACCACAGCTGCAGCCTCCTCTACCATTGCATCTGACTGGGTCAATTCCTTCCTCTCCAATCGGACCACCAGGATTTTCTCTCTATCAGCCTCAGCACACCCGAGATTCACACTTTGTGGAGTCCCACAAGGCTTGTGCGTGTCACCCACGTTATATAACATTTATGAAGCTCCTATTCGATTGGCTGTACAACTTGGGTGTCATCTACACTAATTACGCAGATGACACCCAAGTCCTCATCCCCCTCACTGGCTGCTATGATCACAACTCTAAAATGCTGAATGATGTCTACCTAGAAATCCAGGCCTGGATGGCAACCAACAGCTTATGCTTCAATAAGACAAGACCGAGCTGATCTCGGCACTCGGGCACGCTTGAACATAGGTATACATCCTTCAGTATTGATGGTAACGCGATCAGAGTCTCCAAAGAAATAAAGACTCTGGGGGTCTATCTTGACAAGTCCGTTCTGTGGCAGCCTCCACAGCCTACACTAATAAGCTAATCTACAGCTGCAAATCCTACCTGTCCACTAGCAGTTGCCTAACCCTAGCCAGAGCAGTAGCACTGTCAAAAATGGACTACTGCAACACACTCTTTCTAGGCTCCTCTGAACGCAACCTAAACAGGCTTCAGGTCCTTCAATAACTCATTGAGAGCAGCACTTAACCTACCCTAGATCCAGCCACATCTCAACTCTTAGACGTAACGCCAACTGGCTGTCAGTTCGTGACAGAATCACTCTTTGCACCTTGGTAATCACACGCAAGTGCCCCGCAAACAGCCCCAAAATACTTGTCCGACAAATTCTGCAAGCACCAACCCTCTCGCACCACCAGATCTCATTGCCTCACAGTACCTAGGTTCAACCTAAAAACTGCAGGAGGAGCCAGCTTCCCAGTTCAAGCAGCCAAACATTGGACTCCATGCCCCTTTCTTTCAGACAAGAACCTTACTTCCTGACATTCAAATCTGGAATTACAGAAAATGGTTGAGCAACAAGCCACTCCCATGAGAACCCCTCCGGCTGTATCCGACTACCACCCTAACCACAACTCTATATCTGCCCGATGCACTTGCTCTTATGTTATTTTACAAATGCCTGACCTAGCTGTAACCTCTGGTCCTCCTAACTGTTGTTATGCTTTTGCTTTTCTCCATGTAGAGTTTTTCCAGCGCCTAGGAGGAAGGACAAAAGGGCTACGGAGTTTTGGACCTCTCCCTCGCTGCCTGCCTTCTCAGACACTCTGAAGCATTGGCGGGGAATACAAAGGATTCCTGCCAAAGAAAAAAACTCACAGAGGTCATTCCCAGCATAGAATCGTAGGTGAAGACCTCAAACTACAAGCAAGAAGAAAAACTGTGCCCTTCTGTGCATTACAGAGGCTGAATTAACAGCCTGCAAGCAGAAATGACTAAATGTCATTAAGGTAAAACCACTGCCACCAGCCATTCAAGCAAACTTGCATATGTAACAAAAATGTTACAGGCAAGTAAGAAAGGGGATACATTGTATCCCCCCAGCACTCAACATAAAGTGGGGTGTGCTGGCTCACTATATAAAATGTAAAGGGGGATGAAAACTGTAGTTCACCCAAGTACATGAAAGGGACATCAACAGGGGAGCCCATAGGGGCAAACCAGCCTACGCCCAAAAGCTGTAGGAAACTATTACTTCAACCATACACCATGGAGAGACATAAAAAGAGTAAAAGACTAGGTGAAATGGGAAAAAGATTGCCCTGCAAACTAGGGACAAGGTAGAATAGTTACCTACTCAAAGCAAAACGGTCTGGGGTTGACAAGTCGGGAAGATTTATCATAGATATGACAATCTTACCTAACAGGAAGTAGGGAAGATATCCTGGTATTCGTCACAAGGGTGAAGATGGAAGTGTGGAAGACCAGCTAGAAAAGCGAGGAGAAAATAAGGGAAGACATAAGGATCTTAGTGGGATGAAAAGAAAGGAATTGGCAGGTGTTAGGAAAGATTTCTTAACTGTGGGTAATTTTCCTTCCATGTGGCAACCCCTAAACTTTTTGCTGTTTTCACCAGGATCTAGACTTTGCCAGAGAAGTGCAGCCCTCAGCCGCACTCCTCTGGGCTTTCGCTCCATTCTTACGGGGAAACTGACATGCCACAGTCAGTACCGGGAAACATTGTTTTCCGTAGTTTCTTTATCATGTTGCAGCTTTCGTGCAACATGGCACAAGAGGGCACTGTAAGCTAAGTTACTGCTCTCTTGGGTCCCTAGTCTTCTACAGGCCCTAGATCCTCTCTTTGGATTGTAAATGAACGGTGCAAGTGAATCACGGACGGGATTGGTGGCAGCGATGATTTCTTGTGTTTTTGAGCTCCTTTTGGCGTTTTAAGCGCGTTTCTTGCGCTTAGCCCAAAATGGTGGCCTGGCTCCCAAAATGGCCAGACCACGAGGCTCTTTGTCCTTTCGGCTGACCGTCTTGCCCCCTTCACCTCCCCCAGGTCGAGCCGACCCGGGGCCTTCCTTATTTGGGCATGTACTTTCCCGCGAAACACAGATGCTTTCGTGGGCTTCTACAGGCCTGTGTGTGCCTCCAGGATGGGGGCTGGGATGTCTGGTCCCAATACACATCCTGGGCGCCAGAGTCTAGGGTGGTGTGAATGCCTGGGACCCCCATGGTCCGTGGTGAGGTCCACAGATCGTGTGAGTGTTTTATGAGCGGATCTCCCATTGGGTCCCCTCCGTTTTGGCGCGAAGGGAACCGTGGATAAGAGGGGGCTGGAAACGCCACTACCAGGTCGATCTCCTGAGTTCTCACGAACAAAGGAATACAGGAGCCAAGTATCCTGCAACCACGAGGCTGAACCGAGGAATCGCTGGTGACCCGCTGAAGGACTGCTCCTCTGCAGTGCTGTCGCTTTGTGAAACCCTTTCTACCTCGGATCGAACGAGAAGGCCTGTACTGGTCCTTCGACCCTTGGAATAGTGGGAACAACTATTCTCGGCATCTTCACCATCTCCTGCATGTAAGCCTTCGGAAGTGTCTCTGGGCCATCCAGCAGACTGACCAGCCTACCCATGAGTCTTGCTCTGTAACCGCCGTCAGGTTGTGTTGTATTACGAGTCCTTGTCTCACTCACACGATTCGTACACTTGGCATTCCCAGGTCTGACGTGAGGAGTGTACATTTGGCTGGAATACACACGGCGGCTCCCTTGCCCTGCGGTGGTAAACTGTGCGGGTTCACTGCGTTTGGGACGTCCTCAACTCGACTTCTGCTGCTGCGGAATCTACACAACAACAAGACGTCCCCTGCTCTTATCTGAACCTGCCAGCACTGAACCCGACGCGGAGAAGCCTGGGTCTGCTTGCATCAGGGACCGGGGAGTAGCATCGCTAGGAACTGGACGCCCTCCTGCAGGAGCCCATAGCTTTTCCCCGCTGTGTCTAACAGCACGCCTTTCCGTACTCGCGCTCTGCTTCTGCCCCCAGTTGAGGCTGCGCTTGAGTTGCGGAGCTCTGTTCATCTTCATTTGGTCACCGAACTAAACTGCCTGATTCCCTCGAAGAGACTCCCCCTTTGCCCGTTGGCACTAGCGTGTGCAGGTACTTTTGAGCACAAGGCTCCACTCTTCGTAGGGCTTGGACTTCCTTTTAGTTAGGTGCCTCTGAAGGCGGACTGGGTCGGACTTCCTTTTAGTTAGGTGCCTCTGAAGGCGGACTGGGTCTAATTATTATTCGTAATGCCTGTTTTCCTCCCCATCTAGGTGGTCTACACATTTCGTGCGTCTAACTTGTTAGACTCGTTTGTATTTGTATATATATTGTATTGGTTTGGTATGTGTTGGTTTACTGGAGTTTTATTGTGATTTCTCGCTAAGGTCAATGTTACAAAGACCTTGTAATAAATGTGTATATATTTTTAATATAATACCTGTTTGGAGTAATTTGTAAGTGTCCTTGCTTTGGGTGCTCATTGCGGGCTTTCAGTCACCCTCACCACTCTTGAGACCTAGTCTTGACCGCCGCGATCGCTACCCTGATTGGTCTGGCTTGTCCAGAGGTTACCCTGTTCCAAGAAACTAGGCTGGCCTTCGAACCTCTGCGCCTCCAGGACAGAGTTCAGAAATCCATCTTAACAGCAGGCACGACGAAGATTAAACAAGTACAAATGACAAGTACAAGAAATGTTTGAAATAAAGACAGCGAAGGAGCAGGATTAGTCGAACAGGCAGGTTGAGGTTACGGGCTGAAGGAGAGAGGGTAAGAGGAGAAGGGGAAAAGGACGTGGAAGGGAAAAAGGGGACCTCGTTTTTACAGGGATTGGAGGTGGAGAAAGTGAAATCTCATCTGGAATTGCATGGCGGCAAGGCAGGACGAGAGGTGTGGTGGGAGTCAGGGAACAAGGAGAAAGAAAATACCATTTGAGAATCATCAGTATAGAAATAGTGTGAGAAGTTAAAGGAGTTAATTACAGAGAGAAGGGGGTGCAAAGAGAGAAGAGTAAAGGGCAAAGAGCCAAACCCCGAGATACTCCATAAAGGAGGGGGCAGGAAGAAGAGGAATGACCAACCCATACAACAGAATCGGAATTGTCAGAGAGATATAAACAGAACCATTCAAGTACAAAAACTGAGAACCCAAGAGATGCCAAAGGACAGAATAGGGTTGTACACGGAGTCTAAATCAGCTGAGATATCTAAGAGTGTAAGGATTGAAGACGATCTGCTATGGCGCTCAGTGAGAATAGAGTTTGAGACTTGTAGAAAAGCGGTTTCTGTTGAATGAGACTGGTGGATACCAGATTGAACAAGGGGAAGAATAGATTGGTGAGTAAGGAATTGAGAGACTTGATTGTAGACAGCTCGGTCAAGAGGTTTCAATAGAATGGGGAGAAGAGCAATGGGATTAGACTGAATCGAGGGGTATAGACAGGTTTTAAGAATATAAATATTTGCTGCATGTTTGAAGGCACTAGAGAAGGTGGAGGAAGAAAGATTAATCTGAGAAGTCTGATATGGCAAGAGGAAATAGAAGAGGACGTAGATGCAGTGTTCAGATGGATTTCTAAAACTCTGGCCTGGTGGACAGAGTTTAGGAGGCCACAGAGAACAGGGGAAACTCGGAATTCAGCCAAACCAATCAAGGTAGCATGGAGAGTGGGGTCTAGGCTTAACGTCAGGAGAGGAGAGTGGGGTCAGGGGTCCACAAAGCGCGTAGCAATTAAGGATTACACCAAGTATAAAAATACTATATTATAGGGCCAAAAACACACTAAGAAAATGAATAGAGCAGGTAATGTTATCACACAATACTACCAATATAGAATATATATACAGTCGCTGTTAAAATTCACCCTTCACCCCACCTGCCAAAACATTAAAAGGAAGTAACAAAAGCACCAACAGTACACAATAACAGTATCCCTAACTTTTAAAGTCCAAATAAAGTTGACTGAGGCCTTGTTCCCAAAAGTTCGCAAAGTTCTCAAATTGTTTTAGAAGTTGGGGGGGAAAAAGTTAGGGAAATGTTCCAGTGGATGTGAAGATTGGTCCAGAAGACTGTCCAAGTAGTTTACTGGTGAGTATCTACGGGTGCAAGCTAAGTATTGGTCGGGTCCAGAAGCAGAATGCAACCCTTCCCAATGGACGAATGCAGCAGACACTGATTCAGGACTCTTCTGGACACTTTAGCAGATGGGGGATTGACAGTTCCAGAGAATGTCACCACACACGGCGACGGCAGGCATCTCAGTAATCCTGGTCAAAGAAAGCCTTCCATTTCCAGAACCCTTGATGCTGGGACGTTAAAACTTCACATGAAGGCAACTTATGTGACAGGATGGAGACCACCGAAGGTCCGGGCCAAAACAGAGACCCTTGTCGCGGTAGCCCAAAATGCAGTTCATCAGCCCAAAGGACTTCTCTGTGACACTGCACTGAGGGTGGTGTGTGTCACAATACAAAAAGGTAGATGCCTATGGAGTTGGTCAGAATCCAAAACCAACCAAAAGAAACAGAGTCCAAATCAGATCAAAAATACATGAGTGAGAAAAAAAAAGTCTTACTCACTCCAGTATAAAAATTAAAAAATCCTAAGGTCCAGCAAAAGACCTGGGGGTCTCTAAGGTTGAAGGGAATTAGCACAGAAATGAGAATTCTCCTGAACACTTGAAGACTCCAAACTGCAGAGCCACAAGAAGACGTTGAGACTGGTTGGTACCACCAGTCCATATAGTCGATGCATCAGCAAGGGTCTTCTGAGATCATTAGCCAGAAAGGGCTCCACGGGACAGCAGCAAGAGTTGGTCGCCAGGCCTGTTCATGGTGGGTCCTCGGGTCTTCCTCCGTCTGCACAGCTACATAGGCTACTTGGCTCCTCTTTAGATCTCTTGGAGTGGTTGCAGGACTCAAGCCCTCCGGTAGAAATAAGTCCAAACTCTAAGATGAACGGGACCTTGTGCCCAAATGTTACAGGGTCCAACACAATGTTTCTCACAGGTATGGGTCCTCTTTAAAACAAGATGCAATGGGCTTGTGGTAGTGATCCGTTTCAAAGTGATTTAAAAGTTTCACAACATTTTATCAAAGTATAGGCAAGCTCTCTCCTTACTTCCAGACCCAAGGCTAACACAGGGGCGGGATACCCAACCCAGGTTCGACAACCAAATGTGAATGAAGGGAGACCGGAGGCAAAGGGACTTGTTCCCAATGTTATTCCATGGAGGACAGTGGGGGGGGGGCGGGCGGGGGGACAGGCACACTGATGTTTACTTACATCCCCTCACCCACAACTTCAATTTATCCGGACGTTATGGATTGTCAGGGCTCGATATTTCTCCTGGTGAGAAGTGCCCAGGAGTTGCGGGTTTGGGGATTCTTCCAGTCGGATGCAACTGCAGGATGAAACCCCTGTCAGTGAAGAAATGCAGACTCCAATAATGAGGGCTTCCTTAGGACACTTCGCAGTATGGAAGAAGGCAAGTTCCAGCGACGATCACTGTTTGCAGGCGAAAGGCGTCCTCCTAGTTGTGGTCACAACAGCTGCTCCAGGACAGGTTCCCTTGAAGTTAGGAAACTGGAATGTGCGGAGACGGTGACTTGTGGCACAAACTGGCAACTACCAAAGTTCCTGAATCAAATCAAATGCGGAACGGCATCAGTTCTGGTGCAGTAGCCCATGAAAACGGACCACAGAATGCACATAATAGGAATGTCTTAAGAACACTCAACAATAAAAGGCACTGGGAAGGCAGGCGGGGAAATGATGGTGGCACTCCTGTAATGCAGGATGCCTTCCCAGGGTTTGTCTGTAGAGGTGGATGGTGCAAATGAAGAGAATTTTATTTAGATACTAACAAAATTTTGATTTTGGCAATACTTGCCAATTTCTGTGAAAAACATTGTATATTTAAAAAAAAAAAAAGGGAATTAAATAGGGATACAGGCTCCATGGCACTTTAAAGAACTTGCACTTCTTTTCATAAAGCTTAGAAAAGATGTTGCACAGTTGGTGATGTGAACATTCTTTCAGTGTTCATCTACTATCAAGATAACTGGGAATACACAGAAATAAACTGAGAACAGTCTGCAAAGTAGCCTCACTGCAGTAGAGCCAGGTTATGCTGCTTTCATGAACCTTAGGTGCTTAGCAATTTCAGAAACATGCAAACGGAGAATCCACACACAGCCCAATCTTGAGGACATGTTAAGCCGAAATGCACAATAACTTCTTATTAATTTAGTTGTTGAAAAACCGCTCAGTGTCAATCTAGGCTAGGGAACACATTTTAAAAGAAAAACATATGCTTCTCCATATGCACTGCAGTCCTGGGTCAGCATGAATAAGGTGACTTTTCAGACAACATTCTAGTACAGATCGCTGCAAGATGCTATAAAAGTGCGTTTAGAAATACAGTTTACAAGATGTTAAGGTGAATTTCCAAAATCCACCATTAGGGTGGATTTGGGGAGACAAACCTATTATGATGAACAGAGAGACACTCAGAATAGCCAAACACAAACAAGGAAAGATAGCAGAGAGGCAAGGCCTAGTCTCAGGAGGGTGGTGAGTTTTCCAAGGCTATAATGAGGCCACAGAACACCACCAATAATTTCAGTTAAACAGGTAAGTACAAAAATATACAATGATTTATTAGGACTTCAAAATATAGACTTATGCAGGTAAACCGTAGTCCAATATTGTCAACGACTTACTATACAACAGATGTGTACATTCATCCGTAGAGGAATAAAGAAAGCAAATGATTCAATAACCAGTGTAATACGGGTAAGCAGTCAGGTGCATGAAATTCAGTAATGATACTTTAGAATAACGACAGAACAGTTTCCCTAAAACTTTGAGTAAAGATGGGTTGGGCCGTTGCGCTCTAAAGTCATACGTTTCAAAGCTGTACTTTTCAGGTAGGTTTACTAAAAGATTGGACGATGCTTGTAGTTCGGATTCAAAAAGTTAAAAAGGTAAGTAAAGTCAGGTAAGTAAACTCACTCAATCCCAGACACTAGGATAGGCCTAGGAAGGCACCCTTGACCAGGCATCCACAAACAAAGTCAGGAACAAGTGATTCAGAGGGAGGGCTTCCTGGCTATGTAACCATATAGAGAATAGTGGGCAAAGGAACAGGTTTGTTGACATAAACCCCCTTCCTCCGTCCAACACAGATTTCTCCAGAGACCACTGCCGAGGTTCCACAATTCGTTGGGCACACAGTCTTCTGTGCTTGGTCCGGTCGAGGAAGGCCCAGGGGTCACAGGTGCAGCTGTTACGCTGGGACCCATAATTTCATTTTAGTCAGTTTCATGCTTCGTAATATTTTCCAGACACCTTACAGCTGAACACCCAAACTAAGAAAAGAGGAAGACTTCCTCAGAGCAGGCAACCTCTAGCATGCGCGTAAGATGGATTGCAATGGGAGACAGTGACAGGCAATCTTCCAGAGATGAACAAAGGAGCAGGTCCTGCACCACCTTCCGTTGATGCAAGAAAGCTGAAAATGCAGGAGCAGCATCTTGAAGTACAAGTTGACGATCCTCCAAGTATCAAGGATGCACTTGGAATGACAATGACTACAGCAAGGTAGCCCAGGAGACAGCTCGCCAGTCAACCCGTTGGTAGAGGGACACTTCTGATGGGTCAGAAGGGAAGGATCCTCAAGCAGGTGTCGACTAGTTTCCCACAAGTCCAGGGGTCAAAGCACAGACAAGGGCCTTCGAGACCGGGCCGAGATGCAGGGCTTCACTGGAGTTGGTACAGTAAGCTGCGGGGGGAGGAGGGGATCATCTAGCTGCTCCGATTCATAGAGAATTTGGATCCAATGATTATCTCAAGGATGGGTGCAGGAGGAGTCCTTTTATCTAAGAGACTGCATCTCTATCAATTTCTTGATTGTTTACAACTGCACACATCACCCTAAAGTGAAGTGTGGTTAGGATACTTTGTATGCTTAAAACCTTCTTTTGTAGCTTTTTGGTTACATTTCCAATGTGTCCAGGATGGGCTGGTGGTAGTGGATGTTTTTCTATAGTGTCTTGAACTTTTTTTATTCATGCACTTTTGAATTTACTGCAAATGGCTACTAGAGGTTGCTAGTAGCCCAAGATGGACATGCCACAAGTTTTTGCTTGTCCTTTAGCAATATTGTTCTTCTGTCTTATTCCTGCCCTCTCAGGTCTGGAATTGCCATATATGGGAAGCCATTTCCCAGGTAGAGTGAGGTTTGTGTGTGAGCCGGATGTGGGGGCTGGGTCTGTCTGGTCTCAAATCCACATCCCATCCAGGTGCCTAAATGTCTGTTGCTGGGCAGATGTGGCCAGTGGCTATCCAAAATTGAATAGCTACTGCCAGTTGGAATGGTGCAGATCCATATCATTGGTGGACCTAGACAACCTTCCAGTCCAGATCTTGGATAAAAGGATGACTCCTGCAGCCATTCGAGAGATCACCATTTAAGCCAAGACCCCTATGAAGAAGTGCAGCTTGCTGACAACCAAAGGACCACTTCTGCAGATGTCGAGCACCAACTCCAGTTAAGTTCTGCTCCTTTGCCGGAACTCAAGAAGACCCTTGACTGCATTTTGCCCCTGGATTGGTGTGAACAACCAGTCTCAACCCATGCTCGAGGATTTGTGCCTTCGAGGTGTCCCTAGACCAATCAGTCTTGGGAGGATAGCTCAGGGGCAACATGTTCACCTTGGAAGCAGGACACGGAGCACCACAGGTTCGATCCCGGGTCCGCGCTTAGAAACCTCTGGGTATTCAGCGCGTTATAAATATATCAACCGGTGGACTGACCAGCTGTATCAGTCGCCTGTTCGGAGTGCATCCTTCGAATCAGCTTTTACAAGATGCTTGCTCCTGCATTTTCAGCCCATTTCCATCAACGTCAGCCATGCAGGACCTGCTCCTTTGTTCACCCATTGAAGATCACCTGTTGCTTGTTGGATTGTGGGGAGTCCTGTTGCAATTAATCTTCTTCGCTAGAGGTCGCCTGCTCCGTAGAAGTGGTCATCTTTTCTCTGCAAGGTGTTTTTTGCTGAGATTCAAGCACTGCAACTGACTGAAACAAGTCCACGTCAGAGAGTGACCAGTGCACCCGCAAACCCTAGGCCTCAGGCGATGGGCCAAGCACAGACGATTGAGTCCCCAACCAAATTCGTAAAGTCAGCAGTGTTCTCTGGAGAAATCGGAGCGAAGGAGGTAATTGAACATACCAGATTCTATTCCCTCCTGTCCCCCCCCCCCTCCGGGGCTGTATGGTGGTCCTGTTCCTCAGACTTTTTGTTCTCCACACTGGTGTGGGGGCCTCTCCAGACTGGCTTGCCCTCATCCCAGACCATACCACATACACTCAAGGCAGTGTGAGGTCTTCTCTTCGGTCCTTTACCTCATTGCATGGGTGTCAGTCGACTACCTATCCTGCCATTGCGTCACTACTCGGTATGGCAGGCACAAGCATCTCGAGCACCGGGTCTGGTTGTAGGGAACAGCACTCCACAGACTTCCTTGCTCCAAGTCATCTGAGTGGGATGTCTCCCCCGACTCCGCCTCGAAGGAGTAAGGGGCCTCTGCATCTGGACTCAGCAGGATGAGTGCCATTTCAGCTCACTCCCTTGTTCTTCTTTGTTGCAGAGAATTGTCATTTATGTGCTAATTCCTTTCAACCTAAGAGACCCCCCCAGCTCTTTTGCTGCACTTCAGAACTTGTGTTTTTAATCCTGGAGTGAGACCTTTTTCTCACACTCATGTATTTTGATATGATTTGGACTTTGTTTTTGGAGTCTGACAAACTCCATAGGCATCTACTTTTGTATTATGACACAGCACCTTCAATGCAGTGTCACAGAGAAGTCCTTTGGATTTCTCATAATGTTTAAATACCTTCTCTTGGGTGAACTACTGTTCCCTAGAGTAGTAAAGTGAAATTGACTTTACTTACCAGTTTTTCCTATGTAGGTCCAGTACACTCCATTTTATGTGGAAGCACTGGGGGTTTACTTAGTAGCCCCTTTTCCTACTTGCTCAAGTTACCTTTTTTTGTTACCCTCACTACATTTAATGGCTGGTGGCAGTGGTTTAAAAAAAGACAGTGTGGGGGCGGGGGCTGAAGGGCCTGATAAAGGGGCCCTAGAATCCATAAAAGGAATTCTGGCTCAACAGTTCTCCAACTTTTAGACCTTACAAACTGCCTGGTGGTTTTGTCTGCTTTTGTTCAGAGAAACAGCCTTCTGAAGAGAATTGCATTGGGAACTGTGAATTCAAGGGCCCTAGTCCCCCTCTTTTCTAACTAGGGGAAGATTTTTTAAGGCACAGTATCTTATATTCTAATATTTTGTATGGCGTTTCTAACTTATTTATCGCCAACAAATTAGTTCTCTGATGGTTACTTATCAGGTTCATTTATTCACTTGCATTACGATTCCCCAGCATTCTGAAACTGATCTAATTGCATTCTAAAAAGTGTAGTGTTAGTGCTCTTAACAGAACAAACCAAAGTGAGTGTGTATATAATGCATTAAATGTTTTACTTTGTTATTTACCTGTTGGTTTTCATTGCTAAGAGTTTGTCTAAAATGTAAATAAATAATTATATTTTTATACATTCTGCCTAATTCTATGATTAGGAGTGTTCTGTGCGTGCTTAACGGAACTCTTCCCACACTTAAGACTAAGCCTTACTGATCAGTCTCACTACCCAGATAGAATTTGCCTAGACATTTGTGTCTATACCTGTTCACCAGAAAATGGTGTCCTCTCCGAATGTGCCCACAGGGCCGATTCTAAATATCCATCCCTCGGGCAGTGCAGCAGAGGCTAGCAAAGATCATGCAGAAGGTTAAGCTGGAGGAGGAGAGAGTACCGCCTTAAGGTGGTTAATGAAGTAGTGACTTCTATGATGAAGTACTAAGCGTTGGATCATCAAAAAGAAGCAACCCTCGCTGGCCTGCCGAGGAAAGAGCGGTTCAAGAAAGCTTAGACCAGAGGCCAGCATATACCAAAGGGTCTGTTTCATAGAGGTTCAAAGGGATAAAAGATTTTCCAAAGGGGGGTTGGAGCCCTGAAAAGAATATTTCAGGCCTAAGAGGACTATAGATGAGGACAATGGGAAAGAATATGGATAATGGACTGCAGAAGTCAGGGTCTACACCGCTCTCGGGTGAAAGGGTACACTGTCATCACACTACACAAAGACGGCTGGAATCAAGAGCCAGAGCCACTTTCTAAAGTACAAGCGAGAGGAAGGCAGCTGACTACTATGGTTAAAAAAGTAACATACAGGGCAAAGAATTCTAGTCAACTCCATCAGTGAACCATCAGCTTTGCCTTTTTTTAAATATAGTTTTACCAGGCAAAAATGATGGGCCGGTTCCCGGAGGAATGACATCTCAAGAATTATAGAGGAAAGTCATAGTACAGTGCTCTGCTGTGAGTTAGGGCTACATGTTCTGCAAATACAAAGAATAAATAATGACAAATATTACACCATCTCCTTCACCCCCAATTGTGTATGCTGTTCCTTCAATTCTTTCATTAAACACTACACATTCACACTGACCTCTGCACCAGCCTTCTTCCTTCTTTTTCTCTCCTTCACTTTTAGAGTGTCTGAAAACGTAAGCACAAAGGGATCAGATGAAACAAATTTGCAGGTGGAAAGAAATGGTACAGCAGCAGAGCAGTCAGACTTAAATCCAGGAAGGGAATATTGGCCAACATGAAGGCACAATTAATCCACACACTTATCCATAGAAAATACCACCACATTGGTATACTGAAAAACGTACATATTGTAATACACATGTAGTTACATTAGTTGCATAAGTACTTTAGTATAACAATACAGACAGTAAAAATGATGAATGTATCATAAAAACTTTAAATGTCAAAACCAAGCCACTAAACATCCCTATACTGACTGTGGGTCCACTAAGGATAGGCACACAACATACGGGAGATGTGGTACGGGTAGGAAATGGACATTACAACACGTAAAATACATAGTGCCTGCAGTGACAGGGCCAAAGACTTGACCCTGTCAAAGGGGTGGGGGGGGGGGGAGATCCCACTTAACCTGAGATAGGAGGCTTAACAGTGTGCTGGCCAGGGCCGTCCTACCCCATAGCAGGGTTTGAAATAGCTTGGAGACAATTAGTTCCAGCTTGTAGCCCAGGAGAGCCTGATTAGCTTGATGGCAACAGCTATAAGGAGCCCTTTTGGCTCCAGGGGAAAACTGATACCATGCACAAATTACCTATCTGGCATTAAATATCTGTATCTGGAAAAGTGAATAAACAACGGTTCAGGAACGCTCAGACCAGGGGTCAGCATATACCAAAGGGTCTGTTTCATGGAGGTTCAAGGGGTCAACAAAGTCATAATCCAGATGGGGGCTGGAGCCCTGAAAAGAATATTCCAGGCCTAAGGGGTGTGGGATGTATTGACCCACTCCGCTATCTTATGTGGCATCACTCTGATAGTTATGGTGCAAAAAAACAGCAACAATGGCGGCAAAACTCTTGTGTGCCCCAAAAACCTCCAAAACCGCGCGCTTAAACGCACAAAAAGATGGATGCACAACCTGCCACCCATGGTGCATGCGTGGTGGGATAGAGCACACACTGCAGAAAAGAAAGGTGCCAGTGGGCTCCATGACCAGCAAACAGAGTGCAGAGAGAGAAGCAGCGCTTTGCAAATGAAACTCCAAAATGTGCCTATAAATGACATTTGCTTTGTTGTGAAAAACTCCAAAATGCCTATACACAACACATTCAAAATCTTGCTTGGCACTAAAATTCATGTAATCTAATGAAGCATGGCGAATATACAAAGTCCTAAAGTTTAAAGAGCAAAACATTTCCTCAGAAAACTGGATTGTCTGTAAACCGACAGCTCCGGTCAAAATCTGTGTGCAGTACACTGGGCTACCTGTGAATGACAGCTGTCAGATGAGCTCCTGATGAAACTTCAAAGTATCTAAACTAAAAGTCTGCCGGATTAGCAAACATAAAATGATTGTTGCTAAAAAGAATACAGATCTCAGTTGTTTTTGATCCTACAGGTTTAAAGCTAAGAGTAATGTATTTATGTTATTTGATGCAACAAATCTGGTTTCTGTTGGACATGAAAAAACTAAGAATAAATTAGCCTGGCTGAGCTGCAAGAAGTGGAAAAACTGTTTTCTCCCAAGGGGAGGGAAATCCTCTCAGCAGAAACTCACTGATTCACTCAAGTTCCTGATTTCGGCGAAGCACTTTGTTCCAGCATTCAACATCCAGCTTTAACATCCTTCCAGATCCAGATGCCAAGAACCTTGCCAAGCTGTAGAGAACTATTGACTTTCAGCATGGCCTAAATCCTCAAACTTATTCTTGCAACCCAGTGGAGCGCTGTGGTGTGGGAAGGCCTTCTGAACTAGTATCCTGAAACTCTGGCTTGCTACCACAAGGCTTGCCTGAGGAACTTGCTATCCCGCCGATTTGAAATACTCAGAAACAAGAAGGGCAGATCCTGTGCAAATCCGGTGACCGGCCTAGCTGATCCAGTCCCACGCCCAATTTGCTGTCCTTCCTTGACAGACCCAATCCATGACAAGAACTGACGGTCCAATTTAATACCTTATTCTGTAAGTATTAATAGGAAGAACAGTGTCCCATAATATATCTGCATTGTATGATCCCAATCTCAAAACCATCCCATCTTTAATTCAGAACCTTAGTATTGTTAGAACCATCCCAGCACTGACTTCTCTCATCTGTGTTACTAAACCCTAACGTCTTATTGATTTGATTAAGAACAGTAATTCACAAACCAAACAGAAACTAGATTATCACACATGAATGGTTTTGAGCGGCCGTGAATGACTGATTCCTGTGTGGCATTCTCTTTTTTTGTAGTCCTTAATATAGTATAAGAAAACCATCTGTAGTTTTAAACCCGAATTTCTGTTTTTCATTTGCGTGCCTATTTTGCAAAAAACGTCTCTTACTAAAACCTCTATAACTCCTTCAGTTTTTATGATAGAAGCGAAATGTCAACTCCTACTTGTACCGAACATCCGATTATAGCAAAAAAAACGAAAAAATGAATTCCAAAGACAATTTCAAAGCCATCCTGACAGTTGAAAAGTCAATCCTGTTTTTCTCTTGTGTTTGAAGGGGGAAGGTGGGAGCGATATTCTGTTTGATTTGTGTTATTCCCGAGTACCTGCTCTCTCCTCACATCTATTTAATTGCCTATGGTGGGTTGAGGGGTGTTGCAGGGGGAACCTCTAACCATAGTGCTATCTGTTCCAAACCAACAACAGTATTCTTTTCTATGCTGCATTTATTGTTGTGCTCATTGTTTGACTCATAGTGCATCAAAGACATTATTCAGTGTTCTGTCACCCCATTGGTGATTGTTACCTATTAAAATATATTGTGATTTAACCCCTACAGTGCCAAGGGTGAGATATCTCGTCCTTGGAATTGCACACGCAGTGCCAAGGACGAGATAGCTCTTCCTTTTTGGCACTCTGTTTTGAGCAATCCCTACAAAGCAGGGATCCCTCAAAACTGTAATCCAACCCCCGGGCTATGTGAGGGGGAGGTCCCCTCTCATTGCCAGGGGGCTGGATTACCTTCAGTTTCACGTCGGCATGCGTAAAGCACGTCGGCGTGAAAATAATTTTCACTGCAGCAGCCATTTCGGGCTGCTGCAGTGAAAACAGAAGGTGAGTTCACCTTTCTCCGCCTCGATCTCCGGATGTATTTCAAGCCGGAGATAGAGGCGGGTATAGTTGGAAAGGGGAGATTCTCCCCTTTACAACGATACCCATTGTGTGGCATTGCTGTCCGCGGATCGGGCGCAGAGCACGCAATCCGTGGGCAGCAATGTCACCGGATCAATGCAGATCTGTTTGTGACGCGGGGGGAGGAGGGACTGCTTACTAGGTAAGCAGTGCCTCTTTCCCCCCCGTGGCCCCAAAGCATGGGGCCACGGCACCAGAGACCCCTGGGGGCAGATGATCACTGCCCCAGGGGTGAAAATGGAAGAAAAATAAAGAAAATCGAGGGGAGGTGGGAGGGGGGTTTGGGGCCCTGGGGCCCACTAGGTCAACAGGGAGAGAGAAAAAAGTGGTGTGCCTGGAAAGGGGAGGTTCTCCCCTTTCCAAGGACACCACATATATGAGGCATTGCTGGTCGCGATCAGCGCAGAATGCTCGATCCGTGACCAGCAACCCACTGGACCACCATGGATCCGTTTGTGACTTGGGGGGGGGGGGCTGCTTTAAGTAAGCAGCCCCCTCCCCCGGCCCCCAAAGCATGGGGGCACATATGTGCACAACCCTGGGGGCAGATGGCTGATCATCTGCCCCCAGGGAAGGGGGCAAATAAATAAACGAAGAAAAAAAAAAGTGATGGGAAGGGGGAGGGTTTGAGGGGCCCAAGCCACCAGGGATTTTTTCGGAAATGGTGTCCTGGGAAAAGGGAGATTCTCCCCTTTCCAAGGACACCCTGTGTGACAGCATTGCTGCCCGTGGATCGGGCGCAGGCCGCTCGATGTGCGGGCTGCAGTGAACACCAGGGATGTCTTTGAATGCCTGGGGGAGGTGGGGGCTGCTTACAGTAAGCAGCCCTCGTCCCCCTGGTCCTCAAAGCATAGGGGCACATCTGTACAACCCTGGGGGCAGATGGCTGATCATCTGCCCACAGGGAAGGGGGCAAAATAAAAAACGAAAAGCACAACAAAAAAAAAAGGAATTTTGGGTGGGAGTGGAGGGCTACTAGCCACCAGGGATATCTTTTATAGAAAAGGGGGGTGGTCCTCTCCTCCTCACACCAAAGGGAAATGGGGGCACCCCTTGTTGCCCTCCCTGGGGCAGATATCTGCTCCTAGGAAGGGGCATCTGACCCCATAGAGGGCTGCATGAGATGGCCCCCTCTTTATCTGCCCCCAGGGAGGGCTTAATGAGATGCCCCTCCCTGTATTTGGTGTGGGGCGGTAGAGGGTCACCCCCATTACATTAGAAAATTACCTGGCGATTTAGGGTGCCCCTCAACCCGCCCTAAAGTGTAGTGTACCATTTTATTTTTTTCTTTGTTTACGAAACTTGCCTTGGCGCAGAGGGGCACATTGGTGTGCCAATCTGGCCCCGGGGTGCCCAAACCTTACTGCTCCACCCACTGGGGGCCCTCCCCCCCCACCCCAAATGGAGGGGGGCGGGTGTACCTCACGCAGCCATTTGAAGGAGGCCCAGGGAGACCTGCATGAGGTGCCCCCACCATCCATTTGGGGTGACGGGGGAAGAGGGCCCCCAATAATTGGAGGACAGACCCCCCCAGTGGGTGGGGCAGTAAGGTTTGGGCACCCCGGGGCCATATTAGCACACCAATGTGCCCCTCTGCGCCAAGGCAAGTTTCGTAAACAAAAAAAATGGAAAATGGTGGAACGCTTTTTAGGGGGGGGCTGTGGGGCACCCCCGAGGGTCTGGGAATTTTCTAATGGGATGGGGCATTGACCCCCTCACCCCCCAGCCGCAATGGAGTGGGTGCCATGTCATGCAGCCCTCCCTGGGACCAGATATCTGCTCCTAGGAACGGACGCCTGAGCCCAGGGAGGAGTGCAGGACAGCCCCCCGCCCCATTATCTGCCCCTGGGGAGGGCTACATGAGATGGGCCGCCCCTCCAATTTGGCCATGTGTGGATTCCCACGGGTGTCCTCTTTTGGGAAATGCATGGGGTTCCCCGTTTCCCTTGCTGGCTGTGACACCCTAGGCCCAAATCTGTAGGTTTCCCCCATGAACAAAATGGAAAGTGGCAAAAGACTTGGGGTTACCAGTGGGTTACCCTTTTCCGCCCCCGGTAGGTGCACCCACACATGTGAGGTACCGTTTTTATCGGGACACGTGTGGAAACGCGGGAAGGTAGGCCATGTGTTGTTGGCGGTATGTTTCGGTGGGTGGCCAGAGCGAAATGTCTGAGAATTGTCTTCATTTCCAGCCAATTTCAGAGACATTTCCCTGTGTCCACTCACCGTGGCTCAGTGTTTGGCTTGTGGTATTGCTTGTTTTGTAAAACACTACAAAAAATGTGTGCTTTCCTAACTGCAAGAGTCAGGGGAATGTAGCGGAGCATTGCTTTTCTCAAAATTCATAGAAGCCATTGCCGTACCAAGCCAACCATGTCCAACACATACCTTTTTTCGGTCATTTTCCAGCTTCCCCACCCCCAAATCTATGGCATTTTCCCCTACCTAGGGTTTGCCTGACCTACGCAAATCACCCCTTCTTAAACTTGGAATTTTGTCTACTTTTCAGAAATTTATGCCTTTCTGTCCTCCAATTCGGCTTTCCTACCCTTTTCTCCCATTCCGTCCATGCATGTCCAATTGGCAAAAATGGGCAAAATCGCCTACCTCTTACAAAACAGTTGATAACCACATCAAAATAATTTTATTCCGTTTCCACTCAACCTGTTCTTGAAAGGCAGGAAATTGGGGAATTCAGCACAGCAAACCATTTGTTCCTAGCGCTTAGAAGGAAATTACCACAGGCTCCTTTGTACATCATTTTATTGCCATTTTTTTAAAAAAAACCAACATTTTCGCCCTTTTTGCTTATTTTCTCTCACCCCCCTACAGCAACCTAGGATTCCTGGGTGGCGTTACGACCACCTACATGTGGGGAAAAAAGGGAGCCAAATTTGGCCGAGATATTTCATCTAACAAAAAAGTTACAAGCCATTGAATGGCCACATACCGAAATCACCAAAAAAGGCCCTGGCACTGGGGGAAATACCCATGGCAGTTAAAGGGTTAAATTCGAACTACATTAATAAATATTTACCTTTGCAAACTAACCCGATTCCTGGTTCAGTGTGACTGGGGGGTGGGGGGTGAGCTCAGGAGAAGGTTGTGATGAGAGTGGTACATCGTTCAGAATATTGAATTTATAGATACAAATAAATAAGGGTTTCATTTGCGCACTACATGCTGGGCGTGACTTGGGTGTGTGCCAGATTGAAATCACTTACAGGGGACTATAGATGTGGACAATGGGAAAGAATATGGATAATGGACTGCAGAGGTCAGGGTCTACTTGACCCTCGGGTGAAAGGGTACACTCATTACACTACACAAAGACGGCTGGAATCAAGAGCCAGAAGCCACTTTCTACAAAATAAATTTAGAAAGTACAAATATACCAAAGGATAATGAACTATATACAATGGACAAATTTAAGTTTGTGGAACACTATGTACTAGCTCCTGACTAATAGGCGATGGTCCATACTGTTAAGATGGATTTCTAGAATCTGGTCTGGTGGACAGATTTTAGGCAGCCACCCTAGTTATAGTGAACAGGGGAACTCTGAGGTTAGCCAAACCCAATCAAGGTAGGAGAGTGGTCAAGGCTTAGTCTGAGGAGAAAATGAGTGGGGTCAGGGGTCCACAAATTGAAGCACAAATAATTAAATTTAGACAGGCGAGTACACAAATACTATATTTATAATGGACAAAAAATGCACACTAAAATGAAAAAAGCAGGTAGTAATATCACACAATACCCAATTATCAAACATATATATCCCCATCACCTTTTGTTTTTTTTAAGAATTCATACAATATCTTAGACAACCATAAGAAGGAAAGTAGTGCTGCAGTAGAAATAAACCCAAGAATGATACTCTAACTTTGTAAATCCAATCCTTCCTCTTAGGAGAGGGCACAGATATAGGAAGAGTTCTTGTGGTGGTGAATATGTTCCAGAAGATATTTCTACAATGTTACAGGTCAGTAAAATTATATTCCCATCTTTTAGATACAGGTTTTTAGATCAAACTATCAAAACGTGATGGAATGGAACAACCAAAGTTTATTCTAAGGAGAACTGGGGGTGGTGAATGCGTTGCAATTACTTCAACCCCCCCCCCTGACTCAAATGTTCCCAGATGACTAAGTGGGACGAGGGGCATTGGAGGGATTAAGGCCACTGGAGGTAGGTTTTCCCGCCAAGGCGTAGATATTGGTTTGTCCCACCAGTTCAAGGGGTGAAGCACAGATCAG